>NC_140594.1:512594894-517969894 GCF_964204655.1 Triturus cristatus
GGAAGGATATTTTCCAGGATGATGGGTGAAGGACCTTTGACAGGGGCCATGTCGCTCTGTGGTGAGCCTTGGAAAGCGGGGTGCATGACTGGTGTGGGAGGGCGGGGTGCTGTCGGGGAGGGGGAGGGCCCGGGTGTGGTCTCAGATGCGGGCGTCATTCCTGGGTGCTGCTGTGGGCTGTGGGGCGCTCTGGCTGGAGGAGCAGGAAGAAGCGGGGTGCTGCGCGCCGCACTTGCTGCAGCTGTGTGTGAACTTACATGACCTCCCCCAGGTGCAATTGCCCCCATTGTAAAGGCGGCACGTCCCAGAATTGAATCTCTTGCCCTGCCGCTGGCCCCGCCCCCTGCCACCCCGAAAAGGCTGCCTAAAGGAGCGCTTGGGGGAGTAGTCTTTCCTTTTGTCAGCTGCCTCACCCTGCCCTTTATATCCCTGGTCCTTCTTCTCCCTGGTGGGGCGGCACATGTGTTCTACCCAAAGCTGAATTTCTTTCTGGTCCCACCCCAAGTCTGGGCATAAGGCCATTCTTTTCCTGAAATCTTGGTCATAGTAGAACCACCCTAACCCCCCCGAGAGCCTCGCCTCCTCTTGTATGGTGCTGGCGTACTGCATTAGGGCCTCACTCTGCTCGGGGAATTTCTGTACTATAACCGCTGCCAATATATTGAATGCAGATGTCCAGTTTTCGATGGTCTTGTCCGGCCACCGCTGGTACCTGACCCTCTCCTCCTCCTTGCGGCCCATCTTCCTCGTGTCCGCCCCAGCTGACCCATGCATAAGTAATGTCAGTATGTCTACATATTCCCTCCTCCAGATCCCTTCTTTTGCGGCCTGCGGCACCAACCACGCCAGGGAGCAGCGGCCTGATGCCAGCGGTGCCTGTGTAACTAGGGGCTTCGGGACCTGGGTTACACCCTCCCCTCCGGACGCCGCTACACCTGTAGGTGCAACTGGCGCAGGCTCCGCGGCAGCGGGGGTGGAAGGTATGGTACCCGCCTGTGCGGGCGGGGGGGTGGGGGGGGGTGCCGCAGCGGCGGCAGGGGGGGTGCTTGCAGCCATGTTTGTGGAAGGGCCGGCCTCCCCTGGTGTTAACAACCCCAACACTCCCCCACGCTCACCAATGCTTCGTTCAGTGGTTGAGCCCTGGCCAGCCCAAACTTGTAGTACGGGCGCCTGGGCCGGTGGGGGGGCCGGTGCTGGTGGTGCGGCCAGCGCGTCGAGGCGGCTCTGAAAGACAGCCATGAGGCCAAGCATCTGGTCCATGGTTTTACCCATCTGGGCCAAGTCAGTTAGTCCTGTGGCCGAATCGTGTAGTGGTGTCGGTGCGACCACCGGGGGGCCGGAGCGTGGTGCGGTTGCCTGCCGTTTCCTGGCCGGCTGGGCCTCCGGCATGTCTTTTGATGTGGGCTTGCGCACCCGGGTGGACCTCCAGGGCTCAGGCCCGGATAGGCCGGGGGCGCCCTCGGGGGGGGAGGGGGTTACGACAACGCCAGAATCCTCCGCCCTGCGACCCTCCAAAAAACCTTGGGCCCACGCCGTGCCCTTCTCCCGGGCGAAAGCCATAAAGTCCGCCCAGACCCCTTCCTGAGGTGCGCTCGACTGAGTCTCCTCAACCGACGTGTCCTGGGAGAACAGTGGACCCGGTGTCCCGATGTTCTCCATGGCGATGCTCCGACAGTACAGCTACGTGCGTCCCTTTAGCGCCTTTTCCTCGATCCTAGCCCTACACGCGCGGGCGTTCCCTCACCGACCTGCAATTGGAAAAGGAACGGTGATTAGTACAATGGCAAGCATCAGGCGTAAACACAGCACGTGGCAGCTACCAGCCTTGGAAGGCGGAGAAGTAATCAACCCTGAACCCCTTTCGCATACACTCAGTGCGCTTGCTTTGCCCTGGCGGGAGCCGCCCTGCATGTGCATCCCGCCGCCCTGTGGCCACCTCTGCCAGCCAACCTGCCTCCCCGGCCTGCACCGCGTGTGACCCTGCTAGCCCGCCCCCCCCGCTAAAAGCCAATCCCCACAATCTGTCAGTTTTGGGCTGGCGGGAGGACTCGAACCCTTGAACTGGAGGGGACTGCCGCACTAAAGACACTTGACTCTGCCTCAGAGCTACAGCTTCTGGCACAACAGTGTCTGACCTTGGAACCCTCGCGTGCGCCGCGTTACCGGAAGCAGGAGACACGAGGGCAACCCTGTTTCTGAAAATAGCCCCGCTGCCCGGAAGTGCTGCTGAGTGGCTGGACGCGGTACCCGGCCCAGCACCATGCCATGTCGCAGCGCGCTTTGCACAGCACTAGTCGCGTTATTTAGACGCTAATGGTCTTAGGCAGTGCTGCGCAGTCGCGTCAGCATTCAAAACAACTAGAGCGTGGACCCCGGAAATGGCGGCCCGTTCTGGCTTGCGGGACCGTCAAGTGACAACACAACTTCAGCCTCAGTGAATATTTCAGGCTTCATTAAACATGCTCGAGTCAGCAGGAAAAAGAAGGCCACGGGAACGACGCAACCCTGAACGGAGTTAAAAGACAGACAGATATTGCAGAAAGCGCACATTTCGCAGTCAAATCGGGCAGCACCGTCGCTTCAGTTTTGAAATCCCACCTCACGGCGCAGACGGGGAAACAAAAAATGCAGACTGGGCAACTGCGTAAAATCAGTCAGGATACTCGAGCGCTTCTCTCCGGCTATGGCCCTCGCGCGCGCATTTCCGCGGGTAGGGGTGCGGGTAGGGGTGCGTGAAATCGACCCGGCTCACAGGGCCCAGCCAGCGCCGGGGGTCGCCTCGAACCCTGCCCTCCCCCGTCCAGAAGCCGCATGCAGCTGTAGGCAGGATACGCTAAACGCGCCGAGAAAGCGGCACCGGAGGGCTTCCGAATCGAACCCGTGCCCGCGTGACCCACGAGGAACCCTCATACCCTCGCCGGCCGCAGCTGGTCATCGCCCCCAAGGCCCTCATCCTGCACCCCCACCGCGACGCTTGACCCCAATACCGCCGCACCTACGCCGTTGCGCCGCCCGCTCCCCACATTCACTCCGCTCGCAATGCTTCCACGTGGGGGGGGGAGGGACTACACTTTGGCAGAATTACGGAGTCTGGTCTCATGTACCGCGAACAATGCCCGGAGTGGGGTATCAGGGCACCACGGGGCACCAGTAATGCTAAATGAGGGCGCATCCCTCCGTTTTGTGAGGCACGGGGAGGTTACGTGATTTGCTAAGAAGCACAGGATGTTCAGCGCCCTTGCCGCGGCTCGAACCCGGTCCCCCAGTTTTGCGCGACCGCCCTAGCCGTTAGATCAACTACTCTCCCCAGGTGTTCGTAAACAAACCCCGTCCGCCTGCGCCCAGTAACCAACATTGCCTGCACCGCAGCGGCCCCTCTTCATAGACCAGAGAAAGAGCGCGGCCCCGCCCCGCGAACCCCCAGCCGAAGGTGAGTTAGTCTGTTCGGGCAGCGCTTGTGCCGCGCGACCACCTTAAACGGCGGTCCATATTACCGCGAACCAACCCATTCGAAGGGGGTGTGGGGGGGGGGGGGGCGGCGGGGGGGAGCACTCGGGGGCCTCAATCCCGACAAACCCCAACTTTACGCGCCTACGCTGTGTGCGCCCAATGCTCAGGGGGCCAATCATGCGTTTCCCGCCCAGGTATCCCGCGCATGCAAAACAAGTCTCGTGGCACTACATGACCCACATGGGAATCGAACCGGCAACCTTGTTATTCGAAATGCCACACTGTAACCGGTTGAACTACCTCGTACGACGAGGCGGGGAGAGGCGGCACCCGAACCATCGCCGGGCGACGCGACGACACAGGCCCCGTGTGCATCCTGGCGCGACACTCGCAATATTCCCCCCCGCGCTCTGCCATCACGCCTTAATACACAAATCAGCCCCGTACTGCCCGCAGGGACACGGGCCACTGCTTGCGCCCCCCACACCCATGGCACCCGGGCCACAGGGCCCCGTCAACCTGGTCATGCCCAGGGACAGGGCCGGGGTGGGAGAGGTTAGCAAGACTTACCGGCGTAAAGTTCTTCCCGGAAGGCACGACGACGCGAGGCGGTGGGGGGATATCCCGATCCGAGTATCGACGAGAACGCGTGTCCAGGCTGGTGCGGCGCGCAGGAGACAGAGGAGGAACTGGGCGAGAGAGCCCCCTAAGAATGGTGGTAAGCCGCGCCCCCCGCCCCCCCGGCCCGCCTCCCGCTCCTCGCGATAGGGGGGTTTCTCCCAAGTGGGCGTAGGCCTTGCGCGCAAGGCGGCAAAGGGGGGAAGGCTCCGACGGGCGGCCACTAGAATGCTGCCCTGCTGATGTCCCCTTGCTTGGGACGCGGGCAGCGGCAAATCATTCTTATTATTGTTGCTGTTATTATTACTTCTCTAGGAACAGGGAACATAGCCTAGGAGAAACTTAAATACCATCATCGTTTGGAATCGTTACGACACTTGTAATTTATAGCGCTTAGAAAGGAGCTCTAGCTGAAAAGGGAGGTAATTATATTGAATTCGTTCCCTGTAGACTGTTGGGTGGCTGTTCTCCACGCGCACCGGCTGCTGTCCTTCTTGCTGCCTTTACCCCTTGCGGCAGTGACAGTGTTTCTCTCTGTTAGTCAGGAGATGTGAATGTGATGAGAGCTCAGTCCCGTGACGTCACGCAGGCAGGCAGGCCTGTGGAGACCCCGAGGAGAGGCTGTGCGAACGGAACGGGGTTTGTGCACGTGCCCGCGGTCTGACAAACACGCACGTATATGTGGTACAGTCCGTACAGAGATAGAGAGGCATGTATGTGCCTCCCTCAGCGAGCAGAGGAAAACACGCTGTGTATATGGCATCGTTGGCGAGAAGAAGATAGCATGTGTATGTGCCCACAGCATCCGAAAAGAAAAGCATTTGCAATGCAATAGGTCTCGGATTTACGCAAGCTTGAGCTCTTGGCATTGTAAATGACAATGCCTTCTATTTTTGTTTTAAATAACAAAACATACATAAAAGGTGTTGTCATTTACAATGCCACTAGCTGAAACTTGTGTAAATGCGAGACCTATTGCATTGCAAATGCTTTTTAGAGTCATGCGTGATGCATATTTTGACTGAGTCTTCGACACCACAGAGCTGCATAATGAAAGGCCCCAGCCAGGCACAAGGGACGGAGTAGACAGCAGCGCGAATACTGATTGCAGAGCAGAAAGTCATTGAAGACGGTCATAGACTGCCCAGGCCCAGTGGTTGCACCATAGTACCCCCAGGGGCACCCCGCTTTCCCCCCTCCCCCAAATTAGGTTACCCAATGAAAACACAAGAAACAGTTGTAAGTGGGTAACAAATGCTGCAGGTTTATTACATAATTCCAGTATATGTAATAGGTGGGTTATCTTACGGGCGATCCAAGGGCAGGTGGCCATCTACTTCACCTGCCCGCCTGATGAGCCGGGCAGCACGGGAACGACCCGCAAGTGCTGCCCCCCAAGTGATTCTTTTTTACGATCACGTGCCGTTGAAATTCTACTCACACCCCCCCTCTCGGGGCGGAGCGTCGCATAGCAAGCCCCCGGTTGTTCAGGCCCACAACCGCCCGCAGGCCTAGCGGGGCGCCGACCGGCTTCCGGGACCTCTCTGGAGGCTCCTCGTTTTGGCTCAGGCACCACGTGGTGCCGCGCAGAGGTACCCTTTGTACCGGCCTGCTTCCAGATCGCCCTGTAACTCCACCACAGCCCTGGAGGCGGCTAACCGTCGCAGCCAGGGCCCCCCACCAACCCGCTATAGTCTTACCTGCACCTCTCCTATCTAGGGCTTCCTGCAACTAGCTGGAAGGGAACCATCCCTGCAGACAGAAGAGTTTGACATTCTGCCACCTCATGACAGTTTGACAGTGCTCGCGGGACTCAAACCCTGTGAGATCCCTTATAACCACAGGCCCAAGACTTACCAGTGAGCTATAGCTCCTGGAGTTGTAGATGGCCCCATCTATGTCCCCAATCCCTAGACGCTATCCTAATCGGATAGGGTCTGTTGAAATAGAGGGGCCTGTGAAGATGTGCGATAACTATTCGCCCCCCAGCGGGAAGGTTACACCTATTCACAATCCTGGGCCTGCCCGCTTTGACTATTATGACGAGAAGGGTTACTTACATTTGTACAGTCCCCTCAGATAGTTAACCTGGGGCACGGGAGTGCACCTAACTGCCAGCGCGTGACCATGGGCAAGGGGCGACTCTTGCCCCTGCCCACCATCCCTTATACCTTATAGGAATTATGCCCCTACGGATCCCTCAGTGATGATCCCTTAGGCATACCAGCTTCGGGAATCTGCTTGGCTTAAGCGTTGCGCGCTGTCATAATGTCCCCTTGTGTTTGCCCCGCTGACACCCCAGATATTGGGACAGCAGCACCCATAGCGCGGTAAAAGTGTCCGTAAACCAGGATCCCAGTCTCCTGCAGCTGCCGTACGCGACCAGTGATTCCGGTGGGGAGTGCCACCAACCGCAATGGTCCTCCAAGCATTACGGAAAGCCCATTTTTACCTGGGCCTCTCTCCAATTGATGGTGATTACACCCAGCTGAAGGCCAGAGGCCCGCCTAAGGAGCCTATTCACTTGTTTTGCTACCCGGCTCCCTTGTGGGAGGGCCACAGAGTTAGGGCAACGCGTGTGCTCCCAGGGCACGGTGCTGCTGGAAAGCAGATATCTGATACTCACACGCTGGTACCTTATCTGTTGCTAAATGCCCTACTGCAGGAAGTTTCCCAAGACCGTAGACTTCGCGGTCCCACCTAACTTGATCCCATCACCTGGGGGGAACCCAGTGGTGGCAGGACCTGCATGGTAACTCCATCCCGGCGTAGCTATCGCTTATTTGTGCCGCCGAAGCAGGCAATCCCCCCTTAGTCTCAAGTTCTACCCCTAGAGGATAACCTTGGGAGCAGACAAGTCTGTGGGAACCAACCGGAAACTTTGGTGCAAATACCGGCCCTATTCTGAACGTAGCGAATGCTGCACGGTCAATAATGCCCTGATGCCCTGGGGCTCTACGTGGTCTTTACCAAACTTTGAACGACCGCACACTTGCTATATAACAACCATACCACCCACCAGCCGGGTGGAAGGTCTTCATTGAAGCAACCCGAAATCTGTCTTTGGTTGCAGGGGAATGCCCCCCAAAGTACATCTGGACCTATTCCTATATGGTTCCTTCAGCTACTCCTCCTGCAGGCCTAACTCTTGGTTATGGTGCCCAGCTCAGTGTTCTGCAGGCCAATCGGCTTAACCATGAACTATCGGTCGATTTGAGACAGAGGTAAACCACGGGTTGCAATCCGCTCGCGAGCGGCGCACCCGCAACCACTTGGACAATCACGCCGGTAACCTTGTGCCATGATTTAGGCCCTAGTGATGCGCTATGTGGTGACCACTTATTCTTTTGCCGCTATGTCAGTGCGTCCCCGAATTCAATGCGATTGGGGCGCTGAGCTGCACCCAAATCTAACCCATCTAGTGGCTCAATCCAGACTTCCTTTAGCATTAGATAATAACTACCATTCTATCTCGGTTGCGTTGCCCTGCCCGACTAGGCACCCACCCAGGTGTCTAGGTTACAGTTAGATATGTGTGAGTTCCCCATATCAGTGACCGTTGAAGGCGGCCCACATAAGCATGTTGGCGGGGCCAAGTTGCGGGCTTAAGCATACCTCTTTTAGACTGTCGGCAGCGACCCGTGTTTAACTGTTACTAATGTGATGAGAGCTCAGTCCCGTGACGTCACGCAGGCAGGCAGGCCTGTGGAGACCCCGAGGAGAGGCTGTGCGAACGGAACGGGGTTTGTGCACGTGCCCGCGGTCTGACAAACACGCACGTATATGTGGTACAGTCCGTACAGAGATAGAGAGGCATGTATGTGCCTCCCTCAGCGAGCAGAGGAAAACACGCTGTGTATATGGCATCGTTGGCGAGAAGAAGATAGCATGTGTATGTGCCCACAGCATCCGAAAAGAAAAGCATTTGCAATGCAATAGGTCTCGGATTTACGCAAGCTTGAGCTCTTGGCATTGTAAATGACAATGCCTTCTATTTTTGTTTTAAATAACAAAACATACATAAAAGGTGTTGTCATTTACAATGCCACTAGCTGAAACTTGTGTAAATGCGAGACCTATTGCATTGCAAATGCTTTTTAGAGTCATGCGTGATGCATATTTTGACTGAGTCTTCGACACCACAGAGCTGCATAATGAAAGGCCCCAGCCAGGCACAAGGGACGGAGTAGACAGCAGCGCGAGTACTGATTGCAGAGCAGAAAGTCATTGAAGACGGTCATAGACTGCCCAGGCCCAGTGGTTGCACCATATGTTCCGTAGAAGCGCCAACATACACTGAATGAGGTGCTATAGATGATACAGGACAATACATTGCTAGGTCAGCACTCGTTTAATCTGGGCCTTCGCATAGTCATGCGCCCTTGAAGAAAACCGCCCCATGACACACACACACGTGTGCAGCCTTTTGTTGCTGTGATGTTTTCATTCCTCTCTTTACAAGCTGTTCTTGTAGTGCTTATAGCGCTAAAATCATGTTTTGCTGCAACGATAAGAGGTAGGAGGAGCCTTCTTAACTGTTCAGTTTTATAGCTTTTATTGTAGCTCTACTAAATCCCAGTGAGTTTCAGGGCGCTTTTAAAAAATGCGAGCTTGGAACACCAGAGAATAATTGCGTACAAAGATGGCATAAGGAGAGAGTAGTGAACATACTGTGTATTTGCATCAGTATGTAGGTACTGCACATGACACATACAACATTAGTAAATGTTTATTAGCGAGACTGCAAACAACATCGGTGTGTGAAAATACTGGCCTGTGTATCTAGTAAGTGTTCATCCGTATTTGAACAAAACTCTCTCTCTCGCTGTCCGAATTGCGCAGACCATCTGGGTAGTTTGTCTTCCGGTGACAGGGGTGAGTTCTGACCTTTCTTAGCACAGGTCAAGAACTCTTATCGTTTGGAACATGGCCTGTAAATGCCCATCTATTTCACATCGAGCTTTGTACAGTGCTCAGCCTTTTACTCAGCTGTCCCGTTTTTGCAGATAAGGGACCCAAGACGCAGGCGACTTGCCCAGGATCACACTGGGCTAGCGGATAATGAATTGTTGTACATCAGATCTCCGATGCCACACTCAGCACCTGGGACACTCATAATACTGATACAATCTGATGCTGTCCCGTGCCGGCTTCTCTTTGCTATTATTCTGTCCCCTGCCCTAAGATGGGCAGGGGATGCGTTGTTTGCGCACAGAAGACCCGCGCCGGCTGCTCCGCGGGCTGCCTTCTGCGGATGAGAGATAAACAGAGGTGAGCTCCCCCACGACACGGGAGCTGGTGTGAGGGGCATCTCTGCCTCCCAGAGCATCTTCAGAGCCAGGAATCCCTTATCTGCCCTGCGCACAGGCCCCCGCCGGGCCAGCGCTTGGCTGCCAGAGATGCGGGCTCACGGCTTTGACCTGTCCGTCTTTACCGAGAGCAGCCAGGGGCAGCTACACGGAGCTGCTAATTAGGAGAGCCTCGAATACCACTGTGACCGTGGGCTGAGCAGTCCCCATCCCTGCGTTTTTCTACAGCGCCGCGAAGTCTCTGTTTGTGGAGCACTGTGATTAACAGCTGCTACACTTATGTAGCTAATTCCTGTGCATGCTTCGGTCTCTCTTTGCTGATAGCAGGTGTCAATTACTACCTGCTTGGATGGTACTCGTTTAATCGACCCTAGAAGGATGAAAGTTTGAGTGTATGCACTGGGACTCTGACCTGTGACCTTCAGTTACGCATAGATCTCCCCAAGAGATGCTTTATTTCGCTGAGGTATCTCACTGATTCCCTGCACGTGCTCTCCTTGTGCAGGTTCACTTGCACCATCGCGCCCAAGCTTCTTCTGTATGTCTTTAATCAGAGCTCATGTCTTGTGCACAAAGCCAAATAATGCGCTTGCAAGCAAAGCGGCGCCGGAGTCCAAGGAGGTGGTGGATGCTGTAAGAGAGTGAGCAGAGCAGGAGTGGAGCGCGCACACCTTACCCTTGGTGAGGCCCTGGCCTTGCCATCTCTCTCATCACCGCCATTTTGAAGACAGGGTTACAGTGGTATGGGAGCATGACGTGCATAGAAGGACACTTTGTTATGACTGACTTTTAGCCTCTAAGCGGCAGGAGGCCACATGTGGATCAGTTCCACTTTACACAAATGTAACATAGCACAATACAACAAAAGACAGGAACACCACGAGCCACGTTGTGACACAATCCAACGTGTTTCCTCTCCAGTCCTGCACCGTGACATCTGACCTGAGTGCGAAGTCTGAAATATGGAAACAATTATTGCGGACATGGCAGCCTGTTGACACGAGCTGTGCTAAAGAGTGACCACACGCAAGTAAAGAGGAACAAGCCGAGGGCACCGGAAGACACCACCGCCTTTCTCCGAGGCGAAGCAGAAATGCCTCGGAGAAAGGCAGCGTCGGATTCGGATTCGGGGGCGTGTTTTTCTCTTCTCTCCTCTTGCCATTGGCTGGAGGAGAAAATGAGAAAAGTAGCCAAAAAACACGCCCCCAAATCCGAAAAGGACGGGGCCTGATCGGAGAGACAAACCTCTTCTCCAATGGCTGGCCAGCATTCAAGAGGCCAGCCAATGGAGAAGAGGAGAGAAGAGGGGCGGGTTCAAGCCCCTCTTCTCCAAGTCTGCCTCCAACGGAAGTAAGGTATCAGGGGCGTGAACCAATGAGGATGCAGCAAAACAGAGAGAATCTGGAGTAAACTTATGGCAAGCAGTAGGCGGAATCAAAGTCCTTTTACTGAATACACCAGGTCTTGCAGACAGTGCATGTGCATTGCCTTGGCTCGAACTAAAAAAGTATACCACTATGGTGGAATACTGCCAGCTTGTGGCCATGGGGATAAACAGAGGAGAAGGCTGACACCACTGCCTCTAAGCAGCCAGAGGGAAGCCAGAAGCACTATTGCTGCCACACTGGCAGTCCAGATCCCAAGCTGCCACGCACCCCCCCTCCCCAGCCACAGATGCCCTCCTCTAACAACTCATTAAAGGACAGGAAGAAGTGAGAGAGGGCCAGCCCCAACTCCAATAAAACCAGTAGGACATTTTACAGAGGCTGTATATGCCATGGAGGCACATTTATAGGGAGGGGTGGGCCTGCAGGGAAGGATTGTGTGAAAAAGACAATTGGGGACAGGGCTTTTAGGGGAGGGTGGGCCTGTTGTGGGAGGTGAGGGTGGGACTTTCCATTTTTTGTTAATAATGGGGAGTGTTTTTTTTTTCTTCTTCATTCAATGTGTTTTTAATTTCTTTCCATTTACCACTAGGTATTACTGCCTAGTGTAGAATCTTCTTTAATCAAACAGGAAGCACCACTAACATAGTAATGACAAAGGCTGAGCCCAGCACCTCATCACAAAGCAGTTGTCCAACTTTCCATCCTATTTGTCATCTCTTTAGTATTCAACTACTTGCTCTCCCTTGCACTTACCTTACCTCCTCCAGTCCAACCCTCTGCTTTCATTGTTGGAAAACTGCCCACATCCATACGACCCACCACTTTTATATCTTAATGAGGCTGAACAGCACTCATCCTCCCACCAGTTATAGTTTTATACTCACTGTCCTCACCCTTTCTTCTCTAACTATTGACCGCTAATGGTGTCTGCCATTACAGAGCCAAAAAAACAATTCCTCCTTCCCAACCTTAGAACGTGTTTTTTATGTCTGAGATGAAAAAGTAATGTCTGCTACCCCCCTTACAACTCCAAAAACTTAAATCAGGGTTTTTCTAAGGGCCTTCTTGGTGATGCGTGGCCTGTTGCTAACAGGGAAGACATCACAGGAAGAACAAGGTTCTTCTCATTCTGAATGATTTGGGCGAACCAGGCATATTATTCACATTCTACATCACGGACAGCTAGACAGAAATTAAAAAAAACAATTGAGTGGAAAATGCAAGACCGACCACCCTGGTAAAATATCAATCAGCAACATTGTGTATAGTAACTTACTTAAGGAAGTATAATGAAACCCCTCCAGTCTCAGGAGAAGGTTTTTGCAGTCAAATCTATGGGGCATTTTGTAGATTTTGTTGAAAAATTAAATGCACACTACATTGCTTAGACTTTCACAGCCATTGTTGTAATTTATTGTTGGCATTATGATTTTCTTTCTCAACTGGGAGGATGTAGGAAGGTTGTCATGGAAAAACTTACAATTTTTGGTACCCTCCTCCTCCAGTAACAATTGGTGTAGCTTTCACCACATCTGACCCATCAGGTGTAAAAGTTGTTAATGATAGAAATTAACATTACAACAGATCGCAAAACCTGAGGGAAGAGGATTAAGGTTTTCATGAGTAGATGGGTAGGAGAAATTAGGGAAAAGTGAGAGCTAGACAAATAAAACATTCATCAAGTCTATAAGCAGCATGTGACTTTGAGGAAGGAAAATGACAGTTTAGTTACCTAATTTAAACAGATGGCGTAGCATAGACTAGCATAGTTTTGTACCAAGAACTAAGAGCCAATCTTGTATGGTACCCAGAGGCCCGACAACAAGACAAACAACCAACTGCATGTACCCAGCTGATTAGCGGTTAGTCAAACAATGAAAACGTTTATCTGTGCCAATCGTGTGACATGTCCCAACCACAACAACTACTTAGAGTTTTCCACTTGAGCCATTAGTCTTCTTTTTCTTAATCAACACACCTCTCTCCAGTCCATTGGGGGATGCCTGTTTCAGTCGTCTTCTTTCCCATTGCAGAAGATAGGCATTGGTCCTTCCTCTGACTTCTGTCAACTGTATTTTAGGATTTCCTCCAAAACAAGAAAAAGAAAAGAAACCGAGTATTAGTTTAGTCTAGGTAAACTGAGGGGTCTCAAAAGAAGTTAATGATAGACTTAATTTAACAAAAAGACAATCAAGTAAAGTAGCTATCCCAGTGGCACATAGTGATGATCACACAAAAATTACACATCAAATTTAGTTACCGCACCCTTCCAGCCATCACATAAACTGTCATCATTTGGCATTAATTGGTGCAAGTTACCTACTCCAAGTGTGGTGTCCATTTACTAATATGACTCTCTTTGTTATGGATGCAGTGTAATACAGTGCAGTCTTTTAAATCTTCACTGGCAGTGTGGTACTTTAAATTCTGGACCCGTGTTATAAACATCGTCGTATCATGACGATTTTGATATCAGCAGACCGCAAATGATTAGGATACTATGCACAATCATTTTCGCCATGTTCGGGTGAAGAAATCACCCTGAAATCATAGTTTCCGTTCTGATCCCTCGGGTTCCATTTTACAACGACAGCCATGTTGTGATTGCCCTCACATAGGCCCAGAACGAAAGCCAAGCATGGGTCTGAAGGACACGCACACCTTTGTTGACTCTTCGGTGACCTGGGCAAGCTGACTCCACTGCCCGAAGCCAAACCTGTTCGGCCAGTTCCTTTCCCAGGGGTCGAGCGAGATTAGTATCAAGGCCCAACATATCGTAAAACCCTTTGATCACACACAAACCATGGTTAATCTTCTACACACCTGTCCCTGTTTCCTTCTTTATGACTTGCTTTACGAGGAGGAGGTGCCCGTTTATATTGGAGGTCTGTCGATATCTGATGGAAGCAATGAGCCTTGCCGGGTAATTGATTAAGGGCTTGACAATGGGCTTGTCATCATGACTTTGCTTTTTCTTTGTAGTGAAAATATGTGAATGGTTAACTGTAAAATAAGGAATGTTTGCCTAAAGCATAATATTTTGTATAAAAGAGAAGGCCGGCTTTGTAAGTTTGAGCAGTCTCCTGAGAATATACACCGTGTTGTACTTCTAGGATATCTGTTACTGGCTGCAGCCAATAAATTCGATCTTTGACTTCACCTAGAAGACTCTGTGATCCTGTAGTCTGAAACAGGAGGAACTCGAAGTCTTTGGGTGTGTCCCCTGGCACCGCTGGGTTCTAAAAAACCCAGTACTTCAGTTGGCGCCCATTGTCGGGCGATTTCAGCAGTACCGGTCCAAGCCAGAGGTCCTTGAGGAGCTTCGTGTAAAAATTCTGGAGGAAGGCCGCCACTTCATCGACCCCTGTATGTCGACGTGGTCCGAAAGTCTTTGCTGCGAGGTTCCCCGCTTCCCGACGGCTACGAAGGACTGCTGCCCTGACTATCGCCCTGTTTTGGACCCTTGATGATTTGGTAGAGCGAAACGATAAACGAGTCTTCTGGTGACGTCATCGATACCTCAGTTAAGTATAAGTGGAGCGTCTCCCAGTCCTTAGTTTGGTTTTTTGGTTTGGTATCCCCTTGGGATCTTTGATTTGGAACTTGCAAGTACCAAAGCCGAGGGACTCGTGTATTCACGAGACTATCGTATTCGATAATCCTTTGAAGTTTGAAGCTAGACTAGAGAGCGAAGATGCCTGGTCTTAGCAGACTTGGAAATTTGTTTTGTATTGGTTGTAATAGGGATTCCCGATTGGAGGACTCGTGTCCGGTTCCTCCGATTGGAACTCCAACCTATGAACTATATGTGAAACATGGCATAGGCCCCCTCGCATATAATGAAATATGGATCCGATACACCAGGAAAGATGGTGTTTTAAAGTGGCCCCAAAATGGTAGTTTTGACACAGAGATTCTGGATAATCTAGAGGTTAAACTTTTTAAGAAGAAAGCCCGGCCGGCGATGTTTGACTCTTTCCGCCTATGGCGTAAGGAAGCCAAACAGAAGGAAATTAAATTAGCAAAAAGAAATAAGAGAGAAAAGGGTATTACGGTAATGCAAGCTGCTATGCAGTTTAAAGATAATGAAGAAGAACAGATAAGTGAGCAGTTGCACAGGCAACGTAACATGGTGATCGATAAATGTTATCCAGTTTTGCCGCTTCTTCAGCAAGATGCGTCAAAAGAAATGGAGAAAGACCCTTTAATGTCACACTTGTTGAATTCACCACCCCCTTATGTGCAGAGTGCTACAGCACCTCCACAACCTTTAGTTGTGCAGGCTACGGTTATTTTGCCTCAAGTTCTTCGACAACCACCAGCTCCTCCTCAGCTAACTCCTACTCCTATGGCGCAGCCCCCTCAAGGGCCGCCGACTTTGCTACCTACTCCACCTGTACTTCCTACGACTTTGCCTATGGAACCAACCGCCTCTTCTGGTGGTGTTCCCGATACTGCCTCTGCTTCTGCATCTGCATTTGCCTTGTTTCCCTCTGTTTTTCCTCCCGTTCTTTTGTCAACTTCTCCTTCTATGCGACAGAAAATGACTGCTACTGTTGCTAGCCTTATATCTCCTCTCTTCGGGTCCACTAGTGTAACTCCTGATTCAAGACGTAAGCAGACGCGTAGTCAACTGCCTGATTCTCGAGAGAAGGAAATGTTTGAACGAATGGCGCGTAAATGGGTTATCTACCCTTCAAGGTATGATGTGGAGTCTGTTATGGATGCTTTCCATCAATGGGAAGCACCGAAACAGAGATACGTTTTTGAAAAGATGTGTGTTTTTCTTTGTGAGGAATTGGAGGATAATGATTTGGAAGTGAATCCACAGGAGTAGTGCCGCGTACGATTTGAATTTGAAAAGGGCACAATTGTGGGTCCCGAAGTTGAGAAAGCAGTTGCGACATTGTTGTCTTTTAGGATTGAGGGTCCTTCTAAGTCATTGTTTGAACATGACCCATCTGATAAAAAGGTGAGACAATACCCTATGAGAGAAGTCCCTCCGGTATGGAAGGACGCTGTTGCGGCTGATGCCGCTCAAGGTATTGCTGCTATGCCAGCTCATTTCCAGCGTGTTTGGGTACATGTTCCTTGGAAGCGATCTGAAGTTTTAGCCCTTAAGCAGACTTTGCCTGACCCCCGTAAAAATCCTGCAGGATATTATAAGGAATTAGCACAGACTGCAGACTCATGTGTTATGAATTTAGCCGACATAGACATGTTATTTGGGAATGTTGTTCCACAGCCTTTGTGGGGAGTGATTCGTAATACAGATCACACACAAGAGCTAGGCGACTCATGGGCTAACATTAGTGCTGCAAATGATAGACAAGATGGTGGTGCCAAGCCTGAGCCTTTGGTAGCGGAACTTCCTGCTAGGATCATTACTTACATGAAGACTTTAATGCCTGCGATGCGTGTGAATTGGGATAAATTGTCTGCATGTAAGCAGAAGAAAGATGAAACAGTGTCTGATTTCTTCACTAGGTTTGAGGAAACGTTTATCGACCACAGTGGTCAAGATATGAGTACAGAAGGTGGTCAACGGTTGTTCGTTGACAAGTTTGTGCACAATTTGCTCCCCGAGTTGTGTAAGAAATTGAAAGATTCAGAGAGTTCTTGGGCCGTTTCCTCTTCAGCACAAATATTGGCTACTGCACAGTATTACGAAAATAGGGATAAAGATGAGAAGGATAGAGCAGAAAAGAAAACTAAAGAACTAAAGACGAAGGTTCTTTTACAACAGGCTTACCCGCCATGTGGTGGTCAGAGTAACTATCAACAACCTCAGCAGTTTCAGAGAAACTCGCAAAGATTCGAATTTTCTCGACCACGTGTTCCGGTAGGTCCCAATCAGTGTTCATATTGTAAAGAAGAGGGTCATTTCAAGTATAGTTGTCCTATTTTGTTACAGAGTACGAATGGTACTATTGGTGCAAGAGGTCGAGGTGTCCAACAAGTTCCTAGAGGTAGAGGACGTGGAAGTGTTCCCCAGAACGCGCGTCCCCTTCCATCTCAGAATTCAATGAATAGTTTTGACCAACAAAATAATGCGCCTGGTAGGACGGCTCAGTACTATGCTGACGATTATTATGCGGAAGATGAGAATATGGAAGGTAATGATTGCTAGGGCAGCCATAGACAAAGAGAGGGAGTTGTTTCAGTTCCAGTAGATCAAGGTGGACCGTATGTTAAGGTAACTACATCAGGTGTGTCAGAACCTTTTCTGTTGGATACTGGTGCTGCAAAGAGTTCTATTATGCACTCAAAACTCCCTGGTGCACCTTTGTCTGGCAAATTGAATGTTTCAGTAGGTTTTTCTGGCGCCCCGGTTAGGAATCCGATCTCTAGTCCTATGTCCCTTTCTGTTGGACCTTGTGAATTGGAAGCACCCCTTATCCTAACGACAGGTTGCGGTGAAAACCTGTTGGGATTGGATTTGTTGAAAAGATTGTATGCGACATTATATTGTTCTCCTTTTCGAGTACAACTTACACTGGGTAGGAAAGTGATCACTCCAATGTATTTATCAAAGGATAAACTCCCGACCAAATTGTTGTTTCTTCCTGATACTCTTTGGGCTACTGGTCCTAATGATGTGGGTCTTTTGGAAATACCGCCATATGTTGTGACATTGAAAGCCGATGTTAAATTGCCACGCATTCCCCAATACAAGATATCTAGTGAAGGTGAAAAGGTGTTGCTAGCGATCATTTATGATTTAATTGAAAAAGATGTAATTGAAGAGACAAGAGGCAACGTTTGCAATAGTCCTGTTCCGCCTGTTTTGAAACGTACTGACCCTTCTCAGCCACCTGTTTACAGATTCGTGATTGATCTTAGAGAGGTCAATAAAATAGTTGTGCCACAGTTCCCAGTTGTTCCTGATATCACTGCCCTATTGACTATGATTCCAGCTTCCGCCACTTGGTTCTCGGTGATTGACTTGAAGAATGCTTTCTTCAGCATCCCGATTGCCGAGGAGAGCAGAGATATTTTTGGTTTCAGTCTAGGAGGCCGAAGCTTCCACTTCAAACACGCACCTCAAGGGTACTGTGAAAGCCCATCAATATATAGTCAGGCTTTAAAGACACAGCTTGATGAAATTGTTTTACCTCATGGCGCTACCCTCATTCAGTACGTCGATGATTTACTAATAGCCGCAGATACTGAGGAAATTTGTAAAGAAGCCACCTTGTCGTTGTTACGTCATTTGTCTGATTTGCATCACAAAGTGTCTCTTTCAAAACTGCAATATTGTCGACAAGAAGTGACCTACTTAGGTCATCTCTTATCGAAGGAGGGAAGGAAACTGACCCCAGAAAGAATTCAGGCAATTGCAAAATTGAGTGTGCCAAAAACACAGAGAGAAGTACGTGCTTTCTTGGGCATTACATCATACTGTAGGCAGTGGATACCGAATTTCTCTTTGCTGACCAAACCTTTGGTAGCATTAACCTGTAAAGATACACCAAATCCCGTTCCATGGTCTGAAGATTGTCAGAAAAGTTTTTCCGAATTGCGCAATGCATTGTGTTCGGCTCCTGTGTTGGGTACCCCCGACTACAGTAAGCCTTTTACATTGTATGTCCATGAGAAAGAAGGTTGTGCATTGTCAGTGTTGACACAGTCTTTTGGAGACAAGCAGCGTCCATGCGCGTATTTTTAGTCGACTTTGGATCCGGTAGCTAAAGCATTGCCGAGTTGCTTGAGAGCCACAGCGGCAGCAGCTGTTTCTATTTGACAGTCTGCTGGATTAGTAATGAATAATATGTTGATTGTGATGGTTCCACATGCAGTGGACACGTTGTTAAACAGGACCAAGACACAGCACTTAACTAGCGCTCGATTGTCAGGTTATGAGTTGACACATAAAGAGGTGCAATACGTTAAATCCAGCCACATTATTGCCGATTTCAGTAGAGACAGATGATGTTGAACAGCATGATTGTTTTCTTAGGACAGAAGAAGAAACGAAAGGGAGAGTAGATCTTAAAGATACTCCTCTTGTAGAGTATGATGGTACCTTATGGGTGGATGGTTCATGCTTCAAGCTTCCGAATGGTGATACGACTGCAGCATATGCTATCACGACTTTGCATACGATTGTTGAAACTGCACGTATACCACATAATTCAGCTCAAGCAGCAGAGTTGATTGCATTTACGAGAGCGTGTGTGTTATCGAAAGGAATGAAAGTGACCATATATACTGATAGCCAGTATGCATTTGGTGTGGCTCATAGTTTTGGACGATTGTGGAAAGAACGTGGGTTCCTGACTTCACATGGAACTAAAATACAGCATGGTCAGTTGGTGAATGAGCTTCTTGAGTCGCTGACCTTGCCACTACAAGTCGCGATTGTGAAATGCAGTGCACACAAGAAGGTTACCGATGATGTTGGTCGTGGCAATGCATTTGCTGACGAAATCGCTAAAGAAACAGCAAAGGATGTGAAGAATCGAATGTATGTTGCAGGCCCTGCAAGATGGGTTGGTGATGTTGGAATGTGTGAAGACACGATAGAGAGTGTGAAGTCCCTTCAAGCTGAAGCTTCAGAGAAAGAATTGAGTATGTGGAGAGAAAGTACGGGTAAATTGGATAAAAATGGTTGTTGGATTGACTTATCAGAACATCAGCGATGGTTGTTACCCGATGCGTATGTGCTTTCAGTGGTGACAATGGCCCATGGGATGGCCCATATCAGTGTGAAAGCGATTTGTAAGTTGTTGGCTCCAGCATGGCAAAATGCTGGAATTCCTAAATGTGCAGAGAATGTGGTCAAAAATTGCATGGTGTGTCTGAAATACAATCCTGGTAGGGGAACCCCAACTCCAGCTGGTCATTTTGCGCCTCCAACGTACCCGTTCGAGGTTTTGCAGCTAGATTTTATCCACATGGAAAGATGCAACAATTTGAAATACGTACTCGTTGTTGTTTGTGCCTTTTCAAGGTGGGTAGAAGCATATCCCTTAAAAGACAACACTGCCTTATCCACAGCTAAAGCCCTTGTCAAAGAATTCTTCCCCAGATTTGGAATGCAGAGAATGGTCTGGAGTGATAATGGGAGTGAATTTGTGGGTCGTGTGATGAAGAAAGTATGTGAAGGGCTAGGTATTCAGCAGAAATTTCACGCTGCAAATCACCCCCAATCAGCTGGATTAGTAGAGTACTATAATGGCACGTTAAAATTGAAACTGGCCAAGATTCAAGCGAGTTCTGGTCTTAAATGGCCTGACGCCCTGCCTTTAGCACTCCTATCAACGAGAATGACTGTGCATTTGCGAGTGGGACTTAGTCCTTATGAAATTGTGTTCGGCCGTCCGGCCAACATATGGGGAGTGCCAAGGCCGACAAAATTCAGTGAGATCGAACACCCCGTATTACTTGATTATCTGTATGAATTGACGGCTAAATTGCGTGTTTTACACCAACAGGTGCATGATACTCTGCCTCAGGTCTCTGAAGCTCCAGGACATCCTATCAATCCTGGATCATGGGTGCTGGTCAAAAACTTCAAGAGGACAAAGAATGATGAGCCCCGTTGGACCGGCCCCCACCTCGTTCTTCTTTCAACGAGATCAGCTGTTCGAGTAAAAGGGAAAAAGAACTGGATCCACGGCGTTCACTGCAAGAGGGTCCCTTTGCCTTTGCCCTATGACCAGTGGGTCCAGGAGGGGATCGCTGACTCTGAGACTGAGATTGTGCCTCGTTTTCTGCCTTTTAGCAATGCACGTGTAAAAGGAACAATTTCTGAGAAAGAAAGTGACAACATTCTGCAAGAAGCTGTGCCACCGTCAATTCGATTAGACACTACAGAGCCTGAACTCTTGTTCCAAGACCAGACAGTATCTGGAAAGAATCGCTATAATTTGAGGTCGAGAACTATGGACAAATAAAATTCTTTTTCTTTTGCTATTTTTGAAAAGTGCAGCTCTCTCATCTGAGAAACTTGCTTATTTTTGTTTTTCGAACCGCCATCCGGGTTCAGCTGCAGGGTCGTGGTTGCCCAAGTCTTTGGAGTGCAGCTGAAGACGTTAGGTCGACAGTTCTGGTCGGTCTAAGGGAGTTTCCCTGGACTGACAGAAGCATTCCTTAGCATAGAACACCCTACCACCACGAGCAGCAATTAGAGAGGATGGAGTTTTTCGAGAATGAGAGACCTGCCAAACAGATGGATTTTAAAGCCAGAATGTGTACAATGATGACAAAGAAACAATTTTTGATAATATGTATTTTCATGTTGCTTAGTATAATGACGTTTTTAATAGGATATGTTTTCTTCTCTTTTCAAGTGACGTTTGCACCCACTGCACAGCCCATACCTCCTTCTACTGTTTCCTAGCATTCTTTTCACCCTCTGCCTGAACACGAATCTGCTAGAAGATTAGAATTTGTTAATAATTCATTCATTCAGCTTTTACACCAGCATCAATTAGTAGTTAACACAACTAACTGTTGGGTGTATGGTCTTATGCCTCATACTACTGAAAAAGGTATCCCTTATCTGGTCCTACCTTTCAGCCATAATGGTTCTGTGTGGGCATATAGAATGATATTCATATACGCTCATGAAGCCAACCCCCTACGTTCTGTGAAAGATAATGCTAAGAATAGTGCTCTAGTTAAGGGTATAGTAGATATGATTAAGGAAGACATTTCCTATGAGACTATCCCGAGAGATGAGACACTAGCATATATTGGATGGAACATAACAGGATATGGAGCTGCTCTGAGTGAGAACCAGCGAGCAAGGGGATCCTCCCCGATTTGGGTTGTACCCCATCAGGGTCACCTATGTCTGCAAGGTAATGGCAAGAATCCCAGAGCTCAGTTAGGGAGAAGTGCCTGTACTGAAACATATGTCTTTGCGTCTCAGACTTCCCCTTCGTTCTTAGCAGCTAAGGGTACCTATTTCATCTGCCATAATAGAGCCTATACATGGTTGCCCCCTGACTTCTCGGGCACATGTTTTGTTTCGTTCCTGTTGCCTCCCACCTACACGGCCACGGCAGATTACCATAAGACAAGGATAGTTAGAGGTGTCATCAGTCAAGATGACACTGCAGGACAAGAGTTTGGAGATTTCGTGAAGGGTTCTCTGCCGTTTTGGGGTCCTATGGTTAACAGCAGGAACATAAGGCAATTGACAAGGGTGGTTGAATCCACGGTAGTTGAAACCGCCGGTGCCCTTAGTAATTTGACTGCTGAGCTCCAGTCGGATCGCCTTATGACTCTTCAGAACAGGGTCGCATTCGACGTCATACTTGCAGACCGAGGTGGGGTATGTACAGTGATCCAAACAAGTTGCTGTGTTTTCATTCCAGATAATGCTCCGACAGTTTACCAGGCCATTTCCAAACTGCATAAGGTCTCCGAATCTATTCACGTGGATAACGGAGATTGGTCATTGATGGGGTGGTTCTGGGAACTGATATCCACCTGGGGACGGAAAATTCTGATATTCATTGGGATGATCTTTGCCATTCTTTTCCTGTTCTGTCTGTGTGTACAGTGTGACCTCTGCGCTACATCGTGTGTAAGGAAACCTGTATCAAGGGACGAGTTAAGTAATAGGATGATGCTACAGCAACATCTCAACGACTTTATGAATATAGACCTGGACTCAGACCTGGACTCAGATTAACGTGAGTATAGGTTAATAGCCTATGTAAGGGCAAAAGGAGGGTCTGTGGTACTCTAAATTCTGGACCCGTGTTATAAACATCGTCGTATCATGACGATTTTGGTATCAGCAGACCGCAAATGATTAGGATACTATGCACAAGCATTTTCGCCATGTTCGGGTGAAGAAATCCCCCTGAAATCATAGTTTCCGTTCTGATCCCTCGGGTTCCATTTTACAACGACAGCCATGTTGTGATTGCCCTCACATAGGCCCAGAACGAAGGCCAAGCATGGGTCTGAAGGACACGCACACCTTCGTTGACTCTTCTGTGACCTGGGCAAGCTGACTCCACTGCCCGAAGCCAAACCTGTTCGGCCAGTTCCTTTCCCAGGGGTCGAGCGAGATTAGTATCAAGGCCCAACATATCGTAAAACCCTTTGATCACACACAAACCATGGTTAATCTTCTACACACCTGTCCCTGTTTCCTTCTTTATGACTTGCTTTATGAGGAGGAGGTGCCCGTTTATATTGGAGGTCTGTCGATATCTGATGGATGCAATGAGCCTTGCCGGGTAATTGATTAAGGGCTGGACAATGGGCTTGTCATCATGACTTTGCTTTTTCTTTGTAGTGAAAATATATGAATGGTTAACTGTAAAATAAGGAATGTTTGCCTAAAGCATAATATTTTGTATAAAAGAGAAGGACGGCTTTGTAAGTTTGAGCAGTCTCCTGAGAATATACACCGTGTTGTACTTCTAGGATATCTGTTACTGGCTGCAGCCAATAAATTCGATCTTTGACTTCACCTAGAAGACTCTGTGTTTCTGTAGTCTGAAACAGGAAGAACTCGAAGTCTTTGGGTGTGTCCCCTGGCACCGCTGGGTTCTGAAAAACCCAGTACTTCAGCAGCCCATAATGATAAATAAAGGATAAGGATGGGAGGCATCTTGGTCTTTTTTATAAAATGGAAGCATCTATTGCAGACTGACAGTAATGCTCATTTCAAAGTCTATGGTTGAACCAAATTTGAATTTGTCTATTTCACCTCTCACCGCTCAGTCAGGCCCAACATAAAATTGTGGTATTCTCTTCAATTGACTGTCTATGTCATGTACATAGGGCATTTAAGTTTATTTAAAATAGCCAAAGTAAGCTGGAAAGGGTATTCATTTTTAAGCAATCATATCTATTTTGTTGTTGTGTTATGTATTTAGTCAGGAAAGGATAGTTGTCCATAAATTCAAGGAGATAGTTATGATGTCAGATCAACTGCCCTCATCCACATACTCAGGCGCATTATAACATTTTGGTATGAAGTGTTTTTTTCATTTCATCCTCAATCTCTTTTTGTTTTGAGGAATGAGGCTGGTCTGACTGTGACAACTGCCCCAGTTGCTTTAAACATACGCTCCAAAGACACAGTGGCAACCAGACATCAAATATAGTTTATTGCCAGCCTGCTGAGTTCTGCTCAGTGTTCCTTCTTCCCATGTCAATAAGTCAATGGGTCCTGATCCAGATACACCTCTTCTGTGTCATACAGATAGTCTTGGGCCATCTTCTAAATTGTTAATGGTGCTGCTATTGCTGTGCCTGCACCTGTGGACTTGACTTAATTCCTGCCATATGAAACCAACCCTATGCAATGGTTGGCAGTGAAGCTGTTTTTGTTGTCAAGTTAGTACTAGCTAGTGATGGTGTTAATTGCTGTTGTGCTGTCTGGGAACAAACACCACCTCCTTATCAGGAGATTTAAGGCCGCACTTCAGTTCTGGGTACGAACTAATGAAATTAATGGCAATTCATTGACAGGTGACTAGTATGTCTCCGACTACATCTTTTTTGAGAAATTCTTGCACAAGTAGCTTTATCCAATATGCTAAACACAGAACACTGAAGTGTTGGATAGTTCACTTCAAGACATTTTATTGCATGGTTAATTAAAACCTTGACAATATGGAACATTTAGACGAGAGTAAAACCCATGTTGTACCATCTGACATAAACAGACGTATAAGTGAGAATAGGACACAAAATTCAAGATCTACTATAATTGACTTAATGACAGTCTGACTGTTTGAAATTGATTACAAATAAACCAAAGTGCACAGTACATTAAATTGATAAGTCTTTGTAGAGCCAACTGACATTGAGCCGAATGTGATATCAGAGGATTCAAATACATGGTTTAAAATCTGCAATCATTAAATAGAAGGCAATATAGTTGTTTAAAATCAATTACAGGTAAGCCAAAGTGCATATTGTCAGTTGGTGGTCGTTACTGGGCTTTGTTGTTTTTTAAAAAAATATTTTTTTTAAAAGATCCTACATTACTTTAAAATATTTGCCTATTCTTGCCAGTTCAGAAGGGGACATGGTGCTGAAAACCCAATTTGTAGCATCATTGCAAGTCCTTATGCCTTGGGTTAAAAAAAGTGGCTTTAGCATTGACCGCCTAAAGTGAAGCAGCGATGGGCAGCAACAGAGTAAATGTTGAAAAGTTTAAAGTTTGTAGTAGCACAGCCTGCACTTAACAATGTTGGAGAGTGGTATGAGAAGTTGGCTTGGTAAATGCTGTCCACTAATTAAAGTGGGCACCTTGCACCAGTCCAAACGACCCAAATGATGTATGAGGTCAAAGATAACCTTTAGAAAGCTATCCTAGTGGTAGCTGTGGAGAGAAGCCTTCAGGCTTAATCTTGAAGGAATGTAAAGCAGCTTGTTTTACCAGAATATCACCTCCTGAATCAATTAAATGAAGGAGAACCACATACTAGTTATATAAAAATATGTATTTATTAATATAACACGTTCTAGTACCCTCTACACGAGGATAGAACACAAAGCATACAATACAAGATCAATAGAACAATTGCAAGTAGCTCAATACACAGTGGGCTCAAGGGAAGACCAAACCATATACTAAAATAGTGGTATAACAACCACAACTTGAGTCAAGACAAGGTCTACAGCACGTAGAATCGCTGGGACCCTAAGGAACCACCCAAGGTGAGTAGATAGGGACCCCACGGAGGACGGGTGCAATGTGCTAACACGACCACGGGCTCCATACAATTCTATGGGGAAGTTGCGGTTACAATTTTAAAGTTTAAGGACCCTTCTAGGAGGACTTTGAGCAAACCCTTTGGAACTTAAGAGGTTGGAGAGCCACCCCATCCATGGATACCATAGTACTTGAGTTACCTATTTCAGAGGAGCTGGGTGCATAGGTCTGGAGTGGTGTCAGAAACCAATGTCGTTCTCAATGGAGGGCTGCAAAGAAGTACTGTTGTCATGAAGGTGAAAAGGGTCCAGTGGAATCCAAGCCTGGATTTGGGAACGAAGGAACCTGAAAGCAGAGGGACAGATTCCTAGTCACTTCAGACTGACCAGGGGCTCGGTAGATGAATGCCCACCGATGTCGAATGCTTCAGGTGCGAAGAAGGGATGCTTGACTCTGAAGCCACGAGGACCAGGCAATGTCGAGGATGACCAGGAGCCAGATACAAGCTGTCCCATGAAGGATGTCGAGTGCTGAGGGGTCGGTGTCCGGCTGGATCACCAACAAGCCTTGGCAAAAGCAACCCATGCAAGAAGGTCAAGCAGGTTACAGTGTAAACCAGCAAGGTCCAAGGAACTAACAAAGCAATGGGGAGTCAGAGCACGTCTCAAGCAATCAGGAAAGCCTAAAAGAAATCAAAATGACCCTCAGGAGGACCCAAAGGCCGAAGGACCAGGAGTCGGGTGGGGACCTCGAGCAAAATTGCTAAGTACCAGCCCACGGCGCACTTGGTGCAAGGCCAGAATTCTTTGGTGCAAATACTGCTCAGGTTCAGGACTACACACAGTCCAAAGCACAAGTTTGGGAATTGCCAACCAGCATATGCAACTGCAAATGGATGTGATGCACAGTGGTTCGGGTTATGCAGTCCCCACAAGGGATACTGGCCTCAAACTTGTTCAGAGGGCAAATCGACCTTGGGGACCTTTGAAAACCCACATCCTGTGTTGCTGAAACCTTCAAAGTCTGCAGGAGCTCAGGAGCAGCATACCGGTCAGCATTAAGGTGCCTGCAAATGCAGGAGAGTGACTCCTTCACTCCAAGGAAGATTCTTCAGTTGTCCTTAGTGCACCACATGTCCTGCAGAGAGCCTGTATGGAACAAGGGCACAGACAAAGCTTTGGATGATGAGGGAGACGAAGTCGGGCCCAGTCGAAGTCCAGCAAAGTCCAGAGTGTCCAGACGGTCGACGGTCAGTGGTTTCTTCTTGTAGAATCTTGTCCATGTAAAATCTGAAGGCTTACAGCCAAATAAGCCCTTTTGTACCCAAAGGAGGGGGTTGGACAGATTCGGGGGATCCTCCTAGGAGAGGATCAGGACAGAGTGGTGGTTACACCCATGTCCTTTGTCCAGTTTTGTGCCAGGGCAGGAGCCAATGGCTCCCAGAACTAGTTTGAGCTGGACTAAGCATAGGGATACCAAATGTGCCCCAAGTGCAGACTTTCAGGCACTCTCAGAGTGCACCCACACAGCCCCAATACACTAAATCCTGTCTGGGAGATGGTCACACCTCCCTGTGACAGGATACCTATTGTGCTGCCTTACCCTGCTCGAGCTTGGCTCAGCAGCAGGAGGGCAGAAATGTGTCTCTGGTTGGCAGGATACATTTTGTGCTGTCTGGGTCAAGAAGGCTGTCACCGGATAGACCAGTGACCCCATGAAGCGCGCTTCTGAAGGGTGGAATCATACCTCCCACACTGGTTACCAGTTTGGTAGTATGATTCCAAGGTGTTTGATACCAAACACAATATGTTTCTATGCAGCCGTTTTCGAGATAGCATTTACCGCAAGGTTATAATGCACCTCTACCTATATGTCCGGCTGAGTCACAGACAACCCGGGAGAATGGTCTCTGAAGGCTGCATAGGAGCTCTGCTCATGCATGGGCACCCTCTGACACAAAAGTCAGCACTCTGCCTGCAGGATTGATAAGGCCTGCTATAGGGGTGACTTATAAGTTTTAAGTGTAGTGACCAATAGATATAGTGAACCAGCTTACACAGGTTGCTATAGCAGATCTGTAGTTCCATTTTACATGGCCTCTCATGGTGGCATAATACATGTTTTAGCCCATGGGAGGCCTCTGGGGTACTTAGGCCCTGGGTACATGTGTTCCATTTATTAGGGACTTATAAGGGTACCCCAGTATCCAATCTGGAGTGTACCAAAGTACATGAATGTCAATTTAAAGGAGAAAGCAGATAGACTGTGGTCCTGATTAGCAGGATCCCAGTTAGACTAGTCAAAAACAGTGCAACATCTAGCAAAAAGTGGGGGTAACCATAGGAAGCAGATCCTATTTTCCTCCCCCCCTCCCCCCCCCAAGCGAAAGGACATGAGACTAACCTTGACCAGTTGAGTCTTCATTTTCTAGATGGAAATATTGGGGGAGTCCATCTGCATTGGCATGGTTACTCCAAGGTCTATGTTCCACTGTATAGGCCATCCCCTGTAGGGAAATGCACCACCTTAAAATTTTGGGTTTTTCTCCCTTCATCTGTTTTAGCCATAAGAGTGGCTTATGGTGAGTCTGAACAATGAAATGAGTGACAAACAAGTATGGCCGCAACTTCTTCAGAGCCCAAACCACAGCAAAGGCTTCCCTCTCAATAGGTGACCAACATTTCTTTCTGGGGGTCAGCCATCTGCTTATAAAATCTACAGGCTGATCCTGACCCTCTTCATTCAATTGTGATAACACAGCCCTACCCTCAACTCAGATGCATCAGTTTGAACAATGAATTGTTTGCAATAGTCAGGACATGCAGAATGGGAGCAGTGCACATGGCCTGCTTCAGGTCATCAAATGCCTTCTGACAGCTAACTGTCCACTGACCTTTCTTAGTCATTCTTTTAGAGGTCAGACCATTCAAGGGGGTCAATATAGAGCCATATCGCTTGACAAACCTCCTGTAATACCCAGTTAGGCCCAATAAAGCTCTGACCTGAGTCTGGGTAGTTGGAGCCACTCCGTCTATGATGCTCTGAATTTTGCTCAGCAATGGTTGAACCTGGCCTCCACCCACAAGGTGGCCCATGTACATAACCTTACTCTGCCCTATCTGGCACTTGGTGGCCTTGATAATGAGGCTTGCCCTTTGCAGGGCCTCCAGAACATTTCTTAGATGGACCAGGTGATTCTCCTAGGTGGAACTAAAGACTGCAATATCATCAATATAAGCTGCACTATAGTCTTCCAGGCCTGTGAGAACTTTATTCACCAACCTTTGAAATGTGGCAGGTGCATTCTTCAAGCCAAAGGGCATTGCAATACATTGATAATGCCCACTAGGGGTTGAACATGCTGTTTTAGGTTTGGCATCGTCAGCTAGTCTGATTTGCCAATATCCAGCAGTAAGGTCAAATGTACTCAAGAACTTGACTGAGGCCAAGGTATCCATAATTTCATCTGCCCTAGGAATAGAGTGAGCATCAGTCCTAGTGACTGAATTGAGCCCCCTGTAGTCTACACAAAACCTAATTTCTCTTTTACCACCCTGGGGATGAGGTTTGGGTACCAGGACCACTGGACTAGCCCACGGGCTATCTGAGCGTTCAGTGACTCCCAATTCTAGCATCTTTCTGACCTCAGTCCTGATGCAGTCCCTGACATGGTCAGGTTACCCGTAAATCTTATTTTTAACAGGCAGGCTTTTACCTGTGTCCACTTCATGGGTACACCAAGTAGTCTGACTAGGTGTTAGGGAGAACATATGTCTGTACTGATTGAGGACGTTCCTGCATTCAGTCTTTTGTTGCTCAGTGAGGCTGCCTGCCAAGTCTACATCATCTATGCCGCAAAATGTTGTCGGGGTGTGAATATGGAGGAGTTTTTAAGAAGCAAACACAGTCTTCAATTGGTCACCACTCCTTATCAAATCAGTCTAAAGTTCTAGCATTTTACTTATCAAATCTTGCTGGCAGAGTAACCATGCCACTCACTAATATATATCTTAAGCTGTTGAGTATCAGAAAATTGGTATCTTTTGGTAGGTCTTCTGTTTTGTTATCAAAGATTCAGAGTATAAGACCTACATTACAGCGTAGAACCTACTAAAAAAGATATTTACAGTAAGCATTATATGCTGGAAAGCTGTGCCTCTTCTTAAAATATCACATATATGTGTGACATCCCTACATGTCAGTGAGGAAGGCAGAAATATATTTTTCTTCCACTGAGTTTCCTGAAGATGATGGTTTCTAGAATAACTAAGTATGCATAGGCATATACCCTCAATCTGCACATTGAAATTACATATTCGTATGTCTCCAAGGTTGCTCTTGAAGTCTTTCTAATAATAAAAATTAAAAAAACATAGCCTGTAAACAAAGGTATTAAAATCATACATTTTATAATTCTGCATATTCTAAGCAATGGAATGGTAAGACATGAATGTCTTTTTTGATTTCGTAATACATCTCAAGGTTTTTATGTTTTCTGCTTATAGCTGCTGCAACAAATTTTTTAATCTGTTGGATTTGTAGAGGAACATGATAGGACGTATTTCAAATATTTTCAAATAATTCATTATAACTTTTTAAACATTTTAATTTGTTAATAAGATAGTTAATGATGCCACAAATGTATCAATTATTTAGTGAATAATTCTAACACATTTTTTCTCTCTAGTTAATTGCTTAGTTGAAAGATTGAATTAAGTATTACATTTTTTGGGATCGGTTATTAAGTAATTATAATATTTTTTAATAAATACATTTATAGTTTTAGTACAATTTCAAATATAGTGTCTTATTGCTATTAATATTGTATCTTATTTCTGTGTTTCGAATTTTAAGACAATAGGTTAAAAAGTATTTTAAACTGTTTTATTTTATTCAATTTTTAGATATTGTATGTATAATTTATAAATATTAAGGTGTTTCTAGAAAAAAAAAATATATTTTTTTAGATATGTGCAATTAATTTTGTATGAAGTTAGGACAGGGAAAATTAAATCTGATCTTTCTAATTTCCCTACCGTTGCTTCTGCTCGGGTGAAATAGTAGTTCCCATCCCTCCAAAATCTAACATATTCCCTCCTGTTGCTTATGTCGAAGTGGAAATAGTAAATTTGACCCCATCAAAGTGCAACACTTTCCCTACTTTTGTGTAGATTGGAGTAGGAATACTATTTTTGACCCCTTGAAAGTCAGTCACTTTCCTTACTGTTGCTCAAATTGGATTGGATATAGTAAATATGTTCCCTCTAAAGTCCAACACTTTCCCTACTGTAGCTAAGGTTGGATTGGAAATAGTAAATTTGACCCTTCACTTCCCCTAGTACTGCTTAATTTCAGAGTGGTAATAGTAAATCCAACACCTCCAAATTCCAGGACTTTCCCTAATGTTGTTCACATGGAGTGGAAATGGTACACCTGACCCCACAATTGACCAGCACTTCCCCATAGTGAAACCGTTTCTGTGCTTTTACTTACACCTGAGTGTGACTAATAAATGAAACCCTTCCAACGTCCAACACTTTTCCAACTCTTTTTCAGATTGCAATGGAAAGAATCAATTTAACCTATCCAGTGCCAGAACATTTCCTACTTATGGGCATGATGGATTGGGAATAGTACATCTGAACACCCAAGTCCAACACTTTCCGCACTGTTACATACATTGTAGTGGGAATAGTATATGTTTCTCTATCAAATACGAACACTTTCCCGGCAGTTTCTTACATTGGAGAATATTAACTCTGACACCTCCATAGTACATCACTTTCCCTACTATTGCCTACTGTGGAGTGGGAAGAGCTAATCTGACCCCTCCAAAATTCAACACTTTCCCCATTGTTACTCAGGTTAGAATGGGCATAGGGAATTGTAGCCCTCGAAGTCTAATTGTTTTGTATTTAATTTGTTTTACAGTTATGTTACTAGGTAGTGTTTTTTAATTTTAAAAGTTAATTTAACTTTATTATTTTATTATTACATTACTTTATTCATTTATGTTATGTTATTGTATTTGTTAAATGATTTAATATATAGTGTTTGTTACTATGAGTCATTTTATTAGTATTTTTATTTGTTTATATAATCTTTTTAATATTATATTCTTTTTTGCATTTATTTTAATATATATATTTTATGTGAAGTAATTTTTTATACATATATATGTAATTATTTTAATGTTAACACATGTCTTAAAGTTAAACTGTATAATACTTCAAATTCGTTATACTTACAAATTTTGTGATAATATTGTATTCTTCTATATTTGTTTTTGATATGCAAAGTATATAATGTAGAGATTGGTGTGTTTATTGTTAAGTGATATTTTAATCTCTGATATTTTTGTTGGTGGTATTTCATCAGAAAACCTGAGTATTTATAAATGTGACCCTACATATGCTCCATAGGATTGCCTCACTTGATTTGGAGGGGGAAATTCTGAGTTTAATTGTGCTGCTAGAAAACTAAACATTTAAGGCCAGATGTATGTAGCTTTTTTGGGGTCTCTAACGGCCCGATTAACAGAATCGCGCAATTTGTAACAGCAAAAAAGCTTTTTCTTATGTACCAATGCCCAATTAGCAATTTGGTAACCTATTACTGAATCGCAAAAGTGAGGTATCATTTTTACTCAGAAGACTGAGGGGAACGCTGTGGGGTAGGACATTTGTGTCGGCACGGTCATTCCACTCAAAAAAATGTGAAAAATTTGTTTTTCTCAGCTAAATTTGAGACTTGCAGTGGAATCTGGGTAGGAAATCGTTGGGGGTCCACGCAAGCCATACCTCGCTAGACTCCCCTGGGTGTCTAGTTTTCAGAAATGTTTGGCTTTGGTAGTTACCCAAGATTGCCCCGAGCCTGGGGCCAACAACCCAGGTGACCTCCCTTGCAAAACCAGGTTGTTTTGTGATAGGTAATTTTGATGTCTCCTCAATAGATTTTGGGCCCTTGCCTGTCGTGGGTACTTGGCCCACCCACATGAGTGAGGTATCATTTTTGTCGGGAGACCAGGGGGAAAGCTGCGTGGTAGGAAATTTGTGTCTGCCCAGTGATCCCACAACTTTCCCCCACAGAAATGTGAGAACCTTGCTTTTTTCAGCTAAATTTGAGGTTTGCAGGGGATTCTGGGTAGGGAAACGTTGGGGGGTCCACGCAAACCATAGCTCCCTGGACTTCCTCAGGTGTCTAGTTTGAAAAAATGTGTAGGTTTCCCTAGATGACGACCGAGCCCGAGGCCAAAAACCCAGGTGACCCCTCTTGCAAAACCAGGTTGTTTTGTGATAGATAATTTTGATGTCTCTTCAATACGTTTTGGGATCTTGCCTGTCGCGAGTACTTGAGCCACCCACATGAGTGAGGTACCATTTTTATCAGGAGACCTGGGGGAACGCTGGATGGTAGGAAATTTGTGTTAGCCCGGTGATCCCACAACTTTCCCACATGGAAATTTGAGAAAGAAGGGATTTTTGTTCAGCTAAATTTGAAGTTTGCAGGATATTCTGGGTAGGAAAATGTTGGGATGTCCAAGCAAGACATACCTCCTTGGACTCACCTGGTGTCTAGTTTTAAAAAAATGTGTGGGTTTGGTAGGTTTCCCTAGATGGCCACCGAACCCAGGGCCAAAGCCAAAGTGACCCCTCTTGCAAAACTAGGTTGTTTTGTGATAGGTAATTCTAATGTCTCCGGAAAACGTTTTGGGCCATTGCCTGTCACATGTACTTGAGCCAGCCACACGAGTGAGGTACCATTTTTATTGAGAGACCTGGGGGAATGCTGGGTGGTAGGAAATTTGTGTCAACCCGATGATCCCACAACTTTCCCACACAGACATTTCTCAGCTAAATTTGAGGTTTCAGGGGATTCTGGGTAGAAAAATGTTAAGGATCTATGTGACCCCCTCTTGCAAAACTAGGTAGTTTTGTGATAGGTAATTTTGATGTCTCCTCAATATGTTTTGGGCCCTTGCCTGTCACATGTACTTGACTTACCCACACGAGTGAGGTGTCAGAAGACCTGGGGTAATGTGCGGAAGGTTGAATTTTGTGAATCCACACAGATTCCAGAACTTTCCATCACAGAAATGTGAGAAAAATGTTTTTTTTTTACAACGTTTGAGGTTTGCAAGAGATTCTGGGTAACAGAGCCTGGTGAGAGCCACACAAGTTGCCCCTTCCAGGATTCCTCTAGGTGTCTAGTTTTAAAACATGTATAAGTTTGCTAGGTTTCCCTAGGTGCTGGCAGAGCTAGGGTTCAAACTACACAGCTAGGCACATTGCGAAAAAAGGATCAGTTTTCAGTGTAAAAATGTGGGGTGTCTACGTTGCAATTTAGGCCATTTCCTGTCGCGGGCACTGGACCTACCCACACAAGTGAGATACCTTTTTTTATCGGAAAACTTTTAGGGACGTGGGATGAGTGGAAGCTTGTGGATCCATGCAGATTCTAGAACTTTCCATCACAGAAATGTGAGGAAAATGCATTTTTATTTACAAAGTTTGAAGTTTGCAAGGGTTTCTGGGTAACAGATCCCTGGGAGAGCCACTCAAGTCACCCTATCCTGGATTTCTCTGGGTGTCTAGTTTTCTAAAATGTATAGGCTTGCTAGGTTTCCCAAGCAAGGTGCCTGCTGAGCTAGGGTTCAAAATCCACAGCTAGACACTGTGCAAAAAAAGGGTCAGATTTCACTGTAAAAATGTGGCGTGTCGACGTTGCATTTTGGGCCGATTCCTGTCGCCGGCACTAGGCCGACCTACACACATGAGGTACCACTTTTATCTGGATTTTTTCTGCCTCCCTAATGCAAGACAATGTGTAAAAAAGAAGTCACTTTGAAAAATGTCCTACAATTTACAGGCTAGTATAGGTAACCACAATTTCGGAGATTTGCAAATAGCTACTGTTTCTAAACTCTATATTTCGTTCCCATTTCAGAAATACATAGGTGTCCTTGATACCTATTTTTCACTCTTTGTATTTTAGCAAATTAATTGCTTTATACCCGGTCCACAATGAAAAACCACTTCAAGACGCTGCTCAGCTATTGGCTCTAGGTTCCCCGGGTTCTTGGTGAACCTACAAGTCCTATATATCCCCACAATCAGAAGGGTCTACCGTATGTATATTGCTTTCAAACATTGGTCATACTTAGAAGAAGATACAGGTAAAAACGTAGGCACAAATGGCTGGTTTTTTAATACTCATTTTCAATTTTTCTTGTGGTCAACTGTTAGTTTCTATTAAAAAAAATCTTGAAGGATCTACACAAATGACCCCTTGCTGAATTCAGAAGTTTGTCTACTTTTTAGAAATGTATAGCTTTCCGGGATCCATTATTGCTTTCACATCCATTTCTACCGCTAACTGGAAGGAGGTTGAAAGCACAAAAAGTAGCAAAAATAGGCTATGTCCCTGTAAAATGCCAAAACTGTGTAAAAATGTATGGTTTTCTGACAAAAGTCTGCTTGTCCCTGAAAGCTGGGAAGATGATGATTTCAGCACCACAATCCCTTTTTTGATACCATTTGCAGGGGAAAAACCAGATGCTTTCTTTTGCTTGTTTCCCCTTTTTCTCAAAAACAAAATGTAGCTGTATTTTGGCTAATTTATTGGTCCCCTCAAGGGGAATCAACAAAGCCTGGGAACCTTTAAAATCCCCATGATGTTGGAAGAAAAGAACGCAAATTTGGTGTGGATACCTTATGAGGTCAAAAAGTTACAGGGGCCTAAGCGCAAACTACCCCAAATAGGCAAAAAAAGGCTTAGCACGGGGGGGCTAGCAGTGAAAGGATTAATGAAAACGGGCTGCATTTCAGAAAAAAGTATTGCTTTATTCAAATGCAATTACAGACATGGTGGTCTGCTGACCCCAGCAGGCCACCATCCCTTTGATTTTTGCAATTCCCAATGGGTCGCAAACCGAAACCTACCTCATGAGAATCCACTGGGAACAGCTAAATGGGTGAAACACACATTTGAACTTTGCTGTTTACGATTACCAAATAGCAATTCACAAGAAATCGCTTTTGGGTAACTGAAAACCCAAAGCTACAGACATGTGATCCTTAGTCAGATGATTTTTCCACCAAAGGTCTTACTAAAGAAATCCCTTCTAGTAAAAATCCACTGCAAGTATATATTATTACATTATTTCTCCATCTCAATGAATGAACTATGTTTCGGATTAGCCAATGGCAGTCAATATCATGTAAATGTTGTGACTGCTTTGCTCACACAGGGCAAAATCGGTCTTGGATTGCTTGTGTTCGCATTCAGGGAGAACCTGGAGTTTCGGGCTAGGTTGTTCTTATCAGAGCGGTTGGAATAAGGTGGGCTCGAATTAAGGTGGCATGGTGAGTGAAAAATTATGGACTGGGATGCAACCACGAGAGATCGCCAGGGGCTAATTGTGAGAAGGTAGCCTGATATATGCTGACACACTAGTTCTAGTGGGCACCCTGTATCAGTCCAAAGAACCCCTTATGGTGATAGGTTAAAGACAACCTTTATTGGGTGGGAGCCTCCCCTCCCACCCAGATGCATGTGTATCACCACAAACAAAATAACATGTAGGCAGACATATCATGCTTGCTGGTCTCACCCCTGAGCAGGATGCAAGCCTACACCACACACACACACACACAGATGTGCCAAGTCAAAGCCAAATGGGAAAACAGAACAGGTAAGTAGCCAGTATATGCACACAGCCAGGGTCCGCATAAAGCATGGTGCCACATGACAACACCAGCCCTTTCATTGCACACACATACACACAGATCCTATTGCCACTCACAGTGTGCACACAGCTAAGCCAATGAGACTGTCACGGCAACCAAAGTGTGACACACCAATGCACATGTAGAAGAAAGTCTGGGCACAATCACGCACAGCACTGAATTCCATGTGTAAGTGCCATGGGGCCAGAGCAGCAAGGACCAAATGAGAAACTAGAAAGCATGGTTGGTGGTACAATTCCAGATATGCACATGCCAAGACAAAGGTATGCAGGAGATGACAATGGCCTGTTCGTGGCCAGATGTAACGTCTGACAGGGCAGAGTGAGCAAAAAAGAGTCCTCACAGAAATTGTTTCCTGCGCAAGTCCCTAGATGGCAACATGTCCCTGTACTCGGAAATCATGCACGTAGCGCATAGTAGGTATTGACAACTCACACCATGGACAAGTAATGCATGTGCCACAGCTCCATGTCAGGAGGCACAGTAGTGCACATACAACAAAATGTGAAGATTAGTCAACTGTGTGGTGTACAAACAGTGAATGACATACAGCTAACACAAAGCTTTCGGTATGCACTACAATGACCACCTCACGTCTGACCCACAGGTAACCAAGAACTCACTGCAAAGGACAACACTCACAACCTGCAGAGCCAGTCTCCCCCGGTACATGGACTCTTGGATGTTGACTCCCGGGATTCTATGGACAATGAGCTCGAAGCCGGCCCATCTGGTATGCCAGGGTGCAACAGGTCCCAGGACCCCATCGTCCCCCCACCACATCTGCTGCAATAACATCACTGCAGAGCCCTGCTGTTACAGCCTGTGCGTCCACCGCCACCACCACCACCAGTGCTGCCTGTAACACCCTCCCTGTCCCAGTGGATGACCACCCCACACCACCGACTGAGTAGAGCAGGGAGAGGATGTGGGTGCCTACAGTGGTGAGGCAACAGGTCTGTGACAGCAGGGAAGGTGGGAGGGGCAGGGTCACCCACAGACAACAAGAGGCTGGGACCCAATCCCTGGATCACATCACCAGAGTCCTTGGGGCATATGAACAGGCCCAGGGACGAACGGGCCGGTCGGACGAACTGGTCCGCAAGCTCATCCTGCTGACGAGGTCCATCGACACCCGCATGGGACAAATTGTGGACCTCTTGGGCCAGCAAGTGGCGGCACTGAGGGTCAGCCACCAACACCTCCACCTCCCTCTGGTGGGCTGCAGGATGACAGTTCACCATCCTCCCCTGCTCCGACAGAGAGGGGTGAGTCCTCAGACCCCACTGGCCCTACAGCAGGCCCCCCCTGCCAAGCGACGAAGGGGCCGTCCTAAGAAAACCCTGGGAGTATCTGGAGGCAAATCACCTGCCAAATGCCTGTCACGGAGCCAGCACTGATGGCAACCCTCTTCACCACTGTATTGACTTTTTGGACTGTCCTTCCCCACACCGCCTTGTGAATGGCATCTGTCTGTTGGACTGGGTCACCACATCAATGTGGTGGCAACTCGATTATTTCATTTACCATAACTGACAACTCACTGCTCCACTAATCACCTCAATGTAAATGTTCACCCCCTCACATGTCACCCTTGTAAATAAACAATCCTTACACACATGTTGTTGTGTCTGCTCCATCTTTATTGCAGGATGTACTGTCTTCAACATGATTACAATGTACCGGGAGTATGGAATGTATGTAGGCAAGGAGAGGTTAAAGGCACCTAGGAGAACACAACAGAACAACATTTACTAGTCTTGTTGTGGCAACACAGACATCACACAACACCTACCATCAAGATAATCCAACATGCACACATCACAATAGGCAACAAGTGCCAACACACACATCCTGTCTAAGTACAAAACTGTCCTGTTCCAGAAACGTTGTCAACCACCACAGAGTCAACAACCGGCTGCAGTCACAAAGTCCACATACACCTTCACAACAACAGCAACATCTTCAGATAATGGATCCATTGTACATTGTCACTCACCTTCAAGTGAAGTAGCGGGTGATGAGCTGTTGACCAGGTCAACATCTTCCTCCTCTCCACTCTCCTCATCACTGGACACGCGTTGGTTTGCAGGCGGGGGCCTTTGCTGCTCATCAGCATCCAAGAGCAGGGGGATCTCCTTGCGGATGGCTAGGTTGTGGAGCATGCAGCATGCCACTACAATCTGGCACTTCTTCCCAGGCAAGTACATGAGTGCACCTCCGGTCTTGTCCAGGCAGTGGAAACGTGACTTCAGCAGACCAAAGGTGCGCTCAACCACACGAAGTGTCCTTCCATGGGCATGATTGTAGTGGACTGTTAGAAATGGGATTTCTGGCTGGCTAGGGCTTGCGCCAAAGCCAGGCAGAAACCACCACTCTAGTCAGGGCTGGGGAGTTACACGCCAAAGATAACCCCTGCTCACCCCCTTGGTAGCTTGGCACGAGCAGTCAGGCTTATCCCGGAGGCAATGTGTAAAGCGTTTGCGCGCGCACCCTGCAACAACACCCTAGGCCCACCACAAGAGAAACTCCACACAAGGTATTATATAAAAATAGCCTTTGTATTATACCAAAACACATTAGATAATATTCACACAATTTACATTGTGCCAACTGGCACTGGGCAGAATTTACAGGGGACTATTTACATAAGACAGGGCCACATGGACCACTGTCAGAATCATCGCAAATCACCAAATGTAAATGTAGAAAGGTAGAACAAATAATAACTGTAGCACACAACCAGTAACCACTGGTAAAAGGTAAGTACCACCTACGCAACCCTAACCACATTAGGAAAATATTACGCAGGGAACCATGAACTCACTAGTATCACTATACTAGGTAACACAACCTCCTAGGTATAAAAATACATCTAGAGGGATACACAAAGCATTGCATAAATCACATTAGGAATGAACATAGCATATAGGCAATGCACAGGCGCAAAAGTACACAGGTAACAAGGATTATGTACCCTAGGTGAGGGCACAACACAAGAAAACTGTCCCCAGGCCAACTTGGCCTCTCAGGGGCTCAAACGCCCTTTGTCCAAAGTGTCAGGGCTGGACTGCGCACGCACTCAAGGCAGAAGGCGCAAAGATCAGGCCTAAACGTTGCAGCTGCCCACTAAGTGCTGGGCAGCTGTGAAAATGAGCTTGGGCACCACTGTGCCTTTTAAACACATATCCCACACGTTGGAGCCTCTCCGGGCTCTTAAAGAATAATGCCCCCAAAACAGCGTGGGAGCCTCGTGGCTCTAGGACATGAATTTGGCCCCAAACACATTGGAGCGGCCCGCTGCCTTCCGGGGCCGCCCTTATTACCAAAGAAATGCCCTCGTCGTTGGAGTCCCTCTGGACTCTTAATCAATAATGCCCCCTTAACGTTGGAGTCCCACTCGGGGGACTCGTGAGCCCTAACCAAAATGGGCCCCAAACCACGTTGGAGCCTCTCTGGCTCTAAAACAGAGAAAACTCTGCCCGTAGCAGAGGAGTGACCCGCGGGGATGCCCGCACTCACCGTCTGCCTGGGAGGCGGCGTCTCTCCTCCACGGCGTCTCTCCTCAGCGGCGGCGTCTTCTACTTCACTCGGGCCCTCTCCTGGGACCCGGGACTCTGCAGGGTCACTCGGGGAGGCGGGGTAGGCTCCCGTCCTCTCCTGTCTTCTTCCTTCCTGCCGGCGTGGATTCTCCTCTCGCGGGGCTTCCCTTCCCGGAAGTCCCGCCCACGGAGTCCCCTCCTTCCGGGTCGCGCTGGGCAGCGGCCCGGAGGGAATCCAATGCGCGGCTCGGGCCGCGGCGGTGACTCTTTCACGGCTCAGATGCGGGGTGGGCACCCGCGAAGGCACAAGTATGCGGGGTGGGCTCCCGCAATGGAAACCAGGAAATAAGCGGGGTGGGCACCCGCCAACGAGCACCACAATGCGGGGTGGGCACCCGCTACAAATCACAGCAAAAGTGGGGGAATCCCTACGTCGGGGTTCCCTCGTGAATTATCGTAGCGCAGCGCTGCTGGCCACAACGAAGGGCTCTTCAGCAAAAGCGCTTCTCGAAACAAGGCAAGTAAAGCGCTCTTCCAGGCGCTAGGTTCAGGGAAAGTCTTCCAGGAAAAGTCTTCAGAAGCAGGGGGGCGAAGACTGGGCAGTCTCTCCTGGAGCCCAGCAGCAGCAGGGCCCCCTCAAGTTAGGATCAGAAGAGAGAACATTTTACATGGGGTCACAGCCCCTTCTTATACACAGGTTTCCTTTGTCTCAAGGTGCAGGGAAGGGGCGACCCAGTTACAACTGGTTCCTGAGCACTTTGTTTTGCTCAGCCCCTCTCCCTATTCACAGAACAGGCCAGGGTCATCAGTCGCACCACAGGGGGCGGAGCCAGCATTGTGTGGGGAAAGCCCAGCCCTATTCAGATCCCAGGTGTACTCCTCCCACCCATCTGGCTGCTGATCTCCCCATTCACCACTGGGTGACTCCTCCTGACTCTGGGGATTCCATAGCCTATCACATGACCTCAGCCAGCCAATCGCCAGACAAGGCACTCATCTCACACTGCACACAGAAATGCCAACTTCTAGAAGTGGCACTTCTACACTAGGTACATTGACGCCGCACACATCATCGCGCAGCATTTCATCACACGAGTCCGCACATACCAAACTCGCACCTGCACTCCCCACGCATCAGGAACTACCAGGAACACACACATTCCCCCATGCATTCCTATGAGAGAGCAGGCCAACCTCACTACATGCACGCACTTTACCCTGGGACACGGTGGTAAAGTGCGCAGAAGCCAAAAATCACTAACACCAGGTCACAATATAAAGCAAAAAGTTTCAGGGGTGAACCTGCCAGAAGGGCCGAGTCCAGCACAACCCCCTTCCAGCCAAAATGCAGTGTAGACCAATCACCACTGTGATGGTCTTCCCTGCTTTGGGCGATAAAACACGGACGCAGGCCCGCAACGGCAGGGACACTCTCCGGTTTTACGCCACTCTGAACCCGCGTGGTTCCCTCTGAAAAAACTCGGCGGACCAACTGGGCTACCCCACTGGTACTCCTCAGCTGCCTGCGGCCAGGACCAGGCCCTAGCCCATCCAGATACCACTGGTCCTTGCCTAACCTCAGAGTGGGGGGTAATAACCCCTGGCACATGGCAACCATTCTCCACTCTACCCCTCATCAGGGCAGTTCTAAACTGCCACTGATCCTCCAGCCCAGGGTCTGTACCCTCAAGCTGATCAACAGTCACAGGCGAGGCTCTCCTCCCCCTACCTCTTCTTCTAGGGTTCCGCCCTCTCTTCCTCTGAGAGGCGACCTCATAACGCAATTCACCCACCAGCTCAGGACCTCTCCCTGAGAACTGATCTCCCAACCTAGGGTTTAACCCCTCAGGTTGCACCGGGGTCAGAGGCGAGGACTCCCTCCCTCTGCACCCCCTTCCAGAGTCCGGCACCCTCCCAACTGGAGTGGTGCCCCTAACAGCTACATCGGTCAGGACACTGCTTACAGTCATCCTTCCCCCCAGGTTATGCTGATCCTGAACCTGGCCTCCCAACCAGGGGCCTAAACCCTTTGGCTGAGTACTTGCCTGGCACTCCAGGACTTCTGGGGACTTACACACCATCCCCCCGAGAGTAACATATGCCTCATATGTTGCATGACAGTCTGCCTGGCGCCGATCTCCCATCCCCTGTCAACCTGACAGTGCGCGAAGATCCCCCAGGACAGACGTGTGGTCACCCTGGTCACCTCTAGGAGACTCAGCCCTCCCGGCTGGTCCCTGACCCACTGGCTCCTCCACCGGGGAACACAGCCCTATGCCACTCCTCTCGCTGGACTTCTGCACCCTCCCTACTGGAGCGATACTGCCTGACACCAGAACCACTGGAGCTCTACTTACAGAGGCTCCAGGTTCTCCATTCACTAGGTGATCCTCCTCAAATGGACTAACAGGACAGCCTAGGCCCCCAACCTGGTGTTCCCTTAAGAAACCATCCAGACTCTGAGACTGGGTTTCGGGCACCTGGGGACACTCAATCACCCACTCACTCCTACTCTACTGAGACAGGACGCGAGCCCCTACACCCCTCTCACTACTCTGGGACGTAGCTGGGCTACTCTGAACCTCTTCCCCAATACAGGACGGGAAGATACCTGAGCCACTACTGTTGGAAGTACTCTCCCATACCTCATCAGAACCTTGGGCACTTTCCCAACGGTCCGCTTCCTCTGCAAGTTCCCAGGGACCCAAGGAGTCATATCTCAACAGGTGTTGGCGCAACCTGGGATAACAACTACTGAGCATCTGTTCTTTGATAATCAGGGTGAACAGTCCTGCAAAATCCTGTTCCGTGTTAACCTTTATCCAATCATCCAGTGCATCATTACATTCATCCACAAAATCCTCCCAAGACTGGTGAGACAGTTTGCTACTGTCCCTGAACTTCAACCTATACTCATCTTCTTGGGAACAAGGTACCATACTCTGGGAACTGGAAATGGGACTTCCTGCACTGGACTCTATATCGCTGCCACCACTGGACTCCACCCTCACTGGGGAATCCAGAAAACTACCACTGCGCTCAGGGGACAACTTACCCTCCAGAGCTAGTTTCTCTCTGGCAAAGGCCCTCTCAGCCTCAGCCATCCTCTCCTGCGCTAAGACCCTCTCGGTCTCCAGCTTGGAATGCTCTATCCTGAGCTTCTCCATGGCCAGCTGATGCTCCCTCTCTTCCCTCCTATCTACCCACTCCTCTGGGGACAGGAAAAGGGATGGGGCGCTGCTCCTGACACTGGACCCAGCAAGGGACTCCCTATCTATGGGGTCTTCACTATCTACTGGTGTCCCTGTCCTTTCACTTTCTTCCTCCTCTTCAGACTCCTCAGGGCTCCCTTTAGACCCACCACCCTCTCGGCATGTGGCCCGGGCCCTCTCTTCCTCACTGCGCTCACGTTCCCGTTCATCCTTCTGCCATTGGAGCAGGTTTTCCCTGAGTTTTGACTGGGAGTCTGACACACTCACTGCTATGTCTCTCTCCTCACAAAACTCAGCCAACTCCCCCATACTGTATCTAAACAGACCACAGAAATTAAAAGCAGACTCCATTTTGGCAGGATGCTCAGGGACACGTGCAACACAAGGGACCTAGGTGTCTGAACTGAAGCGGGAGTACACAATTCAAAAATGACACTTTTTAGGAGAAGAAATAAAAAATAAACCTCAGAACAATAATCCCCAAACACGTAATTATCTAAAATGCAGAGTTTTGTAGTGCAGCCAGTTGCTGCTGCGGTACAGCGCAAACGCAAGTCCTATCCCACCGCTGCCACCAATGTTAGAAATGGGATTTCTGGTTGGCTAGGGCTTGCGCCAAAGCCAGGCAGAAACCACCACTCTAGTCAGGGCTGGGGAGTTACACGCCAAAGATAACCCCTGCTCACCCCCTTGGTAGCTTGGCACGAGCAGTCAGGCTTATCCCGGAGGCAATGTGTAAAGCGTTTGCGTGTGCACCCAGCAACAACACCCTAGGCCCACCACAAGAGAAACTCCACACAAGGTATTATATAAAAATAGCCTTTGTATTATACCAAAACACATTAGATAATATTCACACAATTTACATTGTGCCAACTGGCACTGGGCAGAATTTACAGGGGACTATTTACACAAGACAGGGCCACATGGATCACTGTCAGAATCATCACAAATCACCAAATGTAAATGTAGAAAGGTAGAACAAATAATAAATGTAGCGCACAACCAGTAACCACTGGTAAAAGGTAAGTACCACCTACGCAACCCTAACCACATTAGGAAAATATTACGCAGGGAACCATGAACTCACTAGTATCACTATACTAGGTAACACAACCTCCTAGGTATAAAAATACATCTAGAGGGATACACAAAGCATTGCATAAATCACATTAGGAATGAACATAGCATATAGGCAATACACAGGCGCAAAAGTACACAGGTAACAAGGATTATGTACCCTAGGTGAGGCGACAACACAAGAAAACTGTCCCCAGGCCAACTTGGCCTCTTAGGGGCTCAAACGTCCTTCGTCCAAAGTGTCAGGGCTGGACTGCGCACGCAGTCAAGGCAGAAGGCGCAAAGATCAGGCCTAAACGTTGCAGCTGCCCACTAAGTGCTGGTCAGCTGTGAAAATGAGCTTGGGCACCACTGTGCCTTTTAAACACATATCCCACACGTTGGAGCCTCTCTGGGCTCTTAAAGAATAATGCCCCCAAAACAGCGTGGGAGCCTCGTGGCTCTAGGACACGAATATGGCCCCAAACACGTTGGAGCGGCCCGCTGCCTTCCGGGGCCGCCCTTATTACCAAAGAAATGCCCCCGTCGTTGGAGTCCCTCTGGACTCTTAATCAATAATGTCCCCTTAATGTTGGAGTCCCGCTCGGGGGACTCGTGAGCCCTAACCAAAACGGGCCCCAAACCACGTTGGAGCCTCTCTGGCTCTAAAACAGAGAAAACTCTGCCCGTAGCAGAGGAGTGACCCGCGGGGACGCCCGCACTCACCGTCTGCCTGGGAGGCGGTGTCTCCCCTCTGCGGCGTCTCTCCTCAGTGGCGGCGTCTTCTACTTCACCCGGGCCCCCTCCTGGGACCCAGGACTCTACAGGGGCACTCGGGGAGGCGGGGTAGGCTCCCGTCCTCTCCCGTCTTCTTCCTTCCTGCCGGTGCGGATTCTCCTCTCGCGGGGCTTCCCTTCCCGGAAGTCCCACCCACGGAGTCCCCACCTTCCGGGTCGTGCTGGGCAGCGGCCCGGAGGGAATCCAAAGCGCGGCACGGGCCGCGGTGGTGACTCTTTCATGGCTCAGATGCGGGGTGGCCACCCGCGATGGCACAAGTATGCAGGGTGGGCTCCCGCAATGGAAACCAGGAAATAAGTGGGGTGGGCACCCGCCAACGAGCACCACAATGCGGGGTGGGCACCCGCTACAAAACAAGGCAAAAGCGGGGGAATCCCTACGTCGGGGTTCCCTCGTGAACTATCGTCGCGCAGCGCTGCTGGCCACAACGAAGGCGCTCTTCAGCAAAAGCGCTTCTCATGTCACAATCTTAGATTAACTTGATATATTATTGCTACACCACCACCTCTACCTTCTGTCCTATCGTGTTGTATCATTGAATAGCCGGGGGGGAGGGCCATATTCCAATCTGGGTCTGAGCTGGCATCCGTCCATGTCTCAGTTAAGAAGGTAATGTCCGGATTTTCTATTTGAAGTAAACATTCTAGTTGATATTTATGTTTTACGAGTGATTGAGTATTCAATAATATGCAGGACAAGGTTTGTGTTGACTTCCTGCTTATCTCGTCCTTCCTCAGATTACCTTTACCGCCTGGTCCCTGAGGAAAGTGTTGTTGACCATCTTAGCCTTCTTTAGCTTCATGATAGTCTTTGCGGCCTAAATCTGGCATTATAGAATCTTTCCTTTTATCCCCCGCTGATTGATCAAAGCGATACCCGCAACCTCTGCATATGTATGTGCTCATGTTTATTCCCCCTTCCCAGATGCTACAGGTCATGCACACACCAATCTGTAAATCCTGAAGTTGTTTTTTGTTGTATTTGTGGATGGGGGCAGAACCAGGGGTCCTGGCGCTGGACGCGCTCCGGGCGCCGACGGCCGCAGACGGTTTTGCCTTTGGCGCGCCGGCTGCGCGGTCACTCCAGCGTGCTATTTGACGTCTGGGGAGCGGAGAACTAGACCGCTGACCCTTCAATGGCGGGCTCGCTCTAACAGGCAGCACCTCGAGTCACGTTTATGTTTGCTAAGTTTGAATCGATCCGGGTCAGTTCTGCTTTGATAAAATCAATACAATTTTTATCCAGGGCAATCCAGTTTTTAAAAACACAGTAGTTCAATTTTTAAAATCAGGGCAGTCAATTTTTAAAATTACTGGACACACTTTACTATATTTCGAGATTCGAGATTCAATGTTTCAATATTGTGCAAACACGCAATAGCAGCAGAAATTCAATGTTTCAATATTGTGCAAACACGCCTCACAGGCTGCGCGATCGCTCCAGCGCGCTATTTGACGTCTAGGGAGTGGAGAACTAGACCGTTGACCCTTCAATGGCGGGCTCGCTCTAACAGGCGACACCGCGAGTCACGTCTATGTTTGCTAAGTTTTAATCGATCCGGGTCAGTTCTGCTTTGATAAAATCAATACAATTTTTATCCAGGGCAATCCAGTTTTTAAAAACACAGTAGTTCAATTTTTAAAATCAGGGCTGCCCGTGTTCTCACCAGTAAGGGAGGAAGAGTGTCCTTCACCACAGGCAACGCTGCCCCTGCCCCTGTCCCCCCTGCTGCCATCAGTGATGAGTCTGTGGACCTTTTGCACCAGCTGTGTGTAGGCCAGACAGCTCTCCTCAATGCATTCATAGACCACGACAAAAAATTGGCACAGGTGGTTGCTTTCATGGAGGGCATACATTCAGATGTAGGTGGGCTGCACCGGACTGTCCAGTCAATGTCCTCCGCAGTGACGGCAGCCCTTCAACTGGCACAATCTCGTAGTCCAGCTCCAGTCACTTTGTCGACCCCGATACCAGTGGCCACGTCTTATGATAGTGACCATGCTCCACAGACCTCATGGTCACGATACAGCACACGTAGCACACAGCAGCAGTAGCCCAAGCGGCCCAGGCCTCACACACCATCCCAACAGAAAACCAAAGCTACCCCAGAGCACAAAGAGAAAACCCTGTCAGGCAACACCAAGGCCCAAAAAGCAAAGAAGAAGACCTCAGGGTCACATGTCTCAGAGGCATCCCCAGCCAAGGACTCTCCTGTCCCAAAAGGGTCCAGTCAAGCAGACAGTTTCCGTACCCACTGAGAAGGTGGTGCCTGCCAAGGCTACACATAAGAAGGGCTCCAAGGCAGATTCCCCCACTACCTCAACTCCCATTCCAAGCCCAGTGAAGCAGGGAAAGGAGGGCACTGTAGGAGGAACACCTGGTAAACAGGGGATGTAGGGGCAGAAGCAAGGCCAGGCAAAGCGTCCCGCTGGATCCAGCACGTCCCCAGAGGGAGGGCCAGAGTCTGCACCTGATGCAGCCTTGGTGTTGTGTGTGCCTGTTGAGTCCACACCACTTCCCATTGATCCAAAGTCAGGCAAGCCATTTAGAATCCCCAAGAAGTGGAAAGGCACCCCTCTACAATCTCCCACCCACAGAGTGTCTCACGTCAGCATGACTCCTCCTCCACATGCCACTACACCACCTGGTCCAAGCAGCCCTCTGGCTTCCCAAGACACTGATAGCTCTACCTCAGCTGGGCCTCTCACTCCCCAGTCAAGTACTCCAACTGTGGCCGACACAGAGCCAGCTCCCAGTCCTACTGACAGCCAAGTCTGAATGTTGGTCAACCTCACACACCTGTCTCTCCTACAGCAGGGCCTGTGCTGCCCATCGTGACACCCCTGACTGTGTTGCTGACAATGGCAGGGTGCAGTCGCACACATTCCCTGTGCAGCTTCTTATGATCTCACTCTGCACTTTGTATTGGCCACTGGCCTTGTTGCTCCTTGCTGTGTTAAACTATTCTCTGTGCAGCTTCTCATGGACTCTCTCTGCACTTTATCTTGCCCACTGACCTTGTTGTTCACTGCTGTGTTGGACTATTCCCTGTGCCGCTTCTCATGTGCCTCAGCTGCACTGTGTGCTGCCCACTGGCCCTGTTGTTCACTGATGTTCGAGTCTTGCCTGTGCAGCTTCTCATGTACCTCTGCTGCACTGCATGCTGCCCACTGGCCCTGTTGTTCACTGATGTTTGAGTCTTGCCTGTGCAGCTTCTCATGTACCTCAGCTGCACTGTGTGCTTCCACTGGCCCTGTTGTTCACTGATGTTTGAGTCTTGCCTGTGCAGCTTCTCATGTACCTCAGCTGTACTGTGTGCTGCCCACTGGCCCTGTTGTTCACTGATGTTCGAGCCTTGCCTGTGCAGCTTCTCATGAACTCATCCTGCATCTTGGACTGGCCACTGGCCTTGCTGTTTGCCCCCTGCCTGTGCAGCTTCTCATGGTCTCACCCTGCACCTTGGACTGCCCACTGGCCTTGCTGTTTGCCCCCTGCCTGTGCAGCTTCTCATGGACTCGCCCTGCACCTCGGACTGGCCACTGGCCTTGCTGTGTGCCCCCTGCCTATGCCGCTTCACATGGACTCACCCTGCACCTTGGACTGGCCACTGGCCTTGTCGTTTACTGCTGTTTGCCACTTGCCTGTGCAGCTTGTCATGGACTCACCCTGCACCTTGGACTGGCCACTGGCCTTGTCGTTCACTGCTGTTTGCCCCTTGCCTGTGCAGCTTCTCATGGACTCAGTCTGCACCTTGGACTGGCCACTGGCCCTGTTGTTCACAGCTCTTTGCCTCCCGCTTTTGCAGCTTCTCATGGACTCACCCTGCACCTTGGACTGGTCACTGGCCTTGTCGTTCACTGCTGTTTGCCCCTAGCCTGTGCAGCTTCTAATGGACTCAGTCTGCACTTTGGACTGGCCGCTGGCCTTGTTCACTGCTGTTTGCCCCTTGCCTGTACAGCTTCTCATGGATATAGTCTGCACCTGAGATTGGCCACTGGCCTTGTCGTTCACTGCTGTTTGCTCCCTGCCTGTGCAGCTTCTCATGGACTCACACTGCACCTTCAACTGGCCACTGGCCTTGCTGTTTGCCCCCTGCCTGTGCAGCTTTTCATGGACATACTCGGCACCTTGGACTGGTCACTGGCCTTGCTGTTTCCCCCTGCCTGTGCAGCTTCTCATGGACAAGCTCTGCATTTTGTGCCTTTTTCTTCTCTAATGGGGCCTATCTGTGCAATTTGTGAATAAAGAGAGTTGCTCCTGTTGTCTGTTTTGTCAGTGTCCTTACTGAATAAAGTCTTTTCTGTGTTTGTATATGGTTTACTGTGCCACATGCTCTGTATGCCACTTCAACATTGCCAATTGCTTGTCTCACTGTTTCTATTTTTTACAGGTGTGATAGGGACTTCATTTTCTCCTGACTCTGATGCTTGTGGGTGCAATGATGGTGGTTTACAATGAAATACCGTTAACATTATCATTATTTCTTCATGTTAGCTATATTGTACACATGTCAGGTTTGGGGGCACTGCCTGCACAGTGTGTGATTCTTTCCACTGGATTGCAGGCAGGCTGGCCAGGATCATCATGTATGTGTGTTCTTACTTTCTGTGTGCCCAGCAGTGTAGGTGTATGGTCATGTTGTGATGGTCAGTCATCCTAGTCACATGGGTTACTTTCAATGTGTGCACTTGGGTGGTCAAGAAGTGAGCAGAGTGAAGGAGGCGTGTTTGTTGTGAGTGTTGATGTGTGTGTGCCCATGCAATGTCAACTACACACATGTGTCACCCAGGAGTAGAGTGCCTATTTGTGTGATTGTTCAGGCCTGTGCTTGTGATTGTGTGCACATGTGTGAGTTATATGTTGTGCACTGTGCAGTGTGTCGGTGTGTCCTTGCAGTTCTGGCTGACTCCTACTTGTTGAAATACTGAACAAATGTCAACGTGCACTCGGTTTTTGAAGCGTTCAAAGTAGATTAAACGTTTTTTTAGGGAGGTGCTGCTAGCGCCTAGGCGCCTGTCCAGAGACGCCTTGTGGTAAACATCCAGTCTATAGTGCAAACAGGAGAGAAATCCTTTTGCTGGCGCGAGCACTGTTACTATGGGCTAATGGAAAGCCGCTGATACTTTCATCCAAGTGAAAACATATAAACCAGTAGTCATGACGTTCTCAAGACAATTGATTTATTCTCAATTTGAATTGCATTCAATCGAATTTTTTCATGTTGATTGAATTCTTTGCGGCACTATAAGACATCATCCGCCTTACTGATATATCAACAGTAAACCCAATGCATTTCGGATTCAATGCGAACCCTTCGTCAGGGGTAATTCTTGAGGCTAAAAGTAACAAAAAAGACAAATCAATCAAAAGTCCTCATAGGCAAAATAAAAATTCTGCAGAAATATAGTCATGCTGATGTGTGATACGTCAAAGCAACGGAGTAAACACTCCACTTTCTCCATTAGTAGTGAACTGACATAACCATAGAAAGTAGACGCTCCACTCTTTCGAATAAAAATGAACGTGACATTGCTAAAGAAAACTTGTTTAAGTGTGCGATAGATTCGCGTGTGCAAGCTTTACCGTGCTGAAATATTTTTTAAATGATAAGCAGTGCCTAAACGTGCAAATGATAGAAGAGAACCCCGGAACCTTGCGTGGTTAATACGGAGTGCGTTAAGTATGCTAGAGTAGCCATTGCTTAAATGGTGAGGTGAACGTAAGCTTTCTTGATTGATACGGAAAAGCACGTTAGGTGCGCCTTCATCGGGTTGAAAATGACTCAAATGAAGGGAATCAGTGCCGGTTGGTTTAAACGTAAAAGAAAGTTCAGAGGTACATGCAGCAAAGTAGAATAGTGCAAACGAGAGTAAGGCAGAGAGTCCATGCAAATGGTCCATACAAGCTTACCCGAATAGTACGATGTGCTCGCATCCGGAGAAAACACGTCCGGCAAGGACGCTGGCGTGTCTTCGTCGGAACGGAAGTGGTTTAAATCAGAAAGAAAAGACGGGTTGTGCACATTAGGAATAGAAATAGAAAGAGTCCGTTAAGAAATTCACACGGGATACATCGGGAATGACAATGCAATGTTTACAAAAAACAATTAAATTCAATACGATCATTTAGACCCAGAGGCTGAAGGGATTGCAGTTTTTTGGTCCAGTACAATTCTGCCCTTGCAAGGGTTTTTTGGGGGTCAACATCATTGCGAGATCTTTGTGACTCCAGAACAGTGAAACGTAGCTGAGAAATGTTGTGTTTGGCTTCCATCCAGTGAGCTGCGACTGTAGACTTCTCGTTTTTGGTGCGGATGTTGCTTTTATGCTCTCCAATGCGTATCTTAATTTTGCGTTCAGTTCTCCCAACATAAATTTTGCCACAGGGGCATTTAAGTGCATAAATTACATTGGACGTGTCACAAGTGCTAGAATGTCATAATTTTATTTTGTGACCTTTGGTTGGATGAATGAAAAGATCACCTGTTATTACATTGTTGCAATGTACACAGTTCAAGCATCTCTGCATGCCTTTAAAAGTCATGTTGGATGTGGTGGATGGTTGATTTAACAATTCTTTTAAATTCCTTGATCTTTGCATGGCAAAAATGGGTCTTTGTGGAAACAAGGAGGAGCAAAAGGAAAGGAGCAAGTCTCAGAAATAGACAAGAGATCGCTCTGCAGCAAAACACGAGCGACCTAGTGGTGAACATTTCCAAAATACAACTTTCCAAAACTCAAATGTCAGTCTTGAATAAAGGCACCTCCTACGTACCAACTTATCATAGTAACATTGCTGAAACCGAAATTGCTTTCTTTAAGTTTGTCAGAATCTTAAGACTTAAATACTTCTTCAACACTATTGAATCTTCTATCACGTTGCCTGATCCACCTACATCATCTGATGACTCAGGTCAATCCAAAGAGTTTAAACCAAAGAGCACGTTTTGTTCTCCGATTTCCCACAAGTCAATCGATTCCTTTGAAAGGTTGGTTAAAGCTGAGATCATGAACATCAATTTTCGTAAACATACCAAAATGAATTTTTCATCTAAAGATTGGAGTACCTTAAAGCAACTAGCCAACAATTCTCTCTTGACTTTTGCCAAGGCTGACAAAGGCGGAGCACTAGTAGTGCTTGATACCAATTTCTATGAAGACAGCGTAATGCAACACATTACTGATTCAGACACCTACATCAAACTTGATCAAGATCCCACATACAGCTACCAGTGTCTCCTAAAACAGATTCTCAAACGTGCTGAAGAGATGGGTTGGATTAACAAGAAAACAGAGAGGTTCCTATACACAGAGTATCCACGTCGGCCCAAACTCTATATGTTGCCTAAGATTCACAAAAACTTAGAGAAACCACCTTTTCGACCAATTGTGTCAGCATGCGGTTCTCTATCTGAACCTATAGGTAGATACCTTGATTACTTCCTACAACCCATTGTACAAAACCAAGACTCCTACCTGAAAGATACTACTGATCTTTTGAATGTTTTGAATGACCTAGATACGCAAGACATCGAACAGTGGTGGTTATGTACTATCGATATTACCTCTCTCTATACCTCCATTCCTCATGGAGATGGTCTTGAAGCTACTGAATGGGCCCTATTGAAAGATAATCATGTCAGCGCAGAAAAAGTGTTCCTCATGGAACTCCTCCAATTTTCACTATACCATAGTTACTTTGAATGGAAGGGCGTGTTTTACGCCCAAAATAACGGAACATCTATGGGCTTTGCCGGAGCACCTTCGTACGCCAATATCTTTATGGCTAAACTGGAACAAGAACACATCCTAGAAAATCATGTATGGTCTCATAGCCTGGTTCTATACAAACGCTATATCGATGATATCTTAATAATCTGGAAAGGCGACCGCAACAATCTCGAAGGCAACATCTCTGAACTTAATCATATCCATGATCGAATCAAGTTCACCCATCACATAAATAAACACAATATTAATTTTTTGGATGTCTTAATTCAGATCACTCAAGGATCCATTCAAGCTAAAGTGTACATTAAGCCTACAGACAGAAACAACTCTTTACATTTTGACATTTTGACAGTTTTCATCAATCTACTCTTAAGAAACATCTACCTTTCTCGCAGTTCATCAGACTTAAAAGAATCACTTCAGATCCTGATGAGATGATTTCAATCACAAATTAATTTTCAGATCGATTTTTGAAAAGAGGATATCCACCACAGCTGTTGAATGACGCAAAACACAGATTGGCCATGACCGATCGCAGCAGCCTGCTACAACGCACAAACAAAAAACAGGCCAATCCACTGGTTTGTGTACTAAAACATTCCACACTGGCTACCACCATTAAAACCATCATCTTGAAACACTGGAACATCATCCAGACTGAACCCGATCTACTACCTTTGTTTCCACAAAGATCCATTTTTGCCATGCAAAGATCAAGGAATTTAAAAGAATTGTTAAATTAACCATCCACCACATCCAACATGACTTTTAAAGGCATGCAGAGATGCTTTAACTGTGTACATTGCAACAATGTAATAACAGGTGATCTTTTCATTCATCCAACCAAAGGTCACAAAATAAAATTACGACATTCTAGCACTTGCGACACGTCCAATGTAATTTATGCACTTAAATGCCCCTGTGGCAAAATTTATGTTGGGAGAACTGAACGCAAAATTAAGATATGCATTGGAGAGCATAAAAGCAACATCCGCACCAAAAACGAGAAGTCTACAGTCGCAGCTCACCGGATGGAAGCCAAACACAACATTTCTCAGCTACGTTTCACTGTTCTGGAGTCACAAAGATCTCGCAATGATGTTGACCCCCAAAAAACCCTTGCAAGGGCAGAATTCTACTGGACCAAAAAACTGCAATCCCTTCAGCCTCTGGGTCTAAATGATCGTATTGAATTTAATTGTTTTTTGTAAACATTGCATTGTCATTCTCGATGTATCCCGTGTGAATTTCTTAACAGACTCTTTCTATTTCTATTCCTAATGTGCACAACCCGTCTTTTCTTTCTGATTTAAACCACTTCCGTTCCGACGAAGACACGCCAGCGTCCTTGCCGGACGTGTTTTCGCCGGATGCGAGCACATCGTACTATTCGGGTAAGCTTGTATGGACCATTTGCATGGACTCTCTGCCTTACTCTCGTTTGCACTATTCTACTTTGCTGCATGTACCTCTGAACTTTCTTTTATGTTTAAACCGGCACTGTTTCCCTTCACTTGAGTCATTTTCAACCCGATGAAGGCGCACCTAACGTGCTTTTCCGTATCAATCAAGAAAGCTTACGTTCACCTCACCATTTAAGCAATGGCTACTCTAGCATACTTAACGCACTCCGTATTAACCACGCAAGGTTCCGGGGTTCTCTTCTATCATTTGCACGTTTAGGCACTGCTTATCATTTTAAAAAAATTTCAGCACGGTAAAGCTTGCACACGCGAATCTATCGCACACTTAAACAAGTTTTCTTTAGCAATGTCACGTTCATTTTTATTCGAAAGAGTGGAGCGTCTACTTTCTATGGTTATGTCTGTTCACTACTAATGGAGAAAGTGGAGTGTTTACTCCGTTGCTTTGACGTATCACACATCAGCATGACTATATTTCTGCAGAATTTTTATTTTGCCTATGAGGACTTTTGATTGATTTGCCTTTTTTGTTACTTTTAGCCTCAATAATTACCCCTGACGAAGGGTTCGCATTTAACACGAAATGCATTGGGTTTACTGTTGATATATCAGTAAGGCGGATGACGTCTTATAGCGCAGCAAAGAATTCAATCAACACGAAAAAATTCTATTGAATGCAATTCACATTGAGAATAAATCAATTGTTTTGAGAACGTCATGACTGCTGGTTTATATGTTTTCACTTGGATGAAAGTATCAGAGGCTTTCCATTAGCCCATAGAAACAGTGCTCGCGCCAGCAAAAGGATTTCTCTCCTGTTTGCACTATAGACTGACTCCTACTTGTTGCCTTAGCCAATTGTGAGTACGCAGAGTGTGTGACTGGCAAGTCAGGCTTTTGGTTTGTTGAACAGCCGTGTGTCTTGATGCTGTGTCACCCAAGAGTAGAGTGCCTATTTGTGTGATTGTTCAGGCCTGTGCTTGTGATTGTGTGCACATGTGTGAGTTGTATGTTGTGCACTGTGCAGTGTGTCGGTGTGTCCTTGCAGTTCTGGCTGACTCCTACTTGTTGCCTTAGCCAATTGTGAGTACGCAGAGTGTGTGTCTGGCAAGTCAGGCTTTTGGTTTGTTGAACAGCCGTGTGTCCTGATGCTGTTTGTACTCACTGTGCATACCTGCTCAACCACACTGACATTGTGGGTGTGAAGTGCTCATCCATTGCTGTCACATGTGCTTTGTTGCCTCCAGTGTGGCATGTGGTGTGCGGTGTCATAACATACCCTATCTGTGCTTCAGATGCCTTGACATTGTGAGTCAGCACTCCCTCTATTTGTGTATGGTGCACTCCTGCCATGTCCACCACTTTACTTCAGCTGTCCCCTTGTGTTGCCTGTGTGTGTGCCTCCCTATCACTTCATTTGTGACACTGTGCTTTGTGGTGCAGATCTTTGTCTAGGAGCACTGTGCCACTCATGGCATTTCCCCAATTGATTATATATGTTGTTGTAGTACTGTTCAGCAGTCATGGTTGCTCATGTGCAGTTTAACTGTCTGTGCTGGCCAGTCCTCTGGTCAAATTGTTTCCACTTTGGTGTCCCAGACTTGTGCAACTGTGGTTGTTGTGTTAGGTGTATGTATGTATGCTGGGGTACTGCTTGATTTCCTGAGTGTGATGTTGTCAGTGTGCTGTTTTGATTGTTGTTGTGGGTGTTCATGGTGTGTCACTCATGGCTGTGTGGGACTGTTATGTTTTGTGTGCACACACTGCTTGTTGTGCATGCAGTGCTGTGGGTGTATGTTGTCTTGTCCTGGCCTGGTATGCATCCCATTATGTCCTGCTGTGTTTCCTATGTGATTTATTGTCATGTGCATCTGTTGTGTGTTTGATGTGGCTGTGTTGTTCTGTGATGGTGAGCTTCTTGTGTGTGTTGTGGTATTTTGTCTGTGCATTGTTCCTGACTGAAGTGGTTGTGCACTCCTGTAGTGTCTGTGCTCCCATTGCCTTCCCACAGTTTGGCTGCACAGGTCATGTGTAGTCTTGTTGTGGTTCTGTGTGTGTTTCTGTTGATTTATGTGTTTGGCTGTTGTTTTTGTGCAGACATTGGTTCTGGCATCCTTGTGTGTGTGTGATGTTTGTGGATACCCCCAGGGAGTGTGATTGTTTGTCTGTGTATTGACTGGACATTATTGACACCCTTCTGTGTGTCTGGACTGGGGTTGTGTGCTCCAGGTGTGAGGGGGGTATGTGTGGAGAATCCTACTTGTGTTTGACAGTCAAGGAGTGGGTCAATGTGCCCTGTGTGTTGTGCTGCTGGCATACTCCTGTAAAGTTGTTGTGTACATATGTGTGGCTGTTCACAGTTTGACTTCAGGGCCTTCCTTTCCTCCCTGTGCCTATACATGGGTTGCCTTGCTGTCTCCCTGAGTTGTTGCACTGAGGTGACTGTGGTTTGAGTTCACTGACTGTGCCAGCCATGTGTGCTGTGATGGGGTGATGATGTTGTTCTCTGTTCCTTGTCTTGCATGTGGTGTTCATATGCTTGTTGGTTGTCTCCTTGGCCTCCCATTTGTGTGAACCTCACTTTGGCTTTCCTATATGTTGTGCTCCATTGCTGGTGGCATGTGGTGTGTGTATGTGGCTGTGTGCCAGTGTGGGGTATGTCTGTGTGACTTGGCAGGCTGTGTGTCCAATAGGATATTTGTTGATTATATGTGTGTGTATTCATTTTGTGCTTGTACTCAGCTTTCTTGCCATGAATGTGGTGTTGTTGTGGTGTGTGGGTTGCCCTTGGACTGTGCTTCTGTGCTGTGTGTTCCTCTGCAACCACTCCTGCTGTGGCTGTCTCCCTAGTTGTTTGTTGTGTGGTGCAGGGTGTTGATTCACCTAGCTTGTTGTTGGGCATGGGGGTGCACAGGGGGGAGGGGGGTGCACATGGCAAGTCCATTCAGGGGGGGGCAGTGTGTGGAGTGTGGAGGTGTGGCTCTGTGTATTTTGTGCCCTGCCCATGCCTGGCGCTGGCCCTGCCTTCTGCATTGTGTGCATGTTTTCCCTTGTCTTCACCGCTGCGGTGACGTGACCGGGACATTACTTGGAGATCACGGTGATGTGTGAGCTGGCTGCGGAGGGGTGACTTGGAGGCCGGTAGGAACTGTGTGCGTACACTTGTGGATATGTTTCTGTCCCCACCAGGGTGTCTGGTGTGGCCACGGACCCTGTATCAGCCCATGAGTTGTGTGTTGTGGTTGTGGGCGGGATTGTGTAGGTGCGTACCTGCGGTGGCGTCCACGACGGTCCATGAGTTGCTGGTGATGTATCAGGTACAGCACCGGAAAGTCGTGAAGAGCTGGATCCATTGCGGTCTGGACCGGGAATCAAATTTCGAGCTTTGTTGTCGACCTTCTGCCGTCTCTGGGTGGGCGGTTTCTCCGCTGCGGTGCGACTGGCTTTTTGAGGCATCCTGATTTGTACAGCGGACGGGACATCATTCCACATAGCGGTGAATTTCCATTGGCTCCCACCGCCGCGGTGGCGGGCGCATTTTGATGGCGGTGCGCTTCGCACCGTGGCGAACGGGAAATGGGCTGTGTTTGGCTATACTAATATGGCGGGTGTGAGGCCCGCTGCTGGCGTGTGGAAAAAGGCATTTTCCGCTATCGCAGGCACCACGGTGGTGCCATCGCCCGCCATCCTAATAGACCCCTTAGTCTATAATTTTTGGGATTAACACATAGATTTTTTTGCTTACCACACACAAATCTGTATGTCCCGCTACATACTGGTCCTTTTTCCCTGTTAAATTGTTATGTTTGACAGACCAAAAGTTAACAGATGGTGCAATCATTTTGATACGTGGGAACTATCAGAGGCTGTATAAACTTCATACCACTGGTAAATGCTACCCAAAGGCAAGCAGGTGTTTGACCACAGATTGTTATACAACTGGCCCACAATATATACACACTGAATATAATAGCCCAGAAGATTAAATGATCGACCTATTATATTGATAATTAACAAAGTGTGTATTAGAACTAAAAGTTTTGGCTAGGGATGAAAAAAGAGAAGGCCATGAATGGGAATCAAGAATAAGGTGTTCTATTCATTTTCAGTGAATTCATATTTCTATATTTTTCCCAGTAAATACCATTACATGCAGCTTTTGGCATAAATTATAAAAGGCGATAATGATTGCACTTTATAAATTCCGATGGTCAGGATGTCAGATTTTAAGAGGTGAGATCATTATATGATCTCCACCAGAGCCACTCAATTCAATTTCAAAATCTTTATACGGATTGAGAATCTATAAAAGGTTCACCGAAATATAATAAAATACATTAGTCATGATACATATAGGGGTCTATTAGGATCACGGTCAGAAAATCACCCTGACCACCATGGTAGCGGAAATCAACCGTCCGCCGGTACCGCAGTAAAACAGCGGTCCGATTAGGATTAACCGCCCCAAAAATCCGCCGCGGAACAAGGCCACCAAAGACCACCCGTAGCGAGCGGAGCAGGTGGAAATTCATCCGCGGTAGTCGGATTTGTGGCGTAAACACACTAAACCGCTGCCAGGCCAGCGGAGAGACCGCACGGAAAATTAGTATTCCCCCGATGTGACAGCGGAACGTTCCGCTGTTCTCAACCGCCGCGGTCACAAACAGTGATGAATGGGAGAGCCGGCGGAAGGGCTATAGCATAGCCATCTCTGCAGACGCTCCATGAAAAATATGGCAGTCGACAAAAAAAACTCACAACAAGGCCACCAAGTGCACACAGCAAACTAGCTCTGCCCCCCAAAAACACCTAACACATCCCAATGACACACTCCCATGGCAACTTCAAAGATACAAATCCCAGGACAACCCACACAGCACACCTGACAGCAATACTCCATCTTGACACACCCACATAGCTGAGCATAAAACCAGCCCCTTCCCTGACCAGAATCCTTTGCACTACTCCAGCACTGAAGGAACCAAACCCTGCAGCACATTGGATAGACAAAATGTCACACATCTCACCAGCACTACAACACACAAACACACACACCACCTACACCACCCCACCACCCTCACAACTGCACCTCAAAACATTAGCACATCACACACCATGACACCACAGAACATGCCCACATTCACAGAGATTTGTCAGTCATGGTAGATTACCTAATCAGAGTAGTGTTTGGTACCCTGGACCAACAGACACCATTAGCCACAAGAACACAAATGTGGGCAAGGATAGTCGACAAGGTCAATGCAGTAGGGAACACCCTGCGCTCCAGAAATGAAATCATGAAGCGGTGGCATGACCTGAAGAGGGTTGTGAAAGAAAAGAGGAACAAGAACTGTGAGCTGGCTCAGAGGACTGGCGATGGCCCTCCCATCCCACCAAAAATATTCACTGCATGGGAGGAGAAGGTGCTTGCCAAACTGCAGCCGGAGACTCACAGGAATAGCAAGGGGAGTGCAGGCTGGTACGGACAAACAAATGTAAACCATTAAAATGCCATGTACTGTCACAACTACAAAGCTACACCTCCTAGGCCCAATTCCATTCATATGCACCACAATACCCAACACAGGCCCCACAGATGTAACAAACACTCCATCTAAATCACCCCAAAGGTAGCCTGCAACATTCCCAGGGTTGCATGTGTATAGGCAGCCAGCACTACAACTCCCACCAGGCAGCCCTGTCTCACCCCTGAGCAGGATGGAGCACTCCCTCCCACCCACAAGCACGTGTCAGCCATTGTATCACAACAAACAAACCTGCAGGTAGGTAGCCATATTCACAGGGAGGGGTGTTTGGTAGTGGGAGGCCTGCACTACAATTCCCACCAGGCACCCCTGTCCCACCAATGCGCAGGACATGGCACTCTGCCCCACCATGAAGCATGTGGCAGCCATTGTAGTACACCAACCAAACTTAAAGGTAGGTAGCCATCTTCACAGGGAGGGCTGTTTGGGGGTGGGAGGCCTGCACTACTACTACCATCATGCCCCCTTGTTCCCCAGCTTAGCAAGATGGAGCACTCCCTCCCTCCCAGATGCATGTGGCAGCCATTGCATTGTTCACTTCAAACTAACAGGTAGGTAGCCATCTTCCCAGGTTGTGCTGTGTGGGGGTGGGAGGCCTGCACTACTACTCCCACCATGCCCCCTTGTTCCCCAGCTTAGCAAGATGGAGCACTCCCTCCCACCCAGAAGCATGTGGCAGCCATTGTTTTGTTCATCTTCACCTAACAGGTAGGTAGCCATCTTAACAGGGAGGGTGTGTGTGTATGGGAGGTCAGCACTACAACTCCCAACAGTCCCCCTTGTCCCATCCCTGAGCAGGATGGAGCACTGGCTCCCACCCAGAAGCATGTGGCAACCATTGCATTGTTCACCTTCACCTAACAGGTAGGAAGCCATTCTCACAAGGAGGGCTGTTTGGGGGTGGGAGACCTGCATTACAACTCCCATAAGGTACCCCTGTCCCACCCCTGAGCAGGATGGAACACTCCCCCCACCCAGAAGCATGTGGCAGCCATTGTAGTACACCAACCAAACTTACAGGTAGGTAGCCATCTTCCCAGGGAGGGCTGTTTTGGGGGTGGGAGGCCTGCACTACTACCACCACCATGCCGCTTTGTTCTCCAGCTTAGCAAGATGGGGCACTCCCCACCCACTCAGATGCATGTGACAGCATTGCATTGTTCATTTCAAATGAACAGGTAGGTAGCCATATTATGCTCTCTTGTCCCACCCCTGAGCAGAATGGTGCACTCCACCACACACCCAGATCGATGTGTCACATAATCCACCCAAATGTGACAACAGAACAGGTAAGAAGACAGTGCATGCACCCCGCCATTCCTCTCAAAAAGCATGGAGCCAAATGACAACACCAGCCCTCACATCCCACAAAAATTGACACAGATACAATTGCCACTTACAGTGTGCAGACAGCTAAGCATATGTAACTGTCACAGAAACAGAAGTGTGACTCATCAAATCCCATCTCAAAGCAAATCAGGGCACAGACATGCACAGCACTGAATGCTATCTGTAAGTTACATGGGGGCTGAGCTTGAAGGTCCATATGAAAACAAACTAAGCATGGTCTGTCGAACCAAAAAATCTAAGCCCAGGACATGACAAAGGTATGCATGAGATGACAATGCCTAGTACATGCGCAGATGTAACGCCTGACAGGCAGAGTAATCAGCAAAGATGCTTCACATCAAGTTGTATTGCCGCCAGTTGTCAGATGACAACATGTCCTCATAATCGCAGAATCTACACGTTGGGCATGGTATCCATCGGCATGTCACACCATGGAAATTTAATGTATGTACCTCCAAATCATGTCATGATGCACATTACTGTGCAGACATACAATGTGTGAAATAGTTAACTGTGTGTTGCATAACCAGTAATATAAGATACATCGAACACAAAGCTTGAGGGGTGTACATCAATGACCATTTCCCCTCTGTCCCACAGGTGACCAACAACTGACTGCAGAGGACGACAACATCAACCTGCAGAGCCAGTCTCCACCCCCGGAATATGGACTCTGGGATGAGGACTTCCTAGATTTGGATGACACGGAGCTCGAAGCCGGCCCATCAGGTGTGCCAGGGCGCAACAGGTCCCAGGACCCCACTGTCCCCCCCACCACCTGTGCAGCAACAACAACTACGCTGACCCCTGCTGGAATGACTTGTGCGGCCTCCACCACCGGTGCTGCCTGCAACACTCTCCCTGCCCCAGAGGATGACCACCCCACCCCACCAACTGAGGAGGGCAGGGAGAGGAGGCGGGTGCTTACAATGGTGAGGCAACAGGTCCGTGACAGCAGGGCAGGTGGGAATGCAAGGGTGAGTTGAAGCCAACAGGACACTGGGACCAAAGCCCTGGACAACATCATCAGAGTCCTTGGGGCCTATGAACCGGCCCAGGGACGAACGGGCCAGGCTGAGGAAGATTCATGTGAGCTCCACCTGCTGCTCTGGTCCATAGACACCCGCATGGGTCAAATTGTGGACCTCTTGGGCCAGCTAGTGGCGGTTCTGAGGGACAGGCCTGCGGCACAACCAACACCTCCACCTCCCTCCGGTGTCCTGCAGGATGACAGTTCCACTTCCTCCCCTGCGGGCACGGAGAGGGGGGAATCCTCAGACCCCACTGGCCCTGCAGCAAAGGCCCCCCTGCCAAACGACCAAGGGGCCGTCCGAAGAAATCCAAGGGAGGAACACGTGGCAAAGCACCTGCCAAACGCCAGTCAAGGAGCCAGCCATGATGGCAACCCTCTTCACTATTGCATTGACTTTGTTGACTGTCCTTCTCCACACTAACCTTGTTAATGGCATCTGTCTGTTGGACTGGGTCACCACATCAATGTGGTGACTACTCGATTGTCTCATCTACCATCACTGACAACTCACTGCTTCACTATTCACCTTTTTGTAAATATTCACTCCTCTGTCACATGTACCCATTGTAAATAAACACTCCTTACACACACATGTTGTTGTGTCTGCTCTGTGTTTATTACAGGATGTGCAGTCTTCACCCTGATTACAATGTACCTGGAGTACGGATTGTTTGTAGGCAAGGAGAGGCTGAAGGAACCTAGGAAAACACAACAGAACAATATTCACTAGTTAGGTGGTGGCATCCCAGTCATCACACAACACTTGTCATTAGGGTACTCCAATCTGCACACATTACAATGAGCAACAGTACGGACATAAAGATCCTGTATCTGTGCCAAACTACCCTGTCCCAGAAACATTGGCAGCCAGCACTGAGTCAACAACAGGTTGCAGTCACAAACCTCACATACACCTTTCCACCAACAACGACATCAGCAGACAATGGATCCATTGTACATTGTCACTCACCTTCAAGTGAAGTAGAGGTTGATGAGCTGTTGATGCAGGTCCATACCTTCCTCCTCTCTACTATCCTCATCACTGGACATGGGTTGGTTTGCAGGCGGGGGCCTTGGCTGCTCATCAGCATCCAGGAGCAGGGGGATCTCCTTGCGCAAGGCCAGGTTGTGGAGCATGCAGCATGCAGCATGCAACTACAATCTGAGACACCTTTTTGGGCGAGTACATCAGTGCACCTCTGGTCTTGTCCAGGCAGCGGAAACGTGACTTCAGGAGATCGAAAGTACGCTCCACCACACGAAGTGTCCTCCCGTGGGCATCATTGTAGTGGACTTCAGCCAGGGTCCTGGGATTCCACAGTGGGCTCAGCAACCAAGGACGGTTGGGATATGCAAAATCACCTATGTGTGAGATACACAGAGCAACTTTGTAATGTGACTGTGGCAGATGTCAGCATGTCACACACAGCACGCTACCTAACTCTTTGTACTCACCCACAATCCATGCATGCTCCAGAAGCAGATTATCCATCAGTCGTGGTACAATGCTGTTACGCATAATGTATGAGTCATGGGCCGAGCCAGGGAATTTGGCACAGACGTGTGAGATGATCATATCTGCCTGGCCCACCACTTGCAAATTAATGGAATGGAAATTCTTCCTGTTCCTGTAGATGTACTCACGTTCCTGTGGTGGAACCAGGCCAAGATGTGTGCACTCACTGGCACCAACAACATTGGGGATGTGCCCAAGTGCATAAAAATCTCCCTTCACAGCCGCCAATTCATGCCTCCTGGGGAAATGGATATATCTGTCCTTGTAGATCATCATAGCGGACAGGGCATCACGTAGCACCATGCTGATCATAGATTGCGACATCCCACCTGCGCTGGACACCGGGTACTGGAATGATCCAGAAGCAAAAAAATGCAGGGCCGCCATCACCTTAGGCGTTGGTGTGAAAGCACTCGGATATGTCCTGCGAGGTTTCAGGTAGGGCTCCAACATAGCACATAGGTCTTGTAGGGTGGGTCAATCCAGACGGAATTTCCGTATGACCTCCTCATCCTCCATGTCTGCCAGCACTGTGAAGGGATGATGCACATTTGGTCTCCTCCTAGGTGAGATGAAAGCGGACAAATTTCAATGCAATCCAGCAGGAGATGTGTCCCACATCTTACGTTTTGACTGACACAACCCCAACAATGACTAGCATCACAGTTCAGCTTACAGCACGACTTACATGTAGGGACACCTTCAGCTACACCATCCGTACACCTGTCCACTTTTCACACAGCTAGCACCTCCCAAACAATATCCTATGTGAATGCCCGAAGGGATATGGCCACATCTTGCATGAGCAGCCCTCAGAGTCGTTCCGACAGCATATGTGTGAAACAGCAACCCTACTGTCTCCTACCTAGCTGCTGTACCTGCAACACCTTCTTGTGTAAATCGAACAGGGCACACATCACCCACACAATGAACCCAGTCTGTGCGTAAAATCAAGTATATGCATGAGCCAAGAAAAGTAGACAGTCAAATATGCACATTGTGTGGTAAGACATTCATCACTGTGAGTTGCTCAGCCCTTTCACACATTGACATGTGCACCCATTGGAGAGTCCATCACAACACTGTTCTGTGTACATGCCCAGCAATATCACAAGTGACATGTGAGGGAGTACATGCCAATGTTTTCAATCATATACAACACCATGGCATGTGTAGTCAGCAGTGGGGTAAATGTTACATTGGCATTGAGTGCACAATCTTGTGCCATGAATCATGTGTCTACTGTGCACTGTTGAGAACTGGCCATTGGCCATTAACACAGCATGACGTGTCCATAGGTGCTGTCAAAGTGATCTGCAACACAAATCATGGACACTGGCTCAAATGTATGGCAGCCATATCGTTGTAGCGACCGCCTGGCCCCAGAGGTGTGTCACCACCAATGCCCAAGTCACACTTGCAGTAGTGAGAGATATATGTGTATTGCCAAATGGCGGTTGGCATGCTCTACCACCCAAATCACTGGCACCAATGTATAGCAGCCATATTGCGGTAGCGACCGCCTGGCCCCAGTGGTGTATCACTGCCATTGGCAAAGCCACACTCGCAGTAATGATACATATTGTGCAATGGCGGTTGGCATGCTCCACCACCCAAATCACAGTCACTGGCTCAAATGTATGGCAGCCATATCGCGTTAGCCTAATGCAATTTTGAAAATCGCGGTAGGCGTGCTCGGCCACCGCGGGGGCCATTCATTGGATGCAATGAAAGATTTACAACGTGGTAGCGACCGCCTGGCTCCTGCGGTGTATCACCGCCAATGCCCAAGCCCTTACAGACAATGGGAACCGCAATCACGGTAGCCTAATGCAATTTTGAAAATTGCGGTAAGCGTGCTCCACCACCGCGGCGCCGGTCATTGGATGCATTTGAAAAAAGCTGACATGGAACACCAATTGCAGCAGCCCAGAACCACTGAAACTACCACAGGGGCCTTTATATGTGTGGGAGAGAGCCTCACATTTCCACTGTGTGAGAAGGTGGCCTGACACATGCTGTCCACTAGTTCTAGTGAGCACCTTGTATCAGTCCAAACAACCCCTTATGGTGAATGGTTAAAGACAACCTTATGTGAAAGCTATCCTAGTGGTAGCTATGGAGAGCAGCCTTCAGGCTAAGTCTTGAAGGAATGTAAAGCAGCTTGTTTTACCAGTCTATAATGTCTTGAATGATCAAATGAAAGGACAACCACACCAGGTATATATTTAAAATATATTTATTTAAGATAGCACACACCCCTCTAGTCTCTTTATGAGACTGGAGTTTGAAGTACTAAAGTTACAAGTGATCAAGCATCAGTAAAAGCACAAATACACGTTTGGGCCCTAGGGGCGTACCAAACCATATACCAAAAAAGTGGTATAAGAACCACGACAGGAATAGGCACTAGGCCTATTGCCTCTAGAATCGCTGGGACCCCAAGGAACCACCCAAGGTAGTGACACAGGGGACCCACAGGAGCTGTATGCAGTGTGGAAACACAACCGCGGGTTCCCGTTATCTTCTATGGGCAATGTCGCGGTTGGAAATTTAAAGATTAGGGACACTTCTAATCAAGTCTTGACCAAACCTTTTGGACTTAAGAAGTCCTAGGGCTAGCACCCACAAGAGTACCAGAGTACTCGAGTTACCTCACCCAGGGAAGCCGGGTGCATAGGTGTCTTTTGGTGTCGGGTCGCGTCGTTGATTCCAACGGAAGCCTGCAAAGAACTGCTGCTGCCATGAAGAGGAGAAGTGTCCAAAGAGATCCAAGCCTGGATCTGGGATGTAAGGAACCTGAAAGCAGAGGGGACAGAGTCTGTGTCACTTGCCAGTGACCTAGGGCAGGATGGATCAATGCCCACAGATGTCGGGTGCTTCAGGTGAGTTGATGGGTGTCTTGACTCTTCAGCCACGAGGTCCAGGAGGTGTTGATGATGTCCACGAGCTGGATTCAAGCTGTCACACAAAGTCTGTCGAGTGCTGCAGTATCAGCGACCAGAATGGACCCAACAAGCCTTGGCAACGGCAAGTCACAGGAATTCAGAGAAATCACTGTGGTGCAGATCAGCAGGGTCTGAGGGACTCACCCAGCAAGGGTAAGTCAGGGCATGTCTGGAGCAACCAGGAACACCCAATCAGTAAAGGAGTTGTCTTCGTGGGGACCTGCTAGCCAACAGGCTAGTGATCGCGAAGGAGCCTCGAGTGGTCGCACTTGGAGCTGGCCCACGGGTCACTCATGGAGTGGAGGCCAACAATCTTCGGTGCAGGAGGTGCTCAAGGCTGGGGCTACTCAGAGCCCAAAGCACAACTTCAAGGAGGACCAGGACGATAGTGTTGCTGCAAAAGTTCACAGTGTCCAGGGGTCACAGTTCCACGTCACCCACGATAGCCACGGGCCTCAGCTTTGCTGTGGCCTAGGGTAACCTCGGGGAAGTCTGGAAATTGACCTCTGGGGATGCAGAGACTTCGGTATCCAGCGGGAGCTTCAGAATTGCTGACCAGTCAGTTGCTTCTTTGGTGCCTGCCAAGCAGGGGAGTCACTCCTTGACCCCAAGGGAGATTTCTTCTGTCTTCTAGTCGTGATAGAAAGTCGAAGATCCAGGTTATATGTTGCAGAGTTTCATCCAGGGTAATCTAAAGTCCTAGGGACTGAATTCCTATACTTATACTAAGTTTAGGGAATGGACTAACTCTAAGGCCCCACCTATGGGTGGACCTGGGGTAGGGGTGGTTACACCCCTTCCCCTTTGCCCAGTTTCATGCCAGAGCAGGGCCTGAGTGCCCCTGCAACCGGTTTGAACTGGGTTATGCACAGGGACACCTTGTGTGCCCCAGGCAGTGTTTCAAAAACATTCTCTGAATGCACCCACCCTGCCCCAAAACACATCTGCCTGTCTGGGGAGGTGGTTACACCTCCCTGTGACAGGAAACCTATTGTCCAGGCCTCCCCTGCCAGAGTTTCCCTCAGCAGCAGGAGGCCAGACCCGTGTTTGTGGCAGTGGCATCCATTTTGTGATGCCAGGGCTTTGGAAAGTTTTAACCGGGTTTAGCCAGTGTGAACATGTCTCTCCCTCTAGAAGGGTGGAATGCTACCCCGCCGCCAGGACTGGCGGGGGGTAGTATTCCAAAGCGTTTGACACCAAACACGACATGTTTTGATACAGCCATTCCAAAGTTAGCATTCACCGCGAGGTTATAATGCACTTAAGAGTATATGGTATGGCTCCGGTTGCAACTTTTGCACTACGACGGAGTACCAACGGAGAGAGCGGGGCTCCCTTTCCTGAGTTGTAACCAGGTTGAGGTGGGCCTACTTGTCCCTCAGATTGGACAAGTTCCAGCGAGATTGAATCCGCAAGAGCATAACTGGTTTGGTTTTTTCAAAACTCTATTTTCACGTTTAGTTATATTTTACACTTCGTTGCAGCAGCTTTGTTTTGGTCCTGACGAAAGCCAGACATACTCTCTAGATGGTTGTTGGCTGAAACATGTTGACCTTTTTCATCAAGCAGTTTTCAATAATTACTGCTTTGCACTATTTTTTATCCCTGGCAGGGGTAATGAGCCAATAAAAATGATTTTTCACTAGCGCTAGCCAGTTTTAGATCACATTCACTTATCATTATAATTTTTTGCGCTGCACCCTCATATCACACAATTGCTCTTCTTTGGATCTTAGCATCCTAATTCTCCATACAATTGAAAACATCCCTGAGCTCCCACCTCTCAGTGAGGTGGTTGTAGCCCTCAGTGGGACTAGGTTTTCCCACTGAGAGGAGAAAGCCCAAATAACGAAGCATGTCACCTTCTGGTGAGTGAGGGCATTCATCCTTAAAAGGGATTATTTTCCTTATTAGGGCACTGCTATTCCTGACACAGATTGATCATAGCATTCTTCCTTTCCATGCTTATGTTTCAAGGTTGTTTAGACCCGAGAAGTTGTTTGTGTGTTTTGTGATTATTCATTGGGGTAAAATTTCTTGCAGGTCTTTAAACTTATTCCCTTGGACCCCCCATTCCTTTTTGTGTGTTACTATGTATCACAGAACAGCCCTAAGGAAGTTTTTCCGAAAGCTGCAGAGGGGCTCAGCTCATGCTTGGGCACCCTCTCACATAAAACCAAGCACTCTGCCTTCAGGATTGTCAAGGCCTGCCATAGGAGTGGCTTATAGGTTTATATGTGTCTGTGTAGGGTAGTGACATAGGTAGCCTATACCACAGTAAGGGGTGCAAGCACACCCTTACCCAGGCTGCAGTAGCAGACCTGTGGTGTCATTTTGGAGTGCTTCCCGGGGTGGCATAATATATGCTGCAGCCCCTGGTAGGCCTCTGAGGTACCTAGGCCCTAGGTACATAGTATACCATATACTAGGGGCTTATAAGGCACTCCAGAATCCAATTAGATATGTACCTAATGTACATGGAAACCATTTAGAGAGGAAGCAGCTAGGCTGTGGTCCTGATTAGCAGGGCCACAGCCAGATTAAGGTCGAAAAACAGCGAAACACCAGCAAAAAGTGGGGGTAGCCATGTGAAGCAGATCCTACTCTCCTACACACTGCTTCCAGAGCCTGCTGCCTGACACCCCTCACCACCAACTGATGCTGCTCCTGTCTCCATAGCCTGCTGCCTGACACCCTTCACCACTAACTGCTGCTGCTCCTGTCTCCAGATCCTGCTGCCTGACACCCCTCACCACTAACTTCTGCTGCTCCTGTCTCCAGAGCCTGCTACCTGACACCCCTCACCACCAACTGCTGCTGCTCCTGTCTCCTGGACCCAGTGATGGCGAGGACTGAGAAGATCCGGGCCCGTCCCTTCACCACCGAGGAGCTGGAGTTCCTGGTGGAAGAGGTGCTCACACAGTATACAAGGCTATATGGTGCTCCAGATGTCATGGTAAGTCTTTCAGAGTGGAAGTGAGAGTCCAGGGAGTGCACACATGAAGTTGATCTGCTGCAGTATGTGCCTGAGAGTGTGGGTGGGTGTCATACACTGCCTAGCATGCTGTCTCCAAGGTAAAGGGGTGTTAAGCCTATTTTACATGTATCCCTGCATGCACATCAAAATTGGAGGTACATGTATTGTTTTGTCAGCCATACAGTGACGCAGCAAGTCGGTTATGCAAGAGTCAAGACAGAAATTGCCTGTCTGAATGGATGTGGGGGTACTTGATGTTCTTCACAGACTCTTCTGTGGCCTTACCAAGGGTTTACGTCCAGAGGGTACTGATGGAAGGGTGTCTGACTCAAAATTTACATCATGTATAGGTCAATACTATGCTTAGGACTTAAATGCCAGAGGGTGACCCTCTTGGTGGTAATTCACCTATGACACAGCAGATTGTTGCACTTTTGTACAGAGCCCCTTCCATTTCCACCAGCATGTGTACTAACTCTCATGTGTAGGCACTGTTTACACTCTCATTTGTCCCTTCATGTGACATTTATGATGTCCCACATTGGACCTCAATGAGAGCCCACCTGGCCTGCACAGTCACTGCCCAATCTGACAAGGACACATTACTGAATGTACATATGTGTTGTCTGCTGGACTATCCATCAAAGAGCCATCTCAGCCCTGTAGATTGCACACAACAGGCCTTGTGAGAAGGGTGTGAGATTGTGAGATCAGGTCCCTAAATGTGACCTCCATGACACAGTGAGCCATTCACAGGACAAGGACAGTGAGGGCTGTGCAGTGTTGGACACAGTGAGTCTGCCCCGAAACATAATTTCCTATGTAATGTATGTCTTGCTCACCCACAAACTGGATAGTAGATGTGGGCAGCCTACACATAGATTTCTGTGCTGGCATCCTGCATGTGTATGAGATGGGCAGGTACTGTGTCCGGCCTCATACCTTCATGCATTTTCGTATGATTTTCCCATGCTAATGTACTATGTGAGATGCTGTATTGTCTTTGCTAGACATAGCTGTGTAGTTGTGCTGAGTTAGCATCATGCTCCTGTACTGAGAGATAGTGGTACATAACACTGTGTCACTGATTTTTCCCTCTCTAGTCTCCCATGCCTGCAGCTCAAACTCCACCAGCGTAAGGCCGTGTGGAGGGCCATTGCACGCAAGGTGTGTGCTGTAGGTGTCTCCAACCGACGGCGCACACATTGTCACAAGAGGTGGGATGACATCTGCCGGCTGAGCAAAAACACAGCAGTGAGGACACTGGGGCTGCTCCCTTGAACTGGCAGGTTGGCGCGCAGGAGCATGACACCACTAATGGCCCGCATCTTAGCTGTGACACAGCCTGAGCTGGATGCATGTTTGATGGAGCATCAGCAGCAAGCTGGGTGTGAGTATTCTGGTAAGGGTGACTTTGGTTGTGAGTGGCTGCATGTGCTCCAAGCCTGGGTCAGTGCTAGGCTCTCTGATGTTGCTAGTGTGATGCAAATACTTTTAAGAGGCCTCTGTGTTGGGTGTAACTGTCATGCATTTTCCCTACCCGTACTTTCTCATGTCATTGGAGTAATGGCCCTTGACATTGCATTCGGAGTTGTGGCCTTCTGGCATCGTCTAAATTGGGGTAGTCAGGGACATCCCATGGAAGGGAACGGCAGTGTGCATCATCTGAGTGTGCTTTCATCAATGTGTGCATTGCCTGACATCAGAATTGTGAGGACTACACATCTGACAACAATGTGCAACTGTAGTTGTGCCCCAAAGTACGACATGGTGGATGGCATGAGCTCATGGCCATTGCGGACTGATATGTTGGAGTCTGTATCTGTGTTGTCCACTTCTGCTGCCTCCAGATGTGACAGTGGCAACATGTTTGGAGGTACATCTTTCCCCCCCTCAGGGCCCTAGGTGTGCTCAGAGGGATCTGTGTGTCTGGTTACATGGAGCCACCGTCAGACTATTTGGCTGTGTGGTCATCACATTGGTCACTTATGCTAAGTTTGCATGATCACACGCAAAATTCAAGTTTGGAATTGAGGCCGCACAATGTTACTGCACAGGGTGGTGTGCAACATGGGGATGTCATCATATTGTTCAGTGCTTTGCTTGTATATGATGTTTGTGTTAATGCCACTGAACTGACCCTACGTCTCTGTTTCTTGCAGCATCTACCATGGGAACAGAAGGACAGGGGATGGACACCAATAGTGAGGCATCAAGCACGACTGCTACACACGAGCACAGTGACACTGATGTGACCAGCGCCTCGGAGGGGGACAGGAGTCTGCTTGAGGAATCACAGCCAGAGACACCAACCTCAATGTCATCTGACACCAGCGGTGACACATCTATGTTGGCAGGCACAGGAAGCGGAAACTGTGCCTCCTCTTCCACCACACAGCGTCCAGTGCCCACCCTCCCAGCTATTTCCACAAGTGCAGCCCGTGTTCGCATCAGTAAGAAGGGAAGAGTGTCCTTCACCCCAGGCACTGCTGCCCCTGCCCCTGCCCCTGTCTCTCCTACTGCCATCAGTGTTGAGTTTGTGGACCTTATGTGCCAGCTGTGTGTGGGGCAGACAACTCTCATCAAACCCTTCCTAGACCACGACAACAAATTGGTACAGGTAGTTGCTTTCATGGAGGGCATTCATTCAGACGTGGGTTGACTACACTGGACTGTCCAGTCTTTGTCCTCCACAGTGACGGCAGCCATTCAGCTGGCACAGTCTCAGAGTCCAGCTCCAGTCCCTTAGGCCACCCCAGTGGCTACATCTGACGATAGTGACCACACACCACAGACCTCAGGCTCAAGATACAGCACACGCAGCACACAACAGCAGCAGCCCAAGCGGGCCAGAGCAAAGACACCATCTCCCCCCAAAACCAAAGCCACCCCAGATCAGAAAAGCAAAAGCCCTTCAGGTGACACTCAGGGGCATAAAGCCAAGAAGCAAGCCTCAGGCTCACGTGCCTCAGAGTCATCCCCAGCCAAGGACTCTCCTGTACCAAAAGCGTCTTGCAAAGAAAAGCAGTAAGTTCCCGTTCCTGCTGTGAAACTGGTGCCAGCTAAGGGTCCACAGAAAAAGCCCGCTGAGGCAGATTCACCCACAACCTCAACTCCCATCCCGAGCCCTGTGAAGCAGGGGAAGGTGGTCAGTGTAGGGGGTTCACCTGTTCAACAGGTGATGGGGGAGAAAAGGCAAGGCCAGGCCAAGCCAAGCGTACCTCTGGATCCAGCAGGTCCCCAGAGGGAGGGCCAGTGGCTGCATCTGGTGCAACTTTGGTGAAGAGTGTGCCTGGTGTTGCCGCCACACCTACCACTCCTCCCAAGAACAAACCTCACATAGACTCCCCAGGAAATGGAAAGGCACCCCTCCACATTCTCCCTCCCACACTGTGTCTCACGGCAGCATGACTCCACCTCCACGTGCCACCACACCACCTGGTCAAAGCAGCCCTCTGGCTTCCAAAGACACTGATGCCTCTACCACAGATGGGCCTCTCTCTCCCCGGTCCAATCCTCCAACTGTCCTCGACACTCAGCCACCTACCAGTCTGACTGACAGCCAAGTCTGAGTCAAAGTCCCCCTTACACACCTGTCTCTCCCACGGGCAGTGCCTGAACTGCTCATTGTTATCCCCCTAACTGTTTTGCTGCCCATGGCAGGGTACAGTCTCACCCAGTCCCTGTGCAGGATGTAATGCACACATGTGCCTTCTCTGCACTTTGGACTGGCCACTGGCCTTGCTGTGTTTGCCCACTCCCTGTGCAGCTTCTCATGTACCTACTCTGCCCTTTGGACTGGCCACTGGCCTTGCTGTGTTTACCCATTCCCTGTGTAGCTTCTCATGTACCTACTCTGCACTTTGGACTGGCCACTGGCCTTGATGTTCCTTGCTGTGTTTGCTCATTCCCTGTGTAGCCTCTCATGTACCTACTCTGCACTTTGGAATGGCCACTGGTCTTGCTGTGTTTACCCATTCCCTGTGCAGATTCTCATGTACCTACTCTGCACTTTGGACTGGCCACTGGCCTTGATGTTCCTTGCTGTGTTTGCCCATTCCCTGTGCAGCCTCTCATGCACCTACTCTTCACTGTGGACTGGCCACTGGCCTTGCTGTGTTTGCCCATTCCATGTGCAGCTTCTCATGTACCTACTCTGCACTTTGGACTGGTCACTGACCTTGATATCCCTTGCTGTGTTTGCCAATTCCCTGTGCAGCTTCTCATGTAGCTACTCTGCACTTTGGACTGGCCTTGATGTTCCTTGCTGTGTTTGCCCATTCCATGTGCAGTCTCTCATGTACCTACTCTGCTCTTTGGACTGGCCACTGGCCTCGCTGTGGTTGCCCATTCCCTGTGCAGCTTCTCATGTACCTACTCTGCACTTTGGACTGGCCACTGACCGTGATGTTCCTTGCTGTGTTTGCCCATTCCCTGTGTAGCTTCTCATGTACCTACTCTGCACTTTGGACTGGCCTTGATGTTCCTTGCTGTGTTTAAACAGTAATAAATAACAAACACACTCCAATTTGTAAACTGTGTATGCTGTTGATCAAGGTCGGTGGTGCTTAAGGGTTAATCCTTCTGAGTGCAAGGATGAATGTAGAACAGTGAAAGCGCTGTCCTCCGTAGAGAGGCGTCCCCCTTTAGCACTCAGAAATATAGTTTGCTCATTTCATTGACTTACACATTAGTATTTGAGATTGTTGTAAATAAAGTTTTATTTGTTTCGAACTGAACTTCAGTATTATCAAAATAAATCATGTCATTTGACTGTGGTTAATCCATACTTGTGTTGTTCACACTTATTTAACGTCTTACACTTCTGAAAGTGTTACAATTTGTCATGAGCCCAATGCATTTCGGGCCATAGCCCTTCTTCAGGGGAAAAATCTCTGAAAATAAAAATGTTAGAAATGATGTACTTGTCAGTCAAGGCACTGAGTTAAAAACATACATGATATGAATTTAAGAATTGTCATAACCGAAACGATACGATTCAGTTATGCCATAAAGTGTGCGTCTATTATGTGAAATAAAAAAAGGGGACGTGCGTTATTGTAAGTGGAAACGTTATAATGTCTAGGAGAAAGACGATGTAGAGACTCGTAATTAGAGCGGTCGCCGTTAGCAGTCTACTTACTGCGAGTGTGGATAACAACTTGTAAAAATAAATCATCTGTGGAACAGAAGAAAAAATGTTTTTGAAGACCGAAAAAGTGAAATCTATCGAGTACTTAACTGTGCGTCTCTAAGCTAATAAAAGCTTATCACAGAGTTACGAAAAAAAATTTGAAGGCTGGTGAACGCCATGTAGACTTCCGTAGTGTACGGAAGTGAAGAGGTGTGGCTCTATATGCCTATGTCACCGCATCACGTGACCGTTAAACATGTTTTTTTCAAATATGAATTGCTTTATTGTTTAAGAAGAAATATTTTACGTTACTCGGTCGTAAACCCGAGTGTATGAAAGGTAAAAAGAAACTTTATGGCAAATCTTGACAATAAAATATGACAAAAAGGTCACGAATCGTGTAATGCGTGTTACGCTATATTTTGGAAATATTTGCAACGGATTCAAGAAAAGATTAAAGAAAAATGTAAGGATGCATGGATATGAGGGTACCTGGAAAACTATAAAATCGCTGTTCGATATTTGACAATGAGTCACGTGATCATAGAAATAGAAGATTTTGTAGTTCTAACTGTGCAGGTCCTAAAGAATGCTGAATAATGGTGTGTCAAAAATCTGTATGAGACATAGCATTGTGAAGGTTAATGGAAATTAAGATCCAATGGGGGAATGTACTTGGACATTGTCTGAAAATAAGTGTAAGAAAAGTGAAAACAAGGCATAAATTGCTCGAGTGTGACAACTCACTGAAAAAACTAAATTAGAAATAAATCATATGGTGTAATAAGTGACAGCAATTAACATCAACAATGTCAACAAACAGTTGATACTATATATTCTCAAAGAAAGCAACTCAATTCAAAAGGTACATAAAATCGTGTGATCAGTGATTTTGGATTTCAAACTTTCTAATATGTTTAGAAAATCTGTGGTGTCCTTGATGTACGTAGACATATTTTGTACCAATGGTTGTAGATGTCTATCCAGGTATTTGCTAATTGGCTCATGAATGGAATTTACTGTAGACACAATGGGTCTGAACGGCGGTAATGTGGCATGCTTGTGTATTTTCGGAATCATATACAAGTAGGGGATTGCAGGATTCTTCTTGAAGAGATATTCTTTGTCATCTTTTGTGATGGTGCCATTATCTACGTATTTGTTAAGAATGTTCATTAGAATGTTCTGAAATTCATTGGTTGGGTCAAAGTCGATAGGTGTATATGTGTGGACGTCCTCTACATGTTGATTGACATTTTGTAAATAGTAGCTGGTGTCCAAAATCACCATTGCTCCTCCTTTGTCCGCTTGACAGATGGTAATGTCAGTGTTAGATGCTAGTTGTGCTAATGTTCGTCGTTCTAAGAGTTTGAAATCCAAAATCACTGATCACCCGATTTTATGTACCATTGATGTCAAATCTTTGTATACTTCCATTCCTTACAATTTAGGAATCATGGCCGTTGAATCAATATTACTCACCAGTGAGAAAGATATCTCATTGAAAGTATTTTTAATGGAATTACTACATTTTACGTTATATTACTCGTACTTCAAATGGCAAGACAAATTCTATATACAGTCATCAGGCACTTCAATGGGCAATTGTGCTTCTCCCACCTACGCGAATCTTTTCATGTATCGTTTTGAATTAGACAACATTTTAAATCAAGAAATATTGCAAAACCACTTAATAACATACAAACGATATATTGATGACATATTTGTACTTTGGAATGGCCCTGAAGAATCTCTTTTACAAGCCATAGATAAGCTAAATGAAGTAGATGAAAGAATTTAATTCACAGCATCTATCAACACCCAGCAAATCAACTTTCTAGACACCATTGTCAAGATTTCTAATAAACAACTGACGACTGAGGTTTACACCAAACCTACGGACAGAAACAATCTACTTCATTTCTCTTCGTTCCATCAGCCTTAATTTAAAAAAACACCTTCCATACTCTCAGCTATTGCGACTTAAAAGAATATCATCAAATGAAGAAACATATGAAAACAGTGCAAATGTTTGCATTAATACATTCTGTATAGAGGATATCCTCTCAAAATCGTGCAAGAAACCAGAATTATAGCACAAACCAAAACTAGAAAAGATTTACTCAAACCCACACACAATGCTATTGAAACCAAAAGATTGGCATTTGTGTCAAAATTTTCAACTGAGAGTTTTCGGATTAAACAAATAATTTTAAAATATTGGCCCATGTTAAAGTCGGAAACAGACTTCAATGGTATTTTTGAACTCAATCCTAGATTTGCGTATCAACGCACCCGTAATCTCCATCAAATTTTGAAGAGCCCGCCCAGTGAACCATGTACATTCAAAGGCACTTTACCATGCTATAACTGCGGGAATTGTAATGCCATTATTAAAGGAGACACCATTCGGCACCCACACACAGGGATTTCTATCAAACTGAAAGTGACTGCGAATTGCAATAGCACGAACATGATATATCTTTTAAAATGTCCATGTGGACTAGCATACATTGGGAAAACCGAACCCAAATTGAGAATACGTATCAATGAACATAAGAGAAACATTCGTACCAGCAACATTAAATCTCCAGTGGCAGTCCACTTCAAGGAACTTAAGCACAACATCAGTCAATTACATTTCTGTATCCTGGAACAAACTACAGTTATGCCTGGCCGAGATCATACGAAATTCCTACTACAACGAGAGACAGCATGGATTTATCGTATGAACACTACCAGCCCTCATGGACTCAACAAAAAACTTGAATTGAGTTGCTTTCTTTGAGAATATATAGTATCAACTGTTTGTTGACATTGTTGATGTTAATCACTGTCACTTATTTCACCATATGATTTATTTATAATTTAGTTTTTTCAGTTAGTTGTCACACTCGAGCAACTTATGCCTTTTTTTCACTTCTTTTTCACTTTTCTTACACTTATTTTCAGACAATGTCCAAGTACATTCCCCCATTGGATCTTAATTTCCATTAACCTTCACAATGCTATGTCGCATACAGATTTTTGACACACCATTATTCAGCATTCTTTAGGACCTGCACAGTTCGAACTACAAAATCTTCTATTTCTATGATCACGTGACTCATTGTCAAATATCGAACAGCGATTTTATAGTTTTTCAGGTACCCTCGTATCCATGCATCCTTACATTTTTCTTTAATCTTTTCTCGAATCCATTGCAAATATTTCCAAAATATAGCGTAACACGCATTACACGATTCATGACCTTTTTGTCATATTTCATTGTCAAGATTTGCCATAAAGTTTATTTTTACCTTTCATACACTCGGGTTTATGACCGAGTAACGTAAAATATTTCTTCTTAAACAATAAAGCAATTCATATTTGAAAAAAACATGTTTAACGGTCACGTGATGCGGTGACATAGGCATATAGAGCCACACCTCTTCACTTCCGTACACTACGGAAGTCTACATGGCGTTCACCAGCCTTTGAATTTTTTTCGTTACTCTGAGGTAAGCTTTTATTAGCTTAGAGACGCACAGTTTAGTACTCGATAGATTTCACTTTTTCGGTCTTCAAAAACATTTTTTCTTCTGTTCCACAGATGATTTATTTTTACAAGTTGTTATCCACACTCGCAGTAAGTAGACTGCTAACGGCGACCGCTCTAATTACGAGTCTCTACATCGTCCTTCTCCTAGACATTATAACGTTTCCACTTACAATATCGCACGTCCCCTTTTTTTTCACATACTAGACGCACACTTTATGGCATACCTGAATCGTATCGTTTCGGTTATGACAATTCTTAAATTCATATCATGTATGTTTTTAGCACAGATTTTATTTGCACTTTATGACAAAACGCAGTTGATTAATTTGCCCACTACCAAGCTTGGTTTCTTTTTCATATGATTATCTGCTCTTTCAACTAAGTCACATTTACTTTTCATAGTGCACCTAATGCCTTTAACAACACTTAAAGATCATTCTAACCACAATTGATTTAACTTGGTGCCTTGACTGACAAGTACATCATTTCTAACATTTTTATTTTCAGAGATTTTTCCCCCTGAAGAAGGGCTATGGCCCAAAATGCATTGGGCTCATGACAAATTGTAACACTTTCAGAAGTGTAAGACTTTAATGAAGTGTGAACAACACAAGTATGGATTAAATGGATTAACCACAGTCAAATGACATGATTTATTTTGAAAATACTGAAATTCAGTTCAAAACAAATAAAACTTTATTTACAACAATCTCAAATACTAATGTGTAAGTCAATGAAATGAGCAAACTATATTTCTGAGTGCTAAAGGGGGACGCCCCTCGACGGAGGACAGCGCTTTTACTGTTCCTTGCTGTGTTTGCCCATTCCCTGTGCAGCTTCTCATGTACCTACTCTGCACTTTGGACTGGCCACTGGCCTTGATGTTCCTTGCTGTGTTTGCCCATTCCCTGTGCAGCTTCTCATGTTCCTACTCTGCACTTTGGACTGGCCACTGGCCTTGCTGTGTTTGCCCATTCCCTGTGCAACTTCTCATGTACCTACTCTGCACTTTGGACTGGCCACTGGCCTTGATGTTCCTTGCTGTATTTGCCCATTCCCTGTGCAGCTTCTCATGTACCTACTCTGCACTTTGGACTGGCCTTGATGTTCCTTGCTGTGTTTGCCCACTACCTGTGCAGCCTCTCATGTACCTACTCTGCACTTTGGACTGGCCCCTGGCCGTGATGTTCCTTGCTGTGTTTGCCCATTCCCTGTGCAGCTTCTCATGTACCTACTCTGCACTTTGGACTGGCCTTGATGTTCCTTGCTGTGTTTGCCCATTCCCTGTGCAGCTTCTCATGTACCTACTCTGCACTTTGGACTGGCCTTGATGTTCCTTTCTCTGTTTGCCCATTCCCTGTGCAGCTTCTCATGTACCTACTCTGCACTTTGGACTGGCCACTGGCCTCGCTGTGTTTGCCCATTCCCTGTGCAGCGTCTCATTTACCTACTCTGCACTTTGGACTGGCCCCTGGCCGTGATGTTCCTTGCTGTGATTGCCCATTCCCTGTGCAGCTTCTCATGTACCTACTCTGCACTTGGACTGGCCTTGATGTTCCTTGCTGTGTTTGCCCATTCCCTGTGCAGCTTCTCATGTACCTACTCTGCACTTTGGACTGGCCTTGATGTTCCTTTCTGTGTTTGCCCATTCCCTGTGCAGCTTCTCATGTACGTACTCTGCACTTTGGACTGGCCACTGGCCTGGATGTTACTTGCTGTGTTTGCCCACTCCCTGTGCAGCCTCTCATGTACCTACTCTGCACTTTGCACTTTGCACTGGTCTTGCTCTTGTCTACTTTGATGCCTATATTTGTAATATGTGAATGTAGACAATTACTCCCGTTGTCTGCTTTGTCAGTGCCCTTACTAAATAAAGGGTTTTATGTGTGGGTATGCTTTAATGTGACACATGCTCTGTATGCCACTTTATCATTGCCAATGGCTGTTTTGACTTTTTCAGGGGTTTGCAGAGGTGAACGGCACGTCAGTTCTTATTGACTCTGAGGCTTAGGGGTGCAATGATGGTTGTTTGTGATGAGCTACTGTTAGCCTAATCATTCTGTGGTGATGTTAGCTAAATTGTATACATGGCATGTTTGGATGAGCTGCTAGCACAGAGTGGATTCTATCCACAGTATTGCAGACAGGCTGGCCAGGGTCCATCATGTCTGTGTGATCTTTCTTGATGTGTGACCAGCAGTGTTGGTGTATGGTCAGTCATCACAGTCACATGGTTAGATTTCAATGTGTGTACTTGTGTGGTCATGAAGTGTGCATTGTGAAGGGGTGACTTTGTCAGTAGTGTTGATGTGTGTGTGCCCCTGCGATGGAAACTGCACACATGTGTCAACCTGGAAAGGAGTTCCTGTTAGTTTGATTAATCAGCCCTGTGCTTGTGATTGTGTGCACATGTGGGAGTTGTAGGTTGTGCACAGTGTGGTGTGTTGGTGTGTCCTTGCACTTCTGGGGGACATCTACTTGTTGTTGGTGCAAATTGTGAGTATGTAGAGTGTGTGACTGGCAAGTCAGTGTTGTATTTGGTTGATAAGCCATGTGTCTTGTTACTGTTTGTGCTCACTGTGTAGACCTGCTCAGCCACACTGACATTGTGGGTGTGTTTTCTCATGCATTGCTGTCACTTGAGGCCTTTTTGGCTCCAGTATGGCATGTGGAATGTGGAGTTATAACATCCACTATCTGTGCTTCTAATGCCTACCCATTGTAAGTGAGCACTCTATCTATTTGTGTATGGTGCACTCCAGACATGTCCACTACTGACATACACAACACTTCACTCTAATGTCAGCTGTCCCCTTGGGTTGCCAGTGTGTATGCCTCCCCACCACTTTACTTGTTACACTCTGCGTTGTGGTGCTGATCTGTGCACAGGACCAATGTTGTACTCAGGACAGTTTCCCAATTGGTTATATGTGAATTTCTTGTACTGGTTTTTGGTCATGGTTGTTCATATGCAGTTCAACTGTGTGTGCTGCACAGTCCTCTGGTCATGTTGTTTTCACCTTGGTGTCCCAGACTTGTGCATCTGTGGGTGATGGGTGAGCTGTATGTGTGTTTGCTGAGGTACCTCTTCCCTTCCTGGGTGTGATGTTTTCTGTGTGCTATGGTAATTTGTGTTGTGGGTGTGGCACTCATGTCTGTGTGGAACTGGTATGTTTGGTGTGCACACACTGCTTGTCGTACATGCAGTGCTGTGAGTGTGTGTTACATTGTCCTTGCCTGGTGTGCATCCCCTGATGTCCAGCTGTGTTTGCAATTTGATGGATTGGCATGTGCATCTGTTGTGTGTTTGATGTGGATGTGTGCAGTGTTTGGCCTGTGTTGTCTCTTGCAGCTGACAGATGCTCTGTGTGTGATGTTCTATTTGCATGTCACTGTGTGTGATTTGTTTGTGCATTGTGATACATTCAGATGTGTGTTGCAAGTGTAGTGTGCATTACTTGTGTGTCTGTCACATGCACGTAGGGCTATTCTTGTTCCTGGGCTTGTTTTGGGTTCATCCTTGGGGTTTTCTCCTCTTATATTTGACCTGTCACTTGTCAGGATTGTGCATGTGCAAGCATGTGGTACACTATGACACCATGTTGACTTAATGGGTGGTGTGGTATGTCTGTCTGTGTTTTCTTATTGGCCAATTACTCCCAGTTTGTGTCCATGGTTGTTTTGAGATGATGCACATCTTATCTGTGTTGGGGTATGTTGTCTGTGCATTGTTCCTGAGTGATGATGTTGTGTACTCCTGTTCTCTCTGGGCTCCCATTGCCTTTCCACTGTTTTACTGCACAGGTCTGGGCTTGTTGTACTTCTGTGTATGTTGATAGTGAGTTTTGTGTTTGGCTGTTGTTTTTGTGCCAGCATTGGTTCAGGCACCCCTGAGTGTGTGTGTGTGATGTTTGTGGATGCTCCCAGGGAGTATGATTGTTTGTTAGTGTATTCTCTGGACATTATTGGCACCATTCTGTGTGTTTGCCACTGGTGTTGAGTGTTGCAGGTGTGAGGTGGGTGGGGGAGGGGTATGTGTGAAGGATCCAACTTGTGTTTGACAGTCATGGAGTGTGTCAATGGGCCCTGTGTGTTGTGCTGATGACATACACCTGTCACGTTGTTGTATACAGATGTGTGGCTGATCACTGTTTGACTTTAGAGACTTCCTATCACACCTGCGCCTAAGCATGGGTTGCCTTGCTGTCTACCTGAGTTGTTGCACAGAGGTAACTGTGATTTAATTTTACTCACTGTGCTAGCCATGTGTGATTTGATGGCCTAAGGGTGTTGTAATATGTTCCTTCTCTTGCATGTGATGTACACATGCTTTGTGGCTAGCTCCTTGGCTTTCCATTAGTGTCCACCTCACTTAGGTCTTGCCTATTTGTTGTCCTCAATTGCTGCTGACATCTGGTCTGTGTATGTGGCTGTGTGTCAGTGTGGGGTGTGTCTGTGTGACTTGACAGGCAGTGTGTCCAGTTGAGTGATTGTTCATATTCAGTGTGAGTGTTCATTTTGTGATTGGACTTAGTTTGCTTGACATGAGTGTAGTGTAGGTGTGGTGGGAGAGTTGCCATGGCCCTGAGCTTATATGCCGTGTGTACCTCTGCAGCCCCACCTGCTGAGACTGTCTCCCTCGTTGTATGGGGTGTGGTGCTGGGTGTGGGTTCACCTGGCTGGTTATTGTGCATGGGGGAGCACAGGAGGGGCCCATAGCATGTCCCTTAATGGGTGTGTGGGTCCTAGTGTGTGGAGGGTGGAGGTGTGGCCCTATGATCTTTGTGTACTGCCCATGCCTGGCGCTGGCCCTGCCTTCTACATTTTGTCATGTTTTCCCGCATCTTCACCGCTGCAGTGACGTTACCGGGACATTGCATTCATATCATGGTTGGTGGGTGACCTGGATGCAGAGGGGTGATTTGGTGGCAGGTAGGACATGGGTGGGTACACTTGTGGATGTGTTCCTGTCCCCACCAGTGTGTCTGCTGTGGACAAGAACCGTATATCATCCCTGGAGTTGTGCGTTGTGGTTGTGTGCGGAGTTGTGTGATTGCGTACCTGCGGCGGCGTCCGCAACGGTGCTTAACTTGCTGGTAGTGTATCAGGTACAGCACAGGGAAGACATGAAGAGCAGGATCCATTGCGGTGGGGACCGGGTGGAGGGGACCGGGAATCTGGTTTCGCGCTCCGCATTCGTGCTTCTGCCGTCTCTGGTTGGGCGGTTTCTCTGTTGCGGTGTGACTTGCTGTTTGGGGCATCCTGATTTGTAAGGCGGTCGGGACGTCATTCTGCACGGCAGTAGGTCTCCATTGGCTCCCCCTGCTGCAGTGGCGGGCGCATTTTTATGGCGATTCACGTCACACTGCGGTGGATGGGAAATTAGCTATGTTTGACCATTCTAATATGGCGGGCGTGAGGACCGCAGCTGGCGTGCAGAAAATTGCATTTTCCACCAGCACCACGGTGGTGCCTCCGCCCGCCATCCTAATAGGGCCAATAGTGTTAAATGTATTAACAATTCCATTAAAAAATAATAAGACGGCGTTAGATGCAAAATTATTACAATACTAGAATGCAAACCGAGGTCACATAAGAATCCAGCACCAATGATAAATGTAATTTCCTGTCTTAATATGATATGGACTAAGGGTGGGCGGAATTGGCGAAAGTGCCTTTCGCAAAATATCGCGAAATGGCAAAAAAATCTCCGCGATCACGCGAAATTTCACGTGATCACGGAGATTTTGGTGTGCTGATTCATGCATTACTCAATTTGACCTTCAACTCGGGCACCTACTTTATTTATAATTATATATGTAAGACTTACAGATATAAATAAAGCAGGTGCCCGAGTTGAAGGTCAAATAAAAGTGCTTCCTGTTGGGGTTTAATTTTTGTGAAAGGAGCATCGTGCCAGAATGAATCCTGCCCTGCATATTTACCCAAGAAGAAGCCACCGTTTTGTGCAATACCTCTACTCAACTGGAGTACTTTCTACTGGCTAATCAGTAAGTGCTACCTCGTTGGGTAAATGTATGTGCTTTTCCTACACTACAACTGCGTAAAGGGCCAGAAGAGTTGTCTACAGCGACCATGTGTGTCTGTAACGTTGCCACCGCGCCAACGGGCACCCAAGAAGATGCCACCATTTTGTGCAATACCTCTACTCAACTGGAGTACTTTCTACTGGCTAATCAGTAAGTGCTACCTGGTTGGGTAAATGTATGTGCTTTTCCTACACTACAGCTGTGTAAAGGGCGAGAAGAGTTGTCTACAGCGACCATGTGTGTCTGTAACGTTGCCACCGTGCCAACATAGTGTGGGAAAGGGCGGGAAGACGTTACACACCACTGGTGTGTGGGGCGGGGCAAACGGGCAGGGCTTCCATGCAGTTCACATGCCTCTTGTTTGTAAAAATTCAGTTTAGGAGCATTACCTGCTTTCGTTACCACGGTGAGAAACAAAGATAATTTAATCCTTTGATATACTGTGCGGCTTCCTTTGAGCAATTTGCTTATCCATTCATGGCCTTATTTGCTTTTGGATCAGGCTGCCCGTATACCATGCATTTACCGTATGCGATTCAATTTACAAGGGGTCATGCGTGTCTTGTAGTCCCCTGAACTGTTTGTTGAGCTTTTTCGCACTATTGTTGGGTGTTTGGATGATTAGTAAAACTATATCTTAAGCCACTACCCCATGTATAAATTTTGAATGGTTTACTTTATTTAAACTTAATTTTCAGAAATTCCATTGGATGAGTGATTCGGCTCTACAATGTGCGAATATTAGGCCGTCCTAGACTAACTGCTAGGTGAGTTATGGCCATCTCCATTACCACATTTTGGTAGTATTCGGAACACATGAATTTTAGTATCAAAGATTATTTTTCACACACACTTTACTTGCTCCTGCAGGTTGCCATTGTTAATTTTAATTTTTTTGAAAAACAAAAGGTCCTTCAAAAACAATGCAGCATGCGATAAATATAGACCAGAATCGGCTCTATATCACTTGTTCAATGCCCAGCCGGACATTGAAGTTTTAATGATCAATAGACGTAATTTCTGACATACAATAGAATGTAGAGTGGGACACAGTCCTGTGTCCTTACCAACTGAACAAAAAGTACAGACAGTCAAACACAAGAAACATACATCAGGCTGAAGAATGAAGCTTATAGCCAGTACGAGATACAAGGGCAAGCTTTCTTAAAGGTACAGTGTCATGCACAATTTTTAACAAATGCGTTTAAAATGCATGTTTGTACATGGGGTCAACGACGTTTCGATCTATTCAACCAATCCATAGATCATCATCAGGACTAGAGAGAATATAAGCCTGAATTTACAATTCCTGTAAGAAGGAAGTGGGAGAAAATAAGGGAGAAAGGAGAGGTACATTAAAACCTAACAATACTGAGAAGAAACAATGGTGCCAGTTATCATGCACGGCATGCCATACGTGAGGAACACACCAGACGGCTGGTTGTTGAAGCGAAGGAATTGAATTTGTGAGAATAACCGGTGAATTGACCCGAATGATCAAGGCAAGAACACACGCACAGGCTGTGAGTTGACAGAGTACGCGTGAACATGTGCAAGGGGCTAACAATGGTACGTAGTGGAGCGTGTGGTGAACCGCAAAATAGTATCGTAGTTCAGTGAACTAGTGCATAATCGAGCTAGCGAACAGTCAAGAAGACGTGAGGACTGAAGGTGAGCCGGTAACGTCGTGACTATGAACGCAAGGAAGGCGGGAAACTAACCCATTTCGGAGACGAATGACTCCTAGAATAGTTGCACACAGTCCCAGGTTGGGAAGTGGTTGCGCGGATCAACCGGCCAGGACAATACCATGGAGGTTCAGCTGAAAACTAAGGACGGGAAAATTAAAAGGGAACTACCCAATGAGGGAAGGGCGGAATGAGGGAAGGGGGACTCACCAATTGTGCGCTGCAGCTTGTTGAGGGAATTAAAGGAACGACCAACTACCCAGCGTGACGGCTTGAGAATCCAAGGTCCGCCTGTGGAAAAACGTAGCGCGGGAGTTAGGGGTGAAGGGAGCAGGGTCGTGGAGAGAAAACACGCGCCGCTAGAGCACTTACCAGCATCAAGGGGAACTGCACGATCGCTAGTTGGTAGTGACTGGCTCGGCTAGTAGGTATAAGAAAGCCCCAGGAGACACGTGACACCCGGACCTTAGTCATGTGACAGGAAGTGCCGGTTGTGCTGGGACGTGATTGCGCGAGTGAATGGACAGCGGACATGTTGGGTCAGTGTTAAGTGATTAAAGTAATTGGAAAAAACAGAACAAGGTAGAGTTAAAACAATGCCGAAAATTCTACAATTGTTACAGGCAAAGAACAATGATCAAGTCACAGAATTTTCAGAAAAATTACAGATGGGTCTAAATGAGAGAAAGCCAATCCTCATTCCTGTGTAGACCATTGCGAATGGTGTCAAGTTGAATAATAAGTTTCAACTCTTCTTTATTCAAGATTTGTGCCAGATCGCCACCTCTTGGTGGCAGCTTGATGATTCGTAGAACAGTCCATTTAATCTCATTGTCCTGGTGATTAGCCTGTTTGAAATGTTCAACCAGTGGTGCGTTAGGGACATTACAGCGAATCCTGCTGCGGTGTTGACCGATCCTTGTTTTAATCTTCTGGGTAGTCTGCCCAATATAGTTCTTCTTGCATGGGCACTGAATCAAATAAATCACATTACATGTGTTGCAGTTTGAAAAACCATTAGAATTAATGACAGTGTCACCAAACGAGAAAGTTTTGCCCTCTAACGTCAGATCACATAAATTACAATTGCCACATTTCGTGTGCCCCACCAGTGGCGTGAGGCCCCAATATGAATTAAGAGTTGTGGGAGATGTTTTTTGGGGGATTGCAGCGCGCACTAGGTGGTCTTTTAAATTGCGGTTTTTGCGGAAGGCAAATAATGGTCTTTCCAGATTGAGGCTGCCCGCATTCAGTATGGGCCAGTGTTTCAGAACAGATTTACGCACCTGGTTGGAGATGACAGAGAAGGTGGTGACACATACAATTCTTTTGGTTTCTTTTTTGGGGTTGGGTGTGAGCAGTGTTTCCCTAGGGCAATACCAGGCCCGTTTCTGGGCGTTGCGAACAAGTCGCTTGGGGTAACCTCGAGCTTTAAGCTTTTCAGACAGGACTGAGGCTTCGGTAAAGTAGTTTTCTTTTGAAAAACAGTTGCGCCGAATGCGCAAAAATTGAGAGTATGGTAAAGAGTCCCTCAAGGCCCTAGGGTGATTACTCTCATATCTAAGCAATGTGTTCCGTTCGGTGGGCTTCCTATAGAGTTTGGTGAGGAGCTCACCGTCAGAGTGGTATATGGTCAAATCAAGGAAGGGAATGGATGAGGAGTCGGTGGAGAGTGTGAACTGGAGACCTAAGCAGTTGTTGTTGAGCCAGTGTTGGAAATTGGTCAGTGAGTCAGTACTATTGTGCCAGATTAGAAAAACATCGTCAATATATCGACGCCATATTTTGACGCCAGATATAAAGGGGTTAGTGGGTGACAAAATGGTGGTAGTTTCAAGAAAATCCATGCACAGAATGGCCAGGTTCGGGGCAAAAATAGCGCCCATCGACGTGCCTTTCACCTGCTGGAAAAATACGTCATCCAAGCAGAAGAAATTCCTAGTGAGGCAAATTTCAAGCAATTTCAAAATAAATAACGTGGGGACTACATGTGGTCTCGGTCTAGAGTCAAGAGTTTGCTGGATCACTCTGAGGGCAAAAGGCTGTGGAATATTGGTATAAAGTGATTCCACGTCAAGGGTACAGAGGAGGTGCTCAGAAGGATCAAATGGATGGTGTTCGATCAAAATGATCATGTCCATGCTATCTCGAATGTAACATTGAGTCTGGGGTACGAAGTCTTTTATGAAATAGTTGACATACTGGCCTAGCGGTTCTAAAATAGAACCGCAACCCGAGACTATAGGGCGGCCAGGAGGAGAGGTAAGGTGTTTGTGTATATTTGGAAGAGTGTAAATTACCGGTGTTCTGGGTGATTTGGCATTGAGAAATTGGAATTCTTTAGGGCTAAGAAAACCTTCATCTCTTCCTTCAGTGGTAATTTGAAGTATGAGAGCCTGTAATTCAATTTGGGGTCTCTAGGCAGTCTACAGTAGTGTTCAGTGTTGTGTAGTTGGCGGAATACCTCTGCTTTGTAATCAGCCAGTTCTTGTAAAACAATGCCACCACCCTTATCCGCGGATTTAATGATAAGGGAGTTGTTACTTTTTAAGGATTCAATAGCCTTCTTTTCCTGAAGGGTTATGTTGAATAGAATAAACTTCTTTTTGTCTTTCAGAACGTTGAGGTCTTTGAGTACCATTTTTTCAAAGGTGACAATTTCCACCGGTACTATGTTTGACGTTGGAAAAAAGGTTGATGGGGGGCGGAATGGTGTAAATGCAGTGGGTTGAGGTGTGGCATTATTAAAAAAATAGGCATGCAAACGAAGGCGTCTGAAAAATCTAAGTAGTTCAGCATGAAGGTCAAGATAGTTGGGATGCGTGGTGGGGACAAAAGAGAGCCCTTTACTAAGCAGAGATAATTCAGTGTCGAGTAGGTTGTGTGATGACAGATTAAAAATAGGAATAGTTGCCAATTGTGGGGTGGCGGTCGTAGCGGAGTTTACCATTGGTAAAACTTCTGTCTGGTCTGACGTTCGCCGGGTTGGTTGTACCATCTCTGTGCCCGTTTGACTCGCCCCCGTTTCGGTGGTTCTGTCTGGCCTCTGCCTAAAAAATTCTGGTTCCGGGAGGAAGTACTGGGGCCCTCACCTGAGTCAGAGTTATCGGAGGATTCTACTGAGGTGTCTGAGAAGCCAACAAGGGTATTCCGTTTGTTAAAACGTCCCCAAGGTCTGTTGTTCTGCGGATTTGAGTAAGACCTGTTGGTGTAAAAGTCTTTTTGAAGGTAGGGGTATGTGCGTTCAACTGAGTATGCTTTGATATCCTTCTTGACTTTGAGAGACTTCTTATTTTGTTCAATTCTCTGGAATTCATCAACGGATTTTTGTACAGATTCAATCAATTTATTGGCCTCAGTAACTGAACTAGAATCTTTTATCTGTTTCTCAATCTCAGTCAGTTCATCATTGAGTGTCGCTAGTGTTTCAGTTGCAATATCGATACCCAAGACTAACCAATGTCTAGAACACGTTGTGCCAATATAACTGAAGTTATTAATGTATTTAGGGTTATCCGTGAATATACCGGGAATATTTCTCACTTGGAGCCCCACAGGAATGATATCGGCTTTAAGGTATTCAGTTAACATACGAACCATAAATTGGAGACGGATCTGCTTTTTCTTACATTTTTCTAGTTGTTCTGACAGGGAAATATTTGGGCTAGCAGTGTTGTCAGTGGCATCAGTAAATAGGGAGGGACCTTCGCAGATCTTCTTTATATATTCATCTGAGTATAGAGGTGCATGGTCTGACATATTAAGTGTAAAGTCAAGGTTAAGTTAGAAAAGAATTAAGGGAGAACAGGGACAGGCCACTCAATTTGAGGGAATTAGGGAGAGCATCCCTTACAATCCAGCGATTGTGCTAACTATATTAATGCTTGACAAGGGGAAACCCGTAAGGTAGGAAGGACCCAGGGTACTTACTATTTTGAAAAACAAAAGGTCCTTCAAAAACAATGCAGCATGCGATAAATATAGACCAGAATCGGCTCTATATCACTTGTTCAATGCCCAGCCGGACATTGAAGTTTTAATGATCAATAGACGTAATTTCTGACATACAATAGAATGTAGAGTGGGACACAGTCCTGTGTCCTTACCAACTGAACAAAAAGTACAGACAGTCAAACACAAGAAACATACATCAGGCTGAAGAATGAAGCTTATAGCCAGTACGAGATACAAGGGCAAGCTTTCTTAAAGGTACAGTGTCATGCACAATTTTTAACAAATGCGTTTAAAATGCATGTTTGTACATGGGGTCGACGACGTTTCGATCTATTCAACCAATACATAGATCATCATCAGGACTAGAGAGAATATAAGCCTGAATTTACAATTCCTGTAAGAAGGAAGTGGGAGAAAATAAGGGAGAAAGGAGAGGTACATTAAAACCTAACAATACTGAGAAGAAACAATGGTGCCAGTTATCATGCACGGCATGCCATATGTGAGGAACACACCAGACGGTTGGTTGTTGAAGCGAAGGAATTGAATTTGTGAGAATAACCGGTGAATTGACCCGAATGATCAAGGCAAGAACACACGCACAGGCTGTGAGTTGACAGAGTACGCGTGAACATGTGCAAGGGGCTAACAATGGTACGTAGTGGAGCGTGTGGTGAACCGCAAAATAGTATCGTAGTTCGGTTAACTAGTGCAACTAGTGAAATGGGTTAGTTTCCCGCCTTCCTTGCGTTCATAGTCACGACGTTACCGGCTCACCTTCAGTCCTCACGTCTTCTTGCCTGTTCGCTAGCTCTATTATGCACTAGTTCACCGAACTACGATACTATTTTGCGGTTCACCACACGCTCCACTACGTACCATTGTTAGCCCCTTGCACATGTTCACGCGTACTCTGTCAACTCACAGCCTGTGCGTGTGTTCTTGCCTTGATCATTTGGGTCAATTCACCGGTTATTCTCACAAATTCAATTCCTTCGCTTCAACAACCAGCCGTCTGGTGTGTTCCTCACGTATGGCATGCCGTGCATGATAACTGGCACCATTGTTTCTTCTCAGTATTGTTAGGTTTTAATGTACCTCTCCTTTCTCCCTTATTTTCTCCCACTTCCTTCTTACAGGAATTGTAAATTCAGGCTTATATTCTCTCTAGTCCTGATGATGATCTATGTATTGGTTGAATAGATCGAAACGTCGTCGACCCCATGTACAAACATGCATTTTAAACGCATTTGTTAAAAATTGTGCATGACACTGTACCTTTAAGAAAGCTTGCCCTTGTATCTCGTACTGGCTATAAGCTTCATTCTTCAGCCTGATGTATGTTTCTTGTGTTTGACTGTCTGTACTTTTTGTTCAGTTGGTAAGGACACAGGACTGTGTCCCACTCTACATTCTATTGTATGTCAGAAATTACGTCTATTGATCATTAAAACTTCAATGTCCGGCTGGGCATTGAACAAGTGATATAGAGCCGATTCTGGTCTATATTTATCGCATGCTGCATTGTTTTTGAAGGACCTTTTGTTTTTCAAAATAGTAAGTACCCTGGGTCCTTCCTACCTTACGGGTTTCCCCTTGTCAAGCATTAATATTGTTAATTTTAAGTCCTGATGAAGACCCGCTTGACGATTTAAGATCGCATATATAGGGTTGAAACGTCGACAGCACCTAGGCCCAGTTCAAGACCCAGATTCATAAAGAACTTGAGTCATCCTTGGAAACTGTGTCATTGTTCTTCTTTACACTGGCCCGTTTTTACTTTGTATATAGAATTTTTGTATTCACTTTGTATATATTACGCACTAATTGTGTCACTTATGTCACTATGTCACTGATTCACGAATTCACTTTAATGTGTACAACCTTGATAGCCTTGCTTTGCTAAAAAGAATTATATGGGTGATAATATAAATGATGCAATTTATATATAAAGAATATTCTGCCACCCAGCAAATCTGATTCCATCATGATTTGTGTACTGTCACTGTTTATTTTTTCATGTGTTCCTCTTAAATATAATTTCCTTTATGATTAATTTCTTGTTGATTGATATACCTAGCTTCTTTTTATTCAATCGTAAAACAAAGTAATTGTGTGGTCATACCCGACAGAACCATTGTACTTTATATCATTTATACCCAGGTTCTGAGGGACACAGGGTCACCCCATTGTTTATGAAAAATATCTTGTTTATAAAGGGCCAGAGACGGATCAGAGCAGCAGATGAGGAGACAGAACCTCCTGGTGTCAGGAACTACACGGGGATTGCGCTCGAGAAACTCATGGATGCACAGAGCTCCATCAAGGATGACAGCAAATTGTTGACGGTAGATATGGGGAGACAGCAGCACTCCTGCCTAGGTGACAATTTCCGTTCCCTCGCGGATCGTGGAAGTTTCGACATTTTCGCATTCCGTGCGGAACGCAAAAATGTAAAATTTTCGCAATTTCCGTGAGCGGAACGGAAATTGTCGCCCACCCTTAATATGGACCTTTAGTGAGTCTCATAAAGTAAATTTTCTAGGTGACTATACTTTCCTTAGTTTTATTGCAGAAGAAATAAATGAAGAAACTGCAAAACACAAGTCCACCGTGTTTAATTTACATAGGTGATTAAAAGCATCCTTAAAAATAAAACAATGTATGTCTTATAAATAACGGCTTTAAAAAGCAATTCCTAATGTTCTGATTAATTTACAGAACAGTTTAAAGTGCTTAGTAGATTGCACAGATATGCCATCACAAGGGCAAGTGGGTAAGTTCTCATTCCATACACCCATTCTTAGAAACAGTACCAGAAAGTGTAAGGTGCATAACCAAAACCTTGTAAGGTAGACTTTGTCCTTAGTATTAGTTACAAGTAATAAATAACTTTGGATACAATTTTGCCTTGGGCCAATAAAATATCTCTGAACTGTTGATTTGGCATTCTGGCTAGATTCTCTCCTGGCCTATCTATAGCTTATTAAAAACGTCTTCAATTCCTTTTTAGTACAATATTAGATACTAGCTGAATCATCCAAACTCATATTTGTATCTCTTTCATTTTAGAAGCTTTTCACATGAGCCAACCAGGGGGCATTTTCTCTGCAATCAAGAGCCAAGAAGTCTTTAATTAACTCTTTAGTAAACTTGATTCCAGAACTACTCCAGATACTGTGCCAGGGCAGACGTCCACTGATCTTAATAGTATCCTCTAAATAAGAGACCGCTAATTCACTGTGGAATTCACTGTGGACAATGAAAGTAGAAGTGGATTTTGGTACTATCAATACTATGCATAAAAAGTTGTTCTACAACGTCTTTACTTTTATACAATTACAGTATCTCTTTTATAGGCTTAATACTAATATTTGCAGCAAATCTGAAAATTGCTTCAGAGGTTCTCTAAAGTTTTAATTTTCAAAATTTCAGATTAGTGCCCCAAACCAGTATTTGAAAAATGTAAGCCCAGGTTAGCAAAACATTCAGTTTCCGCTTATGCATGACCTTTGACAAAATGTGTTGTCTTCTTTATTTTACCTGTGCCATAACAAAAGTTTTAGATGAGTTCAACCTCATACCTTTAATGTCCATAAATGTAACAAAACCTTCAATCAAATGCTAAAAACCATTGGCAGGTCATGATATTGATATTAATACCCCATCATCAGCGTACAGGAGGGTGGGAGTGGACGCTTGCCAACTTTGGGGGTGGGGGGTCAGCGGTCACTTGTTGCAAGTATTCATTTACACCATTTATATATAGCAAAAATTAAAAAGTTATCAAGGACACATCCTTGACTAATTACTCACGTAACTCTAAATCCTGATGTGCATTCACCATTTATATCATAACGCATCCGGGCAGTCAAACGGCTATACAGCTGTGCACAAAAAGGAAATTATGTCCATCGGGATGCCAGCCTGTGGAATGCACTAATTAATTCAGAGAAACATAGGGGAATGTGACCTTTTTGTGCTATGGTATACTTGCTTATGAACACATTTAAATTAATACATTGCTACAGGGTACCGACTTTACTCCTAATACCAAATTGTGAATCAGTAAGCACATGATTGTGGTCTGCCCAGGTCTCATCTTTCAAATGGTATCCTACCAAACAACTTGGCAGATGAAGTGAGGAGAGAAATCTGTCTGTAGCATTGTGCGTCCCCCTGTTCTCTTTTTTGAAAATCGAGACTATTGAACTTTTGGCCCACGTTGCTAGAATGCAACCTTTTTGCCACTGCTGTGCACACTGGTGTTTAAAAGGGGTCCCCAGAGTGCATGGTATGATTAATAGGCATCTACGAGGACCCCATCTGGGCCAGAGGTCTTCCGATTTGCACATTTTCCCAAAGCTTTATTAACTTCATTGAGAATAAATGGGATTAAATAGGGAGGGCCTATGAAAATTATTTCATTGGGGTAGAAGTCCACAGCTACATTGCCAGGATTAAAAAACCTACCATAATGTTATCCAATCTGCTGATGGGGCGTGTTTCTACCATAGGGGCGTATGATTCCCTGAGGAACGGCTGATTAATTATCAAACAAAGTAGTGTCTCTTAATTCAGTTGCCTTCTCTAGGTTATCCTAGGCCCTTTCACAGCATTGAGTATTCCTCTTCTCAAGTGCTTTTTTAGCAAATAATCGCATAGATTTATCTTCCTTCCTATTCCTTGGTGAGGCCTGTAAAGCTATATTTATGTCTCCCAGACCTAGCACTGGAGCCCGCTGCTCGCTCCTCACTCTTCGAGGCTTATTGTAGTCGAGGAGACATCAGAAGGGGACTTGAAGCCCCGCCCATCATTCCTATTGGCAGCTTCATCATTTATGTTAAATCCTGGCCTCCGATTGGAAACGAGGCTTCTTGGTGAACAGCCCTGTCTCCTTCTCGGCCAGCCCATCCGGACTGGATCGTGTGCTGGCTGCCTAATAACTTTTTGTTTCCCCTTCCCTCTGTGTCTTTCCCCGAGCAGATGGAGATCTGCAGAGACACAGCTACACATCTGCCCGATCGTTCTGGACGTTTCTGAAATGTTTTACAGGCAACAATGTATGCGCCTGGTACATGACTCACTCTAAGCCCACTTTTTCACATTGCGCCCCTATTGAGGCTGGCTCCGGAGACAAGTGACCACACCGTCATCCGCTCCACTCAACACGCATGCACAGACGTCACCCAAGGATTACACTGACACTTTCATTGTGGGTGAAGAACTGCTGCAGGTTTATTTCATACAACATAAGTATGACGATAAATGGGTTATCTTACGGGCGATCCAGGGCAAGCAGCCCCTCGCTGCTCCGCCCGCCTGGTGAGCCAGTACGCACGGTGGGTCGATGCCCGGCAGTGCGGCACATATTCATTTTCAGATCATCCACTGGGTCACGTGATCTGTCTCCTACTCCCGCCCCTTTTGACAGGGGGCGGAGCGTGTTGTGGCACACCCCCGGTTGGTCAGGCCCCTCAACCGCCCGAAGGACTAACGGGGCGCCGTCGCGGTCTTCCCAGAACCCCCTTCGGCTCCTGGACCTTGGCTCAGGCACCCTTACTGTGCCGGACAGGGGTACCCTTACTGTACCGCCTGTCGCAGAGGTACCCTTACTGTACCCTTCTGCCTCCAGATCGCCCTGTAACTCCGCCTGCAACGCAAAAGAGAAACATTAAAACATTCCAATAACGCGCTGTCTCCGCCACGCAGGGTAAGCGGAAAGGGTGGGAATTCGCGTGTCCAGGCAGGAGCGGCGCGCAGGAAGCAGAGGAGGAACTGGGAGAGAGATACGCCTAAGTAGGGGGGTCTAGCCTCGCCCCCCCCTATCGGCCCGCCTCCTACCGGCACACTCATTGGGAGCTCCCCTCCCTGGGCGCGGCCTCACTCGCGAGGCGGAACAGGGGGGGGGAAGGCTGCGACGGGCAGCCACTAGAAAGCTGCCCTGCTGATGTCCCACTGCGTGGGACGCGGGCAGCGGCATAGTGACCACACCGTCATCCGCTCCACTCAACACGCATGCACAGACGTCACCCAAGGATTACACTGACACTTTCATTGTGGGTGAAGAACTGCTGCAGGTTTATTTCATGCAACATAAGTATGACGATAAATGGGTTATCTTACGGGCGATCCAGGGCAAGCAGCCCCTCGCTGCTCTGCCCGCCTGGTGAGCCAGTACGCACGGTGGGTCGATGCCCGGCAGTGCGGCACATATTCATTTTCAGATCATCCACTGGGTCACGTGATCTGTCTCCTACTCCCGCCCCTTTTGACAGGGGGCGGAGCGTGTTGTGGCACACCCCCGGTTGGTCAGGCCCCCCAACCGCCCGAAGGACTAACGGGGCGCCGTCGCGGTCTTCCCAGAACCCCCTTCGGCTCCTGGACCTTGGCTCGGGCACCCTTACTGTGCCGGACAGAGGTACCCTTACTGTACCGCCTGTCGCAGAGGTACCCTTACTGTACCCTTCTGCCTCCAGATCGCCCTGTAACTCCGCCACAGCTCTGGGGAGGCTACCGTCGCTGCCAGAGCCCCCCTCCCTCCATAGCTGCTACTGATGCCCTGCCCTTGCTAGCGCCTCTTGCACGTCCAGCAGGAAGATGTCCATCCCTACCCTGGACAGGTGCACCCCATCCGTCTCGTAGTACCCCTCCACCTTCTCTTGGATCAATGCATGTCTGATGAAGCCCATGCCCCTGCGCTCCATGAATTTTTGCATGGACCTATTGACCCTTCTGCGTGACCGCTCTACTGCTGCCGGGGACCTGGCCCCCCTCCAAATCCTGCGGGGTACACTCTCTGACCACCACACTTCGCATGACCCCCCAACCTGGCTAATGGCTGGCAGGTCCGTTTGCATGGACATGAGCAGGGCCCTCCTTCCCCTGGAAACAATTTCATTTCCCCCAAGGTGTAAGATGATAATCGAGGGCTGTACCCCCCCAGCAGCCAAATGCTGTTCAATTGTGCCCCGTGCTTCACTCCATTTCATCCCCGGGGAGCCCAACCACACGAACTGTGTGTTAGCAAAATTCTGCGACCAGTTCCTGTGTGCTGCCCAGCGTTCCAACCTCGTGATGTAGGAGTGTCCCATCAACCAAACCAGGTGACCTGTCAATGAAACGATGAAGCAGCTTTTAGGTAGTTGTATCTTTATTTGCACACCAAATTAGATATGTTCATCCGAAAAGGAAAACTAGGGTGGGAAAACTCAGAACTGCACATGCAGCATCAAGGTCGAACATATCTCTTAAAACAATCGGACTCCCGGCGCCCCACCCCCTTCACACCCTTTGGGCCCAGGCCGGCTTTAGCCGCTGAAGTGGCAGCGCCAATTCGGAAGGAGTGCGAGGAGGATCTGCGCCCACTCCCTGATAAGCCCGCCTTGTCAAGGGTGGCACCCAGAATGCGGTCAAACTGAAACCTGGTGAGGGGGGACCCATCTGCATGAATCAGGAAGGGGCCCGGGGCCGCTGGGCGTAAGGCCAGGTATTCCCTGACCATGTGGACCGGGCAGTACCTGTTGTCCCCCAAGGCTTGTAGAACAACTGTCTTCCCCCTCCCTGCCTGGTCTGTCTTGGATTTGCGAATGCGGAGCTCCAGGGATACATTAAGGGCCACATCCGCGATACCCAGCGCTGTGCCAGACAGGTCAACTTTCGATTTTGCCACTAGCTCGCTAACCCTAAAAGCGCCAAAGAATGCCAGGCAGAATGCCGTTGAAAAGAGCCTTGCTTCGAACGGGGAGAAAGTAATCAGGGGTACAGTGTCCAGGATGAGCTGTAGGTCCATGAATTCAATGGGTGCCCTGGTGTCCGGTTGTCTAACCTCCTCCCTGGCCCAGCCCTTCAGGGCCGCCCTAATCTTGGATGACCCCGTTGGGTCGACACCCCCATCTAGCTTGGCGTCATGGCGCACGGCTGCCAGGTGACCACATGTCCATGAGTGGGATCTGCCGTTCTCCTTGGCCCACACCACAAAGGTCTCTACCTGATCCTCGCTCCCCAAGGCTAAGCCACCCTGCGCCTCCACTACTGCTCTGAACGTTGCTAACTGTGAGCCGCACTTCCTCCGCGTCGCCGGCGCCAGGGACCTCTCCCCCATCCTCCTCAGTCTTTCCCCCACTGAAGCAGGCGCCAAAGGTGGTCTGGGAATGGTGTCATCTCCGCCCTTGCCCGCGGCCAGGCCTCTCGAAACCGGAGCCACTGAAAGCGAGAAAGAGCGTCAGCTGCCACATTCCGTACACCCGCGATGTGCCGCGCCCTAAACTCAATATTGCTGCGCAGACCCTCTTTCACTAACTCCCTCAGCAGACTTAGGACTAGCGGGCACGAGGCAGTAAGGCCGTTGATGGCGTGCACCACCGCCATGTTGTCTGACCAGAAGACTACCTTCATGTTGTTTAGGGTGGCCCGCCATAGGTGCAGCGCTACAAGAATAGGAAAGAGTTCCAACACTGCAATGTTCTTTGTCACCTGCTTTCTACGCCATGCATTAGGCCACCTCATAGCGCACCACTCTTCACCCAGGATCACGCCAAAACCTTCCCTTCCAGACGCATCAGAGAACAAGCAAAGCTCCTGGCTGGCTATCCACGGGGCCCTCCAAATCACAGTCCCATTGAAACCAATGAGGAATTCTGCCCACATTGCCAGATCCGCCTGCAAGCCGGCGGTCAATCGTACAAAATGGTGCTTCTGTATTACATTTGCCGTGGCCCCTGCCAGCCTCCTTGAGAATACCCTGCCCGCTGGAATTACCCTGGCTGCAAAGTTCAATTTGCCAACCAGGCTCTGGACAGCCCCTAGGGTCGCTTTGTCCTTGCCCAGCAGCGCCTGGATGTCCTGCAACAAGCCCTGAACCTTCTCGGCGGGGAGCCTCGATTCGCCTTTCACCGTGTCTCGCTCCACACCTAAAAAGGTCAAGACCTGAGCCGGCCCCTCGGTCTTACCTGGGGCAAGGGGAACTCCTAGAAACTCTGCCAGCTCCTCAAAGCGACTCAGGCCTACCGCACACTCGTCTGTCCCATCCGGGCCAAAGAACAAGAAGTCATCCAGGTAGTGGGTCACCTGCGTGATCCCGTGAAGGTCCCCCAAGGCCCACTGAAGGAACGAACTGAAGGCTTCGAAGTAGGCGCAGGAGACTGCGCAACCCATTGGCATGCAGCAATCATAGAAGAACTGCCCCGCCCACTTGAAGCCTAGCAGATGCTGACTAGCTGGATGCACCGGCAGCAGGCGGAATGCGGATTCAATGTGCGCCTTCGCCAGCCACGCCCCCTTCCCTACTCTCCGGACCATGTCAATGGCCATGTCCAGGGAGCAGTATGCCACAGAACAAATTCCCTCGTCCAGCCAGTGGTTCACAGGTTTCCCCTCGGGGTACGATAGGTGGTGGATTAAGCGATAGGCACCCTGCTGTTTTTTAGGTACCACTCCCAGCGGTGACACCAAGAAATGGTCCAGGGGCGGGCTGCTGAACGGCCCCGCAACCCTCCCTGCTGACAACTCCTTTTGTACCTTTTGGTCCACCACCCCGGGCACATCCCTTGCTGACTTCAGGTTCCGTGCGTCCCTAGACTCCAACGGTCCCTTGTAGGGAATCCTAAAGCCATCAAGGAACCCACCCGCCAGTAGGGCCCTGTCCTGCACCAATGGATAGCGCCTAATGAGCGGGATGAAATTTTCCAGGATGATGGGGGAAGGGCCCTTCGCGGGGCTGGGGCGCTGTGCAGTGTGCCCAGGAACGCAGGGGGCGGTGGCGTTGGTGGGGAGGCCTGGCGAGGGGGGGGGTACACTTGTGGTCTCATTGGCGTTGTGAGTCTGTCCTGTTGGGTGTGGCAGGCTGTGGCGCGCCCTGGCTGGGGGGGCAAGCAGTAGCAGGGTGTTGTGCGCTGCACTTGCTGCAGCTGTGTGAGAATTTGCATGACCTTCCCCAAGTGCAGTTGCCCCCGTTGTAAAGGCGGCATGTGCCTGAATTGAAGCGCTTGGAGCCCTGCCTCTGCCCCCGCCCCCTGCCCCCACGAAAAGACTGCTTGAAGGGGCGCCTGGGAAACTGATCCTTTTTTCTGACGTCTGCCTCCCCTTGCCCCTTATATGCCTGATCCTTCCTATCCCGTGTGGGTCGGCACATGTGTTCTACCCAAAGTTGAATCTCCTTCTGATCCCACCCCAGGTCCGGGCATATGGCCATTCTTTCCCGGAAATCCTGGTCGTAATAGAACCAGCCCAACCCCCCAGGGAGCCTCGCCTCTTCTTGGATCGTGCTGGCATATTGCATTAGGGCCTCGCTCTGTTCAGGAAATTTCTGCACTACTACCGCCGCCAATATGTTAAATGCTGACGTCCAATTCTCGATTGTCTTGTCAGGCCATCGCTGATATCTGACCCTTTCCTCTTCCTTACGCCCCATCTTTCTTGTGTCCACCCCTGCCGACCCGTGCATCAGTAGTGTTAGTATGTCTATGTACTCGCGCCTCCATATCCCTTCCTTAGCGGCCTGCGGTACCAACCATGCCAGGGAGCAGCGGCCTGATGCCAATGGCGCTTGGGTGACAAGGGGTCTGGGAACCTGGCCCATGCCCTCCCCTATTGACACAGCACACCCTGGTGCCGCGGTGGGCGTAGGCTCAGCAGCAACGGAGGTGGTGGGCGTACCATTCGCAGGTGGGGGTGGTAGGGAAGCCAACGCGCCAGACGTGGATGTACTCGCTGCAATACTTGCGGGTGGACCAGCATTCCCTGAGAGTGATAACCCCGGGGCTCCCCCAGGCTCACCATTACGCTGTTCCACGGCCGTGCTCTGACCAGCCCAGACTTGGAGCACGGGTGCCTGGGCTGGCGCGGGCACCGTCGCTGTCCAGGCAGGAGCGGCACGCAGGAAGCAGAGGAGGAACTGGGAAAGAGAGACGCCTAAGTAGGGGGGTCTAGCCTCGCCCCCCCCCTATCGGCCCGCCTCCTACCGGCACACTCATTGGGAGCTCCCCTCCCTGGGCGCGGCCTCGCTCGCGAGGCGGAACAGGGGGGGGGGGGGAAGGCTGCGACGGGCGGCCACTAGAAAGCTGCCCTGCTGATGTCCCACTGCGTGGGACGCGGGCAGCGGCATTTCTATGGCTAAATAGTCTAACAAGATGCGCCAGCCAGGCAGAAAAGGGGGTCTACATAGAAACCCCCCCCACCCCTCTCTGTTCACACCACACAACCTCGATTTACACCGCCTCAGTGGGCCTGGGAATGACCACACCGCAATGCCCCATGCCACTGCAGGCCCGGGGCCGTTCCAGGCACCCGAAGTTTCGCGGGAACGTGAGCCCAGCGCCATGTTAACTAAAATAAAACGAAAGGGGCTGTGGCACAGGGCGGCGGTGGGCTACAGACCACAGGCGCGGAGTACAGATGCATGGGAGAGGTTGAGATTTGGGGCGGGGTTCAAAGGCACAGGGTATGAAAGGGCGGGGCAGTTAAAGGCCGAGGAGGCAGGCTCTCGAAGAGTGAAGTCCCCCAGAGCTGCAACCTCTGACAGCAGGAGTGCATAATGTACTGTAGTAGAGGCACTGAGAGCATAGGTGCATAATTTATAGCGGGTGGCTACAGGCGCTTGCAGCAGAGGTGCATAATGTATAGCGGGCGGCTACAGGCGCTGGCAGCATAGGTGCATAATGCAACAGGACTTCACAGTGCACAGAGGGCTGCAGAAACTGATGCTGTTGCAATGCTAAAGGCTCCGACACTGTAGAAGGGCACACAACACGCAATGCTGGCTATCACAGGCGTAAGAGTGCATACTGTCCTCTGTGGAATAGTACACATTACACAGGGGTTATGAATCACCTGGGGAACTCCAGATTTACAGCAGTCTTGGTGCACACGGCACTGGAAGGCACTGGAAGGCTCTGCCAGGTGGGGTGCCGGGGCTGCAGGCCCTGATCGCATAGTGCACGCTTTACATATGGATGCAGGTTCAGGTACCAGGCCTGTAAAGGGTTAAGGGAGTGCACGCTGTGGTTGCAGCCTCTGACGACAGTGACTCTGCTCAGATGCCGCAGCCTTTGACTGCAAGGGACTGCACACGGTGGTTGCAGTCTCTGACGATTGGGGGTGCACTCTGCACAGAGGCCACAGCCTTCCATTGGAAGGGAGTGCACGCTGTGGTTGCAGTCTCTGACTGCAGGGACTGCCCAAAGAATGGAGGCTGCAGTGTTCGACTGTAAGAGAGTGCACGCGGTGGTTGCAGTCTCTGACTGCAGGGGGTGCACTCTGCATAGAGGCCGCAGTGTTCGACTGTAATGGAGTGCACACGGTGGTTGCAGTCTCTGATGACAGGGGGTACACTCTGCACAGAGGCCACAGCCTTCCATTGTAAGGGAGTGCACGCTGTGGTTGCAGTCTCTGACTGCAGGGACTGCAAAAAGCATGGAGGCTGCAGTGTTCAACTGTAAAGGAGTGCAAACGGTGGTTGCAGTCTCTGACTGCAAGGGGTGCACTCTGCACAGAGGCCGTAGCGTTCGACTGTAAGGGAGTGCACGCAGTGGTTGCAGTCTCTGACTGCAGGGGGTGCACTCTGCATAGAGGCCGCAGTGTTCGACTGTAATGGAGTGCACACGGTGGTTGCAATCTCTGATGACAGGGGGTACACTCTGCACAGAGGCCACAGCCTTCCATTGTAAGGGAGTGCACGCTGTGGTTGCAGTCTCTGACTGCAGGGACTGCAAAAAGCATGGAGGCTGCAGTGTTCGACTGTAAAGGAGTGCAAACGGTGGTTGCAGTCTCTGACTGCAAGGGGTGCACTCTGCACAGAGGCCGTAGCGTTCGACTGTAAGGGAGTGCACGCAGTGGTTGCAGTCTCTGACTGCAGGGGGTGCACTCTGCACAGAGGCCGAAGTCTTCAACTGTAATGGAGTGCAATGTGCACACCATGGTTGCAGTCTCTGACTGCAGGGGATGCACTTTGCACAGAGGCCGCAATCTCCGACTGTAAGGGAGTTGACACTGTAGTTGCAGATTCTGACTGCAGGGGGTGCACTCTGCACATAGGCCACAATATCCGACTGTAAGGGAGTGCACACTGTAATTGCAGATTCTGACTGCAGGGGCTGCATGGTGGCTGCAGTGTTAAAATATAGGAGGAAATCTATAGCACCCAAGGTGCGAGCACCCTCTGCGACAGGAGGGCAACACGGTGCCAAGGGGATCCTTAAACCCTGGCAGCAGAGTGCAGACCACACTGCGCCCGATGCATCTATACAAACTCTGCTTGTTGTGAACGGCATATTCGTGGCCCTACTAGTTCAAAATGCCCTTCATTGTAGACATCATGGCGGCCGGTGTGCTGATAGCTAGTCGAGGAGGTAAAGATTGGACCTACCCCCACCCACCCTGCTGCGTCTCATTTGGGTGACCCCTCATCCGAAGGAAACCGACATTTAGGGCATTCCAGGCCATCCTCAAACGGGATTGGCGGAGCCTTACCTGTTTATCGGCCCCACAATTCCTAAATATATGCAGCAGGTCTCAGGTGTGTAAAAGGGCCCCTCCCTCATTTCATCCCAATCTTCCCTCTATTTGACTTTGCAATGTTGAGGATTCTCGGTCACAGAAAAATTTCTATTTTTGTACAGAAAGTGCGGCCTGGGCTTGATTTTTAATAAGATATTGCCCAGGGTTATTTTCTTCCATGGCCTGCACAAAAAGCAGGGAATGCGGTCGAAATGCATTGCAAAATCCAATTTTTTTACAAATTTATGAATATTACGTGAGGATTTCTGAACGTCTTAAATAAAAATATGCAACAAAATGTGGTTTAACAGGGCACATAGCGCATTTAAATAAAATGCCTAGGATTTATTTAAGGTCAACAAAATGTCCTTGGGGCACTAGTAAAACGCACTCTGCCTACAAAATGCAGAATTTAACAAGGAATCACATAATGCCGACTCTATTCTGTATGTGGGGTAGAGATCAATGGTGAAGAATGATCGTTATTTAACATTTAGGGGCATATTATCAAGACCGGCAATAAAATTATCGCCGCTTTAGCGGCAGAAAACTGCAGCTAAAAGGGCGATAATGGGCTTGATAATATGCCGCAGAGAATTCCCAAAGAAGCCCATGTTAGATGTCCTTCACATCTAACATGGGCTTCAATTGGAATTCCATAGAGCATATTATCAAGCCCATTATCGCCGTTTTAGCTGCAGTTTTCTGCCGCTAAAGCGGCAATAATTTTATCGCCGGTCTTGATAATATGCCCCTTAATAAGTATCCGGGATAGATCAAGTGAAATGTTTGCTTTTTAACAGGACAACTAGTGCAGCTTCTGTGTTTAAAAAGACATGTGCATAAATAAAGCAGAACCTGTCCCATTTACCGGTTCATCAGGTATATTGTTTTTAAAAATGTAGAAAGTATGTTATTAAAAACAGACATCTCGATACAGAGTGCAGATTTTGAGATATTTAGCAATTTCTAGTGTTCGCTCACCCCATGCAAGGCAAAAAGTAGTTCCCTGAATACGAGCAGTGCAATAATACAAGTCATCCAACCAAAATTTCGCTTAAGGTTCACAATGGGTCTTTCACAAACATTTATAAAAGCTGTGTGGCAACTGGCAAGCAAAACCTAAAAAAGTAGTTCCCTGGTGTGGAACTGTTCAGATATACCAGCAGTTCAATCGAAAGGAGCGTAAAAAAAAGCTGCGCACCAGCAGATTGATCAAGACACTAGAATAGGAAGGAAAGCCATAGAACAAGATACAAGCAAATGATACTGACAAGTAACTCAACCAATGGTAAGCAGTGGGCTGATCCAAAGCCCCCTTTAAGTATTGGTATTGTTCACAATAAATCGTCGCAACAGACAGCTAAAAGCTGCGTGCCTGCAAGAGATAACAAGCATTTGCAATGCAATAGGTCTTGCATTTACGCGAGTTTGAGTTATTGGCATTTTAACTGACAGTGCCTTTTATTTATGTTTTGGTTTTTAAAACATAAATAAAACGCATTGTCATATTCAATGCCAATAGCTTAAACTTGCGTAAATGTGAGACCTATTGTATTGCAGATGCGTGTTAGGTTCTTATTAGCACGTGAACATTGGTGATGGAACCATCTAACCTTTTTTGATTCATCGACCCTATTACTAGTGTTTAGACTGGCTGCAATTGCAGCTGTAAGCTTTCAGAAAGCTGCAAGAATTTTACACGGGCAGGTGTTCCATTCGGTGCAAATAAAAAACGTGTCTTTATTGGTCTTAATAATCTTTTCTAGCAGAGCAGTTTCGTTAATGCCTGCCCACCTAAGGCTTATCCCATTGTTCCCTTCTGTTTCAATATGGGTGGTTAGCTGTGCTCCGTCCTTATGTTAGGTCTTTGTATTAAGCACTAAAAGTAGTGGTTGATGGCCATTGAAAGAGGGTGGCAAAACCCAAGTGATTTGAGCATTGCAAAATGTCATGTAAGAAGTAAGATTGACCATTCCCACGGTTTTCCGTATATCCACAGGCTTCTTCTGTTACTACTTGGCATTTAGGGCCCGACTACAAGTATGGCGGTCCGAGGACTGCCAGACACTCATGGGGGCAGCAGTGGCGGTCCAGCCACCACCGCAGTGATGACCCAACCACTCCATTATGACATTGATGGTCGGACTGTCATGGGACTCCCCCAGCCGCAGGGAACCGCTGGTCCCTGTAGGTGGCGTAGAGGTCATGAGGCCGCAATATGCTTGGTGGATCAGCCGCAGTCCTGCCAAGCATATTGAGTTTCCTCTCTTCTAGCAGTGTCATGGACGTTCCTCCTCCATGAAAACTACGGTGGAGAGGAAACAAAGGGGCCTCCTCCACCTGGGGATGCATGCAGAGTGGCTTATGTTGTGCCCCTCTGTGTGCACCCCTGATCCAGACGGCATGGACTTCACAGTCCATAGCATGCTGGAACACACTGTGGCAGTCCTGCAGCTATGATTTTCTAAGGCATACTTAAGTGCCTTTGAAAGGCAATGCCACAGGACTGCCACGCCGCCCTCTGACCAGACCACAAAATACTTGTAATCTGGTGGGCGGCAGTGAGTTTCGAGGGTCCTGGAGCAGAGCAGCAGCATGCCACCCGCTCTAGGACCGCCAAACCTCATAATCGGGCCCTTAGTAGTATTAAAGTGCCCAGTCCAGATATAAACATAGGCAACCTTGATGCTGCCAACAAACACTTCTAGCGTTTTCCTTAAATCAGAAACGACCATACTTTTAGTAGAATGTTGTTAGAATAGTTTAACAACACAATTCCCAGTTTTTTCCTTGGTTTATAAATACAAGATCTGAAAGTAGGGTGAGCTAGTGTAAGATTTCATCTGTTTTAAGGGATTACAGTAGATATTAATAGCGCTAAACCCCCCTTTTGCTCTTCCACTGAATGATGGCATAGCTGGAGTAATAATAGAGGAATAGCCTTCAATATGAAATGACCCCTTGTGGCATGTTTATTGAAGGAAGACCAATTGTGGTGACTTTATAGACTCCTGCCTTTCAATATTCCACAGTTAATTTTTGACTCCTGCTATTTTTCTTGTCATGATTGTTTTTTCTTACCTTGGGGGATGGTATGCGAAACTCTGTTCCTGCCGTGTACCCTCCACATGTCTGTTCCCCTTGTACAAATGACTTTCTCCCACTTGCCAGAGACCCTACTTGTCAGTCCTGATCATTCCAGCTACTGAGGGGAGCAAAACTATTTGCGCTTCTCCAAGTGTCTCCCCTGAACTATTTAGCTGTGGGGTATCTTGAACCATGATCATATTGAATGGAATTGCCTATATTTGGTTTATAGAAGAAGCCCAGTGATACAGCTTTAATTTTCTCCCCTGTAACCACCCTGCTATGCGGTCTGTGATAAAGATCAGAGAGAAGAACTTTGAACATAGATAGACAATGAACATTTACTACTATGCAATCTCCCTGGCCTTGTTTTCTTGTGTGAACCATCCACGCTACCTGTCTCACCATAATTATAATTAAGTTAGAGGGTGCCTACAAGGGATTATGTTTCTGTATTTAATTCAATAGTTATTAGTATGAAAGTAACTTTCTGTTCAACCTTGATCAGTGATAAACTAATGATTAATCAAACAAACAAAACAAAACACATTTCTTTTTCATGCAGACAGTTTTCTCGCAAAAATGGGAGTACACGGGGCAAACGTTTCTTCAATATATTTAATATAAGCAGGAAATATAATTCAAATCAACCAAACATAGTGCTGGAGGTATGACGCCTTAACCTACTAAACAACTATGCGTACATCTATTCCATGTGATGACCAAGGAAATGATCTGAACAAAACACAACACAGTTCCTTAAAACCAACAAATGTGTAAATAAATAGATGTGGCAGTCGACGTTTCGGTCTGTATTGGCAATAAGTACGTCAGACCATCTTCAGGACGAGAGGTTGAATAAGGAACCAAAAGATATCCTTCTGTAATTTCTTTAGAAAGATTTGGACCTAGAGGAGTCTGATTAGGCGGAAGCGTCTTCTGTGCCCGGTATTTTAGCATGTATACAAATGAATCATGCAAACAGTTGCTGACTGCACAAGTTGTTAGTCCTATGGGATCTTCGCATCTGACAAAAGACTGTTATCGTGCGAAATATAGAGTCACTCTTGGTATGGAGTTCATCCACGAACAGAGAATGTGAGTATTCTGTCCAGACATGTACATCTCTGGACGTATAGTGGCCACATCCTCGGGGGAGGCCTGCTACTGGTAGTAATGAGGAGTAAATCAATGTTGTGGGATAGGCGATGGAGCCTCTGCATGCAGGACCTGGCCACTGCCACCTGAATGGGGTGGGCCTGGTCCGGTTGGGTACCCAGAAGAAGTAGACAGTGCACCGCTAGGATCATCAGAGCCCTGATTCTGAGCTTGTTTCCTCCAGGTGAAGTCCGGCGGTCCAGCTTGACAACCATAGTAGTTGTGCTGCAAGCAAATAGGCATCTAAGGATGGGGCGCCCAATCCACCCTCGTCCCTTGGTAGTTGTAGCGTCATCAGGGCTACCCTTTGGTGTCCTCTGCCTCAGATCAGAGATATTAGCAAGGAGTTAAGCTCACGGAACAAGGCTTGTGGAGGGATTACTGGTACGTTAGCGAAGTGATAGAGGAGGCGAGGTACCACCACCATTTTTGATAAGGCCACCCTTCCTATTTGAGCCTGGAGTAGAGAACGCCAAAAGGTAATTTGGGTTCTGATGCCCCTTAGTGCTCTGCAATGGTTGCTCTTGAAGAGGTCCTTCAGGGTGTGGTATAGCCTGATTCCTAGGTACTTTGGGGTGTCTCCGTTCCACGCTAGTCTGACCACCCGAATGTATATTTCTCATGGGGGAATATCTGCGTGGAGGGGATAGATAGTGGACTTTCCCCAGTTGACTTTCAGCCCAACTGCCTTCCCAAAGTCGTCTGGTGTGGTCCAGAGGTTAGACAGGCTCATGGTGATGTCCAATATATAGATTAATAGGTTGTCCGCATATAGAGACATGCTGTCAGTGCGGTCCTCTAATGGGATGCCCCAGTGTTCTTCTCCCTCACGGAGCCTGATTGCTAGTGGCTACATTACAAGGGCGAAGAGTAGGAGAGACAGCGGGCATCCTTCGCGTGTCCCGTGTGTTACCCAAAAAGGAGATGAGATGTGTTGGCCGATGTTGGCCCAAGATGTAAGTACCGTGTATAGCAGTCTGGTGTGTGCCATGAGTTTGGGACCGACCTCCACCCGCCGCAACACTGCAAACAGATACTGCCATGCCAGGGTGTTGAAGGATTCTCCAGATCCAAAATGAGGCAAGCGGCATTGGAGAAGCAGTCCCTCACCCCATCCTGGACATGGAAGAGTCTGCAGATGTTTTGGGAGATGTTTCTCCCGGGTATGAATCCGTATTGGGGAGCGTCCTTATGTACCTGTCTTCTAGGATCTTGTCTAAGATTTTGCAGTCTGATGATAGCAGTGTGATAGATTGGTATGAAGATCGTAATAGGGGGTCTCAGTCTGGTTTACGGAAGGTCACTAGCATGGATTCACGCATGGACTTAGGGAGTTCGCCAGTTTCTAATGCCATGTTAAAGACTGTTTCAAGTCTCGGGGCTAACTGGGATGAGAATGTGCTGTAGTATTCTAAGGGCAAACCATTGTGGCATGAGGCTTTATTTCTGGCTAGGTTGTGGATTGCGTTATTGATATCTGTTGATGTGATCTGTTCGTCTAAGGAGGTCTTATCTGAAGCGGCTAGTCATGTCATGGTGATAGGGTTCAGGATCTTGTCTATGTGTTCCGCTCTATCTAGTGTCTGATCTTTATATAGTTCCACGTAGTATTCATTGAAAGCCTGCAGGATCTCTGTTTGTGTGTGGGTGATGATGCCAGCTGAGTTTGTTATGCTGGTGATTGGTTGTGAATCCGGGTTTTGCTGGATTAGCCAGACTATTGGGGTCCTAGTTCGGTCCCCCTCTCTGTGTGTTCTAGCTGTGCATGCTCTAAAGTTATATTTGCATAAATCTGTGCATGCTTCTGTGTATTTGGTCTTAGCCTCTGTTAGCAGTGTGAGGGGTATCGTGCCGGTGTCCACAACTTTCGATAATTGCACCAAATGTGTCTCGATCGACTGTATGGTTTGCGCTAGTGTCTTTCGCACCACAGTAATTTGCCGGATGCAGGCTCCTCTCATGACCACCTTGAAGGCTCACCATGTTCTGGATGATGTAGTGTGTGCGTCTTCGGTGAAATAGTTTTGGATGCTTTCTTTCTGTTCATGTCTGAACACCGGGTCTTCGAGGCAGTCTTGTGTTAGCCGCCATGTGGGGATCAGTGGTAGGGGTGGGCACTATTGAAGAGTTATGACATGTGCATCGTGATCTGAGAGTATTCTGCCCAGGTAGTCCGAGTCTTAGATCGTGGGGAGGATTGTGAGTGTACATAGGAACCGATCCAGTCGTACCCGTAGATTGTGGGGAATGAAGTGGAAAGAATAGAGTTTAGTAGTCGGGTGCGTATGTCACCAGGCATCCGTTAGTAACCAGTGATTCGACCATGCACGAAAGCGGGCTGTTTGAGGGTGGGCGTGGGAAGTTGGGATTAGGCCTGGGCGGCAAATTCCGTTCCGCTCGCGGAATTTGCGGAATTTAGGTAATTTCGCGTTCCGCGGAGAACGCGAAATTGCCCAAAATGTTGCTTTCCGCGGCTTCGCGGAATTTTTGCTTGTTCGCGATCTCAAAATGCGTGTTCGCGAGATATTTCCCCCCGAGCACGCAAACAGCGGTCGCGAACAGGAAAAAAGCATCGCGAACAAGCAATTCCGCGTGTTCGCGGAATTTCTGCGTGTTCGCGGAGATTTTAAACCATTTCGCGGAGATTTGCGTAATGCGACTACGCAAATTCCGCCCACCCCTAGTTGGGATGGGGGGGTGGGATCTGTGTAGAGCGAGGTCTAGCGTGCAGTTGTAATCTCCTCCCAGGATCCATGGTGAGGCTATAAATTGGTCCAAGTCTCTAGATAGAGTCTCCCAGAACTTTGCTTGTTCTGAGTTGGGTGCATAGATACTGCCGATTAGCACTGGTTGGCCATCTAGTAGGCCTTGCAGTGATGCATACATTCCTTCTGTGTCTACTCTTCGCCAGGTCTCTAGGAAGAGAGTCCCCGGCCTGAGCCATATCAGTGCTTCTCGTACGAACGCTGAATATGTGTTATCGCAGAAAGTGCCCCGCCAGCATTTTTTAAGTTTGTCGAGTTCCCCTTGGTGAGATGTGTTTCCTGTAGTAGCATGATCTGTGCTTTCTGACGGTTAATGTATGCATGGATAGCGTAGCGCTTCTGTGCAGTGTGTATACTGCAGATGTTTAAAGTGAGAATTTTAATATTCATTGTTGATGTCATGGGGGCGTGCAGAACTCGCGGGGGAGAGGGGGAGGCTGGGAGATCATGGCTGAGGAGGACCCCCGGCTGGGAGTGGCTGCACCTGGTGCATGGCCTGAGTATGTCGCTGGGTGTAGTAGCCCTGTGTTCAATGATAGGTGTGGGTTTGGGACGTAGTGTGGGGTAAATCCATAACTGTAACAGGTTGAAGACCCAATGCTGGGGATCTGCTGCAACTGACAGCACATCTAAACTGGTACCAACAAGTACCCTCTAGTGTATCGTGGGGGTGGGTTGGCACTCGTGTGACTCCGGGGCTCCTTTACGGAAGGAAAGTGGGCCCTGTGGGTCTACGTGCGTGGTCAGTAGGGGCCGTGGGTGTGAATAAGCAATTGTCATGACCGTTAGTTGCTCATTCAAGGTTACATTGGTAATGGTGCTGAAGGAGCGTTAAAGTGAAAGTCCATGTGTGAGTCGTTACTTCTTCAGGCTATATGAGTGTATCCGCTGTTCGTGGAGTGGCTGTTGGTAGAGTTTCTGAGTTCCAATCAGAGCTATTTGAGTCATTGGAGTCTTCGGGTGTGAAGATGTGGGGGCCATTGTCGTTTTCTGAAGCTGACAAGTTAGCTCCCAGCTCCATCGCTACCTGTAGAGCCTTTCGTCTTTCCGCTTTGCTCTAAGTTGGGAGATTTCAGTGTTGTATTTTGCAATTGTCGTCCTGACTGGCTTAGGGCACTCTTTGCCCGCCGACACAGGGGTCTAGATGTGCTTGTTTGATGCTTTTGGGTATTTCTCAGGTTCGGGCTGATTTGCAGATTCAGTTCTCGCCAGTCCAGGGCATCCTTCGGATCTGTTAGGAAATTTGTAGCCTCGTCGTGAATTATTTTGAGTCTTGCTGGGAACAGCAGAGAGAATTGGACATTTTTCTTGTGAATTAGTCTTTTTACTTCCAGGAACAATGATCTTTGTCACTGTACCGCTTCGGAGTAATCAGGGAAGTGTTATGTGCACAAGACTATCTAGCGCGCTAGTATAGCGCGACCGAGGATATCCGAACTCCAGTTGCCGTGACAACAGAACAGGAAACTACCGCTCCCAGGTAGCCCTGCGTAACGACGCATGACACTTCAAGGAACCGCCCATAGAGGATATGGCGGTGCTCGACAAGGCGTCCAAAATTCTGACTGCTAGTTGCGGACTTCGGATTCTCCAGTACCAGAGGAGGGCCGGTAAGGGTGCTCAGCACCATCTTCATAATCCCACCGGCCAGTACCTTGTAAGGCCAGACACCCTCCCCTCCTCCGTTGGAGAGTGTCTTCGCTCGTGCGGAGGAATGTAGAGTGGTTCCTTTTTGACTCTACGTTCCTGAGGTAGGATTCCTCTGCCTTAGTTATCCTCCGTAGACTCTCTCCTCTGGTATTGGGCAAAAGCCTTGCACTTTTGCGAATACTTCAAGCCACAGCCATCAATATAGTATCAGGCTCTCCCATCTGGTGATACCCATCTCTGGGGTTATTACTTCATTGATTTGTGACCTTGAAAGGCTCGTGGCGGGTTCTCTACCCCCCCCTTCCTCCTTATTTCTCTTTACCTGGACGTTGTGTATTGGACATTGGTGAAGTAACCAACATTGTGGATTGTCTCTAAGGAACTGAGTACTATCTGGACTTTAACCTTTCTGGAGTAATGAATTAATTGCTACTATGTTTTGGCTCTATTTAACAGGGGTAACTTGAGTGGTATAGGACTACGCTCTATCCCTGTGATGTTCATAGGAGTCTAGAGCAGGGTAGGTTGGGGTAGTGCTTATATATATATATATATATATATCCGACAATAGCTGGTGCATGGAAGACGTAGTCGACATCCAGAGTTCCAATAAACACTCGCTGACACGGACCTGTGATAAGTGCTTGATTTAATTAAATCGTGAGGCTGCCGTCATAACGTTTCAGCTCCGTGGAGCCTTGATCACATGACAACGTCAGTACATAACAAAGACCAATAAATAGCCCGAATTCAGGGTTCAAAGTGCATCAGTTGATACCAGGTGACTTGCGTTTTTCATAGAAATAAAGAAAACACTATTACATTGACATGTTTAAGTCCATTATAACGCAAAATGGCTCAATCCCCATAAAAAGAATAGAATATGAGCATGTGCAAATTGTCGCAATATTACATAATAATAAATATATAAGACAATAAATAGATAAATAGGTTTTAAAAGATAATTTAAAACATATACAATCTATTAAAATTCATTGCTTGAATAACCCCCGTATTGGTCAAAATGTTTTCAACAATTATGGCTTAAATGCCTAAACGTATAGTGCCTCTAGTCCCAACTGTAGGCGGACTATTTAGACCATATAAAAATAATAATTTATATAATAGTATGGTCTTGATATTTGGCATGAATGCCAATTATATCCTAAGGCTGAAAATGTAAACTTACAAATAAGCGTAAGTCGGGGCTAACCTGTCACTGTTGCAATGGGGAAGAGCCTTGTGTAAATAGATCCAATCAAATCAACTACACATGTGTGTCAGACGGTCTCACTTGGTATACTTCAAGGCTGAACTGGTATCGTAGGTAAAACAAAAAATGTGTGTGTGCACAAGTGGTGAAGAAATTAGTTCGAAAACGTGACCAAACAAGATGTGCCTCATCCAACGATTTTATGTGTCTAAAGATAGTTGGATTAGAATCACTAAAGATAACTGATAATCAGTGAAAAATAAAGCTAAAAGCACAAGGAAAATCATGATCGTAGATCTTAATAAAACTCATAGATAAAATGATCACATGGCATTTCAGAGTACAATGTAGCAAATCTAAGGTCAGTAAAAAGTTGCAGCTGGTAGTGACATAAAATCTGCAGTAATATTAAATATTAAATATCAAATATAAAATATTAAATATTAAACATTAAACATTAAAAAGATCATCATAAGTCATCACGATATAAAATTACGGTAAGCAGGTATAAAGGTCCTCAGTTGTGTTGAGCCCCTTGGGGTGTTTGGTATCGAGGCGTAGTATGTATTGGGTTTCTAATCTGCGTAGTTTAGCCTCCCTATTGCCACCCCTTCTGCTTGCATTAATCGCATCAATGACGTAAAAACTGAGTTGGCGACTGTCACAATTATGGGTCTCCCTGAAATGTCTTGCCACTGGGTATGTGTTATCTTGATTATTAATTGCCCTCAGGTGTTGGAGGATGCGTTTATGCACTGGTAGCTTGGTGCTACCAACGTACCTTAACGGACATGGGCAAGTTAGGATATAGACTGCGAATTCCGTTTTACATGTAAGAAGTTTGGTGATCAGATGATCCCTGTCACTAAATCCATCATGATAACTTTTTGTGTTGACACCTTGGAGACAGGACTTACATGTTTTGCATTTGTAAAACCCTGAATTAGACTGAAGCCAAGAAGTTTTTTCAATGATTTCTGGGTTTGTGTCAACAAGCAAATCTCTCATTGAGTGGGCTCTGCTAAAAGTGAGTGATGCCCGTGCAGGTAGAGACGCACCAATGACTGGGTCATTGAGCACTATGGGCCAATTACTGTTGATGATCTTGTAGATGTCCCTATGTTGCTTACTATATCCCGTAATGACCCTGAATGTGTTCTGTTTTACTTCATCAGGAATGTGCATTGGGATTGCAATCTGGCTGTCATGAGTGATCGCATAGGAGTTTAATAATTCTTCCCTAGTGTGCTGCATAGATTTGCTGATGGCACTGTCAATGACTTTTTTAGAGTAACCTCTCTCTTGGAATCTCAAGCTGCTGGATAGTTGGGCATTTGTTAAGTCAACTGAGTTACTACAAACTCTTCTGATGCGTAGCATTTCCCCGTAGGGGATGCTAGCTATCAGATGGGCCGGATGTGAGCTCTTGGCGTGTAGTAATGTGTTTCCTGCTGTTTTTTTGCGGAAAAGTTTGGTTTCCAGTTTTCCTTTATAGACATATACTTCCGTGTCTAGGAACGTGACTGACGATTGACTCATAGTAGCTGTGAATTTAAGATTATAGTCATTGCTGCTGATATCATCTATGAATTTTTTAGCTACTTCTGCCTCGCCCCGCCAGACAATGAATAAATCATCGATAAATCGATGCCAAACTACCACATTTTTGTTCATTACTTCTTTGAATTGGGTCATGAGGACCAGTTCTTCCCAAGCCCCCATGACCAAACAGGCATAGCTTGGTGAAAAACTGGCCCCCATGGCTACACCTTGTAATTGACGGTAAAGAAGGTTGTTGAACATGAACACATTGTTAGTTAAACAGTACTGCAACATCTGTAATAACATGGTATTATGGTCCTTTTCCTGGTCACCTCTTTGTTGCAGGAAATGAAGAATAGCTGTAAGACCAGTCTCATGGATAATGCTCGTATAGAGAGCTGTGACATCCAGTGCTAACATCCAGTAGTTTTCCTCCCATTTGATTTGCTGTATTTTGTATAAGAAATCACCAGTGTCCTGAATATAGGAGGGAAGTTGTTTGACAAAGGGCTGAAGGAAATAGTCTATGTATACTGATGTCTTTTCCAGAAGTCCCCCCCTGGCTGAAATTATTGGTCTGCCTGGAGGTTTGCTGATATCCTTATGCACTTTGGGAATAAAATAAATGACAGGTGTGATGGGATTGTCGACTCTGAGGTACTTGTACTCTGCTTCTGTGATCAATTTTTTGCTTTTCCATTTTGTGAGTTTTAAATGGTAATCTTGAATCATGATTTTTAACTCACTTGCATTGGATCTCATATAACAATCTCTGTCGTTAAGCTGAGCATAGGCTTCCTTGTCATAGAGTGATCGTTCCCAAAGTACCACGTTACCACCTTTGTCACTTTGACGTATTACGACGTTTTTGTTGTCTCCTAATTTCTTCATTAGGTTATTGTATTGCATGGTTTGACGGTCATACTTTTTCCTTTCTGTTACTGTTTTTTTATAAAGTTTTTTAATTTGTATGACCGTGTTTTCATGAAATATGTCAATGGCATCACGTGGCATTATTGGATTGAACGTAGATGATGGTTTAAAATGTGTCGTTGTAGATTTCCTTTCATTCTGGTTAGATTGGTATCCCGCACCTTCTGTTTCCCATAATTCTAGGAGCTCCGCTGTTTGTGATAAATCGCTAGATTCCATGTTGCTCACCGCCTGACTGCTGATTTTTTTACCTTCAGTGTTTTTATTGAGAGCATAGAACTTTCGTAGTTTAAGTTTCCTCACCGCTTTGTAAATATCACATCTAGTTTTGGTGTAATTCATATTGCTAGGTGGTACAAAGGAGAGACCTAGTTTAAGAACTTCCTCCTCCTTTGTGGTTAAAGAACAAGAACTGAGGTTGATAATGGTATTGCCTGTCGAGTTGGTGTTTATTCCTTGGACTTCCATTGACCCCTGCCCCTTCTTCTGTTTGAGAAGGCGCCGCCTCTTCCTCGCCCTCTGCCTGTGCCTGTTCTTGTAGTTGGTGTGTTTTCTTCTTGCTGTTTGAGGGTCCGGGGCCTGAGCGATTGGAGTCTCTCCCGGTTTAAAAAACCGATTTCACTGCCCGGGGAAGGTTTGTTGCTTTGTCTTACTTGGGTCTCATCGCGCATCTCTGTTTCAGATTCCGTTCCTGTTCCTGAACTCAAGTCTGACACAGTTGTATCTACTTCATTGACTTTACGGGTAATTCCCCTCCTCGTCTGACCCGTACTATTGGCTTTCCTCAGGTTGTCAAATTTCTTCGAGAAGGTGAATATTTGTCCCAATTCATAATCATTTCTGTCTCTCTGGAACTTGTATGCTTTTCTTTCCATAATCCTTGTCTCTTCCTTTTTTAGCCGAGCTTTCATTTCACCAGTTAACATTTCTCTCTCCTCTTTGGTGCCAATGTTTTCAATTTGTTCCTGAAGTGAGGCTATCTCTGTTAGAAGTTTGGCTCTGTCGATTTCCGCATATTTGATGAGGATCAAAACTAGTCGGCGCGAGGCGTTGAGGTTGCTTTCCGCCCACTCCCTCATGAGATCAGGATTCGGGTCCTCGTAGCTTGGTGCTATCATAATTCTCAGTCCCCTTGGTATGCGGTTGACCTCTATGTAGCCTTGCAGAGATTTCGCTTCCCACCATTTAGCTTGCTCGCTCTTGTGCTTTTTTTCTAGTATTTTAAAGATTTCCTTGAGTGATTTGTTGGTGTTAGTTTCCTCGTTAATTCTTTCACGTGTGTTAAAATTGGTAGGGAGGCTGTCTGTAAACATTGAAGACGCCGCTGTTTCCCGGTCCCTCACGTTGTCGATCGACATGCCTAAATTCGATTGAAATTGGGTCAGGCGGCTTATTGCCAGTTAATTAATAACGTTACTGGGCTGCGCCTATGCACTAAGTACTTTCCTCCCACAAATGCACTGTGTCCCGCTTACTACGGTGTCTCGGATTCTTGAAAGTTTACCTTCAAAGCGCCGCGTCCTCCGACTCGGTTCCCGTTGGCTGCTTTCAAATTCCGTACAACTACCGCTTCGCCGGGTGCTGTGGGGGTCCAATCGCCTTGCTCCTTACGGAGAAACAGTTCCACCAAGAAAACTTGGATACGGCTTCAGTAATTGGCGTTGACCTGCGTTGGAAAGGGTCCCGTGTTGTGGCTTGCTGAAACCAAATCACCACATATATCCGACAATAGCTGGTGCATGGAAGACGTAGTCGACATCCAGAGTTCCAATAAACACTCGCTGACACGGACCTGTGATAAGTGCTTGATTTAATTAAATCGTGAGGCTGCCGTCATAACGTTTCAGCTCCGTGGAGCCTTGATCACATGACAACGTCAGTACATAACAAAGACCAATAAATAGCCCGAATTCAGGGTTCAAAGTGCATCAGTTGATACCAGGTGACTTGCGTTTTTCATAGAAATAAAGAAAACACTATTACATTGACATGTTTAAGTCCATTATAACGCAAAATGGCTCAATCCCCATAAAAAGAATAGAATATGAGCATGTGCAAATTGTCGCAATATTACATAATAATAAATATATAAGACAATAAATAGATAAATAGGTTTTAAAAGATAATTTAAAACATATACAATCTATTAAAATTCATTGCTTGAATAACCCCCGTATTGGTCAAAATGTTTTCAACAATTATATATATATATATATCCTCGCTCAGTCTCCACTTCAAACTCCATCCGAAGCACTCTCGGGCGTGTGCGGTTTTGTGGTAGTGGACACCGCTAACAATTATAGCTCAATTCCCTCGTTTCTGAAGAAATACCGCACTCGAGGGGGGCATTGAAATGGTTCTTTATTCAACGACCAACAGCAAACAAACGCGTTTCGGCGAAAAGCCTTCTTCGGTGTTCATGACACATCAAAAGAGGCCTGTTTAAAAAGCGTTCACATAGAGCTTCGAAATCAAGAAGGGACAAACATTCATTTTCTAACGTGGGTGCCATTTTGAAGTGGTGCATATTAGTCCAAATTCCATGCAAATTCATTAGCTGCATGTTTCTTTATAACATATTTGTCTATATGACATGATTTTAAGAAAATGCTAATTGCACAATCACTTCTTGCTGCTATTTAGGCCGTGTATCGGCACAATTACATTATGCAACTTTAGATCAATTATGCATTCAGCCAGATATCGGCACATTCATATTATGCAACTATTAAATCTCGCTGTGGATCGGCATACGTCCCTTCATAAAACGCTTATTATCAACACAATTCATGTCCCAAATCATACATGATATAATAAAAATTTCAAAATTTCAAAGACTTCAAAATTGACAAAAAACAGTAGAAATTCATTATCAGGTCAGTATCCACAGAACCTACATATATGTTAAAGCTGATATGGTCTATGAGCCTATATGAACTGCTAGTTCCTCCCCACTATTCAATCCTCTCGGATATTTAGTAAGTAGATCTATAATGTATCTTGACTCCAGTCTTCGTAATTTCCGTATTCTGTTTCCACCCCGGACGTTTATAGGAACATAATCTATGCCAAAGTATTGTAGTTGGTTTCTGTCACTTTGATGACATTCTGCAAAATGACGTGCCACAGGATATGCGGCATCTACTTTATCTATGGCTCTTAGGTGTTCTAAAATCCTAATTTTCAATTGGTGTATGGTGCTACCTATATAGCGTAGCCCACATGGACACACCAGACAATATACCGCATAAGGGTGTGCTACAGGTTAAAAATTTAGTTATTGTTCTTGTCTTCCCTGTGTCTGGTATATTATACGACAGGACTCTTCTGCTATTAGAGCACGCTTTGCATCTGCTGCAAGGAAAAAATCCCTTCATTTCTTTTAAGGTATTCATCCGTTCTGGGATTTTCTCTAAATGGCTTTTAACCAGCATATCCCGTAGATTTTTACGCTATATAGGTAGTACCATACACCAATTGAAAATTAGGATTTTAGAACACCTAAGAGCCATAGATAAAGTAGATGCCACATATCCTGTGGCACGTCATTTTGCAGAATGTCATCAAAGTGACAGAAACCAACTACAATACTTTGGCTTAGATTATGTTCCTATAAACGTCAGGGGTGGAAACAGAATACGGAAATTATGAAGACGAGTCAAGATACATTATAGATCTACTTACTAAATATCCGAGAGGATTGAATAGTGGGGAGGAACTAGCAGTCCATATAGGCTCATAGACCATATCAGCTTTAACATATATGTAGGTTCTGTGGATACTGACCTGATAATGAATTTCTACTGTTTTTTGTCAATTTTGAAGTCTTTGAAATTTTGAAATTTTTATTATATCATGTATGATTTGGGATATAAATTGTGTTGATAATAAGCGTTTTATGAAGGGACGTATGCCGATCCACGGCGAGATTTAATAGTTGCATAATATGAATGTGCCGAGATCTGGCTGAATGCATAATTGATCTAAAGTTGCATAATATAATTGTGCCGATACACGGCCTAAATAGCAGCAAGAAGGGATTGTGCAATTAGCATTTTCTTAAAATCATGTCATATAGACAAATATGTTATAAAGAAACGTGCAGCTAATGAATTTGCATGGAATTTGGACTAATATGCACCACTTCAAAATGGCACCCACGTTAGAAAATAAATGTTTGTCCCTTCTTGATTTCGAAGCTCTATGTGAACGCTTTTTAAACATGCCTCTTTTGATGTGTCATGAACACCGAAGAAGGCTTTTCGCCGAAACGCGTTTGTTTGCTGTTGGTCGTTGAATAAAGAACCATTTCAATGCCCCCCTCGAGTGCGGTATTTCTTCAGAAACGAGGGAATTGAGCTATAAATATATATATATATATATTATCTACTGGCGGTCGCCAGTAGATAGTTATAGTTAGGACCTTGTTCCCATAGGACATCTGAAAATTCTATTTTGAATAACTTTGGGGCCGGTTGACTTATCTTCGTGAAATTTTCAAAACTAATGGGGCGCTCCGCTCAGCTCCTACCCTGAAAGTCTTGGGGTGATTCGTCAAGCGGGGGCTGAGAAAAAAGGGAGGTCCCAAAACGTGTTTTCCCCATGCATTTTCCCATAGGACCTTTAGTCGAAGGTACAGCCCGAACGGCTGAACAGAATTACTTGAAATTTGGCAACGAGGTAGTCCTTAGGTCAGGCATGTGCCTTTTGCTTAAATGGTGTAAATCCGTTCAGTAGTTCCTGAGAAAATCAAAAGTAAAATCACATATATATCTGGGCGGAGCCTAACCACACATCTCATCGTGAGATCTGATTGGCTGTCAGCACTTCATCCAAGAAGTGTTGGCAGCCATCTTGGGACCAATATACATGATAGCACCTCATTAAAAAGCATTGCAGTTAATAGAAGGTTTTAAGACTTTAGTTACATTATAAATCATTTGTTGATGGTACCATACTCATTTTAGGAATTGTGGTGTGTTCTAAGGTGATTTTACCATGTGAAAAAGCCTTCTGCTGTGATATCATGAATCATGTTTGAGAGAAAACTATTTTCTCATGCTTTTCCCACAGAGGTTTGGAAGGTGATCTATAAGCTAACTGAGAGCATATTTTCTGTAAATTCACATTATCTTTCTCAGTCATGTGAGAATGAAGTCTGACATTCTCAGTAAAACATGTACATCCAACAAGGGCAGAGACTGTCAGTTGATTCCTTTGTGTTCTAGTGCAGCTTCCCAGAGTGTTCTAAAGAACTACTAGAGCGCAAACAGTCCTACTTATGACAAACGTATGGCACACCTGAAGCTATCTTGGTTGGAATAAAGTGGTAGTTCTTAAAACATTTAATTTAAAAAGGAACAAAATGAGGGGGTTCATTTTGCCATAGAAAGTATGATTAGTGCTGCAGAAAGAAAAATTAGGGCACATTTTGAGTGACTTCTCAAATCCTCTTCTATTTCATTAAAAAATTCTGACATGCAGACTGAAACATGCACTTTCAATACCAGCAGCAGACTTCCCTGGTGAGCAGTAGCTTTACTACAGTGATCTAATAAGCAACTAGAGTGCTAACATTCTGAATTTATGGCAAATTTGTGACACATCTGAATGCCTTCTTGATGGAATCAAAGTAAAAAACTGAAAGTATTTCCTACTGAGGAGACTGTAGTAAATGAGGAAATTAGGAAACATCATAACAAATAAGTCTCCCAAAATGGCCACCAGATGCAAAAGAGCCCAAATGTAGCCCAAATATCACCCAGATGTAGCCCAAGTATAGCCCAATGACAGAATGTCCCAGAGTGTTCTAATGAACAACTAGAGCGCTAACAGTCTTACTTATGACAAAAGTATGGCACACCTGAAGCCATCTTGATTGGAATAAAGTGGTATCACTTAAAACATTTAATTTACAAAGGAACACAATGAGGGGGTTCATTTTGCCATAGAAATTATGATTAGTTCTGCAGAAAGAAAAATTAGGGCACATTTTGACTTCTCAAATCCTCTTCTATTTCATAAACAAATTCTGACATGCAGACTGAAACATGCACTTTGAATACCAGCAGCAGACTTCCCTGGTGAGCAGTAGTTTTACTACAGTGATCTAATGAGCAACTAGAGTGCTAACATTCAGAATTTATGGCAAATGTGTGACACATCTGAATGCCTTCTTAATGGAACCAAAATAAAAAACTGAAAGTATTCCCACTGAGGAGACTGCAGTAAATGAGGAAATTAGGAAACTTCATAACAAATAAATCTCCCAAGATGGCCACCAGAGACAAAAGAGTCAAATGTAGCCCGAATATCACCCAGATGTAGCCCAAGTATAGCCTAATGACAGAATGTCCCAGAGTGTTCTTAAGAACAACTAGAATGCTTACTGTCTTACTTATGACAGGTTACACTCTATAGTTATCGCTATAGAGTGTAACCCATTCTGGGAGGCATAGATAGATTGTATTAATTAATTTTTATGATATGTAATAAAGGATTATGTTTTAAGCAACAAGTCCTCTATAAAGTGTTATTTAGTGCAGATCTAGGATACAGTGTTCTGTGCAGATTTTTCTGGTTTGGTATGAAATAACAGTCCTCTGATTGTGCTCGTGATTTACTAGGATAAGCTCCAAAATAGGGACTTCTGTGTGTTTTTCCTATTACTGATACCCCGTCCCTCTGTGTGGTGCACATTGGGGTAACTCCCCTCTTAATTTTGAATTCCAACTGGATAAAAAAACATAAAGATTACAAATAATTTAAAAGTTCTTAGTCGCTATTTGAAAACTCAGAAAATATGTCCTCATTTTAGTTTTTTAGAGCACTAACCATAATTTTGATGCAAATAAGACCCTCTCATATATGTAATTTCTAAAGGAAATACTCTAGGTATTACAGTTTTGATTACATAGAGATGACGTCAGGCGTTCCACACTTTTGTAATAAATATAGAATGTTAGCAATCTAGTTGTTCATTGGGATACTGTTGAGAGGCAAAGGCCAGGGGCACGGACTCTGAAAATTGAAGGCAGGTAGGAGAGTGCAGAGGCAACAATTTGACCACACTGGGCAGGCAGGAAGGGCAGTGGCAGCACAACACTCTATGGAGGGCAGTGGAAAGGGGGGCAGGGGCAACAAACCAACAATACAGGACTGGCAAGAGAGGCTGTGGCAATATAATAGATCATTGTGGGCAGAAAGAAGAGGCAGTGGTAGTACAACCATACATGCCAACAGACCCGTTTCAGCCAGGAAACGGCCAATGTTTTTAAGCTCAAATGGGCTTTATTTGATCTGTCTCCTGTCTACAATCTCCTCTTTTTCAATGTAACTCAAAGGGGAAAATCAATACCCCAGTTTTTTTTCAAAATCTCCCGCTTACCAAGTTCAAAATGTTCGCAAGTATGGTACATTGAATCATGGTAGGCAGGAGGAATTGGGGTAGGGACATGGACTCGGATAACAGAGGACAGGAGGGACATGGAGAGGTGCACCAAACTGACCCTACAGGGCAGGCATCAGGGTTTGCAGCAGCACAATACACCACACAGCGCATGCGGGACGGGAGTGCAGCACAACAATCCATAGAAAGCAATAGGGAGGGGACAAGACCATGCCCATGGACAACAGAGAACAGATGGGAAAGAGGCAATAGTAGCTAGCTGACCATAATGGACAGACAGGAGAGAAAGCTGCAGCATAACAGACCATAAAGGGCAGGAGGGACGGATCAGGGGCATTACAATGGAACAGACAAGCCAGGAGGGAGGGAATAGGGGGTCTGCACATGGAAACAGAGGATTGGGGGCAAGGTGGCAGGGCAGGAGCAGCAAGATGACCATGGAGGTCAGGCAGGATGGGCACTAGAAACAAGACATACCATGGAGAGCAACAATGAGACTATGGTAGCATACACACAGACCATGGAGGGAAGGTGGGAGGGGGTCAGGGGCAGCTAGCTGACCACACAGGGAAGGTGGGAGGGGCCATGGCAGCACAGAAGACCATGCATGGCAAGCGGGAGGGTTAGTGGCAGCACAATGGCTATGATGGGCAAGAAGGAGGGTGCAGGGGCATGCACAAAGGACCATGGAGGATAGAAGGGAGGGTCAGGACCTGGGCACAGACAAGAGAGTTCAGGGGAAGGGGCCTCACAACAGACCGCGCGGGGCAGGCAGGCGGAGCAGTTGCAGCACAACAGATCAGGGAGGGCAGAAGGGGGTGGCAGTAAAATGGACCATGGAGGACAGGAGGAAGGGGATAGGGGCATGGCATGTGGACAGGACAGGAGGTGGCAGGGACAGGTTACAGTCATCTGACAATGCTAGGCAGGTGGGAGGGGAGTGGCAGCTCAACAAAACACTCAGAGTAGATAGGAGTGGCAGGTCCATGGAACATAGTGGGCAAAAAGGATGGAGCAAGGGCATGCACAAAGACATCGGAGGGCAGGGGGAAGGAGAATAGGGGCAGCAAGCTAAGCACAGAGGCTAAGCAGGAGGTCAATGATGGGCCATAGAATTGGGCAATGGAGGGCAGGAGCAATGGACTGGTACATCATGCTAAATGGAGGGCAGTGGCAGCACATCAGACCATGCATGGCAGGAGGGAGGAGGCTAGTCCATGGATTCAGACAACAGAGGATAGGGAGGAGGTGGATGGGGCAGCAAGCTAACTGTTCAGAGAAGGTGGGTATTAGGAACTTTATTGTTTTTAAAATGTGTGTCTGTGCGAACTACTTAAAATATAAGTATGCAGCATAATCTCACTTTTATTCAGGAAGAAGAGGACGTTTGTGACTGTGACTCCGGGCTCACTTGGCAGAAACACCCCCTGACCCTCCACCCAATCGCAAAATGGAATGCCCGTGAAAACGGTAGGTGGACGCAGTGTTATATAGAACATAGTCCTGAGAGCACGATTGAAAATGAAAACTAGATGTAGTATATGGTATAAACTATGCACCAAAAAGTGTGACATAAGATGAACCGGGGAGTGAAATATAATATGCAATACATTGTGCGCAATGACAGATTCATTGGAGAGCGCGAGATAGCACAGGCACTAGCGCTTGCTATGCGATTTGCGCCTTGGAGTGTAATATGCACAGGGCAGTGTTGCGTAACATAACTAGTCTCTAAAGTTGTAATATAAAATATGTGCTGGGGAGTGTAACGTTGCATATGCACTGTGACAAAGATATGGATCCCAGATTGTAATATGTATGACTTAGCGCTGTGCGTTATAACATACACATCGAGGAAGGCACTTTAGATGGGGCAATATAACCCGTGCACAGGCAAGTGTGGCATGACATATTCACGGGGTGGTGTTACAGTGCACATGGGCTTGAGAGTGTCATAGCATACACACTAGCTGGTGGAATACAACACAGAGGTGTGTGGCACTCGGCGGGCACTGGTGGGTGTAACACAGCATTGGGCTCAGCCAGAAGCACGCTGTAACTCTCAAGTGAGGTTCGTCTCCTTTCCAGAGAGTAAAATAAAAAGTATTACACATCCGGCGGTGGATGTGTGTTTTATTAACCGTGAGGGGGATTTCTTGCATAGTTTGGTCGAATTTTTGTCGAATCCCCTTTGAATGGCTTGGTGTGCGTGTATATTAAATGTGCCCGTCAATAGCTACCCATGTTTGTATAAATAAACGACAAGGGTGTCTACTTGGAGAGTACCCACCGGCGGGGGCGCCTGGATTAGGCACGGTAGGGCGTCAGACACGTCAGTGCTTCACTAGCGGTGTAAATACATTCCATGTGGATTCATTCTATGCATAGTCGCCTTTTAATGAATATCACGCAAATTGTCATGGTGATAGATACATACGGTTTGTCCAGCATGTCCTAGGTGTTTCTATAAATATATATATTTTTTAAATAATAAAAAACAAAGGCCGGCTTCGGGGGATGGGGTCCCCGGAGCCATAAGTGGCCTGAGTAGGGGGGCAACGCAGCCCCCTCCTAAAGAATTTAAATTAAAAAAAGGCCATGACCCGGGGGTTGGGGTCCCTGGGGACGATTAAGGCCTTGGGAGGGCCAAATTAATTTTTTTCAACAAAAAGAATTAGGGATGCAGGCCCTGGGGGGTGGGGTCCCCAGGGCCAGTAAATTAGAAAAAGAAGGGGGGCCACACAGCCCTCCTTCTTAAAAAAATAAAATAAATAAAAGACCGGCATCGCGCTGGAGGCCACGCCCCCTCCTTGCTGCACTCTGAAAACACGCCCCCTGGCCAGTTGTAAGTTGGGGAATTAATTCCCCTTCAATACTGAGGGTCCCTGAGTGCCAACTAGCCCAACAGGTAACTCTAGTGTGCGCCAGGGAGCTGCGTTGCAGACAGGTGTACTGAGGCCACGCCCCTTTTTACACCTCTATGCAATGCAGCTCTGTGGCGCTTACTGGAGGGACCTAGTGGGCTAGTTTAACCCTAGGGACCCTTAGGATTCAAGGGGACTTAATCTCTCAACTTAGAACGGCCACAGGGCGCGTTTACACAGTGGTGAAGGGAGGGAACGGGGCCTGAGGTGACGTGTGCAAACACGCCCTGTGCCGCGTTTTAAGTTGGGGAAATAATTCCCTTTCAATCCTGAGGGACCCTGGGGGCCAACTAGCCCACCAGGTGCTTCCAGTAAGTGCCACTGCTCTGCGTTGCAGAGAGGTGGTGCAGGCCATGCCCCTTTTTACACCTCTCTGCAATGGCGCTTACTGGACGTACCTTGTGGGCTATTTTGCCCCTAGGGATCCTCAGGATTCAAGGGGACTTAATCTCCCAACTTAAAAAACGGCCACAGGGCATGCTTACACAGTGGGGAAGGAAGGGGACGGGGCATGAGGTAACGTGTGCAAACACGCCCTATGGCGCGTTTTAAGTTGGGGAAATAATTCCCCTTCAATCCTGAGGGCCCGTGGGGGCTAACTAGCCCACCAGGTGCTTCCAGTAAGCGCCACTGAGCTGCGTTGCAGAGAGGTGGTCCAGGCCGTGCCACTTTTTACACCTCTCTGCAACGCAGCTCTGTGGCGCTTACTGGAGGTACCTAGTGGTCTAGTTGGACCCTAGGGACCCTCAGGATTCAAGGAGACTTAATCTCCCAACTTAAAACGGCCACAGGGCGTGTTTACACAGTGGGGAAGGGAGGGGACGGGGCCTGAGTTAACGTGTGCAAACAAGCCCTGTGGCGCGTTTTAAGTTGGGGAAATAATTCCCCTTCAATCCTGAGGGACCCTGGGGGCCAACTAGCCCACCAGGTGCTTCCAGTAAGCACCACTCTGCTGCGTTGCAGAGAGGTGGTCTAGGCCGTGCCCCTTTTTACATCTCTCTGCAACGCAGCTCTGTGGCGCTTACTGGAGGTACCTAGTGGTCTAGTTGGACCCTAGGGACCCTCAGGATTCAAGGGGACTTAATCTCCCAACTTAAAATGGCCACAGGGCGTGTTTACACAGTGGGGAAGTGAGGGGACGGGGCCTGAGGTGACGTGTGCAAACACGCCCTGTGGCGCGTTTTAAGAGGTAGTTTTAATCCCCTGCCCTATTATATACTAGGGGCTTACAGAGGAGGTCATGCTGATCACAGGGGGACCCCAACGCATAGTGTTCCCTAGTGTATGTAGGTATTTTCACTGTATTGTGAGTGTCGTTTAACATAGCACTGGCTCTATGACTGGTTAGTCAGACTCCGTTACCACCAGTATCCGTCTGACAAAGTTGAGGGTACAGGATGATTTTGCAACAAGGCTTCTTTCTGCTCTTCTGTTTGTTCTTTCTGCACGTTATCCTTCTTCCTGCACTTTTCTTCGCCTTTGAGGACTTCTGTTGCTTCTTTCTGCATTTCTTTTTTTTCTTTCTGTGCGTTTTTTCTTCTTTCTTCACATGTCCTATCTCTGTAGGCCTAGTTAGAAATTAGCATTTAAAAAACCTTTGAAATTCACTGAAAAAACCATAGGTTTCAGGCACGTTATAGGTAGGAATTAGCATTTAAAAAACCTTAGAAATTCACTGAAAAAACCATAGGTTTCAGGGGCGTTATAGTTAGCTGGACTTTTCACTCGTACAAAACCATTGAAATTCCCCCGTTATAGTTAGTTCAGCTAACTATAACTCGCGCGCCAGCAATGCACTGCTGATGACGTCACATATTACATCACTCATGACATGGTCAGTGACATCACTCGTGACATCACTGATGACATCTCAAATGACATCACTAATGACATCACTGATAACATCATCCTTGTAATAGAGTGGCAGACCTCCTCTTCCCCTAATATAACCTTTGATACACACATTCAAAAATAGAAACTACCATGTTCAAAACAATGGACATACCAATACCAGTTACAACAACCTATTCAGTAATTCTAAGATCCACATACACATCCACTAATTCACCAACAGTCCTATACAGTCACTCATACATGTAGTCATCATCACATGTACTCACACACCTATACATCCTGTTACACAATGCCACTCATCCATAGAGTTACTCACACACATAGTCACTCATGCTAATTACGAATCAAACATCCATTTACTTGCATATACAGTTATACACACAACACCACACTTACTTCTACAGAAACTTACACATACTTAGTCTTTTAAACAATCACTTATAGAAACACATACTTATTCATACAGGAACTCTTTCAATCTCTGACTCTCACATATACTCACTTATATACACCAATAGTCACATATACCAGTTTAAAACATATGTAGTTACTCATAAAGACACTATTGAGACAGTCTATCACTCACTAACACACCCATGCACACACTCATCCACCCATACAGTCCTGCACACATGCTGTCTTCAACACATACAAACAGTGAGTCACTCCTTCATGCACCTATGCACTACGTAATACCCCCCACCGAACCATACAGACACTCAGACACTCATACTGATACTCAAAACCAACTAATAACCTATATAGACACTCATGTAGCTACTCACCAACCCATGCAGCCACTTATTCACAAAGTGAGAGACTGATACAGATATTTACACATTTAAACATTACTCACTGAGCCATGTATTCACTAAGATACACTTAATCAGTCAGTTATACAATCAATTTTTCAAAAACAAATCATCCATTTAGACACTTATATACCCATTTATTCTTCCATCGACCTTGAGATATACATATATAAAACATATGTAATTTTCAAAAAAACACACATTCACTGGATGATGTCATCAGTGATGTCATTTGAGATGTCATCAGTGATGTCATGAGTGATGTCACTGAGACCGCCCTCATCGCTGCCACCGACGACATCCGAGCCCTGATGGACAACGGAGAAACAGCGGCCCTCATCCTCCTAGACCTCTCCGCGGCATTCGACACTGTCTGCCACCGCACCCTAGTGCAGCGCCTCAGCAACGTCGGAATCCAGGAGAAGGCACTGGAATGGATCATCTCCTTCCTCGACGGAAGAACACAGAGAGTCCGCCTACCACCGTACAAGTCTGAGGCCACCGGAGTCATCTGCGGCGTCCCTCAAGGATCCTCGCTGAGCCCCACCCTCTTTAATGTCTTCAATGTCTACATGAGCCCCCTCGCGGCCATCGCACGCCAACACAACCTCAACATAATCTCCTACGCCGACGACACCCAGCTGATCCTCTCCCTGACCAACGACCCCGCCGCCGCCAGAGCCAACCTGCACGAAGGGATGAAAGATGTAGCCGAGTGGATGACGACCAGCCGCCTGAAACTGAACTCAGACAAGACGGAGGTCCTCATCCTGGGCCCCTCGCCCTCCACCTGGGACGACTCCTCGTGGCCCCCCGCCCTGGGCACCGCACCCAAACCGACGGACCACGCACGCAACCTGGGCTTCATCCTGGACTCCTCCCTCTCCATGACCAGACAAGTCAACGCCGTCTCCTCGTCGTGCTTCAACACCCTGCACATGCTACGGAAGATCTTCTGGTGGATCCCCACCGAGACCAGGAAAACTGTCACCCAGGCCCTCGTCACCAGCCGACTGGACTACGGCAACGCCCTCTACGCCGAAACCACCGCCAAGCTCCAGAAGAGACTCCAGCGGATCCAGAACGCCTCAGCCAGACTCATCCTCGACATCCCACGAAACAGTCACATCTCCGGACATCTGAGAGACCTGCATTGGCTCCCCGTCAACAAAAGAATCACCTTCCGTCTCCTCACCCACGCACACAAAGCCCTACACGATCAAGGCCCGAGCTACCTCAACAACCGAATCAACTTCTACGCTCCCAAACGCCACCTCCGATCAGCCAGCCACGCCCTCGCCGCCGTTCCCCGCATCCGAAGAGCGACAACAGGAGGAAGGTCCTTCTCCTACCTGGCCGCCAAGACCTGGAACTCCCTCCCGACCGACCTGCGCCTGACCCAAGACCACCTCTCCTTCAGGAAGAAGCTCAAGACCTGGCTGTTCGAGCAGTAACGGCTGTTCGAGCAGTAATGGCACCCCCCCCCCAAGCGCCTTGAGAAACCTACGGGTATGTAGTGCGCTCTATAAATGTCTTTGATTGATTGATTGATTGAAACTTGCAGAGCATCTTCAAAATGCCAAAGCAGGTGCCAGCCAGACCAAGAACATGCGCTCTCAACATAAGCCTATTGTCCAGCTTGACTCCCAGGTTTTTGGCAACCAGCGATGACTGTGCAGGAGGACACATATCCAACGGCCACCATTCCTGCCACTCCGGGTCAGTAGCACAGCCGAAGAATAAAACCTCCGATTTGCTGGAATTGGCCTTCAGGCTATTCCGCTGGAACCAGTCGAAGACCATTCCCAAGCACCCCCGAATACTCTCTCCATCAAATGCCTGATCTTTTCCGCAGGTGAAGAGGAGTTGCGTGTAATCTGCGTATGACACGATCTGGGCCCCATAAGCCTCCACCAAGGGCGCCAGAGGGGACATGAAGATGTTGAACAACGTCGGGCTCAACACAGAACCCTGTGGAACTCCGACTCCCAATGGCGGCATCTCAGCGGAGCTCTGGGAAACCCAGATCGTCTGGCGGCGGCCCTCAAGAAAAGATGTAAACCTTTTGAGCACCGTCCCCCTAAGGCCGATGTCATGGAGCCTGGCGAGGAGCGCCACATGGGGGACGGTGTCAAAGGCCGCCGACAGATTTAACATGACAAGCATGGCCTTGCCTCCAACATCCAAAGTCTCGCGAATGACCTCCGAGACCTCCAGCAGAGCCGTTTCCGTACTTAAATTAGGACGGAATCCGGATTGGGATGGATGAAGTAGATTGTTTGTTTCTAAGAAACCAGACAAGATGCCATGCACATGTTTCTCTGTGATGTTCGCCAGAGCCGGAAGAAGAGAAATTGGCCTGTAGTTGGCCGGGACCTCGGCATCCAAACCAGGCTTTTTCAGGAGGGGGATCACCATCGCCCTTTTCCAGGTGCGTGGGACACTCCCCTCCCTCAAGGAGGCATTGAGAAGGGGGTTGACCAGTGGGTTCACCATCGCCGCCATCCTGGCCAAAAATTTGGCAGGACAGGGGTCTAGCGGCGAGCCCGATTTAAGGCTGGCCAGCAGCAACAGGGACGCATCGCTAGAAACAGATGGAAAGTCCGACAGCACAGCAACAGGCGTGGACGATGGAACGCGTCCCGCCCCGGAGCCGCAACACCCCTCCTCCGACCTCTCCAAGAAGGAGGCCTGAATCGCCTTGATCTTATCTGTAAAGAAGCTGGCAAGATCACACGCCCACGAGTCAGGTGAAACTGGAAGGGGCAAGTTGGAGCTGGGGGTCGTGAACTCCTTCACCACAGTGAAGATCTCCTTACAGGAGTTCACCGACGCCTCGATCCTCCTAGCAAGATATTCCTTCTTTGCACACAAGATGTCCCGGTGATAAGCCTTCACAGCCGACCTATAGGCGAGTTTGGCCTTCCCGTCATACTGAAGGCGCCAGGCCCGCTCAGCAACCTTACATTGGCTGCGAGCCACGCGCAGCGCCTCCGTAAACCACGGCACAGATCGCCGTATTGCCGTGGACCGGGGGGCCGCCCTTGGGGCAAGATCATTCAACCTTTCAGTCAGCCACAGCTGCAGAGCCTCAGTGTCCCGTTCCAAATCACCCGAGAAGGGGCATGGATGATCCACAAGCGCCTGCTCCAGCATATCGGGCGTCACTCTATGCAACGCTCTCACAGCTGGTCTGGGCAGTATGGGGGCGCTGCTGTTCGTTCGCCCGTTCTCCAACACGGAGAACCTAATCAGCCTGTGATCCGTCCAGAGCATGGGCAGGGTTTCAATATCAACAATCGGGGCCGACGAAAACACTTGGTCCAGGGTATGCCCTTTCTCATGTGTAGGACCCATCACAAAAGGTACAAGGCCCAGCGGGGATGTGATATCCAGCAATTTAGTTGAGTCCGAATCGTCCGCCACGTCAAGATGAAAATTGAAGTCGCCCGCCACCACACAATGCTGTGTGGACAGCGCCAGTTCGGAAATGGCCATCTGCAGGTCATCCAAAAAGGAACCCACAGGACCAGGCGGCCTGTATACCAGCAGCCCCTTCAGAGCTTGGCACGGGGACAGTCTGAGCGTAAAGGCAAGGGACTCGGAACCCCCGATGGAATTCAGGGGGAGAACTGAGCAGGACACGCTCTTCTTCACCACCACAGCAACCCCGCCACCCCTTCCCTTCGCTCTGTCCTGCCGGAAGATATTATACGCCGAAGGAATGGCTGAGAAAATGTCCGGATTGGACGCCTCGCCCAACCAGGTTTCAGTCAGTAGAAGACATAATGGATTTTCCCTGACAAGGAGATCATAAATGTACAGGGCATGGCTACCTACTGACCTCGTATTGAGCAGCAGGCACAGATGTTTAACACGAGCCACTGCTGGTCGGTGGACGGTGACAGGAGTCCACACAGGCGACCAGCCACAGCCCGGGCAACGCCGTTTACCCTTGACACGGCCTGGGAAAGCAGAGCGACAAGAACAAGAAACAGTCTGCAGGGCGCGCAGCGTCGCTGAGGTGTAACAGATCATCCTCGTCCGAGGCTTACCGGGCCGCAGTCCACCGCCGCCCCGGCGCCTCTGGGACGCTGACGGGCAGGACTCCGGCACGACTCAGGCTAAGCGAAGTTGCCCACTTGCGCGTCCCGCTGCGCGGGAACAAGCAACTTTAAATAGGCGCTCCAATAAGCCCTTAGCGCGCGAGTCCGCTCCAAGATGGCGGCCGCCGCCGGATCAAGTGCCCCAATCCAAAATGGCGCCCACCAAAGTTTGCCCCCGGGACCCGGACCCACCAAAGTGGTGGTGCTTCTGGCAAAAATGCCTTCTTTTAAATGCAGTGAGGGAAATAGGAGCGCGAGCTGCAAGCGAGAACTTAAAAACAGGGGTAAGTTCAACACAATCTCAAACACAAATACAAAACAAGGAAATGCTAAAAAACACAGCGCTAATGCAAGCGCAAGCGCAGCAGTGTGGTAGCCAGTGGATATTTCATGAATGTGTTTCTTCCATGTTTTCCTCATTGCAGCTATATAGATTTTTTTTTTTTAACAAGTAAAGTGCATAATGCGAAATAATCAAAGTATAAATATTCGAGCAGCTTTACAGATAGACATCATACAGACAAGAAATACAACAGTACTGATCAAAATGGATAAAGTGCAATGTGCGAAGTGCTAAACTTTACGAGTAAGCATACCCCAGCGATCCTTCAAATATACCTGTTGCAGGAAAGAAACGGGGTAGTCATATGGTAGAAGATAAGGGATGTATAAAGTGCCTAAGTGTATAAAATAAGGTAACAGTAGTTTGGGAAGTTGACCCTCAAGGGCCAGGCTTAGCGATTCAAACCGGGACCCCGCCATCTCCTCATCCATTATAAGCCTTCCAATCGAAAACAGTTTCCCTTAACTCTGAACTAGATCCCCAAAGAGCTCCAATGTTTCTCAAACTTCTTTAGTGCACCTGATCCTAATGCATATTTTTTTTCCAATTCTTTGATTTTACTTTGTTTCGCTCTCCAAGCTTGGAAGGAAGGTATCCTATTGGTTTGCCAGCTCTATAATATTAGGGATCTTGCTACTAATGCTGCAATGTATAGGCACTCTTCTTGTGTAGAGCTTAGCATTCTATCTGGAGAGCAAACCAGAACTGCAATGGATAAGTCAATGGAAATGTCTATGGTGGATCTGAGATCATTTTCAATTTCTTCCCATAGGCAGCTGATTTTCGGACATTCCAAAGCAATGTGTGACCTGGTGCCATCATTCTCTTTTGCGCAGCGTAAACACCTGTTTTCGATTTGTGGATATATATTATGCAGAAAAGAGGGGGTCCTATAAATTAGCCAGTTTGAGTAAAATTGCATACGCTTAAGATTTGCGCCTCTCAGCGTTGATGCATTTAGTTTGTTAATTCTGCTCCAGGTTAATTTTGAGACCTGCATCCCTTCCCTTTTCCACCATCTATCACCGATTTTTTCATATAGGAGGAGAGACTTATATTGTCAAAGAATTTGAGCCATGCACTAACCGACCGTTGTGTCGGATAATCAAAGGCTTCACTGTAGTGAAGACTGCTATTTATATACATACGATGCTAAGTTAGCACAACCGCGTTAGATGTTAGAAAGCCATCTTGCCACTTTTGCTGCTTTTGCACACGACACTGTAGTTACATATTATTAATTGAGAAATGCTTGCTCGCCTTTGCTTCACATGAGAACTGTCTGTTGTTCACATCCCTAACAGTGAGCAGCGACCTTGGTCTGAACATTGTGTAAAGAAACAGTCTGGGTCGCTAGACGGTGCATGTTGTTGGGTTCAGGTTGATCGGCCCACTATTTAGCCATAATACGCACGCAGCTGCAAATACCTGAAAGTCGAGTGCTTTTAACCCCTTGCGTGCTCATGACGGAACCACGCCGTCATGAGCCACGGGCGGCGTGTGCTCATGACGGCGTGGTTCCGTCATGCTGCGGTCGCTCCTCCCACGCGGCACTGATTCCCCGCCTGTGCGGGCGAAATAGAGAGTGGGCGGAGTCATGACGGAACCACGCCGTCATGAGCACAGCTCGCCCGTGACTCATGATGGCGTGGTTTCGTCACGAGCAAGGCGGCTCCGCGCTCACCCCGCACCCCCCCCCAGCGCCGCGGCAGAATTCGCGCCGCAGCGAAGGGGTTAATATTGCAGGCTGCATGCTTTAGACACATTCGGAAGAAGAGCTTTCCCAGTGGCAGAGTCTAGCTGATCCTGTGATGTGATTCCACTATGCTGATCTTTACGGTATGGGGTTCCCCATTCAAGCCTAGAGACCTTTTATTAGTCTAATAATGCTAATATTAGATTACTAGCGAAAGGAAGGTGGCTGTCATCCACTGTCATTTTATTATGATTACTCCTTTCATTTTCTATGGTATTGTAACTATGCTGATGGTTTTGATCTTAATCATTTGTTAGCCAAACTACTGCATCTTAGGACACGAGGTTTATAAAATAAACTCTTTAAACTTTACCGTGTCTCTGTTTATTCTGTTGTGGACTGATATGAGAATAATTACGAACAGGTATTTCTGATTCCCAGCATTCCTGAGAATACCCTAAGTCGCTTGTTCTGGGTTGTCTATACATTGGGACCGCCGAGATAAAACTCGGATAACGAATGGGACACTAATGCTAGTCGGATAAGGGGTTCTGGATTCTGAGGTGAGTTTTTGGTACACCACAATTCACTGAGGTCCTGGTTTCCTGTGCATAGTTCTGTGCATAAGCAGAATCCCTGCAACATGGCGCACCTAACGTTTGGTCGATGGATTTGAAACGCCTTAGTAGTGCTTATATTAGTCCACAACACCCTCATTCTTGTTTCTGGTTAACGGGAGTGACGGGTTTAACCTACCTGTGTTTCGACTAATAGGTTCTTTCAAGCTTGATCATTAAAAAGGTTATTTTTACTGAAGCTCAGTGCTACTGTTGATATCGTTGATACTCTTTAGTGTGTCCTTATGGCGGTTGATATAGCCGCGCATAGTCGTGCACCTCCGCACCATCATTTGACGATGTATGGGGTGCCGGATGATGGGATGGCTGTTATTTTTGTGGTGAGCGCTGATGCGTCTTACCCATATGAGTTGTTTTACTCTTGGGTGACTTTTCCGGCGGTAGATGCAGACGATGATACTTTTCATTCCTATACTCCCACGCAGCTACCTGCGATCTATACGCCGTATAGGACACAAGAAATTCCTATTTCTGCCTGGCAGCATACCATTTGGTTTAATGGCGCCCTTCCCCATGTGGTTGCACCGGCTAGAATGGGCCCGTTGTCTATTGCAGGGGCCACATGGCCGGTGCTAGCCGGATTTACGCCTCATCCCCGCTATCTCACGGTGGCGGTGGCTGAGTTGCGGGTACTACACACAGCCCTGATTACAGGTCATAGGGCTTTAGTGCAGTACGTGTCACGCAACGTGCAGGTGGGGGCACCTGCTGTTGCGGGACAACCAACGGACCACCGCACGGTGGTTATTAGTCCTCTTATGGTTAATTCGGTAATGGGCAAGCGCCCCCAAAATAAGGATGATTTACCTTATTGGCTTGCTGAGAAATTTGACCAACTGGAGGCGTTTTTTCCGCATACCTCTCCTGTGGAGAAACACAGGATTCTCACCATTAGTTTGCTGAAAGACTTGGTCCCAGATATGGCTGATTGTGCAAACTGGGGCAAGTTCTTTGCCACGACCTACTCGAAGTGCTTCGGCACTCCGTCTATGTTTGTACTGCCCTCCGTCATTAAACGTGTTCAAGAGAATCACGGGGCGGAGGCTGCTGTTGAGTTGGGAATGAGGCTTGTCGGAGTGTTCGATGTGGTTGCTTTCATGGTAATGGGCAACCTCAAAGGCGATGCCATGCAGTTCCAAGTGGCTAATAAGCTGGACCGCGTGGACGAACTCGACAGGCCTAAGGAGTTCGCTAAAATAATTGCGGAAGCCTATAGGACCATAGGCCGCAGTGGCTTAGGTGTTAAACCTACTGTGATAATTCCTGATATAGTACAGCAAACTAAGGTGAGCTCGTCTGCTAAAGACGAACGCCCTAATTTTCCTAAACAAAATTGGCGAGCAAAGAAACAGGGGAAGCAGCAACAGAAACGGTGGTCTCGTCCTGCCTCACCCGTGTACCGTCGTCTAGTGAACGCACATATGATCTGCGCGATCGATCTAGTATTAAGTCACCTGATAGGTTTCAGGTTTCTGAACAACGCTCTCCTCGTTCTTCACAGGAAACATCGGCTTCACAATCCGGTGGTGGAGACCGTGGGAAAGGACGGGGTGCCCAAAGTCGTGAGCAACCCCGTCAGACTGACGGCAAAGGCAAGCAGGAGGAGTCTGCACATCAACGTCCCCCGTTTCAGAAGAAGAAAGTTGCTGCGCTAACAGCGAGGTATGCCACAGATAGTGCGGACGCAGCTTCAGAACCTGACATGGGCACTAACGCTGCTCGACAGCGCGGCGGAAGTTACAGTAGTGCGACAAGCACTGCGTCCATATTTGGTGGCGACAGCAATTGATACGTTCATAACTGTAGAAACTGCTGACACTAGAGTGGCTCCCCCTGACAGACTGTATAATATAGTCCTCTTAATTGAAGGTGACATACAACACATGATTCAAGGGATTTTTTGGGATAATCTGACCTCTTCGTATGATATTCTATCGGCAGAGGCAGATTGGCCCCCGGCTTTCATTTTAGATGCTCCTAGAGGGGAGGAGATGACCCTCCCGTCCTTTGCGCACACAGTGCCAAAGGACCAAGCTAAGAAGTTCACCGAGGAGTGGGTTCTGGTGCTTGCACCAGCTTTGTATCGTAATCAGGTAGGCTGGGATAAATTGTCCCCCAGCCATGAGATTCCGTTGCGGTCCACGCCCCAGACACAACCCCAATATCCCATGCGTCGCGAAGCAAGACCTCACGTCGCGGATATCCTTGAACAATTGGAATATCAAGGTGTAATTGAAACATGTGTGTCACCAATGAATAATCCTTTATTCAATGTGACGAAGCCTGATGGGTCGTACCGCCTGGTTTTGGATTACCGGCATTTAAACTCTCATTGCCGGACATGCGCAGTACAGAATAGCCACAGTTCGGCTCTCGTCGATAGTCTCGTGAGAAAACGGTTTAAAACCACACTTGACTTTTCCAACAGCTTTTACAGCCATAACCTGTCCTCTCTTAGTAGTGAATGGACAGCATTTACCTCGGGCGGCAAACAAAAACATTTCAAAAGATTACCGATGGGCTATAAGAACAGCCCTGGTGTCTTTGCCGCTCGTGTAGTCTCTCTGTTAGAGAGCATAGACCCTGATGCGTACTCGTATGTGGATGATATTTATCTCACAAATGATGAGTTGTGGCCGCATCTGTGTCGCGTTGATCGCATTATTGTTTTGTTTGCAGAATTTGGTTACATATTCAACTTTGCGAAGTCTCACATTGCGGAATATACAGTGTTGTTTTTGGGATACGAACTCAACAAGGAAGGTCGAGGATTGGCTCCGCACTTCCTAGAGAAATGCGCATGCCTACATGCTCCTACGACACTGAAGAAATTACAATCTCTGCTGGGCTTTCTGAATTTCGGTCGAACCTACATTCCTGACTATGCCCAGCATATCAAGTCGCTTTATGCCTTGATACAACCTACTTTTTCCAAATCATGCTGGCTGCCGGAGCATTCAGCTATATTGCAATCTTTGCAAGCTGACCTTCTTGCTTCAAAATACTTACTGACGCGTGATAACCACACTAACCTGGTCATACGAATTGTGCCGGGCGCAGTGGGTTTCACGTACTTAACGTTCAATGAGGGCGATACCGTCCCCATTGCCTACAAATCACACTTGTAAACTTTGGCTGAATTGCGATTTTCCGCTGTCAAGAAAGTTCTGACGGCAGTGCAGATGGCGATTCTGAAAGAACGAGCGCTATCGCAAGGTAAACACATGTTGGTGGTAACACCATATCCTGCCCTTGAGGCGGTGACCAAAGCAAGTGTACCAAATTCTAAGGCTTTGCATCCACGGTGGATACAATGGGCCACTTCCTTGACATCGCCCGACGTCACATATATCTTTGACGCGGCTCTACAGACTCAGGAGTTCTTACAGTATGAATTCGTTCATCCAGCTCCTCTGTCCTTGCGCCTGCTCGAGGATTACCATTGTGTCATTTACACTGACGGTTCTGCGCAACCGGCTACTGGATCGAAGCATGCCTATTCAGCGGCCTGCGCAATTGTGGTCGGTACTTTCGTGAATGGTGAATTCCAATCCGATGTCGTGCATACGCAGTCATTGGGTGATTGTACCGCACAGTTGGCGGAGCTTCGTGCTCTGGTGCTTGCACTGGAGTTTGCTGATCCTCGAGTCACTACATTTATAGTGAGTGACTCGTTCTAATTGTGTTCAATCTTACAACGACAATCTACATTTTTGGTCTCAAAATGACTACCATGATTCCAAAGGTAGCACAATTAAGCATAAAACGCTTTGGGTTCGAGTGGCAGAACTTAAAAAACATCTGCCTCTCGTGAATGTTATTCACACTCTTGGTCACCAACGAGTTGGTGTCCATGCTGTTGGCAACAGCCTAGCTGACGAGGCAGCAAAAACAGCAGTGGCGACATACTTAGTAGCAGCAGTTGCAAGATCACAAAGTAAGATCGATGATGACATCTTGGCAGCTATTGCTGCTACGGAGAAGGGAACAAAATGTCCTAGAGGTTTCCCTTCTCGTTACCATTATCGCTTAAGTCCTGATAATGTCCCGTTAGTGAGGATTAACGACATTGGTGACAGATTGATTCCCAACGCGGACTGCAGACCATCTTTGATATTAGCGGCTCACGAGGGCATGGCGTCTGCTCATGCCGGCATTTCAGCTACTGTATCTCTGTTACAACAATGTTACTGGTGGTGCGGTTTATATAAACAAGCTCGCGCTTATGTTCTTAATTGTGACATTTGCCAGCAGATAAAACCTTCAACTGCGGCGCGCCCACCACAAACTCAGTTGTACATATCTAATAAACCACTGGGTTGTGTTTATTTAGATCATTGCGGTCCATTCACCTCTGATACTGCGTACAAATACATCTTGGTTGCAGTGGATTCGTGCACACGTTTTCTGTGGGTGTGGCCACAAAGGAGTGCTGATGCCCGTACTGTCATCAAGGATTTGCATGTCTTTGTTGGAAGTTTTGCATGTGGTACCTTTCATTCTGATCAGGGCCCTGCGTTCGCCTCTAAGACGTACAAAGAAGCCATGAGAAATTTGGGGGTCCAAGTCAAATTTTCGTCTCCATACCTACCTGAGGGTAATAGTGTGGTGGAGGGAATGAACCGTGACTTAAAGCAATCTTTGACAGCCAGGGTTTTAGGTACTGGCCGGAACTAGCTAGCCCACTTGTATGACGTACAACGTGCCCTTAATAATCTCCCTAGAAGGTCTCTGGGTGGGCGGACCCCATACATGATGCTCTTTGGCATACGAATGTTTGTCCCGGACCTTGATGGTCTAGACATGGCGGCGTCGGCCGCACCCTTTGACGTAGATGATCACTGTGCTGTATTGCAGAATCTACAAGACTCCAGAGACAGTCTAGTGAAGGAAGACGTGCCCTCCACATCTGATGCTGCGCTTCAGATTCCGGTAGTCGGCTGGCTACCTCGAGTTGGTGATTTGGTCCGTGAGAAGGTGGAGAACAAGAAGGAGTTCGGCCCCTCTTATCGTGCACCAGTTCCGGTGCTTGGAGTACAGGGTACACGTACAGTCATTTTACCTCCACTTCCTGGTCGCAAGGATAACAGGTACATCTCTATTGACAATGTCAAGCTACAGCGAGTGGCCGATTCTTCTTAGTATGACTCCAGCGGTTTCTTGCCCTGAGATACTGAGAAATTCTGTTGTGGCCCCTGCTTCAAACACCTTGCCTAATGTTGCCGTCGAGATGCATACAGTTACTAGTCCTTTATTGCCACCGACACCTGGTGGTCTACCTGAAGATATTGAGTATGCTTATCCTGCAGATGTCCCGTTGCCTGTTTTACAATCCACCACAGTTACCCAGTCGCGCTACTCCTTTGACACTAATTCAATGACTTCCATTGCCCCATCAAAAGTTTTGATTTTTGTTGCCTGGTACAAAAGACATTTTTTAATTCCCACTTGGACTTACATTTGGCTGGTGCTCGTATGTATTTTTTTTTTATGTCCATTGGCTTTGTGGTAGTGTTTTTTAGACTTATAAATGGACACTACCTGAAAGAAAGATCTACAATTAGATTAATTGATGGAACTTTGGCCCCCCACTCCTCATTACATATTATGAAAAGGGACCAGACTTTTGTGAACATTACTGCCTGGCCTGTACTGGATGGGATCGCTTGGGATGCTGTTAAATTTCAAATTCATGGTCCCACTGAAGTAATCAATGTGCCAAATGTATTTCGTGTTTCTATGGGTGATGTAGTTAAGCAAAACATCCACTCGGATGATTGGGATGTACAAGCAATAGAAGCACTGTTTTCTGATTTGAAATATTATGCTGCATTTGATGCTGAGGATTTGTATTTAGATACTGCTAATTATGATGAGCAATTCTGCTATCAACATTATGGCACACATTTCCTACACAAAGCAAATACGTTTAGAAATGTTGTAAATTATACGCAATGGGAACACTGTCCAGCCCCTAGGCTGGGCAGCTCCACCACGTTAGTGGACAAATTCACATATTTTTCTGATTTCAGTGTGTCAAATCCGGCCTCCTTGTATTTTAAGGTTGCGGCTGAGTCTGCTTCTAAAGTTAGATTGACACACACCAAATTGTTGTATTCCAAGTCCTTTATGGACGAGTTGGCAATCGGAGGCTATGATCTGTGGAAAGCTACTATCGATCTTAAATCGGTTTGGGGTTCTAAACCGTGGCAGGTACAGGGAACAGAAACTTTGCATCGTGCCTGCCTCATCCCGAACCACATGTTATTTTTGAATTCGTCAATTTTTCAGACCACCTGTTTTGGATTGGCTACTTCTAAAAAATTGAATTCTCCCTCCACTTCGGGTCTGGGTGCTTATCCTAATTGGGATAATCATACGGATCTGTCCCTTGCTACGTTGCAGTCATACATTTCCAACACATCCATCAATATTTCTGAATTGAATCCGGAAGGGTGGTTAATATGGCAAACAAGCTCAGATTCCTGTCAACATCGGTTTCTGGATTTGGCACCGGGTTCGTGTGGACCCCCGTTTTGAATCTTCTCACACTGTAACTACCTACTCAGTAGGGAAGTTATGCCAGTCTTGGCTGCAACATTCCACCTTAGCATCTTTTAAACTTCATTTATCACAATTGAACGACAAAATAGATTTGAATGATTTTGTTAAGGGTCCTGCGGTTGGCAGGTCCAAAAGATGGGTATATGCTGTTTACAACGAAGTCTGGAAGCTATCACAGATTGAAGCTGCGTCCAGATTTCGAGCTATTGATCAAGCCAATATGGAGAACGTATTGGCTGTAATAGATAATAGCATTAACACCCTGTCTTCCAGAGTTTATACCTTAGATAATATTGTTTCATCTGTGGTAGACATTGTGCAGGATAATTTGTCTGTTTTGTATCATGGTCAAAATCAATTGCGTTCCATTATGCAGTTTGCATGGACGTTGCAAACGTTAAAGGCTGGGAAAGTCCCTTGGGTTTACATGAATACTTCATCTTTGTTCCTCCCTTTTAATTTAACTGCGAAACAACAGTTCATGTCCATGAAAGATGCAACATACTCATTGCTGCACATTGAAAAGTTAGAACCTTTACCTTTCTCTGTTGCCGAATTAAACTCCGCTGTGTGGCTTATCCACGGGTTGATCACATTACCATTCCCCCTGTTTAAGTTTGGTTCATGCATGAAACATTATGCCCTTGGCAGATATGAAAAACTGGGTACTGCCTTCTTGCACGAAGTTTGGTCACTCCCATTCACGTACAGATGCGTGAGGGACGGAAAAGAGGTTTACTTAAAAGGTGAAGAGTGCACTTCCACTCCAGATCATTCTGTAGTGTGTAGGCACATTCAAATTGCATGGTGCATGTAATGTGCACGCTCCTAATTTAGCTTGCATCCTGAAAGGGATCCCGGTGCCAGTTATAACACCGTCTTTTACGCTGCTTGCTAACGGTAGTTATTTGCTATTAAATAATGAAGCTTGCTGTGGGATGTTAGTGGGAATTCCCTACATAGTGACTGTATCACAGAGAGTAGTCTGCTGTAATAACTTCCTTTTCCCACCCCCGCATGGACGGCTCGATGTATCCATCTGGCCTTCCATTCCAACCTTGAAAGCAGAGTTCAACAAGATGAGCAGAATAAGGGCTCTATTGTCTCAAAAAGAAGTCGCGTTGACTTCATCCCGGGAAACATTTGTCCTTCACGTAGCAAACACGCGCACAGAGGTGCAAGCGCTTTTGAATACTGATCTCCCACTTCATTTTGGGGCCCTGATTCAGACTATCTTTAATGCCTCGTCAACAAGTGGCCTGGCACATTTTTTCAAAATTGTGGGCTCCGGCCTCGTGACCTCCTTTCAAACTATTTTTGGTTTGATCCCGGCATTTTTTCATTCTATTTTTTCCAGCTTCTTTGGAGGTCTCCCTTTGATTCTCGCCCTCGTAGCTGGGGTACTTTTGTGCATCTGCGTACTACGCTATGGATGCACAACTTGCGTCACACGACAGCATGTCCCAGCTGCTCCATCTTCGTAACCGGATGCTTGAATACTATGGAACTTTACCACTGGCAACTCTAAGCATAGCCTATGGATTGTCCTTCCGGTTTCCCTATTTTACTTGCGTGCAGCCTGTCTTTCATTGCCTAGAGTGTCCGTTCCAAGGGGCTCTGGATTTGTGCTTGTCGAACTCGGTGTCTCCTGCCCCGGATTATGATCGGCTAATGAGCCCCTTAGTGGCTCATGAGTTGGACTGTTCTGGCATCAGGATTATGGCCTGTGGAGCAGCACATGGAGTCCTAGGGAATTGGGACATCGGAACGGCTGCAGCTGAATTCTTGGCAATAAGTTATCTTGAAGAACACGCCAGTTGTCCTCTGATGGTACTAGAGGCTCCGGTTGTTGAGGAACATGTGTGTTCATTCCCCTTGTTGAATTGGATGGCAGATAATTTTGCTGAACGTTCCAATGATTTCCTCTTGGAAGCCGTTGCAACTTATTGCGCTTATACCTTGATGGATTAACTTGGACGTCATCCATATTTCCTGTGGGATGCCTTTTATTTTTTCTTCTCCCCCTTCTCGTTGACAATCCATCGATGATAATTTTTTTCCCTTTAAATGTTTTTTCTCCCTTTTTTCTCCTTCGAACTTTTCACTTACCTTATGTGGATTCACAATTTGTGCCCTTACTTCCGTTCTATCGAACTTGAACTCTGCGTTCATAAATTGCGCCCCTACTGGTTAGTGGTCCGATCAAGGGGGGGTGTAGTGAAGACTGCTATTTATATATACGTACGATGCTAAGTTAGCACAACCGCGTTAGATGTTAGAAAGCCATCTTGCCACTTTTGCTGCTGTACACGACACTGTAGTTACATGTTATTAATTGAGAAATGCTTGCTCACCTTTGCTTCACATGAGAACTGTCTGTTGTTCACATCCCTAACAGTGAGCAGTGACCTTGGTCTGAACATTGTGTAAAGAAACAGTCTGGGTCGCTAGACGGTGCATGTTGTTGGGTTCAGGTTGATCGGCCCACTATTTAGCCATAACACGCACGCAGCTGCAAATACCTGAAAGTCGAGTGCTTTTAATATTGCAGGCTGCATGCTTTAGACACATTCAGAAGAAGAGCTTTCCCAGGAGCAGAGTCTAGCTGATCCTGTGATGTGATTCCACTAAGCTGATCTTTACGGTATGGGGTTCCCCATTCAAGCCTAGAGACCTTTTATTAGTCTAATAATAATAATATTAGTTTACTAGCGAAAGGAAGGTGGCTGTCATCCACTGTCATTTTATTATGATTACTCCTTTCACTTTCTATAGTATTGTAACTATGCTGATGGTTTTGATCTTAATCATTTGTCTGCTTATGTTAGCCAAAGTACTGCATCTTAGGACACGAGGTTTATAAAATAAACTCTTTAAACTTTACCGTGTCTCTGTTTATTCTGTTGTGGACTGATATGAGAATAATTACGAGCAGGTATTTCCGATTCCCACCATTCCTGAGAATACCCTAAGTCGCTTGTTCTGGGTTGTCTATACATTGGGACCGCCGAGATAAAACTCGGATAACGAATGGGACACTGATGCTGGTCGGATAAGGGGTTCTGGGTTCTGAGGTGAGTTTTTGGTACACCACAATTCACTGAGGTCCTGGTTTCCTGTGCATAGTTCTGTGCATAAGCAGAATCTCTGCAACACACTAATACCTGTTCAAGAGGATACGCTTCTTATATCGAATTTTTCCAAAAAGGGTTTTATTATAATAAATGACTATTTCAGCATTGCTTTAGAGTGTAGGAGCCCCATTTCAATCTCTGGCCATGACTTCCAACAGTTGCCTTTAACAAAGTCCCAAATCTGTTTATACCCATTTTCTTCCCATTTTTTTAAAATACTGATCTCTAAAAGACATCTCTCCCCATTGTAAAAATGGGACGGCCTAGCCGAACCGTTAATTCTTGGAATACCATAAAATGTTAGAAATTGAGATTTTTGCTTAAATACCCATTGGAGTGTCTTGTATCGTACTTTCTTAGGGTACTTCACTATTCTTGTGGGGTCAACAATATTATACTCCTTTAGGATCTTATTCATAAAAAAAGTATCTGCCTCCAGGGTTTCTGATAAGAAAAATCTGCAGCTATTGTGTGCAAACGTTGCATGGTAGTAATTCCTGATATTTGGAAGGGACAACCCTCCTTCTGCAACAGGGTAGCTTAAAGTGCTCATTGCCAGCCTTGGTATCTTATTAGACCATAAAAAAGAGGAAAACATGCTATCTATGTCTTTTAAAAAAGCTGCTTGTAGCGCGCACGGAGCAGCGCTGAAAAGGAAGTTAAATAATGGAAGAATAGACATATGAATTAGTGCCACTCGGCCTAATATTAATTAGTGGGAGCTGGTTCCATCGTGCTAAAAGGCGTTTCACTTTTTTAAGCAACGGGTGTAGTTCAAATGAAATATATCTTCTACTTTCTCCGTCACGTGGATCCCTAAGTATCTCTTTGGGCGAGTGTTACAGGCAGGTCTGAAATCTGGCAATAGAGAGTCGATGGAACAATTGCACAATATAATTTCTGTTTTTGACTTGTTTATTTAATAGCCTCCTATTGCTTGGAAATCCGAGAAGATCCGCATGATTTCCTCATGGGTGTCTGTTTTAGAATTAAAAAAAAGAACAATGTCATCAGCATACAAATTTATATTTGTCATCCCTTGAACAGGGACTGTGTATGCCTTTTTCTGTCTGATTCCTATTGCTGGGGCTCTATAAATAACGCAAACAAAATCGGAAAAACAGGACACCCTTGTCTAGTGCCTCTGTTTACTTGACATGTGCCTATATTTTTAGAGTTAATTAAGATTTGCGCCTGTGAGTTCATGTATAGTCGTCTTATTAATTGTATAAACTCATCCGGGAAGCCAAACTTTTCCAAAATTAAAAACAGACAATCCCAAGAAACCAGATCAAATGTTTTTTCGGCGTCTAAAAAACAAATCTGGGCCTCAGTCCTGTTTATGTTAAAAAAAATCCATTGCTTCGAATAAAAAGTTCGTATTGGTATGGAGCTGTCTCCCAGCTACAAAACCACACTGGTCCATGTCGATAAGAGAGCCCACCAATTTATTAAGTCTATTAGTGAGAAGCTTTGTAAAGATTTTTTAATCGACATTAAGAAGGCTTATGGGCCTATAGGAATTAACATTCTCGCTATCTTTATCGTTCTTTAGGATGCTAACCACTTCTGCTGTGTTGAAAGATAATGGAAGGTCACCCCCTTTCAGAAGATGGTTAGCAAGTCTTAAAAATTCAGTATTGAGAGTTGAAGCAAACCTTTTAAAAAATTCTGCGGGAAAGCCATCTTCACCAGTTGCTTTACAATTGGGCAAAGAACTTATAACTAAGTCAAGTTCTTCCTTCGTGAAGTCGACTAGCAATTCCTCTCGAAAGTCCCTATTTAAGTTAGGAACTGGCAAATTGTGAAGAAAACTAAGAATGGATTTGGAGGATGCATGGTAGTTTGATTGATAAATTCCCTTATAATGCTTAAGAAAGGCCTCGCCTGTGTCCAGAGTTGTAGTTAAACGTATTTTAGTTGGTTCATCCCAGATACTCATGATCCTGTTACGCACCTGTTTCTCCTTTGCCTGCCATGCTAAACGTTTCCCTGTGTATTCACTATCTTCATAGACTGTCTGGAGGTAAGTCCTGCATGCCACATCCCCTAACCTATAGTAAAATTCTCTAATTTGTATTTTTGCCTGGAGTAACTCTTGCATGGTATTTGAATCCCTATTCATAGTGTACTCCTGATTTGCGTGGGCAAGTCTTATTCCGATCGTCATTCTTTCCACTTTTTGGGCTCTTTGTCGATATGGAAACAATTGGTGTTATTAACACTGACGTCACATTCTATATAGAAACGTCCCAACCACAGGTGTCCTTCTTGTATGTTACAGGTTTACAGGTGGCACTTATACTTAGTATTTATTAATGTATGTATTCTAGGTATAGGTACAGCAGGTAGTTACTATTGTTTTTGTCGTTTCAGGTATCCCTCCCTGCAGTTCTCTTCCTTTCCTTCCCTCACTTGATCCTCCCAATGACCTGTGCCATAACGGCTACTAAGGTTTAGGTATATCAAGAGGTGGACCATTTTGAGCAACAAACCAATCCTGAGGACAGAACAATCTGACAGGAAGAGCATAACCTGCTTGTCTTCCACTGTGATGGGGCCCTTTTGCCTAGCAGCTCGCAGTAAGGTGTCTCTGTTGCAGAAGTGGAGGAGTTTGATTAGTAGAGGCTGCGGGCGAGAACCCGGAGGTGGACGTCTTGCTGGTACGCGGTGCCCTCTCTCTACCAAGAAGAAGGCAGTCAGCTCCTCTTGTGGTGTGAATGATCTGTGCCAAATTTCTGTGTACCTGATGGGATCTTTTCACTCCACGCCTTCAGGCAGGATCAGTATTCTGAGGTTGTTGCGCCTGTAGCAACCCTCTAAGTCATCTTTCTCATCGAGCAGCGTCACACTGGCCTGTAGGTCTGTCATGGAGTCTTGTTGTGCTTTTGCCATGGGTTTCAGTGTGGAGAGGACCTTTTCTCCATTTGCTACTTTGTCCGCTAATTTCCTATGGTCGTCTTGCTGTAGATTTAAGTGCCAAAGCTGACTCGCGAGTACTCTATGGCTGCTAGGACCCTGTTGACATGGTGGAGTTGAGTTTGAGGTCCATGCTCTGATGGTGAGTTTCAGGGGTTGGAGACTTATTTTGTGTCTGGTTGGGAGGCTGTGGCCCTCCTGTTGCCATTTGTCTTCCCATGGGCATGTGCTGGTGGCGGATTTGCTGCTCTTGTCTTTTTTATTTGGGGCATTGGTGCCTCTGTGTTGTTCTGAATGTGGCAGGGGTCTGGTTTGAGTGATTTCCATTCCTTCAGTAACTATTGGTGGGCCTCTTTTGCTGGTTTGGGCCGGGTGGATCATTTGCTCCAGCGGTGTTGGGTGGGGGAGTCCTTTTGCTCCCTGGTTTCGTGTCTGGGCCTGCTCCGATTCGCTGTCGGCCCTGTATTTACTCGTCTCCTCCTTGGCGTGCCTGGGGGGTGGCTTTCATTGTGTGTTGGTGCTGTTGGGGAGTGACGCTTGTTGTCTGACTCCTTCCTTGCGCTTGATGATGATTGTTGGGTATCCCCCATCATGGTATAATGCCTCCAAATCAATCCAGCCTGGAGGTTGTGTGTCGAGGCTGGGATCTGACGTTTCCCGGCCCACTTTTCGCTATTGTACCTCCCCTAGTAACAGTTGCTTTTGATCCTCTTTGGGCCTTGTCTTGGGTCTTTTAGTATCTCGTTTTCGGCGCTAGCCTCGCCCCTTTCTGAGGATGTTGGGAACCTGCCTCTCCCCCCCTCATGTAGCACCAGAGTACTCGCTGCCACCTCCCCTGGGCCCCCAGTGTCCGTCCTGTTCTCAGCCTCGGGTCCCGCAGGTGATTAAGGTGGGGGGAGAGGGAGAGCTTGGACTCACCGACCGGCTGAAAGTTGCATGTTTACTCACCTGCCGGTTTTGGCCTCACTGCTTGCTCGTCAACGGCCGTCCTCTCTGTTTTCCGGCTGCGAGATGGAGGCAGACTTGTCTCGCGTCATTCTTGGGTTTTCTCCCACTTCGTCCTCCACTTCTTCCCTGCGGGGCTCACTGACGGACCGCCGTGTTCTGCCCCCCTATGGTGAGGACTCCAATTCAGTCGCTCTCTTTGCCTTCAGGGTTCGGTCTTCTCCCTTCTGTGGCAACGCCGCAGTGGTTTCCTCCGCGTTGGGTGCATCGCTGCTTGCCCCAATGTGTCGTCTGTGGGCGGGGTGCGTTCCCCTTCTATCGCTACCGCTGGTGAAGCGCTCCCACTGTGGTTCAGCACCACCATGGATCAACAGTGATGTGGCTGGCTCCGCTAGACTCCCAGCAGTTCTCGGGCGGCCGCCAATTTGGAGTCAGGCGTATCGATCTTGTGGCTGTCTGGATGCGGCCGTTCGCTCTCTCCTCTTGTGCTCTCAGGTTGTGTTTCTTGTTTCTGGCATGGCTATTGGATCTCGTAGGAGCCCCTTGGTCGGTTCTGGAGCCCCTACTTGGTGGATAGATGGTGATTGTCAGGCCCGTGTGAGGAGCCTCAGGAAAGCATTCAGGACAATCATATATCACTTTGGTGTAAAATTTCTTCAACATAGTCCTACAGCCTTGTGTTCCAATTGCCCTGCTGGCATCCAGGTCCCTCTTCCCTGTTTGAAGTTGGCATTTGAGGAGGAACACAGGGGCCCTCCTTAGGTCTTTCCGTTATATTGGAGGTGAAGTGTACAGGGGTGCCACCTCCTTAACTTGATCCAGCTTTGTCAGGGGTGTAGGGGCTGATATAGAAACACCTTTGCACATCAGTTGGTGTTACATGAACAAAGTACGTCGTCTTATGAGCACCCACAAAATCTTTAACGGTCTGTTTGAAAATTGGTCACTGGGCCCTTACTTTCCCTAGTCTCTGCTAAAAGTTTCTTTTCAATGTTGTTGAGGTTGCTGTGGTTCCCTTGTAATAGTAGTTCCAGACCTTTAGGGCATGGTGGTTTATGTCCAAAGATAGGACCCTGAGACAGAGCACCATTTTCTTTAGAGCCTAATACATTTTTTTTGTTTTGTAGGTTTGTTGGGTTTAGTGGCCATGTCTCTCATAGGCTGTCTGCATTTTTGTTGGTGGGTGAGAAATTAGCCCACTCCTAAGCAAGAGCTCTGTTAACTGAAGAGGTGCAGTTACTACACGAGGCAATGATGGTGTATTTATGGTGCTTCCAGATAAAATTATGGGCTCATCAATGGCTTCCGTAATTGCATTACGTAATGCACTTTTAGTAGCCACTAATCTTGCTTTGTCATTATAAATGTCATTGTTAATCAGACCGATAGAATCAACTGACATTGCTAGTTTTTGCAGTCTTTGCGCCTTTACCCACAGAACCTTGAAGTTTTCGTCTCCCATGGGCTCAACAGAAAGTCTAAATAATCGCTACAATTCTATATTAAGAGATGATCTAACCAAGTGCATCTGGATTCATCGGCCAAGAGGATTGGCCCAGGCCGGCCTCGGGTCCGCCCTTGGCCTGGGCTTTGCCGGGGCAGCACCAGGGCACATCCCTTGCAGTGTGAGGAGAGACAGTGTTTTGAGCGCAATAGCAGGTGCCTCCCCCATCACCAGCTACATGGAATGAGCTGTGAGAGATGGACTTTGGGACAGTGAGTCCCATAAGGGCATAGAACAACCAGAGAAGCACCAAGAAATCATGCACTGTGGGTGGAGAGGCAGCACTTTGAGAGCGATGGCAGGCGTCTCCTCCTGCCAGCAGCTGCAGAGAATGAGCTGTGTGAGATGGACCCTGGGACAGGGAGTACCACCAGGGCACAGAATGGCCAGAGAAGCACCAACAAGTCCCATACTGTGAGGGGTGAGGAAGTGCCTTGAGCGTGATGGCATGTGCCTTGGTCAGATGCGGATGGGCACAGACTGGTTCGCCCTCTGCCCGGGCAGGGCCAGGGTGCGTCCAGTATGTCGGGGTGAAAGGCAGATCTTTGAGCACAATGGCAGGCACCTCCCCCTCTCAACACTGCAGGAAATGAGCTTTGTGAGAAGGACCCTGGGATAGTGAATCCCACCAGGGCACAGAACGGCCAGAGAAGCACCAACAAGTCCACTAATTATGGTTTTCATTCCAAGTTCAAAGTCAAATTTCAATCCATGTGAAATCACGTGTTTGCACAGGGACCGTAATTAAAAATTGTGTTATACTTATCACACCAGTGCAGTTTTTCCCCCATGGGGCAAAGGCACAGGGAAAAAGTAAAAACAAGCACTGGCGTAATGAAACTCGAAGGGGCTTCCCTGCAAGGGTCGTGGAGCCCCCCCCCCCCCCCCCACTCCGGGCTCAATCAGGAGCTCTGCAGGTCGAGTGCTGTGCTGAGGGGGGCCCCCTGGAGCTTGGGGCCCCCCGCACCGCTGGGGCTGCGGGGGCCTGTGTTACGCCCCTGAAAACAAGGGGAATTCTGTATGTTAATGCAGGATTCTTCATGTTAGGCCTCGCTTTCCTGCTAAAAACTCGGAATAGGACATATTTACCACAGTTGGTAAATACATCACCCTAGAACAATGGTATCTACCTTGTGTGGTAAATACTCCACCCTATTCCGATAAACTTGTAATGAGAGTGGATGAGGCCAGAGGCTTCTTAAATGAACACATTATTATTATGAATTATCTGGAAAAGGATTGCTTCTTGCCAACATGTGCCCACTGGCGCGGTCTCTAGGAGAAAAACTTGAAATACCCCTTATTAAGCATCAGGATAATGTACTAACCCTCTGATTTAAGTTGGTAGGTGAGTTTAAGTGAGGCCTCATTACAGTGTTCTCCCTGACAATGAAGAATTAGGCCATATTGACAATGCTGCAGGACACCTGTGACAAATGTATTGTGCCTAAGAATGTATGCTCATTAAGATTAACTATAGCTCATTGTAATAGAATGTTATACTTAAAGGGTTAAAAATGGGAATGTGATGATTTGAATTGTGGTTGGTTAGGCGTTGGACTGAGGGAATCGGGGAGTACCTTTATGTAATACTGAGGCAGCTCCTTATGCTGTATGAAAAAAACCGTAACTGGTAAAGTCTCTTCCCTGTCTGCAGTTGTCACTACAGATACCTGTAGAAACGTTGCTGTTTCACTTTATGAAGGATCACATTAGATAGCAGCCGTGCATTTCGAGTTCTTTCACATAGTATAACGAAAAGAAGGCACTGTAACATCAAGCATGTTTACAATGTTTGATAGTGTTTTCTTCATGCCTAAGATCTGTTGCCTTTTTCAAGGCACTTCACAAAATAATTGCCAAAGCACATCACCTTAAAGGTAAGAAAGTATCGGTTTCCCTTCAATGCAAATAATACAGCTCCCTAAATCAAAACAATACCCTAATCCGCTCTGGCACACTTTCAATAGCTACTTGCCAAACATGAAATATACTCTGCTACAAGCATAACTATACTGAAAGGAGACTGCTTTTTTCTCATCATTGTAGTTCCCTGGGGTACTACTTTTGAGGAAAGAATGTGCATTTCAAGCCTTTAGTGATTCTCAGAAAGCAATAGTTATGGGACACTAAGGCACAAAAAACAGTGACAAGAGAATTTGCCCTGCTGCACACATTTGTACCATAGTGTGAAACAATAGGTGAGGGGGAGGGGTGGTGCAATAGAGGTGTGGTAGGGTGGCTTGATTAGCCAGAACTGTATGTGTTTAATAAAGACATGAAGAAAATTGATAATGGATTTAGGATACACGGCATGTAAAAACAATAACAAAGTCAATCATTTTGACCATTTAGGGATATGATTTTTCTGTGGCACGTGATTACCAGCAAAGATGCCTATAGGCCCTCCACAGACCTCATGTGGTGGTAAAGTTTAACGTTTTCACTGGGTGGTTACCTAATGCAAGTAAACATATCAGGGTTTACTGTACATCTGCTTCTATATTCATTGATAGAAAATTATTAAGCACACAGAAGCTGATTCACAAAGGCATTTTGGAGTATGGGAAGTAGTACTACAGGAGTATTAGTTTGCATAATCCTAAATGCTTTTGTTAATTGCTCCGAAATGTCCAGCTCCCAATTAGTAAAAGTACAAATAAAGTTCAGTCCATTCTACCTGCACTAATTCTAATTGAATATTACATTTTAGATGTTTAGGGCCAGTTTGCTAAGATATGTAAGAGAAGGTATAAAAGTACTACAGCAGTGCTACTTTACTTACCCCAAAAAGCCTTTGTGTCTAGGCACCAAAAAGTGTAATTGAACACAAAGGGCCCAGTTCTCTGTGCATTTTGCATTAAATCCCACACTGGCATCAGTGTGGGTTCAATATATGCTGAGAAGTTTGATACCAAACTTCTCAGTTTTCAGTAAAGCCATTATGGTACTGTGGAGTTCGTAATGACAAACTCCCAGCACCATATACTCTTAAGGGCAGCACTGCACTTACAATGTCTAAAAATGGACTTAATAAACTGCTGACATTGCAGAATGCGGCAGCCCAGCTTCTACACGGAATCCCTAAGCATCAGTCAACATCTTCAGCGTTTAAAGAGCTACATTGGCTACCAATGAAGAAGCCCATTGATTTTAAGACTCTGTGCATCACCTTTAAAGCACTTCATAATTCAGGCCCTGAGTACCTTACCTGAATACCTTAAATGCAGTTATTCTTGGTGTATTCACTCTAGGCCATAGCATTTATCTACAGGCAAGAACCTATTTGTTCACAAATTGAGAAAATCTTCCTGGGGAGGCAGAAGCTTTGTTACTTGTACGGCCAAATTATGGAATACCTTCCCTCATAAACTAAAGGAAATGACTAATCTTCAATTCAGGAAATCCCTAAAAACCTGGTTGTTCAACCATTAGTTGGCCTTTGCCTGACAGTCCCCCTCAATCACTGAGCCTATCTCTTCACATTGACTTAAGTAAAGGCAGCACCAAGACACCTCTGGGCATTCGAGCACATTATATATAACTTTCATTTCATTTCATTTCATTTCATTTCATTTCACCGGGTATCTGGTCTCACCCTTTCTCTCAATAACCTCAATTGGTCCATTCTAGCATTCCTGGAGAGCCTTTGGCTCTACTGGCTCCATCACCAATACTTTCTGAGCAGGCTGAATTTCCAGTGGTAGACTTTTTGTCATACCACCCCTTCATGACTTCCTGGATGGCTTCAAGGTTACTCGAAGCCTGCTTCCATAACTTAGCCATCTGTCTTCTGAAGGCCAGCATTTAGCTCACTTGGGGTACTTTCCTGGGAGCTTTTTCCCACTCTTCTTTCACCAGACTCAAAGGTCCTCTGGCTGGGGGCCCATACAACAGCTCAAAGGGGCTGAAACCCACTTCTCTCTGTGGCACAGCTCTCTAAGCAAACAACAGACATGGGTATAGGGTATCCCACCTTTTCCCTATGGCCTCTGTCAGGCTTCTGTTCATGCCCTTCATGGTCTTGTGAACCTCTCAACAAGCCATTGGTTTGTGGCTGGTAAGGGGAAGAGAACTTGTAAGTAACCCTACACTCCTTCCACATTGACCGCACATAAGAAGACATAAAGTTTGTGCACTCGTCAAACACAACCTGCTTGGGTAAACTCACTTGAGTATAAAACCGAGCAGGGCTTTTGCCACTGCAGGTGCAGTCATGGTCCTCAGGGGTATTGTCTCTGGGTACCTAGTGGCATGATCCACAGGAACTAGGATAAACCTGTTTAATGATGCAGTCTGGGGATCCATAGGCTCTACAATGTCGATGCCCACCCTCTCGAAGGGGGTGCTAACAACAGGCATGGGAGCAAGGGGACTTTTAGCCTCTGCCCTGTCTTTCTCATTAGACTGGCACGTCACACAAGTCCTACAGAACGCAACTGAGGCATTCGTGATCCTAGGCCCATTGAAGCGGGCAACAAGCCTTGCAAGGGTCTTGTTTGGGCCTAGGTGTCCCTCCAGGGGCATTTGTTCGTGATCCCGTTCAAGTAGAGAGGCCCTGTAGCATTGGGGGGACTACCAGGCCCTTGATGTTGAATTTCCAGGAGCCTTAGGTTCATTGTACAGGAGGCTGTCCTCAAGTAAATGTGGTGACTACCAGAGGCATCACCTGCTGCATGGGCTTCTGCCTGTTGTTTCATGCCCACAGGATTTGGGCAATCTCTTTGTGCCCTACAGATCTCCTTCCTGGTGGGTCCTCCTTCTACATGCCATCCAGCAAGTTCCAGCCGATCACCAGCGGAAGCAATGTCCTCGTCAAGGGACTCCAGGGCAGCCAACACTAAAGTCCCATCCATCTCACTGGAGGTTCATTCAGGGGGTGATTTCCCATGCCCTTTGCCTCTCCCCTTCTTAACAGCAGGCCGGGCCATTGTTCCAGGTTCCAGCCCTTCTTGACTCCCATCTTGGGAAGAAGTTGGACCGTGTGGGAGCACAGATCCAGTCAGGTAACCATAACATTTCCACATGGGCTTAGAGCTCCACTTCCTTCCAGGTAGTGTGCTCCAGGTCATTACCTGACAAGCAGTCCCCAGGCATGGCAGGGCTCACTGCAACTTTTAGAAGACCTGAAACTCCCCCCACTCAAATGGAACAAAGGCCACAGGATAGTGACCCTCTCTGTTGTCAGCCACCACAATCTGGTGAAATACATTGGGATTACCTGCTTCTGGGACACCTGCGGACTCCTTACCATAGACATACTGGCTCCTGTATCCCTCAGATCCTCAATCCCTTGCCCATTGATGGTGACCCATTGTCTATACTTTTTAGTATTTGAGACCCATGGATCTTAGGAACCATCTCACTGTCACCCGTGGACACTAATGTAACCCAGTGATGGCCAGCACAGGTATGAGCAGTGGGGTGGAGGAGGGACTGGCTGGGTGATGCGGCGAGCTCATGGTAAGTGGTTTACTTTTTTTTTCTTTAACAATACTTATTCCTTTGTCTGTCAACTCCCCCTGCCCCTCCCCTGCCCCGTCCACCGCTCTTACCTGTGTCGGCCACCACTGAAGTAACCTCACTAACCCCTCCCCCATTAACTGGGACAGACACCTCCCCCAGCACTATAATAGCCACCCCTGGAATATTTCCTCCAGTGGGAGATTGTGCTCTTTTTGGACACTTGGGATCCCCTTGTTGTGTTCATACTCACAGCACTCATAACACCGGGTAGTTCTGATGGGCGCCGCTAACTCTTGTCAGGGTAGTTTTTCTTCTGATGGCCAGATTGGGGATATGATGCAGACCCTCTTCCCTGTGAGTTGTTATGGGGGTCTGAAGAGAACTCCTTTTTTCTCTCTCCCTTCTTCTACTGGTGGGAGCCCTGACCACTCTTTTGGGAGTTCCCCTCCAGGTACCTTTCTGGGCACTCTGGTACTGATCCAGAGGTCCGCCTCTTCAGGAAGCTTCATGGAGTAGAAATCTTACCGTCAAGCAGGTGTTGGCGCAGCTCTGCAAAACAAAGATCAATCATGTGGTTCTACAGAATCAAGTTGTACAGCCCTGAATAATCATCTAATTTGCTGCCCTTCACCCAGCCCTTTAGTGCCTTGCTAGCATAATCTCAGCAGTCCATACACTCTGCACTCTGGTGCTGATCCAGAGGTCCACCTCATCAGGATGCTTCATGGAGTTAGAAAGCTTACCATCAACCAGGTGTTGGCGCAGCTCTGCATAACAAAAATCAAGCATGTGGTTCTACAGAATCAAGTTGTGCAGCCCTGAATAATCATCTAACTTGCTGCCCTTCACCCAGCCCTTTAGTGCTGTGCTAGCATAATCTAAGCAGTCCATACAGCTCTGTGGTGTGATTTTATGATTAGCCCTGAATCTCTGTTGGTATTTCTCAGGTCTCAGCCCAAACTTACAAACAAGATTGTGTTAATTGTAGTATAGCTTGTCTGCTCCTCTACCTCTAGAGTGAGAAGTGTATCCTTTCCCACCATGGGCATGAGCCTTTATAGGCTATCTTCACAGGACTCCTCTGGGACCTTGTACTCTCTTAGTGCCACTTCACAGGTTGCAAACCACTTGTCTATGTCTGACTGATCTCAAACCCGACTTAGCCTTTATAACAGAGACCTGGCTTGATCATCATAGCACCCCCGATATCGCAATAGCCCTTCCAATTGACTATAAAATACTTCATCTAAATCGAGTGAAGAAAAGAGGTGGAGGAGTAGCTCTGCTATTTAAGGACTCCCTCTCTTGCAGACAAGAGGTGATCACACAGGCCAACAGCCACGAAGCTATGGCCTTCTCAGTGTCTATAAATACTAATATTCTATTTGGCGGAGTGATAATTTATAACCCCCCAGGCAGCACGATGGATTTTAGTGTCCAGCTCCTTGCACAAATCATGCCAGTCTGTCTCAAAAATAAAAACATCCTGCTGATAGGGGATTTCAACATACACCACGACAACGGCAATAATGCCCTTACCAAACAGCTACTAGAGGATATGGAAATCCTACAGCTGACTCAAAGAATTGATTTGCCTACACACATAGCAGGACACACATTAGATCTGATGTTCTCTAATATAGGAACCATTGACATCAATGAGATAAAACCAATGACATGGACAGACCATTTTTTGATTGTGTTTTCCATCAACCTATACTCTAAACACCTCAAACTACCGACCTTGGCATCAGTTAAAACAAGGAGCTGGAAAAGATTTTCGGTAGAAAAATTCCAGCAACATTTTACACACATAAACACAATAACCACTAACACGAATGATGAAATAGAACTACTCCAGAACAACATCAGGAGTGCACTGGAACACTGTTCAGTTTCACACTCTAAACACAAAAATAAAACCACTATATCAGAGAAATGGTACGGACCAGAACTAAAGTTAATGAAAAGGAAATGCACATTATATGAACATAAATGGAGACTCAATAAAACCCTTGAAACTAGAGCCACATTCAAAAAAGAACTCACACTTTACAATAAAGCCATCAGGAAAGCGAAGAAAGAATATTTCTCACGTAGAATAACAGAAAATAAAAATTCTTCAAAAGAACTATTCAAAATAGTCAAAGAACTGTGTGGACCTACGAGTCTTTCAATTGATCTCACTCCTTCGCAAGAAAACTGCAACAAAATAAACGAATATTTTTGTGAGAAAATAGACACAATCTATGCCTCTTTTTCCAATACCGAACTGAAACACACAGAACCTCATGTACCATCAACAATTCAGGCTAACTGTCTTAGGTTCGGTCCCTTCTCAGAGGAGGAGGTGAGTAAAGTTTTGTTAGAAGTAAAATCAGGCTCCTCTTCAGATCCATGTCCACACCACATTTTCTCGCAATTAACTCCGATAATATGTCCGGCCGTAACAAAAGCATTTAACCTTTCTCTAAACTCCGCTGAATTTCCAAAAATCTGGAAAAACGCCATAGTCACCCCTCTATTAAAAAAAGCGGGTTCTGATGTTAACAACCCGGCAAACTATCGGCCTATATCACAGTTACCTTACTTATCTAAGGTATTAGAAAAACTAGTCAATAGACAGTTGTCCAACTTCTTGGAAGCCAATGATCTACTGGATATATCTCAAACAGGGTTCCGGACTAACAACAGCACGGAGACAACACTCCTAGCAGTGATGGATAACATCAGAACCCAGGTGGATCAGGGGAAAACAGTCGCCCTGATATTGTTGGACCTCTCGGCGGCATTTGATACCGTACCTCACAATCGGTTACTGGAAATTCTTGCAGCAAAAGGAATCCTGGAAAATGCCCTAGGGTGGCTACAGTCTTTCATGCAAGACAGGACACAATCAGTACAGATGGGTGACTTCTCATCCCCTTCCCGGAACATCAAGTATGGGGTCCCACAGGGGGCATCATTAAGCCCGACTCTGTTCAATGTGTTTGTCTCTTCATTGGCCAAAATAGGACGAAAATGGGGTGTCGATATATGTTCCTATGCAGACGACACCCAATTGATGATCACACTGGACAAGGAGGATGACCCAAAAGATAGATTACTAAATTGCCTTACGGAACTAGCCAATTGGATGCATAGTCACTGTCTTAAACTAAATGCAGACAAATCCGAAATAATGTTGTTTGGCAGACATACACAGCTATGGGACAGCAGCTGGTGGCCCACAACATTAGGCACCCCCCCCAAGCCCGACACTGACGGCCAAGAATCTAGGGGTGACACTAGATAACACTTTAAGTATGAAAACCCACGAATCAACAATCTGTGGTAAAGGCTTTGCACTACTGAAAATGCTCAGAAGAGTCTTTCCATGGATTCCCACTGAATGTAGAAAGATCTTGGTCCAGTCTCTACTAATGAGTAGGCTGGACTATGGAAACTCCTTGTTTGTAGGAATGGCTGACTATCTCTTTTCCAAACTACAGGTCGTACAAAACGCTGCAGCCAAGGCAATCTGCAACAAAAGAAAATACGACCCAGCCAAGAGCTATATGAGAGAACTGCACTGGCTGCCAATGAGACAAAGAGCTATCTTTAAGCTACTGTGCATAACGCATAGAATACTGCACAATACAGGCCCTTGTATTCTAAAAAACAGAATCAAATTCTATGTCCCTTCTAGAAATCTACGCTCCCAAACTACATCTAGAGCAAGAACTACACGTGTGAAAACAGCAAGGATGGGCGGGCGAGCCTTCTCCCACCTGGCGGCGACCAGTTGGAACGAGCTGCCTGTGAATCTTAGATTAGCAGACAGCTTCCTGTCCTTCAGGAAGCAACTGAAAACATTTCTCTTCACTAAACTTGACTAAAATTAACCATCTTGTACTTACCTTTCATTTCATCACTGTCACTATAGCGCCGTGATATCCTACCCAGGATGATTGTTTGCGCTTTATAAGAACTTTTAACATTAACATTAACATTTAACATTAACATTAACATCCCCACCACATAGTTGTGCACAAAATCCTTTGGGATGTTGTATTTAGATTCACTTGAAGACACTGCAGGCATACTGTCATCATTGCTAGACCCCCCTGCAGGGCTCTCAGGTCCAGCTCTCTCAGGTTTAGCTAATGGGTTAGTTTCTTCTCCTCCCTCCAGAGCCAACCTCATTTCTTCCAGAGCTTAGTCTTTCTCAAGTGGGCAAGCTTCTCTACCTGCTCCAATGTTATTTTGGCAAGCTCTATTTTCATCTTTCTCTCATCTGTCCTGTCTGCCAGCTCCTCTGGTGACAGGGCTTTTGTAGATACAATGCTCCCTGTTCTGAATACTACCACTGCTCCTGGCAAATTAAATTGGTGGCGCCCTCCACAGGAAGTCCTGGAGGCAAAACAGCCTCCAGGTCCAGCTCCTCCTCATCCTCAATAATCTCTGGCTCCTCCTCTTCGTCTAGGACCTCATCCCCTGCCACTTGGGTCTCTGCCCAAGCTCTCAAATCTTTCTGCAGCTCCACCTTTTGCTTGAAGACATTCACAGAGATTTGAAAGGCCCCACAATAGCTCTTCATTTGGGCCATAGTATACGACTCTGGGCCAGATCAAACTCCTCTGCTGCAGGTGCAGGTCCTGTGGCTGCATCCCCAGAGGTAGGCATGTTTAAAGCACAAGAATTAAACAAGCAAACTGCTCTTTGTATAGAGTTGTATGAATGGTATTCTACAAGCACAAGTACTATCTTCACCGCTGATCACCAATGTTAGAAATGGGACACCTGGTTGGCTGAGGCATGCACCCAGGCCTGGCAGGAACCACCACTCTAGTCATAGTAAGTAGGATACACACTAAATATTCCTAAAAATACTAAATTTCTGGTCCAGGGAAGACATGGCATGGCAGTTCGGGCTGGACTGTTCCCATGAGACACACTGTCAGACTGATTTGCATATGGCCATGTCTGAACTGGGGTGGTGGAGTGAGCTAAAGAATGATGATGGATTAAACCCAGATCAGTTGACTGGGGGTGAGTGTTTGATTTGCTCAAGTGCTTCGTCCATCATCCCCTTTGGTATCGCTTTGTTCGCCCTAAGTTGGCAGGGTATGCCCAGACGTGGGTCCCTTGCTCACTTTGCCCCTAGATTGAAGATAGCCTGGCTGATGAGGGTTATGAACCCGAAACCGGTCCCAGGATGCTTGTTTCCGGTCAAGGGAAGACATGGCTTGGCAGTTCGGGCTGGACTGTTCCCATGAGGCACATGGTCAGACTGATTTGCATATGGCCATGTCTGAACTGGGGTGGTGGAGTGATGGATTAAACTCAGATCAGTTGACTCGGGGTGAGTGTTTGATTTGCTCAAGCGCTCCGTCCATTATCCCATTTGGTACGGCTACAAGACCCAAGCAGGCCCCGGTGAACAAAGTACCTTCCCTAGTCACAAACAATGAGATGCGTCGATCCTCTTCATGCAGTGAAGGTGATTAGTCAGTTCCGAACATGGGTTTGCCAGAGTCGAGAGGCGGCTTGTGATGCGTCAGATCCTGCCACGCAGTTCAGAGGATGTGTTGATCTCACCAAGCTGCAGAGGCAGTGATACACTGCCCGATGCATTGATTTCTGGAGGCAAAGTGCTGGTTCCGATGAGATGCTTTGAATTTACTCCCACATCCGGGTCGATACGCTGGTTCTGCTGCACGCAGACAGGAGATGCGTAAAAATTTATGTTGCAAGTATCTGGGCCACTTCCAGCAGCCCACTGATTATGGAGGGTGGAGACAGCCAAACCCTGCTAAAAACCGTCCCGAAGGAACTCCAATATAGCTGTAGGTTCACAAGAGGAAGAGGACAACCCTTTATCTTAATACCAGACAGATACATTTCACCAATGGTTGTCATTAGCCGTAAGAGTAGATGGCCGCCGAGAATGGTTGATCAGTTCCATAAACATTTAAGGAACACCCTCGGTTCTAAGAGGGTCTGCCTCTCAACTGCCAAACTGCAAGCTTCAACCTGTGAAGAGTGTCCAGTGGCAGGAGCATCTAACACAGCTGGGACGGATATGCTGGAACATCCAATGGAGCTTGATTGACAGATGAAGAAGACAAGGGTACCAAGGGCACCTCAACCAAACCGGGGCAATCAACAGAATCTCCGCCTCATCCAGAACCACCTTCTGCACCACCTGAGGAAGGATAGGAATGGGAGGAAAACAGTAAAGGAGACCCCCAACCCGGGCCAGGGAACAGCCAGAGCATCCACTTCCGACACTCTTGTGGACAGGACCAGACTGCAAAAGTAGGGAAGAAGGGCATTCTCATCGGTGGCAAACAAATCCAGCCAAGGTTGACCGAACTGACCAACAATAGACTGAAAAATCACCAGACTCAGACACATGGTCATCGAGATTGGAAACGTTTGACTCAGAGTGTCTGCAAACCCATTCTCCCTCCCCGGAAGAGAGTCTACCTAGAGAGACAGGAGATGGGACTTGGCTTCTAAGCAATTCCTCTAGGAAAGAAGAAACCGCAAGGGGCACATGCTGCCCGGCTAATTCAAATAGGAGCAGACAATCTGGTTGTCTCTGCACACACACTGGTGTGTGTAACAGGGGATACAAAAACAAAAGGCCTTCAGGACTGCTTTCAGCTCCTCCTTATTCAAAGATTGCAGAGCCTCCCACCAACTCCATCTCCCCTGTGCTATGGTATCTCCCAGAGTGGCACCCCATCCTATCCCACTCCCATCGGTCATGAGAACCAAAACAGGAAGAGGAACCAAAGAAAAACCCCATCTCAGAGGAGGGGGGTCCAACCGCCACTGGAGATCTCTGTAGATCTGAGGAGTCATCAGAACCAGAGTCTCATAGACCTGAAACAACAGGTTTCAATGCCTCAGGAGATGGGACACTGAGGGATACAGATGCAACCTCTCCTAAGGAACAAGGGCGAATGTGAAGGAGATCTCCCCCTGACTCTGAAGCCAGGTCTGTGCAGATGCCAAACGGTGAAGAAGGAGAGAGTACAAATGGGAGCGGAGACTAACACAGTGCTTCTATGACACCAAGATCTCTTCCACGTCCATCCCTAAGTGTGCCCCAATGAAGAGGAGATCATGAAATGGTTGGACCTGGGACTTCTTCTGATTGATCAAGAAACCATAGTCCTGTAACAGCGTGGTCACCCGGACATCCCCGTCTGGGCCTTGGAAAAAGACCAAGAGGCAATTATCCAGTCATCCAGATATGAGAAAAGCTGGACACTTTCAGACTGTAAAATATGCAAAAGAGGAGCTAACAGCTTGGTGAACACTCTCACTGTAGAAGCCAGCCGAAGGGCAGGACCCTGAACTAGTAGTGGTTGCCTGGACTGTGAACCGGAGGAATTTTTGCTGAGACGAATGCACCAGGACATGTAGGTAGGCATCCATGAGCTCAATGGAAGTCAGGAACTTGCCTTTCCTCAAGAGCAGCAGAATCAGTTGGAGAGACACCAGCTTGATGGACACACAAGGGATAAACTGCTCGACCCCCTTCAGGTCCATTACAGGGTAGAACTCTTCTGACGTCTTTTATGCCAGAAAAAGGTAGGAATAATGACCATTGTACATCATCCACGGTGGGACCGGAATGATGGCAGCCTTCTGGAGCACCAACTGAATCCCTTGTAGCAGTGCCATCAATTTCTCTAGGGAGCGAGGAGCAGAATAAATGGCACAGAGCAGTGATTCTGAAATTTATGCTGTATCCGTCTGAGACCACTCGGATGGCCTATGCATCTGGAAGGGACCAAGCCACTAAGTCCCAAAAGAGCTGCAGACGACCCCCTCCACTGGATGAAGTCTGGAGCAGTCATGCCTTAGGAGGGGCGGGGGCAGATGTGGCAGCTGCAGAGTACTGAGATTTGTCAGCGTTAAGGTTGCCCCGGCCACAACCCCTGCCTTGAAAGGGCTGGTGCTGAGGTGCCTTGCCCCCATATGGAAAAGCACATTTGTAACCAAACCCCCTGCTACTAGTAAAATGCCGAACAGGAACAATCAGCTTCCTGTTCTCTGCAGACTTCTTAATCTGCTCCTCCAAATCTCTGCCAAAGACCTTGAAGTCTATAAAAGGAAGCTTCTAGAGCACTGCCTCTGGACTGCATGTGCCTTCAAGGAGCGCACCCAGATGGTGCCCCGAGCTTCGATGGCAGCGGTAGAAGAGCCGCAGATGCACAAAGATTGTCAAAAGTGTTATTGGACAGAAACCACACCAGCTGTTCCATCACTGCCAAGACGACAGAAAAATCCACACCTTCCTGTATGTTATCCACCAAAGAATTGAAGTACTTAAGGAGGGACTGAATAGCGTAAGTGAAGTAGGTATTAGCCTTGACAGCAAAGTTCAAAACCACAAAGACCCTCTTCACCACCCCTCCAACTTTCTTGTCAACAGTGTCAGGGGACAGAGCATCCTCAGACTCCACTGCCCTCTGGGTGGACAATCCAGAAATAATATTATCAATTTTTACTGAGGCCAGAAACTCCTTCCTGAGCTTATCCAGGGAGTAACATTTCAGCAAGAAATTGCTTCTGGACATCAATCCTCTCATTTGTAAGCATGTGGCGTACAGAAGCATGCAAGGGCAATATTGATTGCTGATATCGCGAGAAAAAGTCACCCTCAGCTGGTGCCAGATCTGAAACATCAAAGCCCAAATTGCCCCGCACATGCTGCAAGATTTCGGCCAAATCTGCACTCTGCACAAAATGGCCCTTAAGGTCCTCATCATCTCCCTCTATGGAATGATCCAGCCTAGGAACCTAAGCAGGAGGCACCCCTTCCCTGGCATGAAGCACAGCCTCAGCAGCTGCAGCAATACTGCAGTATCTTCAGAATCACTTATTGTGCAGAAAAGCCCAAGAACCCTGCAGCACAAAGCAATCAGAAAGCAGATCCAAAACACAATCATAAGGGGGGAAACTGAAATATCAGTAACCAGACCGACACAGGAAACTCTTCCTGAGAAAACGGCTACTTGTCAGGGCAACGCTAACCATGACTGTACTCTTGTGTACGCCTCTAATCAGCGTGAAACAGGACAGGCAGAAAAACAACGATGCACTGCTCCAATAGAGCGGGGTGCCATTTTAAAATCAGGCCGTGGCCACGTAATGAATGATTCCCGAAATAGATTTGGCAATTAAGTGCAGTGCTTCAGAACACAGCGGCAGAGATGCCCGCGCCTGCTATGTAAATCGATACCAGGAGGGGAAGAAGATCACAAAAATGTAACCAAATAAACCTCCCCGAGGCCGTCACAGGCTGGCAAATAGGTCACAGATGCACTTGGGGACCTTCCATGCCCCGCCAAGGACACAATAACAAAAAAATCAAAATAAAACCGCTGCAGGAGGTCTTATAAGAAAATAAATAAAAATATACATTTCTGTAGCCAAGATTGTAATCGGCTGCAGAAAAAAGAACCGGGAAGTCCTTCCAAGGAAGTGAGGTATTTGTACTTATGAGGATGGGGGCCCTCTTGGATTGGGCAGGAAATTCAAGTTTGGTAATTAGGTTCTGCATGAATGGAGATAAACTCATACGTAAGGTCTGTGAGAGGAAGACAGGTGAAGAGGTAATACCCAGTTTGCCAAACTGGGGTTTCACCCACCGCGTTATGTTGTGGATAAAGTGCTAGGTTTCCAGGAGAGGAGGCTCTGCTGACTCTGCCTTCAGAAAACCTTTGACCAACGGCCCATCTGCCTCAGGGCTGTTAGTCAATGTAAGTCAAAAGATCCACTCTATTAAAGGAAGTTCTTCCAATGTACATCTTTCCTATAGGGAACTGCCAAGAAAAGCTGGGTGATCCAAAAGAGGAAGCAATGGAAATTACCATTCTCACTAGGTAAAACCACCAGTGTGTCAGGCTTTTCCAATAGCAAACTCATCCAAAACATACAACCTTGCTGAGTGGGTGAAACAAACATAGTACCCTCTCAGCAAAGTTCTCTTCCTTTAGTGCAACCACCATACTGGAGGATACACTGAAGGCTTTGGAAAGCTCCTACAGGGAGAGAGGATCTCAAACTATGGTGCACAATGCTCTGCTAGAGAAGTGGAGGCTATGGCCTCACAAACCAAAGGGTCGTCTGCTATTTTGGGTCGACGCCAACTTCTGTGTTTTTGCCTGGGGTTTAGCGGGAGGAGGGAGAGATTGCTGACTGTAATGAAAAGTGAAAGCAGCGATACAGATAATCTGTTGCATTTAATCTGTTTTATGCTCTTATTGTTGCATTCAATCTGTTTAATGCTTTTATTGTTACAATCAATCTTTTTTATGCTTCTATAAAATCTCTCTGTACATAAAGATAAGAATAAAAGAAAAACAAAGGAAGGCAAACTTACTAGATTTGTGCACCCCAAATCTAGAACAGCATCCCCGTAAACTCTGGAACTGCTCTTACTTTATTGCAATTTGAAAAGGAACTGTAAGGAGTGCTCTACCATCCTATGTATTCGGAACCTACTGCCCCAAATTAGCTTGCCACTTGTAGATCATCTAGATTTGTCTGTCATGACTGCTGTAGTGATACGCTCTAGTGGTTGTGGCGCCCCAGCGCATGCTGGGTAGAGATGCGGCTTCGCGCCAGTCGGCTGCGAGGAGAGCTAGCGGATGGATGTGTCCCGGCGCTTGAACACGTATATTTAATAATAAAAGGTTAACTCCTCCACAACGGTGCCAGAGTCATTTGTGGGGTGAACTACATCGGTACAATGGCGACGAGGATGGGATGAAGGCTAGCGCAGAACCCAGGCACCCCACAAGGGAGAATACCGAGCGTGGCAGAGGCACATCAGCATCATCGTGACACGGAGCATAGAGTCCGGTGCACCACCAGCGTCCCGAGGTCGCAGAGGGCTGCAGGAGCGACGGTGAGAGCAGCCAGGCACGCCAGCAGGGTGAGAGCCACGGGAAGGGACCCCATGAGCACGTGAGGCCAAGGCCTGGTGGGCAGAGGTAATCCACCTGCCAGCAGTGGCAACACAACCACAAGGGGCCAATACCTCGAGGGATTGTCACCCGATCGCGCAGAGGCCAAGAAGCACCGAAGCGCGCCAAACGACTGGGGACAGGAGGGCGTGGCAGGCAGTAGCTGCATGTGGGAGCGCGCCACTAAGAAGCGAACCACGCCTGACTGGTGAAGGTAACAACAGAACTGGCGACCCCAGGGTCATCGAGGAGGGGGCAAGCAGCCTTTCACCCACGCAACCAGGCAGCTCAAGCGAGAGGCAAGCTCCAGGGAGTCCACCAGAGACAGACGACAGAAGGAGCTCAGCTCAACACGATAGGGGCAGGATGTGCGCCCAAGCGACGTCTCTCACCAACCTAGTGCCCTTCCTACCCAAAAGAGGATACCTGGTGATGCCCTGGGAGGACTGGAAGCGGTATTTCCTGAACTATCTGGAAGCCTTAGAAGAGGAAGGTGAAGCGGAGTTCTCAAGTGCAAGGAAGAAGAAAATACTACTGCACAACCTAGGCCCAGAGGGTATCAGAGTATACGACAGCTTAGTGAAAGAGACCAGACCGGCGGCCGACACGGAAGTGTTCCAACACGCGCTGGAAGACCTAGATGCTCACTACAGGCCAGTGGTGTGCACGGCCATAGACAGATGCAATTTCTTCCAGAGAAAACAGAATAAGGGAGAGTCCATAGACGAGTACGTAGCGGCGTTACAGAAGATGGCGTTGACATGTAAATTCGGCACACTTCATGATGAGCTCATCAGAGACCAGATCATCATGCGCACCACCAACACGGCTATACAGGAGAAGTTATGGGTCAATGGTGACGCCCCGCTGAAAGAAGTGTTGGCGCTTGTGAAGAAGGCAGAACTTTCAAAACGGTGCGCGGAGGCGGCCAAAAGAGAGAGCAGCGACCGCACACCAGTCTGCAGGATAACAGACAGTGGCAGACCAGACGCCCCGAAACAACAGACGCCAAGCAACGCAAGGTATCAGAGAAGGTATCTCAGAAGGCCATGAAGAACCAGAAACCACAGGGAGAACGCAAAAATATGTGCTACAGGTGCGGCAGCCATTCGCATCAAGGTCATGACAAAATATGCCCCGCATTCCGGGCCAAGTGTGCATACTGCAACATAATGGGGCATTATGAGAAGGTGTGCAGGCGCCAGCTTAGCAGGACGGAGGTGAAGTACGTGGCACAAGAACCAGAAGGGGAGGAGGAACCCCAAGAAGAAGAAGACGAAGAGAACGAAGTCTTATGCATCGATGACCAGGTGTTGGAAGTGAACTGCACGCGATCCAAGAAACCAGCGTTACAGATGAAGATCGGCGGGGTACAAATAAATATAGTGGCGGACTCTGGCTCCCCATACACGATCATCCAAAGAGCCATATGGGAAAACGAATTCAAACCCAAAATAGGGGACGACTTACTACCCACCGACATCCACCCAGTCACGTTCACCTGAGAACCCTTACCCATGGTGGGGTACCGAAGGTTGATGTTCGACTTCAAAGGACGCAGAGCAGAAGGGAAGCTGTACGTGGCAGAGAAAGGACCCTCCGTACTAGGATGGAAAGACCAAGGGAACTTTGGAATACAACTCAACCCAGGTGGATCGAGGCAAGTGCTGCTGATTGGAGCAAACCAAGCGGACGCAGGGAGTAGGTGGATGACAGAGTACCTGGAGGTGTTCAAGGGAACCATTGGAAGGAGGACGAAATTCACACACAAAATACGCCTCAAGGCCGGGGCGAAGCCAATGAGCCACAAAGCCCGAAATATTCCCTTCCGAAGCAGAGAGGCAGTCCAGGAGGAACTGAGACGTCTGGAGGTAAACGAAGTCATAGAAGCGATCGAGAGCACAGAATGGCTAGCACCACTGGTGGTAGCCCAGAAGCCGAATGGGAAGGTACACCTGTGTGTGGACTTGAGGGAACTCAACAAGAACATTCTAGTAGACAAGTTCCCGTTGCCCCGGATAAGTGAGATGTTGGCGAAGACCAAGGGGGTCAAATGGTTTTCAACCATAGACCTCACCTCGGCGTACCACCAAATCGCGCTGCATGCCACCTGCAACCACCTGACGTCATTCATCACGCCTTGTGGATGTTACAAGTTTCTCAGGCTGCCCTTCGGCTTAGCGTTGGCTGCAGCGGGTTTCCAAAAACGTATGCATAAGCTGTTCCAGAAGGTAGAAGGGGTCCAATATTTTCAGGACGACATCCTGGTCATGGGGAAAACCAAGGGAGACCATGATGAGAAACTACACACAGTGTTAGTGATCTTGGCCCAAAATTGACTCACGGCGGAATGGCAGAAGTGCCGATTTGGAGTGGACTCGGTGACCTACCTGGGCCACGAAATCAGTGGAAGAGGAATAGAACCGAAAGAGCGAACATGGCGGCCATCAAAGACGCACCAACACCGACGAGGAAGGAAGATGTCCGCTCCTTCCTAGGCATGGCGGAGTTCTACAGTAAGTTTGTCCCGCATTTCGCGACCAAAACGCACCACATAAGGCAACTCTTAAAGGAGAAGAACGCCTTCAAATGGACGCAGGAGGAACAAGAAGAATTCGAGAGAATTAAACAGGACATTTGCACAGCAATCCCCCTTGAAGGGTTCGATCAAGAAGCGTTGTCCATCCTAACCACCGACGCCAGTGACAAGGGCCTGGGGGCGGTCCTGATGCAAAAAGGCCGGGGAGGAGAAGTCACCACCGTCTGCTTTGCCTCGAGAGCCCTTGCGGCGAATGAAGAGAAATTTAGCGTCATTGAGAAAGAGATGCTGGGGACGGTCTGGGCAATGGAACGATTCAGACAGTACCTGTGGGGTGCGGAGTTCCTACTCCGTACCGACCACAAACCACTGGTTAAGGTGTTGACTTCAAGCGGACATGCGCATGCGACCCCTCGCGTTGCTAAGATGAGCCTGAGGCTGTTGGACTACGTATATGATGTGGAGTACATCCCAGGATCCAAGAACAAGGTAGCAGACTTCCTAAGCAGAGCAGCCGCCATGGAGCTTGTGGAAAATCGGGAAACTTCGTAATGGGAGGATTACATGGTAGCACTCACGCAAGACTATGAAGGAGCAGTCAGCACACATGAATGGGAGGAGGCGTACACAGCTGACGAGACAATAGGCGCAGTGAAAGGCTATGTGAGACAAGGATGGCCGGACAAAAAGCATCTGGACAGTGAGCTGAGGAAGTTCTGGGAGATCCGAGAAGAACTGTCCATAGGAGACAACCCAGTGTTTCTACTGAGAGGAGACAAGGTGGTCCCACCGATATCACTGGTGAACCGTCTTTTAACCATTCTACACGAGGGACATCTGGGGATCATGAAAACCAAGGCGAGAGTGAAGCAGGCATACTGGTGGCCAGCAATGGATGGACAGGTGGAAAGATACGTCAGGATGTGTGAACAATGCAATAGGGCTGATAAAACACAAACCTTATTACGTCCACCATTGGGGAAATTCACGGGGCTGTCCAGCCCGTGGGAAATGCTGTCAGTGGACATACTGGGTCCAGTCCTGAGCGCGGAAGGGGTACCCAAGTACGTCATAGTAGCAGTGGACAGGTACTCTAAATGGCCAGAGGTGGAGGCATGTGAAAGTGCAGACAACGAGACTGTGTTAGCATTCCTCATAGCCACATTCCTGAGAGAAGGAATACCCAAGGTGATAACGTGTGACAATGGCCCACAATTTGTGTAAGAAAAGTGGAACGCCTTCATGACCAGGAATGGGATAGAAGTCAAACATACCCCTATCTACCACCCTGCGGGGAATGGACTAGCGGAAAGATTTAATAGGGTGATCATGGGATCCATACAAGCGGCAATAAGTGCAGGGTTAAGATGGGAGAAAGAACTCCAACGCATGCTCTGGGCGTACCGCATTACCCCGACCAACACTGGGTATAGTCCGTTCAAGATCCTACGAGGACGTGAACCATTTACGAAGGACAATGTGGCGTGGAAATACCTCATGGTGCAAAGCAAGTGGTCTCCTGCGGTGGTGAGGCGTAACCTTGACAAAGCGCAAGCCTTGTACACAGAGTACTATAACAAGCGGCGCAACACCAAAGAAGTAACGCTAAAAAGGAAAGGAGAGAGTAAATTTAGCCCCCCCCTGCAAGTGATAGAAACATATACCAGGTCGGCTTTGCTGAGCGATGGGAAGGTATGGTCGCAGGACAGGATGGCGAAATGCAATAGAATCATGAAGTGGGAAGACCCGGAGGACAGAAGAACCACGAGACCTGAAGAGGGAGGTGAGCTGGAAAGAGAGGGAAGTCTAGTGGCTGAGGGACCAAGCCCAACCTCTCCCAGGAGAGTGGGGGGGGATTCAGAATCAGAGTGCAGTAGGAGAGAGCAGAGAAGGAGAAACGAACAGACAGGATCACCTCACGAAAATAGGGATTCAGGAAAAGGAAGAAGAGGGACAAGGAGAGTTGGAGGCCAGAGGAGAATCCCCGACTAGAAGGGAAAGAACAGCCCCAGAGCAAGAACAGAAATGCACGAGATCGGGCAGAGTGATCAAGATGCCAAGAAGGTTTGAGGACTTTGACACGCAAAGCAAGTAAGACTGTGAATGTGGGGCAACTGTTGGCCTTGTGTTGAAAGGGTTTTAAGGGGGGAGATATGTAGTGATACGCTCTAGTGGTTGTGGCGCCCCAGCGCATGCTGGGTAGAGGCGCGGCTTCACGCCAGTCGGCCGCGAGGAGAGCTAGCGGACGGATGTGTCCCGGCGCTCGAACACGTATATTTAATAATAAAAGGTTAACTCCTCCACAACGGTGCCAGAGTCATTTGTGGGGTAAACTACATCGGTACAACTGCTGCTACCTGATCAGCAGCACTGTGTGGCTCACTAGCTGGGTGTGTACTATATAAGTGCTACTTCATACATACATTCAAACATATCATGATGGAAACCTAAACGAAAGATAAAAAGATGAAAACTGCATGTGGAAACTCCAAATGTAGAATTGTTTTAATGTGAACATAATTGACTGTATTCAAGTATAATGCACAGACTTGCATGCCTCAGATCTGTAAAGTGCTGCTTGAAATGTAAAGCATATATTTTAAAACTTGCATCACACTATTTGTTGAGAAAGGTAGAAAATAATAATGCAATTCAATGTTAAGGAGTCCAGGAGCCTGAAACATGGGAACGAGGAGATACCAGTCCAGGTGCGCAAGGAACGCAGACAGGAAAGCCTTCTGCTGCTCTGTAGTGTATAGATGAGCACAGCTTCCACTCTTCCCTTCTTCGTTATACTTCACATTGAAAGGTCTTTCCATCCGTGGTGAGTAGCCAGACCTGACTGAGATCATAGGACACATGGCGGAATTTATAACACCTGTAGTACAGTTGGGTCCATTTAGTTCCTAACGGGTTTCTGTCCGTGATCCCATCCCTAAAAAAGCAGAAAAACGTTAAGTAAAATGTTTATTTGTTGCATTTTAAAGTTCGAGTATGCCAGTAAGAACTAGAGAGGACGTTTTTCATGGTAGAAAAGAATCTGGGAGTGATATTGGCTCACAATTACTAGTACAAATGGGGTCACACACTATGGCCCAGATTTACTAACATTTTGCATCATGGTTGCGTCACTTTTCTGGCAATGGAGTGGGGGGATTCAGATTTAGAACTGCTCTGAAAACAAACAGGAGCTCTCAGGTTGACCCACGGTTGAAAATGAACCTAACCACTCATGTTTTTTGGATTGAATTGTGGCATTTGCAGTGTGTCTTCAATCAAAATGCTGAGCTACAAAAAATCCGAACGTACAGGAAGAACTTTATTAGACACACTACTCACTAGACATGGAATAATTCCGGATCAATCAGCCTCTACATAAAAGCGAAACACAGATTACGTGAAACAAATGGCAACATGATGACACATATTATTATTTCTGTAGTCCTGTGCAAATGTTCTTGGAGACCACTAAGGCGGTGTAGCAAGATGGCTGCCAAATACATTGTATCAGAGAAGGTGACAGAATGATGGGGGAAGCACTGGTGGTTACTGTAGGAAGAGCCACCAGGGGCGGCGCTGGCGGGGGCCTCATAAGAAAAACTTTAGATTTTGTCCCGAAATTCATTTATTTATAAATTAAACACCAGCTGTGCCTTCGGATGAGAAAAAAAACAGGATTTATGGATGAACTCTCTTGTACATATGTGATAGCGCTTAACATTGGTAACAGAAGGCAGCAATTGATTCAACATATTCTATAAGTAATAGTGTTGGGTTTTCATCCTCTGTACAATGTTTTAAATATTTGTTTATACCTATCTGTTCGCATGTGGAGAAAATGCTTTGTGTACTCATTTGACTTTGCAGCACTTTTTGCATCCTAAAGTGAGGTTTGCTCTAGGCTGGCACTTTCAGAATGTTATAGATTGAAATACAGACACATTGGGCCCAATTCACAAAGAAAATATGTACATTTACACCTATACAAGTACACAGATGCATGAATGGGCCCAATTCTGAAATAAAAGTTGTAAATTTGCACTCTTGCATTTTTACACATTGATGTAAATCTAGAAATTTGGAGAATTCACATAACATACCCAGTGATCCACTTGCATAGGGTACAAATCTACAATGAGTAAAGCTAGCCCACATTTAGTCTGGGAATGTGATGGAGAGGAGTGTGTGAGTGCCGAAATAATTACACATTTGTGGACATTCACAAACTGTCAAGCAAACTATAGCTTGATCCTCAGAATCCCCATGACTTATATGTGATTTAATATTGCATAACTGTATGTAGCTGTGGTATACAATTACCATTCACGTTTGCCAAGTATCCATTTGCAGATAACTGATAGCTGTAAATTGAGCCATTTTCAGCTGTAAACACAGGTTAAGAACTCAGTCTTGATTTTAGAAGGTTTGCACACAGTACTTTGTTGATACTGCACCTCGTACTACACCAATGGCTGTGTCCACTCTTCTGGTAAGCCAACCTCTCAGAATATTAGCGTAGCAAATAATGTAAATTGTTGTTTTCTTAGGACATCAGAAGTACCAGAGAAAAAAAGTAAAATAAGGAAGCCATTTTACAGGTAAAATGTGTTAGGGTACTTACATTTAATTATGTCACATAACAAATGATATACTGGCTAAAATGCATTGCTAGGGGTTCCTACTCTCCACATCACTACCTGCACCTCTGAAGTTGGTTTCAAAATAGAAAAAACTGACAATTCAGGTATGCTGCCCCAAATTTGCTATCTTTAACATTTGTCCCAAGTTAACTGGAGGAAGGTGGAGTATTAAGTAGTGATGCTGGTTAGGCTTCACAATGCAATACTCTCACGAACCCCAAGATGTTCCTTGTATTCACAATAATGAATCCTTAGCTCAGTCCTGGTAGAGTAGCAAAAAGCAGTAAGGCTTTACTAAAAGAACATGTGTTAAGCATCTCAGAGTACCAACATGGACAATAAGTAATAGATACAACACAAAAGAAATCTGACACCAATTTATAAAACTAAAGCAGATTTTTTATGTAATTTTAGACATCAAAACAAAGTCAATCAGATACGTATAACTGGAGTTATAGATTTTAGAAGCAAAATTAAATCGGTGCAAAATAGCAATCCAAAACTTTATCATTGTGGTCAATGGAAAACATCACTAGTGACAACAATCGGTCACTTGCAGGTCGAGTTGAGTGGAACCCAAGGAGGGTAAGGTGATGCAACCTTTAAGGTAGTTACGTCGGTGCATGCCACATCATCTTTGGCATGAGAATCGGGTCAGGCGTGAGGAGGCAAATAGTTTGATAAGAAACATGTCATTTTTTGCCGGTACAATAAGGGAGCTGCTAACTTCGAGGTTGCCCAGGTGCCATCCCATGTTATCCTATGGACAGCTGAACACTTATTGTAGCCTTTTCTAGAAACAGTAACTATAGGGACATATAAGCTTGCACTTATATGTCCTCACCCTTAATATAATGTACCAAGCCCACTGGGCTGAGGAGCCTTCCATAGGGGTGACTGACATACTGAAGATAGTGCTTTGACCTTGCCACACATGGCGAGGACAAAGATGAGTTTGAGTAATTTGCACTGCTCCTGCAGTCTGCAATGGCAGGCCTGCTGTCTGTAGTTTACTTGGGTCACTCATGCTGGCTCAAACAGTGCTTCCAATCCTGGTTAACCCTCTAACACCCATGCCTTGGGTACCTCGGGTACCATACACTAGGTACCCATAAGGGGGTTAAAATCTTGCCAATTGGGGTTCCCAATGAACCTATATCAGCTTCAGGGAGAAAGCACAGGCACTGGGGTCTGATTAGCAGGCTTCAATGCAATGTAAAAGTCCAAAACTAGCATCTAGTAGTCCAAAGGGGGGCAGCACGAAGCAGACAACTGCAAAGGCCTGTTTTCGTGCAATGACTACACAGGGTTGCAAGTCCTGACTCTCCTATCTACCTCTAGATATTGCTCACACCTGCTCTGTGGCCCCAGAGTCCACCAGTCAAGGAGTTTGAACTAATCTACCGCTGTATACTGGGGATGAAGTGAATGTCCATCCTATCCCCTCGGAAGCTGTCTAACAGATTGCAATTGAATGCTCAATTTATCTTCCTCGTTCCATAACAAATATATCTAGCATACTTAACAGAGAAGCTCCACCCAACACGCTTTGGACAGCTGAAATTTAAGACTTGGCAGCTACTTTCTTTTGCCACTGCCCTACTCTCTGACACATTTAAAGTGGAAAAAAACACATTAAACTTTGTTAGTTTAGATTGATGCAGTGGCATTGGTGCTCTGCATAAGTTAACAAAGTGACACATCTCTCTCTTCCTCTTGAATGATGATAGAGAATTGCACTTAGAGAGAGGGGTGGAGGCTGTCAAGTGTTTTCAGCAGTTGAAGTTGGAAAATGTTAAACTGAAAATAAGAAAATGACTGCATGATTCTAGTATTTTGTTTTGGTAGCCACTGAATGATCAAGAACATATTGACAGGAACTTTCCCTGTAAAGACACTTGACACGTATTTCCAATACTTTTTTGGAGATACCATAGTCCATTTAACAATCTCAGAACAAGTTCCAGGAGTTCTGGGCGGTTAAGGGCTATGTGAAGGACTCCATAACCTCTTGAGAGCACGGGCCGTAGGTATAGTGTTTCCCCATAAGAAACACCCAACACAACATAATATATAAAGCTAGCCAAGAAAACCTCTTTTACTTCTCATTTTCTTCATTTGTAGCAGAGTTTCAATGTGGGTAGACAATGTAGTCCCATCTAGAGGGACTTTGGTAGTACGAGACCCGGAAGGAAAATACGTGCTAGCACAAAGCACTCCGAAGAAGCAAGAGATCATTCCTATTAAAGTATATTATGCCAATGAGCTAGCCCTGGCATTTCTTCCAGACTTATGGCCCATAGACTGGATGTATCTGTGGTATTGGCTGGTAGCCTTAATTGCTTCTTATCAGGAGAATTAGATAGATTTGCCCTGAATGCTAGCATTGATAGAGACTTACAAGACAAAATGTATGGATTTGATGCACAGACTTGACCTCTTTGAAGTGTGGAGGGAACGCCATCTTCGATACTCAGTATACACATTCTATGCAACCCCCAAAACCTATAACACAGAATTGACCACAGATATGTGAGTCGCGATATCTGCACTCAGTGTTCAGAATCCTACCATTTAACCGGTCTATCTCTTATGACTCATCACACTATGTACATTTGGCACAAAGGGACTAGCTAGAAAATTAAAATTCCTCCACCTTGAACCATACCTCTTTTCAATTCGATCACAAGGCAAGCAAACCCTACCCTTCTAAGCAGAGTTATATTAACCCTTTAATAATCCTTCTATCTATATAGACATCCATCCTTTTAAGCATCTACTCATCAATATGTCCACATGTCCATCTATCCATACTTTCACCAATCCATCCTTTCAATTTTCCCCATCTGTTCATTACTCGTCCTTCCACTCATTCACCCTATAACCTATCGATGGATGTATGATGATACAACGCGTACCATCACAACGCGGTATGTTACATCGCGGTTTTGACAACGCAAGTCGTTACATCGACTTGCATTGGAGGGCGCTGGATTTAGGAATAGTGTGATTTACTATTCCAACTCCAGTCTACGTACAGTAGGGAAGGTGTTGGAATAGTAATTCACACTATTCCTTAGTCTAGAGCGCCCTCCAGTGCAAGTCGGTGTAACGACTTTCGTTGTAAAAACCACGATGTAACCATACCGCGTTGTAATGGTTGCGTGGTAAAGGATGTTTCCCCCTATCGATCATTCTGTTTTTAATCAGACCTCTCACCCTTCCATCTATTCATCTTTTTACCCTTCCATCCTACCTTTCACCATCTCTTCCTTATTTTCCTTTACCTTTACTTACTTTCATCCTTCCTTTCTCATCCCATTCTTTCTTCCCTCCTATTTATCCATATGTTCATTACTTTTTATTTCTTACTTTTCTCTCATGCTCAACTTTTCAATTTGTCCATCTGTGTTTCACCTAATTATTATGATTGCATACTTTTTCTTTCTCTCTTTTCTTTGCTGAACATGTCTTCCCTCCTGCCACACCCCTTTATCATGTATTTCTTAACAAACTTTGTCCCTAGATCTGCATAGGAGGCCTATTAACAATTAATGTTTAGTGGGACCCATTTCAGCAGCCCAAAGCACCCACAGGAATACCCCGCTACAGTTGCTTAAATGTTAGATTACCTGGGGTTTATTTACAAACCCCTTGCACTGCCGTTCCGTCAATTTATTTGACGCAACAGTGGTGCTTCATTTGCTCCATATTTACAAAGTGACCGATGCGTCTGAATGCGTCTGTATTTCCAACGACGGAATTGGCTGTATTGCTTTAGTTTTTAATATAAGCAAGGTAGACGTTCCGTCTAAACCTCTCCTGTAAAATGGACGCAGTGGTATTTGGTATTTATGACATTTTTGAAAAGTGATGCATTGTCAGGAAGCAGGCCGCTGCGCTTGTAATGCCTCATAATCCATATGCCCGTAAAATCCAGGTGTGGGAATAACGCATTGGCAGTTGAAGAGGAATTTGACCTGCTGAAGTGACTTGAAACAGTGTAATCTGCAATCAAGTCACATCACCTCAACAGGTAAGTGCACACATAAGGTAGGTAACACAGTACATCACACATTACACAACGTTATTGACTCATGTGACATATAGGTAAGCATAGTGGCACACAAGAGTACACAATGCCCACTTGTATGCGTGGCATCCAGGACCAATATCAGAGAGTGCAAGATGAGTTTTCACCTTTTGACACACCATTGCATTGCTCCCAATAAAGTAGGCTTCTTGCATCAACCTAAACTGATGCATCAACTCTTTTTTGACACAGGGCAATAGTTGAATTTGTTTTATGACCAACTACAGCAATGAGTCAATTTTGTGCAGGATGACTTGCAGCAACCTTCTCACTGATTCGTTAGAATTTCTGACATATCCTTAGGACCTTGTGCCATGGAGCCCCATATTGTAAATACGGCGCATCCATGGAGTTGTAACCTATCTTGACGCAGGTGCAAGTAAAACTGATGGATTGCTTCCTTACCTCAGCAATGCTTCAGTTCTTGTAAGTGAGGCCCCCTACCTACTGTGTGGAACAAAGTTAGAACCTGAGTTTCCTTGTTTAAACTGAGAGGGCAGGCCTGTAAGATCTGACTTTTTGCCAAATCCTGATAGATTACTTTGAAAATAATTGAGGGTCCACGTGGGACGGAATAATAGAATGGCAAGCTATAAATGCAAAATTAAGAGGTGCATGCATTGGAAAAATACATGGTGTGAAGAGGCAGTTGATGGCTGATATGGAAAAGTAATGATTGCAGAACTTGCTGAAGAAATAGTAAGCAGCAAATCTAGAAACAAAGAACAACATATATGAATATGCTCCTAGACAAATTCTCATACACATCATTAAGACAATGACTACATAGCGAGGCTGGTGAGCCTTTGAAGATGTTGGCCTCGATATTGGTGAAAGAAACCTCGAAACAGCCTATTCTTCGCATTACTGACCATGTTTGGATACTGCAGATTACACAAGCCTCCATTAACTCATTGGATGTTTATTAGGATTTTAATAAGCACCTGAAAATACCTAGATCCAAAAGAGATCCAGTCTTTGCTGAGAAAAAGAAACCAACTACAGTAGGCAGCCAAGCAAAGAGACTAAGTTACAATGGAAGAACTTCTGTCCACACTGGAGTATACAAACCAAGGTAAAGCCCTGGGACTGGATTGAGTCCTTATGCAGTTCTATGAGGCCTACCCACAAATAATAATTGTTAGTTATTGGGTTTCTGGTTGGCAGAGGTATGGGCCCTGTCCATGCAGGAACCACAATCCTAGTCAGGATAGGTCAGTAATGCATTTTAAATTAACCTGTAGCTTGGCAGAGAACAGTCAGGGCATAACTCAAGAGGCAATGTAAAATGTATTTGTGCGCACAACACACAGTGAAAACACCACAAAAGGACTCCACACCAGTATAGAAAAATAACCAATATGTTTATGATTAAAACATGACCAAACCGATAAAAATCCAATAAGTAGAAGTCACGGTATGAATCTAAAAAAAAAAAAACTGTTTGCAGTGCATGGAAACAAATAGCACCAACCAGGGCTCCCTGGTCACACTCAGCCAGTGCAAATCCAAAATTTCAGATCGACCGCGATGGAGTCAGGGTTGGATACAAGGACCAGCCTGGACTTGCTGAACCGTACCTTGGATGCGTCGGTGCAGAGGAAGGTGCATGGAGATAGGAGGTGATGCATCGTCGATCTTGCAATGGGTCGGTTCCGAGCTGCGCAAAGTCGAAGATGCATTGAGAGTCAAGATGCGATGAAAATCGGGGTGATGAGCTGTAGGTGATGCATGCAGCACAAAGTGATGTGTTGGCATCGAGCCACGCTAAGTCAGAGATAGGTTGGAAATGGGACGACGTGTTGCACCATCGGCGATGTCCGCAGTTTTTGCAGCAGCATTGATGCGTAGGTGGCAAAAGAAATGCTCCGGTTCTGAATGGTGCAACATTGTCGATGCATGAATTTTCTGGGTTGAAGCACTGAAAACTCCCTTGAAAGGGCCCAGGACTGGATTGACACTACTTGGCAAAGCAGGACTCACTGAAGGTTGAGTCCAGTTACTGGTTGCAGGGTGAAGTCTTTGATATCTCTGAGACTTCAGAAGCAGGAGGCAAGCCAACTAGCCCTTGGAGATACTTTGGTTCTGGGATTTAGAGATGCAGGTCCAGTACTTGTCACTCCCAGGCAAGAGGTATCAGCCAACATAGCGAAGCAGTTCAGCAAAGTGGAAGGCCTTCCTGACAGCACAGCCGCCCTTCTTTCTGGTAGAATGTCCTCAGTTCCAGAGTGTATTGATTTGGTGGTGTCAGAGATCCAGTACTTACACCCAGTTGGGCCTTTGAAGTAGTGAGACTTCAAAGAGATGACTTTAAAGTGCACAAGACCATGCTATACCTGCTCTAGCTCCAGAATCACCACTGAGGTATGGGGAAAGGACACAACCTTTTCAGGTGTAATAATCAACTCCTCCCTCTGTTAAAATGAAATTGTTTCTGCTTCCGCATTACCCTATGTAAGTTAGCATTCGCTGCACCATTTTCTGTTAGGACGCCATTTTGAATCATGATCAAAACGAATCCTTTGCTATTTCTAAGAAAAGGCTTCTGCTGAGTTTCATTTTCCCAAGGTTGAGTTTTGCTTCACTAATGAATAGACTGTTCTTATTAGCGCATACCTTTCTCACTAGATACAGGCCTTCTCCCACTTCTTTGGCGACGGGCCCACCTGGAGTAAGCTTGGCCTCTGTAACTCAGTAAGATATGAGCACTGAGATTGTTTTTTCTTCCATATTCCAGTGCTTTGTAGCATCTGCCTGGAAAATTCCATTATGGGCGTGTTCTAACCCAGTTACAACATGTAGATAATGTATCTTTATGCTTGTCGATTTCATTCGATTTCATTCCCTCTGCAGCACTCTTAGAGACTGGGCAGACTGGGCTCCACTCTGAGTGTACCTGAATAAACAGATATTGGTTTGTATTCTCTACTGTCTGACTGACTCTTCATTTGGTATGGAAGGCTGAGAGGTGGTCATTAGTGACTCGGGTGAGCCGACTCAGGTCATTTCTTTCACCTCCCATCTTGCTCAAGGTGACCCATCAGCATCCAGATGGCCACTCAGTCACACCTATCCTTCCTTTGTGTGTGGCTGTGCAGGAAGCCGGCTGTCACCCACCTTTCTAAAAGTGGCTGTGATGGAAACACCAAGATCCCATCCCATCGGTATAGAAAACGCCAAGAATTTCAATATGGCGGCCGAAACACCACTAACAGGAAGCAATGGTGACTGTCTATTTGTCACGCCTCAGAGCGCCGGAACCGTGGGCTTGGATAAAGGAAGAAGCCAAGGGAGTGAGGAAGGGGACGCCTTCAACTGGAGGTGCAGCAAGCAGACGGAGCGACCTTTTGAGACGACCGACGCAGTTTCCATAAGCAAGGACACCCCGCGGAACGCCATGGAAGGTGACAGCCAGACGGGCAGACCTACGGACCCAGAAGAAGACTCCCCAACAAAAGAGACCGGCTCTCCTAGAAGGGACAAGGAGGCGTGTTCTCCCCATACCACGGCCCCGGCGGGTCATGGATACAGGCAAGTGGCGTCTACACACCCGTTTTCCTTTAGGGGTGGTGGGCGGGACTAAGGGCCACACCAAACTCAGCACATTGAACGTCCCTCACCCAAGGCACTGCACAGTTAGGGACCCTTGTGGTGGTGCACAGATCCCTATTCCCCCTTACTCATGTACAACAGGACAGTTGTCTAAAGACCCTCTTTTCTTTCTTTTGTTTTACTTTACCCTGATTTTTCCTCTGAGTCATTCGGCCAAGACAAGACAGCCCCACGACTATGGTGTAGCTAAAGAGGAATCACAACAAATCCAGAGGCGACCGGACTACAGAAGAACAGGACTTTATTTTCTTTGTTTTGTATTGGGACTAACTTTATTGGGACAGCAGGGGATTCTGACGATTTAAATAAAAGAACCCCTCGTAACAAGTCAAGCGTCACTGCGTTATCCGGGTAGAGAAGTGGGTGGAGAACCTCCCAGCAGGGTCAAACCATTACAGTGGCATTTTCAGAATTGGAATTTAAAAACCAACTCCGCAATAAGTTGTGTTTTTAAATAAATTGTGAATCCAAAAACACCAAATTTGGGTTTCCCATCTTTTCCCAATTGGATATTACACTTATAATATGTAATAAGGCAATCCCAATGTTATCTTACTAGAGAGATAGTCCTTGCAGTAGTGAAAATCAAATGTAGGACTATTTCACAACCAGGGCACATAAAACTTATAAGTACATGTCCTACTTGTTAAATATACTGCTGCCCTGCCCATGGACAGTCCAGGGCCTACCTTAGTGGTGACCTATATGTAATAAAAAATGAAGGGTTGGGCCTGGCAAGTAGGCTAATTTACCAGGTCGACATGGCAGTGTGAAACTTCACACACAGGCTCAGCAGTGGCAGGCCTGAGACATGTTTAAAGGGCTCCTTAAGTGGATGACACAATCAGTGTTGCAATCACACTAGTAGCATTTTATTTACTGACCCTGGACACATGTAGTGCACTGTACTAGGGACCTATAAGTAAATCAAATATTCCAGTTGTGGATAAACCAATGGTACCATGTTTTAAATAAAGAGCACATGCACTGTTTATCCGTGGTAAAGTGTGCAGATTCCTAAAGTCAGCAAAACAGGAGGCCAACAGGCAAAATGTCAGGGAAACCAAGCCAAGGATGCCAGGTCTAACACGGATGGAGAAATGAATCAGCTGAGAATGGAATGCTCCATACAACCATAAGCAGAACTTCATCTTAGTGTCTCCAAGCCAGCAAAAGATTCAGGTGACTTCCAGTCATATGGGCCTATTTCAATTATACCTCTGGATACGAAAATACTCAGCGCAAAGCTGGCAAGAAGACTTCTCAAAGTAACAACTGAGCTGGTCAACTTAGACCTCTCAGGTTTTATCCCTAAATGTAACACCATACATAATTAAGATACCCAAAACACATTAAACATTTCCTAAATTAGAGCGCTAGAGAATATGCAGTGCCTCCCTGGTCATAGAGAAGGCCTCAGCACAGCTGCATCTAACTTCCATGTTTCAGATGCCAGAGATGTTTAACCTCATCCTGATATTATCAAATGGATACGTTTACTTTACACAAAGCCATAAGTGAGAGTTGGAACTGGAAAAATAATGTCAGTCAGTTGGAAGATGCAGAGAGGCATTCTTTAGGGCTTCCCCCTCTGGTATGGTAATGGAGACTGTTAGACCTGGCACCTTGGCGTGAGTTTCCCTTCCACTTTTTGATGGTGTGCCTCGATTGTTTTGCTGGTGTTGTCCGCTCAGGGCACTGCGCCACGGCTAATCCGTGCCGCAGTGCAAGTGCTCCCTAGGTAAAGTGTACCTGTAATTGATGTCCATGATTGGTTTATTGGATTCACTGTCAGTCCCCAGTAGAGTGCACCAGGGGTGCCAGGGCTTGTGAATGCCAATGCTGCTGGTGGGCTTGCAGCGCTGGTTGCGCCACCCACAGAAAGCGGCCTTGTAAAGTGTGTATAGGGTCTGCCACCGCAGACCCTGTGCGCGGTCCGGGACCGTCGCGCTGACTGCGCAAGTGCCCCCACTTGCCAGTCCCTAAACCTTCCCTTACCTACATATTAGCCACCCCTCTGGTAGGCCCAAGGGCAGGGTGCATTGTAGGCATAAGGTAGGACATGCCCTGATGTGTGTGGCATGTCTTAGTAGTGAATTACAGCCATTTCCGTTCTTCACTATTGAAGGCTACCTGCTCTCCATAGGCCAGAATGGGCTGCCGGGATCACGCCAACGCTGTGACCCCAGTGGACTCAGAGAGCATGGTAGAAGTGTCAAGTTTAGTATGCCTGAACTCAGAATAATAAAATACTTCTTGTCGTCAAGTTTATTTTAATATCCTGGGTTTGTAAATACTACTTTTAGAAAGTTAGTATTTACTGACCTGACCATCTCAGTCCGCCTCTGCTGTGTGTATGTGTTCTGCCTGGCAACAGTAAGGAGCAGGGTTGGGGAATCCCCAGAGACAGGTTGGCTGCCAGGTGGTGGGTAGAGAGGTGACACCTGGATGGGTGGGAGGAGTACACCTTGACTCTTGAATAGACCTGTGCTCTGCCACCACAAAGCCGGCGCCACCCCCTGTGGGGCGGCTGATGTCTCTGCCCTGCTGCTGAAAGGAAAGAGCAGAGTCACCATAACAAAGTGCTCCAGAATTGGACTGAGCCAGGCCTAGGCCCCCTGGCGCTAAAGAACAAAAGAATCATGGTATAAAAGTAGGAGCCTGGCTCCTAAGAAATCAGAATCCTGTTTTACCACAAATAACCTCTGCCCGACTAGAAGGAGAAGGAGACGCTGGAGGAGCTGGCCTGCTGCTTGCCTTGCTGAGAAAGGAGAGGAAGAGACTACTGAAAAGACTTTGCTGCTTTGTGCTTTAAACATTCTCCAAGGGCTTGATCTGAGCTTGCCCCCTGAACTGAACCCCAGGACCAGTGGGTTCTCTGTGCTTTTCCTCGTCCTCCGATTCGAGCCGTGTGTGCATCCCGCTGGAAAAGAGACTGCGCCCCTCAACGCCACTCCTAGGGTCGTGACACTCAGGAGCTCGCCTGCCGCAACCCCGTGAGAGCCCCGCTCCGTCCGGAGCCGCTCTCTGTCCCCGGGCCAGGCCGCCTGCACCCCTGTCACCGCCTGCCACTGGAGCGCGCTGAACGCGCTATCACCCCTCCCGCCGGAAGCCGTCCGACGACTGTGATCTACGCCGGGTCATCCAGCTGCACTGACTGTGCCCTGTGACCCCGCTTCGCTATCCCCGGACATCTCAGGCCGCGCCGCCCCCGCTGTGGAGACCCCCCTGCACCGCCGTGCTGAGGGTCGCTGGCCGCGCCTGCCTACCTGCCCACACCCGCTGATCGAGGACCCAAGACCACTTCTTAAGCTGAGAGTCGCACCGACCGGTGCCGACTCTCCACATCACTAAGGAGGTTCCAGTATCGGGCTCGGGGCCCGCAACGCCTTATTTCCCCGTTCACAGGAGCCGATCTCTGTGAGTACTGGAACCACAAGTAACATTTGCAAGAGACTGCAAAGAATCTATTTGAGACTACGAACAAAGAACATTTGCCTGCTTTACAACCTGGTGGCCTAGCGAAAACGTTATTGGTCTTGTGATAAGTCTGCTGAGATATATATACCTATTTTTACATAAAGAAGCGTATTTTTATATATATCCAAGTCTTGTGTCCGTTTCTGGGGGGATTGATGTATTTACTGTGTGTATGATTGTAAGTGCTTAACCTACAACGCCTGAGGAATCGCCTTGGCTGCTCACGCCACGCACCTAGAGGGTGAGCAAGGGTCATTCGCGAGGGGTTATCCTGCGCCCTGACGTGGAGGAGAGGGTTCCTGCTTGACACAAGGGCAGCTTTGCGCCAACCAGAGATCCCCGACTCTAACATTGTTGGCAGCGGTTGGGATTTCGGATTTGCACTTGTAATTTGCATACAGTGAATTATTAATCACCAGATAGTGAGAGCAGACCAAATAACGCAGCCACAGGTTTTTAATTGTTGAACTTTGTTGAGACATCTGCCATTACTGCAACCATGCCTGGCTCGCTCTCTGCTGGAAGAGCGCTCTCTGTGATTTCTGGAATAGATGAGGTGGATTGGGAGAGACTGGAAGGCTACACGATGGAGCAATTGAAAGGCTACAGTGTAAAATTCAGAGTCCCCCATGCTGGATTCAAGAGGAAGAACCAGTACACCAAGGCGTTGAGAGCCTGGAAGGAGTCAAGAGACCCACGGAATGCGGGGGACATCGTTCCACCCGACAACCTTGAGGAGCCCAGCAGAGTCCGGTCGCCAGAGGAGCTGGCAGACAGGGCAGCCGACAGGGCGCATGCAATGGAGATGGCAAAGTTGGCAGGACAAATGGAAATGGAAAAGCAGAAGTTGGCCCTGGAGGCACAACAACGCCAAATGGATCATGATATCAGATTGAAGGAGTTGGAGCTGAAGGCGAAAAGTTTGGACACCGCTCCTTCTGGTGGCAGCACTCCACCGGTGCAGGTAGAGTCCAAGGTGTACATCCCCAAAGATGTAGTAAAGGAGTATTTTAGAAAGGATGACATAGGGCAGTGGTTTAGAGCCTACGAGGTGGCCATGTCTTCACACCGGGTCCCTGAGAAAGACTGGGGAGCGGGGTTGTGGGGAAGGTTCCTTGCTGAAGGGCGTGACACACTGTTAGATTTACCCTTAGATCTCCAAGCCTCATACCCCCATATGAAGGAAGCTTTAATGAACAGGTATGGGTTAACTCCGGAGCTATATAGACAGCGGTTCAGGGAGACGAAGAAGATCCCTGAGAGTACGTATGTGGAGTATGTGACCTTTTTCTGCAGAGCGCTGGATGGTTGGGTGAAGGGTAGCAAAGTGAATGATTATCAAGGGCTGCTTGATTTAATTGCATGGGAGCACTTGTCCAGTCAATGTTTTCCTGAGCTACGCCAGCACCTGATTGATAGCAAGCTGTCCAACCCGAGGAAGCTTGCTGAGGAGGCGGACCGCTGGCTCAGCACCAGGGTCCACAAGGGTCAAGTGGGAGACTCCGCCAAAGGTGGGCAGGGTCCCCAGCAGAAGAGTGGGGGGGACAGGGGTAAACAGAAGGGGTTCCAAAAAGGCCCCCAAAGTAATTCCCAAGGGAACCAGCAGAAGGGTTCTCAGCCTCCCCACCCCCGCAGCAGAACGGGGCCCCGACAGGTAGACCTGTTCCAAAGGGGCCCTTCAATTGTTATAGGTGTGGTGACCCGGGTCACATTGCCTCTGATCCTAAGTGTCGCCTGTTTGGTAAGACCGCACCCACTGGTGCTCCACCCCGGCAAGTAGCTAGTGTTAACTTTGGGGAGGAGGTAGCAGTCCAGGAGGGTGGGGGTCCCGGGCAGATGACCCTAGTCTCGCTAGGAGACAGTGAGATGGTCCCCGAAACTTACTTACCCTCTAACACTAAGAAATATGGTCAAGTAGTGACCATCAATGGAAAGAAGGTCGAGGCTCTTAGAGATACAGGAGCCAGCGTGACCTCGGTGAGGCAACACCTGGTGTCTCAAGAGCAGATTGTACCCAATGCCTACTGTAGGGTTGTCAATGCTGACAACATAGAGAGTCGTTGTCCAATGGCTCAAGTTCCCTTTGAGTGGGGGGAGGTCTCTGGTACTCTACAAGTCGTTGTGAGAACTGACATGTCTGTAGACTGTCTGCTAGGGAACGACCTGGAGAGCTCCCCTTGGGAAAAGGTGGAGAAGACCACGCATCTGAGGATGGTGGGTCTACCCGACTGGGCGTGCGTGACCACCCGGTCCATGGCAGCCAGTAGGGGTGTTGAGAGGGTCCTGGAGCCTGAGGGAGAGGTCCAGGAACCGGCCTTAGGGAGAAGGCGCAGGAGGCGCGGGAAACCGGCCCCCGAAGTTCCCACGGCCCAGGAGGAAGTAGACCCTGAGGGGGATGCTCTGGAGCCTACCGGGGAACAGATTGCCGAACTGGGAGACTTGCCTGAGCTGACCCATTGGCAGCAAGAAGGAGGTCCCTCCAGGGAGGAATTCTGCAGGGAGCAGAAAGAATGCCCTTCTCTCGTAGGTATGCGGCAGCAGGCTGCAGACCAGGCCAACGGTGTTCAGGCCAAAACACACTACGTGTACTGGGAGAGTGACCTCCTGTATTCCGAGCCTAAGGCTGCTGAACCTGGGTCAGCCCGTGTGCTGGTGGTACCCCAGAAGTTCAGAACCTTCCTACTGGGGCTGGCTCACGATGTGCCTTTAGCAGGACATTTGGGGATGGACAAGACCTATGACAGGCTTGTCACCCACTTTTACTGGCCCCAAATGCATAAGAATTCAGATTCCTACTGCAGAACCTGTCAGACTTGCCAGGCAAGTGGTAAGAGCGGAGGGAAGCACAAGGCTCCTCTGCAACCTTTCCCTGTGGTCGGTACACCATTCCAACGAGTGGGTATTGATATTGTGGGGCCTCTGGACCCCAAGACAGCCCTGGGCAACAGGTTCATCCTGGTCTTGGTGGACCATGCCACCCGGTACCCTGAAGCCATCCCTCTGAGGACAGTGACGGCCCCCGTGGTGGGACGAGCACTGATGGGAATTTTCTCCCGAGTGGGATTCCCTCTAGAGGTGGTGAGCGACAGGGGGACCAATTTCATATCCACATATATGAAATCCCTGTGGAAGGAGTGTGGGGTAACTTACAAGTTCACCACTCCTTACCATCCCCAAGGAAATGGGTTGGTTGAGAGATTCAACCGAACCCTCAAAGGCATGATCATGGGCCTGGACGGTCCAATGAGGCGTAAGTGGGACGTCCTCTTGCCATGCCTGCTCTTCGCTTACCGAGAGGTGCCGCAGACGTTTCTAGGGTTCAGCCCCTTTGAGCTTCTGTATGGTTGGTCACCCGGTAAGAGGACCTCTGAGTTTGGTAAAGGAAGGCTGGGAGCAATCTCCCAGGAAACCTCCCCAGAATGTATATAGTTACATGCTGGCCTTCCGAAACCAGACTCGGCGTTTCAGGCAACTTGCTGAGGCAAATCTGGAAGCCAGCCAGGAGGAGATGAAGCGGTGGTACGACCGGAATGCCACTCTGGTAGAGCTTCAACCTGGACAAAAGGTGTGGGTCTTGGCCCCAGTGGAGCCGTGTGCACTTCAGGATAAGTGGACAGGTCCATTTGAGGTTGTGGAGCGCAAAAGTCCTATCACCTACTTGGTGGACATGCAGACTCCCAGGAACCCTTTGAGGGTCCTACATGTTAACCGCCTTAAGCCCCACTTAGAGAGGACCGAAGTGGGCATGCTGCTGGCCACTGATGATGGAATGGAAGAGGAGACCAAGCCTCTTCCTGACCTCTTAGTGGCCTCTGAGAAAGATGGGTCAGTGGATGGAGTTAACCTCTCACCCACCCTGACGCCCGAACAACAGGGAGATTGCCGCCACTTGCTGGGACAGTTTTCCGACCGATTTTCCCTGGTTCCTGGTGTCACAGATTGGTGCGTCCATGATGTGGACACAGGAGACAGCTTACCTGTAAAGCACAAGGCTTACAGGGTAACTGACAGGGTCCGAGCTTGCATTAAGGAGGGGGTCTCCAAAATGCTTGCGCTAGGGGTGGTTGAATCCTCCAGCAGTCCTTGGTCCAGCCCCGTGGTCTTGGTCCCCAAAGCTGCTGCGCCGGGAGCCACACCTGAACTCCGGTTCTGTGTGGACTACAGAGGACTCAATTCAGTAACGAAGACTGACGCGCACCCCATCCCCAGAGCTGACGAGCTCATTGATCGGCTGGGGGCTGCCCGGTTCCTCAGCACGTTTGATTTAACGTCTGGGTACTGGCAGATCGCCTTGACCGATGGGGCCAAAGAGAGGTCCGCATTCTCTACACCAGATGGGCACTTCCAGTTCCGAGTCATGCCATTTGGGATGAAGAATGCCCCTGCCACCTTTCAGAGGTTGGTCAACCAGGTACTGGTTGGGCTGGAGGCGTTCAGTGCCGCCTACCTAGATGACATCGCAGTGTTCAGTGCCACCTGGCCCGAACACCTGCGCCACCTTTGGGAAGTGTTGATGGCTCTGCGCCGAGCAGGCCTCACGATCAAGGCAAGCAAGTGCCAGATCGGGCAGGGTTCCGTGGTGTACTTGGGACACCAAGTGGGGAGTGGCAAGGTGGCACCCTTGCAACCCAAAATTGAGACCATCCTGGCTTGGGAACCCCCCAAGACGCAGACCGCAGTGAGGGCCTTCCTGGGGCTCACTGGGTACTACAGGAGGTTTGTCAAGGGCTATGGAACGATCGTTGCCCCCTTGACAGAGCTGACTTCCAAGAAGCAGCCCAGGAACGTGATTTGGACTGACACCTGTCAGAAAGCTTTCGACACCCTGAAGACTGCCATGTGCACGGCGCCCGTGCTCTTGGCCCCTGACTTCTCCAAGGAATTCCTAGTACAGACAGACGCTTCGGAGCATGGTGTAGGGGCTGTTCTCTCACAGATGACTGAGGAGGGCTGGGACCAACCCGTAGCCTTCATCAGTAGGAGGTTACTTCCACGGGAAAGTAGGTGGAGTGCAATTGAGCGAGAAGCATTTGCTGTGGTCTGGGCGCTGAAGAAGCTAAGACCCTACTTGTTTGGGTCTCACTTCCGGGTTCAGACGGACCACAGGCCCCTCAGATGGTTGATGCAAATGAGGGGTGAGAACCCGAAGCTGTTGAGGTGGTCCATCTCCCTACAGGGTATGGACTTTACGGTGGAACACCGTCCTGGTACAGATCACGCCAACGCTGACGGTCTGTCCAGGTATTTCCGCCTTAGTGACGAGGAACCCCCTGGGCAAGGGTAGTTCTCCCCACATTTCAGCTGGAGGGGACACGTGTTAGACCTGGCACCTTGGCGTGAGTTTCCCTTCCACTTTTTGATGGTGTGCCTCGATTGTTTTGCTGGTGTTGTCCGCTCAGGGCACTGCGCCACGGCTAATCCATGCCGCAGTGCAAGTGCTCCCTAGGTAAAGTGTACCTGTAATTGATGTCCATGATTGGTTTATTGGATTCACTGTCAGTCCCCAGTAGAGTGCACCAGGGGTGCCAGGGCTTGTGAATGCCAATGCTGCTGGTGGGCTTGCAGCGCTGGTTGCGCCACCCACAGAAAGCGGCCTTGTAAAGTGTGTATAGGGTCTGCCACCGCAGACCCTGTGCGCGGTCCGGGACCGTCGCGCTGACTGCGCAAGTGCCCCCACTTGCCAGTCCCTAAACCTTCCCTTACCTACATATTAGCCACCCCTCTGGTAGGCCCAAGGGCAGGGTGCATTGTAGGCATAAGGTAGGACATGCCCTGATGTGTGTGGCATGTCTTAGTAGTGAATTACAGCCATTTCCGTTCTTCACTATTGAAGGCTACCTGCTCTCCATAGGCCAGAATGGGCTGCCGGGATCACGCCAACGCTGTGACCCCAGTGGACTCAGAGAGCATGGTAGAAGTGTCAAGTTTAGTATGCCTGAACTCAGAATAATAAAATACTTCTTGTCGTCAAGTTTATTTTAATATCCTGGGTTTGTAAATACTACTTTTAGAAAGTTAGTATTTACTGACCTGACCATCTCAGTCCGACTCTGCTGTGTGTATGTGTTCTGCCTGGCAACAGTAAGGAGCAGGGTTGGGGAATCCCCAGAGACAGGTTGGCTGCCAGGTGGTGGGTAGAGAGGTGACACCTGGATGGGTGGGAGGAGTACACCTTGACTCTTGAATAGACCTGTGCTCTGCCACCACAAAGCCGGCGCCACCCCCTGTGGGGCGGCTGATGTCTCTGCCCTGCTGCTGAAAGGAAAGAGCAGAGTCACCATAACAAAGTGCTCCAGAACTGGACTGAGCCAGGCCTAGGCCCCCTGGCGCTAATGAACAAAAGAATCATGGTATAAAAGTAGGAGCCTGGCTCCTAAGAAATCAGAATCCTGTTTTACCACAAAGAACCTCTGCCCGACTAGAAGGAGAAGGAGACGCTGGAGGAGCTGGCCTGCTGCTTGCCTTGCTGAGAAAGGAGAGGAAGAGACTACTGAAAAGACTTTGCTGCTTTGTGCTTTAAACATTCTCCAAGGGCTTGATCTGAGCTTGCCCCCTGAACTGAACCCCAGGACCAGTGGGTTCTCTGTGCTTTTGCTCGTCCTCCGATTCGAGCCGTGTGTGCATCCCGCTGGAAAAGAGACTGCGCCCCTCAACGCCACTCCTAGGGTCGTGACACTCAGGAGCTCGCCTGCCGCAACCCCGTGAGAGCCCCGCTCCGTCCGGAGCCGCTCTCTGTCCCCGGGCTAGGCCGCCTGCACCCCTGTCACCGCCTGCCACTGGAGCGCGCTGAACGCGCTATCATCCCTCCCGCCGGAAGCCGTCCGACGACTGTGATCTACGCCGGGTCATCCAGCTGCACTGACTGTGCCCTGTGACCCCGCTTTGCTATCCCCGGACATCTCAGGCCGCGCCGCCCCCGCTGTGGAGACCCCCCTGCACCGCTGTGCTGAGGGTCGCTGGCCGCGCCTGCCTACCTGCCCACACCCGCTGATCGAGGACCCAAGACCACTTCTTAAGCTGAGAGTCGCACCGACCGGTGCCGACTCTCCACATCACTAAGGAGGTTCCAGTATCGGGCTCGGGGCCCGCAACGCCTTATTTCCCCGTTCGCAGGAGCCGATCTCTGTGAGTACTGGAACCACAAGTAACATTTGCAAGAGACTGCAAAGAATCTATTTGAGACTACGAACAAAGAACATTTGCCTGCTTTACAACCTGGTGGCCTAGCGAAAACGTTATTGGTCTTGTGATAAGTCTGCTGAGATATATATACCTATTTTTACATAAAGAAGCGTATTTTTATATATATCCAAGTCTTGTGTCCGTTTCTGGGGGGATTGATGTATTTACTGTGTGTATGATTGTAAGTGCTTAACCTACAACGCCTGAGGAATCGCCTTGGCTGCTCACGCCACGCACCTAGAGGGTGAGCAAGGGTCATTCGCGCGGGGTTATCCTGCGCCCTGACGTGGAGGAGAGGGTTCCTGCTTGACACAAGGGCAACCTTGCGCCAACCAGAGATCCCCGACTCTAACAGAGACTTGAAACAAAATGAGAAGGGACTGAATCAAAATAGGGTCTGAGACTTACTCGGTCTCTTAGTGAAGCGTTGACACATGGGTTTTCTTGAGAGACCATGAGGAGAGCATCAGATGTGCTGCATATTAAGAAAAAGTATGGAGACCTAGCCGGACTCTTTCCTAACTGTATTAAATCTAGGTTGGTCCTTTTTAAATGCTGGGCACACACTGAGTGGCTTACTCTCCCTAATATCAAAGGAATCAGATAGTCAGTGATGTTTTGGAAGAATTTCTATGATAGGCAGAGCAGTGGTTACCAAACAGTGGTTACCAAATGATAATATTATCCAGGTACCCATTGGGGACATGGCGAAGTCAGTCAAGATGGCAGGCGTAAATCCACAACACATCCACAAACAGCTTGCCCGACAATCGCTCTTCATCCCAGCTGGTGGTACGATAGGGGAGCTGCTGCAGAGCACGAACGACTCCCTGCAACTTGCCTTCAGCTCACCGGCGGGCTTGGGTTGATTCAGGAGGTGCGGGAGGTGGGGGGCACACAAGTCTCATGGCAGCTTTCAGGGTTGCATCATCTGGTTGCCAATAGAACCGACTTCAGCTGAAGGCTAGATGACAGGCGGCCGATAGGGAGATAATGATCATGCCCCTGACTCCTCTGCTCAGGGGCTGCGACATGCAGTAGTCAGCAAAGAGGTGAGAGCCCTGGGGGCCCAAGCTTAGGCTTGGAGAGAAGGCACCCGGCACCTGGTCTTCAGGGAGGGCATCTTCACCCGACTCTGTGCCATTATCAAGGCACATGGGAGCACTAGGTCCATCACCCAACAGTGTCCCTTGGTCTGCAATCCCAGGACTGTGCCAAGCCTTTCAGTGGGAGACCTCAGATCAGCATCATAATTGAAAAGCGTGCCACCCGTGGGCATTGGGATAGCTGACAACATGGCGGTGGCTGGATACCACTTGAACAGACCGTGTCTGAGGGATGTGTGGCTGACAGGAAATTGGTGGTCATGGCCTTGACCTACCACCCGGGCTTGAGGCACACCACTGCCAGAAAAGATATGGGGGCCCATGCTGGGTGGTCATGGGGGACCCACCTGTGCCTGAGCTTCAGGGAGAGCCACCTCATCCACCTCGGAGCAACTATTTGAGCATGAGGCGAAGTGCTGATGCCCGGCGGCTGGCGTGATTACAGGGGGCACTGGGCTCATTTCCTGGTGAGGTGCTTTGGCCTGCAGCTGCTAATCCAGGACTGCAAAGAATTCTCCATTGAAAGATGGGTGAGCAGCAGTGAACGGGGGCCTCCTGTGCCTGCGACCAGCCCACGCTGCCCCAGGTTGGTGTCATAATTGAGGCACGTGGGGGGGCCTGTGTCCCTTGTAGCTGGGCAGGCCCTTGCAGCGCACTGCACATATCCTCTGGAGTTTGGCTTCACGCACCTTTCTTGGCCCTTCACTGAGTGGGCGGCATGCTTCAGCTGCTGTGAGGGGTGACACTGAGTGGGCACTCATGGTTGGCTTTTTGCATTGGCTGCACAGGGGGGTCTGACCTCACCATCGCCACCACTTAGACACTGCACTGCCAGAGTAACTGTGGAGCAGGACACTCCGGGTGAAGTGAAGTCCCAACTTTACTCTACCCCCGACCCAGTTCAGAAAGCGCACTGGCTCCATAATCGAGGCATGCGCAACATGAGTCGGGGTGCTGCGCTGGTGGGTAGTAGCTTCTGACGACCAGAGGATTTTTTACCAATGGAATTGGGCGATGTAATTGAGGCACATAGGAGGCACGGCTGAAAATTAAAATGCTTGAGATGGCCTCCCCCCATGTGCAGTGTTCTCAGAACCCCAACACTGCCTCCTCTCAGGCACTGGAGTGGAACGCCTTCAAGGTGGTAATGCGTGGAACTTGTATCCAACAGATTTCTGGGGTTCGCAGGACATTGGAGAGAGACATAACCTAAGCTGAGAGCACACTGGCACAGCTGAGCCAGGCAGCGCATACAAACCCCCTCGCTTGCTGTTTGGCTTGCAGACATGATAACCATTTACGTTGCCCTCCCAGGGAACTTGCAATATTATAACATCACGTCTCATGTGGCGGAGGTCGACCGTGAGGGAGACAAATCTAGCCGACTCCTGGCCTGCCTCATCCAGCGGGAGCCTGAGACCCGTCCCATCATCAATGTAGTCAACTTAGCGGGTGTTACAGTTCGCACGCAAACTGACTTCCTGCAGGCCTTCAACAATAATTACTCATCTGTCTATAGGACCCCGCCGGATGCATCAGGTGATTCTGCTGCCGCTTTTCTGGCGGGAGTAGATCTGCCACACATTCCAGCCTCCAAGAGCAAAGATCACATCCACCTATGTGACGCAGGCAATCTGCAACCTAGCCTTCAACAAGGCTCCAGGGCTAGACGGCCTGCCTCTGGAGTACTATGGGACCTGTTCCTCACTCCTGGTGCCACGCTTTGCAGAAGTATATAATGTGGCACTAAACACTGGTGAACTTCTGCACTCCCTTTAAGAGTCCCTTTTGGCCTCCGTATCAAAGCCAGGAAGAGACCTCCACTAGCCTCCTAAAGGCCCATCATCATCCTTGCACCAATTTACAAAATTTTAGGCAAAATCTTAGCTGATCGGTACCCCCAGATCCTACCGAAACTGGTGCACATAGATCAAAACAGCTTTGTTCCAGGATGTAGCACATCATAGAATATCTGTCACCTCTTTCATGTTCAGGACCGGAGGGCAGTTCCTGCGCTCGGTTTGATCTTGAAAAGGTGCTCGATCCTCCAACGTGGCCCTACTTGTTCATAGTGCTTGTCCGCATGGGGATTGGACCCAGAATACTAGCCCACACCAGATTGCTATACTCCAGGTTGACTTCCCGGGTCTGTCTGGGTTGCCTCATCTTAGCCCCCTTCCCAGTCTGCCGAGGTACAAGACAGGGATGCCCACTCTCCCCCCTTTTGTTCATGCTCGCCATTGAATCCCTCATCATACAGTTGCTCTGGGAGGATAATGAGTGGGGCATTCCACTTGCAGGAAGGACATACACAGTGTCCTCATACGCTGATGATGTACTCCTTTATATACAAGACATTACGACTGATCTCATGCCACTTCAGGAAACCCTGGCAGAGTATGCAATCACTGCGGGTCTTAGAGTCAATTGTGCCAAATCAGCTGTGTATATCCACTCTGCCTTGACAAACAACCACAATATATTTACCACAGAGACACCAGCCTCAACTGGCATTCACAGGCAACCCACTAAGTAGGGGTGCACCTCCATTACAGACCCTGGCAGTTATATATGGGGAATCTCCACAAGGCCCTAGCGGGAATCTGTACTCAGATACATTTTTGGCAGTCGTTCCTAGCCCCCATATGGAAGATCGCTCTGGCAAAGATGGTCATTCTGCCTCGCCTCTTATACTATTTTGCAAATCTCCAGTACATACCACCACACTCCTTCTTCAGGGAACTACACTTTCTGCTGTCCACACTTTTAAGGGGTTCTGGGCATAGACATATTGCTCTCACTCAGTGCAGTTACCGCTATCCCAGGGAGGCCCTGGTGACCCATGCTTTGAATCATAATTCCTCGCAGAGCAACTGCAATTTATTTATTTATTGGGTTTGTATAGTGCCTGAATCACCCCCAGAGGGGTATCTCTGTGCTTATTGACATTCAGGATAAGGCTGGCGTGACCGTAGTTCTAAAACAGAGGCGTTTTCAGAGACTTTCTAAACTGATGGTGGTCTGGGCATCACCTCAGCGCAATGGGAAGCTGATTCCAATAGTGGGGAGCAAGATGCAAAAAAGCTTTCCCACCTGTCCTTGTCTTCTTGACCCGAGGAACCACCAGCAATTATTTGGATGCAGAGCGAAGATCCCTGGATGGAGTATAGCTATACAATTTCTCTGTAAGGTAAGCTGGACCATTACCATATACCGCATTATGAACAATGCAGCAAACCTTAAACCTTATGCATTTCCGCACCGGTAGCCAATGAAGCTGTTGAAGAAGCGGCTGGGAGGCTGTTCTATAAGGGGCATTTAATACCAGTCGTGCCGCAGTATTCTGGACTACCTGTAGATGGTCTAATGATGACTCGTTAGCTGAAACCAGCAAGGCATTACAGTAGTCCAGTCTGCTCAATACCAGGGCCTGAATTAGAGTTTTGCGTGAGGAGTCTGAGAGGAAAGGAAAAACTCGTCTCAGTAGACATAGCACATGAAAGCAGGATCCGACAGTTTGGCTTACATGTTCTTTCATGTTCAAGGCCTGCTCGATGCAAACCCCTAGATTTTTTACCACTGTCTTAGGCACGGGGGGCTATCCAGCTCTCCTGGCCAGCATTCTGGTGACCACAGCATTACAGCCTCTCCAAAGAGCATAATTTCAGTCTTCCCGGCGTTTAGTTGTAAAAAATAATTTTACATCCATTGAGAAAATGCTAACATGCCGGAGGAGAAGGTAGCCTGAGCAGATAGGGTAGTTTTGTTAAATGAGAAGGTAATCTGGGTGTCATCTGCATATGATATTGGTGTAAGCCCATGAATCCTCAGGAGATCAGCCAAGGGAGCGACATAGATATTAAACAGGGTGGGGCTCAAACATAAGCCCTGGGGCACTCCCTTGGTCAGTTCCCTAGTTTTAGATCGAAAAGGTCCCAGGATGACTGTCTGAGAGTGGTGGGAAAGGAAGCTTGTCATCCATCGCAAGGCCATTCCCCCAATTCCAACTTCCTCCATTCTCCTGAGCAGGATCTGGTGGTTGACCATGTTGAATGCAGCTGAAAGATCTAACAGCACAAGGAGGGTGGATTGACCCCTATCTAATGCTAGCCTGATGTTATCCGTGACAGCTACCAGGGCTGTCTCCATGCTATGCTTGGGTCTAAAGCTCACTGCGATGAGTCAAGGCTGCCTGAAGATTCGACATGGTCTGATATGTGTTTGTTGATATACTTTTCTAGAAGTTTGCTCAGGAGAGGTAGAAGGGAGACTGGGCATAAGTTCGAAAGATCTTCCATAGGGGCCTTTGTGTTTTTGCAGATTGGAATGACTTGTGCCGCTTTCCACTCAAGTGGCAGATGACCATCCTTCAATGAGAGGTTAAGCAGGGAACAGATGGGAATTGAAACTTGTTTAACCAAAGAGGAGGAGATTTTAGCTGGTATGACATCGAGAGGCAATCCTGACTTCACAGTACATAATAAGGTTTCAACTTCCTCACGAGTCAGGGGTGGGAAGTTCTCCAGCAATTGCCCCTTCGTGCAGGGAAAGGAGTAGTAGGTCATGCCGGCTGTGAACTGTCTGCTATGGTGATTTTGATATAGATAAGATTAATTGTCTGTACAAAGTGTTCTGCAATAGTATCACAGAGGGCCTGGGATGGTGTTTCTTCCAGATCACAAGCCTTTGGGTTAGCAAAGGATGTCAGAATCTGGAATAAAGTTTTGGGGACATTCCCTGTCTGGTTAAGCTGTTGGGAGATGAAGGACTTCTGTGCCGTTTTTATTTTTATGTTACTGAGATAGAGATATTCTATATTTCTCTTTATCATCTTTATGATGGGTATGTTGCCATCGCCTCTCTAATTTTTTGCTTAGGCGTTTTCCCTTCGGAGCTTGGGAGTGAACCAAGTGGCCTGAACTTGTCTAGGCTTCCTCAGTAGGCTTTATAAAGGAGTGGTTTAATCAATAGCAGATCTAGCCAAATCATTAAAGCGGGCTAGGCCCTCCTCAACGTTCTCAGGTTCAATCTCCCATGCCAATGGGATGACGTCTGAGAAAGCGTCGGGGGTGACTTTATGCCATTGTCTACATTGGTGCTTGGGGTCCAATCCAGGTGTCATCATTCTTCTAGGACCCTGGAATTGGAATTCAAAGTGTGCATGGTCAGACCAACTAAGTTGTCGTGGTGCTTTACATCTAATGTGGGACGATTTAGAGAAAATAATGTCCAGTGTGTGCCCAGCTTCATGCGTAGGACCATCATTGATTTTAGTTAAGTCAATTGCGGTGAGGTCAGTTAGAAGAGACACCGCCTCTGTATTTTCCAGGCACTCACTGTGTACATTAAAATCTCCCAATAATAAAAAAATATTGGTAGAGATGACATAAGGTGCAATCAATTCTACTAGTTGAAGGGCAAAATAAGCCAGGGAACTTGGGGGCCGATAAACTAAAGCACCCTTCCAGCTATAGTGAGGGAGCAGATCTATCCGGAAAACTAATAATTCCATCTTGTCATTGCATCTTTGCTCCAATATGGTGACTTTAGCATTATCGTTATAGACTATGGCTATCCCGCCACCTACTTTAGACTGTCTATCTCCTCTTAGAATCCTATAGCCCTCTGGGAGTGCTATCATAATTGAAGGGGCGGAGCTAGGCTTCAGCCAAGTTTCTGTCAAAAAGCCCAGGACCGGTTTCTCCGAGGTAAGCCAGTCCCATATCTCTGTCCCATGTTTTGGTAGCGATCTATCATTGCCAAGGAAGCCTTTCCAATTTTGGCTGAAATAGGATTGTGCTGGCCCTAACTTCTGTCCTATATCTGTAAGAGAGGGCTTGGCTTTCATAGCTTTGTGGGGTTGACCGAGTAAAAGAGAGCCGTCGGCGTTCATCAGCACTTGGTCAGGCCCTATGCTCTGGTATCTACACAATTTACAGGAAAATGGGCCTTCTGTAGTGTAGTTCCTATTTCCCTAATAGGCTCTGCGCATTGGAGTAATATACCCTATAAATTTGGCATAGGACTGAGGTCAGTATGCCCCTATCGAGTATATTAAACTTAATTACTTTGTGCCAGCTAACTCAGAGGCCACTATAAACTCCTTGTAAACAAGAAGGGAGTAGTTTCTGGCATCCGCATACACATGACAACTTTGTTTCCCTTTAGAATCGGAACACTCTCAGAATCGCGGAAACAACAGGTAACAGTTTCACTCAGCTAATCATGCATGCTTAGTTTCTTCAGAGTTACAAAAAAAGATTAGATGGGCGTTTCAATAAAAGAATTTATGCAACAGTCTTGTTTCTCATGTAAGAGATATGAGCTGTTACAACCGTAAGACAGTATGCAAGATATATTATGTACAGCGTAAGCAGTAGAAAGAAATAATACTGCGCTAGCATTATCTTTTAGCTATGACACCTATATACATATACATAAATAACATAAGCTAAAAATGCGAGTACTCATAAGATGCCTCTCGAACTACTTCTACCCCAGTGTAACTAACCTAAGTGTAGTACAAGGTAAGAAGTAGGTGATGTATTCTATAGTATGGCAGGCTATAGTATGGTATGCTATAGTCTGGTATGCCAAGTCTGGTATGCCAAGAGTCCCTCTAGGTTCTAGTCAGCTCCATACCTTGAGAATGAGAGAGGTGGTAATCTTTTTCTGGATCTCGAACTCTAACACCCCGCAAAGGGAGTCAGCACACTGGAAGCTGGATTCTCTGCGAGCAGGGATGAAAGCGTCTCTTGTCAGTGCGTTAGGCCGGGACACGGTCTCCTCTAAAGTCGAGGTCTCCTCCTACTTGCTTGGGCAAGGGAAGGTATATTTATACCTTGTAGGTGCCTTGGAATGTTGGCATTGACGTAAAGTCGGGTAGAGGAAGACGTCAGGAATGAACCCTTTAGGAATACCAGTTTATGCATAATAAATGAGTTCTTGGAGAAATCAATAATCCTGTGCTAGGGGAACTCCCAAGAGCTTAAGGTCCTGGTTTCTAAGAACTCGTTGTGTCATTGGGGTGGACGGATGTAGGTGACCATGCCTGTATTTGGATAGCATGGCTAATGCCTAAATAAGGACTGGGATCTTATACCTTTATAAGGGCAATGCGTACTGTGCATTTATAAGGACATGTTTCAGGAAAACCTATATATGGACACCTAAAGCGGAATACAACACCCCCTCCACTTTCGAATGAACGATAATACTAAATGCTAAACATAAAATGCTAAACATTAAACCGAGTACCATATGTTGCAAAAAAAATTTGTAAAAGCATACTAAAAGAAGTTTTTTAAAAATACTTTTGCCAAACATGTAATGCTAAACACGTAATGCAAAGGTACTGTGCATTTCAAAGCAGTTTTTCATTCTAAGCATATATCGGAAGTAAATGCAATATGAATGAATAGAAGTATATACATATGACAAAATGGTTGACAATTATTCAAAAACCAAAGCAATTTCATAACATGGTACTAAATGAAATAGTGGTAAATAAGGCGACAATGTGTCCCTTGAAGTATTCAAAGAAGTCCGTTCTATATGAATAGTTTTACTGTAAGCAGATTGAATTGCCATGTATTTTTAAATTTAGAAAAAATAAGTCAATTTTAGGAAGAGTTCCAAGTTTTGTTCTGTTTTTAAAATATGGAGGCCAAATTCATAGCTTCCCCGGTACACTGTGAACTGAATCAAAGTCAGTGTATGGGCCTGGGGTAAACATGAAACCATCTACTCCTGTAGACAAAAGATCGTCTACCGATGTCGGTGACAATTGGAACACTTCGTTTAGAAGGTTAACTGCACAGAGATGTGAAGCATCGCCTTCAGCATGGGATGCCGCAGCAATGTTTGTGTCTGTTGTTACCTGTGTGCCTGTTGATCCATCTCGTACCTCAGCAGCAGCAGGAAGCGTCTGTGAGATCTCAACAAATGCCGTCAACAGGATTGGTAGCCTCTGGGGACAACACAGAGCATGGGCCGTTTTTGGGTCCAGCAGAGTATCGATATCCATTGGCATGACTGATGGGAGTGTTAGACAGATGTCTACCAAGCATTCTTCACCGCAAAGCAGGAAGCGTAGAACAGGTAAGATGCAATCTTGTCAGATTGGTCTAAATGACAAAAACCATGTTGTATTAAGTTCCCGTAGACGAGGTATGCCCAAAAGTTGCACTATGCGCTCATGGCACTTCCATTCTAGGAGAGCTTTCTCCAAGTTGCTGGGAGTGATGCCGGTAGATAGGCTTGCCATAGTGTGGTAGTAGGAATAGAAACAGGATTCCTGAAATGAGTGTTAGAATAAATGGTAGACCACCAAACACCGAATGCACGAAGTTTGGAATGATTCCGAGGACTGCCTAAAAAGGTGTTAACAGTCCTGAACATATGGTCTTAAATACGTGTACATCCCGCTAGTATCAGACATGTTTAAGATACGTCCAATCATTTCTACGAAATGTATAAGGCAGTTTGTATGAATTAGAGCCTGTATCTCAGCCGAAGTCCTTGCAATTTGTAGAACATAGGTCTCTTTGGCCAAGGTCAAAGGCACGGTCTGTTGCAAAAGCATGTCTTTCATTCTGCTTAAAGTATCAAAACATATAAAAGAAACATTCAATGAAGGCCATAGAGACGACTCCCTGACTGTGTCTATTTGGGGGAACTATACTTGCATCCAACAAGTAACACTGGAGCTAACCGTTACCAGATATGGGATTCCAGTTAACATGCCACAGCACTTTGATCATTCAACATGAGGTAACTCCCATTAGAAAGTGGGCCAAATGTTGGATTAATCACAGCAGCTGGTGTACCCTGCAGGTGGCAGGGCAAGTTTGCCACAGAACCATTACAAGCCCCGTGTAAAGAAATGTCCTGACATATGAGTGATCAGCTCAGTGCATTTTCACAGTGTGTACCGCTTATAAACACTTCATGACCCCCACTCCAACATCTGGATTGGAAAGGTAAATCCCAGGATGTCTTAATGTATTCTTTACCCAACCTTTTATATTTGCCTGCTTGCATTTGTTTGAGGCAATACTGAAAATGAAAAGTAGTGACAGGCAGAGTTATTTTGCCTTGGATAAGCCATTCTGTAGCTGGTTTTTCTGCTACCGTAAATGTTAATTTTTCCAGTTTTTCAATGCTCAGCGCTGTAAACTTTGCTCCCCTTTGTGCCAGTTCGATCTGTTGATCTGTGAGATTGTATTCTGAAAACAGAGACGACGTGTTAATAAAAGGCCAAGGCACATAGTCTGCACGCAAGGATTGCAGCGTCCAGCCTAATAACATAATAGAACGTAACTGAGATTGGCCTTGTTGTAACATGGCTAAATCTTGTTCCAGTATGTCAATAGCAATGGATACAATGTTGTCCAGTGAATATATTCTGGATGACAAAGTATTTAACCCATTGTCGACCACATTGAGAGATTTCTCTAAGTTAATACAATCAAGCTCACGTATTCTTTCTGCGGCCTCTGCCAGTGAGACCTTCCATATTTCATTATCAGCAGCATAAATGACGGCATATGTGAAATGTTATTGATGCGGTTTTCTTGGTCCTAGCAAGAAATCCCTAAGGTCTGTGTCTTCTTTAAGTAAAGATAAGTGTTGTTTCACATCCTCGAGTGTAGATTTTTGTAACCAGTCGAGGCACAATTTTCCTACACTGTATGTTGTTACTACCCCTTTGTGCTGTCGTTGAACATAACATGGGTCTGGCCTATGGATATTAAAGCCCTGTATTCTATTCAGGAATCTTTCTTGACAGATGTTCGTGTCTGTGGGCCAGAGCAACAATTTTTTCCAATCAGGATCTGATCTGTTGTTTTGTAGTATTGTTTCTACTGTGACCGCTCCCTGTGCAGTGCTATTACTTGCAGGTGTTGGTACAGAAGGTGATCTTGGCTAATCCAAGGCAAGACGTTTGTTGCACAGTGTTATTCAAAAACATTATTTGCTGTGGGAAGGATACAGGCTCTAAACAAAGAGTCTATCCCCTGCACTTGCCAATCTTTAGAACCCCAGACAGATTTTGTGTCGATTGTATCTTTTCAAAAGTCAAACCCTTATCTCGACAGTTTGGCAATAAAGGCTGCAGAATAAATCGGTTTTGTATTAGTTAACATATTTTTCTGTCCTGTTTTGTTTACATTCCTATAGAAAAATGTTTCTGGATCAGAGGTATTGTACCCTGAAAAAATATGGAAACTTATTTGCAAAAGTTTTTGAACTACCCTTTGGTAGACACATTTCTAGGTGTTGCAGATTTATGCAACAAATTATGACCATTGTGGTTTTAACAATAAAGCTGTTTGTAGTCTGATGAGCCCGCTAAGTTTTCATTTTTAGAGAACGCAGCAGACCTTTCTAGATCAGACATCATGGTATTAACAGTCTCAAAGTCCCAATCATCAGAATAGGTACTGGAGGTAATAAAGTCAATTAATGACATTTTAAATAAATATAGAATCTTCAAAAGTTCAGTCGGGCCAAATATGTCGAAATCGGTTTTATCCCAAACTATACCATCCTGTATAGTAACGGCTGTAATGTTCACTGCTGACAAGTCTCTTGCTTCACGATGGGAAGATTTGTGTGGCTTTAAAAGTTCAAATTTTTACTTTCAGTGTCCAAATGAATGTATCTGCCATTCATAAGCATGCTAAGAGTCATTACCAAAGCTAGCCAAAGCAGAAAGAAAAATATTCCAGAAATATTCCATAGTTCAATCCATGGTGAAACCAGATTAGTGTCTTTCATAAAATGAAAAAAGTCTTGTACTTCTTTTTTGAAAGTTTTTAGGGCTGGCGTCATTTCAGGCTCACTTGGATCCTCAGAAAACGTATCAAAGTTAATAAAGTAGCCAGAAGCAGTTCGGTCAATTTTTGGACTTGCATCAGGATTCGTCAAAATCGCTGGAACCAGTTGATCAAGTGTTACGTTGGTGTAGACCGGTGTATTTGGATGAACTGTTACTTGAGTTTCAAGATGGATGAGTTCCATAGCATTGTTGCTTAGTCCTTCATCTCTTACTGCTGAATTCTCGATGGTTGAATCTCTCAGTCTGAACGTCTTGGATAGTAGCGAGAGGAGGGCGTCTGCTACTAATTCGGAGTCCACGAGGCCTACTATTTAGTATCGCCACATAGTGTGGTTTGATGAGGTCAATTGACACAAATCTTTTCTCCTTTTTTCCAGCAAGGGGCGGCAGAAGTACTGTTCTTGTTCCATGGATGGCTAGGACAGGTACTGGTTGTCTGTAAGAAGGTCCAAATTCCTTCATGTCCACAATCTTCTCTCTGACTAGATCACCAACTTTTGGGATCCAGACAGACCTTGCTGGGTCTACCGTTTTTTCCCCATTGGTGGTTGGCTTCAGGAACACGTTGCTTTGTTTCGATCTTAGTTCATTTAGATCCTGTAAAACAGCCAAATGATCTTTGATATCAAAGGGTTTATTTTCCACCACTGTGCCTTTACATTCGAGATCAGGAACCCACATTCTTGTCCCAAATAGGAACTCATATGGAGTGATCCCCCTAGAGAACTTCTTGGCTAATTATTTAATGAACATTGGACCATATAAAGATGTTTGACCTACCCATCACCCGAACCTAATACTCTAGCTGTTATAGACTGCTTTATGTCCCGGTTCTTCCTTTCCACAACATAATTTCCCTCAGGATGAAATGGAGAGGAGTACCACAATGCTACGCCCAAACTGGTGTAGTGAAGGCAGCGATTTAGATACATACATTGCTATGTTAGCATAAGCGCGTTAGATGTTAGAAAAGCCATCTTGCCACTTTTGCTGCTTTTGCACAAGACACTGCAGAGACATGTTATTATTTAAAAACTGCTTGCTTGCCTTTTCTTCACATGAGAACTGTCTGTTGTTCACATCCCTAGACGTGCACTGCGACCTTGGTCAGAACATTGTGTGCAAAAACACTTTGAGCCGCCAAACAATGTATGTTTTTGAGTTCAGGTTGATCGGCCCACTCTCTAGCCATAATACGCACACAGCTGCAAATACCTGAAAGTCGAGAGCCTTTAATATTGCAGTTTGCATGCATCACACACACATTCTGGAGAAGAACTTTTCCAGGCGCAGCGCAAAGCTGATCCTGTGATGTGATTCACCTAAGCTGATCTTTACGGTATGGGGTTCCCCATTGAAACCTAGAGACCTTCTATTAGTCTAATAATACTAGTTTACTAGCGAAGGGAAGGTGGCTGTATTCCACTGTCATTTATACTATGATTTCTCCCTTCATTTTCTATGGTATTGTAACAATGCTGATGGTTTTAATTGTAATCATTTGTCTGCTTATGTTGGCCAAAGTACTGCATCTTAGGACACGTAGTTTATAAAATAAACATTTTAAACTTTACCGTGTCTCTGATTACTCTTGTTGTGGACTGATATGAGAGTAATAACTAACAGGTATTTCTGATTCCCAGCATTCCTGAGAGTACTCTAAGTTGCTTGTTCTGGGTTGTCTATACATTGGGACCTCCGAGAGAATACGGATAACGAATGGGACACTGATGCTAGTCGGATTGGGGTTCTGGGTACTGAGGTGAGTTTCTGGTACACCGCAATTCACTGAGGTCCTGGTTTCCTGCACATAGTTCTGTGCATGAGCAGAATCCCTGCAACACTGGCCATGGCTTCTTTGTAAGCCAGAGAGCTAAACAAAGGGCCCTGGTCAGAATGTAGTGTGCCAATTGCGTATGTGCCGAGAAATACTCGCAAATCTTTTATAACCGTTCGAGCATCAGCCGAGCGCTGAGGCCACATCCATAGGAACCTTGAGCACAAATCTACTGCGACCATTATATATTTATAGTTACCGTCCCTTTGCAAGGGACCGCAGTGGTCCAGGTAAACACAAGCTAATGGTTTGTCTGACATCAACAGGGGTGTCTGCACAGGACGTTTCACTGTGGAGAATTTCATCTGTTGGCATATTTCAAATTCCAAAACATAGTTTTTGGTCTGTTTTCTAATGCCAGGCCACCAATATCTTTGTTTTAGTAAAGATACTGTTGCAGAAACACCTGCATGGGCAGAGGCTATCCCTTCATGTGCTGCTAGAATCAGTCCTAATCTATGTTCCATGTTTGGAATTAGCCTATCCCCCACTCCAGGGATTCGAGCAAAAGGAACGTTGTTCGCATCAATTACATAAGAGTACTTGAGTGAAAATGTCTTTGGTAACGCTGCACCACTGCCTTTGCTTGAAGCATTGACAGCCAACAATATCTCACTGGCTATTCTAGTTTTTGAACGAGTGATCGCCGCTACGGAAGCCGTCTGAACTGTCCACTTTGTGGCTTCATTAGCCAATGAATTCCCTGCAACGTGAATGCCATCACGTTGATGACTCAGCGTGTGTATCATGTGAGCTTTTGATAGTTCGTTTCTCAACAGAACTACTTGTCCCCAAAGCGTTTTATGCTTTATTGTGCCACTGTTTGCATCTTTGAATCCATTTTGAAGCCAATTCTGTAAATATTCATTATATGACTGAACACAATAAAAGGAATCACACACTATAAGTGTGGGGAATTTGTGATCTGTACTTTCAAGTGCCAGTTTGAATGCTTGTGGTTCAGCTCGCTGAGCTGTACAATCTCCTAGAGATTGAGTTTTAGTGTCCATTGGTCGGTAGTTACCATCGCGCATGCAACCTTTAACGATTGTTCATGCTGCACTGTAAGCTTGTTTAAACTCTGTAGCGGGTTGTGCTGATCTGTCAGTATAAATTATAAATTTGTACTGATCGAGAGGCAGAATTTCAGTGGGCAGAGGACATTCATGTTCATATTGCAGGAACGCTTGTGTTTTTAAATCAGGATCAAAAACATATTCGACATCTGTTGAAGCAAGAGAATTAACCCATTGTATCCATCTTGGATGTAAAGCTTTTGCATTTGGAATGCTCGCTTTTGTAACCGCCTCTAAAGGCTGGTACTGGAGTCATGACAATAATGCGTTTTCCCTGAGCTAGTGCTCTTTCTTTGGCTACAGCAGTTTGAACTGCTGTCAGTATTTTTCTGTTGAAGTAAAGCGCATTTCTATACAAATGTGATTTGTATGCTATTGGTACTTTTTCATCCTCATTAAATGTTAAATAGGTGAATCCGCTTTGACCCGAAATTATTCGGATCACTAATTTGCGTTTATATACACGTGTTTGTAAGTGATTTGTTGCTAACATGTTAGCTTGGAGTGAACGCAGGACGTCTGTGTGTTCCTGTGTCCAATGTTTTGTTGAAAAATCAGGTTTGATCAATTTGTAGAGAGGTTTAACCCTTTCTGCGTAATTTAGAATGTAAGTTCTTCCAAAATTTAGGAAGCCCAAGATGAATTGTAAGTTTTTCAGCGTTTTTGGAGGTTGGAGCAGCGCACACTTTTCTAAAAAGTTAGCTGCCAGGATTTTGCATTCACTTGAGCAATCCTGGATTTTTTAAAGTTGAATTTATAGCCCTCAGAGGTGAGGCCTAGTATAATGGTACTTACCCTGTTCAAGTGCCTATCTATGTCATCGTCTGTCAGATAGATGTCATCGACATATGACAATGCCTCGTCATCATAAATTTGTAACTCTGTTACCCTTGCTGAGAATAACCCCGGGTTGTTTTTGAACCCTTGTGGGATTTGACAAAATTGACGCTATGTCCCCATTATTGAGAAAGCTGTTAAGTACCTGCTTTCAGGTGCTATGTTTTGACAAAAGAAACCATTTGAAATGTCCAATGTGGTTTTATATTTTTTACGCACAATATTATTCATTAATGCTGTACTATGTGCATTTTGCACACAAATGTTTTGGAACAAGTGTTTAAATGTCTGTAATCCAAAACTAGATGATATGTATTGTCTGGTTTGGATACAGGAAACAAAGGATTGTTCATTGAGGAGGTGCATGTTTCAATCACCCCTTGGTATTCAAGTTGATCTAAGATCTCCCTGACCTGTTTTTTAGCTTCTTGCTTTATTGGGTACTGCCTTTGTGCAGTAGGTTGATTTATTAGCTGTATTTTATGGTGAGGTGAGTCCTCATCCCATCCTACATGATTTTTGTATAATGCCGGGGCCTGGGCACCTGCCCATTTCCTGGCATAAGTATATTTTAGGTGAATTGGAATATGGTTGCAGAAAGATGGCATAATGATGTCCTCGCCATGTGGGCACTCCCTGACAAACTTTGGTGGCCAGTCCTGTTCTGCTAGAAGTATATCAAAACCCCTTGAAAGTTCCTTGCAAAAGAGTGCTTTCACTTTTCTTGGTATGTCTCCCTCCATCCAGAGTGTTATTTCATATAACCTTTGTGGAGTACTAACCCTGGTATCTACAGTCTCTACTGTGATGTACTCATTCAAGTCCACTATCTCCAGAAGTTCCTTCAGGTTCTGGTGAGCTATTGTTACTTCTGCTGCACTGTCCAGCATTGTCTGAGCCCATTCTCCGTTCTTTAGTTGTGTTCTCAGTATTCTCGGCATGTCTGATCTTCAGACCTGCTACCTTCTTTTTGGTGAATTGAGATTTTGATTTATTTTCTAAACGTGATGATCGTCTTTGGACTTCACACGTTCTTCTTTGTCAACTGACTGTCCTCTTCTTTCTGATGTCTGTGACCATATCTGAAAGGCACGAGAGGAACGTGTATCAGTATCCTGATACCTGGCAGGTTTTCTTAAATTAGACCAATTCCTGAGGTTATACCTCCTTTCAGAGAGATCCTTTTGAGGAGACCTACCTCGGGATTGAGAACGTTTCTCTTTTGAATTTTGTTTATTATTTTCCCACTTCTTTTTAGAAGATGTAGGATTTTGTTTAATAGAGTCCTTCTCAGGACCTTCAGACAGTTTTGGCTTAAAAGGTTTTCCACCCAAACTGTCTCTGCCTAATTCTGCATAAGATTTTTCTATTATTCTGGGTAGTTCTTGTTGATGTTCTGTTACATCAAATTCCCTTAAGCGTTGATGGATCACCACTGATGCTGCCTTCCCTTTAATACTAGATAATATTATTGTTGAGACCTGGTCGAAGTTTTTCAATAATTTCATACCTAAATTCAGAGCAGGCTCTGCCACGTATTCGTTTTGAATTTGTTTCAGGACATCTGGTATTACTGCAATTGACGGAACACCATGTGTATTAGTATAGATGGCAGCAAACACTGTGTCCCAAGTGGTGCAGTCTTCCAGTTGTGGTGTGATCCCCATTGGTAAACCGATTGTTAGGATTCTGTGTTTCTCATAAGGGCTAGTATTTGGAAATACTGCTTCGATTTGAGTAATTTTTGAGCTATCCAGAATGGAATTTGTTCACATTTAGTGGGCATTTTACCCATGACTGCATGTAAAGTCTGTGGAGTAATTTTTAGTGTATACCCCTGTTGAAGGGTTTGATTTGGAATGGTTATTGGTGGTTGGCCTTTGAAAGTCCGCATGACATATTGGACTAATTGTCTGTAAATTTTTATTAACTTTCGTAGTTGAGTGAGTAATTCCTCGTCTAACATCTCTTCGATGTCAGGATGAGGTGTGTGGCTGGCTAGAATTGGCCATGTTACTCCTGGTCTACCTAGTGGACCGAGCCTGGTAATGTTTTTGTGATGTTTTAGGGCGCCTTTAAACTAGAGATTATACTCCTGGTATGTGAGTGGAATTTCAATATCCTCGAAAGGAATATATTCCTCAGGTGTTTCATCTTCTTTAAAGAAGTGAAATACTTTTGTTACTGGATTTGATTCTGGGAATACAATCCATGAATAGAATACCTCTGTCTGAAAGGATTTGTTTGCCTCTATCACGAAAACTGATCTACCACCTCTTGGTGTTAGGCAGTGTTTTATAAGTTTTAGAGTGTTGGCTCTCCTTAAGTTTGGAGGGATGTTTATAACACCCTCATCGGTTTCATTTGAACCTGTAAAATTAAAAGCTGTTACGACTGGGTCAGCCGCAGCTAAACGGTTATCGGTGTTAGTATCCCCGTTAAGGGACATTGTTTTTGAAAAATGTAGAACAAGTTTCAAGGAAACAAAGATAAGGTGCACAATATTTTGGAACACTGTACCCTTCAACGTTGAACAAACCAAACAGCTAACATATAGGATTTTTGTCCTATTCAGCTTTGGCAGATACTTAACCCTACCTGCACTAGACGTCTTATGGAGTATGTGAGTAGGGGTCTCTGAGAAAAGCACAACTGAGTTGCTCAGTATCTAGTGTTAAATTAGTGCCTTCCCAAACGTTGGGCGCATGTAGTGTAGTTCCTATTTCCCTAATAGGCTCTACGCAGTGGAATAATATACCCTATAGATTTGGCATAGGACTGAGGTCAGTATGCCCCTATCAAGTACATTAAACATAATTACTTTGTGCCAGCTAACTCAGAGGCCACTAGAAACTCCTTGTAAACAAGAAGGGAGTAGATTCTGGCAACCGCATAAACATGACAACTTTGTTTCCCTTTAGAATCGGAACACTCTCAGAATCGTGGAAACAACAGATAACAGTTTCACTCAGCTAATCGTGCATGCTTAGTTTCTTCAGAGTTACACAGAAAGAATAGATGGGCGTTTCAATAAAAAGATTTATTGAACAGTCTTGTTTCTCGTGTAAGAGATATGAGCTGTAAGACAGTATGCGAAATATATTATGTACAGCGAAAGCAGTAGAAAGAAATAATACTGCTCTAGCATTATCTTTTAGCTATGACACATATATACATATACATAATTAACATAAGCTAAAAATGTGAGTACTCATAAGATGCTTCTCTAACTAGTTCTACCCCAGTGTACCTAACCTAAGTGTAGTACAAGGTAAGAAATAGGTCATGTATTCTATAGTATTGTAGGCTATAGTCTGGTATGCTATAGTCTGGTATGCCAAGTCTGGTATGCCAAGAGACCCTCTAGGTTCTGGACAGCTCCATACCTTGAGAATAAGAGAGGTGGGAATCTCTTTCCGGGTCTCGAACTCTAACACCCCGAGAAGGAAGTCACAACACTGGAAGCTGGATTCTCTGCGAGCAGGAATGACAGCGTCTCTTGTCAGTGTGTCAGGCCTGGACACTGGCACCTCTAAAGTCAAGGTCTCCTCCTACTTGCTTGGGCAAGGGAAGGTATATTTATACCTGGTAGGTGCCTTGGAATGATAGCATTGACGTAAAGTCGGGCAGAGGAAGACGTCAGGAATGAACCCTTAAGGAATAGCCGTTCATGCATAATAAATGGGTTCTTGGAGAAATCAATAATCCTGTGCTAGGGGAACTCCCAAGGGTCTGGTTTCTAAGAACTCGTTGTAATGTTGGGGTGGACGGATGTAGGTGACCATGCCTGTATTTGGATAGCATGGCTAATGCCTAAATAAAGGCCTGGATCTTACGCCTATATAAGGGCAATGCGAATTGTGCCTATATAAGGACATGTTTCAGGAAAACCTATATACGGACACCTAAAGCGGAATACAACACTTCCAGAGAACTGAGTCTCTGCGCCCAGTCAAGGGGGTGAGAAACACACCAAGGTTGTAAGTTACCCCTTAAATTCAATAGTTCCTCGCTCGAGTATGTTAGCTTAGAGCATGGTGATTGGTCCAGCATGAATCTGGCATGGGTCGTGGCGCCTGGCGACGGAAGTGTGCGGACGGGCGCAGATGGGCTTGCCTTTGACGCACCTTCTGAGTGCCCGAGGCGCACCCGCTGCGCGCGTCCCCTGTGCATTCCGCTTTGCATCAGGTTTTATGGGGGCAATGACTGTCCCATTGGACGACTGTGCAATATACGGACAAATCCAGCACCAGGTCCAGAACGCTCCCAATCCCCACAATCCGATGCCTACTTCTGCCAAAGGCCCAACACGTAGATCCCTGGCCCATCCAAGTGACTGTGGCAAAGACATGCATGGCTCAGATCCATAGACTCACCCGGACAATCCAACTGTATGTTACGAATCTGCCCTTCATAGGCTGCCCTCGCAACCCAGGTGACAGTACCACACTAGTGGGAGTGTGGACTGACCACTCAGTGCTCACGAGGGGGAACTTGCTTGCCAAGGGCCATCTTCTCCCCTTCAGACAATTGGCTGAGGAGATTGACCTCCTACCTGGGCAGTTCCTCATACACCATCAGCTCAGTCTTACATGCCATTCTCCCTGGGACCTCTTGAAGGGGGAACCTGCGGAGCATCCAGTACTCCAGACTGTCCTGATCATGGCCGCTGATTGGCTCCTAATCACTCGGCTATAAAAAGTCATACATGAACTGATGGCCACTTCTCTCACATCGCTGCATCAAGAATGAATTCAGGAGGGAACTGCAGGATAAGGAATGGGAGTGGACGTTAGAGTTCCCCAAAAAGGTCTCTCGCAACTCATGCTTCATGTTCGAGTGTCCGCAATGCCGAGTCCTTGAAGCAGACCTTATGTATGTGCTTTGGTCCTGTCCTCCAAGAGTACTGGTGCTCAGTTCATACCATACTGCATGAAGTCACAGACTAACCAGGCAGTCACACATGGGAAACAGGCTCTCTGGGCATTTTTAAGCATAAGAAGCAACTGGAAATATGAGCCCGCTTCGTTGACCTAGCACCACTACTTGCCAAACCCGCGATCACACTTCATTGCGCTCTCCTATGACTCCTCCAGTGGAGGCATGGAGGGAGGCAATGCATAAATGGGACACAGTGGAAGAAGACACCCTCCACTACGAGCAGGTTTAGAGATTGTGTAGACAACCCATATCCCCCAAATGGATAACCCTTCATGCACACTTCCTGCCGGAGGCAGGAAACTATGACCAACCTCCGTGAGGCCATGACTCCCCTCCCCTGCTCACAGTAAATGCCATCCCAAACGGAGTTACACCCACTAGCATATGATTACAGTAGACCCCCCAACTTCACACATCTCCAGCACACCAAGAGATCTGCCCACGAGCCTCAGCCCAAAAACCAGGGGTGATTTCTCCATAAAGGCAAGGGGGCTTTAATCCCCTGCCTGCCAGCAGTTATAGCGCACAGACTATACAGGCAGACAGGAGGTGTACAGCTAGAGGCATTGTTTACATGCCGTGACCAGCTGGGGCTGTGTATCTGAACTGTGCATGTGAGGTTGGCTGGTCTTTTGCTTGTGGCCAGCCTGACATGTGCAGTTCAGGCTTTCCCAGTCATCCGTGTCTGAGAGCTGGGGAACTAGACACACAGCCCCATCGGTCTCCGATGGAGCATTGTGTTTGTCTGTCCAAGTCAATCCTCACTGTGCTCCTAGGCCGTTAACTATTATAAACAGCACTGCTTTAATTGTCTGAAGTGCGTAGTTTTCCCATGCTCAATATGCAAAGCTCTTCAGTGCAGCAGACAGGCAGGCAGCGCTGTGGATTTAAAAAAGGTGTTTTTTTAAATGGTTTGAGTCCTGCATAAATGTAACAACTCCCATACTGTGAGAGATCAAGTTCGCCATATGTTAATACGGGGGGAAAAACCATAGACATGTGTAGCAGCCCCATGCTTCTCATTGCATTGTGACAATGTCACAAGGCCATTAAAATCATCATGCATCTGCTACCAGTCTTTTGTTTTCCCCCCGGTATTTACATAGCACGAACTCGATCTCTCACAGTATGGGAGTGCTTAGCATGAGCACTAGTTACATTTACATCTGTAAATGTAACTAGTGCTCATGTTAAGCGCTCCCATACTTTAAGACAGGGGTCTCCAACCTTTTCTGTAGTGAGAGCTACTTCTGCTCAAGGAAAGTTTTCCTGAGCTACTAGCAAATTTTATAACTGTAAAATAGTGACTACACTATGACTACCCAATGCAAGATTTTCAGTAGTTACCACCCACGTATACCAAGTATGGTTACCGGCAGAAACGCTGGGGAAAAGCGCATCAATATTAAATGCCTCCCCTTGACTTATGAAGTAACATTCAAATCTTGACATGCCCAGTGGCACAAAGGACATAAGCACAGCAGTACGTCTCCCCAGCTCAGCTTGAATTATCATTCACCAGTTTCTGAAAATGCAAATTTTTCGATCTAATACCACTTTCCACTGTGGGCAAACAAACTCAATTTTCCAGAAGAAAACCCATTTTTGAAAACTAAAACTGCTTTTAAAATATCAGTTTTCAATTTTTGAGAAATGCACAGTCTCAAAACATTAGCTTGTAATTTTCATCATGCACTCCCATGTACAAATGCCTCATATGGACAGACTACTTTGAATTCCAGGTATTACAGTCATATGCCATGGATGCTCACCATAGTACCACGGATGCCTGGATTATGCCAGTAAAGCCCACCATTATACTAGGGCCACAGTTGTGCCAAGGCTGGAAACCATACGGATCAGGGATAAGACCATATATCAGTCATGACCATTAATATGCCAGGAATAGGTACATAAAGACCAGTCATGCTCTTAGCAGGTCTCTGATGGCTGCCAGTATACCACAGCTAGACCAAAAACGCTAAAATAGTCAAGGATGACCATTATTATGCCATTGACACTTTTATGCCAGGAATGGACACAATTATGCCAAAGATAACACTCGTATGATGGAGGCTAGCATATATATATTTGGCGGTTCTTGGCACCAGGCATAGTTTCAGGAAGCAATAGTGTTTATTATGGACACACACATAAAAGTTGAAGAATCTCTTAATTTTTACTGGTCTGGATCATACCCTGTTCTCCTCTGGTCTTGAGCTGATCATGCATCTAAATGACACATTTTCACTCTGACTCCTGCAGTCCCGCACATTGGTGGGTAAGCACTGATTACAGCTCAGGCTACAGCTGCCATAGTTTTTTGATGGTGCACTGTTCACACACATGTTGTTACTGATAAAGGAGGGACTTCAACATGGTCAATCTCCCTGTGGCTTAATTATATTGAGATTGGATACAGACTATCATGTAGCAGGTCCTATAAGCCGACATAGAGTGTGTTTGAGTGTTAGTATTAGTTACTGTCATAAGTTTGGCTGGCTGTCACTCTAAGGGTCTTGAGATGATCGGTGCTGCCTTCTTTAATAGGCACCTACTCTCTGAATTTGATACTCGGCTTGACTTCACCTCAGAGAGCTTCTTTGAAGGTACTGGTGAGCTACCAGTAGCTCCCGAGCTACTTGTTGGAGACCCCTGCTTTAAGATATAGAGTTTGCGCTATGTAAATATTAGGGGAAGAATGTATCCTACGTATGCCGCTCCGTTTTTGAGGGACACCGGCTGCCACTGCCAGACACCAACATAGTCCCAAACATCTTGTCACTGAAATCACCCCACCCGCCACCTCCAGGGTCGGATTGGTAAGGCGGGCACTCGGGCAATAGGCTGAGGGGCCTATATCCGAGTTCTAGGTATGGGCAGCTTTTCTGGGCAGCTTGTGGGGCCCAATTTGGGCAGCGTCTGTGTTGTTCGGATGCCGCCTGCAGCATAGTGGGTGCCTGAGTGGCCTTTCTGGAGGCAGATGGGTATCCATTACCTTCCATTTATTAACAGGCATAGGTGTCCCTCCCTTCCTCTTGCTGGGCCGGCCCATTAATGTATGCATATTGAGCCAGACAGGGGGCCTGAGCAAAAGTGACCTCACTTGTTTTCAGGTGTGTTTCACCAGTGTGAACTAATACATGTATTTTTTTGTTTTATCTAAGTACAGTTAAAAAAACATGCCTCTATCAGAGACCCCCCCCCCCCTTCTTTTTATAAAACTTCACAGAAGCAGTGTTTTGCAGAGAGGCAATATGCAAATGTGGGCCACTTTTTTTAGCGTTCCCGGGCCGATTTTTAATACCAATCCAACCCTAACCACCTCTCACCAACACCTCCTCGTTCCTCCCCATTTGCACCACAACGATAATCTCCACAGCAGACAAATTGTATTTAGCACCCCAAAGGCGTTACCTTTAAAAGCACTCATGAACATCTCACATGGGTGCTCATCAGATGTATGTTTGTCTGAATGCTTTGATTTCTCTGTCTCACATTGAACCTCTAAGACACTGTGCATAACTGTTGTTTATGTTGCAAAACTCAATAAAATATATTTTTTAAAAATCCAGGTTCCCATATGTTTTTCAAGGGACGTCTTGCTTGATTCCTAAATATGTCATCCAGAAGCTGGACAGTATAGTGTCATTGTCTATATGAGCTGACGCACACTTGAGAATTATTATTTCCACTTTAAAACTTCCAGTTGAGATGAGTGGAATTGATCTATCAGATATTGAGTGCTATTATCTTGCTTTACATGGTAGAATGGTTGCCCCAGAAGCTGACTAATGCACATGGAAAGGAAAGAAAACTATTTTGAGACTGCTAAGGGATTAAGGATCTTAAATATGTGTTCCTTGCTCTGATGACTGCTAACAAAGACAGATCATTCTTGATTTCACTAATGAAGCAAGTTAGGATTGGGGTACTTGTTTAAAGATACCTTTGCCCATTAAGCTCCCTTGTGTGGTTAGGATGAATTACACAAACTTTATAAAGATGCCAGAAAGGCTGATGGCTGGCTACTGAATATAATGTGATGGGAAACATATCTGAGGGAAGTAAAATGCTCCTACGAAGATGCCAGAAACCAGACGTGGATTTGGTGTGGACTCTTTTTGCTATATGCTAGATTATGAAGAGCAGCAAACAACACAGTAGATGGTTTCCCAAGGAGTCTGCCCAAACCAAGACCTTATTGGAACTTTTGTCACTGACACCAAGTAGACGCCACGGTCCTTGTATACACTCTATAGGGCACTATGCAATAACTGCCCAAAGTGAGACATTAAAAGTAAATCTTAAATGGGGCACACACCGTATAATACAATTTACAGACCCTGAGTGGAATACATCGTTAAAAAATTAAAAAATATTTGTTCGTGTAACTCAAGATTCCACCACATTTCACGTTCATTTTGTAGATAGGGTATATTTCTCAGCCTGTCACATCAAATGTTTTTCCTGAGGAAATGCCTAACATACCAGTCTGAAAATACTAAAATGTTGCATATGGTATGGTCTTGATGGGTAGGGCAGGTGCTTTGGAAAGAGGTGGTTAATACCTTGTGAGTCACAATGGCTGGTGTGGTCAACCTGGATCTCAAAAATTGAATACTGGGCATAGACTTAAGCCGAAAAAATAACCACTTGCAGTGCAGTTGGGTGGCACTACAGAGGAAATGTGTCTTTTGCCAGCAAAGAGAAGTATTGCAATACAGAGTACGGTGTGGCAGTCCACAGTTGTACCTATTGTACAGCAATATCCAGGAATGTCTTCTAAAAAAGCAGATATGACTGACCTCTGTATAAACAGACACAAATCTATTGGTCTGGAAGGCTGCAGAGGCCTATACAGATGCATCGGTATTCAAAATGAATATGTAGGCTCTTTAAACTGAATTTACTGACTACACGTAGTGAAGATAGATAAACTGATGTACTCTTGCCTCAACTTAATGTGTCACATTGAACTGCATATTATTATATTTGGTGTCTGCCATCCCTGAACTATCTATTGTTGGTTTCATTTAACAAAACCAACCCGAAACGAGGACACCAATCCAAATAGTGTTCCTTGTAATCTTTATTTAATCTATGCTGCTTCTCCCATTGAAATGCTACATCCTATTCTGTGATGTAACACTAATGAGGCATGGCCAACTTAGCCACAACCTATCAGGTTTGTACACTGACACGGCGTGGTCTGTATGCCAAGCAAGATGGCGGCAATTTGTTGAGCTCCTCTCGAGCGCTGAGACTTTTGTCCTTTTGAAGCTGCTTCGGCACCAGAATATCTATTGGCACCTACGATGTTACAGACTTGTTTTGACGTTGCTGGTGTGTTTCCTTCGACCCGGAGCTACAACAGTGACTTTCTCCCATTACATTAACGTGATGCTCGCAATCCATGGCTCCCTGCTGAGGTATACCGATGTTTCTATAATAAAACACTTGGCAATGTTTTTTCTCAACAAATGTCAAGTGATCTGCACATCTTTGTGCTTCTTTTCACATTCTTTCCACTGAACCATGTTAATAAAATGCTACTTGAGGTATCTATATGCTATTTAAATCTCACAGCGTTTTTTACTTATAGATTTCTCCGCTTTTATCCTTTTCTCCTGTATTTTTTTCTTTTCATTTTCTCTCCATGCTAGAATTTTGACTACTTGTGTGCTTTGTCATTTAAAAAAACAGGTGCATATTTCTGTGTGCTGTTGCTAAATTATTTTGGTAGAACCAGACCACTACAAAAATTAACGCATCACTCTTTACACTACACCAAAATGGCTAATGACATTGTAGCTACTGCTAAGCCTTCTTCTTCTAGTTCTAAACTAAAGCAGGTGAAAAATGACTCCCTCACCCATTTAGTCATACCACAATCCCGTTCTTGACACTATAATTGATGAGGCGAGGGGTCTAAAACCTTTCATGAATGCCGCTAACGAAGAGCTTCAGCAAATTGAAGACAAATGGATTACCATGGAAGCTAAGTTGTTTGACATAGAGCAGTGCATCAGTGATTTACATGACGCCACTACCAGGATTCCTCTTCTGGAACAAGAAATCTAAAAACTTAAACTTGATATAGTGGACCTTGAAAATAGATACAGACATAATGACCTCCGTCTATACGGCTTTTCAGACAATTTGGAGGGTCCTGACCTCACCTTCTTGAAAAATGTCTTTCCTGAGCTTCTAGACCTTTAACAAGACCCACCATTGAACATTCAACACGCACATCGCCTTGGTCGTTTCCTACCGCACTCCACCACACCTAGAGGAGTTGTAATGTTATTCTTGGAATTTATGGACGTGATCCGTGTTTTGAAGGCAGCAAAAGAAAAATGTGGTCGGGGCACAATAATTTCAAATCTCAGGATCTCTCCAATGCAACTAATGCCAGAAGGAAATAATTTCTTGCTCTACGTCCACAAATGAGTCAATTACATATTTGTTATGTCATTTTGCATCCCTGCTCATGTAAAATTACTTATGAAGGCACTACATGATCTTTTGATGACCCTGTCAAACAATATCTTTTCTCCAAAGTATTTCACCTCATTCTACATAAACATCTGCCCTGCGCTCTTAAATAACTAACTCTCTCTACTCTTACATATCTTATATTTTCATCGTACTTATTCTGTAATTCTTATACATGGCTGTTTTCTCTTTTATGTCCTAATCTTTCTCTCCCTACTGCTCTTCTTGCTGTTGGCGCTGTCACATCTCATGCTCATTTCTACTGCTCTTTATTTTAGATATGGATTTTTCTCTTAGATCTGTTTATTTATTTTATTATCACTTTCTCATTCCTTTTATTTTGTTTCCTTTTATTCTCTTTTTTCTTCATGTTTGTTGAGTGTGTTTGTATTTTTTGTCTTTACTTTGCAATGGGTACATGTTACATATTTATTAATATATTGTGTCATTTTGCTTTCCTTAGCGTTTTTCAGCTTGTCATCAGTGTTCCTGTATCACTCATCCCAATCCCCAATACGTGTAATTTTGTCTCGTGGAATGTTCGTGGTTTGGGACATCCTTTTAAAAGACAAAAGGTACTTGCTCATTTGTCTAGATTAATTTCACGTTATTTTTTTGCAGGAAACGCACTATAACAGTGTTGAATTGCTTAAATTAAAACAGCAAGGGTAGGCCAAGTTGCATATTCTCCTTCTATTTGTCATGAAGGTGGTGTTGCCATTCTTTTTCATAAATCGTTACATGCACAAATTATATCAACTCAATGTGATGATGGGCAATGGGAATTGGTTATGGTTGTAACTCATAATAGGCACATTTCATTATTTAATATTCATGGTTCCATTAAATCAGATCCAGATTTCTGAAACAACATCAAGATAACATTAGAATCTATTGATAATCCTAATATTATTGTTGCAGGAGACTTCAATCATGGTTAGATCCCTTTACTGATAGGAAGTCTAAATGTAGATTTAATCCTGACAAATTTTATAAAGAATTTAAATCCGAAATTACCACTCATCCATTATATGATGATTGGAAAGCATGTAATCCTGATACCTGTGAATTTACGTTTTTCTCGAATGTGCATCACACCTGCTCTAGAACAGACTATATTTTGGTTACTAAACCTCTACTTCCTTCCATCCAGGACCTCCAAGATTGGCTTGATTTGCATTTCCGATAATATTCCTGTTTTCTCTTCCTTTGATTTATCTCTAAACAATACCAAAACTGGTCGTTGAAAATGTAATACATTTCTTCTATCGGATAATACTTTTCTTTCAGAAGCTACTCCCTTTATTAATGAGTTTTTTTTTTAATTTAACCATCCTCTAGACACTTCTGTTCCTAATATCTGGGATGCTTTGAAGGCCTCTTTTCATGTTTTCACTATATCCTACTCAGCAAAACAGAAACACCTAACTCATGTCAAATATAGTATATTACTACAACAACTTAATACATTGGAACATACTTATGTTTCTCTAAATTATCTTCTGCTCTACATGAGTTGATTAAAGTCAAGTCTGCTCTAAACAAACTTGTTACTGTTGATGCCTGCAATATCCTCCTTAAAGTTAAATCTAAGAATCATGGAGGTCAAAACAAAGTGAGTAAGATGTTGACCAATTATATAAAAAATAAATCTGAAAGTAAAACCATTGGCCCTATTCGGAACAAATATACCAACAAAATTGCACCCTCGGATTCTGACAATTCTACGACTTTGCAAGAATATTACCAATTATTGCACTTAGATGAAACCAACTCTTTAGACCATAATGGGCATACTTTTCTCAATGTCCTTCCAAATCTTTCTATATGCCTGATAAGTGTGACCTATTAGAAGCTAAATACCTCTCCAGGAAATAACAGATGCCATCAAATCCCAAAAAATAGCCACATTTCCGGGACCAGATGACTTTTCTATTGAATTTTTCTCTTCTTTTTCTTTCATTTTTGCTCCTAAACTACTCAAACTTTTGAATTCTCTTTGATCAGACTCCAAGGCCACTGGTTCCTTTCTAGGAGACTTAACTGCCCTTATTCCCAAACTTAATAAAGATCATACCTGGTGTAAACATTATCATCCTATTTCTTTGATTAATTATGATTGTAAAATATTTGCTAAGATTCTGTCGGCACGCGTTGAGACTTTTGCTCCCTTACTGGTGTAAAATGATCAGTCTGGTTTTGTTAAAAGCAGACTGGCTGCGCACAATGGGAGAATGTTTTCAAATGTTATTGCATTTGGTAAAAACTACCACTCTCCCCTAGTTGCACTGTGTCTTGATGCCTAATAGGCTTTTGACTGAATTAACTGGCAATTTATGTTTACTTTTCTTTGATGGTATGGCTTTGGCCCTAATTTGATTTCATTTATAAAAGTGTTATAGCCTTATCTCTGTGCCAGTGTTTTTGTCAATAGTCGCTCTTACTATTATTTTCAGTTACATAGAGGTACATGCAAAGGTCTATCTCCGTTGCTATTTATTCTTTGTTTAGAACAGTTCTTTGAACGTATCAGTTGTAATACACTTATATCAGGTTTTAAACATAATGCAACTGAAACAAAATTATCAGCTTATGCTGATGATATTTTAGTTTATATGTCTAATCTCCTTTCCTCTTTAACTCCTTTTTTTACTCGAAATTCAATTGTACTCTGGTACCTCTGGATATAAATTGAATTTTTCTAAAACTGAAATATTACCATTACATTCTTCATGTTATCAATATTTGGTTGCAACTACTAATTTTACTTGGTGCCCTACCAAAATAAAATAGCTTGGTATTTGGTTCTCTTCTACCATTTCGAGCACAATTAGTTAGACTTTTACCGTTTTAAAACTCACTCTTCAGAAATTACTTTCATCATGGTCTCTCCACCTATCATGGTGGGGTAGGTTGGATACCATTAAAATGATGACATGTTCTTCATACATTAGCTAGGTTACCTTTTTCATATTTTTCACAAATCAATTAAATTTGTACAAATTTCTTAGGAATAATAAACATTGCTGTATTGCTTTGGCTAAACTTGAACGTTGAGGTTGGATTAGTGAACGTGCTTTTTCATTGATTGATGAGTTTGTGTAAGGGGAGAGTGGGTGAATGTGAGAATTAATCATTTGTTTGAAGGGTGGGCAGATGTATGAATGAGTGACTAAATGCCCTGGAAAATAAATTGGTAGGTGGATGGCTGAATGAGCAAGTAAGTGAGTGGGTAATTAATAGGTGAATGGATGGATGAGAGGGTAGTGCATGGATGAATGGTTGCAAAAGTGAGTGCCACGATGTATGGCTGGATGAATGTAAGAGAGAGCGCATGGAGGGATGCAGACAGTTCACCCTAATCTTACAGAATTACTTGTTCTGTCCAGCGCTAGACTGGAAAACAAAAGCAGCCCTGGCATAAATGTCCAAACCAGCAGCCAAACTGTCTTTCTTTATTGCCTCTTCTTTTCATTCTCCCTCTCTTTTTGTCTCTGTCTTTATGCCCTCACACCCTTTCACACACATTGGCACTAGCTAAACTCTTTAACAGAGAAATGGAAAAGAGAAAAGGGTAGAAGGCATAGACAGTAACACCCAATACCACAGGACCAACGGTTTTGGCAGATTGGCAGAAGGTAATCAGGCGATGCCAGCAGACAAATTACAAAAATACCACTTCTGCCATGTTAACTCCTGCCGCTTGCCCAAACCAAGCATTTGTTTGTTAAAGTGCAAATGCCATCAGTAACACAAAACTTATACTGATTCATACCTGAACAGTTCAGTCTTACTGAGCAGGTGCTAGTAGTATATCATTGATTCACTACCTAACGTTCTACTGACCTACAGGCCAGACCTGTACTGTGGCAGAGGCTGGATCATCCTACATCCATCAGTACTGGAGCCATTGCCTAGCTTGCTACATTCTTCCTGTTATAACCAGCACTGTCTGGTTGGCTGAGGGGGTACCCAAGCCAGGCAGAGTGCATCGCTTCCGTCAAGGGCAGGTGATTACACACACTGTACAGCCTGTGCCTGCCCTTGGGTAGCTTGGGACTAAGCAGTCAGGCATCCCTCAGAATCAATGTGTAATGCAAGAACACAGATGCTTCAGGCTACATGAAATAGAGTTGCAGTTCCGTACCACCCTGGAAATGAGGCACTATGTCTGGCACACCTTGATGTCGGCTGTACCAGATGATTCCGGACACACACACAGGCACAGGTTCAGCAGGCCATCATGAGGTAGAATTAAACTCTGCAGGGGGTGCGTACCCTACCTTTGAGAGTCGCAACCTGTGAAACAGACACCGCATGCAATGAGCATGTAGTCGGCATGACGCACAAGAGAAATTCAGCACAGTCAACAAAGCAGGCCACTTGGGATACCAAAACTGGTGAATCTGTCGACCACCAACAAGACGCTTATGCATGCCGGGGTCCCTGCAGTACAGGAACCACTTCACTTTAGATGTGGGCAGCATCTTTAGCTCTGCACTAGGCACTCCGGTCTCCAGGCATGATTCAGCAGACTCCTTGAGATGGGTTGTCCTTGAATCACATCCAGGCATGCCACCACAATCTTTGTTCAGATTGGAACAAAGATGGGTCCATAAACTGGCTTCGGATACACGTGGTCTTAATGATGACATACCATGGGGTTCTTTAACTCACTAAAACTCACACGACACCTATATGTCAGTCCCTAACAGCTAGTTTGACCCAAGGGAGGAATATCATCCCATAACACTGAGAGCGAGAGGGCATATCCCTATACTCCCATGATCCCAAGGGAGGAACATCACCCCACAACACTGAGAGTGAGAGGGCATATCCCCAGAAACCCTTGACACCTCTATTCCACTGTATCCTACCAGCGAGTAATATCTCATAAAGGAAGGGGCGCCATCTCCTAACTAGTGACAGTAACTGGGTAATTCTATGAATACCTTACAACACTTCTTTGGTATACACCGCCAGGTTGGAGTAATCTCACATATATTTACTACTAAGCACGTTTCTCCCATGACATCAGAACACTAGTCGTGAGATTCGCACCGGAGAACGACGCTTTGAAGCGCCTTGCTATATATGTTCTCAGGAATATCACATTACATATCTTCCCACTCCAACATGGCGCCTATAATCGTCCTTGATGACGAGACTGCCGCCGGCAGCATCATGTCAGTCCCTCATTCACCTATCCACTTGCAAGCCTGGCGTTGCTAGCTCTAGATGATAAGTGGTAATATCAACTTGCCACACCTCTTACATCACTCGTTTATAAGACATATTACCATATATATTGGTGGTAGTCTAATTCATACGACCTCACATACGAGCATTACTATCCAATAATGTTGAGAAGGATATAGTACATGATCATATATTTTAAGCCAATGGTTACTAATATTTGGAAGGACCCCTTGACTCCATCACGCCACACACACTATTCACATCATAGTGAAATACCCCTCTCCAAGATGGCACCCGTGTTTACCCTTGCTACTAGACTATTTGTCTATTCCCTCCGCCGGTGTCCGTTGACCAATCAGCACCCACCTTTCCTTACGAGTTTTACTCTTAAACTGAGCAGCGGGAAGCAGACTCTACTTCCCGGTTTCGGCGGAGCGGGGTAGGTCTTTAAAACCACCCTTGGGCGACTAAACTGTGAGTAGCTACATCGTGTTTCTTAATATTCTACCTCATGCGCTGAGACTCCTTCGGTCTCGTTGATCGGCGCGCCGCGGCTGTTGGGACGACCCGTCCCCAGTCTCTTTCCTATCTCTCTGTGAGACGCCTGGGACTGGGTGACGGAGCGTTCCGCGGTCGTGGTTCCTCCTGTCACGGGCCCCACGGGGTGTTTTGCCAGCTTTTCTGTCCTGTTTGGACACAGCGATTTGGCAGTATGCATCATATCTGAGCATGAGCCCCTCGCTTGTCACGGGACCTGAGGGTTAGCATGCCATCCCTTCTTTTTGTATATAGCGAATAGGGAGCATGCATCTCCCTAGAGCATGAGCCTCTCGCCTCTTCACTCTGTACCCTTATCTACAGTAGGCAAGTTCGCATCCCCAAGAGGCTCGCCAAGTACCGACTGGAGTGGCACTTTCTAATACGTTAGGTGAGCATCACCGCACGTCAACGTAAGATTCTGAGTGGTTTTAAATATAAATATTTTTATTTCAGATTTGATCACCTGACACGTTTCTGCACCATGCATCCACCTATGCATGATCACCAGTATGAAACGCAAATTGTTTTTCTAGCAAAAAATGCATATGAGGAGTCCTTGGCTCCTGTTTCTTGTACTTAATGAATTATTTTGACTAAGTGTGCGTCTTAATGTACGCTGGTGCTTGTTTTGTCCCCCTTTTTTCCCTTCTCTGTAGGCCTGTCCAGTATGTAAGAGTCTAGTTATTCCGACACTTACTTAGGGTAGTTTTTACATCACTGTAAATAATTAGTATCACACCCTCACATTTTTGTAGATAGTTGTAATCACTGGTCCTGATGAATTGCCGCTGGATCCCCCTGACCTTGTAGGCATGAAACATGTCGACCACCAGAGCAGAGTAGAGTAGTCCCTGACCCATCTAGTCAAGACTACCGCCTCTCTTTTCATTTTACTAGGGTGGTTTACTGACCAAATAAATCTACTATCCAGACTAACCAACCCTTTTTAACCACACTCACAAACATCTACACCTCCCTGGCCCTCACTTGCACTCACCCTCGGCAAGGAACAAAAGATCTCCGCCAAAGAGCCCCATCCCTGGGTGCCCGTCGGGAATTGCAGCGCCGACCCGACGAGGAGCAAAACCCAGATGATGAAGCATGACACCTAGCTTGCTGGGTGTGTGAGGGTTTTAGTTCCACCAATGTGGGTTCCCCCACCCCACACGGTCCTATACCCTTAAGGCTTACTGAACACTACCCCCCACTTAGTCTAATTTCAAGGAGAGTATCCTCCACTCTCTCCTTTACGAACAGAGGAACTGTATACCCTTTCCGTTTAACCATCTGTAGATCCAAGCTCACACTGCAGTGTCCAGCTTTCAGCAGGTGATGTGGGCACTTAGAAGGCACCACTCTCCAGCTATCGCCGGTAGATGGTGTGGGTCCCTCGTAGGAGATCTTTGATATCCCTGAGACCTCCAAGAGAACTGGAGATCAGCCGTCTGGTCCTTGTGAGCCCACTTCAGGGTGCCACACATCAGCAGGTAGTCAGCCCAGGTCAGCCACTATTAAGGAAGACAGTTGGTTCTTTCCACAGGAAGTAATCCTCCATGTGCACAACAGAGCCCATTAACAATGTGCACCATGCAGTCTAGGTCCTCCGATCCTGCGCCCCTACAAGCGGATCGCTCCGCACAGTAGGGTGGCACTGAGTAGTTATACCCCATTGGGCCTTTGACGTTGCGGGAGGTTCAAAAGGTATCCCTATGAACCACAGATGTCCCCCCTAAATTCTCAGTCCTGTCTGTCAAGAGGCTGCAGAATGCAGATCTCTATCTTTATGGGGGCCGTGGTCTGGCCCCAGAGGCCATGTGTCACAATCTCTGCCCCGCCCCCCCATATATTCCACCAGGCCCTCAAATGGCAGAGGCTGGCAATCTCAATTGCATGCCCAGTGGTTTATGGCTGTAGCTGGGGCATGCCCAGATGTGCTCACCCAGCCTCCAGTGTTGACGGCACCAAGCAACATTGCACACAAAGAGTTTAATGCCTAGAAACATCTACGTTCCATACTTGGCATTTCCATGCAAGGCCACAGCTACCAGTGGAACAGGTTTGGGCAAGTAAATATTTTGATAGGAAACATCACAAGACTGAGACACGGCAATCTATTATCGCAGCTTGAAACACAGGCAACCCCATCCCCACGCTAATTTAAGGAAAGGGCAAGCCTCCTCAGGAGGGGAACCCTTGTGAGTCTTTCTTCTAACTGGGCAGCGAACACCTGTGAGTACCTGCCCAGCCTCGTACCTTCCCTCCAAGTGAAGATGAAAGGGCCCCCTCTGACTGGCCCCCGTTTGTTACATGCCAGCCGGAGTACATGCACAAGCGTGCTCTCACAGACCAGCTGTGGCAGGCTAGACACATGTTTAAACTAGATTCCGTGCGAGTTCACACACTGGCATGCTATAGCAGGTTGGGCACACAGGTAAACCACACCAGCAGTGAAAGAGAGCACCCAGTCCGCAAAAACGGACCTGACCTATGTTTGCAAACATCATGTCCGCACCACTTCCCAACATGCATTGGAAGGGTGCACGCACTTTCACACTGCAGTACAGTGGGAAAGGGCCCAGAGTCTCGAGGCTCCATATGAGAACCAGCAAAACTTAAGAGAAGAAAGCAAAAGGTTTAAGGAAACGCTACCTGACAAGTATCAGATCCAACACTTCACAAAGCTGTGTAAACAAAAAGAGCTGGGATTACTGTGCCGTCCTCTGGATGGTGGGCAGAGATGAAGCTGATTTGATTCAGGTGTGGCTGCCACAGTCTCTAATATTCAACTATTCATTTTATGGTCTTGCTGTGTTCCCAGGTCATGTGACGATAGAGGGGCCATGTGGCTATTACCCTCTCACCACACCAGCACAGGTCTAGTTGGAAAGTCACCCAAACTGTAGTGCTGCTAGAGGGCAGTGGACATGTAGCGTGGGTACCGCCTTCCCCTTACACCAAATTCAAAGAGGAGGAGAGTGTACATGCAAACTGAACCACAGGGCCAGATCACACAGTGACCGCACATTCATTTTAAATTGTGGTCGCAAATACTGCAAAATGGATGCCAACAGGCTGATGGGATTACATTGTGCAACACCGGGTCCCTGAATTCGAGCATAACACAGAATTTTGCCATCATTTAGGCCGGTGCTCATGCACGAATGCGCTGGTTTTCAACACTCGTTGTTACTATTGCATGCATTTGACCCCAGCAACAAGAGCAACACGCATTGGAAATGCAATAGGTCTCGCATTTGTTGGAGCTATTGGTATTGTAAATGGTAATGTTTTGTACTTTGAAAAAGGTCTTGTGTTTGTTGGAGCTATTCACATTGTAAATGGCAATGTTTTTTATTTATCCTTAGGGTTTTATATAGCACGAACTTAACAGCCTCAGTTGTGAATTTCGATTCATTAAAGTTTTGTGAGCCCTGAAATTTGCACAAGTAAAGTGCTAACAGTATAAATATGGGCACTGTTTAATAAACGAAGCCACTGCAATGCAAGAGCAAAGGTGACCGAGTGACTGCTTCTGGGTTGACGGAGTTGCTTACACTCACTGGCCGTTAAAGCTAGCTAGCCCGCTACTATGAGTTTATCAAACTTAATGCTATGTTTTCTTATGTTATGTTATGTTATGCTATGCAATGCTATGTTTTGTTATGCTATGCTATGGTTTGTGTATGCTATGCTATGTTTTGTTATGCTATGTTTTGTTTTGTTATGCTATGCTATATTTTGTTATGCTATGCTATGTTTTGTTTTGTTATGCTATGCTATGTTTTGTTGTGTTTTGCTATGCTGTTTTGTTTTGTTATGCTATGCTATGTTTTGTTATGCTATGCTATGCTTTGTTTTGTTGTGTTTTGTTATGCTATGCTATGTTTTGTTGTGTGTTGCTATGCTATGTTTTGTTATGTTATGCTATGATATGTTTTGTTATGCTATGTTTTCTTGTGTTTTGTTATGCTATGCTTTGTTATGCTATGTTTGTGTTGTTATGCTATGCTATATTTTGTTTAGTTATGCTATGCTATGTTTTGTTGTGTTTTGTTATGTCATGCTATGTTTTGTTATGCTATGCTATGTTGTGTTTTGTTATGCTATGCTATGCTATGTTTTGTTTTGTTATGCTATGTTTTGTTGTGTTTTGTTATGCTATACTATGTTTTGTTATGCTATGTTTTGTTTTGTTATGCTATGCTATGTTTTGTGTTTTGTCATGTTATGCTACGTTTTGTTATGCTATGCTATGTTTTGCTATGCTATGCTTTGTTTTGTTATGCTATGCTATGTTTTGTTATGCTATGCTATGTTTTGTTGTGTTTTGTTATGCTATGCTATGTTTTGTTATGCTCTGCTATGTTTTGTTGTGTTTTGCTATGCTGTGTTTTGTTATGTTATGCTATGATGTTTTGTTTTGTTGTGTTTTGTTATGGTATGCTATGTTTTGTTGTGTTTTGTTATGCTATGCTATGTTTTGTTATGCTATGCTATGTTGTGTTTTGTTATGCTATGCTATGTTTTCTTATGCTATGCTGTTTTGTTGTGTTTTGCTATGCTGTGCTTTGTTTTGTTATGCTATGTTTTGTTGTGTTTTGTTATGCTATGCTATGTTTTGTTTTGTTATGCTATGCTATGTTTTGTTGTGTTTTGGTATGCTATGTTTTGTTATGCTATGTTTTGTTTTGCTATGCTATGCTTTGTTATGCTATGGTATGTTTTGTTGTGTTTTGTTATGCTATACTATGTTTTGTTATGCTATGTTTTGTGTTTTCTTATGCTATGCTATGTTTTATTTTGTTATGCTATGCTATGCTATTTTTTGTTATGCTATGCTATGTTTTGTTATGCTATGCTATGTTTTGTTTTGTTATGCTTTGTTATGCTATGCTATGTTTTGTTTTGATATATGTTTTGTTGCTATGCTATTTTTTGTTGTGTTTTGTTATGCTATACTATGTTTTGTTATGTTATGCTATGTTTTGTTATGCTATGCTACGTTGTGTTTTGTTATGCTATGCTATGTTTTGTTTTGTTATGCTATGTTTTGTTGTGTTTTGTTATGCTATACTATGTTTTGTTATGCTATGTTTTGTTTTGTTATGCTATGTTTTGTGTTTTGTCATGTTATGCTACGTTTTGTTATGCTATGCTATGTTTTGCTATGCTATGCTGTGTTTTGTTATGCTATGCTATGTTTTGTTATGCTATGCTATGTTTTGTTGTGTTTTGTTATGCTATGCTATGTTTTGTTATGCTCTGCTATGTTTTGTTGTGTTTTGCTATGCTGTGTTTTGTTATGTTATGCTATGATGTTTTGTTTTGTTATGCTATGCTTTGTTATGCTATGCTATGTTTTGTTGTGTTTTGTTATGCTATGCTATGTTTTGTTATGCTATGCTATGTTGTGTTTTGTTATGCTATGCTATGTTTTCTTATGCTATGCTATTTTGTTGTGTTTTGCTATGCTGTGCTTTGTTTTGTTATGCTGTTTTGATGTGTTTTGTTATGCTATGCTATGTTTTGTTATGCTATGCTATGTTGTGTTTTGTTATGCTATGCTATGCTATGTTTTGTTTTGTTATGCTATGTTTTGTTGTGTTTTGTTATGCTATACTATGTTTTGTTATGCTATGTTTTGTTTTGTTATGCTATGCTATGTTTTGTGTTTTGTCATGTTATGCTACGTTTTGTTATGCTATGCTATGTTTTGCTATGCTATGCTTTGTTTTGTTATGCTATGCTATGTTTTGTTATGCTATGCTATGTTTTGTTGTGTTTTGTTATGCTATGCTATGTTTTGTTTTGCTATGCTATGCTTTGTTATGCTATGGTATGTTTTGTTGTGTTTTGTTATGCTATACTATGTTTTGTTATGCTATGTTTTGTGTTTTCTTATGCTATGCTATGTTTTATTTTGTTATGCTATGCTATGTTATGCTATTTTTTGTTATGCTATGCTATGTTTTGTTATGCTATGCTATGTTTTGTTTTGTTATGCTTTGTTATGCTATGCTATGTTTTGTTTTGATATTTTTTGTTGCTATGCTATTTTTTGTTGTGTTTTGTTATGCTATACTATATTTTGTTATGCTATGCTTTGTTGTGTTTTGCTATGCTATGCTTTGTTTTGTTATGCTATGCTATGTTTTGTGATGCTATGCTATGTTTTGTTGTGTTTTGTTATGCTATGCTTTGTTTTGTTATGCTATGCTTTGTTTTGTTATGCTATACTATGGTATATTATGCTATACTATGTTATGTTTTGTTATGCTATGCTATGATTTGTTATGTTATGTTAGGCTAGGCTATGTTTCGTTATGTTATGTTATGTTTTGTTAAGTTATGGTATGCTATGCAATGGCATGCAACGCTAGGCTATGTTTTATTATGTCAAAGGCAAAGCTGGCTGACGGCAAGTTGTGTATCCTCTTGAGTGCATACGTGAATGAGAACGAGTCAGGAGAGAAAACAGAGGAAATAAGATGCAGTTTTCAGAGAATGAGATTTGAGAGGAACAGGGAGGCATTCAGCGTCGAGGGAACGGGATCAGAACGCTGTGCAAAAGTGCCATGTGTAAGGATTAGGCTATGCTATGTAATATGTAACTTCGGGCACTAGAGTGTTGCTGCAACTGAAAGAGAAAGGAGTGACGGGAGAGGAACAGAGCAGCAACCGACGAACATAGGGGGTGACAGATCATAGGGGAAAGGTAAAAGAATAGAGACTAGAAGGGACTAGGCAATCGTCAGGAAACTGTACAGAAGACACTACACAGGAGAGTATGAAAGCGTAGACAGTAGGACAGCGGGGAAGGAGAGACAGCAGGAAAGGGAGGAGAGAAGGACCAAAGGACATACAAGAGGGAGAACCAGCAGGAAAGGGAGGAGAGAATGGCTAGAAGATATAGGGGGGGAGGGGAGGGGGAGAAATGCAGTTGTGTAAGCACGGAAGTATTCCACACATTAATGTCGGTATGTTTAACGCATATCAAAGAACTCGGCTGGTAGAGGGCCCGGTGCTGACAGACCTGTTACCCGCTTTTACATAACACAAAATTAGAACATTTCCTGCAAGTGAAGTAAACTAAAGTAATTAAAAACATTGCGTTTGCGATCAAACATCAAAGCAGCGAAAGTGAAAGTAATGGAGCAGAGCATCAAAGGGCTGGGTGAGAAGGGAGGGGGGAATGCAAGGGTCAAAGCGGCTAAAGTGAAAGTAATCGAGCAGAGCATCAAAGGGCTGGGTGAGAAGGGAGGGGGGAATGCAATGAGCAGAGGAGCAGCTGTGCACGTGCATGTGATCGTGCACTCAAGGTTTAGGCCAGCCAAAAGACTGTGGGTAGCACTTTGAAAATCCCACTTATAAAATGTCTCTTCGAGCCTTTGGCTCGCGAGACCTAAAAACTGTCTCTGCATACTATGTACCTTTAAATTAAAGGTGTAGCCGAACCTGCCAGCCACAGCACAGAGTCCAACACACTCTTCTTTCATTGACCAGCTAGCATATATCATAGGAGAGCAGCGATTCAGAACTCAAGCGTAGGCCCGCCATGAAACCAAACAGTCTCTACATTACTTAAGTCAAACGGCAGGCAAGTCACTGGGGCAGGGCTATTTAATCTTCAGTTGACTGTGAGATCATTGAAATGGGGCAATGAGTGGCTCCGCCGCAGTCAGCAGCGATGCCATTTTGTCCGTGTTTAGTGTAACAACAACAAGGTGATGGATGGATTGCTTCAATTCATCTCAGCCACTGGTGATCACTCAGGGCTGCATTCTAATCTAACGTTTTTGCCCACCACGGCCGTCTGGACATAGGCCTGCCTTATGCAAATCAGTACTGACCCTGCTTGTCATGGGAAGAGTCTCTAATGAACTCTCAGGCAAGGCCACCTCAGAATAGAACACAAGCAGGTTTCAGTCTGTTTGGGCCTTGTCAGTAGGGTGCAGCTTGAGTCCTATGGCACAGTGTGCTAAGGACCCAGGTCTGAGCAGAACCTTCACTTTTGTGTCAACTGTAAGAAAAATAAGGTGGTGGGTGGATTGCTTGAATTAATCTCAGCCACTGGCGATCATTTGGGGCTGCATTCCAGTCCATTGTTTTTCCACATACCCAGCTACTTTATTCACAAGCGCTCCTTATTGAAATCAGTACTGCTCCTCATGGGATCAGCCACTGCCGGGCCAGGGTCCCTTCAGAATGAAAAACTAGTGAACCCAGACCGGTGTTGGCCTATCTGATTGAGCCTCTATTGCTGGGGGTAGCTTGAGTCCTATAGCACAGTGAGCATGAGACCCTGTCTGGGCATACCCGTCATACTTAAGAAGTCAAATTTAACAAGAAGATATTGATGGATGGATGGAATGCTGGAATTAATCTCAGCAACTGCTGTTTAGGACTGTTGTTTTCTGCTTATGAATACGGCTACAAGTCTTAAAGCTGCAGGGCATCTTGGCACTCAACAATTCATATTCATATTAACATAGCTAGTAACTATATCCCACTGAATGCAGAGTGAGGCGGCAAGTGTACAGTTTTGTAAGAGTGTCATGGACAGAACAAAATGTTCCTTGACCCTTTGTAGTCTATTAGACACAGTTTCATGAGCCGACCGTTTCCTTACTGTAAACATCTGTGCATGGAAGACACTCTGCATAGTCATATGTTGGAATCACATTATCATGAAAAATAGAGAGGGATAAGCCGAATGATAGTTACATAGACTGACATCTAAAAATTGAAAAAAGCAAGGAGTGACTTGAAAATTTTAAAAAATAAATACAGAGCAGTGAAGAAAGTGTACAAATGAAACATTTGTATAGAGTGAAATACTCAGTGATTATTTTGTGTCGGCGGCTGACGGTGTTAGGCACTAGCATCCTTTTTTGAGAGTCTGAACCTATTTTTCATTATCAGATTTAAATAAATCAAGAGCAAGAGAGAAAAAGGCGAAAAATGGAGAAGAAGGAGAAAAACGAGGAAGAGAAAGGCAGGTAGGAAAAAAGTAACACATGGAGAAAGCAGGGATATGAAAAGTATTTAAAAGAGTGAAGGGTGGTACAAGAAAAAGGCATGTGGTGAAATCAAGACCAGGCAGCTTAGGTATGTGGTGCATTTGCCAGCCCTTGCAGGAGGCTCCTAAGGAACTCTTTGGGCCACTGCACTTATATATTTTACAAATCATGCACCCAATGTACTGTCCACTAAAGCCTCAGTTGCTCTCTCAGATCACAAATGCACTGGGGGAAGTTGAAGGGAGAAAACAAAAAGTGTGAGGACTGTAATATAGGAGAACGCTGAGAGGGGGGTAGAGAGAGGAAGAGAGTGAGAGACTAAGGAAGATAGCTTTGGAATGAAAATGTGCATTGCAGCCCTCTCAATTTTTGAAAGTGTCACTTTGGTGGGGTGCCCAATGTGAGTCCTTTGAAGAGTGACACACAGTGGGTGTCCTGGAAGGTTTTTGTTTTGTCAGTAAACGTTTTCAGACTATAACTAGCGTGTGTGCAGATCTTCTTTTACAGGCTGTACCGTCAGTAGAAGTCAACCAGACATTTGGGGCTGATCCTGCACTGTACCTCTTTCCATCTACAACCTCATCCTAGTATCGGAGGCATTTGATGTGCTCTTCTGGGTACTCTGCCAAAAGACTTCCCTGGCAAAAGTTTGAAGAAATGGGGTGGAATTGTACATTTTACTACCCAATTTTCATTTACAATTGCTAAAAAGCAATAAGCTATAAAAGGGCACTCAGAAAGGCCACTCATGAAATTTTCCAGTGCTTCTATGGTTCGGTTTCAGGGTAGGGCAAGAGCAGGCATATTAGAGTATAATGCACAGAGTGTGGAAGAGTGTTGAGGCTACATTTAGTCTGGTTCCAACTTGAACAGGTAGGTATTAAGTGTATGCGAAAGGTTAATTTTTACCATTCTTGTGCAGTTCGGTATATGAACAAGTAAACCTACATAATCGCATTTATTGTTTGCAATTGACCCATGCTGATGTATGTGCTACTTGAATTTCACTGTTAAAAAAACAACCCTGGATTATTTTAGGTGATTTATAAAGCGCTACATTTAGAGTCCGTTGGTGCTACATGCGGACATATCTTGGGGTCAAATCTACAAAGTGTTTTAGCAGTCGCAAACCCTCTGATTTGGGAAATCCGAGTATTTGCAACCGCTAAGACACTTTTTGAAATGTACTAAACCCAATTAACATATTGGAAAAGGATTTCAGAATTGTTAAATGTGTTTGGGAAACAATCAGGAATCGGTATTGAATGTGGTGTGTTTAGGGCGTCACTTCCAAATACCGATTCCTTATGGTATATATTCATATTTTGTGACTGAAAACCGATCTTAAATCATTACTATTTTGCCACCAATTCAAAAGTGGTGGTAACCCATTCACAAACAAGACCCGTCCCCTTTCTAAATATCAACAAATCGTTCTTTAAGGAATGACCAGGAGTCCGTGGCACCACTGTCTGTTCCTAAACAAAAGTTGGTCTAACTTTTCTTTTTTTAACAATTGTGTTATATCCTGCTAATGTTAATACAATGCCATTCTACCACAAGTGGAATGTTAAGGTGATGATGCTGTCAGAATGTTGGGGATCTGTCAGAGAAGTCACAGTTGACTGGGCTGAGCTGCCTGCTGGCTGCTCCTGGTGGGGTCTTGTACTGGTCTCCCTCTGGTCTTACCCTGTTCCTTATCTGGCCTACCTATGGTCTCCCTGTGATCTTGTACCATCTCCAATAAACCTACTTAAATCATCACAACTGAGTGGACTTGATCACTAATTGCTTTCTTTAAAAGTAACCACATACTTTGTCTGCTAACCCCAGCAGGCCACCATCCCTGTGATTGTGGCCAATCATAGTGGGTTACAATTTGAGGCCTGCCTCATGAATATTGATGAGGTAGGTTGAATTGTGACAGACTACGATTCTGTATTTTTTAGTGAACGTAACTATTAGTTCTTACATCAAATTGTAAAATTAAAAACGATTTTAGGAAAGTTGGTGTACAGGTTGCACCCACTTTTACAGAATCAATACTTTGTACAAGGCTCATAGTTGCTAAATCCTTCTGTAGGATAGATGACCTAACCAAACCAGTAGCATCGAAGGATGGAAGTTCAACAACTGTTGGTTCAGACCACAAAGAAAAAGGAGGCTGACTCCGTAGCTTGGCACAAGCCACTCTGATTGCTCTAGCGCCACATTTCTTATCCTTGTTTTCGGAATGGTAAGGAGGGCTTGGAAAACAAAGTGCAGAGCACGGGAGGGTGAGTGCTCAACAAATTTCTTACATAAAAATGAAAAGCCTTTGTTCTTATAGATAATGTAAGGCATAAATGTTGCTTTAAATTAAACCCGCCTGATAACCTGTAACCAATGTAGCAGCTACAAATATGCAGAGGCGCTATCCATCTTCCAAAGATTGAAAATTAGGCTCACTTTAGCATTCTAGGGCCAGATGCATCAAAGGGTTTTGCCCATTCTGCGTCTATGGGAAAAAGTGTTGATGCATATGGCCCTGAATCCTTTGTGATCTGGTAATTTTTAAATTAGTCCCAAGAAAATTAATTTGTCAAATTCCAACCTGAACTTCATGAATGTGTTTGCTACTGCGATCCCTTGAGAGGACACTAGAGCCCAGATTAACAAAAATATGCAATGGGTGACGCAAACCAGCACAAATGTTTTTTTTAAATTTCCTTTCCAGTGCAAAACCTGTTTTATGCTGTAGGGTTGCTAAAGTAACACAAAGTAGTGAGAAGCGCTGCTTTGAGTTACTCAGCATAAAGGGGTGTTGGGAGATCTATGGGTGGTACATGGGCATTTCCTTGCAACCACTGAAGGTTTGTGATGCAAAACCTTATCTGCTAACAATACAAGACAGGGTTTTAGGGCAAGAAATAACACAATTTGAAAGCAGGCTTTAAAATGGAGAAATGTTTTTATTTCTCCTAATTTTTGCCATTTTACATGTGTACTGCACTGTAGAACACACATCCGTAGTTGGAAAAGCTTTGAAGCTTGTCTTGGCATAGTATTTTGTACTCAAAGGGCACCCTTTCAGTACAAACCCTATGCTAGACTCATGCATACATATTTGCACTAAGGAACAAAGGTGTGTGAATGGTGCTTGGCAGCCCAATTGTGTGCCAGAGCTAGGGAGAGAGCAAGATAGTGCTATATATTTGCAGATATGGCACTTTCATGTCCTCTCTCCCACACAATGCAGTACAGAAAATGTGAGTACTATGTTGCATTGTTTGAAAGTTTTGTTAATCAGAGTCTAAGAAGAGGTAAACATGTTTCAAAATGTGGAGGCTAAAGGAAAATACCTTTGTTGCTGATCTAGCATAAATAACAAAGACTAAATTGGAGACCATTAGAATGTCTAGGTACCTGACGGCTTTCCGTGGAGCGGGACAGTGAAGTAGGCCAGAGAGTAGACCCCATAGGTAAACTTTGGAAAATACTGGAGTGATTGCTGATGTGGAAGGGTTCCATATTAGGAAGGCTCTATCCCTCTAACTTCTTATGGAATTGCAAGATTGGAGATAGAAATGATACTGAGATATGGCACTCTTTAAATCTTTAGGGTCTGAGTTAAAAAAAGACCCATTTAGATCTCGTGACTACGATAAGCAAGATAGAACCAGTACAGAGCCTTACCTTTAATACCCACCTCTCTTAGACATTGGATCATGAATTGATGGTACATGATAGCAAAGCTGACTGACAGATCTAACAGAACAAACGCTCAAGGGCGGCTGATGTCCAGCAATATTCTGAGATCATCATTCACAGATGTGTCCTTTGGCTCCAATCCTAGTCCTGGACTAAATCCTGTTAGTGATTCACCTATAAGCCTCTTTGTTTCTACATATGATTGGATTTGTGCCCTGGCCACTCTAGCAATTTTGGTAGGGAAGTAGGGAGATGGATTGGAAGTTTGTTATGTTATTTTATTTTATTTATATAGCACGTAAATTCCCAGGGGCGTCTAAGCGCTGATTGTTTCATGAATAGCGAGTGTGATCACAACTGCTGGCCAAGTTACCATGATTTAAACAGCCATGTCTTTACAACTTTCCTAAAGGATAAAAGGTTGGATTCATTTTTAATGGTTAGGGGGAGTGTGTTCCATATTTTAGTCGCTTCGATCACAATGCTCTTTCCACCCCATCTAGTTTTCTTGAATCTGGGCTGTGTCAATAAATTAGCCAAGGCAGATCAAAGTTTCCTAGCTGGAACATAATGCCTGAAACTGTGGTTCAGAAAGACTGGGCTCAGGTTGTAAACTGCCTTATAGGTTAGGTAAAATACCTTAAATGTTATTCTTTGTTTAATGGGGAGCCAGTGTAGTTATTTGAGCCTTTGAGCCACTGAGCAATGTTTAGGGATTTTTAGAACGAGTCTTGCTGCAGCAGTCTGTAATACCTGGAGTTTATTCAAATTATATTTTGGGGTTGTCAGAAGCAGACTGTTGCGGTAACCTATTTTAGAGAGGACTAATGCTTCCTAAATATTCTAGGAATATTAAACGTGGAGGAAGTCACAGCATTTACTAGTTTTGTGAAGTTGAGTTTTGACTCTATAATCACTCCTAAGTTTTGTGCTTTATCTACTGATGGGGGGACTGGACCCATAGTGTTTGGCCATACGTCAGGGCCCCAAAAATGTAATTCAGGCCCAAACAGCATCACCTCGTTTTTTTCAGCGTTTATCTTAAGGCAGTTTCTTTCCATCCAGCTATGGACGGCTATCATGCAGTTCTGGAATCTGTTTCCAGTACTCCCATCATTTTTCTCTATGGAGACGACAATTTGAGTTTCGCCAGCATAGGATGTGAGTGAGAAACCAAACTTCCTTATCAGTTCTGCTAGTGGAGAGACATAAATATTAAAAAGAGTGAAGCTCAGTGAAAATCCCTTTGGGAATCCACAAGGCAGGGAGAAAGAGTGAGAAGTGAGGTTTTCTAATTTCACTACTTGTTCTCGATCTGCCAAGTATGATTTTAGCAGGCTCCATACCTGTCCTGTGATTCCACACGTCTTTAGGCGGTTTTGTAGTAGTTGGTGGTTGACAGTGTCAAAAGCCACCGAGAGATCAAGCAGGATCAAGGCAGCTCCTTTTCCCTGGTCTAAGACCTGCCTGATCTCTACCGTTACTTCGAGTAATACTGTCTCTGTGCTGTGTCTTGTCCTAAAGCCAAACTGTGTGTTATCTAAAAGTTTTTTTGTCTCAACAAAGGACACCACTTATTCGTTCAAGAACTTTTCCGCTATTTTCGCAGGTAGTGGAAGACGGGTGATTGGTTTGTGATTGCCTGGATCCTTTTGATCAAGGGACGCTTGTAGGATCATCTCAGTTAAATCCTAGTTTATATAATGGAGGGTGTGCTATTGCTCTCTTTAATTCATTAGACACCATTGCAAATTCAAGAGAGGAGTTTATGCTTTTTGTTATGAGGGGCTCCACATCAGAGCATGCATCCCTTAAGGTATGTGCTGGGTAAACATCCAAAGGCGATCCTACTGGACTACTGTGGCTCCTGAGAGTTTCAATTTCCTCCCTTAAAATGACCTGAAATCCAAAATGGAGCTGAACTGTTGTCTATTTTATGTCATGATTGCACCCTACAGACACAGAGCCTGAGCTTCCACATGGTCTTCCCTAATTTTAGACATTTCCCGGGAAAGTAATCTGCAAATTTATTATTTACAACCTACAAAATGATAAGTTTATCCCACTGAGATGTCAAGTTATTGTTATGTTATGTGTGTTTGTAAAGCGCACTATCACGGAAAAGGGTATTCTGGCGCTGAGCAGGTGTCTTCATTCAGCCCTGCTTAGGGTAGGTTGTTTCAACTCTTGTTGCAACTCTAATGCTACAATTAAAGCTACGCAATGCAAGGATGTAATTTATTTGTCAGACTACTCATAACCTGTACGCCAAGTGGTCTTGAGGTTTCATGGGACAAACATTTGCATTATTAGGTTGGTGGTAAGCAATCTGCATTTGTGAAATTGAGGGTCAACCACCATTTTTTTAGTTTGCTGTTTTATGGGACTCTTTGTTGATGATTTGCCAATATGTCAAAATATATGCAGTAGTGGTCAGCAGTGGCGGCTCCTCTGCTAAGGCAGAGGAGTGTCGCCCCACTGAACACAAGGAAAGATAACATGATTATAACTTTCATTATTCTTGTGTTATTTTCCCTATAGCTGTCAGTGGCTCTCGGGCGGGCGGGCTGGCCAGAGCAGAGGAGGAGTGCTGTGCACTTCCAAAGTGCGCATTAACTATATGGCCGGCCATCATTGCAGCGTTGTGATTGGCTCAGGGGAGCCTGTCTGCTGGGTGCTTCCTCCTGGTGGCTGGGAGTCTGCAGGAAGATGACTAAAGACATAGGAGAGGCAGCAGCTGGCCGGCTGGCTGGCTGGCCATTCCAGGTAAGTGGGTTCTGTATTTTTTATTTTTTGTTCCGTCCTTCGCCCAAACCTTCCGTTCCCCCACCGGGTCTGGTAGCAGATGCCACTGATGGTCGGTCAATCCCATTTCCATGACCTGAACAAAAACCACACTCTCATTGAGCAGAAAAATTAAGTCTCTGGTGTGGGTCCTTTTCAATGTGGAGGATTAACATTGGGCGGATACTCAGAATGGTTCCTTAACTTTGAATGTAAACAACATTTAATCACACCGTAGGAGTGATTAAAAATTGATTACATTCAAAGTTAAGGAATTATTCAGAGTATCTGCCTAATGTTAATGTATCAAAGACAAACAGATCATTATAAATTGTTAGAGCTTATATTATAAACTCCACAAGCCAGTTGAAAAATTCATTACTTATTGAGGGAGCTTGGTAAATTTAGCTGCCGTATGTCAATTCTTCCTTCTTCCAGTTGGGATACAATATCTCTCAGAAGCTGAGCATCCAAGAGAAAATTAATGGTTCATGCAAAATAAAGATGCTTTGTTAGCGTTGTTATTACTAAAACACGTCAGCATGGACTATGAACATCAAAATAGTGAGTGACATTATCTGATTTAATTGTAAGCCACCTAAAAGTATATGGTAATATAAGGGAGTGGGATGGGCCCCTTTCATTGCGCTGAGGTTTTAGAATTTGGAATTAATTCTTCCATAAAGCATTGCAGAGCCAGAGTGGAGAAGAGGCTTAGTTCCTGTAGTGGAGGTCCAAACATATGCTTAGCCTTCTTCATTAGAAATGCTGTGACCCATAAACAGACTACAATCAAAATGTTCATACAACTTCTCTAGAGAAAGACACTTCTACATCTCCTCTACCTCACCTGCGATATACCCCTCCTTCACGAGTCACCCCGTACACAGACCCATCTGTACCAACTTCGATCATCGAGAGTTTGCCAGCTACTTGCTGCCACCCGGTTCCCTGGCAGAAAGTTGGAGTGATGCCAAGACGGAAATGGATGTCATCAGTAGAGTTGACTCCCCAGCACCCAAGAGGTCCACAGGTATAGTACTTCATCGCCCCTTGAATCTGGTACCAAGTTCTCGATGCTGTGGTGGGGTTGCTCAAGCAGAACACCGCATTGTTGTAGTTGACACCAGAGATATATGTGGCTCCTCCAGCATCAATCTGCTTCAGTCCCCCTAAAATCAACATGACAACAGAAACTGAGAAAATCAAAGAGAGTCATCGAAGGAATTGAGAATGGCAAAGAATAAATGCCACCAGGGCTCTGGAGTGATCTGAGGCAACAAAGCAGAACTTGAGAAAATAATCAAAACAAGAGAGCGCAATGTTGGTCCAAGAGGACCAGAGCCAAGGCATATTTTCAGGAGGAATCATCAACATGGACGGTGGTTATCCTGGTCATTGTTGGACATGTCTATCTTAAAAAAAAATACAAAATACTGTGACACTTTAAGAAAGTCTACACAGCTGCTAGGCCCCTCCCTTCGTAGTGCTGCCCCTAAAAATTAGATCAAAGGGCCCCTTTTAATGAACATGGCTGGAGAATTGACTCATGGCAGCTACCATGCAACACTTTATCTTTAACTGTTTTCACTTAGATTGGACATCTACAAACCCACCCCTCCAATCAGTCCTACTCTGCACTACTGAAATAAACACTCTAGTAAACCAGTCTTCATCACTGAAGAGTCAGAACCCAAAATCACCAACTGTATTTACCCTTTGCAAAGGCTAAGATTTACAGAATGACAGGCTTTGCGAGAGAAGAAACAAAGATGCAATGTCTCTTACCACATAGTTTGTTGAAATTCTCAGTATATATTTCACTACATATATTGTGAGAACTGGCAAAGTGAATGTAAAAGACAGCAAAAGAGATTCACATGGAAAGCATGTACAAGTCATGTAATGTTACCAATGGCTCTTGTCAGTCAGTAAACAAGCTGTCCATGAGGTACTGGCCACTATCTATTCAGATTAGCGAGCCCACAAGAATCCACCTTGCCATAAGACTATCCCAGTCACCGCTCATGGGCTATAATAACGAGGTTCCTCAGTCACAGATCTGGTGATGCCATACTGCCAGTGGCCAGGAGGGATGACCCAGGACCATTTGGAAATACCAAGGTGATGTTCTTGCCGGATTCCCCCCTTTTGGTTCAGTAGCAAAGAAAAAGCTTTGACGTGGTGAAAAAGAGATTGCTGGAAATGGAACTCATATACATGCTGGTCTTCCCGCAAGACTCAAAATAGCAGCAGAAGGAGATCCTGGCATTTTCAGACACTGGAAGAAGCAAAGGGCAGTTGGAGGATGAAGAGTCAGAACCACAACCCTATTGGTGAGTTCTCTACAGGACAGAGACCGAGGGCATCAATGAAAATAAAGTAATGTCCCAGTGACAGGGTACTGAGCTCCAATGGGATAGAGCTCGTGAAAGGGACAGCCACTTTGAAGACAAGTGAAGGACTTGGAAGCCACAAGTAAGTGATACTGGAGGGCTCCTAGAAATTGAGATTCAGTTGCTGTGCTGCTCCAATAATACCATCCAAGGACAAGGGACAACCCAAGTGTGTTTAAAGCAGCAGCACCTGAATTCACTTCTCCCTGGTGTGAAGGAGCAAGGAGCCTGTTTCACTCCCACCAAGAGGAGGTGCTTATGGGACAGCATACTCCAGTTTGGTTTAAGTAGGTTTGTTCCCTCAATCAAACTGAGGTCCAGATGGACTAACTTTAGGAATACAGATTTCCTAATTGCAATTAACTCTAAATCACAATTAGGAAAATGGTATTCCTAATGTATGAAACTCTTTTGAGTTTCTTTAGCGATTCCTTGTGGGCCACAAATAGACCTACCACATGCATATTCATGAGGTAGGTCGCAATTGGGGACCCATTAGGAATCACAGCCATCACAGAGACCACCAAGTATGTGAATGCTTTTAAATAAAACATAATTTGTTTTTCAAATGTATCCTGTAAAGAAAAACAGCATTCGTTTCAACAGAAAAAAAAATGAAATGTTTAAATTTCATCTTTTAAGAGCAGGCATTGGTCTGTTGAACCACTTCCTGCTCTTCAAAATCCTTCTTTTTTCAAATTTGGAAAGGGGAAGAAGTCCCAAGGGGACCCATTTCTATTTGAGAATTGGTACCACCAATTTGGAGGGAAGGCTCAAAACACGCCCCTTCCAAATACTGAATTTGAATTGCAAATTGCAATTCGGTAACAAGTTACTGAATCCAATTTTGCATTTTGTTCATCTGAGAAATGCTTTGTTCATCTGGCCCCAACTTAATTTAAAAAGTATCAAAGAAATATAAAAACTTTACATAATTAAAACTGGTTACATAAAACTTCATGAAAATCCAATATTTAAATATTCCAGTTCTTTACACATTTCGGAAAAAGATCAACTACAACTGCTTTTTCTGTTTTTAATGCATATGAATAATTAAATACATTAGTCGCTCTTCTGACCGCCTTCTTTAAATGTTTTCAATATTTTCTCCTTTAAATATTTTCTCCTTTATTGAGTTGTTTATGGACATATCAGCAGTATATGTAAAAAATCATTATACCCAGTTTTCACATATGTGCATAATAATTTCTTAGTGCCATTTTTCCTCCTCTGTGTGCTTAAAGGAAGGCCCAGTCTGTTGCTCGAATACAAATATAACTTGAAGAAAAAAATACAAGAGGAGTGGCGGTCGACACAGGTAAGCGCGGTTGGGCAGGGTAGGGGGGGAAGTTGACAGACGACTGAATAGGTAAAATTAAATAAATAAATAAAAACAATTCCAGCATCTGTCGACTCCCCCCACCGTGCCCCATTCCACCGCCCACCGCACTTACCTGCAACGGCAGCGACTGGGCAAGAGGCATTTGGCAAAACAGGAACAGTTGGATTGATAAGCCCTACGGGCGGGAGCACAATTTTGGAGTCGTGATCTGAGGACTGTCTCAAAGAACAATCTTTTTGACTGCCTTTTATACATTTCTTGAAGCATCATAAAATAAGTCATAGAGCCATAAATTACTTTCACCTGATGACAAATGCAGTGCACCATGCGTGCACACAATCGGAACCAATGGGTAAGCTGCCCAGATATCTGGCATGGAGAGTGTGTGATCACTGCGTGTGTTGTGTGTGCTGTGTCCTGATTGGCTAAGTGTTCCTAACTTCATGTGACATCTCACTTTATGATGTTTTGGGAATGTGCCCCCATTTGGCCATGTGCTTTTTATTGGGGCCAATCTCCCAGGTCGCCACCTGTGGGACTAATCTGGGTTTTTCATGTTCGCACATTTGTCCTGATGGTTACATGCCACCCCACCTGTGATCTGTCAATCAGTAGCCTCAGGCCTCAGGCCCAGGCCTGCCTGATCAGGTATTTCTGACTCAGGGTTGATGGAGAGGTCATATCGGGGGATTTCAACAACAGTGATTCAATTTCGTATTTATGCCTACATGTATCATCGCGTACATCAACATCAATATTAACAAGTTGAAACAACAAAATATTTATTTTTATGTCTGTACACAGTACATGTAGAATGTATTTGCAAAGCCCTGTTAACCTTTAACCACATGAAAATAATGAGCCCTGTTCCCAAAGGTAAATTTACAAGTAGATATTTACTCATGTAGATCTAATTCTGCACCTAGATGTAAGTTTACAGGTTTTCACTATTCACCGTTTCCAAATGTAGATTTATACATAAGTGCTGACTCAGATGTCTACACCCCCAGAAATCGTGGGGTAGAGACATCTAAGACAAAATTTGTAAGTGTAAAGATATGTCCACACATAGGCGGAGTTCTCTGACACCGGGGCAAAGATCTCTCTATGGTAAAGTATAGAGAAAATAATAAAGTTTAATAATTATTTTTGAAAAATTTTAAATGTGATGTAAATTAAAATTTTTACAGAATTTTAAATCATTAATATTGTCCTGGAGCTAATAAAATAAAATCTCATAGCATATTAATCCATCAAATTTAATGATTATTCAATATTTATATAACTAAACTATATTAATTGAATTTATGAATAATTTTTTTTTATCCAAACCTTAAAAAACATTAACATTTTATTATTCTATTACTATTTAGTACATTTAATTAAAAGGCCTGTGCTTTGTATTAAATTAAGATAATTGTAACTAACTGTTTAAAAGTTTAATTTAACAACTTTCCAACAATAAGTCAACACATTTTATTGAATGATAAAATATAACTTTTTAATTTAGTCTAACTTTTAAACACTAAAACAAGTGTGTGTGTGTGTTTGTGTGTCTGCTTCTATTGTTTTCTATGGGATTGAGTTGCTATACCTGTTAGTGGTATTCTCCAAAACAAGGCTGAAGTACATTTACTACAATTTTAATGAGCATTTGGGCTGTGGTAACTTTAGAACTGTATGCCCGGATTTACTAAACTTTCACGCAATGCAACACAGCAAGAAGGCTTTCTGGTCAGAAGAGTATTTGCACAGGGATACCTTCCTGCATAAAAAACTATCCTTTAAGGCTCATCCCAGAATGCAGCATATATACAAAGGGAAAGTAACAAGAAAAAATAAAGATATTCTTTGTACAGACTTTGGTAAATGTGGGTTTGCATCACAACCCGTGGCTGGATCAACCTATGGAACACCACCCATACCAAGGTAACACAAGACTGCCTTACATTCCTTTTTTTTTACTAAGCCACTCACAACCAAGCAAATTGGACTTTATGTGGCTTAGAAAATCCTGAAATACATTTTGCATTGAGGTTGCGTGGAAAAAACGTGACACAACCCGATATAAAATGTTAGTAAATCTGGGCTGTAGTTTGCGAATAGCAATGGTTTTACTCTCTTTGGGTAGGTGTTTGTATTCGACTGCGCCTCCCTAAACCCCCCCCTTTACTCCTCCCTAAACACCTCCCATTTAGTAGCAGGATTTACTCATTTTCCAGTCACTCCTGAACAGTGTCTACATAAACGAGTCCCTTGGCGTGCCGAGATCTCAGCCATGATTGTAAATGTTCTATTCTTTGTATTTACCAACCAGACTGATAGATGACTCTTGACAACTGATGCAACTTCCCATGAATTTGAAAGGACTTCAGAATTAAGGTTTATTGTTTTATGGCAGAATTTACTGTGATTAACTGCTGCCCCATAATGAATGGCAAACACAGAGGCCTCCTGATATTGGTAAGAGGCAGAGAAGAGCATAAAGATAATTAAAGATTACACATTTAAAATGATTTCAGGGCTCAAACATTGACCCATGCCAGGCTTATCCAGCTTGCATTCTGATACTTGAAGGCCTTAATTTATACAGGGGCGGCTCCTCTATAATGGCAGGGGAGCGTCGCCCCACAGCACGCGCAAGCAGATGATAAGTAAAATGACAATAACAAAGTTATTGTAATTTTATTTATACTGTCTGTCTGAGCCCCAGAATTACTATAGGGCAGGGCGGGGCTGGCAATGTCAGAGAAGAGGAATAGAGTGCACTCATAAGTGTGGAAGTGTGCTTGGCCGCTTTTCCTAGGCCGGCCAAAAACACATGCCCACTAATGTTTCTCCAACACGACTGGGTTACACAGCAGGGTTGGAGAAAAGGCACAGGCTCCAGTGCACTGTCTGAGTGGCAAACAAGGCTGCTCAGACCAATCCTGGCGCTGCTCTCATGTGAGAGCAGCATCATGATCGGGTGTGGAGCCGTTGCCTTTGGGCCCTTCTCCTTCTGGCCCAACGGCGACAAGAGGAGCAGCGAGGCGGCTGTCAGCGGCAGCAGAGTGGCAGGTAAGCTTTTTTTTTTTTCTTTTATATTATTGCAATTCTCCCTCCTCAAACCCCTGCCCTTCCCCGGCAGCCACCCTACCACTTAAGATAGGTGGCCGCCGTCACTGAATTTACATTGGGACAAACAAACCTGCAAGTCACAGAATATGAACATAAAACAAGGATCAGATAAAGTACTTCAATCAGACATTGGGGAAATGGCAAACTCTGTGTTTCTTGCTCTAATCTCATAAAAATGAATCTTTAATGTGTTGCCGTGTGGGAAAATCCATTCCCCTTTTTGGAAATACCGAGGTCCTTTTGTGGAGAGGTGTGTGAACACCTGGTAGTAAGTATGTAAATTAAAATACCTCAAAGCTCTCATAATGCATCTCTGCTCTCACTTGCACTACGCACCAGGCTAACAATGTAAGCCATACTGAGGCCCTCATTATGCGTGGACCAATAATTCATATCATACCTCATAAATCCGACTGCCTTGAGTCAGAATTTATCAGGTGGGATATGTATCACTCAATTGTGAGTTTATTACAAAACTCATAATTGTGATATGTGCAGTAACACCAGTTACTGTACAATTCACAATTAACTGTGCCACTTGTAATGATGGCCTATGACTTCATAGACCTCTAACAATATATACCTGTCCTGACGTGCTCCATGTCCTGTTCTCCAAGTGCTACGACGTTCAGAGAAGTCTCACAATGCATCTGTGTCCTCACTTTTCCTTACATTGTTATCCAGGCAACAAAGTATTCCAGGGCTCCCTCACAACCTATCTTTGTCTAGCTTTCACCACCCTCTGCTACCCTTCTACCAAAGACCCTAAGAGAAAGCACATGTATTTTAGCTGCATGTTACACTACCATCTCAGACTGAGATATTCACAGCGCTCTCACAGTTTGTGTTACTTTTGTAATGCAAACCTGACGCAAAATGTTATGTTGGGATTTACTATTCAACGCAAATCGGGCTTGCTTGGGATAGTTTCCTAAAGTATGCGTTGCTTTGAGTTACTTTGCATCAAGAGGGGGTTGCATGGCTGGTGCAAGGGAGTTCCGATGCAACCACCCATGGGTTTTGAAGCAAATCACTATATACCAACATTGGTAGACAGGGTTTTGGAACAAGAATATATGCCTCACTGAGGCAGGCATAACTGTGAAGTAAGTTTTAAAACTCTCAACATTTAACCAACTTTGATTTTGAGCACTGGCCAGCACTTTGGTGCAAGGGTGTGTCTATTGGCGTGTGGCAGCTTAAAGGGCGCCAGCACAGGGGGAGACACGGACAGCACCATATCTTAGTAGAACTTGGTAGAACTTTGGTTGCTAAGCTGCATTGCGTGACTAGGTAATCAATCTGCATATTTAGGAATAAAGAGAAACACTTTTACCACTAAATAATCTCGATAAATCTCTTCCTCTGCCACTAATAGACTACCTTCAACTTTTCTTAATTTTAGTGCCATCATTGTCCCCCTTTTGGCAAATGCCTAATTTAGTAAATAATCCTCTTCCTTTCACACTTGAAATTGCTCTATTGAATGCTCACTCTCTTCAAAACATTCTTTGTAAATATACAATTTACTATCTCACATGACTTTAGACCTTCTATGTTTATAGAGACTTGGCTTAAACGTGGCTGTGAGTCAGCTTTACTTAAGTCTTGCCTTTCTGAATGTACTTATGTTATGGCTGATCACTCATGTCATAAACATGGGCGAGGGCGACTATTTAATCAGGTAGTGATAGAGTATCCCATTCGCCAAACTCTAAATCAGGCCTTCTTCTCATTCTACCATCAGCTCTTTAGAAATTATACCCTCAGCCTGGTCGGAACACTAAGATTTACCCTTCATTCTCTGAAACATTAAGGGTTTCATTTACTATATTTTGACGCACCGCAGTGCAGTAAGCCATCCTGTTGTGCTTTCGTTCAACAACATAATAGGGCAGGAATAGGACACAATCATGTCTTTCTCCCTTGCACCTGTGCACAAACAGCAGCCGTGTGACAATGCAGACACCCTTGCGCCGCAAGGGTGTATGCATTGCAGGGATGGTATGGTATGGTACGGATTTTTTATAGAGCGCGCAACTCACCCTAGGGCATCTAGGCGCTTAACTGGGAGATGAGGGAGATGAACAATACCAGCAACGCATAGACCAGTTTAAAACAGGAAAGTTTTTAATTGCTTCCTGAAGATAGTCAGTGACTGAGTTTTACGAACTGCTAACGGAAGCTTATTCCAATAGCTTGGGGCTAGGTATGAAAACGCTCTGCCTCCCGTGCGTGTGAGGCGGATTCTGGGAACTTGAAGGAGGTCCAAAGTATTAGATCTAAGAATACTTTGAGGAGAGTATTTGACCAGTTTCTTTCGAAGGTAATGAGGACCTCTTCCCATTATAGGTCAAACAGCAGATCTTAAAAATTGATCGGTTTCTGATATTTAGCCAATGCAGTTCCTTCAGCAATGGTGTTGAGGCCGAACCTGGTGGGTGATTCAAAACAAGTTGTGCTGCCGTGTTTTGAATAACCTGGAGTTTAGTCCGATGGATTTGACTCACTTCAGCCAGCAATGCATTTCCATAGTCTAAGCGACTAACAACCATTGCCTGGACTAAGGTTCTGCGCTGAGATATGGGGAGGTAAGGGAAGATTTTCTAAGCAACCTTAGTCCATAATAGCAGGAGCTGGTTGTTGCTGCTACCTGATCTTTCATAGTTAGAGCCTGATCCAAATGAATCCCAAGATTCTTTACCGACTGTTTGGGAATGGGGGGGGAGACCAAGTTGACTAGGCCACCACTCATCAGACCAGCTGTTTTTGGCTTCACCTAAGAGCATAACCTCCGTTTTTCCAGGGTTGAGCTGGAGGCAATTTCTTGACATCCAGTCAAAGATGGCAAGCATTCCAGAAGCAAAACGGAGTTTGTCGAGTTCTGGGTCTGGACCGATTGTAAACATAAGCTGGGTGTCATCAGCATATGATACAATTTCAAAACCCAGATACTCGACTGCTTTTGCCAGAGGAGCCATATATAGGTTAAAGAGAGTAGGGCTCAGGCAAGAACCTCGGGGGACTCCCCTATCAAGCAGCATTTTTTGAGAGACATACAGTCCCAGCATAACAGTTTGAGTTCGACCCAGGAGGTACTGTTCTAGCCATTTCAGGGCTAACCCTTTTATGCCACAGTCCTGGAGTCTCTCCAACAGCTTCGAGTGGGAAATGGTGTCGTAAGCTGCGGAGAGATCAAGGAGGATCAGAATTACTGATCCTCCTTTATCAACAGTTAGCCTGAGTGAGTCTGTTATGGCCAACACAGCCGTTTCCGTGCTAAAACCGGGACGGAAACCAGACTGTGATGGATCTAAAAGATGGTTTTCCTCTAAGTACAGGCTTAGTTGGCTATTAATGCAGCTTTCCAAGATTTTACCTAGGAGAAGTAGCAGGGAGATGGGGCGGTAATTTGCCAAAATCAAGGGGTCTGCCGATACTTTCTTCAGTATGGGACGTACGACCGCCTCTTTCCAAGCAGTCAGGATTGTGGCCGAGGTGATGGAACTATTAAATATGTCTCGGATTACAGGGGCACAGCTCAGGGCCAAATCTGCCATAATTTTGGGAGGACAAGTATCCCATGGTGATCCCGACTTAGCTCTTGAGAGAGCTTTAATCACCTCCTCGACCGTAACTAACGAGAAGCAATTTAGGGAACATATATTTATATTATTTTGATTCCGGGGTGATTGAGAGGAAGCCGTCAAGGAGTTATTAGTGGTGGGGAAATTTGCATAAATATTCAGTATTTTTTCCCGAAAATAGGAGGCCAGGGAATCACATAACTCCTGGGATTCTAGGAGCAACTGTCTGCAAGCTTTTGGCGAGACAAATTCCCGGACATCATTAAATAGTGTTTTCTGGGAGTTGCTCGCATTGTCAATTTGACCAATTATATATTGCTGTCTGGCTACTTTTAGGTTCAGGTGGTATTTGGACAATGCCCTCTTATACAGTGTTCTATTTTCCTCTGATTTGTCCGTGCGCCATCTCCTTTCCAGATGCCGACAGCTAGACCTTTCTAGCTTCAGTTTACCTGAGAACCAGGGGGTTGAAACTCTCTGGGTCTTTGATTTCATTAATTTCTTAGGAATAATTTTGTCTAAAGCTCCTTCCAACGCAGTATTAAAAGTTTCCAATTGTTCACAAATATCTTTAGTCTGGTCTGATTGGTACAAGGAAAAAGTCTCATTGAATGCCACAGGAGAAAGATTGTCCCACCTCCTACGTAGTCTTAGGGGTTGTTTAATGGGCCGTCTTACACTTAATTCAGCCAGGCAAGTTATATGGATCGTAATCATATAATGGTCGGTCCATAGGAGGGGGTGCGGAGGGTCACAGTGAATCCGGTCTGAATTGGAGAAAACTAGGTCCAGTAAGTGCCCAGCAATATGAGTAGGACCAATTATTCGTTGAGTGAGGCCTAAAAGTTTGAGAGAAGCCAGTAATTTGATAACTTCAGGGTCATCTACTTTTTCTCCATGAAAGTTGAAATCTCCCAACAAGAGGAAGGTTTTAGCTGCTAGTATATGAAGTGCCAGGTATTCTACTAACACATCTGTAAAGCTTCCTTTGGCACCTGGTGGGCGATATACTATTGCTCCATACCAGGTGTCAGATGGAGAAACCGTGATTTTAAAAATGCCTGATTCTAATTGGTCATTGCATAGTGAGGAAAACCCATTTTACCTCCAGGTCTTTTTTAAAAGCAATGGCAATGCCTCCTCCTTTTTTATTTCCCCGATCCAGATGAATAAACTTATAGTTCTCTGGGATTGCCAGCGTAATCATCGCCTGGTTTGAGGGGTTTAGCCAGGTTTCGGTAAAGAAACACAAAGTGGGGTCCTGGGATGTCATCATGTCCCATATTTCAAAAGGGTGTTTTGCTAATGATCTAGCATTACATAAAATATTTCTATGGGACATGGTGGCCAGAGTTCCTGATTTTTCCACGACGATCTTTGGTTCCTCAACTGTACTCATTTGGTATTTACAATTGGAGCAGGATACTGGGCCTTCTAGCATGGAAAGATTGGACTGAAAGCAGTTATTAGTAGGACAATTCTGTGCTTGGACGAGCTTATTTATTTGGTTTAGAGCCTCCGCCGAGTAACTAACTGCGGGGGCATGGGTCCGGGGGGAGGCAGCACTACTGGCCCCTGGTCGCGTGAGGGTGCGGACGGGCGCAGACGGGCTTGCCTTTGGCGCGCCACCGGCGCGCCACCGGCGCGCCCGCTGCGCTCGTCCGCCGCGCGGCTGCGTCAGCATTCTCTGTTATAGAGAGAGGGAGATAGACACTAGAGCGCCACCCCCAGAATCCCTCCAAGATGTCCGCCCGTAGACCAAACACCACACAAGACAAGCACGAGCTCTGCCAAAGTATCACTTTGCCCCCAAATGTGGCAGCCTAAACGGCGACAGATAGGTAGGTGACACTTTAAAAAAATTGTGTTTTTTTTTTTTAAAAAGAACGACAATGATACACAATTTTAAAAAGCATAAAAGACAAATTACTTTTCAATGCGCGCAGTTAGCTGATCTCCCGGCTTCCGCCTCAGGAGTGCAAACATCCAGTGTGGCGTGGCCGCGTCAGCATCCTCTGTTATAGAGAGAGGGAGACAGACACTAGAGCGCCACCCCCAGAATCCCTCCAAGATGTCCGCCCGTAGACCAAACACCACACAAGACAAGCATGAGCTCTGCCAAAGTATCACTTTGCCCCCAAATGTGACAGCCTAAACGGCGACAGATAGGTAGGTGACACTTTCAAAAAATACTTTTCAATGCGTGCAGTTAGCTGATCTCCCGGCTTCCGCCTCAGGAGTGCAAACATCCAGTGTGGCGCAGCCGATGATTGTTATTTGCGGTAAAGGACACCTTCCTGCACATGAACAATCATTAAAGGCAATTTGCTTCTTCCATGTGTGCTGCGGAATGCAGCACACATAGAAAGAGCAAAAAGCAAGGAGAAATTAAAGTATTTATCTTCATTTTGCCATTCCTACACCTCCCCTGGGGAGGCATAGGATCATGACACACTCCCATGTTTAGGTTTACGACACTATGTAAACCTGGGAATGTGTCTGGTTACATGGATGCTGCGTGGGTACACCCACAGCAACAACCATGGAATGACACTTTCACGCAGAGGGAAGGCACAGTGTGACGCCGGTGCATCTAAAAAAATGACGCACAAGCAGCACAATGAGCTTGTAAATGAGGCCCTAAGTAAATTCAAATAGCTATATGGTGAAGATATGCAATTGGAGTAAGTTCTTCCCAAACAGTGTTGGTGTTCCGTTGCATGATTTGACATCTATTGCGGATATCTCTAATGTTTGATAAAAATGACTGAAGTCCCCTTGGTTCAGTGACGCACTAAACAGCCTAAATTAAAACGGAATGAGATTAACTCCTCTGGAGAAGAGATTACTATTCAGATCTGAAAACACTGTATATAAACTCTATCTGAATACAAAGTAGCTATAAAAGGGGCCAAACGCTACTATTTACTGATCCAATTAGCAGTGGACAAATAAAAAACAACAAATATTTTCAAAATCATAACTGAGTTATCTCTTCTGAATAATCCCAACACTCACAGAAGTTCTGTAATCGACTGGCCATTTATTTTACACCTAAAATTGAGAATATCGTTCTCTTACTAACATGCCAGTCACAGAGTCAATCTTAAGTACTTTTTTTGAGCCTTCACCTTCATCGTAGTCTTCTTTTCCACTACTTGAGTCAGATGCGGTCTTACACTTTTTTTAACACTGTCGTTCATCTCTCCCTTGACCCAATCACAGTTAAATTTCTTTTCTATTTGAAGTTTTTGCCTGTGCTCTGCTTGACATCTTTGATTTTTCTCTATTTCCACTGGCACTGTCCGATGCTTTTTGGAGGGACATAGTTATCACTCTTCTAAAGAAAACCGGCCTCGGTCTGTCATCACTTCCAAACTGCAGGCCTATCATGCTTCTTCCAGCTAATTCTAAAATGTTAGAGTCCTACCTTGCAAAATAGCTCTGTTTAGATCTAGGGTCTAATGCCATCTTGAATGATTCTCAAATGGCATTTTGTTCCAATCGCAGCACAGAACTAGCCTTAGTGGCAGCTGTGGATGATCTGTGCATAGAAGCAGGCAGGGGTCACAGTAACGCGCCACTTCTTCCAGATCTTGATTGATTGATTGATTTGATATTTATAAAGCGCAGCAGTCACCAGAAAGGCATCAAGGTGCTAGAGACCAGCCGTACACCCCCAGGAAAGTGCAAAAAGACAGAAAAACTCTAGCTAGCGGCTAGACTGTGAACAGCCAGGTTTTTATGGCTTTTCTGAAGGGGAGCAGAAGAGGGATAGATCTGAGAGCAAGGGGTAGGGATTTCCAAAGTTTGCTTGCTGCAGCCGAGAATGCCCTATCTCCCCACTTCTTATTCTTGGTTCTTGGTACAGCCAGTTGAATTTGGAGCAGAGAACGTAGTGGTCTGCTGGGAAAATGCCAATTGAACATAGTCTTCAACCTTGAAGAGTAGAGATCTGGCCATGCCGTTTGACAACCCAGACCACAACTTCTTAAGAGCTTGTGGCTATTGGAATTCAAGACACTGTGCTTAGCTGGTGTGTGTCCTTTCTAACAAATATTTCATACCAGGTATCTCTAGCTCTATACCATGTTTCCTCTTTTAGGTGTGTCAGGTGTGTCTCTGGTGTTCCTCAGGGCTCTGACTTGTCTACATATTTTTTAATAACTACTTGAAACCTTTAGCTGCCCTGGTTTTCTCCTTTGATGTTAGAATCTATAATTAATCTAAAGATGCTCAACTTTGGCTGAGAGTCAGTAACTAGCCCAAAGATATTGTGTACTTCCTAAATTTCCTGGTAGTTATTCACAAGTAGATGAGTACCCAGTGGTTGAAACTGAACACCGACAGAGACTGAAATCGTGTTTTCTTGTGACAATCTGTGCCTTGGGCAACTCAACTTCTCGGCACCTAGACACCTAGCTTGTCACTTGCCTGTGGCTTCCAGTTCCTGATTGTTCCAGACAGATCTAGTGACACCGCAGCTGCCTGTTTTTCCTGCTGGGGTTATCCCGTCCAGGTTTTCCCACACACCGTTCTTCCCACCAACAGAAGCCCTACCCACCCCAGGACCTACTTAATGCAGGCCCCAGCATGACGGTGCAGTGGATGCTTGTAGTGGCCATGCCGCTGGCACACCAAAGGCAAGCCTGTCTGCACGCATCTGTGCCTGGACTGTGTCCAGCACCACGATCCTTGTCCCTTCTTCCCCTAGAAGATACACCATTGCTGAGCTCTACACCCTCGACCGAGGACACAGCAACAAACACTGCCACTGCTCTGAACCATGGTAGAACCTATCACCTGCACCCACTGCCACTTAACCTGCCACTGCACACACACCAGCCCACCGACCAGCCCCACCCCAAGCACACCTCAGATACCAGATGAACAAAAACACCAACTTACATGTGGCCTTCTAAAGACACTCTCACTATACAAGCATTCCACTGAACTATGGGACCTCATCACCACCCTTGCAACCAACATCATTTTCCTCACTGAGACCTGGCTCAACCCCACATCTATCCCAGACATTGCCACAGCGATCCCCGGCGGATCCAAAATCACTCACCAGGACCGCACCAACAAGCCAGGAGGAGGAGCAACCATGATCCACAAAGAGACCATAAAGTGTACTACCACCACGACAACACCACCACCCCTATGGATCATCTCAACTTCAAGCTCCACATGGATGAAAAGACATTGATCAGAGGCATATTCGCATACCAACACCCAGACACACATTCCAGCTTCTGCAACCTCATTGCAGACTTCATTGAGCCCCTAACCTTGGACTCCAAGGACTACATCTTCCTCAGAGACCTACATTTCTACATCGAAGACCCCAAGAACAAAATACCAGAGACATTTCCTTGACAGTATGAGTAGTCTCAGATTGACCTAGATCATCCACAACCCTACATACATCACAGGACACATGCTGGACCCAATTTTCACCTCCAGCAACTGCGTTGAATACAGACAAATCACAGAACTCACATGAACAAATCACTCCATTTGTCTTCAAAAGTATCTCCAGACCCCGCACTGACACCCCAAAGAGGAGCAACGCTCCTCACCGGAAATGGAACAAAATCTCTGAAACCAGCTGGGCGAACGCCCTCAGTTCCTTCAATTCTGCTACCACCACCAACCTCGAACAGGGAGTGAAACGCTTCAGTACCTGTACAGATAGCATTGTCCTCATCGAGAGCAACATCCAGAGAAAATCCTCCAAAAGGCCAGCTGGCACATCCAAGGACTCAGAACAGTGAAATGAAACACCAAACAATTGAAGAGGAGATGGTGCAACAGCAAGGACACCTCCGACGGGGCAGCCTTCACGACCTCCTTCAACCTCTATAACCTCCTGCTGAGGGCAGCAAAGAAGACAGCCCTTGCTGTACGCATGGAAACCAACGACACCAAGGAACTTTTCAGCATTGTTAAGGAATTCTACAACTCAGCTGACAGTGAAAATAATGTTACGCTCACAGGAGCTGTGCGACAACCTCGTGCACTTCTTCCACAACAAGATCGCAACCGTATACAGAAACTTTGAACTTCAATCCACACTTACAGACTTCCTCAACAGATACATCACCACTGCAACTGACACAAATCACACACTAACTACCTGGAACATCCTCTCTACCCAGGACACCAACTCCACCATGAAATCCATCTTCTCGGGAGCTCCCACAGACCCATGCCCGCACCACATCTTCAACCTCAGAAGCCAAAAGATCGGACAGGAACTCACCACCCTACTCAACCCCTCTATCACCACTGCGACATTTCCCAATGCCTGGAAACAGGCTGAAGTCAGACCACTATTCAAAAAAGACTCCGCCAACCCCAGCAAACTGAAAAATTACCAGCTAATCTCCCTGCTCCCATTTCCAGCAAAGGTACAGGAAAAGATTATCAACAATCAATTCATGACACCAGGAGAAGAACCAGCTACTCGATGCTTCCCAATCCGGCTTCTGCAGCAATCACAGCACCAACACCTCCCAGAACGCAGCTACCGACGACATCCAAACCCTCCTTGACTGAGAAGAAACAGCAGCTTTGATCCTCCTCGACCTCTCAGCAGCCATCAACAGCGTATCTCACCACACACTGAACGAAAGACTACATCCGCATAAGAGGGGACATGCTCAGATGGATCACCTCCTTCCTCACTGGCAGAACCCTGAAGATTCACCTCTCACCTTTTAGCTCTGAACCCAAGGAGATTTGTTTTCTTAAATGTTTTTTAATTGGCATTTATAGATACAGCTACAGTACATCATGTCAAGTCATGTTGGTATTTGGGTACAATTGAAAAGGCATCTTGTTACAGCTCATATTGTAAATATCAAGAATACCCACAGTAGTATTCATCATCATAACTTTATTCAACGGTTGAGTCATCAAAGTACATCATATAAAAATACATCAATTATTCAAAATACGACGAATTTCCCAAAAATGTGAAATAGTTAAAATTAACATTAAATTCCATGACACAACTCTCAAAGATAATATAAAACTACAATATCTTGAAAATATTCCCAATTTACTATAATCTATAACATATTCAACATTTCTAACACATTTAAATCAATAGTAAATATCAATCTCCATCAAAGCACAAAAACACAGACCTTATGAAGCAACTAGTCTAATATATCACATGTGGCTATTTAGCTATACGGTATCTCACGTACCATTTTTTTTTTTTTTTATACAAATACTCAAATTAAGAAGCCATTTAAAGGAGGCTTTTAGAGCGAATTGACCATGTCCATTTGAGAAATTTCGCCACTGCTATCGCAATTGTAGGGTTAGAATCTGTACTTAAAATTCTCAGGGCGTAAACATATCTCCGAGTGCCCATTAGCCGACAAATGGGTTTTATCCACATTCGGCGAGGTGCAAGATATTGAGGACAGCCAAACAAAATATGTCTGACAGATTCTTGTTGGTCCGGACGCCAGGGGCATCTGTCACTTGGAGACCCCTCCCATTTCACCATAAACTGCCTTGTTGGGAGGGTACCAGCCCTAAATTGAAAATACAGTTTGCGATCATATGGCCTTTCAATAACATCCCAATATTCTTCAAACATGGGTCTGGTCTTAAATTCAAGAAAACGACCCGTGAGATTTGTTGGTAGCTTTTCCAACATTATTGAATGGTGGATGTTGGACTTGGCCCTTCTGGCAGATTCACCCCTGGACTTTTTGGCTTTTTATTGGTGACTTGGTATGGTGATTGTTTGGTCTCTGCGCACTTTCCCTGTGTCCCAGGGTAAAGTGCGTGCGTGCTCTGAGTGCATGTGGTGAGATAGGCCTGCCCTCCCATAGGAATGCATGGGGAATGTATGTGTCCCTAGTAGTTCCTGATGCGTGGGGTGTGCAGGCCCGAGTTTGGTATGTGCGGACTCGTGGGAGTGAATGCTGCGCGAGGATGTGTGCGGCGTGCATGTACCTAGTGTGGAAGTGCCACTTCTAGAAGTGGGCACTTCTGTGTGCAGTGTGTCTGTCGCGTGATTGGCTGGTCGTGTCATGTGACGGGCTAGGGATTCCCGGGAGTCAGGATGAGTCACCCAGTGGTGAATGGGGAGATCAGCAGCTAGATGGGTGGGAGGAGTACACCTGGGTCCTGAATAGGACAGGGTTTTCCACACACAATGCTGGCCCCGCCCCCTGTGGTGCGACTGACGACCCTAGCCCTTCCAGTGAATAGAGTGAGGGGCTGAGCACATCAAGGGTGCTCCCCAACCAGCTGCGACTGGTTTTCCCCCTCACCCTGAACCCAGAACAAAGGGTTTGCCTGTATAAAAATGGGGCTGTGTCCCCACAGAAACTGTTCTCTGCCAGGATCTTACCTGAGGGGGGCTGCTGCTGCTGCTGGACCAGAGGACCGCCACCTGGACTACCTCCCTGCCTGGAGGCCCAGTGAGCTGGCTCTGGGTCCAGCCTTGCCCCCCACCCCTGCCCTGCTGCATGCAGGGAAGAACATTGCTGGACTTTGTGGTTCTTTTGTCCCGGAAGCGCTGGGAGCGTTTTATTTGTGTGCCCAAAGCGCCTGGAAGCGCTTTTCTTTTCCCTTAGCGCTCAGGAGCGCTTTATTACTGCCAGCCGGTGCCCACCCGGCATTTGCCCCGTCTCTACCGACCGAGCGGGAGCCACCCCGCTCATTTAATTATTTAATTGGCGGGTGCCCACCCCGCATTGTGGTGTGCTTACGGGTGCCCACCCCGCTTATTTGATTATCCTTACAGCGGGTGCCCACCCCGCCGTATATCTCATCTACCGAGGGAGCCTACCCCTCTGGTTGCCGAGTTTCGAGATCACCGCCGCGGCCGGGCTTGCAGGAAGTCAGGCAGGCCGGGGGCGGGACTCCGGGACAACCGGAGTCGGAACTAGGAGGGCGGGAGCCTACCCCGCCTCCTTCCAGAGAATCGTGGCTGGTCTTTGCCCCGGAGCAGGCAGGAGCCTACCCTGCGCCCCGGGGCCCTCGTCCGGAATACACGAAGCGGACAAGAAAGGAAGCGGACGGTAGCGAGGGAGAAGCGGGGCTCCCGTGGCCGGTGAGAGCCCCGCTGCATCTGCCTCGTGAGTGACGTCCCGGTCCCAGAGGAGGGACCGGGTGGAGACGAGAGCCCCGCGTGTCGTCTGCGCCGACGGAGTCCCGGTGAGTGAGGGCAGCCTCGTGTTGTGTGCGGAGCGAGTGCGCTCCACCGGGGGCATTTTGTTTCAGAGCCGTGAAGGCTCCAACGACCGGGGGCATATTGTTTGTTTCAGAGCCGTGAAGGCTCCAACGGTTTGGGGCAGTATTCCCGAGTCCAGAGGGACTCCAACGATGGCGCATTGGTTGCCTAGAGCCCACGAGGCTCCCACCACGTTTTAGGGGCACATTTGTTTATTGAGCCTGTGAGGCTCTAACGGGGGCATTTCTTTATCGTTCTGAGGGCCCGGAGGTGCCCAGGCCTCAGTCCATACAGCTGCCCAGCACTTAGTGGGCAGCTGCCACGTTTAGGTTGTGCCCCGGTACACTTTGGCTGGCGCAGCTTGCGCAGCCTTGCCCTAACATTTAGACACAGGGCGTCCTTGCCCCTTCAAGGCCAGTTGGCCTAGGGACTGCCACAGGTAGTGGCTAATGTGAGTTTTGGCGCCATTGTACCTGTTCTGCACCTCTGAATGTGTTTTTGCGTCATGTGCTTTGCTTTACACCTCTGAATGTTATGCATCATGTGTTTAGGTGCTTAGACCCCTACAGGTATTGTGATACTTAGGTGGTTGTTTTCTCCCTAGTACAGGTGGTGCTAGTGAGGTCCTGATTCCCTGCGCAATACTGTCCTAAGGTGGTTAGGGTTGCGTAGGTGGTACTTACCTGATACCAGTAGTGACTGGTTGTGTGCTAGGTGTAATTTTGTGCAACAGTAATTTTATTTCCTATGTTCCAAGTGCTATGTTCTAAGAGTGCTAAGTCCGGACAGCGGTCCATGTGGCCCTGTCCCCTGTACATATAATCCCTTGTAAATTCTGCCCGTGCCTGTTGGCACATTGTAGAGTGTGTGTTTTCATCTAATGTGTTGTGTATAATACAAAGGCTATTTTTATAGAATACCTTGTGTGGAGTTTCCTTTGTGGTGGGCCTTGGGTGTTGTTGCTGGGTGCGCGCGCAAACGCTTTACACATCGCCTCAGGGATAAGCCTGTCTGCTCGTGCCAAGCTACCAAGGGGGTGAGCAGGGGTTATCTTTGGCGTGTAACTCCCCAGCCCTGACTAGAGTGGTGGTTTCTGTCTGGCTTTGGCGCAAGCCCTAGCCAACCAGAAATCCCATTTCTAACATTGGTGATCAGCGGTGGGATTTGGACTTGCGTTTGCGCTGTACCGCAGCGGCAACTGGCCGCACTACAAAACTCTGCATTTAGATAAATCACATGGTATAGGGATTATTGTTTTAAAATTGTTTTTAATTGTCATTTCTTTGGAAATGTGGTTTTGTGCACTGTGAGTTAGGTGTCCCTAGCTCGGGAGGGTAGATCATCCCCCTAAGTGCATTGTGTTTCTGGATTCACCAGAGGGTGGGATCCAGTGGTGGCAGCGTAATAGTGTCCTGTACATTTGTCCCCCGCCCTGCGCCCAGAGTTGGTACCTGTGTCACGTGGTGGTCAGGTTGAGGAATCAGGGGTGGTAGAAACTGCCTTACCAGTCCGAGGGGAGGGTTGTGTGTGTGGATGAATGGTGTGTGGCACTAGGCAAGTGAGTGTGAGTTCTCTGGGTTAGAGAGCTTGCTGAATCTTTTTGTGAATTGTGCTCCTGTGTGAAACTCAGACCCCTAGGTTCCCTGTATAATTGTTACCATAACGTCCGCCAGAATGGAGCCTGCTTGTGATCCCTATGAGCTAGCTTGGCGCCAGAGGCAGGAGGTAGAAAGGTACTGTACAGAGGAAGAGTCAGAAGAGGAGGTAGAGGATGACAATACCTAGACGCCAGTAGAGAGTGAGGACCCCATAGGTAGGGCGTCCCTTGCTGGATCCAGCGTAGGAGGCAGCGCCTCATCCCTTTCCCTGTCCCCAGAGGAGTGGGAAGATAGGAGGAAAGAAAGGGAGCACCAGCTGGCGTTAGAGAAGCTCAGGTTAGAGCATGCTCAGGCTATGGCGCAGCTGGAGGCCAGGAAGCAACAGCGAAAGACTGAGTGGGTCTTGGCGCGGGAGAGGGTAGAGGAGGCTGAGAGGGCCTCCACCAGAGGCAAAGTAGCTCTGGAGGGTAGACTACCCCCTGCGCGCAGTTTTAATTTTCTGGGCTCCCCAGGGAGGGTTGAGTCCAGTGGTAGTAGCGATGTAGATTCCAGTGTAGGAAATCCCAGTCCCAGTTCCCCCAGTCTGGTACCTGTTCCCCAGGAGGAGGAGTTAAGGTTGAAATTCAGGGGCAGTAGGAAACTGTCTCACCAGACTTGGGAGGAGTTTGTGGATGGATGTGAGGATGCAATGTTTGATTGGATTTCCACAGCAAGTGATTTTGATATACTGTGTAATCTGGTTCTCAAAGAACACCTGCTCAGTTGTTGTGTGCCGGGGCTGCGCCAACACCTGTTGGGGTGTGGATTGTCTGAGCCATTTGACCTTGCGGATGAGGCAGAGCGCTGGGAAAGGGCTAGAGGTTCTCTGGAGTCATTAGGGAGTGACTCCAAAAGTAGTGGGTCAGGTATCTTCCAGCCCAGCGTGGTGGAAGAGGCTCAGTGTAGCCCAGCTAGGTCCCAGGATAGCGAGGAGGGTGTAGGGGCTCACTGCCTGGCTCAGTGGAGCAGGAGTGAGAGGGTGACCGAGGGTCCCCGGACGTACGAAACCCTGCCTCAGGACTTGGATGGTTCCATGAGGGAACACCAAGTTGGGGACCTAGGCTGTCCTGTTAGCCCATTTGAGGGAGATCTCCTGGTGAGTAGAGGACCTGGAGCACCTGTAACCAGGGCTCCTGTGGTTCTAGAGTCTGGCAGTACCGCTCCGGTAGGGAGGGTACAGGAGTCCAGTGTGAGGAGTGATTGGGGGATGAGTTTCCCAGTGGAAGAGCCTGTGGGTCAGGGACTACCCAGTTGGGCTAGGATCCCGTGTAGTGACCAGGGTGGCACCACTTCTGTTCTGGGGGATCTCCGCGCACTGTCAGGTGGACAGGGGACGGGAGATCAGCGCCAGACAGACAGTCGCTCGGCATATGTGTCCTTTGATAGCCTCAGGGGGATGGAGTGGAAATCCCCAGAAGTCCTGGAGTGCCAGGCAATTATTCCACCAAAGGTTCTAGGCCGGAGGTTGGGAGGCCAGGTTCAGGATCAGCCTGACCTGAAGGGTGGGACGTCTGTAATCAGCGTCCCGACCAGTTCTTCTTCCAGAGGTACCGCCCCAGTTGGTAGGGAGCAGGGTTCTGGAAGGGGGTGCAGAGGGTGGGAGAGCCCACCTCTGCCCCCAGTACAACCTGAGGGGTTAAACCCTGGGTTGGAATGGCGTTCTAGGTGTACCCCTCGCCAGAGGAGGAGGAACCCTAGGAGAAGAGGTAAGGGGAGGAGAGCCTTCCCTGAGACTCCTGGTCCGCCTGAGGGTGTAGACCCTAGGCTGGAGAACCAGTGGCAGTCTAGTCCTGTCTTTCAGAGAGGAAGAGTGGAGAATGGCCGCTATGCGCCAGGGGTTACTACCCCCCACTCTGTGGTTAGGCAAAGACCAGTGGCACCTGGGTGGCCTAGGGCCTGGTCTTGGCCGCGGACAGCTTGGGAGTACCAGTGGGGTAGCCCAGTTGGTCCAGACAGTGGTGTTAAAAAGAATTCCATGGGTTCACCGTGGCGTAGAACCGGAGGGTGTCCATGCAGTTGCGGGCCCGCGTCCGTGTTCTATCGCCCCAAGCAGGGAAGTCCATCACGGTGGTGATTGGTCTGCCCTGTGTTTTGGCTGGAAGGGGGTTGTGTTGGACTTGGCCCTTCTGGCAGATTCACCCCTGGACTTTTTGACTTTTTATTGGTGACTTGGTATGGTGATTGTTTGGTCTCTGCGCACTTTCCCTGTGTCCCAGGGTAAAGTGCGTGCGTGCTCTGAGTGCATGTGGTGAGATAGGCCTGCCCTCCCATAGGAATGCATGGGGAATGTATGTGTCCCTAGTAGTTCCTGATGCGTGGGGTGTGCAGGCCCGAGTTTGGTATGTGCGGACTCGTGGGAGTGAATGCTGCGCGAGGATGTGTGCGGCGTGCATGTACCTAGTGTGGAAGTGCCACTTCTAGAAGTGGGCACTTCTGTGTGCAGTGTGTCTGTCGCGTGATTGGCTGGTCGTGTCATGTGACGGGCTAGGGATTCCCCAGAGTCAGGATGAGTCACCCAGTGGTGAATGGGGAGATCAGCAGCTAGATGGGTGGGAGGAGTACACCTGGGTCCTGAATAGGACAGGGTTTTCCACACACAATGCTGGCCCCGCCCCCTGTGGTGCGACTGACGACCCTAGCCCTTCCATTGAATAGAGTGAGGGGCTGAGCACATCAAGGGTGCTCCCCAACCAGCTGCGACTGGTTTTCCCCCTCACCCTGAACCCAGAACAAAGGGTTTGCCTGTATAAAAATGGGGCTGTGTCCCCACAGAAACTGTTCTCTGCCAGGATCTTACCTGAGGGGGGCTGCTGCTGCTGCTGGACCAGAGGACCGCCACCTGGACTACCTCCCTGCCTGGAGGCCCAGTGAGCTGGCTCTGGGTCCAGCCTTGCCCCCCACCCCTGCCCTGCTGCATGCAGGGAAGAACATTGCTGGACTTTGTGGTTCTTTTGTCCCGGAAGCGCTGGGAGCGTTTTATTTGTGTGCCCAAAGCGCCTGGAAGCGCTTTTCTTTTCCCTTAGCGCTCAGGAGCGCTTTATTACTGCCAGCCGGTGCCCACCCGGCATTTGCCCCGTCTCTACCGACCGAGCGGGAGCCACCCCGCTCATTTAATTATTTAATTGGCGGGTGCCCACCCCGCATTGTGGTGTGCTTACGGGTGCCCACCCCGCTTATTTGATTATCCTTACAGCGGGTGCCCACCCCGCCGTATATCTCATCTACCGAGGGAGCCTACCCCTCTGGTTGCCGAGTTTCGAGATCACCGCCGCGGCCGGGCTTGCAGGAAGTCAGGCAGGCTGGGGGCGGGACTCCGGGACAACCGGAGTCGGAACTAGGAGGGCGGGAGCCTACCCCGCCTCCTTCCAGAGAATCGTGGCTGGTCTTTGCCCCGGAGCAGGCAGGAGCCTACCCTGCGCCCCGGGGCCCTCGTCCGGAATACACGAAGCGGACAAGAAAGGAAGCGGACGGTAGCGAGGGAGAAGCGGGGCTCCCGTGGCCGGTGAGAGCCCCGCTGCATCTGCCTCGTGAGTGACGTCCCGGTCCCAGAGGAGGTACCGGGTGGAGACGAGAGCCCCGCGTGTCGTCTGCGCCGACGGAGTCCCGGTGAGTGAGGGCAGCCTCGTGTTGTGTGCGGAGCGAGTGCGCTCCACCGGGGGCATTTTGTTTCAGAGCCATGAAGGCTCCAACGACCGGGGGCATATTGTTTGTTTCAGAGCCGTGAAGGCTCCAACGGTTTGGGGCAGTATTCCCGAGTCCAGAGGGACTCCAACGATGGCGCATTGGTTACCTAGAGCCCACGAGGCTCCCACCACGTTTTAGGGGCACATTTGTTTATTGAGCCTGTGAGGCTCTAACGGGGGCATTTCTTTATCGTTCTGAGGGCCCGGAGGTGCCCAGGCCTCAGTCCATACAGCTGCCCAGCACTTAGTGGGCAGCTGCCACGTTTAGGTTGTGCCCCGGTACACTTTGGCTGGCGCAGCTTGCGCAGCCTTGCCCTAACATTTAGACACAGGGCGTCCTTGCCCCTTCAAGGCCAGTTGGCCTAGGGACTGCCACAGGTAGTGGCTAATGTGAGTTTTGGCGCCATTGTACCTGTTCTGCACCTCTGAATGTGTTTTTGCGTCATGTGCTTTGCTTTACACTTCTGAATGTTATGCATCATGTGTTTAGGTGCTTAGACCCCTACAGGTATTGTGATACTTAGGTGGTTGTTTTCTCCCTAGTACAGGTGGTGCTAGTGAGGTCCTGATTCCCTGCGCAATACTGTCCTAAGGTGGTTAGGGTTGCGTAGGTGGTACTTACCTGATACCAGTAGTGACTGGTTGTGTGCTAGGTGTAATTTTGTGCAACAGTAATTTTATTTCCTATGTTCCAAGTGCTATGTTCTAAGAGTGCTAAGTCCGGACAGCGGTCCATGTGGCCCTGTCCCCTGTACATATAATCCCTTGTAAATTCTGCCCGTGCCTGTTGGCACATTGTAGAGTGTGTGTTTTCATCTAATGTGTTGTGTATAATACAAAGGCTATTTTTATAGAATACCTTGTGTGGAGTTTCCTTTGTGGTGGGCCTTGGGTGTTGTTGCTGGGTGCGCGCGCAAACGCTTTACACATCGCCTCAGGGATAAGCCTGTCTGCTCGTGCCAAGCTACCAAGGGGGTGAGCAGGGGTTATCTTTGGCGTGTAACTCCCCAGCCCTGACTAGAGTGGTGGTTTCTGTCTGGCTTTGGCGCAAGCCCTAGCCAACCAGAAATCCCATTTCTAACAGTGGACCATTTCCCAATATCTTGCTTTTAGAATTTTTTTACCTGGGAAGGTTGCATTTTGAGGATTATCCCACAGTTCTACCATTCCCATCTTCCCTAATAGGGATCTAATCTCACTCAGCCATTTTATTTTATGAAAAGGATCATTATTAATAATATCCATAAGGCCTCAAGCGTATTGCGTTAATTCCTCTGTGCTCCATATTCTACACCAATATAACAATTGGCGCAAAATTACTAAATCTTTGATCCCTTTTCTACCTAGATCCCAATGTAGAGGGATTAAAGGGGTACTTTGTGGTACACCGGTCAACTTGAGAAAAACTAATTTTCCACCTTGGTCAAACGGGTTACATTTTCAAAGCCCCATAGTTCAGCTCCATATAGGGCTGAGCTCAAAACCTTCATCCCATAGATCTCAAGAGCTGGGCGAATAGGTTTAGTCTGTGATATTTTGAATTTTTGTAGGAGACAACCTGCTTGTTGCTGATGGTTGAGGACAGCCAAATCAATATGGTTATTCCAACGCATGTCTCTCTGCAAAGTCACCCCTAGGTAAGTAAAAGCGTCTAGTAGTATTATAATTAGACCTTTTACCAGATAGGGTTGAAGCAGAGCCACTAAAGACACTGGTTGTTATAAAGCACACCATCAAAAAAGAATTAACAAGAAAACCACATCTTTGAGGAGACATCTGAACAGAGTTAATGATTGCAGTAGATGGTGAGGTCTCTATATGTCCTGGTGAAGCAACATTTCTCTGTCAAAGGAAGGTAGTGATGGATGCCCATATATCTTTAGGGTGGGATTGTGCCGCATGAGTTCCCAATATGCAGCAAGTTGCTCTTGACAGAAAGATACATCAAGCCATGCCCTGATAGTCGGGATGATCTTCCGGCCCAGTGCCTTGCAACTCTACGTTTTGCCAAGAGAAGAAGCGTTTCCATCAGGCAACAGAATGTATTGGGTATGTCCGTTACATAGCCGAGAAGGCAAACCATGGGGTCGAGTGGGGGTGGCGAACAAGTAGTATCATCTATTGTGGAACTAACCTCGCCCAAAAAGTCTGCCACTCTAGGGCAATTCCATGCTAAATGGATATTAAATGTGGCCCAAGGTTCATGGCATTGTAAACAATGGAGATCAGAAGATACTCCCATTTTGAATAATTGTAATGGTGTGCGATATAAGCAGTGTATGTATTTAAAGTGTATGAGCCTCAGCCTGTAGTTGGGTGACAGTGTCTCAAGTTGGCCACAACAGAAATCCCACTGTTCATCCAATAGAGGAGAATCATGATTGGAGTACCAGACCTTATGAGTACTTGACTATAGACTGGGGAAAAGCGCTGCTTGTAGGTGTAGAGGCGGGTGATCAATCTGTACAGCGTTGCAGTAGTGTAAATGTGTTCTATCACTGGGAGGATTGTAGGTGGAGCAGGAAAGGCATCATGTAGCGCCTGGCAGGCAGCGCATATTTGAAAGTATAATAGTGTGTCCAGGAATGTAGGGGTGTGTGGAGCCCTGCCTTCAAATGGAAAGTTGAAGTGATCATCAGAATATAGATCTGAGAAGGCTCTTATGCCCCATGCAATTGAGCATGTAATAACACCTTTGACCTGTAAAGGGGGAGCATGGGGTATTAACAAGATTAATAGAAGGGGCGTATAGGATGGCAAGGCTGGTGGGCCTTGTAAGCCCATCCCACGCCCACTGCATGCACTTAACAGTGTTAATCCACACTTTGGTTGTCTTGTGAGGCAGGAACATCACTGTTGTGAGTGGCCAGGGGAGGCTTGATCACTTTCTATGGCTCAGTGTGGCTAAAATGGGGTAGGGTGAAGCCAATAATGCAGAAAGTGAGCCTGCATGCAAAAACCATAACATTGGATGTCTGGTGCCCCCAAATCGCCCTGAGCGAGTGGCAGCGTCAGAAGTTAGTAAGAGGCCCATGCCTGTCTACTCGCTCATAACAGTGATATCAAATTTGACCTTAGATGCTTGAAGAACTGTATGGTGAGTGGGACATTTATAAAAAGATAAAGAAACTTGGGGAGTATAATCTTTTATGCGACCGTGATGGGACCTGCTATAGACAACAGGAGTTTGGACTATGTCTGGATGTGGGACTCCAGCCAATCAATTGCACGACCATATTTGACCCACCACTATAATTTTTCGGCATCTCTAACAAGCCATATTCCTATATATTTGATTGGTTCCATCACCCATTTCAGTGGGTATTCTGTGGGAAAGGGCAATGTAGCCTCTGTTACGGGAACCGGTACAGACTTGGATCAATTTCTGTGAATGCAGAAGTAACCGCTGAATCGCATAGCCTCACATGCCAGTGGGGTCACATTCTTCTGGGGATTGATTATATAACGGGTAATGTCATCTGCATGCAGTGATACTCAGAAACCCCTGGAAGTAAAGCCTATACTTCTATTCGCGTTATACTGACGAAGCCTAACTTCCATTGGTTCCATGACAATGGCAAACATTGGCAGTGATAATGGACACCCTTGCTGTGTGCCACAGGAAAATGGGAATGGGTCAAAGATAAGTTAGTTTAGTCATATTTGAGACATAGGGAGAGTGTATAGGAGCTGTATTTGTTTAATAAATTGAGGGCTTAGCCCTAGGCGCTGAAGCAGCGGGAAAAAATTTGCCCATTCTAAAGAATCAAATGCCTTAGTGGTGTCCAACAGCGTGGCAACTGCAGTGCCTCGAGGGTGCATATGGTGCACCACTCCAAAAATAGTATGGAGATTAGAGGAAGTAGAACACCCGAGAAAGAAGCCTAATTGGTCTGGTCAGATTATTAATGGCAGCAGAGGTGAGAAGCGGTTTGCAAGCACTTTGGTGTATATATTATTGTCTAAATTAATTAAAGATAGTGGGCAATTAGAGTCACAGCTTTCAGCTGGTTTGTCCAGCTTTTGGCAGTGTTATACCGACTGCATCTCTTAGTAAGCGGAGATCGATCCAGAAGCCAAAGATTCCTGATACATCTCCTGCAAATGTAGGGGTAGAAGTGGGGCATGCTCCTTGTAAAAGGCTCTTGGTAGGCCATCTAGGCCTGGTGCCTTATCACTTGGTAGGCTCATGATTGATTACTTGGCAGATCTCCTTCATCATTATAGGTGAATCTAGAAATTGACGATGGGCATGATCCAGCCACAATAGCTGTATGGTGTCCACGTGTGTTTTGAGCTTATCAGGGCCGAGTATCGGAATGGTTGTGTACAGTTGGGCCTAAAAAGAGGACACAATACCCAGAAGTTCCAATAGGGAGGAGGTGAGCAGGGTATCTGTGTTCCACAGCTCTGCCACATATGCTGAGGGTTGCGGTTTACTAAGAAGCCATGCCAGTGTTTTTCCTGGGCGGTCTACCTCACCATAGCGGCATGTCTGAGCCTCTTTACCCAGGTAGTGTGATTCCAGAGTCACCTCTTTTCGATACTCTGACAATTTGTTGACCAGATGTTAGTCAACGTAGAAGTGTCCTGTGAAAGAAAAAACTCTAATGCGCAAATAACATCTAATTTGAATAATGTCCAGCAGATCGCTTTGAGGACTCTATATTTCTTAGCAATGCAGATGCTCAGCATCACCACCTTAAAGGCCCCCCATAGTGTTGAGAGCTTCCCCACTGATCCTGTATTATGCTCAAGTAATCTATGATGGTCGTTTGTGCCATTTGCCTGAATACTGTATTGCTTAATGAAAGCGTTGGCAAGCACCAGGTGTATAAAGTTTGGGTAATCTGCATAACAAGCTACACTGGAACATGGTCAGAAAGAGTGCATGGCATATCAGTTATCCACTTGGTCCAGGTTTGGACATCTTTGGATATCAAACAAAAATATTTCTAGACCATGTGTTATAAATGAATGAGAAACATGTTCCCTCATGCACGTCTCCATGTGTGTGGCACCAGATGTCTTGTAGATGATTATCTAGGATCAATGCGTTAAGAGATTTAGCTGCCTGGGGGTGAGGGAGTCTAGAGGTTCCTGATGGGTCTAGGCAAATCCCCAAGTATAACGTTAAAATCATCACCCCTATCATGGTCCGAGGCCCAAAATCAGAGTTCTTCCTCCAGTCTCTCAGAAAGAACTCCAGATTATCAGTGTTAGGGCTATAGATTGCGGTAATGATCGTGGGTTGCTTGTAGAGTGTGCCTACTAGAATAGCATAGTGGCATTCTTTGATGCTAAGGCATTGAGATGTATGTTTGGGGAGGTGGCTCCTTAGCAATATTGTGACTATTCTGGCACAGTTTGAGTACACCGAGGAGTGGGTTTTTCCACACCAGTGCGCGTGGAGCCCAGGTACAGAAATAATGGCTAGGTGGGTCTCTCTTAAAAAACAAATGTCCATTTTGAGGCAATTGAGGTAAGCATGTAGTAGTCTTGTCTTTCTGCAATCATTTATTTATTTATTTATTAATCTTATAAGGCGCATAGCTACCAAAAAGGTTTCCCAGCGCTGCTATACAGGAAAAGGTACGAGCAACCCAAGCTATCCACAATCTATTGAGTAAATAACCACGCTTTTAAGTGTTTACGAATATTGCTGAAACAGTTGCCTTCCTAAGAAATAGGGAAAGGGAATTCCACAGAAGAGGGCCTAGATAAGCAAAGGACTGACCTCCCAAACGAGACCGTTTAATCCTTGGCACTAAAAACTTAGCCTGGGTAGAGGAACGGAGAGAACGCAGAGGTAAGTAAGAATGGACGATGGCCCTTAGATATTGAGGGGCACTGCCAGACTTCATTTTAAACATATAGCTCAGGGTCTTGAACTTTACACGGCTCTCAACCCTGAGCCAGTGAAGCTCAAGAAGAGAACTTGAAACAGAGGTCATTCTCGGGATCTGGCAAAGCAGCCTAGCCGCTGCATTCTGCACCACTTGCAGACTGCGTATCACATCCTTATTGGCTCCCAAATATAGGATGTTGCCGTAGTCCAGTCTGGATGTGATAAGTGCTTGGACTACCGTTCTTTGCGTAGAACTAGGCAACATCCAAAGGATCTTACTGAGCCATTTCAGGATTGTGAAGCAGGTAGAAGCCACCTTTACTGCTTGCTGCTTCATTGAAAGTTGGTTGTCAATGATCATACCCAGATTGCGAACTTGAGTGGTGGGTATAGGGAAAATTCCCATTTCAGGCGACCAGTGCTGAGGGCCCCAGAGGTCTCTATTCTTTCACAAAATAAGGACCTCCGTTTTATCCCCATTGAGTTTCAGTGAATTGGCTTCCATCCATCCAGCAATTTTCCTAAGACCTGTCTGGAGAGAAGATGTCTTAGAAAACAGAATTTTTGCCGACAAGGAAAAGATTATTTGAGTATCATCGGCGTAGGAAAAAATAGACAATCCTGCTTCTTCGGCAATATTTGCCAACGGCTTAACATAAATGTTAAATAATAAAGGGCTCAAAATGGAGCCTTAAGGCACACCGTAAGGAGACAAATGAGTTTTCGATGCTGCCTCAGAAGAAAAGACCTGGAATGTTCGATTGGTCAGAAAATCACTAAGCCAATTAAGGGCTGGGCCAACAACACCTAGTGAACGCAAAGCTGTCAGTAACACCAAATGAGACACCGTGTCAAAGGCGGCGCTTAAATCAAGCAGGATAAGCGCCGCCGTATCCCCGGCATCCAAGTGACCACGTAACTTCTCTGTGACCCCCAAAAGTGCAGTCTCAGTCGAGAAACCTTCCCGGAAATCTGACTGCGAAAGATGTAAAAAAAATTGGGTGGCAACAAATTTAGTTAGTTGGATGTTAATATGTTTTTCCAAAATTTTGGAATACACTGGAAGCAAAGAGATAGGGCGAAAGTTGGACAACTGCTCTGGATCAGCATTTGCTTTTTTTAAGAGCGGGAGAACCATGGCATGCTTCCACTCTGCAGGTATAGTAGATTCGCGAATGGAAGCATTCAGTAACTCCATAATCACTTTCAACGCTAATGAATCCAATTTCTGCATAACCATGACAGGAAGTTGATCTCCTGGTGAACCCGATTTAAGGCTATCTAAGATTTGCTTAAAAGTGATAGCATCAAGAAGTGCCCAATTAAAGAACCAGATTCCACATGTTTATCGTTCAGCTGTTCCGCTATATTAGATGTTAAAAAAGTATGGTTATTCGACTGTGGGGTATTATCTTGTTTAGCCTTCAAAGCAGCATCATTTTTTTCTATTTTATCAAGGAAGAATCCAGCCAGATCCTCGCATTGTATTTCGGTAAGAGTAGGAGGGCTGGGAAGGTTATCTGGGCCAGACAAATTTCTAACTACTTTGAACAAAGTTTTAGGATTATTCTGTGCATTTTTTATGCAGATATTCACATATTCAGCTTTGGCAGTATTGCACAAGGAGTGATAAGCTCGTATTGCCATTTTATAGGCAATTTTGGATTTGATTAAACAATCCTTCCTCCAGCGTCTTTCGAGCGCTTTACATTTACTTTTTTCTTGCTTTAGCTTCTCCGAATACCAGGCGGCAGGGGGGCGATGATTATTTAATTTCTTCGTGGAGAGAGGAAGACATATATCAATAGATTTTTCAAGCCAGCAGTGAACATTTTCAATGTCAGCTAAAGAGATCTGATTTGTCTCAGGAGCATTTTTTGCTAAAGTCTGGTTAAAAAGTTCAAAATTCAACTTCCCCCAATTCCTACCTTTAACTTTACTGCCCAGAGCAAACATAGGTGGATTAGACAAAGTTTGCTTAAAACTAAAGCCAGTTAAATAGTGGTCTGACCACGTCACAGGGAGAGCTGCGGAACAATCAATGTTTAAAAGATTGGAAAAAATAGGATCAAGTAAATGCCCAGCCAAGTGGGTGGCACCAGAATTGTGAAGTAAAATGTTCATAGCCGATAAATCTGAAATCAGAGTAGTACCGATCCCACAGGTAGAGTCATCCAAATGCAAATTTAAATCGCTCAAGATGGTAAAATTGGCAGTGTGTAAAAGGTAAGAAGCAATTAAATCGGGGAGGCCAGCGGGCCCAGGGGGATGATAAATCAAAAACCCTGAAAAGGTATATTGGGGATTTAGGGTCAGTCTAAATAAAGCAGCTTCACAATCTGTGAAGATTAAATCTTCAAATTTACAAGTGCAAATGTTTTTATAAATAATCGCAATGCCCCCACCTAATTTCTCTTACCTATCCTTCCTCATTATTATGTAATTGGCAGGCAAAGCGGTAGCTACATCAGGTCCAGAGCTATCCTTTAGCCAAGTTTCTGTAAGGAACATGGCAGCCGGCTGCTCATTAAGCAATAGATCAAAAATATCCTCTTTGTGCTTAGGCAGCGAACGGCAATTAATATTTAAAAAAGTGAACGTAGAAACACCTACTTTATTAACTATGCTGGACTGCATAGTATGTGTCTTAAAAACGGGTAAAGTAGGGGGAGCAATCTTAGTGTTTTTTATTTGCATGTTTAAAACATACTGACAATTAGCGCAACTAAGACCAGTAAGTCCTGGATGAAATACCATGCATTGGCTCGGTTGAATAGGGCGTAAAGCTAATAATTGATCACGTGAATATAGAGTGATAGATTTACTATTTTGAGCAGGACTCCTCGCCCCTAGGCCCGGGCGCGGACGGGCGCAGACAGGCTTGCCTCAGGCGCACCAGCGGCGCGCGTCCGCTGCGCGTCTGATCTAAGGCCATTAAGTAGTGAAGCGGGCGGACGCCGTGCAGAGACTAGAGCGCTGACTGCAACCAGCACGTGGCCCAGGCAAAATGGCCGCCTGGCGCCGAACAGGTGATGGTAAAACGTAGCAGCACAAGAGTAAAAAACATGCAGCAATTCCCCCAATATTTCTCACCAATTTCAATAAAAACAATTCGCCCAGTATTTCCCTTGATAGTTTCAGGAAAGCTTAGACACTTAGAAAGAGACCTGTAACAGTGCTGCACGTCCGATCTCAGCCCGTTAAGTAGTGAAGCGGGCGGATGGCGTGCAGAGACTAGAGCACTGACTGCAACCAGCGCGTGGCCCAGGCAAAATGGCCGCCTGGCACCGAACAGGTGATGATAAAACGTAGCAGCACAAGAGTAAAAAACATACAGCAATTCCCCCAATATTTCCCACCAATTTCAATAAAAATAATTCGCCCATCATTAAGATCGGAGCTGAACAGTTCTGTGTATTGTGATGTATGGCAGGCTTGTCGTAGCTGTAATCATACACTCCAGACAATACATCTTGAGACATAATAGCAGAGCATGACACTGAATAAACAATACCATAAAAATCCCAAACCTCTTCCCACTCATCCTGAAGAAGCCAGTCATAAATCCCCGGAATCCCCCTACCCACCTCAACACCCAAGTCAAAATGTTAACTGTCCAAGCATAGAAATTCAAACTTCCCCACACTAACACAACCAATCAGGTTGTGACATATTTTCCACCCCACTACCAAAAAAACAAAAAAAGAAGCAGTCTAAGGGAACAAGTTGGGAAATATCCCTGGGATGGAGAATCACCAGGTGAGCAACCCTGCCATTAGCAGATGGGTTGCCAAGCAATGGGATAGAGGAACATCCTGAATATTAGAGTGGCATACTTACGTGCACAGCATATAGGAACAAAAAACAATTTAACTGTCCGTACCATTAGTTAGACAAAAGTCCAGTAATATAGTTACATAGCGGGGTGGAGCTTCCCTACCACTTTCATTGAAACGTGAATACATACTCAAATACCTTAAGGTACAGTTGTCAACTGGGGACCCAACGACAAGCGGGGCAAGGCTGATGGAGAATGGCACGTTCTGCTGATATGTTTGGGGAATTTCAGCATAGATTTGGCCACTGTGAAGAAATGCATTTTGCCCTTGTGAGAGATTTACAGCTTCGCCTGGTAGAGAAGGGCATACAGCACACTGGCCTGCTGGAGGACTCTTTTGTCAAGAAGAAAGTTTCAGTGCACCGCCTGTACTGCAATAGTGAAGTTGGGGTAAAAGGAGATGTTATTACCCTGATATTGTATCACTCTGCGTTCTCTGGACAGTTTTAGCATCACATCAAGATCACTATAGTTCAGAAGGTGGGCTACGATGGGGCAGGTCGAGGCCCCACAGATGGCTTAGGGGCAAGATATCTATGGGCTCTCTCCACAGTGAAGACAGCAGATAAGTCAGTGGCAAAAATTTCACAAAGTAGGGCCTCAACGTAGTCCTCCATCTTTGAAATAGCTTTGGTTTCTGGAATGCCGTTTATGCGGAGATTGTTACGTCTAGAATAAGCTTCCAGGTCTTCGTTCTTAGCCTTTATAATGTCCAGCACTTTGTTCATCCACTGCAGATGTTGCTTAGACTTGGCCTGCAGGTCGCCATGGTTAGCTACCTGATGTTTGACATGGTCAAGTCACTTCGTGAGGAGATTCACTTTAGAATCAATAGTTTTCAGGCTGGATTTAATGTCCATTAACATCGAGTGAATATCATCATCCTGCATGCTATTCTCCTCCTATTGTGTAGTGTTGTTTTGGGTTTGCTCAACCTGCCGAATAAGACGTTTATTTTCGAGTGAGAGCTTAGAATGCCTGGCGTCATGTTTTCCCATCCTGAAGCAGCCAGATTGAGTACGGTGCCCGTCCAGCACAGACAGTACTCAATTAGCACGGATAGCCCAAGTAGGGGGATATCACATCCATCCGCCCATCCAGCACGGGATCAGTCGAAGGAGGAAGATGTTTCTGAATAGATAAACACAAAGACCCGCCACACCCCGACACACCTACACCACGAGGGGCTCAAGTAGACTTTGCATACAAGCCGGCATGCAGTGTAAATAATGTATTTGATTCTCCAGGGTGACACAAGACACCGCTGGTACACAGGCCGCTTTTCACGGGCATGACACGAAGAAGTGGTACAAGACAGAGAGGGCAGAGCCCACAACAGCGCAGTTATGGCTAAGAGTGAGACCCTTCTGCAGGAGACCATTAGGGCCGCGTCAATTCACGAGCCAGCAGCACGCTCCAAATGATGGAACTAAGTACTAATTTAAAGGCAATAAATAACAGTGGCTGCCTGGTAGGTCACAGGTGTAAATAATGCTGCTAGGCCCCCAAAGGAACTGTATGTCTGTTGATGAATGACTCATACACAGTGTGTGTATTGGTCCTGGATAGCTATCTCCTGATTAATATCCTTTCACACACTGTCATAGGATGATCCACACTTAGGAGCCATATGGGGCAATCCGTGGCAATTGATTTAAGATGAATTTCGTCTCATGTGTCCACCATGCCTCCGATTACAATTCGCAAAGGGTATAGGCCAGCCCAGCATCCAAATGTCCTGGGTGGTGAGCCAAGGGATCCTCTCCGCTATATTTAGGGCCTTCACTCCCAAGCGGGAAGAAGGGGGGCCACAGGAGATAATATATGCAGCCATGTTCAGGGGAGGCCAACCAACAGGTCGCAGTGCACACCACTCCTCTGGTATCTCTCCCATGTGTGCCTCGCCGAGCTGGCAGGAACAGCCACGCAACCCCGGCAGTCACCAGGTAACCCTACACCACACTCCAGGAGCACGCTACAGCCAAACCACCAGCATCAAATGTCCGGATAACATGGCCAACAGTCTCTCTGTCTCCGGCAGTGCCAGGGGATCGTTGCAGCCCAGCTTGGCCGAACTACGCAGCAGGGGGCCCTGTCTGCCCCATCTCTACGCAGCATACGAGGTAGGCCCTAGGCATGCCTGATGCACTGTCTGTGTCTCAAGGCGCAGGGGGGCCAACAAGCCCCCCAAACAATTATGGTTGTGGTAGAGAGGGATATTACTGGGCTGTGCCAGTGTAGGCAGTTGGCCAGCTACCCCTTTGGTAGACACATTGTGACGGATTAATGCTCGGCCGGCAGAACCCACTCAAGGTGCGGCCATCTAGCTGCTTGGCAAGACCACGCCCCAGCCCCATGCTCTTCATAGTATATATGTCCCTGCTGGCGAACATCCCATAATCTCAACATAATTTCCTCGCAGACGACAACCAACTCATCCTCTCATTCATCGATGACCCCACCAGACCCATCTTCCACAGATGCATGACAAACATAGCTGACTGGATGAAGAATAACTGCCTGCAGTTGAACATAGACAAGACGGAAGTACTGATCTTTGGCAATAGCAACAACGCATGGAATGACTCCTGGTGGCCATCAGACCTAGGACCCACACCCACTCCCTTTAACTACGCCATAAACCTCGGATTCATCATTGACAACAAGCTCACCATGAATTCACAGCTCAAAGCCATTTCCTCCGCCTGCTTCCTCACTCTGCGCATGCTACATAAGATCTTCAAGTGGCTACCCCTACACACAAGTTGCACTGTGACACAAACCCTCAGCAACAGCTGACTGGACTATGGCAAGGCCCTCTACGTAGAAATTTCCGCACACCTCCTACAGAGACTTCAGACGATACAGAACGCCACAGCCAGACTAATCCTCGGCCTTCCCCGGTGAACCCATATCACACCTTACCTCAGTAAACTCCATTGGCTCCCTGTACAGAAGAGATGCCAATTCAAGCTGCCGACCCACGCACACAAGGCTCTACACAACCAAGTACCTGCCTATATTACCCACTGCCTGTACTTACACCAGCAGTCAAGAAGACTAGAATCTGCCTCCCTTTCACTTCCTATACTCTCCACATCTACCGAAGCAGAAGTGGAGGACGCTCCTTCACCACATCGCATCAAAGACCATGAACAGCCTCCCCACACACTTCCAGACCATCACCTCACTTCTGGAATTCCAAATGGCCCTCAAGACCTAGATGTTCAAATAAGCTTCTGGGACCTGCAAGCACATGCTTTATAAATCCTGATTGATTGATTGATCTTTTGGCTTCCTAATTTCTGACCTTGCTCCTCAATGTTAATGATTGTTAAAAGTCTTGGAGTTAAATTAGATGTTTCACTCCAATTGGATTGCCAAGTATCTGCAGTTCCAGCTTCATGCTCCTTACATCTAAGACACATTTGCACTTCACTATCTTTGCTTCAATTGATTGCAAACGGCTACGCATATCCGTCATCATCACAGCCCACCTTGACTCCTGCAATAGCTTGTATCTGGGGATAAACAAGGCCTTTCTTGCAAAAGTCAATGCAATATGAAATCAGACTGCCAGATTAGTGATGTGCATCACAATATTGTTGAGCGTCTCCTATCTTGCATACACTTAACTGATTTCCTATTTGCAACAATGTGATATTTAAATCACTCTGTACTGTTCACTGTTCTTTGCATTGCACGATACCCACCGCTACCTCTAAAAGAATCACCCATTACCCCTTTTAGACATCTTAGCTCTTCTTTCTCTGTCACTCTAACTGTTCCCAGTTTTGATGCAACTGTTTCAGTGGCTATGCTTTTTCTGTTTAAGCCCCAGCTCTAAGACATCTTCTTCCATAAATGGTTCATTCCATGTCAAATCCCATAGGTCCAAATTTATCAAGCCTTTGAGTTGTGCTTGTGTCACACAAGGTGATGGAAGGACAATGTAAAACCTCCAGTGCTATTTAAAAAGCCACTCAATTGCTGATTTGCGTCAACTTGCGTGGCCTTGCAAAGGAATGTAACGCATTACTGCTGCTTGCACTGCGTTACATTATATTTCAACTTGGGAGGCATTCAATGGGACAAGCAAGGGCGTTCCCATGCATCCACCCATAGGTTTTGGTGCATTCCCAGATTTACTAAAGCTTGCAAACCTGGACATCCGTCAAAATGTTACACCTTCCCCAATGAGGCATAAGAAGGGGTAATAAATGTGTTTCTCCTTGTTATTTCCTCTTTCCATGTGTGCTGAGAGGAAAATGACTCCAAGGATTGGTTCTGTGGAGGAAGGTGTCCCTTCCTGTGCAAAAACAATCCTTCCGGTAACGCAGGCACACTTGCATCATGGTGCAAGGGTGCCTGCACCTTTACACTAGCACAAACTGTGCCAGCGCAAAGAAAGAGCAGAAACATGTCATATCTTTGTAAACATGGACCATTTCTGCTCTGTCCCTTTTAAGCAACGCAGCACAACAACTTTGGTTGCTGCCCTGCTTTGCCTGAAATATTGGAAAATATTCTCCATAATGTTCAGAAAAGCCCTAAAAATATGGTTGCATTCTAAATCTCTCTTTTAAGTTTTCTATTTCCTGATTTGGTTTTACCTTAAGTCAGCACCAAGTGGTCTGCGGGTGTTAGAGTGCTCTGCATAACCCATTCTAAATCTAAAGTCCATGGGTGTTGCAGGGGATCACCCACCTCAACTGCCATGAAATCGCTCTTTAAGGCAGACTTAAAGAGACTTGCTCTGCTTTGCCTTCCTCCATATCTACAAGGCCATGGAAAGCCATGCAGGAAGCTGTACGTGATCATGTGGGTATGGGTAATCCCTGAGTGCCACCAGAACATCACAAAAAGTGACATTTCTTCAGCACACAGGGCTTGTAAATAAGTCTGGGTACCTAATAGTACCTTCTCATTCAAAGCACTGTTTATATTGCATGGCTTTTCAAGGGGCCCCTTCACCCTCACTCATTGGATACCAGTGGTTCTAATTGGGGACTCAATGGCTGAGAGACAGAGCCTCATGCAGCCTCCTGAGAGTAAGCACTGATCCCCTGATCTGCTTCCTAACCTGTGTCGGGACTCTTCAACTTCTATTGCTTACCTCTTCATCCATCTTCAAACACTGCCCTCTGGGCTACACTGCATCTTGTGTTGCTTCCACTGTGGCACCACGGTAGGGGGGTGCAGCTCACCTCACCGGTGTACAGCTGAAATTCCAGGGTTAGCAATGTACAGAGTCAAGAGTATTGAGACGCGTAGAAGGAAGAAAATAGAGGAAGTAGTACCAGATACAAGCCATAGCTGTGTGTTACATAAGGTTTAAAAGGTTTCTTTATTTAAACAGTAGACTGAGAAATTTTCACTTACTGTGCTATATACTTTGAGGTTTGCATGTTGTAACAAATACTGTATTTATTTTCAAGGCATTTTTTATAATAAGACCAGGTGCCACTGCACCTCCTGCACCATTGAAATCATGGACTCTAATGCCTGCTAGATAACTGCATTTTGTCTGTTTTAAGAATGTGCAGTTGTTATTCTTTATATTATATGACAACAAAAATACAGGAGGCTGTTTCAAATTCTTTAGACTACTTAAACTCTCTTTAGCAATTCTTAAGCTAAAATGCCAGGCTTAAAGCAAGCTTAATTAGACAAAGCATTTGTTTTTTTAGACTGTGCAGTGGATGTTCTTTATATTATATGACAACAAAAATTCAGGAGTCTGTTTACATTTCCTTGGAGAACTTAGATTCCATTTAGCAATTATTAAGCTAACTTACCAAGCATTAAAAGTAAACAAATAAATATGAATGCATTTTATATTCACGGTAAGATGAATGGCAAACTTTTCGCAATTAGGTAAGAACTCCTGAATCAGTTTACAGAGTATCGCTCAATATCCACGTTTCTTATTCATTTGGGCAATGGAAAATACAGCAAACGATATAACATGTTTTTGGTGCAAGAACAATACAATCTGCACAGTAAAGGTCAGTCGAAAAGGCCAGTCTTACCACCTACCTGCTTTCCAAGATAAACGCTTGGTGTTAAAAAAGTGAAGAACTCACAACAAAGAAGTATTCCAAAATAATAGATACCTTCAGAAAAAAGAACAGCAGCACAAATCCCATACATTCGCCAAACACTGTGTCTCAAAAAGACAAGCTTTGATGCAATGCATCAACAATGTCCAGCAGCTGGAATTTTCGAATTCACTGCACTTGAAATTATACAGCTTCCCTTCCTGGCCAGCAGAAGGAACAGGCTGCAATCACAAAACTTGAGGAATACTTTATAAACAGGCACATGACTATATTTACAATTCAAAACTCTGCTGCATTTGTCTGGCCCTGTAATGTTATTCAGAAACTGTCCCAATGGATAAACGAGATTAAAACATCCCTTGAGCGCACCACGGAGCATGTTCGTGCAAAGCACTGCAATCATTTATTTCTGGTTAATGCTACATAATGCACCAACAACAAACACATGACACAGAAAAAAACTATTTTATTAGCGACAAACACATGACACAGAAATAAATGCAATTTTATTAGTGAAACAATAATATGAAGAATGTGAAAAGTAGTTAAAAGTTACACCCACTAAAGCAGATTTAAACAATCACAATTTAAATGTGTGCAGCCAGGGGAAGATAAGTGTCAGTAGACAGTTAACACTGTGCAGCCATAGCGCAGGAAAAAAGGTTCCACCGTGTTTACCGCCTGGTGCCACTGCACCATTCAAATCATGACCCTAGTGCAGTGGTCTTCAAACCTATTGATGTCAAGACCCCTTTGTCAAACCAGTTTAGGCGTAGGGACCCCTTCTGACAAAATGTTCTAGAAACTGGTTCTCCTCATCATCAATGTCTATCGACAACCATTAATGCCCCTGTTAGATCAGGCATCTTTTGGCATGTTTCCCCTGTTTTGTTCCTTTCTGACCTCCTAGTTTCGACTCTGTGTTTCTTGGTCCAGTGTGTCTGCGCACTTTCTCATTGCTGTTCAGTGTTAAAGTGAAGTGCTCCTATTGTAAATTGTATTATGGATTGGTGTTTCCATGATTGGCATGTTTGACTTACTAGTAAGTCCCTAGTAAAGTACACTGAGGGTGCCAGGGCCTGTAAATCAAATGCTGCTGGTGGACCTGCAGTACTGAATGTGCTACTCACCCATGCAGCCCTGAAAAGGGTTATCAGACCTGCCACCGCAGTGTCTGTGCGGTTTGAAACTGCCATGTCGACCTGGCAAGTGCACCCACTTGCCAGGCCCAAATTGTCACTTTTCATACATGTAAGTCACCCCTAAGGTAGGCCCAAGGTGCCCCTGTGGGCAGGGTGCCATGTATATTAAAGGTAAGACATGTACTGGTATGTGTGACATGTCCTGGTAGTGAATTACAGTGTTTTTCATTTGTCACTATGGAAAGGCTATCTGTCCAATAGGATAGAAAGGCCTGGTCTGCCTTGGACAATGCTGTCTCTACCTACTGCCAGGAAGCTGGGCCAGAGAGGATGGAACTGGTTTGGGCTGGGCACAGGTACTCTCTGCCCAAAAGCACAAAGAGAAACTGAGTATAAATATTGGGATCCAGACCCCAGAACTTTAGAACTCGCTGAATCAAAGAACCTTCCCAGAAGAAGAGCTGGAAGTACTGCCAAGAGGAGTACTGCAACTTTGCTGTGTTGTTACTTTGTTGGTTTGGCCTGCAGTTGCTGCCTTGTGCAGTGAAAGGACTGGACTGAACTTTCTTTACTTGTTGCTGAGTATCTGCAAGTGATTGAAGTAGAGCTTGCCTTCTGTTCTATTCTGAAGTCTCAGGGACCGCAAAGACTTCACTGACCTCTGGGTACCGCCCCCGGAACTGTGGTTTCAGTTGCCACAGAGGGGGAAAGCAACAGACTCTGTCACTGACTCCGCCAGTGGCTCCGTGTCCTGATGGCACTGCAGAGGGCTCCGCTGCATCTTGCACCACATCCCTGGTCTCACTAACGATGACCGCCGAGCTGCTGCTTGCACCGTGACCTGTGGGCACCGCACTCCGCACCGCCTCACTTCACTTTGTGCCCTGGTCTCACCAATGCCGTTGCTGACTTTGACAACCGTGACCACACCGTGGCTTGGGGGCACTGCTTGTAAGTCTTGCAACACACTGCCCCATCCCACACAGCAGTCTGGACCGACTGATGCCAGCTCCCCTCAAACTGCATATTTTTAAGTACTGTGTGTGTGGTAGATTTTTACAGTTTTGGTCTTGTTTTAAATATATAAAGTATTAGATATTTTTCTAAACTGGTGTGGTGTCCTTTTGTAGTGTTTTCACTGTTTTACTGTTAGTTATGTGCAAATCCTTTACATACTGCCTCTGAAATAAGCCCGACTGCTCATGCCAAGGTACCAACGGGGTGAACAGGGGTTATTTCAGTAGTGTATCCCTCTTATCCTGACTAGAAGGAAGGGTCCCTACTTGGACAAATGTGCAAAACAATGCCAACTAGAGACCCCCATTTCTAAAAGCCCCCAATTACAACAGCAAATAATTTTACGGTGGGGAAATGATATTAAACAGTGTTTAGCAAACCAGCAAAGGAATTCGCATAGGGCAGTGCTGCAAGTCTTCTTGCGGTGCTGCCCTATGCCAATGCGAAAGGGCAGGAAAGCGCCGTATTTATGAAATACGGTGCATTCCAGTCCTTTTCCCTTCACAAATTGCTGCTTAGCACCAACATAGGCAGGATTGTTTTTGTACGGGAAGTGGCACCTTCCTTCACCAAAACAATCCTGCGGGGCGTTTTCCTATTTCTATGTGAGCAGCAGAATGCAGCACACATGGAAAGAGGAAAAAAACTAGGAGAAATGAAAACATTTCTCCTCGTTACTCCTCTACTGGATAGGCATCAGTTTTTGGAGCTGCCAAAGGTTTACATGATTTTGTAAATATGGGGCAGCATCAAAATCCATGGGCTTTGCGTAGGAACCCCACGCAACACCCATGGAACACCTCCTTGACACAGAGTAAGGTAACGCAGTGACTTGCGCTGCTATGTCTTACTCCATATCTATGAGGCAATGCAAAGCCATGCAGGGTGACTTTGCACTGCCTCATAGGTATGGTTGAGATGCTTGCGCCACCGGAACATCAAAAAAAGTGATGCTCTGGTGATGCAAGCCTCTTATAAATAAACCCAAAATATTCTATATGTTTTTTAGGTCTTTCACCTTCAGGTATCTACATATAAAATAATGGGCATCGTAAATGAAAAATAAATAAAAAAGTTGTTGCTTAGTGGGAAATGCACTGTATCACATTATGAAACATCTATTAGTTAATGCACTGCAGAGGTCTGTGTGTAACCAGAGAACCACAGAATTAAATCTTGATTGGTGCAGTGGAGAATAGTGATGTGTATTTTTAGTGCTACAAAGTCACAGCCTGTGACGGAAAGCACTGTGAATATGTAAGTCAATTTTTTATACTTGCATTACACACAGGGTGGGATAGAATGCTGCAAAATGTGCGAATAGTTTTACAATACAATGGTGCTTTCAAAATGTAGGTTTTAGTAATACCAGAGCATCTGTAATGTTTACATAACTGTCCCTTCAACACCTCTTTAGGGGCACTAAGGGCTGTTTAAATGCAGTTAAAATTAAAAGCAAGAACTTTCCAGCCCAGTTGTTAACTCTTTGCACTTCCACTCAAAAAACACATCTTTGTCTTCACAAAGAGCTAGAACTGGTCTCAAGCATCCTTTACACTTGGAGATTAACAGATAAGGCACATTTGCCTTTCATTCAGGCAAGCAGCTGATAATGATCTCAATTAGCTGTCCTAGGAAAGCCGTCTTTTTGCAGGGACAAGTGAAGCTGGGGAATCTGCGACCCCCTTCCTAGGACTTCACGGCCCCCCTAGGGGTCGTGCCCCACAGTTTGAAGACCTCTGCCCTAGTGCCTGCAAGATAACTGCACTTGTGACTGTCTGTTTAATAGTAAACATTTTAAATAATCTGTGTTTAGTGGGGTTCCTAGAGCTTTTTGCCCTGGTGTCATTGCACCTGCTGCACCATTTACATCATGTCCTTTTTAACTGCAAGGTAACTGCAATTGTGACTGCCTGTTTAGTAGTTAAATATAGCAATAGTTGGTGGTTAGAGGAGTTGCAACAATATTAGCCCCTGTGCCACTGCACCTGCTGCACCATTCAAATCATGACCCTACAGCCTGCAAGATAATTGCACTTGTGACTTCCTGTTTAGTTGTAAAATATAGCAATAATCGGTGTTTGATGGGGTGCCTAGAGCTTTTGGCGCTGGTGTCACAGCACCTGCTGCACCACTGAAATCATGACCCTAGTAACTTCAAGCGAACTGCACTTATGATTGCCTGTTTAGTAGTAACATTTAGTAATAGTCTGTGTTTAGTGGGGTCCCTAGAGCTTTTGACCACGGTCCCACTGTACCTGCTGCACTATTCAAATCATGTCCCTTTTAACTGCAAGTTAACTGCAATTGTGACTGCCTGCTTAGTAGTAAAATATAGCAATATTAGGTGGTTAAAGGAGTTCTAACAACCTTTGAGCCTTGTGCCACTGCACATGCTGCACCATTCAAAACATGACCGTATTGCCTGTAAGGCAACTGCACTTGTGACTGCCGGTTTAGTAGTAAAATATAGCAATATTTGATGTTTCGAGGGGTTCCTAGAGCTTTGGGCCCTAGTGTAACTGCACCTGCTGCACCATTCAAATCAGGACCCTAGTGCCTGTAAGATAACTGCATTTGTGACTGCCTGTTTATTTGTAAAATTAGCAATATTTGGTGTTTAGAGGAGTTATGACCTCTTTTGGCCTTTGTGCCACTGCACCTGCTGCACCATTTCAATCATGCCCCTATTGCCTGGAATGTAACTGCATTTGTGACTGCCTATTAAGTAGTAAAATATAGCAATATTAAGTGTTTAGTGGTGTGCCTAGAGCTTCTGGTCCCGGTGTGACTGCACCTGCTGCACCATTGTAATCATGGAGCTAGTGCCTGCTTCATAACTGCACTTGTTACTGTCTGTTTAGTAGTCAAATTTAGCAATAATCTTTGTTTAGTGGGGTCCCTAGAGCTTTTGGCCTCAGCATCACTGCACCTGCTGCGCCATTTAAATCAATCCCATTTTAACTGCAAGTTCACTGCAGTTTTGACTGCCTGTTTAGTAGTAAAATAAAGCAATATTATGTATTTAGAGGAATTTATTTTATTTATTTATTAAGTTTTGTATAGCATGAACCTGACCATAGTGGGTATCAGAGAGCTTTACATGAAGGGAGGTAGGGTATAAATTGGACTAGCAAAATAATCACATATATGAATGATGGACACAACATTGAAAATAAACAGAGTAATAACTTGATCTTTAAAGGTAGTCAGTGATGAGGAGGTCAAGCATCATAAGGATGATGTCTTAGGGCAAAAACTTGGTCATCAGAAATTATTTTGCCTTTTTTTTTAAGGAGGCGGTACATGAGATTAAGCAAACATCCGGTGGCAGAGAATTTCATATCTTAGGTGCAACAACCGGAAACGTTCTGGAGCCTGTTTTCTTTTTATGGAAACGTTGGGGTTTCAGAAGAAGGGAGCGCACACTTAGCAAAGGTCTGCAACCCCATGAATCATGCACGCAAACTTTTGTTGAATTCTTGTTTCATACGTTAGCCAATTCAGGGATTTTAGAGCTGGGGAAATGTGAATATTTCTTTTTGTTCCGGAGATACGTCTGGTTGCAGCATTAAGGGAGGCTCTTAGAGGGGCCAACTTGTATCCGGGTATGCTGCATAGTGCGACACTACCATAATCAGGTCTGTGAAAGATAACAGAATGTAAACAGTATGCAGCGTTAACAAAAAGAAAAAACTTCAAACCACCAATGCGGATGGGAATGAGTAGTTAGGCCCCTGGAAACTGAAAAGCATACCGACCCATAAAAAGTGAAGGGGGGATGTAAGTCCCTTTTAAGATGTATTAAAAACAATAGATTTAACAAACACAGTGCAAGTGCTGGTCAGGCGAAACATAAAAACAATAGGACCTCCAGTGTCCAGGGAGAACCTTGCCACCAAATGCTCACAATGATCAATATGCCTACTTAAGATAACACTTTATACATGTTCACTGATAGAATATCTTTATTTAATTTTTTTATTGGCATTTTTTTATTCATATATACACATATACCGAGATGTAAAAATTGGGTCAAATACATATATAGCAATTATACAATTACCAAGTTCGCAATTCGTTTTTTTTGTAGAAAAAGAACAAGAAAAGGAACTAACAACCAAAACTGGTCAGCATGGTAGAGTAGCAATTACCATAATATACAAAGCACAAAAGTATCGCATCTGTATAGTTTCATGAAAATGTTAGCCCCCCCAAGACCTGTATATGTATGGAGGGTAACCATCATTAACCCTACACTGATCCTGAGGTTGAATTGGTACATATCTAATCAACTATGTTTTGCTGCACATCTCACCCCTAAGCCCAGGCTCACTATATATATCAGTACACGAAGTGCTATAATATTCTACAGCACATCTAAGTCTAGTTCCAATCCCAGTTACACTAGGCAGATCACTAATTGGAGGTTGTCTGATCGGGAGAGTGTCTCAGCTGTGTGTGGTCTTCATCCCCTCTCACGGGAGCGTTATTGTTGGCCTGGAATGTGTGTAGCCAGGTCAGAACAGGTTCCCATATATCTTTTGGCCTGGAATGGGTCAGCATCAATTCCCAATAAGTGGATAGCTGATCATGGCATAAGCTGATGTCACATGTCCAGGTGTTAAGAGAAGGTACACGTTTATCTCCCAAGTGCATATTCGCATTAGTATTTATTTCCTCTATGGGGTACTGGTAGGGTTGGTACAGGGCAGCAGTGAGAGGCGATGGTATCGCCCAATCCAGCTCAACTGCCACGTGAGACTGAAACGGTGTGGGGTGCAACCAATGGTGGGGAATTGAGCTTAAGCACAATAAGCATACAGAGAGATATCAGGAGCTCCCAGCCCTCCCTGCGTCTGCGGAAGCGTCAGGAGCTCCCAGGTCAAGCGAGGTTGTTTCTCCGCCCATACCAACGATATCATGAGTGAATGCATTTTTTGGAAGAACGCCAGAGAGAGGGGCAGAGGTATGTTGATAAACAAATATAAAAAAAATTTGGTAAACTATCATTTTAGCTTTGGCAATTCTGCCTGGAAGAGATAGTGGGAGTTTAGACCATAATCCTATTTTATCTTCTAACCTTTCCACCGCTCTTCCATAATTCAACCTCTGAATATCCTGCACATTGCTGCTTAACCAGATACCTAGATAACGAACTGGCCCATCTGCCCACTTGACGGGGAATTCCATAGGAAAAGGTAACGTGTTTTCAGTGAGTGGGAATTGTTCCGATTTAGCCCAATTAATGTGCAATCCGGATAGCCCTCCAAATTGTAGTATCTAGCTTAATATTGGGTACAGATTGTCTTGCGGATTTGTTATGTACAATGTTATGTCATCTGCATAGAGTAAGATGACCATCCCCCTCGTGGAGAATCCTATTCCCCTGGCAGCATGATGTTGTCTCATCCTAGCTGCTAGTGGCTCTATTGCGATAGCAAAAAGCAGTGGCGAGAGAGGGCATCCCTGCCGTTTGCCTCTCGTGATTAGGAAAGGGGAAGAGATCTGTCCATTTAACCAGATCCTGGCGGTTGGCTTGGCATATAAGACTTGGATTCATATGATTAAAGGAGGACTATGTCCAATTCTGCTTCATATAGCAAATAAATAAGACCATTCTAAGGAGTCGAAAGCATTGGTGCCATCAAGGAACACCTCAGCAGCTTGTGTTTGTGGGTTCAGGTAGTGTAATACTGCAAAGAATGTTCTTAAATTGAGTGCAGTATATATACCAGGGATAAATCCTGATTGAACTGGTTGCTCAATAAACGGGAGTAGGAGTTGTAATCAGTTAGCCAATAATTTTGCGTAAATTTTCGTGACTAAATTTATCAGCAAGAGGGGTCTGTAGGGTCTCTCTCATTTGGGGGCTTGTTTGGTTTTAATAATGATGATGGTCTGCTTCAGCTGTCTACAACCTACCAACCACCTGAGCCGTTCCTACCTGGATTCTTCGCCGCTCCTGGGGCCCCGACGCTGCTTGTCCCCTCTGTGGCCGCTTCCTTCCATCCCGCGGTTCGCAGGGGGAGACTACAGCTCCCAGGCTGCCTAGCGGCTGCTACGCGCTTCCCGCGCCCGGAGGCTGCGATAAGAGCGAGGCTCCCCCGGCGGAGCGGGGGTCTGCTTCAGCTGTCTACAAGCTACCAACCACCTGAGCCGTTCCTACCTGGATTCTTCGCCGCTCCTGGGGCCCCGACGCTGCTTGTCCCCTCTGTGGCCGCTTCCTTCCATCCCGCGGTTCGCAGGGGGAGACTACAGCTCTCAGGCTGCCTAGCGGCTGCTACGCGGTTCCCGCGCCCGGAGGCTGCGATAAGAGCGAGGCTCCCCCGGCGGAGCGGGGGTCTGCTTCAGCTGTCTACAACCTACCAACCACCTGAGCCGTTCCTACCTGGATTCTTCGCCGCTCCTGGGGCCCCGACGCTGCTTGTCCCCTCTGTGGCCGCTTCCTTCCATCCCGCGGTTCGCAGGGGGAGACTACAGCTCCCAGGCTGCCTAGCGGCTGCTACGCGCTTCCCGCGCCCGGAGGCTGCGATAAGAGCGAGGCTCCCCCGGCGGAGCGGGGGTCTGCTTCAGCTGTCTACAACCTACCAACCACATGAGCCATTCCTACCTGGATTCTTCGCCGCTCCTGGGGCCCCGACGCTGCTTGTCCCCTCTGTGGCCGCTTCCTTCCATCCCGCGGTTCGCAGGGGGAGACTACAGCTCCCAGGCTGCCTAGCGGCTGCTACGCACTTCCCGCGCCCGGAGGCTGCGATAAGAGCGAGGCTCCCCCGGCGGAGCGGGGGTCTGCTTCAGCTGTCTACAACCTACCAACCACCTGAGCCGTTCCTACCTGGATTCTTCGCCGCTCCTGGGGCCCCGACGCTGCTTGTCCCCTCTGTGGCCGCTTCCTTCCATCCCGCGGTTCGCAGGGGGAGACTACAGCTCCCAGGCTGCCTAGCGGCTGCTACGCGCTTCCCGCGCCCGGAGGCTGCGATAAGAGCGAGGCTCCCCCCGCGTCGCGGGACGCGCGCGGGCGACGCCGGGCTAAGCCCGGGCAAAGGGCGGGCCGTCTGAGGCCGTCCGAGGTCGGAGGAGGTCGGGCCGGGCCACCCCCTTATTGAGGAGTGCTGGACGTCACGTTCCTCCGCTGCAGATAAGGTACTGTGCTACGGCAAAATGACTTCTAGGTAGTGTGTGCTGGACTTGGTTTGTTTGCTGCGGAACTTTGTCCTTTGTTTCCCGCAAATTGTTTGTCTACGGACCAACAGCTTGTACTCTGCCGTTGCTGCTGGGCTATAATCATGGGTAAAAGAAAAGCTGTAGAGGGAGGGCTGATGAGCACTGGTAAAAAGGGCAAAAAGTCAAAGAAGAATGTCCATGCCTCTATGAACTGTGTCCTGACTAGAATAGAGGAGATTGTACATGATTGTGAGGACACATTACATGACGAGCAAGCGGGGAGTCAGTCAGTTAAAGGTGCCCCAAAGATCAATAGCACAATACCATCTATGTTTTATACCCAGCGCCTGACAAAACAACAAAAGTCTGACCCCGCTCCCGTCATTCGTACTCCTGACCCGCAACTTACTTCATCACAGGCCATGGCTACCTCGAATGCCCCTGAAGTAGTCCCAATAATTCCGGACCCTGCCCTCCAAGCCTTACTATGTACCAACAGGTTTGCCTCTCTCGACCCTGACTTGTCTCATCCATCTAGCCAGGCTGCTGAGTCTATAGTGGATCCATCGATCGCTACCAGGTGTGATGCTGATAATCTGGCAGCGCTCTATGGTAGAATTGAGAGATTAGAGGAGTTGGTGGCTGATCTTGGTAAGAAAGTAGAGAGTCTTATTCTGAGCAGGGTTCCCTCTTTGACTTCCCCTGTTCTCCCATCTGATCCTGGGGTAGCTCCTTCTACGAAGAAGGCTGGATCACCCAAGCCTACTCTCCCTAAAACGAATTTTGGTCATATCAATCTGGGTGTGCATGACGAGGGGAGAAATACCAGAGGAAATGTCCATACCAAGCCTTGCCAAGACATGTTGAGACGCTTTGACCTGCCAAACTTACAGCTTTCCTGTTTTCATGACCAACGCTCCAAAATTGACATCACGCTGCATCGTTGAAAACAGCGAATCCTTACATAATAAAGTTATACACTGGTTGAGACATGTAAGAGGCTGTAGATCAATCATTAGAGAGGACATCATAAGGGTAAGGAGGCTCTCTCGGGCACACTCTGGTTCTGACTGCATAGAGATTGTTTTTGGGGACCCCGTCTTAGCTGAAAACCTACTCCTGCTTGAGTATAGGACTTCACCGCCCGCTCACTCCTCAATCCAGATTCGCAAGTCTCCTGTCTGGATTCATCAGAGGGAGGACGAGGATTCCGGCTTAAGACAAGTAGACTGACTACATAACGCATATACAGGATCCCCACTATATCCGTTTACATTGCATTCTGTAGTGGGCCCACCCTCGAATACCACCTCAGCTTTCAACCCGTTTTTAATTGATTCAGGTGAAGTTACTGATAGTCTGAAAGCTGATGAGGGCCGCCAAGCTAGTATGGCAGCAGATATAGGGACCGCCCTAATGCCATCCCCCTCGGGTATTATTAAGATGTTATCATGGAACATCGCAGGGCTAAGGAGGAACCTCCCAGATCCTGACTGGAGTGATTTCATCGACAAGTTCGACGTTATCCTCTTTCAGGAAACCTGGAGTCTGGTTCCCCTGTATAGATCAGGATTTACTACTTTTTCTGTCCCAGCTATTAGGTCCATACGAGGTCGTCCCTCTGGGGGTCTCTTAATTTGTGTTAATATTAGCTTGAATTGGGCAGTCAAGAGCCATGCAACTTCATCTGATGACCTTTTGCATATTTCTGTCAAGGGGCTAGCCCATCAAATACCTCTCGATATATTCAACATCTATGCTAGGGGCAACCCTGGCGGTCAAGTAAGCCAGACCGTTTCAGTTCTGGAGTCTGAACTCTCAGCAATCTCCCCCAAGGCGGGTGTCATAGTTGCCGGGGATCTAAATTGTACTTTTGAGCCCCTGAGCAGCGATGACATTTTGGGTATTGGCGATATAGACTCCAAGCAGGGTATCCCCCTACTAACTCTTCCACCATTGAAAAAATGGTCTAAGAGAGCTGTACAAATTAATGCTCTCACTCTGGAGTTCAACTTGAGGGCCACAAATGGACGAACCCTTTCAGATGGCTCGGGTGCCCCCACATTCACAAGAACTGGCGCCCCCTCACGCATTGATTATATCTTGTTGAGCACAGAGCTTTGGCCAGACCTCAGTGATATGGTAGTGGTTGATAGGTCCGAGAGCGATCACAATCCCTTATTTATGCAACTCAGGCAAGGACTCGTTACTACTTCTATTGAACCCTCAACTATTCAGAGGCCCGGGGCTAGAGAGGTTGCCCCCACGAATTGTAACAGACGCCTGAAGTGGCCAAAGGTGGTAAAGCGAGAGAGGGACCTGTGTAAAATCAAAAGTATAGTCGAAGAAGGCATTGTAGCTCTGGACTTGCCCACAGGCTGTCTCTCGATGACTCTCCCCCAAAATGACTTCTTAGAAGTCTATCATCGGACGGTAGCACGGGTTGGGAATTTCTTTGTGACTCAGGAAAAGGGGGATGAAAAGCGGCATCCCCCAAAAACAGAAAACCCCTGGTTCTCACAAGATTGTAGGGCTATGAGACAGTCTCTATCTAGAGCCATTAAATCCAAGGATCAGCTAGCTATCACCAATGCCCGGAAAACGTATTATACCACCATAAGAAAGGCAAAGCGTCTGTGGGACGAATCCCACTGGCAGGATTTAAAGGTTGCAGCCCTATTAAACGATTCATCCTCCTTCTGGAATCTTATAAACATCAGTACCAGGGGCGGGGCAGATCCAATCCCGAATCATATAACGGGGTCCCAATGGCATTCACATTTCTCTAATCTTTACTCATCCAGGGAAAGAGAAGGCCATGAGGAGCAGTTGCCGGCATTGGAGCATCCGGAACATCTGGAGCTAGAGCCCGTCTTTGGCCTAAATGAGGTCCTTTCTGCAATTAATACAATTGCCCCGGGAAAGGCAGCTGGCCCCGATGGTCTCCCAGGTGATCTACTGCTCCATGAAAAAGATCTCTGGGCTGAATTCATCCATCGGATCCTAAAAAATCTAGCTCTAGGCTGCCCAATTCTGGACTCCTGGAAGGGGGCGGAGGCTATTTATAAGAAAGGGGATAGAGGGGACCCTGCCAACTACAGACCGATTAGTTTAATCGACGTAATTCAAAAAGTGGTTGGCAGAGTCCTCTTGACCAGGATTAAGGAGTGGATAGACGAGGAGGGCATTCTGAGCCACCTACAAGCAGGTTTTAGGGAGGGAGTAGGTACCATTGACCAGGTCTTTAGATTCTGTATTATATACTGGAAATCCGTGGTCATCGAAAAAGGCAGCCTATATTTGGCATTTATTGATTTAAAAACAGCCTTTGACCTGGTGCCACGTTCACAGCTGTGGCAGGTACTGCATGACCTGGGCATCCCTCCCCTAACTCTGGACCTCCTGAAACGTCTCCACGTAGGCAATTTTGCTAAAGTCAGGTGGGGACAACAGGGGCAGCTCACAGAGAGGATCTCCGTCGAGAAAGGTGTGCGCCAGGGCTGTGTCATGGCCCCGACCCTGTTTTCTCTCTATATAAATGGTGTGGCAGACTATTTGAGAGACGACAGGGTCGATGCCCCAACCCTGTGCGGGGAAAAAATATCTACCCTACTCTTTGCTGACGACACTCTCTTGATCTCGAAAAGCCCTATGGGCTTACAAAGACTGTTGTCCCGCTTCTCAGAGTTCTGCGACTCCAGGGGGCTGCAAATAAACACGCTGAAAACTAAGCTGATGGTGCTATCTCCCTCTAAAAACTTTAAGAACAACATCAAGCTCAATGGTACATCTCTTGAGCTAGTGGACGCTTTTGATTATCTCGGAGTGAGGGTAAATAACAAGCTTAAATGGGCTCCGCACCTCTCAAAAATGCTCCTTGCCCACAAAAGAGCTGCAGGTGCAATATCGAGACATCAGAGGCTCTCATATAGCAGGCCGATAGCGGCGGCTGTTAAAGTCTACGAGGGGAAGGCACTGTCTGCAGCGCTCTATGGGGCGGAATTGTGGGGTTTCGAAAATCTGTCAGAGCTACTTAGATCCGAGAACAAGTTCTTTAGGGACTTAGTCTCGCTTCCCCTGTCCACCCCGCTGGTTCCACTCCGTAGTGACCTTGGCAGACAAAACATCAGTAATATGGCAAGGTTGCGCCCTATACTATACTGGGCAAGGATTAGAAGATCCCCTGAACTCCACCACTTTGCCGCTGCCCCGGACGAGTTATTAAACCTGGGAGCAGATCATAAGATTCCATGGGTATCAAACTTGAAAAAACATCTGCAGAAGATTGGTCTAGAAGAAGCCTGGGCGAGCCAGGTTCCCCCTCCCAAATTTACGATAAAAAAAATCTATTGGGATTGGGTTACGGCCGATACCCTAAGAAATCAGGAGGGTGTGCTTACTGCAAACTTCCTGGATACAAAACCAGCTCCCAGCCTGGAGTCCTTTATGGACCTCATTGAATAACCTGAAGACAGATCTCTATATCTCAAATTGAGATATGGCACGCTCCCACTCTATGATTTTCAAACCCGCTGGAGTAAGGTCATCACGCACTCAAAAGGCTGCCCAGGGTGTGCCTCGCCCACAGAGTCTATTGGCCACTTCATGTTTGCCTGCCAGGCGTACAGGCAACCAAGACTAAGGTGGCTTAAACCTGTTTGCAATAATCTGGGTGTAAGGTCCGCTAGGGTGGCACTGCGTATCTTGACCTTTGACACTACTGTCCCTAGTGTAATCTGTGGGACTGCCAAATACCTGGGATGGGCCTGGAGATTAAGACGCAGGTTGCTCAAGGCGCACCACCGACAAGCTAACCACCCACTCCCCTGACCCTGTGACCATTACTGTTCACTTTATCTATTACAGGGTATTTGTGAAATTGATACGTGTATATACATGCTGTTTTTTAGTCTTTTTAACCATGCATGGATTGAAACCACTTGTTGTAGTATATTTTTAAACTGTTTTTATCACACATTGTACTGCACTTTTATGATATTTTTATATGTCGAATAAAGTACTACAACAACAACAATAATGATAGTATTGTCGCCTCCCTCATAGGAAGAAAGCCCGTCTCGTGAGCCTCTTCATAGGCCAGTAATAGGTGAGGTGCCAAAATATCCACGTAGCATTTATAAAAAGCGTTCATAAGGCCATCTGAGCCAGGTGCTTTTTCAGCCAGCAAACTGTTTATCACCTGAACTATGTCCGCCGCGGTGAAGGGTACACCCAGAAACTTTCTGTGAGCATTGCTCAGCCATAGTAATTCAATAGAGTCAAGGTAGGCCTGGGGTCCTCCCTAGTTCTTTGGGAGTGGGCAGACGAGTATAAATTGGAATAAAATTGGAGGAATGCGTCATGTATGTTTTGCGACCCTCTAATCAGATTGTGCCTGTTGTCTAGTAGTTCGGTGACATATGTTGAGTTGCGGGCGGAACGAAGTGTTTTAGCTAATGTCTTGCCCGGCCTGTCCCCCTGCCCATATCTCCTGACCTGAGTGTACTTTCCGAGAAATTTCACTTCCCTCAGTGCCTCCTCTTCATATTCAACAAACTTTTCCCTCAGTCTTGCAAGCAAGATCTTGATTTCCAAGGCATAATACAGCCGTTCAAGGTCTCCAATGTCCGTCTTTAACTTGGCGAGGGATTGTCGTATGGACTTCAGAACTCCCACCTGTCTGGCTAAGCATTTCACTCTGATGACTACAGTAAACGCCTCCCATAGAGAAGCATATGAGGACACCGACCCCAAATTTATTTCCTAGTATTCCTTGACGTCCTTCCTGATCTCTTCCTGAACACTGCATCCAGCAAAGCGTTTGGGGGAAGTTTCCAGCTAAACATCTGTTTTTGCTATGTAGCATGGTGCATGATCTAATAGCGTTCTCTAGAGATGCTCTACAGCCGCTGTCCATGTTGCTAGATTTTCCAATATAAGCCTTTAATCTAACCTGGACCAGGCCTAGCGCTGGGTTGTGAGACAAGTACCTTCGAGTGTCTCAGGGTGTCTAGCCCACCAAATATCAATCAATTTACCCCGATGTAATGATACTGTTCATAGCAGCACTAGAGTTAGGGTGTACTCTCCGGTAAGCTCCCTGCCTGTCCATACCTTCATGAAGAATGGCATTGAAGTCTCCTCCCCATATCACTGCATCCCCACCCAACATAGTAATCTTAGCACAAATATTTTTAAACAAAATCAGGTAAATCTACATTAGGACCATATATGGCAGCCATGGTTATGCGTAGTTGGCCCACCACGCCTGACAGGATGACGTATCTGCCATCAGGATCTATGTGTGAGTTTGATAGGGTCAAGTTCAGCCCTCTTTGAATTAGGATAGCTACCCTGCAAGAAAAGTTGGAATAAATAGAGGAATATATGGTGCTCCACCTTTCATGTTGCAGTTTAAGTGTGGAGGAACTATTGATGTGTGTTTCCTGTAAAAAACATGTATATGTTATGTCTGGTGAGGTATGCCTGTATCAATCTTGTTTTTCTATGATCACTTAATCCGCGGATGTTCCATGTAAAAAACGTACAGGTTTTGTGGTGGTGATGGGTATGCCGTGTACACAAAATCAACGTGTCTCGCTTCAGTTACGTTTATGAGGGTAGGTACATGTGCCCATTTGATGATTGGCCTTGTGGTTGGGAACATTCGTGTCATAAGAAAGTGGAAATGGGAGAGCTCCCTGGGGGCATAGAGGAACCGGCTTACTGCCCCACTGTTAGGTAGGCTGGCTGTGATGTTACTGGAGAATTCAAAGTCAATGTTCAGCATTGTCACAATACTGGGACCTTACAGTTTTTGCCTGACATGAACCATCTAAATTTTTTCATCGTTAACATTGTATCGTCTAACGGCCTGCAGTTACATCTCTTGATGTGTTCATACATGAGGTAGTCGCCTCGGATACTGACTTCAGTCATTATCACTAAGCCTGTCTGCAGAGGAACTGGTTCCATTCATGGTTTGCAGGTGTTTCTTGTTTGGCAAACTTCATGGCAGATTTTGCATCCGTGAAGTGGAGTGAAGTGCCTTCAAAAGACACTTTTAGCTTGGTCAGGTAGAGCAGAGCATATGGAATTTCCGCCTGCATGAGGAGTCTTTTGGCAGGCGAGAATTTGCACCTGGCCTCCTGCACCGCTGGGGTAAAATCAGGGTAGAACGAGATGTTATTGCCCTTGTGAGTAATAGAGTGTTGCTCTCTGGCTCGTCTAAGGATAGCATCCCTGTCACAATTATTTAATATGCGGGCGAGTATGGGCATGGGTGTCGCGCCCACCAGCGGTCTGGGCCCCAGAGTGCGGTGAGTTCTCTCCACCACGAACATGGTTGACAGGTCAGCCGCGAAAAGTTCTCACAGCAGCTCTTCCACGTATTTCTCCATTTTTGTTATTGCGTTGGTCTCAACCTACTCACCCCGGCAATCCAGTCCGTGATTTCGTGATCTCGCAAGGCCGGGACAGGTAGCACCGGTGCAGACGCAGTGGTGGTGGTTGCACGGCCGTCCTTCCCGCCGTTCCTCTAGCCGCTTTCTTCGCTGCTCCATTCGCCGGCATTTCAGCGTTTTAAGGAGAGCCGCTCCGGGCCACCATTAGAACCGCAAAAACCCCGCAAAAGCCTCATTTGAACACTGTTGCCGCCACCACCGTCGGGACCATCGGGGGCAGCAGCAGCAGCGGCAGTGGCAGTGGCAGCAGTGGCACCAACGGCACCAAGGCCCTTTCTACCCTTTATTTTTCACCCTCAACCTTCTACTCCAAAGCTTCAAGTTTCAAGACAGCCATCACCGGCACTCTACAACTACAACTACAGCATCAGCCCCAGTGACAGCCCCAGTGACAGTGGCAGTGCAGCCCCCTACTTTGATCCTCATCCCTCATCCCTCTTCACGTATCCAGAGGTGAGCGATGGGGGGGGGCACTGGAGGGCAATTGGGGGCAGCAGGGGTGCACAACGGTGTCCAATGGTGTGAGTGTGAAAAAAAACCCTGCAAACTGGCGCTCCTTTGCACAGAGAAAAGTGCTGTGACCCCCCAATCACTCAGCTCTGCAGCAAATCACTACGTGGTCTGGTGGATTGGCTGCTTGATCCATATAGACAGCAGAGACACCCAGAGTAATAACTTAGGAGCCAAGGCGTGTGGTGTGAGCGGCAACGAACATCACAGTTTCTCATCTTAAAGGCTTTTAAATGCATTTTAAAATACTGCAGTTTTTCCAATAACACTCCTACCACTACGGAAAGCTTGAGGCCTGTAAATCATAACTAAGCCATAACGAACCCCTGACAGCTCAGTTTAAGCCCAAGACATTCACTCCAGGAGTGACACTGAGATACCCGACCAGCGCAGCCGTATAATAGCCCCACAGTTCAACAGCTTCACAGCTCAACAGCTTAACTACAATTGCAACAGCTTAATAGCTCACCAGCTCAACAGTATAGTAGCTTAACAGTTCGACAGTTTAATAGGAGGGTTTCTATCCAATCCCCTCAAGATTTTAACCCTCCTTAACAAGGACTTAGCGTAAAGCATAAAAAATGAGGGCAAAAAACTCAAACCTGGTCCAACACCAAGAAAAACATTGTCCACATAAATCAGCAAAGCGGCAAAAGTCAAAGCTGCTCTACCCTCCAGGTAGTTTCAAATTGGGGTCAAATCCCAAGGAGGGGTCGCCAGAGGACCATTACACAGCCGAGTCATTAGCAGTGCCTGCAATTCCACTGGGAAGGGCGCTAAACCCAAATGAGCCCACAGCTACCAGGAATAGTCTCAGCATCACAAAGAGAACGACCATCACAAACGGTAACAGAGACATAAGAGCATTCCTGTACCATACAATTCCAGACGACAAACTTGGTGAACCTGGCGTCTCTGGAAGAGCAGTGCACTCATCATGCTCAGGAAAAACTACCAGAATTGCCAAACATTAGGAGATGACAGTGATTACGCGGACAGAAACCCAGGACCCCATTCACCCAAGCATAAAGCTATCCCACTCTCACCAGAAACAATTATCGTTTGGGGGGACAGAGCATCAGAGACAAAAACAGCACCTGGCACGCCCAGCCTCAACATCCCCAACAACCCAGCAACTTGAAACTTAGGGAATACAAAAACGGGTTACGTGGTCAATGGAGCTAATGGAGCTAATGCTTTCATAACAAGCGAAACATCAGAACCTAAGGAGGACATCACTAGAGGACAAATCGAATGCCACCACCCAAACCTGACTCCCCCGCTAGCCCATGGGGGTTTAATAATAAATAGTTAATCAATTGACCATCCAATTATGTTAGCCCCCTTGGCACTTAACTGTGATTTACTGCCAGGTCGAACTGGACAAATTGCCACGGCGACATGGTTAAATTGCAAAAACGGGGCCACAAATGAAACCAATCAGGCCCAATTGGTTTACCTAACAGAGACACAACATGATGGCCGTACTGCCCCTGATGCCTGCCCACCCGACAGAGTATCGGATAGCGCTAATAACCAAACAGGAGTCAACAGAGACAGTGGAGTACTATATAATCAACCAAACTCGCCTCTCTGCCCCCTAAATCTGGATTTGTGTGGGGCCTCTTCTTCAGCACTAAGACAGAACACGGGGCCACTTAGAACTCCTACAAAATACATTTCAGAGATAACTGATTCATTTTCAGCATCAGCCGAGTCTATGAGCCAACACCTCACATTTAAAAGGCACCCTAATCCCTCAAACTTCAGCTGTTCCTTACAAGAAAACGACCTTTGGATCCTTAGTCCCTCCAGAAGGGGTGCGGAAAAAGATCAGACGCCCCCTACATTTGAAAACCATTTAGCACTGATCAATGACACTCTGATTTCAATGGCAAACGCTGCGATAATGCATGCAGATAAACTGGACACTCAAATAAATATACTACAAACAGTTGCCGGTCTGATTTCGGGGATAGACTCTAAACTGGAACATTTGAATTCACTGATACACAGAGCCCAGGCCAATACAGCTTTAACAGTGAAACAAGAGGCCTGCGGCTGTAGCCCAATATTGCACAACCTAGAAAAGCTTCCAGAGATAATGAACATGCTAGTCGAGGATCTTAAGAAAGAAGTCAGTAGGCAACCGAACATCTCACACACCCAACAAAATACAAAGGAGTTCACAAGCACGAAAGACTCACAAACCAATGACAAAGAATCCTCGCAAGAAATGACAGGGGCCATGGCTGACTATCAAAATAGGGCGGAAGAAATCATAATAAGAACCAGCCACGATCCAGACAACAAATACGGAACTTAAAATAAGCCAAGGCTGGCAACCCCAGACACCCATCATCTATCTCGAAAAAACAAGAAAAAATTAAAACAATAAAGGCTCCATCCGGCAGTGGCTGCTGCCCGAAAAGCAGGAGACTGAGGTTCATATTAAAGATCAACACAAGATTAATATTTCACCTCACAGTCAGAGCCTAAATAAAAACACTGCAGGCTCACAAGTACGAGGCAAAATCAATACTGAAACTATCCCCGACAACATCGTGGTACACCCTACGGCCCATCTGTTAAAGCCCGCGGTTATGAGGGAACAAAAACAAAGCTGGTGTTTTAACAACTCACAAGGACAACAAGCTGGGGAAGGAAATTATGAATTACATAAAGATCTGAAATCCAACTTAAAGAGTCCCCCACCGACCAAACCGGCTAATAAAACCTCGAACAACACGAACCAAGGAACACTCAAAACAAGCAAATACACTACCACGCTAGCACCAGGCCACAGGGCATCCCAAGGCAGAACTGGATTTACCGATAATAAAGAGACAAAACCTATTAAAACTCAACCAATGATCAAGAGCAAAGCTGAGCAGACGGTGGCTAATTTAAATCAGGCAGGGGACCATCTGGACACCCATACAAAGACATCTCCAAACTCTATGGAGGCCCATGACGCCCAGGAGGCAATCCTCCAACAAAATCTGCCATCTAAAGACCACGATGAACTAAAAATATTGCTGTATCCTGAATACATCTCACAGGGGAAATGGGAGATTCTCAATCGCAGCAATCTCCTGAAACTGCGCAAATATTCAGGGCCCGATTCACAGAACTAACTTAAGACAAAATCCTAAACTTACTACCATTTTGGTATTCACAGAAGGCACTTACTCATTTTGGTATTCACAGAAGTTAGGAGTCCTAACTTTAGGACTCCTAAATGCCTTCTGTGAATACCGAAAGTCTTAAAATTAGGATTTTTCGCAGTTTAGTAGTAGTATAGTTAGGACTCCTAACTTTAGGACTCCTAAATGCCTTCTGTGAATACCGAAATTCTTAAAATTAGGATTTTTCTCAATTTAGTAGTCCTAAGTTTAGACTTAGGACTACTAAATCGAGAGTTGTTCTTTTCTTGCCCCAGGTTTAAATGAGATCAATGAGACAACAGAGCTAATCTTCACCAATCTGGCTATGGCCGAGGCCCTGAAAGGAAATAACAAGCAATTGGAAAACTGGGGCATAAAAATCATGACCCAGCCTGAGATAAAGTATCCAATGATCCTGAAAAATAGAGACCTGAAGGAACAGCCAGGCCCCCAAAAACAGACTAACCAGAAAAAGCCACTTATGACTAACTCGACTAAATGGACTCAGCACCTCCAGCTGAGTCCATCCTCCATGGTACCAAAAGTTGCCCAAAAATAAATCTTACCAACGACAGCCTAATTAAAATAACAACATGCGTGGGAGGGGGCACCCGCTCTTGTTCGATTAGGGGAAATATCAGCAAGGACTGGTCTTGGCTCCCACGGGCCTTAAATCCTAGCCCCTAATACCAGCTCCCCCATAAGCAAGGAGACCGCTTCATCTAAGGTTCGGCACCCTCCGAAAAACGGCTTAGCCAAGTTCAGAGACCCTTTGGACAACACTCGAAGATTAAATATTATGTCCTGGAACGTCACAGGGATTTCAAAGCTCGTGCAAAACCCATTGGCACTAACATTCATTGAAGGTGCCGACTTAATCTGCACTCAAGAGACATGGGCAACTAAACCTATATCAATAAGAGGATACGCGGAATACTGTAAGCCAGCCATCAAAGGCAACATATTTGGAAGACCATCAGGTGGGATCTCCATATACATTAATCTCTCTCTGAAAATACACTTTACAGAAATAAAAACTCCATCAAATATGTTTCTGGTGGGCACCTTGAAAGGCCTTTCCACGGTTGATGGCCCACTCTCAATCCACCTAATTAACGTTTACTATAATTCCCATGGGCCGGGTGCCAAGAACAAGCTGACTGAGCTGATAAATCAGATAGAAACTCTGCTCTTACAGTTTGCATCTATGGAATCTATCATCCTTGGGGATCTTAATACACACACTATAGGGGATATTGTACCAAAGAGCCACCACTCCGGGCCCACAGGAATTTTTAATGCCCTAATGCAGGTTTATAATCTGACAACAGCACAATCCCTGTTTTCAAGGAACAAGCCAGGGGCATTCTTCGCTCCTACATACAACAATCAAATGACAATAGACTACATTTTATTAAGCAAGAGAATACAAAAACGCATGGTAAATTATACAGTGCATCCACGAAGTGAAAGCTATCACGCCGCCTTACTGATTCAGTTAAATGTCACAGCAGATATACGCCACTTTCTACACTGCACTGGGGCATCCAACGGACAAGAACTGCACAAACTACCAAGAAGAATTAAATGGGGGCCAACACCAATTAACAAGTTCGATAAATGGAAAAAAACGTGGGCAGGTTGGCAATTTGGTGCAAACAACAGGGGCGTAATAGATTAATGGGATCAGTTTGCCAACAAATTAGCCTCACTGCTTCGGGGGAATACAACATGCAGAACCCCCTTAGATCCATCATATACTTTAGGACTTGTCCCAGCAATCAAGGAAGTGCCAAACAATTAAATGCCAAGCGCAGGGCTCATCGGAAAACTGGATCAGTATCTGCCAAAAGGCTACTCAAAGAAGCTGCAAAAAGCCATTCGAAGCAGGTCTGGGCCACAAAACGCGAATGCATAGAGGCAAATGGCTGAAGATCTTAGACTTGCTAAGACCATGTAAATCCCAAGAGTTCTGGCGATACTTAAACAATTTAATTCAAGGCGCTACTATCAGAGAGAATTCACTCGATGCAAGCACCTGGGTTGCCCACGTGAAAACTTTGTATAAAGATGATCAAAGTACAACTTCTTTAAATAAGTCCCTTATTGCAAGGGAAGGAACAGATAGTACTACAGCCGCATTGAAAACATTGGATGACCCAGCTCCTCCAGGTAAAACTTTAGTTCGCACAATCTTAAAAAAGATTCGACACAATGGGGCACCGGGTCCCAATGGCCTGCCTGGCTCCCTTTTCAGGGCAGACACAGACTTCTGGACGGACAATCTGACCCAGCTATATGCTGAATGCAGGTTGTTGGGGGACGTTCCAGACTCCTGGAGAGGACTGTTATTGCATCCAATATATAAGAAAGGGCCAAAATCCGACCCAAAAAACTACCGCATGATCGCCCTGCTGGATATCGAGGGCAAGGTCTACGCAAGCACCCTTCTGGCGGAACTATCAGACTGGGTCAGCACTGAAGGCCTTCTGCCCTTTTTTCAAACAGGGTTCAGACCTGGGGCATTGACGGTGGACAACATAATTGCCCTGTCATATCTAGCCCAACAAGCCGCGACTCACCAAAGCCTGCCGCTCTTCGCCTGTTTTATTGACTACTCGGCAGCTTTCGACGGGGTAGACCGTACCATCCTCTGGCAGAAGCTGGCACGCTGGAACATCAATCCATCTTTACTACAAGCGATCAGATCGTTGTACTCACGAACTTGGGTAAGAATCAAACTCTCGAGCGAATTTGCTACAGAGAAAATTGACACGGACCGCGGGCTAAAGCAAGGCTGCGTCCTGTCCCCGATGCTTTTTAATCTATACACCACAGACATGGGCCAAGCCTTGATTGGAGCCACACTAGCCACACCCAAGATTGGGTGTACCAAGATCCAACTGATGTAAGATGCTGACGACCTGGTGCTCTTAGATCACACCAAAATTGGCTTACAAAAAGCACTCATGGCCCTTGCAACTTACAATGCCAAAAATAAGCTGGTTGCCAACCCAACAAAGTCCAAAACAGTGATTTTTGGCCACTACCCTAAAAAAAACCTGGCAAAATGGAGGCTGGGTCAGCTGACTTAGGACTGCATACATCACTACAACTACTTGGGGGTTTGGTTTAGTGAAACAGGCCGCCCAGGAGTCCATTTTAACAAAATGCAGATGAAAGGGAAAAGCATTATCGACGCCCTCTGTAAACTATACGCTACCTTACATAGTCCCACAACAATGGCCATTCAAAGAGTTCTGAGGGCGAAATTAATACCATCTCTTAATTACACACAACAGGCATTCCCAGGAAAATTCGCAAAAGATCTAGAAAAAATCCACTGCTCAGCTTATAAAAAGCCATTTCATCTACCTGCTTGTACCAGGAACAATCTGATTCAGTTGGAATTTAACCTCAACCAACAAAAACTGGAAGAGATGGCCTCTTTAAGCAAATACTTCTACCTAACAATGTATTTTCTTAGAATCCGGCAATCCTTGGTCAGCCGGTCTCGTCTCCGCCAAAGATCTCTTGCAACTTGCAATAGAGAACTGGGACCCCAGGATAGTCAAGTATGCTGCGATCAAAAGCACAATAAAAAAAACAAGTATGTCTATGCTCTCGTACCTTGGACATGGAATCCCTGTCAACAAGAGGATTTCATGAGTCCCAAAGTCTCCCACATACAGAGCACAACCTCAAACCTCATCTCACGCAGGCTGTGGGGAGACACGCCCTACATAGGATCTTAGCAGTCAGACTACATCCTCTCCCCCTTAAAGAATTATACCCTATTGTGTCAGCAAGACCAGTGATTATGGAGTGCCGGCTTTGTAAATATAAACGCGAGTCTTTGGTCCACATCTTACTTTGTTGCCCGGCTCTGCGTTTAGCCCGCAGAATCTATCTCAGGCCTATCTTGCTACAATTGGGCACTCGTACCGCAAAGGAGGCAGTCAATCGACTTTACACATTGGGCACAGTGAAGCATATGGCTACGTTTAGCAAATTTGTACAATATACCCGCCAAAAGTTGATGGACACTCCCCCGTAAGCAATCAGGCAGGCACTCATGCGGAGGCTGCCTATCATCTCTTATTACCTGACTAGTTTAATTGAAGCATGTAAAACTTTTACCAATTGCTGTATACATAGATATATTTCTTTTTAGACTTTGGATTTTAGACCTCTAGATGTTAATTTTAATGCTTTCTTTTAAATGTAGTGCTCTTCTTTTCTATTTTAATGGTTTTGAGTAACCACGCAAATAAAGTTATTCATTCATTCATTCTATATGAAAAATCAATAACTAAATAAAGCAAATGGAGTGGTCTCCGGAATGCCTGTGATATGGAGGTTTTTGCGGCGAGACCTGGCTTCAAGGTCATCATTCTTTGCTCTGATAATGTTTAGCACTTTGTCCATTTGTAGTAGCTGCTTTTTAGTTTCTGCTTGGAAGTCATGTTCCTCTGACATACGGTTTTCAAGCTGATCTAGTCTTTTCTCATGTACGTCGACTTTCTTTATTACCAGGTCTAGCTGAGAGAATAGTCTATCTAGTTTGTTGTCCATCGTTTTGAGACTGGACTTTATCTCTAGTAGTAAGGCCCTGAGATCTTGGTTCTGACCTTCTGTCTGATCGTGAGATGCTTGCTCCGTCTCTGGGTCATTCTCTGCAACCTTTTGTCTTGTGGGGTTAGTTTGGTTTGCTTGGGATTGTGTTTTCCCATGGTGGTTATGGTGATCCGCCAGACCCAGCAATTTCACCCCAATAACTTGAACCTTTCACCTTTTGGTTGCTGAGTTACAGTTAGTAGAAGGGTGTTAGTTTCCCAAGGTGATGACACGAGACCCAATAGCCGTTTTTGCGCCCCTTGAGCTGGGTATGACTCTCGGGTGATGTCCAAGGACCTGCTCACCGTCACCGGCTGTGTGTCATGGTTGCACTATATCTTGTTGCTCTTGAGCCAGCAAGCTTCACTCGCAAAGAACACTCAGCGTCCCCAATGACAGCCGGCTGGCTACGAGATTATCTGCCAATGTCCCACCTCTGCAGCTGGGCCCCCCAAGGTCATAAGATTTCTTTGGGACGCAGACCGTCCTGCCTCCCCAGCACGCACTCAGTGAGGATCTGTCTGCCGCCTATCATGTGCGCTCCTGTAATAGATCCACAACTATCATCTGGGGGAAATGCTTCTCAGGATTGTCACAAGGGGAAGTGCTACAGAGGAGAACGTGTATGCTCTATCGCAGGCCTTCTTCACTGCCCGCTGCGCCACTTCGTATGCCTGGTACACACAGTATTGCTGGTTAGCTCTTGATTACCCATCTTCTCTCCCTTACCAGAGCCAGTCGGTGGGTTTGTCAATGAAGCCCTTGGGATGCAGATCCGCAGTGTAAACTCCCTTATCCTCTAGGTGGGGGCCGCGCCGGGCGGCACAATGCTCAACCTGTACGCAGATAGGTAGCTGATCCCAAGGCCTCCATGTGTGAACAGCGGCGCCCAGATGAACACGCATTGCTTCTGCTCGGCTGCCACCCACAGCCCCTGGACTGCTGCAGTGGAATGTAGGGTAATGGATATAGTTACCGGGTGCAGGTTCACATACCAGGCCCCCAAGTCCCCAGAGGAAAGGCAGCACAGGCTTATTCATACCGTACCTCTGTGTAGAAAAGGCACGGGTCCCAGATCTCTGTCGCCGTCGGCTGGGCACTGACAGTGCCCCCAGGGCATGCCCGGGGTGGTTGCCACCCCGTGCACTCCCAGCTTTGCCACATGTGGTTGTAGATTGTTGGGCGTGGCTGATAAGTCAGAGGACCGCGCTGGGTGTTAGATAAGTCATTGTGACTGGCGGGCAAGTTGCAGTTCGCTGGGTCTCACTCACTGCAGGTAGGCTGCAGGCTGTGCCTCCATCCTCGAGTCACAGGAGGGAGGCCCAGATTGCTGGCGCAGGCCGGCACCTATGTACTGCGCAACCCACACGATCGGCAGGGCCCTCCCGGCCACAGCTCAGTCATCTGGTCCTAGCACAGGATCACAGCAGCTCAATGGGCCCCTTCGACCCCGCCACCATGCCATACGTCCTCCACAGCGCAGCCAGGTCTCGCCCTCTCTGCCAACTGAAATGATGCAAGGCAGTAAAAGTTAAAATTAATAGTAATATTTAATATATTATATATATATATATATATATATATATATATATATATATATATATATATATATATATATATATATAATATATTAAATATTACTATTAATTTTAATAAAATAAATACCATTTAGGGGCCGATTCCAATCATAGAAAAAGGCAGTACGAATAGTCGTAGGAGCGTTTTCTCCATACGACTCGTACCGGGTAAACTCATTCTACAACCTAGGAAGTACGATTCGTACAGAAAGCCTTTTTCTGTACGAATCGTACAAAAGACCGTACAGCAAAAAAATACCCACGATTCCGATCCGGAAATGCTTTTACGTGACGTCCGTATGTATTTCAGCAGTGTTTTCCGACCCAGCAAGTACGATTCGTACCGACGTCACTCCGTACGGCTCTTTGTTTACGGGAGCCAAACACAGCCGGAAAAGCAGAGTCCGTCGCGAACGGCAACGCCACGGAGCCCCGGTACGCGACGTACAGCCATGAACCCCATCGTACATGTCATCCCGGTCCTCTTGTCCTACGACCTGGTGCACCACACCCGACGCACACGCCGCAGAAGGTGAGAACAACATACGGTGCGTACCACACGTACCCCTACGGCCCCATGACAACAGTGGTACGGACCGTACCCACGCATGAATGCGTGGGTATGTTCGTACCATACGTACCCCTACGGCACCATGCCCACAGTGGTACGGACCGTACCCACGCATCAATACGTGGGTACGGTCCGTACCCCTACGGCCCCATGAGTCCTCAGGTATGAAGTGTACCCACGCATGAATGCGTGGGTACGGTGCGTACCCCTACGGCCCCATGAGTACTCAGGTATGGACCGTACCCACGCATGAATATGTGGGTACGGTGCGTACCCCTACGGCCCCATGAGTTCTCAGGTACGGACCATACCCACGCATGAATGCGTGGGTACGGTGCGTACCCCTACGGCCCCATAATTAATCAGATATGGACCGTACCCATGCATGAATACGTGGGTACGGTGCGTACCCCTACGGCCCCATGAGTCCTCAGGTACGGACCGTACCCACGCATGAATGCGTGGGTACAGTGTGTACCCCTAAGGCCCCATGAGTACTCAGGTACGGACCGTACCCACGCCTGAATGCGTGGGTACGGTGCGTACCCCTACGGCCCTATGAGTACTCAGGTACGGACTGTACCCACGCATGAATGCATGGGTATGGTGCGTACCCCTAAGGCCCCATAATTTACCAGGTACGGACTTTACCCATGCATACATGCGTAGGTATGGTCCGTACCACACGTACCCCGTTACGGCAGCAGGAAAGTTTGAAAACGAGGTGTACACACGCCAGGAATGTGGGCATAGAGGAGTGGCCCAGCATGTTACCTACAAATTGATGTGTATGTAGGTCCTGGCCAGCAGTGTACAACTCCAAGGGGGTGCGTGGGTGGGTGCAGAGGACTACCAGCAGGGCCCAGACATATGAGGGGTGGGTGCAGAGGACTCCCAGCAGTGCCCAGACATATGAGGGGTGGGTGCAGAGGACTCCCAGCAGTGCCCAGACATATGAGGGGTGGGTGCAGAGGCCTCCCAGCAGTGCCCAGACATATGAGGGGTGGGTGCAGAGGCCTCCCAGCAGTGCCAAGACATATGAGTGGTGGGTGCAGAGGACTCCCAGCAGTGCCCAAACATATGAGGAGTGGGTGCATATCACTCTCAGCAGTGCCCAGACATATGAGGGGTGGGTGCAGAGGACTCCCAGCAGTGCCCAGACATATGAGGGGTGGGTGCAGAGGACTCCCAGCAGTGCCCAGACATATGAGGGGTGGGTGCATATCACTCCCAGCAGTGCCCAGACATATGAGGGGTGGGTGCAGAGGACTCCCAGCAGTGCCCAGACATATGAGGGGTGGGTGCAGAGGCCTCCCAGCAGTGCCCAGACATATGAGGGGTGGGTGCAGAGGACTCCCAGCAGTACCCAGACATATGAGGGGTGGGTGCAGAGGACTCCCAGCAGTGCCCAGACATATGAGGGGTAGGTGCATATCATTCCCAGCAGTGCCCAGACATATGAGGGGTGGGTGCAGAGGCCTCCCAGCAGTGCCCAGACATATGAGGGGTGGGTGCATATCACTCCCAGCAGTGCCCAGACATATGAGGGGTGGGTGCAGAGGACTCCCAGCAGTGCCCAGACATATGAGGGGTGGGTGCAGAGGACTCCCAGCAGTGCCCAGACATATGAGGGGTGGGTGCAGAGGACTCCCAGCAGTGCCCAGACATATGAGGGTGGGTGCATATCACTCCCAGCAGTGCCCAGACATATGAGGGGTGGGTGCAGAGGACTCCCAGCAGTGCCCAGACATATGAGGGGTGGGTGCAGAGGACTCCCAGCAGTGCCCAGACATATGAGGGGTGGGTGCATATCACTCCCAGCAGTGCCCAGACATATGAGGGTTGGGTGCAGAGGACTCCCAGCAGTGCCCAGACATATGAGGGGTGGGTGCATATCACTCCCAGCAGTGCCCCACTCCCAGGAGGATGGATGTCATTCACACACTGCATGACACACCACAGACTCTATAGTCATGGAAATGCATACTAAAATAAGTTAGCCAAGGGGACCACACACTGTCACGCACATCACAGGAGTGATAGGAATGTCCAGGTGCTGGTCCAGCCACCCAGATGATGTCTCTCATGTAAGGAATAGGGTTCACTGCCACTAGATACAATGCCCACAATTGTGAGTCAGGTTCCCAAATACCCTGCTTTACACATGCCATTTGTGTGGTAGGCCGTGATTACACACATGCATAGTGCTGAAAAGGGCCAATTGCTCCCTGATGCCATTGCTACATACACAAAACACAAGTACAGTGACTGGCAAGGATGGCACAGACGAGTTAGCAGGAGACATTGGTGAGCATGCATGGCCATATGTGAAGGGATCCGTCACCAATAAAGGATATGTTGACATAGGTCAGCACAACAATTGTGCAACTGTTTGCAGGGAACATGTCAGGTGCCACAGAGGAAGGAACACTTCCTGGGACAATGTCTCACAATCCAAAGGAACACACACTACCAATTAATATTTTCACAGACATTGAGATGGCACACAGACACCATGGTCCACCTCATGACCATCATACTAAAACATATCTCAGAACCCTAACACATTACCAGAACACCAACTTCATGGGCCTCATCACCAACATCAAGTACCTGGAATGCAATAGTGTGGAAACTAAAAGAAAAGGCTTTATTCAGCACACTAAAAAAGAACTTGTAATAAAACACTATTTACAAAGGCCAATGGCCAGTCCATAGTTCGAGTCCAAGGGTGGACGTATGCGAGTGTGTCCACCCCTACCTTTCCTGCACAAAGTCACCTCAAGGGTTGTCGACCGGGGGGGGTCATCATCAGTGGGAGTACCAGGGACAGGAGTGGGTTTGGTAGGTGTGGTGGGTGCAGGGCTGGATGTATCCACCACAGGGGGTGGTGCAGCGCCAAAGGTGGTGGTGAGCAGCTCGCTGCACACTGCAGCCAGGGCGTCCAGAGGAAGCCCTGCACCGGAACGAACACCAGGGCCAACGGAGGGGGGGTGTCCGAGGGATGGGGTGCAGCGCTCTCAGGGGAGGTGGTGGACATGGGGGGGACTCAACTCCCCTGGCCGGAGACTTCCTCAACCGCTTGCGGGGTGGTGTCACAGTGGGGCTGAGGGACTGACTAGCCCTGTCAGTCACTTTGGGTGATGTCTTGGCAGGGGAGCTAAGGGGAGTGGATTTGGAGGAAGTGGGTCGTGAGGACTGCGGACTCTGACTGTGGCTGCATGTCTGCCGTTTGCCCCCAGACCCTGTGGGTATGACTACATCCCCCTGAATGTGCGTGCCAGCAGGTGTGCGCTGTGCCTTAGTTGGGGGTGTGCTGGATGTGTCTGTTGTCGTGTGTGCCTTTGACTGTCTGTGTGTGCTTTGGACAGGCATGGGAGAGGGCAGTGTGGATGGGTCCGGGGTAGGGGGGGGACGGAGCGCCACAGGAGAGACACTGCTTCCTTCAGTGAAGAGTCCATGGACCGCAGAAACCTGCGTTGCTCAGTCATCGTTGATGACATGCCCTCCACGAATGACACGAACTGTGTGAGCAGTCTAGTGTGTTCATGGAGGACATGCAGCATCGATGCCTGACTAACCTGCAACTGGTGCAGTGTGTCCACAGACTCTTCACTCAGGGCAGCAGGGGTGACAGGGGCAGGGGCTGCGGTGCCTGGTCTGAAGGAGACACGGTGGGACCGTGTACGGACAGAAGGGACGGGAGCAACTGGGAAGGCGGAGATGGCAATGGAGGAGGCGGGTACAGATGATGGGATGCTGCCAGATGTTGTTGCATCCTACGCCTCCTCAAGGATGTCAGCCTGGGACCCGTCGGTGTCGTACATGCTCTCGCCTCCGGACAGGTCCTCCGACTGACTCCCCTTGCCCTCCGTGCCACTGTCTCCTGCTGACTTCACGGCACTGGTAGCACTGTCTCTAGGTCCCTCCTCAAGGTCCATGCCGGTGTCTCCCTCATGTGTGGATGATGATGCTGTGGGCAAGGAGAAGAAACCAGAAAGCATCAGTCACCTGTATACATCTGACACATGAGCACAAGAACAATAGGTCACAGTGCATATCAGGCAATGCATCATGAGTACCAGCTGGATTACTCCGCACATATGTAAGCCCTGTACTGCCCAGTTGGTAGACCCACCATGCCACTTTGACACCAGGAAACTCAATACACAAAAGGCCACTACTTGAATGAGCAATACACTGAGAAACTAGTGTCTGTGAACCAGTGAGCATAGCAATACAATGAAGTCATGACACCTCTTGTTTACCCTGAAATAAACAGGAGTGGTGCACTCAAGGTAAACTAACACACCTCAATACTCAAGGTGTCACCACACTCAGAGACCTGTAAGTCCCTTGGAACACAAAACGAATAAATGTTGGTACCTTGGGACTCACACAACTTCAACCAATCTACATGTTTTGGATGTGCCAATTGGCCATTTTGCTCAAAGAACACTGATGTGGCTGCATGCAATATGTTGCACAAGGCAGTGCGTACAAAAGTACATTGACACTGTCATTGAAGAAGCTGCCACCTTTTCGGAGGAGCCACTGTTAGAAATGGATTGTGTTGCAGAAAGTACATATACATGGGCCCACGGAGGTCTGGACGTCTTGACACTCGTTAGTTTGTATCACCGACAACTAATGAGTCTCACAAAATCAAGACCACCGTGGGCACATGTATATGGAGAATCTGTGACAACATTTATTTTAATCAGTGGCTTCATAGAAAATGTGCCAGCTCATTCCATTACAGTGTCAATGTACTTTTGTGTGCACTGCCTTGTGCGACATATTGCATGCAGGCACATTAGTGTTCTTAACACAAATCAACGAATTTCCACATGTGAAACATGAACAACTGTTGACAAGTGCTGTGAGTGCCAAGGTACAAATCATGAAGAGTAACAACTAGAATCATGTCAGTTGTCACCAGGCCATCCGTCACCTGATTACACAGTTGGCTACACATATGACCTACAGCCTGTCATCTGGAGTGGCACCCATGTCCACACCCAGGACAATGCATAAGCCAATGGGACTGCAATTGGGTGTTACAAAAGGCCAGCTGTACTGTGGGGACACCCTCATGGCAAGCCTGAATGTACACAGATGTCAGCACACACAGTCCAAACTGCGTTGCATAAGAACCACACACGTGCCAAAAATGTATGAGCAGGATTCTTGTTGGGAAAAAAAAAGACACAGGCTGCAAAGCACGTACATTGAGCAATGGCCAGCATCACAGGGGCACTGCCCAGTGTATTTTAATCCAGGCAATTCTCCCACACAAGTCAGACCTGCCACTTAAAAATCTGAGTTGCACAAGTGTGCCTCTCCCGCACCCCCTCCCCCAATACCTGAGTCTATGTGATGTATACAGATCAAGAAGTGACACCTCTTATTCAGGGTTACAACAACTGTGCTTGCAAAATTGCTTCATTGACACCACATCACCTCTTGGGGCTGACAACACATATTTGTGACAAACAACCATCAACAGATTGTTGTGAATAACCACACATGCACTGCCCAGTGTGCCTCTCCCGCACCCCCCTCCCCCAATACCTGAGTCTATGTGATGTATACAGATCAAGAAGTGACACCTCTTATTCAGGGTTACAACAACTGTGCTTGCAAAATTGCTTCATTGACACCACATCACCTCGTGGGGCTGACAACACATATTTGTGACAAACAACCATCAACAGATTGTTGTGAATAACCACACAGGCACTGCCCATTGTGAGTATGCACAGGCAAAATGTTGTATCCCTGTCCAGTGGACACATGTAGCACACATTAACCAAATCAAAGTAGGGCAGGGAACAATGCCACAGAGGCAGACCTATGCAGCACACACAGAGAATGTGCACAGTGTTGGATGACACACATGATTAGGAGGCCAGGGTGTCTCAGGGGACTGTAGTGGGAACACTGCTCCATGGTCCCGAACTGAGCTGACTCTACCATGTACAACCGTCATGGCACTATGCATATCTCACACTCATGCACATCATGTCTGAGGCCACAACATTGCACATGCATGCTGCAAGGGAGTCCAGTTGAAGGCTCACACTCCTATGTTGAGAATCAGCATCAGTGACAACAACTATGGACCCCCTACATAGTGAACAGGTCATGGCACAGGCAAGGTACCAACACAAGTCACAGACCACCCTCCCACATGATGCAGAAAGCAATGTGCACTTAGATGTACTGGCACCATAAATGACCATGTGCAAATGTGATTACACACACACCAGGGGACACATGTCAAGGAGAGGAAGGGATGAAAAAGATGCCCAGGTGACATTTAGAAAGATAAAATGCACTGCACATATGAACTCTGGGAGTGTATTCATGCAAAATAGCAATTCCTAAAGCTGGCGACACATAACACAACAAAAAGCCATGTACCTACCCCCTCCTTGCTGCAGTCCCTCCTCTAACTGCCTATCGAGGTCAGGGAAGACCACCGCCAGGACACGTTTCATGTGGAGGGTCAGCTCGCTCCACCCGCCGTGGCGGCGAGGTGGAGAGAGCTTCAGCTGGACCCGGGCGATCCGCCGGGTCCAGCACCGGATGTCCTGCCACCTCTTGCAGACCTGGGCCAGCTGCCGATCACGTCCCCACGCAGTCCTCACGGCCCTGACGACGTTGGTCCAGATGACCCCCTTCTCGTAGGCAGTTACCTGTCAGGATGACAAAGTGACACAATATCAATACACCTATTCCATGTCCCAGAAACACACATCAGAACATCTTTGAAATGTTGAACAGGGCATAGGATGCTGACGGGAATAGCCTCATTCACAACATGCAAGTGGCCTGTTTGCAAGCGTCAATGCAGTACATGGCATTGAAAGTCTACAGGTGGCATGAGGGGTGCAAAACCCTCAATGAACATGCCACACACTGTGCAGCACATGCAACAGCAGGCTGATGGGCAACACGTGCCATGCAGTCACATGTCCCACTCCACTGACGCACCCTCAGCAGACTAGACAGACACACCCAGCCACTGAGCACTGGCCTGTCATTGACTACAGCGGATACAACCCTCACTCTGCACATGTGCCATTTGCCAGGGGGGAGTCAGAGGGGTCGTGGCAGCTCTGCAAGTCAAACACAAAGCACGGCTCACTTGTCACATCAGAAGGTTAGATCAGTAGCCTTCAACATGCAGCTGTGGTGCAACACTTCACATAGACACTCACCCACATGACAAGGAACATTCACACACGTCAATGTCCATGAGGTCGTACACGTCATTTGGACACTCTCACCACAGGTCCACCCAACTCATACACATCTGTGGGTACAGTCATCTGTCACACCGGGGGGAACACTGAATCACCTCAGGACAAAATGAAGAAAAGCCCCCAAGGATTAGCCAGGTTGAATGTCTCATGCACTATGCAGTGAAAGTCACTGTAAGCACCATGCAAGTGAGGAGTGCACACAGGAACTACATGATGCACTGCATGAGTGACATAAGCATGCCCCACCCCCGGGACACACTCGGAACAACATTGCATGTCAGTCCCACCTGGACACAATATTGACTGTCACACAACAGGTGCATAGGCAAAGGTAGTGGACTCAGAACTCACCTGCTCCCCTGGTCTCCCATACAGGCTGGTGTACTGTGGGAGGAGGACGTCCAGCAGGGCCTGATTCTCCTCCAGGGTGAATGGCTGGGCCCTCTCCACAGCACGAGACATGGTCCAGGGAAGCAGAGACAGCAGCAATGTTGTCAACAGGAAAGTTGTGCAGGAAAGTGCCCTCTCATGGCTTCTGGCTGCCTTATATCTGTCTTGCTGAGGGTTATTCATTTGAGGAGTACATAGTGATTGGTCTGAATCATTCGCATCTTACGTTTACTTGAATCCCTTTAAACATACAGCAGTGACAGCATTAGCATCGTTAAAATTTAGAGCATCATGTCAAATCAACAACCACTTTGCAACATTATATATTGTGGCCAACTGACTTTTCCAAGACACCTGCTGGAAAAATTTGAAGAGAAAACTCGGTATCCATGGCAACATACATGCATTTAGAGCCTAATACCTGTCCCTTATGTGTCCCCTATGTAAATTTGAAAGCCACACACAGGTACGGTGCGTTTCACACGTACCCCTACGGCAACAGTTGCACAGTGTGTTTGACACGTACGTGTAGGCACTGTTAGTACACGTACGTGTAGGCACTGTTCGTACATGTATGTGTACAACTGGTGCGTACACGTACGTGTACTACCAGTGCCTACACGTACCTGTGCTACACGTACCTGTACAGGTACGTGTAGGCACTGTTCGTACACATACGTGTACAACTGGTACGTACACGTACGTGTACTACCAGTGCCTACACGTACTTGTACACGTACGTGTACGCACAAGTTGTACACGTATGTGTATGAACAGTGCCTACACGTACCATACGTGTACTACCAGTGCCTACACGTACTTGTACACGTACGTGTACGCACCAGTTGTACACGTACGTGTAAGCCCAGTGCCTACATGTACGTGTACAGGTACGTGTAGGCACTGTTCGTATACGTACGTGTACTACCAGTGCCTACACGTACTTGTACACGTACGTGTACGCACCAGATGTACATGTACATGTACGAACAGTGCCTACACGTACCTGTAGAGGTACGTGTAGGCACTGGTAGTACATGTACACGTACAACTGGTGCGTACACGTACGTGTACTACTAGTGCCTACACGTACTTGTACACGTATGTGTACGCACCAGTTGTACACGTATGTGTACGAACAGTGCCTACACGTTCCTGTACAGGAACATGTAGGCACTGGTAATACACGTACGTGTACAACTGGTGCGTACACCTACGTGTACTGCCAGTGCCTGCACGTACTTGTACACATACATGTACGCACCAGTTGTACACATACATGTACAAACAGTGCCTACACGTACCTGTACAGGTACGTGTAGGCACTGGTAGTACACGTACGTGTACAACTGGTGCGTACACGTATGTGTACAACTGGTGCGTACACGTACGTGTACTACCAGTGCCTACGCGTACTTGTACACGTACGTGTACGCACCAGTTGTACACGTACGTGTAAGAACAGTGCCGACACATACGTGTACACGTCCGTGTAGGCACCAGTTGTACACGTATGTGTACTACCAGTGCCTACACGTACTTGTACACGTACGTGTAGGCACTGGTAGTACACGTACGTGTACTACCAGTGCCTACACGTACGTGTACACGTCCGTGTATGCACCAGTGGTACACGTACGCGTACTACCAGTCCCTACACGTACTTGTACACGTCCCTGTAGGCACCAGTGGTACACGTACGTGTACTACCAGTGCCTACACGTACGTGTACACGTCCGTGTATGCACCAGTGGTACACGTACGTGTACTACCAGTGCCTACACATACTTGTACACGTCCGTGTACGCACCAGTGGTACACGTACATGTACCACTGGTGCGTACACGGACGTGTACACGTACTTGTAGGACTGGTAGTACACGTATGTGTACCACTGGTGCCTACACGGACGTGTACACGTACGTGTAGGCACTGGTAGTACACGTACGTGTACAACTGGTGCATACACGTACGTGTACTACCAGTGCCTACACGTACCTGTACAGGTACATGTAGCCACTGTTCATACATGTACGTGTACAACTGGTGTGTACACGTACGTGTACTACCAGTGCCTACATGTACTTGTACATGTACATGTATGCACCAGTTGTGCACGTACGTGTACAACCAGTGCCTACATGAACGTGTACAGGTACGTGTAGGCACTGTTCATATACGTACGTGTACTACCAGTGCCTACACATACTTGTACACGTATGTGTACGCACCAGTTGTACACGTACGTGTATGAACAGTGCCTACACGTACCTGTACAGGTACGTGTACAACTGGTGCGTACACGTACGTGTACTACCAGGGCCTACATGTACTTGTACACATATGTGTACGCACCAGTTGTACACATACGTGTATGAACAGTGCCTACACGTACCTGTACAGGTACGTGCAGGCACTGGTAGTACACATATGTGTACAACTGGTGCATACACGTACATGTACTACCAGTGCCTACATGTACCTGTACAGGTAAGTGTAGGCACTGGTAGTACACGTACGTGTACAACTGGTGCGTACACGTACGTGTACTACCAGTGCCTACACGTACTTGTACACGTACGTGTACACACCAATTGTACACGTACGTGTACGAACAGTGCCTACACATACGTGTACACGTCCGTGTAGATACCAGTTGTACACATACGTGTACTACCAGTGCCTACACGTACTTGTACACGTATGTGTAGGCACTGGTAGTACAAGTACGTGTACTACCAGTGCCTACACGTACGTGTACATGTCCGTGTATGCACCAGTGGTACACGTACGTGTACTACCAGTGCCTACACGTACTTGTACACGTCCATGTACGCACCAGTGATACATGTATGTGTACGACCAGTGCCTTCACGTACGTGTACACGTCCGTGTACGTACCAGTGGTACACGGACGTGTACTACCAGTGCCTACACGTAGTTGTACACGTCCGTATACGCACCAGTGGTACACGTACATGTACCACTGGTGCGTACACGGACGTGTACATGTACGTGTAGGACTGGTAGTACACGTACGTGTACCACTGGTGCGTACTCGGACGTGTACATGTACGTGTAGGCACTGGTAGTACACGTACGTGTACGCACCAGTTGTACACGTACGTGTACTACCAGTGCCTACACGTACCTGTACAGGTACATGTAGCCACTGGTAGTACATGTACGTGTACGCACCAGTGGTACACGTACATGTACTACCAGTGCCTACACATACTTGTACACGTCCGTGTACGCATCAGTGGTACAGGTACATGTACCACTGGTGTGTACACGGATGTGTACACGTACTTGTAGGACTGGTAGTACACGTATGTGTACCACTGGTGTGTACACGGACGTGTACACGTACTTGTAGGACTGGTAGTACACGTATGTGTACAACTGGTGCGTACACGTACGTGTACTACCAGTGCCTACACGTACCTGTACATTTACGTGTAGCCACTGTTCATACACGTATGTGTACAACTGGTGTGTACACGTACGTGTACTACCAGTGCCTACATGTACTTGTACACGTACATGTACGCACCAGTTGTGCACGTACGTGTACAACCAGTGCCTACATGTACGTGTACAGGTACGTGTAGGCACTGTTCATATACGTACGTGTACTACCAGTGCCTACATGTACTTGTACACGTATGTGTACGCACCAGTTGTACACGTACGTGTACGAACAGTGCCTACACGTACCTGTACAGGTACGTGTACAACTGGTAGTACACGTACGTGTACTACCAGTGCCTACATGTACTTGTACACGTATGTGTACGCACCAGTTGTACACGTACGTGTATGAACAGTGCCTACACGTACCTGTACAGGTACGAGCAGGGACTGGTAGTACACGTATGTGTACAACTGGTGCATACACGTACATGTACTACCAGTGCCTACACGTACGTGTACACGTATGTGTACACACCAATTGTAATGTATCAAAAGGGGGGAGGGAAAAAGAAGCGGAGGTCCATTCAGCTTCCAGAGGTTAGTACAAAAATATCAAGGTGGGGGAATGGACCACTTGTCCTGTGTACCAGGGTCTTTCAGTTTACGTGGTTGGGCATCCTTAAAAAACCCTCATATACGTACACTGGCATAAGGCGGTATATCTTGATTCTCCGCCGTAGTGTATCGTGATAGCATGATCATTGGGCTTTTTATTGTCCAAATGCTAACCTCCCCATGGAGGAAGACCAACTGGTTGTGCAGTAGTGGTCAGAAATAACGGAACGAGGGCGTGCTCGTGCTCTGTGAACTGTGGTGTTAAAATTCCTAATGTCAAATACCGTGTCCTTTATTCTTGGGGTACTTGACAAAGGGAAAATAAAAAATGGTGGTCGTGCATGTGAATAAACTTAATTATTAGTTTAATGCACTGGTATGAATCTAGTGTTATCTGGTCAACATGTTTCAGCCCCATGCAGGGTCTAGAGGCTTTCGTCAGGACCAAAGGAGGAAATGGGGAGCTCTAGTAGGCTCTCCACAAGTGTTCTAGAGGTGGAGATTAGTACCCCAAGAATAAAGGACACGGGATTTGACATTAGGAATTTTAACACCACAGTTCACAGAGCACGAGCACGCCCTCGTTCCGTTATTTCTGACCACTACTGCACAACCAGTTGGTCTTCCTCCATGGGGAGGTTAGCATTTGGACAATAAAAAGCCCAATGATCATGCTATCACGATACACTACGGCGGAGAATCAAGATATACCGCCTTATGCCAGTGTACGTATATGAGGGTTTTTTAAGGATGCCCAACCACGTAAACTGAAAGACCCTGGTACACAGGACAAGTGGTCCATTCTCCCACCTTGATATTTTTGTACACACCAATTGTACACGTACGTGTACGAACAGTGCCTACACGTACGTGTACACATCCGTGTAGGTACCAGTTGTACACATACGTGTACTACCAGTGCCTACACGTACTTGTACACGTATGTGTAGGCACTGGTAGTACACGTACGTGTACTACCAGTGCCTACACGTACATGTACATGTCCGTGTACGCACCAGTGGTACACGTACGTGTACTACCAGTGCCTACACATACTTGTACACGTCCATGTACGCACCAGTGATACACGTACGTGTACGACCAGTGCCTCCACGTAAGTGTACACGTCCGTGTACGCACCAGTGGTACATGGACATGTACTACCAGTGCCTACACGTACTTGTGCACGTCCGTATACGCACCAGTGGTACACGTACGTGTACCACTGGTGCATACACGGACGTGTACACGTACGTGTAGGACTGTTGGTACACGTACATGTACCACTGGTGCGTACACGGACGTGTACATGTACGTGTAGGCACTGGTAGTACACGTACGTGTACTACCAGTGCCTACACATACGTGTACACGTCCGTGTACGCACCAGTGGTACACGTACGTGTACTACCAGTGCCTACACGTACTTGTACACATCCGTGTACGCACCAGTGGTACATGTACGTGTACTACCAGTGGTACACGTCCGTGTACTACCAGTGCCTACACGTACTTGTACATATCCGTGTACGCACCAGTGGTACATGTACGTGTACTACCAGTACCTACACGTATGTGTACACGTTCGTGTACGCACCAGTTGTACACGTACGTGTACCATTGGTGCGTACACGGACGTGTACACGTACGTGTAGGCACTGGTAGTACACGTACGTGTACAACTGGTTCATACACGTACGTGTACAACTGGTGCGTACACGAACGTGTACTACCAGTGCCTACACGTACGTGTACACGTCCGTGTACGCACCAGCGGTACACGTCCAGTGCCCACACGTACGTGTACACGTCCGTGTACGCACCAGTGGTACATGTACGTGTACTACCAGTACATACACATACGTTCACACGTCCGTGTACGCACCAGTTGTACACGTACGTGTACCACTGGTGCGTACACGGACGTGTGCACATACGTGTAGGCACTGGTAGTACACGTACGTGTACGCACCAGTTGTACACGGACGTGTACGCACCAGTTGTACACGTACGTGTATGCACCAGTTGTACATGTACGTGTACAACTGGTGCGTACACGGATGTGTACATGGATGTGTACGCACCAGTGGTACACGTATGTGTACTACCAGTGCCTACACATACGTATACACGTCCGTGTACGCACCAGTGGTACACGTACATGTACTAACAGTGCCTACACGTATGTGTACGCATTTCACACGCTGACAATGGTGATACAGCCGTACACATTCCAGGAATGGAGGGCTACGAGTCGCACATGGATGTCCATCAAGGACTCATCGTTGCATACTTTCAGGTGCAGGCCCTAGGTGTGTTAGCCTGTGATCTTGCACAGGTCCTTCCATCTCGTTGCACAATTGATGTGTTCTGACCTGTGGACACATATCATGTGTGATGGGGCACGATGTGGCACACATCACCTTGACACGTGCCACATGTGTGTCTGTAGTCCAACTGTGTCATGCATAGCAGCAGTGGGTGGCACAGTCATCAACACCCGCACCTGTATCCTGATGCCAGGGACAGGGACACTTATGAACTGACCTGTCACGATCTGCGTGCCCCTTTGGGACTATGTCGGCTGTGTGTCGTGTGTTCCCATGAGCTTCATGTCAGTGTCCCGTCAACAGCATCTGCTGTTGGTGCATCCAACAGGGGCCTGTGTGGAGATGGACATGTAACACATCTACGCACACCATGCCACATGTGGATTCCCAAGGCTGTAGGGTCTGTGTGCATGGGACATCATATATTTTCAGTCATACATGTGTTTGTCATCTCAATGGCAGTGTCTTTGTGTTGTCACGTGTACCCCTTCATCGCACTGTGTTTGACATGTACATTTGACATTGCATGTGACCTGTGCATGTGCCTTGCAGTCAGCTCTCTGGATGAGATGACATCCTTCAAATGCAGCTATGTGGTTGTGTGTCACTCCGGTCATATCTGTGGCTCCTCACTCAGACTGGCCCCCCAATCTTTTCAGGGCATGTCATGGTGACTTGACAATCAACAGGTGTATCATGCATTTTGTAGCAAGCTGCCATCTGTGTCCTGGATGTATTGCACACACCCGACTCCATAGTTACCTGATGTGTATTAGCAGTGTAGCATGTGCTATGTTCATTGACATTGATGTTTGCCGACTCTCAATCCTCATTCCTCTAAACTATGTTTTGCAGGGCACCACCTGTCCCAAGACTAATGCCAGACTTGGGTGCCATGATGGAACGTTCCTGCAGCCGCCGTTACAGATTCACTCAACAGTTGATTGAGGACCTGACAAACAGGCTGGCACCACACCTCCAACTGCAACACAGGTATCCTACTGCGCTGACCCCCAAGATAAAGGTGATGGCAGCCTTACATTTTTTTGCAACTGGTACGTTTCAATTGACCATATCTGATGTGGGTGGGATGTCCCAGACTATGTTCGGCCGTGTCCTGCGTGATGTTTTAGCAGCCATGTTGGAGCACCTTGATGAATTAATCAAATTTCCAAGTCCAGAGGGGTTGAGGGATGTCAAGGGGGATTTCTATGCCCTGGGTGGGATGCCCCATGTAATTGGGTCCATTGATGGTACACATGTGGCTTTTGTACCACCACAGGCACAGGAACAAGCTTATCGCAACCGCAAACATTACCACTCGATAAATGCCCTTGTGGTGTGTCTTGCTAACATGCTGATTTCCCATGTCTGTGCACGTTTTCCAGGATCAGCACACGATGCCTACATCATGAGGCGTAGCAGGGTGCCACAAATGATGCTGTGGCTGCACAACGAACGAGCATGTCTTGTTGGTGGGTATTGTCTTTTTGTCCTATGTGTTGCGGTATCTTTGTCTCTTACGGCATCTCGTGACCAACTTATTTACATGATGTTTCCATGTAGGGGACTCTGGCTATCCCAACATGCCATGGCTGCTGACACCTCTCCGCAACCCAAGAACAGCTGCAGATCACCGGTACAACGATGCACACGGCCAGACCAGGTGAGTGATTGAGAGGACGTTTGGACTCCTGAAGAGCTGATTCCGGTGCCTAGACAAGACAGGCGGGTCCCTCCCTTATGCCCCGGAGAAGGTCTGTAAAATCTTCATTGTGTGCTGCATGCTGCACAACATGACAGTTGAGAAGGCAGTGCCACTCATCCTGGATCCAGATGAGCAGGAGCATCCACCCGTGGAGGATCAAGGGCTTGGTCACGAGGCTAGTGATGATGAGGAGGAGGGGGATGATATCCGGAGTCAGCTCATCCGCAACTTCTTCTCATAATGGTGAGTCACTGGCTATGAGTGTGCAAGCTAGTAGCGTTGAGTGGCATGTGTTGCAATGTGTGTGTCCAGCTGACTGAATGCAAAGTGACTTGGGTGTGTGTTCTGATGTGTCACTCGAGTGATGTTGTCATGCAACACAGTTTTGCAGAGAGACTTGATTGGCAATTTACATGTGTCCAACATTGTTCATGTTTTGTTCACTTCCATGTGTGCGTTGAGAAATTTTATAGGTGACTTCTCGTGTGTCTGTCATTCCCAGGTATTTTGCACCTGTTGTCTGGTCGTGTCATCGTTGTCCTCCTGCTATTCCTCGTGTGGATTGCAACGTGTGCTGAATCAGCGTTCCATGCATGGACATGTGGAAATGTCAGTTTGGGTAAGAATTGCAGCAAGGCTTTTTGGTGGTGGTACAGGTTGGGAATGTGTGGTGACTGCTTCTGTGCATGTTGTTGTACCATGCATACATGTCTTCTCACCATGGAGCATATGACATGTAGCATCACTCCCATGACATGATAGTCAGCCTTCTTGACAGTCATCTGTAGTGGAATATAGCGTCTGATGAAGGCATCAATGTGTGTGTCTCTTGGCTCTGAAACATTGCAGATGCTACGGGTGGACATAGTGGGGAACATCACAACAACATGCTCTATGGGGAATTGCAGCCTCTCCGTGTGCAGCAGGATGTCTTTTGCTCATCCCCTTACCTTGTGTGCCAGTTCATTGGGATTGACATCATCCGTGTTGTGAAAGGGGGGTCCAGCGTATGTCCCACATGTTCTGTCTACTGACCTGTAAGTCTGTTAATATGGAGGCATATCCCTTTGTGTGTGTATGTGGAATAAAGGTGTTCAGCACAATCCAAAGTGCCTCATCTCGGTCACTGCAGATCTCTTACCAGTTTGCCTGCGTCATCTATGGCAGAATTGACAAAGTTTGAGCATATGAGTGTATGTGCACTTTGGCAACATGCATGCAGTGCTTCATGGCTAATGATCTCTATTGTGCATGACGTGCCTGGTTGTGTATGTATTTGTGCTGGTTGCTGCCCACAGCGGGACGTGAATGCCTGCTGATGGTGTGTCTCCTTTGCGCATCTCCGCATTTTGTTGCCTGACACAGTGGCTGTCATTTATGGTGATTGATCATACACTTTCTGGGAGTGACCCATGAGTGAGCTGACACTCCTTCCTTGACATACACATGTAGCACTGTGCCTTGCAGACCTCCTTGTCTTTGTTTGTTGATTTTTGCATGATTTCTAACCCCTTCCGCCTGCTGCTGCCTCACCTGCAGCCCTGCCACTCCAAGTGCCCTGATTCTGCAACCCCCACGCCTCAGAAATGCCCAGCCCTTCCCCCTCCACCCATTTGTAATGCAGCCAGCAGCTTTTCTGTGCCACTGTAGCCCCAGCGCTGTGCAAAAGGCCGGACCGTCTGCGCCTGTAACATGCACAGTTCACGACCCTCTAGTCTTTGCATGACCCACGTCACACAACAGGCTCATGCCGCAGCCACTCTCCAAGCAATGTACTCGTGACAATCATCCTCCTGCCATCAGGCAACCCCTAAGCATACAAACGACACCTTTGCATGCTGAGTGTGCTACTCCAACTGCCTACACAGCGCTGCCCAGCCTCCCAGACCCTGTCATTCCAACCAGGATAGGTGCCTCCTACTCCACACCCGCTCCATCCACCAGCACGCCATTGGACTCTGTATCCTCCTCAACACTACAGCCCCACACATCACCTTCATGACAGTAACCTGGACAAAAGCATCCTCAGCACATGACGTCTTCATTGCCATCTCAGACGGATACAAGATCACCCGCAGGGATGCCAACACCACTCCCGGGGGCTGAATAGGTAATTATTGACAAGTACACCCTCAGAGTCACAAGTCCGGGTTCGCAGCAACTCCCTAGCAACCCTCGGAGTAACACTCATCTACAGATCTGCAGGCCTACATCCACAATTCCGCTAAGCCATCAACATGTACATCTGCACGCAGGCCCTCACCTCCACAGGCTACATGTGGCTGGGGGCCAGTAACTTCTTGCTGGAGGGGACACACACCACCGTCCATCATTGGTCCATCAACATTTGAATCCACGTCTCCAACAAGCAACACAGTGCCACTCACCCCGCTACCGATCCCTCACAGATGCCAGATGTAAGTCGCCACAGACAAGCTGTGTGGGACACTCAAAACAACACCACCACCACACCCTGCAAACTCACACACTGGATCAGCAACTGATCCAACCATCTTGCCACATTGACGGACTTTCCTGTGAAGCACAACAACAGTTAAGGCACCTGGGACAAGGCAGACCTACTGGACTCCTACAGACCTAGCCAGACTCTTGTGCGAACCTTGCAACACAAAGAGCCATAATTTTCCTTACAGCCCTGGAAAACACCACACACAGCCATCACCATATCTTAAGCAAGGACAAGTGGAGATCCTTCAGATAGTGCCGAGACACCCAAACACACGACATCAAGGAGCTCTTAAGCATTGTGAGTGAACTGACAGCAGATCTCCATCCAAGACACCCCACCCTTGCAAGGCAGATCCCATCCCTTGCTACTTTGTACCACTGCAAGCTCATGGCCATGGACAACAGCCTTGGCACACAGAGGCAGACAGCACTATTTTCCGCTGGACAAACCCCCCTGAGGTCATGGACTCCCATCAGCAGCAAGTACACAACCGGGATCATGTGCACCATCCACTCTGGCTCTCCATCAGGCCCCTTCCCACACAACTTCTCAACCACATCATTTGCCATCCTTGAAGCCCACGTCCTGCACATCATGAATGTCTCCTTTGAGTTAGCCACATTCCATGGCTGCAGGAGGCATGCAGAGCCCCAGGCCCTTCTTAAACAACGGATGGCAGTACCGCAGGATCTCCTGGTACATCAGCCTACTTCCCTACCCAGCAAATGTCACCAGGAAGACACTCAAATAGCAACTGTCCAATTTCCTACATGCAACCAGCTCCAGCCAACTGGCACCCGACCGTTTTACACAGTAATCACACCACTGCAACCATCATAATTGCCAACACCAACAACTACTTTGCCATGCTCACCAATGGTGAGCCCACCACCCTTGTCCTCTCAACGCCATTCTACACCATGTGCTACCACACTGTCAGCTCACACATCCCCAAGAGTGGTATCCAGAGGAGGGCCCAGGATTCACTCAGGAAGTAGCTCACCAGCAAGGCCCAGGGAGTCTGCCTCCACCCTGCAACATGTAGTAAACTGGGGGCATCTGGCCCATGCCACAGGGCTCTTCTCTCAGCGTGACGATCTTCAATGTCTCCATGACCCCCCTCTCCACCATCACATGCACACACAACCTCATCATCATCTGGTATGCCATTGACACCCAGCTGCTCCTCAAACTCACCAATGAGCCAGCCATTAACAGATCCAAACTTCACGAAGGCATGAGATCCATTGTTGAATGGCTGAACATCAGCCATCTGAGGCTGGACTTGGACATGACAGAGGTCATCATCTGAGGATTGTCCCCTTACGGCTGGGTCAACTCCTTGCATCCCACTGGTCTGTGCTTCGCACCAGCACCCAGTGGCCACGCAGGCAAGCTGGTGTTCATCATTGACCCATCGCTCACAATTAACATGCAACTCACCAACATCTGTACCTCATGCTGCAACACCCTCCACATGGTGCTGATGGCCCCCAGATAGATCCACTCCAAGGCAAGACAGACCGTCCCCCTGGTCCAGGACGCCAGCCGGCTCAGATACAGCACCGGCCTCTATAGAGGACAACAGCAATCATGCAGGAGAACGTATCCACATCCAGGGTGCATCCGCACACCTCATCTGCAACATCCCCTGCCCCAGCCACATTACCGTCCACCTGAGATATGTACAATGGCTCACTGTGTGCTGCAGGATCACCTTCAGACTCCTCAATCACACCCAGGAGGCAGTCCACAACCCCTGACCCAAACCGACCTTGGACGTGTGCCATCCAACACTCCATTGGCCCTACTCCATGCAGCCCACCTTGCCCTGGCCACCATTCATCACATCCACATAACCTCTGCATGCAGGAGATAGTTCTCCCACCTCGCAAAACAGACCTGGTACTCCCTCCCCGGGCACATCAACATGACCCATGACCTCTACACCTTCATGTAACTCTACAAAATGTGTCTGTCAGAGCAATATAGCAAGCCCCCCCTCAGAAGCTTGAGGCCATCACGAGTGAGTATTAGGCTCCATGTCTGCATTTTGTGATACATTGTGAGCCATGTGTGTCCTCGACCGGACTCAGATCCAAGTGTATGGATGGCTGGAGTTAGTTCCACACACAGGCATACTTTAACATAACCCCACACGTAGGTTGTGGACTCATTCTAAATGACTGCAACATGAAATTTCAATAATAAAATTTTTCATTTCGAACTCTGGGGTGTGATTTGTGCACAGAAAAAGGGGAAATGCAGGGACCATAGAATCCAAAGTTCACAGGGGGAGATCGGATCCTTGGCATTTGAAGTCATCAGAGTCCAGCCCACAGTGTTTAGCATCATTGGTCAGACTGTGACCAGCAAGTCCATGTGGCAGATGATGTCAGTCAATGGGGTGATGCGCTCGCACATGTAGGCCAGGTGCCTGGCCAGGTGACCTGGGAGATGTGGATGGCCCGCTGCCTCTCACGGTCTTTTCCGTGGATGACCAACCTTCCTCCGGGGACCCTCAGATGCAGGCCTTGACGATTTTTGGGACGCTCCGTCGGACGAATCCTCCTCCTCCTCCCTCCCTGTGGCTGGTGCTGGTCTGCGCCTGGTGTCACAGGGAGGGATGCCCATGTTGTCGGCGATCTGACGGAGGGAATGGCTTATGTCCCTTTGCACCGCCAGGAGGTCAGCCAGTCTTGCCTCCATCCGTCCTTGGTGTTGTTGTTGACTGGCGTGTTGTTCGGCCTGCTGGTTTTTGATCTCTGTGAGGGTCCCCACTACCTGACTGATCTCCCTGGTGTCACGCCGGTATGCCTCCATGATGTTGAGGATGTGTGACATACTGGTCCCTTCAGCTGGCTGGTCAGGTTCTCGCCTCCGCCTGCCTCCACTCCCGCCACCCCTGCCCACACGAGCTGGGCCTGCCGTTCTGGGCACATCGGGTCGACGGGACCCCTGAGGGATGGCAGTGGCAGTGTTGTCTGCCACCTCCTGGATGCCCGCCGCACCTTGTCCCTCCTGGTCAGACTGGCTCTGTTCACTGCGGCAGGGCTCCTGGGTGCCTCCTGTGATGTGGCAGGAATGGGGGTGGTGGTTGGCACAGATGTTCCTGAAGCAGGTGCTGCAGGTGCTTGGATACCAGAGGGTCCAGGTCGGTCGGGGTCATATGCGGAGTGTTGAGAGGCGTCGCTGCTGGTGGGATCCGGTTCCTCCCAAGCCTGTGACTGTGATTCTTCCCCCCCATTGTTGGGGGATGTTCATCACGTTGCCCTGTGTGTGAGAGAGAGACAATGTTAAAACTGTTTAATGCAACATGCATGTTTCATACACATTCAAGTTGGCACAGTTCCTCCATGTAGTTGTATGTGCCTAGCATTCTCCTCAATGTTCACTTGTGGATGGGTATGTTGCGGGGGAGGGATTGATATGTTCGCCTGAGTCTTTGACGTGTCCCTTTGTGGCTTGGATGCTTCTTCGGCTATGTATTGGTGTTGTTGTGTTACATATCCATTGTGGCAGTGGGTAAATCCATTGCATGTCCTGGTGGTGTGTGCTTGTGTAAGGGGTGTGTGTGACAGGGCCTGCTGGTGGGTGTAGTGGGATTTGGCCCTGGGGCTCCCAGGTGATGTAGCTGTCCCCCCATGGAGCATGCTGCCATGACAGTGAGTGTGAGTTCCTATCCTAGATATCTGACCTTGTTGTGTTGGTGTTTGTGTTTGCACTGGTCACAGGAGGGCCTTGTGCTGCCTACACCAGGGCCAAGTGTGAGCTATCTTGTCAGTACTTTCCCAATCCCTGTGCATTGCGCATGGTGCATGGGTATGTAGCTGGGCCATATGGGATGAGGGCAATTGTGTCTGATTTGGAATTCAAACATGCGTTTTGGTGCACCCACCCTCCCAGCATACGGGACATCCATTCTTGAGTTGGTGCTTCCTGTAGCATGGGACATGGCATGGCCTTGCTTTCTCAATGGGGCATACACATGTTATTGGCATTCGCGTTGTTTGTGACTGTGGTTATGGCGGGTGAGGGCTTGGGGGTAGTTGCATGCATTAGGTGTAGTGGGGTGTGAATGCCATTACCCCCATGTTGCGTAAGTGGTTTGTGTACTCACCAGGCTCTGGAGGCCCTTGGAGTCCATGTACTCCCACCGGCGGAAGCATGGCCATCACCTTCTCCTCCCAGGGATGGTAATGTACTGGTCTGCGGGGCGCGCCACCTCCAGTGATGTTGGTCTGGGCGTGCTCTTCATTCATTTTTCTCTTGACCGCCCTCCGCAGATCGTACCACCTGGCTTGGCATTCATTCCTGGTCCTTTTGATGGGTGCGACAGCATTCACCCTCTCGACGATCCTCTGCCACAGGCGTGATTTTTCAGCCATGCTGGTCTGTCTGACCAATGTTCCAAAGAGCTGTGGCTCGACTCTGATGACTTCATTGACAAGGATGTCCATCTCCTCCCTTATGAACTTTGGATTCTTGTCGGTGGGCATGGTGTGGGGTGAGGGTGTGGATGGTTGTGGGTGTGTGGGTCTGAATGTGACGGTGTGTGTGTGAATGTGGAGAGGGGGTATGTTTGAAGGCGTGTGTGTGTGTAGGTGTATATGTTTAGGTGGATGGGTGCAGTGGTTTGTGTGTGCTCTGTAGCAGTGGTGAGTCTGTTGCAAAGGCTCATGGTTTGTGTGTGTGGTCCCTTTTTATTGGTCCATTTGTGGGTGGGGCTCAGTTTGAATTTTTGGTGGGTGTGTTATAAGGGTGGTTGTGAGGTTGCCCCTCTGTTTGCCTGTTTGGATGTGTCCAGGTCAGTCCTTTTCATTTGTTGTGCAGTGTAGACGTGTTTTGTGGTGTTGTGCGAGTCGAATAGGCCCTCCTTGTGCTGTTTTACAGTGTCCGTGGTTCAGTACGGTACAGGGGTACGAGTCATACAGCCACACACCCCCATGCATTGCATATGTACGGTGCGTACACGGACATTGCTATGTACGATGCGTACACCCCATTGCTTCTGTACAGTGTGGGTGCGTAGACCGGCAGCGCGTATGTACGGTGCGTACCCCCAGCGCGTTTGTACACACCGTACCCCCATAGCGAATGTACAGTGCGTACCTGCAACATCGCGTACCCGCATCATCCACCGTACATACGCAATGTTGGGGGTACACACCGTACATTTGCTATGGGGGTACGGTGCATACATACGCGCTGGGTGTACGCACCGTACATACGCGCTGGGGGTATGGTGCGTACCTACGGGGGGTATGGTGCATACCTATGCGCTGGGGGTATGGTGCGTACATACGTGCTGGGTGTACACACCGTACCTACGCGCTGGGGGTACGGTGTGTACCTACGTGCTGGGGGTACGGTGCGTACCTACGTGCTGGGGGTACGGTGCGTACCTACGCGCTGGGGGTACACACCGTACATTCGCACTGGGGGTACGGTGAGTGCCTACGTGCTGGGGGTACGCACCGTACATTCACACTGGGGGTACGGTGCGTACCTACGTGCTGGGGGTACGGTGCATACCTACGCGCTGGGGGTACGCACCATATATTCACGCTGGGGGTACGGTGCGTACCTATGCGCTGGGGGTACACACTGTACATTCGCGCTGGGGGTACGGTGCGTATCTACGCGCTGGGGGTACGCACCGTACATTCATACTGGGGGTACGGTGCGTGCCTACGCGCTGGGGGACGCACGTACATTCGCACTGGGGGTACGGTGCGTACCTACGCGCTGGGGGTACGCACCATATATTCGCGCTGGGGGTACGGTGCATACAAACTTCGCTTCATAGCGGCCAAAGTCATTCCCCGTGTACGGGACGTTTTCCATACGAATCGTAAATTGTAATGCCGGTCCGGATCATACTAGTACGATCTGGCTTCATTTTTACGATTTGTACGGAGAAGTGTCCGGGTCCGTCTCGTACTAATTTTCCCGCTACGATTCGTACGGATCGGGCCGATCTGTATGTACTTTTTCCCGTACGGATCGTACTTCACGGGTCGGACGTGACTTGTACGATTCGTACGGAAAAAAATACGGATGCGAGTCGTACGGGAAAAAAAAATCCAGGATCGGAATCGACCCCTAAATATACATTCTAACAAAATATAACAAATAAACATAATTAAAAAAAGATAAACACACAAACATAATAATTTCTACATATACATATTTACTTTAAAATAATTAATGAAATATTATCTTTATATTATTTTAAAACTTCAAAATGATATAAAAAATAAAATATATATATATACATATCAATAATTCAAAATATGTAAAACACATTCTATAATAAATTAAAACATCAAACTATTATTTTTTTTTAAACTTAAATCATCCAATACAATCAGTGCAACAGTAGGGAAACTGTTGGATAGCAAAATAATTACATTTACTATTCCAACTCCAGTGAGTGCAACAGTAGGGAAAAGTGTTGGATAGCGGAGGGGTAACAATTACTATTCCCACTCCAGTGAGAGCAACAGTAGGGAAAGTGTTTGATAGCAGAGGGGAAAAAATTACTATTACCACTCCAAAAAAGGCAACAGTAGGTAAAGTGTTGGATAGCGGAGGAGTAAAATTTCGTATTTTCACTCCAAAGAGTGCAACAGTAGAGAAAGTATTGGATAGCGGAGGGGTAAAAATTACTATTCCCACTCCAGTGAGTGCTACAGTAGAGAAAGTGTTGGACAGCTGAGGGGTAAAGTTACTATTCCCTCTCCAGGGAGTGCAACAGTAGGGAAAGTGTTGGATAACGGAGGGGTAAAAAATACTATTCCCACGCCAATGAGTGCAACAGTAGAGAAAGTGTTGGATAGCTAAGGGGTAAACATTACTATTCCAACTCCAGTGAGTTCAACAGTAGAGAAAGTGTTGGATAGCGAATGGGTAAAAATTACTATTCTAACTCCAGTGAGTGCAATGGTAGGAAAGTACAGGATAACGGAGAGGTAAAAATAACTATTCCCACTCCAATGAGTGCAACATTAGGGAAAGTGATGGATGGGGAAGAGACAAAAATTACTATTCACACTCAAACAGTTAAAACAAAAATAAAACTTTAAAAATTATAAAAAATCATGAAATTAAATAAACATCATTTGGGAATGAAAAATCAAGTACAGTAAGTACATTATAATAGTAATTACACATAAAACACCTACAAATGATATATAATAATAAATACATGTATTAACAAAACCACACCAATAACAAAACACTTCAACATTTTTCAACATTTTTCCCAAAATTAACATAACTAATCATCAATTTAAAAAATATTATTAAAAAAATAATAAACATTAATTGAGTGCACACACTGTAACACTAGGATATCCACAACACACACCTAAATTAAAATTAAACTCTAAAATAATAAAACACAATTAAAACTTTTACTATTAAAAACTAATGATAAAGTAATTAAAACGTATTTAATACCAACCCTTCATCCCTTTAAAAGTAAAAACAACAGGCTAAAAAAAAACAATTACCCAAAATACATATCAAAATATTAACATTAATTAACAACTATATATTAATTAATTAAATGCAAATTACTTCCCACCTTTACTCTTATAAACACCACAACACACACCTAAACTTAATGACACAATTACCATAATTAATTACCAAATAATTAATTTAAATTAATTAACAACCAATTATTAATTAACTATAACATCTCAATTAAACAAAAATTAATTTAAAAAATGATCAATACATTTAATATAATTAAGTTACTTCCCACCTTATTCCGCTATAAACCCACAACCCGCTACAGATCTAAAAACAAAAAATTAAAATACAAAAAATGTAACACAAGTATTAAAAATACAAACAATTCTTATACAAAAACATACAACACATACATATCAAATATATACTAAAATACATAACATTAATAAACAAACAATATTTTTAAAACTATAATTTTGCAAATGATATTAAACACTTCGAAATTTTTTAAATCAATATTACTTCCCTTAAGTCGATATTCTTGACCACGATATTCTTGCTGTCGATATTTCTGACGCACAATATTTGCAACTCGATATTTGTGATTCGATAATCTATCTCTGCACCCTTTATACAATTTAAGGGCTTCCAAAGAATCTTTATAAGTGGACTTTGTTGTTCTTCCACACAGGATTACATGGGCAAATGATCTTTCATTGTGTTGCTCCCAGAATACCGGCATCCACCATGCATCATGGCAATGTTATCAGCGTTTTTAAGGCGGAGGCACAATTTTGGGTCCAGTAATACCCTGCTGCAATGTGGTTGTGTTTGCCTGCATTCAATCAAGTTCACATCTTGTTCCTTCATTGAATTTGCGAGCCCTAGGGACATGGCATGCTGATTGCCAGTCTAGGCCATCCATATATTGAACAGAGTCGCATACTCATTCTTGGCAGCTATAGCAGTTAGCTACAATGACCTTGTCTCCTTATAGAGCAAAGAAAAAAAGCATGTGGTGGGAACAGAAGAGAGGCCCTCGGGCATATTTACAAGGAGCTATTGCTGCATCCATTTTTTGATGCTGCTGTGGCTTTATTTGCACCATATTTATAAAGTGACGCTAACTAGCGTCACTTTTGTAACACCTGCGCTTATTTTTCATAGCGTCTGATCCGGTTTTGGCAGTTAATGCTATTGATATGCAAGGTAGGAGTTCTCCCTGAAAAAGCCTCACAAAACTGACACAGCTGTATTTACAATGATTTCGAAAATGGCTTTACCTTGGTAAAAGAGGCAAAGAGTCGAAATAGCCACATATTTTTACTGCAACAGAAAAGCAGGTGTATAAATGATGCATTGTCACTGGTATAAAAGCAGAACATACCCAAATCACTCTGTCAAACTTAATGGCACCATGGACCTACTCCTACTGCAACTCAGAGCACCAAGAAGACCACCACCACCACCATCACCACGGAGGCAGTGCAGGAGAAGGGAGCGGACATACCACCAGAGGATTACCCTCATTGACCTCAGGGAGGAGGAGGTCATTGCTCATTACAGGCTCAGGAAGGAGTCCATTGTCCAGCACGTGCACCAGATTGCATCAAGACTGCAGCCAACATCGCAACGATGCACCAATATCCCTTCATAGGCCAAGCTACTGGCTGTCCTAAACATGTTGACTGGGGGTGAGTGCTTGCAATGTTCAACACTCCGTCCATCATTTCCTTTGGTTTTGCTTTGTTCGCCATAAGTTGGCAGGGTATGCTCAGACGTGAGTCCCTTGCTCACTTTGCCACTGGATTCAAGCAAGCCTGGCTGAAGATGGCTGATATGCCAGAAACTGGTCCTAGGAAGCTTGTTTCCGGTCCAGGGAATACATGGCTTGGCAGTTCGGGCTGGACTGTTCCCATGAGGCACAGGGTCAGACTGATTTGCATATGGCCATGTCTGAACTGGGGTGGCAGAGTGGGCTAAAGAACGATGTTGGATTAAACCCAGATCAGTTGACTGGGGGTGAGTGCTTGCAATGTTCAACACTCCGTCCATCATTTCCTTTGGTTTTGCTTTGTTCGCCATAAGTTGGCAGGGTATGCTCAGACGTGAGTCCCTTGCTCACTTTGCCACTGGATTCAAGCAAGCCTGGCTGAAGATGGCTGAAATGCCAGAAACCGGTCCTAGGAAGCTTGTTTCCGGTCCAGGGAATACATGGCTTGGCAGTTCGGGCTGGACTGTTCCCATGAGGCACAGGGTCAGACTGATTTGCATATGGCCATGTCTGAACTGGGGTGGCAGAGTGGGCTAAAGAACGGTGATGGATTAAACCCAGATCAGTTGACTGGGGGTGAGTGCTTGCAATGTTCAACACTCCGTCCATCATTTCCTTTGGTTTTGCTTTGTCCTAAACATGTTGCCATCATAAACTTGACAAGAGTATTCCAGGCATCCTTCTCTAAATTCCTCTCCTTTGTCCTGGATGCCATCATAACCCTCACACCCCTGTACCTCTTCTTCCCCGACAAAACACAGAACCAACGGGAAAACAAGTAAAGCTTCTATGACATTGCAGGATTTCCATATGTGTTGGGGGTATTGTGCCTCCAGCAGCTACATCACGCCTGTACCCCAACAGGAAGCACATGCATTTCATGAACATGCAGGCAATCGTGGACCATCTGGGCCTCTTCCATCATTCCACCATCAATAAGCGCTTCCAGAATGGGGCATATTGGAAAAGTCTACTGGTTGGTAAGTACTTCTGGAGCATACGTAGTTGGTGTGGGCCTATATACTTGTGCTATACTACATGGCATATGCACAACACAATCCTACAAGTCACACGTGTCAAGACTGCGTACGCCACTGTGTGCCACATAAACAAATTTACAAATGAACTGCAGGGGCATCACTGGTCATGATGCTCTGGTGGAGCAGGTCCACAACTCATATCAGTGAGTCAATACAAAGTCTGCATGCCCTTTGCAAAATTCCTACATAACTCAAACCCCTTGTGTACTGTCAACATAGTGGACACGGTGCACCGCCATGTGTACACTATCATGTCCCACATTGATATCCACTAACTGCCATCCCCATGGCAGAACACATTGAACATCATTTACTACAACTCTCACTGCCAAAGACCTATGACTAAAGAACACAACATCACTAGCTCCATCTACAGGTAGTAAAATCTGACATGTATTATTTCAGAACTGTCAACAGTAGTCAATAAAAGACACAATAGATGAGTATTAGAGATGTGTATACTCAATGACTAATTGACTCTCCTTACTGGTGAACATCGATCACCTTCATGGCATGGAATTGCTACTTCCAAGTATGGCAAATAGTAATTGAATCACAGAGGACAGCATATCTGTATGTGTGGTACAATGTCAGTAATTTCCAATTCCTACTTGCGAGTATGCCACACAATGTCATAGCATGTATCTTACAGTGGGCAAAGTGTATGAGTAATTCAGGACACATAACCAAATGTACATGAATGTGGGGCCATCCCTTGTCATGAATCTAAACTAACTGAACCCCTCCTGTCATTGCAGCTGACCAAAGATATGCTCTGCAGCCGTGGGCGATGACCCCTATGAAAACAAGCATTTGCAATGCAATAGGTCTCCCAGTTGCGAGAGTATAAGATATTGGCATTGTACATGACAATGCCTTTTATTTATGTGTTTTGAAAACCAACACATAAAAGGCAGTGTCATTTATATTGGCAATATCTTAGACTATCGCAAATGTGAGACCACTTTAACGGTGGCTGTTCCCCTTTCTTTAGATGCTGCTTGCCACATTCAGCTTACAGCGAGCCGTGTCTAAAGAAAGGGGTGCGCCTGCCATTAAAGTGAAAGAATGGCATGGGGCGCTTTTACAAAAAAAACCCATTTATTTGTGAAGTTCATAAATAATGCGTTTTTTTTTTTGTAAAAGCGCCCCATGTCGTGCTTTCACTTTAAAATGCGGCTGCGCCCCTTTCTTTAGATATGACCAGGACCGGACTGGCCTTAGCGGGCACCGGGCAATCCCCCGGTGCGCCGCAGGGGTGGGGGCCGGTTTTGGGCCCCTGGGGGCGGTTTTTGTTACAGGGCCGTTTTTGCAGCATAGCTGCAAAATCAGCCCTGTAAAAAAATCGGCCGAAAACCGGCCCCGGGCAAAAAGCTTGGCGGCACCCCCAAGCCCCGGGGGGCCGGCCGAACACTTTGCCAGGGCCTTTTTTATTTCCCAGTCCGGCCCTGGATGTGACTCGCTGTAAGCTGAATACTGCGAGCAGTGGTTAAAGAAAGGGGCGCGGCCACCTTTAAAGTGAAAGCATGGTATGCGGCATTTTCACCCAAAAAAAAACGTCTGGAGCGCGGTTGCTATTGTTAAATTGGACACCACTGGCAAATAAAATAATTGAAGAAGCACAGCCACAATAGTTAAAGTGGACAGCACTGGTAAATAAAAGAAATAAAGTAGCATGGCCGCTAAAGTTAAAGCGGAATGGCCACCATTACTAATAAAAATATAAAAGTGTGTGGCATGCTGTGCTGTAGGAAAGCGCGTCATGGGTGGAATAGGGGGAAATCATTAAAGAAAATAGTGCTCACAGACTGTTGATAAAGCAAACCGTGTAACAACACAAGTAAAAAGTCCATTCCTCATGGGAGGTTACAAATGCAGACAAGGCGGTACTAAGGACGGACTACTAAACCTGTACATGAATCAAAAGCAATGATTTTGAAAGAACAGTAACGTGAGACAATTGAAAAGGTACCTAAATACAGCATGACTCGCAGAGCAGCGCGTGTGCTGCCCAGGCTCAACCTGAAAACTCATACAGAACCGAAAAGGAGGTACAGTCATGCCTTAAGCAGGACCCGGTCCATAGTAGAGTGGATGTTCGGCATACTCAAATCCCACTTCAGGAGTCTAGCTATGTCTGGAGGCTGATTGCTCTACTCACCACCAATGGAGTGCAAACATGTTCTTGTTTGCTGCATATTGCAGAATATTTGTGTAAGGACAAATGTACCATGGGATGATGGTAATTAGAAACAGGAACTGCTGGATGATAAGGATGAGGAAAATGAGGAGCCACATCAAACAGTACCATCAGAAGCAGCAACATGGCGGAGGGACCATATCACTCACAATTTTGGTTCAGAAGACTGGAACTGTAAGAGTGAAACTTACCTTTTTAACCGCAATATTGTTTTCCTCATAGCATAACATTGAACTGTTCAGAAATTGGTTTAAGTGTCGACTTTTGAAAGTGAAAAGTATTTATATTTAGAAACGTCCTTACCTTATTGCGAAAATCCTGGTCTTAACATACAAACAAAGCCTATTTTTCTAACATTTATGTGGATCGCCTTTTTGAGTCATGTGCCCATTATTGGTCAATGTCTTACACTCCTCTGTGTTAGGCCTAATGTTGCTCGCCCACACTACCACTAATGGAGCACTTTGGGTTTTACAATGAGCCCTGTACACTTTTGAAGAACCCCTGTATTATGTGCACGGTATAACCAGCTAATGGCATACCACATACTGAGCCAGCTTCCTACACCGATGATCCACCTTGGCATAGCCCCTATGGGTATTCACACATTAATGACACCTGCCATGGCTTGCACAGCTTAGCTAACCTATGAATGTGAAAAAAAACTTATCACTGGTCTTGACCAGCATTCCCTATGTAAATGGTATGGCTCCTTGATGTCCACCATGGCTACACTATGCTTTGCACTGGCTTGCCCGACTCCATACCTTAGAATATATAGCAAATCCCGTTGTTGACTTATGGCCTCATGGAGGTGTTTTTGAGGCGAGAGCCACTGCAGCTGTCCTTACATATGAGACTCCCATTCTACATGCCTCTTGTATGAGAGGCCCAGTGTATGTCAAAGGGGCGCTCACTCACATGGTACTGTATCCAAGGGTATGCCAGCTTGAATCTGACACATTTCAACGTATTCCATACATGTTATTATTCAATTTCCCAATAAAAACGTATATAGACATGGAACATGTCTGAACAATACTGGTACTCTGCAGCACCGAAAGGTTCAAAACTCACGTAACTTAAGGAACAAGTACGCATAATGTGTGATGAATGTAGCGTACTCATTTCCTGGTGTCAAAATCAAAAGGGCATGGGTATTGCTATACCTTGCTGAGTATGGCATGTGAGTTATGTAAGTGCAGAGGCTCATCAAAGCCTGCTTCCATAGTGAAATATAGTAGTGATGTGGTTAAAGATCTGGTCTAGCGAATTGGCCAATAGGTGCATGTTTTGACTCATCATATATATGTGCACTTCAGCCTTCCTTACCAATGTGTAACATTCAGGCATGTCAGCTGTGTCATTTGATTACTTATAACCTGAAGGGTTACACTGCCAATAGCTATGCATATGTACCGTGCTTCTGTTGTATGTAATACAGGGGTGGGCAGAATTTGCGAAATTCACTTTCGTAAATTATCGCGAAAATGTTAAAAATATCCGCAAACATGCGGAAATATCGCGAAGATGCAGAAGTTTTTTTCCCGCCCGTTCGCTGTATTTTCTGCGTGGTCGCGGCTCGCCAACTTACTCATGCGGTTGCTCGCGGGCGCGGCCATCTTGTTTTCACTTGCCTCGCGGTGCATGATCGCGAGAAGAAAGACGTGATCGCGCGACGAATGACTTTACTGCGGGCACGAACTGTCGCGAGACAGCGCAAATGGCTACCAACAATCCAACATCTCGTGGAGAACGCGACCGGATCGGGAAATCTTGTCGGCGAACGCGGGGATTCAGGTAAGGCGATCACGCGCACACGAGAATGTATTATTTGACAGCGCGAGCAAGCAAAAAATTTCCGGTAAAATGCGGATTGCGGAAATTTTTACATTTTCGCGCTCTCCTCGAAACGCGAAAATGTCAAATTATCGCAATTTCCGCGAGCGGAACGGAATTTTAGCCCAGGCCTAATGTAATATATTTGTTCTAAGTTAAATGATGGGCTTTATATGTTATGTCTTGCAGGTAAACCACCAGCATACACAGTTGGTGAGGTGGATGGTTTAAAGGACCCAACTTCACCAGTGAGGGCCTTCATCATGGCTAATTGTTAGTGCAAAGATTGAGTGTGATGTCAGATGCTGTGCGATATTTCCAGATTGAATGTGCATGCCTATCACAAATAAACTTGTGTATAATGATGAAAAGGTCAAGATAAGTGGATGTTAATTGTTGCATGTGTATCAGCCTCTCACTAATGGCAAGGAGAATACATTGCCAATCTGGCATGGGCCACATGATAGAGGCTTGACAGACGAGTCATGATCACAGTGGCAGACTATGTGGAAATATGTGGTAGTGGATACACATCGGAACACGGCCGTGAAAGTGAATAATTTGGAATGCATGTCAGTTGAACATGCTATGATATTGGGGGCATGTAACAAGCAGTGTCATTATCTACCATGGACTTACAACAGTTCAGATCGGAGAGGTGTCATGTGAGGTAGTTATCCAGCGTCCCTTGTTAGATGTAATACAGGCCAAGTTTTCAGTATTGTTACCAATGTGTCCTGATATGGTTCCTTGCCATATTAGTTACACAACATTGTGTGACAATACATGTACATTTGCAGATATTGAACACCTTACTGTGGTAAGGTGTTTCCTATGGCGCATGGAATAAAGGCCAATGCATAATGCAAAAGGCACACTAATGTTCAGTAAAAATGGCCTGTACAAAACAGCATTGTTCCTATGAATACTATGTACTGTCATTCCTAGATGTGCCAAGGTGTTGCAGTTGCATTGTGCAACAATTGCCATGCCTTTGTAATTTGGCTTTAGAAAATCTGATATGATAGATCATAGGCATGTGTATGCTCACTGTAAGATGCAAGATGAATTTAAGCTGGAGGGGCTGCTACCTTTGATGTTGTGAGAATAGTAATGTGTCATAATGTTTGTACCTATTCCTAGTCACTCTTTGACTGACAGTTTTCCTTTTTGCTCAAACAGACACCATGACCCCAGAGCACTTGAGGAAGCACAACCTCAGGAAGGAGCACTACTACACCGCCATTGACGAGTCGCTAAGGCACACATGGCGATGAGGAAGTGTCACAAGGAGGAGATTGCTCTGGGCAAGTGAAAAGTCGTTCCTCTGGGACCACCAACATTGAACAAGAAAAGCACAGGAAAAGATGGACGTGCAGGCCAAGGTACCTCCAAGGCACCGGTACCCAGCACCTCCACCAGCTTACCATTACAACCACCTGTCGCCACACCTGAGGCCATAGGAGGGGCTAGCTCATTTGAGCTCAAAATAAAGAAGGGCCTTCTGGACCTAAAGTTGTGGGTGGCTGTGCTTGAGCACAAGATGACCTGGCAATCACATTGCTCTGGGAAGTGAAAAAGGCAGTGTCAAGACCCTAGCCACATTAGCCACAGAAAGCCTTTCTGTCCTGTACATAGTTTTAATGTTTGGCTTAACCCCTTCCCTGCTCATGACGGAACCACTCCGTCATGAGCCACGGTTGCGCTGTGCTCATGACGGAGTGGTTCCGTCATGCTGCGGCCGTTGGCTGCCGCTCCGCCCACGCGGCGCTAATTCCCCGCCTGTGCGGGCGATTAGCGCAGTGGGCGGAGACGTGACGGAACCACTCCGTCATGAGCACAGCTCAACCGTGGCTCGTGACGGAGCGGTTCCGTCACAAGCACAGCACCACTGCGCTGCCCCCAAACCCCCCCCCAGCGCCGCAGCGGAATTCCTGCCGCGGCGAAGGGGTTAATTGTTTTATAGCTTAGTTTAGGTTGGTTAGTGTATTTATAGTGTAGGGGTAGTGATTCTAGGGGTTTTGCAGGGGTGGGAACAATTTTAGTGGGTAGGGGTACTTTGTGTTATTTTGGGGTGGGGGTTGATGGGTTTTATATGTGTTATAAAAAACCTCACAAAATAAAAAATACATATCTCTATGGTTGTTTACATACTATGTTTAGTTAGATGATGTTTAGGTATCACTTCTGTTGTCCTTGTGTGAAGACATGTCTGAAGGGGGATAGGTGGCTGATGTTTGTGATGTTGTGTTAAATGTGTAGAGTACACTAGGTTAAGTTAAGGCTTTTTCAGATTGTATATAGGATAAGATAGTGTAGGTCAGGTTAGATTAGTTAGTGTAGAGTAGGTAGTACATTTTTCTGTTGACATTAAATAGCATTGTTTGCTACATACAGGTATACATCATGATTTACTGTATGGGAGTTAGCATGTGTGCCCTGCTTATGAGCCCGCATTGTAACAGATGTGGCTTTCCCTTCTTTTAAGGTAAAGTGAGGCCTCAAATGAGTGCAGCCCTAGATAACATTCACTACAACCAGAAAGATTATTAGCTTTAAAGTTTGCTCATGCCTTATTAGTCTTATTGAATCCCAACCTTACCCGGATTGGAGGTCTGTCATATGGTCAACCACACATACAATGGCATTATGCAGCATTTACATAAATGAGTAATGGAGGCATGCATTCCCCTTGTAGGTAGAAGGACGATCAGACAGCTTTTTAAGCTTCTTTTATGGTTGGGATTTAAACAAACTAAGGGGTCCACCTCAGTGAGAGGTAGGTTTTAAGGAGACATTGAACATATGTGATCATGAGGAACCATTCTGATTGAGTTAAAGAGGTCATAACCTGGAGAATTGATTTTTTGTATGTCTCTTTATCTACTTACCTGCAGGTTCTACCTGTGACACATATCTGTTGATGGTGAGACTGCACCTGTTCTGAACCAGCAACATTAGAAAGATGGTTGTCCTTACTGGTGAGTCAAAAAGTTAATTGACCTCCAGATATTGGGTTCTGAGCATGCCGGAACTCACATACATGAAATGTGAAAATAATTACAGAATTGGTTGAAAGGATGATACTGGAGTGTGGTGTGCAACTTGGTGAACCCCTATTCCTGAGTGTAGTGTGGTGCAATTTGTTTACCTATACTAAAACACTTTTCCTTTCCATTTTATGGTGGTAAGATTTTATGATCTCTGTATACTAGATGTAGTAACTTAATTGATGATTGATGCTCTATGGCATTTTTATATACTTTTATGTTTTTATATGACATTTATTCAGGATTTTTATCTTATTAACATTTATAAAAGGGAACTATATTGTTCATCTTGAAGAAAGAAGGTGGTCACAAATTACATTATCCACTGAAACAAGTCAACGCACTTGTTGTGCCAAGTTTGAGAAACAGGTGAACACATTAGAAAAGGAATTGTTTTTCATGTGTTGTTTTGATTGATTCCTACAAACTGGCTCAAATCAATGACAAATGTAGTCGTCTTGTATGTTTTCTCTCCTCTAAATTGTTTATTTTGTGCATTTGCTGTATTTTTGTGTCTAGCCCTTTTAATTGAATGGATTTTAAACTTTTGAAATCTGTAATGATATTTGATATACAGATTATTTTTATTCAAATGTTGTGATATAACTGTTCAGTTAACCTTGTAGTCTTTAGCTAATTCAGGACTGGGGTAATGAGTGCTTGCTGTGTGGGTGTCTGTGTGTACAGCTGCTGAATGACCAGTGGTTCCAAAGGGAATTATTTATGACTTGATTATCTTTACATTATCTATCTACAGACATTGTTGAGTAGTGCATGTGGCAATCACATGTTACCATACGATTTGTCTGTGTGGCTAACTTCATGTGACATGCTTTAGAGGGATGCTGTTGACAAAACATTTGCCCAAATTGTAGGTTTGTAGACTGGCAGGCTGACGGCTGCCCCGTACAGCCTTACACTTACAGCATTTATTTATCAGCCCAATTTTGTTTGCTTACTACTATCCATGGGTAGACCTGGCACTTGTGGTGTGAATTAATTCACCATTAACATTGACTGAATGACACCTGTTTCACTTCATGCTTGCAACCTTGAGTAACCACTTGCTAGTCAACACACACATACGGTTCGCCAATTACATTTTACTCCCACTGCCTAGCATTGTCCCTAACTCCAAACAGCACATGTTCTTTTGGCAAATAGTTGGTGTGTTTGCCTCATAGAATACCCAATGGTAAACTTGTTCGAGACTCCAACAGACAAACAACACACAGGTAGTGCTAAGTGCATTTATATACAAATGATGATGTGGCTCACAGGCACAGTTCTTAGGACAGCAAACCCAAAAAGATGTTCCGAGCCAGTGGATGTCCAGGCAGAATCAATGGGGGTGAAATGTTATGGGACATGTGGAGTAGAGGAGTTCTTCAGTGAGGAGGATGACCACAATGTCATTAGGGAAGATAGGCCACATTGACAGTCCACAAATGGTCAAGGTGAACAGGGCAAAAGCAAAATGAGGACAGTGGAAACTGATTTTACCTGGTATGTTCATAAAAACAGGGAAAAGGTGAAACTAGGTATGTGGCACTGAAGAATGCTACAGACACTTTTTTGTGGGAAAGAGGTATAGCCCACATCTTCCTCCCCTGATGTATGCGGTGCCTCCCGTGAGGGGGTTGTTGTAGGTGCAGCAGCCGAGGAAGGCACACACACATCAGGGGCAGAAGATGTGGATCCCGTGCCTGCAGCAGCACTCATCGGTGCCAACACACGAGGCAGAACAGCAGAGAGAAGGATCTGCTGGTTTTGCAACACAGCAGCAACATTGCGGGGGTAGGCAGACATGGCAGCAAAGTGCGAGTCCTGCTTCAACGACATGGACTCCAAGATGGTTCTTATTGCCCCCAACTGGTTGGCCATCTTGGTAATGCCACTTTGGCAGGGCATTTGTTCAAGCCACTACCTCATTACACCAGCTATGTCAGCCAGGTAATGCTGGAGGCCACAGAGTAGAAGGTAGGTACTTCGGATGGCAGCAGTGTTGTCCACATTGGATCTGAGGCACCCACAAACTCCTTATCCACCCCTGCTCTGCCAACTCCCACTGGACTTTTACGACAGTACATTGGAAAGTAACCTGTGGGTCCTTGAAGTGCAGGGCCCTGGGTGGGGTGGCAGGTGGGTTCTCTGATGGTTGTAGGTAGGGGATGTGGAGACCCCCTGAAGCTGTTGACCCTCCCCGTGTCCAGAGATGGTGTCCTGATGCAGTCCAGGAGTTCTTGGAGGGTGTCCTGGTTGATGGTTTGCAGGTTGTCATCCCCATCATCGCTGAAGTCCAGGACAGTGTGCTGGCCATGTGGTGAGGGGTTATCCTCTGCAATGAGATGGGGAAATGCTATCTTTGATCTCTCTTAGATATTGACGTGAGTAATCCGGTTGACAATCAAGGTGCAATACATTTCACTTTCAGTTCCTCATTGATGCGTGGCACACTTGTTATGCAAGGGTATGGATTACAAATGTCACTGTATATCCCTTTTGGATGACTGGAACTTAGCATTGTTCTCACTACCACTGTGTGCCTACTCTGAGTGGATGGGCCTGTCATACTAGGCAGATTACGATCACTGATGTTCGACCCATTTCATCATGACCAGAGTTGGTTATCTGCAGGGTGACACACTTGCTATAATCAGACCTATGCACTTGTATGTGTACATGCCTCCTCTGGCTGTTCCCAATTTGATGCTGGCAGCCGATTTATTGCCACACAGTGATGGAACCCAGAACATGCATTGACTCTCATGGCTCTATGACACCTACATCATGCATGACTATATCCTTTGGACTGACATGGCAGGGTGTTATAGAGGAGATGCAGATCAGGCAGCACTCCTCATGGTAGTAGTGCTGGGAGTAGTAACATATACCAACCCAGTTTTCTAAGACAACTGGGCTCATCCACCTCACCCTCTGACCTTCCTGGACTCGTGTCCCTTGTGGTGACTAAGTAGGTCTCCCTATCACTTGACAGATTCCTGTATGACATCGTCTAACTTCTACATGTAGCACAGTGAGACTATTTTGGGCCATATTTCTTTCTGGAACATACTACATCTTCATCCAGGTCCACATGATATGTAGAATGTTGTATCACAATGGGATGTTGCTAGTCATTCCTAACCAGCTTCTACTCAAGTGGGACCCAGTCAGACGCAGCAGTGCATCTGTGTTTGTGACAGTACCTTGCAGTACACATGTCCCTTCTCACCTCGTTGCAATTGAAAGTCTTCCCAGTCAGACATACTGGCAGTTCGATATGCACAGCAAGCACCTTCCATGCACAACACTAGCAGAAGCCCACCAGGGCAACACACCATCGCTTGTTTTGACACAGATAGGGGCATATTGACAAATGCATTGTGCCACCAGAGCGTCACTTCTTACAACACTCCATTTGTGCAATACCCTGCTCCATTTTTTCAAGGAGGCACTAAGCCACTTTGCATGCTATACCACCTTGTATATATCGTCCCGTTTGACAAAGTTTTCAGCTTCAAAGGGGTGTGCAATGTGTGTTGCTGTAGGCGTTCGCACGGACCACCAATTGCTGTTTGGCACTGCTCCAGATTTACAAGTAATCCTTTCAAAAGAAGGCTTTAGAGTGGGCCTCATTTGTTGCTCTTTCTATATGTGCTGAATTCTGCAGCACACATAGAAGGAGCAAAACGTCATTATTTATTCGTTATGTGCAGGTAGGTATGCACCATATTTATAGGAATATGCACCATCTCTGTGCTCAACCCTGCACTGGTACTAAAAGTACACTCGTACACCAATGCAGGGTCCCTTATACCATGGTGCAAGGGTGCCTGCTTTGGCTCACAGCTATTCTTTTTTCACCGGTGTAGCGGTGAGCAGAGGGGTGGTACATATTCCTGTAAATACGGCGCATCCCTACATTTATGAGATGATGCAGATCGGTGCAGCAGATTTGTTTGCTACGACGTGCTACACCATTTCACTGTAAATATGCCCCATGGTCCTCTGGTGGTGACTACTTGCATTTACCCCCACACCTAGTCAGATTTAGTAGATGAAAGGGGTTCAGGTGGTTCCTACCATGGCAGTTCACACCTGTGTGCTCTGACCCTGCATGCCAGGACTTCTGCGTGCAATGTTCTTTAATCTAGGCTACTGTGGATAGGGCTCCTAAAATGTCCCTATATGTAGATACTTTCCATGGCTCACATATCCCCCACCCCTCAGGTGGATTGTTTCTCCTCTGAGAAGCCCATTTCGTGCTATGAATTTGCAGGCTAAGTTAATGTGCATGGGCCCTGGTGAGACAGAGGGGCATATTTCCTAAACTTTGTACATACAGCAAATGTCTGCCCTATTCTTTTGACAGAGGGCAGCACAACTATAAAGGTTGCAGCGCTACCCTATGATAAATATTGTCAAAGTGTCTAACCATAGATGAGCCAGCATCCTACTCTGTGGCCTGCACACAGTCCCGCAGAGCACTGGGACATAGATGCCTGCACTGTGCAACATGACTTAGTTACCCACATTGCCCCTTGTTGCAACTCACCCTGTTGCTGTTGTAGTTCGTCATAGCCAGCACTGTCCTGTCCCATAAACTCCTACCACCGACTCCTCGGAGAAGACTGTAGACACCTGCTCCTCCAAGGGATCCTGCTGCTACTGGGGAGCTGGACTACCACCTCTGGTCTACAATGCTGCCTTGAGATTGGTTGCCAGTTTCTCCTTTGTCTTGCGCTTGCAATCATGCCAGCTCTTTTTACAGTCACTCACTGTCCTCTTGACTTTGACAACGTTGTTTGCCTTATCCACAATGGTCTGCCATACAGCCTTTTTTTCCCCAATGACATTTTGGAGCTGATGAAGAGCTGGTGTTGGTGCTCCGTCATCTTTGTGATAAAGATCAGATTCTCCTCCTCATTGAACTTGCACTTCCTCTTCCCCGAGGACACTGACTGGTCATCCTGGCTGTTGCTGGGGTTGCTGACCTGGGCTGTGCTCACTCCTGGCTGCTCCATTGTCGCTTTCAGGTAAGTTTGCAATATTTTATTGACATAGTGGCGTTTTTGTATTGTTTTTTTCCTGCTAGATACAAAAAAGGGACTACATGACGGCTAGCATCTATTTTCTAGACCTTAATTGGCCGAACGTCACTTTTGCAGCATGAGCGTTAAATTTCTTAATGACACGGGGCACACAACAGCGCCAGTTTTAATGACGCCGGTTTCTTCCTAATGGCATGGAGCGCTGTATTGTAAATACTACACTAACATGGCGTTAGAATGTGTTGTACTACAGTTGTAATTTTTGGGCGCACCACTGCGGCAAAACTGCGGTGCACCAGTTATTGGAAATATACTCTTCTTATATGAGACTAATGGTGCTATATTGCCTCTCTCCAGGAAGGGCCTCACCCAGTGCTTAATTTGTGCCGGGGCTTTCCGGTGCTTAGCACCGGCACCTTTTTATCAGGGCCGGGTCTACACTGACAACTTACATCAGTGACGCGACTGCACTGCAGTCTGCACGTTATGCGTCCAAGTAAATTCAATATATTTGCCTTACAGCAGTGTTTTTACAGACAGTCTCAAGTTTACCGAGTCCTTCCGTTAGGAAGAGTGTTGCAGTGCAGTGATGCTGAGAGAGCGCAGCGAGCCCGATCAATTTGCTTTCAGTCTAGCTGGTGGGCGGGCCACTGATTAGGCTGCAATTGGTTCTATGGGGGTAGTGGACTACGCCAGCGTGCCGTGCGTAACCTTTTTCAGTCCACGGACGTCACACATCGAGGCGGGCACTTTAAAACAGCAGCGCAGCAAGGCCCTTAATAAGGCAGTGTCACAGCTAGACACTGCAGTAAGTAATAATAAAAACCAACACTCCTTTTTCTTGCACGTGGTGACTGGTGAGGGTCATCTGAACTTAGTCGGAGGCCCAAGCAATTATGCCACAGGCGCCGGGCGGGGCACCGTGTGCAATGCTCCGGCCCTGGGCCAGGAGGCGGCCGAAAGGGCAGGGCCTTGCCGTTTACATTCACTTTTTCTCATCAATCCACGGGCCTGTATACTAGTACAGAAGAGCAAGAGGAGGGGTTTTTAGACAAAAATGGGAACATGTCTTGATATATTCTGTAGTGTATAGATATTCGCACAGTGTCTCTCTTCGGAATTATTTCTGCTGAAATCAAATGCTGGTTTAACGATACACGTGTAAACCAGTAAACATTTTGTTTAGCGTGTATCTTTACAGTCTGCCGTGTTATGATTTTACATATCCCCTCTAGTAATGTTAATATGCACAAGGGTAACTTCCAGGTTGATAATGAACGTGACCTTTTGTGCGCTCTCACAAACACTTTTCAAGCGCCTAGGCAGTGATTTGAAGTGCCAGATTTCTCATCATAAACGTTTTTGTTTATGGTCTTGTCTAACGATGAAGTTATTATTAGCAAACATGTCCTGTGCCATTTTAATAGCGGAGTTCCTTGGCATTTGCAGGAGTGTTTTTGGAGAGGGACATGAATGGAAACGCGCCTACCCCTTCTATTAAATCATATTTCAGTTCTGTAACTATGCATTTGTGTTTGGTGGCCGCCGCACTGGGCTGGAAATGATATTTAAATACTGTTGATATTTAAAAAATGTTTAACAGAAAGAAACAATGGTGAGGATTTCCTCTCCAGGGTAACCAACCCAATTTGGGAATTAATAAGGATGTTCAGCAGAAGGTCTGTTTTCTTACTGTATATTGGAGCCTCATCTGAAGCCTGCACCCTTGCATCTAGTAAAGTTTAGTATGTGAGATTTGCTTTTACTGTTTTAATACGAGCAGACTGTCTTGTGAGCTCATCTTATTACAAGGTGCCTTTGGTGTTTTGGGATCGTTATTATGAGTACCACGAAGTATGGGAATAAAATAAAGAGTTATCATTAGGAGCTAAGCCTTGTTCCAGCTTACACTTTATGAAGTGTTTACTTTTTTATATCTATGTCCCATGGACATTAGCATTCAAAAAGTGCAAAGGCCTAAAGGTTTACTTAAGAGATGACCGCCTTTGCTGCCCATGTATCCCTTTTCAATGCATTAGTCGTTTTAGATATTTATTTCAAAATTGTGCACTTTTGATTTTATCTTTTTTAAAATGTTCCCAGGGCAGGGGAACCTCCTATAAAAACCTTACTTGGAGGAAGGCTCCCTTGCTGATATTCAGATTGAGTATTACATCTGACTTTCAGCAGTGCCAGTGAGGATGTGGGCGGAGCCAATAGAGTAATTGGGTGAAGCCAGTGGAGGAAGTGGGTGGAGCCAGGGGAAAGTGAGCGTGGCTCCCAAAAAAATGTGAGCACCTGGACTTCATATTTTACAAATTAAGCACAGAACTTTGATGCATAAGACGGACAGGATGATGAAATCTGTATGTCATTTTTTAACTTTATGGATAGGAATGGTAATCCCCATTTGCTTACTCCTAAAAGCTGTTTTGTAGTTTACACCTGAAAACAGATAAATGCAATATCAATGATCGTATCTATACCACACCTTCTACTTGGTCAAAATTCGCACCATTCCACTTATAGACCATGTATTGCATGTTCACACCCCAAACTCCAAGAGGACCAACTGTGATGTGTGCGAGGCCACCTGGTAGGTTAGTCCAGCTGCCTCCGGACAGTGAGAAGATGCCACCTCCTGCATTCACTCCAGACACCTGTGCACTGCCCGCATCAATCTGTGTGATGCTCCCTCCAACTTCACGGCAATCCAGATCTGGAATGTAAGAACTCAGAATGTTAAAACAGCCATAGACAAGGAAGATCTTTGTGTCATGCAGTATTGAAAGTATTAACATAAATAAGCATCGTAGATTACCGCTAACTATAAGACATGATTCATTACCACGTGAGGCCGCTGCTGCTTGATCTTGGCCATCACCCTACACAATCTGTTACCTATACCTTACATTCCCAACCAGCAATGATCCTCAGCTCAGCTGCCACATGAGCAAAATGAATGCTGATGGGTCAGATGATCACTGGAATGCGACACACTGCAGAGATAAAGGGGCCTTATTTACGAGTGGCCTGCGCCGCCTGAGAATCACTTTTTTGATGCATGGGTCGCGCAAACCTATCAACCATATCTATGAGGCTAGACAAAGTCACTTTGCGTGGCTTTTAATGGCCGAATAGATATGGAGTAAGACAAAGCAGCGCAAGTCGCTGCGTTGTCTTACTCTGCGTTAGGGAAGTGTTCCATGGGCATTGAGGTGGGTGTTCCCACGCAACATCCATGGATTTTATGCTTCCCCAGATTTGCAACATCATGTAAACCTATTGAAGCGCCAAATGCTTACACCTCCCCAGAGCAGAAGTAACGAGAAGTGTTTTAATTTCTTCTTGCTTTTACCTCTTTCCACTTGTGCTGCATTCTGCAGTACACACACAAGGAGGAAAACGCCTCCATGGATTGTTTTTGAGCAGGAAGATGTTTCTTCCTGCACAAAAACAATCTTGTATGCAATGCAGACACCCTTACACTATGGTGAAAGGGTGTCTGCCCTGGCGCTAGGCAACCCATTGTGCGTTAGCGCAGAGGGAAAAGACAGGAATGCACCATTATTTCATAAATATGGTGCATTCCTTCCTTTTCACGTTGAGGTAGGGCAGCACATCAAAATGATTTGCGCCATTGCCATACGCCAATTACACGAAAATAAGGCCCACCGTATGTACTTCTATTGACATATCAGTTTATGCAATAACGCTCATATCTTTAAACTTCTGTAAACATCTTTTTATTGAGGCACCCATCTTTGGAATTCACAATAAAGGCATCAATGGACCTAATCACAAGTGGCCATAGCAGGCTGTTCGGTATTTATCACGCCAGTTCAAAATTTGTGATGACGGGGTTCGGGATGTTTTTGTGTCTGATAAACAGTGCCTTTTGACTCTCAAAAAATAGGACATGACATACGGATTTTGGGTGCTACCCCAACAAAATTATCATGTTCCAGCAATTACTGAACATTTTTCTCCTTTTAAATCCTGTCTCGAACTGTAGACTTTATCACACCCGATAATTACTGGGTCGGCATTGTCTGGCTCACTCGTAATGAGGGCCTATGTAGAAAAATCTTGTAAGCAACTTTAGGAATGGTTACATTTTAGGGCCTCAACTGAGCCCTAAAAAATCTCTTAAGCATTTGCTGCAACTATTTTGTTACTTTGCTGAAAAACAAACCTGCCAACGTGTGAAAATGTTTCCTCTTGTGAGGAGAGGGGCCGGGCCGTGGAGGGGGCTGAAGCACTTTAAATGCGCTGCCTTCCTATTCCAGCGCCAAAAAGAAAAGCTTCCGAGGCTTGCACCAATGTGCGGGGGCGGTTTCAACTCTGTAATGGACACTGGCTGTGCAGAGTCTGCAAATAGTTAGCTACTAAGTTGCTCTCTACCCGTGTGATATCGACTCCTCACCGGGTGACTGTTTGTGGGGAGACAATATTGTGTGACATATGATGGCAGTGTGAATTGGAAGGTGCAAATATTCTCGTGCAGTAGAGACAGTAATTCATCCTGTGGACAGAATCCTATACGTGAATAGAATGGAGAGGTTTAAATATTTTTCTTTGCCTGGTAAAGCAGATGTAAATCCGAATGCAAATTCGCATTTTTCGCACTTGCCTACAGCATACAAAAGTCAAATCGAACTGCAGGTGAGATGACTTGACTGCCCCCAGTTTGCAGTTCTCCAACGAGAGCGGAGTACTGCTTGGACATCCAGAGACCAGCAGGCACACAGGCTCCTTTCATGTGCCTAAATAGCCACATATGACCTCTAGTAAAGTGAAGGGACGCAGATTCCAAAAAGCCTGTCAACAAGAACGGAAAAAAACAAAATTAACTAAAAGCACGATTGCCGAATCTATACAAACAGATGGTTTGGGCAGCAAAACGTGAGCAGATGGAAAACAAATGAATGCACATATCGAGACTGAAGGGGAGACAGGGGCAATCTGAGCTATGGAGGTATTTTAAGAACAAAATCAGTCCACCATTGGCCAGAAATAATGTCATCACTGAACAGCAGTGAATGCTCCATGTACGAAACCTGTATGCATCAAAAACTTTCACCCAACAAGAAATCGGATGCTTGGGGTACGTGCCTGGAAACTCAAAACCTAGGGGTTCAGATCACGGAAATGGCTGTCTCCAAAACCCTGAAGACGATTAAAGCAGCAGGGGCGCCTGGCCCAAATAGTATACCTGCCCAGGTATTCAAGGAAGACTCAGACCTGTGGTCTGCTATCTTAACTCTGCTCTACCAAACCTGCCTAACGTCTGTGAATGTTCCAGAGAGCTGGTGGGGCTCCATCCTGAACTCTATTCACAGGAACAGCGACAAGAAGGATCCATCTAACTACCGCCTCATCGCCCTGCTGGATGTTAAAGTCAAGATTTACGCCTCTGTTTTATTGAAGATCTGGAGCTCTGGGCTGAAGTGAATGTTATAATTATACTCAGTCAAACAGGCTTTAGAGCAAACTCCTCCACACTGGAGAACATTGTGGCCCGATCTTACTTAATCTACAGGGCAAAAAGCAAGTAACAGCTCCTGCTCTTTTTCTGTTTCGTGGATTACTCACCCGCCTTAGACCTGGTCGATACGAGCAGCGTATGGAGAAAGCTCAGGGACTGGGGCATCCCAAACAATCTTCTCCAGGCCATCATATCCCTTTATACCCCTACCAGAGTGCAGGTTAAGTTAGCACAGACAGCAGTCACTAGGAAAATCCAGACGGATAAGGGTCTAAAGCAAGGCAGCATGCTAGCACCCTTGTATTTAATCTCTACACACCAGACATGGGCACCGCACTAAAATGAGCAAACTTAATCATGTCTAAAATTGAAAGCACAATACGTCAATATGCTCATGACATCATCCTCTTTGGCCATTCTAGAGTAGGCCTACAAAGGGCACTTAATGCCATGGATAAGTACAATTAGGACAATAAAATGGTGGAAATGGCTCCAAGACCGAAGTGCTAGCCTTTGGTCATTAAACAAAAAAAAATAATTTTACCTGGAACCTTGGCCCATTAAAAATTGGCAACTGACACCTACAACTAGGTTGTATGGGTATCAACTAAAGGAGGAGCCAAAAGCACCTGATACATACCATGATAAAGGCGGAATCAATACTAATTAAAATGTGCAAACTAAATAACACCATGGAAAGCCCTCCTACCATCCCAACAAGACGAATAATAGCAGACACTCTCCTACCAACAATCAAGATTGGTTCAGAAGCCTACCTGGGCAAACTAGTCAACATCATGGATAAGAATCAGCTCAAGGCATACAAAATGGTCTTCAAAGGACCAACATACCTCCTGAATTATGGGTAAGCATGGTGTCAAGAATTCCTGTCATGCGAGGGGAGGAAAACGGTAACCAGCGAAAACGGACTACATCTCCCAGGATGCTTAGCGGTTGAGAGGTTATGTAAACAGGAGAGCTGTTACATAACTCAAGGAAAACACGCCCTTATGTAAACAGGAGAGCTGTTACATAACTCAAGGAAAACACGCCCTATAAAGGGAGGAACCGGGAGGTACAACGCTGTCGGATATTGTGTTTACACCGACGTACCTGCTTCGTGATAGAGCAGTGTTCCGGAGTGGTGCTCCAGTAAGGCAAGAACGGAGGTAGGTCGAGTCGTTACTCCCTGGGCCGTGTCTTGCCCCATCGTCACCTGTGAAGGACCCGGAAGCTCTACCGGTCAACCATTGAGTTTCGCTTTTTGACTCGGCTGAGTCAAAGCGCAGTGGCGCTTTTGCTGGTTGGAGTCGTAACTCCCAGCCCGACCAGAGATACAGGGACTGCCAGCTGTAACGCACACCAGGAGGTGTTTGCCGCGTTACAGACTCGGAAGTCCACAGGATCGATCGAGCGGCTGCTCTCGGTTCAGTCTTCTTGCTTTTGATTGGGGTATCGGTGACGCATCACCAGGAGGTGACTCCGCGTCCCGGTGCAGTCTGAGGAAGAGGTTGAGCGGCTGCTCCCTTCAGGTAGAGACCCCGGCTGGGTGTTTCCCCGACTCCTCGATTCTCCCCAACACTCTTCGTGCCCCTCACAGCCTACCGATTGGCATTGTCGGCCATTTCATTTCTGCCCTCTGTTGGCATACGCCGGGATCGGCGTATATGCAGAGGACGGTTAGGACCATCCGTGCTGTGGGCTGGTAACGTACTTAGCCTGGAGGATTCCAGTGACTATAACTTTTGTTTATTCTTTGTATTATTTTTGCCTTCATTAAAATAACTAACCCTTCACAAGTGGTTGCGTCCTCATTATCGTGTCTGTTAAACGATCCTGAGACGTTCAGGGCGTTACAAAATATCCGACCTTAATAACACTAACTGTCTCCCGGTCGATAACAGACATGGCAACACTTGATGATGTGCTGGCTGCTTTAGCGACCGTGCAAGTTGAAGTGGCTGCCTCTAGGCAAGAAACAGCCGATGTAAAAGCCAGACTGGATGCTATCCAATTGGACCCGCTCACGCCCAGCACCTCCCTCACAAACCAGACCCCTGCGGTAGTAGTGGAAATGCCGGTAGCCATCCCCTTGGCAACACCAGAGAGGTACAGTGGGGATCCTAACACAGTGCAGGTATTCCTCACACAAGTGGCGCTACATTTATCGTGCAAACCAAAGGCGTTCCCCACGAGTCAGGCTCGTGTGGCTTTCCTTATTTCCTATTTGGCTGGAAACGCGGCACAATGGGCCGTACCTCTGGTGAGCAGGGACGACCCCATCTTATGTGATTGGGGTGCTTTTCGCGAGGAATTCCTGAATGTATTCGACAGAAGGGCTGACTCGTACACGGCGGACCGTGAAATGCTTGAGTTGAGACAGGGATCCAACGACCTGGTGCAGTATCTCAACGCGTTCCGAAGGCTGGTTGCGGAAACCAAGTGGCCTGTTGATAAACAGACGGCGCTCTTCCATCAAGGGCTGTGCGATGAGCTCAAGGACGCCGTGGCTCATATTGACCCTCAACCCAAGACATGTGAGGGCCTTATCAACCTGGTATTACGGCTGGAACATAGGCTAAGTGAAAGAAAGGGGGATCATGGGAGAAAAGGAAAATCCCTTCCATCCTATGTGACGGTGGGAAGTCCTGAAACTTCCACCGCATCCAAGGGAGAACCCATGGACATCGGCGCAATACGAGTGAGCCTCACAGCCACGGAGAAAGAGTCACGCCGTAAACAAGGATTGTGCCTATATTGTGGCAAAAAAGGCCACTACGTACGTGAATGCCCTGCCAAACCGAAGACGTCACGTTATCGGGCCAACCGGTCGGTAACAGCCGTGGTGGACATACCGGCGGAAAACTAGAGGACTCCCAGACCAAAGAAGGCGCATCTCGGAGTCACTCATCCATCCCTTCACTTTCCAACTCGGTCACTAAGGGACAACGACACCTGTTTCTCACGGTGCACGTGGGAGTGCATGACCAGTGGATACCCGTTGTGGCCATGGTGGATTCAGGGGCCACTGGCATGTTTATGGACCACAACGAGGCATGCAGGCTAGGGCTAGTGCTTCTTCCCAAAGCTGTACCCGAAGACGTCTATGCTGTAGACGGAAGGCGATTGGTGACGGGGACCATCGGGCAGCACACGGGGGTCCTTCCGATGAGATATGGGAGGAACCATTTGGAACAAATCGATTTTAACATCATCCGAGCGCCCCAATATGGCGTCATATTCGGATTGTCGTGGCTACAGAAACACAACCCCTCTGTGGATTGGCCAACACATCGCATCGAAATGACGTCACCGTATTGCATCCTGCATTGTGGAATAAGAACGGAATCCCTTGACGCAGATGAGAGCGGGAGTCAGACGGTGGCTACAGCGGCAGAAAAAGATGTGGCTCTCCCCCAGGCTTATCACAGTTTTGAGGATGTATTTGATGAGGTGAAGGCGGAAGTGCTACCACCACATAGACAGTTTGACTGCCAGATCGACCTGGTGCCAGGGGCCAGCGTTCCCAGCGGCAGGCTGTATGCCCTGACGGAGCCTGAAAACGTGCATCTCCGGGGGTACCTGGATAAACTCCTCAAGCTAGGATTCATCCGCCCGTCCAAGTCTCCGGCCGCCGCGCCACTCTTCTTCATCCCGAAGGCTAATGGGGAGCTGAGAGCCTGTGTGGACTTTAGGGCATTGAATGCGATAACCATAAAAAATCGGTACCCCTTGCCTCTCATCAGTGTACTTCTGGAACAGGTCAAGAAAGCTCGTATCTACACCAAGTTGGATTTGAAAGGGGCATACCATCTGGTGCGCATGAGGGACGGAGACGAGTGGAAGACCGCCTTTAAGACCAGGTTCGGCCTTTTTGAGTACCTCGTCATGCCGTTCGGTCTGTGCAACGCCCCGGCAGCCTTTCAGTACTTTTTGAATGAGGTATTCAGAGAGGAGTTGGATATCTACGTGGTCGTATATATCGACGACATCCTCATCTATTCGTCCAGTGTGGAGGAGCACGTATACCACGTCAAAGCTGTGCTCCAAAAGCTGAGGGAAAACATGCTGTTTTGTAAACTCAGCAAGTGTGACTTCCACGTCACATCCGTGGAATTCCTCGGAGTGATGCTGAGTCCAGAGGGACAGGAGATGGCAGAACGAAAAATCAAGGCGGTGAAAGAATGGCCGGTGCCCCAAAGCGTGAAGGACGTCCAAAGTTTCATTGGCTTCGCCAACTTTTACAGGCGGTTTATAGATGGATTTTCAGGATTGGTGGCCCCAATCACACAGCTACTGAGGAAGTCCAAGGAGTTTGTCTGGTCCCCTGAAGCGAACAAAGCCTTTGAGGCCCTGAAAAGCGCCTTTGGTAAGGCACCGGTGTTGGCTCACCCCGATCCGGATCTCCCCTACGTGGTGGAAGCGGACGCATCGGATGTGGCGCTGGGGGCTATCTTGTCCCAACGCAACCACGACACAGGGGTGCTTCATCCCGTTGCGTACATGTCCCGCAAAATCAACGACGCCGAACGCAACTACCATATTGCGGAGAAGGAGCTTCTCGCAATCAAGGACGCCTTCACCGAATGGAGGCATTGGTTGATGGGGGCAAGACATGTGGTATCGGTGTACACGGACCATCGGAACCTACAGTTCATGACGGCCACAAGACACCTTTCTCCCAGGCAGCTGCGGTGGATGATCTTCTTTGCGGGGTTCAACTTCCGCATCACATATCGGCCGGGGACGGAAAACCGGAAGGCGGACGCCCTGTCCCGTCAATCTGCAGTTAAGGAACCATTGCCTGCGACCGAGCGTTCCATCATTTCCCCGAGGATGGTATTGGGGGTTATCCAACCGGATACTTTCCTGAGGGGAATAAAGAGAGGGATCAGGTCATTCGCATGGCGGAGGTGGCTCCTCAGTCACAGAGAATGGCAGCTGAAGGACGGGATACCCCTGAAGGGCAGGTGCCTATTGATACCCACGCCTAGGCTAAGGAAACAAGCATTCATCTGGTGCCATGACTCTCCATGCGCAGGTCATTTGGGCTTTGAAAAAACGGTGGCTAGCATGGGACGGCATTTCTGGTGGCCAACCATGAGAGTGGATGTCAGGAGGTGGGGACAGGAGTGTCCTACGTGTGCTACCATGAAGGCCGACCATGGCCGAACCCAAGGGCTCTTACATCCACTTCCGACCCCGGATAGACCATGGGATAGCATATCACTGGACTTCGTGGTGGGCCTACCGGTAGACCAGGGGATGACGGCAATACTGGTGGTGGTGGATTACTTGACGAAAATGGGGCACTTCATCCCCTGCAAGAGAGTCCCTACGGCCGGGGAATTGGCGTCACTACTCCTAAAGCATGTGGTACGACTGCATGGATTACCTGGGGTGATCGTGTCGGACCGGGGGTCGCAGTTTACTGCGCAATTCTGGAAGACTTGGTGCACTGCGCTGCATGTTAAGACCGCCCTGTCCACCAGCTACCACCCTCAAACGGACGGCCAAACCGAGCGCCTGAACCAAACACTCAAACAGTATCTGCGATGTTTTGTGGACCAGGGCAGGGAAGAATGGGTCGACTTGCTATGGGTTGCAGAGATAGCCTATAACAACGCCACTCACAGCTCCACACAGTCATCTCCGTTCTATAGCAACTATGGCCAACATCCCAGGTTCTTGCCATTTCTACATCCGTTCAGAGAGGACAGGATTCCCGCCACAGCGGACAGGGTGGTACACATAAAAGACACGTTGATGCGCTCAAGGGCTGTCCTAATAGAGGCCAAGAGAAGATACAAGGCTGCGGCAGACAGGAAGAGAAGGCCCGGGCCACTGTACCGCACTGGAGACTACGTCTGGATATCCACAAGACACATGAGGTTTCGAAAGAACAGTGTGTTCCATCCCAAGTACATGGGCCCCTATCGAATTACCAAGTGTATGGGTCCCGTGAACGTGAAGGTGTGCTTGCCCCAGTCATTGCGGATACACCCTGTCTTTCATGTATCATTGCTCAAACCAGCACCCTCCAAGCCGTCTGGGACACCTAGGCCGGTATGCGTGGAGTCGGAGGTGGAGTATGAAGTGTCGGGCATACGGGCGTCCAAATGGCGCAGGGGGAAGCTGTGGTACCTGGTTGCGTGGAAAAGCTATGGCCCGGAGGAGCAATCATGGGAACCGGCTGAAGGGGTTCATGCTCCGCGCTTGGTCTCCTTGTTCCATCGGCGTTTTCCTGCCAGCGCTGGACCCGTGGGGAGCCGCTGAGAGGGAGGATGTACTGTCAAGAATTCCTGTCATGCGAGGGGAGGAAAACGGTAACCAGCGAAAACGGACTACATCTCCCAGGATGCTTAGCTGTTGAGAGGTTATGTAAACAGGAGAGCTGTTACATAACTCAAGGAAAACACGCCCTTATGTAAACAGGAGAGCTGTTACATAACTCAAGGAAAACACGCCCTATAAAGGGAGGAACCGGGAGGTACAACGCTGTCGGATATTGTGTTTACACCGACGTACCTGCTTCGTGATAGAGCAGTGTTCCGGAGTGGTGTTCCAGTAAGGCAAGAACGGAGGTAGGTCGAGTCGTTACTCCCTGGGCCGTGTCTTGCCCCATCGTCACCTGTGAAGGACCCGGAAGCTCTACCGGTCAACCATTGAGCTTCGCTTTTTGACTCGGCTGAGTCAAAGCGCAGTGGCGCTTTTGCTGGTTGGAGTCGCTCGTAACTCCCAGCCCGACCAGAGATACAGGGACTGCCAGCTGTAACGCACACCAGGAGGTGTTTGCCGCGTTACAGACTTGGAAGTCCACAGGATCGATCGAGCGGCTGCTCTCGGTTCAGTCTTCTTGCTTTTGATTGGGGTATCGGTGACGCATCACCAGGAGGTGACTCCGCGTCCCGGTGCAGTCTGAGGAAGAGGTTGAGCGGCTGCTCCCTTCAGGTAGAGACCCCGGCTGGGTGTTTCCCTGACTCCTCGATTCTCCCCAACACTCTTCGTGCCCCTCACAGCCTACCGATTGGCATTGTCGGCCATTTCATTTCTGCCCTCTGTTGGCATACGCCGGGATCGGCGTATATGCAGAGGACGGTTAGGACCATCCGTGCTGTGGGCTGGTAACGTACTTAGCCTGGAGGATTCCAGTGACTATAACTTTTGTTTATTCTTTGTATTATTTTTGCCTTCATTAAAATAACTAACCCTTCACAAGTGGTTGCGTCCTCATTATCGTGTCTGTTAAACGATCCTGAGACGTTCAGGGCGTTACACATGGCGTCCTATGTAACCTACAACTATACGATCAAATAGGCCCCAACCGACACCATACAAGCAGTTCTCCAGAACATGTTTGACAAGAAGGGAACCCATGGTCATTATATCCTCAAAGATCTATTACCACTATACAAATCAACGGTATTGTACAGCATGCAGCTCTTGTGTGCTGCCATTAAAGCGACGCTGAAAAAACAAACTAAAGCGGAGTATATCGAGCAACTGAATTTCCCTGCACTTTACCTCCCTCTCTAGTTCACAGCAGTCTTGGCCGTTTGAGCGGAGAGAGTAGCAGGTTTTTAGCCTACTTCTGGGATGCCACATTAGCTGACATTTTGGGGAGATTTATGGTCTAGGTGCTCTATTTCTTCAACCAGAAAAGCCTATTTTATAGCGATGGGGAAAGCGGATGAACAGCTGAGTAAAGTGAGCATTTGACTCTCCCTGCCACTGTTTTTAACTCGCTCTGCTGCTTTTAAGTAGTTTCCTAAAGAAACCAGGTTAGAAACAGTGTTACTATTTCTACTTTTGGTCCCGACTTTTTAGTAATATTTACTCTGGTCTAGGACTGATTACCATTGTTACAACTCGGCTGGGAATACCACGACTGCATTTTAAATCTGTGTTTTTTGCTCTGCGATATATTATGCACTTGCATTTACCATGCTACCTGGTTCTCCGCTGTCTTGGCCGTTTGAGTGGAGAGAATTGCAGGTTTTTGGCCTACTTACGGATTGCCATATTTGGCTGTCATTTTGGGGGAGGTTTATGGTCTATACACTCTATTTCTTCAACGAGAGACGCCTATTTTAGACCGATTGGGATGTGGGCATGGACGCGCAGTGGATGCATGCAACAGGAAAAGCACCGGTGCGTTGAAGGTGTTGGAACGGCAAATAGGTCCGCGTCCTTCTGAGCACGAATGTCCCTAGGCACCAGGAACTCTGCTTCTTTGACTAAAAATACTATTACTATAGATAAATTATGTTACTCTTCAGTTGAATTTCACCTCCTTAACCCCAAACCCAGATACCCTGGCTCTACATCCTAGTGGTTCACAGGTCCTTTTCCTTCTGTCCTGGAATGTCCAGTTTCTTGCCTTTGTTTAATATTTTCAAGCTCTACAAATTCTTCTATGTTAACTGCTGACTTGAGGTCAGGCCTGACTTCAGCCACTCTCCAGGGCTCACACATTAGGAAGGACTCGAGACCTGCAAATCCAAGTTTGGAATGTAGTTACCCTTCCCCTGCTGCTTCCGGTAGTTTAATAGTTGTATACTAGATCTATGCCAAAGCACTCAATGAAACTTTGGGATCTGCTAACGTCACTTAATCCTGATTTGTGTTACCTAACAGAAAATTGGCTGAATGCAGCAGCTCTAGCATGTATCCTTTAACTCTCCCAAAGCATTATCAACTGCTTAAATTGGATAGACACTTCAGACCAAGTTGACGTGTGGCAATCGCTTTCAAAGATATAGTGAAAGTAGTCGTTAATGTGACTCTTTTTAGTTGAATGGGTAGAAATGTGTATCTTCAGAATCATGCTTTCAGCTACTGATTCTTGGAAGGGTGGGCTAATTTGTTGTCTCCCTGGAGCAAAAAAATGTTTTAGTCACCGCTTACTGGAATCTATTGCTCCTAATATATTAGTATCTAAACATTTTTTTAACTTTTGGAAGACTTTAATATTCATGGAGAAAATGTTCTAAATAATGAGGTTGTCTTTCTCTTGACTGACATGCAGATAGTAGGTCTTAAACAGGTGGTGGTGGGACCCAAGCACTTGGCCAGCCACACCTTAGCCTTAATATTTACTAGGGGGCTCATTATGATGTCGGTCTCACCGACATCTGAAGCAGCGGTCAGACCGCCGTATTACAAAGCGTTCGGTCTGACTGCATGTGTGAGGGACTGACCACTGAGGATCCGACTGGCACTGTGGTCAGAATGTAATTTCTACAATGAGGGTGATGCCTTCTCAGGCACCGCCATAGGGATTACAATGGCCCTCTCCGACGGCCTTTCAATGGCGGTCTGACCTCCATCAGAAACTGACTTTCGGGCCCTTAGCAGGGCCCCCATTCCTCTGCCGCATCCGCCATGAGGTCTGGGGGGGCACCACAGGTGCCCCCTCAAACATTGATGCCCCTTGTAGCAGGCCCCATGAGGTGCCTGCCACAGGGTGCAGAGATGTTTAAAAACATGCCTTTTGGCATCGGGACAAGAGCTACGGCCCTTTTCCAGGCCGCAGCACAAGCCTAAATGCCAAAAGGCATGTTTTCTGACCACTTCACGGTGGTCAGATCCTAATTACGCGGTCGGGACAGTCGACTACCTGTCAGCCAGTCCCTTTACTGAAACAATGCCGGTCTGATGGCATCGTAATTAGGGCCTAATTCTCTGGCGCATAGATGCGAACCTTCTTTACCGCTTCTATGGAAAGATCACTATATGATTAACTTTCAAATCCCAAAAAGAAATAAACAGCTTTAATAAAAAACCAATTACCAGCCAAGCTATGAGACAGTGGAAATCTGTAACTCTGCTCTCCTTTGCCAAGGTTTACCTTCCTTTCGAGTCTCCTTGTAATGTAAATATGGACGTTGGTCGACGAAATTTCCAGAACTCCTGTTCCCAGGTGCCACACCAAATTGCTCCTCTTGGACAGGCTCCTGACACCCCCAATGGAAACAATGCCCCTTGGTTTTCAGCCGAACTAAAACTGGCAAAATCCAAGTGCAAGAGGCTGGAATGGCGTTGGCGAAGGACTAATGCTTCCGCAGATAAAGATGAATTTAAACTGCTGCTGAAGAATTATCATAATGCTCTGAAAAAAGCCCATAAAACCGTTATCATAAAAAGATCGATTAAGCAAACAATTCCACAAAAATTCTCTTCAAAACTCTTTACAAGTTTATTAAACTTGTGCCTGTACATGTGTGATTCCGGCTTCACAAGAGCTATTCGACTCACTAGACAATTTTTTGGAAGAAGGGATATATTATATTTATGTTAATTTTTCTCCAACTATGAGCCAACCTGACAGTCTTCTTGGTTTTTTTCTGTCTTCTCCTAAGGCTACTTTTTCTTTGGAAAGTTTTGTCCTTTGTACTTTGGAGCAAACTCAGAGGTTGCTAGAGAATGCCAAATCAGGATCAACAGTGGATCTGTCCCCCCTAGTATCATGGAAAGTCTCTCCAACTTAATTGCACCCGCCATCATGTTTCTTTTGAATCTCTGAATAGAATCAGCCTCAATCCCTATAATCTGGAACATTGCTCTAATTTCCCCCATCTTAAAAAAGCCTAATGCTGACCCCAATAACCCCCCGAATTATTGACCCAGCTCTCTGCTCCTTCTTCTGCAAACTCTTGAAGATATTATAAATAAAATCTTTCCACATTTTTAGATGAGCACAGGCTCCTCGATCCATTACAGTTAGGCTGTAGATTGTACCACTATACAGAGACTGACACTGGCACTATTACATCACCCCTGGGTGTAGGCACCCCAATGATACTGGTGCTCTTGGATCTAACTGGGGCCTACGATATAGTCTCTCATGAGATTCTAATTCATAGGCTGCATGACATTGTGGTCTATGGTATAGCTCTTCATTGGTTTGTTCGGGAAATCCTGGGGCAACGACGGACAGAGCGGGGCCTCCTTAACCTGAGCCAGGTTCCAGGGTAGGTGAGGTGAAATCCCTGATCACGCTGGGTGATGCTTGCACCCTGTGATATAGAGGATTAGGACGATTTGAGGTCGTATTTATTACTACTTTTCTGGTTTTCTTTAGTTTCACATTTTTCTATAAGTGGGGGCACATCGCACCATTTGGAAATGTATCAATTGAATGCAGTAGCATAATTTTGAAGTACAAAGGTCCTGAAGAAAGCCGCGGGCCACAATCCCTTGAAGGCTGAAACATGTTGACCCTCATCTAGCAGCGACTAGTCAGCACTGCTGGTTACTTTGTCACACTTTTTTAATTAAGGTGTGTGGAGTGAGTTGAATTATATCGTACTCTTCACACAACCTTTTTTAGAATCCACAGTCCTCTTTTTGCACTGCACTTCTACTTTGTTTGGTGGTCACAGTTTTTCACGTGTCTTCTTGACGCATTTCCATCAACCCAAGGGAGCAATAGAGCCTTTAACTAGTGAGGCAGTCTCTACGATCGAGAGACATACCTCTGTTCTAGTTGGATACCATGTGATATAAACGATCATGAGAGGTGTCTTTGCTCTCACTATTTGTCTCATTGGTTGAGTAAGGTTGATGGTAATCCATGCTCTGCTCTGATAACGCATGGGCTTGATTGATTCTACACACCCTACTCCTTTCTTAATCTTTGTGCTGTCTGCCATTAGACCCCCTATTCGCTAATGAGACCTTATCATCAAAATTGCAGTTAGCGCAGAATACCGCAGCAGACTGGTGTTTAATCTTCTGTCTGGCTCTCCCTCTGCTCCAATACTACACTATCTGCGCTGATTACCTATAAGGAAAAGACTCCTCTTTAAGAAGTACTGTCTTACCTATTAAACCCTGCACTGCAAGGCTCCAACCTACCTACAACATAGAATCAGACACTATCACACAACTAGATTGCTGATATCTACAGACAATGCCCTTCTTCACATTCCACAGAATGGTACCACAAGATTTGGAAGGAGGTTTTTTTTTCTTATTTGGCACCTTTCTATTGGAATAAACTTTCCCTACCAATTTGCTGGGAAAGTAAAAATACTCTTAAAAACATGGCTGTTTTAGTTAGTTTTGCTAGTCATATACTTAAGCAGAAGTGCCAAGATATTCCCACCGAGACGATTCACTGCTCTACAGAGATCATGACATAACATAACATACTGTTGAAGGCAAGTGACATTGATGAACTTAACAAAACAAAATCATTGCTAGAGGTGGGACAATTGCATGCCAATGTTCAGCCGCATTTCCTCAGACCCCAACCTTATCACAGCTGTGCCCTGCAGAAAGCTTGCCTTAAATAATGTTTGCAAGGCTAATGGGACTACAATCTAAAGAAGTAAACCCCTAGGTGGCAGTCACTTACTTAAACTTCCAACTGTAGACTCTGCACCTACAAGTATGAATCCTTCAATCATCTACTATGCTGCTACCCGGCACTCTTGAAATCACGCTGTGCACTACTAAATCCACTCTTTCGTGCATACGGCATAAGAACCTATAGGGCCACATTCTCAAGGACTTATCGCCGATTTATCGGCACTTTAGCGCCGCAAAACTGGCGATAGATTTTTTGCCCTATTCTCAAGCTGGTGCAAACTGCCGATATCACCAGTTTTTAAGCGAAAGCTGCCGCAAAAAACATCGCCACAGATGAGAGCAACAACTAATGCTAATGATATGCAAAGTAGGCGTTCTCGTGCAAAAACACACAAAAACACCACTTTGCGATATTCTCAACGACCAGCCAGATCGGCGAAGCGATCCAAAAACAGGGATTTAACACCTGCCTTTTACTGGTGTTAAGCAGGACGACAACCTGCATTATGAAAGGGAGCCCAGCACAGAGCCACATCTGAAGATCAACACATGTCATGGAGCTACTGATCATGCAGCTCGGAGACCCAAGACGGCCAAAACACCCACCGCCACCACCCCAGGCCCCCCCGGACAACCTTCCCCCCCGACTACCACCTAAGCAGCGCAGAACAAGTCAGCGGACATTCCTAAAATGCACCAGCCTCAGAGATTCAATGCCAGAGGATGCCATTGCCCACTACAGGCTCAAAAGGATGACCATCCTCCGCATCCTGACCCACATTGCCCACAGGCTGACGCAACCAACACAGCGGAGAACCAACATCCCTCCGCAGACAAAGCTGCTGGCTGTGCTGCACCTGTTGGCCTCTGGTACCTTCCAACCAACAACTGCCGGAGTCGGAGGAGTCTCACAGCCAGCTCTATCAAACTTCCTCACACATGTCTTGGATGCATGTCCACAAAAGCAACGGCAGGCCCCTGTATCCGCACCACACACTAGTTTCAATTCGTAGTGCTCCTGCGCAACCAACCCCAACGGCAGCCGTTGCTTGACGTCTCAGTGCTCCAGATCCAAGATTGTAGTTACTGAAATGGGGGTGCGCCAGGTCATGAAGTCCGGTAGTCAACAGTAGTGTAAACAGTTCTTCATTACAAATACATAAATCAACAATACGCAAAGCTCAGCCAACGTGTTCCATTCCCAACGGGGAACTACATCAGGGCAATGTGTGGATTCAGTTAACTGCATATGCTGCGGGAACTACCCAATACAATTCCATAGTCCGAAAGTCAGTATTCAGAAACCTGTTGGATAAATTGTGACAATGGTCAAGCGTCCGTATAGTCACAAACGTAATCTAGTACAGTGTATTTCACTTGGACAAACCAGAATGCACACAGATATGATAAATCCTGCATAAAAAGACTGTAACAGAAGTTTGTGTCGTCGTAACCTTCGTAGAAAAGAAAAGGAAGGTTACGACCACACAAACTTATGTTCTGTTACGGTCTTAATATGCAGGATTTATCATACCTGTAAGCATCACAGTTTGTATGAGCTTGATACCCCTGCACCTTCACTTCCCCCACACTGCGCAGGAACAACTGGAGACCAAGCAAGGAAACTATGCCATAGCTGGCTTCCCGCATGTGTTGGGGGCAATTGACTGCACACATGTACTACTTGTGACCCCTGCCGACACTGCACACAATTAACGCAACAGAAACCACACGCATTCCATCAATGTGCAGGCAAAAGTGGACCACAGGGGCCTGTTCATAAATGTCATCGCAAACTTCAGAGGCAGAGTGCATGATTCCTACATCTTCTGCAAGTCCATCACCAACCAGCGCTTTGAGGATGGCACCTATGGAAATGCACTGCTTGTCGGTAAGTACCAACTGAACACACCACACACCTCAACTCCACAATCATACAACTCACAACTGTGGGAATGCACATGTTCCAAAATCACATACAACATGCCAATCAACATGCCCAACTACCAGACACGACAACACAAGTAACTGTGGCAACCGTGGCCAGCCATGTAGACAAACCATCCACAGCATGGCACCTCTGCCACACAATTGCAGAATGTGGGGAGAGGTGGGAACCAAGTATGTGCGAAGGAGGCAAGTGACCCATCAATAAGAATGTATACAATGCCAAGTGTGGCGGTGATGTGCTGGACATATACAGCTGGTGTTTGTAGTGTTGTGGACAGTGGACGCAAACAGGTTACCTCAGGCAGTGTGGAAGACCTTGGACATGTAGCTTTGTCGTCCCCCCTGTAAGCATGAGCGGAGTGGCCTTGGCCGGCGTATGTCGTGAATAAATAGCCCGGGGCTCTGGGTGTGGTTTAGTTCCGGGATAACCACCAAAGTAACTACTGCATGTGTCTCTGTGTCCGCCATATCCTGTCCATAGGCCTACACACATGTGGCCAACCACCTTCAACGGCCAGATTTACTCTGGAGACGAGGTGGCTATGTCCCAAGCCAACCCGCACACATCTTGTCATTGCATGCAGGGTCCTGTCTGCCAGGGCGGCATCCCCACCCAGCCACGAGGCCGCAGCCGTGACCCATGGTGCCTGCGCAATCCTGTGCACCTGCTGCACCCCAGTCCTAGTCCCCAGACCCGTTCGCCGCCCAGTGATGACTGGCCGCCCCTGCGCACCCAGGCCTCAATGCTCACCTGCCACCACCGACGTGTCTCCAAGAGGGCCCACCACTTGCCTTTGCAACCTCCTCAGCCGATCACTGGATTCCGCACCACTGACCCCCAGCGCACCCTGCGGCACCACACCGTGGAGTCATGTGTGTGCTGACTACTGCCTTCGGTATACACAGTGGTCCAGCAGGGGTCACAATTCCAATAGAATCGTGATTGGCAGGACGGCGTATCGAGGCCTACGCATCATCGCAGGCTGCACAGGTGCTCTGCTCTGGTGCCACTAACTCAGTGCACCGCAAGTCATCGCCATGTGGTGGGAGGCCCATGCTTCCCGCTGCCTACACTGCGGTCTAGCAGGGCTCACACAAATCCAATCCAGTACGAACCGCCAGGACGGCGCATCATCACAGGCTGTACACCCGCTCAGCTCTTCAAGTGCCCCTACCTCAGTTCACCGAAAGTCACCGTCCCATGGAGGTAGGCCGTGCCGGACGCAGTGCATCGGGTGCCCCCACCTCTGTGCACCACAAGATATCGTCCCGTGGTGGTAGGCCCATGCCAGCCGCAGTGCATCGGGTGCCACTAACCCAGTGCGCCACAACTCATGGACCCTTCATGATTGAGTCTTGTGGTGCGGACGCCATCATGTCACCTCTGGCAGTGGTGAATGTGATGTGGTAGGCCCCTTTTATTAGCAGGCTCACATGTCCTGTGACGCCTTTGCTGGATAGGTGTGCTGTGGGTGTAAACCAGCCCTCAGGGAGTGGCTGTGGCATGCTGACAACTGGACCAGTGATCAGGAGATCACTACAGGGAAGACCTGGGACATGTAGCTTTGTCGTCCCTCCCTGTAAGCATTAGCAGAGTGGGCTGGGCTGGCGTACGCTGGTCCAGCATCTGGTTGTGAACAATGAGCCCGGGGCTCTAGGCGTGGTTCAGTTCTAGCTGGACAAGAAAGTAACAAATGCGTGTGTCTCTGTTGTAGTGTCGGCGCCACCCAGACTGCAATCGGCAATATTGCACCCTGTGACTCAAGTCCCACAACACGAGCAACATGGACGAAAGGGGGAATTACTGACCCTACATTCATCCATACTTTCATACTTGAATGATCATAGACATGACACATCTGTGTGAATTTGAATGTTTTATTCACATTCAGTGGAGTGTTGAGGCTGGATCAGTACAGGGCCATTCAAACCCCACTTTACATTGTTGCCCTGTGGAGGGCCAGCCAGTGTCCTTTAAGGAATGACAAATTCATCGGAAGAGGAAGAGTTCAGTCCGCAGTCTGATTGTGGTGTCATTGGTAACCAAACAGAATATGGCAGTCCATGTCGAGGTCCAAGGTGAGTATTGCAGAGTGTATCGAGGGACAGTGGAAGGTGATGATGCAGAGGGAAGAACCAAGCAGAAACAGGCCATATGGTGGAGAAGAATGCTACTGCATCTTCGTCCTCTGATGTCTCATGTGCCTCAGATGTGGGTGGTGGGGTTTTGTCTGCAGCACTGTGTCACACTGACACATCAGGAGCCGGAGGTGGAATGTCTGCCGCACTGTGTGGCAGTGACACATCAGGGGCCGGAGGTGGTTTGTCTGCCGCACTGTGAGGCACTGACACTTCAGGGGGCAGAGAAGTTGATGGAGTAATAGCAGCAGCATTTATCCGCGCCTGGCCTTGTGGCAGCAATGCCATGATGAGGGTCTGCAGGGCATGGAAGATCCCAGATACATCTCGCTGGTGTGCAGCCATGGCAGCCATTCTTTCTGCCTGCATCCGCTCCATGTTCTCCATCTTCCTCCGCATGTGTCCCAACTGCTGGATGACATCGCCACTCAGACTAGACAGTTGTTCTTGTCTCAGAGTCAGGACTCCAGTGATGTCAGCCATGGATTGTTAGAGAGCATGAAGGGGACTGTGGGTGTCTGTTAGGGACTGTAAGTGGTCCCTAATGGGACTTAGACACCCACATATGGCATCTAGTTTGGCTGCCATGAGGTCGAACCCCACCCGCACCTGATCAGCCATCTTCTCCTGGCTCCATAACACACGGCGTTGGAAGGTCATGTGTTGTTTGTGGGGGTCCTGGGAGACAGCTGTGGTGGTAGGTGCTTCCTGCTGTGTGGTCAGTGCAGGGGGTGAGGTCTCCTCGATGCAGCTGGGCTGCCCTGCTCCTGGAGGTGAGGTGCTGAAGCTGTCCATGATCCCTTGGAGGGCGTTGGGGTCGAAGGTGTGAAGGTCCTCTTCGTCATCAGTGAAGAGATGTTCGGTCTGCTCTGCAGGAGGTGTTGAATCTCCCTCTGCAATGTGAATGGGAAATGCAGTTTAATATTGTGTTCACATGTATGTTGACGCATTGTACAAGTTTACCTACAGACTGCATGACAATGTACATTGTGACTGTTTGGGAGGAGCTGCCTATTTGATGTGGGACATTTCGACAACATCACGGATGTGTGTTTGTACTTGTACATTGATATCTCACATTTCCCTGCTATGCCAAATGTGATTGGCCAGTTTCTACACACAAGCGGCACCAGTTGTGTCCTCTGTTCTGTTGTAAACATGTTGCAGTTTGTACCACATTGTTGTCAATGTTTATGTGCTCTGAATGTTATGTGTGTGTGCTTCATTTTAGGAGAGTCGCCCCTGCAGCTCTGATTTTGCTGTCCCTTATCCCTTTCAGGAGGTGTGCCTTTGACTTCTGTGCTTATACAGTGCTGAGATGTTGCATACTTTAATTTGGGCTCTTGGTGGGAGTTGGTACTCTGGGGCATGGTTTGTCCGCAGATGTGTTGTTGACGTGAGGGGTTGTTTGTGCACGTGGATGTGTCAGAGTGTGACCTGCTCCTTTATGGATGTGGTCCACACTCAGCCACCTCAGTGTTGTGGCGTGCAACATGTCATGATATATTGGCTGCAGCCATGTTATTCGTCATGCAGTTTCACTTACATTGTCAGTGTGGCTCACAGACACGCCACTTAGCTGGGTTTGGCACATGTGCATGGGTTGGTTGTGAGATTGGTGATGTGTGGGAAGGGCCTACTTGCTGTTTCTAGGTGTGCTGCAGTGTGCCAAGGGGATCAGGGACATGATCTAGAGTCATTGTGGGTGTACACTGTGCTATACCTAATTGTGCATGTGTGCCATTGTGCCCACCTCCCCCGTCCCCCCAGTCCCTGGTCGTTACTCACCCTATTGCTGTTGGGTCAGGTCATGTTGAGCAGTGTCCGGTCCCCCAACTCCTGCCACCGTCTCCACACTGATGACTGTGGACACCATTTCCTCCATCTCATCCAGCTCCTCCTGTGGCGCTGGACTCCCACCTCCAGTCTGCATTGCTGCCTTCTGGTTGTTGCCGAGATTCTACTTGGTTTTGTGCTTCACATCATTCCAGCGCCTCTTGACCTCTTAAATTGCCCTCCTCAGCACTCCTACTGCATTCACCTTATCCACGTTGTCCACGATAAACTGCCATATTCCGTTTTTTGGTGCCAATGACACAGTGGAGGTGACGAACAGTAGTTGATGGTGTTCTATCACCTCCGTTATCAGGATCCGGTTTTCCTGGGGACTGAACCGCGTCTTCCTCTTCTTCTTCTCCTTGCCCTTCCCTGACCCCAAGGTCCCAGGCTGGTCCTCCGTGGGGCTTGTGGGGTTCTGGCTGTCCTCTGTACTTGCTCCGGCTACCTCCATTGTGCTTCACAGTTGTTTTTGTTTTGTTTGTGGTTTCTTTTCTTCTTTTATGGTGCTTTTTCCCGCCTGACGTGTGTGAATTGCAGGCCTGGCACAACTTTTCGCTGATTTTCTTATCGCGGTTGGTTCCATCGCCACTTTTTTCACATTCTGCTTTAGATTTTAATCGCCGACCCGGTAATTTTATCGTGGATATTTGACGTGTTATCGGGAAACTATCGCATGTTACTGCCGTGTTGAGAATACGACGTTAACACGGAGTTATTTTCCCGTGATATGAAAAATTGCGTTAACCTATTTTGGCGATGATTATCGCACGTTCTCGAGAATATCCCCCATAATCTCCCACCTTTGATTATTGAGCACCGTGGGTCTTCTTCGAAGCAAGCAAGCAAGAACATTTTTCAGCACTCAGAGGAGCACTATCAGAGGCCATTCAATGTAATTGCCTTAATTATTATCTGATTACATTAAGGCAATTATATTGCACTGTCCGCCACAAGGCTCTGAAATGAACCTTCCTGTTTCAAAGGATACTCAAGGCACTTGACAAATAAAGGTTGGGTCTAAATCAACAAGGGAGCACCTGTGGATATCAATGTCATCTCTGCTGAACATCAGCTAAATTCAAGAATATGGCATGTACTATGACCTACAAGCCACAAAGTCTGATGGCTGCAAGCCTTCCAATCTTTTGTTGTCAGTAAACAGAGCATATTTAATTTACAGGGTTTAAAAACTAATGTTTTGTGTATTATATATATATTTAAAAAGGTATTATTATTTCACTGTGTTCCCCGTGTATATGCTTGACAGGAACCATCTCCAGTTCAAATGATCCATCATAAAACAACATTGTTGTTAAATACTGTTGGCATATGAGGCCTTCATCCCTCCTCCAGCCTGCAGTTAGACTGCAGCGCACAGTGTCTCCTGCTATACATTTGCTGCACACCATGGTTGCTTCATCTGTCCGCCCTTTAACATTTCTGATCTCTTTTACAATTTGCCACTTAGCACCCCTTACTGAAAGACAGGTTCTCATGTCTACTCTTGATGACAGGACACACCCCCATATTATGTCGAACCTTTAGCACACAAATTTTATTTTGACTCATTGTTCTGTAGCAAAACTGGTGAGTCATAGCGGTAAAGTGGGCGTAGCTATCATTAGGGCAGCATATAGTGGCAGCTGGTACACTTTGAAAGTAGTCGGGTGTAATGCTGGCCCTGAATTTCAATAATTTTAATAGAAAAATAGTATCAATTTGTAATTTAAAGGAACATTTATGCATACATTTGCTCAAAAGATGGTGCAAACATATGATCACAAGGCTCTCTAATCGTACCTGCCTTCCACAACTCCCTACATTCTACACAAATCAACAAACAACCCAACAGGTACAACATAATGACCAACCACAAAAAGCCCACACACGCACAAACATATCTCAAAGTCTTCATTTCCTTAACCACTCAACCAGCCTTCCACATCCACCAAAAGCCACGAGCACAATATACCCCAAAACCAAGAACATCAAAATACTTTATACCCCTCCACCCACAATTCTGGAAACGAAAAAGAAAGAAAAACAACAAACATACCAACCCTTCCATGCAAGATCCATTAAAAAACATTGATTTAACATGTGTGACCTGCTTTCAGAAAATAAAACGGATCTCCGCTTCCTTACAGAAACATGGCTCAGTTAAGATTCTGCACCCACATTCCATGAAGCAATTTTCCTGGTTTTCCATCATTAACAAAGCTTGCATTTGCAAAATTGGAGGAGGCCTGGCTGTCATCTATAGAAAATACTGCAAATAACAATAATAAAATTCTCAGCATGGATGGCTGTGAATCATTGATGATAAGACGTCCATCACTCCAACACCTTCCAATAGAGGTCGGTATAGTTAAGTGCAGTGGGGCCGGGTGGGGGTGGGGCAGGGTTAGTGGAAATGACAAACAATGGAATAGTGTAAATAAAATAAATACATAAATAAACCACATACCTTGCGCTCGCCGTATCGCCGGTGAGCACAAGGCAAGTGGTTTTTATTTATTTATTTATTTTATTCACACTATTCCGTCATTTGTAGGCCTGGGCGAAAATTTCGTTCCGTTCGCGGAAATTGCGATAATTTGACATTTTCACGTTCCGCGGAAAGCGCAAAAATGTTAAAATTTCCGCATTCCGCAGCTTAGCGATAATTTGGTTCTTGCTCGCGCTGTAAAATAATACATTCTCGCGCGCGCGCGATCGCCTTACCTGAATCCCTGCGTTCGCCGACAAGTTTTATTGATCCAGTCGTCGCGTTCTCCATGAGATGTTGGATTGTTTTTAGCCATTTGCGCTGTCTCGCGACAGTTCGCGCCCGCAGTGACGTCATGCGTCGCGCGATCACGTCTTTCTTCTCGCGATCATGCACCGCGAGACAACTGAAAACAAGATGGCCGCGCCCGCGAGCAACCACATGGGTAAGTTGGTGAGCCGCAACCATGCAGAAAATCTCGAGAACATGCGGGAAAAAAAAGTTCCGCATCTTCGCGATATTTCCGCGTGTTTGCGATAATTTTTAACATTTTCGCGATAATTTGCGAAAGTGGATTTCGCAAATTCCGCCCACCCCTAGTCATTTGTCACTTACACCCACCTGCCCCACTGCGATTACCTGTATGGAACACGACTGATTCTTTCCTGTTAAAATATAGACCACCACCAATCACTGCCAACTTTGATGATGTTTTACTTGATACAGTAATAAACACCCATCTGGCTTAACAATTCTATTCACAATAAGAAACTAACAACAACCACAGCTATCACTACTAACCTTGAAGCCTTCAACCTACATTAAATAGTTTTCTGGCCTAAATCACTGCACAAACCACACACTAGATGTCATAGCCCGGACATCATGCTGCTGGTACAGAGAACTCCTGCACAAGCTGGAGCAAACACAGCATCATCCACACACCTATGAATAATAACACTTTAAAGACAACAAAAAACACCAACAGCAATAAGCAGTCATAAAGACAATGGAAAAAACTAGACATTCAGCAACTCAATGCACATCTTGAAAAAAAACCATTAAGCATTTTGCCAAAAGACATACTCACCTTCTACAGCTGGATCTTCACTTCACTGGACAAACAGATACCAACAAAAACCACATTGAGGGTTGACAATAAAATGAACACCACATAGGTTAATGACAAGATCAAAGGACTGAAAATACAACTGAACATACTACATGGCAAATGGAGAAAAACAATAGATGAAACAGACAGAATTACACCATGAGAACCACATAAAGATTCTACTACTCCACTCACATATCTGAAGCAGACTGGCCTTCTAAAGAACTCCATAAAATTCTGACAGATTTCTGCAATCCACAGTGCCTAAACACAGACACAAGATGATAATAAGATTATGTGATAAAATATCCAATGTACTGATCTAAAAAATGTAAAAGATTGAATTTTTTTAAGGAGCACGCGGACTACACCACATCACCTATCTACCACAGAAAGAGACAGAAAGAGACAGAAAGACAGAAGAGACAGAAAGAGAAAGAGACACCAATAATCATCCTTCAATGCATGCTTTCAATAACCTCGATATAATCTGCAGCCAGATCATAAGAATCACCTTCAGACCCAGAACCGCTAAAAATCTTTTAAGGTGTCTTTTAATCAACCTGTGCAGGGAAGGTAGCCACATGGCTACTCAATAAGTCTCTGGAACTAGGTTAATTTCCACATAAGCTGAACACATATTACAGTAGACCTCTCCTCAAAAAGAAAAATGTCGACACATCTGACCCAGCAAACTACAGACCCACATCAAATGGACCAACCTCAGGACGAATTTGTGAGAGAGTAGTGTTTGCTGAACTATCTAACTCTACAGAACATTGTGGCTTACTGTCAGACCAACAGTCTGATTTCAGACAAGGCAAAGACACAGAGTCACCCATCATATACATCTGGGATAATCTAAATCTTAAACTGAACAAAAAAGGAGTAACTGCCTTGTTGCTTCTGGATTTATCAGCTGCATTTGGCAGTCCAATACCATGTGCTACTGCAAAGACTCTATGTTGGACTTGGCCCTTTTTGCAGGGTCATCCCTAAACTTTTTGCCTTCCTCCTGTATTTTTTCTGACCTGTTGTTGGCTGTTTTATGACTCTGGGCACCTTACCACTGCTGACCAGTGCTAAGGTGCATATGCTCTCCCTATGGTAAAATGTATACATTGATTGGTGTCCATGTTTGGCTTATTCGGTTTACTATCAGCCCCTAGTAAAGTGCACCAGGAGTGCCAGGGCTTGTAAATACGAATGCTGCTGGTGGGCTTGCAGCACTGGTTGTGCCACCCACGGAAGCGGCCTTGTAAAATGTGTCTAGGGTCTGCCACTGCAGAACCTGCGTGCAGTCTGGTACTGTCATGCTGGCTGGGCAAGTGCACACACTTGCCAGCCTCCAAACCTTCCCTTTGCCTCATGTTAGTCACCCCTATGGTAGGCCCACGGGCAGGGTGCATTGTAGGCATAAGGTAGGACCTGCCCTGATGTGTGTGGCATGTCTTAGTAGTGAATTACAGCCATTTTCGTTCTTCACTATTGAAGGCTACCTGCTCTCCATAGGCCAGAATGGGCTGCTGGGATCACGCCAACGCTGTGACCCCAGTGGACTCAGAGAGCATGGTAGAGTGTCAAGTTTAGTATGCCTGAACTCAGAATAATAAAATACTTCTTGTAGTCAAGTTTATTTTAATATCCTGGGTTTGTAAATACTACTTTTAGAAAGTTAGTATTTACTGACCTGACCATCTCAGTCCGCCTCTGCTGTGTGTGTGTGTGTTCTGCCTAGCAACAGTAAGGAGCAGGGTGGGGGGATCCCCAGAGACAGGTTGGCTGCCAGGTGGTGGGTAGAGAGATTACACCAGGATGGGTGGGAGGAGTACACCTTGACTCTTGAATAGACCTGTGCTCTGCCACCACAAAGCCGGCGCCGCCCCCTGTGGGGCGGCTGATGTCTCTGCCCTGCTGCTGAAAGGAAAGAGCAGAGTCACCATAACACAGTGCTCCAGAACTGGACTGAGCCAGGCCTAGGCCTTCTGGCGCTAAAGAACAAAAGAATCAAGGTATAAAAGTAGGAGCCTGGCTCCTAAGAAATCAGAATCCTGTTTACCACAAAGAACCTCTGCCCGACTAGAAGGAGAAGAAGACGCTGGAGGAGCTGGCCTGCTGCTTGCCTTGCTGAGAAAGGAGAGGAAGAGACTTACTGAAAAGACTTTGCTACTTTGTGCTTGAACATTCTCCAAGGGCTTGATCTGAGCTTGCCCCCTGAACTGAACCCCAGGAACAGTGGGTTCTCTGTGCTTCTTGCTCATCCTCCAATTCGAGCCGTGTGGGCATCCCGCTGGAAAAGAGACTGCGCCCCTCATCGCCCCTCCTAGGGCCGTGACACACAGGAGCTCGCCTGCCGCAATCCCGTGAGAGCCCCGCTCCGACCGGAGCCGCTCTCTGTCCCCGGGCCAGGCCGCCTGCACCCCTGTCACCGCCTGCCATTGGAGTGCGCTGAACGCGCTATCACCCCTCCTGCCGGAAGCCGTCCGACGACTGTGATCTACGCCGGGTCATCCAGCTGCACTGACTGTGCCCTGTGACCCCGCTTCGCTATCCCCGGACACCTCAGGCCGCGCCGCCCCCGCTGTGGAGACCCTCCTGCACCGCCGTGCTAAAGGGTCGCTGGCCGCGCCTGCCTACGTGCCCACACCTGCTGATTGAGGACCCAAGAACACGTCTGAAGCCGAGAGTCGCACCGACCTGTGCCGACTCTCCACATCACTAAGGAAGTTCCAGTATCGGGCTCGGGGCCCGCAACGCCTTATTTCCCCGTTCGCAGGAGTCGATCTCTGTGAGTACTGGAACCACAAGTAACATTTGCAAGAGAACTACAAAGTATCCATTTGAAACTACGAACCCAGAACATTTGCCTGCTGTATAACCTGGTGGCCTAGCGAAAACGTTATTGGTCTTGTGATAAGTCTGCTGAGATATATATCCTTATTTTGACATAAAGAAGCGTATTTTTATATATATCCAAGTCTGGTGTCCGTTTCTGGGGGGATTGATGTATTTACTGTGTGTATGATTGTAAGTGCTTAACCAACAACGCCTGAGGAATCGCCTTGGCTGCTCACGCCACGCACCTAGAGGGTGAGCAAGGGTCATTCGCGAGGGGTTATCCTGCGCCCTGACGTGGAGGAGAGGGTTCCTGCTTGACACAAGGGCAACCTTGCGCCAACCAGAGATCCCCGACTCTAACATTGTTGGCAGCGGTTGGGATTTCGGATTTGCACTTGTAATTTGCATACAGTGAATTATTAATCACCAGATAGTGAGAGCAGACCAAGTAACGCAGCCACAGGTTTTCATTTTTTGAACTTTGTTGAGACATCTGCCATTCTTGCAACCATGCCTGGCTCACTCCCTGCTGGAAGAGCACTCTCTGTGATTTCTGGAATGGATGAGGTGGATTGGGAGAGACTGGAAGGCTACACACAAGAGCAATTGAAAGGCTACAGTGTAAAATTCAGAGTTCCCCATACTGGATTCAGGAAGAAGAACCAGTACCTCAAGGCGCTGAGAGCCTGGAAAGAGTCAAGAGACCCACAGAATGTGGGGGACATCGTCCCACCCGACAACCTTGTGGAGCCCAGCAGAGTCCTGTCCCCAGAGGAGTTGGCAGACAGGGCAGCAGACAGGGCGCATGCAATGGAGATGGCAAAGTTGGCAGGACAAATGGAAATGGAAAAGCAGAAGTTGGCCTTGGAGGCACAACAACGCCGAATGGATCATGACCTAAAAATGAGGGAGTTGAATCTCAAGATCAAGAGTTTAGACCGCTCTCCCTCTGGTGGCAGCAATAGTGAGTTTTACAGTGCTGAGAGAGTAGTACGCACACCCGGAGATGTGGCGCCTGACTTGAAGGAGGGGGTTAACATACACCAGGAGGTTCAAGGGCATGAGGTAGCTCCAGTAGTGCGCAGTATCCCTGAAGGGAATAGGGTAACTGGCGCAGGGGTTCATAGTCCTAGTGGAGGGAGGGACACTCTACTGACTCTAGCTGAGAGGTACAGGGAGAGGGGTTCCCCCAACATTGAAGTCCTGGTGGGTGAGTGTGAAGACCGCCCAGAAGAGTGTGGGTTGTGGGACAGAGACAGTCAGATACTGTCTTGCCAGTCTCAGGAGAGTGGTGTGGAGTACGTGTGTGAGGCACTGGATGGTAAGGTGAAGGATAGTTTGGTTAACCCCGCTAGGGGGCTGTGTGATCCAATTGTGGGAGAGCATATTGTAAGTCCCTGTTTTCCAGAGCTATGCCAACACCTGTGTGAGGGTGAGTTCTCTGACCGCAGAGAGCCCACATTGGAGGCAGACATTTTGGTGGATTCCAGAGGGTCTGGAGAGGCATTGGGGAGTGACCCTGTGGGGAGTGGCTCAGGTATCTTCCAACCCAGAGTGGTGGAAGTGGTGCAGAGTAGCCCAGCTAGGTCCCATGGTAGTGGGAGGGGTGTAGGGGCTCACGTCCTGTCTCAGTGGAGAAGGAGTGAGTGTGGGGCTGCGTGCCCCCAGGTGCCCGAAACCCAGTCTCAGAGCCTGGATGGTTCTTTAAGGGAACACCAGGCGGGGAGCCTAGGCTGTCCTGATGGGCCGCCCGTCGTACGGGATCCCCTAGTGTCTGGTGAGCTAGGAGTGTCTGTAATCAGACCTCCATCATTCCTGGTGTCTGGCAGTACCGCTCCATTTGGGAGGGTGCAGAGGTCCAGATTGAGGGGTGAGAGGGGGAAAGAGTCCCCAGTGGAAGAACCAGTGGGTCAGGGGCCAGCCAGAAGGGCTGCGTCGCCGGTGAATGACCATGGTGACACCACTTCTGTCCTGGGGGATCTTCAGGCACTGTCGGATGGACAGGGGTCGGGAGATCAGCACCAGGAAGACTGTCACGCGACACAGGAGTTCTGTGTCACCCTCAGGGGGGGCATGCGTGCTCCCCGGGAAGTCCTGGTGCGCCAGGCGAGCGTTCAGCCGCGTGGGTTGGTCCCAGGGTTGGGAAGCCAGGTTCAGGTGTTGTCTGACCTGGAGGGTGGGACCACTGTAATCAGTGTCCTGACCCATGTTGCTTCTGGGGGTACCACACCAGTTGGGGGTGGGCAGTACTCTGGAAGGGGGTGCAGAGGGAGGGAGTCCTCACCTCTGACCCCGGCTCAACTGAAGGGTTTAGACCCCAGGTTGGAGGGCCAGGTTCAGGGTGTCCCCCCTGACCTGGACGCCCAGTTGCCGGATAGAACCCCTGAACTGGTGGACGAATTGTGCAGGACACCTGCCCCAGGTGCCCTGGCAATTCTGGAAGGGGGTACCACTCCAGGTGGGAGGGTACAGAGCCCCAAGGAGAAGGACTGGGTGTGGGAGAGGCCACCACAGTCTTGGGTCCAGCCGCCGGGTACAGTCCTGGGGCTGGTGGGTCAGTGCCAGGATGTCATACCAGGCCTGACAAGGGGGAGAATGGACAAAGGGTGCCAAGCACCTGGGGCTACTGCCCCCCGCTCCCTGGCGCCACAGAGGATTGAGAGCCCTGAGAAGCATACAGCCTGGGTCTCATCCCTGACTACTGTCAGTGGCCACTGTAGCATTTTGCTGTCTGTCTGTTGGGACACACCTGTGGGCCAGTTAAGGTTAGGTACTGCACAGGTGGTGTCCACAGGTGAGGAGAAGGGTTCCCCATGGATTGGCTTGGTGGGCCCTGAGAGTATGGACAGAGGTAGTCCGATAGGTTCAGATTGGCGTAGAAATGGAGTCTGCCCCTGCAGTTGCGGGCCAGGTCCTTGTTCTATCGCCCCAAGCAGGGAAGACCATCACGGTGGTGATTGGTCTACCCTGCGTTTTGGCTGGAAGGGGGTTGTGTTGGACTTGGCCCTTTTTGCAGGGTCATCCCTAAACTTTTTGCCTTCCTCCTGTATTTTTTCTGACCTGTTGTTGGCTGTTTTATGACTCTGGGCACCTTACCACTGCTGACCAGTGCTAAGGTGCATATGCTCTCCCTATGGTAAAATGTATACATTGATTGGTGTCCATGTTTGGCTTATTCGGTTTACTATCAGCCCCTAGTAAAGTGCACCAGGAGTGCCAGGGCTTGTAAATACGAATGCTGCTGGTGGGCTTGCAGCACTGGTTGTGCCACCCACGGAAGCGGCCTTGTAAAATGTGTCTAGGGTCTGCCACTGCAGAACCTGCGTGCAGTCTGGTACTGTCATGCTGGCTGGGCAAGTGCACACACTTGCCAGCCTCCAAACCTTCCCTTTGCCTCATGTTAGTCACCCCTATGGTAGGCCCACGGGCAGGGTGCATTGTAGGCATAAGGTAGGACCTGCCCTGATGTGTGTGGCATGTCTTAGTAGTGAATTACAGCCATTTTCGTTCTTCACTATTGAAGGCTACCTGCTCTCCATAGGCCAGAATGGGCTGCTGGGATCACGCCAACGCTGTGACCCCAGTGGACTCAGAGAGCATGGTAGAGTGTCAAGTTTAGTATGCCTGAACTCAGAATAATAAAATACTTCTTGTAGTCAAGTTTATTTTAATATCCTGGGTTTGTAAATACTACTTTTAGAAAGTTAGTATTTACTGACCTGACCATCTCAGTCCGCCTCTGCTGTGTGTGTGTGTGTTCTGCCTAGCAACAGTAAGGAGCAGGGTGGGGGGATCCCCAGAGACAGGTTGGCTGCCAGGTGGTGGGTAGAGAGATTACACCAGGATGGGTGGGAGGAGTACACCTTGACTCTTGAATAGACCTGTGCTCTGCCACCACAAAGCCGGCGCCGCCCCCTGTGGGGCGGCTGATGTCTCTGCCCTGCTGCTGAAAGGAAAGAGCAGAGTCACCATAACACAGTGCTCCAGAACTGGACTGAGCCAGGCCTAGGCCCCCTGGCGCTAAAGAACAAAAGAATCAAGGTATAAAAGTAGGAGCCTGGCTCCTAAGAAATCAGAATCCTGTTTACCACAAAGAACCTCTGCCCGACTAGAAGGAGAAGAAGACGCTGGAGGAGCTGGCCTGCTGCTTGCCTTGCTGAGAAAGGAGAGGAAGAGACTTACTGAAAAGACTTTGCTACTTTGTGCTTGAACATTCTCCAAGGGCTTGATCTGAGCTTGCCCCCTGAACTGAACCCCAGGAACAGTGGGTTCTCTGTGCTTCTTGCTCATCCTCCAATTCGAGCCGTGTGGGCATCCCGCTGGAAAAGAGACTGCGCCCCTCATCGCCCCTCCTAGGGCCGTGACACACAGGAGCTCGCCTGCCGCAATCCCGTGAGAGCCCCGCTCCGTCCGGAGCCGCTCTCTGTCCCCGGGCCAGGCCGCCTGCACCCCTGTCACCGCCTGCCATTGGAGTGCGCTGAACGCGCTATCACCCCTCCTGCCGGAAGCCGTCCGACGACTGTGATCTACGCCGGGTCATCCAGCTGCACTGACTGTGCCCTGTGACCCCGCTTCGCTATCCCCGGACACCTCAGGCCGCGCCGCCCCCGCTGTGGAGACCCTCCTGCACCGCCGTGCTAAAGGGTCGCTGGCCGCGCCTGCCTACGTGCCCACACCTGCTGATTGAGGACCCAAGAACACGTCTGAAGCCGAGAGTCGCACCGACCTGTGCCGACTCTCCACATCACTAAGGAAGTTCCAGTATCGGGCTCGGGGCCCGCAACGCCTTATTTCCCCGTTCGCAGGAGTCGATCTCTGTGAGTACTGGAACCACAAGTAACATTTGCAAGAGAACTACAAAGTATCCATTTGAAACTACGAACCCAGAACATTTGCCTGCTGTATAACCTGGTGGCCTAGCGAAAACGTTATTGGTCTTGTGATAAGTCTGCTGAGATATATATCCTTATTTTGACATAAAGAAGCGTATTTTTATATATATCCAAGTCTGGTGTCCGTTTCTGGGGGGATTGATGTATTTACTGTGTGTATGATTGTAAGTGCTTAACCAACAACGCCTGAGGAATCGCCTTGGCTGCTCACGCCACGCACCTAGAGGGTGAGCAAGGGTCATTCGCGAGGGGTTATCCTGCGCCCTGACGTGGAGGAGAGGGTTCCTGCTTGACACAAGGGCAACCTTGCGCCAACCAGAGATCCCCGACTCTAACACTCTATAACCTCAGAATCTATGATAATGCTCTAACATGTATTGCTTCTTATATCACAGCCAGACAAAATGTAGTCTACCTACCTCTTTCACATCATAATCTAAAGCTCAATACCGCATAGACAGAGAATATGACCTGCAGACAATCAGTCAAGTAAAGAGTGCATTCTACACAGTAAAAACACTGTAATGCATCTTCCCATGCATTGCACACCAACATAAACTGTCAGTCATCCTTACACAAGTCATCTCCAAGCTTGACTATGCCAACAGCCTACATCTTGATGCACCCCCATTCATCATGTGCAAAATACAACTCAACCAAAATGCTGCATCAAAGCTTCTTGAACACAACTCCAGCAATCGCTCCACTGGTGACCCGTATCTGGAAGGCCAATGTTTAAGGCATTCTGCATTGTCTACAGAGCCCTTATTCTAAAGGAATAGGGCTGCAAGAAATACAAGTTAAATTCAAGCAATAAAACCAAACAAAACACTGAACTCCAGGCTTGCAGCCCTCATCATCATATCACCTTACCATATGAAATCTGCAAAAGGTACTAGCTGCCATGCTCTAAAACTCACTACCAGTCAGCATTAGAAGCACCCAGAAACATATACGCTTCTGAAGACAGTTGAAAACATAGCCATTTACTAGATACCTCTGCTACCAATATCCTTGCAAGAGAGCAGAGAAAAAGGTTGCATTCTCAAGCTCAATCCTCAGCCTAAAGCCCATGAATTGTAAACAACTCAACCAGCAAACTGCCTGTGATATGCAGGTAAGCTGTGAAAGGTTCATCTATGGTTCTCCCTGCCATTATGCAGTTATATACTTGCATATATAACAGACCCGCAATAATACTAAATCGATAATATCCAGTAGTCAGTGAAAATTAGAACGTATACCTCTTTCTTAAATTCACATAGGACATATCTGCTATGAGAGTGGTCCATCACCAGCACTGTACAGCCAAAAAACAAATGTCACCAAATGAACAGGCATGGAATAACTGACAAAATCTGTCACACATTGCTGGTCATTTTGGAGGACTTTAATACAGCGCACAACTGCAGATCCCAAATATCTTTACAATCTGACTGTTTTATTATACTTTAGAAAGATACTCAGATATAAAATGATAATATTAATGCCCATCCTAACAGATTTGTTTGTTTTATCGCTCTCTCTCTCTCTCCCTTCACCTATGGCAGCTCAGGAACACAACTATTCACAAAATATCAGATTGGCCAACCCTCTGAGGTAACAATCAAAACAGACTATGTCATATGAAATACCATAAAGGGAACTGGAGAGCTGCTCAAATCTAACAGAATACTGAAAAGCATATATCTGAACATCTGTCTCTTACACTTCATCATCCAACACACTGCTACATGCTGTGCACCATAACACCAAAACCGCACCTCAGTGGTCATCAAGCACAACCTGAAAACACTTCCCAAATAGTTTTAAAACAAAAAAACATTCTACCAGCCGCACACCCTACACAGTGTAGCGCGCTACTCAAGTAGGCAAGCGCTTCAGCAACCCACATAGGGCTAGTAAGCGCTAGATATTAACACTGCAATACAATATAATACCAGGCAAAAACCCTAGGCTCTAATTAAATATTACAATAATTTCATAGTGTGCCAAGTCAACGAAGTCTGATGCTCAACAGCTATTGACCGCATTTGTTTTTAAAATGTGCAATGGGTACATGGCCCAAATGTCCCGAATTACCTCTAAGAATTTCAAGGCCAGTATTTTGTCCTGGTTGGCTCTCTCCTCCAAATGCCATGGTTGTCCTATCTAATGAAATTCTTTATCTCTAGTATAATAACACCAGCATTTTGCCACAGGTAATCTATATTCCAAGAATTATAGTGTGCCAGCACCAGCACCTTACCATGGGTGCTACTTAAGTTAAGAATTATGTCCAGTATGCCTGAGCCAGCATTTTGACACAGGTGTTCTATATGCCAAAAATATCCTCTCAGGACTCATTTACAAGATTTTGCCGTAGGGCAGTGCCACAAGCCTTCTTGCTGCGCTGCTCTACAGCAAAAGAAAAGGGCCGGAATGCACTGTATCTATCAGATACGGCGCATTTCTGTCCTTTTCCTCCGCATTGGCGCACAATGGGCTGCCATGTGCCAATGTGGGCACCATGGTACAAGTGTGCCTGCATGGCAGGGATAATGTTTTTGTGCAGAAAGAGACTGCTTCCTGCACAAAAACAATCACAAGTGTCTTTTTCTTCAGAATGCAGTACACATAGAGAGAAAAAGGAAAAAATAAAAATAAAGGTATTTCTCCCCGTTGCACCTCCCTTAAACCACTCATGGGGAGGTGTAGGCTTTTGACTCATTCTCATGTTCACGAAATCTCATAAATCTGGGAATGTGTCAACTGTCATGGGTGTTACTTGGGAACACCCACTGTAACACCCATGGCGCACCTCCCTATCGAAGGGTGAGGCAATGCAGCAACTTGTGCATATATACAATGCCATGTAAAGGCACACAGGTGGCTTTACGTGGCCTTGAGGATATGGCCCTGCAGTGTGAGCCGCCGGACCGTCAATAAAAGTAACATTCCGGTGGTGCAGGGACCTTGTAAATGAGGCCCCTTGTGTGCTAGCACCAGCATTTTTCCATGGGTGCGCATTACACAAAGATGTATCTATAATATGCAAGCATTTTGACATGGATGTGTTGGTAAATCAAGAATTACTGCAGCTGGGACCAGAGGCATACTCAGAAACATAACAAACACATTTGCACACTTACTCTTCCTCTCTTGCATTCACTGACACATATTTATTCTTATTCATCATACTCCCTCACTCATAGTCCTTTATACTTTTACACTGCCTTAAAGGGGTTGGACCAGTAAAGCTGCTGGCGCCACCCCATCGTTTGATGAGATGGTTGAGGCTGAAGTGACAGTGTAATAGACAGGTAGCCTGGGAGATTTCAGGGCTACAGCCTAAAGCGTACATGGCTACCTGTACAAGTGGTGCTGCAGTACATCTCTAATGGGGGTGCTCTGAGGCATGACAGTCCCTTGAGGCCAGGGGTCGGCATTCACGAGCCCTGAAGACTGTGTCTGATGCACCTGTGAAAGCCATCAGACAGGTGTGCTGACTCAGACTGCAGCAATAGTCAGCATTTGTTTAGTACACCAGTAGGGGAGTAAAAGCTTGTTAATACTAAGAATTTGAAGGCCACTACTTGGTCCAGGCTCCCTTTCCCCTACAAATGCCACGGTGTCCTCCCAAATGAAATGAATTATCTCTAGTATGATAATGCCACCCTGCTTGTCGTTCCTCCACTAAGGTGTAAAGTCATCCACTGTAGAAATCTGTGTTGCAAATAATTTGGGGATTGACTGGATCACATACTGCCTTTCTTCCAATGTATTGCTACAATGACAATCACTTCCAGATCCAAGCACTCATTTAAAAGGATCATTATAGTTTGATTCATTGTTATTCCCTAGATCTGTAACAAATTATGAGCCGTTTGCACATTGAAGACCATTCACTGAATTATCCTTTCCTGCTCATACCACATATTTGATATTATTATTCCCCTCTCTGGGTATCCTTCACAACCAGAGCACCCACGCACCTCATCTGCTTCCTACCAGGAAAATTGCACATAAATAACAGTCCAGCCTTTAGTTATCCCCAGACTGGACTATGGTACAGTCTTAATCACAAGTCTGACTAAATCTAGATTAGTGCCCCTAAAAATTACACTAAACTTTGTTCCATGGTAAATCTCGAGTACAGAGAAAACTGAGATCTTTAAGCAGACTCCCTAATACCAAAATAGCATTCTTAGAAGAGTATATGCATCCCACAGGTTAGTACACCAAAGCACATCAAGCTGTTTAGCACAACTGCAAATCAGAAATAGAGTTGGAATGGTGCTTGAAATTCTAAAATTCGGACTCAATAAACTGTGCACCAGTCATTGTCCTGTCCAGTATCCAAGGTTTGGAACAACATTCCTCGGGACCCGAAGAGGCCTCTTCTTGCATCCTGTTCAAAAGAGGACTCAAAGAATTTCAGTCTATAAACTGAGGGCCCGATTCACAAAGATAATTAAACTTAGACCTGAAGAATAAGCAGGGCTTTAAGTGGGATGACAAAACTTGGGGGGCGTGGCCAATGTAATTAAGGGCGTGGCTTAAACACATAAGCTAAAAATCTGTGCATAGCATAGTGTGCCGCCAAACTTGTATTTTGCTGTTTCTGTCATTGCATCCAGATATGTGATACAACAAGTAACATCATACCTACAGGACTATTTACTTTGTCAATGGTTGTTAGTTGCATAAGATAATTTAAGCAGCTTGTATATAATATTGAAAAAGCTTCCACTTATAGCCCTGATGACAACGGGAAACAGCCTTTACCACGAAGCATTTTCTACGCGTTGCGTTCACAACGGTACACTTACCTCATAAACGTCTTCACAACGCGGATTGCTTCAACGACGTCTCTAGCACGCAAGCAACGTCATCACGGAAAAACGTCTTCCTGGTCGGAAAAAAAAGCGTCAGTCCTTCGTTAGTGTCGGCGAAGACCTAAGAAAAAGGAAAAAAAAAGAAGAAAGGGGGCTTGGGGGGGTCTCCCCCCAAAAACAAAAAAGCGGGGTAAAGGCAAGATCGAGGTAAGGGCAATGCGAAGAAAAAACATTTCGTTGTAACGCATGCGTGGTAAAGGCATGCGTTGCAACGGAATGCGTAGTAACGACATATATTCGATGACACCACGACAATGTTGCTGCTCCCGAGCTTCAAAGGTAGAAGGGAAATCCAGAGAGAAAATGACTCTCTTTAAAGAATTTCCCTTCCCCTATAACGCTCCCCTGGCATGATGTCATGCAGTAACTTCTCCACTATTGAGAAGTGAGCAGTGTGAGCACGCGCACATCGATGTGCCTGCTGTGACTGCAGTCTGGAAAAAAACGGACCGCCTGTGCCAGGGCACAAAACAGAGCCTGATGGAGACCCGTTTTGAGGCCTCCTTTAAAAAACTGCTGGTGCTCAGCACTGGTGAGACCCGGCCCACTTAAAGCTCTGAGTCTAAGGGTACAATTAACAAAGGTAAACTTAGACTTCAGGACTAAGTTGAACTTTATGATTTGGGCCCTATATCATTACCTACCTCCATGCCACCTTCTTGGACTGTGGTCTTAGAACACCTTAAATAAACGCACCCTTTGACACATTTCTCTTATATATGAAACATTAATATCCACTTTGAACATTGCAGAAGTGGATATATAATTTTTGCAACTCTACTAGTTCCACCTGTTTCGCTTTAACAAGTAGTATCAGTTTGAATTGCATTAAAAATGTGCACTACATTATGCTTCTGTTTCAATGAATGCGCACGTTTTACCAATGGGGTCTCTTCTCTTTGCCTACTTCCAAATTAAAAAGTAATGTACTTGTAATAGGCGCCAAACTAGTGCTTCCTGTTAATACACTGAATGAAAAAAGTTACACACCAGAAAAAAACAGCATCATATGTTGTGATTTATGTAAACAAATTGCATAATTCCATCCGTGGCATGCAATATGCAAAGATTATGTATGAGGTGCTCCAGGTGACAGCACAGTGCAAAGTAAATAGTAACCAGAGGTTAGTGCACAGTGCCAAACAACATAAAAGGAGGAAAATAAAGTATCTGTTTTGGTGAAAATAGAATAATTTTCAATATTCAAGAGCACAGACTTCTTTGGATGTTCAGGTCGTAATTGCATATATATATACAATGCCAAACCAAAACAGTGAGAACATAAACCTTTTGGCCTCTAATTATATCTTTATGCAGGGTCTTGGCAGGTCAGAAAAGATTGGCATTCCCCTCTATTTTAGGAGATAACTAGCTTTTTAGGACCAAAGGTTGCTCCAAAAGCATCCTCATTTAATACCAGCCCATGAATGAATCAATGTCATGAAAGGGAATAGCTTAATTCTTATTTAACACCAGGCTCGCCTTCTCACAATGTCTTGCTTGAAAAACCCTTCAGTATTATTTAATCTGAAAAAAACTGTGGGGCAGATTTATGTTTCCTGGCGCATCCCTGCAAATCAGCAGGGATGCGCCAGGAAAGATGTGTCACGAAAGTTTACCCTTGAGCCACAATAGATGCGCCGCATTTACAATGCAGCGCATCGTGGCGCAAGGATACACAGATGCATGACGCATCTGATGGCGGAAGGTTGGCGCATTGCTGGAGTTGCGTCGCAAGCGCGACGCAGCTCCAGCAAGGCTCGGGGGTGCCCTATCGTTACAATGCTGCGGCAATCCTTACGCCTGCTTCAAGCAGGCGCAGGGTTTTGACGCAGCATGGCCGGAAAAGTGACTGAGTGAAATCTTGTAGATTTCACTCAGCCACTTTTCGGAGGTGTTCCTGCGCCGGAATGCCCCCCCCCGTGCAGGTACGCCCACATGTGGCGCAAGCTTTACGCCGCCGCTGCGTCACAAAAGTGACGCAACGGCGGCGTAAAAGTGGCACAAGTCCAATATAAATCAGCCCCACTGTTTTTTTAGTATCTGCTTCCCAGGTTACTGGGGGTATCGGGTTGCCCCCTATCATTTATTGGACATTACAATGTAAATCAGTTTGATTCTTACTTGATGTGGTTCACGCTATACAAATATTCGAAAAATAAATACACACACATAGATTGTTCACCATGGACATCAAAATTAGCCGAACACGGTTTTGTCCTGTTAGAGACATCGCCTTCAACTTCTACAAGAAAGACCACTTGTCCTCCCACACAATTCACAGCTATCTAAAATGCACTCTTCAGCACTCTTAACGACGTCCTGAAAGGCATTGTCAATATCCATCCTGAAAACACAAACATAAAGTACTGTACCATCCACCGCCCCTTGAAAAATGCCCCAGAAATCTCCAACTCAAAACAGCCTGACGGCACTAAACTACGCACAGAACAATATGTTTACACCTCATCTCAGCAGAGAAAAACCCTTGTAGACCTCCAACAGTACAGATGATTCTAATTGAAGCAGAGCTATCTCCTACTCTTAGTCAACCACCTACTGCAACAGCGTCAACTAATTAGTAGTAGAGAATATCGACAGAATCAGCCAAACCCTCAACAGTGCAAAGCAAACCAGCAGTGTGGCATCCATTTCAAAAGCAACAAACACCACATGGTTAATCTTCAATTAACTCTGTTGGAGACCTCAGACCACTTCCCAGAACTCTTAATGCAATAATTCATGAGAATCGTTTCACTGACAAAGATCTCACACCGTTCTCAACATAATCAACAGCTCTGTCATGCAAGACATCTTTCCAGGCACAATTAAATATGGCAAATTCTCCCTTTACTAAAAATATTCACCTCGATCCCCCCGAACTTCTAGCCAAACTTTAACCCCTCAATACTCTCCAATTCACCAAAAAGACAATAGAAGAAACTGTTGCTAACTAACTTGTAATCCTGATCAACATGAAATCACTTTCTCCCTGACTATGAAGCAAGCAGGACTGAGACCATAATGCAATGCTGACACAGCAGTCAGCCAGGTTATGGAGCGTTCACACTTCACCACAGGCAATGGTAATCCCTCCCTTCATGCATGTACTTGCACATAACCCTGAAACCCCATAATATTTCCTCTTTGCGTGATTTCAATGACACTTTACTGTGCTGGTTCTCTTCAAACCTTTCTGTTCCTTCTCTACTTACCCAGATTAGTTCCTACAGAACATAATATTTGTTGGTGACTGCCTGAATCCATCGCCCCAAAGTGATCGTCATTCTGTTAATGGAACTCCCCAGCCATGCTACCAATATTATTGGGTTGCCTTGCATTACTCCAGATTCATCAAGGCATCCAGGGCCGTGCAAAGTGGCCTTGCATGGCTGGGGAAATTTAATTCTAAGTTTTGTGTCTCCCTGAGTCCCCTTCCGTGGTGCAAGGGCAACGCAAACCCTTGATAAACCTGGGCCAAAATCTCCTTAAGCTAGTGCTGCAGAAGCAGTCAGGACAATCTCACAGTGAGGAAATAGGAAAAGCAAGCAAGGAAAAGCAAGCAAACAAAAGCAAGCCTTATTTAGCTATGTACAGAGCATATTGAACAATGTCTTTCCAAATGCCAAGTTTGCAGCTTTGCTTTTACAGTTCAGAAAAGAGTTGAAGACACATCGTTTTAAAGGGCATGCCAATCTGCATAAATTGGGGCTACGCATCTCTATGCCACAAGAAACTACTGAGATGAGATCTCCTTGGCTCATGGAGCAAGCCTGTGATCCAGCAGAGTCTGGAAAGAACATGTGAGTCTCACCGACCCGCAGTGGGCTAAATCACAAAGGATGGGCCAGCACTGATACAAGTATACATGTGGCTTGAGAGTAATCTCAATCCCAAAAGGTACTAAGGCCTGTTGCTTAATTATCTTAAGTGCTTTCCTAACTGTAAACAAGAGGCATTCTCTTTTATCTGTTGGACATTGCATTAATTGGGTGCAAATACTTGCATCATGTAATATCAGAGGTACAACCCATCAACTGCCCCAGGAAGTAAGCCTTGACTAACTGCCCTTGCTACCCTGGGACCATCATGCATTCAGCACTCAAAGCCTTAAGGTATGAAAGTCCTGACACTGATTAATAACAAAGAAATGTCATAGGACCAAGAGAGAAGGCTTGTGTACGGCTGCATCATTATCAAAGTACTATATAAGCTATAAGTGATCGCACTTATTACCCACGTTTGGTCTTCCTTGTCACAGCTGTAACATTGTTAAGGTGAGTCCTCACCCCTGATACAAGCAAGAAAATTATCCTCAATGTAACATATTTTTTTTTTCAAGAACTTCTACTTCTAAATACTTGGTCATTATACTTTTTAGGTCTCAGCTCTAGACAGCACATGAGCTATCTCGAAGAGACATGTTGTATACACTCTGTGGGCCTCCTGCCCACACATTGCTTTTAATTTGTGACTTTCAGTGTCCTTTAAAAAGGCTTGCTTGCTAGTGGTTAATCTTTCCTATTTGTCACTACTTTTCGTGATTTGTTTCCACCCACGAAGCACCACCCTATTACCTGTAGCCTTACATGTCTCCCATTTTAGCAACTGTTTTAGGGACTAACTTTTTCTTTGTCTTAGAGCACTTCACACGAGCGCTTGATATTTTCAGTCTCTCCGAGCTTGCTTCTGTAAACAGGGCTGTAATTCTTGTTCTTATCTCATCGCTTTTCCTGTTCATTCAAAGACTGAGATCAAATGTCACATGTGTTTTCGAGGGCACCTCTTTAATTTTCTTTCTCTGACTTCAAAGTGAGAAAATTTACCCCGTCCCCCTCCCTCTTTGCTGCTTGAGTCCTCCCCCACCCCGTACCTTTCTGTGTGTGTTCGTTTGTAGTCCTACAGTCTATTGCCTATCCCATTTTTGTGCAAACATGGTCATTCTTTTTACCATTGCTTCTTATATACTTGTTTAGACTATCATTGCTTGCAGCCCAAATCTCTGTCTCCACAGGGGGACCTGTCAAACTCAAACGACATCATGAGTATGACAAGCCAGCTTCAGTAGAGTACAGAGCACCCTACAATTCCCATCATACCACATTCCACCCCATCTTCCCAGACTGCCAGCATACTAGTGTATTTCTGTACCTTCTGTGAAGACCGGAGACTTCGTAATACAGAGCAGGCCAATATCCACGGGAGCGAAGAATGTGTCTTTCCTCTCCCCAGAGACAACTCCCCCTTGCCTATTAAAGTAGCAAGAAGAGAGAGATATCTGAGGAGCGAAGAGACCGGAATGAGCCACCTGGAGGATTTCGGTGTCAGTCAGTGAGGGAACAGGAGGAGACGAAATATAACCCTGCAGCAAAGGAAAACAAACAACAAAGCATAGGTGAGAACTAGGGTCTTCTATCACATGAGCTTATACTCTATCTAAACATGTACCCTTGTGTACCATCACACACTTACACAGGTTAGGAATGCCAGTAGGTCTCGAGGATGATTTGTACTTGCTGATAACTTAATCCCAAGTCTTCAATATACAAACTGTAGAAAGTTCCAGTTTGTTAAATAAACAAAAAAAAAATATATATAATTAGTCTCTCTCAATGAGATGCTTAAGTTTATGCCTCTAGTTGCCAATGTCTATACCATATGTCCAGAAAGGCACTTACTTGAGGTCAACTATGCCAGAGGCGATACGAACCAGGACTTCTCTGTGCTCCTTCTATTCCAATAAGGCGTCACTGGTACTCCAAACAACCAAGGATAGAGTTTTAGCGCTTCCTAGCGCTGTTCCAATTAAAGTGCTATTTGTTCATAGCGCGCCTCCATACTGTGGCAAATAATATAAAAAAAATAATTGGTCTCCATGTACCGCTCGTTGGGAGCAAGAGAACACGAACGCTACCTAGCGCCCGTCAGGGTCAGCAAAAGGTGTTCTGTAACTAACGCTTGCTCGCGCTAGTGCCGTGAATGCAGAACAGCTGTTCTCGTTAGCGCTGCCTCGCGCTACCTCATACAGAGGGGGAGTACCCAAGCAGGACTGACAGCGCGCCCTTGTGCTGATGCGAGACAATCAAACTCAAGCCGTCTCCAGCGCAACGTCGCGCTAGTGAAAACAAAAAGAGGTTTGTTGGGGGAAAAAACAACAGCGCATCCACACTCTCAAAAGGGGAAGTTCCAGGCAAACTCTGAAGAAAAAAATAGAGCGTCCTCACGCTCAAAACAGAAAGTCCCAAACAGACTCGGTGATCCTTAATATACACCAGAGCAGAGCAGAGATTCCTCACGGCGTCCTCGTGGCAGGAGAAGGTCTGAGGAGAAGGCGTGGCCCAGATAGCAGGAAGCAAAGCCAAGCACAGTGGAGCAGTTGCTGCCTGCTTATAAGCTGTTAAAGTCAGCTGATAAGTCCCAGTGTATTGTGGGAAGGTACACAAGGCGTCTACCAACATAGTGCATTGTGGGAGATGTAGTCCTACATCTTAACACCTTCCACTCACTTCAATTTACTCCCTGTCGGGTTTCAAGCAAAGATGGCAGCTTTGCTGCAGCATGTTCTAGAGCTCGCTGAGCTCGTAAGTGTTCCAAAGGGGTGCAGGGCAAGCTCAAGAGGCTTTCCTCCAACCAGCAGACCAAGATCAAGAGATTGCGCATGTGCAATGAGAAAATTTGCATAGACAGCAGTGAGTGTGTGACTGTAGGTAACCCTGTTGGATCAATTTCATGCACTCTATTTACACATATCCTTATTTATATGTATGAGAAAAAGTTCACCCTGCAGAAGTTCTCTGCTAACATTTACCAAAACGTGTTTCATCAATTTTGGTGTTAGAGAGTCTTTTTTTATGATTGCCTGTCTGCCAAGGACCGTTTCTTGCTTTTATGTATTGCCTTCACCAGATGCTGCTAGTAGGCAGTGCACCGTGTTTGCAGCCTAGGGCTTTTAATTTAAAAATTGTCAAGTGTATTATTTGCGTGTGCCCATTTGCTTCACTTTAACCACCGGGAAACACTCTGGGGCCGATTTCGATACCCGGTCGGACAGCTGTCTGCAGCCTTACCGTGCGACCGACACGTACCCGGAGCCGGTCCGTCCTGTAGAGTAAGTACGATGCGCATAACTGCCAAAAACCTGACCGACACGTAGGCTGTGATCGAAGCTCCATTCTCCATCCGAGCCGTAACTCCTAACGCTGAACCGAGTCGCCCGGAAGCAGTATCCATAGAAGTGTCCGGCATGACAAGTACGATATGCACTTCCTAGGCGCCGGACGGATCGCCACGTACGGGATGTCACAGCATCCGGAAAACAAGCATATCAGCTACGATTCGCACCACAACTCAATACACGACTACGAGACGGACCATCTTGCTTCGGGTACGAGACGGAGCAACAAGCAGCGTGTGCGACACAAACACATCATGAATCCCATCGCGCAGGACATACCAGTACTCTATATCTATAACCGGCTCAGGAACCAACGCCAACGGCGCAGGCGGTAAGTCAGACACCTACCACATAAACAAACGACACGTACCCGCAAAATGGCACTCACACACAGGGGATCCACATCCTGGTCACAAACAACAGGCCACCATAGGGGTTGCATGGCCAGCACCACTAACACCCCCAGCCATAGGGCTTATGTTGCCCATCACCCCTGCCACCCACACCCATAGGGGACCTTTTGCCCATCACCCCTGCCACCCCCAGCCATAGGGGACCTGTTGCCCATCACTACTGCCACCCCCGGCCATAGGGCTTATGTTGCCCATCACTACTGCCACCCCCAGCCATAGGGACTATGTTGCCCATCACCCCTGCCACCCCCAGCCATAGGTCTTATGTTGCCCATCACTACTGCCACCCCCACCCATAGGGCTTATGTTGCCCGTCACTACTGCCACCCCCAGCCATAGGGACTATGTTGCCCATCACCACTGCCACCCCCACCCATAGGGCATATGTTGCCCATCACTACTGCCACCCACACCCATAGGGGACCTGTTGCCCATCACTACTGCCACCCCCAGCCATAGGGCTTATGTTGCCCATCACCCCTGCCACCCACACCCATAGGGGACATGTTGCCCATCCCCCCCTGCCACCCCCAGCCATAGGGGACCTGTTGCCCTTCACTACTGCCACCCCCAGCCATAGGGTTTATGTTGCCCATCACCCCTGCCACCCACACCTATTGGGGGCCTGTTGCCCATCACCCCTGCCACCCCCAGCCATAGGGGACCTGTTGCCCATCACTACTGCCACCCCCAGCCATAGGGCTTATGTTGCCCATCACTACTGCCACTCCCAGCCATAGGGACTATGTTGCCCATCACCCCTGCCACCCCCAGCCATAGGGCTTATGTTGCTCATCACTACTGCCACCCCCACCCATAGGGCTTATGTTGCCCATCACTACTGCCACCCCCAGTCATAGGGCTTATGTTGCCCATCACTGCTGCCACCCCCACCCATAGGGGACCTGTTGCCCATCACTACTGCCACCCTAGCCATAGGGCTTATGTTGCCCATCACCCCTGCCACCCACACCCATAGGGGACCTGTTGCCCATCACCCCTGCCACCCCCAGCCATAGGGGACCTGTTGCCCATCACTACTGCCACCCCCAACAATAGGGCTTATGTTGCCCATCACTACTGCCACCCCCAGCCATAGGATGGCTGATGCGCAACACATCCAGCATACTCCAACATCAGGTATGTCAGCAAAATACATCCCCCTAACATCATGACAACAGTGTGTAGTCTGTGACAAATGCCCACAACAGTGATTATGACTACGAACATACATTGTAAGTAACAGCACATGTGTGACCAACACATGAGTGTGACATACACAAGGCACGCATCACCATAGCACTGTGGCAATGTAAAAAGAACACCGCCTCACTGTGTAGAACAGAAGTTAAGTGTGGGCTTCCAAAATGCAGCAGATGTTGAGCATTGTGGTGATGGGCACTAAACCCCCCTCATCACAGTGACCAAAAGGTAAGTGTCATCATGGTCAAAGCTGCAAATAACAAACAGCATGTATGATCCCTGCTCCCAACACATTAAACACTTCTGGAGCAAACTAGTGGCTGTGTCCCCTTCCCACAGAGATGTGGTGAGGCTAACAGTGCTGTGAAAACATAACACACTCTCGGCCATGTGCAGACAAGCACCACAAATGGGGGCTGACAATGCATACAGTGTACAATAACACAAGAGCAGAAGTGACCATCACCAAGCATGCACACATCTCGAAAATAGACACACCAATCAAAACAACATGTGTAGACTGTAGGTGTCAGCTCACAAACACACATTCCATGCCAGCAATGGAACCTAACAACCCGGATGAATGTGCACAATGATGTGATATGACTCACAGGGACAGCAGGCAAAATCACAGAAACACCATCCAGACAAAGGCCCACAACAGCAATACCAATGCACTGGTGCAGATGCACAAACACAAACAGGCAACCTCACACTGCACATCTGACACAGCATGTGTGTGTGTGTCACAGTATCCCCACGCAACAACACAACACATGAGGGGGGCTGAACCACAGTGACACAGATGTGGACACAGTGCCTCACAAAAGTAAACTATCATTGGGACACCCTCAGTGGGCAATCAGGCATTGGGAGATGAGAGGGAGCACAACAGACACATGTGACACAAGCTGGAATGAATACAAACTTACACAGCAAGAGACTGACACACAACAGCACTACCCCCAGGGAACAGACATTTGGGTGACACAAGCATGCATGAAACCTCCACTGTGATGACAAAGGCAGATGTCGTACAAACTGGGAAACCCAGACGTATCCTGTGCCACAAACGTACATCACACATACACAAACACAAAATCACTCAGCATGGCCCCTCATCCATGGACAAACGGGAGCTAGGGGACCATCCATGCAAACATTTACATCAGTCCACCCTCAACACCACACACCCTGAAATGCAAGAATGTGCATCTGTGAAGCCCACATGGACAGGTGACATTGCACATGCACCCATGGCAAACACAGGAATGTTGGGAGGAACTAAGGTGCACAGACACATCACACAAGGACCGTTGACAACCCTGGGGAATGACAGACATACTGCACAGTATGCAGTACATGGCCATGACCTCAAAGCTCATGTAACTTTCAGAATCCCTGCCACAATCCCAGAACAATGCAGAAGCCAAGGAGAACCACAAGGCACACATGCTGACACCTGCCAGCATCGCAGCCATGAACCCGACAAGTGGGAGCAGTCACACACACATGCAAATGTATCAATCACTGAAAGGTACCACCTAGGGACAACTACATGATTTAGCAAATAAACAGGTGCCTTGGGAAACCCTGACCGTGTCCCATCTGTGTCTGACAACATCATTACCACTCAGAACTGACAAATCCCAATGATGATACACCAATTAACAGTAGTGTGTCATGCACCCACACATCTGGTAGCCCATTGGAAAAGTAGTGGGATGAACCCAGTACCACTCAGAAAGCATCAACAACAGGAACATATCAAGGGAACACTGTCTGTGTATGAACAGGGATGTGGACACACACACATGCTCATACAACACACACCATGGGCCCAAGACATGTCACTGGACAACACACTTACTTGAGGGGACCCAACTCCTGTGGAAGCCCAGCTGTGCCAAACATATTCCCTGCACGTCTCACTCATGTCTGCAGAACACTTGGTCAGTCAGCCATCAGTTACCACACAATGAAGGCTCTGGGTACAACACCCTGGGTACATGAGTCTCCCCTAAGTCATCTGCACATACCTAAAACATATATCTAGCAAGTTGCACAGAGGACCCAGTTGCTCCCATACCAATGATGCCCACACCTGTAGGTCCAGTGTTGAGGAGCACAAAGTCTGTTGAAGTGACAAATTGGACAATGGGAAGCACATCATATGTGCAGGGGTGCAAGCCACAGATGTGACCATGCAAATGAAATGTTCACAGAGATGTCCACAAATAGTTGATCCTGACACACCCAGGTAGCTGCAAAGTATGACATGGATACCCACCAGAATAGGATACATATCTCATGGACCACAGGGAGTACCTCAAAGCAACACATCAGTATTCAACATTGGAAACCAAGCATCACAGGTGCAAGGGCATGTTAAACATCATCAACATAATGTACAGCTAAATCAAGTTCACAGGGATAAAGAAAAAAGCTTTATTCAGCATATTAAAAGTTAAACGTCTGTTCAAACAAAAGGCCAATGGCCAGTCCATGTTCACATGCTAAGGAGTGAAGTAGAGTGACAACTGTCACACCTTGCTTGCCTGCACTGCTAAGGACCGGGGTCATCCCCTCGGAGGGGCATACATGGGGGCAGGCCAGGCACCGCAGGGACAGGATCAGGGTACAGCAGAAGGAGGCAGTGAAGGGGTGGTGGATGCAGGCGAGACACTTGCAACTGGAGTGGAGCTGACTGAAGTGGTGGATGCTGTCACAACTGTGGGGCACAAGTCAGATGGGGTGGGTGCCAGCACAACTCCAGTGGGCAGGTCAGATGGAGTGGATTGGGTCACCACTGCAGTGCCCAAGTCAGACGGGGTGGTTGTGGACTCCAATGTAGTGCCTACATCCATGGGAGCGGAATGGGGGACAGGTGAGGTCGGCAGGGTGGGGGGGGACACGGTCCCCACATCAGTGGCACTAACCGTCTGACCAGGTGTGGAGGAGCAAGTGCCAGGGGGCCAGGGCCTTAGCATTTTGGGGATGGTGTATCTGTGGGTGGGGGAACCCAGGGCAGGGAGTGGCGGGGGAACCTCTGGAGTGGTGACCTGGGGGATGGAGGACAGAGACTTTGCCTTGGAGCTGCGTGGTGGCGGGGGGGTCTTGCTCGTCTTGCGCCGGGGGGACTTGCGGGTGCGGGTCTCAGTCTGACTGTGCTTGGGGAAGGGTGTCCGGGTGTGAGGGGCACTCCCCTCTTTGTATGGGGACTTCCTCTTCCCCTTGTAATCAGGATCTGCTGGGTCGTTGGGGAAGAGGCCAAGGTCACAGAGGAAGAGCTTCTTGGGAGATGGGGTTGCAGGTGATGCAAGGGAAGGGGGCTGGGAGGGAGAGGTCTCGGAGGACTGCGGAGTGGTTGTGAATGACTATGTGTGTGTCTGCAAACCAGCCCCTGTGAGTGTGTCATCAGTCCCCTGCACTTGCTTGTGTGCACATCTAGACCTTGGTTTGGGTGTTTCTGTGCTTGGGACTGGTAGGCTGCTAGGAATTGTGGGTGGTGCAGGGATAGGAGTGGTGCGGGACTGTTGGAGGAGGGACACTGCTGCCGTCAGGGAGGAGGCCACGGACTGATTGGTCCTCTGTAGGGCAGACATGCCCGAGGAAATGCCCTCCATGAATGACACCAGTTGTTTCAACAGACCCGTGTGTGCATGGAGGACCTTCAGCATTGACGCCTGCCCTACATAGATCTGTCGAAGTAAGTCCACAGATTCCTCACTCGGGACAGCAGGAGACACAGGGGCAGAGGGTGCGGTGCCGGGCACGAAGGAGACATGCTCACGAACACGGGAGCCCACAGGGACCTCTGGGATGTGAGCCGATGGGAGGGTGGTGGTAGTGGTGGTGGTGGCGGTGGCGGGACAGCCTCACTAGCTGGGGTTTGGTGGCTGCTGACACCCGCCTCCACAAGGGAGTCATCCTCAGAGCTGCTGTGGCCATCAGCTGGGGCGGGGGGTGGTGCTGACGACTCCTCTGTGTGGCTCCACTAGCCATCTGTGCCACTGGGTCCACCCGACTCCTCTCCTTCTGTCCCTGTAAGGCTCTGTGGCTCCTCCTGGTCCGTGGAGCTGTCCCCTCCTGTGGTCGTGGATGTATCTGGATAGGAATAGGAAGTAAGATAACAACATCAGTCACCTGCACCGACTGCACATACCACATTGAGTACATCACATCACAGGGCAAACCCTGGCATCATCAGCTGAACACAGCTCAAAGTGCCAACACTGGTTAGGATAAGCCAATTGTCATTCTGAACATCACCCATGGCACACATATCCCTCCTTGACTTTCACACATATGTCTGTTGCATGTTGGATGCTAACACCCCAATGTGCCAACATGCACCACCCACACATTAGTTGGACATGCAAGTGAACATGTAGGAGTATGTCACTATACACACAGCACATCTCTTTCTACTGACTCAGTACAGGTGTCCGGATGAAGGGATGGGCAGAGACTCATTTCACATGCTTGTGATGCATGCCAGCAACACACACTATGATGTTCTCATGTCCTGATGGGCAATGCCACAATGGTGTGCATGGTGCACACTTGAACACAATGCAGGATCACTCATAGCAAGTTAAATGCCATGGCACAGGGATGCCCTGAAAGTCAGTCAACACTGTCTCCTGTCACAGGGGCAGGGCATCCAGACAACAACAATATGCACTGACTCACAATCCTAGCTCAGGGGTAAAGCTAACTCTGCAGATGACCGGCGCACTTGCCCATCCCATGCAAACAACATGTCCAGGAGCCAGAAGACCCCACATCATGCAAATCAGACATCTGAGTCTCTGCAAACACAAATCCCTGTACATTAACACGTCACAGTCTGCCATGCATGTAACCCAGCTGCCTGAAGGACACAGTTGCATACACCATTGTGCGCTGTCAGATGATCACACACCTATATGTCACACAAGTCTTGTCTCTCACAGTCACATCTCAGATGTCATGCTGACCCTTTGAATCATGGACACCCCAGTTGTACGTAACAACAACCCACACCCTAATGACACAGAGGCAGACACCTGAGGGCACATGTCACTAAGCACAACCTGCAATTTCATACACAGGAGTGGGATTACAGAGTGTTTCTAAATGCCCTTGAGGAGGCATGACTGGCAAATTCTACGTGAAACAGTGTTTAGCCCTGGACAGTAGTCAGGTGGCTAAGCAAGTGTGACATACTCGATATACATGCTGAAGCCCAAAAATTGGAGTCCCCTGCTGCATGGATTTGTTTGGTATACCCCAGCCACATGTTGCGAGTCAGACCACAAATTGGAACACATCTCAAGGGCACACACATATCACATGTCAGATCTCAGGCATTGTGTAAACATTTGACCCACCCATGAAACACACAACAGAGTTACGGGAACAGATGCTGACCGGTAGCTGAAGCACAGATGACTGCAGGGACATAGTGCCCTAGTGACACAATCAACAGACTGTAGGGGCCACACCTGTGGAACAGATGAGGATGGTGCATCACACAATTGAGGGACATGAGTATTGGACTACAAGACCTACGTAATGTGGAAGTGTGACCAGGCCAAAAGACTGCTATAGCATGTCAGACATAGTACACAGATCAGGCATGGACTTACCCCCTTCCTGCTGCTGTCTGGCCTTCAGCTGCCTATCCAGGTCCAGGAAGACTACCGCCAGTATCCGGAGCATGTGGGGAGTCAGGTTCCGGTGTCCGCCCCTCCTGCGTGGAGGTGACAGCTTCAGCTGGACTCTAGCTAGCCTCCGGGTCCAGCCCCGAGGGTCCTGCCACCTCTTCTGGCAGTTGCAGATCCGGCGATTGCAGACCCCCACCGAACGAACAGCCCGGGCGATGGTCAGCCAGATCTCCTGCTTCTGGTGGGCATCAACCTTTGAGGATGACAAAGTGAAAAGTACATTAACACACATGCCCCAGATTTGTGCAGCACACATTTGGATATACATGTCATCATCACAAAGGGAAATGAATTACACAGGTAGTGCAACCATGGGGAAGGACAAATCACCTGCATGTCTGACATGTTAACAATGCCTGGATAGTTTAAGCTTGCACTAATGCACTTTAGCAGCAGGAAACCTATTCATTACATGTACCTACATACTTTGGGTGATGAAAGTAGTCAGTGAGAATGCTTGCCACTGGTGTACACACTGCTAGTCCTGCTAGTCAGACAACATGCATAATTAGGAAGGCAGTGGACTGCACACTCACCTGCTCCCCTGGTTTCCCATAGAGCTTGCTGTACTGTGGAAGGAGCCCATCCAGCAGGGCCTTGTTCTCCTCCTTAGTGACGGCTGGGGCCCTCTCCAGAGTACGTGCCATAGCAGGAGCCAGAGGATGCAGAGACAGCAGCAGTGGTAGCAGGGATGTGGTCCAGTAGCATGTAGTGCAGGCAAGTGAGCTCCCTGGGGGCTAGCCAGCCTTATATCTGTGCTGCAGAGGCAGACTCTGTGCCATGTGTCCCAAGTGATAGGTCCAACACGGTTGCATTCTATGAATCTGGCCAATCCATTTAAATGTACGACTCATACACGCCTTCGGCATCGTTCAAATCTTCACCTTCATGGAACACTTGAAATTGCAACATTGTTGTAGGCATCCAATTGAATTTCCAGTGCACAACAGGTACAGGTTTTGAATCTGCATCCGTCTCCATGACCGTCCGGAGCCAATGGGTACGCCCGGCTCGTTCAACTGACTGTACAATGCCTATTTTGAATATACACATGCACCCGTCTCCATATGATTCAATGACAAAGCATACCCACGGCTCAGACATGACCCGTGCAATGTGTACGCATTGTCACCAGCGTCGGACCTCATTGCATTCAATGACAAAGCGTACGCACGGCTCGGACATGACCCGTGCAATGCGTAAGCATTGTCACCCGCGTCGGACCTCATTGCATTCAATGACAAAGTGTACGCACGGCTCGGACATGACACGTGCAATGCGTATGCATTATCACCCGCGTCGGACCTCATTGCATTCAATGACAAAGCATACGCTCGGCTCGGACATGACCCGTGCAATGCGTACGCATTGTCACCCGCGTCGGACCTCATTGGTGTGACTATTATACGGATGCAACACACATATACTGGCCAGGGACACCTGTGCACACCTACCGCACTACTGCATTGGCCACACAGTGTCCCATGGCATGTAAGGCTGCATCCCCTGGGTGTTTGAGGGGGGCACATCTGTTTTTTTAGCTCGCACTCAGCCACTCTCAGGCTGTGCACGTGTACAGGGGGGCAGAATCCTATGTGTGTTGTGCACATTACCACTGTGATGTGCAATTTTACAGTAATGGGCATGAGTCACGGACACAGTGTCAGGTTGGATATGTTTAGGACATGTTACATACACCCTGAGTCCTGGGGGTGATGGCATGTACGTCACAGTGAGACCTGTAGCCACAATACTGATGTGCACCCACAGTCTGCGTGCATGTTGTGTCTCAGATGTGTCTGATCAAATGTGCCCAATGGATGACAGTCTCCACATCCATGTGGTATATGCATCACCCTTGATGGGGTGTGTGTCTAAGAGACGTAAATGTAGGGCCGGCAGGAGCAACAGTGGCCACTACCTGTGGGACTTACGCTTGCCTTGTGGTGTATACGTGCTACGCCATGTCCATTGCTGTGTTGATGTGGCAATAAAGGGACCCTGGGTTTCTGCATGGCAAAGATCTGTGATGCCTGGGAGACATGAGGCCTCACTTGTCACTGTGGTGTGTGTTTGGAATGTTGCAGCAGCACATAGGTTGGGTGACACAGCCAGATGATTGGCCATTGCACTGCATGGGACTCATGTGGACATGTGGAATTGAGATGTAAGGTGGTGGTCTTGTAGGTGACATATGTGTCCATGCCCAACAGCACACACCTCAGTACATTGTGTAATGTCATGATCTAGCATGTGATATTGATCGTGGTCATTGCCACATGGGTGGATGAACTGACAATCTTCCTTTGTGCATCTCTGTACTGCAGGGCACCAGCTGTCCATCGGCCGTTCCCAGACCTTGCAACTATGCAGGAACGCGACTACATCAGACAGTACCGCTTCACCAGGCCACTGATTGCGGAGTTGGCGGAGCAGTTGGCACCACATCTGCTACCTGGCCGGATATACCCTACAGCACTGACCCCAGAGGTGAAGGTAATGGCAGCCCTGCACTTCCTTGCTACTGGTACCTTCCAGTACACTGTGGCTACTGCTGGTGGGATGTCGCAAACGATGTTTAGTCGGGTACTACGCGATGTCTTGGAGGGGATGTTGCAATTCCTAGACCTGTATATCAAGTTCCCTTGCCCAGCTGAACTCCCTGAAATAAAGGATGTCTTTTATACACTGGGAAGGATGCCGAACGTCATTGGATCTATTGATGGGACACATGTTGCCCTGATACCACCACAGGCACATGAGCAGGTATACCGTAACAGGAAGCACTACCATTCGATCAATGCTCTGGTGGTCTGTCTTGCTGACATGTCAATCACACATGTGTGTGCACGGTTCCCTGGTTCTGCGCACGATGCCTACATTATGAGTAGTCGTATTGCAACGCTGATGTCACAGATGCCAGCTCAGCATGCCTGGCTTGTTGGTGTGTACTGACTGTTTCTCATTGTGTGTGTTTGTCAATGTTGTATTCCACACTCCTACAAAACTCAGCTACTTGTTCATTTTTGTGTGTGTAGGTAACTGCGGATACCCCAACATGTCGTGGTTGCTGACACCCCTCAGGAACCCTGTGACACCAGCCGAGCTGTGCTACAATGAGGCACATGGTCGTAGCAGGAGGGTGATTGAGCGGATATTCGGCCTCCTCAAAAGCCGCTTTCGCTGCCTGGACAAGACCGGAGGGGCCCTCCCGTATGAGCTTGCAAAGGTGTGCAAAATAATCCTTGTCTGCTGCATGCTACACAACATGGCAGTGCGGAAGGAGGTGCCTCTCATCCAGGATGACGATGATCAACCTCCGGCACCTGTGGATGATCCCGGCCTGGGCCAAGATGCCAATGATAATGAGGATGAGGGTGACGTCCGCTCACAGCTCATCAACAACTTCTTCACCTGAATGTGAGTTTCCAGGGTTGTTATGTGAAGGTATGGAGGTAGCCTGGAATATGTTGTGCCAGCTCTGTTGCTGTCTGAGTGTGTCTGTGTGCCACTTGACTGGATGCGTGCTGTGATGTGTCCATTCAGGTGGTGTGTACTCCACAATAGGATAGTACTGCTAACTAGTGTTTGTGTAGGTGTCTTGCAACATATTTTGTGCATTTGTATTGCATTTCTCTCCTGTTCTTCTGTGCTTTTGACTGTATCTTGTCTGTCCTTCCCAGGGTACCTTGCCTGTTGTGTGGTCAACACTGACCTCCAACACCCAGAAGCCAACACCAGTGTGGAAGTTGACAATTCCCATCAACTGATGTACCACACATCCATGGACTTCAATTCTCCAACACATTGAGAGCGTGTGTCTACTGTTACGTAGAATTACCGTGCAACTATTGTGGAATAAACCTGTTGCTGATGTGTAATGAACCTGTGCTACGCTTTGATATGTGCGTTGTCTGTCTTCCCACATCTGAGTGACATCTGCTTACCTCACCTGTGGACTTGTTATCACTGACTGGGGTTGGTGTTGTGTCTGTGCATGCCAATGCGTTTCAGGTCAACATCATTGTGTGTGATGAGTAACATGGCCATGGTGAGTATGTTTTGTGTTGCCATAGTGGTGTGTCTCCCTCACATGTGTCACATCACCATGACTCACCTTACTTTGGTCACATTGTTGCAGTATTTGGCATGCACTGTGTTGTGTAGCACATCGACATCTCCCTGAACATGACAGGTTGGAATCACAACAGAGGCAGGTATGGTGTACTGGTGAGTTTATTTACAAACGTGTGAGAGAAGTGCACAGGATGGTGGGTGCTGTACATTGGTTTGGGACTCCAAAGTTCACATTGGAGTTGGAAGTGCTGGTAGATGAAATGTTCAGAGTAAAGTCCACAGTCATCTGATACATTGGCCCAACATGAACCCTCCATGTCATGAGGGTGAGTTGTGTGCGATTGGACAAGGTGAACGGGTTGCGCACAAAGGACATTGTAAAGAACAGGTTTAGAGGCCCTGGGGGATGTGCTGGGACATCTTCCTTTCACATGTCGTTCTTCGGACCACCCCTCTTCTTCCGGGGGAGGGGTCCTCATGTGCAGGCCTCTGCGGTGCAGGGAACTCTCCGCCAGAGTCCTCCTCCCTTCCTGTGGTGCTGGCAGATGGTGTTGCGACAGATGTTGTGGCCACACAGGGGTGTGTGGACAGGTTGGTTTTGATCTGGCGGAGGCATTGGAGTATGTCCTGGTGCACCGCAGTAATGTCATCCCACTTGGCCTCCATGCGGGCATGGTGGGCGACCTGTTCATGTTGCATGTCCTTGAGGATCCCCACTACCTGGCCAAATCCTCCGGTGCTATCCTGGTATGCATCTAAGATGCGTGCCAGGTGGGGGTCATCATGCAGTCCAGACCCCTCTGCAAGGCGCCCCTGTGCCTCTATCCCCTCCCAGCACCCCTCTCCACACGGGCAGGACCAGCGGTGGGATGCACAGGTGACACTAGGACCCCTTGGGTGGTGTTGCTGGTGGTGTTTGCTGTAGATTCCGGGGGGTCCTGTGTCCCTGTGCTGTGGGTGTTGATTGGCCTTGGTCTGTCCGTGTTGGCGGGGGTGCCCTGTCGGTGTCCAGATGCTGGAGGCATGGGTACAGGGGGTGCAGATGTTGATGCTGCTGGTGCTGCATGATGGCTCACACCGGAGGAGCCAGGTTGGTCGTTGTCATCCGAAGAGGACAGAGAGAGAGTCAGACCAGAGAGCTCAGTGTCCGCCAGAGTCTGGGACTGGTTATCCTCATCATTTGGTGCTGGGTGCCCAGCACCACCTGTGTTTGGAAGAGACGCACAATGTGAGTTATGTTTCTACATGCATCGATGGTTCACAAACATGACATTTTCTACTTTTCGAACAGATGCCTGCATGTACGCTGCTTTTCCCTGCTTCTCATGGACAGAGTTTGATATTGTTGTTGGCCATTTCCCAGCATGGCCTTGTGCTCCCCACGACAGAGCCCAGTGTGAGACATCTTGTCAGTTTCTTCCCACTCCCTGTGAGGCGAGTGTGGTTCAGTGTGAGTTTGCTGGGCCATGTGGGTGGGTGTAGATTGTCTGTGACTGCGACTCCCATCATACTCTTGGCTACACCCCCTTCCCAGAATGCCCATACTTCCTCCCTCTTGACTCTGCTTCCCTGTGAGGGGGTGTGACAGCAGTGGCAAGATGGCTGACTGTGTAGTCCTGGTGTTTGTTGTTGGCCATTCCCCAGCATGGCCTTGTGCTACCAAGACAGAGCCCAGTGTCGGACATCTTGTCAGTCCCTTCCCACTCCCTGTGAGGCGAGTATGGTTCAGTGTGAGCTTGCTGGGCCATGTGGGTGGGTGTAGATTGTCTGTGACTGTGACTCCTATCATACTCTTGGCTACACCCCCTTTCCAGCATGCCCATACTTCCTCCCTCTTGACTCTGCTTCCCTGTGAGGGTGTGTGACAGCAGTGGCAAGATGGCTGACTGTGTAGTCCTGGTGTTTGTTGTTGGCCATTCCCCAGCATGGCCTTGTGCTACCAAGACAGAGCCCAGTGTCAGACATCTTGTCAGTCCCTTCCCACTCCCTGTGAGGCGAGTATGGTTCAGTGTGAGCTTGCTGGGCCATGTGGGTGGGTGTAGATTGTCTGTGACTGTGACTCCTATCATACTCTTGGCTACACCCCCTTTCCAGCATGCCCATACTTCCTCCCTCTTGACTCTGCTTCCCTGTGAGGGTGTGTGACAGCAGTGGCAAGATGGCTGACTGTGTAGTCCTGGTGTTTGTTGTTGGCCATTCCCCAGCATGGCCTTGTGCTACCAAGACAGAGCCCAGTGTCAGACATCTTGTCAGTCCCTTCCCACTCCCTGTGAGGCGAGTATGGTTCAGTGTGAGCTTGCTGGGCCATGTGGGTGGGTGTAGATTGTCTGTGACTGTGACTCCTATCATACTCTTGGCTACACCCCCTTTCCAGCATGCCCATACTTCCTCCCTCTTGACTCTGCTTCCCGGGGAGGGGGTGTGACAGCAGTGGCAAGATGGCTGATTGTGTAGTCCTGGTGTTTGTTGTTGGCCATTTCCCAGCATGGCCTTGTGCTCCCCAGGACAGAGCCCAGTGTCAGACATCTTGTCAGTCCCTTCCCACTCCCTGTGAGGCAAGTATGGTTCAGTGTGAGCTTGCTGGGCCATGTGGGTGAGTGTAGATTGTCTGTGACTGCAACTCCCATCATACTCTTGGCTACACCCCCTTCCCAGCATGCCCAAACGTCTTCCCTCTTGACTCTGCTTCCCTGTGAGGGGGTGTGACAGCAGTGGCAAGATGGCTGACTGTGTAGTCCTGGTGTTTGTTGTTGGCCATTTCCCAGCATGGCCTTGTGCTCCCTACGACAGAGCCCAGTGTCAGACATCGTGTCAGTCCCTTCCCACTCCCTGTGAGGTGAGTATGATTCAGTGTGAGCTTGCTGGGCCATGTGGGTGGGTGTAGATTGTCTGTGACTGCGACTCCCATCATACTCTTGGCTACACCCACTTCCCAGCATGCCCATACTTCCTCCCTCTTGACTCTGCTTCACTGTGAGGGGATGTGACAGCAGTGGCAAGATGGCTGACTGTGAAATCCTGGTGTTTGTTTGGCTACAAGTCCAAAGTGAGCCCCTGTGCTTCACACAGCAGCACCTAGTACAGGGTATCTTTTGCTGATATTTCGATGAGGTGTGTATCAATGCATTGTACGCGGTGAGTTGTGTGGAGTTTGTGATGAGGGGAATGTTTCCCCATGCTGGTAAGTATGGTCAGGGCTGTCAGTCCTCCTTCCCATCATGAAACGTGCTTTCATTGTAGGGCGTGCAGGTTGTCTTGCAGGATGTCAGTCAGTGGTGTCCTGCTTCTGATTTGCACACAACCCCTACCAGGGCCTTGTGCTCCCCACAGCAGGACCCAGTGTCAGCCATCTTGTCAGTCATTTTCCACTCCCTGTGATGTGGGCATGTTTCAGAGAGGTCTTGATGGGCCAATCAGGAGGGGGAGCATTATCTGTGACTACAGGCCCCATCATGCTTTTGGATACACTCACTTCACCTGCATCCCCACTATTCCTTCCTGACAGTCAGCTGCACTGTGAGGTGGTGTGTTTGTGGTGGCAAACTGTCTGGCAGGGTCTATTTGGCTTTGTGCCACTGGCTTGCTCTATTTGTTTGTAGGTTGGTGCATGTCATGACAAAGTTCTCAGTCACTATGAGATGGCAGGTATTGTGTTTGTCTGACTGGCATACACATCTTGGGCTGATTATCTATTGGCTAGTTTAGCTTTGCTTGCGGTGCATGGTTTCACTGTCCCCTTGCCACACAATCTTGGGTATGTTGTTTGTGTACTCACCAGGCTCTGGTATGTCTGTTAGGCCATGGACGCTCTCTGGTGGTAGGATGTCCTGCACCTTCTCCTCCCAGGTCCTGAAGTAGACTGGTTTGGCAGGAGGGCCACCGCCGGTGCACTGACTCAGCGCGTGATCTTTTTCGATGAGTTTCTTGACCCTCCTGCGCACGTCATACCACCTGTTCTGGATATCGTCCTTTGTGCGCCTTGCTGGTGCTTGAGCGTTAACCTTGTCCACAATCCTCGCCCACATCTTGGTTTTCTGTGAGATGGGGGTCCTTTGGACCAACGTACCAAACAAATGTGGCTCTACTCTGATGATCTCGTCTACCAGCACTTCTAACTCACTATCTGTGAACTTTGGATTCTTCTTTTGGGGCATAGTAGTGGGTGGTGGTGGTGAGTAGGCCTGGGCTAAAAATCCGTTCCGCTCGCAGAAATTGCGATAATTTGACATTTACGCGTTCCGCGGAGAGCGCAAAAATGTCAAAATTTCCGCAATCCGCATTTTACCGGAATTTTTTCGCTTGCTCGCGCTGTAAAATAATACATTCTCGCGTGCGCGCGATCGCCTTACCTGAATCCCCGCGTTCGCTGACAAGTTTTCCCGATCCGGTCGCGTTCTCCACGAGATGTTGGATTGTTGGTAGCCATTTGCGCTCTCTCGCGACAGTTCGCGCCCGCAGTAACATCATTCGTCGCACGATCACGTCTTTCTTCTCATGATCCCTACGACAGAGCCCAGTGTCAGACATCGTGTCAGTCCCTTCCCACTCCCTGTGAGGTGAGTATGATTCAGTGTGAGCTTGCTGGGCCATGTGGGTGGGTGTAGATTGTCTGTGACTGCGACTCCCATCATACTCTTGGCTACACCCACTTCCCAGCATGCCCATACTTCCTCCCTCTTGACTCTGCTTCACTGTGAGGGGATGTGACAGCAGTGGCAAGATGGCTGACTGTGAAATCCTGGTGTTTGTTTGGCTACAAGTCCAAAGTGAGCCCCTGTGCTTCACACAGCAGCACCTAGTACAGGGTATCTTTTGCTGATATTTCGATGAGGTGTGTATCAATGCATTGTACGCGGTGAGTTGTGTGGAGTTTGTGATGAGGGGAATGTTTCCCCATGCTGGTAAGTATGGTCAGGGCTGTCAGTCCTCCTTCCCATCATGAAACGTGCTTTCATTGTAGGGCGTGCAGGTTGTCTTGCAGGATGTCAGTCAGTGGTGTCCTGCTTCTGATTTGCACACAACCCCTACCAGGGCCTTGTGCTCCCCACAGCAGGACCCAGTGTCAGCCATCTTGTCAGTCATTTTCCACTCCCTGTGATGTGGGCATGTTTCAGAGAGGTCTTGATGGGCCAATCAGGAGGGGGAGCATTATCTGTGACTACAGGCCCCATCATGCTTTTGGATACACTCACTTCACCTGCATCCCCACTATTCCTTCCTGACAGTCAGCTGCACTGTGAGGTGGTGTGTTTGTGGTGGCAAACTGTCTGGCAGGGTCTATTTGGCTTTGTGCCACTGGCTTGCTCTATTTGTTTGTAGGTTGGTGCATGTCATGACAAAGTTCTCAGTCACTATGAGATGGCAGGTATTGTGTTTGTCTGACTGGCATACACATCTTGGGCTGATTATCTATTGGCTAGTTTAGCTTTGCTTGCGGTGCATGGTTTCACTGTCCCCTTGCCACACAATCTTGGGTATGTTGTTTGTGTACTCACCAGGCTCTGGTATGTCTGTTAGGCCATGGACGCTCTCTGGTGGTAGGATGTCCTGCACCTTCTCCTCCCAGGTCCTGAAGTAGACTGGTTTGGCAGGAGGGCCACCGCCGGTGCACTGACTCAGCGCGTGATCTTTTTCGATGAGTTTCTTGACCCTCCTGCGCACGTCATACCACCTGTTCTGGATATCGTCCTTTGTGCGCCTTGCTGGTGCTTGAGCGTTAACCTTGTCCACAATCCTCGCCCACATCTTGGTTTTCTGTGAGATGGGGGTCCTTTGGACCAACGTACCAAACAAATGTGGCTCTACTCTGATGATCTCGTCTACCAGCACTTCTAACTCACTATCTGTGAACTTTGGATTCTTCTTTTGGGGCATAGTAGTGGGTGGTGGTGGTGAGTAGGCCTGGGCTAAAAATCCGTTCCGCTCGCAGAAATTGCGATAATTTGACATTTACGCGTTCCGCGGAGAGCGCAAAAATGTCAAAATTTCCGCAATCCGCATTTTACCGGAATTTTTTCGCTTGCTCGCGCTGTAAAATAATACATTCTCGCGTGCGCGCGATCGCCTTACCTGAATCCCCGCGTTCGCTGACAAGTTTTCCCGATCCGGTCGCGTTCTCCACGAGATGTTGGATTGTTGGTAGCCATTTGCGCTCTCTCGCGACAGTTCGCGCCCGCAGTAACATCATTCGTCGCACGATCACGTCTTTCTTCTCATGATCATGCATCGCGAGACAAGTGAAAACAAGATGGCCGCACCCGTGAGCAACCGCATGGGTAAGTTGGCGAGCCGCGACCACGCAGAAAATACCGAGAACGGGCGGGAAAAAAACTTCCGCATCTTCGCGATATTTCCGCGTGTTTGCAGAGATTTTTAACATTTTCGCGATAATTTGCGAAAGTGAATTTCGCAAATTCCGCCCACCCCTAGTGGTGAGGGATGTGTGTGTGAGGGTGCAAGTGAGGGTGGTTTGGTGTTGGTTTTGCTGGGTGTATGTGTGTGTGCTTTTGTATGAGGTTCTGATTGTGTGTGAGTTGTGTGATGGGAAAGTTGTGAGTGTGTCTGTGGTTGCTGTGTACTGGTGTTTGCTGCTGGCTGTGTCTCCTGTTTGCAAGGGATGATGGTAGTGATTGTAGTCCTTTAAATAGTTGGAGTTGTGGGTGTGTCTTTGTCCCATGTTTTTTTCTTTGGTATTTATTGGCTTTGTCATTGCTTGTTTGCTCCTTTTTTTGTCTTTTTTCCTTTGGGCTTTGTAGGCATGAAGGAGACGTTCATGTGACGGAAACGGACGCTGCTGTTGTCTCATGCGGGCTTCTCCGCCTTGTTCACGCTGCCTATCTTCTGTGTTTGGTACGCGTCGGTCGCAGCGGTTTCTATTGCTTTTGTGCCGGGTTGTCTGTGCATGTCGGTCGTGCGGCTTGGTCTCCGTGAGAGTCGGTCTAGTTTTACACGCATTGCATCGTACTGCGCGAATCGTACATCGCGGGTACGGGTCGGTCGGGTTCATTCCGGGTTCATGTCGGTCAGTGAAAATCGCGTCGGTTTTCTGGCAGGATCACTATTTTCCCTACGGCTCGGTCGTACGGCTTGTATTCCGTACGTGTCGGTTGTAATTCACACGCGTTGCATCGTACTGCACGGGTCGTACGGCGCTGGTCAGTGTTGGTCGGTATTCGGTCGGGGTCCGTGTCGGTCAGTTCGTTTTGAGGCCGGAATCGGAATAATGTCTGTTTGACATGAAATGACCTGTTGTAGAGCTCTTTCACTTTCGGGCAATGAAACCCACCTGCAACATAATAATACTAAAAGGTCTTCAGGGCTTGATTGCATAATAACTGTTAGTCTTGCGTTTTCACAGCTCAGCATATAGCAAGTACTATTTCTGCAATATGTGCAAGTCAATTATCAAAGATGTACTTTTGGGAAACCTAGGAGGAAATGGCAAAACTCTTACTGCTCTAGATCTCGGGGTAGGTTCGCCCAGCTAAGCATTTCAACACCAATGTCACTGCCAGTCTACTGCTCCCAATGTGATTGAGGTACTATTTGCTCCATCAGACACTTCGCGCAAGATTTTGTTTTCCATGCGACCTCGTGCTGCTGCTGTGATTTCTGCCTGTACTGTCATAGTTTCAATAGCTAATTAGGATGGGCATACAATGGGGGGTTTTGGCCCCAACCTCATGTGCTTTCACCCTGTATTCCTTCGCAGGTGAGGTTGGAGCGTGCTGTCCCCCGCGTTGCTTCTTTTTCACAGTGGTATCAGTCCAGTTTTTTTGTGTCCTGGGTAGAACATTTTCTCTGCTTGCCGCACAAGCTGTTCTTACTATTCTAGCATGTCTGCTGCACACTCTATCCCTGCTGGGTCCTCATGGGCTGCATTTTGCTTCAGGATCTTATCAACTTGTAGATTACTCACACATGATGTTGATCTTTTCGAAATAAGTACAGACGCCTGAAATCAGTAGAGCAACAGTACATTTGCTATTGTTTCTTTCCCCCTCTCACTCACCCTTCTACTCCATCCATTGCGCTTGCATGTCATTCCACAAAACACAATACCACTCCACATAATTACACTCCGTGACTGACAATCCCACTCCGCATAATTACACAACACTCATTACCACACAATTACTGCTCACATAATTCCAATGCACATCATGCCACATAACTCAACTAGACATAACTCCACTCAACACACAATTCCATGCCACCCAAATCCACACTAAACAATTCCACTACAGCCCACATAATTCCAATTCACACCACATACATCCACTCCACTCCATAACCCAAAGCTAAAATACAGTAACATTGACAACTGCATTGCTGCCCCCTGCAATATGAGCTAAATGCCTGCAAAATGATGAGGTTGATGCACACTCCTCTCCGAGAGGAAGATCTATGATGGGCATTGCTTTGCAGAATATGCTGAAGCTATCAGGACTATGTTTGGTTTTGAACAGAAGGAGGGGCATAATGAGGAGTTTTTTGCACAATATAAAACTCCTACGAATGGATGATTTGCCAGTCCATGAAGTTTTTGATTCCTCATTTTTACAGGAATGGAAGAGATTGATAAGTCTAACTTTCCACATTTTCTAGCAAGAGAGATGAATCACTGACAGAATATCGACTACAGAAATATCGACGACAAAAATATCGGAGCCGAAATATCGATGTCCATAATATCGAAGTCCTATCTACATTATGCTAAGTACAAAAATATCAAGAAAAAAATATCGTTGGCAAAAATATTGTTGGCAAAAATATTGTTTTTTTCCATGTTTAAAAAATAATGTCAAATAAAGTAAATAATACATATAATTAAAAGAAACAGTTAACATTATTTTAAAATGTTTCAAATTATAACTAATACATATATAGGGGCCGATTCCGATCCGGGTCAGAAGGGCACCGAAAGCGATCCGGCCGGAAAAACTATGAGCCGTACACGTGTTTTCCGGCCTACTCTTACAGCTGCACGAGCGAGCAAGTACGATGCGAGCTACGTGAGATTCACCGACCGAGTCGTTTCCGGGGCCGCACTGCTCCGTACGTCTCGGTCGGAAGCTAACCGTGGCGTGCAATGGATGCGATTTTCAACCGAGCCAGTACGATGCACGCGCCAGACAGCCTGTGCGAGCCGGAGTGTCCGGCTCGCAAAAGCTCCTGGAGTCGGACTTCGGGGGTCCGGTCGGACCCCCTGACACCCACAGCCATACGACTCGGACATAGGAGGAGACCTATGGGTCTCCCCAACACAGGCTTGTACGGTGCGGATAGCACCGACGCGTACCCACTGTTGGGGGCGCACTTGTTCGAGACATACCCATTCAGTCAATGGGAGCGCATGTTCGCATCGTACAACTGGCTCCCATTGACTTCTGTGGGAGTCCGACCGAACCGAGTCTGACAGCATACGTGCGCATCGTACTCGCTCGGTCAGACTGTAGGGGTCCGGCTCGGTCGGAAAACACTCCGGACCCAACTCGGTCAGAGTGCTTTCCGACCCGGATCGGAATCGGCCCCATAATGTAAAAATAAATGAAACATATATACACTATTGAAATTCCACAGAAGGAACAACCAAATCAAGATCTTCTCTCACAGCAGTGAAAATCCTGATCCTGTGATGACGTAAAGTAACTCCTGATGTCATAAAGCCTAATCTCCGTGAAAAGGATCTGCCTGCTCTTACCACTCTACATGCAAAGTTGAAGGGACCTAATAAACATTGTACCTATTGTAATGCCAACTTTGGAACAACTGTCGCTTATTTTGCAACAGAAAAAAAGACCAGGTTGGTGTTGTCCACCTTTCTGGTAGCATGCCCAATGTTTGACTCTCATGCCTTTCCCAAAAATATTGTAGTACTACATGTTTACATCCGCATTTGGCACATTTGTGTTTATACCTGCAAGGACTGAATGCACAAAATCCCCTGTTAAAACCCCAACAGGCTCCAGAATGAGTCCCTTGTCCTCTTTCCTGGACTTCCACCGCCCCCCCCCCCCCAAGAGTGGGATGCTCCAGAAAGAAGTGAAACTGAACTGCCAAACCACTTGCTCTATGCAGCGCCTGTGGTGGTCTTGTGGAACATATCCATCATTCATATTCGTGTTCTTCCCATGGTTTATCTGGCTTTACTCTTTTTTTTGTTTAGATTTCTTTTATTGAGTTTCAAGACTTGGAGTTCAACAAACAAGCCTTCATGCTCTATATTCATTGGAATGCAAACCAGCAATGACGTTATTACAATTGGCAAAAAATACAATAACAACAGTAAAAAACAGAAACGCCATCTGTTTGCCCATCCGAGATTTAAGGGGGAACGTAATGGCGTTGGGGAGGCCCAAGAAAATATATACCGGAAAACAAGGGATCTGGGTATCGAAGTGGGAATCCACGTCATCTAAGATCAGCTGCCAATAAGCCCCTAGAGAAGGGCATTCCCATAGCAAATGAGTAAGGGTACCCGGCGAGCCACAGGCTCTCCAACATTGTGGGCTACAGGAATGATTGCCCCTATGGAGGCGAATGGGGGTTAGGTACCAATAGGTAGCCACCTTTGTGGCTGTCTCGGTGGAGGCCACATTGCAGGCCGAGTGTCGAGCCCTGTAGAAGATATCATGCCATTTTTTTTGCGTCATGGTCCTGCCTAGCTTCCCAAGGATTATCTGGCTTTACTCTATTTTTTGTTTAGATTTCTTTATTTGAGTTTCAAGACTTGGAGTTCAACAAACAAGCCTTCATGCTCTATATTCATTGGAATGCAAACCGGCAATGATGTTATTACATTTGGCAAAAAATACAATAACAACAGTAAAAAAAGAAACAGCCTCCCACTTCCCTCCCCCTCCTACCTCGGGCGTTGAACGTGTCTCTATGAAATGGGAGTGCAAATATAGTTGAATGCGTTAAATAGCAGGAGTGTTCGGATCTGCCTGTTTAGGAGGGTCCGCGAGGCGCAAGAGCCTCAGGTATTTGGGGCAAGTGAGTGCTGTGAACTCTGACGTCAGCACGGTAAGGAAAGGCTCCCCCAGGTCATGAAAGAAGGCCCTGGGATGTGTCAGTGAAAGAGAGATCCTCTCCATCCCCAATATGTTCCACAGTCGATAGAGCCACCCCAGTTGGGTTGGGACCCTCTTAGTGCCCCAGTGGATAAGTATGTTTTCTACCGCTGCCCCCAGAGCTAATGCCATCTGTTTGCCCATCCGAGATTTAAGGGGGAACGTAATGGCGTTGGGGAGGCCCAGGAGAACATATACCGGAAAACAAGGGATCTGGGTATCGAAGTGGGAATCCACGTCATCTAAGATCTGCTGCCAATATGCCCCTAGAGAAGGGCATTCGCATAGCAAATGAGTAAGGGTACCCGGTGAGCCACAGGCTCTCCAACATTGTGGGCTACAGGAAGGATTGCCCCTATGGAGGTGAATGGGGGTTAGGCACCAATAGGTAGCCACCTTTGTGGCTGTCTCGGTGGAGGCCACATTGCAGGCCGAGTGTCGAGCCCTGTAGAAGATATCATGCCATTTTTTTTGCGTCATGGTCCTGCCTAGCTTCCCAAGGATTATCTGGCTTTACTCTATTTTTTGTTTAGATTTCTTTATTTGAGTTTCAAGACTTGGAGTTCAACAAACAAGCCTTCATGCTCTATATTCATTGGAATGCAAACCGGCAATGATGTTATTACATTTGGCAAAAAATACAATAACAACAGTAAAAAAAGAAACACCCTCCCACTTCCCTCCCCCTCCTACCCCGGGCGTTGAACGTGTCTCTATGAAATGGGAGTGCAAATATAGTTGAATGCGTTAAATAGCAGGAGTGTTCGGATCTGCCTGTTTAGGAGGGTCCGCGAGGCGCAAGAGCCTCAGGTATTTGGGGCAAGTGAGTGCTGTGAACTCTGACGTCAGCACGGTGAGGAAAGGCTCCCACAGGTCATGAAAGAAGGCCCTGGGATGTGTCAGTGAAAGAGAGATCCTCTCCATCCCCAATATGTTCCACAGTCGATGGAGCCACCCCAGTTGGGTTGGGACCCTCTTAGTGCCCCAGTGGGTAAGTATGTTTTCTACCGCTGCCCCCAGAGCTAATGCCATCTGTTTGCCCATCCACGATTTAAGGGGGAACGTAATGGCGTTGGGGAGGCCCAAGTGAACATATACCGGAAAACAAGGGATCTGGGTATCGAAGTGGGAATCCACGTCATCTAAGATCTGCTGCCAATATGCCCCTAGAGAAGGGCATTCGCATAGCAAATGAGTAAGGGTACCCGGCGAGCCACAGGCTCTCCAACATTGTGGGCTACAGGAAGGATTGCCCCTATGGAGGTGAATGGGGGTTAGGCACCAATAGGTAGCCACCTTTGTGGCTGTCTCGTGGAGGCCACATTGCAGGCCGTATGGAGCAGCCCTGTATCATGCCATTTTTTCTGTGTCATGGTCCTGCCTAGCTCCCCCTTCCCAGCGTAGCTGGCCCGGAGTCTTCCCAACATCTGGGGTGCGTTTAACAAACTTATATAAGTCCGAGTTCAAATGGGCGTCGTTATGGCGTGTTAGCAATCATTTCTCAAACGATGTGAGGTGTCTTTTGGCGCCTCCTCATACGTCCCCACCCAGCACCCAGTGTCGGACTTGAAGATTATGATAACGCTCCATTTCCGGCATGCCCTGCTCTCTGCGGAGATCAGTAAAATATCGGGATCCCGAGAGATCGAAGAGGTGACCGATCGAAGGGCAAACCTCCTTAGTCCAGTGAGTGAACTCTGTGGCATCCAGACCCGGTGTGAAGTCTGGGTTATGGACTATTGGCGTAATCGGGGACGGGAAGGTTGTGAGTCCTCTAAAGACAGCGACCCCATCCCAGGTCAGTAGAGTAGGGCGAGTCACTTTAGAGAGATATAGATTCCGAGGCCAACTTGCACGCGCGAGAGAGGGAACCCCCCACAAAGGTCGGCCAGCGAGAGACCTATCCACAAATAACCAATGCTTCTCGGATTCCGGGCGGGACCACTTCACTAGCTCTCTCAGCTGGGCCGCCCGCCAGTAAACCTGTAAGTCTGGGACCCCCAGGCCCCCCTCGACAGGATCTTTGTAGGTAATCTCCCTGCCGAGCCGGGCTGTTGGTATTGCCAGATAAAATGCTCTATGTCCCTTTGCAGTGAACGCATGACTCCTTTCAGGGGTACCAGAGGAAGTGTATGGAACAAATAGAGAATTTGGGGTAGTATCACCATCTTTACCGCTGCAATGCAGCCCAGCCAAGAGAGCGAATGCGGTCTCCTTTTCCGGAGGGAGTCTCGGACCTGCCGCAGTATTCCTGCGTAGTTCGACTCGTTGGTGGCTTGTATTGTGGCTGAGACTCTCAAACCTAAATAAGGAATTGAGTGAAGGGCCCACTGAACTGGATAGGATCGCTGTAGGTGACCCAATGTCTCAGGCTCTAAGGAGAGGTCTAGGGCTTGTGACTTGTGCACGTTAATTTTAAAGCCTGATGCTTGTGCAAACCTGTGCAGCTCAGCCAGGAGTGCGGGCAGAGACCCCCGAGGATGTTCTAGCGTAGCCACCACATCGTCTGCATATAGGCAGAGTTTGTGCTTCATCCCCCTGAAGCGTGCCCCCCTAATGCTAGGGTCGTCCTGAACTCTTTGGGCAATGGGCTACATATACAGGGCGAACAGGAGTGGTGACAGGTGGCAACCCTGCCTCGTCCCCCTGCATATGGGAAGGGCAGACGAGGCGATCCCGTTTACCCGTACTGTGGCAATAGGGTTCACATAGCTACCGAAGACCCAGTTCATGAAGCGGCTAGGGAGACCAAAGTGGAGCAGAGTCACCTTTAGGTACGGCCAGTGGACCCTGTTGAATGCCTTCTCGGCGTCGACAGAGAAGATCATCCATTCTGCTGGGAAGCGCTCAGATCGGTCCACCAGGTGTAGGAGCCGTTTGGTGTTGTCAAAGCATTGCCGTCCGGGAACAAACCCAGATTGATCCGGGTCTATTAATCCAGGGAGGTGGCGAGAGAGTCGTGGCGCCAAGATTCCAGTAAAGATTTTTAAATCTACGTTAAGAAGAGATATAGGACGAAAAGAGCCCACAAGTGCCTATCCTTTCCCGGCTTAGGTATTACCAAAATCAGCGCCTCCAGCATAGATGAGGGGAGGGAGGCATCAGGGGCGGCCCCAATCGAGTTATAAACCCGCACCAGCAGCAGGGCCAGGACCGTGCAGAACTTTTTATAGAAGACGGAGGAGAATCCATCTGGGCCTGGAGATTTATGGAGTTTTAAGCGAGAAATGGCAGATATAACCTTCTCCAGCCGGATGGGAGCTTCAAGCTCCTCTGCATGGCATGGGAGAAGTTTAGCCGTGGGGACCCCCTTCAAATATTGGGCCACGCTATTTGCAGGTAGAGTCTGAGCCACATGCAGTGTCTCATAGTATTGTCATATCATGGTCAGTGTCACATGCTCGTCCCTGTTGATGCGAGACGCCTGTCACTGTGCCCATAACCTGTTAGCTATCCCCCCCTGCATAAAATGCATGTTTAAGGCAGAGGGCACAGTATTCAGCCCGGTCTATGTCTAGTCCTGCCAGCTGTCCCCTGGCTGCCTTAAGTTGCCTCCAGACTTTGGGTGCCATCGAAGGCCAAGTTGAAATCTCCCCCCAGCAGTAAGGCCCTGTCTGGAAGGCCAGTCAGCTCATGCATCACGTTCCGAATGAACCCCTCTTGGCCCTCATTGGGAACATATACTTTGGCTACTGTAAGGGTATGTGTGCCCAAGGTGAAGGTGTGTGCCAGGAGCCTACCTTTGATCTCAGCTTGTTTGCTGCCCACCTGCCCCAGGACCTTAGCAGAGGCCAGTATCGCCACCTCCGCTGTCTTGGTCATGTGAGAAGAGAATAGCTGATGCGGGAAGGCCCTGGACCTCAATCTGTGTGTGTCAGTTGTCAGAAGGTGCGTTTCCTGGAGCAGGCAAATGTGAGACCCCGAGTGTTCGAGGAAGGACAGGACAGCCCGCCTTTCGGTAGGATTATTAAGCCCCTTAACGTTAAGGGACAGGATTTTAATGTCATCCGTCATAAGAGGGGACCCCAGTGTGTGCTAAGAACAACAGTCCCAAAGCTGGTGAAGCAAATATAAAGGCACAAAAATGCAGATGCGGTCAACCCTTCATGTCTGGAGGAAGGAGGAATGAACCCAAGAACCCCTAACAAAGAACATACAAATTAAAACTTAAACTTACAAATTCCACAGAAGTCCTGGGCAGTGCGCCCCATGGAGGGTCGTGAGATGGATAGCAGGAGTACCCACCGCCCCCACCCCACACAGGGCCCCGCCAACTAAAGCAATACGGATCCCATATGGAGTGCAGCTGCCGTTATCAGAGCCGTTTAGTCTCTTGACAAGGAATTCAGCACCGCCGTGCATTCTTTAGCCATTGCCTTCGTGTCTGGGCAAAGCTGTGGCAGAGACCTCCCAACTCATTGACATTTTGCAGGGCTGTCACGACGGTCATTGGAGGCTGCCTTCTACGGAGTGTCCCGGTCTACATCCGGCAGGCGAAGAAGCAACGAAGCCTCTCCGAGGGATCGCACTTGTCAGAGCTTGCCCTCCTACTTGAAGATGAGCCGGAACCGATGGCCCAAGGAGTAAGAGATGTCTTTAGAGTGCAGGAACGCTGTGACAGGCCGAAACTCCTGTAGTTTCTGCAAGGTTGAGGCTGCTAAGTCTTGGTATAGGAGAGGCCTGCAAGAGTGGAAGTCTATGGGGTGTTTGGCCAGCGCCTCCTGCAAAATGTGTTCCTGAGTTAGAAGTCATGCACGCATGTCAGTATGTCGGGGGGGGGCAGTCGCTGGCCTTTTGAGACCCACACGATGTGTCCGGTCCAGTTTGATCCATTGCTCCAGGGACTCTCCTCGATATCTTGCCCCTCCGACCCATGAGGCAGCGCCTGGATCCAGATATTGTTTCGGCGGGAACGGTTCTCCAGGTCCTCCGTGTGGGCCTGGAGATCCAAGTGCTGGTCCCGAAGTCGCAGGACATCTTGTTGAAGCTGCGCCACCTCTTTGTCTCTCGCTGCTGTTTGCGTCTCCAGGTCAACTACTCTCTTTCCCACTGAGTCAATATCCCTGCGTATCTCCCAGATCTCAGTGGTCAGGTCTTTTGTCATAGTATGGAATTCTTTCAAGAGGGCGGCAAAGAGAGATTCAAGGACACTGCGGGTGACCGGTCAGTCCGGATCATCCTGTCCATGTCCCGCCAAGGGACTGCCCTGTGCTGTCGGTGCTTCAGCCCTTTCAGCCCCAGGCTTAAGGAGAAGGTCTTTACCAGAGCGGTCTTTTCTGGATTTGTTGGTGGCCTTCTTAAGGCGGCGGGCTCCGGGCTCCGGCAATGTGAGAGTGGTGCCAAGTAGAGTGAGAAAGGGGTAAAGCACTAGGGAACAGGTAGCCTCCTTCCCAAGCTGCCCATGTTGTCGCCACTACCAGTCGGGCTCCCAGTGGGCCAAAAAGTGATGGTACGCTGTGTAGGCCCCAATGCGCGGCTTCTCGGCTAAGCCCCTCACCCGGGCCACCCCTCAGCTCCACCGTGGCACTCCTCCTCTATCCGCACACTGTGGGCCGCAAGACGAGCCTCTCCAGAGTCCTCCTCCGGCCCCAGGTCTGTAGCTGTGGCAGCATCGCTGCACGGGCCGGTTGGCACCGCTTCTCAGCCAGTGCAGCCACTCTGCTAGCTCCCGCTCTGGGGGGGGTCACATCTCGTCCCTTGTGATGTGCGCAGGGATTCCACAGGGTGGTCAGCAGAACACCCCCACCAACCGGGGGGAGGGTGTCTTGGGCGAGCCAGATGGGCAGTCAGGTCACAACGGCCACAGGGCAGTGCGTGTGTGGGCCTGGGCCCAAGTCCACCCAGCTCCCACACCTCCCAAGGATCGCAGGTGGAGGGGGGAGGTAATGGAGCAGCAGCCCGGAGGTTCCCAGGCCCCTCAGCTGTAAGGGCGGTCTCACCTCCTTTCCCACTGAATACGTAGCTTCTTCCAGCGGCCCGAGGTGGAGGGCTGTGCTGCCCCTGCCGTCCATCAGCAGGGTGTGCACAGGGACACACTCACACCCCCTGCAGCCAGCGGGACTCTCGCATCACCCCCTCGGTCAATCAGCGCCACCCGGGTCTGTCCAGAGGGGGGAGGATCTCCGCCAGGCCCCATCTCCAGCGCATGCCTGTCCACGCGATTCACCTGTTGCAGCTGCAAACTAGGCAGCGGGCCGCACGGCTCCGAACAGAGCACTGTCTGTCAGCGTGAGGCACCGGAGCCGCTACGCTCCCAGGGGTTGGACTCTGCGAACCTGCAGCTGGCGTGGGCAGGGTCCGGAGCACTGTTGTGGGATCCGCTACAGGCTGCTATGCTGCTAGGGCCCGGGCCAGGGGTCGGAGCGACGGGTAGGCACGTCCTACTCAGTCGCCATCTTGGCCACGCCCCCTCTGGCTTTACTCTTAACCTCGCTCTAAACTCTTCATCATAATGAAACCAAGCCATACCCCCAAATCCATCTGGGCTTTTCTTATTGTGTTCATATGTTTGAAAATAGACAAGGAGCGCTCAGGAAACTTTCCACACCATTAACTTGCATAGATGAAAAAAGCTGATGTCCACATATCAATGCTAAAAGGCAGCCTAGAGCGCGGTGCTAATTTCTATGCTTCTTTAGATACCTCTTTTGATTGCACTTCCCTCTGTAGGAGCTTGTATAAGTCAATGCATTCCCCTCTCAATATCTTCTCCTTTGTTTTTGTGTTCAAGTATGCCCCTAGAAACATGGATACCCCCTTGTATGGTAGTTTTCCAAAGCCTTCCAATTTCTGGCTATTCTCTTCTTCCTCCTTTTGCCTGTCACTTCTGTTCATAACTTGCTCTTTGTATATCTTGCCCTTATCAGTGCACTCCTTACTGCCATCCCCCACTCTCTTACTTCGTCTCTCACTAACCTTTTCTCCTAGCTCTTACTCAGTAGCAATGCCTGTGGCCATGTAAATAGGGCCAACTCCTTTTTCAAACATCTCTGCTGGTGATTTCCCAACCTCACTGACCCAACAGTGCCACCATATCTGCTTAGCTGTTTGTAACTGCTGGCTTCCCATCACATATGTCTTTATCAGCTTGTGACCTTCTTCTGCAGTGTTCTACTTCTGCTCTATGTATCTGGGAAGCTACCATCTGTAAAACAACACATTTTTCTGATATATTAGTCACCTCAATCTCCACCCCTCTTTATGATCTTGGAATTTTCTTGGCATGTTGAAATCTCCCCTCTTCTAGCTTTTCTTCCTCAGAGTTATAATCCAGTTCAATCATATCATTATTGTCCCATACACCTCTTCCACCACTCACCCCTGTACATTGGCCATCCCCAACACCACCATCAAATGTCCTCCATTTTATTGCTGTTTCAGAATCCCACCGTACATCTTCTTGCCCCGTTGCCATCAGGATAGTTGTACTGAACCGCTCCCTCCCTTTGATCAAGCGCCTACAAGTCACTCCCAACCTGGCAGGTTGCTGCTCTCTTTGCCTGGTCTCAGTTACCAGGGTTTTCCCAGCATTTCACCTCAGGTCGCCACAACCTGAGAGAGTTGTGGTTCTGTTCCCTAGCGCTATTGTTTCCCTGCCTTTTACATTCCATCTAGAATTCACACCCATTGCCCTCCTTCCACTTCAGACAGACTATAAACTTGTTTAGTCCCAATGGCCAAACATGCCAAAATCACACTTTTCCCTGGCAACCCTGTAACTGCAGCTTCGGTTATACTCCCCTTTAGTAAACATGCTTCAGTCATCATCCTCCAACTCCTCCAGGTCAGTCGCCTAGCTCTCTCTAAGCTTAAGGAGAGGGTCTGGGGCATTGTGGAGAAGTAAGTGGTATAGCCAGGAAAATTCCCTGTCGACCCAAGGGTTCCATTACATTGGCACCTTCATCTCCAAGGGGTCAATTTCGGGGACCATTGTGATCAACTCTTTATACATGTTAAGAGTGTGCCTCACCTACAAGTATCATAAGAATTCTGAGCTATGTATGTCGTATTCAGCTTTGAGATAATCAAAGGAAACAATGTTGTCCCCGTCCCATAGGCCCCACAGCATACTGATCCCAACCCTGGAACCCCTCCAGGTGTTCCACCTACTCCAGCCAAGTCCTGGCCCACAGAGGGATCTGCGCTGTCAGTAGAACTAAGCAACGAATGTGCGAAAGTGCCACCTTCCAATGTTGGAGTGGGATTTTAGAAATTAGAGGAAGGGAGGCAGGGAGCCTCTTCCCATAAGTTATGAACACCCCAGGTCTCTAGGATAAGTAGTTCTAGATGCCAGGAAGAGTCCTGGTGATCCCCGAACAGCCAGCCAGTATTCAGCACAATTTGTGCGGCTCAATATCGTAGGCAGGGGTCAGGAGCGGCCACACCCCAATCGTGTGAAGAGGCAGAGCATTTAGTATGAGAGACTCAGGTGGACCTGGAAACCCAGTACAACCTCATGGCCATGGATTGTATATCAAGATTGTATATCAAGAGAGAAAGTAGTAGGGAGAACAAAGGGGTAATTCTGTAACATATAGAGAAATCTTAACAGTACCAACATTTTATGCAAGGCTATCCGGACAGGCAGGTTCAAGGGAAGGGTAGCCAAAGTTGCAAGATCTGTACATGTGCACATCAGGATTGGTGCAATGTTGAGGTCCCATGCTATCTGTGGGTCAGATATAATGTGAATGCAGGGGGGCTCGAGGATAACCCTCAATCGGGTCTCAAGTTGTCGCAGAAACGGGGGACGTCATATCTATGCATCAAGACATCACCATATATCTCCAACATTTTAATGAGACATGGCAGAATCATCTGGGGAGATTGCAGATTAAGCAGCATATCATTGACATATAGTGCTACTCTATCCTCTTGGTGCAAAGGCCTGGAGAAGCCCTGAATCTGGGTATCTATTCTACTCTAGTTTGCTAGGGGTTCGATCAGCAAATCAAAAAGCAATCGGACGGAGGCAGCCGTACCCCATGCCTCGCTGAATAGAGAATGGCTTGGAAAACATCCCATTGACTGAAACCCTTGTCACTGGGCGGCCGTATAATCCCTCAATTAAAGCAAGGAACCCCGGGCCAAAGTTAATGCAGCAGAGAATTTGAAATAGAAAGGGACAGTGGACAGTATTAAATGCTTTTTCATAGTCAACAAGGAGGAACGCAGCCAGGCCTGATAGGTAGTCAATGCGAGAAAGCACCGTCTGGAGTACACAAAAACAATGGTGCATGCTCCTACCTGGATTAAAGCCATTTTGGTCTTCATAGACCAATATCTGGACTACATTGGCCAGCAGCGTGGTCATTATCTTTGCTAACATTTTAGATTCCATATTTAACGAGGAAAACGACTGGTAGGTTTAAAGATGGTGACAATGGTGGCCGCCCAGAGGTCAGGAGGCAGAGTTTTAGTACACCAAGCTCCCTCAAAAAGAAGAAGGAGGTGGGGGTCAAAAGGGAGGAGAAGCTCTTAGAGGATTCCACCGGAAAGCTGTCTGGGCCAGGTGTTTTCCCGAATGGAGTGGCTGCCTGCACCTTCATTAGTGCAAATGGTTCATCTAGAGTGGAGCAGTGGAACTGCAACAGAAAATGGATTGGGAGGTCAGCCACTAAAGGCTATAGAGTAGGTAAAATTCCACGAACATAGCGGTAGTCTTCGTTGAGTTGGACATGAGATAATCCTCCTGGGACTGAATCACCAGGCACCAGGACAATGTGAAGGCCCTCCCTGCCTTGGGACAGCCAGTAAAGCAACTTGCCAGCTTTGTTGCCATGTTCGTTAAGCTGATACTGAGTTAAGGAGGTGGCCTTACCAGCCAAAACCATAAGTCTGCATCTCAGTATCCTGCTGTTGATGCTGCGTGGAACATTCCAGCATGAGTATCTGAGTAGAGTGTAAGATCTTGTTCCCTACTGCGCTTGTGACCACTGGCAGTGGCCAAAGCCGTACTGTGGATTACCTTCTTAAATGCCTCCCATAAACACATGGGGGAGGCAACTGTGTGTTGGTTTAAGTCAAAGTATTCGGCAATGGCGACTCTCAGGAGATCCTCCCTAAGCCACCAGGCATTGAGCCTCCTGACACCCCTCTCCCCCATACCGCCAGCCCAACTGCAGCTCGACCGGGGCATGATCGGACAGCCCTCAGGGGAAGATATGAGTATATTGCACAAGTGATAGGGAGTCTGCGTGCAATATAAACAGTCAAGGCAGGAGTGCATCTTATGGGAGTCTGAGGAGTGTGTGAACGCCGATCCCGAGAATGCCATCTATGCCAGATGTCTACAAGGCCCAGGGAGTGTGCCTACCAATTGACTGCCAGCATCCTGGAGGAGGGGTGTGCGGATGGATGTGTCAAGTATCCTGTCCATAATTGTGCAAAGTCGTCCCCCAACATGAGAGTGCCAATTTTGTCTGCAGCAGCATTCCAGAGAGGTCTGCCAGCGTGGCGGTCACCAACGTTGAGGGTACATATACACTGCCAAAGGTCCATGGCCTCCCCTTCAGTGTACCTTCCAGAAGAAGATAATGACCCCCCTGTGTCGCGATGGGAGTTAATGATAGCAAGTGGGCATGAGTGATGTAAGAGTACCGCCACCCCTCTAGCTTACCTGGTGAAGCTGGCATGAAACACCCTTGTGTAACCATAGCGAGCAAAGAATGGACAGTTTCCTCCCAGCAGGTGGGTCTCCTGGAGCAACAACACTGCCGGGGAGAATTGTTTAATGTAGCCCAAAACTGCACCTCTCCTTACTTTTTCAATGAGTATTTAACATTACAGGTTGACACTTCATAATGGGGCCCCTTGGGAAGAGTGAAAGTAGAAATTGTGATAGCTATGCACGGGGGAGCAGTTTCACGTACCTTGGAGGGAGAAAAACAGTACACAAAACTGAACAGAAGAAGCAGAATATAACAAAATCCCCTTACACCCAACTACCTCAACTGACATTCCACCCCCCTGGAAGCATCTGTCACCCATCAGACATTACTATTTAGCCCAGAAATACCAAAACATTGAAACAATGGAAACGTGGGGTGTGCCTCTTCGTCAGTCACTGTGGCCCCCAGCCGGCGTCTTACAAAATTGTTCTATCCCAGAATAGTCCAGCTGGGCCATACGGGTCCTGCACTAGTGACCAAGTCCAGCGTATGTTGCGACTCTGCAGTCTTTTGGGATGCCAAGACCATGCAAGGCTATCGCCTTCCAAGAGCCATCTCTATTGTTCCTCAGCCTGTGAGAGCTCCAGTTTACCATTCGCGAGTCATCGCGGGGTCCAGCATCACCGCCTGGACATGTCCCAGTGGGGTCCATACTTGAAGGCTGGTCCTCGACCCACTCCCACGCTCTATCTGGGTGTTTGAAGAAAAATGTCTTCCCCTGGAAGAGCACCTTCTGTTTGGCTGGGAAGAAGCTCATGTAGTAGAGACTTGTGTCTCAGTGCTTTTTCTTAACTTGTTCAAAGGATTTCCTTAGGAATTGAACCAACTTGGAATATTCTGGGAAAATAAAGATTTCTGAAGATTTGAAGAGGTGTCCTCCCACCACACACACCAAGTGCAAGACCAGGTCCCCGTCCTGGTAGTTTAGAAATCTAGCCATAATAGCCCTCGTGGGGTCCCAGGCGGCAAGCAGCAGGCACCGCGATAGTGCTCTGTGGGCCCATCCAACAAGAAAACATGAGGATACCTGGTCAGCATGTGGGAAGTTCCACAGCCAAGTTTCAAGGAATATCTCCTGATTGGGCTCCTAAGCGCCCTCCAGGAAACCCACGAAGTAGAGGTTGTTGTGATGGGCGTGACTCTCAGCATTGTCAATACGCAGTGCCAAGTCTGATTTTGCAATTTGCAGAGTATTGATCATCCGTCGCAATGCCTGCATAGTGCGCTCCAGGACCGACATACACCCCTCTGCCTCGGTGACTCTGGATCTACCTGACAGCCACCAGTGCTGTGCTGGGCAAGCCAGACCTTAGTCAGAGGCAGCATGAGCAGTCCCAGGTGCACCAGGCCTCGCACACTCTGCAAGGATAACGCATCTGGGGGGAAATCAGCTACAACAGTTGCTCCGTCAGAATCTAGGCAGCTACTAAGACGGCCCCAGAGGACCAGGAAGAAAAGGGTCCCAGCAAATGTGCCAGGGAGGTCCAAAGACTTACCTCCTGGTAGACTCAGTCAGGCCAAGTCAGTCAGGCACCCAGTCAATCCGGTTGTCCCATAGGGGCCAGTCCATCACCGGAGGGGGCACTCATTTAGTATTTTACCCCCTAGAAGGGTGCCCACAATGCACCAGGAAGACCGCAACCATTCTCCAGGAGGCCTCCCACATATGTGCTCACCAACTCCAGGTGGCTGCCGCCCCCCTCACAGCCGCGTCCGTTGGCACCACGGGGCAAGACAAGCAGATGTGCACCCAGTGGCGTAGATTTATCAGTAAGATTGGGGGGGGGGTGAGCTTCAGCTATTCCAACAATCACGCTGGCACATAATGTTAAAATGCATTACAGGACAAGTAGGGGCTTAAGGGGCAGGGAAAGGTAGAGGAATGCAAATGTGCAGGGGTGCTAAGTGAGAGGAAAAAAAAGATTTTGTGAAATAAATAACATTTTGAAGTCTTTTCAAACAAAGACAGTAAGAGAGTGAGTGTCCATTTTTGCCAGTGTATGTAGAAAATTCCTGGTAAATCCAACCCTCAACTCAGGCATACCTGACTTAAAACACCTGTAATCAACTACTTATCACAAAAGACATTTATTACCCCAAACACCCCCCGCATAAGCTACCCTTCTGTGTGCACTGAGGGCAAAGGCTCCAGGTCAAGAGAGCTGACCGTCAACGTCAACACCTTGGCCGGTAAATGAGGAGGCCGGGGCTCACCAGCAAGTATCATGGGCCGCACTGCCACACCTCTGGGTCCGCAAGGCATCCGAGGGCCAAGCCTCCCCTGGCTCCAATCCTCAGGACAAGTCCAGAGTCCACCAGAGGCAAGCGGCCATTAGGACAGGGGCTGAAATGCCCATGACAGGGGCCAGGTTGCAGGAGGATCAGAGGCACTGGCTGGCAGCTCACTCACGATACAGCTGCCATTTTGCAGTGCCAGCCCTAGCATCCTTCTTACCCTTCTTAACATTGTCCATCAAGTGTTCTTTCCCTTAAACAAAAGGTACATTCGTCCTCTTTCCCTGCGGAGCCCCAGAAACTATATTTTTGAGTGCTGGGCACGTCTTCATCTCAAAAGTATTTTCACCTATCTATTTGCAGCGCACAGGACCATCTGATCTTTATCATAGGTTTTTACAGCCTCATGATAACCAAAACACTAGGTGACACCTGCTGGCTGTGAGGCCTCATCCCCTCCACATGCGGTGGGCCAGCTCAGCCCTCACGGGATACAGCAGTGTGCTCCTGCACCTGGCCACACCTGCAACACTTGCCGGCATCCTCACTCGCAAGTACAGCCACCACGCGGTACATTAACCAACGCCCCTGCCGCGTCCTCCTCATTCTGGCTTACTGGTAAACTCTCATCACTTCGCTTGCCAACGCTGCCATTCTGCAGCGGTTCCTCCGTTAAGGCGGAGGATCGTCGCCCCTCACTGAGTTCAAAGGAAAAATAAAATTACAATGCAACTAATGTAAAATTATTATAATTTTATTTTTTGTACGAAGCTTGAGCCCGGTTGGGGCAGGGCGAGGCTTGGCTGTCCTCACAGGGAGGAGGAGTGTTCCTGCACCATAAGGGCGCATTAAGGTTTGGCCGGCTGTCTTGGGCCGGACAAACCTTAATGCGCACTTAGCATGTATTCCACCTGATTGTATTGCAGGGCCAGGTGGAGAACATGCACAGGCTCCCACTTCCTGGCTGAGCGCCAACGAGCTTCTGTCATGCTGGTGACAGCAGTCTCATGATTAGCTAGGGGAGTCTGAGAGCCTGTGTGCTTCCTGCTTTCTGGAGACTATAGAAGAGGACGGAGGAGAGGTGGTGACCGGCAGGTAAGTGAGCTTTTCTTTCTTTTTAATCCCCCCCCCCTCCCCCTCAACCCCCACCAAGGCCCCACATCACTACATTTCCCTAGTGGCCGCTCCTGCTGCCGTCTCTAGTTTTTCAAAGATGCCTGCCCAGTTTTAAATTTACCGCTCTTCCATTAATTTCCTTGTGGTGAGCAGGCCAGAATGGTGCCTCACGTCTCACCCTATCAAGGCCTGTCCACGCCTGCTTAAGCACCCCAGGCCTTAATAAATCATACCTCCTGGGCGCACCTAAAGCCCTAAACACCTGCCTGATCGCGGCGCTCTTCGCCATTGGCCCTCCTTCCAATCACTGAAATAAGGCTTTATATACAGCCTTATTAGCAAATACTGGACCCAAAGCAATAAGGAAGCCTACCCTATACTGATTGCAGGACCACAGCGTCTAGAAGCGCCCTCACAGACAGGCTGAGAGGCGAGACCTAACTGTTGCCAATGCCCCGCCCTTGCCTATAAAATATTCAATCCCCGACCTCCTAGAGCCTCAACTGCTCCACTTGGCCGAAAATTGCCAGGGCAGGATTCCCTTCTTCAAGCCGCCCCCGGGACCCTATTTATTTTAATTTAGATACAATCTATCAAAACCGGGAGTCTTATCAGGTTTCTAAGGGGGGATTTCTTTTGGAAACCGTGAGCTAGTTCATTCTTTGTATTCAACTGCACTTCCTAAGTTTTTTTTTAGCCTGTAAGTACAATGTTAAAAGTGAAACGTCACGCCCCAGAATGCAGCCTTTTGTTGGCTAAAAAGTCAAGCCTTGCTGGAGGGCTCCAGGTATGGAGTGGACAGGCAGAGCAGTTGTGAGCGACTGCGTTTGGATTTATAGACTGGGGTAACACGGCATTGTAGGTTTCTTTACAAATTTGGGTCTTGTACTTGTGTTAAAAAAATAAAAAAAAATAAACATGCAACATAGTCCTGTCGAAGCTCGAATTTGTGCAGCTGATATCTTCGAAATGCCAAGTCAATACAGGTGGGCGCTATTTCCCTAAGGTAACAGATTTTGCTAATCCAACAACAATGCTAGGTCTATGTACTCTGTTTGAAAACAGGAAAACTAGAACAACATTTGCATCATAAAACAAAACGCTCCTACAGGTGAGTACTAGAGACAAGCAGGCAAAGCCAACAGGCCTGGTTTGTTAACAGAAAGCGCCTCCTGACTGATTGAAAGGGTGCTTTGACTCACCCGTTAGTGATTGCGAGTTTTGCAGGCATTCCATCAGCCATCTTGCTGTTTTCCTCATCTATTCAAAATGCGAATATCATGTTGCTATCGCGCTTGCTACAGCTTCGTACCGCTATTAATAACAGGTGCTGCTGTTCCCAAATGTGAAGGCCCTCGGGTCCGACTATGGCTTGGATTCCGAGAAGACATCTTTCCCACTGTGCTCCTCCAACCTTCTCCTCCAGTTTCGCATGTTTCAATCGTAAATTCAAGGCTGCTCACATTTAAATACCATGTGGCACTCATAGCAACTTTGACAGATTATTAACTATTGATGCCCTCAGCAAACAACATGGATATTACCACTGCTTTCTAATCATAAAGCCTCTAAGCAGTCTGCAGGTATGTCATGGTGAGGGGGCGTTTGAATTGGGAGGCATCCGGAGCTGTTTGCTAATGCCCCAGCTCTTTTCAGGGCTTCACACTGTCACTGCTAAATGTATTTACATATCACTAGGCATGCATAGCCTGCTCTATGACGAGTAAGCACAGCCCCAGTGGTTCAGCCCATTAGCTAGACCTGTCTCGAAAAGGATCCAAGGATATTTGAATGAGGGGCTCCTTCTACCAGAAATAACAGAGAGGGGCTCCCATGAGGTTTTTGACCTTGGCCTCACAAAACTTCTGACAGATCTGAAGCTCAGTGGGGTTATCATCCACCACAGATGCTGAGTGGGCGTAGCTTTGAAGAGCTAAACGCAATAATTGACTAGACACATTTATGTGCTGCATCATCAGTTTAAATAATTTATTTCATAGCTGGTTTGAAAACAGAAACAAGCATTGGCATAGCCAATAGGTCTCGCCTTTGGGACCTTTTAAGTGTTTAGCCATGCAACAGTTCATGTTCTTGCACCAAAGATATTGTGCTGCATAACTAAATATTTATAAGGTCCCAAAAGCGAGACCTATTGGCTATGCCAATGCTATGGATGTTGTTTCATGTTTTATACCTCACGAATAAGGCAGGCATGTTTAAACTGCATGTGATACTCCAAGGATACCAGAGAAGCAAAATTAAAACAGGTGTGACCTGCACATGCTTTCGGACTCCTAATTATATTTTCTTCACTAATAAGGGGGTGGCGAATTGAGGCGTTGACACCTACTGGCTAGGGCTGGGAGTGATGCACTTGCGATGACACTTGCTGGCCTTGGCTTGTAGTGCTGCTCTACAGTGGTACCTGCTGGAGAGGGCTGCGAGACCTACTTTTGCAGCGACACCTACTAACAATCAATGGCAGCTCTGCCCTTCGAGTGACTCACTTGTGGTAAGGAATTTGGAGCTCTGCTACTGCTGTCAGGAGGGCTCCTGAGGCAATGGCTGGCAAAGACTGGGAGTATGGCCTTTACAAAGTGACACCTGCTGGCCTGAGCAGGAAGTGCTGCCTTTCCAGTACCATCTTCTTGCAGTGGCTAGTAGTGCTGCACTGCAGTGGCACCTGGGGGCCAGAGAAGGGGCTCTCTCTCATACTAATATAATCGGAGCAAGTCTGGAAGTGCTGCTCAGCCACTGACACCCAACAGCTAGCGGGTGCTTTTACTGCTATACCTGCAGCTCGGGACTAGGAGTGCTGCTCTTACGGTGACCCAGTTGGCTGGCGCTAGAATTTTGGCTCTCACAGTGACATCTGCTGGCAGGCAGCATTGCTTTTACAGTGGCACTTGTTGGCCGGTCATTGAACAGCTACACCTGCTGGCCGGGGTTGGAACTGCCGTGTCTGCTGCTGTCTGGTTAGGGTGGTATGAAGCGATGCCCACTCGCCCACGATGGAACCTTGAGCACATTTATCAGAGTTCTGACCTGAGCGTGCAACCCAGTGATATTACATTCAGTAAAAATGTGTGACTCACTTAATATGCACCTGCCTTTCTTGAAGAAATGCGCACATAAGATCGGTATGGTAAAAATGTAGATTGGTATGGTAAATATGTAAACAATTAAAAAAAACACAGTCACGTAAAAAAAAAACTTGTGCAAACGCAGGTCTATCATCACCATGTTTAAGTCCAGATATATGACTACAAGGAATTCACAAGAGTTTAGGCTTGAAAACTGCAAAAGATGCCACTATCTAGGAGTACTCCTGGTGATCAAGATACACGTTTATCACGCAAGTGCACATTCACTTGTTAAAATGTTGCTTTTCAGGGGACATTGATGCGCACGCACCCCTCGCGTGCTTAGCACGTCATCGTGATCGCGGTGAAAACGAAAGTGATCGCAATGACGTGCTAAGCACAAGAGGGATGCGCGCGCAGCAATGATTGGAGAGGCAGAGCGAGGCGCGCATGCTTGTGCACGTAACCGCAAGCTGGTGGTCGGCGGGTAGCAGTTTGAAAAGCCCCTTACTAAAGTCGAGCAAGCAGCGCATGCGCTGCTCTAGGCTCGACCTAAAAAACTAAATTGTCAATAGAATTGGAAAACAAGTTCAATTTATAATTGGAAAGAAATGTATGAAAACTGGACCATGTTGTGGCTCGACAAATATCCTGAACCGAAACACCTCCAGCCTCTGCCCCCAAAGCTGCAACTGCTCTAGTGGAGTGGGCAATTACATTACCAGGAACCACCGTGCCCACTGAATCAGAAACTTGGGAAAAGGCTTGCCTGACCCACCGGCTAAGAGTAGGAATAGAAATCTTCTTATCCTCAATAGTGGACCCACAGTACACAAAAAGAGATTGGTAAAGTTGAAAATGTGTTGTTTTGTCTAGGTATATCAAAAGTGCCCTTCTGACATCCAAAGGAGAGAAAACCTCATCCATTGTCTCCAAAATTGGTAAAATAATCTCCTGAGAAGTATGAAAAATAGATTGCACTTTTGATCTGAACTTTGCATCAGGCTGAAGTACTAACCTTTCTGGAAAAAACCTTAAATAGGAAAAATATATTAAAAGAGAAGTGTATTCTTCCAATCTCCTTATCTGGCATGATGGCAAGAAGGAAGGCCTCCTTAGTGGAGATCCAAGAGATGTCGGCAACTTCCAGTGGTTCTAAGTGAGGCCTCACCAGACCCTCCAAAACTGTGGGAAGATCTCAGGAGGGAATTAGAGGAGTTACCACCGGCCTGCTCAGCCTGAAGCTTTTAAGAAGCGTTCTGACCAATGGAAAAAGAAGTTGTAAATCACTGTGCAACCCCCAACAGTATTTAATAGTGCCCCATTGAGATGATAAAGTAGATGGAGCCAAACCTTTTGCAAATCCATCATGAAGAAAATCTATCTTAAAGGGATCCCCTGCTAATGAGTCCAACCAAGAAACCAAAAAGAAAAATTCTTAAAGGGCTTGGCATAAGCATGAAGAGACTTTTTGTAGGGCCTGAATATCTGCAGCAACTTCACTAGAACAGCCTAAGTTTTTGCAACACTTCCCTTTTAATTTCCAAACCGTCAGATGCAGTTGACAGATCTGCCTGAGTGATAAAACTGGAAACTGAAGAGGGCTCAGACTGTATGGAAGAATCAATGAAGGAACAATGGCTAACTCTCTCAACAGCAGAAACCAAATCCGATGTGGCCAAAATGGATCAGTCAGGATCACTGTTTCGGACGCAGAAACCAAATCCGATGTGGCCAAAATGGATCAGTCAGGATCACTGTTTCGGACTCCCTCTGAATCCTCAGAACCACCTTCTGGAGGAGGGGCAATGGTGGAAAGGCTTACAATGTCTCTTGGTGCCAAGGTATTGAAAGTGCATCCATCCCCCAAGCCTCTGGGCAAGTTGTCTCCGTACAAAAACAAGGAAGGAGAGCATTCTCCAAGGATGCAAATAGATCCAGCGTTGTGTGACCCATTCTGTGTACCACCCACTGACAAGTATGTTGCCTGAAATGGAAATTGAGTGACAAAGAAATGTTCTGACCTAGGGCCTTATTATGAGTACAGCTGTCCAATGGACTGCATAGCCATGGAAGGGGTGTGGGCACTGCCGCACTGGCGGTCCAACCACCCTATTACAAGTTGAGCGGTTGGACCGCCATGGGGCTGCCACAACCGCCAGGGATCAGAGATCCTTGGCAGTGTCACGGCATTCTTGAGGCTGCAATATGCTTGTCTGTGCCTCTGCGGCACTGGCAAGTATATTAAGGGTTTCCTCTCCACCATGGTTTTCATGGCGATGGGCTTGTAAATATGCCCCCAACTGTGGAGGAGCTGAAGGAAAAGGGGCCCTACATGGCTACCTCTGTCCTCAGTGCCATGGGGTGCATGCAGGGGGGCACATGTTGTACCTAACTGTGTGCATGCAACCCAGTTCCTGCACTCCATGGACTGTACCAGTCCATGCCATGCAGGAACTACCTTTGACGTTCCTATTGCTGTGCCTTTTTCATAGGCACCGCTGTGGCACTGCCAAAGAATCACCCTCCAGAGACTAAAAAAGTTGTAATTTGGCAGGCGGTGTCAATACAGCGTTGGTAGTCTTGGAGTGGGGCAATGGTGTGGCGGCCTCTCTCCAAGAGGTCAAAGACATAATTAGGCCCTTAGACTGTCTGCCTAGACATTGATAACCTCTGGGATGTAAATAGCTTTTAGGTAGTATAGATTGACCTCTGCCAAATTCAGGATCTCTGATGCCAATATCGCTAGTCTTTGAGACTTTGTGCCCCCTGATTGTTGATGTGTGACTTTGCCACCTGATTGTCCAATCTGATCAAGACTGCTTTCCCAAACGATGCAGGTGCAATGTGTTATCCCTATGACTGCCTACTCCCTCCAATTTGATGAATTGAGGGACTTTGTATTTGACCAACTGCCTTGTGCCTCTTGGTTCCTGAAAGCTGGCCCCCAGCCCCACTGACGCATCCATCATCAGAACTACTGGCAGAGAATCGAGCATGTGAGTGCCCTATTGTAAATCTGGAGGGAACAGACACCAGGGCAATTGCTTGACTATCAATGGAGATACCAGAATCAATTACTCATAGTTCACTGTGTCTGGTGACCAGTGGCAGAGAATGTGTAGAACCAAGAGCTTTAAATGGAGCTGTGACTACAGGACTACTGCTAGAAGGAGAAGCATCATCTCCTGCACCCTCAACCAAACTCTGGCTGATATCTTTTGACACAAACCAGAGAGGGCCAACTGAAGAAAATTCTTCTTGTCCGGAGGGAGAAATACCATTGTAAGGTCTGTGTCGAACAACCACCTTAAAACTGCTTCTGGCAAGTTGTTGACAGCTGAGATTTTTCCTCATTCAACATGAATCTCAAGGACATCAGGGTTGTCCGTATCTCCATGGCATCATGATGAGCCTTGGAAAGAGAAGATGCCACAATTAGCCAGTCTTCAAGATATGCACATATTTGCATATCCCGTAAATGAACATGGGCTACCATATGTGCCAGGACCTTTGTGAATACTCTTGATAATGACCATTAAACATGATCGTTTTTCAGTGCAAAACCAAGGTACTATCGAATTTCGCAGTGCACTAGGACAGGAAAATAAGCATCCAGCAAATCCAGGATCATTAAATAATCTCCTTCCGAAATAAAGCAGATTATCTGTTAAAGCATTAGCATCTTGAAGGAGCTCTTGCGAATGGATTTGATGAGAATGTTCAAATCCACAAATGTCAGAACTTGCACCCTGATTATGGCACTCTGAATAGTGTAGAGTAGAAACCCAGGTGCTGTTCTGCGGGAGGCAATGGACTGATGGCCCTTTTTTGACAGAGGGATTGAAGTCCTTGTAACAGAGCTGTTCTTTTCACTACATTCTTTGGTATAGCAAGGCTCCTGAAATGTGGCTCTGGGGGATGAGGAAGAAACTCTACTCTGTATCCTTGCTGAACAATGTCCTGAACCCATTGGTCCTTGAAAAGTTGCTGCCAACGTTCCAAAAAGTGGCTTATTCTTCTGCCCACTATAATTGACTGATTGTCATTTATTTTGCTGCTGGGACTCCTGGTAGTCAAATGAGGTTGGGATTTCCTTGCTGGCATAGCTCCCCAACCTCAAGCCCGGCCCTGAAAGGGTTGCTTACTAGAGAAAGTCTGAGCATAACGCTTCTGCACAAAGGACTTCTGTACATTAAAAGGGTGAAAAGGCTGCAAGATGTTCTTTTCCTCCTGTATCTTCTTAATCAGCGGAAGAGGTGTGGCGCTGCGGCCAGGGTGACTGACTCTGGAATCTGGGGATCATGGTTCGATCCCCGGCACCAGTGGCAGATTAACCCAGCACCATGTGACTCTGGGCAATAGCTTGCTTAATCTTCCCGACGGCCCTCAGCGCCTAGACACTCTTACGGGTGATTGCTCGCACTTTACAGATGTGGATTATTATTATTCATCAATTTATCTAACAGAGATGAAAACAATGTGGGCCAGATGTTTGCGAACCCGTTTGCGCATGCAAAAACATAATGGGCCCTGTACAAAGCCTATTCAGCGAGTTGCAATTTATTTATGACTCACTAAATAGTTTTTGCGACTCGCTATTTGGAAGGGGCGTTCCCTTCCAAATAGCAAGTCTCAAAACCATGTACTTATGTTTTGCGACCGCGATTGCGTCGTAAAAATGCAATTACCACCTACTTCAAGTAGGTGGTAATGCATTTGCTAATGGGAAGGGGTCCACAGTGGACCCCTTCCCCTTTGTAAATGCATGCAAAAATAGTTTTTAAGGGCAGGCAGTGCTTCCCGGGACCACTGCCTACCCTTAAAAAAATGAAACAAAAACATTTCATTTTTTTTTTTTAAATGCATCCTCTTTTCCGATATGGAAAACGGGCTGCATTTAAAAAAAAACTGCTTTATTTAAAAGCAGTCCAAGACATGGTGCTCTGCTGAGCCCAGCAGGCCACCATCCCTGGGAGGGCCAGTCATTCCAAATGGGCTCGCAAATTGTGAGAGGCTCATTAATATTAATGAGCCTGCGCAATTTGCAATCCTATTGGGAATCACAAACAGTGTTAAACACACTGTTGTACATTTATTTTGCACCTCGCAATTTGCGACTCCCATTTAGTCGCAAATTGTGAGGCGCAAAATAAAATGGTCGTACATCTGTCCCTCTGTCCCTTATAAATGGCAAACAAAGATACAAAGATGTAAGAGCTTGTTCCAATTTCCATGAGTTAAACAACCATTGTTGATGACTTGCAACTGAAGCCCCAGTAGCTGTAGCCGAAGACCACAAGCAATCAAAGGAGGCATCTGAAAAAACTGCGCCAATACCTCCATGTTGGCCAAAATGTCAGTTGGGGCATTTTGATCTTTCAAGCAATTATATAACACCTGAAAATACTTGAGCATTGTCTAAGCCGCAGATGGAGTATAGATGGTGGTCCGAACGACAAAATGTGAAACTGCGTATTATCTTTTGAGTAAAACTCCCACCTTTCTATCCACTGGATCAGAGAACAAAGCTTCCTTAGATGCCAATAAAGCAGGGTCACCATGCTTGTCAAAATAGTATTAACTTTTGGGGATTGTGGAAACCTTTCTTCAAATGTACATAAAGGATATCTCTCTTGGTGCACAGACATAATATCGATTTTTTTATTTTGGACTACAGAAATATTGAGTTGGAAATATCGAAGGATTGGATTGGATTGGATATGGTTTTTGTAGAGCGCAATAGCTACCCGCAGGCATCCTAGCGCTTAGCCAAGTACAGGTGTGTGGGCGGGTCAATTTTATCTGCTGAAGAGAAAGGTATTTAGTTTTTTCCGGAAGTGCCACAGGTTGGGCTCTGAACGAATAGAGATTGGGAGGGAGTTCCAGAGCCTTGCCGCGTTTGTTGAGAACATTCTTCCTCCACTCCTTTCTCTTTTGACCCTGGGTCTGATGACTTGAAAGGTATGAGTCGACCTAAGCTATCTGTTGGGGTGGCAGGGGGTAATCAGGGTATGGTTCAGGATTGCTCCTTTCCTCCAGTAGGCACGGTGGGCAATGCACATGCTTTTAAAATTGATCCTGTCTTTTACTGGCAGCCAGTGGAGGGCTTTTAGTTCAGATTTCACTGATTGGCGGCAGGGAATGCGCAGAAGCGTGCGGGCAGCACAGTTTTGAATCACCTGGAGTCTTTTCAAGGTTGATTCAGGGGCGCCTAGATAAAGGGCGTTTCCGAAATCCAGCCGGGAGAGGATTAGGCCCTGGACCATGATCTGTCTGGCCTTGTAGGGAAGAAGCGGTAGGATTTTTCGGATGAGTCTTATAATGCCCATGCAGGTGGCAGATAATTTGGTTGCCTGGTGTCCAAAGGATAATGTGCTGTCAAGCCAAATTCCTAAGTTCTTGATGGTGTTCCTGGCTGGGGGTGCTGGGCCTAGATCTGGTGGCCACAGAGACTCAATGGATTTTTGAGGGGAGTTACCCAGTACCATTAGCTCTTTTTTGTCGCCGTTTAGTTTCAGGAAGACTGACTCATCCAGGTACTTACTGCTTCCATGCAGCCTCTGAGATCATTGGGACATGAAGAAGGATGATTTAGAGTAACCACCAGTTGCGTGTCATCCGCGTAGGACACGACTTGGATGCCGAAAGGGCGAATTATTTCTGCGAGGGGGTGCATGTATATGTTAAACAGTGTGGGGCTCAGGGACGAACCCTGGGGAACCCCACAACTGAGTGCTTTACTGGGCGAGGTGGTATCGCCTTCGCAGACTCGGAAGGAGCGTTCTGACAGAAATGATCGTAGCCAGGCCGCCGCTGTAGATGTAATCCCTAGTTCTGAGAATCTGTGAAGCAGGATGTCGTGATTCACAGTGTCGAAGGCGGCACTGAGGTCCAATAAGATAATGGCCGCAGTGCCGCCCTGATCCACGATCATTCTTGCGCCTTCTGTTACAGCTAGTAAAGCGGTTTCTGTTCCGTGCATGGGGAGGAACCCAGTTTGAGATGAGTCCAGTAGTTTATTTGTTTCCAGGAATTCTGTAAGGGGTTGGTTGACGTGCTTTTCCGCGATTTTGGATATCCAAGGTAGCAGGGAGATTGGGCGGTAATTTCCCGGGTTCATCTGATCTAGATTGGGTTTTTTCAGGAGGGCTTTGACTGTTGCCTGCTTCCATTTTGGGGGAACGAGTCCTGAGGAAAGTGAATTGTTGATTAAGTTCAGAATGGTGGGCAGGATGGTAGGGGTGATTGTTCTGAGAAACTGAGCTGGGGCTGGGTCGCTGGGAGATCCGGACTTTACCTGGAGTAATATGGTTTCCAGGCTGGTGGACTCCAGTGGTGGAAAGTTTTCTAGGGTGGTAAGTGGAGGTGGACTGATATCCTTCTGTTCTATTTTGGGATGAGGGGGTGGGGGGAAAGATGAGCAGATTGTGGCTATTTTATTGAAGAAGTAGTCTGCCTGTTCATTGCAGCGAGTTTGAGCAGTGAGTGGATCTGGTGTTTTATCGGGAAGTTTGAGCAGGCTCTTCGCGATTTGATATATTTCCTTGGGTTTGGATGCTGCTTAGTTAATTTTGTTTTCGTAGAAGGTAGCTTGAGCTTTTTTTATGTCATTTTTATATATTTTTATGGCGGCCCGATATTCATTTTTGCTGATTTGTGAGTAATCAATGCGCCATTTCCGTTCCAATCTTTTGCATTCTTTTTTAAGAGTGCGCAGGTCCTGTGAGTACCAAGGAGCGTTTTTTGGTCTCTGTTTGGGTTTGATATCCTTAAATGGGATAGTAAGATCTAAGGAGGTGGTGATCCAGTTGTTGAAGTTGTCATTATTAATAATCGGATCGGGGTTGTTTACTGGGACAGAGGCTTCCAGAGTGGTTGTCCACAGGTTGGTGTTGGGACCATTTGCGGTCCCTGCAAGAGGCGGTGGAAGGTTTAGGACGTGGTCCGGACGGAGCCCGGATAAATGGGATCAGAAAATAGTCCGTCCATGGGAGGGGAATGGATGGACTAACTGTGAGATGGGTACAGTTAGTAAAGATGGGGTCCAGGAGGTGACCTTTATCGTGGGTGGGTTGCAGCACTCGCTGGGAGAGTTCTAGTGCCTCCAGATTGTTGCGTAGTTCGGCGGCAGCCGAATCTAGGGGGTCATCTAGGTGCACATTCAGGTCGCCTAATAAGGTGTAGTTAGGCGAGGAGCAGACACAATTGGCTACCTCCGGTGCGAGTTGGTTTATAAAGTTAGTCGGAGTGCCCGGTGGCCGATAGATAAGAGTCCCTGAGAATGTGCATGTGGGGGAGAAGTCCAGCGAGAAAGTAAGATGTTCGCAGCTGGATAGGGTAGTTGGAGAGGCGCGGCAGGTATAGCAATTCTTGTAAATAATGGCTATGCCGCCGCCTTTCCCAGATGGACGGTCGACCCGGAGTATTTGGTATCCTGCGGGAAGAGCTTGAATGACATCGGATTCAGATTCAGGTCGTAGTCAAGTTTCCGTGAGGAAAATGGCATCGGGTTCTTTGTCGGAGATTAACAGAGATATTTCTGCAGCATGTTTAGGGAGAGACCTGCAGTTCAGCAGGAACATAAGGTATGAGGGAGGGGGTGTTTTTGGGCCACTTTGATAAGTGCACTGTGGGCAGCAGAAAAGTTTTGAGGTGGGATTCCAGGACGCAAGGCATTGGTCGTGGATGGGGCCTCGTAGTTGATGTAGAGTGCTGGATGAGTATTGGATGGATTTATTTTGGCCAGCGGTCGTGGCCCCTGGTCCCGGTCGGTCGCGGACGGGCGCAGACGGGCTTGCCTTTGGCGCGCCTTCGGTGCCGCCGCTGCGCCCGTCCGCTGCGCCTCCTGGGTAGAGTGATCATTTTATAGTGGCGAGGGCGTGAGGGTGGGAGGGGCCTAGCCCTGGTCAGAATATCGACATCAAGAATTTGGTGACCAGAATATCGACCTGAAGGTAAGAAATATCTTTTTCGATAATATTGAAGTCAGTAATATCATTTGCAAAAATATTGTTGTTAATAATATCGATGTTTATATTAGTGTTATGAATTTTAGTATTTATTTTATATATATGTGTTCTAAATTTTTTGTTAAGCATTGTATTTTTAAAAAATATATATGTATTACATTTTTAGAAGTTAGTAATTTTTTTTAAAGTACATTTTGTATTTTAGTACCGTAGCGGGTTGTGGGTTTGTAGGTGAATAGGGTGGGAAGTAATTTAATTATAGTAAATTACATAATTTTTAGAAATTATTAATTATTTTTAATTACATTTTGCGTTTTAGTTCCGTAGCGGGTTGTGGGTTTATAGGGGAATAGGGTGTGAAGTAATTTAGTTATAATAAAGTAATAATTAATTTGTATTTATTGGTATTGATAATGAATTTATTGTTAATTAATTATTAATTGGTAATTCATTTTTATTAATTGATTAACTTATAATTATATTAATTGTGTTAATTTATTTTAGGAGCTGGTTGTGGGTTAATAGCGGAATAGGGTAGGAAATAATTTAATTTTATTAACGTAATTATTAGTTTTCATTTATTGGTATTCATAAATAATTTATTGTTAATTGAGCATTAATTGGATATTTAATTAAAAAAAAAATTTAAATGATAAGCATGTTAATTTTAACCCTCTGCTATCCAACACTTTCCCTACAGTTACACTCTCTGGAGTGGGAATAGTAATTTTTACCCCTACTCTATCCAACACTTTCCCTACTGTTGCTCTCTCTGGAGTTGGAATAGTAATTTTTACCCCTACCCTATCCAACACTTTCCCTACTGTTGCATTCTCTGGAGTGGGAATAGTAATTTTAACACCTTTGCTATCCAACACTTTCCCTACTGTTGCAATATCTGGAGTGGGAATAGTAATTGTTACCCCTACTCTATCCAACACTTTCCCTGCTGTTGCACTTATTGGAGTGGGAATAGTTATTTTTACCCCTACGCTATCCAACACTTTCCCTACTGTTGCACTATCTGGAGTGGGAATAGTAATTTTTACCCCTTTGCTATCCAACACTTTCCCTACTGTTGCAATATCTGGAGTGGGAATAGTAATTGTTACCCCTACTCTATCCAACACTTTCCCTGCTGTTGCACTTATTGGAGTGGGAATAGTTATTTTTACCCCTACGCTATCCAACACTTTCCCTACTGTTGCACTATCTGGAGTGGGAATAGTAATTTTTACCCCTACGCTATCCAACACTTTCCCTACTGTTGCACTCTCTTTAGTTGGAATAGTAATTTTTACCCCTACGTTATCCAACACTTTCCCTACTGTTGCACTCTCTGGAGTGGGAATAGTAATTTTAACCCCTTCGCTAACAAACACTTTCCCTACTGTTGCACTCTCTGGAGTGGGAATAGTAATTTTAACACCTTCGCTATCCAACACTTTCCCTACTGTTGCACTCTCTGGAGTGGGAATAGTAATTGTTACCCCTACTCTATCCAACACTTTCCCTACTGTTGCACTTATTGGAGTGGGAATAGTAATTTTTACCCCTACGCTAGCCAACATTTTCACTACTGTTGTACTCTCTGGAGTGGGAATAGTAATTTTTTACCCCTACTCTATCCAACACTTTTCCTACTGTTTCACTCACTGGAGTGGGAATAGTCATTTTTACCCCTACGCTATCCAACACTTTCCCTACTGTTACACTCTCTGGAGTATACTACACGCCGGAGGGACGCGGCACTGGGGATGAGTTATTTGGTAGTCACCCCAGGGGCACGTGAATAGAAGACACGTGTTCCACTTTGAAAACAGTTGCGGGTATGAGAAGACATCGCAACCTTCTGAGGTTTTAGGTGTACCATTTGTGAAGGTGATTTGGAACCCCTTAGCCCTGAAGAAGTTGTGTGATGGGTCGGCAACGAAAAATGTTGGCATTATAGAACTGGGTATGGTTTGATTGAAACCATTTTTATTGTGGGAGCTTACAGTATTCAATAAAGTCACGACAAGCTAGTAAGCACCACTGTTTTTTAATGGTGAGAATTAAAACTTTTATGTTCTCACTGGGGTTCTTTGGACACATATAAAAACACTTGGCACTATTATTATTTTCATCACTTTTATACACTGAAATTATATATTAGTATATTATAATTTCTCTGTTTTTCACATGGAGTAAGAGAAACCGATGATGATAAGTGGGTGTACTGGTGAGTACCAACCAGCAAAACCCCCCTTGGTGTTCCTACCGTGAGGTGCTCTTTTTCCTTCCTCACCTTTTTCTAGTCATTTTTGGGGTAGAACTGGTGTTTTTATGGTTTTTTGACACTTTTAAATTGATACACCACAAACATATGAATAGTGATAGGAAACATACACTAGGGAATCATAAAAGATTGGAAACTCTGTTGATTGATTAATACATGAATTGGTGTATCGTAGCACAGCATTGGTAAACGGTCAATGGGCAAGAGATATACTTTTGAAGCTGTTGCAACGTTTTATGCTTGGATGACTCATGTACAACACTGTATTTAGAGCAAAACACGTGCCAGGTGCAAATAATAACATTGCAGATGCATTATCTCATTCACAGTGGCAGAGAGTCAATGGTTTGGTACCCAGAGTGGAAGTAATGAAGACCAAGGTACCAGCAGAAATTTGGGAGTTGGGAGACTGAGGATTCTAGGTCTGATCAAACATTCACTCGCGCCGAATACCAGGTCAGCTTACAGACAAGCTTCCACGGAGTTTCTATGCTGTGGCAAAAGTAAAAAGAGGTTTGGATGGCAGGAGTGTTGAGGAGAGAAGAGAGGATGTTATCCATTTCATCATGTCTAAAAGTGAGAAGGGGAGGGTAGCAGCTACCATAGTAGAAAAATTGCCAGGTATTTCCTTTTATGCCAAATTGTTTTGCGGTTACGAACCCAGTGCAGTAGAAATGGGTAGGAGGATTTGGAGGGCTAGGCTAAGGAGCAGAAGAGAAGGCGTAGGCAAAGGGAACCTATGACCGATTATTGTTATTAATTTGTGGTTTACCAGCAATATGTTTTAGTGGACTTGAGGTTTTGCTGATGAAACTGTATGTTATCGATTCTTCTGGTATCACAAATAAAAGAGGGGGGCCAAGGAGCTATTCAAGGTCCAGTGTCCATGCTCCCAAAGTCTACATTCAATTTCACAAAGGACACTGTTCCTATAGCAGGATGCAAAAATGTCACCCATGCTCAAGGGTGCAAATAGTCACCCGTGCAAAAAGAATAAAAAAGGGTGAAAAAGTAAAAAAAGAAGAAGAAAAGAAACAAAAGACATCCTAGGTAAAAGTGACCCAATAGTGAAGTGGAACAACCATTTGTTTGTCCTCTGTTGCCCTCACACACCCCAAGAGGTGTCATGCTTCATCATCGGGCAGTTGCTCCTCGTGGGGCCGGCGCTGCAATTCCCCACGGGTCCCCCGAAGGGTCTCTTTGTCGAAGATCTTTTAAAGAACTGCCGGATGGTGCATGTGGGTGTGTTGGGTATGGGTCTAAAAAAGGGTAAAAAAGGGTGCGTGCAAGGTGATAAAAAAATATTAAATAAAGGGTAAACATGAATCGAATGTATAAATTGTAAACCCTTTGCAGATAAACTACTACATGAAATCTTGTCCAAGAGGCACACTATGCCCAGGTGTCAAAAGGTCATAGGTCAACATGTTTTGCGCCTGTGTCGCCATAAGGGTCGTTGGCGCTTCTTCAGGACCAGAGCAATAATATGTGAAGTGCACGTGATAAAAAAGTTATTACTAAACCCTTAAGATCAAACAGGGCAGGGCAGTAACCTGTATACCTAAGATATAGCTACAGCTGCATGATGAAACAACGCTCCTGATGAAAACCTAGGAAACAGGAAAAACATAAACGACAAATAAGAACATCAGTAACAACTTGATGCCTTATAATGTGCCACATCTGTGTGCGCATCAATTATATCAGACAATAAGCAAACACAGGCTCAGGAGACACATGTACATCCGGTTGGGCCTAACCCAGTGCGATACTTATAAACACACCGTGTCAGTTAGTTGTAGTATTATTGTTAGCACTCGTAACCCTCCATTTGTCCTAGATATCAATTGTGCCAAAAGGTGTCTCAGCAACTAATGAATTACTACAGATATTGCACAGCCCTGTATCGGTAATCTACTTACAGAATTCGCCGGGGTGCTACCTCCTCTACACCTACTTGCGAGGACAACCCGGAAAGGGTTTCCGCCCACTCCTCACCTCTCCCCTTACTTCATAAGAACTGCGTCTTGCCATCACATTCGTGACTTCCTGGCAGACGCACGGAGGGGGTAGGTGTAGAGGAGGTAGCACCCCGGCGAATTCTGTAAGTAGATTTGGATGGCAGAGCCTGGAACATAGCGAGCTACTGGCACGTTACAGTCTGTGCCGCGTTTCCTTTTCCCTTAATAATTTTTTAACTTTCTGTGCATTATTCTTGCTCCTTCAGTCCGGTAATGTGCGGGTGTCTCTGGCTCTTGCCAGTGGAGGTTCCTTTACGAAACAGCAGGGTAAGCGCATTTGAGAATTCACCACCTTTTGGTGCCGATACAGGGCTGTGCAATATCTGTAGTAATTCATTAGTTGCTGAGACACCTTTTGGCACAATTGATATCTAGGACAAATGGAGGGTTACGAGTGCTAACAATAATACTACAACTAACTGACACGGTGTGTTTATAAGTATCGCACTGGGTTAGGCCCAACCGGATGTACATGTGTCTCCTGAGCCTGTGTTTGCTTATTGTCTGATATAATTGATGCGCACACAGATGTGGCACATTATAAGGCATCAAGTTGTTACTGATGTTCTTATTTGTCGTTTATGTTTTTCCTGTTTCCTAGGTTTTCATCAGGAGCGTTGTTTCATCATGCAGCTGTAGCCATATCTTAGGTATATAGGTTACTGCCCTGCCCTGTTTGATCTTAAGGGTTTAGTAATAACTTTTTTATCACGTGCACTTCACATATTATTGCTCTGGTCCTGAAGAAGCGCCAACGACCCTTATGGCGACACAGGCGCGAAACATGTTGACCTATGACCTTTTGACAAATGGGCATAGTGTGCCTCTTGGACAAGATTTCATGTAGCAGTTTATCTGCAAAGGGTTTACAATTTATACATTCGATTCATGTTTACCCTTTATTTAATATTTTTTTATCACCTTGCACGCACCCTTTTTTACCCTTTTTTAGACCCATACCCAACACACCCACATGCACCATCCGGCAGTTCTTTAAAAGATCTCCGACAAAGAGACCCTTCGGGGGACCCATGGGGAATTGCAGCGCCGGCCCCACGAGGAGCAACTGCCCGATGATGAAGCATGACACCTCTTGGGGTGTGTGAGGGCAACAGAGGACAAACAAATGGTTGTTCAACTTCACTATTGGGTCACTTTTACCTAGGATGTCTTTTGTTTCTTTTCTTCTTCTTTTTTTACTTTTTCACCCTTTTTTATTCTTTTTGCACGGGTGACTATTTGCACCCTTGAGCATGGGTGACATTTTTGCATCCTGCTATAGGAACAGTGTCCCTTTGTGAAATCGATTCTTCTGGAACATTTAGAATTTCTGAAGTTTTGGGGGTAGAAGGGGGATAGAGAATGGAAATAAGGGAAATGGTGAGGCAAAGAACTATCTGGCACATGCATCAAGGAAGGCTTTTGCGATTCCTTAATTGCGATTATTAAGGAATCGCAATTAAGGAATCGCAAAAGCCTATGCATGTAGGAATCGCTATAAAAATAGCGGTTCCTAAACATTCCTTAATTGCGACTCGCAAATTGCGTGCATGAAGTGGGGGTCTGTTTAAAAATAGGACTCATAACACATGTCTTAATTAGATAGTGGGATTGCCCATAAATCTCACGCCATTCCACAGATGTAAAAATTGTGGCAAACACAGTTTTCTCCATTTCTTATTAAAGAAAAAATAATATTTACAATTATTATTCTCAAGATCTGCCATCTTCCTCCTACACCCTCGAGCTGCTAACCCTTGTAGCCCCAGATTTCTATTACTTTGTACAGATGCAAGAGTGATACAAACAAACACTAGATCATTTGAAGTGTCTCAAAGAGTAATACTGATCTACTTTTGTGAGCTAAACTTTTTACAGCTTAAAGTGGTTGCAGCACAATGTCAAAATCCCTGTTAATGCTTCTAGTCATGGGCAGAATTTTGATTGTGCCAAAGCAATCTGAGTAGGTTTGGTAAATCTGTGTTACTCTCTGACATAGAATTATTGCTAATCAAGCAATTACTCCTGTTTGCATAATTAGGAGGCATTTGGGCGAAAAATCCTACCACCAGGTCACATTTAGCAAGCCCGAAAGTCGTCTTGCGCTTGGTATTCTTTTTGTGCTGCATTTAGCTCTGTTTCTTAGTTGAAAATGTATCTTTGTGTCCATTTTGGATGCAAGGGTGCATTTTTCGCTTGAAATATATTGCTAAATACCAGTAGTAGATTAAGGAAAATCATACCCCAAGGCCACATTCATGTTCTGTTGCATTTTAGCACTGTTTCTTAGAGCAAAATGCATCCTTGGTTCCATTTGTGACGCCATGAGGTATTTTTTGCGCTGAGAAATAGGGCTAAATGCTGAATTCTCACTTAATCTCGTGGAATTCTTAGGTAATTTTTTGTAAGCCTACGCTACACAGAATTGAATGAGTTACATCCATCCCTAAATGGTCCCCAAAAGGGGTGTAACACAATTGGAACAACACAAAGTGTTTCACACAAAAGCTAGATCTATAAACATAGCATGGCGTCGTTTTGTGTAAAATTATAGTGCTATAGAAACAAGCACACACAGTTAGCAAAAAGAAAAACTGTGTGATTTGCATACATATAATATGTATACTTACTAAAATGACACTTATTACACAATTTACCTGTGGGAGTTTGCACTTAGAAATATGTACTGCAGTGTCTCACACAAGACATTGCTCGCTCATCCTTAGGTTCCTGTGCAATGCTTAGGATCATGTAAAAACAGCTTTTTCTTAGCGGCCTCTGCTCTGGGATGTAGCTACTGCTGAGTTGAAGCCCGAAACCGGTCCTAGGATGCTTGTTTCCAGTCCAGGGAGGACCTGGCCTGGCAGTCCGGGCTGGACTGTTCCCATTGGGCGCAGGGTCAAGACTGATTTGCGTATGGCTGTGTCCAAACTGGAATGGCATGGTGAGCAAAAAAATGATGGATTTAGGCCCAGATCTCTGTACTGGGGGGAATGTATGACATTGTTCTGCATACTTTGCATCAATTGTTCTTTTTGCATTTGTCACCCCCGAGTGGGACGGGTATGCCCAAAAGTGGGTCCCGTACTCTCCATGCCACTAGAGTCAAGCTATCCTGTCTGATGAGGGCTGAAAGCCAGAAACCGGTCCTAGGATGCTTGTTTCCAGTCCAGGGAAGACCTGGCCTGGCACTTTGGGCTGGACTGTTCCCATTGGGTGCAGTGTCAAGACTGATTTGCATATGGCTGGGTCCAAACTGGAATGGCATGGTGAGCAAAAAAAACGATGAATTTAGGCCCAGATCTCTGTACTGGGGTGAATGTATGACATTGTTCTGCATTCTGTCCATCAATTGTTCTTTTTGTGTTGAAGCCTAAGCACGTTTGTTAGTGTAAATTAAACAATCTGCACACCTTGTCCTCTCTTTTTTGCTGTCATATCCTAACACAGCATTTCCAAACCCTTGCAAGCCCTCCACGTATTGAGAGATGCCAGAGCTTCATTGAATATTTTATTACATAGAATAATTATTATGTTATTGGAATTTTAATAGTAGCCAGGGTGTGAGACAAGCCCTGGAGGGCTTACTCGAAGAGTCAGGTCTTCGGTGTATTGCACAAGCTGAATCACATGCCAATTAGAACATCAGTTCTGTGGTACATCCCGGGATAATTAAATAGTTGATGGAAATAATCTTCTATCTCTTGAAACTCTTCAATCTAAATGTTCTATTTCCATTTAATTTTATACGGATTGTTTACTTATTTGGGATGCATTTTAGCACTTACCTATAACTTTACCTGAAACTCCTACTCAAGGTCATTTATTTGAATTTATTGGGAGTGATTCTATGGACAAAGCTGCCTTTTCTTTTAATAAAAGTGTTGAACAAATCTTGTCATGTAGACCTATAGTGAAAATTGATATTTCCTGGGCACATGATTTATAGGTTTAATGGTATACTCACCATTGGAACCATCGGTAGACTAAGATTTTAAAACATTTAGATCCACTAACCTCACTCAGACTATAGATCTGTTCACACACACACATTACACAGTTGCAGTCATCACTGTGCAGCTTATGGTTATGACCAAGTTTCAACAGGGAATATATTTTTGGGTTTGCTAATAACTTTGGCTCCATTTAATAAATCTTCACAAAACTTTGCAAAAAAGGTTCCTTCACTTCAGCTCTGTCCTGGAAAATATAGGGGGTGATCTGTGGAGAAGGGGGGGTCCCAAAACACATTTTCCATATGCTTAGACACAGCTGCAGCCAAAACGTCTAAACAGAATGACACCAAATTTGCCAGAAAGCTAGATCTTTACACAGAAAACATAATTGTTTCCGATTTGGTGTAAATCTGTTCAGTAGTTTTAGAGAAATTTAGGTTCAAAGTTTATAACTATCTAGAGATGCAGAAGTATGGCGGGAAAGGCAGATCAAAAGATAAGTTCTGAGTGGCTGCCTCACATCAACAAGACGTTTGACAGCCATTTTAGATCTTGGGGACTCAGTTCCCATGTTCTGGAAAAACTATAAAAGGAACATAAAGGGAGAAATTGTAGGGATGCCCTGCCCTCTAGGCCTTGTGGGTGGACCCCAGAGAGATCTAACACGTCCACCCCCCAGGCCCAAAACACGTTTTTGTTTTTTAGCAGTACTGTGTAGCATCATCATGATACTACTCTACACTTTTTAAGAAATGGTAGGCCCCACCCTTTCCAATTAGAATCTCCCCGGGGTGGACCAGGGTCCGGGAAGCCTGAACAGTATTTTTTTTTCAATGACCCCTGTATATTGTTACTTTATGGTAAAACTAAACTTAGAAATTCACAGAAAAAAACAAAGGTTAAGGTGATGTTACAGTTAGGTTTGGCCATAATATCTTACTTTACATTTTCTTAACTAAGAACTTCTCTGCAAAAAATAAAGGTTAAAGTGATGCTATAGTTAGGTGAAAATGTCAGTTAAGATGTAAAATTTTACACTCTGAAAACCACTTAAATTCACCCATTAAAGCTGTAGGAAAGTGCCCCTCTTTGACAAGTTCACCCCCACTTTTTGAACTAGTACTGATCCTTTTCGGCTGAAAGTGCATGGGGTCCCTCCTAACTAGGCCCCCAGAGCCAGTGCTCTTTCCTTTAAAACAGAGAAATGTCTAATTGTAACCCAGTTGTCAAGGACTTTTGCACCCCTGTAATTTCCTAGTAAATGGTACCTCTGGTGCCCAGGGTATGAGTACAAAAGAGGGTCGCTATGGGTTGCAGCATGCATTATGCTACCTAAAGGGACTCACACAAAAAATGCAAGCAGCCTGCCATTTCAGGATGTGTGAAATAGTGCAAACCATTTTGAAACCATGACGTGGATGTCCTTGCTCTCTGTATGTAAATCACCCCTACGGCAGGCCTTAGAGCCGTAAGGCAGGGTGCATTATATTATTTGTAAGGAGATATCTGCATGAGCAGATATTCCCCAGTAACGTCTTTTTCCATTGCCATGACATTGCAAGTGATCAGGAAGCCATCTTAAGCATACGTGCTGGGCACTGGTCATTACGAGTTACCGAGATACATAAAGGCGTCACTGAAAATAATGGTGTTTGTTATCAAACATTGATTCCAGAATTGGATTTATTAATACATGCACCCAGAGGGCGCCTTAAAGGTACCCCCTGAAACCTACCAGTCTTTTAGTGTGCTGGCTTACTGGACTCTTCCAGCCTGCCACCACAAACGAGGTTCCAACTCTCTTCTTGAGAGAGCCAATGCTCTCAGAGGTCAGGAAAAATGAGTGCTCTGGAGGAAGGAGATTACATCTCCTCAAGCAAAATGGCTAGTGAATTAGCATAAGAAGGCCAAAGGCTTCCAAACCTCTTCCACCTTTGACATGTGACCTCGGTTTCCTCCAGACCTGGAGTATGCCACCCCCTGCCCTGAGAGCTGTTTGGCACCAGATCAGGTGGGATAATTAGCGAGCCGGTAAGTGTGTCGCACTACCAGGCTGGGCACACCTCTAAGGTGGGCCACCTAAAGTGGACACTCAAAAAAGGGTTTTGACATCTTGTTTTTGGTGAGACTAGGAGCTCTGGGTCAGGTTTATGCCCACTCTCCACAGAAATTGGTCATATAGGGGGTATAGTCCCATTAGCTACTACATTACACTCTTTTTATTAATGCCCCTAAATTCAGTATTTAGATGGCCCTCTGATACCAGGAACTCATACTCATCTACTGGGAACTGAGGGAAGGACAAAAAAGTGCAGTCGCTGTGAAAACAGATGACTCCACCACTATTTGGCACCAAGCCTTGCCTTGCTGCTGGAACCTCTACAATTACACCGGCGGACTCATCCAGAAGCTGTGCATTCTCCCAAAGCTGTTTTGGACAATCCAGAAACTTCAACAACCAGGCAGCATCTCTCTTGGGGTAGAGGAGCCATCACCCTGCATCTTCAGGGACTGAAAGCATCTACCTGGTACTCCATGGTGTTGGTCGTCGGATCTACCGAAGTAGCAACACAACAGGAACAGCTTATTGAAGCTCCAGGAGGTCAGCCCCGTCTCTGTGCCAAGTTTTGAGATACTGGACCCTCCAGGAGCTAACCCTGCACGAATACCCTGACGGTCAGGGCACTTGCGCTCTCCAAGGCTTGTTTGTGTTCAATCCTAACACCACCACTAAAAAAACATATCTTCACGTCGAGGGACTTCAGGAGAGATGAGCTCCACACCGAGAGTGGACCTGCTTTGTTTCTTTTCCCTCCTCTGCAGGTACCCCAAGAATCGTGAGAGCCTCTAGCGCTAAGTGGCCATCCAGCCAGCACCTCTGCAACACAGCCCCACAGCCCAAGTACATGACTTCTGCCTGCGTCCTCTTGGCCTAGGAGTCCCCATGAGCCAAGTCCCCCATTGTGTTCTGACAGGCTTGTCCCCAAGTCCCCTTTGCAGACTCTGTTGTTTTGAAAGGTCCCTTTAAACTTTACCACGTAACACTCAAGGCTCCCCACGCGACCAGCAACTCTGCATCCTGGACACTCCATGTCAGTGTGACCCAAAATGGTGGGGGTTTCTTAGGCCCTCGGTCCTAAGCACCTTCAAACCAAAAGGACACCTTCTACAACTGTTTGGAAGTATACCTATGCAGTATACGTCTTTTCCTCCCATAGGATAACATTATCGCGTTCGAGGGTCATGCCTCAAATCTGACAGCTGTGATTTTCTACTGTTTTACCTGTAAAGATCTATCACTTCTAAAGTATTTACCTTATCCCAAAAGCCTTGGTGCCTAAAATTATATAAAAATCTGTGTTATTTTTCTAAATTGGTCTTGAGTTTCTTCTTGACAGTGTGTCTCATTTATTGACTCGGTGTGTACAACAAATGCTTAATACTACCCTCTGATAAGCCTAAACTGCTCGACCACACTACTGCAAATAGAGCACTTAGGATTATTAATTTAAAACCTGTAAGCTAATGAGGTTCGTCGGGACATTTATCATGGTGTGCCCTTACATTGGCACTACCACAAGAAAAGCCAGCTTCCTACTATTGTTAACTGAAGTAACTATAACTCGTGCCCCCGACATGCACTGCTTATTACCTCACATAATACATCATCTATGACATGCTCTGTGACATCATTGATACCATCACTGATGACATCTGAAATAACATCTATGATGATAACACTGTGCATGGTGGGGGTGTGAGTTATAGTTAATTCAGGTCATTTTAAATAGGGAATTTCAGTGGCTTTTAAAGTTTAAAATGTTACAGTTTATCTGTCACATATTTTTCACCTAACGTTAACATCACTTTAATCTTTGTTTTTTCTGTGAATATATATGTGTGTATATATCTATATATCTATATCTATCTATATATACATCTATATGCAATGTATCATCTATATATGTTTATTTTATCTTGATAGAAGAATGTTACTCTCAACCTGTGTGTAGTAGTTTATATTACTATTCTGATGCTCCTTTATTGTACTTTCTACCTTTGCTCTTTTTTTCCTTTTTTGTGTGTTCTAGTTACTTGCTTTACGTTTACTGTTTTAAGTAGAACAAAATAAGCACATGTCTATTACACTGCGTATAACATTCCATTGTCTAAATTGTATGTATTTCCTCTAAATATCAAAACATGTTCAACTTAAACAGAGATAGTCAACTCATATATGTTATGCTAAGCAGATGTGCAAAAGTGTCTGAGCTGCGATGGATCATATATATATATATACAATAGAGCTTCATTTCTACTATGATATCATGCTGCGCTGATATAGGATAGAGCTACAGCCTCAGCCATGATTCCTTATACTTCACAGACACACAATGGGATTTAAGCTGTGATGTATCCTACCTAATGCACCCATATAAATAAGAGAGCTTTGTGTGTATACCGCGTAAATGCACAACATAGTTTCAGCTGTTATTTACTACACTGCACGAATACACATTAGCGCAACAGTGCTGATGTGTCTTTCTGGACAAATGCACAACAAGGCTTCTGTGCTTATGTGTCGTGTTGTACAAAAACACACCAGAAATTCAGCTATGATTTGCTGTGCTTCACAGATACACAAACGGTTGTTAGGGCTGATGTTTAATATTTCACAGATACACAACTGTACCTCATCAATTGTAATATTTTACATTATAAGGATACGCTGTTGAGCTTCATCAGTGACATATCATACTGCACACGCACACAGCAGAGCATCAAAAAAGATGTATCCTATTCCATAGTTGCACAATAGAGCTTCACCCTTGAAATGTCATACTGGGCACAAATACAAATAAGCCTCACCTTGGATGTATAATAGGGAGTGAGCAAAGATGCATCTTTTTACACATTCAAACAGACACACTTAAACTGGGATGTGTTATGCTGCATAGTACATAGAGCTTTAGCTTGGTGCAATGTTCTGCACAGACAAACAGCTGAGCTTCAATTGTGATGTTAATATTTCTGAGATACAGGCAATGGGATTTCATTTATGATGTGTAATACTACACAGATACACAGTAGTTATTCAGCGGTGAGGTGTCATACTGCATAGAAACTCAGTAGACCTTCATCAACAAAGTACTAGAACCCTGACAACTACAGACCCATTACAAATTGACCGTTCCTGGGCAAACTGATAGCAAGAGCAGCCTTAGCCTAGATGTCACAATTCATGGAAGGATATGCCATACTTTCAAGACTTCCAAACAGGATTCCGTCCAGAAAGAGGCATGGAATCTGCCCTCCTTGCCATCTGGGAGGACCTGAAGAACACAGTTGACCTCAATAGGGTTGCTGCGCTACTCCTCTTGGACCTCTAAGCTGCCTTCGACACGGTTGACCATGACACTCTGATACAAAGACTCTAAGAAGTCGGCATAGAGGGGACTGCCCTAGACTCGATCACGTCCTACCTTCAAAACAGAATTACTGTCATCCATACCCCACCTTTCTCATCTAACCCAAACTCCACAAAAGCAGGGGTCCCTTAAAGTTCTATCATCTCGCCCATGCTTTTCAACGTCTACATGAAGACATTACTGGTACTGATCAATCAATTTCTCCCCCCGAGCCATAACAATGCAGGTGATACGCAAATACTTTTTCAACTGGAATGCCCCAAAGAAATTAGAAACTCACCAATTTTCAGTTGTCTCAGAGCCATGGATCAATGGATGACTTGGAGTCATCTCAAATTGAATGCTTCTAAAACAGAAATACTCATGTGTGGCGATTGGAAACATTATGACCCGCTTGCTGCCTGGTCTGATGAACTGGGATCTCCGCCTAAAGTATCAAATGAAGTAAGAAACCTCAGAATGACCATGGACTCTAAGCTATTAATGAATGCCCAAGTGGACAAACTAGCAAGATCAAGCTTTGTTACTATAAAAACTCTGTGACAAATCTTCCCACATTTGGAATTTCCACACAAGGTCCAAGCTACCATCTCCCTTGCTCTGTCCACACGTGAATACGCAATACCCTGTACCACGGATCACCTTTATCGACCACGAAAAGACTACAACAGATTCAGAACTCGGCTGCCAGACTACTCTTGCAAATCAAACCGCAAGACCACATCTCCCCTGCCTTGAAAGCCCTGCATTGGTTACCGGTTGCAAGAAGATCCACATTCAAGCTGCTTTGTATCACCCACAAACCGATACATGGAATAGGAGCACTCTTCATCAGGAAAAAAATCACCAAACACCATCAACAAAGGAACCTCCGTTCTAGAGTGGCACCTCGCCTCAAAATACCAAGATACAGGAAAGAAAAACATGGGTGGCACATCCTTCTCTGTTCAAGCAGCCAAACTATGGAACTCTTTACCCTCCGGCATAAGATCCACAGACAACCGCCTTATCTTCAGAATACTACTCAAGAATTGGCTCTCAACCACATAAACATCATACACAAACAGAAATATACAGCATATACCTCTGTATATAAGCATTTATTTGTATTATAGATATGTACCTATATATGTGCATTGCTTTGTATAAAAATTTAGAATTATGTTTAAAAAATAAACAAATACATGTTTACGTACAACAACACTTGAAAACCAGAGTTTATCTAATGCATCTTTAATCTACATATTCTTACTTCCTCTATGCATCTATATATCTTCCATGTACTTGGATCTATATATGTATTACTTATCTCATAAAAAAGCATACAAATCACTACCCTATTTATCACCCCATACCTCTCTCAATATATCCTCTACCTCAAATCTCTGACTCATCTCAAACCTCTATCTACTACTCTATCCAATGCATTACCCTATTTCTCACCCTATACCTCTATCAATATCTTTAATCTACATATACTTACTACCTTTATGCATATATATACTTTCCATGTACTTATGGATCTATATATTTATTACTTTCTTAAAATTCAGCATATCCAATGCACTACCCTATTCTCACCCTATACCTCTCTCAATAAAATCTTCTACCTCAACTCTCTGACTCATCTCAAACCTCTTTCCACTACTCTTTCCTATGCACTACCCTATTTCTCACCCTATACCTCTGTCAATATATCCTCTACATCCACTCTCTCCTTCATCCCAAACCCCATACCACTACTATTATCCCCAAGATAACCCTTTCTAGACTCTCCCCTACTCTACCCCTTCCCTCCAGTATCCTTTTCAATCAAAATAACAAACTAACATGCCCACTTCTCAAATTTAATATTTCACTATACTAATTCACCACTAATCCTTTATGGGTTCCAGAGTAGTGTGCTACTTGTCGAAAAAGCACTTCGAAACCAGGGGCCTAACACAGGCCCTCGCAGCCCCCAGGGTGCGGGGGGCCCCGATATGCAGGGCAGCACAGTACGTGCTGCCCTGCATATCGGGGCGATAATTTTATCGCCTAATCAGCAAGGTCACGCTATCGCGGGAATCCTTCAATTATCGCCCTTTTTTCCCCAAAGCCCATCTTTGCATCTCTAATGAGATGCAAAGTGGGCGTTCCTGCCCTGACATAACTGGAGAAATGTCGCAAAGCGACATTTCTCCAATTATCAATGGACACGCTAACCTGCAGAGCGACAAGCAAAGTAGCGATAACCTCTGTTATCGCTACTTTCCTTACGCCTGCTTCAAAACTGACTTAGCCATGATATCCTATGTAAGGTGGATATCATGGCTTAGTATGCCTTGCCCTATCAGCAAGCTTTCGCCAAACCTTGTGCGATTATCGCAGTATTTCCAGCGATAATCACACAATTGGCAGCTTGCGCTCTGAATTTTATCGCTTTGGAGATAAGCGTTGCTGATAGCACGCTATCTCCGCGATAAAATTCAGAGTTGGCCGGCGATAATTATCCTCGCGCTAAGAGCGCTGAGCGATAATTATCGCATGGCCTTGATGATATGCCCCGAAATCTTTTCCCTCTACTATCTCTCTGCTATCCTTCTGAATCCAAATAACTGACTAACCTATCCACCACTCAAATTACGTTCCTATTTCACTATCCTAATTCAACACTAATCCTTTATGGGTTCTGGAGCAGCATGCTACTCGCCAAAAAAGCACTTCAACCCCCCTATCAGGGGTAACAAGCGCTCTTTAAATGCAAACCTTTTTCCCTCTTCTATCCCTTTGCTATCCTTCTGAATCCAAATGACTGTCTAGCCTATCCACCACTCAAATTAATTTCATATTTCACTATACTAATTCAAAACTAATCCTCTATGGGTTCTGGAGTAGCTTGCTACTCTACGAAAAAGCACTTAGAAGCCTCGTCAGGGGTAGTAAGCGCTATAAAAATGCAATTACAATTCAATACAATATTCCCCAAGTACACAACAGAGCTTCAGGTCTAATGTTTACTATATTGGAAAGATATGTAATGGAGCTTCATTTGTGATATATCATAATGCAAAAGTATACAATATAGCTTCAGCTGTGATGTGCGCCTATGCACACATACTATGACTGTGATCTATTGTTTTGTACACACAACAAAGCTTCTTCAATTGTAATGGATAACACTGCACAGAAACACAAAAGAGCTGCCTCGCAAATGTATCTTACTTCATAGGCACATAGCAAGTAGATCTTCATCCATGATGTATCATACTGCATAAAAACGCACAAGAGTTTCAGCCAGGAAGTCCCAGACTGCACCGATTCAAGATAACGTTTCAGCGGCAGTACTCAACTGCCAGGCGTACAACGCCCGTTTGGCTGAAAGGGCTTCAGTCGAGCCACACTGCACAGACGCATCAAACACACACTCACAAAGACCTTTCCTCTATAGGTATCATACTAGAGTCAAGACATACTGAAAGCCCCTCTCGGAGAGTTACCTAAACACCATCCGCATCGGGGCAGGAGGAGAAGCAGCAGGACCCGCATCTTGTCTTCTGCATAAGCATTTACTAGTCGTGCACTGAACACCAGCTGCAAGGACTGAGGTAGGGCGCGCGGAATCTGGATTGAGCTGACGCGCGGGGGTGAGGCAACAACTGAGGTACACAGCGTTGCTTGCTCAGTGAGGGGGCGGGTCTGAGAGATCAGGAGGCTCAAATAGCTGAGAATATAGTTTTGAAATGTCTCCGCTTCAGGTGTTTTATGAGTTTACACTGAGTTACAAAAGTGACGTTGCTTTGGGAGTGTGATTCAATGGAAGGGGCTCGTTATGTGTTCTGCTGTAAAGTGATGCCCTAATACCACACATGCCAGCATTTTCTGCTTCTTTCGAATATGGAAAATTCCGGGAGCGGTATGCCTGCACTGGTAAGAGATTTGATAGATTTGATTTCTAACTTTTCAATCACTTTTCTCACCTGTTTCTCGCTGATTAGATGTGCCGCGGGAAATGCATAATTATCGCACTTTTACAAGCTTTCCCGGGGAAATGGGGAATTACTGCAGAATGTGTTGTTTCCACACTGATTTTCACATGGATCTCTGAGTTGTCGTCTGTGGACACGTTTCATCAGATTTTACTTGGTGAAAAGTCTGCGGACATCACAGAGAGTGACGAAACTTACGTTAATGAGGTTGATGGCTCATTGTTATTTTCACTTTGATCAATATCTGAATTTGCCTCTGAACGGTAAACCATTGTTACCTTATCTTGTTTTTGTGTGTTCAGATCAGATCCTTTTATTCCATTAAAATTGCGTGGAGTGAGAAACTGGGTTATAGGTTTGGGTGGGTGAAAATGGCCCATAGTTTCCCTGAAACTATGGGCATCTGTGGGCTCGCTCTGTTGTGTTGATGTTGGTCCCACAATACCGACACTGCCCTGTGGCTTTAAGTGAGTTGGCAACATCCCACCGGGTCTTGGCTCACCTGCGGATGTAGTTGTACCAGTTGTTAATGGCAAAACAGGAGCCAGGCCTAGCGATTTATAGGAGCTGACTCTGTATATAATGCTCTAAAAAATGTTTACTGTGCAGAGGATCCAGTGAGTCCACAATTGGCTGACAGAGGAAAAAGTAGATAATACTAATGCTCCATTTGTGGTAGTGTGAGCGAGCAGTTAGGCTTATCAGAAGGTAGTGCTAAGCATTTGTTGAACACACAGAGACAGTAAATGAGATATTGTATATATTTTTGAACCAAGAACTACGTTCTCAGGTAAGTAATGTATTTGTTATGAATTTTTTCATTGCGCAAATAGTTCAAAGTCGTACGCAATTATGAGCCATACAGTTCTATGGGAATCAGATAGGTAAAGCGCACAGCACAGACAGTTGTAGGGGTTCATGTAGGTAAGTAGGTTACCCCCACTTTTTGCCTGGTGTCAGTGTGGGTTGCCTGGAGTTTGCTAAACTCCTGCTAATCAGGACCCCAGCATCTGTGCTCTCTCTCCCAAAATGGCTCTGGTAAGTACATTTGTACCTTCAAATTGGCTACTGGTGTGCCTTTCTAAGTACCTAGTGTATGGTACTAGGGTACCTAGGGCATAGGTACACCATGGCTCTCCCATGGGATACAGCATGTATTGTGCCACCCATGGGAGCACACTTAAACTTGGACCACAGTCCTGCCATTGTTGCCTGCATGAGTTAGTGCTTGCACCTCTCACAACAGATATGTTTCTTTATATCTGAGGTCACTGCACTTAAAAACTACATGTCACCCATATTGCAGGCTCTTCAGTCCTGAGGGCAGTCCTTGGTTATAAGTTTGAGAGTGCCAGAGTGTTAGACCTGGTGCCATTGGCGTGACTCTCCCTTCCACTTTTTCTGATTGCCTTCTCTGTTTTTGATATGTTTTGCTGGTTTAGATGCTTTGGGCACTGTGCCACTGCTATTCAGTGCACAGTGCAAGTGCTCCCTATGTTAAATTGATGTATTGATTAGTGACTCCATGATTGGGTTATTTGATTTACCTGTCAGACCCTATGTGTGCCCAGGACTTGTAAATCAAATGCTCTGGTGGGCTTGCAGCACTGGTTGTGCCACCCACAGAAGCAGCTTGTAAAGTGTACCTCAGGCCTGCCATTGCAGAGCCTATGTGCAGTCTGGTACTGCCATGCTGACTGGCCAAGTGCACCCACTAGCCAGTCCCTAAACGTTCCCTTATCTTCATATCAGGCACCCCTATGGTAGGCCCAAGGGCAGGGTGCATTTTAAGTATAAGGTAGGACATGCCCTGGTGTGTGTGGCATGTCCTAATAGTAAATTACAGCCATTTTCATTTTTAGGTCTTGGCCTGACGTAGGCAGCGCATGCGCTGCCCTCGTCATACGAGCCTTCTTGGAATCGATCCGATTCCAGAGGCCTCATCCCAGCTCCGCCTTCAGTTGTGATTTGTGCGCGTTGTTTGGCGTCACGAATTATGCCAAAGGCAGTGCAATGATTGCACTGAAGGCATGTCACTCACTGCTTGTCGCCAACCTGTCTCCTTTTATCCATGCCCTGGGGGATTGGATCGCTTACCGGCGGCGTGACACAGTAGGTTTATTTTAAGCTTGCCGCACTTTTTTTTTGAAGACATCGCATATGTTTGTTATCGCGGCAGCTTCAACTTGCCCTTTCGTTTGCTGTAAGCTTCACTTCACGGCTCTTTGTTTTCTGTCGGTTTTCCTTTAAATGTGCACACACAAACGTATCCTTATTAAATTGTTTAGCTTTGGAACTTCACGGCGCTTTGTTTTCCGTCGCTTTTCCTTTAAATGTGCATTGGAACTTCATGGCGCTTTGTTTTCCATCTAGTTTCCTTTAAATGAGCACACACAAACGTATCCTTATTAAATTGTTTAGCTTTGGATTGTATGTTTCAAACTAATAAGTGTTAGCTTTCAAAGCGCTTTGTTCTCCGGTGGTTTCATTTTAATGCCCGACGGGTTTCCTTCAATGCGCACACACAAGTGTATCTTTTATGGCGGTTTTCATTTTAATGCCCGACGGACATTTAATGCACCACCATCAAGAAGTATAGCTCCCGAGCCTAGCGCTGTTCATTAGTTTGCACAAATAGCGCCTTGCCTGTTCGGTGCCCTTCTCACTGTGCAAAGTGGTATAGCCATGGTCGTCACTATGCACCTCACTCTAGCCAAACTCACCACTGTGCAGTGTGCCGTGCTATGCTAATCGCTGTGCAGTGCACCATCACATCCTTTCTCGCCTCAGTGCACTCAACACTAGTCGTGTTATCGGTGTGACCCTTCCGCAGCACCTCCACCGCTGAGGGCCCCCATTCAGCCCAAGGCATTTGAAGAGCTGTGAGATATGGGGGGACGGGGCTTCTTCACAATCTGTAGTGGCGGGGGCATTCATTTTCGTGACGCCACCGTGCAGTGCATTAGTCTGAACCTCAGTTCTGTTAAGAGTGTGCAGTGAACCCAGACCGCCTCGTTGTCATGCAGTGCACATTACGCCACTGCAGTGTACTGGTCTGAACCTCAGGTCAGTTAAATGTGCAGAGCACCCAGACGTCCTCGGCATCACGGAGTGCACATTACGCCGCTGTGCAGTGCACTGGTCTGAACTTCAGTTCTGTTAAGTGTGTATAGTTCACCCAGACCCCCTCGTTATCATGCAGTGCACACCACTCCACGGAGCAGTGCGCTAGTCTGCTCCTCTAGGCGGGGAGTGCGTCGCAGTTCCGCTCCATACTGTGAAATGCACAATAGCGCTGCGTACCAACTCTTCTCTTATAGACAGTGCTCCCTCCCTCACCCTGCACAGTGTGCACTGCGTTGTCCGCCTGCTTTTTACTTCCCAGTACCACGCACTGGCTACCAGATGGCGCTTACCACGGCCTTCTTAAGTCTTCAGCTAATGAAGTATAGCTCCCGAGCCTAGCGCTGTTGATTAGTTTGCACAAATAGCGCCATGCCTGTTCAGTGCCCTTCTCACTGTGCAGCGTGGTATAGCCATGGTCATCACTATGCACCTCACTCTAGCCAAGCTCACCACTGTGCAGTGTGCCGTGCTATGCTAATTGCTGTGCAGTGCACCATCACATCCCTTCTCGCCTCAGTGCACTCAACACTAGTCGTGTTATCGGTGTGACCCTTCCGCAGCACCTCCACCGTTGAGGGCCCCCATTCAGCCCAAGGCCAATGAAGAGCTGTGAGATATGGGGGGGTGGGGCTTCTTCTCAATCTGCAGTGGCGGGGGCATTCATTTTCGTGACGCCACTGTGCAGTGCATTAGTCCGAACCTCAGTTCTGTTAAGAGTGTGCAGTGAACCCAGACCGCCTCGTCGTCATGCAGTGCACATTACGCCACTGCAGTGTACTGGTCTGAACCTCATGTCAGTTAAATGTGCAGTGCACCCAGACGTCCTCGGCATCACGTAGTGCACATTACGCCGCTGTGCAGTGCACTGGTCTGAACTTCAGTTCTGTTAAGAGTGTATAGTTCACCCAGGCCCCCTCGTTATCATGCAGTGCACACCACGCCATGGAGCAGTGCGCTAGTCTGCTCCTCTAGGCGGGGAGTGCGTCGCAGTTCCGCTCCATACTGTGAAATGCACAATAGCGCTGCGTACCAACTCTTCTCTTATAGACAGTGCTCCCTCCCTCACCCTGCACAGTGTGCACTGCGTTGTCCGCCTGCTTTTTACTTCCCAGTACCACGCACTTGCTACCAGATGGCGCTTACCACGGCCTTATTAAGTCTTCAGCTAACGAAGTATAGCTCCCGAGCCTAGCGCTGTTGATTAGTTTGCACAAATAGCGCCATGCCTGTTCAGTGCCCTTCTCACTGTGCAGCGTGGTATAGCCATGGTTGTCACTATGCACCTCACTCTAGCCAAGCTCACCACTGTCCAGTGTGCCGTGCTATGCTAATTGCTGTGCAGTGCACCATCACATCCCTTCTCGCCTCAGTGCACTCAACACTAGTCGTGTTATCGGTGTGACCCTTCAGCAGCACCTCCACCCCTGAGGGCCCCCATTCAGCCCAAGGCCAATGAAGAGCTGTGAGATATGGGGGAGTGGGGCTTCTTCGCAATCTGCAGTGGCGGGGGCATTCATTTTCATGACGCCACTGTGCAGTGCATTAGTCCGAACCTCAGTTCTGTTACTACTCTCTACTACTCACTCTCTACTACTCTCTACTACTTATTCTACTACTCACTCTCTACTACTCACTCTACTACTCTCTACTACTCACTCTTTACTACTCTCTGTACTACTCTCTACTACTCACTCTCTACTACTCTCTACTACTCACTCTCTACTACTCACTCTACTACTCTGTACTACTCACTCTGTACTACTCACTCTCTACTACTTTCCACTGTTCACTCTCTACAACTCTCTACTACTTACTCTCTACTACTCACTCTCTACAACTCACTTTCTACTACTCTCTACTACTCACTCTCTACTACTCTCTACTACTCACTCTCTACTACGCTCTACTACTCACTCTCTACTACTCTCTACTACTCACTTTCTTCTACTCACTCTCAACTACTCTCTACTACTCACTCTCTACTACTCACTCTACTACTCACGCTCTACTACTCACTCTCTACTACTCTCTGTACTACTCTCTACTACTCACTCTCTACTACTCTCTACTAATCTCTACTACTCACTCTCTACTCACTCTCTACTACTCACTCTCTACTACTCTCTACTACTAACTCTCTACTACTCAATCTCTACTACTCGCTACTACTCACTCTACTACTCAATACTACTCACTCTCTACTACTCACTCTCTACTACTCTCTGTACTACTCTCTACTACTTACTATCTACTACTCTCTCTACTCCTCTCTACTACTCACTCTCTACTGCTCACTCTCTACTAATCACTCACTACTAATCACTCTCTACTACTCTCTACTACTCACTTTCTACTACGCTCTACTACTCACTCTCTACTACTCTCTACTATTCACTTTCTTCTACTCACTCTCTACAACTCTCTACTACTCACTCTCTATTACTCACTCTACTACTCACGCTCTTCTACTCACTCTCTACTACTCTCTGTACTACTCTCTACTACTCACTCTCTACTACTCTCTACTAATCTCTACTACTCACTCTCTACTCACACTGAACTACTCACTCTCTACTACTCTCTACTACTAACTCTCTACTACTCACTCTCTCCTACTCTCTACTACTCACTCTACTACTCAATACTACTCACTCTCTACTACTCACTCTCTACTACTCACTCTCTACTACTCACTCTCTCCTACTCTCTACTACTCACTCTCTACTACTCTCTCTACTACTCTCTACTACTCACTCTCTACTGCTCACTCTCTACTAATCACTCTCTACTAATCACTCTCTACTACTCTCTACTACTCACTCTCTACTACTCTACTCTCTACTACTCTCTATTCTCTACTACTCACTGTGTACTACTCTCTACTCTCTACTACTCATTCTCTACTACTCACTCTCTACTACTCACTCTCTACTACTCTCTGTACTACTCTCTACTGCTCACTCTCTACTACTCACTTTCTACTACTCTCTCTCTACTACTCACTCTGTACTACTCTCTGTACTACTCTCTACTAATCACTCTCTACTACTCTGTACTACTCACTCTGTACTACTCACTCTTTACTACTCTACTACTCACTCTCTACTACTTACTCTCTACTACTCTCTACTACCTACTCTCTACTACTCTACTACTCTCTACTACTCTCTCTACTACTCTCTACTACTCTCTACTACTCACTCTCTACTACTCACACTCTACTACTCACTACTCTCTACTACTCACTCTCTACTACTCACTCTCTACTAACTCTCTACTACTCTCTGTACTACTCTCTACTACTCACTCTCGACCACTCTCTACTACTCACTCTCTACTACTCTCTCCACTACTCGCTACTACTCACGCCCTACTACTCTCTACTACTCTGTACTACTCACTCTCTACTACTCACTCTACTACTCTGTACTACTCACTCTCTACTACTCTCTACTACTCACTCTCTACTACTCTCTACTACTCTCTCTCTACTACTCACTCTCTACTACTCTCTGCACTACTCTCTACTACTCACTCCCTAGTACTCTCCACTACTCTGTACTACTCACTCTCTACTACTCACTCTACTACTCTGTACTACCCACTCTCTACTACTCTCTCTCTACTACTCATTCTCTACTACTCACTCTCTACTACTCTCTACTACTAACTCTCTACTACTCACTCTCTACTACTCTCTACTACTCACTCTACTACTCGCTACTACTCACTCTCTGCTACTCACTCTCTACTACTCTCTGTACTACTCTCAACTACTTACTCTCTACTACTCTCTCTACTACTCTCTACTACTCTCTACTGCTCACACTCTACTAATCACTCTCTACTAATCACTCGCTACTGCTCACTCTCTACTAATCACTCTCTACTAATCACTCTCTACTACTCTCTACTACTCACTCTCTACTACGCTCTCCTACTCACTCTCTACTACTCTCTACTATTCACTTTCTTCTACTCACTCTCTACAACTCTCTACTACTCACTCTCTACTACTCACTCTACTACTCACGCTCTTCTACTCACTCTCTACTACTCTCTGTACTACTCTCTACTACTCACTCTCTACTACTCTCTACTAATCTCTACTACTCACTCTCTACTTACTCTGTACTACTCACTCTTTACTACTCTCTACTACTAACTCTCTACTACTCACTCTCTACTACTCTCTACTACTCACTCTACTACTCAATACTACTCACTCTCTACTACTCACTCTCTACTACTCTCTGTACTATTCTCTACTACTTACTCTCTACTACTCTACTACTCTCTACTACTCACTCTCTACTGCTCACTCTCTACTAATCACTCTCTACTAATCACTCTCTACTACTCTCTACTACTCACTCTCTACTACTCTACTCTCTACTACTCTCTACTCTCTACTACTCACTGTGTACTACTCTCTACTCTCTACTACTCATTCTCTACTACTCACTCTCTACTACTCTCTGTACTACTCTCTACTGCTCACTCTCTACTACTCACTCTCTACTACTCTCTCTCTACTACTCACTCTGTACTACTCTCTGTACTACTCTCTACTACTCACTCTCTACTACTCTGTACTACTCACTCTGTACTACTCACTCTCTACTACTCTACTACTCACTCTCTACTACTTACTCTCTACTACCTACTCTCTACTACTCTACTACTCTCTACTACTCTCTCTACTACTCTCTACTACTCTCTACTACTCACACTCTACTACTCACTACTCTCTACTACTCACTCTCTACTACTCACTCTCTACTAACTCTCTACTACTCTCTGTACTACTCTCTACTACTCACTCTCGACTACTCTCTACTACTCACTCTCTACTACTCTCTCCACTACTCGCTACTACTCACGCCCTACTACTCTACTACTCTGTACTACTCACTCTCTACTACTCACTCTACTACTCTGTACTACTCACTCTCTACTACTCTCTACTACTCACTCTCTACTACTCTCTACTACTCTCTCTCTACTACTCACTCTCTACTACTCTCTGCACTACTCTCTACTACTCACTCCCTACTACTCTCCACTACTCTGTACTACTCACTCTCTACTACTCACTCTACTACTCTGTACTACTCACTCTCTACTACTCTCTCTCTACTACTCATTCTCTACTACTCTGCACTACTCTCTACTACTCACTCTCTACTACTCTCTACTACTCACTCTCTACTACTCTTTACTACTAACTCTCTACTACTCACTCTCTACTACTCACTCTCTACTACTCACTGTACTACTCTCAAATACTTACTCTCTACTACTCTCTCTACTACTCTCTACTACTCTCTACTACTCTCTACTGCTCACACTCTACTAATCACTCTCTACTAATCACTCTGTACTACTCACTCTGCACTACTCTACTCTCTACTACTCTCTATTCTCTACTATTCACTGTCTACTACTCTCTACTACTCACTCTCTACTCATTCTCTACTACTCACTCACTACTACTCACTCTCTACTACTCTCTGTACTACTCTCTAATGCTCACTCTCTACTACTCACTCTCTACTACTCTCTGTACTACTCTGTACTACTCGCTCTCTACTACTCTCTACTACTCTGTACTACTCACTCTGTACTACTCACTCTCTACTACTCTCTACTAGTCACTCTCTACTACTTACTCTCTACTACTCTCTACTACTCTACTACTCTCTACTACTCTTTCTACTACTCTCTACTACTCTCTACTACTCACTCTCTACTACTCACTCTCTACTAACTCTCTACTACTCTCTGTACTACTCTCTACTACTCACTCTCGACTACTCTCTACTACTCTGTACTACTCACTCTCTACTACTCTCTACTACTCACTCTCTACTACTCTCTACTACTCTCTACTACTCACTCTCTACTACTCTCTGCACTACTCTCTACTACTCACTCTCTACTACTCTGTACTACTCTGTACTACTCACTCTGTACTACTCACTCTCTACTACTCTCTACTACTCATTCTCTACTACTTACTCTCAACTACTCTCTACTACTCTCTCTACTACTCTCTACTACTCTCTACTATTCACTCGCTACTACTCACTCTCTACTAACCACTCTCTACTACTCACTCTCTACTACTCACTCTCTGCTAACTCTCTACTACTCTCTGTACTACTCTCTACTACTCACTCTAGACTACTCTCTACTACTCTCTACTACTCTCTCTCTACTATTCACTATCTACTACTCTCTGCACTACTCTCTACTACTCACTCCCTACTACTCTCTACTACTCTGTACTACTCACTCTGTACTACTCACTCTCTACTACTTTCTACTACTCACGCTCTACTACTCTCTACTACTCTCTACTACTCACTCTCTCTCTACCTCTCTCTCTAGCTCTCTCTCTCACCTCTCTACCTCTCTACCTTTACCCCTACCTCTACCTCTACCTTTCTACCTCGCTCTATCTCTACCTCTCTACCTCTCCACCTCTACCTCTCTACCTCTACCTCTCTCTACCTCTACTTACCTCTCTCTACCTCTGTACGCGCACACATATGCACATATGTATATCTTTTCTTCATTGGAGGGGATTTGTTTATGTATATATATATATGCATATGCATTTATATATATGTATGTGGATACATATACATACATATATAAACATATATATATACATCTGCATATCTATTTAAATACAAATCTAACAGGATGCATACATATACATATACATATATGCATACATATACATGTTATGTACATGAATGTTTGAAAACCACTAATAAAAGCAAAGCTAAAAAGCCACCTAATTACTAACAGAATTGCTTTAACTTAAACGAAGGCGAGACCTATTGCATTTTCAATGCTTGTTCACGATTGTTGCATCACCGGAGAAGCGCTTCGCAACCGTGAGGGTCGCCGTCGCATCATCGGAGAAGCGTGTCGCAGGGCCTGTCGCTGCTCCAAAGTACTAGAGTCGCCGCAAGGCTGCCAGGGCGTGTCGCATCGTCGTAACGTCGTCGCATCAAGGGCGCCATCTTATCGCATCAGATTGTCGCATCGCATAGAGGCGCCATATTGCCGCATCGCAACCGGGCTGCAGCACGAAAATCCATGCATCACCTCCTCTCTGGTAAGGATCGAGATGCAGCCCCTACTCTGCCCAAGCATTGTGGCGCGACGCATCGTCTCCCTCCGTAGCAAGGAACCGACGCATCTCCAACGCTGCGAGCCTTTTGTTTATTTTGCGTTACGCATCCAGGTAGTTTTGTGAGAACTGTGTCGCATTTACCAACAACTTGAACTAAGCTAATTCTACCATCTTTAAGTCAATTTTGAGTCCAGTATTGTGTTAAGTCTATATAAAGAATACCTATTTCTATAAAACCTGTGGGGTGTCCATCTGTAGTATTTTCACTGTATTACTGTATGTGTTCACAAATGCTTAACACACTGCCTCTGAGAAAAGCCTGTCTGCTCGTGCCAAGCTACCAAGGGGGTGAGCAGGGGTTATGCAATCGTGGAATCCCCTTTCCCTGACTTAGAAGCAAGGGTCCCTATTTGGTAAAAGATACCTACCTCTGCCAACTAGAGACCCCCAGTTCTAACACCTGCATGAGCAGGACACCGATACAAACCCCGGAGTCAATTCTCCAGGCTTTGTAAATGCGGTCAGCCATTTTAAAATATATAGTGGACATCAGTCAGTACGAGATGTCTAACTATATAATGGCTGCACCAAACCTAGTCATGTTTGGTATCAAATGTTGGAATCATACCCCAACATGGTTTGATCCCATGTACTAGGGGCCATTCAAAGGAGCCCCCTGTACTCCCAGTAACAGCCTTTCAGGGTCTGCCAGCAAGCTAGTGCTGTTCCTGACCTCCTGCTGCTGAGCTGAGCTTGAGCACGGGGGGGTAGACAAATAGGTTTTGTGTCACAGGGAAGTGTGACCACGTCCCAGACAGGACTTAATGTATTGGGCTGGGGTGTGGGATTTTCCAGCACCACCAGACTGCATTGAAGGGCACATTTGGTGCCTTCCTTGCATTCTCCGTTTTGAGCCAGTTCAGGAACCTTTGGTTCTTGCTCTGGCATGAAACTGGACAAAGGACAGGGGAATTTCCTCCATCTGTCCAGTCCCACCTCAGAGAGGGACCCCTGAGGCGTTCCAACCCTTTTCCTTTGGTATTTGAAGGCTCCCCAGTGGGTGGGTCCTCGGATTCATTGTAGAACAAGCCTCACCTCTGAAACCAAGACATTCTTTAACCGTCTGGATGCTTGGACCTCACTGGACTTCGACTGGAGCCGAGAATGCATCAAGGAAGACTCCTGCTGCTCCAAGTCTCGCTGTTCTTCAAGTTTTCTGCCACATCTGTGCTTCACTCAGGTTCTCCAGAAGACCTGTGGGCGTAAAGGACATCCAGAGAAATCTCCCTTGGAGTGAAGGAGCCCCTCCCCTGCATCTTCAGGCACCGCAATAACGTTGACTGGTCTGCTGCTCCTGTTGTCCTATGGACTTCCTGAGGCCAAGCAACACAGATGATAGTTTGGCAGCTCTCCAGAGGCCTGACTGGCATTCTCTGCAATTTGAGGACAGTATCCCTCGTCGGAAACACTGGGACCAAACCCCTGTGTACCGCGTTGACTTGCCATTGCCAAGGCTTGTTGGCTCTGCGCTCCAGAGATCTTCGGACTACAAGAAGCTCCAGCCTCCAACACTGCAGGATCTGTGTCCAGACTGATTATAGACACCTCCACCAGGTATGTTAGCCTGTATACCAGCTAGCTCACAGTTCCACTAGAAACCCCTCTTACCAAGCAGAGAATAGTTCTTGGCAACTATCGAACATGACAACTCTGTCCCATCCGGGACTGTGGAAACAGTGCTATACTTTTCGCTCAGTCACTCGTGCTCACTTTGTCTCAGAGAGATACACAGATTAAACAGTGGGGATGTTTTCAATAAGCATTTATTGAACCAGCATCATTCTAGTGTATAATAGGTGTGCTGAAAAAACCATTAGACAGAAACAAATATAAATGATCATAAGCACCAACAGAGTAAAAGGATGGTAGATTTCTACCATAGTGCTATAACGATAAATACAGGCAGGTGTAAAAATACATGACAGTAAAATGCGTACTCCCATGATTCAACCCTAACTAGATGTACCTAAGTGTACCTAGCATGTATGTGGGTGTAAAGCCAAGAATCCCTCTAGGATAAAGTCAACCCCATTACCTGAAGTGAGAGACTGTGGGATCCTGTCACGGTCTTGAGATGGACACCCCGCAAAGGATGTCAGACCACTGCTAGCTGGAGTGTATGCATGCAGGAACCTCAGCGTCTCGTGTCAGGGTGTCAGCATAGAAGTAATTTTTCTCCTCTGCCTTACTCCAGCAAGATATGGTGTTTATATACCCAAAGTGGTACCCTCAGGGGTTCTACCTTGCTGTGTCATGTCGGACTTAGGAAGATAAAATGACCCTCATACATAGTTATTATGCAGGAGATGGTAGTCCTGCTGAGTTTCTAAGAATCCTCATGCATAATGTATGAGGCTAGTTTTCAGGGAAAACCCTACGTCCTGTAAGCAATACCGTAACTATGTAAAAGGTCAGTCCCAAGAACCGTTATGTAGTGTAATGGTAGGGGAGAATATAGGTGAGCCTATATTTGGGTACCTAAATGAAACATAACAGCACCTCATCCCTTGAAGATCAGCATCCTCACTGTCATTCATTTGATAACTTTATTTCGGTCGAAGACCATAAAAGTGCAGATAAAATACATACAAAGCACGAAAGAATAAAAACAAGATAAAATTAGAGTGTTAAAAAGACATTAAATTCAGAGGTTATCAAAAAGTCAAATTTGAAAGAGAAAAACTTTATCTATCACATATTTACAAAAAAAATTGTCTTCTGCGCCACATACTAAGTAGAAAGCGAGATACGGCAAAAACAATAGGAGGATGGGTATCATAGATCAAAACCCGACAGGCCTGTGCAAAATGGCAAAATCCAAGATTCCTGCATATCGGGATTAACCAGCACTTCCTAATTCGAGCATAAGCGGGGCAAAAAAACAGAACATGAGGAACATCTTCGCTTTTGTAATTACATATAGGGCAGGCTTCCCCTTCTGATTTGGCCCATTTAGAGGTAAAATGCCTGATGGGCAGGCCACCATGCCTTAATTGGAGGTACAGCTTCCTCGCTAGAGGCGGTTGTATTACGTCTAAAATTTCCTCAAATCGGGGTTCCATTTTTACTAAAAGGAACTCAGCAGACAACCTACCCAATGTTGCCGATCTCTGCAGATTTGACAGATTCTGTCGCCTCATCTGAATTTGAAGATCTAATTTCATCATCCCCGGACAAGACAGCTCAGGGGTCTTCCAAATCTGTGGAATACCTAGCCTCTTACTAGAAGCCTTGATATGGAGCAACCATGGGATATTTTGATTTTTTAATTGGGGCCAGATCTCCAAAAACTCAGGTCTATAAGGGGCCAACTCAGGAATAGACCACAACCTCTTCCAGTATAGCCTAGGTCTTGCAGCTACGAGCTCACCTATCGGCTCCAGCCCCAGATCAAAGCGTAGGGGAATGAGTGGTGTACTTAGTGGTAAGCCTACCAGATTCCTCCTAAAATTCTGCTCCGCCCTCAAAAGATTGGAAATATTTTTGTGGCCCCAAAATTCAGCACCATAAATTGAGGCCATTCTTGCTTGGAGGCGATAAATTTCTAGGGCCGGGGCTACCGGTTTAAGATCGGATCTCCTATGAACTTTACTAATACCTCCACTCATTTGCGTTAATTTAAGGGCAGATTTGGAAATTTGAGGGCCCCATTCAAAATTCTCTGTAATGGTTATGCCAAGATAGACAAATATTTTGACCCGCTCCAAAGGTATCCTGTTAAGGACAGGGTTCGGTCGAGTCCGCCTTGGGGGATTGAAGATCATATACTTGGTTTTATCCAAGTTTATCTCCAGTCCCCGCGAGGCTCAAAACGCCACAAAACAGTCCAGGGTACGCTGGAGGCCCGATGATGTTTTGGATAGCAACAAGGTGTCATCCGCAAACATCAGGGGGGCACTCTCCCAGTCGCTAGTCTAGGAGAATCACTATCTGTAATACCAGACAGATGATCAACCAGACCATTTATATATAGACTGAATACCGTTGGGGCCAGGACGCAACCCTGGCGTACTCCCCTTAGGACAGGGAAACGTTTAGATAGATCCCCATGCCTCCCGCACCTGACCCGGGCATAATTGTTAGTATGTAATCTGATTAATGCTGTCAAAAGGTAGGGTGGGAGTCCCAGGTCTGCCAGGACCTCCCATAGCTTAGCCCTGGGGACAAGATCGAATGCCGCCCGCAGGTCAACAAACACAAGGTAGAGGCTGGCACCCTCCACTCTTGCAGTTTTCCAAAATAAGACCTGGAGGCGGAATATTTGGTCCAGAGTAGGGATACCTAACCTAAATCCTGCCTGAAGTGTTGTTAATACTTCATTTTCCTCCATCCAGCCCAAGATCCGATCCAGAATAATCCTGCCCATTAGCTTTTGGGTTGTGTCTATAAGGCTAATGGGCCTGTAGTTGGATGGAGTTAACAGGCAACCCTTTTTTATAAATGGGAACCACTTCAGCACCTAACCATGACCCCGGCAGATCAGTTCCAAATAAAATCTCATTGAACAGAGCAGCCAGATACGGTGCCCATATTTTTGGCTGCGTACGAAATAGATCTCCAGGAAGTTTATCCAGGCGAGGGGCCTTATTGGGAGGGAGCCTTCCTATTGCTGTCTCAACCTCCTTCAGGGTAACAATTTCGAGGCATTCGGGGTACCTCCCATCCCCAGTATCATTTTGGTTCTTATTCCGCCGTCCACCCAAGGCCCCCTCCAATCGATACTCATGGGGGGAGCCCCAGGAGGTCGACGGGTAAAGTACCCCATCTATCCCAAGTGGTGGGACAGCCGTCCATTTCAATCCCATTTCATTCGGGGGTTTACTATTTGGATCAATTATAGTATCCAATTCAGCACTAGCGTATAGAGCACTAAAGTGTGCCTCCCACGCCGATGACGCAATGTTTGGGGCACATGCCCTATCACCCCCGTTCATGGCTGTTACGACGGTAGCCCAAAATAATTTGGTATCCCTACGCTTAAGCGCGGATCTCATCTCTTCCCATAACTTATCCTCCCAATCCTTCTTACCCCTTATAATTGCCTTTTTATAGAGAAGTCGAAATTTCTTTATACATACTCTATCTTGGGTTTTAATGGCAACCAGTAGATCTTTTTTTGCCTTTCTACATGGGGCGCCATACCAGGGATGAGACTTCACCCGTGGTGGTTTGGCCACAACCACAGGGCAGAACATATCCACTAGGTTCTCTACCAATTGCTCGTGGATTTTCACTGCTCTGCCCTTGTGGGCGTCATCCCCCATTTCGAGAATCGAAGGAATGGCTATGTTATAAATTTTCGCCAATAGAGTGGGGGACTCCTGTAAAAGTGGCCATTTAACCCTACGTCTGTTGTTGGTTATTATATATGGAGGAATAACACTAGTTATATCGGGCGATGGGTTTATCAGCCCAAAGCTACCAGGTTTTAGTGATAGTACAAGGGCATTATGATCACTATCATACCTTGGGACGACCCTAAACTCCAGCAACCTATCCCAGTATTTAGTTTCCATCATTATATAATCAATGTTGGAGGTTTGATGTAGTCTATTACACGTAGCTGTCCCAGGTCTATCGGGCTCCACCCGTCCATTACATGCCTGCAAAGAAGTTGAGAGGGTAATTGATTGTAGTTGCAGGACCAATGGAGTCCAAGCCTTAACAGGGGTAATCTGTGGTTCGGGAACATGCCACAGCTGGTCTTCATCATCCCGTTCGCCCCACTCAGAGCTCACCAAAGGCTCAAACTGGCAGTTGAAGTCTCCTCCAATCACGAATGCCCTTGTTGGATCAAGTGACTGGATACAGTTTTTAAGTACGTCAACTGCAACAGACTCCCGCCCGCACTTGGTGGGTCTAGAGTAGGCCTGGGCGAAGCACTACGCTACGCTCGCGTAGTTTGCGAAGTTCGCGCTACTTCGCACTACGCGAACTGCACGTAGCACAGTGCGAACACGCGTAGCGTAGTGTTGCCTAGTGCTGCGGTCATTTTTTGCTTGCTCGCGGTCCTCAACGTCAAGTTGGCGACCGCGAGCAAGCAAAATGACATCCTGGCGAGACTTTTTCCTTGTTCGCGATCAGCAACTGCAAGTTGGCGATCGCGAGCATGGAAAATAAACCTCCCGGCGAGATTCCCAACGCGAGGAGGTCAGGTTTCTCATTGCGAGTGGTCGCGTATGCTCGCGACCGCTCGCGATGAGAAACTACCAGTTCGCGTTGAGAAAGCTGAAGCTTGAGTAAAAATCTACTCGAGCAGCAGAAAACTACAGCTCGCACTGTGCAAGATGCCATTTTCAATGATTGCACAGTGCCGGTTGCTTGTCCGCACTGTGCAATCATTGAAAACAACATCTTGCACAGTGCGAACATGTTACTACGCAGTTCGCGAAGTGCTACGCGTAGCTCGCGTAGTGCGAACTTCACTTTGCGTAGCTTCGCGAAGTGCTACTTCGCGAACTACGCCCACCCTTAGTCTAGAGTAAGTATTCAATATAGCCAACTGTGGCATATTTTCTGGGGTCAGGAGTACACACTGGGCATCTGGGGAATTAGTGTGCATTTGCACAGCCCTGGCGCCCAAGTGCGTAGCCACCCATATTGTTAACCCGCCCGATGGCCTCCCCCTGGCCCCAATTGAAGCAAGGATGTCAAAGGTAGCATACCCAGGCATAACACTCTCCTCCAATGCTCAGGTTTCCTGCATCAAACAGATATCGTGGAGAGCCATGAAGGAGCCCCACTCGGGCAATGGCAGTTTATTTTTTATTCCAGCCACATTCCAGGACAGGATTTTTATGGGGCCCTCGGTTCTTACTGGGTTGCTTTGTACTCTTTCCATACCAATATAGTTCCCAAGATCCGAGGTCAGATCCCTATGCTCAGATTCCCCTGCGTTGGTCTTATTTGGAGATAGTGGATCGTTAGGGGCACTAATCTCTACAGATTGTTGTAGTACCCCCCGTTGCATCATAACTTCATTAGTTTGAAGATAATTTGTGCTTAAGTTCAGTTGGGGGGAAAGAGAGGCCCTTCCCTTTATCCCGCCAATTTTTCTATCTATGCCACTAGCCATGGGGGATATGGGGAGATATCCCTCAGGGCGTCAATCGGCCAGTTCAAGGGAGCTAAACCTATTTTTTGGGGGGAGTAGAGAAAGCAAGGGAGAGTATGAACTTATATCCTACCCGGCTACTGTCCCCTGGTGGATACTATGGGGAGAATTATCATAAGCCCCCCATTGTCGGTAATTCGTGTCCCAACCTAGTCTCCTCTGGACATTTGGGTAAAAGTATGAAAGGGGCAGGGGGAATATTTGAGTGTTCGACCAGACAGGCAGCCCATTACATATAAATTCCACAGCACTTCTGTGTCTAAAGTTTATAATCACACAGTTTCCTGTAAGGGTTTTAGGTCTAGGCCCAATCCAATCAACTCTCCTAACTGTCAAAATTTCTCCAGAATGACTGGGTGGTGAGGGTCTATTAGTCCTTAGCCAATGTATACATTTATTTTTAAGATCACTGTGGTCCTCACTTTTCCCATGGGCCAAGGGGGGAACCCCAGTGAGTACCACGACATAAGGGAAGGACTCCGGGGGTAGATTAATAATGGGCAATTTGATGGAATGACCCCTTGCTGGACTATTTATATCTATATTTTCCAGGACTTGTCGGTCCCGGTTTCATGTCCCAGTACTAATTCCACCCCTTGACACTGTACTGGAGCCACCCATTCCTTTCCTATCATTAGGCAATAGCAGAGCCGGGCCCGGGGATCGATTACCTACTGCCCGTTGGACTGCCGGAACTGTGCTGCTAATGTTGCTAATGTTGCTGCTAGGCAATACTCGGGCACCACCAATTAATTCTAGGTTGTCCGGAGTTAGCCCAGCAACAGACTGCCCCTCTGCACCATCGACAGCTCGTGTAATAGGGTTGGCAATACTCTGGTTCAATCCATGAACTTCTTTTGTTATTATTTGGGTCATAATTTTCGGCTTCCCTTGGTCTATATTATTAAGCGTAGAGACCAATCTATCCACTTTACATACCAGTGGTTTAATAAGGGAGCCAATAATCTGTTCAATATGGGACTGGAACTCTAGTAATAGATGAGTGACCCACGTAGGAGTTCCTACCGGGACTGTAGATAGATCATCGGCAACCTGTACAGGTACAATCAGAGAAGTAGTTTTTTTACTTTGTTTCTTTTGGGTTTTACTTTTCTTACTTTTTGGTCGAGAGTTGACTGCCTATTCCACCAAAACTTGCGGGGCACAATTGGGCGATGTTGGACTGGTGACAATAGTAATAACGGGCTGGGCACAGGGTAACTCAGAAAAAGATGATGTACGGAGGAAACTATAGTCAAGCGGATTAGCTGTGGCTATAGAATAATCCCCCTCTTGCTGTGGTGGAGGGCAGACTGGAGTGATCGAAAGTTGCCTCTCCATATTTTCTATTGCTGTCGCAACCACCCCAATCGTTTTCTGGAGCATTTTGTCAATTGCTGTTAGACTCGGGAGGGATTGGGTCGCGGTTTGTTGCTAGTTTTTCCCATTGCAGCCGTTGATACAGAGATGCTATTAAGATCAAGCAAATGTCGGTCAGGAAAAAATCCCCTCAATACCTACAATGTTAAGAACATTTATCGGACCAAATATGTAGTATTGGGGTAGAGGCGATTATACTATAACAATGTATACACTATAAGAACATCCTTCTACCCTTTGCGTGCCACAATACCTTTAGTAAATAGTCTATAGTCCGATAAAAGGGTGCAGATCTTAGAGGGGTGGCCCGGCCCGGCCTCCTCTGGCCCCTGACGGCCACAGACGGCTCACCCTTTGCCCGGGCTTAGCCCGGCTTGTCCCGCGCGCCTCCTTCCGGGACAAGCGGCCACACACAGTTTTAAATGCCTCCTGGCGTGGATTAACGGGTCAGCAACAGTGAGGGGCTGCTGGGAAATGTAGTGTCCCGGCCGGCGGAGCAAAGCCCGGCCGTCGGAAGATCCAAGGGGGGGTGGAGGATTTGTGCCTCAGCGGAGCAGAGCCCGGCCGCACTCAGGAACCCCCACAGCAGCACACCAAGACCTCGGGAGCACACACAGCTTTAAACGCCTCCTGGCGCAGATTAACGGGTCAACAACAGCGTCGCCAGTGAGGGGCTGCTGGGAAATGTAGTGTCTCGGCCGGCGGAGCAAAGCCCGGCCGTCGGAAGATCCAAGGGGGGGTGGAGGATTTGTGCCTCAGCGGAGCAGAGCCCGGCCGCACTCAGGAACCCCCACAGCAGCACACCAAGACCTCGGGAGCACACACAGCTTTAAACGCCTCCTGGCGCGGATTAACGGGTCAACAACAGCGTCGCCACTGAGGGGCTGCTGGGAAATGTAGTGTCCCAGCCGGCGGAGCAAAGCCTCGTCGTAGGTTGATCCAAGGGGGGGTGGAGGATTTGTGCCTCAGCGGAGCAGAGCCCGGCCGCACTCAGGAACCCCCACAGCAGCACATCCTCACTGCATCCCTTGCACCGTGGGCCTCCAACATTGGTGAGCTGCCTGAGGTCCTCTTGCAACTCCTGTGCCTTCGGCCTGTGGGTCCTTTCAAGTGTCTTCTTCTGCTTTGGTGGGCTCCCCTGCTTGCTCAGGACCTCCTCTGACTCTCCTGTACATGGTGAGTCCCTTGGACATAGCTGGTCCCAACAATTGCTTCTTTTTGCTTTCCATGGCAGTTGTGGCTACCAAAGGTTTGTTGGTGCTCCCGCCGGACACCAACCACTGATCACCTATACACCGACATCCGACATGGGGCAGCTCATGCACAGCTCAGCATCACCTGGTCCTCACAGCTGCAGCAACAAGGTCATCATCTTCACTCCTGACCTCCCCTCTCAGGGTGGGCATTGTGCTTCTGTACCTCCTGGTCACCTCTGAGTGGCATAGACTCTGTCCCCTCTGCTTGAAGGTTCTCCTCTTCAAGAATCCACCCTTGGGTTTCACCAGATATCTTCACAAACATCTCCAGAGACATTTCTATGATGTCTTCCATTGTTGTTTACGGCAGGTTCTGACGTAACTTCACCCCTATGTACTTGGCTTCCCTGGTGCAGGTAACCTGGTTCCTGAGGCATCCATGGGTGGCATGACTCTCCAACCTTCCATCCTCCAAAGGGTTTCTTCGGGGTCCTGTGGGAAGGGTCCTTTTTCTTTAAAACTGCAACCATGACTTCTCCATTGACTTCTATTGGGTACGTAGCTGTGTTTCCATTCTGCACAAAGCCTCTTTAGGGTTCCTGGGAACTTACCTTCAATGGTTCCTTGTTCTCCCAGCTCCTCTGAGTCTTCTGGTCCAAGTCCCGTCCTTCTTTGCAGTTCACATTCCACTTTATTAATGTATGCTTTGGTCTCCCCCGGAGACCAGTGTATATTTGTGCTACTTACCTGATTTCTTTGAAGTATTTGCATGTGTATTGTTGATATGTCCAGCTAGGAGATATGCCAATGTGTTAGTGATAGTGCTGTGTAATAAATAGACTTATTTTTATAAACACTGTGTGGTTCTTTTTCAGCTAATCTACACTGTCGATTAAATGTGTTAAAACAAGCTGCCTTACACTCCTTCAATATAAGCATGAAGGCCACTCTCCACAGCTACCAGTTTGAGAGCTTTCTATGGTTATCAAAAACCACCAAAATCACCATAAGGGTTGCCTGGATTAGTGCAAGTTTCATCACTCCTGTGAGTGTGCACCATATACTAAGGCAGTCTCCGACAGTTCACCTCCAGGTTTAGGGTAGGAGGAAGCCATGGTTCAATGTTCTACCAACAGGTCATCAGGTGTGTACCGAATTGCGCCGGGTTCATGGAGTTGGTTGAGTTGGTAGCAGGTGCGCTGTGGGGACATGGGGGTCCTTTTAAAATAGGCTGCACAAGGGGACTTGAAAGCGAGTCTGAGAGCTCCCAAATGGGGGCTAGGGTCGCAAGGGGCTTAGAGACAAGTGAGCACAGCTGGTATCTTGTTACCGAGGCTGGGTGCAGAGCAGGTAGTTTGGCTGGCGTATAAAGGCATTCCTCGCAGCCAGGGGCCAACAGTTGACGGTGCAGTTTCAGGACTGCCGGGCCACTCTCGAAGTGGGTCTCAGGGGTCTTGATGTCCCTCGGCAGCTGCTGGGCTCTTGTATAGTTGGAATCCTGACTGGACTCTTCGATGCTGGTCTTGGATACAGGGCGTCCTATATACCAGGAATTGGTATTGCTCAGCTCCGGTCAGTCAAGTTGCCTCCACCCTCGGTGTAGAGACAGATCTGACCTTCCAGAACATGAGTACCTCTTCCTGGTCAGTGGTTGCGCCAGTCGGACCAGGGAGCTGCAAGTCAGTGGACCGGACTCTGTGGTTTTGGTGCCTGCTGTCTGAAGGGGAGTAGCTTCTCTACTCGGAGGGAGTTCTTGGACAATTGGTAAAGGCTGGTGGTTCTCTGGGTTTCTTAGAGGCCACACAGCAGCAGGTAGAGACAGTACACCTCAATTGTCGAGTCTTGAAGCGGTAGGCATGGGTTAACACCAGGACTCTATGGCATTGTCAAAGTTCTCAGGTTCAGCAGGAAGTCTTTGTCTTCTTCTTCATTAGGTCCATCAAATCTGAAGTTCTAGGTTGTGGGGCGCCCCTTAAATACTCAATTTAGGGGTGTAAATGGGAGTACAAGGTAGTAGCCAATGGGATGCTTACTTTTAGGGTGACTACACCCGCTATATGACCACTTCCTGTGGGAAGTGGGCACAACCCTGACGGGCGAATTTTCTCCAACACAAGAAGGAGGATTCTAAAAAGTGGGGTCCACATCAGCTGCCCCAACTTGAGGGCAGTGCTGGCTAGATGCAGGCACACCTCCTAATATAACTAATTTTCCTGCCTGTCCTCCTGCCAAAAAGTGAGGTCAGGACAGGGGGGTTTACATCTTCCACTATCGGGAGAGACCTGGGTCACATTTCAAATGCAGCATGGACTTTGAAGCTTTCCACCCTGGAAGGCAGTTCCTGCTTGGATGAGGTGTTAACACCTCCACCCAGAGCAGGTTTTGTTCCCGGCCTCTGAGAGTGAAGAATGCCAGAAACATGTCTAGTGTAATCCCGGCCCCCTGATATACCTCCGTAAAAAAATTGTTGTCCATAGATTTTATTTTTGATTTATGTTTTGGTATCATTAGAGAAGTAATTTTACTTGGGTAGACATTGCTGATCTGGGACGAATATTTCTAGATGACATTTTAAAAAATGGCAGATGTGTTGCAGTAATGATGTAGTATTTCAGGAACCATAAGACCTATATACTTTATTTTGGTGTCAAAACATGGGTTTTGGAGGTCAAGCATAGCGACAGAAAATAACTCCTCAGAGCAACGCTTCTGCCATTTTCCAAAATTGCGGATATAATATAGTAACAAGAGACCTATTTAGAAATGAAAAAACTATAATGGTTTTAATCCTTTTATGTATACACCAAACAATGTTTTTGATCTGAATATGGAAAAAAAAAAATTTTCATAGTTCACTTTATTTATTTGTTTCAGTAATCGCTCGTGGTACATTTGCAGAATGTTGAACATTTGAGAAAAGCATCTCAACAGGGACATTGTTTTGTGCCACAGATTTTTCAAGTACATGTATATGTAAGTTCTGTGGGTAGAGGCTTTAGAAATGTTGTAGGTTTTAGCACCCTATGAATATCTTCCAAAACAAATTCACGGGGATTGTTCTATACATATGCATGTTCCAAAATATTTACATATTTTCTGATCAAGTAGAAAGGTCTTTTAATGTGTCTTAGCACAGAATATGATATCAGGGGAAGGTCACTTAAAGGAACTGATTTCTTGAACTCACTGTAATGAAGACCGTCAAACGTGTGACAGTCAGAACTCATTTTCCGCACATGCACAAGATATTTTTCTACTTCTTTAAAACCACATTCTTCATCTGTCTTAGCAAATCCTTTTAGAAATGTCATGGGTTCAGCAGCTAAAGCTCCAAGTTTTGTTCCAATTTTGCTCATAGTGCTGTCATTGGTAAGAATATGTACCTTCCTAAGAACACTGGGCATCTCTGGGTGAAGTTTATTGGACTGAATATGACGCCAGAATAAGTGTCTTTTCTTGCCTGTTCCATAACGTATGCATAACTCTGACAATCCTTGACTTATGAACATTACATCAAATCTAAGTAGCAGAATAATAACACCTGTGTCATTTGACAGTACAATGTCTTGATTAGAACCATTTTGAACAGCCCACTCAACTTGTGTCACAACATGAAGGTCAACTTCCTCCAATTTTCTGTTAAGTTCTTGAACAATATGGCCATTACCTTTTGAATATATCTCTGCAGGTACAAACTCCTCATTGACAATCATCCAAATTGTAGTAATTGGAAATTCAGTGTTAACTGAAGCATGAGCAATGTTTTTACGAGTTAACATCTCCAAGTTCATCTTATTCGATGTTGATGACCAGAATGTATCAAGTTGCACAGGTATAGGTGTAGAATTTTTGCAGCAGGCAAGGTCACTTGTTCTACTTGCAAACATTCATCTGACTCTCAGATTCTTTAATAGATTGTTCAAGATAACTGTCAAAGATAATGTGCAGTTCTTGCAAGGTGCACACTAACTTTGATATCTGTAGAAATGTCTGAACAACCGCTGCAAAGTTTTGCATGCATCAAATCTTGACCATTCTCAATTTGTGACATACAGTTCAGAGCAACAGCAGTTTTCAATGTAGACACCTTTTTTAATTGAAATTCTTCAGGTGAAAGTTTTATTTAATTGTAGGTTATTTCGAGCTATTGTATGAGTTTGTGCTTCACTGGTTTGGTTGCAGCATCTCCATCAAATATTGTGTTTGTTGGAGGAAGATCATGCAACAGAATGTCCTTGATAAGTTCACCCCTTTCTTTTTCTACATCCATCTCTCTATGTGCTTGCAAAAGTTATTTTTTGGTAACCTGTTTTGCAGTGGCTGGTTGGACGAAACTCTTACCATGGCAATTAAAGTGTGGAAGTTTAGCTTTAGTGATTATGTCAAACAGCTTTTTCTCTTTCAATACAAATCTCTCCTGCTTCAGTTCTGCGTATAGTTTCAATCCACGTTCCATGACACCCAGTAGATTTGTCTTTATATTGTTATCTACATATTGTTTGGGCATGAAGTTGTGTAGTCGCACAGGCTCAGTCATTTCAGAGGGGTTTCCTTGCTGCTGCATGAAATGAAGAAAGCTGTCAACATGTTTATTAAAATATTCCCCTCTCTCTCCCACAAGTTTGTGGTGAGGAACAGTTTCACAATGTTCCATTAATTTTGAATTTGGCATCTCTCTGATGACATTGCAAATAGAAAGGACTTCATGGTAAACTGAGCAACAGGCAACTGAGCAACATATTTTCTTTATCGTGTCTAACCAATGATTCCTTTGGAGCTTGTCTGCGATCTCTGGAACATCTGTTCCAGTTTCTTATCTGAAGCCACAGCATTGAACCTTCCCTCTCTGCCTTTCACAAAATGTCTTTGGATGGATTTCTGTAGAGGTATGGTTTTCCACCTCTAGATTCTTCACTTTTTTCAAATACCAGAACCCATATCTCAGGTAGTTTATGCAATCGAATTTGCAAAACACAGTAATCAGTGACTTCATAGTCTTTTTGTGCAGCTCCCAGTCACCTTCCTGATCAGCATGTATCAGGTTTTTCACTAGAGCTATCATATGTAAAACATTTCCCCACTACTTGCAAGGTTCTGATTTTTCTTCACATTCTTTGATAAACTCTACGAGCTTGGTTTTCTGATTTTGAACTGAGTGTATTGAACAATTCCTGGCTTTGTATTATGTCCTTTGAATAAAGTGCACCCTGAGTTGTGTTCACTTCTGAGAAATGATATGCAAAACATAATTTGACAATTTTGTTCCAGAAACATTCCAATGCAATGTTTCTATAGCGTCAGATATCATGAGCATACTGTATAACTAACCCTTGGCATAGTATTGCTCAGTTTGCAGTACTACACACTATGCAAAATGCACATAGCACAGTGAAAAACTGTGCTACAACACATAGTGTACCAGCAATATCAACAATACCCACAAATGCTTTGATAAAGCAAGTTTACATGCTAAAAAGCATATAACCCATTCACAAAAGTAAACTGTGAATGAAAATATTAGGCAATGAGAGAAGGGATGATTTTGGGGTCCTCCCTAACCTAGGGGGAGGACCAAGCAGATGCCTTGAACACAAAGAGCATATCATGTTGGTGAACGATTCAGTGGTGGTCCCTTCCTCCTAGGACCACCCCAAGCACAGTTATGGGCAAAAATACAATCCCAACCAAAGGCCCTGCGAAGCATTATGGGACGAGATTAGCAATGGGCAGTGAATATTATAGTGTCCAATATCAAAATAATTCTACAAAGAGCTACAGTTCAACTAGTCGTTACTAGATGTCCCTCACGAGTCAAATACAAAAGCATTGAAATTATTATTACATCAAGCTGCAGTTCCACTAGTCGTTACTGGATGTCCCTCACGAGTCAAATGCAAAAGCATTGAACCCCTTTCATGAAGCTTTTGCATTTGACTCGTGAGGGACATCTAGTAATGACTAGTGGAGCTGCAGCTTGATGTAATAATAATTTCAATGCTTTTGCATTTGACTCGTGAGGGACATCTAGTAACGACTAGTTGAACTGCAGCTCTTTGTAGAATTATTTTGATATAATTTGATATAATTTGATTATAATATTCACTGTCCACTGCTAATCTCGTCCCATAATGCTTTGCAGGGCCTTTGGTTGGAATTGTATTTTTGCCAATACTGTGCTTGGGGTGGTCCTAAGAGGATGGGACCACCACCGAATCGTTCAAGAAGATGTGCTTTTTGTTTTCAAGGCATCTGCTTGGTCTCTCCCTAGGTTAGGGAGGATCCCAAAATCATCACCTCTCTCGCTGCTTGCTAATTTATCATTTTCACTTTTGTGAAATGACTATATGCATTTTAACATATAAAGACAGAGATAGTTATTATATCATAACTTGCACTGTGTAAGATGCTGTTTGCAATTATTGGTCAGAGCAGCCAGGTACACAGTGCTATCAGCTAGGCACTATGCAGTTTGTGTAGCTGAGCGTAGTTCAAAGTGTACTTTGCATAGCTACGTGTAGTGCTACTACGCAGAGTATGCCCAGGGTTACTTGTAACGAGTGAACATGATGAGTTCTGCTCAGTACTGACTGGACAATTTTGGTTCTAAAGATTTCAGCCTCAATAAGTGCATCGTCTATGCCACATCCACTGAGATAACTTCCCGCACACCGCAATACAACTTTTGTTATTTGGAAAATGCCCCATCATTGGATAAAGATTGTCAAATTATACTGGATTGCTCATAAAAATGTCAGCTACAATATAGAAAACACCGTAATTGTAGAAAATTGGTCTTCAAGGTGAGCACACACATGTTGGAATTTATTTAGAGCTGTGTATACTGTTGCGTAGTTTGTGACTGGAGATGGTATTACTGGTAAAAACCCAACCTTCTTCAGGGGGAGGGTTTTCTGGGTGATCAGGGCATGAATTTCAGCCCAAGGAGGAACTGGCTTTTCTTCAGCCTTCAGTCCACGCCGAATAAGCAAAATGATCAATTCAGTTAAATTAGCATTGTGGACTACAGCATCAGGTAGAAAAAGATTCATGTTGTCAGACACTTTGAAACTTTCTGGTACACTGGGACGTGTTAATGGCTTATAGTGATTTTTCACACGTTTGCAAGGCAGTTGGGGTATAAGTTTGCAGCTTTGTTTTTTATGCCAAAGCTGACACACCTTTTTTTTCCAGTAGCTACTTCTTTGGTACAGTCTTTAAAAAACAGCATGGCAGTATCAGGAGTGCTGGAGTTTCCAGTAAAAGAAGAGCTGTCTTCAAAATCAAAATTATCAAGAGAAGCAATTGTAAATCCTTTCCTCGTAAAGTGACTTGGAAGTGGTGTGATTCACAAGATTTTACAACATATCATCAAAACTTAATGGGTATTTGCTTAAGGATCTGCACATCCATTGAAAAGTAGTCAATTGAACATCAAACTGTATAACTCATGTCTTACTTTTAGGGGTGCTACAATGGTGTTAGCAATGCCCACCCATCAGGGTATAATAGCGTTAGGACAAGTCCTAAAGCAACATACAAACTCAAAATACACCTGAGCACACCCAATTGTAGTGTCTATAATCCATAGGTATAATTAAAACCTGAGCACAATGTCAAAGAATCAATTGTTCAAATGTTCTTTGTCGTAATGGTACAAAAAACTTTTCAATCAGGTCCTGTCGCAGAGTTTTAATGGTCAAATAACATGCAGAACAATAGCAGCCGACGCACGTTTCGCCCCCCTAGGCTTTTTTAAGGCTGCAGAAAAATACATATATAACATTAATTGTACAACAATCATATGTGAACATCTCAAGTCACAATAAAGTTAAAAACTTTATAGATGCCCCTTAGACAACACTTCAATTGCAATTATACGTTGATATATAAATAACATCAGCACATTCCTAATCCCACAACCTAAGCAAATTATATTTTGAGCTGGAGATATAGGGACAATAAACTCTGCCATTCTGATGGGTTCAATTTACAAAAAAGCACAATATGATTTAAAGACAAATGTAACCCGAACACAACTCATAGCAAAACCCTCCTATTGGCACACTGTTCAATGGCACAATATATATACAATTTGCCACTCACAATGAGTGTATCGTCCATTATAGATCTATACTAGTATGAGCAATCCCCAATTCACAAACAGAAAACACAAGAAGAAAAAGTAATCACCCTTGAGACAGTGTCAAAAGTTAAAAAGCATCAAACCGTGATATACTCGAAAAGTGAAAATCACACCGCCACGTGAACAATACCACCACCGGAACAAAAATAATTGGAACCACAGGAGAAGAGGACAGCTAAAGAGAATAGTTTCCATAACCTGTGACACGTGCCTTATATTACGCATAGTCATCTCACCTTAAGTTTCGAAGCTATGTATCCTGTTTTATATGGTACTAATTGTGGTATACATATCACTTGCTTGATTAATTCTAGAAGAAAGAAGGAAGGATTTGATCACCAACTTTGGTAATACAGATTACAGTGTATTAATGTTGGTTAATCCAAATAAAGATCATAGCGGTTTTTTACCCCGAATCACGGACGAAAGCTCACTCGTCTTGTACAACGTCAGTATGTTCGACCATAGTGCGTACTAGTTTAAAAGTTTACCGAAGTTGCGGACAAAATTCCCCTCTGGTTTCTGGAAATCGTTTTCGGACCTTGATAAGTCCTCTGTTAAAAAATTGATCGAATGGCGTGATGTCGAGGAAAGAAACAGAAGAATGGAAAATAACAAAGAAAAAGCAAAATTAATAATAGTGTACCCTAATACTTGCATCGTACCTAAATATTCAGAAAGATTTAATTTCTGTTAGCGTCGATCCCGTGGTTAAGTCATATATAGCAGAGTGTTTACCTGATTCGTATAATGCTGTCTTGTGTAGATAAAACGGCGACTCGGCGTTCTCTAAACGCGTTCGCCATTGTTTGAGATGTTTATATCCACAGCAACATAGCAATGGAAAGAGGACAGCAACCACGATCCTAAGAATTGCGTATTGATTCTGAAACTGTGATGAAAACTAATAGATTCGATTGACGGATCCTAAGAAGTTGTAAAAATCAAACTTACGACCATGATATATATTACTGGTTACTTTTGCCCACATAATATGTATGGTCATGACATACTGCTATAGTGAAGATGGAAGAAAGACTGACTTCACTCTTTAAACATAAATAACAGAGGTCTCACAGTTATTGTTATTAGTCGACCATATCAAAATTAAATGGCATTAATATCTCGGATTGAAGTCATTGCTTGTAATCATTCACTTGAGATACAATCAATCTCATTAACAAGCGTGATGACCATGCACGGGCTAACTATATGTAAAAAATATCAAAATTTCACGTATATGTCGTTCATCATATATTGTGAGTTGGGCTTGTTAGTTAATTTAATATCTTCTAGTCATTACAATAGCCCAATGGAATGAAAGGTCCGTATAATATGAATCATAACACATCATTATAATGATATGTATCTCAGATCCAAAACGTAACAGGGACAACATTAGATCAGCCTGACTGAATCCCTGAAAACCTATGAGTCCCAATTGGTCGTATGGCTCATTAATAGTATTTTATTGTGAGTGAAGTCCATGTGTCCCTAATCCTAGAGACACACACAAAAATTCAAAGTTTATATCGTCTATTTAAAGCGAAGGACAATAACAATCCTTATAGTGCCCTATCCTGTGATCTGAAAATAAAAGACGAAACAAACTCAGTTTGACTCATATTATAAAAGGATATTCTCATCAAATGACTGTGTGTCCAGAAGGATCACACAGCCTCTGTCATTTTGTATGGGCTGCAGACACCATAGATATGTCACCAGCTTAAAGAGCAGGAAAGAGGAGTAATGAAGATGGAACAATAGTAAAGATGACAGATGGAAGGCACATAGAGCTCTTAACATGACTTTATAGGAATTCACACATCTCTTTATCGATACTGAGCCCACATTCAACCGCACTTAATTCGATAATCCAAGTGCTCTCTAATTTACGAAGTTACAAAGTTGTGTCACCCCCCCCGTACGCTCTGATTGTTTGCATCAATACCATGGAAAACAAGTTTTCGTAGCTCATGTGGTGTATGTACGGTGTTAAAGTGAACTGCTAGGGGATATTGTGTATTGTTATTTTTAATGGCACAAATGTGCTCCTGAATCCTCTCTTTTAGAGGTCTTATTGTGCTCCCGATGTATATTTTGGTGCCAACACATTTGATACAATACACAACCCATTTGGTATTGCAGTTAATGAACCTTCTGATGGTATATATCCTCTCTGTGTTGTATTGAAAAGTGTTGATTTTGTGCAATCCAAAGCAACACATATTACACGATCCACATCTGAAATAACCATTTGGAGCAGGGGGTAACCACGTGACATGCTGTTCAGGAGGAATGAAACTAGGGCAAAGTTGTTGTCTGAGTGTGCGTCCTCGTTGATGGATTATTAAAGGTTTTGATCCAATAACACCCTGTAGAGTAGTGTCATGAGTTAAAAGGTGCCAATGTTTTCTCAGGATCTTATATACATCTGAACTCAAACTAGTATATGGAGTAATGAAGGCACCCTTGATTATTTTAGATGTTCTTCTCTTTTTGTTGGTATTAGATAGTAAGTGCTTTCTGTTGACCTTGTTCACTTTAAGTCTTGCTAGTCTGATTATGTTCTTTGAATATCCTCTCATTACAAATCTTCTTTCTACAATTTTCAATTCTTTGTCAATTTGAGTAACATCACTACAATTATGTTTAATGCGCAACATTTCTCTATACGGGATGGAATTTATTTGTGATGGTGGATGTGCACTACTAGTATGCAGTGTTGCATTGCATGCACTGGCTTTCCTATAGGGTAGACTGACAAATCTAGTATCATCAACCATAATAGTTAGATCCAAGAAATTGACCTGCTTCACACTCTGAATCATTGTCATTGATATGGACCAAAAATTCTTCCAAGGCATCATTTGTTCCAGCCCTGAAGAATAGAATGTCATCAAGGAATCATCCCCAATACAAGATATTCTCTACCAAATGTCCTGGACAGTTCCTCCAAATGTGGGTGTGTTCAAAAAGTCCCATGTACAGATTGGCAAAGGATGGCGAGAATTTGGCTCCCATCGCCACTCCTCGTATTTGACGGAACCAATGGGCATTATGAGTGAAGATGTTGTTGTCTAGAACTAATTTGATCAGATCTAATAACATGATCGTGTGTTCATACATGTTAATTATGGACACTACAATTGGGTGTGCTCAGGTGTATTTTGAGTTCACAAGATTTTACAACATGAGCTGCTAACAAGTTCTTGCTTCGTACTATGGGGCAGATCTACGAGGAAGTGCCGCAGCGAGGCACCGCAAGCCCTTTGGCTGCGGCACTTCCGCAGCACAGGGATGCAACATGTTTATTAAAATATGTCGTATCTCTTTGCTTCCCCCGGCGCTGGCGCACAAACTGCAGCCATGCGCTGGCGCAGGCACCCTTGCACCATGGTGCAAGGATGCCTGCGTCGTGGGGAGATTGTTTTTGTGCAGGAAGGGGCACCTTCCTGCACAAAAACAATCACTAGAGGCATTTTCCTCTTTCAATACGTGCTGTAGAATGCAGCATGCATTGAAAGAGGAAAAAACGGGGAGAAATGAAAGCATTTCTCTTCATTCCACCTCGCTACGCCACCTCTAGGTTGGTGTAGCATTCAGACGCATCTCCAGATTTACGATTTCTTGTAAATCGGGAGATGTGTCTTTTTCCATGGGTGTTGCGGGGGAACATCCACAGCAGCACCCATGCAGCGCCCCTTTCACGCAAAGTGCTGCGTGTGAAGGGGCCATATTTACAAGGAGAGAAAAAGTCATGCAGGGTGACTTTTCCTCTCCTTGTAAATATGGAGGAGCCCCCTGCGCCACCAGTACGTCACGAAAAGTGACGTACTGGTGGCGTAGGGGGCTTGTAAATCTGCCCCTATGTATTTATAACTTGTTGATACACCAATCTTCACCCCACCTAGATATTTCTATATTGTCCTTCCTTTCAGAAGATCCTGAACTCTTGCGGAAGGATCGCAGAGAAGACCCTCCAAATCGAGCTATCTCATCACCTTTGGATCCCAGGGAAGGTCCATAAATATTTAGCCTACCTCCTCTTCATCTTTGTTGGACCTAATGCTGCTTATTCAAAACACTTTATATGGCATTTTGGTACCTCTAGTGTTGGCAAGGTCAAATCAGGTGGACCAATCAAAGCATCTGAAAGACATTCGACATGAACTTCAACATTTTAAAAGCGAGGCCTCTATTGTAGGCAAAACCATGAGCACAAAGTTCCCTCTTGCAGTCCGAGTCCTAGAACTTCTGTTGCAGGGATCCTGCTGAGGCACACAACTATTCTTGGGACCATAGAACCTTAGTGGTCAGGGGCTGAGTAATCCTACCACCTTAGTACCAATCAATCAATCAGGTTTGTTACCCATGTGTCTGGGACCTGACACCCCAGAACACAACACTCACAACCCTCCCAGGTACAGGGCACATCCTTTCGCTCTCACACTTGTACTGGTCCACAATAAAATCTGACAGAGACACTAAAAAAGATTAAAATGTTTATTTTAACTATTGTGCTCTAGTATGCAGTACACGTGCCACAATAAGTAAGAAAATGCCTCACACAAATACGGTCATCATAGTAAATAGTACAAAAATCATAAAAGGAGCTGGCATTATATATGACAGGGTAGCCAAACACCCCCCTCCCTTTCTACAGAAGCAAAATAATTATATATCAGCAGTTCTCTGGGTGCTGGCAGCAGACCCCGTACCTTGGCAAACACAGATGAAAGTTCTACATCTCAGGTGCTGTAGCAATCTTTTCCCTGGAAAGTTCCCTCTCCAAGTGTGTTGTTACCTATCCATGCATACATTTATGACAAATATACGAGTTCCCAAACAACAGCTTCATTTGCGTGTTTTGTCTAGGTGCTAGCGCCTGACCAAAACAAAATAACAAGGGGCATTGTTGCTTGACCTTGTCTACGGTGTTCAGACTAAATCCCAGGAAAGAACAGAATGCAAAAACAACAGCAGGTTCTGTGTGAAAGTTCAGTGTGACACAAAGCACAATAAATTTGTATAGTAACATGCACAAGCAGAGGCCAGTCTGCAAAAGTGCTCATGCTAACGTACGGAAAACAGCAATGGGCCTGCATGGGACAAATGTCCAATGCCTGTGAGGGAAAAGCCCCATCTCTTTAATTCTCTTACATTTTCCTCAGTGTTTTATTGTTCACAGAGGGCTAGTACTCAAAATAATAATAAACCTCATTAAGAACTCTCCTCTGGTCCCAAATTTCCTCCTAGGCATGACTTGGGGTCTCCTGGTCTATTGTTTAATATTAAAAAAACAAGGAGATGATGGACGGAGTGTTGAAACTTTTTAAACACTCGCCCTCAGTTACAGATCTGGGTTGAATCCAACATCATTCTTTAGCTCACTTTGCCACCCCAGTTCAGACACAGCTATATGCAAATCAGTCTTGACCCTGTGCCTCATGGGAACAGTCCAGCCCGAACTGCCAAGCCATGTCTTTCCTGGACTGGAAACAAGCATCCTGGGACCGGTTTCAGGCTAACAGCCCTCATCAGCCAGGCTAGCTTGAATCCAGTGGCAAAGTGAGCAAGGGACCCATGTCTGGGCATACCCTGCCAATTTAGGGTGAACAAAGCAAACACAAGGAGATGATGGACGGAGTGTTGAAGCTTTTCAAACACTCACCCCAGTCACAGATCTGGGTTGAATCCATCATCATTCTTGTGAGAAGGTGGTCTGATATATGCTGTCATCTAGTTCTAGTGGGCACCTTGTATCAGTCCAAACAACCCCTTATGGTGATAGGTTAAAGACAACCTTTATTGAAAGCTATCCTAGTGGTAGCTATGGAGAGCAGCGTTCAGGCTAAGTCTTGAAGGAATGTAAAGCAGCTATAATCAAATCAAATCAAATCAAAGGAAAATGTATATAGCGCACATATCACTCGGCAAGAGTCTCATGGCGCTGCAGACTGCTCAAGAGGGCAAAGACCAGGCTAATTGACATATAGCCAGGTTTTCAGCTCTTTACGAAAACTACCATGTTCTTTTATGGTACGCAGATGGAAAGGCAGTTTATTCCAAAGAGTCAGTGCGAGAAAGGAAAATGAACAACCTCCTTGTCTGACGGTGTTGATTCTTAGCGGAGTTAGTAGTGCCGCATCACTAGAACGCAGTCTTCTAGCCGGATGATACCATTGCAACTTTTTTCGCCAGTATTTTGGACCAGTTCCATAAATGGCCTCATGTGTAAGACATAATACTTTAAAGTGGATTCGTTTTTTGATCGGGAGCCAATGGAGGGTATTCAAACAGGCCGCCGAAGGTGATCTGTAAGGACGGTCCAGGACCAGTCTTGCAGCAGTCTTCTGTAGAACTTGGAGTTTGTCAGTGAGGTCTTCATTTATGGATAACAATAGGGCATTGCCATAATCTATTCTGTTTGTAATCAGTCCTTGTGTCAGGGGTTTACGCGCCTCCATGGGGAGCCATCTAAAAACCTTTCTGAGACTGCGCATGACGCCAAAACAGGTACCTATAATATGCTTAACATGGCTGCGCATAGATAGGCAATCATCTATATGAAAGCCCAGATTTCTGACTGTTTTCTTTGGAACAGGACAAATTCCGAGCTCGGAAGGCCACCAGTCCTGTGACCAATATTTGCTGGCTTTTCCAAAAAGCACGATCTCTGATTTTGCCCCGTTTAGCTGAAGATGGTTTAATCTCATCCATTCGTCAACACAGATAAGACAGTCCTTAAAATGCTTTTTAGTATCGCTTGGGTCAGGACCGAAAGTGACCAGAATCTGCGTGTCCTCCGCATAGGATATGACATCAAACCCGTGTGATCTAATTACTTCAGCTAAAGGGGTCATATAAAGGTTGAAGAGAGTCGGGCTTAAAATGGAGCACTGAGGAACTCCCATTTTTACTGGCCTCACACAGGAAACAAAGTTTCCCAACTGGACAGCAGTGGTGCGCTCAGATAGGTAGCTGATGAACCACCTCAAAGCTTTTCCCCTGACACCAACCTCCCATAATCTTTGCTCAAGAATCTTATGGGAGATGGTGTTGAAAGCCGCGGAAAGGTCGAGCAGGACAAGCACAGCAGATTGGTGTTTGTCAAGGGTTAGTCTGATGTTGTCGGTGACCTCGACCAATGCCGTTTCTGTACTATGTGCTGCTCGAAAACCGAATTGAGAGGGGTCCAGAAGTTCATACCTCTCCAGATGGCCTACCAGTTGCTGATTTATGATGGATTCCAGTATTTTTCCAAAATATGGGAGCAATGAAATGGGACGATAGTTCAAAAGTACCTTAGAGTCCGCTGTTGGTTTCTTTGGAATTGGTCTGACACTAGCTACCTTCCAGACAGAAGGGAACACCGCGTCAGCCAAAGATTGGTTGAAAAGTGCAATCAGACTGTCAAGGATAGTGGGTGCTATTATGGAGAAATATTTAGCAGGAATAGTGTCAGCCGGGGAGCCGGACTTTATTTTCTGCATAGCTGAGGTAACAGTTTTTTTATCGCATTCGATAAATTTAACTAGGAGGCCCGATCGATTTGATAAAAAACAGGGTCGTTCTATTAGGTGACTATCGTTGGGTATAGGGGGAAAAGTCTTTTGAATAGTCATAATTTTTTCTTCGAAAAAATTTGACAGCGAGTCGGCCCAATCTTGAGACACGGGTATGGTAGGTAGACTTGCAGAGGTTGTGAAATCTTTTAAAATGTGAAAGAGTTCTCTAGAAGAGTTCTCTGCCCTAGTTATTCGGTTCAACAGATAAGATTTTTTTCCCTGTTTTATTTCATTCATATACAGATGGTGCAATTTTTTATAACTTTCCTCATTTGCAGGGCTTCCGTTTTTCCGCCATAATCTTTCGGCCCTTCTACACACGTTTTTAGTAGTTTTTAATTGATCAGTAAACCAAGGGGCGGTTTTAGCCTTAGGGTTGGCCTTTTTGAAAGGGGCAATTTTATCGAGAGTAGCAAGAATATCTTCATTCAAATTTAACGCCCTTTGATTAGTGCTGATTTCTAAAACTTTATGGTCTGAGCCAAAATGTTCTTGGAAAAGATGGGGGTGATCTTACGCCAGGATCTGCGCAGAACAGTTTCTTTTTCCAGATTATTTTTTCCCTGTTGAAACCGTGGAGATAACGAATTTCAGTAGGTAATGGTCAGTCCATATCAGTGCTTCTGGGGGTTCCATAACAATGTCAGGTATGTTTGTGAACAGAAGGTCTAGTGTGTGCCCAGCTTGGTGAGTAGAACCATCGACCAGCTGTGCAAGACCTAGCGAACTCATATTTGTAATTAGTTTGTCCGTATCAGGGTTTAATAATGCCTCTGCGTGGTGATTAAAGTCGCCAATCAGGAGAAAGTTATCCGAGGCTAATACGTGTGGTGCAATGAATTCCAGTATTTGATTAGAAAAATTACCTTTAACACCGGGAGGTCGATAGACCAAAGCCGCTCTCCAAATACCATTAGAGAGACCAGTAATCTTAACTGCGCATATTTCCATTTGGGCATTCATTATATTATCCAAGATTGTAATTGCTAAGGTGTCTTTGTGAGCTATTAGTATACCACCCCCTCTTTTTCCTTTCCTGTCGACACGAATGATTTTATATTGCGAGGGAAAGGTGACATATATATCTGGGCCAGCATCTGCATGAAGCCAGGTTTCAGTAATGAAACATATGTCAGGGTTATTTGAATCTAATATATCCCATACCTCATTTGAGTGTTTGGGAATAGAGCGAGCATTTAAGTAGATCGCCCTAAGGGGCGTGTTTTGTTAACCGAAATAATGAGGACATTTTGGGGTCCTGCAACCAAAAGGTGCAGAACAACGCCATATGTCCTGGACCTTAGATGGATCGGTTTCCCATGTGCCTGTAAAACTGCCTGCATAGGGATGTAAGTCTTTGATCTCTTGGCTCGTATATTGAATAAAACCCATATTTCTAACAGCGCGCTAAAAATACTGAAGATAGGGAAATAGAACAGGAAAATAATAAGGGCGCTAATGCGGAATACCATCTAAGAATACCACAGTACCTGGCTCCTGGCTGCGGTCAGGCGTGGACGGGCGCAGACGGGCTTGCCTTTGGCGCGCCTTCGGCGTGCCGCCGGCGCGCCGCTGCGCGCGTCCGCGCCCTTAGTCGGAACTAAATAGAGATCAATCTCTTGAATGATCAAATGAAAGGACATTCACACCAGGTATATATTCAAAATATATGTATTTAAGATAAAACACACCCCTCTAGTCTCTTTATGAGACTGGAGTTCGAAGTACTTAGTTTACAAGTGAGCAAGCATCAGTTAAAGCACAAATATACATTTGGGCCCTAGGGGCGTACCAAACCATCTACCAAAAAAGTGGTATAAGAACCACGACTGGAATAGGCACTAGGTCTATTGCCTCTAGAATCGCTGGCACCCCAAGGAACCACCCAAGGAAGTGACACAGGGGACTCACGGGGACTGTATGCAGTGCGAAAACACAACAGCGGGTTCCTATTATCTTATATGGGCAATGTCGCAGTTGGAATTTTAAAGATTAGGGACACTTCTATTCGAGTCAGGACCAAACCCTTTTGGACTTAAGAAGTTCTAGGGCTAGCACCCACGAGAGCACTGGAGTACTCGAGTTACCTCACCCAGGGAAGCCGGGTGCATAGGTGTCTTTTGGTGTCGGGTCGCGTCGTCGATTTCAATGGAAGCCTGCAAAGAACTGCTGCTGCCGTGAAGAGAAGTGTCCGGAGAGATCCAAGCCTGGATCTAGGATGTAAGGAACCTGAAAGCAGAGGGGACACAGTCTGGGTCACTTGCCAGTGACCTAGGGCAGGATGGACCAATGCCCACAGATGTCGGGTGCTTCCAGATGTCGGGTGCTTCAGGTGAGTTGATGGGTGTCTTGACTCTTCAGGCACAAGGTCCAGGAGGCGTCGATGAAGTCCACGAGCCGGATTCGAGCTGTCCCTCAAAGTCTGTTGAATGCTGCGGTGTCAGCGACCAGAATGGACCCCACAAGCCTTGGCAATGGCAAGTCACAAGAATTCAGAGAAAGGACTGTGGGGCAGACCAGCAAGGTTTGAGGGACTCACCCAGTGAGGGTAAGTGAGGGCACATCAGGAGCAACCAGGTAAGCCCAATCAGATAAGGAGTCGCCTTCATGGGGACCTGCTAGCCAATAGGCTAGTGATCGCGAAGGAGCCTCAAGCGGTCACACTTGAAGCTGGCCTACGGTTCACTCGTGGAGTGGAGGCCAACAATCTTCAGTGCAGGAGGTGCTCAAGGCTGAGGCTACTCGGAGCCCAAAGCACAACTTCGAGGAGGACCAGAGAGATAGTGTTGCTGCAAAAGTTCACGGTGTCCAGGGGTCACGGTTCCACATCACCCACGATAGCCACAGGCCTCAGCTTTGCTGTGGACTCAGGGTAGCCTCTGGGAAGTCTGGAAATCCACCTCTGGGGATGCAGAGACTTCGGCGTCCAGCGGGAGCTTCAGAATTGCAGACCGGTCAGTTGCTTTTTTGGTGCCTGCCAAGCAGGGAAGTCACTTCTTGACCCCAAGGGAGATCTCTTCAGTCTTCTAGTCAGGATAGAACGTCGAAGGTCCAGGATGTACATTGCAGAGTTTCGTCCAGGGTAATCTAAAGTCCTAGGGACTGGATTCCTATACTTATAGTAAGTTTAGGGGATGAATTAACTCTAAGGCCCCACCTATGGGTGGGCCAGGAAAGAGGGGTGGTTACACCCATTTCCTTTGTACAGTTTCGCACCAGAGCAGGGGCAGGTAGCCCCTGCAACCGGTTTGAACTGGAGTATGCACAGGGACACCAAGTGTGCCCCCAGTGCAGGACTTCAAAGCACCAGAGAGTGCTCCCGCCCAGCCCCAATACACATCAGCCTGTCTGGGGAGGTGGTTACACCTCCCCTCGACAGGAAACCTATTGTCCAGGCCTCCCCTGCCAGAGTTTCGGTCAGCAGCAGGAGGCCAGACCCGTGTCTGTGGCAGAGTCATCCATTTTGTGATGCCAGGGCTCAGGAAAGTCCAACCAGGTTTAGCCAGTGTGAACATGTCTCTCCCTCTAGATGGGTGGAATGCTACCCCCGCCACCAGAACTGGTGGGGGGTAGTATTCCAAAGCGTTTGACACCAAACATGACATGTTTTGATGCAGCCATTCCAAAGTTAGCATTTACTGCGAGGTTATAATGCACTTAAGAGTATATGGTATGGCTGTATCACAGAACAGCCATGAGGAAGTATTTCCGGAAGCTGCAGAGGGGCTCAGCTCAAGCTTGGGCACCCTCTCACATAAAACCAAGCACTCTGCCTTCAGGATTGTCAAGGCCTGTCATAGGAGTGGCTTATAGGTTAATATGTGTCTGTATAGGGTAGTGATATAGGTAGCCTATACCACAGTAAGGGGTGCAAGCACACCCTTACCCAGGCTGCAGTAGCAGACCTGTGGTGTCATTTTGGAGTGCTTCCCAGGGGTGGCATAATATATGCTGCAGCCCCTGGAAGGCCTCTGAGGTACCTATGCCCTAGATACATAGCATACCATATACTAGGGGCTTATAAGGCACTCCAGAATCCAATTAGATATGTACCTAATGTACATGGAAACCATTTTAGAGAGGAATCAGCTAGGCTGTGGTCCTGATTAGCAGGGCCACAGCCAGACTAAGGTCGAAAAACAGTGAAACACCAGCAAAAAGTGGGGGTACCCATGTGAAGCAGATCCTACCCTCCTACAATTCTTTAGCTCACTTTGCCACCCCAGTTCAGACACAGCTATATGCAAATCAGTCTTGACCTTGTGCCTCATGGGAACAGTCCAGACCGAACTGCCAAACCATGTCCTTCCTGGACTGGAAACAAGCATCCTGGTACCAGTTTCGGGCTGACAGCCCTCATCAGCCAGGCAAGCTTGAATCTAGTGGCAAAGTGAGCAAGGGACCCACGTCTGGGCCTACCCTGCCAACTTAGGGTGATTAAAGCAAACACAAGATGATGGACGGAGTGTTGAAACATTTTAAACACTCAGCCCCAGCCACAGATTTGGGTTCAATCCATCATCATTCTTTATCTCACTTTGCCACCCCAGTTTAGACACAGCTATATGCAAATCAGTCTTGACCCCCTGCCTCATGGGAACAGTCCAGCCCAAACTCCCAAGCCATATCTTGCCTGGACCAGAAACAAGCATCCTGGGACCGGTTTCAGCACTAACAGCCCTCATCAGCCAGGCAAGCTTGGATCCAGTGGCAAAGTGAGCAAGGGACCCACATCTGGGCATACCCTGCCAACTTAGGGTGAGCAAAGCAAACACAAGGAGATGATGGACGGAGTGTTGGAACTTTTTAAACACTCACCCCCAGTCACAGATCGGGGTTGAATCCATCATCATTCTTTATCTCACTTTGCCACCCCAGTTCGAACACAGATATATGCAAATCACTCTTGAACCTGTGCCACATGGGAACAGTCCAGCCCGAACTGCCAAGCCATGTCTTCCCTGGACCGGAAAAAAGCATCCTGGGACAGGTTTTGTGCTGACAGCCCTCATCAGCCAGGCTAGCTTGAATCCAGTGTGCAAAGTGAGCAAGGGACCCACGTCTGGGCATACCCTGCCAACTTAGGGTTTACAAAGCTAACACAAGGAGGTCATGGACGGAGCGTTGAAACCTTTCAAGTTCTCACCCACATCACAGATCTGGGTTGAACCCATCATCATTCTTTAGCTTACTTTGCCACCCCAGTTTAGACACAGCTATATGCAAATCAATCTTGACCTGTGCCTCATGAGAACAGTTCAGCCTGTACTGCCAAGCCATGTCTTCCCTGGACCTGAAACAAAAATCCTGGGACCTGTTTCGGGCTAATTGCCCTCATCAGCCATGCTAGCTTGAATCCAGTGGCAAAGTGAGCAGGGGACCCACGTCTGAGCATACCCTGCCAACTTAGGGTGAACAAAGCAAACACAAGGAGATGATGGACGGAGTGTTGAAACTTTTCAAACACCCACCCCAGTCACATATCTGGGTTGAATCCATCATCATTCTTTAGCTCACTTTGCCAGCCCAGTTCAGACATAGCTATATGCAAATCAGTCATGACCCTGTGCCTCATGGGAACAGTCCAGCCCGAACTGCCGAGCCATGTCTTCCCTGGTCCGGAAACACGCATCCTGGGACCGATTTCGGGCTAACAGTCCTCATCAGCTCACTATTCTACTCTCTGTTTTAAATGTCCATGGCGGATTATCTGCCACCCAATGGGAGGGATTTATATCTTACAGACCACTCACAAGGACTGGAAGTTCATGGCAAGGCAGCCAGCTGCCCACAAATCTTAGGGTGGTTATAGTAAATGATCGATCAGCCGAGAAGACTAAGGGAACAGTATGGGGGCAGGGTAACAGGCTCTCTCCCTAGGATGGCAACTAGAGTGTCAGGCCTAGTTTTCTATAGAGTGAGGGACCCTCTACAAACCTGAGAATCCAGAGCTGGAATATCCATAGGTTTAAACGCCTTAGGAATAGTGGTGAATTCAAAGAAATTTTGAAACCCTTTAATTTGGTGCTCCTACAGGAGTCCTGGTTGAGAGATGATCAGACAGTAGATTGTTTTATAGGATTGAATAGTAAAAGCCAGGGCCGGGGTAAGGGGAGAGCATCCCCAAGTGTCCTAACCTTAATATCCACTATGGTGATTCAGAAATCATTGGAGGTCATGAACATGTCAAGTGGTCTGCAGCTTTCTGTGGTTGAAATCGGCTTGAGCAATAAAATATATAGATGATTCCTTCTTATAAATGTTTATATTCATAAAGATGACCACCAGCAAATGAAAGGCTGGCTGGAATCATGTGAACGTTGCTTCCAGAGTCTGGTAGTAAATTATCCTGAAGCAGTCACAATAATTGCTGGAGATGTTAGCGCCCTTCTCTTTCCTACACAGATGGACTTACAGTTGGAGAAAGCTTTAGAATCTTATAACATTCCTCTATCGTAATTTCCTCCTGATGTGCTTAAAAAGGATGTCAAAGTGCTAAGCCAACGATTAGTGAACAATGGTCTGATCTATTTAAATGGCAGATATATACCAGCAACCTCAACCCTCCGACAGGCCCGTCTCCAAATCCGATTGACCATATATTCACATCCTTTTGGCAAGGCAATCTCGTCCTGGACTTTGAAGTGGCAAAATATGAGGGTACTGACCACTGGGAAACCTCTGCGGTTCTTAGCCAGTGTGAGGCTGGTGACCCCTGAGAGGATATTGCCACTAGGGATGTCCTACTCGCGGAGGCATTCAACGCATCTAGATTCCATTTACCTCCAATATCTAGCCACCTTTCAGTTGAATGAGAATATCGATATGCTCTCCATTTGTTTTGAGAATACTATTGAGTGATACAAAAAATTGTACATCAAGTTCTGTGCTGTATAATAGTAAACTTTAGTGAGAAGGGACCTCGTGTAGACCCTCGTATTAAGGGGGCTGGTTTGATTCCACTTGTCAAGAGCTTAAGCGATTGGTGAGATGGACAGCCAGGAACGCTAGGAGACACCCAGGTACTAGTAGCCTCCCAGGAGCTGGCTAAGCTTAAGCTACAATATAAATCCCTAGGTAAAGGGAAAAAAAGCCTCCTTTTACCAAAGTAAGTGGTATGAGATGCAGGAAATTATCCTCTCCTAGGATCAACATAATTTCTGGGCGAATTTCAATGAGCCCAGTGATCTTAATAGGGGTACCCTTGTTTGTATGTTTCCAGAAGATCTGTGGGCTACTTATTTCTTAGAGTTATATTGGGGACCTTCTGTTCCAACTAGACCCCAGGAAACTATTGGCCAAAAACTCACCCCACCTGGTTTACAATAAAGGAGGTAAAAGCAGTCATTGAGAGAATAAAGCTTTCCTGAGCCACAGGCCCCGATTACATACCCACAGTTGTAATTAAATCGAACAGTGTTTGGTGAGCCACGGTTTACTCATCTTTGTTCTTTTGGATTGCTTCATCTGGCTTTCATCCACTATCATGGAAAGGGTCCATAGTAAATTCCATTTTCAAAAATGAGAACGGCTCAGACCCCACACATTATAGACTTATAAGCCTTCTGGATATCTTGCTTAAGGTCTTCACCAAAATTATTTTATCTAAGCTGAAAGACTGGGCTACTAAATCTAAGATTATCCCAATAGAGCAGGGGGGCATTTGAGGGGGGCCACTTCACCACTGACCACTACTTTGCATAATGGGCCATCATCCAGACACCCCTGGAAGTAAATCAAGGGCTGTGCTGCTGTCGACTTCAGGACAGACTTTGATTCTCTGGACAGTGACATCATATGGGGAAAACTTGTTTCCTAGAATCTCCCTTCAAACTTCCTTAGTGTAATTAAATCCTTGACAACTGGGCTCAGGTGGTGTTAGATAAATCGGGGACTATCTAAAAGAATTCAGATTCGGATTGGCATTCGGCAGGGGTGTGTATTAGCACCCTTGCTCTACTGTCTATTTCTAGCCGACCTCCTCACCTTTATATCCCAATCAGAGTCTTTCTCCCTCAAAGTTGTGAAAAAGCACATCGATTGTCTGCTTTATGCAGATGATCTGGTATTATTGAACTGTACCCCAATTGGTCTGCAGAGGAAATTAAATGCCCTAGCAACATAGAGTAAGCAGAACCAGCTTCAAATTAATCTGGAGAAGACCAAAATTCTGTTTTTTGGGAAGAGAGTAAAAAAGTTCACCTGGTACCTAGATACATGGGAGATGGAGCAAGTCGACCAATATAAATACTTGGGTTTGGCTTTTAGGAGGAACTTGAATTGGGGAACGCGTTGGGACTGCACTAAGCAGAAGGCACTATTGCAGGCCAGTTGTTCTCTAGATTCAACAGGAAATTTGGGGGACTATTCAATATTTCTCTACTAAGGGCTTATGAAGGGAAGATACCTCCACTGGGTCTGTATGGAGCAGAGATATTTTCCCTTGATCCCCGCTATGAGTGGAACTGACTAGATAGGGCAGTTCTTGGTAGGCTTCTATCACTTCCTCCAGGTACTATGATTCAGGCCATTAAGAGAGAGCTCAATCTGGTCTCCTGGACTCTGCTGGCCTTCACTCAAGCTCTAAGATATTTCAATAGCCTCTCGGGGGGACGATGAAGTGATTAAAGTATCTAAAGTACTGGGATGAGATTCATGGTAGTAAAAGAAGGTGGGCAAAGGAAGTAAGAAGTAGATTGATGTTTATCAAGAACTTCTATTCAGACAGTGTTACAATTACATCCTGGTACCCCTTCCCAGGCAAACAAGCATTTAATGAGTCTGCAGTATTGGTGACAGAGACTAATGATCTGACCTATTTGAGCAAGAAACCATCTCTTAGCTTCTCAATTTCTACTCTAGGCCAGTACACTGTCTGTCCATACTTTATACTGTTACCAGACCCTTGCCTGTGTAATGAAATATTAAGGGCTAGAGTGGGATGTAATCCAATCCATTCATCCCACCCATGCTGGGCCATGGTCCAGGATAACAGTGGTCTCTCTCTGCCCTGCATGTACAATGCTCTCTACTGCATATACTTAAGAACTGTGTTTTTTATCTCTAAAACCAAGTTTTTAAGACCTCTGTTATTTAAATATGAAACTGTCCAAAGCAGGAAAGCTGTGGAGCTGTTATCAGAAATGTGCTATTTAGATGTAGCAGTAGGAATTGCTTGTTTTTTTCTGGTCTGTTAAACAGAGTTTTAATGATGACCTGTAGTAGAAGGGAGGTGTCGGGCAGGCAAGATGGGGGTTAAATCATTGATTTTAACTTTTTAAGTGTTTTTAGAATGTTTTATGGACAATTGTCTAAATCAACTTGTTTTTTACCTACATACCTGCTCCATATAATGTCATCATAACTTGTTGATTCAACAATCCTATTAATTGAAGTGATCCACTCTATACTTTTGCACTTGTCATACATTGCGTGGCCAGTCATCATGTGTAGCGGAGTTTTCTTTTTGCTGTGATGTAATTCATAGCAAAACCAAAGGGGATGATGGACAGAGTGTTGAACAATGCAAGCACTCAACCCCAATCAACTGATCTAGGTTTAATCCATCATCATTCTTTAGCTCATTCCGCCACCCCAGTTCAGACATGGCCATATGCAAATCAGTCTGACCCTGTGCCTCATGGGAACAGTCCAGCCCGAACTGCCAAGCCATGTCTTCCCTGGAACGGAAACAAGCATCCTGGGACCGGTTTCTGGCTATTCAGTCGTCATCAGCCAGGCTAGCTTGAATCCAGTGGCAAAGTGAGCAAGGGACCCACGTCTGGGCATACCCTGCCAACTTAGGACGAACAAAGCAAAACCAAAGGGGATGATGGACGGAGTGTTGAACAATGCAAGCACTCACCCCCAGTCAACTGATCTGGGTTGAATCCATCATCATTCTTTAGCTCACTTCGCCACCCCAGTTCATACATGGCTATATGCAAATCAGTCTGACCCTCTTCCTCAAGGGAACAGTCCAACCCGAACTGCCAAGCCATGTCCTCCCTGGAACGGAAACAAGCATCCTGGGACCAGTTTCTGGCTAATCAGCCGTCATCAGCCAGGCTAGCTTGAATCCAGTGGCAAAGTGAGCAAGGGACCCACGTCTGGGCATACCCTGCCAACTTAGGGGGAACAAAACAAAACCAAAGGGGATGATGGACAGAGTGTTGAAAAATGCAAGCACTCACCCCCAGTCAACTGATCTGGGTTTAATACATCATCATTCTTTAGCTCACTCTGCCACCCCAGTTCAGACTTGGCCATATGCAAATCAGTCTGACCCTCTGCCTCAAGGGAACAGTCCAGCCCGAACTGCCAAGCCATGTCTTCCCTGGAACGGAAACAAGCATCCTGGGACCGGTTTCTGGCTAATCGGCCGTCATCAGCCAGGCTAACTTGAATCCAGTGGCAAAGTGAGCAAGGGACCCACGTCTGGGCATACCCTGCCAAATTACGGTGAACAAAGCAAACACAAGGAGATGATGGACGGAGTGTTAAAGCTTTTCAAACACTCACCCCAGTCACAGATCTGGGTTGAATCCATCATCATTCTTTAGCTCACTTTGCCACCCCAGTTCAGACACAGCTATATGCAAATCAGTCTTGACCCTGTGCCTCATGGGAACAGTCCAGACCGAACTGCCAAGCCATGTTTTTCCTGGACCGGAAGCAAGCATCCTGGCACCAGTTTTGGGCTGACAGCCCTCATCAGCCAGGCGAGCTTGAATCTAGTGGCAAAGTGAGCAAGGGACCCACGTCTGAGCATACCCTGCCAACTTTGGGCACAGGGTCAAGACTGATTTGCATATGGCTGGGTCCAAACTGGAATGGCATGGTGAGCAAAAAAAACGATCGATTTAGGCCCATATCTCTGTACTGGGCTGAATGTATGACATAGTTCTGCATTCTGTCCATCAATAGTTCTTTTTGCATTTGTCACCCCGAGTGGGACGGGTATGCTCAGACGTGAGTCCCGTGCTCCCCATACCAGTGGAATCAAGCTATCCTGGCTGAAGAGGGGTGAAACCCTGAAACCAGTCCTAGGATGCTTGTTTCCAGGCCAGGGAGGACCTGGCCTGGCAGTTCGGGCTGGACTGTTCCCATTTTCCATAGGGTCAAGACTGATTTGCATATGGCTGGGTTCAAACTGGAATGGCAAGGTGAGCAAAAAAATGATGGATTTAGGCGCAGATCTCTGTACTGGGGTGAATGTATTACATTGTTCTGCATTCTGTCCATCAATAGTTCTTTTTGCATTTGTCACCCCAAGTGGGACGGGTATGCTCAGACGTGAGTCCCGTGCTCTCCCTGCCACTGGAATCAAGCTACCCTGGCTGAAGAGGGGTGAAACCCCGAAACCGGTCCTAGGATGCTTGTTTTCAGTCCAGGCAGGACCCTGCCTGGCAGTTCGGGCTGGACTGTTCCCATTGTGCACAGGGTCAATATTTGCATATGGCTGGGTCTAAACTGGAATGGCATGGTGAGCAAAAAAAATGATGGATTTAGGCCCAGTTCTTTGTACTGGGGTGAATGTATGACATTGTTCTGCATTCTGTCCATCAATAGTTCTTATTGCATTTGTCACCCCGAGTGGGACGGGTATGCTCAGACTTGAGTCCCGGCTTCCCATGCCACTGGAATCAAGCTATCGTGGCTGAAGAGGGGTGAAACACCGAAACCGGTCCTAGGATGCTTGTTTCCAGTCCAGGGAGGTCCTGGCCTGGCAGTTTGGGCTGGACTGTTCCTATTAGGCACAGGGTCAAGACTGATTTGAATATGGCTGGGTCCAAACTGGAATGGCATGGTGAGCAAAAAAACGATGGATTTAGGCCCAGATCTCTGTACTGGGGTGAATGTATGACATTGTTCTGCATTCTGTCCATCAATAGTTCTTTTTGCATTTGTAACCCTGAGTGAGACAGGTTTGCTCAGACGTGAGTCCCGTGCTCTCCATGCCACTGGAATCAAGCTATACTGGCGGAAGAGGGATGAAACTCTGAACCGGCCCTAGGATGTTTGTTTCCAGTCCGGGGAGGACCTGGCCTGGCAGTTCGGGCTGGACTGTTCCCATTGGGCACAGGATCAAGACTGATTTGCATATGTCTGGGTCCAAACTGGAATGGCAGGGTGAGCAAAAAAACGATGGATTTAGGCCCATATCTCTGTACTGGGGAGAATGTATGACATTGTTCTGCATTCTGTCCATCAATAGTTCTTTTTCATTTGTCATCCCGAGTGGGACAGGTATGCTCAAACGTGAGTCCCGTGCTCTCCATTCCACTGGAATCAAGCTATCCTGGCTGAAGAGGGGTGAAACCCCGAAACCGGTCCAAGGATGCTTTTTTTCAGTCCAGGGAGGACCTGGCCTGGCAGTTCAGCCTGGACTGTTCCCATTGGGCACAGGGTCAAGACTGATTTGCATATGGCTGGGTCCAAACTGGAATGGCACGGTGAGCAAAAAAACGATGGATTTAGGCCCAGATCTCTGTTCTGGGGTGAATGTATGACATTGTTTTGCATTCTGTCCATCAATAGTTCTTTTTGTGATGTAATTCATAAACATGATTTGGAAAAGACAGTACATTTGCACAGCATTAGCCTGGTAGGGTGGCCGGCAGACATGAGTCCACCAGCCTTCCTAATGGGGCCCTTAATTTGCTTATTTAAAGAGTGCAAACGTAACTTAAGGCTACCAGTTACGTTGCTGCTGGAGGCTCATTTTACATTCATATTTGCAAATGTATGCATGCATGCATGCAGTTTGGATGGGCATACAAATCCAATGTAAATACATTCCCCATGCTGTTTAGATCAGCTGCTCGATTGAAAACTTCTTCTTGAAAGAAAAAAGCTGCAGATAAAAACATATTTACCCTTTGAGACTCACATACTTTGCACTTTGTTCTTTCGTCAATCCCTTTGGCCCTTATTCTGGCTAAACCACAGATAACACATTGAAGATCCTCTGCTTTCTGATCAGTTTTTGGAAGTAGAGGAGGGGTAGTCAATGATCTTCATAGTGGATGGGCATTGGGTTTGGTTGTCATCACTTTTCTCAGAAGACTCGGATTCTTGTTGTGTTTCACTTGTTTCTGCTTTTTTTTGACAATTTTTTTCCAGGCTTTTTTCTGTTGAATATGACTTGTAGCACTTCTTGTTACAATGATAAAATAGGTGATCCTCTTCACCCATCAGTTTCAATCTTTTGTGAACTTTGTGAATACTTGCCATATTTATGCAGCATCTCAAACTCTCTTCTGTCCAGCCACAGTTGATATTAGCTGTTCTTTCAGATTAGTTTGGCATATGACACATTTTTCTTTGTTGAAGGAGTCCTCAGATTTTGTACTTAGCAACATTCTGTCAGAAAGTAAAAATTCTCTGCTACCACCTGCTTCGCTCATGTTTATGAATTTGAAAAACCTGAAACAAAAACAATATTAACTACCGGTGGCTAGGGTAGTCAAGATGGCAGTAGCTCTCTAAGAGTGGTGCCGACCCATCAGCCATCCGCCATCATCAGCTGCTGTGCCTGACCATATCTGCATCGATCCTGTCTTCTATAAGTCACGCCGACCACCAGAGCTGTTGCGGAATGCACTCTGGGGCCCGAGGCACTGATAGCGGGGCCCACGAGCTCCAGCAGAGGACACAGAATGGAGGCCTAGACCCTTGCCAGCCTGCCTAAATGACTCGGCAGTTAAGCATTTGTTGGATTGGCCCCAGGGTCCCATTTGACTGATGTAAACGGTCCAGAGGAGTATCCTGATGGGGCATGAAGAGCAGAGGTGCACCTCAGCGCGGAGTGGCCATATACTGACAGGCTAGGGTTTGGCTTGACTGCCTGGCCCAGGTTTTCTTGGACTCAGCTTGTGTCCAGTGGGTCGCCCCGTGGGGCCAGCGGCAATCCACAGGAGTAGCGACTGAGGCTTGGGACTGTCTCGACCCGGCCTGTGTGTTGATCCACGAGCAGCAGGGGACCTGGGGCTGTCTCAGGGGCTGGGCCTGGACTGCGACCCTGGGATGCTCCCGGAGTATCCTGTCTTGCACTGGGCCTCCCAGCCGACCCCTCAGGTGAGGAGAAGTGGGGGCGCCCCTGTGGGGTGATCTGCCCCAGACATTTGATTATTGGAGCAGAGCGGGATTTGCCCGTGAATGAATGGGTGGTGTGTCTGTGACACAGCCTGCGGCACTGAATAATGGGTGGACTTGCTGGCTGAGTGTGGGGTCCTGTTTTGTTAACTCAACCTGTAGGCGGCCCTGAAGGGGCCAATTAAATTTGTGTTTCACTGGCTGGGCCAAGGTCTGGACCCTACACAGAGTGACTGCGTGTTGCTCTGAGACTGAGGCCTGGTCCTCTGCTACATGGCCCTGGGCCTAGCAGCCCTAAACACTGTGGTGCAGATTTTGGACCACACTACGTACAGCAACAGCCCTGACCCTCCGACTCCATACTCGAGGCTTTTGGATGTCTTTGGGGGCATTCCTAGGCTATTGCTGAAATACCCCAGCTAGCTGGTTGTAGGTGATTTTGTTCCCAAATCTCTCCTTGCTTGCGCCCCGCATAACTTATTGAGGCACAGGAACCCTGTGTATCACTTGCACTGGTGAGTGCTCTACCAGGCCCTCCAACTCAGGCTCGTGGTACCTGGTCAGGGTGATACTTTATCTGCAGCCTCCATACCGCCTGCTCCTACCACCTCCTTCAATTTGCACCCGGGGTGGGCCCCGCACCGGGCTGCTCCTGCCACTGTGATCCGCAGTAAGTGGCCCAGGCTCTTCACTATAATTACTACCCCTACTGTTAAAGAGATGGGGAAGGATAAAACCTTGAAACCCCCCCCTCGCAGCCATGCATTAACCAATTTACTACTTCTGCTGGTCCGGTGAGATTGGAGGTGCTGGACAAGGCCCTTGCATCATAGTAGAAGGTGCCCAGCCTTCTGACTTCCTGGAGGACTGGCTCAAATCCTGGATGCCACAATATAAGCTTTCCCATGGTTTGCATGGGATCGTGGATATTGCATGCTTTGACCAAGCCTCCTCCAGGAGGACCCCGTTGACCCATGATAGCTTGCTTTTTTACTTTTAAGGACAGATACTGTATTCTCAAAGAGGCCGGAGCGGGACTCAATCTCTTGTACCAAAACTCCAAAATATAAAATTTTCCAGGCTATACCCGTGATGTCCAGACCAGGAGGTGTTCCTACGAAGCTGTAAAATTGGATCTTACAGTTCTCCTACATGCTTCTGTTTCCACCATGACTTATGGTTAGCCATGAGGGCAAATCCTATTTCTTTAAGACCCCAGAGTCTGTTTTGGAATGACTTATGGCGGAGAAGCAGCTAACTCGCCCACCTCGCTCTCTGTCCTCTCCCACAGCTTGATCCCAGGCCAATGACCCACCACCAATACGGCACCGTTGGAGGGTCCGCACTTGCTCCCCAACTAACAGATGCGCCACCAGAAGTGTTTCACACTCCTTGAGATCAGAATCTTTGGTGCCACCACTCAGATCGGACTCATCTTCGATTGTCCAGGATGTCTCTCATGCCTCAGCCCATCTGGAAGAGCAGATGAGTCAGACTCCCTCGGCTATCTAACGGTACTATGACCAACTTGGCTTGAAACGTTAACATGCAATCACTCCATAGCTGCTTGCTGCCTAGTTCCTGACTGTTTGTGTGGTTGTAGACACTGTACTGCATTGATCCTATATTCTGGAGGGTTTCACCACTCCACATCTATCCAAGACACTTGAATTTAAGTTGGGGTATTTGTTGTGCAGTGGTAGATGCTTCTCCGGGGGAAGTATGGGGTACGGGGAAGTTGGGGGGATGTTCCACGCTATGATGCATGCTAGGTATTGCTTCTTTATTTGGTCGCGTATTAACGCTTTTTTTCATTAGATTGTTTCAGTCACTCAACACTGAAAAGTTGGCAATAGGCCCTTTACCTTCATGCGATGTCACAACAGAGACTGGTTAACTAACCTTGCAAGCCGGATACAGCAGGAGCGATGTAAGATGCTAGATAACCCTTTCGCCTTAAATGGCACCACCTGCGAGTATGTCCAAACTCACTCCACAGATTATATCACAGCAGGGGAAGGGGAAAAAAGGGACAAACAAAACAATAAAGTTGCAGCAGTGAGAACACTCAATGGCGTAGGAATCTGGAGTTGTAGGCTTCACTCCAATGATAGCCCTGTGTTCCCTGCATATAAGGCACAACACACATAAGTTTCTATCCTAACCCTCCCAAATAGTTATATCAATGGCGAAACGTATATACTGCACTTACAGTTAATGCTGCCACAATCATCCCAATGAAAAAGGCACAAAAGGTAAAAATAAAAGAAAATAAATCAAGGCAGATCTTCACCTCCAGAGTTCCAAAATAGAGCCAAACACTGTAGTCTTTAACCCACTTAGTATTCAGCAAGAAGTCACCATAAATGTACTTAGCTGAATTCTAAAGTCTGGTGGAGGCATGTATCTCCTTTTGGGGTTAGAAAAGGAGTAGTTTGCATTAGCCTATACTCCCAGCGTGTGCTAGAACAAGTGACGACATGATAAATTTCCAAAGAACGTAAATAACAACAATCCGAGCCTTTCAATCGGCTCATGAAAAAAGATGGACTCAGGAGGATAAGGACACTTCCTAGCGAGTGACTACTGCCAAGGAATGTTACCCTGCTGCGTGCTTTCCATAGCGCACTAGCACGTCCCTTGGGAGCAGGGCACCGAGAGGTCAGCCCAATGTGAGATAAGGAGGAGGGGGCAGAAACCCGATCGGGCTCCAGCACGAACGCAATCAAAAATCAGGAAGGTAGTGCATCAGCGCTTTCAGAGAAAGTGAAAGGGAGTTTGCGGGATGCCTCCTGCAATCCGCTTGATGAGAGACGAAGGAAGCAGCAATGCGGGCGCGCTCCTTCGTGGACGCTAGCAAGGACACGCTCTTGGCGGCCTGGATCCGTCAGTTAGGCTTCATGCAAACTGGAATGCTGGTACAGAGGACGTTTCAAGGTAAACGCTCCAAAAGGTCTTGAATTCAGGTGACAAGCACCAGGTGAGGGGAGGGAGGAGTTTAAGTACCAAAGAGAAAAGATGTAGGACAAGGAATACGCTCTAGCATTATGGGAAATGTAGTCCCACATTTCACCCTCATCCATATTGCCTCATACACACGTGTAAGAGCATTCATGCCACTCCCCACTTTACCTTTGCCTAAACGTGACAGAACCCCCTCTCAACAACCGACGTCTCGGCGGTCCACCAGGCTTAGTGGGGAACCTAGCGTGGAAACGCCGAAGGAGACCAGGGCAATGTAGGTGGGCACTTGGTTCCCAAGAGCGATCCTTGGGGCCGTACCCTAACCACTCAATGAGGTAATGCACCCGTTCTATCATACGTTTAGAATCTAGGATGTTCTGTACTTCGTACTCTTCCTACCCATCTATCTCTACAGGCCTAGGTTTTTCAGGCACTCTGGTACCAGGGAGACAGGGTCGTAGGAGGGAAACGTGAAATACTGGGTGGATGTGCCAAGTGGAAGGGAGCGTTAGCTTCATGGCAACGTGATTGATTACGCTTGTAATCGGATAGGGACCCACAAATTTAGGTTGTAGCTGTATGTTGCCCTTAAACCTCAGATGTTTTATGTTAAGCCACACCTTATCCCCTACCTTATAAGACGGCTCTGGTGTTCTCTTTTTATCTGCGTTTTGCTTATCTCGGACTCTGGCTACTTCTAGGTGTGTTTTGGCATTCTGTAATAACGTTTATGAGGTGTGCATGGTGGTCTTGGATCGTAGGATGTTTGGAAACAGCTGGCTGTTCAAATGGTAGCATGTTAGGGTGATATCCATTAAGGCAAAAGAAGGGTGAACAACCCAGTGAGGAATGATCTGCATTGTTATATGCGAACTCCGCAGTCCATAAAAGTGTTCTCCATTCTTCGCCGTGTTGTAATGAGAAACATCTTAGGTGCTGCTCTGGGGTTTGATTCAGCCTCTCTGTTTTGCCGTCAGTCTGAGGATGGTAACTCGTAGACAGTCGGGCATTAATTATCATAATGGCACATAGTGCTTTCCAGAATCTTGACGTGAATTGGGTCCCTCTGTCGGTGATGATGACAGAGGGAATTCCATGCAGAAGTACTACTTGTTGCAAGAAGATAGTAGCCAGTTCCCCTGATGTGGGTAGTTTGGTTAGGGCTACAAAATGACCCATCTTGGTTAAGTGATCGATGACCACAAGAATGGTGTTATTACTGGAGCTGGGAGGCAATTCTACGATAAAGTCCATAGACACGGTGTGCCAAGGGGCTGGAGGTAGGGGTGTGGGTCTGAGTAACCCGCTGGGACGTTGGTGCTGAGCCTTGGCCTTCGTACAGATAGAACATTCTGAGACATATTTTTCGGTGTCTTTTCGCATTGTGTACCACCAGAAGTATCTGCACATGATTTGTAGGGTCTTTTGTGTACCCAAATGTCCACCCAAGGTAGAATTGTGCGTCCATTGCAAGACTTGCTTTTGTAGTGGCCCTTCAGGTAGGTACAGCAGATTGTCATAATATAGCAAAAGGTTCACAGTAGAGCAGTGCAGCAGTTCCTTGTCAATCCATGCATGTTCGTCCAGAGTCACAACTTGCTCATGTACGTCTTCTAGGAATTCAGAAGATGTCATCAACCCCATTACTTCCACAGGAAAGGAAGCCTTTTGAAGAATAATAGGAGGTTCTTCTGCTAGGGCTGGGCTGGTTTCTGGAATCGGCATAGGTCTTGAGAGTGCATCAGCCTTACCGTTTTGGGGTCCTGGTCGGTATCTGATCACAAAGTAAAAGTCTGAGAAAAACAGTGACCAGCAGAGCTGCCGAAGGGTCAGGGCTCTAGCACTCTTCAAAAAGAGCAGATTCCGATGGTCAGTGTATATTTCTACCGTGTGTCTGGCACCCATTAAATGGTGTCTCCATTCCTCACATGCTCTCTTCATTGCCAACAGTTCCTTGTCGGTGATGCTGTAATTTATCTCACACGTGGACAATTTCTTGGAGAAGAAGGCAACAGGATGGAGCTGTCCTGTTTCGGGGTGTCACTGGGAAAGGATGCCTCCAATGGCGTAGTACGAGGCATCTGTTTCTACCACAAACGGCTGACTGGCATCAGGATGCCGTAAGATCGGGGCACTCGTAAAGCAGGTATTTAAGGTTTGGAAAGCCTGTTCCGCACAGTCAGTCCATAAAAAGGCGGCTCCTTTCCGTAGAAGGTGTGTCAATGGTTGAATGATCCTGGAGAATTCTTTGATAAACCTCCTATAGAAATTTGCAAAGCCCAGGAAACTGCAGGGCCTTCACACAAGTGGGGGATTCCCATTGAATGAAGGCATGTATTTTCTTTTGATCCATACAGAGACCGTTGGATCCGATGACGTATCCCCCCCAAGAATTCTACTTCTGTGGTGTTGAACAGGATTTTCTCAAGTTTGGCGTACAGAGCGTACCTTTGAAGGCACTCTAGTACCGATGACACTTGGTGGACATGTTCCTTCAGCGATGCTGAGTATATTAGGATAGCAAAACACACAAGATGATGGACAGAATGTTGCACAATGGCAAAACATTCACCCCCAGTCACAGATCTGGGTTTAATTCATCGTTATTTTGCTCACCACGCCACCCCAGCTCAGAGTATTTTTTTTTGGGCCATATGCAAATCAGTCTTGACCCTGTGCCTCATGAGAACAGTCCAGCCCGAACTGCCAAGCCATGGCTTCCCTGGACCGGAATCAAGCATCCTAGGATTTGGCCATATGCAAATCAGTCTTGACCCTGTGCCTCATGGGAACACTCCAGCCTGAACTGCCAAGCCATGTCTTCCCTGGACCGGAATCAAGCATCCTAGGATAGTATATTAGGATGTCATCTATGTATACGATACAAGATACATCCAATAAACCCCTTAACACTTCATCCATAAAATACTGGAATGCGGCGGGGGCGTTGCAGAGGCCAAAGGGCATCACTTGATAATCATACAGCCCAAATTTTGTGTGGAAGGCCGCTTTCCATTCATCCCCTCGCCGCACTCGTAACAAATGGTAAGCTCCCCGAAGATCCAGTTTGGTGAAGACCTTAGCTCCCTTCTGCTGGTCGAGTAGGACGGGTATCAAGGGCAGGGGATATCTCTTCTTTTTGGTCACTCTGTTGATTGCCCTATAATCGATGCAAACCCTTAAGCCCCCTTCACGTTTCAGAATGAAAAATATGGGTGAGAAAGCAGGGGAAGATGATGGACGAATGAAACTGGAGGACAGCAGTTTCTCCAGATATTGTTGCCGGTAGATGGTTTCAGCCTCAGTAAGGGCATATATACAACTGCAGGGTATGCTGGCAGCAGGCTACAGATCTATCACGCATACATAATCCCTGTGAGGGGGCAACTTGTTTGCTTCTTGTTCATTGAACACGTCCTTGTACAGCTGATACACCTCAGGAAGCGAGGAGATAAGGCAGACGCTCTGCGCACTGCAACCACTGGCCAGCAGTGCAGCTGGATTTCCCGTCTGCTTAGGTGTCTGGATTCTGTTGCAGGTACAATGCTCAGAACAATACGAGAAATTCATTGTAACTGTGCGGGCTGCCCATTGCACGTAGGGATCATGTTGTGTGAGCCAAGGCATCCCTAAAATGAGTTTGAAATGTGGGTCATCAATGAGATTGAATTGTATGTTCTCGTAATGGGTTATTCCGACCTGCATCAGGATCAGAAGGGTACGAAAACGCACCGGACCTGATGTTAACGAGGTTCCATCTACTGCCTTCACAGGTACCGGAATTCTTTTTCTTATGCAGGGTACTCCTAGTTCTTAAGCATATTGCTGGTCGATAAAATTGCCTGTGGCCCCAGAATCCAATAGGGCATGCACAACCACGGGCTCCACTCCTGGCCACTCCATTGTAACACACACGTTCATGTGGGGCACCGAAGTTTGTGCCGTGTTGGCCACAGCAGGAAAGACCTCTTCAATGTCAGGTCTCAAACAAGGGGTCTCTAGCTTGTTTGAGCTTAGCAGTTTCCTGAAATTTCTGGCAGGTATTCCACCACAGGCACGTTTTTAGTGCCTTTGCTGTCTTTGTATGTCGCCTTGGTCTTTCTCTTACAATCCTTAATGTAATGTCCAGGTTTTCTGCAATACATGCACAGACTTTGACTGCGTCTTCGGTTCCTCTCATCAGGGCTCAGTGGGCCAAGTACGCCGCTTATCTGCATTGGTTCAGTCCCATCACTAGATTGCGGGTGTTCTTCTGTCTTTGTTCGGGAAAGCAGGAACCTCACTTCGGCTCTTTCCTGGAGCCGATGATCTGGTTGTACCTTAAGGTCAATAAGTTTGTCACAGGTGGAGGGCATATGAACCACTTGAGCTAATACGTCGTTCAGTTCACCTCACAGGCCCTGGTAGTATAAAGAAGTTCTTTTTGCTATAGGCCAATCAGTTTCTATTACAAAACAAAGGAATCCACCTCTGGGGGTTGGGGAGGATGGGGTTGGAGGGGGGGAAAGACGTGGGTCAGATATCTAGGGTAATGGAAGGTGTGTATCCTATGGTGGTTGGACGCTCACTGTGTTTGTTTAAATACCACTCACACACCAAAATTGCCCTTGGTGTCATGCTTCATCATAGGGGTCTTCCCGCCCCCTGCGGGACGGGGTGTGCTACGACCTGCGACTACACGGGAGCACTGATAGTGTAGTGCTATGTGTAATGCAAGGGGGAGGGTCTGGTGTGTATGTAGGTGGGTGAATTAAAAAAGAACCTGGCCTCATTAGACATAAAAAACTTTAATAGGTCAAGGGAGGCTGGTGCTATTAAAAAGGTGGTGCAGAGATGTCCTGCGTAATGTGCGGATACTCCTAGTGAGTCAACATGTTTCGATGCTGCGAGGCATCTTCGTCAGGACAAAAAAAAGATCCCTCCTATATTATCTATATTAACTCGAATTAGAGACTATTAATGTATGTTTAAAATGCAGTCAATATAGCATTTATATACAATACCTAATGGTATGCCTTAATCAGTGTCTGAAAGAAAGAAAAAGGAAAAATGATAACTGAATGTCCCAGGAAGCTGAACACGTAGTACCTGCAAAATTAAGCAGTTCGCCATATTGTGACATTTAGTGTTGTATAACCATAAGCCTTTAACGCAGAAAGAGGTGTAATAACCTGTTAAGGAAAAAGGAGACAGTACAAGACACACACACACACAAAAAACGGAAAACACACACTCTATCGTGATAATCTCAATTGGTGAGTAGATCTATAAAAAATAGGAAAAATTGCGTAAGTCTGGTACATACTTATATATATGAGAAAGCAATGCCTCATGAACCTCAAGAACGGGTGGATAGGACGAGGTTACTTGATACTAGTGGGAGAGAGAAAAAAAGAGTCTTTTACCATCCGGTAATGCTGGAAGTAAGAGAGGCGTCTGGTCCCTGTCACGGCTATGTGGTACTTACGTGCCCTGCTAGAGTCCCTGGCTCAATGTGCGTCCATCCCGCGGTTCCGCTGTACTGCGGGAGAATGCTGAAGGCACTCTATTTATGAGGGCATTAATTGGTGAGGACCGAGAAACGGTTTCACCTGAATCGCGTTAGTCTTCCGGGGTTGTGACGTAGTTGCGCTTCCGTTAGTGCTAACAATGAGACTAGAGCGCTAACTTGAGTTGGATGTGGGTTAACGGAAGGGAGTATGCGGAAGCGGTACACCCAAAGTATAGAAAGCAAAAACATACTAAGCGACCCGATGGGTGGCGGCCAAAATACGCGATAAATTAAAGGCGCTGGTGATTATAGTTTTTCCGAGAATGGTAGAAGTAAGTTGTGGCCTGAAAAGAAAAAAAAAATAAAGAAAATAATAAAAAAACAATAAAAACGGTGCATTTTGCTAATCCTCAAGAGAGCGGTCAATGCACATGAATTAAAACAAATAATGTTCCCAGTGAAGTGTGTCACCGGCACGCTAACCCGCTAGCGCTAATGTGGGTTGTGATCAGCTCAATAGGCAGAGAGATTAACATGGACAAAGAATAAATAAACATTGTCATTGGTGGGTCATTAGGTTCACAGGACCCCGGAATTAAAATTTATTGAAGAAGGAGAGCTCGATGTTCTGTGATATACCCTCATATTCGTAATTGGACTAGGGGATCAAAAAAATTATTTTTTTCAAAAATCGTAATAGTCTTAGACAGAAAAACGGGGGACCAGATCAGATGTCCTCATTGATGGGTAATAATGGCACTATGTGAGTTGTGACCAAGGTATATCATCATTGAGGCCTGTTATGTGGGTACCTAGACGAAACACCCATCGTTGCTCTTTCTCGAAAAGACCATTCTCAGAGTTTAGTTGTTCTATAACTGTCCATTTTAGGTCATCAATATTGTGATTCATAGTTAGGAAGTGGTTGGCCATTATAGTTGTGCTCTTTTTACAGCGTACATTGCTCCTGTGTTCGCCGATATGTATCTTGACCTGTCTCGTGGTCATTCCGACGTATTCCATTCTGCATGGGAACGTGATCAAATATATCACGTTCCTGCTGTTACAATTTGTAAACTTCCTTTGCTCCCCGATTGTGCCATTCAGAAAGGTGATGTGTGTGCTTTTCTTGGTCAGATAGCACGTACTACAAAGGCCACACAGATGGTGACCTTGAATAGGTGGTAGAGTCCTCATGGTGGGATTTCTTGCTGGTGGTGTGCGTGGTCTAGTGTGAACCAGAATGTCCCTAAGGTTTCTACCCCTTTTATGGGAGAACATGGGTTTAGGGAAGTTAAGGCCCCCGCAGTTGAGGATCTTCCAGTTCTTATTGATTATTTTAGACACTTGATTGGAGTGAGTGTTGAAAGTGGTCACACAGATAGGTCTAGTTTCTTGTTCTTGTGATGTGTGATCCTCTAACAGAGAGTCTCTGTGATTGTTTCTAGGCCGTTTTAATCCTTTCTTCACAATGGGTTCTGGATAGTTACGTTCCAGTAGTTTTTTCTCTAGATCCTTGGCTTGTTTTTTGAAGTCTGTTAGTTCAGAACAGTTCCGTCGTAGCCATAGGAATTGACCATACGCGAGGTTGTCCCGAAGGTGTCTGGGGTGGAAGCTATCATACAGTAATAAACAATTCTTCACCGTTGGTTTAAAGTGCGTGCTTGTTTTTAATCTACCTTCATCTGGGTAGATGTTTAGGTCAAGAAACAATAAGTTTCTATTCAATCAATCAATCAGTGACACTTGTAAAGCGCGCTACATACCCGTAGGGTCTCAAGGCGCTGGGGGGGGGGAGGGGGGGGGTGCCGCTACTGCTCGAACAGCCAGGTCTTCAGCTTCTTCCTGAAGGAGAGGTGGTCTTGGGTCAGGCGCAGGTCGGTCGGGAGGGAGTTCCAGGTCTTGGCGGCCAGGTAGGAGAAGGACCTTCCTCCTGTAGTCGCTCTTCGGATGCGGGGGACGGCGGCGAGGGCGTGGTTGGCTGATCGGAGGTGGCGTTTGGGAGCGTAGAAGTTGACTCGGCTGTTGAGGTAGCTCGGGCCTTGGTCGTGTAGGGCTTTGTGTGCGTGGGTGAGGAGGCGGAAGGTGATTCTTTTGTTGACGGGGAGCCAGTGAAGGTCTCTCAGATGTCCGGAGATGTGGCTGGTTCGTGGGATGTCGAGGATGAGTCTGGCTGAGGCGTTCTGGATCCGCTGGAGTCTCTTCTGGAGCTTGGCGGTGGTACCGGCGTAGAGGGCATTGCCGTAGTCCAGTCGGCTGGTGACGAGGGCCTGGGTGACGGTCTTCCTGGTCTCGGTGGGGATCCACCAGAAGATCTTCCGTAGCATGCGTAGGATGTTGAAGCACGCCGAGGAGACGTTGTTGACTTGCCTGGTCATGGAGAGGGAGGAGTCCAGGAGGAAGCCCAGGTTGCGTGCATGGTCTGTCGGTTTGGGTGCGGTGCCCAGGGCGGGAGGCCACCAGGAGTCGTCCCAGGCGGAGGGTGAGGAGCCCAGGATGAGGACCTCCGTCTTGTCCGAGTTCAGTTTCAGGCGGCTGGTCGTCATCCACTCGGCTACCTCTTTCATCCCTTCGTGTAGGTTGGATCTGGCGGCGGCGGGGTCGTTGGTCAGGGAGAGGATCAGTTGGGTGTCGTCGGCGTAGGAGATTATGCTGAGGTTGTGTTTGCGTACGATGGCCGCGAGGGGGCTCATGTAGACGTTGAAGAGGGTGGGGCTCAGAGATGATCCTTGAGGGACGCCGCAGGTGACTTCGGAGGCCTCTGACTTGTACGGTGGTAGGCGGACTCTCTGTGTTTTTCCGTCGAGGAAGGAGATGATCCAGTCCAGCGCCTTGTCCTGGATTCCGATGTTGCTGAGGCGCCATACTAGGGTGCGGTGGCAGACCGTGTCGAATGCCGCAGAGAGGTCTAGGAGGATGAGGGCCGCTGTTTCTCCATTGTCCATCAGGGCTCGGATGTCATCGGTGGCGGCGATGAGGGCGGTCTCGGTGCTGTGATTGGCTCGGAAGCCGGACTGTGAGGGGTCGAGGGATCCGTTCGTCTCGAGGAAGGCGGCCATCTGCTTGTTGACGGTCTTCTCGATGACTTTGGCTGGAAACGGGAGGAGCGAGATGGGGCGGTAATTCTTGAGGTCGGTGGGGTCCGCTGTAGGTTTCTTTAGTAGGGCGCTGAGTTCGGCGTGCTTCCAGCTCTCAGGGAAGATGGTGGTGTCGAAGGAAGTGTTGATGATGTCTCGCAGGTGGGGTGCGATGACAGCGTCGGCCTTGTTGAAGACGTGGTGAGGGCAGGGGTCGGTCGGTGATCCGGAGTGGATGGAGTTCATCGTGCGGATGGTGTCTTCGGTGCTGATCGGGGTCCAGGCGTGGAGGGTGGTGGTGGGGGGTGGTTGTTCGGTCATGGTGTGCGTTGGTTGGTTGTTGAAGCTGTTATGTATGTCCGCGATCTTGTTGTGGAAGTATGAAGCGAGGGAGTTGCAGAGGTCTTGCGATGGGGTGATGTCGTTGTTTCCTGCGCTGGGGTTGGAAAGCTCTTTCACGATGTTGAAGAGTTCCTTGCAGTTGTGTGCGTTGTTGTCCAACCGGTCTTTGAATGCTGTTTTCTTGGCGGCGCGGATCAGCTGGTGGTGTTTCCGGGTGGCAAGTTTGAAGGAGGTCCTGTTGTCCGGTGTCGGTTCCCTTCTCCAGACTTTCTCGAGGGCTCGGCAGTTCTTCTTGGAGCTCTTGAGTTCGTCGGTGAACCATGGGGCCTTCTTGCTGCCGGGTCTGCTAGGCGGGGTCCTCAGTGGGGCGAGTTCGTCCGCGCAGTTGCTGATCCACTTCGTGAGGTTGTCGGCGGCTTGGCTGGGGTTCGCTGAGCTGGCAGGAGGGTGCTGGTTCAGGGAGGTGGCGAGCTGGTCTGCTGTGATCTTGTTCCAGCTTCTGCGGGCTGCCTGTTGCTGGTGTTGGTGGGTCGTCGTTCTCTTGAAGGTGAACTGGACGCAGCTGTGGTCCGTCCATTGAAGCTCTGTGGCGTGGCTGAAGTCTATGTCTGTGCTGGATGAGAAGACTGCGTCGAGTGTGTGTCCGGCGAGGTGGGTGGGGGTGGACACCAGTTGCTTGAGTCCCAGGTTGGCGAGGTTGTCGAGCAGGGTGCTGGTGTTGCGGTCCTTGTTGTTCTCCAGATGGAAGTTGAGGTCTCCCAGGAGGATGTAGTCGGCGGAGGGGAGGGCATGCGGGCTGACGAAGTCGGCGATGTCCTCGCTGAATTGTGTGCGTGGTCCAGGGGGTCGGTAGATCAGGGTGCCTCTATTGGATGTTGTGTGGGTGAACTTCAAAAAGGTGTTCTGTTGATTCAGCCAAGTCATAAATATCGTAACAGATTCCGAGTCACCCTTCCAAATTACCAGAACGTTGTCAATGTAACGCTTCCATAGAACAATGCTATTATAGAATGGATTTTGCTGGTGGAGTATCTTTTGTGATTTTCTTGAGGGCCAGTGTGATACACTCCATGACCATATTCCTCGGTGTATGGTAGTTCCAGGTGGTCGAGAAAATAACTTCTTCTATAATATAAAGTGGTAAGCTTGTATATAAGCATTCGACATTTAATATAGATAATATAGGAGGGATCTTCTTTTTTGTCCTGACGAAGATGCCTTGCAGCATCAAAACATGTTGACTCACTAGGAGTATCCGCACATTACGCAGGACATCTCCGCACCACCTTTTTAATAGCACCAGCCTCCCTTGATCTATTAAAGTTTTTTATGTCTAATGAGGCTGGGTTCTTTTTTAATTCACCCACCTACATGCACCCCAGACCCTCCCCCTTGCAATACACATAGCACTACACTATCAGTGCTCCCGCGTAGTCGCAGGTCGTAGCACGCCCCGTCCCGCAGCGGGGCGGGAAGACCCTATGCTGAAGCATGACCCCAAGGGCAATTTTGGTGTGTGAGTGGTATTTAAACAAACACAGTGTGCGTCCAACCACCGTAGGATACACACCTTCCATTACCCTAGATATCTGACCCAAGTCTCCCCCCCCTCCAACCCCATCCTCCCCCCCCCCCAGAGGTGGATTCCTTTGTTTTGTAACTGATTCTTTGTGGAGGACATATCCACCTCCGATGCCCTTGTAGGGCATTACCTCTACGCTCCCCAATCTTGTTATCTATAGCAATCAGTTTCTATGACTAGTCGGTTGAACGTGGTTATGTAGGTCTTGTGAGCCCTGCTTAAGTGTTATGAGTTCCCTATCTAGGGAGAGCTGGTGCACCTTTCTATCAAATAACTTGCGCATCTCCTCACAAAAGTCAGAGAAATTTAGAAATACTGGATAATTTCTCTCTATTAAGGGGAAGGACCAACTAGCTGCATTCCCTCCCAAATAGGACATCATGAACGCCGTCTTGGCCTGATCATCAGGAAACACAGCGGGCTTGCACATGAAGTGCAGTTTACACTGCCCCAGAAAAATGCAAAACTTTTCTGGATCCCCAAAGAATCGCTCGGGAGGGGCTAGCGGCAAAGGTAGGGGCTGTATCACTTGGATGGTGGATGATCCGACTCTCCCAGCCGCATCCTGCACTGTGTTGGGGAGTGTGGGTGTTGGTAGAGTCCAGTTTCTAATGTAAGAGGCCCCCCTTGAACCTGTAGGGCTAGCACGGGACAGGCCTGCTACCTCTCGTCTCATGGTGCCCATCTCATTTCTCAGTTCCAGGTTTTCCCCCCGAAAGGCATCCACCTCCACCAAAGCGGTCAAGGTTTCCAGCACTGAAGTAAGAACAGTGTTGGTATCCATGGCTCAGGCTGTAGGCAACTGTGGGCTGGTCACTCTGTCACAACAGAGACTGGTTAACTAACCTTGCAAGCCGGATACAGCAGGTGCGATGTAAGATGCTAGATAACCCTTTCCCCTTAAAGGGCACAACTTGCGAGTATGTACAAAATCACTCCACAGATTATACCACAGCAGGGGAAGGGGAACAAAGGGACAAACGAAACAAGAAAGTTGCAGCAGTGAGAACACTCAATGGCGTAGGAATCTGGAGTTGTAGGCTTCACTCCTATGATAGCCCTGTGTTCCCTGCATATAAGACACAACACAACACACATGAGTTTCTATCCTAACCCTCCCAAATAGTTATTTCAATGGCGAAACGTATATACTGCACTTACAGTTAATGCTGCCACAATCATCCCAATGAAAAAGGCACAAAAGGTAAAAATAAAGAAAAGAAATCAAGGCAGTTCTTCACCTCCAGAATTCCAAAATAGAGCCCAACACTGTAGTCTTTAACCCACTTAGTAGTCAGCAAGAGGTCACCATAAATGTACTTATCTGAATTCCAAAGTCTGGTGGAGGCGTGTATCTCCTTTAGGCGTTAGAAAAGGAGTAGTTTCCATTAGCCTATACTCCCAGCGTGTGCTAGAACAAGTGACGACATGATAGATTTCCAAAGAACGTAAAAAACAACAATCCGAGCCTGGATGGACTCAGGAGGATAAGGACACTTCCTAGCGAGTGTCTACTGCCGAGCAATGTTCCCCTGGTGCGTCTTTTCCATAGCGCTCCAGCGTGTCCCTTGAGAGCAGGGCACCGAGAGGTCAGACCAATGTGAGACAAGGAGGAGGGGGCAGAAACGCGATCGCATTTCAGCGCGAACGCAATCAAAAATCAGGAAGGTAGCGCATCAGCGTTTTCAGAGAAAGGGAAAGGGAGTTCGCGGGAGGCCTCCTGCGATCTGCTTGATGAGAGACGAAGGAATCAGCAACATGGGTGCACTCCTGCGCGGACGCTAGCAAGGACACGCTCGTAGCGGCCTTGATCTGTCGGTTAGGCTTCGTGCAAACTGGAATGCTGGTACAGAGGATGTTTCAAGGTAAACGCTCCGACAGGCCTTGAATTCAGGTGACAAGCACCAGGTGAGGGAGGAGTTTAAGTACCAAGAGAAAAGAGGTAGGACAAGGAATACGCTCTAGCATCATGGGAAATGTAGTCCCACATTTCACCCTCATCCATATTGCCTCATACACACGTGTAAGAGCATCCATGCCACTTCCTACTTTACTTTCGCCTAAACGTGACATGCAATACCACACGGGCCTCGCGTCCCGCTAGTTCTCATAGCGCCTTGTGGCCTCTTGATCCGGCTTTTACTGACATCACATGCCCCACCATGAGTACTTACAGCGCCCTGCCCTGGAATGTCAGTGGTCTTCTAGATAAAATCAAGTGTTCCGCAGCGCTAGGTTACAACAAGCACTTCCTCCACTCTATCCTGCTGCTGCAGGAAACTCATAGGTACGAAGTGCCCATTTCTAGCTAGGATGAGCTAAGATAGAGTGTACCATGCTGGGTTCGCCAGAGGCATCTGAGGAGTGGGAAACCTTATGTGCCACACCTTCCCAATGGTAGTGACCCAATCGGAGACTGACCCTACAGGTCGATACCTGGCTGCAGCTGGTTTGGTGGAGGTCCATCAGCTAAACCTGTTATGCATTTGTGCACCCCCTAGCGCTTTGGAGACTTTTCTGACGACACTTCTTGAGTTGATATCGCGACTCCCACCGCGATGGACACTTATTGGGAAGACTTTATTGTGGTCCTGGGCACCTACATGAACTCCAGTGGCCTGGTCTCTGACGCCCCCTGCGTTACGGCCAAGGCGCTGAAGAAATGGGAGGTGCGCTGGGCTTCTGTGACATGTGGAGGATGTGGAATGCGAGACAGCCCCAATACACTCATACATCTGCCACCCACCATACACATGCTCACATTGATTTATTATAAATGCCTGCTCCCAATGCGCTGTCAGTGTCTCATGTTCAGAAACTTCCACTTGGGATCTCGGACCATACTCCACATTGGTAAAGCCAGATGTGCCTGCTGCCCCATGTGGGTTCCTAATGCCTGGCACATCCAGGACAACTCATATTGAAACATGGTGGGACTACAGGTCACATGCTACTTCCAGGAGAATGCCGGGACAGTGAGATCCTCTGGCATCCTCTGGGTGACATGCAAATTAACAGTATGTGGATGCTTAAAGGGGATCCTTCAACAGGATGAAAGGGCACAGGATCACTGTGTAACACTGTTGGAGTCTTGGCTCTACAACGGAAGTAGCAACTTACACAGCATTGCATAGTGATGCCACCAAGCAACTTTTCGGAAGAGATTAAACTCCTCTCCCTGGAGGAGGTGAAGCAAATCTGGAATGCATCCACTGCACGGGTGGGGTGACAAAAATGGGAAACTACTGTATTGGTTGTCGTCCCTGCCTTTGGCTAGTAGGGTCATCCCAGAGATTGTGGATGGCCATGGTCACATCCACTGCACTTCCTCAGCCATAACTCAAGCTTTCGCTGACTACTATACATCGCTCTACGCAGTGTGCCATGCTCTATGGATGAAAGGGCTGCTCCTCTTTTAAGTGTGGCGCCGTTGTCCTGTCTCTCAAGCGGAGAGCGCCATGGACTTGAGGAACCTATTACGACCACAGAAATAACAGAGGCCATCTCTATGATACCCCTTAGAATTCTATGTTCAATATCAAGACATGGTTGTCCCCTATCCATCGAGCCTCTATAAAGAGGCAGCAGAGGTGGGCTCCTTCCTCAGAGAAATTGATCATGCCGCGATTGTTGTTATATCTAAGGCACTTTCTGTTTAGTCCTCCTGTGCTACCTATTGCCCCACATCTCTCATAAACTGTGAGATGAACATCTTTGCAACTATCCATGCCTCCCACTTGTGCTGGGTTCTAGTGTCGTGTAGGTCCCAATAATCCATAGGACATGCACGTTTGTTGGACAACATAAACCTCGAGCAAGGTGCTGTTATGGATATTTAGATAGCCCTGTCGCCACTTGGATGAAGATAAAAAGACATTTATATATAGTGCGTAGAAGGTCCTTGTACCTGATGTTTGAGACATCGTGATGAGGTTGTGCAAAGCTAGATGTGTAAACAATGTAGTTTCAAAGTAACTAATTGAACATTGTCATGCACGCAAATATGTGCAAAAGGTCATGGCAGAAATGTTATAGTGAAAAATAGGACAGTGTAAGAAATGAGCTGCTTTGCCACATGGGCCTAACTTGGGCACGTAACACCCACTCCTCATACTAAGGGTCGATATATAAAAGCTATCTAAAAGCCAGCAAGCCATATTGAAGCAGAGTCCAAAATATTTTTTTTTAACCACTCTTAAAATTATCTAAAAGCAAGTTTTCTTTTAAAATAGTCATATAAAAGCCTTGAATTCATTATACTTTTGAAATCCCAAGCACTCAGAAAGCCATGATGCCAAGCAAAATGCTATTTTAATTTGTTTTGTGTAAAAACAGGCCAAATTGTTCCCACCACATGGAAAAACCAATTGTTTTTGTTTTCTGAGTGGTAGACGCAGCAATACTGTTGCTAGCGACCGCACACGATGTTCCTAGAGGCGCACCTCAAAGCAGGTTTATGAAGCAAAGGTGATTCCATTAAGTTCCCACAGCAGCTGCTGAAGGAATAACTGCATCCTGTAAGTGCATCGTAGAGCCGGTATCCATTTCACTAGGAGCCAAAGCATCCCAAGGAGGCTCGAAGAATGCATTCATCAGCAATGGAATATGCTGGGGACAACGATACCCATGGGCCTAAAAGGGGTTCATTAGTACTTCATTGTCCAGTGGTGCAACCGATTGTGATCTTAGGCATAGATCTGATACACATTATTGGGTGCAAAGCAGGCAGTGGAATACAGGTTGTATGCAGTTAAGCCAAACTGGCCTGAAGGACAAGCACCAGTGCTCATTTAGTTCTCGCAAATGAGGTGTCACAGCATTGGAGCACATACGGTGCTGTCTCCATTCTGGGTTAGACTGGGATACTAATTACGGAGCAAAAAAATTAAAATCAGGAGTCAAAGCAGGACAAGCGGGAGACCACTAGAAACACTTCCCAACACGGAGTGTATGAAAGATGGTATAACTCCAAAAATCGTCTGAAAGGTGTTAACCAGTCCAGAGCCAATGCATTTTAAAAATTGCACTATTCCCTTTGTATCAGACATATTAAAGATACAGTGGACCAGCTCCCCAGAATGCAGTGGGAAGTTAGTGTAGAGTAGTGTCTGTATCTCAGACGAGGACTTTGCAACATGGAGATCAAATGTTTCTCTGGCAGAGGTTAAGACCACATCTTTTTGAAAAAGTATGGCTTACAGTTTGCTCAGAGAAGCAAAGTGTATGTTGGAAACATTTGACGAAGGCCGTAGTGTTGCTTCCCTAATTGTGCCGGCAGTTGTAAACAGTACTTTTGTGCAACAAGTGACTAATGAATTAATTGTTACCAGATAAGCTATGCCTGGTTCCATTCCACAGCAACGCTGATCATTCTGCATCAAATAGCTCCCATTTGAGAGCAGCTTGAACACTGAATGAATCAAGGCAGCTGGGAAACCCTTCAGGTAACAGGACAAGTTTGCAACCAAAGCATTGCAGGCACAATGAAGAGAAATGTTGGGAAGGGAAATGTCCTTGCAGACATAACCACAAAGGAAAACTTCTGTGTCTTTTCCTGCATCTAAACCTTTAGAAAACAAACTCATACAATTAATGTAACACAATGGCATATGGCCAAAACATAGTGTTTGAAAGGTTCAGCTCAATATAACAGTGGAATGGAGTTGTTATTGTTCATGTTGTAAAATAGACACGGTGTGCTGCATTATGTCAATTGCAGATGATACTCTGATGCCCAGTGAATACATTCTGGATGATAATGTGGTCATACCATTGTCAACCACAGCCAAAGCCTTTTCTAAGCTAACCCTATTGATGTCGCGCAGTGTCTCTGCAGCTTCCAGCTAGAAAAACTTTCTCCAGCTTATTGTATATTCCATACAAGAAGTGCTTTTGACGTGGGTTCCGGGGACCTAACAAGAAATCCCTGAGATCCATTTAATCAGAAAGAAGGGACAAGTTTTGCTTCACCCAAGAGAGTATTGAGGTTTTTAGCCAATCAAGGCACAACTTCACAACACTATATGATATCACCACCCGAGTGTTCTGACTGTACGTACCACTGATCAGGCCTATTAATCCTAAACTGTTCAGTGTTACCCGGGAATCTAGATTGACACCCATTTGCGTCCACAGGCCAAACCAACCATCCCTTCCAATGGGGGTCTAATGAATTTAAAGAACCATTACATGTCATGGTATCCAGTGTATCCTCACTGTAGTGTGTTAAGTGCTGCCAGTTCTCAAATCATGTGAATGTGGGAATGCGTGGTGTGTTTAAATCCTTCATCTTGGCTATTTCAAGACAGGAAATATGCTGCACTGTCCTATTCAGGAAAATTATTTGATGTGATATGAGGCATGATCTGAATAAGGCCTCAGTTCCCTGAACCTGCCATGCTTTTGTCCCCAGACTGATTTTGTGTCTATGGTGTCTTTCCAAAAGTCGAAACCTTGTACAGACAGTTGGGAAATAAAGGCAGTAGAGTATATCAATGTGGTGTTTGTCAGCATATTTTTCTTTGCAGCTGTTGGTGCAAGCCTATAATAATAAAAGGCTGGGTCTGATGTGTCAAGCCCAGAAAAATAAGCAAACTTTTATGCAAGTGTTTTTGAACTACCTTTTGGTGGTGTTGGGCAGCGTTCATATTGAGTGTAATTGTAAACAGTGCGTGGGATACTAGCTTTGTGTAAAAAATGGTGATCATAATGTTTGTAACAAAAGATGTCACCAAATTTAGATGTACCATCATACAATTAATCATTAAAAAATGAAGCTCATTGCTCTGGATCTGCAAGCAAATTGTGCACAGTTTTAATGTCTATTTCATCAGAGAAAGTACTAGAGATGATGATATAATTTAAGGAAATTTTAAACAAATACGGTATTTGTAAAAGTTCATTAGAACCATACACATCATACGATACCCTGTCCTAAACTATTCCTTCTTTCCGGAACTGGAACTGCTGTAATGTCCACCAGGTATAGGTACCTTAGTTCACTGTGAACATGCATGTAGTTTCAGAACCAAGATCACTAGTTTAACTGTAGGAAAGAGACAGTCACCGAACCAATCCAGAGGACCAGGAATAGTAATACGAATGTAATCCAAAAATGTGTCCAAGGAACAACAAAGTATGTCTTTTTCAGACAATGATAGATAGCATACACTCATAGTTTGAAAGGGAGGGGTGATGCTTGCAGCTCACTTAAATCTGATGAGAAGTAGTCATAATGCACAAAATAGCCAGATACTGTCCGGTCTATTTTTGGCAGCTCAGCAGGTTTCGTAGAACTCGGAGATGACTCGATCTCTGGCATATTCACATCGATGATGTCAATTTTTCAAATCAAAATTTGAGTTTCTGTACTTGTTGATTGTACAGTTGTTGCTGGAAGGAGTAATACTTTGTTGTTATTTACAGCTTCTTTTTGGAAAGTGGAATCTTCAGTAGTTATTAAATCTTCCATCTGAACTTCCTGAATGGTAGCAAGAAGAGTGCGGTGGCTACCGAGGAGCCCACACATTCTACTGTTAAGTATCGGCCACATAGTGTGCTTTGATCAGGTCAATGGAGACAAAACATTTGTCTCTGTGACCGGCAAGGGGCAGAAGAAGTACGGTTCTGGTACCTTCAACAGCCAGGACAGGTACAGGCCCAAGATGGCCCAAATTCTTTCTTGTCCACAATTTTCTCTCTGACCAGGTCCCCAATCTTCGGGACCTAGGCAGTTCTTGCAGGTATGACCTTCACTTCTCCAGTGGTGGTGCGTTTTACTTGGGCGTTGCTTTATGCGCCCCGGAATTCATTCCTGTAAAAGAGCCAAACGTTAATTGATGTGAAACTGTGTTTCTGCCGCCACTGTGCTGACATTATCGAGGTCTGGTACCCACATTCTCACATCAAACAGGAGTTCATAAGTAATTCGACCCCCTAATGATTTTCTTGGCACTTCATAGGGTGCCTTCTGGTCCTCATATAGGTGATTGTCCCAACTGCCACCCAAGCCTAATACTTGTTGTTTTGGACTTCTTTAAGTCACGGTTTTTCCTCTCAACTACTGAATTTCCCTCAGGATCGTAGTGGGAGGAGTGCTGCCAGGCAACACCCAAACTTCTCATTGCTTCTTTGTAAGCCTGAGAGCTAAACACTGGGCCCTAGTCAGACAGCAGTGTGCCAATTGCTTATGTCTCAATAAGGACTCGCAAATCCTTTATAATAGTTTGAGCGTCAGCCAAGCGCTGCGGTCAAACCCACAGGAATCTGGAGCATAAATCTACTGCCACCAAAATGTAATTGTAAGTCCCATCTGAGTTTAAGGGCCCACAGTGATCCAAATGAACAACTGCTACAGGCTTGTCTGAAATCAATGGAGGTGTCTATGGAGCACATGCTATAATGGAACCCTTCATCTGCTGGCAGATGTCACATTTGAGAACAAAGTCCTTGGTCTGTTTTGTAATACCAGGCCACGAATAGAGATGCTTCAATAATTAAACTGTAGCAGTGACCCCAGTGTGTGCTGAACCCAGTCCCTCATGTGCAGTTAGTATTAAACCCAATCTGCAATCAGTGTTTGGTATAACTCCATCCCCCACTCCTGGATTCTGAGCATACAGAATGTTTTGTGCATTTGTAGGAGTACTTGAGTGGATATCCCTTTGGCAGGTGGGTGTTGTTGTGAGCAGCACTAAAGGTTACCATGATGCCTCTATCTATTCCGATATAAGTGATTTCAGCAACAGCAGCAGTGGCGACTGCTGCCTTACAGGCTTCATCAGCTATGGAATTCTCTTCAATATGAAAGCCAACATGTGGATGACTCAATGTATGGATAACATGAGTCCGTGGCAAGCATTCTTTCTGCTTTGCCACTTGTTCCCAGAGCAGCTTGTGCTTTATTGTGCAACCCTTGGAATCTCAAAATCCACTTTGGCCCCAATAGTGAAGATAATTATTATAGGACTGGACACAGTAGTGTGAATCACACACTATAAGTGTGGGGAATTTGTGATCTATACTTTGTACTGCCAGTATTAGGGCTTTGAGTTCTGCCAGCTATGTTGTACAGTACCCTAGGGACTGTGTGTGTGTTTTTCCGGACAGAACTTTCCATCATGCATGCGCCCCTTTACGATTGTGCATGTCGCGGAATATTGGTGTTGTGTCCATATGGCAGGTTGAGCAGATCCATCGGTATAAATGATGTATTCATATTGATCTAGAGGCATTATTTCATTCAGCAGAGGATATTCTTGTTTGTACTGCAGGAATGCTTGTTTTTGTAGTGTAGAATTGAATCTGTAATCTACATCTGTTGCAGTGAGAGAGTTATCCCATTCAATCCATCGTGGATGTAATGCTTTGGAATTTGGAACGTTTGCTATTGAAATGGCCTCCAAGGTTGGTACTGGGTAACAACAATTACTCACTTACCCTGAGCTCCTGCTCTGTCTCTCACTACAGCAGTCTGTATCGCTGTAAGACTTTTCTCAGTAGGTGGAAAACACATTTCAGCATTGGTGTACAAATGTGATTTGTATGCAATAGGTACTGTAACACTTTCATTGAAAGTGATATAGGTGTACCTGGTGGGTCCAGCAATTATGCGGATCACCAGATTACTTGTGTTTAAACGTGTGTGTAAATGTTTGGAAGCTTTCATATCAGCTTGCACTGAACGTAAAATGTTTGTATGTTCCTGTGTCCAATGGTAGTAGAAAAATCAAGTCTTATTAAATCGTAGAACGGTTTTACTCATTCTGAGTAATCTAAAATGTATGTTCTGCCAAAATTCAGAAATCCTAAAATGGATTGTAGTCCCTTTAGAGTCGATGGAGGTTAAAGCAATGCAAATTCTTCCAAAAAAGTGCCACCAGGCTTTTGCCTTTTTTTGACAAAAGAAACAACACAAACAGGGCATCGAGGTGGGTAATTTTCAATTTTTTTTAATTAAATTTGCAACCCAGGTGAGCAAACCCAACAGGTGTGGCCGGTGTGCTAGATGAGTGGAGGAGGTGCATGAGGGTATGGGGAATAAAAAAAATAAAAAGAAACTTACCTGCAGCCGTCTCCCGTCGCTCTCCTTTACTTCTCTTCAGTAAGGCACAGGCTCCCAGAATGCCCTGGAGCCAATCCTGAAGTTTCTCTCAGGCATGAGAGCAGCTTTAGGATTGGCTTGAGTGCCCTCGATTTGCGCTCCATACCGGACTGTGAGTATGTGCCTGCTCTGTCCAACCCAGCTGTCTTGCTGGGTTTGAGAGAGCTTTCACTGTGCATGAAAGTTTGGCTGGACTGAGATGGCCGGCCAAACCATCAAGTGCAGTGAAGGTAGTGTACTATCACTCCCCTCAATGCCTGTCACTACCAGGCCCACCCCCAAGACTCAGCAGGAAAGGAAAAATAAAAAGCATGTCGTATTTTTTCTTTCCAGCTGTTTTTGGGAAGGCGACGCTCCTTCGCCATAGTGGGGGAGCCACCCCTGAAACCCAAGAATTATGTGGTTCACTCTAGCCGAGTGTTCCATTAACTCATTGTCCTTCAGATAAATATCATCTACATAGGACAATGCCTCCTCATTAAAAATGTTAAATAACTGTTACCCTGGCTGAAAACAGCTAAAACAGCGCAGGGCTGTTCTAATACCCTTGAGGTAAATGTCAAAATTGATGCAGTGAACCGAGCACTGAAAATGCTGTCAAATTCTGCTTTCAGGCACTATATTCTGGCAGAAAAATCCATTTGAGATACCTTGTGTCATTTTGTATTTCTTCCAAACAATGTTATACATTAGTGTGGCACTATGTGAATTTGTACTGCAAAAGTGCGTGTAGAATTGTTCAAATATCTGTAGTATAAGACTAGATGATATGATTGTCTGGTTTTATTATAGAAAACAAGGGATCATTCATTGATGAAGTGCAATTTTCTATTACTCCCTGATATTCAAGTTGTTCTAGGATTTCCCTGGTTTGTTTTTTAGCTTCAACTCATCATCCCACCCAACATGATTGCGGTAGAGTGGAAGAGCTACCACTAATGCCCACTCCTGCATGTATGAATGTTTAAATGATTCTGGAACGAGGTCAGAGAAAGAAGATAAAATTACCCTTTCTCCTAGTGGGCCTTCCATTGCGAAATCTGGTGGCCAATCCTTTTCATCCAAAATAATGTTGCAACCATGTGTCAGGTTCTCCCAAAAGAGAGCCTTGATGATCCTGAGTATATATATTCCTCTCCATTTGGAGTGTTATTTTGTATAAACAATGTGGGACACTTACACTTGTATCAGGTGTTTCTACCATGATATGCTCATGTAGTGCTACTGCCACCAGATAATCCACCAGGTTCTGGCGAGCAATTGTGACTTCTGCTGCGCTGTCCAGGATCTTCACTGCCCTCTCCCTATCCTCAGTAGCCAGGGAATGTCTTATTTTAATCCCTGCTACCTTCTTCTTTTTGAATTGTGTTTAGGAGTCTTTTGTTTATCCGCTTTAAGGATGTAGTCTGAAGTGAAATGTGCTTCCCTTTTTGGCTTCACGCACTCTTACGATCTTCGCTCTGACTGTCCACATCTCGCCGAACATGTATCGGATGAATCCTGAAAGGACCGAGAGGAACGTATATTAGTATCCTAATACCTGTAAGGCCTCCTAATAATATTACGGTTTCTCAAATTCTATTTTTTCTCAGTGGTTTCCTGTTGAGGAGACCCACCCCATGATTGTGTTTTATTTTGTTAATGTATTTATTTATTGTCCCATTTCTTCTTAGAAGAATTGGGTGCTTGCTTAGAGTTATCTTTATCAGAATTACTCTTAACCTGTGGTTTCCCAGCTTTGGCTCCCAAATTATCTCTACCTAGCGTAGCTTAAGTTTCTTCAATAATTTTAGGCAAGTCCAGCTCCTGCTGTGCAGGAGTGAACTCCCTCAGGTTTTGGTGTATAGTCAATGCTGCTGCTTCCCCTTTTTATGTTACTTAACATTATGGAAGATACCTCTGCAAAATTGCCCATAGGTTTCATCCCCAAGTCCAGGGCAGGTCCTGCCTCGTACTCATTCTGTACTTGTTTCAGTATATCAGGTAAGACTACTATTGAGGAGGTACCATGAGTTCTGGTGTAAAATGCAGTGAGGACTGTACCCCAAGTAGCACAATCTTCCACCGAGAGAGCCATCCCCATTGTCAAGCAAATTGTTAATATTCTATGTTTGTCCTGCGGACCCGAATGGGGAAAAACCGCTTCAACCTGGCATGTTTTCTGTTCTATCCAGAACAGAATTTGCTCCAGACTGGTGGGAACTGTGGGAGGGACAGGCGGAAAAAGAAGCTAGGAGGCTTAATATGTTTCACAATGGTTGCTTTTATTTTCTGGTCTCAATAGTACAGGTAGCATAGGAGGGATGTTTTATGTTTTTTTCTTCTTGCTTTCTATGGGAGTCCAACAAGCTTTGGCTTGATCTCTCTCTCATTCTCTTTTTCCAGGTTTGGGGTGGGGGAAACCCCTCCCCAGGATGCTCGAGAGAAGAAAATAGGATGGTGAGTATTAGGGGTGGGCGGAACTTGCGTAATCGCGTTACGCAAATCTCCGCGAAACGGTAAAAATCTCCGCGAACACGCAGAAATTCCGCGAACACGCGGAATTGCTTGCTCGCGATGCTTTTTCCTGTTCACAATTGCTGTTTGCGTGCTCGGGGAGAAATATCTTGCGAACACGCATTTTGAGAACGCGAACAAGCAAAAAATTTCGCGAAATCGCGGAAAGCAGAATTTTGGGCAATTTCGCGGTCTCCGCGGAACGCGAAATTACCCAAATTCCGCAAATTCCGCCAGCGGAACGGAATTTACCGCCCAGGCCTAGTGAGTATCCTAAAGTTGTTCTCAATTATTTAAATACCTTGCACCACACCCTAAGGTGTCTGAGTGGAGAGGGTAAACACTTCTTCTTAAGGTTAAGTGAGGGTGGTATAGGGTCAAAAGGGAGGTGAGTTTGATTTTAGTAGTCCTTTACTTTCAGCCATTCATACTGACTGAAAAAAGGTAGGGACATGCCTAGAGAGAAAAGAAGAGATAAAAAAACAATAATAATTCAACAACAACAAAAAAATCATACAAACTGAAATAGAAATATTAAAGCAAAGGAGCTGGTTCTTAGGGTCCCTCTTTGGTCCTCTTTTCCACTTTTTCTCTTCTAGGTACTTCATGGGTTTCACTGATTATTTCCAGGCATAAAGTGAGAAACTGCCTAGAGTCAATTGCCGGAATGCCTACTGGCATGCCTGTCTTTCTCTCTATTCTGTGGGCTAACCTAAGTTCCTCTGTTCTGCTCTCTATACTCCTCAAGTACCATCACTCACACATGCTTCTCTTTATGAAGTTACTTTTTCCCTTCTTTTCACTCTATCTCTTTTTCTGATTTTTGGGGAGGGAAGAAGGTCTGTTCAACCTGTATAGTGCAGTTTCCTTCCACCCTCCTCTTGTAATCTCCCCTTGCCACCCCCTCCCGAACTAAAACAAAATAAAGGAAAGGAGAAAAAAACAGTCCCGTACCGCTGGGACAAAATATGAGCAAACGCCATGGATGTGTTCCAGCTAACTCACTGCCCATAGCCGCAACTTTCCTTGGTTGCAAAGGTTGATGCGTGTCTCCTGGGGGGTGCCCACCAGTCCTCGCTCCACTCGTCAGACGACTTCATCATCTTGTTCACTCTCCTCTTCGCCGTCTTCTTCTGCGGGTGGTTTGCTTCCCTCTCCGTCCTTGGTGTCCTCCGGTGTTCTCTGCCTCTGCCCCTTGACCTCTAACTCCTCCACTTCCTGTTCCATGGACAGGCCTTCTTCTTCTCCTCACTGGGTCCCCGATTAGGGCTCCCCCTGGCAGACGCCTCCTTCCTCCTGTGTGGAAGAGGGAGGAAATATTTTAACTCTTTTGTCCCTTCTCTATTCTCGGGACGCTGTCTGTGAAGTTAAGGAGCCAGTTCCTGGTGAGTAATTGGTGGTTAGGGAGCCTACAGGCTCTCTCTCACAGGAACCTTTACAATAACAGGATTCAGCATTTAAGGGCTGATGCCCGTAGCAGCCAGTTGTGGTTGTGCTGCCTGACCATTATTAACTGTCAGTGTTTGCATAAAGTATTGCGTGAGGTTCATGTACAGCTTTACTAAATCCTTGTTGTAGAGTGTTGTTATTTTTGCTGCATATAAATCATCAAGCTTGGTATGTGGTCTATAAGCAGGTAGGACCAGCCAAGTCGCTCCTTCTTTACTAAGCGGACTGAGCCTCACACATTCTACTGTATGGGGGAGGGTGCCTTTAAACCAATTTATGTGTTCATAATAGTTTAATGGAATTTCTACATCCACGTATGGAAAGTACTCCTCAGGTGTTCCGTCTTCAATGTAAGAGTGAAATAATTTTGTGTGAGCATCCGCAGGTGGAAATGTAACCCAAGATTAGAATTCCGCTGTTCTGAATGCTTCGTGTGCCTCAACCACGAAGGTAATGTCGCCACCCGTTGCCCGGAGGCCGTATTCCAGTAATTTCATAGTAACTGCGTGTCTGCAATTCTCTGTAATATTTAGTCTAACTGCTTGTTCTTCAGTGTAATCACTTGTTTAGTCATTGTTAAAAAGAAAAAGAAGTTGAATAAATGAATTCATGGAGATTGGGTTTATGCAATTTGGGAAAATGTTATCCTACAAGCTTGAATAACCTACAGCCAATGCATGGGGTGTACCTACTCAGCTGAGGCAAATTTTCCATTCGCACCACGGACGTCTCCTGTTTGTATGTGAGTAGGAGTCTCTGAGAAAAGCACAACTGAGCTACTCTGATAGACCGTTAAATAAGAACCCAACCAATGTTGGAGATGTCATGTTGTGTAGTTCCCACTAATCCAAGGACCAGGGGACTCACCACTGCAAGGAGAGTCAGGACAGGGCTGGAGCAACCAGGGGAGCCCAAATAAAGCAAAGTTGACCCTGAAGTGGTCCCACAGGCCGAAGGCACAGGATTCGCGAGGAGACCTCAGGCAGTTTCACAGGATACCAGCTAGCAGGGCACAGAGTGCGAGAATGCCGGAGTCCTTCTCAGAATCAATGCGCTTGGGTCAGGGATACAATTGGCCAAATGCACCTATTTGTTGCACAACAACAAGCATGTGCAACTGCAAATACATGCGGTGCACAAGACTATGGGTTATACGGTCCCCAATATCTGCCTCAAACTTGGTAAGAGGGCAGCTCAACCTCAGAGACCTTCAGAAACCCACCTTGTGTGTTGCTGGAGCCTTTGGAGTTCGCAGGAGCTTAGGATCAGCAAACCGGTCAGATGAGTGACTCCTTCACCCCAAGGGAGATTATACTGTTGTCTTGGAGGTCCACAGGGTCCTCCACGAAGCCTGTATGGATCACAGACAGTGGTGCGACTTGGGAGGGCAAGGGAAGACATAGTCGAGCCCAAGGGAGGTCCAGCGAAGTCCAGCATGTCCAGACAGTCGAAGTGTAGTGGTATTTTCTTGCAGAATCTTGTCCACGTAAAATCAAATGTCCTATAGCCAGGTAACCCATTTTATACCCAGGGAAAGGGTTTGACAAATTCTAGGGACCCTCCTAGGGAAGGGACAGGACAGAGGGGTGGCTACTCTCTTGTCTTCTGTCCAGTTTCGCACCAGAGCAGGAGCAAATGGCTCCCAGAACTGGTTTGGTCTGGACTATGCACAGGGACACCAAATGTGCCCATTGTGCAGACTTTCTGGCACTGAGACAGTGTACCCACCCAGCCCCAATACATTAAATCCTGTCTAGGAAGTGGTCACACCTCCCTGTGACAGGATACCTATTGTCCGACCTTCCTCTGCTTGAGCTTGGCTAAGCAGCAGGAGGGCAGACTCGTGTCTGTGGCTGGCAGCATCCATTTTGTGCTGTAAAGCTCGTGAAAGCTGGTACCGGTAGACTTAGGTAACCCCGGAACCGCGGTTCTGGGGGGAGGAGTTATACCTTCCACACCAGTTACTGGTGTGGAAGTAAGATTCCAAGGTGTTTGACACCAAACACGACATCATTCGTTGCAGTCGTTTTCGAGATAGCATTTACCGTGAGGTTATTATGCACCTCTACCTATATGTCTGGCAGTATCACGTACAGCCCGAGAGAATAGTCTCCGAAGACTTCAGCGGGGCCCTGCTCATGCAGGAGCACCCTCTCACATAAAACCCAGCACCATGTCTTCTGGATTGTTAAGGCCTGCTATAGGTGTGACTTATAAAGTTTTAAGTGTAGTGATATATTTATATATAGTGAACCTAAATCTCTCGTAAGTGGTGCAAGCACCAACTTACACAGGCTGCAGTAGCAAACCTGAGGTTCCATTTTGCATGGCCTTTCATGGGTGGCATAATGCATGCTTCAGCCCATGGGAGGCCTCTGGGGTACCTATGCCCTGGGTACATGAGTACCATATACTCGGGACTGACAAGGGTACCCCAGTATCCAATCTGGAGTTGTACCAATGTACATACATATTAATTTGATGAAGAAAGCAGATAGGCTGGAGTCCTGAATAGCACGATCCCAACCAGACTAGTTAAAACAGTGGGTGCAAAAATAAAAAAGAGGGTTTAACTATAAGAAGCAGATCCTACTTTCCTACAACCAACGTTATTCTGGTATGGAGTACAAGTGCTGCGATAATCAGTAGAAAGAAGCAGATAAAAATGATTACAAGCACCAAAAGAGTAACAAGTAGATACAGTTCTACCATGGTGCTAAAACAGCATATATATACAGGCATAAAAACAAGTCAGTAATCAGGTGCACTCCTACTATGCAAACCCTAATCTGAATGTAGCTAGAGTGTGTGTAGGTGTAAAGCCAAGAATCTGCCCAAGGGGTGATCCAACCCCATTATCTAGTGGGAGAGAATGTAGGACCCTGTATTGGTCATGAGCTGGACACTCCTCACAAGATGTCAGACTGCTGCATGGAGAAGTCTCAGCATGCAGGGACCCTCAGTGTCAGCTGAAGAGCCTCCTCTACTAATCTATTGGGATGCTCTTTCTGAAAGCAGCCTTGCGATGTGCCTATAGATTAGTGAAGTTATGGATACGTAGATAGCCCTGTTGCCCCGTGGATGAAGATAGAACAACATTTGTTCATTGTGTATAGAAAGGCCTTGTACATGATGCTCAAGTCATCTGGATAAAGATGTGCAAAACTAGATGTGTAAACAAAGTAGTTTCCGAGAAACTAATCTAACATTGTCGTGCACGCAAATATGTGCAAACGGTCATGGCAGAAATGTTATTGTGAAAAATAGGACAATGTAAGAAATAAGCTGCTTTGCTACATGGGCCTAACCTGGGGACATAAAATTAGGGTCCCTAATTCATCCAGACTAATGTTGTTTCATGCTTGCCAGGAACATGAGGCATTACCTGAGACGCCTTCATTAGGACCTACAGCACAGACATCTCCTGTCTACTCCCTTTGCGTTGTTATTGCTTGATTTTGAAAAAGCATTTGACATCGAGGACTAGGGATACCTAACGGCTGTCATAGAAATAGCGGGTTTTGGACCCCGATTTTGTGGTCTTTCACAAGTTCTTTACTTCAACAAGACAGCCAGAGTGCAAATTAACGGAGTGGTATCAGATGAATTTTCTATATGGCCTAGTACCCACCAGGGCTGTCTCCTGTCCCCCCTCCTCTTTGCCCTAGCGATTTAGCCATTGGCAAGGCTCATATGCTGTAATGCACATCTGCAGGGGTGGACATGGTCACCGGGGCAGGAAGACTGCATAGCGCTCTACAGGGAATACATTTTTCTCTCTCCGGCAATCCCAGCCACTAGTGACCCGTGCTTCATGTAGATTTTGAGACTCTTTAAAGAAGCGTCGGAACTGAAGTTCAACCCCACTCAGTCCGAGTTGGTTTCATTGAGTCCCTCATGAGATTGTGTGGACTGGCAGTCAACCATCCCTGTAAGCCGCCTGAACTTCTGTTTCCTAGATGTCTGGGTCACCTTGGAGCCTGCGCTGACGTGGTCCCTTAATGTTATGCCTCTTTCTTCCAAGGTTAAAGATGATCCCAGCAAATGGCAAGCATTCCTATTGAATGTCATGGGAAGGATATCATTATACAAAATGATGGTCTTGCTGTGCTTTGTTTATCTCCTTCAGAACTTTCCCTAAATGAATCCCTCTTCATTGGTTTCGGGGGATGGACTCTGTGGCCAGTCTTTATCTGGCACAACTCGAGGCCCTGTTTTGCATTTTTGACCTGCAGCTTGCCCCTTATGATGGTGGATTAGGTATGCCAGACTTTATTTATACTATCTAGCATCCCAACTCCTGACTATCAATGATTGGCTCACCAGTGGTTGGTCTGACCCAGGCTTTTAGACTGCAACTTCATACACTGGGTTTCTCCCGCATACTGGCATTGCTATATGGAGCCACCATTTCCATCTCGATACCTGAGGTAACTTGACTGATCTTTATTAGGTGGAGAGTGGCCCAGAGATATAGCAGGCGGTGGTTCAAATTAACGCAGCAAACCCCCCTGTGGAACGGCACATTCTTGAGAGAGTTGGCCTCATTGGATGGGTTTGAGAGGTGAGGCACCAACAGATGTACTCCCTGTCTGGAACACAATTCCACAAATATGTGCAGTTAAGACATGCATTGCAAGTACATATTTCTGCGGCTACTCCACTCCAAGATTTCAGTCCGATGGATGCAAAATTTATAATGGGCACATTGTGTACGGAAGGAGTGTACCAAATCTATTGTACATTAATCATAAACGCCCCTGGCATGTTGGTGACACCCAAGGCATGCTGGGAGGGGTGGCTCATCCCGCTGAATGACTCTGACTGTCTGGATGCATTGATGGCCCTTAAGACACTCACTATCTCTGCGTGATTGCACTTAGTGCAAACCTCTTACCTGCATGCTGCATGCCTCTCCCCAGACAGGCTTAAGAGGGAAGGGTTGTTACCCAGCCTGGTGTGCTTCTGCTGCTCTTCCTTTCCAGCTGATTTCTACCATGTGACGTGGTCCTGTCCTGCAATCACACACTACTGGGAAAGGGATAGTCGAGCTCTCTGTTGTCCTGAGCCTTGAAATAGACCTTTCCCCGTTATTAGTTCTGTTGGGAGTACTTGAGGGTACAGGAGGAACCCGCGCAGATCGTGCGCTGTTGGGGACAGCACTACTGGTGGCCAAGCGTGATATTGCGGCTTGCTAGAGGGCCTCTAGACAACCAATGTTGGTGCATTGGAGACACGGGGTGGACTGGTGTGCCCACCAGGAGAAACTAATTTACAAAGCATGGGGTTGCCCGGCTAAACATGCTAAAATATGGGGCAAGTGGTTTGGTGGCAGTGGGAATGGACATGTGGTGAGAAGGTATTGTGATTATATTGTTGGGCTTTGTCTGCAATTAAGCCTGCTGTTATATTCCAGTTGGTCTTCACCTCAGTTGAGCTTTCATGCCAATTTATGTGACATGTTATGCCTGTGAAGAAAAACAATAAAAACGTGTTTATCAAAAAAATAAAAAATACCAATATGGTGGCCAAAACACATAATTATAGAGCTGCCATTTTGGAACATGTCAGAACGGTTGCTCTGAGGAGTTATTTTCTTTCTCTGTAAGACTACTTGACCCCCAAACCTATGTTTTGACATCAAAATGAAGTATATATGGTGCTTGAAATATTACATCATCACTGCAAAACATCTGCCATTTTTAAAAATGTTTTGCAGAACAATTCGGCCTGGATTGGCAATGTCTACCCAAGCTAAATTACTTCTCTAATGATACAAAAGCACAAATCAAAAATGCAAATCCCCGGAAAACATTTTTTAAGGAGGTATTTCGAGAGGCCAGGACTAGTGATGGCCAGCTGCCTGAGACCAGTTGGCAACCACACTAGTAGTCGATATGTTTTCAGGGAGGCCTTCTAAGGTGCTCTCTAAGTGCATTTGTTAATAAATCTCACACTGGCATCAGTGCGGGTTTATTAAGAAGAGATGTTTTGTATTAAACATCTTCGAGTACAGTGAAGCCATCATGGAGTTGGGGAGTTCGTAATGACGAGTGTCCAGACAATGTACTCGTTATGGCTTCCCTCTTCATTTACAATGCCTAAGAATGGACTTTGACATTGTCGGATTACATCTGCTCAGGCAGATTTGTCCACACATGAGATATAGGCACCCTGCCCTTTGGCTGTAAGGTCTGTGGTAGAGGTGGCTTACCTATATCTCATTCAGTGTCTGTAGGCATGGCACACATGACAGTGTGCCATGTCAACTCTTTGGTTTTGTATGCACCAAGACATGCAGCCTGCAATGGCAGTTTGCATGATCTCGATGAGGGATCCCTAGGGGGGCACAATTATTTCTGTAGTCCTATGGGACCCTCCTCAGTTCCAATACCCTAGTTACCAGGGGTACCATTTTCTAGGGACTTAATGAGGAGCTGCAGTCATGCTAATTGTGGAACAATGATACAGTTTTGAAAAGAGCTTTGGCCCCGGGGACCTGGTTAGCAGGGACCCAGTGCATTTTCAGTGAAAATCACATCAGGTATCAGGCAAAAAGTGGGGACGACCAGGTCAAAAAGGGGCACTGTCCTACACAACCACCCCAAACGAACGAGGATGAAACTAACCTTTCCCAAGAGAGTCTTCATTGTCTAAGTGAAAGAACCTGGAAAGGACATCTGTGTTGGCATGGTCAGTATTCCACTACTAAGTCTATTCCCTTGAGAGACATGGACCACCGCAACAATTAGGGGGCTTCACCTTTCATTTGCATCATCCATATGAGAGGCCTGTGGTCGGTTTGACCAAGGAAGTGAGAACCAAACGTATAGCCTCAGTGCTTTCAGGGACCAAACCGCAGCAAAAGCTTCCCTCTCAATGGCACTACAACCCTGCCCTCTGGGAAGTAACCTTCTGCTAATGAAAGCAACAGGTTGGTCATCGCCATCATCATTGGTTTGAGATGGGACTACTCCTATCCCATGCTCAGAGGCATCTGTCCACACCATGAACTACTTGGTGTAATCTGGAGCTTTTCGAATGGATGCATAGCACATTACTTCCTTCAGAGTGTCAAAAGCCCTTTGACAAGTCACAGTCCATTTCTTGAGCATCTTCTTGGAGGTCAATTCAGGGAGGTGGGCTACAATGGACCCATACCCCCCTCACAAACCTTCTGTAGTACCCAGTCAAGCCAAGGAAGGCCCTGACTGGAGTCTGGATGGTTTCAGCTACCCAGTTCAGAAATGTCTGGATCTTGGATTGTAGGGGTTGAACTTGGCCTCCATCTATGAGGTAGCCCAAGAATACAACCGAGCCCTGCCCTCTCTATCTGACATTTACTTGCCTTGATAGTGAGGCCTGCACTTTTCAGAGACTCAAGTACCTTGCCAAGGTGGATCAGGAGAGCCTGCCAGTTTGAGCTAAAGACAGCAATATCATCAAGATAGGCTGCACTAAAGGATTCCAACCCAGCAAGAACGTTATTCACCAACCTTTGGAAGGTAGCAGGGGCATTCTTTAATTCAAAGGGCACAACAGTGAGCTGATAATGCCTATCTGGTGTTGAGAATGCTGATTTTTTTTTGCTCCAGGGGTCAGACCTATCTGCAAGTACCCTGATGTCAGATCAACAATATTGAGATATTTGGCAGCCCCTAATCTGTCAATCAATTTGTCAGCCCTAAATATTGGGTGTGCATCAGTCTTGGCCACAGAATTGAGGCCCCTATAGTCCACACAAAACCTCAGCTCTTTTCCACCATGGGTGTGAGGTTTGAGAACTAAGACAACTGGGCCGGCCCAGGGGCTCTCAGATGGTTTAATGACTCCCAATTCCAGCATCTTGCTTATTTCAGCTTTGAGGCTCTCTTTGACATGATCAGACTGCTTGTACATTTCTTTTGTTGACAGGTAGGTTGTCCCTAATGTCCACATCATGTGTGTAGGAGGCTAGCTCCTCAGTATATAGTATCCACCCATGGTGAGTCACTGTACACTGAGTCCAGGCAACTCTTAGTGGGTGTAAAGTGGATACATTTACCACTCAGTCAGTCAGCATGCTTTCACACAAGTAAGAACCACACACGTGTTTACAAAAAAACAGTTGTATTTATTGTGTCAAATACACACAAGAAATACTTTAGAACCAAGTAAGTAGCATAAAAAAACACATGGGGTCCTATGGTGTGGCAAATCATATACTAAGAAAGTGATATAAGAGGTAAGTATCAAAACGAGACTGTTACCCAAAAATGGAGAAGCCTAGGGGAAGCAAGAAACCCACAGAGGCGAGTAGCTAGGGACCCGAAGGTGCCAGGTGCAGAGTGGTTACACCAGGTGAAATGTCCATAGGGTAACACAGCATAAGTCGAAGCTGGTATTTTCTTGTTTCAAGACTCTTCTCAAAGGGCCCTGAGGAAACCAATTGGATCAAGGGAGGTTGGAGAGCCACCCCACCCATGAATACCCAGGGAGCCTGGTTTCATAGGAATGAAGTGGTGTTGGAACTGCTCGCAGGAACCAATGTAGGATCTAAGAAGTCCGGTGGCTGCAGCGACCCGTGGACCTGGACAGTGGAACTCAAACATGGAATCTGGAAGAGATGTAGCTGAAAGCAGACGGGAACAGAGTCAAACCACCCGGAGAAGTCCAGGAGGAGCAGGAGCAAAAGGCCACCCCTTGTCAGATGCACTTGATGCAGCATGACGGTCTTGAGGAAGCAGCTTTGGAGCCCAGGCTATGATGCAGGAGCACAGGAGTTGTCCACAAGCCGTCCCATGACCGATCGGGAATGCAGGAAGGTCAGTGGCCGGCAGGACCACCAACAAGCCTTCTCAGCCGCAACAGCCGGGTTAAAGAAAAAGATGCTTAGTTGCAGACCAGCAAGGTCTGTGGGACCAACCCAGCAAGGGTAAGTTAGGGCAGGTCTCCAGCATGCAGGTGAGCCAGCAGGAATCATTGGAGCTCCCTCTAGGACCCTCTGACAGCAGGCAAAGGGAGTTACAGGGAAGCCTCAGTAGCCCCCACAAGATGGACGCCCATGGTGCAGAGAATAAAGGTAGGACATTGTTCTTGGTGCTGTGCAATGATAGAGGCTAGGGCTTCTCGGAGCTTCAAGAGGGCCAACAAGCCTTGACAACGGCAAACAGATGCAGCACACTGGGAGGCGGTTCACTTTGACTAGAGAGGGATTATAGTCACCCCACTTGTAGGAAAGACTGTTCAGGCCTCTGGAAAACCAATAAACCTGCTGCAGGTGCACTAGAGGCATTTATTTTGTTTTTAAAGCTAGTAGCTCCAGTTCGGTGTCTAGTAGCTCTACAACATGACACCAAGCCTTTCTAGGTTCCCAGTTCCAACCCTGGTACCCACCCTTAGACTGTGTAGAGTTTTGGGGCCTGTCCTCCACAGCAGGTTTTTGTGGGCCTTGCTAAGACTCTTTGTTTTTATCTTTTGCTTGATCATCCTCTTTCCCTTGCGGGTCTTTTTGGCTTCGTTTGTTTGGTCTCCCCCACCAGTGGAGGTTTTGGCGACCCTTGTTTTGACCCAGTGGTCTGCCTTCTTCACCAACTCTTGAAGATAATTTGGACCTAGGTCTACCATGTGCCAATATAATTTTTCCCCAGACTCTCTTTCATCAATACATTGTAAAGTCCAGCACAGTCATGCACATCGCTACCTTTTAACCAGCCATCTAGTGTTTTTACTGAAAAGTCTAAAAAATCTACACAGGACTGAGTCTGGGTTTTTTGAGTCTTCCGGAACCTGATCCTGTACTCTTCAGTGGTGAGTCCTAAAAGACCTCAATCAGGGTACCCTTCAGGAGGTCATAGGACTCAGCATCTGTCTCGTTCAATTTCAGGAGCCTATCCCAACATTTACCAGAGAATAGTCCCCAAAGGAGAGAGCCCCAATGCTTTTGTTTGAGTTTTCTAGCTATACAGGCTCTCTCAAATGCTGTGAACCATTTTGTGAAGGCATCACCTTCTGCATACTTGTGAACAATCCTTTTGGGGATTGTATGGTCAAATGTTTCCTCTCTGTCCCTAGATATTATATTGCTGCCACCATTTATGGGTGCTAAACTCATACCTGACCTAGCCCTTTCTATGGACAGTGTCTTGTTTTCCAGGGCTATTATTCGGGCAAATCTCTCTAGAAAGATCTCCTCCTCTGAGAGACCTTTTATGTACCTCGATCTACCTGAGTCATCCTCGCTAGAGGCAGATATCCTTGGCACAGTTTTGTCAGGTAGAGGTATAGTGTCTTCTCCTTTGAGTTTAGGCACACTAACACCACCCTGATTCTGAGGGTCGGTGGCCTCACCGCAGGATGGGCCTGCTTATACTCTGCCAACAGCTTCTAAAGCTTTATAGTGGTAGGGTTGAGCCAGTTTTCTTTTGGGTATCCTTTACAGAGGACCCCTAACTGCTTAAAAGTAAGCTGTAGATAAGGGGTAAGGTCAAGCTCCTTAGCCACATCCTCTGCAAGATCCATTATCACACTATTGTTAGGACCTTTTTGGAACTAGAAAATATCCTAATTCAAGTTTTGTAGTCCTAACTATAGTACGTTTTAAATCCTGAAACAGTTTTAAACTCAAGGGACTTAACCAAGGCCCTAACAGTTAATTTTAGAAATGTGTAAAAATCAATCAACTAGAAAAAATTAACTAAAGGTAATTGTTGTATTTACTTGTGTTGCCACTTATTGATAGAATGGTATCAATAAACAAAATGTTGCAGACCTCACAGCTGATTCACCAATATAGGAACCTGGCTCTCTGCATAGTGTACTAAAAAAAGGTACCTTGTGCAGAGAGTCCAATGAGTCCCCAATTGGCTTACAGAGGCAAAAGTAGATAATGCTAACGCTCTATTAGTTGTAGGGTGGGAGAGCAGTTAGGTTTATCAGAGGGTTGTGCTAAGCATTTGTTGTACTTACAGAGGCAATAAATGAGACACACACTCAAGAATAAATCTGAGACAATTTAGTAAAATAACATGTCTTTTTATATGTATTTTTGAACCAAGGACTACGCTCACAGGTAAATACTTTATTTGTTATACATTTTCTAAGTTAAGCAAATCGTTCAAAGTTATACGCAATTATGCATCATATAGACGTATAGGAAGAAAACGCAGATAGATAAAACACACAGCACAGACAGTTGTAGGGGTTCACCTTCTGCATTTAGGGTAGCAGGAATCCAACGTTCAATGTTCTACCAACAAGTCGTCGGGTGCGTTCTGAATTTTGCCAGTAGCAAGGAGTTGGTAGAGTTGGTAGCTGGCACGCTACGGGGAAAGGGGATCTTCTAAAAACAAGCTGCACAAGGGGACTTGCAAGCAAGTGTGAGAGTTCTAAAACATGGGCTAGGGTCACAAGAACCTTAGGGAGCAGACAGCATAGCCAGTTCGTTGTTACCCAGGCTGGGTGGGATGGGTGCAGAGTAGGGGTGGGCGGAATTTGCAAAATCCACTTCCGCAAATTATCGCGAAAATGTTAAAAAATTATCACAAACAAGCGGAAATATCGCGAAGATGCGGAATTTTTTTTCCCGCATGTTCGCGAGATTTTCTGCATGGTTGCAGGTCGCCAACTTACCCATGTGGTTGCTCGCGGGCGCGGTGATCTTGTTTTGAGTTGTCTCGCGGTGCATGATCGCGAGAAGAAAGACGTGATCGCGCGACGCATGACGTCACTGCGGGCGCGAACTGTCTTGAGACAGCGCAAATAGCTAAAAACAATCCAACATCTCATGGAGAACGCGACCGGATCAAGAAAACTTGTCGGCGAACGCAGGGATTCAGGTAAGGCGATCGCGCACGCGCGAGAATGTATTATTTTACAGCGCGAGCAAAAAACAAATTATCGCCAAGCTGCGGAAAGCGGAAATTTTGACATTTTCGCGCTCTCCGCGGAACGCGAAAATGTCAAATTATCGCAATTTCCGCAAACGGAATGAAATTTTCGCCCAGGCCTAGTGCAGAGCAGGTAAGTTGGCCGGCCCGGTGCATAAAGGTGCTCCTTACAGTCAGGGGCCAACAGCTGGCTGGGGCAGATTCAGGACTGCTGGGTCACTCTCTAAGTGGTTCGGGGCTCTGGTACAGTTGGAGGCCCGACTGGATTCTTCGATGTCAGTCTTGGGTGCAGGGCGTCCAGTACCCCGGGGATTGGTACTACACAGCTCAAGGGAGTTCTTGGGTGATTGCCAAAGGCTGGTGGTCCTCTGGGGTTCTTAGAGGCCACACAGCAGCAGGACGAGACAGTTCATCTTGAATGTCATGCCTTGAAGCAGCAGGCAGGGTTCGTGCCAGAGCGCCACAACAGGGTCTCAATTCTCGGGTGCAGCAGCTCTCCTATGTCCTCCTCTCCTTTAGGTCCATCAAATTTGAAGTTCTGGGTCGAGGGTGCCACCTAAATACTCAATTTAGGGGTGTTAAGGGTAGTACCAGGTAGTAGCCAATGGGCTACTTACCATTGGGGAACTACACCCTCTATTTGACCACTTCCTGTAGGAAGTGGGCATAACCCTGACCGTGTTAGGCTATATTTCTCCGACACAAGATGGAGGATTCTAAAAAGTGGGATCCACATCAGCTTTCCCACCTTAGTGGTGGTGCTGGCTAGGTGTGGGCACACCTCCGAATCAAACTAATTTTCCTGCCTGCCCTCCTGCCAAACAGTAGGGGTCTGGACAGAGTGGTTGGCATCTTTCACTATCTGGAGAGTCCTGGGTCACATTTCAAAGCTGGCATGGCCTCTGAAACTTCCCATCCTAGAAGGCACTTCCTGCTTGGACAAGGTGTGAACACCTCAGCCCAGCAGAACTTTTTTCTGGCCTTTGAGAATGAATGCTCTCACCACAGGAGATGTAAACAAGAAAAGGAGTGAAGAGGTTTAATAGGTAGTGGACTTACCCTCTTCTGTAAATTCTGAAAAAACAAAGTCCACCCTATACTACAAAATGTTACTATCCTTCTTTCTTCAGTCTTTGAGAAAGCTGGTCAGTTTTTTAAAGTCTGTATAGGAAAAACACATTGTTTTTCTAAAATAACCCTCACCCACTAAAAGGACCCTTGGTGGCATGCTTAATCATCGGGTTCTATCCACTCCGCTGCGGGACGGGGCGTGCTACGACAGACAACAAGGTGGGAGCACTTCTTAAGGAAGTGATACTATGTGTGATATGAGAGTGGAAGGGTCTGTGTGAATATAGTGGGATTAAAAAATACCTGGCTGTGTGGAAACTACATTTTAATACTCCCTATAGCTGGTATTATTGAAAAATGGGGAGTTGAGGTTTGTATGCTATGATGATCTACTACCTCCTTAGTCTGCATGTTTCGAAGCCATCTCCCTGGCTTCTCTTCAGGACCAAAAAGTGATCCCTGTACCACTCAATGTGAGAAAACAACCCTGCGGTTTGCCTGCTCAATTTTGCACATTTTAGTGAATATAGAAAACCATGCACTGATACAATACCAAATTGGTATGATCATACCAGTTTTACTTCTGAAAGGATAGAAAAGCATGATTAATTACAGTAATATACCAATTAGAAAACCACATCACCAAACTCGTGGGAGGTCTACTCAGTGATATATTTTTCTCATGTGCACAACTACTTATGATTCAAGTGGGTGCCATTCTTCCCTTGATTGTCACATACAATACAGTACAAGACATACCACATAAAACATAAAACACACACTCATAATGGTTGGTATCTATTTCTATAGCTCTTTTTGCCTCTTTTGTACCTCTATGCAGGAAAAAAACCATCTTGGGATGTCTGGGGAAATGCTCAATAAAATAAAATACAGAAAAAACCTGTAATACAGATAAAAAGTGTAGCAGAATTTACATACACTAATGTTACCAAACTATAGCCCCATGAGCTTTTGCACAGGAGGGGAGGGGTGATTGCAGTCACACACTGTAGGAGACAAAATGCAAAGGATATAGACAATTAAGTTTTGTTGAAAAATGATACCTCTGTTGTCTCTAGATGCTCGTTGTCTTAGGGGATCGGCTGTGCCGTACTTACGTTATCAAAGCTGCTCTCTCACCTTTGCAATGCCTCCCCGTGGCTCCAATGAACACTGAATGAGTGCCAAAAGCCAGTTTAAGTACCTGCATTCACCAGCTTTTCGCGCGCATATGTAAAAAAGGCTGCATTGTAAACCCTCACAAAATGGCCACCCAATGATGGAACGTTACCTGAGCTGCATATGGTGACTTCCGCATCTGAGTTTAACCTTCAGCGATCACTGCTATTCTCGGAAACGGCTGCAATAATAATTTATCAGGGGTTGCAGCTAGTAGTGGAACCTTGTGATAAACTATAAACATTATAAATAATCCTGCTGACTACTGCATTTGTACTTGGTCGTCATCAGGGGGATTTTTGGATAAATGGCTGCCCTTTGGATGCCCTTTGTGGTCCCCATAGTAACCTGTATAGAGCGTGGCTGTTATCCTTTCCCCTCTAGCTCCCTGTAGATTCATGCTGCAGATTCGTCCTGCATGCACATTCATTCAGTGATCTAAGGTCTTTTGCCCCCTGTGGCCTGTCAAAACCTTTGTCTTTGTTGATAAGGTTAATGTTCCATTAGCTTTTTGCCTCCCAAGAGTCTCAACATGATGAAGAAGAACCTCATAATAAAGTCCCACTCCTGAACAGCGTAGGAGACCAAAATAATGCAGAGTACTGATTGCCTGGCAAATGGTATACTGTCTACGTCGCCCTCAATCATCAAAGGGAAAGATGTTCATTGCTCCCACCATAAAAACGACCAGCTTACTCTTATGATATAACTGGTCAACTGTATTTGTCGTCCCTTCACATCGTGTAGTTCTATGAAAATGGAAGCTGTAAGTTTATGATAACTTAATGAGTCAATGTTATGAAAATGTAGCGAAGGCTGGGGTTGCTGCCATCTATCATTACTAGTGTGGAAGAAAAGGTAGAATAGTTGTCAACACATTCTGAGAGTATCCGTTGTCAGATTATCCCAGCAGACTGTGTTATTTCAGATGTCCGTAAGGGATGTCATCATTGAGTCCTACACAAACACCCTGCGCTGGTCCTTCTCAAATAGTGTCCCCTCGTTGTGCACCTGCTCTATGACTGTCTATTGTATGTCCTGTATAGTATGGGTGGCCTCCAGGTAATGTGATGACATGTTTGTAGTAGTTCTTTTACATTTGATATTGCTCTTGTGCTCACAAATTCATGTTTTGACTGGGTGTGTAGTCATCCCAATGTAATGTTTCTTGCATGGACAGGTGATCATGTAGATCACGTTCTTGCTGTTGCAGTTGGTGAAGCGGCATTGTTCCCACTATGTGTTGTTCAAAACAGCTTTACACGGTCTGATGATGACTGAATACTTAAGGGCAAATGCAGCCCCCCAGGGTCTGATAGTAAAAACAAACTGTTTATCTTCCAGCATGATAAGGCGTTCAAAAATAATTGGTCTTTAATGTTCTTGCACTGTACATGAGATTGGCTTATACTTATAATAAAAACTGCCACCCGCATTGCCCAGCAATTAAAGACCGAGATTCAAACCATAAAAGTTTGCCTAAAAAGTTACCAACCAATAAGTGCGCTGAAGAAACTTCTGAAACAACTGAACCAGGCAATGAATGAGTTAAAAGTCTGCTTAAAACAAAGCAAATACACCAAACTAACACAGGTCGATTCAGCCATGAAAAATCACATTCCTACATATGAGAAGATTATGTGGCATAATCTACTCGCCAAAACATGAACACAGATGGGGATACATCAGACAATCGGGTCAAACAGCTCGGGCTAGAGCAGACACAGTAGATCTGGATACCAAGGAACGAAAAGCCAAGGCCAGAGAGCACACTTCAGAGGACCACAGGGTGAGGCCCCTACCAAGCACCCCCTGCTTACCCTCCATACCCACATGGCCCGCCAATGACACAAGGACCACCTGTACCTTATAATAAGTAGGATTTTCCACAACAAGAATTCTCCTACTATCAACAGAACCCTTTTTTACGGTCTCGCCTGGGACCAAGGACGGGACAGAACAGAAAGAGAAGTCAAGTCCATAGAGCAACAGCTGGAGTGTCCACCAGTCGCACCAGGAGCATGACAGGAGCATTGAGCAGCCAAGCGACCACCAGCACAAAAATGAACACCTGGTGAGGAACCTGACCAACGAAATTTTGACTCCAGGACATAGCAGCGTCTTGGAGAAAGGTCTGGGTTTTGTACCAACTGAGAGGCTTGATGAATTCAAATTTTGCAAGGAGGTCAATGAGATTAAAACTCAAGGCTTTTTTTAGCGGAAAAGAACCACAGATCAGAGAAGAGGACGATACAGGACTCAGAGTGAAGTCCACTTTCACACCCACAATACTATGCTGACTGTAGAGCTACTTGCTTTTGAGAAAGCAGTCATGAAGGAAATAGAGGACATCAACCTGGACAACCACCACGACTTCCATAACACAATGCTAACGATTATTACAAGACCGCAGGAACTACGAGGTCTTGCTATGTGACCCCACCAAAACACTAAGAGTCCAGAACGCTAACACAGTAGAGGAAGCCCTCGTACACAACTGGACCTCGGCCAAGGAAGGGGAGTTTCTCACCAACAAATCACCCAGAATCTCCTATTTTTACACAATTCCTAAAATTCACAAGGATTTGATTAGGCTACCGGGTCGCCCAATTGTGTCGGGCATAGGATCAATTTGGGAACCATTGTCCAGATTTGCTGACGCCTTCCTTCGCCCCCTAATACAAAAGACTAACACGTACCTAAAGGACACAAAAGATGTAATAAGGCTCCTGCAGGATATGGACTTTGACCCCATGAAGCAACTCCTGATGGGTTTGGATGTAGAAAGCCTCTACAGGAGTCTCCCGCATGACGAAACATTACACATCATAGAGGACGTCCTTTTCACGACAGCTTGGGAATACCAAACCCCTCACAATATTGCGATGGACTGCTAAAAGTTAGCACTCACCAAGAATTTTTTCCAATACCAGAACACTTTGTACTTGCAAAAGCACGGAACCAGCATGGGCAGCACCTTTGCCCCCAGTGTAGCCAGCCTATACGCCCACCATTTAGAAACAGAGAAGATCCTCCACATAAACAACCCCTTCCAACACCACATCAGGATATGGATGCGATATATAGATGATGTTTTGATCATTTGAAATGGTGACTTGGAAACAGCCAACAAATTTATGACCTGGCTCAACTACCAAAATGAATACCTCAAATTCACTAGCACCATTTCTAATAAAGAACTTGTGTTCCTGGGCCTGAACATATTTTCAAAAGATGGTACTTTGAGAACCGCAAAGCATTTCAAGACTACAGCAAGGAACTGTCACCTCCTATATGACAGTTTTTATCCGTGACACTTACGAAATATTCTCCCATATGGCCAGTTCTTACGACTGACAAGGAACTGCTCTGATGTAAGAAACATCTAGGAACAGGCAGAAGATTTATGCGTGAAATTGGCAAAGAGAAATTACCCGACCAAAGTGGTAGACAAAGCACTCAAGTGAGCCAGACATAAGAACAGGGACGCTCTGTTAGAACCAGCAGCAGAGAAACCAAAAGAAGAAAGATCAATATGTTTAACTACATTCAACACAAGTTCCAACCAAGTCACCAAAACAATAAACAAACATTGGCGCATACTGAACAGCAGCCACCTGAGTCTACCCAAATCTATGTTTTCACACAGGAGAGGGAGAAACCTGTGGGACATGTTGGTTCACACCAGGCCACATACAACTATACAAGCAGAATCAACCCTTACTCTGTACCCAGCATTGAGTGGAGACTACCCATGCGAACACTGTAGCGTGTGCCATTTGATGAAAAAGAGCAAAAATGTCACGTTCCAGAACTACACAGAGTGGGAAAAACGCCGCTTCACCAACTGTAACAGCAAGAATGTGATCTACATGATCACCTGTCCATACGGGAAACATTACATTGGGATGACCACACGCCCAGTCAAAACAAGCATTTGTGAGCACAAGAGAAATATCAAATGTAAAAGAACTACTACAAAAATGTCATCACAATACCTGGAGGCCACCCATACTATACAGGACATACAATGGACAGTCAAAGAGCAGGTGCACAATGAGGGGACACGTTGGGGCATATTATCAAGAAACAGCGTTAAAATTATCGCCGCTTTAGCAGCAGAAAACTGCCGCTAAAGCGCCGATAATGGGCTTGATAATATGCCCTTTAGAATTCCCATAGAAGCCCATGTTCTGGTGTCAACATGGGCTTCTATTGGAATTCTCTGCGGCATATAATCAAGCCCATTAACGCCGTGATTGATAATATGACCCTATTTGAGAAGGAACAGCACTGGGTGTTCCGTTTAGGCACTCATGCCACAGGACTTAATGATGACATCCCATGTGGATAACTGAAATAACATGGTCTGTCGGGATAATCTGACCCCGGATACTCCCAGAATATGTTGACAACTATTCTACTTTTTCTTCCACACTAGTTATGATAGGCGGCAGCAACCCCAGCCTTCGCTACATTTTCATAACATTGACTCATGAAGTTATCATAAACTTACAGCTTCCATTTTCATAGAACTACACGATGTAAAGGGATGACCAATACAGTTGACCAGTTGTACCATAAGGGTAAGCTGGTCATTTTTATAGTGGGAGCAATGAATATCTTCCCCTTTGACGATTGAGGGCAACATAAACAGTATGCCATTTGCCGGGCAATCAGTTCTCTGCATTATTTTGGTGTCCTACGCTAGTCAGGAGTGGGACTTTATTATGAGGTTCTTCTTCATCATCTTGAGAAGCTCAGGAGGGAAAAAGCGAATGGAACATTAACTTTATCAACAAAGACGAAAGTTTTGACAGTCAGCAGGGGGCAAAAGACCTTGGATCACTGAATTAATGCGCATCCGGAATGAATCTGCAGCATGAATCTACAGTGAGCTAGTGGGGAAAGGATCACAGCCACGTGCTATATGTTTGACATCAGGCCTCCTGCATAGTCCCTTGAGGTCGTGGGGAGAGCTGAGTGCTTGTGTTTTAGTGGAACACACTTTTTAGCAGGTCCCTTGCCGCTCTCAGGGAGGTGGAGTTTGTAAACACTCCCTTCCCTTTAAATATACTGTTTTACAGAGAAGCCGGTGCTTGGCTTTTGGTTTCCTGCAACCTGACTTCATGCCCCTTCCTCCTGTATCCTGAACCTTGCTCCCTCTCCCTGTAGTTGTGCCCTGAATCGCTGGCTACTGCTTCCCTACCGTCGTGTGCCTTCCCTACTTGTTGGCCGTGTTTTGTGGCTGTACACACTCCATTCGTCTTGAGTTACAGCTGACGTTCCCCACGCGTCGGCTGATTATTGATTTACTGTGGAGCTTTGTACATTCTGAATCGCAGCCGCGCCCTGTGCTCTGAAAACGTGGCCGCATCAAAGTCTTCATTTGTTGCAACGTCGGATACATTGTATCCAGCTTCCCAGCAGTGCTATTAGTACGGTAATTCGTACACGCGGCCGCGCCCTGTGTTGTATGAAAACGCAGCCGCGTTAACCCTTCGTTGTTGTAATGGTGGATACTTTGTATCCAGTTTCCCGGTAGTCTTGAGTTCCACTGTAATTTATTATACGCGCGGTGCGCGTTTTTGCTCCTTATTTGTGCCAGGCATACTGTGTGGTTTGTGGCTCTCACAGCAAGATTGTGGGTTAATTGAGTACTCTTAAGGCCTGTGAAGGGAGTTGGAGTCAACTTGCTTGTAGAGCACTTGCCTGCCCTGTTCCTATCCCCCTTGTGTTTTAGAGTAAGGCCCTTCCTGTAAAGCTCTGTGTAGAACTTTTAACAGAGCGTTATTGCATTCATTTGATCACTGCCCCAGGCTGCGATACTTTGTCTGCCTGCCCTGGCTTTACACCCTTGATGTTATATCTGCACTGCTGAATCATGGAGACTTTCCTCTGACATCAGGAGATGTCCAGCTGGTAAGAGACAGTGTGTCTTCTATAACGCCAGCACTGAGTCTTCTCCTGTTCTCTATTGGTATAAGGGAGGGGAGGAAGTTTCTTAATATTCTTTTCCTTGTTTCCTCTGAAGGTTGCCCTCTGATCTGGTCATTCCGAGGAAATCAGCTGGGGGATTTGAAGTATAGTTGTCCAAACTTATGATCCCCACATCTCTGAAAGTCAATCTGAGGGGTGAAGATATCTTGAAATCTTCTCGCCCCTGGGCAGGTTTTGGGAGTGTGGGGAAATCCTCGTCGCTCCTGTGGATTGAGCTTGGAGATCTATCACAGGTTAGTGGCATCGGCAACACTATACAGGTTACTATGGGGACCAAAAAGGGCATCCAAAGGGCGGCCATTTTTCGAAAAATCCACCTGATGACGACCAAGCACAAATGCGGTAGTCAGCAGGATTATTCATAATTTTTATAGTTTATCACAATCTTCCACTACTAGCTGCAACCCCTAGTAAATTAATATTGCAGCCATTTCCGTGAATAGCAGGATCCCCGATGGTTAAACTCAGATGCGGAAGTCACCATATATAGCTGAGGTAACATTCCATTATTGGGAGGCCATTTTGTGAGGGTTTACATTGTTGCTTTTTTACATATGCGAGCGAAACACTGATGAATGCAGGTACTTAAACTAGCTTTTGGCACACATTCAGTGTTCATTGGAGCCACGGGGAGGCATTGAAAGGGTGAGAGAGAAACTTTGATAATGAAAGTACGGCACAGCCTATCCCCTAAGACAACGAGCATCTAGAGACAATGAAGGTATCGTTTTTCAACAAAATGTTATTGTCTACTTTGCAATTTGTCTCCTACAGTGTGTGACTAGAAGCGCTCCTCCCCTCCCATGCAAAATCTCATGGGGCTATAGTTTGGTAACATTAGTGTATGTAAATTCTGCTACACATTTTTTTCTGTATTTTATTTTATTGAGCATTTCCCCAGATATTGCAAGATGGTTTTTTTCCCTCATAGAGAAAAAAAAGAGGCAAACAGAGCTATAGACATAGTTTTAAATGCTATAGATACCAACCATTAAGAGTGTGTGTTTTATGTTTTATGTGGTATGTCTTGTAATGTAGTCTATGTGAAATCAAGGGCAGCATGGCACCCACTTAAATCATAAGTTGTTGTGCACATGAGAAAAATATATCACTGAGTAGACTTCCCATGAGTTTGGTGATGTGGTCTTATAATTGTAATATTACTGTAATTAATCATGTTTTCTATCCTTTCAGAAGTAAAACTCAAATGATCATACCAATTGGGTATTGTATCAGTGCACGTTTTCTATATGCACTAAAATCTGCAAAATTGAGAAGGCAAACCACAATGGTTGTTTTCTAACATAGAGTGGTACAGGGATCACTTTTTGGTCCTGCAGAGAAGCCAGGGGGGGGGGGGTGGCTTCGAAACATGCAAACTAGGGAGGTAGTAGCCCATCATAGCATACAAACTTCAACTCCCAATTTTTTAATATTACCAGCTATAGGGAGTATTAAAATTTAGTTTCTACACATCTAGGTATTTTTTAATCGCACTATATTCACTCAGACGCTTCCACTCTCACTTCACACATAGTATCACTAATAAGTGCTCCCACGTCGTCGTCGGTCGTAGCATGCCCTGTCCTGCAGCAGGGCCGGAAGATCCAGATGATGAAGCATGCCACCAAGGGACCTTTTGGTGGGTGAGGGTTATTTTAGCAAAACAGTGTGTTTTTCCTATACAGACTTAGGAAAACTGACTAGCTTTCTGAAATCTGAAGAAAGAAGGATAGTAACATTTCTGTTGTTAAGGGTAGACTTTGTTTTCACACTACAGGAGGCCAGAAACATGTCTAGTGATGGCAGGCTGGCTGAGCCCAGTCAGTAACCACACTAGTAGCTAGTAGGGTTTCAGGGGGCACCTCCAAGGTGCCCTCTTTGTGCATGTATTAATAAATCGTACACTGGCATCAGTGCGGATTTAATAAGACAAGATGTTTGGTAGCAAACATCTTGGGGTACAGTGAAAGCATCATGGAGCTGGAGAGTTTGTAATGACAATTGTCCAGCCCATGTACCTGTTATGGCTTCCATGTTCACTTACAATGTCTACGAATGGACTTAGACATTGTAGGGTCACATCTGCTCGGGCAGATTTGTCTACACATGAGATTTTGTGAACCCTGCCTTTGGGCTGTAAGGTCTGCTGTAGAGGTGGCTTACCTATATTTCATGCAGTGTTTGTAGGCATGACACACAGCAGTGTGCCATGCCAACTCTTCGGTTCTGTCTGCCCCAAGAAACGGATCCTGCAATGGCAGTTTGCATGATCTTGGTGAGGGTTCCCTAGGGTGGCACAATTTGTGCTGCAGCCCTAGTGGACCATCTTCAGTTCCAATGCCCTAGGTACCAGGAGCACCATTTACTAGGGACATACGGGGCTTAAAGTCATGCTTATCATGGAACAAATAGTACAATTTTGGGAAAGAGCTCTGGCACAGGGGACCTGGTTAACAGGGACCCAGTGCTCTTTCAGTCGAAATCACATCAGGCATCAGGCAAAAGCAACACTTTCCTACTGGTGCACATTGACAATGTTGAGGCTGCAGATGGTCCACAGGGAGCAGTGACAAATAATGAATGTTGCTGAGAGGAAGACATTACAATAGTTGTAGATGGTGTGGTGGACAGAGTGAGACTCAAGTTAGCTGTGTCCCCAGATACACCTTATGTACAAGACTGCTCCTCATCCACATCAGGACTAGCACAAGTTGCATCCTCACTGAAGGCTTGTGAAGGAGTTGTTACAGTGGTAGTAGTTGCTGGAGAGTTTTCAGGACCTTCTGATGTTGGAACTGGTCCTACAGTACATGATCGATGTTGGTGTACCTGCGAGTAATGGTATTGCCAAGTCTGGTGGCTCAGTGGACTAAAGCAGCCACTGCAGGGACCTGTGTTCAACCTCATGGTCACAGGTTCAAATCCCAGTGGGTCAACTCAGCCTTTCATCCATCTGAGGTTGATAAAAGGAGTACCATTGAGTTGGGTAACAATAAACATCTGTTACTCAGCACCAGGACACCTGCGGGTAATCGTGCGCTTTACAAATACACCTGTTATGTATTCTACTGATGATAAATATCATAGTTCGTAAAATCGTTCGGCTTGTATACAAATGCCTATTTTGACCAAGACTTTGCTTTTACATGTTAATGTGTTCAATATGTATGGCTATGTGATTTCACTTCACATTTGTTTAAAAAATTCCTGTACACTTCTACATTCTTTCACAGATTAACAAGTACGAAGCAGTGACATCTTACTTTTTTGACAGCATCAGAAGTAAATGTCATGCCCAATCAGTGATATGGAGAGCTTTCAAATTTGGGAGCTCGTTTTTGAACCAGAATTAGCATTTTTTGTGCTATAATGTACATCATACAGGTAAGTCATTGTCCTTTTACAATTCATGAGAACAAAATTGCATGGAAAATTGAATTCTTGTACATGGTTGTAATGTTATATATACTATAGCCCACCTGGTAGCCATACAGCTGTCAGAGCCAGAATGTCTGAGTGATACCAGAGAGAAAAGGAACTCACCAGCATGTTTCTATGTGTTGCAGAGTATAAACATGTATTATTTCAAGATATGAACTTTTTATTTTATATGTTCTGAGTCAAAGTTTGGCTATGATGGTAGTGAGACATACCATGAAGGTATGGTAGCTCTTACAATGCTTTATGGGATTTTTAGTAATTGGCCAATAAAGGTGTAGCTGTTGTTGGTTACTGAACCAATGGATGACACCATATTTTTGTTATTTTACCTAATTGGTTAATTGAGAGTACAACTACAGAATGCTAGGACTGGGTCACAACATGTTTAGAGGGACACTAAAGTGTGTGTGAAATAAAGTTCTGCTGGCACACTGTCGTTTTCTATTTCCAGGCCATTGGTACATTCAATACATGTTTTCAGAGTACATGACATGCTTTTTTGCTCAAATTGCTTCATAGGTACTGTCACCATCTTAATAGAGAAATTCACAAGCACTCTAGATGTGAGTAGCAAGGGTATGGTATGGTCTACTTGGTCATAAGGGCTAATCCATACCAGGTTGTGAGTACTGGATTAAGAAGGTAAAACTCTGTGAGAGACCGTTTTTTTGTATTTATAATCATATTTATTGGTTTCAATAACAGATCACAAAGAACATCTCTGGCAGTAAGAACATGCACATGATTGAAGAGACCCAATGGAAAGGAAAAGGGCAGAGCCCTGTAAAAGTGTCTGCAAAGAAAATAACAACACATGCACCCACTATCAGTCTTGACAAAAACGGTTGCAACCCCTAAGGCCGCAGGTTGAACCAATGGCCCCATACCTTGTCAAAAAGCTCGGTGCAACCCCGGGCTTCAAAGAGGGCCTCCTCTTGGGTACCGCACCAGTCCACTCCCCTTCTCCACTTCCGCCTAGTCGGTGGCTTGGCCTGGGACCAGAGCACTGCTATATCCCTTTTCGTCACTGCCAACGCAGTGCCCAGGAAGCGCTTATCGGCCCGGGAGCCATCAAGACTGTCGAACACCCCCAGGATCAGGCGCAACCTCCCATCCCAAGGTCTGCGTGAGTTCCAGTTCCACCCTGCCCAAAATGGCTCCAGGACGGGGCACTGCCAGATCATGTTGTAGAAATCCGCAGGGGCATGACTGCAACGCGTGCAGGATGGAGAGGGCCGCAAACGAGCCCTGTAAAGGCGCGCTGGGGTGAGGTATGCCGCATGGAGATAATAGAGTTGGATGAGACGCAGCTTGGAGTTGGTTGTCAGGGTCTTGGGAGCCATAAGGGCATCCCTCCAATCAGCGTCTTCTAGGGGACCCAACCACCCCTCCCAACGGGCACGCAGCAAGGCTAGGGATGCGGGCCATTGTTGACGAGGGAGCGGTAAATCCGCGATACCCCCCCTCTGCCCAGGTTCCCCATCATCACCTGGGCTTCGAGAGGGCTGAATTCCGGGAAGGAGGTAGGGACGAAATGTGCATTCGTAGGGCATGCCTTAATTGTAAATATTTATTAAATTGGGAGGAGTGGAGTGAGTATCTTTGCTGGAGATCCGCAAATGATCGAATGTGGTCCCCTACCCAAACATGTCCGAGGAGCGAAATCCCAATGCGGTCCCATCGACTTGAAGGGATGAAGTTTTCTTCAGCCAAGTGCCATTCCACAAGGGCGTCTGCCTGGTAAGTGTCCCGTTTCAGCGTGTGTGGTGTAAGGCCGCACGCCAGGCCATGAATAACGTTCGAGTGACGGAGGTGAGGGTGTGTGGCATGGAGGCCCCGTACAGGTAGGCTTGGAGCTGTGGAAAATCCATCGACCGGAGTTCCACCAGCCGCCCGCAAACCAGTCGTGGATCACAAGAAGCCTTGTGGCCAGGTAATATAGGTGGAGATTGGTGACCCCCATCCTATGGAGGTATGCGACAATGTGCCAGAGAGAGTCGCGGCTGTCTGCCCCCCCACAAAAACCGGTAGAGGGTACTGTCTAATTCCCGGAACCAACTCCCTGGGAGATAAAGGGTAATATTCTGTAAAATGTACAAAAAACGGGGTAAGACCATCATTTTGTAGAGGGCACTTCTGCCAAGGGGGTTGAGGGGACGGGATTGCCATTTCTGGAGGTCCGCTTTGGCTTTGGTTACCAGGGGTGTAATATTCAGGGCCGAATCAAGTTCCGGAAGGAGAGTGACCCCCACCCCCAAGTATTTGAACGACTGCCTGCGCAGGGGAATGGAAGTCTGCCAGTCGAAACAATCTCGGGATGGGTGTAGAGGGACCAGTGTAGATTTTGCCGGGTTGAGCCGGAGCCCAGAGACTCGTTCAAAGGCCAGGCAACGTGGGCCCGAGCGCTCGGGGTCCGCCAGAAAAAGGAGGACATCGTTCGCATATAAGGCGATCTTGTCAATCTAGTACGGGTCCCAAGCCCAGCCACGGATACCGGGGTCCTGACGGATAAGGGAGGCCAGCGGCTCCATTGCTAACGCAAATAAGAGCAGTGAAAGCGGGCAGCCCTGGCGGGTGCCCCTGTGAATAGGAAATGTCTCTGAAAGCACGCCATTAATCAGGACCCTCGCCCTGGGACTGGAGTACAGTACCCGGATAAGGCACCGAAACTGGAGCCCAAAACCCATCACCTCCGACACGTCCCCCAGATAGCTCCAGTCGACTGTATCAAAGGCTTTTTCATAGTCAATGAAAAGCAAGGCCAGATACGGGGTAAGCTGGTGACGATGTGCTAGGGTGAGGTGAAGTCACCGTATGCAGTGCCTGGTGCCCCGAGCCGGCATAAATCCACACTGGTCTGGGTGGACCAAATCAGGCAAGTGGGGGCAGAGTCTCTGGGTGACGGCAGTGGCGAAGATTGTTACCTCAGTATTGATGACGGAGATGGGGCGGCAATCCGCACATGCCAGAGAGGGTGGCTGCGTCTTCGGGAGGACCACGATGGTAGCCACATCCGTCTCGGAGGGGAAGGACCCCATGTCCACCACATGGTTGAACAAATCCAGTAAGGGGGAAAACAAAGTGTCGCCATAGGTGGCATAGTATTCTTGGGGATAGCCGTCCGGCCCTGGCGTCTTGCCTGGATGTAAAAGTGAAATGGCCCCCTGTATCTCCTCCGGAGTGAAGGGAAGATCCAAAGTCTCCGCGACCGCCTGCGTGAGGCGGGCCGGCTGGGTCCCGGTCTCGGACAGCAGGGCAGGGAGAGAGGCACCGGGGGGTCGGGCCGCGTAAAGAGCAGCATAGTAGTCTGCAAAGGTTTGGGCGATCGCCCGATAGGTGACGTGATGACCACTGGTCACATCATGGATCTCGGGAATAATGCGGTTGGCTTTGGGGTAGGACACCAAGTTATGGGGCAATATACCGTTTTTATCGCCCCACCCTTATACGCGTGCCACGGAAGACCGCCATAGCATTTGAGCTGATTCCAGTGAGATCTGACACGGATCAGTGCAAGTTGCCGAGCAGACACAGCACTGTCAGAGCTAGCCTGGACCCCTTCCAGCTATGCTGCGTAAGCCTCGAGCTGCACCAGTCGGGCGGTCTGCTCTGCGCATTTCGCATGGACCAGGCCTCTAGCCACTCCCCATATAGTAGCCATGCCAGCCTCCCGCAGGGCCCGATTCACAGAACTAACTTAAGACAAAATCTTACTACCATTTTGGTATTCACAGAAGGCACTTACTCATTTTGGTATTCACAGAAGACACTTACTCACTTCGGTATTCACAGAAGTTAGGAGTCCTAACTTTAGGACTCCTAAATGCCTTCTGTGAATACCGAAAGTCTTAACATTAGGATTTTTCTCAGTTTAGGAGTCCTAAAGTTAGGACTCCTAACTTTACTACTACTAAACTGAGAAAAACCCTAATTTTAAGGCTTTCGGCATTCACAGAAGGCATTTAGGAGTCCTAAAGTTAGGAGTCCTAACTTTACTACTACTAAATTGAGAAAAATCCTAATTTTAAGACTTTCAGTATTCACAGAAGGCATTTAGGAGTCCTAAAGTTAGGAGTCCTAACTATACTACTCCTAAACTGAGAAAAATCCTAATTTTAAGACTTTCGGTATTCACAGAAGGCATTTAGGAGTCCTAAAGTTAGGACTCCTAACTTCTGTGAATACCGAAATGAGTAAGTGCCTTCTGTGAATATCAAAATGAGTAAGTGCCTTCTGTGAATACCAATGGTAGCCCTGGCCATCAATTGACAGTCTGGGGCTGGTAGCAAAAATAAATCGATTCGGGAGTGGGTGTGATGGGCCGCCGAAGTGTGAGTGTATTGCTCACGACGGGGGCTCCACACCCTCCAAGCATCACATAGACCCAGGGCAGACGACCAATCAGACAAGCGCCTAGCAGAGGCAATGCGTGGTGCTGAGGGAACACCCAATGCGTCGCAGGAGGGTTGCAGAACAGTGTTGAAATCGCCTCCAATGACCGTCAGATCTTGGGGAAACGAGGAAATGATAAGTGTGAGACGGCGAATGGCAGAGGCCATGGCGACGGGAGGGACATACACACAAAGGAGGTTAAAGGAGTGTCCCTCGACCTTACCCGTCAGGGCCACATACCGGCCATGGGGTCTATCTACGCCTGCGCTAGGGTAAAAGGAAGACCCCTCCGGAGCAGTATGGCAACCCCTCGGGAACCCAGTGTGAAACCAGAGTGCCAGACCCTGTCAAACCCATACCGGGCAAGGAAATTGTATTGGGAACCCAGAAGGTGCGTTTCTTGGAGGAACAGGATATCAGGCGCATGTCGCTGAGCGCTACGAAGGACGGCAGTGCATTTTATGCGGTCCAGGATGCTGTTGACATTCCATGACAGGACATGGAGGGGTCTATTTAGGGTGGACACCATTTGTGCGGATAATGTGTGGTGAAGGGACCGCAAGCGCAGGTTGACCCGGATCCCAAGGGAGGCAGCGGACCATGATCGGTGTCAGTGGGTGAAAGTGCTGCAAATCAGTAAATCCCAGGTCATCATCATAAGTGAACGTGCATAGATCTCTGCCAAGAAAAACAAAAAACAGCAGCCCGTAGGCGGCGGAAAAGTACAAGAAGCGGGAGACAACGTTCTAACCCCCTCCCTTGCCCCCCAACACCCCCACCCTACACTTCTGAAGAGGAAGCATCTGTCGCCCTAGAAGGAAAAACAACATGCAACAACAACCCACCAATGCGTCTAGCTGCTAAGCTAAAACGGTTAGCTGAACATGGACAAATTGGAGATGGACCGCACTCCATAGAGTCGGATAGATAAACGTCATCAGCTGCAATTATCATGAGAACATTCCAGCAACAGGGAAACTCCAGTAGAACCCAACACTGAAATAGGAAGCAGTTTGCATAACAGGAATATGTCAAGGATAAATCACTCCCAATACAGAGACAGAATAACATTCATGGGTACAGAAGTCATGTAAGAGACTGAGTAGAAAGCCTTGCTGCAGGCCAGAGTTCAAGTCCCCTCGTTGTCCCCGGTTCCACGGAGCACGGGGCTCTTAGACAGGTCGGAGTCAGATATGGCCGGGCGCAAAGCTGTGGAAAGATCCGGGAGCGGGCTCAAATCATTCCGGGAGGTACTCAGGCTGGGAGGTAGTCGGGCTGGGAGAAGATAACCTCTGAGTGGATGCACGAGAGGGAGGGTGCTGGGCGAGCACCCCCGGCAAGCGGGAAGCCCCCCCGACGGTCACTTTTCCTGCGGGACCTGGTCCTGCGTCTCTGGGGCCTCGGCATGGATGGGCGGGACTGTGCAGGGTCCTGCCCTGTATGAGAGGGGGCCGGCTGACTCAAGAGGTGCCGCTCCTCCGTGACCCAGGTCCATGCTGCCTGGGGGTCATCAAAGAAGAATGTCTTGTCTTGGAAGACAACCCTGAGCCGGGCCGGGAGTAGGAGACCGTAGCGCAGGCCCAGGTTGCGAAGCTTCTGTTTGACATCTGCGTATGTCCGACGTTGGGCCTGAACCTCCCTGGTGTAATCCGTGAAGACCATGATCCTATGGTTTTGGAACAACAGAGGACCCTGCGCCCTAGCCGCCCTGAGAATGGCATCTCTGTCCCAGAAGTTGAGGATCCTCAAAATAATAGGGCGGGCGGGAGCACCGGGAGGAGGCCTGGGGGCCAAGGAGCTATGAGCACGCTCTATAGCAAACCAGGGCGAAAGGGACTCGTGAGGCATCCACAGACGCACCCAGCTTCCCACGAAGGTGTCCGCGTGGCCCTGCTCAGCCCCTTCAGGAAAGCCGATCAGGCGTAGGTTGTTTCTTCTTGATCAGTTTTCAGCATCTTCGGCTCATCCGTGGAGCTCCGAGGTCTGAGTCTGGAGGCGGGCCACCTGGGACTTAAGCTGGCCAATGACGTCTCCAGCCGTTGAGATACGAGATTCAGCCTCCTTAATGCGCTCCGTGGCATTGCGCAGGTCCTGATGAATAAGGGCCATTCCCACCCTCACCTCGCCGATTTTGTTCTCGACTGAGGCCTGTGACGCGCCTATCACCTGAAGGATTGTGAAAAGATCGCCCCCCGCGAGGGCCAGCGCATCAGGAGCCCCTCCTACGGGATTGCGGCCCGACGTAGTAAACTGGTCAATTTTCGTCTGGGTTGGCAGGCCAGAGGTCTGCAAGGCGCGAGTCCTGCCCATCACCACCAAAGACGGGGCTTGGTCACCGCCTAGGCAAGAGGCCGAACAGCAGTCCCAAAAGGAAGGGCGAGGGGGGCCGGACACCCATGATTGTCAATACTCAGACCCGGGTGCTCCGTTCCACCCCCCGGTATCACTGCGGAGAGGGGAGCACTTCTGGGGAAGGCAGCCAGATCATGCCAGCGGCAGCGGCCCCGACGTGTCAGCGACACAAGCTCCACGCCCGGTGGGACCAGCCCCGTCTCCAAGTGAGTACCTATGGACCAGTGGAGGCCGTGGGGGACCCGCACCCCTCAAAGAGGCTCCTTAACCAACCCAGGCCGGTCGGAGCAGAGAAGGGCCAACCTTCACCGCCCAGCCCCAGGCCGGCACCCCCAGGCGCGGACCCCTTGGTGAAAGTTGTGGTTTGCGGTGGGGGGGAAGAGAACAACCAGAGCTGAAGAGGGGCGAGTGCACCAATATCACCCCCACCCCAGGCAGCCCCAGGAGGAAGACCAGGCCTCCGCATCACCGCAGAGTGGGGCAGACAGGGGGGCACGGGAACCAGCGCCGCAGCAAGCGGTGACAGGAGGCCCCTAGATGACCCAGGGGACCCTGGAGAGGGCGACAGATCAGTTATGTCAGTACAAGTCCCCGCGGGCGAAGCGCCCTCAGGTAGGCAGGACAGGCTAGTAAACTGCCCCCAGGAACATGGCGTGCTGCAATGAAAAGGAAAGAGGGCCTGGCCAGCCTTAGCGCTCCTCCCCCACTGCCTAACAATAGCAGCCGATCAGGGAAGCTGCACGGGAGCACCCATGCCCCCCACACACAAGTTCACCCGCCGGCCCCACCTCCAGGGCTCCAAGCAGGATGAGGGAAGGATCAGGACCGGAGCGGCCACTCTACGCCGCTGCCCGACTGCGGCAGCCGAGCCCTACCGCACCTCCTAAAACCTCCAAAAGTTCACCGTCTTGGCGGCGCAGACCCAAGCAGAAGGTCCGGAGGCAGAGACAGGCAGCCGCTGCCCTGGAGTGTCAGTGCCCCCCTCCCTCCGAGCAAGTAGGAGCCAAGGTGAGAAGGAAAGCCACCACTGCAGGGGGGACGCGCGCACACCCCATGCCGCTACCCACTCCCGGCAGCCGATCACCGAAGCACCCACATTCACCGGGCCGATGCCGGAGGGATCCTCTCCAATCGGGCCTCACGGAACACCGGGCCAGCCCACAGGTTGAGGAAGGTGCAGCCCGGCCCCTGCGGGTCCGGCCACGTGAGGGTGAATCCACACAGCCGCAGCACCACCGCAAGGCTGATCAGCGAGGCACCAGTGAGGAGGATGAAAAGGGGGGGGCAGTCCAGTCCAGTCCCCCTCAGGACCTAAAGGAGCCCAGCTGTGATCCAACCAGGCGCAGGTCCCAGCTCACGAGCGCCGCTTCAAGGAGGCCACCATTTTAAGGGTTCCAGGCCGCAGCAGGTAAGACGCAGAACGGGACAGCGGAGACCCCACCGCCCCCACCAGAAGCACCAAAAACCATCCAAAGGGGCCGAAAACCCCAGAGGGTGGCGGAGAGCCATGGATGACAGCAGCAGACGGGTTGATTAGAGGCGGATGATGGAGGGGGTCCAGAGCACTCTTGGAGTGCGACTGCCATCTTGACGCTTCAGGCCACGCCCCGTGTGAGAGACTGTTAATAAAGATTTGACTACAAGTTATGTCATGACTTACTATTGTTCTTCATGACAGTTATAATGTGTACAACACATATACAAAAAAAGTGGATCAGCTTTACAGCAGTTTGTGTATTTTCCTGTTAAACACCAGGCCATACAATAGATACTTGTCAGACGAAAGTCTGAATCATTACACATAATGCGCATTATAATGCCACTATGTACCCCATGTTACAAATACAAAGGTGCTTTTACTTACCTGTCTACACTCTACCTGGGATTGCTGTAAATCCTTCAGTGTGCTGGATCCCGTAAATCTTTTCCTGCCAGGGCAAGAGGTGCAAAGGCATGGGAGAACCACTACCAGTCTGCTGGGCTGATAGGTGAGCTTTGGAGGCCAGATATCTGAACCTCCCCTGCAGATTTTCCAGCACTTCCTAATATCCTCCTGTGGCCACCTCGACACAGAATTAACTCTTTGGACAATCCTGACCCACATTGACCTTTTCTTACTAATAGCTGTAGATTGGACAAGTGACCCAAAAGAAGTGGGGCTCTACCCTAATGATTTCATCCACTATGATGGTCAAATCTGTGTCTGGAAATCTGGGGTTTCTTCTCCCAGCCATGGTTGAAAACAAGTAATTATATGGTAGTTTAAAAAAGGGAAGACAATTATTGATATTGAGGGAAAAAATAAAAAATTATGGCAAAAGGTGAATTCCCCAAAATGACTATCTGCTGCTTGCTACTTCTGAGCAAAGACAAAGGATAATTGTATAGCATTGGGAGTGGTTTATACTGAGCTCAACAGGTAGGAATACTTAGGAAATTAGTGTGAGGTGTGTACGTTCAGCATCCATCATTCAGATGCAACGTTACACCACAGAAATCCCATTCAGTGACATATTTCTTCTGACGCTTTACCACCGCGAGCCCACTACACTGATTGTAACATATACATTTGGTGGACGGAATCCCGTCACACCAACGCCAATAGAGTGTTTTACGGGAGCAGAGGATTCATCGCTCAATGCGTGGTAGAACCGCTAGGAAGACAGATCTCCCTCCTACATGACTGATGGCAGTTTTACCACTTTCTATATAAATCAGACGTAATGTACTCTGCAAGGCCGGCGGGTGGAATTAATCCTCTGTCATGGAGGACGGACAGCCAGACTGCCAAGATCTAAATTTGGCCCTTTGTCTTTAGTCTTTGGTCCTATTCTAGTGTGATTCTTTATTCTCATCCAACCAGTAGTGGGCAGGGAGGTCACACCTAAGAATAGCATCTGTTTCCTGGTACTCATTGCTGGCCAGTTATTGTCTAAGAAAAAGAAAAACGCTATGGGGCTTAACACCCTCTATTACTCATCTCTTTTCATCTGGTCTGCACATTCCCATTTATCTATATACAAAAGACACACCATTTCCCCTTATTTTGTCTCCACCTCAGGCACATTTGTAATGTAGCAGTCATCATCTTATATGTGATACATGACTACACACTCATGCGTAATACAATGATATACAAAATATAGTGTGAAATCAATATAAAGCCTATAAAAGACTACACCTGGATCAATGAATGCTTAATATAATAGGGTGACCAACCATCTGTAATTTTCACTGACTCTTGGTGAATTAACCATAATGTACATTGCCTCTGATGAAGATTTCTACAAATAGCATTCGTCCGTAATTTTAGCCTTTGTGCTAAAAGACTTTTGTTACACTTTAAATGCCTTGGCTGAAGTGGAAGGTCTCCTGTGCTGTGATCCAGAGGGAGGGGCAGACACATAAACAAGAAACAGGTCTGGCCAGGGTGCCGGCTGCCTGAAAAGAATTGTGGATCCTTGAAGCTGGTTAATCTGTTAATGTAAAGGCTGCTTGGGAGCCGGTAGATGTGGCATTAATTGATGGAGACACTTTAAGCTTCCTGAAGACAAAGATTTTTTGGGGGAGAGATATTGTAGGGGGTGTTCCAAAGTGAGTTGTTGAGTGCGTGCTTTTAATGTGCAGTTTTAAAACTGACTGGTGCAATCTCCATATTACTAAATTGCGCACTTTGAAAACACTTTTTTGATTTTAACCTAAATGTATGTGCCCATTTTGTGGCAGCCTATCATATACTGTGTGAATTGCAAATTTAAACTAATGATTTACTTATTCAGATTGCTTTTTGTGATGGACAGGGACCTCCTAGCACTAAAAATACACCAGTCACTATTTGTCACTGATCCAAACAGAATTCAGTTCTATGAGCTTCTGGTTGCACACTCATACATCTGCAGTTATCACACTAATCAGCAAAGGTTTCATAACATAAAATAGTGCGTTTCCCACTAATTCTTTCATTTACTTTTCATTCAAGGTGTGTATTATTCTATATGCATTTACCTGATAGTGAAATATTTAAAAAATTGTCTTTGAATATTTTGTTCTTTTTATCTACGCCTTTGATTCTGCCTCCATGCTCACTGACTGCATACCCATTGCACTCAGAATCACAGTATCCATACTTTTAATGCCTTCGACCAATGACAAATCCAGTGATGTTAACATATGTTGTCCTGCAGTTCCTCATCTTCACTATGCACTTTTGTTCTAGACATTGTGTCAAATTAACCTGTGATCTGTATTTACTTAAAATACTGTACTATTCATCTGACAGAATTGTACAAAACACCTACCACTGGTACTAAAGAGGATTAAAAAAGGAAAGTAATCTAGGGCCGAATGAACAACCATTCCATTTTGAGAATTACAAATTGTAACATTTTGTGACTCGCAAAATGGAACGTACAACAGTGTTTCAAATACTGTTTGCGATTCCTAATGGGAAACATTACGACCTACCTCAATATTAGTGAGACCCCTGAGTAGTGCTTTTTCTTGTCCACAATTCCCTCTCACCGGTTTCTGGAGAAATCCATGGTATGAGTGGTTGGCCTCCTATATCTATGTTTTATAGGTTTTTCAAGCTTGAAGTTTAAAATGCACTGTTTCTCTCTCTCAACCCAATTTTGCGCTACCGTTCTTCTGATTTATCCTTTTCCATTTGTATTATGGCAGTCACTATTGCGGTGACTAACCGCGCGGCGGTTACAGCGTTCTTGACCCAATGTGGAGTCCCCAATGCGGGGGCGTCCTTTATCTTTGGTGTCGAGGCAGATGCAGCTCACTGCTTCAAGATTTTTTACTCTTGGGTTACATTTCTGACAGTGGATGAGAATTATAATTTATTTCATGTATATACAGCAGCCGCTGTACAGCTAGCTTATCGTCCTTATGCATTACTTGAAGTTCCGTTGACGGCCTGGGAGCAACCATCTGGTTTAATGGATCCCTTGCTCACCCTGTTTCTGTGGTCCCTTTAGGCCCCTTATGAGTCAATGGGGCCACTTGTCCCACTTTGGCGGGTTTTACACTGCATCCAAATTATGTTAATGTTACACTCGCAGAGCTACGTCAGTTACATACAATGCTGATCCATATACACAGAAGTGTCATACAATTTATGTCACATGCGATTCAAGTTGCTCCAACTTGAGCCGCTCCCCAGCCACTAGGACACGGTGGTGGTCTTGTTATTAGTCCCGTCATGATTAATTCGGTGATGAACAAATGCCCTCAAAACCGTGATGACGTGCCATTTTGGCTTACAGAAAAATTTGAACAACTTGAAGCTGTCTTTCCACATACTACCCCTGTAGAAAAACACAGGATCCTTACAATGAGTTTTCCGAGTTGTTTGATTCCTGCTTTAGGTGACTGAACCACCTGGGGGATGGTATTTGCTTCAGTGTATACACTGTTCTTTGGTGCCCCCTACATGAGGGTTCTACCAAGCGTTCTGAAAAAGCTACAAGATGAACACGGGGCTGGTCCAGCCATGGACTTGGGGATGAAGTTAGTGGGAATGTTCCCAATTGTCTCTGATATGATCCTGGCCAACATTAAAGGTGAGCAGTTTACTTACAAGTTCCTTCAACACCTAGCGGCACTGCCGGACGTGAATGGGCAGCGACAGTTGCTGATTATAATTACGGAAGTGTATACATCTTTGGGTCGCAATAGTTTGGGGATTTGACCATTTGGTCAGCCACAGTCTAAACCCCCTTCTGAAAAGGAGGGTCATCCAGTCTTTCCTAAAAAGGCTTGGAACAAGAATCAGAGGTAGTAACAACAGAAGCCTGGTTCACGTGCTGGTTTGCCACCACCTGATGCTTCTGAACATAGATATGATTTGGTGACCGCTTTAAAATTAAGATGCCGTAGAGGTTTCAGGTTCCTGATCCTCGTTCTCCTTGTTCCTTTCAGGAATCATCAGATCAACAATTTGACGGGGGAGAGCAGTAGAATCGCAGACAAGGCTAGTCTACGCAAGCAAGACATGACCCACAGCGCCACTTTGACCTACAAGTCAAGCAGGAGGAGCCACCTCAATATCGACCACAATTTCAGAAGATAAAAGTTGCTACCTTGACAGCAAAGTATGCCTCAGATGGTGAGAACCCTGCTCATTGACAGGAGCTGGGCGGTAACCCTACTCAACAGCATAGCAGAGGTTACCATAGTGTGGCAGACACTTCACCAGCGTCTGGAGGAGAAATCAACTGACACTTTCATTACCGTAAAAACAGCTGATACTCGAGTTGCCCTTCCTGATAGGCTTTCTGAAGTAAGCCTCCAAATTGAAGGTGATTTTAAATGCCCAATTAAAGCAGTTTTTGGGGAAACTCTCACTTTCTCCTATGATATTTTGTTGGTGCAGGTTGATTGACCTCCCTCTTTTGTCCTAGCTTCCTCTAGAGGGGAAGATATTATTCTACCCAGTTTTTCACAATATGTTCCTGATGACGATAAAATGGCTTATGCCTGCAAGTGGGCTTTATCCCTAGCCCCAGGAAGGCTGGGACGAGGATTCCCCGGTCCAGGCAATTCCTTTGTGTTCTACATCTCAGCCCCAACCACAGTATCAAATCAAACGAGACACTAAAGCATCCATAAGTGACATTTTGACTCAATTAGAATAGCAGGGTGTGATCGAACCTTGTATTTTATCGATGAATTATCCTCTTTTTTCGATATTGAAACGGGATGGTTCAGATCATATAGTTTTAGATTATAGACATTTAAACAGTCATGTTTGTACCTTTGCATTTCAGAACACACATAGCTCTGCGTTAGTAAAGAACATTGTTCCAAAAAAGTGCAAAACCACTTTGGATATTTCCAATGGGTTTTTCAATCTTTGGCTCCTGAGAGCCGTGATTTGACCGCTTTTAGTGTGCTGGGTAATCAGTGCCAATATGTGAGATTGCCTATGGGATATAAGAATAGCCATGGTGTGTTTGCGGCATGTATGGTCTCCCTTTTACATGAGATTGACCCCGATGCCTTCTCGTATGACAATGACATATACTTGACGGATGATGAATTACAGTCACATGTCTTGTGTGTGGACCGCATTATCACACATATAGCAAACTTTTGCTAAGTCTCAAATTGTCTTCTTGGCGATTCTTTTCCTTGGAAACAAACTCAACAATGAAGGTAGGGGGTGGGACCACCACTTTCTGGAGAAATGTGCTCAATTGCAACTTCCATCAACACTTAACAAATTGTAACCTTTGCTGGGTTCTTTTTAATTTCGATAGGACATACATTCCTGATTATACCAAGCGTATCAAACCTTTTTATTCATTGATACAACCTTGTTTTTCATCTTCCAGTTGGCTTCTGGAAAATACTGCAATTCTTCGGTCCCTGCAGTCTGATCTGCTTGCGACCATCTTCTTGTTAACATAAGATAATTCTAGAAATTTGGTCATAAGGATTGTACCAGGGGCGTTAGGTTTTACTTACTTGACTTTTCAATGAGGGGGACACTGTACCTATTACATATAAATTGCATTTGTATACTACTGCTGAGATGAGTTTCTCTTCTACAGAAAAGATTTTGACAGCAGTCCAGATGGCGATTCGTAAGGAACGCTCTCTGGCTCAAGGTAAACGCATTATCGTGGTATCGCCGGTACCTGCTTTAGAAGCAGTTACAAAGGCTAGTGTTTCGAATTCTAAAGCCTTGCATCCTCGCTGGAGAAAATTGGCTTGTTCTTTGACGTTGGCTGATGTCAACTTTATTTTTGATCATTCTTTGCAAACACAGGAGGTTTTACAATATGAACATGCTCATCCTTTGCCTTTGTCATTACTCCCACTTCATCAGTACAAATGCATTATTTACACTGATGGTTCTGCGCAGCCCGCCATTGGTTCTAAACATGCTTATTCTGCAGCCTGCGCAATTTATGCAGTTAGTATTTTTGATGGGGATTTTAGATCCTCCTTAGTGCACACACAGTCTCTTGAAGGTTGTCCAGCTCAATTGGCGGAGCTTCATGCTTTGGTTTTGGCTCTTGAATTTGCTGATTCTGAAGTCCCCACCCTTATAGTGTGCAATTTGTTTTACTGTGTACAATCCTTCAATGACAACTTGTTTTTCTGGACACAAAATGATTTCCATGATTCTATAGGTAGCACAATAAAGCATAAAACGCTTTGGGTTCGAGTGGCCGCTCTTAAGGAACGTTTGACATGTTATCCATACTTTGGGCCATCAACGTGCGGGAGCACACGCTGATGGTGATTCGATGGCTGATGTGGCAGTCAAATCTGCAGTAGCCACATGCTCAGTAGCAGCAATCGCTAGGTCTATGACAAAAATTGATGAAGATATTCTGCTGGCTATCATTGTTCCAAAGGAGGGGACGGAGTTTCCCCAAGGTTTTCCTTCACGTTACACATACCACTTGTTGTCTGATCAAATTCCATTTGCAACTATTCCGTCCGTTGGGGATCGGCTGATTCCCAAAGAGGACCAAAGAAGTTCTTTGATCATTGCTGGTCATCAAGGCATGGCTTCTGCCCATGCTGGAGTAAAAGTGACAATTTTGCTTTTACTGCAACATTTCTGGTGGTGTGGTTTATATCAACAGGCACGTACATTTGTTCTTTCTTTAGACATTTATCAACAGATTAAGCCTTCTACTGTTGTACGTTTACCTCACATTCAACTTTACATCTTGGTTGCAGTGGATTCGTGCACTAGATTTCTTTGGGTTTGGCCACAACGCAGTGCTGATGCTCAAACTATTATAAAAGATTTGTGTGTCTTTGTCGGGACATTTTCCTGTGGCACCTTCCATTCTGACCCAGGTAGTGCGTTTGCCTCTAAGGCTTACTGGGATGCAATGAAGTCTCTGGGGGTACAAGTGCAATTCTCATCTCCATATCGGCCTGAAGGCAATTCTGTGGAGCGGATGAACCTTGACTTAAAGCAATGTTTAACGGCTAGGGTATTAGGTACTAGCAGGGGCTGGCTAACTCATCTCTACGGAGTATAACTTGCACTTAATAATCTCCCTGGAAGATGTCTGGGTGGGCGGACCCAATACAAAATTCTATTTGGCATTAAAATATTTAATTCTAAACAGTTTGTCAAATCACCAGACATCATCTCATATCAAAAACACCTTTTTCTGGTTTTGTTTTTGATATGAGAAGATGTCTGGTGAGTTGACAAACTTTTTAGAATGGGAATAGAGAAACATGGACCCGGGTATGACTGGCAATCTGATGAAGCCAGCTCTTGGCAGAGATAAATTAAGACTGCCCCTGGTATCCTGGTGTTCATTTATAATCAGGTTATTTTTAGTATGATGGAGGGCGACCTGGTTATTTGCCCTCTATTGCTTCCTCTTCTTTAATGGTTATGCCAGAACTTGATGGTCTAGACCAGAGGTCTTCAAACTTTTTGATGCCGGGACCCCCCTGTCAAAATGTTTTAGGCATAAGGACCCCCTCCTCATCACTGCCAACTATCCAGCGGCTGCCGGTCAGGTAAGTGTGGTGGAGCAGAGTAGGGCGCAGAAGGGATGGAAGCAGACAGATGACGGAATAAATAGGTATTATTTCTTTATTTAATTATACCTATTCGGTTGTCTGTCAACTTCCCCGCCCACCCCACCTCGCTTACCTGAGCTAGCCGCCGCTGCAACTATCGACAACCATAAATGCCCCCTGTTCCCACAGCAAATCATTTTTACATTGGGGAAATAAATTAAACTATTTTTAGCAAACCAAAGGTCAATCATGAGGGAGGGTTTCTCTTTCAATGTGTGCTGCAGAATGCAGCATACATGGAAAGAGTAAAAAACGATACGTTACGCCTGCTGTGGGGAGGCATAAGGTTTTGACGCTGCCCCAGGTTTACATAGTTTTCAAATCTGGGGCAGCATCAAAATCCATGGGTGTTGCGTGGGAACACCCACTGCAATGCCCATGGAATGCCTACTTGACATAGAGTAAGGCAATGCAGCGACTTGCGCTGCTTTGTCTTACTCCATATCTATAAGGCCATGCAAAGCCACGCAGGGTGACTTTGCCTCGCCTCATAGATATTGTTGAGACGCTTGTGCCACCAAAGTTTTTTTTTAAATGACACTCCGGCAGTACAAGCCTATCATAAACCAGCTCCAAAGTAATATCAGACCATAAGTAATGCATTTTCTTTTTGCATAACTGTCCCTCAACTCCTCCTCAGAGGTACTAAGCGCTCTGTAAATACAGTTATGATTAAAAGCACCCACTTCACATCTCAGTTGTTAAACACCAGGCAAAAAAACAAAAACACATCTTTGCCCTCACAATGCTTGGAGTGATACGAGCAACTAAAGCCAGAACCCCTCCCAAGCATCCTTTACATATGCAGATTAACTTCTAGCACACATTTGCTTTTCATTCAGGCAAGCAGGCACCCTGGAAAGAAGGCGTGTTAGAGGGATTGTTTTACCTGTCTGCTGGGCCTCTTCCTTTTACAGCACACAAGACTCAAGTTACTTCAGCTGAAGTGTTTTAACGATTGCTGTGTTTTTGTCCAAAGGAAGAGCACATGTTATGTATACCAGGCAAAAGTTAGGCCTGGAAATGCACGACCCCCTTCCCAGGACTCCGTGGACCCCCTGTGGGTCTCGCCCCACAGATTGAAGGCCTCTGGTCTAGACGTTGTGGCAGCTGCTGCAACCTTTGACGTAGATAACCATTGTGTTATGTTACAGAAACTACAAAAAATCGTGTGATTCACAAGCGAAAGCCCATTTGCTCTCTTCCACGAATGCAGCGGTGCTGATTCCTGTTTCTGGCAGGCTTCCTAAAGTTGGAGATCGGGTCCGAGAAAAGCTGAAGAACAAAAAAGAATGTGGTCCATCCTAGTGTGCACCAGTCAGAGTCCTCGGTTTAAAATGCACCTGTACTGTGATTCTGCCTCTGCTACCTGCTTGAAAGGAGAATTGTTACATTTCCATCGAACATGTCAAGCTACACTATATGGTTGATACTAAATAGTATGCCTCCAAGCATTCCACACCGGGATCTCTCACTGAATCCAGTGGCTTCTGTTCCTTCGAATAATCCCCAACAAATGGCGGGGGAGCTGGAAATTTCAATCAATTTATTGCCTGTTTTACTTTCTACATCCACAACTGCGGATATTGAGCATGCTTCTCCTACCGTTGAGGTTATAATTGACATTCCTGAAAGTAGAGTCCATTAACCTTCTACTGAATTAGAACCACCATTGTTTCAGCTGGGCTCCAGTGGATACTATATGGACCAAGCTAGTTTTTCATCTGAATCGTCTTTGTCATCATCATATGTCGCAAAAACCCCTATACATACCAGTCTTTTCATCTCCTGGTTCAAAAAGACTTACCTAGTCCCTCCGTGGACATACATCTAGAATGGTGCTGACAATGGTGTTCCTTTTCAAGTGGATTGGGTTTGTGACTGTGTTTTTCCTCTTGATTAATGGCCATTACTTACCTGAACACTCTGATGTGAACTTTGTTGACGGTGTTCTAGCCCCTCATACGTCCTCCCATAGAATGAAATGAGATCAAGCCCTAGTTAATATTTCAGCATTCCCAGTTCATGATGGCATTGTTTGGGATAAAGTACCATACGATATCCATGGCCCGGCTGAACTTTTGAACATTTCATTAGTTTTCCGTGTTTCATTAGGAGATGTGGTTTTGCCTGATATATACTCTGAGGACTGGGATATTCATGCTGTTCATTCATTGTTCTCTGACTTGACATAATATACTTCTTCTTACACTGAAGATTTTTATTTAAATTCTGCCAACTATGCCAATTTGTTCTGTTATCAACATTATGGCCATCATTTATACACAAGAAAAACACTCTGAGACCATTTTTTAATTGTACCCAATAGGAGCATTGCCCAACACCTTTGCAGGGGAGTTCAGGGACCCAACAGAGTAAATTTATGTATTTTTCTGGAGATAATATTTCTGATCCTCAGTCCTATTTTTACAAACTAACGATACCATCCTGCAATTTGATTTATGTTGACCCACACAAAATGAGTTTATTCCTCGTCCTTCATATATGATTTGTCCATGAAGGGTTATCAATATTTGAAGGACACGATTGATTTGAAATCCATTTGGGGTACCAAAAATCGGCACATGCAGGGCACAGAATCATTGCATCGGGCTTGTCTGATACCGTCTTAGCTCTTATCTTTAAATGCGACGGTACAACAGACTACTTGTTTTGGTTTAGCCACGGCCAAAAATCTGAATTCTCCATCCATTCCATCATTGGCCCAGTATGACACATGGCAAACACATACCAACTATACAATTGAAGACTTAGCTGTCATGTTTCAGAATGCCACACTTAACTCTGCCACTATTGACCCCTTGGGATGGTTACTGTGGCCAACGAGCTCCAATGCATGTCAATTACGCTTTCTGAATACTACATAGGGGTTTACACAAAGTAAGCCTGATCCACGTTTACCACATTCCCATACAGTTACCACATACTCAGTGGGTAACTTGTGTAGGCAATGGTTAGAACATTCTAAGCTGTCATCTGTGAAACAACACCTTTCTCTCTTGTCAGGTGACATTGATCTGGCTGATTTTCTTTTAGGTCTAAAGTCCCCTCCAACAAAATGTTTTGTTTATGCAGACTATAATGAATTTTGAAAGCTATTGCTGAAATTGAGCAAGCTCATTTAGAAAAAGTTCTAGCAGTTGTCGATAACAGCATTAATACAACTCTCTTCTCGTATATATACTTTGGATAATTTTGTATCATCAGTCATTGACATTGTTCAACAAGAAGTGTCTGCATCATGATCAAAATCAGTTACGTTCTGTGATGCAATTTGCATGGACCTTACAAACGCTCAAAAGTGGAAAAGTACAGAGGGATTATATGAATGCTTCCGCACTATTTTTGTCATCTAATTTGACTTATAAACAGAAATTCATGTCAATGAAGGATGCAACATATACATTGTTACATATTGAACAATTAGAACAGTTACCCTTTTTTGTGGCAGAGACTGATTCAACTGTGTGGTTAATACATGGGGTTATTTCCCACTTAGGGCGAAAAGCGTTCCAACAAACAATTAATGGACGGAATGCTGACAATGCAGACATTCTCCCCCAGTCAAGAGATCTGGGTTAAATCCATCGTGCTTGGCAGTTCGGGCTGGACTGTTCCCATGAGGCACAGGGTCAAGACTGATTTGCATATGGCCATGTCTAAACTGGGGTGGTGTAGTGGGCAAAAGAAAGATGGATTTAACCCAGATCTCTTGACTGGGGGAGAATGTCTGCATTGTCAGCATTCCGTCCATCATTTGTTTGTTGTAACGCTTTTCGCCCTAAGTGGGATGGGTATTCCCAGACGTGGGACCCGTGCTCACTACGCCACTGGAGTTAAGCTAGCCTGGCTGATGACGGCTGATAGCCAGAAACCGGTCCTAGGATGCTTGATTCCGGTCCAGGGAAGACATGGCTTGGCAGTTCGGGCTGGACTGTTCCCATGAGGCACAGGGTCAAGACTGATTTGCATATGGCCATGTCTAAACTGGGGTGGTGTAGTGGGCAAAAGAACGATGGATTTAACCCAGATCTCTTGACTGGGGGAGAATGTCTGCATTGTCAGCATTCCGTCCATCATTTGTTTGTTATAACGCTTTTCGCCCTAAGTGGGATGGGTATTCCCAGACGTGGGACCCGTGCTCACTACGCCACTGGAGTCAAGCTATCCTGGCTGATGATGGCTGATAGCCAGAAACCGGTCCTAGGATGCTTGATTCCGGTCCAGGGAAGACATGGCTTGGCAGTTCGGGCTGGACTGTTCCCATGAGGCACAGGGTCAAGACTGATTTGCATATGGCCATGTCTAAACTGGGGTGGTGTAGTGGGCAAAAGAACGATGGATTTAACCCAGATCTCTTGACTGGGGGAGAATGTCTGCATTGTCAGCATTCCGTCCATCATTTGTTTGTTGTAACGCTTTTCGCCCTAAGTGGGATGGGTATTCCCAGACGTGGGACCTGTGCTCACTACGCCACTGGAGTCAAGCTATCCTGGCTGATGACGGCTGATAGCCAGAAACCGGTCCTAGGATGCTTGATTCCGGTCCAGGGAAGACATGGCTTGGCAGTTCGGGCTGGACTGTTCCCATGAGGCACAGGGTCAAGACTGATTTGCATATGGCCATGTCTAAACTGGGGTGGTGTAGTGGGCAAAAGAACGATGGATTTAACCCAGATCTCTTGACTAGGGGAGAATGTCTACATTGTCAGCATTCCGTCCATCATTTGTTTGTTGTAACACAAGTTGATAATTCATCATTAACATATTTTAACATACATTTGCAGGTGTTTGAATGATATCTGTAATAAAGAATTCCACAATCTCATCCCGCATCAAACACATTGGAGAGGATATCTTACAATAGTCCAGGAGTTAACTTTCTAGCTCAACTCTCCACACATTGGTATGTTTCGTGGTGTCTGGTTGGGTGGGTGTTCCAGGGGCGTAGGTTGGTAGTTTGCCCTCACCTCTACCTTGGTATGTCTTCTTGGATAGGATTTGTGATTGCATTCCCTGTCAGAATTATTTGGTTTCAGAAATACCGAGGGCGAGAACAAAATTGTTAACTGTGGGGAGATACCGAGTGTGGGCGAAGGTGGGGAGCGGTCGGAATGTACATCGGTGTCGGTCAGTGATGTGGCTGGCTATGGTTCAGTCTTACTGTACTGCTGTGTGTGTAAGGGTGGGAGGGACAGTCTGTGAGACATTATGTGTATAATTGGTGAATATTATTGCCTCTCCACTGTATTGCTGCAACAGTTGGCATTTCTACCTTATCCTATTCTCCTTCAGGCTCCCCATCTTCTGGGTGAGCCTGCTCACCATTGCCATGTAGCTATAGGACTTTTGTTCGCACACATATTTTATGTGTGATGCAGCACACCAAGATGATTTCACACACCATTGGCAGTGAGAAGAGCAGTCTACCCCTAGATAAATCTATGCAACAGAAGCAGGATAGCTTGACTCCTAAACTCAAATGAATGATAGACCTGGTGCTGCATAGGGCATAACACACCAAACCCATGGTATTTTCCAATGGTGACCCACCTAAATTTTGTAGTTGACATGCACTACAAATTTACTGATGCCAGGTTATGTTCTATGTAGTGTCACATACTCTGCTAGATAATTGGTCTTTGTGACAGACATGAGAGGATCAACTACTGTATGCCAAAATGTAATGTTCAAATATGATTAAAAAAAAGCTTACAAGATGTTAGTTTACTGACTGTTTAATTATATACTTACACATAATTTCAATTAGCTCATAATTAGGAGTGATTTTGAATTAATGTGTCAATCTGAAAGAAATTATCAATGATTCCATCCTTCCTCCATGTTGCTCCTGCTGTACTGCCAGGTACTTCTTCTTTCTCTCCATCCTCAGGATTTCCATGATCACATTGTTGTCGGGCAAAGGTGCATTAGTCCAGACACATATTTTGTGGGGTATACAACAAAGAAGTAGGATTTTGCATACTAGGGGTGAGGAGTATAACAGTCTACTGCCAGATATGTCCAGACAGCGAAAACAGGACTTTAGGACACCAAAAGTCTGTTCCACTATGAACCTAAGTGAAATATTGCAGGCCATCTGTTCCTTGGTTTGAAGATTTCTGATCAGTGTCATCACCATGGCATAAGTGCATACCCTTGGTCGGCTGAATACAAGTGTTAAATTAGTCTGCAATCATGATGTCAGGAATCCCCATTGTACAAGGTATAGTGTTTCCTGTGTTATTTGCCAACATCCAAAAGGTGGTCACATTAGTCATGTTGCATTGTGTGTGTAGAAATAGCTTATTTAAAGAGCGACTACATTTGTAACCCTTTATTTCCTGAAATTGTTTGTGACATTCATGTCTGGCTGCATTTAAGTATAATTGATTTCTCTATTTGGTGAACGGAATTGTAACAGCTGTTCAGGCATTTGAGTATAATTTGCTCTGAACTTTCTGACAACATATCCTGACGCATACTTAATACATTACTACGTGCATATAATCAGGTGAGATGAAACGCTATTTAAAGCATACTAAGCGCCAATCATTGTTTGGAATACTTAGACTAATATGCCTGTAGATGTTTTATATTTCATAGCAACAGTATTTTAAAAAACGTCATAGTGCTTATTGAGTGAAACACCCTTAATGAACATAGAAAACATCTCACTCAACACGAAGAAAGGAAATATGAGTGTAGTACAAACTTTTTGTATTGTTAGATAGGGAGTTTAGAGTTGGTATCGTTAATGTCTGTTTAAATATATTTTAGGTACAGTCTGAACTGCTTTTGAAAAACCGTACTGGACTCCGTATCCTAGCAGGCCCAGGAGGTGAAGCGCAGCAGTCTCTCTTTCTTCTTTGTTTCTTGTCCCAAATCCCCTTCCCTCTTTGGACACCTGCCAGGGCTCCTGTTTTTCTCAGCAGCACTGAGAGGTGTTCAGGGAAGGCTGAGGAACTGTCATCGCCCCTGCAGACGGACCTGGATTTCAGGTGAGTGGCTGGACTCACATCTTACAATTAACTATGGGCCAGATGTATGACCGTTTTTTCCAGTCGCACACATGAAATCAGCCTTTGTGCGATGGCAAAATAGGTCTTCCCTATTTACAAACCCTATTTTGCGAGTTGGTAACCTATTACCAACTCGCAAAGTGCCAATGCATTTTAGGATGTGATTAGTCATCAATGATAAGGTGAATTCAACATTTTTTGAGGCAATTGTCTAACAAGCTTTAATTGTGTGGATGTAGGGGTGCCATTCCAAATAGTGAATCCTCATCCTTACAATTACATCACACATGGGAGTAGCTGAAGGAGTTTCTTCGTTCTGGCACACATTTTGCAAGCAAATGTTTTATGCATCTACATGTTACAATGTGTCAGGCATGGACATGTGAGTGGATGTATGTGACCCTATGTGATGTTTATAGACACATAGCAGTGCACTGTATCCACTGTAGGGACACTATACAGAAGTTAGTAGATGTGTTGAGAGTTTTCACAGCACCATTGAACAAGTAGACTGCATACACTGCAATGCAAGACACTTTGGGACCAGTGTAGACCATATTATTTGGTATCCGTTTATTGTGTGTCTGCACTGGCAACAGCAGTGCAGATTTCCCCTTAAAAATGTTGTTTTAAGCTGTCATAGAGGATATGGTGTGTGCATGAGGAGACAACTTGCTGCACACTCTGGACCCTTGGATGAGAGCTGTGGTGATTCAGTCACTGCAATTCTTCACATGTTGTGCACACTGGATGGGATGTGTGTCTTTGTGATGTAATGCTGCATTGCTGTGAATAACTATTGCAGTACTACTGTATGTATTTGATTTGTAATCTCACAGAAGCGTGTTATGTCATCTTCCCTCATGCACACGGGAATGACTTGGAGCACACAGGGGATGCTTTGCTTTTTATACGTCTAGTTGTACCTAATCATTATGAGGTGTTGTTACATGAGTATCTTATACAATATTTGGATGTACACAGGATTCCTCATGTTATATGTCTGCCACTGTACATCGCTAATTGTGGAAAAGGCTGATCTAACCTGAATGCAAGGTGAAGTGGTGGTATGTGCTTTACTTTGACTTATATTACATCCATGTTTTTCTGTGTTCAATTAATGACAACATTATGTTTTTGGCTAACTGAGCAACCACCATTGCACCATTGCACACGTGTCATCTTGTTGTCTGGCGTAGATTACTAGTACTAATCATAGTGTAGATGAGAGTGAGCCCTACATTTTTGTATTCTCAGTTGTAATTCCGTAGGTTGGCACACCCCTGCACAATGGCACATGGTCTCTTTTCATTGGATGTGTATATTCAGGTTGTAGTCTGAATTATTATGTACTGGGAAGGGGTAGAAAAGTGTCCATAGTATACAATATTGACATTTGGAAACTGTGTGATGTCCTTTGTAGTAGCCTGCTTTACTTACTGCTTTACTTACTACCTATTAGGCCATTCAATGTTCTTCAGACATCTTTCACATTACCAGGTAGGAACGAAATGGCCATGTGCTCCATCATTGCATCATGATAGATGACAGAACTCATCCCATTAGACTGGTTTATGTGGGCCACGCTGGCTTAGTGAGTGTCTACATGTGTGACTGAAGGGCATAGGAAAGCACCAAATGTGTCAGCTTAAGCGGGGATGCTTGGGACAGAATATTTGTTTTACAGCCCTTTTTAACAATCATCTGTGGCTTGAATGTCATTGGAAGTGAGAAGGAGACACTTATAAACAGTAGAAGAATGAAGTACCAGGCTATAACTGTGTGTCAAAGAGACTTAAAACAGTAACAAAAGGAAGAGACTTAATTAAAATGGTAAATAAAAATCAGGTTAGATGCAAAGGTAAAGCAACAGCAGGACACAAGGAAAGCAGAATGCAAATGAGTAAAGAAAAAAAGCTAAAAGGAAGCAGAATGGAACAAGAGTATTAAAAGGAAGGGAGAGCAAAGAAAATAATGAAGCTTAGAAAGAAGGATAGAAAAAAGAAAGAAGAATGGAAAAAAATATTTAAAAATTAAGATGAAGAAGACACAGAAAGAAGGTAAATAGAAAAATAAAATGGAAATTAGAACTGAATAATAGATGGACGGGCAAAAGAAGAAAATATGAAAAAGAAAGAATTAACAAAAGGAAGGAATACAAAAGATGAGGAAAGATGGAAAGAAGGGGTAACAAAAGTACTGGACGGTGAGTAATAGAAAGGACGAAACATGAAGGGAGGAATGAGAAAATGGAAAAGAAAATTAAAGTAAAATATTGATAAGGGCAGAAAGCTAGAAAGGGGTGTGCATGAAATGAAAAAAGAATGGACATAAGGAAAGGAAGATTACATTAATTAATGAGGATAATGGAAATAGAGGAAATACATTTCTGGTAAATGTGCATTTTTGGCAAATTCTTAGAACATAATGCAGCAAAATGAATTATTTTAAGGCATTATACTTAGGATAGCAAATTTCACGGGCACTTTAGTAGTAAGTGTTGGGATTAATAACTTTGGATGGATATTTTGATCCTTGAGGGTCAAAGTAAGTGGCATTTTATTTTACTGCCTACTAACCATGGGGTGACTTATTATTGTCAGGAATCCCTGTTGTACAAGGTATAGTGTTTCCTGTGTTATTTTCCAACATCCAAAAGGTGGTCACATTAGTCATGTTGCATTGTGTGTGTAGAAATAGCTTATTTAAAGAGCGACTACATTTGTAACCCTTTATTTCCTGAAATTGTTTGTGACATTCATGTCTGGCTGCATTTAAGTATAATTGATTTCTCTATTTGGTGAACGGAATTGTAACAGCTGTTCAGGCATTTGAGAATAATTTGCTCTGAACTTTCTGACAACATATCCTGACGCATACTTAATACATTACTACGTGCATATTATCAGGTGAGATGAAACGCTATTTAAAGCATACTAAGTGCCAATCATTGTGTGGAATACTTAGACTAATATGCCTGTAGATGTTTTATATTTCATAGCAACAGTATTTTAAAAAACGTCATAGTGCTTATTGAGTGAAACACCCTTTATGAACATAGAAAACATCTCACTCAACACGAAGAAAGGAAATATGAGTGTAGTACAAACTTTTTGTATTGTTAGATAGGGAGTTTAGAGTTGGTATCGTTAATGTCTATTTAAATGTATTTTAGGTACAGTCTGAACTGCTTTTGACAAACCGTACTGGACTCCGTATCCTAGCAGGCCCAGGAGGTGAAGCGCAGCAGTCTCTCTTTCTTCTTTGTTTCTTGTCCCAAATCCCCTTCCCTCTTTGGACACCTGCCTGGGCTCCTGTTTTCTCAGCAGCGCTGAGAGGTGTTCAGGGAAGGCTGAGGAACTGTCATCGCCCCTGCAGACGGACCTGGATTTCAGGTGAGTGGCTGGACTCACATCTTACAATTAACTATGGGCCAGATGTATGACCGTTTTTTCCAGTCGCACACATGAAATCAGCCTTTGTGCGATGGCAAAATAGGTCTTCCCTATTTACAAACCCTATTTTGCGAGTTGGTAACCTATTACCAACTCGCAAAGTGCCAATGCATTTTAGGATGTGATTAGTCATCAATGATAAGGTGAATTCAAAATTTTTTGAGGCAATTGTCTAACAAGCTTTAATTGTGTGGATGTAGGGGTGCCATTCCAAATAGTGAATCCTCATCCTTACAATTACATGACACATGGGAGTAGCTGAAGGAGTTTCTTCGTTCTGGCACACATTTTGCAAGCAAATGTTTTATGCATCTACATGTTACAATGTGTCAGGCATGGACATGTGAGTGGATGTATGTGACCCTATGTGATGTTTATAGACACATAGCAGTGCACTGTATCCACTGTAGGGACACTATACAGAAGTTAGTAGATGTGTTGAGAGTTTTCACAGCACCATTGAACAAGTAGACTGCATACACTGCAATGCAAGACACTTTGGGACCAGTGTAGACCATATTATTTGGTATCCGTTTATTGTGTGTCTGCACTGGCAACAGCAGTGCAGATTTCCCCTTAAAAATTGTGTTTTAAGCTGTCATAGAGGATATGGTGTGTGCATGAGGAGACAACTTGCTGCACACTCTGGACCCTTGGATGAGAGCTGTGGTGATTCAGTCACTGCAATTCTTCACATGTTGTGCACACTGGATGGGATGTGTGTCTTTGTGATGTAATGCTGCATTGCTGTGAATACCTCTTGCAGTACTACTGTATTTATTTGATTTGTAATCTCACAGAAGTGTGTTATGTCATCTTCCCTCATGCACACGGGAATGACTTGGAGCACACAGGGGATGCTTTGCTTTTTATACGTCTAGTTGTACCTAATCATTATGAGGTGTTGTTACATGAGTATCTTATACAATATTTGGATGTACACAGGATTCCTCATGTTATATGTCTGCCACTGTACATCGCTAATTGTGGAAAAGGCTGATCTAACCTGAATGCAAGGTGAAGTGGTGGTATGTGCTTTACTTTGACTTATATTACATCCATGTTTTTCTGTGTTCAATTAATGACAACATTATGTTTTTGGCTAACTGAGCAGCCACCATTGCACCATTGCACACGTGTCATCTTGTTGTCTGGCGTAGATTACTAGTACTAATCATAGTGTAGATGAGAGTGAGCCCTACATTTTTGTATTCTCAGTTGTAATTCCGTAGGTTGGCACACCCCTGCACACTGGCACATGGTCTCTTTTCATTGGATGTGTATATTCAGGTTGTAGTCTGAATTATTATTTACTGGGAAGGGGTAGAAAAGTGTCCATAGTATACAATATTGACATTTGGAAACTGTGTGATGTCCTTTGTAGTAGCCTGCTTTACTTACTGCTTTACTTACTACCTATTAGGCCACTCAATGTTCTTCAGACATCTTTCACATTACCAGGTAGGAACGAAATGGCCATGTGCTCCATCATTGCATCATGATAGATGACAGAACTCATCCCATTAGACTGGTTTATGTGGGCCACGCTGGCTTAGTGAGTGTCTACATGTGTGACTGAAGGGCATAGGGAAGCACCAAATGTGTCAGCTTAAGCGGGGATGCTTGGGACAGAATATTTGTTTTACAGCCCTTTTTAACTATCATCTGTGGCTTGAATGTCATTGGAAGTGAGAAGGAGACACTTATAAACAGTAGAAGAATGAAGTACCAAGCTATAACTGTGTGTCAAAGAGACTTAAAACAGTAACAAAAGGAAGAGACTTAATTAAAATAGTAAATAAAAATCAGGTTAGATGCAAAGGTAAAGCAACAGCAGGACACAAGGAAAGCAGAATGCAAATGAGTAAAGAAGAAAAGCTAAAAGGAAGCAGAATGGAACAAGAGTATTAAAAGGAAGGGAGAGCAAAGAAAATAATGAAGCTTAGAAAGAAGGATAGAAAAAAGAAAGAAGAATGGAAAAAAATATTTAAAAATGAAGATGAAGAAGACACAGAAAGAAGGTAAATAGAAAAATAAAATGGAAATTAGAACTGAATAATAGATGGACGGGCAAAAGAAGAAAATATGAAAAAGAAAGAATTAACAAAAGGAAGGAATACAAAAGATGAGGAAAGATGGAAAGAAGGGGTAACAAAAGTACTGGACGGTGAGTAATAGAAAGGACGAAACATGAAGGGAGGAATGAGAAAATGGAAAAGAAAATTAAAGTAAAATATTGATAAGGGCAGAAAGCTAGAAAGGGGTGTGCATGAAATGAAAAAAGAATGGACATAAGGAAAGGAAGATTACATTAATTAATGAGGATAATGGAAATAGAGGAAATACATTTCTGGTAAATGTGCATTTTTGGCAAATTCTTAGAACATAATGCAGCAAAATGAATTATTTTAAGGCATTATACTTAGGATAGCAAATTTCACGGGCACTTTAGTAGTAAGTGTTGGGATTAATAACTTTGGATGGATATTTTGATCCTTGAGGGTCAAAGTAAGTGGCATTTTATTTTACTGCCTACTAACCATGGGGTGACTTATTATTGTCAGGAATCCCTGTTGTACAAGGTATAGTGTTTCCTGTGTTATTTTCCAACATCCAAAAGGTGGTCACATTAGTCATGTTGCATTGTGTGTGTAGAAATAGATTATTTAAAGAGCGACTACATTTGTAAGCCTTTATTTCCTGAAATTGTTTGTGACATTCATGTCTGGCTGCATTTAAGTATAATTGATTTCTCTATTTGGTGAACGGAATCGTAACAGCTGTTCAGGCATTTGAGAATAATTTGCTCTGAACTTTCTGACAACATATCCTGACGCATACTTAATACATTACTACGTGCATATTATCAGGTGAGATGAAACGCTATTTAAAGCATACTAAGTGCCAATCATTGTGTGGAATACTTAGACTAATATGCCTGTAGATGTTTTATATTTCATAGCAACAGTATTTTAAAAAACGTCATAGTGCTTATTGAGTGAAACACCCTTTATGAACATAGAAAACATCTCACTCAACACGAAGAAAGGAAATATGAGTGTAGTACAAACTTTTTGTATTGTTAGATAGGGAGTTTAGAGTTGGTATCGTTAATGTCTATTTAAATGTATTTTAGGTACAGTCTGAACTGCTTTTGACAAACCGTACTGGACTCCGTATCCTAGCAGGCCCAGGAGGTGAAGCGCAGCAGTCTCTCTTTCTTCTTTGTTTCTTGTCCCAAATCCCCTTCCCTCTTTGGACACCTGCCTGGGCTCCTGTTTTCTCAGCAGCGCTGAGAGGTGTTCAGGGAAGGCTGAGGAACTGTCATCGCCCCTGCAGACGGACCTGGATTTCAGGTGAGTGGCTGGACTCACATCTTACAATTAACTATGGGCCAGATGTATGACCGTTTTTTCCAGTCGCACACATGAAATCAGCCTTTGTGCGATGGCAAAATAGGTCTTCCCTATTTACAAACCCTATTTTGCGAGTTGGTAACCTTTTACCAACTCGCAAAGTGCCAATGCATTTTAGGATGTGATTAGTCATCAATGAAAAGGTGAATTCAAAATTTTCTGAGGCAATTGTCTAACAAGCTTTAATTGTGTGGATGTAGGGGTGCCATTCCAAATAGTGAATCCTCATCCTTACAATTACATGACACATGGGAGTAGCTGAAGGAGTTTCTTCGTTCTGGCACACATTTTGCAAGCAAATGTTTTATGCATCTACATGTTACAATGTGTCAGGCATGGACATGTGAGTGGATGTATGTGACCCTATGTGATGTTTATAGACACATAGCAGTGCACTGTATCCACTGTAGGGACACTATACAGAAGTTAGTAGATGTGTTGAGAGTTTTCACAGCACCATTGAACAAGTAGACTGCATACACTGCAATGCAAGACACTTTGGGACCAGTGTAGACCATAGTATTTGGTATCCGTTTATTGTGTGTCTGCACTGGCAACAGCAGTGCAGATTTCCCCTTAAAAATTGTGTTTTAAGCTGTCATAGAGGATATGGTGTGTGCATGAGGAGACAACTTGCTGCACACTCTGGACCCTTGGATGAGAGCTGTGGTGATTCAGTCACTGCAATTCTTCACATGTTGTGCACACTGGATGGGATGTGTGTCTTTGTGATGTAATGCTGCATTGCTGTGAATACCTCTTGCAGTACTACTGTATTTATTTGATTTGTAATCTCACAGAAGTGTGTTATGTCATCTTCCCTCAGGCACACAGGAATGACTTGGAGCACACAGTGGATGCTTTGCTTTTTATACGTCTCGTTGTACCTAATCATTATGAGGTGTTGTTACATGAGTATCTTACACAATATTTGGATGTACACAGGATTCCTCATGTTATATGTCTGCCACTGTACATAGCTAATTGTGGAAAAGGCTGATCTAACCTGAATGCAAGGTGAAGTGGTGGTATGTGCTTTACTTTGACATATATTACATCCATGTTGTTCTGTGTTCAATTAATGACAACATTATGTTTTTGGCTAACTGAGCAGCCACCATTGCACCATTGCGCACGTGTCATCTTGTTGTCTGGCGCAGATTACTAGTACTAATCATAGTGTAGATGAGAGTGAGCCCTACATTTTTGTATTCTCAGTTGTAATTCCGTAGGTTGGCACACCCCTGCACACTGGCACATGGTCTCTTTTCATTGGATGTGTATATTCAGGTTGTAGTCTGAATTATTATTTACTGGGAAGGGGTAGAAAAGTGTCCATAGTATACAATATTGACATTTGGAAACTGTGTGATGTCCTTTGTAGTAGCCTGCTTTACTTACTGCTTTACTTACTACCTATTAGGCCACTCAATGTTCTTCAGACATCTTTCACATTACCAGGTAGGAACGAAATGGCCATGTGCTCCATCATTGCATCATGATAGATGACAGAACTCATCCCATTAGACTGGTTTATGTGGGCCATGCTGGCTTAGTGAGTGTCTACATTTGTGACTGAAGGGCATAGGGAAGCACCAAATGTGTCAGCTTAAGCGGGGATGCTTGGGACAGAATATTTGTTTTCCAGCCCTTTTTAACTATCATCTGTGGCTAGAATGTCATTGGAAGTGAGAAGGAGACACTTATAAACAGTAGAAGAATGAAGTACCAAGCTATAACTGTGTGTCAAAGAGACTTAAAACAGTAACAAAAGGAAGAGACTTAATTAAAATAGTAAATAAAAATCAGGTTAGATGCAAAGGTAAAGCAACAGCAGGACACAAGGAAAGCAGAATGCAAATGAGTAAAGAAGAAAAGCTAAAAGGAAGCAGAATGTAACACGAGTATTAAAAGGAAGGGAGAGCAAAGAAAATAATGAAGCTTAGAAAGAAGGATAGAAAAAAGAAATAAGAATGGAAAAAAATATTTAAAAATGAAGATGGAAGAAGACACAGAAAGAAGGTAAATAGAAAAATAAAATGGAAATTAGGACTGAATAATAGATGGACGGGCAAAAGAAGAAAATATGAAAAAGAAAGAATTAACAAAAGGAAGGAATACAAAAGATGAGGAAAGATGGAAAGAAGGGGTAACACAAGTACTGGAGGGTGAGTAATAGAAAGGACGAAACATGAAGGGAGGAATGAGAAAATGGAAAAGAAAATTAAAGTAAAATATTGATAAGGGCAGAAAGCTAGAAAGGGGTGTGCATGAAATGAAAAAAGAATGGACATAAGGAAAGGAAGTGTAGTAAGGACTCCCTTAATACGTACATACATTGTTAAGTTAGCATAACCACGTTAGAAGTTAGAAAGCCATCTTGCTGCTTTTGCACACGACACTGCGTTCACATGTTATTGCTTAAACAAACTGCTGACTCGAGTTTTGCCTCACACGAGAGCAATCTGTTGTTACCATCCCGAGCTCTGCGCAGCGACCTTGGTCTGCACACGATGTGACAAACAGTCTGAGTTCTTAGACAATGCATGTTTTCCACTCTAGGTTGATCGACCCACTATTTAGTCATAACACACGAGCAGCTGCACATACCTGAAAGTTGGTGCTTTTAATATCACGGACATCATGTTTATTATTCAGACCGAAGACGAGCCTTCCTGCGAGAAGACTCCTGATGCTCCTGTGATGTGATTTCACTAAGCTGATCTTTGAGGTATGGGGTCCCCTATTCAAGCCTAAGAGACCTTCTGTTAGTCTAATAATAATATTAGCTTCTTAGTAAAGGGAAGGTGGTAGTATCCACTGTCATTATAACATGATCACCCCTTTTATATTCTATGGAATTGTAACTATGTTGATGGTTTTGATTTTAATCATTTGTCTGCTTGTATTAGCCAAAGTACTGCATCTTAGGACACGTGGTCTATAAAAATAAACTCTTTTTATTTTCACCGTGTCTCTGTTGATTCTTGTTGTGGACTGATGTGAGAATAATATACGAACAGGTATTTCCGATTCCCACCATTACTGAGAGTATACTGAGTCGCTTGTTCTGGGTTGTCTTTTCATTGGGACCGCCGAGCTAAATCTCGGATAACGAATGGGACACTTATGCTAGCCGGATACTGGGTTCTGAGGTGAGTTTCTGGTACACCACAACTCACTGAGGTCCTGGGGTTCTACGCATAGTTCTGTGTATAAGCAGAATCCCTGCAACATGGCGCACCTAACGTTTGGTCTATGAGTTGAAACGCCTTAGTAGTGCCCGCGTTTGTCCTCAACACCCTCATTCTTGTTTCCGGATAACAAGTCTGACGGATTTAAACCTACCTAGGTCTATTGATATAGGTTCCTTCAAGCTTGATCATTAAAAAGGTTATTGAACCCTTGTGCTACTGATAGTTTCAAGTGTGTGTTGTCCTAATGTCGGTGGATATTGCGGCGCATAGCCGTGCAGCTCTGAAACATCATTTGACGCAGTATGGGGTGCCGGACACTGGTATGGACGTCATCTTTGTGGTGGGAGCCGATGCGGCTCATCCCTATGAGTTGTTCTACTCTTGGGTGACGATTCCGGCGGTAGGGGATGATAACACCTTTCATTCTTACACTGCCGCTGCCGTGCCAGCGAACTATACGCCGTATAGGACACAGGAAATACCAATATCTGCTTGGCAGCATCTTATTTGGTTTAATGGCGCCCTTCCCCATGTGGTTATACCGCCAAGAATGGGCCCTTTATCAATTGCAGGGGCCACTTGGCCGGTACTAGCCGGATTTACGCCTCATCCCCGTTACCTCACGGTGACGGTGGCTGAGTTGCGTGTACTGCACACTGCCCTAATTACGGTATATAGGGCGTTGGTGCAGTACGTGTCGCGCAATGTGCAGGCGGGGGCACCTGCTGTTGCGGGGCAGCCTACTGATCATCGCGCGGTGGTCATTAGTCCTGTTATGGTTAATTCTGTTATGGGCAAGCGCCCCCAAACTAGGGATGATTTCCCCTTTTGGCTTGCTGAAAAATTTGACCAAATAGAAGCGGTTTACCCGAATACTTCTCCTGTGGAGAAACACAGGATCCTCACCATTAGTTTGCCTAAAGACTTGGTCCCCCACATAGATGATTGTGTAAATTGGGGCAAGGTCTTTACAGCGACGTACGCGCAGTGCTTTGGCACTCCGTCTATGTTGCAGCTGCCCTCCGTTATCAAACGAGTTCAAGAGAACCATGGTGCGGAGTCTGCGATAGAGTTAGGGATGCGGCTCCTCGGTCAATTTGACCTGGTGGCTACCATGATAATAGGAAACCTTAAGGGTGATGCTTTGCATTTCCAGGTTCGTAATGAACTGAAGCGAGTTGCTGAGGAGGACAAACCGCAGGAATTTGCGAAAATAATCGCAGAGGCATATCGGGATTTGGGTCGTAGCTCTTTAGGAGTTAAACCTGTAATAAAGAATCCCGATCTAAAACAGCAGGGTAAGGCAGAAACCTCTGGTAAGGACGACCGACCAAGTTTTCCAAAACAAAATTGGCGGTTTAAACAACAGGGAAAGCAGCAGCAACAGAAACAGGGCTCTCGGCCTGCCTCTCCCGTACAGTCAAGTAGTGAACGCACTTATGATCTGCGCGATCGTGCTACTATAAAGTCTCCTGATAGATTTCAGGTTTCTGAACAGCGCTCTCCTCGTTCTTCACAGGAAACATCGGCTACACAGTCCGGTGGCGGAGGCGGTGGCAAAGGTCGGGGTGCTCCACAACAGCGTGACCAACCCCGACAGACTGAGGGTAAAGGCAAGCAGGACGAATTTGCACGACAAAGACCCCCGTTTCAGAAGAAGAAAGTGGCGGCTCTGACGGCAAGGTATGCCTCAGATAGTGCGGACACAGCTTCGGAACCGGACATGGGCGCTGACGCTCCTGGACAGCGCAGCGGAAATTACCATAGTCCGTCAAGCTCTGCGTCCATTTCTGGCGGTGACAGCAACTGATATATCGGTTACTGTTGAAACAGCTGACACCAGAGTGGCTCCCCCTGACAGACTTTATGAAATAGTCTTATTAATTGAGGGTGACATACAACGTACAATAAAAGGGATTTTTTGGGATAATCTGACCACCACCTATGATATCCTCCTAGCGGAGGCAGATTGGCCCCCAGCTTTCATTTTAGAGGCTCCTAGAGGGGAGGAAGTAATCCTCCCGTCCTTTGCGCACACAGTGCCTAAGGACCAAGCTGAAGTGTGTGCTGGGGAGTGGGCGCTTGCGCTTGCGCCGGCGGTGTATCGTACTCAGGTGGGATGGGACAGATTGTCCCCCTGCCATGAGATTCCATTGCGGTCTATGCCCCAGCCTCAACCTCAATATCCTATGCGTCGTGAAGCGAGACCCCACGTCGCGGCAATCCTTGAACAATTGGAATATCAGGGTGTTATTGAAACATGTGTGTCCCCTATGAATAACCCTTTATTCACTGTAACGAAGCCTGACGGCTCGTACCGTTTAGTTTTGGATTACCGGCACCTAAACTCCCATTGCCGGACCTGCACGGTACAAAATACACATAGCTCGGCTTTGGTCGACAGTCTCGTGCGTAAAAGGTTTAAAACGACACTTGACATTTCCAATGGCTTTTTTAGCCACAACCTGTCCACACTGAGTAGCCAGTGGACGGCGTTTACTTCGGGCGGCAAACAAAAACAGTTTACAAGATTGGCCATGGGTTACAAAAATAGCCCTGGCGTCTTTTCTGCTCGCGTGGTTTCTCTCTTAGAAAGAATAGACCCCGACGCATACTCCTATGTTGACGATATCTATCTTACGGATGATGAGCTGATGCCACATCTGTCTCGAGTCGACAATATTATCGTGAGTTTTGCTGACTATGGCTACAAATTCAATTTTGCGAAGTCACACATCGCAGAATATACGGTGTTGTTTTTGGGCTACGAGCTCAACAATGAAGGTAAGGGGTTAGCCCCCCACTTTCTGGAGAAGTGTGCACGCTTAAGTGCTCCTACGACACTGAAGAAATTACAATCTCTGCTGGGTTTTCTGAATTTCGGCCGTACGTACATTCCTGCTTATGCCCAGCGTATCAAGCCACTTTACGCCTTGGTACAACCTTCGTTTTCGAAGTCTAGCTGGCAGCTAGAACACTCTGCAATTTTACAGTCTTTACAGGCTGACCTTCTTGCTTCACAATACTTGCTGACACGTGATAACCGCACTAACCTGGTAATAAGAATAGTACCAGGCGCCGTGGGGTTCACGTATTTGACGTTTAATGAGGGCGACACAGTCCCCATTGCGTACAAATCCCACTTGTACACCTCTGCTGAATTACGTTTTTCCACGGTCGAAAAAGTTCTGACTGCTGTGCAGATGGCGATCCTCAAGGAACGCGCACTGTCGCATGGGAAACAGATTCTGGTTGTAACACCATATCCTGCTTTAGAGGCAGTGACTAAAGCAAGTGTACCAAATTCTAAAGCTTTGCATCCACGGTGGATACAATGGGCCACAACACTGACGTCGCCAGATGTCACTTACATCTTTGATGCCTCATTACAGACTCAAGAGTACTTGCAGTATGAATTCGTTCATCCGGCACCTCTGTCTTTGCGCCCGCTCGAAGAATACCATTGTGTCATATACACTGACGGGTCTGCGCAACCCGCAATTGGATCGAAGCATGCTTATTCAGCGGCTTGCGCAATTGTCGTAGGTACATTCGTAAATGGTGAATTCCAATCTGATGCAGTGCATACGCAGTCATTGGGTGATTGTACCGCGCAATTAGCGGAGCTCCGGGCTCTGGTGCTTGCACTGGAGTTTGCTGATCCCCGAGTCACTACTCTTATAGTGAGTGACTCCTTCTACTGTGTCCAGTCCTACAATGACAATTTACTCTTCTGGTCTCAGAATGATTATCGAGACACTAAAGGTAGCACAATTAAGCATAAAACGCTTTGGGTTCGAGTGGCAGACTTTAAAGAACGTCTCCCTCTCGTGAGTGTTATTCACACTCTTGGTCACCAGCGGCTTGGTGTCCATGCTGTCGGCAACAGCTTAGCTGACGAGGCAGCGAAAACAGCAGTGGCTACATACTTAGTGGCAGCAGTTACAAGATCCAAAAGTAAGATTGATGATGACATCTTGGCAGCTATTGCTGCTACAGAGAAGGGAGGTGATTACCCGAAGGGTTTTCCCTCTCGTTATATTTATCATTTAAGTCCTGATAACGTCCCATTAGTGAGGATTAACGACGTTGGTGACAGAATTATTCCCAACGCGGACTGCAGACCAGCACTGATTCTAGCTGCGCACGAGGGGTTGGCGTCAGCCCACGCCGGTGTGTCAGCTACAATATCTCTGCTACAACAACGTTACTGGTGGTTTGGTTTATATAAACAAGCGCGCGCATATGTTCTTGATTGTGACATTTGCCAACAGATTAAACCTTCTACTGTTGCGCGCCCACCACAGACACAGCTGTACATCTCTAATAAGCCATTTGGTTGTGTTTATTTAGATCACTGCGGTCCTTTTTCTTCTGATACTGCGTACAAGTACATCTTGGTTGCAGTGGATTCATGCACACGTTTTCTATGGGTATGGCCACAAAGGAGTGCTGACTCGCGGACTGTCATCAGGGATTTGCGTGTCTTTGTGGGAACTTTTGCGTGTGGTACCTTCCATTCTGATCAGGGCCCTGCGTTCGCCTCTAAGGCTTACAAGGAGGCTATGAGAAATTTGGGGGTCCTAGTCAAATTTTCGTCTCCCTACCGACCTGAGGGTAATAGTGTGGTGGAGCGAATGAACCGTGACTTAAAGCAATCATTGACAGCACGTGTTTTAGGCACAGGCCGGAACTGGCTAGCCCATTTGTATAACGTCCAACGTGCACTTAATAATCTCCCTAGAAGGTCTCTGGGTGGGCGGACCCCGTACATGATGCTCTTCGGAATCAGAATGTTTGTTCCAGACCTTGGTGATCTAGACATTGCGGCGTCGACCGCACCCTTTGACGTAGATGATCACTGTGCTGTTTTGCAGACTCTACAAGAAGCCAGAGACTCTCTTTCGAAAGAACATTTGCCCTCCACATCTGAAGCTGAGGTTCAGATTCCGGTAGTCTGCTGGCTACCCCGAGTTGGAGATCTGGTCCGTGAGAAGGTGGAGAACAAGAAGGAGTTCGGCCCCTCTTATCGTGCACCGGTTCCAGTGCTTGGAGTGCAGGGTACAAGAACAGTCATTTTACCTCCACTTCCTGGTCGCAAAGAAAACAGGTACATCTCTATTGACAATGTCAAACTTCAGCGAGTGGCCGATACTTCTTAGTATGACTCCGGCAGTTTCATGCCAGACAATGCAAAGAAATTCAATGTTGGTTCCTGCTTCTAACACCTTGTCTGATGTTGCCATCGAGATGCATTCAGTTACTGATCCCTTGCTGATACCACCGGCTGGTGGTTTGCCCGAAGAGACTGAGTATGCTTATCCTACACGTGGACCCTCGCCTGTTTTGCAATCTACAGCGCTTGGCCAGTCCCGTTTTTCCTTTGACACTAACTCTTTGCCCTCAACTCCCCCATCGAACATTGCTGTTTTTGTAAGTTGGTTTAAGAGACATTTTTTGATAGCCCCTTGGACATACATCTGGTTGCTGCTTTTCAGTATTTTTTTGTTCATGTCCATTGGATTTGTTGTAGTTTTCTTCCGTTTGGTGGATGGCCATTATCTCAAAGAGAGATCGACAATTAGACTTATCAATGGAACTTTGGCCCCCCACTCCTCATCCCACATCATGAAAAGGGACCAGACTTTTGTGAATATTACTGCCTGGCCCGTCATGGATGGAATCGCATGGGATGCAGTTAAATTTCAAATTCATGGGCCTACAGAGGTCATTAATGTGCCTAATGTATTTCGTGTGTCTATGGGTGATGTAGTTAAACAGAACATACGTTCTGATGATTGGGATGTACACGCCATTGAAGCACTGTTTTCAGATTTGAAATATTATGCCGCCTTTGATGCTGAGGATTTGTATGAAAATGCGGCTAATTATGCAGAACAGTATTGTTTTCAACATTATGGCAATCACTTCCTGCATAAAGCGAATACGTTTAGAAATTTTGTAAATTTTACCCAGTGGGAACACTGTCCCACCCCCTCGTTTGGCAGTTCACATACATTAGTTGATAAGTTTACTTATTTTACTGATTTCAGTGTTTCAGCCCCGGCATCCTTTTATTTTAAAGTTAAGCCTGAGTCTGCCTCCAAGGTTAGACTGACACACACCAAATTGCTATATTCTAAGTCCTTTATGGATGAGTTGTCAATCAAGGGTTATGATCTATGGAAGGCTACTATTGATCTTAAGTCGGTTTGGGGTTCCAAACCGTGGCAGGTTCAGGGAACTGAAGCTTTACACCGTGCCTGTCTAGTACCAAATCATATGTTGTTTTTAAATGCAACCATCTTCCAAACCACCTGTTTCGGATTGGCCACTTCTAAAAAACTAAATTCGCCTTCTGTGCCGGATCTGGGTGCTTACCCAAATTGGAATAACCACACAGATCTGTCCCTTCCTGCTTTGCAGTTATTGGTTTCTAATTCATCTTTCAATATTTCGAAATTTAGTAATGAGGGATGGTTAATTTGGCAAAGCAGTTCTGATACCTGTCAATGTCGTTTTCTAGGGCTGAAACCGGGGTATACTCAAGATCGCGTAGACCCCCGGTTTGAGTCGTCACATACAGTAACTACATACTCTGTAGGGAAATTATGTCAGTCCTGGCTGCGACATTCTACCTTGGCATCTGTCAAAGTTCATTTATCAAAATTACATGACAAAATAGATTTGAATGATTTTGTTAAAGGTCCTGTGGGTGGCAGATTTAGGAGATGGGCGTATGCTATTTACAACGAAGTATGGAAACTGTCGCAAATTGAGGCAGCTTCAAGATTGAGAGCTATTGATCAGGCTAATATGGAAAAAGTATTAGCAGTTATTGATAACAGCATTAACACTCTTTCTTCTCGCATTTATACATTAGATAATATTGTTTCTTCAATTGTGGATATTGTGCAGGATGATATGTCTGTGTTGTATCATGGTCAAAACCAGTTGCGTTCTGTTATGCAGTTTGCATGGACATTACAAACATTGAAGGCAGGGAAGGTCCCTTGGGACTATCTGAATACAACATCGTTATTTCTTCCCTTTAACCTTACTGACAAACAGCAGTTCATGTCCATGAAGGATGCTTCATATTCCTTGCTACATATTGAAAAATTGGAGCCGTTACCTTTCTCTGTAGCGGAAGTAGATTCCGCAGTGTGGCTCTTACACGGATTGATAACTCTCCCGTTCGCACTTTTTAAGTTTACCTCTTGTATGAAACACTATGCTCTGGGTAGATATGAACAGCTGGGTACCGCTTTCATACATGAAGTTTGGTCCCTCCCCTTTACGTATAGATGTACAAGGGACGGTACTGAGGTTTATCTGAAGGGTGAAGAATGTACAACGTCACCTGATCATTCTGTTGTATGTAGGCACATTCAGTTGCACGGAGCTTGCAATGTACACGCCCCGAATTTGGCCTGCGTCCTCAAAGGTATCCCGGTACCAGTGATTACGCCATCTTTCACGCTGCTTGCAAACGGTAGTTATTTAATTTTAAACAATGAAGCTTGCTGCGGGATGTTAGTGGGGATCCCGTATATAGTAACTGTATCGCAGAGGGTTGTCTGCTGCAATAACGTTCTGTTTCCACCCCCGCATGGGAGGCTGGATGCTTCCATCTGGCCTTCGATTCCAACCTTGAAAGCAGAGTTCAACAAGATGAGCAGAATAAGAGCGCTATTGTCCCAAAAGGAGGTGCCATTGACTTCCTCCCGGGAAACATTTGTCCTTCACGTAGCAAATACGCGCACTGAGGTACAGGCGCTTTTGAATACTGACCTCCCCCTGCATTTTGGAGCTTTGATCCAAACAATTTTCAATGCCTCGTCCACGACTGGCCTGGCTCATTTTTTTAAACTTGTGGGCTCGGGCCTCGTGACCTCTTTCCAAACTATTTTTGGTGTGATTCCGGCATTTTTTCATTCTATTTTCTCGAGCGTCTTTGGAGGTGTCCCTTTAATTCTGGCGCTAGTGGCAGGTGTGCTACTTTTACTTTTCATCTTGCGGAATGGCTGCTCTTTCTGTGCCACACGACAGCCTGTCCCGTCTGCAGCTTCTTCGTGACAGGATGCTTGATTACTATGGTGTCCTGCCGTTGGCGACTTTGAGCCTGGCATATGGATTATCCTTCCGGTATTCCTACTTCACCTGCGTGCAACCTGTCTTCCACTGCCTAGATTGTCCCTTTGAATGGCCTATGGATTTGTGCTTAACCAACATGGTGTCTCCGGACCCGGATTATGATCGACTGATGAGGCCCTTAGTGTCTCACGAGTCCGCCTGTTCTGGTGTTCGGATTATGGCCTGCGGTGCGGCGCATGGTATCCTGGGTAATTGGGACATCGCGAGAGCGGCATATGACTTCTTGGATATGAGTTATTTGGAGGTACACGCTGGTTGCCCTCTGATGGTGCTAGAGGCTCCGCTAATAGAAGAACATGTATGTTCCTTTTCTTTGATTAACTGGATGGCTGAAACCTTCAGTGGCCGTGCCAATGATTTTCTGCTGGAAGCAGTGGCCACATATGCTGCATATACTTTCATGGATTGAGTGAACTATCGTCCACTGTGTTTTCCTCACGTGTCTTGAACTGTCCCTGTACGTCTGCACTTCTGCCCGGTGAGGCGTTTTTTCATTTTTTCACCCCCCAAGGCACGTTTGAGGTTTTTTGGTTTTTCTTTCCACTTTTGGTTTTTTCCTATTCGGACTTTGCCTGAACTGACCAGTGTTTTTTAAATTGGATACGCCTTGTTCTGCTCTGTCGCGCTTGAACTCTGCGTTCTCTCTTTTCTTGCATACTAAGTAGTGCTTCGATCAAGGGGGTGTGTAGTAAGGACTCCCTTAATACGTACATACATTGTTAAGTTAGCATAACCACGTTAGAAGTTAGAAAGCCATCTTGCTGCTTTTGCACACGACACTGCGTTCACATGTTATTGCTTAAACAAACTGCTGACTCGAGTTTTGCCTCACACGAGAGCAATCTGTTGTTACCATCCCGAGCTCTGCGCAGCGACCTTGGTCTGCACACGATGTGACAAACAGTCTGAGTTCTTAGACAATGCATGTTTTCCACTCTAGGTTGATCGACCCACTATTTAGTCATAACACACGAGCAGCTGCACATACCTGAAAGTTGGTGCTTTTCATATCACAGACATCATGTTTATTATTCAGACCGAAGACGAGCCTTCCTGCGAGAAGACTCCTGATGCTCCTGTGATGTGATTTCACTAAGCTGATCTTTGAGGTATGGGGTCCCCTATTCAAGCCTAAGAGACCTTCTGTTAGTCTAATAATAATATTAGCTTCTTAGTAAAGGGAAGGTGGTAGTATCCACTGTCATTATAACATGATCACCCCTTTTATATTCTATGGAATTGTAACTATGTTGATGGTTTTGATTTTAATCATTTGTCTGCTTGTATTAGCCAAAGTACTGCATCTTAGGACACGTGGTCTATAAAAATAAACTCTTTTTATTTTCACCGTGTCTCTGTTGATTCTTGTTGTGGACTGATGTGAGAATAATATACGAACAGGTATTTCCGATTCCCACCATTACTGAGAGTATACTGAGTCGCTTGTTCTGGGTTGTCTTTTCATTGGGACCGCCGAGCTAAATCTCGGATAACGAATGGGACACTTATGCTAGCCGGATACTGGGTTCTGGGTTCTGAGGTGAGTTTCTGGTACACCACAACTCACTGAGGTCCTGGGGTTCTACGCATAGTTCTGTGTATAAGCAGAATCCCTGCAACAGAAGATTACATTAATTAATGAGGATAATGGAAATAGAGGAAATACATTTCTGGTAAATGTGCATTTTTGGCAAATTCTTAGAACATAATGCAGCAAAATGAATTATTTTAAGGCATTATACTTAGGATAGCAAATTTCACCGGCACTTTAGTAGTAAGTGTTGGGATCAATAACTTTGGATGGATATTTTGATCCTTGAGGGTCAAAGTAAGTGGCATTTTATTTTACTGCCTACTAACCATGGGGTGACTTATTATTGTCAGGAATCCCCGTTGTACAAGGTATAGTGTTTCCTGTGTTATTTGCCAACATCCAAAAGGTGGTCACATTAGTCATGTTGCATTTTGTGTGTAGAAATAGCTTATTTAAAGAGCGAATACATTTGTAAGCCTTTATTTCCTGAAATTGTTTGTGACATTCATGTCTGGCTGCATTTAAGTATAATTGATTTCTCTATTTGGTGAACGGAATCGTAACAGCTGTTCAGGCATTTGAGTATAATTTGCTCTGAACTTTCTGACAACATATCCTGACGCATACTTAATACATTACTACGTGCATATTATCAGGTGAGATGAAACGCTATTTAAAGCATACTAAGTGCCAATCATTGTGTGGAATACTTAGACTAATATGCCTGTAGATGTTTTATATTTCATAGCAACAGTATTTTAAAAAACGTCATAGTGCTTATTGAGTGAAACACCCTTTATGAAGATAGAAAACATCTCTCTCAACACGAAGAAAGGAAATATACATGTAGTACAAACTTTTTGTATTGTTAGATAGGGAGTTTAGAGTTGGTATCGTTAATGTCTATTTAAATGTATTTTAGGTACAGTCTGAACTGCTTTTGACAAACCGTACTGGACTCCGTATCCTAGCAGGCCCAGGAGGTGAAGCGCAGCAGTCTCTCTTTCTTATTTGTTTCTTGTCCCGAATCCCCCTCCCTCTTTGGACACCTGCCAGGGCTCCTGTTTTCTCAGCAGCACTGAGAGTTGTTCAGGGAAGGCTGAGGATCTGTCATCGCCCCTGCAGACGGACCTGGATTTCAGGTGAGTGGCTGGACTCACATCTTACAATTAACTATGGGCCAGATGTATGACCGTTTTTTCCAGTCGCACACATGAAATTAGCCTTTGTGCGATGGCAAAATAGGTCTTCCCTATTTACAAACCCTATTTTGCGAGTTGGTAACCTATTACCGACTCGCAAAATAGGTTTTGAGACTCTCTATTAGGAAGGTGATCCCTTCCTAATAGCCACTCGCACTTCAAGGTAAGATTGCTTTTCAGCCGCAATTGAAGGTTACCACCCATTTCAAATGGGTGGTAAGCCACTCCCAAATAGGAAGGGGTCCCCAGGGGACCCCTTCTCCTTTGTGACTGGCAGTGAAAATATTTTTTAAGAGCAGGCAGTGGTCTCATGGACCATTGCCTACTCCTAGAAAATGAAGCAGTATGTTTCATTTTTCTTTTTTCAATGCATCCCGTTGTCCTTTAAGGAAAAAAGGCTGCATTTAAAAAAAAATGCTTTATTTAAAAAGTAGTCACAAACATGGTGTTCTGCTGACCCCAGCAGGCACCATCCCTGTGAGTGCAAGCCATTCTCAATGGCGTCGCACATTGCACCTACCTCATGAATATTAATGAGGCAGGCAATTTGCCACCCAATCAGGAATCACAAACAGTGTCCGAGACACTGTTGTAATTTCCAATTTGCGAGTCACAAATTGCGAGTCGGAAAACAACGCAATTTGTGACTCGCAAATTGGAAGGGTCGTACATCTGCTCCTATATGTTGTATTTATGCATTTTATGTATGGAGATAAATGTTGCCACAGCAACAATGTGTGCACAGTGGAATAAAAAATATGACCAATTTGACATTGTTTTCCTACATGATTGAGTGCCTTGTGGTCTGTTGTGTGTTAGAGTTGTTACCAACTTACCAACAAGCAAGCCATTCGCATAGGTCCCATTCTGGAAACTATGGTTGATGGCACATTGGCGGAAGATGTGTGAGTCTATGGGAAGATGGAAAAGAAAATTAAACTAGAATATTGATAAGGGCAGAAAGCTAGAAAGGTGTACACATGAAATGAAAAAAGAATGGAAAAAGGAAAGGAAGATTAAATTAATTAATGAGGATAATGGAAATGGAGGAACTAAATAGGAGTGAGAAAAAAGGTAAGAATGAAAGTAATAAGTTATTTCTGGTAAATGTGCATGTTTGGCAAATTCTAATAACATTATGCAGCAACATTTCTCATTTTAAAGTTTTATACTGAGGGGGGCAAATTTCACGGCCACCTTCATAGTACGTGTTGGGATTAATAACTTTGAAATGATATTTTGATCCTTGAGGGTCAAAGTGGGTGGCATTGTATTTTACTGGCTAATCCCTTGGTGCGACTTATTAACTATGGGCCAGATGTACGAACTCGCTATTAGGAATGGGCATGCCGAGGGCGTTCCTTCCTAATAGCGACTCGCACTATTATGTAATATTGTTTTGCGGCCGCAAAATACTCGCAGTTTACCACCCATTTCAAATGGATGGTAAGCCACTCGCAAACGGCAAGGGGTCTCCAGGGGACCTCCTTCCCCTTTATGACTTTCAGTGAAAATATATTTTTTAAGAGCAGGCAGTGGTCCCATGGACCACTGTCTACTCTTGAAAAATGAAATTGTAAAGTTTAATTTTACTTTTTTAATTGCATCCCATTTTCCTTTAGGGGAATTGGGCTTCAATTTTTAAAAAAACTGCCTTATTTAAAAAGCATATGCAATAGAAACAATTGATGGACGGAATGCAGGAAAATGCAAACATTCACCTCCAGTCATAGGGATCTGGGTTAAATCCATCATTCTTTTGATCACCACACCACCCCAGTTTGGACCCAGCCATATGCAAAACAATCTTGACCCTGTTCCTTCTGGGCCAGTCCAGCCCGAACTGCCAAGCCGGGTCCTCCCTGGACCGGAAACAAGAATCCTGGGACCGGTTTCAGGGCATCACCCTTCATCAGTCAGGCTAGGTCAAATCCAGTGGTGTAGTGAGCACGGGACCCACGTCTGGGCATACCCTTCCCACTTAGGGTGACATATGCAAAAGAAACAATTGATGGACGGAATACTGGACAATGCAAACATTCACCCCCAGTCACAAGGATCTGGGTTAAATCCATCATTCCTTTGCTCACCACACCCCCCCTGTTTGGACCCAGCCATATGCAAATCAGTCTTGACCCTGTTCTTTGTGGGAAAAGTCCAGCCCGAACTGCCAATCCGTGTCCTCCCTGGACCAGAAACAAACATTCTGGGACCAGTTTCAGGGCATCATCCTTCATCAGCCAGGCTAGCTTGAATCCAGTGGTGTAGTGAGCACAGGACCCACATCTGGGCATACCCATCCTACTTAGGGCGACATATGCAAAAGAAACAATTGATGGACGGAATGCTGGACAATGAAAACATTCACCCCCAGTCACAGCATATAGGTTAAATCCATTATTCTTTTGCTCACCACACTACCCTATTTTAGATGATTTGCATCAGGCTATGTCTAAACTGGGGTCGCATGGTGAGCAAAAGAACAATGGATTCAACCCAGATCTCTTGACTGGGGGTGAATGTATGATTTATTCAGCATTCCGTCCATCATTTGTTTGTGTAGCACTTATTTAAAAAGCTGTCTTAGACATGGGTGTCCACTGACCCCAACACGCCACCATCCCTGTGAGTGCTAGCCATTCTCAATGGAGTCGCAAATTGCACCTGCCTTATGAATATTTATGCAAAACGAGGCACTTTTGGAAGGGTCTTGCATCTGGCCTTATATGTTGTACTTTTGATTTAAATGTATGGAGATAAATGTTGCCACTGCAACAATGTATGCACAGTGGAATGATAAACATGACCAATTTGACATTGTTTTCCTACATGATTGAGTGTCTCGTGTGTTAGAGTTGTTCAAACTTACCAGCTTACCAACAAGCAGGCCATTTGCAAAGGTCCCATTCTGGAAACTCTGGTTGATGGCACATTGGCGAAAGATGTAGGGGTCGTGGACATTGCCAGGGTACTTTGCAAGTACATTTATGAATATACTCAGATGGTCCAAAAGTGCCTGAACATTCATGGAGTAGCTGTGCTTCCTGGTGCGGTATATGTGTGCAGTTTCAGCAGGAGGCACAAGTTGCACATGTATGCAGTCCATTGTCTCCAACACATGCAGGAATCCAGCATTGGCATAAAAGCTTTACTTTTTGTCCTGTTGTTCTTACACAGTGTTGGGGAAGTGGAGGTACTGTGGCACCAGGCTTATAATGGCATCCAGGACAGTGGGGCAGAACCTGTAAAAGGATGCCTGTGATAATCCTGCTACTCTGTTAGTGGTAGGTTGAAAGGTTCCTGACACCAGTATGTGGAGGACAGCAAGTAGCTTGGTCTGCAGAGGGATGTTGGTGCAGCGCTGGGATGTGGACTGCAGCCTTGTCACAATCTGGTTCAGGAGGCAGACAATGGACCCTCTCTTGAGCCTGTAATGGGCTATGACCTCCTCTTGCCTTAGGTGAATGAGGGTGATCCCCTGATGGTAGATCTGCTCCCTTCTCCGGTGCTGCCTCTGTGGTGGTGGTGGTGATCCCCTTGGTGCTCCTAGCTGCAATAGCAGAAGATCCATGGCATAGTTTAGCTTGCCTAGGATGATTTGGGTGTGTTCTACATTTATCCAGGTGTGTTAGTTTCCTTTTTAAGACTAGGTAATTCCTGCACGATCGAATGGGCAATGTACCTATCCCTCTGGACCTGACTGTCCAGGTAGTAGTGCTTGGTAAACGTGTAAACATTTGCAGAGAGTCCCACGTTACTTCCTGGCAAATACCCAAGACTGGAACTCTGTGTGCTAACGCTGTAGTCACCATTTTGTTCTGGTGGAATGAGCTTCTAAGCCTTCAGGAGGTAGCTTCTTGGCTAGTGCATAGCATATTTCTATGCAGGCACAACCCATATAGAGATGGTTCGCTTCTGCACCGCCCAACCTTTCTTTGCACCAACATATCCAACGATGAGCTGGTCATCCATCCGGAACTCTTTTGAGTCGTCAAGGTAGAACGATAACAACCTTTTTGGGTGGGGTTGCTTCACTTCTTTAGAGGGATGAGGCGGAGCAAAAACAGTAGGCAAGGTGATTGATTTGCCTACATGAAATGGGGTGACCACTTTCAGCAGAAAGGAGGACCTTGTGCTAAGAAATAGTCTGTCAAGATAGACTTAGAGATATGGCGGCTTAAATGATAAGGCCTACCCTCACCTACTCTGCGGGCAGATGTAATCGCCACAAGGAAGGCTTTTATTAATTTGAGAAGCCTGAGTCGACAATTGTGTAGATGCTCGAAGGAAGCACACATTAAAACCAAATTAAGGTCCCATTGAGGCATAATAAATGGTAAAGGAAGAAAGAAATGAACAACACCTTTCAAGAACCTATGTACAATAGGGAACTTGCACAGTGAGGGTTGGTCAGACAGCCACAAAATAACATAAAGAGCAGTCAGACAGCCCTTGATAGTGCCCAGAGCAGAGCCCTGCTAGGAAAGGGAAAGAATGAAGAGTTAGACCTCAGAAAGTGGGGAGGGAAGGGTATCAATATGTTTTCCCGCACACCATGCCATAAATTTCTTTCAGCGGCAGGTGTGTTCCGACTTGGAGGACAGACACCGGGCTGCCAAAATGACATTACAGATTTTGGGTAGAAGGTCGAAAGCTGTCAATTGTCACCACTCCATCACCATGCAAGAAGGCAGATAGTGACAGGTTTGGTTGGAGAACCCCCCCCTGCTGCATTGACAGAAGATCCTCCAAAAGGCGCAGCCTGAATGAAGGATCGATATCCATGCCAAGCCGTTCGGGAGACCAGACTCCTCATGCCCAGTCCGGAGCCACAAGTAAGACATGGACCTGACCATTCCTTATCTTCTTGAGAACTCTGGGCAGGATTTGTATGAGGAAAAGGTATACACGAAGCCTGAGCTCCATTCGAGGCAAAAAGAGTCTCCAAGCAAGTGCCACCTTGGAAACTTTGCCCAGGTCTAAACTGGGATGGCATGGTGAGCAAAAGCATGATGGATTTAACCCAGATCTCTTGACTGGGGATGAATGTTTTGATTTGTTCTGCATTCCATCCATCAATTGTGTGTCTTTTGCTTTCTCGCCCTAAGTGCACCAGGTATGCCCAGACGTGGGTCCTGGGCTCACTGTGCCACTGGAATCAAGCTATCCTGGCAGATGAGGGGTGAAACCCTGAAACCTATCCTAGGATGCTTGTTTCCGGTCCAGGGAGGACCTGGCTTGGCAGTTCGGGCAGGACTGTTCCCATGAGGCAAAAGGACAAAGACTGGTTTGCATACGGCCAGGTCTAAACTGGGATGGCATGGTGAGCAAAAGAATGATGGATTTAACCCAGATCTCTTGACTGGGGGTGAATGTTTTGATTTGTTCTGCATTTCGTCCATCAATTGTGTGTCTCTTACCTTGGAAACTCCAGCACTCAAAATGGCAGGCATTAAGTGTTCCTGGCGGTGGCGATCAGACCTAACCAATGCTCTCCCCACTGCTGAAAGAGACCTCGTACCTCGTCTGGGTGGAGATGTCATTTGTGATCCACTTTGCATCTTCCGTTCTGGTGTTCAAAGAACCTGCCGGACGTTGATCCACTCGAGATATGTCCTGGTGTTCCAGCCATGTCCAGAGAGGCAGGGACTCTTGAAAAAGGGTCCATGACCCCACCTGCCCTATTTGCTGCAGTACCACATGGTGGTGGTGTTGTTCATAAAGACCTGCACTAGCCTTCCTTTGACCCACCACTGTAAATCTTTCACAGTGCCCTCCAAAATCTGGACCGTGTTGGAGAGATTTCCCTGATGCTGCGCCCACTGGAGCTTGAGGTCCCACTGCAGAGCTTGCATATGCCAGCAGCAGGAGACCATCAGGCCCAGCAGCCTCAGAGTCAGCCTCACCAAAACCCAGGATAGAGGCTGATAGATCGATATCATAGCCTGAATATCCTGGAATCACTGCTCTGGTGGATAACCCCAAAACTGCACTGTGTCCCAGAACTGTTCCGCTGAAAGAGAGTGTCTGGGATTGAGTCAGGTGTGACTTCAGCATATTGACAGTGAACCCCAGCGAGCATAGGAGGGTCGCAGTAGTCTGGAGGTGGGAGGAGACAGGCAGGGGGCGAGTCTGCTTTCAACATCCAGTCATCGAGATAGGGGTGACTGGCACCCCTGATTGTCGCAGATGATCTGCATCCACCACCATCACTTTGTTGAACATTCAAGAGGTGTTGGTAAGTCCAAAAGGGAGCACAGTGAACTGGAAATGCCCCTGTATTACTGTAATATCAGATGGCACTGATGGATTGGTATGTGAAAATAGGCATCCTGCAAGTTCAGTGCTACCATCCAGTCTCCTTGGTCAAGGGCCGTCAAGACCTGAGCCAACATGACCATTTTGAATGTCTCTTTCTTGAGGAAGGAGTTGAGGGCTCGGCGATCAAGAATAGGATGAAGGCCTTTGTCCTTTTTGGGGACCAGAAAGTAGCAGGAATAAAAACCACAGCCTATTTCTGGCACCGGAACCCTCTCAATGGCTCCCATGGCCATGAGAGCCACCACTTCCTCAAAGAGAAGGGATAAATGATTCTCCATCTGCCAGTCTTAAGATGGTGGCATAGAGGGAGGTATAGTCTCAAAGGGGAGTGAGTAACACCTTTGGACAATCTGCAAGATCCACCTGTCCGATATTATGGACTGCCCAGTGAGGTAGGTGATGGTGAATCCTGATGCTAACTGGATGCCCATGATCATAAAGGGGTATATTAGGAGGTCTTGGAGGCTGCAGCTGCCTGGGGGGTGGTGGATGGACCAGACCGCTGGCTACTGGACCCACAAGGTCTCTGGGCACCGTACCCTCATCCACACAGAGAATAGGGAGCATGCACGGCTTATTGGGAGGAAATTTGCATGGTTGGATGCTCCTTCAGTAGTCAATGAAAGGAGCGAAAGGCAGATTGGGGGTGATGTAGCCCGCAAGTCCTTAAAGCCTGGACATCCCCCAAAAAGCCATTCATCCTAAACCAGGAGTGGTTTCTCGGGGCCACTGTTGATGAAACCGCTCTGCCCAGTGAGTCAGTTGTTTCCAATTTGCATCAAATTGCGAACTTTGCTGCATCCCTCCCATCGGCAACAGCCTGAGAGAGGACGCACATGCATCCTCTATGGCAGCACTTGCGGACCCATGTCCCACAAAGTGTGAGAGTGGCAGCTCAAAAGGCATGCAGTGTTTACAGACCGAAATGCTAGGTTGGCAGAGAAAACATTTTCTTCCTCAAGCACTCCACTCTTTTGGATTTCTTATCCTGGTGGAGTGGAAGGGAATGCCCCCCAGGAAGTTGAGTCTTGGATCACCAAGCTCTCTGGGGTAGGGTGTTGGGTAAGGAGGTTTGGGTCCTCTGGAGTGGGCCAATGGCAGTGGATGACCGTTCTAATTCACAGGAGCCCCTGTGTTGGGTTTGGACCGTTCTAATACATAGGAGCCCCTGTGTTGGGTTTGGACCAGGTGCCAAACAGAATGGCAGCGAGGGCATCATTAAACAGGAGTAGGGGGTTCAGATGAGGTTACTCCCGGTTGCAGCACCTCTGTCAAGATTTTAGTTTGGACTGCCACGGAGGGCAGGTGAAGTTCAAGGACCTCAGCCACCCTCCGTACCACCATTGAGTAGGAAGCTCCCTCCTCCGTAGCCATGGTAGAGTTGGAAAAAGCAGACCAGCTTCTGGGGAAGTATTCTGTCCACTGGCATCACCCAGTTCCTCACACCAGTCCATAGTAGGTTGTTCTTCATAGGGCTGGAATTTCTCAGGGTCCAGTGTTCCTTCCCATCCTTCCTCAAGTCCTAATTCATAGGAAGAGGACCTAGGCTCTGTTCTAGGGAGAAAAGTCCCTCTCGGCATTTGACGCGGCATTGTGTGATGACCCACCGGCTCTGTGTTAGAGTTGGGGACCACACCGGAAGTGTTGGCATGGGGACCGGTGTCGGGGAAGGTCAACACAGTGCGACCAGTGCCAGTCTGGATCCAGGAATGTATCCAAGGGGGCCCACCAGTGCTACTGGCACAGAACCAGTTCCTGTCCCCTCTGACCCCACGGGGCCCAAAGGCACACCAGACGTGTTGGGCCGCCCAAACAGAACTCTTTATGTTGGGCAGGGATTGCTCCGGCTCCCAGACAATTGGGCACCATGGAGCTGGCCAAGTTGCAGGGTAAAATGGGGAGCCAGGCCTCGAATGTCGAACCCCCTTTGGCTTGTCTGCTGACAGACAGGGGGAAGTCGAAGTCCTCTTCGACTTGTTACTCATTTGCTTGTGGCTCTTACCTGAATGTCCCGAAGACCTGGAGTGGAACGAAGAGGGCTTCGGGCTCAGCAAATGATCCAGAGGCCTTCAACACATTAAGACCTCGATTAAACGGAGTCACATGCCGGACTGCCATTAGCTTCAGGGACCACTCCCTCAAAGCCTTCGGATGCATGGGGCGGCAGTCCGAACACAACTTCAGGTCGTAGTCATGCTCTAAACACCACAGGCAAACAAGGTGTGGGTCCAAAGCTGACAATGGCCGGTGACAGGTGCCGCAGAACTTGAAGACTGTCTTTCGTGATGACATCCTGTCACACCAGAAGGCAAATACCCCAGAAAAACACTACAAAATGTTGAAAAAGCGGGCAGTCAAAAACTGGGGAATAGCTCTTCTCCAGTCGGTGCTGGCTGATGCAGAAAGAAAATAACTGAATTCAGCGTGCCTGGGCGGCGCCTATATTTGTACTGCAATGTCATATACAGCACAGATGCGAAGTCCATCGATGCCACTTAACGGTGTGCAGGGGTACTGCTCATAAAAAATCTTCCGGATCCAGTCTGAGGCCTGGGGAAATTCTAAGGTAAGGAATCTACGGTTAAAAGTCTCTAACGGATCAAATATTTTAATTTTAACATTATTTTGTACGGATTTTTATTTTAAGTCCTTACCACCATTATTTTCTGTTGGAGGTTTTTACATTACGAGTTGTTAGCCATGTGTGTTGCTGTATTTACTCCAGCTCTTGGCTCAAGTAATTTCCTACTGCTTTGGGTCCTTTTTGGCTATTGTAACCTTAAAAAAACAGTTTTTGAATAGCAATTGGCTTACTCTCTTGTGGATGTGTGGAGGGCCCTCCCTAAACCACTCTCTAATACTGCTCAAACCACTCTTTACTACTCCCTCCACATGTCCCATTGTGTAGTAAGTATGCCCCTTATTACTCCCCCTGGTCCCTCCCACATTTACTACTGAGTAGTAAACTTACATGTGTGAGGATCTCTCCTTAAAAAGATAGGAGAGGTGAAGGTGGAGATTTCCACTGATTGGTTTGTGAATAGCATGTTGTAGTACATTAGTAGTACTATTACAGTATTATTAATTGCACCACAAAATGCACTTTGTGAATAGGCCCCTATGTTTTATTACTTTATGGGAGCTCAGATATTAGGAGAATAAATGCACTTAAAAATTATAACGGTGTGTACATGAACGCATGAAACAGGGTCTCCAAATAATTCCTTATAATCAACCAACAAAGAAGATATAATACTTAATAACATAAAGCACTTTCTCAATGCAAGTATTTACAAATCAAACTCCAAAAAGGGATCTTTCAATTGTTGTGCCGAATATTTTATTTTAACTTTCAAATTGTGGGATGTATGTGGAATCAGGAAGGGAGGGGTTCAACAATATGGGAGTATATACATGTAAAACACATATTCACATGGTAAAGCTGTCTCTTATATGAAAACATGCATGCATTAAAATTGATACCAACTGTATCTAAAACAATAAACATTATAACAGTTCTTGAATTCTATACCTAAGCCTATTGCTAGACCATTTGTTTGAGGTCTCTGGGTCCATTTCATGACTTCTGTCCACATTGTGCCACACAACAGGTAACAAAGATAACTCAGAAGTTCTAATTGATGATAGTTCAAATTTTCTGGCAAGGCACACTGTGACACCAGTACTCATTGAGGACTTCAAATGTGATGCTGTGGTTTGTAATCTAACCGCAGTTGCTTTGTCTAGTACCTTGAGTTTATTGATGTCATCAGTAGCAGGATAAGGAGTTGCAGATCTAGGGAACAACAATTACTATAATCAAATATATGTTGTTTAGTAATCCCAAAAATACATTTACATACATTCTTTCAAAGTTGTTTTTAAATAATTAGTGATTTAACCGATTAATTATATGTACTGAATTTACAGTTGCAGTGCTATCAAGAACCATTTTATAAGATTTACTATCATCAAGCCCTCTAATGTCCAAAGAATTCAATCCATTATGAAACACAGTTTTACAATAAATCACACAGACAATGTTTTATTGATAGAGAGCAACATATGTCCCATTGGTATGTATAGCTCTCATTGACAGCCACAATCACAATCACAAATACCAGACTCTAAATCTGGTTATTTACTGCTATGACCTATGAGAGAGCATAGCTTTGAAAGGAAAGGAAAGGCATGGAAGGCATGAAAGGTAGTAGGGTGGTTGTCAGACACACACACACACACACACACATATATATATATATATATATATATATATATATATATATATATATATATATATATATATATATATATATATATATATATCTTTTCACTTAAAACACCATAGGTTTCAGGGATATTATAGTTAGTTGGACATTTCACTCATAGAAAACCATGGAAATTCCCCTTTTACAGTTAGTTGAGCTACCTATAACTCACGCCCCCGCAATGCACTGCTGATGAAGTCATATATTACATCATTCATGACATGGTCAGTGACATCACTGATGACATCACTGATGACATCTCAAATTACATCACTGATGACATCACTGATGACATCATCCAGTGAATGTGTGTTTCTATAAAATTTAAATATGTTTAATATATATATGCCAAGGTGAATTGAAGAATGAATGGGTGTATAAGAGTCAGGATGGATGATTAAGTAGGTGTGTGACTGACTGTATAAGTGAGTGATTAATTGTGTCTTGCTTAATGCATGTGTTAGCGACTGATACAGACATTCACACAGTTTAGGTTGTCAGTTGGTGTGTAAGCAGTTCCATGGTTTGGTTAGCAACTAAATGAGCTATTGATTGCTTGTCTGAGTACCTGTACCTGTATGGGTGCCTGAGTGTCTGTGTGGGTGGGTGGAGGGTGTGACTCTGTGCATAGATGTGAGTGGATAATTCACTGGGCATATGTGTTCAAGTCTATATCTGTGAATGTCTGTATGGCTGGGTGAGTGTGTGTATGAGTGTCTTGGTGAGTGAATGGATGCCTCAGTGGTACATGTGTGAGTAACTCCATATGTAAAAGGCAGTATATATGGGTGTTGGACTGTATAAATGACTATATGTGAGAGCGAGTGATTGTGAGAGTGCCTGTATGGATCAGTGTGTGCTTGTATTCATTATTGTATTAGAGTGTAAGTATGTTTTAGTATATGTTTAAATAAGTGACATGGTATGTGTATAACTGTACAGGTGAGTAAATGAAAGTGTGATTGATTATTTCCATTACTGACTAGGTGTGTGAATAACTCTATGAATGAGAGGCGGTGTGTGAGTGTCTTTATAGATATGTAACTGGATATGATAATGCTGTATTGATGGCTGATTGTATGTATGAGTAAGTGTATGGGTGAATGAATGGATGTGTGTGTAGACCTACAAATTAGTGAGTGGATATGTAGTATTATGTACTAACTGTTATTGGTGTGTTCATGGTTTCACAAATTATAGTCTGTAGTTTAGAGTGGGTGTATCAAGTGTTATATTAGGGTCTGATCAGGTACATCAGATTGTGACATGGATGATGTCATCAGTGATGTCATTTGAGATGTCATCAGTGATGTCATCGATGATGTCATCAGTGATGGCACTGACCATGTCATGAATGATGTAATATGGGACGTCATCAGCAGTGCATTGCATGGGTGCAAGTTATAGTTAGCTCAATTAACTATAACAGGGGAATTTCTATGGTTTTCTATGAGTGAAATGTCCAACTTACTATAACATCCCTGAAACCTATGGTTTTTTACATGCTAATTTCTAACTATAACGTGCCTGAAACCTATGGTTTTTTCAGTGAATTCCTAAGATTTTTCAAATGCTAATTTCTATCTATAACGTGCCTGAAACCTATGGTTTTTTTAGTGAATTTCAAAGGTTTTTTAAATGTTAATTTCTAATTATAGTGTTCTTTTTTTCTGTGTTTTTTAATTATCATCCCATTCTCAACTTGGTGAAAACTGCAAATCTCACCACTTTTCCATCGATACCTTACGCCAACAAAATCGCCACAAACGGAGCCACAACTAACGCTAATGAAATGCAAAGTAGGCATTCCCGAGCAAAAAAAACACGAAAACACCACTTTCCCATATTTTCAACGACCAGCCAAATCTGCAATGCGATCCAAAAAGCAGGCGATAAGCCGAGTTAGCAATAACAAATTAACATCAACCTTTAACTGGTGTACGGAGGTCGACTATCTACTCCGTGAATTGGACCCAACTCACAGCCACATCAAAAGATCAACATGTGATAGACCTACTGATCATGCAGCTCCGACACCAAACAAGGCCACAACACCCAGCTCCAACACCACCAGAACCTCTCCCCGCACCAACCCCCTACTACCACTGAGGCAGCGCAAAGCAGGACAACGGACCTTCCCAAAACACCATGCCCCTCAGCCACACAATAGCTGAATGTTGGGAGATGTGGCAACCAACTATATATGAAGGAGGCAAGTCACCCATAAACAATAAAGCACACAATGCCAAGTGTAACGCTGATGTGCTGCACAGACCTCACTATGCAAAGAACAAATCTCTCCATGTGGAGCTATACTATTGATACTTGTAGTGTAGTGCACAGTGGACGCAACCATGTTACCTCAGGCAGTGGGGAAGATATCGGTCATGTAGCTGTGTTGTCCCCCCCTGGAAGCAGAAGCGGAGTGGGCTGCTCCAACGTACGCCACTCCAGCGTAGGAGTATGCATAAATAGGCCAGGCCCTATGTGTGGTTCACATATGGGATGACCGAGTCTGTCACAGTTGCAGCTCTCACCGTGGCACATGACTGCTGCCATAACCACTGGCCTCCTCGACACATGCCCCCTGTGAACCCAGTGGCACAGCACCGCAGACTTATGTCTGTATCGACTACTGCTTTCGATCTACACTGCGGACAGCAGCGATCACAATTCAAATGCAGTGGCGATTGCAGATGTTGCAGTCCAGTTTGCAAGACACGTTGCTCCAAGTGCGACCCGCCCAGACCACAAATCATCACAGGGTGCGTACACGCTGTGTGCTTCAGGTGATACTAACTCACTGCACCATAAGTCATCGCCACGTGGCCTCATCAAAGCAGCATTCATTAGACAAAACACATTGCTCCCTGTGCGACCCGCCGGAACCATGTATCATGGCAGCGTGCGCACACGATGAGTACTCCAGGTGCCACTAACTGTGCAGCTCAACTCAATGCCACGTGGCTGTGCGCCCATCATGACCGCTGCCTCCACCCTACACTGGGGTTACACGGTTCACAATTCAAGATTAGTAGCGACGCAAATTGTGTAAGCGACTATAATGGGTTAAGAAGACCAAATGCTCCCAATCTGTGCAGCTCGAGTCAATGTCACCTGCCTGTGGGCCTTTGCTGACCGCTGCCTCTGGCCTACACTGTGGAAGACCGGCGACACATGGTGCCAACTAACCCTGTTCAACACAAGCCGATCCCACATGTGTAACTCTGTCCTGAGTCCTGAATGGCAGCGACCACACCACCAGACTCCCTTCGATCAGTGAGGGTATTTCCATATGGAAGGTCGGCGACACGTGGTGCCACTGAACCTGTACTACGCAGGCCGGTGGGACCACCAACGTATGCACATGGCTGTGAGCCCTTGCTCACCACTACCTCTGGCCTACACCGTAGAAGTCCGGCGACAAATGGTGCCACTAACCGTCTTCAACACAAGCCAATCCCACATGTGGAACTGTGTCCTGAGTCCTGAATGGCAGTGACCCCAACTCCATGAGACAACCCCAGCACCAGACTCCCTTCGATCAGTGAGGCATATTTCCATATGCAATGGCGGCGACACGTGGTGCCACTAACCCTGTTCAACACAAGCCGAACTATCCCACATGTGGAACTGTGTCCTGAGTCCTGAATGGCAGTGACCCCAACTCCGTGAGACAACCACAGCACCAGACTCCCTTCGATCAGTGAGGCATATTTCCATATGCAACGGCGGTGACACATGGTGCGAATAACTATGTTCAACACAAGCCAAACAATCCCACATGTGGAACTGTGTCCTGAGTCCTGAATGGCAGTGACCCCACATCCATGGCAGTGACCACAGCAGCATAATCCCTCTGATTAGTTTGGCATATTTCCATATGCAATGGCGGCAACACGTGGTGCCAATAACTCTGTTCAACACAGGCCGATCCCACATGTGTAACTGTGTCCTTAGTCCTGAATGGCAGTCACCCCAAGTCCGTGGCAGCGAACACAGCACCACACTCCCTTCGATCAGTGAGACATATTTCGATATGCAAGGCCGGCAACACGTAGTCCCACTAACCCTCTTTAACACAAGCCGATCCCACATGTGTAACGGTGTACTGAGTCCTGAATAGCAGTCACCCCAAGTCTGTGGCAGCGACCACAGCGCCACCCTCCCTTTGATCAGTGAGGAGTATTTCCATATGCAACTACAGACTCCAGTAGGCAAGTAACTATCACAGCCCTACACCTTACATATTATCCTTTTAGGCTCCACGTATCTCAACCATAAAGAGTCTATGAAAATTTGCGCAGAAGGTTAGTCACACCCTGATCTGTATAGCCGTCAAGCGCCTACGACCCCCTTGGCGTGGATTTCAGATGCACAGGGTTACTGCCACCCGAAGCTCATATGGCCATCAGGGGCCTACCACCACGTGGCACAGACTTGAGTTCCACAGGCTTAGCAGGCCCCAAAAGCTGATGTGGTCTCCGCCATTGATGACTCAGGACTCAGCGACATGTGTGAAATCTGCTGGGCCGCAGAGAAGCTGATGTGGTCTCTGCCATTGATGACTCAGGACTCAACGACATGTGTGAGATCTGCCGGGCCGTGGAGAAGATGATGTGGTCTCCGCCATTCATGACTCAGGACTTTGCGACATCTGTGAGATCCGCGGAGAAGCTGATGTGGTCGCTCGCGGAGTTTTGACGGGCACGTGGAGTGCCCACTGCTTCACACTCTGGTGGCACCAGGTAATTATTTGCTCATGGATGCGCAGGGTCGGCAGTGTCTCTCTCTCTCTCTCTCTCTCTCTCTCTTTCTCTCTCTCTCTTCCTTCTTTTCCTTCTATCTCTCTAACTCTCTCTCTTCCTTCGCCCTTTCTCACTCCCTTTCTTTCCTTCCCTCTCTTCTTCTCTCTTGCTTTTTTTCCTTCTCTGTTTCTCTGTGTCTCTCTCCTTTGATATGCCCATTACACACTCCTTATTTTGTGCTTTATTTTCCAGGCTCTGTCGTCAACATCCATGGTCCCCACAGGAGTGTTCCGCCTTGTTGTTTTGTATTTATTTTTGATACATTTGTTTATTAGTTTATCGCTTATATATATATATGTTAATAAAAATATAAAGTTTGAAAATAGTTTATCGTTTACATATTTATGTTTATAAAAAAAGAAAGTTTGAAAAAAAAAATTAATAACGTTTTTGGTTGTTCTCTTAAATGCTGTGTGACTTTTTCTTGTTCTTAATATTGTTATTTGATGGAGTCCGCCATGGTGTTAAATTTTTGGGCACCTATTGCGGGAATACTGGTGATGTCTGCAGTTTGCACCAATTTTTGAATAGTGTGTTAGATTTATCTCAACTTTACTTCCATTAAAGTGCTGATAATGAAATGCAGACTAGCCGTTCCTGTGCAAAAAGACACGAGGTGCACCTTTGCGATTTATTCTAAATACTAAAATCCTGTATTGAATTGCACTGAGGTAGTGGCTGCACTTACAGTGTACACACAAAATCAAATAAAGAAATCTCATTGTATTTATATTGATTGGGAATAGTGCATCAGGTGCTGGATCATGACGGGATGCACTGCTCAGTTCGTATATTGTTCTACACACGAAAAAAAATCACATCACAATTTTCACACCAACTGCAATGCGAAACAAATTCTGGCGATAAGCCACGTTAGCACCAGGGATTTTACACCTGCTTTCTGCTGGTGTTAAGTAGGACGACTACCTGCACCATGAAAGGGAACACAGCTAAGAGCCACACCAGAACACCCACAGGTGCCATAGAGTCAATGAGCATGATACAGGAATACCCATGAGGGCCACAAGACTCACCGCAACAACTCCAGGACCGCTAACGCCCCCCAAACCCGCATCTGAGCAAGTGTGTACCTGTGGTCATTGTCTTAGCATGATAGGGACAAGCCCTGCAACATCACAGTGTCCTGTCACCTCAGCGTTGGCAGTGAGCCTGGACATGTAGCTATGCACGCATCCTTCTGAATGCACAACCGGCGTGTGCTGGTCCGGAGTACACAGGTCAGCGCAGGGGTGTTCCTACCCGGCAAGGGGAACGGGGTGTCTTGGACATGTCCGTGTACAGGAAGTGCGGTAAGTGTGTCTCTGTGTTCTGGTGTGGCCTGCCACAAGGGCCGCAGCAGTCAATGTTGTAAAGTGGCATGCACCACCTCCAAACAGCACTGTGATGGTGTAGTTGGAATGTGGCAGGACATGCGCAAATAGGAATTACAATGGTGTGCCGTACGAGTGCACGAGAGCCAACAGCGGACCGTACAAAAATGTGCGGGCTCGTGGAAGGGAGTAGCAGCTGTTTGGCAACGTAACACACAGTGAACTTGCCCATGTGCCACGTGCTGGGCATCTCATCCATGATGACCACGGTCACAGACATCCCACAACACCAACGACCGGCCTTTGTATACATCCTGTATGAATGCAGCATGGCTTTCACTTCTATGTTCGTTCAGTGGTGTGATGTTGGCGGGTTGTGTGACTTGTGCTCCTTGTTGGTGTGTTTCCGTTTGGCCATTGTTTGTCTATACTTGTGCTGTACTTAATTGTGCATGTGTGCTATTCTGCCCATCTCCCCCTTCCCCCCACTCCCTGCTTCTTCCTCTTCCTGTTGCTCTTGTGTCTATAATTGTGTTGTTCCACACATAAATACATGTAAAGAACAAATTATAATAGTTCCTTGATTCTTTTAGGTTTCAAAACTTCTCTCTATTTGTTTCTTTCTAATTTTTCATATAAACCGTTTTTTTAATATTCAACAACACATAGAAGTCAGAAGTGCAAAGTATTCTATCAACACACTTTCTAGAACATTCTACAACACGTGCAGGTTAAAAGTTCATCAATTTTTTTAAAGTTAACAATATTTTTTTGCAACATTTTCTCGAACATTTAACGGCACGTGCAGGTTAAAAGTTCACGATTGTTTTAAGTTCGAACGGTGCCTTCCAAATGCAAGTAGCAGGTGTGGTTGAGTTGAGCAAATTTTATCCTATGAAATGTACTCCCCGTTGAAACTTTTCTTAACCAAATTACAAAGATGCTTTTCCACAAAACGAATGTGCACCCTACTTTTAAAAAAGAATGCTTTTCATCTCCCAATCACGTATAGTTTTGTGTGGCAAAAAAAAGTAGTTCCCCATCTTTAAACATATCTCTTATTCTACCAAGGAATTGCATGAACTACAGACATCTTTCCATACCTTCCAGCCATACCTTCAAAATGCTAGTGTGGATCGCAGTACATAGCTATATTTTCTGATGCAAGAGGTATGCAGAACACAGACGTATTGACTTAGACCTAGGTTTACAAAATGTGGACATTAAATGGTTTGCACATAGAAGATTGAAGTGGCACCAGTTGCTACCTCTTTGCATCTTCCACACCCTGACCTCATGGTTGTGCATTGTGGTGGAAATGACCTAGGCACATTGACTGGGGTAGGTTTGGAAATGCTTATGAAGGACACCTTTGGACACCTCAGCTCAGCACCATGTGACTCCGGGCAATAGCTCACTTAATAGCTCACATAATTTCCACACCAGCCTCGAGGGCTTTCAGACCCATAGGGGTGAGTAGTTTGTACTTTACAAATACCGTATTGATTTGATACGCAGAAATTTACCTTCACACTCCCTGTATAACTACCCCTAAGCACCATACACAAGTTACAATGTTTGATACAAAAGTTCCTCCGAGTAGGTATAACTACATGCTGACACTACTTGACAGATGTGGCACAGCGGCCTGCGCACATGACTTCACAGCATATGATGCACAGTTTGGACTCTTTCATCCCCGACTCCCGCAGTACCTCAGCTTAGCACCATGAGACTCTAGACAATACCTCACATATTTTCCATACCCCAGGACTTTCAAACCAGTAGGAGTCAGTAGTTCGTCCTAGTAGGTATAAACACATTATGACACTACTTTCACAGGTGTGCTGCAGCGGCCAGGGCACACATCTTCACACCATAAGACACACTGTTTATGCTCATGCTTTCATCACTGACTTCACAACAGCTCACCTTAGCAGCATCAGACTCTACGCAATACCTCACTTAATTTCTGTACCCAGCACTTTCAGACCGGTAGGTATGAGTAGTTCGCTTCGCACTCCCTCTATAACACACCCTAAACACCCCACAGAGGTTACAGTGCTCCTACCCTCCTCTTTTCTACTTTTTTTGTCCTTTTTTCCCCTTACTCGCTTCAACAGAATCACAAAATAGCGGCCAACACTTCCTAGTTGCAATCTCTCGCAGCGCTCCCAACCAATAAGCAGCAAGCTCGTGCTCATAACGCCTCAGCCAATCAGATGGCAGAATTCCCAAATATCGATATCTGTAAATTGAGATGTTTCTCAAAAACTACTGAACGGATCTACACCAAATAAAAAAAAGCATGCGTTCTAGACCAAAACCCTTCTCCCTGCCAAATTTGGGGTAATTCCGTTCACCCGTTCGACCTGTAGCCTTGTCTAAAGTTTCCTATGGAAATTAACATGGAGAAAACACGTTTTAGGACCCCCCTTTTTTCTCAGCCCCATTTAACGAATCACCCCCAAACTTTCAACATAGGAGATGATATGCACAAAGAATTAGTTTGGAAAATTTCATGAAGATTCCTCAAACAACACCAAAGTTATAGGCAAAGCAAAAAATGCTCTTCCTATGGAAACTTGGACCTAAATATATGCACCTACTGGAGACCACCAGTAGGTAATATATGTATATAGATAGATAGATAGATAGATAGATAGATAGATAGATAGATAGATAGATAGATAGATAGATAGATAGATAGATAGATAGATAGATAGATAGATAGATAGATAGATAGATAGATAGATAGATAGATAGATAGATAGATAGATAGATAGATAGATAGATAGATAGATAGATAGATAGATAGATAGATAGATAGATAGATAGATAGATAGATAGATAGATAGATAGATAGATAGATAGATAGGTAGGTAGGTAGGTAGGTAGATAGATAGATAGATAGATGATAGATAGATAGATAGATAGATAGATAGATAGATAGATAGATAGATAGATAGATAGATAGATAGATAGATAGATAGATAGATAGATAGATAGATAGATAGATAGATAGATAGATAGATAGATAGATTATAAATATATACATTTCAAAGCAAGCACACACTTTTTGGCATTGGTGTTTCTCAATGCACGCTTGAAATGCATTAACGCAACAGGTGGTGGTTTTTAAATACAACTCCCATTGGAGGACTGTTCATGGTACTCAAGGAAGGACTGCTGCAGTCCTGATTGTAATTGACTGGTTCGGGCAGCCATATCTGGTAAGATTGCCTTTCACATTTATAAATAGTAACATCAACATTGTGCTGATTTTCCCAATACAGTCTCTAATAACAAATAAAGCATTTACTCCTTTCATAGGTGCACAAAATTAATGCTACATGATGTCCGCATGCCAAACATCTGGCTTATTCATTTGGAATATTTGGATCATGATATGTAATGTGGGTCCACCCCACGACATGGAGGCACACATCCTGAGTGCAGAAAGTGACTGCTGGACTGTGGAGCTATCATATACATATCAGTTTCAAGTAATGCGATCTCTCAAAGGCTAAGTCAACAGCAGTTGTTTATATATATACCCACATCATGTGAATATTACATATAAAAAAACTAAATAGGAAAAGAAGCACCTGACATTTTAAGACAAATTCATCCTATATACACAGTGTAGCATAAATACCATTCCGGAAACCTCATGGAAATGTATGGAAATCATATTCTTGATTCAAACTATTTGGAGATCTAGTCAAGTTTTAAAATATATCTGGTCTCCAGCTTTCTCAACATTTGCGCTTGGTTGCCACCTCTTGTTGGTTTTGGAATGTAATCAATAACAAAGTATTTAATACAATTCAGATTGCTATTTGTCTCTCAAGTGGTGGGCAACAGGATATGTGTGACCTACATTGGTGAATACCCTCATATGTTGGAGGATCCTCTTGTAGACCTGTGGCTTGGTGCTCCCTATGTATTTCAATCTAAATTCACACTCAAAAACATCTTCATTTTTACAACTGAATATGCCCCTGATTTTCTGTGATTTCTCACTGAAAGGTTTGGAGTATTCGTAGATATTTTTGCCAAGTCTGCAGGCCCTACATATATTGCACTCATTAAAACCATTTCGGAGTTGTAACCACTTTTTTTCCCTCCACAATCTCAGGACTCCTTTTTACTAGGGCATCCCTCATAGATGGAGTCTTCCTAAATGTGATCGATGGTACTTTTGGCAGAGAGGGCCCAAGTGTCACATCAGCCTTTACGAATTGCCAATGTTTTCTCATAATGGTCCTTATTTGTTTCTCATGTTTACTAAACCCCAATATTAATCTTCCAGTGGAGTCCAATTGTCTAGGGTATCTAATGAACAATAGCCCCTCCCTACTGTTTTGATTTGTTTTAATAAGTGCAGAATCAAGTATATCTTTTTTGTAACCTCTTTATAGGAATCTCTTGACAGGCTACTTTTGACCTGCAAATACATCTTCCTGGCAACTACAATTGCTTCTGAAGCACAGCATTTCCCCATCAGGGATGCTATTTTTGAGGTATTGGATGGAAAGTATTTGCGTGTAACAATGAGTTTCCCGCAGTCTCCTTTCTATACAAGCATCTCAATTTTGTTATGTTGGATAAAAACTTGCCAACTTGAGAAATTCTACCTGAGTCTTGCAAATATGTGCTACAAATTAGAGGTTAATGGAATTAACACTGATTTATTTTACAAAGGATTCAGCCGATTCTACAGTGCTCCTACAGACCACAAAAAGTCATCATATACCGTGGCCAACATACTACATGATCATTTCACAATTCATTGTGTTCAGCGATGAGCACCTGCTCCTCCCACCAGCCCATGTGTAAACACGCGTAACTGGGGGCTAAGCAGGAGCCTATCGCCATACCACGCTTCTGATGAAAAACCTTCCGATTGACATAAAAAAAATATTCTCCAGATACCACTTGATCATATATATCAACATGCGGCTATGTTCAGCATTTTTAGCCGTCTTCTCTTCAAGAAATATTTAACTGAATTGACCCCATCCGGAAAATTAAGACTTGTGTAAAACGAGCAGAAATCTAAGGTCATAAGAGATAATCTGAATGACAAGGAACGTCATAGACATGGTTTAAAAAGTCTCCTGTATCCAAAACAAACGATGGAAGATTTTTCACGAACCCTTGGAGAAAAAAGTCGATATACCGAGAGGTATTTTCAAATGTACTGTTAATAGCAGAAATAATAGGTCTACCCAGGGGATGCAACCTATTCTTATGAACCTTGGGTAATAAATACAGATAAGCTGTCATAGGAAAATACTTTTTCAGAGATTGCCATTCCTCATTGCACAACAAGCCTCGATCTCTCCAGGTTTATAATTGTCTGCGATATTGTAGATCAATACCTGTTACTACCTCAAAACTGCTTTTCATGTAACACTCAGTATCATTGAGTTGATTATATGCTTCCTGAAGGTAATCCTTTAGGAGCCACGAGACAATGTTACCCCCATTATCTACATTTCATATAACCACATTGCTTTGCTTTTTCAGCTTTCCAATAAAATGTTGATATTGTACCGGCTGCATTTTGATTTTTTTTTTACCACTTTGGATTTTGTGGTTCAATTTCTTGATGTCTTCCACCACTTAATCGTTAAAGTTATCAATTGCATAACGCAGCATCGCAGGAATAAAGGTAGATTTAGGTCTGAATGGAGTTTTGACAGTAGCAGAAATATTTAAAGATATATCTCTTGTTGAGTAGTTGTTTCAGCAGCATGATCCGTTTCTTGTAAAGCCACAAGATCACGTAATAGATCAAAGTCATAAATTTGAGGGTTGTACGTATCAATATCCGATTCTTCTTCAATAATTTATCAATTCCCCAGTCTCATTGCCAATTCAAATTTTGGGATATATTTAAATATATTGATTCTAATTTGTGCATAATTGAAATTGCTTCCAGAGCAGTATGTCAAACCCAAAGATAATAGTTATAATTTAGCTTGATTTAATTCAACCTATGACAAATGGATGACTGTGTTCTCCATGTTGGTGTTAGCAGTATTTACTTTTTGAACCATTACTTTTTTTGTGCATGTTTTCTCACATCTTTTACTGACGCATTTTCTGTGTTCTCGCCGCCTTTGGTTTCGTGTTTGTTTGTTCTGGATGTTTGTTCTCTTGGCTGCAATGTTTGGTGACGATCTCTACGTAGAAAATCTATTTCCTCAAACAGGGACAATTTTTGTGACCACTTTGTTGTTGCCTCAGATGTCTGCCACCTTCAGAGTCAGTTTCATTTCCACATCCGAGCTTGACTCAGTCGCTGATGCAGCCCCACCTAAATGATCCCCTCTTTGTCCTGATTTTTTCAACCAACCTCTGCGTTTTCATTGCATCAAATCCTTTTGCAAAAGTGAAAGCCTGCCCTATTTCATAATCTATTTTATCTCTTTGAAATGTATGCACTTTGCAAGCTTTTGTTATGTCCTTCTGTTTTTTCAGGAATTGCTGCATGTCTCCACGATATTTCATTATAACATCCCGATACTGCTCAAGTGCACCAAGCTCATCATTAAGTAGTTGGATGTCCTTCTGTAGTGCCTCACGATCGATCTCAGCATATTTCACTAATACGTGGACCAACCAAGTTGATGCCACCATATTGCTTTCAACCCATTCTTTTAGCATTTCTGGGTTGGGATTATCAAAGCTCGGTGCCAACAGGATAGGTAACCCTATAGGAATACATCCCACTTCAAGGTACTTGCGTGACAACCTCCATTCCCTTTAAATCCCTGTTGTAAGGAGCATGACCCAGCCCTCTCTAAAGATGAAAGAAGACAGGATTTTTCCTAAAAAGAAATCACAAGTGAGATGGGTAAGGGAGCGAGTTAGAATATTTGTTTGCTGCTTGCAGATTTTGAAGGGATTTAAAGCTCACAATAGGAGATGTAAAAGCATGTCAGTGACACCAGTTATGTGGCAAGAAATGTATGAAAGATGATCAAGACTGCAGCATTTAATAATGGATTGAGATTCTAACAAGTATGCTGCCGTACAAAGCTAATTGAATTTAATGGTTTGTAATGTGCATTCCAGATAAAGAACACGACCGGAAAACTACCAAATAAAAAAGTGGTTTGACATACACCTATGAGAGACAGATGGTCAGTTTAAAATGGATGGAAGACTCACCTGTGATCAAAGCTCCTGAGAAGGCTGTAACGTGTATGGTTGGAAGTGCCCTGCTGCATATCTCCAGAAAAAAATAAAGCGCCTGAAACCCTTTAAAATTATATGATGGTGTTTTTTTGTGAAGAGAAGAAAACGTTTTGATAAATATATATATATGCTGCAAAGGGAATCCTGCAGCAAAACCGGCCTCTTCCAGACTTGCGAGGCTGGTGTGAGTGTGTGGGTGCAGGATACACAATAAATGTTCAAAATGTCCACAGGATTTATGGATCAAAACCCAAGGAACACCACAGCTAGATTTAAAAACGATTTATTTTGGGTAGGCGTCTCACACGAACTCAGGCTTTGTCACAACCAATCCATGGTACAACATGCCCCATCACCTTATGAAACAAAAACAAGGGGCTGACAAACCATAAACATGAAAGACAGATGTAGCAATGCTTCAGAAGGCTTAGGAAAGACAGCATGCATCATGGGAAGAGCACCAGGCAGACAAAGAAGCGATAATGGGTGAAAATCAACTGACTATTATTAATCTCACATTACGTACTTTGATTTACGATGAACAATAATTACTTGAACTTAGTCTTTCTTACTGTCCTACTGCAAACCTGGACTATTGTAGAACACGTATTGATATCTTTCTTTTTATTCATAAATTTAAATACGTGTTTATGCAGCAAAGCAAAAAGATCCCCAGTTCATGATAATTTGAATTTGGGGGACATTCTGGGGATTATGGCCCTAGCAGATTTTCAGAATGAGGGGATCATGTGTGAATAATCTGGGAGGTATTTTTTTATGTCATTAAACCTTGAGTTAGATGATACCAGCACAAATCAGGTTAGACCTTAATCACTATGTAACCCCAATACTCCACATGATCTGATTGACACTTTTCATGAAGTAGTCATCCGTGACCTCGTGACATTATGGAAGAATTCTTCTAACAGCTTTGGCTCAAACCTCATGAAGGGGCAAAAGAGTGCTTTAGCAACTTTATCAAAGGACCAGAGTATTGCTATCAAGCCCTCTAATAAAGGGGGCAACGTGGTCCTTTGGGACATCAATAAATATCTGAGAGAAGCACACACCTGGAGTTTCACTTTCTCCCATACATGCTTTCCATATCCGCGAACAGCCATCACCCACACACATTGAAATGGAGTATTTCATATGGAGAATTTTGGAGAGCAAAATGAGCTTGCAGTGCCACACTCAGTTTTAGAGAGGAGGAAAAGTGGATGGCCTGCAGATTCAAGGCACTGGGGTCTCCATCTAAAATTTTGAAAAATGCCAGCAATGAGGCAGCCCAAACACCCAGGCAGCACCTTTTAGCTCAGAAGGGAAAGAGGACACAGGACCCACACATGGTCAGACTGATTACCACATATAACAGTGAGTCTGGTGCTTTGAGAAAGATTGTCAATAAACATTGGCACTTGGTTAAGACAGATCCAGTCATCTGCAAGGTTATGTCACCACACCCATTAGTAACATATTGTAAGTCCAATTCTCTATGGGAATCATTTATTCAAGTTACACCAGACCACCTGTAGATAAACAAAGCTGGCTGAAAGAGCAAATGGGCTTTTACAAATGTGGTTGGTGCAAAGTCTATAAAGGCAACACTAATAAAAGAGAGTTCACATCACCCACAGGAAAATATGCTACATCAATAAATTCACCACAAGTAGGAATGATTTTGTGGTATATGCTCTGTCGTGTCTGTGTGATATGCTCTATGTGGGGAGCACTACCTGCCCTGTAAAGAAGAGAGTTTTGATACATTATAGCGCTATAAAGAATCTGGATGTTAATTACCCAGGCTCTAGATACTGGGCAAGAACTCATAACCCCAAAAATATATATTTGCATATATGTAACCTCTCTGTTCCCGTAAACTATCTTAGCGTAATCTTTTCAATTTAGTGTTGCTAACTGAAAAATTCCATTAGTCTTGTAATAGTCTATAAATGGGCATGTGGTGTTTTTTATGTAAGGATCGTAAAAATAGGGGTATCTGACAGTTCATTTTGTTTTGAACATTTATATTTTATTTGTCTTGCAGGCTGTGTGTGGATGAGGATGTTTACATTGCTTATACCAGGATTGGATAACCACTTTTTAGAGGATGAATTGACTTTTATGACCATGACATGACCCTGTGCCTATGACCTCATGATAAGTGCAAGTATCCTACAAAGCTAGATAATATGTGTATAATACTATATAAAATATATATATATATATATATCAGTGAAAAAACCATAGGTTTCACACACGTTATAGTTAGCTGGACATTTCACTCGTAAAAAAACAATGAAATTCCCCCGTTATAGTTCGTTAAGCTAACTATAACTCGCGCACCCGCAATCCACTGCTGATGACGTCACATATTACATCACTCATGACATGGTCAGTGACATCACTCATGACATCACTGATGACATCTCAAATGACATCACTGATGACATCATCCAGTGAATGTGTATTTTTCTGAAAATTAAATATGTTTTATATATGTATATCTCACGGACGATGGAAGAATAAATGGGTATATAAGTGTCTAAATGGATGATTTGTTTTTGAAAAATTGATTGTATAACTGAGTGATTAAGTGTATCTTAGTGAATACATGGCTTACTGAGTAATGTTTAAATATGTAAATATCTTTATCAGTCTCTCACTTTGTGTATAAGTGGCTGCATGGGTTGGTGAGTAGCTACATGGGTGTTTATATAGGATAATAGGTGGTTTTTTGAGTATCAGTCTGAGTGTCTGCATGGTTCGGTGGGGGGTATTACGTAGTGCATAGGTGCATGAATGAGTGACTCACTGTTTGCATGTGTTGAAGACAGCATGTGTGCAGGACTGTATGGGTGGATGAGTGTGTGTATGGGTGTGTTAGTGAGTGAATGACTGTCTCAATAGTGTCTTTATGAGTAACTACATATGTTTTAAACTAGTATATGTGACTATTGGTGTATATAAGTGAGTATATGTGAGAGTGAGAGATTGAAAGAGTTCCTGTATGAATAAGTATGTGTTTCTATAAGTGATTGTTTAAAAGACTTAGGTGCCTATCACGATCCGGTAAAAACCGGGTACGAACCGTCGGACGGAGCACAATCTCCGCCAGACGCGTACCCGGTCGTCAATTTTCACAAACAAGGAATTACGATTCGCACGGGTACACCATTACCGTACGAATCGTAAAAAAGCCCGACCGAACAAAAAAACACCTACCAATGCGATCCGGGAAAGCGCCGACCTGACGTCGGGACGCTCGCAGCCAGCCATTCACGACCCAGGAATCACGATTCGCACCGACGTCACCCCGCACGGTGAATATTTTGCGGCAGCCAAAAACTGCCGGGAAATCAGGACGACGCGAACAAGGACCACCAGTACGCGACGGACAGACGACGACGCGAACAAGGAGGACCAGTACGTGACGGACACACAGGACGACGCCACCAAGGAGGACCCGTACGCGACAGGACGACGCGATCAAGGAGGACCCGTACGCGACAGGACGACGCGAGCAAGGAGTACCAGTACGCGACGGACAGACATGGACCCGAACCTACGAGTCATCCCTGCCCTCATAGCAGTACACCTCCTCTACAGGTTACGACGCAGATGCTGCAGAAGGTCAGAATAACTAAGGGAGGGGGGAAAGTGGGGTGGGGTGGGGGTGGCACGACCAGGGCAGGCCACAAAACAACCACATAAGTCACACACCACACATGGCCTGGACATACCTGACTCCCATGCCCTGGTCACCACGAGGGGGTGGGGGCGTGTCCTGATAAGCCAGCGACCGCCACAACGGAAGTCCGTCACCACGCGAACCGGCAACACAACCAGACAGGTACGTCCCGTACCCACGCCTGAAGAGCGTGGGTACGAGTCGGACCACGCCCACACACGTCACCCCAACAATGGCGGGACGGATCGCACCCACGTGGCAAAGGCCTGGGTACGGGCCGCACAAACATCACATAGCGTGGGGACGGATATGTACGGACCCTACCCCCACCCCGTATGCAAGGAGCGTACCCCCCAGCCCAACAGTGCAAGTACGACCCGTACCCCCACCCGCGAATGCAAGGAGCGTACCCCCCAGCCCAACAGTGTAAGTACGACCCGTACCCCCACCCGCGAATGCAAGGAGCGTACCCCCAGCCCAACAGTGTAAATACGACCCGTACCCCCACCCGCGTATGCAAGGAGCGTACCCCCCATGCCAACAGTGTTAGTACGACCCGTACCCCCACCCGCGGACGTACGGAGCGTACCCCCACCCCAACAGTGTAAGTTCGACCCGTACCCTCACCCGCGTATGCATGGAGCGTACCCCCCATGCCAACAGTGTAAGTACGACTCGAACCCCCACCCGCGGACTCACGGACCGTACCCCCACCCCAACAGTGTAAGTTCGACCCGTACCCCCACCCGCGAATGCAAGGAGCGTACCCCCCAGCCCAACAGTGTAAGTACGACCCGTACCCCCACCCGCGAATGCAAGGAGCGTACCCCCCAGCCCAACAGTGTAAGTACGACCCGTACCCCCACCCGCGAATGCAAGGAGCGTACCCCCCAGCCCAACAGTGTAAGTACGACCCGTACCCCCACCCGCGAATGCAAGGAGCGTACCCCCCAGCCCAACAGTGTAAGTACGACCCGTACCCCCACCCGCGTATGCAAGGAGCGTACCCCCCATGCCAACAGTGTAAGTACGACCCGTACCCCCACCCGCGGACGTACGGAGCGTACCCCCACCCCAACAGTGTAAGTTCGACCCGTACCCTCACCCGCGTATGCATGGAGCGTACCCCCACCACACCAGTGTAAGTAGACTCGTACCCTCACCTCGAATGCATTGAGCGTACCCCCACCGTGTATGTGCCAAGCGTACATATCCTGAAATCGGAGGTGTGTGTGCAGAGTCCACCCAGCAGTGCCCTGAGACAGGAGGGGTGGGTGCCTATCACTCCCAGCAGTGCCCTGAGACAGGAGGGGTGTGTGCAGAGTCCTCCCAGCAGTGCCCTGAGACAGGAGGGGTGTGTGCAGAGTCCTCCCAGCAGTGCCCTGAGACAGGAGGGGTGGGTGCCTATCACTCCCAGCAGTGCCCTGAGACAGGAGGGGTGTGTGCAGAGTCCTCCCAGCAGTGCCCTGAGACAGGAGGGGTGGGGGCCTATCACTCCCAGCAGTGCCCTGAGACAGGAGGGGTGTGTGCAGAGTCCTCCCAGCAGTGCCCTGAGACAGGAGGGGTGGGTGCCTATCACTCCCAGCAGTGCCCTGAGACAGGAGGGGTGTGTGCAGAGTCCTCCCAGCAGTGCCCTGAGACAGGAGGGGTGTGTGCAGAGTCCTCCCAGCAGTGCCCTGAGACAGGAGGGGTGGGTGCCTATCACTCCCAGCAGTGCCCTGAGACAGGAGGGGTGTGTGCAGAGTCCTCCCAGCAGTGCCCTGAGACAGGAGGGGTGGGTGCCTATCACTCCCAGCAGTGCCCTGAGACAGGAGGGGTGTGTGCAGAGTCCTCCCAGCAGTGCCCTGAGACAGGAGGGGTGGGGGCCTATCACTCCCAGCAGTGCCCTGAGACAGGAGGGGTGTGTGCAGAGTCCTCCCAGCAGTGCCCTGAGACAGGAGGGGTGGGGGCCTATCACTCCCAGCAGTGCCCTGAGACAGGAGGGGTGTGTGCAGAGTCCTCCCAGCAGTGCCCTGAGACAGGAGGGGTGGGTGCCTATCACTCCCAGCAGTGCCCTGAGACAGAAGGGGTGTGTGCAGAGTCCTCCCAGCAGTGCCCTGAGACAGGAGGGGTGTGTGCAGAGTCCTCCCAGCAGTGCCCTGAGACAGGAGGGGTGGGTGCCTATCACTCCCAGCAGTGCCCTGAGACAGGAGGGGTGTGTGCAGAGTCCTCCCAGCAGTGCCCTGAGACAGGAGGGGTGGGTGCCTATCACTCCCAGCAGTGCCCTGAGACAGGAGGGGTGTGTGCAGAGTCCTCCCAGCAGTGCCCTGAGACAGGAGGGGTGGGTGCCTATCACTCCCAGCAGTGTTGTATGAATGTGAGGGGAAAAAGATCCTCATCCCTTACTCATCATTTAATAAGCGAGTAGGCTTTGTGTACTGGTTCTTGCCCAGAGACAGGGGGAGATACCCCTTTCCCCCTAAAATGAAACAAGTTTTTTGATGGTGTATCTGGGCTAGATTGTAAATTTTCGTTGTTTGGGTTGAAATCCAAGTGATACGAATAAATCCGATTAGTGTTTGTATTTTTTATTATTGGTCACTGTAAACGAAAGGATGGCACAGCCAACACGTGTTTCGCCCCCTAATTGGCCATCAGGCCTGGGGCTTCCTCAGGGCTGTACATATACAATGTAAATCCAAGTATAATAGAGACAAGGTGCGGCGGGTCATGTGTAAATCATGTATGTAATAGTTGGTGATAGGAATTAGAGACGCATAACGTTAGATGGGAGGGAAAGTAGATATGGGAAGAGAGAGTGAAGGTAAGGTGAGAAGGGGATCAGGGTATGTGTGCGACAGGTTAGTACAGGTAAGTAAAGCAATGTGTGTGGCGTGTTTAAGGAGCGGAAATGTGTGGGTGAGGGAGACAGAAATAAAGTCAAAAAATGGTAAATACAGAGTATAGTCGTTTTAGTGAAGAAAGATAAAAGATGTGTTTAGAATGTTGAGAGTAGAACATGAGAAGTAGGTATATTTTGTGGAGAGGGTTTAACATTTTACAGTTCAATAGTACATTTTACAAGTTTATAAGCAGTTCCCAGTGTATGATTGCGATAAATAACGCATAGTATCAATTACATTGTTTAGATTCGACGATAACCGATCATATGTGGAAAATTATACAAGGCATTGTAGGTCAGAAAGGAGCAGAGTGATCAATTTAAGTCAACAGTAATCATTGTATGTCATTAAGCGTATCAATTGTTTGAAATGACGCGATCGTAAGACGTGTAAAGTATTTTTTAGAAAGATATACATTCGGCAATACGGGTATAGTGTTGAAAACAAGGCACGGTGTCATTGTAAACAGAAATAAGATAAAAATATATTTACAGTGAGAATTGTAAGGGTCACATCAAGGTTGCCGGTTCAGGCATGAGATAAGGGAAGAAAGGTTTGGCATTAGTCAAGTTCTTAGAGAGAGTGTTGAAGACGGTGTTTGGCGCCAAAAAAGTGAATCAGTGACTTTGTGTCGTTGAAGGTACCGGCGCGTCATGGGTCACAGGGACAAATCTTATAATTATTTTTGAAAAAGATCTGTCAACGGAAGGAGTGGTATGTGGTTCCAATAAAGTGACTTCGTGCGGTGTCAGGTACCGGCGCGTCATGCATCACAAGTTCTAGTCATATATTATTGAGGAAGATTGATACAGTGACATATGAATTACATAACAGTGAAAAATCGTCAATTTTACGATCTCTATCAAGGAGGTAATCACAAGAAAATAATAGTGGAACTATCGCCGAGTGAAAGCGGTGCTCTTAGATTTTCTATACACTGTAGGTAGTCAAGGCCACACGTAGAAGCTAGTCTGTGCGAGTTCCGAACAGTGTTGAGAGTGATAAGGACATACGCATGCTCCAAACGATAAGGTGAGCAGGTTCGATTGGATAATTAAGTAGGTTCAGGGATTCCTTACCGGATTTTCAAGTAAAAAGGTTATTTTGTGCGGCGGTTTGTAAACCGAAGATTTCTAAAAGAGGAGAAAACACATGGGGGAACAAGCAAAGAAACGTATAAGCTGGAGGCAGTCAGGTCATGCTGGGTGGCGGGGCGGGGGAGGTGGGAGCGTGGGTCGGTGTCTCTTACCTCTGGTCTCGGCTTATGCCAGGTGCTGTTGGTGTCCTTGTTGTGGTGGTAATGACTGCTCATGGTAGCGAGCTATAAACAAGAGTCGTGTGTGAGAGCTTCCGGTTCGTAACCCGGAAGTGGCAAAATGCTTTCGCTGGGCGCCATGTTGGATTGGGGATTTACAAGGGGGTTGCGCGGAATTGGAATAATGATCGTCAATTGTAAAAGGAGTGAGAGGGCGGTGAAAAAAAGTTGATACAAATATGAGGAAGGTTGTAAAAAGGAAAAATTATGTCGGTATAAGTATGAGGATGGTTGACACCGGAGGAAAGAAAAATAGTGTGTCAGGCATGTTTATACATTGAGACATATGTAAGAATATCATATTTACAGCACATTTTATCAGTTGATATCTGAAAAGCAAAATCATAAAATCAAAATATGAAGGGCATAATTATGTTGATTTCACACAGAAACGCCCAGTGGTCAGGAGGTTTGCCATCTGGTATGTGCACATGTTTTAGACGTATTTTGGAAGAGTTACATGTAACAAGAGGGTACGTTGCTGTTCCCTGGTTGCAAAAGGGGGAACCTCGGTTGAGAGTTGTTGACAGCGGCAGGTAGTGTTATCTTGGGTAAAGCAGGGCGCGGTCGGAGCAGTTTTTTGGAGCATCTATTCATCTCCCAACCAAATATGCATTTCCGCATCCTTATTGAGCCCCAGATTTGTGGTTCTATAGTTCATTATCAGTTCACTTTCGCGTCTTCGTAGTTTGAGTTCACGGTCTCCCCCTCTTTTAGTTTGGTGTACAATCTCCAAACCAAAAAAGCGGAAGTCTTTTTTGTGAGGGTGATAGTCTTCGAAGTGTTCAGTGAGTGGGTGGCCTGAGTGGTATTTATGGATATTGCGGTAATGTTCCTGAATCCTGGTCCGTAGAGGTCTGATTGTACTGCCGATGTACGGAAGGTTGCAGGGACAAATTATAACATAGACACAGAATTTGCTGTTGCAGTCAATCCATTCTTTTATAAAGAATTCTCGTCCTTCCGTTAATTCGACTCTTGTTGTTTTGTTGCTGCTTAGTTTGCAAATGTTGCAATTTCTGCAGGTGTGGAATCCTGGAGGTCTGTCCAGGAATGTGGAGACCATGTTTCGTTTGTCCACAAATTCTGATTTACACAGCATATTCTTCAGATTAGGGGCGCGTCTGAATGTTATTTCAGGGTATGTTTTTAGATCCTGAGTAAGGTTTGGTGTCTGTTGTAACAAGTGCCAATGTTTCTTGAGGCTTTGTCTGATTTGGTGATGTCCATTGTTGTAATCCGTTATGAAGCGTATAGCTGAATCTTTCTTTTTTGCTTCTGCTTTGTTTTGTTTGAACATCTGTTTTCTTTCTATTTTGGCAACTGTAGTCATTGTGTTTTTAAGCATTGATTGTTCATATCCTCGTTGTGTGAGTCTAGACACCAGTTCTTCTCCTTTCGTCTTGAAGACCTCGTCCTCACTGCAGTTTCTGCGTGTTCTTAGTAATTCTCCCTTAGGGATGTTTCTTATGTTGTGTCGTGGGTGGAAGCTATCTGCGCGTAGAATGGAATTGGCAGCTGTTTCCTTCCGATAGAGTTTACTGTGTAGGGTATTGTCTTTGACATAGAGAGTCACATCCAAAAAGTTAATCTCTTCCTTGGAGAAGGTATGGGTTGTTTTGATTCCCCATGGGTTTGCGTCTAGTTGCTTCAAGAATCTTTTGAGCAATGTCTCATCTCCTTGCCAGATACAGAGAATGTCATCTATATAGCGTCGCCACATTACGATATGGGCGGTGTATTCAGTGAATTCAGGGTCCCATAGCCAGAATTTTTCCACATGGCTCATTAGGATGCAAGCGTACGGCGGCGCAAATTTGGCTCCCATGGCCGTACCGCGTATTTGTCGGTATATCCTTCCATTGAAACTGAAAACATTATTTTTCAAGCAGAAGTTGAGCATTTCCAAGGTCATTTTGTTGCTCTCTAGGAGGTTAGCCGATTGTGTCCATAATGATTGTTGTACCGCATTGAGTCCGTCTTCATGTTTGATAGATGTATAGAGACTGACAATATCTATACAAACCAGTATGAAGTCCGGTTCCCAGATGATGTTTTGTAATTTGTCTAGAATGTCCTTAGTGTCTTGGATGAAGGATGGAATCTCCTTCATGAGACCTTGTAATTTTCTGTCCACATATTCACCAAGCCTGGAGCATGGTGAGTTGATGCCTGCTATGATGGGTCTGCCGGGTGGAGGGTAGGTGCCTTTATGGATCTTTGGGAGGAGGTATAGTGTTGGCATAGTTGGATGTGTAATGTACAGAAAAAGTTTTTCAGATTGTGAGATAAGTCCAGAGGTGTACCATTTGTTCAGCATAGTTGTAATTGATTTTAGTATGTCTTTTGTAGGGTCTGTGGTAAGGAGTTCATAGCATGCCGTGTCGGCAAGTTGTCTGTTTGCCTCTTGGATGTAGTCGTCAATGTGGAGTGTCACTGGGTTTCCACCTTTGTCAGCCTCTTTGATAATAAGGTCTTTTCTTTCCTTAAGATTTGTGATGGCTTTTCTTTCTTCCTGTGTGATGTTTTGTGGGAGGTATTTAGATTTTTTGCGGTATTTAGTGTGTTCGTATTCCAAATCACGCATGACTGCTAGATGGAAAGCATCAATGCTGTTGCCTGCGGGTAGTTGTGGTAAGAAGGTTGATTTTTTAGTTAGTTTACTGTCAATTGAGAGGTTTGTGTCGATTCCTAGTTCAAGTGCTGTTCTGGTTAGTGAGTCTGGGTCGTCGTTTGTCTCGCTGAGGTGGGTCAGTAGGTCTACATGTTCGAGCTCCTGGATCGATAGTTCAGATGTTATTGTTGTGACAGTGGGCTCATGTCTCATGTATTGGTCCGCAAAGAACACTTTCAATTTCAATCTGCGGATGAATTTGAACAGATCTATTCGTGTTCTGGTTAGGTTCCATGGGGCCGTTGGGCAGAAGGATAATCCTTTGTTGAGAATGTTGGCTTCTTGGTTGGATAGTTGGATATGGGACAGATTTTTAACAAGATTTAGTGGTGTTATGTCCTTCTTTCCATCTCCTTTTTCCTGGATCTCGTAGTGACGCCTATTGTTGGCGTCTGTTGGCGTCCAAATTGTTGGGAACCTCCCATGGTTGAAGTATTTGTGGTGTTTGTTGTTTTTATACCGAGTCGGTAGCGTAATACCTCCTCTAAAAAATTGACCTTGCATCTTGAGTTGTCACCCTCAGGTGCTGGCGCTGGTGAGTCAATGTCTGAGCTAGTCGTTGCTCCACTTGGTTGTTCTGTGGAGTAGGTGTTGGGTGTATCTTGAGGTTTGGCGTCGTATTTTTTAGCGAAGGTATATACTCTTCCAAATTGATAGTCCAGTTGGTCCCTCCTGAATTTGCGATTCTTTCTCTTGATGAGGTCTTCTTCAAATTCGTCTATTATTTGATTGAGTATTTCGTAGTTCTTCCTTGTGAGATCTCCCCAGTTAGAATCTTCAATGTGCTTGCTGAGATTGTCTACTTCGGTTTTAGCCAGGTTGTATTCTTCTTGTGAATGATCAATTAATTGTCTGATCATATTATTGGAGCATTCCTTGAGGTTCTCTTCCCATTTTCCTATGTATTGGGGGTTGGTGGTGTCTCTGTATCTGGCAAGGAGATGAGACATTGCTCAAAAGATTCTTGAAGCAACTAGACGCAAACCCATGGGGAATCAAAACAACCCATACCTTCTCCAAGGAAGAGATTAACTTTTTGGATGTGACTCTCTATGTCAAAGACAATACCCTACACAGTAAACTCTATCGGAAGGAAACAGCTGCCAATTCCATTCTACGCGCAGATAGCTTCCACCCACGACACAACATAAGAAACATCCCTAAGGGAGAATTACTAAGAACACGCAGAAACTGCAGTGAGGACGAGGTCTTCAAGACGAAAGGAGAAGAACTGGTGTCTAGACTCACACAACGAGGATATGAACAATCAATGCTTAAAAACACAATGACTACAGTTGCCAAAATAGAAAGAAAACAGATGTTCAAACAAAACAAAGCAGAAGCAAAAAAGAAAGATTCAGCTATACGCTTCATAACGGATTACAACAATGGACATCACCAAATCAGACAAAGCCTCAAGAAACATTGGCACTTGTTACAACAGACACCAAACCTTACTCAGGATCTAAAAACATACCCTGAAATAACATTCAGACGCGCCCCTAATCTGAAGAATATGCTGTGTAAATCAGAATTTGTGGACAAACGAAACATGGTCTCCACATTCCTGGACAGACCTCCAGGATTCCACACCTGCAGAAATTGCAACATTTGCAAACTAAGCAGCAACAAAACAACAAGAGTCGAATTAACGGAAGGACGAGAATTCTTTATAAAAGAATGGATTGACTGCAACAGCAAATTCTGTGTCTATGTTATAATTTGTCCCTGCAACCTTCCGTACATCGGCAGTACAATCAGACCTCTACGGACCAGGATTCAGGAACATTACCGCAATATCCATAAATACCACTCAGGCCACCCACTCACTGAACACTTCGAAGACTATCACCCTCACAAAAAAGACTTCCGCTTTTTTGGTTTGGAGATTGTACACCAAACTAAAAGAGGGGGAGACCGTGAACTCAAACTACGAAGACGCGAAAGTGAACTGATAATGAACTATAGAACCACAAATCTGGGGCTCAATAAGGATGCGGAAATGCATATTTGGTTGGGAGATGAATAGATGCTCCAAAAAACTGCTCCGACCGCGCCCTGCTTTACCCAAGATAACACTACCTGCCGCTGTCAACAACTCTCAACCGAGGTTCCCCCTTTTGCAACCAGGGAACAGCAACGTACCCTCTTGTTACATGTAACTCTTCCAAAATACGTCTAAAACATGTGCACATACCAGATGGCAAACCTCCTGACCACTGGGCGTTTCTGTGTGAAATCAACATAATTATGCCCTTCATATTTTGATTTTATGATTTTGCTTTTCAGATATCAACTGATAAAATGTGCTGTAAATATGATATTCTTACATATGTCTCAATGTATAAACATGCCTGACACACTATTTTTCTTTCCTCCGGTGTCAACCATCCTCATACTTATACCGACATAATTTTTCCTTTTTACAACCTTCCTCATATTTGTATCAACTTTTTTTCACCGCCCTCTCACTCCTTTTACAATTGACGATCATTATTCCAATTCCGCGCAACCCCCTTGTAAATCCCCAATCCAACATGGCGCCCAGCGAAAGCATTTTGCCACTTCCGGGTTACGAACCGGAAGCTCTCACACACGACTCTTGTTTATAGCTCGCTACCATGAGCAGTCATTACCACCACAACAAGGACACCAACAGCACCTGGCATAAGCCGAGACCAGAGGTAAGAGACACCGACCCACGCTCCCACCTCCCCCGCCCCGCCACCCAGCATGACCTGACTGCCTCCAGCTTATACGTTTCTTTGCTTGTTCCCCCATGTGTTTTCTCCTCTTTTAGAAATCTTCGGTTTACAAACCGCCGCACAAAATAACCTTTTTACTTGAAAATCCGGTAAGGAATCCCTGAACCTACTTAATTATCCAATCGAACCTGCTCACCTTATCGTTTGGAGCATGCGTATGTCCTTATCACTCTCAACACTGTTCGGAACTCGCACAGACTAGCTTCTACGTGTGGCCTTGACTACCTACAGTGTATAGAAAATCTAAGAGCACCGCTTTCACTCGGCGATAGTTCCACTATTATTTTCTTGTGATTACCTCCTTGATAGAGATCGTAAAATTGACGATTTTTCACTGTTATGTAATTCATATGTCACTGTATCAATCTTCCTCAATAATATATGACTAGAACTTGTGATGCATGACGCGCCGGTACCTGACACCGCACGAAGTCACTTTATTGGAACCACATACCACTCCTTCCGTTGACAGATCTTTTTCAAAAATAATTATAAGATTTGTCCCTGTGACCCATGACGCGCCGGTACCTTCAACGACACAAAGTCACTGATTCACTTTTTTGGCGCCAAACACCGTCTTCAACACTCTCTCTAAGAACTTGACTAATGCCAAACCTTTCTTCCCTTATCTCATGCCTGAACCGGCAACCTTGATGTGACCCTTACAATTCTCACTGTAAATATATTTTTATCTTATTTCTGTTTACAATGACACCGTGCCTTGTTTTCAACACTATACCCGTATTGCCGAATGTATATCTTTCTAAAAAATACTTTACACGTCTTACGATCGCGTCATTTCAAACAATTGATACGCTTAATGACATACAATGATTACTGTTGACTTAAATTGATCACTCTGCTCCTTTCTGACCTACAATGCCTTGTATAATTTTCCACATATGATCGGTTATCGTCGAATCTAAACAATGTAATTGATACTATGCGTTATTTATCGCAATCATACACTGGGAACTGCTTATAAACTTGTAAAATGTACTATTGAACTGTAAAATGTTAAACCCTCTCCACAAAATATACCTACTTCTCATGTTCTACTCTCAACATTCTAAACACATCTTTTATCTTTCTTCACTAAAACGACTATACTCTGTATTTACCATTTTTTGACTTTATTTCTGTCTCCCTCACCCACACATTTCCGCTCCTTAAACACGCCACACACATTGCTTTACTTACCTGTACTAACCTGTCGCACACATACCCTGATCCCCTTCTCACCTTACCTTCACTCTCTCTTCCCATATCTACTTTCCCTCCCATCTAACGTTATGCGTCTCTAATTCCTATCACCAACTATTACATACATGATTTACACATGACCCGCCGCACCTTGTCTCTATTATACTTGGATTTACATTGTATATGTACAGCCCTGAGGAAGCCCCAGGCCTGATGGCCAATTAGGGGGCGAAACACGTGTTGGCTGTGCCATCCTTTCGTTTACAGTGACCAATAATAAAAAATACAAACACTAATCGGATTTATTCGTATCACTTGGATTTCAACCCAAACAACGAAAATTTACAATCTAGCCCAGATACACTCCCAGCAGTGCCCTGAGACAGGAGGGGTGGGTGTGGAGTCCTCCCACCAGTGCCCTGAGACAGGAGGGGTGTAACACATGTGTGTGAGGCCAGAATTATCCACATGCATACTGGCTACAAGGGAACATGTCCCCATGAACTCATGTCAACAGACTCCACACACAAGTACAGTGATCATCAAGGATGCCACGATTGTTGCAGGTGGAGACATGGCCCTGCATGCATGGCCAAAGTAGAAGGGCTCCGTCACACACACAGCTCATGTAGACACAGCTCTGCGCTAAACATTGGGAACACCCTGCAGGGAAGAAAGCTGGGTACACAGAGGAAGGAATACACCCTGGGACAAGTGCACCATGCAGTAACTGCTCACATGAACAAAGAAAGTTAGCCAACACCTTGTGATGGCACACAGATCCCAGGGTCCCACCAATGAGCAGTACACTACTACATATCCCACACACCCAAACCCTTACACACCACCAAAAACCATGTAGCAGCCCCACCAACACCAATACCAGCATAGCAGTAGTGTGATAATGAAAAAAAAATTAAGCTTTATTCAGCATGAGCACAATGTCCGTGGATCGCAGGCAGTTCAATCTACACAAAGCCCATAGGGCAGTAAATGATTCTCAGCTGGATGGGGGACACAGTGGGATGCGTGTCCCCTACCTTGCCTGCACAGTCAAATGGCATCGTCTTCCACACTGGTGAGGGCATCAGGGGGGGGGAAGCAACAGGCACCGCAGGGACATCAGGGCAAAGGGGCGGCGTTGTGGGTGCAGGGATGGAGGGTCAGTGCCAAAGGCGGAGGCCAGGATGGCACTACACACCTTTGCAAGGTCCTCCAGGGAGTCCCCTGCACCCGAAGGGACCTCAGGCCCCAAGGAGGGGGGGGGTCAGAGGGATGGGTCGCAGCGCCACCGGGGGAGGGTGGAGACAGGGGGGGAGACTCAACCACCCTGACCGGGGACCTCCTTGAGCGCTTTCGTGGTGGTGTAACTGTGGGGCTCAGGGACAGAGCGGCCATGAAGGAGTCCTTGGGGGAGATGTGGCCAGGAGAGCTGAGGGGAGGGGATTTGGAGGGAGTGGACTGGGTGGAATGCGGACTCCCACTATGGCTGCGTGTCACACATTTGCCCCCCGACCCAGTGGGTGTGCCTACCTCAACCTGTGTGTGCGTGTCAGGAGGAGTGCGGTGGACCTTCCCTGCTGGTGTGGTGCCCGTGTCCGTTGATGTGGGTGCATGCCGACGTCTGGGTGTACGTGGGACAGGCATGGGAGTGGGAAGTGTGGATGGGGCAGGGGTAGGTGGGGGGAGGTCGCGCTGCAGGAGACCCACCACCGCCCACTCGGAGACATCCTCCTCGGACCTGTCAGCTTCGTATTCTGACGTGCCAGTCGACAGGTCCTCGGCCGCACTATCCTCCACCTCTGTCCCACTCGATGTGCCAGCCCCGATGTCACGGCTGGCACTGGTGCTCGGTCCCTCCGCCTTGCCTGTGTCCATGTCTCCCTCTGTGTCCCCCGACGATGCTGTGGGCAGGGTGGAGAGACAGAAATTAATCAGACAGCTGTACACATCAGTCACATGAGTACAATCGACATAGGTAACACTGCATAGCCTGAAAAGGAAGATCCCTAACATCTACTAAACAAGGTACCGATGTAGGGCATGAAACACACAGTTGGTTGAGCCACCATGCCACTGAAATACCATGGAGAGCATGAGACAATAGCTAAACACAGGAAACGGAGTCTGACATAGCACCCAGGCCCTGGGGACAATCCTGCACTGCATCTGCACCACACAGCGTTGGCGAAAATACCGATGACCAGGGACCATATCCATGAACTTGAGACACATGCTGCATAGGTAATGCTGAAAACATGCCCAACATGACTCGGTCACTGCACATTGCGTGTGTGTCCAGACACATCACACACTGCCCAGACCCAGCAAGTTAAAATCAGGATTTGACACATAGGCATTGCCCGCACCAACAAGACCCTACACGAGGCAAATTGTTGAGACACAGGTGGCACCAACATCTCATAGTCTGGCTGATACACACAGGGGCAGGCAAAAAGCAAGAGTGTACGCCAAACAGCCAAGGTGCGCCTGTACAAATAATGAGGTACCAGTGCCCATCCTCAGATGAGTATAACAAGACACACAGGCACTGGCAACTGTGAGTATGTAGAAGGACAATCAGGCAGGCTGCACAGTGGACACCTGTACAAAATAGCACGTCTATATACATGGTGACAGGGGACAATGGCACAGAGCACAACCTACGCTGTAGACACTGAGATTGTCCACGTGTATGATGACACATACACCACTGAGGAAAAGGTGCCCCAGGGGACAGTAGTGGGCACGCAACTACATGCTACTGAATGGTAATGACTGCAACACACGTCACCATCCCTGCACTATGTGTATCGCACACTCATGCACATCATGTCACAGGCCACTACATAGGACATGCGCGCTGTAAGGCATGACACATGAGAGACCAACTCCCATGTCTGGAGTCAGCATCAGTGCCAACTGACATGGAACCCCCATGCAGTGAACTTGACAGTGCACAGGCAAGGTCCCACAACCTGTTACACACCACCCCCACACATGATGCTACAGTCATTGTTCTCGTGGACAAAGCGCCAGCCTACATCACCTTGTGAAGGAGTGACTACACACAGACCAGGGAACACATTGCAAGGAGGGGAAGGGTGGCAGGGGCACAGCGCTATACTGGGGCAAACAGGATCTGCACAGCACCTTTAAACCCTGCCAGTTAATTCATGCTACTGTGCCCTTACAAATGCCGGTGACACACAACGAACACACATGTACCTACCCCCTTCCGGCTGCTGCATCGCCTGTAAGCGCCTCTCCAGGTCTGGAAAGACCACCGGCAGCACACGCCTGTGGAGGTGGTTCAGACGGCGGCGGCCGCGGTTCTTGTGGCTCTCAGGTGAGTCCCCCAGCAGGAGCCGTGCAATCCTCCGCGTCCAGCACCGGATATCCTGCCAGCGTTTCCTCACCTGGGGCAGGCTCCGCCTCCGACCATCCACACCCCTCACGGCACTGACGGCGGTCAGCCAGATCTGCTCCTTGGCAGTGGCGCCTACCTGTGAGGAGGAACAAGTGACACCACATCAATACACCAGCCACATGTCACAGAGAGACATATGGGTACAAATTAGCTGGTTACAACAAGGCATGTCATGCAGCCAACGCATTGCACCTTTGTCATAGGGACATCATCCCCTGGTGAGGGAAAAAGCAGTACGTGCCACAGTGGGTACACAGGTGGAATGATGGCAATGTCACAATCAATGATCAAGGCTCACACTGTGCATCACACCCACCCCTCCTGTCTCAGGGCACTGCTGTGAGTGATAGGCCCCCACCCCTCCTGTCTCAGGGCACTGCTGTGAGTGATAGGCCCCCACCCCTCCTGTCTCAGGGCACTGCTGTGAGTGATAGGCCCCCTCCCCTCCTGTCTCAGGGCACTGCTGTGAGTGATAGGCCCCCACCCCTCCTGTCTCAGGGCACTGCTGGGAGTGATAGGCCCCCACCCCTCCTGTCTCAGGGCACTGCTGTGAGTGATAGGCCCCCACCCCTCCTGTCTCAGGGCACTGCTGGGAGTGATAGGCCCCCACCCCTCCTGTCTCAGGGCAGTGCTGGGAGTGATAGGCCCCCACCCCTCCTGTCTCAGGGCACTGCTGGGAGTGATAGGCCCCCACCCCTCCTGTCTCAGGGCACTGCTGGGAGTGATAGGCCCCCACCCCTCCTGTCTCAGGGCACTGCTGTGAGTGATAGGCCCCCACCCCTCCTGTCTCAGGGCACTGCTGGGAGTGATAGGCCCCCACCCCTCCTGTCTCAGGGCACTGCTGGGAGACATCAGGCACCCCCCCCGGGACCCCCCCGACAGTACATGGCATGTGTGTTACACCTGGACGCAATGGCAGAAGTCACAGTCACAACATAGGGACAGTCTGTGGCAGTGGCCTATGCACTCACCTGATACCCTGGTCGCCCATACAGCATGGAGTACTGTGGGAGGATCACATCCAGCAGAGCCATGTTCTCCTCCAGGGTGAATGGCTGTGTCCTCTCCACAGCCCTTGACATGGTTCCAGGGAATCAGTAGCAGCAGCTGGGTCGACGAATGCAATGATGTGCAGGCAAGTGCTCCCTCATGGGACCTGGCTGCCTTATATGTGCCCTTCTGCCCAGTCTCATGCACAGGAGTACAGAGTGATTGGTCACTCACATTTGCATCCTATGTTTCCACCAATCCCTTCAAAGCTAGCAGTCTGTGGGTTCTCTATCGGTTTCATTCTCCTGCATGATGTCAGCCCCACAAACACATTGCAACAAAGTAGAAGAATTCCAACTGACTTCTGCTGTGCACCTTCCAGAACAATTTCGAATTTTGAACTTGGTCTCCATGACAACCAGCATGCATGTAGGCCTTAATACTTGTCCCCTATGTAATTTGGAGCATCACACACAGGTACGGTGCGTTTCGGGGCCCTAGGGCACCCCAAATGCATGGCAACGGCCCGTACATGCATGCCTACGCTCTCTATCACTATGGGTCTGCACGCGTATGCGTACCCGTAGTGTTACGGACCGTACACACGCATGTACGCTCTATATCACTATGGGTCTGCACGCGTATGCGTACTCGTAGTGATAGTGAGCGTACATGCGAGTGTACGGTCCGTACCACTACGGGTACGCATACGCGTGCAGACCCATAGTGATAGTGAGCGTAGATGCGAGTGTACGGTCCGTACCACTACGGGTACGCATACGCGTGCAGACCCATAGTGATAGTGAGCGTAGATGCGAGTGTACGGTCCGTACCACTACGGGTACGCATACGCGTGCAGACCCATAGTGATAGTGAGCGTAGATGCGAGTGTACGGTCCGTACCACTACGGGTACGCATACGCGTGCAGACCCATAGTGATAGGGCCGTACACACGCATCTACGCTCACTATCACTATGGGTCTGCACGCGTATGCGTACCCGTAGTGGTATGGAACGTACACACGCATCTACGCTCACTATCACTATGGGTCCTGTTGCCCGAAGAATTCCAGACTTGGCTACCATGCAGGAGAATGACAGGATCCGGCTCTACCGCTTCACCCAACCGTTGATTCTGGAGCTGACGGCGAGACTGGTACCACACCTGCAACCGCAGCACAGGTATCCTACGGCACTGACACCCCAGCTGAAGGTAATGGCTGCCCTACATTTTCTTGCCACGGGTACCTTCCAAAATACCATAGCTCATGTTGGTGGCATGTCCCAGAGCATGTTCAGCGGTGTGCTGCATGATTTCTTGGAGGCCATGTTGATTCACCTGGATGACTTCATCAAGTTCCCAACCCCTGAACAGATGACTGAGGTCAAGCGTGGATTCTATGCCCTGGGAGGGATGCCCCATGTCATTGGGTCCATAGATGGGACACATGTAGGTTTGGTACCACCACACGCACGGGAGGTGACGTACCGCAATCGGAAGCACTACCACTCCATCAATGCCCTTGTGGTGTGTCTGTCCAATATGGTGATTTCACATGTCTGTGCTCGTTTCCCAGGATCAGCACACGATGCCTACATCATGAGGCGTAGCGGGATGCCTGATATGATGATGCAGCTGCGCAACGAACGGGCATGTGTTGTTGGTGGGTACAGTCTGTCTGTCCTGTATTCTGTATAGCCGACCAGCACGACCGCTACACCAGTTCTAACGATGTCCATGTGCTTCCCATGTAGGGGACGCTGGCTATCCCAACATGCCTTGGCTGCTGACACCTCTCCGCAACCCCATCACGCCGGCCCAGCTCCGCTATAACACCGCCCATGGCCGGACAAGGCGAGTGATAGAGAGGACGTTTGGCATGCTGAAGAGCCGATTCCGGTGCCTCCACAAGACCAGCGGTGCACTCCCTTATGCCCCGGCGAAGGTCTGCAAGATCTTCATGGTCTGCTGCATGCTGCACAACATGGCAGTTGAAAGAGCTGTGCCACTCATCCTGAATCAACATGACGAGGACCATCCACCCGTGGAGGACGAAGGGCTTGGCAATGGGGCTAGTGATGTGGAGGATGTGGAGCCGCAAGAGGACATCCGGACTCGGCTCATACGCGACTTCTTTGCTTAGTGGTGAGTACCAGGGTCTGAGTGTGCACGCATTGGTCCCCGTGTGGCATGCGTTGTGATGTGTGTCTCCACCTGCATGTATGGCACGTGGGTCAGAGGTGTGTGTGGGTGTGTCACTGGAGTGATGGTGGCAGTGATGGTAGTATTTCCCCAGTCATAATTGTGACCTAGCATGTTGTCATCCATACATGTGTCGAGTAACTGCACATGCAAGTGGCTGTGCTTTTTGTGGCTGACTTCTTGTGTGTCTCTCTTCCCCAGGTACCTGCGCATGCCGTTTGCTGGTTGCATTGTTGTGGCACTGCTATTCCTCATGGACATGACATCGTGGGCTGACTCAGCGTTACAGGCACGGACACGTTTGGAAGTCTCCATGGGGTAAGGGATGCATCTGGGGTGTATTGGGTGTGGCAGTTGTTCACGATGTGTGCACACTGCCCCGGTCGGGGTTTGGTTCCTCTGCAGACATGTGGCATCCCCATGGGACACGACATGCAGCTGGGTACACCTGAATAGATGGGCTGCCTGGTTGTCAGTCATCAGTGATGGGATAGTGGATTGTGATGATGGCATCAATGTGTGTGACACTGCCCTCGGACACATACGGTTAACATTGTCTTGACATGGCGTGGGACTTCCACATCAGCGGATGTATGGTGTATGGCAGGCTCTCCGTGAGCAGCTGTGGGTGTTTAGCTGTTAGCCGACGCTTGTGTGCCAGTTCCATGGCTATCACGCATTTGTGCTGCAGAAGGGGGGTGCCAGTGTTGGAGCCACATGTTACTCCACATGATGTGTTCATGTGTACTTCAAGTTGCCTCTGCAATCCCAAAAACATGACTAATAAAGGTGTCCCTATGCCTCCAAGGTGCCTCTTCTCAGTCAATGCTGGTGTGTTGGCACGGTGCATCCTGCATGTCTGGCATGGTATTCCCTGATTGTGGCTATGTGTCAATGTGTCGAGTGGCAAGATGCAAGCTGTGTGTGTGTGCTGAGACTGTGTATTGGGCATGATGTCCATGACTGTGTGGGTATTGTGACATGTGCCATCCCCATGCATCCAACGTTGTCCATGACCCCATTCTCTGCATCCACCGGACTCAAGCTTGCAGGACATGGTTCTGCCACCTGTCTACACATACCTGGGTGCCCCCCAGGACACGGGCCAGGATCCCTGACCTCTGCGCATGACTGTTGCTGTACTCAATGTGTCTGTCAGCACGGTTGTTCGGCCACTCCCTCAGCTGGTTCTGACCATCACGGGTGTGTATGGTGCTCCATGTCTGTCTTGCCTAATAAACTGTGACCCATGTGTCCTGTGCCAGACTCAGGCCCCAGGGTGTGGATGGTTGAAGTGAACAGATGACTCAGGCATGTTTAGACTGTACAAGACACATGTTAGGTAATAATGCTACCAGCAGGCATCTACTCTTAATAGTGGGATTTATTATTGGGGGGGGGGGACAAAGTGAGGGGCTTTCCGGGATTAGGGAATCCAAAGTTCAGTAGGGGAGTTGGTGTCCTTGCCATTGGAAATCCTCAGAGTCCATGCCACAGTCTTTGTCAACATTGGTCAGCCAGTGACCAGCAGGGCCATGTGGCAGAGAATGTCTCTTGATGCTGTGATGCTGTTGCTCCAGTGGGCCAGGTGCCAGGCCAGGTGTCCTGGGAGATGGTGATGTAGCAGCCACCCTCACGGTCCTTTCCGTGGACGACCCGGCTTCCTGCGGGGAACCTCAGCAGCAGGCCGTGACGACGTCTGGGATGCTCCGTCGGATGTTTCCTCCTCCTCCTCATGATCCCTCCCTGTGGGTGGTGATGTTCTCCGCCTTCTGGCACAGGGAGGGTCGGCCATGGTGTCGGCCATCCGACGGAGTTCAGTGTGAATCCCCTGGGACGCCGTCACTTGCTCAGCCTGTCTGTCCTCCATCCTCCGTTGGTGTACCTGTAGACAGGCTATTAGCTCCGCATGTTGCTGGGCCTGCTGGACCTTGATCCCCTCGAGGACGGACACAACCTGGGCCATGCCCGTGGTGTCCTGCTGGTATGAGTCCAGGATGTTACGGACATGGGAAAATACCGGATCCCCAGCCAACTGGTCAGGCTCGCGCCTCCGCCGTCCTCCACTCCCACCACCCCTGCCCACTTGCGTCTGGCCTGCACTTGTGGGCACATCGGGTCTCCGGGACCCCTGAGGGGTGGCATTGGCGTTGTCGCCTGCCTCCTCCTGGGTGCCTGGGACACCGTGTCCCTCCTGGCGAGCCTGGCTGCATTGTGGTGTTGGGGCAGGGATCCTGGGTGTCTCCTGGGATGTGGCAGGAGTGGGGGTGGTGGTTGGCACGGTTGTACCTGACGCAGGTGCTGCAGGTGGTTGGACACCAGAGGGGCCAGGTCGGTCGGGATCGTCCGCAGAGTGGTGAGAGTGGTCGCTGCCGGTGGGATCGGTCTCCTGCAGATCCGGGTCCTGTGAGTGTTCCCCCCCAGTGTTGGGGGGTGCAGCACGACGTTGACCTGTGTGTGAGAGAGAAAATGTTAATTTTGATCCATGCAACATCCATGTTTCATCCGTTACAAAGTTGGCACATTTCCTCTTGGAATTAGGATCTGTCTTGCATTCCACTCACAGTGCACTTGTGCATGGGTGTGTCCCTTGGGCACCAATTTGGCCCCTTTAACTATGTGTGGCACAGTCTTACTTGCTGCGTCAAGTGTGACTGCAGTCAGCAGTGGAGTGTGCATGTGTGGCGAGCCATGCATTTGCGCCTTCCTTGTAGCACTGTACATGTGCACATGGAGTGGATCCACACACTTATATGATGCAGGTGGCTGTCCTTGTGCTCGTGTACAGGTTGTGACATGGCCCTGCGTTTTGCCATGATGAAGAGGGGGGGTTCTGGCACTGGCCACCCTTGTCTACATGCACGCAGTCCACCTGCTGACGAGCAGACATTCCCACACACCAAAGGACTGATTTGCTCTCCCTGTGTCTCCCTCCTTCTCTGTCCCCCTCTCCCTCCCTCTCTGTCCCCTTCTCCCTCCCTCTGTGTGTCAGCCTCCTCCCTCTGTCCATCTTCCTGTGTCTCCCTCCCTCTCTGTCCCCCTCTCCCTCCCTCTCTGTCCCCCTCTCCCTCCCTCTGTGTGTCAGCCTCCTCCCTCTGTCCGTCTCCCTCCCTCTCAGTCCCCCTCTCCCTCCCTCTGTGTCCCCCTCTCCCTCCCTCCGTGTGTCACCCTCTGTCACCTTGGCCCAGCTTCCTGGGCACACACTGTTAGCAGATCTTTGAGTGGCCCTTGGCCTGTTGATGTGAGTTTGTTTCTGATCTCCAGGCACCCATTTTGTCTGCTGTGTGTCTGTGCGCTGCTGCTGTGGTGGTGTGTGCTGCCACTCTTTCACAATGTTGGCTGTTCATTAGCTGTTGTCATGTGCAAAACAGTGCCTTCACCCCCATGTGTTGATGCAAGGCGTCCGCCATTTGCTGGCAAGTCATTCCTGTGTTGGGACACAGTGTTTGTCTGGCTGTGACCTAGGCCATATGGGCAGAGGGCATTGTTGTCTGCTTTGGAGTCGCACTATGTGATTCTTGGTGCCCAGCCTCCCGCCATCCGGGTTACCGTGTCATGTGTTGTTGTCTTCTGTGGCCTGTGACTTGACATTGTCCAGCTGGGTGCATGGGGCATGGTGGCAGCAGTGGCATGTGCCTGCTCATGGAGTGTGGTTGAGTCATGCGATGGCTTGTGGTGGTTGCGTGCCTGTTATTAATTTTGGTTGTGGTTGCAGTTCCCCCCATGTGAGGTGCGTTGTTTGTGTACTCACCCGGGTCTCGGAGTCCTTCTACTCCTTCAACTGCCTCTACCGGCAGTATGGCCATCACCCTCTCCTCCCAGGGATGGTACTGTATGGCTCTGCGGGAGGGCCCTCCTCCGGTGGCGTTGGCCTGGTCGTGTTCCTCCTGCCTCTTGGCTCTGACCCTCCTCCGCAGATCGTACCACCTGTTCTGGCAATCCTGCTTGGTCCTCCTGGTGTCCGCAACAGCATTCACAGCATCGACGATGGTCTGCCACATGGCTGTTTTGGATGCCTGGCTGGTGCTTCTGACCAATGTTCCAAAGATCTGTGGCTCGACTCTGAGGATTTGATCAACAAGGACCTCCAACTCTCGGTGACTGAACTTTGGATTCTTGGTAGTGGGCATGGTGAGGGGTGTGGGTGGGGATGGTGTGGGTGTGGGGGGTGTGTGGATGTTGGGGGGGGTGTGGATGGTTGTGTGTGTGTGTGAATGTGATGAGAGGGTGTTTGTGAGGGTGGTCGTGTGAAGGTGTGCAAGTGTAAGATGTGGTGTAGCTTGTAGTCTGGTTCTGTGGTGTCTGGCAGCAGTGAGTCTGTTGCAAAGGCTCATGGTTTGTGTGTGTGGGCCCTTTTCATTGGTCCATGGGTGGGTGTGGCAGTGTTTAAATTTTGGGTGGGTGTGTTATAAGGAGTGGTGGTGTATTGGGCCTCTGTTTGTTTTTGACAGTTGCAGGTCAGTGATTGTGTTATTTTAGTGGTTGTTGGCCATGTTTAGTGGCTGTGTGCCTTTCGAATGGTGTATTCTTGTGTTGTTTTGTTTTGTCCTTGTTGTGTACGTGCGTTTTGAGCGTGTGTACGGTGTGTACATGGGCCATTTGGTTGTACGATTATGTCCTTGTGTGTGGCTTTGTACGACTCGTACATGCGGTTGTGATGTTGGGGCATGGGGTGCGCTCCGTACTTAGGAGGTTGTATTGGGGGTGCGCCAGGAACGTACTGGGGTGTACATGGACGGTGGTACGACACGTACAGGGGTGGGGGGGTGTACATTGACGGTGGTACGACACGTACTGGGGTGGGGGGGTGTACATTGACGGTGGTATGACACGTACTGGGGTGGGGGTACGACTGGAACGTACTGGGGTGTACATGGACGGTGGTATGACACGTACAGGGGTGGGGGGGTGTACATGGACGGTGGTACGACACGTACTGGGGTGGGGGGGTGTACATTGACGGTGGTACGACACGTACTGGGGTGGGGGTACGACTGGAACGTACTGGGGTGTACATGGACGGTGGTACGACACGTACAGGGGTGGGGGGGTGTACATTGACGGTGGTACGACACGTACTGGGGTGGGGGCGTGTACATTGACGGTGGTACGACACGTACAGGGGTGGGGGGGTGTACATGGACGGTGGTACGACACGTACTGGGGTGGGGGGGTGTACATTGACGGTGGTACGACACGTACTGTGGTGGGGGTACGACTGGAACGTACTGGGGTGTACATGGACGGTGGTACGACACGTACAGGGGTGGGGGGGTGTACATGGACGGTGGTACGACACGTACTGGGGTGGGGGGGTGTACATTGACGGTGCTACGACACGTACTGGGGTGGGGGTACGACTGGAACGTACTGGGGTGTACATGGACGGTGGTACGACACGTACAGGGGTGGGGGGGTGTACATGGACGGTGGTACGACACGTACTGGGGTGGGGGGGTGTACATTGACGGTGGTACGACACGTACTGGGGTGGGGGTACGACTGGAACGTACTGGGGTGTACATGGACGGTGGTACGACACGTACAGGGGTGGGGGGTGTACATGGACGGTGGTACGACACGTACTGGGGTGGGGGGGTGTACATTGACGGTGGTACGACACGTACTGGGGTGGGGGTACGACTGGAACGTACTGGGGTGTACATGGACGGTGGTACGACACGTACAGGGGTGGGGGGGTGTACATGGACGGTGGTACGACACGTACTGGGGTGGGGGGGTGTACATTGACGGTGGTACGACACGTACTGGGGTGGGGGTACGACTGGAACGTACTGGGGTGTACATGGACGGTGGTACGACACGTACAGGGGTGGGGGGGTGTACATGGACGGTGGTACGACACGTACTGGGGTTGGGGGGTGTACATTGACGGTGGTATGACACGTACTGGGGTGGGGGTACGACTGGAACGTACTGGGGTGTACATGGACGGTGGTACGACACGTACAGGGGTGGGGGGGTGTACATTGACGGTGGTACGACACGTACTGGGGTGGGGGTACGACTGGAACGTACTGGGGTGTGGGTAGACGGGGCTATGACACGTACTGGGGTGGGGGTGTGGCTCGAACGTACTGGGGTGTAGGTACACGGGGGGTACGACACGTACTGGGGTGGGGGTACGACTGGAACGTACTGGGGTGTGGGTAGACGGGGCTATGACACGTACTGGGGTGGGGGTGTGGCTCGAACGTACTGGGGTGTAGGTACACGGGGGGTACGACACGTACTGGGGTGGGGGTACGACTGGAACGTACTGGGGTGTGGGTAGACGGGGCTATGACACGTACTGGGGTGGGGGTGTGGCTCGAACGTACTGGGGTGTAGGTACACGGGGGGTACGACACGTACTGGGGTGGGGGTACGACTGGAACGTACTGGGGTGTGGGTAGACGGGGCTATGACCCGTACTGGGGTGGGGGTGTGGCTCGAACGTACTGGGGTGTAGGTACACGGGGGGTACGACACGTACTGGGGTGGGGGTACGACTGGAACGTACTGGGGTGTGGGTAGACGGGGCTATGACACGTACTGGGGTGGGGGTGTGGCTCGAACGTACTGGGGTGTAGGTACATGGGGGTACGACACATACTGGGGTGGGGGTACGACTGGAACGTACTGGGGTGTGGGTAGACGGGGCTATGACACGTACTGGGGTGGGGGTGTGGCTCGAACGTACTGGGGTGTAGGTACACGGGGGGTACGACACGTACTGGGGTGGGGGTACGACTGGAACGTACTGGGGTGTGGGTAGACGGGGCTATGACACGTACTGGGGTGGGGGTGTGGCTCGAACGTACTGGGGTGTAGGTACACGGGGGGTACGACACGTACTGGGGTGGGGGTACGACTGGAACGTACTGGGGTGTGGGTAGACGGGACTATGACACGTACTGGGGTGGGGGTGTGGCTCGAACGTACTGGGGTGTAGGTACACGGGGGGTACGACACGTACTGGGGTGGGGGTAGAACTGGAACGTACTGGGGTGTAGGTAGACGGGGCTATGACACGTACTGGGGTGGGGGTTCGACTGGAACGTACTGGGGTGTACCTAGACGGGTGGGGGTATACATATACGGGGGGTACGTGTCGGACGTACGGGGGCTGGGGGGAGTGTTGGGCGCGTATGCGGGCACATGTCTCCATGGTTGCTGTAGGAGTTCGGTGCGGACGGTGTTTTTTCCATACGGTTGTAACCTCGGACGCACGGGATGGATCGTGATTCCTCGGTCGGACTTGGATTTTCACGTTTGTAAGGTAAATCGTCCGAGGACGTGTCGGACACATTTTCCGACCCGAGGACGTGTGGGGAATGATTCCCAGTGCGGTTCGTATGGACTTTTTACCATGCGAATCGTGATTGCCAGTTCGTACGGCACTTGTACGATTCGTACGGTAAAAAGACCCGATACGAGTCGCACGGGGGAATTTTTTACCGGATCGTGATCGGCACCTAAGTATGTGTAAGTTTCCGTAGAAGTAAGTGTGGTGGTGTGTGTATAACTGTATATGCAAATAAATCTATGTTTGATTCTTTATTTTCATGAGTGAGTATGTGTGTCAGTAACTCTGTGGATGAGTGGCATTGTGTAGCAGGATGTATAGGTGTATGAGTACATATGATGAGTGAGTACATGTATGAGTGACTGTACAGGACTGTTGGTGAATGAGTGGATGTGTATGTGGATCTTAGAATTACTCAAGAGGTTGTTGTAACTGGTATTGGTATGTCCATTTTTTTGAAAATGTTAGTCTCTATTTTTGAATGTGTGATTCAAAGGTTATATTAGGGTGAGAGGAGGTCTGCCACTCTGTCACAAGGATGATGTCATCAGTGATGTCATTTGAGATGTCATCAGTGATGTCATGAGTGATGTCACTGACCATGTCATGAGTGATGTAATATGTGACGTCATCAGCAGTGGATTGCGGGTGCGCGAGTTATAGTTAGCTTAACTAACTATAACGGGGGAATTTCATTGGTTTTTTACGAGTGAAATGTCCAGCTAACTATAACGTGTGTGAAACCTATGGTTTTTTCACTGAATTTGCAAGGTTTTTTAAATGCTAATTCCTAACTATAACGTGTGTGAAACCCATGGTTTTTTCACTGAATTTGCAAGGTTTTTTAAATGCTAATTCCTAACTATAACGTGTGTGAAACGCATGGTTTTTTCACTGAATTTGCAAGGTTTTTTAAATGCTAATTCCTAACTATAACGTGTGTGAAACCCATGGTTTTTTCAGTGAATTTGTATGGTTTTTTAAATGCTAATTCTTACCTATAACGTGTGTGAAACCCATGGTTTTTTCAGTGATTTTGTATGGTTTTTTAAATACAAATTCTTATATTAAACATGTGATTTTTTTTTTTTTTTTTGCAAGGTTTTTTACATCTTTTTATTTTTACTTTATATTCTCTTTAAACATTATGCTTAAATTTTAAAAATTCTGCAATATATTATTTTTTCAAATTTTTTTTTTCACCAAACAGGAAAGATATATTAGTATAACATAGTGATTCTTTTTTTCCAATTTTTTTTTTTTTTTTTTACGTGCGCGTACGGTAAGCTTACGGTAAGCGTACGTTTTGCGTAATGTACATAATATTTCTACTCTTTTTGCGTATGGTTACGCAATTTGCGTAGACATGCGTACTGCGTACGCGGCGCGTAAGCGCATACGTTACACGCGCACGTTACGCGGAAGTGTTGGGGCGTGCCTGTTATGCGCATGCGCGCGTGCGCGTGTCTTTTATACGCGCATGCGTACTTTTACCGTAAGCGCTCCATAAGCGCTCGGTAAGCGTAACGTACGCGCACGCAGGGTCATGTGATCAAGAAACAACACTTTTGATTGGTTTAAAGTACTTTCAGTTCTAGAACTCTCCTACACCACACCCATTCCCCTCATTTCTGCTTGTGATCCCTTAGGAGAAGGAGCTGAGTTGTCTTTGGGATACGATGGCAGACCAGCACTCCTCTTCTGAGAGTGAGGCTAGCAGCACCACCATCAGGCAGAGAAGGAGGAAACAAAAGAGCTCTTTTATATGGGAGTATTTTACGTTTCCTGAGGGCCAGAAAAAAGTAAATGCTGCTTTAGTGACTTGCAAGCTTTGCCAGCGTGTACTTTCTAGAGGTAATCCTAACAAGAAGTATTCCTTCGGGAATCACACTATGTTAAGACACCTTGAGGATGTACACCCTAGGACAAATGCTTGACATACTGGAGGAAACCCTTCAGTAAGTCGACCGAGCACATCCACAGCAGCTCAGCCGAGTCCATCTTCGGCAGCTCAGCTGAGCCCTTCATCTGTGGGGGGAGATTCACCTTTTTCTGGTCCACTGGAAACTAACCATCGATTTGCGAGGGTTACAACGCGGTGCTCAAATTGCCATGGTCTAATTGTTCGTGGGGAGACCAGTGTTCCCCTAATCAACAACAGAATAGACCAGCACATTTGTCCTACCAGCTAATATTCCCATTCTTTCTTTCCTCTGTCCCTGCATGAACACAACGGCTCTTTTAAGAGCCAACCTTACCTCTCAACTTTTTTTAATTTTTTCTTAAAAACTTTTTTTTTTTTTTTTACCGTATGCGTACGGTAAGCGTATTTTTTTTTTTTTTAAAAAAAACACTAAAAAACAATTACCACATTACAAGGTCCTTGAGGGATTAATAACGAAATACTGAAAATCTGTTTGAGGAGAAGTGGAAAAAAGGGACCATCAAATTTCTGACTTACCTGACCCACCCAAAAATTTAATTATCAATTTAAATTTTATTGAAATTGCTTGAAAAAATGGTTTTATTTTTTGAAAATTTTCTTTCTCAATCTGAAAAAAAAGAAAAAAGTATTAATATTTAATAAAACATTTTATAATACAGTACACGTATTTACATATTTTCCAAAAACAATTTTTTGCCATTTTTTTGCTGTTTTCAGAATATATTGCATTTCACTATAAATCGTGAAAGCAATTGCATTCATCACTTAACAGCGGGCAAAAAAAAAATAACAATCTCAAAGATTGTTTTAAAAAAGCCCAGAATCTCTTCTCACTTAAACATAACATTATAGAAATGCAAAATATTCAAAAAAAATATCATCTAATAACAATAACTATTTCTAAAAAATACCGTCTGACAATTTTGTAACAGAAGCATAATCACAAAAATAATATATCTCAAATAACTCCACAATACATCTGGTTACCTTTCCTTTAGGCCAAATGGTAATTTTAAAATTCTTTTTTGATTAAATTTCCAATGGTAATCCAATAAAATTCCAAAATTTAAATTGTACAGATGTTACCGATTCTCTCTAAAATTTTGGTTTCCGAAAGATTAATTAGGAATTAAATAAGTCCACAATACAATTGGTTACCTTTCCTTTAGGCCAAATGGTAATTTTAAAATTCTTTTTTGATTAAATTTCCAATGGTAATAGAATAAAATTCCAAAATTTAAATTGTACAGATGTTACCGATTCTCTCTAAAATGTTGGTTTCCGAAAGATTAATTAGGAATTAAATAAGTCCACAATACAATTGGTTACCTTTCCTTTAGGCCAAATGGTAATTTTAAAAATCTTTTTATTTGAAAATTCCAATGGTAATCCAATAAAATGGTAAAATTGTTTTGTACAGATGTTGCCAATTCTCTCTAAAATTTAGGTTTCAGGAAGATTAGATAGGAATTTGCTAAATCAAAAGGCAAACGTTGCTTAAAAACCAATTGACAATCATTACACATTGTCCAGCCTTTTTTACATTTTAGATAAACTGTGTAATGACCAGAAGTTACAGTAGGTCCATCATGGAAAATTATTGCAACTGTTACAAAAGTTTTTCCTGAAATTGATAATTGCTGTCCTGTAAACTTCTTTATTAAAGTATCCAATTTTGAACCATCAGCTCTTTAACTAATTTAGCAAAAGTGACTGTTTTACTATCTGGCAATGTTAAATAAATAAACCTTTCAGAATCAACATTAGAGCCACATGTATTGAAACAGTTTTCACAACTATGTTCCCATTTATAAGAGAGACCAAACATATTTTCTATTTGTACCCCTTCTTCTTCCAGTACCTGAAGAAAATACATCAAGAATTCCTGTGCATCTTGCTGTACATTTTGAGAAAACTGTGTACATCCTGAACATACATCTAAAAGTTTTCTAATTTCAGTAGCACTTTCTATTTTAGTTTTATCATTACTCAGCTTTTCAAAAAGGAGACTCAACTCAGAACAGAATCTTTTTCTCTGATTTACTATTATCTGCTCTTGCAAACTTTCAAGATAAAATACAACATTCAGCACTATATTAGCGTAGCAGTTGACAACAGAGCTATTTTCAAAATGACAACCAACAACCTCTTCAACATTTTCCTTTTTCTTTTTGCTTGCAATTACATCACTCTTCTTTTTTTTTCTCCTCTCTACATCCTCATTACAGATATTCTCAATTCTCCTTTTTCGAGAAACAACACGTTTTTCCAACACAGGATACTGACCTAAATGAGGAGCATAGGTTCTTCTTAATCTATTATACTCCTTTACACAATTTGCATCAGCACTAACTTTTGAGTCATCAAAGTCTATCATAAATAAACCAGATAATGTTTTCACTCGTGACAAAGCAACATAAGCCATACCTTCTTTGAACACAGTTGAACCAATGTTCACAAAAGCACAATCTACAGTCAATCCTTGAGACTTGTGAATAGTTACAGCATATGCTAGAGAATACGGAAACTGCTTTCTTTGTACATATAAGTCTTTCACAAGCATGAAACGAACTGTACAACGACAAATGTCTATAACTTCTATCCGATCAAATTTTATTTTTAAACATTCAATTCCATCTTTTTTCTGGTAATTAATAAAACCCACAACTCTTCCCATAGCTCCATTCACTAAACCTTTTTCAACATCCAAATTTCTCCTTAAAAATACTCTACAGTTCATGCAAACATATAGATTTTTTTCTAATCCAGCAGTTTTGGAAATGTTCTTCTCTAGTGAATCCAATTTATTTTTCAGTTTGCCTGTTAATGTAATAGTAATTCTTTCATGCTGAATTTTGTCCACTGCTTCCAATTTCCTAATCTCTTCCTTTTCCAATTTCAAAAGTTCCTCATTGAATATTGAGCATTCACGTAGAGTTGGCATTAAGCAGATTACACTTTTCTTTTCTGCAATGTTCTTGTATATTTTCTCTGCAACTATTTCTTCCTTTGGGAATAAATTATGTAGCAACCGACTCTGTAATGCTTTCGTGCCAGCTTCAGTGAGTAGTCCAATTCTGATATCTTTCAGAATACTTCCATATTCTTCATCATTTGCTTGCCTCATATTAGTAGTAAGTTCCTTGTACTCAAAGAAGGACCAAATATTTGCATTACCAATGCTTCCCAATGACTTCTTTGTGTCTTCATGTGTCACAGTATTAAACACTGGTTGTCCTTTAACTGGAGTAAGCTGTAGAAGATCCCCAAAAACTATGACATGTTTTCCACCAAATAACACGTCATAGTGTCTCCTTAGAATTTGCTGCATTCTTAAATGCACAAAGGCAAGCATTAAGTTTGATACCATGCTCACCTCATCAATAATGAGAACTTGCATCTTCTTCAATACTCTTGAAACTTCCAAGCATGCTTCTCCAGTTAGCTTGTGGTATTCTATTTTGTTCTCATGCTCCACTGGTAACATTAGCAACCGATGTAAGGTGATTCCTTTTATGTTATATGCTGCTAACCCAGTTGGAGCAGTAACAACACAAGACAAAGTTGAATCCGTTTTTTGCTGTAGGTAGCTTCTGATGACTTTTATTAAGAAACGTTTTCCAGTTCCAGCTTGTCCGCTTACATACATCCTGATTGGTTGAAATGATGTGCATGAGCACTCTTTTTTTTCATGTAGTAATCCGTGATCAATTTTGTTTCTGATCTCTTCATAAATTTGTTGCTGCTCTTCATTCAGTTGTTCTTCCAAATTTGGTAAGTCTATTAATTCTTCTTGAGCTTGATTCATATCCGTTTCCACTTCAGTCATAGCTATTGCAGCTTCATTTTCTACGATTGGTTGTCCTAGGGGATCTTGACTGAGCGTTCCAGAACTTTGGCTGTCTTGAGAACTGTCTATAGCTACTTCAGCTGCAATTGTAGTTTCCTGTTCAATTTCTTCATTTAATATTTGGACATAATTTGTGAAAGTACTGCATTCAATCGTATCTTTACATGCATTAAATGAGTCCTCATAGCTCTGGAATTCTCCAAGTAGTTCATCCTCTGAACGCCACGGTTTGAACAGCTGTAAAAGTGCCAAGTAGTAAAATTCCTTTTTGTCAGTAGTGTCGCAAGTCAGCTTCCGATGATTTATCAAACTTCCTTTTGTTTGCTTCACCAAACATCCTTCCTCACCACTGACTTTATATTTTCCATTGTTGATGTCTTCTGTGGCATTCCGTTTAAAAATGAAGTTCTGCAGCACTTCATAGAGACACATGTTTTCAAGGTGATGACTTCTTTTTGGGTAATATGTGTCCAACATGTTTGTTTTTAAAATATCTGTACTTTCAGGTTCGAACTGTGCTAAATATTCAATTTCTCCCACAGATTTTAGTACCCGATTTCTCATTGCTGCAAGGCCTAAACTTGCCCAAATTCTTCTTCTTGATTTCGAGTAGAGACTTGCAGAAGATAACCTATCTGAACATTCGTAGGATCCAATTTCTCGATGCGATAACATCTTTAAACTGAAACTGTATAGCTTCTTACTGACAGTCTTCTCGTGAGAAATCTCTTCCCACATTTCTTTCAATTCAGTTTTTTCTGATTTAGTAATGTAAGACGTTACATATCGAGCAACAGCAATGGAATTGTCAGCTACATACTGTATATCCATGTTAGCATTTCACATGGATAAAATGACTGGGTTGTAGTCATTTATATTTTTTGATTCTTCTTTTCTTTTTAGGTTGTAGGTATTCTTAGGTGATTTTCTTGTAATAGTATGTCTCACAGCTGACATAAAACTGTTTACTCTTCCTTTTTAAAGAACAGGTCTAGGAAATCCAAATCGACATTTAGTGTAGAATTTATCTTTGCTCTTGTATTTCCGTCGACAGTATTTTCCACACCGATGACTTTGGAAACGTAAAACTTGCTCCTTTAACTTTTTCTCTTCTGTGCTTTTTGGTATAGCACATGTTGCATATTCTTCAATGAAAGATAAAACTGCATCATCAGCATCTGTTCCAAACTTTGGGGCATCCTTGATCCACAACAGCATATGAATATGAGGAGCACCTCTTGCTTGGTACTCTTTTCTCCAAAAGAAATCCACAACTTCTCCAAGAGGTGGATTTTTTTTATTGCAGATGAAGCACATCATGGCCTCAAATCTATGATTGAAATATCTGCAAACATTAACCGGATCCAATGAGCACAGTTCTCCTTCTGTCTTGTATTCGATGTTTTTAATGTTTGAATTTGCCTCTCGTAGAAAATCCAGTAAATCATCCCAAGCGTACTCGGCACAGCTTAGGGTAAGGAACCATGTTGGAGTTCCTAAATTCCGTAACATGCATTTTAATTCACCATGTCGTCGGTACCAATATTCATTTGTCCCACGCTGACAAGCCATCAGATTGATCAGTTGTGTTTCCAAATGATCATCTCGGTGCTGCACTTTCTCCATAAAATCCTTAGCAGACACATTTTGTAAATGTACTCCACTTTTTAAAATGTGATTTACTGCATAAGATAATGCAGACAAGTCGCTTTCAAATAAAAGATGGAACAAATAAGGAATACTTTGTCGAAATCTTGGATCTTCTGCATATAGTCTTGTAGTCCGATACTCAGAAGCTGGAATCTGTTCTGGACGTTCATCGTATCGTCCTCCTTTTCCTGTAGGAAACAGCTGGGGAAAACATCGAGCTTCCAAGCTCTCCTCCCATACACTCACGGGAGTTCCTTTTGCTTTCTTCATCTGAAACAGATCAATAGTGTCTCCCATAACTTCTTTTGAATGAAGAGGATGTATGCTAAAATGTTCATAAATGTCTTCTTCCTTTGACTTGTCCACTTTTTCAATTTGTCCAGTTGGTGTTTCTGTGTCTTCTTGTAAATCTTCTTCTTCTATATAAATTGATTCATACCATTTGTTATTCCTTTTCAAATACAAATTTGCTCTTTGTACTTTCCGTACATCTACCAGCTCCTGCCAAATCTTCTTATTCTTTGTAGGTACACCATTAACCAGAATAACTAATGGTTCAGTTTCCAAAGTATCTGCATCAATAGTTTCCATATTTTTTTTCAAATCCAAGGGCAAATACACCACTCTACCTTTTAAACCTCTCAGTAAATCTGAAGGAGGTAATTTACCAGTTTTGGGCTCCATACGTACTATGGTCTGGAACGGATGAACACATTGAATGAGAATAGACTCATATGTATTTAATTCAGAAAGTTCGGCAGGAATAGCATCCAATTCTAAATTATTATGTACAGCTCTGGTCGGCATTCTATTTTCTTCTAACTTATTATAACAGTATTTACAAATACGCTGATCTTCACCCAATTCAAAACAATTTTCAAGAAATATATATGTTGCAAAATCCTTCCACTTATAATTATCTTCATTTTCACTTTTTCTGTAGAGATCAACATTCCTGATTTGATTTCTATAATGAGTTCTGCGGCAACAAATACAAGTAATATTTGGTCTTTCATTAGAGATTATTGCAAATTTTGTCATTTGATCATCAAATTTCTTACTTACAGAGGGTTCTACATTCTCTTCCACATCTTCCTCAATAACTGTGTCATTACCTGCACTGTCTTGTTCTGGACCAAAGTAACTAAACTGAATTTCATCAGTAACCTTCTCTACATCTGATACCGATCCACGGAACAGAGCCCTAATCAATTCATCTAACTTTATTGCTGGACTTTTAGCAAAATACAATCGTCTCACAAACTTTCTCATTTCAGTATGATGAACAGCCAGCATCCTAAAATGATGAAAAACACTTTTACACACTTTTCTAGATAGACAAGCCAGAGAATGTCCCTGCAAACCAGTATTCTCTCTCACTCTGCATGGATCTAGACTTTGAAGCACCTTAATCTTCTGTTTAACACTTTTTTTACTATATTCTCTTAGAAACTCACGAAATTTATCAATAGATTCCTGACGCACAGTGCAAATACTACTACAATTCCAAGTATACACTGGGGCTTTAGGACGTCTCCCCATAACCTCATCCGCCATCACTTGTTCCTCATCTCTTGGAACCATTTTCTCCTTCTCCATTATACAACCATTTTTCACTTCATAAGCACGACCTCTGGTGTCAACTGCATGCAGCAAACTATTACTTTGAAGATAACTCTCTTCATTAAAAAAAGGTTCACTACTTGAACTATGCATCCATTCTCCTAAAAACACTTTACAAAAGTTTGTTCTTTTCACTAGTCTTTTCCTTTTGCTTTGTGATTTCAGTACATTGACCATTTTATCTAATGTACGCATCCAGTTCAAAATTAAAATGAATAGTTTCCTTTTTAATTCTAAAGCCTTTGCTACAATGGCTTCAATTTCTTTTTTTCTCTTATAAAATTTTGCTTTTTTCTTATATTTCTTCACATCCTTTATCAAATTGGACATAACTCTTCTCTGAAACATTTTACTACGAATCTCTTTAAATGCTGTTTTTCTTTTTAAGTTAATCTTTATTGTTTCTGAAGGTATATTTGCATTAACTAAATGCTCAATTTTTTCCTGTTGTTTTCTATTTAAAACATTATTTCCAGTACAGACATTTTGTACATTTTTCCTTTTTTTGAATATATTTTTAAAAAAATCTTTTGTCTGCTTACCAGAAGACTTTCTCTTTTTCCCAACATGAGCATCTCCAATTAACTTAGGTCCTCCAGTTGTCTTCAAATATTGATTTTTTTTCTGGTTTTTCCTTAGTCTGGATTTTGTAGGCATCTTAAATTTTGTTCACTGCTCTTCAGCAATACCTGAAAAAAACTAAAAAAAAATCCTTTATTTTATTTAAATATATTACTATATTTTTTATGATCTTTTCAAATCTTAAAATACTATGTACCCCTTTCCTACAAGTGAAAATCACAATAAAACCATCACAAATTAAATATCTAAAAATAATTCCTGTGTGCACACAGAGTCATGGTTTGATATTAGGCAGAAAACAAAATTTCTTTGCCAATTTGAAAGCACACTTACTACTCTTTTTTTGGCAAGTGATAAGTACTTTTACAGTCTGACACATTTTCAATCCACTTTTCAGATTCTGAAAACAGCACATGTCCAAACAGCTTTTTGAGTCCAGGAACATGTGTAACCTGGGTGAATGACTACACTCCAGCAAAGGCAACCAGCCTTAGTGATGTTGAATGTATTTGCATTACTCACTGCAACCTCAAACCCCACTCGGTTGTGAATACTATGCATGATTCTACAGGATAAGCAGCTGGGTGTGTGCTAAGAGTCTGCTTCTGCAGAAAAATAGCTGCCCCTTTCCTACTAATGCAAATCTAAAATTACCAAAGTAATACGCAATAAATCTCTGTCAACAATTCCTCTTTGCACACAGAGTCATGGTTTGATATTAGGCAGAAAACGAAATTTCTTTGCCAATTTGAAAGCACACTTACTACTCTTTTTTTGGCAAGTGATAAGTACTTTTACAGTCTGACACATTTTCAATCCACTTTTCAGATTCTGAAAACAGCACATATCCAAACAGCTTTTTGAGACCAGGAACATGTGTAACCTGGGTGAATGACTACACTCCAGCAAAGGCAACCAGCCTTAGTGATGTTGAATGTATTTGCATTACTCACTGCAACCTCAAACCCCACTCGGTTGTGAATACTATGCATGATTCTACAGGATAAGCAGCTGGGTGTGTGCTAAGAGTCTGCTTCTGCAGAAAAATAGCTGCCCCTTTCCTACTAATGCAAATGTAAAATTACCAGAGTAATACGCAATAAATCTCTGTCAACAATTCCTCTTTGCACACAGAGTCATGGTTTGATATTCGGCAGAAAACGAAATTTCTTTGCCAATTTGAAAGCACACTTACTACTCTTTTTTTGGCAAGTGATAAGTACTTTTACAGTCTGACACATTTTCAATCCACTTTTCAGATTCTGAAAACAGCACATGTCCAAACAGCTTTTTGAGACCAGGAACCTGTGTAACCTGGGTGAATGACTACACTCCAGCAAAGGCAACCAGCCTTAGTGATGTTGAATGTATTTGCATTACTCACTGCAACCTCAAACCCCACTCGGTTGTGAATACTATGCATGATTCTACAGGATAAGCAGCTGGGTGTGTGCTAAGAGTCTGCTTCTGCAGAAAAATAGCTGCCCCTTCCCTACTAATGCAAATGAAAAATTACCAGAGTAATACGCAATAAATCTCTGTCAACAATTCCTCTTTGCACACAGAGTCATGGTTTGATATTAGGCAGAAAACGAAATTTCTTTGCCAATTTGATAGCACACTTACTACTCTTTTTTTGGCAAGTGATAAGTACTTTTACAGTCTGACACATTTTCAATCCACTTTTCAGATTCTGAAAACAGCACATGTCCAAACAGCTTTTTGAGACCAGGAACATGTGTAACCTGGGAGAATGACTACACTCCAGCAAAGGCAACCAGCCTTAGTGATGTTGAATGTATTTGCATTACTCACTGCAACCTCAAACCCCACACGGATGTGAATACTATGCATGATTCTACAGGATAAGCAGCTGGAAGTGTGCTAAGAGTCTGCTTCTGCAGAAAAATAGCTGCCCCTTTCCTACTAATGCAAATCTAAAATTACCAGAGTAATACGCAATAAATCTCTGTCAACAATTCCTCTTTGCACACAGAGTCATGGTTTGATATTAGGCAGAAAACGAAATTTCTTTGCCAATTTGAAAGCACACTTACTACTCTTTTTTTGGCAAGTGATAAGTACTTTTACAGTCTGACACATTTTCAATCCACTTTTCAGATTCTGAAAACAGCACATGTCCAAACAACTTTTTGAGACCAGGAACATGTGTAACATGCACACAGAGTCATCTTCTGATTCTATGCAGAAAACAGTATTCCTCATTTATACCAGTACACCTTAATTCATGGTGAAAACATAGTCCATAATATTTTACATGTTCCTTACATTTAAATTTCTCCCAAAACACAAAATGATAAACACAACTTCAACAAAAGGAATTCCAATTCTATTATTCATTTCTTAATTTACCACATACATCCCCTCTCAAACTCATAACTCACCTTTAAAATTAGTTAGTTGTGAAATAAATGTGGCACTCAAACAGAAGATTATCAGAGCCAGGATCTCTGTTCTGTACACCTCTCTCCTCTCAGAAGAACCAGATAATGGCAATGTTTCCCTCTCTTTTTCCACACATATACATGTTAATTTCAAATCTCAGTGCTTCCCCCTTTTTTTCAAATGTAATCACACATTTCTATTGGTTGAAAACCAACCCTTTTCCAAAAGTACCCTTCCCCCAACTTGACTTCTGCCTGCTACCATAGCAACAGCTCATGGAACACTGCTGTATGGAGTCAGGTCAGAAGTTCACCACACAATGTTTCATTTCCAAAGAGCAAGAGTGCTTGACTTTTCTAACCTAACAGCAAATCCATAGTAATGTTCTTTGGTAACACATTTTTCTGTACCAATACAAAACATGCTTCTATAAATTGACACATACAGCCTAGTTTTTAGTGTAGAATGGTATGAAACAGCCAATGAGTTCTTTTTATTTTAAAAAAATATGTATGCCTCCATTTCCAAACTGTCTTTCATTTCTTTTTCCCATTCTACTGAAATACACCTCCTGAGTGCATCCAGATCTCCTTTGAAGATGTTCACAGTGTGGATTGTAGGGCACAGCTATGTCTTCTGGAGTGAAAAGTATGCAGAGAAAACAGGTATGGTGAGAGACCTTGCTTTGCCAAATGTAGACACTAAATGGATTGGTCAGAGAGGGTTAAAGTGGCACCAATTGATGCCATTGGTGAAATCCTTCATGCAAATCCAACACCCTGACCTCATAATAGTGCACTGTGGTGGCAATGACCTAGGCACTTTGACTGGGGTAGGTCTGGAAATGCTTATGAAGGAGACCTTTGCACAACTGTTTTCACTTTTCCCTAAAACTGCCTTTGCGTATTCTAACATATGCCAAAGGCAAAAATGGAACTGGTCCAATCATTTTTGTCCACAGATTGACAAAGCAAGAAAGCACGTCAACAAATCTGTTTCTGCTTTCCTCCGAGACTATGGTATGGGTTCCATTTACCACAACAACTTGCGTTACAACATGCAAGACATTTATAGAGGAGATGGTGTACACTTCACTGATGAAGGGAACAGAGTCTTCCTCTTGAACCTTAGACTCTGCGTCGGTACTTACTTGTAGGTACCACTAAAAAATCACTTCATAAACACAACGGCTCTTTTTAGAGCCCCCTAATATCTAAACACTTAAATCTGAATTTTATTTCTTATTTTATTTTATTTTTCTACCGTACGCGTACGGTAAGCTTACCGTACGCGTACTCCGCGATTTTTTAAAAAAATTAATAAATGTTTTTTTCGTACTTTTGTGTCCTTCTTTGACCCCCTTTCAAATGTTAGGGGGTCTGTAACTCTCTTCCTTGCCCCCTTTTCACGTTATCTCCCTTTTTTTTTCTGTGTGAAACACACGAAATGGCGGCCGACACTTCCTGATTTCGTCCGATTCGAATGTTTACAGTCATGTGACAACCAATCAGATTTGAGCTCGCGCACGGCACCGTACGCGTACGGTAAGCTTACCGTAAGCGCACGGAGCGCGCTTACAGATATATATATTGATTTAAATGCTATTTTCTCAGGAACTACTCAACAGATTTCCACCAGACCTACAAAAGGCACATCCTTGACCTGCGGACTACCTCTCTGCCAAATTACAAGTAATTCTGTTCAGCCGTTCGGGCTGTAGCTCGGACTAAAGGTCCTATGGAAAGATTCATGGGGAAAACGCGTTTTGGGACCCCCCTTTTTTCTCAGCCCCCGCTTGACGAATCACCCCGAGACTTTCAGGGTAGGAGCGGAGCGTAGCGCCTCATTAGTTTTGAAAATTTCGCGAGGATTCGTCAACCGGCGCCAAAGTTATTCAAAATAGAATTTTGAGATTTCCTATGGAAACTCGGTCCTAACTATAACTATCTACTGGCGACCGCCAGTAGATAATATATACATATATATATATATTATCTACTGGCGGTCGCCAGTAGATAGTTATAGTTAGGACCGTGTTTCCATAGGAAATCCGCAACATTCTATTTGGAATAACTTTGGCGCCGGTCGACGAATCCTCGCGAAATTTTCAAAACTAATGGGGCGCTACGCTCCGCTCCTACCCTGAAAGACTCGGGGGGATTCGTCAAGCGGGGGCTGAGAAAAAAGGGGGGTCCCAAAATGCGTTTTCCCCATGCATTTTCCCATAGGACCTTTAGTCCGAGCTACAGCCCGAATGGCTGAACAGAATTACTTGAAATTTGGCAGAGAGGTAGTCCTCAGGTCAAGGATGTGCCTTTTGTAGGTCTGGTGTAAATCTGTTCAGTAGGTCCTGAGAAAATAGCATTTAAATCAATATATATATCTGTAAGCGCGCTCCGTGCGCTTACCGTAAGCTTACCGTACGCGTACGGTGCCGTGCGCGAGCTCAATTCTGATTGGTGGTTACATGACTGTAAACATTCGAATCGGTCGAAATCAGGAAGTGTCGGCCGCCATTTTCTGTCTCTCGCACTGACAAACAAAGGTGGGGAACGTGAAAAGGGGCAACGAAGAGAGTTGCAGACCCCCTAGTGTTTGTCAGGGGGTCCAAGAAGGACCCAAAAGTACGAAAAATACATTTAATAATTTTAAAAAAAAATCGCGGAGTGCGCGTACGGTAAGCTTACCGTACGCGCACGGGAAAAAAAAATAAACAAAAAAATAAAGAAGTAACAATCTAATTTATTAAATAAATTAAAGGACCCACAAGGGAGAAAAAAACAAATGTTACTGTGTAAAAAAAGGGGAGGCGCGCACGGCATGGACTGCGCAACGTGGGCGCTCGGTGCGCGAAGCGCACCGAGCGCCCACAGCGCGCGCACGGTGCGGGAAGCATACCGTGCGCGCAGGGTGTGCGCACAGTGAAAAACCAGAAAAAAAAATAAAAAATAAATACATAACTTAGCATTTAAAAAACCGTACAAATTCACTGAAAAAACCATAGGTTTCACACACGTTATAGTTAGGAATTATCATTTACAAAACCTTGCAAATTCACTTAAAAAACCATAGGTTTCACACATGTTATAGTTAGCTGTACATTTCACTCGTAAAAAACCAATGAAATTCCACGTTATAGTTAGATCAGGTAACTATAACTTGCGCGACCGCAATCCACAATGTGTAATTTCAGATGTCATCATTGATGTCATGAGTGATGTCACTGACCATGTCATGAGTGATGTAATATGTGACGTCATCAGCAGTTTATTGTGGGTGCGCAAGTTATAGTTACCTGATCTAACTATAACGTGGAATTTCATTGGTTTTTTACGAGTGAAATGTACAGCTAACAGCTTAAGTGAATATATATATATATATATATATACACACACACACACACATATTGTAAAAGTGTTATCCTCCCCGCTTGGGAATTTAACCCTGGTCTACCGTGTGACAGCAGGGATAGTGACCAGTATACTAATGAGGAACACCCATACATATAGATATATTGATCGTGAAATATATAGATATTTTCCACATACGGGAATGCCGCCCTATGATTCTTCCAAGCTCCACCAATAGGGAACACAATGAACATTTAAAAGATCACAAGCTGTGCTCAAATTTGAAACAATTTTATGCACTGAAGAAGGCCTATGCCGAAATGCATTTGCAAAATAAAATCACCTCATACTCCAGAGAGTGCTACGCAATTCGTAGTTGTTGTGTAACAAAGGCGATTCACCCCCGCCAACGGAAGCACCCATCGAGTGTTCGACAGCCTGGGTGAGCGAGGAAGTTGTTTATGTTAGCGTGTCTGAACCACTGCTAGCAGAACCTGGAACCAAGGAGGACGTGGGCTATTCAAGTCCAAGGTGACCTACCATATGAGGGACACCTACGGGATACCGTGATTGTGAACAAGCAGCAGGCGAGGAAGATAGGCACAGCGAGCAGATGTGATTGAGATCAAAAGGAGTGACTGCAGAGGCGGCAAAATACTTTGCAATGGGAAATGGCAATAAGTACAATATGCCAATTTGGGACATGATTGAAGTGGATAGAAACATTGCACTATGGGATATTGATGCATTTCCGGGTTGCCTTAGATATTTCCAACAAATGGGAATGCCGCCCTATGATTGGTCCAAGCTCCACCAATAAGGAACACAATGAACATTTAAAAGATCACAAGCTGTGCTTAAATTTTAAAAATAAAATCACCTCATACTCCCGAGAGTGCTCCGCAATTTGTAGGTGCAACAGTAGGGAAAGTGTTGGATAGCGTAGGGGTAAAAATTACTATTCCAACTCCAGAGAGTGCAACAGTAGGGAAAGTGTTGGATAGCGTAGGGGTAAAAATTACTATTCCAACTCCAGAGAGTGCAACAGTAGGGAAAGTGTTGGATAGCGTAGGGGTAAAAATTACTATTCCAACTCCAGAGAGTGCAACAGTAGGGAAAGTGTTGGATAGCGTAGGGGTAAAAATTACTATTCCAACTCCAGAGAGTGCAACAGTAGGGAAAGTGTTGGATAGCGTAGGGGTAAAAATTGCTATTCCAACTCCAGTGAGTGCAACAGTAGGGAAAGTGTTGGATAGCTTAGAAGTTAAAAATAACATACTTATAAATACAATAATTCTTTAAAATAATTAATAATGTAATTATTAAATAACTCAAAATTACTTACACATACCAATAGATATTTATTAAAAACATAACTACCAATAAAGAATTATTTAGCAATAAATTATTAATAAATACCAATAAATACTAATTAATGAATATTAATTACCAATTAAAAAATATTGAACAATTACATTTTTATACCAAAAAATAATTATCAAACTTTAATTACCAATTAAAAAATATTAAACAATTGCATATTTTTTATACCAAAAATAATTATTATTATACATTTATTACCAATTAATAATTTCTTATTAATATATTAATTAGAAATATCAATAAATAATATTTAAACATATCTAATTACCAATTGATTATTAATCAACAATAACCCAATTTTCATAACCAAAATATTATAATTTAAAATATTTACCAATTAATAATTAATCTCCAATTAATTAATTATCAATACCCAGCAACAAATTTAATAATCACTTAATTAAATTTCAATTACTTCCAACACTATTCCCCTATAAACGCACGAAACACTCAAATAATAAAATAATACAGTTAACATAATTATCAATTAATCAATTAATAAAAACTAATTACCAATTAATGAAAATTAATTACCAATTAATACTTAATTAACAAAAATATAATTATGAATACCAATACATAAATAAAAATATTACTTAATTACAATTAAATTACTTCCCACCCTATTCCCCTATAAACCCACAACCCGCTACAGAATTTAAACGCAAAAATTATTTAAAATTAATTTATAATCCTAAAAATGTATAATTAATTTCACATAATTAAATTACTTCCCACCCTAATCCCCTATAAACCCACAACCCGCTACAGAATTTAAACGCAAAAATTATTTAAAATTAATTTATAATTCCCAAAAATGTATTATTAAATTCATATAATTAAATTACTTCCCACCCTATTCCCCTATAAACCCACAACCTGCTACGGTACTAAAACACAAAATTAACTTAAAAAAAACATTATTAACATATAAAACCAGTTGAACACTTAACAAAAAATAATTAACACATACATATTAAATACATAATAAAATACATATCAATATTATACATATTGATATTAGTGACATGGCTATTAGTAACATCGATATATTTTATATCGATATTACTAACTTCGATATTACTAACATCGATATAAAAAAATCGATATTACTTACCTTAGGGTCGATATTCTGTCCATCGATATTCTTGACATCAATATTCTGTCCCTTCGTTATTCTAGACTCGATATTATTGTAGGTCGAAATAAAATTTTCGCTATTTAGACTGCTCACCAATCTTTATATCTATATACATATATATATATATTCACTGAATAAACCATAGGTTTCAGGGACGTTATAGTTAGTTGGACATTTCACTCATACAAAACCATAGAAATTTCCCTGTTATAGTTAGTAGAGCTAGCTATAACTCGCGCCCCCGCAATGCACTGCTGATGAAATTCACATATTACATCATTCATGACATGGTCAGTGACATCACTGATGACATCACTGGTGAAATGATCCAGTAATTGTGTGTTTCTATAAAATGTAAATATGTTTTATATATATGCCAAGGTGTATTGAAGAATGAATGGGTGTATAAGAGTCAGGATGGATGATTTAGTAGATGTGTTACTAACTGTATAAGTGAGTGATTAATTTTGTCTTACTGAATGCATGTTTTAGTAACTAATACAGACATTCACACAGTTTAGTTTGTCAGTTGGTGTGTAAGCGGTTCCATGGGTTGGTGAGTACCTAAATGAGGATCTATATGGGTTATTGATTAGTTGTTTGAGTATCTCTATGGGTGCCTGAGTGTCTGTGTGGGTAGGTGGGGTTGGGTGCAATGGTCCAAAAATGTGTGAGTAGATGATTCACTGGGTGTATAGGTTCAAGAGTGCATGTGTGAAGAGCTGCATGGATGGGTAAGTGTGTGTTGGTGAGTGAATTGATACCTCAGTGGTACATGTGTGAGTAACTGCATATGTGAAAGGCAGTATTTGTGAGTGTTGGAGTGTAAAAATGACTATGGTGCCGATTACGATCCTGTAAAAAATTTCCCCATACGACTCGTATCCGGTCTTTTTACCGTACTAATCGTACAAGTGCCGTACAAACTGCCAACTACGATTCGCATGGGAAAAAGTCCATACGAATCGCATTGGGAATAATTCCCCACACGTCCTCGGGTCGGAAAATGTGCCCGACACGTCCCCGGACGAATTACCGTACAAATGTGAAAAGTGAAGTCCGACCGCGGAATTACGATCCATACCGTGCGTCCGATGTTACAACCGGATGGAAAAAACACTGTCCGCACCGAACTCCTATAGCAACCATGGAGACATGTGCCCGCATACGCAGCCAACACCCCCCCAGCCCCCGTATGTACGCGCCCAACCACCCCCCCAGCCCCCGTATGTACGTGCCCAACCACCCCCCCAGCCCTCGTATGTACGAGTCGAACCCCCACCCGTGTATGTACACCCGTGTACGTATGAGTCGAACCCCCACCCGTGTATGAACACCCGTGTACGTACGAGTCGAACCCCAACCCGTGTATGAACACCCGTGTATGTACGAGTCGAACCCCCACCTGTGTATGTACACCCGTGTATGTACGAGTCGAACCCCCACCTGTGTATGTACACCCGTGTATGTACGAGTCGAACCCCCACCCGTGTATGTACACCCATGTACGTACGAGTCGAAACCCCACCCGTGTATGTACACCTGTGTATGTACGAGTCGAACCCCCACCCGTGTATGAACACCCATGTACGTACGAGTCGAACCCCCACCCATGTATGAACACCCGTGTACGTACGAGTCGAACCCCCACCCGTGTATGAACACCCGTGTACGTACGAGTCGAACCCCAACCCGTGTATGAACACCCGTGTATGTACGAGTCGAACCCCCACCCGTGTTTGTACACCCCCATACCTACGGCCTATACCCTCACCCGCGTATGTATGTAGCGTACCCCCACCCCAACAGTGTAAGTACGGCCCGTACCCTCACCCGCGTATGTATGGAGCGTACCCCCAACCGTGTATGTACGGCCCGTACCCTCACCCGCATATGTATGGAGCGTACCCCCACCCCAACAGTGTATGTACGGCCCGTACCCTCACCCGCGTATGTATGGAGCGTACCCCCACCCCAACCGAGTATGCACGGACCGTACCCTCACCCGCGTATGTATTGAGCATACCCCGACCCCAACAGTCTAAGTACGGAGCGCACCCCAGGCCCCAACACCAGCACCTTCACCCAACATCGCGCATGTACGAGTCATACCAAGCCAGAGACAAGGACAGCACTGTACAACAAAATGGCCGATGTACACACCGTACACACGCTAAAAACACACATACACATCCAGGACAAAGCAAAACAACACAAGAAGACTGTATTCGAATCGCACAAAGCCACAATACATGTCCAACAAGCACAAATACAACACATTCACTGACCTGCAACTGCCAAACTCCCAAACAGAGGCCCAAAACACAACCACTCCTTATAACACACCCACCCAAAGTTCAAACACAGCCACACCCACCAATGGACCAATAAAAAGGCCCAACACACACAAACCATGATCCTTTGCAACAGACCCACTGCTGCCAGACCACACCGAGAAACAACTGCACCATACTACAACCTCCACTACACCTTACACCTGCACACCTTCACACAACCACCTTCACAAACACCCCCTCATCATATTCACACACACACCTGCACAACCACACCCACACACCCACAACCATCCACACCCACACCCCCCACAACCATCCACACCCACACCCCTCACCATGCCCACTAACAAGAATCCAAAGTTCACTAGCCAAGAGTTAGAGGTCCTTGTCGACGAAATCCTCAGAGTCGAGCCACACCTCTTTGGAACATTGGTCAGACAGACCAGCATTTCCGAAAAAACAGCCATGTGGCAGACGATTGTCGATGCTGTGAATGCTGTTGCATCCACCAGAAGGACCAGGCATGAATGCCAAGCCAGGTGGTACGATCTGCGGAGGAGGGTCCGCTGCAAAATGACCGACGACCACAACCAGGCCAACATCACTGGAGGAGGGCCGCCCCGCAGACGCGTACAATACCATCCCTGGGAGGAGAAGGTGATGGCCATACTGCCGGTGGTGGTAGTGGACGGAGTAGAAGGACTCCGAGAGCCTGGTGAGTACACAAACAACTCACCTCACATGGGGGGAACGTCATCCACAACCAAACTCACAATCATGCACGCAACCACCCCAAGCTATCGCATGACTCAACCACACTCCATAAACACGCACATGCCACTAGCGCCACCATGCCCCATGTACCCAGCTGGACAATCCCAAGTCACAGGCCACAGAAAACACCAACACAAGACACGGTAACCCGGATGGCGGGAGTGTGGGCCTCAAAAATCACATAGTGCAACTCAGAAGCAGACAACAATGCCCTCTGCCCATATGGCCTAGGTCACAGCCAGACAAACAGTGTGTCCCCACACAGGAAAGACTTGCCTGCAAATGGCGGACGCCTTGCATTAAGACATGGGGTTGAAGGCACCTTTTTGCACATGACAGCAGCCAATGAACAGCCAACACTGTGAAAGAGTGGCAGCACACACCACCACAGCAGCAGCGCAGACACAGACACTACACCCAATGGGTGCCTGGAGATCAGAAACAAACTCACATGAACAAGCCAAGGGCCATTCAAAGATCTGCAAAAAGTGTGTGCCTAGGAAGCTGGGCTGAGGTGACAGAGGGTGACACACAGAGGGAGGGAGAGGGGGAGAGAGAGGGAGGGAGACACAGGGAGACGGACAGAGGGAGGAGGCTGACACAGGGAGGGAGGGAGAGGGGGACAGAGAGGGAGTGAGAAAGGGAGACACAGGGAGACCAATTCAGCCTTGGGTGGTGTGGGAATGTCTGCTCGTCAGCAGGTGGACTGCGTGCATGTAGACAAGGGTGGCCAGTGCCTGAATCCCCCTCTCTTCTCCATGGCAAAACACTGGGCCATGTCTCAACCTGTGCACGGGCACAACGACAGCTACCTGCATTATATAAGTGTGTGGAACAACTCCATGTGCCCACGTACAGTGCAACATGGAAGGCGCCAATGCATGGCTCGCCACACCTGCTCACTCCACTGCTGACTACAGTCACAATTGACGCAGCAAGTAAGACTGTGTCACACATAGGTAAAGTCTCAAAAGCTGTGGACAAGGGACATACTCATGCACAAGTGCACTGTGAGTGGAATGCAAGACATATCCAAATACCCAGAGGAAATGTGCAAACTTTGAAACTAATGAAACATGGATGTTGCATGGAACAATAATAACATTGTCTCTCACACACACAGGTCAACGTCGTGGATCACCCCCCAACACTGGGGGGGAAGACTCACAGGACCCGGCTCTGCGGGATGACGATCCCACTGGCAGCGACGACTCTCACCACTCTGTGGACGACCCCGACCAACCTGGCCCCTCTGGTGTCCAACCACCTGCAGCACCTGCGTCAGGTACGAACGGGCCAACCACCACCCCCACTCCTGCCACATCCCAGGAGACACCCCGGATCCCTGCCCCACCACCACAACGCAGCCAGGCTGACCAGGAGGAACACGGTGTACCGGGCACCCAGGAGGAGGCAGGCGACAACGCAAATGCCACCCCTCAGGGGTCCCGGAGACCCGATGTGCCGACAAGGGCAGGCCAGGTGCAAGTGGGCAGGGGTGGTGGGAGTGGAGGACGGCGGAGGCGCGAGCCTGACCAGTTGGCTGCGGAACCAGTATATTCCCATGTACGAAACATCCTGGACACATACTGGCAGGACACCATGGGCATGAGCCAGGTTGTGTCCACCCTCAACGAGATGAAGGGGACCCTCGAGGAGATCAAGACCCAGCAGGCCCAGCAACATGCGGAGCAACATGCCTGTCAACTGCGACACCAAGGGCGGATGGAGGACAGACATGCTGAGCTCGTGACGGTGCTCACGGGAATTAACCGTTCACTCCGTCGGATAGCCGACAACATGGGCAACCCTCCCTGTGCCACCAGGCGAAGAACATCACCACCCACAGGGAGGGATCAGGAGGAGGAGGATACATCCGACGGAGCATCCCAAGCATCGTCACGGCCTGCTTCTGAGGGTTCCCGCAGGAGGGCGGGTCGTCCACAGAAAAGACCATGAGGGTCGGCGCAACAGCACCATCTCCCAGGACACCTGGCCTGGCACCTGGCCCACTGGACCAACAGCAGCACATCAGCAAATGACATTCTCTGCCACATGGACTTGCTGGTCACTGTCTGACCAATGTTGACAAAGACTGTGGCATGGACTCTGATGATTTCCAATGGCAAGGACACCAACTCCCCCAGTGAACTTTGGATTCCACACACCCGGAAATCCCCTCTTGTCATCCCCCCCCCCCAACACGTACCCCAACACAAATAAAAACGTACACGATAAAGAGATGATGCCTACATTTTGCATTATTACCTTACATGTGTCTTGTAAAGTCTAACCATGCCTGAGTTCTCATATGACTTCAACCATCCACACCCTGGGGCCTGAGTCTGGCACAGGACACACATGGGTCACAATGTATTAGGCAAGACAGACATGGAGCACCATACACACCCGTGATGGGCCCAACCAGCTGAGGGGGTGGCCGCACAACCGTGCCGACAGACATATTGAGTACAGCAACAGTCATGCGCAGAGGTCAGGGATCATGTGGAGTGTCCTGGGGGGCACCCAGGTAAGTGTAGACAGGTGGCAGAACCATGTCCTGCAAGCTTGAGTCAAGTGGATGCAGAGAATGGTGGCCTGGCCAACGTTGGATGCATGGGGATGTCACATGTCACAATACCCACACAGTCATGGACATCATGCACAATACAGAGTCTAATCCCACACAAACAGCTTGCATCTTGCTACTCTACACATAGACACATAGCCACTCTCACTGAAAACCATACCAGACATGCCGTATGCACCGTGGCAACACACCAGCATTGACTGAGAAGAGGCACCTTGGAGGCATAGGGACACCTTTATTAGTCATGTATTCCGGAATGCAGAGGCAACTCGGAGTACACATACACAGGTAATGTGGATTAACATGTGGGTCCAACACTGGCACCCCCCTTCTGCACCACAAATGCGTGATATCCATGGAACGGGCACACAAGTGTCGGGTAACAGCTAAACACCCCCTGCTGCTCACGGAGAGGCTGCCATGCACCATTGATCCTCTGATGTGGAAGTCCCAGACCATATCAAGCCAATGCAAACCGTATGTGTCCGAGGGCAGTGTTACACACATTGATGCCATCATCCCAATCCACTATCCCATTATTACAGATGACTGTCAACAAGTCTGACCATCTATTCAGGTGTATCCAGCTACATGTAATGTGTCCCATGGTGAAGCGACATGTCTGCAGAGGAACCAAACATCGACAGGGGCAGTGTGCACACATCGTAAACAACTGCCACACCCAATACACCCCTGATGCATCCCTTACCCTAAGGAGACTTTCAAACTTGTCCGTGCGTGTAACGCTGAGTCAGCACACGATGACATGTCCATGAGGAATAGCAGTGCCACAACAATGCAACCAGCAGACGGCATGCGCAAGTACCTGGGGATGAGAGACACACAAGAAGTCAGCCACAAAAAGCACAGCCACTTGCATGTGCATTTACTCGACACATGTAAGGATGACAACATGCTAGGTCACAATTATGACTGGGGAAATACACTCATCACTGACACCATCACTCGAGTGACAGATCCACACACACCTCTGACTCACGTGGCATACATGCAGATGGACACACACATCGCAACACATGCCACACGGGGACCAATGCGTGCACACTCAGACACTGGTACTCACCACTAAGCAAAGAAGTTGCGTATGAGCCGACTCCAGATGTCCTCTTGCGGAACCACATCCTCCACATCACTAGCCCAATTGCCAAGCCCTTCGTCCTCCACGGGTGGATGGTCCTGATCATCTTGATCCAGGATGAGTGGCACAGCTGTCTCAACTGCCATGTTGTGCAGCATGCAGCAGACCATGAAGATTTTGCAGACCTTCAACGGGGCATATGGGAGGGCGCCGCCGGTCTTGTGTAGGCACCTGGATCGGCTCTTCAGGAGGCCAAATGTCCTCTCTATCACTCGCCTTGTCCGGCCATGGGCGGTGTTGTAGCGGAGCTGGGCCGGCGTGCTGGGGTTGCGGAGAGGTGTGATCAGCCATGGCATGTTGGGATAGCCAGCGTCCCCTACATGGAACCCACATGGACATAAGTAGGACAGGAGAAGCGGTCGGGCAGGAAGTCTACGCAAAATACAGGACAGACAGAGTGTACCCACCAACAACACATGCTTGTTCGTTGCGCAGCTGCGTCATCATTTCAGGCACCCTGCTACACCTCATGATGTAGGCATTGTGTGCTGATCCTGGAAAACGAGCACAGACATGTGAAATCACCATGTTGGACAGACACACCACAAGGGCATTGATGGAGTGGTAGTGCTTGCGATTCCTGTACGCTACCTCCTGTGCCTGTGGTGATACCAAAGCCACATGTGTCCCATCTATGGACCCAATGACATGGGGCATCCCTCCCAGGGCATAGAATCCACGCTTGACACCAGTCAACAGTTCAGGAGTCGGGAAATGGATGAACTCATCCAGGTGAAGCAACATGGCCTCTAAAAAATCATGCAGCACACGGCTGAACATGCTCTGGGACATGCCACCAACATGGGCTATGGTATATTGAAAGGTACCCGTGGCAAGAAAATGTAGGGCTGCCATTACCTTCAGCTTGGGTGTCAGTGCCGTAGGATACCTGTGCAGCGGTTGCAGGTGTGGTGCCAGCCTTGCCGTCAACTCCTCAATCAACGGTTGGGGGAAGCGTTAGCAGCATATACAGTCATTCTCCCGCATGTCAGCCAAGTCCGGAATAGGTCGGGGAAGAGGCGGCGCTCTGCAGTAATTTGGAAGTGACAAGGAAGAGTGAGTGCACTACAACAACAATTTATATGTACTGAGCACATGTTAATCTGTCAATACACATATGCTACATAAGGAGTCAGGTATGTGCTACATGCCCTGGACACGTATGGCTGCCAGGTGACACTCCTACCAAGACCCAGCTACACACGGAGATTGTGAACCTCCACATCCCATGGCATGGGACTAGCTGTGTCCCAGTGTAAGTGAACAGCCAGACGCAATACAGGAGTGACATACATCAACATATCAGCAGAAGTAGGATGTTGATTGCAGAGACAGGTAGCGGAACACTAGAGCCACAGGTCACATGACATTACACTAGGACAGCCCACACACCTTGCCATGAAGGTGTACATGTCATGACTGCCCACACATACATTGAGAGGATGCAGACAGGTCCTTGTTACGCTACTCCGTGTCCCATGCATACATACACACCTTACATCCGATACCACATGTGGCCTGGTGTGCGTCACAGTGTGCCATGGCCATCTACACACAGACACATGTTGGTTGCAGCAACAGCAGATGCTTTTGAGGGAACACCAACATCAAGCTAATGTGAACACACCACACATGCATGACATAGTCACATCGTGCACCGTGGGTAGTCACATGTCTGGTGTGGTAACCCCTGTAGCGGGCATCAGGGGACACTTGCATGTGTTGTTGACTGTGCCATGCCAGTGACGCTCATCCCAAGTGTGCTGTACGACATGCGCACATGTCAAAGGAGTGAAGGGCATGTCTGGCACAGATAGCACCGTCACACATAACATCTGTACACTTCTCATCATACATCTATTGCCTTCACAACTCATGAGTAATGTGCCACCTCACAGCCATTCACACCTGTGCCTCGCACATGCAGTACTGGCCTGACAATGCCTTGATGTCCATCCATGGACAAGTATGTCAGCTCTATTCCTTTCTGTGTGCTGCCTGTCACCACTGTAATGTGTGTAAGGCACCGTACATTCGCCCTGAGGGCGTGTGTACGTTCCCCATCACTATGGGAGTGCTGCCATAGGCCTACCCATAGTGATAGTGAGCATACGCGTGTGTGTTCGGTCCGTATCACTATGTGTACGCATACGCGAGCACACCCATAGTGATAGTGAGCGTACGCGCGTGTGTACGGTCTGTATCACTATGGGTACGCATACGCGAGCACACACATAGTGATAGTGAGCGTACGCGCGTGTGAACGGTCCGTATCACTATGGGTACGCATACGCGAGCACACCCATAGTGATAGTGAGCGTACGCGCATGTGTACGCTCCGTATCACTATGGGTACGCATACGCGAGCACACCCATAGTGATAGTGAGAGTACGCGCGTGTGTACGGTCCGTATCACTATGGGTATGCATACGCGAGCACACCCATAGTGATAGTGAGCGTACGCGCGTGTGTACGGTCCGTATCACTATGGGTACGCATACGCGAGCACACCCATAGTGATAGTGAGCGTACGCGCGTGTGTACGGTCCATATCACTATGGGTTTGATCGCGTATGCGTACCCATAGTGATACGGACCGTACACACGCGCGTACGCTCACTATCACTATGGGTGTGCTCGCGTATGTGTACCCATAGTGATACGGACCGTACACACACCTGTACGGGCCGTTGCTATGCATTTGGGGTGCCCTAGGGCCCCGGAACGCACCGTACCTGTGTGTGAATCTCCAAATTACATAGGGGACACATGAGGGACAAGTATAAAGGCCTACATGCATGCTGGTTGTCATGGAGACCAAGTTTAAAGTATGAATTTTTTTCAGCAGGTGCACAGCAAAAGTCGGTTTGAATGAATCTACTTTGTTGCAAAGTGGTTGTGGAGTTGACATCATGCTCAAGAAAAAAATAACCAAACTCACTGACTGTGCTAGGTTTAAAGGGATTGGAGGAAACATAGGATGCAAATGTGAGTGACCAATCACTCTGTACTCCTGTGCATGAAACAGGCCAGCAAGGCAGATATAAGGCAGCCAGGTCCCATGAGAGAGCACTTGCCTGCACATCTTTTGATTCTACGACACTGCTGCTGCTCGTGATTCCCTGGAACCATGTCAAGGTCTGTGGAGAGGGCCCAGCCTTTCACCCTGGAGGAGAACCTGGCATTGCTGGATGTGATCCTCCCACAGTACCCCCTGCTGTATGGGCGACCAGGGTTTCAGGTGAGTGCAGAGTCCACTAGCACAGACTGTGTCCCTTTTTTGTGACTGTGACTTCTGGCATTGTGTCCAGGTGTGACACACATGCAATGTACTGTAGGGGGGGTCCCAGGGGGGGGAATGCCTGATGTCTCCCAGCCAGAGCATGCTGTGGTGCATGTCTGCCGTCCTCACTTGCATTGTGTTTACTGTGACAATAACTGCATGGTGCATGCCACATTCCGCCTGTCTTATCCTCCTGGGAATGTTGCCTCTACAGTCCTCATGTGATTATGTGGTCAGCCCAGTGTGACAGGTGACTGTACCCACAGATGTGTGTTAGTTCTGTGCACCTGTGCTGAGAGTGTCCACATGATGTGTTCGTACCCTGGACATCGGTGTGTGTGTAAGTCCCCTGTCATGCGGGTGGGTGCATATGTGGAGTGTAGCACCCAAGCAGCATGAGGGATGGATATACCCTGCCCATCTGATGTGAGCAGGGAGCAGTGCTGTGTGTCTGACGTGCAGAGCCAGCCCCACACCTGTGAGCCCCCCCGTCTAGTGGCACATGTGCAGAGTGAGCTTTGTAGCTGCATTTGGCAATGGCAGGTGAATGTCCTGTGCCTGTGTGTGTCTGTGTACTCTGCTGAGGTAGCGTCAGTGGCCTGTGGCATGTGACTGCTTTGAGGTGCTGCACATAATCCTGGTGTAGCTTGTGATGCACAGTGTGAGCCTGGATCATTGATTGTGTCGTTGCCCTCATTCCACCTGTGTACTTTCAATGGCACGTACTGCTTTTGCCCTTCCCCAGAGGATAATGTCCCTATGACAAAGGTGCAATGCGTTGGCTGCATACTATGCCTTGTTGTAACCAGCAAATTTGTTCTAATATATGTCTCTGTGACATGTGCCAGGTGTATTGATGTAGTGTCACTTGTTCATCCTCACAGGTAGGCGCCTCTGCCAAGAAGCAGATCTGGATGAACGCCGTCAGTGCCGTGAGGAGGACGGAGGGTCGCAAGCGGCGCCTAGCCCAGGTGAGAAAACGCTGGCAGGATATCCGGTGCTGGACGCGGAGGATCGCACGGGTCCTGCTGGGGGACTCACCTGAGACCCATAAGAACCGTGGGCGCCGCCGTCTGACCCACATCCACAAGCGTGTTCTGGCGGTGGTCTTTCCAGACTTGGACAGGCGCTTACGGGAGAAGCAGCAGCAGGAAGGGGGTAGGTACATGTGTGTTTGTTGTGTGTCACCAGCATTTGTAAGTGCGTAGTTGCATGGATACACTGCCAGGGTTTAAATGTGCTGTGCAGATCCTGTTACCCACAGTATAGCAGTGCTCTCCTGCCTCCCTTCCCCTCCTTGCAATGTGTTCCCTGGTCTGTGTGTAGTCACTCCTTCTCAAGGTTATCTAGGCTGGCAGTTTATCCACGTGAACAATGCCTGTAGCATCATGTGTGGGGGTGGTGTGTAACAGGTTTTGGGACCTTGCCTGTGCCCTGTCCAGTGCAGTACTTGTGGGTTCCATGTCAGTTGGCACTGATGCTGAGTCCAGACATGGGAGTTAGTCTCTCAAGTGTCATGCCTTACAGCACGCATGTCCTATGTTGTGGCCTGTGACATGATGTGCATGAGTGTGCGATACGCATAGTGCAGGGATGGTGGCGTGTGTTGCAGTCATTCCCATTCAGGACCATGGAGTTGTGTGGCCACTACTGTCCCCTGGGGCATATTTTCCTAGGTGTCATGTGTGTCATCACAAAATGGGGACACTCTCAGTGTCTACAGCATAGGTTGTGCTCTGTGCCATTGTCCCCTGGCACCATGTATATTGACGTAAAATGTAGTACAAGTGTCCACTGTACAGCCTGACCTGATTTTCCTTGTTCATACTCACGGTGGCCAGTGCCTGTGTGTCTTGTTACAATCATCTGATGATGCCCATTTGTACATGATTATTTGGACAGGCGCACCTTGGGTATTTTGTGTCCAATCTTGCATTTTTCCCATTTAGCCCATGTGTATTTCACCCAGACTAAGAGATGTAAATGCTTCCTGTGTCTCAACAAATTGTCTCATGTAGGGGGTGGTTGGTGCGGGCAAGGCCTACATGTCAAAACCTGAAATCTCCTTGCTAGGTCTGGCCAGTGTGTGATGTTTGTCTGGACATACACTCAAGGTGCAGTGAGCCATTCATGGTGGGCATGTTTTCAGTATTACCTATGCAGCATGTGCCTCAAGTTCATGGATATGGTCCCTGCTCATCCCTATTTTCGGCAACGCTGTGTGGTGCAGATGCAGTGCTGGATTGTCCCCAGAGCCTGGCTCCTCTGTCAAAATCCATTTCATGTCATTTGCAATTGTGTCATGCTCTCCATAGTTTTTCAGTGGCATGGTGGGTCAACCAACTGTGTGTTGCAGGGCCTACATATGTACCTTGTATTGTAGATGTCACTCAGCTTTCTTTTCAGGCTATGCACTGTAACCTATGTAGATTGGACTCATGTGACATATGTATACAGGTGTATGATTAATTCCTGTCTCTTCACCTTGCCCACAGCATCGTCGGGGGACACGGATGGAGACATCAGCACAGACCGTGCAGAGGGACCGAGCACCAGTGCCAGCAGTGACATCTTGGCTGGCACATCGAGTGGAACTGAGGCGGAGGGGAGTGAGGCGGAGGACCTGTCCAGTGCCACCACAGAATATGAAGCTGACGGGTCCGAGGCTGAGCTCTCCGAGTGGGCGGAGGCTGCACCACCAGCTGACAGCGGCACAACATCTCTCCCCACCCCCTCCATTGCCATCAGCCGCCTCCCACTTGCTCGTGTCCCTTCCCAGCGTGCCCGGTCACCACATGTCTCCTTCCTGCCAGGCACCGCACCCCCTGCCCCTGTCTCCACTGCTGCCGCCAATGCCGAGTCTGTGGACATCCAGCGGCAGTTGCAGGTTGGTCAGGCTGCGATGCTTAATGTCCTCCATGGCCACAGTCAAGTGCTAAACAACATGGAGGCATACTTGGAGGGTATTTTCTCATCGCAGGCTGACCAACGCAACTTGCTGAGGTCCATTCACTCAACACTGACTGCAGCCGTGGGTCTCCTGCAGCGCTTCGTCCAACCCCCTACCCCTGACCCATCCACACTTCCCACTCCCATGCCTGTCCCATGTACACCCAGACGTCAGCATGCACCCACCACAACAGACACAGGCACCACATCAGCAGGGAAGGTCAAACGCACACCTCCTGGCACGCACACACAGGGTGACGTAGGCACACCCACTGGGTCGGGGGGCAAACGTAAGACACGCAGCCAGAGTGGGAGTCCGCATTCCACAAAATCCACTCCCTCCAAATCCCCTCCCCTCAGCTCTCCTGGCCAAGAGTCGGATACAGGGTCAGTCCTGCCCAGTCTGTCCATCAGCCCCAGTGTGGCACCACCCCGCAAGCGGTGGAGGCAGGACACTGGCAGGGAAGTTGAGGCCCCCCCCTGTCCACACCCTCCCCCAGTGGCGACGCGACCCATCCCTCCGACCCCCCCTCCTTGGGGCCTGTGGTTCCTTCGGGTGCAGGGGAGATGCTGGGGGACCTTGCTAAGGTGTGCAGCGCCATCCTGACCTCCACCTTTGGCGCTGCCCCACCCCCTGTGGTGGAGTCCTCCGTCCCTGCACCCACGACGCCTACCCTTCGCCCTCATGTCCCTGCGGTGCCTGGTCCTTCCCCCCCACATGATGCCCCCCCCTCTGGAAGACAAAGGAGTCTGACTGTGCAGGCAAGCTAGGGGACACGCGTCCCACTGTGTCCCCCTTCTGGATTGGAGTCATGGACTGCCCTATGGGCCTTGTATATATTGACATTTATAAGGATTATTAGTTAGATCCTGCAGAATAAAGCATTTATTTTGTTTTTTTTAATAGAACACTACTGTTTATCTGGTATTGCTGTTGGTGGGCCTGCTCCATTATTTTGGGTGGTGGTAATGTGTTGGGTGTGTGGGAATTGTAGTCTTGTGCTGGTCATAGGGTGGACCCTGGTATCTGTGTGCCATCACAAGCTGTTGGCTACATAACTTTGTTCATGTAAGCAGTTACTGCATGGTGACATCGTCCCAAGGTGTGTTCCTTCCTCTGTGTAACCTGACATCTTCCCTGCAGGGTCATTCAAATGTGTGGTGCTGACCTGTGTCTACATTGGCTGGGTGTGTGACGGACTCGTTAGACTTTGGCCATGCATGCTGAGCGATGTCTCCACCTGCATCATTCGTGGCATCCTTGGTGGTCACTGTACTTGTGTATGTAGACTGTTGACGTGACTTCATGTGGACATGTTTTCATTTCGGCGCTATGCATGTGTATACTCCCAGCCTCGCACACATGTGGTACATGTACTGCAGGGTCTTTGTGCACCTGACTGACATTTGTGGCCATTGGATCTGTGGGTACTCCACCCTTTTCTTTCCAGGGGCACTGCTGCGAGTGTTAGGCACCCACCCCTCCTGTGTCTGGGCACTGCTGGGAGGACTCTGCACCCACCCCTCCTATGTCTGGGCACTGCTGGGAGTGATAGGCACCCACCCCTCCTGCGTCTGGGCACTGCTGGGAGGACTCTGCACCCACCCCTCCTATGTCTGGGCACTGCTGGGAGTGATAGGCACCTACCCCTCCTGCATCTGGGCACTGCTGGGAGGACTCTGCACCCACCCCTCCTATGTCTGGGCACTGCTGGGAGGACTCTGCACACACCCCTCCTATGTCTGGGCACTGCTGGGAGGACTCTGCACACACCCCTCCTATGTCTGGGCACTGCTGGGAGGACTCTGCACCCAACCCTCCTATATCAGGATATGTACGCTTAGAACATACACGGGTGTGGGTTCGCTCCATGCATACGCAGGTGGGGGTACGGTCCATACGTACACTGTTGTGGTGGGGGGTACGCTCCATACATACGGGGGTGGTGTTACAGTCCGTACGTGCACTGTTGGGGTGGGGGTACGCTCCATACATACAGGGGGTGGTACGGTCCGTACATACGCTGTTGTGGTGGGGGTTCGCTCCATGCATATGCGGGTGGGGGTACGGTCCGTACGTACACTGTTGGGGTGGGGGGTACCCTCCATACATACGGGGGTGGTGTTACGGTCCATACGTACACTGTTGGGGTGGGGGGTACGCTCCATACATAAGGGGGTGGTGTTACGGTCCGTACGTACACTGTTGGGGTGGGGGGTACGCTCCATACATACGGGGGTGGTGTTACGGTCCGTACGTACACTGTTGGGGTGGGAGGTACGCTCCATTCATACGGGGTGGTGTTACGGTCCGTACGTACACTGTTGGGGTGGGGGGTACGCTCCATACATACGGGGGTGGTGTTACGGTCCGTAGATACACTGTTGGGGTGGGGGGTACGCTCCATACATACGGGGGGTGGTACGGTCCGTACATACGCTGTTGTGGTGGGGGTTCGCTCCATGCATACGCGGGTGGGGGTACGGTCCGTACGTACACTGTTGGGGTGGGGGGTACGCTCCATACATACGGGGGTGGTGTTACGGTCCGTACGTACACTGTTGGGGTGGGGGGTACGCTCCATGCATACGCGGGTGGGGGTACGGTCCGTACATATCCGTACCCACGCTGTGGAATGCTTGTGCGGGCCGTACCCAGGCCTTTGCCACGTGGGTACGAGCCGTCCCGCCATTGTTGGGGTGACGTAGGTGTGGGCGTGGTACGACTCATACCCACGCTCTTAAGGCGTGGGTACGGGACGTACCTGTATTGTTGTGTTACCGGTTTGCGTCGTCAACCACTTCCGTTGTGGCGGACGCTGGCTTTGCTGGACACGCCCCCACCCCCTCGTAGTGACCAGGGCCTGGGGGTCAGGTATGTCCAGGGCATGTGTGCTGTGTGACTTGGGTGGGGGTTTTGTGGCCTGCCCCTGCTCCTGCCCCCCCCTTTCCCCCCTCCCTTTGTTGTTCTGACCTTCTGCGGCGTCTGCTTCGGAACCTGTAGAGGAGGTCGACTGCTATGAGGGCCGGGATGACACGTAGGTTCGGGTCCATGTCTGTCCGTCGCGTGCAGGTACTCCTTGTTCACGTCGTCCTGATTTCCCGGCAGCTTTTGGCTGCCGGAAAATATTCTCCGTGCGGGATGACTTCGGTGCGAATCGTACTTCCTGGTTCGTGAAAGGCAGGCTGCGTGCGTCCCGACGTCGCGTCGGCGCTTTCCCGGATCACATTTGTATGTATATTTTCGTCGGTCGGTGTTTTGTACGAATCGTACGGAAATAGTATTTCCGTGCGAATCGTACTTCCATGTTTGTATATTGTTCCGACCGGGTACGCGTCGGACGGAGAATATGCTCCGTCCGACGGTTCGTACCCGGTTTTTACAGGATCGTAATCGCCACCTATGTGTGAGAGTCAGTGATTGTGAGAGTGTGCTTGTATTCGTTATTGCATTAGAGTGTAAGTATGTGTTAGTATATGTTTAAATAAGTGAGGTGGTGTGTTTATAACTGTACAGGTGAGTAAATGAATGTGTGATTGATTATTTTCATGACTGACTAGATGTGTGAGTAACTCTATGAATGAGAGGCGGTGAGTGAGTGCATATGATAATGCTGTATTGATGGCTGACTGTATGTATGAGTGACTGTATGGGTGAATAAGTGGTTGTGTGTGTAGAGCTAGGAATTAGTGAGTGGATATGTACTAACTGGAATTGGTGTGTTGATGGTTTCGAAAATGATACTCTGTATTTTAGAGTGGGTGTATCAAGGGTTATTTTAGGGTGTGATGACGTGCATCAGATTTTCACGTGGATTATGTCATCAGTGATGTCATTATTAATGTCATTTGAGATGTCATCAGTGATGTCATCAGTGATGTCACTGACCATGTCATGAATGATGTAATATGTGTGGTCATCAGCAGTGCATTGTGGGGGCACGAGTTATAGTTAGCTCTACTAACTATAATGGGGCAATTTCTATGGTTTTGTGTGAGTGAAATGTCCTATAACTATAACGTCCCTAAAACCTATGGTTTTTTCAGTGAATGTCTATGGTTTTTTAAATTCTAATTTCTAACTATAATGTGCCTGAAACCTATTGTTTTTTCAGTGAATTTCAATGTTTTTTTAAATGCTAATTTCTAACTATAACGTGCCTGAAAACCTATGGTTTTTTCAGTGAATTTCAAAGGTTTTTGGAATGCTAATTTCTAATTATGATGTTCATTAAACGTATCTTTTTTTTCAGTGTTTTTAAATTATCATCCCATTCTCAATTTGGTCAAAACTTCAAATCTCACCACTTTTCCATCGATTCCTTCTGCCCAAAAAATTGCCACAAATGAGAGCCACAACTAAAGCTAATGATATGCTGTGGAAAAAAAAACTAAAACACCACTTCCCCATATTTTCAACGACCAGTCAAATCTGCAATGTGATCCAAAAAGCAGGCAATAAGCCGAGTTAGCAGTAAGAAATTAACATCAGCCTTTAACTGGTGTACAGAGGACGACTATCTACAGCGTGAATTGGACCCAACTCACAGCCACATCTAAAGACCAACACGTGATACTGCTACTGATCATGCAGTTCTGACACCCAACAAGGCCACAACACCCACCGCCACCACCACCAGGACCTCCCCCCCAGGACCACCCCCGCTACTACCACCGAGGCAGCTCAAAACAGGACAACAGACCTTCCCAAATGCCATGGCCCCTCAGCCGCACAATAGCTGAATGTTGGGAGATGTGGAAACCAAGTATGTGTGAAGGAGGCAAGTCACCCCCCATCAATAATAATCCACACAATACCAAGTGTAGCGGTGATATGCTGGACAGACCTCACTATGCAAAGCACAAATCTCTCCATGTGGACAAATACTAATGATACTTGTAGTGTTGTGCACAGTGGACGCAACCATGTTACCTCAGGCAATGGGGAAGATCTTGGTCATGTAGCTGTGTTGTCCCCTCCTGGAAGCGTAAGCGGCGTGGCCTGGTCTAACGTACAGCACTCCAGCGTAGGAGTATGAATAAATAGGCTGGGTCTCTGGGCGTGGTTTACTTGTGGGAAGGCCAATTCGTCTACCAAAGCGGTGTCCCTCACCCTGCCACGTGGCTGCCACCATGAACACGGGCCTCCTCGACACAAACCCCCTGCGAACCCAGCGGCACAGCACCGCAGACTTATGTCTGTACAGACTACTGCCTTTGATCTACACTGCGGATAGCAGGGCTCACAATTCAGATGGATTGGCGATTGCAGATGACGCAGTCCAGTAGGCAAGACACATTGCTCCCAGTGTGGCCTGCCTGGACCACGCATCATCGCAGGCTGCGCACACGCTGTGTGCCAAAGGTACTACTAACTCAGTGCACCATAAGTCATCGCAAGGAAGAGTGAACAGTTTTATGTCAGCAATGAGGCAGCCCGCTCGGACGACGCATCATCGCAGGGTGCACACATCCTGAGTGCTTCAGGTGCCACTAACTTACTGCACCACAAGTCATCGCCACGTGGACTTATTAAGGCAGAATTCAGTAGGCAAAAGACATTTCTCCCATTGCAGCCCGCTCGGACGACGCATCATCGCAGGGTGCACACATCCTGAGTGCTTCAGGTGCCACTAATTCAGTACACCACAAGTCAACACCACGTGGCCTTATTGAGGCAGAATTCAATAGACAAAAGACATTGGTCCGAGTGTGGCCCCCTGGACCATGCATCATCGCAGGATATGTACATGCTCAGCGCCAAAGGTACTTCTAACTCACTGCACCACAAGTCATCTCCACGTGGCCTTATTGAGGCAGAATTCAACGCAAGCCGCAACACATGGTGCCACTAACCCCGTTCAACACAAGCCGGTGACACGTGGTGCCACTAACCCAGTTCAACACAAGCCGCGACACGGGGTGTCATTAACCCTGTTCAACTCAAGCTGCGACACCTGGTGCCACTAACCCTGCTCAACACAAGCCGGCAACACGTGGTGCCACTAACCCTGTTCAACACAAGCCAATCCTACATGTGGAACTGCGTCCTGAGTCCTGAATGACAGTGACCCCAGCTTTGTGGCAGCGACCACAGCACCAGACTCCCTTCAGTTTTATTTGATGTTGTTTTCTTTAAATAAAATGTTTTATATGTAAACCTATACATGACTAAGATTCTTGTTTGTCCAACTGCACAGGGACACTTCCGGGCCCAAGAAGGTTGTTGTGGGTATGTTGGTATTGTGGGAAGAGGGTGAGTTACCTGCTGATGTGGGGAGAGGCAGCGTGAAAGAGGTATCTCTCACAGAAAGAACTACGATATGTTTTCAGAAATGCCTGAATCACAAAATGGTTTTTCAATGCTTATGTAGTGTGAGTTATGAACAGTTCGCACCCAGGCTCGCAGAAGGACAACTGCGGCCCATCCGCTTGACTCACAGACGCAGTACTATGAGCCGTCCGCTCCCAAAGGAACAGCAGCACAGTAGCTCGCAGAGGTACAGGCACAGTAGTGTACTAGCTCGCAGAGGTAGAGAGCTGTGAGCCGACGGACTGGCTTCTAATGGCATAGCTGCGAAGTGGTGATGTTGGGCAGAGGGAGCGTGAAAGATTTATCTCGCAGAAACAGAGCTCCAGTATATTAAATTGCCCCCGAGACCTTTCGTTTATATTTTCACTCGATGCAAGAAAGCGCGCTTTCTGGACCAAGACCTTTCTCCTGCCAAATTTGGTGTAATTCCGTTCAGCAGTTTGACCTGTAGCCTTGTCTAAAGTTTCCTATAGAAAATCCAACGAGAAAATACGTTTTCACACCCCCCATATTGCTACCTGTCGCAGGTGTACTCACTGTTGGTGTGCAGGTCAGTAGTCTAGCTGTCAGCATGTCACGGCCACTCCCTGAGAGCAGGTTTGCACACACACCACACCTATCCGGCACATGCGTTACAGGCTATGTGACCACGCAAATATAATGGATCGACAATGTCACATCCTTTATTGCCGGTGGTGACTGGATGGCGGACGCTCCACGGGTCTCAATTATAAAGAGTCCATGAAAAGGGTTAGTCGCACCCTGAGCTGTATGGACGTCAGGGCCCTACTACCAAGTGCGCGGACTTGAGTTCCACAGGGTTAGTGCCACCTGAAGCTGATGTGGCCGTCAGGAGCCTACCACCACGTGGCGCGGATTTGAGTTGCACAGGGTTAGTGCCACCCGAAGCTAATGTTGCCGTCAGGGGCCTAAAACCACGTGGCGTTGACTTGAGTTGCACAGGGTTAGTGCCACCCGAAGCTGATGTGGCCGTCAGGGGCCTACCACCATGTGGCGTGGACTTGAGTTGTACAGGGTTAGTCGCACCATAAGTTGTATGGCCATCAGCGGCCTACCACCACATGGCGCTGACTTGCATTGCACAGGGTTAGCGGCACCGAAAGCTGATGTGGTCTCCGCCATTGATGACTCAGGACTCAGAGACATGTGTGAGATCTGCTGGTCCGCGGAGAAGCTGATGTGGTCTCCACCATTCATGACTCAGGACTCAGCGACATCTGCGAGATCTGCCGGGCCACGGAGCTTTGACTGCCACGTGGAGTGCCCACTGGTAGACACTCCGGTGGCAGCAGGTCATTATTTGGTCATGGATGCGCAGGGGCGGCAGTATCTCTCTCTCTCTCTATCTCAGACAGACTGACTCACAGAGCTCGGAGCCGACGGACGGGCTTCTAAAGGCATACCCGCGATCTGGGGATGTGAGTAGGCCTGGGCAAAATTTCCGTTCCGTTCGCGGAATTTGCGATAATTTGGCATTTCCGCGTTCCGCGGAGAGCGCGGAAATGTCAAAATTTCCGCATTCCGCAGCTTTGCGATAATTTGGTTCTTGCTCGCGCTGTAAAATAATACATTCTCGCGCGCGCGCGATCGCCTTACCTGAATCCCCGCGTTCGCCGAAAAGTTTTCCCGATCCGGTCGCGTTCTCCATGAGATGTTGTATTGTTTTAGCCATTTGCGCTGTCTCGCGACAGTTCACGTCCGCAGTGACGTCATGCGTCGCGCGATCACGTCTTTTTTCTCGCGATCATGCACCGCGAGACAACTGAAAACAAGATGGCCGCGCCCGCGAGCAACCGCAGGGGTAAGTTAGCGACCCGCAACCATGCAAAAAATATCGCGAACGGGCGGGAAAAAAACATCCGCATCTTCGCGATATTTCCGCTTGTTTGCGGAGATTTTTAACATTTTCGCGATAATTTGCGAAAGTCGCTTTCGCAAATTCCGCCCACCCCTAGATGTGAGGCGAGGCAGCGTGCAAGCCATATCTCCCACAGACACAGATGCCAGTGTATCCTTGCACAGGTAAAACTGCGGACCCGATGGCTTCTACACAGAGAGATGCAAGCTGACGGAGTAAATCACAAAATGGCTGCCAACACTTCCTGGTTTCAACCATTCACAGCCAATCACATGTCAGAATTCTCAAATTTCGATATCTGTAAAATGTGAGATTTCTCAAAAACTACTGAACGGATTTACGCCATTTAAACAAAAGCGTGCTTTCTGGACCATCACCTTTCTCCCTGCCAAATTTGACGTAATTCTGTTCAGCAGTTTCACCTGTAGTCTTCTGTAAAGTTTCGTATGGAAATTCCATGGAGAAAACACGTTTTAGGACCCTCTTTTTTCTCAGCCCCTCCTACACCATTCACCCCCAAACTTTCAATATAGGAGCTAATCAAAAAAGGAGAAACTTTTTAGATAATTTCATAAAGATTCATCAAATGACGCCAAAGTTACAAGCACATAGAAGACTCCAGGAGGGGAGCCGCGCAACCCCCCTCCAAACATAAGTGAAGCCCCGGGGCCACACAGACCTCAGCGGACCCCCGCAACCCCTGCGAGCCCCTGCTATTATTTTTTAAGAGATACCCCCGCAACCTATCCCACCCAAGGGCCTCATCAAAATATAGCACAAGAACGTGAGACCCCAGCGCAAATTTTTGCCGATTTTTTTATTTATATTTTTAATGATTTTTTGGGTCCTGGGGGCCCTCCTGGGACCCCCTGAGCAAACCTAGTGGGTCGGGGTTTTTCTACCCTGCCCCCTTCTCTTGTTTTATACCTTTGTTTCTCCATTTTCGGGTGACTTGCTTCTACCGAGCCACAAGATGGTTACCAACACTTCCTGGTTTGGAGTGCTAGCAGCCAATCACAGTGAAGCTCATGCACATGACTTAGGCTCCGCCCAGATATTGAAACTTTTCTTTTTCTAATTTCTCAACAACTACTGAACGGATTTATACCGTTTTTCAAAAGGTCGCTTTCTGGCCCGACCACTACCTTTCTGCCAAATTTGGAGTAATTCCGTTCAGTAGTTTCGACTGTAGCCCTGCACAAAGTTTCCTATGGGAAATTGATTTTTTTATTCTTATTTTTTGAATTTCTCAAAAACTACTTAACGGATTTACACCATGTTAAAAAAACGTCGCTTTCTGAACCAAGTTCTACTCTTTGTGCTAAATTTGGGGTAATTCCATTCAGCAGTTCAAGCTGTAGCTCATCGCAAAATTTCCTATGGAAATTAACATGGAGAACTTTTGGGACCCCCCTTTTTTCTCAGCCCCCGCTTGACAAATCACCCCCAAACTTTCAGGATAGGAGCTGACCTGGATAGACTTTTGTTTAGGAGAGTTTCAGGAAGATTCGTCAAACAATGAAAAAGTTATTAGCAAATCAAAAAATGTTTTTCCTATGGAAACTAGGTTCTAACTATAACTACCTACATCATCCAGTGAATGTGGTTTGGTTCGTTATTTATATATGTATTACACATATAGCAATTTGCATTGAAGAATGAGTGGATATATAAATATAAATATCTGGATGGAGGATTTAGTAGCAGTGTTATTGACTGTTTACTTGACTAATTTATAGTGTCTCACTAAATACATTGGATAGTGGCTAAACTGTGTGAATAGCTGTATCACTTTGTCAGTTATTGTGTAAACTGCTGCACTAGTTGGTTACTAGCTACGTGAAAGTCTATATTAATTATTGATTAGTTAACTGAGTATTTGTATGGGAGAGTGAATGTGTGTGTGGTTCAGTGGGGGTGTGTGACTGCCCAAAGATGTGTGAATCGTTGATTCAGTAGGTATATGAAATTAAAACTACATGTTATAACAGTTGTTTGGGTGAATGAATATCTTTATGGGTGTGGCGATGAGCAAATATATGTCTCAATGGTACATGTCCAACAAACTAGAAAAATAAAAGCCAGTGTATGTGTCAGTTGTTGTATATAAATAGGTATACATAAGACTCAGTGATTCTATGAGTGACTGTATGGATAACTGTATAGTTGTAACAGTGATTTTATAACATACTAAGTACAAGCTATTATCTTTATGAATAGTTGAAGTGTATAGCTAAGTAAAAGTAAGTATGATCCATTGTTTGCATAAGTGAGTAGGATGACTTCATAAGTGATTAGGATGTGTGCTGGTGTGTAATGTCGATATAGGTGTATAAGTATATTTGATAGTGTTCTATTGATCATTGACAGCATGTATGAGTGAATCTATAGGTAAGTGATTAGATATGTGTATCGATCTAGGAATCACTGAGTGGGTGTTTAGAAACTTATATTGGTGTATCATTGGTTTTAAATCTGGCACTATTTTACAGTGAGTGATGAAAGGTTATACTAGTGTATGATGAGGTGTATCTGATTGTCACGTGGATGATGTCATCAGTGATGTCATCAGCGATGTAATTTGAGATGTCATCAGTGATGTCACTGACCATGTCATGAATGATGTAATATTTGACATCATCAGCAGTGGATTGCGGGCACGCGAGATGTAGTTAGTACAACTAACTATGTCGGAGGAATTTCAATGGTTTTGTTCAAGTGAAATGTCCAGCTAATTATAACACCCCTAAAACCCATTATTTTTTCAGTGAATTTCTAAGGTTTTTTAAATGCTAATTCCTAACTATATCAGGCCTGAAACCTATGGTTTTTTCAGTGAATTTCAAAGGTTTTTTAAATGCTAATTCCTAACTATATCAGACCTGAAACCTATGTTTTTTTCAGTGAATTTCAAAGGTTTTGTAAATGCTAATTCCTAACTATATCAGGCCTGAAACCTATGGTTTTTTCAGTGAATTTCAAAGGTTTTGTAAATAACAATTTTGAATGTATTCATTGTCATACTGATTTTTTTTATACTGATTTACTACATTTTTTAAACTGTTTATTTTAAGATATTTTATTTTTTAATTAAATTATACATTACAATACAAAATATACTTTCTCAGAATGAATTACTTTAGTTTAAATACTGTGCAAATAGGCAATAGACTTTTAAGTACAGTAGTTACAGTTGTTGCAATGGGCAACACAATTTCAAACACAAAGCAACATTGAGCTCAATGTGAATTTGTAGTCAAATGAAATGAGTTACTTTATGGATTACTTTTCTAACCACAGGACTGGATCCTAGATTCAGACCTTGGACATCTCCTGTAAACTATTGAGTAAAAGCGTTTTGGTTACAATAGTGATTTTTAAGGATTATTATTGTATTTTAAAAGTTGACACTTCGAAAAATTTTCACATAGAATCACCAATGTTATCCTATGGCAGAAAATTCACTTAGCAGGTAAGTAGTGTTATCGTTACTTTTTCTTACTCAGTGGTGGATCCTGGATCCAGCACAGGTGAATCTCCTGTAAACAGTTGAAAGAATGTGTTTAAGTCATGCAGACGATATTTTAGGAGTATTTTTAGTTTGTGAAAATAGACACTTAGAAACTTTTCTGGTGAAAAGCACACAATGGTTTCCTATGGAAGGGCATACAAGTTACTGGTAAGTACGCTTTGAATTACTTTTCAGGGTCAGTGCTGGGCTAAAAGATGCAGCCCTGGGTTCTCTCCTGATAACAGGTGAGTAAATCGGAATTCGTAGTTCGGCTGATTTTAGAGGAATATTTGTACGTTTCAAAAATAGACACTTAGAAACTTTTCTGCTGAAAACCACACAATGGATTCCTATGGAAGGGAATACAAGTTACTGGTAAGTACGCTTAGAATTACTTTTCAGGGTCAGTGCTGGGCTAAAAGATGCAGCACTGGGTTCTCTCCTGATAAGAGGAGCTGTTCTGCCCTGTGAGTCGTATACCCCGCCCTCTGCCCGCTGAATTCTGGCCCCCGGAAAACTCCAACAACCCGTCACCTGTCACCACTGTTCGCAACCTGGGCGTCATGCTTAATCACCAACTGAGCATGGAAACGCAGGTCTCAAGAACAGTCGCTACCTGCTCTGGCCTTATGCGCTCGCTGCGCAAGGTCTTGCCTTTGCTACCTGCCTCCGCCAGAGCACTAGTAGTCAGGTGTACTATTCTTAGTCGCCTCGACTACTGTAATGCCCTGCTGCTTGAATCTCCTGCGACACTACTGGACAGACTCCAATGAGTTCAGTCGGCAGCAGCCAAGTTGGCTCTTGGATGGACCAGGAGATCCTCGGCCACCGCTGCACTGGCCGAGCTGCACTGGCTGCCTTTGAAGCAACGCGTTGCCTTCAAGGCCCTCTGCCTGGTCTTTAAGGCACTACATGGTGCAGGACCCAGACCTCTTCAACGTCTGTTCTCTTGGTACACCCCCATCAGAACACTCAGGTCCACAACTGCCTGCCTTGTGAGAGTGCCCAGATGTAAGAAGGCCAGGACGGGGGGAAGATCGTTCAGAGTAACTGCAGCCAAGCTGTGGAACAGTCTGCCTGTCGATATCCGCCAAATCCCCCATCTCCTCCCCTTCAGGAAACGAATCAAAACATGGCTCTTTCCTTCACCCCTTTAGACCGGCCAGCCACAGTCATTTTCCCCCCCCCCCGGCAATAAACCCCCGGAGTAGCTACCAGCGCCAGGATACCTGCCAGGTGACAGCCGCGCTCTATAAATATTTTAAATAAATAAGTAAATTGGAATTCGTAGTTAGGCTGATTTTAGAGGAATATTTGTACAATGGTGAAGGAAGGGGGCGGGGCCTGAGGTGACGTGTGCAACCACGCCCTGTGGCGCGTTTTAAGTTGGGGAATTAATTCCTCTTCAATCCTGCGGTCCCCTGGGGGCCAACTAGCCCAGCAGGTACCTCCTGTATGCGTCTGGGAGCTGCGTTGCAGAGAGGTGTTCAGAGGCCACGCCCCTTTTTACAACACTCTGCAACGCAGCTCCGTGGCGCTTACTGGAGGTACCTGGTGGGCTAGTTGGCCCCTAGGGGACCTCTGGATTGAAGAGGAATTAATTCCCCAACTTACAACGCGCCGCAGGGCGTGTTTGCACACATATCACCTCAGGCCCTGCCCCCTAGCTTCACCACTGTGCAAACGCGCCCTGTGTTGTGTTTTAAGTTGGGGGATTAAGTCTCCTTGAATCCTGAGGTCCCCTGGGTGCCAACTAGTCCACCAGGTACCTCCAGTATGTGCCAGGGAGCTGCGTTGCAGAGAGGTGTTCAGAGGCCACGCCCCTTTGTACAACACTCTGCAACGCAGCTCGGTGGCGCTTTCTGGAGGTACCTGGTGGGCTAGTTGGCCCCTAGGGGACCTCTGCATTGAAGAGGAATTAATTCCCCAACTTAAAACGCGCCACAGGGCGTGTTTGCACAGTATCACCTCAGGCCCCGCCCCTACCTTCACTGTTTTAAGTTGGGGGATAAAGTCCCCTTGAATCCTGAGGTCCCCTGGCGGCCAACTAGGCCACCAGGTACCTCCAGTAAGCACCACGGAGCTGCGTTGCAGAGAGGTGTGAAAAGGGGCATGGCCTCATTACAACTCTCTGCAACGCAGCCCCCTGGCGCATACTGGAGGTTCCTGGTTGGCTAGTTGGCCCCCAGGGACCCCCAGTATTCAAGGGGAATTAATCCCCCCTCTGCAAACGTGCCAGGGGGCTCATTTGCAGAGTGGTGTAAGGAGGAGGCGTGGCCTCCGGCCCGATCCCGTCTTTTTGTTTCTTCTTTTTTTTAGAAGGGGGACTGTGTAGCCCCCCCTTCTTTTTCAATTTTTTTGGCCCTGGGGACACCATCCCCCAGGGCATGCCCCCAATTTTTATTTATAAAAAACAAAAAATCCAGAAGGGGGCCGCGTGGCCCCCCTCCCGAGGCCATAATTTGCCCCGGGGACCCAATCATCCGGGGCATGGCCCTTTTGTTAAAAAATGTAATTTTTATGGAGGGGGGCTGCGTAGCCCTGGGGACCCCATCTCCCGGGGCCTGGCCTCTCGTTGGGGGCCGTGGGGGGTCCCCAATCCCCCCACGGTCCCAGCCGGCTCCCCACGTCCTGCGGGAGCCGGCATTGCTTTTCCACATGGGGAGCAGCTAACATGCTGCTCCCCATGTGGAAAAGCAATCAGCTTTGCTTCATTGAAGCGAGAGCAGGTTTCCCTGCTCTCGCTCCAATGAAGCAAAGCAGTTTGCAATGGCAGGGTGGGCACCCCAGGACACTGCAGGAGCTGGCCCTGGGGGGTGGCGGTCCCCAGGGCCTATACAAGGCTCCAGGAGGGGGGCCGCGTGGCACCCCCTACATTTACAATTAGCCCCGGGGCCTGGGGGGCTGAGAGCCCCCACCCATGTTCAAGAAGCCCGGGGGGGTGGCAGTCCCCAGGGCTGCGGGGGGGCCATGAGCCCCCCGCATATACTATGTTCGAGCCCCAGGGGGTGGCGGTCCCCGGGGCAGTGTAGGGGGGATTGGGACCTTGGGGGTCCTTTTGGGACCCCCTGAGCAGGCCTAGGGGGTCAGAATGTTTCTACCGTGCCCCCTTGTCACATTTTGCGTCGGTTTTTTTTTGGGCTATCTTGTGCCTCGGTTCTACCGAGGCACAAGATGGTTGCCAACACTTCCTGATTCAGAGTATTGGCAGCCAATTAAAATTTAGCTTGTGATCGGGAGGGTGCCATAGATATATATGTACTTTTAACTCTAATTTTCTCAGGAACTACTGAACAGATTTACACCATTTAAGCAAAGGGCATGAGTCTGAACTGAGGACTATCTCTTTGCCAAATTTGGTGTAATTCCATTCAGCAGTTCGGGCTGTAGCTGTGGCGAAAGGTCCTATGGGAAAATGCATGGGGAAAATGTGTTTTGGGACCCCCCTTTTTTCTCGGCCCCCGCTTGTCAAATCACCGTGAAACTTTCAGGATAGGAGCGAATCCGAGCTGGCCAAAAGTTTGGAAACTTTTGCGAAGATTCGTCAATCGGCGCCAAAGTTATTCCAAATAGAATGTTGTGGATTTCCTATGGAAAATAGGCCTTAACTAAATCTACCTACTGGCGACCGCCAGTAGGTAACATATATATATATATATATATATGGCTACGCATGGAGGCACATGGAGGCGCCGTGATGTGCTGACACAGTGACTGCCGGCGGTGGTGTGCGGTAACTCCTATTGGTGTGACATCTACATTGGGGCATCCCTTGTGTTTTATATATGTATATATATATTTATATATATATATATATATATATATATATATATATATATATATACACAAACACACACATATTCTATCCTCCACGCTTGGAAATTTAACCCTGGTCTACCGTGTGGTGGCAGGGATACTGATCAGTATACTAATGAGGAACACCCATACATATAGATATATCCATCGAGAAATATAATTACACACATACATTGGCCATAGACTGAAGTTGTGATAAAAACAGTGTGATCATTATAGATATTAGGATCAAGCTGGGTGACCAGCAACATGTTACCATATAATTGGATAGAGGGAGTTGAGGACATCATACATCCAAGAAAAATAATGGCAGCCAAACATGAAAACAACGCTACTGACTGATGAAGCTACAATCAGGTAGTTGATAGGTGTTCAAAAAGAAAACAGCAGGCGTGAACACCCTTCTTAAAAGGGAAATGAAGATCACCACCACGGTCTTTAAAAAGGTCTAGTTGACGCAATTACCTACACACTGAAAGCCCAGATAGATAGCTAGTCTCAAATCCAATAGAAAGAGATATCAGACAGAGCAGGACCTGTCTGAAGCATCGGATAAAAGATACAGTATATAGTTGGGTAGGGACCAGCCCCCATGAAAGGGAAGGCCAAAAACAAATGACCAGTATGAAAACACTAAAGTAGCAGATGGAGTTCCAGTGCATAGAAGCACAACAAGGATTGAGGCTAGGACAGAAAGCCTCTACCAGAGACAAGATCCAAACACAGCAAATAAGCCTTCATTATACCATGACTGGAGAGGAGAAAAAAATGCATCTTCCACAGAAAGAGAAGAGAGAGAGAGAGAATCCGTCAAGAATAAGAAATCCACAGAATAAGGTAGAAATGGTGAGAAGAACTCTTAAGAAAATAATGCAAAGGGAGCCCCAAGCCTCCTTGTGAACCAATTCCAAGAGAGCTGGAACCATAATGTTGAAGGAACACATGTTCTAGAAGTAAACTTAAGATGAAAAACAGCCATAAACACAGAAAAAGGGGTTAGATGGCAACATCTGAAGAACAACCAGTCCAGTAACTAAAAACTGTGGTTGTTATCTGAACTGTCATAGAAGTATTGTTGGTGGGTACAAAGGTATAAGGCATTTCCCAAAGCAAAAAATAATAACAGCCTCTTGAATGGAGTAAAGACAAGGGTGGTGGTACATGAGAATAGGGTCATGAGTGCAATCCAACCACTGCCAAAATGCAGACATGGTACTCCAATATGGAAACCTGAAAGATCAGTTCTGAAGTCCACATAGGGTCACAAAGTAGTATACGTTCCTGATAATCGGATTCATAACCTGTCATTGACAGTATAAGAAGATGAAGAATACCTGCAGAAGGCAGGAACACCTCACTGGGTGCCACCAGTAGGTGGAAAGGGCAATTTGAAAAGTAAAAGCCAATGGCCTTTGCCCTAGAATAGCTCATGTGTGAATGAATCAAAGAGGAACGTACCCTGTACAACCCTAGTAGAGAGGAGCCAGGGAGACAGACGGTATAGAAAACAGAGTTAAGATTCTGTTCCACCCCGACTGTCACGAAAATGTTGCAATACGGAATCGGCATGAGCGTTCAAGAGATGTACACCATTGAAAGGTATGTCCACTAAAGTGGCTTGAACAGCCTCCAAAACATCAGAGTTGCGGAGCCAGGCATGACACAGAGTGCCACTGAAAGAGCCATGGCTCACCCTACAGAGTTTGTGGTATCCTTACCACATTGTATTATCAATGTAGATGCTTGTTGCCCTTTGTGGAGTAGCTGGGTAAGATTATTCTGGGTCTCATCAGGACGTGAGGTAGCAGGCGCGCAACCAAAACCCACAATGCATGAGAAAATCAGCTCAGAACACAGGCAGTATTAACTGAACACAAGGCTGAACTGGTGGCAGAGAAAATATGCCTTCCTTAAGTATTGAGACTCCTGGACTCCATATCCAGAAGGACATTAGGAAGAGCACTGAGTGCAGGGAATGATGTAGTAGCCTGCACTACAAACCTGGATGGAGTAAGCTGCTGGAGAAGGTAGGCATGGTCCCCAGGGGCAGGGAGGAGTCTATGTGCTATAGACAGGTCCACAGGGGCCCTGTAGCGGGCTTAGCCCAAGACCCCAACATAAGATCATATAAGGCTTTCGTGTAGGGAAGCACAGGCTCAACCCCTGTTTGGCCTTGATGAAGTACACCAATCAAACGGTCAGTGGCCACCTCCACAGAAAGGAGCTGTAGCTCCAGAACCACAAATACCCTCCTTAGAAGCTCAGCAGAGGTGGAGATTACCTTTGTAGCAAGGCCGGGAGGAGAAAAGAGGTCCAAGGATGGGGGGAGTCAAGTCACACAGCTCAGTTAGCTAAGTAACCTTTAGAGGCAGCTGGACAGTGTCATTTATCGGGTGAATAAACCCCATCTCTTCTCCTCCAAAAACCTGTTCTCCCAGAGGAAAAACAGTAAGGGGCTCCTCAGAAGTTGGTGTAAAGGGATCTGAGGCAAAGTGCACCTCTGGTACCGCCCCCAGCACCACCTAACATTGATGTGGCGATGCCCTTCGGCGTCGATGTGGCGACACCTCAGCATCAGAGAGGAGAGTTAGCGTTGTTGGCTGATCAGGTATTGGCGTCGCAGGTGTAAAACCCAAAGGGCTGTGCATCGGACTTGACACGGATATGAATGTGATCCAGAGGGCCTAACTAAGACTGAGGGTGGCCCCAATAGCGTGGATTCAGTCAAGACTGCTCTGAACTCCTTGGGGCTGAAAAGTTCACCACAGGGAGGTGGAGAACCAAAGATGGCATGTAGGGAGGAATAGTACGCTCAAGCCCATATTATTACTAATATTATTATGCAGATTTGTAGAGCGTATGGCTACCAAACCAATTGTTTCCCAGTGCTACATTACAATAAGGTATCTGGAACAGAGCAGCAAACTGCTATAGCTGGCAAGTATTTAAAAGAGGCAGGTTTTGAGTTTCCTGCAATATTGAGTTTCTAGCATCTGGTCACAGAAACGCACCGGCTCCAGGGAATTGAGGGAGTGTGGGATGGACTCTAGCCTCAACTCCTCAATCGGAGATCAGGAAGGGGCATTTGACTACTTGCATTTCAACTTACCTTTGAACTTGGATATCAAAGAATGCCCGCTGGAAAGACTTCTGGAGCGGGCTCTCGAGCATTCTCTGGAACAAGACGAGACCAAGAATGGCGCAAAGACTGAGACAATTGTGCCGCCAAGAGCTTCATGCGGCGTTCATCCAATATCTTTGTAGAAAGTCGGTGACAGGAGTCGCACTCCTCGGAGTCATGGTGCTCCCCGAGGCACCAAATGCAAAGATTTCAAAGGTCTGTGGCCATCATCTGCTGTCCACAGAACACACAGGGTTTGAACCCTTAGGACATGAGGAAAGGCACAATGTCAAGCTAAGCCAAAAAAAACAGCCTGATTGGATCTCTGGATCGGTGATGGAACGTGTAAAAGAAGAAAATTACATCAGTGCATCAGGGAGGCCTTATATCGACTCTGCCGACTTCATATTCAGTGGAGGACGTTGCTATGGAGTAGCTCAATGCCCTTTACCGATGAACAGAGTTACTGCTGTAAAAGAAAATTCTGGATCCAGTCTGACGCCTGGGAAGAATTCGAAGTTAAGGAATCTGTGGCTAGATGTACTTATCAAATATTCTTCATTGGAGCAATTTCTTTTGGCGCAAAGTAACTCACCAAACAGAATGTTCCATTTCAGGTTAGTGGGCTGGTAGCTGTTGGCATGCATTATGCTGTTACCAGCCATTTCTTTCCTATGGAGTCTGGTCTCAATAATTGTCCTCCAAATGCTGTAAGACAGATATCCAAGTACACTATGCTCACATCACTGTACTTGTAACTGAAAGTTAGGTTAAGATTATTAACCTGTAACTGATTCACAAATTCTGCTGCTAGTCTCTCTTCACCATTCCATATGACAAATAAGTAATCAATATATCTTACCAACATAATTATGTGGGAGGTATATGTCTTGTATTCCTCTGTTCAGATCACCTGCTTCTTCCACCAGCCTCGGAACAAGTTTGCAAACCTGGAGATGAAACAGGTACCCATTGCAGGACCGCAAACTTGGCGATACTCAACATCATAGTATGATCCAGGAATTTCATGTATCTGCTTCTTAAAAATGAAACACAGGCCTCTAAACTTTGTTGTTGGTCTATGTATGCATATAGGCAGTTGACATTTAAGGTCATCATTAGGTATGTGCTTTCCCAGTGAATCCCATTTATTTAAGTAAGGAAATCAGTTGTGTCCTTATAATATGATGGTAGTGCCAATATGTGGAGGTAAAACGTTACTCAGGTACATAGTTGTGGATTCTAACAGACCTTCATTAGCCGAAACTATCAGTCTTCCTAGCGGTTTTAAAGGATGTTTGTGCATTTGGGGTGGGAAGCATATTGTGGGTATTCGAGGATAATTCACCTTTAAAAAGCAGAATTCATCCCCGTAAATGATTCCTTAATCTCTCCATATATTCAACAAATCGCAATATTCTAAAATGAAATCTGTGGTATCCCTACAGTAGAAGGGTATCACCACTACATGTGAAGGTGAAAAGTGATTAAAATGTACCTAATTGCCAGATCCTCACTGCTTTCATACTCTAAAGAGTTCCAAAACTCCTGTTGATGTTCCAAGGAACCTTGTAAGTGTAAGTGTAACTGGAGTTCAAATTGCTCAAGCAGAATCAAGAGCAACCAAGACAGGGCAAAGCAAAAGGTCGCTGAAGGGGCGGAGGAGGCGCTGCAGAGGTCGTGGAAAACAAGAAGAGGGAGAGGTGACCCCTGGACAAAAATTGTGGCGAAAGTCAAAGAGGAAAGACCATGAATTCTGAATGGTGAGCTTATTATCATTAATTTATCTAATAGACCTTTAGCTGAAGAAGAGAAAAATGTGTTAGAATTGGGACTTTCCTTTTGCCCTACAGTGAGTTCAAACTATGTACAATCAGGAGTTAATCTCTTCTTGTTCTATCATAAACTGAAATCGATTAAATCACACAGGATGCGCAAACCACCATAAAATGAGAGTATTTCTAAAACAGATACAAGCCTAGATAATTTCTGCTTACATTACATTACAGATTTGATATCTATGTATGAACTGGGTACCAACAGAGGAATTAACCATGAACATAATTTAAGACACAGGGTTCCTTGAAACATGAACATGAGTTTTGGAACACTTTAGAGTATGGAAGAGATAACGATCTTGAAAATAGGGACATTTCAATAGAAATGGGCTTAGACAATACAGAACTTTGGTCAGTGGCTTTATATCATAGAGTTATGCCAATCCAAACTCCCCGCATGATTCCATTGATTAATTCCAGGAAACAATGATTATAGAATTATGACAACTGATGGATCAAAAACATTCTGGTGAACATAATGTTACAAAAAGTCTGAAATTGGCAATAGATGCGTTGCCAAATGATTAGAACATTGTGATAGAGCCCTCGGACAAAGGGGGAACATTGTTGTTATGGACATTAAACAATACTGAGAAGAGGCATGTAAAAAGTTGGGGGGATGTGAAATGCTATGTAGTGAATAACCAGTTTGAATATAAGAAATTCAATTTAGATTATTATGGTTTGTTGAATATGTGGAGAGATAAAGGAATCATTGATGCAGATGGATTCAACTTTTTAAAGGTGGATTATACTATAATACCCACTATATACTTCCCTTCCAAAGTGCACAAACATCCAACAAAAACCGCTGAGGAGACCAATAGTTTTGGCTAATGGTTGTCTGTTAGAACCCACAGCAATGTACCTGAAACACTTTGTAGCTCCACATGTACTGGCACTACCATCCAACTATATGGACACCATAGAATTCCTTACTATAATGAATGGAATTTACTGGGAAAGCACATACCTAATGACCCTAGATGTTAACTCCCGATATACATGGATAGACCAACAACAACGGATAGATGCATGTGTTTCATTTTTAAGCAGCAGCTTGATAAAATTCCTGGATCATACTCTGATGTTGAGTAGAATGCTGGCTTTTTGTCTAAGTCAGATTCTTTTTTTTGGTTTGATGACATCTACTGTCGCCAAGTCTGCGGTACTGCATTGGGCACCTGCTTGACCCCCAGCTCTGCAAACTTCTTCATAGGCTGGTGGGAGAAGCAGATAATCTGGACAGAGGAACACAAGATATACACCTCCTGCATAATTATGTGGACAAGATATATTGATGGCTTAATTGTCATATGTGATGGTGAGCAGGGACTAGCAGCAGGTTTATAACCTTAACCTAACTTTCAGTTACAAGATAAGTGATGTGAACAAAGTGTACTTGGATATCTGTTTTACGGTGGTTGGATGGCAAATGATGACCAAACTCCATAGGAAAAAACATCTGGCAACAGCATATGCCAAAAGCTAACATCACACTAACCTGAAATGGAGAACTCCTTTTGGCAAGTTACTTTGTGCCAAAATAAATTACTCCAGGGAAGAATGTTATAACACTGAATGTGGTGTACTGATAGATGTATTCCCCATAAAGTACTCAAATCCGCCAAAGAAAGAGTAGTATCCTTGAAAAGAGAGGACCTACCCTTCAATAAGAAGAAAAAACGTAAGAGCCTGAATACAAACCAAATAAGATTCAGCACAGATTTTAACAGTAAGTCAGCTGACATGAAAAGATTCATAAAAAAACCCAGGGGTGTTCTGAGAGCGAATATGATTTTGAAATTCATTGTGATGCCCCATGTAGGTATCACTTACAGGCGAGCAAGATCATTGAGGGATATACTTACACGTAGTCATTTCCTTTTTTTAAAAAAATAGTCTTTATTTATTTTATTTTAAATAAATGTCGGTCTACCCCACCCCTACACCCCCCCAGTCCCCGCTTCAGACAGGTAAAACTTCAATACATCAAAAATAATTAATGAAGTTCAGTACATTACATCATTTCATAATTGTAAGATATATAAACTCCAGAGGAAATGTCAATATAATACAATCCTGTAAAAGCTATGTGACGCCAATACCAAATTCCTGAAGTGACAGGTGCAAATCTCCTCTTACAATATAAAAAGCATTTTTTAGCCAAAAGAATCACAGAGGGGAGATACAAACGTATGCTCTATCATGCCCTGCTTTGACCTTGAATCCATGTAGTCAGGGGGTTTCCGATTGTCATTCCTTTTCGGCGTAAGCGACTACCTTTCCACTTATAGATAGCTATTTCCAAACTATACGTTGCTAATAACCTGGTTAACCATTGCTGAAAAGTGGGTGATCTAGAGTCCAGCCAAGAGGAGGCAATACACATCCTTAAAACCGCCATAAAGATGAAAATAAATTCCTGTCCCTTACCCATTCGATTTACTTCAGAAAACCCTAACAATATTACATCCTTTGATAATATTATTTCAGTTTTTAACACCTCTGATGAAAAATCTGGTATATCCTTGATTAGTTTTTGCAAAACATTACAAGGCGCAAATATGTGAATGATATCAGCATTGTAAAATGCACAGTGTGAACAGAATGTTCCCTTTCCAAAGCCCCATTTTGCTATCTTGTCGGGCATTTGATATAAAAAAAAAGCAGGTCTTGTAAAATTGTGCTTGTAGCCTAGTGACATTAAAATAGATGGCGATGACATCTCATACGCATCCGACAAAGTCTTGGCTCAAACCCCGAATTTCAGCCGCCATCTTTGGTAACATTTTTACAAATCATCGAGCATAGCAGCATTTATAAGGCCATAAATCTCCCCGATGGAGCTTACTTTATCTTTAACTATTCTTTCCACGGTTTCTCTCAAACTTGGCCCATCCACCTCCTATTTATGAGGAAATCTCTGATCCGGAGAAACTTAAAAAAAATCCCTCCAATCAAGAGTATAATCCTCTTTCATCTCGTCAAAGGACTGGAGCCCCGAAGGGGAGAAAAAATATGGCACTCCAAACTTTAAAGGCATGTAGTTGTCGCCAGAAACATCCTCCCATCTCTCTCCCATCATATGTTTAAATGGTGAAGCAACCTTATCAGTTAGTATGTTATCTGTATTCGTCCTGAACATCTCACAGCTATAAATCAGTGTAGAGGCCCACTATTATAATTTCAGGTTCGGGCGAGCCAAAACCCCCATCCCTCAGTTGGGTAAGAAACCTAAGGGCTCGACGAGGTTGCAAATATGCCCTTATAAACCTGGAGAATATATTTTCTATTGCTTTCAATCATTGAGGAGTACATTCTAAACAGATGGCCCTAAAAAGAATTTCGGGAAAGCGTGCAATTTTATTACACCTACCCCTATGGATCAGTGTAGGCTATTTAACCTTGCAAGATCTATTTTAGTATTCCCCATTAGAGGCTCCAGATTATCTTTAACCACATTATCTAACCTGGAAGATATACTAATACCGAGATATGTGGCCTTTTTGACTACCCGATTGTCTGTCATTTTGACTTTACCATTAAGGACAACCTGCGTCTTGTCTTGATTCAGAGCATATCCAGAAATATGCACAAAATGCTCAACCTCATATTCAATGATCTTTATGGTAGAATTTGGATCTGATGTAACAAGGGCAATAGTCTCTTGCTTAGGCCAAGGTCTTAGTTGCCCAGTTCTGCGACCATATTGCCTGTATTTGCACATCATTTTCTAACCTGCAAATAAAAATATCAATAAACACCGTAAATAAAAGAGGGGAGCAAGGGCAGCCCTGCTTAGTCCAACGGGAGATTGAAAAATTCTCAGAGAGTGTACCGTTCACCATTTATGCCACTGATGGTTCGACATTTAATATTTCGACCGCTTGAAAACAACCATCCCTAATACCAATTCTAGACATAGCGGTCCATAGATATTGCCAGGAGACGCTATCAAAAGCTTTTTCTGCATCCAATAGGGTCTCCTGCAACATTGGTGATATCAAATAGTGCTATAACTCTCTGGATAGCCGTGTTGGCGCTCCAAAATAACCTTATGGATTATTAGCGCAAGTCGGCTGGCCAACAGCTTTGAATAGATTTTCGAATCGCCAATTATCAAGGTAATAGGACCATAAGAGCCCAATTGTAAGGAGGATTTTTTTTTTAAGAAAACCACAGTTTTAGCCAAGGACCATGATCCACGGGGCCACCCACTATTAAATATATACACAAATAGTTCATTTATAATTCCTTTTAAGTGACAGGAAAAAGTGATATAAAATTTGGTTGAAATACCGTCCGTACCAGCGGCTTTCCCTTTTGCTAAGCTGTTAATGGATAGTAAGATCTCAGCCCAGTGAGGCGGGCTGTCTAAACTTTCCTGATCTTCTTCCAAACATTTTGAGTGTGGCACTGAGTCAAGATATTCCTTGATATCACTCTGGTCAATCCCAGTATCAGCCGTATATAAGGTTTGATAATACCGCCTAAATGCAGCTCTAATTAAATCTTGGTTGGTAATCTGCCCTAACTCAGAATCATTCATTTCTTGGATTATGTTAGATGTTATTTGTTGCCTGGTATGAACTGCCAGATGGTGGCCCATCTGTTCGCTAAAGTCATACACTGTTCTTTTTGGGTTATTGCTTTACTCATTGCCTTATCCGCCAATATGTCAGTGATGATGGCTTTAGCGATCACCACCCATCGTTGATCTACCTCTAAATCCATCCCTCATAGACAGCCCTTACCAAACCCTCCTCAGCCACCCCCAGATTATCCTGTATTGCCTTCATTGTTTGCTTGGCGCGTTGAAAGATTTAAAGAATACTGCAATGTTTTCCCCCCTAATACCCGCTTTCATGGCATTCCACACCACCTCGATTGATGTACTCCCCACATTATCTACCAAGAACATTGGGATCTACTGTCTCATGTGCGTACAATATTCTTCATTTAGCAGCATAGATCTCTCAAATGTCCATGTTGTTAAGTTTGGTTTGGATAACTCTAATTCTAAATCAAGGACCAACGGGTTATGGTCTGATAATACCCGGGGTAGCTTTTCTATATGAAATTTCGAGCTTAACGTATTAGAAATGAACATGTAGCCCAGTCTAGCATGAGTTATGAGGGTTCAATCAATCAAGGAAAGCTTTATTCAGCTGTTTTTTAAGACAGACATAAAAGCACATAATAATTATAAAAAATTACATTTCATAATGTTTACAGCAATATGTCGAAAAAAACACAATTCATTTTCAGTTAAAACATGGTGTGACAATTACAACTCCATGATAATACTTTTCCTAATTTGAAGCACCTCTTTTAAAAACTTTTCCAATCTCCATGCTATGTGCTCATTTTCCAATAGCTGGAGCCGTAGATTTTTAAAAGTGGAATAATCCAAACTTTCCTTGGCTCTGAGTAAAATTTGCAAAACAGGCATAAATGGATAGTAGACTGATCAGAAATTTTATCACAAGGGCATGATAATAAATCGCGCGATCAGTCATTCACTTTCGGCAAAGACACTAGTCTATGTATATTTCCCGGTCTGAGCCTAGTTAAAAGGAATCTATCAAAGTTTCCAGGTACAAATGATAGGTAAGGCTCCATCCCCAAGGTTGTACACAGTAATTTTTTTTTAAGTTTCCCCTACCATTCTAATTATTTCCAATAACTGAAGGCCCTCTTTTTTAAAAATCTTTCTGGGAATCTCCATCATAGATGTAGGATTTGAAAAATATTCTGGGTGATCCAGGTCATTCATAAAGTCATGGACAAATGTAATCCAGGGAATCAATAAGGCCCCCTCTAGCCTCAAAGTATCTTTTAGGATCTCCCTATTTAACTTTGTCTGATCCTTACACCAAACTCTATGCCACAAGAGTATTGGCTCTAATTTTACAAGATCAGCTATGTAATGAAGACCCAACTCTTCGTGGCAGATAAATGAGGAAGTACTGGGGGTACAGAAAGAATATGCCTTAAAAAAGTATTTTCAACTATTTGTAGCGGGGTAGCATCTGCAAAACCCCACACCCCAGCCTCATGAGTTGCCATGGTAATACTTTTAGCTTTATATATTTGTAGCAGTTCTGGGGGTGGTTTCCTACCTAGTTGTGAGGGTTAGAAAAATAAGTGTACTCTGTGTCATTTGGTTTTGTCAAATGCCAACAATCAATCACATTGTGGGTCTGACATAATTTCCTTATTGCCTGAAAAACGTTTGTTTTCCTGCCCGTATACCTCCATCCTGCCAATCACTGGGTAAGTTAATATTATAATCCCTGCCCAGAATAAGTGGAAGAGGCCAATGAGCAAGTTCACTGGAAATAGTATCAAGTACACTAGGGTCGTCACTAATACATCCATATAATGTACATAGTGTCAGTTTCTTACCTGTACTATATTGACATTCAGTAATCACCCAGCGGTCAAACTTACCAGAGCATGACCGTGTAAATTGAATTTCGCCTCCTTCAGCCAATGTCGCAACGCCCGGAACCCTAGCCCTCTGCGATGTTGTACTAATCACCCTATACCCCAGTGTTTTAATACATGCAGTTGTGATCCTTCAATATGTGTCTCTTGGAGGAAAATCATATTTGCACCAAGCAATTGTAGTCCAACCGCTACGCTCTGCCTTTTCTTGATGTCATTGAGGCCACAAATATAAATCGTTGCGACTCTAAGTCTACAAATGTATACTTATGGCAATAACCTGACTCTGGCACCACATCGCTACAAAACAATTCAATCACACCAAACTCTCACTCTTTTCACCTAATGTTATAAAGGTGAGGAATGTGTCAAAAACACTATTGAACCGGCCCCTTTTATCACCCGTCTGAGGATCCTTCCCTCCACCCACCACAGCCTGGGCAAACAGGCTCAGCCATGCGTGAGGACATCTGGACCACTCCTCCTCTCTCTCCACCTCTCTCCCCCACCATTGTTCATACATATAACAGATACTGCTCTCCCATAAAGAGAAATATCCAGCCTCTATCCAGTGCATTTCCAACTATATTACAAACTTATTTTTTACCACCAAGGGCCCCTGCTAAGATATCATCCAATAGCTTCTGGGCTTGATTTCCAGAAGTGAAGCTAAAATCCTGACCATGATAGACAACTTTAAGCCTAGCTGGATTATGCAAAAATACCACAGCCCCTGCTGTCTGAAAAGGAGTTATAAGCTGTATAAGCCGCCATCGCCTCTCAACAGTGGCATGTACTAAATCTGGTTTGGCAAAAAAGGAGAAACCCTCAAAACTTCTTTTAGCATTAGGTTTGGCTAAATCATACACAGCCTGGCATTGCAAAAATTTTCCAAAATAAACCAATATAGCACGGGGCAGCGTCCACTCACTGGAGGAGTGTCTTGAAAGTGATAATAGAAATCAATAAACCTGTTGAACTTCCTTGTCCCAGTCCCAGTGAGAAAGTTCAGGTAGGGAACCCTTCAGCAAATTAATTACAAATGTCCTTATATCATTTCCCTCGCAGCTTTCAGGGATCCCGAAGCAGCCTTAAATTATCATGGCACTGGCGATTCTCATAATCCTCCAGTTTACACAGAAGATCTTTTAAGGTGCTCTCCTGCGATGTAGCCTGAACCTTCAGCGTTTCAACTGTATTTTCCAATGCTTCAGTACTTGTCTCTACCATGTTTATTCTCTCTGAGGTATCAGTACAAATTTTCCCGATCTTTCGTACGGATCCTTCTAGTTTTTTTAGGCTAACCGTGCTTGACGATTATCGGGCTTGACATCATCCTGAAATAGTCGCAGGGATTGCAAGATTAAAGATAGTGAGGATTGAGCCACCTTTCCATTGTTTGATTGCTCCGGTTCGCTCCCCGGATTCCCAATTGATAGTTTCTCTTTTCCATTTGCACCTTCAGGGGGTAACAGTTGTGTAGGTGAATCCCAACCCAAACTCATGTTTTTGTTTTTATGATGTGCTTTTATGATTTAATTGTTTTTAGATTGAATACAGCGTATTTTGATTTGATTTGATTTGAATCCCAACCCAATTCCTCCACAACCTAATTATTAGCTGGATTTTTCTTGTGGACCTTTTTCCCTGATGTCCTTTTGGGTTTCTTAGAGATTGTACCCTTCTCTTGTAGGCTGCTATTACTTGAGGGAGAGCCTCCGCTACTCGCTACTAGCAACTAGCAAATAGGCTGGTGTCAGATACCTCTGACTCCTCAGTCAGAGAGAAGACCTTTTCCAAAGAGTCCTGGGATAAATAACCTGTCTCCGTGGTTTTTCTTTGAGATTAACTCCCTCTAGACGCGCAGTGCCTATTTATTATTGCCAAATCTGGTGTCCTAACGCCCTTCTCATCATTTGATTTATCAGTAGGTACATCGGGGAGGAGTTATCATTACTTACAGCCTCATCCACCGGCCAGGTATGTGAAGGTCCTTCCAAGATGGTGTTATCACAGTTTGCCAGCCAGGGGGTCACACTTTTAGCTAGAAGATTCTCAGTTTCTTCCCCTTGTGTTCCGGGTATTGCAGTATGTGTTTGGTTGTTTGCTGAGTTGCTCTCTTCCCCATTACCATCACCATTGCTTTGATTTTTCAATCTTTCCCGCCTAGCCTTTTCCTTTTCGCTCATTTCTAGGGGTAAAAACATGCTTGCGATAGAAGGTTTCGACCTCCCTAACTCTCCCATCGCCTGTAAGCGTAGGGGGATTATCTTTGCATGAGGCTCTAATTTTTTGCTTTCCTGTTTGCCCCCCTTACTGGTAAGAGGGTCTCCTTTCTTGCCCTCCGATTTGGTGTCTGGACCTTGATGGCATGGTTGTATGGAGGAGGTAGGAGGGACCGCTGCCCATGATTTCCCTTTTCCACGAGCAGCCATCACCGCTAACTCTGCGGTCCAGCCTGTGAAACGTTGCTGTATCCAGGCAACCAGGACAGGTGTGAAAACAGCACCACCATTGCAACTGAAAGGTGGGTCGGCATTGACACTTAATTGTTTGTAGAGAAGCTACAGAACGGCAGGGGGAGCAGATTTTATTTGAGAAATAGCACTGAAATGCCCACAGAGGGCTATAAATTATGAAAATGATTTTAAATGGCAGTTGACACCTACATGCTCTGTAAAGTTGAAAAGCTCACTTGGGAGGCCCACTAGAGGGCAATCCTACTCATTATCATGCTAATAGGAGGTGCTTCAGGAGTGTTTGTGCAAATCTGTATTTCTGTCTGTGACCAAGGACCAATGAAGTTCTGAAATGCGCTATGCTAAAAAAAAGGAGCTTCAGTGCCAAACATCGTTTTTTAGCCTCACTGTAGCAAAGTAGGATCTGCTTCTTATGGTTACCGCCACTTTTTGCTAAGGTAGTACTGTTTTTGGCCTAGTCTGACTGGGATCCGGCTATCCAGGACCCCAGTATATCTGCTTTCTCCCTTAAATTGAAATGCATATACTTTAGGTACACTCCAGATTGGATTCTGGGGTACCCTTATCAGTCCCTAGTATATGGTACACCATGTACCCAGGGCATAGGTAACCCAGATGCCTCCCATGGGCTGAAGCATGTATTATGCCACCCCTGAGAGGCCATCCAAATTGATATGACAAGCCTGCTACAGCAGACTGTGTAAGCTGGTGCTTGCACCACATACTTAAGATATATATTCACTATATCTATCTAAATCACTACACTTAAATACCTAACAGTCACCCCTATGGCAGGCCTTAACAATCCTAAAGGCAGGGTGCTGGGTTTTATGTGAGAGGGTGCCCCTGCATGAGCAGAGCCCCTCTGCAGCCTTCGGAGACCATTCTCTGGGGTTGTCTGTGATGCAGCCAGACATATATGTTTAAGTGCATTATAACCTCGCAGTAAATGCTAACTTTAGAACGGCTGCTTGGAAACATGTTGTGTTTGTTGTCAAACACCTTGGAATCATACCTCCACACCAGTAACTGGTGTGGTAGGTATGATTCCACCCTTCCAAAGAGACATATGTGGGTCACCGGTATACCCAGTACCAGCTCTCTCGACCTGGGCAGCACAAAATGGACGCTGCCAGCCACAGACACGATTCTGATTTCCTGCTGCTGAGCCAAGCTCAAGCAGAGGAAAGCATGACAATAGGCATCCTGTCACAGGGAGGTGTGACCACCTCCCAGACAGGGTTTAGTGTATTTGGGCTGGGTGGGTGCACTCTGAGAGTGCCAGAAGATCTGCACTAGGGGCACATTTGGTGTCCCTGTGCATAGTCCAGATCAAACCAGTTCTGGGAGCCATTGGCTCCTGCTCTGGCACGAAACTGGACAAAGGACATGGGTGTAGCCACCCCTCTGTCCTGCTCCTCCCCTAGGAGGGTCCACAGAATCTTTCTGACCCCTTTCCATGGGTATAAAGTGGGTTACCAGACTACAGGACTTTAGAATTTATCTGGGCAAGATTCCCCTAAGACGAAACCAAGTACTTTGACTGCCTGCACGACGCTGGACGACTGAAGAATCTCCCTTGGAGTAAAGGAGTTACTCCCCTGCAAAAGCAGGCATCTAAACGTAGCTGACAGGTTTGCTTCTCCCGAACTTCTGAGGACTCTAAAGATTTCAGCAACACAGGAGGTGGGTTCCCAAAGATCTCCCAAAGGTCAATCTGCCATCTCAGTGATTCTGAGACCAGTATCCCTCGTTGGGACCAAGCAACCTGAACCCTTGTGTACCACGTACATTTGCAGTTGCATATGCTTAGTGATGATTCCCGAGCTTGTGCATTGGGCTCAGTGTAGTCCTGACCCCGAGCAGTATTTGCACCAAAGATTTCTGGCTTCCAATCCTCAAGTGTGCTGTGGGCTGGTACTTTGCAAACTTGCTTGAGGTCTTCTCGCGATCCCCGGTCCGTTGGCCTGTGGGTCCTGCTGAGGAATACCTTGTTTGTTCTTGGGCTTACCTGGTTGCTCCAGAAGTGCCCTGACTCTCCAGTGCTTTAAGAGTCCCCTGGACCTTGCTGGTCCACACCATGACCTGTTTCCTCTGCTGGCGTGGGCTGCATTTGCCAAGGCTTGTTGGTGCTCCGAGTGGACATCGACCCCTCAGCACTCGACATCCTTTGTGGGAAAGCTCACCGCTGGACCCAGGTCATCCTTGATGTCTCCTTGTCCCCGTGACTACAGAGTCAAGCAACCCTTCTTCACTCCTGAAGAACTCGACATCGATGGGCATTCGACTACAGAGCCCCTGGTCACCTGAAGTGACCCAGACTCTGTCCCCTCTGCTTTCAGGTTCTTCTCACCTCGAATCCAGGCTTGTATTCCACCGGACATTCTTTGCCGTCCTGGCAGTCGGACTTCTTTGCAGCTCTCCATTGAAAACGATGAAGGTTTCCAACGCCACTTGACCCCTAGGCACCTGACTCCTCTGGAATAGGTAACACGGGTACTTTGGTACTTACTGGTGGGTTGGCCTTAGAAACTCCTAAGTTCCAAAGGGTTTGCTCGAAGTCCTCTTAGAAGTGTCTTTAACTTGTAATTTTACAACCACGACTTTCCCATAGAGTTGTACGGAGCATGCAATCGTGATTTCACACTGCACCCATCCCCGTAGGCTCCCTGTGTCACTCCTCTGGGTGGTTCCTTGGGGTAACAGCGATTCTACGTGCTCTAGGCACTGTGTCTAGTCAATTCGTTATTGCTATACCAGTAGTGCACCAGAAACCGCGTTTGCAGTGTGGTGTGAAAAGGGGCGTGGCCTTGAAACACCTCTCTGCAACACAGCTCTGTGGCGCTTACTGGAGGCACCTGGTGAGCTAGTTGGCCCCCAGGGACCCTCAGGATTCAAGGGGACTTAATCCCCCAACTTACAATGTGCCAGGGGGTGCATTTGCACAGTGGTGCAGGGAGAGGGCAAGGCTTGAAATAACAAGTTAGCAATCCTCCTGTGTGGGACTTACTGGAGGTAATAAAAGGGGTAGTTGGCCCCCAAGGTTGACGTTTGGGGCGAACTACCCCTCCTGTTACCTCCAGTAAATCCCACACAGTGGGATTGCTGAAAGGTGTTTGGAGGCCACGCTCACCTTTCTTCACCACTCTGAAAACGCGACTGCTATGTTATAGTTAGAAATTAGCATTTAAAAAAACCTTTAATATTGTGTCTTGCCACCGGATAATTCAAGTCCTTGTTTGTGATTGCACGTATGTGTTCTAAAATCCTTATTTTTACACTATGTATAGTGCTGCCGATGTACCTTAATTTACAAGGACACATCAAGCAGTACACCACATGCGTTGTCTGACATGTCACAAACTTGCTTATGATCTTATGTTCCTTCATTCTTTTAATTTCATAGCTCAGTACTCTCTTGCTGAATGCACATGCACAAACAAGGACTTGAATTATCCGGTGGCAAGACACTTTGCCATTAAACATAACAGCAATAGAAACCTACTCCAATACTTTGGGTTAGACCATGTACCACTCCATATCAGAGGTGGGGACAGAGTGCTTAAACTGAGAAGATTGGAATCACGGTTTATAATTGATTTGCAGACAAAAACTCCAAATGGCTTGAATAGTGGTGAAGAGTTAACAGTACACCTAGGGATCTAGGATACGGAGATTAACAATAATTTATTTGACATTGTAGATTTCTGAAACTTCTTGAACTAATGATGCACAGATGGGTATAATGGGCCGATACACGGCAAGAATGAGAAGCATGGGTGAGGACATTAGGCGGTTCAGTATGAAAGAACCGCTAATAGCCGATCCACGGCGAGATTTAGTGATAATGAGGTGCTAAGACATTGATATTGACCATGAAATGTACAATATGTAAACAACAATGTAATATTTATTAAGAAACACGTATTGCCATGATGAATTGTTTAGCAATATGCTTCAATATAATTGTAAATACGATATATAGGTCAAAACGCTGTTGTCTGCACACTTCAAAATGGCGCCCAATTCGTGGGGCAGAATAGTCGTTCCTCTGCTCGCATTACCCGGAAATGCTGTGTTTTTATAAAAAACGATGCCGCGCTACACGAATTGTAAACACACTGACGAAGGGAGAACCCGAAACACGTCTGTGAAGCGCCACAAAATAAACTGGCTATCGAATGAAACCCGCGAGTGCTGCCTCTTTCTTCCCGGACGGGAGAGAGAACTTTGGAGCTTGATATAATACACGGGGCACCACCGTGTGAGGAGCACCCGCCATTGAGTGATCCGTTTAAAAGGTGCAGCGGAGCGAATATATATATATATATATATATATATATATATATATATATATACACATATATATATATATATATATATATATATATATATGTATATATACATATATATATATACATATATTATCTACTGGCGGTCGCCAGTAGATAGTTATAGTTAGGACCGTGTTTCCATAGGAAATCTCAAAATTCTATTTTGAATAACTTTGGTGCCGGTTGACGAATCTTCGCGAAATTTTTCAAACTAATGGGGCGCTCCGCTCAGCTCCTACCCTGAAAGTCTCGGGGGGATTTGTCAAGCGGGGGCCGAGAAAAAAGGGGGTCCCAAAACACGTTTTCCCCATGCATTTTCCCATAGGACCTTTAGTCGAAGGTAAAGCCCGAACGGCTGAACAGAATTACTTGAAATTTGGCAGAGAGGTAGTCCTCAGGTCAGGGATGTGCCTTTTGCATATATGGAGTCAATCTGTTCAGTAGTTCCTGAGAAAATTGCATTTAAAAGCACATACATATCAATAGCCGCGCACCGTGCGCGCACCCTAACGTGCGCGAGCGTAATTCTGATTGGTTGTTACATGTCAGTCAACGTTCAAATCGGTCGAAATCAGGAAGTGTCGGCTGCCATTTTGTTTGTTTTCAGTGCGAGAGTGGAAAAGGAAGGTGGCGAACGTGAAAAGGGGGCAGGGTAGAGAGTTCCTGACCCCCTAGCCACGTTATAGTTAGGAATTAGCATTTAAAAAACCTTGCAAATTCACTTAAAAAACCATAGGTTTCACACATGTTATAGTTAGGTGGATATTTCACTCGTAAAAAACCAATGAAATTCCACCGTTATAGTTAGTTCAGATAACTATAACTCGCGCGACCGCCACTCTATCACAAGGATGATGTCATCAGTGATGTCAAGAGTGATGCCACTGACCATGTCATGAGTGATGTAATATGTGACGTCATGAGCAGAGGATTGCGGGCGCCCGAGTTATTGTTATCTGAACTAACTATAACGGTGGAATTTCATTGGTTTTTTACGATTGAAATATCCACCTAACTATAACATGTGAGAAACCTATGGTTTTTTATGTAAATATATATATATATAATATTTATTTATTTATTAAATTGAAGCAAAATAAAGAGATCACTCAGGTGATATTTCCTAATTGTTTAATCCAGTTACGCATTTCAACAGTCTGTGTCGGTGTGACCAAGACCGGGTGGCAGTCGAAATGTGGAACTGGATTAAACAACTGCCTGGATGAAATATCTCCTGAGTGATTGCTTTATTTTGCTTCAATTTAAAATACGATGTTCGGCTCTCTCCTCCGGCTTGAGTGACCCAACTACCTGAAGGCATGGGAGAACAGAGGGAGCAACACAGTGAATTCTATAAATATATATATATGTATATAAATATAAAATACAAATCCCCCTACTTCCAAGGCAATAATCCAACACTCCAAAGGTTTTTTTCACTCGATCCTTTTATTCAAACGGTGATGACATCTACGCATTTCAGCTGCTACACGCAGCCTTGTTCACGAAGCAGTAAGCTATTTTAATAATCATGATATACTTTTAGTGATACATAGACATTGACAAAGGACAAACACCATTGCATATCAAAGCAGTTCACTGTGTAAATTTGGATGCCATTTTGGAATGTGTTGTATTGCATTACTTATCCAACACTCTGTATGCTAGTGCACATTATCTTCCTTTGATTCAATTTGAGCAATATAATACATGATTTACTCAATAAATTAAAACCAAAAGATACATAAAAATGGAAATGTCTTTTTTTTACATAAAGTGCTGTGGTGCATAGCATTCCCTAGCTGCTCATGTTTCACTTAGAATTTCCAAGTTCACAACGAACATAGCCTTGTTAAAGTGCTAGTGCATAGCTACAATTCTTATTTCTTTCTTCATTATTTCATAATACATTTATTTACTGAAGTGCAAGTGCTAACATTCAATTCTCTTTCTCTACTACTACCGTATATTAAAATTTGTATATTTGTTCTTCATTTTAAAATATTTCAATATAAAGTGCAAGTGCTTAACTGCTCCCATTAATAATCTAAAGTGCTTTGTGATAAAGTGCTTGCATCATTTGTCCTTCTCCTTAAATTTCATAACTCTTAAAATTGAAAAAAATGGTTCCTTTGAATGTGCAAACTCTAAAGCTGTGCTCGATACAGGCATGTAAACAAATCGTCATCGATATTCAATCCATTGCGTTCTTTACTATCGAACTCCAGTATAAAATATGTTTCCAATTTACTGAGTTCCTTTTCTTTGCCCCCCCTCTTTTTTCTGGCCACTTCAGCTATACAACTGTACCGCATCAGTATTGAGTTGCTTTGATGGTTCTTCTCAAAATACCTGGCTACAGGGTAACTCCTGTCCCTATTGATTATTGCTCTTCTATGCTGCAAGATTCTTTTATGGGCAGGTAAGATGGTACTTCCTATGTAAACTTTCTCACACAGGCATTTTAGCATATATATTACAAAACTTGACTTGCACGTTAGGGTGCCGATCACAATCCGGTAAAAAAATTCCCCGTACGACTCGTATCCGGTCTTTTTACCGTACGAATCGTACAAGTGCCGTACAAACTGGCAATTACGATTCGCATGGTAAAAAGTCCATACGAATCGCATTGGGAATTATTCCCCACACGTCCTCGGGTCAGAAAATGTGTCCGACACGTCCACGGACGATTTACCGTACAAATGTGAAAAGTGAAGTCCGACCGCGGAATTACGATCCAGCCCGTGCGTCCGATGTTACAAACGGATGGAAAAAACACCGTCCGCACCGAACTCCCATAGCAACCATGGAGACATGTGCCCGCATACGTGCCGAACACCCCCCCCAGCCCCCGTATGTACGCGCCGACCCCCCCAGCCCCCGTAAGTTCGAGTCAAACCCCCCACCCAGCCCCCGTACGTTCGTGTCGAACCCCCCGTGTATGTACACCCGTGTACGTGTCGAACCACCCCGTGAATGTACACCCGTGTACGTGTCGAACCCCCCGTGTATGTACACACGTGTACATGTCGAACCCCCGTGTATATACACCCGTGTACATGTCGTACCCCCAACCGTGTATGTACACCCGTGTACGTGTTGTACCCCCACCCGTGCATGTACACCCGTGTACGTTCGAGTCGTCACCCCCCGTGTATGTACACCCCTGTACGTGTCGTACCCCCACCCGTGTATGTACACCCGTGTACGTGTCGCACCCCCCGTGTATGTACACCCCTGTACGTGTCGCACCCCCGTGTATGTACACCCCTGTACGTGTCGCACCCCCGTGTATGTACACCCCTGTACGTGTCGAACCCCCGTGTATGTACACCCGTGTACGTGTCGCACCCCCGTGTATGTACACCCCCGTACGTGTCGAACCCCCGTGTATGTACACCCGTGTACGTGTCGCACCCCCATGTATGTACACCCGTGTATGTGTCGCACCCCCGTGTATGTACACCCTGTACGTGTCGAACCCCCCGTGTATGTACACCTGTGTACGTGTCGCACCCCCCGTGTATGTACACCCTGTACGTGTCGAACCCCCCCCTGTATGTACACCCGTGTACATGTCGAACCCTCCGTGTATGTACACCTGTGTACATGTCGAACCTCCCGTGTATGTACACCCGTGTACGTGTTGAACCCCCCCGTGTATGTACACCCGTGTACGTTCGAGTCAAACCCCCCCGTGTGTGTACACCCGTGTACGTGTCGAACCCCCCGTGTATGTACACCCGTTTACGTTCGAGTCGAACCCCCCGTGTATGTACACCCGTGTACGTGTCGAACCCCCGTGTATGTACACCCGTGTACGTGTCGTACCCCCACCCGTGCATGTACACCCGTGTACGTGTCGTACCCCCACCCGTGTATGTACACCTGTGTACGTTCGAGTCATCACCCCCGTGTATGTACACCCCTGTACGTGTCGAACCCCCGTGTATGTACACCCGTGTACGTGTCGTACCCCCACCCGTGTATGTACACCCGTGTACGTGTAGAACCCCCCGTGTATGTACACCCGTGTACGTGTCGCACCCCCGTGTATGTACACCCCTGTACATGTCGAACCCCCGTGTATGTACACCCGTGTACGTGTCGCACCCCCGTGTATGTACACCCCTGTACGTTCGAGTCGTACCCCCACCCGTGTACGTGTCGTACCCCCGTGTATGTACGAACCGTACCCTCACCCGCGGACGTATGGAGCGTACCCCAGGCCCCAACACCAGCACCTTCACAGAACATCGCGCATGTACGAGTCGTACCAAGCCACACACAAGGACAGCACTGTACAACCAAATGGCCGAAGTACACACCGTACACACGTTAAAAACACACGTACACAACCAGGACAAAGCAAAACAACACAAGAATACACCATTCGAATGGCACAAAGCCACTAAATATGTCCAACAAGCTCAAAAACAACACAATCACTGACCTGCAACTGCCAAAATCCAAAACAGAGGCCCAAAACACAACCACTCCTTATAACACACCCACCCAAAGTTCAAACACAGCCACACCCACCAATGGACCAATAAAAAGGGCCCACACACACAAACCATGAGCCTTTGCAACAGACTCACTGCTGCCAGACCCCACAGACAACCTACAGCACCATACTAGAAGCTTGACCACACCTTACACTTGCACACCTTCACACACACACCTTCACAAACACCCCCACATCACATTCACACACACACCTGCAAAACCACACCCACACACCCACAACCATCCACACACCCCCCCATCCACACCCACACCCCTCACCATGCCCACTAACAAGAATCCAAAGTTCACTAGCCGAGAGTTGGAGGTCCTTGTCGATGAAATCCTCAGAGTTGAGCCACACCTCTTTGGAACATTGGTCAGACAGACCACCATTTCTGAAAAAACATCCATGTGGCAGACCATCGTCGATGCTGTGAATGCTGTTGCGGACACCAGAAGGACCAGGCATGAATGCCAAGCCAGGTGGTACGATCTGCGGAGGAGGGTCAGAGCCAAAATGACGGACGAACACAACCAGGCCAACGTCACTGGAGGAGGGCCGGCCCGCAGACCCGTACACTACCATCCCTGGGAGGAGAGGGTGATGGCCATACTGCCGGTGGTGGCAGTGGACAGATTAGAAGGAGTCCGAGACCCGGGTGAGTACACAAACAACTCACCTCACATGGGGGGAACGTCATCCACAACCAAACTCACAAACAGGCACGCAACCACCCCAAGCTATCGCATGACTCAACCACACTCCATGAACACGCACATGCCACTAGCGCCACCATGCCCCATGCACCCAGCTGGACAATGTCAAGTCACAGGCCACAGAAAACACCAACACAAGACACGGTAACCGGGATGGCGGGAGTGTGGGCCCCAAAAATCACATAGTGCAACTCAGAAGCAGACAACAATGCCCTCTGCCCATATGGCCTAGGTCACAGCCAGACAAACAGTGTGTCCCCACACAGGAAAGACTTGCCAGCAAATGGCGGATGCCTTGCATTAAGACATGGGGGTGAAGGCACTTTTTGCACATGACAGCAGCCAATGAACAGCCAACACTGTGAAAGAGTGGCAGCACACACCACCACAGCAGCAGCGCAGACACAGACACTACACCCAATGGGTGCCTGGAGATCAGAAACAAACTCACATCAACAAGCCAAGGGCCATTCAAAGATCTGCTAACAGTCTGTGCCCAGGAAGCTGGGCTGAGGTGACAGAGAGTGACACACAGAGGGAGGGAGAGGGGAACAGAGAGGGAGGGAGACACAGGGAGACGGACAGAGGGAGGAGGCTGACACACAGAGGGAGGGAGAGGGGGACAGAGAGGGAGGGAGACACAGGGAGACGGACAGAGTGAGGAGGCTGACACACGGAGGGAGGGAGAGGGGGACAGAGAGGGAGGGAAACACAGGGAGACAGACAGAGGGAGGAGGTTGACAGAGGGAGGGATAAAGGGAGACAGAGTGAGACGGACAGAGGGAGGAGGCTGACACACGGAGGGAGGGAGAGGGGGACAGAGAGGGAGCGAGAAAGGGACACACAGGGAGAGCAAATGAGCCTTGTGGGGTGTGGGAATGTCTGCTCGTCAGCAGGTGGACTGCGTGCATGTAGACAAGGGTGGCCAGTGCCAGAACCCCCCCTCTTCTCCATGGCTAAACACAGGGCCATGTCACAACCTGTGCACGAGCACAACGACAGCTACCTGCATTATCTAAGTGTGTGGAACCACTCCATGTGCCCACGTACAGTGCAACACGGAAGGCGCCAATGCATGGCTCTCCACACCTGCCCACTCCACTGCTGACTGCAGTCACAATTGACGCAGCAAGTAAGACTGTGCCACACATAGGTAAAGTCGCTAAAGCTGTGGCCAAGGGACATACCCATGTACAAGTGCACTGTGAGTGGAATGCAAGACATATCCAAATTTCCAGAGGAAATGTGCCAACATAGAAACCAATGAAACATGGATGTTGCATGGAACAAAATTAACATTGTCTCTCTCACACACAGGTCAATGTCGTGGATCACCCCCCAACACTGGGGGGGAAGACACACAGGATCCGGCTCGGCGGGATGACGGAGCCACCGGCAGCGACGACTCTCACCACTCTGTGGACGAACCCGACCCCGACCAACCTGGCTCCTCTGGTGTCCAACGACCTGCAGCACCTGCGTCAGGTACAACTGGGCCAACTACCACCCCCACACCTGCCACATCCCAGGAGACACCCAGGATCCCTGCCCCACCACCACAATGCAGCCAGGCTGGCCAGGAGGGACACGGTGTCCCGGGCACCCAGGAGGAGGCAGGCGACAACGCCAATGCCACCCCTCAGGGGTCCCGGAGACCTGATGTGCCCACAAGGGCAGGCCAGGTGCAAGTGGGCAGGGGTGGTGGGAGTGGAGGACGGCGGAGGCACGAGCCTGACCAGTTGGCTGGGGAACCGGTATATTCACATGTCCGAAACATCCTGGACACATACCGGCAGGACACCACGGGCATGGCCCAGGTTGTGTCCATCCTCGAGGGGATCAAGACCCAGCAGGCCCAGCAACATGCAGAGCAACATGCCTGTCTACTGCAACACCAACGGAGGATGGAGGACAGACAGGCTGAGCTTGTGACGGTGTTCACGGGAATTCACAGTACACTCCGTCGGATGGCCGACAACATGGGCAACCCTCCCTGTGCCATCAGGCGTAGAACATCACCACCCACAGGGAGGGATCAGGAGGAGGAGGAGGAGACATCTGACGGAGCATCCCAAACATCGTCACGGCCTGCTTCTGAGGGTCCCCGCAGGAGGGCGGGTCATCCACGGGAAAGACCGTGAGGGTCGGCGCAACAGCACCATCTCCCAGGACACCTGGCCTGGCACATGGCCCACTGGAGCAACAGCAGCACAGCATCAAAAGACATTCTCTGCCACATGGACTTGCTGGTCACTGTCTGACCAATGTTGACAACGACTGTGGCATGGACTCTCAGGATTTCAAATGGAAAGGACACCAATTCCCCAAGTGAACTTTGGATTCCACACACCCGGAAAGCCCCTCATGTCAACCCCCCCCCCACCCCAACCAAAATAAAAAGTCATACCATAAAGAGAAGATGCCTACTGTTTGCATTATTACCTTACATGTGTCTTGTAAAGACTAACTATGCCTGAGTTCTCATTTGACTTCAACCATCCACACCCTGGGGCCTGAGTCTGGCACAGGACACACATGGGTCACATTGTAGTAGGCAAGACAGACATGGAGCACCATACACACCCGTGATGGGCCCAACCAGCTGAGGAGGTGGCCGCACAACCGTACCTCCAGACATATTGAGTACAGCTACAGCCATGCGCAGAGGTCAGGGATCATGTGGAGTGTCCTGGGGGGCACCCAGGTATGTGTGGACAGGTGGCAGACCCATGTCCTGCAAGCTTGAGTCAGGTGGATGCAGTGAATGGTGGCCTGGCCAACGTGGGATGCATGGGGATGGCACATGTCACAATACCCACACAGTCATTGACTACATGCACATTACACAGTCTAATCCCACACAAACAGCTTGCAGCTTGCTACTCGACACATAGACACATAGCCACTATCACGGAAAAACATGCCAGACATGCCGGATGCACCGTGGCAACACACCAGCATTGACTGAGAAGAGGCACCTTGGAGGCATAGGGACACCTTTATTTGTCATGTATTCGGGATTGCAGAGGCAACTCAGAGTACACATGAACGGGTAATGTGGAGTTACATGTGGGTCCAACACTGGAACCCCCCTTCTGCAGCCCAAATGCGTGATAGCCATGGAACTGGCACACAAGTGTCGGCTAACAGCTAAACACCCCCTGCTGCTCACGGAGAGACTGCCATACACCATTGATCCGCTGATGTGGAAGTCCCACAGCATGTCAAGCCAAGGAAAAACGTATGTGTCCGAGGGCAGTGTAACACAGATTGATGCCATCATCACATTCCACAATCCCATCACTGATGACTGTCAACAAGTCTGACCATCTATTCAGGTGTACCCAGCTGCATGTAATGTGTACCATGGTGATGCGACATGTCTGCAGAGGAACCAAACATCGACAGGGGCAGTGTGCATACATCGTGAAAAACTGCCACACCCAATACACCCCTGATGCATCCCTTACCCTAAGGAGACTTCCAAACTTGTCCGTGCGTGTAACGCTGAGTCAGCACACGATGACGTGTCCATGAGGAATAGCAGTGCCACAACAATGCAACCAGCAGACGGCATGCGCAAGTACCTGGGGATATGAGAGACACAAGAAGTCAGCCACAAAAAGCACAGCCACTTGCATGTGCATGTACTCGACACATGTAAGGATGACAACATGCTTGGTCACAATTATGACTGGGGAAATACACTCATCACTGGCACCATCACTCCAGTGACACATCCACACACACCTCTAACTCACGTGGCATACATGCAGATGGACACACACATCGCAACACATGCCACACGGGGACCAATGCGTGCACACTCAGACACTGGTACTCACCACTAAGCAAAGAAGTAGCGTATGAGCCGACTCCGGATGTCCTCTTGCGGAACCACATCCTCCACATCTCTAGCCCCATTGCCAAGCCCTTCGTCCTCCACGGGTGGATGGTCCTGATCATCTTGATCCAGGATGAGTGGCACAGCTTTCTCAACTGCCATGTTGTGCAGCATGCAGCAGACCATGAAGATTTTGCAGACCTTCACCGGGGCATATGGGAGGGCGCCGCCGGTCTTGTGGAGGCATCGGAATCGGCTCTTCAGGAGGCCAAACGTCCTCTCTATCACTCGCCTTGTCCGGCCATGGGCGGTGTTGTAGCGGAGCTGGGCCGGTGTGCTGGGGTTGCGGAGAGGTGTGATCAGCCATGGCATGTTGGGATAGCCAGCGTCCCCTACATGGAAACCACATGGACATAAGTAGGACAGGAGAAGCGGTCGGGCTGGAAGTCTACGCAAAATACAGGACAGACAGAGTGTACCCACCAACAACACATGCTCGTTCGTTGCGCAGATGCGTCATCATTTCAGGCACCCTGCTACGCCTCATGATGTAGGCATCGTGTGGTGATCCTGGAAAACGAGCACAGACATGTGAAATCACCATGTTGGACAGACACACCACATTGATGGAGTGGTAGTGCTTGCGATTCCTGTACGCTACCTCCTGTGCCTGTGGTGGTACCAAAGCCACATGTGTCCCATCTATGGACCCAATTACATGGGGCATCCCTCCCAGGGCATAGAATCCACGCTTGACCCCAGTCAACATTGCAGGGGTTGGGAAATGGATGAAGTCATCCAGGTGAATCAACATGGCCTCTAAGAAATCATGCAGCACACGGCAGAACATGCTCTTGGACATGCCACCAACATGAGCTATGGTATTTTGAAAGGTACCCGTGGCAAGAAAATGTAGGGCTGCCATTACCTTCAGCTTGGGTGTCAGTGCCGTAGGATACCTGTGCAGCGGTTGCAGGTGTGGTGCCAGTCTCGCCGTCAACTCCAGAATCAACCGTTGGGGGAAGCGGTAGCACCGGATACAGTCATTCTCCCGCATGGCAGCCAAGTCCGGAATTGGTCGGTGAAGAGGCGGCGCTCTGCAGTAATTTGGAAGTGACAAGAAAGAGTGAGTGCACCACAACAACAATTTATTTGTACAGAGCACATGTTAATCTGTCAATACACATATGCTACATACGGAGTCAGGTATGTGCCACATGTCCTGGACACGTATGGCTGCCAGGTGACACCCCTACCAAGACCAAGCTACACACGGAGATTGTGAACCTCCACATGCCATGGCATGGGATTAACTGTGTCCCAGTGTAAGTGAACAGCCAGACGCAAGGCAGGAGTGACATACATCCACACATCAGCAGAAGTAGGATGTCGATTGCAGAGACTGGTAGCGGAACACTGGAGCCACAGGTCACATGACATTAAACTAGGACAGCCCACACACCTTGCCATGAAGGTGTGCATGTGATGACTCACCACACATTCATAGAGAGGATGCAGACATGTCCTTGTTACGCTACTCCGTGTCCCATGCATACATACGCACCTCACATCCAATACCACATGTGCCATGGTGTGCGGAACAGTGTGCCATGTCAATCTACACACAGACACATGGTGGTTGCTGCAACAGCTGCTGCTTTTGAGGGAGCTCCAACATCAACCTAATGGGAACTCCCCACACATACATGACATAGTCACATCGTGCACCGTGGGTAGTGACATGTCAGGTGTGGTAACCCCTGTACCGGGCCTCAGGGGACACTTGCGTGTGTTGTTGTCCGTGCCATGCCAGTGACGCTCATCCCAAGTGTGCAGTACGACATGCAGACATGTCAAAGGAGTCAAGGGCATGCCTGGCACACATTGCACCGTCACACATTACATGTGTACACATCTCATCATACATCTGGTGCCTTCTCCACTCAGGAGTAATGTGCCACATCACAGCCTTTCATACCTGTGCCCCACACATGTAGTACAGCCCAGACAATGCCTTGATGTCCATCCATGGACAAGTATGTCAGCCCTATTCCTTCCTGTGTGCTGCCTGTCACCACTGTGATGTGTGAAAAGCACCGTACTTTCGCCAAAAGGGCCTGTGTACGTTCCCGTATCACTATGGGAGTGCTGCCGTATGGGTACCCCTAGGGATAGTGAGCGTACGCACACGTGTACGCTCCGTACCACCATGGGTACGCATACGCGAGAACACCCATAGTGAGACGGGCCGTACATGCGTGTGTACGCTCCGTACCACTATGGGTGTTCTCGCGTATGCATACTCATAGTGATAGTGAGCGTACAGGCGTGGGTACGGTCCGTACCACCATGAGTACGCATACGCGAGAACACCCATAGTGAGACGGGCCGTACACGTGTGTGTACGCTCTGTACCACTATGTGTGTTCTCGCGTATGCGTACTCATAGTGATAGTGAGCGTACAGGCGTGGGTACGGTCCGTACCACCATGAGTACGCATACGCGAGAACACCCCTAGTGAGACGGGCCGTACACGCGTGTGTACGCTCCGTACCACTATGGGTGTTCTCGCGTATGCGTACTCATAGTGATAGTGAGCGTACAGGCGTGGGTACGGTCCGTACCACCATGAGTACGCATACGCGAGAACACCCATAGTGAGACGGAGCGTACACACGCCTGTACGGGCCGTTGCTATGCATTTGGGGTGCCCTAGGGCCCCAGAATGCACCGTACCTGTGTGTGAAGCTCCAAATTACATAGGGGACACATGAGGGACAAGTATAAAGGCCAAAATGCATGCTGGTTGTCATGGAGACCAAGTTTAAAGTTTGAATTTTTTCCGGAAGGTGCACAGCAGAAGTCAGTTGGAATGAATCTACTTTGTTGCAATGTGTTTGTGGAGTTGACATCATGCTCAAGAAAAAAACACAATAAGAACCCACTGACTGCTAGGTTTGAAGGGATTGGAGGAAACATAGGATGCAAATGTGAGTGACCAATCACTCTGTACTCCTGTGCATGAAACAGGCCAGCAAGGCAGATATAAGGCAGCCAGATCCCATGAGGGAGCACTTACCTGCACATCTCTGTATTCCACGACCCAGCTGCTGCTACTGTTTCCCTGGAACCATGTCAAGGGCTGTGGAGAGGTCACAGCCATTCACCCTGGAGGAGAACCTGGCTTTGCTGGATGTGATCCTCCCACAGTACCCCCTGCTGTATGGGCGACCAGGTTATCAGGTGAGTGCAGAGTCCACTAGCACAGACTGTGTCCCTTTTTTAAGACTGTGACTTCTGCCATTGTGTCCAGGTGTGACACACATGCCATGTCCTGTAGGAGGGGTCCCAGGGGGGGGGAATGCCTGATGTCTCACAGCCAGAGCATGCTGTGGTGCATGTCTGCCTTCCTCACTAGCATGGTGTTTACTGTGACAATCACTGCATGGTGCATGCCACATTCTGCCTGTCTTGTCCTCCTGGGAATGTAGCATCTACAGTCCTCATGTGATTCTGTGGTCAGGCCAGTGTGACAGGTGACTGTACCCACAGATGTGTGTTAGTTCTGTGTACCTGTGCTGAGAGTGTCCACATGATGTGTTCGTACCCTGGACATCGGTGTGTGTGTAAGTCCCCTGTCATGTGGGTGGGTGCATATGTGGAGTGTAGCACCCCAGCTGCATGAGGGATGGATATATCCTGGCCATGTGATGTGAGCAGGGAGCAGTGCTGTGTGTCTGACGTGCAGAGCCAGCCCCACACCTGTGGGCCCCCCCCGTCTAGTGGCACATGTGCAGAGTGAGGTATGTCGCTGCATTTGGCAATGGCAGGTGAATGTCCTGTGCCTGTGTGTGTCTGTGTACTCTGCTGCGGTGGCGTCAGTGGCCTGTGGCATGTGACTGCTTAGAGGTGCTGCACATTATCCTGGTGTAGCTTGTGATGCACAGTGTGAGCCTGGATCATTGGTTGTGTCGTTGCCCTCATTCCACCTGTGTACTTTCAATGGCACATACTGCTTTTGCCCTTCCCCAGAGGATCATGCCCCTATGACAAAGGTGCAATGCGTTGGATGCATACTATGCCTTGTTGTAAACAGCAAATGTGTTCTAATATGTGTCTCTGTGACATGTGCCAGGTGTATTGATGTAGTGTCACTTGTTCATCCTCACAGGTAGGCGCCTCTGCCAAGGAGCAGATATGGCTGACCGCCGTCAGCGCCGTGAGGAGTGCGGATGGTCGGAAGCGGCGCCTGTCCCAGGTGAGGAAACGCTGGCAGGATATCCGGTGCTGGACGCGGAGGATCGCATGGGACCTGCTGGGGGACTCACCTGAGAGCCATAAGAACCGCGGGCGCCACCGACTGACCCACATCCACAAGCGTGTGCTGCCGGTGGTATTTCCAGACTTGGAGAGGCGCTTACAGGAGAAGCAGCATCAGGAAGGGGGTAGGTACATGTGTGTTTGTTGTGTTTCACCAGCATTTGTAAGTGCACAGTTGCATGGATACACTGCCAGGGTTTAAAGGTGCTGTGCAAATCCTGTTAGCCACAGTATAGCTGTCCTCTCCTGCCTCCCTTCCCCTCCTTGCAATGTGTTCCCTGGTCTGTGTGTAGTCACTCCTTCACAAGGAAATGTAGGCTGGCGCTTTCTCCCCGTGAACTATGCCTGTAGCATCATGTGTGGGGGTGGTGTGTAACAGGTTTGGGGACCTTGGCTGTGCCCTGTCCATTTCAGTACATGTGGGTTCCATGTCAGTTGGCACTGATGCAGAGTCCAGACATGGGAGTTAGTCTCTCAAGTGTCATGCCTTACAGCACGCATGTCCTCTGTTGTGGCCTGTGACATGATGTGCATGAGTGTGCGATACGCATAGTGCAGGGATGGTGGCGTGTGTTGCAGTCATTCCCATTCAGGACCATGGAGTTGTGTTGCCACTACTGTCCCCTGGGGCATATTTTCCTGGGTGTCATGTGTGTCATCACAAAACGTGGACACTCTCAGTGTCTACAGCATAGGTTGTGCTCTGTGCCATTGTCCCCTGGCACCATGTATATTGAGGTGAAATGTAGTACAAGTGTCCACTGTACAGCCTGACCTGATTTTCCTTGTTCATAGTCACAGTGGCCAGTGCCTGTGTGTCTAGTTACAATCCTCTGATGATGCCCATTTGTACATGATTATTTGGACAGGCGTACCTTGGGTATTTGACGTCCAATCTTGCATTTCTGCAGCCCCTGTGTATTTCACCCAGACTAAGAGATGTAAGTGCCACCTGTGTCTCAACAAATTGTCTCATGTAGGGGGTGGTTGGTGCGGGACAAGCCTACATGTCAAAACCAGAATTCTCCTTGCTAGGTCTGGCCAGTGTGTGATGTTTGTCTGGACATACACTGAAGGTGCAGTGAGCCAGTCATGGTGGGCATGTTTTCAGTATTACCTATGCAGCATGTGCCTCAAGTTCATGGATATGGTCCCTCCTCATCCCTATTGTCGGCAACGCTGTGTGGTGCAGATGCAGTGCTGGATTGTCCCCAGGGCCTGGCTCCTATGTCAAACTCCATTTCATGTCAGTTGCTATTATGTCATGCTCTCCATGGGTTTTCATTGGCATGGTGGGTGAACCAACTGTGTGTTGCATGCCCTACATCTGCACCTTGTTTTGTAGATGTTACTGATCTTTCTTTGCAGGCTACGCACTGTAACCTATGTAGATTGGACTCATGTGACATATGTATACAGGTGTGTGATTAATTGCTGTCTCTTCACCTTGCCCACAGCATCGTCCGGGGACACGGAGGGAGACATGAGCACAGACGGTGCGGAGGGACCGAGCACCTGTGCCAGCGTTGACATCGTGGCTGGCACATTGAGTGGTACTGAGGCGGAGGAGAGTGAGGCCGAGGACCTGTCCACTGGCACCACCGAATATGAAGCGGACGGGTCCGAGGATGATCTCTCCGAGTGGGCGGAGGCTGCACCACCAGCTGACAGCGGCACAACATCGCACCCCGCCCCCTCCATTGCCATCAGCCACCTCCCACTTGCTCGTGTCCCTTCCCAACGTGCCCGGTCACCACATGTCTCCTTCCTGCCAGGCACCGCACCCTCTGCCCCTGTCTCCACTGCTGCCGCCAATGCCGAGTCTGTGGACATCCAGCGGCAGTTGCAGATTGGTCAGGCTGCGATCCTTAATGTCCTCCATGGCCACAGCCAGGTCCTCAACAACATGCAGGCATACTTGGAGGGCATTCACTCATCGCAGGCTGACCAATGCAGCTTGCTGAGGTCGATAGACTCGACACTGACTGCAGCAGTGGGTCTCCTGCAGCGCTTCATCCAACCCCCTACCCCTGCCCCATCCATACTTCCCACTCCCATGCCTGTCCCACGTACACCCAGACGTCAGCATGCACCCACCATGACGGACACAGGCACCACACCAGCAGGAAGGTCACCCGCACACCTCCTGGCACGCACACACAGGGTGTAGTAGGCACACCCACTGGGTCGGGGGGCAAACGTAAGACACGCAGCCAGAGTGGGAGTCCGCATTCCACCAAATCCACTCCCTCCAAATCCCCTCCCCTCAGCTCTCCTGGCCACATATCACACAAAGACTCCTTCATGGCTGCTCTGTCCCTGAGCCCCACAGTGACACCACCCCGCAAGCGGTCAAGGGAGTCCCCGGTCAGGGTGGTTGAGTCACCCCCCCTGTCTACGCCCTCCCCCAGTGGCGCTGCGACCCATCCCTCTGACCCCCCCTCCTTGGGGCCTGTGGTTCCTTCGGGTGCAGGGGATTCCCTGGAGGACCTTGCTAAGGTGTGCAGCGAGATCCTGGCCTCCGCCTTTGGCACTGCCCCACCCCCTGTGGTGGAGTCCTCCATCCCTGCACCCACGATGCCTACCCTTCGCCCTCCTGTCCCTGCGGTGCCTGGTTCTTCCCCCCCACATGATGCCCTCACCCCTGTCGAAGACGACGGAATCTAACTGTGCAGGCAAGCTAGGGGACACGCTTCCCACTGTGTCCCCCATCCAGCTGTGACTTCTGGACTGCCCTATGGGCTTTGTAAATATTGAACTTCCTACAAACAAGATTTATTGGGTCATGCTGAATAAAGCAATTTATTTTTTTCCCTTGGAACACTACTGCTTTGCTGGTATTGCTGTTGGTGGGGCTGCTACATGGTTTTGGGTGGTGTTCATGTGTTGGGTGTGTGGGAAATGTAGTAGTGTGCTGGTCATAGGGGGGACCCTGGGATCTGTGTGCCATCACACGGTGTTAGCTAGGTTTCTCTGTTCATGTGAGCAGTTGCTGCATGGTGAAATTGTCCAAAGGTGTATTCCTTCCTCTGTGTACCCTGACATCTTCCCTGCAGGGTGTTCCCAATATTTAGTGCTGAGCTGTGTGTACATTAGCTAGGTGTGTGACAGACTCCTTTAACTTTGCACATGCATGCTGAGTGATGTCTCCACCTGCATCATTCGTGGCATCCTTGGTAGTCATTGTACTTGTGTATGTGGACGATTGACATGACTTCATGTGGACATGTTTTCTTTTCGGCGCTATGCATGCGTATACTCCCAGCCTCGCACACATGTGGTACATGTACTGCAGGGTCTTTGTGCACCTGACTGACATTTGTGGGCATGGTATATGTGGCTACTCCACCCTTTGCGTTCCATGGGCACTGCTGGGAGTGTTAGGCACCCACCCCTCCTGTGTCTGGGCACTGCTGGGAGTGATAGGCACACACCCCTCCTGTGTCTGGGCACTGCTGGGAGGACTCTGCACACACCCCTCCTGTCTCTGGGCACTGCTGGGAGGACTCTGCACCCACCCCTCCTGTCTCTGGGCACTGCTGGGAGGACTCTGCACCCACCCCTCCTGTCTCTGGGCACTGCTGGGAGGACTCTGCACACACCCCTCCTGTGTCTGGGCACTGCTGGGAGTGATAGGCACCCACCCCTCCTGTGTCTGGGCACTGCTGGGAGGACTCTGCACACACCCCTCCTGTCTCTGGGCACTGCTGGGAGGACTCTGCACCCACCCCTCCTGTGTCTGGGCACTGCTGGGAGTGTTAGGCACCCACCCCTCCTGTGTCTGGGCACTGCTGGGAGGACTCTGCACACACCCCTCCTGTCTCTGGGCACTGCTGGGAGGACTCTGCACACACCCCTCCTGTCTCTGGGCACTGCTGGGAGGACTCTGCACACACCCCTCCTATTTCACAATATGTACGCTTAGAACATACACGTGTGTGGGTTCGCTCCATGCATACGAGGTGGGGGTACGTGTCGTACATACACGGTTGGGGTGGAGGTACGCTCCATGCATACGGGGTGGGGTTACGGTCCAGACGTACACTATTGGCATGGGGGGTACGCTCCATACGTCCGCGGGTGAGGGTACGGGTCGTACTTACACTGTTGGGGTGGGGGTACGCTCCATGCATACGCGGGTAGGGTTACGGTCCAGACGTACACTATTGTCATGGGGGGTACGCTCCATACGTCCGCGGGTGAGGGTACGGGTCGTACTTACACTGTTGGGGTGGGGGGTACGCTCCATGCATATGCGGGTGGGGTTACGGTCCGTACATACACTGTTGGGGTGGGGGGTACGCTCCATACGTACGCGGGTGGGGGTACAGGTCATACTTACACTGTTGGGGTGGGGGTATGCTCCATGCATACGCGGGTGGGGTTACAGTCCGTACGTACACTGTTGGCATGGGGGTACGCTCCATGCGTACGCGGGTGAGGGTACGGGTCGTACTTACACTGTTGGGGTGGGGGTACGCTCCATGCATACGCAGGTGGGGTTACGGTCCGTACGTACACTGTTGGCATGGGGGTACGCTCCATGCGTACGCGGGTGAGGGTACGGGTCGTACTTGCACTGTTGGGGTGGGGGGTACGCTCCATGCATACGCGGGTGGGGTTACGGTCCGTGCGTACACTGTTGGCATGGGGGTACGCTCCATGCATACGCGGGTGGGGGTACGGTCCGTACATATCCGTACCCATGCTGTGGAATGCTTGTGCGGGCCGTACCCAGGCCTTTGCCACGTGGGTACGAGCCGTCCCGCCATTGTTGGGGTGACGTAGGTGTGGGCGTGGTATGACTCGTACCCACGCTCTTAAGGCGTGGGTACGGGACGTACCTGTATTGTTGTGTTGCCGGTTCGCGTCGTCAAGAACTTCCGTTGCGGCGGTCGCTGGCTTAGCTGGACACGCCCCCACCCCCTCGTAGTGACCAGGGCCTGAGGGTCAGGTATGTCCAGGGCATGTGTGCTGTGTGACTTTGGTGGGGGTTTTGTGGCCTGCCCCTGGTTCTGCCACCCCCCCCTTTCCCCCCTCCCTTTGTTGTTCTAACCTTCTGCGGCGTCTGCGTCGGAACCTGTAGAGGAGGTCGACTGCTATGAGGGCCGGGATGACACGTAGGTTCGGGTCCATGTCTGTCCGTCGCGTACAGGTACTCCTTGTTCGCGTCGTCCTGATTTCCCGGCAGTTTTTGGCAGCCGGAAAATATTCACCGTGCGGGATGACGTCGGTGCGAATCGTGATTCCTGGTTCGTGAATGGCAGGCTGCGTGAGTCCCGACGTCACGTCGGCGCTTTCCCGGATCGCATTTGTACGTTTATTTTCGTCGGTCGGTGTTTTTCACGATTCGTACGGAAATGGTGTTTCCGTGCAAATCGTAATTCCATTTTTGTACAGTTTAACAACCGGGTACGAGTCGGACGGAGAAAACGCTCCGACCGACGGTTCGTACCCGGTTTTTCCAGGATTGTAATTGGCACCTAGATATCCCTTTGTTTTTATGGTTTTGTTAAAAGCTGTTTTCAAACTCATGAGGTTCTCCCCATGCTGACAAGCTTTACATGTAAAACATTTTCTAAAACCCTCTCTTTGTTGCAGCCAAGTTCAATTGCCTGTGTATTCTTGGTACTCACTTCTAACAATGTGGTCCTTCAGAGATTTTGAGTTTCTGTACGTTATTTCTGGGTTGTTTCCAATATTGGGGCCTAATGTAGGATCTCCTTTAATAGGTGTCAGTATTTTTTTTTTAAATAGATCTAACTTCATTATGCTTGGTGTTGTAGGTCATTATGAATCTATGTGTTTTCAAACCATTTTTCTGATCTTTCTTCTGCTGTGTCTTAGATGGTTCAATAATACCTTCTCTCTGTTTCAATTTCTTGCTTACTCCGATGCATTTGGTATAGTTTTTGGGGGATAACCTCTTTGAATAATATAACTTGTCTTTTCTCTCTCCACAATCTCATACTCTTTCAGGCTGCTGCAGGTTCTCCTTGCCCTATAAAACTCACCAACTGGATACTCCGGATGAGTGGTACTGGATGGGAGCTTCCTGCATGCAAAATTGTATTCCCTGACGTGGGTTTACGAAAAATCGTAGTTTCTGGTTTACCCCCTCTTGTTATTATTCTAACATCTAGGAAGTCTATTGTGATTTTACTGTGGTGTCCCACAAATTAAAATTTCAAATTGAGATCGTTTTTGTTAAGGTCATTGATGAACAGATCAATATTGGCTTCCGTGCCCTGCCACAGCATGAAAACATCATCAATGAGCCTTAATCATAACAAAACATTCTCTGTACAATGTTCCAGTTCAGGGCTACCGAGCACCTGCTCCTCTAACCAGCCAAGATGCAAATTAGCATAACTGGGGACAAAGCAGGGGGGCGAGGCTTGCCAGCCAACATGGCGGAAGGGGATCTGTAGGGGGGCGTGGCTTGCCAGCCAGCATGGCGGACGGGGATCTGTAAAGCCAGAGCCGTTAATCCCCCATTCCTGGCAATGTCTCCTGACCTCATCAATAAACACGTGCCTGTTAAAGGGAATCCGGTGTCGGAAGCTCTCCTGCATCGGATGGGCTGTGCGTTGTGCCTCTGAGATTGCTGGAGCTGCGGTGGTGACTGTGAAGCTGTCGAATTGTACAGAGGAAGGCTCAGAAAGTTATGAAGGTTTCAGGGTTGTTCCTTATTTATTTGGGTTATACAAATAATATAATAGCCCCTTTTTTAGCTGGGTTTGGTTGGTCCTTGATGGTCGTGTCAGGGAGCACCTCGTCTATTTCCAGTACGTCTTCTCTCTGGTTGTCGGGAGGACTCTCAGACCCATATAAACAAAAACAAAGAGGAGCACGTATTAGTGTGCAGTATTTCTCTGGTCTTTAGGGAAGGGAGTGAGGAAACCACCGTCGTCCTTTTTAGTGCGGAGAGGGGGGAAGGAACCACCACCAATGAGCATGGGATAGTAGTGGACAGGGTCTATATGGCGAAGGTACTTCAAGAGCCTGTTACGGTGTGGCTTTCCCCACCCTTCTCTGAGGTATCAACACCCACCCGACTCCCGGATCCCCGGAGACGTGCACGCACCTGTTGTAGCCACGACCCTCCGGGGCCGTGGCTGGGCGATGCGTCCTCCTGAGCGTCCCGGCTCTCGCGTATTCGGTCTTCCACTTGCGTGTCTCTCTCTGGGAACACCGGCTCTCTCCTTCGTCCTCCTTCTGAGTTCTTCCGGATGCCTCTGTCTTCCTCCCAGGCGTTGCTGACGTCCTCCTCTGCGTCACGAGCTAAAGACCTCTCTCTGGTAGGTGCGTCCGTCCTCCAAGGGGTGTGTCCGGTGACAGCAGGGAAATCCTTAAAGGGCCAGCTACTCTGCTCTTCCTGACGGCTCTCATCTTCGGTTGTCGGTAGCTGTGGGGGAAAGGGGAAATCGCTAGTCCAGACCGTCTCTTTGGCCCTCCTAGACGGTGAAGTCTGACAGCAGCCTTGCTGGCTACCCGTGTGCATGTGTGGCGTCCCCTTCACACAAGATGGACGCTCGTGCCTGAAGTCAGCTCCCAACGGCAGCGGCGGACTCGGGCCCTGCGACGTACCAGAAGGGCTGGGTAGCTGAAACGCCTGATCGGCGGTGCACATCGGACCGCGCTGGCCCCCCTTCCTGCAATCTGGCGGTACACGGTCTGTAGCCTTGCCTGAGCATCGGAGTGCTTCATATGCCGTCAGCGCTGCTGGTGGTGTGCAGGATAGATGCTTGTGCGGCCCCGGACGCACTCAGGTGGTTGGGGTGCTACGTCTGCTGGGACCCAGCCTGCCCGCAGCAGTGGCGGTGAGGACTGGGAAGCCCTACCTGTTGCCAGCCTCCTCGCAGTGCTCTCACAGCAGAAGATGGCCGCCCACATCTGACTGACGTGGCTGGAGGCGGTAGAGGACTTTGGCTTTGTGCAGCACTAGGTAGACTGTACGGTGGTGTCATTACGGCTGGCGGCGTATGTTGGACCTAGCTGCCCTCTCTGCATCAGGTGTGAGGAGAGCTTTCAGTACTGGAGACGTAATTGGAGGTGAGCGGGGCGGTCCCTGGCGCCATCTCTGAAGCATCGGGGAGGTGGTGACGCTGCACCTGACAGGGTCCCGCCTGCCAGTGTGGGCTATACGGGGGCGCTGCGGCCTGGAGGCCAGGGGTCTGCCACTGGTGGTGGCTGGCTGGGGCTGTGCCTGCCCGGATCGGACTGCGTGGTGCCGGCTAGAACTAATACCGGAGGCCACTGACACAACATATGAGTTACCTCTTGGAGCCCTGAAGGTGGCATACCCGGCATGCTGCGCCTGCGGTGGGCATTAGCATCTGATGTGACAGGACTGCGAGGACCGGGCATACTCCATGGAACTTCGGGAGAAGCTGAGGAAGAGGTAGACCACCCCAGGCCGGACTGTGACGCTAGAAGTGGCGGCCCTTGGTGAGTGCAGCGGTCAGCCGTGCCTTTGAAGTACTGCCTGGGGGTTCCCGCTGGGACGGTCCAGCTGTGACTCGACGCCTGCCACCCCTGAAGGTTGCCCCCGTGTCATTGGGTACCCTGACATGTGACACCCCGGTACCGCGCCCGAGTTAAGCTCAACAACAAAGCGGAAGCCCCTGTGGAATACAATTGGAGCGGACAGTGGTCGTTCTCAAAGCGTGTTAGCGCTAACAAAAACCTGGTGGACTGTGCACTTGGGACCTAATCACCAGCGTAGTGACTGTCTGCGCGGACGGCAGCTCCCGGGGACCTACGCATCAACGGAACTGGCATACTGCTGTGTGACCGACCGGTCGGGTGCCCTGGCCTCACGTTCGACGTGGCCGGCTGTCACACCCGCGCTGAACAACTGAAATCGGAATCTTCCTAATGCCCACACGGGTCATCAGCTGGGCGCTAACTGCAGTCGCTGGGGTGCAACCACGGCGCTTTGCCTCACTGGACCACTCTCACGAGCGCCTACCACGGGAGCGGCCTCCTCTGTCAACAACCCCCTCGCTGTTATACCGCCTCGACTGGTGTCCACCTGCAAATGCCCACGGCGCAGCAGCTCGTGATGGGTGGTATGAGAGCCAAAATGCAGCAGGGGCCCTTACGTGGGAATGCTCTAGACCCTCCGACTCCGAGTACTGGTGGCCCACCGGAACCGACTCCCACGGCCCTAGCAGCTAAAATGGACTCTGTCCTTGCAGCGATGGAAAGGTTAAGTGCCGCGCTGGAACACATCAGAACCTCCCTGGAAACCCGAATAGATAAGATCGCCTCGGACTTCACCCTCTTACACGCTGACCATCGTAAGTTGGCTGATAAAGTCACTGTGCAGGGTCAAACAATTAAGGAGCTCCAGCCTATCACGCAAAGCCACACTGCAGCGCTGAAAGACCTAATGGATCGTGTTCATGAGCTGGAAGACAAGGCGGATGATGCGGAGGGTCGCTCCCACCACAACAACGTCTGCGTGGTGGGCCTACAGGAAGGTGAAGAAGGTAGACATCTGGAGCAATTCATGGAACGGTGGCTTCGTGATCTTATGCCTCAAGGTCTCTTGTCGCGGCAGTTCGTGGTCGAGAGAGCCCACCGCATCCCGGCACAGAAGCCTCATCCGGGAGCCAGACCATGGCCATTCCTCTTCAAGTTACTCAACTATAGAGACCGTGATGTGGTTCTCCGAGAAACGCGCAAGATGGACGATCTTACAGTGGGCAGTAGCTCAGTCATGCTCTTCCCTGACTATACAGCCCGGGTGCAAAAACGTAGGAGCAACTACATTGCGGTGAAACAGCAACTCCGTGCCCTAGAAATACCATACTCATTGTTGTTTCCAGCCCGCCCGTGCATTATAATTAAAGAGAAGACCCACTTATTTGATTCCCCAGAGGAGGCGTGGAACTAGCTCGAGGAGTTGGGGCTATGGTCGGGCGTGAGGCCTGTGAACTCAGACAATGACACCGTAACAGGTGGAAGAACCCGAAGTCGCCAACGCCGCGGGGCCATGCGGCTCACCCAGCCTGGGACTAACGCCCCAACCCCGGAAAGTATGCGTAGGGAGAGACTTGAAGCCCTAGAAGCGGTCACCACCCTCGGCTCCCCACATGCCCAAGAACTCTTGGACTCCCGCATGCAGACCACTCTGGTGCCCAGCGGCTCTTCCTCAACCTCCACCACCGCTTCAGATGACCTTACACTACCGGTGGTGACTCTGCAAACTGCGGATGATCTTATCTGAACTAACCGTCTTATGATGGTCACCATCATTGACAGCTCACGCAAGTAGCCTATTGTCAGTCTCCGCTGTGTTTTAACTTTGGTTGGGAGCAGGGGTGGATCTATTGTACTAGCGGCACTGTCTGACCCTCCTGGTGTGGGAGCGGCAGTGACCCACCTGTCGCCGGTCAGGTCACACACACCATCTCATGGAATCGGGGGGGTGAACTTGAGGGGCGTTGGATTTCCCTAGCCGACTGATTCGAATCACAGTCTGATGGCCCCACATGATGACTCGGGAGCTTAAACTGTTGACGCACATCATATGCAGGAGCAATGGGAAAGGCTTCAACATGACACAGCTGGCATGCGCACCCTCACAGGCACCCCACTGACCTAGTTTACGTCACTTTATCATTATAGAAGTTTGGACGGACATCACGCAATGTCTGCCCCAGATGTTACACTGTTCTTGGTTCATCAGTTGTGTTTTTTGTTGCAGCATTCTGACACGATGTCGCCTGATCCTGTCACTTGCACCGCCTGGGCCCACCCTAAACCCGGCGCCCTCATTACACTGGCTCACCCGCGATGGCGCTCACTGATATAATTACGTGGAACATCCACGGCATGTACACACCCTTGCGTCTTTGCATACCTTCAGAGACACTCTGCTGCCATTGCCCTCCTACAGGAGATATATATGACCCAGCCGGAGCTAGACAGGTTACGCAAACCCTGGAGAGGCCAATTATATGGCACAACATATTCAGCACGTGCACGGGCCACACTGATCTGGGTGCGGGCAGGTACCCGATTCATATGTACCTATACAGTGATAGATCCTGCAGGCAGATACACTCTGGCTTGTGGAACACTAAACGGTCAGCAAATACTTTTGGGCTCCATTTACGCTCCGAACATTGACCAGCCCTCATTCCTGGCACAACTATCCATGTCATTAGCCCCTTACGCTGGACTTCCATGGTTCCTGGGCGGGGATTTCCATTTGGTACTGGACATACACCTGGACAGGTCCTTTCCACCCCTCCGAACCACACAGGCTGGTTCGAACGTGCGGGCCCTCGCTGGATGGCTTTCACACTGGGCGTTGCTAGATTTGTAGCGCTGACTATGTCCTGACGCTCGTATATATTCTTACTACTCCGCAGTACACGACCTTCACGTGCAATTGGATAGGGTGGTGGGCTCCCAGGCAATGTCCCCGCTGATTGAAGATGCCAAGTATTTGGGGCGTACCCATTCAGATCACAATCCCCTGAAGCTGCGACTGAACTGGGACCCTGGTTGCTCCCCTGTACCCACATGGTGTCTTCAACCAGCCGCGTTAGAACATCCGGAATTTCGTGCATCTCTGGGGATGGCTATCCTGGAGTATTTTGAACTGAATGATGGGACGGCGAGCAGTGCGCTGGTGGAGTGGGATGCCCATAAAATGGCTATCAGGGGCCACTGCCTTGGTGCAACGTGGAACATACGCAAACACTTGCCGTGGTCACTCACTCGCCTTGAATCGCAATTACTCAAATATGAACGGGATGGCGACGGCGGACGTCGCCACTCCGCGCATCTGGCACGTCTTCGGGTGCAGCATGCAGACCTCCTGGAGCGTCTGCGTTGCCACAATTACACGGCCCACACGGCACACACTCATGCCAAAGCCGATAGGGCAGGTCTCTTGCTAGCTTGGCTACTCAAGCAAGAAAATGCCCACGCCCCGATTGGGGCCATACGTACGCCGGAGGGCCCACTGGTATACACGCAGCGCGAAATACACCAGGTTATGTCTGACCACTATGCGCAACTATACCGCTCCGCGGGGCACTGCTCCGGGCCCGGGCTGGACGGTTTCCTGGAGGCTGCCCACCTACCCACGGTCCCTGGAGAACATCCGGAGTTGCTTGATGGCGCCCTTACCTTGGAGGAGATTGGAGAGGCGATCGGCTCCATGGCCACTGAGAAGGTGCCGGGTCCGGATAGCCTCCCGGCTGAATACTATAAGGCCTACAGGGAGCCCCTAGTGCTGAAACTGCACACTCTTCACTCCACAGCTCTCAAGGAACGCGTTCTGCCCCCTTCAATGCGCAAGGCATACCTGGTGTCCCTGCCTAAACCAAACAGGGACCCCGCGAGTCTAGGATCATACAGACCCCTGGCTCTGCTTAATGTGGATTATAAAATATTTGCCAAGGTGTTGGCAGAGCGCCTGGCACCGGTGATGCCTCAATTGGTGCACAGCGACCAGAACGGCTTTGTTCCTAAGCGCAGTACCTCACTGAACCTGCGGCGGATCTTCAGGGTGGCCTCGGATAGTGTACAGAGGTGGCCTAGGGCGGGTTGTCTCGTACTGGACCTTGGAAAAGCCTTTGACTGCTTGGAGTGGGGCTACCTCAAAGCGGTGTTGATGCGACACGGACTGGGCCTCGGGTTTCTCCAGATGGTCGCACTCCTGTACAAGAATCCTACAGTGAGGGTAACAACTGGGCCCTACATCTCTGCTGCAATACCAATTTGCAGGGGCACCAGGCAGGGGTGCCCACTCTCGCCCCTCCTGTTTGCATTGGCAATGGATTCTGTAGCCGCGGCACTGCGTACGACACTAGGAGACAGAAACCCCCTAGGGGACGCGAAGCATCAGGTGTCACTGTACACAGATGACCTTCTGGTGTTCGTCAGAGATTTCAGTAACATCCCGGTCACTCTGGAGCGCATACTGCTCGACTTCGCCGCTCTCTCAGGACTCAGGGTCAACACCACTAAGTCCTGTTTTTATGCGTTTGGTGGGGATATGCCGGACCCAGGCTATATCCTAGATGGCGTGCGTGTGCAGTGGAAAGCGGAAACTTTCCGATACGTAGGAGTCCAGATATATCGCCAGCCGGCAGACCTCATTGAGGGCAATTTGGGCAGGGTGGTGACGGCGATTAAGTCCCAGATGCGTTTTTGGAACACGCTTCCACTCACAGTCACCGGCAGGGTAGCCTTAGCCAAGATGGTGATACTCCCCAGTCTTCTGTAGTATTTTAGCAATCTGCCAACATATATCCCGGCGGCCTTCTTCACCACACTTATGCAGTCGCTCCGGGATTTCACCTGGGGTAATGCGCGGCATAGGATGACTCTGCCCAAGCTATATTTACCCACGACCAGGGAGGCCTGGCTGCACCGTGCTTTGAACATTATTATCTGGCAGCGCAGCTACAATGGATAGCCCAATGGCTAGCAGGCAGAGGCCGCGATGACACTGCAACAACAGCACCTCCCCTATCTCTAGTGGACATCACCAAACTCTTTCACCCCGCCACGAAAGCCTCAACGCCGATACCACTCCTGATGGTAGTGGCCTACAAATGCTACCGTCGCAGTCTCTACCTTACTAGAACCCTGGTTCCTTATGCTCCGGCCATACCACCGGAGGGCTCCCCTAGCGGGCTGGGGGTGCTCACCACTTTTGAGCTGGCGGAGTGGCGCGCAACAGACATACAGACCCTGGGTGACCTCTATCGGGACGGCACTCTCATGACGTATGAATCCCTGGTTGATGAGGCGGGTCTGCCACCTGGGCAATTCCTCAGACACCGTTCCCTCATTGCGACATTGACCGCTAGATGGGGGGACATAGAGGTGGAACCAGGCCAACACCTCACCATACAGTATCTACACATGATGAGGCGGGGTAGGCACTTGATACGGTGGTTTGCGGCCTCCCTTCGCACACACGCAGCGATCAGCCTAGAACCGCTCCGCCGCAAATGGGAGATAGATCTAGAGAAGCCACTGGACGATAGGGAATGGGACAAGATACTACAGAGCCCAACCCGCATACGCCGCAACATGCGGTTCCACCAGATACAGCTGTTTATACTTCACAGGGCGTACCTCACACCCGAAATGATTAATAGATACTTCCATCGCACAGACACGGCTTGCCTCCGCTGCGCGGAGTTAGGAGCTGGGCTAGTACAATGCTGTGGAGTTGCCACAAGCTGCGCCCATACTGGGTGTCAGTCCACGAGGCGCTGCATATATGCACAGACCGTACCATACCATTTGAGTGGCCCGTTTACCTACTACACCTATTCCGCAGAACGCCAGCCACGAAAGTCACCTCCCGCTTCCTCGACTTGGGGTTGGTGGTGGCTAAATGGCTACTCACTAAGCGCTGGAAGGCACCGGATCCACCGCACACACGGGCATGGTGGCATTCACTCCAGGCATGGGCCAAGGCGGAAGGCATAGCTCTCTTGAAAGAGGAAACACTGGGACTTCGGAAGACGCCTATCACTACACAATGGGAAGGTCTCCTGCAGGCCTTGACATGGATTGAGGGGGACACGGCGGAGAGACCCCCTGCTAAGGGGGGAGGTGTATTCTCGGAGATTGCTGAGTAGGTTTATGAGGTTCATTTGCCTGCCACGTAGTCAGCTATGCAATGCCTGACACCCAGGGTGAGCAGTACTGGGCTTCCTGTGTGGGACTGCTCACTTGAGGGATGCTGGGGGGGGCGGAAGCGCTGGGGAAATAATGTGGGATATACGTTTGCATGTCGGACTCTGCTGCTGTTCTTGGTTACTGGGGGTTCTTGACGTTCTGCCCCTCTTTATGTTCTCTTTTATGATCTGTACCCGCATGTATCCTGAAGACTTTGCGTAGACTCTGTACGCTATACCACTGGACCTATCATACCAAAACATGATGCTGTGTATCTTATTGGGGTTTGCATTATCACCACATGGTCACTGACACCATTGAATGTCGGGAGAGAGTCTCTCCTGTTTTACGGTACTACTCCTCTGTTCTTGCCTAATACTTTATGATATGGTCAATGTTAATTGATACTTGATGCCTGTCTGTAAGCTGTAAAATTTGCAAAACAATAAACAGATTTAAAAAAAATAAATAACTGGGGGCAAAGCAGGTGCCAATAGACGTTCCCTCTTCTTGCTGGAACATCTAATTTCCAAACATAAAAATATTTTTAGTGAGGCACCTCTCCATCATTTCTAGAATTTTGTTATGGTTTAAAAATCTCATTGGTTTTGTGCTTACAAAATATTCCATGGCCCTTAACCTACCAACATGTCATATACTGGTGTATAATGTAGCGATATCAAGAGTTAGTAACACCATATTCTCATCCCATAGTACATCATATGGATGTTTCAAAAAGTCAATAGTCAATATATTTCGAGACATTCTCGAATAGACTGTTACACAATGAAATTATAGGTCTCCCTGGCAGATTGTCAATACTCTTGTGCACTTTCTACATCATTTAAAATACTGGACTAACCGGATTATATGAGTTCCTGTTCCTTCCAGCTATCCAGTCTTTCAAGAAATTGGTCCTTCACTCTTTCATAATCCACTTTCTCAATTCGTTTGTAGCATTCGCTGTTGTTTAATTGACTTAATGCTTCATTTTTATACATATCTCGTCCCCAAAGCACAACATTTCCTCCCTTGTCTGAGGGTTTCACTAGGACTCCTTCTTTTTTCTGGATTTTATTTATGACCCTCTGGATTTGTACTTATTTGGGATTTGTGTTCCTCTTTTGATTGTTGTAATATAATTTTCTTTAAAGCCATTGTCAAAATTTCAGAAAAAATGTCCAAGCTATCCCTCATCATTTGGGGTACGAAACGCGACTTAGGATGAAAAGGAGTATGGTCTTCATTCTCCAATTGGAAGCTTATAGAACCAATTTCTTAATTTTCCATCGGGTGCCTATCAATTGTATAATTTTCCTCGTTGTCTTCATTTTGTAGTGACCACAGTTCTTCGAGAACAGGTACATCCATTACAGTTAGATTAGATTGTTCCTCTTGGGGAGTATTTATTGGTAGGGATTCCACGGTTTCTTGGAGGTTTTTGTTCCTATGTAGTTTTGACAATGTTAGCTTCCGAACAAATTTGTACAGGTCCATTCTACAGTTTGCGTAGTCGAACTCATTCTTGTGACAGTATGAGAGACCTAGCTCCAATACTGATTTGTCCTCTTCTGATAGTACGATGTTACTTAAGTTAATTACTGTATTATTGGATGTTACTTCTTCAATATCTCTCTCGAATTGGAGCGCATTGATCTCTCTGTTTGCCCTTCACAAACTTCTACGATATCCTTCCCCTCTTCTCCTTTGTTTCCTCTTCCACTTACTCTCTCCCGGCGCCTTGTTGTTTTGTTGTCCGTCCTCTGATCTAACTGTAAAAAAGTCAGTTACTGTGAACCTAATATTTGTTGCACCCCTTCTTGTGGGATCCTCCTGCTCCACCTCTGAGCCAGTGTCCGATCTGTGAGGTTTCCTGACGTATAATATTGCCACTTTGAACTTTTTGCCTTTTCTCTGGGTCAAATCTCTTTGCAAATGTATATATGCGCCCATTCTCGTAATATAGTCGGTCACGCAAAAATGTTGTTGCTTTCCTGTCTTTGATCCGTTTTTCATATTTCTCCAATCTATTCTTTAAATCACCTTTGAATTTGAGTACTATTGCTTGATCTACATCTTTTTTCCAATATATCTGTGAGGAGGACGGGACCGACGCGGACCAGATACAGCCGATGGACGGGCCAATCGCTCCCACCCAGCCGGAGTCGTCGAGCAGTCTAGTCTCGACTGGAGCAAGCGGGGAGGAGCCTGTGACGTCAGTGGAGAGGGATAACCCAGGAGGTGGACCAGCGGACGTGCAGAAGCCGGAACAGAGGAGGAAGCAGACGGAGAAGGCGGAAGCGGGTGACGAAGAGGACAGCGGCGAAGACGAACAGAGCAGAACAGCGTGGAGCCCCAGGAGCATCTGTTGTGTAACAAGCAAACCCGGCGGGCTGCTTAATGGAGAAGACGTCCCTACGCCACAGCCCTGGATATGGGTGGTGGCTCAAGGCGAGTACCGCTCAGGGGATCGTTTTGGTGGGGGGGGTGGGGAAACACTGGGAAACACTGGGAATTAAAGTACACAGATGATTTTTTTCCTGAGCACGCACTAATCCCTCACGGTTCCTTTTCCCCACCACATGGTGACTGGTGACGGTAGCACAGACTAGTTAAAAGCCCCAAGAGCCCAGTTTTAACTCCCTTTCCACACCCCTGCCCAAGAGAGAGAAAGAGAGCGAGAGGCCCAGAGCTCAGGAGACACCACACGACCCTGAGAAGTGGGAGAATACCCCTGAAGAAGAGAAAAAGGGAGGACATCGCCATCTTTATTTTATTTTCTGTTTTGGTTTGCCCTGTCTTGAAGTACTGAAGACCAGAACAGTAGTGGAACCTAATAGTCTTCCACAGGGAAGACCTGAAGTCAGGCTACAATAAAAGCCCGGTTATCTCACTATAGCGTCCTGTGGTCCCTCCATCCCGCCTTTGGGCACCCCACAACCTAAAAAGTGGTGTCAGAAGTGCGATTTACATCCCAAGGTCTCGAACCATGACACAACCCATGCCTGTGGAGAGTATGATCACTCAGCTAGCGGAAGGACAAAGACACCTACAGCTGGTGCTAGAACAACAGGTCCAGACCGCACAAACGGATAGGCAAGCCCTGCAGGATGCTTTGAAGGAGCAGACCAACCTGCTCACGACCAATCAACAGATGCAGGACACTGCGATCCTGCAGCTCATAGATGCTATCGTGAGCATCAAGGTGCGTCCCAATGTCCCGGGGTCAGTATTACAAAAGTTTCAGGAGGGAGCGGACCCTGACTACTTTTTCATAAACTTTGAAAGGGTGGCAACCACTGCTGCTTGGCCCCAGAACGATGGAGCCAATACATTGCGCCCCTCCTATCAGGAGAACTACAGACAGCCTACCGGGCTGCCAATCCCACTGGCACTACGGCTTATGAAGAGGTTAAGAGGGCCATTCTCGAGCGCTTGGGTTGCGACCAAGCGTTCTACCAAACAAAGTTCCGAAAAGAAAAGTGGATGGCAGCAGACAACCCACGTTCTCTCTACTACCGGATCAAGGACTAGGGTAATAGGTGGTTGACGCCCCATACTTCTACTGTGGGAGAACTAACCGAAAAAGTATACATGGAGCAGTTCCTGGAGGCATTGCCATCAAACACCCATGCGTGGGTGAAACAGTACACTAACCTAAACTCCATAATGGCAGTGGAACTGGCCTGTGCTTTTCACAGGTCCCCTGAGTTCAAGGTTGGTATACCATGAGCCCCTTATCACTCCCCGAGAAGTAAACCTCGACCAGACCCTAAACCACAGACAACTCCCCGTATGCCTTACAGATACACCTCCCCTTCTCCCGGTCCAAGAGGACCCGGACCACAATGCTATCACTGTGCAGAATGGGGGCACATAGCCAGACAGTGTCCCCATCAGATCCCAGCGGCCGAACCTATGGAAGTGGGGTACTCCAGAGGGCAAATATATCTGACAGGGAAAGGCCCACAACAGTACAGAAGGGAGGTACTCTTAAACGGGAAGAAACAACAAGCTCTATAAGACACAGGATGTCACGTCATGGTGATAGATCAGGCCTTGGTATCCCGACCACAGATATGGGAAGCTGAACATGTGAATGTCACTTGTGTACACAGGGACACTAAAACGTATCCGGTAGCGGAGGTCCTGTTGGACGTAGCACATGACCCAAACCTACGGAAGGTGGGTGTCATTCCCTTTCTGCCTGAGGCTGTCATCATTGATACCGACCATCCTAGATTTGAACAGTACCTCGACGAGACCAAAGAGAACACCACAGCCTGGTTACACATAGCTCCCTTTAGCAAGGGCGACATAGAGAACACATATGGAAGGGACAAGAAGAGTAAACAAGAAAACAGAGGGAGAAGAGGGTCTTTACTCAATCACTGCTATCACGCCCTGGTTTTCCGCTCTCTCTTGCAGACACGTATTGGACGGCGCCGGTTAGTTTTTGCACAGCCCAGCAAGAGGACAACACCCTTACGCATGCTTGGGAGCAGGTCCAAGAGAAAGAGCCAAACCAGGTGGGACCCTATTTTTGTATCCAAAAAGGTTTATTATACAGGGCCGTGAAAGGGGACACACACTGTCACCCAGCTGCTAGTTCCCTTTCCCTTTTGTGAGCACGTGCTGCAACTTGCACATAACCAAACCGGGGGCGGACACTACGGCAAAGAAAACACCTTAAAGTACCTGTTGGGTAGGTTTTATTGGCCAGGCGTCTATAGAGACGAAGCGAGACACTGTGCAGCGTATGTACGGTGTCATCAATACACCAACCTAGGAGTAGTAAAGAAAGCCCCCCCTGTAACCCTTGCCCATCATTGACATCCCGTTTAAACAGGTAGGGATAGACTTGGTTTGCCCTTTGCCCCCCTCAGCCAGAGGTCACAAGTACATCCTGGTTATAGTTGATTATGCTAGCAGGTACCCAGGGGCATTCCCTTTATCCAGCATTACCAATCCCACCATAGCCCAGGCCATGATATCCTTTTTTTAAAGAGTAGGGTTCCCATCCGAGATCCGAACGGTCCAAGGGACCCCTTTCATGTCCCGCCTAATGGCACAAGTCTGTACAATCCTGGGTATAGATCAGATCCGGACAGCGGTGTACCACCCCCAGACAGATGGCCTTGCAGAACGCTATATTAAGACCATTAAAAGCATGCTTCGCAAGGTCATCTTGGAGACAGGGAGGGACTAGGACCAAAAGCTGCCCCTGGTCCTTTTTGCCATCCGGACACATGAGCAGAGGTCCACTGGCTACTCTTCAGTTGAACTGTTGTTCGGAAGAAAACCCAGAACACTACTAGACATGGCGGTAGTGCAATGGGAGGAGTAGGAGGAAGAAGGAAAGCCCTTGACACGATACTCTACTGATCTTAAATCCACAATAACCCGACTATGGGGTTTGGTGCACGACAGTATGGAAAAAGCGAAGGGGAACAAAAAAGACGTATTATGACCGGAATAGCCAGCTAAGGGAATTCAATCCTGGTGACAAGGTGCTTCTCCTACTCCCGTCCTCTGTAAACGAACTGTTAACCCAGTGGCAGGCCCCTATGTTATTGAAAAGATGGTAGCCCCTGTCACGTATAGTGTTCTGATACCCCAACGAGCTGGAGGTAAACAGATATATCACGTGAACCTCTTATAAAATGGGAGGAACCCGCATTTCTCTTAGTAACAGATATTTCTGCCCTCCTTGTGAATACAGATAAACACCTAGACATTTCCCTGCAACATACTCAAGAATCCAAGACTGAGGCGGTTCCGACTGGGGACGTCCTGTTCCCTACACAAAAACTGCAGCTGCGTTCTCTGCTAGACAACTTCCCAGGCCTTTTTTCTTCCACCCCCAGGTTGACCACCCTGGTACAACACAACATTATATCACTGGACCGTACCATTGTAAAACAAAAACCTTATTGAATCCCAGCAGTAAGAAGGGAAGCAGTAGAAAAGAAAGTGACTACCATGCTACAGGCCCTAATAATAGAACCCTCTCAAAGCAATTGGAGCTCCCCTATTGTGATCGTCCCAAAGGCCGACGGCAGCCTGCGCTTCTGCATAGACTTCCGCCATCTTTATGGTGATCTCCTTCACCGGTGGGTGAAGGAGATCACCAAGTTCGGCACCTAACCCATGCCCCAAATCGATGAGCTTATCGAATGGTTAGGAAAAGCTAGGTAAATGTCAACCATTGACCTTACCAAGGGATATTGGCAAATAGCCTTGACCCCACAAGCCAGAGAGAAAACTGCATTTTCAACCCCCTCGGGTCTATAGCAGTCCAAGATGTTCCCCTTCGGCTTGCACGGGGCACCCACGACATTACAACGACTGATGGATAGGATTCTGAAGCCCCGTCTGGAATACACCACCGCGTACCTTGATGACATTGTCATTTTCAGCCCCACTTGGGAGGACCACTTGAAGCACCTAGCCGTTGTGTTTTCAGCCATCAGAGCCGCCGGTCTCACTATAAATCCAAAGAAGTCCCTGTTAGTAACTTACTCCATCCAGTATTTAAGGTATACGATACAGGAGTGTCTCATAAAACCACAAAGTAAGCAAAGTGGAAGCCATCAGGGCAATCCCTGCCCCCACTACCAAATGAGACATACGCTCCTTCCTAGGTTTCATAGGGTATTACCGTAGGTTTATCCCGAACTTTTCCTCCCTAGCCAGCCCCCTGTCCGACCTGCTAACAAATAAACACCCTTCACATATACCCGCCTGGGACCCCAAACACAAGTGTATTTTCAGGCCTTGAAGGAAGCCATTTGTTCAGCCCCCGTGTTACACTAGCCTGACTTCCATAAAACCTTCATCCTGCAAACGGATGCTTCTGGCCTCCGGCTGGGCGCCGTGCTATATCAGCCTGACTCTAACAGTGACCTCAAGTCTCTTCTCTACATCAGTAGAAAACTGTTCCCCAAGAGAGGCATTACTCTACGATAGAGAAAGAGTGCTTAACGATAAAGTAGGCCTTGGAAGCCCTACAATATTACCTGCTGAGATGACCATTTATTGTATTCACGGATCACGCCCCTCTCACCTGGCTTGTGAAGAACAGGAACACCAACCCTCGAATTCTCCGATGGTTCTTAGCATTACAACCTTTTTCATTTCAGACAATGCACATTCCTGGAGCCAGGCAAATCAGTGCTGACTACCTGTCCCAACACTGAATGGCCCCAACGCCCAGTCCTAAGGGGGGAGGTCTGTGAGGAGGACGGGACCGACGCAGACCGGATACAGCCAATGGACGGGCCAATCCCTCCCACCCAGCCGGAGTCGTCGAGTGGTCTAGTCTCGACCAGAGCAAGGGGGAGGAGCCTGTGATGCCAGCGGAAAGAGATAACCCAGGAGGCGGACCAGCGGAGGTGATGTGTAATGCGCAAACCCGGCAGGCTGCTGAAGAGAGAAGACGCGCTAGGTCGTGGCTCAAGGTGAGTACTGCTCAGGGGATCGTTTTGGTGGGGGTGGTGGGGAAACACTGGGAATTAAAGTACACAGTGATTTTTTTTTTCCGAGCATGCACTAATCCCTCATGGTTCCTTTTCCCCACCACATGGTGACTGGTGATGGTAGCACAGACTAGTAAAAAGCCCCGAGAGCCCAGTTTTAACCCCAATCTGATTTCTCCCCCCTTCCAAACCCCTGCACAAGAGAGAGAAAGAGAGCAAGAGGCCCATATCCCAGGAGATGCCACACGACCCTGAGAAGCAGGAGGAGCCCCCTGAAGATGAGAAAAGGGGAGGACATGGCCATAGTTATTTTATTTTATCTTTTGCTTTGCCCATTCTTGAAGTACTGAATACCAGAATAGTAGTGAAACCTAATAGTCTCCCACAGGGAAGACCTGAAATCAGGCTACAATAAAAGCCCGGTTATTTCACTATTGTGTCCTGCGGTCCCTCCATCCCCCCTTTGGGCACCCCACACCCTACAATATCATTGAGTTCCTTAGTTTTCTCCATTACGTCATTTCTTTCTATTTCAGCATACTTGATTAAAATCCTAATCATATTGGTAGAGCTGCCTGCACTATTATCAGTCCATTCACATAGAAGTACTGAATTAGGATTTTCAAATGTTGGCGTAATCATGATGCGCAATACCCTCAGGACTCAACCTACTTGAATATACTGTTTCAGGGATCCCACTTCCCACCAGCATGAGATTGCTCTCTTTTTTGATTTTCCAAATTCCTGCAATTTTTTCCCAATTTTGTTTTTCACTATTTGTGTTGGTCCTCCTCTATCCATGTTATTGGAGGTAGCTGTTTCCTTGAAGAGCTTTTGAGCCTCCTGCTCTCGAGCTGCACACTCATCATCACTTATTCTCGGTGAACTGCCCTTGCTTATCGGCAACTCCCTTCCTTTCCTTCACTCTCTTGAAGAGCTTGTCGCTTCTCAGCCGGTTCCCGACTCCCCGTTGCTCGCCCTAGGGAATATTAATTCTGTGCTTTATAAAGATTAATATTTTCCCTTCTGTTACTTAACCCCTTCACTGCTAGGCCTATTCCCCCCCCTGTGCTAAGCCTTTTTTTGGCTATTTGGGGTAGTGCGCGCTTAGGCCCCTTTAACTTTTTGACCATGTAAGGTATCCACGCCAAATTTGCGTCCTTTTCTTCCAACATCATGGGGATTCTAAAGGTACCCAAGGTTTGTGGATTCCCCTGGAGGGGTCCCAGAAATTATTCAAAATACAGCACATTTTTGTTTTATTTTTGGAAAAAGGGCTGCAAATGAAAGCGTCTGGGTTTTTCCCTGCAAATGGTATCAAAAAAGGGTTTATGGGGCGGAAATCACCATTTTCCCAGCTTTTTGGGAATGACAGACTTTTGTCAGAAAACCAACATTTTTTACACAGTTTTGGCATTTTTCTGGGACATAGCCTATTTCTGCTATTTTTTGTGCTTTCAACCTCCTGGTAGAAATGGGTATGAAAGCAATAATGGATCCTGGAAAGCTATACATTTTAGAAAAGTAGACAAAATTCCAAATTCAGCAAGGGGTCATTTGTGTAGAACCTTCAAGGTTTCTTTATAGGAACTAACAGTTAAATATTGGAAAAATTGAAAATTAGTTAAAAAAACAGCCTTTTGTGTCAACGTTTTCACCTGTAACTCCTTTTAATTATGACATTTCTTTGAAAGCAATATATCATTACATCCGCTGGACCTTTATGGTTGTGGGGATATATAGGACTTGTAGGTTCACCAAGAACCTGACGAACCCAGAGTCAAAAACTGAGCAGCAATTTGCAATGGCTTTTTATTACGTACCGGGTATATAGCAATTATTGTGGGAAAATGTATACATGGAAAAATCGGTATGAAAGACACCTATGTATTTCTGAAATGGGAACAAATTATAGAGTTTAGAAACAGTAGATATTTGCACATTTTCGAAAATTGGGAATACTCATACTAGCTTGAGAATTATTGGTCATTTATCAAAATGAATTCTTTTTTACACAATGTCTTTCATTTGGAAGGCAGAAATGCATCAAAAGTCAATAGGTAATAACAGTTGCTTTACAAATCTGAATTACCCTAAGTCTCCCGATAAAAATGGTACCTCACATGTGTGGGTAGGCATAGTGCCCACGACAGAAAATGGCTCAAAACCCAAAGTGAGCACACCACATTTTCACAATGACAAATTACCCTTTTTTTGCATAGTGCCTAGTTGTAGTTTTTGAACCCTAGCTCTGCCAGCACCTAGGGAAACCCAGCAAACCTATACCTTTTTGAAAACTAGACACCCAGGGGAATCCAGGATGGGGTGACTTGACTGCCTCTCACCAGTCTCTGTTAGCCAGAATCCCTTGCAAACCTAACAAATTGTCAAAAAAAACAAATGTTCCCCACATTTCTGTGGTGGAAAGTTCTGGAATCTGTGTGGATCCACAAATTTCCAACCACCCCGCGTTCCCCGAAGTCTTCCGAGAAAAATGGTACCTCACTTGTGTGGGTTGGCCTAGTGCCCGCGATAGGAAACGACACAAAACGCAACGTGGTCACACCTCAATTTTGCAGTGAAAAATGACCCTTTTTTGGCAAAGTGCCTAGCTGTAGTTTTTGAACCCTAGCTCTGCTGACACCTAGGGAAACCTAGAAAACCTATATATTTTTGAAAACTAAGACACCCAGGGGAATCCAGGATGGGGTGACTTGACTGCCTTCCACCAGGTTCTGTTACCCAGAATCCCTTGCAAACCTAAAAAATTGTCAAAAAAACTAATTTTCCCCGAATTTCTGTGGTGGAAAGTTCTGGAATCTGCGTGGATCCACAAATTTCCAACCACCCCGCGTTCCCCAAAGTCTTTCAAGAAAAATGGTACCTCACTTGTGTGGGTCGGCCAAGTGGCCGTGACAGGAACCGGCTCAAAACGCAACGTGGACACACCTCAATTTCGCAGTGAAAAATGACCCTTTTTAGGCAAAGTGCCTAGCTGTAGTTTTTTAACCATTGCTCTGCCAGCACCTAAGGAAACCTAGCAAACCTATACATTTTTGAAAACTAGACACCCAGGGGAATCCAGGATGGGGTGACTTGACTGCCTCCCACCAGGTTCTGTAACCCAGAATCCCTTGCAAATCTAAAAAATTGTCCAAAAAACACATTTTCCCCACATATCTGTAGTGGAAAGTTCTGTAATCCGCGTGGATCCACAAATTTCCACAGGCCGCGTGTTCCCGAAAGTCTTCCGAGAAAAATGGTACCTCACTTGTGTGGGTTGGCCTAGTGCCCGCAACAGGAAACGGCGGAAAACGCAACGTGGGCACAGCTCAATTTTGCAGTGAAAAATTACCCTTTTTTGGCAAAGTGCCTAGTTGTAGTTTTTGAACCATAGCTCTGCCGGCACCTAGGGAAACCTAGCAAACCTATACATTTTTGAAAACTACACACCCTGGGGAATCCAGGATGGAGTGACTTGACTGCCTCCCACCAGGTTCTGTTACCCGGAATCCCTTGCAAACCTAAAACATCGTCAAACAAACCACATTTTGCCCACATTTCTGTGGTGGAAAGTTCTGGAATCCGCGTGGATCCACAAATTTCCACCCACCCCACATTACCCAAAGTCTTCTGAGAAAAATGGTACCTCACTTGTGTGGGTCGGCCTAGTGCCCGCGACAGGAATTGGCGCAAAACGCAACGTGGACGCACCTCAATTTCGCAGTGAAAAATGACCCCTTTTTGGCAAAGTGCCTAGCTGTATTTTTTTAACCATAGCTCTGCCGGCACCCAGAGAAACCTAGCAAACCTATACATTTTTGAAAACTAGACACCCAGGGGAATCCAGGATGTGGTGACTTGACTGCCTCCCACCAGGTTGTGTTACCCAGAATCCCTTGCAAACCTAAACAATTGTCAAAAGAAACGCATTTTGCCCACATTTCTGTGGTGGAAAGTTCTGTAATCCGCATGAATCCACAAATTTCCACCCACCCCGCATTCCCCAAAGTCTTCCGAGAAAAATGGTACCTCACTTGTGTGGGTCGGCCTAGTGCCCGCGACAGGAAACGGCGCAAAATGCAATGTGGACACACCTCAATTTCGCAGTGAAAAATGACCCTTTTTTGGAAAAGTGCCTAGCTTTAGTTTTTTAACCCTAGCTCTGCCGGTACCTAGGGAAACCTACCAAACCCACACATTTCTGAAAACTAGACACCCAGGGGATTCCAGGGAGGTATGGCTTGCATGGATCCCCCAACGTTTCCGTACCCAGAAACCCCTGCAAACCTCATTTTTAGCTGAAAAATCCACTTTTATCACACATGTTTGTGTTGGAAAGTTGTGGCATCACAGGGCTGACACAAATTTCCTACCACCTAGCGTTCCCCCGGGTCTCCCGATAAAAAGGGTGCCTCACTCGTGTGGGAGGCCCAAGTACCCGTGACAGGCAAGGGCCCAAAACGTAGTGAGGCGACATCAAAATTGCCTATCACAAAACAACCTGGTTTTGCAAGGGGGGTCACCTGGATTTTTGGCCCTTTGCTTGGCGGCCATCTAGGGAATCCTACCAAACCCACACATTTCTGAAAACTAGACACCCTGGGGCTACCATGGAAATATGGCTTGCATGGATCCTTCAACGTTTCCTTACCCAAAATCCCCTGCAAACCTCAATTTTAGCTGAAAAAAATCACTTTTTTCACACATTTTTGTGTGGGAAAGTTGTGGCATCACTGGGCTGACACAAATTTCCTACTACTCGGTGTTCCCCCGGGTCTCTCGATAAAAATGGTGCCTCACTCATGTGGGAGGCCCAAGTACCCGCGAAAAGGCAAGGGCCCAAAACATATTGAGGCGACATCAAAATTGCCTAACACCAAACAACCTGGTTTTTCAAGGGGTGTCACCTGGGTTTTTGGCCCCGTGCTCGGCGGCCATCTAGGGAAACCTACAAAACCCACATCTTTCTGAAAACTAGACACCCGGGCGATTGCAGGGAGGTATGGCTTGCATAGATTCCCCAACGTTTCCTTACCTAGAATCCCCTGCAAACCTGAATTTTAGCTGAAAAAATAATTTTTTCACATGTTTTTGTGTGGGAAAGTTGTGGCATCACTGGGCTGACACAAATTTCCTACCACCCAGCGTTCTCCCGGGTCTCCCGATAAAAATGGTGCCTCAATCATGTGGGAGGCCCAAGTACCCGCGACAGGCAAGGGTCCAAAATGTGTGAAAAAAGTTATTTTTTCAGCTAAAATTAAGTTTTGCAGGGGATTCTGGGTAAGGAAACGTTGGGGGATCCACGCAAGCCATACCTCCCTGGAATCTCCTGGGTGTCTAGTTTTCAGAAATGTGTGGGTTTGGTAGATTTCTCTAGGTGCTGGCAGAGCTAGGGCTCAAAAACTAAAGCTAGGCACTTTGCCAGCGTAATCGTTGGGGTCTAGTGGGCTTTTTGCCCCCTGGGGGGCAGATTGGGGGCTACTGCCCCCATCTTCCCCCCAAGGAGGGCAGACAGGCTGTAATTGTTGCGGGAAGGGGGTGGGGGCATTGGCATGCCCGTTTTGGGCAGCTCCCACCCTAATTAAAATTTGACCAAAAAAATCCCTGGTGTCTAGTGGGCTTTTAGCCCCCCCGGGGGGGAAGATTGGGGGCTAATGCCTCCATCTGCCCCGCAGGGGAGGCAGAAAGCCTACTAGATTCCAGGGATTTTTTTGAGCAAATTTTAATTAGGGTGGGGGCTTCCCAAAACGGGAATGCCAATGCCCCCAACCCTAATGAAAATTTGTCCACAAAAATCCCTGGTGTCTAGTGGGCTTCCCCCCCCCTGTGGGGGCAGATTGGGGGCTACTGCCCCATCTGCTCCCCAGGGGGGGGCAGGAAGGCTGCAATTTTTGCGGGGGAGGGGTTGGGGAAATGGGCATGCCCGTTTTGGGCTGCCCCACTCTAATTCAAATTTGCCCCCCCAAAAAAACCCTGGCGTCTAGAGGGCTTTTTGCCCCCCGGTGGGGCAGATTGGGGGGTTAATGACCCGATCTGCCCCCTGGGGGGGCTGAATGTACACTAGACGCCAGGGAGTTTTTTGGGCAAATTTTATATGGGTGGGGTCTGCCCAAAACCGGCATGCCAATGCCCCCACCCTAATTCAAATTTGCCCCAAAAATCCCTAGCATCTACTGGGCTTTTTGCCCCCCGGGGGGCAGGAAGGCTGTAATTTTTGCAGGTGAGGGGGTGGGGGCATGGGCATGCCTGTTTTGGGCAGCCCCCACCCTAATTCAAATTTGCCTAATATAAATCCCTGGGGACTAGTGGGCTTTTTGCCCCCCCAGGGGTGCAGATGGGGGCTTATGCCCCCATCTGCCCCCCAGGGAGGCAGAAAGCCTACTAGATGCCAGGGATCTTTTTGAGCAAATTTTAATTAGGGTGGGTGTTGCCAAAAATGGGCATGCCAATGCCCCCATCCTAATAAAAATGTTTCCAAAAAATACCCTGGCGTCTTGTGGGCTTTTTTCCCCTCGGATGGGAAAATTGGGGGCTACTGCCCCATCAGCTCCCCCGGGGGGGCAGGAAGGCTGCAATTTTTGTGGGGGAGGGTGTGGGGGCATGGGCATGCCTGTTTTGGGCTTTTTGCCCCCCCAGGAGTGCTGGTTGGGGCTAATGCCCCCAGAAAGCCTACTAGACACCAGGAATTTTTTTGAGCAAATTTTAATTAGGGTGGGGGCTATCCAAAACGGGCATGGCAATGCCCCAACCCTAATTAAAATTTGCCCCAAAAATCCCTGGCATCTACTGGGCTTTTTGCCCCCCCGGGGGGAAGATTGGGGGCTACTGCCCCATCTGCTCCCTGGGGGGACAGGAAGGCTGTGATTTTTGCGGGGAGGGGGTGGGGGCATGGGCATGCCCGTTTTGGGCTGCCCCACTCTAATTCAAATTTGTCCACAAAAATCCCTGGTGTCTAGTGGGCTTCCCCCCCCCTGTGGGGGCAGATTGGGGGCTACTGCCCCATCTGCTCCCCAGGGGGGGCAGGAAGGCTGCAATTTTTGTGGGGGAGGGGTTGGGGAAATGGGCATGCCCGTTTTGGGCTGCCCCACTCTAATTCAAATTTGCCCCCCAAAAAAACCCTGGCGTCTAGAGGGCTTTTTGCCCCCCGGTGGGGCAGATTGGGGGGTTAATGACCCGATCTGCCCCCTGGGGGGGCTGAATGTCCACTAGACGCCAGGGAGTTTTTTGGGCAAATTTTAATTAGGGTGGGGTCTGCCCAAAACCGGCATGCCAATGCCCCCACCCTAATTCAAATTTGCCCCAAATATCCCTAGCATCTACTGGGCTTTTTGCCCCCCGGGGGGCAGGAAGGCTGTAATTTTTGCAGGTGAGGGGGTGGGGGCATGGGCATGCCTGTTTTGGGCAGCCCCCACCCTAATTCAAATTTGCCTAATATAAATCCCTGGGGACTAGTGGGCTTTTTGCCCCCCCAGGGGTGCAGATTGGGGGCCTATGCCCCCATCTGCCCCCCAGGGGGGCAGAAAGCCTACTAGATGCCAGGGATCTTTTTGAGCAAATTTTAATTAGGGTGGGTGTTGCCAAAAATGGGCATGCCAATGCCCCCACCCTAATAAAAATGTTCCCAAAAAATACCCTGGCGTCTTGTGGGCTTTTTTCTCCTCGGATGGGAAAATTTGGGGCTACTGCCCCATCAGCTCCCCCGGGGGGGCAGGAAGGCTGCAATTTTTGTGGGGGAGGGTGTGGGGGCATGGGCATGCCTGTTTTGGGCTTTTTGCCCCCCCAGGAGTGCTGGTTGGGGCTAATGCCCCCAGAAAGCCTACTAGACACCAGGGATTTTTTTGAGCAAATTTTAATTAGGGTGGGGGCTATCCAAAACGGGCATGGCAATGCCCCAAGCCTCATTAAAATTTGCCCCAAAAATCCCTGGCATCTACTGGGCTTTTTGCCCCCCCGGGGGGAAGATTGGGGGCTACTGCCCCATCTGCTCCCTGGGGGGACAGGAAGGCTGTGATTTTTGCGGGGAGGGGGTGGGGGCATGGGCATGCCCGTTTTGGGCTGCCCCACTCTAATTCAAATTTGTCCACAAAAATCCCTGGTGTCTAGTGGGCTTCCCCCCCCCCCCCTGTGGGGGCATATTGGGGGCTACTGCCCCATCTGCTCCCCAGGGGGGGGGCAGGAAGGCTGCAATTTTTGCGGGGGAGGGGTTGGGGAAATGGGCATGCCCGTTTTGGGCTGCCCCACTCTAATTCAAATTTGCCCCCCCAAAAAAACCCTGGCGTCTAGAGGGCTTTTTGCCCCCCGGTGGGGCAGATTGGGGGGTTAATGACCCGATCTGCCCCCTGGGGGGGCTGAATGTCCACTAGACGCCAGGGAGTTTTTTGGGCAAATTTTAATTAGGGTGGGGTCTGCCCAAAACCGGCATGCCAATGCCCCCACCCTAATTCAAATTTGCCCCAAATATCCCTAGCATCTACTGGGCTTTTTGCCCCCCGGGGGCAGGAAGGCTGTAATTTTTGCAGGTGAGGGGGTGGGGGCATGGGCATGCCTGTTTTGGGCAGCCCCCACCCTAATTCAAATTTGCCTAATATAAATCCCTGGGGACTAGAGGGCTTTTTGCCCCCCCAGGGGTGCAGATTGGGGGCCTATGCCCCCATCTGCCCCCCAGGGGGGCAGAAAGCCTACTAGATGCCAGGGATCTTTTTGAGAAAATTTTAATTAGGGTGGGTGTTGCCAAAAATGGGCATGCCAATGCCCCCACCCTAATAAAAATGTTCCCAAAAAATACCCTGGCGTCTTGTGGGCTTTTTTCCCCTCGGATGGGAAAATTGGGGGCTACTGCCCCATCAGCTCCCCCGGGGGGGCAGGAAGGCTGCAATTTTTGTGGGGGAGGGTGTGGGGGCATGGGCATGCCTGTTTTGGGCTTTTTGCCCCCCCAGGAGTGCTGGTTGGGGCTAATGCCCCCAGAAAGCCTACTAGACACCAGGGATTTTTTTGAGCAAATTTTAATTAGGGTGGGGGCTATCCAAAACGGGCATGGCAATGCCCCAACCCTAATTAAAATTTGCCCCAAAAATCCCTGGCATCTACTGGGCTTTTTGCCCCCCCGGGGGGAAGATTGGGGGCTACTGCCCCATCTGCTCCCTGGGGGAACAGGAAGGCTGTGATTTTTGCGGGGAGGGGGTGGGGGCATGGGTATGCCCGTTTTGGGCTGCCCCACTCTAATTCAAATTTGCCCCCAAAAAAACCCTGGCTTCGAGGGATTTTTGCCCCCCGGAGGAACAGATGGGGCTAATGCCCCCATCTGCCCCCCAGGGGGGGCTGAAAGTCCACAAGACACCAGTGAGTTTTTTGGGCACATTTTAATTAGGGTGGGGACTGCCCAGAGCGGGCATGCCAATTCCCCCACCCTAATTAAAATTTGCCCTAAAAGTCCCTGGCGTCTACTGGGTTTTTTGCCCCACCGGGGGGCAGATTGGGGGCTAATGCTCCCATCTGCCCCCCAGGGTTGGCAGGAATGCTGTAATGTTTGTGGGGAGGGGGTGGGGGTAAGGGTATGCCCATTTTGGGCAGCCCCACCCTAATTCAAATCCGCCCCCCAAAAAAACCCTGCCGTCAAGTGGGCATTTTGCCCCCCCGGTAGGGCAGATGTGGCTAATGCCCCCACCTGCCCCCAAGGGGCTAAAAGTCCATAAGATGCCAGGGAGTTCTTTGAGCAAATTTTAATTAGGGTGGGGGCTGCCCAAAATGGGCATGCCAATGCCCCCACCCTAATTAAAATTTGCCCAAAAAATCCCTGGCATCTACTGGGCTTTTTGCCCCGCCGGGGGGCCGATTGGGGGCTAATGCCCCCATTTGCCTCCCAGGGTTGGCAAGAAGGCAGTAATTGTTGCGGGGGAGGGGGTGGGGGCATGGGCATGCCTGTTTTGGGCAGCCCCACCCTAATTCAAATTTGCCTAAAAATATCCCCGGCGACTAGTGGGCTTTTTGCCCCCTTGGGATTCAGATTGGGGGCTGATGCCCCTAGGGGGGCAGAAAGCCTACTAGACACCAGGGAAATTTTGAGCAAATTTTAATTAGGATGGGGGTTGCCAAAACGGGCATGCCAATGCCCCACCCTAATAAAAATATGCCCAAAATAATCCCTGTTGTCTAGTGGGCTTTTTGCCCCCCCAGAGGGAAGATTGGGGGCTACTGCCCCATCTGCCCCCCAGGGGGCAGGAATGCTGTAATGTTTGTGGGGAGGGGGTGGGGGTAAGGGTATGCCCGTTTTGGGCAGCCTCACCCTAATTCAAATTTGCCCCCCAAAAAATCCCTGCCGTCAAGTGGGCTTTTTGCCCCCCCCGGTAGGGCAGATGTGGCTAATGCCCCCATCGGCCCCCAAGGGGGGCTAAAAGTCCACAAGATGCCAGGGAGTTTTTTGGGCAAATTTTAATTAGGGTGGAGGCTGCCCAAAATGGGCATGCCAATGCCCCCACCCTAATTAAAATTTGCCCAAAAAATCCCTGGCATCTACTGGGCTGTTTGCCCCGCCGGGGGCCCGATTGGGGGCTAATGCCCCCATTTGCCCCGCCGTGGGGCAGATTGGGGGCTAATGCCCCCATTTGCCTCCCAGGGTTGGCAAGAAGGTAGAAATTGTTGCGGGTGAGGGGGTGGGGGCATGGGCATGCCTGTTTTGGGCAGCCCCCACCCTAATTAAAATTTGCCTAAAAATATCCCTGGCGACTAGTGGGCTTTTTGCCCCCTTGGGATTCAGATTGGGGGCTGATGCCCCTATCTGCCCCACAGGGGAGTAGAAAGCCTACTACACACCAGGGAATTTTTGAGCAAATTTTGATTAGGATGGGGGTTGCCAAAAATGGGCATGCCAATGCCCCACCCTAATAAAAATATGCCCAAAATAATCCCTGGTGTCTAGTGGGCTTTTTGCCCCCCCCGGAGGGAAGATTGGGGGCTACTGCCCCATCTGCCCCCCAGGGGGCAGGAATGCTGTAATGTTTGTGGGGAGGGGGTGGGGGTAAGGGTATGCCTGTTTTGGGCAGCCTCACCCTAATTCAAATTTGCCCCCCAAAAAAACCCTGTCGTCAAGTGGGCTTTTTGCCCCCCCAGGTAGGGCAGATGTGGCTAATGCCCCCATCTGCCCCCAAGGGGGGCTAAAAGTCCACAAGATGCCAGGGAGTTTTTTGGGCAAATTTTAATTAGGGTGGGGGCTGCCCAAAATGGGCATGCCAATGCCCCCTACCCTCATTAAAATTTGCCCAATAAATCCCTGGCATCTACTGGGCTATTTGCCCCGCCGGGGGGGCGATTGGGGGCTAATGCCTCCATTTGCCCCGCCGGGTGGCAGATTGGGGGCTAATGCCCCCATTTGCCTCCCAGGATTGGCAAGAAGGCATTAATTGTTGCGGGGGAGGGGGTGGGGGCATGGGCATGCCTGTTTTGGGCAGCCCCACCCTAATTCAAATTTGCCTAAAAACATCCCTGGCGACTAGTGGGCTTTTTGCCCCCTTGGGATTCAGATTGGGGGCTGATGCCCCTATCTGCCCCCCAGGGGGCAGAAAGCCTACTAGACACCAGGGAATTTTTGAGCAAATTTTAATTAGGGTGGGGGTTGCCAAAAACGGGCATGCTAATGCCCCCCCTAATAAAAATATGCCCAAAATAATCCCTGGGGTCTAGTGGGCTTTTTGCCCCCCCCCGGAGGGAAGATTGGGGGCTACTGCCCCATCTGCCCCCCAGGGGGCAGGAATGCTGTAATGTTTGTGGGGAGGGGGTGGGGGTAAGGGTATGCCCGTTTTGGGCAGCCCCACCCTAATTCAAATGTGCCCCCCTAATAAACCCTGGCATCAAGTGGGCTTTTTGCCCCTCCCCGGCAGGGCAGATGGGGCTAATGCCCCCATCTGCCCCCAGGGGGTCTAAAAGTCCACAAGATGCCAGGGAGATTTTTTGGCCAATTTATAAGGGTGGGGCTATCCAAAACGGGCATGCCAATGCCCCCACCCTAATTAAAATTTGCCCCAAAAATCCCTGGCATCTACTGGGCTTTTTACCCCCCGGGGGACAGATTGGGGGTTAATGCCCCCATCTGCCCCCCAGGGATGGCAGAAAGGCTGTAATTTTTGTGGGGGAGGGGTGAGGGCATTGGCATGCTGATTTTGGGCAACCCCCACCCTAATTCAGATTTGCCCTCTCCCTGGTGTCTAGTGGGTGGATCACTGCTTGGGGTTCGCCCTCCAGGGATCCACTGGGAAGGGGTACCATTGGAAAGGGGAGATTCTGCCCTTTCCAATTATACCTCTCCCGTCTTTCTACGTGCCCGGGGGGGCTGAGATAGCCCCCTGAGCACATAGAAAGTGAAACTGAAATAAGCTTAAAGGCTCATTTCAGTTTCGGTTTCTGTGTAATGAAGACAGCGCGACATGCACTCTGATCTTCATGGCACAGAAACCAGGGAGGGGGCCTCGGGAGCTGGGGAAGCTCTTCCCCAGCTCCCAAGGTCACAGGGATTAAATAGAAATCCCTCTGCTGTCTGCAGCAGAGGGATTTTGTGCCCCTGGCCTCATGACGGAATGGTTCTGTCATGAGCACAGGGGCACTCATGCTCATGACGGAACCATTCCGTCATGAGTATCGAAGGGGTTAAGCTTAAGTAGAAAGAGTGTTTTTCACCTCTGCAAATTCTAACACATATCCTACTGTTGCTTAGGTAAGAGTGGGAATAGTTAATCTGACTGCTCCAGAGTCCAACACTTTCCCAACTGTTCCTCAGGTTGCAGTGGGTGTAGTAAATTTGACCCCTCCAGAGTACAACACTATCCCTACTGTTGCTTACACTGTAGTGGGAATAGTAAATCGAACACCTCCACAATCCAATACTTCATCTACTGTTGCTTAAATTGGAGTAGAATAGTAAATCTGACCTCTCCAAAGTTCAACACATTCCCTACTGTTACACAGGTTGGAGTAGAAGTAGTGAATTTTACCTCCCCAAGTCAAATTTTTGTATGTGATTTTTTTAAAAAGTTGTTTTAATATATATTTTTGTTGTAATTTTAATTTTAAAAGTCAGGTTAATGTAAATATTTTTTAATTTTTGCATTTATCTGTATATACCTTACGTTTATGATTATAATTAATTTGTATTGCAATTTCTATTTTTGTTTACATAATGATGTAATTTTTAGATACGTTTCAGCAATTATTTTAAAGTATATATGTCATACTTTTGATTTATATTTATATAATAAATATGTTGTTTAAATATATAATGTTATTTTTAAAGTTAATATAGTGTATAATAGTTACAATGTGATATATTTACTCATTTTTGACAATATTGTGGTCTTCTATTTATTTGTTGTTGATATTTTTGCCATTACATACAAATAATCTCTCAGTGGGTGTTATAGCAGCTGAAACAGCAGGTGCATAAGCATTAATATAGAAAGGGGAGAAATAAAAAGAGACAGAGAGAGGGGGAAGGGAAAATATGAAGCTGGGGAAATGTAAGGGAAGGAAAGAGAGAGTCTGGACAGACATCAGAGCAGAAAGAATAATAGAGAGGCTAGTGATTGATTAGAGAGGGAGAAGAGAGGCAGAAAGGAGAGAGAAAAATAATGAATGAAAGGTTTGAACATTGTGTACTATGGATGTTTCATTCTCGACATATTAGTATCTAATTTTTGGGTGAGTTAAGTTGTTCACTAATCAATCTTTGATTGACAAGTCAGAGTGCTCAGGAAGTTAGATAATCTGTGTTTTATCAGTTTTACAATAATCGGTGTATTGCTAGTGTAGTTGATGGTCTTGATGCATTCTTGCAATGTTGTAAAAGAGAGTTTGAAGGGAAGTCCTGGGTTTATTGTCCCTTGAGTTACTCCATAGTCTGTGCTGAAAGAAACTGCCAAGAACATAGACAGCAAGATGATGCCAGACCTGCTGTATAGGAAGAGGAAAATAAGAGCTTGTTTTGGATGTTTCTTGGGATGCCATCTCCATGACCAGGCCATGATGTGACATGTTTGGTGTCAAAGAAACAATGGTTCTGTCGGGTGAAAGGCAACTTTTTTGTGCTAATGGTACGAATCATACGTTATTCAAACGATGCAATTAATCCTGAACAACACACGATATAAAACAATTTGTAGGGTAATTAGCGATTTTTATAAATTGCATCATTCATATATATTCAGAAGCATTTAGGTAAGCCGTCAAAATACAAAGTGATAACAGTTAGTGATAAGGTGCCAATTGGTGCTCAGTGATATTGTGCGTGCTATATACAAGGTGATTTAAAAGGTCAGAAAATTATTATTGGCTAGAAAACAGGTATTCATAGTAGAACTGCGAAATAAATCAATTCATTTTGCGCAGGCTCTAGTTACTGGTCCAGGGGATAGTGTCGACGTTTCAACCCAGATACTGCACAACTATAAGGTCAGTGCGGGTCTTCATCAGGACATGGGCAAAAGGATGACGGCCTAATTGTGAAACAGGGTTACATGTGGTGGAATCACACCTGAACCCTTCAGAAAATTGCGAAGCCTGGGCATCCGATGTGAGTCTCAAGATGGAGGCATTCCAATTCTATCTTAGTTGAATTTAGATGCTGAGGCGGCTGTCTCCCACCTACACCCGTCTAATCATGGTGAAATCAGCACATCATACGAAATATTCCAGTCTTTATTCAATGTGTATACTGGGGCGGCTGGCCGTCAATAATTTGTGCGTCTCAACCGTTTATTCTTGATCGAATGCTGGGCACCGGGCGGAGCCCAATGTCCTTGCTCGTCCATCAGTATGATGTGCTGATTTCACATGGATAATTCTGATGGTGGGGCCAGTTGTAAATTAATTAGCTGGAATGTGGCTGGGTCCAGTTCTAAAAGAGCGGACCCATCCTGGCTCGATTTCCTAGGCAAACATGATATTATTGCCATGCAGGAAACTTGGGACCTTTCTAGTAACCTTTGTCTGGATGGTTACTCTAGTTTTGTGGTACCGGCAGTCATGGGAGGGGCAGGACGTGCCAAAGGGGGTTTATTGTTTCTTTTTTCACTCCATTTGGTGGGCACATTCACCCATTTGGCCTCTGCGTCAAACAATTTTCTCTGTGTTGAATGGCTTGTTTCCCACACCCTGAAAATTTTATTAATTAATTTTTATAATGCAAGAGACGGCGTTGACCTTATTCAACATGTGGTCGCCTTGCAATCTTTTATGCTAGACTACAGTCAAAAACAAAACACCGCTTTCGAGATCGTCCTTATGGGCGATTTTAATATTCATCCCTGTGTTGGTGAGTGTTATGTGAGGCCCCATGAAGCCCATGAGGGGCCTGCAGGCGCTGTGGCTCCTCATTTTGAGCACACAAAGCAGGGGGAGGCCCTTGAGGTTTTCCTTGCCACCACCAACATTTTTTAGTCTAATCTTATAGAGGCTGGGGGTAGGGCTATTACGTTTAAAAGTTCCACCCTGGGCTCAGTAATAGATTACATTTTTTTGTCCTCTGGCGTTTTAGCTAGGGTTTTAGCTTACAAAGTTGTTCCATCTGCCCATAGTGATCATAACCCGGTATTTCTGGAGTTGGTTTAGCCGAAGAGCCTGGGTGGTTTGAGCCATGCTTGTCAAAGAGATCTTTCCCTGATTGTGAAAGACCAGGGTCGCAGGGTCAAATGGGCTAAGGTGGTCCCTGCATCCTTTTTGAAGGAGCTTTGTGTTAAAATGGATGGGCCCTGGGCCACTTGTTTGAATGATAACTCGACTCCAGAGGAGGTGGTAGGGGCCTTCGAGGCTATTTGTTCACAGATCTCCAGGGATTTGACTTCCACCAATACTCACCGAGGTAGTAACCCCCCTAGGTGGTTTGATGGGAGTTGCTCTAGGGCCCATAGAATTTTGTTTGAGGCATTAAAAAATAGCCCTAGGGATAGGGGGGCAATTTCACATGCGAGAAGGGCTTATAAAGAGGCAATTGCCAAAAGGAAAAAGGCAATAAAATTAGAAGCTTGGGACAACCTTTTATCTATCGATGTCCTTCGGGACAGTGGGAAGTTCTGGGCTACAATTAATAATCCTTTTTTCGTCCCGGCCAGCTATTTCCGTGAGATCGAAAGCCACCAGCGCGCGCTCTTATGGGACGGGCGTCCGCGTATCGCAGTCGCTAAGTTGACGCTTCCGTGGTACGACGGTGGTATTGCGCTTCCAGACATTCGACGTTATTACTGGGCCACCCAGTTGAGCGCGATTAACCATGGTGTCTATGGTCTGGCGCTTAGCCCTGGCTTCGCCATGGACCGCTGGTTGCTCCGTGGGGGTAATTACCACAGAGCGTTGTATTCGAAATCGTCGGACCTCACCCTCACGGGGCCCACCAGAGTGGCCGTCCATGTGTGGAAGGTGGCGACGGACTCGCTGGGCTGGAGGGGTAAGCTTACCCTTGCCACCCCTCTGTTTGACTCCGAGATTCTGGGGAAGCTTTGGCGCACAAAAGGGTTCGAGAAATGGGATTTGATCGGCATATCCAGGGTTGGAGACCTTTTGGTTAAGGGTAAGATAAAGTCGTTCGAGGAGCTGCAGAAGGAATACGAGCTGGGGAGCACGGAGTTCTTCCGTTATGCACAAGTGCGCCACGCCTTGCGGTCAGTCCTTGTGGAGGGGGAGAAGGTGCCCGAGTCCTCTCCGTTGGAGGATCGGATCCTGGATGGTCACATGCCAGAGAGCACGATTTCGCTCATTTATAAGAAGCTTATCAATGTTCGGGCGGATCTTCTCCTAGGGTTGCGCGCCCAATGGATAAGGGACGGCCTTGAACTAGATGATGAGGATTGGCAGTACGCAGTTTCTTCTCCTAAAGAGGTCGCTATCCCCGCGCGCCTGCGGCTGGTGCAGCTTAAAATACTCCATAGGGTCTACGTGAGGGGGCCCAGGTTGGTCCACATGGGTTTCTCTGAGGAGGGCCTATGTAAGAGTGGCTGTGGTATGGTGGGTACCTTCCTCCATATTATTTGGGAATGCGGTGCGATTATGTAGTTCTGGAGGCAAGTCCACGAGGTGATGGGGGAGGTGACAGGAATTGTTATGCAGCCTGAGGCGCGATGTTGTCTCCTGAATGTCTGGAGTCCTACTGACCACAACGCGGCACAGACTCAGTGGGTGACCCTGGGGAACATGGTAACCAAGCGCAATATCGCTCGGCTGTGGGGCTCCAATAGGCCGCCCACATTGACAGCGTGGACGGAAAACATGGACTGGAGCATGTTTAGGGAGAAGACAGTTTATTGTGCTCGGGGGCGCCCTCGGAAATGGCATGCTGTGTGGGGGCCATGGAACCAGTACAGAGGAGACATATGCATGCCCCCCGACCAGGATCCGCCTGAGGAGCAACTTTCCCCTTAGTCTTTTTCTGGCTTTGACTTTCCCGCTGATATGTAATTGTTTCTAGAGTCTCTGCCTTTCCCTCCTTTCCCTTACTATAGATCTGTGCCTGTTGGACGTGATGGGGCTCGTCCCCCCTGATGGGAACCTCTCTTGGTGTTTACAGTACCTTGCGCCTTGCTTGTGTTTAGGGTTGTATTTATGTTTATGCAAAATAGAACCTTTGGCTCTCCTGTCAGTGATATGTGGACGCAAGCATGTGTTGAATCTCTAAAGCTGCCGTACCTCCGGGTTGTCGGCTGAATAGCTGTGTCACTGATCTAAAATAAAGGTTTTTAAAAAAAATAAATAAAATAATAATCCTTTTTTCTCGGATATTGAGGGCACCATCCAGGACTGCGTTATTCAGGATGAGCTATGGTACGACTATTTTAGTAAAATCTACGGGGCATGTGGTTCTAGTCCCATTAGTAGCACCATCCCTTTAGCACTCCATTCCATGCCCTGTTTATTTTTTGAGCAGTTGGATGTGGAGAGAGCCATTAAGGATTCTGCTAGTAATAAGGCGCCGGGCCCTGACGGAGTGCCAGCAGACCTATATGGCTTTTCTCCTAGTCTATGGGCAAAGATTTTAGTCAATGTTTTTAATGCTGTCTCGAGCTACAGGTTTCCTGCTTCGTGGGCTACTGCATTAATTATCCCAATTTTTAAAAAGGGCCAACGTGGTGATCCCTCCTGCTATAGACCCATTTCCCTGTTAGACTCCGCGGTTAAAATCTTGGGCAGGGTCTTACTTGTTAAACTCATGGATGCTTTAGACAGTCAGGGTATTCTGTGAAACCTCCAATATGGGTTTAGAGCGAATAGGGGGACTCTGGATTAATGTCTAAATCTTCAGCTTTTAATTAGCAAATATACGGTGGCGAAGGACGGGTCCCTTTTTATGGCTTTCATGGACCTGTCCTCTGCCTTCGATTTAGTTAATCGGTCCAAGTTATGGTCCATCATGCTGGAATTAGGTATTGACCCTCCTTTAGTAAGTTTTCTTGCAGCACTGCACCAGGACCTCACTGCATCAGTTAGGGTCACTCAGGATGGGAAATGCACTAAGCACTTTAAGTCAGAGAGAGGGGTGAGGCAGGGGTGTATCCTTGCCCCACTCCTCTTTACTATCTATATTAACGGCCTGGAAAGGACTCTGGGGGTCCCGAGAGCGGATGCGCCGCGTGTGGGGGAACTGGTTGTACCAGTTCTTCTGTACGCGGACGACGCTGTCCTGTTGGCCCGCACTGCTGTGGGGCTCCAGAGATTGTTGGATGCCTTTGGTGCCTTTATGGCTGCTCTAGATCTTAAGGTGAATATAAAGAAATCCCATTTTATGGTGGTGGGGAAACAGAGTAAAAAGATTAATTCTAGATCTTTATTTTGTAATGGGGAAGAGATTACCAGGGTAAAGGTTTTTTGCTATTTGGGAGTTCTCTTCGATGAGAATGGCTCCTGGGGCCCGCAAATCAAGCATAAATGTAACTCTGTAGCTAGGTCTACCTCAGCGCTGCTGAGTTTTGCAAAAAAGCTGGGGGCAAGACCAATGGAGGCTTTGCTGAAAGTTTACACTTCAAAAAGCCTGGCTATTGCCTCCTATGGCGCGGCTCTGTGGGGTTACGTTACGCAGGATATGATCCAAGTAGTGGAAAATAGATTCCTGCGACATTTGCTTTCAGTTCCCCAATCAACCCCTGTTTTTTCCATTCATGCGGAGGTTGGTTTAGGTTACTTTACAGATAAGCTGAAGATGGCCCCATTGTTATTTTGGGTGAAAACCTGGTTAAACCAGGAAATCACTCTTAACCATCGGATCCTGAATGACATTTTAGCCTTGGATTACGCTAAAAGAATACCCTGGCTGGAGTACGTCAGAGCGGCGTTCTCTCGCCTTGGGCGCCCTGAGCTTTTTTCATCCCCATCACTTATAGTCAAGGCAGATATTGCTTGGATTAAGCAGTCTTTTTTAGATAGGGTCACATTGGATCGCGAAGAGAGTGAACTTTTAAAACCTAGTGTGAGAGCGCATTTTATGCTTCTCCTATCTCCTTCGTTGGAACCCTATTTAAGTATTGTTTCAAATCCATTTAGACAGCAATCATGGACTCAATGCAGAGATTCTTGAGTCTTCTTGCACAGAACTATGTTGCATTGAAGGTACTCACCATTTAGCTCAAATGTCTGGAGAGAATGCTGTTGTTGAGGATATCAACTCGTATATGTAGGTGAGAAAAGGTCTGTGCAATGCCTGTGGCAAGAGCAGACATTTGAGAAGGGTGACCAAACCCAGACCCCCAACACACTCAATGAAGACGTACTCTTGTTCTTTGATGTCCCTGAAGCATTACATGACGTCTTGAGGTAGCTTTTGCACATCACAGTACACGGTCTGATAAATGTCAGATAAAACACTACACAAGTAAATCCTCTTTGCCTATGATGCAAACAAATCTTCACAACAGCATCATGGAGGATGAGGACAGGTTCACAGAACGTCTGTAGGGCATTGCCATTTATGACGCAAGAGTTCACTTTTTAGTTGAAACTGGATCATTCATTAATGTCAGAACTGATGCTGATTTGGACAAATTACCTATGGACATTTCTCTTAAGCCAGCAGAAACATGTGAAAACTCTAACCTTGCAAAGGTAACGTATATGTATTTCTCTCTCAAGAAGGACACTGTGGTGTTTTTGACATCTACGGGTAGAAACCCCCACACTGGCTCTCCGGTGAGTCGTAGAACAGCAGTAAAGCTTGGACAATTGCAGGTACCTCGTCAGCTAATCACCACGATAGAGACATCAGAGAATACAGATGCAGTGACTTTATTTACAAAGCTCTTACAAGGGCAAAAGAAGCTGAAAAAACATCACATGTGTTACACAATAATGAAGAAATTAAAACTGTAGCATAACATTTCAGCGGAAAATCCTTTAGCATACAAAAAGTAGCTGATGCTGAGATTCAGAATAGACAGCAGCAAGACTTAATGCAGTGGGTAGAGGTGCCAAAACCCTAGATCTCCCTGTTTATTCCCATCCCCAGAAGACATTCTGGTGGTCAAATTTGTATGGCTGTGCGCACGATTCAATCCAAGGTATACCTGAATTATAGTGATGATGTCATTGGGTTTGTAGTTGCTGGAGGAACACAATGTGAAACTTGTAAATGTTGGTCAAGCTCTGGTTGCTGCACATCTGACCTTCAATAAAAACAAATGTGGATTTAGCAAGACTACTTTGGCACAGCTTCTCCAAGAAAGGCATTAGTCCTGACCCTAACAAGGTAACAGCAGTTACATATCTGTCACCACCAAAATACTTGAATTTTCACTCGTTTTTCTGAATGTCCAGCTACTGACTTTGTCTTCTGTTAGCTCACCGACAGAGGGCAGTCAAAGAAGGGGAATGCACTTAGTGGCCTTGTCACTATCAAGTCAGTTCTGGAGCAATCCAGGACCAAATTGATGACTAAAGTAACACGGTTTATGCTATCCAGCTTTACACAATGAATCTATTTTCCATTCCAGCACTGTAGGGTTCGGTGCCTGTAGGAAAGCAGGATCTGCTTTCATGGTTACCCCCACATTTTGCCTGGTGTCAGTGTTTTTGACTGTAGTTTGCTGGGATCCTGCTAATCAGGACTCCAGCATCTGTGCTCGCTCTCCCAAAATAGCTTTGGTAAGTACGTTTGTACCTCCACAATTGGCTACTGATGTAACCTTATAAGTCCCTACTAAATGGAACTGAAGTACCCAGGGCATGGGCACACAAGGGGTCTCACATGAGCTGCAGCATGTATTGTATCACCCATGGGAGTCCACTTCAACTCTGACTATAGGCCTACCATTGCAGGCTGTGTGAGTTGGTGCTTGCACTTCTCACAACAGATATAGTTTTCCTTATATCTGAGGTCACTTCATTTAAAACCTATAAGTCACCCCAATGGAAGGCCCTTCAGTCCTGAGGGCAGGGTGCTTGTTTATAAGTGTGAGGGTGCAATTGCATGATCAGGACACCCTTACAAACCTTGAAGTCTATTCTCCAGGCTTTGTAAGTGCGGTCAGCCATTTTAACACATTTAGGGGTCGATTTCAATCTGGGTCGGACAGCTCTCCGTGCGACTGACACGTACCCGTAGCCGTCCGTCCTGTTGATGAAGTACGATGCGCATAACTGCCAATAACCCAATCGACACATAGGCTGTGATTCAAGCTTCATTCTCCGTCCGAGCAGTAACTCCAAATCCCGAACTGAGTCGCCCGGAAGCAGTATCCATAGCAGTTTCCGCCCTGACTAGTACGATGCGTACTTTCTACGCGCCGGATGGGTCGCCACGAAAGGCACGTCACAGCATCCGGAAAAGAAGCATATCAGTTACGATTCGCGCCAGAACACAATCCACGGCTACGAGACGGACCAGCTTGCAACGGGTACGAGACGGAGCAACAAGCAGCATGTACGAGACGAACACATCATGAATCCCATTGCGCAGGTCATACCAGTACTCTACATCTATGACCGGATCAGGAACCGATGCCGACGGCACAGACGGTAAGTCAGACACCTACCACACAAACAAACAACACATACCCGCAAAATGGCACACACACACACACAGGGGATCCACATCCTGGACACTAACAACATGCCACCATAGGGGTTGTATGGCCAGCACCACTACCACCCCCACCCATAGGGCTTATGTTGCCCATCACCCCTGCCACCCCCACACATAGGGCTTATGTTGCCCATCACCACTGCCACCCCCACTCATAGGGGACCTGTTGCCCATCACCCCTGCCACCCCCACACATAGGGACAATGTTGCCCATCACTACTGCCACCCCCACTCATGGGGGACATGTTGCCCATCACAACTGCCACCCCCACCCATAGGGCTTATGTTGCCCATCACCCCTGCCACACCCACTCATAGGGGACCTGTTGCCCATCACTACTGCCACCCACCACCCATAGGACTTATGTTGCCCATCACCCCTGCCATCCCCACTCAGAGGGGACCTGTTGCCCATCACCCCTGCCACCCCCACACATAGGGCTTACGTTGCCCATCACCCCTGCCACCCCCACTTATAGGGGACCTGTTGCCCATCAACCCTGCCACCCCCACACATAGGGACTATGTTGCCCATCACTACTGCCACCCCCACTCATGGGGGACCTGTTGCCCATCACTACTGCCACCCCCAGCCATAGGGCTTATGTTGCCCATCACCCCTGTCACCCCCGCTCACAGGGGACCTGTTGCCTATCACCCCTGCCACCCCCACACATAGGGGACCTGTTGCCCATCACCCCTGCCACCCTCACACATTGGGACTATGCTGCCCATCACTACTGCCACCCCCACTCATGGGGGACCTGTTGCCCATCATTACTGCCACCCCCACCCATAGGGCTTATGTTGCCCATTACCCCTGCCACCCCCACTCATAGGGGACCTGTTGCCCACCACTACTGCCACCTCCACCAACAGGGCTTATGGTGCCCATCACCCCTGACACCCCCACTCATAGGGGACCTGCTGGCCATCACCCCTGCCACCCCCACACATAGGGCTTATGTTGCCCATCACCTCTGCCACCCCCACTCATAGGGGACCTGTTGCCCATCACCCCTGCCACCCCCACACATAGGACTATGTTGCCATCACTACTGCCACCCCCACTCATGGGGGACCTGTTGCCCTTCACTACTGCCACCCCCACCCATAGGGCTTATGTTGCCCATCACCCCTGCCACCCTCACTCACAGGGGACCTGTTTCCCATCACCCTTGCCACCCCCACACATAGGGGACCTGTTGCCCATCAACCCTGCCACCCCCACTCATAGGGGACCTGTTGCCCATCACCACTGCCACCCCCACACATAGGACTATGTTGCCCATCACTACTGCCACCCCCACTCATGGGGGACCTGTTGCCCATCACTACTGCTACCCCCACCCGTAGGGCTTATGTTGCACATCACCCCTGCCACCCCCACTCATAGGGGACCTGTTGCCCATCACCCTTGCCACCCCCACACATAGGGCTTATGCTGCCCATCACCCCTGCCACCCCCACCCATAGGATGGGTAATGCACCACATATCCATCATACTCAAACATTAGCTATGTCAGCAAAATACATCCCCCTAACATCATGACAACAGTGTGTAGTCTGTGACAAATTCCCACAACAGTGATTATGACTTTGAACATACAATGTAACTAACAGCACATGTGTGACCAACAAATGAGTGAGGCCTACAAAAGGCAAGCATCACTATAGCACTGTGTCAATGTAAAACTAACACCCCTTCACTGTGTAGAATAAAAGTTAAGTGTGGGGTTCCAAACTGCAGCAAATGTAGAGCATTGTGGTGATGGGGTCTAAACCCCCCCTCATCACAGTGACCAAAAGGTAAGTGTCATCATGGTCAAAGCTGCAAATGTCAAACAGCATGTATGATTCCTGCTCCCAACACATGAAACACTTTTGGGGCAAACTAGTGGTTGTGTCCCATACCCACAGAGATGTGGTGAGGCTAACAGTGCTGTGAAAACAAAACATACTCTTGGCCATGTGCAGACAAGCACCACCCATGGGGGCTGACAAGGCATAGAGTGTACAATGACACAAGAGCAGAAGTGACCATTACAAAGCAAACACACCTCTCAAAAATAGACACACTAATCAAAACAACCTGTGTAGACTGTAGGTGTCAGGTCACAAACTCCCATTCCATGCCAGCAATGGCACCTAACAACCAGGATGAATGTGCAGAATGATGTGATATGACTCACAGGGACAGCAGGGAAAATCACAGAAACAGCATCCAGACAATGGCCCACAACAGCAATACCAATGCACTGATGCAGATACACAAACACAAACAGGCAACCTCACACTGCACATCTGACACAACATGTGTGTGTATTTCTCAGTATCCCCAGGCAAATACACAACACATGAGGGGGGCTGAACCACAGTGACACAGATGTGGACACAGTGCCATACAAAAGTAAACCATCATTGGGACACCCTTAGTGGGCAATCAGGCATTGTGAGATGAGAGGGAGCACAACAGACACATGTGACACAAGCCGGAATGAACAGCAACTAACACAGCAAGAGACTGACACACAACAGCACTACCCCCAGGGACCAGACATTGGGGTGACACAAGCATGCATGACACGTCCACTGTGCTGACAAAGGTAGATGTCGTAGAAACTGGGAAACCCAGACATGTGTCCTGTGCCACAAATGTACATCACACCTACACAAACACAAATCACTCAGCATGGCCCGTCATCCATGGACAAAAGGGATCTAGGGGCCCATCCCTGCAAACATTGACATCAGTCCACCTTCAACACCACACACCCTGAACTGCACCAATGTGCATCTGTGAAGCCCACATGGACAGGTGACATTGCACATGCACCCATGACAAACACAGGAATGTTGGGAGGAACTAAGGTGCACAGACTCATCACACAAGGACAGTTTACAACCCTGGTGAATGACAGACATACTGCACAGTATGCGGTACATGGCCATGACGTCAAAGCTCATGTAACCTTCAGAATACCTGCCACAGTTCGAGGACAATGAAGAAGCCAAGGAGAACCACAAGGCACACATGCTGACACCTGCAAACATTGCAGCCCTGAACCGGACAAGTGAGATCAGTCACACACACATACACATGTCTCAATCACTGAAAGGTACCACCTAGGGACAACTACATGATATTGCAAACAAACAAGTGCCTTGGGGACCCCTGACTGTGTCCCATCTGCGTCTGACCACATCATCACCACTCAGAACAGACAAATCCCAATGATGAAACACCAATTAACAGTAGCGTGTCATGCACCCACACATCTGGTAGCCCATGGCAAAGTTGTGGGATGAATACAAGGCCTGGGCGGTAAATTTCGTTCCGCTCGCGGAATTTGCGAAATTTGGGTAATTTTGCGTTCCGCGGAGAACGCGAAATTGCCCAAAAATCAGCTTTCCGCAACTTTGTGAAATTTTTTTGCTTGTTCGCGTTCTCAAAATGCGTGTTCGCGAGATATTTCTCCCCGAGCACGCACTCAGCGATTGTGAACAGGAAAAAAGCATCGCGAACAAGCAATTCCGTGTGTTCGCGGAATTTCTGCGTGCTCGCGAAGATTTTTTACCGTTTCGCAGAGATTTGCGTAACGCGATTATGCAAATTCCGCCCACCCCTAATGAATACAGTACCACTCAGCAAGCATCAACAACAGGAACATATTAAGGGAACACTGCCTGTGTATGAAAAGGGATGTGGACACACACACACATGCCCACACAACACACAACATGGGCCCAGGCTATGTCACGGAACAACACATCCGTGACATAGCCTGAGGGGACCCAACTCCTGTGGAAGCCCAGCTGTGCCAAACATAGTCACAGCACGTCTCACTCATGTCAGCAGAACACTTGGTCAGTCAGCCATCAGTTACCACACAATGAAGGCTCTGGTCACAACAGCCTGGGTACGTGAGTCTCCCCTAAGTCATCTGCATATACTCAACACATATGTACATCAAGTTGCACAGAGAACCCAGTTGCTCCTATACCAATGATGCCCACACCTGTAGGTCCAGTGGAGATGCACCCAAAGTCAGGGAAATAGACAAATTGGACAATGGGAAGTTCATCATATGCGCATGGGTGCAAGCCACAGATGTGACCATGCAAATGAAATGTTCACAGAGATGTCCACAAATTGTTGATCATGACACACCCAGTTAGCTGCAAAGGATGACATGGATACCGACCAGAATAGGATACATAGCTCATGGACCACATGGAGTACCTCACATCAACACCTCAGTATTCAACATTGGAAAACAAGCATTACAGGTGCAAGGGCATGCTAGACATCATCAACCTAATGTACAGCTAAATCAAGTTCACAAGGATAAAGAAAAAAGCTTTATTCAGCAGATGAAATTTTAAACGTTCGTTCAGACAAAAGGCCAATGGCCAGTCCATTATCAAATTACAAGGAGTGAACTTGAGTGAGTTGCATCTCGGAGGGGCATACATGGGGGCAGGCCAGGCACTGCAGGGACAGGATCAGGGCGCAGCAGGAGGAGGCAGTGTAGGGGTGGTGGATGGAGGAGAGTCACTTGCAACTGCAGTGGAGCTGACTGAAGTGGTGGGTGCAGTCACAACTGCATGGCAGAAGTCAGATGGGGTGGGTGCCGGCACAACTTCAGTGCCCAAGTCAGAGGGGGTGGTCGTGGACTCCACTGCAGTGCCTAAATCCATGTGAGCGGAATGGGGTGCAGGTGAGGGCGGCAGGACAGAGGGGGGACACAGTCCCCACATCAGTGGCACTAAGCGTCTGACCTGGTGTGGAGGAGCAAGTGGTAGGGGGGGGGCCTCAGCATTTTGGGGATGGTGTATCTGTGAGTGGGGGAACCTGGGGCAGGGTGTGGTGGGGGAACCTCTGGAGTGGTGGCCTGGGGGATGGAGGATGTAGACTTTGCCTTGGAGCTGCGTGGCGGCAGTGGGGTCTTGCTCTTCCGGCTCCGGGGAGACTTGCGGGTGGGGGCCTCAGTCTGACTGCGCCTAGGGGAGGGTGTCCGGGTGTGAGGGGCACTCCCCTCTGTGTGTGGGGACTTCCTCTTCCCCTTGTAATCTGGATCTGCTGGGTCGGTGGGGAAGAGGCCAAGGTCACAAAGGGAGAGCTTCTGTGGAGATGGGGTTGCAGATGAGGCAAGGGAAGGGGGCTGGGAGGGAGAGGTTTTGGAGGACTGCAGAGTGGTTGTGGATGACTGTGTGTGTGTCTGCAAACCATCCCCTGTGAGTGTGGTATCAGTCCCCTGCGTTTGCTTGTGTGCACGTCTAGCCCTTGGTTTGGGTGTTTGTGTGCTGCCCGTGTCTGTGGCTTTGTGAGAATGTGCAGCTGTGTGTGTGCTTGGGACAGGTAGGCTGCTAGGAATCGTGGGTGGTGCAGGGGTAGGAGGGGTGCGGGACTGTTGGAGGAGGGACACTGCTGCCATCAGGGAGGAGGCCACAGACTGATTGGTCCTCTGTAGGGCAGACATGCCCGATGAAATGCCCTCCATGAACGACACCAGTTGCATCAACAGAGTGGTGTGTGCACGGAGGACACTCAGCATCGATGTCTGCCCTACATGGATCTGTCTAAGTAAGTCCACAGACTCCTCACTCAGGGCAGCAGGCAACACAGGGGCAGGGGGTTCGGTGCCTGGCACAAAAGAGACATGCTCCCGAACACGGGAGCCTCCACGGACCTCTGGGATGGGAGCCGATGAGAGGGTGGTGATGGTGGTGGTGGGGGCAGTGGCGGGGATAGCCTCACTAGCTGGGGTTTGGTGGCTGCTGACACCCGCCTCCACAAGAGTCATCCTCAGATCTGCTGTGGCCCTCAGCTGGGGGGGATGGTGCTGACGACTCCTCGGTGTAGCTCCACTCGCCCTCCGTGCCACTGGGTCCCCCCGACTCCTCTCCTTCTGTCCCAGTCAGACTGTGGCTTCTCATGGTCCGTGGAGCTGTCCACTCCTGTGGCCGTGGATGTATCTGGATAGGAATAGGAAGAAAGAGAACAACATCAGTCACCTGCACTGACTGCACACACCACAGTGAGTACATCACATCACAGGGCAAGCCCTGGCATCATCAGCTGAACACTGCTCAAAGTGCCAACACTGTTTAGAATAAGCCAATTGTCATTTTCAACATCAACCATGGCACACATATCCCTCCTTGACTTGCACCCATATGTCTGTTGCATGTTGGATGCTAATACCCCAATGTCCCGACATGCACCACCCACACATTAGTTGGACATGCAAGTGAACATGTAGGAGTATGTCACTATACACACAGCACATCTCTTGCCACTGACTCAGTACAGGTGTCCGGATGAAGGGATGGGCAGAAACTCATTTCACATGCTTGTGATGCATGCCAGCAGCACACACTAGGATGTTCTTGTGTCCTGATAGTCAATGCCACAATGGGGTGCATGGTGCACACTTGAGCACAATACAGGATCACTCATAGCAAGTTAAATGCCATGGCACTGCCATGCCTGGAAAGTCAGTCAACACTGTCTCCTGTCACAGGGGCAGGGCATCCAGGCAACAACAGTATGCACTGTTGCACAATCATAGCTCAGGGGTAAAGCTAACTCTGCAGATACAAGTGCACTTGCCCATGCCCTGCAAACAACATATCCCTGACCCAGAAGACCCCACATCATGCAAATCAGACATATGAGTCTCTGCAAACACAACTCCCTGTACATTAGTACATCACAGTCTGCCATGAATGTAACCCAGCTGCCTGAAGTACACAGTTGCATACACCATTGTGCGCTGTCAGATGATCCCACACCTATATGTCACACAGGTCTTGTCTCTCACAGTCACATCTCAGAAGTCATGCTGACCGTCTGAATCATGGACACCTCAGTTGTACGTAACAGGAAGCCACACCATACTGACACAGAGGGAGACACCTGAAGGCACATGTCACTAAGCACAACCTGTAAGTTGATACACAGGAGTGTTTCTAAATGCCCTTGAGGAGGCATGACTGCCCAGGTCTACGTGAAACAGTGTTTGGCCCTGGACAGTAGTCAGGTGGCAAAGCAAGTGTGACACACTTGATATACATACTCCTGAGGCCCACAAATTGGAGTCCCCTGCTGCATGCTTTTGTTTGAAATACCCCAGCCACATGTGGCGAGTCAGAGCAGCAATTGGAACACATATCAAGGGCACACACAGATCACATGTCAGATCCCAGGCATTGGGTAAACAATTGAACCACCCATGAAACACACAACAGAGTCACGGGAACAGATGCAGTCCGGTAGCTGAAGCATCGCTGACTGCAGGGACACAGTGCCCTAGTGACGAAAGCAACAGACTGTAGGATCCACACCTGTGGATCAGATGAGGAGGGTGTATCACACAATTGAGGGACATGAGAACTGGACTACAAGACCTACGTAATGTGGAAGTGTGACCAGGCCAAAAGACTGCAATTAGCATGTCAGACATAGTACACAGATTAGGCATGGATTTACCCCCTTCTTGCTGCTGTCTGGCCTTCAGCTGCCTATCCAGGTCCGGGAAGACCACCTCCAGGATCCGGAGCATGTGGGGGGGTCAGGGTCCGGTGTCCGCCCCTCCTGCGTGGAGGTGACAGCTCCAGCTGGACTCTAGCAATCCTCCGGGTCCAGCCCCGAAGGTCCTGCCACATCTTCTGACAGTTGCGGATCCGGCGCTTGTAGAACTGCCTGGGCGATGGTCAGCCATATCTCCTGCTTCTGGTGGGCATCAACCTGTGAGGATGACAAAATTAAAAAGTCCATTAACACACATGCCCCATATTTGTGCTGCAAACATTTGGATATACATGTCATCATCACAAAGGGAAATGAGTTACACAGGTAGTGCAACCATGGGAAAGGACAAATAACCTGCATGTCTGACATGTTAACAATGCCTGGGAAGTTTAAGCTTGTACTAATGCACTTTAGCAGCAGAACACCTTTTCATTACATGTACCTACACACTTTGGGGGATGAAAGTAGTCAGTGAGAATGCTTGCCACAGGTGTACACACTGCTAGTACTGCTAGTCAGACAACATGCATAATTAAGCAGGCAGTGGACTGCACACTCACCTGCTCCCCTGGTTTCCCATACAGCTTGCTGTACTGTGGAAGAAGCCCATCCAGCAGGGCCTGGTTCTCCTCCTCAGTGAAGGCTGGGGCCCTCTCCAGAGTACGTGCCATAGCAGGAGCCAGAGGATGCAGAGACAGCAGCAGTGGTAGCACGGATGTGGTCCAGGAGCATGTAGTGCCGGCAAGTGAGCTCCCTGGGGGCCAGCCAGCCTTATATCTGTGCTGCAGAGGCAGAATCTGTGCCATGTGTCCCAAGTGATAGGTCCAACATGGTTGCATTCTATGAATCTGGCCAATCCATGGAAATGTTAGACTCGTACACGCCTTCCGCATCGTTCAAATCTTCACCTTCATGAAACACTAGGAATTGCAACATTGTTGTAGGCATCCAACTGAATTTCCAGCACACCACTCGTACAAGTTTTGAATCCGCATCAGTCTCCATGACAGTCCAGAGCCAATGGGTGCGCCCGGCTCGGTCAACTGACTGTACAACGCGTATTTTTGAAAATACACATGCACCCGTCTCCATGCGATTCAATGGCCAAGGCGTACGCCTGTCTCGGACCATGCCTGCCCGACGCGCATGCATGATAGTCACCCGCGTCGGGCCTCATTGCAGTCAATGGCAAAGCGTACGCACGGCTCGGTCATGAACCGTGCAATGCGTACGCATTGCCACCCGCGTCGGACCTCATTGCAGTCAATGGCAAAGCGTACGCACGGCTCGGTCATGAACTGTGCAATGCGTACGCATTGTCACCCGCGTCGGACCTCATTGCAGTCAATGGCAAAGTGTACGCATGGCTCAGTCATGAACCATGCAATGCGTACGCATTGTCACTCGCGTCGGACCTCATTGCAGTCAAAGGCAAAGCGTACGCAAGGCTCGGTCATGAACCGTGCAATGCATACTCATTGTCACCTGCGTCGGACCTCATTGCAGTCAACGGAAAAGCGTGCGCACGGCTCGGTCATGAACTGTGCAATGCGTACGCATTGTCACCCGCGTCGGTCCTCATTGGTGTGACTTTTCGACGGATTCAACACACAATTACTTGCCAGGGACACCTGTGCACACCTACCACACTACAGCATTGGCCACACAGTGTCCCATGGCATGTAAGGCTGCATTCCCTGTGTGTTGGGGGGGCCACATTTGGTTTGTTGGGTGGAACTTTTGTTCAGCCGCTCCCAGGCTGTGCACGTGTACATGGGGGCAGAATCCTTTGTGTGTTGTGCACGTTACCACTGTGATGTGCAAATGTACAGTAACGAGCATGAGTCATGGACACAATTGCAGGTTGGATATGTTTAGGACATATCACGTACACCCTGAGTCCTGGGGGTGATGGCATGCACTTCACAGTGAGACCTGTTGCCACAATTCAGATGTGCAGCCACAGTCTGTGTGCATGTTGTGTCTCAGATGTGTCTGATCAAATGTGCCCAATGGGAGACAGTCCCCACATCCATGTGGTATATGCAGCATCCTTGATGGTGTGTGTGTGTCTAAGAGACGTACATGTTGGGCCTGCAGGGACAACAGTGGCCACTACCTGTGGGACCCAAGCTTGCCTTGTGGTGTGTACATGATACGCCGTGTCCATGCCAGTGTCGATGTGGCAATACAGGGACCCTGGGTATCTGCATGGCAAAGATCTGTGATGCCTGGGAGACTTCAGGCCTCACTTGTCACTGTGGTGTGTGTTTGTGACGTCACAGCAGTACATAGGTCGAGTGACACAGCCAGATGATTGGCCATTGCACTACATGGTACTCATGTGGACATGTGGAATTGAGATGTGAGGTGATGGTCATGTAGGTGACATATGCGTCCATGCCCAACAGCACACACCTCAGTACATTGTGTAATGTAATGATGTATCATGTGATTTTGAGCCTGGTCATGACCACATGGGTAGTTGAACCGACAATCTTCCTTTGTTCATCTCTGTTCTGCAGGGCACCATCTGTCCATCAACAGTTCCCAGACCTTGAAACCATGCAGGAACGTGACTGCATCCAACGGTACCGCTTCACCAGGCCACTGACTGAGGAGTTGGCGGAGCAGTTGGCGCCACATCTGGTACCTGGCCGGCCTTCCCCTTAGCACTGATCGCAGAGGTGAAGGTGATGGCAGCCCTGCACTTCTTTGCTACTGGTACCTTCTAGTACTCTGTGGCTACAGCAGGTGGTATGTCGCAAACTATGTTTAGTCGTGTGCTACGCGATGTCTTGGAGGGGATGTTGCATTTCCTTGACCTGTACATTAAGTCCCTTAGGCCAACTGAACTCCCTGAAATAAAGGATGCCTTTAATACACTGGGGAGGATGTCGCACGTCATCGGATCTATTGATGGGACACATGTGGTCCTGATACCACCACAGGCACATGAGCAGGCACACCGTAACAGGAAACATTTCCACTCGATCAATGCTCTGGTGGTATGTCTTGCAGACATGTGTATCACACATATGTGTGCATGGTTCCCTGGTCCTGCGCACGATGCCTACATAATGAGGAGTTGTCGCATTGCAACGCTGATGTCACAGATGCCAGCTTAGCGTGCCTGTCTTGTCGGTGTGTACTGACTGTTTATCTTTGTGTGTGTTTGTCAATGTTGTATTCCCCACTCCTACAAAACTCAGCTACTTGTTCATTTTTGTGGGTGTAGGTGCCTCCGAATAACCCAACATGCTGTGGTTGCTGATACCCCTCAGGAACCCTGTGACACCAGCCGAGATGCGCTACAATGAGGCACATGGTTGTAGCAGGAGGGTGATTGAGTGGACATTCGGCCTCCTGAAAAGCCACTTTCGCTGCCTGGACAAGACCGGAGGGGCCCTCCCATATGAGCCTGCAAAGGTGTGCAAAATAATCCTTGTATGCTGCATGCTACACAACATGGCAGTGCGGAAGAAGGTGCCTCTCATCCAAGATGACGATGACCAACCTCCGGCACCTGTGGAAGATCCCGGCCTGGGCCACGATGCCAGTGATGATGAGGATGAGGGTGACGTCTGCTCACAGCTTGTGAGACCGGCCTCACGGCGTGGCCCTCTCCATCATCCAGCCAACCTGCAACCACCCTCAAGACAAGATATCTCCGACTCCGGCCGCCCCAGCCACCCCCGATCCGCGGGCCGGCCAGAGGCCTGACAGACTCAACACCCTACCACGCATGCCAACCGAGGGAGCGGGAACCCTCGAGCCAGACCCAGAGGCGCCAGCCCAGTCACACCTCGGGTCGCCTTCCCCGGGAGGACTCAATCGGCCACCAGGCCCCTGGGGAGCAGGCGCCTCCCCTACCGAGCGTCTGGGGTCCCTCCCAGACCCACCTGAAAAGACCAAAGAAGTGAGCAGCAGGAAATCCCGCCGAACCCCCTCCGTCACCCCAGTCCCCCCTCTGCGAGCACTCCAGACTTCAAAGAACCAGCGGAGTATAACAAGGGGTGCCGGAGAAACAAGGACAGAGAAGACCTGGAACCATCTGAGCCTGCTGACGCGGTCGCGGCTCCTGAACGCTGAAGTCACCTGGGCCTGCTGAGTGACTCGCGGCCTCTTGCTATTGAACCATCTGAGCCCTGCGGACGAGGTCGCGGCTCCCGAACACTGAACCACCTAGGCCTGCTGAGTGACTCGCGGCCCCCAGCTATTGAACCATCTGAGCCCTGCTGACGGAATCGCGGCTCCCGAACTCCGACCACCTGTGCCTGCTGAGAGACTCGCGGCGCTCCCCTTGAGGATGACTCGGTAAGAGATCGCCCAGAGACACGACACCCTCCAGCTCGAGGATTGTGAGCTTCCGCAGGGTATTTCGCAGAGACACTATCTTGAAAGACTGTCCCGCTACCCCCATTCCCCCCGACTGATTTGTGGTACGTTGTGCCACTGCTGTACTACTTGCCTTTTGGATCATAAAGATCCCTTGAAATCATCGATAAAAGAACCTATCGTCCTACAAAGAATACGTGTGGTGTCACTCTGTTCGTAGTGCATCTCAGGGTGTGCGCGCCTGGTTCGGCTTACTTGGGAGAGGTGGGTCAAAGGGGTGGGCAAGACGTGTATCGAACCCCCCTCCGGCGAACGCCTTTCCAACATTTGGTGGCAGACGACGGGATCCGGGCCGACACCAAAAGAGAGCGTGCAGTGAACGACTGACGCACTACCAAACAGAGATGGAAGGAGAAACCTCCCTGGGTGCCGCAGGTACCGAAGTAAGCTCACCGTTCCGAGAGGATCAATTGGACTATTACACGCATAGAGAATTAAAACAGTTTTGCAAAGACCTTGGCATCGCTACCACCGGACTAAGCACAAAGGAAGACTTCCAGAAAGTACTGAAAGCCTGGGTCGAGACGGGGGCGCCCCCGACCCAAACGGAAGGGGATTCTACCTATGAACCACCAAGCATCCCGGCGAGAAACAACGGGCCAGAGGGGAACCTGTCCCCCGAGGAACTAGCGGACCGAGAGAGAAGCCGCAACCACGAACTTGAACTGGCACAACTAAAAATCGAGGGAGAGATAAAACTGGCAGCAGTTACGGCTACAAGGGGAACTCGAAGAGAAGAGACTCCAAAGGGAGCACGACGAAAAGAAACTCCAGCTAGAACATGAACGCGGCCTGAAGGAGATTGAGTGGCGGGCTAGAAACCAAAAGTCGCAGCCACCCGGGAATCCACCGTCCGCTCCCACCGGGGAAACCAAAGTTCACATCCCCAAGGATGTGGTAAAGGAGTATTATAAGAACGATGATATCCAGCAGTGGTTTAAGGCCTACGAAGTCGCCATGACCTCTCACCGAGTCCCGCAAAAGGGGTTGGGGGGCTGGCCTATGGGGCCGGTTCTTAAGCGAAGGAAGAGACACTCTGCTAGATCTGCCCTCCACGGTCATGAACTCCTACAGCCACATGAAGGAAGCCCTCGTGGGCCGGTACGGACTCACCCCCGAAATGTACCGACAACGGTTCCGAGATTGCAAGAAGATACCGGGCACCACGTGGGTAGAATACGTGAACTTTTACAGCCGAGCCTTGAACGGGTGGATCAAGGGCAGCAAGGTCTCCACCTTCGAAGAACTGTTCGATCTGATTGCCTGGGAACATTTAGCGGCCAATTGCTTTATAGAACTGCGCCAGCATCTCCTGGACAGTAAACTCACCGACCCTCGGAAGCTGGCCGCTGAGGCTGATCGTTGGGTGAACACCCGGGCCACCCGGGGCCCCGTGGGGGACTACGGCCGCCACAGTCAGGGTCCCCCCCGCCTGAGGGGCGGAGGGAACCACGGCCGACCAAGAGACTTCCCCGGGGGGTCCTCAACCAGCCCCCCCAGCAGCCCACCAGCGGCGGGTTCGGCACCGTCCCCAGCAAGCACCGGAGCCCCAGGACGACCAGGTCCACGAGCTAGGATCACCTGCTTCCGCTGCCAGCAGCCCGGACACTACGCCAATGACCCACAGTGTCCCCAGTATCAGCGAACCACAACGACCAACCCCATGGCCCGGCAGATGGCCTCCGTGGCTCTGGGGGAAGAGATGGAAGACTCCGAGGAATGGGAACCGGCGGCCATGGCCCTGGTCTCCCTTGGTGATCGAGAAATGGTCCCCGGGATACCCTTGCCCGCCAACACAGAAAAGTACCGACAGCGGGTGACCATCAAAGGCCACCGAGTCGAGGGCCTTCGCGACACCGGGGCGAGTGTCACCGCGGTCCACCGCAGCCTAATTTCAGAAGACCAGATCCTAACCGGGGCCCTCTGTCCGGTCGTATCCTCCGACAATTCTGAGAGCCTCTGCCAGATGGCGCTGGTGCCCTTCGAGTGGGGAGGGGTCTCCGGAGAACTGAAGGTAGCGGTCCGGACCTCGCAGCCCGTAGACTGCCTCCTGGCCAACGACCTGGAGAGTTCCCCGTGGGGGCAAGTAGAACGAAGAGCCCACCTGGAGATGATGGGCCTACCCGAATGGGTCTGCGCCACCACGCGCTCCATGACCGCACGAGTGCCTCCCTCCAAGGGCGGTGAAGCCCTCTTACCGAACACTATCCCCGAGAACCGGGACCCCCTCCCAGAAGCAGACAACCCTCCTTCCGAGGGAGAAGGAGACACTAACTCAGGGGAAGGACCGGAACCTTCCGCCCCAGAGGCCCCGACGGAACTCGAAGAACTGCCCGAGTTGGCTCAGTGGCGCTGCGAAGGGGGGCCCTCCCGCGAAGAGTTCTGCCAGGAACAGACCACCTGCCCCTCCCTCGAGGGACTAAGACAACAAGCAGAAGCCCAGGCCGCCGGTGACCGAACCGGAACCCATTGGATCTATTGGGACAATGGCCTCCTATACAGCGAGCAAAAGTCCACCGAGCTAGGCGCAGCACGAGTACTGGTGGTACCCCTGCGGTTCCGGAGCCTCCTCCTGGGCCTGGCCCACGATGTACCCTTGGCAGGACACTTAGGCCAAGACAAGACATACCAGCGATTGGTGACCCACTTCTATTGGCCCAAGATGCGAGCGAATGTAGAAGCACACTGCAAGTCCTGCCTCACGTGCCAGGGCAGTGGGAAGAGTGGCGGAAAACGCAAAGCTCCCTTACAACCGTTCCCCGTTGTGAGTACCCCGTTCGAGCGGGTCGGCATCGACATCGTGGGACCCCTGGATCCGAAGACCGCCCAGGGCCACAGATTCATCCTTGTCCTGGTGGACCATGCCACCCGCTACCCCGAGGCCATCCCCCTCCGCACCGTGACGGCTCCCGTGGTGGGCCGGGCTCTCATGGGGATCTTCTCCCGTGTCGGATTTCCCCGCGAGGTTGTGAGTGATCGCGGCACTAACTTTATATCCCGCTACATGAAGTCCCTGTGGCAGCAGTGCGGAGTCACGTATAAGTTCACGACCCCCTACCACCCCCAGGGCAACGGCCTAGTGGAACGCTTCAACCGAACCCTGAAGGGAATGATCCTGGGCCTCGAAGAGCCCCTGCGCCGGAAATGGGACGTCCTCCTCCCTTGCCTCCTGTTCGCATACCGAGAAGTCCCCCAAAAGTCTCTGGGGTTCAGCCCCTTCGAACTGCTGTACGGACATCCCGTCCGTGGGCCCCTGAGCCTGGTCAAAGAGGGCTGGGAGACAAGCCCCCGGGGGACACCCCCTGATGTGTTCCGCTACATCCTGGCGCTCCGCAACCAGACGAGGGAGTTTAGAGAACTTGCAGAGGTTAACCTCGAGGCCAGCCAAGAAGAAATGAAGCGCTGGTATGACCAGAACGCAACCCTGGTCGAGTTCCAGCCGGGCCAGCAGGTTTGGGTCATGGCTCCGGTGAAACCCTGCGCCCTACAAGACAAATGGACTGGTCCCTTCAAGGTGGTCGAGCGGAAGAGCCAGGTCACGTATCTGGTCGACGTACAGTCCCCACGGAACCCCCTCCGGGTCCTCCACGTGAACCGTCTCAAGCCCCACTTTGTAAGGACGGAATTAAGTTTGCTACTGGCCACCGATGATGGGGCGGAAGAAGACATCGAACCCTCCGACAGCCCCTGGGCCAGCCCGGTGGTTCTGGTCCCGAAGGCGGCTTCCCCAGGGGTCGCCCCCGAACTAAGATTCTGTGAGGACTATCGGGGGCTCAATGCGGTCACCCGCGCAGACGCTCACCCTATTCCCCGAGCCGACGAGCTCATCGACCGCCTGGGGGCCGCCCGGTTCCTCAGCACTTTCGACCTGACCTGCGGATACTGGCAGATTGCTCTCACGGAAGGAGCGAAAGAGCGCTCTGCCTTCTCCACGCCAGATGGCCACTACCGCTTCAGGGTCATGCCGTTCGGGATGAAAAACGCCCCAGCCACGTTCCAGCGGTTGGTGAACAAGGTCCTGGCCGGACTCGAGGAGTTCAGCGCAGCGTACCTTGACGACATCGCTGTATTCAGCTCTCAATGGCACGAGCATCTCCAGCACCTCCGACAAGTACTAATGGCCCTGCGCCAAGCCGGACTAACCGTAAAGGCCAGCAAATGCCAGCTCGGGCAAGGTTCCGTGGTCTACCTGGGGCATCAGGTGGGCAGCGGCCAGGTCGTCCCTCTCCAGCCGAAGATCGACGCCATCAAGTCCTGGGAGCCCCCCACCACGCAGACAGAGGTTCGGGCCTTCCTGGGCCTTACGGGGTACTACCGGAGGTTCATTAAAAATTATGGTAGTATCGCAGGGCCCCTCACAGAGTTGACCTCCAAAAAGCTTCCGCAGAAGGTGCAGTGGACCACCCCGTGCCAGCAGGCGTTCGACGCCTTGAAGACCGCCATGTGCACCACTCCCGTACTCAAGGCCCCCGACTACTCCCAAGAGTTTGTGGTCAAGACCGACGCATCCGAACACGGCATCGGGGCCGTGCTCTCGCAGTTCGACGACAAGGGCATTGATCAGCCCATAGCCTTCATCAGCCGAAGGCTATTGCCGAGAGAGCAGCGTTGGGGTACTATAGAGCGAAAGACCTTTGCCGTAGTCTGGGCCCTCAAGAAACTGCGGCCCTACTTGTTCGGAACCCATTTTCGAGTACAGACGGACCACCGGCCCTTGCAGTGGCTAATGCGGATGAGGGGGGAGAACCCCAAGCTACTACGATGGTCCATCTCTCTCCAAGGGATGAATTTCACTGTCGAACATCGCCCCGGGACGGATCATGCCAACGCCGACGGCCTGTCCCGGTTCTTCCGCTTCGGCGAGGAGAACCCCCCAGTGGATGGGTAGTTCTCCACGCCTTTCAGCTGGGGGGGACGCGTGTGAGACCGGCCTCACGGCGTGGCCCTCTCCATCATCCAGCCAACCTGCAACCACCCTCAAGACACGACATCTCCGACTCCGGCCGCCCCAGCCACCCCCGATCCGCGGGCCGGCTAGAGGCCTGACAGACTCAACACCCTACCACGCATGCCAACCGAGGGAGCAGGAACCCTCGAGCCAGACCCAGAGGCGCCAGCCCAGTCACACCTCGGGTCGCCTTCCCCGGGAGGACTCAATCGGCCACCAGGCCCCTGGGGAGCAGGCGCCTCCCCTACCGAGCGTCTGGGGTCCCTCCCAGACCCACCTGAAAAGACCAAAGAAGTGAGCGGCAGGAAATCCCGCCGAACCCCCTCCGTCACCCCAGTCCCCCCTCTGCGAGCACTCCGGACTTCAAAGAACCAGCGGAGTATAACAAGGGGTGCCGGAGAAACAAGGACAGAGAAGACCTGGAACCATCTTAGCCTGCTGACGCGGTCGCGGCTCCTGAACGCTGAAGTCACCTGGGCCTGCTGAGTGACTCGCGGCCTCTTGCTATTGAACCATCTGAGCCCTGCGGACGAGGTCGCGGCTCCCGAACACTGAACCACCTAGGCCTGCTGAGTGACTCGCGGCCCCCAGCTATTGAACCATCTGAGCCCTGCTGACGGAATCGCGGCTCCCGAACTCCGACCACCTGTGCCTGCTGAGAGACTCGCGGCGCTCCCCTTGAGGACGACTCGGTAAGAGATCGCCCAGAGACACGACACCCTCCAGCTCGAGGATTGTGAGCTTCCGCAGGGTATTTCGCAGAGACACTATCTTGAAAGACTGTCCCGCTACCCCCATTCCCCCGACTGATTTGTGGTACGTTGTGCCACTGCTGTACTACTTGCCTTTTGGATCATAAAGATCCCTTACCTATCGTCCTACAAAGAATACGTGTGGTGTCACTCTGTTCGTAGTGCATCTCAGGGTGTGCGCGCCTGGTTCGGCTTACTTGGGAGAGGTGGGTCAAAGGGGTGGGCAAGACGTGTATCGAACCCCCCTCCGGCGAACGCCTTTCCAACACAGCTCATGAACAACTTCTACACCTGAATGTGAGTTTCCAGGGTTGTTATGTCAATGTATGGCGTTAGCCTGGAATGTGTTGTGGCTGCTCTGTTGCTGTATGCGTGTGTCTGTGTGCCACTTGACTGGATGCGTGCAGTGCTGTGTCCATTCAGGTGGTGTGTACTCCACAATAGGGTAGTACTGCTAACTTGTTTTTGTGTAGGTTTCTTGTGACATGTTTTGTGCATGTGTATTGCATTTCTCTACTGTTCTGCTGTGCTTTTGACTGTGTCTTGTGTCTGTCCTTTACAGGGTAATTTTTCTGTTGTTTGGTCAACACTGACCCCCAACACCCTGAATCTGACACCAGTGTGGGAGTAGTCAATTGACATCAAGTGATGTGCCACACACCTCTGGACTACAATTCTCAGAGACTCTGTGACTGTGTGTCCACCATAGCGTACAGTTGCCTTGCAACTATTTTTGAATAAACATGTTGCTGATGTGTAATGAACCTGTGCTATGCTTTATTAGGTGCCTTGTCTGTCTTCCCACATCTGAGTTGCATTTGCTTACCTCACCTGTGAACTTGTTACCAATGACTGTGGATAGGTGTTGTGTTTGGTCATACCTATGTGTTTCAGGTCAACATCATTGTGTGGGATGAGCAACATGGCCATGGTGAGTATGTGTTGTGTTGCCATAGTGCTGTGTCTACCTCACATGTGTCACATCACCATGACTAGCCTAACGTTGGTCACATTGTTGCAGTATTTGGCATGCACTGTGTTGTGTAGCAGATCGACATCTCCATGACACATTACAAGTTGGAATCACAACAGAGGCAAGTATGGTGTACTGGTGAGTTTATTTTCGGACATGTGTGAGGAAAGTCCACAGGATGGTGGGTGCTGTACATTGGTTTTTGAATCCAAAGTTCACATTAGAGTTGGTAGATGAAATGTCCAGAGTAAAGTCCACAGTCATCTGCTACATTGGACCAACTTGAACCCTCCATGTCATGTGGGCGAGTTGTGTGCGATTGAACAAGGTGAACGGGTGGCGCACAAAGAACATTGTCCAGAAACAGCTTTAGAGGCCCGGGGGGATGTGCTGGGACATCTGCCTCTCACATGTCCTTCTTCGGACGACCCCTCTTCTTCTTGGGGGGGGGGGATCCTCAGGTGCAGGCCTTTGCCGTGCAGGGGACTCTCCGCCAGAGTCCTCCTCCCTCCCTGTGGCGCTGGCAGATGGTGTTGCAACAGATGTTGTGGCCACACAGGGAGGTGTGGACAGGTTTGTGTTGATCTGGCGGAGGCATTGGAGTATGTCCGAATGCACTACAGTAAGGGCATCCCACTTTGCCTCCATGCGGGTATGGTGGGCAGCCTGCTCCTGTTGCATGTCCTTGAGGATCCCCACTACCTGGCCAAATCTGCCAGTGCTATCCTGGTACGCATCTATGATGCGTGCCAGTTGGGGGTCATCATGCAGTCCAGACCCCTCTGCAAGGCATACCCTCTGCCTCCCACCCCTCCCAGCACCCCTATCCACACGGGCAGGACCAGCAGCGGGACGCACAGGTGACACTGGGACCCCTGGGTGGTGTTGCTGGTGGTGTTTGCTGTAGCTTCTGGGGGGTCCTGTGTCCCTGTGCTGTGGGTGTTCAGTGGCCTTGGTCTGCCTGTGTTGGCGGGGGTGCCCTGTCGGTTTCCAGATGCTGGAGGCGTGGGTACACGGGGTGCAGATGTTGATGCTGTTGGTGCTGCATGATGACTCACACCGGAGGGGCCAGGTTGGTCGTTGTCAGCCGAAGATGACAGAGTTAAACCAGAGAGCTCAGTGTCCACCAGAGTCTGGGACTGGGAATCCTCTTCATTTGGTGCTGGGTCCCCAGCACCACCTGTGTTTGGAAAAGACACACAATGTAAGTTATGTTTCTACAGGCATCAATGGTTCACAAACATGACATTTTCTACTGTACGAACAGATGCCTGCCTGTACACTGCTTATTTCCAGCTTGTCATGGACAGAGTTTGATATTGTTGTTGCCCAATTCCCAGCAGGGCCTTGTGCTCCCCACAACAGAGCCCAGTGTCAGACATCTTGTCAGTCCCTTCCCATTCCCTGTGAGGCGAGCATGGTTCAGTGTTTGCTTGCTGGGCCATGTGGGTGGGTGTGGATTGTCTGTGACTACAACTGCCATCATACTCTTGGATACACCCCCCTTCCCAGCATGCCCATACTTCCTCCCTCTTGACTCTGCTTCCCTGTGAGGGGGTGTGACAGCAATGGCAAGATGGCTGACTGTGAAATCCTGGTGTTTGTTTGGCTACAAGTCCAAGGAGAGCCCCTGTGTTTCACAGAGCAGCACCCAATACGGGGTATCTTTTGCTGATATTTCACAGAGGTTTGGGTCAATGCATTCTACCCGGTGAGTTGTGTGTAGTTTGTGTTGGGGGTGTCTCCACATGCTGGTAAGTATGGTCAGAGCTGTCATTCCTCCTTCCCACCTGACCAGACATCCCACCATGAAACGTGCTTCCATTGTAGGGCGTGCAAGTTGTCTTTCAGGATGTCAGTCAGTGGTGTCCTGCTTCTGATTTGCACACAAGCCCTACCAGAGCCTTGTGCTCCCCTCAGCAGGACCCATTGTCAGCCATCTTGTCAGTCATTTTCCTCTCCCTGTGATGTGAGCATGTTTCAGAGAGGTCTTGATGGGCCAATCAGGAGGGGGTGTATTATCTGTGACTACAAACCCCATCATGCTTTTGGATACACTCACTTCACCTGCATCCCCACTATTCCTTCCTGTCAGTCAGCTACACTGTGAGGTAGTGTGTTTGTGGTGGCAAACTGTCTGGCAGTGTTAATTTAGATTTGTACCACTGCCTTGCTCTATTTGTTTGTAGGTTGGTGCATGTCATGACAAAGTTCCAAGTCACAATGAGATGGCAGGTATTGTGTTTATCTGACTGGCATACACATCTTGGGATGATTATCTATTGGTTACTGTAGCTTTGCTTGCGGTGCATGGTTTCACTGTCCCCTTGCCACACAATCTTGGGTATGTTGTTTGTGTACTCACCAGGCTCTGATATGTCTGTTAGACCATGGACGCTCTCTGGTGGTAGGATATCCTGCACCTTCTCCTCCCAGGTCCTGAAGTAGACTGGTTTGGCAGGAGGGCCACCGCCGGTGCACTGACTCAGGGCGTGATCTTTTTCGATTAGTTTCTTGACCCTCCTGCGCACGTCATACCACCTGTTCTGGATATTATCCTTTGTGCGCCTTGCTGGTGCTTGAGCGTTCACCTTGTCCACAATCCTCACCCACATCTTGGTTTTCTGTGACATGGGGGTCCTTTGGACCAATGTACCAAACAAATATGGCTCTACTCTGATGATCTCGTCTACCAGCACTTCTAACTCACTATCTGTGAACTTTGGATTGTTCTTTGGGGGCATGGTACTGGGTGATGGTGGTGAGGAATGTGTGTGTGAGGGTGCAAGTGAGGGTGGGTTAGTGTTGGTTTTGCTGGCTGTATGTGTGTGTGCTTTTGGACGAGGTGCTGATGGTGTGTGAGTTGTGTGATGGGTGAGTTGTGAGTGTGTCTGTGGTTGCTGTGTAATGGTGTTTGCTGCTGGCTGTGTCTCCTGTTTGCAAGGGATCATGGTAGTGATTGTAGTCCTTTATATATTTGAAGTTGTGGGTGTGTCTTTGTCCCAGGTTTTTTTTATTTGATATTTATTGGTTGTGTCATTGCTTGTTTGGTCCTTTTTTTGTCTTTTTTTCCTTTGGGTTTTGTAGGCATGAAGGAGACGTTCTTCTGACGGAAACGGATGCTGATGTTGGCTCGTGCGGGCTTCTCCGCCTCGTTCATGCTGCCTATCTTCTGTGTTTCATACGCGTTGGTCGCGGAGATCTCTACTACTTGTGTGCCCGGTTTTCTGTGAGTGTCGGTCGTGCGGCTTGGTCTCCGTGCAAGTCAGTCTGGTTTTACACGCATTGCATCGTACTGAGCGGTTCGGCCATCACAGATACGGGTCGGTCGGGTTCAATCCGGGTTCGTGTCGGTCGGTGAAACTCGCGTTGGTTTTCCGGCTTGTATTCCGTACGCATCAGTTGTAATTCACACACGTTGCATCATACTGCACTAGTCGTACGGCACTGGTCCATGTCGGTCGGTATCCGGTCCGGGTCCATGTCGATCGTTACGATTTGCGGCCGGAATTGGCTCCCTAGTGGACATCAGTAATTACAAGATGTCTAACTATACAATGGCTGCGCCGAACCTGGTCTTGTTTGGTATCAAATATGGTGGAATCCTACTCCAACACCAATTCCAGTGTTGGCGGTATGAGCCCATGTACTGGGGAGCCCCTTAGAGGAGCCCCCTGTATGCCCGGTAACAGCCTTTCAGGGTCTGACAGCAAGCTAGTGCTGCCGTCAACCAAGGAAATTGTTCTGCCCTTCTGCTGCTCAGCCAATCTCAAGCAGGGAAAGGTAGAACAATGGATTTTTGCGTAAGTGTGCCATGGTGGTCCCAGATTTTGTTTTGCAGCAGATACTGCTATCAAATAAGGCACGCATTTTGGAGTGCCTAAAGATTAGAATAAGGCCATTAAGTATGTTAGCAGATTTTTCTGACATCATTTAGCCAATCAATCAATCAGGGATTTATAGAGCGCACTACTCACCCATAAGGGTCTCAAGGCACAGGGGTGGGGTCGGGTAAGCTCTGAGGTCATCCGAAGAGCCAGGTCTTGAGGTCCTTTCTGAATATTTGCAGTGTAGTGCTTCATCTGGTGCTGAGGGGAGTTTGTTTCAGGTCTTGGCCGCAATATAGGAGAAGGATCTGCCCCCTTTCTGGCTCTGTGGATGCGGGGGACCTTGGCCAGGGATAGGACAGCGGAGCAGAGGTTTCTCTTGGGGGCGTGGAAGGAGATTCTTTCTTGGAGATTTTGTGGTCCGGTGTTATGGAGGGCTTTGCAGGCATGTGTGACCAGTTTGAAGGTTATTTTCTTTTCTATGGGGAGCCAGTGGAGGTCGCAGAGGTGCTGGGTGATGTGGTTGTGTTGTGGGATGCCAAGGACGAGTCTGGTTGAGGCATTCTGAATGGTCTGGAGTTTGTGACGGAGTTTTTGGTGATTCCGGTGTAGAGCGTGTTTCTGTAGTCCAGCCTGCTGGTGATGCGAGCGTAGGTGATGGTCTTCCTGGTGTCCGGGTTATCCATTTGAAGGTCTTGCAAAGTATGCAGAGGGTGTTGAAGCATGTTGAGGACACAGCGTTGATCTGCCAGTTCATGGGGAGTGAGGAGTGGAGTATGATGCCGAGGTTGCGAGCATGGTCTGTGGGGAAGGGAGGGTTTCCGAGGGGTGGAGGGCCACCAGGTGTTGTCCCAATGCAGAGGTGGCGGGTCCAAGAATGACGACTTCTGTTTTCTCCGAGTTGAGCTTCAGGCAGCTGCTGCTCATCCAGGATGCAATGTCCTTCATTCCTTCCTGGAAACTGTGCTGGTGATGTCGAGTTCATTGGTGAGGGACAGGATGAGCTGCGTGTTGTCGGCGTAAGATACTATGTTGAGTCTGTGTTCTCCGATGATGGTTGCAGGAGGTGCTATGTAGATGTTGAGGAGCATGGGGCTGAGGGAGGAACCTCGAGGTACTCAGCATCTGATCTCAGTGGCTTCGGAGAGGAAGGACGGGAGTCTAATTCTTTGAGTTCTGCCAGAGAGAAAAGAACATATCCAGTCTAAGGCAGTTACCTGGATACTGGCATCGTGGAGTCTGGCAGGTAGTGTGCGGTGGGAGACTGTGTTGACGACTCCTGAGAGGTCTAGTAGTATGAGGGCTGTGGTGTGGCTTTGATCGAGGAGGGTGTAGATGACATCGGTGGCGGTTATGAGGGTGATCTCGGTGCTGAGGTTGCTGCAGAATCCTGATTGAGATGAGTCAAGGATGTTGTTGGTTTCTATGAAATGCTTTACTTGGGTGTTGACGACTTTCTCTATGACTTTGGCGGCGAAGGGGGAAAGAGAGATGGGCCTGTAGTTCTTGAGGTCAGTAAGGTCAGAGGAAGGCTTCTTGAGGCGGGGTTAGACTTCGGCGCTTTTCCAGTTTTTTGGAGAGCTTGTCTGTTTTGAGGGTGCAGTTGATTGCCCATCATAGTTCTGGTGCGATGGCGGAGGCAGCCCTGTGGAAGATGTGTGTAGGGCAGGGGTCACTGGGTGCTCCGGAGTAGATACTTTCTATAATCTTTGCAGTGTCTTCTGTGGTGACAGGGGTACATATGAGGAGGGTCGGTGCCTTGGTCCTGGTCATCGAAGTTGTCGTAGAGCATCCTGATCTTGTGGTGGAAGAAGGAGCTGAGTTTGTTGCAGAGATCTTGGGAGGGAAGGACGTCAGTGATTTTGCTGTGGAATCTGGTGAATTCCTCTACGATGGTGCAGAGCTCCTTGGAGCTGTGGGAGGTCTAGAGGATTCTGTCCTAAATGAAGTTTCTCTTCATTGATCTGATGAGTTGGTGGTGTGCCGTGGTGGCGGCCCTGTAAGCGGTGCGTGCTTCCGGGATTTTGCTATTTCCCCATGCTTTATCTAGTTGTCGGCATGAGTGCTTGGATTCTCGGAGGACTGTGATGAACCAGGTGGCTTTTGTGTTGTGTCGTCTGTTGGAGTTCTGGAGGGGGGCGAGTGTGTTTGTGCAGTTGGGGATTCATTGGTGAAGGTCATTGGCAATCAATCAATCAATGTAGTATTACAAGGGGACAGAAAACCGAGATCTCAAAGACTTTATTAATGATTTTATATTGATTGGTCATAGTCCCACCATGATCTCATTATGGCACTGAAACAAAAACCCAGGGATATTTTAAATGTGAGACATTTTTCATATGAATACAAACAAGCAATTTTGAAACACAAGATGGCTATTAGAAATAGGCCTGGGAGAAACTTCATGAGGCAAGTCTTTATAAACACCCTAGCCTCTTATGGAAGACTGTCAATGCTACCTTCTTTCATGATTCTTATAATAGTAGCATTGTGATGTCACAATTATGCCTGAGAAATGGGTTGAGCATTTTACAAGTGTGTATAGGAGTGAGGGAGAGAACTTATGCAATTTAGATTTAATTCAAAATTAAATAGGTGTGACTCCCACAGAGCTGGTGCCTCCTACTTTTGAGGAAGTTACAAAGCCTTCAGTCAAACCATAAGGAATAAGGCATCTGGCCTGGATGGCATACCCGCTGATCTCTTTCTGGCTAACCCTGATCTCTTGCTCCCACTGTTAACCAATATTTTAAGCTATATAGCATCCCTGGGCTAGCCAGAATTTTGGTCCAACATGATTTTAGTACCTATCTTTAAAAAAGAAAACAGGTCTGACCCCAAGTGTTATCGCCCGATGTCATTGAATGACTGTATTTGTAAATTAATAGGCAGGGTCATATTGAATCGTTTGGAGACTTGGGTAACCATAAAAGGCATATTTTCTGATATACAGTATGGTTTCAGGAGAGGCCTGGGTTCTGTTGAGCAGTGTCTCAACCTCCACCTCGTCATAAGCAAGTACACACAAGTAAAGAACGGTTCTCTCTATTTGGGATTTATAGATTTAACATCGGCTTTTGATTGGGTGGAGAGAGGGAAGCTGGGGATTTTTTTTTTAGATATGGGTACTGATGTGTATTTTTTAGCACAGGTGCATCAGGATGTGACTGAGAGAGTTAGATATGGGCCTGATGGAAAACTCATCCCTCTCATCAAAATGAAAGGAGGAGTGGAGCAAGGGTGCATGCTAGCTCCTTTATTATTCTGTTTATATTTTAATGACCAGGAGAGCTAGCTCAACCAATGGCAAGTTGATGTCTCAAGGGTAGGCACTAGAGAGCTCCCTGCGTTGCTTTATGCTAATGACTGTGCGCCGTCCAGAACTTGTGTGGGTTTGAAAAGGCTTTTAACCTGATTCAATGATTTAATATGTGATATGGGTTTAAAGACCAATACGGCTAAGTCTTTTTCTATGGTGATTGGGAATACCCCTCCTGTCTTTAAGTCCTGTTTTATTAACTATGATATTATGCTTTATGTTCCAACTTTCTTCTATCTAGGTGTCTCCTTTGACCAGAAAGGATCTTGGCATCACTTGGTTGAGATTAGGGTAAGATGCTTCAACCAAAATTTGGATGCATTCTTCAGGTTGGTGAGGAAACTATGATCTAGACCACTTGACTGAATAATTAACATCTATAGGGCTCACTCTTCATCTCCTATCCTCCATGGGGCAGGAGTATGGGGCTTTTGCAATTAGTCACGCCTACAGGCAGTAGAGAACTCCTTTCTTAGATGATTATTAATAGTTCCTAGTAGTCTCCTCAGTATCCTTTGTCATATTGCATTAGGCCTGACCCCCTGAATATATTGCATACAAATTGCACCAATCATGTTATGGCATTTGGTATGGGTAAAGGATGAGCCGGCCCTTAATCATGCAATAATATTGGACTACATGAGTCTTGATTATATGCAGAAAATACCATGGCTTAGCTATATAAAACAGCAGCTGGAGCTAGTAGGGAAAGTGGATTGTTTTTCAAACCCTGAACCTATTGTTAAAATGTTGAAACCCCAGCTGAAAGGGGATATTTTATCTGTTTTAAAGGAGAACAGGGAGCACTTGCAGATCGTGAAAAATATCTCCTTCATAAAACCCACCGCACACAAGCACAGGCGCCGCCTCCCACGTAGAAGCTGGAACAAAGTCTCAGAAGAACACCTCAACTCTGCCCTCACCTGCACTCCACCCTCAACTATGACAGACACCAACCCTGAAGCAACAACCTCCACCAATGGATCGCCAACTGCTCCAACACCCTTGCCCCCCTCCAGAAGACTACAGAGCAACACTACAAGAAAGCAATCTGGTTCACCACGGCACTCCTAGAATTCAAGCTCTCCTGATGATGACTGGAAAAGATGTGGAGAACCAGCAAAACTCCAGAAACACGCATCACCTACAAAACAGTCACCACAGCTCTCCAACGACTCCCTAAATCCACAAGAATTTCCTCCAAGACAGAATCCTCTCCAATGCCTACAACTCAAAGGAACTTTTCTCCATCATACAGGGATTTGCCAAACCCAACAGCGAGACAACAGATGTCCCTCCCTCCCAAGACCTCTGCAACAGACTCGGTTCTTTCTTTTACCTCTAGATCATGACACTCTATGATAACTTCGATGACCAAGACCTCTGCACCGCCTCAACCCCCTCCCCCAGCGACGTCACCCAACAGAACCTACTCCCTTGGACCCCACTCACAACAGAAGACACGCTAAAGACAATAAACATCATCCATTCCAGAGCACTTTCTGACCCCTTCCCACCACACATCTTCCACAGGGCCACCACAGCCAACACACCTGAGCTACATCATACCATCAACTGCTCCCTCAAGACCGCCACATTCCCCGATAACTGGATTTTCGCCGAAGTCAACCCCCTTCTAAAGAAACCCTTCAGACGCAACAGACCTCAGGAACTTCAGGCCCATCTCACTGCTTCCTTTCACAGCCAAGGTCATCGAAAAAGGCTGTCAACACCCACCTAGCATTCTTCATCTAAGCCAACAACATCCTAGACAACTCCCAATCTGGATTCGGCAGCAACCACACCACTGAGACTGCCCTCCTCGCTGCCACAGACGACATCCGTGCCCTCCTCGACCAAAGCCAGACGGCAGCCCTAATCCTCCTGGACCTATCAGCAGCCTGAGACACCGTCTCTCACTGCACACCAACCACCAGACTCCATGATGCCGGCCTCCAAGGAAAGGCCCTAGACTGGATATGCTTATTCCTCACTGGCAGAACACAGACAATAAGACTCCCGCCCTTCATCTCAGAACCGACAGAGACCAGATACAGAGTTCCCCAAGGATCTTCCCTCAGCCCCACCCTCTTCAACGTCTACATGGCCCTCCTCGCAACATTCATCATAAACCATGGGCTCAACATTGTCTCCTACGCTGATGACACCAAACTCATCCTCTCCCTCACCAAGGAACCCGACATCAATAGGCACAACTCCCATGACACCTGTCGGAATCTGGATGAAAAACAGCTGCCTGAAACTCATCTCAGAGAAAACAGAGGTCCTCATCCTGGGCTCCACCCCCTCCACATGGTGCAACGCCTGGTGGCCCCCCACCCTCGGAAACCCATCCACCCCAACAGACCATGCACATTACCTCGCTATCATACTGGACTCATCGCTTACTATAAATCACCAGATCAACGCTGTCTCCTCTACATGCTTCAACACCCTCTGCATACTACGTAGAACATTCAAATGGATACCCCGACTCCAGGAAAATAGTAATTCACGACCTTATGACCAGCATACTCAACTATGGCAACGCCCTCTACCCCGGAATCAACAAAAAACTCCTCCGCAAGCTTCAGACCATCCAGAATGCCACAGCCAGACTAATCCTCAATATCCTATGGGGCAACCACAACACCCAACACCTCTGCGACCCTGAGATGGGTGAGTAGTGTGCTTTACAAACCCTGATTGATTGATTGATTGATTGATTGATTGATTGAGAGTAGCGGAATATTTGCGTCTAGCTTGCTCCGAATGTCTAGAGCCCTATCGTACATTTTTCTTTTGCTATTCGAAAAGGTTCTACCTCTTTAGATTCAGTTTTAGCATTGCAAATCTGTTGGTTTCTTATCCCTGTAAGGCTTACTGTGATGCTGAACTTGATATATGTCCATGTGACTCTAAGTCAGCTCAGAATATTTTGCCTTTCTTGTTTTTCTTTAAGCCATACACTAAACCGAGGAGGGATTTTTTATAATCCCGCTACCAAGGGTTCTGAATATTAGGAAATGCAGGCTTGCGTTGTATCACCTTCAGCTCTTAAAAGATGACTATACATGCCTGCTGGTGTATTGAATCATCTCTATAGCAGTTCGTACACAGAATTTAGTTGGGAAATGAGGACTTTCATATCGCACATAGACAAAGTATGTACTTTTTTAAGGATGCACAACGCACTTTGATCCAAATTCTATATCTTTATGGTTTTTATATTGATTACCAAATTGTATGTGTTTTTTTTTTATTTATAACTGGTAAGTTCTAATGCACTTATTGAAATCCTTATACTGTATCCTTGCCAATTTTTTTCATTGCTCTCATTTGACACTTAACATGCAAATTTTTTATTTTATGGCAATATTTGGAATACGCGGGTTGTTCCCAGTGACTACACTCTTTATACCTGTATGTTGGTATATGCTTAATGTTTTAGAATTGCATTATATTTTACACCTGGAAATTTATGATCTGATGCTACTTTGTGGAATGTTATTTTATCAGTCTATATTGTTTATATTGACTTTTATTACATTGATTGGTCTCTATATTTGATGTTTTCTTTTATGGTTGTGAAAAGAATTGAACAAAAAATATTTGACTTAGTGAGGTTTCCTATCACAGGAAGGTGTGACCACCTCCCAGAAGGGACTTACTGTATTGAGTTGGGGTGGGGGGATTTCCAGACCGCTTTGAGGGGCACATTTGGTGCCCTCCTTGCATACTCTAGTTTGAGCCAGGTCAGGAACCCTTGGTTCCCACTCGGGCATGCAACTGGACAAAGGACAGGGGAGTATCCCCCCCTGTCCAAACCCTGCTCTAGGAGGGACCCCCAAGTCATTCCAAACCCTTTCCTTGAGTATTTAATGGCCGCCCTGTGAGTGGGTCCATTGATTCGTCATGGAGCAAGACTCTCCTCTGATACCAAGGCACTCTTCGACCGTCTGGACACTTGGACTTCAACTGAATCCAAGACTGCATCAAGGAAGACTCCTGCTGCTCCTGGTCTTGCTGTTCTTTGAACCTTCTGCCTAATCTGTGTGTACTTCACTGCAGAAAACCTGTGGGAATAAAGGACATCCGAAGAAATCTCCCTTGGAGTGAAGCAGTCACTCCCCTGCTTCAGCAGGCACCGCAAGGAAGCTAACTATTCAGCTGCTGCTGTCATCCTACGGACTTCCTGAGACTCAACAACACAGGTGGTGCTCCTGTAGCTCTCCAGAGGCCTGAACTGCCTTCCCTGCAATTTGGAGGACAGCATCTTTTGTCGGAGCTGCAGGGATCAAGCTCTTATGCACTGGGTCAACTTGACATTGCCAATGCTTGTTGGCTCTGCACTCCATATATTTTTCGGCTACTAGTAGCTCCAGCCTCTAGCACCTCATCCCTTAAAGATGAGCATCCTCACTGCATCCCTTACACCATGGGCCTCCATCTTTGCTGAGCTGCTCGAGGCTCTTGCAACTCCTGTGCCTTCAGCCTGTGGGTCCTCTTGAAGGTCTTCTTCTGCTTTGGTGTGCTCCCATGCCTGCTCTGACTCTCTTGCACTTGGTGAGTCCCTTGGACAATGCTGGTCCCAACGACTGCATCTTTTTATTCTCCATACCAGTTGTGACTACCAAGGCTTGTTGGTGCTCCCATCAGACATCCACCACCTAGACACCAACATCCGATGTGGGACAGCTTTTGCATTGCTTCTGGTTTTCCTCAGCGTCACTTGATCCCCACAGCTGCAGTGCCAAGGTCCTCGTCAACTCTCCTGAGCTCCCTGCCAAGGGTGGACATCGTGCTTCCGTGCCTCCTGGTCACCTCTGAGTGGCATATATGCTGTCCCCTCTGCGTACAGGTTCTCCTCTTCAGGAATTCAGCCTTGGATGCCTCTGGACTTCTTCAGAGACTTCTCCAGAGGCCTTTTCTCCAAAGCTTTCCATTGTCATCTACGGCAGGTTCCGACATCACTTCACCCCTATGCAACCGACTTCCCTGGTACAAGTAACCTGGTTCCTGGGGCATCCACGGGTGGGGTGGCTCTCCAACCTTCTGTCCTCCTAAGGGTTTCTTCTAGGTCCTCTGAGAAGGGACCTTCTTCTTTAAAAGTACAACTGCAACTTCTCCATTTACGTCTATTGGGCACGCGGCTGTGCTTCCACTCTGCACACAGCCTCCGTGGGGTTCCTGGGTACTTACCTTGGGTGGCCCCTTCCTCCTTGCAAGTAGCATTCCACTTTCTTAGTATTTGGTTCTGTCTCCCTCTGGAGACCAATGTATATATGTGCTACTTACCTGATTTATTTGAAGTATTTTCATGTGTGCTATTGATATCTCCAGCTAGGAGATATACCAAAGTGTTAGTTATTGTGTTGTTTTAATAAATAGACTTATTTTTTATAAACTCTGTGTGGTTCTTTTTCATCTAATCTACAATGTTGATTAAATGTGGTAAAACAAGCTGCTTTACACTCCTTCAAAATAAGCCTGAAGGCTGCTTTCCACAGCTACCACTTTGAGAGCTTTCTATGGTTATCAAAGACCACTAAAATCTCTGTAAGCGGTGCCTGGCTAAGTGCGAGGTGCATTACTCCTTACCATATATTAAGTAAGGGTGGGCGTAGTGGGCGTAGTGGGGCGATGTGAAGCAGCACGCACACTACGTGCTTCGCGTAGCCCCACTACGTGCCACCCGCCTCCCGCCCGCCCTCCTTTTAAAAGATAACATTAATTTATAATAAAGAAAATTAAAAGCCACTTACCTGAAGCGCGGCATCTCCGGGGCTTCCTCTTCCTGGTTTCCAACTTTTCTGACAAATGCGCATGCGCGAACGCCCGCGCATGCGCATTTCTTGCAAGAAATTTAAATTTTAATTTTCTTTATTATAAATTAATGTTATCTTTTAAAAGGAGGGCAGGCGGGAGGCGGGTGGTGGACGGCAGGCAGCTACGCTTCGCCCTGGCGTGTGCGTAGGCGCTGCCTGCTTCGCCTACTTCGAAAACTGCGAAGCAGGCAGCGCTACGTACACTACGTGGGCGAAGCGTAGTTGTCAGCCCAGGGTTAATATTAAGCCACTCTCCTACAGTGCCCTTCTGCTAAAACTGGAAGATGGCACTAAACCTACTGGTAAAATATTAGTCAATGAAACTCACAAAAAGTACGTCTCTTGACATTTAAAGTAAAAAAAAGGGAGGAGGGAAACTGTACACAAATTTATTACAGACTAGGTATCGGACTAAGCGTTTCAATCATAATGCAGTGAAGACCTTCTTTTAGGACAAAAAAAACATCACTTGTATTTTATTTTGTAAAGCCAAGCAGGACTTGGCACCGGTCAGTAAGAACATTTTCAAATGAAAAGCTGAACACAGAACTGCAATTGTGGATAGTTTTGGAATCGTTTACAGGTTTGATTTTCTTTTAAAACAGTTTAAAATGCAGTGAGATTACTTTTGATTACTCTTGGATTACTTTTCAGTTACTTTTAGGTCTTGAGGTGATATGCCGAGATATCACACACTGGCTGGTGTCACTTACAGGTAAGTATGTTAATACTTAATTTAAAGCCCAGTTTACTCTCCTTTCATTCAAAAGTTCAACTCGACATTCTTAGGAACAAAACATCACAACATTGGTATCTATGGGGAAAAGAAGGTTATCGCTTTACAGGTAAGTAAACAGCCTGCAAGAATATTTTGGGGGGATTAGAACCATTGTACCCCAAGGTTAAGGTAGGCATTCAAATTGCACCACCAGCGGCACTAGGGCGGCCAAGTGCCGAGTGCAGGGACCCAATCTTAGCCAACAGGGCTAAGGGGGCCTTTGGTCAGGGACTGCTTGTGAGCAGGCCACTTGGCTGTGGGAGTAAAGCTCCTAGGGTAGGGATCAGCACTGCAGGGGCCAACAATCAGTACAGGAGCTGCACCACCAGCTGCAGAGGGGCAGCTGGGTGAAGAGTGACAAGAAGGTGTTGGGGGCCCTGTGGATTCCAATGGTGCTCTCTGGTACAGCAAAGATGTTGCAGGCTCAGGCAGGGAGGCTTCCTAAAGACAACCACCAGCTGGAGAGGTAAGTTGGGATCGTGGGGGATGCCTGGACACTCTCGGCTTGTTCACCCAAGGCCATGGGTAATCGGGTGCAGGGGTGTCTTTTGGCGTTGGGTTCTTCTTACCAGTTCCTGTCGCAGTCAGAGGGACCTTTCAAGTTTAGGCTTCAGGCATTCAGCTTGAAGCTTGGTGGAGGTCAGGGGTCACCAGGTTCCAGGTCTATATTCCACTGTAAAGTCCATTCCCTGTAGTGAGATGGACCACCTCAAAAAACTTGGGCTTTCTTCTTTTATCTGCATTAGCCATCTGAGAGGTCTGTGGTCAGTTTGAACTAGAGAGTGGGTGCCAAACAGGTATAGACTCAACTTTTACAGGGACCAAACCACATCAAAGGCCTCCCTCTAAGTGGCACTCCAATGCTGTTCCTTGGGGAATAGCCTTCTGCTTATGAAAGCAACAGGTTGGTCTTGTCCATCATACTTGGTCTGGGATAGGACCACTCCTATCCCTAGTTTAGAGGCATCAGTCTACACAATGAACTACTTGGAGTAATCTGGAGCCTTGAGAATAGGTGCTGAGCACATTGCCTCTTTTAGGGTGTCAAAAGCCTTTTGGCAGCCAACTGTCCAGTTCACTTTCTTGGGCATCTTGTTGGAGGTGAATTCTGTGAGGGGAGTCACAATGGACCCATATGCCTTAACAAACCTCATATAGCACCAAGTTAAGCCAAGGAATGCCCTGACTTGGGTCTGGGTAGTTGGAGCTTCCCAATTCATAAGGGTATAGAATTTGAGCTGGATGGGTTAGACTTGGTCTAAAAGGTGGCCCAAGTACACAACAGTGTCCTACCCTATCTGGCACTTGGATGCCTTGATAGTTAGGCCTGCATTTTGGAGGGCCTGTAAAACCACCTTCCCCGGGTGGGAAAGGTGATTCTTCCAGGAAGAGCTAAACACAGCAATATCATCATGACAAGTTGCACTAAAGACTTGTGTACCCAACTTCTGGAAGGTGGCAGGGGCATTCTGGAAATGCCCATCAAGTAAGAGAATGCTGTCTCTTCTTTTGCTCTAGGGGCCATGCCAGTGTGCCAATACCCTACAGTTAAGTCAAAGGTACTTAGGTATTTGGCAGCCTTAACTTATCTATCAGTTCATCAGCTCTGAGGATGGGGCGATCATTTGTGTTGATGACAGCATCGAGGCCTCTGTAGTCCACACAAAATCTAATTTCTCTATTTCCATCCTGTGGATGAGGTTTGGCGACTAGGACCACTGGGCTGGCCTAGGGGCTCTCAGAAGGCTCAATGACACCCCGCTCCAACATATTACTGACCTCAGCTTTGATGCTTTCCTTAACTTGGTCAGACTGGCAATGGTTTTTGGTTTTGACAGGCAAGCTGTATCCAGTGTCCACATCATGGGTACACCAGGGAGTCTGACCAGGGGTTAAAGAAAAGAGCCTTGCAAACTGTCGCAGAACTTAGGCTGCTGTTGGGCAGAGAGGGTGTCTGAATATACCACTCCATCTACTGACTCCTCGTGGGGGCTGTAAGTGAGAAGGTCAGGGAGAGGTTCACTCTGTCTCCTGATCCTCATCAGTATCTATCAGCATGGCCACATCATCTATGTCACAATAGAGTTTCAGGAGGTTCACATGTATCACCCTTTTAGGGGATCTGCTAGTGCCCAGGTCTACCAAATAGGTGACCTCACTCTTTTTTTCTAGGATAGGGTATGCGCCACTTCATTTTTCCTGGAGGGCCCTTAGTGCCACAGGCCCCAAAACCCACACCGGTTGCCCTGCATGGAATTCTACCATTGCAGCATTTTGGTGATACCAGAGCTTCTGGAGCTCCTGGCTGGCCTCAAGGTGTTTGGATGACTTCTACATGTACTGGGCCATCCTGAAACGAAAGCCTAGTACATAGTCTACCACATCTTGCTTTGGTACATGATGGGGTTTCTCTCATCCTTCCCTCATAAGAGAGAGTGGTCCCTTACATGGCGGCCAAACAGATGTTCAAAGGGGTGAAACCCTAATCCCTTCTTAGGAACCTCTCTGCAGGCAAAAAAACAGGAAAGGTAAAAGAACATCCCATCTCCTTTTGAAGTTTTCAGTGAGTCCCATTATCATGCTTTTCAATGTCTTGTTGAATCTCTCAACAAGGCAATTGGTTTACGTGTGGTAAGGTGTTTTGAGCTTATAGATCACTCCACACTCCTCCCACATGTGTTTTAAGTATGCAGAAATGAAGTTGAAACCTCAGTCTGATCCTATCTCCTTAGGAATCCACACCCTGTTGAAGACACCAATGAAGGCCTTGGATACCACAAGGGCTGCAGTAGTGCTAGGGGGAATGGCTTCATGATACCAGGTGGCATAATCCACTACCACCAGTATGAATTTGTTTCCTGAGGCTTTAGGAGGCTCAAGGGGACCCTCTATATCCACACCTTCTGTGAGAAGTTGGCCTGGTATATGCTCTCCACTAATTAAAGTGGGCACCTTGCACCAGTCCAAACAACCCTAATAGTGAATTAAGAGGTCAAAGATAACCTTAGAAATCTATCCAAGTGGTAGCTGTGGAGAGCAGCCTTCAGGCATTGTCTTGAAGGAATGTTAAGCAGCTTGTTTTACCAGAATGAAACCTTATAGTACTGGTTAAATGAAAGGAGAACCACACAGTAGTGATAGAAATATGTATTTATTAATATAACACTCTTTAAGGATGACACAGTAACTTCTACACGAAGATATTCTCAAAGCACGCAATACAGTACAGAAACAATCGTAAGTAGCACTAATACACAGTGGGCTCCAGGGGGAGATCAAACCAGATACTAAAATAGTGGTATAAGAACCACATCTCGAGTCAAGACAGTGTCTATGGTATGTAGAATCACTGGGACCCCAAGGAACCACCCAAGGTGAGTAAATAGGGACCCCACAGAGGACGGGTGCAGTGTGGAAACATAACCGCGTGCTCCGTCCAATTCTATGAGGACGTCACGGTTGTAGTTTTAGTTTTTAAGGACCCTTCCCACTGGATTACGAGGAAGCCCTTTGGATCATAGGAGGTTGAAGAGCCAACCCAACCGCGGATACCGTACTACCAGAGTTACCTATCCCAGGGAAGCCAGGTGCTAAGGACTGATGTGGTGTCGGAAATCGCCGTCGATCTCAATGGAGGACTTAAATGAAATGCCACTGCTGAAAAGAAGAAAAGTGTCAGATGGAACCCAAAGGTGGATTCTTGATGAAGAGAACCTAAAATCAGAGGGGACAGAGTCTGGGTCACTCAGGAGTGACCAGGGGATCAGTAGTCGAATGCCCACCGTTGTCGGGTGCTTCAGGTATGTTGATGGAGACCTTGACTCTGCAGCCACAGGGACCAGAAGATGTCGAGGATGACTAGGGACCAGATACGAGCTGTCCCACGAAGGATGTGGAGTGCTGAGGGGTCGGTGTCTAGCGGGAGAACCAACAAGCCATGGCAATGGCAACCCACGAAGAAGGTCAAGGAAGGTTACGGTCTGGACCGGCAAGGTCCAGGAGACTCACCACAGCAAGGGGAGTCAAGGCAGGCCTGGAGCAAGCCAGGGAGCCCAAGAAAAGTCAAGTTCTTGGTTAGAAAATGGACGCAAGTCTACCAGATGCTGATGAAACATTTTATTGATGCAGTTACTTAAAATGTGCTCCTTCATAAACAAATTATGAATTCCATCATAATCCTGCACTTTACTTCCATTCCACCAGCCTCCTAGCATTTTTACAGAATAGTCTACAAATTCCACCCAGGACCGACTCTGGGATTTCTGAGCCCCCTGAATTTAATTCTGTACTCCTCAGTAGTGAGTCCAAACCTTCAATTAGGGTGCCCATCATGAGTTCATATGACTCTGCCTCTGACTCAGTAGGTGTCAGGAGTTTGTCTCTGCACTTACCAGAAAACAGTCCACAAAGGCATGCCCCCCAGTGAGTCTTCCTCACTTTTCTGTCCTTACAAGCCCTCTCAAAGGCTTTGGATATTTGGTGATGTCATCACCATCCTCAAACTTAGGGACAAATCCTTTGGGGAATTTAGGATAAAAGGATCCTTATTTTTCTTGAGTTTTTAAATTGCTGCCACCATTGATGGGTCCCTGGCCCATCTCTTCTCTTTCTCGCTCTCTCTAGAGCAAGGAGCCTAGTCTCTAGCTCTAGCCCCTTGGTCAACCTTGCTTAAACGTTGCCATCCACATTGAAGTAGCCCTCACTGTCTGATACAGAGTTAGCCCTACCTCTGTAGGATCTAGACCCTGTACTCCTTGGATTTGGAGGGTAGGACACCAAGTTTCCCACCCTCTCTAAGGCGTTGAGCTGGATGAGTTAACACCACATCATACTCACTACTTTCCCCATCCTCCTGAAGGTCTTTGCCTTCTTCTGTGGGTGGTCCCTTGCATACCCTACCAGGAACTCCTGGAGTTATATTCTTGTAGGGTGGACCCAGTTCTTATTTGCTCAGATTTCTAGAGAAGCCTTAACTCTCTAACCTCTAGGTTGGAGTAAGTGGTGAGGTTGAGCTCTACAGCCATTTTCTATGGGTTGCTCATTGTTTTCTAAAGTAGGGTTTCTTTTTTAAAAGACCAACAACAATTCTAAGTACTTTGATTTATCTTCAGTGACTTTTAAATTTCTAGCAAAAATCTTACTACAGGGACTTAACACAAGGGCCTAACAAGACTTTTATAAATTTGAAAAATAGTCAATTCAAAAAATGATTTCTACTAAAGTCAATTTTTGGATTTTTGTCATGTGACCAGAGGTTGGGTAAGTTAGTCCAATAAATGCAAGATGTAGGAAGCTGGATCTGTATTTAGAATACCAAAGTAAGGTATAGTGTGCACAGCGTCCAGGGTGTCTCCAGAGGTATAACAGAGGCTAAATTAGACAAGTACTAACAGCTCTCTTTGTGGTAGTGTGGGCAAACAGTCAGGCTTATCCAGAGGGTGTATTCAGCATTTATTGTATTCACTCCCTCAAGACTGATGGCACACACTCAGAGACTGAATCCAGACCAATTAGGTAAGTATAAAAATATATACTTGTATTTTATTTTGTAGAACCAAGTAGGACTTGGCACAGGTCAGTAAGAACACTTTCAAATGTTAAGCTGTACACAGAATTACAATAATGGATTGTATTTGAATCATTTATAGGTCTGTATTACTTTTAAAACAGTTTAAAATACAGTGAGATTACTTCCAATTACTTTTGTATTACATTTCAGTTACTTTTAGGTCTTGAGGTGGTATGCCTAGATATCACACACTGGCCGGGGTCACTTACAGGAAAGCATGTCAATTCTTAATTTAAAGCACAGTTACTTTATTTTCATACAAAAGTTTAACTCAACAATTTTAGGAACAAAATATCACAACATTGGTCTCTATGGGGAAAAGAAGATTATCGGTTTTCAGGTAAGTAAATGGTCTGCAAGAATAATTTTGGGGGGGTTAGAGCCATTGTTCCCCAAGGTTCAGGTAGGCAGTCAAATTGCACCACAAGCAGCACTAGTGTGGCTGGGTGCAGAGTGCACAGTCCCAATGTTAGTCAATGAGGCTAAGGGTGCCTTCGGTCAGGGACTTCTTGCGAGCAGGCCATTTGGCTGTGGGAGCTAAGCTTCTGGGGTAGAGATCACCACTGCAGTGGCCAACAATCAGCACAGGAGTTGCACCACCAGTGCACAGGGGTGGCTAGGTGCTGACTGCCAAGGGGGCGTCTGGGCCCCTGTGGATTATCAAAGGAGATCTCTGGGTCGACAAAAATGCTGCAGGCTCAGGCAGGAAGTCTTTGTGAAGGCGACCACCAGCAGGAGAGGTAAGTTGGGATTCTGGGGATGCATGGACTTCATCGGTTGGGCCACCCAAGGCTGCGGATCATCAGGTGCAGGAGTGTTTTTTGATGTTGGGTTCTTCTTACCAGCTTTGGTCGTGGTCAGGGAAGCCCTTCAGGTTGAGGCTGCTGGCTTTGGCTTGAAGCTTGAGGGAGGTCAGGGATCAACAGATCACAGGCCAAGATCACTTGGGAGACCTCCTCGTGGTATTGAACCACTCGAACTCGGGCTGTAGGCGTCGGGTGCAGAGTGGTGCAAAATCGCAGAGCCGCCTGGATCCGTATTCTGTGAGTGAGTCTTGGTTGAGCAAATCAGGTGTCACAGCAGGTGCTCCAAGCTCTGGGGGCGTCTGGCTGCTGGACACACCGCGGTTTCACAGCAGTCAGGTCGGAGTCAGGATAGGCCGGTAGGGCTGGGGCCAAAGCAGTTAGTGTCCTCTTCTTCCAGGGTCAGCACAGCTCTTCGGCCCTTCTTCTTTCTTCCTCCAATTTTAGGAGGCAAGGATCGGGGTTGCCCCTAAACACTAAATTTAGGGGTGTTACAGAGGTGTGCAGGTTGTGACCAATGAGTTGCTTCCTTTGGGTTTGTACACCCCCTATTATGTCACCATCCAGTGGGAAGGAGGCATGAGCTTTTTCCTAATTGGCTAGGTCCCTTCATCTTCAAGATGGCGGGGACTGAGATGTGTTCTTCACCTCGCCTCCCCCACCTGAGGGGTTGGGTTGGCAAAGGTGGGCACACCTCACCTCCTAGCTTGGTTTTTCTGCTGATTCTTCTGCACAAAGTGGGGGGCACAACCGGTTGGAGCCAGTTGCTGGGGCCAGCAAAAGGCAGGGACAGCTTACAAAAGGTGGCAGGCCTTTGAAGCTTCCCCTCTGTGGACCCAGCCCTTCTTGGGGGAGGAGGCATGACTCCTTTGCCCAAGATGGGCTTTGTTTCGGGACCCAGAGAGTGGAGACTCTCTACCCAGAAACCCGTCTGGTGGTGGCATATGGCAGGCTGCCATTCAGGAGCCAAACTTGAGCTGGCCAGTTTTCAGGGGGCATTTCTGAATGCATTTTACATTAAATCCCACACAGGCATCATTGTGGGATTAATGTGCTGAGATGTTTGATATTAAACTTCCCAGGTTTTTGTAAAGCCATTATGGAGCTGTGGAGTTCGTAATGACCAACTCCCAGACCATATACTTTTTGTGTCATTGCTAAACTGTCTAAGAATGGACTTAGTCACTATAGGGGTACAGGTCTCATGGCTCAGTACCCTCACCTGAGGGCTAGTGTACCCTGCTAGAGGGTTGACTTACCTAGGCCCCAGGCAGGGGGTTGCAGTTGTGCCACATCGGTTCCAGTTTTCTCTGCACCAAAACACATTGCCTGCAGTGTCAGTGTGTGGGTGTTAAGGCACAGGGCTTCTAAGGGTGGCACAATAAGTGCTGCAGCCCTTATAGTCCTTCCCTGGTCATAGTGCCCTTGGTACCCATGGAGCCTTTTACAAGGGGCTTACCTGTGGCCAGGGATGTGCTAATTGTGGGTACAAAGGTTCAGTTTTGGGAAATAACACAGGCCCTGGGAACCTGATTGACAGAGACTCAGGGCACATCAGGTCAAGTTGCATCAGATGTCAGGCAAAAAGTGTGGGGGGTAACCATGCAAAAATGGGCTCTTTCCTACAAAGAGTCTCTCTTTAAAGCCTTCCAGAATATTCAATGGAGTTCCCCACCTCCGGGGCTGGAAAAGAAAAGGATCTGCCATTTTTCCTCCTGGTTTTGAACCGTAGGATGCCAGAAGACAAACAGCCTCAGAGATTAATGCTCTGTCTGATTCATACACCCTACATTTCCCTGAGATACTAATAGTGCATTTTTATCAATGACACCTGTGAGCTAATCAAGCTGGTTTAAACAAGACGTTCTGCTTTATATGAAACCAATGCAGCTCTTTCTAAGCAGCAGACACTGAGATGATTTTCCTTCTACTAGTAATCAACTTGGCTCCCCAATTCTGGACACCTTGTGGTCTGGATAGGCTCTTTTTGGGAAGACAAGGATATATTGTGTTACAGTAGATAGAATTAAAGGCCAGAATCCTGGAGTGTGGGTCTGCATGGGAAGAAGTAGTAGTCTGTCTCAGCTGAAGAAAGCAGGCATCAGACACTGCATTTATCTACTTGTCCACATTTAGGGCCTGATTAGGATGTTGGGCGAACAGATCACCGTCAGGCTGCCGGTGGCGGTCCGATCGCCGACATCCTTTGGTCCGACCGCCGCATTATGTTGCGGGCGGTCGAACCCACAGCTGTCAGATGCAAGACCACTGCCTCCACCAGTATCAAAGATCCCAACAGGGTGGCGGTTGAAGCAGCGTCCTAGCATGGTCTGTCCACCCATGGGACTTTGTTTGAGAGCTCGTTCACTCGAGAATGTAATGTCCCTCCCATTCAGTAAGGAGAATCTTAGTGCAAAACCAGTTTTATGAAATATCTCAAGATGTCACTTCTATACAATTTGATAGAAACATTTTTTACTAGCATTTATAGGCATCTCAGGTCTATTTTGGTTCTGGACGCTATGTAGTTCTTACCGTTCCACCTAAGTTCCAGACTTGTTCATTTTGTACAATCTCCTTTTCCTGAATGATGCTTGTCTTTTGGCCACCAGAGGGCGCTTGATATCAAACTTTATTTTCGATCCCTAATCGTTATTAGCAAGGCGAAACATATTTAACATTTCTATTTAAGTCGACAAATAGTGTTTGTATATAATATGAGCCATACTCCTTAAAAGTAATATTACTCTATTTTTCCAACATCAGAGTGTTCACACAAGCAGTGAATCTGGTTGAGACTCATAACGCGGGTTATACTACATTCCCCATAAACCCCTGGTGGCGCGCGTGTGTGACGGCATCTTAGCTACGCGCTTCAACTCAATAGACACGTATTTAAACGTGATGAATTAGCGCGCCGGTACCTTCCCATCCTGGTCGGCTTTTGAACGAGGTACCGACGACAGGTTAGTCACTTTGTATTTAAGCTAACACTCTATTCTGTAGCATCTAACAGAGCGTTATACTTGTGGCTTGTTGTGTCCTGTCCTCACCTTATTTTTATTTACATTCTTGTTTAGCGAAAGGTATCACAATTAGAGCGACTATAAAACAGTGCCTGACTATCTGTCTTAGATTTTCGACTATTTGATGTGTTCGCCACACAGCACGATAATATTTATGGGGGGGAGAGATAAATTTAATGAGAAACGATTGTGTTCGTTCATCAAAATTCCTTGTTTAGTGGAGAGGCCTACATAGACAGTAGAGATAAGCAGTGTTTACGTGCAAGGATATCTATTACTCTTTCAGTTTTACTGAATTACATCTGTCTACACAAGTTGACCTAAAACTTTAAGGCGCATCCAATATTATCACAAAATATGAACTGTGTGGTAATCCTATCCCAGCTTCTTTTAAACTGAGAGAAGAATATTTAGCAATGATTCTAGTGGGGAAAATGTATTAACAACATTTCTGCATGTAAAGTAGGGGTGGGCGGAATTTGCGTAATCGCGCTACGCAAATCTCCGCGAAACGGTAAAAAATCTCCGCGAACATGCAGAAATTCCGCGAACACGCGGAATTGCTTGTTCGCGATGCTTTTTTCCTGTTCACAGTTGCTGTTTGCGTGCTCGGGAAGAAATATCTCGCGAACACGCATTTTGAGAACGCGAACAAGAAAAAATTTCGCAAAGTCGCGGAAAGCAGAATTTTGGGCAATTTCGCGTTCTCCGCGGAACGCGAAATGACCGAAATTCCGCAAATTCCGCGAGCGGAACGGAATTTACCACCCAGGCCTAATGTAAAGCAGATTATTTCTAGTAGAGCGATTCGGAAATCAGCGAGTTACTATTCTATTCCTGATATTATACTCGTTGTTATCTTTGATTTATGAAAGACATTCAAGGGTCAGCTTAAGATAGCTGGACTTGTTCAGAAATGACTATACCAGATTACGAAGCCATGATGTATTAATGTGTTTTAAAAACAAAATAGAATTTGGGTTTGGAACTTGAGAAGTATGCTATACCCATTTGTTTTTACACAGAGCGGGGCCTCATTTCTCTGAGCGGATGCCAGGTGAGGTGAGGAGAGCTCCCGTACACTGACGGGTAAGCGTAAACTGAATTGATTGATTATTGGCATAATGTTTAATTAGACATCGGACATACTTTATTGCCAGAAATAGATGCAATAGCACATAATGACAACTGACTTGAATGATAAAGCAAAATTTGAATATTATCATTACTATTATAATTTTTGTTTCTTTAGGATTTGGGAGAATACTCCAGAAATTCATGGGAGTCTCTGAAAATCCCAAACTGAAGTAGGTTATATATTTTACATCACTGGTTTGGTTTATTTTTGGAACTACATAAGTTCAATACAGCAGTAACAAAAGTTCTGTAAGGTCCTGATGAAAGCCTGATTGCCATTAGATCCTAAGGCTGAAACACGTAGACCCTTCCTTTTGGACTTTAGCAGTTATTCTTTAAAACTGCTCCTACACTGATTTTTAACTTCGTCACTTGGACAGTAACTATTAAAATACTTTTACTGGCCCGGTAGATGATTTTAATATTTGCACTCACTGTTCACTTGCACTGCTTCCATTACCACTATTTAGACACAAGATAGCAACATCATAAGGATTCATGGTATGACATTAATACTTGAGCAAAACCACATCTTAAATAAAATATAGAAGGTACTGTTGCTCATATAAGATGCAGCTCTGACATGATGGAGGGTTTTGCATGGCTTAAAGAATCCCAAATGATGATGTTCGCTACTTCGGTGGCTGATGGAATTTATTAAAATTTATAATGTTCACTTGCTTTCTTTGAGCACTTAATTTATTTTATTGGTGTGCTCATTGTTGCTTAGACCCTAGGTTTCTGTTTTTGTTGTTTCATAGCAGGTACTAAGGGATTAGAAACCTGTGGGTCTATAAATATATTTCCCTTGGACCCCCCTTTTTCTGAGAAAATTTGTTTGTTCATTGCCGAGGCAGGCACCGCCGTCGGGATTACAATATCCCTTTCCAACATCCTTTTTTTTGTTGGGAATTCTGACATGAATAGGTTGTCAGAAAGGATATGGGGGCCCCCAAACAATGCACCCGTCCACTGTGGGCCAGGGAAAAGTGGCCATGGGGACCCCCACTTACCTCTGAACACCATGTGCCATGGACGACATGGTGTATGGCACATGGTGCACAGATATGCAGAAGGTGTGGCACTACCGTGGCATCTGCTACTGCCCTTCTATATGGCTGAGCCATGCTGCCACAGTTTGACCCGTGACTTTCCGACCACCAGCCCAGCCGTCATATCCAAGTAAGGCAGTTAGACCACTGCCGTTGGGTGGTCGCCTGATTCACAAAATAGCGGCCGGAGGTCCGACTGCCAGGCATCATAATGATGCCCTTAGTTCTTTGTCATAGGTGACACACAGATTTATCCGTGAAGGGGCTGGAATAGAATAAATAAAAATAATGATAATATTAAAAGTAGTAGTAATAAATGGAATAAAGCTGAAGCTGCATGCTCACATGCCCAAACAGAAGGACAAGTTACTTACCTACGGTGAAGATCCGTGGTGCCCGCATTTGCCATTCTGGGGATTTTTCTTCGCTAAGGCGAAACATATTTTTATACAGAGGATAATCCATCAGAGTATAGTCCTCTTTTGGACAGCACAGCCTTTCTTTGCACCCACGTACCCTATAAAAAGGTTATCATCCACCTGGAACTCTCTGGTTCGATCAATGTAGAATGATAACGATCTTTTTGGGTCCAGATGATGGAGATGCTCCTCTTCCTTGAAAGGGTGCAGAGGTGCATAGAAGGTGGTTAGAGTAACCTACTGCCCCATATGGAAAAGGTGTTACAACCTTAGGCAGAAAAGATGCCCTTGTGCACAGCACCACATTGGCTGGAAAGACCGTCAGGTAAAGAGGCTGTGAAGACTGTGCCTGCAGTTCACTCATCTTCCTGGAGGAGGTTATTGCCACCAAAAAAGCTGTCTTGATGGTGAGCAAAAGCAGAGGGCAGTTGTGCAGCAGCTCAAACGGTGCACACATCAGGAAGGTAAGAACAAAATTAGGGTCCCACTGTGGCATAATAAAAGGTGAAGGAGGAAACAAGTGGGTTAACCCCATGAAGAATCTCCCCACCAGAGGAGATTTGAAAAGAGAGGAATGATCAGGCAGTCGAAAAAAAGAGGAAAGGGCCGAAAGTCAGCCCTTCAATGTGCACATAGCAGAGCCTTGTTGGGCCAAGGAAAGTTTAAACAGTAGGACTTTAGATAAAGGAGCAGATAGGGGGTCAATAGACTGGTCTGTACAATAGTTACAACATTTGTTCCCTCAACAGGCATATACCGACTTTGTGGAGGAACACCTGGCTGCCAAAATATTCTCACAGACTTCAGGAGGGAGGCCCAAAGCTGTCAACTGTTTTCACTCAATCGCCATGCAAGGAGGTAGAGAGTGGATAGGTTCAGGTGAATAACCCTGCCCTGCGACAGAAGAGGCAGCCTGATCAGAGCATTGATGCTCATCTTTAGAAGCTCGGGATACCAAACTCTCCATGCTCAGTCCGAAGCCACAAGAATAACTTGTGCCCACTTGCTCCTGATCTTCCTGAGCACTCTGGGCAAGAGTGGTATGGACAGAAAGGCATATAGGAGGCATGAGCTCCACTTGCAGCAAAAATCATCTCTGAGCGAGAGCCAACTCGGAAACTCCAATGCACAGAACTGTTATGTTATGTTATGTTAATTTTAATGTGTAATGCGCAAACAGCTACCCAAAAAAGGTTTCCCGGCGCCAACTAAAAAAAGACCAGAAGGAAGGGAAGAAAATATTGATTAAAGAGCCAAGTTTTTAGGCTTTTACTGAAATTCACATATACAGTTTCATTGCGAAGCGGCGCAGGGAGAGAGTTCCACAAAGTGGGGCCTAGGATCGACCGCCCATATGTGGCAATCTAATTCTAGGTACAGAGAACTTCGCCTGAGTGGCAGAGCGGAGCGCACTTGAGGGCAAGTAGGGGTGAACCAGAGCCGGCAGGTATTGAAGGCCCCTCCAGATTTGATTTTGAACATGTAGCTCAGGGCTTTGAACCTAATTTTGCTCTCCACCCTGAGCCACTGAAGGTCACGCAGAGAGGCTGAGATTGAGGCAGTTTTGGGAATGTGACATATTAGTCTGGCGGCAGAGTTCTGGACTACCTTTAGCTTACGCGTCACCTCCTTGTTTGCCCCCAGATAGAGGATGTTACCGTAGTCCAGTCTTGAGGTAACAAGAGCATGGACCACGGTTCTCTGGGTAGAGCTGGGCAACATCCAGATAATATTTTTAAGCCATTTCAGTATGGTAAAGCAAGTTGCAGCCACCTTCACTGCTTGGTTTTTCATAGATAATAAATCATCTATGATGAAGCCTAGATTGCGAATATGGCGAAAAGGCTGAGGAAAAGCACCCATTTCTATAGGCCAATGTTGGGGGCCCCAAAGGTCTTTATTCTTTCTCAGGATCAAGGCCTCAGTTTTTTCCCCATTGAGTTTAAGAAAATTAGCCTGCATCCAAGATGCAATATTCCTCAGACCTAGCTGTAGGGCAGATGTGACAGATGCTTTCTCAGCAGAGAGGGAGAAGATAATCTGGGTGTCATCCGCTTGGGAGAACAAGGACAACCCAGCCTCTTCTGCGATGTTGGCTAAAGGTCTGACATATACATTGAACAATAAAGGGCTTAAAATAGAGCCCTGAGGTACCCCATAGGGGAAGACATGCTTATTGGAACAGGCAGCTGGAGAAAAGACCTGGAACGTGCGATCAGTGAGAAAAGAAATAAGCCAGTTAAGTGTTGGTCCAGTAACGCCCAAGGATCGTAAAGCCTCCACTAACACGGTGTGAGACACCGTGTTTTCACTTAAGTCAAGTAGTATGAGGGCCACCGTCACTCCTGAATCTAGATGGTGTTGCAGCCTTTCCGTGACTCCAAGGAGTGTCGTTTCGGTCTAAAAAAACGGCTTTAAAACCTGACTGTGATGGATGTAGAAATTTTTGTGATTCGACAAACTGGGCTAGTTGAGAGTTTATGTGCCTTTCGAGAATTTTTGAGAAGGCCGGAAGCAATGAAATAGGCCGGTAGTTAGAAGGCTGGTCCGGTTCAGCATTGTCCTTCTTCAGAAGACGAAGCACCATTGCATGCTTCCACTCTGGGGGAACTGTTGCTTTCTGTAAAGAGGCATTCAGAAGTTCCATGATTATCAAGAGTGAAGGCATCTCAAGCTGTTTAAGCACCGAGATTGGAAGAGGATCACAGGGTGAACCAGATTTAATGCTATCTAAAATCCATTTGAAGGAGTTGATATCTAGTGGGGGACCAGGTTTCAAGTATAACCCTAGATATTGGTGCCTCTTTATCTCGGTAAGAATTGGCTCTGGCTGCAGGAGAAAATAAAGATGTTTGCTGAAGGAGGTTATCTGGTTTCCTGTCCTTCATTTCAGAATATATTTTCTCTACTTTATGGAGAAAGAATTTGCCAAGTCTTCACATTGCCGGCCATTTAGGGCAGGAGGCATGGCTTGGGTTTCAGAGCCTGAGAGCTCTTTGACCATTTTAAAGAGTGTCTTGGAACAATTCAGCGCACTAGAAATAGTCGAAGTGACATATTCGGCATGAGACGATTTACAGAGAATATGGTAGTCCTTTTTAGCCTTTTTGTATGCAAGTTTAGTATCAGACGCATAGTTCCTCCTCCAGCGTCTTTCCAAAACTTTGCATTTTGATTTTTCCAATTTTAAGTTCTCAGGGAACCAAGGTGCAGGATGACGATGGTTGTTCACCTTCTCAATACAGGGCGGAAGACAGGTATCAATTGCCTTTAAAAGCCACTTTTGAACGGCACCCGAAAGAGTAAAATTTTTGAGAAGGCCGGAAGCAATGAAATAGGCCGGTAGTTAGAAGGCTGGTCCAGTTCAGCATTGTCCTTCTTCAGAAGAGGAAGCACCATTACATGCTTCCACTCTGGGAGAACTGTTGCTTCCAGTAAAGAGGCATTCAGAAGTTCCATGATTATCAAGAGTGAGGGCATCTCAAGCTGTTTAAGCACCGAGATTGGAAGAGGATCACAGGGTGAACCAGATTTAATGCTATCTAAAATCCATTTGAAGGAGTTCATATCTAGTGGGGGACCAGGTTTCATGTATAACCCTATATATTGGTGCCTCTTTATCTCTGTAAGAATTGGCTCTGGCTGCAGGAGAAAATAAAGATGTTTGCTGAAGGAGGTTATCTGGTTTCCTGTCCTTCATTTCAGAATATATTTTCTCTACTTTATGGAGAAAGAATTTAGCCAAGTCTTCACATTGCCGGCCATTTAGGGCAGGAGGCATGGCTTGGGTTTCAGAGCCTGAGAGCTCTTTGACCATTTTAAATAGTGTCTTGGAACAATTCAGCGCACTAGAAATAGTCGAAGTGACATATTCGGCATGAGAATATTTACAGAGAATATGGTAGTCCTTTTTAGCCTTTTTGTGTGCAAGTTTAGTATCAGACGCATAGTTCCTCCTCCAGCGTCTTTCCAAAACTTAGCATTTTGATTTTTCCAATTTTAAGTTCTCAGGGAACCAAGGTGCAGGATGACGATGGTTGTTCACCTTCTTAATACAGGGAGGAAGACAGGTATCAATTGCCTTTAAAAGCCACTTTTGAACGGCACCCGAAAGAGTAGTCAACATTTGTTTAATTATAGGGACATTGGAGGATCTGCTAACATTGCACATTCTCTTCGGAGGTGAACAAATCTATCCAAGACTCTCCCCACTGCTGAAAGAGACCTTTTGCCACCTCCGGATGGAGACACCATTTGTATTCTTGAAGGTACCCTGTTCTGAGCTCGTATGCCCTGGTGTTCAGAGAACCAGCCAGGTGTTCAACCACCAAGGAAATGCCCTGTTGTTCCAGCCAAGTCCAGAGTCACAGGGCCTCTTGACAAAGAGACCACAACCCCACCCCACCCTGTTTGTTACAGTACCACATGGCGGTGGTGTTGTCCGATAAAACTTGTACATGCCTTCCCTTTATTGACGGTAAAAGGCTTTCAGTGCCAATCGAATTGCCCAAAGCTCCAACAGATTGTTGTGGAGCTTGGCTTGCACCGGAGACCAGAGTCCTCTGATCTCCACTTCTCCCAGATGGTCGTCCCATCCCAGAAGGGATACATGCATCACTACTGTAAGATCCGGGTGGGGAAGGGAGAGAGGTCTGCCTGTGAACCAATTGCTGTCCGTTAGCCACCACTGCAGGTCTCTTGCAGTGCTCTCTGAAATCTGGACCATGTCAGTGAGATTTCCTCAATGCTGTGCCCATTGGAACTTCAGGTCCCACTGAAGAGCCCACATGTCCCACCGTGCATGGGTCACTAGCAGGACGCAGGAGGCCATGAGGCCCAACTGCCTCAGAGTCATTCTTACTGCGATCTAGGATTAAGGCTGAAACATCAGTATCATAGCCTGAATATCCAGGACTCACTGTTCGAGAGGATAGGCCCAAAACTGCTTCGTGTCTAGAACCTCCCCAATGGAAAGGAGCGCAAAAGAGGAAGTCAGGTGTGACTTTGGCACATTGATAGTGAAACTTAGTGAATGCAGGAGGTTCACCATAGCATGGAGGTGGGAGACAACTGCTTGGGGCGAGCCCGCCTTTAAACACCAGTCGTCGAGATATGGGAAGACTGGAACAGCTGATCTTCGCAGATGGGCTGCGACCAGCACCATTACTTTTGTTAACTCCCTAGGGGTGCTGGTGAGGCAAAAGGGGAGCACTGCAAATTGAAAGTGCTCGTGGCCCACCGTGAACTGCAGGTAGCGATGGTGGGCAGGCAGGATGGGGATATGAAAATAGGAATCCTGCAAGTCCAGCGCTACCATCCAGTCTCCTGGGTCTAAGACAGACAGGACCTGAGAAAGGGAAAGCATCTTGAATTTTTCATTTTTGAGGAAGTTGTTGAGAGCTTGGAGGTCTAGGATAGGACAAAGGCCTACGTCCTTCTTTGGGACTAGAAAATAGTGGGGATAGAAACCACTGCCTACTTCGGGCCCAGGAACCCACTCTATGGCTCCCTTGGCCAAGAGAGTCTTGACTTCCTCGCGGAGGAAAGCAAGGTGATTCTCCATCAGCCGATTGTACATTGGAGGCATAGATGGAGGAGTAGTCTCGAAGGGGAGAGAATAGCCCCTTAGGGCTATTTGCAACACCCACCCGTCCAATGTAATGTTTCACCAGTGGTGTAGATGATGGCGTACTCTGTCAGACTAGGAATGTTTTGCGGTGGAGGACGGGATCATGGCTTGGCTTGACTTTTGGTTTCCAGACCCATGGGGTCAGGGTGAACTGCGTCCATGGCCCCACAGAGGTTGCTGAACTTGCAGGCCCTCTGGCTTGAAAAGGGTTGGCACGCTGATAGCCTCTTTCGTAGCCACAAAAGGAGTGAAAAGTGGATGAAGCCCTAGGGGTTGTGGTGAGGCCCAAAGACTTGGCTGTGGCCCATGAGTCTTTGAAGCGCTCAAGGGCAGCATCCGCCTTGTCTCTGAAGAGACAGGAGCCATTTAAGGGCATGTCCATGAGGTTGGCCTGGACATCCCCCGAATAACCAGATGTTCTCAACCAGGAGTGGCGACGAATGGCTACTGTCGTGGAAATCGCTCTGCCTAGCGAGTCTGTCGTGTCCAAACCACATCTGATGGTGAAATTAGCTGCATGTCTCCCGTCTGAGATAGCTTGGGAAAGTGGAGCCCAGTCCTCCTCTGCGACTCTGGGCAGCACCTGTGCAACCGTATCCCATATCGAATGGGAGAAACAGCCCAAAAGACATGTGGTGTTCACCGACCGCAATACCACTGGTGGAAGAAAAAATAATTATTTCCGAAGTTTTCCAGTCTCTTAGATTCCATGCACTGGGGTGCGGAAGGCAGCGCACCACGAGAAGTAGAAGTCTGTCCATCAGGCTTTGAGGGGTGGGGTGGGTGAGGAAATGTCCGTTGCCTGGAGCAGGGCGATGGTGGCGGGCGATCGTCCTATTCACAGGAGCCCCTGTGCTGGGTTTGGAACAGGTCCCCAGAAGGACTTCTGTTAAGGCCTCATTGAAAGGCAGTAGGGGTTATGAGCTTAGACCCCAGGCTGTAGGGCCTCTGATCGCCACAGTAGGGAGTTGCAGGTCGAGGACCTCCGTAGACCTCCGCACCACCATGGCAAAAGATGCTCCCTTCTCCATGACGGGGCTAGGGGGGGAAGCATGCCAGAGTCTGGGTAGGTGTCCAAACCAGTGGCATCACCCAGTTCCTCATACCAGTCCACATCCTGATTTCTGAGGGATCCTCCTCCCCCTCCCAATCTTCTTCGTTCATCCATAATCCTTCAAAACAGGGCAGGGTGAACAGCTTGTGGCGGTACGGCTCTGTCGGCTCCGGTCTCGGCGTTGGAGGACACCTGACTGGCTCCCTGTCATTAGGAATGAGGATCAGAGAGATGCCTCCGGTGGGCACCGGCGACGCCGAGGACCTTAGCGTCGGATGTCGGTGCGGACGCTGAAATGGGTCCAATTGGAGCCTGTGGCGCTGGGGCCAGAGCATCCATCTTCTAAGCCTGCGGGCCCGAAGGTGCACCAGGAGGGTCAGGCCACCCATATATAGCACACATGGCATCATAGCACTCTTTCAGCTGGGTGGAGGTTGCTCCCGAAAAGGGAAGGAAATGTTGACCCGACCGAGGCACCCACCCAGCGGAGAGGGTCCTCGAACGCTGAGGTTCCTTCACCACCTCTCAAGACGGGCGGGTCGAAGTCAAAGCACGCTTCAACTTGTGCTTTTTGTGGTGTCTCTTACCTGACTTCCACGACTTCGACGAAGAGGACTAAGATTAACTGGAACGGTGCTCGTACCTTCCTCTCGACCGAGACATGGACCGGGATGCAGAATGACGAGGCGACCTCCGTAGTGCTGGGCACCGGGCCATGAGAAGCATTAAGGACCACTTCCTCAAAACATTTGGTGCCATGGCTCGGCAGGCAGGGCAGTCGTGGTTGTGCTCCAGGCACCAGAGACAAATTAAATGGGGGTCCGTGACTGACATTGCGTGGTGACAGGTGACACACGCTTGAACCACAAAGCATTTTTACTCAAAATGACTCCTAAACACACCCACGAAGTTGACAAAAAGTCAATAAAAGTCTGTCAAAAAATGACACGGAGTAGCTCTCTTCAACGGCTTGGCACTGGCTGGCACGAACTGAAAAGAACTGATGTCAGCACTCCGGTGTGGTGGTTATATTGACGACACGGACATCACATGACAATCAACATGATGCTGACGACTTCACTCAGAGTCGACCGATGCCACCAACTGGCATGCGGGGGTACTGCTAAGAAAACTCTTCCGGATCCAGCCTGACACCTGGAAGTTCAAAGGTAAAGAATATGCGGCTAGATGTCTCTATCAGATCAACTAGGCAGTATATGGGCATGTGAACACTTTCAACTAATCCTTTTTGGCTGGAAATGCAGTCTTTAGTGGCCATTAGGCCCTCACCACCAAGTTGGGAATGCCAAAGCAAAAAACAGCTGAGGATTAGGAGACTGGGTACATGCGTGCACATTTTTACTTACAGATGGTATGGATCCTGAATACTGACTCCAAAATATTGCTTGATCTTAGAATCAAAGTTAAGATATTGTGCTACAAAAATATCAAGAATATCGTAGGTAAGTATATTATTTTTTTCCAACAATAATATTGAAGTTTAAAATATTTTTTGCAAACATTTCATGATAGTTAATATGCCTTAGGTATAGGATATCGCTTGCTTGTTATGTAAAATGTATAAGTAATAATATAGATTTTGTATTATACACATATAATTTATGTATTTCTTATCTGTGGTTCTAGGGGCCGATTCACAGAACTAATTTAAGACAAAATCCTAAACTTACTACTTTTGGTATTCACAGAAGTTAGGATTTTGTCTTAAGTTTGTCTTAAGACAAACTTAAGACAGACTTAAGACAGTCTTAAGACAGACTTAAGACAGACTTAAGACAGACTTAAGACAGACTTAAGACAGACTTAAGACAGACTTAAGACAGACTTAAGACAGACTTAAGACAGACTTAAGACAGACTTAAGACAGACTTAAGACAGACTTAAGACAGACTTAAGACAGACTTAAGACAGACTTAAGACAGACTTAAGACAAACTTAAGACAGACTTAAGACAGACTTAAGACAAACTTAAGACAAAATCCTAACTTAAGTCTGTCTTCAGTCTGTCTTCAGTCTGTCTTCAGTCTGTCTTAAGACTGTCTTAAGACTGTCTTAAGACTGTCTTAAGTCTGTCTTAAGTTTGTCCTAGAGTTCACTGTGTCGTTAGGTAGTATTTTATTAAAAATATGTGTTATTTTCATGTTTATTGATTTTTCAATTAATTAGGTTCATTTTTAATTATTTAAGTAGTATTTTAAACTAAATAATGTACTATGTTGAGTATTAATTATTTTTTAATGCTTTTAAATATTGTTTTTAATTAGTTAACAATTGTGGGAAAGTGCCCGTTTTTGCATGGTTACTCCCCACTTTTTGCCTGACATCTGATGCAACCTGACTTGAAGTGCCCTGGGTCCCTGCCAATCAAGTTCCCAGGCCCTGCGTTCTTTCCCAAAACTGTACCTTTGTACCCACAATTGGCACATTTCTGACCACAGGTAAGCCTCTTGTAAAAGGAACCATGCATACCAAGGGCACTCTAACCGGGAAGGGCCTCTAAGGACTGGAGCAAATATTGTGTGACCCTTAGGGGCCCTGTACCTTAACACCTGCACACTGCCATTACAGGCTGCGTGTTTTGGTGCAGAGAAAAGTGAAGAGTCAACATGGCACACATCCCTGTGTGCCATGCTTGCAACCCACTGCCTGAGCCCTAGATGAGCCACCCCTCTAACAGGGTGCACTACCCCTCAGGTGAGGGTACTGTGGCCTGAGCCCTGTACCCCAACAGTGTCTAGGTCCATCCTTAAACATTGTAATTGTAGTAAAGCCATAAACAGTATATGGTCTGGGGGTTTGTCATTACAAACTCCACTGCTCCAGAATGGCTTTACTTAAAACTGGAAAGTGTGGTAGCAAACGCTCAGCACATTAAACCCACATTGATGTCAGTGTGGGATTTAATGTAACATGCACTCAGAGATCATCCTAGAAATGCCCCCTGCAAATTGACCAGCCCTGGTGTGATTCCTGAATGGCATCCCGCCATTTGTCACCACCAGACAGGTTTCTGGAGCCCTGGGTAGAGAGACTCCACTCTCAGGATCCTCAAATAAAGCCCATCCTGGGAAGAGGTGTCATGCCTCCTTTCCCAGGATGGGCTAAGTCCACAAAGGGGAAGTTTCAAAGGCCTGCTGCCTTTGGAAGCAGTCCCTTCCTTTCGCTGCCCCCAGCAACTGGCTCCCACTGGTTCTGCCCCGCTTTGGGTGGGAGAATCAGTGGGGAAGCCAAGCTAGGAAGAGAGGTGTACCCACCTTTGCTAACCTACCCTTCAGGTGGGGGAGGTGAGGTGAAGCACACATCTCAGTCCCCTCTATCTTGAAGATGATGGGACTCAGCCAATTAGGGAGACGCACATGCCCCCTCCCACAGACGGGTGGCATAATAGGGGGTCAATTCACCCCAAGAGAGGGACCTATTGGTTCTGATCTGCAAACCCCTTTAAATACCCCTAAATTTAGTATTTCGGGGCAACCCTGAACCTTGCCTACTCAGATTCAAGGAAGAAAGAAGGACTGAAGGGCTGTGCTGACCAAAAAAGAAGAGGACTTCAACTGCTTTGGCCCCAGCCCTACCCACCTGTCCCGACTCTGACCTGCCTAGAGTGAAGAAACCGGTGTCTCCAGCAGCCCCCCAGAGCCCGGAGGACCTGCCCTGCACTCACCTTAAAGACTCTGTCTCCCGTGAGCACCGGATTTGCTCAACAAAGATTACAAGACCAGAATCCAGGTTACAGTGACTCCACGACTCTGCACCCGACGCTCGCGGCCCGAGTTCGAGTTGACAACACTAGGAGATGGTCACCCCAGAAATCCTGACCTTGGATTTGGTAATCCCTGAATTCCTTCAAGTGTTACATGATGCCTGCAGCCTCAACCTGAAGGGTCCCCTGACCGCGGCCGGTGCTGTTAAAGAAACCTGATGCCAAAAGACACCCCTGCACCCAACACCTCATGGCCTTGGGCGGCTCAACCAATGGTGTACAGGCATCCCCCAAAATCCCAACTTACCTCTCCAGCCGGTGGTCACCCTCAGGAATCCTCCCTGCCAGAGCCTGCAGCAACTTTGCTGAACCTCAGGTCTCCTTTGGAAACCACAGGACCCTGGTGTCTTCTTGGCACCCTGTACCCGGCCACCCTGTGCTGCTGGTGGTACAGCTACTGTGCTGATTGTTGGCCCTTGTAGTGCTGACCTTAACCCCAGGAGCTTTGTTCCCCCACCTGAGTGACCTGCTCATAAGCAGTCGTTAACCGAAGGCCTCCTTAGCCACGTTGGCTAACATTGGGCCCCTGCACTCTGCACTTGGCCTCCTCAGTGCCGCTGGTGGTACTACATGAGTGCCTACCTAGACCTTGGGTAACCTTGGTCCTAACCCCCAAAACTTCCACTTGTGAGATGTTTACTTACCTGAGAAACCGATAACCTTTTCTCCCATGGGAACCCATGTTACAGGTCTTTGGGCCTAACATTTTCTGTGTTGAACTGTTGTTTTGTATGGGGGAAAAGTCATTATAACTTATACCAAGAAAAATCTTACTTGCAAATTCAACCACAGCTGCATTTCCCAGTGAAGTCTTGCATTTGAGAGTATATTTTGCATACCAGTGCCAAGTCCTGCTTGGTTCTAAAAATAAAACATGAGTACACCTTTTTTATACCTACCTAATTGGTCTGGATTGAGTCTCTGAGTGTGTGCCATCAGTCTTGAAGTTAACACAATAAATGCTTAACACACCCTCTGGATAACCCTAACTGCTCGCCCACACTACCACAAAGAGCACTGTTAGTACTTGCCTAATTTAGCCTCTGCTATACCTCTGGGGTCTCCCTGGACTCTGTGCACACTATACCTTACTTTGGTATAGTATGCACAGAGTCAACTTCCTACATTGGTGGATCAGTGGTAGGATGTAAAGCCTTGCATTTATTGGACTTAGTCAACTTCTGAGAAGAATCTACAATTTGACTTTAGTACAACTCAATTTTCGAACTGACTGTTTTTAAAAAAATTACTAAAACAATTTCTGTTATGGCCTTGTATTAAGTCCCTTTAGCCATTTTTCTGAGAAAGTAAAAGTCACTGACATTAGCGGGAAATTACTTAGAACATTTGTGTTTAGTTCTAAAACGAACCCCACTTTAGAAAAATAATGAGCAACACAGAGAATGTGGCTGAGGATCCTACTCTTACTCCAACCTAAGGGTTAGGGAGCTAAGGCTTCTCTGTAAGGCTAGACAAAAAAGAACAGGGCTCTACCCTACCAGACTAGATCTCCTGCAAAATGGAGTTTGAGAAGGGCCACCCATTCCCTGAGCAGGAAGACTCACAGGGAGATGGGGAGTAAATGAAGTGGATGAGGTATTTAGTCCTTCACCTCAACTACTTAAGGAGAGAAGGAACTTTGAGCTCTCCACCTCCACTCCAGGGAGTAGAGGGACTAGAACCTCTAGAGGGATGCTAGACTCTGTACAAGACAGTGAAGACAACTTCACTGAAGAGGACAACCTTTTAGCAAGGTTGACCAGGAGGCTAGAGCTAGACACTAGGCTCCTAGCTCTAGAAAAAGAATGGATGTAGGTCCCAGCAATGGTGAGAGCAATACTAAAAACCAAGAGAAAGAAGGATCCTATGATCCTAAAATATACATAGGGATTGTCACAAAATTTGAGGACGGTGATGATATCACCAAGTGGTGCACAGCTTTTAAGAGGGCATGTGAAGCCAGAAAAGTAAAGAAGTCTTACTGGGGGGCACTGCTTTGGAACTGTTCTCTGGTAAGTGCAGAGACAGACTTCTAACCCTTACTGGGGCAGACGCAGAGTCCTATGAACTCATGAAGGGCACCCTGAATGAGGGATTTGGACCAACTACTGAGGAGTACAGAATTAAATATAGGGGCGCTCAGAAACCTCAATCAGCCATGGTTTTAATTTATAGACTACTCAGTAAAAACACTAGTTTGCCGGTTGACTGGAAGTAAAGTTCAGAATTATGAAGGACTTGATAGTTTGTTTATGAAGGAACACATTTTACGTAACTGCATCAATAAAAAGTTACATCAGTATCTGGTAGACATAGCTCCAATTTCTCCCCCAAAATTGGGTCAAGACAAGGGTAACCAAGACAACCAATGGGGGTGGCCAAAAGAAAGGGGTCACAAAGCCTCCCCAGGGGACAGAGGGGGAGAGACCCAAAGATAAAATACAAGTCTTTTAAAGGACCCCAAAATACTGGCCAGGGGGTGGGCCCAAACACTCTTCCCAGCCGCTAGTGGGTACAAGGCGAAAAGATTTGATCCTGCTAAGGCCTGGTGTTTCCACTCTAACAAGAAGGGACACCAATCTGGAGATGCTGCATGTCCCAATACACCAGCCCCTAGGCCCCTACCAGTTTCTACTGGTATGGCAAATCTCCTGATGGGATAAATAGTGTGCCCAGGGCAAATCAAAGTTCACACTGAAAAAGAGGGGGGGTTAGGCGCTTTGCCTGTCTGGCTTGCTAATTTAAAGAAATACCTTCAGTACCCCTTAGTGAATGGGACTAAGATAGAGCCCTGAGGGAAATAGGTGCCAGTGCCACTCTGGTGAGAGATACACTGGTTTCCCCAGAGCAATACCTAACTGGAAAAACTTCTCCAGTTACTAAATGCTGACAGTGTCACCACTAACCATGCCGTGGCTATGGTAATATTAGACTGGGGAGGTTGCTACCCTGACACTGGTAGTGGTCTCTACAAAGCTCACAACCACCTGTCTGCTTGGAAATGATTAGAAAACCTCAGCATGGGCTGAGATAGAAAGAAAGGCACATGCAGCCATGCTGCAAATCCCTGAGAAAGAGTGTGAAAAAAAGAGCACCATGCCTAGCACAGGGTATAAAAGGAGAGCTGGAGCCTGAAATGATGGCCCAACCTACCAGGAGGAAAGGTAGGAACACTGGTGAAGCAGCTTCCATACAGCAGAAAGATCAGGACCCCTCTCCTCATGGAGAGGACGTATCAGCCCCTGAGGGAACAAAGCCCATCGAGCTTGAACCATATGAAGTAGAGCTCTTGGGACCAGGTGGGCCCTCTAGGGAACAGCTGTGCCATGGGCAGCAGGCCTTACCCACTCTTGAAGCCCTGAGGTAGCAAGCTGCTGCCCAGAGGCAGGGAAATGTCAGTGGCTCCCACAAGGTCTGTTGGGAGGAAGGACTCCTATATACTGAGACCAGAGACCCCAAACCTGGTGACACTAGGATAGTGGTAGTGCCTCAGTTGTATAGGGAGTTTCTACTCACTCTAGCTCATAACATCTCCCTAGCTGAGCATCTGCCCCAGAACAAAACTTGTGAACAATTGTTCACCCACTTTTATTGGTCCTAGATGTCCCGAAAGGTGAAGGAGTTTGTAAACTTTTGTGTTACCTGTCAAGCCAGTGGCAAGACAGGAGGACACCAAAAAGGCCCCCTTAATCCCACTACCAGTGGTTGGGGTACCCTTTGAGAGGGTCCCTTTGAACCTCCCACAGCCTTAGGAAACAAATTCATACTAGTAGTAGTGGATCATGCTACTAGGTATCCTAAAACCATTCCCTTTAAGACTACTACAGCCTCATTGGAGACAGCTTGCCTATCAAAACAAAACGTTATCGCCAATCTGACCAAGTCAAGGAAAGCATCAAGGCTGAGGTAAGTAAGGTGCTTGAGTTGGGGGTCATTGACCCTTCTGGGATTCCCTGGGCCAGCCCAGTTGTCCTAGTCCCCAAACCTTATCCACAGGGTGGAAGGAGAGAAATTAAGTTTTGTGTGGAATACAGAGGTCTCAATTCAGTCACCAAGAAAGATGCACACCCCATCCCCGGGGCTGATTCTGATGCACTGATAGATAATATGGGAAATGCCAAATACCTAAGTATCTTTGACTTAACTGCAGGGTACTGGCAGATTGACATGGCCCCTGGAGAAAAAGAAAAGACAGCATTCTCCACACCTGATGGGCACTTCCACTTCACTATGCATCCCTTTGGTCTAAAGAATGCCCCTGCCAACTTTCAAAGGTTCGTGAATCAAGTCATTGCTGGGTTGAAAGGATTTAGTGCAGCTTATTTTGACAATATTACTGTGTTTAGATCTTCCTGGCAGGATCACCTGGTTCACCTTGGGAAGGTCTTACAGGCCATGCAAGCTGCAGGCCTAACTATCAAGGCATCCAAGTGCCAGATTGGGCAGGTACCTGTTGTGTACTTGGGACCCCTTGTAGGTGGAGGCCAAGTCAAACTCCTCCAACCCACAATCCAGACCATTCTGGATTAAAAAGGTCCATCAACCCAGACCCAAGTCAGGGCATTCCTTTGCTTGACTGGGTACAATAGGAGATTTGTGAATGGATATGGGTCCATTGCGACTCCCCTCACAGAACACACCTCCAACAAGATGGCCAAGAAAGTGAACCAGACAGTTGGCTGCCAAACGGCTTTTGACATCCTAAAAGAGGCTCCAGATTACTCAAAGCAGTTCAAAGTGCAGACTGATCCCTCTGAGCTATTATTATTAGGGGTGGTCATATCCCAGACATATGATGATGGACAAGGCCAACCTGTTGCTTTCATAAGCAGAGGATACTCCCCAGGGAACAGTGTTGGAGTGCCAATGAGAGGGAGGCTTTTGCTGTGGTTTGGTCCCTGGAGAAGTTGAGACCATACCCATTTGGCACTTACTTTCTAGTTGGCCACATACCTCTCAGATGGCTAATGCAGATGAAAGGAGAAAACACAATTTTTTTAGGAGGTCCATCTCCCAACAGGGAGTGGACTTTACAGTGGAACATAGACCTGGGACGGGCCATGCCATTGCAGATAGCCTTTCCAGATTCTTCAACTTAGACTATGAAGACTCTATTGGGAAAGGTTAGTCTCATCCTCTTTCATTTAGGGGGAGTTATGTAGGAAAGTGCCCCTTTTTGCATGGTTGCCCTCTACTTTTTGCCTGACATCTGATGCAACTTGACTTGATGTGCCCTTGGTCTCTGCCAATCAGGTACCCAGGGCCTGTGTTCTTTCCAAAGACAGTACCTTGTATCCGCAATTGGCACATCTCTAGGCACAGGTAAGCCCCTTGTAAAAGGTACCATGCATACCAAGGGCACTGTGACCAGAGAAGGCCTCTAAGGACAGCAGCACCTATTGTGCCTTAACACCCACACACTGCCATTGCCGGATGCATGTTTTGGTGCAGAGAAAAGTGAAGAGACAACATTACATACATCCTTGTGTGCCATACCTGCAACTTACTGACTGACCCCTCTAGCACAGTACACTAGCCTTCAGGTGAGGGTACAGTGGCATGAGCCCTGTACCCCTACAGTGTCCAAGTCCATCCTTAGACAGTGTAAGTGTAGTAAAGCCATAACGAGTATATGATCTAGGAGATGGTGATTATTAACTCCACATCCTCATAATGGGTTTATTAAGCTCTGGGAAGTTTGGTAGCAAACTTCTCAGCACAATAAACCCACATTGATGCCAGTGTGGGTTTTAATTTAAAATACACTCAGATGGCATCTTAGAGATGCCCCCTGAAAACCGACCAGACCTGGTGTGGTTCCTGAATGGCTGCCTGCCACTTGCCACCACCAGACATGTTTCTGGAACCCTGGGTAGAGAGCCTCCGCTCTCTGGGTCCTGAAACAAAGCCCATTAGGGGTAGAGGTGTCATTGACTCCTCCCCCAGAATGAACGGAGTCCATGAAGGGAAAGCTTCAAATGCCTTCCACCTTTGTAAGTTGTCCCTGCATTTTTCTGCCCCCATCAACTGGCTCCCACTGGTTCTTCCCCCACTTTGGGTTGGAAAATCAGTAGAAACCAAGCTGGGAAGAGAAGTGTGCCCACCTTTGCCAAACCGACCTCTCAGGTGAGGAAGGCCAGGTGAAGCACACATCTCAGTCCCATCCATCTTGAAGATGAGAGGACTCAGCCAATTATGGTGAGGCTCATGCACCCTCTCAACGGAGGGTGGCATATTAGGGGGTCTTCCCACCCCAAGGAAGGGACCAATTGGTCCCGACCTGCACACCCCTTTCATCGTCCCTAAATGTAGTATAGGGGCCACCCTGAATCTTGCCTCCTCAGATTCAGGGAAGAAAGAAGGACAAAAGAGCAGTCCTGACCAAGGAAGAAAAGAACACCAACTGCTTTGGCCCACCCCTACCGGCCTGTCTGACTCTGACCTGCTTACAACGAAGAAACTGGTGTATCCAGCAGCCTCCCAGAGCCTGGAGGATCTGCCCTGCACTCACTTTACAGACTCTGTCTCCCGTGAGCCCTCGATTTGCTCAACAAAGACTCCAAGACCAGAATCAGGAATCTGGCGACTCCGCAAATCTGCACCACTCTGCACACGATGCCCACACCCTAAGTTTGAGTGGCCCAACACCATGAGGAGGTCTTCCCAGTGATCTTGACCTGGGATCTGGTGATCCCTGAACTCCCTTAAGCTTCAAGATGACGCCTACTGCATCAACCTGAAGAGTCCCACCAACCGCGACGGGAGCTGGTAAACAAACCGGATGCCAAAAATCACCCCTGCACCTGACGCCCCATGGCCTTGGTTGGCCCAACCAACGGTGTCCAGACATCCCCCAAAAACTTAACTTACCTCTCCAGCCAGTTGTCACCTTCAGGAATCCTCCCTGCCCGAGTCTGTAGCAACTTTGCTGAACGAAGGTCTCCTTTGAAAACCACAGGGACTCAATATCTTCTTGGCACCCTGCACCCGACTACCTCCGTGTCACTGATGGTGCACCTCCTGTGCTGATTGTTGGTCCATGCAGTGCTGACCTTAACCCCAAGAACTTTGCTCCCCCACCTGAGTGGCCTGCTCATCAGCAGTCCCTAACTGAAGGCTCCTATAGTCACATTTGCTAACATTGGGCTCCTGCAATGTGTACCCGGCCAACCCAGTGCCACTGGTGGTGCAACTTGAGTGCCTCCCTAGACCTTGGGGAACCTTGGTCCTAACCCCCAAAACTTCGACTTGTGAGATGTTTACTTACCTGCAAAACCATTAACCATTTTTCTACCATAGGAACCCATGTTATAGCTTGTTGGGCCTAAAATGTTCCAAGTGTTGAGCTGTTGTTTTGTATGGGGGGGAAAAGTCATTATAACTTAAACCAAGAAACATCTTATCTACCTTGTACTGTTAGATCCCTCGGTGTGGTATCTATGCATACCACCCCAAGTACTCAAAGTGATCTAAAAGTAATCAAAATGTGTTCTAAAAGTAATTATTTTGTAATGTAAACTGCTTTTTGAACCAATACCAACCTGTAACAATTGCAAATTCAACCACAACTGCATTTACTTGGGAAGTCATTGCATTTGAGAGTGTATTTTACTTACCTGTGTCAAGTCCTGCTTGGTTCTAAAAATAAAACATAAGTAGACCTTTTTTATATTTACCTAATGAGTCTGGTTTCAGTCCCTGAGTGTGTGCCACCAGTCTTGATTGAGTGAATACAATAACTGAATACAACAACTGTTCACCCACACTACCACAAAGAGAGCTGTTAGTACTTGCCTAATTAAGCCTCTGCTATACCTCTGGGGACTCCCTGGACTCTGTGTTCACTATACCTTACTTTGGTACTTTGGCCAGCTTCCTGCAACCATTTTAAGTGGCTTATTCACCTTCTACAGGAATCCAAGGTGGGTAGACTTTAAATTTGTATTAAAATATTATTAAATTTTTTCATAAGTGAAATAAAAACATTCTTTCAAACATATTGTTTATACTTATTTAAAATAAATAAAGAAATATATATTGTATTTTATTGTTAAACAATTGAAAGATAACTGATGCATTAAGAAAGTATATTTGGTTTTCAATTTTTTAAAATACTTTTATAATTTTTACTATACGTAACAATATTTTGCTTGATTTTAAAAAAAGGGGGTTAGTGTAAAATAAAACTAAAAAATAAAATAAGTGATTTAAATATATGTTTAAATGTTTTTAATATTAATATTTATCTGTCTGTAGTTGTGGATTTATATTTATAAAAATTGTGAATGAGCTTTAGCTTATGTGACAAACAGTTTGCAAAAACTATGATTTTTTTTTTTTAAAAAAGGTAAGTTGTACAAAATTATAAAATTATAATAATACGAGTTAATATGTTGTTTGTGTGACAGTAATTCTAGATGTAAGTGATATCACTTCAAATGTAAGCACTTTCACTACAGTTTGCAGGAGTGGAGTTAGATTAGAAAATATAACCCCTCCTGTTATCTGCTCATAATCCAGAGTTAGTAGTGTCGGTGTTAGAACAGTAAGTATGCACCACCACCATAAATAATATATGCCTTTCCCAGTGTTACTGGGACTGGAGTTAGAAGAGAACACATAACAACCCAAACTTTGTCCCAGTGTTTGTACAATTGGAGAAAGAATAGTAAATGTATCCCTGACTCTCCCCCATTTAATACCTGTACCCCAATGTTTGTAGGATTGGAGTCAGAATAGTAAATATGTCATCCTAATCATACACACTTTACCCTAATTTCTGTAGGACTGTAGGTATAATAGTAAATGTGCCATCCTCCCAAAATATGCACATTCACCAATGTTGGTGGGACATGAGTTAATATGATAAATTTGACCAACAAATATATGCATTTACACCAATATTACCCAGTTCAATGCGTCGGACGTGCGGGAGCAGCCCGACGCAACAGTGTTTGTGTGCGTTGCACAGATCCCGCACGTCCGAGCACATGGCACTGGAAATCGATTTCCTTTGTTGCAAAAAGGCCTCTGGAGCTGGAAAAGAGCTTCCCCAGCTACCAAACAGTTCTGATTTTTTCAGCGAAAAGATGATCAGCGCGCACAGCATGCTGACGTAATTTCACTAAAAACGAAAATGAAATGAGCCAATCGGCTTGTTTCACTTTCACTGCCTATGTGCTCCTGGGGCTTTCTCATCCCCCAAGTACATAGGCAGATGGTAGAGGTATTATTGGAAAGGGGAGAATCTTGAAGAAGATCAAGATCTATGATGACTTGAGGTCTCATGGATGACTGATGATGAGGCAGTGGGCGCTGGCATATCGATATTCAATTTAGCTGCTCCTCTGACCGATACTTAATTGAATGTATTGATGTCACCAATGGGGAAACACTTGGATCAGTGGAGTATCCATGAGTATGGGTGAATAGTCCGTCTTGGATGACGTGGAGGAGGAAGACCATGCTGGAGACCTGCATGCTCAGTGATATGAGTGAAATTTTATAGATCTTCAAGCAGGTATTGGGGAACGTGTAGTAGCCCTGCACAAGGATCTACTTCTTGTTATAGAGTGAATGATATGTGGACAAGTGGTATCTCTAGGAACTATGGCCCTCACTAGGGGGCTAGAAGAGATGGCCTCTAGTAGCTGAGCGAGAGGAGTTCTGGTTCGCTTAGGAGACTGTGTCCTCAGTGGAGATTTGGACTGTGAGTACTCCCTTGAGTACTGCAAATCTGGGTTATGTTAAACAGGCAAGTGACGCACAGCATGCAGACATCTTGGAGATATATGTTTGAAAGCCTCTGATTGATGGTGGGATGAAACAGAGGAGGCTGCTGAAGCTCTTTCCTTAGACCTTTGGTGAAGGGCTGAAGCAGATGAAGGTCTCAACACTGACGGCTCTCTTCTTGATGTTGGCGGAGACTGTGCCTGTCTTGGCAAGACTGCCACTTCAACGTCGTATGTGCCACCAGCGGAGACCTCCGCCTCCATGTTGTACTGTGTCCGGCCACTGGAGAAGGCTGCCTCGACGTTGAGCAGTGCCGTCCTGTCATCCAAGGAGATGCCTGTCTCGACGTCGAGCGGCACCTTGTTTCGGTGAGAAAGATGTGTGTCTTGAGTGATGCCAGGCTGAAGGAGAATTCGACATCGAGCGGTGTCTTGTTGCATCTGAAGGTGAGGCATATCTAGACACCGAGCAGTGCCTTGTGGATGAAGATGTGTGTTGTGACGTTGAGTGATGCCTGGTTGCCGCCGAAGGAGATCTTTTCTTTGACAAAGAGTGACGCCTGCTTGTCACTGGTGGAGGTACCTGTATCGATGTCGAGCATGTTGCTGCCGAAGGAGTTGGCTGTCTCGGCATCGAGCGGTGAGGGATTGCTATTGACAGAGCTGGTTGTCTCGACAGTGAGCGGCGCTGTGTTGCTGCAGATGGAGACGTAGGTCACCGTGTTGCTGATGGCGGAGAACATTGCCTCTGGGGATTTCTAGGCGACTTCCTCTCCGTCACCCAAAGCATCGATGGCAAATGGGAATGAATTACTTGCGTCGACGTTGCATGCTGTATCAACTTCTTCTTTGTCGTTGATCTAGTAGGCGTTGAGTCTCTCGATGTTGTTCGTCATTGTTTTTTCCTCATCTGTAGGACTGTCAATGTCGAGCCAGATGGAGAACAAGTAGGGATTTCCCCGCCTTTAGACACTGACCTTGTTCTCCTTTTTTCATGTCTGCCTGGTGATCTGTCTCTGGAAGGAGCCTTGTACAGCGAGGAAGACTTGGAAGTGGCAGGATGAGTCTTCTTCCTCTCCAGCAGACCATATAGACAAATTCTTCCTCTATCCTTAAGAGTTCTTCTGGATAGTTTTCTACGATGGCCACATGACTCACATTAATGAGAGTCAGGAAGGCAGAGTATACAAGACTGTATGTGTGTCAGTCTGGGCTTTCTTTTTGCCACAGGAGGGACAGGTAGCAAAAAGGGACAGCATTTTTTTAACAAGAAAAAAAAATCCTGTCTGAAAAAAGAATATGTTCACTCTAAGGGCCCTATTACAAGTCTGACAGTCCGAGGACCATCAGACTCATGGTGGCACGGCAGTTTGTGGATCCAGCCATCACTACTCTGATGGTCCAACCACCCCATTAGGAGTTGGGCAGTCAGACCACCCTGAGAATGTAGGCTCCACCAGGGAACTGCTGTTCCCTGGCATTGGAGCGTTGGTAAGACGCCACAATATGCTTGACAGGAATGCCGCGGTCCCGCCAAGCATATTACGAGTTTTCTTTCCTCCGGGGTTTACATGGAGGTTCTTCCTCCATGTTGATCTTAGAGGAGAGAAAACAAAGGGGGCCCTACAGGCCCCCTTTGTGCCTCAACCGCATGTGGATGAGCATGGAGGAGCATAACATGTGTCCCCCTGTGTGCATGCACATAGGTTCCTGCATGGCATGGACTTTCAAGCCCATACCGTGCAGGAACCTCGTAGTGAAGTCCCATTGAGATGCCTTTCTCAGAGGCACTGTGGTGTTTAAAAGAGGTACTGGCATGGGACCACCACGCCGCCCGCCTGCCGGACTACTGAAAAGTCATAATCTGGCAGGCGGGCGGCAGTGACCTTCAGCGGTGTGAGTGGGTGCATCAGAGATGATGTGGTTGATGTCATCAGTGATGTCACTGGCCTTGTCATGAGTGATGTAATATGTGAAGTCATAAGCAGTGCATTGCAGGGGTAATTTGTTATAGTTAGCTCAAATAACTATAGCTGCTGAATTTGACTGGTTTTGTATGAGTGAAACCTGAGCCTAACTATAACATCTCTGTAACATTTGGGTTTTTCAGTCACTTTCTAAGGCTTTTAAAATTCCATTTCCTAACTATAACGTCCCTGTAACCTTCATTTTTTTCCAGTGAATATATATATAGATATATGAGATATATATTTAATATGTGTTCCGGGGTCCCTGCACATGGGAGGGAATATTCTAACGCTTATGACTGTTGATGAGACTCTTGAAGAGAAATATGTATTCCATAAATATACACGCACACATATATATTTACAAATACACACATCCACACAAATAAGCCCTGCACCAAATATCTTTTTCTATTGACTTGCATTTCGCTTCTTCCTACTACAGCCCATACCAGAAGACAGTGGGGATGTTATTGGGATATAAATATACCACCATTAAAAAAACTGCCTACCAACAATGAGGTACAAGGCACTTGACTTAACCATTTAGTGCTTGTCCTATATATACTAGGTTGTCTTTACAAGTGTTTCATAGTACTCAATACATTTATTAAGAGTTGTGTGATATTTTCCATTCCGGAGCACACAACAGTCTCTCATGAATAGATTACATACTCACATCCAAAGAACAGGTAGGCAGGTTCTGGAACACATCGCACTTACCTAGAGGTATCTATGACCACTCACCCGTATCGACCGATTATACTATACAGATCCCAACACGCCAACGCATGTACCCATATATATTCGGGTTACCTACATAACCCCAAGATCCGTAAGGGATTACTCACTACTACAACCCACTATTTTGCAAAGAATGAATCATCAGTGACCTCACCACTGACCCTCTGGGAAGCATACAAACCAGTATTAGGGGCAAGCCACATCTCTAATTTCAGGTCACAGGAAGGAAAAGAGACAAGTGGTAGAGGCCCTGGAGCAGGAGGTGAGCCAACTAGAGACACTACATGCTCTAGACCCATCAGCCACCAATATACATAAGCTACAGACAAAACAACAAGAGTATAAAGAATACTTGTGGGCCGACGCTAAAACTAGACTCACAGCGGTTAAACACTGGGTAAATGAGGCCGGGGACAAGGCAGGTAAGCTCCTTGCCTGGCTAGATAAACAAGCACGGGCGGACATATGGGTGGCGGAACTCCGTCTGGAAGATGGCACTGCCACGTCCAACCCACAGGAAATAGTGAATACACTGGCATCATACTTTGAGCGTGTATACACCCCTACGGCCACTATAACGGTCCCGGAAGTGACAGCTTTCCTTAGAGACATACACTTACCGACACTCATGTCAGAAAAACACAATTATTAGAAATTGACCTGACAACAGATGAACTAACACTCGCTATACAGAAGATACAGTCTGGGAAGGCGCTACGGCCCAATGGCATACCCATAGAATTCTATAAACGAGCAGCCACTAAATTAACCCCCTACCTCTTTAAGATGTATAACACCAGCATAGACGAGGGAGAACTCCCCAAAAACCAACTGATTTCCACCATAGTAGCCATCCATAAAACAGGTAAACCACCCACTGAAAGCGCTTCATATCGATCCATCTCATTGATCAATGCTGAAGTCAAGATACTGGCCAAAGTGCTCGCACTCAGGTTGACCCCTCTCCTCACCACACTAGTCCAGCTGGATCAATCTGGATTCATGCAGGGTCGAAACACGGCATTAAATCTCAGACGCTTGCATGGCGTCCTCAGTCGTAAATATACTATAAAAGAGGAGGCAGCTATCCTGTCCCTCGACGCACGAATGGCCTTGATTCAGTTGAATGGCGGTTCCTATTTGCGGTCCTTAAACATTTAGGTTTGGGCCAAAGTTCTGCTCATGGGTTCGACTGCTATACACTAACCCAGTAGCACATGTAGTGGCCAATGGACATATTTCCATGCGAAGTGTATAGAATAGTATCAGGCTGTACTATCAACTGGGGAAAATCGGAATTATATATCCTGCACAGACATCCCCCAGGGTTACCAAAAGACTGCACAGTGCAAATAGTTACAGACACCTTCAAATATTTGGGGATCTATGTCACGTCTGACCCAGACGAATTTATGGATAGAAACCTCCAGGAACCCTTGCAGAGATTACGACGAGACACAAAACATTGGAGATCCATGCCGCTTACCATACTGGGTAGAGGGGCACTATTCAAAATGATGGTGCTACCCAGATTCCTATACGCCCTCCAAAATACCCCCTTCTGTGTCCCCAAATCCTACTTCAAAGCAATAGACTCAGAAGTAAACAATCTCCTGTGGGATGGGAAACCAGCCAGAATAGCCGCAGCAAAACTGGTCAAGAGCTGTTACAACTGAGATATCGCACTCCCCAATGTCCAGACGTATTATTGGACCTCCCAGTTGGCAGTAATTAATCATTGCCGCTCGCAGCAGAAGGACTAGCCTGGTGATTGCTGAGGTTTACGGGACTGCGAGGACCAGCAGCCCGGTTTTTACAACAGCTGTGTCCTCTTCCCTCTGTCTCCATCCCTGCCTGCTGCTTGATACTGCTCGTGGCCCCCACTTCGCGGGTGCCGTTTGCAGCAGGAGGACTTGCCCCGCCCACTGCCTACGGGTATTATACCATCTCTTCCCCCGCTTCGTGGGACGCGCGCGGGCGCGAGCCGGGCGAGGCCTGGGCCAAGGGCGGGCCCGTTCTCACCCGTTACAGACCGTGTGAGACCGGACCGGGCCATTCCTCTTGGTTTCCTGTTTAATTGAGGTATCTGTCCAAGACACTATTATTCGGAAATATTATTATTGTTGTAGACAAAGGACTATGGCGGGCATAGAGACAAGAAGTAAAGCACTCTCGTCCAGTACAATGATGGCAGGTACTTTGGACAGTTTCTTGATTAGAGCAAACTCTTTGATATCAAATGAGATCACTATTTTAGAACGACGGCTCTCTCAGGGTATAGAGAACGATCTTCGTTGGGTCACATAGCGCATGCCAGAACACCTGATAGGTGCAATTCACCGCCTAATCCCTTAATTAACAGTAACCATCCGGCTGTAATTATTCCGCCTGAATCCGGGCGCTGTCTAGGATCGAAAAGCGATTCTACATTGACTATTGTCGAATCTAGCACTGTGTCCCCTCCTATTGCTATTACGACGCCTGTTAGTGGGTCTGTGGTTAACACCCTTCAGATACGAGGCAATAGGGAAGGGGCTGTCCCAAAAAGAAAGCGAGGGACACAGATAGGGGGTGGAAAGAAGGCAAGGTTATCTAACTCCTTAACCCATATTAATTCCAAAGGCCGGGCAAAAGCTAAGGTTATTCCTCCAGTAGTTAGTGAACCTATAAATTCCCCAGTTCTTAGTCCTTTTGTAGCACAGTCCACTACCTTGAATATTGACAATAACATCCAGCCTTGTGCTGATCATCAGACCACAGGCCTGGGAAGTATTTTGAAATCTCTGCTGGACCCTTTGATCGCTAGACTTGACCAAATTGATCTTAGGTTGGCAAACTTAGAAAAGGCCACGGGGCTTCTGGTAGACAACCTACAAACTGTGGAAACAACCGAAGGGAGGAGGCATGATAATATAAGGGGTGCACATTAAGTTAATACCCCTCCTCTGACAACTCCTCTAGTTTTGGTAAACCCCTCCTCTTCAGTACAGGTTATCCCACAAAGGAATACCAATTCCACCCTTCCTTCCTGTCCTGGTGTAATGGCTGAAAAGCCTTTGGTAAACACTGAGCAAGACAATATGGAGGGTAATAAATTGAGAAAGAAACTGATAGTAAACCTACCCCCGGAAGCAGCTCCCCTTGTAGTGGTTCTAGCAGGAGTTCCTGAACTCACCAATACAAGAGTAGAGCCATTTGCTTCATTAAAAAATAAAGTTGCAAGTTGGCTAGATAAGTATAGACCCCTTCCCCCACACATTTTTAGTGAAATTTTGATGGTCAGAAGGGTCTCATGGCTGGGATCAACCAAGAAAAACATTAGCGGTGACTGCATTATGGTTCATTTTAGGGACCCGGGGACAGTCTCCCACATTCTTAAGAGGCCATCTTCCAAGGAGGAGTCCATAATTCAGACCCTTCCCTTGTCATTTTTCTATCCACCTGATGTTAGTTGCTCTGATATGGGATTAGAAGAGGGCTGGTCAAAAATGGGTTCTATAAGCCACTCCAGAGGGAATAAGAACAACCCACATTACTCTAATAGGGCATCTCAATATTTGGACTACAATCGGTTCAGCTGCTTGGATGAGGTGGACTGACCAAATGGCAGCCCCAATTTGCGGAGTTATTTGAGGGTGAGCGATACCATCACTAACAATTCCACTCTGTATGGATGTTCAGTTAAACGTATGATTGGGGGGGCCGGGGAGAGTAGATAATGCTGAGAGTGCTCACTTACGGGTTCCTCTGGGCACTGCTTTCCCCGACGGCCTGAGTGGGGTCTTAGCGGAAGGTTCCCTGGTGGCGGCTACAACGTTTGGTGAGGGATGTGGTGCACCAAATCTGGAAGTCACACCTACTGCTGATCCACTGACAATTTTGTCGTGGAATCTAGCAGGAATAGGTAACAAAATAGCGTGTCCCGAATGGGGCTCGTTCATAGACAGGACTGATATTTGCCTCTTCCAGGAAACCTGGGCTAGGAAGGAACATCATCGAAGTGGTTTTGTTTCATTTTCAGTCCCGGCAAGGTGGGGGGGGGAAGGGTAGACCGTCAGGGGGTTTAATAATTTGGGTGCGTTCCCACCTGGGTTGTAAAGCTAGGGTTCTGAATACGTCATCAGAGGATCTCCAATGCGTGATTCTAGAATGGCCGAATGATTCCAGGCTTGCTTTGGTCAACGTATACTCAAGACCTGTGAGTATTACATCTGAGTCTGGAACCATTGAAGAGCTCTCTGTATTTTTAAATATGATACCTCAGGGCACTACTCTTTTGTTAAGGGGCGATTTTAACTGCCACTTTGAGCCGCTTATGGGTTTGAGGATAGTGCTATTTTGGAGGAGGATGAATACTGGAAAATACCTCGAGCAGTGGGCCCTTCACCTAGGTCTTGGGCGCCCTTGGCCGTCCAAATTACGGCCCTAACTCTAAAGTATTCTATCAGGGCCTGTAATGGCCGATCAAAATCAGACATCCCCTCAAAATGTACTTTCAAGAAGCCCGGGCAAGAGTCACGCTTGGATTATATATTTGTCGAAAGTTGTGCTTGGGACAAGGTCATTGATTTTAGGGTAGAAATTAGGGGTGATAGTGACCACAATCCGTTGATCCTAGAATTTCTATCCCCGGGCAATCCAGAAGGCTTATGTAACTCAAATGATGGCCTAGATGCCAGGTGCCTCCTATCCAGTAACAGGCGCAGGGTCAGGTGGGAAAAATTAGTCACTCATCCAGCGTTAGTGGCAGAACTTTATGCGCAGTTATTTCCGCTACTGGAAGCTATAGGTGCCTTAATGTTGCAGCATCCCACTACTGAAATATACCAAAAATTCGGGGACCTAAATTTGGATTTAAATGCTATATTGGCTGAGGCCTTTAATCCTATAGCGCCCAAAGATAGAAGGAGAGGTAATAGACCAAATGGTATAACACCGCCTGTAGGAAGCTACAAACAGAACTCCTCAGGGCTGTCAAGCTTAATAATAACAAGGAGCTAATAAGAGAAAAACGACTAGAATATAAGCAGTTAATATATCATGCTAAGATGGAGTGGGACAATGACAACTGGGCTAATTTAACATCTGCATTAAAATTAAGAGATGCCCGAAAGTTTTGGCAAATTGTTAATACGAAGTCGACTGACCCTTTACCGGCGATTGTACCTAATATCGCTGCTAATGTGTGGGAAGATCATTTTTCCACCTTCTATGGAGGGGAGTATTCCACCAACGATATCGAGCAGGGGGGACTACTGCTCAACTCTACTACCAACTTATATGAGGTCGAGTTCATGGAAGAAGAGGTTTTTGCTGTACTAACTAAACTCCCAGCCGGTAAAGCCCCTGGCCTGGATAAACTTCCAGGTGACCTCTTCAAACACGAACCTAGGGTGTGGGCCCCTTATCTAACGGCTTTATTTAATACAGTCCAGAGGGGCATGGCGGTACCAAGTACTTGGCTGCGAGCTGAGATAGTCCCTATCTTCAAGAAGGGCCCACCTCTCCTCCCAGCCAACTATAGGCCTATCAGCCTCATTGATGTGCCCCAAAAAAATTTTGCAAGGCTGATTTTAGATCGCCTTAGGGACTGGATAGTAGAGTCTTCCATTCTAAGCCCTTACCAGGCAGGGTTTAGGAAGAATGTGTCTACTACGGACCAGATTTTTCGACTGACCCTGTTATTTTGGAAAACTGTTAAAGTTCAGGGTGGGTCATTATATACTGTTTTCGTGGACCTTCGTGCGGCCTTTGACCTGGTCCCCCGGACTAAATTATGGTCCGTCCTTTTACAACTGGGCATTCCTGCCCCCCTATTGGATATGATAATTCGATTGCATAGGGGAACTATGCACAGGTCAGGTGTGGGAAAAATGGTGCTCTATCATCCAGATTTCCCGTTGACAGGGGAGTCAGACAGGGTTGTGTTTTGGCACCCACCCTGTTCTGTCTCTATGTCAACGGAGTATTTACACATCTGAATGAGGTTATAAATAGTGATGCTCCCAAGCTCGCTGGGTCTCGTGTCCCTGCGATTATGTTCGCAGATGACACGTTATTACTCTCGAAGTCCCCGATGGGCATTCAACGAGTGCTGGATGGTTTTGAGACTTTTTGCCTCGTACGGGGCTTAGAAATAAATACTCTCAAAACAAAATATATGATTTTTAATCCACCAGCAGTGACACGCCCAAACCCGAGTATAGAAAGAGTTAGTCTAGATAGGGTCCAGACCTTTGAGTATTTGGGGCTCACTTTAAATGAATCTATGACATGGGTCCCACACCAAATCAAATCTCAACTCAAGTTAGCCCAAACAGCGGGGGGTATTTTAAGATTCCTAAATAAATCATGTGTCATACCAATTAGCCCACCTCTTGAAATATATAAATTGCAGGCAAGGGGGCAGTAACCTACGGCGGCAAACTCTGGGGCTTTCACTGCCGTCCAGAGATCATAGTCATAGAAAATAAATTTTTAAGGCAGTTGCTGGCCCTCCCGCCTAGTACTCCCTTACTGCCACTTAGGCTTGATTTGGGCATAAGACCTTTAGACGAGGAATTGGGCCTTAAACCTTTAACATTCTGGCGGAGGATTTGGATTACCCCCGAGCTTCAGGACTATAGGAAAGAACTCTTGGAAGTCCTAGGGCTCCCTAATGTGGGGAAACACCCTTGGTTGAGGTATGTGAAAGAGGAATTGGGGAGAATGGGCCTCCCGTTGTTGTGGTCCGATCCGGTGACAGCCTGCACTAGTGTTTCACGTAACCATCTGGTCAATCTGTATTATGAAACCAAACTAACCGCTTCTATACAGAATTCTCAATCCGCTACTCTAACACAAACTTTTATAGTGGTTAAAGATCTTTATTTCTTTGAGCATGTCTTAAATGATATCAGCCCACCTGCAGCGAGGAAATTGTATTTGCAGTGGAGATACGGTACCTTACCTATTAGAGCTTTTACGAGTAAATGGTCTCCGCTCTCCCCAAAAAATTGTCCTGGATGCGCTTTCGATCCGGAAAATGAACTGCATATACTATTTTTTTGCCCTGCTTATCAAACATTTAGAAGGAGCTGGATTGTTCCTCTGTGCAAAAATGTGGGCTTTACGCATTGTATGGAAGCTTATCGAATTTTGAAAACAGACTTATCTACTGTAATAGTTTTAACGTGTCTTCATTTCTGGCAGCTATGTGGAGGAAAAGAAGGATATTTGATAACCTTGTTTGAAATTATATTCTTCCATTATAGTTTCATAGTTGCCATGAGGAGATTCACTAAACTTTAGATTGTATGGAGGTAAAATGTATTGATTACCACTATTGGCATGTCTCATGGGCGTTTTATGTTGGTGTCAAATTGATGCCTCGCTCCTTGAATTGTTTTAGTTTAAGGATGTTATTGATCTTTCTATTCTAAGGTCAGTGTTGCTATTTCTTATTTTTAACAGTGTTTTATTTTTACCTGCTGTACTTTTATGGCTACCTTGGTGGCCGAAATAAAGATTTAATGAATGAATTAATTAATTAATTAATCATTGGCTTCATAAACCTCGCACCGACCCGGCATACCGATTGGATAGACATTTATTTATTTATTTATTTGTGGGTTTAAATAGCGCTAGAATCGACTCCAGCTGGAGTATCTCTGCGCTTTCTGGAGCCGGTAGAAACAGAGGAATAATAGGAGCTAGATCTCGTTTCTGAACAACACAGTTTTCAAGAATTTCCTGAAAGTGAGATGCTCTTTGCACTGTCTCAGATGAAGAGGAAGTCTATTCCATAGGGTAGGGCCTGCGATAGATAGCGCTTTACTACCGTGTCTAGATTTCTTTGCACGGGGAGTCACCAAAAGAAGACAATTACTGGACCTAAGTGAGCGACTAGGAACATAAGGAACAAATTTGTTCTGAAGATAAATAGGCCCTTGGCCATTTAAACATTTATGGATCAAGCAGCATATCTTGAACTTAGATCTCTGGCGAACGGAAAGCCAGTGCAGTTTCTCCAGAAGGGGTTTGGACGCAGTTCTTGGAGGAACATTAAGGACAAGACGAGCCGCGGTGTTTTGAATGACCTGAAGTTTGGCCAACACATTTTCGTTGGCAGAAAGCAATAGGCCATTGCAATAGTCTATACGACTCAGAACCAATGTCTGGACCAGAGTTCTTCTAAAAGAGTCCGGTAGTAAGGGAAAGACTCTGCGTAGCAGGCCAATCGTATGGAAACAAATTCCAGCAGTATGGTTAACATGCTGTCCAAATGACAGGTCTTGATCCATCCGAATCCCTAAACTCTTCACAACCTGTTTGGGTTCTGGAGCTACTCCCAAATCGGGGGGCCACCAATCAGGGGTCCACAATAGTTTGGCTTCTCCAAACAACATTAGTTCCGTCTTACTGACATTGCATTGCAGGAAGTTAGAAGACATCCAATTCGCCACCGCCTTCATGCCCCCAGAAAAGGAGTTTTTGATTTCTGCGGACATTGTCTTAAAAGGGAAGAGGAGCTGCGTGTCATCTGCATAGGATACTGGGATGAATCCATAGCTGCGCATCACTCTTGCCAGGGGTGCCACATAGATGTTAAATAAGGTAGGGCTCAAACAAGAGCCCTGTGGCACCCCTTTAGATATCTCCACCTCCGCTGATCGATATGTGTCCATGATCACTCTCTGGGAGCGCCCCGATAGGAAGCTCTTTAGCCTACCTTAGGAACGGGAGGGATCAATAATGTACTCTATAACACAAAGCGAAAAGCAGACCTAATGGGACCGACTGCACATACCATTCGGATATGGCACACAGTGACACGATATTTGGGCTGGAGGGGCAAGTTACAATAACACACCCCATTATGGGGCATGGATAAGTTAGGCAAACGGGGTAAAAACAAAGGGTTTCAACAATGGGATACAATAGGGATCTCACGAATAGGTGACTTTTGGAAAGAGGAAAAAAACATAACTTTTTCCCATTTACAAGAACAATATGAGATGGTGCCCACGGAAATGTTTCACTATATACAGATTAAACACGCACTAGAAACGGTCATTCCGTGAGATACAACACTCCCAGAGGCTTCCCCATTAGACGACAGACTCCCTACAGAATACATGGAAAGAAAAGCAATTTCACTCACATACAGAAAGATCGTCAATATTCAGCCAGATCTTCTGCAGTCATTGAGGGAAATATGGCAAACTGATGTAGGCGAGCTTGACGGACTGGATTGGCAGGAGTCAATAGAGTCCCCAAAGGAGGTGGCTATACCATCGAGGCTCTGTGTTTAGCAGCTTAAGTTGCTCCACAGGACATATTTTACCAGAGTAACATTATTCAAGATAGGGAAGATCGTAGACCACTCCTGTTTATGCCAGTGTGGTAGCACGTGCACCTTTTATCACACAATCTGGGAATACCCCGGGATCATAACATACTGGACGGCAGTAATGAACATTACTGCGCAGGTCAGCGCCAATCCCGTCCCACCCGAGCCTAAACGTTGTCTCTTAAACATTTTGGAGCCAACAGACATGAATCACGCAGCACAGGCTGGGCAACCATGGGAATGTCAATAGCGAAGCGCATTATCGCCAAATACTGGGGGCGGTCACCGTTCCAGCTCTAGCAAACTGGTGTGAGGACATGGATATGGCCATGGCGGCAGAAAAAGCTACGTACATCCACAGAGGATGCCCTAAAAAATGGGAAAGAATGTGAGGGAAATGGAACACCTTCCGGGGAAATATCTCCACCCCGCCGATGATACACCCGTATTCAGATGATGAGGAGTAACAAACTCAATTGTTCACTAGAACTGTCGCAATGTATAAAATGTAAGATATGCCTGTGTTGTGCATGTAAAATGATGGAAACTGTTATTATGCGTTTATGTTCCACTGTAATTACAAGTCCAAGTTTCAATAAAAACGTTTAAAAAAAAAAGAGTTGTGATATTGATTCATCAGCATACACCAGCATTGTAGAATTCACTTATCCTATTGAAATCAAGCACAACTTATTAGAATATCAAAACTGGAAAGTACTTTCTTATGTTGAAACCACACCACCTCAACTTTGCGGAGCACATTTGAAGCAGTTGTATCTTACTCAAGAGGGACATTTATTAAAAACATGAGTTACGGCAGCTTTGTGAAAGACTTGTTAAGCAATTACTTCTGACTTGAGAGGAACATCTCAGTAAGCTCTCAAGGGCTGAAGTCTTGTTTCTTTTGACTTGAAACGGACATTTAATAATTACTTGAGTTACTGTTGGTCTGTGAAAGGCCAGACCGTTTGGCTTTTCCAATGCTAGTGTGCAGAGTATCCCTCTCACCAACGTTTTTGGAGTTTTACATCAAAGTTGGTTATTTATAGAAGAAAAATTGCATCCTGTACTTTTGAATGCATTCCTTTTGCACGAAGAGCTTATCTACTGGCCAAATGCACATATCCATTCTGAAACTTAAATATAACATACTGTATGTACTTACTCTTTGCAGATGTTCTGTTGCATTTTGACACTTGTGTGCAGTCAGGTGGTTCCCAGCCTTCCTTACACTGACACTGCTCTTCATTGTCACACACCTGAAGAGACAGAAATGCATATTTGTTCATAAAACGTTGCAATACATTTTCAAACGCGCTCTGTTATTGTGACAAGTGAGTTGGCTTACTAATTACTTGATGGATTGCTTTCCTGTTTCAGCTATTGTAGGTACAGAACAAAGTTAAAACTGGTGTCCCTCACTGGGAGGAATCCTAGTTTAAGACAGTAGGTTGCGTATGCTATGATGATTTCTCCCATACATTAGAAAGTGTCTTGCTAATAAATCTGCCATATTTTCTGGAACACAGATAAGCAATAAATTACTCTAAAATGTAGATCCATGTACATAACAACTAGAAATTATTTGTTCCTAACAAATCTCTCTCGGTTTTTGTAGGAAAGTATGATCTGCTTTTATGGTTACACCTACTTTTTGCCTGGTGTCATTCTGTGTCTGACTAGTCTGACTGGGATCCTGCTAATCAGGACCCTAGTCTCTGTGCTTTCTCCCTTAAATTGGTTATGGTGAGTATTTAGGTACATCCCAGATTGGCTACTGGAGTACCCTTATAAGTCCCTAGTATATGGTACTGAGGTACCCAGGGCATTGGTACTCCAGGGGTCCCCATGAGCTGAAGCATGTATTATGTCTCCCGTGGGAGACCACCCAAACTGTGACTACAGGCCTGTCATTGCAGCCTGTGTAAGCTGGTGCTAGCACCACTTACCACAGATATAGATTTTCCTATATCTGAGGTCACTGCACTTAAAACCTATAAGTCACCCCTATGACAGGCCTTTCAATCCTGAAGGCAGGTTGCTCGATTCTAAGTGTGAGGGTGCCCCTGCATGACCTGGAAACCCCCACAACCTTCAGAGTCCTTTCATTCGGGTTGTAAGTGCATCAGCCACTATGATATATAGAGTGGCCATGCGTCATTACGTGATGACCATCTCTAAACTAGTGGAACAAACCCTGTTGTGTTTGGTATCAAACATGTTGGAATCATACCCCCACTTGGTGTGGGAGGTATGATTCCATGCACTATAAAGCTCCTCCGGGAGGCCCTCAGTGCTCCCAGTACCCATCTTCCAGAATCAGACAGCAAGCTGGAGCTGGAGCTGCTGCCGACCAGAGACATGTTTCTGCCCTCCTGCTGCTGAGCCAAGCTCGGGCAGGGGAAGGCAGAACAAAACATATCCTGTCACAGGGAGGTGTGACCACCTCCCAGACAGAGTTTAGTGTATTCGGGCAGGGTTGGGGCGCATGCCAGTGCCACTGAGACTACTTGAAGGGCACATTTGGTGCCCTCCTTCCATACTCCAGCTCGAACCAGTTCAGGGAGCCATTGGCTCCCGATCTGGCATGAAACTGAACAAAGGACCTGGGTGTATCCTCCCCACTGTCCAGCCCCTAGTCTGAAAGGGACCCCTCAATTGTCCCACCCTTTCCTTCGGGTACTTAAGGGCTTAACTTTGGGTGAGTCCCTAGATTCATCGTGGGAAAAGATTCATATCAAGAAACCACTTCTTCTTTGACCGTCTGGGCACTCTGGACTCTGGTGAGCTTTGCTCTGGGCACCAAGACTGCAAATGGGAAGACTCCTTCTGCTCCTGGTCTCTTCGTTCTGCTCATCTGCTACAACATCAATCAATCAATCAATCATGGAACTTATATCGCGCACTACTCACCCGTAAGGGTCTCAAGGCGCTTGGGGAAGGGGGTCTGCTACTGCTCGAACAGCCAGGTCTTGAGCTGTTTCCTGAAGGCCAGGTGGTCCTGGGTCATCCGCAGGTGGACGGGTAGGGAGTTCCAAGTCTTAGCTGCCAGGTAGGAGAATGACCTTCCTCCAGCGGTGGCTCTCTGGATGCGAGGGACGACGGCGAGGGCGAGGTTAGCGGAACGTAGCCGGCGGGTGGGCGTGTAGAAGGTGAGGCGGCTGTTGAGGTACCCTGGGCCTAGGTCGTGGAGGGACTTGTGTGCGTGGGTGAGGAGTCTGAACGTGATCCTCTTGTTGACCGGGAGCCAGTGCAGGTCTCTCAGGTGGCACGAGATGTGGCTGCGTCGGGGGACGTCCAGGATGAGTCGGGCGGAGGCGTTCTGAATACGCTGAAGTCTTTTCTGAAGCTTGGCCGTAGTACCGGCGTAGAGGGTGTTTCCGTAGTCTAGTCTGCTGGTGACGAGAGCGTGGGTGACCGTCTTCCTGGTCTCGGTTGGGATCCATCGGAAGATCTTTCGGAGCATGCGGAGGTTGTGGAAGCAAGCTGAGGAGACGGCGTTGACTTGTCTGGTCATCGATAGGGAGGAGTCCAGTATGACGCCCAAGTTGCGTGCGTGGTCCGTCGGTTCAGGTGCGGTGCCTAGTGCCGGGGGCCACCAGGAGTCGTACCATGCGGAGGGTGATGGTCCCAGGATGAGGACTTCTGTCTTGTCCGTGTTCAGTTTCAGGCGGCTGATGTTCATCCATTCAGCGACGTCTGTCATCCCTTCGTGCAGGCTGGCTTTGGCGGTGTCGGGGTCTCTGGTGAGGGAGAGAATTAGCTGGGTGTCATCGGCGTAGGAAATGATGTTGAGGTTGTGTTGGCGTGCGATGGCAGCGAGGGGTTTCATGTAGATGTTGAAGAGAGTGGGGCTGAGCGACGATCCTTGCGGGACGCCGCAGATGACTTCGGTGGCCTCGGAGCGGAACGGAGGGAGGCGTACTCTCTGTGTTCTGCCGGAGAGGTATGAGATGATCCATTCCAGAGCCTTCCCTTGGATGCCGGTGTCGTTGAGGCGTTGGACTAGTGTGCGGTTGCAGACAGTGTCAAATGCTGCGGAGAGGTCTAGGAGGATGAGTGCCGCTGTTTCGCCATTGTCGAGCAGGGCTCGGATGTCGTCGGTGGCTGCGATGAGGGCGGTCTCGGTGCTGTGGTTGGCTCTGAATCCGGACTGTGATGGGTCGAGGGATCCGTTCGTCTCGAGGAAGGCTGCCAGTTGCTTGTTGACGACCTTCTCGATGACTTTGGCGGGGAAAGGAAGGAGCGAGATGGGGCGGAAGTTCTTGAGGTCGGTCGGGTCCGCTGTTGGTTTCTTCAGCAGAGCGCTGAGTTCGGCGTGCTTCCAGCTCTCCGGGAAAGTTGCTGTGTTGAAGGAGGTGTTGATGATGTCTCGGAGGTGGGGTGCGATGGTAGAGGCTGCCTTGTTGAAAACATGATGGGGGCACGGGTCGGTCGGAGATCCGGAGTGGATGGTGTTCATCATGCGTGACGTGTCTTCGGGGGTCACCTCGGTCCATGTCTGGAGGGTGGCGGCGGGGTGCGAAGGTACGACCGATGGGTGCGGGGGTGAAATGTCGAAGCTGTTGTGGATGTTGGCGATCTTGCGGTAGAAGTACGAGGCGAGGGAGTCGCAGAGGTCCTGTGAGGGAGTGATGTCGTTGTTGCCGGTGCTGGGGTTGGAGAACTCCTTGACGATGTTGAAGAGCTCCTTGCTGTCATGGGCGTTCTTGTCCAGTCGTTCCCGCAGAGATTTCTTCTTGGTGGTGCGGATGAGCTGGTGATGTCTGCGAGTGGCGAGTTTCAGTGCTGTTCTGTTGTCGGCGGTCTTGTTGAGGAGCCAGGCCTTCTCGAGGGTGCGGCAGGCCTTCTTGGAGTCCTTAAGTTTGTCGGTGAACCAGGGGGCCTTCTTGCTTCTGGGCCTGGTGAGGGGGTTCTTCAGTGGCGCGAGGTCGTCGGCACAGGAGGTCAGCCACTGCGTGAGGTCGAGGGCAGCTGTGTTAGGGTCCGTGGTCCTGACAGGTGGGCTCTGGCTGAGGGAGGTGGCGAGCTGGTCGGCGGTGATCTTGCTCCAGTTTCTGTGGGGAGCCTGCTTCGGGTGATGGTGGACCGTGTTCTTTCTGAAGCTGAAATGGACGCAGCTGTGGTCGGTCCAGTGAAGTCCGGTGGAGTGGCTGAAGGTGACGTGCTTGCTGGACGAGAAGAGTGGGTCGAGCGTGTGGCCGGCGAAGTGGGTGGGGGTGTTGACCAGTTGCTGAAGTCCGAGGTTGGCGAGGTTATCCAGCAGGGCGGTGGTGTTGCGGTCATTGTTGCTCTCCAGGTGGAAGTTGAGGTCCCCGAGGAGGATGTAGTCGGCGGAGGGGAGGGCGTGAGGGCTGATGAAGTCGGCGATGTCTTCGCAGAACTGTGCGCGTGGTCCCGGGGGTCTGTAGATGAGGGTGCCTCTGAGGGTAGTCTTGGGGTCGGTGTGGATCTGGAAGTGCAGGTATTCGGCGGCGTTGAATACGTCGATGGAGTCAGTCGAGATGCGAATGGTGCTCTTGTGTACGATGGCGATGCCTCCTCCGGTCTGGTTGACGCGATCCTTCCTGATGATCTTGTAGCCGTCCGGGATGGCAATGGCGATGTCGGGGGCTGAAGAGGCGTTCATCCAGGTTTCCGTGAGGAAGGCGACGTCTGGAGATGCAGTGTCGAGGAGGTTCCAGAGTTCCACGGCGTGTCTGTGGACGGAGCGGGTGTTGAGCAGGATGCACTTGAGGTGGTTGCTGTTGTCCGTCTTGGTGGGCGTGGTGCTTGTTTGGAGGCAAGAGAAGTTGCAGGATCGGCATGCGAAGGGTCCATGGGTGCGTCGCGGGGACGCTCGGTAGCAACCGGGGGCTCGGGCGGTTTTGAGTGCGATGAGCGTAGCGAAGTCGTAGGTCCTGCGGGGGGGCTGGCGGGCGCGGGGACCAGGGGGTCTGGCGCTGGGCGCGGTCCAGGCGCGGACGGGCGCAGACGGGCTTACCTTTGGCGCACCTTCGGCGCACAATCGGCACTCCCGCTGCGCGCGTCCGCTGCGCGGTCGCTGAGGGGGCGTCATAAATAAGGAGCCGGGAGGGAGGGTCAGCGGGAGGCGGGAGCGGGGTGGCCAATGGGCAGGGAGGGGGGGGCGGGACTGAAGGAGGAGGCGGGAGTGGGAGTGTGCGCCTGGGGCAGCGGTGCCGAGAAAACGGCGGGAAAATCGGCGGGAAGCGACGGAGCCCAAGGAGTGACCAGGTAAGTGGCGGTGGTCAGCGGGCGTGAGGAGTGAAGGTAGCGGCGTGGGTGGCGACCAGGAAGCAGCAGGCGGTACCTGGGAGGCGGCGGAGGCGAGATGCAGGCAGCGGCGTCAGGTAGGTGGTGAGGAGCGGCAAACAGGCGTCAGGCAGCGGAGGCAGGTAGGTAGCAGCAGTGGGAGGGAGCGTCCGTCTGTGCAGGCACAGGGGGTCGCACTGACCAGCCCGCGGGGTCCCCTTAAATAAGGAGCCGGGAGGGAGGGTCAGCGGGAGGCGGGAGCGGGGTGGCCAATGGGCAGGGAGGGGGGGGCGGGACTGAAGGAGGAGGCGGGAGTGGGAGTGTGCGCCTGGGGCAGCGGCGCCGAGAAAACGGCGGGAAAATCGGCGGGAAGCGACGGAGCCCAAGGAGTGACCAGGTAAGTGGCGGTGGTCAGCGGGCGTGAGAAGTGAAGGGAGCGGCGTGGGTGGCGACCAGGAAGCAGCAGGCGGTACCTGGGAGGCGGCGGAGGTGAGATGCAGGCAGCGGCGTCAGGTAGGTGGTGAGGAGCGGCAAACAGGCGTCAGGCAGCGGAGGCAGGTAGGTAGCAGCAGTGGGAGGGAGCGTCCGTCTGTGCAGGCAACATCCATGCTTGTGCTCCATACAGGCACCTTTCAAAGCCTGTGGGCATCCAAGACATTTGAAGGAATCTCCCTTGAAGTGAAGGAATTACTTCCCTGCATCTGCCGGCACCGCAACCAAGCTAACTGGTCTGCTGCTCCTGGGCGCTCACGGACTCTGAGAGGCTCACCAACATAGGTGGTGATTGTACAACTCCCTAGAGGCCTGCACTGTCTTCTCACTGAGTTTGAGGCCAGTATCCCTCGATGGAACCGCAGGAACCAAACCCCTGTGCACTGCGTCGACTTGTCATTGCAAAGGCTTGTTGGCTCTCTTCCTCAGAGATCTTTGGGCTCCAGGAAGCCTCAACCTCAAGCATTTCCTGTGACCAAGATCTTTATCCTCACTGCATCTCTTGCACCGTGGGCCTGCATCTTTGGTGAGCTGCTCGAGGTCCTCTTGCAATTCAAGTGCCCCCGACCTGTGGGTCCTCTTGAGGGTCTTCTTTGATTTCTTTTTTTTTTTTAATATATTTTTATTGGTTTAAACAGGGAAATCAAGAGAAACATAGTTACACTGTAATATGGGAAAAAAAAAAAAAAAGAGACGGTCATACAAACAATGGAAAAAAACCAATTAATCACTGCAAGTAGCATATTACAAAGTAGGCTATACTCTTCAAAATAACGGTTAAGCGATACAGAAAAAAAACATCTCTAGATCTCTTCAGTTTCCCAAATTGGGCCCCATATCCGAAGACCTCTTCTTTTGGCTCTATTTCCTTTACACTTATAAAGTGCCTTCTCTAAATTAAAGACATGATGAAGTCTTGAAAACCATTCCTGAAAGGAGGGTGGTTCAGGATCCTTCCAATGAGTTGCAATGGTTAAACGAAAAATGGCCAAGGCCATAAAATAAAAATAAATTTGGGAAGAATCTAGACCTAGACTATCATCAATCCCTAAAATGATCAGAGTCGATGTTAGTCGTGCCGAACCACCAGTGACCTGATTAAGAAAATTCTCTATCTTTGCCTTCACATTAACAAGTTTATTACATCCACTAAACATATGTATTATATCTGCCGGGCCGTAATCACATCTGGGGCAACAATCAGTTTCCCTTTTCCCCCAACTGAAGAGTTTAGCCGGGGTATAGTATAACCTAAACAAAGTTTTGAAATGTTGGGCTTTAAGGTTAGCTGCAAGAAATATTTTTTTTGACAGATAAAGAGACCTACAAATATCCACATCTGGGTCCCCTAGTAAGCCTGCCCAGGCACTTTCGGAACTGACGATATCATCTTGATTAGCATTCAGCAAAATTAAATATAAATCCTTTATTCGAGGCTGCCTATGCCCAAGCCAATCAAGCATTGGTATATCGTCGAATCCAGTTAATTGAAACTTTGCGGTTTTAATAATCTCCCTAAATTGTAGATATTTAAAAAAAGTCTTAGTTTCCACCCCAAATTGGCTTTGAAGCTCTTGAACGGATTTTAGCTCGGATCTCACGAATAAGTCTCCGATTAGATTTATACCAGTCAGTTCCCAGGTTTTTCCTAAATTATCATAAAATAAAGGTGGAAAAATAGACGAGCGCCAGATAACATGATATTTATGTATCTTGGGGATCCCCAGAAATTTACTTATTTTGCTCCAAACACTCCAGGCAGTTCTGACTATTTTGAACCGCGTTCTCTTATAATAGCTGCCCTCTAACTGCCTTAATAAAACGCCTGGTGCATAGTCTCCTAATGCTAATTCATAGACAGATGGAGGGGAGTCCGTGTTATACTGTGCAGAGATTGTACCTGGTCCAAATTTTGGTCGAAATAAACTAACCATTTGCTGTAGCATTACAGCCCAAAAATAAAATTTCATATGAGGGATAGCTAATCCGCCACGGTCTTGTGGCAAAGTCATCAACTTTATAGATCTTCTAATCTTTTTGTACCCCCATACAAACTGAGAAAATATCCCGTCAATTTTTTGAAAAAACTCTTTAGGGGGCTCAATTGGAATGCATCTAAAAAAATAAAAAAATTTGGGAAACATAGTCATTTTAATGATATTAGCACGTCCTATAATGGAAATATATAATTTATCTATGCGCTTTAAGTCAGTGCTAATCTTAGTTAACAACTGTGGGAGATTAATATCCCAGATAGTAGAAACGCCCGCACTTAAATTAATCTCTAGATAGGTAGCCTCCGAGGATCTCCTATCATCGTTAAGCGGGGTATTATCAGAGCAAACAATCTTAGTTTTCGCAGTATTCAACCTGTATCCGGATTGACGGCCAAATTCTAATGCAAGAGCCTCAATACGGACCAACGCAGTCAGGGGGTCAGGAGTGATTATAGCGATGTCATCCGCATACGCTAAGATTTTTGTACTAAATCCCCTAACCACTATAGGTTTATTAGCCTGATCGTTAAGCATGGATCTTATTAGAGGATCTATGTACAGAGCAAAAAGAATCGGGGAACATGGACATCCCTGTCTAGTGCCACGTGAGATCTTAATTCTCCCAGATTCCATCCCCATCATTTGTATTTTTGTATATGGTTGTACGTACATTGCCTTTATGGCAGTCTGAATACGAGGACCAAAGCCATTAGAATTTAGAATCTGCCAAAGAAAAGCCCACTCAACCTGATCGAAGGCTTTCTGTGCGTCTAGTAAAATCAGAGACATTTGACCCCCCAACTGTTCGGTAATATCAAATAAAGAGATCACCCGACGCACATGATCCGTTGTTCCACGCGCGGGAATAAAGCCATGCTGCCATGGGCTAACCAAAGAAGCAATTATTCTTGAAAGCCTGTTGGCTATAATTTTAGAGTATAATTTCTCATCGGTGTTAATCAAAGAAATAGGTCTATATGAGGCTGGATTAACAGATGGTTTCCCTTTTTTCAAAAAAACAATTAAATTAGTGTCTTTCCAAGAATGGGGTGTAGTACCATGATATTGTACTGCTAAAAATAAGTCCAGAAGTATGTGTGATAGCTCGGAGTACAAAACCTTATACAATTCTATAGGAATTGCATCAGGACCAGCAGCTTTACCAGATGCCATAGACTGTAAAGCCTCGTCAACCTCCGCTTGTGTAAAATCTTTTTCCAGTTCCTGTAAAGTTTCAGGGGTAAGAGTGGGAGTAGGGGTAATTAAACCCTGACCTGTGGCAGATTGTGGATCAGTCTGAGATTTATAAATATCTCCATAAAAATCAGCAAAAACTTGAAGAATGTCCTGGGGATCTGTTACACTACTCCCGTCACCCCGTTTAACCTCCAGGATATTGTTAGCCGCCGTCCGCTGTTTTAATTTTAATGCAAGGTGCCTTCCGGTCTTTTCCCCATATTCGTAGTTCTCCCTGGATCGTGTTTGATATATTTTAGCATTCCTACTATTGTATATTCCGTTTAATTTAGCTTTAACCTTTATCACTTCTAGTTCAGCTAGCCTCGCAGCATCCTTATGTTTATTAACAATTGATCTAAGATGTAGTTCCTCATTCATAGAGAGGTCAGCCATAAGTTTCTGTACAGTCACCCTATGCTCTTTCCTAAGGTGTCCAGCAAAACTTATAATTTCCCCCCTTAAATATGCCTTGAACGTATCCCAAACAGTTTCCCTTGACGCACTATACCGATTTATGTCAAAAAACTGCTTAGTTGAACTCCTGAGATGATCTACAAATCCTTCGGTTACAAGAAGTTTCCTATCAAAGGACCATTTACTAGGACGATTCAGAGATGCCGAAAGCTCCACTTCTAAAATCAGCGGGTTATGATCTGACAGAATCTTTGGGATTTTCCGTATATTGGCATGGTCTATAAGGGAGGTAGAAATATAAAAATAATCTAATCTAACATATTTCTGGTGGGGGCAAGAGAAATAAGTATAACCGGCATCTCCTACTACCTTACGGGTCCACACATCAACTAATCCATGGCTCCCAGCAAAAGCTTTAAGAGCCTTATATACCCGAGGCTTCCTACCATCATACCCCCCCAAAGATATATCCGAAGTACCTAAATGGATATTAAAATCCCCACAAACTATAAGCGGGGAAGGCCAGGCTGCCAGCTCAAGCTCCAACTCACCCCACAAATCCGAATCATCAAAGTTGGAGCCATAAATTGTACATAGAGTTACCCTACACGGTAATAGAGCAATAGCCCATCTCCCCCACCTATCTGCTAAAGTTCACTCCGTCTCTGGCATGCGAGTGGTAGTATGTATAGCTACCCCTCTTGTAGTGGTAGTTTGACGCGAGCAGACCACCTGTTTAAACCCAGGGATACTATTTAACCCTCTTTTTTGAAAAGGTATATGTGTTTCCTGTTGACAGATAACATCTACCCCCCCATGAGCGGATAGCTTCGGCAGACCTGTACCGTTTACCAGCATCGTTCAACCCCCCTATATTCAAGGAACAAATTCTCAACCTACCCATCATAATAACTTTTATTCCAGTGCAGTGACTTAAAACATCTCAATAATACAGTATCAATCAACCTATACTTTTTACCAAATTTCCCTGATTTCCCTGAAATTTTTTTAACTCCCCCCCCCTTACCCTCCCCACCCCACTCCCTAACCCTCGACTACTCACCCAACCCACCCACCCCACCCAAGCCACCCACCCTGCAAATGAAGGCAACAGACCAACCAGGTCTTCTTTGATTTCAGTGGGCTCCCCTGATTGCTCTGGGCCTACTCTGACTTCCCTGTTTGTGGTGAGTCACTTGGACCTTGCTGGTCCTGACACTGCACCCTTTTTCCTTTTTTACTTTCCACATTGGTGCCATTGCCAAGGCTTGTTGGTGCTCCTGGCGGAAACCGACCCCTCAACTCTTGACATCTGATGTGTGAAAGCTTGTGAATGGCTCCTGGTCTTCCACAGCATCACCTGGTCCACACAGCTGATGTTCCAAGGTCACCATCATCTCTCCTGCAACAACCAACAGCGGTGGGCATTGGTCTTCAGTGCCCCCTGGTCACTCCTGAGTGGCATAGACCCTGTCCACTCTGCTTGCAGATACTTCTTGACTTGAAATTACCTTTGGGTTCGACCGGACACTTTCACCTTTGTCACCAGCTGCATCTTCCTGAAGTCCTCCATGGAGTTCGACAGCGGTTTCTGACGCCACTTCGCAGCTATGCACCCGGCTTCCCTGGTGTATGTATCTTGGTTCCTAGGGTATCCACGTGTGGGGTGGCTCTCTAACCTTCTGTCTTCCATGGGGTTTCTTCAGGGTCCACTGGGAAGGGTCCTTATTCTTTAAAATTGCAATAGCGACTTACGCATTGACTTGAATTGAGTGCGCGGTCATGTTCCCACTCAGCACACCATGGGTGGTTCCTTGGCTCCCCAGCACTTATACGTCTTCTGGGTTTAGTCTTGACTTGAGTTGTGGTTCACATACTACTATTTTAATATATGGTTTAGTCTCCTCCTTGCAACCACTGTGTATTTGTGCTACTTACCTATTTTTATTGCAAAGTATTGTGTGCATTGTTTATATCTCCAGGTAGGAGATATTTGTATGTGATAGTGAGTGTCTTATAATAAATACATATTTTTATGAATAGACTGTGTGGTATTTTTCACTTAATCTATACAAATAGGATTATGTTCTGGTGAAACAAGCTGCTTTACACTCCTTCTGGACTAAGCCTGGCGGCTGCTCTCCACGGCTACCACTTAGAGAGCTTTCTATAGTTGTCTAAGACCTCTGAATTCACTATAAGGGTTGTCTGGATCAGTGCAGGGTGCCCACTTACATAAGTGTGCTCCATATACTAAGCCAGTCTTCTACAATTTTAATATTATGAGAAGAAAGTATTTGGAAGTATTTATCTTTCCTCATACAATTGCAACTTTCATCGTTGGTATCACCTAGGAACTCAGCACATCCTTTTAGAATTAGTTGAGGCAGGTGACAAAACCACATAAGGGATTGTGTAGAATGGGCACTGACAGCCAAAAATAACTTTCCACCGCACTTAAAAATCCCACACACAACACACTACTCCTTTTTCCACTGTGGACACAGTATACATCGCCATAGTTAGGAGCATACCCAGTGATGAAGTATGCCACGAGACATGGTCGAGGATTTGACATCCTTTTACTAGAAGTGCAGTATGGTCAGGGTTGTGTAGATTTGTTCACAGTCAGCACTATGAGGCCTCCCCTTCTGTTGCACTGTGGAATAAATGCTCCATTACTTTTTGGTATGAGAGAACAAATGTAAACATAATTTCCAGGAATCCTAGCCCTGGTGATATCAGCTGTGAATCACTCATCATTACCCCCTTTGGCCCTCTGGCTGTGATGACTCACTCAGTGAGGACCCTGTGCCTGCAATCACCATTTCCCACATCATCTTTTGTCATCATTTTCTTTGAAAACACAGAAGGAGGCTGTTTCCATGACCGTGCAGCTGATATGGGGAGATATGGGGCTTGCTGCGCCATCGGCTACAGCGCACGCTGCCCAATCGAACCTGCACATTCGGGGACCGAGCAACTAAACCCACACCAAGCACGCCGAACCCACGGCCGCCTGCCGACTTCCGCAGACTACACCGCACCGCGCCGCAGCACCAGGGAGCCCAAGTGAGATACATGCAGGCTGAGCGCTGCTTGTTTCAGGCCATCCTTCTTCAGAAGGGGGGCTTCACAAAGGCCACATAGCGTGTGGGAAGGGGTTCCGACTAACCTAGTACTACTTCGCCGCAAGATCTGAAACGCAGACGACGACTGCTGAGCCCGACGCGACCCAATGCCACTTCCAAGACGGTGTATCCAGCGAGGCAGTGACCGTGGCATGTCCGGTGCGACAAAGAGGCTGTCAGCGTGGTGGGGGGGACCTATATACCCCTCACCACGCCTCATGCACCAGACATGACACGGCACTGCCCGCGCCCAGGAAGGGGACTCTGCCAGAGTCTCTGCCCCCTCGGGGGGGGTTTGTGGAGTGCCCCATGCCACTAGAGGGCTGCTCTCTTGAGTGGCCTCCTGCGGTGGCCTCGGGCAGCCGTATTAACCTTAATTTCGAAGGACGGGATTGTTTGACGTCGCCTTGTTAAAAACTTATCTAGCTATAAATTGGAGTCCCAAAATCACAGTTTTTCTTTCCAATAAATGCATATTTCGTGAGTTTGTGCCTACTTTAGATGTAGTTTTGCGGTGGCCCCAGCCACTGAGAAATGCCGTACTTGTGGGTTTAGGGAAGCTGCAGAGTAATTCATTTGGCCTACTTGTGCGTTCTTGAATGAATTCTCGTCACTGTCCCGTGCTCTCATCCGTTTTATTGTTTTAATGTAGATGGGTTGTGCAAAGGTTCCATACATTTGCTACATAAACTGTAATCATGTCTTCAAATCTTGACTAAGGAAAAAACATCACCAGTTTCTGGGTTTTCAATAGCGAACATTTGTAAGCTCTGTTAGTACTTGCATTAGTCACAGAAAGTTATTTTTGTCTTCTGCACCGTGCTTTTTTAAAATCATCCTGGCTTCGATTGTCTGTAATATGTTTTCAAGGTTACCATTTCTTCTTTCCTGGATCACATGTTCAAAGACACTCCGCTTTAGGTCCATCTTAGAGTGAATGTTTAATAAGTGGGTCACCATAGGAGCAGTCTTGAATTTACATCAGATTTTAGATTTCTGATGACTGACTGTCCTCTTGGTTGGGTTTTTCTTCCAGGGAGATACCTCAGAATGTGTCTAAAAATCATGATAAACATGCTAGTCCCACTGCACAAGCCTACCCACTATGTGACAGTAGGACAAATGAAGCACCAGTTAGCATGCTGATGGTCCTGTTTTTCTGATCATCATTGACTTGGATTTGAAGCACTTCTCAGTCCTTCATCATCGAAATGCCTGTGCTCTCACAACAACTAGGTTAAATGCCTCCTAAAGATTCCAGGGATTACGTTGGCAATAGCCCTTTTCGTTTTGCCTGCCTCATCCTATTTTTGCAAAATTTGTTTTTGTTGCCATTAGGAATCTGAACACTTTACCACTGCTAACCAGTGCTCATGCGCATGTGCTCTTTACTTAAAACATAGTAGAAATTGGCTTTTACCCAATTGGCATAATTAATGTACATATAAGTCCAGAGTAAAGTGCACTTCATGTGCCCAGGGCCTGGAAATTAAATGCTACCAGTGGGTCTGCAGCATTGATTGTGCCACCCACTTATGTAACCTTTTAAACATCTCAAGTATGCCACTGCATTCACTGTGTATGCAGTTTTAAACTGCCATTTCGACCTGGCAAGTTAACCTACTTGCCAAGCCCAAACCTTCCTTTTAAGGTCGAGCCTAGCCGGGGCATATGTTGTCTCTTGACATGCTGTATTAATTCAGGGGACTAACAGCCCGTCTCCAGCTTCTGATTAGCCTTTTTGAGTGTCTTTTAAAAACATTGCTCCACATAAGAAAGTACCATTCCACATAATTACACTGCATAACACACAACCCACTCCCCATAATTCCATTACACTTAATACCACATAATTACTATACACATCATTCCATAACACACCATACCACATAATTCCACTACAGAAATCCACTTCACATAAATCCACACCACTAGATGCCACAACTAACTAATACAATACAACCCACATAATACCACTACACACCACATACATACACTCCATCATACATTGGGAAAAAACATTGCCATTTACAATGCCAATAGCTCTAACAGATGCGAGACCTATTGCATTTCCCATGCTTATTTGAGCTACAATTACTTAGGGCAGGTGAGATGCGTGTTCTCCAGTGGCTTGTTCATGATTACTTCCTTGTCACGAGGAGCCAGAGTGGTTGTGAGGCTGCGCGGACCTTATCTGCATGCTTGATCCTCCGGCTTGCGGTGCAGCCGTACTGAGGATGATTCCTGCAGCGGATGCCGGTGGAAAGTACAGTGAGTGAGGGAGGACGTGTCTGCCTGTGGTGCGGCCACTTTAAGCCTCCTCCCTTTACCTTTCTTGTGCACCTGGGTCAGACGTCTGCCATGCTTGCCTCTGGCTGGGTTGGGGCTGTGTCTTGGTTGCCAGGTGAACAGAGACTCCTCTGCAACGAAAGGTAGGCTGTAATTCTGCCACTAAGTTGTGACTCCAGCTTTATTGTTAGGTCGAGCCTAGAGTCAGCACGCAAGTGCTGCTTTAGGGAAGATCTGGGGTAGTTCAGTACGTGAGGGAAGACCCGCCCACTCTCCCGCCTATATTTTTCATTGGCTGCTTGTGTCTTTGTCCTTCCTAAATGCTGCCTTCTGATTGGTTATAGGCTTGTTTGTCCCTCCTTATGATGGCCATGTTGTCATTTGTATCCTTCCATGGCTACTGGCCTTTTACTTCGAGTGTTGCACGGTATGTGCTAATTAGATTGAGAGCACCATTTTCTTTAATGAGGTTCTCTTACTGCCCTTGCCTTCCCCTCCCCTCCCACACTTCCGTTGTCTGTGCCTTCTCGCACCCCCTGCCATCCCGCTGTCCGTGCCTTCTCGCGCCCTGCCCCCCCCCCCCCCCCCCCCCACCAGCACTCCCGTTTGCAATGCAATAGGTCTCGCATAAATGCGAATCCTATTGCATTGCAAATTCTTGTTTTTAATTCTATTTGCGTGTACGGCCGTGCTTCACAGGCGATGTTTCCCGAACACAGTGAACGCTGCCCGCATTCTGTGCTCTCCAGAAAGAAAAATTATCGGCTTGAGAGAGCTCTGCAGAAACTTGTGAGAGGTGAGCTGTTGTGAGCTGCGTGGATTCATCTTTACATGAGCAGCGGGTGGCTGCACTACGGGGGTGGGTCTGGTAACTTTATTTTAAAATGGTGGCTCTGCACCCTTCACTGCTTCTGCCCTCCCTCACAAATATAGGGTTTCCCTTAAACAGACGCTGTGCCCGTCACTGCTTCTGCCCACCCTTAAACACAAATACAGCAATTGAAAACATCAAGGTACGCCCGGATGTAGCAAAGGTTTACTGCATCCTGTCTGCTTTATCATTTTATTCACTCCTCGTTCTATTTTTGTAAATTATTTGTAATTAAATTTAAGTGCATGTACGACCACGGTACTTCGGGGTTATTAGCGGCACACACTTCACAGACCCGCAATGTTCACATAACACAGTGTTGCACACGTGCTTGCATCTTTTAAAAACATCACCTGCGGTCTACTTTCATTTAAAATAAACTTGCCTCCTGACCTTTGCAGTCTCTGGTTTACCTCGAGATGAAGATTCCGACACTTGCACTGTAGCTAAACTTGCATAGAAGCATAAAGACGTCAAGCTAGCCATTTGTATGAACTAATAAAGATTATTTTTGTTGTTTCACTCTGGTGTTATGGCAGCTATATATTTATGTTGGAATGCATTGTTGATGTGAAAACACCTTAAACCATTTGGTGGAAAAAGGACACACAACACTATTTATGATTGGTCTTTTATTGTACTGCCCATTGCAATTTATGTGAATAATACACCTGAAGTTAGAGTGCAACACTTGCCCAGTGTTTTGCACGTTTGAAAATAAATGATCTGAACACTAAAACAATGTATTTATTCTTTTTTAAATTCCGTAGTTTGTCTTGGGTCGCTGCACACGTTCTCCTTGCGGATACATTCTCAGGAATCCAGGGGCTTTCAGTGCACCATCAAAGTTTTTCTTCCCCTTTTGGTTCTATTTCAGACAAGCATGGATCTTAAGATAGCACGCATCTACAGGATGCCATCACTTGCACGGACATGTCCAAGGAACAGCAGGAATATATGGCCCTTGTCAACTAGGCAATGTGCTATACTGCCCTACGCTCATGGAATCGAGCGTCACTGTGAAGTTGCTGCATATGGGACTGGTGGTTTGGGGCTGGTGTACTTCAGTCTGAAGCTTCCAGCAGTGCAGGATACAGTGCTGCAGATCCAGTGGTGCCGTGCCCTGCTCTACAAGTGCCCTGCCTCCGTCAGTCCCTTCATACTGCATATTTGTTACGTTTTGCTATACAACAGATTATTTTTATTTTTGCAGGTTTTTATTTCCTTTCAGCATTACTACTTTTGATAATTAAACACTATTTATGTTATTTCTCGATCTTAAGTGAAATATGAAGTATTACTACTTTCATAAGGCGGTCAGTTTAAAGTGTGTAGCACCTACTCCACAAAATTGTTGCTGTTTTATAGCATATATTGCTGAATCAGACTGCTTGGCCCAGTTTGAAATAATTGAATAGCTGTTCAATTTCTGTGTTCAAAAAGCTTTATTGAAACAGATAAAGAAAAACAGGGTACAAAATTATAGTACAGAACAGAAAATACAAATCCAGAGGGTAGCAAAGAATATCTAAGAAAGAACAAATGGTGAAAATAATAATACATTATACATTATCAGGATTAAAAACCAATGTTAAGCGTGAAATAAAATCAAAGAGTACCATAATAAATTAGCAATTTTTGCTTTCGAATTTTAAAGATTAGAGAAGCGGTGAAAGAAAGAAAGGAGGAGGAAAGAGAAAGAGAAGGCAAGAGGAGAAAGGAAAAAGGAAATAGAAAAGGAGGAAAGGAGATAAAAGATATCAGCAATCCTATCATATAATCTAGTAAAACTTTCCAATGACAAATAATAAAAAATCGCAAATAACAATATGCTATCTATAAAATATGAACATTATAAAAAAGGAAACACGCAGCACTCATGGCGGCTACAAACATAGTTACTGTCCTTGGCATGCAATGCAGAGGAAGAAATATAATTAGTGAGAGGAGACCAGAAGGCCTCTTTACGAATAAGCTGCTGCGAGGTGGTTACAGAAGCTCTATCGCGTCTATGATGATGACATAAAAGATTCCACCAGGCAGAAAAGGAGACTTTGGAAGTGTCCTTCCAATTAGAAGTTATAACCTGAAGAGCAATCGCAATGGACAAGTCTACCAATGAGCCTAGTTTACAAGCACCCAACCTTTGAATTACCACCCAAAAATATGGAGTGAATAACGAAGGGAAAATTGGTAGAGGAAATAGAGGTAATTGACTTGCATATTTTGGTCCAAAAAATAGAAAATAGAAATATTGGGACAGAGAATAAAGGAATGGATATATGTGCCAGGATTATTCTTACAGGACCAACAATTAGGAGATAGGTCGGAGCTGAATTTGGAAACAGCTAATGGGGTTAAAAATAATCTCTGATAAAAATAGAGAGTTTGAGTGGTACTGACTGGCATTGCATGAAGTGTGGTGTATCCGAACCCAAATGGACTTCCATGTGTGTATAGAAAGAGTATGTTGTAAATCCGTTTCCCATATAAGTTCAATTTTGCTTTTGCGATGAATGGGGAGAGAAAAAAAGAGGTATTCATATATATGAGAGGCGCGGACAAACAGGGAAGTAGGTCATGCTTGTGAAGGAGGTTCAGATGAAGAGGAGGAAGTCTCAGTGAGAAGAGAAAGATGTTGATCTAAAATCAATCTTTAAGAGTCAAACTTAGAGAACGATGCAACAGGTAAGTTATATTTAGATTGGGTTTCCTGGAAAGATAAGAGCTGCTTATTATGCATTAAGTGTTTAACCTGTATAATCCCTTTGATAAGCCAATATTTCCAGAAGATAGTACGATTAGAGATTTTAATGGACTTATTATGCCAGATAGAGGAATCCAGGAATAACTGGAGTGATAAACGAGATTTAGAAAGAATCGGATAGAGAGTCGATATAAGATATGGGATGGTAGGGGATTTTAACGAGTGAGGAGGGTGAGTAAAGTTGGCTAACGAGGAAAAGGGGAATGGATGAATAACGGATTCTTCCAATTTTTTCCATACCAATATAGGAGGGTCATCTGAAGAAGAGAGATAAGGCAGAACTTGACGAATTAAAAAGGAGGAGTGATATTGACGGACTTTGGGAAAGTTGACCCCACCCATATCTTTAGGGGCGGACAAAGCAGACAGAGAGATACAAGCTTTCCGGTTAGTCCAGAGAAATTTACTGAAGACACTAATACGATTCTTAAATTTTTTTAAGGGTAGTCGTACCGGCAACATTGAAAGGTAGAAGTTAATTACTGGAAGCATCATCATCTTAGAGGTGTCCAGCCTACCCAACCAAGACAAAAATAGAGGAGACCATTTATCTGCCATGTCAGAAATGTTTAATAAAACATCATCTAAGTTGGGTTGAACTGTCTTGACAATTGAAGAAGAATATATTATCCCTAAACAAGTAATTCAATTAGAATTCCATTTCAAATCTGTCCCTTCAAACATACTTCTAAGACAGTGTTTATTTAATGGAAGAATTTCAGACTAGGAAAATGTAACTTATATCCAGACAGGGCGGCATAAGAAGACAAGAGGTCGATAAAAGCGGGTAGAAAGGTAAAAGGATCAGACATATATAACAAAACATCAACTGCATAGGCCGTGAACCTGACTTTAATAGATTTATGAGTAAAGCCCCGAAAAGCAGGAGAGTTCCTAGAGGAGTGAAGAAAAGGTTCAAGAGACAGAATAAAAAGCAAAGGAGACAGAGGGGAACCTTGACGAGTGCCTCGTTGGAGAGTAAAATAAGGAGACTGAAGACCGTTAACGAAGACCAAAGTGATAATGGAGGAATACAACAAATTAATTAGGGGTAAAATACCAGGACCAAATCCATGCCACTTAAGGGCACACATCATAAAAAGCCAGTGAATGCGGTCAAAAGCTTTCTCCGCATCTAGAGTGATAGCTGCAACCGGGGAGCTTTTGGAATCAAGATGTATAATATTTAACAAAGTTCTAGAATTGTCTGCAATCATTCTACCTTTGACAAACCCTGTTTGCTCATATCCAATCAAATCGGGGATGACATTATTAATACGAAAAGCTAGGATCTTAGCACAAATCTTACAGTCTAAATTAATTAAAGAAATGGCCTTCTTAGGAATTAGAAAAATCACAGCTTCAAGAAAGGAGCCACAAGCCCTTTTTGTGAGACATAAAATGTTGGAATAAAGATAAAAGGTGAGGATATAAAATCTGGGAGAAACAGGAATAAAACTCAGCAGTGAAGCCGCCTGGGCCAGGGGACTTATCCTTTGGTAGTTGGACTAGGGCGGATTTAAGCTCAGAAAGGGATAGATCTTTTTCTAATAATGAGCAATCAAGAAGTGAAGAGGGACATCGAGGGAGTGCTTCAAAAAAAGAATCTAATGCCTCTTCGGAGGGAGAAGATTCTGAGGCATATAGCGTCTTATAAAAGTCTGTAAAACAGTTTAGTATTTCATCGTCCTTGAAATGATCAACACCACCGTTATCAGTGATTTTGACTACCATAGATCATTGGGACTTTACCTTCAAGTAATTCGCCAGTAGTTTGCTAGCCCTGTTGCGACCCCCATAGAATTTAGAGTTAACTTTAAGTAGGGTCCCAGAAGCCTCTTCTGTTGATTTCTTAATAAAGGACAACTTAGCCTGAATTATTTTCTTTAGTGTATCCTCATTATTAGAAGTAAAGTAAGCATGTTCAAGATGTTTAATTGAGGCTAAAAGGGAAGCGGAATCCTTCATACACTGTTTCTTTTTAACCGCAACATAGTCAATAAGGAATCCTCTAGCTGTAGCCTTGAAGGCATCCCATACAGTGCAAAAAGTAATATCCGAAGTAGCGTTCCTAAGGAAGAACTCTGGCAAAAATTCTTTAAAACATTCCAGAAACTTACGATCCTTGAGTAAGTAGTTGTTGAAACGCCATCTGCGTGGCTTGGAAGGTTCAGAAGGAAGATCCAGACAAATCAAAACTAGGGCATGATCGTAAATGAGAATAGACCCAATGTCAGCATTGATTAAGTTAGGGAGGAGATGGGGACTCAAAAAGAGTAGGAGAATAGAAAGTGTATTCTAGCATGTCCGAATGAGATAATCTCCATGCATCAACCAGACCCCTCGATTGAATTTTAGTCATGAAAGTTTTTTTGCATTTTGTTGGGAATGTATCTGGCGTTGGACTTCCTATCCGTGAAAGGGTCCATGACCTGATTGCAATCCCCACCCACAAGTAAATTGGTGTTGGGACATGAATGAAGAGTATGTGACATGTTCCTCAAGAATTGTGAATCAACACCAGTAGGGCCATAAATGTTAAGAAGGGAGATAGGGAAACCATTAATATTAAGATGTAGAAGGAGCGATCTTCCATCAACATCTCTTTCCTCCCTCTCCAAAACAAGAGAAAGAGATTTGTGAAATAAAGTAACCACTTCATTTTTCCTATCTTTAGACGGGGAACAAAAAACATGACCCACCCATTGCTTTTTACGTGAATTAATCTCAATTTCGTTAAGATGGGTCTCCTGGAGCATTGCTATTTTACATTGCAGCCTAGACAAATGAGTATGAAACCTCTGTTTCTTGACAGGACTGCGTAGTCCCTTAACATTCCATGAAACAATGTGAACATTATCAGTCATGGTAACCGACGAGAAAAAGCATTAAGCAGCAAGATATGCAACTTGTAACTTTTAGCAACAGCATAAACAATTTAGATGCTATTTAGCTAAAAAAAGAGACACATGAAAACGTGTAATACAATGTACCAGAGAATGAGTGGTAGAAAGCAGAGAGAAAAGTGAATAGTAAAATAGTGAAAGGGTAGAGAATAAAAGGAAATGGAAATAGGTAGAAACGGCGTGCTGAAGAGACTTAGGGGACAGAAAAAGGAGAAGAAAGAAGAAAAGAAAAAGAAGGAAAAGGCACCGAAATCAAAGAGGAAGAAACTGAGAGTAGAAAAAACTCCATTAAAAGAAAAGGAAGGAAGAGAGGGGAGAGAGAGTAAATAATAGGCAAAGAGAGGTTGACAAGAGGTCGAACAGCATCAGTCAAGAATGACGGAATACATATCCAGAAGAAAAAGACAGACGGCAGAGTCCGAGAGGACATCCGGGAGCGCACGGAACCCATATATAGAAGAGAAGATGGAAAACAAGGAGCTATGTAGGAGATACACAAGGGGAGGGACTGACAACATAGGGCAGAAATAGGAAAGTGAATGCAAGGAAAACAATCTGACCACTGAACAAGGGTATACGGTGGAGAGGCAGACACTTACCAATCATCAGGATTAACCGTAAACAGGAGGAACAGGATGGGAAGGTAGGAGGTAAGAAAACCAGGAAAATTAGTTGATAAGGGGAGGGAGACATCTGTGGAGAAAAACACAAGAAATGGTAAGAAATAATCTTCAACAAAGATGAACAGAATCCAGTAACTTACAAGAAAATCATCAGAACTATATTAATGACATAGAAAGGAAGACCAATGACTTCAGAACAATAGACTGTAAGAAGCATAACACAGAAAATTAAAGAAACATTATTCAGTAGCCTCCAAAGTCCATTCCATCGCCTTTATGACAGGAGATAAATTGACGCGAATCCTCAGGACGATCAAAGGAGTAGGAGCGATCTTTATATGTAACCTTAAAGAAGCAGGGATGCACCAGGCCGTATCGAGCATTCATTGATCGAAGAGCCAGGCGAAGGGAGAGGAAATCTTTCCGACGAGCTGCAGTACCGAGTGCCACATCCTGAGAAAAGAAATCTTTTTGACCAGACCACAACATCTGCTTTCTGAGTTTGGCTGCCGAGAGGACCATCAACAGCTCAATATATTCCAAGAATAAGAAAATTATCCCTCTAGGCCTGGCAATCGTTGAAGTGAAAGATTGACCTCTGAAGCTGGGGCCGATGCGGTGTGCACGTTGCAGATTGAGAGTAGTGCCATCCTTGAGCCCAACATTTTTAGGAAAGTGCGTTTTCAGGAAGGCGATCATGTCCATACTCTCCTCTCCGTCAGCAATACAATAAATTCTAAGGTTATTTCTCCTATTGAGATTTTCTAAGTCCTCTGTCTGCATTTTGAAAAGAGCAATTTCTTTAGACATAGCTGCAACTTGAGGAATTACATCTTGAGTATCACTAAGTCTCTGCTCCATCTCAGAAACCCTAGACTCAAGATTAGACCACTTTTATTCTAGCCTTTGAATTGTAGCATTAGTGTCAATCACGAAAGGTTTAATAAGCTTGAGCTCTTCCATAAGGTCCTCCATGGTGATGGGTAGAGGAGATTTGGTAGGAGAGTTGGGTTCCTTCTTCTGACGTTTGGAAGAAGCAAAAGTATTTGAGTTCCTACAACGAGAAGACATATTCGCTGAGGTATTCCTCTGGCCAAGAGAGAAAGAGGACTCCATATAGAGGAGAAGATAGGTACTGCCCAAAATGTACCCAGTGTAGCTAAGTAACATAGAAGAGAGGACAAAATACCTCTAGTAATAAACGCCACCAGTTAGTAAAAAGTAGCTTCTTTAGCAAAAAAAGAAAATCGGAGGAGCAATGAATAAGCGACACCAAATTTCAGATGCAGGAATCTCATAAGCTAATGCGAACCAAGTCAGTGTGAAAGACCTCAAATACCAAAGTGTCCAACTGGTGAGGTGAATACTAGCGACACAAAAAGCGTAGTAACCTGCAAAGCAGATGAGTCTCCTCAAAACTGTACATATGAAAGATGCCTCACAACTCGTTAAAGACAGAGAGCCAGCTTTAACAGCATATAGTTGAGGGAAGCATTTAAGTAAATTACAACCAGCAGACCTGTTCCCAGCTGTCTCCCATGAGGAGAAATCAGAAGAATGCACAATACCTCATAAACAATGCATTGACCTAAGGAAATAACGCTGGTCACACATAAGCCTTGGTTATATTTGCAGAAAACGCTCGCAGTGGTGAAGGATATCCACAGTACAAAAGCTTCCTCACAGATAAATCAATATAAGAGTTTCTTCAGTGTGGGGAGGTTCTTATAGAGACTAAAATGTTCATTGTGCTCATAATTCATTCATCGGCACCAAAGGAGAAATAATTGCTGCACATGTCCCGCACCGCACTTCAATCGACGCGGGGAAATTCTATAAATGAAGCAGCTACCCGCCGCGAACAGAATGGCGGGCGCCGCCGGCAATTGTGAGAGGAGTGAGGCGCGGAAGAAACAGGGCGAAAGGCAGCACTGAGAGAAAGAAGAACAAGCATTTGCAATGCAATAGGTCTCGCATTCACGCGAGTTTAAGCTATTGGCATTGTAAATGACACTGCCTTTTATTTAAGTTTTAAAAAAGAAAACAAAAATAAAAGGCATTGTTATTTGTAATGTGGGTAGCTCAAACTTGCGTAAATGCGAGACCTATTGCATTGCAAATGCTTGTTCTGCAAATGTAGAGGGGAGTAGAATTACGTGTTGTCAAGTAGAGTGTAAATATGCAGAGTGAAATTATGATGTGTGGGGTGAAATTATGTGGCATGAAAGTATGTTGAGTGGCTTGGAACTGTGTGGCATGGAGCTGAATTGTGAGATGTGGAATTCTTTGGCGTGGTGTGGCATAGACTGCAATTGTATGGAAATGAATTATGTTACCTGGAGTTAAATTATGTGGCATGGTGTGGAATTAAGGGATGTGGTGTGGAATTAGTTGGCATGGCGTGGAGTAGGATTATATGGTGTGGTGTGGAATTGTGTGGAGTGGAATTGTGTGGCATGGAATTGTGTGGCATGGAATTGTGTTGAGAGGAATGGAAGTATATGTCATGGAGTGGAAATATGTGGCATGGAATGAAATTATGTGGTGGACTTGAATTATGTGCCGCTAAGTGGAATTATGTTATTGAGTGGATTCATTAATAGTGGAGTGAATTATGTGGCATGGAATTACGTTCCATGGAGTGTAATTATGTGGTATGGCATGGAATTAATTGGTGTGGATTTGTGCGGTGTGGCCTAGAATTGTGGGGTGTTGAGGGAAATTGTGAGACATGGAATTGTGTGGCGTGGTATGCAATTGTGTGACATGGAGTGCAATTCTGCGGAGAGGAAGTATGGGGGTGGAGTGGAATTATGTGATGTGGTGTGGAATTATGGGGTGTGGTATGGAATTATGTGGCATGCAATTGTGTGCCATGGAATGGAATTATGTGGTGTAGATTTATGAGAAGTGGAGAGCACTTTATGTGGCATGGAATTATGTGGAGTGGAATTATTTTGCATTCACTGAGATAGACATGTTACTGTGTGGCGTGAACTACAATTATGTGATGTGGTGTGCAATTGTGTGGAGAGGAATTCAGTGCCGTGAAGTGGAATTATGTGACATGGTGTGAAATCAAGTGGTGTGGCATAGAATTAGGTGGCAAGGAGTGGAATTATGCTCCGTGGAGTAGAATTATGAGATGTGACATGGAATGGTCTGGCATGGAATTGTCTGGTGTGTAATTGTGTGGTGTGAAATTATGTTGGTTTGGGGAGATTAAATTTAGGTGGTACAGTGTGGTACAATGTGGAATTATGTGGTATGGAGTGGAATTATGTCTCATGGAGTGGAATTATGTAGCATGATGTGGAGTCGTAATGTTGCATGGAGTGAAATTATGTGGGATGGAGTTGAATTGTGTGGCATGGAATTGTGCGGTGTTGACTAGTGGAATTATGTGGTGTAGAGTAGAATTAGGTGGCGTGAAATTATGTGGAGAAGAATTGTGTTGCATGGAATTGTTTGGCATGGTATTGTGCGGCATTGAGAGGATTGGAATTATGCGACATGGAGTGGAATTATGTGGCTTGGATTGGAAATATGAGGGTGGAGTGCACTTAGGTGGCATGGAGTTGAATTGTGTGGTTCAGAATTGTGTTGCATGGAGTGTAATTGTGTTGACTGGAGTGGAATTATGCAACGTGGAATTGTGTGGCGTGAAATGCAATTGTGTGATGTGGAGTGCAATTGGGTGACATGGAGTGTCACTGAGTGGAGTGGAAATCATATAGCATGGAGTGGAATTATGTGACATGGTAATGAATTGTGTGGTGTTGAGTGGAATTACGTGCCGTGGAATTATGTGGCATGGAGCCGAATTATGTTGATTTGAATTGTGTGGCATGGCATTACATGCCATGGATTGGCTTTAAGTGGCGCAGATTTTTTTGGCATGGAATTGTGTGGTGTGAAATTGTATGGCGTGCAATTGTGTGCCATGGAGTGAAATTTTGAGACATGGAATTGTGAGGAGTGCCACTGTGTGACATGGAGTGCAATTGTGTGGAGTGGGATTAAGTGATGTGGAGTGGAATTATGTGACGTGGTGTGGAATTATGTGGTGTGGAGTGAAAGTGTGTGGCATATAGTAGAATTATGTGGCATGGATTTATGTGATGTGCAATTGTGTCGCATGGCAAGGAATTGAGTTGAGTGGAAATATGTTGATCTGAATTATGTGGCACGAAAGGGAAGAGGCATTATGTGACACAGAGTGGAATTATGTTGTAGGGAGTGAAATTATGTGGCATAGTATGTGGCATGATGTGGAATTATATGTTGTGCACTGAAGTGGAATTATGTGGTATGGAGTAGAATTATGTGGCATGGAATTGTGTGAGTGGAAATTTGTGGCATGAGTGGAATTATGAGATGTGGAATTGTGTTGCATGGAACTGCGAGGCCTTGAGTGGTGTGGAATTATGTGGCATGGGGTGAAATGATGTGGTATGGAGTGGATTGAAAATAGGTGGAGTGGAATTATGTGACTTGGAGGGGTAATATATGGCATGAAATTATGTGGTGTGGAGTTGAATTACGTTGCGTGGAACTTGGTTGCGTGGGATTCTGTGGTGTGGAGTTGAATTGTGAGACATGGAATTGTGCAGCATGGAGAGCAATTGTGTGGCATGAAGGGCAGATGTGTAATTTGGAGTGCAATTGTGTGATGTGGAATGCCATTGTGTGGAGTGGAGTCATGTAGGGAGGAGTGGAATTATGTTACACTTTGTTGAATTATGTGGTGTTCTGTCAAATTATGTGGCATGATGTGGAGTGGCATTATGTGATGTGGAGTAGAATTATGTGACATAGAATTGTGTAGCATGGCGTGGAATTGTGTTGCATTGAGTGGTGTAAAATTATGTGGCATATAATAAAGCATAAATATGTATAGAGGTCATTTAAGTGCCTGCTGCTTGTTTCCTCTGACAGATGGTCACTTGAGAGCAATGTATCGGAGTTTGGAGCTGATCAATAACGTGTCCACAGGACCCGATGTGTTCTCGGCTCAGAAGGGAAACCGCAATTAAGGAGGATGTCTCTGTCTCCCTTCACGCCCAGGGAGGAGGGAGATGCGAGCAGAGCATCAAAGGGCTGGGTGAGAAGGGAGGGGGGAATGCAAGGGTCAAAGCGGCGAAAGTGAAAGTAATCGAGCAGAGCATCAAAGGACTGGGTGAGAAGGGAGGGGGAAATGCAATTAGCAGAGGAGCAGCTGTGCACGTGCATGTGATCTCGTGCACTCAAGGTTTAGGCCAGCCAAAAGTGTGGGTAGCACTTTGAAAATCCCACATATAAAATGTCTCTTCGAGCCTTTGGCTCACGAGACCTAAAAACAGCTACCTGTGCCCCCGCGCCCGCTCCTCTAAAGTAGCCAGTCCATGTTTGTGCAGAGCCCGCGAGTCAGCTTCGGTAAACGCCGAAGTTCCGTCCGCAACACAGAGCCTCAACTGGGCGCGGCAATCTTGTGGCAGCTCAAGCCAAGCCCCCCTAGCTGTTCAATTCCTGACGGCACAGCACCCATGAAAATGTGCTGCATGGCTTAACACTTATAAGTCCCCAAAGGCGAGACCTAGTGGCTATGCCAATGCTTATTTCATTTCTGGCTAGATTTTACAAGGTTCACATGGCTCAGCATCTGCATTGAGAGAATGCGGGTAGGGAACAGTTTTTTCGAGGGCCTTTTGAAAAATTGTTGCACTGCGGCATCTCTCTGTTCCTGCTTGTGGTGCCACGGGATAATGGAGGTGTGAGATTGGCATTTTCCGGGCTGCTGAGCATCTGGGGAGGACATGAAGAGAGGATAAATATAAACAAGCATTTGCAATGCAATTGGTCTCGCTTTTTGGACCTTATATGTATTTGGCTATGCAGCACATTAGCCTGGATGCTGAAACATCTACTGTTGTTTAACATGGAGGAAAGGTAAGCACCAAACTGTGTGACACGCCAGGTATGGGAACACATACAGAGAAATATTGCCTTTCAGCAGGAAATGGTATAGTCCAAAGCTCTGTTTTTAATATAAAATCAGGGCCTTCGGTGGTCATATCACTGAAAATACAAGATTTGAAAAAAAATGCATTGTCTACGGGTGCTCTTGGAAGACAATTTCTATGGACTGGAATCTAGAAAATGCTAAAGTGATTCTGGTATTTTACTTACCTTTGCTGGTCGTTTTCTATCAAGAAAGTTAAATACAGGCAGTTGCCAGAAAAATGTAATAGTGGCACATGACATTGTCTGGGCCTCGTCGTCATTAAAATTGACCTACTCCTATTTTACCCGAGGACACACCTTCCTGGAAGGATACACTATTTTGTTCCTTATTGGTCTCAAAAGCACAAAAAACCCTTACAGAAAAAAAATATTATCTCAGATTACTATAACTGGAAAGGTAACTTTCACTTCACCCTGAATGAAAATAGGACAGCGGAAATCCTATCTTCAGATTTTTGACTCCATATGTTCACCCGATTGATACCCTGAAGGCCCAAAAAGCTTATATAATGGCTGACGCTAATACCATATCTATCATCTTGACTGCTCTCGGTGCCACACGCTCACCTTCCTCTACTCACCTATTTCCCATTTTTCATCCAGACTCATTGAGTGAGACCAGAGAGACTAATGATAGCATCAAGGGGCAAACCCATAGTTTCCAAGAACCCACATTTACCTCTCGATGCAGCTTGTGTCAACAAAACTCCAGGTCCAACTGCAATGCACCAAAACATGCAGCACACAAACTCAATCTACACAGAGGGCTCAACTCTCATAGGAATGATTTACATCAGAGTATACATCTCATATTTCATTACATTCCCACACTACTAACCAGACAGCAAATCCCTTATCCGCTCCCAAACATAAACTCTATGGCATCAAAAGCAGTTTGGATCACCTGCATGTGATGATGCAACGTCTGCCAACCACACCCTCCATCTCTCTTCTGCAAGCACCCTCCTCCCGCCTCTCCATCAAAGCTCACAAAAGACACCTACATCCGAAGAGCCCTGCATGCACACCACACCTAGTGGAGCAGAGCAGTCTTCTGCACACCCTATCTCCAACACACACTGCATACCTGGATACAATTTGATTATAGAACCCACAACATATAGTATTCCTATCACTGCAATCTCCTCAGCTAGACATCTTAACACACAAAGGGCAATCTGCACAAGAAATCTCAGGTGAATCACCTGCTCTCAAACCAGAGAGCCATGCCCAACACATCAACTTAGAGGTGCCCTCCTAAACTCAACACCCAAGGTCTCTAATGCCACTTTCACATCTTAACTCATTCATACTGTGGCCAAGATGCTACTGCACTAAACAGGAAGCTGGTTCTGCTCATCCCTCATAAGCATATTGTAGACTAGGATACAACATTGTCTACCCTGATAGCACAGAAGAAAGGTGACGTAGTGCCTTTGTACACAAAGAGTCTCTTTAAATATAAAGAGATTAATTAACTCAATGCCTTCTTATTTCTGGGTGGAGATTAGAAAAGACAATTCCTATAACACAGATTTTGAACACTTTAAACTGTCATCGGGCAGCAAAAAGAGTTTTCTAGATAGTTTCTTTCATAACAGCACTGATCAACTCTCATCCTCCTGCGATCAGATTGTCCTTGGAGAATTGAGTTTCCAAAATACAGATACTCACAATGCTCCTCAAACACATGCTAATGGACACCCTACTACAACACTGTGTACTTCTTACCCGTGGTAAGGGTTCTATCCAAGCCCTGATGTTCAGATAGACATACAACAAGCAAATCACTAACCCTCTCAAATTGGATAAGGTAAACCAGGTTTTCATTCCTTTGAAACCTGGGACCTTAACAGAACTTCTTCACGCTAACCGAGAGAAAGAAATGTTATTTCACACATCAACAACAAGCATTGGCAAAGGCACAGATAAATAACCTGTGGATACTTGTGCATTCCTTTTTGCCTGTATTACCACATTACAGCCATATCTTTTGGCTTCCCCAATGCTTGTTCAGATTATAGCATCTAAAACGGGCCTGCGATAAACCTGTAAGAGGGGGTTAGTCTCCAATGATTCTAAGCCTGCCTCACCCTACACACCAATATTTGTCACTTGATCATCTGGTGTCATTCTGCATCTTTAAGTCAACCTTTCAATGATTGTCGTTTGGTGGACAGCTGTCATCTGGCTCCAATGTCACAAGAGTACATTTCTGCCAGTCCTACTTTTTAGCCACCAGCCAGTGGAGTGACAAAAGCCTCCTCCCCTCCCCCCAGCCCCGCAGTTCTGAGGGGGGCACGAGCTCCAAGGGGCCCCCTCTGCGCAGTACCCTGGTCTGAGTGCTCCTGAATGAGTTCGGGAGGGGGTTCCTCCATGTACTTTGCAAGGGGACCACATCAAGTGTCATTACACCACTGCCATCCACGCTATGCATGCCGGGGCCTTTTAACAGGAAAAGTAGATCTATAAATTACAGCACGCTTGGTGCTGTTGTCTCAATATCTAGGGCAAGCCCCTCATAACAGGGCTCCAGATGGCATCCATGTGTGTGACAACTCATCAGGGTGTCATGCAGTACACAGGGTAGAGCAGATGTGTTACTGTGCCCCTGAAAAATCAGTGCAGGTAGACACTGTCCCACTCACCTCCACTGAAGACACTCAATAATCCTATATTGTCTGCGACAATACTGCACATCAGAGCAGTGACGTAGCTAGGGGGGCGGTCCGCCCCAGGCGGCACTGATTTGGGGGCAGCGGCCGCACAGCACTACAGCCCATGGCGGCAGCCTTTATAATTAATTTGGTGAAACTCACTGACACTTTTGTCAATCACTGACAGTTGTGTCAGTGTCCCCAAATAAATTATAAAGGCCGCTGCCACGGGCCACCAGTGCTGCGCGGCCTCCGCCCCGAGTCCCGACAGTGAGAGTGATGGAGCGGTCATGAGTGAGCCCCCAAGAACCACGAAAGGGCCAGGCAGAAAAAAAGAGGAGCCCAGGAGAAATCAGCGCACACCACTCTGCTGGTACGTGACGTCTGTCTCATGTAGGGACCCACCTGCCCTCAACAACATCAGGAGTCAGAGGCCCAACTTCAACGGGGAGGGGGCACGCGCACGGATGGACCTGAAGCGAAACACAATCAAGAGAGCACCAATTAGCTGTGGGCCATGCTCATCCCATCCGGCGCTACCAGGGACCAATAGTGCTAGCCAGACAGCCCCAGCATCCGGCACTGGGGCTGCATCACCAGGGATCCAAGAAGCAAACACAGTAGTGGCACGTGGGTGGAAATGTCTCTTTTGCACGGGTTGATCAGCGGGAGTGTTGGTACAAAATTACACTGCACATATTCACCATTGTCTAATGACAAATCATATCATAAAAGCTTTAAACGTAATGTGGTATGCTCGAAAACAAATTTGCACATTATAATGTTTGCGGAAAAAAAAGTGTGTTGTAGGTTGTCAACACTAAAATGTATTGCAAAACATATTAATGAAATTATTGAAGATTAGTAAACTTTTCAAACCAGTAGAAACACTGTCCTCACAAGTTCACCAAGACTGTGCAAGATAACACATAATTAAAGAAGTTGTCCACCGGTGACCATGCCATGTCAGGGAAGAATCGATTCCTCGCCAGAGCACCCAGAGCACCCACTGTTGACAGGCGCAGGGCGGAGGGTAGGGCGCTCTCATCAATCTGTGCCAGGCCTCTGCGATGATGCAGACGCTGTCAGTCTCATCTAAAGCCCAAAAGCCCAAGTGATGGCCAAGAACCACCAGTGGCCACAGCAGGATGGGAGCTGGCACACCAGTGCGATCGATTGTTGCAACAGAATGGCGGTGGGCACCCCTGATGTATTGCCTGATGTAGGGCAACAGCAGCAGTGGCTCTGAGTGCCAACTACTGCATCCCCTGCTTTCTTTGAAAAGTGAAAAACACAGGGGGAGCTGGTGATTGAAAAACACAGGGGGAGCTGGTGAAAGGTATAAAAGATGTGTCTTCCTACCTACTGTGTAGCCTTGGACCGTGTCCTGTATGTGCCTGTAACTTGCATGATTGATGTAACTATTAGCGGCTATACTTTGTGTCTCTCGGGCCTCTTTCAATGCTCGCCGTCCTCTTCCCCCAGCATCCCCCCCCACCACCACTACCTGCCATCGGCAGCAATCTGATGGATAGCCCAGGGCGCCAGAAGCTCTAAGAGCCTTGGGATTGGGTAATAGTTACTTGTGAAACTCCTGAGGCCAAGAATTCACCCACACCAGCTAAACTGTTTCTCGGTGGAATCTGTTTGACTGTAAAAGTGGCCGAGATGCAAGTGGAGTCTGCCTAAAAGCGCAGGATCTGTGCGTAAAGGGACGGCTGTCATAATCTGGTCGGAGGCTTGCAGAAGGAGGGTTACAATATATAACATGATTTGATAGACACGTGGAGGCCTCAATCTATATACGATTAATTATGCTACAGATGTTGGCTTTTGACCTGTTTTCACATTTTGAACTACCACAGAGCAGCAAAAGAAACCCATGCGTTAAAGGTGTCCAACGCAGGAATAGTTAATTCCGGGTTTAGGGGCATATCAACAACAACCGGCGATAATTATCGCTCAGCGCTCTTAGCGTGAGGATAATTATCGCCGGCTAGCGTGAATTTTTATCGCTGAGATAGCGTGCTATTAGCAACGCTTATCTCAATAGCGATAAAAATCCACACGCTAACAGGCTAACGTGAGATTATCGCTGGAAACCCAGCGATAATCACACGTTACCTTGTTGATAGGGACAGGCAAACTTAGCCATGATATCCTCCTTCCATAGGATATCATGGCTAAGTCTGAAAATTAGCAGATGTAAAAAAGCAGCGTTAACCGCGGTTAGCGCTGCTTTTTTTGTCTCTAACAGGGTTAGCGACATTCTTGATAATAGGAGAAATGTCGCTTAGCGACATTTCTCCTATTATTTTACTCTGGAACGCCCCCTTTGCATCTCATTAGAGATGCAAGGGGAAGCGTAGAGTAAAAGGGTGCTAACATGCAAATTTGCGTGTTAGCACCCTGTTGTTGATAGGGCGCTAGTTTTATCTCTGCTTTTTTGGCTTTTAAAGCCAAAAAAGCAGAGATAAATCCCTTGTTGATATGCCCCTTAGTATCTTTGGAAATACTTAACGGCTCGTGGGAAACTGGACTCATTTGCTCTGCTCTTCACTACAGCTGCTCTTACTACTTCAAATATCCACGTTCCAAAGCAATCTCGTTTATTTGTTTATTGTACATGCGATATTTTGAGTCATGGGCTATAGTTAGTGTCATCCAAAAATAATCTGTTCAACTTTATGAATTAGTGTACATTCATCTTAAATAGGGTTTTAAGGTCGCTTTTGTCGCAGTTGTCTTTTCTATTCTCGCAAATCCCTCTCCTTTCATTCTCTAACTTGTTTTTTGTCTACCATAGTCTTTCTATCCCTCCACTAACTACTCGCCAGCCTATCTGGCACACTCGCTCCTTTTTTGTTCTGTCGCTTTCTTTCTTTATACCCATCTATCTGTGACTTTGTTATGTTATGTTATGTTATGGTGACTTGTAGAGCGCAGGGCTGCCCCAGCAAAGAGGCGTCCCGGCGCTGAAAACAGAAAACTGCACAGCTAATTTTCACACGTTTATTTTCTCTCTCTCTCCAACCAGTCACTCCCCTCCCTTTCAGTATCCCCCCTTTGCCCACCCCCTTGGTCTCTTTCCCTCTTTACAGGTATTTTTTACAGGTATTTATTTGTTATGCACTTCATAATCAAGAGCGCCATCTCCTGGTAAACAAGAGGAACCTGTTATTCTTGGAACCTTCCCGATAATTCTCGGCTAGGCAGGCATTCAGAATTAATATTGATTCTCTTTTATTGGTGCGAGGTCTTTAGCAAATTAATGTCCCTTCCTCAAAAATACACCCCCCCCCCCCCTTAGCAGCGGTCTTTTGGCTAGGGTTAATGCATATTTTAGGAAAGGCGAGATGTAACTCAAAAAAAGCAACTCATGCATAGTACCTGAAAACAGCGATCTAGTACCTCTAAAATAAGATGTTAGAATCAGTGCTGCGTTAGTATTAAAATACATTCGACGTGTAAACAAAGATAATGGTAAGGACAAAATGAACACTAATGCTAACTATCTGAAGCAATTAAAGGGCATCCCTCTGCAGTCCTCCATCATTAGCAATCACCAACAAGAGTCACCCTGGAAGGTTCCTTTGTTTGATGATGTCTGCTCGGGTGTTGAGATATATGTCATTCACCTACTGAATACTTTAACATTAAGGTCACATTTTCGGCGAGGCTGTGAAGAGATGCTAGGCTGCAGTAGGTCTGGCATATGCCTCTGGGCCCACAGGCCCCGGCACAGGCGCTATTAGGCCCGGTTGGCGTTCACCCCTCACAGGGGGAGGACGGAGTGCAGGACACTGTGGCAGAAACCCACAATAGTCCTCTCCTGGCCATTATAAGACCTGAGTCCTGGGTGTGGCAAGCCATCACCAGAAACAGACCACACCGAAACAAGGAAGGCTGCCACACGCCAGTGCCAGCATCAGGCTGCAAAAGTGAGCAGGCTCCATGATCTGTGGAGGCCGGGCCCCGGAAGCGACACCAAGGATGTGGGGACCACTGTTTGCTTCGAGCCCAGTGGAAGAGGAGCAAAATCGTGGGGTAATTCCAGCTTGCCAGAGGCATCAGGCCCAAGGCTGCACAGCAGTCACCATCTTGGTCACATAGCCGATCAGTCAGTTTGGGACCCTGGCATTTGAAGACTTCTTCTGGTAATCGGTGAGCCTGTTTGGGCAATAGGTGCTCAGGAGCTACACCGGGTCTGATATCTGAGAGTGAAGGGCTCAAGGGAGCTTAGCTTCTGCCCAAAGCCAACAGGCATGCGGAGGCGCTCCGGAGATGTGCTTTCACATAGGTGCCATCTTAGACATTCTGGGGCAGATTTACAAGCCCCTTGCGCCACTTTTGCGTCACTTTTCCCATGTTAAAATGACACAAAAGTGGCGCAAGGGGCTTGTAAATCTGCTCCGCTATGTTCCACAGAAAGTGCAATGTGCACTACAATCAAAAGGAAGTGGAATGTGCTAGTGATTAATGGAGGAAACAAGTAAGCAAGAGGACCCTTCTGAACCTCAAATGTATGGTAGCCGAAAGTGAATATGATATCTCCTCTACAAATCGAGTTCAAAGGTGCAGGTGCTTTCATTCAAGTGAGAACAGAAATGTTTCTTTTGTGACAATAAATACACTGAAAAGGTGAAAAGATGATTATCCCTTGCATCATCTTTTAAAGTGAATACCCATGCAAGGCAGTGTGTTTTTGAATTTGCAAGATGAAGGGCTAATTAGGGAGTTAGACATTGTGGGGCATATTCTCAAGGATCTATCGCCAAGTTATCAACACTTTATCTCAGCCAAAGTCGCGATAAATTTATCGCCCCACAAGCTGGTGCTAACAGCCTATAACACCAGTTTACCTGTGATAGGAGTCGCAAAAAACATCTCCACAGATGAGCTTGGCAACTATCGCTAATGCGATGCAGAGTAGGCGTTCCTGTGCAAAAAGCCGTGACAACACCACTCCGCAACATTCTCAACGACCAGCCAGATCGGCGATAAGATCTCAAAACATGCGATAAGGCGCATTAGCAGCAGGAATCTAACACCTGCTCTGACCTGGTGTAAAGTCGAATGACAACCTGCACCATCAAAGGGAGCCCAGCCCAGAGCCACACCTGAAGAACAACAGATGCCATGGAGCCACTGATCATGCATCCCGGAGCCCCAAGGGGGCAACAACACCCACCGCCACCACCCCCAGGACATCACCACCCCCGGGGCCCCAATCCGGCACCCCCCACCCACCCGCGGACAAAGATATGACACATCAACGTTATGAAATCATGAACAAAACAATGTGCCTGATGTCGCAGAATTACAACACCTTACATACATGTGTGGTCAGAAAAATGAGAATCATACATTCATCTTAGAATTTCCAAATAATTTGTTTCATTCAGAATAAACACAAAACAACTATTTTGAAGAGTCATGGAGGGTCCTCTCAGGATAATCTGTAAGTCACAGCCTGCAAAACAACATTCTAGATAAGAAGGTGTGTCATGCGCTCATCAAAGGACAGAGAGAGCGAGCGAAAGAGATAGAGATAGAGATAGAGAGAGTGAGAGAAAGAGAGGGAGAGGGAGAGAGAGAGAGAGAGAAAAAGAGAGAAAGAGAGAGATTGTACAAGGAGTGCAAGGCCAATCGGGCTCTTGGCTCATACATGCTAACTGTTGTGTGTGTATCGCTATTGGTGCAGAAAGGCCTGGCATCAATTGCAACGCGAAGGCCACATCACATTTCAAAAATGCAAGCAGTAGTCAGACTAACATTAGGTATGAAAGCTCCTTTGTCTCAATACACAAGGCGGAAGGACATCTGAACCCCCAACCTTAGTCTTGAATGTGGCTGGCACTCCCTGCGCGAGATACCATACCAGATCTTGACGACTCCTACACCACGATTTGCGCGAATGAAAGACCAATGTGTCCACACCCCACACACACTTGCCCTGCTTGAGGTACACCTGCATGGGATGCCCTTGACACATAAGTAAAAAACAACCCATACATCCAAACGTTGCACACAAATACGACTCATTGGTCAGAGCAGTGGCATATCATTCACATAACTGCTGCCTGTCAGAAGAGTGCCGGTGCTACGAGACCAACAAAGGCAATGGCTGGCAATCCCGGCACATGCACAACCCCTGTTACATGGAACTGTACCATGCACGAATGCTGCATCTGTTGAGATCACTGCCAGTGGCAGTGTTGCGCATCGGTTACCGCCTGAGTTTCCTTCTTGCGTACGTCACCTGCGTCCAGCCCTGGTTCCACTGTCGATCATGCACATTCGAGTGGCCCATGGATGTCTGCCTATCCAACACAACGGTAGCTGAACTGGATTATGACTTGTTTGTGCGCCCCCTGTTGGCCCACGAACAGGAGTGTGACCATGATACCCGTGCATGGGATACCTTGCTATTTGGCATATGTGCAGGCAGTTGGGCATGGGAGATTGCACAACTCCTCGTGTGCAGTGAGCACATCGAGGCGCTCCCCTATTGGGCTGTATTGCGGATTGGTGAAACGGCGTGGATGGAGCACAGCTGCCTGGACCAGTGAAAGGATTGGCTCGCCCTCGTGTTCCTTTAACTCGACAACGATGTACTCTTGGAACAGATTGCCCATGGAGCTGCACTCACATTCATGGAGGAGCAACTACGTTCCTGCAGCCACAACTGATTGTCACCCACAGCACATGTCCCCACACCTTGTAGCATCTTGGAGGATTGGTCACATATCCCAACACAGCAGTGGACATGTCTGCCTTCGCCTGGACTCAGAATGCATGTGCGTGAACCTACGCGTGTGTACACACACCTCTGCAAGGTGAGGCAGTCCCATGGGTGGAGATGCACAGCGTCATTTGGCAACGTTCCAAAATTGGAGAAACTGCTGGGGGGAGAGCACACACATTGCAATGTAGTACGACATGTGACCTTGTAGGACCCTTTCACCTGCTCACTTTCAGCAGAGCACACAGTCGGGGCAGTCCGGCGGTACTGCACTATGCAGATCCCATGGGCTGTGAGTCGTGTCCCCTGACATGGGCCAATGAGCAAACGCCAAACATCACATGACTCGTCCAGCAAGGCAAGGTGGGCTGAGACCGTTGACATCTGTAATGATTTGTGTTCATTTTTGCCACCCCATTTCTTACACCTCGACATGATCCTAAGCTGCCTGTAAGTGTCTTAAACTTTGGTCTGCATGTTGTGCCCTTGCCTTGCCTGTACTGACATGCACAAGCTAATAAAATCTATGCAACTTTACTAGTGTACAACTGTGATGATTGTTGATTATAATGACAAATCGTGTGCCTCCATGAGCATTGTCCATACACAGGGAGGGATTGACTGACGCTTGTAAATTGGGGGTGAGGCTCTATTGACAGCTCCACCTCTGTGAGCCAGACATTGTGTTTGGGATAGTTGCTGGCAGACCTGTGCTCTTACATGTCTCCAGCAATGTGAGTATGGTGTCCAACTTCTTGCCATGTAGATCAAGGTTAACCATCAAAACAGACTGTGTCCACACAGATGTGTGTGAGTAGGTGTGCAAAGAGATGTTCTGTTGTCACATGTGATGGGGGACACCACTTCAGGACTGCTACCGAATTCGAAATTTCTACACACAGCCATATTTAATACATGAATGGGGGCTACGTTGGGGGGGTAACAAGATTGTTGTTCATGTGCAATGAGGTCACAGCTAGTTCACACCTTCACAGTCATCTAATTGGCCATGTGGGTCAGGGTCAAACATGCACATTGATGACATTTACCAGGGTGTACCTTTTAGTGCAATCAATGTCCCTACATTCATCCATACTTTTATACGTGAGTGAAGATAGACATGACACATCTTGTTTTATTCACATTCGGGGGAGTTTTGGAGCTGGAGCAGTACATGGCCATTTCAAGCCCACATAACATGGTTGTCCAGTGGTGGGCCAACCAGAGTCCTTGGGGGAATGCAAGGTTAGTGTGAAGAGGAAAAGTTTAGTCCACAGCCGGATTGCTGTGTTATTGGTACCAGAGCAGATATGGCAGTCCATGTCGGGGTCCAGGTGAATGTCGCAGAGGGTTTCGGGGACAGTGGGAGGTGTTGTTCCAGGGCATGATGCATAGGGCTGAACCGGGCAGGGACAGGCCATATGGCGGGGACGGATGCTACTGCCTCCTTCCTCACACAGTCATTACACTCCACATCTTACTCCTCTGAGATGTCTTCTGTGTCCGGTGTGTCAGGTGTGTGTGGTGGTGTTATGGCTGCATCACTGTGTGCCACTGACACATCAGGGTGCGAAGGTGATAGGGCTGCATCACTGTGTCCCAATGACACGTCAGGGGCAGAGATGTGTGTGTTGAGGTTCCTGCAGCAGTCATCTGGTACAGGCTCAGTGGCAGCCATGGCAAGATGAGGATCTGCAAGGCATGGAAGATCCCAGCTACATCTTGCTGGTGTTCAGCCGTGGCAGCCATACTTTCAGGCTGCATCGGCTCCTTGGTCTCCATTGTCTTCCGCATCTGTGCCAACTCTGTGCTGTCATTGCTGGAGCCTGTCTGACTAGACAGTTCTTGTATCCGAGTAATATACGCAGCGATGTCAGCCAAGGATTGTTGGTGAGCATGCTGCGGACAGTTGGTGTCCGTTAGGGACTGTAAGTGGTGCCTGATGGGACTCAGACACCCACGTATGGCATCGAGTTTGGCTGCCATGAGGTTGAACCCCACCCGCAGCTGATCAGCCATCTTCACCTGGCACGCTAACACACAGCGTTGGAATTCAATGTGTTGGTCGTGGGGTCCTGGGGGTCCTGGGAGTGAGCCGTGGTGGTGTGTGGTTCCTGCTGTGTGGTCTGTACAGGGTGTGGGGTCACCGCTATGCAGCTGGGCTGCCCTGCTCCTGGGGGTGGGGTGCGGAGGCTGTCCATTAGCCGTTGGAGGGTGTCTGAACAAATGTGCAGGGTATCCTCTTCATCATCACTGAAGAGATGTGTGGTCTGCTCTGCAGGAGGTGTTGATTTTCCCTCTGCAATGTAAAGGGGAGATGCAGGTTAACAGTGTGTTCAATGTATGTTGACGCATTGTAGATGTTTACATTCAGACTGCATGACAATGTACATTGTGACTGTTTTGGTGAAGCTGGCTATTTGATGGGAGACAGTGGACATTTCGACTACATGACGGATGTGTGATTGTACTCGTACATTATCATCTCACAGTGTCATGCAATGCCAGATGTGATTGGCCAGTTTCTACGCACGAGCAGCACCAGTTGTGTCATCTGTCCTGTGGTGTAAGGGTTGCACTTTGTACCACATTGTCATCAATGCTGATGTACTGAGATTGCTATGTGTGTGTGCTGCATTGTTGGCGAGTCGCCCCTGCAGCTCTGATTTGGCTGCCCCTTATCCCTTTGAGTCGGTGTGCCTTTGACTTGTGTGCTTTTCGGGTGCTGGGATGTTTGCGACTTGGGTCATTTGTGCTCTTGGGCAAATGTTGTACTCTTGTGCATTGTTTGTCTGCAGATGTGTTTTTGACATCATGAATTGTAGGTGGATGTGTCAGAGTGTAACCTGCTCCTTTACTGATGTGGTCCACACTCAGCCACCTCAATGTCGCCTTGTGCACTGTGTCATGTATTGTGACTGAAGCCATGCTATCTGTCATGCAGTGTCACTTGCATTGTCAGTGTGGATTACATAGCTGCTGTTTTTCTGGATTCAGCACATGTGCATGGGTAGGTTGTGGCATTGGTGATATGGAGGGGGACCCATTTGTGCACCTTGTGGACGGGGGCCTACTTGGGGTTTCTATGTGTGCTGCTGTGTGCCAAGGGTATCAGCTATCAGGGACATGTTCCACACTCATTGTGGGTGTGCAGTGTGCTGCACATGATTGTGCATGTGTGCCATTGTGCCCATCTCCCTCCGTCCCCCCAGTCCCTGGTTGTTACTCACCCTGTTGCTGTTGGGTCAGGTCATATCGAGCTGTGTCCAGACCCCCAACTCCTTGCACTGACTCCACACTGATGACTGTGACCACCATTCCCTCCAGCTCATCCAGCTCCTCCTGTGGCGCAGGACTCCCACCTCCAGTCGTCTTTGCTGCCTTCCTGTTGGCAGCACGTTTCGGTTTGGTTTGGTTGTGCACTTCATGCAAGCGCCTCTTGAACTCCTCCATTGACCTCCTCGACACTCCAACTGCATTCACGTTGGTGACGATGGACTGCCATATTTCCGTTTGTGTTGCCAATGACGCAGTTGAGGTGACGAACAGTTGTTGGTAGTGTTCTATCACCTCCGTGACGATGATCCGGTCTTCCTGTGAACTGAACCCCGTCTTCCTCTTCCCCTTCTCCTTGCCCTTCCCCGAACACGGGGTTCCTGACTGGTCCTCCGTGGGGCTTGTGGGGTTCGGGTTGTCCTCTGCACTCGGTCCGGGTGCATCCATGGTGCTACGCAGTTTGATTTGGTTTTGGTGTGTTTTTTTTGTTGCTTTTATAGTGCATTTTCCCGCATGACGCATGAGAATTGCAGGCCTGTCGCTGGTTGTCACTGATTTTTGTAACGCGATTTGGAGGATCGCTTTTTTTTTGCGTTCATGGTTTGCATTTTTTCGGCGTTGCATTAATTTTTCGGCGGTCATTTGGCACGTCATCCTGCTACTATTGCATGTTGCCGCCGGGTTGGGAATACAACATGAACACAGTGCTATTTTGGTGCGATAGACTGCGATGTTTAGAGTTGCGTTAAGCTAATTTTGCGATGGTTAGCACATGTCTTGAGAATATGCCCCCGAGATTTCTGACGACACGTGAGGTGCCATATGGCAGAGAGCTGCTAAATCTCAATATGTCCTTGCTACAAAGAAAACACATATAAAATATTAACACATTGGTATCTCACACCAGTTAGACTTGTCAAGATGTTTGGTAGTTCTGATTTGTTTTGGAATGGATGCGGTGAGCGTAGCACGTATTTACACATTTGGTGGTCTTGCGTGATGATCCACATCTTCCAGGTTGATGTCTTCCACACAATTCACGCCATTATGAATGTCTTGTTACTGCACAATCTACTCACGATCCTCCTTGGGGACCTTGGGGCAGATAGACTCTAACCTACAGCGACTCCTCTAGGGTGCGCATTCTCCCACTTGTTATTGGCAGCACTGCTGAGCATGGCCCAGTTGTGGAAACAGTGACTAGTCCCTTCATTGAACATGTGGTGGGGAAAGACCTGGTTACTCTATGCCATGGAAAAACTAACGGCCATTAGTTGTGATTGTGTGGCCAAATTTGATACAACATGGTGCCCTTTCACCACATACATACGGTGCCTACAAGGGGCAGGGAGGCTCCATATGATGATGTCTAAGACTGAGTGCATCTGAAAATTATATTGTGACTTCCTCGGGTGCAGACTGTAGATACTCAGGAGCCAAGACCCTGAAATGATAGCTGCGGCTCGCTTTAGCAGCTGGTGGGGCCCAGGGTTTTCCTGTGGCCTCATTGGGCAGGGTTATATTTAATTAATAATTATTCTTGTTATTAATAAGTGTGTAGGGGATGTGTTACCCATGCTTTATTCTTTGCACTCCTTCTTCCAGAAATGTACTGTGTGTCATGTTTTCTTCAAACTTCAAAAATAAAATTGAAAAAAAAAGATCAAGGGCTAATTGCAAATCTAAGTGAGTAAGACATATTTCCCTGTGGATGCAGTATATCATGCAGGGCTCCTCACACACTGGTATAATAAATATAGCAGAGGATTCACACATGAAAAAGTTGATTCATAGGAGCCGATTCCGATTTCGGTCGGAAGGGCACCGAATCGGGTTCGGCCATAGCGGATCCGATTCCGATGCTTCTTTTCCAACCGATCCGTACACGGGTCCGGGCGACGAACTATGATGCGAAGATGCGCGAATTCTCCGACCGACTCGTTCCCGGCTCCGATCGGTCCAACTCGGTCGCACGCAAACCGCCGCGTGTAATAGAGACGATTCTTGACCAAACGAGTACGATGCTCGAATCAAACAGCTCGACCGAGTCGGAGCGTCCGGCTCGCAAAAGCTCCCGGAGTCGGACATCCGGGGTCCGCGTCAGACCCCCCGACACCCGCAGCCGTACAACTCGCACACAGGGGGAGACACATGGGTCTCCCCCACACAGGCATGTACGGCACGGATGGCACCGACACGTACCCACTGTAGGGGGCGCACTTGTTCGAGATGTACCCATTCAGTCAATGTACACGCATGTACACGTCATACAAGTGGCTCCCATTGACTTCTATGAGAGTCCGATCGAACCGAGTCCGACAGCATACGTGTGCATCATACTCGCTCGGTCGGACTGTAGGGGTCCGGCTCGGTGGGAAAACACTCCGGATCCGACTCGGTCGGAGTGCTTTCCGACCCGGATTGGAATCAGCACCATAGTGTTGATATTCAGGAGCACAAACATTACAGCTTTTATTCATTCCACTCTAGAAGGTAAAGATTATGTGCCAGTTTTTACGTTTTGAGCTTAAATGGTTCTCTTTTAAAGAATTGAGCAGTTTAGAGCAAATTCATTTAGTGTTCATTCCAAGAACTTCTAGCCAATTTCCAAGAACATGAGACATATGCAGAAGACAGTTAACAGTTGTAAACAGAGAAGTGAAGCACTCTTTCAGGCAAACCGTTCCTCCTAATGATAAATCAGAACAGTGATCTTGGCACAAGCAGTGGAATTATTATAAGATAGTCTAAAACAGAAGCCACCACCCATTTCTCAAAGACGCATGTTAAGAAAAATCCATCACTTCCACACTTCTGACCATAACATTTATTGCAATGTATGGCTCGAAAATACAAAGTGAGGTAACTTATGGATCAAACCAAGTCTATCCATAGCACAACTAACCGCTTTCAATATCTTTAAGTAGCGGTGTCATACCTTTCAAAGCATAAGTCACACTCAAGCCCAAGAAATAAAATTCCCATTCTTTACAAGCTCTTACTTACACTGGTGACCTTCCTGTTTTGTGTTGGCATATAAGCGTCTTTAACTTCTCAGATGAACCAGGGAGCTCACTGTCATATTATTCATCCTGTAACTCCTCTAAATTTAGAAATGAGTGCCTTTAAAAACTGCTGTCAATAACAATAACCGCAAACCCAGTTCAGGTGCAAAGGAATCATTCCATGGAAACTGCATTTCTCTTATCCATCTGTAGTAAAGTGGAGTTTTGTTGCAGTACCCCCCACTTTTTGCCTGATTCTGATGCATTTTGACTGAGTGTGCACTGGGTCCCTTCTACTCAGGCTCCAAGTGCCTGTGTTCTTTCCCAAAACTGCACCTTTGTTTCCACAAATGGCTAACCTCTCAGCATAATAAACCCACACTGCTTCCAGTGTTGGATTTATTATAAAATTCACTCAGAGGGCATCTTAGAGGTGCCCCTTGAGAAATGACCAACTCTCTAGTATGTGGCTGACTGGCCTCTGCAAGCTGCCACTACCAGACAGGTTTCTGGCCCCATGGGGTGAGAGCCTTTTGTTCTCAAGGGCCAGGAACAAAGTCTGCCCTGGGTGGAGGTGCCTCATACCTCCCTCTAGCAGGAACAGAAGCACTCAGCGGTGAGCATCAAAAAAACACTTTTGGTAGGCAGGTCAAGTGGGAAAATTAGTAATTAGAGAAGAAGTGTCCACCTTAGCAGGGATCACCTGGTGTCCAGAGCTGAGGTGAACCCCTCTCTTCAAAATCGTCCATATTGACTTGGAGATTGTTAGTCAATACGAATAGGGATGTGCCCTCTCCAAAGGGAGTGGACACAGAAAGGGTGTAGTCACCCTAAAAGTCAGTAGCCATTGGCTACAGCCATAAGACCTACGTAACACACCTAAATTGAGTATTTAGGTGCACCCCTGAACCTAGTTCCTTAGTTCCCATGTGATCTAAAGAAGAAGAAGGGCCGAAAAGCTGTGCAGCAGTGAAGACACCAGACAATACTGACTTGGCTGGAGTCCTACCAGCCTGTCTGCACCTTCGGAACCCTGCTCCAAGAAGACAACTTGTCCAGCAGACTTAGCAACCTCTAAATCCCTCAGAGGACTGCCTGCCTTCCCTAAAGATCAAGAACTCCAGAGGACAGCAGTCCTGTCCAGAAAGAAACCAACACCAAGGACTCCTTTACCTTTTGGAACCGCAAGACCAGCCTACTTTGCACCCAATGCCCATGGCCCGAGTCTGAGTGGCCCACCGGTCCAGTGAAGTCCCCCCAGTGATTCTGACCTCAAATCCATTAGTGGCTGACCCCTCCTGGACTTCAGGAAGAAGCCTGCAGCCTCAATATGAAGAGTCCCCCCAACCTCAACTGGATCTGTTGAAGATTTCCCAACATCCAAAGGCACCCCTGCATCCTCAGCCCCTGATGTCGGTGAGCCCAGATGATGGTGTTCTCGCATTTAGCACACTCCCAACTTACCTGTTCAGTTGTTGGTCACCTTCATCCAGCCTCCTGGTCCGAGCCTGGATCCTCTTTGTGAAACCGAGTTCCTCCGTTCACTTGCATTAGGCACCCAATGCCATCTTTTCACCCTGCACCCGGTTACCCATGTTACTGGTGGTGTATGCTTGGTGCTGCTTTGTGGTCCCCCCTGTGCCTGTCTAAATTCCCAGGGCCTCTGCAAATCGTGCATCTCCAATCACCCACAGTCTCTGTGGACTAACATTGGGCCCTCAACACCAACTTTGACCTCAGCAGCTGGCCGCTGGGGGTGCAACCTTGGTGTCCATTTGCACCTTGCCCTGTGTTGGTCCAAACCCCCGAAGAATGGGATAGTAAGTCGTGTACTTACCTGTTGATGTGCATAACTTTTTCCAACCCATAGGATTGCAATGTATTTCTTGCTACTTGCCCAATGTGTCTACTTTCTACATTGCTGCTGTTGATTGACACCACAAAGTATCTCCAGTACTACTGTAAAGTTTTCCTATTGCTATTGCAACATATTCCTACTGTACCTGAATGTATTGCTATTTTTTAACTGGAACTTACCTGCAACTGTGTTCTTCTTGGTTCTAAAATGAAAGCAACAGAGTAATATTTGTATACAAATATTGATCTTGGAGTTAGTCATTGTGTGCCTCATTTCTTCACTGTGTGTGTACAACAAATGCTTAACGCAGCTATCTGATAAGCCTCACTGCTTGATCACACTCCCACAAAAGAGAGTAAAGTATTATGTTTTTTAGCCTCTGTAAAGCCTTTGGGGATCCACTGGAAACTGTGCACACTATACCTAATTTGGTATAGTATATACAGAACCAGCTTTCTATACCATCATCCTTAAAAGCAGACATCTTGAAGGCCTCTGTGAAAGCTAAAGGAGGTAAAGGATCTTGCAATCAAGATGACCTCTCAACTACATTTTCAGACTTCCTACAAAATTCTCAAAACAAACAAGAGTGGAGAATATGTAGGGGGAACAAGGCGGCCAGCTAGCATGTCGGCCGCAGAGCTCCGATATCTCCAGCATGTATAACAGCAGTCTACCTGGTGCGTAACACGAGAGGATTCTTTTGAAATGATTATTTATTATCTTTTTCTCAGCCCTCAGCCCCCAGTGAAGCATACCTGTGTGTCTATGGCGCCTTGTCCTGGTGCTTAGGATGGTGTGGATGCTCCCGGAGACTCCGCGCCGGCACTCCAAGGTGCTCAATCCTGTTTGGATTCTCCTATGTTCCTCGCGGCACGGGTCGCTAGGTGGCGGCCCGCGTTAGCTTCAGGGTCACAGCAGTTGCCACGGTCGGCACCAGCCGACAAAATCAGCAGCCAGTGCCTGGAGGGGATCACAGACAGAATATCGACGGACCAAATATCGGCCTACAAGATTATCGAGTCTAGAATATCGATGGACAGAATATCGACATCCTATCGTTAAAAAGGTAAGTACAAAAATATATAAATCCTAATATCGTTGTTTAAAATATCATTTATAAAATATAGTTTTTTTAAATGTCTTAAAAATAATAGAAAATTAACTAAATATAATTAATAAAAACATAGTTAGATTGTTTTTTAAATGTTAAAAATGATAAATAATAAATAGAACATTAACAAAATTAAATATACATATTTTAAAAAATGATATATATATATTAACTTAATAATATTAATAAATAATGATTTTATTTAATTATGAAATGTTAGAAACAATAAAAATTATAAATATATATATATATCTATATATATCAAAACCAAATTTGAGAAACCAAGACGCCGCACTCTTCCTGGATATTTGAAGATAAGATTTATTTTTCGCTCTTCACCTACGCGTTTCGAACTTCAACAGTTCTTGTTCACGGTAGTATACATAAGTCCCTTTTTACTTTCCATTATTTATACCAAATCTCCACATAGCCGACAATGAGGCATTGTGGGTATGGTAGTTTATGTAAAACATGCAAAAACACATGAGATTCAAATTGAGTCTAAACCACTGAATAGACATCTTTGCCATGATATCGGCATCATTCTCAAGTTATTGTTACAGAGATGACTGAGTTTTGTACTTATGATATTTGCTTACTATCAATATACGGGTTCATAAGCATTTGCGTTTAGTCGCAATTAATTATCAACTGTACATTACTTTGTGTCCGGTATTCTCGGCTAAGTGCCATGCCAGATATTGGCGTAATGACAAGCATTTGTGATCAACAGTACAATGCTAAATGTCAGGTATTCTCGGCTGAGTGCCGTACCTGCCTTGAAATGCCCGATTGTGGCGCAGTGACAAACAGTGGATCAGACACCGAAAGCGAAACAACTTGTTTTTCTTTTCTCAATATTTTCAATCTGAGTGATCAAATCATACATTCATGTTTACTAAATTGATTCTAATATGTAACAGTCAGACCATGTCTAGTGAATGTTAATTTCTAGCATGTGTTTACAGTTGCACTTGAAGTTCTTTACAGGTGTACATAAAGTTCTTCATCTCCATTTAGCCCTCCAGGAATTCGGGTTTTAAAACGGATTATTAGTTTGGACTCCAACCGCCTGAGTTTTTAAATCCTGTTTCCAACACTTTCATGTTCCATAATGCATGCAACGCCTGAATATTCGATGTCTTTCCAAGTTTTTTCAACATGGGTTTGTAGATGTTTTGTTATTGCATATGTTGTGTCTTCATTTTGGATTGCGCGTATATGTTCTAAAATGCGCTTTTTCAATGGGCAGATGGTTGAACCTATATATCGTTTGCCACAGAGACATTCAATCATGTAAACTACAAACTGCTTTCACAAGTGATTGTGTTTTGAATTTCATTACATTTGGTGAATCCTTGTTGTCTTTTTTCAAGCCATGTTTTGGTTTTCTTGTTTTCAAAGTGGCTGTTCACCAATGTATCACAAAGAAATGGTACCTTTCTGTATGAAATTAGTGGTTGATTCCCTATTGTGGGTCCAATATCCGGATCTTTTTTGATGACATTCCAATACTTTAGTAGAATTTTTCGAATTTTGAAGCTTTCCTTTGAATATGTCAGAATTAGACGTGGTGTCTCATCTGTAATTGTTATATCTTTCTTTTTTACAGTCAGGGTTTGAGCTCTCGTTTTTTGTCTGGCTTTGTTCTCTCCACGTACGATATCACTATGTTTATATCCCCGTGATGTAAATCTTTTCTTTGTGTCATGGAATTTTTTCTCCATTTCTTCCGGCTCAGAGCAATTCCTTTTCATCCGTAGGAATTCTCCACGTGGAATGCTTTGTTTCAAAGATTGTGGATGGAAGCTAGTCCCATGCAGGATGCTATTCGTGGATGTTTTTTTGCGAAAAACTGTTGAATGAATTTTGTTGGACTTGATGTATATTTTAGTATCTAAAAATTCAATCTCTCTAGATTGTATATTAGAGGTGAATTTTAAGCCTACATCAATTTGATTCAGTATTGTAATATACTCCGCCAGTTTTTCTTTAGTCCCCCTCCATAAAAGGAAGAGGTCATCAATAAAGCGTAGCCACAATACTACATCTGTGGTGTATGGGTCGTTTTCCTCCCTCCAACTTATGTGTTTCTCCCACCAACCCATGGTGAGATTAGCATAGCTTGGAGAAAAGGAAACTCCCATGGCAGTACCGCACTTTTGAGAGTACATTTGTTTATCAAATAAGAATACATTGTTAGTTAGACAGAATTGGATCATTTCCATCAACATGTTGGTGTGTTGTAGTTCCCCAATTGGTCTTTGTTTGAGGAAGTATACTATGGCTGTCAAGCCTACATCATGATTAATTGATGTATATAATGAAATAACATCAATTGTTGCTAGTAGGTAGTCGGATTGCCATTCTGTTTCCATCAGGATTCTTAAAAAATCGCCAGTGTCTCTGATGTACGAGTTTAAAGTTGGAACGATTGGTGCTAAAAAATAGTACACATAGTCCGCTATGTTTTCATAAAGGGATCCACAACTGGAAATTATAGGGCGACCTGGGGGTTTGTGTAGAGTTTTATGAACTTTAGGCAAGAAGTAAATCGTTGGTGTTACTGGATTTGTTACTGTTAGAAACATTTTTTTATCTGAGCTCAATAGGCCATTTTCATACCAACTGTTTATTCGATTATGTATGTCTCTAATCATTGTTGGAATGGGATTGGAGTTTAATCGTGTATAATTGTTTTCATCTCCTAGTTGACGATTTGCCTCCTCAATGTACGCTTGTTTATCAAGGATGACAATATTCCCACCCTTATCTGCGGGTTTTATTTCTATCGCATTATTGGTTCTTAATGCTTGCACTGCTTGACGCTCCTGTAGAGACAAATTTTCCTTTTTGGAATTTGTTGTATTTTCCAAGACTTCTAGTTCTGCCACAACTAAGTCATGGAATGTGTCAATTCGATTTCCGGGATGTACTTGTCGCGATCCTAGAGCAGCAGGCCGAGTCCGGCGCAAGACAGACTACAAGGCCCAGAAGGCCATGGGGCAAAGGTGGGCGGGAAGAGCCGCGCGCTACGTTACCGCGCATTACAAAAGCCCCGCCTCTTCCAGGAAGCGGGGCTTGACAAACAATCCGTTATCTGGAGTTCCCTGTTTCGGAGAGTAGCGCGTTGCGGATGGTATTCCCCGCGGATTCTTTTGCGCGCTACCCGTTCAAGCCCCGAGTTGGATTCGAGGCATCTTTGGCCCCTGAGGACCGAGACTTTTTACAATCCGTGGAGATTGTTTCAGGTATTTAGGTCTGCGCAGGGAGTGGAAGCTTCTCCCACTCTGCCTGCGTTCCTTTGGTTGTGTTTCCCCATTTCTCCATCGTTTGTTGGGGCCCGCAGTATCTTGGGTTCTTGGCCTCTGTGAAACTGTCCTACGTCGCCAGAACCAATTTGCATTTCCTTGTTTTCCTTGGTGGCACAAGCCTACTCAGCCCATGGGGGCGTTGTGACGTATAACACGCCTACCAAGGTACCCTCGACGGAGGGCTTGTGCAACATTCCCATCCTGTTTAACTTCCTGTCGTGTGTACCGAGGGATCCCTGGAGACTTCTTAAACCTACAGTAAGGAGAGACGTAAGGGAAGAGGGGGTGGATGGTATCTTTCACAGTCGTGCCCCTAAACACCCTCTGATCCATTTGCTTCTGTTATTTGTCTCCCTCTGTAGCCTACCACATACGGGACCGTGCCTCACTGCATCACGGCAGCCGTTCCCCATCCCTCTACACTTCCCCAGTTGCATCTTCACGCCTGGAGTTTATCTGGATCTAGGTGGGGGTTGTTTCCAGGGGAATAATCGGGATTATCTACACGACATCGTCCCTGCTGGCCGCCCTTGTTGCAGGTTAGTGGTCTTTTCATGTTACACTTGGCCTAACAGTCACAACAGATTGTCAAGCCTACGGTAACTATCCAGCCCGGACGATGGACACCAATACGGTGCTGGCTTCCCTGGTGGAGAGCATTGCGGCCCTCCAGCAGGAAGTACATACCTCTCGAGTAGAGAATCAAGAAATCAAGAAAGACATGAACACATTGCGTAGAGAGGTAGCAGGAATTTCTCGCAAGGGCACGGGAAAAGAATCCTACATCAGAGACTGGACGCTTCCACCTCCCATCACGTCCCGCGGCCAAGGAGGGGGTACTTTTGACACAGGGTTTCCCGCCACTACATCGGACACTGCCCCTCCTGATAGGTCACTACCCACTGTGCATATTGTTCAGAGTCAAGGGATTCCTTTGGCGCCACCCGAACGCTTCTATGGGGATGCCAGGAAGTTCGAAACCTTTCTTCATCAATGCAGACTTCACTTCTTGTGTAAACCACAAGTGTTTCAGGAGGAGGTGGCCAAAACCTCATTTATGATGTCCTACATGGGAGGAAATGCCGCAAGCTGGACCATCCCTTTACTGGAAAGGAACGATCCGGTTCTACAGAATTTTCAGGGATTTTGTCTCGAAATGAGAAAACTGTTCGATCGCAAGGCCCACATGATGTCCCTGGATCGTGAACTGCTTACCTTACGACAGGGGTCTCAGGATTTATTGTCCTATATAACTACCTTCAATCGGCTAGTGGTAGAGACGGACTGGCCGCCAGAGAAGAGAACTACCCTATTTTATCAAGGCCTACGAGGTGAACTCAAGAACGTCTTAGCTCAAGTGGTACAGCTACCCGGCACCTGTGAAGAACTAATCGACCTCACCGTCCAACTAGATCATCGGTTGCTAGAGAGAAAGGGAGACCGAGGCAAAAGCGAAACCCGTCTTCTGCCAGCTCGATTCAAACCGGCCCACGAAGAAACCCCACGAACGGCGGAGGGACCAGAACCTATGCAAATCGGAGGACTCCGAGGTCCGCTTTCCGCGGAAGAAAGAGAGAAGAGAAGACAACAGAAGTTATGCCTCTATTGTGGAAAAAGCGGGCACTTCATTAAAGAATGCCGAGCCAGAACCAGACTCCCAGAACGAACCCCTACTTCCAAGTCTCAGGCCGCCGCATCCCCGCAACCGTCGGAAAACTGCAACACCCAAGCCAGTCAGGGACCCCTGACTTGGGACTAGAAAAGAAAACGGTCTCGCTACGAATACCTAACACTATGCAACCGTCAGTGGCTCACATTAATGTCAGCGTGACGTTATGGGTATCGCAAGTACATACCATAACAGTGTCAGCTCTTTTGGATTGCGGAGCCACTGGGAGTTTTATGGATCAGCAATATGCCCGAGAACTTGGAATCCCATATGAAACCAAGAAAAAACCGGAAGTGGTAAAAGCCGTGGATGGGAAGGCCTTAACATCAGGACCAGTGAGACACCATACTTACCCACTACGGATGCTGATAGGAGAATTACATCAGGAACGGATTCAGTTTGACCTCATCGACGCTCCACATTTCCGCATCATTCTAGGTATGCCGTGGTTAACCCTGCATGATCCCGTGATTCGATGGGCGGACCGCACAGTTTCCTTAACCTCCCTTTACTGCAGGGAGCAATGCCTTCTTCATCACGCCCTCGTAGACAAGGATGCTAAAACACAAGCAGGGTTCCTTCAAGACGGAAGTGAAGAACGCAGTTGTTGTAGCATTATGAAGCTTCCAGAGGTTTACCAGGATTACCTGTCCGTTTTCAACAAACAGGAAGCTACTCGACTGCCCCCACACCGTCCGTACGACTGTCGGATCGACCTAGTCCCTGGAGCAGTCATTCCATGTAGTCGAGTTTATGCACTAACGGAACCTGAGACTCGTTATCTGAAAACATACTTGGAAGAAAATCTCGCCTCAGGCTTCATTCGACCTTCTTCCTCACCCGCATCATCTCCACTCTTCTTCATCGGGAAAAAAGACTGTGATGAATTAAGGACCTGCATAGATTATAGGGCTATCAACAGACTAACCATCAAAAACCGGTATCCCCTGCCCTTAATACCGGTCCTGTTGGATCAACTCAAGGGAGCACGGATATTTACCAAACTGGACCTTCGAGGGGCCTACCACTTGGTTCGCGTAAAGACCGGAGATGAATGGAAGACTGCATTCAGGACCAAGTTCGGGTTATACGAGTATCAGGTCATGCCGTTCGGGTTATGCAATGCCCCGGCGGCATTCCAGTATTTCATGGATGAAGTGCTGAGGGGCTTGCTAGACCTTTTCTGTATCGTCTATATTGATGATATCCTGATCTACTCAGCTACCCTTCAGGAACATATCATTCACGTGAAGAAGGTGCTGGAAAGACTACGAATGCACTCATTGTACGCTAAACTGGAAAAATGCCAGTTCCATGTCAACGAGATAGCCTTTTTGGGATATGTGATCAATGCCCAAGGGTTCCAAATGGACAGGAGCAAGGTCGAAGCGGTTACCCAGTGGAAGGCGCCTCAGCACGTCAAAGCCGTCCAGAGTTTTCTTGGCTTTGCCAATTATTACAGGCGCTTTATCAAAGATTTCTCAAAAATCATACACCCGATCTCTCGGCTGTTGAGAAAAAACACCACCTTTTCCTGGGATCAAGAGGCCGATGCAGCATTTCAAGACTTAAAGAACCGTTTTGTCCAAGCACCCATCCTGCGTCATCCAAACCCGACTCTACCATACCTGTTGGAAACAGACGTGTCACAATATGCCATTGGTGGGGTGCTGTCACAAAGACATCCAGAAACAGGGCAGATACATCCAGTGGCATATTATTCCAAAAAGATTTCCCCTAGTGAAATAAACTATTCCATCACGGATAAAGAACTACTGGCCATCAAAAGGGCCTGTGAAGAATGGAGGCACTACCTCTTAGGGGCTGTCCACACCATCGAGATCTACACCGATCATCGAAATCTTCTTTTCCTAAAAACAGCTAAAGCCCTCACACCCCGTCAACTAAGGTGGTCACTTTTCTTTTCCGATTTTGATTTTATCATCCGATATAGACCAGGAACACAGAACGGAAAAGCTGATGCCTTATCCCGGCTAGAGGACCCCCCACACCCGGAAACGGAAGAACACCCCGAACCTCCTAGCGTTCTCGCCGAAAACTCCTTTCCACCTGACAGCATCGCAGCTCTCACAACCCCGGATTTTCTGGAGGACCTGAAGGCGTCCTGGGATCCACTCGAAAGCGATTCCTGGATACAAGAGGACCCTAATAACCGAACCACAAAACATCGTTTACTGTTTCATCAAGAAGCCCTATACCTCCCCCGATCCGTTCAACAACAACAGATGGTAGCCTGGGCTCACGATTCCCCATTAGGAGGGCACCTTGGAAATACAAAGACCATCTCTCTCCTCGAGAGAACGTTTTGGTGGCCTTCCCTACGGTCTGACACCAAAGAATACATCAAGAATTGCGCTATCTGTGCCCAAAGCAAGGCAAGTCATTCCAAACCTGCTGGATTACTACACCCGATCCCGGTGCCTCCATTCCTCTGGCACACCATATTAATGGACTTTATTGTGGAAATGCCGCCATGTGATGATTACACCACCATCCTAGTGGTGGTTGATCACTTGTCCAAAATGGGCCATTTTATCCCCCTCAAGAAACTACCTACATCCGTTGAACTTGCTGCCATCGTCCTTCAGCATGTAGTACGCACCCACGGACTACCTCGAGTTCTCATTACCGACAGGGGATCCCAATTTATCTCACGATTCTGGAGGTCCTTATGCGCCATCATGGGAGTGGAGGTACGTTTGTCTACCAGTTACCACCCACAAACAGACGGAAAGACGGAAAGGTTAAACCAAACCCTCGAACAATATCTACGATGTTTTACCCTCCAAAATACTCCAGATTGGCATTCATTACTTTGGACTGCCGAATTTGCTTACAATAACGCACAACATACCACATTAGGGTGTTCCCCTTTTTTCTGTCTTTATGGTTTCCATCCGTATTTCCTACCCTTTGAAGGACCTATAGAATCACATCATCCCACCATACACGAGCACCACACCCATTTACGAGCAGTGCTTGCAGAGGTGAAGGGTCAGTTAGAAAAAGCACAAAGGGCACAGAAACAACAGGCAGACAAGAAGAGAACCCCAGAACCCTCATACATAGTAGGGGACAAGGTGTGGTTATCCACGAAACACTTGCAGGTTAAAAAAGGGGGTAAGCTAATTCCCAAGTTTGTAGGACCCTACTGTATTCAGCAAGTCATTAATCCTGTGGCCATGAAGCTGTCCCTGCCCCCAGCATGGAAAATCCACCCCGTGTTCCATGTGTCCTTACTAAAAGCCTGTCCCGACAGCACAAGAGTGGCTCCAGTCCCTGTCCCACTAAGTATGGATGGACAAGAGGAATACGAGGTGAAAGAGGTGCTAGATTCCCGACGTGTGAGAGGACGCTTGCAGTACTTAATTGATTGGAAAGGCTACGGAGTGGAGGAAAGAACATGGGAACCTGCCACCAATCTACATTGCCCTCGGCTGGTGAACAGGTTCCATCGCACACACCCCGGCAAGCCAGGTCAACCGCCGAGACGGCGATTCTTGAGAGGGGGTTCTGTCGCGATCCTAGAGCAGCAGGCCGAGTCCGGCGCAAGACAGACTACAAGGCCCAGAAGGCCATGGGGCAAAGGCGGGCGGGAAGAGCCGCGCGCTACGTTACCGCGCATTACAAAAGCCCCGCCTCTTCCAGGAAGCGGGGCTTGACAAACAATCCGTTATCTGGAGTTCCCTGTTTCGGAGAGTAGCGCGTTGCGGATGGTATTCCCCTCGGATTCTTTTGCGCGCTACCCGTTCAAGCCCCGAGTTGGATTCGAGGCATCTTTGGCCCCTGAGGACCGAGACTTTTTACAATCCGTGGAGATTGTTTCAGGTATTTAGGTCCGCGCAGGGAGTGGAAGCTTCTCCCACTCTGCCTGCGTTCCTTTGGTTGTGTTTCCCCATTTCTCCATCGTTTGTTGGGGCCCGCAGTATCTTGGGTTCTTGGCCTCTGTGAAACTGTCCTACGTCGCCAGAACCAATTTGCATTTCCTTGTTTTCCTTGGTGGCACAAGCCTACTCAGCCCATGGGCGCGTTGTGACGTATAACACGCCTACCAAGGTACCCTCGACGGAGGGCTTGTGCAACATTCCCATCCTGTTTAACTTCCTGTCGTGTGTACCGAGGGATCCCTGGAGACTTCTTAAACCTACAGTAAGGAGAGACGTAAGGGAAGAGGGGGTGGATGGTATCTTTCACAGTCGTGCCCCTAAACACCCTCTGATCCATTTGCTTCTGTTATTTGTCTCCCTCTGTAGCCTACCACATACGGGACCGTGCCTCACTGCATCACGGAAGCCGTTCCCCATCCCTCTACACTTCCCCAGTTTCCGTTATCTCCTCCCGGTTGTCCCCCCGGTTGCATCTTCACGCCTGGAGTTTATCAGGATCTAGGTGGGGGTTGTTTCCAGGGGAATAATCGGGATTATCTACACAACATCGTCCCTGCTGGCCGCCCTTGTTGCAGGTTAGTGGTCTTTTCATGTTACACTTGGCCTAACAGTCACGACAGTACTGATGGACAGAAATTTGATTTATTCTTAAAGTTGGTCCGTGGATGATTGTCTGTATTAATGCCCATCTCTTCTAATACTTGTATATCTGTTGTTTCTGACTCAGTGATTTCATGAGCAAGTTCATTCGCAGTTCTTAAAGCACTTGATTCTGCAATAGTATATCCACCTTATAATACAGATAAGTCAGAATCTGTTTCTATTGCACCTTCCTTTTGTTTTGGAGGTAATTTATCAAAGAACTTTTTTAGTTTTAGTTTTCGAATATACTTATACATGTCAATTCGAGTTTCAACTGCATCTTGATGTCTTTCAGGGCAGAATGTTAAGCCTTTATTGAGTAAAGTTCGCTCTGCTTGAGTCAAGTTGTATTGAGATAAGTTGATTATCAGATTGGGATCCATTTCCATAAGCATTGCGCTTTTTATTATTTTTTTATCACTGTTCGATTTCGTAAGTAATATCTTTGTTTTTCTGCTTCTTCTTGTTTTTCGCCGTGGGCTTGGTTTCCAAATTGGCCCCTTCCTCGTCCCCTTGTACGTTTTCTGCCTTGTCCCCTTCCTCTCATTTTTGGATTTTGTTGATCCTGGTATAATAATTTCATTTCTTCTAAAAAAGAAAACTTTCTTGTATGTGCTGATTGACCTTCCCCTACACTCAAATCTGATTCTGTTTCCCTTGGCGTGGTATACGGGGATTCTTGTACATTCGGTTTTTTGCTCTCTGCTTGTTGTTTTAGAATTTCAAATCTCTTGGCAAAGGTGAAGATTGTTCGATTTTCATAGTCGGATTCATCTCTTCTAAATTTCCGTTGTTTTCTTTCTTGGATTTCACTCTCATGTTTATCCAGATTTTTATCCATTTGCATCCGTAATTTATTAATACTTTCTTCATCTTGCCCTAATGCTTTGATTTGTTGTTCTATCTCATCTATTTTAGTATGCAGTTCATCCACGTTCTTCTTGGCATACTTTATGATGATTAGCATCATTGTGCGCGAGCATTCCATATTGTTTTTTCCCCATTCGTCAAGCATTTCGGGGCTTGTGTCAGGATGGTTGGGAAGGGTAAATATACGTAGTCCCCGGGGTACTCTACCAAATTCGACGTATTTTTCTAATGTTATTATCTCCCAACTTCGTGAGATTTCCATTCGAAGAGGTTTTTCCATTTGCACAAATAATTGCTTTAAGGTCATTGTTGCTGTATTTGGCAATTGTGTTTTCGCAGTGGATGTTGAGGCCGTAGGCGCTAGTTTAGAAAACATGCTCTCAGCTTTCTCCATTCTTTTGGCTGCTCTTTGTTCCATATTTCTGAATCAATAGTTAGTTTGTTATTAGAGTATGATTAGATTCGTTGGAGTCTGTGGGCCCGATTCACAGAACTAACTTAAGACAAAATCCTAAACGTACTACCATTTTGGTATTCACAGAAGGCACTTACTCATTTTGGTATTCACAGAAGGCACTTACTCATTTCGGTATTCACAGAAGTTAGGAGTCCTAACTTTAGGACTCCTAAATGCCTTCTGTGAATACCGAAAGTCTTAAAATTAGGATTTTTCGCAGTTTAGTAGTAGTATAGTTAGGACTCCTAACTTTAGGACTCCTAAATGCCTTCTGTGAATACCGAAATTCTTAAAATTAGGATTTTTCTCAATTTAGTAGTCCTAAATTTAGACTTAGGACTACTAAATTGAGAAAAATCCTAATTTTAAGACTTTCGGTATTCACAGAAGGCATTTAGGAGTCCTAAAGTTAGGAGTCCTAACTATACTACTACTAAACTGAGAAAAATCCTAATTTTAAGACTTTCGGTAGTCACAGAAGGCATTTAGGAGTCCTAAAGTTAGGAGTCCTAAACTTAGGACTACTAAATTGGGAAAAATCCTAATTTTAAGAATTTCGGTATTCACAGAAGGCATTTAGGAGTCCTAAAGTTAGGAGTCCTAACTATACTACTACTAAACTGCGAAAAATCCTAATTTTAAGACTTTCGGTATTCACAGAAGGCATTTAGGAGTCCTAAAGTTAGGACTCCTAACTTCTGTGAATACCAAAATGAGTAAGTGCCTTCTGTGAATACCAAAATGAGTAAGTGCCTTCTGTGAATACCAAAATGGTAGTAAGTTTAGGATTTTGTCTTAAGTTAGTTCTGTGAATCGGGCCCTCAGTCTTCAATTCACCTAGACTCCAGGTTGGATATGTATGACACGCAAAGCTTGCAAAATAGGCAAAAATCTTAAAACTATCAAAGACTCATAAGGCCGTATATTTGAAATTCAAAACACAATCACTTGTGAAACACAGTTTGTAGTTTACATGATTGAATGTCTCTGTGACAAACGATATATAGGTTCAACCATCTGCCCATTGAAAAAGCGCATTTTAGAACATATACGCGCAATCCAAAATGAAGACACAACATATGCAATAACAAAACATCTACAAACCCATGTTGGAAAAACTTGGAAAGACATCAAATATTCAGGCATTACATGCATTATGGAACATGAAAGAGGTGGAAACAGGATTCAAAAACTCAGGCGGTTGGAGTCCAAACTAATAATCCGTTTTAAAACCCGAATTCCTGGAGGGCTAAATGGAGATGAAGAACTTTATGTACACCTGTAAAGAACTTCAAGTGCAACTGTAAACACATGCTAGAAATTAACATTCACTAGACATGGTCTGACTGTTACATATTAGAATCAATTTAGTAAACATGAATGTATGATTTGATCACTCAGATTGAAAATATTGAGAAAAGAAAAATAAGTTGTTTCGTTTTCGGTGTCTGATCCACTGTTTGTCACTGCGCCACAATCGGGCATATCAAGGCAGGTACGGCACTCAGCCGAGAATACCTGACATTTAGCATTGTACTGTTGATCACAAATGCTTGTCACTACGCCAAAATCTGGCATGGCACTTAGCCGAGAATACCGGACACAAAGTAATGTACAGTTGATAATTAATTGCGACTAAACGCAAATGCTTATGAACCCGGATATTGATAGTAAGCAAATATCATAAGTACAAAACTCAGTCATCTCTGTAACAATAACTTGAGAATGATGCCGATATCATGGCAAAGATGTCTATTCAGTGGTTTAGACTCAATTTGAATCTCATGTGTTTTTGCATGTTTTACATAAACTACCATACCCACAATGCCTCATTGTCGGCTATGTGGAGATTTGGTATAAATAATGGAAAGTAAAAAGGGACTTATGTATACTACCGTGAACAAGAACTGTTGAAGTTCGAAACGCGTAGGTGAAGGGCGAAAAATAAATCTTATCTTCAAATATCCAGGAAGAGTGCGGCGTCTTGGTTTCTCAAATTTGGTTTTGATACAATTGCGAGGTTTGTCCTTACCCCGCCGCCGGCACCAGCTAACGAGTGCTCCTCCCGCAAGGACAGCTTGCTTGACTCATATATATATATATATATATATATACATAAACCTGTCATATAAATATAAAAATAATATATATATAACAAATACAAATATTTAAATTAATAATTATTTGTAAAAAAATATTTTACACTACATTAACTATAACAGTAAATAAAATGTTGGATAGAGTAGGGGATAACATTACTATTCCCACTCCAGAGAGTGCAACAGTAGGGAAATTGTTGGATAGCAAAGGGGAATAATTTACTATTCCCACTCCAGCAATTGCAACAGTAGGGAAAGTGTTGGATAGAGGAGGGGAATAATTTACTATTCCCACTCCATGGAGTGTAACAGTAGGGAAAGTGTTGTATAGCAGAGGGGTTAAAATTACTATTCCCACTCCAGTAATTGCAACAGTAGGGAAAGTGTTGGATAGCGGGTGGGTAAAAATAACTATTCCCACTCCACTGAGTGCACCAGTAGTAAAAGTATTGGATAGCGGATGGGTCAAAATTACTATTCCCACTCCAGGGAGTGCAACAGTAGGGAAAGTGTTGGATAGCAAGTGGATAGAAATTACTATTCCCACTCCAGTGAGTACAACAGTAGGGAAAGTGTTGAATAGAGAGGAGGTAAAAATGTATATTCCCACTCCAACAAGTGTAACAGTAGGGAAAGTGTCGGATAGTGGGTGGGTAAATATTACTATTCCCACTTCAGCAAGTGCAACAGTAGGGAAAGTGTCGGATAGTGGGTGGGTAAATATTACTATTCCCACTCCAGCGAGTGCACCAGTAGGGAAAGTGTTGGATAGTGGGGGGGGTGGTGATTAAAAATTACCATTTTCACTCCAGTGAGTTGAACAGAAGGGAAAGTGTTGGATAGCGGGTGGATAAATATTACTATTCCCACTCCAGCGAGTGCAACAGTAGGGAAAGTGTTGGATAGCGGGTGGGTGAAAATTACTATTCCCACTCCAACTAATAGTACAGTAGGGAAAGTGTTGAATAGCAGAGGGGTACAAATTACTATTCCACCTCCAGTTATTGTAACAGTAGGGAAAGTGTTGGATAGCAAGGAGGTAAAAATGTATATTCCCACCCCAGCAAGCGCAACAGTAGGGAAAGTGTTGGATAGCGGTTGGGTAAAAATGAATATTCCTACTCCAGCGAATGCAAAAGTAGGGAAAGTATTGGATAGCGGGTGACTAAAAATTACTAGTCCTTCTCCAGCGAATGCAACAGTAGGTAAAGTGTTGAATAGCAGGTGGGAATAGTTTACTATTCCCACTCCACCAAGTGTAACAGTAGGGAAAGTGTTGGATAGTGTAGGGGAATAATTTACTATTCCCACTCCAGCAAATACAGCAGTAGGGAAAGTGTTGGATAGCGGAGGGGAATAATTTATTATTCCCACTCCTACAAAATATTTAATATAAATGACAAATAATTAATTTTTCAAAAATATTTTACCTCCCACAATATTCCCCTATAAACGACACCACCAATATTTTTAAATATTACACAATTAACGTAATTAATTAACAATTAATTAATTTACTATTAACAATTAACAAGCAATTTAAAAACAATCAAAAATAAATTAGTTCAGCCAATTAACACTATAACATAACTTTAAATAAATATTATATATAAAAATTAATAAAACATTTATTATAATTAAATTACTTCCCACCCTACTCCCCTATCAACCCACAACCCGCTACTAAAAAAATTACACAATTAACATATTTACCAATTAATTATCAATAATTAATATCCAATTAATAACTAATTAATAACTTTTGTTAACACAATTAACAATATACAATATTATTTACATAAATATTAATCATTAACAATATTAATTAATTATTTATAATTAAATGCTTCCTACCGTACTCTCCTATCAAACCACAACCCGCCCCTAAACCAATTACACAATTAACATATTTACCAATTAATAATTAATAATTGATATCTAATTAATAACTAATTAATAACATTTTTAACACAATTAACAATATAAAATGTTAATTACATAAATATTAATTAATACAAAATTACTTAATTATAATTACATTACTTCCCACCCTTCCCACAACCTGCTCCTAAAACAATTACACCATTAACATATTTACTAATTAATTATTAATTATTAATAAACAATTAATAATTAATAAATAAAAAAATAATTAACATAATTAACAATATAATTTATTACTTACAAAAATTGTAATTAATACAATTATTGTTTAATTAATTTCATTTAAATTACTTCCCACCCTATCCCCCTATAAACCCACAACCCGCTATGGAACTAAAACGCAATATTTTATTTTTAAACAAATTAATAACTTCTAAAAAATATATTATAATTAAATTACTTCCCACCCTATTCCCCTATCAAACTACAAATGCTACGGAACTAAAATACGCAAAAATTAATTAACATAAAATTAATTATTTCAAAAAGATTCTAACATACATTAAAAAATAAGCTATACCTTTAACACATATACTAACATACAGAACACTAACTTTGATATTCAGTAAAATTATATTGGGGGAATTTTAAAACCCTAGGGCATAAAATCAAGGTCACGCCATCCCTGAGGTCCTACTTTAAAATAAGGGAGACCGAGTTCCAGGAAATATGCCTTCATAGAATACCATAACTCCCACAGAGAATGTGGCCGCAACTAAGCCCATTCAGGGCCTCCATTCACAGATGACTCCTGCGACAGACCTCCCTACCTCCAATAGATTCTCTGCATTAACGGAGGATAACATGGAAGGGGTATGAGTACAAATACCCCCTCATATGGAAGAGGTAAATGCTGCTAACATTTCTGCCAATAGTACAGCGGTCCCAGATATGAGTTCCCTGTTGCTCTCACTCTCTAGAGAGATTAAAGAAAAGTATGCAATCTCTGAAACCAACCAAGCAAAATTTCAAGAGGCTTGCGAGAACCTTGAAGCTAAGCTGGCAGACATTACAGCAAGATGAACGACAATGGAAATTTTGCTTGGTGTATTACAGGAGGAAGTCAAGTCTAATCATATGAAAATTCAGTCCCTAAATCTTAGTGAAAAAGAGATTAGGGTAAAATTAGAGTAATTAGAGAATAATTCCAGAAGAAATAATCTAAGACTGTTAAATGTTCCTGAGGGAGTGGAAGGGGGAGATCTGAAAGGCTTCATAATAGATTGGCTCAAAGAATCTATGCCTGAAATTCTGGTGTAGGATTTAGATCAGGATATTTAAAGAGTACACAGGGATCCATTCTGGAGAAATCCAGAAAGGAGGTCTGGACAGTGAACTCCACTCCGCTCACAGAGTTTGCGGAGTTTTCCGCAATCCAGGTTACGTGGAGCTTGCGGAATTCCCAAAAACTATGCAGAGCAGAGATTTTTCCTCACATGCGTTCGTCAACGTCAAGATGGGGAGCACGAGCGAGGAAAATTCACCTCCCAGAGATATTTTTCCCCGCTCGCGATCGTCAACATCAAGTTGGCGAGCATAAGTATGGAAAATCAACCTTCCGGCGAGATTTCTCAACGCGGGCGGTCAGATTTCTCATTGCGAGTGATCGCATATGCATGCGACTGCTCACGTTGAGAAACTGAATGTTCGCTTGGAGAAAGCTGCTGCTCTAGTAACAATCTACTCAAGTGGCAGAAAGGAAGCAGCTCCCGCTTGCGCAGTGCATGGTGCCATTCGCGATGATTGCACAGTGTGGACAATCACCTGGCACTGATAATCACCACAAACGGCATTTATCTAATGCACTCCGCCACTTGCAGAGCTGCGGGTAGTGCAGCAGAGTTTTTTTGCTCTTCGTGGAGCTCCGCATAGCAGAACTTCACAAACTGCACCCAGGCTAACCAAAAAGGAATAAACCAAGGAAAATCTTAGTAAATGTTCGTACCTATGTCATTAAGGAAACAATACTTTCAGCGGCTCTTGAAGTTCAAAAATTTCAGAAAGATGATTGGTTCTATATCATAAGGTCAGACATTGCAAAGATCACACAAAATCACCAGTGGGAGCTAAGAAAGCATATTTAAACTTTGAAGTCATTGCAGCCAAATGCTCAGCTGAAATTTCCTGAGACTTTAAGGGTTATGTAAAATAATAAAATGTATAACATGAAGGAGGTTTCTGAAGTCGAGGGCTTAATTAGTCGGATCAGTGCACAAAATAGGTCATAAGTAGTTAGGTCGGAGTGCCTGAGTTCCAGGGGTAATATGTACTACTTAATTGGATAAAGGGAGGGTTCCCAAGGTGGGCGGTGGTGGGCGGAGGAGAGAGGGGTTGCACACATGTATTTGTAATTATGAGCACTGGGTGGGAAGCATAAGCGACAAAAATACAAAACAAATGGTCCTCACATGTGACACTAAGCGGCGTGCTAAAGGGAGGTGACCAAGATGTGGAAGGGGAGGAAAAGGTTCCATGATAAAGGGGGCTCATAAACCACATAAAATTAGAATATTATCTTAGAATTTGAATGGTCTCAGGGTGCGTAGTAGAAGAAGGAAGAGTTTGGAACTGATAAAACTCTCCAACAATGACTTATATTATAAGAAACACATCTGCTTTGTGAGGAATGGGATAAGATTCTTAAGACAAATAGATGGATAGTGCAGTTGGTATGCACTAATCAATTGTGCAATGTAAAAGGGGTAGCTATATTATTTGAAGGATCTGCACAAGTCAGGCTAGAAAGTTCCAATGTGGATACAGGTGGTGGATGGGTAATAACTAATGTCAAAATAGACAATATAGGATGCACATTGGTGGGTTATTACGGTCCAAACATAGATCATTCGTCTCCACTTAGGCAACTATATAGACAATAACTTGATACAAGGGTGCCGATTCCGATCTGCTAAAAACAATTTGCGTATGACTCGTATCCGTATTTTTTTACGTACGAATCGTACAAGTACAGTACAAACGGCGAAGTAGGATTCGTATGTGAAAAATACATACGAATAGCGTCAGGAAAAGTGTACGAGAGGGAGCCGCAAATTTTTACGTCCGAAAAGCGTCGGGAAAAGGGTACGAGAGGGAGCAGGACATTTTTACGTGCAAATCGTAAAACAGAAGTCCGAGCGCGCAAGTACGATCCGTACCGCCGGTCCGAATACACAACCGCATGTAAAAGGCCCCGTACAGAACGAACGCAGTAGCACACATGTACACAGGTAACCTTGTGCCCGGATACGAGCCGTACAGCCCCTCCCATATGTCAGCACCGTATCCCCGTATGTCAGCACCGTACCCCCCGTCCGCACTGTACCCCAGCCCCGTACCCGTACGCGTCGTACCCCAGCCCCGCACCTGTACACGCCGTACCCCAGGCCTGTACCCCAGCCCCATGCATGTACGCGCCGCACCCCAACACCGTACCCCAGCCCCGCACCTGTACGCGCTGTACACCAGGCCCGTACCCCAGCCCCACACCTGTACGTGCCGTACCCCAGGCCCGTATCCCAGTCCTGTGCATGTACGTGCCTCACCCCAACACTGTACCCCAGGCCCGCACCTGTACGCGCCGTACCCCAGGCCTGTACCCCACTCCCGCACCTGTACGCTCCGTACCCCAGGCCTGTACCCCAGCCCTGTACCTGTATGCACCGCACCCCAGGCCCGTACCCCAGCCCCGTGCATGTATGCGCCGTACCCTAACACCATACCCCAGCCCCGCACTTGTATGCGCCATACCCCAGGCCCGTACCCCACTCCCGCACCTGTACGTGCCGTACCCCAGGCCCGTACCCCAGCCCCGCACCTATACGCGCCGCACCCCAACACTGTACCCCAGCCCCGCACCTGTACGCGCCGCACCCCAGGCCCGTACCCCAGCCCCGTGCATGTACGCACCATACCCCAACACTGTACCCCAGCACCCTCACCCAGCATCGCGTATGTATAGACCTTACCTATGCGAAAAAGACTCCTACAGAACCAGGACACTGAAAAACAGCACAAGGAGGGTCAATTCGACTCGCACAACACCACAAAACACGTCTACATTACAAAATACATCTCAATGACTGACCTGGTACATCCAAACAGGCAAACAGAGGCCCAAAATCACAACCACCTCTTATAACCCACCCACCAAAATCTCAAACCCAGCCAAACCCACAAATGGACCAATAAAAAGGGCCCACACACACAAACCATGAGCCTTTGCAACAGACCCACTGCTGCCAGACCCCACAGACAAACAACTGCACCTTACTTACACCTTAACTACACCTTAACTCACACACCTTCACACAACCTCCTTCGCAAACACCCCCTCTTCACATTCACACACACACCGTCACATTCACACCCACACACCCACAACCATCCACACCCACACCCCACACCATGCCCACAGACAAGAATTCAAAGTTCACAAGGGCGGAGCTGGACCTCCTTGTCAACGAAGTCATCAGAGTTGAGCCACAGCTGTTTGGAACATTGGTCAGACAGACCAGCATAGCCCAAAAAACTAGCCTGTGGCAGAGGATCGTCGATAAGGTGAATGCTGTTGCGCCCATCCGAAGGACCAGGCATGAATGCCAAGCCAGGTGGTACGATCTGAGGAGGGCAGTCAAGAGGAAAATGAACGAGGAATACGCCCAGAGTAACATCACTGGAGGTGGGCTGCCCCGCAGACCGGTACATTACCATCCCTGGGAGGAGAAGGTGATGGCCTGCTTCCGCCGGTGGGAGTACACGGAGTTGAAGGAGTCGCAGAGCCTGGTGAGTACACAAACAACTGACGTAACATGGGGACAATGGTGTCCACACCACAAATACACCAAATGCACGCAACTTCCCCCAAGCACTCACCGCACACAACCACACTCAAAAAACACGCTCATGCCACTAACGTCTCCATGCCCCATTCACAAATCAAGGCAATGCCATGTCCCAGGCTACACCAGCACAAACCCAAGACTGGATGTCCGGGATGCTGGGAGGGTGGGCCTCACACAACATATTGTGAAACTCAGAAGCAGACACCAATGCCCTCAGCCCATATGGCTTAGGTACATACCCATGCACAATGCACAGGGACTGGCAAAGTACTGACAAGGTAGCTAACACTTGGCCCTGCTGTATGCAGCACAAGGCCCTCCTGTGACCACTGTACACTCAAACACCAACTCCACAAGCACAGGTATCTAGCACAGGAACTCACACTCACTGTCATGCCAGCATGCACCATGAGGGGACAGACACATCACCTGGGAGACCCAATGCCAACTCACACTACACACAACAGCAGGCCCGGTCACACACACCCCCCTTACACAAGCACACACCCCCGGGGCAGGCAACGGATTTACCCACTCTCACAATGGACATGTGACACAACAAGACCAATCCATAGCCAAATAAGCATCCTAGCCAACATTATACAGGTCAAACACTCAGGAGAACATATCAATCGGTCCCCCGCAAGATACCCATCCCCAAGTGGACTTTGAGAGGAATGTTAGGCACATCCAACTACCTGGAGGAACTGTGACAACTTGAATATGTATGAAACATGGATGTCGCATGAAACAGCATTAACATTGTCTCTCTCTCACACACGTGGCAACGTCATGGATCTCTGCCCAACACTGGGGGGGAACAATCACAGTCCCAGGCTCGGCGTGAAGATGATCCCACCGGCAGCGACAACTCTCACCACTCCATGGATGACCACGACCAACCTGGCCCCTCTGGTGCCCAAGCCCCTGCAGCACCTGCGTCAGGTACATCTGTGCCAACCCCCACCCCATTCCTGCCACATCCCAGGAGACACCCAGGAGCCCTGCTCGCACTGAGCAACAGAGCAAGTCTGACCAGGAGGGACAAGGTTTTCCAGGCACCCAGGCGGAGGCAGACAACCCCGCAAATGCCATCCCTCGGGGTCCCGTAGACCCGATGTACCCACAACGGCAGGCCAAGCTCGTGTGGGCAGGGGTGGTGGGAGTGGAGGCAGGCGGACGCGCGAACCTGACCAGCCAGCTGAGGGAACCGGTATGTCACACATACGCCACATCCTGGACACATACCGGCGTGACACCAGGGGCATCAGCCAGGTAGTGTTGAGCCTCAGAGAGATGAAGGGGACCCTCGACAAGATGAAGAACCTGCAGGCCGAGCAACATGCCAGTCAACAACAACACCAAGGACGGATGGAGGCAAGACTGGCTGAGCTCCTGGCGGTGCAAAGGGACATGAGCCATTCACTCCGTCGGATCGCCAACAACATGGGCAACCCTCCCTGTGACACCAGGCGCAGACCAGCACCAGCCACAGGGAGGGAGGAGGAGGATTTGTCCGACGGAGCGTCCCAAACATCGTCAAGGCCTGCATCTGAGGGTCCCTGGAGGAAGGTGGGTCGTCCATGGAAAAGACCGTGAGAGTCAGCGGACTATCCACATCTCCCAGGTCACCTGGCCTGGCACCTGGCCCTCTGGCGCAACAGCAGCACCTCATCCAATGACATTCTCTACCACATGGACTTGCTGGTCACAGTCTGACCAATGATGACCAACACTGTGGTCTGGACTCTGATGACTTTGAATGCCAAGTATACCATCTCCCCCTGTGAACTTTGGATTCTATGCACCCGGTAGAGCACCTTATTTTATCTACCAAAACACGTACCCCACCGCAAATAAAAATATTATTTTCTTCATGAGATGTTGCTGTCATTTTGCATTAGTTCCCAACATATGTGTGTGTAAATGTCAAACTATGCCTGAGTGTTGAACTAACTCCAGCCATCCATACCCTGGGATCTGAGTCTGGTACAGGACACACATGGGTCACAATGTATCATTCAATGCAGACATGGAGCACAACACTCACCTGTGATGGCCTCAAGCTGCTGATGGTGGGCTTGCAATACTGTGTGGACAGACCTATTTGGAAGAGTATCATTAAGGCGCAGAGGTCATGGCTCATGTGGAGGTTCCCGGGGAGGGAGTCCCAGGTATGTTTGGCCAGGTGGGAGAACTATGTCCTGCATGCTGGAGTAAGGTGGATGTGAAGAATGGTGGCCAGGGCAAGGTTGGATGCATGGAGATGGCCCAACGTGGTCTCGGATGACAGTGGTACAATGTTGGTTTGGGGTCGGGGTTGTGGCCTGCCTCCTGAGTGTGGGTGTGGAGTGTGAAGGACATCCTGCAGCAGACAGTGATACATTGCAGCTATCTCTGCTGGACGGTGATGTGGCTGGTGCGCCGGATGTTGAAGCTGAGGTATGCAGATGCACCCTGGATGTGGACAAGTTTCCCGGGAGTTTGGATGTACTTGCTCCGTAGAGGGCAGGGCAGTATTTGACATGGATGTTGTCGTGGACCTGGGGGATGGTCTGTCTTTCCTTGGAGTGGATCTATCTGGGGATCATGTGCATAATGCAGAGGGTGTTGCAGCCTGAGGTACAGATGCTGGTGATTGGCAAAGCAATTCATGATGCACACCATCTTGTGTGCGTGGCCACTGGGTGCTTGTGCAGGGCTTTTGCAGGTGGGACACAAGCAGTTGACCCAGCTGTAAGGGGACAATCCTCAGATGATTACCTCAGTCCTGTACAAGTCCAGCCTCAGGTGGCTGATGTTCAGCCATTCATCAATGGATCTCATGCATTCCTGAATATTACAACTGGCAATGTCTGCGTCTTTGGTGAGGGTGAGGAGCACCGGGCTGTCAATGGCATACGAGCTGATGATGAGGTGCTGTGCGCATGTGATGGTGGAGAGGGGGGTCCTGGACACATTTTACACTGACACGCTGAGAGATGATACCTGTGCCATGTGCCAGACGACGACACCATGCCACATGCAGAAGCCTTGAGTCCCACTCCCATGGCCATGCTGGGGTACAGAGATGGTAGGGAGTAGGAGGGACATGACCTGGTTGGTGTGACAGGGCCTGGAAGGCATGGCAGTGCTGTGTAGGCAGTTGGAGTTGCACACTCATCATGCAAATGTGTTGTGTGTGCGCTTAGTGTATGCCTGAGAGGAGGCGGTAGATTTGCGGATGGACATTGCATGGAGGGTGGCTGCAACATCAGACTGTAGTGTGATGTGGGTCATGCAAGGACATGATGGTCGTGCAATGTGTACGTTGCATGTGTAGACGGTACAGCCTTTGGCACCGCGTGGCCGCAACTGTGCCACTGACAAGCTGATGACAGCCAAATGAATGGGTGAAGGGAGGAAGGGAGGAGCATCTTTGAGGCGTGTGTGTTGCCAAATCTGGAAAATTTGTGTGCCCTTGCTGCAGGGGCTGCAGCAGCAGGCGTCATGTCCTGGAAACTATGCCACAAGTTGCACACAAAGACAAGGATGTCAGAAAGGACAACCGCAACAGGTGTATGTAAAGGAAGGAGTGTCCTGTTTTCCATGGCTCAACCCAGAGACAATGGATGCACATTCACCAAAGATGACTGACACCGGATCATGAAACTGAAGGCCGAGCTGCGCACAGGAAACACACCCTCAGCAGGTGTTGAGGGCCCGTTGTAGGGACCAACATGCCAAAATACATACACTGCCATGGACTTCATGCACAATAGAGAATCAAATCCATGAAGAACAGCATGCATGTTGCTAATCTACACATAGACTCATATGCACAATCTTTGACAACTATGCCAGAGATGCCGCATGCACAGTGGCAAGAGACCTGCATTGACAGAGATGAGGCACCTTGGATGGTGAGGAACACCTTTATTACTCAGGCTCACACCTAGGGAAATGCATCAATATGAACAGACTCACAGGTCATTTGGATGAACATGTGGGACCTACACTGGACACCCCCTTCGCACCACAGATGCTGTAAATCCATTGAACTGGCACACAAGTGAAGGGGGTGAGCCAAACACCCCCTGCTGCACACGGAGAGGCTGCAATTCCCCATTGAGCCTCTTATGGGGATGTCCCACACTATGTCCACCCGTAGCATCCCGTATGTTTCAGAGGGAAGTTTTACACACATTGATGCCTTCATCACAATCCACAATCCCATAACAGATGACTGTCACGAAGTGAGACTAACAATTCATGTGAGTCATGCTACATGTCATGTGCCCCATGGTGAGTCGACATGTATGCATAGTAACAAAACCTGCACAGGAGCAGTGCCCACACATTCCAAACAACTACCACACCCAAAATGCCTTGCTGCAATCCTTACCCAAAGGAGACTTTTCACCATGTCCGTGCATGTAACGCTGATTCAGCACACGTTGAAATACTCATGAGGAATAGCAGGAGCCCAACGATGCCACGAGCAGACAGCATGCGCAACTACCTGGGGATGACAGACACACAAGAAGTCAGCAAAAAGATAGTCATCCACATGCATGGTCATTTACTCTACATGAATTAGGTTGTCACCATGCTAGTTGAAAATTCAGTGTCTCAGCTAAAATGTGTGGAATGACATCGTCACTCGAGTGAGACAAAAGAACACACCTCTAAGTCACTTAGCATACAGTCAGCTGGACACACACATTGTAACACATGCCACACAAGGCTCCAAGCGTGCACACTCAGACCCAGGGACTCACCATTATGAGAAGAAGTTGCGTATGAGCTGACTCCGGATGTCCTCCTCCTCCTCCTCCTCCTCCTCCTCCTCCTCACTTGCCTCGTGACCAAGCCCTTCATCCTCCTCGGGTGGATGTTCCTGATCATCCGGATCCAGGATGAGTGGCACAGCTTTCTCCACTGCCATGTTGTGCAGCATGCAGCACACGAGGAAGATTTTGCAGACCTTCACCGGTGCATATTGGAGGGACCCGCCTGTTTTGTGGAGGCACTGGAATCGGCTCTTCAGGAGGCCAAACGTCCTCTCAATCACTCGCCTGGTCTGCCCATGGGCGTTGTTGTAACGGTGATCTGCAGCTGTTCTGGGGTTGCGGAGAGGCGTCATCAGCCATGGCATGTTGGGATAGCCAGAGTCCCCTATATGGAAACATCAGGTAAAGAAGTAGGTCAGGAGATGCCGTAACATAAAAAGATACCGCTAAATACAGGACAAACAGAGTATACCCACCAACAAGACATGCTCGTTCGCTGTGCAGCCGCAGCATCATTTCTGGCACCCTGCTACGCCTCATGATGTAGCCATCGTGTGCTGACCCTGGAAAACGTGCACTGACATGGGAAATCAGCACGTTAGGTAGACACACCACAAGGGCATTAATGGAGTGATAATGTTTTCGGTTTCTATAGGCTACCTCCTGTGCCTGTGGTGGTACCAAAGCCACATGTGTCCCATCAATTGACCCAATTACATGGGACATCCCTCCCAGGGCATAGAACTCACCCTTGATACCTGTCAACTGCTCACGAGTGCGAAAATGGATGAATTCATCCAGGTGCTCCAACATGGCTTCTAAAACATCATGCAGGACACGGCTGAACATGGTCTGGGACATGCCACCGACATCAGCTATGGTTAATTGAAACGTACCGGTGGCAAAAAAATGTAGGGCTGCCATCACCTTCATCTTGGGGGTCAGCGCAGTAGGATACCTGTGTCGCGGTTGGAGGTGTGGTTCCAGCCGGGCGGTCAAGTGCTCAATCAACTCTTGCGAGAAGCGGTAGCATCGTATGAGGCACATTCCCTCATGGCACCCAAGTCTGGCACTGGTCGGGGGAGAGGCGGTGCCCTGCAGAAATTTGGAAGGAATAACGAAGAGTGAGTACATTACAACACCAATGTCAATTAACTGAGCACATGTTCAACAGCTAATACACATCTGCTAAATACAGAGTCTGGTCTGTGCAAAACATCCAGGACACGTATGCCAGCCAGGTGAGACTCCTACGAAGAGCCAGCTACAACCGTTGATTGTCAAGTTTGACATTACATGCCCTGAAACTAGCTGTGGGCCAGAGTAAGTGAACAGCCAGAGACATCACAGGAGTGACATACATCCACATATCTGCATTTCAAGGATGTAATCTCATACAGACAGCTGATGGCAAACTAGATGCACAGGTCACATGTCATTCAAAAAGTACAGATCACACACATTGCCATGAAGGGGTACATGTCAAAACTGATAACACAGACATTGAGACAACGCAGATATGTCCTCAGGTCGAAATACCATGTTCGATGCATACAGACACATGTTATGTGGGATTCCACATGTGGCATGGTGTGCGTAATTGTGTGCCATGCACATCTACATACAGACACATGTTGGATGCAGCAACAGCAGATGCAGTTGACGGAACACCAACAGCAAGCTCATGGGAAAACATGACACACACATGACATAGTCACATCGTGGCACGCTGGTAGTTAGATGTCAGGTGTAATTATCCGTGTACCTGGCATCAGGGGACAGTTGCGGGTGTTGGTGACTGTGCCATCCCAGTGATGCAGTGCTTGACATGTTTGTACTCCATGCACACATGTGCAAAGTGTGAAGGGGAAGTGTGCCACATAGTGCCCCATCACACATGACATGTGTACACAGGTCATCACACATCTATTGTGCTACAACATGAGGAGACATGTGCCACATCACTGCCTGACACACCTAGTCGCTGCACATGAAGGACTGCACTGACAATGACTTGATGTACAGCCTTGTGCGAGTCTGACACCTCCATTCATTTCGTGTGCGCCTCCTAACACCAGTGTAAGCTGTGAAATGCACCGTACACACGCTCTGAGGGCGTGTGTATGGTTGTATCACTATATTTGGGTTGGGTAGGAGTACGCGTGTGTGTACGGACCATACACCCGTACGTGTACGACCAGTTTGTACACCTAGGTGTACACACTGGTCGTACACGTATGTGTACACACTGGTCGTACACGTACGTGTACACACTGGTCCTATCCCCTTAGTAGTGTTGGCGTAGGTGTACGCCATAGTGATACGGCCCGTACACGCGTGTGTAGGGGTCATATCCCTATAGTGGTGTTGGCGTAGGTGTACGCCATAGTGATACGGCCCGTACACACGTGTGTAGGGGTCGTATCCCTATAGTGGTGTTGGCGTAGGTGTACGCCATAGTGATACGGCCCGTACACACGTGTGTAGGGGTCGTATCCCTATAGTGGTGTTGGCGTAGGTGTACGCCATAATGATACGACCCGTACACGCTTGTGTACGGGTCGTATCCCTATAGTGGTGTTGGCGTAGGTGTACGCCATAGTGATACGACCCCTACACACGTGTGCACGGGTCGTATCACTATGGCGTACACCTATGTCAACACTACTATAGGGATACGACCCGTACACACGTGTGTAGGGGTCGTATCACTATGGCATACACCTAAGTCACCACTACTATAGGGATACGACCCGTACACGCATGTGTAGGGGTCGTATCACTATGGCGTACACCTACGTCAACACTACTATAGGGATACAACCCATACACGCGTGTGTAGGGGTCGTATCACTATGGCGTACACCTATGCCAACACCACTATAGGGATACGACCCCTACACACGCGTGTATGGGTCGTATCACTATGGCGTACACCTACGCCAACACCACTATAGCGATGCGACCCGTACACACGCGTGTACGGGCCGTATCACTATAGTAGTGGTGCCCTAGGGGTACGTGTGAAACGCACCGTACCTATGTGGGGATTTGAAAATTACAATGGGGACACATAAGGGACAAGTATTAGGGCCTAAATGCATGCTGGTTGTCATGGATACCGAGTTTCAAGATCACATTTTTCCATCATGTGGGCTGGAAAAAGCAGTTGGCCACATTATACATTGTTGCAAAGTGGTTGTTGACTTGACATGCTGCTGCAATTTTGAAAGATGCTAATGCTGTCACTGGTGTATGTTTAGAGGGATTGGAGGAAACGTAGGATGCAAATGAGTCTGACCAATCACTCTGTACTCCTGTAAATGAAATAGGCCAGCAAGGCAGATATAAGTCAGGCAGAACCCATGAGAGGGCACTTGCCTGCACAACATGTCAGTTAACACCACTGCTGCTGTCTTGTCTTCCTCTGGCACCATGTCAAGGTCTGTGGAGAGGGCCCAGCCATTCACACAGGTGAAGAATGAGGCGTTGCTGGACGTCATCCTCCCACAGGCCCCCAGCCTGTATGGTAGACCAGGGGAGCAGATGAGTGCTGACTCCATTACCTTTGACTGTGCCCCTTTTTTTGTGACTGTCACTTCTGGCATTGTGTCCAGGTGTGACAGACATGCAATGTTGTTTAGAGTGGGTCCCAGGGGGGTGGGATGGCTTATGTCTCTCATGCAGAGCATGATGGGGTTCATGTGTGCACTCCTCACTTGCATTGTGCTTACTGTGACATACACTGCATGGTGCATGGCACATTCAGCGTGGCTAATCCTCTTGGGCATTCTTGTTCTATAGTCCTGAGCTGATTCAGTGGTCCCCTTGGTGTGACAGATGACTGTACCCACAGATGTGTGTGAGTTGAGTGGAGCTGTGGTGAGAGTGTCCAAATGATGTGTACGCCCCCTGGACATTGATGTGTGTGAATGTTCCTTGTCATGTGGGTGAGTGTCTATGTGGAGTGTTGCACCACAGCTGCATGGAGGAGGCAACTGCTCTACCCATCTGATGTGAGAAGTAAGCCGTGCTGTGTGTCTGACTTGCTGAGCTAGCCCCACGCCTGTGACACCCACAGGCAAGTGGCACATGTGCAGAGTGAGGTTTGTATCCGCTGTTGCCAATGGCAGGTGAATGATCTGTGCCTGTGTGTGTCTGTGTACTCTGCTGAGGTTGCGTCAGTGGCCTGGGGCATGTGACTGCTTGGAGGTGCTGTCCATCAGCCTTGTGTTGCTTGTGATGCACAGTGTGTGCCATGATCAGGGAGTGTGTCGAACCCCTCATGCCACCTGTGTACTTTCAATGCCGTGTAGTGCATTGGGGCTTACACAGAGGCGAATGTCCCTATGACAAAGGTGCTATGAGTTGGCAGCATACTATGCCCTGCTCAACATATCAAAGATGTTCAAATGTGTGTCTCTGTGACATGGAGCAGGTGTAGTGATGTAGTCTCACTTTCTCATCCTCACAGGTAACCGCCTACCAGAAGGGTAAGATTTGGAAGCGGGCCGTCAGTGCCGTGATCTCGGTGGAGGGTCGCAGTCGGCGCCTGCCCCAAGTGAGGAAACGCTGGCAGGACATCCGGTGCTGGACCAGGAGGATCGCCCGGGTCCTGCTGGGGGACTCACCACCACGCAAGCACGGCGAGCGCCGGCGCCTGACCCACCATATGAAGCGTGTCCTGGCGGTGGTCTTCCCTGAGATGGATAGGCGGTTACAGGAGAGACAGCAGCAGGAAGGGGTAGGTACATGTATGTTTGTTGTGTGTCACCACCTTTTGGAAGTGCTCAGTCGCCTGGATACACTGCCAGGGTTTATATGTGCAGTGCATATCCTGTTGCCCCAAGTCAACCAGTGCTGTTCTTCCTCCCTTCCCCTCCTTGACATGTGTTCCCTGGTCTGTGTGTAATCACTATTGCACATGGTCATCTAGGCTGCAAGTTAATCAAGGTGCACAATGCTTTCAGCATCATGTGTGGGGGTGGTCTGTGACATGTGTTGGTACCTTGCCTGTGCCCTGTCCTGTTCACTCATTTGGGGGTCCATAATTGTCGGCACTGTCCTGAGTCTCAACATAGGAGTGTGAGGTTTCAAATAAACAGACTTGCAGCATGCATTACCGATGTAGTGGCCTCAGACATGATGTGCATGAGTGGGAGATATGCATAGTGCCGGGACGGTTGCTCCTGTTACAGTGAGATCATTCAAGGACCATGGAGCAGTGTGCCCACTACAGTCCCCTGAGACACCTTTTCCTAGGAATCATGTGTGGCATCAAACACTGTGCCCATTCACTGTGTGTTCAGCATAGGTTTGCCTCTGTGGCATTGTTCCATGGCCTCATTTGTATTTACGTGAAGTGTGCTACATGTGTCCACTGTCCAGGGTGACCCCATTAGTCTTGTGCATCCTCACACTGAGCAGTGCCTGTGTGTCTATGTACAACTATCTGTTGATGGTTGTTTGTCACAAATATGTGTGGTCAGCCTCCGTGCTCCCAATAAGGTACGTCAGGTTTAGTCTAGAGAACAGCTGCTAGAGATTGGAGGGAGAGCAGACAGCGGGACCGTTGCTGATACCGCCCAAGACAGTGCTACTGTCCCGGGGTGGAGAGCAGGGAACTCGCACGCTAATATGTTTGACCACCTTAACTGTGGGCTAATAAATAGTAGGTCACTAGTAAAACACTACTCTGAAATAGCGCTTTTAATCGTTGACATGAAGCTAGATGCCCTGTTTCTCACAGGAACCTGGATCAGAGCAGATTCAGTTGTGGAGATAGGTCTTGCCTGTCCAGATGGTTTCAAAATTATACATAAACCTAGGGAGGAGGGCATGGGAGGAGGGGTAGGGATGATTTTTAGGGAGGACCTCAATTTCACTCTGCTGCATGTAGACAAATTAGAGGGAATCGAACTGATGGGCTTCGCGCTTCAGGAAGCTAGAAGTAATCTCCTCTCAGGCTTGCTGTGTTATCGTCCTCCGGGGAGTAATACTACACAACAGCCCTTCTTAAACACCATCATCAACTTATCCCTATCTCACTCCAACATGGTCATCTTGGGAGATTTTAATTGGTGGGAGAATGCTAGTTTGAAAAATCAGCTAAGAGATCTGAAAGACACCTGTCAAAATCTCGGTCTCCAACAACTAGTTACCTCCCCGACTCACCAGGGAGGACATATCCTTGACCTTTTATTTGCAAATGAGTCAAGGGTGGAACTCCTAAATATCTCCCCTCAAATATGGACGGACCACTACCTACTACATTTTACAGTACGGTCAGTTCTCCCCCCTACCCAAGTTAACACTGCCGTGCTGTACCGGAAAGGGAGAAACTGGTCCAAATTAGCAAGGACAGGTGCTCTCCTGCCAACGCCCACGGTGAGCCTTTTCCAGAGCTCATGCACAGTGGAGGATAATTATAACACTTACCAGGAGTACGTCACAGCTGCATTATACGAAGTGATCCCTATAAAAAAAACTGCAAGTCAGAAATAAAATATCAGCGCCTTGGTACACTGAAGATCTGAGGCAACTAAGACTACAATGTAAGAAAGCAGAAAGAACATGGAGGAAGAGCTATCTGGATAGGGACAGGGCCACCTTTAAGATAACATTGAGGAGGTACAAGTCGTGCATCCTGGAAAGTAAGGCTAACTTCTATGCTCAATCCATCTTACAAGCCCCAAACAGAATTACGGAGCTCTTTAGAATCGCAAGAACCATCTCAGCTCCATCCTGCTTGGAGAAGAAAGTAGAAGCTTCACAAAAGTTGTGCGACGAGATCGCCACTCATTTTAAAGACAAAGTGGCCAAGATTGTCGACCGCCTTAAGGATAATGATGTGACGACCCAGAATCCTGGTAAAGAGACACTCAAGGGGACCCTGGACCACCAACACTCTTTGCTCATTTTCCCCACTATGCCGGCCTCTATTTTCAATTCTATGGTCAGCAGCATCTCCTCCGGCTCACCCTTTGATCCTTTGCCCCAGAAAGTGTGGAAGTCCTACGGTCATCTCACCTTTCCCTGGTTGCGCCAGATCTGCAACCAATCTCTGGAAGTAGGGTCGGTTCCAGAAAGTTGGAAGCAGGCTGTGGTGTCCCCTCTTATCAAAAAGCCCTCCCTGGACCCAGCCAATCCGGCTAACTTTCGGCCCATCTCCCTCCTTCCTTTCCCAATCAAGATCTTGGAAAGGGTTGTGAGTAGATCTCTTTCGGAATTCCTGGAAGAGCATCACCTACTTGACATGGACCAGTTTGGTTTCCGCCCTGGTCATGGGACGGAGTCGGCCCTGGTCACGATGCTGGATAACATGCGAAAGCGGGCTGACACCGGGAGCACCGCGGTCTTGGTGCTCCTGGATATGTCAGCCGCATTCGACACGGTGAGTCACCCTATCCTGTTGGCACGACTGGAGGAATTGGGTGTAAAGGGTCAAGCATTGCAGTGGCTCCGCTCTTATCTGGCAGGGAGACAGCAGGTGGTGACGTTGGGGTTGTTTACCTCTGAGAAATCCCACGTAACCTTTGGAGTACCACAGGGTTCCAGCATCAGCCCCATTCTTTTTAATATTTACTTGCAACCACTATTTGCAATCATCAAGGCGTTTGGGGTTGAGCTTGTAAACTATGCAGATGACACACAACTGGTATTTTCGCTGGAAGGAAAACAAGCGGTGTCTCTGGAGCAATGTCAAAACTGCATGAGCCTGACAACAGATTGGCTGCGGCGTAACTCCCTGCAGTTTAATGGAGACAAAACCGAGGTGTTGTTTTATTCACTGCTAAACCAGACTCACCGTCTGCAGTTGGAGTTTAGGCTTGCTCCAGATGAGGCTCCACTGGTTCCAGCAAATACCATTCGTAACCTTGGCGTCTTGCTCGACAATAATCTCCAATTGAACTCGCAGGCGAACAAGACAGCCAGCGTGTGCTTTGGACTATTACGAGTACTCCGTAGGATTCTTCCGTTCTTGCCAGGGGATATGCGTGCCGTGATTGTAAGGAGCACAGTACTCAGCAGAATGGACTACTGTAACTCTCTGTACCTGGGTGCTCCCTAGTATATTTTGCAGGGATTACAGAGAGTTCAGTCGGCTGCAGCAAAGCTGGCGCTAAACCGCAGACGCGACTCCTCCACCACTCAGGCGCTGCGTGAGCTGCACTGGCTGCCAGTCAGAGAAAGGATCCTTTTCAAATCTCTTTGTCTGATCCACAAAGCAACACACGGGGTGGGTCCGATTCCCCTGCAGGAGAGATTTTCACGCTATCTCCCCCCGAGACAGCTGCGTTCCTCCAACGCTAATCTGCTGGCACAACCCAGATTCAAACGTGTCCGGTTGGGTGGGAGGGCATTTAGTGTGGCAGGTGCTCGGATGTGGAACGAGCTCCCTCTGAGGATCAGACAGCTTGACTCCTTAATGGAATTTAGAAAGAGTCTAAAGACCTGGCTCTTCCCAGTAGCCTGATCGCCGCCGTCGCCGTCTACTCCTCTCAGCATAATTCACCAACTGATCTGTCAGAGCGCCAGGATACCCGTAGGGTGATAGCGCGCTATATAAGCTCATATACAATACAATACTACAATACAGCCTCACGAGGTGATGTTGAGCAAATTTAGGAGTTCTTGATGTACATTTTAGTAAATCCAGATTAAGAGGTGTAACTACTTGCTCTGTTTCAATCACATTGTCTCAGGTAGGGGGGGTTTGTGCAGGCAAGGCCTACATGTCCAAACCTTATGTCTCCTTGCCAGGTCTGACCTGTGTGTGATAATTGTCTGGACAGACACTCAACATGCAGTGACCCAGGCATGTTGTGCAGGGTGTAATGTTTGTGCTTTGCAGCATGTGGCAAAAGTTAAAAGACATGTTTCCTGCTCATCCATTTTTGGCACTGGTGTGTGCTCCAGATGCTACGTAGTTTGGTCTGTGTGTGCTGACATCTGTGTGGACATTCTTGGTTCCCATGAGGGTGTCTCCTCAGTGCAGGTGCTCCTTATTCTGACACAATTGCAGGGCCATTAGCTAATGCATTGTCCTGTGTCTGGACATGTGTGCCACGCCACGTGACAGGTAGTGGGTCAGATGTGTTGCCAACTGTGACAGGTGGCATGATTCAAGTTGTTAGTCAAGATGTCTTGTACCTTGGCACTCACTACACTTGTCAACATGTCCCAATAGTTTATATGCTTGACTTTGATTTTTTTTCCTGAATGACAATAATGTGCCTGCATGACAGATGTCTCACAAGGAAGTGCACAAGAAACCACCTTTACACTTTTGGGGGACACGATGGCACATTTAAAAGAAAGGCACAGTTCTGTAAAAAAATTGATTAGAGATTATACATATACATGTTCCCACAGTGTGGTTGCATTTGGGTTAGTCCTCGTTTGTTGCTGATACCAACTTACGGGTGTCAAGTCATCCAGACCACCGTGGTGACATGTATATGTACTTCCTGATACCACATTTCTTCTTTACAGTGGCTTATTTGCATTAGGCTGGCAGCTCATACAATGACTGTGTAAATGTAGTTTTTTGTGCACCTCCTTGTGTGACTTCTGTTATCCAGGCACATGTGTGTTCTGTTCCTAAAGTGGCACATTTACACATTCCAAACATGTCGATTGTGTAAAGTGTTGTGATTCCGAAGGGATCACAATGTATTTCTTTAGGGTTTACAAAGTACTCACAGGTCTCTGAGTGTGGGGACACCTTCAGCAGTGGCGTCTGTTATTTGGCCTTGGGTGCACCAACACTGTTTCTTTCACAGTGAAGAAGAGGTGGCATGCCTTCATAGTCTGGCTGTGCTCCACTGTTCACAGACACTAGCTTCTCAGTATAATTGGATATCGAGTTATTTGCTGTTGTGTCCTGATGTTCATTTTTTCAGGTGGCATGGTGGGTGAACCAACTGGGGAGTGCAGGGCTTACATATGTGCGGAGTATTCTAGATGTTACTCATGATGCATTTCCTGATATGCACTGTGACCTATTTTGTTTGGACTCATGTGTCAGATGTACACAGGTGACTGATTTTTTCATGTCTCTTCACCTTGCACACAGCATCATCGGGGGACACCGAGGGAGACACTGGCACGGACCAGGAGGAGGGATCGAGCACCGGTGCCACCATTGCTGGGGAGTCGGCGGAATCAAGTGGCACGGAGAGTGAGGGCAGTCAGGCGGAGGACCTGTCTATTACCAACACCGACTCCGACGCTGACGGGTCCGAGGCTGAGCTCCCTGGGGGGGCGGAAGCTGCTCCAACAGCTGGCAGCAGCACTACAAGTGTCACCGCCCCCTCCATTCCCATTACTGCCCTCCCAGTTGCTCGGATCCCTTCTGTCCGTGTAGGGCAACAACGTGTCTCCTTCGTGCCAGGCACCGCACCCCCTGCTCCTGTCTCCCCTGCTGCCCTCACTGCCGAGTCTGTGGACATTCAGCGGCAGTTGCAGGTTGGGCAGACATCGATCCTGACTGTCCTCCATGGCCACACCAGACTGCTGACACAGATGGTGTCGTACATGGAGGGCATGTCATCAGCGATGCCTGACCAACGGATGTTGCTGAGGTCCATGGACTTGTCACTGACGGCAGCAGTGAGTCTCCTGCAGCGCTTCGTCCCCCCTACCCCTGCACCATCCACACTTCCCACTCCCATGCCTGTCCCAAGCACACACAGACAGTCCCAGGCACGCACCCCACCAGACACAGGCAGCACACCAACAGGGAAGGGCAAGCACACACCTCATGTCACCCACACTCAGGGGGAAGAAGGCACACCCACTGGGTCTAGGGCACACAGGTAGACACGCAGCCACAGCCCAAGTCCGCATGCCTCACTCCCCAGTCCCTCCAATGTCACTCCCCTCGGCTCCCCTGCCCCACAGTCTGAGAAAGAGTCATACTTGGCTGTGCTGGGCCTCAGCCCCATTGCTTCACCATCGCGCAAACGGGCAAGGCACTCCACGGGTAGGGGAGTTGAGTCCCCCCCCTGTCTACCACCTCCCCCAGTAGCGCTGCAACCCATCCCTCTGACCCCCCCTCCTTGGGGCCTGTGGTTCCTTCGGGTGCAGGGGAGATGCTGGTCGTGCTTGCGGACGTGTGCAGCGCCATGCTAACCTCCACCTTTGGCGCTGCCCCACCCCCTGTGGTGGAGTCGTCCGTCCCTGCACCCACAACACCTACCCTTCCCCCTCCTGCCCCTGCGGAGCCTGGTCCTTCCCCACATGATGCCCGCCCCCGTAGCTGAACCTGAGGTTTAGTATGTGCAGGCAAGCTCGGGGAGACGCGTTGACATGTGTCCCCCCCCAGGACTTCGCACCTGGACTGGCCCTATGGCCATTGTAAATATTGTCCTTTTATACCTTTTAATTTCATGCTGAATAACGCATTTTGTTTTTCCTTTGAGCACGATTGGTTTTCAGGTATTGATGTTGGTGCGAATGCTCCATGAGTTGGGGTGGTGATCATGTGTTAGGTGTCTGGGAAATGTCGTAGTCTGCTGCTCATGGGGTGGACCCTGGTATCTGCGTGCCATCACAAGGTCTCTGAAAAGAATCTTTGGTCGTGTATGCTCTTTGTGTTTGGAGACATTGTCCCAAGGAGTGTTCCTTCCTCTGTGGCACCTGACATCTTCCCTGCAGAGAGTTGCACAATTGTTGTGCTGACCTGTGTCTACATTTCCTTGGTGGGTGACGGATCCCTTCAACTCTGGCCATGCCTGCTCATCAATGTCTCCGGCTGCATTGTCTGTGCCATCCTTGGTAGTCACTGTACTTGTGTATAGAGTATGTTGCCATGCCTTCATGTAGAAATTGTCCCTTTTCCGCACTATGCATGTGTGTACTCCCAGCCTAGCACACATAGGTACTTGTTCTGCAGGGTATTTGGTCACCTGACTCACAATTGTGGGCATTGTATCTGTGGGAAGTCCACCCTATTCCTTCCATGGGAGACAACAACTTGGTGGCTGTCCCAGCACCTGTACATTCCAATCAGTCCTGGAATATGCGTGACAGTGTGTGTTCCCTTTGGCTCTCTTAGTTTAGTAGGCTTTAACATAACTATACAGTCTTGTGACATGATCTCTGTGTGTGTATTGTGCTGCATCTGCCAGGGGTGGATATGCATGTGTCATTTGTCCTCACACCCACATGTGGTGTGTCATGCAGTGGGGCAAAGACATCCATCCTCATGGGAGTGGGACACTGCTGTCAGTGATGTGTTGTTATGGCACTCTCAACATAGTCGCACATTGGGTATGCGTTCATACACCCATGGAGTTGTGGTCATCTGAGGATGATGTACACACCCCCATGTCTCTGTCCACTGCTGGTAGTGATATGCACCCACCCCTCACACGTCTCTGTCCACTGCTGGGAGTCCTCTGCACCCACCCCTCATATGTGTGGACACTGCTGGGAGTCCTCTGCACCCACCCCTCATATGTGTGGACACTGCTGGGAGTCCTCTGCACCCACCCCTCATACGTCTCTGTGCACTGCCGGTAGTGATATGCACCCACTCCTCATATGTCTGTCCACTGCTGGGAGTCCTCTGCACCCACCCCTCATATGTGTGGACACTGCTGGGAATCCTCTGCACCCACCCCTCATATGTCTGTCCACTGCTGGGAGTCCTCTGCACCCACCCCTAATATGTCTGTCCACTGCTGGGAGTCCTCTGCACCCACCCCTCATATGTCTGGACACTGCTGGGAGTCCTCTGCAGCCACCCACCCACCCACCCACCCCCTTGGTGCAGTACACTGCTGTCCTGGGCATACATCCCCCCACAATTTTCTGCTAATATGCTGCACCAGGCCGTAGTCCGATATTTGTGGCGTGTGTACGCCTTGTTTCCATAATGTACTGGTGCCGTAGGGGTATGGGTGAGACGGACTGTACCCCTGCATTCATAGGGTGTGTACGGTCCGTACCACGGTGCCCCTACATCACCACTACAATGGTGGTACGGACTGTACCCACGCCCCCCAGAGCGTGGGTACGGTCCATACCACCATTGTAGTGGTGACGTAGGGGTACGCGTGGTATGGACCGTTCCCATGCACTCAGAGCGTGGGTACGTCCGTACCACGCGTACCCCTACGTCACCACTACAATGGTGGTACGGCCCGTACCCACGCCCCCAGAGCGTGGGTACGGTCTGTACCACCATTGTAGTGGTGATGTAGGGGTACACGTGGTACGGCCCGTACCCATGCCCTCAGAGCGTGGGTACGTCCATACCACGTGTACCCTTACGTCACTACTACAATGGTGGTACGGACCGTACCCACGCTCTGAGGGCATGGGTATGGTCCATACCACGCGTACCCCTACATCACCACTACAATGGTGGTACGGACCGTACCCACGCTCTGGGGGGCGTGGGTACGGGCCGTACCACCATTGTAGTGGTGACGGGTACGCATCCACGTCCACTTCCATTGTGGCAGTACATGGGATTGGTGGACACGCCCCCCGAAGTGACCAGACCATGGAGGTAATTTATGTGCAGGATATATATGTTTTTAATTGGGTGGGGGTTATGTTTCCTGCCCCTCGCCCCCCCCTTTGCCCCTGGGTGTTGTTCTGACCTTCTGCGGCGTCTGCGTCGGTTTCTGTGCACCAGGTCGTAGGCTAGGAGGGCCGGGATGACACGTAGGATGGGGTCCATGGCTGTCCGTCGCGTACCGGTGCTCCTTCTTCGCGTCGTCCTCAATTTCCCGGGAGTTTTTGGCTGCCGTAAAAAATGAGCGGTGCGGAGTGACGTAGGCATGGATCGTACTTGCTGGTCCGTAAAACGTACGCGATGTCCCGGATCGGAATTGTGGGTATTTTTTTGCCGGTCGGTGTTTTGTACGACTCGTACGGAAATGGTATTTCTGTACGATTCGTACTTGCGGGTTTGTAAGATGGTTTTCCCGGGTACGAGTCGGAAGGTGAATACACTCCATACGACCATTCGTACCCGGGTTTTACAGGATCGGAATCGGCACCAAGGTATAATATCATCATGGGGGGATTTTAATATATTGATGAACCCCGCTCTTGATAAATCCACTGCAAGACCAACAGTACATGCCCCTAAAATGAGAGAGGCAGCGCAACAGCTAATTAATAATCTCGGCCTAAGGGAGAAATGGAGACTAAAGGCAGGTCCTAGAAAAGAGTTCACCCCCCAGAATAAAAAATATTCTCACGCCTCTAGAATAGATTTTTTTCTTGTTGATACAAGACTAAGCAAAAATATTTCTACAGTTATGCACCAAGCAGAGCACCCTTCAGATCATGGGGCGATAGAATAAGTAATATTTTTTGAAAATCATCGAACTGAGTCTAGGTGGACCCTAGACCGTATTCTCTTAGTGAATCAAGAGGTTGTAGATGCTTTAAAACAGGACACTGTAGAGATTTTTTTAGATCAATGAAACCTCGGCCCCAGCACACATCGTGTGGGTTGCCTTTAAGGCATATATCCATGGAAGGATAACAGGTTATGCATTGCTTCAAAGGAAGAAAGGAGAAATGTAACTAAGAGAACATGAATCTAGAATCAATAAGGTTTAGAAAGATCTTATGAACTGTAAAAATTATGCTTTAAGAACTGAACTTCAAAGGAAATTGAATGAGGCCAAGGAATACTTAGATGAGTTTCTAGAAAGAAGTGTGCGGGAGAGGAGGGATGCCAGTAAACTGGCTTATTATGAATACGGAGAAGGGTGTGGGAAGTTATTAGCCTGGAAGACAGAGCACTATCTACTTTGAAATGAGATTAAGGATGTGCAGATTGGTCCTACCAAAGCACACTGTCTGGAAGATCATAAAATTGGGGTGGCATTTATGGATTTCTTTCAAGATTTCTATACTGAGGACATAAAACTGCTCAGATAAAAGTAAATGACTGGCTACAACAGGGCACTCTCTCTAGATTAAATGTTATGCAACAATTATTCCTCTATCAGGAAATATTCGGTATAGAGGTAGGAAAATCTATCAGACAGTTAAAGAGATGGAAAGCAGCAGGCCCAGATGGCATCCCGATCGAGTTATATAAGGTCCTGAGCGAACTGCTTGAGCCGCACCTAACTAAACTACCGAACAACATTTATATTAAACATTTTCCTTCCCCAACCTCTTGGAAAGAGGCAGTCATAACATTAATTTTAAAACCCAGCAAGGACCCCAAGAAACATAAGTTGTATAGACCAATTTCTTTACTTAGCAGTGACTACAAAATATTCACGCAATTACTTGCCAAAAGGTTAGATAGTGTACTAAATAATATTATACATGATAATCAAGAGGGTTTTATGAAACATAGGCAGCTTCATGATTTAACACATGATTTGGTGAGCGCAATTGACATTGCTATTACAACCAAGACCCCTTTAACCGTTATAATTGTCGACGCTGCCAAAGTGTTTGACAGAGTCTGCTGGCCCTAGCTGTACGAAGCTATGGAACAAAATGGATTAGGTAATAACTTCTTTAAGGCTATAAGATCAGTATATAATGCACCAACAGCAAGGATAGTGATAAATGGGTCACTCACATCAAGAATAATTATAGGTCGGGGTACCTGGCAAGGATGCTCACTGTCACCCCTCCTTTTTAACTTATATATAGAACACTTGGCAAGAAGAACAAGGTTGGAGCAGAAAATTCCCCTTTTCAATACTTGGGCTGGACTTAAAAAGAAGCACTATATGCTGATGATCTTATAATCTATACACGCAATCGAGAAGCATCATTACCAGTCATAATGTATCTAATGGAGGCCTTTGGGAGAGGCTCTGGATATTTAGTTAACAAGGATAAAATGGAGACCATGACTTGGAATAGTCCATCTGACTCCTCATTATAAAGGACAGAAATCAGATACCTTAGGGTAAGAGTAGGTAAAGACCTGGATAAAATGGCACTTATCAACTTTAACAGAATTAGGTTGGAAACTAAGAAGCTGTTGCATTCATGGATGCATCTACCTCTATTTTAGGTTGAACAAACAGTCAAGATGATGATTCTCCCTAAAATTACCTTTATATTCAATGCTCTGCCTTTAAACTTTAAAACTGAGTGGTTCAGAAACTTACAAGGAGGCTTGAATAGTGTTATTTGGAAGAATAGCCTGGAAAAAACTGCGTAAAAAGAAAATAGATGGAGGAATAGCACTTCTGGATTTCCAGCTATATTATTGAGCCGTCTCTCTGAAAAATGTAAGACAGCTAGTAATGGATAACAACCAAAGAATTCCTCCGCGTCTTAAGGCTTGAAAAACAACCTCTCGGATGAAGGCATCTATTTTCTTTTTAAATTTGTCCACCGCAAGTTCTTTAAGAAGATTAAATTCAAGGTTTTATCAGCAGCTTGTAAACTCTGGCCCAAGTTAAAAGGTTTCTTGGAATTCCATATGACAGTTGAAATGCCCCGATATGGAACTCGTCTGGAACCCCTCAATGTCTTCAAGACACCGAGCTTTCCCTTTATTAACAGCAGGCTTGACAAGATGGGGTCAACTGTTTGATCAAGGTTCCATGCTATCATGGGATTCTTTAGCAGATAGTACCAACTTCATTTTATCTAGGTTTAAAAATTACCAACTAGTAAGTTGGTCCCGCAAGAAATCTCATATCGGGCTCAAAATAGACTGGGAGGATGAGATGGCGAGAGATCATGTTTATTTGAAGGAAGTATCCAAGTGGTATTGGATATTTGTGCAAGAGGATGACGGTCCTCCAATGCTGCCAGTGGAGATTTGGAAGATGGTCCTGCCGGGGCTGGACATCCTAAAATTACGGCAAGTATCTATGGCTTGACTTTGGGTTATGATGAGGCCTGCACCCTTGAGGAGGAACCACCTATTTACTTTATACAGGGTGTATTGGTCCCCTAAGAAACTGTCAAAGATGGGAGGATGCAAGAATAGGTTGTGCCCTAAGTGTGCGCTGGAGAATGCAGACAATGTTCATCTAGTATGGCAGTGTCCAATAATCCAACTCTTCGGGCAACATGTGGGTAAATTTCTGTCTAGACTGTTTGGGGGCAAGACAGAACTAAGCCTCAAATTGATTATTTTTGGGGTCTTAGTTGGTGATGCAAACTACCACAAATTGGGGAAAATATGGGCTTAATTGCTTTTTACTATGATAATAATTGCACAAATGGGAATCTGCACAAAATGGGGTTCTCCCTTAACACCATCTATACTCGAGTGGGTGACCTATGCTAGTCACATTGATTGGCTGGACTGCTCAAATAGCTTGGCTAAAAGGATACAAATGTGGGATCCACTGCTTGCAAATACTGGGTGATCCAGCCGGGTGGGTAGATTGGCCAAGTGAGGTGGTCCCTCTGCACCGGTACAAGATCCATAATACAAAAACAGTCCACGGATTAAGACACACTTCAACAGTTGTGGAGGTTGGTAAGGTTGGAAGCAACCTCCGCCACAAATGGTTTGAAGGAGGCTTTTAAAGGAGATTAAGCCAGTATCGATACTGCTGCACCTCAGGTCACTCCCAGCTTAGATCTCGGGCCTAAGTCATATATGAAGACTAAAAAAAACAAGAGCATTTTTACCTTCTTCCTACCTAAATAGCAGCAACAACATATCATGGTTAAGTTTTAGTTACAAAATAGGAAATAATAAGATATGCTTACTCATGCTGCAACTACAACACACTGACTAGAACCCTATACCTAAGAGGAAGCTGGCACACAATGGATTCCTCATGCTGTAGATGGCAAGGCTGACGGTAGGAAGAACATTCTCATATATACTATAGACACCAATGTTGTGTTGGCTTTACATTATGCACTACGCTTCAGGAAAATCTATTAATAATCTTGACACCAGTGGAATAGTTAAGGCCTTAGGAATTTACCAAACATAGCCCCACCAGCCTTTCATGCACTGAGTGAATGACATATGACAATTGTCAGTAGGGGAGCTGAATAACTTGAAAAAAATATCCAGAAAAGACACATTGCCTCAGCATTAGAAGATGCTTTAGTAGTTATGACTACTAGTGAATGGTTTGCAATCCTTCTGCACTACTGCTATAGCCAAGAAGCAGGTGAGGCTTGTGTTGTTTCAGAGAAGCTCCCCGAGCAGGACTTATTTGATGCTGGGCCCTTCAGAAACGACCTCAGCTTCCTGACTTAAATGTTTTGGCTGGATCTGACCTAGACAGCCCTTGCTATGGCAACCGTGACAGATCATTCAAGAGCCTGCAGGTAGAGAGTGAGTCATGAGAACTGATCAGGTGCAAGTGTAAAAGTGGATGTGCTTTGCTTTACAAATGTGCAAAGGCTGATTTACCATGTTATAATATTTGCATATTTAGTGGTTGTGTGTGTATTAATTTTAGGTTCATAAACATAAATTTTTAAATTTGTTAAAGAAAAAATATTTGATCCAGTACCAAGTTTTTTCAGACCTAATCAATTTCACTCTTTTATACCGAAAAAAACGTTAACCAGAGTCATAAAGTGAACAAGCATTGGCATAGCCAATAGGTCTCGCTTTTGGGACTGTATAAGTATTTAGTAATGCAGCACAATATCCTTGGTGCAACAACATTAACTGCTGCATGCTTAAACACTTATAATGTCCCAAAGGCGAGACCTATTGGCTATGCCAATGCTTGTTACGTGATGCTGTAGCCCATCACTGAGCAAAGTTTAAAGCATCAGTGAAGTATTTCAGTGCTAGTGCTTACTTACAATTTGATGATAATAAAGGGTTACTCATTTGCAAAATATAGACGAGAGCTGCATTCCATCTATACATCCCTCTCCGTAGATAATTACACTCCAGGCACAGATAGATATGCACCATGCTGCCTTCGGCACAGCGACAAGCATGTGCAAGGGTGAGCGAGAAGGGGAAGATGTTTGACAGACCATGTACTTATTAAGATTTTTAAATGAATGCATTTAAGCACAGACAAACATAACCCATTGCATTGGCCTGCCGACCCTTTAACTATTTGCAGGAAGCGTCCCTGGCGCACTTGGGGCTGACAATAAGCCACCCTGTTATCAGGCCGATAGCAGAGCCAAGAGGCTGCAGACTAAATAGGGGGCAGGCAGGATGTCCCGAACTCCAGAGGCAGATAAGGGCCGGCTTCCGAGGCTGCCCTGATCACAGAGTTAAAGGTTGGTGACAGCAAATCAGCCTCTGCTCCCAAGTCATTGCTATCTTTCTGGGTTATTTACAAGTCTGGCCAGCCTTTGAATGCACTAAATAAAACAAGAAAACAACTTCCTCCATTTGGAATAGCTAGAAGTGCTCTGGGAGAACATGTTGTTTTGGGCGCCTTGGGACCAAATGGGCTGTTTGTGGATTGTCCTCCTGAAGCCTTTTATAGTGACATTTATTGCACTCTGTGTGGAGTAAATCTAGCTCACTAAAAGCTCCTGGAACCGAGAGCATGGCAGTGGATGAATGGAAGCATCATAAACATAAAAAAAGACTAGCAACTTTTTTTGTCTTGTAATACAGGGACAAGTAATATGGAAAATAAGCTGCACACCCCCATGACTCGAGAATCACTTGAGAAGCACGGCAGGTTGGGGGAGAGGGAGTCGTACAGCTGACTGCCTGGCGGTGACAGCTCATAATTAACCTGATGCATTCTGAACAACTGTCTGCCTTTCACAGGGGTTGTTGTCTTGCAGGAAGATTTTTGGCGGCACTGGAGGCTTGATTGATTTGGCTGCGATTCACTCATACCAAGTTACAAGTTAACCACCACAGTCACCGGACTCAAAGAGAAGCAGCGATGGTTTGGCAACCTACTTGGTTACTTGGGGGCCCTGCTTTTAATAACTGGCCTGCTGTTCTTTACTTCGCACATCGTGTTTAACTGCTGGCGATTCGTGTGGTGTGTAAATGCTTAAGCTAATAATAACAGGGATACAAGAGGCAAATGAAACTGACAAAGAGGGAGGGGGAGAAGGGAGGGGGGAGTGCGAGCAGAGGAGCATTCACAGCGATAGAGGACACAAATGAAACTGACGAAGATGGAGGGGGAGAAGGGAGGGGGAGTGCGAGCAGAGGAGCATGATTCACAGCGATAGAAGACACAAATGAAGCTGACCAGGAGGGAGGGGGAAAAGGGAGGGGGTAGTGCAAGGGGTAGTGCAAGCAGAGGAGTCTGATTACAGCAATAAAAACACAGATGGCAGCAGTGCACGTGCACGCGCTCGTGAACACAAACTGGAGGCCATCAAAAGCCTCTGGTGGCTCTTTAAAGCCACTTAATAAATGTCTCAAAGTGCGCTGTCTTATGGCGAGACCTAAAAAGGACGAGAAATATTATTACATTTTCCTTTATTTTGCAACGAAGTAGGACAATAAGCTTGTGACAAGATGTCCGAACGGATGTAATCCGATGCAGCTCTGTCTAGCCCAGGAAATAATCCTACCAGAATCTTGCTGTAGTGCTGCCATCCATGTATGAGAGAGTCTGGGATCCCTCCCCTGTTTATAACAAATAACGGTTCAAAGCCGGAGGGTCCTAGGGAAAGTTTTAAGATCGCACAGGGTTTGTTCCCCAATAACAAGATAAACAACAGTACGAAACCCTGAGGTCTATAAGGATATTAGAAGCGTGTGAGAACTCACTACTGCAAAGGTAAATGAAGTAAAAAAAGTGAAACAGAATCAGTTTCTAAGCCCAATAGATCTATCTAAGGGCATATCCCTATGTAGGACGTAATCCCTCACTCACCAATGGTGACATGCTTCATCATTTGGGATTCTCCTCCCAGAGGAAAAACGCACGCAACCTGGGAATCATCCTGTACTCCGAGCACAAAGGGACTGCCAGATCAACTCCGTCTCGTCTTCCTGCTTCCACACCCTCCGCCTCCTTTGTAATACCTGCAAATGGATCCCCCTCGAACACCGAAAGACCGTCACTCACGCCCTGATCACCAGCAGACTCAACTACGGCAGCACACTCTAGGCTAGAATAAACAAAAACCTCACCTGCAAGCTACAGAACATCCAGAACGCCGACGCAAGACTGGTCCTCAACCTGCCAAAACACTGCCACATTTCCCAGCACCTGCACACACTCCACTGGCTCCCGGTCAAGGTGAGAATTACCTTCAAGATACTCACCCACGCACAGAAGGCCCTCCACGGCACTGGACCAGCACACCTGCACAGCCGACTCAAATTCCATGCACCCCAAAGGACCCTACGATCAGCCCAGCTCTCCCACGCCGTGGTCCCCCGCACCAGAAAGATCAGATCTGGAGGCCGCTCCTTCTCCTTCCTCGCGGCAAAAGCATGGAAAGCAATTCCGCTCCACCTCAGACAGACAACATTGCTCCCCATCTTCGCAAGATGAGGTAACATTGATCACATTTGCATGACATAACCGATAACATTTGCATGATGATTCAATCTGGCATTGATATTATAAAATAGTAGTACATTTGAATGGTATAGATAGGTTATAGGGAAACACTCTTGTGGTAAACATTGAATTCCACTTTGTTAGCTGGCTCGCTGTTTCACTCTGCAGCACTGCACAGCTGTAAACAAACACATTAAGCAGGTTTACCAAAGGAAAAACCCAGCCATTGTTCCTCAAAACCATTTCTACATAGAGTTACATACATTTGTAAAAGGAGTTTATCTTGAACAATAAAAACAAAGGAAAAATGGAAGAAGGGGAGAAAAAGGAAAAAGAAAAAAAGAAAATAATAATCGATCTCTTCATGGAATTACCATTGTGGGTATGTCTGTCTGTCTAGTGTATCAATGCAGGGTGGTATATATATCATTGCAAGGTCATGGTGGGCCGTGTACTTGTAAATGTGTCAAGGATGATGAGGGGGGGTTGGTATGGAGGGATCATTGAAAAAGGAAAAGAGGCAGAATGAAAGGTGGGCAGAGTGCAAAAAGAGAGAAGGGCAGGGAGCAAGAAAACAAAGTATAATGTCCGATAGCCATGGGCAGATGTTCCCGCTCGGCCGCGGAGCACCCAATGATCCAGAGATATCAAGAGTCTCATGTCAGTAAATGAATCTAAGAAAGAAAGGGAGGGGGAGTTGCAGATAGTTTAGTCTCGAGCATGGACAGATGCTCTTGCCATTGTGTAGGGGTTTGTCGCGGGGCGCTGACGCTCGTGTCATGGGCTCTTGCTGGTTTATGCACTCCGACACCAGTGCCCTATGGAGATCAAGCATTCATGCATGTACATTGGGGCCCATTGTTGCTTACTATGCCATGGCGATCTTGCATTTGGCCAGGCCCGGAGCGAGATCCAAGAACTTGTTCAGGCCCTTATAAGATGAACTACGTCTCGTGACACCAAGGAGAATGTGAAGGGGTTCTGCCTCCACCTGCCCTCTCACCGCTACTGCGACTACAGTGGCCACCGTGGACCAGAATATTTGAATAACAGTGCTGTGAGAAGTTGGCCTGGCATATGCTGCCCTCTAGTTATAGGGGACACCTTGCACCAGTCCAATTCGACTGTTATGGTGATAGGTTAAAGACAACCTTTAAAGAAAGCTATCCTAGTGGTAGCTGTGGAGAGCAGCCTTCAGGCTAAGTCTTGAAGGAGTGTTAAGCTTATTGTTTTACCATAGATAACCTCTTGAATAACCAAATGAAAGAGTAGTCCACACAGGTATATATATAAAATATATGTATTTATTCTAGCCAGAATCCCACAAGTCTCTTTATGAGGCTAGAGGTAAATTTAAAATTCAAACATGCATTGATAGATACAATAAATAGCACTGGAATCACAGGGCCCCAGGGGGGACCAAACCATATATTAAAAAAGTGGTATAAGAACCACGACAATTCTACAGACAATGCCTAGGGCATTTAGGATCGCTGGCCCCTTAAGAATCCACCCCAGGTTATGAGGAAAGGGACCCACGGGAGACGGTGCAGTGCAAATAGCTGCTATCGGGATCTCTATTATAGCCTATGGAGAATGTCGCGGTTTGATTTTAAAAGAATAAAGACACTTCTAGCAGGAGTTCAAAGTTAAGGCTTTAGAGTTAAGCCTTTGAGGAGCCCACTACCATGAGAGTACCGAGGTACCATTGTTACCTGCCCCAGGGAAGCCGGGTGCATAGGTCGTTTTCGGTGTCGGGTCGCTGGCTGATTTTCAATGGGAAAATGTACAAAACTGCTGCTAGCCAAACGCGTCGATGATGCCGTGAAGAATGAAGTTGTAGATCTTGTAGAGGAGAACCTGAAAGCAGAGGGGACAGAGTCTGGGTCATGGCACAGTGACCAGGGAGCTCAAAGGAAAGAGCCCTTCAATGTCGGGTGCTTCAAGTGGAAAGAGGTGTAGCTTGGATCTGCAGCCAGGGGCTCTGAAAGGCTTTAAGGAAGGCCAGCTTCTGGAGGGCGACTGTCCCACAAAGGATGAGGGTTGCTGTGGTGTTAGTGTCTGGATTGGATGCACTAAGCCTTGGCAACTGCAACCCACGCAAGATAAACAAATCAGCTACTGGTGCAGACCCACGAGGTCTGTGAGAGGTCTCCTTTGGGGAGACTGTAGAGCAGGCCTGAAGCAACCAGGGAAACTCTTAAAAGTTGAGATTGACCTATGCTAGGGCCCACCAGTTGAAAGACCAGGGACCGCGGGAGGCAGCAATTTGGAGTGCGTAAAAGGGAGCCCAAGGGCCACCGGAGGGGGCTAGGGTGCTGATCTTTGGCACAGTTGCTGCTGAGTGGAGGGCTCAATAATGAGCCAAAGCACAACTTCCCCACTGGTCAGGGTCGTGTGCTATGAAAGAGGTGGCTGGTATCCTGGGGTATTGGGAATCTCGGCACCCAAAAAAGTCCACGGTGCTCAGACTTGCTGTGCACACTCACCTGCCTCTGGGATGCTTAGGAAACCCACTTCAAGGTTGCTGGGAGCCGACAAAGTCCATAGGAGCTGCGAAGTTCCAACCGGGTCACTTGCAGTGTTTCAGGTGCCTGCCAAGCAGGTGGGTAACTCCTTTACCCCAAGGGAGATTTCTTCAGTCAGCTGGGCAGCAGCTCGTCGAAAGTCAAGTCTGTAAAGTCCAAGATTAATCTGAGGCTCTGGGGACACAGTATTCACCTTTATCCAGGAGATTAGGGGAGGGTCCAGATCAGAGCCTACCAATGAGAGTTGAGGCGGGAAAGGGTGGCTACACCCACTCCCCTTTGTGTGTTTCCCGCCTGGGCAATGGGCAGGATGCCCCTGAACCGGTTCCAGGCGGCGTATGCAGAATGTAGGCGCTGTAGCAGCCTACGTGCAACTCTGAAAGGCACCATTTGGTGCACCCACCCAGTTCCAATCCACATATCCTGTCTGGGGAGGTGCTGGCACCTACCTGCCACAGGAGCCCTATTGTCCAGCTGCCAAGGCTGGGATTTTCCCCAGCAACAGGCAGCCAGAGTCGTGTGGGTGGCTGGTAGCATCCGTTTTGTACTACGTGCGCACTTTTAAATTGGTGTCTAAATTCTGCATCTTTTCCCATATCGCCCCTCCAGCAGGGGGGAATCGTGCCCTCATGCCCATGGCTGGACTGGAGGTATGATTCCTACATGTTTGTCACCAAACACGATATGGTTCTGTCTAGCCATTCTCAAATTATCACGCTATCGCGATAGACTTATAATGCGGTTAAGAGTATATGGTATGGCTACACTACAAACAACCCAACAATGATTTTACAAAGGTTGCAGAGGGGCCCTACTCAGGTAGGGGTCCCCCCTCCCACATACCTCAGCACCCTGCCTTGTAGGATTACCAAGACCTGCTATAGGGGTGACCTATGAGAGCATATGTGTTGTAATAGGGTGGGATATAGGGTACCTATATCCCTGTAAGGGGTGCTAGCACCACCTTACCCAGACTACAGTAGTGGTCTGGTGGTGTCAGTTTGTATGGCTGTCCCAGGGTGGCACAATAAGTGCTTCAGCCCTGGTAGGCCTCTGAGGGACCCATGCCCTGGGTACCTAGGGTACCATCTACAAGGGGCTGATAGGGTATCCTCAGTATCCAATTGGTTTGTACCTAGGGTACTCACATCAGTTTTAAGGAGAAAGCAGATAGGCTGGGGTCCTGGATAGCAGGATACCAGCCAGACTAGTCAAAAACCACTCAAATACCAGGCAAAAAGTTGGGGGCAACCATTAGTCAGATTCCACCTTCCTACATAACTCCCCCCCAAACGAAAGGAGATAAGGCTAACCTTGTCCAGATAAGCCTTTATTTCCTGAGTGGCCATATAAGGAAGAACCTGCACTAGCATGGTTGCTCCCTGTCTCAGGGTCCACTTGGGAAATCCTACCCCAAGGGGTTTTAGAGTTTCTCCAAAGTCTAGGGGAATTACCTGTATTGGTTTTTGGTGCAGAAGCAGGCTGGTGGGGTGTCTGAGTCTGGAAGTGAGGCCCCAATTTGGGGTGGTCTCAACCTCCTCAGAGCACTGGTCACCTTGGAAGCCTTTCTGTCCATGACTGGGTCATATCTGGCCCTAAGGGTCAACCTCTGGCTGCCTACAGCTGGGGGTTGGGCCCCTCTGGTTGGAATAGTGGAGGGCATTGGAATGTTTGGGGCAACTATGCCCCAGGTTTCCCTGTGCCCAACAAAGTCCATCTGGGGGGTACCTGTACCTAGGGGTAAGGGGGATCCCTCAGTTTGTAGAGGAATATTCACCTGGCTAGAACTATTCTGCTGGGTGTCCCTAATCTGCTGATGAGGGGGTTCCTCTGGACAGGGGCCCATTAAGGGTCCATGGCCCTCCCTGACCTCTGCAGCCCTGGGCTGACTGAGGCAGGGTAGAGAGGGGCAGGATACCTGCTCCAGACTGGGTGCCACCTTGGAAGGATCCCCTGCCATCAGAGCTGTGGCCGGGACATGCCTGTCCACTTCTGGGGCAGTTACTTCACAAGGGGCAGGATCAGTTCCCTTAGAAACTTGCCCCTTACCTTTAGTCTGGTGGGGGGAGGACTGTTCCTCACCCCCTATGCTCTCTGTTTGGATGGAGTGATCCATAGTTTCAGGCTTCACTCCCTGTACTTTCTCCTGGGGTGGAAGTGAGGCCTTCAAGGTCTCATCCACTCTCTCAGGGATGCCTAACATTTTCAAATGGGCATTGTGGTCTACCTCAGCCCAGGCTGAGATTTCCAGATCATTCCCTAGTAGACAATCTACAGGCAAGGTTGGGGACACTGCCACTCACTTTGGGCCAGTGACCCCTCCCCAGCTGAGATTTACCACTGCCATGGGATGGTCTGTCCTAATTCCATCAATATTGGTCACCTGGTAGCTAAACTCAGGTAAGAGCTGTTCTAGGGGCACTGGTCTCTTGGTCACCATGGTGACACTAGCCCCTGTGTCCCTATAGGCCACAGCTTTCTGACCATTGATCATGGGCTCTTGTCTGTACCTGCCCAAGATATGGGGACTCATGGTAAAGTTGGCAAACCCCATGCCACCATCACAGACTAGAGTTGCTTGTGTAGGGGACCTGGTTAGGCCAGAGTCCACCTAAGTTCCCCAAGAAATCCCAACTAATTTTTTGGGTGCACTCCCACCACCTGGGGGATTACTACTAGTAGTAACAGGGGGTGTTGGAGGTGCAATGGGAGGAACATTTTCTTTATTGCCATTCTTTGGACAGCTGGAGTCAGTCTTCCAGTGGCCAGGTTGCTTACACACATGGCAATATGGTTTCTTGTTAGATGAGGAAGGATTTTGGGACCCACCCCCAGCACTAGGTTTTTGGGGCCCTTCAGAGGACTTTTCTGTTTTATTATCCCCACCTTTCTCTTTGGGCTTAGTGGAATCTTTCTTCTGGTCACCACCTTGGTTCTTGGGCCTAATCCTGGTTCTGACCCATTTGTCTGCCTTCTTTCCCAATTCTTGGGGAGAGGTCAGATCAGAGTCCACCAGGTGCTGGTGTAAGAGTTGGTTTTGACAATTATTAAGGATCTGCTCCCTCATGATGAGATTGTATAATCCTTTGTAATTATTTACTTTACTGCCAGTTAACCAACCTTCCAGAGCCTTGGTAGCACAATCCACAAAGTCTACCCAATCTTGATCCTGTGCTTTCTTGGTGTCTCTGAACTTTAGTCTATACTGATCAGTGGTTAAGCCAAACCCATCTATTAAAGCATCTTTCAAGATATAATAATCATCTGCATCCTCTTCCCTAACAGAGAGGAGCTTGTCTCTTCCTTTGTCTGCAAAGGAGAGCCACAAGATTGCTGCCCACTGCTCTACTGACACCCTTTGTACTTTACAGGCCCTCTCAAGAGCAGTGATACATTTGTGGATATCATCCCCTGTATGATAGAGGGGCACAATCTTATGGAGGTTTCTATTGTCAGGAGCTTTCTCTCTAACTCTAGGGGTTTCATTACTGCCACCAGGTGTCTCTAGACCCCACTTTCTTGAAGCTTTCTGAAGCTCCAGGGACTCCCTGTCTAATGCTAACTGTTCTCTCCTGAGCTGAAGCTTTGCCTGCTCAAACTGGATCAGTCTGCATTTCCTCTCCTGGGAGGATTCTCTCCTCTGAGGAGAGGCAGAGGTCCTTTTGGATCTCCTAGAATGGTTGGACCCCTCTGAGGGGATCTGTTCCTTCTGTTTGGATCCACCACTCTCCCTTTAGGGATGGAGAGAGTGCCTCTTGGGCCATCACATCCATGTTGTGAGTGGTCTGGTTCTCCCAGGTCAGGATCATTATCCTCTTCCTGGTCCCCATCAGAGTCCACTCTGGGAGTGTCCTCTTCTGAGGGATGCCCACCCGACCTGTCTACCCTATCAGACACTAAAGTCTGCTTAAAGTCTGCTATGAGCAGGATTTCCCTGAGACGTTGGGTGTTGGCACCTTTGTTTGTCTTAAGTTGCCTAGTGGTGCGCATCTCCCTAAGCTCAGCAAAGGAGAGATTATCATATTTGTTGACTGGGACCCTTTGGGTCCTTCCAGAGCCTTATGGGCACCTGAACTTAAAGACATTTTCTAGTGTAGTGGTACTGGTGTATCTACCTACAGTAGGTGTGGCCTACTGAACCCTTTCTTGAGTTGTAGTCAAGGTGTGCTAAGCCCTCTACACACAACTCCTAAGTTCAGTAGAACTTATTATATTCTAAGCTTGAATGTATATGTACCTTTAGTACCAAGTGGCTTTCACTTTAGAAATTCCATTTGTTATCTGGTAAAACAATGGCAAGCTTGAATCCAACCGCTGCACAACAATGTGAGAAGTTGGCCTGGCATATGCTGTCCTCTAGTTATAGGGGACACCTTGCACCAGTCCAATTCAACTCTTATGGTGATAGGTTAAAGACAACCTTTAAAGAAAGCTATCCTAGTGGTAGCTGTGGAGAGCAGCCTTCAGGCTAAGTCTTGAAGGAGTGTTAAGCTTATTGTTTTACCATAGATAACCTCTTGAATAACCAAATGAAAGAGTAGTCCACACAGGTATATATATATATATAAAATATATGTATTTATTCTAGACAGAACCCCAAAAGTCTCTTTATGAGGCTAGAGGTAAAGTTACAATTAAAACAAGCATTGGTAGATACAATAAATAGCACTGGAATCACAGGGCCCCAGGGGGGACCAAACCATATATTAAAAAAGTGGTATAAGAACCACGACAATTCTACAGACAATGCCTAGGGCATTTAGGATCGCTGGCCCCTTAAGAATCCACCCCAGGTTATGAGGAAGGGCACCCACGGGAGACGCGTGCAGTGCAAATAGCTGCTATCGGGATCTCTATTATAGCCCATGGAGAATGTTGCGGTTTGATTTTAAAAGATTAAAGACACTTCTAGCAGGAGTTCAATGTTAAGGCTTTAGAGTTAATACTTTGAGGAGCCCACTACCACGAGAGTACCGAGGTACCACTGTTACCTGCCCCAGGGAAGCCGGGTGCGTAGGTCGCTTTCCATGTCGGGTCGCTGGCTTATTTTCAATGGGAAAATGTACAAAACTGCTGCTAGCCAAAAGCGTCGATGATGCTGTGAAGAATGAAGTTGTAGATCTTGTAGAGGAGAACCTGAAAGCAGAGGGGACAGAGTCTGGGTCACGGCACAGTGACCAGGGAGCTCAAAGGAAAGAGCCCTTCAATGTCGGGTGCTTCAAGTGGAAAGAAGTGTAGCTTGGATCTGCAGCCACGGGCTCCGGGAGGTTTCAAGGAAGGCCAGCTTCTGGAGAGCGACTGTCCCACAAAGGATGAGGGTCGCTGCGGTGTTAGTGTCCGTATTGGATCCACTAAGCCTTGGCAACCGCATCCCACACAAGATGAACAAATCAGCTACTGGTGCAGACCCACGAGGTTTGTGAGAGGTCTCCTTTGGGGAGACTGTAGAGCAGGCCTGGAGCAACCAGGGAAACTCTTAAAAGTCGAGATTGACCTCCGCTAGGGCCCACCAGTCGAAAGACCAGGGACCGCGGGAGGCAGCAATTTGGAGTGCGTAAAAGGGAGCCCACGGGCCACCGGAGGGGGCTAGGGCACTGATTTTTGGCACAGTTGCTGCTGAGTGGTTGGCTCAATAATGGGCCAAAGCACAACTTCCCCACTGGTCAGGGTCGTGTGCTATGCAAGAGGTAGCTGGTATCCTGGGGTATTGGGAATCTCAGCACTCACGCAGTCCACGGTGCTCAGACTTGCTGTGCACACTCACTGTCCTCTGGGATGCTTAGGAAACCCACCTCAAGGTTGCTGGGAGTCGACGAAGTCCATAGGAGCAGCGAAGTTCCAACTGAGTCACTTGCAGTGTTTCAGGTGCCTGCCAAGCGGGGGGTAACTCCTTTACCCCAAAGGGGGATTTCTTCAGTCAGCTGGGCAGCAGCTCGTCGAAGGTCAAGTCTGTAAAGTCCAAGATTAATCTGAGGCTCTGGGGACACAGTATTCACCTTTATCCAGGAGATATGGGGAGGGTCCAGATCAGAGCCTACCAATGAGAGTTCAGGCGGGAAAGGGTGGCTGCACCCACTCCCCTTTGTGTGTTTCCCGCCTGGGCGAGGGGCAGGATGCCCCTGAACCGGTTCCAGGCGGTGTATGCAGAATGTAGGCGCTGTAGCAGCCTACGTGCAACTCTGAAAGGCACCATTTGGTGCACCCACCCAGTTCCAATCCACATATCCTGTCTGGGGAGGTGCTGGCACCTCCCTGCCACAGGAGCCCTATTGTCCAGCTGCCAAGGCTGGGATTTTCCCCAGCAACAGGCAGCCAGAGTCGTGTGGGTGGCTGGTAGCCTCCATTTTGTACTACGTGTGCACTTTTAAATTGGTGTCTAAATTCTGCAGCTTTTCCCATATCACCCCTCTAGCAGGGGGAATCGTGCCCTCATGCCCATGGCTGGACTGGAGGTATGATTCCTACATGTTTGACACCAAACACGATATGGTTCTGTGTAGCCATTCTCAAGTTATCACACTATCACGATAGACTTATAATGCGGTTAAGAGTATATGGTATGGCTACACTACAAACAACCCAGCAATGATTTTACAAAGGTTGCAGAGGGGCCCTACTCAGGTAGGGGTCCCCCCTCACACATACCTCAGCACCTTGCCTTGTAGGATTACCAAGGCCTGCTATAGGGGTGACCTATGAGAGCATATGTGTTGTAATAGGGTGGGATATAGGGTACCTATATCCCTGTAAGTGGTGCTAGCACCACCTTACCCAGACTACAGTAGTGGTCTGGTGGTGTCAGTTTGTATGGCTGTCCCAGGGTGGCACAATAAGTGCTGCAGCCCTGGTAGGCCTCTGAGGGACCCATGCCCTGGGTACCTAGGGTACCATCTACAAGGGGCTGATAGAGTATCCTCAGTATCCAATTGGTTTGCACCTAGGGTACTCACATCAGTTTTAAGGAGAAAGCAGATAGGCTGGGGTCCTGGATAGCAGGATCCCAGCCAGACTAGTCAGAAACCACTCAAATACCAGGCAAAAAGTTGGGGGCAACCATTAGTCAGATTCCACCTTCCTACAAGTGCAGTTCCACACCATGTGTGTGTTTGTGGCTCCTTGGTCTCGACATCTAGGGCATAATTCCGTGGTGTCAGTGTACATGCGCGCCAACCTGTGGGAAGTGAAATACGTATGGTGTAAATAATTAAATTGGATGTATTTTATCCTAGCGTTGGTCGAAATAGTTTTTGGGTGGTTAAGGCATTGCAACCACTGCTTGTCAGTAAAAGTGATGGACAGTTCGCTATACCAATACATACATAGTGCTGCCAATGCAGGCGTATCATCCAGTCTGATAGAGGTGTAAATGGCTGTCACTGCGTGCCAGCTGTCCATGAGCAGTGTTTGTAACAGGTGTGACATGGTAGGCTCTGTTCGGTCAGTGTCCCATGCTTGCAGGGATTGATTGGTGCGTCAGCAAGGCATGTAATAGGAAGGAACCCCGTGGCACTCCGTATGTGTCCACCAAGTCCTCGAATGTTTGCAGTTGCAAGTCAGCGTACATGTTCCCCATGTCTCTAACCCACTCTCCCTCCATAATCTCAGCTTCGGGTGTCCATGACAGGAGTACGTGCGGGGAAGGAGCTCCAGTGGTAAGTTAGGGGCGTAAAGAGCTGGAGGGTTCCTGGGCATCACATATCTGGTCCAGTGCCATCTGGCCGTTGTCATTAAAATGTTACCTCTCTGTTTGTGATTATGGGTAGTCGTTCCCGACATCCATTCCAGTAATGTCGGGGGATCACAGGCTAGGGCTCCTGTAGCCATCTCAGTGAGATTACTTTTAGTAAGCCACTGCATTGGCCACTGCAGTTGAGCTGCTGCGTAATATCGCTCTTAGGTCCCCATCCGACAATGGCAGATACAGTTTATGGAGAGCCACTCTGGCCCTCGGGTTTCCCCATATTGGGCAAACCAATAAGGATTCCAGATCCCTAAAGATTCTCCGAGGTAGGCGGTAGGAGAGATTATAGAAAAAATACAGGAGGCGGGGAAGGAGTAGCATCTTTTAAATGGCCAAACGGCTGATTGGGGACAAGGGGAGGCCCAGCAAAAACGGGAGAGTGGATAGGGCCCGTGTTATTGCCCATCCAAGGTTCCCATCTACAGTATCTGTCTCTAGATAGTAGATCTGAACCCCCAAATATTTGAAAGTGTTTAACGCCCATACCAATGGCGAATCTGATGCCATTCATCTCTGTGCCGGTGTCATTAGTGACATTGGGAACACCACCGACTTAGCCCAGTTGACTTGAAGCCCGGAGACACTCGCATGTGTATTTGAAAGGTCCATAATTGACTTTAGTAGCTCAGCCCTGCCGCATAGGTATATTAACGTGTTGCCCGCATACAGTGACATGATGTGCCAATGTCGATCGACCTGTAGGCCCCAGTCTCTAAACCGTTGCCGCAGCCTGCATGGCAATGGCTCAATGGCCAAGGCAAAAAGAATCGGTGACAAGGGACAACCCTGGCGTGTGCCCCTTACAATGGAGAAAAGCGGAGAGAAGGTGCGACCCTTCTTCACTCTAGCCTGTGTTCTAAAATACAGCAGCCATATCCAGCGTATATAACTGGGGCCGATGCCGAACCCTGCCAGTACCGCCAGGAGGTAAGCCAAGCTTAAAGTATCAAATACCTTCTCAGTATCTAAGGAGGCGACTCAAGGCTTCTCCGCTTCACCCTGTGCCCAGTCCAGCAGTGTAAACAGCTGGCGCAGATTCAAACCCGTATTGCGGCCTGGTATGAAGTCATTTTGGTCCTCATGGACCAACAGGGGAACAGCAGAAATTAACCTATTCGCTAGCTATTTCCCAAGGACCTTATAGTCGACATTCAGCATTGACAGGGGGTGATAGGAGGCCATTTGAAGAGGGCCTCTCTCGGCTTGGGCAGGACCACTAGTGTTGCTTCCCTCAGCCTGGGCACTAACTTCGTGGAGAAAGTGGAGTAAAATTCGCTGGCCACCCGTCTGTCCCCGGTGTCTTGCCCGTGGCCAATTGTCCAATCACCTTCGTGATCTCATAGTGGGCTGGCATAACCTGTGTAAGTTGTAGCCCCGATAGAAAATACTGAATGGAGGTGGGGTCCTGTATAGCCGGGGCCACATACAGAGCTGTATAGTATTCGGAAAATAAGTGGTAATGGCATCTTGTGTATTCACTAAAGTCCCAGTGGACGTGCATATAGCGGTGATAGGAGGTTGAGCTGTGTCAGATCGCATAAGCCATGCCAATAATTACCCCACCTTGTTGCCCTCCCTGTGTCCGTGTGCCAGGTCATTTTATAAACTAACGTGCAGAGGTCATCCATCGCGCTTCTGTATGCCAAACAAGCCTGGGCGAGCAAGGGGCCAATCTGGGGGTCGGTAGGGATGCGCTGCTCACAGCTCTGTATTGCTAGCTCATGTGTGCGCAGTGCAGTGGTCAGAGTTTTGCGGGTGCCGTCTGTAGTCTTAATGGCATGTCCTCGGATGATAGCTTTGAAGGCATCTCACTCCACTCCTGTCGACGAGGCTGTTCCCTCATTCACCTTAAAATAGCAAGTAATGGAGCCTAGGAGGGTGACCCGGGAAGATGAGTTGGCAATCGCTGCGCTGGGTAAGTGCCAGGTCGAGTTCAATTGTATTGGGGCATGATCGGAAAGCGCACATGCCAAGTAGTCAGCGTGTAATACACTGTGGAGGGAGCTATTGGAACAGAATACCATGTCTATCCGTGTGTACAAATCATGTAGTGCTGATTAGTGCGAGTAGATGCACACCTGGGTGTGCAGCCTGCCCATACATCGTGGACCTGCATATTAGATATCCATTCCAACATGTGTTGCACTAGACTAATAAATTGCACCCCTAGGGGGGGGGCGGGAAAGATCCATGTCAAGATCCTGTATGCCATTAAAATCGCCCCCCAATAAATGGGGGCCGTAGGGTCCGCAAGCAAGGATGGTGTGAGTGTTTCTAAGAAGATGGACTGGCCCGAGTTTGGGGCATAGAGGGAAACCAGTGCCAAGGGGAACCCATTTAGCAGACCCTCCATGGTAACGAAATGTCCCTGTGTGTCCCTATGGAGTGTGTAATTTGCAGTGGGGTCCCCGGTGCAACACATATAAGCGCTCCTCAGGCGTATCTGGAATTCGTCATACCCAGAATTGTACCCCTCCAGTGTTTGCGGAACGATGCGAATGTTTGTGTAGTGAGATGCGTCTCTTGTAGCAGCGCAAACATGGTCCCGTGGCTGCGCAAGCATTGGTATACTTTATGTTTCTTAGCGCACCCTGCCAGTCCCCTCACATTCCAGGTTAATAGAGAGTAATCTCCAGGTGCCATCTATTTGATTGTAGGGTATAAACATGCTGTGTGGTGTGCCACTGATGAATAGTCTCCACCCCCCTTGCATACCACCACCCCCATGTAATATGACCTAAGTGGAGCTCATCTTCAGTCCCCATCGTTTGCAGACATACAAAGAGATCAACATAATAATAAGTGGTTCCCAACTACCCACCCCAGGCCCGTATGCCAATGGGCAATGAGCCATTCGTAGTAAATTGCGGCTAAAATAAAACACCAAAGATAACATAGAACAAATGAAAACAAATGATTTGCGATATCAGCTACTTATCGCTCGTTGGGTAGGGTATTGCAGAGTCGGCGCACAGTGTCCTTGCCGCCGCCCATGGTTCAGCCTGGCTTCCAACAGGAATGTGTAGGCCAGCCCGGCCACTGCATTCAGATACATCTCAGAGTTCGGAAAAGTCAGCCCAATGCGTCTGCAGTTTGTGGAGTGAGGCCAGGGCCGCCTCCCAAGAGCACCTCGAGCTGTGAGGTCGTGATGGGCAGTGTTTGGTCCATGATCAGAGTCTGAATCTTGTCTGGAAGAAGAATCGAGGGATCCCATGTTTTCCGCCATCTTGATGGCTTGCGCCTGTTCCTGGGCGGCTTGCACTGTCGTTGGGCGGCATAGCCGACCTTTGCCTCGGCCCCTGTGTGATTCAACTAATGTCAATGAGTGAGGGAGACCCGTCGATAGTGCGGGGGCTCATTTGCCAGGCCCTGCTGATTGATCCAGGTCCATGCCTCTTTAGGCGTGTTGTAGAAGAATATGCCCTCTTTGTGGCGGATACGAAGACGTGCCGGATATTGGGGGTAATATTGTGTCGCGTACCCGCGGGTTTCCTCTCCTCGGAATGATGCTGATGCTATATGGGGTCCACCTCCCATCTGCCCCTAGTCCGGAGAATGTGTTACACACGCGGACGGAGGAGGCAGGTGAGTGAGGGAAGTGAGACAGGAACGGTGGGGACGTCGTCGATGTAAACCACGACGAACCTATCCAGAAATTCTCGTAGTACCTCATTGAGGAAGAACTGGAAGGCCGCCGGGGCGTTACAAAGACCAAAGGGCATCACCAAGTATTCATAAAGCCCAAACCGAGTTCTAAATGCGGTCTTCCACTCGTCGCCCTCTTTCATTCTGACCAGGTGGTACGCCCCTCGGAGGTCCAACTTGGTATACAAACGGGCCTCTCGCACTTGTTCCAACAAGACCGGGATCAAGGGCAACGGGTACCTGTTTTTTATCGTCAAGGCGTTGAGGGCGCGGTAGTCAATACAACAGCGCAGTTCGCCACTAGTCTTCGGTACGAAGAAGAGGGGCGACGCGGCCGGGGACCGTGAGGGACGTATGTACCCCAACTTCAAGTATGTGTCCAGATATTCTCGCAGGTGGGTGATCTCCGGCCCTGTGAGGGCGTAGATGCGTCCACACGGGATCACCGCACCAGGTACCAGGTCAATGCGGCAGTCGTACTCTCGGTGAGGGGGTAGTTCTTCTGCCTTTTGGACGCTGAACACATCTTGATAGGACGTGTACCAGGTGGGAAGCGTAACATCCTTCTCTGCGGCGGTGGCGATGTGTTGTGCCAGAGATGGACCCGCGAGTTGTGGGTGGGCCGTTTGGATACAGTGGTGGTTACAGAAAGCAGAGTTGAATGATATGGTATTGGTGGACCATTCTATGGTTGGTTCGTGTTTCCGTAACCAGGGTAACCCTAGAATGAGTCGGCATCGCGGGGCTTGAATGATGTTGAACTGCAGCCACTCTCCATGGTCGTTTCCTATGGATATTTCAAAAAACGGGAGAGGGACCCCAATGACAAAGGAGAGGGGCACCAACAAAGACCTCAGTCAGGAAAAAACCTCCTTGTCAACACACCATTCAAACCTATACTCCTTTCATACCAAGGGGATGAGGATGGACAGCAGCAGCATAAAACACCGATAAGAAGAAATAAGTCAGACAAATTTATTGGACACAATAAAAGCAATGTACACAATCAATAAAGTTACTGGTGCAACAAAAAAACAATTTCTTTGTATCAGTATATGAATATTAAAAAACATGTAATGTACTCAAAATTAAAACACGACCTATACAATAATGAGAAACACAATATTAAAATTGGGAGCAGCATAGGAGGAATATATTTTACTTATAATCCTGTTCACATAAGGAAAACACCAAATCAAAAAGTAGCATTAGTTGTGACCCGAATCAGTGTCCTTTTCAATAATATGTCACACAGATCAGTATTACTGGATTTTGAGTGGTTTCCTTTATAAAAGCATCGACGCGTTTCGGTGGGCCAAGATTCACAGCCAACACCTTCTTCAGGAATAATATAGTACAGTCCCAACAGTTAAAATCATGAATCCTTTCATGAATCCTTTAGTAGGCAATGTCCATAAGGATCCTGCCAACACTTCTGAACTTTAACTTATTTGTATTATCTTTGACGATTCTTTAGTTGCAAACACCCTGGTATTTGATTACATCTGGGTCTTAATGGACCAAAGGATAGCGCTTCTTGCCTGACTCACAGGCATGCCACAGTGTCTATATATTTTGAGCATGGGTTTTCATAAGACCTTAAGTGCTGTCTCTGTGGTCGGTAACCGTGCCAACGTCTGATGTATAAAAAGGGATAAGTTGTGTCCAGAGACGGTGCCGAAAGATCACTCAGTCTCCACTTGCTCAGATGTACGTGGCACGGTCTTCCTCGTCGGGAATTTACCCGACGAGGAAGACCGTGCCACGTACATCTGAGCAAGTGGAGACTGAGTGATCTTTCGGCACCGTCTCTGGACACAACTTATCCCTTTTTATACATCAGACGTTGGCACGGTTACCGACCACAGAGACAGCACTTAAGGTCTTATGAAAACCCATGCTCAAAATATATAGACACTGTGGCATGCCTGTGAGTCAGGCAAGAAGCGCTATCCTTTGGTCCATTAAGACCCGGATGTAATCAAATACCAGGGTGTTTGCAACTAAAGAATCGTCAAAGATAATACAAATAAGTTAAAGTTCAGAAGTGTTGGCAGGATCCTTATGGACATTGCCTACTAAAGGATTCATGAAAGGATTCATGATTTTAACTGTTGGGACTGTACTATATTATTCCTGAAGAAGGTGTTGGCTGTGAATCTTGGCCCACCGAAACGCGTCGATGCTTTTATAAAGGAAACCACTCAAAATCCAGTAATACTGATCTGTGTGACATATTATTGAAAAGGACACTGATTCGGGTCACAACTAATGCTACTTTTTGATTTGGTGTTTTCCTTATGTGAACAGGATTATAAGTAAAATATATTCCTCCTATGCTGCTCCCAATTTTAATATTGTGTTTCTCATTATTGTATAGGTTGTGTTTTAATTTTGAGTACATTACATGTTTTTTAATATTCATATACTGATACAAAGAAATTGTTTTTTTGTTGCACCAGTAACTTTATTGATTGTGTACATTGCTTTTATTGTGTCCAATAAATTTGTCTGACTTATTTCTTCTTATCGGTGTTTTATGCTGCTGCTGTCCATCCTCATCCCCTTGGTATGAAAGGAGTATAGGTTTGAATGGTGTGTTGACAAGGAGGTTTTTTCCTGACTGACGTTTCCTATGGATACCCAAAGAGACGGAGTCTCATACCTTATGGGCCCCGACTCCAGTTCTTTTCCATCCACCGCGTATACTAGCTCAGGAGGCTCCTTGCGTGTAAGCGGGATTCCGAGCCGGTCGGCTTCATCTTTATCCAAAAAACACCCCGTGGCTCCGGAGTCGATCATAGCTCGTATGGATCTGTTCCGTTGGTTGATGACAGCAGTTAGCGAGATGAAGAAGTGATCCGGCTCTTGGCCTAGGGCGGATTCCATTGAAGGGATGAAGTGTGGGCTTGAAGGCTTCCCTCCTTGGTCCGTCAAGCTCTGTCGTTTCCCGGTGCCTTTTCTTCGATGGCGAGGGCGGTTTGTCCGGACCGCGGTCTGTTCGTTTTAGGCCTAACTGGGCACTCACGGAGGAAGTGCCCTTTCTTGCCGCAGTAAAGACAGAGTCCCTGTTTGCGGCAATGGTCGCGTTCACTTAGGGTCAACGAGGCCCTCACGGTCCCTATTTCCATGGGTTCCGATTTGGGACTCGCGTGGTCAGGAGATCGGGTGTTGTCATAGGAGCCGGACGTCTTCTCTCTTCCTCTGTGATCCCCTTTTCGTTCATGGAGACGATGCTCCAACCTGGAGGCCAGTTCTATCATCGCGACACAGGTCTGGGGTTGTGGGTCGATCTGGGCAATGACATCTTTCAGCTCGTCGGTGAGCCCTTGATAAAAGATAGCTGACTGCTTGGTTTCCGGCCAGTCGGTTTCTGCCACCAACCGACGAAAGCTGTTCCTATAGCCCAGAAAGTCATTTGGTTTTTGCCGGAGGGTTAGCAGGTCGCGGTCCGCCGCAAAGGTGTCGGCTCTGCGATCGAAGGTGTCTTCGAATGCGTTGCGGAACGCGTCCCAATCATATAGAAGGGCTTCGTCCCTGCGGACGATGGGAACGGCCCTTTGAGCCGCGTCTCCTGCCAGGTAAGAAATTAAGAAGGCCACCCGGGCCTGATTGGTGAGAAACAGCTTCGGTTTACAGTTGAAGTGTAGCATGACTTGAGTCATGAACACCTGGACCTTATGTACGTCTCCATGAAACCTTTCAGGGGGGGCCAACGGGACCTGGACAGGCATTTCTACCACTACCTGAGGGGACTGTGAGGGAAACGGGGCCCCGGCATCGAAGGGGTTTCGTTGTAATCTATCCATACGTGTATGCAAGGCGGCCGTTTCCGACCGGGAAGCGGCTAATTCCGCCTGCATCAGGGCTAGCGAGGCTAACACGTCTTCTAACGTAGCCATGATCAGCGTGATCGGGAGGAGGTATTTTCGTGGGCCGATTATTCTGTCGCGTACCCGCGGGTTTCCTCTCCTCGGAATGACGCTGATGCTATATGGGGTCCACCTCCCATCTGCCCCTAGTCCGGAGAATGTGTTACATATGCGGACGGAGGAGGCAGGTGAGTGAGGGAAGTGAGACAGGAACGGTGGGGACGGAAACCTAAAAGGAAACAAACACACAATGAGTGATAGTCGACTGACTCGAACTCCCCCTACTGTGTTTCCCCCTAAGTGTGAGTCGCTTACCTGCTGTCTCCTCCCACCTACTGAGGTGCGGGGCAGTGAAGTGACTGGGCGGTGCGTAGGCTAAGTATCTCCAACACTGGAGTCCGGTAAGTTCCGCTTAGCGGGACAACCCCCAGGGGAGATGAGTGCTCGGTGAGTGAGGTGAGTTGGACCAAGAGGCCTCTGGTAATCCCCAAGAGCCTGTCTTCCAGCTCACTGAACGACGCCCAATTGGCGCGGTGATATGTGTAGGTAGGTGAAGGCGCTACTACTGCCAGGCTCCGAATCCTTGAGCCGAGGAGCGCAACACCTACCGACTGTGAATGCCCGGAAATCCTTGGGCAGGTCTGAGAACAAGAATTACCTCTTTGGCTGATGCGCCCAGAATCCTTGGGCGTTGGTGGTCTCTTGGCGCTACGCCTTTTCTCGCGGAGGAGCCGGGAGGCGTGGAGAGTCAAGGCGGAAGTACCCGTTCTGGCACTCCGCTGGTGACGAAGGGCACCGTTGGGAGGTGCCTCCACTCCGGTCTCTCAGGGGAGACGGGAGCCAAGAACAGGAAACCTTTCCCCGGTCAGTTCCGAGGGATTTCGGCGGTCGCCGGGAAAGGCGGAGATTCAACAGGGGTCGAGATGTCGTATCTCTGTAGTCGGGCACAAGGACGAGTTCACGATGAACCCGTACTGCCGTAGCTCTTCAGGATACGTCCGGGAATAATCGGCCAGGACGTGAAGGAGAGGACGTGTATTTGTACTTCTCGGGGCACACCCACAAGGTGACTCGTGGACTGCCGGGGTGTCTGGGACTTGTAGTTCTTCCAGGTTTCTGGCGGGATCGCCACTCGTGCAGGTATCCAGCCGGATCGTGACATATTGAACATCGTGGTCTCTCAAGCATTTCTTGACCTCAAAGTATGAGGTCCAGCGTCATTGTACAGTTAGGGTATAGTCTGGAGATATATTATCCGTGGCATTGTCGATTGACACGGGTGACTTGCAGTACGTGATCCCTGTCACGGTAATTGAAAAATCTAGCCACCACCGGTCTAGGAAAAGCACCCGGGTCAGTGGGGGCCCCTGGTACCCTGTGTGCCCGTCTTGATTGAGAAGAACTTCAATATCTTACCCTGCAGGACTTCTCGTGAGAACCAATCTTCAAGGAAGAGCTCCAAGTTAGGGCCCTCCACCTGCTCAGGAAGACCCACGATGCGTACATTGTTCCGGCGCAAGCCCCCTTCCTGGTCCTGCACACACTCCTTAAGGAAGACCACCTCTTGTTGAACGGATTGCAGTTGGGTGGTTGCTGCATTTACCGCAGGCTGCAGCGACGCTAGCGTAGACTCTGTTTCTTCCACTCTACCCTTTAGTTTCTTGTGGTCCTCCCGCAAGTACCCCATGTCAATGCTAAGGCAATCAATCTTTGTTCCCAGAGTGGTTTTAATGTTGAGTATTGATACTAGCAGCTAATCAAAGTGATGCAAGTGATCACTGCGGTCACCCTGAGTAGGTGGCTGCGAAGGGTCCGTATTCCTGGTGTCCAAGGGCGCTGATTTCGCTTCCGGAGGTTGTGGCTTGGGCTTCTCTGCTATGGGTTTGCCCATTGCTCTGTCCACGAGGGTGACAGGCCAGGCGATGGACTTCTGTGTCTCACAAGGGCCCTAGAGCGGTGCCTCTGTAGGGTGCAAAGATGAGGTGCAAGAATGAGCAGTCGGGGTGTTGCAGGTATCTGGATTGGGAGCGTGTGCCTTATTACGTGTAGCACATTTCACATTGCTAACTCTCACTGCGGCAACCGTCATGTCAGTGGAGCTTCCAAGGTATTTTTCACTTTAGAATTTCAGTGTGGGCCCCTGTTACAAGATTCCTACACTTGGGGACGTTCTGGCCCTTCTCTCCGGGCTCACCATGCACACCCCACTCAGCCCGCTGGTGTGGCGCAGGAAATCATCATATGTGCTCTCCCGTGGGCTCCAGCGAAATGCAGGTGGCTAGTGATTCATCAGGGAACAAGTGCCCCGACAGGGGCCTTGAGGCATGGCCAGGTGCGTGTGTGGGCCCAATCGCAGTGCGTATCACCGAGTTCCGGATCATAAGGGGGGCCAAATCAGGCGCGCACTCACCACTTCCAATGGAGGGCTCACAGCGAGGAGACTGGCTTTTGTTGGCCCCGGGGCACTCTCCGTCCTGGGGCAGGCTGTCGCAGGCACAAGCCACAGAGTCAGGCGGTCTCAGGTCGCCTCCGCCCGTTTAAAGATTGCGTCCCCGACCTCCCAGCCCGCCGCGGGCCGGGGATCGCAAGCGCCTCAGCTTAGGCCCCGGTGCTTTTGTGGCGGATGCAGGAAGCATCAGGGAAAGCAAGCAGCAGTCCCCCACAGCCGGTGGCAGCTCCAATAATAGCGAGAGACAATGCGGGGAGCTTTCTGCCTTCTCTGCCAAGCAGGATAGTAAGCGAGGCAAGGAGGAAAACGGATTTTTCCGGCAGACGCAGAGCGGAGCTCAGAGCTCTGGAACCGCTCTTGTTGCCATCTCGGCCACGCGCTCCACAGCCAGATACACCAAAGGCACTAAAGAGCAGAGATGAACAGATCAACAGGTGGCATAGGGAAACAAAACCTCATTTACGAGGATCGCAAGCAGACAAAAGAAGCAGGCACATAATTGACCACATCTCCAGGCAGTCCTTAAGTGCCATCCCTAATTATCCTAGGAACAGTGGTCAGGTAACACGCCCCAACATTGCAAGCTCAACGGCACATGAATCAAAGGCTGGGAGCCTCAGTCACTCTAGGTGGGCAACAAGGGACCACACTCTGTGGTCCATGAAAAATGTGTTCATACCTGCCCCTTGTGTACTGAGTGAGTATAGCAAATGAGTCTGACAGTTTAAAAGAGGATTTGAGGAGAGAAGTGATATACGAGTCTACAAGGAAAATGTGTGCATTCTCTTATGGATGTTTGTCACGCGGGATAGTGGACAATCCCCTGGACCGCAGCTTACTTGGGGGAGGGGTTTTTCTGTCTCCCACATGATCATTCCAGCCCGGACAACACCTGACTTACAGCAAGATATCTGCTGAGTATTCAATCCATGAACCACCCATATTTGGAAGTAATCCACATTCAGCCCTAGGCATGACAAATAGAGATGATGTTAACATAACTTCCGAGAAGCAGCTCCACCAATTATCTGGACTTCCAACTTTTCCAGCCTCATCAATCCAGAAATGGCAACCAATGGATGGGGCCTGTGGCTTCCATTACTTAACACATGTGCAATTTACATATGTACAAAGCTCATTGATATACACGTTCCTGTATTGTGGCTAACCTCACTAATTAATTGACAGCATGCTTTTGCTCCACTGCTAGGTTCCTGCTACGTAAATAAAAATATTGATATATGCATTAACAGATACTGAAAGATGACACAATGAAATGGCCATCACTATGAAGTGCTCTGTCCTTGTTCTTGACACTCCCCTGGCCCTGATAACATTGAAATCATGAATGGCACTGCAGGCATGCCTGATAAATCCGACCACCACAGAACTGGTGTTAAACATCAACCCACCTACAAATCCTGACTTTAAAGTATTCTACTCTTGCACCACAAACAACTCTCATACAAATCCAAGTGATGCTGCTAAGCTGCCTCTGCCTGCTCACTGCCCACTGCTTGTTGTCAATACTCAGTAAGTCTGTATGTATCTACAGTGTGCGAAATGATCCATGTCTAAAAATGCAGTTAATTTAACCTCCAGTTTACTAGTAAAACTGAATTACTGTGTCGCGAAATGATGCCTGTTTAAAAAGTGTCACTAAGATTAAAAGTTTGGAAAGCACTGGCCTAGAGGATTAATAAATTACTTCTCAAATGAGAGAGTACACAGAACTCTTGTGCCATCTCCAAGACCTGGTGCTCCTCCAAAGATCATAGTCACCCATTCCTAAAATTATCGTGAAGGGGCGCAATCGTGCAGTAGTCCCGGTGAAATGGTGCAGCACAGAATGAGGGCCTGGAGATGCAAATATATAGCAGATTACATATGTGGAGTGTAACAAGATAGAAAGTCGTTCAAGGCTGTAAAGAGGAAGCTGCAAGATGAAGGACTGAAATATAACACGTGGCTCTAAAACTGCACCAAGAAGCATACAACGTTTCGTACGTCAAACTCCAACACGTCAGTCTAGTGTGTCTGCAGGAAACAAATATAACACTGTAGGAACATACTAAGCTATAAGCAAAATGGAAGTGACAACTATATTTAGCAGTTAGCAGTATATTCATCCTACTCCATGGGTTTGCCCATTTGGATAGATGGTAAAACCCCATTAGAACTCACAAATGCAAAATGGGATCCTGGAGGCAGATTTATTATGATCAGTGGCACTCTAACAAATGGAATTAAGCAAGTTGTATATTTCTGGTGCTATCCTGGAAGATATGTCCTTCTTTCCTGGTCTGCTGGAGCTGGTGCTTCCACATTACGGTACTCAAATTGAATGGGTCTGGGAATATAATTGTGTTATGTTGCCTGGGAAAGACAGGCAACTTCAATCCCAGGGCCTGCTGAAAAGACTCAGACACCAGCGATATTGCACAAGGAATGGTTTCCTACCTGTAATCTTAGTTCTCTCTCGGGGGAATCTCCATTGAAGTTGTAAGCATTGAATAGTCCCCCCCATGTACAGGGATCCCAAAGGACTTCTTTACAATATATAATTTTAACTGTACATGTCCACCTTTCTTTAGTAAGGGCTGGAGAAACACTTAAGACATTAATGTTTTGCAGCCTATAAGGAAGGCTACATTGGCCAGTTGCTTCAGATTGCATTAAAAAAAGGTAATAAATGTATCAGGCAAATTAACTGGAAATGTGATGTTTGACTGTTTAAATCTCTTTCACAAACCCTTTTTTAAAAGGAAACGATGAAGGAGGAGAGGACAATGTAGCCCTATAGGATGCCAATATGTAGATATGAACAGAGCGTCTGTGCCTTTTAAGGGCTCACAGCCTACCAGTTTCTTATCATGCCCAGCAGGTGGCAGGTGCCTCAGTTCTTTTTACCAAGACAGCGTCAGTATTAGGTAGGAAACGTGTCCAACAATTGTCTCTGTTACATCTACCAGGGAAGAGGGTGGATTGCTTATGACTTCAATGGAGATTCTCCTGAGAGAGAAATAGGATTACAGGCAAAAAACATTTCTTCTCTCTCAGGGGATCTCCATTGATAGTCATAAGCACTGAGTAGAGTAGGAAGCCCATTCCCACAAACAGTGGTGGAAAGGAGGATCAGATTAAGGAAATACATTTCTCAGTGAAGGCTGTCCTACTAGAGCATATGCTCGGGGTTCTGAGTTCAAACATAAGTGTTTGGTAAAAGTGTGAACAGGTCTCCATGTAGATTCTTTACATAATCAGAAATGGCTATATTGCTGTAATTGATTTCTCTTTAGAGGAATGACCTTTAGGTTTACTGGACGGAACTGTATGTTTTGAATGTGGCTTCTCACCAATAAGCCACACCCAATCCCTGCACTCCCACCTGGGAGGCAAATATACCACTGAACCTTTGAATAATATACACATTTGAGCATGTCTTACCACCCCTGGCACAGCAAGACTTCAACACAAAACAAACAGCACCTTTTGAAAAGGGGTCTTATTTAACAAAATGCAAAGACTCTATCACTTTTAGAATAAGGCTTGGGGTTTATTACATAATACTCTCTAAACAAAGGCTATCTCAGATACCAAATGCATAAGATTCAAATATATGTAGCAAACTTATAGTCTAAAGGCATGAATCAATAACTGGGCAAACTTTAATACTGATTAATAAACAAGCAATAACTGATATAAGATAAGATACACTGGACGTCCTGCAAGAGATCAGAAAGCTATACATATATATAGAGCAGAGGAGCAATCTAGATGTGCACCTCCCACACCACAAAGAAAACACCTCAAATGATCAAAGCCACTGGCCACACATCACAATGGCAATAACCACACAACTAAATACATCACCTGGTGCATACACTGCCCACTTCTGACTGGGGGAATTACAGCCGGGGATCAGAGCTCAGCAAGCCAGGGCTCAATCCGAGATAGGCACATCTGCCCTCGCTCGAAATCCAAACTCCCAGTTTCTCAGCATGCAACCCTCAGCTTTAAACACACTAGAAGATTTGTGAAAGACCTCCTCCCACCGCCAGAGGAATTTTACTAGAACTGGCCAAGTTCCAAGCAAGCATCTCCATGGCAGTAAGGAGCTCTCAAGTCTCTTCCTCCATTCGCACTTCTTCCAGCCTCTGTCTTGACGAAGCTCTCACAAGGCCTTCCACAGTACACTAAACAAAAACAATCGCTCAGGAAAACACCAAGACCTTGAATGTGAATAACCCAAACAACTTGCAAGCACGTCTGTGCACGCAGCAGCAAGGCAGAGTCAGACATGAGGCCCTGTCAAAGGCTATAGTCAGCACATATAATTCTCATCCACACATCTTACAAGCACCACTGTGCACACAGAAAAGTTTGAAGCAAGGTAAAGTCAGAAGGCAGGATGACATGAGGCCATGTCAAAGAAAGACAGCAAGATTACAGGATGGAAGAGAAGCAAGTATATGCAGGACCATCGTACATTAAGGCTAGGATATAATAACACACTAAAGTCAGTTGAAATGGTGGCAGTCGGAGGTCATCATAGGGTGCCAGACTACAAGAGTGGCTCTTTCACTACACTGTATTAGCTTCTTGGCAGCATATCCTTCATGACAAAGATTGTTTAGAGGTGGTTAAACCTGTACGGACTGAACTATAATTTATGAACTATTGGTCAGACTTTCAGATATCTTTTATTCAGTCCACATAAAAGGTTAAGACTCTCCTGACATCTAGAGTATGCATAGTCCTGTCAGTAGGAGTAGAAGGGTGCTGAAAAAAGTAGGCAGAGACATTATTGGATTAATGTGTAAATCCAAAATAACTTTTGATAAAAATGTAGGATGAGCCCTCATAACCTCCTTATTAGTATGGAACACCATATATGGTTTGTGAGAACATAACGGCCAAATCTCACTAGCCCTACGTGCTCATGTGATAACAAAGAGGAAAGCAGCTTTACATGAAATGTGTGGTAATGAGGATTTATAAATGGCCTCAAAAAAGGCCTGCAAGAGGCGTGAAAATACTATATCCAACTCCCAGGGAGGAGATGGGCGATATATTGGAGGGAAATCTTTCTTCAAACCCTCCAAGAAGTCCCTAATAACAGGAATTTTGAGAAAAAAAACAGGTTTATGAACACATTTTAGAAGGTAGTAATTGCCGCCAAATAGATTTAACAGAAGAGAACTGTAGGCCTGATTTGGCCAAATAAAGCAAATATGGAAGAATAGCTTTTTCTTGGCATTTTGTAGGATCAAAGTTCTTGTCAGTACACCGCATACAGAATCTCTTCCATTTATAAGAATAAGCAGAATGTGTTGATGAACGTTTAGGCTCTTTTAGAATGTTCATGCAGTCTTGTGGAAGATTCAAATGCCCATATTTTACTAGTTCAGGAGCCATGCTGCCAAACTCAGGGAAGAGAACTCGGGTGAACCATCTGGTCTCCGAATTTTGTGAGAAGGTCTGGTCTGCACGGCAGCTTCATATGTGGATGCTCCAACATATTGAGAAGGTTTGTGAACCACCATTGTCGGGCCCCTCCCAAGTTATCAGGATCATTCTGGCTTTTGAGTAAGACAGTTTGATTAGTATTGTATAAATCAGGGCGATCGGAGGAAAAGCACAGAGAAATATGCCGGGCCAGTCAATCCATAGAGCATCCCCCAGTGTCCCTGTCTGGTAGTACCTCTAGGCAAAGTTTGGGCATTTTTTGTTTTCTGAAGTTGTGAATAAAGCTATGTAAGGGAAACCCACATGTAAAATATGCTATGCAAGATGTCATTGTGAAGGACCCATTCATGGTTTTCCTGAAGAATCATTCTCAAAGTGTCCACTTGATCATTTTGAGCCCCTGGAAGATGTGTTGCAGTGATGCTCAGGCATCTGGCTATCAACCAATTTCAAATCGTGTGAGCATCTTGAGACAAGGCTCTAGATATTTTCCTCCATGTTTGTTCAAATAGTACATTGTTTTTGTATTGTCCGTCTGACTAAGACGGGATTTTGAATTGAAGGACTGAAGAAAAGCCTTTAACACTAAATGAATCGCTTGCAGCTCGAGGAGATTGATGTGATATGTCATTTCCCTGGGAGACCAGGATTCCTGGATTTGAAGGTGACCTATATGCCCTCCCCAACTTAATGGAGAGGCATCTGTTACTAATGTCTGAGAAGGAATCTCCTGATGAAAGGGCATTCCTTGAAGAAGATTTTTAGGGTGTTCACCAATATTTGAGGGACTGCTTCACGTGAGGGAAAACATGATCTTGTCCTCCCATGCCTGAGTATTGATCCCACTGATCCTCCAGAAATTCTTGAAGGGGCTCATGTGGAGACAGGCGTGATGCCATCGTTCGAGGCAGAAATATACAGAGAGATGAGAAGCTTTCATAAGAGAGTGACATTTAATATTGATAAATAACAGTCTCTCCTCCAAAGGATACACATTTACTTGTATGGTCTTGATGATAGCATCTAGATTATGCAGTGACTGGGCTGGAGAGAGGGTTGATTTGTTGTGATCGACCTGCAAGTCTAGTCGGTGGAGAGTACTGATTGTTGTGTGATAATGAAGTTGTGCCTCTTTTTGTGTTGATACCTTGATAAGGCAGTTGTCTAGGTTAGACGAATATGCAGAGTTTTCTTGAGACTTGCGGAAACCATTGCCATGAACATTAAAAAGGTTCTGGGGGCTGATTTGACGCCAAAGGGAAGTACCTTGTACTGGTAGTGATTGTGATGTACTACAAATGTCAGGAATTTTTAATTTTTCCTGACTACAGAAATGTGAAAATATACATCCTGGAGATCTATTGAGCAAAGACAATCTCCCTGATTGATTTGGGGATAAATTTAATGTAATGCTAGCATTGTGATTTTTTCTCTCCATATCCACTTGCTTGTGAGTTTCAGATCTAGTATGGGTCTGAATTTGTTTTTTGTGGCCTCGTTGGTTGTGAGAAACGATCTCCACTGCATGCTTCTGCAGAAAGATGTTCACTTCTGATCTGAGCATTTCTAGATGTTGATTGGAAGGGTGTGGTGGAATGTCTGGTGGAGGGCAGGTGAATCTGAAACAATAACCAGTCTGTACAATGTACAGAACCCAGCCATAATTTGTGATGGATTGCCACTCTGTCAGATGTTGTGAGATACTTCCTCCTAACGGAGTGGCTAACAGGAGAAGGTACGCAGATATTCATTGCTTGGAGCTGGCTGGAGGCTATCCTGCTTAGACAGGTTGGAGGCTCTCTCTTCCTTTAGGATGATGACATTGGTGCTGCTGGTGGTAGTAACCTTGGAACCATTAAGGGGTTTAAACCTTCTGCAGGTAGAAGTGTAGTTCATAAGGGTTGTTGGTGTGCCTGCGTTTTGTTTCTCTGGACCTACTGCCTTCAAGGTATCCATCTCTGACTTCATCCGGGCCATTTCATCATTGTATGATTGCTGAATAAGGAGTTACCCGAGAAGGGAAGATTGAGAACTTGCTGCTGGGATTCTTGTTTTAGGGCTCGCTAGACAAAGTCAAGAGTGCTGTCTATGGCCCAAACCATGACACCATCAATGGACTGCCAGTAGTGAAATATCAGTAGCAGCACTAATGACTTGGTTGGAGACCATCATGCCCTCATGTACTACCTCAAGGAAGTCCTCTCATTGATCTCTCTGGAGGTCTTCTGCAAACTACTGCAGGGAGTCGTCATATCTGCCCAGCATGGTCGATGTACTTGCTTCATGGTGGTGGCAGTTGTACCACAGACCTTTTAGCCCCACTGAATCTACCTCCTTACTGTCTTTGTCTGATGAAACTTTAGAGAAAGGAATAGAAGAATGAATGTTTTTGCAGTTAGAATGACCACAGAATCAGGGGGGAGATCTGAACAAATTAACAGTAGGGTCTACTCTGGAGGCCTATACTTTTTCAGGAGCTTTGGCAGAGCTGATTTGGCTGAAGATGGTGTAAGGAACAGCTCCATGGCTAGTTCCCATAGACCAAGAACCAGTGGTAGGAGGGGTCTAACAGATTACATTCATGTAGTTAGGGCAGGCATCAGGATGTTGACTTTAGATGCCCCTAGGACAAGCACCTCTTGAAAGGTGTTAATGGGATCCACTGGAGATACCTGTGGCTTGGTCAAATGAGCCAGCATTGCTGAACATCTCCCAGCGCTGGAGGTAGAAGTAGAATAGGGAAAACAGCATCTTGATTGTGCTCTAGACTGAGACCTGGGCACATGATGGTGATGTGTGAGATGAGAAGATTGTTGTGAAGAGGACTGTTGTAACTGATGGCAATGTCTTTAATGTGCTTGTCTTGAACCATGATGATATCTGGAATAAGGAGATCTTGATCTTTGAGAAGCTGGAGGCCTCGGCAGAGATGCTTCTACAGGTGTTTGTGGAAGAGGCGCTGGCGAATTAGGTGGAAGAGGCACTGGAGAAAGTGGTGGGAGCAGAGGAGATGGAGGAGAATACACCCTGGAGTATTCAGAATCAGAGGTGGATGGTAAACATTGGATGGTAAACATCTTGATTTTCCGACTTTTACTACAGATCTAGAATGATTAGACATTGACAGACTTCTTGAACTCAAAAATCTCCCATGTCTCGACGTCATAGTATCCTTCGACGCCGACTTCCTTTGTCTCAACGTCGAATGTCGCCTCCTCTTCAACATCGACCCTGCTCTTGATGGCGAGCAAGTAGGCACTTTACCTTTTCTCGACCTTGATGTTGACTTTGACCTTGAACAACCTTGTTTTTGGGGATGGCCTGAATTTTTGGTACTCCCTCGCCTGGATTCCTCAGAGTAAGTTGGAAGAGCCCTTGTAGAAGACTGACCCTCTCCTCACTCTTGTGATGTCCATCCTTCAGACTGTGTCTGTTGATTCCTGTGCTGCTCTTCTGTCCCATGATGGCAAATCATTTCCCTGTCCCTCAGAGTACGTCTGGGAAAGGTCTTGCAGTGTGGACATCCGTCAGGAACATGACTCTCAAGAAGACATATGATACAAAGATCATGAAGGTCTGACTTAGCCTTCTTTCTTCCACTGGCAGGACACTTGTCAAATAAGGATGTCATTTTATTTGACAAAGGTGAAAAGATTCAGTTAGAAAATGACAGAAAAACACTGGAAAAGATTAAGTTCGTCAAGTGAAACAGTTGACAACAATTTCCTAAAGACATTTTTGAGGAAAAACGCCATAAAGGCTGAGCTCAATGCTCCAAGATCGTGTCACCAGGAGTCGGAAAAAAGAACTGAGACAACTGCCACCTTCTGGGCAATATAGGATTGTGGTGTGCTGTGAGTCCGTGAAGGCTCTTTTCATATCTAGATAATGGCATCTTATGGGGCTACATTGTCCTCTCCTCCTTCATCTTTTTACTTTTAAAAAAGGGTTTGTGAAAGAGATTTAAAGAGTCAAATATCACAATTCCATTTATTTTGCCTGATTTTTAAAATATATTTACTACCCTTTTTAAAATGCAATCTGAAACAATTGGCCAAGGTAGCCTTCCTTATAGGTTGCAAAACAGTAATGTCTTGAGTGTTTCTTTAGGCCTTTCTGAAGAAAGGCAAACATCTACACTTAAGATGATATATTGTGAAGAAGTACAGCTGGATCTCCGTACGATGGTCCAGATACACGGATGATATGGTATACTCTTTTTATTCGCCTCCCCGTGGCTTCTATGGCAGACTGAATTATTTTTTCCTTAGCTATGAATTGTGTGCACACTGTTGTGCCATAGAATATATGTGATGAACCCCTTTAGATCACTCTCTAGTGGTTCTAAAACATTACAAGAGGCACATGATGCCTTGCATTCCCATATGGCAACAGAAAACTGAATCTCTTCAAGATGCGAAATTTCTCACATCCCTTAAACAGACCCTAAGGGCCTGATTACAAGTTTGGCGGTGTGGGAGAGGTGCCTCTGTAAAGGAGCACCACAATTGGAACTCCAAAAACAGTTCCTGCATGGCATAGACTGTAAAGTACATGCCATGCAGGAACTGGTGTGCATGCCCATAGGGGGGGCAAATTTTGTGCCCCCCTGCCTGTATACCCATGCAAATGGACAACAGGGGGCCCTCAGGACTGCCAGCCTTTTCATGGGCAAAAGACCTCCATGACACAGCTGGCTGTCCTGAAACTCATAATTTTCTTGGTGGTACTACAGCCGCACCACTAATATATTACAGAGGCACTGTCCTCCATGCCACCATCAGGGAATGGCAGTTTCCTGGCAGCTGCAGCGTTGCAATGGCCGTCCGACTGCACAACTTATAATGGGGCAGTCGGGCCACCACTGTGGCAGTGGCTGAACTGCCACCACCGTGCCACCATGGGTTTGAAAGCTCGTGGACCACCAGACTCACAATCACGCTCTAACTGAGTACTTTGATATTAAATAGGTATTGTCATGCAAGAGAGACATTGATTGGGAAGCAAAGGAGATAGTGAATACAAATTCTGCTATTGCTAAAATAGTTGAAGTGGTGGGACTATTCACAATAGACATCACTGATAGATAATAAAAGATTTAAAAAAAACTAGAATACCAGCTACCACAATTCCAGATGGATACTGGGAAGCTCATGCAGCAGTAAACATCCCTAGAAGAGACATATGATAGATTAAAAAAGTAGTCATAGAAAACATACAAAGAGTACATAGAGGTAAAGATAAGACTGTAAGGATGTTGGCCTGACTTTTTCAGAGTGAATTGAATAGGACAAGTATTATAATAGTGACATATGATGACGGCCACGCCCACATTGCACATGGCACAGTAAACAGTGCCTGAACAGGGTATGTTTGCAGGGAACCTACCAGGTAAAGAGGAGGTATGTGCATACTTGAAAGGGAAGGCAAGAATCTCTGTAGATATCAGAAAGGAACTGGACCAACCCCTGACTACTGAAGGACTCAAGGTGGCGTTCAGAGAAGCCCCCACTAAACGTATGGACAAACTTTTAGAAGCAGTGGAAGAGGACTGCTAAGGTGGCTGTCCTCTGAACACAAGGAGGGAGGCTCTAATTTTCATATTCCCTAAAGCATAAAGTGATAAAGTGACCGTAAAGGGATTGGATTCTACCATCCCCTGTCCACAATGAAATGACAATCTAAATTATCAGCAAACTGCTGACCCACTAACTGCTATGAGTCATTCCAGCGTTTTTGCATGAGGACCAGGAAGGGTTCATACTGCACAGGAGCACTGCAGTCAACCTTAACAGATTGGCATATGTGAAATATAATTTGTGGGAAGATGATCAGATCAGACAGTATAATCTCCTGAGAAAGCCTTTGACTCTGTGGGATGGGATTTTATAATTCAGGTCCTGGAAGAGCAAAAATGTAATCCATACCTTCTACGATGGATCAGATTGTTGTATACCCACCATGAGGCTAGAGTTAAAAGGGGAATTGTTGCAGACAAAATGGGACCTAGGACAGGGTACAAGACACTGGTGGCCGCAGTTGCCCCTGTTTTCGTCCTTGCTTTAAAGCTATTGGCCAACATATTGTTTTCTCAAATAGAAGATTGGGGCATGAGAATAGGCCTCACAACGTATGTAGTGTGCCTCAAAGCAGACGACAAGCTTGTGTACGATGGACCCAAAGGGAATCATTTCTGCAACTGCTGCATTTATTGGACTAGCATAGATATTCTTAGGGCTCATAAACATGGACTAAATCAAGACTGTTCCCCCTGGGAGCCTTGGCTCCCAGAGGAATGGATCATCTTCCGGGTTTAGTCTGCTAGCGCTTTAGCAAACACCGTGTGAAGGGCACTCCCTTCATGTCAAAAATGGAGATATAGAAGTATCTAGGATTCCATAAATCAAATCAAGTGGACTAGACTGCTGGATGCATAGAAGGAGGTTGCAGGGAATTGAGTGATATGTATGAGGCTCAGGTGCTCACTACCTTTGGTAAAGCACAGCACAGGTTCTTGAGGGACTGGGTGAATGTTTGACACTTGCTTAGGCCGTCCCTAGAACTACCACAATAAAACCCATTACTCAGCTCATGCAGGGAGGCAGGCATTGAACTCAAATATACAAGGCATTATTGCAGAACAACATATTTAGTCCCCTGAGTATCAGAAATAAATGGGTGCTGGGCCATAACAATACATTCACAGACACAGACCGGGCTAGAATACTGGCAAAGTATAAGATGGTGTCTAGTAATGCAAGAGTCTGCCTCACCCAATTTATGATACTACATAGGGCATATCTTAACCCACGTATGTGAAGTAGGATATGTCCAACACAGCCTGGGGAATGTCCATGCTGCCAACAGGATGAGGCAGATTTTCTGCACATGGTTTGGTCTTGTTTTGTGGTCGAAGACTACTGGAGGCAAGTAGAACTTGCGTCAATGAAGGCACCGGAGGTGGAGATGGATTGCTCTTTAGCACATTGTGTATTAGGATATTAGAACAGGGATACAATTCCCGATATGTGTTCATGCAGCATTAATATTTCTGTTAGCAACACACTGAATAATGATTCAATGGCTAAAGCTGCAGGGCTTCTCACTAAAACGGTGGCAGATAGATGCCAGTGAATAGCTACTTTCAAAGGAAATTGGTGATAAATTGCAGGAAGATATGCAAGAATTGCATAAAATGACTTACAGTCTGCTAATGGAGGAAACTAGCAGTTTTTTCATCTTAGGACTGCCTCGATGGACCAACCCACTTTGAAACTGTAAACTGTGCATGCGTACATGTGTTTATGTTTTTCTCTCTTCTGGAATGCATGTTTGGGGTTGATCCTATGGAAGTGCTGTAATGACTTTGTTGTTGATATAAAACAAAATGTGTGCACAAAAAAATAAAACAGATCATAGGCATATTGTGTGAAATATCCATCTGTTCAAGGTTATTATGAATATAAGAGATACATATTGATACTTCTCAAATGTTGCTCTTCTCTTTTTTGTAGAGAATTGCCTGCTAAATAGTTTGTCCCCAGAATATTGAGGTAGGAATGTCGATGGCACAAAATATTCTGGAAACAATATTGAAGGACAACCTATTGAAAGTTAAGTAAGTTACATTTTCTAATCCCAACTCCACATATATGTACCTTGACAATATATATCTTTAAGGTGGAATTAGGAATATGTAAATCTATACTGCCTCTATATGCACTTACCTTTCAATATTTTGTCCCAAAATGTTCTGTACATGATGTTAGGGTTCCTTGATATTCCTTAGAACAATCTTGTTGGACAAATTAAACAAAAAATAAGTAAAATCAGTCCTGCATTCCTGCTTCCGAGCCACATCACCTTTATGCTGGAGCACATAACTTGCACGGAGGTGTCCTGCTGTGTGACAGGCATGCGGGTCATGCCAAAGAAGACTGGGGCAAGAGCATGCCCATCTGTGCCCATCTTGCTATTGTATTGGGTTCCAGTATATGGGATATCTGCTTCTGATCATGGGTAAGAGAGGAGAGAAGTGGGCGACAGCGGGCCGGTTTTATCTCCCTTGATAAAACCCACCTCAATTTTTACAACGGGCCGTCGGTGCCATCAGCAACAAATTCATCTAAACAGAGTGAAGGCTCTCCTTAAACCTGGATGGTAACAGTGGGGGCCTACCTGGTCTTTCCCCTCCCTCTCTATTGGACATGCCCTCAGTTCTACTTCTAAATGAAACTGTTCCTTCCATTATCCAAGGATCTACAATGAATTGCAATGCTATTTCCCCTTTAGATATCCCTACTGCTACCACCGATATAAGCAATAACTATGTGCACACTAAACTGCCAAAGAGATCCAAACATGGCAAGGGGCGTAAGCAGATAGTTAGTCCTCTTCAATCCCCTTCTAAGACTCTACTAGAGCCCGAGACGGAGTCCATGACTGTTCCAATACTAAGTCCAGGAGTTCAACCTCTACCTCTTCCTTCACAGGAAGACATGTTCCGCATTACTAATTCCATCAATGAACTTTTGGTTAGTCATTTGCAGACTCTCTCAGAGAAACTGTGTACAATGATTAGTACTGTACTTTCTCCTTTGCTCTGATGCCTGGACGCTATTGAGTCCAAAGTAGCTGCACCTGGTAATGCAATTTACCATCCCATTCAGGTATCATAAATAACGCTTCCATTAGGCAAGGTTCTGCACTCAAAGCACTTGATGTACCTTTGGCAGAGTACATTGTATCAACGCAGGCACAACTTGCTTTGAGTAATCCATCAGTCCCCACAGAGTAGTTGCAAACAAAAATATTCTAATCAGGCAGAATGTAGTTCAGTTGCTTACTTCAGTTCCCACATTTTCTAACACTATGAGGGGCATAGAGGGTAAAATCACTTCAGCCCAGCCACAGATTCAATTACCTATTATCAATCTCCCTCCGGGTGCATGTCCCTACTGTGAGAAGGTGGTTTGGTATACGCTGTCCACTAGTTAAAGTGGGCACCTTGTACCAGGCCACATGACCCTTATGATGTATGAGGTCAAAGATAACCTTATTGAAAGCTATCCTAGTGGTAGCTATGGAGAGCAGCCTTCTGGCTTCATCTTGAAGGAATGTAAAGCAGCTTATTTTACCAGAATATCACCTCCTAAATGATTAAATGAAAGGAGAACCACACCGTGTTTATATAAAAATATGTATTTATTAATATAAACACTCTCTACTAGTCTCTACATGAGACTAGGGCACAAAGCACACAATACTAAATCAATAGAACATTCATAAATAGCGAAATACACAGCCGGCTCCAGGGTGAGACCAAACCATATATAAAACAAATGGTATAACAACAATGACCTTAAAAGACACAGTGCCAAGAGCACGTACAATCGCTGGGACCCCAAGGAACCACCCAGAGGAGTGACACAGGGAGCCCAAGGAGGACGGGTGCAGTGAGGAAACACGGACGCATGCTCCGTACGACTCTATGGGAAAGTCACAGTTGGAAATTTGAAAGTTGAGGACACTTCTAAGAGGACTTCGAGCAAACCCTTTGGATCTTAGGAGGTTCTAAGGCCAACCCACCAGCGAGTACCGAGGTACCCATGTTACCTATTCCAGAGGAGCCGGGTGCATTGGTGTCAATTGGCGTCAGAAACCTTCGCCGTTTTCAATGGAGAGCTGCAAAGAAGAACTGCTGCCGGGAAGTCAAAGAGTGTCCAGTGGAATAGAAGCCTGGATTCAAGTTGAGAGGAACTTGAAAGCAGAGGGGACAGACTCTGGGTCACTTCTGGTGACCAGGGGCTCGGTAGTCGAATGCCTGCCGATGTCGGTGCTTCAGGTGCAAAGAAGTGTTGCTTGACTCTGCAGCCACGGGAACCAGGAGAAGTCGAGGATGACCAAAGTCCGGAGGTGAGCTATCCCACGAAGGATGTCGAGAGCTGAGGGGTCGATGTCCGGCTGGAGAACCAATAAGCCTTGGCAACGGCAACCCACGCGTTCAGAGGAAACAGGTTACGGTGTAGGCCAGCAAGGTCCAGGGGACTCTCCAAGCAATGGGGAGTCCGGGCAGGTCTGGAACAACCAAGTAAGCCCAAGAATTAGCAAGGTAACCCTCGCCAGGATCCACAGGCCAACGGACCAGGGAACGTGAGGAGACCTCAAGCAAGTCTGCAAAGCACCAGCCCACAGGACACTCGTGGAGTGGAGGCCGGAAATCTTCAATGCAAATACTGCTCGGAGTCAGGACTACATGGACTCAAACGCACATGCTCAGAAATCATCACTAAGCATATGCAACTGCAAATGTACTCTGTGCACAGGGGTTCGGGTTGCACAGTCCCCGCGAGGGATACTGCTCTCAAAATCACTGAGAGGGCAGATCGACCTCAGGGACATTTTGGGAAACCCCCTCCTGTGTTGCTGAAGTCTTCTGAGTCCTCAGGATCTTGGGAGAAGCAAAGCGGGTAGATGCGTTTAGGTGCCTGCTTTTGCAGGGGAGTAACTCCTTTACTCCAAGGGAGATTTTTCAGTCGTCCAGCGTCGTGCAGGCGGTCGAAGCACTTTGTTTCTTCTTAGCAGAATCTTGTCCAGGTAAAATCTAAAGTCCTGTAGCCAGGTAACCCACTTTATACCCATTGGAAGGGGTTGGAAAGATTCTGTGGACCCTCCTAGGGCAGTGGCAGGACAGAGGGGTGGCTACACCCATGTCCTTTGTCCAGTTTTGTGCCAGAGTAGGAGCAAATGGCTCCTAGAACTGGTTTGAGCTGGACTATGCATAGGGACACCAAATGGGCCCCAGTGCAGACTTTCTGGCACTCTAAGAGTGCACCCACCCAGCCCCAATACATTAAATCCTGTCTGGTAGGTAGTTACACCTCCCTGTGACAGGATGCCTATTGTCATGCCTTCCTCTGCGTGAGCTTGGCTCAGCAGCAGGAGAGCGGAATCGTGTCTGTGGCTGGCAGCATCAATTTTGTGCTGCCTAGGTCGAGAAAGCTGGTACCAGGTATACCGATGACCCACATATGTCCCTTCAGAAGGGTGGAATCATACCTCCCATGCCAGTTACTGGCATGGAGGTATGATTCCAATGTGTTTGACACCAAACACGACATGTTTCAAAGCAGCCGTTTTAAAGTTAGCATTTACCGCAAGGTTATAATGCACTTAAACATATATATCTGGCTGCATCACAGACAACCCCGGAGAATGGTCTCCGAAGGCTTCAGAGGAGCTCTGCTCATGCAGGAGCACCATCTCATGTAAAACCCAGCACTCTGCATTCAGGATTGTTAAGGCCTGCCATAGGGGTGACTGATAGGTATTTAAGTGTAGTGATTTAAATAGATATAGTGAACCTATATCTTAAGTAAGTGGTGCAAGCACCAGCTTACACAGTCTGCTGTAAAAGGCTGGTTGTGTCAATTTGGATGGTCTCTCAGGGGTGGCATAATACATGCTTTGCCCCATGGGAGGCATCTGGGGTACCTATGCCCTGGTACATGGTGTACCACATACTAGGGACTGATAAGGGTATCCAATCTGGAGTGTACCGAAAGTGCATGCATTACAATTTACAGGAGAAAGCAGATAGACTGAGGTCGTGGATAGCAGGATCCCAGTCAGAATAGGCCAAAAACAGTGTGACATCAGCAAAAAGTGGGGGTAGCCATAAGAAGCAAATACTAATTTCCTACACCTACATTGCTGTTTTGACAGGGATACCCTGATAAGAACTAATCAGAACGAAACCCATGAGCAACGTTTTAATAAAACCTTAGACTAGCTGGTTTGTCACCGAGGTATGTCTTTCTTTCATGCAAAATATATCTTGCACTTAAAAAGATGTTCATGGAATTCCAGGGAGACTGTAGTGTGGCAATTTTGAGATCTCCAAACCTGGCACACCATCTGTTTTTTAATGATAGTCCTAGCACCTTGGCAAGCACGTCTGCTGCCCTGGTCCCGTTAGGCTTTTTTTATAGACCCCCTTTCCATCTGAGGCAGCGATCATGTAACTTATCTTTAGATACTAGTCATAGCGCTCTGGATATATGTCCAGCTATTCACGTTGGGTTAGTTAAATCGCGCACAAGCAATTTCAATCAGATGTGCACAGTTCCTGTGCGCCTAATATCCCTTATTCACCCATATCACATCAATTTGTGGTAAGGTACACTCTCATTAACTCTGAATACAAAAAGGGCCAACTCAAAGGATTGTGCAAAAATAGCGGAAGAGCTATTCAAAAATCTTAAAATGGGCACTAGAATAGGACAGGCTGTTGGAGGAGAAAATCCTAGAGATAAGGAAGGACTCCGTGGGAAATTTAAGATTAGAAAGGCTGAAAAGAGATGAAATATCAAAATGGTGGGATATTAAAAGAACACATCAAGCTGAATAGAATCCCAAGGGGTCTAAGGTCCCACGCCATATCTACATATGATGATTTGCAAGAGGACCTCTTATTAGTGTAGGAAAAGGAATTAACATCCAGTTCTATTAGACTTATGGAAATATTGATTGAAAATAGTGATAGAAAAGTATCTAGACTTCTCAGTGAAATACAGAAACTAGAAGAGGAAATACAGAATTTGAACTTAATGGATGCTACTTATAAGGATTATGAGATTATGAACACCATTCTGGATAAACATCAGAATGAGGATAAACAAAGGAAGGCCCATAAATGAACACATAAATTAAAAAGGGATGTGGTGGACTATCATACTGGGAGGGTATTTCCCTTTGCCAGACACTTCAATCATTTAATCAAAGGCAATGAGGATAGCGAAGTGTGAATGAGGTCTACTTTGAGCAACAGTTCCACCTCTCTCAGTGCTAGCCTGAGCAGTGATGTGGATTCTAAACAGGGAGCAGGTAGTTCCCATCAAATTTCTGGAAATACTACTTTTTTACAAGAAGTTCAGAGAATAAGAAGAGGGAACAGGGAACAAGGTCTGAGATCAAACAAACAAAGAAAACAAGAAGGGGGAAGAGAGGAGGTAGAACAAAGGAACAACCAGAAGGGCATGCTTACAAGATCTTGGGACAAGAAAAAATAGGCTCAGTGGGCTCAGGGGTTTTGTTTATTAACTTTTCAGTAACACCCCTTTGCCCAGACATAATTTCCTTATTACAACGAGGACGTGGCTTTTGTCCTAGAACATCAGGTGACTTATGCTCCATGAAAATGTATTTATTTAAATGTGTTCACCATTTGAAATTGAAGAAATTCTTGGCCATGAACCCCGGTGCAATAAAACGGAGTGCTTACCCAAATGTCACTATTGTGTGACAAATTAACTATTAAGGATTTACATGACACAGTGATGTTACTATCCAATACGGATATTGAGGGTGATGTAACTACTGCAACAAGTGTTTTAGAATCTCTAAATGTACAATCTGATAAGAGTGTTGATAATGGACTGAAAAATAAATCTCAATGGCCACCGCAATTACTAAGTGGTAACACTATTGACACATTTTACAACTTGATGAGTAGAGACATTGAGAAATGAGATACAGACAGACAGTGGCGACTCAATAAGATTGATGACAATTTAAGTAGAGGTGAAATCGATGCCATCATACAACTCCAACAAAGAACTAATCTCATTATTCAAGAAGCAGATAAAAGGGGCAATATCGTGATTATGAATCACTCTGATTACAACAAGGAAATAATGTCACATCTCAACAATACCCTATGTGATGAGAGACTTCATAATAATCCCATGCTTGAGCTGAGTTAGAGGATCAATCTACAACTGAAAAGTTGGTATGACGAGGGTTTGTTGCCTATGGATGAATTTTACTATTTACGTATTGATCGACCGAGATACCCGTGTTTGTATTAGTTCCTAAAGTTCATAAAAATGCTGCATTCCCACCTGGGAGACCAATTGTATCAGGCATTGAGGGACATACAGAAAGGATTTCACAATATGTTGATCTGTTTTTACAGCCATATGTGGAGAAACTTCCTTCATACATTAGAGACACCGAACATGTTATGAATATACTACAGTATGCACAGTGGAAGTCTGGATTGTGGTTAGTCACACTTGATGTGACATCCCTTTATACTTGTATATCACATGAGAAAGGTATATTATCCTTGAATCATATTCTAAACACTAGATCAGTGAATTCCTATGCACATACACAGATGTTATTAGCAATGACTAGGACTATTTTGGAAAATAATGTGTTTTTGTTTAACTATTCCTGTTACCGACATTTGCATGGGAATGCGATGGGCTCCAGATTTGCCCCTTCTTATGCAAACCTCTTTATGGTGTTTTTTTAGGTGGAGCATATCTGGGGCCAGGAAGTTCAAAATGGATGAATCACATTTTATATTGGGAGCGGTACATCGATGATTGCCTGTTGATTTGGACGGGCAATGAGGTACAGCTGAATAATTTCTTTGTTTATCTTAACATCAATGATGCCAATATAAGATTCACTACTAAGTACAGTAAGGACCATATTGAATTCTTGGATTTAGAACTTTATGTTAATGATGACAACCTACACCGTAGACTTTTTCGGAAACCCACTTCATGCAAAGAAAACCCTACATGCTTTTAGTTCTCATCTTAAAAGCCAGATCAATGCAATACCTTTTGGAGAAATGTTGAGAGTGAGAAGGAATTGTAGCAAGGACTATAAATACCAATTATGTTTAAAAGATATGGAGAGGCTTTTCATAGAAAGAGGATACAGTGCACACATGGTAAGATTAGCAAAGAGTAGAATGACTAGTATAGACAGACAACAAACATTGAATAATCGCATCAACAAGAGAAGTGTCTTCAAACTAGGGGTGGGCGGAATTCGCGTAATCGCGTCACGCAAATCTCCGCGAAACGGTAAAAAATCTCCGCAAACACGCAGAAATTCCGCGAACGCGCAGATTTGCTTGTTCGCGATACTTTTTACCTGTTCGCGATCGCTGTTTGCGCGCTCGGGGTGAAATATCTCGCGAACATGCATATTGAGAACGCGAACAAGCAAAAAATTTCGCGAAGTTGCGGAACGCAGATTTTTGGGCAATTTCGTGTTCTCCGGGGAACGCGAAATTACCCAAATTCCGCGAATTCCGCGAGCGGAACGGAATTTACCGCCCAGGCCTACTTCAAACAAGTATATCATATCACTGATTGTAACGGTACGTTTACTAAATATTGTAAATGTCTTCACAAATATTGGCATCTGCTAAAGAGTGACAAAATCCTGGAAGATTGTTTAACAGAACATCCATTGATCGCGTAGAGAACACACCGTTCAGTGACCCCTCCAAAAATGTACAGTCACCGAACTTTGTGTGAAAAACCAGCGTTTATCCTTATACCGTCTGATCAAAGTTGACCTGGCTCACCAGAAAGTTATTAAAATCAGTCGCATCTGTAGGTTCTATCTCCCATGGTATATCCCACCCACAGGTGTGAAATAACCAAACAAAAAAGAAGAAAAAGGTTTAGTTCTTACTTTTTCACATTTTGTGTTATGGGTTGGCAGTTGCTAATGATGAGAACCTGAGGACGCAGACGAGTACCAGTCTGCTGACTCCCATGGTGTTACTCCCATGAGGCACTTCCAACCTTTTCTCACCTTTTTCTTTTTTTTTTGTGGTTATTTCACACCAGTGGGTGGGATATACCATGGGAGATAGAACCTACATATGCGACCGATTTTAATACCTTTCTGGTGATCCAGGTCCCCTTTGATCAGACGGTATAAGGATAACTGCTGGTTTGTCACACAAAGTTGGGTGACTGTACATTTTTGGAGGGGTCATTGAATAGTGTATTCACCCCTTTTTTAAATAGGTCCATTGTTGTTTATGATTGTATGAGCGGGGCGACCCGTTCTTTACTCCCCTTCAGCTCCTTGTTGTATAGGGATATCACTTACTGCAGAGGTCCGACCTTACGGACTTTACTATGTCCTAGTTACACTAGGCGAGGATCACAAGATAATTGACTCACTAGACACACGTTGGGTTTTTATAAATGTGGATGCTTCACGATGTGCAGATAAGCCAAGGACAACACAAAAAGCTTTACAGATACGAGAATGAGGAATTAAACCATACGCCACAACATCACATGTCACACTAAGTTTGTGGTCGATGTTATAATGTCTAAATGTGGACTCATGTATTTTGGGAGTACAATAAGGCCTCTCAAGGTCAGAATATATGAGCATATGAGAGCAGTAAAAATGCTAGACCCCAAATACCCTGTAGTGGTCCACATAAGAGAGTGTAGAACACAGGGATCTCACAAAAATTTTGAGTTTTTTAGTATAGATCACATACCACAAGATCCGAGGGGAGGAAATAGAGAATGAACTCTCGGAAAATGTGAGGCAAAATGGATTCTACGATTACAGACAGTTGTAACTGGACTTAATACAGATCAGGAACTTAATTACTTTTTAGGAGACAGGTAACTTGGAGTACAGAATTTGCTATTATGGTTATAGACACAATAAGATTTCTGGCCTCATGATGATTACAACAACGCAAAGTAGACAATGATCTACTGTTGGAATGGAGGAATAGAGATGTCCGCCACATTTATAATTTCGCCCTGAGTCTTCAATGTTTTTTTGTCGTAAATAGCAAGAACAAAATTAACAAATGTAATATTTATATATGTACGCATAATAGTGTTCTGAGGCTGGAATGTCCCTTGCTATACCAAGGATCAAAATGTAGGAATATAGATGATTTGCATATTGTACTGGCATGATATGTGTGACATTTTTTGTCACCCTGTCTAGTTCTTTGCATGTGAAGATAAACATGTGGTTTCTATTTCATACTATTTATTTATTGCACTTGATTGCCGCTCACTGCTCACCTGGGAAGCTTAGATATGGTTTCATTGTTATGGCGTTTCTTTTTGCCAGGTAGGACTTATATTATAATTGACATCTACACTATAGATATTAATCATTCATTTGATTTTATTTAGTTTGAATCTTGAATCATATCTCAGTATGAGGTAAACAAAAATTTGATTTGTTAACATAATTGGGGATTGTTGGGGATTGCCTGTTCTGAAGATGGCAGGTCTGATTTAGAGACCGCACAAGATACGTACATTATGATGCATGTCTAGATGCGAAAATTGCATTATGTCGTTTGGCTGCATTTCAAAATAGAGAAAACCCAATCACATGTACACATACACTGGAGTATTATTCACTCTTGAGATGGATCACTATTGAATTTATAAATCAACAGGATCTTAGGAGTAATAGTTTAGTCTACAAGTCTCCTTTGTTTGCTAATCCAAGATGGCGGCTACCTTATATGTTACGTACACGTTGCATATTTTTACACGACTCCTTCCGACATGGCTTCTGATCCCGAGTAACTGACACGGAGATGCTGTGCTGAGATAGACGTAACGTATTATTATAGCGGATAATGGATAACCTATACAGCCATATCCAGCTATAATCTATAGATGAACTTTATTCATCTGTAGTTTATCTAGTTAGCTTGATCTCACAGTGGAAAACATGTGTCTATATATTATTCTTTATATCTCCATCAGGAGGCTATACATGTGTGTAGATTATTTCATCGATTCACATATGTTTTGATTCTTTCAAGCTGTGGTGTCCCATTCAGCAGTCTAAACCAGACTTCATATAGTTATCTAGACGTCATTTTATTAATGTCTGAGGTAACCACAACAAAATCCTTTGCTAACTAGTGTCTATCTGTCAATGCTTTCACTTCTGTTGTCTTGGGTCCACTTGTCATATATTTCATCATCTGAGTATGAACGCCATTGCTCTTGGCTATTATCATATGTCTTCCATAGCTGGAACTATATAATGAAATTTTATATTACCGACATGGACAGGATTGCAAATATTCTGATCATAGGTGAACAGCTCCTGTAATTCCCAGTCCAGCATATCCACCATGTATGACTATTGCCATACATATAATGGCATCACGGAGTCTTTCCTTTCACCTTTCCACCACTCCATCATGGCTGCCCTCTTCTTTCATTGGTTTTAATACTAATCATCTCGACTGGAGAGGAAGCACATGTCAAGTCACATGACTCCCTCACAACCGTTTCTTAAGTCGGTAGCGAACGCGCATGCCGGTTGGACTCGTTGGGGAGATACATGTTTTATATTAAAAGCCTAAAGACAAGGTCCATTTTTAAAAAAAAGTTTAAAATAATCATGTTTTGTTCTTAAGATTAAATGCATCAGAACATGTACAAAATAGGTTGATAGACAAGGTCTCAAGTATTGAATAACCTGTACATGTATATATTCTGAATGTTGAGTGTGTATGGTTAGATGGATGTAGCGTGTATGTGAGTTGCTTATATTTTATATTGGAAAAAAGAATATACTACTATCCATAAATAACTATTTTTGTATTTTTCCATTATCTTGTCTCTCCTAGTATTTACTTGTTGTTTTTGGACATTGTTGTTGTTGAAGTTGCCCTAGGAATTTACATCATGTAGAGACAACATTATTATACATGAGCTTTGATCTATCTAACAATTCTCTGTGGTAGCAGTGGCAATTGAAAAAATCTTTGGACCATGTACTTTATCTGGTTTAAATGGTGACCTTTTGATGCTCAGTAAATTAAATCTATATGACTCATTTTTCCTTCTTATTAATCGACTGTCATATGCACACTGTTTTCAACTTTGATTTTGAGGTTCTCTCCAGGAAATCACAGTGAGGAGAGCACTCATTTTAGGTTTTCTCCAATGAGCACCAGTGTATGGTTAAATAAATAAGTATTTACTTTGTTAAAAGTTAAGACAACCTTTGTTAATTGATATTCCAGCCATCAGGAAGCCAAAGGGTGACTAAACCCAAGGACGATACATGTGTTGGCTGGTGTGAGGCTGGTGTAAAATTTGCGATAAAAAGAAGATTTGAAGGATTTGAAGACTACTGGAGTATTTTCATTTGGACTGAAAATTGCATGTGATCAGCGCTCTTGTTCAGCCAGGCACAGTTAGCATATCACCCTCTAAAGCAGGAGCTTCTCCTATCGTGCATCCACGCTATGGAATAAGATGCCAACGGTCATGAGGCTGCAACCTAACTTGCAACTTTTTAGGAAACGTCTTAAATCCTGGCTGTTTCCCTCCTAAATAAGCTACTTCAACCTGCAGAGCATTCATTGTCTCGCCGCTTTCAGCGCCAAGATGCCACAGCATTTGAGCGCTTTATAAACTTAATTTTCATTTCATTTTCATTTCAATGCACCAGCCATAGTTCAGGTTTCAACGCATACCTCTTGTGTACCGCGCCCCGTATCTGTATACAACATATTCAATGTACTCTCCGATCTGGATTGACATATTGACACAAAGGCGACTTTAACATCTATTACTCCATGCAGTACATTTTTTATGGATGAATCATCAGTACCATCTACTGTTCCGCTTCTCATAAAGACACCGGTAAATACACTTCATACTCTGACCACACAGTACAGAACTCTTTCTATACGAAGTTGGAATGTAGCAAGTCGTAAGTGGAAGATAAATAACTTGAACTGGAGGGCATTCATCTCCAAGTTCGATATAATCGTACTGCAGGAAACCTAGCTCCCTCTCGCACAACATTTTGAGGGTTATGTCCCACTATTCCTTCTACTTATGGCCGTGCTGCAGGTGGGCTAGCCATTTGGGTCAGCTTAAGCCTCCAGGCAGAGGTTTCACAAGTTAAATCCAGACCATCTTCCTTTTTAGTGCTAATAATTTGTGTCCCAAAGACAAATGAGGTTTTTCAGTTGATAAACTTTTACAACAATGATTTTGCTAATGTTAGTTGCGCACATTATTTCAGTCTGTTTAACTTTATATCTCACCTACAAACCAAGGCTGAAAACAGCCACCTTCAAGTTCATTTCTTTCTCGTGGGGACTCTTGGATACAAGATAATCACACAGATGGACACAGAACTACTCAATATGCATGAAAGTATCTCACTGCCCATGGCTTGGTCGACCTATTTGAGTCACTAGGGGGAGTAAACAATACGATACCATCTTTTAGAGGGGGGAAAAGCCTCTCTTATAGACTATGGTGCCGATTCCGATCCGTTAAAAATATTCCCCGTACGAATCGTATCCGGATTTTTTTACGTACGAATCGTACAAGTCCCGTACAAACTGGCAAGTACGATTCGTATGTTAAAAAATCCATACGAATCGCATTGGGAAAATTCCCCGACACGTCCTCGGGTCGGAAAAAGTGTCCAACACGTCCCCGGACAGTTTTACATATAAATCGGTAAATTGAAGTCCGAGCGCGCAAGTACGATCCGTCCCGTCTGTCCGAATGCACAACCGTATGGGAAAAACACCGTACGAAGCGAACTCCCATAGCAACCATGGAGACGTCCAAACATGTGCCTGCATACGCGCCGAACACATCCCCAGCCCACCCCCCCAAGTACGTGCCGTACCCCCACCCCATCCCATGTACGGGCCGTACCCCCACCCCACCCCGTGTAGGTACGGAGTGTACCCCCACCCCGTATATATGGTGCGGACCCCCACCCCGTATGTACGGTGCAGACCCCCACCCCGTGTAGGTACGGAGCGTACCCCCACCCCGTATGTACGGTGCGGACCCCCACCCCATGTAGGTACGGAGCGTACCCCCACCCCGTATGTGCCACCATCCTTTTACCGGTTAGGGGACTTGCTTGTCACAGTAATTTAGTCTCTATCACACAACACTCTGCTGATGGTTTAAGATTGATTACGCGCCTGAAAAAAAGCCCAATATATATTATCAGCCTTATTTAAGTCACACTGAGATGTATTTCCCAATTGTCTAGTTGAGAGCGAACAAGAGTTGATGGCCTTGCAGTACAATAGGTTAATTCACACAAACAATGAGTCCATGCTTAAGCCAATCCACACATCCAACACGGACCCAAGATGGTTTGATGGGGATTGTTCTCAGGCAAACCAAAAGCTGCAGAAAGCACTAAACGCATGGCCCAGGGTGAGGAGTGGAATTTCTGTGCCACACAGTGAGTATAAAATTGCACTCTCAAATAGGAAGAGGGAAGTATATAAACACAATTGGAGGCTGCTGGAATACGTAGCCTGGGGAAAGGACAGCAAATCCTTTTGGGACTTAGTAAAACAAATTGGAACAAGAAAATCCCCTACTGACCTTCTCCTGCGAAACAATATCTTGGGCACAGACTGGTTCACTCATTTTGTTTCTATCTATTATATTGAGGATGCCCCAATTATGTCAGCCGCTCTGTGCAATAGATTGCAGAACTCTTCTCTCCTTTTACTAAGGTTACAGGAAGTGGATTTAGCCATTCAATATAGCAAGGGTGGGAAAGCAACAGGCCCAGGAGTGGTACCTATGGATCTGTTGATATGAATGCCTGAGATATGGGGCCCTCTTATTACTAACACATTTAATTCCTCTTTATCAGTTAATATTCCCCTTCCTGGACTACCGCAACAATTGTGCCAATATTCAATAAACATTTGCAATGCAATAGGTTTTGCATTTTTTAGAGTTAGAGCTACTGGCATTGTAATGAAAATGTTTGTTACTTATGAAGATGTTTGCTTTTAACACCTTTAAGAGCCCTTAATTTTATTTATTTATTTATTTATGTATTTTTCATTTTATTTTAATTTATTTGAGTTTTATATAGCGCTGGCTAGACCTGGATGTATCGGAGCGCTTTACATAAGGTTCCACAAATTTACAAAGTTACATCCGTTTCAAGTTACATCAGTTACTAGGAAAACGTTTCAAGAGCGTAGAAGATGAAATAAATGGAGTTTGGAAGGGTTAAGGGGTAGGAGGTAGATAGGATGGAGAGACGGAGGAGAGTCTCCCCAAAGTCCGGCTGGGTAGGTGATGGCCGAGGGGGAAGTCCACAGCCCATCTCCTCTATAGCTATCAGGTAGCTCCACCGGGCATCAGCCAAACAGCTAGGTCTCAACGGGAAAACAATTAAAGAGTAAAGCGGAGGGATACATGGAGAGTAAAGGGGGTGGAGTAAAGGTGTAGGAGGGAGAATACAACGGAGAGACGCAGTAAGGTTGGCCTAAAGTCCAGCTGGGTAGGTGACGACCGAGGGGGTAGTCCGCTTGCCATCTCCTCTTTAGCTATCAAGTAGCTCCATCGGACATCGGCCAAAAAGCTAGGTCTCCACGGTCAGAGGTAGGTTCACAGATTCAGTATCCTGATGTCTAAAGGACACAGCAGAAAGTGAGACCTTGATCTTACTGCACACAAAACCTTGAGTAGAAACACTGCTGTGTAACTTGTTCAGGGAGAAGGGGGGTGGGGTCCTGGCATATGTATTTCTCCCAAAATCTGAAGACCCTACAGTGTCCTCTTCAACGCTGGTATTTACTAAAGTGTTTTTCAATTTTTATGTGATGTTTTCACTTTAAGGCAATAGTAAATTTCGGCAAGCGCATATTATAAACTCATTGGAACTGAGTGCATTTTCTTTTTCTTAGAAATAAACGCCTCGGCATTTGATTACTGTACACTCAAACTAATTTTTTTTTATTCGGGATTCTTCAGCTTTGGAAGAAGTTGTAAAACTGTAAACTGTAACTGAAGATAAAGCACAGGTGTTGACATTATCCATAGGGATAGTTAGTTCAGGCCTCTTTTGCTTCCCTTTTACACAATCTAAATGATTGTTTCTAGTACTTTCCACTCTTGGTAGGAAAATATGAGCTACAGCCAAAAGGAGACTGTGGAGGTGGTGCTAGGAAACAGTTCCCTGTTATATATGGAGACCGAGCTTGGGAAAAGCACCCAAGAATGTGCCACTGCCTCCTGAAAAGGTTTGCATAGCCAGACCTTCCGTGCCATCCAAATGTGTGTAGTGTGTAAGAAAGCGCTTGAGTGCAACTTTCGCCCTTTTCAAGTATACTTGAAGAAAATGAGATAAAGAATTGCCAGGTATAAAAATAAAAACTTCACCAATGTGACGTCTGGTCTCTGATTTTGTCACACAACATAAAATACCAGAGCCTGCTTCTATAATAGATACATATAAAGAACTTCCGCTGATTATAATCCCTGCATTCGTCTGCACAGTATGGAGTAGTGACCTCTTGTAGACTGTTAAATGCAGAGAACATCATTAAAACAGTCTTTCTCCGATTTGATTAATAAAATTGTGTGACTGGAAAATTGTCATGTAGGCTTCCAAATGAAATCCTCTAATTAAGTGGGCAGGCTTCTATGGTAGGCCTCTGTAGGTAGGCCTCTGTAGCCTCTAACTCAGCCGCTCCCAAAACATAATTTTCCTTCCTTCAAAGGCCCTCAGAAGTAGAATGTAATTTGCACACATTTGTGTCCATTTTCCAGACACAAAAGTAACACCTAGACATGGGGCAGTTATTGGGAGAAAGGCTGCTTCCTTCATTGTATTTGATTACAAGACACTTGGTTCCCCAGCTATGTGGCTTATTTGACAGAAAACATTTCCTTTCCTTTATTTATCCTTCGACTTGTAAATGCTAGCTTAGTATCTGAGCAGTGGCAGCTGGTGATATTTGAAATTGATGGGCGTTAAAGTGGTGGATGTATGTTGTCGCAAGCAAGCCCGATTGACAAAAGGGGAGGTGGGGGGAAGCTCTCCCCTAAGAAAATGTTTTGAAAAAAGTAGCAAATGGTACAATTGAAAGCAAGTTTTATAAGGCGAGAACATTTCTAAAGTAATTGTCAATGAATGTGTAGTCTTGAAATAATTAAGTATATTAAAAACTGTGCCACATCCCACTACAGTCCTGCTTCTACCCATGCCTTCTACTTTGCTGCCTGCAGTATTTTAAAACTGCAGGGTTCAAAATAAACACCCAGTAGGGGTCACCCTTAACTTAGCAAGGCATAGGTTTCTTCTAATGGTGCCAGTTAAACGGAAGTAGCTGGAATGTAATTTGGCAGTAGTATAGGTTGTATACTACTCGTCACCATGTATTTTTTGACAGATGGCCACGCCCCTTTGACCACGCCCCTTTGGTCCATGTGTCTATATTGGACTTGTTCCAAATCTGATTTTAATCTGATTTTAATCGGTCCTTATAATGTATTGATAAGATTATAGCATTTTATTGTTTTATAGGTCGTTATTTTGTGAATCATGACTTATAAAATGATACGTTGATGAAATCAAAAAACGCCCCTTTGGTCCGTTTGTCTATATTGGACTCGTTCCAAATCTGATTTTAATCTGATTTTAATCGGTCCTTATAATGTATTGATAAGATTATAGCATTTTATTGTTTTATAGGTCGTTATTTTGTGAATCATGGCTTATAAAATGATACGTTGATGAAATCAAAAAGCGTATAAAATGATGTTAGAATTTGTGAATCAAGGCTTATAAAATGATACGGCGATGAAATCAAAAAGCGTATAAAACGACCAAGCATGCTCGGGCATGTCTTTTTTAGGCATGTTTATGAGGGCTCGGTAATCGGATATATGGGTTGTAGCTACGAATTACAATGATATTTTATACATTTCACATCATCACATTATTAAAAAGAATAATAACGTGTTTTAGATCAAATTGCTTTTATTAAATGTAAAATCATAGCTCGGAGAAGTTTTATTTTGGGTCAATAATTACAATTTAATTGAAATCATGTTTTACATAACAGAAAATCACATTTTATGTAATGACAGTTTCATTATATGGAATTACATCTACCTGACAACAGCGGTAGTTCTTAAATACATTATTCCTCAAGACATATAAATCACAGTATGAACGGCAGACATCAAATCTGCGGAAGTTACATAAAAAGGAATCACATCTTTTTTTTGGTAACCGGTAATAATCACGAATAACGATAATACATTTATAAAATATAGAAAATTACATATTTAAGCTTATAGTGAATACATTATGTACCGCGGCATATAAATCACAGTATCAACAACAGATATCAAATCAGCGGAAGTTACATAAAAAGGAATCACATATATATATATTTTTTTGGTAACCGGTAATAATCACGAATAACGATAACACATTTATAAAATATACAAAATTACATATTTAAGCTTATAGTGAATACATTCTGTACCACAGCATATAAATCACAGTATCAACAACAGATATCAAATCAGCGGACGTTACATAAAAATCAAGAACCAAAGCATATTAGCAGCAACCAATAAAACACTGTATGGTCACTGGGCATAAAATCATACAAAACTATATGTTGTGATACAAATGAGGTATTTACATAAAACAATATTTAGTTACCCAGTAAAAAGCATAGTTTTCTATTATAAGTCACGGGTGCTAAACTGACAACCATGGCAATCTTGCGATGTGTTTTCTTTTTTTGGGCGGGAGTGCTTGGCCGGGTGTGGTTATGGGTTCGTGAGCATTGTCAGTGGTATCACGGAGGGCATGCGGTGGTGCTCTTCGAGGGACTTGTGAAAATGGTGATGCGGGGGGAGAAGGAATAGCAAAAGGTGCAATGGCGTTGTTCTTTAAATCTTCTAAGTAGATACGATGACCACCATTTCCTAGCACCGATGTCAGAATGTTCAGTTCTGCTAGGCTCTGCATGAAGGCGTCCCAACCGACAGGCACTTTATTATTTGCGAAAGAGTGTGTTTGGGTGGCGCCTCTGACCACATCGTGCAGGTTTGAACCACGTGTAACATTACCTTTATAAAGAAGTTCCGCCTTATCATTCCAGAAAGCGATGTCTCTATTTTGATGAATTTTATTAAGAAGTAATTTGGCTTTCTTTTTGTGCCGGGGTTAACGTTGTCAAGGATTTCATTAACAAGATTAAAGGCAGGTGATTCTGGCTCTCTGACTGGTGAAACGGGTGGCTCTTGACTTTCAGGCATGACAAAAGTCAGGCCCTCTTTTTCCATTTTACCATGATGAAAAAAGTGCAGATACTTTTGAAGGATAGCGGTATAAAGCTTAGCTTTTTCGTGCACAGGTAAATCACTACGATGAAGAATTTCACGCATCTCAGCGTCCAACAGATCCGTGGCTGAATTTCTAATGTCGGCATCAGCGCTTGGGGGACTCCGCATTCTGTCTAGCTGATGTTTAGGAAGGAGGTACATTTTTTCAATTTGCGCCATCACTGGCGGCGCAGCAGGCCTGAGAGAAGTGGGATAGCAATGCCTAGCAGCGACCCTATGAAGCCCCCAGACTGCTTGACAATACTTTTTTTAGTTTTAATAGAGATCCTTTTATTGCTCAGTTTTTTAACAAGATTACTTTTCTTGTTAAGCACTCAGATCTGCTGAGGACTCAAAGGGACATTGCCCTTCAAGGTATTTAGGGCCAGGCCCGGACTGGCAAGGCCGGGCACCGGGCAATCCCCCGGTAGGCTGCCAGGGGTGGGGGCCGGTTTTTTGGCAGGGGGCCGGTTGTGTTGCTGGGGGCGATTTTTGGTCAGGCGTTAGTCAGATAAAATACATCTGAGAAGTTCACTCGCTCCGCGCATAGGCAAAAAAAAAGCACAATCTCTGGATCTTTCTCAACCATTACCATCTGTATAATAATGCATTGGGATCATGTCTGTGCACCATTTAATAGGGGGTGAGTCGCGCGCAGCGCGCACATGTCTCTGCCGCCGCGTCTGTCTGCAGGGTCTCAGTTCACCCACCTTAGGGAGGGGCGGCCGGTGGTGGTGACATGCGCATTGGAGTTCGCGCACTAAAAAGTGCGCGTGACCCGTGACGTGAGGCCAGGTCGAGAGGAGCATGAGCATTCCAGAACAACTAAGCCAGAGACTGAGTGAGGAGGCACAGGCACCCCATAATTTAAATTATTTCTAGCACCTGCCTGCCCCTCCATGCTGCCGACTGTCTGCTGCCCGCCGCCCGTAGGTGAGTCACTAATGTTGTTTGTATTTTTGAAAATTGCATTTACAATCATCAGATTCATCATGGCATTGGCACTGTGGGCCGGGCAGGGCCGGGAATAAACAAAAGTTATAGACAGCAGCGACCTTCTGACATGTCTGGGGCGCCTCAAAATATTCACACTGAAATGTTCCTAATGTAAGACGAAAACATTTCAATAAAACAAATAAAAGACATTTGCAGGCGGCAGCGCTATACCCCGCCTGCTTAGGTGTTTGCGTCCTGGGGAATTAGTATTTTACTGATCCATATGACAAAAACTCAGCCAGAAATCATACATTCGAGGAGGTGCATTAGAGCGTCGCTGTTGGAGTACAGCGCGTGCTCTCTACCGACATTCGGGTCACTTCCAGGTCTCACACATAGTGTGAGGTCTGAGGGGGTGGGTGGCAGGGCAGCCTTGTTTTAGCAGCAACGGACCGATCCCTGTAGGCTCTAAAGTAAGGCAGCCTGGACTCACTCTCTGTGCAATATTCAGCACAGGATCTGGTTTGGAAGTACCTAGTCTGGGTCTGGAAGCCCTTTTTGTGCTTGCGTGCTGTTACCCTAGTTAAAGGCACTTTTGTTTTTAGGTACGGGGTGTTGTAGTTTGGGTCTGGGCTGCCAGTCATGGTAGGTATCAAAGACGGCACTGGATATTGTGTAAGCTGTCTTGCAATCCATTGATCAGGGTCCTCCTGCATTCTCCGCTTCATTCTTTCTCCTTGGCAGCGACGTCAGAGGAGAAGGAAAAAGAATGGCAGGCGGTGAGGCATGAGATACTGTATACAACACCAGCGCAATGCCTAACATATCAAGGGCTGCCAATGTGGAGCACTTGCTGAAAGGAAATTGTTTTTTTCCATTATCTTTAAAGGACAACTCACCCAAAAAATACAAAAACGTCAAAACCGGGTTCAAACCCAATCAACCTTCAAATGTGATGGACCCAAATATGTATGAAGACATCAGGCCATATGCATCCAGAATGGGAGCAATTTTACTCTAAGGACTGTTGTCAAAATCACTTCTTTCAGCATCTGTAGCTGCTGAATATGTTTTACAATCAGTGCCTCTCGTTCCATTCAAGTCAGTAAAATACGGTTTTTAATCTCAAAGCTCGCAAGGGGTAAATGTGTTATTTGCTTTATAGCGCCTCATGGCCCCAACTCCTGTTGTACGAATTTGAAAGTCCACAGTACAGCATAGATCTCATGGAGGCGCTGTTGCTTTCAGGTGCATCTTCAACAGATTACTAGTGTGAGGTCAAGCACAGTGATCTCAACGTGCTGGAAGAGGCTAACTAGTGCTTGGGCACTCATGTTAATCATGGTAAAGCACTGAATTTTCCAAAATCGGACAGGTCAATTGACTAGTTTTCAGCAGCACGAACCCAAAGTCCCACATCCTGCCAGAGGCTCGAGGGGCAGGGTTCTTCTTGAGGACAGTGGTTATCAGGATGAGAGAGGATAAGTGCTATGCTCTGAGGGATCCATTCAAGCAGCTGAAGGCAGGTAAGATTGGGTCTCAAAGAAATAACTTCAAAAATAAAAATGCATTAAGCCTGTTCTCTGATCACTGCATTCACAAACTCCTGTGCACTGAGCAAAAACACACAGCGGGTGGAGGGTGGTGAGAATCAGACAGTGGGAGCAAAATACAAACACAGCAATAACTTCAAAATAAAAATGCATTAAGCCTGAAAAAAAATAAAAAAATATTCAGCACAGAAGAACACCGTCCGGTCGCCCCTAGCCCGGCCCAATGAGGAAACGCTGACGCTCATCCTGGCAGTTAGGCAATGAGGGGCACTTGTCACTGGTGAGTTGTGCTGTGAATGGGATATGGTAACAAGGAACAGACCAGTACGGCTGCCACCTTACCCAGGGAATAATAACGGCACTTTCTAATGTTGGAAGATTCTCCAAAAGCCTATACATGATAAACAGGACTCTATACAAATAGTCCGTATTCCTTTGTAACACTGACTATCTGCCTTTTATTACTTTATTAGTCACAGACCATCAAAGCAGCTCCTCCACACATTTTAAAGTGCTTTTACTCGTATGTTTGATGTTTTAAATGTGCACTGATAAGAGGGCAAACATGCCAACTTTTGGTGATTTGTGTGCTGAGACATTAAAATTGTAATCAGCCAGATTTAAAAACAGCCAGGTACCAACTCTATAGTCTGGTTCTGGTTGCTGTATCTGGGGCCAGATTTGCTTAAACTGACTGGGTTGCATAGATTTGGTGTTTGCATGCACCGGGCAGGGCTGACTAAATCATACTGGGAAAAGCCTACTAGATGGGACTGGGCAGGGCCAGGATGGTTGTGTTGAGGGTTAAACGGTTTAGAATGCACTGGGCAGGGTCACACTAGTTCTGGTGGATATGAATGAGCTAGAATGAAATTCAGCTGGCTGGGATGGCTCTGATGGAGGTAAGGGGGTTAGAGTGCATTGAGCAGTGGTAATTCTGCAGGAAGTGTTCAGGGTTCCAACACACTGGGCTGGCCCTGGCTGTTTCTGATCCGGTCAATGGAGTTAGGATGCACTGAGCGGGTCAGGCTACTTCTGATTGGCTGTCAAAGGTGTTAAAATGGACAATATTGTCCGGTAAGTGCTCCTCATTGCCCAAAAGGTGGGAAATTTGTGATATTTAACTCTCAATATGGACTTCATTGCTTATTTCTGCTGGGGAGAAAGTGCCACTGATTTTGCCACACATTAGGCAGTAGAATGTCACTCACAAGTACACTAAACCAGGGAAATCTCACACATAAGCAATCTGAAAATGTGGCTACTATGCAATAAATTCAGCTTTTAGGTTAGTGTGTGGCTATGAATGATCAGATCAATGAGATCATCTTCTGAGCTGCTGCAGTGCCTGTCTGCCCTCTGTTATTGCGAACCGCAGTCATGCAGTCTGCCTCTGGTTAGTGCTCTTCCATTTCTGGTGCTATGCAGCAGTTTTAACATCTTCTTAGAGTTTCTTGTTGCTCAAATGGGTGTAATATCTGATATTTATATGTCTCCCTCATCTTCATTGCTTGATTTCGCTCGCGATAAAGTGTCACTCATAGTCATTGAAATGTCACTCATAAGTACACTGATTTTAAGAAAATTTCACACATAAGCAATATGAAACCTTGGCAGCTATGAGAAAGGGGTCTGGCGTAAGCGCGTAAACTCAAACCACAGCGCCACCAGTTGCTGTTAGCTTTTTGTCTGAACTTCTTGTACTGCCCTGCCTCACATTAATGTTTTATTTAGAATGAATATTTCACCTAACAATTATGATAAACTTTTATTGACTGTAGTTATTTGCGAACTTTTTATAGCACTGTACTGGAAGTTAAAATGCATCTGGGCGCTTTTCAGTCCATTTCAGAAGTGAAATCCTGGAAACTTGACAAACCATTGGCCTGCATAGCTTTACAGCGCTCCACTAACTATAGCCGCTATAATACAAGCTCTAATTGTATGTATTTTCAGACCACTGCCATTTTTTTTATATTCTGTCCTTTTGAGACCACTAGAGCAGTGGGTGGGTTGTTTTGTGCAATCGCAGTCTCGCGCAGAGCCAGTTACAGATGGAATTTCCCAGCAGCACTAGTTCAACAGTTTAAGATCTTGGAGTTTCTGGTTGCTCAAATAGGTGCAATTTCAGATATTTATATGTTTCCCTTGTCTTCATTGCTTGATTTATGCTCACGAGAAAGTGTCACTCATAGTCATTGAATATCACACATAATTACACTGAATTTCTGAAAATGTCACACATAGCAATCTGAAACCTTGGCAACTATGCACAGTGCAATGTACACTCCTGCCTCTGCTCTGTGGAGAAAAAGCACCACTGCCATTGGTGAGGTGACCTCTCACTCACGAACGGCAGTGGTGCTTTTTACCCACACAGACAGACAGAGGTGCTGCGGTGCAGTAGTTGGATTGAATGTAGTAGTGCATGTGCCTCACACACGCACTACTAAATTCAACCCAAGTTACCATACCTGTCCACCCAGCTACTGCACTGTGCGTGCAGGCTGCGGCCCGCGTACACTTTCGGCGCCACACCCACTGTCTACCACCACCCCCCTCGTCACCAGGCAGGCACTGAGGCACCTGACCTGCCTTAATTGTAGTCATAATGACTGGATAACCAGGTGCTCTTTAAGGTCATCATATACTATTTACTGTGCTTTAAAAGTTAATACACTTAAATTTGTAATGAAAAATGTGCTGTAAAATGCACCATTGTGGTCTGTCTTTTTCCAAAATTTTCTTGGGGGGAGAACCCCCCAAACCCTCCTAGTAGTGGCCGGGCTCGCTCGCTGTGCGCCGGATGGGGGCTGCTCTGGAAAAATTTGCCAGGGCTGCTTTCAGTTCCCAGTCCGGCCCTGTTTAGGGCTATCTCCGATATCGCTGCTGCTAAATCGTCAGACGCCCAGCATAGAAGAGCTTTCCTTTGTTGTGGGGATGTTGAGACCAACAGTCTTAAAAGAGCTAGATTGCGCGCTATCCGGCTGGACATGGTCATGAGTGTGTTGGAGCTCTAAACTGGGGTGCTGCTTTTTATTTATTTTCTTTTTATAGCCGGGTAGGACTTTTTTAGAGTATAAGCAACAGGAAGATCCGGTGGGAAAAACCCGGTCCTTAATCTGTAATCCTCTGGCGTGCCGGCGTTTAAATCTACAAAAAGATACCCATAGGGGCTCTGATTGGCATCCTCAAAGGCTTCTAGAAAGAAACTAGAGCGACCCGGGTACATCTGTATGGCTATAGTCGTTATTTGAAGCTTGTTTCGGGGTTTTTTGAAAAGCACCATGTACTTGGTGTTCAGAGCGATGGTTCGTGAGCTCTTACCTTGGCAGAAGACGTTTTGCACAATGTATAAAATGCTAAGATTCTGATGATGAACATACTGAGTAAAAGCTTTTTCAATTTCACCGCTGTCACAAGCACAAGCCATTAGATCATCTACAATTAACATATTAACACTAGAGGGTGGAAATAAAATGTAATCATTTAAGGCGGCGGGGAGCCCCTCAACAAATTTGAGGTGTAGAAGCTTTAGCGAGAGTTCTTGATAGAGCTGCTGCCAACAGGAACAGGCCCACACTATGTTGGTGGGTGGCTGGGTCATCATTTGATGCACATTTTCCAAAAATGTTTTTTACAAAGTAACTTTTACCAGAATTGGAAGGACCTGCGAGGATGCAGGAGAACGGATGTTGCAATCTAATGTAGTAGGGAATGTCCTGACTAAAATCAGATCCTGATTAACTCCTTCTTGAAGGACAGAGTACAAACGGTTACTCTATGCGACTTCTCTGCCAAATCCTTCTCCTTCCCCTGTGGGGTCCCGCAGGGCTCTTCCATCAGTCCAACACTTTTTAACGTTTATGTTAAACAGCTAGCCCCTCTGGTAGAATCCTTTGGGTTCCATCTTACCTCCTATGCCGATGACACCTAGATTGTGGTGTCTCTGCTTCCGGGAAGACAACAGAACATCTCCTCTGGGTTCAATGACTGTATGACAGAGGTTGGTAAGTGGATGGCTCAAAACTGCCTCAAGTTGAACTCCAGCAAGACAGAGGTGGTTCTTTTCGGGAACGATCTTAATTTTTGGACTCCAGAATGGTGGCCAGATTCATTGGGACCACTTCCGCCACCTAGCAGGAAAGTTAAAAACCTAGGGATAATGCTAGATAATCAGCTATCCTATAGAGATCAAGTTAATGTGGTGGTGTCTGCCACCTCATTTACTTTAAAGTCCTGCAAAATAATTCTGCCCCTACTTCCCAAAGAGAGTTTAAGAACAGTGGTATCAGCTCTTGCCCTCTCAAAACTGGACTACTGCAATAGTCTTTACCTAAACATTCGGGAAGGGCTATTGAATAAACTCCAGCTACTTCACAATGCAGCTGCCAGACTTATCTCTGGGATTCCAAAGTACGCTGCCATCTCACCCGAAATCAACAAACTACACTGGCTTACAGTAAACAAACGTATTTTGTGTAAAGCCATGTGCATTGTGCATAGGTCACTTCAGGGTGAGGGACCCTCATACCTGACCAAGCACATTCACTGGTACACACCCAGAAGAGCATTATGCTCTGCTGAGGCCAAACTGGCCACAATTGCTCTAGCGAAAAAAACAAATTGGGGTGGCCGGAGATTTTTGGTCGGAGCTACTAAGGCCTGGAATGCGTTACCACGACACCTTAGAGGTATCTCTAACCATCTCAGCTTCAGGAGGGCTCTAAAAATCTGGCTATTTGCGTACTAATAGGTATCTATGATAACCTACTCAGCTGAAGGAGGACTATACCTTAGCGCCAGGACACCTACGGGTAACAGATGCGCTTTATAAACTTTATAACATAACATATCCATACTTTAAATAACCTCTAATAAACTATACACACCAAAGCAGAAAGTCCTTTTCTCGCTAGCCCTGTGTTTACACAGAGGCTGTATGACTCTTAAAAGCCGTAAGGCAGGGTTTTATAGTCATCTTTAAGAATGCGCTTATCATATACAACCCTCAACGTTTTGCGAAGCGGGCGTGTCTCAATATCCCAACGTTTTTTAATTCTTACAATGCAGGGGTGCTGCACTACTAAGCTTTCATCTTCTGGAACACATTCACCTCTTTCGGTGTGCTTGGCATATTGAGTGACCAGCTCTTTTAAGTTTTGAAAATTGACTTTTTCACGGTTCTGAACATTGAGGGTGATCCGCTTCACCTTCAAGCAGATTTTACCACCTGATAAGCGGTAACCGTAGCTTTTGGGGCCGGCGGAAACAAACTCTGTGATATGTTCATCGGAAGGTCTTTCGCTAGTGAGTTTCCCCAGATAGTCACCCAACGGGGGGTTAACATCGCCCTTTTTGCTCACAAAAATCACAGAGTCTGTGTTGTGGTAAAGACAGTGGTCTTGAAGCAACTCCAGGAGCTTGTACAACTCTAATTTAGCATAAGCTGTGGTGAAACTGGCAATAAAAATGTTAGCGTTGCATGAAGGCGGGTAATGTTCTTTGGTATACCGCCAACACACGCAAGCGGTATCATCATCTATGAACTCGCAAGATGACACCTCGCAGTAGGTAGTAAAAAAGTACTTATCAAATTCATCCGGCTCAGTCACTAGAGTAGTTTCTGAACGGACTTCTCTCTGCCCCAGTTTTCCCCATAGAGAGTTGAGAAACAGTTTAGCAATCAGTCTTTTAGTGGGGTTCACATGGATTTCTTTAGAGCGCAATCGAATACCCTCTTTCTAAAAATATTCAGTCCGGTACTTCTGTTTCTCCGCATTATCGGTAAACTAATGGGGGTAACCCAAAGCTTCTTGCTTGTCTCTAAGGTGCAAATTGATGTGGCCGGTAAACAGATCATGAGAAACATTTTAAAAATGGCATATCTCATAAATGCGATCTATCACATAGCCTTTTTCCAGAGCTACATTCACTTCTACAGTGCACCAGGTGCCGGCCAGAGCACGTTCAGAATCAGAGTGTTCACACCGGGAGCTTTGTCTGGCTTCTGTGCAGGAGCAGCACAGGGTAAATAGTAGTTTGCCCTCAAATCTGTAAGGAAGCACCGCGAAAAAAAAGTCCTCTAGGCGGTTGAATTCTACATCTGATTAGACCGAAATACCTTTGAGGGGCATAAAGGATCTTAGGATGTCCTACGGGGTAGACTTTTGTCTTATTTACAAAGGGGTATAAGCTGGTAAAATCATAGTAAAAAATCTTTCCATCACCAGAGGCCTTTCGATAAAGAGTAACAACGTTGGTTCATCCTCCGTAGAGCGAATCACGCGGTTTCAAGGGCTCGGGTAAGTCACTATCCTTGATAAAAGTCGGCAGATCTAGATTACATGTTAACTGCTCACGCCACACATGTTCCCAAATACTTCTGACATTGAAGCCTCGTCTTTTTAAAAACTCCTGTTTAATAGTTGTGCGGTTAAGCAACTGACCATATGTACAACCGGTCATGTTGTTAAAATTGTTTCCTGCGTAACAAATTGGACAGCCGTGAAAAAAGCAACCATTAAATTCCAAGGCAGTAGGGACCCCGTCAATATTGACATAACCATCTAAAAAATAGGACCCAATTTTAAGCTCCCCGCCTCTCAAAGTGTGACGGATGGTGATTTTTTCACTGTATTCCAAATACATCAACCATTGAATAACGGGTGTTGAGAATCTCTTTTGCTGTCTGTGATAATTATCACGAGGTAGCAACGCTAATGTGTAAGGTTTTAAAAAACATAATCTGAACATCGCCAAGCAGACTGAAGCTAAAGTGATGTACTGAAAGGGGTCTATGAACTCAACATAGGCATACTTATCAGCCTGACCCGGGTTCACAAAGATTTACTTGCTAGACATGGCAATGACGCCTTCTCTAAAGCGGATACATGCCTCTCTTAAAATGTTCACATCTTGTTGGCAGTAATGAGACAGCTCCATCTGGAAATCAAACACCTGATCTTTGTTCGATTCATACCAGGACACAAATTCTGTTTTCTCAGAGTGTGACATATACGTTACACCATAAAATTCTGCTGAGGGCATAGCACCAACGTAGTTCTGGTTCTGCAAAGTGTTAAAGTAATGTGGGAAATGCCCTTTGGACTCTTGAAAACCCATAGCCTGAGGAAGTTTACTGAGTTTCATGGGTAAAAAGTTTATAGAGTCTATAAACCTGATATTGAGTACTTTGGTTGTAACGCACATGAGTTTTCCACCCTGAGTGATCAGTGACATTGCCACCTTTTCAAGCACTAGAGCTTTCACTACAAAATAACAGTCAGATCCTTTAGAGAAATGTGCAAGAAAACTATAGTTTTGAAATCGGGGTGTAATGAATGTGTTGATAAAATCATTGACGCATGTAGGACCTGTAAACTCCCAAGTAGGCTCACCATTAATATGTCTGGCATCGTGAATGATATTTTCCTGACGGCACTCCATATCGTAGAATATATAAGCATTTGTTTTGGTTGGCGGTTTGAGTCTGCTCATAAAGCAGAGATGTGAATCAAATGAAAACACCCAGGCTTTACAGACACCACATTCAAGGCCTTCACATTCATGACTTTCGGGGCCATAGAGACCGCATGAATCACACAACTTTTTGCTGAGACAGCTCACCTTCCCCGCTCCGGCTAACGCCCGATGATGCTCTAAACACTCCGAAGAACGACAAAACAGTCAACACTTCGGACACATTTGGAGATCATCGGCAAGGTCGTGGCAATCGTTCGTAATGCACGCTTTGCAGAAGTCTGCGCACGAGTGATTGTATTTGTGGGTATAGGCCGAATGGCAATATTCGCAGTAATACCTAGCGCCGAGGATTTTTTTTTATATCTTTCACACCGTAAAAATGGTTTTCATGTAAAAGAACAAACAGATGTTTACATTTGTTGGCGGTCCTGCTGGTGAAATAACGCCGCGGTACAAAAGGGGGTGGTGATGGACAGAGCATCAGAACCAATCAAACACTCACACACAGTCAACAGATCTGGGTTTGATCCATCACCGTTCTTTAACTCACTCTGCCACCCCAGTTCAGACAAGACTTGGCTTGGCAGTTCGGGCTGGACTGTTCCCATGAGGCACAGGGTCAGACTGATTTGCATATTGCCATGTCTGAACTGGGGTGGCAGAGTGGGCTAAAGAACGGTGGTGGATTAAACCCAGATCAGTTGACTGGGGGTGAGTGCTTGCAATGTTCAACACTCCGTCCATCATTTCCTTTGGTTTTCGCTTTGTTCGCCATAAGTTGGCAGAGTTTGCTCAGACGTGAGTCCCTTGCTCACTTTGCCACTGGATTCAAGCAAGCCTGGCTGAAGACGGCTGAAATGCCAGAAACCGGTCCTAGGAAGCTTGTTTCCGGTCCAGGGAAGACATGGCTTGGCAGTTCGGGCTGGACTGTTCTCATGAGGCACAGGGTCAGACTGATTTGCATATGGCCATGTCTGAACTGGGGTGGCAGAGTGGGCTAAAGAACGGTGGTGGATTAAACCCAGATCAGTTGACTGGGGGTGAGTGCTTGCAATGTTCAACACTCCGTCCATCATTTCCTTTGGTTTTCGCTTTGTTCGCCTTAAGTTGGCAGGGTATGCTCAGACGTGAGTCCCTTGCTCACTTTGACACTGGATTCAAGCAAGCCTGGCTGAAGACGGCTGAAATGCCAGAAACCGCTCCTAGGAAGCTTGTTTCCGGTCCAGGGAAGACATGGCTTGGCAGTTCGGGCTGGACTGTTCCCATGAGGCACAGGGTCAGACTGATTTGCATATGGCCATGTCTGAACTGGGGTGGCAGAGTGGGCTAAAGAACGGTGGTGTATTAAACCCAGATCAGTTGACTGGGGGTGAATGCTTGCAATGTTCAACACTCCGTCCATCATTTCCTTTGGTTTTCGCTTTGTTCGCCATAAGTTGGCAGGGTATGCTCAGACGTGAGTCCCTTGCTCACTTTGCCACTGGATTCAAGCAAGCCTGGCTGAAGACGGCTGAAATGCCAGAAACCGGTCCTAGGAAGCTTGTTTCCGGTCCAGGGAAGACATGGCTTGGCAGTTCGGGCTGGACTGTTCCCATGAGGCACAGGGTCAGACTGATTTGCATATGGCCATGACTGAACTGGGGTGGCAGAGTGGGCTAAAGAACGGTGGTGGATTAAACCCAGATCAGTTGACTGGGGGTGAGTGCTTGCGATGTTCAACACTCCGTCCATCATTTCCTTTGGTTTACGCTTTGTTCGCCATAAGTTGGCAGGGTATGCTCAGACGTGAGTCCCTTGCTCACTTTGCCACTGGATTCAAGCAAGCCTGGCTGAAGACGGCTGAAATGCCAGAAACCGGTCCTAGGAAGCTTGTTTCCGGTCCAGGGAAGACATGGCTTGGCAGTTCGGGCTGGACTGTTCCCATGAGGCACAGGGTCAGACTGATTTGCATATGGCCATGTCTGAACTGGGGTGGCAGAGTGGGCTAAAGAACGGTGGTGGATTAAACCCAGATCAGTTGACTGGGGGTGAGTGCTTGCAATGTTCAACACTCCGTCCATCATTTCCTTTGGTGAAATAATGCCAGCCGCCTTCGTGGTATAATACTTTAATCGTCACACCCAAGTAATTTTCAAATGCTTGTATGTCTTGCAAAGAGACATCCGTATCTGGGGGGATGTTTAGGGCATCGTGCATTAACTGAGCCTGCTCTGTCAACGTTCTATCCGTAGATTGACCATGATCCAATAACCTGGCCAAACACCCTGCCAGGCTCAAATTTCCAGTTGTGTTGTTTAAATCAATCAACCATCGACGTTTCTTTTGAATGATCTTACTAAACAATACAGAATTTAGAGCTCGTCTGGCACCGCCGTCCCTACTTTTTATCACAGTCACAACAAGTGTTAAACTTTGTGACCCCAGAATCTCAGCATCATCATGTCAACAATTTTGTTTAAGAAATCTGAGGCGTCTAGGTCATGATGCGGTAGCCTGCGAGTGTAAAATGAGTTAGCCAGACCGCCGCTGCTCAGGCGAATTTGTACATAATCGTTGGGGCCGATGTCTGGGGCCATTTGGTTGAATAGCTGTTGGATAGAGCTAATATCCGCTTCTAGGGCCAGTCTAATAGAATCTATGAGATGAAGATTGACAAAACGAAATTCTTCATAAAATTCTATAGCTCTAAATTTTTTGATAACTCTTTGATATTGGCGCACGCTTTCGAAAAACACTGGCGAGGGGTTGTTACTGAAGCTAGAATTATTGCGAGTGACAGTGGCTCTCTGAGGTGTTGGCTCTAAATGCGTGGGGCTCGGTGGTAAATACCCCTTGTTGGTTTGAATATTACGGCCTATATTTCTCAAATGGTTTTTGGCTCTTTTTAGATTTTTGGCTAAACGATTTCTGACTACTTTAGCGGCTAACCATTTCTCTTTACATTTGGCGCTTGTAGTTTCAGACCTTCTCGGTGACCTATGCTCTTTGGGGGTCATTATCAGTTTCCCGAGTCGAGACTCAAGGAGTCAAGGCTGGCTTGGGCATCTGCTAAAATAGATGCGAGCGAAGTCTGAGTATTTTGGATCACGTCCTCTACAGCTAGTTTGACATCTGTTATGCCGCCGATATGTCCAGAAGCTTCCTGTGCACGTTGAACATTAAAAATGGATGAACTGACCGGTGCAGAGTTCAAGCCTAATCCCTCTAGGGTATTTATTAGGGGAAAAACGGCGTAAATCACCTGAAGTACAGCTGATTTGCTGGGAAGTGAAGCTTTAACAGCAGCAGCAGCAACCCCACTACGGGGGTCAAGTGGTATCTTTATGTCAACGTTAAGTGATTTTTTGACACTTAGGACATCATCTATGGCGCATGAGGAGACAGAGGACTCGAGCTGATTTTGAGCAGTTACTAAAGTAGCTGAAAGGGATTTCTCAAAATGTTGTTGTATACGTACGATGCCAGCTTTGATGCTTTCAATGGAATGTATCTGAGCTACTGTATCACGATTACTTCAAGCAAAAATAATAGCTTCGCAGATAGGTGCTGTGTTCAGAGTGCTTCTTCTGAGGGCGGATATTAAAGGTAAAATATTGTGGCATGCTGATGTCGTTGAGGTAATGTTTAGGGGTGGTGTGGGGTTATGTCTAGGAGCTTGTAGCGCCGCTCCGGACTCCCCGTTTGCTGCAGCACTGTGGGTAATTTCAGTCTTTAAATTATGGTGAATAGCAGCTGGGGCAACCCTTACTGGGGGGCTGGTGATGCCTGGTCCTCCTCCTATTATAACATCTGCGTGACACCCCCCTTGTGAGTGTGGGTTCTTGAAGGGTTCGCTGAGTACAGCTGGCCCTGCTTTTGATCTGTTTTGATGAACAGGTACATTTGCGTTTTCCCCCCAACAGTCATCATCATCAAGAAGCGAAATTATATCTAGTTCATCGGGGGAATAATGGCGTTTGCTGGTTGAGCGTGCAAGTTTTTTAATGGTTGAGAGTGAGACTTAGGGGTAGGAGTAGGTGGGGGGTGCACTAATACCGGAGCAGCGCTGCAAGGGTGCGATGTGACACCTACAATCTGTTCTGAATTTCGGCTGGGGAGAACGCAACCAGGGGTAGGCGTGTTTGAATTCGAAACCTGGAAGGTCTGTAGGGTAGCAGAATTGTTATCAGTAGCATTCGCTTTCCTATTGCACTTTTGATCACCCTTTTCTTTACAGCCAGAGCGTCTCTTTCCCAAACCACCACCATTTACAGACACCGGTGGAAACTCATGCAATGCAGGCCCCCCGCCAGTACTCCCCCCAAAACCAACGGGCAATGTTTGCGGTTGCCCTCGCCGCCTCGCTTCTTTACGCTTCTGACCTTTGCTTTTCAGATCGTCAGAAGGCAACCTTGAACTCCTTTGTACAACTGGTCGTTGTGTATTTGAATGCTGCATGCATCGGATGGAGATTGCTGCATCATCAGTTTTATCTAAGTAAGATCAAAAACACAATTTTAATTCAAGCAATGAACAGTCGGAAGCATCCTCAATAGTCATCAGCGCTAAAACTAGACTGAGAGCGGCAGCGCACACACACACACACACACATACACACACGCACACAAGAACGCACACACACACACACACACATGACCGCAAAAAGAGACACAGACCTTAGTTGTCAAATTAGCTGCTTTTCAAGCCGCAGCTCGAGAGCCCGGCACTCATGCCCCAGGATATACAGTGACATTATTTAGGACCTCGGGCGTTATTAAATGATGATCTGTAAAACAAGTAGGCGGACTAGTCCTTGACTTAAGAACACGGCTCAATGAGCAGATAGTCTTTGAGGTAAGAGCTAGTGCAAAATCTAAACACACCGAGTGTCATGTCATATTTCCTATTGCTTAAAATGCCAGCTGCTGTAACATTACTAAAAATCTTTTGACGACGACGCGAAAGACTGAATTAAAACATCTCAGACGGGTCTAGCAAAAAGAAAAAACACACACACACACGCGCTTTTTTATGCATCTTTCGCGGTTCCTGACTAGCAGTTAAAGTTAATTCAAAACACCCCGAGTTTCACCTAATTTTATCTGTTGCTTAAAACCTTTTGACAGAGGAGCGAAAGACTTAATTAGAACCACATGTTAGAACATTGACCGGGACTTGAGTCTAATTCGTCTTAGTTTGACAGTCTGAGCCGGAAAAAAGCTAACATCCCTGATAAAAAGCATTTAACCTTTGAGAGATGAGACTAATAGAAGCGCACATTCAAAAGAGCTAGAGGCTTATATAAAAAACAAAAAACACACTTCTTACCAACAATTCTTGCTCCTCAGACATGTTCATACATGGAAACGGTGCTCAGTCAGAAGGAGGTGAAATCTTTCAGGGGCTTCAGCTTTTGAAGTGCCTGACGTGGTGGAAGAATGAAGGTGTCACCGGCGCCGTCGGTTGGAGCGTCGTAGCTTTCCTGAGAGCTCCAGCCTGAATGTTCTTGCAGAGCTCATGTTTTATACCTAAAACCCGACAGTTTCCCGCCACAATTCACAATACCACGTATGTCTTCGTGTGTTAAGAATTAAACGGTACAAACCTCTAAGCATTTCAGGATGAATATAAACAGCTGTGCATTAACAGGTATTAGAAGCGTTAACGTAGCAGTGAGGTGCTGAAAAAAGTCAGACCGACATGAAAAGTTAGGCCCCTCCTTTTTTTTATTCATTCATTTTTTTGCAAACCGCCGACAGGACACTAGGCACCATATGCGTACAATTGCCTCTCTAAGCATTTCAGAATGAATATAAACAGATGCACGTTAATGTGGCAGCGAGGTGCTGAAAAAAGTTAGACTGACACGTAAAGTTAAGGGCTTTTTTCATGCATTTTATTTAGATACATTTATATCACAGAGTAAAAATGTTCGGTACAAATGTGATTTTAACCCCTTCTGTGCCTATGACGATACGTTACAAGAGGAAAAAGTGATGTGTGCATGTTACAAAAGAGTACAAAATACAAGTAGAAGTAAAATACTGCAATAAATGGCAGACACTAAGAACACAAGAGCAAACGTTATGTTACATGAGGCAATAATGGCAATTGTGCATGTATCAAAAGCAAACAAAATACAAGAGGTAGCAAACAATACATTACAAGAGGAAAAGTGACATGTGTGCAAATTACAAAAGAGTACAAAGTACAAGTAGAGGTAAAATACTGCAATAAATGGCAGACACTCAGAACACAAGAGCAAACGTTACGTTACATGAGGCAATGGTGGTAATTGTGCATGTATCAAAAGCAAACAAAATACAAGAGGTAGCAAACAATACGTTACAAGAGGAAAAGTGACATGTGTGCAAGTTACAAAAGAGTACAAAGTACAAGTAGAGGTATAAAACTGCAATAAATGGCAGACACTCAAAACACAGGAACACACTGGGGAGGCACTTCTATAGGCATGGAGAATAGAATTTCCTATAATGTAAATACTTCATTCAGATAATAGAGAGGGCGTGAATTAATTTTGAAAGTGTCTTTGCAGGAGGAGTACTTTGAGGTCAGTTTTGAAGGACTGGGAAGAGGGGGTGGTCCGGAGTTGAGGCTGAGTTCCAGATTCTCGCCGCATTGCCTGTAAAGGATTGGGCCATCGATCTTTCCTTCTTGAAAGTGGGAGGTTCAAGCAATAAAAATTTAGCGCAGTACGTGATGGTCTAGAGCCTCCAGAGACTTTCAGTTTATTCGCCAGGTAGCGAGGAGAGGAGGAGTGCAAGGCTTTGTGGGTGATACAGGCATTCTTGCAGATAGATCTTGCCTCGATGGGAAGCCAACGGAGGGTGGATAAAATGGGTGTGATGTGGTCGCTTCTTTTGGCCCCATATATGAAACAAGCTGCTGAATGGAGAACATAATTATGGGGGGACAGGTGGGATTTGTGCAGGCCAGTAAGAAGAGAATTGCAGTCATCCAATCTGGAGAGAACCAGCGATTGGACCAGGGTTTGAAGGTCTTGCTCCGGGAAGAAGCGCCAAATCCCCCAAAGAAGGCGCAGGAATTGATGTGGGAGAGTAGATTGAGTTTTTTGTCGAGTACGACACTAAGGGATTGTGCGCTGTCAACAATGATGGATTTTTTGTTAGGTAGATTCTTCTGATCCATCCATGATAGAGAAAGTGAGGAGGAGAGGAGGAGGAAATCAGTTTTGGAGGGATTCAGAATCAGTTGATGAGTTAACATCCAGTTTTGAATGGATTTGAGAGTAGAGTTTAGGATAGAGAGATCGTGAGTGGATGTGTCTGCCCCCCGGGGGGGGGGCAGATTTTTTATTTACTATTGTATTTGTTGTTTAGGGGAATGGCCCCTTGGACATGGGAGGATGATTGTGGCCATTTCTGCACTCTTTGGGTGGAAGGATAGCAGTATGTTATAGGCCCATCTGCTTCCAAGGGGGACAGAAGCCACTAGACAGCTGTGTTTTTTAAGTTTTTTGTGTCGGGGATTGGCCGCAAGGGTTGCTCACCTTTTACGGGAGTGAATATTTAATTTATACTCTTAGGTCCACCTACCCCTTATCTTTGTTGGTGGATTGTGTGTGGATTGATGCATTAAATGCATATGTGACATTAATGTTTTTTTCTCCTTTTTATTCTAGTCTAAAGCTTTTGATTCATGTTTCCGGTTTCGACAGTGGTTGTTCTGCAGTTTTGTGTAGTTGCATTTTTTTTGGTAAGAATTTTTTTTTGTTGTATTTACTCCAAATGAGTAATATTGTAATGTTTGAATGAATTTTTTTTGTAAGTGATGTCATAATGGCAGCATATTTAGTTAGTGTTTTGAGCATGAAATTCTTTGCGATGTGTTTTGCATGGTCTTATGTGTAATTTCTTTTCTCTTTCTTTTTTAGTGGGATATTGTTGATCCATACTGTGTCTGTGCAGTGTAGGTGGTGGTGAGTAGTTTAGCTGCCACTGGCAAGTGAGTGGTATCGTTTGGAGTATATATGTGTTTTTGATAAAGGTGCTTTTTGTTTATTACTTATTTTACAAAGTGTTTTTTGTTGTTGTCTTCTTTGACAAGTTACCTTTATTAGTAAGCATTATGGCTAGCCGTAGAATGACTGCTCAACAGGTGGTTGGTATGCTTCTTGAATCTTCCTCTGAGCATGATTATCAGACTGACAGTGCGTCTGAGGGAGAGGAGGGAGGGGAAGATTCTGGCAGTGAGTTTTCTCTCCACATGGAATCATCGGATGATGAAGGTACTCTCAGTGCAGATGAAGGTACTCTTGGTGTGGATGAAGCAACTTTCAGTGCGGATGAAGTGCCTGTTTTAGAGGAGGAAACTGCTGTGCCGATGGTGCAAGAGGCATCTGGTTTGCAGTCTGAGGCTGCTAGGCTTCCTACTGGAAGTGCTGGACTTTGCGTTCATCCAAACATGGTGCAGCCGGTGTTGCCTGCCTTTAGCGGTGATGCAGAGTGTAGAGTGGATTGTGAAATTTTTTTGCTCATACAGTTCTTTCAGTTGTTTATGGATGATGTATTTTTGGGTGAGATTGTTGAGCAGACGAATTTGTATGATGAAAAGTTTTTGAGGGACAACAGTGACAAACTTAGGCCCCAGTCTAGAGCTTCCCGGTGGACTCCCACAAATCTGGAAGAGATTAAGAAGTTTTTGGGTTTGACTTTATTGATGGGAGTGGTAAGGAAGCCAAACTTGGCTTCATATTCGTCTACTAGCCCCTTGTTGGCAACTGCCATATTTCCTGCAGTTATGACTCGTAATCGGTATTTACTTTTGCTACGTATGCTGCATTTTGTTGATAATTCTATGGCGTTGCCACGAGATCACCCTGACTGTGACCGTCTTTTTTAGATTCGGCCCGTCCTTGATCACTTTTCTGAGATCTATACTCCAGGGAAAGAAATATCTATTGATGAGTCTTTGGTCTTGTTCAAGGGCCGTTTGGTTTTTATGCAGTACATCCCTAGCAAGAGGGCACACTATGGAATTAAGCTGTATATGTTGTCTGAGAGTAGGACAGGATATATTTTTAATTTTCGTGTGTACACTGGTAGAAATTCTACTATTGACCCCCCAGGTTGTCCGTCCACTTTTGGAGTCTCAGAGAAAATTGTGTGGGATCTTGCTAGAAGACTGTTTAATAGAGGCCACCATTTGTACCTTGATAACTTCTACACTGCTGTGCAATTATTTAAGGAATTGTATAAAGTGGACACTTTTGCATGTGGCACAATCTGCTCTAACCGTAAAGGTTATCCGAAAGAGCTTGTTTGCAAAAACTTCAGAGGGGGCAGTGCAGTTCCTTGGGTAGTGATGAACTACTAGCTGTAAAATTTGTGGACAGGAGGGATGTGTACATGCTGACTACCATCCATGATGAGAGTACTTCACCTGTGGCTGTTTGGGGTCAGGTTGCTGAAGTGCGCAAACCTGTGTGCATTCTAGACTACAATAAGAGTGCTATTCGGAATGCTTATGTTTGGTATAAGAAGTTGGCCATCCATTTCTTCGAATTAGCAAGTTTCAATGCTTTTATTGTGTTCAAGGAGTGTTCTCCTGCGTCAAAGTTGACATTTCTTCAGTTTCAGCACTCTGCGATAGCTAGCCTTGTTGTTGTGGAACAGGCAAGTGTTCCTAGATTTGGAGTGGTGGAGGATGTGGCTCAATTGAAAGATCGGCACTTTCCTGATTGCATTCTTCCCACATCTTCTAAAGATTTTCCCACTAGGAGATGTGGAGTCTGTTGGCGAAGATGTACGTGGAAGGAGTCTCGTTATTTCTGTCCCGGGTGTCCTTCTAACCCTGGGCTGTGTATGCCTGCTTGTTTTAAAGCGTACCACACGCAAAATAAATTTTGGGAGCTTCCATGAGTGGTAAAATGAACTGCCTGGTCTTTATTGTTTAAAAAAATTATTCTGTTTCAAGGTTGGCATTAGTGCAATGTATTTAGTTTCAGATTTTGTGTTAGTAGATTTGTATCTATTTGCAATTTGTTTGTGTTTTTTTGTATATAAAATCCTAAATGTGATGGCGGTGTGTGTAGGTTGGCGCTTGGCTGAAGGTGTGCGTGGACTGGCGCTTGGCTGGCGGTGTGTGTGTTCTGGCGCTTGACTGGTGGAGTGCGTGGACTGGCACTTGGCTAGCGGTGTGCGTGGAGTGGTGCTTGACTGGCGGTGTGCATGGGCTGGCACTTGGCTGGAGGTGTGCATGGACTGGTGCTTGGCTGGAGGTGTGCGTGGACTGGCACTTGGCTGGTGGTGTGCATGGACTGGTGCTTGGCTGGAGGTGTGCGTGGATGGGCACTTGGCTGGTGGTGTGCGTGGAGTGGCGCTTGGCTGGCGGTCTGCGTGGGAGGCCCAAGTACCCGCGACAGGCAAGGGCCCAAAACATAGTGATGCAACATCAACATTGCCTATCAAAAAATGTTTTGGGCGGGTACTTGGGCCTCCCACACAAGTGAGGCACCATTTTTACCAGGAGACCTGGGGGAACACTGGGTGGTGGGAAATTTGTGTGAGCCCGGTGATGCCACAACTTTCCCACACAAAAATGTGTGAAAAATCTGATTTTTTCAACTAAAATTGAGGTTTGCAGGGGATTCTGGGTAAGGAAAAGTTGGGGGATCCACGCAAGCCATACCTCTCTGGAAGCCCGCGGGTGTCTAGTTTTCAGAAATGTATGGGTTTGGTAGGTTTCCCTAGATGGCCGCCGAGCACCGGGCCAAAAACCCAAGTGACCCCCCTTGCAAAACCAGGTGGTTTTGAGATAGGCAATTTTGATGTCGCCTCACTACGTTTTGGGCCCTTGCCTGTCGCGGGTACTTGGGCCTCCCACACAAATGAGGCACCACTTTTACCGGGGGACCTGGGGGAAGGATGGGTGGTGGGAAATTTGAGTGAGCCCGGTGATGCCACAGCTTTCCCACACAAAAATGTGTGAGAAAAGTGATTTTTTTTCAGCTAAAATTGAGGTTTGCAGGGGATTCTGGGTAAGGGAACGTTGGGAGATCCATGCAAGCCATACCTCCCTGGAAGCCCCAGGGTGTCCACTTTTCAGAAATGTATGGGTTTGGTAGGTTTCCCTAGATGGCCGCCGAGCACCGGACCAAAAACCCAAGTGACCCCCCCTTGCAAAACCAGGTGGTTTTGAGATTGGCAATTTTGATGTCGCCTCACTACGTTTTGGGCCCTTGCCTGTCGCGGGTACTTGGGCCTCCCACACAAGTGAGGCACCACTTTTACCGGGAGACCTGGGGGAACACTGGGTGGTGGGAAATTTGTGTGAGCCCGGTGATGCCACAACTTTCCCACACAAAAATGTGTGAAAAATCTGATTTTTTCAACTAAAATTGAGGTTTGCAGGGGATTCTGGGTAAGGAAAAGTTGGGGGATCCACGCAAGCCATACCTCTCTGGAAGCCCGCGGGTGTCTAGTTTTCAGAAATGTATGGGTTTGGTAGGTTTCCCTAGATGGCCGCCGAGCACCGGGCCAAAAACCCAAGTGACCCCCCTTGCAAAACCAGGTGGTTTTGAGATAGGCAATTTTGATGTCGCCTCACTACGTTTTGGGCCCTTGCCTGTCGCGGGTACTTGGGCCTCCCACACAAATGAGGCACCACTTTTACCGGGGGACCTGGGGGAAGGATGGGTGGTGGGAAATTTGAGTGAGCCCGGTGATGCCACAGCTTTCCCACACAAAAATGTGTGAGAAAAGTGATTTTTTTTCAGCTAAAATTGAGGTTTGCAGGGGATTCTGGGTAAGGGAACGTTGGGAGATCCATGCAAGCCATACCTCCCTGGAAGCCCCAGGGTGTCCACTTTTCAGAAATGTATGGGTTTGGTAGGTTTCCCTAGATGGCCGCCGAGCACCGGACCAAAAACCCAAGTGACCCCCCCTTGCAAAACCAGGTGGTTTTGAGATTGGCAATTTTGATGTCGCCTCACTACGTTTTGGGCCCTTGCCTGTCGCGGGTACTTGGGCCTCCCACACAAGTGAGGCACCACTTTTACCGGGAGACCTGGGGGAACGCTGGGTGGTGGGAAATTTGAGTGAGCCCGGTGATGCCACAACCTTCCCACACAAAAATGTGTGAAAAAAGTGATTTTTTCAGCTAAAATTGAGGTTTGCAGGGGATTCTGGGCAAGGAAATGTTGGGGGATCCACGCAAGCCATACCTCCCTCGAAGCCCACGGGTGTCTAGTTTTCAGAAATGTATAAGTTTGCTAGGTTTCCCAAGGTGCCCGCAGAGCTAGGGTTCAAAAACTACAGCTAGGCACTTTGCCAAAAAAGGGTCATTTCTCACTGCGAAATTGAGGTGTGACCATGTTGCGTTTTGCGCCATTTCCTGTCGCGGGCACTAGGCCGACCCGCACAAGTGAGGTACCATTTTTCTCTAAAGACTTTGGGGAACGCGGGGTGGGTGGAAATTTGTGGATCCACGCAGATTCCGGAACTTTCCACCACAGAAATGTGGGAAAAATGTGTTTGTTTTTACAATTTTTTAGGTTTGCAAGGGATTCTGGGTAACTGCCCCTGGTGGGAGGCAGTCAAGTCACCCCATCCTAGATTCCCCTGGGTGTTTAGTTTTCAAAAATGTATAGGTTTGCTAGGTTTCCCAAGGTGCCCGCAGAGCTAGGGTTCAAAAACAAGAGCTAGGCACTTTGCCAAAAAAGGGTCATTTTTCACTGCGATATTGACGTGTGACCACGTTGCATTTTGCGCCGTTTCCTGTCACGGGCACTAAGCCAACCCGCACAAGTGAGGTACCACTTTTCTCGTAAGACTTTGGGGAACGCGGGGTGGGTGGAAATTTGTGGATCCACACATATTCCGGAACTTTCCACCACAGAAATGTGGAGAAAATATGTTCTTTTGGACAATTTTTTAGGTTTGCAAGGGATTCTGGGCAACAGACCCTGGTGGGAGGCACTAAAGTCACCCCATCCTGGATTCCCCTGGGTGTCTAGTTTTCAAAAATATATAGGTATGCTAGGTTTCCCAAGGTGCCCGCAGAGCTAGGGTTAAAAAACTACAGCTAGACACTTAGCCAAAAAAGGGTCATTTTTCACTGCGAAATTGAGGTGTGACCACGTTGCGTTTTGCGCTGTTTCCTGTCGCGGGCACTAGGCCGACCCGCACAAGTGAGGTACTGTTTTTCTCGTAAGACTTTGGGGAACGCGGGGTGGGTGGAAATTTGTGGATCCGCGCAGATTCAGCAACTTTCCACCACAGAAATATGGGTAAAATGTGTTTTTTGGGACCATTTTTTAGGTTTGCAAGGGATTCTGGGTAACAGACCCTGGTGGGAGGCAGTCAAGTCACCCCATCCTGGATTCCCCTGGGTGTCTAGTTTTCAGAAATGTGTGGGTTTGGTAGGTTTCCCAAGTTGCCCACAGAGCTAGGGTTCAAAAACTACAGCTAGGCACTTTGCCAAAAAAGGGTCATTTTTCACTGCGAAATTGAGGTGTGAGCACGTTGCGTTTTGCACCATTTCCTGTAGCGAGCACTAGGCCGACCTGCACAAGTGAGGTACCGTTTTTCTCGTAAGACTTTGGGGAACGCGGGGTGGGTGGAAATTTGTGGATCCACGCAGATTCCAGAACTTTCCACCACAGAAATGTGGAGAAAATATGTTTTTTTTGACAGCTAGACACTTTGCAAAAAAAGGGTACATTTTCATTGTGAAAATTTAGTTTGTTCACGTTGGGTTTTGAGCCATTTCCTGTCAGGGGCACTATGCCTACTCACACAAGTGAGGTACCATTTTTATTGAGAGGTTTGGGGTAATTCAGATTTGTAAAGCACTTGTTATTACCTATTGATTTTTGATGCATTTCTGCTTTCCAAATGAAAGACTTTGTGTAAAAAAGAAGTCATTTTGAAAAATGACCGATAATTCTCATGCTAGTATGAGTATTCCCAATTTCGAAAAGGTGTAAATATGTACTGTTTCTAAACTCTATATTTGTTCCCATTTTAGAAATACATAGGTGTCTATCATACCGATTTTTCCATTTATACATTTTCCCACAATAATTACTATATACCCGAAACATGATAAAAAACCATTGCAAATTGCTGCTCAGTTTTTGTCTCTGGGTTCTTCGGTTTCTTGGTGAACCTACAAGTCCTATATATCCCTACAACCAGTAAGGTCCATCGGATGTAACGGTATATTGCTTTCAAACAGCTGTCATAATTAGAAGAAGTTACAGGTGAAAACGTTGTTACAAAAGGCTGTTTTTTTTCAACTAATTTTCAATTTTTCCAATATTTAACTGTTACTTTCTATAAAGAAACCTTGATGGATCTACACAAATGACCCCTTGCTGAATTCAGAATTTTGTCTACTTTTCTAAAATGTATAGCTTACCAGGATCCAATATTTCTAACATTAACTGGAAGGAGGTTGAAAGCACAAAAAATAGAAAAAATAGGTTATGTCCCAGAAAAATGCAAAAAATGTGTAAAAAATGTTGGTTTTCTGTCAAAAGTCTGTCATTCCCTAAAAGCTGGGAAAATGGTGATTCCAGCCCCACAAACCCTTTTTTGATAACATTTGCAGGGGAAAACCCAGACGCTTTCATTTGCAGCCCGTTTTTCCCATTTTCCCCCCAAAAAACAAAATGTTGCTGTAATTTGGCACATTTCTGTGACCCTTCCAGGGGAATCCACAAACCCTGAGTACCTTTAGAATCCCCATGATGTTGGAAGAAAAGGACGCAAATTTTCCATGGATACCTTATGTGGTCAAAAAGTTACAGGGGCATCATCGCGCACTACCCCAAATAGCCCAAAAAAGGCTTGGCACAGGAGGGGGAAAAGGCCTGGCAGCGAAGGGGTTAAAAGTCGAATGAGCGCATAAAATAGACCTTGTGGATGTCTGCTAGTTATCATAAACACTGCAAACACGTATATTATCAGTGTATGAAATACAATTTTGCATTGGTCTGTTATTTACACCGCCTCTTTTCAATCGGCGTAATTGCCTCAACACAAACCTTGTTACAAGAGCATCATTTGCCTTCAAATCAGCTGAATACATTTTTAAAATGCTTTCAAAGTCTACACAACTGCATCTATGAAATAAATAAAACAAACAATGTGCCCCACAGGTAAATGATACATCATCCTGAATCTGGTTTTCATGAAATATTATTTGGCCTGAAGTGTTTCTTTTTAAAAATTGCCATATGGTATTGGGGTACAGATAACTGTTTGGTGGCACGCCTTAGGAGTAAAAAAACTCAGAGTCCTTATCCGTTAGAAATATTGCTAACTAGTGTCGACCCCTTTGATCTTTACCATCTGTATTGATTATTAAATGAAGCGGTCGCTGGCGATTACCCAGATACATTGGTCGAGTGTCAGCTGCAAATACACCTAAAAATGAATGTTTTGCCGTCTCGTCTTTGGCGAGAAAATGTTCCAGTTGCCATGTATTCATCACATATAGTCGATTACCACCTCCCACCTATGGTTAATCTGTATAACATTCTGAAAGACAGCGTAAATCAGAAGGTTTATAGTAGACGGTAGAGCGGCGCTAATGCAGAGGTCCAGATGTACATTGCCTGATTTTTGTATCGAAAAATGGCCGCCACCCACGTCGTTGTCAGGGCATAGATCGAAAGCCAGCATAGAATAGCCTTTCAAATACTCTACACGATCCACAAAGAAGGGTCGGTCCGATACGTACTTCCCAGCAACCTGCAGTACACCCAAATATTCTCTAGTCACACCCCCAGTTCAAATTGACGGCATGTATGGTTTTGCTGGTATAGCTTGGCCGTCTACGGAGAGGCTGCTATGAGATATATTATAATGCTTAAAATTAAAGGGGATTCTGCCATATTCACCGCTAAATGCAGCGTTATCGACCAGCGCTACAATTACAGTTCTTGGCAAAAATCCGAAACAAATATTCACAGTATTCAATAGTAGCGCACCGGCCGGGATGCTGAACACTTTGAGCTCCACTCTTTCGATGGGGTACTTGGCATTACTGGTTAACAGAGTATCAGCGTGAGCTAAACGCACCACTGGGCTCACAAAGTGACGCCGATAAGATATGCACTTTGTAATTTTCAGCGTCGCCGCTCATTAAGCAAAAAGTGTCTTTATTTCGAATCAGTTTAATCTTCACATCTGGACCGTTAAGCATCAATTTGTCTTGGAAAACTAAATCGCAGTGTAATTGCCCAATCCGTTCCACTTTACGACTTTGGGCTGTAAAGCTAGCTCTGCTCTTAAATCCCGCATTAGCGCCATTTAAAGTCATGTCCTCGTGCTCTCCAGCGGTGTCTCTGTAGAAGAGATCTGCAGAAAGTTGGCGTTTTAAAGTGGGGTCCCCATAATTAAGTACCGTCTCTAGATAAGCCCTATATGGATACGCATTGTTTGACTGGCTGATGAGTCGGTCGCCGAGGCTCACATCCAGTTGGTTAAAAAGTGAGGCTATGGGTTATGGAGAAAACGCCACTCGGGCTGCGGCGTCCAAATCGGATCCGTCTTTGTGAGTAATTTTGCACGACAGATAAATCAGAGTGGCTGAAAGGTCCAGGTAGTCATCTGACCGTGCTATGAAGAACTCTAAGGGGGCAGTGTCTGACAGGGCTGAAAGTGGCGGTACTTCCACGTATAGACAACTTTCAATGCTGGTTTGCGTTGGTGGTACTTGGAATAGGTCCAACTCTGACTTTGTGCATTTCTGGGAACCGCAGGGGACAGAGGCCATGGTATGATTTAAAATATGTTGCCCTTAGAGACTCGTTTTTCTCTGCGTCTTTCTCGGGTCTTAAGCGAACTCTTTTGAGCCGGTCCCCTGCGCTTCACACCACATTGAAGGAACGCGGGCGGCCCCCTTAGTGATACCCCCTTTTTCTCTTCCTTCTTCTTTCGAGATAGATCAAACCCGAGCCTTCTTGACCCGTTTTGTTAAACTTTTTCATCACTGCCCCCGAAACGTGCCCTACGACCTCTCGGGCAATATTTGATGCTGCGGTTTTCACATGCGGTTTTACCAACTGGAACCCTCTTCTTAAAAGCGTTACTGCTTTTCTGAAAAGGCTTCTGAATATACCATCAACACCCGCCCCACACATAATAGGTGCCCCGTGGAACCCCGGGAGGCCTGAGCCGGCTTGTGCTCTATAGTAATCCCTATAGAGCGACGCGTCGCCGTAATTTTCAGGTAAAATCATTATTCTAGTACACTTTACCACGTTGCGGCCTGAAATGAAGCTTCGCTATGACTTTACCCACTTTAAATCTTATATTAGTGTTCAAATCGTCCTTCAGTTCCAAATTATCGTATGAAAATGTTTTTTGCTGATCGCTACATAATCTCTTTTGTTGTAAATGATGTTTATCATGCTATTATTCTTGCCGGTGATTTCCACGCACCGGAGGAGAGGCACGTAGGTATCCCCCACTCTCTGATGCTCTATCACATCACAGTATACAAACATCATATAAAATCCGCCGTGTACATCCGTGTAGGCTTTCCCCGCTGATGAAGAGTGGTGAACATTAGGCGTCAGCCCCAGCACTCTCCCCAGTTTTTCACGCACCAAAACACCGTAGTCTTGAGCATTCCTCAACTGTACTTTTCTAAGTTGTGGTTCATACGTTAATCTAGGGTCAATAAGTTCTGCTATGTTATCAATGGATTGCGTACCGCTGTAAATCTAACATCCTCGGTTTCAAAAGTGTCCCACGTGTGCGGGTACTGCATTTCTGTTAGGGCTACCTCCCAATCTCCTTGTAGATGCGTTACGGCAAGTTTTTTCTATCTTGAGCAGCAGAGACATGAAAAACGTAGCGATGGCTGTGTAACTTTCATAGTCGTGCTAGCGGTTTTGTCGCCTGGGGCTCCTCCTCCCCTCTTTTGCTGATAAAAAGAAAAAAGGGTTTTTCAACCTCAGCCTTCCTCACAACTACACGCCTCATCATCACACTCTTAAACACCCCAGATGTTTTGCTGAAAAATTGCGGTTTGTACTTACTTTTCGTTTTCCAACTTCACACTTTTCTTCTTGTGCATCCCTTGACTTCTCTGGTTCATTTACAGCTTCTTTTCCAGGATCCATCTCTGTACAATCGCTAGGGTCCTCGGGTTCAGGCTCTCGCAGGTCAATACCCTCGTCATCTTCGCACGGTTCCGCTCTTCCACCGCCGTCTGTAGCATCAGAGGTATTGTTCGGCATTTTAGCAACACCACCAACCGCCTCTTCGCAGGCGCCGGTCTCGGGCTTTATATTCAGCATAGCCGATGCCTCGATGTCTGTCTCTGGCTTTTTATTCAGCAGCGCCGATGACATTTACCCTCACGCGTTGTTGACGCGCAATTTTCCTTATCACTATCGTCGAGTTCTGCAGCGGCGTCTGGAGCATTTACCGCTTCCTTCAGCATCGCTGTTATAGTTTCTCCAAGGAGTCCCGCTTCCACGCTAGAGCAAGACATTCTCAAAGTTATCTTGAAGCTCGAGTTTTCTTTGTCGGAAAAAAGCTGGGGTTTCTTAACACACGGTCCTCAGAATGCTGGCTTATATCCTCTGTGAACATACTAGACTGTTTGTAGACTCGTATTTCATACTATCCCCACTTCTTAGCAACTCTCCTGCATGCTTGGTCATTTTATACGCTTTTTGATTTCATCTCCGTATCATTTTATAAGCCTTGATTCACAAATCCTAACTTATCGTTTTATACGCTTTTTGATTTCATCAACGTATCATTTTATAAGCCATGATTGACAAAATAACGACCTATAAAACAATAAAATGCTATAATCTTTTAATACATTATAAGGACCGATTAAAATCAGATTAAAATCCGATTTGGATAGAGTCCAATATAGACACACGGACCAAAGGGGTGTTTTTTGATTTCATCAACGTATCATTTTATAAGCCACGATTCACAAAATAACGACCTATAAAACAATAAAATGCTATAATCTTATCAATACATTATAAGGACCGATTAAAATCAGATTAAAATCAGATTTGGAACGAGTCCAATATAGACACACGGACCAAAGGGGCATGGTCAAAGGGGCGTGGCCACCTGTCAAAAAAATACATGGTGACGAGTAGTATACAACCTATACTACTTTAGGCTCCCTGTAAACAAACTAATCCTCAGCATTTTGAAGGGGTCTTTGGATCAGAGGACCCCCCCCCTCCAGTGAGTCCTTCACAGATCAGCGGAAATCCAATGCTTGTTCTCTGCAGCAGGAAGCTTAGACAGCTTCTCATGATGAATGAGAGATATCATTTTCACTCACACAATGCCATCAGCCTTTTAATTTATTATTGTTGCTGACCCAATGCATTAGGCCCTTGAATCCTAATCAGCAGCGCTGCTGCTCTCACATTTACTGGGAGCAGGGGGCTCAGTCCCAGCACCCCAGGGCAAGCGTCTGGAGCCAGCTTGCAGGGCATTTATATATGTCTGTAGCTGTAAAAATCGCTCCTTATCGCAGTACAATGCATCAGTGCCATACTTTTTTAATATGCGTCGATCTCGTCGCTGGAGAGAGGGTATAAACATACAGCACCTATTATGCCCACAGCCTCATGTCCACCGTCATTTGATCCTGCCATGCAGTGACCCTGCAGACCGCAGTACGAGGAGAGATGGCATGGAATCGAGGACACAGTAGGAACACAAGAGCAGTGAAAGTCTGCTAGCTGTGGCTCATTGGGAATCTAAGAAAACCCATAAAACCACTACTAATTGGGCATGAAATATTTGTGGCAGCTGCTTTTGTGACAAGGAATAGCAGCGTTTTCCATTATAGCTGCAGAAGGAAGTTAACCCCATTCCCATGGATGCCTCGGCTCTTTGACTCCTAAGGCTCGCTTTACACCGTAACTATGTGTTATTAAAGTTAGGTATTCCTGCTGCTTTATTTTACAATCAAAGTTGAGTAGCGGGAATATGGCAAGCAGCCCCAGGTATTAAACAGTATGAAGAGCAAAAGCCCAACCACCGCTCCCAGTGGGGCAGCTGGTATGGTCTGCTCTCTACAGCAGCCAATCAAAGATCATGTTGTTCTTCGAATCTCGCCTATGTAGGATTGTTCGAGTCAAGCGTCACTATACGATGTAGGCTGACAAGTAAACATGATTTATTTTAATCAAGCTTCATTCTACCGGGGGGGGGATGTTTGGACTCCAGTTTCAAATTTCAAGAACCTGCGTTAAGACGCCTTCTCATGTGGAGCGACAGAATTTGAATGAATAAAAAACTTGAAACAAATAAAATAAGACTTCAACAAGCCCAATCCCTCTTAAAAGGAATCCCAAAACTAAACAAATATCATACCCAAAAAAAAGTCCAACTGCCGTAAGCAACGAAAAGTCCAAAAAGGCTGAATAAATACATTCAACAGAACGGGAGGAACAGAGACGGAGGGAGTACTGACACAATTGTGGCATTAAGAGGAGATGGGAGGTAGGAATTATATATTTACATGTAAGCAGCTTTGCCTCAGGAGCTGAACACAGGCAAACAGTGGCAGACCAGGAAACCAAGAAAAAAGTAGTCTCCCAACGAATACACAAAGAGCCATAGAGGATCAGAGAGGAACAGGAAGGAACAAGGAGGCAGGGCTGACTACTAGCAAACAAAAACTTTTAAAGGACTCTGAAACAAACAAATCAAAAGCAGGGGGGTGGCTTTAAGCCAACAAGAGAAATTGCAACAGGTCTCCAATGCTCGACCTAAAAGGTGAGACTGCATGTCCCCCAAGTGCTAACTTCCTATTTCACTTATCAACAGCACTATTAAAATCATCAGAAGAGTCATTTACGACTGCTTGGCCACATGAGGAGCAGACAAGGACATTCTCTCCCCTTTTCAATTTGGTTTTCAGCCAAAATTAGGCATTAATAAACAGTGTCTGAACCTGGCTTTCACAATTTCCAAATATGCTAAGGCCAGGCACTCCCCTTTTTACCTAGCTTTTATGGATTTGTCCACTGCCTTTGATTTAGTGAACAGAACCAAACTTTGGCTAATGTTGCTGGATCAATTAATGGACCCTTCCTTGGCAAATTTGCTGCATTCACAACACACAGATCTCTCAGCTGGAGTCTGTTTATATTCTTATGGTGAAATCTCTTCTGATTTCCCCTTGAAGAGTGGAGTGTATCAGGGGTGCATATTGTCTTCCTTACTATTTATTGTATACATTAATGGTTTAACAGCCTACATAGGGGCATATCAGCAACGCCCGGATTCTTAACGCCCAGCTTTGCATCTCTAATGAGATGCAAAGTGGGCGTTCCCGACCTGACATGACTGGAGAAATGTCGCTAAGCGACATTTCACCTATCCTCAATCCCCACGCTATGAAGCATAGCGGCAAGAAAAGTAGCGATAACCCCTGTTATTGCTACTTTCCTTACGCCTGCTTCGAGAGTGACTTAGCCATGATATCCTATGGAAGGTGGATATCATGGCTAAGTATGTGAGGCCCTATCATCAAGCTAACGCCAAACTTCGTGAGATTATCGCTGGGTTTCCAGCGCTAATCTCACGTTTGGCAGTTAGCGCTAGGATTTTTATCGCTTTTGAGATATGTGTTGCTAATAGCACACTATCTCAGCGATAAAAATCCACGTTAGCCAGCGATAGTTATCCTAGCGCTAAGTGCGCTTAGCGATAATTATCGCCGGTTGTTGCTGATATGCCCCTTAGCTTCCTCCGGTTTAGATATACCTAGAATAGCAGGCACCCCAATTCCAGCGTTACTTTATGCGGTATTGCTAGTCCTAACTCCAAATGCACTGAGACATCAGGTGGACTGTTTTGCTTCTTTTATGTAACATTATGTCTTGTGGCCTGGGCAAATTGAGGCAAAATAAAATCAGTATTAACGGGCAAGAATTAACAAATGTTGATAACTTTTGTTATCTAGGGTTAACCTTCAGCTCATCAGGGTCGTGGAATCCCCATCTTGATCAGGCCAGCCTAAAGCTTAGTAAAACTGTTAGAACATTCTGTAACCTTACCAGACCAGACCTTAGAGGGACTGTTCAACCACTATTGAAGGTATATAAGGTATATAACTCGCAGTGTATCAGCACAGCTACCTACGGTGCAGGAGTTTGGGGTTTTAACAAATGTTGTTCCTTACAGACTGAAGAAAATAATTTTTTGCAGCGTTTGCTGAGCTTACCAACGTCCAATTCCAGTAAAATCAGGGATTTGTACTGGACGAGGTACATCTGGCACCTCTTCTGTTATGGTCAGCATTTGGACGAACGTAGCAGCTAAGCTATTCAAGGATATTATACTCAACTGTCTAACGTTGGACAAGACCTATTGAATACCATGGTTAAGCTATATAAAGGAGACTTTAGGAACCCTGGGTCTATCCTCCTTGTTCATTGAACCTAGTTGTATTTCCAGAAACGGAAAGGTGGAGGTGAACACATTATTCAAGGAGCTTTGTGCAGACACTAGAATGAAAAATTAGTTATCTAATCCCTCTGTCTCAAACTAATGCAGTTTTTTATTTAGAGGCGAAATCCTTATGTATTTATCTTTGGTACTGAGAAGATGGGAGCGTTCAATTTTTTTTTGTTTTAGAGCAGGGTCAATTCATTCGTCCTTATTTTTTTTTTAAGTTAGACTCCGATGGAGACATAGGGGTATATTCACAAGAACGTTTGATAACTACCGCAAGAGTAGCTTAACGCAACTCTCAACATCGCAGCCTATCGCGGGAAAATTAAGCCGTGCCAACCAAGTATTCACAACGCGGCGGTAGCATGCGATAGTCACTAGATAACGCGCCAAATGGCTGTGCAAAATTCAACGCCATGCCGCAAAAATGCGAAACCCGAACGCAACAAATCATGCGATGAGGCCAATCGCGGTACAAAAAGTACCAAAAACCAGCCACAGGACTGCAAATCCCACACGTCTGGCGGAAAAATGCACTATAAAAACCACAGAAACAACACACCAGAAACAAGCCAAAGCACGTAGCAACATGGATGCACCCTGACCCAGTACAGAAGCCAACACGAACCCCACAAACCCCATAGACCACCAGCAAGGAACAACGGGGTCGGGGAAGGCTAAGGAGAAGAGGGAGAAAAAGACGGGGTGCAGACCGCAGGATAACAAGACCAGCGTCACGGAGGTGACAGAACACTACCAGCAACTGAACCACAAGCAGACCCCTTGGAATGCAGTTGGAGTGCAGAGGAGGCCAATCGAGGAGGCCAAGAGGCACCGGCATGACATGACAACCTAAACCCGCTGCCAACAGGAAGGCAGCAACGGCGACAGGAGGAAACCAAGGTCACAGTCATCAGTGTGGAGACGGTGCAAGGAGTAGGGAGTATGGACAAAGCTCAAGAGGACCTGACACAACTTCAACAGGGAGAGTAACGAACAGGGACTGGGAGGACGGGGGAGATGGGCACAATGGCACACATGCACAATGAGGTGTAGCACACTGCACACCCACAATTACCCAGGATCATGTCCCTGATCCCCTTGGCACACTGCAGCACACACACATAGCAAGAACAGCACACCCACATTGATGACAACGTGGTTCAATGCACATAGCCGCAGAACAGAGGACACAACTGGCTCCGCACATGCACAGAAACATGCCTACTACATCTGACAGAGCTGGAAACTGTAAAATGGAAATGTAAGCTTACAAACTCACATCCATCATGTAGTCCAAATGTACACTGTCCCGCAGAAGAATCCAGCACCTCCCAAACAGTCACAATGTACACTGTCATACAGTCTGCATGTAAACCAGAACAATGCGCCAAAATACATGTCAACACAACATCAACATGCATCTCCCCTTCACATTACAGAGGGGCACACAACACCTCCAGCAGAGCACAGAAGACAGCACATCTGTGATGCCAGAGATGACCAACACACCTTCGAGACCAACGCCCTACAACAGCCCATGGACATCCCACGCAACCCACCACCAGGACCCGGGCAGCCAAGCTACTTGGAGGAGAACACAGATCCTGCAACAGACCACACAGCAAGAAGCACCCCCAAGCAGAGCTGGCTCATGACACTTCACCCATCCAAACATGGCACCCCAATGCCATGTGTCAACATGCCAAAAGGAGGTGGCCCAACAGGTGTGGGTGGGGTCCGAACCCATGGAAGGTGAACTAGATCACATACGTTGGTGTCTATTACCCTTCAGGGACCACCAACACCCCACAAAGGAGACCCACACTGCCATAGAGACACTTGCACATTCCCAGTACAGAACCACACCCAGGGGCACGCAAATAGCAGTCACACACCCACGTTGGCTCTGCGTACGATACCCAGGCCACTCCCCTTACGAATTGAGTGGATGACGACAAAGCTACATGTCCAAGCTCCAACCCGCTGCCTGCGGTGACATGTCTGCATCTGCTTTACACAGCACAATGTAATGTTGTAGGGCCCAGGGCCCTCATGCATACAACAAGACCACAGGGAAACACGCAGATATTATGGTGTACTGGCTACGGGCACGTGCGCCCGGCCCCTTTATTAGTAGGGCCACATGCACAGTGACGCCTGTGCTGGATGTGTGTGGGGTGAGTGTAAGCCAGCCCGCATGGAGTGCTTGGTGCTGGCAACCACTTGAACAGTGGACACCAGTGCAACATGCAAACAGAAGTGTCCGTGTGTTGCAGTGCACTGAGCTAGGGGCACTACAGCTGAGCACGCCCATGTGAAGAAAAAGTCTTGGGGCCCGATTCACAGAACTAACTTAAGACAAAATCCTAAACTTACTACTTTTGGTATTTATAGAAGTTAGGATTTTGTCTTAAGTTTGTCTTAAGAGAAGCTTAAGACAGACTTAAGACAGACTTAAGACAGACTTAAGACAGACTTAAGATAAACTTAAGACAGACTTAAGACAGACTTAAGACAAAATTAAGACAGACTTAAGACAGACTTAAGACAGACTTAAGTTAGGATTTTGTCTTAAGTTTGTCTTAAGTCTGTCCTAAAGTTAGGACTCCTAACTTCTGTGAATACCGAAATGAGTAAGTGCCTTCTGTGAATACCAAAATGGTAGTAAGTTTAGGATTTTGTCTTAAATTAGTTCTGTCAATCGGGCCCTTGGATTGTGTCCCTTCGAGACATTCCTGATGCAGATGCAGTGGGGTGTGTTAGACCTGCATCATCTTCCTCATCAACGTCCCAGGTCTCCCTCTCTGCTTGAGGTGACATTGCTGCGCAACCTCTCAACAGCACAAAACTCAATCAGTAACGGACGATGGCTTGTGGTGCACTGAGTCAGTGGCACCTGGAGTGCTGAGTAGTGTAGCAGTCTGATGATGGCATCCACTACAGGTGTGAGCAACTCCGTAAGTCTGTCAGGACCACCGTTTTGACTCTGGCAGGTGGCGGTTGGAGGTGGTCCTGGTGGTGGTGGCGTGTGCCTCCTGCAGTGATGCGACATCCGGGCCGGTCAGGACTCGATTTGATGTGTGAGCCCTGGTGGACCGCAGTTGAGGACGGAGGCAGCGGAAAGCACAGGGCCACAGACACATGGCATTGATGACCGTAAGGCCATCACCTCAGAGGCCATCCAATATCTCAGAAGAAGTGGTCCCGGACATGACCAGCACAGAGTTAGTAGCCTCGGATGCACTGCGGCCTGCACAGGCCCCCAGCCACGGGACGGTGACTTGCGGTGCAGTCAGCTGGACCATGTGACCTGAGCGGGTTCTCATCAATGTCCGAGGTTTATGTTGCGGAGGGTTGCGGGGGACAGTGGAAGGTGTCCTCCAGGGCATGATGCAGAGGGTGGAAGCTGTCCGAAAGCAGCAAATGGAGAGGTGGAACGCCACAGCCTCATTTTTGCCACAAAGTCAGTATCACCGCCATGATGACGACGACAACCCCAAGTCCATGGAATCAGTCACCACCAAAGTCCAACCAGAAAGTGTCCATGGGTCTTGGGGAAAAGACATAGTGGCACTGGGGCTGAAAGGGGATACAGTTTGCGATGAGGCCTGTACAATGACATCAAGTCTGCCATAAAAAAAACAAGGCTGAATTCGAACGTGTGTGTGACCGATTCGACCGCAGTGTAGGCCGGGGGCAGGGGTCAGCAAGGGCCCACAGCCATGTGTCATTGGGATGCTATGCACATGGTTGCTGTCACCTGACCAAAGGGAGGACAGTGAAGTAGAATCTTCCTTTTTGTGCATACACGGACAATGTATGATCAAGACTCAGTTCCAAATGTGTGACCTACTTGTCCGCAGTGTGGGCCGAAGGCAGTAGTCAACAGGGGAACACACCCACCTGTTGCTGGCTCGCGATGCACAGAGTTAGTGATACCAGGGCAGTTGTCGGTAGTGTTCGATCACCTCCGTAACGATGATCATATTCCCTCCGGACTGCAACGTTTCATCCTCTTAAGCCTCTCCTTGCGTGCGATGAAATGTATTCTGCCTTTGTTCACTTCTAATTCTGTGACCTACTCGTGCGCAGCGTAGGTCGAGGGCAGTAGTCCGCATAGGCCCACAGACACGTGTGGTTGTAATGCTATGCACAGACTTGGTGGCACGAAGGGAGTATAGTGACATGAACTCTGCCTTAAATAATGTTCACTGCCATGGTGTAATCAAGACTCAGTTCCAAATGTGTGGCCTACTTGACCGTGGTGTAGGCCGGAGGTGGCAGTAGAGTACGTCAACGAGAAAGGACTACAGCAGGCCTGTGTCGTGGAGGCCGTGATGGTCTGAGAGGCTGCCAAGGTTGCCACCCTTGGGCTTGGAGCTTGCGCAGGCACGTGGTGGGCCCTCCTTGACACGAGCCAGTGTCGGAAGGTGATCAGTGTGGCCTGGCTGCGCAGTGGCGGGCCTGATAGGTTTGGGGTCCAGCGGGCCGGGGTACGGCAGGCGCACAGGATCGTAGGCAACTTGGCTCACGAGTACGGCGTCGGCCTCGTGGCGTGGTGAGAGACGCCACCCTGGCAGAGACATTGGGCTTTCCGGAAGAGGACCACGCCCAGGACTACGTGCTTTTAATTCACACCCGTACGCTGGCCTTTCGTATGCCGGGCCATTAAACTCCGCTCACGCTTACGGGGGGGGACATAACAGGCAACATTTCGGCGAACTCTGCCGCTTGCTGGGGTGACATGGTTGTGTCTACTACACTCCTTGCACCAGCGGTGTATGTCGTCATGGATATGGGTGTGTTCGGCATACAGTGGACTGTCCAGTACATCTCCTCCACTCTTGGCATTGTGTACTTTCCCAATCATGGTTCTCCTGCATCCTTCACACATGCCTGGTTGCCACCTCTCCCCACATTCAGCTAGTGTGTAGCTGAGGTGCCATGCTGTTGATGGCTCATGTTCATGGCTTGCCCATGTTACCATTGTGAGTTGTTCTGTCATGTCTGGTGTGTGGGCACGTTGTTTTGCATGTTGGTGGTGATTTTGTGACGTGTGTATTGCCAGAGTTGTGAGTTGCATAGTTGCGGAGTTGAGGTGAGTGGGTTGTTCATTTGGAACTTGCCAAGGGGCTGCGCATTTCCCTTGGTGCCATCCTGGGAACGCTGGTTGCTGATGGACTGTCGGAGGATGAGGGAATCATGCACACTGGCTGGGTATTTGGAGGCGACATTGGTGGAGGTTCCACGGTGTTCGGTTGTTGCCTGCACATTGATGTGAGACATGTACTTTCTGTTGCGGTGATTGTGTGCTGCGTCACCAGGGGGCACAGGTATGACACGTGTGCTGTGGATTGCCCCAAACACGTGCATGCATCCAACTGGCGTATGGTCCTTGCGTGGTCTCCAGCAGATCCTGCGCATTGTGTTGGATGTGTAGGGACTGGGGTACCAGGCTGATGGTGATGTCCAAGACAGGTGTGAGGGACTTGGATGTGACTGGCTGTGTGACTCCTCCGACTCTGGCGGATGTTGGTTGGGTGGTACCAGGGGCCAACAGGTGCAGCACAGTCAGCAGCTTTGTGTGGGGTGAGATGTTGGTTGTGTGCTGTGTTAGTGCCATTGGCCTATTGGGTGTTGTTGGTCAGGATGCGTACAATGGTTGTCCTTTTGAGCCTTTAGTGGGCAATGACATTGTCAGGTGTTGGGTCTGTGAGTCTGGTGCATTTCCTGGGGGTCTGCTGTCTTTGTCTGCGCTGCTTCTGTGGTGGTCCGGAGGGTGTTCCGGGTGGGGGTTTGGGTCCTGGGGTGGTGGCGGTGGGTGTTGTAGCCCTCTTGGGTGTCCAGGCCGCATGACCAGTGGCTCCATGGCATCTGTTGCCCTTCCGATGTGGCTGTGCTCCCTTTTGTGGTGCAGGCTGTGGCCCGACTTTGCACCAGGTCAGAGCAGGTGTTATTTTCCTGCTGCTAACGCACCTTATCGTCTGTTTTGTGTTCTTATCGCAGTTCTGGCTGGTCTCTGTGAATGTTGTTGAGTGGTGTTGTTGCGGCTTTTGGCACGGGAACTCCTACTCTGCATCTCATTAGCGATAGTTTCGGGGGTCATCTGTGGAGATGTTTTTTGCGCCTGCTATCGCGGGTACACTGGTGCTGTGGGATGTTAACACCAGCTTGTGATTGGGGCGATAAGTTTATCGCAACTTTGGCTGCGATAAAGTGCCGTTAACTCGGCGATAGATTCTTGTGAATATCCCCCATAGTATCTACTTGTCCCTGTGACAGTCAGTCTGCACAATCACGTTTGCAATTTATGTTCTTTCGGAAATTGCACAGCTTAGCACAAAAGCACTTTCTGACGCCTTTGTTATGTAAGCTAGGATTCCGACGGTGTAGAGTAGCTCTGCTCCATTTACAATTTTTGAGTTCACCTGAAATCGTATACTGTGTCTGCGCTTTTCTGAAAGTAGAGATTTGGGCTGGGACAACTATGGTAGGTTTATCTTCTGAATTATATATCTGACGTGGGTTAGCAGGTGGAGTCTGGCTGAGGTGCTCTGGTCTAATTTTGGGGGTTAGTAGGAGCACATAGCGGACCCCATTAGAGGTTTACGTTCTCTCCTTCTCCCTTATTTTCTTCAAGCCTCTGGCAATTTCCTACACAAGTGTATTGTTGCCTTAAAATTTGATTGCAATTGCAATTTTTGCTCTTTTATAAGTATGGGTATTTGATGTAATGTGGAGTTTTAAAGCCTCTGTATGCACATATATTGTTTACCTGTTCTCAATTTATTTTAAGATTATCTTTAAATTTTTTGTGAGACCGTGGATATATGTAATATTTTTATGTACATATGGTCTATTTCATTCAGACTGAAAAAAGATATTGAATTGAATTGAAGTATAATCAGTATGGAGATATGTGTGAAAAAGGTATATTGGCAGCCACTTACAATTTGGGTGTAAACAGCACTTCTGCCAAGTTTCATGCATCATGCTTTTACGTACAACATGTACAATTCAGTCTAAAGGGATGACATATCTTGTGCACTGCTCATGCCTGATAGACTGCTATATTTTAACAGAATCTTTCGAAATAAAGATACATTGTGTTAAGGATACAGAAACATCCAATACGACGAGCACCGACAGAAGCTGTCAATATATCCAAATATTCATGTGATCCAACTGATAGAGAAAAAACTGAAACAACCTTGTTCATACAATATAAGCACCATTTAAAAAACATGTCACCAAGAGGAAGGACGCTGTATAATTGTAGAGATTGGCTTGTATTCGTTTTTTTATCATTTCTCCTCTTGAACTAGAGTATGACTACAGAATGGCACCAGGCGCTAGATACACATGATGCCAGAATACCCCCAAAATGAGGGTAAGAAGTATGTCTGTGTTTCCTCAATTTTACTCAATGCATGAACAATGCTTTTTCTCTCCCTTACTCACTCTACAACAACCCCCCTCTCGATTTTAAGCGATGAACACCATTTCTTACATGAGATTTCTGGGAGGTGTTCGTTAAATAATTGTTAAGGAATGTTTTCACAAATCACTAGACCTAATGATATAGGCAGTCCTTTTATTATGCAAAAGAATTATATGCTCTGTACCTCCTATAGCAAGATGTAACAGACCCACTTGTTTTACGAGGTAGCTGAAAGTTCACCATGACAATTTGTTTTTTCTATCCTCAGGTATGATCCACAGACAGATTATAATCTCAAACTAGAGCTTTAAGTCTCTTACACACATAGAGAATGAATGTGTAGTTTTTACAGGCAGGGACACAATTCTAGCCCTGAAGAAGGCCCCAGATAAGTGTGGACTCATTGTGAGGGCTGGAACATGTCAGGTATATGATGATAAGGATAAGTTTTTCCCACCCCTAGGAATATCTGGTGTTTGGTTAGACATTAGCAGCGAACTGAGGAAATACAGGCTGTGTTAGGATGGTGTATCACATTGAGGCACCCAGTCATTTGATGAATGGATTATGGAAAGCCTCATCTCTTCTTTATTAAAGGCCAGAAGATTACTGCCAGAGACCCAATGAAGCATACAAAAACATGATAGACGGAATGCTTAAATTAATCTCATCCACTGATAATAGTCTGGCCGTATCTCAGTACATTGTTATTTTGCGTACACTGTCACATCAGTTTGGAGCATAGTTCAGACTGATTTGGATATGACTGGGCCCAAACTCGGTGGAATGGTTGGCAATAATAATGGATTCTGATGCAGACTGAGACTGATTAATTGCCGGTGACTGAGAACAATTCACGCATTCAATCCATCTCCTTGGTTTGATGCCCTAAGTGTGACGGGTATGCCCAGACGTGGGTCCAGTACTCACTGAGCCGCTGGAGCTAATCTATATCTGGCTGATGAGTCCTGGATTGCTTGTGTTCTGGTTCAATGAGGATCTGATCTGGCAGTTTGGGCTGGTCGGTTCCCATTGGAGCAGAATCAAGACTGATTTGCATGTGGCTGGGTATCGAACTGACATGGTGGGTGAAACACAATGGATTTGGCTGCAATCTAAGAGGTTGCAAGTGGCTAAGATTAATTCAAGCTTTCCATCTATCACTTTATTTTTGATGGCCAGAAACACAGAGCATCTACTGTTTAAGACTCGAGGAAATTTGGAGGAAATTCTTGAATGTTATATGTTATTAAGGTTTTGGTAAGTGCTTAGTAACTATGTGAAAATGTGATCAGAGCGGCGAGACCCATGGTGTTGAATGGCACTGAGCAGTAGCTACTTATGGACTGTTAGCAGGCACCCTCTAGATTTGTGGAAGACATCAATATCACTGGAGATGTTGATGCTTTCACACCCACTGTAGACAATTGACTCTGGTTTTATGATACATGATATATTGTTTTATGATAATATGCAATCTGATGTTTTGTACATACGTTCCGCAATTCAACCAGGTCCAAAATCAAAATACGCCACTCCTACTCTTCAAGAAGGCAATTTCAACAATTGATAAAAAGAAGAAAAAGTGCACCTCGTTGATAACTGAATAATATTTATATCTTACCGAATTCCCTCGACATTTTTTCGCACAATCTCCTGTTTTGTAAACGCTCCCCATTTCGACACATCTTCCGTGGTCGCAGATCTAGAGTTGAAAATACAGTGAAGAACTATGAAAAGACTTCTGTTCTTATGCCTTTCATGCAGGCAATGCAAATGTAATATAAAGTAAAAAACAGACCGGTTAACAAAAGATAATTTCGGTGTCAGATCGTTTTTTCTTTGCAGTAGCTTTTTATGTGTGGGTTCACTTGCCTTCCAACTGAATACCAAGGGTCTCATAGAATGTAAAATGCCAAAGGAGCTATAACAACAGATAGGCTTTCTGAATAAAAGTGTTTTTAGTCAAAAGTAAAATTGAATGTGAACACTTTTTTGTAGTTCTGAAGAATATATTAAACAGACATTGGTCTCTTTTTGCCATCAATGTGATGGGGCATTATTCTTGATTGCAATTGTCTATGTCATTGTGGGACTTAAAGTTTCTTGAAAGTGTAATGTTCAGATGTACAACAAACATGACACGCAGCAAGTCTCGAAAATGCAATCATGTCGTGTCACCATAGAGTACAAGGAAACATCAGAAATGCATGTTATTGTTTAGGGGAAACAATGGATCTTTACTGTAACTGCACCAGCCATATTCATACACTTTAGAATTCTTCCAGTCGGTGGGTAGGACACGAAACACCTTTAACATTTCTTACCAGTTTGGAACTTTTTAATGCCCATATACACCGTCTATTTACATAAAACCCATTATTTTAGGCCACATAGACACCGACCCTCTGAAAGGAAGCACGCTCACTTTTGTCAAACTGTGACACTAATGACAGGAAATCTACTGCATTTTCTAACAAACGTGAAGTTAAATCGATAAAACAGGCGTGAACAATTTTCCTTATCAAAGAATGAGGTGTAGGTTTACCATTGCAAGGGTCTTCTTGCTGTATAATTGCGTTGTCGAATGAATGCCAAAAGCCAGAGGCTCTGGTCTATTTTGAGGTCCTACTATTTGACATAAAATTAAAATAAAACACTTTCGGAAGTAAAGTCAGGAGCTTTCTTAAAAAGACAGTCCGAGAATATAACAGGCATTGGCAAAGCCAAAAGGTTTGATCCAAATTGAGGAGTCTGTCAAAACAAGAGATCCTTTCACTCATCAACATCATTGGTTACTTTATTCGGCTCAAATGAACCATAAATGTACTTAAAAACATCAATATAAAACACAAGGAGGGTCAAATTCATCACATATAGATAAATATCACACAATATAAAGCACTCAAACAACAATTTCTAAAGAAATTAAATAATGGTAACAATGTAAGCGCAGTGGACTCACTAAACATTAAACCTGTGACAAAAACCTGACATATGGGTCTACTATGTTAACAGAAATGGCATGGGCCACGAATAAGAACATCATATAAGTTATTAAAATGTAAATTCCTTGTTTGATCATAAACCTAATTGCTAGCCCAGACTACCATAAAAGAGAGCGTTAATACTATCTACTTTAGCCTATGGGGCATATTATCAAGGCGGCGCTATGAAATTATCGCCGCTTTTGCGTCCGTTTCAGCGTTATCAGCAAAGACACGCTATAGCGTGTTTTGCTGACTTAGCGCCCATTTCCAGCACGCCTAACTTTGCATCGCTAATGAGATGCAAAGTAGGCGTGGCTGTGAAACCAACCAGGGAAAATGTCGCGAAGGCAGCTTCGTGATATTAACAAGGAAGGGTATCGATTTTTTAAATCGCATTAAGTATGCCTTAACGCAGGAATTTAACGTCTGTTAAATTCCTGACTAGGGCACACTTAACATGGGGTTGGATTCTGTGGCTAAGACCACAGGCCCTATCATCTAGGATATCGCCGTTTTCCACCATGGAAAACGGCGATATCCACACTATCTCTGGAATTTTTATCGCCTCGGCGATGTGCGTTGTTGATAATGCGCTAACCGGGTGATAAATTCCAGAGATAGCTGGCAATAAATATGCACGCGCTAAGCGCGCTTTGCGATAGTTGTCGCCGGCCCTTGTTAATATATCCCATGTAAGCTAATTGGAAACAAACTGGCCACTCACAGTGCACGTCTTTTTAGTGCACTACATAGAAAGCCAGCTTCCTACAACTGTGGACTACAATCGCCTCCAAGAATTTTCACCAAATGCATGACACCAGCAATGGCATTCTTAAGAAGAAATGGTAATCAGTTATTCCCATGCCTAGATGACTGGCTTATCAAGGGCGTTCATTCCTGTCTACAAGAAAGTTTATGATAGTTTGTCTACTAGTCTTCAAAGATTTAAGACTAAAAATAAATCAAGGAAAAGTTCTTTCTAGTATCGTGCAGATTGATAACATTCCTGGGAGCAGTTCTGAATACAGAAATATGCAAAGCTTACCCAACAAAGCAACAAATTCAGCACATAATGAATATACTATGTGAGAAGGTGGCCTGATATATGCTGTCAACTAGTTCTAGTGGGCACCTTGTATCAGTCCAAACAACCCCTTATGGTGATAGGTTAAAGGCAACCTTTATTGAAACTATACAAGTGGTAGCTATGGAGAGCTGCCTTCAGGCTAAGTCTTGAAGGAATGTAAAGCAGCTTGTTTTACCAGTCTATAATCTCTTGAATGATCAAATGAAAGGACAACCACACCAGGTATGTTTTTAAATTATATGTATTTAGGTTAACACACACCCCTCTAGTCTCTTTATGAGACTGGAGCTCGAAGTACTTAAGTTACAAGATAGCAATCATCAGTAAAAGCACAAATACAGGTTTGGGCCCTAGGGGCGTACCAAACCATATACCAAAAAAGTGGTATAAGAACCATGACTGGAGCAGGCACTAGGCCTATTGCCTCTAGAATCACTGGGACCCCAAGGAACCACCCAAGGTAGTGACACAGGGGACCCACGGGGTCTGTATGCAGTGTGTAAACACATCCGCGGGTTCCTATTATCTTCTATGGGCAATGTCGCGGTTGGAAATTTAAAGATTAGGGACACTTCTAATCAAGTCTGGACCAAACCCTTTTGGACTTAAGAAGTTCTAGGGCTAGCACCCACGAAAGCACCGGAGTACTTGAGTTACCTCACCCAGGGAAGCCGGGTGCATAGGTGTCTTTTGGTGTCGGGTCGGGTTGTCGATTTCAATGGAAGTCTGCAAAGAACTGCTGCTGCCGGGAAGAGGAGAAGTGTCTGAAGAGATACAAGCCTAGATCTAGTATGTAAGGAACCTGCAAGCAGAGGGGACAGAGTCTGGGTCACTAGCCAGTAACCGAGGGCAGGATGGACCAATGCCCACAGATGTCGGGTGCTTCAGGTGAGTTGATGGGTGTCTTGACTCTTCAGCCACGAGGTCCAGGAGGCGTCGGCAAAGTCCACGAGTTGGATTCAAGCTGTCCCACAAAGTCTGTCGAGTGCTGCGTTGTTGGCGACCAGAATGGACCCAACAAGCCTTGGCAACGGCAAGTCACTGGAATTCAGAGAAAGGACTGCGGTGCAGACCAGCAAAGCCTGAGGGACTCACTCAGTGAGGGTAAGTTGGGACACGTCTGGAGCAACCAGGTAAGACCAATCAGAAAAGGAGTCGCCTTTGTGGGGACCTGCTAGCCAACCGGCTAGTGATCGCAAAGGAGCCTCGAGTGGTCACACTTGAAGCTGGCCCACAGGTTACTCGTGGAGTGGAGGCCAACAATCTTCAGTGCAGGAGGTGCTCAAGGCTGGGGCTACTCAGAGTCCAAAACACAACTTCGAGGAGGACCAAGAAGATGGTGTTGCTGCAAAAGTTCACGGTGTCCAGGGGTCATGGTTCCACGTCACCCACGATAGCCACGGGTCTCAGCTTTGCTGTGGACTCAGGGTAGCCTTGGGAAAGTCTGGAAATCCACCTCTGGGGATGCAGAGACTTTGGAGTACAGCGGGAGCTTCAGAATTGCAGACTGGTCAGTTGCTTCGTTGGTGCCTGCCAAGCAGGGGAGTCACTCCTTGACCCCAAGGGAGATCTCTTGAGTCTTCTAGTCAGGATAGAACGTCGAAGGTCCAGGATGTACGTTGCAGAGTTTCATCCAGGGTAATCTAAAGTCCTAGGGACTGGATTCCTATACTTATAGTAAGTTTAGGGGATGGACTAACTCTAAGGCCCCACCTATGGGTGGGCCAGGAAAGAGGGGTGGTTACACCCATTTCCTTTGTCCAGTTTCATGCCAGAGCAGGGGTAGGTAGCCCCTGCAACCGGTTTGACCTGGGCTATGCACGGGGACACCAAACGCGCCCCCAGTGCTGGACTTCAAAGCACCAGAGAGAGTTCCCGCCCAGCCCCAATAAACATCAGCCTGTCTGGGGAGGTGGGGACACCTCTCCTCGACAGGAAACCTATAGTCCAGGCCTCCCCTGCCGGAGTTTCGGTAAGCAGCAGGAGGCCAGACCCGTGTCTATGGCAGAGGCATCCATTTTGTGATGCGAGGGCTCAGGAAAGTCCTACCGGGTTTAGCCAGTGTGAACATGTCTCTCCCTCTAGAAGAGTGGAATGCTACCCCCGCTGCCAGAACTGGTAGGGGGGTAGTATTCCAAAGTAGTCCAAAGCGTTTGACACCAAACACGACATGTTTTGATGCAGCCATCCCAAAGTTAGCATTTACCGCGGAGTTATAATGCACTTAAGAGTATATGGTATGGCTGTATCACAGAACAGCCATAACGAAGTATTTCCAAAAGCTGCAGAGGGGCTCAGCTCATGCTTGGGCACCATCTCACACAAAACCAAGCACTCTGCCTTCAGGATTGTCAAGGCCTGCCATAGGAGTGGCTTATATGTGTCTGTATAGGGTAGTGATATAGGTAGCCTATACCACAGTAAGGGATGCAAGCACACTCTTCCCCAGGCTGCAGTAGCAGACCTGTGGTGCCATTTTGGAGTGCATCCCAGGGGTGGCATAATATATGCTGGTAGGCCTCTGAGGTACCTATGCCCTAGGTACATAGTATACCATATACTAGGGGCTTACAAGGCACTTCAGAATCAAATTAGATATGTACCTAATGTACATGGAAACCATTTTAGAGAGGAAGCAGCTAGGCTGTGGTCCTGATTAGCAGGGCCACAGCCAGAATAAGGTCGAAAAACAGTGAAATACCAGCAAAAAGGGGGGGGGGGTACCCATGTGAAGCAGATCCTACTCTACTACACACTATTATCCCTTTTAAAGCCCTTTGCAGTCAATACCACTTTTACCTAAACAAACATGGGTGAACATAGTCAAGACTGTTGTTGGCGGATCTGAAAATGGATTCCTCCCCACAATGTTATCTTACGAGTAGAGCATGTTCCAGGAATAGGAAACATATGGGTGGATTCTCTCAGCAGAAAAGAAAGCCACAAATGAGAACTAAATGAGCAGAACCTAATGAACATCTTCCACAACTGGGGAACCCTGAATCTGGACCATTTTGCGATGGATCAAAACAAAAAATGCCAATTATTTGCTTGCAAATATCCTAAACAGTATTCATGGGAGAACACGTTTCACATAGTCTGGACAGAAATATTGTTTATGCCCTACCTCCATTTCCTCTGATTCATTCCCAGAGTCCTAATATAGCACTAACTAGACCCGGAGGTATCAGAGCGCTTTACATGAGAAGCAGTTACGTTACATATGGATGCATTCATTTTTGTTAGGCAAGAGAAGATTAAGTGATTTGCCCAGAATCTCACAATGTTGAGTGTCCCTGCCAAGACTTGAACCGGGTTCCCCAAGCTCCAAGGTCGACCGCCCTAGCCCTTAGGCGACATTCTCTCCTTCACAAGTTAAAACAAGAGCTGTGCTATCTAGTTCTCATACCTCCGGCTTGTCCTAGGCAATCTTGGTACACAGAGCTTCTTCTCCTATCGGAATGTCCACATATCCCATTCAGATTTACGCCCATTTTAATACACTCCAGATTAGATTCTACCTTACTTGCACCCGTTGGCACGGTCAGTTCCTTCAAATAACTCTATTAAAGTCCCTCTGGCAGCAATTTAAAGATTTTGTAGACTGGGGAATTACACCTCTATCTGGTCTAAAAGACTAATAAAATAATTTTTGAGCTGACTGTTCAGAATTTTTCCACCTTTAAAGAAGACAGCTATGACTTGGCAACTGAACACTGTGCTGTCTCAGCTGATGAGTAGTCCTTTTGAACCTATCCATAAAGTGGAATTAAAATATGTATCCTGAAAAATAGCTCTACCACTGGCTCTCACTTCAGCCAGGTGAATACTTAAAATTCATGCTCTTACGATCAAAGAACCTTCCTTGCAGTTCAAGGATGATAGGGTAATTTTGAGAACCACCCCTCAAAATTGCAACTTCTTTTCACTTAAATGAACCAATTGTCTTAAAAACATTCTTCAAGAACCCATCTAACACTGCTGAGAAAGCTTTACATACTTTGAATGTCAGGAGATGTTTAAAATGTTATACTGAAGGAACAAAAATTTAAGAAAATCAGATCAGCTTATAATAGCCTATGCTCCTCCTTGGAATGGTTATGCTCTCTTCTGGGTTTCTGCAGCCTTCTCTTACTGTCACAATAAAGATAAATGACCATTAGTTGGTAATGTAAAAGCACACTCTAAGAGTAGGGCCTATTCTACATCCATATTTGTTGGCGTCTTCTTACAAGACATTTGCAGAGCAGCAACATGGTCTAATATATATACATTTACGACGCATTACTGCTGGATTCAGCTTCAAAATCAGATACAGCAGTGGCGGAAGCAGCTCAGTGTCCCCTTTTTTAATGAGGTGAGGTTTGTTTATTTATGAACAAAACTATACTAATATATATTTATCAAATGTTATGTAGTTTCTTACAATACTTCATTATGTATATGCTAAATTTAACTATGTCTTTGCTCAATTGGAGTGGTTTGTTCTACCCACCAAACGTTTCTTGGAATTACTGCTCAGTACTCAAATTTAAGCATTTGATTCTATGAAAGATTCATTACCGAAGAAAATACAAGTGGTTCTCCAGTATTGATATTTTTCGTAGATTCACGTGATCCTCCCTCTTACCATTGGGCTCACCACTGCAAAGACATCTTCTTTTAACTTTTAAAGCACTTGTCTGAGGTGTGTTGGCCCTGAAGGGGAGGAGTGCTTCAGGGGCAGTTTTCTGATTGGCTTGGATTTAGCTTTTCTGAGGCAGTGTGAATTGGTTGACAAGTTTGCTTGATTTCCTATTGCTTTTGATGTCTTTTTGTGCACTGCTTGTGGTTGCTGCCGTGGGACTCTAACTATGACGACAGAGAGGATTTAGGCATTGATAGAGAGGGAATCAGTTCTGTAGACCCACAGAGTACAATTATTACCTTGTTTTCACTCCAGTATTGGGTATTTTATACAGGAGCAGTTATCTACATCCTATACAATTTTACCAAGTGCCATGTGCATATGTCTATGTCTAAGTTAATTTCAGTTTTTGATAACAAAAATGCTTTCCTGCTTTCAACTTTGTCCCATTCCTCCTCTCTCTAAGTCATCCCAAACCTTTCAATCTACTATGAACCCCTAAACATCCTTCCCAAACACCCCCTTCCTTTGTTTTTACCCATGTCACCTAACAGGCACACCCTCCCTTCTCTTACTTATAAACAACCTGCTACTTTCCCTTTCAAATTCACTCCCATCATGTTATCCTCACCCTAAACTCTACTAAACACACAAGAAAATCAAGAGCACAAATTTAACGCAGCTAATGGATGTCGAAAAACCATTCCTATTCTACTAAATATTAACCTTTTATCTTGGGCACCAGAGAATCCTGCTACTCGCCGCAAAGCTTTTCAAAGCCTTGTCAGTGGTGTTAAGCATTATATAAATACCATTTACAATTAAAATTTGCATGTCTGCTCTATTTTGCCAATGTTTACCTGTAGATGTCTGCAGCCCTGAACAGCAGCAGTACACTGAAAGCAGGTTTACGGCAGAGTCACAGAGATCAAATACAGTATGCAGCGGGGTTTAGAAGAAAGGAGCATTAGGCCTGGGTAGACTAGCTGCCCGGCAGCCAATTAGTGCTGACAAAAAGAAAAAAAATCCTTAAATATTTATTATTTTGATGCTGAAATGCAGTCCTGGCACTATGATGGCCCCCTGGCAGTAGTGTAGAGGAGTGGATGAAAGGCCATCCTACTGTCAGACTCCCATTCAAGGTCTAACAAAAAAATGAATAAAAACCTGATGTAAAGTAGTCACACATTCATCGCAGTGTGCTGGGTGTATGCAGTCAAACAGGCAGTAGAAAGACAGTAAAACTAAAATGTTTCTGTGGGCTAATCCAAGATGTGATTGACAATACTTCAAGCCAATGGCTGATAGGTCTGTGCCCACTAGGTGACAGAGTTAAAGTGCCGCAAAGATTATGCAAAAGAGAAGCAGAGAACTCTGGGTAGTTCCCAAATTGAAGTGGTGGCAAGCAGCTAATAATACCGAAACACATTTCAGGTGTTGCTTTTGTTCATTCCCGGTCGGTTTGAATGGTAATTATACCAATCAAAAGCTGCAATATTGTGCCCAAAGGAGGAAAAGTCTTTAGTCTTTTTACTACTGAGCATGGATGGCACTGTAATAATCCTTTTTTAGGTCGAGGACTACCGGTCTGCCGAAGGCAGAACCGGAAGTCGAGATTTAATGTTTCCTAGAGTGGCTCCTTAGCCCGCCTCTCTTTTTGCCTCTCCTCCATTGGCTGGCTTCCTAAACGGAGGCCCGCCATTGGAGGAGAGAGCTGTCCCTCCAAATAGGCTCCGTCTTTTTCAGATTCGGGGGCGTGTTCCTTGCTGTTCTTTCCACTTTTTAGCCACGCCCTTTTAGAACAGCAGGAACACGCCCCCGAATCCGAAAAAGTTTCGGAGCTTCCATCCGCCATTGTTTTGCTGTCCTCTGGCCGTGAGGATCTTCGTGCTGTTGTGAGTATAGTTGGCGGCGCTGCCCTTCGATGAGCAGGGATCCGCACCGTGCCTTGGACGCCTTTCCCCCTTGTTTAGGACTTGTGCCCTGATCCTTTGCCCTCCCAAAAAACAATTCCTGGAGCCGGGCATGCTGACCTCGCTGCCCCGCACCCTACAGACTCTGGGCTCCTCCAATTGCACCCCATGCGGCCTCGTTGCTCTTGTACTGTCCCAGCGCTCCACAGACCCACCCAGGCTCCGTCCTCCTCCTCACCCTTTTGCAGCCCCTGTGGTCTATTGAAACCCCCCTTCCAGACTCGGCGGATCTCCCTTGCAACCCGTGCCCCCGTACACCCGTAGCCCTCCCGTAGTTATGTGCTCCGTTGCCGATTCAGATCCCTTACCCAGACCGAATACTCCCCCCCCCCACCCCCACCCACGCACGCACGCCCCGCGTATGTGTGATAGCTCTAAAACACTGCTTGTACCCATTAATTGTTATCATTTACATAATGGTGTGGTTGACATTAAGGGCACCCCTCTCATACCCAACGGGCGTTGCGCACCCACCGGAGTCGTAGTGTGCTCACCGGACTCCTGTCAAGTCTACATATTTATTTCGGTGATTTCTATAAAGCGCCAACTTGCAGTCGCTACAGAGCGCTGGCGGGATGGGCAGCAGAGAAAGGCTTGGTAGAGTGCGGTGGGGTGTGGGCTGTGCACCCCTGTGCAGTATTCCGGCATCACTCTCCAGCTTGTACTGAAGGGTGGGTGGCTTTCATGCCTCACTAGGCCATATTAGAAGGAGCACAATTTATGAACTGCAAGTAACAAAGGGATCGCGGTCTTTAAAGCAGTGACCCATCCCCTGCTCTCGGCTCCCTCGGTGCTCCTGCCTCCGGCTGGCGCTGTTCGCTCTCCTCCCCCTGGCACTCGGGGTCCATATGTCATTCTTGCTGCAGTTAGGGTTAAAAAAGAAAGCTACTCTGCGTGGGTGTCAGGCCGAGCCGTACCGAGCAGAAGCAACCAGTCCAAGAGCACACGGATGCATTTCCCCGAGGAGAGTGTCACGGGAAGTATGATGCTGGGGTAATTGGATATATAAAATGACTGTTGGTGCGTTCATCTGTCATGGGTATGGTAAGTCAGCCTGGCAGGCAATGCACTAGGTTTAATGTATTCGTGAAACCTAAATACGTTCTTCATAGGGTAGTTCAGTGCCAATAGTCTCTGCGGTGAAAGGGCGATTTCTTCCTTGGTTAAGTCAGTCGCTGTGTGGAAAGTGGCACTGGTAGCTCAGTCCCCCCCACACACGTGTAAAGCGCAGGGCCCCGTGGGGGTAGTGCACGTGTGTTGTCTGTGTTGAGTCGGCTCTTTTGTCTGCGCCTGGCACATGCTGCAGGGAGTCGCTCTGTTCTCAGACAGATAAACAACTGGTTAGAATAGGATGTTCTGAGCTCGGAGGCCCTTCTTCTGAAGGCAGAAAGCGAATGAGTGTGTGTGTGCTGTACAGAGGCAGTGGAAACAATGAACGCAAACAGCATTCAAAGCGCCTAGCTTTTAAACACCATTTCTAACTGCCCCACACCTTCCGAATTACAGCTCCATGACCCATCCAACTCCTTTACCCCCCACCCCCCCAGTCCTTGTGGGTCCTCCTTTTTACCTTCTCTAGTTTCTCTTCTTTCACTCGATATGTTCCACTAATTTTCCCTGAAAGACACCATCTTTTACTCTTATCGGCCACTCTTGCCCTAAATATCTGGATTTCTTACCCTCGCTCTTTTTTTCTTGTAATTTCCTACACTAATCCAAATGGGTGCTGGAGTAGCGTGCTACTCACCGTAAAAGCGCTTCAACACCTCGTCAAGTCGTCAGCGCTATTTAATTGCAATTACAATACAATACACATTATTGCTTCTGCCCTCTCCCCTTTTTCGCCCGCGCCTCTTCTCTTCGTATTACAGCCGCACGCTGTCCTCTCTTTGAGCCCTGGACTGCTGCCTTTTGGCCATGCGCCAATCATAGGCTGAGTTCCGCTCTTCTCCCTTTCCCCTAATATCTCCCTACCTTTCTGTCCTTCAACCCCCCACCCTCGTCTCTTGTCCCAAGTTCTCGCCTTGGCTTCCAGCCCTTCGCTATTCTTTGGCCCTACATGCCCCGCTCCACCCTGACTTTGCTCCGCTCCTCACATCTGTCTTGGCCCTTGAAGTCACCCCTCCTTTTTAGGTCTGTGTGTGTGTGTGTGTGTGTGTGTGTTTGTGTGTGGGTGGGTGGCTCTGTGTGTGTGGGTGGCTGTGTGTGTGTGTGTGTGTGTGTGGGTGGCTCTGTGTGTGGGTGGCTCTGTGGGGGTGGCTTTTTTTGTAGGTGGTTCTATGCGTGGTGGCTCTGGCTGTGTGTGGGTAACTGTGTGTATAGGTGGCTCTGTGGGTGCCTCTATTTGTGTGTGGGTTGCTCTGTGTGGGTGGCTCTGTGTGGGTGAGTGGCTCTGTGTGTGTGGGTGGCTCTGTGTGGGTGGGTGGCTCTGTGGGTGTGGCTCTGTGTGTGGGTGCAAATGCAATAGGTCTCGCATTTGAGAGTGATTAAGCTATTGACATCATTGTAAATAACAATGCAGTTTCTTTAAATGTTTTAAAAACATAAACAAAAATAATGTCATGAGCAATGCCAATAGCTCTAACTTTAACAATGCCGAGACCATTGCATTGTAAATGCTTGTTTTAATATAATTTTTATTTGATTTTTACCAAGAATCAGAATAATCAATAAAATTGTTTACACATACAAAATGACGCCAGTCAGCATTAAAAAGAGAGATGAGATAATTAATATACAAGAGAGTTAAAAGTAAATTAATACATTAGGCCAAGATGGACAAAATAAACTTATATCCGGCCCTTTCCCCTAATATCTCCCTACCTTTCTGTCCTTCAACCCCCCACCCTCGTCTCTTGTCCCAAGTTCTCGCCTTGGCTTCCAGCCCTTCGCTATTCTTTGGCCCTACATGCCCCGCTCCACCCTGACTTTGCTCCGCTCCTCACATCTGTCTTGGCCCTTGAAGTCACCCCTCCTTTTTAGGTCTGTGTGTGTGTGTGTGTGTGTGTGTGTTTGTGTGTGGGTGGGTGGCTCTGTGTGTGTGGGTGGCTGTGTGTGTGTGTGTGTGTGTGTGGGTGGCTCTGTGTGTGGGTGGCTCTGTGGGGGTGGCTTTTTTTGTAGGTGGTTCTATGCGTGGTGGCTCTGGCTGTGTGTGGGTAACTGTGTGTATAGGTGGCTCTGTGGGTGCCTCTATTTGTGTGTGGGTTGCTCTGTGTGGGTGGCTCTGTGTGGGTGAGTGGCTCTGTGTGTGTGGGTGGCTCTGTGTGGGTGGGTGGCTCTGTGGGTGTGGCTCTGTGTGTGGGTGCAAATGCAATAGGTCTCGCATTTGAGAGTGATTAAGCTATTGACATCATTGTAAATAACAATGCAGTTTCTTTAAATGTTTTAAAAACATAAACAAAAATAATGTCATGAGCAATGCCAATAGCTCTAACTTTAACAATGCCGAGACCATTGCATTGTAAATGCTTGTTTTAATATAATTTTTATTTGATTTTTACCAAGAATCAGAATAATCAATAAAATTGTTTACACATACAAAATGACGCCAGTCAGCATTAAAAAGAGAGATGAGATAATTAATATACAAGAGAGTTAAAAGTAAATTAATACATTAGGCCAAGATGGACAAAATAAACTTATATCCGGCTATGACCAATGTCAGTAGGACCATATTTTCCCCATTTTTTAAATAGATCGAGGTGCCCGAGCTTTGGGCCAGGGTAGATTAGCTGCCAATTAGTGCAGACAAAAAGAAAGAAAATCTTGGAACATTTAATATTTTGATGCTGAAATGCAGTCCTGACACTATGATACCCCCCTGGCAGCAGTGTAGAGGAGTGGCTGAAAGGCCATCCTACTGTCAGACTCTCACTAAAGGTCTGACAAAACAAATGAACAAAAACCTGACGTAAAGTAGTCACTCATTCATCGCAGTGTGCTGGATGTATGCAGTCAAACAAGCAGTAGAAAGACAGTAAAACTAAAATGTTCATGTGGGCTAATCCAAGATGTGATTGACAATACTTCAAGCCAATGGCTGAAAGGTCAGAGCAAACAATTCCCACTAGGTGACGGAGTTAAAGTGCCACAAAGAGTATGCAAAAAAGAAGCAGAGAACTCTGGGTAGGCCAAGATGGACTAAATAAACTAATATCCGGCTATGACCAATGCCAGTAAGACCATATTTTCCCCATTTTTTAGATTGATCGAGGTCCCCGAGCTTTAGCAATAGTGGTTTCACATTCAAAAATATGACAGAGAATAGTCCAAACTTCAGACACATTAGGAGGTTTGAGGTCAATTCCTGCCCTAGCGTCACAGAGGCGAGCACTAACAATTATAAACGTGAATAATGCTCTCTGACTGGGAGCCAATCCATCTTTATCACCCAACATAATTTCTTTATCGCTCAGATTGGTTTGAATCCCAGCATGCACTGTGATTAATTCAGATAAGCTATCCCAATAACGTTTGATATTAGGGCAGTTGATAAACATGTGTGCCACATCTGCTGCACATAGCTTACATTTGGGACAATATGAACGTTCTGTGGTCTTAGCCGTGCCCAATTTTGAAATGCGCTCAGGTGTATAATATAGCATACAAATTGTCTTAAATTACTGTAATTTTAGACTAGTCGAACTAACTGACTGATCTAAGATGGCTAATAAATCCTTTAGCTCGGCCATCGTGACTGTAGTCATCAAGCATTGACTCTACTTTAAGGCAAGTTGGGGGCTATCATCAGGGACACAAAGCATATACTTCTAATAAATTGTACTTATACTGACCATCTTTGCTTCCTGTTCAGAACAAGAAACAATAAGAAGGTCTGTCGTTGCTATATCACTCCTACACTTAAGGTCATTAAGAATATCGTCCCTAACCTGTAGACATTGGTTTTGTTGCGGGAGCCAAAATACAGCCTTCAAAGAAGTGAATGTCCAAAATCCATGCCTATCAAACAGCTGCCCTGAGCTAGCTATACCCACCTGACCTCAGAGTCGCCCGAGATTGTCATGAAATATATTGGGAAAAAGATGATTGTCCCACAGCGGGACCAACAAATGGACAATTGGTAATAAGAATCTTGTACGAATTTCTCGCCAAATTTTGACTATACCCCTTACTACTTTGAACCTAACCCGTTTAAAATAACTGAGGTCCATCAATAAGTATGTACAATCATCCACGGGCAGATCCCTTGTTAGGACGTAATCCCTCACTCACCAGAGGTGACATGTTTCATCATGGGGATTCTCCTCCCATAGGAAACTCCTAGTTCCTTAGGGGGCTACAACTCCCTCACTATGAGGGAGGAGCTCTGGGATGTTTTATAGGAATAGATACTGACCAGTAATCATCACACCATAGCGGTTCATATCCATACCGCCGGTGTACTGCATTTTTAACCCTGACAGCAGGCATATTTCAATTAAAATTGTTGCTTTATGCCTCCTAGCCAGTTTTACATCTCACCTGTTTACACATTATTGTTTGTTTTGCGCTGCGACTTCACTCACACTTTTGGCTCATCATTGAAGGGTTTAGGATACCCTATCTATTCCTATAAAACATCCCAGAGCTCCTCCCTCATAGTGAGGGAGTTGTAGCCCCCTAAGGAACTAGGAGTTTCCTATGGGAGGAGGATCCCCATGATGAAGCATGTCACCTCTGGTGAGTGAGGGATTACGTCCTAACAAGGGATCTGCCCGTGGATGATTGTACATACTTATTATTGGCTCACATACATCCTTCAGACAAGGAATATTGGTTGATTTACGTATACCATTGATACTTGCCTAGACCCTATGATTTCTTTGTATTACACGTGATTTGTTAGGGAAAACAATCCTTTAGAGGTCTTTAAACTCTCTCCCTTAGCCCCCCTTACCTCAAACTTTATAGTTTTTCCGTAAGATAGCTTCAACAAGCGGATATCACGCCTGGGTCTGCTATATCCCCATATAAACTGCTAATTGCCCTGTTCAATCATTTAAAAAAAAGAGTCTGGAACTCAAAGTGGTACTGAACGAAACAAATACAAGAACTTTGGTAATATACTAATTTTCACAATGCTACACCTACCCAAGATACTCAGGTGGCGTTTATGCCATTGGCAAATTTGCACTACAAATCTTATTATGGAGAAGTACCAACATTGTTGTTTTTCTCAAAAGAGATGTTTCTCCTGAAGAAAGGACTAATCTCCCTGCTTAATGAGGACACAAATGTCTTCTCTAAAATTCTAGCTTTGAGGCTTGCTCCAGCCATGCACAATGTGGTTTCAGAACAACAGCATGGGTTTATCCCTGGCATATTAACGGTTCATATTAATACTGCGATTGCGGCATTCGATGTGGCCGGTAAAATTAAGGATAATATAGGCATGATCATGTTGGACGTGGAGAAGGCCTTCGACTGTGTTACCTGGGAAGCACTCTGGTGGATCATGGATAAATGTGAGATAGGCAGTTGATTTATTACACTTTATTAGGCTTTATAAGAACCTGGTAGCTAAGGTAATGGTCTCTGGCCATTCGTCTTCGTCTTTCTCGATTAGTCAGGGTGCATGGCGGGCTGTCCACTTTCCCCTTTGTTGTTTGCCCTGTACATTGAGCCCTACATAAGACAGTTGAATCAGAGCAGAGGCATACAACCTGTGCAGTTGAATGGCATTGCCCTGAAAATGATGGCTTATGCTGACAATGTCACCGTTTTCTCTAGCAACCCGGGGGACGCTGTTGATTTAATAGCTAAGGAAGCTGAACAGTTTGGCTCCTTCTCTGGCTACAAATGGAACATTTCCAAGACGCAGGTTATTTGAAGTTTCAAGACACATGCACCTTTGATAGGAATGACAGATGTTGCTACGTATCTCAATATACGTTTGTGTAGTCACATTGAGAGGATTATTATTATATATATATATATATATATATATATAGATATAGATATAGATATATATATATATACATGTGAGAAGTTGACCTGGTATATGATGTCCACTAATTAAAGTGGGCACCTTGCACCAGTCCAAACAACCCTTATGGTGATGGTCAAAGATAACCTTAGAAAGCTATCCAAGTGGTAGCTGTGGAGAGCAGCCTTCAGGCTTACTTTTGAAGGAATGTTAGGCAGCTTTCTTTACCGGAATGCAATCTTATCGTATTGGTTAAATGAAAGGAGAACCACACAGTAGTTATAAAAATATGTATTTATTATTATACCACACCTTAAATACCTCACAGTATGTGCTACATGCAGATAAACACAAAAGCATGCAATACTGTAGCACTAATACACAGTGGGCTCCAGTGGTAGACAAAACCATATACTAAAATAGTGGTATAAGAACAACGGCTCGAGTCGATACATTGTCTAGAGGTTGTAGAATCGCTGGGACCCCAAGGAACCACCCCTGGTGAGTAAGTAGTAACCCCACAGAGGACGGGTGCAGTGTGAGAACATGACTGCGTGCTATGCACAATTCAATGGGATAGTTGCAGTTGCAATTTTAGTGTTTAAGGACCCTTCCCAGTGGATTACAAAAAAAACCTTTAGAACATAGAAGGTTGGAGAGCTCCCCACCCGTGGATACTGTAGTACCAGAGTTACCTATCCCAGGGAAGCCGGGTGCATAGGGCATAAGTGGCGTTGGAAACCGCCATCATTCTCAATGGGAGTCTTCAAAAAATGCCACTGTCGGAAAGAAGAAGAGTGTCCGGTGCAACCCACAGGTGGATTCTCAATGGAAGGAACCTGAGAGCAGAGGGGACAGAGTCTGGGTCACTCAGGAGTAACCCGGAGCTGGTTAGATGAATGCCCACCGATATCTGGTGGTAAACAGCGTTTGCTTCGCATGCGATACTTCGCATGCCATTACAACTCAGTAGTTAGAACGACCACGTTGTTAGTTTGCATACCCTTACTACGCAAGTCAGAATAACAACTTGCATTAGGGGGGAGAAGGTGTTGGATTTTAAATCCAACACCTTCCCTAGTGTCCGCACAGACTGGAGTTGGAATAGTAAATTATACTATTCCAACATCCAGCGCCTTCTACTGCAATTCGTTGTCCGGAATTGCATAGTAAAGGTATGTGAACTAACAACGCGGTCGTTCTAACGACCGCGTTGTAATGCCATGCGTACTAAATGCATGCTAAGTAACAAGTGCTATTCGGGTGCTTCAGGTGTGAAGAAGGAGTACTTGACTGTACAGATGCAGGGACCAGGAGATGTGGAGGACAACCAGGAGCCGGACACAAGCTATCCCACGAAGAATGTCGAGTGCTGAGGGGTCGGTGTCTGGCAGGAGCACCAACAAGCCTTGGCAGCGGCAACCCACAAAGACGGTCAAAGAAGGTTACAGTCTGGCCCAGCAAGGACCAGAGGACTCACCACAGCAAGGGGAGTCAGGGCAGGCCTGGGGCAACCAGGGAAGCCCAAGAAAAGCAGTTTTGTCCCTCAAGTGGACCCACAGGCCAAAGGCACAGGAGTCGCAAGGGGACCACTAGCAGTTTCACAAGTCACAGCTTGCAGGGCACAGAGTGTGAGGAGGCCAAAGTCCTTTGTATGAAATGTGCAAAGAGGTTTGGTCTATCGACAGCCCTATACACTTAGTTGGGGAATGGCAACAAGCATATGCACTTGCAAAAGTACACGGTGCACAGGCGTTCAGATTATGCAGTCCCCATGAGGAATGCTGGCCTCAAACTTGGTGAGAGGGCAGCTCGACCTTAAGGAAAGTAGGAACCCACCTCCTGTGTTGCTGGAGCCTTCATAGACCACAGGAGCTCAGGATCAGCAGATGGGTAGGTTGCTTTACGCTGCCTGCATATGCAGGGGAGTGACTCCTTCATCCCAAGGGAGATACTTCAGTTGTCCTTGATACTCCACAGGTCCTGCATGGCGCCTGTATGGTACACGGGCACAGACAATGCTTTGGACAGAGAGGGAGACAAAGTTGGTCCCTGTCTAGGTCCAGCAAAGTCCAGAGTGTCCAGATGGTCGAAGGTCAGTGGTTTTTTATCAGAATCTTGTCCACATCAAATCTAAGGTCCTACAACCAGGTAGGCCCTTTTGTAACAATGGGAGAGGGTTGGACAGATTCAGGGGACCCTCCCAGGGGAGGGTCAGTACAGTGGGGAGGTTACTCCCATGTCCTTTGTCCAGTTTTGCGCCAGAGCAGGAGCCAATGGGCCAATGGCTCCCAGGATTGGTTTGAACTGGACTAGGCACAGGGACACCCAATGTACCCCTCATGCAGACTTTCAGGCACTTTGGAAGTACACCCACCATGCCCCAATACACTAAATCCTGTCTGGGAGGTGACAGTATGCCTATTGTGCTGTTTTCCTCTGCTCAAGCTTGGCTCATCAGCAGGAGGGCAGAAATGTGTCTCTCGTGGGCAGAATCAATTTTGTGCTGTACTGGTCGAGAAGGCTGGTACCGGAAAGACCAGGGACCCCACGAAGCTTGCGTCTGAAGAGTGGAATCATACCACCCACACCGGTTACCGGTGTGGAGGTATGATTCCAAGGTGTTTGATACCAAACACAACATGGTTTGTTGGAACCTTTTTCGAGATAACATTTTCTGCGAGTATATATTGCACCGCTACCTATATGTCTGGCTGTGTCACCGACAACCCGGGAGAATGGTCTACGAAGGCTGCAGAGGGGCTCTACTCATGTAGGGGCACCCTCTCATGTAAAACCCTGCACCCTGCCTTCAGGATTGTCAATGCCTTCTATAGGGGTGACTTATAGGTTTTAAGTGTAGTGACTATAGATATAGTAAACCTATATCTAAAGTAAGTGGTTCATGCACCACCCCACACAGGCTGCAATTGCAGGCCAGTTGTTCCATTTTGCATGGCCTCTCATGGGTTGCATAATACATGCTTCAGCACATGGGAGGCCTCTGGGGTACCTATGCCCTGGGTACATGTGTACCATGTACTAGGGACTGATAAGGGTACCCCATTATTCAATCTGAAGTGTACCTAAGTACATGGCATAACATTTTAGGGAGAAAGCAGATAGAATGGGGTCCTGATTAGCAGGATCCCAGTCAGACTAGTCAAAAACAGTTTAGCATCAAGCAAAAAGTGGGGGTAACCAGAAGAAGGAAATCCTAATTTCCCACTATATATATATATATATATATATATATATATATATATATATATATATATATATATATATAGATTATCTACTGGCGGTCGCCAGTAGATAGTTATAGTTAGGACCGTGTTTCCATAGGAAATATCAAAATTCTATTTTGAATAACTTTGGCGCCGGTTGACGAATCCTCGCGAAATTTTCAAAACGAATGGGGCGCTCCGCTCAGCTCCTACCCTGAAAGTCTCGGGGGGATTCGTCAAGCGGGGGCCAAGAAAAAGGGGGGTCCCAAAATGCGTTTTCCCCATGCATTTTCCCATAGGACCTTTAGTCGAAGGTACAGCCCGAACGGCTGAACAGAATTACTTGAAATTTGGCAAAGAGGTAGTCCTCAGGTCAGGCATGTGCCTTTTGCATATATGGTGTCAATCTGTTCAGTAGTTCCTGAGAAAATTGCATTTAAAAGCACATACATATCTATAGCCGCGCACCGTACGCGCACGGTGCGCGCACCCTAACGTGCGCGAGTGTAATTCTGATTGGTGGATTCATGACAGCCAACATTCGAATCTGTCGAAATCAGGAAGTGTCGGCCGCCATTTTGTGTGTTGTGTTTGTGACAGGGAAAAAGAAAGGTGGAGAACGTGAAAAGGGGGCAGGGTAGAGAGTTCCTGACCCCCTAGCCTTTGTCAGGGGGTCCCTGAAGGACCCCGAAGAGTGAAAAAAACATTTTTTTTTTTTTTTAAATCGCGGGGTACACGCACCGTACGCGCTCCCCCAGCCGCCATTTTGAGTTTTAGAGGTACAAGAGAGCTAAAAACACAGGTGGAGAACATGAAAAGGGGGCAGGGTAGAGAGTCCCTGACCCCTAGGCCTTCTCATGGGGACCATGAAAGACCTCTTAGGTTCCCAAAATTTTGTTTTTTAAATATCGTGGGGTGCGCGCACGGTGGCAAAAAAACCCATAAAAAATAGATTAAAAATCTCCTCTATAAATGCCTTGCATGTTGTAACGCAAGTTGTTGTGGTATATAGAACCCATACCATAGTCTCTGAGGAAAGCAGTAACGGACTTATTGACATGCTTTCTTGCTTTCTCAATCTGCGGACAATATTGGTTGGACCAGTTCCACTTTTGCCTTTGGCATATATTAGAATACACAAAGGTAGTTTGTGGAAAAAGTGACATCAATTGCACAAAGATGTCCTTAACAAGCATTTCCAGACCTACCCCAGTTAAAGTGCCTAGGTCATTTCCACCACAGTGCACAATTATAAGGTCAGGCTGTGGAAGATGTAGAAAGGATTTCACCAAAGGCATTAATTGGTGCCACTTTAACCCTCTCTGCCCAATCCATTTAATGTCTACATTTGGCAAAGCAAGGTCTTTGAAAATACCTCTTTTTTCTGCATACTTTTCACTCCAGAAGACATAGCTATGACCTACAATCCACACTGTGAACATCTTTCACGGAGATCTGGATGCACTCAGAAGGTGTCTTTCAGTAGAATGGCAATATGAAAAGAAAGATAGTTGTAAAATGGAGGCTTACATACTTTTTTTTTAATAAAAAGAACTCATTGGCTGTTTCACACCATTCTACACTAAAAACTAGGCTGTATGTTTAAATTTTAAAAAGCATGTTTTGTATTGGTTCAGAAAAATGTGTTCCCACAGAACATTACTTTGGATTTGCTGTTAGGTTTGAAAAGTCAAGCACTCTTGCTCTTTGGATTAGAAACATTGTGTGCTGAACTTCTGACCTCTCTGCTCACACCAGTGTTCCATGACCTGTTGCTATGGTAGGAGGCAGAAGTCATGTTGGGGGTAGGGATCATTTGGAAAGGGTTGAAATTTGCAACCAATAGAAATGTGTGTTTCCATTTGAAAAAATGTGGGAAGCACTGTGATTTGAAGTTAACATGTATATGTGTGAAAAAAGAGAGGGAAACTGTCAGATCGATGGTTGCGATCTCCCCAGGAACAGATGACCAAGCCCTCTATTCCCTCTTACCAAACCCAGTGACAGATGGAGAACAACTGCCCCTGAATTTAGCCAGGGGGGAAAGGGGAAGTGGATGACAAACACAAGAGAGACTGCCTCAGGACACTGGTACTTCTTGATAGACTTTCAGTGGAAGATACCTGAAATAAAACACATTTATTAAATTCTTCTTGCCTCAAAAACTATGTTAGCTTCTTTTTATTTATTTCACCTGCTGAGTATCTTACCCTTTTTTACCAGAGACTTAGCCTCTCTCTATATATGTTTGCCTTTATTATTTGATCAGTCTTCAGAGCTTTTATGTCCTAAATTATTACTCTAGCCAGAGTCTTTTCTCATGTGATGGTTTCGCCAAACGTAAGGTTGTACAGACGTTGTGCCCAATTCTATTCAACTATAACTAGCTTGTCTCTTCTGTAAAGTAAGGCAGTTCATAAGGGCAACCAAGTTACTCAGATCTCAAAGTTTCTTTTAATGTCAATAGAAAAGTTTCTTGAAGATTGTAATTTAATGGCCAAGAAGCAGTTTCTTTGATCAACCAGGATTCAGACTTTGAAGTATCTGGAAAGGTAAATCTGCTGACTTTCAAAATAATTGAACCTGAACACGCTTACTTAGAAGGGGAGAAGGCTTCTCTTCACAGAAGCACTTCTCCAACTCGAACGTCTTCTCTCTTCGGAAACTTTAAAGCTGACTGGATGTCGGCTGACTGAAAACGTGCACTGCAACAACATTGAGAAAATGCACGTAAAAATTCACACTGAGCATACCAAGGAATTGTCTCTGAATACTTCCCTAAAAGGAAGATAACTCGGGCCTCATATCGCCAATTGAAAACTCTCCTCAGGAAAAATACGGGCGCCTTCAAGACAAGCGTCCGTTACGGAGTTTGAAATCAGGTGAAGTGCGCCGCGCGGCTCCCGCGCAGGCGCATTGTAAACGGTGAAGTGTCTCGCGTCTGAAACAACTAGACTGAGAACACTTCCAGGAAGTAGAGGAGCTGATCTACCGAAGGATGGAAGAAACGCTTAATCCATATAAAATGGATTTTAGAGAAGTCTTCCAAGTTGGGGCCAATCTCAGCCAACGTGGATACTTTACAGGACACTGTCGAACTGAGCATGATTTTACATCATCAGTAAAAATAGTAGTGCAAAACCATGGCGTCTTGACAGAAACATTGCCATTTACTGGTTCTGCTGAGAGGTGTACAGTTCAGAGATTCTGCCTCTGATAATCTGCTGTGTGAGTGCCACATTTCTTTCTCAACTAACTACTTTTAACGGTGAGTTATGAATTTGAGAGGGGATGTATGTGGTGCATATTGATAAAAAAAATGTAAATGAGATTATTGTTTTAGAGTTGTGTTTTACATTTTATGTTTTGGAAGATATTTAACTGCCTTGAACTTGTCAGATATTATGGAGTATGTCTTCACCATAAGTAAAGGTGTACTGGTATCAGCCAGGAATATTGTTTTCTGCCTAGAATCACACCATGAGTCTGTGTGCACAAAGGAATTGTTGTCAGAGATTTAATTTGTGGTGGTCTGGTTCTGTAAGACTTGCATTCGTAGGAAAGGGGCAGCTTGTTTTCTTGAACTGTGATGGTTTGCATTCAGCAGAAATCACTATCTCACAAAAGAGAGGCAAATGCTAACACATTTGAAAACAACAGGGTAGATTTTCCTTCCACTCCTGCCATGGGTGAGGTAGATCCTACATGTTCAAAACTGCAATTAACCCTTACCCCACATGTACTCTTAAATACATCTGTGCAGTCTTCATGCAGTTCTGCAAGCGTCCATGCAGATCTCTCTTGCACCTGACAATACACAGTCTCCAGAAGCAGGCTCTTAGCACACAGACAGTTGCTTCTCCTGCACTCCCATGCAAAGTATTCAGCACTGTGTGGTATTTTAGATAGTAGTGTGTAACGCTAACACATTCAACGTCACCAAGGCTCATTTCCTTTGCTCTAGTCTAATCACTCACTCAGGTTCCACATGCTCATACTCTCAATTAGCTGTTAGGACATGTGCTCTCTTCTGTCTCTCTAAACTATAAGGAAAATGTGTCAGGCTCTTACAGTAATTATCACTTGCAAAATCACAGCGGTAAATGTGCTTTGAAATTGCCAATGAAAAATTGTTTTCTGCCTAGAATCACACCATCAGTCTGTGCGCACACAGGAATTTGTTGTCAGAGATTTCATTCATGTTGGTCAGGTTCTGTAAGACTTGCATTTGTAGGAAAGGGGCAGCTTGTTTTCTTGAACTGTGATGGTTTGCATTCAGCAGAAATCACTATCTCACAAATGAGAGGCAAATGCTAACACATTTGAAAACAACAGGGTAGATTTTCCTTCCAGTCCTGCCATGGGTGAGGTAGATCCTACATGTTCAAAACTGCAATTAATCCTTACCCCACATGTACTCTTACATACATCTGTGCAGTCTTCATGCAGTTCTGCAAGCGTCCATGCAGATCTCTCTTGCACCTGACAATACACAGTCTCCAGAAGCACGCTCTTATCACACAGGCAATAGCTTCTCCTGCACTCCCATGCTAAGTATTCAGCACTGTGTGGTATTTTAGATAGTAGTGTGTAACGCTAACACATTCAATGTCACCAAGGCTCATTTCCTTTGCTATAGTCTAATCACTCACTCAGGTTCCACATGCTCATGGTCTCAAGTAGCTGTTAGGACATGTGCTATTTTCTGCCTCTATAAACTATAAGGAAAATGTGTCAGGCTCTTACAGTATTTATCACTTGCAAAACCACAGTGGTAAAAGTGCTTTGAAATTGCCAATGAAACTTTTCTGCCTAGAATCATACCATGAGTCTGTGTGCACACAGGAATTTGTTGTCAGAGATTTAATTTGTGTTGGTCTGGTTCTGTAAGACTTGAATTCGTAGGAAAGGGGTAGCTTGTTTTCTTGAACTGTGATGGTTTGCATTCAGCAGAAATCACTATCTCACAAATGAGAGGCAAATGCTAACACATTTGAAAACAACAGGGTAGATTTTCCTTCCACTGCTGCCATGGGTGAGGCAGATCCTACATGTTCAAAACTGCAATTAACCCTTACACCACATGTACTCTTACATACATCTGTGCAGTCTTCATGCAGTTCTGCAAGCATCCATGCAGAGCTCTCTTGCACCTGACAATACATAGTCTCCAGAAGCACACTCTTATCACACAGGCAGTTGCTTCTCCTGCACTCCCATGCTAAGTATTCAGCGCTGTGTGGTATTTTAGATAGTAGTGTGTAACGCTAACACATTCAACATCACCAAGGCTCATTTCTTTTGCTCTAGTCTAATCACTCACTCAGGTTCCACATGCTCATGCTCTCAAGTAGCTGTTAGGACATGTGCTGTTTTCTGCCTCTCTAAACTATAAGGAAAATGTGTCAGGCTCTTACAGTAATTATCACTTGCAAAACCACAGCGGTAAATGTGCTTTGAAATTGCCAATGAAAAATCGCTTTCTGCCTAGAATCACACCATGAGTCTGTGTGCACACAGGAATTGTTGTCAGAGATTTAATTTGTGTAGCTTTCATTGTGTAAGACTTGCAGTCGTAGGAAAGGGATAGCTCATATGATATGTTTTGAAAAACTCATAAAAAATATAGTAATATATATAAATTACATAAAGGTATTTTTTTTTTTAGTTTCTTTCAGGTATTGCTGAACAAGACTGAAATAAATTAAAGATGCCTATAAAATCAAGAAAAAGAAAAGAACAGCAACAGCATGTATATTTAAAGACAACTGGACAAAAAAAAATAGTTGAAGAACCTCATGTTGGAAAAAAGAAAAAGCCTTCTGGTAAGCAGACTAAGGATTTTTTTAAAAATATCCTCAAGCCAAGAAAAAGTGTAAAAAATATATCCACTGGAAATAGTGTTTCAAGTAGAAAACAACAAGACAATCGACAGAATATACTAAATGCTAATGTACAAACAGATCTAAGAAAGAATGACTTAAAAAGAAAAATAGATTTTAAAAACATTCGTAGAAAAATGTTTGAGAGAAGAGTGATGTTCAATTTGCTAAAGGATGTGAAAAAATATAGGAAGAAAGCCAAATTTTATAAGAAAAAAAAACATATTGAATCAATTGTTGCAAAGGCTTTGGAATTGAAAAAAAAACTATTCATTTTAATTTTTAACAGGATCCGTACATTAGATAAATTAGTGAATGTAATGAAGTCAAAAAGCAAAAGAAAAAGAGAAGTAAAAAAAAACTTTTGTAAAGTGTTCTTAGGAGAATGGAAGCATAGTTCAAGTACTGAACCATTTTTTAATGAAGAGAGTTATCTTCAAAGTAATAGTTTGCTGCATGCAGTTGACACCAGTGGTCGAGTTTATGAAGTTAAGGATGGTTGTGTAATGGAAAAGGAGAATATGGTTCCAAGAAATGAGGGAGAAGTGTTAGCTGATGAGGTTACGGGGAGACGTCCTAAAGCCCCAGTGTACACTTGGATTTGTAGTAGTATTTGTACTGTACGACAGGAATCTATTGATAAATTTAGTGACTTTCTAAGAGAATATAGTAAAAAAGGTGCTAAACAGAAGATTAAGGTGCTTCAAAGACTAGATCCATGCAGAGTGAGAGAGAATACTGGTTTGCAAGGACATTCTCTGGCTTGTCTTTCTAGGAAAGTTTGTCAAAGTGTTTTTCACCATTTTAGGATACTGGCTGTTCATCATACTGAAATGAGAAAGTTTGTGTGAAGATTGTATTTTGTTAAAAGTCCAGCACTAAAGTTACATGAGTTGAATATTGCTCTGTTCCGTGGATCTGTAACAGATGTGAAGAAGGTTTGTGAGGATATTGAGTTTTGTTACTTTGGTCCAGAGCAAGAAAGTGGAGGAAATGACACAGTTATTGAAGAAAATGTGGAAGAGAATGTAGAACTCACTGTTAGTAAAACATTTTAAGATCAAATGACAAAATTTACTATCATCTCTAATGAAAGACCAAATATTACTTGTATTTGTTGCCGGAGAAGCCATTACAAAAATCAAACAAGGAATGTTGATCTCTATAAAAAAAGTGAAAAAGAAAATAATTCTAAGTGGATGGATTTTGCTACATATTTATTTCTGGAAAATTGTTTTGATTTGGGTGAAGATCACTGCATTTGTAAATACTGTTATACCAAGTTAGAAGAAAATAAAATGCCTGCTAGAGCTGTACATAATAATTTAGAATTGGTTGATATTCTTGCAGAACTTAGTGATTTAAATACGTATGAGTCTATACTCATGCAATGTGTCCATCCGTTTCAGCATATAGTTCGTATGGAGCCCAAAACAGGCAAATTACCTCCTACAGATTTACAATGAGGTTTAAAAGGAAGAGTTGTGTATTTGCCATTAGATTTGAAAAAAATATTGAAACAATTGATGCAGATAGTTTGGAAACTGAACCATTAGTTATTCTGGTTAATGGTGCACCTACAAAGAATAAGAAAATTTGGCAGGAGCTGGTGGATATACGAAAAGTACAAAGAGCAAATTTATATTTGAAAAGAAATAATAAATGGTATGAAAGAAGATGAAGAAGATTTACTAGCAGACACAGGAATACCAACTGGGCAAATTGAAAAAGTGGATAAGTCAAAAGAAGAAGAAATTTATGAACATTTCAGCATACATCCTCTTCATTCTAAAGAAGTTATGGGAAACACTATTGATCTCTTTCAGATGAAAAAAGCAAAAGGAACTCCCGTGAGTGTATGGGAGGGGAGCTTGGAAGCTCGTTGTTTTCCCCAGCTGTTTCCTACAGGAAAAGGTGGACGATATGATGAACGTCCAGTACAGATTCCTGCTTCTGAGTATCGGACTACAAGATTATATGCAGAAGATCCAAGATTTCGTCAAAGTATTCCTTATTTGTTCCATCTTTTATTTGAAAGTGACTTATCAGCACTATCTTATGCAGTAAATCACATTTTGAAAACTGGAGTACATCTACATAATGTGTCTGCAAAGGATTTTATGAACAAAGTGCAACAGCGAGATGATCATTTGGAATCTCAATTGATTAATCTAATGGCTTGTCAGCGTGGGACTAATGAATATTGGTACCGACGCCATGGAGAATTGAAATGTATGTTACGGAATTTAGGAACTCCTACATGGTTCCTTACCCTAAGCTGTGCTGAGTACGCTTGGGATGATTTACTGGATTTTCTTCGAGAGGCAAATTCAAATATTGAAAACATCCAATACAAGACAGCAGGAGAATTGTGCTCATTGGATCCGGTTAATGTTTGCAGATATTTCAATCATAGATTTGAGGCTATGATGTCCTTCATCTGCAATAAAAAAAATCCACCTCTTGGAGAAGTTGTGGATTTCTTTTGGAGAAAAGAGTACCAAGCAAGAGGTGCTCCTCATATTCCTATGCTGTTGTGGATCAAGGATGCCCCAAAATTTGGAACAGATTCTGATGATGCAGTTTTATCTTTCATTGATGGATATGCAACATGTGCTATACCTAAAAGCACAGAAGAAAAAAAATTAAAAGAGCAAGTTTTACATTTCCAAAGTCATCGGTGTGGAAAATACTGTCGATGAAAGTACAAGAGTAAAGGTAAATTCTACACAAAATGTCAATTTGGATTTCCACAACCTGTTCTTTCAAAAGGAAGAGTAAACAATTTTATGTCAGCTGTGCGACATACTATTACAAGAAAATCACCTAAGAATACCTACAACCTAAGAAGAAAAGAAGAGTCAAAATATATAAATGACTACAACCCAGTCATTTTATCCATGTGGAATGCTAACATGGATATTCAGTATGTAGCTGAGAATTCTATTTCTGTTGCACGGTATGTCACATCTTACATCACTAAATCTGAGAAAACGGAATTGAAAGAAATGTGGGAAGAGATTTCTCACGAGAAGACTGTCAGTAAAAAGCTATACAGTTTCAGTTTAAAGATGTTATCGCATCGAGAAATTGGCTCTTACGAATGCTCAGATAGGCTATCATCTGCAAGTCTGTTCTCCAAATCCAGAAGAATAATTTGGGTAAGTTTAGGCCTTGCAGGAATGCGAAATCGGGTACTGAAATCTATTCGAGAAATTGAATATTTAGCAGAGTACGAACCTGAAAGTACAGACATTTTAAGAACAAACATGTTGGACACATATTACCCAAAGAGAAGTCATCATCTTGAGAACATGTGTCTCTATGAAGTGCTGCAGAACTACATTTATAAATGGAATGCCACAGAAGACATCAACAATGGAAAATATAAAGTCATTGGTGAAGAAGGATGTTTGGTAAAACAAACAAAAGGAAGTTTGATTAATCACAGGAAGCTGAGTTGCGACACTACTGACAAGAAGGAATTTTACCACTTAGCACTTTTACAGTTGTTTAAACCAAGGCGCTCAGAGGATGAATTACTTGGACATTTTCAAAGCTATGAAGATTCCTTTAATGCATGCAAAGATACCATTGAATGCAGTACTTTCACAACTTATGTACAAATGCTAAATGAAGAAATTGAACAAGAAGCAACAATTGAAGCTGAAGTAGCTAGAGACAGTTCTCAAGACAGTCAAAGCTCTGGGACGCTCAGTCAAGATCCCCTAGGACAACCAATCGTAGAAAATGAAGCTGCAATAGCCATGACTGAAGTGGAAACAGCTATGAATCAAGCTCAGGAAGATTTAATAAACTTACCAAATTTGGAACAGCAACTGAATGATGAACAACAACAAATTTATGAGGAAGTCACAAAACAAATTGATCATGGATTACTACATGAAAATAAAGAGTGCTCATGCACATCATTTGAACTAATCAGAATGTATGTGAGTGGACAAGCTGGAACTGGAAAAAGTTTCTTGATTAAAGTAATTAGAAGCTACCTACAGAAAAAAACTGATTCAACTTTGTCTTGTGTTGTTACTGCTCCTACTGGGTTAGCAGCATATAACATAAAAGGAATTACCCTCCATCGTTTGCTAATGTTACCAGTAGAGCATGAGAACAAAATACAATACCACAAGCTAACAGGAGAAGCATGTTTTGAAGTTTCAAGAGTATTGAAAAAAATGAAACTTCTCATTATTGATAAGGTAAGCATGGTATCAAACTTAATGCTTGCCTTTGTGCATTTAAGAATGCAGCAAATTCTAAAGACAAACTATGACGTGCTATTTGGAGGAAAACATGTTATAGTTTTTGGGGATCTACTGCAGCTCACTCCAGTTAAAGGACAACCAGTATTTCATACTCTTACACATGAAGACACGAAAAAGTCGTTAGGAAGTATAGGTAATGTGAATATTTGGACATACTTTGAGTACAAAGAACTCATTACCAATATGCGGCAAGCAAATGATAATGATTATGCAAGTATTCTCAAAGATATCAGAATTGGACTACTCACAGAACATGGCAGAAAAGCTTTACAGAGTCGATTACTATGTAATTTGTTTCCAACAGAACAAATAGTTCCAGAGAAAATATACAAGAAAATTGCTGGAAAAAATACTGTAATCTGCTTAATGCCAACACTACATGAATGCTCTATATTCAATCAAGAACTTTTGAAATTGGAAAATTAAGAGATTGTAAAACTGGAAGCTGTGGATAAAATACAACATGAAGGAATAACTATTATATTGACAAGCAAATTGACAACTAAATTGGATTCTCTAGAGAAAAACATCTAGAAAACAGCTGGTTTAGAAAAGAATCTTTATGTATGTATGAACTGTCGAGTAATTTTAAAACGTAATTTGGATGTAGATAAAGGTTTAGTGAATGGAGCTATGGGTAATGTTGTGGGTTTTTTTAATTACCAGAAAAAAGTTGGAATTGAATTTTTAAAAATAAAGTTTGATCAGATTGAAGAGGTTAAAGACATTAGTCGTTGTTCAGTTCGTTTCTTGCTTGTGAAAGACATATGTACGTAGGAAGCAGTTTCCGTTTTCTCTAGCATATGCTGTAACTATTCACAAATCACAAGGATTAACTGTAGATAGTGCTTTTGTAAACATTGGATCTACTGTTGTGGAAATTTAGCTTGCAAACTGAACATTATCTGCGCCATCTTGCCTCTCCCCAGCGCCACGCACAGCGAATGCACGGCTGCCATTTTAGGCACCCCACTCTCTCTCCGCTCATTCTCGATCACCAGCGCTTTCCCCTGGCGCTGCGAACATCCCCCCGCGCGCCGGCCACCCCCGCTCTCTCATACACGGGCCATAAACCCTCTCCTTCAGCGCGACCCTGCTACGGAACCACATCCAACCGACATCCCATACATGGTCATGCCGCTCCTTTGATAACCCCCTTCCTCTGCGCCCCATTGTCCGAACTGGTCCCAGGCCATCACCTAGCCCTGCGGATGCAGTTTATTGCCCCTACTGTAAGGGAAACACCCCACATCAAAGGGATTACAGTGGATCAAAGCCCCTACCCCCTGAGACCCGGCCGGTCGCACACACCCCCGGGAATTGGCGGAATTCCCTGCTGCGCGATAGCCATCTCCCACTGCGGGTAAGGTGGGAACCTCTACTGTGACTATGTGTGGGATCGGATCTGAGCCGGGGCTTCAGGGGATGTTCTCTCATGCATCAAGGGAATCTCAAGAATGTACTATGTGTAATAAAGCAATAAACCGGTGTATAAGAGACCAGGTCTCAGAGACGCAGTTAGAGGACCTCGTGACGATACCTTGCTGTCTGATCTGATGTGTTCTGCTCCGACGGAATAAAACTTTGTTTCCTGCCTTCCAGTCTCCGGCGCCTGCCTCTTTCATTGGTAAATTATCGAGTGGTATGAGAGGCGATTACCGCCGGGCAAATACTTGAAAGGTTATCGACTGAAACTGCCGCTACCATTTAACAATTGGCGTCCCAAACGTGGGGCCCATCAGTGACACGTGGATCCAGTGGGAGAGGTCCCGACGACAGAGTGAACGACTGCAACGATCGGGAGAGCTCCTGCCCAATAGACCCTCGTCTGGCAGCCGATCATCCGAACTTCACTGGTTCCGAGCAGACCTCTCTCGAGTGATCTACGGTCCTGACTGGGAACCATCAGGAGTGCCGCGGCAAATACGGAGAGTAGAGGACGATCGGGCGCTGGAGGCGGAAGACGAGAAACTGTCCACGCGGTCCGGGTAAGGTCGTGATACACGACAAATTGCGAAATAATTGATTGATTGTCCGAAGCTTTTGAATACTAGTATTGCTCATTGATTGTGCTCATTGATTGTTCTCTTTGAGATATTCGCTGTCTACAAACGGGGAGGAGTAGAAATACTCTCTCTCTCTCCCTTTGCAGATAGTGAAGGGTAGGTAACGCAGACTTTTGTCCCCGTTGAAACCCGTCGTGCCTATCTTTATCTCCCCACTGATTGATTGTCCGAACATTGATTGTTTTGAAGAATAGTGCTCTTTGAGATATTCTCTGTTTGCAAATAACGTAGAATAGAAATATTCTGTCTAGTCTTTGCAAATAGTGAAGGGTAGGTAATGCTGACTTTTGTCCCCGTTGAAACCCGTCATGCCTATCTTTATCTCCCATTGATTGATTGATTGATTGATTGTCCGAACACTAGTTGTTCGATATTGGTTCTTTGGAGGTATTCTCTGCTTACAAATAACGAAGAATAGAGATATTCTGTCTAGTCTTTGCAAGCAGTGAAAAGATAGGTAGTGCTGACTTTTGTCCCCGTTGAAACCCGTCATGCCTATCTTCTCCCCACTGATTGGTAGTTGGTTCTGCCCGGACCGCTTATTAGAGGTGAACCATCCGGCTCCACTGGAGGGCACCCCTAATAAGGACATGTTCACTAAATATGGACTAGTCGCCGTAGCTTATACCAAGCTATGGCATAAATATACAAAGAAGGACCCCGAGAGTCAGTGGCCACTGATGGGATCCTTCGACGACCATAAGATAGAAGTGCTAGAAATAGCTCTGCGTAGCAATAAGACAACGCCTACTATGCTTGACAGTATTGGCATGTGGCGCAAAGAAGCAACGCAACGGAAAAAGAGGGAAGAAGTAAAAGCAGAAAAGGAATTACGAAAGGCAGCTCACCTTGCCGCTAGAAAGTTAGAAGAAGAAATAAAGGAGAGAAGGGAAACTAAACTAAGACAGGAGCCCGAAACATCAGGCCAGTACGTTGTTAGGACCCCTTCTTTGCTCTACCCTGAGTTGTCCTCCAAGCAGCGAACGAATGACGAATTGCTGTTAAGTCCCCCGATCATTTACATGCCCCCTCCATATGCACCCTCCCAGTCAGTAGTGCAACACCCACAACCCCCGAACACGAGCGAAAGCAGTACAGGGGCCTCGGTCCTCACGGCCTCCGCGCCGGCCGAGCCTCCTGTGCTGAACACAACGTCGGCAATAACGCTAGATGACCATGAGATGGGAAAGAAAGATTCCACCAGAATGAATCGATTAACGAAGGATGAACGAGCAGGAATTGATAAGATAGTAGGGACACTGGTGGAGCGAAAAGAAAGTGAGGAGTATATAACAGACGTGTATAACTCGTATGCCGACAGCCGCAGACGACACTTTGTCGTACGGCTCTGTTATCACGCCCTGAATGCATATGAGGATAGATACCACGATAAAGGTCCCGAAGGCTTAGCGGCCCTATATAGGAAGGTAGACATCGGAGAAGAAAGAGAGGGCGACGTGACGAACCTCTTTACTCGTACACTCGAGGTCTACCGACACCTTAAAGAACATAGGCAGACCACCAAAGCAGAAACCCCCATAGCGACTAAGCCCCAGGAAGGAAGGGCGATGCCATGATGCCCATCAAAGAAGCTGCCCCCTACTGGGTCCCCCCACGAGGTCAGGGAACACATGACGACATCAACCACCAAGATGCGAAGGGGAGGGTTGTATATAACTGGGTCTACCAGTCGTGGGACCGGCAAGATATTTTGACCTTTAGAAAAACCCTACCCGACTTGAGAAAGAACCCGACTGCCTTCTACACTGAACTGGGTACAGCCTTAGGTTCTACGATTATGACTTTAGCAGATATCGACTTGTTCTTTGGGCTATGTCTGCCGGCTGATGTGTGGAAACAAATCCGGAAAGTTGACCACGCTGAGCCGTTCGGATATACCTGGGTACAACTCGATACCATAGATAAACAGCGAGAACCAGGACAGAAACCCCCGAAAGCCATATTAGAGCTCCCAGACAAGATTGTACTAAAGCTGAAGACTCTAATCCCAGAAAGAAAGGTAGACTGGTCGATAGTGACGGCCGAAAGAGAATTACCAACCAACCGCCCCTAGAAAGCTACTCCCTAGAGACCATACACCTGCACCCTACAACGGACTGAGAGACTTAGATGGGAACCAATGTGCGTTCTGTAGAGGGTTCGGACACTGGAAATCCCAGTGCCCGGTCCTTCTGGAACTAAACAAAAATAGGGATCCCAGAGACACAGCATATGACCCCAGAAACAGAGGACAGGGACGAGGGCACACGAACGACGCAACCAACGTCAGGCCAGGCAGACCAAACACCTTTGATCGCCCCCGACAAAACCAGTGTCAGCAGTCCGACTACGAAAGCACCCATGACTTCGCATAGGACCGCCAGGGGCAAGGGAGGGATCCAGTCGAACTCCGTGTTGACCAGCAAGGTCCTTACGTCACTGCTAAGGTCTTGGGCACAAAATCTCCATTCCTGGTAGACACTGGGGCGACACGTAGTGCGTTATCCAAACGACTGATCCCTAGGGCACGCTTGTCTGGCTCACATGTAACCTCAATAGGCTTAGATGGAACGCCCTCCACTAACCCCTTATCAGCACCAATCTCTTTTGACTTAGAAGATAACACCACTGACACGACCTTTCTGCTCTCCTCCAACACCCCCGATGCTATTATGGGACTTGATTTGCTAAAACATTTTCGAGCTACCATCAGATGCTCCCCAGACGGAGTTCGAGTCATCCTACACGATAACCCAGATCTGTCCAGACCCTGTCACACACGGCGTATGCTCTCTATAACCGATGCTGACATGTCCCTACTCGATACATTACCTTCACATCTATGGGCTAAAACCGACTCAGATGTAGGGCGCATGGTGATTGACCCAGTACACATAACCGTCCGACCGGACGCAGTGCTCCCAAAGCTTCCACAGTATCGGATATCACCCGAAGGCGAGAAGGCATTGGTGGAAATCATCGAGTCCCTAGTCGAGGCAGGAGTGGTAGAAGAAGTAGTCAGTAATGTTTGCAACAGCCCTATCCTACCCATTGTAAAGAAGCAAGGCGAGGGAGATGAGAAAGCCTACCGTTTCATTGTTGATTTGCGAGAGGTTAACAAAGTAGTCATACCCCAGTACCCCGTGGTCTCAGACATCACCACCATCCTCACCCTGATTCCATCCACTGCCACCACCTTTACTGTTATTGATCTCAAAAACGCATTCTTCTCCATCCCCATCCACCCAGACAGCCGTTACCTCTTCGGCTTCACCCTAAAAGCCCGTTCATACAGATTCTGTAGGGCACCCCAAGGCTACACTGAGAGTCCCAGCATTTATAGCCAAGCCCTCAAGAGACAGCTAGATGCAGTCCAACTACCCGATGGAGTGGTGTTGATACAGTACGTCGATGACATTCTTTTGGCGGCCGACACCACTCCACTTGCCGTCACAGCCACCATTCACCTCCTCCGCTTCCTTGCGGAGAACGGTCACAAGGTCTCCAGAAAGAAATTGCAATTCTGCCAGCCCCAAGTAACGTATCTAGGCCACCTACTATCCAAAGACGGGAGGAAACTTACCCCTGACCGAATTCAGACCATCCTAGAAACCCCTGTTCCCAAAACTCAGAAGCAAGTGCGGTCCCTAGTAGGCCTCACCTCCTTTTGTCGACAGTGGTTGCCAAACTTCAGTCTTATCGTAAAACCTCTGCTTTCCCTGCTGGCTAAAGATGTCCCCTTCCCCCTCCCCTGGACACCCGAATGTCAATCCTCCTTCAAAGAATTACGAGACGCCCTCTGTTCGGCCCCAGTCCTAGGAACCCCAGACTACACTAAACCTTTCTCCCTCTACACCCACGAAAGGGAGGGATGTGCGTTGTCTGTCCTAACCCAGTCCATGATCGAACTCGTCTCCAAAGTCTGGCACAACGACAAGATCCCAGACTCAGCCAAACGTCTGGTCCAACAATGCCTAGTATGCCTCCAACACAACCCTGGGAAAGGAACTGCTGTATCCCGGGGAGGGTTCGGGGTCCCCAATCACCCTTTTGAAGTCCTACAAATGGACTATGTCCAGTTAGAAAGGTGCCAAGGTTTGAAGTACGTACTTGTCGTTGTGTGTGCCTTCAGCAAGTGGGTGGAAGCCTACCCAACCCACGACAACACCGCTATGACTACTGCAAAAGTACTACTGAAGGAATTCTTCCCCCGATACGGCCTTTGTCGAATTTTGTGGAGCGACAACGGCCCCCACTTCGTAGCCGAAGTTATCCAACTCATCTTAAAGGGGTTGGGTGTAAAACAGAAATTCCATGCGGTCTTCCATCCCCAATCTGCAGGCCTGGTTGAGCGACACAATGCCACATTGAAGCTTAAGATAGCAAAAATAGTCGCCACCACAGGACTAAGATGGCCAGACGCTCTCCCACTAGCATTGCTATCAATGCGTTCCACCCCCACCAAACACCACTTAACCCCCTACGAGGTCGTCTTTGGGCGGCCCATGAACCTTTGGACTGCACCAAAACCAACATCCATCCACGACGTCCCGGACGTCCTCATGTCTGACTATTTGTATAACCTAACTAAGACGTTGTCTGTTATCCATCAGCAGGTGCTGCACGCCATTCCCGATGTTTCCAGGGGCCCCGGACACGACATCCAACCCGGTGACTTCGTCTTAGTGCGTAACTTCCAGCGCACCAAGAGTCTGGAGCCCCGGTGGACGGGCCCCCTGCAAGTCCTGATCACCACCCGAACAGCTCTTCGAGTGGAGGGGAAACGCAATTGGCTGCATGCACACCACTGCAAGAAGGTATCACCGACCCTGACAACCACGGACAACATCACCGCCCAAGAAGAACTTCTGGACAAAGACCGACCATCCCTGAGCCGCTGCCCAGATACAGAGACACTCGAGTTAGTAAGATATCCTGATCCCACCGTGCCATCCAAGGAAGGGCATAACTTGCGACGAAAGGAGAGAACTTCGGCTAAGCAGACCACAGGCTAAGTGGAAATCTCAGAGCGGTAGCCTAGTCACCTCAAAGGCCACCGGGAGAGAAACTAAGCGAAGTCTGTGGTTCTGCCCGCTACCGAGTCTCTTGAAGGTGATGGAAGCGCCCGACATGAAGATGATGGAAGCAACCGGACGTCCGAAGATCCACTACAAAAACCCAAAGACTAACCGAATGCACAGCTTCAAGACTATCGCACTTTTCATTACCCTTCTCTTTTGCCTTCTCCTCGTGGTCACCTTCTGGATCATGGAGGAGGGCACACCCGCTCATAAGATATTGCTGACCACCGTTCAACCTACCACCACGAAAGAACACCATCTGATCTCACTTTCACCCCAACTCCGAGAAAGGCGTAAGGAGTTCTGGAATAACTCTTTTGTGCAGTTGCTCCACCAACACAATCTTGCTGCCAACGCCACCAATTGCTGGATCTGTGGATTGCTGCCACATGCCACTGGACACTCTATCCCTTTCATCCCTTCACCTTTTTCTGTCCATGGTTCCTGCCTCGCCTGGCTAATCCTCCTGCAAGAAAGCTACAAGGACAATGCCACTTCCGGCAGAACCATGTCACACTTCTACCATGGGTTCTGGCTGAACAAAACTGGAAGAACTTCTGCCCTCTTCTGCCCTCTGAGATCGAACACTTCCTTTCACATGGACATCCCTGCCAAAGAACGAGTTGAAATGCAGGTGTTCAACAACCCAGCCAGACCCACCTTCTCTTACCTCCGGAAACGGACGGCCGCCACCCTAACAGTGGCCCTGTCCGTCATCAACATCACTGGATTTGTGTGCCTCGAAGGCCTGGGGACGCAGCTGGTGGGCCACAGCTCCTGCCTCATCACCCAAACATTGGACTCAGTTGACCCACCCTCCTTTGTTGCCTCCCCGAATATGTACTTCGTCTGTGGTACTAAGGCCTACACCTGGCTTCCGAAAGGTTGGGGAGGCACCTGCTACATCGCCTTTGTCCTTCCTCCGACATATGTGGCTCCAGCAAACCACCACCGACAGAAGCGGGCCAAAGACATTGTGCAAGCCGACTCCGCCGGAGCACAGTTCATGGACGCAGTGAAAGGCCTTGTTCCACTCTGGGGTCCAATGGCAAACAGCCGTGCCATCCGCCACTTAACCCAGGCAGTCGAGACGGCGATGAACATTACAGCTGGCGCCCTCGCCAACAACACCGCTGAGCTTCAGGCCGTCCGCCTGGTGGCTCTTCAGAACCGCCTCGTTCTAGATGTGGTTCTGGCTGATCGTGGAGGAGCATGCCGCATCATTGGGTCCAGCTGTTGTACCTACGTACCGGATAACTCACCCTCAGTCTACAAAGCAATTGAACACCTCCACAGACTGTCCACAGAGGTCCATCAAGAGCAAGAAGAATGGTCACTGGGGAGTTGGTTTTGGGACACTATTAAAAGTTGGGGATGGAGGCTGTTTTCATTTATCCTCATACCAATTGTGATACTATGTGGATGTTGCTTGGGGATTCAGTGTCTGCCACCTTTATGTTCGCTTTTTATGAACTGCATCTGCCCTAAGACTTTGGACTTTGAAACAGAGCGAATGAAAGCTCTGAATGAGGTGGTAGCACGGGGTATTATGGGGATAGATCCGAACTAGGCAAGCTGGCGAGATATGTTAAAAGGGAGGACTGTGGAAATTTAGCTTGCAAACTGAACATTATCTGCGCCATCTTGCCTCTCCCCAGCACCACGCACAGCGAATGCACGGCCGCCATTTTAGGCACCCCACTCTCTCTCCGCTCATTCTCGATCACCAGCGCTTTCCCCTGGCGCTGCGAACATCCCCCCGCGCGCCGGCCACCCCCGCTCTCTCATACACGGGCCATAAACCCTCTCCTTCAGCGCGACCCTGCTACGGAACCACATCCGACCGACATCCCATACATGGTCATGCCGCTCCTTTGATAACCCCCTTCCTCTGCGCCCCATTGTCCGAACTGGTCCCAGGCCATCACCTAGCCCTGCGGATGCAGTTTATTGCCCCTACTGTAAGGGAAACACCCCACATCAAAGGGATTACAGTGGATCAAAGCCCCTACCCCCTGAGACCCGGCCGGTCGCACACACCCCCGGGAATTGGCGGAATTCCCTGCTGCGCGATAGCCATCTCCCACTGCGGGTAAGGTGGGAACCTCTACTGTAACTATGTGTGGGATTGGATCTGAGCCGGGGCTTCAGGGGATGTTCTCTCATGCATCAAGGGAATCTCAAGAATGTACTATGTGTAATAAAGCAATAAACCGGTGTATAAGAGACCAGGTCTCAGAGATGCAGTTAGAGCACCTCGTGACGATACCTTGCTGTCTGATCTGATGTGTTCTGCTCCGACGGAATAAAACTTTGTTTCCTGCCTTCCAGTCTCCGGCGCCTGCCTCTTTCATTGGTAAATTATCGAGTGGTATGAGAGGCGATTACCGCCGGGCAAATACTTGAAAGGTTATCGACTGAAACTGCCGCTACCATTTAACACTGTGTTTAAAGAAGGTATGGCATATGTTGCTTTGTCACGCGTGAAAAAAATATCTGGTTTATTCATGATAGACTTTGATGAGTCAAAAGTTAGTGCTGATGCAAACTGTGTAAAGGAATATAATAGATTAAGAAGAAGCTATGCTCCTCATTTAGGTCAGTATCCTGTGTTTGAAAAACGTGTTGTTTGTCAGAAAAGGAGAATTGAGAATATCTGTAATGAGGATGTACAGAAGAGAAAACAAAAGGAGAGTGATGTGATTCCAAGCAAAAAGAAAAAGGACAATGTTGAAGAGGTTGTTGGTTGTCATTTTGAAAATAGCTCTGGTGTCAACTGCTAAGCTAATGTAGTGCTGAATGTTGTATTTTATCTTGAAAGTTTGCAAGAGCAGCTAATACTAAATCATGAAAAAAGATTCTGTTCTCTGCTGAGTTTTCTTTATGAGAAGCTGAGTAATGATAAAACTAAAATAGAAAGTGCTTCTGATGTTAGAAATCTTTTAGATGTATGTTCAGGATGTACACAGTTTACTCAAAATGTCCAGCAAGGTGCACAGGAATTCTTAATGTATATGCTTATGGTACTGGAAGATGAAGGGGTAGAAATAGAAAATATGTTTGGTCTCTCATATAAATGGGAACATAGTTGTGAAAACTGTTTGAACACATGCAGCTCTAATGTTGATTCTGAAAGGTTCATATATTTAACATTACCAGGGAGTAAATCAGTGACTTTTAGTAAATTAGTTAAAGATGCAAATCACAACATGGAATGTTCTCAATGTAAATCAGACATGTTATCAACGTTATTTTTAAAGAAATATGGACAGTATGTAATTTTAATGATGCAACGTTGTAGAGCTGATGGATCAAAATTGGACACTTTAATAAAGAAGTTTACAGGACATCAATTATCAATATCAGGAAAAACTTTTGTTGCAGTTGCATTAATTTTCCGTGATGGACCTTCTATAACTTCTGGTCATTACACAGTTTATCTAAAATGTGAAAGAGGCTGGACACTGTGTAATGATTCTAAAATGATTTTCAAGCAACGTTTGCCTGCAGATTTACCAAATTCCTACTTAATTTTTCTAAAACCAAAATTTTAGATACAAATTACAGTATCAGAAGAAACCATTATTTCGATTTTATAGGATTAACATTGGATATTTCACCAAAAAAGAATTTTAAAATTACCATTTGGCCTCATGGAAAGGTAAAAATTTCTATTGTGGACTTCTTTGACAGATATTATTTTGGTGTATGAGCTTAAGCAACAAGATTTACAGACGTTATTTATTGCAAATAGTTATTGTTCTTAGATGATATTTTTCATATATATGTTACATTTCTATCAAGGTATGTTTTACTGAGAAGAGATTCAGGGCTTTTTTTAAACAATCTTTCAGATTGTTAATTTCTTTGCCCGCTGTTAAGTGATGAATGCAATTGATTTCACAATTTGCAGTGAAATTCAATATATTCTGAAAACAGCAAGAAAAGGGCAAAAAATTACTTTGTTAAATATGAAAATATGTGTACTGTATTCTAAAATGTATTCTTAAATATTAACACTTTTTTTCTTTTTTTTCAGATCGAGAAAGAAAATGTAGTAAATGTAATCCTTTTTTCTAGCAATTAAAAAAACTGTTATTTATAATTAAGTTATTTTGTTGGTCAGGTAAGTTTGAAATATCTGTATTTCTCACCCCTTCACTTTCATGCTCCCTTTTCTTCAGTTCTCCTCACTGTGCTTTTCTCATTCCCCTTCTCTCTGTCTTCTTCCTTTACGGCGCTTTCGTAACTCCCTTACTCCTGCTATACTACTCCCCTAGGTTTACTGCCTCCATCACTACTTTTTCAACATGTATCTCTCCCTGTCTCCATGTGTCTCACTCATTCTAACTGCCTTACTCCTTCTCAGTTCCTTGCTCTCTGTCTCTGTTTCTGTCTCTCTCTCTTTGTCTGTCTTACCCTTAATTTCCTTAACATCTCTGGAGCAGATTAACAAGGCCTCTGCGCCACCACTACGTCACTTTTCAGAACGTACTGGTGGCCCAGGGAGCTCCTTCATATTTACAAGGAGAGGAAAAGCCACCCTGCGTGACTTTTCCTCTCCACATAAATACAGCCACTTCACACGCAGCACTGTGTGTTGAAGGGGCATTCCATGCGTGTTGTTGTGGGTGTTCCCACGCAACACACAAAGAACTAGACACATCTCCTGGTTTACGAGAAATCGTAACTCTGGAGATGCGTGTGAACGCTACGCCACCCTAGAGGTGGTGTTGCGAGGCACAACGAGGAGAAATGTTTTTATTTCTCCTCGTTTTTTCCTCTTTTAGTGTGTCCTCCATTCAACAGCACGCATTGAAAGAGGAAAAATCCTCTTGTTATTGTTTATGTGCAGGAAGGTGTCCCTTCCTGCACAAGCACAATCTCCCCACCACGCAGGCATCCTTGTACCATGGTGCAAGGGAGCCTGTGCCGGCGCATGGCTGCAGTTTGTATGCCTGCGCAGGGGAAGCATAGAGATGCGACAAAAAAAATCGTAAAAAAAAAAAATTTAATAAAAAAGTTTAAGTGTTTGGATGTTGGTTGGCTCTAAAAAGAGCCATTGTGTTAATTGAGTGTTTTTTGGTACCTATAAGTAAGTCTAAAGATCAAAAAGAAGACTCTGTTCCCTTCATCTGTGAAATGTACTCTTGCTCTTTGGATTAGAAACATTATGTGATGAACTTCTGACGTCTCTGCCCACAAAAGTGTTACATGATCTAATGCTATACTAGCAGGCAAAAGTCATGTTGGGGGTAGAAATCATTTAGAAAGGGTTAAAATATGCAAAAAAAAGAAATGTGTGTTTCCATTTAAAAACAAAAAGTGGAGAATGTGAAAAGGGAGCAAGGTACAGAGTTCCTGACCCCCTACCTTTTGACAGGAAGTCCCTGAAGGACCATGAAGGGTGAAAAAAAGTTTATTTTATTTAAAAAATCGAGTTGTGCGCGTACCGTGCGCGCACGTCGGGAAAAATAAAAAAAATGATACAAAAAAAAAGTGTTTAGATGTTAGGTGGCTCTAAAAAGAGCCGTTGTGTTAATTGAGGGACAGAGGAAGGAAAGAATGGCAAAAATGATAGGGTGTCGCACGTGTGCTGCTGTATCTTGATCTCTATTAGGGGAATGCTGGTCTCCCCCAAAGCAAGAAGAACATTACACGTATTGCACCTTATATGCACCCTCTCAAACAGAGGGTGTATGTCCAGAGGAGCTGAAGAAGGTGAAGCTGCCACCGCAGATAAAGTGCTCGGCTGAGCTGCCGATGATGTACTCGGCTGAGCTGCTGCGAATGTGCTCAGCTGAGCTGCAGGAGGGTTTGCTCTAGTAGCTCGAGCATAAGCCACAGGATGTACATCCCTAACATGCCTGATCATAGTGAAGATACTAAAAGAGTACTTCTTTTTAGGATCTCCTCTTGATAAGACACGACCACAAAGAGTGCAGGTGACTTTGGGAGCATTCACCTTCTTCTGCCCCTCTGGAAATGTGAAATATTGCCAGATAAAAGAATCTTTCTGTTTCCTCTGTCTCTGTCTCACAAGAGTCTCCTGCTCACTCCCAGAAGATGACTGCTGCTCTGCCATTGTATCACAAAACAGTTCAGCTCCTTCTCCCAGGGAATCAGAAGAAATAATGAGGGGAGTGGGTGTGGTGTTGGAAGTTTCTGGAACTGAAACTACTGTAAACCAATGAAAAGTGTTGTTTCTTGATCACATGACTTACCGTGCACGCACCGTACGCTTATGGTGCGCGCACAGTACAAGTACGCATGCGCGTACGTAAGATGCGTGCATGCGCGTACGAAGCACGCGCGCATGCGCGTACGGTGCACGCGCGTATGGAGAACGCGCGCATGCGCAAAAAGAACGCATGCGCGTACGGAGCACGCGCGTACGCATGACAAATTAAGTACGCATGCACACGTAAATCACGTACGCATGCGCACGCGGAGCACGTATGCATGCAAGCCACGTGCACACACTGTACGCGTACCGTACCGTACGCGTACGGTACGCGAATGGTGCGCGCACGGTAAAGACCCTTAAAAAAAAAAAAATGTTTAGAGATTTATAGAAGATATGCTGTTCAACTATATCTAAAATTTAAAAAAAAAAGCTGAGCCGTTCCATATTGCAGGATACAGTAAATCTATAATTATATGCATAGGTAGCATATTGTAAAATAAATCAATAAAAAATATAATAAAACAATGATAAATTAGCATTTAAAAAACCTTGCAAATTCACTAAAAAAAAACATAGGTTTCACACACGTTATAGTTAGGAATTAGCATTTAAAAAACCTTGCAAATTCACTGAAAAAACCATAGGTTTCACACACGTTATAGTTAGGAATTAGCATTTAAAAAACCTTTGAAATTCACTGAAAAAACCATAGGTTTCACACACTTTATAGTTAGGAATTAGCATTTAAAAAACCTTGCAAATTCACTGAAAAAACCATAGGTTTCACACATGTTATAGTTAGCTGGACATTTCGCTCGTAAAAAAACAATGAAATTCCCCCGTTATAGTTAGTTCAGCTAACTATAACTCGCGCGCCCGCAATCCACTGCTGATGACGTCACATATTACATTACTCATGACATGGTCAGTGACATCACTCATGACATCACTGATGACATCTCAAATGACATCACTGATGATATCACTGAGGACATCATCCATGTGATATATTACCACATCTTCTCTCACCCTAATATAACCTTTGATACACCGACTCAAAATTTAAGAGTTCCATTCTCAAAACCATACATACTACAATACCAATAACTACATACCCACTTGTTAACTCTTAGGTCTACATACACCTCCACTCATTCACCTGTACAGTCACTCATACTTACAGTCACTCCATACAAAACTATCATATGCATTTATACACCTATATAGACACTCACACACTACCAATCATCCATAGAGGTACTCTCACACCTACTCAGTCATGCAAATAATCACACTCCCATTTACTCACCTATGCAGTTATACACACTCTAGTTCACTTACTCATAAAACTAGTACCACATTCTTACGCTCTTATAGAATCATTGATACAAGCACACACTCATCCATACAGTCACTCTCACAATCACACACTCTCACATCTACCCACTTATATACTCTTACACGCATATATACTGCCTTTCACATATGTAGTTACTCACAAATGTACCACTGAGATATAGATTCAATCCCTAACACACCCATACATACACTCACTCAACCATACTGTCCATCACAGATGCACTCTTAAAACCATGCACCCATAGAATCACCCACTCACACATCTATGCATAGAGTCACACACACCCTACTCACACAAACACTCAGGAACCCATACTGATACTGAGACAAGCAATCAATAACTCATATAGACACTCATATAGCTATTCACAAAACCATGCAGCCACTTATACCCCAACATACAGACACATGCAAACATTTACACAGTTTAGTCACTAGTCTGCAGTAAGATACATTTAATGGCTCACTTATAGAGTCAGTTACGCACCACAGAAAATCATCCATTTACACACTTGTACACCCACTCATTCTTCAACAGGCCTTTCCCTATATATATTAAACATATTAAAATTGTTCAGAAACACATACTCAATGGATGACGTCATCAGTGATGTCATCAGTGATGTCATGAGTGATGTCACTGACCATGTCATGAGTGATGTAATATGTGACGTCATCAGCAGTGGATTGCGGGCGCGCGAGTTATAGTTAGCTGAACTAACTATAACGGGGGAATTTCATTGGTTTTTTACGGGCAAAATGTCCAGCTAATTATAACATGTGTGAAACCTATGGTTTTTTCAGTGAATATATATATATATATATATATCGCGCTCACTTCCCGTCTTTCCTCCCCTTCACTCGCGATCGGGTGCTCAATGGTGCGGTGACGGATACCGCACGGATTAACGAATCCACAGCTCGTGGCACCAATGAATGTACCAAGCACTCACAGAAACGGTTTCACCAAGGATTTTATTTGGGTTCTCTTACATGACCAGACGCATTTCGGCTGCCGCCTTTGTCAATAGTGGCCAGCGCCGGCATGAGACACACTTAAATATCTATGCACTGTTAGACACAAACAAAGGACACCAACCTACTCTGGTTTGTGGTGTCGGCCATTACTAAACATGTTATTCGTTACAGCTTAGCATGGGATGCTATGTATGAATGTATATACATATGCATTTAACATTTACTCTGTGTTCTGCCCTGAATGGGCTTATTATACACATTATTTCTAATTCCCAATTAACCAAATTCTCCATTCTTGCCCTGAATGGGCCTAGGTTCATAATGCTAATAACTCTGCATGTTATAGGTAATGATCAACTACCCTCCGTATCTATACAGGTTGATGTATTTCCAAATCATAGTGTAGTGCCAGTGCCAATAGTTCACATAAAAAGCATATTTTTTCTCAGAAAAGAGCATTCTCAAAAGCAAACATTCACAAAATTAGCCTTACAAATGAACCGCCATCTCCTCACCACTGTTAAGACCTCCTGGTTTCTTAGTCTGGTTGTCAATAATATGTCTCGATTCTAATCTGCGTAGTTGTTGCTGTCTGTTGCCCCCTCTTACACTCATGGGTACTTGATCAATAAAAAAGAAACTCAACAGATCCCTGTTGCTCTGGTGACACACCTCAAAGTGTCTAGCCACTGGGTAGGGGGCATCCTTGTTCTGTATTGCTCTGAGGTGTTCTAAAATCCTTATCTTGGTAGGGTGGATCGTATTCCCAATGTATCGTAAGCCACATGGGCACACCAGACAGTACACCGTGTGGCTGGTGTTACAGTTCATCAGGCTTTTAATTCTCTTGGGCTCCTTCATTCCTGGTGTTGTATATTCCAACACCTTTTTACTGTTCTTACATGCCTTACACCTAAGGCATGGGTAAAACCCAGCCACTCTCCCAAAGAGTTGAGCTCTATTTTCATTGCCGCAATGACTCTGAACTAGACTACTGCTTAAGGATCTTGCCCTCCTGAATGTCATTAGGGGTGCTTTTGACAGGTCCTTCACTATTATCGGGTCTGACCTCAGTCAGAATGTGCCAATTCTTTGCAAAGATTCTTCTTATTACAGAGGCATCATCTGAGTAGTTTGTGATCATCCTAAGGTTATTATATTTGGCATCTTTTGCTTGTTCTTTTGCTTTTTCTTTCTGTGCATTAAAGTCACAACCCACTATCAGATCTTTTCTATGTTTCTTGTCTACTTTAGATTTCGCCTCTTCTAAGATCTCTCTGCAATAACCTCGGGCTTCCAGTCTATTCATGCTCTCCTTTGCTGCTATTTCAAAGTCACATGTACGCGTGCAGTTCCTTTTGATCCTTAGCAATTCTCCATATGGGATACTAGTAATAGTCTTCCCTGAATGGCAACTGCTAGCTTGTAGCACAGAATTCCCTGCAGTTGGTTTCCTGTGCAGGGATGTGCATAGTCTTCCATCCGCAGGGAAGACCTTCAAGTCTAGGAAACTAAGTGATGTTCTACTAACTTCACCTGTAAATCTGAGATTGAGATTGAGACATATTAAGGACTTCAATATACTCTCTGGCTGACTGTTCTGTACCCCTATAGATGATAAACAGATCGTCTATATATCTGCTCCAGCTTACGACCCTGCAAGTCCAGGCCATATTCCTGTCTGCCCAGGTCACCTGCTTCTCCCACCAGCCCACGAAAAGATTCGCGTAGCTGGGGGCGAAGCAGGTTCCCATTGCAGGGCCATGTATCTGTTTGAATAGTTGGTCCTGGAAAAGAAAAATGGTATTCCCCAAACAGAACTCCACAAATTCCAATAGCATTTTGTTATGCTCAGCCAGGTTCATTGATCTTGTCCCAAGAAACCATTTAACTGCTTCGATTCCCTGTAGATGATCAATGCTAGTATAAAGACTTGATATATCGAGTGTAATCATTACCATGTCATTTGAGATGTCATCAGTGATGTCATGAGTGATGTCACTGACCATGTCATGAGTGATGTAATATGTGACGTCATCAGCAGTGCATTGCGGGTGCGCGAGTTATAGTTAGCTGAACTAACTATAACGGGGGAATTTCAATGGTTTTGTACGAGTGAAAAGTCCAGCTAACTATAACGCCCCTGAAACCTATGGTTTTTTCAATGAATTTCTAAGGTTTTTTAAATGCTAATTTCTAACTATGCCTACAGAGATAGGACATGTGAAGAAAGAAGAAAAAATGCACAGAAAGAAAAAAAAGAAATGCAGAAAGAAGCAACAGAAGTCCTCAAAGACAAAGAAAAGTGCAGGAAGAAGGATAACATGCAGAAAGAACAAACAGAAGAGCAGAAAGAAGCCTTGTTGCAAAATCATCATTTACCCTCAACTTTTTCAGATGGATACTGGTGGTAACTGAGTCTGACTAACCAGTCCTAGAGCCAGTGCTATGTTAAAAGACACTCAGAATACAGTGAAAACACCTACATACACTAGGGAACACTATGTGTTGGGGTCCCCCTGTGATTAGCATGACTTCCTCTGTAAGCCCCTGGTATATAATAGGGCAGGGGATTAAAACTACCTCTTAAAACGCGCCACAGGGCATATTTGCACACGTCACCTCAGGCCCCGTCCCCTCCCTTCCCCACTGTGTAAACACGCCCTGTCGCCGTTTTAAGTTGGGAGATTAAGTCCCCTTGAATCCTGAGGGTCCCTAGGGTCCAACTAGACCACTAGGTACCTCCAGTAAGCGCCACAGGGCTGCGTTGGAGAGAGATGTAAAAAGGGGCACGGCCTAGACCACCTCTCTGCCATGCAGCGCAGTGGCGCTTACTGGAAGCACCTGGTGGGCTAGTTGGCCCCCAGGGTCCCTCAGGATTGAAGGGGAATTATTTCCCTAACTTAAAACGTGCCACAGGGCGTGTTTGCACACGTTAACTCAAGCCCCGTCCTCTCCCATCACCACTGTGTAAACACGCCCTGGGGCTGTTTTTAGTTGGGAGATTAAGTTCATTTGAATCGTGAGGGTCCCTAGGGTCCAACTAGCCCACTAGGTACCTCCAGTAAGCGTCACAGAGCTGCGTTGCAGAGAGGTGTAAAAAGTGGCACGGCCTGGACCACCTCTCTGCAACGCAGCTCAGTGGTGCTTACTGGAAGCACCTGGTGGGCTAGTTAGCCCCCAGGGGCCCTCAGGATTGAAGGGGAATTATTTCCCCAACTTAAAACGCGCCATAGGGTGTGTTTGCACACGTCACCTCAGGCCCCGCCCCCTCACTTCCCCACTGTGTAAACACGCCCTGTGGCCGTTTTTTAAGTTGGGAGATTAAGTCCCCTTGAATCCTGAGGGTCCCTAGGGGCAAAATAGCCCACTAAGTACGTCCAGTAAGCACCATTGCAGAGAGGTGTAAAAAGGGGGTCGGCCTGCACCACCTCTCTGCAACGCAGAACAGTGGCGCTTACTGGAAGCACCTCTTGGGCTAGTTGGCCCCCAGGGTCCCTCAGGATTGAAATGGAATTATTTCCCCAACTTAAAACGCGCCACAGGGCGTGTTTGCACACGTCACCTCAGGCCCCGTCCCCTTCCTTCAGCACTGTGTAAATGCGCCCTGTGGTCGTTCTAAGTTGAGAGATTAAGTCCCCTTGAATCCTAAGGGACCCTAGGGTCAAACTAGCCCACTAGGTACCTCCAGTAAGCGCCACAGAGCTGCGTTGCATAGAGGTGTAAAAATTGGCGTGGCCTCAGAACACCTGTCTGCAACGCAGCTCCCTGGTGCATACTGGTGATACCTGTTGGGCTAGTTGGCCCTCAGGGACCCTCAGTATTGAAGGGGAATTAATTCCCCAACTTACAGCTGGCCAGGGGGCACGTTTGCAGAGTGCTGCAAGGAGGGGGCGTGGCCTCCGGCGCAATGCTGGTCTTTTATTTATTTTATTTTTTTAAGAAGGAGGGCTGTGTGGCCCCCCTTCTTTTTCTAATTTATTGGCCCCGGGGACCCCATCCCCCAGGGCCTGCACCCTAATTCTTTTTGTTGAAAAAAATTAATTTGGCCCTCCCAAGGCATTAATCGGCCCCGGGGACCCCAACCCCTGGGTCATGGCCTTTGTTTAAAAAAATTATTTAGGAGGGGGGTGCGTTGCCCCCCTCCTCAGGCCACTGATGGCCCCGGGGACCCCATCCCCCGGGGCCGACCTTTGTTTTTAATTATTTAAAAAAATATATATATTTATAGAAACACCTAGGACATGCTGGACAAACCGTATGTACCTATCACCATGACGATTTGCGTGATATTCATTAAAAGGCGACTATGCATACAATGAATCCACGTGGAATGTAGTTACACCGCTAGTGAAGCTCTGTCTGACGCCCTACCGTGCCTAATCCCGGCACCCCCGCCGGTGGGTACTCTCCAAGTAGACACCCTTGTTGTTTATTTATACATACATGGGTAGCTATTGGCGGGCACATTTAATACACACACACACCAAGCCATTCAAAGTGGATTCGACAAAAATTTGACCAAACTATGCAAGAAACCCCCCTCACTGTTAATAAAACACACATCCACCGCCAGATGTGTAATATTTTTTTTCATTTTACTCTCTGGAAAGGAGACGAACCTCACTTGAGAGTCACAGTGGGATCCTGGCTGAACCCAATGCTGTGTTACACCCACCAGTGCCCGCCGAGTGCCACACACCTCTGTGTTGTATTCCACCAGCTAGTGCGTATGCTATGACACTCTCTAGCCCATGTACACTGTAACACCACCCCGTGAATATGTCATGCCACACTTGCCTTCGCACGGGTTATATTGCCCCATCTAACGTGCCTTCCTCGATGACTATGTTATAACGCACAGCGCTATGCCATACATATCACAATCTGGGATCCATATCTTTGTCACAGTGCATATGCAACGTTACACTCCCCAGCACATATTTTATATTACAACTTTAGAGACTAGTTAGGTTACACAACACTGCCCTGTGCATATTACACTCCAAGGCGCATATCGCATAGCACGCGCTAGTGCCTGTGCTATCTCGCGCTCTCCAATGAATCTGTCATTGCGCACAATGTAATGCATATTATATTTCACGCCCCGGTTCATCTTATATCACACTTTTTGGTGCATAGTTTATACCATATACTATATCTAGTTTTCATTTTCAATTGTGCTCTCAGGACTATGTTCTATATAACACTGCGTCCACCTACCCTTTTCACGGGCATTATATTTTGCGATAGAGGGTGGAGGGTCAGGGGGTGTTTCTGCCAAGTGAGCCCGGAGTCACAGTCCCAAACGTCCTCTTCTTCCTGAATAAAAGTGAGATTATGCTGCATACTTGTTCATATTTTAAGTAGTTTGCACAGACACACATTTTAAAAACAATAAAGTTCCTAATACCCACCTTCTCTGAACAGTTAGCTTGCTGCCCCATCCACCTCCTCCCTATCCTCTGTTGTCTGAATCCATGGACTAGCCTCCTCCCTCCTGCCATGCATGGTCTGATGTGCTGCCACTGCCCTCCATTTAGTATGATGTACCAGTCCACTCCTCCTGCCCTCCATTGCCCAATTCTATGGCCCATCATTGACATCCTGCTTAGCCTCTGTGCTTAGCTTGCTGCCCCTATTCTCCTTCCCCCTTCCCTCCGATGTCTTTGTGCATGCCCCTGCTCCATCCTTTTTACCCACCATGTTCCATGGACCTACCACTCCTATCTACTCTGAGTGTTCTGTTGAGCTGCTACTCCCCTCCCACCTGCCTAGCATTGTCAGATGACTGTTACCTGTCCCTGCCACCTCCACCCTGCCTGTCCACATGCCACGCCCCTATTCCCTTCCTCCTGTCCTCCATGGTCCATTTTACTGCCACACCCTTCTGCCCTCCCTGGTCTATTGTGCTGCAACTGCTCCTCCTGCCTGCCCTGCGTGGTCTGTTGTGAGGGCCCCTTCCCCTGAACTCTCTTGTCTGTGCCCAGGTCCTGACCCTCCCTTCTATCCTCCATGGTCCTTTGTGCATGCCCCTGCACCCTCCTTCTTGCCCATCATAGCCATTGTGCTGCCACTAACCCTCCCGCTTGCCATGCATGGTCTTCTGTATTGCCATGGCCCCTCCCACCTTCCCTGTGTGGTCAGCTAGCTGCCCCTGACCCCCTCCCACCTTCCCTCCATGGTCTGTGTGTATACCATCATAATCTCACTGTTGCTCTCCATGGTGTGTCTTGTTTCTAGTGCCCATCCTGTCTGACCTCCATGGTCATCTTGCTGCTCCTGCCCTGCCCCCTTGTCCCCAGCCCTCTGTTTCCATGTGCAAATCCCTATTCCCTCCCTCCTGGCTTGTCTGTTCCATTGTAATGCCCCCGATCCGTCCCTCCTGCCCTTTATGGTCTGTTATGCTGCAGTTTTCTCTCCTGTCTGTCCATTATGGTCAGCTAGCTACAATTGCCTCTTTCCCCTCTGTTCTCTGTTGTCGGTCCATGTGCATAGTCCTGTCCCCTCCCTATTGCTTTCTATGGATTGTAGTGCTGCACTCCCGTCCCGCATGCCCTGTGTGGTGTATTGTGCTGCTGTAAACCCTGATGCCTGCCCTGTAGGGTCAGTTTGGTGCAACTCTCCATGTTCCTCCTGTCCTCTCTTATCCGAGGCCATGTCCCTACCCCAATTCCTCCTGCCTACCATGATCCTATGTACCATACTTGCGAACATTTTGAACTTGGTAAGAGGGACATTTTGAAATAAAACTGGGGTATTGATTTTCCCCTTTGAGTTACATTGAAAAAGAAGAGATTGTAGAGAGGAGACAGATCAAATAAAGCCCATTTGAGCTTAGAAACATTGGACGTTTCCTGGCTGAAACGGGTCTGTTGACATGTATGGTTGTACTACCACTGCCTCTTCCTTCTGCCCAAAATGGTCTATTAAATTGCCACAGCCTCTCTTGCCAGTCCTGTATTGTTGGTTTGTTGCCCCTGCCCCCCTTTCCACTGCCCTCCATAGTCTGTTGTGCTGCCACTGCCCTTCCTGCCTGCCCAGTGTGGTCAAATTGTTGCCTCTGCACTCTCCTACCTGCCTTCAATTTTCAGAGTCCGTGTCCCTGGCCTCTGCCTCTCAACAGTATCCCAATGAACAACTAGATTGCTAACATTCTATATTTATTACAAAAGGGTGGAACGCCTGACGTCATCTTGATGTAATCAAAACTGTAATACCTAGAGCATTTCCTTTAGAAATTACATATATGAGAGGGTCTTATTTGCATCAAAAGTATGGTTAGTGCTCTAAAAAACTAAAATGAGGACATATTTTCTGAGTTTTCAAATAGCGACAAAGAACTTTTAAATTATTTGTAATCTTTATGTTTTTTTATCCAGTTGACCACTTGATTAAATGTTGCACCTAGGGGAGAGGATGTGGTGTTACTTCCAGAGCTGCAGACTTTGCAACTGGGGAACCAGGTTGGAGTTTCTGCTTCAGCTCAACATTCTGTGATTCTGGTCAAATCACTTAATCTCCCAATGTCTACAACCAAAATGAATTTGATCTTGTGTGATGTAACCAATGCTCATGTAATGCACTCCAATACCTGACAAGTCTGCACTATATAAAACTGGAAATACACAAAAAATAAGTGTTTTGCACACTTCTGTCATTGGGCTACATGTGGGCTACATGTGGGTGATATTTGTGCTGCATTTGGGCTCTTTTGTCTCTGGTGGCCGTCTTGGGAGATTTATTTGTTATGAAGTTTCCCAATTTCCTCATTTACTGCAGTCTCCTCAGTAGGAAATGCTTTCAGTTTTTTACTTTGATTCCATGAAGAAGGTATTCAGATATGTCACACATTTGCCATAAATTCTGAATGTTAGCACTCTAGTTGCACATTAGATCACTGTAGTAAAGCTTCTGCTCACCCCGGATGTCTGCTGCTGGTATTAAAATTGCATGTTTCAGTCTGCATATCAGAATTTTTTAATGAAATACAAGAGGATTTGAGAAGTCACTCAAAATGTGCCCTATTTTTTCTTTCTTCAGCACTAATCATAATTTTTATGGCAAAATGAACCCCCTCACTGTGTTCCTTTTTAAATTAAATGTTTTAAGTGTTACCAGTTTATTCCAATCAAGATGGCTTCAGGTGTGCTATACTTTTGTCATAAGTAAGACAGTAAGCGCTCTACTTGTTCTTAAGAACACTCTGGGACATTCTGTTATTGGGCTATACTTGGGCTACATCTGGGCGATATTTGGGCTACATTTGGGCTCTTTTGTCTCTGGTGGCCATCTTGGGAGATTTATTTGTTATGAAGTTTCCTAATTTCCTCATATACTGCAGGCTCCTCAGTAGGAAATACTTTCGGTTTTTTACTTTGGTTCCATCAAGAAGGCATTCAGATGTGTCACACATTTGCCATAAATTCTGAATGTTAGCACTCTAGTTGCTCATTAGATCACTGTAGTAAAGCTACTGCTCACCAGGGAAGTCTGCTGCTGGTATTCAAAGTGCATGTTTCAGTCTGCATGCCAGATTTTTTTTATGAAATAGAAGAGGATTTGAGAAGTCAAAATGTGCCCTAATTTTTCTTTCTGCAGCACTAATCATAATTTCTATGGGAAAATGAACCCCCTCATTTTGTTCCTTTGTAAATTAAATGTTTTAAGTGTTACCACTTTATTCCAATCAAGATGGCTTCAGGTGTGCCATACTTTTGTCATAAGTAAGACTGTTAGCGCTCTAGTTGTTCGTTAGAACACTCTGGGACATTCTGTCATTGGGCTATACTTGGGCTACATCTGGGTGATATGTGGGCTACATTTGGGCTCTTTTTTCTCAGGTGGCCATCTTGGGAGATTTATTTGTTATGAAGTTTCCTAATTTTCTCATTTACTAAAGTCTCCTCAGCAGGAAATACTTTTATGAAATTGAAGAGGATTTGAGAAGTCAAAATGTGCCCTAATTTTTATTTCTGCAACACTAATCATATTTTCTATGGCAAAATGAACCCCCTCATTTTGTTCCTTTGTAAATTAAATGTTTTAAGTGTTACCACTTTATTCCAATCAAGATGGCTTCAGGTGTGCCTTACTTTTGTCATAAGTAAAACTTAGTGCTCTAGTTTTTCTTTAAAACACTCTGGGACATTCTGTCATTGGGCTATACTTGTTTACGTAAATGGGTCGCGACACTGCTCGTCATGCTGCAAATAACCCCAAATTTTTGGCAGTCTACGGCACCCCCCACACAGTCCTGCTCCCTGCTGACGAGAGGCAACTACCTCGAAACACGTGTCCAGGGATGGCATTTATTATTACACTTTGTAGCATAGGTGTACTCGCCGCTGCTACTCTATCATCCAGAATCCTATGGGGCTACTTGCTAAAGACCAGCGGAGTGCGACCCACGTGAAAATAATGTTTGAAGCTCCCTGAGCGATTGGCTGACGAGCCTGGAGTCTGCACCCGCGCGCCGCCACGAAAGGTACTTAAACCTCTTATTTTTTGGCAGTCTACGGCACCCCCCACACAGTCCTGCTCCCTGCTGACGAGAGGCAACTACCTCGAAACACGTGTCCAGGGATGGCATTTATTATTACACTTTGTAGCATAGGTGTACTCGCCGCTGCTACTCTATCATCCAGAATCCTATGGGGCTACTTGCTAAAGACCAGCGGAGTGCGACCCACGTGAAAATAATGTTTGAAGCTCCCTGAGCGATTGGCTGACGAGCCTGGAGTCTGCACCCGCGCGCCGCCACGAAAGGTACTTAAACCTCATATTTTTTGGCAGTCTACGGCACCCCCCACACAGTCCTGCTCCCTGCTGACGAGAGGCAACTACCTCGAAACACGTGTCCAGGGATGGCATTTATTATTACACTTTGTAGCATAGGTGTACTCGCCGCTGCTACTCTATCATCCAGAATCCTATGGGGCTACTTGCTAAAGACCAGCGGAGTGCGACCCACGTGAAAATAATGTTTGAAGCTCCCTGAGCGATTGGCTGACGAGCCTGGAGTCTGCACCCGCGCGCCGCCACGAAAGGTACTTAAACCTCATATTTTTTGGCAGTCTACGGCACCCCCCACACAGTCCTGCTCCCTGCTGACGAGAGGCAACTACCTCGAAACACGTGTCCAGGGATGGCATTTATTATTACACTTTGTAGCATAGGTGTACTCGCCGCTGCTACTCTATCATCCAGAATCCTATGGGGCTACTTGCTAAAGACCAGCGGAGTGCGACCCACGTGAAAATAATGTTTGAAGCTCCCTGAGCGATTGGCTGACGAGCCTGGAGTCTGCACCCGCGCGCCGCCACGAAAGGTACTTAAACCTCATATTTTTTGGCAGTCTACGGCACCCCCCACACAGTCCTGCTCCCTGCTGACGAGAGGCAACTACCTCGAAACACGTGTCCAGGGATGGCATTTATTATTACACTTTGTAGCATAGGTGTACTCGCCGCTGCTACTCTATCATCCAGAATCCTATGGGGCTACTTGCTAAAGACCAGCGGAGTGCGACCCACGTGAAAATAATGTTTGAAGCTCCCTGAGCGATTGGCTGACGAGCCTGGAGTCTGCACCCGCGCGCCGCCACGAAAGGTACTTAAACCTCATATTTTTTGGCAGTCTACGGCACCCCCCACACAGTCCTGCTCCCTGCTGACGAGAGGCAACTACCTCGAAACACGTGTCCAGGGATGGCATTTATTATTACACTTTGTAGCATAGGTGTACTCGCCGCTGCTACTCTATCATCCAGAATCCTATGGGGCTACTTGCTAAAGACCAGCGGAGTGCGACCCACGTGAAAATAATGTTTGAAGCTCCCTGAGCGATTGGCTGACGAGCCTGGAGTCTGCACCCGCGCGCCGCCACGAAAGGTACTTAAACCTCATATTTTTTGGCAGTCTACGGCACCCCCCACACAGTCCTGCTCCCTGCTGACGAGAGGCAACTACCTCGAAACACGTGTCCAGGGATGGCATTTATTATTACACTTTGTAGCATAGGTGTACTCGCCGCTGCTACTCTATCATCCAGAATCCTATGGGGCTACTTGCTAAAGACCAGCGGAGTGCGACCCACGTGAAAATAATGTTTGAAGCTACCTGAGCGATTGGCTGACGAGCCTGGAGTCTGCACCCGCGCGCCGCCACGAAAGGTACTTAAACCTCATATTTTTTGGCAGTCTACGGCACCCCCCACACAGTCCTGCTCCCTGCTGACGAGAGGCAACTACCTCGAAACACGTGTCCAGGGATGGCATTTATTATTACACTTTGTAGCATAGGTGTACTCGCCGCTGCTACTCTATCATCCAGAATCCTATGGGGCTACTTGCTAAAGACCAGCGGAGTGCGACCCACGTGAAAATAATGTTTGAAGCTCCCTGAGCGATTGGCTGACGAGCCTGGAGTCTGCACCCGCGCGCCGCCACGAAAGGTACTTAAACCTCATATTTTTTGGCAGTCTACGGCACCCCCCACACAGTCCTGCTCCCTGCTGACGAGAGGCAACTACCTCGAAACACGTGTCCAGGGATGGCATTTATTATTACACTTTGTAGCATAGGTGTACTCGCCGCTGCTACTCTATCATCCAGAATCCTATGGGGCTACTTGCTAAAGACCAGCGGAGTGCGACCCACGTGAAAATAATGTTTGAAGCTCCCTGAGCGATTGGCTGACGAGCCTGGAGTCTGCACCCGCGCGCCGCCACGAAAGGTACTTAAACCTCATATTTTTTGGCAGTCTACGGCACCCCCCACACAGTCCTGCTCCCTGCTGACGAGAGGCAACTACCTCGAAACACGTGTCCAGGGATGGCATTTATTATTACACTTTGTAGCATAGGTGTACTCGCCGCTGCTACTCTATCATCCAGAATCCTATGGGGCTACTTGCTAAAGACCAGCGGAGTGCGACCCACGTGAAAATAATGTTTGAAGCTCCCTGAGCGATTGGCTGACGAGCCTGGAGTCTGCACCCGCGCGCCGCCACGAAAGGTACTTAAACCTCATATTTTTTGGCAGTCTACGGCACCCCCCACACAGTCCTGCTCCCTGCTGACGAGAGGCAACTACCTCGAAACACGTGTCCAGGGATGGCATTTATTATTACACTTTGTAGCATAGGTGTACTCGCCGCTGCTACTCTATCATCCAGAATCCTATGGGGCTACTTGCTAAAGACCAGCGGAGTGCGACCCACGTGAAAATATTGGGCTATACTTGGGCTACATCTGGGTGATATTTGTGCTACATGTGGGCTCTTTTGTCTCTGGTGGCCATTTTGGGAGACTTATTTGTTATGAAGTTTCCTAATTTCCTCATTTACTACAGTCTCCTCAGTAGGAAATAATTTCATTTTTTTACTTTGATTCCACCAAGAAGGCATTCAGATGTGTCACACATTTGCCATAAATTCAGAATGTTAGCACTCTAGTTGCTCATTAGATCACTGTAGTAAAGCTACTGCTCACCAGGGAAGTCTGCTGCTGGTATTGAAAGTGCATGTTTCAGTCTGCATGTCAGAGTTTTTTAATGAAATAGAAGAGGATTTGAGAAATCACTCAAAATGTGCCCTAATTTTTCTTTCTGCAGCACTAATCATACTTTCTATGGCAAAATGAACACCCTCATTTTGTTCCTTTTTAAATTAAATGTTTTAAGAGTTACCACTTTATTCCAATCAAGATGGCTTCAGGTGTGCAATACGTTTGTCATAAGTAGGGCTGTTAGCGCTCTAGTTGTTCTTTAGAACCCTCTGGGAAGCTGCAGTAGAACACAAACGAATCAACTGACAGTCTCTGCCCTTGTTGGATGTACATGTTTTACTGAGAATGTCAGACTTCATTCTCACATGACTGAGAAAGATAATGTGAATTTACAGAAAATATGCTCTCAGTTTAGCTTATAGATCACCTTCCAAACCTCTGTGGGAAAAGCATGAGGAAATAGTTTTCTCTCAAACATGATTCATGATATCACAGCAGAAGGCTTTTTCACATGGTAAACTCACCTTAGAACACACCACAATTCCTAAAATGAGTATGGTACCATCAACAAATGATTTATAATGTAACTAAAGTCTTAAAACCTTCTATTAACTGCAATGCTTTTTAATGAGGTGCTATCATGTATATTGGTCCCAAGATGGCTGCCAACACTTCTTGGATGAAGTACTGACAGCCAATCAGATCTCACAATGAGATGTGTGGTTAGGCTGGACCTGGGCACAGACAAGAGAGTTCAGGGGAAGGGGCCTCACAACAGACCACGCGGGGCAGGCAGGAGGAGCAGTTGCAGCACAACAGACCAGGGAGGGCAGAAGGGTGTGGTAGTAAAATGGACCATGGAGGACAGAAGGAAGGTGATAGGGGCATGGAATGTGGACAGGCAGGGTGGAGGTGGCAGGGACAGGTTACAGCATGCTGACAATGCTAGGCAGGTGGGAGGGGAGTGGCAGCTCAACAGAACAGAGTAAATAGGAGTGGCAGGTACATGGAACATGGTGGGCATAAAGGATGGAGCAGGGGCATGCACAAAGACATCGGAGGGCAGGAGGAAGGAGAATAGGGGCAGCAAGCTAAGCACAGAAGCTTAGCAGTAGGTCAATGATGGGGCATATAATTGGGCAATGGAGGGCAGGAGGAGTGGACTGGTACATCATGCTAAATGGAGAGCAGTGGCAGCACATCAGACCTTGCATGGCAGGAGGGAGGAGGCTACTCCATGGATTCAGACAACAGAGGATAGGGAGGAGGGGGATGGGGCAGCAAGCTAACTGTTCAGAGAAGGCAGGAAAGCCAGTGGCAGAACAATGGCCACACAGGGCTGTAATAAGGGAGCAGGGACATGGATTTGGACAATGGATGGCTAGGAGGAGAGAAGGCAGGAGCAGCAAGCTTGGGTGGGGGCAGCACAATGCCAGGCCTTGCTTCCAACCCCCCACCATCCATTGTGATATGCATCTTACTTAAAGATAAAAAAAAACCAGAAATTTGCTGAAAAAAAACAAAGCTTACAGGGACGGTATAGTTAGACTCAGATTTCACTCATAAACAACCAGTAAAATTCAGCAGTTATAGTTACCTGAGCTAACTATAACTTACTCCCCCGCAATATACCGCTAATGACCTCAGACATAACATCATTCATGACATGGTCAGTTACATCACTCATGACATCTCTAATGAGCTGTGAATGGAATGGAACTATAATCGCTAGAACTTTATTTTGGGATAGTGTGTGTATATTAACACCCCTTTTTTTCCTTTTCTTTCGTGTAAGAACCATTATAATACACAACGTGCCCAGATTAATATGGCCGATAGCCTTTCACTTCAAAGTAATGTGTAGTTCATTGTTTATGTTGATGTTTGCAATCCTAAGTATGTTTATTATGAATAAGTCACGTTGATGAACATACAGGTATGGCGGTCACGGGGCAAGATATGCTGAAATGACATTGTTTGCATATTAACACTTGTTTTCTTTTCTTTATTGTATCAATTCCTGAATTTTCACATTGTGACCAGGCCAATATGGCCTCCAGCTTTTTGGATTAAAGTAATGTACTGCTGATGACGTCACATATTACATCACTCATGACATGGTCAGTGACATCACTGATGATATCACTGATGACATCTCAAATGACATCACTCATGACATCGTCTACCTGATCATCTGATGCACCTCCTCACACCCTAAAATACAGACTACCATTCTCGAAACCATAGACACACCAATACTAGTACAGCAACAAAATTCTGTGCACTATGCATGCAGACCTCTAATCAGCTACATAGCTTTGATACAGTCTTTTAAATACTCAGTTAGTACCTATGCAGTCTAGGAATCCTTCTGTCTGTCCCATGCACTTCTCCATTCAACCATCCAGCACTATCGACGTATCCTATCACTCTGCCAATACCTAAGCTCCAATAAATTTAGCATGCACTCTCTTTGCAGCACTGAAATTACTCCAGTTATTAGTCATATACTTAAGGAATGGCCTAGCCACTAACACAAGTGCAGGTACAATATTTTGTACACTATGCATGCAGACCTCTAACCAGCTACATATTATTGATACACTCTTTTAAATACCCAGTTAGTACCTATGCAGTGTAGGAATCCTCCTGTCTGTCCCATGCATTTCTCCAATCACCCATCTAGCACTATCTACTTATCCTATTACTCCACCAATACCTAAGCACTTATAAATTCACTATACACTCTGTTTGTAATACTGTAATTATTCTAGTTACTATTCATGAACTTATGGAATGGTCTAGCTACTAACACAAGTACATCTATAATATTTTGTGCACTATCCAAGCAGACCTCTAACCAGCTACATACTATTGAGACACTCTTCTAAATACCCAGTTAGTACTCATGCAGTGTAGGAATCGTCCATTCTGTCCCATGCACTTCTTTAATCACGTATCTACCACTATCTACTTATCCTATCACTCCACCAATACGTAAGCACTTATAAATTAAGTGTTCACTCTGTTTGCAGCACTGTCATCATTCCAGTTACTAGTGGTATGCTTATAAAATGACCTAGGCACCAACATAAGTACACATAACATATTCTGTGCATAATCCCTACAAATCTCTAAGCAGATACATACTATTGGTCCACTCCATTAAATACTGAAGTAGTACCCATGCAGCGTAGGATACCTCCTGTCAGTCTCATGCAATTCTTCAATCACCCATCCAGCACTATGTTCTTATTGTATCAGTCTGCCAATACCTAAGCACTTATGGGGCAGATTTACAAGCACCCTGCGCCACCAGTACATCACTTTTTGTAACGTAGTGATGGCGCCAGGCACTCCTTCATATTTACAAGGAGAGGAAAAGCCACCCTGCGTGGTTTTTCCTCTCCTTGCAAATACGACCCCTTCATACACAGAACTTTGCGTTGAAGGGGCGTCCCATAAGTGTTGCTGTGGGTGTTCCCACACAACACCCATAGAACAAGACACATCTCCAGATTCATGAGAAATCGTAAATCTGGAGATGTGTGTGAATGCTGCGCCATCCTAGAGTTGGTGTAGCAAGGCGCAACGAGGAGAATTGTTTTCATTTCTAGTCATTTTTTCCTCTTTCAATGCATGCTGCATTCCACAGCATACATTGAAAGAGGAAAATGCCTTTACTGATTGTTTTTGTGCAGGAAGGTGTCCCTTCCTGCACAAAAACAATCTCCACAAGACACAGACATGCTTGCACCATGGTGCAAGGGTGCCTGTGTCACCGCATGGCTGCAGTTTGTGCAGCAGTGCAGAGGGAAGCATAGAGTTGCAACATATTCATATACATATGTCACATCCCTGTGCTTCGGAAGTGCCACAGTGCACTGCAGCTAAAAAGCTTGCAGTGTCACGCTGCAGTACTTCCTCATAAATCTTCACCTATAAATTCACCATACACTACTAATGCATTCTTTCAGTCAATCATGCTGTGTACATATATTCAACCAAACTTTCACACATTACCTTGCAATTATAGTTCTTTCTTCAACCAGATAAGGTAGTTCTGATAAGAACTTTCTTTTTCTTCTTTTTTCTTTTGTATTTTTTTAATTTTTTTGAACAATTTTGTATTTTTCTGGGGTTTTTCAAAAAATGAACAAAAAAAAGAACGAATAAAACAGGAAACATTTGGAATTACTTATCATTCCAAAAAAAAAAAAATTAACAACGATGGTTGCGTTGCGCAGCACAAACTGCATCCACCGACTGCTCACCAAAGCATATAAGTTTCTTACACTTCACGCAGTGTTGCTTGAGAAAGGTGAATTCTGGCCTAATGTCCATTGCAGGTGTTCCTGAGGATGCTCCAGATGTACTTGCCACAGCAGGTGAGGGGTTCAAAGCAGCTCGCCTCATTTCCTCCCGAGCAAGATTGAGAGGATGTGTGGTCCGGAGATGCTTGTACATAGAAGCAGTGCCACAAGAGTATTTTTTTTCACTGCCTCTTGACAGGACTTGGTCACAAATTTTGCACGTCACCTTTCTCACATTTACTTTCTTCTCTCCAGGTGGAAAAGTGAAGAATTTCCACGCGACAGATTCCAGCCTCTGTGGACGTGGTGCCTCCTGCAAGAATTCTTCTTCAGAAGATACTTCCTCCTGCTGCTGCTGCTGTCCTGATGCCATTTTGATTGATATTTTTTGAAAAACACCAGAAAAAAAAGCAAAAAGGGTTCTTGTAGGAAAAGAGATATCTCTCTAAAGATGCTCTAACAGGAATGATTAAAATGGGTGGGGTCCTTCAATAGTTACAGTGGGAAATGTCATGAACCAATGAAATCTTTTTTTTTTAGGTCACATGCGATCCGCGCACTCTGCGCTCACGAAGCACGCACCCAATGCGACTTGGCGAAAACATATTTAAAAATAGTATTCGTTTATTATAAGTACAAATATATTATTTTTATGAATATCTTAGATAGTCTCTTGCCCTAATATGTATATTAAACACACATACATATCATTTTAGAACATAAAACTTTTTTGCGGGAGTCGTGCACTCAGCGCACCCCAGCACGTATGACGTCAGGCGGGACCCGCCACCGCGCAAGCATCGCGTACCGTAATGCGCATGTGTCGCGAATGAGCGGGAGCAGGAGTCGCGTAATATTAAATGTATATGATGTAACTGAAAAACACGCAGCCGTCGCACACCGTACGTGGATCCTTCATGATGTTTCTAAAACGGCGGCTAGAATCCGCGCACCCACGCTTTGGCTGCGCGACTTCGAAAATTTTTGGAAAAAAAGAAAATAATATAAATATATTACAATAAAAAAATAAAACAAAAAAATGTAACAATATTTCAGCTTTTTTAAATTTTTTATTTTTGCAATTTTCATAAAAATATATAATGTTATTTAATGAATAAAATATTTATAAATAAACAGTTAAAAAACTGTAGAAAATCAGTACAAAAAATAAGTATAACTACTATTACACTTAAAAATTAGCATTTAAAAAACCTTTGAATTTCACTAAAAAAGCCATAGGTTTCAGAGACGTTATAGTTAGAAATTAGCATTTAAAAAAACTTGAAATTCACTGAAAAAACCATAGGTTTCAGAGACGTTATAGTTAGAAATTAGCATTTAAAAAACCTTAGAAATTCACAGAAAAAAACATAGGTTTCAGGGGTGTTATAGTTAGCTATCAGTGATGTCATTTGAGATGTCATCAGTGATGTCATCATTGATGTCACTGACCATGTCATGAATGCTGTAATATGTGACATCATCAGCAGTGCATTGCTGGCGCGCGAGTTATAGTTAGCAGAACTAACTATAACGGAGGAATTTCTATGGTTTTGTACGATTGAAATGTCCAGCTAACTATAACACCCCTGAAACCTATGTTTTTTTCTGTGAATATATATAAATATATATAAATGTATATAAATTTTGTCAACCCTGCCTTTGTGCATCTGCGCCACTTACATGGTGGGCCCTGCAAGGGTGATGACGGAAATCACTCGTATTTCAATTCAATTCAATATTTATTAAAGCTTTGGAACTCCAATGAGGTCCACATAAAAAGATACATATAAATTATTACATAAAATATAGTAAAACATGAAGAAGCGCATTAATAGCAGCAACTACATATAATGATTTTTCAATGCATAACAGCTTTGGCAAATAAAGATTGGGATTAGCAACAAGAGGACTGAAGTAACAAAGCATATCCCAAATTGTGCAAAGAGCATTTAAGTAGCAGCCAGTTCATGTGCAAAATACAATTAAAAATACAGCTTGAGCAGAAAGTTAACTTGAAATTAGCAGCAAGAGAATAGGAGTAACAAAGAATATCCTAACGTGCAAAAAAAAAAGCAATTGAGTTACAGCTGATTCATGTGCAGAATACAACCCGAAATCCAGCTTTAATTGAGAATCGAGTTTTAAAATTAGCAACAAGAAACTGGGCGAGAAGCAAAACATATCCCAGTTATGCAAAGAGCAGTTAAGTAGTAGCCAAAACATGTGCAAAATACAATCAGGAAAAGGAGAGAATATTAAGATTCCATAATAGGGTGACAGGCACGGGGGTAACAGCCCATTTAAAAGAATGTATAAAAGATTAAAATATATACATAAACTCCTTTAAAAAGTTGAATAATTTTACACAAACTACTTCATTTCTCGGGCAAAAGAGAGAGTCGCAGGCTGTGTCGTATTTTGAAATTCAGGACCGCGTAGGAGGCAGGGCCCTACCCCTGTCTATCCCGGTATTAGCGAACTGCGAATGGTCAATACGGTATGTACAAGTGCTTTGAGTAACGTTTTAGCTATGAATGCACTGTGTATACGTTATTATACATCACTACGTGGGTTTCATCTTAGAGCGGTGGCCATCTTATGGTTGCCCTCACATAGGCTACATAACATGAAGCAAATACGGGCCTTTTAGAGCACATGTGCCTTCCTTTGACTTCTCTGTGACCTGGGCAGCTTGGCTCCGCTGCCCCAGGTCAGTCCGGTCTCACGAGCTCCCCGTCCTCTGGCCACCTGTGATTAGCATCAGGGCTTGACACACCATAAAGCCTTTTCATCCTACACAAGCCTCCAGCTAATCTCTTTCACACCTGATTGTTCCTGCTTTATGGCTTGTTTTCCAAACAGGAGATGCTCATGTTTATTGGGGCCTATCGATATCTGATGTGGGATCTGAGCCTTGCTGGGTAAATAATTGCGGGCTGGCTTAACTGGAATGTGGGATGGTCATCATGACTCTGCCTTTTCGTTTGTAATGTATACATATAAATGACCATGCCATAACACAAGGAATGTATGCCTGAAGCAGGATATTTTGTATTTAAGGAGAAGCCCGTTTCTGTGATTTTTAGCAGTCTCCTGAGAACATACATGCTGTTGTACTTCTAGGATACCTGTAATTGGTCTGCAGCCAATAAACTGATCTTTGACTTCACCCAGAAGACTCTGTGTTTCTGTAGGTCTGAAACAGGAAGAACCCGAAGTCATAGGGTGTGTTCCCCTGCACCGCTGGGCTTAAAATTCCCAGTACTTCAGTTGGCGCCCAACTCGGCGCGATTTCAGCGGTACCGGTCTAAGCCAGAGGTTCGTGAGGAGCTTCGTGTGGAAATTCTGGAGGAAGGCCGCCACTTCATCGACCCCTGCATGTCGACGTGGTCCGAAAGTCTTTTCTGCGAGGTTCTCCGCGTCCCGATGGCTACGAAGGACTGCTGCCCTGATTAATCGCCCTGTTTTGGACCCTTGACGATTTTTGGTAGAGCGAAACAATCGAGAGAGTCTTCTGGTGACGCCATTGATCATCGATATTCAGTTAAGTATAAGTGGAGCGTCTCCCAGTTTGAATTTGGTATCCTTCGGGATTATTTTGATTTGGAGTTTGCAAACCCCAAAGCCAGAGGACTCGTGTATTCACGAGACTATCGTAATCAATAATCCTTTGAAGTTTGGAACTAGACTAGTGAGCGAAGATGCCTGGTGCTAGTGTATTTGGAAGATTGTTTTGTTTGAGTTGTGGAAGGGATTTCCAGTTAGAGGATTCATGTCCGGTTCCTCCAATTGGAACTCCAACTTATGAGCTTTATGTAAAACATGGCGTGGGCCCCATTGCATATAATGAAGTATGGATCCGATATACTAGAAAGGACGGTGTTTTAAAATGGCCCCAAAATGGTAGTTTCGATACAGATATCTTAGATAATTTGGAAGTGAAATTGTTTAAAAAGAAAGCACGGCCGGCGATGTTTGATTCTTTCCGCCTATGGCGAAAGGAAGCCAAACAGAAGGAAATTAAGCTAGCAAAGAGGAATAAGAGAGAAAGAGGTATGTCAGTGATGCAAGCAGCTGTGCAATTTAAAGATAATGAGGAGGAACAAATGAATGAGCAATTGCACAGACAGCGCAAACTAGGGATCGATAAATGTTACCCTGTTTTGTCACTCCTTGTGCAAGATGAGACAAAGATTCCCTAATGTCCCATTTGCTAAGTTCGCCACCCCCATATGCGCAAAATGCCACAGCACCTCCACAGCTTGTAAATGTGCAGCCTCCAGTAAATATGCCGCAAGCCTTCCCACAGCCGCCAGCTCCTCTTCAGCTGGCTCCTATCCCTGCAGTGCAGCCCTCTCAAGGGCCGCCAGTTTTGCTACCTGTTGCCCCTGCGCTTCCTGCGACTTTGCCTAGCACGCCAGCGGCTTCCCCTGGCGCTCCTTCTTACACTACCCAGGTACCTGTATCTGAATCCGTTTTTCTTCCCTCTGTCCATCCCCCTGTTTTCGCGTCAACTTCTCCTTCAGCACGACAACGACTAGCTAATGTAGTTACTAGTTTAATGTCGCCTCTCTTTGGGTCATCGAGTGCGACTCCTGCCTTACAGCGTAAGCAATTGCGCAGTCAGCTGCCTGGTCCTGACGAGAAAGAAGTGTTAGATCATCTGGCGCGTAGGTGGATTGGTTTCCCTTTACTCTATAATGTGGAATCAGTTGTTACCGTTTTTCACCAATGGGATGCCCCAACACAGAGGTATGTCTTTGACAAAATGTGTGAATTCCTCTGTGAGGAATTGGAGGATAATGATGCAAACCCAAACCCACAGGAATTGTGTCGAGTGCGATTTGATTTTGGAAAAGGTACGATTGTGGGCCCCGATGTAAATAGAGCAGTTGCGATCTTATTATCATTGAGGAATGATGATTGTCAACAGTCGTTGTTTGAGCAGGATTTCCCTGTGGGGAAGAAGGTAAAAGCACGCCAATATCCAATGCGTGAGGTTCCTCCAGTGTGGAGACCTGCTGATTTAAATGCTAATCCAGCTGTCCCAGCTCATTTTCAGCGTGTTTGGGTACATGTTCCATGGAAGCGTTCTGAGGTGTTAGCGCTTAAGCAGACATTGCCTGACCCCCCGTAAAAACCCTACAGGATATTATAAGGAGTTATCACAAACTGCAGAATCGTGTGTCATGAATCTGGCTGACATAGATATGTTGTTTGGGAATGTTGTTCCACAGCCTTTATGGGGATCCATTCGTAATGTAGATCATGCTGCAGAATTGGGTAACACATGGGCTAATATCATTGCTGCAGATGCTGGCCAAGTTGGTGGCGCGAAACCTGATCCTTTGGTAGCAGAACTCCCTGGTCGAATTATTACCTACATGAAAACTATAATGCCTGCGATGCGCGTACATTGGGATAAACTATCCGCAGGTAAGCAGAAGAAAGATGAGACAGTGTCCGATTTCTTCACCAGGTTTGAAGAAACGTTTATCGACCACAGTGGTCAAGACATGAGCACTGAAGGTGGCCAACGGTTATTTGTTGATAAATTTGTACAGAACCTACTTCCCGAGTTGTGTAAGAAATTAAAAGATTCCGAAAGTTCTTGGGCTGTTTCCTCTTCAGCGCAAATACTGGCAATTGCACAGTATTATGAGAATAGAGATAAAGACGAGAGGGATAGAACAGACAAGAAAACGAAAGAACTGAAAACAAAGGTCCTCTTACAGTAGGCCTATCCACCACGTGCAGGACAGAATAATTATAGGCAAACACAAGGTATCTATCAGCAGCCCCAACAGTTTCAGAATAATCAGCAAATGAATGGGTATTATCAACCACGAATCCCTGTAGGTCCCAACAAATGTTCATATTGCAAAGAGGAAGGTCATTTTAAATATAGTTGCCCTAAATTAATGCAGCGTAACAGTAATGTGTATGGCGCAAGAGGTAGAGGTGGTCAACAAGCTCCTAGAGGCAGAGGGCGTGGAAATGATCCCCAGAACGCGCGTCCTCTTCCGCCTCAAAGTACCATAAATAGCTTTGATCAGCAAGCCAACGCTGCTGGTAATACAGCTCAGTACTACAATAATGATTATTATGCAGAAGATGATAATGTAGAAGATAACGATTACTAGGACAGCCGTAGACAGAGAGAGGGAGTTGTTTCAGTGCCAGTGGATCAGAGCGGACCTTATGTTAAAGTAACTACAGCAAATCTAACGGAGCCCTTTCTGCTGGATACTGGTGCTGCAAAGAGTTCAATCATGCATTCAAAACTCCCTGGCGCACCTTTGTCTGGCGAAATAAATGTTTCAGTAGGTTTTTCTGGCGCCCCAGTTAGGAACCCGATTTCTAGTCCTATGTCACTTTCTGTTGGACCCTGTGAGCTAAAAGCACCCCTCATCCTAACGACAGGTTGTGGTGAAAATTTGCTAGGATTAGATTTACTAAAAAGATTGCATGCGACACTATATTGTTCTCCCTCAGGAGTACAACTTACATTAGGCAAGAAAGTGATTTCCCCGATGTATTTGTCTAAGAATGCAATGCCACCTGAATTGTCATCCCTTCCGGATGTCCTTTGGGCTACTGGTCCCAATGATGTGGGTCTTCTGGAAATACCGCCATATGTGGTCACTTTAAAAGCCAATGTCAGATTGCCACGTATTCTCCAGTACAAGATCTCCAATGAAGGTCAGAAAGCATTGTTAGCAATTGTCAGTGATTTGATTAAAAAGGGTGTAATTGAAGAGACAAGAGGCAACGTTTGCAATAGTCCTGTTTTACCTGTCTTAAAACGAACGGACCCTTCACAGCCACCTGTTTACAGATTTGTGATTGATCTTAGAGAGGTTAATAAGATTGTTGTACCACAGTTTCCAGTTGTCCCTGATATAACTGCCTTGTTAACCATGATTCCAGCCTCCGCTGCATGGTTCTCAGTGATCGATTTAAAGAATGCTTTCTTTAGCATCCCAATTGCAGAGGAGAGCAGAGACATTTTTGGCTTTAGTTTAGGAGGCCGAAGCTTCCGCTTTAAACGCGCTCCCCAGGGCTACTGTGAGAGTCCATCAATATACAGTCAAGCTTTAACCCCTTCAGTGCCCATGACGAGCTGGACTCGTCATGGGCTGCGGTGGCGCTGTGCCCATGACGAGTCCAGCTCGTCATGAACTCCGCCCGCTAATGAAAGGCGCGGCACTGGGCGGGGAAAGGGGCGGGCATGCAAGGGGTTAAAAGCGCAGCTTGATGCACTGGTTTTACCCAGTGGCGCTATCCTTATTCAGTATGTTGACGATTTACTAATCGCCGCGGATACTGAAAAGATTTGCAAAAACGCTACCTTGTCATTGTTGCGTCATTTGTCTGCCTTCCATCACAAAGTATCTCTCTCAAAACTGCAATATTGTCGACAAGAAGTGACCTACTTAGGTCATCTCTTATCGAAGGAGGGAAGGAAACTGACCCCAGAACGAATTCAAGCCATTGCACAGTTGAGTGTGCCAAGAACACAGAGAGAAGTGCGTGCTTTCTTGGGCATTACTTTATACTGTAGGCATTGGATTCCTAATTTTTCCTTGCTGGCAAAACCTTTGTTAGCATTAACATGCAAAGACACACCGAATCCTATTCCATGGTCTGAAGAGTGTCAGAAAAGTTTTTGGGAATTGCGTAATGCATTATGTTCAGCTCCTGTGTTGGGTACCCCTGACTACAGCAAGCCTTTTACATTGTATGTTCATGACAAAGATGGTTGCGCATTATCAGTGTTAACACAGCCTTTTGGCGATAGACCGCGTCCATGCGCATATTTTTCGTCAACCTTGGACCCGGTAGCGAGGGCATTGCCAAGTTGTCTGAGAGCCACAGCCGCCACAGCTATGTCTATTCGACAGTCTGCTGGCCTAGTGATGGATAATACATTGATTTTTATGGTTCCACATGCTGTGGACACATTGTTAAACAGGACCAAGACACAACACTTAACTAGTGCCCGACTATCTGGATATGAGCTGACACTGTTAGCAAATCATATACACATAAAGAGATGCAACATGTTGAATCCAGCTACACTATTACCAGTTCCAGCAGACCTAGATGAGATTGAGCAACATGATTGTCTGTTCAGAACAGAAGAAGAGATGAAAGGAAGAGTAGATCTTAAAGATACTCCCCTGACTGAGTGTGATGGTACCTTATGGGTGGATGGTTCGTGTTTCAAGCTTCCGAATGGTGATACGACTTTGCACACGATTGTGGAAACTGCGCGTGTGCCACAAAATTCGGCTCAAGCAGCAGAATTGATTGCCCTTACGAGAGCATGCGTGTTGTCTGAAGGAATGAAAGTGAACATATATACGGATAGCCAGTACGCCTTTGGCGTGGCTCATAGTTTTGGGCGATTGTGGAAAGAATGTGGGTTCCTGACTTCGCATGGAGCTAAGATTCAGAATGGCAAGTTGGTGAATGATCTCCTTGAGTCGCTGACCCTACCGTTGCAAGTTGCGATTATGAAATGCAGTGCGCACAAGAAACTCACTGATGATGTTGGTCGTGGTAATGCGTTTGCTGATGAAGTCGCGAAAGAAACAGCAAAAGATGTGAAGACTCGATTGTATGTTGCAGGCCCTGCAAGATGGGTTGGTGATGTTGGAATGTGTGAAAACACAATAGAGAGTGTGAAGTCCCTTCAAGCTGAAGCCACAGAGAAAGAGTTGAGCAAGTGGAGAGAAAGTATGGGTAAGTTGGATGAGAATGGTTGTTGGGTCGATTTGTCAGAACATAGGCGATGGTTGTTACCTGATGCATATGTGCTTCCAGTGGTTACTATGGCACATGGAATGGCACATATCAGTACGAAAGGAATCTGTAAGTTGTTGGCTCCAGTATGGCAGAATGCTGGAATTCCCAAGTGTGCAGAGAATGTGGTCAAGAATTGTATGGTATGCTTGAAGTACAACCCTGGTAGGGGAACCCCAACTCCAGCTGGTCATTTTGCGCCTCCATCATATCCATTTGAAGTTTTGCAGCTAGATTTTATCCACATGGAAAGGTGCAACAACCTGAAATATGTATTGGTGGTTGTTTGCGCTTTTTCAAAATGGATAGAAGCCTATCCCCTAAAGGACAACACTGCTCTATCCACAGCCAAAGCCCTTGTGAAGGAATTTTTCCCTAGGTTTGGAATGCCAAGAATGGTGTGGAGTGATAATGGGAGTGAGTTTGTGGGTCAAGTAATGAAGAATGTGTGTGAGGGTTTAGGGGTTAAGCAGAAATTCCACGCTGCAAATCACCCCCAATCAGCTGGATTAGTAGAGCGCTACAATGGCGCTCTAAAACTCAAGCTGGCCAAAATCCGAGCGAGCTCAGGTCTTAAATGGCCTGAAGCTCTGCCTCTAGCACTCCTGTCCACCAGAATGACTGTGCATTCACGAGTGGGACTTAGTCCCTACGAGGTCGTTTTTGGCCGCCCGGCTAATGTATGGGGTGTGCCAAGACCGACGAAATTCAGTGAAATCGAACATCCAGTACTGCTTGATTACTTGTACGAATTGACGGCTAAATTGCGTGTTTTACACCAACAGGTGCACGATACTCTTCCCCAGGCCTCTGAGGCTCCAGGACACCCTATCGACCCCGGCACGTGGGTTTTGGTGAAAAATTTCCAGCGCAAAAGCACCGATGAGCCTCGTTGGATCGGCCCTCATCTCGTACTTCTGTCTACAAGATCAGCTGTTCGAGTAAAGGGGAAGAAGAACTGGATCCACGGCGCCCATGTTAAAAGGATACCTTTGCCTCTGCCGTATGACCAGTGGGTCCAGGAGGGTATCGCTGACTCTGAAACAGACACTGTACCTCGTTTTGTGCCGGTCAGTGAGGCACGCACAACTTCAGCACAACAGAGTGACGATATTTTGCAAGAAGCTGTGCCACCGTCAATTCGATTGGACACCACAGAACCTGAACTCTTGTTTCAAGATCAGACAGTACCTGGCCGTCTCCACTATAATCTAAGACCAAGGCCTATGGACAAATAAATATTCTTTTTCCTTACCTTTTTATTTTTTTGATAACCAGAGCTCTCCCATCTGAAGGACTTTCTTGATTTTTGTTTTTCGAACCACCATCCGGGTTCAGCCGCAGGGTCGCGGTGCCAAGACTTTGGGGGTACAGGCCGAAGACGTTAGGTCAACGGTTCTGGTTGGTCTAGGGCGTTCCCTGGACTGACAGGCGTACTCCTTAGCAGAAGATACTCACCCGCCGCGAGCGGCACGATTAGAGGATGGAGTTTTTCAAGATGGAGAGACTCGCTGAGGAAATGAACTTTAAAGCAAGAATGTGTAAAATAATGAAGAGCAAACGTTTTGTATTTTTATGCCTGTTTGTATTATGTAGTATGGTAGTGTTTACTGTAGGATTTGTATTCTTCTCCTCTCAAGAGCCCATTGCACCCACTGTACAGCCTATACCTCCTCCTACTGTCTCCTCACACTCTTTCCACCCTCTGCCTGAACATGAACAAGCTAGACGGTCTGAATTTGTAAACAACTCGTTTATTCAGCTCCTGCACCAGCACCAACTAGTCATGAATACAACCAATTGCTGGGTGTGTGGTTTAATGCCACATACCATTAATAAGGGTATTCCTTATCTAGTGCTGCCGTTTAGTTACAATGGATCGTCATGGGCATTCCAGACCATGTTTCTCTTTGCACTAGATGCGTACTCCCCGCGACAACCGTGTTCCATCAGACCTAGTACAAATAATAAAGCTTTAATGAAAGGAGTTGCCGATATGAGCAGAGATATCGACGCATACTCATCTATTCCCAAAGAAGAATTGAGAGCTTATGTAGGGTGGAACGCGACGGGGTATAGTATTAGTCTGGGTGAAAGACAGCGAAAAATCTCATCCCCAATCTGGGTCATACCCCACATAGGTCGGTTCTGTTTGCAAGGTAATGGTCAGAATCCTAGAGCTCAACTGGGAAGAAGTGACTGTACTGAAACGTACACTTTTCCGTCACAGTTTTCCCCAGCGTTTTTGGCTGCCAAGGGTACATATTTTGTCTGCAATGACCGAGCATATACATGGTTGCCCCCTGATTTCTCGGGCACATGTTATATTGCAAATCTGCTACCGCCAACATTTACTGCTGCCTCTGACTATCACAAGACCAGAGTTGTGAGAGGCGTGATTAGTAAGGAGGATACTGCCGGTCAGGAAGCGGGAGATTTCTTTTTGGGTTTCCTGCCGTTTTGGGGACCTATGGTTAATAGTAGGAACCTGAGACAACTGACTTGTGTGGTTGAATCCACTGTTAATGTTACGGCTGGTGCCCTTGGTAATTTGACAGCTGAGCTCCAGGCGGATCGCCTCATGACTTTGCAGAACCGCATGGTTCTAGACGTTATACTTGCAGACCGCGGTGGGGTATGTAAGGTTATCCAATCTACTTGTTGCATTTTCATACCAGACAACGCTCCAACAGTTTATCAAGCCATCTCCAAACTACATAAAATATCTGAGTCCATACACGTGGATAAAGGAGATTGGTCACTGGTGGGGTGGTTCTGGGAACTGATATTTGCCTGGGGTTGGAAAGTTCTGATGGTCATTGGAATGATCTTAGCCATCCTTTTCTTGTTCTGTCTGTGCATACAGTGTGCTCCTGCGATATGTGGCCTCTGTGCTACATTATGTTTAAGGAAACCTGTATCGAGGGACAAGCTAAGTAATAGGATGATGCTACAGCAACATCTCCATGACTTCGTGAATATTGACCTAGACTCGGATTGAAATGAGTATAGTTATTGCCTATGTAAGGGCAAAAGGAGGGTCTGTCGTACTTTGAAATTCAGGACCGCGTAGGAGGCAGGGCCCTACCCCTGTCTATCCCGGTATTAGCGAACCGCGAATGGTCAATACGGTATGTACAAGTGCTTTGTGTAACGTTTTAGCTATGAATGCACTGTGTATACGTTATTATACATCACTACGTGGGTTCCATCTTAAAGCGGTGGCCATCTTATGGTTGCCCTCACATAGGCTACATAACATGAAGCAAATACGGGCCTTTTAGAGCACATGTGCCTTCCTTTGACTTCTCTGTGACCTGGGCAGCTTGGCTCCGCTGCCCCAGGTCAGTCCGGTCTCACGAGCTCCCCGTCCTCTGGCCACCTGTGATTAGCATCAGGGCTTGACACACCATAAAGCCTTTTCATCCTACACAAGCCTCCAGCTAATCTCTTTCACACCTGATTGTTCCTGCTTTATGGCTTGTTTTCCAAACAGTAGATGCTCATGTTTATTGGGGCCTATCGATATCTGATGTGGGATCTGAGCCTTGCTGGGTAAATAATTGCGGGCTGGCTTAACTGGAATGTGGGATGGTCATCATGACTCTGCCTTTTCGTTTGTAATGTATACATATAAATGACCATGCCATAAAACAAGGAATGTATGCCTGAAGCAGGATATTTTGTATTTAAGAAGAAGCCCGTTTCTGTGATTTTTAGCAGTCTCCTGAGAACATACACGCTGTTGTACTTCTAGGATACCTGTAATTGGTCTGCAGCCAATAAACTGATCTTTGACTTCACCCAGAAGACTCTGTGTTTCTGTAGGTCTGAAACAGGAAGAACCCGAAGTCATAGGGTGTGTTCCCCTGCACCGCTGGGCTTAAAATTCCCAGTACTTCAGCTGAAGCTACATCCTTAACACCATTTTGTAAAAACATTGGCTGAAGCCAGCGGCGACTGCTTAAGACCAATGTTGGACAGACAAACAAAACATGATCCAGGTTCTGGATGCTCAGCTCACAAAAATTACACATTTTTCAATTTTTCATGTTCTGGGACCAATTTACTGTTAGATCGTTTAAAGGAAAAAGATTCATGCGACATAGGGTGAGCCAACGTCAAATTCCATGTTCTAGGTTCCAGGATAAATATTTCTGGGAAATTCTCGCGGAGCTCGTCCTGGATATTATCTTTAATCTCTCTTTAGTATTGCAAAATTTAATATCTCTATTAAAGCTGATCTTACCACTTAAGATTTTTAAAAAGGATTTAAATTCTAATGGCGGGAGGGTAATCACTGATTCTTCTTGTACACAGAAGAGTTTTAGTGCCAGAGAGAAATCACAATATAGGGAATATTTCCCCCCAATACCGCCAAAGATTTCTTGACACATGAAACCTCTTAATGAATAAGGCTCGCTATTTTTTAACTGGTATCCCCAACATAAAACCCTAGATACACCTTGGATATAGGAGCTTATCAGGCCAAATTCCAATCAAATAGCAGCTGATGGAACGAATGTGTTAAAATTGCACAATTTACGTAAAATCTGTCCTTCAATCCTATCTAAAAAACTACAGTCCTTTACAGGGATTGATTCTCTAGCATAAAGCAGAGTTGGAGGAATTTTTGCTTTGAAAACCGTGAGCAGATGTAAAAAATGCCTTCTGCCCATTACACTATAGAAAATGCGCTCACCATTAGCGTTGGATATAGCTTTACAGGAGCTGTGTTCGATATGAAATATATTCTTCATATTACCCGCTATTAGTTTCCCTAAGTAAAGGTATGAATCTACTACCTCCAGCTTTTCAGGACCAATTTACCACTTAAAATTACTTGATTTTCTACTTCTGTTGCATTTCATGATTAAAATTTTGCTTTTTGATACATTTATCTTCCAATAATGAGCCATCGTGTAATTCTGTAATGATATCAGCTTTTCTTTCAGCCCAATAGGGGTTAGGTCCTTCACTACTATATCGTCTGCATAAAGGAGACATGCGAAAGGACGGCTGCCTATCTTTGGTGCATCTCCCTCTAACTGGAAAAAACGATTGGGTAAATCTTCTATATATAAAGAAAATAGTGGCGGTCCTAGGAGGCAACCTTGTTTCAGGCCATTGTCTATGGGAATTACAGATGATAAGCCTTGGTTTCTTCCCATTAGTACCTGGCACCAAGTTTGAGAATGTAATGCAATAATTAAGGATAGCTGGGAAGCAGGCAGTCCCATATTATGTAGTTTTCTCCAAAGTAATGGTCAGTCTACCTTATCGAACGCCGTTGAAAAATCCATGAAGTCTGTGTAAACGTTTGACCTATGAGAGATCGTGTATTTCTCCTCAATTAGTTCAACATGGAGATGTTATCCAGAGTGGAATGATTTTTCCTAAAACCTGCTTTTTCTATAGGGAGGACCTTCTTCTCCATTACCCATTCCGTAAGGTGATCAAGAATACTATGTGCAAATATTTTCCCCGCTGCATCTAATAAGGCTATTTGCCGATAGTTACCCGGATGGGTTCTAGGGCCCTTTTTGTGCAGCGGTATTAAAATACTTCCGGACCAAGATGGCGGTGTCTTCCCCTGAGAATAACAGAAATTAAACAATGGGGAAAGGTACGTGGCCCACAAAAGTGGCTCTTTTTTGATTACTGTCATGGGGATTTCATCCAGACCTATTGCTCCTGAAGATCTCATTTTTTTAATAGATCCAACCACGTCATTCAATGAATGGGCATAGTTGAATATAGAAGTTTCAAAGGAGTCAGGTGCAGCGGGGACAAAGCTGGTAGAATTAAAATTCGCAGAGTAGAGTTCTACCAGGTGAAGTTTCCAAACGTCTTCTTTAATAGGAATCGGGAGAGATTTCAGTCTTGTGCAGCAACAGTCAACGATTATTTCCCAAAACTTTTTAGAGTTATTTTTTTAGGCCGCCTCTTTTAACTGCACCCATGCGCCATCTTCCTTTATTTGTTTTAAGGAGCGTTTTTTCCTCTGCCTTTTCCTCTTTAATAGGTTTATTAGATTACTTTGTTCGATAGAAAAATTCAGGAACTGGGCCCTCACTAATTTATTTATTTCCCTATTTAAGGTGAGCATTGGATTAAAATATGATCTCTGTTTAGCTGGAGCATGCGATGATTTACATAATGTAGCCAAAGAACCTATATTATGGGGAAAGGCTTCAAGTAAATCAAATTGAGGAGAGTCACACTCTGCCATTATTAATTGCTGTTGATCTTTTATCAAAGCTGTTAAGTTTGCTTTTAATTTAGCGGTCACTTGAGTATTCCAGAGAAATCACTCGTATGTGTGTATGAAGAACGAATTGTGCACTTGCTGGACTGTTTAATCACCATTAACCATCTCTATTGGTCGACGTTGTCTGCTCATACAATGAAACAAGGACAGACTTTTACACGGCGGCCATCATAGAGTGGATATAATTTATATATTGAAATTCATAAAACATTATGTTTGACATTCATTTAATTTCTCAAGAGACCCGGGTTTGCCTAAAGAAGTAAACATTTAAATTCCAATTGTTATTTAATCGCCATTAACCATCACTGTTGAACAACATTTGTCTGCACATAAAATGCAACCAAAGACACACCATTCAAACCATTATAGTTTTTACATGGTGGTCATCTTGATGTAGGTTGAATATATGTATTTTAATTCATAATACATTGCATTTAACATATGTTTCATTTTCAAAGAGATCCTGATTTGCCTACCAATGTAAGCATTTATATCTTCAATATGTATAACAGTCATGCTTCTTTAACTTTAAAATTACGCCCTGAATGGGCAATGTGTTTCCTCTTTCTAATATAAACAAATAATATCCTAAGGTCTCTTTTTTATCCTACGTGTACCCACATCTCTTTGTCACTATTTAATCCTTTCGGGGTTAAGGTCTGCATTTCTATCATATACTTAGATTCCAACTGGCGCAATTTTCCCTCCTCTTTCATTAGAGGCGATCTGATCCAAACAGAAATATCACAGACACACACACACACACACAAACACATATACATATATATATATATATATATATATATATATATATATATATATATATATATATATATATATATATATATATATATATATATATATATATATATATATACATATAAATATATATCTCAGCAACTCGCGATATTCACCCGCTTGCGCGCGGAAATCACCAGCGTAGACCAACTATGTTCAGCATTATTTTATTTTCTCTGTTTCAGGACGCGTTTCGGCCGTCCAAGCGGCCTTGATCACCTGATCATATGTCACGAGACTACCCATTTTTAAAGTGCAAGTGCAGCATAATCATTGATAGACATGAAAGACATACTAATGTTTGTATAAATAAATTTCAACATTGTTTATACATTTTATAAGAATGCATTTTCCCATATATATTGGAAATCTAAAAGATATAATAAAAGCATAAATGCCTTATTCTCCTCATACATGTTTTCTTAAGTATATTGATCAATCTTGTGGTGGAACAATATATATTGCATTTTATCCAACCTTTCTCATGAATCAATTTTTTGCACAATGTACATCACATAATATTAAGTGTTCACCAAAACGATAACAATCTGAAAGATTTTTTCCTTTTCCAAAAAGTGCTATAGTGCTATAATACCATGCGTTTAAAGTAACAAAGACCTAAATGCTACATTCCAAAAGTGACTAGTGCATTTAAAAAAGTGGCATAAATCCATTGAACACATGTTTTAAAAAAAACTCCAAATTCAATAGTAAGAGATACTGTTCATTCTATATATGACACAATTTTAAAAAAGAGAGTGTATGAGGTTAATGAGAATAAATAATGCTAAAACATTGGCAACAGCCCAGCGACATGTCTAAAACAATCAATAAAAAGACACATAGATAAAAACTACCCATGAAATTCTTAAAACTAATCGTAAAAAACAATGTCACAGGACTATAGCCACTGTGATAGATAATCATTCCCATATACCCATTTTTCTCACTCGCCTTAATTTACTAGTATCAACAAGTTTTTACAGGTTTTCAGGGACAGGATATTCTATATTTGCTTGTGTAGTAGATGGTATAGCCATATTGTAGGGGATCTGATATTTTACACTCAAATGCCATATATACACTATTGTCTAAAAATACAATTTTGCTCATAAAAGGGTATGTAAGTCCTCCGTTGTGTTCAAACCACCCAGTCACTTGCAATTGAAATCCAATATGTAATTAGTCTCTAATCGTCGTAGAGAAGCTTCCCTATCCCCTCCTCTCTTTGTTATAGGGATTGATTCAATAGCAAAATAGTGGAGAAATCGAGGGTCACTATTGTGTGTAATTTCAAAGTGTCTTGCAACGGGATAGTTCTGATCTTTATTCGTTATTGCCCTTAAATGCTGTAAGATGCGCTTATGTACTGCCAATTTGGTACTGCCTACATATTTTAGGTGACAGTCACACTCCAAGACATACACACAGTATTCAGTTTTGCATGTCAAATGTTGTTTGATTTCTCTGTTATTATCAGAGAAAAATGTCCTGCAAGTTTTGGTATTGGTTCCAAATTGGCATGCCCTACAGCTTGAGCATTCATAAAATCCCTTTCTAGTCGGTAGCCAGCTCTCCTTTTTAAAATTCTCCTGACTTTTTTTGGCCAAAACATTATCCATGCTTGTAGATTTACGAAATGCTATGGCAGGGTTTGCGGGCATTAAGTCACCTATCACCGGGTCATCTCGAACAAAATGCCAGTTGCGTCTAACAATGTTTCTCAACTCCTTTTCCTGTTTTGAGTAAGTTAAAATTAGACGAACTGGCTCCAACTTTTCATTTCCTGTCTCTGTTTTATATTGGAGGAGTTCTTCCCTTGGCTTGAGCTGTGACTTGGTCATGGCTGCTTTAACTACTCTGGGGCTATATCCTCTATCTAAAAACCTTGCCTGGCTTTCAATTTGTTTAACTTTCATATCCAATGGATCACTACATATGCGTCTTATACGGAGCATCTCCCCATAGGGTATGCTGTTTATCAAATGTTTGGGGTGTGCACTCGTAGCATGTAGTAGTGTATTGCCCGCGGTAGGTTTTCTCAAAAGGGTAGTTACCAGCATATTGTTATATACTAAAACCTGTACGTCTAAAAATGTCACTGAGCATTTGCTGATGTTGGAAGTAAAATTAAGATTAAAATCATTATGGTTAATACTCTCTACAAATTGTAAAACACTCTCCTCAGTTCCTCGCCAAACAATAAATAAATCATCAATAAAGCGCATCCAGGAGACTATATTGCATTTACAGGTTTGTTCAAATTCTCGCTTGAGGACCAGCTCCTCCCACCAACCCATAAACAAACAGGCATAGCTGGGAGAGAAGCTGGCTCCCATAGCTACACCTTGCATCTGTTGATAAAATTGGCCATTGAAAAGGAAGTAATTATTTTCTAAACAGAAAGATAACATATTTAACAACATTCGTGTATGTTCTGTATGTTCCATCGATCTTCTGCTCAAAAAATATTCAACTGCTCTTAAACCATCCATATGCCTAATGCATGTATATAAGGAGGTTACGTCCAGCGTTACTAATAATAGATCTGTATTCCAAGCTAGATCTTTAATTTTATTGAGAAAATCACTAGTATCTTGTATATAGGAATCTAGCATCTTCATATGAGTCTGTAAGAAATAATCTATGTATTTGGAAAGATTTTCTAATGGCCCATTACATGCTGCAATAATGAGTCTTCCAGGTGGGGTGGTTAGACTCTTGTGGACCTTAGGTATAAAATAAATATACGGTACTAGTGGATGTTCTTTTTTTATAAACCTATATTCATCCCAACTCAAGAGTCCCAAACCTTTCCAAGCCAACAGACTTTGGAATAGCATATCTTGCATTGCTTTATATTTCAATGAAGTACTTTTTCTTTAACATTGGACGTCATTTAATTGTCTATATGCTTCCTTAAGATAATCCGATACTGGCCATAGGACAATGTTTCCACCTTTGTCCGAGTTTCGTATTATCAAGTCCCCTTTCTGCAGTTTCTCCAACAATTGTTGATATTTTCTTTCTTCATTTGAATATTTTTTCTTTTGCCTATTGTTGGTAAGGGCCAGTCTTTTGATTTGCGCCACAACGTGTTCATTAAATGCATCCAAGCCATCACTTGACGAAATAGGGATAAATTTGGATTTCGGTTTAAAATGGGTTTCTGATTTCTTTTGACCCATAAACGCTGCTGCTTCCTGCATATTATTATTATCCCCTGAAGCAAGTTGACACATATCCTGCAAAAGGCCTAAGTCTGAGATCTTCAATCCTGGTGCCTCAATTTAATTAGTTGGATTTATTCCATGGTCTATAGTTGCTCTTTGTAGATGATATTTTTTAACCTTCAGTTTGCGGATAAATTGATACACATCAGCTCTTGTTTTAGTGTATTGGAAGTTTGATTCCGGGCAAAAACTGAGTCCCAAACAAAGTAGTTGTCTTTCTGCTTCCGACAGCTCAATTGTACTGAGATTGATGATGGATTTAATTTTCTCATCTTCTGATACCCTGCCGGTGCATGATGCTTCTTTCTCCTTGGCTTCTAATACCTGCTACCTCTGCCCCGACCCCGTTTCTTTTGTTTTACATCGTTTGTGGACCTGGCGTCTCCCCCTTCTCCTCTGGCATCTTGTTTTGCCTTTACTCCTTGCGGGCGTGGTCTCAATGTATCCCTCCTGCTTTGTTTCAGAACTTCCAATTCTTCCCCCAATGTCAGTTTCACTCCAGTTGTTCTATTGGCACATTCACTGTCCGATTCACTTTCAGGTGCCGAACTGGAAAGTGAAGACATTTCCACTTACTGTTGTTTTACCCCTTTATTTCCTTGAATGCGTTTTTTAGCTGTGGCTGCTCTAAGCGAGTCATAACGGCGTGCAAAGGTAAAGATCTGACCATGTAAATAATCATCTCGATCTCTTTTGAATTTGTACGTTTTGCGTATTTTGATTTTATCTTTTTCTTTAGTTAACCTACTGATCATATCCTTCCTCAGTTTTGTTGTCAGGTCCTGGTGAGACTCTTCACTCTGCTGTTTTATTTTGGCTTCCAGGGCATCAATTTTAACCTGTAAATCTGCCCCGTCTAGCTCTGCATATTTGACCAGGATTTGTACGAGGCGTTTTGACGATTCCAGATTACATTGTCCCCATTCCGCCTTCATCAAGGGGTTGGGTGCCTCATAACTGGGAGCCAGCATGATACGAAGCCCCCTGGGAATTCTTCCTACGTCCAAATACCTTTTAAGTGAGCGCGCTTCCCACCATTTGGCCTGCTCTTGCTTTTTATACTTTTCTAATAATCTGAAGGATTCCTTTAGCCCAGTAGGTTCAGTTCCGGTATTTATGCATGCATCATTGTTGTTAGTTACAGCCTCATTCTCTAAGGCATCTGAGAATATATCGTCCGCGGCAAGCTCACGGGATCTTCGTACGTCATCAGACATTTTGTGAGAAAAGATTTTTGAAAATATGCTTTGCTTGACCAGAGGTCGCCTCTGTATGTTGTGAGTTTATATTACACCGTGTGACTAGCCAGTCCTTGCGATATAATCACCCACTCTATTCCAGCCTCCTGTGTAAGCTTTAACCACCCGACCCACGTAGCTGTTGTGCCAGTGCGCGTTTACCTTATACTGCCAGAGAGTTTCTCGTGTTGCCTCCGTCTCTTGTCTGCTCAGCCGAGCGACCTTGTTGACCGAAGCAAAATCTTCTGTTTCTTGTCTCAGTTCAGTTATCCACGCTACTTCTTCCGACTGCAATATTAATGTCGCAAAGCCACATGGGGAGCTTACACCATTTCCTCATTCGGAACTCCACTGAGTGTCCCCGGGGTCCACGCCAATTCAACACCACAAGCCCGCAGTGTTGAAAGCCGAGAAGCGCCGACGGGCAAGTAGGGGGGTCTACGAACCGGCGGCAATCCAATGGCGGTAATACTTCTCAGCAACTCGCAATATTCACCCGCTTGCGCGCGGAAATCACCAGCGTAGACCAACTATGTTCAGCATTATTTTATTTTCTCTGTGTCAGGACGCGTTTCGGCCGTCCAAGCGGCCTTGATCACCTGATCATACGTCACGAAATTACCCATTTTTAAAGTGTAAGTGCAGCATAATCATTGATAGACATGAAAGACATACTAATGTTTGTATAAATACATTTCAACATTGTTTATACATTTAATAAGAATGCATTTTCCCATATATATTGGAAATCTAAAAGATATAATAAAAGCATAAATGCCTTATTCTCCTCATACATGTTTTCTTAAGTATATTGATCAATCTTGTGGTGGAACAATATATATTGCATTTTATCCAACCTTTCTCATGAATCAATTTGTTGCACAATGTACATCACATAATATTAAGTGCTCACCAAAAAGATAAAAATCTGAAAGATTTTTTCCTTTTCCAAAAAGTGCTATAGTGCTATAATACCATGCGTTTAAAGTAACAAAGACCTAAATGCTACAATCCAAAAGTGACTAGTGCATTTAAAAAAGTGGCATAAATCCATTGAACACATGTTTTTAAAAAAACTCCAAATTCAATAGTAAGAGATACTGTTCATTCTATATATGACAACATTTTAAAAAAGAGAGTGTATGAGGTTAATGAGAATAAATAATGCTAAAACATTGGCAACATCCCAGCGACATGTCTAAAACAATCAATAAAAAGACACATAGATAAAAACTACCCATGAAATTCTTAAAACTAATCGTAAAAAACAATGTCACGGGACTATAGCCCCTGTGATAGATAATCATTCCCATATACCCATTTTTCTCACTCTTCTTAATTTACTAGTCTCAACAAGTTTTTACAGGTTTTCAGGGACAGGATATTCTATATTTGCTTGTGTTGTAGATGGTATAGCCATATTGTAGGGGATCTGATATTTTACACTCAAATGCCATAATACACTATTGTCTAAAAATACAGCACAGTTTGTTCACAATTTTGCTCATAAAAGGGTATGTAAGTCCTCCGTTGTGTTCAAACCACCCGGCCACTTACAATTGAACTCCAATATGTAATTAGTCTCTAATCGTCGTAGAGAAGCTTCCCTATCCCCTCCTCTCTTTGTTATAGGGATTGATTCAATAGCAAAATAGTGGAGAAATCGGGGGTCACTATTGTGTGTAATTTCAAGTGTGTATGAAGAAAGAATTGCGCACTCGCTAGACTGTTTAATCACCATTAACCATCTCTATTGGTCGACGTTGTCTGTCCATACAATGAAACAAGGACAGACTTTTACACGGCGGCCATCTTAGAGTGAATATAATTTATATATTAAAATTCATAAAACATTATGTTTGACATTCATTTAATTTCTCAAGAGACCCGGTTTTGCCTAAAGAAGTAAACATTTAAATTCCAATTGTTATTTAATCGCCATTAACCATCACTGTTGAACAACATTTGTCTGCACATAAATTGCAACCAAGGACAGACCAAGGACAGACCATTCAAAACATTATAGTTTTTACATGGTGGTCCTCTTGATGTAGGTTGAATGTATGTATTTTAATTCATAATACATTGCATTTAACATATGTTTCATTTTCAAAGAGATCCTGATTTGCCTACCAATGTAAGCATTTATATCTTCAATATTTATAACAGTCATGCTTCTTTAACTTTATAAAATTACGCCCTGAATGGGCAATGTGTTTCCTCTTTCTAATATAAACAAATAATATCCTAAGGTCTCTTTTTTATCCTATGTGTACCCACATCTCTTTGTCACTATTTAATCCTTTCGGGGTCAGGGTCTGCATTTCTATCATATACTTAGATTCCAACTGGCGCAATTTTTCCTCCTCTTTCATTAGAGACGATCTGATCCAAACAGAAATATCACAGATACACACACACACACACACAAACACATATACATATATATATATATATGGTTGACATTCTAATAAAATATGCGGAGATTGACAGAGACACTATCATTAAAGAAATTGATGAACTAAATGCCACATTAGAAGCCAGTGAACAGAAGGAGTTAGTTGCCAAAGGCCGAGCAGACATCTTATCAAGACTAACAAACTATGAAGCCACAATCAAAACTCGAAAAGCCTTCAAGTTTGCCCGTGATCAGGATGATTATTTGTCTGGCAGAGTCTTCACTTTCTCATGGAAATTCGACAATGTAAAAAACACCACCATGGCCTCAAGCTCCACCTTACAACCAGTACCGGGTGCAATGAGCAATATTCCTGCACAAGGAGACTCTGACTCCCTAACCAGTTATGATTCTGAGGACAGTGCAAACACCACACCTCTTCAGGCAAATACAGAAGAAATCGTCAAACATACCTTGGGGGAACAGTTAAGTTTTTTAACAATGGACAGGCGAGCGACCTTACGCCCAAGTAACAGACAAAACACCATACCCGCAACTCCAGCAAATCCAGGCGGGAGAGACGCAAACGGCGGCTCAATAGCTCCCAAAAGGGGCAAAGGATGGTGGAGGCGCAATCGCCAGTAGAACAAGACAATACAATCATCAATCTCACGGATACCACCTTGACGACAGCGGAAATCCAACTGTTATCACTGGGCTTATCTTATTGCCCGGAGTCAAATTTTTCGAACAAACAATCTCGGGTGGACATTTACAAATTTATTCAAAAGATAAAACTAAGAAAATACTTTCAACCTAACAAGACTGAACCCACCAACAAGGCTAATTCTGCCAGCACATCTAATCTCACAGTTGCTGACCTCTCCATTCTTGGTGATTTACACTCATTAGCCAATGATGATGAAATTGATATGACTGTAAATTCGGATCAGATTGTTGGATTGGGGGGAAATGTAGGAATGGCGGCTGCTAGTTCTTTCAGCCCTCAATCAACATTTTATCCATTGATGCCCAAGGACTGTGTGGATGTTTTTAGTGATATGGTTGTGGAAGATCTAAAGAAATTACAAACTTCTGTACAAACCAGTCATAAGAAATATAACTACAAAGTCAGAAATTATTGGGCTCTAATCAATAAATTACGTAATAAGCATGATATTGTTGTAATGAATGCTGATAAGGGAGGCAATATAGTCATGTGGCCTAGGGCTGACTATATGAAAGAAGCAGAACGACATCTATCTGACACCAATTGCTATGCTAAAGCGAGTAAAGCAGACATGAATATAGCCAAGGAAGTTGTAACTAAGAAACTACTTTCATGGAAGAGACAGGGGCTCTTGACCAAACAAGAATTTCTTTTCTTGAAAAATGAGTATCCCACCATCCCCATCATGTACTTCATTCCTAAAGTACATAAGGCCTATAATTTCAGCCAGGAATAACGTTTTGGAGGCAATATCCATGTATGTAGATTACTTTCTTCAGCCCCACATGTTCAGTTTGCCTTCGTTTATCAGAGACACTGGGGACTTTTTAATGAAAATCAATTCAATTGACTGGCAACCTAATTGGTGGCTTATAACCCTTGACATGACATCATTATACACTTGTATTCTTCATTCTCAAGGTATAGCCGCAATTAAATATTTTCTCAGGAGTCGTGCCATTGGCCTACAAGATCACAACAATATGCTACTTCAGATGATAGAGCTCTGCCTAAATAACAACTTTATCCTTTTCAATAAAATCCCCTACAAACAACTTAGAGGAGTTGCGATGGGTGCATGTTTCTCTCCAACATACGCCTGCCTTTTGGTTGGATGGTGGGAGGAGGATGTACTCAAAGTAACACATGAACAAACTTGGAATGACCATGTTATATACTATGGCAGATATATCGACGATATATTTGTCATTTGGGATGGTACAGAATGTGAAGCAAAATAATTTGTTTCAGCCATCAATCATAATTCTATGAATCTTCAATTCACAGCCACAGTCAGCAAAGAGAGGGTAGACTTTCTTGATGTTGAGGTTTACATTGTGGATAGCTGTTTACAAACTAGACTTCACAGGAAGAGCACTGCTGGTAATTCCACTCTACATGCCAGCAGTGCTCATCCACGTCATCTGATTCACAGCATTCCGTACGGAGAATTTCTCAGAACACGGCGTATTTGCAGTTTAGAGACAGAATTGATTAAATGTCAAAAGGAGGCTTTTTCTCGTTTTTTAGACCGTGGTTATGAACGTTCAAATCTGCAAAAAGCTTTGGACAAGGCCAATTGCCGTCTACGTGACCTCTGTCTGCAAACAAAGAAAAGCCTTGCCACTACAGTATGTAATCAACCCACATCAGATGACAAGCAAACTATTCGCTTAATTACCACCTTTAGTAAACAACATAAAAACATCAGACACATTGGTGCCGATTCCGATCCTGGAGAAATTTTCCCCGTACGAATCGTATCCGGATTTTTTTCCGAACGAATCGTACAAGTACCGTACAAACTGGCAAGTACGATTCGTATGGGAAAAAATACATACGAATCGCATTGGGAAAATTCCCCGACACGTCCTCGGGTCGGGAAAAGTGTCCGACACGTCCCCGGACGATTTTCCGTACGAATCGTAAAACTGAAGTCCGAGCGCGCAAGTACGATCCGTCCTGTACGTCCGATTGTACAACCGTATGGAAAAAACACTGTACGAAGCGAACTTCTATAGCAACCATGGAGACATGTGCCCGCATACGCGCCGCCCCCCCCAGCCCCCGTATGTACGCGCCGTCCCCCCACCCGTGTATGTACACCCGTGTATTTACACCCGTGAATGTACACCCGTGTATGTAAACCTGTGAATGTACACCTGTGTATGTACACCCGTGTATGTACGAGACGTACCCCCACCCGTGAATGTACACCCATGTATGTACACCTGTGTATGTACACCCGTGTATGTACGAGACGTACCCCCACCCGTGAATGTACACCAGTGTATGTACACCCGTGTATGTACACCCGTGTATGTACGAGACGTACATTCACGGGTGGGGGTACGTCTCGTACATACACGGGTGTACATACACGGGTGTACATTCACGGGTGGGGGTACGTCTCGTACATACACGGGTGTACATACACGGGTGTACATACACTGGTGTACATTCACGGGTGGGGGTACGTCTCATACATACACGGGTGTACATACACGGGTGTACATACACGGGTGTACATTCACGGGTGGGGGTACGTCTCGTACATACACGGGGGCTGGGGGGGACGGCACGTACATACGGGGGCTGGGGGGGGCGGCGTGTACCGGGCCCCCTATACCGCTCGCATCGCGGCGTAATTACCTTTTCCGGCACTTTTTTGGTGCCGTAAAAATATTGCCGTCCGGACTGCTGTCGGTACGAATCGTACTTGCTGGTACGAAAAACATGCCTAACTCCGTCCGGACGTCACGTCCGCGGTGTCCCGGATCACATTCGTATGTATTTTACTGTCGGTCGGTGTTTTGTCCGACTCGTACGGAAATGGTGTTTCCGTACGAATCGTACTTGCAAGTTTGTAGGGTTTTTTTCCCGGGTACGAGTCGGACGGAGAAAACGCTCCGACTGACGGTTCGTACCCGGTTTTTCCAGGATCGGAATCGGCACCATAGTGTATAAACATTGGCCCATAGTTTTAACAGATCTGACATTGAGATTCCTACTGCCCACATTGCCTAACATAACGTACAGGCGAGCACCTTCAATGAAGGATGCCCTGATTAAAACCAGTCCTGAAGTTGTAAAGAAAATAACTTGGCTTTCCAAAACTGGCTTTTTCAAATGCTCATCGTGTCGAGCTTGTAAGTTTGGTCTGAATCTGTCCGAATACCACACAGCATTCAGCGATATTCCGATTCAATTAAAAGAGCACTATTCCGTATATGCCTACCAACTACAATGTACTTGCCAGTTAAAATACATAGGCAGCACCAAGTTACCAGTTTTCAATCGAATTCTTCAGCACTTGCGCGCCATAGTCATTTCTTATGAAAATTATCCAGCGGCGCATCATTTCAAGGCTGTCCATAGCAACAATCTGAAGGAGCTAACTTATTCGGTGATTGGTTCGGTTCCCCCAAATCATTGGGGGGGGGGTAACATGGAGAAAAAACATAGGCAATTGGAATCTTCTTTTATCCTCATGTTAGATACACGTACACCACATGGGTTGAACACTAGTGAGGATTTACATCACTTCCTATGATATCAACAAACTGATGCAATTTACTTAGATGATAAGTTCCATTGGGACATTCATCTTTGAGGTGGGCTTATCTCTCTAGTATCTCACAATGCAATTTAATGTGTGTGTTTCTCATTATTTAAGAGGGTGATACAGTCCTTGCTATGTCTATCATTGTTTGAACCCCCTCAATGCTGACATCTTTCACTTTGGACATCTAATCTCTTTGGAAATCTGCAATCAGCCAAATTTATGGCTATATTCACCTTTATTTGACGTAAATATATCAATTTCTCTGCATTCATGTAAGCTGTCTGCTGCACTTCCATTTTTTTTAAACTCATTTGTGAGGGATTTTTCATTCACTATTGTTTTTTTTCGCTTTCACTTTTAGCGTATACAAAATAAAAACATTTTTTGTTTGCCTATTTAGTCAAAGAGGTTACAATAGGTGATCAACTTGTTCATAAAGAATTACATACCATATGTAAACAGGGGATATGTCTATCCTATTCATATTATTGGTCGACTTTGTTTTAGAGATATGAGATATTAATCAAGTGGCACTAGCCAAACACTTGAATTTTGTTAGAAACTATTCTTCAAAAATAAAAAAAAATTCACTAAAATATTTGACAGTTTCAACATCGTTGTTATCAGTAAATTATTTACAGCAACCAAGATTAAACTAAAATTGTCAGTGATTAATTTTAAATATCCAGATTAGTGATGTAACAATCTCACAACATTAAGCAATAAGACTAATCATGAATATAATTTTCCTCTTTGAACAGACTTTGCAATGTAAATTAGTTACATGATCAATTTGTTCTTTGTAAATGTACGATAGTCTTTCAACTCTGTTTAGGGCTATCATGTGAAAGCCATCGATTGAATGAATCCCATTGGTAACAATTTATTTAAAAATGGAGTCCGGTCACCGGCGCGTAAGGTGAACAAGATCGTTTTTACGATCGAAACGCGTCCGGGGCGGACACTTGTCTGCTTATTTTGGTGACATGCAATAAACGTATAAAAGAAGCTGCAAACTGTTTCCGTGGATGCTAATTATTTAAATCTTTAAATTTCTCGCATTGCAAGGATTGCGCTTTGAATTCTCTTAAATAAAATTCTTTGTTTGTGCCCTGAGCCGTGTCCCGCTTGCTGGACTCTTAAGGCGAGCACTTGGTGTGGATTAATAATCGGGAACGCTGAAACTGACTTGGGACACGCCCTCTCGGTCTGGAGCTCCGCGCTTATCAGCAAATAGGTTCAGTACGAGGAGTACAAACGCGGCGCCCCCCCGAGCTAAGCCATCGCCAATTGGTGTGTATTTTTAGCGAGGGGAGAGAGGAGGCAGCACAGTGCTGCCTGATAAGGGCACAAACAAGGTACAAAACTAAGAGTGGGAATAATATACCTGGGAGTTCTGAGGTGAAACACAGTCCAACGCCAGCAAAATGGAGCATCACTAGATGTTTGGAGTTTCTTATTACTAAATGAGGCATCACGATGGACTTCAGTAACCACCATGCAGTTCACCCAAATTCACAAGCGGATATAACACACCTGCATCATGGGGGAGGAGTCAAGAGACTGCCTCTTAGGGAATGGTTCCGGAGTCAAACCCAGGACAATCTCATCATTCGTGAGACCGGCACTGATGACGGCCAAGGAGGCCAGAAACGCGTCTGCCTGAACATTTCACGCATTGCAAGGATTGCGCTTTGAATTCTCTTAAATAAAATTCTTTGTTTGTGCCCGGAGCTGTGTCGCGCTTGCTGGACTCTTAAGGCGAGCACTTGGTGTGATATATATACATATATACATATATATATATATATATACATATATATATATATATATATATATACACACATACATATACCTAAATTATAAACTATTTGAAACATACTAGTGACATATTATAACAACAATAGCATATGCGGTAGAAAAAGGACATGAAATGATAATACCTTATGCGAATAGACATCATAGAGCTGCTTGACCAACTGCTACATCTGCCTTCTGCCAGGCATCCTATGGACGTTTGTCTTTGTCGCTGCCCTGCAGATGTCAGTCAAGGACACTCTGGCGTATAGGGCAGAGGAAGATGCGACCTTGCGTGTAGAATGTGCTGCAACCTTGGAAACCAGAGGGCGGTCAGCCCTCTCATGACAGAATAGAATAGTCGATGATACCCAGCGAGCAATAGATGCCCGCGTCAAAGCCTGACCCGTCCTAAGGGCAGAGAAGGCAATGAGAAATTGAGTAGATTTTCGGAAAGGCTGAGTCCTTTGCAAGTAGAACTTTAAGCATTGTTTAATGTCCAGAGAATGGAGTGCTCTCTCAGCTGGCGCAGATGGAGCTGAAAAGAAGGAGGGCAAAACCACTGGCTCATCTATATGAAATGCAGAAGGTACTTTAGGAATAAAAGATGGATTGGAACGAAGAATTACCCTATCCTGTATAAATTGCAGGTAAGGCTCCGTCATTGTGAAGGCCTGAATTTCACTAATACATCTAGCTGACACAATGGCCAATAGGAAGGCCACCTTCCAGGAGAGGTACTTCAAGTAACACTTGTTAATTGGTAAAAAGGGTCACTTTATAAGCTGTGACAATATTTAACTGCCATAGCACTGGAGGAGGTCTTACTGGAAGATAGACACTGAAAAGACTTACATTAACTATTTTATCAGCCTGTTAGACCACAAAAACAAGCAACCAGAACATCATCTATATCTGGAGATTGCCGCCAAGTATGCTTTGATGGACGCCTGTGCCAGACCAGCTTTGGCGAGAGACAAGAGATAGGGCAAAATGTCCTCAGGTGGCAACAAGCGAGGATCGCAAGAGTGCATGGGACAGCATATGCAAAATCTTTTCCACTTGGCTGAGTAGCATTTGATCGTAGAAGAAATTGGGATTTCTGTAGTATTGCTTGGCATTCCTCAGAAATCGCTAGTTGTCTAAGTTCTGTGTAATGAGGAGCCAAGCCGACAAGTGTAGTGTGTGAATTTGAGGATGAACCACTTTGCCCTGGTTCATGGAGAAAAGATTTTCTCTTGACTGGAACAGGATTGGAGAAGACCTTGATAGGCGATACAACTCTGTGAACCAGTATTGTCGCACCCACGATGACACGGCAAGACTCTCGTTTGATCTTTTGCAGGACTTTTGGAATGAGAGGAAACAGAGGGAATGCATAAGCAAACTTTACCTCCCAAGAGAAGTAGAAGGCGTTTCCTAGAGAGCCTGGCTAAGGAAATCTGCTGGTGTAGAACCTGCATTTTCTGTTGAGGGATGTATCAGACAGATCTAGGGTTGGAATCCCCCAGCAACGAAAAACCCTTTGCAGCTGATCCTCGTTTAGCTCCCACTCTTGACACTGCTTGGTGTCCCTACTGTGGGAATCTGCCAATTCGTTTTGGACTTCTGGCACATGCTGAACTTGTATTGATATTCTCTGGGCTATAAACCAATCCCAGATCTGCTGAGTCAGGATTGAGAGGGCATGAGATCTTGTCCCACCTTGCTTCAGCAGATAGAACATGGTGGTGGTGCTGTCCATGCAAATCAGGATCAAAGACTTTCTGATCCTTGGCAGAAATGCTTGGAGGCCCAGAAAAACTGCTTTCAGTTCCAAGAGGTTTATGTGACACTGTGCTTCCTGGGCAGACTACCTACAGTGGACCTACAATTCTTGCAGGTGGGCACCCCACACCTCAATTGAAGTGTTCTATGCCATTTCCAACTCTGGTTTTGTCGTGAGGAAGAAAAGACCTTGAGAGAGATTGTCTCTGACTGTCCACTAGGACATTGCTGCATTCAACACGGAGTGATTGAAATGATGTCTTCGAATGAGCCTCGAGAGTGAGTCCATTGAGCGTCAAGCTTCTCCTGAAGAGGCCTCATCCTTAGGCGACAGTGCACAATCATCAGGACACAGAATGATTAGCAATGACTTGTATGTCCTTAATGAAACTGACTTCTACGTAGACAGATACTGTACCATCTTCTGGAGGCATAAGATCCTTTATTAGGGGGGGAAGGCTTTCGAAAGCATAGTATCCAGAGTTGCTCCTAGAAATACTATCGACCTTGAAGGAGCTGGAGAGGACTTTTGCAGGTTGATTCTGATCCCAGGGAGTGAAAGAGTTGAACACAGGCATCTGTCGATCTTCTGGCAGCCTGGAGCGATGGAGCCTTGACTAACCAGTCATCCAGATAAGGGAATACCTGGTGACCGGCTCGCTGTAGAAAGACCGCCATTGGAGCCAAGCACTTGGTGAAGACTCTTGGAGCCAACTTTAACCTGAAGGGTAGGACTCTGAATTGATAAATGCACCATGCCACCTCGAACCTGAGAAAACGGTGATGTTTTGGTTGAATGGAAACATAAAAATACATTTCCAGAAGATCCATGGAGGACATATAGTCCCGGCATCCATGAGAAGCAAGATTTCCTGGAGCGACAACATCCTGAAGGGTTGAGATTTGATGAACTTGTTCAGCAACCTGAGATCCATTACCTGCTTGCATTTCCCCATCTTTTTCTTTATTAAGAAGTGAGAATAGAACCCCAGATTGCTTTGATCAGGTGGCACCTCTTCAATTGGCTGCTTGGTGAGGAGCAATTGGACTTCCCGCTTGAGGACTTGCAGATGACGATGGCTAGTGCTTTGCAGGGGCAAGTTCAGGGGCTGTTGAAGAAATTCCAGGGTGCGACAGTGGCGGAATACGTCTAACACCCATTTGTAGGAAGATAGAAGCTTCCATTGACTGAAGAATTTAGATCAAGCAATCCAATGGCGGTAATACTTCTCAGCAACTCGCGATATTCACCCGCTTGCGCGCGGAAATCACCAGCGAAGACCATGGGTGGGGGTATGTCTCGTACATACACGTGTGTACATACATGGGTGTACATACACGGGTGTACATCCACGGGTGGGGGTACGTCTCGTACATACACGGGTGTACATACACGGGTGTACATACACTGGTGTACATTCACGGGTGGGGGTACGTCTCGTACATACACGGGTGTACATACACGGGTGTACATACACTGGTGTACATTCACGGGTGGGGGTACGTCTCGTACATACATGGGTGTACATACACGGGTGTACATACACGGGTGTACATTCACGGGTGGGGGTACGTCTCGTACATACACGGGTGTACATACACGGGTGTACATACACTGGTGTACATTCACGGGTGGGGGTACGTCTCGTACATACACGGGTGTACATACACGGGTGTACATACACTGGTGTACATTCACGGGTGGGGGTACGTCTCATACATACACGGGTGTACATACACGGGTGTACATACACGGGTGTACATTCACGGGTGGGGGTACGTCTCGTACATACACGGGGGGCTGGGGGGGACGGCGCGTACATATGGGGGCTGGGGGGGCGGCGTGTACTGGGCCCCCTATACTGCTCGCATCACGGTGTACTTACCTTTTCCGGCACTTATCGCCGTCCGGACTGCTGTCGGTACGAATCGTACTTGCTGGTACGAAAAACATGCCTAACTCCGTCCGGACGTCACGTCCGCGGTGTCCCGGATCACATTCGTATGTATTTTACTGTCGGTCGGTGTTTTGTCCGACTCGTACGGAAATGGTGTTTCCGTACGAATCGTACTTGCAAGTTTGTAGGGTTTTTTTCCCGGGTACGAGTCGGACCGAGAAAATGCTCCGACCGACGGTTTGTACCCGGTTTTTCCAGGATCGGAATCGGCACCATAGTGTATAAACATTGGCCCATAGTTTTAACAGATCTGACATTGAGATTCCTACTGCCCACATTGCCTAACATAACGTACAGGCGAGCACCTTCAATGAAGGATGCCCTGATTAAAACCAGTCCTGAAGTTGTAAAGAAAATAACTTGGCTTTCCAAAACTGGCTTTTTCAAATGCTCATCGTGTCGAGCTTGTAAGTTTGGTCTGAATCTGTCCGAATACCACACAGCATTCAGCGATATTCCGATTCAATTAAAAGAGCACTATACGTGCAGGACGGAATATGCCTACCAACTACAACTACAATGTACTTGCCAGTTAAAATACATAGGCAGCACCAAGTTACCAGTTTTCAATCGAATTCTTCAGCACTTGCGCGCCATAGTCAATTCTGATGAAAATTATCCAGTGGCGCGTCATTTCAAGGCTGTCCATAACAACAATCTGAAGGAGCTATCTTATTCGGTGATTGGTTCGGTTCCCCCAAATCATCGGGGGGGGTAACATGGAGAAAAAACGTAGGCAATTGGAATCTTCTTTTATCCTCATGTTAGATACACGTACACCACATGGGTTGAACACTAGTGAGGATTTACATCACTTCCTATGATATCAACAAACTGATGCAATTTACTTAGATGATAAGTTCCATTGGGACATTCATCTTTGAGGTGGGCTTATCTCTCTAGTATCTCACAATGCAATTTAATGTGTGTGTTTCCCATTATTTAAGAGAGTGATACAGTCCTTGCTATGTCTATCAGTGTTTGAACCCCCTCAATGCTGACATCTTGCACTTTGGACATCTAATCTCTTTGGAAATCTGCAATCAGCCAAATTTATGGCTATATTCACCTTTATTTGACGTAAATATATCAATTTCTCTGCATTCATGTAAGCTGTCTGCTGCACTTCCATTTTTTTTAAACTCATTTGTGAGGGATTTTTCATTCACTATTGTTTTTTTTCGCTTTCACTTTTAGCGTATACAAAATAAAAACATTTTTTGTTTGCCTATTTAGTCAAAGAGGTTACAATAGGTGATCAACTTGTTCATAAAGAATTACATACCATTTGTAAACAGGGGATATGTCTATCCTATTCATATTATTGGTCGACTTTGTTTTAGAGATATGAGATATTAATCAAGTGGCACTAGCCAAACACTTGAATTTTGTTAGAAACTATTCTTCAAAAATAAAAAAAATTTCACTAAAATATTTGACAGTTTCAACATCGTTGTTATCAGTAAATTATTTACAGCAACCAAGATTAAACTAGAATTGTCAGTGATTAATTTTAAATATCCAGAGTAGTGATGTAACAATCTCACAACATTAAGCAATAAGACTAATCATGAATATAATTTTCCTCTTTGAACAGACTTTGCAATGTAAATTAGTTACATGATCAATTTGTTCTTTGTAAATGTACGATAGTCTTTCAACTCTGTTTAGGGCTATCATGTGAAAACCATCAATTGAATGAATCCCATTGGTTACAATTTATTTAAAAATGGAGTCCGGTCACCGGCGCGTCAGGTGAACAAGATCGTTTTTACGATCGAAACGCGTCCGGGGCGGACACTTGTCTGCTTATTTTGGTGACATGCAATAAACTTATAAAAGAAGCTGCAACCTGTTTCCGTGGATGCTAATTATTTAAATCTTTAAATTTCTCGCATTGCAAGGATTGCGCTTTGAATTCTCTTAAATAAAATTCTTTGTTTGTGCCCGGAGCTGTGTCCCGCTTGCTGGACTCTTAAGGCGAGCACTTGGTGTGGATTATTAATCGGGAACGCTGAAACCGACTTGGGACACGCCCTCTCGGTCTGGAGCTCCGCGCTTATCAGCAAATAGGTTCAGTACGAGGAGTACAAACGCGGCGCCCCCCCCCCCGAGCGAAGCCATCGCCAATTGGTGTGTATTTTCAGCGAGGGGACAGAGGAGGCAGCACAGTGCTGCCTGATAAGGGCACAAACAAGGTACAAAACTAAGAGTGGGAATAATATACCTGGGAGTTCTGAGGTGAAACACAGTCCAACGCCAGCAAAATGGAGCATCACTAGATGTTTGGAGTTTCTTATTACTAAATGAGGCATCACGATGGACTACAGTAACCACCATGCAGTTCACCCAAATTCACAAGCGGATATAACACACCTGCATAATGGGGGAGCAGTCAAGAGACTGCCTCTTAGGGAATGGTTCCCGAGTCAAACCCAGGACAATCTCATCATTCGTGAGACCGGCACTGATGACGGCCAAGGAGGCCAGAAACGCGTCTGCCTGAACATTTCACGCATTGCAAGGATTGCGCTTTGAATTCTCTTAAATAAAATTCTTTGTTTGTGCCCGGAGCTGTGTCCCGCTTGCTGGACTCTTAAGGCGAGCACTTGGTGTGATATATTTATATATATATATATATATATATATATATATATATATATATATATATATATATATATATATATATATATATATAATATCAAGCGCATCCTTCCACTTCCCGGCGGGCGAGGAGGAACAGCACACGGACACCAGACGTGCTTCACAAAGATTTATTCAGAAGTTAGTAACGGCGTGGCATGTCATTACGCGTTTCGGCCACCAGGTGGCCTTGATCACATAGAGTAACAACCTTACTGAATATCCTTTTATACAGCATTTTGAAGTCACGTGATAATTAGTGTTGAACGATATAGAAGAAATACTCTTGGTTTGCTTGTCATAATACATCATAATGAGGGTGTACACATACATGATCAATAATAAGGTGCAAATGCTTGCTGTTCAAAGTGCGCAGGTTAAAGTGCAAATTGCAATGATATTATGTGCAAAACATGCTGTAAAGTGCAAAATACAAATATTTGCATGGGATATTTAATTATAAATAGGGGATAGCTATGAATAAAAGATGGATTGGAACGAAGAATTACCCTATCCTGTATAAATTGCAGGTAAGGCTCCGTCATTGTGAAGGCCTGAATTTCACTAATACATCTAGCTGACACAATGGCCAATAGGAAGGCCACCTTCCAGGAGAGGTACTTCAAGTAACACTTGTTAATTGGTTCAAAGGGTCACTTTATAAGCTGTGACAATATTTATCTGCCATAGCACTGGAGGAGGTCTTACTGGAAGATAGACACTGAAAAGACTTACATTAACTATTTTATCAGCCTGTTGAACCACAAAAACAAGCAACCAGAACATCATCTATATCTGGAGATTGCCGCCAAGTGTGCTTTGATGGACGCCTGTGCCAGACCAGCTTTGGCGAGAGACAAGAGATAGGGCAAAATATCCTCAGGTGGCAACAAGAGAGGATCGCAAGAGTGCATGGGACAGCATATGCAAAATCTTTTCCACTTGGCTGAGTAGCATTTGATCGTAGAAGAAATTGGGATTTCTGTAGTATTGCTTGGCATTCCTCAGAAATCGCTAGTTGTCTAAGTTCTGTGTAATGAGGAGCCAAGCCGACAAGTGTAGTGTGTGAATTTGAGGATGAACCACTTTGCCCTGGTTCATGGAGAAAAGATTTTCTCTTGGCTGGAACAGGATTGGAGAAGACCTTGATAGGCGATACAACTCTGTGAACCAGTATTGTCGCACCCACGATGACACGGCAAGGCTCTCGTTTGATCTTTTGCAGGACTTTTGGAATGAGAGGAAACAGAGGGAATGCATAAGCAAACTTTACCTCCCAAGAGAAGTAGAAGGCGTTTCCTAGAGAGCCTGGCTAAGGAAATCTGCTGGTGTAGAACCTGCATTTTCTGTTGAGGGATGTATCAGACAGATCTAGGGTTGGAATCCCCCAGCAACGAAAAACCCTTTGCAGCTGATCCTCGTTTAGCTCCCACTCTTGACACTGCTTGGTGTCCCTGCTGTGGGAATCTGCCAATTCGTTTTGGACTTCTGGCACATGCTGAACTTGTATTGATATTCTCTGGGCTATAAACCAATCCCAGATCTGCTGAGTCAGGATTGAGAGGGCATGATATCTTGTCCCACCTTGCTTCAGCAGATAGAACATGGTGGTGGTGCTGTCCATGCAAATCAGGATCAAAGACTTTCTGATCCTTGGCAGAAATGCTTGGAGGCCCAGAAAAACTGCTTTCATTTCCAAGAGGTTTATGTGACACTGTGCTTCCTGGGCAGACTACCTACAGTGGACCTACAATTCTTGCAGGTGGGCACCCCACACCTCAATTGAAGTGTTCTATGTCATTTCCAACTCTGGTTTTGTCGTGAGGAAGAAAAGACCTTGAGAGAGATTGTCTCTGACTGTCCACTAGGACATTGCTGCATTCAACACCGGGGTGATTGAAATGATGTCTTCGAATGAGCCTCGAGAGTGAGTCCATTGAGCGTCAAGCTTCTCCTGAAGAGGCCTCATCCTTAGGCGACAGTGCACAATCATCAGGACACAGAATGATTAGCAATGACTTGTATGTCCTTAATGAAACTGACTTCTACGTAGACAGACACTACCATCTTCTGGAGGCATAAGATCCTTTATTAGGGGGGGAAGGCTTTCGAAAGCATAGTATCCAGAGTTGCTTCTAGAAATACTATCGACCTTGAAGGAGCTGGAGAGGACTTTTGCAGGTTGATTCTGATCCCAGGGAGTGAAAGAGTTGAACACAGGCATCTGTCGATCTTCTGGCAGCCTGGAGCGATGGAGCCTTGACTAACCAGTCATCCAGATAAGGGAATACCTGGTGACCGGCTCGCTGTAGAAAGACCGCCATTGGAGCCAAGCACTTGGTGAAGACTCTTGGAGCCAACTTTAACCTGAAGGGTAGGACTCTGAATTGATAAATGCACCATGCCACCTCGAACCTGAGAAAACGGTGATGTTTTGGTTAAATGGAAACATAAAAATACATTTCCAGAAGATCCATGGAGGACATATAGTCCCGGCATCCATGAGAAGCAAGATTTCCTGGAGCGACAACATCCTGAAGGGTTGAGATTTGATGAACTTGTTCAGCAACCTGAGATCCATTACCTGCTTGCATTTCCCCATCTTTTTCTTTATTAAGAAGTGAGAATAGAACCCCAGATTGCTTTGATCAGGTGGCACCTCTTCAGTTGGCTGCTTGGTGAGGAGCAATTGGACTTCCCACTTGAGGACTTGCAGATGACGATGGCTAGTGCTTTGCAGGGGCAAGTTCAGGGGCTGTTGAAGAAATTCCAGGGTGCGACAGTGGCGGAATACGTCTAACACCCATTTGTAGGAAGATAGAAGCTTCCATTGACTGAAGAATTTAGATCAAGCATGCCGAATTGAAGTGGGATTATGGTAGCAGGAGCCTGGGGATCCTCATTGCCTCTTATTAGAATTGTGTACCCTTCCTCCTGACAGTGGGCGTTGACGTGCCGTTGCTCTAGGGTAGGCTGTTGTTGAGGTTTGTCAAAAGGGCTGCAAAGTGTACTGAGCACAAAACTCATGTTGATAATATGGCTGGAAACGCTGCTGAAGCTGAGGGCAAGAGAGATATTGACCTCTGCCACTTCCCCAGAAGGAAGCAAACTTTTTCTGCTGAAGATTAGTCAATGATTTAGTCGTCTCAGTATCTGACTTGATCAACTGCAGCACTTCATCCACATGTTTGCAAAATAGAAATAGTAAGTTGAACAGCACGTCTAATGCTTTGGCGTGAACCTCCAGGTGGAACGTCATTGCTTTTAGCTACCCCTTCTTTCCTAACACCACAACTCCTGCCATCTGCCTGAAGGCAATGAGATATTGGAAGAGGCTCTCTCTCTTTCTGATAGCACCTCCTTTGCTTCTTTCTTCTTATCCTCAGGAAGAAACTCCAGAAAGGCAGAGATTTCGGACCACATCTGGTGATCATACCTCCCAAGGATAGCCATGGCATTGAAGGCCATGAGGGTAGTGGCTGCCAAAGCGGAGAACCTTTTGCCGATGTTGTCCAATTGGTGCCCATCCTTGTCAGGTGGAGCCACACACAGAGAAGGATTCCTACACCTCCACTAAGCAGCTTTTACATAATGTCTGAATCAGGCTGAGGGTTACCAATCAGGCACGCAGGCGTGTCCTCGGGTGCCCTGTGCTTTGTGTCCAATTTCAGCACCGACGCAGGAATAGAAGCTGGTGTCTTCATCAACTTCAGGCCCTCTTGCCATAAGAAGTCTACAATAGGAATGGATGGAGAGGAGCGCAGCATTGTATGTTGGAAATAGTATAAAAAACACCCTGTCTGCTTGGCAGGGATACGGAGGTCAAAGAGCCTAGAAGTGCATTCCAGCTGATCATGGAACACGCCGGTATCTGCAGGAGGCAGTCCGCTAGAGGCAGAGTAGGAGAAGGTTAAATAGGAGACAATTAATCATCCCACTCATCATGGACATCCGGGTCCATCTGCAATTCCCCTTCCTCTAGTTGCTGGATATCATCACCTTGACCTTGCGCAGGAATTTACACAGGTGGCAGAACGGTCTTGCTATTAGCCAATGGGGGCACAGCCAGTGACACAGGAATGGGAGCTTCCTGAACAGGTGGCAGCTGTGGAGCAGAGTTCACTTCAGGAAACCTTCTGTAATAATCCTTCAGTATTAACCTAAGATCAGTAATCAATGACACAGGGATATTAATGGAAGGTTCCTGAGCTTGTTCTTCATGTTCCTTGTAAGGTTAGTGCTCCAGAAATGCAACACTGAGAACTGGGATGGCCCATGTCAAAGAAAGAATAATCCCCCTCCAAATAAGTAGACAGATCATCCATTGCTTTCTCTTCCTCCGAGTCGCGGCACTTCACCCTGAGTTGTGAGGGACTACATACAGGGCCATAAGGACCATCATCTTCAGATTCCTGGAAATCCAGGAGACAAGTCGGTGGTAATGGAGTAATATTTGGGAAATCCTGTAGAAGGGGAGGGTTCCAACTCAGAAGCAGACTGACTTCTTCCCTCGTCCGCGGGGTTGTCGATGGGGCCATTGACGGGATCGTCGACGCCACAACCGACTACGGCGGTTGAAGAGTCGTCAGCTGTGAATTAACCTGCTGGACCGTCCACAGTGAAGCTCTCGTCAACGGAGATGGTCCACCCGCAGTTGATGCCGGTGACACCACCACTGCCTTCGTTGATGCAGCCGCCGTCATCACCTTGACCGTTGGCGTAGTCGCAGTCGCTGATGAAACCGTCAATGGAGAGCCAGTTCCAGTGGAGACAGAAGCCGCAGACAGAGATTTCTTTATCGACGGGACCGTCAACAAGCGGGTTTTGTCAGCTGATGAATTCCTGGAAGGAGTATGAGGCATGGACGATGGAGCAGAACCAAACCTCTGGTGAGAAGAAGAAGAACGGGCTGGTCATTTTTGGCTTTTTTCTCCTTAATCCTCCCCTTACTTTGAGATCTGGATTTCTTAGGGTCTTAAATAGAAGATGAAGACTCTTATTCTTTTCTCTTCCTGGAGGAGGTATGCAGCTTCTCCTCAGAATGAGAGCCTTTTGCTGCTTTTTTCTTTGCAGCCAGAGAAGGAGCATACTCTCACAACAGAACTTGCAATCTCTGGGCTTGTGATCTGGGTACAGACAGTAAAGACATTACTCAAGTGGGTTCTCAGAATATAGTCTGTACTTTACAGGGCCTAATCAAAAAAAGAGCCTAAACAACCCTGTTTTAAACTCTGACATAATGAAGGAAAAATAGCTACTCACACTCTTGGACTGTACCTGAGAAGCAAATATGAAGTGAAGAGAAGAACAGCTAGCTGGAAGTTTAAAAGGGCAACAGTAGAAACACTGTGACTGAGCAGAGCTCGGGGAAACTCCTTAACACATGATGTGTTGCAAGAAAACTGAGGTATGGTGGCACTGCAGGGAAAGGAGACTCTATGTTCTGCACTATGATTGGCTGGAGTTTGTATGCTTTAAAACAATGGTAATAGGTTGCTAAAAGCAAGTAAATTCCTATGGGCATTTGAAGTTTTAGTACTGATTTTTTACTGTCACCGTAGGAAGATTCAAGTATGTGAATCCATAAAAGATACAATACTGGAGAATAGTGTTTGTACCTACCACCACCCTTTTTTGTGGTCGCAAATGGGCCAATTTCCCGTTTACGACCACAAAATACGGTCATACATCCGGCCCCTAGTGTCCCTATACAAAGCATTTTTTGTTTTACTAATAACTTTGCCACCGTTGGACAAATATTCACAACATTTTAAAAACTGGTATGTCAATCACTTCAGTTGCTGTCTGAAAAGTTTTTGTGTGATCTTTCAAGCAGGGGCAGAAAAAAAGGGGAAATCCCAAAATGTTTTTTCATCTGTGTTTGCTCCCGCTTGGTGGGAACAATTTCAAAGCTCCTGCCAAGCAAGAGCAAACACTATGTCCGATTCCAGTGGGTAGGAGCATGAAAAATGCTCCTGCCCTTGAGGGCTGATTATTTGTTTGTTTTCCTGCCTACTGTGAAGAAAATATTGCTCCAACTCTCAGGGATCAGCCTTTTTAGCTGCTCCCTGCGGACACGAGCAATGCCGGTTCTTGCTAGAGGTAGGGAGCTGGCTGGGGGTACCTTGGACCTCCCCCCACCCCAACATGGATGTTGTGGGTGCCTTGTGTGGGCTCAAGGGCACCCACCCTTTATGTGGCCAGGCTCTGGGTGATAGGGTACCTGGGGACGAAATTGACCCGGGGAAGCAGGCTGCATGCCCGTCCCTATTTGAAAAGGTGGAGGGACCAGGGTCCCAGGGCAAAATGGGCCTGGGGAGGGGGCTGTGTGCCGCCCTGTGCATTTATATTATAGTGGGACCTGGTAGATGGGGCCCCCAGGGCCAGAAATTGGCCCATTATAGGACTGCTGCATGCCCCCTGCCCTCTGCCCATTTACAATATGGAGAGGTGCTGCGTGCCCCTGAAAATCCAGCAGTGGGCCCTGGGAAACGGGGTCCCTGGGGTCAAAATTGGCCCTGGTAGGGAGGGATTGTACCGCCTCCCCTAAAGAAATATAGCAGGGAGGGGTAGGATGAGTCTCCAATGGAATACAGGGTACAGGGTGTCCCCTGACATATCATGCGGTGTCTTGACTCTTCTCTAAGCTCTTAAACAACAGCCCCTTTTCACTCAAACCTTTGAGAGAGAGATGGGAAAGGGACCTCGGGAGACTAGGGTATACTAGAAAGGTTGCAGTTAGGGCAGGATTTAGTTTGATCCAGTTAAAAATCCTCTACAGGGCATATTATACACGGATCAGCCTGTTCCGTATGGGTCAGACAACTGACGAATACTGCCTGCAGGGCTGTCGGATGAAGAGCACCCTGATGCATACATTGTGGGAATGTCTGAAGATTGGGGCTTAATGCATAAGGGTGGGTGACAGAATATAAGTAGCCCTGGGTTACAAGTTGAAGCTCACATCCCAATTAGTCCCATTAGGCATCTGAAGCGAACAAACCCTGGACCACAATGCCCTACTATTCTGCAACCCAAATGGTGGCAAGTAAAGATCTACTGAAATACTGGGGGGGTGCTTGAAGAATTGGCTGGGTGGGTAAAGCTGCAAAATCTCTAGAGGGTTGCCGTGTAGTTATAACATTCAGATCCCCAAGTCTGGTGCAGACAATCCTCGACAGGCCTGTTAATCGAACTGTTATAGCGCAAGGTATAAGAATCTTACCACTTGGATATTTTTATCAACCTCCCAGAGCTCCATGGTACATCCCCGTGGAGGAGAGATTTCCAGGGAGCAGACAGCCTATGTATACGGTCCCAGTGAGTAATCACTACGATGTCTTGAATTCACTAGAAGATATAGACTGACTGGTCCCTGCGAGTGTTGACTCCTCAAATGAGTTTTGCGTGTATGGAGATCGGGGTGATCACGCCCAAAAGCAGAAAATCCACTCTGGACAGGCCCACTATGGTAGAGATAACCATCTGCCCCCTCCAGTTCGCAGTGAGCAGGGGGAAGAGGGCCAACTAATTTGACCTTGGTTACTTCATCTGAACTCCTCAAACATATAAACCCAGCCCAGGCTCTTTCTAATAGTGGTGGATCACTAAATTATAAGGCAGTAAGAACTCGCTTCTCAACCAATAGTGATGCAGCCCTTTGTAATCTAGTCTCCTGTAATATCTCTGGTCTACGGTATAAGCTAAATAACCATTTGTGGTGTGGTTTTGTAGCAACATTTGAGATATTATGTTTCCAGGAAACTTGGGCTAAGGAAGCAATCCATATGACTGGTTTTAGAACATATCATACACCAGCAATTGAGGGGTTGAGTGGAAGGGGAAAGGGCGGGCTCTGTACGTACATCTCAAGAGGTTTGAAAACAAAAAAGGTAGAGATGTTTAGAGACGAAACGTTTTACCACGTGGTTATAATCCATGTAGACACAAAACACTGCATTGCTGTGACAAATTTTAATAACAAAATCCCCTGAATAAAGTTTGGGTTATTGTAAAAAAACTGGGTAGGGATTTGAAAACTGCGCGCATTGATAGTGTTAAAGATACAAAGTTAACCTTGAGGGAGACTTCAATTGTGCTTTGTTTCCTAATATTAATGATAAATCCTGTGGTTTTATAAATGAAAAAGGGACAAGTAATTCTCACTTTAAACACTCTACACTGGGAGAGTCATTTAATTAACTGGTTTTCAATCTCGACCTGGGCTTTGCAAATGAATTATGCCCAACACCTGCTCCAATGCCCCATACCTTTAATGGCAGGGGCTTATCTTCTACTATAGATTATGTATGAATGTCAAATAGTCATGATTGTGTAGTCTTCACTCTTTCTCTACAGACAACAACCCACTGAGTGACCTTTTCCCTTGTGTCTTTCTATCATACTACCGGCAAGTAAACCTGCTAGACACGATAAAGTTGATGAGTTGTTAGCTAACATAACAATTGGTAGGACAAATGGTTACACTTTGCGCTGTTCGATGGTAGACCCATTAGTGATCACTAAGCAGGTGATAGATAAATGTAAATCTGCCTTTGAGATATGCCTGAGTAAAACAGCTGCTTCAGATAGTATTCTAGCTTCCTTTTATATGATCTCGAGTGCAATAAGGGAAGCATTGTTTGTGCAGACTCGAAACAAAGGAAAATCTCAGGGATGGTTTGACTCTAGGTGTACCGGAGCCTACACCAATTTAAAATACGAGTTACATAAGACACCTAGAAACCCAGTAGGCGTGAGGCAGGCAAGAAGGGACTACAGGCTAGCACTTACAGAAAGGAAAACTGTGTTGAGAAACGAGGTATGGGAAGCCCTCCATAAAGCCTCCCTATAGAAAGATAGTTTGACTTTCTGGAAAGTAGTAAAAGAACCCTTTCTGACCTCCGGTGGTGGTCCTATTTTTGAAATTGCTATAACTGAGGACCAATAGATTTACCATTTTGCTAGGGTATATAATGGTGAGGAAAATTTTGGCGTGGCGGTTAATAACAACCTTGGGGAAGCCAACGTGGATCCATTGGCCTATTGTTCGGACCTGCAGATTACTCTGGAGGAAGTAAATAGGGCAATTTCTGCAAGCCAGGGTGGTATGGCCCCAGGGCCGGATGGGGTTCCCGTGGACTTGTTTAAGTCAGACACGCCCCTATGGGGACCAATAATCAACCAGGTGATTACCGCCAGTTGTCGTGTCCCTTTTTTATCGACCTAGATGATCACAGAGTTTATAGGATAGTAACGTTCTTAAAGAAAGTCCTTAGCCAAAGGAAATGCAGGAAAAATTAACGCATTGATATCAGACACTGGCATTGGTACTACATTATTAACTTTTTAATTTTAACCCCTTCCATGCTGCGCAGATTCCGCCGCTGTGCTGACGGAATCTTGCGCGGGCGTGGTCATGACGGAACGGTTCCGTCATGAGCACAGCTCAACCGTGGCTCATGACGGAACCGTTCCGTCATGAGCACCGAAGGGAATAAATTGTACATAATATTTTCTTTTAGGTGTTTTATTTAATGTAATGAACTATGTGATTTTAATGTGCTTTATATGATTGTCTGAAACAGCAATCGAATAAAGTTGTCTTTGACCTTGACCTTTGACTTTGTTGCAGCTACAAGTAAGTACAAATGCACAGCTTGGGGTTGTTGAGAAACATCCTGTTCCCTTCATATGTGAAATGAATTCCATCATTTCTGTAGATGTTATCCATGTCAAAATGCAGGTTGTTGTTGTAGATAGATCCTATGTTATGGACTATGAGGTATGCAGAAACAGCTTTATTAACATGCTTCCTGGCTTTGTCAATCTGTGGACAGAATTGATTTGACCACTTCCATTTCTGTCTTTGGCATATTTTAGAGTACACAAAGACAGAGTGAGGGACAAGTGGCATTAGTTGTGCACAGGTATCCTTCATTAGGATTTCAAATCCTACCCCAGCCAGTGTGCCTAGATCACTGCCACCACAGTGCACAATCATGAGCTCAGGGGGTTGGAAATTCAAAAAGGTTTTAACCAAAGGCAGAAATTGGCGCCACTTTAATCCTTTCTGCACAAACCATTTAATATCCACATTTTGCAAACCGAGGTCTTTGTCAATACCTTTGTCTCCAGCATACTTTTTGCTCCAGAAAACATAGCTGTGACCTACAATCCATACTGTAAGCAATTTGAAGGGATGTGTGCAAGGAATCAACATACATCTGTATCTGACTGAGTAAGTCAGTTGGTATAATGAAAAATATCTAAAATGGCGGCCAGAATGTGGTTTAAGAAAAAGCAGATAAGTCATTGGATGTTCATAAATATTGTATGCCACATTAACAAGAAAGTGCAGCAGCGCAGCAGTGCATGCCCTTTGGCTACACCACGCTGCAGCACTTTCACAGCGATGCGCTATAAGGATATGAGGATCCCTACAAGGATATGACAGATCCCTTTGCTCTCCCCTGCGCTGGCGTACAATTAGCTGCCATGATTCAACGCAGGCACCCTTGCACAAGTATCTTTGTGATTGGTTATGGAGAAAAGTTTGAAAGGTACAGTATACTGATATAGGGTAATGTTTTGCAGTAGTAAGCCACACATGTTATTGTGGATTTGGAAGCTAGTGTGCTGCTTTTAAAAATATGGTGAGCTTTTGACCTATTGGTACAGTTGAATTTTGCAGAAACTGTTACCCTGGAAACTAAGGTGAAGCACTGTGGGGGAAGGGTTTAAATTTAAAGTGCACTTTTAAAATATAAAATTGAGTGTTATATATGTGGTATATGTTTGGAAATTAAGTTTCTCCAAATCAGTAGTATGTTTAGAAGTGATATTGTAAATTAGTTTTTGACCTATCGTAAGGGTTCGTAACGCCGTCACAATGTTACACTGGGGGTCACGCTTGGCACCGCGGCGGAGTTGCAACTCCAGAAAATTACACAACCAGATTGGGTTTCTTTAGACTAAACTACTAAAGGGTTCATACAACTACCCAATAGGAAATGCCTTTATATTTTGAAAAAATATAAAGGAATATTTTGAATTGTTACTAACATTCATTTCCTTGGAAAATGAGAGGGAAAATTTGCCACCACTGGTACTTTCTTATTTCTTATTACATTTATTGTGTGGAAAAGAAAGTTGTGTAAGAATTTTTGATATTTTCATACTCTACAACAGGATCTCAGAGGTAAGTTACAAATGTGTAAGGGGTGTGATGTATGGTGTAGGAGTGCTTCAGTGATTGTAATGATATTTTTTATTTTGAGATTAAGTACTTATAAAAAGTGAGAAGCATTAGAGAAATGTGAGGTTTAAAACATGTTACCAAATCTGGTAACCTGTATTCTACTCAATATATTTCTAAGGAAATGTAGATTGCAAATATTTTGTACATGCTGATATCTGTGCTTAAAACTAAAAGTATATTCTGTTACATTTGAATGTCTGACTGATACCATGTCTCAGGTTTGTTTGTAGTTCTACGTGTTATTTGACATTTGTGATGCAGCTAATGATCATACCTTAAAAAAATATATGGTCTATGATACCCCTAGACAAATATTTCAGAGCTACTTCAGCATTCTATTTCACAAGCAAAGATAAGTTAGACAGGCATGGTTTGTGAAACCTCTTAAAGACAAGAGTTTGATTTCTGACTGCTAATTATTGTAAATAAAAAGAGATCCATGCAGCTTCTTCTACACACACATTTGCGCAGGAAAAGGTGTGAAATCGAGGTAGTGTGATATGTATAGTCTATTTACATGTGTTATCTCACTGCTAAAAGGCAGTGAGACAATCATTAGGGTGTCTGGAATCATGGTGAGACTAATATGAGTGCTATGGGAAGAGACGGTTTTTCATTTTGTGTTACACATTTACACAGGATGTGCTGCTCATTAGATGTAGTCTTGTATCTATGGCGTGCAGTTTCTAGGACACCCCAGGTCCTGCTTGTTTTGGATGACGTAAACTGAGGGCTTGGTGTGCAGACAGACTCTGGACACCCCCACATGATGAGTCAGCCATTAGACCAGCTAGCTCTACGGTGCCACTACCACCCCCGTGTATTCAACAGTGGCGTATGTAGTTTCTGGCAACCACTGAATATGACAACCCTGATTCCTCAGGTATCGTGGAGACAATACGGTATCTTTCGCTCAGTCACTCGTGCTTGCTTTTCTCAGAATACATAGAATGGCGATTGGAACGGTTTCAATGATTATTTATTGTTCAAGCGTCAGTCTAGTATGAAACATGTTAGCTGCGACCATCAAAAGACAGGAGCAGACAAATGTAATCGCTAGTACCAATATCGTAAAAAGTAGATACATTTCTACCATAGTGCTAATATGATGAATAAAAGCATAATACTTAAAACAATATCAATGGCGTACTCGTACAATGCGTAGCCTACCTAACTGTGCCTAGCCTACAGGTGTAGGTGAAGCATGTATGTGTAAGTGCTAGGATATGTCCTAATGGAATATAATGGAACCTAATGGAGCCAAGAATTCCCTGGGGAAGTACTAACCGCTCACCTGATGTTTCTGAATGAAGGACCCGATCTCTGCGTCGAGGATGGCACCCCTCAAGGGATGTCAGGTCTCTGCCAGTCGAAGGATCAGCCTGCTCAGAAGGAATTCTCCTCTGTGTGTGTAAGGGGTAGTGGGGGTATTTTATACTAAAGTGGTCACTCCGGGGTGTTTCTAGAATCGATATGTTTTGAAAACATTCGCTAATCCCCAGCTAATCTATTTCTAAACAAACATGATCATGCACAGCTGGCTGTTCGCCAGAAATGAAAAAAGTGGTGACCCTTGTACAGAATAAATCTACTGTGCCTGGGGACATGTTTGTTTACGTCAGGTACAGGGATTAAGGTATCAATCAATCAATCAATCAATCACAAGTTTGTAGAGTGCACTACTTACCCGTGAGGGTCTCAAGGCGCTGAGCAGGGGAGGGGGTTCAGCTACTGCTCGAACAGCCAGGTCTTGAGAAGTCTCCTGAAGGTCAGTAGGTCCTAGGTCTGTCGAAACTGTGGCCGGAGGGTGTTCCATGTCTTGGCCGTGAGGTAGGAGAAGGATCTGCCACCGGTGGAGGACCTGTGGATGCGTGGGACGGTGGCGAGGGTCAGGTCGGCGGAGCGAAGCTGGCGGTTCGGAGTGTAGAAGTTGAAACACCTATTGAGGTATGCTGGTCCTGCGTTGTGTAGTGCTTTGTGGGCGTGGGTGAGGAGCTTGAAGGTGATCCTCTTCTTGACTGGGAGCCAGTGCAGGTCTTTCAGGTGGGCAGTGATGTGGGTGTGGCGTGGTATGTCGAGGATGAAGCGTGCGGAGGTGTTCTGTATGCGTTGGAGTCTCTTCTGGAGTTTGGCCATGGTTCCTGCGTTGAGGGCGTTGCCGTAGTCCAACCTGCTGCTGACGAGGGCCTGTGTGACCGTCCTTCTGGTTCCGGTGGGGATCCATCTGTAGATCTTGCGGAGCATGTGGAGGTTGTTGAAGCAGGAGGAGGAGACGGCGTTGACTTGCTGGGTCATTGAGAGCGATGAGTCCAGGATGACCCCCAGGTTGTGTGAGTGGTCGATGGGTGTGGGTCTCAGCTCCCAGGGCGGCTGGCCACTAAGAGTCGTCCCAGGTGGAGGGAGTGAATCGGAGCATGAGGACCTCTGTATTGTCTGAGTTAAGTTTCAGGCAGCTGGTCTGCATCAACTGGCGATGGCCTTCATTCTTTCGTGGAGGTTGGTTTTGGCGGTGGCGGGGTTTTTGGTGAGTGAGAGGATCAGTTTAGTGTTGTCGGCATAGGAGACGATGTTGAGGTTGTGCGAGCGGACGATGTTGGCGAGGGGTGCCATGTAGGTGTTGAAAAGGGTTGAGGGATGATCCTTGGGGCATGCTGCAGATGATCTTGGTGGCTTTAGAACGGAAAGGCCGGAGGCGGACCCTCTGGTTTCTGTCGGTGAGGAAGGAGGTGATCCAGTCCAGGGCTTTGTCACGTATTCCTGCATCTTGTAGGCGTGTGCGTAGGATGTGGTGGCAGATGGTGTTGAATGCGGCTGAGAGGTCCAGGAGGATAAGGGCCGCGGTTTCGCCGTTGTCCATTACGGTCCTGATGTCGTCTGTAGCAGCGATGAGGGCGGTTTTGGTGCTGTGATTGCTGCGGAAACCCGATTGGGATGGGTCCAGGATGTTGTTCTCCTCAAGGAAGTGGGTCAGTTGCCTGTTGACAATCTTTTCAATGACTTTCACCGGGAATGGAAAAAGGGAGATGGGCCGGAAGTTCTTGAGGTCCTTTGATCCGCTTTGGGTTTCTTGAGTAGGGCATGCTTCCAGCTTTCCGGGAAGGTGGCAGTCACGAAGGAGCTGTTGATGATCTCCCGAAGTTGGGGTGCGATGCTGCGGTTTGCTTTGTTGAAGATGTGGTGAGGGCAGGGGTCAGTTGGTGAGCCGGAATGGTGGTGTTCATGGTCTTAATGGTGTCATCGTCGTTGACGTGGGTCCAGGTGAGCAGGTTGTTGGTGAGGCTGGGGGCAGTGGGTCTGCAGTGTTGTCAGCTGTAGGGAGGGTCTGGGTGTTGAAGCTGTTGTGGATGTCTGTGATCTTGCAGTGAAAGAAGGTGGCTAGGGAGTCACATAGGTCTTGTGACGGTGGGATGTAGTTCGAGCTGGGGTTGGTGAGCTCCTTCACAATGATGAAGAGCTCTCTGCTGTTGTGTGCGTTGTTGTCGATAAGTTCCTTGAAGGAGGTCCTTTTGGTGGCTCGGATCAGTTGGTGGTGCTTGCGGATGGCGTTCTTTAGGGCTGCGTAGTTTTCCGGTGTCTTTTCGTGGTGCCACTTTTTCTCGAGTCTTCGACAAGTCCGCTTGGTTTCCTGGAGGTCGGTGGTAAACCAGCTGGCCTTTCTGTAGGTGTGTCTGTTTGAGGGTTTGTTGAAAGGGCGAGAGTGTTGGCGCAGTCGTCGATCCATTGCCTGAGGTTGCTGGCGACTATGTCGTGCAAGTGGTGTTTTTTGGTGCGTCTTGAGCAAAGGTGTTGATGAGCTGGTCTTCCGTGACCTTGTTCAAGCTGCGGTAGGGGATCCGTAGCGGGTGGTGGTGCGCGGTGGGTTTCTTGAAGGTGAAGTGGACGCAGCGGTGGTTGGTCCAGTGGATTTCGGTGGTGTGGCTGAAGGTGACTTGGTTGCTGGCTGAGACGATGAGGTCGAGAGTGTGACCGGCGGTGTGGGTAGGGGTCGTGACGAGCTGTTTGAGTCCGAGGTTGGCGAGGTTATCGAGCAGAGCGGCAGAGTTGCTGTCATTGGTGTTCTCAAGGTGGAAATTCAGGTCTCAGAGGAGGATGTAGTCTGTGGACGCCAGAGCGTGCGTGCTGATGATGTCGGAGATGGCATCAATGAACTATGGCCGGGGACCGGGGGGTCTGTAGACGAGTGTTCCTCTGAGAGTGGTGTTGGTGTGGATCTGGAGTTGCAGGTGTTCGGCGGTGCTGGAGGTGTCTGTCATGCAGGTCGAGACTCTGAGGGTATTCCTGTAGGCTATGGCTATTCCTCCTCCTGGTTTGTTGGTGCGGTCCCTTCTCGTGATCTTGTATCCATCTGGGATGGCGATGTCGGGTGCTGAGGAGGGGTTCATCCAGGTCTATGTTAGGAAGGCAACGTCTGGGGAGGCTGAGTCGAATAGGTAAAAGAGTTTGATGGCATGCTTGTGGACGGAGCGGGTGTTGAGTAGTATGCATCTGAAGTGGTTGCATTCTGTTCTGATGGGTGGGGTGGGGCATGCAGGAGTTTGTCGACTGGTGAAGCTGCAGCCATGGTAGGTGAAGGGTCCGTGGGTGAGTGTCATGCTGGCCTGGGAGCAGTTTGATGATCGGCCAGTGTTTAGTCCATGGAGGAAGCTGGCATCGTAGCGTCGTCGGGTGTCGTGGCTCTCGTGGGGGCCGAGGGGGTCTGGCACTGGGCGCAGTCCAGGCACGGATGGGCACAGACGGGCTTGCCTTAGGCGCGCCTTTGGCACGCCAGCAGCGTGACCGCACAGCCGTTTTCATTATATAAGAGAGGGGAGGGCGGCTCAGCTGGGAGGCGGGAGAATGGGCATGGGTAGAGGGGTGGGGCTGGGGCAGCAGTGGCATGAACGGGGGAAGTGCGAGGGGGCAGGCACAGATGAGGAGTGAATCAGAGTGGTTAACAATAAAACAAGTAAAAATAGAACGAAGACAGATGCTGGGACACAGAATAGAAAACAAGTAAATACAATTAGACCAGGATCGCAAAACCTCGGAGGCAGCAGCCTCGAACACCCCGGGCCTGGGGCTCCGCAGGCAGCGATGAAGAGCAGGAGCTGTGGGGAGAGTGCAGGCCTATGACCGAAGTCAAGGTCTCAGATCTGGAACCAAGAGCCTGATGTCGGAGAGACAGAAGCAAGCTATTAGGTAAAAGGTCACCTGTGTAAGAATGTTATGTCATGTGGATGGGACACAATCTATGTAATAAGTTTTATTTTGGGACTAACCTAACGGACATGACACCTATAACCTACTTTATATGTGTTATCAAATCTCTGTAAGGCACTGACTCAGTTATTGAAGTTTCTAGAAAGATGCTGACATTCACAAGAGTGCAAAAGACACACAAATGATGGACGGAATGCAAAGTAAATCAAACATTCTCCCACAGTCAATAAATCTGGGTTAAATCCATCGTTATTTTGCTCACCATTATACCTCAGTTTAGACCCAGCCATATGTCAATCAGTCTTGACCCTGTACCTCATGGGAAAAGTCCAGACCAAACTGCCAAGCTAGGTCCTCCCCAGACCGGAAACAAGCATACTGGGACCAGTTTCAGGGCATCATCCCTCATCAGCCAGGTTAGCTTGAATCCAGTGGCACAGTGGGCCCAGGACCCACGTCTGGGCATACCCGGTGCACTTAGGGCGAGAAATCAAAAGACAAACGGATGATGAACGGAATGCAGAGCAAATCAAACATTCTCCCCCAGTCAATAGATCTGGGATAAATACATCAAACTGGAAAGGCATGGGGAACAAAAAAATTATGGATTTAGGCCCATATCTCTGTACTGGGGTGAATGTATGACATTGCTCTGCATTATGCCAATCAATTGTTCTTTTTGCACTTGTCACCCCAAGTGGGACTGGTATGCCCAGACGTGAGTCCCGTGCTCTCCAAGCCATTGGAATCAAGCTATCCTGGCTGATGAGGGATGAAACCCAGAAACCGGTCCTAGGTTGCTTATTTCCTGGCAGTTAGGGCTTTACTGTTGCCATTGGGCGCAGGGTCAAGACTGATTTGCATATGGCTGAGTCCAAAAAGGAATGGCATAGGGAGAAAAAAAATAGATTTAGACCCAGATCTCTATACTGGGGTGAATGTATGAAATTGTTCTGCATTCTGTCCATCAACTGTTCTTTTTGCATTGGTCACCCCGAGTGGGACGGGTATGCCCAGACGTGGGTCCTGTGCTCTCCATGCCACTGGAATCAAGCTATCCCGACTGTACTGGGGTGAATGTATGAAATTGTTCTGCATTTTGTCCATCAATTGTTCTTTTGACATTCACAAGAATGGCATGACAGGAGTTGGTCTTTCATTTTGGCTTAGGCCTGGCATTGCAAATTCTTGATCTCTAATGAAACTGATACAGAAAAGTGAGCTTTGAAGCATGTTCCTAGATGTATTTATCTCTCTCCTAGTCCGTATAAGTCTCTACATACATACAGTGAGAGTAGGCTGCAGATAGTAAGGTGTGTGCTTTAAACTGAAAGAGTACTATGTCAAGTTTGAAAATCTGACTGCTACCGTGTCTTAGGTATTTATGCACTTCAACGTGCAGTCAGATACTTGTGGTGCTGCTGGCGCGCCAAAGTTAAATATTATATAGCATATTATACCCCTGCACAAATCTTGTCAGAGCTACTTCAGCATTTAGTCTCAGAAGCACAGATCTTTTAGGTATGCAGGCATTATGAAATCACTTGACCAGACACCTTCATACTCGGCTGCCCTGTGAAGTAGAAAGTGATTAATGCAGCTTCTTCTAAAGACATTTGGAAAGCATGTGGTGTCAAACAGGGGTAGTCTAGTACGTTTATGCTTGTTTGAATATATTATCTTTCCTCTAAAAAGGCAATGACAAAGTCATTGAGGTCTCTAGAAACATGCTGACATTCACAAGAGTGGTATGACAGGAGTCAGCCTTTCATTCTGTCTTAGCCCTCGCATTGTGACTTCTGCCTCTCTAATGAAACTCTTCGAGAAATGTGAGGCTTAAACCATGTTCTCAGATGTATCAACCTATATCCTAGTTGATGTAAGTGTCTGCATAGGTGCACTGGAAATTGGTCACAGACAGTGAGGTGTGTGCTTTAAATTGAAGGCGTACTCTGTCAAGTTTGAATGTCTGACTGCTACCATATCTCAGGAATGTCTGCACTTAAACGTGTAGTCTGATACGTGTGGTGCAACTGATGAGCCTAACATAAAAACTATACAGTATATCATACCCCTGCACACATTTTGTCAGAGCTACTTCACCATTCAGTCCCAAAAGCATAGATCTGTTAGCCAGGTAGGTATCATGAAATCACTTGAACACACACCATCATACCCGGCTGCCCTGTGTAGTAAGCAGAAATTGATTCATGCAGTTTCTTCTCCAGACATTTAGGAAGAATGTGGTATGAAACAAGGGTAGTCTAGTATGTAGAGGCTTTTTTAAATGTAGACACTCATTGAGTGCCGTAGATTGATGCTGACAATCAGAAGATTGGCATGACAGGAGTTGGTCTTTCATTTTGGCTTAGGGCTGCCAACGTGAGTTTTGCCTCTCTAATGAAACTGGTATAGAAACGTGAGGTTTAAAGCATGTGCCCAGATGTTATGTTAAATAAATTTTATAATGCTCACAGCTACCCAAAAAGGGTTTCCCAGCGCAAACCTGGGGGAACCATGAAGTATGAGAAGTGAAGATTATTGATTAAACATCCAGGTTTTTAGTAGCTTACGAAAATTAGAGTAAAGTGTTTCTTTGCGGATCACTGTGGGGAGGGAATTCCACAAGAGTGGGCCGAGATAAGAAAAAGAACGGCCACCCATTCTTGTGAGTTTGATCCTGGGAATCTCAATTCAAGGAACGTAACAGGCGGGAAGGCTGATAGGGGAGGACTATATTTTGTAGGTATTGAGGAGCAGTGCCAATTTTGATCTTGAACATGTAGTTCAGAGCTTTACATTTCGTCCAATTTTCCACTCTAAACCAATGCAGATCTCTCAAGGCATTAGAAGTAGAGGACATTCTTGAGATTCTACAAAGCAGTCTAGCGGCAGAGTTCTGCACCACCTGAAGCTTATGTAACACATCCCTATTAGCTCCCAAAAAAAGAATGTTCCCATAGTCCAGTCTGGATGTTACAAGTGCCTGGACTACAGTCTTTTGGGTAGCATTCGGGAGCATCCAGATGATTTTCTTCAACCATTTTAAGATGGTTTTTACCACATGTTGCTTCATAGATAATTTGCTGTCAATGATGAATCCCAGATTGCGGACTTGAGAGGTGGGCAGTGGTAAAGGCCCCATTACATTGAGCCAATGTTGGGGACCCCAAAGGTCTATATTTTTCCTAAAAATAAGGACCTCCGTTTTTTCACCGTTGAGCTTGAGTAGATTGGATTGCATCCAAGATGCAATGTTACTCAAGCCCACTTGAAGGGTTGAAGGTCCTGGCAGCTTTTCCGCAGAAAGGGAAAAAAATATTTGGGTGTCATTGGCATAGAAAAAATAGACAACCCCCCCTCTTCTGCAATTGCTGCACAAAGGTTGAACATATACATTGAACAGTAGAGGACTTAAAATCGACCCTTGCGGTACCCCATAAGAAGAAGAGTGGATTTTAGAAGTAGCCCTAGATGAAAAAACTAGAAAGGTCTGGTTAGATAAAAAAGAAAACAGCCAACCAAGTGCTGTTCCGGTAATGCCAAGAGACTGCAAGGATTTAATTAATACGGTATGAGAAACCGTGTAAAATCTAATAATATGAGGGCCACTGTGTTACCTGCATCTAAACGTTGTCGTAACATTTCGGTAACACCAAGGAGAGTTGTCTCGGTTGAAAAACCCGCTTTGAAGCCGGACTGAGAGGAATGTAAGAAGTTAGAGGATTCAATAAACTTGGTCAGTTGTAAATGTACATGTTTTTCCAAAATTTAGGAAAAAATAGGAAGTAGCGAAATGGGCCTAAAGTTGGATGGCTGGGTAGGATCAGCATTTGCCTTTTTCATCAAAAGGAGGACCATGGCATGTTTCCAATCAGGCGGAACCAAGGCTTTTTGGAGCTAGGCATTAAGTAGTTCCATAAAGATTTTCAAGGTAGGCTGTTCGAAAAGCAGGAGTATAGAGGCAGGGAGAAGATCACAGGGAGATCCAGATTTAATGCTGCCTACGTTTTTTTGAAAGAGTTAATGTTAGGGGGCACCCACTTTTCCAAATTTGTAAGAGGTTCAGCAGCAACAGTGGGCTCAGAAGGGAGAGTTGACTGAATAGGCGCCGTTGAAATGGTTTTATCCAAAGTCAAACATATTTGCTCCACTTTATTTATAAAAAAATTAGCAAGGGGCTGCTTGTCCGAGCCCGCTAATTTCTTGACCACAGTAAACAGAGTGCGTGAGCAATTTTGTGCCTTTGAGATAGTGGAGGAAACATGTTCCGCTCGAGCTAGTTTACATAAAACGTGGTATTTTTTTAGAGCAATTTTATATGTCGTTTTAGATTCTGAGGAATAATTTTTTCTTCAACATCTTTCCAGGGCTTTGCATGTACTTTTTTTGATTTTTAATTGTTCTGTGAACCAAGGAGCAGGGGGACGATGATTATTCAATTTTTTCACGAAGAGTGGAAGACAATCATTGGTTGCATTAGAAATCCAGTAGTAAATAGTTTCCAAAGATGACAAAGATATTGAATCAATACTAGGGGCATTATCTGACAGGATTCGATTAAAAGCTTCCATATCCAGTTTTCCCTAATTTCTGGATCTATTAAACTGTATCCTAGTTCATATGAGTCTCTGCATACGTGCACTGAAAGTAGGCTGCTGATAGTGAGGTGTGTGCTTTAAACTAAAAGTGTATTGTTTCAAATTTGAATGTCTTACTGCTACCATGTCTCAGGTATGTCTGCACTTCATCGTGTACTCTGATATGTATTGTGCAGCTGGTGAGTCTAACTTAGAATCTATAAAGCCTATTATACCCGTGCACAAATCTTGCCAGAGCTTCTTCAGCATTCAGTTGCAGAAGTACATATCTCTTAGCTAGGCAAGCATCACAAAATGACTTAAACAACCACTTACATACCTGGCTGCACTCTGTGATGAGCAGTAAGTGATTCATTCAGTTTCTTCCACACACATTTAGGAAACATGTAATGTGAAACAAGGGTAGTCTAGTACATATACCCTTTTTTGAATGTATTATCTTGCCTCTGAAAAGGTACTGACACACTCATTGAGGTCTCAAGATAGATACTGACACTCAGAAGAGTAGCATGACAGGAGTTGGCCTTTCATTTTGGCTTAGGCCTGGCATTGCGAGCTCTGTCTCCCTAATGAAACTGTTAGAGAAACGTCAGCTTTAAAACATGTTGCTAGATGTATTTACCTGTGTCCTACTCCACATAGGTCTCTGCAATGGTATACTACAAGTATGAGGTACATAGTGAAGTGTGTGCTTTAGACTGAAAGTATGCTGTGTGAACTGTGAATGTCTGACTGCTACCATGTATTAGGTATGTCTGCTCTTCTAATGAATGAATGAATGAATGAATGAATGAATGAATTCAGACTTATACCGCGCTACTAAGCCCAATGGGCGTCAAGGCGCCTAACCAAATAAAGCTAACTGAGTAGAAAGATGAAAGAACTTACTGGTAGGCCTTTATAAAGTACCAAGTCTTAAGAGCTTTCCTAAAAAGGGTCAGAGAGGGTTGGGACTTAATCTCCAAAGGGAGAGTATTCCATAGTAGCGGGGCAGCGATGGAAAAAGCTCTGCTACCCCATCTGACCTTCTTGGAGCGAGGGACTACCAACTGATTGGAATCTGAGGAGCGAAGACGCCTACTGGGATTGTAGCGGGTCAACAAGGACCCCAAAGCGTCTGAAGGGCCCGCCAGAAGAGCTCTATAAGTAAGGCAAAGAAGTTTAAAAGAAATCCTAAAATGGATAGGAAGCCAATGCAGGTTCTTCTTGGCCATTGTTACGGAAGAGTCCTTTGGGAGTGCCAAAACAAATCTGGCGGCCGCATTCTGCACAACCTGAAGGCGCTGGATAAGGTACTTATTAGACTCCACATACAATGCGTTATAGTAATCTAACCTAGAACCTACCAGGGCAATCACGGTCTGCTTACATGCCTGAGGGGACAGATAGTGAAGGATTCTTTTAAGAATCTTAATGACTCCCCAACAAGTGGCCACCGTCCTGTTGACCTGAAGATTCATGGACAGCGAGGTATCAAAAATGACGCCGAGATTCCTAGCCGATTGGGAAGGAGTGGGGCAAGTACCTAAAGATATAGGCCACCACTCACTAGACCAGATGTCCTGGTCCTTACCGAAGACCAGGACCTCTGTTTTGTCGGCATTCAGTTTTAGGGAGTTTAGAATCATCCACTCCGCCACCATCTGCATGCAAGATCTAAAGCCAGACGCAGATACACTAACAGAGTGGGCTAGGGACACCATGATTTGCGTGTCATCGGCGTAGGACACTACCTCCATCCCCTGCGATCTTACTAATCTAGCAAGGGGGACCACATAGATGTTGAATAGAGTCGGACTTAAGGCCGACCCCTGGGGCACCCCACATTGCAAAGATTTAGCAGGGGAGAGGAACTCTCCAAGCATGACTCTTTGCTCTCTAAGATGTAAAAAAGTGTCAAGAAGACTTAAAGCCGGTCCTGCCACCCCTGCCTCCCTTAACCGAGATGTTAAAGTAGTGGGAGACAGGGTGTCGAATGCTGCAGTGAGATCCAACACGACCAAAATAGTCATCTGACCAAGATCAACCTTACGATGGATGTTGTTGACCACCATAGTCAGGGCAGATTCTGTACTATGAGATTTCCTGAACCATGCTGAGAACTATCTAGGAACTCAGAGGAATCAAGAAAAGTGGATAGGTGGAGGTTTAGGTGGGCTTCAAGCATCTTTGCAGGAGCAGGTAACAGGGATATAGGTCTAAAATTCTTCAACACTCCAGGATCGAGGGAAGATTTTTTAAGAAGAGGCTTCACTATGGCCTTTTTCCAGGCCGAGGGGAAAATACCCTGGGCCACGGCCCCATTCATAACTACCAGCAACGGAGGCAAGAGGATATCCCTGCAGTCCTTTAGAACTCTCAGGGGACAGGGATCCACAGGAGAGACAGACTTAGTTCTGTCTAACAGGAGATTAAGCCCCTCCAGGGAGAGCAGCGGAAAGTGGGTGAGAGTCTTATTTGGATTTCTCATCCATGATTCTGAGACCTTAATATCGAAAAGGGTGAGATCATCTAACATCTTCCTCTGAGTTTCTAAGGCAAGGTGAATGTCCGAGATTTTCTTATAAAAGAACTCGGAGATGTTATTACATAGCTTCTGTGAGCCCACAACTGGATCGGGTACCTGAAGGGAACATAGAGAGTCCACGATCTTAAACAGCTCTTTGGACGAGGAAAGAGAGGTCGTCAGGTTCGAGAAAAACTCCTGCTTCTCTTTGATCACTCTAGCTTTATACTCTCGTAGCGTCAAATTATGATTACTATCAGACGGATCCCACGACTTACGCCATTTTCTCTCCTTAGTTCTACAGGTTTGTCTTAAGAGTCTTAAAGGCTCCGTGAACCAAGGCGCTGAGGGCTTGATTAGTGATATTCCTATATCTTCTTTTCAGACCTCTATTACTGGTGGCAAAATTACGGGGCTCTTCAGCAGAAGATGCAAATTCAAGGGGTACTGCCAAATGGTCCGACCAGGCCAAAGGCATGGGGGAACCAACAGAGAGTCTAGAATCGTTGGTGAAAACCCCATCCAATATATGACCAGCCCGATGGGTTGAACTTTTTACCAGCTGAATGAACTCACATGCTTCCGGCGAGTCCATCAACTGAGAGGTGTCCTTGGATCCCAGATCGTCTAAATGGAAATTTAGATCCCCAAGAATAGTAATATGTGATTTGCCAAAATAGGGCTCCAGAATTCGAAATAACTCGGAGCAAAAGCTGGCTCTAGGACCAGGCGGTCTATAAACAAGAATGCCAGTAAAAGAGACTGTGGGAGAACAGGAAATGCGGAAATACAGAGCCTCAAAGGAGTCCGAGGGCTCAGACAGGGTTTTTATAGAACAGAAAAATGAAACTTTACAAAGAATTGCCAACCCTCCCCCTCTACGTCCTGATCTGTCCTGTCTATATAGCGTAAAACCCTCAGGTATCGCCAATATTAAGTCATGACCAGAAGAGTCGGATGCCCAAGTTTCCGTCACGAATACCCAATCAGGTTGCCTATCGTTCACAAACTCGTGGAACGCTATGTTATTCTTAATAAGCGACCTAGCATTAATCAGGAAACCCTTTCTAAGTTGAGTGACAGTCTGCGATAATGAAGAGGTTTGAGGTGTCGTCCTACAAGAGGAAGAAGGACGAAACACCACCCCACAAGTAAGACAAGTAGAAGAACGTCGCAAGACCTCCGGAGACGAGCAAAGATGACACGCTAAAGGCAATGGTCTAAGAGCTAGCATCCCCCGTAGGGAATATTCCCTCACTACATGTTGAAAGTGTTGAGGGATACCCGGGTCCGGCCCGACCAACAGCCCGTCCTCAGCGCGGACGGGCGCAGACGGGCTGAACTCAGGCGTAACTCCGGCGGAAGAACGGCGACCCCGCTGCGCGAATCCGCTGCGCGTCTGCATGACTCCCTTTTAAAGACGTCTATCGTCCTTCGGACAGCTAGAGCGTCCGCCCTACATGCTGGCGCCGGCAGGCATCACGGAACCCTCCCAATATGGCCGCCTAACGTCCTAAGTAAGACAGGGAAGTGGGCCCGCCCAACAGCGGTGAGTCACCGAATTATAGTGCAAGCAAGGGACCGAAATTTAAAATCAGGGTATAATTCTAAACGGAAATTTTAATTAAATAGCAAAACGAGGAAAATTTAAAAAGGCAATAGCCAGCAGTTCTAATCACCAAACGCGCTATACGCGCTAAGCGCTGTGCTCAGATGAGAGTAAAACTCGGTTTGACATGTATGGTGCAGCTGATGGTGCTAACGTAAAAATGATATAGTCTATCATACCCCTAGGAAAATATTTCACATTTTAGTGCCAGAAACACAGATTTGTTTGCTAGACAGGACTGATAAAAGAAATTGATAACATAGGTTCATACCTGTCTATCCTGTATAATAAATAGAAAGTAATCCATGTACAAAATGAACAGTTACACCAATTTACACAATTTTTCTGACACATTTTCCACCATTTACAGCTTTTCTAATGTGCATAGTTAGAGATCCTACATATGAATTGCTAATGGAGACAATGGCAGTCTAATTTAAGTAACTGGTTAGTGATTGTTATGAATAATATTATTCAAATAATTTAAAATTATTCATTTATGTAACAGACTATTAAAAATGTTCTTTGTTTTTTAGATATTTAAGTTACTTAATGAAAATGACATAAAGATAGCAAGAAAACATGAAAAGAGAAGAGCACAAAAAACAGTACTACTTAAAGAAGAGTGAAAAAAAGAAATGAGATGACGCTCACAATATTATAGAGGAAACAAATAACTAAACAGTTTCTTAAAACACTATTACCAAGATTGAAAACTGTGGAAAGTGTTCAAAAGAAAAAGAAAAATTTAACAACATTTCAGAAATAAAAGAGAAGTAGTCATGTTGAAAGACCTTCAAATTGTAGAAAAAAAACCTTTAACAAGAAGGCAGAAACAGTATAAGGATATAAGAAGAATGTTCAGAAGTATAGTAATTCAATATGTACTAACAAATTTAAAACCATATAAAAGAAGATCAGCAGCTTAAAGCAGAAGCAACAGACTGAAAGTATAGTAGATAACGCTTTTGTGCTGAAATGAAAATTATTTATCTTAGTATTGAAGAGATTGAGCACTATATCAAACAATGGTGTTTATAAAGGAGAAAAGAAAGGGAAACAGACTGGTTAATAGTACTAACTTTAGTAAAAACGTTTACTGGTAAATGGAAGCACACTTCCAGTACTGAGCCTTTCTTTACTGAAGGGAGCTATTTTCAACAGACAACATTAGTACATGCCGGTTGATACTAATGGTCAATGTTATGAGGTGAAAGATGGTTCTCCCATTCCAAAGGAAAAAGTGGTTCCTAGGAATGTAGAAGAAGTAATAGCTGAAGATGTTCAAGGAAGGTGTACACAAGCTCCAATATATAAGTGGGATTGTAACAGTATTTGCAGTATTCGACAGGAGTCTAATGGCATATTATGAATTTCCTTACGTGAATATGCAAATAAAAGTGTTAAATGGAAGATTAAGATATTGCAAGGACTAGATCCATGTAAAATAAGAAAATAAACCAAGTTACAGGGACATTCTCTGGCATGTCTTTCAAAAAAAGTGTGCCAAAGCACTTCTCATCATTTAAGAATGTTAGTTGCTGGATTATGTAAGGAGCCCATAGTATGTAAAAACTCCTGCATTATGTTTAACTGAAATGAATACAGCTCTTTTGCATGGTTCTGTAACAGATGTACAGAAAGTTTGCAATGATGTGCAGTTTTGTTTTTTTTGGTTCTGAAGAGGAGTGTAGAGAAAGTTAGGACTTGATATTTTTAAGAGTAGTAGAACAAAACAAAGAGATAAATATTGATGATTTGAAGAAGAAATTAGGTTTGACACTGTTTCCTCTGAAAAAGTCAAACTAGAAATGTTGATTTATATTTAAAATTGAAAAAGAAAACAATAATAAGTGGTTGCAGTTTGCTGTTTATTCATTTTCAGAAGGAGGATATGAGTTGTCCACTGATCAAGTTATATATAAGTACTGTTACAAGTTAGAAGAAAACAAAATGCCGGCTAGAGCAGTGACAGATTTAAATGTATATAAGTCTATTCTTATATCAGTGCACCCATTCCAGGCCATAGTTCGTATGGAGCCTAAGACAGGTAAGCTGCCACCAACAGATTTACAAAAAGGTCTCAAAGGAGGAGTTTTGTACTTACCTTTAGATTTTCAGGAAAATATTAAAACTGTTGGTGTAGACAGAAAGGAAAATGAGCCAGTCGTTTGTAGATATTAATAAACTTCAAAATGCAACATTATACCTGTACAGAATAATATTTATTATAAGAATATAAATGATGATGCAGAAGTAAGATGTCTACAAGATGAAAAAGTAATGTCAACTGGCCAAAATGAAAAGTGGACAAATCCAGAAGTAAAGAGCTTTATGAACATCATAACATATATCCTCTCCACTCAAAAGAAATCATAGGAAACACTATTGAATTATTTCAAATGAAAGAAGTAAAAGGAGCTCCCATGAGTATATGGGAAAAATGTTTAGAAGCTCACTGTTTTCCACAACTATTCCCACCTGGAGAAGGTGGACGATTTGATGACCCAGCTCTACGGATTCCAGCATCCGAATACCGATCAACAATATTGTACCTAGAAGATCCAAGATTTCCGCAGTGCATTCCATATATATTTCATCTTTTTTTTTAGAATGATTTGCCTGAACTTTCATATGCGGTGAACCATATATTAAAAACAGGAGTTCATCTTCAACATGTTTCTGCAAAAGAGTTCATGGAAAAAGTTGAACAAAGGGATGAAAATTTGAAATTTCACTTAATCAATTTGATGGTGTGCCAATGTGGCACCAATGAATATTGGTATTGCTTTCATGGTGAACTTAAATGCATATTAGGAAACCTAGGTACACCTATTTGGTTTCTAACACTTAGGGCTCGACTCCGATGCGGTTAGGAATGACTCCGACCCTTGGTCTGAGCCATCCTCACTGCATCAAACTTGCCTGTTTGGATTCCTTTCCAACTGAGGCATTCCAATGGGCTTGGTCAGAAAGGAATCCAACTCGGTTTTCCAGATGGTTTCTGACGGGCTCAGAGAGCCCGTCAGTCATCAGGAAACCCTTCAGCACTCTCCCGGCCGGCTCTTTCCGGCCAAGAGAGTATGATAGCAGTTTCCCACTGCCTTTCTGTGCCAGCCTTTCCAATACAGAAAGGCATTAGGAAATTGCCTTTGGGGGCCCCCAGCACGGCCTGCATGATTGCGAGGCTGCCAAATGGCAGTCTAGGGGGACCCAATGGTGTCCCATGTTGGTCCCTGCACCCAGTAGCAGGCACCTTACGGTGCCTGCCACGGGGTGCAGGGATGAACTGTACCTCTGCACTTAACGATGTGAGCATGCATTCCATGCTTTCATAGTTAAGTATAGATTTTGACTGAAAAGGGTTCGGTCACATCCTACTTGCAGGTCTGGAAACCGATAAGAGGTCTGTAATGAAGATCTGGTTCTCAGTGGTAGTTAAAACAAGTTGAAGGTTTATTAAGTACATGGAAGCACATAAAACCCCATCCAGCATCAAACCCTACAGCTGCCAACTCAAATGCTGCTTACAATCTGTTCATATGATGCTGATTCCACATTCTAAAGAGCATAGCCTAGTAACATGAACAACATTCTTATTCAGGAAATAAATAAGAGCACTACAAGGTCATTCGGTTCCAGTTCCTGACCGATGTCAGACAAACTCCGTTCTGTTCGACATTAGAATCAGCCCCTTGCTTGTGCTGAGTATGGATGGGATGATTTACTTGAATTCCTACGAGAAGCAAATTCAAATATGGAGAACTCTATTTGTTGGATCCCACACATGTCTGCAGGTATTTTAACCATACATTTCAAGCTAAGATGTCATTTATCTGAAATAAAAGCATTCTACCTCTTGGAGAGGTAACTGATTTTTTTGGGCAAAAGAGTACCAAGCCAGAGGTGCTCCTCAATATACATATGCTATTATGGATAAAGGATGCACCAAAATTTGGAACAGATAGAAATGAATCAGTTTTGCCTGTCATCGCACAGTATGTTACATGTGCCATTCAAAGAGAAGGAGGAGAAAACTGCTTGAGACAACAAGTACTACAGTTTCAATGTCATAGATTTGTCAAATACTGCAGACAGATAATACAAATGTAAAGGAAAATGTTATACAAAATGTCATTTTGGATTCCCACGACCTATAATTTCTAAAGGAAAGTAAATAGTTTTTTTGTCATCAGTAAGACACACACAACTTAAGAAGAAAAGGAACTTCAAAGTATATTAATGACTATAAACCAGTCATTTTTAAAATGTGGAATGCAAACATGGATATTCAGTTTGTTGCAGACACCTCAATTGCTGTTGCTCGTTACGTCACGTCATACATTACAAAATCTGAAAAGTCAGATTAAAGAAACGTGGGAAGAAATTTCAGCAGAAAAGACTCTCAGCAAGAAATTGTACAGCTTTAGCGTGAAGATGCTCTCCCATAGAGAGATAGGATATTCTGAATGTTCGGCTCACTTGAGCTCATCCAGTTTGTATTCAAAGTCAAGAGGAATCATTTGAGTAAGTCTAGGCCTGGCCTCCACATGGAACAGAGTATTTAATTATTTTACAAAAATCTAACACTTAGCAGAGTATGAGCCAGAATGCACTGATATTCTCAAAACTAATATGTTGGATACATCCTATCCCAAAAGGAGTCCACATCCTGAAAACTGATGTCTGTATGAAATACTTCAACACTGCAAGTTCAAAAAGAATGTTATGGAAAATATGAAAGAAGAAAAATATGCAGTAATTGGGTTTGATGGATGTTTAGTGAAACATGCCAAAGAAAATCTTGTTAACCATAGAAAACTCGGGGGTATATTCACAAGAATGTGTGCTAAACATCACCAAAAAATGTTAAAGCAACTTTCCATCGCAGCCTATTGCGGGAAAATAACCCTGTGTCAACGTGGAATTCACAACAAGGCGGTACCATGCAATAGTCTGCCGAAACCGCGGACAATGTCCGCGATACAACCACCTCGATGGAGATAAAAACACAAACCACAACACAAAAAAACCTGCGATGGGCAAAAGCACGAAGAGGAAATCAGCGATAAGCAGCTTGAGGCCTGCAACACACACCTGGCAGGTGGGAAAAATCACCATAAAACTAGAAAATACACCTAAACACAAAATGACCATCACCCAAGCACCATGAAGGCAGCCAGAGCAGGCACAGAGGACAAGAGCAACCCCACAAGCACCCCAGACAACCAACCTGGGACCTCGGGGACAGGGAAGGGCAAGGACAAGAGGACGTCACATTCCCCTCAGCCGGTGGTGACTGGATGACGGACGCTCCACGGTTCTCAATCATAAAGGGCCCACGAGTTGTTGCACACAAGGTTAGTGGCACCCGAGGCCTTGCGGCTGTCACAGGCCTACCACCACGTGGTGCTGGCTGGGGTTGCACAGGGTTTGTGGCACCCAGACCATTGCGGCCGGCACAGGCACCCCACCACGGGACAGTGACTTTTGATGCATTGAGCTAGGGGCACCTTAAGCTGCTGAGCGGGTGTGCAGCCTGCGATGATGCCCAGTCCCGGCGGTCCGGACTGCTCAGGTTTTGTGTGCCCTGCTGGACCGCAGTGTAGGCCAGAGCCAGCGGGCAGCGTGGGTCTACCACCATGTGGTGTCACTTCCTGGATCCAAGAGTTAGTGGCACCTATTGGGCTGAGCGGGTGTGCAGCCTGCATTGAGGATGGGTGCACTGGTATGTCCTCTGCCATGGAGTAATCAAGACCCAGCACCAAACGTGAGACCTAGTGGCCTGCGGAGCGGGGCAGCATGGTGTGGAGGGTGCCATGTCTGCGGGCCTCAGGCTTGTGGCTTGCAGCGGCACATGATGGGACCTCCTGTCTGCACGCTGGTGGCGGAAGGTGAGCAGTGAGGCCTGGGTGTGTATGGGCGGTCATGCTCCAATGGGTGGCCGGAGGGGCTCGGGTGCCTCTGTCTAGGTGTGCATGAGCGGGCAGGCCATGTTGTCTTGTGCAATTGTGTGTACGTGTACAGTGCCAATCATGTATCTGGACTCTGTTTCAGATGACGGGTGTGTCTCAGATGTGTGACCTGGTGAACTGCTATACATACTGGCAAGTGGTTGGAGACACGCCGGTGGCGGTAGGTGGGCAGTGTGGCCTGGTTGCGTAGGGGCGGCATTCTCTCTTTCCCCCCTCTCTTCTTCTCTCTCTCTCCCCCTCTCTTCTTCGATCTCTCTTCCCCTCTCTTCTCACTCTCTCCAGGGGCGGCTGGTGTTCATGGGCGAGATGGGCGCCGCACTGCCACTTGGGGGATTAAAAAAATATGAGCTGAAACACTGAGCAGCTAGCAATAAATTGTGCTGGCTGCTCGGTGAACAAACATGGGCAAATCCGGGTTTTTCTTTGAGGGGGGGAGGATGATGGCAATTGGCTCTTGGCTCTATCTCTGCTGTGCATGCTTTTGGCTGGGCGAAGATTTTATTGACCTGAAGCCAGAAAGCAGAGCAGTGACGACACACAGGTGGGCAGGATCTGTGTATCACTGCCAGAATACAGCTTTTCATTTAGGCAAATTTTGTTTAGCCCAGGGAGGAGTCAGAAGCTCCCCATTAATTCCAATGGCTGGGGGCAGGCCAGTGTAGCTTTAATAAAGTTGTGGGGTGTGGCTGTGGCCTCTGCCTCTTCTGAGAGAGAGAGACCCAGTAACAGTTGTTTAGAACAGTGATTGGTGTGCTGGGGTCTGGGGGAGGGGTCAATCCAGAATTTTCCAGTTCGTTTGGGATGTTCCTTATTGCCAGGCTGTTTTCCTGTAGTCACGAGTCGGAGGCCAGCGCAAGAGAACATATCGAGCTCCAGGTGTCTGGAATTGAGGTGGTAGAGGCGAGCACTCTGTGCCACTGACTGACAAAGTAAGTATATTGTATTAATTTAAATAATGAACACAGCCGAGCCGAGTGTCGCGACTTGATGACAAATTTAGAAGGAACACAGGTCGGGCCTTTCACAGGCAGACTGCCAGCAGCCAGTGAAAGACCCGGCCCGTGTTCCTTCTAAATTAGTCACACACTGTGCACGCTTTCATTGAGGCAGCCAGCAGGCAGACGCGATGCCTGGTACAGTTTGCTTTGATCTTCCAACCAGCTCCCCCCACCCTGTGCTGTGCAATACCTGCTGGTGCTCGTGTGCTCCCAAGGGCCCATGCTGGGTCCACATCACAATCCAGTTTTATTGTACGTCGATTATTTAAAATCATTACAATGTTTTAAGGTAGCGCCGACCATTCACAATAAACATCGGTCTGTTGTCACTGGCTGGCGTTTAAAAATAAAGACGCCCTGGACATGATAGTAATACACACACCAGTAACATCTGCGAAGAGTTGTGATTATAGATTTCTGCTGTATTGATGAACTCCCACGGTGACGTATGTGGACCCGCAGACTGGATCCAGTTAAATGGTCTCCCAATTAAATTGAACTGTATAAGAAATTAAAATGCTCCAAGTCACAGTTTTAAAATGCATTATGCAACAGGGGTGAAATAATGTAATAGTGCTCAAATGTAGAACTTTGAACAGTGTCAATACTGGTAATAAAAATCACTGCAGCGATTGCAAATGTGACTTAATCTGCTTCCTTCGATCTGGCCCGGGGCAGGGGTGGAGGTGGGGGATTAGGAAGGGTGGGGTGGGTGTGTACAATCCGTGAATGCAGGAGCATTTGCATTTACAGGCCTATGGTGTTATTGTGCTGCCTGTATGTGAGTGTCAAGCTGAGGGGTGTTTATTTGTGCAGTGCCGCGTGTGTTTGAGAGGCTGCTCTTAGACGTGCATACATACAAGTCAGTTCTTGCAGTCAGTGTGCTTGCTGAGAATGTGCTGTTGTTTCTCGGGAGCCTGTTGGGTTTGACTCTCTTTCTATGTGAGTAAAATGTGCCGCATAATGCTTTATAATTTGTCTTTTATTGCGGCATAAAATACTCAACTGTTACCTTGCCACATAACTCGACCCTTCCCTGTCGCATAATTACAGGGGCCCTGACTATTTTTTATCATTAGTGTGGCTGTGGCATGAGTGTGTGTGCGAATGTGTGTCCTGTCTGTTCTGTGTGAATGCACAGTGAAGGTTTTTGCAAGTGAGGTCGAGCTATTGTGCACATGTGCATGCATTATGGAAACACGTGTGTGTTGGAGGTGTTATTTGTGACACATAATGTGTATGTGGGTGCCAGGTTTTTATAGCGCCGTCTAAAGCTCACACCGCAAACCGAATAGTCTCTTGTGGTCCTTTAGATGGCACGAGTCATCAATAACAAACTCAGTAGCAGTGGCACCATTTTTACCGACCCAGTAGGGATAACAGGCTGAGCCTGCACCGTCAGGTTTGAGCCCGTGGTTTGATGGTGAATCTAGAGCTGGCCTCTAGGACACCCGCCATGTTGGCAGTTGCCTCACACAGGTTATAGGACAGTGGAGTACCTGAAAAGAGGGAGACAGAGAGAGAGGGAGACAGAGAGATGGAGACAGAGGGAGGGAGACAGAGGGAGAGGGAGACAGACAGAGGGAGACAGACAAGAGAGAGAGAGGGGGACAGAGGGAGGGAGACAGACAGAGGGAGACAGATAGAGGGAGGGAGACCGAGACAGACAGAGTGAGACAGAGAGAGAGGGAGACAGAGAGAGAGGGAGACAGAGGGAGGAGGGCGACAAACAGAGGGAGGGAGACAGATAGAGAGAGAGAGACAGGGAGACAGAGAGAGAGGGAGAAGGAGGGAGACAGGGAGGGAGTCAGGGGGAGAAGGAGACAGACAGAGGGAGACAGATAGAGGGAGGGAGACAGGGAGGGAGACAGAGACAGACAGAGGGAGGGAGACAGGGAGACAGACAGAGGGAGGGAGACAGAGGGTGACAGAGAGAGGGTGACAGACAGAGGGAGACTGAGGGAGACAGATAGAGTGAGACAGACAGAGGGAGGTAGAGGCAGGGACACAGAGGGAGGGAGACAGGGAGGGAGACAGAGGGTGGGAGACAGAGGAAGGGAGACAGGGAGGGAGAGAGAGACAGACAGTGGGAGGGAGACAGAGAGGGAGACAGAGGGAGGGAGACAGACAGAGGGAGAGACAGAGGGACAGAGACAGAGAGAGGGAGACAAAGGTAGGGAGATAGAGGGCGACAGACAGAGGGCGACAGAGGAAGGGAGACAGACAGAGGGAGACAGACAGAGGGAGGAGGGCGACAGACAGAGGGAGACAGACAGAGGGAGGAGGGTGAGAGACAGGTGGGGAGACAGAGGGAGACAGAGAGAGAGGGAGACAGAGGGAGGGAAACAGCAGGAGGGAGACAGAGACAGAGGGGCAGACAGAGGGAGACAGAGGGAGGGAGACAGACAGCGGGAGACAGGCAGAGGAAGGAGGGTGAGAGACAGGTGGGGAGACAGAGGGAGACAGAGGGAGGGAGACAGATATAGGGAGACAGAGACAGGGAGACAGAGACAGGGACACAGAGAGAGAAGGAGACGGAGGGAGGAGGGTGACAGACAGAGGCAGACAGAGGGTGGGAGACAGAGGGAGATATACAGAGGGAGGGAGAAAGGGAGACAGACAAGAGGGAGACACAGGGGGACAGACAGAGGGAGGGAGACAGACCGAGGGAGACTGAGGGAGGGAGACAGAGAGGGAGACAGAGCGAGAGAGGGAGACAGAGCGAGAGAGGGAGACAGAGAGAGGGAGGGAGACAGAGGGAGGGAGGGAGACAGAGAGAGGGAGGGAGAGGGAGGGAGACAGGGAGACAGAGAGAGGGAGAGACAGAGGGAGGGAGACAGAGGGAGGTTGACAGAGGGAGATAGACAGAGGGAGGGAGACAGGGAGACAGACAAGAGGAGACACAAGGAGACAGACAGAGGGAGGGAGACAGACAGAGGGAGGTAGAGGGAGGGACACACAGGGAGGGAGACAGACAGAGACAGAGGGTGGGAGACAGACAGGGAGACAGAGAGAGAGAGGAAGGGAGAGAGAGGAAGGGAGAGAGAGGGAGGGAGACAGAGGGAGGAAGACAGAGGGAGGGAGACAGAGGGAGGGAGAGACAGAGGGAGGGAGACAGAGAGAGGGAGACAGAGAGCTAGATAGAGGGCGACAGACAGAGGGAGACAGAGGGCGACAGAGGAAGGGAGACAGACAGGGAGGAGGGCGACAGACAGAGGGAGGAGGGTGAGAGACAGAGGTGGGGAGACAGAGAGAGAGGGAGACAGAGGGAGACAGAGGGAGGGAGTCAGGGGGAGAGGGAGACAGACAGAGGGAGGGAGACAGGGAGGGAGACAGAGACAGACAGAGTGAGACGGACAGAGGAAGGGAGACAGAGGAAGGGAGACAGAAGGAGGGAGACAGAGAGTGAGGGAGACAGAGAGAGAGGGAGACAGAGGGAGACAGAGAGAGGGAGACAGGGAAGGAAACAGAGGGCAACAGACAGAGCGACAGACAGAGGGAGAGGGAGACAGAGGGAGGGAGACAGACAGAGGGAGAGGGAGACAGAAAGAGGGAGGGATACAGAGAGAGAGGGAGAGAGAGAGGGAGGGAGACAGAGAGAGAGAGAGAGGGAGTTTGCAACAACTTGCAGTAAATATGTGGTGTAAAAGCCGCCATTTGAAAAAATTTCTTGCAGGGGGAAACCCACCCACACCCTCCTTTTGCAGTTCAGGCTTGCTCGCTTCGCTCGCTCGCTACACTACAATTTTTCGCCTCACCACTTTCAAAATCCACCAGCCGCCCCTGACTCTCTCCCCCTCTCTTCTGATCTATCTCTCTCCCTCTCTTCCTCTCTCTCTCCTTCGCTCTCTCTCTGTCCTTTGATGCGAGCAGGACACACCTTCTCATCATGATTTTTGTCTTTCAGGCTGTGACCTATGGATTGTCCCGAGGGGAGCTGCCATGTGTCTTCATTTTATTTCAGTGCTCATTTTAATAAAGTTTCATTCGTTGCTTCGAAAGTGAATGTGTGATGCCCATTTCTGTGATGACGCATGCATGTCTACAGTTGTGAACGTGCGACATCAAGCAGATTATTTTGTACATGTTTAGGTGTAGCTGATGTGGCATGTCTTTGGTTGGGGGTGCCGGGGAGGAGGGGTCCTGGGGGTGATGGCGGCGGGTGTTATTGCCATTTCGGCCCTCCGGGCTGCATGTTCAGTTGCCCGGGTGCTTCTGTTGTTCTTCGGTTGTGGCTGTGGGCTGGGCTTCCTTTTGTGGTGCAAGCTGTGGTCCGCCTTTGCACCAGGTCAGAGCAGGTGTTATTTTCCTGCTGCTAACGCGCCTTATCACCTGTTTTGCGTTCTTATCGCAGTTCTGGTTGGTCATTGTGAATGTTGTGGAGTGGTGTTGTCACGGCTTTTGGCATGGGAATGCCTAATCTGCATCACATTAGAGATAGTTGCGGGGGTCACCTGTGGCGATGTTTTTTGCAGCATCTATCGATCGCGGGTAAACTGGTGCTGTGGGATGTTAACACCAGCTTGTGATTAGGGCAATACGTTTATCGCAACTTTGGCTGCAATAAAATGCTGTTAACTCAGCGATAGATCCTTGTGAATATGCCCCTCAGTTGCAAAACTCCAGATAAAAGAGAATGTTCCTATTTAGCACTTCTGCAACTGTTCAAGCCTTGGCGTAGTGAGACAGAATTACTTGGTGATTTTAACTGCTACAAAGATTATTTTGAAGGAACAAAAGATGCTATTCAGTGCACAGTATTTCCTAGTTATTTAAAAATGATAAATGATGAGATTGAACAAGAGGGAACTATTGCAGCAGAAATAGCTGGAGAAAGTTCACAAAGCAGTCAAAGTCCTGATCCATTGATTCAAGAACCACTTAGACAACCAATTATTGAAAATGAAGCAGCAATAACCATGAATGAGGTAGAAACTGCAATGTAGCTAGCACACCAGGATATTATTAACTTTGAACAGTTAGAAGAACAACTAAATATTAAACAAAAACAAATATATCTGCAAGTGAAACAACAAGTAGAGCATGGCTTCCTCCATAAGAGAAAAAAGTAAATGTTCATCATTCCAACCTATCCTATTACGCATTAGTGGTCAAGTTGGGACAGGAAAAAGTTTCTTAATTAAAGTTCTGAGAAGTTATCTACACAGGACTACAGAATCACACGTATCTTGTGTTATAACGGCACTAGCTGGATTAGCAGCACACAGCATTAAAGGTATTACTCCACATCAATTACTTGTGCTTCCTGTTGAACGTGATAATAAACATGAATATTAAAAGATATCTGGAGAAGCTTGTTATGAAGTCTCAAGAGTACTACAGAAACTGAAATGTTTAATCATTGATGAGGTGAGCAAGGTGTCAAACTTAATGCTTGCCTTTGCACACTTGAGAATGCAACTGATTTTAAAAACAGAGTATGATGTGCTGTGTGGAGAAAAGCATGCAATTGTATTTTCTCCTGTTAAAGGACAACTTTTTTTTAAAAACACTTCTGCATGATGAGACAAGGAAATCTTTGGGAAATATTTGATATGTAAATATTTGTTTAAACTGTGAATATAAAGAATTTATAAAAAATATGAGATAATCAGCTAATGAAGATTTTGGAAATATTATTAAAGACATAAGAATTGGCATGTTGACAAAACATGGAAAACAAGCTTTAGAAAGTGGTTAATAAGGAATTTGTTCACATCTGAAAACCACAGCAGCAGAATTACGGCACAATATGCTCATAAAAAACAAATACATAGTTTGTTTTATGCCTACATTGCAAGTGTGTGTTCTACATTTAATGAAGAAGTATTGAAACTGGGAAAACAACAAATTCTAGAAATTAAAACTATTGACAACACACCAGGGAGTAACAATTCGACTTACTGAGAAACTACAGGCTAAATTGTATTCTTTGGAAAAATCTGTATCTAAAACTGCAGTATTAGAAAAGTGTTCACATGTGCGTAAAATCTGTGAGTAATTTTGCACCATAATTTGAATTTAGAAGAAGGATTAGTAAATGGGACAAGAGGAAAATTGTTGATTTTGTGAATTTTCAAAATAAAGATAGATTAGAATTTGTGATTGGAAAATTTGACCAGATTAATGAAGTAAGACAGATTGAGCATTCTGTCATACGTTTTCTGCTTGTAAAGGACTTGTATGTTAGTAGACAGCAGTTTCCTATGTCTCTAGCATATGCAGTAACTATTCACAAATCTCAAGGTTTAAGTATAGACAGAGCTATTGTAAATATTGGAAGTACTGTGTTCAAAGAGGGAATGGCATACATTGCATTGTCTTGAGTAAGAAAGTTGTTTGGTTTGTATATGATAGAATTTGTATGAGAAAAAGGTTATTGCTGATGCAACTTGTTTAAGAGAGTACAATCCCTTAAGAAGAACTTATGCTCCTTATTTAGGTGAATACCCAATATATGAGAAACATAAACTAAGTCCAAAACGGAAATATATGAAATATTGAAGTGAAGTTCAAGATAAGAAAAGCATTGAAGAGAAAGTTGAAGGCATAAAGAAAAGAAAGTGGAAACTGATGGTGATATTGTAGGATACCAGTTAGAATACAGTTCAGGTATCAACTGTTATGCTAATGTAGTTCTAAATGTAATCTTTCATTTACCATGTCTTCCTAATGAAATCATAGAAATCCATGAAAATAGATTCTGTTCTGCACTACATCATTACCTTAAACAGTTGCTTACTGATAGAAGTAAGATACATACTGCTTTTGGCATTTAACATCTTTTTGATATATGTAGTGGATTAGTGACATTTACTCTCAACATACAATAAGATAAACAAGATTTTATAATGGTCATGCTTGGAGTATTAGAAGACAATGGAATAAACATTGATAACTTATTTGGACTAAGTTAGAAATGGGACCGTAAGTGTAAAGATTGTTTATTTACTTTTACCACTGAACCAATAGAACGATTCCTATACAAAATGATACCAGACTGCAAAATAGTGTCTTTTAACAAATTGATTAAAACAGCAAATCAAAATATGACGTGTTCACATTGTAGATCAGACATGTTGTCTACATTGCACATGCAAAGATTTGGAAAATATTTAACTGTAATGCTATAACATTGTAGATCAGATGGAACAAAATTACAAACAGAAATAACACACTTCAAAGCAGGTCAAATATTTATTACAGCAAGAATGTATACAACACTGGCTATTATTTTTCATGAAGCAGATACAATAACATCTGCTCACTAGACTGTTTTTTTAAATTATAACAGCGGATTGACACATTGCAATGATACCAACCTAAAACTCAAAGCTTCATTGCCTTCTCAGCTAGCTATTTCCTACATGTTATTTCTGCAGCCAAAGTTTCAAGAACATAATTCAGCCTGTTGGGGATGATGTTGTTAAAAAATACAATGGATTGGATTCTACCAGCTATTATAATTAGTGTTTTCATTATTATTTTGCCTAATCGATATACAATTGTGAAGATTAACTTGAAAAAACAAGTAGAATATATATTTCTTTTCAGTACTGTGCCAGGCATAATAGCAATACTTACTGTTTTAAAATCTATTTATGTAAAGTAGTAGAGTTAATACAGGTGAAACTAGTGATTAAGAAAGTGTAGTGAGTATAAAGCATAGTTACACATATTTATAGTGATGTAATATGTACATTTCTTTTATACAAGCTATTTGGTTGGTTTTTCCCCACTGTTCAATGATAATGCCACGTTCAAACCACCATGTATGGTGAAGTTATATGAAATCAGAGAACAGAAAAAAAGGAAAACTGCTACTGGAATCTAATTATAATACAATGTGCTTTTTAAAAAAAAATTATATTATCTTTTGTTTTTAAACATGTTTATTTATTGTTTTCATTTTTTTCTTTATAGCAATCGCAGAAGCACAGATTTGTTTCCTACACAGGCGTCATGAAACCAGTTAAATACAGAGGTTGATCTCTAGCTGCCCTGTATAATAAACAGAAAGTGATCCATCAGGTTTCTTCTACATATATTTACTGAAGATTTGATGTGAAGCAGCGGTAGTCTCACATGTGTGGTTCACCTGAACACCCTAATGCAAAAACTATAATGTGTATCATACCCTTGTACAACTTTTCTCACAGCTATGTCAGCATTTAGTTTTTGAACCACAAATCTGTTAGCTAGGCAGATCTCACGGAAACATTTGAACAAACAGCTTCATACCGAACTATCTTGTATAATCAGCAGAACTGGTGCATACAGCTTCTACTGAACACATTTTGAGAGCATAAGGTGTGAAACATAGGTAATCTAGTATTTAAAGGCTACTTTATAGTTGTTATCCCACCGCTAAAAGGTAATGACACATTTATTGAAGTCTTAAGAAAGATGACAACACTTCCAAAAGTGACATAATAGGACTTAGTCTTTCGTTTCGGTTTAGGCCTGATTTTGCAAGCTCTAATTAACTGGTGAAGAAAAGTGAAGTTTAATAGATGTTGTCCCATGTACTAACCTGTAACCTAGTTCATAGAAATCTCTGCAAACATTGAATGGAAGTATACCATAGTGATGTCTGTGCTAAAAACTGAAACCGTATTCTGGCAAATTTTGATTTCTAACCTGTTTCCTGTTAGGCATGTCTGTAGTTCTATGTGTACTTTACATGTATGCTGTAGGTGATTATCCTAATTAGAAAACTATACCATCTATCATAACCATTGTTAAATATTCACAGAGCTACTTCATCTTTCAGACTCACAACCACACATCTCTTTCTAAGTAGTCTACGTGCAACCATTTAAACATATATGTCATACCCTACTGTCTTTAATATTAACTAGAAAGTTATCAGTGATGACTATTATACACACATTTATACAGCATGCACTCTAAAACAGACGTACTCTAATGCCTACAAGCTACTTTACATATGTTATATCATTCCTTAAAGGGACTGACCCATTCATTCAGATCTCTAGAGAGATGGTGACACTAATAATATCGGTCATTGATTTTAAGTTACACCTGCCACTGTCAACTCTGTCTCACTAATCAAACCGGTTGAAAATTGTGCAGTTTAAAATATGTTACCAAGTTCATTACCCACTATCTTGGTCCATATAACTCTCTGCTAAGGTGCACTGTAAGTAGGTTGTAAAAACAAATGTATGTACTTTTAACTGAAAACTTATACTATCTAGTTTTAGTGTCTCACCTCTTCCATGTCTTAGCTATCTCTGTACTTATACATATAGTATTAGACATGTGGTATAGCTGGTGATCATAAATTGAAAATGAAACAGTATATCATACCCCTGACCAAACATTGAGAGAGGTAGTTCACCTTTCAGCACTAGAACCACACATCTCTTTTGTATAGAGATCTTCTGAAAACAGTTGAACTGAAAGCTTCACACCCCAGTGCCCTGTATAATAAAGAACAGGTTATCCATGCACCTTCTTTTAGACACATTTTTAGATCATGCCGTATGAAACAGAGGTAGTATAGTGTTTATAGCTTAGTTTATATGTGTCATCTCACTACTAAAAGCCAGTGACACAGTGATTAAAGTGTATAAAGAAATGTTAACAGTAACAACAATGGCATGAGAGAAGATGGCTACTACTCATGCCCTCATCCATTCACTCAGGTACTACCCATAATCTCATCCATTCACCCATACAGTATCCATGCACTTATCCAGTTACCCAGACATTAACCTTGCACTCATGCATTCTCTCACGCTGTACTCATGGACTCATCCATTTACTCTGACACTACCCATGCACTCATCTATTCACCCGACACTACTCATGCCTTAATCAATTCACTCAGCCACTACCCATGCATTCATCCATTCACTCAGGCACTATTCATGCACTCATACAATCACCCAGACACTACCCATACACTCATACATTTACTCAGGCATTACTCATGCAGTGATCCATTAACTCAAGCACTACTCATGCACTCATCCAATCACTCAGGCAGTCCCCTTGCACTCATCCATTCACTCATGCACTACCATTGCACTCACTAAATGACCAAAGCACTATTCATGCATAATTAATTTACTCAAGGACTACCCAGGCATTCATCCAATAACTCAGACAGTACTGTTGCAGTCATCCATTCACTCAGGCACTACCAATGCATTCATCCATTCACTCAGGCACTACACATACACTCATCCATTCACTCAGGTACTACTCATACAGTGACCATTCACTCAAGTACTAGTAATGCACGAATCCATTCACTCAGGCACTACTCATGCACCCATGCTTTCACTCAGGTACCACCCATAAGCTCATCCATTCACTCATGCAGATCTATTCATTATCCAGTCACCCAGGCACTATCTTTGCATTCATCCATTCCCTCAGGCAGTACTCATGTACTCATCCATTCCCTCACATACTACCCATGCACTCATCCAATCAAGGCACTATTCATGCACTAATCCATTCACTCAGGCACAACCCATGCACTCATCCATTTACTCAGGCACTACTTATGCACTCATCCAATCATCCAGCCACTACTCATACACTCATCCATTCACTCAGGCACTACTCATGCAGTGATCCATTCACTCACACACTACTTTTGCACTGATCCAACCACGCACACAGTGCCATATACTCATCCATTTACTCAAGGACTACCATTGCATTCACCTAATCACTCAGGCACTACTCATGCACTTATACGTTCACTCAGGTACTACCCATAATCTCATCCATTCACTTATGCAGTATCCATGTACTTATCCAGTCACCCAGGCTCTCATATACTCATCCATTTACTCAGGCACTAGCCATGCACTCATCAAATCACCAAGGCACTACTCATACACTAATCCATTCACTCAGGCACTACCCATGCACTCATCCATTCACTCAGGCACTACTCATGCACTCATCCATTCACTCAGACACTGCCCTTGCACTCATTCATTCACCCAGAGACTACCCGTGCACTCACCCAGGCACTACCTTGGCACTCATGCAATCAACCAGTCACTACATTTGCACTCATCCATTCACTCATGCACTACCTATGCACTCATGCAATCACCCAATCACTACCCATGCATTCATCCAGTCACCCAGGTACTACCCATGCACTCATTCAATCACTCCAGCACTATCTGTGCACTCACCCAAACACTGAGCCTCTATCTATGCAGTCATTCAATTACTCAGACATTATACCCACATACTCATCCAATCACCCAGGCACTACCCAGGCAAACGCATTCCCTACATATGAAAGCATAGGACAACGCATAGTTTCACCACTACTAACATACATGTAAAAAAAAATCTATCTCTAACCAGAATAAGAAGTTCCAGAAGAAACTTTTTTTTGTAACAGTTTTTTGTTGTATTTCTTAACTATTTTGAGGGGTTTTGGTGATTTGTTTTAACTTTGAGAAAAAAAAACTTTTAGACAATGTTTCTTCACAATGCATAAAAAATTCAAGTACAAAACAAAACTAACATTTGTGATTCTTGATAAATGTTATAACAGCTGAGGTAGACTACCCTCCAACACACAAGATAGTTTGCCATTTGCGGCAATGTATCCCTACATCATCCAACTCAGGATATGTCACCGGTTATGGTGAACTAAGTACTCTGCCAGATGAAGTACTAGCTTCTCCTATTTCACCAGGTTGAGCTTCCTCTCTCTTCCCTCTCGCACACTGCTCTCTTGCACGTTGGGTGGAATGGATGGTTCGAAGGTGCTTTTTTCATAGATGAAGTGCCACATGAGTATTTTTGCTCTGACCCTCTGGAAAGTATATTCCCAGGAAGTGAACAGATGACTTTCCTGGCATTAACTTTTTTTCCCCTTCGGGGATAGTAAAAGAAAATACAGACTATGCTCTCTATTTTTTAAGGGTTTCGTCTTGCTCTTCCATGTTTTCCAATTCCTCTACATTCTCTCCTCTTCTCATTGAAAAAGGAATTGAAAGCACCAAGAAAAACTCAAAATAGTGTGTCCAAATACAAAAGGTGTGAAGCTGTAGTGACACACCCAAATGCAGAAAAAGGGTTATATCCTCCATTTTTAAGGATAGAAAGCGTTCTGAACCAATCAAATCTCTTTTTTTATGTCACATCCTAACTTTATGACTTTCGGTATTCACAAACGGCATTTAGTAGTAGTAAAGTTAGGATTTTTTCTCAGTTTAGTAGTGATAAAGTTAGGAATCCTAACTGTACTACTACTAAATCCCTTTTGTGAATACCAAAAGTCGTAAATTTAGACTTTTGTCTCAGATTACTTTTGTCAATCGGGCCCTGTGAGTGTTTTTATAAACGTTTATGAGTGTTAAATATATATACACCAAGGTGTATTGGTGAATCAGTGGGTGTATGAGCACCTGTTTGGATGATTGGATGATTCAGTGGGTGCATGACTTACTGTATAAGTGAGTGATTAGGTGTCTCAGTGAATGTATGGTTCAGTGACCAGGTTGTGTGAATGTCTGTATCAGTCTGCCAGTTGTTGTCTAAGTGGTTGTATAGGTGTGTGAGTGGGTACTTGAGTTTATTTATGGGTGAGTGATTGGTTGCCTGAGTACGTGTATGGCTATGGGTGTCTCAATATCTGTGTGGGTGAGTGAGGGGGTGTGTGACTGCCTGTACGGTTGAGTGTGTGGATGAGTCAGTGGCTCTATGGGTGTGACAATGTGTATAAGGTGCTGTATTGGTGAGTGAGTGTGTGTATGGCTGTGTCGATGAGTGAATCGATGTGTCAGTGGTATGTGGGTGAGAAACTGCATAATTGAAAGGCAGCATATGTGACTGTTGGAGTACATGAGTGACTGTATGTGTGACTGAGTGATTGCGAGAGTGGCTGTATGAGTGAGTGAAAGAGTCAAAGAAGGACTGGGAAACCATATTCATAATATTTGAAAACAAAAATAAAACGTGTGAGAATGCTCATTTTAATAGGTGCCACTCACCCAATATTATAGAAAGGTTTTGTCATTGTTTTAAAAGATAACACATTTCATTTAACACAGTAAAATGTATTGCAAATAAGTCTTCTGGTTTAGCAGTAACAAACATCCCCAGGTATCTTACTGCTGAAGTTGGTAGGTAATGAGCCTGTGTAGAGAGCCCGAAGCTTCCTGTTCCCGACGGACTTCTTAGACGCCGGAACCGAGCCACGAATTAGTTTCGCCGCTTTCCGACTTGCGATAGAAAACGCTGGCAGACGCACGTCCATCTGGCACATTGCATGTGAGGAATCACTCCACCTCCAACTCAGAACACGGGTTTAACTGCATCCTGTGATCTCCACCTTGAAGGATTTACTCCACACGTCCTTTTCATCCATTTTTCTTCTCGGCCTCATTCCACAACGAGTATCCTTCTTCTGAAATCCTGAATGGATACTAGCCTTCTACCCCGTATTCTAGAGCAAGAATCAACCTCAGCCTATATGTACTTATATTGATTGACACTAGGGAGTGGCCTGAGATGGTCTAGGAAAATTACACTGAATTATTTGTGAGATATGATGAGAAGAGCAGGTGGTGGTCTTACTGCAGTTAAATGTTTTATTTGTTGACAAATGTTATATTGTAGTACATATTGTTTTTGCATTCTTGGGATAAATATAGCTACCAGTCCAAAGTGTTTGATCATACTCGCACTTTAAATCAGCAGCATTTAAAGATGATGTCCATTGCACCGAATGAAGGTTTGCAGCATGTGCACTGAGCATACTAGCTTCAGTAGCTGATTCTAATGTAGGTTTAGGGAAACTCTCATTTGTTTTTCTCGTACAAGAGGACACTCGGTCAATATGAGTGTCTGGACTGCCCTGAGGATGTTCTTGATACAAGTAAATTGCTCCCTTGCAGTTGAAGAGAAATTTAATGTATGTCCTACGGGTGGTTGCCTATCACTCACTGTAAATTACATAAATGTAGCCTGAGGTGCTAAGACCAATCCTAATTACTAGATTGGTGCTGTTGGCCAGTGTGTGAGAGTATTTTGAGAATGCAAGACTCATTCATTCACTTAAGGGCTTCACCGGATCAGCATAAAGGGGCATGTAAGCTCTTCTAAAGTAAAAAACAAAACAAAAGGGCTTGCTACTTTATCAGAGCAGTTGAAGGTTGTAAGGGAGCACACTTAGGCATGAAGTGTGCCACTCCTTTACCCGTATGGAATAGTTCATGTCCAAGTAAAATCACATTTATGCTATTTAAGATTTTTTACATTTACGTTATGTCTATGTCGAGCTGAGAGTTTCACACTTCTGCCCAGACTTCCTAGATGTTCAGTCAAGTTATCGACAGTAATGTAGATGGCATCTATGTATGAAAGCACCTCTATATCTTCTTGTAAGATTTCCATTAATCTTGCTGCTAAGAGATCAGGGCTATTCTTCCACTCCTGAGCCAGTCTTGTATATCGGTATTGAAAGCCACAGAAAGAAAAAACAGGTTAGATACTGGGAATCAAGTTTGACATTTTGGCTAAAGAATCTATTTGAAATATCCAATGTTTTCTATCTTTTCCTAAGTCTGTCATCAATTCAGTACTGTGTTTTGCACCACATGTGTGTGTATGATTAATTTTCCATAATCTAAAAATTTCCTATAAAGATTTTATGGTTTTAACACCGGAAACAGGGGGTTGCTCCTAGTTGAATGGCAAGGAAGTATTGCTCTTTAGTATTGTATTTGGCCAAGGGTGGCCCCTCTATCATGCTTAGCTTCTAGAATTAATGTATACTAAGCCTGAACTTAGGCTCACCCCTTAAAGGAATCATATGTGGCACCCAGTATTTGTCACACCACTCCTGGTTTCTACACAATTGTGTAACCTGCTTTCACACCCGTTCACATGAATATTTTTCCTGTTTCCTCAGGTACTAATGAGGAAAATACTTGCATTCTTACCTCCACACCTCGAGATACATACCTTATACATGATGGAGGCCAATTATGTTCTGCAAGTATGTGTCTGACAAATGAAATCAGGATATGTCTTTAACTGACTGCAATATATCTACCTCAATTTGTATTATCTATCGTAACCCTATCCGGGAAGTTTCACCCTGTATGTATTCTTTAGTTGGAGTCACTGATACATGGTTTATGAAAGTCTGGGGAACTATTGGCACTTCTGTTGTGCTGTCCAGATGTGCTACTGCCCATGACCCATTCATTAGAAGTTTGTGCAGTTTTTTTTTTTTGATAACAAAGCTACTTTTTTTTTTTTTTGTAAATGAGCTTTTGAGTCTAAACCTTTCAACCTCACGCTAACCTCAACATTGTGTGCTGACTGGCTGGCTCTTTTCTGCCATACGTATTCATCCTTTCTGCAATACTAGGACTGTCTTCTCTTTTCTGTCCTCTTACCCTACCCAGAGTCCTCCAAAAAAGGGAAAGAACTGCTACTACAATACAGATACATCTTTTTAAATTTATCACAGTCTCTCAAATTATATCCATTGCTACAGTCCTAGTTTTTTGTTTAGATTTCTGCTTTTTGTCCGGTGCAGCTCTCTCTGTACCAGAAGCATCAGTCTTGTTTTTCTTTTTGAATTCTAGTTTTGGCCCTCGAGAACACAAAGTATCATGACCCAGAGAGGTGTTTGCTGCCGGAATAATTTTAAAACGGTCTCATTTGTGATCTTCAACAGGAACGCAGCTAAGCCTGGCATACTTTTAAAACCTCTGCTGTCCCTGGAATGTTATTAAGAACTATTGAAAAAACTGTATCGGAATTACCAATGAATTTCATACTTAGGCCTGATGTCGAATGTAATGGACGGGTTACTCCGTCACTGCAGTGATGGATATCCCAGCTGCCGAAATCTACATTTTCATTTTATTTATCTTTAAAGTTTTATATAGCACGAACATGACCCTAGTGGGTATCGGAGCACTTTACATTTGAGTTGAGAAACCCAAAAGGCAATGGTACAAAGCATTAACAACCGATATAATGCTATAAGGCATAGATAAAAACCATAACAGCCAGTAAAAATGACAATAAAAAAGTCATAAAAAAGGTAGGCAATGAGGTAATACAATTCCCCAGTAGGCCATATTCAGCGTTACATGACAGGAGATGAAACGGCAAGAGTTTCTAGGTCAGCGCGGTGTTCAGTAAAGTTTTCACCTTCCTTTTGAAGGCAAGCGTAGAAGAAATCAGTCTAGTTTGCCAAGGACGGGAGTTCCAGATTCTTGGGGCAATAACTGAGAAAGTACGATTGTAGGTTTTCATTTTTTTACATTTCTTCAGCTTGAGAAGCAGGGTGCTGGAGCTCCTTGACAGTTTGAGCTTATTTACCAGGTACAGAGGGGTGTTGAAATGCAGTGCTTTATGAGTCATACAAGCAATTCTTTATTGAATCCTTGCCTCAAACGGAAGCCGGTTGGGAGATTTCAGGTCAGGAGAAATGTGGTTGGATTTCTTGGAGCCAATGATAAGCCTAACCTCTGCATTCAGTGATGCTCTGAGGGGGGCTAATCTGTATCTCAGTAGCCCACAAAGTGTGGCACTACGATATTCCAACCGTGAGATGACTAACGATTGCACCGCAGATTTGAAGTCATCATGGGGAAGGAAGGGTTAAGGTTTCCTGAGGATGCTCAGTTGGAAATTTGCTCCTTTGAAAGAAGTGCTGATGTGATCCTGCATGTTTAAGTGCTTATCCAGCTCTATTCATAGCGATTTTGTAGAATCAATGATGTGGGGTGTGCAGTTGAGAGCGGAGAGGTTTTACACATATTTCTCTGCTATGGGGGTTTGCTTGGATGGTGATATAAGAAAGAATTCCATTTTGAGGGCATTAAGTTTGAGGGGGTTGAAGGTTAATCACTTTTGGGTTTTGAGCAGGGTTCCATTGAGCATCTTAATATCTTCAGGGGAAGAGATTTTTGTGTTTTATCCACATACATGTGATCTTGGATGTGAGATGCTTTGAGGATTACAGTAAGAGGTTCAGTGAATAGATTGAAAAGCGTGGTGGAGAGAGAGGACCCTTGTGGCACCCCCAGAGTACAGGAACTGGAGTTGGATAGAGTTTGATTGGATTTGACTCTCTACGTTCTGTTATTGAGAAAGGAGGCAAGCCATTTTAGTACAATGCCTGAGAGCCCCATCCTGCGTTTCAGAAGGCTCAGTAGATTGTCGTGTTTGACAGTGTCAAATGCCGATGAGAGGTCGAGTAGGGATGTTTGTGATTGGGCGAAAAGAATTCAGATCTTTAGGGTCAGGTGTCTGTTTTTTAAGAATAGGCAGAACCAGACCCGACTTTAGGCAGTCCAGGATTTCACTGTAAGGGAGAGAAGCATTGATAATCGTAGACCAGAGCAGGACTAGTGATCTTATCGTGACTTTAAAGAGATAGGGGGGAGGGTATCTTTGAAGTGATTTGAAGGTTTCAAGGTAGCGAGAATGTTGAAGATGTATGTGTTGATGAGGAGTATGAATTGACTCCAAGAAGCATTATTTTTAGGGGAACATCAGGGAACAATGAGAGGCAGCTCGGGTAAGGAGGAGTCAGGAGTAAGTGATAGATCGATCAGGGCCGACCTTAGATCCAATTCAATCTTGTTCGACTTTTCAAGGATGAAGTCTGCAAAGTCATCGCCATGAGGCTGAGGGCAGGAGATGAGAGGAGATTGGATAGGCGTGTTATTGGCTTGTAACTTAATCTGTACAAACAGCTTTTTGGGTCGATTTATAGCATTATCTATTTGGGATTTGAAGAAGGTCGCTTTCACTGATCTTATGTGCTTGTTGTAACGACTCCTTCTTAGTCTTAAAATCTTAAGGAGGTCAATAGATGGATAGGATCTCCAAGAGCGTTCTGCTAGTCTCAGGTTGCGTCTATCAGTGTTTAGACTGACATTGAACCATGGTTTGGAGTTCTTTGTTGGACTTTTTTTATAGTTAAAGAGGGGCAGTTTTATTCAGGGTAGTCAAGATGGAGTTGTTGTAGTGTTCAGAGAGTTTGTGAATGTCTGACATGGAAGCAGGCGGCGGGAGGGAGAGATTGCAGTGGGAAATGAGCTCATTTACGTTTGTCGTATGCAGTAATCTTTTCCAGAGTTTTTGTTTTAAGGGTTGCCCTCTAAATCCAATAGGAAATAATGGCATTTAGATTTCAGCAGACGGGATATCTGTGACAGTTGGGAAGGAGTAACCTGCTAGCTGAAATCTAAATCAGGCCCTCACACTGTATGGAAATGTCTCTTTAAAAGTGATCACACCTTCCCCAAATGTTTGGACTGATACTGCTGGTTTTATAACTCAAAAGTGGGTCTGTTAAAATGAAACTGTTTCTGTTTGGGTATTATCCTATGTAAGTTAGCATTCTCAGCACCATTTTCTGTTATGACGCCATTTTGAATCATGATCAAAACTAATCCTTCACTATTTCTGAGAAAAGGCTTCTGCTGAGTTTCACTCCCCAAAGTTGGGTTTTGCTTCACTAATGTATAGACTGTTCTTATTAGCATACCTTTCTCACTAGATACAGGCCTTATCCCACTTGTCTTTTGACGGGTCCGCCTGGAGTAACCGTGGACTTTGTAACTTTGTAAGAAATGAGCACTGAGATTGTTTTTCTCTCTTATTCCATTGCTGTGCAGGAACTGCCTGGAAAATGTCATTATGGGCATGTCTTAGGCCATGTAAGAAATATACATAATGTATCTTTATGCTTGTCGATATCAGCCCCTCTGCAGCACTCCTGGCGACTGGGCAGACTGGGCTCCACTCTGAGTGTACCAGAATAAACAGATATTGGTTTGTATTTTCTACTGTCTGATCAACTCTTCATTTGGTATGGAAGGCTGAGAGGTGGTCATTAGTGACACAAGTGACCAGAATCGGGCCACTTACTTCATGCCCCAGAGAATATGCTCCAACGTCTCAAATGTACATGTATATGGCAAATCCCAGATGGGCATACTTAACTTCCCTATAACTCCCTGCTATATGGTACAAATTGTACCCAGGGCTGGTAAATTCAATCTCACTAGTAGACTGGAGAATTTAGTTATGCCACCACTGCATTGAAAAAGTGTAAACATAGCTCTAAGGCTGCCACTGCAACTTAGTTTGGCAGCTTTTAAACTACCAAGCAGACATGGCAAAATAAACCCTTTTCCCAAATCCAAACATTCCTAATGAAAAAGTTACTTACCTTTGGTAATGCATAATCTCTTAGAGATAAGATCTAGTCGCAAACTCCCTAACTTTGAAATTCCCAGGCATCAGACAAGATCCAAAAGATTCTTCGAGCTATGCCCCTCTGCGCTGGTAGGTGGCATTGGTCGGCTCTACGTGGTGTCGTCTGTGCCGGAAGTGAAGTCCGGTCAACCACTAGGCACCACCTCAGCACACTGACGTCATTTACTTTTCACAACTTTCCACACCCAGAGTGCAGAGCCATGAATTGCACGGACACTGGTGACACAGGTGTGTCCCAACTAAGGCAACTGGGAGAACCAAGGACTTAGCCGTAGTCCGTGAGTCCTCAAAGCGCTCCAGCACTAAGTCTGCCTTATCTTTGAAGAGATGGTTGGCATCCAAGGGCATGTCCATGAGGGAAGCCTGGACAGCACCTGAAAAGCCAGACATTCTCAGCCAGGTGTTGCGTCTAAGCGCCAACATTGTCAAAACCGCTCTACCCAGTAAGTTGGTCGTATCCAAACCACATCTAATGTTGAGCTTTGCTGCATCTCTCTTGTCCTTAACCGCTTGGAAGAGCATGGCCCAGGTCTCCTATGGGACCTGTGGCAGCACCTGTACAACTGTGTCCCACAGAGTGTTAGAGTAGCAGCCCAAAAATCATGCAGTGTTCACTGACTGCAACACAAGGCAGATGGAAGAAAACATTTTCTTCCCCAAGCTGTCCAGCCTCCTGGATTCCCTCTCTGGGGGTGCGGCAGTTAATGCACCATGGGACGTAGAGGCTTGGACCATGAAGCTCCCAGGAGTCGGGTGTTGAGTGTGGAAGCTCGGGTCCCCAGGTGCAGGGTGATGACAGCGGGCAATTGTCCTGTTCACAGGAGCCCCTGTGCTGGGCTTGGACCAGGTTCTTAGTAGGACATTAGTCAGTGCTCCATTAAATGGGAGGAAGAGTTCTGAAAAGGGAGCTCCCGACTCTAGCATGATGATTGTCTTGACCGCCACTGAGGGCAACTAAAGATCCAGGGCCAATTCATCACCATGGAATGAGATGCTCACTCCTCCATAGCCAGAGTAGGGGAAGAAAGCATACCAGTGACTGGAGATGTGCCCAGACCTCTAGCATCCTCAAGTTCCTCACATGAGTCCATTTCTTTGCCTTCCAACCCATATTCGAAAGGGTCCAGTGACCCCCTCCCACTCATTCCAGAAGCCTAGCCCGTAAGAAAAGGGCTCAAACGCTGACCTAGGAATCATGGGTTCTCTTGGAGTCAGAATCGGCGTCGATCAACGTTTTTCCAGCTCTGTGCCTTATTTGTGGATGTATACAGGGCTAACTCCGCCGGTGGACACTGGGAGCATCGGCGTCACCAACAAGCACGCGCTGCACCCCATTGCTGTGCCATTGGTGGCTAAATCACCAATTGGAGTGCTTTATAGGGCTTATTGGCTCTTTTCCATTCTCTTATCATCACGACCAGACTTGGGGTGTTATTATTGCAGTATATACTCTGCCACATTGTGTATGACCATTGTTCAATAGCTTTTGTGACTTATATCCTTGAATACTGATGATGTACACTACTGCAGGGGTCCTAATCGTATTGTGAGGTCTCTATTGGACTAAAAGTCTTCTGTGGCCACACCCACCCTGAAAAAGTAAATTTCATAGATGAAATGCATTGGCTGTCTATAGAAAAAGAGAGAGAAAAAAGAAAATAATGATGAGAATCACAACCTTGTTTTTTGGTTATCGCTGTGGTGCATCTGTACACTTTACATTGTCACTTGTAACCATCCCTTGGTTTATGCACCTCGGCAGCAGGTGCTTGTAGTGTGTGAACACATTTTGTACATATTTATGCTTAATGGTACTATTTGGAACAATGGGTCTGGTGCAGTCTCTATGGTCCACTGACTTTGCTTTACTGGTACTTACTTATTAACTGTGCTGCTACTTATAAATGTTTTACATAGGGGTGGGCGGAATTTGCGTAGTCGTGGTACGCAAAGCTCCGCGAAATGGTAAAAAATCTCAGCGAGCACGCAGAGTTCCACAAACACATGGAATTGCTTATTCCGCCCGTTCGCAATGCTTTTTTTCTGCTCGCGAATGCTGTTTGTGTGCTTGGGGGGATATATCTTGCAAACACGCATTTTAAAAGCGCAAACAAGCAAAAACTTCCGCAAAGCCGCAGATCATGGAATTTTGGGTAATTACGCATTCTCCGCGGAATGCTAAATTACCCAATTTCCGCAAATTCCGCGAGCGGAATGGAATTTACCGCCCAGGCCTAGTTTTACACGTATTTTCCTTTGAGTTAACCCTGACTACTCTGTGCCATATCTACCCAGGCATGAGCTAAGGTTTGATTTAAAGAAAACTAAATGAACCTCAAATAGTATAGTGACAGTACTACTTGGTGAGGTTTCAAATCATAATAAACACTAACAGAAGTCCATGGGTCTATCAAGTCCAGGTAACCTTACGGAGTCGCAATCCCTTCCATGATTCAATCCGCATACGGAAGCGGTATATTAGACGACGTGTTTGTAGTCTGGAGAGGAAATTCTGATTCCATTCTTGAATTCCTCTCCTGGCAAAACAGCAGGAACAATTTTCTTAAGTTCACGGTCGAATACAATAAGAACCAACTTCCGTTTCTCGATCTACTCATTTGTTCGACCCCCACAGGCTTGGAGAGCTAGCTTTACAAGAAACCGATGGCAAGAAATTCCCTCCTTTGTTATGATAGCCATCATCTTAAGTCACTTCATGACAATTTACCATATGGTCAATTCCTTCGACTTCGAAGGAGATGTTAAATCAAGGAGAAATATGATGACCATACAAAGGCTTTATCTAAACAACTACAAGAAAGGAACTACCCCAAAAATTGGTGAGACGTGCACTGAAGTGAGCAACTAATAACAACAGGGATGCACTTCTCAAGCAACCGGTCCCTAAACCTTCAATGACATGACTTACATTTGTGAACACTTTCAGCACCTTGTCGAATGAGATTCAGCGTAGTGTGCAGAAACATTGGTGCATATTGAACATTGGGCAAGAGAAGTTTCCTGCTCCACTGTTTTCATTCAAAAGCGGTACCAACTTACGAGACATACCAGGCCCAAAACACGAACAGCACATGCAGTGGGCACCCTGTTGGATTTACCAGCAGTTGAGGGCCTTTATTCCTGTGGGTCTTGTGCAGTTTGCACACAGACACGCCATTCCAAGACAGCAAATATAGGCTCAGACAGACCATGGGTCCAAAACTAGTTTACCAATTGTAACTGCGTGAAATAGGTGTATCTGATTACCTGTCCTTGTGAGCACCAGTATGTGGGAATGACTACCCGCAAGATTAAATTGCGTATCCTGGAACACAAGAGCACAATAAGGTGCAAAAGAGACAAGACTGACGAAACACTTTCTGGAACTTCAACACAATTCAGAAGATTTAATTTGGACAGTGCTTGAACAACCTTTCATCCCGAAGCACATCACTGATGTGTCCAGGTTTCTCTTCATTAAAGAACAAAAATGGATTTATAAATTGCAGAGTGACAAACGAGGTCTTAATGATGAAATTCCGTGGACCATCCTGCAATTTCCTTAATCTATTAACAATGTTGTCATGGATATAGGAGAATACTCGCTGTACTTTGAACACTACAGCCAACAGACCATTATTGATACCATTTCATAGTCATTAGGTGTCCAGACACATAGGAAGAGGCTCCATACCATCAATGATACATTTCTTTACGATCAAGAGAGTCCTCTTTGCTCGCTATGGGACCCACTGAGGACGGCGTATTAATATACCCCAAAATTAGCACTGTAGTACATATTGCCCATAGGTCCTATGTTATTAACAAATACATTTTACACATCATTAGAATGCAAGAGGACTTGAGAGGCTTAATCTAACATTCCTGTTCAAAGACGTGGCATATACTACACAACGAGGAGAGAAAAAAAAGTAAGGTAGCGGACCTGATAGGGAACAAGATGTTCAGTGGAATTAGAGTCTAGGATTGGTCCGTTGTGATACGTGATAGCTTAGGACATGATGGATCCTGATTGGACAATAGAGCAGCGGACCGCAAAGGAAAAGAAATGAGTTAATTAGGAATTAAAATGCATGATTTTGATTGGTGGTTAGGTATTTTAAAAGGAAGAAGCGGCGCGGACTTTAACTCACAGCGGATTTATCACGAATTGAAATTGAATCATCTGTATTAGACTGTTTACCTTTAATTTTGAATCCATAACAATAGCGTACTTTTATGCACAGTCTCCATTTTTTATGAGATTGTGGTGAAGAATATTGTGGTTCAAACGAAGTAGGATTCGATACCAACATATAGAAGCTGTATATTTTGATGAGGTATGTTTTTGGTTTCAAGGTTGCAATAGGTTGTCCGTTTTATGTTAACGTATCCAATCTGGATGAGATAATTATTGTACTGGAATTTTTTGAATGGATGAACACTTTTTGTTGGAATTTGGATTTTGACTTTTTTTTACAAAATAAAGATTGGATTGGTGATTATTTATTAACTTGACGCTCCTTCCAACACTATTCTCATACTTGTGGAATACCTAGATGTTAATACTAACGATAAAGCAAATTTGAACCTATGTAATGCCTAAAACAGACCAGCTAGGCAAAACTTAAATTCATAGATTATCGACTTACTAGGCAGTTCTCTTGACATTGTAAATCCACATGACACAGTAATCATATGTGGTGACTTTAATTGCACATACGAACCATTAAATGGCCTAGAATCGTTAACAGAGGAAGAGGACATGGCCAAGGGTTTACCACGGATAGATGTTGAACTGTCAAAACCGTGTCCCAATGCTGCAATACAGATAATGCAGTTTACCTTAGAACACAACCTGGGGGCATGTAATGGAAGGGTGACCAACAATAGGAATGACGACTGCTCCTTATATACATTCAAACGGGTTAGTTTGCAATCGAGAACAAATTACATCATGCATAGCACGCTGGAACAGGATCTTGAGGTTCAAGATCGATACAAGAGATGACAGTGACCATCGGCCTCTTTGCCTAGAAGTAACAGCCTAAACATTAGGGAACCAGTAACCCAAAGTAAGCACGCCAAAAACACAGCCCCTAATAGGAAATACCGTAGAGTGGTCAAATGGCCTTGCATTATAGACAATGTAGAGGTTATGACCGACATTTACAAGGCATTTGCTGAGGTAGTAGGTCTCTATGTAGAAACAAATAGAACCCTGGGGATTGCAATGCATCAATTGCTGGTCACAAAGCTAGACCCTCTTCTTACTAGAGCCGCTAGTATGAAATCAAAGCAAAGCTGTAAAATGGATTGTAGGAAGGCCAAAAAATTCTTACTTGATAACTTAAAACATAAAAATATCAAATTAAAAAGGAGAGCTAGGGATAGCTATAGGAAAACACTGGCCACCGCAAAAAAGAACTGGGAGGAAGCTAGCTGGATGCACTTTCTCCAGGCTCCAAAATCCAACAATACAGCAGCATTTTGGAAAGGCGTGGCGCTTGGTGGTAAGGACCAAGTAGCCCACACTGAGAACCACTTGAATTCTGCTGCCTGGACTGAACACTTTACCAACTTTTATTCAGGTACCAGTCTGCCACAACTGAGTACCACGGATCGGAAAGCAGTGTGGGATACGGGATCCACTTTAGCTTAGAAGAAAATGCTCAAGCTATAAACACCATCAAGCTGGGAAAAGTCCCAGGACTAGATAGACTTCCTGTGGACTTGTTTAAACATGACAAAGAGTTATGGGTCCCATTTGTTAATTTGGTCAGCAGCGCTGTAGCCGCAGGTGCACCAACACCAACTACATGGACAGGGGCTGAAATTGTCCCTATCCATAAAAAAGGTAGAAAACAAAAAACAGAGAACTACAGGCCAATTAGTCTAATAGATGTACAGCAAAAAATCTATGCAAGACACCTTCTAAACAGGCTAAATGAATGGATAGATAACAACAACATACTGCCCCATACCAGGCAGGATTGAGAGTTTGTACAAGCACGATAGATCTGGCCTTTAGGCTCCTGTGCATCATCTGGAAATATACTAAGATAAAGGGGGGCCATATCTACATCGCATTTGTAGATTTAAGGGCAGCATTCGATCTGGTACCTAGAGGACTACTATGGGTCTCACTGAGAAAACAAAAAGTAGCGGCAGACCTGCTAGATCAGATGGCAAGGTTACACCATGATATTTATGCGAGCGTTTGTTGGGGTATGAATGGTGAGCTCACGGAACCAATCCCTATAGCCAGAGGAGTTAGACAGGGATGTGTGCTCGCACCTAACCTGTTCTCGCTCGGTATCAATGATGTGGTTGATTATCTAACAAAACCCCAAAATGCCCCCCCCCCAATCTCAGCAGAACTTGGTCCCAGCATTAATATTTGCAGATGACACCATCTTGATTTTGCAGATGTCGAAGGGCTTCTAAAATCTAATGGACGACTTTGATATGTACTGCAATGAAAAATGCCTAGAAATAAATATTTGGAAAACCAAATATATGGCCATAAACCCTCATAAGGATTTCAGAAGTAATCTCAGGGTGAACAATCAGAAAATCAAGCATGTCCCAAACTTCACCTATTAAGGTATAACACTTGATTCAAAGCTGTCTTGGAAAAACCAGATAAACCATTCTGTACTGGCACTTGCACAAGGGTCCTGGGCCATACTTTAAAATTATAGCCTTTCCTCAAGTAAACCAATAACACTAGCCCTAGAGATCTACAAATGTAAAGTACAGGCAGGTGCCCTATATGGAGCAGAGCTCTGGGGGAATGGTGATATCAAGCAAATGGAGAGAGTAAGTTTGTGAGAAGAATCTTGGGGTACCCTTGGCAACACCACTCACCCCAATTATTCATGACTTAAACATAAAATGTATAGGGCAAAGCACAGCAATATGCTCACTGTTTTATTGGATTAGGTTATGGACAACGCCAGAATTAGTAGTTTATAGAGAAGGCATCATAGAACTTCTACCAATTGATAGATGTCTAACCTTTCCCTGGCTTAGATTTTTTAAGAAATGGTTCACACACCCTGGTCTCCTTTCCTATTGGACTGAACCACACAAGCTAGTACAAAGCTCAAAGAACATGCTGAAACGAATATACTGGGGGCATGCCCTAAATGTACTTAAAATCGAGACCCTAATCTGGGCAGATTAACAACGCAATTTCCTAATGTTAAGCCTAACCCATGCTTTGAAGAGTTCATTGACAACATACAGCCAGATCTGGTGAGAATTCTCTACCTTAAATTAAGATACAATACTCTTCAAATCAAAAGTTACACAGCAAGATGGGAAACTCAGGGAGAGTGAATCTGAACTTTATGCACTCTATGCACTTTAGGTCTTACTGAACACATTCTGCATATCCTCTTCTTCTGCCCAGTATATGACAGGGCAAGGAAGAAATAGATTCTTCCTTTGCGAAATAGGCTGGGATTCAGGAAACACCAAGATGCCCTAAGAATGTTTAAATACAATACAGTACCTTATGTAACATCTGCTACATCTAAATATCTGCTTGCAGTAGGATTTATATGAAGGAAGATGGGGCTAAAGTTGTGATGTTGTAGTGAATAATATGTCCCACTGATTGAGATTTGCACTTCGAATGATGATGCTTTTTATTTTAAATACTTGGTGGGGCTTAAATTATGACGCCATAGTGAGCAGTTCACTTTTTTCGTACTGCACATTTTGAACGAAGATTAGTTATAGTTTTATTGCAAATATTGTATATATTGCTTCGATCGTCTTTTTAGACATTATTGTTTTTAAGGCAACCTACTCTCTTTCCAAATATTTAATGATAGACTCTTGGACAGCATTTTTTCTGGTTTAAATACCTGGCTTGAAAGGCAAACAGAAATACCATGTATGATATTGCACTATGAACGATGTAGAGCTGGATGCGGAATATTTTTAAAAATAAAGTTTTATTGTGAAACTTTTTATGGCCCATTGTCAGAATAAAAGTAATAATAACGTACATGTTTATCAGTGGTATTGAGTTGGGTCTTTCATCCAGTGCTAGTACGTCTATATTGACTGCCTGTATAACCCACGTGTTGTTTATCCATTCTCTGATTTTTACTTTCAGATCTAATTTCACATAGATTGCGAGGCTGCCCATTGGTCTTCCAAACAGGTTATTTTTGGTGTGCTGATATGTAGCTAATTTGAAACTCTGGAATACGGATGGGAGTGGCCGACCATCTTTCTTGCATACATAGAATGAAACCTGTATTTAAAAATTCCAGTGTCTAATCATCTGTCATGAGAGAGTATAGACTTGCCACGTTCCAATTAATTATACTAAGGGCGCTTTTTAATGGGCTTTGATTTTTTTTTTCCTATCCTCCCCTATGAGTTTGACCACCCTGAAGTTGTCTGAGTTGTGGGAAGCCATGCCTAGTCCAGTTGTTCTGGGTATATGTGTTTTGCTTGCTTCTCTGTCTGACGATTTATGCTCCTGCTATTACACAATTGAACTTTTCTCATGCTCCCCCCAAGAGAGGGAATAATTTTTTGGGTTCCTCTTTAGATTGTACTTGCTTGTTTGAGATGCCCTATTGTATTCTGCCTCCCCGACAGCACAAACAGATATTTTTCTGTAGTTGGTTGGTTAATTGATATACCCCACTCCTTGAATTGATGGCTTTCTCGTAGAATGTTCTGAGCCTCAGAATTATCAGAGCACTCAGTTAATGTTGATTTTCTTATGCTGATTTCTGGGTGGCACTTAAACTTGCCTAAAATTAGATGTATCGTAGTAAGATGGGATAGGGAGGGTATGTTGTGTAGTAGGAGTAGTATATTAGATCTATTTAAAATGTCCCATACCACTTTCATGTTAAATTCAGGTGAGAATATTAAAGTTGCTGATAGAGATGTTGGTCGATGTTTCTCGTTTGCTTCCTTTCCCGTTCGCATGTCTAGCTAAATGATAGTCTTTCTTTTTTCTTGTTATATGGTGGGTCAGATCTGTACCCATCTTCATCTGATGCGGCCTGGCATACTGTGTCCCTTTGTCTATTGAATTTATTGCCCAAGGCTTGCTCGTTCTTTCCCACCATGCATTATTGTCTGTTGGGTCTTTGAGTATACTCTATTTCCGCTGGTAACCCAGATGATGGAATTGTCCCTTTTTGGTTCCGCACTTCTGGCCGATCTGGGTTGTTGTGCTGTTGTGTTTACAATATTTTCCTTCTTGTGCATGTTCCTCTCTCATGCTCTATCACTTGTTGCATGATTACATTTTTCGGTGTGCAGGAGCTTGTTTGTATAAGGGCCCCGCCATTAGTGTTGTTCTTGTCTGTATGTGGGAATGTGCTAATTTGTGAAATGATTTGGGAGCCTGTCTGAGTTTAGCTTTCCCTTTTCACCAATGGTCCTGACTGTGTTTGTGATCCAATGTATGTTGGTGTATTAGTTGTTTCTTCTCTTGCCCCAGCAGATTCATGTTGTAGGTCTTCTTCAAATTCACAGGTAGGCTATGTTTATGGGAGGAAGATGTGGTAGATCTTCAAGGCTTCTGATTTTATTTCATCTATATTATCCTCCTGCTTTTCTAGCTTGCTCAAAGGCGACAGTTGTATTTCTTTTTGAACATTGATAAATGCTTCTTTTTCCTTCTGTTAGCCTTATGTGTTTTGCGCAGTTTCTTTTTTTGTCCCCACGACAGTTGTGTCATCATTGGCTCCAGTTCTGCCTTATTTGATTGAATGACTCTCTTTGTCTTGTTATTGCATTCTGTGACACTACTGTTATGACTTATGCTAGGGGCTGGTTGCGTTCTATTTCTTAATCATAGGGTTGTAATTGCATTGGCATTTTATAGTGTGGGATCCTCTTGCTTATGTCGCAGAATTCTCATTGGTGGTTTCTTGTATTTTTTGGTCTAATTGTGCACTCCCATTTTCTGGTAGTTCATTCTCCTTCCTGAACCGAACTAGTGCACACGCACATCCACTCCTGCTTCTACCTGTGGTCCCAGCGTGGTTCTTAGCGTATCTGGGGCAGTCTTCTTTAAAAACCAATGGACCCCAGTCATGGAGTTCCAGTGTAGGGCCGCCCATCTTGATGATATGAAGGGAAAGGAGTCTCGTAGGGGAGGGTTGAACAACAACATAGATACCCCATGTCAGGAAATCTGGGATACCAAGGTGTGTGGATACACATAGCTAGAAGAAAAGGGGCAACCCCTAATTGTACAGGACTTAAACTGCATGCTTTGTGTTTCAGAGGTAAAGGAAGAATTCCACTTGGCACAAGCAAAAACTGTGGCATAATCCTACACATTCTGGGCATGCAATGGGGCACCTGAACGCTGATTGATATCTACTGGCTATGCAGCGAGTTTGCCTACACTCATCTCATCGCCAGGAGGCATGGCCTCTATTCTCTTGTCACCATGCATACCCCAACCCTGGTCATTTACGGCTAAGATCTGTCAGATTTGTACCAACACTGCTAAGGAAGAAGACAACTTTGTTGAATTTGGCTGGAGAAAAGTGAACTGCTGAATATTTTGGCTGAGTGCAGTGGAAGGACATTTCAGAAGAGTGTTCTCTGATGCACAATTATCAGCAGGAGGGTCCATAACCTTGTTTACCTTGTAGACAAAAGCGAATGCCCGTTGATTACAAATGACCAGGTGGGAAATGTTCAACATGATGAACAGCACTGAGCTCAGAGTATACTCTATTTCCGCTGGTAACCCAGATGATGGAATTGTCCCTTTTTGGTTCCGCACTTCTGGCCGATCTGGGTTGTTGTGCTGTTGTGTTTACAATATTTTCCTTCTTGTGCATGTTCCTCTCTCATGCTCTATCACTTGTTGCATGATTACATTTTTCGGTGTGCAGGAGCTTGTTTGTATAAGGGTCCTGCCATTAGTGTTGTTCTTGTCTGTATGTGGGAATGTGCTAATTTGTGAAATGATTTGGGAGCCTGTCTGAGTTTAGCTTTCCTTTTTCACCAATGGTCCTGACTGTGTTTGTGATCCAATGTATGTTGGTGTATTAGTTGTTTCTTATCTTGCCCCAGCAGATTCATGTTGTAGGTCTTCTTCAAATTCACAGGTAGGCTATGTTTATGGGAGGAAGATGTGGTAGATCTTCAAGGCTTCTGATTTTATTTCATCTATATTATCCTCCTGCTTTTCTAGCTTGCTCAAAGGCGACAGTTGTATTTCTTCTTGGACATTGATAAAGGCTTCTTTTTCCTTCTGTTAGCCTTATGTGTTTTGCGCAGTTTCTTTTTTTGTCCCCACGACAGTTGTGTCATCATTGGCTCCAGTTCTGCCTTATTTGATTGAATTACTCTCTTTGTCTTGTTATTGCATTCTGTGACACTACTGTTATGACTTATGCTAGGGGCTGGTTGCGTTCTATTTCTTAATCATAGGGTTGTAATTGCATTGGAATTTTATAGTGTGGGATCCTCTTGCTTATGTCGCAGAATTCTCATTGGTGGTTTCTTGTATTTTTTGGTCTAATTGTGCACTCCCATTTTCTGGTAGTTCATTCTCCTTCCTGAACCGAACTAGTGCACACGCACATCCACTCCTGCTTCTACCTGTGGTCCCAGCGTGGTTCTTAGCGTATCTGGGGCAGTCTTCTTTAAAAACCAATGGACCCCAGTCATGGAGTTCCAGTGTAGGGCCGCCCATCTTGATGATATGAAGGGAAAGGAGTCTCGTAGGGGAGGGTTGAACAACAACATAGATACCCCATGTCAGGAAATCTGGGATACCAAGGTGTGTGGATACACATAGCTAGAAGAAAAGGGGCAACCCCTAATTGTACAGGACTTAAACTGCATTCTTTGTGTTTCAGAGGTAAAGGAAGAATTCCACTTGGCACAAGCAAAAACTGTGGCATAATCCTACACATTCTGGGCATGCAATGGGGCACCTGAACGCTGATTGATATCTACTGGCTATGCAGCGAGTTTGCCTACACTCATCTCATCGCCAGGAGGCATGGCCTCTAATCTCTTGTCACCATGCATACCCCAACCCTGGTCATTTACGGCTAAGATCTGTCAGATTTGTACCAACACTGCTAAGGAAGAAGACAACTTTGTTGAATTTGGCTGGAGAAAAGTGAACTGCTGAATATTTTGGCTGAGTGCAGTGGAAGGACATTTCAGAAGAGTGTTCTCTGATGCACAATTATCAGCAGGAGGGTCCATAACCTTGTTTACCTTGTAGACAAAATCGAACGCCCGTTGATTACAAATGACCAGGTGGGAAATGTTCAACATGATGAACAGCACTGAGCTCAGAGTATACTCTATTTCCGCTGGTAACCCATATGATGGAATTGTCCCTTTTTGGTTCCGCACTTCTGGCCGTTCTGGGTTGTTGTGCTGTTGTGTTTACAATATTTTCCTTCTTGTGCATGTTCCTCTCTCATGCTCTATCACTTGTTGCATGATTACATTTTTCGGTGTGCAGGAGCTTGTTTGTATAAGGGCCCCGCCATTAGTGTTGTTCTTGTCTGTACGTGGGAATGTGCTAATTTGTGAAATGATTTGGGAGTCTGTCTGAGTTTAGCTTTCCCTTTTCACCAATGGTCCTGACTGTGTTTGTGATCCAATGTATGTTGGTGTATTAGTTGTTTCTTATCTTGCCCCAGCAGATTCATGTTGTAGGTCTTCTTCAAATTCACAGGTAGGCTATGTTTATGGGAGGAAGATGTGGTAGATCTTCAAGACTTCTGATTTTATTTCATCTATATTATCCTCCTGCTTTTCTAGCTTGCTCAAAGGCGACAGTTGTATTTCTTCTTGAACATTGATAAATGCTTCTTTTTCCTTCTGTTAGCCTTATGTGTTTTGCGCAGTTTCTTTTTTTGTCCCCACGACAGTTGTGTCATCATTGGCTCCAGTTCTGCCTTATTTGATTGAATTACTCTCTTTGTCTTGTTATTGCATTCTGTGACACTACTGTTATGACTTATGCTAGGGGCTGGTTGCGTTCTATTTCTTAATCATAGGGTTGTAATTGCATTGGAATTTTATAGTGTGGGATCCTCTTGCTTATGTCGCAGAATTCTCATTGGTGGTTTCTTGTATTTTTTGGTCTAATTGTGCACTCCCATTTTCTGGTAGTTCATTCTCCTTCCTGAACCGAACTAGTGCACACGCACATCCACTCCTGCTTCTACCTGTGGTCCCAGCGTGGTTCTTAGCGTATCTGGGGCAGTCTTCTTTAAAAACCAATGGACCCCAGTCATGGAGTTCCAGTGTAGGGCCGCCCATCTTGATGATATGAAGGGAAAGGAGTCTCGTAGGGGAGGGTTGAACAACAACATAGATACCCCATGTCAGGAAATCTGGGATACCAAGGTGTGTGGATACACATAGCTAGAAGAAAAGGGGCAACCCCTAATTGTACAGGACTTAAACTGCATTCTTTGTGTTTCAGAGGTAAAGGAAGAATTCCACTTGGCACAAGCAAAAACTGTGGCATAATCCTACACATTCTGGGCATGCAATGGGGCACCTGAACGCTGATTGATATCTACTGGCTATGCAGCGAGTTTGCCTACACTCATCTCATCGCCAGGAGGCATGGCCTCTAATCTCTTGTCACCATGCATACCCCAACCCTGGTCATTTACGGCTAAGATCTGTCAGATTTGTACCAACACTGCTAAGGAAGAAGACAACTTTGTTGAATTTGGCTGGAGAAAAGTGAACTGCTGAATATTTTGGCTGAGTGCAGTGGAAGGACATTTCAGAAGAGTGTTCTCTGATGCACAATTATCAGCAGGAGGGTCCATAACCTTGTTTACCTTGTAGACAAAATCGAACGCCCGTTGATTACAAATGACCAGGTGGGAAATGTTCAACATGATGAACAGCACTGAGCTCAGAGTATACTCTATTTCCGCTGGTAACCCATATGATGGAATTGTCCCTTTTTGGTTCCGCACTTCTGGCCGTTCTGGGTTGTTGTGCTGTTGTGTTTACAATATTTTCCTTCTTGTGCATGTTCCTCTCTCATGCTCTATCACTTGTTGCATGATTACATTTTTCGGTGTGCAGGAGCTTGTTTGTATAAGGGCCCCGCCATTAGTGTTGTTCTTGTCTGTACGTGGGAATGTGCTAATTTGTGAAATGATTTGGGAGTCTGTCTGAGTTTAGCTTTCCCTTTTCACCAATGGTCCTGACTGTGTTTGTGATCCAATGTATGTTGGTGTATTAGTTGTTTCTTCTCTTGCCCCAGCAGATTCATGTTGTAGGTCTTCTTCAAATTCACAGGTAGGCTATGTTTATGGGAGGAAGATGTGGTAGATCTTCAAGGCTTCTGATTTTATTTCATCTATATTATCCTCCTGCTTTTCTAGCTTGCTCAAAGGCGACAGTTGTATTTCTTTTTGAACATTGATAAATGCTTATTTTTCCTTCTGTTAGCCTTATGTGTTTTGCGCAGTTTCTTTTTTTGTCCCCACGACAGTTGTGTAATCATTGGCTCCAGTTCTGCCTTATTTGATTGAATTACTCTCTTTGTCTTGTTATTGCATTCTGTGACACTACTGTTATGACTTATGCTAGGGGCTGGTTGCGTTCTATTTCTTAATCATAGGGTTGTAATTGCATTGGAATTTTATAGTGTGGGATCCTCTTGCTTATGTCGCAGAATTCTCATTGGTGGTTTCTTGTATTTTTTGGTCTAATTGTGCACTCCCATTTTCTGGTAGTTCATTCTCCTTCCTGAACCGAACTAGTGCACATGCACATCCACTCCTGCTTCTACCTGTGGTCCCAGCGTGGTTCTTAGCGTATCTGGGGCAGTCTTCTTTAAAAACCAATGGACCCCAGTCATGGAGTTCCAGTGAAGGGCCGCCCATCTTGATGATATGAAGGGAAAGGAGTCTCGTAGGGGAGGGTTGAACATCAACATAGATACCCCATGTCAGGAAATCTGGGATACCAAGGTGTGTGGATACACATAGCTAGAAGAAAAGGGGCAACCCCTAATTGTACAGGACTTAAACTGCATTCTTTGTGTTTCAGAGGTAAAGGAAGAATTCCACTTGGCACAAGCAAAAACTGTGGCATAATCCTACACATTCTGGGAATGCAATGGGGCACCTGAACGCTGATTGATATCTACTGGCAATGCAGCGAGTTTGCCCACACTCATCTCATCGCCAGGAGGCATGGCCTCTATTCTCTTGTCACCGTGCATACCCCAACCCTGGTCATTTACGGCTAAGATCTGTCAGATTTGTACCAACACTGCTAAGGAAGAAGACAACTTTGTTGAATTTGGCTGGAGAAAAGTGAACTGCTGAATATTTTGGCTGAGTGCAGTGGAAGGACATTTCAGAAGAGTGTTCTCTGATGCACAATTATCAGCAGGAGGGTCCATAACCTTGTTTACCTTGTAGACAAAAGCGAATGCCCGTTGATTACAAATGACCAGGTGGGAAATGTTCAACATGATGAACAGCACTGAGCTCAGAGTTAATTCAATCAAGGAAGAACTGAGTGCCCTCGTCTCATTGTGATGCATGCAATGTATTAGACTTAATGATTGCAATGGAGGGAGGGGTGTGTGCCAAGATTGGTGCACCCTCCTGCATGCTTATCCCAGGCAATGATATAGACAATGGGACTCTGACTCTTGCCATTCAAGCATTGCATCAATTACAAAGAGACATGCATGAGGAGGGAGGTGCCCCTGAGCAGTATTAGTACCCGGACTGGCTTCTCTGGCAGTTATCTGGACTGTGTATGGCATTCCAACTAGTTTAAGTATTGCTATTGTGTGGTTTCCTGAAATTGGGGGGTTCCAGCTGTAAAAACGCATTCCTCAAATTGGGTAGAATGTAAGTAACTAGGAAAGTAGTAATAGTCAAAACTGAAGAACAGCAAGTCCCCAATAATGGGATTGCCATGAAGTATGGCTTAGATATTGTAGTTGAAAATTCCACTAGAAGGGGAATATTACTATTGAAAAAGTTTATGTCAACGTTAATAATGTTACATTCATGATTAAGAACAAAATTGCATCTCTATTATCGAGTTCACTAGTTATGATCTCTCATCAAACTCCAACTTAGAAATACATGGTCAGGCAGGCTCTGAGACCTACGCCTGAGGTTACTGATTGACAGGCCGCAGGTGGCACATAGCCGGCACACAAATGCACAAACAGAAAACTCAGAAAAATACCACAGATAGGCGCAGGGACACCACAATGGTCCAGGGAGATTGGCCCCTATAAAGCACACATGGCCGGCGAGGTGTGCCCATTCCAAAAACACCACAAAGTCAGATGTTCCACGAAGTTAGGAACACACAGCCAATCAGGACGTAGCACACACAGTACACACAGTAATCACGCACCCCTCATGCCAGATATCTGGGCACAATACCCACTGGCCCCCATTGTGTCCACGCACAATCTAGGCCCACCTGCATTTGTTATCAGGGGACTTAGTTCTGACTCGAAAGATAAGGCCCGCTTTCTTTACCAAAAAAGGATTGACTGAAGCATTTTAAGATACCTAAAAAAATTTATAAAACCTTGCTCTGATCGACTGTACTTTCAGACAGTCCTCAGACTTGCTTCTGCAACAGTACTCCCGGCCGAAGCATTTATTTAAATCAACTTTTCCTGTTTTGCCAAATGCCTCTTGTCTTTTGTTTTTTCAAGGTAAATTGATATTCGAACAACATTTTGCCAAGCCAGATAGGAGCTGATTGGTACCGTGGACCCGATTGCTTCCGAAAGAAGGAGACCCCGCCCAAACAGATTCACATTTGAATAGCAAAGAAATTGAGCAGACACCGCATTTGATTGGAAGTTCTTCTGACTCCACGTGGTAGAAGTCCGTTCGGAAAACACCGACATAGAGGGTAAGAGAATACATCAGAGCCTTAGTCCCAGCATTTAAAGTATGGCAAACCAAGACGAAGTGTAAAAATTAAACCTGAGCCCCCTGCAACTGACACAAATCTGGCATGTTACCTATTTTATGTATACAAACTGAAGAGTCACAAGGCAGCCTCGTTGGCGTTCATGAATGTCACCTTTTTTTGATAGTCAGCACACTAGAAAAGGTGAATATTGTTTGTCCCACTGGGCGTGGCACAATTGGTACGCCTGTATGCTGGGTGTGATACTTGGTTGAGGCCTCAACGCTTTGAATGCTGGGCATGACACAGATGGTATGCATGGGCCCTGGGTGTGATATAGGGCCGGCACCTCAATCTTATTTTTTAGTGTAAATAGATTTTCTCAGTACTACCATTTTCTTAACACTGTTGGTATCTGAAAGAAGTGAGAGGTGTTGTTTGCTTAGACTGCTGAGCGTGACACAGATTGTATGCGTTGCCTCCGGGTGTGATACAGGGTGCGATTTGTACATTAGAGAAAAATATTTGGATCTGGGAGATTGGGTGTAGCTTGTGTTTATCCAAGAAAGGCCTGTGGTTTTCGAGTTATTCCTTTTTCTCTGCAAAATTGTTACAATCTTTGTCCCAGAGTCAATATTGACAGACTATCTGGCACACTTAGTCCTGTGTACCATGTAGGGCTTCCCCTGGTCCCAAGATAGCATGTGCTAAGAGCGGGCTAAGATATTTTTGACAAAGTCATCATTTTTTTTTCTGTCTGTTTTTTCTTTTTCATAGTTTGAAATTGATGCAAGGTATAGTTGAAGTTGTGGTGCTGGTGATTATTGCAACTGTATTTTGTCTAAAGTATTGTGTTTTGTTGGTGTCTAAATGTACTATGAAGGCACTGCTATTTCTCACAGTCGTTATTTGATACCAAAGTAAAATGTATTATTTGATGCCAGTTTTCATGGTGTTTGATTAACAATTGCACTTTCTTCTAGGTTGTGACCCTTTGTATGCATTATTTGTGTTTGTGAAATGTTCATGTTTATGCATCTGTAGATAGCGCTGAGCTAATAGAGAAGTAGATAGAATCAGTAAATGAAGTGTATATATTTTCTCCACGATTAGAGTAAAACTTAAGATTCCCTAAAACCAGAGAAGCTAAGGTGCATCTGTCACCTAAAACCTACCCAACTTATCATGGAGTCGCCAGTAAAAACATGCAAGCCAGGTTCGCCACGCAGGCCAAAAAATGTTATACGTTTTTGCCAAGGATGGCACGCACACACTGAGGCACACATTCACAGACAACAAGTGAGGCATCCACACCTCCCCTGCCATATGCAGGTATGAAGGTGTTCTCCCAGTGTTGGGATACACCAACCCATCATTTGAGGAAGCAGAAGCACCCCCTACTGAACAACAAACTGCTTGGTCCAGACATGAGAGTCTAAAAGGCCTGCAGGCCCAGGCAATCCCAGTGGCACCCCAGTCAAGTGCAAGGACTCGCCAAAGTTCAACCCTCCCGTCCATCTTGTTCAGCCTATGGAACACTAGCGGCGTGGAGAACACTCACTCCCACCTGTTCAAGTGAACACAAAATTCTAAGCGGTACTAGACAGTGATACAATTAGCAGGGTGAGGAAAGGGGTACCAGTCCTCCAGGTTCCGATGATGAGGGTGTACTGGGTTTGTGCAGGTAGGCAAAGAAACAACAAAAGCAAATTTGAGAGCAAAGTCTGATCAAAAACAACAGAGCTTAGCTCAGAGCGCAGAAGGCAACCTAGATGGGATTTAGAGAAAAGGGAGGGCTAAGGAGGGGGAGAGAGAGCTCACATCCTGGAAGCACAGCAGGAAAGCCGAGCGGCATGCCCTCCACCTGAAGAGAGAGGGTGAAGGTACAGTGCAACAATCGGGGAAAAATCATAGGCAGAACTAGATGAGAGGCTTTTGGCTGGGATCTGAACCTCACCAGATTATCCACATAAAAGAAGGACCAACCAGGAAATAAGAGAGCAATGTTGCCTGGTGCAGACCCAGCCAAGACACAGGAGAAACAAGATGGCACCTTTGTGAGCGTGCAAGAAAAGCAGTGACAAAGACATCCGCTGCTCCTCCCAAACAATCAGGACAGATAGATTGACACCTAGAGAGATAGTGGCCCGAGAATGTGGTGAGATCTTTGTGCAGCCATTCTACCACCTACTAGCCCGCTGAACCGAAGGAAATGACCAGTACAGTAGATCTTGGCCTGAGGAGTTTTCCTTTGAACTAGAGGACATGGGTGTAGTGGAAGACTGCATCCGGCATGGAGGCGGAAGATCTCAAGTGGAACTTCCCCTACATGCAGGATTGCCTCAAAAGATGGGAACACTTTGTCAGGGAGAAAAGAGTGGAGCTACCCAAAAGTAAAATATACCCACTACTGAAGAAGGACATGTTAGGGCCCATCTATGTGCCATGGCCTCAGATGAATAACAAAGGTCTAAGGACCAAACTGCTGCCATTGTTGAATGTGGTGGGGAAATGGATCTCATGTTGTCAGAAGAACACTGCAGGAATAAACCTAGCGATAGGCGTTGACAAAATTCTGCTAAGTAGTCTTAGTGTAGAGCAGACTAACACAGTGTTCCCCAGATCTTGGATCTCAGCAATCACACTAAAATAACACTGAGCATGATGGGGCCACATTCAATTTGTACAGGCACCAAATATGGACGGCCCTGTTACTCATCCTTGCTTCCTCACTGCCTCTGCTTGTTGCGAAAAGTTGATTTACACACGAGGGTTCAGCTAACATATTCGGGTGGAATTCACACTTTATAAGTCACTACAAACATGAATAGAATAAAGATTTTTTTTTTAAAACAGCTTTCACGGGTGATCTATCCTTTCAGTAAGTTTAGGGCAAAATTAATATAATTAATTACAACAAAAAGAAGCAAAGCTGGAAAAGTCAGCTATTTACTAGAAAATCAATGATGAATAAGTTGTGACTTTGTGACTGATTGATATGGGCCTGAGGTTTACAAACTGTTGGTGCTCATATCCAAATGAAGTGAAAGAAATCCACAACTTCCATAATGCACGAGGTTGTTCATGGAGAGTTTAGAACTTGGACTAGCGTCCCTGGTGGCAACCTCCTATGGCTTATGCTTCCTGGATGGAAAAGCACTTATCGCAAAAATGGGAAACCACTGCTATGTTAACAATCTTTAGCGGCCTGTGTAGGTATTTTATAGTAATATGATTGAGGCATACGAGAACTACTAATATAACTTGACTGCATCAAATCCTTACGCCTCCTTCAAGCAGGCATAAGGAAAGACACAGGGCCTTTCAACTGACACATTTGCTGGAGTTGTGTCAGTTGATTGACACTCCAGCTATACGTCATTACTGCACCACCAGATATGTCAGGGTCCCTGACGTATGGGGTCAATCCCTGTGACATGGAGCTCCGTTGTGTAAATATTGTGCATCCATTGTGTCGCAAGGAGGGCGCAATGAAAAGTGTTTTTCCCCAACGATCGAACACTTTTCATAAATGAGGCCCTTTTCAGAGAGGCAGCGGCGGTGTAATCAATGCACCATACTACGCCCTATTTACAAAGTGATGCATCTAGGCATGCCTGAAATGCCAGTATTACATTATACCTGTGTCAGGTATAATGTATGCAGGGTGGCCGTTCTCACGTAAAAAAGGCTCATAGAAGTGGCGCAGCGAAATCTAGGAGATTTCACTGCACCACTTCTACGACTGCGTCAATCCTTACGCCTGCTTCAAGCAGGCATAAGGAGTGGTGCAGGGCCTTTCACATGGGACTCTCCCATGTGTAATGACACCATTGCTGGAGTTGCGTCAGTTGACCAACACACTCCGGCAATGCGTCATTACTGCGCCACCAGATACGTCAGGGTTTTTGAGGTATCTGGTAAATCCTTGCGACATGGAGCTCCATAGTGTAAATACGACGCATCAATGATGTTGCAAGGAGGGTGCAATGAAAAGTGCTGCATCACACTTTTTCCCCATTGGTGCAACACGTTTCATATATGAGGCCCTTGGTTTCTCTTACACAATTTTTGGTATATCGAATGTGGCTTATTTTCCTTTGATCAGTGTGTCATTTTGGGGTGTGTGTGTGCGTGAGTGTGTGTGTGCGTGCATGTGTGTATTGCTGCTGCTGAATCTATCCTGTGTTCATTCCTTGGGTTATGAACATTGTCCTCCTAATACTATGAAAAGCTTGTATGATTACTTCTTAGCGAAAAGTGAAAAATCAATTTTACAATACAAAAGTTAAACTATGAAGCTTTACTTTAACTATGCATTTGACTCAAACATTATTGAGGAACCCTGTTCACATATTTTCACAAGAAAAACTATCTGCATACCTGAAAACTCAGTGCAACATCTATTTTGTCCATATATACCTTGGCCAGTATGATATAGTATTTTTATTGCACAGTTAAATTACTGCAATAATGGACACGGTGAGTGTATGTATTAATATCTGATAGAGATGAGAGGGCCTGTGAGCACATGAGTGACTTACCAATCCATCCATACACTCATCCACACAGACACATAAAATCTTGATGAAGAACACTTGCACTGAATAAAAAAGGTCACAGATGTTGGCTTTGCCAATAGTTGTTTTAAGTGGAGTCCCGTATCACTGCATAACATTTCGCTTCCTTCCCTCTAACTCTTCCCGGTTCCTTCCTGGTTTACTTTATACTTCTACTCAATCCCCCATTTTTATTTTGGAAACAGGGTGATGGGTGTCCCACGTAGCTTCCATAACTCATCCTTATTATTTTTCACTGTTACATTAGCCCTCCCTCTGTCCCTCCATCTCCCCAGCCTAATGATATAAGTGAGGTGCTTGCAACACCTGTGCTCCTTCTTTTTGCTTGCCTCCTTGCCAGAACTCTCTATCACCTTTTCCTTTCTCCGTTTTTTGTGTGTGTAGCTTGACTTCTTTTCCCTCTACTTCAGCAGACGTGCTCTTTCTTTCCCATCTTCTTGTTTCAGGTCACAGTTGACTTAGAAGAGGGGCTACTAGGGCCATTTTTCATTCTTCATGCCTTTTGTTTTAAAAAAAACAACAATCTCTCTTCCTGTCATTTTAGGAATTGTAAGATGAGTTTGAGTTATTGTAGCCAGTGATTCAAACCCCTGTGTGGTATATTTCACAAAAATCTATTTTGCATGGAATTTGGTATTCCTCATCTTGGCAGTTTCTCAAAAGGGAGCTTTATCAACTTGGAGTTCTCCTTTTTGGGAATTCGGAAAATTGAGATACTACCAAAAAGTTAAATTAAGAACTTGATTATAAAGATGTCATTCAAACACAATAAGTAATGGGATTAAGAAGGAAGTGGCAATTCCAAGTGGGTTTATAATGCAGGTTGCACATTGATGAACAAGTTACTTACCTTGGGTCAAGCTTTATCAGGTAGAGAAATGATCTAACCACAGATTCCTTACCTTTGAATTTTCCAGGCGTCAGACTGGATCTGAAAGATTTTACTTTGAGCAAAATCCCTGTACGCAGGCAGGTGACGTTGGTCGGCTCTGCGTAACGTCATCAGCGTCATCTGTACCAGAAGTGACGTCTGTGTCACCTATAAAGACGCCACCTTGGTGTGCTGATGCTACTGTTCACAACTTTCCATGCCAGAAGAACGAAGCCATGAAGTGCACTGACAGTGGTGTGTTTTGAGCAACTAGGGCCCTGAAAGGGAACACCCCTGATCATTTAATCCTGACTGCAATGTTGGGAGGATGGGTAGGTTGGTAAGGAATCTGCGACTAGATCATGTCTCTACCAGATAATGCATTACAGAAGATAAGTAATTAGTTCCTCAGATAGAGACATCTAGCCTTGCTATAGATAACCAATAAATACAATCCATGGAGGGACAGAGGACAAGTTTAGACCAGAAAGTTCTGCAAGACAGAACAGCAAAAGACCACAGAGGCAGTAATGCTTGGTAAATGTGTGCAGGGTTGCCCATGTTGCTGCCTGATAAATGTCAGGGACTGGAATTTCACATTGTAAAGCTGTGGTAGTAGCATTAGCTCTGGTGAAATGAGCTCTTAGGCCTTCAGGAGACTGTTTCAAATTTTGATGCAGAGGACTACCCATCGTGAAATAGTCCTCTTCGGCACCGCACAACCTTTCTTTGTCCCATGGTAAACCACGAAGAGTTGGTGGTCTAACCGGAGTTTTCTTTGTGCGGTCAAAATAGAACGACAATGCTCTTTTTCGATCCAGATGTGGAGTCACTCCTCTTCCTTAGAGGGATGTGGCAGAGCATAGAAAATGGGCAAGGTGATAGATTGCAGCACATCGAAAGGTACTAAAACTTTCAGCATTAAAGAGGCCCTAATGCGAAGCACCAATTTCTCAGGAAAAACTGTCAGGTAAGGAGGCTTGGATGACAAAGCCTGCAATTTGCTCAACCTCCTGGCAGATGTGATTGCCACTGAAAAGGGGAAGGTAGAACAATAGGTTTTCTGTCACACAGAGGCGTGACCAACTTCCTGACAGGACTTTGTGTATTGGGCAGGGGTGATGATGCTTGCCAGTGCCAACAGGCTACTATGAGGGCCCATTTGGTGCCCTCCTTGCATATTCCAGTTTGAGCCACTTCAGGGAACCCTTGTCTTCCGTTCTGGCACAAAACTTGACAAAGGACAAAGGACATGGGAGTATCCTCCCCTCTGTCCAGCCCCTACTCGAGTTGTTCTGAACCTTACCTTAGGATACCTAAGGGCTTACCTGTGGCTGGTCCTTAGATTGATCGGGGAACAGGACTCAACCCTGAAAACTACATCGCTCTTCAACAGTTTGGACACTTGGACTTCTTTGGACTTCGCCTGGAGACTGGACTAAAGAAGACTCCTGCCACTCCTGGTATTGCTGATCTTTAATCTTCTTTATTGTATGTGTCTCTGCTTCTTCCAGGTTCTACAACAGACCTGTGGGCATCAAGGACACCTGAATAAATCTCCCTTGGAGTGAAGGATCAATGCAAGGGACCACAATGATTCTTACCGATCTGCTGCTCCTGTCATCCTACTGAGTTCTGGGGGCTCAGCAATACAGGTTGTGGTTCTACAACTCCCTTGAGGCTTGGCCTGTCCTCTCTACAATTTTGAGGCCAGTATCCATCCTCAGAACCACTGGGACCGAACCACTGTGCACCGAATCAACTTGAAGTTACCAAGGCTGGTTGGTTCTGCCCTCCAGAGATCTTCAAGCCACAAGAAGCGCCAGCCTCCAACATCTCTTACCTCTAAGATCAGCATCTTCACCAAATCCTCTGCACGTGGGCCTTCTTCTTTGGTGAGATGCTCGAGGTCCTCTTATGACTCCCGTGCCTTTGGCTTGTGCGTTCTCCTGAGGGACTTTTACTGCTTCAATGAGCTCCCCTGCTTGGTCTGTGCCTGCTCTGACACACTTGCTGTTGGTGGGCCCCTTGGACCTTGCTGGTCGAACTTGCTCCTTCTACGTCTTCCACGTCAGTTGTGGCTACCAAGCCTTGTTGGTACTCCTGCCAGACATGGATCACCTCGTCATTGATATCTGATGTGGGACAGCTCGTGTATGGCTCCTGGTCTTCCTCAGCATCACCTGGTCCTCACAGCTGTAGCAACAATGTCACCGTTGACTTTCCAGAACCTCCTGACATCGGTGGGCATTGATTCTTTGTGCCTCCTGGTCACTGCTGAGTGGCATGGAATCAATCCCCTCCACTTGCACGTTATTAAAGTCTAAAATCCACCCTTGGATTCCACCTAACTCCTTCCTGAACTTCTCCAGAGGCACTTAATTCTAAGTCTTCCATTGTTATCTACGGCAGGTTCCAAATTCTCTTCGCCCCTATACACCTGGCTTTCCTGGTGTAGGTAACCTAGTTCCTGGGCAATCCATGGGTGGAGTGTTTCTCCAACCTTCTGTCCTCCAAGGGAATGAATCAAGGTCCTCTGGGAAGGGTCCTTCTTCTTCAAACTGCAAATGCGACTTCTACATTGACTTATAATGGGCACGCAGCTGTGTTTCCACTCTGCAAACAGCCTTTGAACGGGGTTCATGGCTACTTACCTTGTGTGGTTCCTTGTTGTCCCCAGCTCCTCTGGGTCTTCTGGTCCTAGTCATGTTCTCCTTTGCAGTCAGCATTTCACTTTCTTAGTATATGGTGTGGTCCTCCCCTGAAAACCACTGTATTTTGTGCTACTCACCTGATTGTATTTGAAGTATACTTGTGTATCTGGGTAGGAGATATACCACTGTGATAGTGATAGTAACAGACTTATTTTGACTAAACACTGTGTAGATTATTTTCATCTGATCTACACCAGAGATTAAACTGGCAAAGCAAGCGCTTAACACTCCTTCAAGATAAGCATGGAGGCTGTTCTCCACAGCGACCACTTTGAGAGCTTTCTATGGTTATCAAAGCCACTAAAATCACCGTAAGGGTTGCCTAGATTAGTGCAGGGTGCACTATGTTGATAGTGAACCACAGACAACACAGGAGTTCCGCCATAGCCTGGAGGTGGGAGACGACAGTTTGTGGTGACCCCGCCTTCAACAGCCAGTTGTTGAGACTGAGGAAGACTGGTACCCCTGATCTGGGCAGATGAGCTGCGACCACCGCCATCACCTTGGTGAACACCGAGGGGTGCTGGTAAGGCCAAAGGGAAGAATGGTGAACTGAAAATGCCTGTGGCCTACAGTAAACTGCAGGTAGTGCCAATGGGCAGGCAGGATGGGAATGTAGAAATAGGAGGCCTCTAAGGCCAATACTACCATCCAGTCTCCTGGGTCCAGGGCAGACAGGACCTGAGCTAGAATGAGCATCTTGGGGCTTATTTACAAGAAACTGATGCAACTGTGTAGATGCGTCAGTTTCCCTGCTCCAGCCTGCAAAACCCTTGCACCACCATGAATTAGCCGTATTTAGAATATGGCACACCATGGCGCAAAAACTGACAGATGCATAAGAAATTCTTTTGCATCTGTTGGCGCAAAAGTCACTCATTGCTGGAGTCGTGCCGCAAGCACAACGCAACTCTAGCAATGCATGGGGAGGCCTATTCGTAGTACACTCCTTATGCCTGCTCCAAGAATGCGCATGGTTTTGACACAGGGGTGTCCTTGAAGTGGTGCTCACTGCATCACTTTTACAAGGCTTTCCCGCTTGGAAACACCCACCCTACATACATTACACCTGAGCAGGTATAATTTGAAGCAGGGCTTTACAACGTGACATATCTTTCTAGATGTGTCACGTTGTAGATGGGCCGCAATGTGGCACATTGTGTGTGCCTCCGCTTGTATACAAAAAGTGATGCAAAGGCAGCGCAAAAGTGTCACAAGGGGCTTGTAAATCTGCCCCCCCCCCCCCCCTGAATTTTTCTTTTTTGAGGAAGTAATTAAGGGCTCGTAGGTCAAGGATAGAACAAAGGCCCTTGTCCTTTTTTGGGACCAGAAAGTAGCGAGAATAACTACCACAGCCTACTTCTGGCTCCAGAACTCTCTCTATGACTCCCTTGTCCAAGAGAGCCAATTATTCACCCAGGAGTAAAATCAAATGATCCTCCATCAGCATGTTGTACGATGGAGGCATTGAGGGAGGGGTAGTCTTCAAGGAAAAGTAGTAGCCTCTTCTGACTATCTGAAAGTCCAACCTGTCTGATGAGATGGTCTGTCAATGGTGGAGGTGATGTTATGGTATGTTATAGAAATTTGTAAAGCGCAGAGGTTATCCTGGGGTGTCCTGGCGCTAGCTACAGTCCTCCAAGTGATATATAATTTGCAACCAGTTTATTAATCAAACAGACATGTATTTAGGGCCTTCCTAAAAGCCAATGGATCACTAGTATTCCAAGCATTTGCCGCACCAGCAGCAAAACTTCTGCATACCCACCTAGTTTTTTTTTTATAGGTGGTACTATCACTAGCTTTGCTCCGAGGGAGCGAAGTGATCTTTTGGACAAGTAACACTGAAATTGCTGTTTTAAGTGATCGGGACCTATGCCTTGCAGGGCCCTAAAGACCAAACAAAGGGATTTGAACTGCACCCTCTTTTTAATGGGTAACCAATGAAGTCTTTTGATTTCACTTGAGATAGGTGCAAATTTCGATGTGCCGGTAGGCAGTCTAGCAGCCGCATTCTGCAACAGTTGCAGTTTATGTATAAAACGCTCCTCCATATTCAGGTATAAACTATTGCAATAGTCCAGCCTCGACATAGTTAGTGCCGTAACCACCGTTCGCTGGCTATCTCTCGGCATAAAAGACAATATTTTCTTTCTTGTCCTGAGAGTATATGACATGGCCGAAAATACTGCATTGACTTGATTGCCCAAATCGAGCCTCTCATCTATTAGCACTCCCAGATTTTTTACTTACTTAGTGGGTGTCTGGAGGGACCCCATAGTATCAGGCCACCAACTTGGGGTCCAGAAGTTGGGATCGTTCCCGAACAGGATGACCTCTGTTTTGCTCGAATTAAGCTTTAAACAATTTTTCGACATCCACCTACCAACTGCCTCCATACAGTCATAAAACCTCTTTCCTATTGCCTTTTCCTGGCCGGGTCACAGCGACACCACATTTGGCTTGTCTCCTGCATACGAGGTGAGGCAAAAGCCAAAGGAATTATTAAGGGGAGCCAACGAAGAAACGTATACATTAAAAAGTGTAGGAGTCAGTGACGACCCCTGTGGAACTCCACATATCAGAGAGAAAGGTTTAGAATAAAATTTGCCTAATGAGACTATTTGCAGTCTGTCCAAGAGGAAGGACTTCAGGAGTTTCCATGCTTTACTCTGCACTCCGCAGGCCCGCAAATGGTCCATCAACAAACCATGATGGACCGTATCGAAGGCCGCAGAGAGGTCTCGCATGATCATAGCCGCCTTCCCTCCATGGTCCAAAGCTACCCTGGTCTCTTCAGTAGATTTTTGGAGTGCAGTTTCGGTGCTGTGACCTTCTCTGAACCCATATTGAGTAGGGTCCAAGACTTTGGTATTGCGTAAATAAACACTCAATTGTGTATTCATTTTTTTCTCGACCAGTTTAGCTGGAAGTGGGAGGCGTGAGATAAGTCAGAAACTATTAGGATCCTTGGGGCGCAAACTAGGCTTCCTTAGTAGCGGCAATATTGAAGCAGTTTGTCACGATTTGGGAAAATGTCCTTCTGTAAACATTCCATTAAATAAGGAGGTGAGTGACAAGGCAAACTGTTCTGGGCCAAATTTACGACCGCCACCAGACATGGGTCACAAGGGGAACCTGATTTAGCTGATATGAGAAGCTTCTGGGTATCAATAATGGATATTGGTACAAACCTATCAAAAATAGGCTGGGGTCCTAAGGCCAACTTAAAACGCTCTGTTAAGGCCACTGTCACATCAGTTACTGGACCATTAAAAGTTGCAAAACTAGTCTCCACTTTTGCCAGAAAAAACCTGGCAATTTCCTCACATAATTCCTGGCTCCTTTGAATGTTTTCTGGTTGGGAGCGCCCCAGTTTTGCTACTGTTTCGAAAAGCTCTTTGGGCGAGTTTTTGGCTAAGTTAATTTGACCAACAAAGTACTCATGCTTTATCTTAAAAAGTAGCTGTTTATAAACTAAAAGGCTTTGTTTATAAATGTTTCCCTCCGTTATTTTACACTCTTACCTCCAATTCCGTTTTAGACGGTTACAGATCAGTTTTTGATCCTTAAGTTCCTCTGTGTACCATGGAGCAAAGGGTTGTAACATTTTAGGAAATAGAATTTTCTTTGGGGATAGCTTATTAAGGCAAACTCCAGTCAGGTTGTATATAAGGACGTGGCCTCCTCCACATCTGGGGGCATTGTCCCACAATTGACATAAGCAAATCTGCTAAATCTTTACCCCCAACTTTATTCCATGCTCTAATTTCCCTAATTTCTTAGGAGGCCTTCCAGTAGTATAATGATCAGGAAGGGCCAGCTCAAATAGAATGGCCACATGATCTGAGCACACTAGGGGCAGCAGGCCTGTAAATGAAAGATGTGGGTGGTTGGAAAAAATACCATCAAACATGTGCCCTGCCACGTGAGTGTGCCTGATTACTTGCTGCCTATGATCGGCACTATTCATCAGATCTATAAGGTTCTCCATATCTGGTTCTGTATCGGCCTCCAAATAGAAATTAAAATCTTCCAGTATAGTATAGGAGTGAGCGCAGCCCCGCTGCCAGCAAACTTCCCATTGATGTTAAAAAAGGGCTCCTAGGATGCGGGGGTCTATATAATAGGATGCCCTTAAAAGTGTGATGATGGGAAAGAGTGAAAGTAAAGGACACTGCTTCACATGCTGCATTTGAGGCTGTTCGAAAAGCTGCCGTGATTGAGCTATGATAAATTACAGCTAGTCCCCCTCCTTTCCTATAGGGCCTATTTACTGTATGGCAGATGTACCCGGAGGGTGGGGTTTTGACTAAATCAGGGCCAGAGGCATCATCTGTCCATGCTTCAGTGATGAATGCCAGTTTTGTATCTCCTCCCACGATTAGTGTTGCACATTCAACACTATGCTTCACCAGGGAACATGCGTTCAACAATATGCACTTTAATGCACGTTTTACCTCTTTAGCTTTTACTGACCTTTCTTGTTTTCTAGATCAATCAGTCAGTATACCAGATAAGGTAGAGTAGTTTTACAGTTTGGGCAGGTCACTGGGCTGGATGGGGGCCTTGCATTAAGGCTGAGACACATACATCCTGTGGTTTTGTCGATGATATTCAGACCCAGCAATAAATCTCTGGAGTATTTTAGCATGGTAGGCTTACCTGCTCTCAATCGGTCAGGGGTGCTGGCACTGAGCATGGGCCGAGCGCTGACAGGTGCAGACGGGCTTGCCTTAGGGGCGCCTTTGGCGCGCCAGGGGTGCGCCCGCTGCCCACGTCCACTGTGCGCTCGCGCCAGGCTCTCTTGATATAGAGTCAGGTTTGAAAAAGACTCGACCGCTGACACTGATTCCCCCCAAAATGCCATCCCCGCTATGACAATTGCGGTACCCCAGTATTGGCAATCCTTAAAAAACTAAGGAATTAACCCCCTCTAAAAAATATATTAAAAACTCTTCATAAAACCACAGGTATTCAAATTCTAGTGCAAATAGCATAGCAGCAGCGTCACTCCTGGCTCACGACTCAGGAGGACGTAACCCTCCTGGCTGATCCTGCCACCAACTGGCTGCCCATGATCTAGAAGGGCAAGGTTTGGAGGCTGAGTCTGCAGGAGGGGTGAGACTGACCTGACCTCTGGCCGCCCGACCCACGGAGCAACATGGAGTTTGTGTAACCTGCACAGTCCTGTAGCTGGGGTGTGCCTGGCAGAGCTGAAAGCCCCTTCCTTTGCCACGAAAAGGGTAAAAGGCAGACTGGGGATGTGTGGCCACTGAGAGGCACACGGACCTGGCCACAGCCGTGATTCCTTAAAACGCTCCAGCGCCATGTCAGCCTTGTCTCCAAAGAAACGGGTGCCATCAAAGTGCATGCCCATGAGAGAGACCTCAACATCCCCTGAAAAGGCATAAGTTCCTCAACCAAGCATTGCGTCAAATAGGCACTGTTGATGAAATTGCTCTGCCTAGACAGTTGGTCGTGTGGCGACCACAAAGGATGGCGAATTTACTGCATCTCTCCCATCTGATATTGAACGTAGTCTAGGCTTTCTCATGGATCTGTGGCAAGCGCTTGCACAACTGTTTCCCACAGGGAGTGAGAATAATGGCCCAATTAGCATGCTGTATTTACCAACCACAATGCAAGGCTGATGAAAGAAAAATTATTCTTACCCCAACCATCCAGCCTCTTGGATTATTGGTCCTAAGGCATGGAAGGGAAAGCACCATGGGAGGAAGAGGCTTGGAGCACCACGCTCTCTGATATAGGGTGGTTGGTGAGGAAGCTTGGGTTGCCTGGAGCAAGGAGATGGCGACAGGTAATTATCCTATTCACAGGAGACTCTGTAATGAGCTTGAACCACGTACCCAGTAGGACATCTGTAAGGGTCTCATTAAAGAGTAGCAAGAGTTCTGGAGAGGAGGCAATTGGCTGCAAGACCTCTATCAAGATACTAATCATGAATGCCACCAGAGGGAGCTGCAGGTTTAGGACCTCAGTCGCCCTTCGCACCACCATAGCAAATGATGCTTACAACTCTTTAGCTACGGCTAGGGGAGAAAGCATGCCAGAATCTGGAGAGGTGTCCAGTCCACTGGCTTTACCCAGCTCCTCACACAAGTCCATATCATGATAACGCTGGTCTTCTAAAGGGCCCAGTGACCCCTCCCAATCTTCTTCCACTCTTAACCCTCCGGAAAAGGGCTCAGAAAATAGCCTATGATCAGGAAAATTCTGTTGAAGCCGGTATTGGCGTTAGTTTACTTCGTAGCGGCTCCTGCTCCGGGTCATCAGGAATATGAATGGGGCTGCTGCCACTGGGGTGGCACCAGCTGTGTCGAGAGCTTCAATGTCCGAGCCAGTACCATGGAAGGTTCGCAAAGGCACAACAGGTGCTGGACCGGATCCATTCTTGGATTCATGGGGTGACATCAGCACTGAGGACGGAGCTGCCGGTGCCGAGCCCTATGGAGCCTCCTCAGCACCCACAAAGCCTGAAGGCGCGCCGGTAGGGTCAAGCTCCCCAAACATGAGGCACATGACATCATACAATTCCTTAAACAGGACAAGGGTTGCTCTGAATCTCGAAAAAGCAGGGAAGCACGGAGCTGACCCAGGTGCAGGTTTATAAGAACAAGGCCTAGAATGCCAAGGCTCCTCTGTACCGATAGACAGGAAAAAGCTGAAGCATGATTCAACTTCAAGCGATTCTTATGCCTCATACCTGGCCTACCCGACTACTTCGAGTGGGAGGATGAGGACTTGAGACTCTCAGAGTAATGCTTGGACCTTCCTCTTGACTGAGACCATGAACAAGACCTCCTAAGAGTTGAGCGACGCTGTGTCAAGTGCCGGGCAGCATGTAGCTTTAGGAACCACTCCCTCAAAGCTTTCTGAGTCATGGCTTCACAGTCGAAGAATGACTCTGAGTTGTGGTTACGCTCCAGGCACCAGAGGTAAACCAGGTGTGGGTCCGTCACTGACAATAAGCAGTTACAGGCGCAGCATGGTTTGAATCTAGAAGTCTTTCTAGACATGGTTAAAAAAGTCTACCCACCAAAAAGGGGTTGACAAAACGTCAAACAAAGACTGCCAAATAGTGACAGCGGTGTCTTCACTGATATGCACTGGCTAGAATAGAAAGAAAATAACTGACATCGCAGTGGCACATATATAGGTGACGCGGATGTTACTGCCATCACGGACAAAGCCAACAATGTCACGCAGAGCCAACTGACGCAACCTACCGGTGAGCAGGGGTACTGCTTGAAGAAATATCTTCCAGATCCAGTCAGGCGCCTGGGAAATTCAGAGGTAAGGTATCTGCGGCTAGATGTCTCTAGCTGATACATACCACACATTACCCTCTAACTTAGTCACTAACTCATTTACTTATTCACCCACTGACTATCAATGAAACTGGGCTACCAGACAAAATAATCAGAAATAAGCAAACACAAGATGCTAGTCTAATCCAAATCAAAATCACTACTATTTCTACACTAAACATTGGAGGGGACTTAAAAAAACAGGTATCCAGAGTGAGGGTAAAGGTGGAAGAAGGAAGAAAGGAGATGAGGCTTAAATCAATGAGAAACTGAAAGATTTTTTACTCACCATCCCAGGTCCGCATTTTGTTCCATTTTTCACCATTGCAAAATTCTCTACATACTCAGGAGTAGGGAATACACATTTACATTGATTAATGAACATCATGCCACCCGTCATCATTGGGGAGTCGCTCCCGCCAATACAAAATAACTTGCCACATTTGATATCCCTGTTGAGATGGAATAAAAGAACAGGCTAGTGGTTAGTTATAGAGACAGGCGAGATCGATATGATTAAATTGCTTGTTGACATTCCAGCTTGACTTATGCAAATGATCAGCTCCATGCTTTTGAAGATGCAAATGTAATTGCATTTCTATTGCACTTACCACCTCTTTTGTGGGTGTTAAAATGCTTTACACCATGGAACATGCTGCTCCGTAAAGAAAGGTTGTTGGTTATTGTTGGTTAATGGGATTACGTAAAAACAACAGTTGATGGACAGAATGCAGAACAATGTGAATACATTCAACCCAGTACAGAGATCTGGGCCTAAATCCATCGTTTTTTTGCTCAACATGCCATTCCAGTTTGAACCCAGCCATATGCAAATCAGTCTTGACTCTGTGCCTCACAGTCCAGCCCGAACTGCCAAGCCAGGTCCTCCCTGGACTGGAACCAAGCATCCTAGGACCGGTTTCGGGGTTTCACCCCTCTTCAGCCAGGATAGCTTGATTCCAGTGGCATGGAGAGCACGGGACTCACGTCTGAGCATACCCGACCCACTCGGGGTGACAAATGCAAAAACAACAGTTGATGGACAGAATGCAGAACCCTTTGGTATCGCTTGGTTAATGGAATTAGTCTTGACCTCGTCAGGAGACCATTCTAAACATTTGCACCAGTTTTTTGGGTTGATTAAATTGATATAGGCAGATGTGATTTATGTGACTTCATGCAAATGATTGGTGGCATTAAGATGGGCTATAGTTGATTATGTATAGTCTGATTTATGGGGTATGGCGTTAAACAATGAGAGCTTGTTATCTGTGAAATGAAAGGATTTAATATAGCTATTCCAGCTGGAGTGTCCTGGCACTAAGATGGACATCGGTGCTAAGGTGGACATAGTGGCAGGGAACTAAGCTAAAACTGGTTCTTGAAAAGCCGATTCTTAAGGTGTTTTCTGAATGTTGCCAGGTCAGCTGAGGCTGCCAATGAGGCAGGTAGGCTTTTCCATATTTGTGCACTCTGAAACCCAAAGGATTTCCCCCTATGCGTGCTAAGCCTATTTTGGGGATGGGTGCGAGGTCTGCAGTAGAGGATCTTATGGTCCGAGTTGGAATGTAAGCGGACAACACGCTTCTTAAGGTACTTAGCGCCCAGGCCATGGAATGCTTTAAAGAATAACACCATGGATATAAACTTAATTCTTCTTTCAGTCGGAGCCAGTGCAGAGCTTTGAGAATAGGAGTCATATGAGATCTAGGTTTTGGTTTAAGGATCGCTCTCGCTGCTGCGTTCTGCACTACTTGTAGACGCAGAATGAGATAGTCGGGTAGGCCTAGGTACAGGCTATTAGCGTAATCCAATTTTTATGTCACTAAAGCCTGAACCACGATCTTCCTAGTGTCCACTGTGTCATTATTGTAGGAAGCTGGCTCTGTATTTACAAAATGAGATATGGTGTGCACCGAGTCCAGTGGATCTCCAGAGGCTTTACAGAGGCTCAAGTAGATAATACTAATGCTCTCTTTTGTGGTAGTGTGGGCGAGCAGTTAGGCTTATCAGAGGGCTTATCAGAGAGAAGTGCTAGGCATTTGTTGTACACACACAGGCAAGAAAGGATTGTACACACTCAATGATTTGTAAAAATAATGTATTTAGTATATTTATTTTATAGACCGAAAGATATTTTGTTGCAGTAAAATAAGTTTTGCAATATCACTGTTTTTCAATATAAAAAGTGAACACAGTGCATTTTTCAATCAGTACAATGCTATCCTGTGGGAGGAAACAAATCAGTAATATACAGGCAAGTAAACGATTTACAATATTGAGATTTTAGATGAAGAGTTAGTACCAGGCAGTGTTCAGGCAAGTGAATTCACTGCACCACCAGCAGCACCAGGGCGGCCGAGTGCAGAGGTCAAACTCAGGATCTGGTGTCAATGTTATCCAATAAAAATAGGAGGCAATCGGAGTGGTACTACTTGCAGGTGAGTAGCACGGTTTTGGGACCTAGTCTCCAGGGGTTAAGGTAAGCACAGGAAGGGCCACAAGATAGCACCAAAACTACCGCCCTCAGCAGCAGAGAGGCTGCCAGCTGCAGACTGTGGACACAGCACCGGGAGTCCAATTCATCCAAAGGTAGAATTTTGAAGTCGGAAAAAGGCTCCAGGCTCAGGCCAGGAGGTTGGATGAAAGAAACCTACAGCTGCACAGGTAAGTTGGGGTGTGCTTGAGCATTAGGACACAGTTTGTAGATCTCCCCAAGGCCCTGGGGCTCCGCGTGCAGGGGTGTCATTTGGTGTCAGAAGTCAGCTTACTAGTGCAGTCGCAGTTGCGGGGGTTGTCATCCAGAGGCTGCAGGCGTCAAGGAGGAGTCCGGCAAGGATTAACCTATGAGGGACTCTTGCTCAGGATCAGTGGGGAACCTTTTCTGGACTGGTGGGCTTTTTGACTCGGGTCGTGGGCGGCTGATGCAGAGATGGTCGACTTTGTGGATGTATGAGCAGAGCTTTGGTCTTTAAACTTTGTTTTCTTCCGGACAGGTCCACTGTCCATGAGAGATCAGGAGTCTTTTTAGAAGACAGGCAGTTCTCCTAGGTTCTGGAGGTCTCTGGGCTGTGGGACGAGTTGCTCTTCTGTAGCAGGGTCTTTGAGGGCTGCAGACAGACAGGTAGGGCTGGGGTCAAGTTAGTTGGTGTCTTCAGTCTTTGCTGCTGCAATGCTCTTCTTTGTCCTCTTCTTCGTAGGTCATCAGCAATCTGAAGATTAAGATTCAGGGGCTACATACCTATAGGTTGACTATACCCTTTGTATGTCCACTCCTGCTGGGGAGGGAGATATACCCCAAACCCAATTGGCTAGACTCCTCCAAGACAATATGGAGGATTTTCAAAGGAGGCGGTCACTTCAGCTCAGGGCACCTTAGGGGTGGTTCCGACTGAGAGGAGACACCCCTTTGTTGTTTATTAATTTTGCCACCGACCTTGCCGCCAAAAGTGGGGCTAGGTCAGGGGGTCAGGCATCTCCACTAGCTGGAGAGGCCTTGGTCAGCATAACAAAGGGCAGGAAGCCTTTGAGGCTCAGCGATATTTTATGCTATTCCTGTTTGCTGTCGGTGTGAAGCACCTCCACCCAGAGAAGGCTTTGTTTCTGACCCACAAGAACAAAAGGCTCCTACCTCTGGGGTCAGAAACAACTGGAGATGGAAGGCTGGTACACACACACACACTAGTGGTTTAGTAGGTTTGCAGGGGTCACCTCTGAGGTGCCCTCTGAGTGCATTTCTTAATGAATCCAACACTGGCATCAGTGCGGGCCCATTAATCTGAAATGGTTGGTACCAAATGTCTTGGAATTCGGTGAAGCCATCATGGATTTGTTGAACTCGTAGTGTCAAGTTCCCAGCCCATGTACTCAATATGGCTTCCCTGTGCACTTATGCCTAAGAATGGACTTAGACACTATTGGGGCATATCTCCTCATGCAGTTATGCCTTCACATGAGGTATAGTGCATCCTGCCTTAGTGCTGTAAAGCCTGCTGTAGGAGTGACACACCTATGCTTTTTGCAGTGCTGATAGACCTGGCACACATGGATGTATGTCATGTTGACTCTTCACTTTTACCTGCACCAAAACACGCAGGCTGCAATGGCAGTGTGTATGTGTTTGATGAGGGGTCTCTTAGGGTGGCACAATACATGCTGCAGCCCTTAGAGATCCTCTCTGGTCACAAGGCCCTTGACACCACGGCTACCTTTTAGAAGGGACTTATATGTGTGGCAGAGGTGTGTCAATGGTGAAAACAAAGGTACAGTTTTGGGAAAGAACACAGGCACTGGGAACCTGGTTAGCAGGAACCCAGTGCAAATTTAGTCAAAGATGCATCAGAGTCAGGCAAAAAGTGGGGGATAACTATGCCAAAAGGAGTACTTTCCTACAATGAGGAGTAGGCCATTTGTCTAAATACAATAATAAAAATGAAGTCAGCTATGTTTGCAACTTAAAGTATGCTGTACTCCAAGAGAGGAGGCAAGCAGGTTATGGAAGATTCGAAAAGTGACATTCAAAAGAAAATAAGTAGAGGCAACAGTTCGACATTTTAAGTCAGAGTCAATTTATCATGTAGGAAAATATAGAGGAGCTTTTTGAGAAAATGTGTAATCTGAGGATGTAAAACTGCAGAATGAAATAAGGGCATTTCCATGCAAGATAGGGCTCTCCTAGTTACGTTTGAAAGGCACTAGAAATTGGCAAACAGAATCTCTGCTGCTAGGCTACATCTAGACCATCTGCACATATGTTTGTATTTCCTGTGAAGTGAATGAACTTAAAGCTGACCTTCTGGCCAAACATTGAGTCACACAATACAAAGTCTCAATGTAGTGTAAGTTCTTGTGATCTGTGAGTTTATTAATAATATAGAAAGAAACTTTTAAAAACCGTCCTCCACTCATTAAAGTTGCAAAGGACAGTTAGGAGTACTTTTTCAAGAATGGAATAATTAACTTCAGCAGAAGAAAGGTTCTGTGATGTGCTGTAATTTTCAGCAGCCCTTCGCCACAGTGCCAGATATCACATGCACTGTCTCCTATCCTTCCAAGTCTTTGGAATCTCATTGTACCCTTATAATCTTTGGATAACCTATGGGATTCATTGTAGAAGGATCACCAATCAGTGACTTTAGGAAAATGTCCCTTTTTGCGTGGTCATCCCCATTTTTCTTTGCCACATTCCATTACTAGTTTTTTAACTCTGCACGCTGGGACACTGCAGTCCAGTAGCCACTTTGTGTGCTCTGACATGTAAAACATGTTAAAAATTGCTAATTTCTGATTAGTATATTTAACTTTCCTATAAGACAATAGTATACAATTCCTAAAATACACCCATTAAAGTATTGGAAAAAGTGATGAATGGAGTGCTTGAATTAACCTCAGCCACTGGTAATTACTGCGGCCCCATCCCAGTCAATAGTTATTTTGCACACCCTGACACCTCAGTTTGGACCCAGCCATATGCAAACAAGTCTTGACCTTGCTCCAATGGGAACATTCCAACTCGATCTGCCAGGCCACGGCCTCTCTGAACCAGAATACAAGCAACCCAGGACTGGTTTGGTCCTATCTATCTACCTGGTTCATCACCAGGTAGATAGATACATTCTTTATTGTGCAATTATTTAAAATCATTACAATAAAACCATAAGTTCATTCGTGCATGTCAATGGTTTATTGAAAGTTATAAGTCCTATGAGAACATCAACACTGGACTGCAGCTAAAAATTATTAAAATTCTGAGAAGTATGATTAAAAAGGTCACTATGCCTTTCAATAATACATTGATCTAAAGTGCAAGCATCAAAGTGCATAAAGCAACTAAAGTGCACGTGTTGCTCCTAGATGTGTTACAAGCATAGCACCTAGGCCACCCTTGATGTGACATTGTAAAGCCCTGATTAAAATACAGCTTCACAAAACATTTCTCTGTAACAGATCATTTAACTAAACAACATTTTCTGGGGGTGTCTTCAAGTACGACTACTTTGGAGCCCAAGTTACACTGGTGTTAAGAAGCATCACAAAGAACACAAGGTGGCAAAAAATGACTAAAATTCGGAACAATTTGAATAAAACAGTCACTATTAATTTGAATAATACCTCAATCTAAAGTGCAAGCATTAAAGTTCACAAAGCAACTAAAGTGGTGAAATGCTGATTAAAATAGAGTTACGCAACGTTTCTCAATAGCAGATCATTTAACTGAACAACATTTTCCAGACATGTCATCTCATAGGATTTCGATGGCGTCAAGGTGATGCATCGCAAGGGACACAGGGGGCACTTTTTATCATAGTTAATCTTTTGGTGATGCTGGGTTAAACAGGAGGAAATGTTGATGGGCTCCTCTGTGAAATTCGGCACCTTTGGAAGTCTATTGTGGGATAATGTCAGATTCCCCTGATGGTGAAGCCAGTTCTGTTCTTATGATTTCAGGAATCGAGCTGCCGGCTGCAAAGTCTCAACTCCAAGGCGTGATTCAGCTGCTGCACAACAAGTTCTGACGTTTAAGGCACACCTTATTGGATGCAGCCAAAAAATCCTGAGCCGGAGCAGCTTTTCACATATGCAAAGGATATGTGTTAATGATTCTTCCTAATTTGTGCAGAATCTGCACGGCCTGCTCCTCTGGGGTTCTTCAGCCATACCAATACGATTTTAAGGGAATTAAACACAGTCACAGTCTCAATGGCTCCTGTTTTACAGCCAGGTTAAATGGCAGAGAGATAAATTGGCAGAACTCCTGGCTCCAATAAGGTGGCGGGCCAGAATCTTCATTGTCTTAATGTCCTGATCCCTTGCGATAGCTTTTGCTTGCTTAGTTATTAGTCTGGGGGCTATTGATATTGGCAAGTCACTAGACCAACAAGGTGCCGATCACGATCCTGTAAAAACCGGGTACGAACCGTCGGACGGAGCATATTCTCCGTCCGACGCGTACCCGGTCGAAAAAATATACAAACATGGAAGTACGATTCGCACGCAAATCCCATTTCCGTACGAATCGTACAAAACCCCGACCGACGAAAATAAACATACAAATGTGATCCGGGAAAGCGTCGACGTGACGTCGGGACGCACGCAGCCTGCCATTCACGAACCAGGAATTACGATTCGCACCGACGTCATCCCGCACGGACAATATTTTCTGGCAGCCAAAAACTGCCGGGAAATCAGGACGACGCGAACAAGGAGTACCTGCACGCGACGGACAGACATGGACCCGAACCTACGTGTCATCCCAGCCCTCATAGCAGTCGACCTCCTCTACAGGTTACGACGCAGATGCCGCAGAAGGTCAGAACAACAAAGGGAGGGGGGAAAGGGGGGGGGCAGGACCAGGGGCAGGCCACAAAACCCCCACCAAAGTCACACAGCACACATGCCCTGGACATATCTGACCCCCAGGCCCTGGTCACTACGAGGGGGTGGGGGCGTGTCCAGCAAAGCCAGCGTCCGCCACAACAGAAGTGCTTGACGACGCAAACCGGCAACACAGCAATACAGGTACGTCCCGTACCCACGCCTTAAGAGCGTGGGTACGAGTCGTACCCCGCCCACACCTACGTCACCCCAACAATGGCGGGACGGCTGTACCCACGTGGCAATGGCCTGGGTATGGCCCGCACAAGCATTACATAGCGTGGGGACGGATATGTACGGACAGTTCCCCCACCCCCGTATGCATGAGCGTACCCCCAACCCCAACTGTGTAAGTACGACCCGTACCCTCACACGCGTACGTATGGAGCGTACCCCCAACCCCAACAGTGTAAGTACGACCCGTACCCTCACCCGCGTACGTATGGAGCGTACCCCCCACCCCAACAGTGTAAGTACGACCCGTACCCTCACCCGCGTACGTATGGAGCGTACCCCCCACCCCAACAGTGTAAGTACGACCCGTACCCTCACCCGCGTACGTATGGAGCGTACCCCCCACCCCAACAGTGTAAGTACGACCCGTACCCTCACCCGCGTACGTATGGAGCGTACCCCCCACCCCAACAGTGTAAGTACGACCCGGACCCTCACCCGCGTACGTATGGAGCGTACCCCCCACCCCAACAGTGTAAGTACGACCCGTACCCTCACCCGCGTACGTATGGAGCGTACCCCCCACCCCAACAGTGTAAGTACGACCCGTACCCTCACCCGCGTATGCATGGAGCGTACCCCACCCCAACCGTGTATGTACGGACCGTACCCCCACCTCGTATGCATGGAGCGAACCCACACCCGTGTATGTTCTAAGCGTACATATCCTGAAATAGGAGGGGTGTGTGCAGAGTCCTCCCAGCAGTGCCCAGAGACAGGAGGGGTGTGTGCAGAGTCCTCCCAGCAGTGCCCAGACACAGGAGGGGTGGGTGCAGAGTCCTCCCAGCAGTGCCCAGACACAGGAGGGGTGGGTGCTTAACACTCCCAGCAGTGCCCAGACACAGGAGGGGTGGGTGCAGAGTCCTCCCAGCAGTGCCCAGACACAGGAGGGGTGTGTGCAGAGTCCCCCCAGCAGTGCCCAGTCACAAGAGTGGTGTGTGCAGAGTCCTCCCAGCAGTGCCCAGTCACAAGAGGGGTGTGTGCAGAGTCCTCCCAGCAGTGCCCAGTCACAAGGGGGGTGTGTGCAGAGTCCTCCCAGCAGTGCCCAGACACAGGAGGGGTGGGTGCAGAGTCCCCCCAGCAGTGCCCAGACACAGGAGGGGTGGGTGCAGAGTCCTCCCAGCAGTGCCCAGACACAGGAGGGGTGGGTGCCTAACACTCCCAGCAGTGCCCAGACACAGGAGGGGTGGGTGCAGAGTCCTCCCAGCAGTGCCCAGACACAGGAGGGGTGTGTGCAGAGTCCTCCCAGCAGTGCCCAGAGACAGGAGGGGTGGGTGCCTAACACTCCCAGCAGTGCCCAGACACAGGAGGGGTGGGTGCCTAACACTCCCAGCAGTGCCCAGAGACAGGAGGGGTGTGTGCAGAGTCCTCCCAGCAGTGCCCAGACACAGGAGGGGTGTGTGCAGAGTCCCCCCAGCAGTGCCCAGTCACAAGAGGGGTGTGTGCAGAGTCCTCCCAGCAATGCCCAGACACAGGAGAGGTGGGTGCCTAACACTCCCAGCAGTGCCCAGACACAGGAGGGGTGGGTGCAGAGTCCTCCCAGCAGTGCCCAGAGACAGGAGGGGTGGGTGCCTAACACTCACAGCAGTGCCCCTGCAAAGAAAAGGGTGGAGTACCCACAGATCCAATGCCCACAAATGTCAGTCAGGTGCACAAAGATCCTGCAGTACATGTACCACATGTGTGCGAGGCTGGGAGTATACACATGCATAGCGCCAAAAAGAAAACATGTACACATGAAGTCATGGCAACAGTCTACATACACAAGTACAGTGACCACCAAGGACGCCACGAATGATGCAGGTGGAGACATCGCTCAGCATGCATGGCCCAAGTCTAACGAGTCCGTCACACACCCAGCCAATGTAGACACAGCTCAGCACCACATATTGGAAAGACCCTGCAGGGAAGAAGTCAGGTTACACAGAGGAAGGAACACACCTTGGGACGATGTCACCATGCAGTAACTGCTCACATGAACAAAGTTATGTAGCCAACAGCTTGTGATGGCACACAGATACCAGGATCCACCCTATGACCAGCACAAGACGACAATTCCCACACACCCAACACATAATCACCACCCAAAATAATGGGGCAGGTCGACCAACAGCAATACCAGACAGATAGTAGTGTACTAAGGAAAAAGAAATTGCTTTAATCAGCATCCAAAAATATGTTTGTCCCTTGAAAGTTCAAAATGTACAATGCCCATAGGGCAATCCAAAGTTCAAATCCAGGTGGGGGACACAGTGGGACGCATGTCCCCTAGCTTGCCTGCACAGTCAGACTCCTTCGTCTTCCAGAGCGGGAAGGGCATCATGTGGGGGGGAAGGACCAGGCACCGCAGGGACATGAGGGCGAAGGGTAGGCGTCGTGGGTGCAGGGATGGAGGATTCCACCACAGGGGGTGGGGCAGGGCCAAAGGCGGAGGCCAGGATGGCGCTGCACACCTTAGCAAGGTCCTCCAGCGACTCCCCTGCACCCGAAGGAACCACAGGCCCCAAGGAGGGGGGGGGGCGAAGGGATGGGTCGCAGCGCCACTGGGGGAGGGTGTGGACAGGGGGGGTACTCAACCACCCTGACCGGGGACTCCCTTGACCGCTTGCGGGGTGGTGTCACCGTGGGGCTCAGGGACAGAGCGGCCATGAAGGAGTCTTTGCCAGATATGTGGCCAGGAGAGCTGAGAGGAGGGGATTTGGAGGGAGTGGATTTGGTGGAATGCGGACTCCCACTCTGGCTGCGTGGCTTACGTTTGCCCCCCGACCCAGTGGGTGTGCCTACTTCACCCTGTGTGTGCGTGCCAGGAGGTGTGCCTTTGACCTTCCCTGCTGGTGCCTGTGTCTGTTGTGGTGGGTGCATGCTGACGTCTGGGTGTACGCGGGACAGGCATGGGAGTGGGAAGTGTGGATGGGTCAGGTGTAGGGGGTTGGACGTAGCACTGCAGGAGACCCACTGCTGCAGTCAGTGTCGAGTCAATGGACCTCAGCAAGTTGCGTTGGTCAGCCTGCGATGAGAAAATGCCCTCCAAGTATGCCTCCATGTTGTTCAGCACTTGGCTGTGGCCATGGAGGACATTAAGCATCGCAGCCTGACCAACCTGCAACTGCCGCTGGATGTCCACAGACTCGGCATTGGCGGCAGCAGTGGAGACAGGGGCAGGGGGTGCGGTGCCTGGCAGGAAGGAGACATGTGGTGACCGGGCACGCTGGGAAGGGACACGAGCAAGTGGGAGGCGGCTGATGGCAATGGAGGGGGCGGGGAGAGATGTTGTGCCGCTGTCAGCTGCTGGTGCAGCCTCCGCCCACTCGGAGAGATCATCCTCGGACCGGTCAGCTTCATATTCTGTCGTGCCAGTGGACAGGTCCTCGGCCTCACTCTCCTCCGCCTCAGTTCCACTCGATGTGCCAGGCACGATGTCACCGCTGGCACTGGTGCTCGGTCTCTCCGCTCCGTCTGTGCTCATGTCTCCCTCCGTGTCCTCCGACGATGCTGTGGGCAAGGTGAAGAGACAGCAATTAATCATACACCTGTATACATATGTCACATGAGTCCAATCTACATAGGTTACAGTGCATAGCCTGAAAAGAAAGATCAGTAACATCTACAAAACAAAGTACAGATGTAGGGCATGCAACACACAGTTGGTTGAACCACCATGCCACAGAAAAACTATGGAGAGCATGACACAATAGCAAATGACATGAAATGGAGTTTGACAGAGGAGCCAGGCCCTGGGGACAATCCAGCACTGCATCTGCACCACACAGCGTTGCCGAAAATAGGGATGAGCAGAGACCATATCCATGAACTTGAGGCACATGCTGCATAGGTAATACTGAAAACATGCCCACCATGACTGGCTCACTGCACCTTGAGTGTATGTGCAGACAAACATCACACACTGGCCAGACCTAGCAAGGAGATATCAGGTTTTGACATGTAGGCTTTGCCCGCACCAACCACCTCCTACATGAGACAATTTGTTGAGACACAGGAAGCACTTACATCTCTTAGTCTGGGTGAAATACACATGGGCTGGATAAATGCAAGATTGGACACAAAATACCCAAGGTGCGCCTGTCCAAATAATCATGTACAAATGGTCACCATCAGATGAATGTAACAAGACACACAGGCACTGGCCACCATGAGTATGAACAAGGAAAATCAGGTCAGGCTGTACAGTGGACACTTGTACTACATTTTACGTCAACATACATGGTGCCAGGGGACAATGGCACAGAGCACAACCTATGCTGTAGACACTGAGAGTGTCCACGTTTTGTGATGACACACATGACACCTAGGAAAATATGCCCCAGGGGACAGTAGTGGCCACACAACTCCATGGTCCTGAATGGGAATGACTGCAACACACGCCACCATCCCTGCACTATGCGTATCGCACACTCATGCACATCATGTCACAGGCCACAACATAGGACATGCGTGCTGTAAGGCATGACACTTGAGAGACTAACTCCCATGTCTGGACTCAGCATCAGTGCCAACTGACATGGAACCCACAAGTACTGAACTGGACAGGGCACAGGCAAGGTCCCAAAACCTGTTACACACCACCCCCACACATGATGCTACAGGCATAGTTCACGTGGAGAAAGTCCCAGCCTACATAACCTTGTGAAGGAGTGACTACACACAGACCAGGGAACACATTGCAAGGAGGGGAAGGGAGGCAGGAGAGCACCGCTATACTGTGGGTAACTGGATCTGCACAGCACCTTTAAACCCTGGCAGTGTATCCATGCAACTGTGCACTTACAAATGCTGGTGACACACAACAAACACACATGTACCTACCCCCTTCCTGCTGCTGCTTCTCCTGTAAGCGCCTGTCCAAGTCTGGAAATACCACCGCCAGCAAACGCTTGTGGATGTGGGTCAGACGGCGGCGCCCGCGGTTCTTATGGGTCTCAGGTGAGTCCCCCAGCAGGACCCGTGCGATCCGCCGCGTCCAGCACCGGATATCCTGCCAGCGTTTCCTCACCTGGGCCAGGCGCCGCTTGCGACCCTCCGTCCTCCTCACGGCACTGACGGCGTTCATCCATATCTGCTTCTTGGCAGAGGCGCCTACCTGTGAGGATGAACAAGTGACACTACATCAATACACCTGGCACATGTCACAGAGACACATATTAGAACAAATTTGCTGTTTACAACAAGGCATAGTATGCATCCAACGCATTGCACCTTTGTCATAGGGACATGATCCTCTGGGGAAGGGCAAAAGCAGTACGTGCCATTGAAAGTACACAGGTGGAATGAGGGCAACGACACAATCAATGATCCAGGCTCACACTGTGCATCACAAGCTACACCAGGATAATGTGCAGCACCTCTAAGCAGTCACATGCCACAGGCCACTGACGCTACCGCAGCAGAGTACACAGACACACACAGGCACAGGACATTCACCTGCCATTGCCAAATGCAGTGACAAACCTCACTCTGCACGTGTGCCACTAGACGGGGGGGGGGCTCACAGGTGTGGGGCTGGCTCTGCATGTCAGACACACAGCACTGCTCCCTGCTCACATCACATGGGCAGGGTATATCCATCCTTCATGCAGCCCGGGTGCCACACTCCACATATGCACCCACCCACATGACAGGGGACTTACACACACACCGATGTCCAGGGTACGAACACATCATGTGGACACTCTCAGCACAGGTACACAGAACTAACACACATCTGTGGGTACAGTCACCTGTCACACTGGGCTGACCACATAATCAAATGAGGACTGTAGAGGCTACATTCCCAGGAGGACAAGACAGGCAGAATGTGGCATGCACCATGCAGTGATTGTCACAGTAAACACAATGCAAGTGAGGACGGCAGACATGCACCACAGCATGCACTGGCTGGGAGACATCAGGCATTCCCCCCCTGGGACCACCCCTACAGTACATAGCATGTGTGTCATACCTGGACACTATGCCAGAAGTCACAGTCACAAACAAGGGACACAGTCTGTGCTAGTAGACTCTGCACTCACCGGATACCCTGGTCGCCCATACAGCAGGGGGTACTGTGGGAGGATCACATCCAGCAAAGCCAGGTTCTCCTCCAGGGTGAAAGGCTGTGCCCTCTCCACAGACCTTGACATGGTTCCAGGGAATCAGTAGCAGCAGCTGGGTCGTAGAAACCAAAGATGTGCAGGCAAGTGCTCCCTCATGGGACCTGGCTGCCTTATATCTGCCTTGCTGGCCTGTTTCATGCACAGGAGTGCAGAGTGATTGGTCACTCACATTTGCATCCTATGTTTCCTCCAATCCCTTCAAACCTAGCACAGTCAGTGGGTTCTTATTGTGTTTTTTTCTTGAGCGTGATGTCAACTCCAGAACCACATTGCAACAAAGTAGATTCATTCAAACTGACTACTGCTGTGCACCTGCTGAAAATAATTCAAACTTTAAACTTGGTCTCCATGACAACCAGCATGCATGTAGGCCTTTATACCTGTCCCTCATGTGTCCCCTATGTAATTTGGAGTTTCACACACAGGTACGGTGCGTACCGGGGCCCTAGGACACCCCAAATGCATAGCAACAGCCCGTACAGGCGTGTGTACAGTCCGTATCACTATGGGTGTGCTCGCGTATGCGTACCCATAGTGATAGTGAGCGTACAGGCGTGTGTACGGTCCGTACCACTATGGGTACGCATACGCGAGAACACCCATAGTGATAGTGAGCGTACGCACGCGTGTACGGTCCGTATCACTATGGGTACGCATACGCGAGAACACCCATAGTGATAGTGAGCGTACAGGCGTGTACGGACCGCACACGCGTGCGTACGCTCACTATCACTATGGGTGTTCTCGCGTATGCGTAACCATAGGGGTACGGACCGTACACACGCCTGTACGCTCACTATCCCTATGGGTGTTCTCGCGTATGTGTACCCATAGTGGTACGGACCGTACACATGCCTGTACGCTCACTATCACTATGGGTGTTCTCGTGTATGCGTACCCATAGTGATACGGACCGTACACGCGTGCGTACGCTCACTATCACTATGGGTACACATACGGCAGCACTCCCGTAGTGATAGGGAACGTACACAGGCCCTCTGAGCGAATGTACGGTGCCTTTCACACATAACAGTGGTGACAGGCAGCACACAGGAAGGAATAGGGCTGACATACTTGTCCATGGATGGACATCAAGGCATTGTCTGGGCAGTACTACATGTGTGGGGCACAGGTGTGAAAGGCTGTGATGTGGCACCACACTCCTGAGTCGAGAAGGCACCAGATGTATGATGAGATGTGTACAGATGTTATGTGTGACGGTGCAATGTGTGCCAGGCATGCCCTTAACTCCTTTGACATGTGTGCATGTCGTACTGCACACTTGGGATGAGCGTCACTGGCATGGCACAGTCAACAACACACGCAAGTGTCCCCTGATGCCCGCTACAGGGGTTACCACACCAGACATGTGACTACCCACGGTGCACGATGTGTCTATGTCATGTATGTGTGGGGTGTACCCATTAGCTTGATGTTGGTGCTCCCTCAAAAGCATCAGCTGTTGCAGCAACCAACATGTGTCTGTGTGTAGATGGACATGGCACACTGTTACGCACACCAGGCCACATGTGGTATCGGATGTGAGGTGCGTATGTATGCATGGGACACGGAGTAGCGTAACAAGGACATGTCTGCATCCTCTCAATGAATGTGTGGTGAGTCATTAAATGTACACCTTATTGGCAAGGTGTGTGGGCTGTCCTAGTGTAATGTCATGTGACCTGTGGCTCTAGTGTTCCGCTACCAGTCTCTGAAATCGACATCCTACTTCTGCTGATGTGTTGATGTATGTCACTCCTGTGTTGCGTCTGGCTGTTCACTTACACTGGGACACAGCTAATCCCATGCCATGGCATGTGGAGGTTCACAATCTCCGGGTGTAGCTGGGTTTTGGTAGGAGTGTCACCTGGCAGCCATACGTGTCCAGGGCATGTGGCACATACCTGACTCCGTATGTCGCATATGTGTATTGACAGATTAACATGTGCTCAGTACCAAAAAATTGTTGTTGTAGTGCACTCACTCTTCCTTGTCACTTCCAAATTACTGCAGAGCGCCGCCTCTTCCCCGAGCAATTCCGGACTTGGCTGACATGCGGGAGAATGACTGTATCCGGTGCTACCGCTTCCCCCAACCGTTGATTGTGGAGTTGACGGCGAGGCTGGCACCACACCTGCAACCGCTGCACAGGTATCCTACGGCACTGACACCCAAGCTGAAGGTAATGGCAGCCCTACATTTTCTTGCCACGGGTACCTTTCAAAATACCATAGCTCATGTTGGTGGCATGTCCCAGAGCATGTTCAGCCGTGTGCTGCATGATTTCTTAGAGGCCATGTTGCTTCACCTGGATGAGTTCATCCATTTCCCAACCCCTGAACTGTTGACTGGGGTCAAGCCTGGATTCTATGCCCTGGGAGGGATGCCCCATGTCATTGGGTCCCTACATGGGACACATGTGGCTTTGGTACCACCACAGGCACAGGAGGTAGCGTACAGGAATCGCAAGCACTACCACTCCATCAATGCCCTTGTGGTGTGTCTGTCCAACATGGTGATTTCACATGTCTGTGCTCGTTTTCCAGGATCAGCACACAATGCCTACATCATGAGGTGTAGCAGGGTGCCTGAAATGATGACGCAGCTGCGCAACAAACGAGCATGTGTTGTTGGTGGGTACACTCTGTCTGTCCTGTATTTTGCGTAGACTTCCAGCACGACCGCTTCTCCTGTCCTACTTATGTCCATGTGCTTTCCATGTAGGGGACGCTGGCTATCCCAACATGCCATGGCTGATCACACCTCTCCACAACCCCATCACGCCAGCCCAGCTCCGCTACAACACCGCCCATGGCCGGACAAGGCGAGTGATAGAGAGGACATTTGGCCTCCTGAAGAGCCGATTCAGATGCCTCCACAAGACCGGCGGCGCCCTCCCATATGCCCCGGCGAAGGTCTGCAAAATCTTCATGGTCTGCTGCATGCTGCACAACATGGCAGTTGAGAAAGCTGTGCCACTCATCCTGGATCAAGATAATCAGGACCATCCACCCGTGGAGGACCAAGGTCTTGGCAATGGGGCTAGTGATGTGGAGGATGTGGTTCCGCAAGAGGACATCCGGAGTCGCCTCATACGCGACTTCTTTGCTTAGTGGTGAGTACCAGTTTCTGTGTGTGCACGCATTGGTCCCCGTGTGGCATGTGTTGCGATGTGTGTGTCCATCTGCATGTATGGCACGTGAGTCAGAGGTGTGTGTGGATGTGTCACTGGAGTGATGGTGCCAGTGATGAGTGTATCATAATTGTGACCTAGCATGTTGTCATCCTTACATGTGTCGAGTACATGCACATGCAAGTGGCTGTGCTTTTTGTGGCTGACTTCTTGTGTGTCTCTCATCCCCAGGTACTTGCGCATGCCGTCTGCTGGTTGCATTGTTGTGGCACTGCTATTCCTCATGGACACGTCATCGTGTGCTGACTCAGCGTTACACGCACGGACAAGTTTGGAAGTCTCCTTAGGGTAAGGGATGCATCAGGGGTGTATTGGGTGTGGCAGTTGTTTACGATGTGTGTACACTGCCCCTGTCGATGTTTGGTTCCTCTGCAGACATGTCGCATCACCATGGGACACATGACATGCAGCTGGGTACACCTGAATAGATGGTCAGACTTGTGGACAGTCATCTGTGATGGGATTGTGGATTGTGATGATGGCATCAATGTGTGTTACACTGCCCTCGGACACATACGGTTTGCATTGGCTTGACATGGTGTGGGACTTCCACATCAGAGGATCAATGGTGTATGGCAGCCTCTCCGTGAGCAGCAGGGGGTGTTTAGCTGTTAGCCGACACTTGTGTGCCAGTTCCATGGCTATCACGCATTTGTGCTGCAGAAGGGGGGTTCCAGTGTTGGACCCACATGTTACTCCACATGACCCGTTCATGTGTACTCTGAGTTGCCTCTGCATTCCCGAATACATGAATAATAAAGGTGTCCCTATGCCTCCAAGGTGCCTCTTCTCAGTCAATGCTGGTGTGTTGCCACGGTGCATCCGGCATGTCTGGCATGGTTTTCCGTGATAGTGGCTATGTGTCTATGTGTAGAGTAGCAAGATGCAAGCTGTTTGTGTGGGATTAGACTGTGTATTGTGCATGATGTCCATGACTGTGTGGGTATTGTGACATGTGCCATCCCCATGCATCCAACGTTGGCCAGGCCACCATTCTCTGCATCCACCTGACTCAAGCTTGCAGGACATGGTTCTGCCACCTGTCCACACATACCTGGGTGCCCCACAGGACACTCCACATGATCCCTGACCTCTGCGCATGGCTGTCGCTGTACTCAATATGTCTGTCGGCACGGTTGTGCGGCCACCCCCTCAGCTGGTTGGGCCCATCACGGGTGTGTATGGTGCTCCATGTCTGTCTTGCTAATACAATGTGACCCATGTGTGTCCTGTGCCAGACTCAGGCCCCAGGGTGTGGATGGTTGAAGTCACATGAGAACTCAGGCATGGTTAGACTTTACAAGACACATGTAAGGTAATAATGCAAAATGTAGGCATCTTCTCTTTATGGTGTAACTTTTTATTTTGGTTGGGGTACGTGGGGGGGTATGACATGAGGGGCTTTCCGGGTGTGTGGAATCCAAAGTTCACTAGGGGAGTTGGTGTCCTTGCCATTTGAAATCCTCAGAGTCCATGCCACAGTCTTTGTCAACATTGGTCAGACAGTGACCAGCAAGTCCATGTGGCAGAGAATGTCTTTTGCTGCTGTGCTGCTGTTGGTCCAGTGGGCCAGGTGCCAGGCCAGGTGTCCTGGGAGATGGTGCTGTTGCGCCGTCCCTCACGGTCTTTTCCGTGGACGACCCGCCCTCCTGCGGGGACCCTCAGAAGCAGGCCGTGACGAAGTTTGGGATGCTCCGTCGGATGTCTCCTCCTCCTCCTCATCCCTCCCTGTGGGTGGTGATGTTCTACGCCTGGTGGCACAGGGAGGGTTGCCCATGTTGTCGGCTATCCGACGGAGTGTACTCTGAATTCCCGTGAACACCGTCACGAGCTCAGCCTGTCTGTCCTCCATCCGCCCTTGGTGTCGCAGTAGACAGGCACGTTGCTCCGCATGTTACTGGGCCTGCTGGGTCTTGATCTCCTCGAGGATGGACACAACCTGGGCCATGCCCGTGGTGTCCTGCCGGTATGTGTCCAGGATGTTTCTGACATGGGAATATACCGGTTCCGCAGCCAACCGGTCAGGCTCGCGCCTCCACCATCCTCCACTCCCACCACCCCTGCCCACTTGCACCTGGCCTGCCCTTGTGGGCACATCGGGTCTCCGGGACCCCTGAGGGGTGGCATTGGCGTTGTCGCCTGCCTCCTCCTGGGTGCCCGGTACTCCGTGTCCCTCCTGGCCAGCCTGGCTGCATTGTGGTGGTGGGGCAGGGATCCTGGGTGTCTCCTAAGATGTGGCAGGAGTGGGGGTGGTGGTTGGCCCAGTTGTACCTGACGCAGGTGCTGCAGGTGGTTGGACACCAGAGGGGCCAGGTTGGTCGGGGTTGGGTTCGTCCACAGAGTGGTGAGAGTCGTCGCTGCCGGTGGGTCCGTCATCCCACCGAGCCGGGTCCTGTGAGTCTTCCCCCCCACTCCTTGGGGGGTGATCCACGACGTTGACCTGTGTGTGAGAGAGACAATGTTAATTTTGTTCCATGCAAAATCCATGTTTCATTCGTTTCTAAGTTGGCACATTTCCTCTGGGAATTTGGATATGTCTTGCATTCCACTCACAGTGCACTTGTGCATGGGTATGTCCCTTGGCCACAGCTTTTGCAACTTTACCTATGTGTGGCACAGTCTTACTTGCTGCGTCAATTATGACTGCAGTCAGCAGTGGAGTGAGCAGGTGTGGCGAGCCATGCATTGGCGCCTTCCGTGTTGCACTGTACGTGGGCACATGTTCCACACTTAGATAATGCAGGTAGCTGACGTTGTGCTCGTGCACAGGTTGAGACATGGCCCAGTGTTTTGCCATGGAGAAGAGGGGGGTTCAGGCACTGGCCACCCTTGTCTACATGCACGCAGTCCACCTGCTGACGAGCAGACATTCCCAGACCACCCAAGGCTGAATTGGTCTCCCTGTGTGTCCCTTTCTCACTCCCTCTCTGTCCCCCTCTCCCTCCCTCTGTGTGTCAGCCTCCTCCCTCTGTCCGTCTCCCTGTGTCTCCCTCCCTCTCTCTCCCCCTCTCCCTCCCTCTCTGTGTCACCCTCTGTCACCTCAGCCCAGCTTCCTAGGCACACACTTTTTGAAGATCTTTGAATGGCCCTTGGCTTGTTGATGTGAGTTTGTTTCTGATCTCCAGGCACCCATTGGGTGTAGTGTCTGTGTCTGCGCTGCTGCTGTGGTGGTGTGTGCTGCCACTCTTTCACAGTGTTGGCTGTTCATTAGCTGCTGTCATGTGCAAAAACGTGCCGTCACCCCCATGTGTTAATGCAAGGCGTCCGCCATTTGCTGGCAAGTCTTTCCTGTGTGGGGACACACTGTTTGTCTGGCTGTGACCTAGGCCATATGGGCAGGGGCATTGTTGTCTGCTTCTGAGTTGCACTATGTGATTTTTGGGGCCCACACTCCCGCCATCCGGCTTACCGTGTCTTGTGTTGGTGTTATCTGTGGCCTGTGACTTTGCATTGTCCAGCTGGGTGCATGGGGCATGGTGGCGCCAGTGGCATGTGCGTGTTCATGGAGTGTGGTTGAGTCATGCGATAGCTTGGGGTGGTTGCGTGCCTGTTTGTGAGTTTGGTTGTGGATGACGTTCCCCCATGTGAGGTGAGTTGTTTGTGTACTCACCCGGGTCTCGGAGTCCTTCTAATCCGTCCACTGACACCACCGGCAGTATGGCCATCACCCTCTCCTCCCAGGGATGGTAGTGTACGGGTCTGCGAGGCGGCCCTCCTCCAGTGACGTTGGCCTGGTTGTGGTCGTCGGTCATTTTGGCTCGGACCCTCCTCCGCAGATCGTACCACCTGGCTTGGCATTCATGCCTGGTCCTTCTGGTGGCCGCAACAGCATTCACAGCATCGACAATCCTCTGCCACATGGCTGTTTTTTCGGACATGCAGGTCTGTCTGACCAATGTTCCAAAGAGGTGTGGCTCGACTCTGAGGATTTCGTCGACAAGGACCTCCAACTCTCGGCTAGTGAACTTTGGATTCTTGTTAGTGGGCATGGTGAGGGGTGTGGGTGTGGATGGTGGGGGGGGTGTGTGTGGATGGTTGTGGGTGTGTGGGTGTGGTTGTGCAGGTGTGTGTGTGAATGTGATGGGGGGTGTTTGTGAAGGTGTGTGTGTGAAGGTGTACAAGTGTAAGGTGTAGTAATGGTTCAAGTATGGTGCTGTAGGTTGTCTGTGGGGTCTGGCAGCAGTGAGTCTGTTGCAAAGGCTCATGGTTTGTGTCTGTGGGCCCTTTTTATTGGTCCATTGGTGGGTGTGGCTGTTTGAAGTTTGGGTGGGTGTGTTATAAGGAGTGGTTGTGTTTTGGGCCTCTGTTTGGGATTTTGGCAGTTGTGGCAGTGAATGTGTTGTTTTTGTGCTTGTTGGACATGTTTTGTGGCTTTGTGTCATTCGACTGGTGTATTCTTGTGTTGTTTTGCTTTGTCCTGGTTGTGTACGTGCGTTTTTAGCGTGTGTACGGTGTGTACTTCGGGAATGTTGTTGTACAGTGCTGTCCGTGTGTCTGGCTTGGTACGACTCGTAAATGCGCGATGTTGTGTGAAGGTGCTGGTGTTGGGGCCTGGGGTGCGCTCCGTACTTAGAATGTTGGGGTGGGGGTATGCTCCATACGTACGCGGGTGAGGGTACGGGTCGTACATACACGGTTGGGGTGGGGGTACAGTCCGTACATACACGGTTGGGGTGGGGGTACGCTCCATGCATACGCGGGTGGGGGTACGTGTTGTACATACACGGTTGGGGTGGGGGTACGGTCCGTACATACATGGTTGGGGTGGGGGTACGCTCCATGCATGCGCGGGTGAGGGTACGTGTCGTACATGCACGGTTGGGGTGGGGGTACGGTCCGTACATACACGGTTGGGGTGGGGGTACGCTCCATGCATACGCGGGTGAGGGTACGGGTCGTACATACACTGTTGGGGTGGGGGTACGCTCCATACGTACGCGGGTGAGGGTACGTGTCGTACATACACGGTTGGGGTGGGGGATACAGTCCGTACATACACTGTTGGGGTGGGGGTACGCTCCATACGTACGCGGGTGAGGGTACGTGTCATACATACATGGTTGGGGGTGGAGGTACGGTCCGTACATACACGGTTGGGGTGGGGGTATGCTCCATGCATACGCGGGTGAGGGTATGCGTCGTACATGCACGGTTGGGGTGGGGGTACGGTCCGTACATACACGGTTGGGGTGGGTGTACGCTCCATGCATACGTGGGTGAGGGTACGTGTCGCACATACACGGTTGGGGTGGGGGTATGGTCCGTACATACACAGTTGGGGTGGGGGTACGCTCCATGCATACGCGGGTGAGGGTACATGTCGCACATACACAGTTGGGGTGGGGGTACGGTCCGTACATACACGGTTAGGGTGGGGATGTGCTCCATACGTACGCGGGTGAGGGTACGGGTCGTACATACATGGTTGGGGTGGGGGTACGGTCCGTACATACACGGTTGGGGTGAGGGTACGCTCCATGCATACGCGGGTGAGGGTACGGGTCGTACATGCACTGTTGGGGTGGGGGGTACGCTCCATACGTACGCGGGTGAGGGTACGGGTCGTACATACACGGTTGGGGTGGGGGTACACTCCATACATTCACAGGTGGGGGTACGTCTCGTACATACACAGGTGTACATACACGGGTGGGGATTCGACTCGTACATAGGAGGGCTGGGGGGAGTGTTGGGCGCGTATGCGGGCACATGTCTCCATGGTTGCTATGGGAGTTCGGTGCGGACGGTGTTTTTTCCATACGGTTGTAACATCGGACGCACGGGATGGATCATAATTCCGCGGTCGGACTTCACTTTTCACATTTGTACGGTAAATCGTCCGAGGACGTGTCGGACACATTTTCCGACCCGAGGACGTGTGGGGAATAATTCCCAATGCGATTCGTATGGACTTTTTCCCACGCGAATTGTAGTTGGCAGTTTGTACGGCACTTGTACGATTCGTACGGTAAAAAGACCGGATACGAGTCGTACGGGGAATTTTTTTACCGAATCGTGATCGGCACCCAAATGTCTTGTGCCACTAATGAATCCAATGCAGAGCTGAGATATGTATGCCAATTGGTCCGAGGATTCTTTATTGTTCCCCAGATTATGCTTTTTAGTGTGTTTTCTTTAGCTTGTTTAGCTTTCATGCAGTATATTAAAACTTAGCCTTTACGTGCCCAGTGCTGAAAGATCAAGCAAAATTCCTCTCGCATTTGAGCATGTGCCACGCAATTCGGAAGGGAAAAAACTCTTCGATAGCACATTGTTTGAGCCCTGTCCAGTCAGTTTGCCATTCTTTCTAGGAAGGCAATTGGGCAGTGTGTTATTGTTGGGAGTAATTTACTGTCTATCACCCATAGCAGAAGTCTTCATTCAGGGTTCATCAACGACTTCCGTAATTCCTGGCAGGCCCATTCCAGAGAGTTGACTGGTGCCTGTTACACCTGCATACTGGCTGAAATGCGGCCCCTGTGGTCCATTCATACTCCCAGTTACTGATACACTTCCACGACTTCCACAGAACCCCCATCAATCGATCATGGTCCTCTTTTTTGTATTTTTGATGAAATTAAAACGACTTTCATTTTTGTTATGTTTATCTTCAGGCTGTTGCTTTGGCAGTAGGCTGCTAGTGCATTGAGGATGCATTGTAACCTGATAGAGTCAGGTCGGGGAACACAGTATTGTCTGCATATTGTAGCAATTGTATTCTGGTGGGTGCCATTTTTGGTGGCAAGGTCCTTGTGTTCTGTAGATAGATTAGCAGGTCTGCTCTATATAGATTGAACAATAGGGGTGCCAATATGCATCATTGTTTTAATCCTCTATTTGTCTTGAGTTTTGCTGCGGTGGCCCATCCTGCACTGACTTTTATTTTGACCCACATGTCTGTATAGAAATGAATGTGGCTTTTAACAGACTAGGAGGAATTCCCCTGGCGTTGGATTTTGACCAGAGCCTCGATCTTGAGATGCTAGCGAATGCAGTTTGGAAGTCTATAAAACTGGCGTACAGTGCTGTGCCCTTGTTGCCATTGTTACTTTGCTCAGGTGGGACAGACAGATGAGATTGTCCTTGATGTGGCATCCCCTTTGGTTCTTCAGGGTTAAATTTATGCCATATACCCAGGCTTGGAGCTCCGATTTTAGAATGCACTTATCTTCTGTGTCCAGGAGTGCAATTAACCTGTAGTCCTCGGGAGATGACCGGGAGCCCTTTTTGTACTGGTACCAATAGTGACCCTGTCCATGAGAGAGGCTGGCTTTACTCAAGTTAGGCCTGCATTAATTTATCTCCAGCTCTTGGGCTCCACCCGTATCATCTTTTGTGTGGCCAGCTTTTTAGTGGCGGCAATTAGGATTAAGAAAATGAAAGCCCCACCTAATGCATTATTTTAACCAATTACATCTTTTAAGTAGATTTTAACATGATCAACTGCCCTGCACTAACTAAAAAATGCTTTTTATTGTATTTATTTTTAGATACATGATTGTTCGTTTTTATGTTGTATGTGTGTAAATTTTATGTCTTTTATGATTTTAACTAATCGAATAAAGTGTATTTGACTGACTGACCCTGTCCATGACTCACGGATTGTTAACACCAACCGATATTTCTGAAACAGGGGGGCCATGACGAGGCCCATCTGGCTGGGGCCCATTTATATACTGTTGCTGGGATGCCACTTGGGCCTGGCACACCATTTGTGTGCATTGCTTTAATTGCCATGGAGACTTGAGCCAGGTGTATTATGGTCATATCGCCCTTCGGGGGGCTGGCTGATCCTGGGAGAAGGCTGATGATCATGCCAGGAGCCTTGTTTTCATTTTTCCATTTTGTTATTCCCCTTTTCCTTATATAGGCTTATGAAATATGGTTCCCAGTCAGTGGGCATCATATTGCCACCTGGCAGCTGAGTAGTTGTGGTTAGATTTTTGTTAATCCACCAATCCACCTGTGGGAAAGTAGGATCTGCTTTCATGGTTACCCTTACTTTTTGCTAGTGTTAGTATGTTTTTTGACTGGGGTCCTGCTAATCAGGACTCCAGTCACTGTGCATCCTCCCTAAATTTGATGATGGTAAGTACTTCTGTACCTCCACAATTGGCTACTGATGTACCCATGTAAGCCCCTAGCATATGGTACTAAGGTACCCAGGGCATAGGTACACCAGGGGTCTCACATTGACTGCAGCATGTATTGTGCCACCCATGAGAGACCACTCAAACTGTGACTACAAGCCTGACATTGGAGCACGCGTATGTTGATGCTATCACCACTTACAACAGATAAACGTTTGCTCATATCTGAGGTCACTACACTTAAAACTTAAAAGTCACCCCTAAGACAGGCCTTCCAGTCCTGAAGGCTGGATGCTGGGCTATAAGTGTGAGGGTGCTCATGCATGAGCAGGACACCCTTTACAAACCCCGAAATCGATTATCCAGGCTTTGTAATTGTGGTCAGCCATTTTGATACACATAGTGGCCATCTGTCATTAAGCAATGGCTAATTATGTAGTGGCTGTGCCAAACCTGGACATGTTGGTATCAGACCCCAACCCCTTCACCAGTGTTGGAGGTATGATTCCATGCACTGGGGGGCTCTTCCGGGAAGCACCCAGTACGCCCGGTAACAACCATTTAGGGTCTGCCAGCAAGCTTGTGCTGTTTCCGACCACAGACATGATTCGGCCCTCCTGTTGCTGAGAAGAGCTCGAGCGGGGGGGTAGAACAATAGGGTTCCTGTCACAGAGAGGTGTGACCACCTACCAGAGAGCTGGGGTCGGGTGCATGCCAGCGCCACCAGACTGCTTAGCAGGGTACATTTGGTGCCCTCCTTCTATACTTTAGCTTGAGCCAGTTCAGGGAGCCCTTGGCTCCCGCTCTGGTGTGAAACTAGACATAGGACATTGGAGTATCCTCCCCTCTGTCCAGCCCCTCCTCTGGGAGGGACCCCTAAGTATTCCTAACCCCTATCCTAGGGTTTTAGGACCTTACCTGTAAGTGGGTCCTCAGAATTGTCATGGGACAGGACTCAAGCCTGAAACCACATCACTCTTCGACTGTCTGGACACTTTGGCTTCACTGGACTTCGCCTGGATCCGAGACTTCCATAGGAACTTGGGTATGAGACATCAGAGTTCTTGTGGGCAAGACACCCTTCCAGGGCAGACTGGTGTCTGGAGCAGAGAACCTACCCCTCTCTTGAACAACTCTGTCTGCAAGCTGCTGCTGAGAAGGCAGAGAATGTCAGTGTATCAATAAGAATCTATTGGGAAAACGGGCTACTATGAGTGTTGAGACCCCAAACTTGGTGCCACCAGGATGTTGGTCATACCTCAAAAATTCAGGGGTGTAGGAAAGTAGGATCTGCTTTCATGGTTACCCCCACTTTTTGCTTGGTGTCATCATGTTTTTGACTACTCTGACTGGGATTCTGATAATTAGAACTCCAGTCACTCTGCTTTCTCACTAAATTGACCATAGTAAGAACTTCTGTACATCCCCAATTGGCTGCTGGTGTACCTTTGTGAGTCCCTAGTATATGGTACTATAATACCCAGGGCAGAGGTACACCAGATGTCTCCAATAGGTTGCAGAATGTATTCTTCCACCCATGGGACTTCACTCAAACTGTGACTAAAGGAATGCCAATGCAGCCTGTGTTAGTTTGTACATGCACCTCCCACAAGAGAACTGTTGATGAAGAATCATCAACAGTTCCTTAACTATCAGAATATTTCAGAACAACCAAAAAGTCCTACATAAACCCATTACTGAAGAGAACAAAGCTGGACCCGCTGAATCCTGAGAACTACAGACCGATTACAAATGGACTTTTCCTGGGCAAACTGATTGAAAGTATGGCATTATTTTCAATGAATTGTGATATGTGGGCACATGCTGCTCTTTCTGACTTCTAAATGGAATTCCATCAAGGACGAGGCACAGAATCTGCCCTCTTTGCCATCTGGGATGACCTGAAGAACACAGTTGACCAAAACGGGGTTGATGCACTACTTCTCTTGGACCTCTCGGCAGTCTTTGACATGGTTGACCATGACACTCTGATACAAAGACTCTACGAAGCCGGCACAGAGGGGAATTGCTCTAGACTGGATCACATCCTACCTTCGCAACAAAACTAATGTCATCCATACCCCCTCTCTCATCCATCCCGTACTTCACAAAAGCAGGGGTCACTCAAGGCTCTATCATCTCGCCCATGCTTAACAGCATCTACATGCAGTAATTACTGACACTGATCAATCAATTTCACCTCACATGCCATAATTATGCAGATTACGCACAAATACTCCTTCAATTGGAATGCCCCAAAGACATTGGAAACTCGCCCATTTTCAGTTGTCTTATAGCCATGGACCAATGTATGATGTGAAGTTATCCTAAATTGAATAATTCCAGAACGGAAATACTCACATGTGACGATTAGAAACATTATGACCCGCTCACCGCCTGGCCTGATGATCAGGGAACACCGCCTATGGTATAAAAGGAAGTAAGACACCTCAGAATGACCATTGACTCCAAGCTATCAATGAATGCCCTAGTGGAAAAACTGTTTAAACAAAGGGTAAACCCAAAAAGTCGCTGGGACCTGGGTATCAAACAGTAGAAAGGAAATGGTCCCAGAACAAAGATGCTTTAAAAGCCTGAACAGAATCAGCAGTAATGAATAATACAACAATGAAATAGCATCCAAGGTGCCGATCACGATCCGGTAAAAAATTCCCCCGTGCGACTCGTATCGGGTCTTTTTACCGTACGAATCGTACAAGTGCCGTACGAACTGGCAATCACGATTCGCATGGTAAAAAGTCCATACGAACCGCACCGGGAATCATTCCCCACACGTCCTCGGGTCGGAAAATGTGTCCGACACGTCCTCGGACGATTTACCTTACAAACGTAAAAATCCAAGTCCGACCGAGGAATCACGATCCATCCCGTGCGTCCGAGCCTACAACCGTATGGAAAAAACACCGTCCGCACCGAACACCTATAGCAACCATGGAGACATGTGCCCGCATACGCGCCCAACACTCCCCCCAGCCCCCGTACGTCCGACACGTACCCCCCGTATATGTATACCCCCACCCGTCTATGTACACCCCAGTACGTTCCAGTCGTACCCCCACCCCAGTACGTGTCGTACCACCGTCAATGTACACCCCCCCACCCCTGTACGTGTCGTACCACCGTCTATGTACACCCCAGTACGTTCCAGTCGCACCCCCACCCCAGTACGTGTCGTACCCCCCGTGTACCTACACCCCAGTACGTTCGAGCCACACCCCCACCCCAGTACGTGTCATAGCCCCGTCTACCTACACCCCAGTACGTTCCAGTCGTACCCCCACCCCAGTACGTGTCGTACCCCCCGTGTACCTACACCCCAGTACGTTCGAGCCACACCCCCACCCCAGTACGTGTCATGGCCCCGTCTACCTACACCCCAGTACGTTCCAGTCGTACCCCCACCCCAGTACGTGTCGTACCCCCCGTGTACCTACACCCCAGTACGTTCGAGCCACACCCCCACCCCAGTACGTGTCATGGCCCCGTCTACCTACACCCCAGTACGTTCCAGTCGTACCCCCACCCCAGTACGTGTCGTACCCCCCGTGTACCTACACCCCAGTACGTTCGAGCCACACCCCCACCCCAGTACGTGTCATAGCCCCGTCTACCTACACCCCAGTACGTTCCAGTCATACCCCCACCCCAGTACGTGTCGTACCCCCCGTGTACCTACACCCCAGTACGTTCGAGCCACACCCCCACCCCAGTACGTGTCATAGCCCCGTCTACCTACACCCCAGTACGTTCCAGTCGTACCCCCACCCCAGTACGTGTCGTACCACCGTCAATGTACACCCCCCCACCCCTGTACGTGTCGTACCACCGTCTATGTACACCCCCCCACCCCTGTACGTGTCGTACCACCGTCTATGTACACCCCAGTACGTTCCAGTCGTACCCCCACCCCAGTACGTGTCGTACCACCGTCAATGTACACCCCCCCACCCCTGTACGTGTCGTACCACCGTCTATGTACACCCCCCCACCCCTGTACGTGTCGTACCACGTCTATGTACACCCCAGTACGTTCCAGTCGTACCCCCACCCCAGTACGTGTCGTACCACCGTCAATGTACACCCCCCCACCCCTGTACGTGTCGTACCACCGTCTATGTACACCCCCCCACCCCTGTACGTGTCGTACCACCGTCTATGTACACCCCAGTACGTTCCAGTCGTACCCCCACCCCAGTACGTTCCTGGCGCACCCCCAACACAACCTCCTAAGTACGGAGCGCACCCCATGCCCCAACATCACAACCGCATGTACGAGTCGTACAAAGCCACACACAAGGACCAAATCGTACAACCATGTACACACCGTACACACGCTCAAAACGCACGTACACAACAAGGACAAAACAAAACAACCCAACAATACACCATTTGAAAGGCACACAGCCACTAAACATGGCCAACAACCACTAAAATAACACAATCACTGACCTGCAACTGTCAAAAACAAACAGAGGCCCAATACACCACCACTCCTTATAACACACCCACCCAAAATTCAAACACTGCCACACCCACCCATGGACCAATAAAAAGGGCCCACACACACAAACCATGAGCCTTTGCAACAGACCCACTGCTGCCAGACACCACAGAACCAGACTACAAGCGACACCACATCTTACACTTGCACACCTTCACACGACCACCCTCACAAACACCCTCTCATCACATTCACACACACACACAACCATCCACACCCCCCCCCCAACATCCACACACCCCCCACACCCACACCATCCCCACCCACTCCCCTCACCATGCCCACTACCAAGAATCCAAAGTTCAGTCACCGAGAGTTGGAGGTCCTTGTTGATCAAATCCTCAGAGTCGAGCCACAGATCTTTGGAACATTGGTCAGAAGCACCAGCCAGGCAGCCAAAACAGCCATGTGGCAGACCATCGTCGATGCTGTGAATGCTGTTGCGGACACCAGGAGGACCAAGCAGGATTGCCAGAACAGGTGGTACGATCTGCGGAGGAGGGTCAGAGCCAAGAGACAGGAGGAACACGACCAGGCCAACGCCACCGGAGGAGGGCCCTCCCGCAGACCCGTACAGTACCATCCCTGGGAGGAGAGGGTGATGGCCATACTGCCGGTGGAGGCAGTTGAAGGAGTAGAAGGACTCCGAGACCCGGGTGAGTACACAAACAACGCACCTCACATGGGGGGAACTGCAACCACAACCAAAATTAATAAGAGCCACGCAACCACCACAAGCCATCGCATTACTCAACCACACTCCATGAGCAGGCACATGCCACTGCTGCCACCATGCCCCATGCACCCAGCTGGACAATGTCAAGTCACAGGCCACAGAAGACAACAACACATGACACGGTAACCCGGATGGCGGGAGGCTGGGCACCAAGAATCACATAGTGCGACTCCAAAGCAGACAACAATGCCCTCTGCCCATATGGCCTAGGTCACAGCCAGACAAACACTGTGTCCCAACACAGGAATGACTTGCCAGCAAATGGCGGATGCCTTGCATCAACACATGGGGGTGAAGGCACTGTTTTGCACATGCCAGCAGCTAATGAACAGCCAACAGTGTGAAAGAGTGGCAGCACACACCACCACAGCAGCAGCGCACAGACACACAGCAGACAAAATGGGTGCCTGGAGATCAGAAACAAACTCACATCAACAGGCCAAGGGCCACTCAAAGATCTGCTAACAGTGTGTGCCCAGGAAGCTGGGCCAAGGTGACAGAGGGTGACACACGGAGGGAGGGAGAGGGGGACACAGAGGGAGGGAGAGGGGGACTGAGAGGGAGGGAGACGGACAGAGGGAGGAGGCTGACACACAGAGGGAGGGAGAGGGGGACAGAGAGGGAGGGAGAGGGGGACACAGAGGGAGGGAGAGGGGGACTGAGAGGGAGGGAGACGGACAGAGGGAGGAGGCTGACACACAGAGGGAGGGAGAGGGGGACAGAGAGGGAGGGAGAGGGGGACACTGAGGGAGGGAGAGGGGGACACAGAGGGAGGGAGAGGGGGACAGAGAGGGAGGGAGAGGGGGACAGAGAAGGAGGGAGACACAGGGAGAGCAAATCAGTCCTGTGGTGTGTGGGAATGTCTGCTCGTCAGCAGGTGGACTGCGTGCATGTAGACAAGGGTGGCCAGTGCCAGAACCCCCCCTCTTCATCATGGCAAAACGCAGGGCCATGTCACAACCTGTACACGAGCACAAGGACAGCCACCTGCATCATATGAGTGTGTGGATCCACTCCATGTGCACATGTACAGTGCTACAAGGAAGGCGCAAATGCATAGCTCGGCACACATGCACACTCCACTGCTGACTGCAGTCACACTTGACGCAGCAAGTAAGACTGTGCCACACATAGTTAAAGGGGCCAAATTGGTGCCCAAGGGACACACACATGCACAAGTGCACTGTGAGTGGAATGCAAGACAGATCCTAATTCCAAGAGGAAATGTGCCAACTTTGTAACGGATGAAACATGGATGTTGCATGGATCAAAATTAACATTTTCTCTCTCACACACAGGTCAACGTCGTGCTGCACCCCCCAACACTGGGGGGGAACACTCACAGGACCCGGATCTGCAGGAGACCGATCCCACCGGCAGCGACCACTCTCACCACTCTGCGGACGACCCCGACCGACCTGGCCCCTCTGGTGTCCAACCACCTGCAGCACCTGCGTCAGGTACAACCGTGCCAACCACCACCCCCACTCCTGCCACATCCCAGGAGACACCCAGGATCCCTGCCCCAACACCACAATGCAGCCAGGCTCGCCAGGAGGGACACGGTGTCCCGGGCACCCAGGAGGAGGCAGGCGACAACGCCAATGCCACCCCTCAGGGGTCCCGGAGACCCGATGTGCCCACAAGTGCAGGCCAGACGCAAGTGGGCAGGGGTGGTGGGAGTGGAGGACGGCGGAGGCGCGAGCCTGACCAGTTGGCTGGGGATCCGGTATTTTCACATGTCCGTAACATCCTGGACTCATACCGGCAGGACACCACGGGCATGGCCCAGGTTGTGTCCGTCCTCGAGGGGATCAAGGTCCAGCAGGCCCAGCAACATGCGGAGCTAATAGCCTGTCTACAGCTACACCAACGGAGGATGGAGGACAGACAGGCTGAGCAAGTGACGGCGTCCCAGGGGATTCACGCTGAACTCCGTCGGATGGCCGACACCATGGCCGACCCTCCCTGTGCCAGAAGGCGGAGAACATCACCACCCACAGGGAGGGATCATGAGGAGGAGGAGGAAACATCCGACGGAGCATCCCAGACGTCGTCACGGCGTGCTGCTGAGGTTCCCCGCAGGAAGCCGGGTCGTCCACGGAAAGGACCGTGAGGGTGGCTGCTACATCACCATCTCCCAGGACACCTGGCCTGGCACCTGGCCCACTGGAGCAACAGCATCACAGCATCAAGAGACATTCTCTGCCACATGGCCCTGCTGGTCACTGGCTGACCAATGTTGACAAAGACTGTGGCATGGACTCTGAGGATTTCCAATGGCAAGGACACCAACTCCCCTACTGAACTTTGGATTCCCTAATCCCGGAAAGCCCCCCACTTTGTCCCCCCCCCCCTAATAAATCACACTATTAAGAGTAGATGCCTGCTGGTAGCATTATTACCTAACATGTGTCTTGTACAGTCTAAACATGCCTGAGTCATCTGTTCACTTCAACCATCCACACCCTGGGGCCTGAGTCTGGCACAGGACACATGGGTCACAGTTTATTAGGCAAGACAGACATGGAGCACCATACACACCCGTGATGGTCAGAACCAGCTGAGGGGGTGGCCGAACAACCGTGCTGACAGACACATTGAGTACAGCAACAGTCATGCGCAGAGGTCAGGGAACCTGGCCCGTGTCCTGGGGGGCACCCAGGTACGTGTAGACAGGTGGCAGAACCATGTCCTGCAAGCTTGAGTCCGGTGGATGCAGAGAATGGGGGCCTGGACAACGTTGGATGCATGGGGATGGCACATGTCACACTACCCACACAGTCATGGACATCATGCCCAATACACAGTCTCAGCACACACACACAGCTTGCATCTTGCCACTCGACACATTGACACATAGCCACAATCTGGGAATACCATGCCAGACATGCAGGATGCACCGTGCCAACACACCAGCATTGACTGAGCAGAGGCACCTTGGAGGCATAGGGACACCTTTAATAGTCATGTTTTTGGGATTGCAGAGGCAACTTGAAGTACACATGAACACATCATGTGGAGTAACATGTGGCTCAAACACTGGCACCCCCCTTCTGCAGCACAAATGCGTGATAGCCATGGTACTGGCACACAAGCGTCGGCTAACAGCTAAATACCCACAGCTGCACACGGAGAGCCTGCCATACACCATAGATCCGCTGATGTGGAAGTCCCACGCCATGTCAAGCCAATGTCAACCGTATGTGTCCGAGGGCAGTGTCACACACATTGATGCCATCATCACAATCCACCATCCCATCACTGATGACTGACAACCAGGCAGCCCATCTATTCTGGTGTACCCAGCTGCATGTCGTGTCCCATGGGGATGCCACATGACTGCAGAGGAACCAAACCCCGACCTGGGCAGTGTGCACACATCGTGAACAACTGCCACACCCAATACACCCCAGATGCATCCCTTACCCCATGGAGACTTCCAAACGTGTCCGTGCCTGTAACGCTGAGTCAGCCCACGATGACATGTCCATGAGGAATAGCAGTGCCACAACAATGCAACCAGCAGATGGCATGCGCAGGTACCTGGGGAAGAGAGACACACAAGAAGTCAGCCACAAAAAGCACAGCCACTTGCATGTGCATTGACTCGACACATGTATGGATGACAACATGCTAGGTCACAATTATGACTGGGGAAATACTACCATCACTGCCACCATCACTCCAGTGACACACCCACACACACCTCTGACTCACGTGCCATACATGCAGGTGGACACACACATCACAACACATGCCACACGGGGACCAAGGCGTGCACACTCAGACACTGGTACTCACCACTAAGCAAAGAAGTCGCGTATGAGCCGAGTCCGGATGTCCTCTTGCGGCTCCACATCCTCCACATCACTAGCCCCATTGCCAAGGCCTTCGTCCTCCACGGGTGGATGGTCCTCGTCATGTTGATTCAGGATGAGTGGCACAGCTCTTTCAACTGCCATGTTGTGCAGCATGCAGCAGACCATGAAGATCTTGCAAACCTTCGCCGGGGCATATGGGAGTGCGCCGCCGGTCTTGTGGAGGCACCGGAATCGGCTCTTCAGCATGCCAAACGTCCTCTCTATCACACGCCTTGTCCGGCCATGGGCGGTGTTGTAGCGGAGCTGGGCCGGCGTGATGGGGTTGCGGAGAGGTGTCAGCAGCCAAGGCATGTTGGGATAGCCAGCGTCCCCTACATGGAAAGCACATGGATATCGTTAGAACTGGCGAAGCGGTCGTGCTGCTCGGCTATACAGAATACAGGACAGACAGACTGTACCCACCAACAACACATGCCCGTTCGTTGCGCAGCTGCATCATCATATCAGGCATCCCGCTACGCCTCATGATGTAGGCATCGTGTGCTGATCCTGGAAAACGAGCACAGACATGTGAAATCACCATGTTGGACAGACACACCACAAGGGCATTGATGGAGTGGTAGTGCTTTCGATTTCGGTACGCCACCTCCCGTGCGTGTGGTGGTACCAAACCTACATGTGTCCCATCTATGGACCCAATGACATGGGGCATCCCTCCCAGGGCATAGAAACCACGCTTGACCTCTGTCATCTGTTCAGGGGTTGGGAACTTGATGAAGTCATCCAGGTGAATCAACATGGCCTCCAAGAAATCATGCAGCACACCGCTGAACATGCTCTGGGACATGCCACCAACATGAGCTATGGTATTTTGGAAGGTACCCGTGGCAAGAAAATGTAGGGCAGCCATTACCTTCAGCTGGGGTGTCAGTGCCGTAGGATACCTGTGCTGCGGTTGCAGGTGTGGTGCCAGTCTCGCCGTCAGCTCCAGAATCAACGGTTGGGTGAAGCGGTAGAGCCGGATCCTGTCATTCTCCTGCATGGCAGCCAAGTCTGGAATTATTCGGGCAACAGGCGGCGCTCTGCAGTAATTTGGAAGTGACAAGGAAGAGTGAGTGCACTACGACAACAACTCATGTCTACTGAGCACATGTAAATCTGGCAATACACACATGCCACATAGGGAGTCAGATACGTGCTACATGCCCAGGACACGTATGGATGCAAGGTGACACTCCTTCCAAGACCCAGCTACACACGGAGATTGAGAACCTCCCCATGCCACGCCATGGGAATAGCTGTGTCCCAGTGCAAGTGAACAGCCAGACGCAACACAGGAGTGACATACACCCACACATCAGCAGAAGTAGGATGCCGATTGCAGAGACTGGTAGCGGAACACCGGAGCCACAGGTCACATGACATTACACTAGGCCTGCCCACACACCTTGCCATGAAGGTGCACATGTCATGACTCACCACACATTCCTTGTGAGGATGCTGACATGGCCTTGTCACGCTACTCCGTGTCCCATGCATACATGTGCACCTCACATCCGATAACACATGTGTCATGGTGTGCGGAACAGTGTGCAATGACAATCTACACACAGACACATGTTGGTTGCTGCAACGGCTGCAGCTTTTGAGGGTGCTACTACATCAACCTGATGTAAATCCCGGACACATAAATGACATGGTCACATTGTGCACTGTGGCTAGTGACAAGTCATGTGTCATGACCCCTGTACCGGGCATCATGGGACACTTCCGTGTGTTGGTGTCCGTGCCATGCCAGTGACGCTCACCCCAAGTGCGCAGTACGACATGCACACATGTCATAGGGGTCAAGGGCATGCCTGGCACACATTGCACCCTCACACAGTACACCTGTACACATCTCATCATACATCTGGTGCCTCCTCCACTCAGGAGGCATGTTCCACATCACAGCCTGTGACACCTGTGCCCCACACATGTAGTAATGCACAGGCGATGCATTGATGTCCATTCCTGGACAAGTATGTCCATCGATGGACATGTATGTCCGCCCTATTCCTACCTGTGTGTTGCCTATCACCACAGTGATGTGTACAAACCGCCGTACTGCTGCTAAGAGGGCCTGTGTATGTTTCCAAATCACTGTGGGAGTGCTGCCGTATGTGTACCCATCGTGATGGCGAACGTACAGGCATTTGTACGGTCCGTACCACTACGAGTACGCATACGCGTGCTGAACCATAGTGAGAGGGCCGTACACTCGCATGTACGCTCACTATCACTATGGGTCTGCACGCGTATGCGTACCCGTAGTGTTACGGACCGTACACACGCATGTACGCTCACTATGGGTCTCCTCGCGTATGCGTACTCGTAGTGGTACGGACCGTACACACGCATGTATGCTCACTATCACTATGGGTCTGCACGCGTATGCGTACCCGTAGTGTTACGGACCGTACACACGCATGTACGCTCACTATCACTATGGGTCTCCTCGCGTATGCGTACTCGTAGTGGTACGGACCGTACACACGCATGTACGCTCACTATCACTATGGGTCTGCACGCGTATGCGTACACGTAGTGATATTGAGCGTACATGCATGTGTACGGTCCGTACCACTACGTGTACGCATACGCGTGCAGACCCATAGTGATAGTGAGCGTACATGCGAGTGTACGGTCCGTACCACTACGAGTACGCATACGCGAGGAGACCCATAGTGATAGTGAGCGTACATGCGTGTGTACGGTCCGTACCACTACGTGTACGCATACGCGTGCAGACCCGTAGTGATAGTGAGCGTACATGCGTGTGTACGGTCCGTACCACTACGTGTACGCATACGCGTGCAGACCCGTAGTGATAGTGAGCGTACATGCGTGTGTACGGTCCGTACCACTACGTGTACACATACGCGTGCAGACCCATAGTGATAGTGAACGTAGGATGCATGTACGGGCCGTTGCCATGCATTTGGGGTGCCCTAGGGCCCCGAAACGCACCGTACCTGTGTGTGATTCTCCAAATTACATAGGGGACAAGTATTAAGGCCTACATGCATGCTGGTTGTCATGGAGACAAAGTTCAAATTTCGAAATTGTTCTGGAAGGTGCACAGCAGAAGTCAGTTGGAATTGTTCTACTTTGTTGCAATGTGTTTGTGGGGGTTACATCATGCAGGAGAATGAAACTGATAGGGAACCCACAGACTGCTAGGTTTGAAGGGATTGGTGGAAACATAGGATGCAAATGTGAGTGACCAATCACTCTGTACTCCTGTGCATGAGACTGGGCAGAAGGGCACATATAAGGCAGCCAGGTCCCATGAGGGAGTACTTGCCTGCACATATTTGCATTTGTCGACCAAGCTGCTGCTACTGATTCCCTGGAACCATGTCAAGGGCTGTGGAGAGGTCACAGCCATTCACCCTGGAGGAGAACATGGCTCTGCTGGATGTGATCCTCCCACAGTACCCCATGCTGTATGGGCGACCAGGGTATCAGGTGAGTGCATAGGCCACTGCCACAGACTGTCCCTGTGTTCTGACTGTGACTTCCGGCATTGTGTCCTGGTGTGACACACATGCCATGTACTGTCGGGGGGGTACCAGGGGGGGGTGGGTGCGAAGTCCTCCCAGCAGTGCCCTGAGACAGGAGGGGTGGGTACAGAGTGCTCCCAGCAGTGCCCTGAGACAGGAGGGGTGGGTACAGAGTGCTCCCAGCAGTGCCCTGAGACAGGAGGGGTGGGTACAGAGTGCTCCCAGCAGTGCCCTGAGACAGGAGGGGTGGGTGTGATGCACAGTGTGAGCCTTGATCATTGATTGTGACATTGCCATCATTCCACCTGTGTACCCACTATGGCACGTACTGCCTTTTCCCTCACCAGAGGATGATGTCCCTATGACAGAGGTGCAATGCGTTGGCTGCATGACATGCCTTGTTGTAACCAGCAAATTTGTTCTCATATGTCTCTATGTGACATGTGGCTGGTGTATTGATGTGGTGTCACTTGTTCTTCCTCACAGGTAGGCGCCACTGCCAAGGAGCAGATCTGGCTGACCGCCGTCAGTGCCGTGAGGCGTGTGGATGGTCGGAGGCGGAGCCTGTCCCAGGTGAGGAAACGCTGGCAGGATATCCGGTGCTGGACGCGGAGGATTGCACGGCTCCTGCTGGGGGACTCACCTGAGAGCCACAAGAACCGCGGCCGCCGCCGTCTGAGCCACCTCCACAGGCGTGTGCTGCCGGTGGTCTTTCCAGACCTGGAGAGGCGCTTACAGGCGATGCAGCAGGCGGAAGGGGGTAGGTACATGTGCGTTTGTTGTGTGTCACCGGCATTTGTAAGAGCACTGTGGCATGAATTCACTGGCAGGGTTTAAAGGTGCTGTGCAGATCCTGTTTGCCCCAGTATAGCGCTGCGCCCCTGCCACCCTTCCCCTCCTTGCAATGTGTTCCCTGGTCTGTGTGTAGTCACTCCTTCACAAGGTAATGTAGGCTGGCGCTTTGTCCACGAGAACAATGACTGTAGCATCATGTGTGGTGGTGGTGTGTAACAGGTTGTGGGACCTTGCCTGTGAACTGTCAAGTGCACTGCATGTGGGTTCCATGTCAGTTGGCACTGATGCTGACTCCAGACATGGGAGTTGGTCTCTCATGTGTCATGCCTCATAGCGCATGTCCTATGTTGTGGCCTGTGACATGATGTGCATGAGTGTGCGATACGCATAGTGCAGGGATGGTGACGTGTGTAGCAGTCATGACCATTCTGTAGCATGTAGTTGCGTGCCCACTACTGTCCCCTGGGGCACCTTATCCTCAGTATTGTATGTGTCATCATCAACGTGGACACTCTCACTGTCTACAGCGTAGGTTGTGCTCTGTGCCATTGTCCCCTGTCACCATGTATATAGACATGCTATTATGTACAGGTGTCCACTGTGCAGCCTGACCTGATTGTCCTTCTTCATACTCACAGTTGCCAGTGCCTGTGTGTCTTGTTATACTCATCTGAGGATGGGCACTGGTGCCTCATTATTTGTACAGGCGCACCTTGGCTGTTTGGCGTCCAATCTTGCTTTTTGCCTGCCCCTGTGTTTATCACCCAGACTATGAGATGTTGGGGCCACCTGTGTCTCAACAATTTGCATCGTGTGGGGGTTGTTTGGGGCGGGCAATGCCTATGTGTCAAATCCTGATTTCTACTTGCTGGGTCTGGCCAGTGTGTGATGTTACTGGACACACACGCAAGGTGCAGTGACCGAGTAATGTTGGGCATGTTTGCAGCATTACCTATGCAGCATGTGTCTCAAGTTCATGGTTATTGTCCCTGGTCATCGGTATTTTCACCAACGCTGTGTGGTGCAGATGCTGGGCAGGATTGTCCCCAGGGCCTGGGTGCTATGTCAGACTCCGTTTCCTGTCTTTAGCTATTGTCTCATACTCTCCATGGTATTTCAGTGGCATGGTGGCTCAACCAACTGTGTGTTTCATGCCCTACATCGGTACCTTGTTTAGCAGATGTTAGGGATCTTCCTCTTCAGGCTATGCAATGTTGACTATGTAGATTGGACTCATGTGACAGATGTGTACAGGTGTCTGATTAATTTCTGTCTCTCCACCCTGCCCACAGCATCGTCGGGGGACACAGAGGGAGACATGGACACAGACCAGGCGGAGGGACCGAGCACCAGTGCCAGCCGTGACATCGGGGCTGGCACATCGAGTGGGACAGAGGCGGAGGATAGTGCGGCCGAGGACCTGTCGACTGGCACATCAGAATACGAGGCTGACAGGTCCGAGGAGGATGTCTCCGAGTTGGCGGAGGCTGCACCAGCAGCTGACAGTGGAACAACACCTGGCACCGCCCCCTCAGTTCCCATCAGCCGCCTCCCACTTGCTCGTGTCCCTTCCCAGCGTGCCCGGTCACCGCATGTCTCCTTCCTGCCAGGCACCGCACCCCCTGCCCCTGTCTCCACAGCTGCCGCCAATGCTGAGTCTATGGACATCCAGCGGCAAATGCAGGTTGGTCAGGCTGCGATCCTTAATGTCCTCCATTCCCACGGGAAAACCCTCACCAACATCGAGGCATTCTTGGAGGGCATTCATTCTTCGCAGGCTGACCAACGCAACTTGCTGAGGTCCATAGACTCCACACTGACTGCAGCAGTGGGTCTCCTGCAGCGCGACCTCCCCCCACCTACCCCTGCCCCATCCACACTTCCCACTTCCATGCCTGTCCCACGTACACCCAGACGTCGGCATGCACCCACCACAACAGACACAGGCACCACACCAGCAGGGAAGGTCCACCTCACTCCTCCTGACACGCACACACAGGGTGAGATAGGCACACCCACTGGGTCGGGGGGCAAACGTGTGACACGCAGCCAGAGTGGGAGTCCGCATTCCACACAATCCACTCCCTCCAAATCCCCTCCCCTCAGCTCTCCTGGCCACATCTCCCCCAAGGACTCCTTCATGGCCGCTCTGTCCCTGAGCCCCACAGTTCCGCCACCACGCAAGCGGTCAAGGAAGTCCTCGGTCAGGGTGGTTGAGTCTCCCCCCCTTTCTCCACCCTCCCCCGGTGGCGCTGCAACCCATCCCTCTGACCCCCCCCCCTCCTTGGGGCCTGAGGTCACTTCGGGTGCAGGGGACTCCCTGGAGGACCTTGCTAAGGTGTGTAGTGCCATCCTGGCCTCCGCCTTTGGCCATGACACACCCCCTGTGGTTGAGTCCTCCATCCCTGCACCCACAACGCCGCCCCTTTGCCCTGATGTCCCTGCGGTGCCTGTTGCTTCCCCCCCCCCCTGATGCCCTCACCAGTATGGAAGACGATGGCATTTGACTGTGCAGGCAAGGTAGGGGACACACATCCCACTGTGTCCCCCATCCAGCTGGGAATCATTGACTGCCCTATGGCCTTTGTTGAATTTGAACTGCCTGCGATCCACGGACATTGTGCTCATGCTGAATAAAGCTTATTTTTGTTGTCATTCTCACACTCCTGCTATGGTGGTATTGGTGTTGGTGGGGCTGCTACAATGTTTTGGGTGGTGTTTAACGCTTTGGGTGTGTGGGATTTGTAGTAGTGTTCTGCTCTTTGGGGCGACCCTGGGATCTGTGTGCCATCACAAGGTGTTGGCTAACTTCCTTAGGTCATGTCAGCAGTTACTGCATGGTTCAAATGTCCCAGGGTGTATTCCTTCCTCTGTGTACCCAGTTTCTTCCCTGCAGGGTGTTCACAATGTTTAGCGCAGAACTGTGTCTACATGAGCTGTGTGTGTGACGGAGCCCTTCTACTTTGGCCATGCATGCATGGGCATGTCTCCACCTGCAACAATCGTGGCATCCTTGGTGATCACTGTACTTGTGTGTGGAGTAAGTTGACATGAGTTCATGGGGACATGTTCCCTTGTAGGCAGTATGGATGTGGGTAATTCTGGCATCACACACATGTGTTACACCCCTCCTGTGTCTGGGCACTGCTGGGAGGACTCTGCACACACCCTCCTGTCTCTGGGCACTGCTGGGAGGACTCTGCACACACCCCTCCTGGGTCTGGACACTGCTGGGAGGACTCTGCACACACCCCTCCTGGGTCTGGACACTGCTGGGAGGACTCTGCACACACCCCTCCTGGGTCTGGACACTGCTGGGAGGACTCTGCACACACCCCTCCTGGGTCTGGACACTGCTGGGAGGACTCTGCACACACCCTCCTGTCTCTGGGCACTGCTGGGAGGACTCTGCACACACCCCTCCTGGGTCTGGACACTGCTGGGAGGACTCTGCACACACCCCTCCTGGGTCTGGACACTGCTGGGAGGACTCTGCACACACCCTCCTGTCTCTGGGCACTGCTGGGAGGACTCTGCACACACCCCTCCTGGGTCTGGACACTGCTGGGAGGACTCTGCACACACCCCTCCTGGGTCTGGACACTGCTGGGAGGACTCTGCACACACCCTCCTGTCTCTGGGCACTGCTGGGAGGACTCTGCACACACCCCTCCTGGGTCTGGACACTGCTGGGAGGACTCTGCACACACCCCTCCTGGGTCTGGACACTGCTGGGAGGACTCTGCACACACCCTCCTGTCTCTGGGCACTGCTGGGAGGACTCTGCACACACCCCTCCTGGGTCTGGACACTGCTGGGAGGACTCTGCACACACCCCTCCTGGGTCTGGACACTGCTGGGAGGACTCTGCACACACCCCTCCTGGGTCTGGACACTGCTGGGAGGACTCTGCACACACCCCTCCTGGGTCTGGACACTGCTGGGAGGACTCCACACCCACCCCTCCTGTCTCAGGGCACTGCTGGGAGGACTCTGCACCCACCCCTCCTGTCTCAGGGCACTGCTGGGAGGACTCTGCACACACCCCTCCTGTCTCAGGGCACTGCTGGGAGTGATGGGCACCCACCCCTCCTGTCTCAGGGCACTGCTGGGAGGACTCTGCACACACCCTCCTGTCTCTGGGCACTGCTGGGAGGACTCTGCACACACCCCTCCTGGGTCTGGACACTGCTGGGAGGACTCTGCACCCACCCCTCCTGACTCTGGGCACTGCTGGGAGTGATAGGCACCCACCCCTCCTGCGTCTGGGCACTGCTGGGAGGACTCTGCACCCACCCCTCCTGTCTCAGGGCACTGCTGGGAGGACTCCACACCCACCCCTCCTGTCTCAGGGCACTGCTGGGAGGACTCCACACCCACCCCTCCTGTCTCAGGGCACTGCTGGGAGGACTCTGCACACACCCTCCTGTCTCTGGGCACTGCTGGGAGGACTCTGCACACACACCTCCAATTTCTGGATATGTACGCATGGGACATACACGGTGTGGGTGCGCTCCATGCATTCGAGGTGAGGGTACGGGTCGTACTTACACTGTTGGGGTGGGGGGTACGCTCCATGCATACGCGGGTGAGGGTTCGTGTCGTACTTACACTGTTGGCATGGGGGTACGCTCCATGCATACGCGGGTGGGGGTACGGGTCGTACTTACACTGGTGGGGGTGGGGGTACGGTCCGTACGTCCGCGGGTGAGGGTTCGAGTCGTACTTACACTGTTGGGGTGGGGGGTACGCTCCTTGCATATGCGGGTGGGGGTACGGCTCGTACTTACACTGGTGGGGGTGGGGGTATGGTCCGTACGTCCGCGGGTGAGGGTTCGAGTCGTACTTACACTGTTGGGGTGGGGGGTACGCTCCTTGCATATGCGGGTGGGGGTACGGGTCGTACTTACACTGGTGGGGGTGGGGGTACGGTCCGTACGTCCGCGGGTGAGGGTTCGAGTCGTACTTACACTGTTGGGGTGGGGGGTACGCTCCTTGCATACGCGGGTGGGGGTACGGCTCGTACTTACACTGGTGGGGGTGGGGGTATGGTCCGTACGTCCGCGGGTGAGGGTTCGAGTCGTACTTACACTGTTGGGGTGGGGGGCACGCTCCATGCATACGCGGGTGGGGGTACGGGTCGTACTTACACTGTTGGCATGGGGGGTACGCTCCATGCATACGCGGGTGGGGGTACGGGTCGTACTTACACTGTTGGCATAGGGGGTGCGCTCCATGCATACGCGGGTGGGGGTACGGGTCGTACTTACACTGTTGGCATGGGGGGTACGGTCCGTACGTCCGCGGGTGAGGGTTCGAGTCGTACTTACACTGTTGGGGTGGGGGTACGCTCCATGCATACGCGGGTGGGGGTAGGGTCCGTACATATCCGTCCCCACGCTATGTGATGCTTGTGCGGGCCGTACCCAGGCCTTTGCCACGTGGGTACGATCCGTCCCGCCATTGTTGGGGTGACGTGTGTGTGGGCGTGGTACGACTCGTACCCACGCTCTTCAGGCGTGGGTACGGGACGTACCTGTCTGGTTGTGTTGCCGGTTCGCGTGGTGACGGACTTCCGTTGTGGCGGTCGCTGGCTTATCAGGACACACCCCCACCCCCTCGTGGTGACCAGGGCATGGGAGTCAGGTATGTCCAGGCCATGTGTGACTTATGTGGTTGTTTTGTGGCCTGCCCTGGTCGTGCCACCCCCACCCCACCCCACTTTCCCCCCTCCCTTAGTTATTCTGACCTTCTGCGGCGTCTGCGTCGGTGCCTGTAGAGCAGGTGGACTGCTATGAGGGCAGGGATGACTCGTAGGTTCGGGTCCATGTCTGTCCGTCGCGTACTGGTACTCCAATCGCGTCGTCCTGTCGCGTACGGGTCCTCCTTGGTGGCGTCGTCCTGTGTGTCCGTCACGTACTGGTCCTCCTTGTTCGCGTCGTCGTCTGTCCGTCGCGTACTGGTGGTCCTTGTTCGCGTCGTCCTGATTTCCCGGCAGTTTTTGGCTGCCGCAAAATATTCACCGTGCGGGGTGACGTCGGTGCGAATCGTGATTCCTGGGTCGTGAATGGCTGGCTGCGAGCGTCCCGACGTCAGGTCGGCACTTTCCAGGATCGCATTGGTAGGTGTTTTTTTGTTCGGTCGGACTTTTTTACGAATCGTACGGTCATGGTGTACCCGTGCGATTCGTAATTCCTTGTTTGTAGAAATTGACGACCGGGTACGCGTCGGACGGAGAATATGCTCCGTCCGACGGTTCGTACCCGGTTTTTACCGGATCGTGATCGGCACCCAAGTGTTATTTAATCACACCTAGATGGGAACACATTTATGTAGAAAAGGATTCACAATATTCAATCAGTGCGGGGTGCCACGGGATAAGGGAAGGGAGTGATGGATTGGGTAAGGTAATGGGATAAGTGACATGAAAGTACTTATAATACTCGTACAAATCAATTTTTGGCACGCAGTATTGTGCCAATTAATCAGTATGAAATTCATTCACAGAAGAAATAGATGATTTGACAAAAACCATATACGATCAAAAGAAACCAGTGCACATTGCACTATTGTGGGTATTGGCAAAGTCTTATGTCAAAGACTTTGCCAATACCCACAATAGGTGTGATTAAATAACACTTGGATGCTATTTCATTGTTGTATTATTCATTACTGCTGATTCTGTTCAGGCTTTTAAAGCATCTTTGTTCTGGGACCATTTCCTTTCTACTAGTGGAAAAACTAGCAAGATCAAGCAATGTTGCTATAAAATCTCTGCGATCAATCTTCCTCCATTTGGGATTTCCATGCAAAGTCCAGGCTACCATCTCCCTTGTTCTGTCCAAACTCGATTATGTCAATAGCCTCTACCACAGATCAGCTTTAACGACCATGAAACAACTACAACGGATTCAGAACACAGATGCCAGACTACTCTTTCATATGAAACCGCAAGACCACATCTCCCCTGCTTTGAAAGTCCTGCATTGGTTACCAGTTGCCAGAAGATCAATGTTCAAGCTGCTTAGTATCACCCACAAGGTGATACATGGAACAGGGGTGAACACCCTAAATATCGATTCCAAAATATCGACTGCCCAGAATATCGAAGTTAAAATATAAAGTGGACAGGATATCGAATTATCAAAATATAGATAGGTCAGAATATCGAAATTGTGGTACGAAATATCGATTTCCATAATATCGAATTTAAAAATATAGAATTACATAATATCGAATGTTAAAATATAGATTACTATAATATCGAATTAAGAAATATAGATATCTATAATATCGAAAAAAAATTAGTGTCATTTATTGTAGTATATGTGTAAAAATTATGTATTATTTTTGTAATGTATGTTTAATTTATTTAAACTAATGAATGTTATATAATTTAATTTTTGTGTAATTTAATTCCGTAGCGGGTTGTGGGTTTATAGGGGAATAGGGTGGGAAGTAATTTAATTATGGTTAATTAAATATTAATTATATTTATATGTTTTGATAATTAATTGATTGATAATTCATTATTTATTGGTAATTAATTTTTATTAATTGGTAATTAATTTATATTAATTGATTAATTGATTATTATGTTAATTGTATTTTTTATTATTAGGAGCGGGTTGTGGGTTTGTAGGGGAATTGGGTGGGAAGTAATTTAATTGTAATAAAGTAAATAATTATTTTTGTATTTATGTGTATTGATAATTAATTGGTAATTAATTATTAATTGGTAATTAATTTGTATTAATGGGTAAATAATTTGTATGAATTGATAATGTTTATTAATTGCAAAATTAATTTTATTAATTGATTAATTGATAATAATGTTAATTGTATTTTTTATTATTGGGAGTGGGTTGTGGGTTTATAGGGGAATTGGGTGGGAAGTAAATTAATTGTAATAAAGTAAATAATAATATTTTTATTTATGTGTATTGATAATTGATAATTAATTATTAATTGGTAATTAATTATTATTAATTGCTAATTTATTTTTTTCAATGGTAATTAATTGTTATTAATTGGTAACTATTTTTAATTAACTTTTTATTGGTATTGATAATTAATGTAATCTTATTTTAAAAATAAATCATTACTTTCCCGACTTTTGCACTCTCAGGAGTGGGAATAGTATTTTTTACCCTCCCGCTATCCAACTCTTTCCCTACTGTTACACTCTTTGGAGTGGGAATAGTAATTTTTACCCCTACACTATCCAGCGTTTTCCCTACTGTTGCATTCACTGGAGTGGGAATAGTAATTAGTACCCCTACGCTATCCAACGCTTTCCCTACTGTTGCACTCACTGGAGTGGGAAAAGTAATTTTTCCCTTCTTGCTATCCAACGCTTTCCCTACTGTTGCACTCTCTGGAGTGGGAATAGTACGTTTTATCCTCCCGCTATCCAACGCTTTCCCTACTGTTGCACTCTTTGGAGTGGGAAAAGTAATTTTTACCCCTACGCTATCCAACGTTTTCCCTACTATTGCACTCACTGGAGTGGGAATAATAATTTTTACCCCTACGCTATCCAACGTTTTCCCTACTGTTGCACTCACTGGAGTGGGAATAGTATTTTTTACCCCTACGCTATCCAACGCTTTCCCTACTGTTGCACTCACTGGAGTGGGAATAGTAATTTTTATCCTCCCGCTATCCAACGCTTTCCCTACTGTTGCACTCTTTGGAGTGGGAATAGTAATTTTTACCCCTACGCTATCCAACGTTTTCCCTACTGTTGCACTCACTGGAGTGGGAATAGTAATTTTTACCCCTACGCTATCCAACGCTTTCCCTACGGTTGCACTCACTAGAGTGGGAATAGTAATTTTTACGCTCTCACTATCCAACAAAATCTCTACTTTTTTTACATTACTTTTATTATGTTTACATTTTAAGCTTATTTATAATATATTATGTATGTTTTATTTAATTGTTTTTAATATTTAATTACTTTTTATAATTTTTAATACATTTAAAAAAATTCGATATTTTAGCTAACTATATTTTAACATTCTACATTTTGGAATCGATATTTTAGTACTTACCTGTTTGTAGATAGGGAGTCGATATTCTGTCCTTCTATATTTTGGCGTCGATATTTTGTGAAGTCGATATTTTGTCTCTCGATATTAAGTCACTGAACCAGATGAGGACCTCTCTTCATCAAGAATAAAATCCCCAAACACATTCAACAAGGAAAATACTCTCCAGAGTGGAACCTCGCCTCAAAATCCCAACGTACAAGGAAAAAACACATGGGTGGCAGATCCTTCTCTGTTTAAGCAGCCAAACTATGGAACTCTTTACCCCAAACATAAGATCCACATATAACCAAATTATCTTCTGAAAAACACTCAAAAATTGGCTCTTCCCCACATAACCCCCATTTGCAAACAGAAATATACAGCATATCCCTCTGTATAGAAGCATTTATTTGTACTATAGATATGTACCTATACATGTATATTGCTTTGTATAAACGTATAGCATAATTATGTTTTTTTTAAATATAGATATCCATTAGCTCTGCTTAACAAATGTACTTATTACAGATAGTTACATTATCCTATGTTTTTAACATGTATATAAGTGACTGTCTAAATAAGTAAATCTGTCATCATAGCTATTTATCAACAATTGCTTCCCTAATGATCTCCCAAAAAAATATAAATACATGAATACAAATAATTTAAAGTACAACAACACTTGAAAGCCGGAGCTTATTTGATGCATTTTTATTCTACATATACTAACTTCCTTTAGGCATCTATAAACCTTCCATGTACTTATGGATCTACATATTTATTACTTTTCTTCTAATTCAGCATATCCACTGCACTACCCTATTTCTTACCATATACCGTTCTCAATATATCCTGTACCTCAACTCTCTCACTCATCTCAACCCTCTTTCTACTACTCTTTCCAGTGAACTACCTATTTCTCACCCTATACCTCTATCAATATATCCTCTACCTCAACTCTCCCATTCTTCCCAAATCCCATACCACTACTATGATCACCAAAATAACCCTTTCTAGACCCTTCCCTACTCTACCCCTCCTTGCATCATCTCATACCTCTTTTACTATTCAGATCCCCCAGAACAAGCCTTTTTAAACCCTTCCCTCTGGCTCTTCCTCCTACCTTCCTTTAACTCATCCAAGCCTCCTCCTACTGCTATGAGCTTATAAAAAAAGCTCTCTAAATCCTTCCTTCTTCTATCCCTCCACTATCCTTTTCAATGCAAATAACAGACAAACATGCCCACCACTCAAATTAATGTTATATTTCAATATACTAATTCACCATTAATCCTTTATGGGTTCCGGAGTAGCATGCTACTCACTGAAAAAGAGCTTCAACACCTCATGATTGGCAGCAAGCGCTATATAAATGCAAACCTTTTTCCCTATTCTATCCCTCCACTATCCTTCTCCATCTAAATAACTGACTAACACATCCACCACTCAAATAAGTTTCATATTTCACTACACTTATTCACCACTAATCCGTTATGAGTTCCGGAGTTGCAAGAAAGTGCTTTAATGCGTTGTCAGTAGTAGAAGCGCTATATAAATGCAATTACAATTCAATACAATACAATACTTTCAATACAATTCTACAATAAGCTTATATACCTGCCTATGTGATTTATTAATCATTTTCACAAAATTCTATGTTCTCCGTGTAAAGTATTAACAATTAAATTCAATTCAATAATAACTTTATTTCAGCCAATTTGACCTTAAAAGCACATGTGAAGTAACATACAGTTCATTTACTTTAAAATCAAGATAGATAAAAAGAAAAAACGAGATTGGGTACATAGTATATAAACAATTGGTTAAAAGATACCCAGGTATAGCCTGGAACAATATAAAATATAGTGCAATCTATGGTAGCGGCTCAGTAATTGGGAGGACTATTCATGTAGGTCCCTCTATCCATCAAAGATGGGAATAGTATTAACGATTCAAAGTGCATGTGCAATATATGTGAACAAGTCACCAGTCCAAATTTGAGAGGTCAGAGCTTTATCTTCGCCGCTAAAGGTGGTCAATGCTCAGAGACAACAAACCAGTATAACAATAAATTCAGAATATAAATACGCTTCATCTATGAAATCATTCTTGATTGGACGATAAAACAGGTAAACCCTTTAGAATGCCTTCATTTGATGACTATTGTACAAGAATATAGACCTTATTTATTGGGTTGGTTTTAAAAATACTCTGCGAGTGCACCACATAGAGAATAAGGAACCTGCTACTGAGTATACTATAGGGAGGCTAGTATCGTGTTTCAGTATCCTAAAAGCCTCAGAACAGCGCCTGGTACCTAGGTTTCTGCATATCTGGACCAACCACTGTTTTCTCGCTTTGTGGTATCCGGGGCAACAAAAAAACACATGGAAATCTGATTCTGTGACACAGTCGCAAGCCGGACACCACAGAGTTTGTGAGCCCACCCATTTATTTGTAAAAGAGCAGAGTGGCAAGACCCCGTACTTAAACTGGAGATAGAGCTTTCTGGCAGTTGCCGGCTTGATGTCGTTCAGTGCCGGCTCTAAGCTATACCAGTCCTTAATTTCTAAGAAAACTGCAGTTAGCTTACCTACTAAATGATTGCTCTGGAGTTGGGCCAGTTTAAACTCCCAATAGCAGTCCTTTAGCTCTTTCCTGGACACTGTGGCACACGCCTCTTCTGGGTCAACCCAGAGATTGCCCCGTCCCAGGTTCTCTGAAGTGTGTCGAATGAAAGAGAGCCAGGGTAATTTACCCGCCTCCGGTAGACTTATCACCTCTCTTAGTTTGTCCCTGTATTCTGAGAGTTCTGGGGTAACCCACAGACGTCTCCAGAATAAAAGGTGTCTAAAATTAGCTTCTTCAGCGATAGCCCTTACCCCCGGATCCAATCGGAGCGGCGTGAGTGGGGTGCTCTGTGGGAGGCCAAACAGTTGCCTGAGTAAGGTGTTTTCTGTCTGTGTGAGACTCTCAGAACTGTGGTGACCCCATATTTCTGCACCATACAGCGCTGTTCCCCTGGCTTGGACCTTATATATTTCTATTTCTGGGCTCACAGGTTTATGGCTGGATTTTCGGAAAACCTTTGTTAAACTCCCTGATGATTGTGCCAGATTCAAGGTTGATTTTTAAATTTGGGTCCCCCAGTCTATTGTTTCGGTGATAGTTATGCCGAGATAATCAAATGCGTCTGCTGGTGGTCCCTTGTGCCTGATGCCGTTCCCCTCACGGGGAAACCTGCAGGGCGATGAGCCGGTGAGCAGTTCCCCTCAAAGCTGGTGTCAGGGAGAAAAAGGAGGGAAGAGAAGCCATTCCCCTCACGGCAGTATCAGCTGGCAGGTGAGCACGTCCTGCGCTGCGGGAGGGCTGCTCACTAATTATCGCACCTCCTGGCGCCACAATGACATTGCCAGCGAGTGTCTGCCAGCGGCTGCTGGGAGTTGTGGTCCCTTGTGCCTGATGCCTTTCCCCTCATGGTGGGACCTGCAGGGCGATGAGCCAGTGAGCTGTTCCCCTCACAGCTGGTGTCAGGGCGAAAAAGGAGTGAAGAGAAGCTGTTCCCCTCACGGCAGTATCAGCTGGCAGGTGAGCACGTCCCCCGCTGCGGGAGGGCTGCTGGCTAATTATCGCGTCTCCTGGTGCCGCTATGACGTTGCCAGTGAGTGTCTGCCAGCGCCCGCCGGGAGTTGTGGTCCCTTGTGCCTGATGCTGTTCCCCTCACGGCGGGACCTGCAGGGTGATGAGCCGGTGAGCCGTTCCCATCACGGCTGGTGTCAGGGAGAAAAAGTAGTGAAGAGAAGCCGTTCCCCTCATGGTAGTATCAGCTGGCAGGTCAGCACGTCCCATGTTGCAATGTTACCACTAAGCATCACTGAATAATTTAAAGATTATTTTCACTGTGCATCTAAATGAATCCTTTGTTGACACTTTTGTTTACTCTAGTACATGTGAGTGTGGCATCTGCTGGAGGGAGTGGTACTTAAGGCTGATGTTGCGTAGTGCCTTTTTCACACTCAGGAAAGAAACTCTGTGACTGAACTACAAAAGTAAAGTCTAGAAAAACCATCACATGAGAAGGGCCTACAGTAATTGTTCCCCCCACTCTAGCCTTTGGCAGGATACAATCTCTGTTGTGTTCGGTAATTCAAGATTCTGGCAACTATTGGAGCTGAGGAGGGTCTCAAAGGAGGGTGCCTGGCTGGCACTCGGTAAACTTGCACCACAGCAGACGTTGTTGATAAGCCCTAACGGCTATCTCACTGTGAAGCTATGTTACAATATTAGTAGTGGCATCTTTTCACTATGTACCATCCGGCAGGCCGATAATATGCAAGTTGTTCCTTCAAGCCAGACCTTACGCATCTTCAGCTCGCTCATCTAGGAAGGAAACACTGTTCGTCAATTCAGCAACCTGGGCCATAAGTTCTTTTAAAGATACTATGTTTATGTTGACTTTATCTCTTAGTTTATGTTGGTTTTCATGTAGTACTCCCATATCCAAGGCAACTGTGTCAATTTTCAGTTCTAGTGTGGATGTTATGCCACTTATCACTGCTAAAATGAGATCCAATTTGTCAGGAGGTTTGAGAGAATAAATTGGAACCTTGGGAGGAACCCTTCAAGGCCATAAACCTCCTCTATTGCGCCTTTATGCTGGTGTACAGCATCCACAGCACAATTTCTGCCCATCTCGGTTGATCTCTTTTGCAATACAGTTTAAAGAGCGAAGCCCCTCACAGTCAATCTCCAGAAGACTGATTGCTGTTTATAACCCAATGAGCCTCCAACTGTATCAAGTGTCAATGGGGATATGGAATCCAGCCATCCTCTAGTGAGCAGGAATACGTAGTTCTTGTATTATCACACTTTCCAAAGTCCACTTTGGGAGTAAAAGCAGAGTGTGCTTCTAAATACCACTTTTCATACAACAATGGCCCACCAAGCACCTGTGTGATATTGCATTAGTTATGATCAGCATGAGCAGCCCATCCACAGTGTCATCACCATGCAGAGACTCTGAAATGATGGCACTGTTAGGAATCAATCCGGAGATGAAGCTTGGCTTGGCTCTTTAAGGGCCTAGAACTATGGCTACAGCCTGGGCCATATGTAGGTTGCATTAGGCCCCATCATCCATCATCATCATCATTCAGTTTAGTGGGTGTCAGCATGAATGATGTGAGGCTTCAGATTTAAATCAGGTACTTCCAGTGGCTGCGCAACCGGGGTTCAACATATAGAACAATGAGGGTCTGATAGAGACAACTTTGATCTTCTGTTCATCTGTAATTTAATTTGAGCTGAATTCATCTAACGTTTTCCAAAGGCATGGGCCTTAATGTCTGCAGGTGTGGCCTGATTTTTTTCCTAGCACCAGCTGACTATTCCTGTGAGGTTACAGGAAGTACTGGAGGGTAAGGTTATTCTAGTGAGTCAGGGTTGTGTCAATAATCCCAAGCAGGTTGGAGTCCAGCGTGTGAACAGGTCTCTTTTTGGTCTCAGGCTGTGCTGCACTGCGGTGCACTGCGGTGCACTCCACTCCTGGCCCAGTACCAGCAGCCATGCCCAGAGGGAGTGGGGTCCTTTGGAACTCACTTCCACCAGACTGGCCTGCAAATGGAGACCAATCAGTCAGATTTACTTGTGACAGTTTAGGAGATTGCAGTTAGAAGACCTGGACCAAGAACTGCCTCCAGCCAGTTGTACCTGGGCCCAGGTTCTGTCCCTCTGTAGCAGGCTTAGCTTCTATTCACGGACCCCAGTGGATTCTTCATAGAGTCTACCTGCACCACAGCTGCAGTCCTGTCACCTAATTGGGGGTTTCTCAGTTGGGTAGATGGGGAATGTCAGGCCAACAGGAGCCTTTTTTGGTTGCGACCGTTATCGTGGGTGGTTGCTTACGCTATCCTGATCAGCAGGTATGATTGATCCTGTCCTCAAAGAAAACCAACATAGTTTCATAAGTGTTTTTGGGAATAAGTTAGCTGTTTTCATTATACACTGGATTTCTGAATGCATCAGCTTACTAAATATATGCCTAGCAGAGTTAAGGTGCCTAGGTGATGGCCTTATGAAACTAGTTTTCTCGAGAATTATCGATCATTTTTTATAATTGAACAATGCAAATCTTTAAATCTGTCTATCTTCAATATTCTACCCAGCCGTCCAGGTATGGCCCACGTTTTTACATTTGCGCTATAATAATACAAGTTCAGTGGTGTACCAGGGGACCAATGGATGTGAGAGATGGGTTAAACATTTCTTAATGGGTGCCAGCCCATCTTGCTTATAGACAATTTTTGCCTCAAAGCGGATGGACATATTGTCAACTGCATTATTATTTCAAAAGTTAGGCAGGGATTCCCACCTCGTCTTATCTTTTCTTCAGTGATTTTAGACCAAGATCAAAAAACAGATAACTCATGAATGGGTTTTCCTGAACAACGAGCCACGACAGTGCAGTCAAAGAAGAAAGCATGATGGTTGCTCCAGAGTAGAGAACATGACTTTAAGCGATTAACATTCATTAGAAGAGAAAAAAACTAAATATACAGTGTGGTATGCATCAGGAATGGGTAAAATAATTGGTTATGGCTTAAAGTTTCACATCCCTTTAAAAGTGTGAATGAGTCGGCCTCTTACGTCAGTCTATCCAGATATTGAAATCCCCATACAACTTCAAATTTGTAGTTGTCAAAAAAGTGAATGACGCATTTCTAAAAGCCCTATGAAAAGTTAGCATCATGCAAGAGTAGTCTATAAAAAAGAAGCTCTGTAAAAGTGATAGATGGAAGGATGTCTAAGAGAACTTAAAAAACAATACCAAGGAATCAAGTGAGAACAAGCATTGGCAAAACTAATTGGTTCCAGCAATGCCTGAGCTATTGGAATTGTCACTGTGGAAGTGTTTTACCATTAGTGAGAAAAGAAAAAGCTACAACAAGGAAAAGCTTAAACATTTCAGGCAGGGTTAGACTAAGGTAATAATGATATACATAGTTTAAAACAAGCACATGCCTGAGTATTTTTAACTGATAACATGCAGTTGAATTTACTAAAGTCTATATTTTATTTAAGGAAAGAGTGCCTTGATTCAAAGCCTGTGAAGGCTAACAGTGGCAGGATACAAAAGATGATAAATAAAAAAATTAAAAGGCTTTGTTTTCGGCAACCCTGTTCAAGGACACTAATTGAAGGATATTGTAAAAAAACAAATGTTACAAGTTTGTCTCTTCCTGCTTAGGCAGATTGGCAAAAAAAAAGAATGTAACAAAGTTGATGTGAGTTACTTTTCCTGTGAGTGAAGGTTAATGAGTCTAAATTTGGATCTGACTGGAGCAATCATTACAGTAATGGAAACAAAGGGGCTGATTACGATGGCGGAACGATTGCCACCGCCGGGCCGGCGGTGGCGATCGCTCCTCCATCACATTGAGATTTACCCACCGCCATATTAGGATGGCGGTGGGTATCGTGGCGGACACAAAGTCCGTCCGCTGCTTTTCCACCGGTGGCAATTTCACCGATTGCCTGGTGGACAGAGCAGGGCCACTGATATGGTGGCGTTGCCTAGCAGGCACCATCTGCCATATTAGGATGTGTGTGGTCAGGCGCCTTTCCATGGTGGCGATGCTGCCATGGAAAGGCTGGTGGGGATTGGGTTTGGGAGGGTGTTGCTGCACTGGGGGTACCCAGGGTACTCCCTGCATCTCCATGCTCCAAGTGGCAGGCACCGCGTGTTGCCTGCCACGAGGTGCAGGGAAATGAGGTGCAAGCACTTTCAACATTGCGGACGGTGCTGCAACCAGCAGCACCGCCCGCAATGTTGAAAGCCCAGGATGCGCCCGCCAGTATGGCAGGGGCATTCTAATTGCAGTGGTGGGACTGCCACATGTCTGGCGGGCGATCCCAATCATCACTACAGTGGCGGGCAGACCAAGTCCGCCCGCCATCGTTATCAGCCCCAAAGTGCCTAAGCCAGAATTGCATCAGCCCAGCTACCACAGCTGCTCCCCTGTCTTACCAATTCCTAGGCATGTGTCCAACTCCCACAGCAGCCTGGCCTGATGAACAACATGCCTCATGAAAAAATCATGATTTTAAAAGGCATGGACCTCAGCAAAACATTAACCACTTGGCAGGTATGTGTGACGAGGAACAAACATTTGCGTGCTGCTCAAATAGAATGGAGTGGTAAACACAAACCCTTAAATTCTTCACTGGCACAAACAGCCTCTCTCCTCTAAGTCAAGCGACGTATAGCTTGGTAAAAAAATCTGATATTTAAGATAGCGATCCCATTAAATGAAAACCACATGAACCACTGCTACAGGTATTCTAAGTTGACCTACCCTCCTCACAAACTCCTGAAAAAATTACCAAATGGCATGAAAAAACACAACTCATGCATGAAGCAAGACAAGCCCACAACCCAAAGGGCCCATACCGGGCTAATGTGGGTATGAGAAAGTCGCAGTCACAAAGCAGCCTAGATAAAAATGCTTCCCTTTCTCTAAATTGTCGAGTGTGGCAAAATCAACTGACTCGTCAAAATCATGAGGTTGCTTGGTTCAGATCTGAGAATAAACGTTGTTGCTATTGGGAGAAAAAATACTTCTGCTCTGTTGACATTACTTTCAGTATGGGGAGGTAAGCACCACTATCCGCAGGCTGAAAACTGAGGCATTATCAGAAAAGCAAAAGGAGTTTTGGGGGGGCAGTTATGATGAGAAGGAGCATATAAAAACACGAGCACTCATGTGGAGTGCTAAAACACAAAGAAAAAAGAAGCTCATAAAACAGGAGCAGTGGATGGACACCGGTACTTGGCCCATGCTCTGGGGGAGGGCTGAACACAAGAAGAAGCACGACACATGCATGGCATGGAAAAATGGGGACAAAGGAAATTAGATTGATGATGGAGATAGCAAACAGTGAGCCAATGGGTGAGCTGAAGCCCACAGACTGATAACAATATGTCTCTCTGAGACAGCACATGCTCTGTCTAGCTGAGAACTAAAAACTTATTCACATGTTATCCCTACAGACAACTGCCAAACCTTCCTCTTGTTGCTGAGGGTGATCAGTTTGAGTAATTTAATAGATTGCTGGAATACCTGATGCCCCATTAGGTTTAGAAGCCTCATGCAACCAACTTTCGGTCAGAAATAAAATATTAATCTTAAAGGCAAAAAAAAGTCATATATTTCTGTCTTGTATATAGAAAGAGAGTGCACTTCCAGCAGGGAGCAAGGCAAAACGTGCTGGGATATTACAGGAGATAACGTCATCCTTTATTTATCATCTGGCACCTTTAAAACACATATACCTGTTGGTGGTTGAACTGTGTGGAGATAAAGGGGTCTATTAGGATGGCGGACAGAAAACCACCCCGACCGCCATGGTAGCAGAAATCAACCGCCTGCCCGTACTGTGGAAATGATACACCCACATGGCAACTACAAAACTAAAAATCCCAGGACAACCCACACAACACACCTGACAGCAATACCCCATTTTGACACACCCACCTAGTTAAGTATAAAACCAGCCCCTTCACTGCTCACAATCCTTGCCATACTCCAGAAGTGAAGGGACAAACACCACAGCTGAAAGGAGAGGCAAATCAGCACTCTATCACTACTCACACCACACACAGCACCACCACCACTTCCACACCTGCACCTCTAACCCCTCTGCACATCACGCACCATACATATCACCCCCACTCCCACCACTTACACCCCTGTGCCTCTAACCCCTTTGCACATCACACACCATGGCACCACAGAAAATGCCCAAATTCATAGATAGTGAGTTAACAGTCATGGTAGATGAGATAATAAGAGCAGAACCACAAGTGTTTGGTAGCCTGGTCCAATAGACACCGTTAGCCACAAGAGCACAAATGTGGGCAAGGATAGTCGATAAGGGCAATGCAGTAGGGACCACCCCACGCTCAAAAAATGAAATCATGAAGCGGTGGCATGACTTGAGGGTTGTGAAAGAAAAGAGGAACAAGAACTGTGAGCTGGCTCAGAGGACTGGTGGTGGCCCTCCCATTCCACCAAGAACATCCACTGTATGGGAGGAGAAGGTGCTTGCCATACTGCATCGAGAGAGTCTCACAGGAATAGCCCGGGGAGTGTAGGCTGGTAAGTGCAAACAAATGTAGACCATTTTACTGCTATGTACTATCCAGCACAACTACAAAGCTACGTCTCAGAGGCCCAAGTATATTCAAATGCACCAAAATATCCAACAAATGTCCCACAGATGTAACATTCACTCCATCTGAATCACCCCAAAGGTAGCCAACATTTACAGGGTTGTACGTGTCCAGACAACCAGCACGACAACTCCCAACAGGCCGCCCGTCCCACCCCTGTGCAAGATGTAGCACCCCCCCACCAAGAAGCATGTGCCAGCTATTGTATAGTTCCCACTCACCTAACAGATAGGTAGCCGTCTTCCCTGGGAGGGCTGTTTGGGGGTGGGAGGCCTGCACAACAACTCCCACCAGGCCCCCGTCACACACCTGAGCAGGATGGAGCACTACCCACCCCCGAAGCATATGGAAGCCAATGTATCACTACAAACAAACTAACAAGTAGGTAGCCATCTTTACAGGTTGGGGTATTTGGGGATGGGAGGCCTGCACAACAACTCACACCAGGCCATCTGTCCCACCCCTGAGCAGGATGTAGCACACCCCCACCCAGAAGCATGTGCCAGCCACTGTATGGTTTCCACTCACCTAACAGATAGGTAGCCATCTTCCCTGGGAAGGCTGTTTGGGGGTGGGAGGCCTCCACAACAACTCCCACCAGGCAGCCCTGTCCCACCCCAAAGCAGGATAGAGTACTACCCACCCCCCAAAGCACGTGGCAGTCATTGCATTGTTCACCTTCATCTAACAGGTAGGTAGCCATCTTCCCAGGGAGGGCTGTTCGGTGCTGGGAGGCCTGCACTACAACTCCCACCAGGCACCCCTGACCTACCCCTGAGCAGGATGTGGCACTCCCCCCCCAGAAACATGTGGAAGCCATTGCAGTACAACAACCAAACTTACAGGTAAGTAGGAGCACGCCCCACCCATCCAGAAACATGTGGCAGCCATTGTATGGTTCCCACTCACCTAACAGATAAGTAGCCATCTTCCCTGGGAGGGCTGTTTGGGGGTGGGAGGCCTGCACAATAACTCCCACCAGGCCCTCTGTCCCACACCTGAGCAGGATGGAGCACTCCCCCAGAGGCATGTGAGAGAGATTGCATTGCTCAAATCAAACTAACAGGTAGGTAGCCATCTTCCCAGGGAGGGGGGTTTGTGAGTGGGAGGCCTGCACAACAACTCCCAACAGTCAACCCTGTCACACCCCTGAGCAGGATGTGGCACTCAACACCCACCATGAAGCATGTGGCAGACATCGTAGTACACCAACAAAACGTACATGTAGGTAGCCAGTTACCAAGGTTTTCCTGTTTGTGGGTTTGAGGCCTGCACTACTACTACCACCATGCCCCCTGGTACCACAAATAATCAAGATGGAGCACTCCCTCCAAACCAGATGCATATGTCAGACATTGCACTGTCCACTTCAAACTAACAGGTAGGTAGACATATTATGCTCTCTTGTCTCACCCCTAAGCAGGATGGAAGCCTCCACCACACACACACACAGATGTCACAAATCCAACACAAATGTGAAAACAGAATAGGAAAGTAGCCAGTACATGCACCCAGCCATTCCTCTCAAAAAGCATGATGCCATATGACAACACCAGCCCTCTCATAACACAAAAATACACACAGATCCTATTGCCACTTACAGTGTGCAGACAGCTGAGCGAATGTAACTGTCACAGCAACCAAAGTGTGACACACAAATTCCCATGTAAAAGAATGTATGTGCACAATAATGCACAGCACTGAATGCCATGTGTAAGTGCCATGTGGCCAAAGCAGCAACAAAGAAAGCATGGTTGGTGGTACAAATTTAAATTTGCACATGACATGACAAAGGTCTGCATGAGATGACAATGGCCAGTTCATGCTCAGATGTAACATCTGCCAGGCAGAGTAATCAACAAAGAGGCTTCACATAAATTCTTTGTTGCGCTAGTCGCTACATGGCAACATGTCCCTGTAATCACAAAATATGCACGTGGCGCATGGTATGTTTCAACACGTCACACCATGGACAAGTAATACATGTACCTCAACATCATGTTAGGAGGCACAGTAGTGTGCATACAAACAATGTGATAATTAGTCAACTGTGTGGTGTACAAACAGTGAATAATACACATTTAACACAAAGCTTGCAGGGTACACAACAATGACCATTTCCCATCTGTCCCACAGGTGACCAAGAACTGACTGCAGAGGACTACACCAGAAACCTGCAGAGCCAGTCTCCCCCCCCCCCCCCGGAACATGGACTCTCGGATGTTGACTCCCGGGATTCTGAGGACGATGAGCTCGAAGCCAGCCCATCTGGTGTGCCAGGGCGCAACAGGTCCCAGGACCCCATCGTCCCCCCACCACATCTGCAGCAACACCAACCTATTCGCAGACCCCTGCTGTTATGGCCTGTGCGTCCTCCACCACCACCACCAGTGCTGCCTGCAACACTCTCCCTGTCCCAGAGGATGACCAACCCACACCAACAACTGAGGAGGGCAGGGAGAGGATGCGGGGGCCCACAGTGGTGACGCAACAGGTCCGTGGCAGCAGAGCAGGTGGGAGGGCAAGGGTCAGTCACAGACAAGCAGATGCTGGGACCAAAGCCCTGGACAACATCAACAGAGTCTTTGGGGCCTATGAACGGGCCCAGGGATGAACAGGCCGGTCAGCAGAAGATTCACGCGAGCTCCTCCTGCTGATGCGGTCCATGGACACCCGCATGGGCCAAATTGTGGACCTCTTGGGCCAGCTAGTGGCAGTACTGAGGGACAGGCCTGCGCCACAACCAACACCTCCACCTCCCTCTGGTGGACCGCAAGATAACAGTTTAACATCCTCCCCTGCGGCCACAAAGAGGTGTGAGTCCTCAGATCCCACTGGTCCTACAGCAGAGGCCCCCCTGCCAAGTGACAAAGGGGCCATGCCAAGAAATCCCTGGGGGTATCCCATGGCAAAGCACCTGCCAAATGTCAGTCAAGGAGCCAGCCATGATGGCAACCCTCTTCACTACTGCATTGACTTTTTGGACTGTCCTTACCCAGACTGCCTTGTGAATGGCATCTGTCTGTTGGACTGGGTCACCACATCAATGTGGTGACTACTCAATTATCTCATTTACCATAACTGTCAACTCACTGCTTCACTAATCACCTCAATGTAAATGTTCACCCCCTCACATGTCACCATTGTACATAAATATTCCTTACACACGTTGTTGTTTCTGCTCCGTGTTTATTCGAGGATGTGCAGTCTTCACCATGATTACAATGTACCAGGAGGAGTATGGAATGTATGTAGGCAAGGAGAGGCTGAAGGGCCCTAGGAAAACACAACATAACAAGATTCACTGGTCAGGGGTTGGCCTCACAGACATCACACAACACTTACCATCAAGCTACTCCATCATGCACAAATCCAATGAGCGACAGTGCCAACATACACATCCTGTAGATGTGCCAAACTGCCCTGTTCCAGAAACATTATCAGCCACCACTGAGTCAATAACCGGCTGCAGTCCAAAGCTCACATACACCTTGCCAACAACAGCGACATCATCAGACAATGGGTATGTTGTACATCATCACTCACTTTCAAGTGAAGTAGCGATTGATGAGCTGTTGATGCAGGTCAACACCTTCCTCCTCTCCACTATCCTCATCACTGGACACTGGTTGGTTTGTAGGCGGGTTCCCTGGCTGCTCATCAGCATCCAGGAGCAGGGGGATCTCCTTGCGAATGGCCAGGTTGTGGAGCATGCGGCATGCAACTACAATCTGACAACCCTTCCACAGCGAGTACATCAGTGCACCTCCGGTCTTGTCCAGGCAGCGAAATCGTGACTTCAGGAGACCAAAAGTACGCTCCACCACACGACGTGTCCTCCAATGGGCATCATTGTAGCGGACTTCAGCAGGTGTCCTGGGATTCCGCAGTGGTCTCGGCTACCAAGGACGGTTGGGATATGCAGTCACCTAGGTGTGAGAAACACAGAGAAACCTTGTAATGTTACTGTGGCAGAGGACAGCATGTCACACACACAGCATGCTAATTAACTCTGCATACTCACCCACAATCCATGCACGCTCAGGTAGCAGATTAGCCATCAGCTGTGGTACAATGCTGTTACGCATGATGTATGAGTCATGGGCCGAGCCTGGAAATATGGCACACATGTGCAAGATGATCATATCCGCCTGGCACACCACTTGCACATTTATGGAGTGGAAATGTTTACCATTCGTGTAGTTGTGCTCACGGGCCTGAGGTGGAACCAGCCCAACATGTGTGCAATCAATGGCACCAACAAAATGGGTAATGTGTCCAAGGGCATAAAAATCACCCTTAACACCCGCAAATTCACGCCCCCTGGGGAAATAGATATATCTGTCTTTGTAGATCATCATAGCAGACAGGACATCACGCAGCACCATGTTGAACATAGGTTGCGACATACCACCTGCACTGGACACCATGTACTGGAAAGATCCAGAAGCAAAAAATACAGGGCCGCCGTCACCTTAGACGTTGGTGTGAAAGCACTCGGATATGTCCTGCGAGACTGCAGGTGGGGCTTTAACATAGCACATTGGTCTTTGAGGGTGTCTCTATCCAGATGGAATTTCCATATGACATCCGCATCCTCCATGTCTGCCAGACATGTGAAGGGACGATGCACATTTGGTCTCCTCCTAGATGAGATAAGAGAGGACACATGTCAATGCAATCCACCAGATGTGTCTGACATCTTACGTTTTGACTGACACAACAGCAACAATGAGTAGCATCACAGTTGAGCTTACAGCACACCTTACATGTAGGGACACCTTCAGCTACACTACTTGTATACTTGTCCAACTTTCACACAGCAAGTACCTCCAAAACAATATCTGACTATGAGAATGCCCAAAGGGATATGGCCACATCTTGCATGAACAGCCCTGAGAGTATCTCACACAGCATATGTGTGAAACAGCAACACAACTGTCTCATACCTAGCTGCAGTACCTGCCACACCCTCAGGTGTAAGTCAAACAGGGCACACATCAACAACACACTGAACACAGTCTTTGCGAGAAAAACAGGTATGTGCATGAGCCAGGAAAAGTAGACACTCAAATCAGCACATTGTTCAGTAAGACAATCATCACTGTGAGTTGCTCAGCACTTACAAACATTGCCATGTGTACCCATTGGAGGGTCCATCACAACACTTTTCTGAGGGCATGCCCAACAATATCACAAGTGACATGTGAGGGAGTACATGCCAATGTTCCAAAGCATAAATACAAACATGGCATGTGTAGTCAGCAGTGAGGTAAATGTGACATTGGCATTGTGTGCACAATCATGTGCCTTTGATCATGTGGCCACTGTGCACTGTTGAGAACTGCACATTGGCCTTTCACACATGTCCATAGGTGCTGTCAAAGTGCTCCGCCACCCAAATCACAGTCATACATTGTAATGTATGGCACACATATCGCGGTAGCTACCGCCTGGCACCTGCGGTGTGTCACCGCCAATGCCCAAGACACAATCGCGGTAGTGATAGGCATATACACATGGTCAAATGGCGGTTGGCATGCTCTGCCACCTAAATCATGGTCATACATTGTAATGTATGGCACACATATCGCAGTAGCACCTGCCGGGCCCCTGCGGTGTGTCATCGCCATGGACCATGCCCTTACAGCCAATGGGAACCGCAATCGCGGTGGCACAATGCAAGTTTTGAAAATCGCGGTAGGCATGCTCAGCCACCGCGGAGCCGGTCATTGGATGCATTTGAAAAAGGCTGACCTGGAACACCAATTGCAGCAGCTTAGAACCACTGAAACAACCCCAGGGGGCTTTATATGTGTGGGAAAGAGCCTCACATTTACACAACTCACAGAGCCTGCTGCCTGCCACCCCTCAACACCAACTGATGCTGCTGCTGACTCCAGGGCCTGCTGCCTGCCACCCCTCAACACCTCAACACCAACTGCTGCTGCTGCTGTCTCCAGGGCCTGCTGCCTGCCACCCCTCACCACCAACTGCTGCTGCTGCTGTCTCCAGGGCCTGCTGCCTGCTACCCCTCACCACTAACTGCTGCTGCTGCTGACTCCAGGGCCTGCTGCTTGCCACCCCTCAACATCAACTGCTGCTGTCTCCAGGGCCTACTGCCTGCTACCCCTCACCACCAACTGCTGCTGCTGCTGTCTCCAGGGCCTGCTGACTGCCATCCCTCAACACCAACTGCTGCTGCTGCTGTCTCCTGGCCACAGTGATGGCGAGAACTGAGAAGATCTGTGCCAGTCCCTTCACCACCGAAGAGATGGAGGCCCTGGTGGACGAAGTGCTCACACAGTATCCAAGGCTATATGATGCTCCAGATGTTGTGGTAAGTCTTCCAGAGTGGGAGTGAGAGTGCAAGGGGAGCACACATGAAGTTGATCTGCTGCAGTATATGCCTGAGAGTGTGGGGTTGTGTCATGCACTGCCTAGCATGCTGTCTCCAGGGGAAAGTGGTGTGTAGCCTATTTCACACATTTCCCTGCCTGCACATCAAGATTGGAGGGACATGTATTGTCTTCTCAGCCATACAGTGATGCAGCAAGTTGGTAATGCAGGAGTCAGCGCAGTGATTGCTGGTGTGAATGGCTGTGTGGGTCCCTGATGTCCTTCACAGGCCCATCTGTGGCCTTAGCTGGGGTTTTCGTCCAGAGGGTAGTGATGGAATTGTGTCTGGCTCAAAATTGTACATCATCTCCAGTTCAGCACTATGCTCAGGCATTCATTACCCAAGGGTGACACTCTTGGTGGGCATTCACCTATGACACAGCAGATTGCCTTACTATTGTGCGCAGCACCCTCCATTTCCACCAGCATCTGTACAGACTCGCATGTGTAGGCACTGTTCCTGCTCTCAAATTGTCCCTTCATGTGACATTTCTGATGCCCAAACTTCAGTTTTCCTATTTGTTGTCCTCCATTGCTGCTGGCATGTGGTCTGTGTATGTAGCTGTGTGTCAGTGTGGTGTATGTCTGTGTGACTTGGCATGCTGTGTGTCCAGTTGAGTGATTGTTTATTATCTGTGTGTGTGTTCATTTTGTGCTTGGACTCAGTTTTCTTGCCATGAGTGTGGTGTTGTTGTGGTGTGTGGCTTCTGTACTGTGTGTTCCTCTGCAGCCACACCTGCTGAGGCTGTCTCCCTAGTTGTTTGGTGTGTGGTGCAGGGTGTGGGTTCAACTGGCTGGTTATTGTGCATGGGGGTGCACAGGAGGGGCACATGGCATGTCCCTTCATGTTGGGGGGACCTAGTGTATGGAGTGTGGACTAGTGGCCCTGTGATCTTTGTGGACTGCCCATGCCAGGCACTGGCCCTGCCTTCTGCATTGTGCACATGTTTTCACGCATCTTAACCGCTGCAGTGACGTGACCGGGACATTACTTCAAGATTGCTGTAAATGGGTGACCTGGATGCGGAGGGGTGAATTGGTGACAGGTAGGACATGTGTGGGTACACTTGTGGATGTGTTCCTGTCCCCACCAGGGTATCTGGTGTGGACAGGAACCCGATATCTGCACATGGGTAATGTGTTGTTGTTGTGTGCGGAGTTGAGTTATTGCGTACCTGCGGCAGCGGCCCCGACAGTGTATGAGTTGCTAGTAGTGTATCAGGTACAGCACCAGGAAGAAGTATAGAGCTGGATCCATTGTGGTCGTGACCGGGCGGAGGGGACCAGGGAATCTGGTTTTGCGCTCCACTGTCGGGTTTCCGCCGTCTCTGGTTGGGCGGTTTCTCCACTGCGGTGCGACTGGCTGTTTGGGGCATCCTTATTTGTACGGCGGTCGGGACGTCATTCCACATGGCGGTGAGTCTCTATTGGCTCTCACCGCCGTGGTGGTGGGTGGTGGTTGTTTGCATTTTTACGGCGGTTCGCGTCGCACCACGGTGGACGGGAAATGGGCTATGTTTGACCATGCTAATATGGCAGGCGTGAGGACCGCTGCTGCCGTGCGGAAAAATGCATTTTCTGCCAACACTGCATTGGTGCCTCCACACGCCATCATAATGGGCCCCAAAGTTGGTCTTCACTTGAATGTTGAATTCTTACACCTCTGCTTTTAGGGTAGGCAGCATGGATGATGCTGGATGTGGAGAAGGCGCATATGGGATCAGACAGACATGCCTTTCGCAAGCCTTTGCTGCAGGTGTGGGCAGTATGGCCGATGAGTGTTGGCATGTATCAATCATGTTTATGTGCAATTATCAAAAATCACTGCACAAGCTATGTCCGGACTTCAACCACTAAACCAACAAGAATAAGGAAAAGGTTAATGATGGAGATTAAGGGCATCATTTAGTGTTCGGAACTAACAGGACATCTGTCAGAAAATTATGGATATATTACTGCTCAACTCCCCGTTTCTCATTCATAAGGGCATCAGCCCTGTTTATGTGTAGTTTTCAAAGCCCCTGCACATGCTCCATCATGTCTTCAACCACAAAGCTGATTAAAATTTAGAGAAGAATAATGATAGAAATTAAAAGCAGCATTTAGGGGTCGATTCCAATCCGGTCGGACAGCTCTCCGAGAGCTGTTCGTAGCCTTACCTTGCGACTGACCCGTACCCGGAGCCGGGCCGTCCTGTTGATGAAGTACGATGCGCATAACTTCCAAAAATCTGACCGACACGTAGGCTGTGATTCAAGTTTCATTCTCTGTCCGAGCTGTAACTCCGAACGACGAACCGAGTCATCCGGAAGCAGTATCCATAGCAGTTTCCGGCCGAACAAGTACGATAAGTACTTCCTACGTGCCGGACGGGTCGCCACGTACGGCACGTCACAGCATCCAGAAAAGAAGTATATCAGGTACGATTCGCACCAGAACTCAATCCACGGCTACGAGACGGACCATCTTGCAACGGGTACGAGACGGAGCAACAAGCAGCGTGTACGAGACAAACACATCATAAATCCCATCGCGCAGGTCATACCAGTACTGTACATCTATGACCGGACCAGGAACCGACGTGGATGGCGCAGACGGTAAGTCAGACAGCCACCACACAAACAAACGACACGCACCCGCAAAATGTCACACACACACAGGGGATCCATATCCTGGCCACTAGCAACAGGCCACCATAGGGGTTGCATGGCCAGCACCACTACCACACCCACCCACGGGGCTTATGTTGACTATCACTACTGGCACCCCCACCCATAGGGGACCTGTTGCCCATCACTACTGCCCCCCCACCCATAGGGGACCTGTTGCCCATCACCACTGCCACCCCCACCCATAGGGGACCTGTTGCCCAGCACTCCTGCCACCCCCACCCATAGGGGACCTGTGGCCCAGCACTCCTGCCAACCCCACCCATAGGGGACCTGTTTCCCATCACTACTGCTACACCCACCCATAAGGGACCTGTTGCCTAGCACCACTGCTACCCCCACCCATAGGGCCTATGTTGCCCATCACTACTGCCGCCCCCACTCATAGGGGACCTGTTGCCCAGCACCCCTGCCACCCCCACCCATAGGGGACATGTTGCCCATCACTCCTGCCACCCCCACCCATAGGGGACCTGTTGCCCATCACTACTTTAACCCCCTCCCATAGGCCTCATGTTGCCCATCACTAATGCCACCCCCACTCATAGGATGGGTGATGCACCACACATCCATCATACACCAACATTAGGTATGTCAGCAAAATACAACCCCTCAACATCATGACAACAGTGTGTAGTCTGTGACAAATGCCCACAACAATGATTATGACTTCGAACATACAATGTAACGACCATCACATGTGTGACCAAAAACTGAGTGTGTCCTACATAAGGCAAGCATCACTAGAACTGTGTCAATCTAAGAATAATTCCCCCTCACTGTGTAGAACAAAAGTTAACTGTGTGTTTCCAAACTGCAGCAAATGTTGAGCATTGTGGTGATGGGGTCCATACCCCCCCTCATCACAGTGACTAAAAGGTAAGTGTCATCATGGTCAAAGCTGCAAATGCCGGGGGGGCGTGGCTTAGCGGCGCATCAAAATGGCCACGAGCTAAGGACTCTCTGCAACAACCCCCTTCACTAACGCCAATCCGACGACCACATCCGAATCCTACGGTCAGAATCAGCAATCGGAATTCCTGCGGATTCCAACAATACCAAGACCGAGGCTATTGAGGAGCGCAAACCAAAGTTACGGCCGTCTCCATTTTTGGCCTGTGATCCGGAGTAAGATGGGGTCTAGAGTGCCCGGCGCGCCCCGCACCAGTGTCACCTCTGCGGCCAGCGCTCGGCGCTCTACCCGGAGGGGCGCCCGCAGCCGCCCGGCCTGGCAACAGCAGCTGTTCTCCGCGGTGAGTGCCGGAGCTGCGAAGCGGGACCTTCTCCCCCCTCCCTGTGCACGTCGTGGAGTGCAATTATAGACGGCAGGGAGCTGGGGGCAGGCGGGGGCGGATGAGGAGGCCGGCGATATAATTGCTCCTTCACCCAGCACAGAGAGGCGAGGCCTCCAGGGCATCAAACACACGCTGCACTGATCTGGGAGAAGACACGGGCCCCAGCACCAGACAAGGGGAGTTAAAAGTGATGATGCGGAGCCCCCCATGGAAATAATGGTGGTAGCCTGCATGGAGAAAGAAAACACTTCCAGGGCATGCCCTCCACGTTTGCCCTTACCCCAAATATAACCGCTACACTTCCCAGTTTCGGGCTGAAAGAGGTGGGATCGGTTGGGTGTGGCACGCGGGCGCTGAAGAGTGGAGAGGCCCACAGCTACAGGACACCAGCCTGCAGTGTATTTCGCTGGGGCGCAGCACCAGGTGAAGGATAGTTCCCACTTGAGCCTGAGGTTTGGCTGCCCCCCTGGGCCCTACCCCGACGATTCCTGGAGGGCCGCCTGGGTGCCCCCCCGAGTTGCACAACACCCTCAGTGACTTGCCGCACCAGCGCCTTTGGGACTTGGAGGGATAGAGGATCCGGATAGATAAGACTCGCCAGTGTATGCGACGCCATAAACACACTCCTGACACCGGAGGACAACCCCAAGTGTGGCACCCCAGCAGCCCGCATCAAGTCGGTCGAGATGTCGAACACGAGGGGACCACAGCCGGTCCAGAATAATAAATTGGACAGATACACCTGCCCGAAAACAGGTCCGGCTGAACCGCCCCCGCCCAAAGTAGTGCCGGGGGCAGAACCTGCTGCAGATGCCTCGGAACACACCCTAAAAGATGTACTTGACGCAATCGGTGGGATCTGCACATCTCTGGAGCAGAGAATGGACGCGATCTCCTCGGAGGTAACAGCCTTGTGGAGGATACCAACCAGCTACAAATTGAAGTGCGAGAACTGCAGGCATTTCGGAAAATCGCTGAAGGAAAACTGGATGACTACGAAGGCCGCAGTAGGCGCAATAACGTACGCATCCTTGGTGTACCCGAAAAAGCGGAAGGACAAGTGACAGACCTATTCGTGGAAAACCTAATCACCAAACATCTTCAACCAAAAGGTGTATCTAATATCTTTGTCGTTGAAAGGGCCCACCGGGTCCCGGGGGGACGTCCGACTCCAGGAGCCCCTCCTCGTCCTATACTGGCCAGACTCTTGAACTATCAAGACAGAGACCTGATATTGCAGATGGCCAGGGTTGCACCACCCATCCGACTAGAGATCTTGGAAGTTAGCTTCTTCCCGGACTTCACGCAAGCGGTACAGAGGCAGCGCAGATCCTTTTTGGGGGTCAAAAAACGACTGAGAGACAGGGGCTTTAAATATGCCATGATGTTTCCGGCCCGCCTCTGGGTGGAGGCTGGGGGACGGACCAGATTCTTTGATGCTCCTGAAGATGCTTCCGAATGGCTTGATGGCCTGAAAGGCTCAACGGCACGCAGCTCCCAGAGAAACTAGGAGGTACTGGGGCCTTGGCCCCCTGTTGATTTGTGCATGGGTGTATGGGCGGCATCCCCAAGGGTGCCGGACTCGCGGTGCTGAGCTGGGTGGGGTGTGAGACACCAATGATAATTTCTAGATCAACCGACTTAGGATGAACATTTCCATGGCATCATGGGAGGGGGGAAGGAGAGTATATCCCCCTAGTTTTTTCACTTAGCTCAAGTATAGGGCGACAGGCACTCTGCATAGTTGTGATCATGGGCAGTTCGGAGCCCGTAGTGCAGGGGAGCAGGGAGGGGGGCGTTGGGATGGGGTTAGTTACAGTTTTGGGGTTTTAGGGAATCGTTAAGGCATCACAGTCCGACAGCGTAGGATCTATGATAACACGTAAAATACACATGTGTACTCAATGGGATAAAGAGTTTAAGATGTTGAGCTGGAACGTAAATGGATTGGGGGACAAGGTTAAGAGAACCGTGGTACTAAAATACATCAAGAGACATGCCCCCGACGTGGTGCCGCTACAAGAGACTCACTTGGTGGGGAACCCATGTAAAGCTCTCAACAGGTGGAGATACAGCCTTGTGGCACACTCAGGCTTTACCTCGGGATCGAGGGGGTTGGGGATACTGCTCAGGAACTCCTTTCCCCAGACGGTCAAGTCCACCTGGGTAGACACAGGAGGGATATATGTGGGCATCACGGGGCAATGGGAAGGGAAGGTACTGACTCTAATGTCGGTCTATGTCCCACCGGGCCTTCAGGAACTTGCCTTTAAGGACCTTGGTGCCATATTGTTAACAGTACCAGAGGGACTTCTGCTGGTGGGAGGGGATTTGAACGCAGTAGTTGATGGCACCAAAGATAGGAGTCCCCCAAGAGTACTCCATGCGTCCAACAGTTGGCTACCGGACTTTTCTGGGGGCTATGGGATTACAGGATCTATGGCGCTCGTGATCACTTGCTGGCCCCCTCAGATCATCTGGCAAATATACGGGAGATCAGACACATGGCTAGAGGCATATCCGATCATTCTCCTCTTTGGGCACACATCGTGGTTGGTAACCAGAGGGTGGGGAGGGGACTAAAAGGTAAGTGTCATCATGGTCAAAGCTGCAAATGCCGGGGGGGCGTGGCTTAGCGGCGCATCAAAATGGCCACGAGCTAAGGACTCTCTGCAACAACCCCCTTCCCTAACGCCAATCCGACGACCACATCCGAATCCTACGGTCAGAATCAGCAATCGGAATTCCTGCGGATTCCAACAATACCAAGACCGAGGCTATTGAGGAGCGCAAACCAAAGTTACGGCCGTCTCCATTTTTGGCCTGTGATCCGGAGTAAGATGGGGTCTAGAGTGCCCGGCGCGCCCCGCACCAGTGTCACCTCTGCGGCCAGCGCTCGGCGCTCTACCCGGAGGGGCGCCCGCAGCCCGCCCGGCCTGGCAACAGCAGCTGTTCTCCGCGGTGAGTGCCGGAGCTGCGAAGCGGGACCTTCTCCCCCCTCCCCGTGCACGTCGTGGAGTGCAATTATAGACGGCAGGGAGCTGGGGGCAGGCGGGGGCGGATGAGGAGGCCGGCGAAATAATTGCTCCTTCACCCAGCACAGAGAGGCGAGGCCTCCAGGGCATCAAACACACGCTGCACTGATCTGGGAGAAGACACGGGCCCCAGCACCAGACAAGGGGAGTTAAAAGTGATGATGCGGAGCCCCCCATGGAAATAATGGTGGTAGCCTGCATGGAGAAAGAAAACACTTCCAGGGCATGCCCTCCACGTTTGCCCTTACCCCAAATATAACCGCTACACTTCCCAGTTTCGGGCTGAAAGAGGTGGGATCGGTTGGGTGTGGCACGCGGGCGCTGAAGAGTGGAGAGGCCCACAGCTACAGGACACCAGCCTGCAGTGTATTTCGCTGGGGCGCAGCACCAGGTGAAGGATAGTTCCCACTTGAGCCTGAGGTTTGGCTGCCCCCCTGGGCCCTACCCCGACGATTCCTGGAGGGCCGCCTGGGTGCCCCCCCGAGTTGCACAACACCCTCAGTGACTTGCCGCACCAGCGCCTTTGGGACTTGGAGGGATAGAGGATCCGGATAGATAAGACTCGCCAGTGTATGCGACGCCATAAACACACTCCTGACACCGGAGGACAACCCCAAGTGTGGCACCCCAGCAGCCCGCATCAAGTCGGTCGAGATGTCGAACACGAGGGGACCACAGCCGGTCCAGAATAATAAATTGGACAGATACACCTGCCCGAAAACAGGTCCGGCTGAACCGCCCCCGCCCAAAGTAGTGCCGGGGGCAGAACCTGCTGCAGATGCCCCGGAACACACCCTAAAAGATGTACTTGACGCAATCGGTGGGATCTGCACATCTCTGGAGCAGAGAATGGACGCGATCTCCTCGGAGGTAACAGCCTTGTGGAGGATACCAACCAGCTACAAATTGAAGTGCGAGAACTGCAGGCATTTCGGAAAATCGCTGAAGGAAAACTGGATGACTACGAAGGCCGCAGTAGGCGCAATAACGTACGCATCCTTGGTGTACCCGAAAAAGCGGAAGGACAAGTGACAGACCTATTCGTGGAAAACCTAATCACCAAACATCTTCAACCAAAAGGTGTATCTAATATCTTTGTCGTTGAAAGGGCCCACCGGGTCCCGGGGGGACGTCCGACTCCAGGAGCCCCTCCTCGTCCTATACTGGCCAGACTCTTGAACTATCAAGACAGAGACCTGATATTGCAGATGGCCAGGGTTGCACCACCCATCCGACTAGAGATCTTGGAAGTTAGCTTCTTCCCGGACTTCACGCAAGCGGTACAGAGGCAGCGCAGATCCTTTTTGGGGGTCAAAAAACGACTGAGAGACAGGGGCTTTAAATATGCCATGATGTTTCCGGCCCGCCTCTGGGTGGAGGCTGGGGGACGGACCAGATTCTTTGATGCTCCTGAAGATGCTTCCGAATGGCTTGATGGCCTGAAAGGCTCAACGGCACGCAGCTCCCAGAGAAACTAGGAGGTACTGGGGCCTTGGCCCCCTGTTGATTTGTGCATGGGTGTATGGGCGGCATCCCCAAGGGTGCCGGACTCGCGGTGCTGAGCTGGGTGGGGTGTGAGACACCAATGATAATTTCTAGATCAACCGACTTAGGATGAACATTTCCATGGCATCATGGGAGGGGGGAAGGAGAGTATATCCCCCTAGTTTTTTCACTTAGCTCAAGTATAGGGCGACAGGCACTCTGCATAGTTGTGATCATGGGCAGTTCGGAGCCCGTAGTGCAGGGGAGCAGGGAGGGGGGCGTTGGGATGGGGTTAGTTACAGTTTTGGGGTTTTAGGGAATCGTTAAGGCATCACAGTCCGACAGCGTAGGATCTATGATAACACGTAAAATACACATGTGTACTCAATGGGATAAAGAGTTTAAGATGTTGAGCTGGAACGTAAACGGATTGGGGGACAAGGTTAAGAGAACCGTGGTACTAAAATACATCAAGAGACATGCCCCCGACGTGGTGCCGCTACAAGAGACTCACTTGGTGGGGAACCCATGTAAAGCTCTCAACAGGTGGAGATACAGCCTTGTGGCACACTCAGGCTTTACCTCGGGATCGAGGGGGTTGGGGATACTGCTCAGGAACTCCTTTCCCCAGACGGTCAAGTCCACCTGGGTAGACACAGGAGGGATATATGTGGGCATCACGGGGCAATGGGAAGGGAAGGTACTGACTCTAATGTCGGTCTATGTCCCACCGGGCCTTCAGGAACTTGCCTTTAAGGACCTTGGTGCCATATTGTTAACAGTACCAGAGGGACTTCTGCTGGTGGGAGGGGATTTGAACGCAGTAGTTGATGGCACCAAAGATAGGAGTCCCCCAAGAGTACTCCATGCGTCCAACAGTTGGCTACCGGACTTTTCTGGGGGCTATGGGATTACAGGATCTATGGCGCTCGTGATCACTTGCTGGCCCCCTCAGATCATCTGGCAAATATACGGGAGATCAGACACATGGCTAGAGGCATATCCGATCATTCTCCTCTTTGGGCACACATCGTGGTTGGTAACCAGAGGGTGGGGAGGGTTTGTCCCATCAACCCATGGCACCTTCGGAACCCTGTGGTACGGGGGGCACTACATTCTGCAATCAAACTATATTTTTTAGAAAATCTGGGCTCGGTGAGCTCCCATCGGACACTTTGGGAGGCATTCAAGACAGTGGTCAGGGGCCAGGCCCTTTCCCAGATAGCGGGCGTGAGGAAGGAAAAGGTCAAGGAGGTGGAAGCACTAGAGTCAGAGATCCTCCGACTGGAGGAGGAACTGGCAGAGGGATCTACCCCAGACTCCCTACATGCCCTCCACCTCAAAAAAGAAAGCTACAAGGCCCTGGTGACAGATAGAGCCAAAGCGCTGGGAAGGGAGACTCTAGGAAGGATATATGATCAAGGAGATAAGGCCGCAAAGTTGATCGCTTGGCTAGACAGGCAAAGGCTAGCTAGCAGGCTCGTACCAGAACTCACTGACGAAGCTGGCCATACGATTACAGAGCCCCAAGACATTGCTAACACATTCGCGGCCCACTTCGAACAGGTCTATTCCTCACAGACCCGATGCACACAGCAAGACTCCCTAGATTTCCTACGAGACATCACCTTACCTAAACTATCAGCATCAGAATTGGAATATTTGGAAGGAGCATTCACGTCAGATGAGATGACGCAGGCAATTAAGGGGCTTCGGTCGGGGAAAGCCTCAGGGCCCAACGGCCTCCCGACCGAACTATACAAACTCGGGACGGACATCCTTGCCCCCAACCTGTGTAAAATGTTTGCAGAGAGTAAAGAACTCGGGGCGCTGCCTCGTGACCAGAGGATAGCTACTTTAGTAATGATCCACAAAGGAGGCAAACCCCGAACAACCTGTTCCTTCTACAGACCAATCTCCCTACTTAATGCCGAACCCAAAATTTTAGCAAAACTCCTGTCCAATAGGCGGATCAAAGTCATAAATAACTTAGTACACCCTGACCAATCTGGCTTTATGCCCCAGCGTAGTACAGCGTTAAACCTCCGCAGGGTACACGGTTGATTGGAAGGGCGGCAACCATACAGGAAGAGGTGGTATTAGTGTCATTAGACGCAACCATGGCATTTGATATGCTGGAATGGACATACTTATTTGCTGTCCTAGAAAAAATGGGTTTTGGGCCCCACTTCATCCAGTGGGTAAGACTCCTCTACACGAAACCTCTAGCCCAGATAGTTGTAAATAACAAAAAGTCTGAAGTGTTTGGACTCCATAGAGGGACCAGACAGGGATGTCCGTTCTCCCCCCTCCTTTTTGCTCTGGCCCTGGAACCCCTGGCGTCCTGGATGCGTAGAGACCCGGTGATTGGTGGCTTCAAGTGGGCCGAAACGCGAGAGGACCGCATCTCCCTTTATGTGGACGACATTTTATTGTTTTTAACATCCCCAAAGGCCTCTCTCACGGCAGTGCTTGATATCTTCACCATATTTGGACGATACTCAGGCTATTCTATTAACTGGGTCAAATCAGTGCTGTACGTCCTCAAGGGACTCCTTGCTGGCCTGCCCAGGAACTGTCCTATACAGATCTCCACACAGGGTTTCAGATACCTGGGTATATACATTACCCTTGATCCCGCAGCCAGATTTGAAAAAAACTTGCTCCCTCCTTTACAGAGACTCAAGATGGACTCGGAGCGGTGGATGACGCTCCCACTCTCGATGCTGGGAAGAGCATCGCTATTCAAAATGATGTCCTTGCCCCGGTTCCTTTATGCCCTACAAAATTCACTAGACTTGGTACCTGCAAGCTATTTTAAAGAAATAGAAAGTTTGCAACGCCGCCTACTCTGGAATGGGAAGCCACGGATAGCGCTCCCTAAATTAAACCTCACATGGTACGATGGAGGCATTACCCTCCCTAATCTTAGAAAATATTATTGGGCAGCCCATCTGGCAGCCATCAACCATGGCACCTACAGACAGATGGATGATCCAGGCTACGCGATGGATCCCTGGGTACTGCTGGGAGGGAACTACCAACGTGCGCTATATTCAAGCGCAGGAACGGACTGCCTCACTGGACCAACTAAACGCTTGGTGCTGGTCTGGCAGGCAGCCAACAAAAGTCTGGGATGGGATCGCAAGTTGACTCTGGCCACCCATCTGTGGGACTCGGACCAGCTGGGAAGCCTATGGACATCTAAAGGGTTTGACAAATGGGACCTAATAGGTATATCAAAAATAGCCTATCTATGGACAAAGGGTCGGATCAAATCATTCCCAGCCCTGCAGCAGGAATACGATCTTGCTCCCACAGAATATTTTAGATATTTACTGATCCGTCATGCGTTGCAATCCTGTTTGTGGAATGGAGACGTCCTCCCGGACTCTTCACCCCTTGAGGACAGACTCCTTGACGGATACTTACCAACGAAAGCCATATCACTCACCTACAAAAAGTTAGTAAACCACACTGGAGATCCACTTTTGAAAATGCGGGAAAAGTGGGAAAGAGACGGTATAATCCTAGATGACGAGGACTGGACATGCGCACTAGCCTCCCCAAATGAGGTTGCTATCGCTGCCAGGGTAAGGCTGGTGCAACTTAAAAAACTTCACCGAATCTATATCACGGGACCTGGCCTGGTACGGATGGGAAGAGCAATGGATGACCGGTGCAGGAGGGGGTGCTGGAGTAGGGACACATTCCTCCACATACTGTGGGAATGCACTTATATACAGAGGTATTGGGAAAAGATTCACGAGGTGATGGGCGAGGTATTACCAACGCACTTCCACTGGAGGCCAAGAGATGTCTCCTCAACGTGTGGGAACCCACAGATCTCAACAATTTACGTATCACATTGGGCCACGGTGGGGTTCATGATAGCTAAACGGAATATAGCACAGAAATGGGGGGCAGTGCGAGCACCTGCGGTGTCCGCATGGAAAAAGGATATGGATTGGTGCATGCACCGAGAAAAATACGTATACGTAGCTAGGGGTTGCCCCAAAAAATGGTCCCACATATGGTCTGACTGGAACGAACACTGAGGGAACATCTGCGCCCCCCGCTACAACCAGCCCACGATGAAACAATTTAGATATGACACATGTTACTGATTGTTGTAAAACATACACTTTCACTTGCCCAAACTATATTGTGCAGAATTATGTGACTGTACTGTGATTTGCCATGCAATGTTGATTCCAATTGTTAATAAAAAGATTTTTTTTTTTTAAATAATTAAAAAAAAGCTGCAAATGCCAAACAGCATGTATGATTTCTGGTCCTAACACATGAAACACTTTTGGGGCAAAGTAGTGGTTGAGTCCCATACCCACAGAGATGTGGTGAGGCTAACAGTGCTGTGAAAACCTAACATACTCTCGACCATGTGCAGACAAGCACCACCCATGGGGGCTGACAATGCATATAGAGTACAATGACACAAAAGCAGAATTGACCTTCACAAAGCATACACACATCTCGAAAATAGACACACAAATCAAAACAACCTGTGTAGACTGTAGGGGCCCGATTCACAGAACTAACTTAAGACAAAATCCTAAACTTACTACCATTTTGGTATTCACAGAAGGCACTTACTCATTTTGGTATTCACAGAAGGCACTTACTCATTTCGGTATTCACAGAAGTTAGGAGTCCTAACTTTAGGACTCCTAAATGCCTTCTGTGAATACCGAAAGTCTTAAAATTAGGATTTTTCTCAGTTTAATAGTAGTATAGTTAGGACTCCTAACTTTAGGACTCCTAAATGCCTTCTGTGAGTACCGAAAGTCTTAAAATTAGGATTTTTCTCAATTTAGTAGTAGTAAAGTTAGGACTCCTAACTTTAGGACTCCTAAATGCCTTCTGTGAATACCAAAAGCCTTAAAATTAGGATTTTTCTCAGTTTAGTAGTAGTATAGTTAGGACTCCTAACTTCTGTGAATACCAAAGTGAGTAAGTGTCTTCTGTGAATACCAAAATGAGTAAGTGCCTTCTGTGAATACGAAAATGGTAGTAAGTTTAGGATTTTGTCTTAAGTTAGTTCTGTGAATCGGGCCCTAGGTGTCAGCTCACAAACTCCCATTCCATGCCAGCAATGGGACCTAACAACCAAAATGAATCTGCAGAATGATGTGATATGACTCACTGGGACAGCAGGGTAAATCACAACATCCAGACAATGGCCCACAACAGCAATACCAAAGCACTGGTGCAGATGCACAAACACAAACAGGCAACCTCACACTGCACATCTAACACAACATGTGTGTATGTGTGTCTCAATATCCCCAGGCAACTACACAACACATGAGGGGGGCTGAACCACTGTGAGACAGATGTGGACACAGTGCCATACAAAAGTAAACCGTAAATGGTTCCCCCTTAGTGGGCAATCAGGCTTTGTGAGATGAGAGGGAGCACAACAGACACATGCAACATAAGCTGGAATGAACAGCAACTAACACAGCAAGAGACTGACACACAACAGCACTACCCCCAGGGACGAGACATTGGGGTGACACAAGCATGCATGACACGTCCAGTGTGCTGACAAAGGTAGATGTCGTACAAACTGTGAAACCCAGACATGTGTCCAGTGCCACAAACGTATGTCACACCTACACAAACACAAATCACTCAGCATGGCCCGTCATCCATGGACAAACGGGAGCTAGGGTCCCATCCATACAAACATTTACAACAGTCCACCCTCAACACAACACACCCTGAACTGCACCAATGTGCATCTGTGAAGCCCACTTGGACAGGTGACATTGCACATGCTCCCATGACAAACACAGTAATGTTGGGAGGAACTAAGGTGCACAGACTCATCCAACAAGGACAGTTTACAACCCTGGTGAATGACAGACATACTGCACAGTATGCGGTACATGGCCATGATGTCAAAGCTCACATAACCTTCTGAATACCTGCCACAGTCCCAGGACAATGCAGAAGCCATGGAGAACCACAAGGCACACATGCTGACACCTGCAAACATTGCAGCCCTGAACTGGACAAGTGGGAGCAGTCACACACACATACACATGTCTCAATAACTGAAAGGTACCACCTAGGGACAACTACATGATATTGCGAACAAACAAGTGCCTTGGGGACCCCTGACTATGTCCCATCTGCATCTCACCACATCATCACCACTCAGAACAGACAAATCCCATTGATGAAACACCAATTAAGTGTAGTGTGTCATACACCCACACATCTGGTAGCCCATGGCAAAGTTGTGGGATGAACACAGTACCACTCAGCAAGCATCAACAACAGGAACATATCAAGGGAACACTGCCTGTGTATGAAAAGAATGTCTGACAGAATATCGACGGACAGAAAATCGACCTACAAAAATATCGACACAAAAATATCGATGACAAGAATATCGAGATCCTATCTACAACATGGTAAGTACAAAAATATCGAAAATAAAATATAGAATGTCAAAAATATCGTTAATAAAAACATAAAGTATTTTTTAGTTAAAAAAAAATATGTAAAATAAACCAAATAATACTTATAAATAAAATAAACATAATTAAATATATGTTATAATGTTTAAAATTAATAATTAATATATATAATTAAATAAAACATTAATTAAACATATACATATAATATATAATATATATACTTACTTAATAATACATTTTAATAATTATTTTAATAACTTATAACTTGTTAAAAATTATTATAAATTACAAATACATCATACACATAAAACAATAACATGAATAAAAATAAAATAATTATATATAACACATTTAAAAAATTACATTTAATTTGAATATTGTTAAAATTAATTATATATTACATTAGCCAAAATAATACAAAAAATATTAAATAGCACCGACAATAAAACTACTACTCCAGCTCCAAAAAAAAACAGTAAAGAAAATGTTGGATAGCGTAGAGCTAAAAATTACTATTTCCACTCCAGGGAGTGTAACAATAGGGAAAGTGTTGGATAGCGTAGGGGTAAAAATTACTATTCCCACTCCAGAGAATGAAACAGTAGGGAAAATGTTGGATAGCGGAGGGGTAACAATTACTATTCCAACTCCAGAGAGTGCAACAGTAGGGAAAGTGTTGGATAGCGTAGGGGTAAAAATTACTATTCCAACTCCACAGAGTGCAACAGTAGGGAAAGTGTTGGATAGCGTAGGGGTAAAAATTACTATTCCCACTCCAGAGAGTGCAACAGTAGGGAAAGTGTTGGATAGTGTAGGGGTAAAAATTACTATTCCAACTCCAGAGAGTGCAACAGTAGGGAAAATGTTGGATAGCGAAGGGCAAAAAATTACTATTCCCACTCCAGAGAGTGCAACAGTAGGGAAAGTGTTGGATAGCGTAGGGGTACAAATTACTATTCCAACTCCAGAGAGTGCAACAGTAGGAAAAGTGTTGGATAGCGTAGGGGTACAAATTACTATTCCAACTCCAGAGAATGCAACAGTACGGAAAGTGTTGGATAGCGTAGGGATAAAATTTACTATTCCAACTCCAGAGGGTGCAACAGTAGGGAAAGTGTTGGATAGCGTAGGGGTAAAAATTACTATTCCAACTCCACAGAGTGCAACAGTAGGGAAAGTGTTGGATAGCGAAGGGGTAAAAATTACTATTCCAACTCCAAAGAGTGCAACAGAAGGGAAAGTGTTGGATAGCGTAGGGGTAAAAAATTTTTAGTTAAAAAAAAATATGTAAAATAAACCAAATAATACTTATAAATAAAATAAACATAATTAAATATATGTTATAATGTTTAAAATTAATAATTAATATATATAATTAAATAAAACATTAATTAAACATATACATATAATATATAATATATATACTTACTTAATAATACATTTTAATAATTATTTTAATAACTTATAACTTGTTAAAAATTATTATAAATTACAAATACATCATACACATAAAACAATAACATGAATAAAAATAAAATAATTATATATAACACATTTAAAAAATTACATTTAATTTGAATATTGTTAAAATTAATTATATATTACATTAGCCAAAATAATACAAAAAATATTAAATAGCACCGACAATAAAACTACTACTCCAGCTCCAAAAAAAAACAGTAAAGAAAATGTTGGATAGCGTAGAGCTAAAAATTACTATTTCCACTCCAGGGAGTGTAACAATAGGGAAAGTGTTGGATAGCGTAGGGGTAAAAATTACTATTCCCACTCCAGAGAATGAAACAGTAGGGAAAATGTTGGATAGCGGAGGGGTAACAATTACTATTCCAACTCCAGAGAGTGCAACAGTAGGGAAAGTGTTGGATAGCGTAGGGGTAAAAATTACTATTCCAACTCCACAGAGTGCAACAGTAGGGAAAGTGTTGGATAGCGTAGGGGTAAAAATTACTATTCCCACTCCAGAGAGTGCAACAGTAGGGAAAGTGTTGGATAGTGTAGGGGTAAAAATTACTATTCCAACTCCAGAGAGTGCAACAGTAGGGAAAATGTTGGATAGCGAAGGGCAAAAAATTACTATTCCCACTCCAGAGAGTGCAACAGTAGGGAAAGTGTTGGATAGCGTAGGGGTACAAATTACTATTCCAACTCCAGAGAGTGCAACAGTAGGAAAAGTGTTGGATAGCGTAGGGGTACAAATTACTATTCCAACTCCAGAGAGTGCAACAGTAGGGAAAGTGTTGGATAGCGTAAGGGTAAAAATTACTATTCCAACTCCAGAGAGTGCAACAGTAGGGAAAGTGTTGGATAGCGTAGGGGTAAAAATTACTATTCCCACTCCAGAGAGTGCAACAGTAGGGAAAGTGTTGGATAGTGTAGGGGTAAAAATTACTATTCCAACTCCACAGAGTGCAACAGTAGGGAAAGTGTTGGATAGCGAAGGGGTAAAAATTACTATTCCAACTCCAAAGAGTGCAACAGAAGGGAAAGTGTTGGATAGCGTAGGGGTAAAAATTACTATTCCCACTCCAGAGAGTGCAACAGTAGGGAAAGTGTTGGATAGCGTAGGGGTAAAAATTACTATTCCAACTCCAGAGAATGCAACAGTACGGAAAGTGTTGGATAGCGTAGGGATAAAATTTACTATTCCAACTCCAGAGGGTGCAACAGTAGGGAAAGTGTTGGATAGCGTAGGGGTAAAAATTACTATTCCAACTCCACAGAGTGCAACAGTAGGGAAAGTGTTGGATAGCGAAGGGGTAAAAATTACTATTCCAACTCCAAAGAGTGCAACAGAAGGGAAAGTGTTGGATAGCGTAGGGGTAAAAATTACTATTCCCACTCCAGAGAGTGCAACAGTAGGGAAAGTGTTGGATAGCGTAGGGGTAAAAATTACTATTCCAACTCCAGAGAATGCAACAGTACGGAAAGTGTTGGATAGCGTAGGGATAAAATTTACTATTCCAACTCCAGAGGGTGCAACAGTAGGGAAAGTGTTGGATAGCGTAGAAGTTAAAAACTAACATAGTTATAAATAAAATAATTATTTAAAATAATTAGTGATTTAATTATTAAATAACTCAAAATTATTTACAAATACCAATAAATAATTATTACAAACATAACTACCAAAGAATAATTAATTAACAATACATTAATAATAAATACCAATAAATAATAATTAATAAATATTAATTACCAAATAATAAATATTAAAGGACACAATATTTTTCATCACCAAAAACAGATGAATTATTAAAAAGTAAATACCAATTAAAATATATTTAACCATTTAAAAAAATATATACCGCAAAATAATAATTATGAAACATTAATTACCAATCAAAAAATATTGAACTATTAAATATTTTTCATATGCCAAAATAATAAATATTGCACATTAATTACCAATTAATAATTACTTATTAATATATTAATTAGAAATATCAATGCATAATATTTAATTATATTTAATTCACAATTAATGATTAATCAACAATTAATTATTTTTCATAACCAAAATATTATAATTTAAAATATTTACCAATTAATAATTACTGTCCAATTAATTAAAATATCAATACCCAACAACTAATTTAATAATTACTTAATTAGATTTCAATTACTTCCAACACTATTCCCCTATAAACGCACGACACACTCCACTAATAAAATAATACACTTAACATAATTATCAATTAATCAACTAATTAAAACTAATTGCCAATTCATAAAAATTAATTACCAATTAATACTTAATTAACAATAGTATAATTATCAATACCAATAAATGAAAATAAATTATTAATTAATTACAAATAAATTACTTCCCACCCTATTCCCCTATAAACCCACAACCCGCTACAGAACTTAAACGCAAAAATGTATTAAAATCAATTTATAATTCCTAAAAATGTATAATTAATTCCATATAATTAAATTACTTCCCACCCTATTCCCCTAAAAACCCACAACCCGCTACAGAACTTAAACGCAAAAATTATTTAAAATTAATTTATAATTCCTAAAAATGTATAATTAATTCCATATAATTAAATTACTTCCCACCCTATTCCCCTATAAACCCACAACCCGCTACGGTACTAAAACACAAAATTGACTTAAAAAACCATTGCTAACATATAAAAATTGTATACATATATGTTAAAACCAGTAGAACACTTAACTAAAAACATATAACACATACATATTAAATACATAATAAAATACATAACAATAATATAAATATCGATATTAGTAACATCAATATTAGTAAAATCGATATATTTGATGTCGATATTACTAACTTCGATATTACTAACATCGATATTAAAATACTTACCTTAGGATCGATATTCTGTCCATAGATATTATTGACATCGATATTCTATCCCTTCGATATTTAAAACTCGATATTTGTGTAGGTAGATATTTTAGTTTCGATATTTTGGCTGCTCACCGTATGAAAAGGGATGTGGACACACACACACATGTCCACACAGCACACAACATGGGCCCAGGCAATGTCATGGAACAACACACTTACTTGACGGGATTCAACTCCTGTGGAAGCTCAGCTGTGCCAAACATAGCCTCAGCAGGTCTCAGTCATGTCAGCAGAACACTTGGTCAGTCAGCCATCAGTTACCACACAATGAAGGCTCTGGTCACAACAGCCTGGGTACGGCAGTGTCCCTTAAGTCATCTGCACATACTCAATACATATGTCCAGCAAGTTGCACAGAGGACCCAGTTGCTCCTACACCAATGATGCCACACTTACATGTCCAGTGGAGATGCGCCCACAATCAGGGAAATAAACATTTTGGACAATGGGAAGCACATCATATGTGCATGTGTGCAAGCCACAGATGTGACCATGCAAATGAAATGTTTACAGAGATGTCCACAAATTGTTAATCATGACACACCCAGTTAGCTACAAAGGAAGATATTTCATGGACCACATGGAGTACCTCACATCAACACCTCAGTATTCAACAGTTGAAATCCAGCATTACAACTGCAAGGTCATGCTAAACATCATCAACATAATGTACAGCTAAATCAAGTTCACAAGGATAAAGAAAAAAGCTGTATTCAGCAAATGAAAAATGCTAAGTCCTTTCAAAACAAAGGCCAATGGCCAGTCCATATCCAAATGTCAACAATGTGATTTGAGTGACAACTGTCACACGTTGCTTGCCTGCACTGGTAAGGACAGGGGACATCTCCTCGGAGGGGCATACATGGGGGCAGGCCAGGGACAGGATCAGGGCGCAGCAGAAGGAGGCAGTGAAGGGGTGGTGGAATGCACGAGAGTCACTGGCAACTGCAGTGGAGCTGACTGAAGTAGTGGGTGCAGTCACAACTGTGGGGCACAAGTCAGATGGGGTGGGTGCCGGCACAACTGTAGTGGGCAGGTCAGATGGAGTGGACTGGATCTCCACTGCAATGCCCAAGTCAGACGGGGTGGTCGTGGACTCCACTGCAGTGCCTAACTCAATGGGAGCGGAATGGGGTTCAGGTGAGGTCGGCAGGACAGAGGTGGGGGACGTGGTCCCCACATCAGTGGCACAAACTGTCTGACCGGGGGTGGAAGAGCAAGTGGTAGGGCATCAGCATTTTGGGGATGGTGTATCTGTGGGTGGGGGAACCTGGGGCAGGGTGTGGCGGGGAAACTGTGGAGTGGTGGCCTGGGGGATGGAGGATGGAGACTTCGTCGTGGAGCTGCGGGGCAGGGGGGCCTCAGTCTGACTGTGCCTGGGGATGGGTGTCCGGGTGTGAGGGGCACTCCCCTCTGTGTGTGGGGACTTCCTCTTCCCTTTGTAAGATGGATCTGCTGGGTCAGTGGGGAAGAGGCCAAGGTCACAGAGGAAGAGCTTCTGTGGAGATGGGGTTGCAGGTGAGGCATGGGAAGGGGGCTGAGAGGGAGAGGTATCGGAGGACTGCGGAGTGGTTGTGGATGACTGTGTGTGTGTCTGCAAACCATCCCCTGTGAGTGTGGTATCAATCCCCTGCGCTTGCTTGTGTGCACGTCTAGACCTTGGTTTGGGTGTCTGTGTGCTGCCCGTGTCTGTGGGTTTGTGAGAATGTGCAGGTGTGTGTGTGCTTGGGACAGGTAGGATGCTAGGAATTGTGGGAGGTGCAGGGGTAGGAGGGGTGTGATACTGTTGGAGGAGGGACACTGCTTCCGTCAGGGAGGAGGCCAGACTGATTGGTCGTCTGTAGGGCAGACATGCCCGATGAAATGCCCTCCATGAACGACACCAGTTGTGTCAACAGACTGGTGTGTGCATGGAAGTCACTCAGCATTGATGTCTGCCCTACATGGATCTGTCTAAGCAAGTCCACAGATTCCTCGCTCAGGGCAGCAGGGGACACAGGGGCAGGGGGTGCGGTGCCTGGCACAAAGGAGACATGCTCCCAAACACGGGAGCCTCCACAGACCTCTGGGATGGGAGCTGTTGGGAGGGTGACAATGGGGGTGGTGGGGGCAGTAGCGGGGACAGCCTCACTAGCTGGGGTTTGGTGGCTGCTGACACCCGCCTCCACAAGGGAGTCATCCTCTGAGCTGCTGTGGCCCTCAGCTGGGGTGGATGGTGCTGAGGACTCCTCGGTGTGGCTCCACTCGCCCTCCATGCCACTGGGTCCCTCCGACTCCTCGCCTTCTGTCCCAGTCAGGCTCTGTGGCTCCTCCTGGTCCGTGGAGCTGTCCCCACCTGTGGATGTATCTGGATAAAATTAGTAAAAAAAGAGAACAACATCAGTCACCTGCACTGACTGCACACACCACAGTGAGTACATCACATCACAGGGCAATCCCTGGCATCATCAGGTGAACACTGCTCAAAGTGCTCACACTGTTTAGAAAAAGCCAATTGTCACACCATCAACCATGGCACTCATATCCCTCCTGGACTTGCACCCATATGGATGTTGCATGTTGGATGTTCTCATGTCCTGGTAGTCAATGCCACAATGGGGTGCATGGAGCACACTTGAACACAATGCAGGATCACTCATAGCAAGTTAAATACCATGGCACTGGCATGCCTGGAAAGTCAGTTAACACTGTCTCCTGTCACAGGGGCAGGGCATCCAGACAACAACAGTATGCACTGTGTCACAATAATAGCTCAGGGGTAAAGAAAACTCTGCAGATGACAAGTGCACTTGCCCATCCCCTGCAAACAACATATCCTGGACCCAGAAGACCCCACATCCTACAAATCAGACATATGAGTCTCTGCGAACACAACCCCCTGTACATTAGCACATCACAGTCTGCTGTGCATGTAACACAGCTGCCTGAAGTGCACAGTTGCATACACCATTGTGCACTGTCAAGTGATCACACACCTATATGCCACACAGGTCTTGTCTCTCATAGTCATATCTCAGATGTCCTGCTGACCTTCAAACTCATGAACACCCCAGTTGTATGGAAAAGGAAGCCACACCACAATGACACAGAGGCAGACACCTGAAGGCACATGTCACTAAGCACAACCTGTAAGTTGATACACAGGAGTGGGATTGGAGAGTGTTTTATAATGCCCTTGAGTAGGCATGACTGAACAGGTCTACATGAAATAGTGTTTAGCCCTAGACAGTAGTCAGGTTTCGAAGCAAGTGTGACACACTTGATATACATACTCCTGAGGCACACAAATTGGAGTCCCCTGCTGCATGTGTTTGTTTGAAATACCCCAGCCACATGTTGGAAGTCACACCAGCAATTGTAACACATGTCAATAGCACACACAGATCACATGTCAGATCTCAGGCATTGTGTAAACAATTGACCAACCCATGAAACACACAACAGAGTCACGGTAACAGATGCTGTCCGGAAGCTGAAGCATAGCTGAATGCAGGGACACAGTGCCCTAGTGACACAAGCAACAGACTGTAGGGTCCACACCTGTGGATCAGATGAGAAGGGTGCATCACACAATTGAGGGACACGAGTATTGGACTATAAGACCTACGTAATGTGGAAGTGTGACCAGGCCAAAAGACTGCAATTAGCATGTCAGACATAGTACACAGATTAGGCATGGACTTACCCACCTCCTTGCTGCTGTCTGGCATTCAGCTGCCCATCCAGGTCCGGGAAGACCACCGCCAGTATCCGGAGCATTTGGGGGTCAGGGTCCGGTGTCTGCCCCTCCTGCGAGGAGGCGACAGCTTCAGCTGGACCATTGCGATTTTCCGGGTCCAGCCCCGAAGGTCCTGCCACCTCTTCTGGCAGTTGTGGATCCGGCGCTTGTAGACCCCCACCGATCAAACTGCCCGGGCGATGGTCAGCCATATCTCCTGCTTCTGGAGGGCATCAACCTGTGAGGATGACAAAGATAAAAGTCCATTAACACACATGCTCCATATTTGTGCTGCACACAGTTGGATATACATGTCATCATCACAAAGGAAAATGAGTTACACAGGTAGTGCTCCCATGGAAAAGAACAAATGCCCTGCACGTCTGACATGTTAACAATGCCTGGGACGTTTAAGCTTGTACAAATGCAATTTAGCTGCTGAACACTTGTTCATTGCATGTCTACACACTTTGGGGGATGAAAGTACTCAGTGAGTATGTTTGCCACTGGTGTACACACTGCTAGTACTGCTAGTCAGACAACATGCACAATTAGGAAGGCAGTGGACTGCACACTCACCTGCTCCCCTGGTTTCCCATACAGCTTGCTGTACTGTGGAAGGAGCCCATCCAACAGGGCTTGGTTCTCCTCCTCAGTGAAGGTTGGGACCCTCTCCAGAGTATGTGCCATAGCAGTAGCCAGAGGATGCAGAGACAGCAGCAGTGGTAGCAGGAATGTGGTCCAGTAGCATGTAGTGCAGGCAAGTGAGCTCCCTGGGGGCCAGCCAGCCTTATATCTGTGCTGCAGAGGCAGACTCTGTGCCATGTGTCCCAAGTGATAGGTCCAACACGGTTGCATTCTATGAATCTGGCCAATCCATGGAAATGTACGACTCGTACACGTCTTCCGCATCATTCAAATCTTCACCTTCATGACACCCTAGTAATTGCAACATTGTTGTAGGCATCCAACTGAATTTCCAGCGCATGAGTCGTACAAGTTTTGAATCGGCATCCGTCTCCATGACATTCCAGAGCCAATGAGTGCGCCCGGCTCGGTCAACTGACTGTACAACGAGTTGTTCGAAAATACACATGCACCCGCCTCCATACGTTTCAATGGCCAAGGCGTACGCCGGTCTCGGACCATGCCTGCACGACACATATGCATGATAGTCATCCACGTCGGGCCTCATTGCAGTCAATGGCAAAGCGTACGCACGGCTAGGTCATGAACTGTGCAATACATACACATTGTCACCCGCGTCGGACCTCATTGCATTCAATGGCAAAGCGTACGCACGGCTCGGTCATAAACTGTGCAATGCGTACACACTGTTACCCACGTCGACCTCATTGCAGTCAATGGCAAAGCGTACGCACGGCTCGGTCATGAACTGTGCAATGCGTACGCATTGTCACCCGCGTCGGGCCTCATTGCAGTCAATGGCAAAGCGTATGCATGGCTCGGTCATGAACTGTGCAATGCGTGCACATTGTCACCCGCGTCGGACCTCATTGGTGTGACTATTTGATGGCTTCAACACACAATTACTTGCCAGGGACTCAGGTGCGCACCTACCACACTACAGCATTGGCCACACAGTGTCCCATGGCATGTAAAGCTGCATTCCCTGTGTGTTTGGGGGGGCAACATTTAGTTTGTTGTGTGGCACTTTTGTGCAGCCACTCCCAGGCTGTGCACGTGTTCATGGGGACAGAATCCTTTGTGTGTTGTGCACATTACCACTGTGATGTGCAACTGTACAGTTATGGGCATGAGTCATGGACACAGTTGCAGGTTGGATATGTTTAGGACATGTCACATACACCATGAGTCCTGGGGGTGATGGCAAGTACATCACAGTGAGACCTGTAGCCACAAATCTGATGTACACCCACAGTCTGTGTGCATGTTGTGTCTCAGATGTGGCTGAGCAAATGGGAGAAAGTCGCCACATTCATGTGGTTTGTGCATCAACATTGATGTTGTGTGTGTTTTTAAGAGACGTACATATAGGGCCTGCAGAGACAACAGTAGCCACTACCTGTGGGACTCACGGTTGCCTTGTGGCGTGTACATGATACGCCATGTCATGCCAGTGTCCATGTGGCAATACAGGGACCCTGGGTATCTGCATGTCAAAGATTTGTGATGCCTGGGAGACATCAGGTCTCACTTGTCACTGTGGTGTGTGTTTGTAACGTCACAGCAGTACATAGGTAGGGTGACACAGCCAAATGATTTGCCATTGCACTATATGGGAATTATGTGGACATGTGGACTTGAGTTGTGAGATGATGGCCATGTAGGTGACATATGTGTCCATGCCCACCAGCACACACCTCAGTACATTGTGTATTGTCATGATATATCATGTGAAATTTTGCTTGGTCATAGGCACATAGGTGGATGAACCGATAATCTTCCTTTGTGCATCTCTGTTCTGCAGGGCACCAGCTGTCCATAGACCATTCCCAGACCTTGAAACCATGCAGGAATGTGACTGCATCCAATGGTACCGCTTCACCAGGCCACAGATTGAGGAGTTGGCAGAGCAGTTGGCGCCACATCTGCTACCTGGCCGGACATACCGTACAGCACTGACCCCAGAGGTGAAGGTGATGGCAGCCCTGCACTTATTTGCTACTGGTACCTTCCAGTACATTGTGGCTACTGCTGGTGGTATGTCGCAAACTATGTTTAGTCGTGTGCTACGCGATGTCTTGGAGGGGATGTTGCATTTCCTTGACCTGTACATCAAGTTTCCTAGCCCAGGTCAATTCACTAAAATCAAGAATTACTTTTATACACTGGGGAGCATGCCGAACGTCATCGGATCTATTGATGGTACACATGTGGCCCTGATACCACCACAGGCACATGAGCAGGCATACCGTAATAGGAAACATTTCCACTCCATCAATGCTCTGGTGGTATGTCTTGCAGACATGTGTATCACACATGTGTGTGCACGTTTCCCCGGTTCTGCGCACAATGCCTACATCATGAGGAGTAGTCGCATTGCAACGCTGATGTCACAGATGCCAGACCAGTGTACCTGGCTTGTCGGTGTGTACTGACTGTTTACCACTGTGTGTGTTTGGCAATGTTGTATTCCGCCCTCCTTCAAAACTCTGCTAATTGTTCAATTGTGTGTGTGTAGGTGACTCCGGATACCCCAACATGCCGTGGTTGCTGACACCCCTCAGGAACCCTGTGACACCAGCCGAGATGTGCTACAGTGAGGCACATGGTCGGAGCAGGAGGGTTATTGAGCGGACATTTGGTCTCCTGAAAAGCTGCTTCTGCTCCCTGGACAAGACCGGAGTTGCCCTCCCATATGAGCCTGCAAAGGTGTGCAAAATTATCCTTGTATGCTGCATGCTACACAACATGGCAGTGCGGAAGAAGTTGCCTCTCATCCAGGATGACGATGACCGCCCTCCACCACCTGTGGAGGATCCAGGCCTGGGACATCATGCCAGTGATGATGATGATGAGGGTGACGTACGCACACAGCTCATCAACAACTTCTTCACCTGAATGCGAGCTTACAGGGTTGTTAGGTCAATGTATGGAATTAGCCTGAAATGTGTTGTGGCTGCTCTGCTGCTGTTTGAGTGTGTCTGTGTGCCACTTGATTGTATGTGTGCAGTGATGTGTCCATTCAGGTGGTCTGTACTCCACAATGGTGTAGAACTGCTAACTTGTTTCTGTGTATGTTTCTTGTGACATGTTTTGTGCATGTGTATTGCCTTTCTCTCCTGTTCTGCTGTGCTTTTGACTGTGTCTTGTGTCTGTCCTTCCCAGGGTACTTTGCCTGTTGTTTGGTCAACACTGACCCCTAACACCCAGAATCCAACACCAGTGTGGGAGTTGTCAATTCCCATCAAGTGATGTGCCACACACCCCTGGACTACAATTCTCCAACACTTTGTTACTGTGTGTTCACTGTAACGTACAATTACCTTGCAACTATTGTGTAATAAACATGTTGCTGATGTGTAATGAACCTGTGCTATGCTTTGTTAGGTGAGTTGTCTGTCTTCTCACATCTGAGTGACATTTGCTTACCTCACCTGTGGACTTGTTACCACTGACTGTGAATAGGTGTTGTGTCTGTGCATACCAATGTATTTCAGGTCAACATCATTGTGTGTGATGAGTTACATGGACATGGTGAGTATGTGTTGTGGTGCCATAGTGGTGTGTCTCCCTCACATGTGTCACATCAACATGACTCACATAACGGTGGTCACATTGTTGTAGTATTTGGCATGCACTGTGTTGCTTAGCAGAACAACGTCTCCACAACACATGACAAGTTGGAATCACAACAGAGGCAAGTATGGTGTACTGGAGAGTTTATTTACAAACATGTGTGAGGATAGTGCACAGTATGGTGGGTGCTGTACATTGGGTTTTGTATAGTTGGAAGTGTTGGTAGCTGAAATGTCCAGAGTAAAGTCCACTGTCATCTGCTACATTGGACCAACATGAACCCTCGATGTCATGTAGGCAGGTTGTGTTAGGTACAACATGGTGAATGGGTTGCGCACAAAGAACATTGTCCAGGGGGTCCTGTGTCCCTGTGCTGTTGGTGTTCTGTGGCCTTGGTCTGTCCATGTTGGCGGGTGTGCCCTGTCTGTTTCCAGATGCTGGAGGCGAGCGTGCAGGTGGTGCAGATGTTGGTGCTGCTGGTGCTACATGATGACTCACACCGGAGGTGCAAGGTTGTTTGTCGTCATCCGAAGAGGACAGAGACAGATTCAAACCAGAGAGCTGAGGTTCCACCAGAGTCTGGGACCGGAACTCCTTTTCATTTGGTGCTGTGTCCCCAGCACCACCTGTGTTTGGAGGAGAAACACAATGTAAGTTAGGTTTCTACAGGCATCAATGGTTCACAAACATGACATTTTATACTGTACGTCCGGATGCCTGCCTGTACACTGCTTTGTCCAGGGTTGTCACTGACAGAGATTGATATTGTTGTTGCACATTGCCCAGCCAAAATGAAAAATTTCAATGTGAATGTTGAAGTGTGTGCATGCCCAGCTCATGTATAGATTTGTCTGTACATGACCATTACTACTCAAGGGCCACCACGTTACTGACACAGGTGTGTCATCCCTGTACACATGTGAGCTTTAACAAGGACACACGTGTTATTCCACTGAGGATATGTTGTACTATTGCGGCATGTGTGGTAGCAGATTTTGCCAGTCTTTGTGTGCCACATTGGTGTATTGGTACAACATGGCTGTAATCTCTTTGGAGGAAGTGTTTTTTAACAGTGTTCCTAGTTCCCAAATCCTTTCATACAAGTGATGATGTCACCATCGTTTATGTGTCTGGTGCTGTGTTTTGCACGTGCATATGTGATTTGACTTGTCAATGTTCTCCATGGTGACATGGATTGGGCAAGGTAGCACTCTGGCTTTTCAATGCTCATGACAGTGAGGGCCGGTCGTGTGTGTGTTGCAGTTTGGCTGCTGTGAGCAGCATGTCTCCTCCAATGCAGTCCAGGTTAGACCTTGTGTCTACAGTGTCCATGTCAGTGAGTGGTGTGTTGTGTGCAGGATGCATATGTTTCAGCACGATGTAGGAGTGGAATGCAGCTCACAACAGCACCGAGTGTGAATGAAACCATGCTATGGTTTCGGCTATGTTGGTGTGTCCATTCTATTTACTGTCAGATGTCCCCGGTCAATGATGTATATGTTAGTTCCTGTGTGTTTTGTGCAATGTACCATATATGGCTCTCAAAACTTGTCATCTGCAAGACACACCTCCCCAGACCGGTCAGGGGGCACCCCTGGAAACTGCATCCCCAGACAATGAGTTTGAACATATGGTTGCAATGGCTGTGTGTGCGACTGGGTTATGTTTGGGCAGTGCATATGTGTGATTGTCAGCCACATCATTTCTCAGGCCCAGTGTCAGACATCTTGTCAGTCCATTCCCACTCCCTGTGAGGCGAGCATGGTTCAGTGTGAGCTTGATGGGCCATGTGGTTGGGTGCGGATTGTTTGTGACTTCAACTCCCATCATGCTCTTGGCTACACCCCCCTTCCCAGCATGCCCATACTTCCTTCCTCTTGGCTCTGCTTCCCTGTGAGGGGGTGTGTCAGCAAGGGCAAGATGGCTGACTATGCAGTCCTGGTGTTTGTTGGTGCCCAGTTCCCAGCAGGGCCTTGTGCTCCCCACAACAGAGCCCAGTGTCAGACATCTTGTCAGTTCATTCCCACTCCCTGTGAAGCGAGCATGGTTCAGTGTGAACTTGATGGGCCATGTGGGTGGGTGGGGATTGTCTGTGACTACAACTCCCATCATGCTCTTGGCTACACCACCCTTCCCAGCATACCCATACTTCCTTCCTCTTGACTCTGCTTCCCTGTGAGTGTGTGTGACAGCAATGGCAAGATGGCTGACTGTGCAGTCCTGGTGTTTGTTGGTGCCCAGTTCCCATCATGGCCTTGTGCTCCCCACAACAGAGCAGTGGCCATGTGGCTGGTGGCCATTTTGAAGCCTAGGCCTGCAAGCTTGTCTGGCCTTGTCTGCCAACAACAGGCCTGATTTCATCCAGTATGCTCAGAGGCTGAGCAGGTAGCCACAGCTGTATTAATCAAGTGTTTCTGTGTGGTCTGTTGAATTTAGACATCATTTAGGGCATGGATGGCATTGGATTGAGTTGGCAAGTGTGTTTTTTTTGGGGTGGGCTTTCTGATGTTGTTGGGCCTGGTCATGTGGCTGGTGGCCATTTTGAAGCCTAGGCCTGCAAGCTTGCCTGGCCTTGTCTGCCAACAGGCAGTAGGGTCAGAGCAGGTAGCCACAGCTATATTACTCAAGTGTTTCTGTGTGGTCTGTTGAATTTAGACATCATTTAGGGCATGGGTGGCATTGGATTGAGTTGGCAAGTTTGTTTTTTTGGGGTGGGCTTTCTGATGTTGGTTGTCTTAAAGACATGCTTTTGTTGTGTGTGTCTGGTGTGTGTTGGTGTGCAATGCATGCACCGTGCAGACCTTTTTGGGGCCTGTGAATGTTCGTATTTGCATTTTGTTGCTTTGAAAAGGCAGAGCAGTGTGCTTTAGCATGCATCCTTTACCTGGCTTTTATAGGCCTTTTGTCAGCTCCTGGGCTTTCTCAGGCCCCCTGCTTGTTTGTGATTTGTGAGTGTCCGTGTGGCTGGTGGACTTTTTTTGCATTGGGAGTTATTAGTGTCCTGCTTTTGCCATATAGGCCTGCATGGTTTTCCTATTGGCTTACTGCTTCCATCCATCCACCCTCTTTGCCAGCAGCAGCTCCATGGATGCTGAGATGCTCAAATAATTTAATGGCAGATAGGGTCCACCCCACTTCCATTACATTTTTATTTTGGTGGTTCTTATTAACTTTCCTATCCTTCCTGAGAGTGTAGTGTGTGACTGTACACAGTAGTATAACATAGCCCTTGTTGAAAAAAGTCATAAATGGCTAGACTATATCTTTTGTTTGCACTAGTACAGTAGTAAGTAAGTAACTGAACCACAACAACAAATGCAACATTTCACTGATGTTCTTCTCCTGGCTTATTTGCTTTTAGGTGCACAAAAAGCCAGAGGAGGAGGTGTCATCATTATCACCCGGCTACCCGTTGTACTGCCAGCCAGACAGAAGTCCTGCTGCGCATCACGTCCACATGTGAACAGAACTTGTTGTGCATCTGCATTCTGCCTGACATCTGAAGAAGATGGCCCCAAAGAAAGGTACCAGGTCCAATACCAAGAAAGTTGCCGGTGAGAAGAAGGAACAGAAAAAGGAAGTGCCATTAACCACGACTGGTGTGTTGGCCAATGTTTTTTTTGGCACCAAAAAAGTTACGCCTGCAGCAGCGTTGTCCGGGAACCAAGCTGGGAGCAGCACCTCAGCACCAGCGGTCCAACTCCACCAACCTAGGCCCCAGGGCTTTAGTGTCGCAGAAGTAGCCAGTCTACTAACGAGCAGCGATGTTGAAATGTCATTATCGCAAAGTAGTACACAATCAACGCAGGTGGAAACTCAGCAGATAAGTGTGCAGCGGCAACAAGAACAGCAGCAGCCACAACAAGAACAGCAGCAGCCGCAACAACAGCCCACCATAGTAGTTGTTGCTCCTGACGTAGGGGCATTTCAGGAAATCGAGCTTCCTGCAGACAAAGTGGAGCAAACCACTGTTTCAGAAGATCTATTGTCTTCCAGACCACCAGCAAGGAAAAGGAGGCTTAGTCCATCATCTTCTTCTTCAAGCCCCGCTTCTGATGATTGTGATGCCACTTGGCATCCACCAGCTCATTCTGAGAGTGATGCACGCCACAAGACAATGCTTCTGAAAAGGAAGGTCCCAGAAAAACTTAGTTATGGAGGTAGATGTAGAAGAGGGGGATGATGTTGATGAAGACGAGCCAGTCATCACGCACATCACTCCCGCCCAAAAGGGATTGGAGACCAACATTCTCACCCTATTCAGAAAGGCTGCTACTGAGCGGGATGTAGCACGGATATCACCAACACAGGTTACACCACCACTACCTCCAGCTGCCATATTTTCCAAGGCCTGGCAGTGACCTACATCCAGCTCAACCATCTCAGTAGGTAGTGGTAGTAAAAGTCACAGTGTAGCTGCACATGGTCACATTCCAAGCCCACCCTCCAGTTCATCTGGTATTGAAAGTGGCATATCCAGCAGTGCCAGAAAGTTCTCCTCCCCAGTTTGGGACTTCTTTTCTGTTAGCAACAAGGAGGAGAACGTTGCTATATGCTCAATTTGTCGACAAGGTGTTCGGCGGGGTAAGCTTGGTACTAACTATGGTACTGGAGGCCAAGCAAGTCATCTCAGAATACACCACACTATCGTGTGGGAGAATCAACAACTTCAGTTAAAAGAAAGTAGAAAAACTCAACCCATTGAAGTTGGTCAGGAAGAATCAGGGAGCGATATTATTGCGGTGGAAGGTGAAAAAGAGGGAGGCATTTCTAGCCCTGTCCCCAGTAGTGTAGTGGTACCACCCACATCCTCCTCAGTAACATCTGAGTGGCACCGCAGTAAGAGCCATACTAAGAGTCAGGCTGAGACACCAAGGCGACCGAGTACCGCAATGAGACAAACTGTGTCGTTGAGCAAAAGTGGGTCAATGAAAACAACAGCACCACAAAGGAAAGTAATCCAGCCTACCATAGAGAGCATGCTTAGGTTGGAGGGACAGTTCCAACGCAACCACCCAAAGGCATGGTTGTACAATGCGAAGCTGGCTAAAATGTTAGCGCTGGACCTTCTCCCTTTTTCATTTGTGAAAGGGGTGGGTTTCCTTGAATTTTTGTCAGCCATCTGCCCTAAATGGAAGGTTCCCAGCCGGTCCTATTTCGCAAGAATTGCTGTTACGGCACTACATCATGATGTGCTGGAATTGGTTGGACAAGCTTTGCAGCAGAGTGCTGTTCACAATATCCACCTGACAACAGACATGTGGACCAGTTGCCAAGCCACAGATTACATATGCATCACTGCACACTGGGTCTCTTTTGTGGGGGTTAGAGATAAGCTATCTGCATGAGGTGCTGTTGACACAGCTGCGATTTTTAAAGGTACTCGGAAACATGCAACTGTAGCCATGTTCGCCATGGAGAAATCTCATACGGCTGTAAACATTTTGCAAGAGTTTCAAAGCAAGGTTTTTGAATGGCTGCGCCCAAGAGGGCTTAGTATTGGTTTTGTTGCCATAGACAATGGCAGTAATGTACTTAAGGCTATGGATCTTGGTTCCTATTTCAGAGTTCCGTGTTTGGCGCACTGCATAAACATTATAGATCAAGATTTTCTGAAAAAAGAACCCATAGTCAGCAACTTACTGGCCATCTGCCGAAGAATATGCACTAATTTCAGCCATTCTTTTTAAAGCTCAGAAGCAGCTGAGGATCATTCAACGTGAATATAGGATGCCAGTCAAAGCACTCATCCACGAGGTGGCAACACGTTGGAACTCAACGTATTACATGCTTGATTGTCTGTTTGAGCAGTACAGGCCACTCAATGAATATGTCTGGAAAAGAGGGGATGCTACTGTAAAAGGCATGAACCTTCAGATGGAGCAATGGAGCCTAATTAAATGCCTGACTGAGATGCTTCGTCCTTTTGAGGTCTTCACATGTGAAGTCAGCAAGGTCTGTACAATGGGCCAAGCTATCCCATTATTGCAAATGCTGGAGCATCAGCTGAAGAAGGTGTCTGAATCATACAAAGGTGTAGAGGACAAAAGGGAAGGCTATGACTTAGTGGAGAGCTTAGCCCGTGGCTTAGCTGAGAATACAAGGATAGAAAATAAAATGTTGTCACAAGAACATTACATTTGTGCCACAATTCTGGATCCACGTGCAAAATTTGGACTGAAGACATTCTTTGCTTTTTCAGAGATTGATGTTGCCCGCTACAAAACTTGTATAGCTGAGGCAGCCAGTAAGTTGGAAAGCGAACGGCTGCTAATTAAAAGCACGCAAGATCAACCCACAAGAAGTACTGCAGCAGGGTATGCAGGATCAAGTGCAACTTCGTCGGCTGAGGGCAGTGCGTTTGGATCACAACACTCACCATCACTATTGACAACAGCAACAATAACTGGATCATTTGGCCCAGTAGAATCGTTAGACGATTGGTATGTACAGTTAGGCATTAATAAGCACAGTGCTGATGCACAGAGGAAAGAGCCCGAAAGCTTACCAGCAGCACCGCTGTACATTGAGCGGATGGTCCAGGCCTATCTGGATGACCCAACAGAGGTGTACATTGATCAAAACCCATTGCAGTATTGGTATAGGAAAAGGTCTGAATGGCCACTGCTCAGCAGGCTGGCGATAAGCTATCTGGCTTGCCCTGTCGCAAGTGTCTCTTCCGAACATGTTTTCAGTGCTGCTGGTTCCATTGTAACATTGAGAAGGACCAGTCTCTCGCCCAAAAACGTGGAGAGGTTAACAATGATCAAAATGATTCAGCACTTCATACCACCAAATTACACAATACATGAAGCAATGGAGGATGATGAGGACAGCGGCTCAGGTGACGGAAGTAGTGTGTCACATGATTACCTACTACTGGCTGAACCCTCCAGAGTTTGAGGACGAGCTATACTTCCCTGACAATTAGGCTTGCACTTACTGTCTTCCTCCCTTTTTTTACCCCTTTATTTGTGTGTCTGTCGTTCCGGTTACAAACTTGTGAATCACAACAAATCCATTACCACCGTCTTCTACTCTTCTTATTTAATATACAAGTTTTTTTTTTTTTTTTTTTTCAAAGCTTTATTCGACAGCATGTCATAAAAGCATGTTTACATCCTAACAATATCATAAATATAAATACTATTTTTAAAAACAATGTACAATTTTTAAAATTACATTAAACCATGATGCTGGCGAATAGTTCCGATGAATTAATACCATCAATTTAAAAAGCAAACCTTTGTAATAAAAGTAGAACAATAACCTTAGTGTCAGATACTCATTGTCCAACTTCTAGCATTTTTAGGGTACGCGAACGTATTACCCAGGCCCACCCCAAGAATTTTGCTACAGCAATAACCAAGCATGGGGTACAATCAGATTCGAGTATCCTTAGGGCATCCTTGTATCTACGTATTCCCAAATTTAAACATACTGGTTTTATCCACCTTTGACGTGGGATAACATACAATGGACAGACAAACAATAGATGGCCAGCATCTTCAATCAAATCTCGACAGTGAGGACAACTATTATCATTATTAGGTAACCAATTTTGGGTAAATGCTTTGACAGGGAGAGACCCAATTCTAAACTGAAAATACAGTTTTCTATCAGTGGGCCTCTCTATGTAATCCCAAAATGCCTCACAAGATGGAATACATTTAGTGTCAAGGTATCGTCCTGTTAGATTGGAATTCTGGCCAGAGCTAAAGGCAGATGTTAAAGTCATGTCCCAGTACATTTTTTTAAGTTCAAACTTTGAAGGAAATTTTAACCCATTTGGGTCATTCCATAGATGTCCCAGGTCTAATTTTATTAACAAGTCTCTGATTTCTTTAAGCCATGCTATAGAGTGAAAATGGTCAGCCCTGATAATGTCTTTTAGGGCAGTAGCATAATGCGCAAGTTCCGGTGTGACCATGATGCGTCGCCAATAAAGGAGTGGGCGCAATCGTGCCAAGTCCTATACAAGTTTCAGGTGTCTGCAATTTGATAGTACAGTCCTCCGAATCCAGCTCCTCCGCTCCATCATACTGAATCTCCCGCCTAAATCTATTGCTCTCATGAATGATGATTGGATGATGGAAAATAGAAGAACAAATTAAAACTTTCCTAGTTCCGCCAAAAGAAGTGGAGCAAGAATCAGATGACTACTATAGCTATCCTCCTTTCAGAGCCGAGAGAGACTGCCCATTAACTGAAAATGAGATGGAACAGGTAATGATTGATGCCATGCATTGGACGCAGAGTCGCAGACTGAGTGATTTTGTTGTGCATGAAGTAATGTCATTGTGCACTAATCATCTTTCTACAGTACACACTAAATGTAACTCAAGGTGAACTTTCCCCTTCTTGCAAATAAGAAATGTGTGCTTCTCCTGCAGCTTGATACATTGCTTTTAATTCAATACAGGAAGGGGACTCAATCTGCGCACTGAGTATGATTGACAACAGCACCGTCCATGATGATGATGGCGAAAAAGACGGCCCGTTAACTTAAGATGTGAAGGAACAGGTAATGACAATTAATGGCATGCATTGGACACCTGACTGAGCGATTGGTGATTGTGTTTTCGTTGTTTGTTTGTTGTGCACGAAGTGAAGTCAAAGTGTACTAGTAGTCTTACTGTACACACTAAAGAGTGACTCAAGTCAATAATATTTCTACTCTTGCTGTGTAATAACAACATTTTACTTCTACTGCAGGCCGATCTTCACAGTCAGTCAGTACAAGTTTCAGAGATGATTGATGGAATAATAACAAGTTAGGAGGACCTTTCATGAGTGGCATAAAAGCCTAAAGGTAAACACGTCAACAACAACCACAGCAGACCCAAATGTCTGTGTAGAAGTGGAGTCGAGTGTAGCGGTGGGATGACTGCGTTGCATTGATTTACTAACTTAAACTGTAAAATGCTATGTTTGGAATGGATAATGTGCTTTGCCTTTGTCCAACTCTTTAAAAAAAAAAAGTACTCTAAACGTAGGATGTGCTACTGCTAAGCAACGTGCCGTCAGGACTGTCACTGTGGGCCTGCTCTCCTGTTGTTGTTGAAGGTCAATGCTGGAAACAGACTAGAGTAGAGATGATGCATACATGCCACCTCGGAAAGTGTTCTTGTTGCACTACACCATAACTTGTGTATTTGTTTCAACTTTGTTTCTCAATATCCCCTTTGTTTTTCCATCTACAATTACAGGCCGGGCCTTGCCCTATACTTGGGAAAACATTACAATGCACACTTACCTTACAAATAAATCGACATTTTTTTCCAGCCGGGCAGTGGCGAGTGACGACACCCAAGATTGATGGATGAGAGGACCAAGAGGAATGCCGAGATGCAAATCCAGTCCACATTTTCGACCAGGATAACACAGTAACAGTATCAACTTTCATCTTCTTTTAAAGAATTTGATTCATTTTCTTGTCTACAATCTTTACAACAGTGTGTTCTGGTTCTGGTTATTATCATCATTAGGTTTGCTCTCTGTTTACGATTCTTCCCGACCAATATTTAAAATTTCTATTTGCTATCTGTAAAAGTATTAAGGCCGGAACAACAGAACAAGAAGTGTATGTAATCCGGGTCTCTCATCATCATGCATGCATTTCCTTTTTCTCCCTTAACATATGGATTATCGTTTGTTTGTCCATGCATACTGTTTTTCACTGTCAAACCTTTCCCCAAACCCCCTTCCCATCCATTCAACAAACCCTAACCCTCTTCCCATGATCTCTGTGACTTATTGTTGAGGTGTGACTAAATTAAATGTACACCAATACTTAATCACATGCTTGCTGGGGCAGATGTGGCAAAAGCAACAGTACCTCAATTTCAAGGCAGAGCGATGATCTTCTTCTGCTTGCCCACCCATGAGCAGTATATTTTAGAGGTGATTTTTATTTAACAAAGGAACATATACCTCAGCATTATTTGCCGGCATTGATTGGATTTGTTGTCATTCCTCATACACAGCACTAACTGTTACGCTGTATGCCTAGTCAAGTGACTCGACACAACTATAGTTTGCAACTCTGTCTAGTAGGCTATCCAAACCACCATTATGTTTTGTTGTAAAAGATTTTAGCATACTATTGTTGCTCGGTAAGTTCTGTACTGTACTTCATTCTACTACTCCTTGAACAGTCTCTCAAAGGCGATTGACTGTCTCATTTTCTTTTTTTACAAATGCTGCTGCCCTGCCAGTGTCTACTACTACTACTATACTACCACCACCACCCCAATCATGGCATGTTAGAAAAAGGAAACCATCTTCACCATGCAACCATTGCTGTGCCTAAGTTAAACATCAGGCAAAGGTAAGAGAATGTTGGGGGAGGCAGAATTAATAATGGACATGTTTTCAATTAAAACATGGCGACCGCGTGCTGAGCGGTAGCGTGCGTCCTTGGAGAAGCTCTCCGCTCCTCTCTCTCCTCTGCTAGCGTGTTGAGTTTATGCGGCGTCTCGGAGCGAGGGGTTTTCTCACCTCTCCCAGACTGGCTTGAGTTTCTTTCAGCGGATGAGTTTGAGAGCCTTGGATCGGGCTCCCGCCCCCACCTACGTCTCTGTCCCTGGGCTCTCCCTGCCGCGGCGTTGGGAAGCTGCAGCCGTGGAGCTACGACACGGCCGCAGCGCAGCGGCTCGAGGTCTCCTCCGTGGTAGAACAGTGCAGGGAGTCTGCGGTAAGGTGACGGGGGTAGAGGGATTGGGACCTTTTCCTTTCAGGCCCCCCCCTCGTCGGAGCCTTCTGAAGCCCCGGTGATATGTGGAGCTGAGTTAGGAAATGCTGCTGATCACGGACAGAGTGTCGGAGGGGGCGAATCTGTTTCTTTTGAGAGCCCTGATCTAACCTCCTGCAGAAAGAAAGTGGTTAAAGGTAAATTACGAAAGGTTAGGGGCAGAGGAGGGGGGGGCGAAGGGCAGGCACGGTACCCCGGCATCTTTTGCTGAGTGTAGCAGCAAGAGTAGATTGCAGGAGGGGGATGTTGCTGCTGATTCAATAGGTCCCCAGAGAGGGCATGTGAGAGAGGCTGTTAAGGGGAGACAAAGAGAGCTTAAACCACCTCGCATCACACCCTCCTTGCGCTCTTTTTTTAAAGTCCTGCCCCAAGTTCTGTCCATTTCAAAACCCCACCTTTCCAATCAAGATCGCAGCCCTATATGTCCAGGTGTTCACGAGAAAATGGCTTCTCAAATGGTAGCTTCTCCCTCAGCGGATATAATTTTACCAGCGCCTGGATTGGACCACGAGGAGCAGGCAGCAGAAGATGTCAGGGCAGCGGAGAAAACGACACCTAAGGGGGGTGTTAGTCCACAAGTTGTCCTAACCCCACAGGGCGGTTTATTGATAGAACCAGAGAGATTAACATCTACTGAGGCTCTTGTGAAGCAAACTACATGCCCTGATCAATCCCCTGGACTTCTAGATAGGCGAGAGTTTTGCGACAACGGGGCGGCCATAGCCTGTTCTTCGATAGAATCTTTGTTAAACTCTCTAAAAGCAGATATAAAGCAGGGGTTTATGATCTCTGCAGAGAACCAATCTGAGATAAGGGCTGCCTGCGATGTATTGGAGCGTAAAGTAGATCGGCTTAATGAGAGGATAGAAACCCTCGAAGGCACTGTAGAGGAGCTTAAAACCAACCTAAGTTCAGCCCAAGCAAAAATCCACAATCCTCTTGAGGCGGACGAGATGTTGAACTCACTAAAAGATCTTCCTCGGGGAGGTGCAGGAACCCATTAAGATTGAGAAGGCAATGAAGGAAGAGGTGAAAAAAAAATAAAAAAAAATTGGAGTCTTCCCTCTGCTATTTTTGGGTCACTAAGATGAAGAGGTAGTAAAACCCCTACCAGGTTACAAATCTAATCAGTCCTACATGAGCTGTAGGGGGGGTTTAAAAAATAAAAAAAATTTAAAAAAAAAGGAAAAAAAACAAAAATATATATAATAAAACTGTTTGCGTTAAAAGGAAAAAAAAAAAAGAGGAAAAAGAAATGAAGGGGAAAATACTTCAGAATTTGTAAATATGTTTCTGCTTGGGACACACCATGCAGTTTTCGAGTTTGGTGGAGGGGAGGGGGAGGAGAAAGGAGGGTGGAGGAGAAAGAGGGCGTAAAACTGGAATTTCATCTGTCCAGTATAGGTTGGGTAGGGTTTTCCGGGGAGGAGGGGGGGGGGGGGCAGTTGCACGGGTTGGTTAGGGTAAAAATAAAAATAATCCTCTAAAACCCAAGCCTAAGAAAAGCTTTAATAATTTGGTACTGCTTGTCTCAATAAAGGTAGGGAAAGTTATGCCAACTTAGTTGTAGGAAACCTGAAAGAGGAAGGGGGGGGTGGTGACTGCTGGACGAAATGACTCAGCTAAATTTTCTATCTTGGAATGTCAATGGCCTGCGTACTGGGAGCAGGAGAAAAAAGATCTTTCAGTATTTGAAGGACTCCCCGGCGCAGGTCATTGTCATCCAGGAGTCACACCTCCTCAAGGGTGAAACAACAGAGTTCTTGAAAAAGGAAAAATGGGTAGACAGTTTTATTTGCACAGATCAATCAGCAAATATTAGGGGGGTGCTTTTTATTTTTAAAAAACAAGCTAAGGCTCAAATCATTGAGTATAGGGAAGATAGGAGTGGTAGGTGGCTCATTGTAAGGGTAACGATGGATGGTTTTCTCCTCACATTGGCCGGGTATTACGGCCCCAATCAGGATGATTCCTCCCATCTAAATACTATTCGAGACAATCTATTGGCCTTCCAGGACCCAGTTATTTGGATGGGTGACTTTAACATCGTCTTAGACCCAAAGCTAGATAAGTCTCCCAAATCCAGAGCCTGTGTTTTATCAAGATCTAGACAAGACCTCCTAATAGCAATGTCACAATTGGGGCTTGCAGATGTTTGGAGGGAAAAGGCTGGGGACATACTGGGGGTCTCCTTTCGGAATCTTAAATACAATCACGTGTCTAGGATAGACTATGCTTTTTTTAGTTTTAGTTTGAAAGATCTATTGATAGACATTTCCTACCTTCCCTCACATCTTTCCGACCATTCGGCCATCTCTTTTGTATTGAAGCTTGAGCACAAACAGTGCTATACTTCCTGGTCATTTGACCGCACTATTCTGTTAGAAAATGAGGAAGTCAACTTTTTACGATCAGAGACACTTCATTTTATGGAGGCAAACATAGGCTCAACAGATCTGCATATTATGTGGGATGTCTTAAAAGCTTTTTGGAGGGGGGAGTATCACGCATAGAGCCTCCTATAGAAGGAAGAAATATAGGGAAGGTATTGACAATCTGGAGAGGGAAATGAAGAGCATTGAATACACCCTGGACCCCCAAATTAGATCAGGGGCACTATACGAAAGACATAGAGAGTTAAAGTTGGACCTAGAAAATGTATTACAAACTAGGGTCTCTAGAAGGTGGGAGGCGAGTAAAATCTCTCATTTTGAGTTTGGTGAGGCTGCTGGAAAAATTCTAGCTTGGAAAACCAAATCCGACCAAGCTCGAAACTATATCAGAGAGATTAAGGTGGAGGGGGAAGTTGTCACCTGTATCACCAAGGATGAAATAGGCGGGGCTTTCCGGGACTTCTTTCAGAAAATCTATAAGGAAGATATCCGGGAAGACAAGGCAGAGAGGGAGGCCTGGTTAGATCAAATTTCCCTGCCAAAGTTATCCCAAGAGCACAGCAAGATGTTGGAGAATGAGATCTCCGTTGAAGAAATCAGGAAGGCTTTGGGGCAGGTAAAGCGGGGGAAGGCAGCAGGCCCTGATGGGTTACCAGGGGAATTTTATAAGGCCCTCTTAGACGAGATCACCCCGGTTTTGGCCTCTGTTTTTAATAACATCCTCTTGAAGGCCCGGGATCTTCCAAAATCCTGGAATGATGCCACGGTGGTCTTAATACCTAAACCAGGGAAAGATTTGAAGGATTGTGGGTCATATCACCCGATTTCGCTCCTCAACAACGACTATAAAATCTTTGCGGCTATAATGACAACTAGGTTGGGGAAGGCGATAAGCTCTTTAGTTCATGAAGACCAAAAGGGCTTTATAAAGGGCAGACACTTAGCTGACCTCACACACGATCTGGTAGGGGCGATTGATATCGCCACCACTTTTTCTCTGCCTCTGGCCGCCTTTACGTTGGATGCGACTAAGGCCTTTGATAGAGTAAACTGGTCCTATCTGGCTGCAGTTTTGAAGAAATTCAATTTGCCCGAAAATTTCTGCCGCATGATCTCACTTATATATAAGGCCCCGACGGCAAGACTCAATGTAAACAATTTTCTAACAGAGTCTTTTGGAATTTCGAGAGGTACAAGGCAGGGCTGCCCACTTTCCCCTCTCCTTTTTAACCTCTATATTGAACTTTTTGTGCACAGATTCTTAGAGAGGAGGCTAGTATTCCATCATTTAGCTTTGGAGGGTGGGAAAGGCGGGTTGCCCTATATGCCGATGACATACTCATTATGACATCAAACCTCGACTCGGCTCTCCCCTCTGTGATTAGAAAAGCTGAGGAGTTTGGCAAAATCTCTGGGTACCACATAAATTCTGAGAAAACAGAAATTATGGCCTGGAATTATTATTTATTTTTTTTTTTAAAGTTTCAAAAACCTTTATTTGCAAGTAGGAGATACACAGGGCCAGTTGCCCACAGTACACATACCAATATCTGGGCTCTGCCCACATGGGTGAGTCACCCCACCAATACTGAACACAGCCATTCAGCCGACATCCCGGAGGACCGGCGGCGTCTCGATTGCCCGACGTGGGAGCAATACATCCTTCAGTGACAGGCCGCTGTGTGCAGCCCCGTCGCCACCAGCCTATGTAAAAGCCTGTGGAAATCTCAGGGAATCAGGGACTGTCAGCCCGAACTGGCGAACCCAGCCACTCTCCCATGCACTCCACTCACAACCCCTCCCCCCCACCCACCCTCCGCACGCACACTGTCCCGTCCGGTCATCCTTCCCCATCTGTGTGTTTCCGTCGGTACGTCAGCCCACCCCTGCCAGTCACCACACTCCGCCCCCATCATACCGTTTCCCAATCCATACCGCACTGTCACTCTTCACGTTGCCCCCACACCAACTACCCTGCACGGTCCTGCTCCAGTCCTGCACGCTGGACCCCCCGACTATTGTCCTCACCATATCGCAAACCATTGCCACTCTCCCCCACAGACATCCCTAGTTTGGATCAGGGGTCAGGGCACACTCAGCACTCTCACTTCCATCGCGCTCCTCCCCCTGGGCAGCCTCCCGGGCCGCCGGCTCTGGGGCCGCGGTCGACAGGTACGTTCTGTATAACCCCCAGAAATTCTTGGGACGACTTTTCGGCGGTAGCAGCTCACTATAGGTCTCCGCCTGTGTACTGCAATATAGCATATCCCTGGCCCACCGTTTCTTGGTGGGAAGAGGCCCCCTCATCCAGCAGGCTGCAACGACCCTTCTAGCAACGAGCAACGCAATGTCTACCAACCGGCGCAACGCTACCGGGAGAGGCCGGGAGTACCCTAACAGCGCCAGGGCTGGGTCTGGGGCAATCTCCGTGTCCAGAATCCGGCTCAACTCAATGAACACCTCGGCCCAAAACTTAGCGATACCAGGACAGCGCCAAGACATATGCATAAAGTCCACCACCGGGACATGGCAACGCTCGCACTCCGCAGACGCTCTGAGCCCGTACCGATGTAATCGCTCCGGGGTATAATACACCCTCTGTAGGTACTTGAAATGCACCAGTCTGTGTCGGCCGTTAAGTGATATCGCCTTGGTGCTGACGCAGCAGTACCTCCACATCTCGTCTGTGAACTCTAAGTGCAGGTCACCCTGCCAGGCGAGCCGCACCGCAGCGTGCGTACGCGCCGTCTGCCGGTCCCCCAGTCTTTTAAGGCTCGAGAGCAATCTAGGCGGCGCTACCGTTTTGATAATGTAGGTGAGTTCCGGACCCTCCGGAGGCTCTGCCATGCCCGGGCCCAGCGCAACCGCCAAAGCCCTGCGGACCCTGTGGAACTGAAAATGCTGCAGAAGCGTGTGGGCAGACTGCGCCAGTCCAAGCTGGTCCCATGTCTTGGCCACCCCATCCACGAATAAGTCGTCCATCCGCGTAATGCCCAAGGAGCCCAAAGCCTGTACCACGCCTCTCTCCCGCAGCGGGGGGAGCCAAAGCACCCATTCCACCGGCAGCAAAGGGGAATACAGAAGAGCGCAATCGTGCGTCCTCATTAACGCCTGCCACGCATGAGTCGTGGCCTGGAGGGAGTCCAGGCGCCCCACCGAGCGGCTCACCGGCTGAAAGACAACCGCGGGCAATGGGAGCGGGTCCGCGAACAGACGCTCCAAAATAACATGTGGGACGTCAGCGCTGGCATGTATCCACGCGTGCAGGTGTGCTGCCTGCACAACCCTGTAGTATTTCTCCATGTCCGGAGCCCCCAGTCCTCCCAGTTCGTACGGAAGAGTTAACACCTTCCATTGTACTCTAGTCTGTTTGCCACCCCAGGCCAACCGTATTAGGGTTTGGGTCAACTGCTTAAAGAAGGCTCTGGACAACACGATGGGGATGTTGGTGAAGAGGAACAGGAATCTCGGTAAGATAACCATTTTCATAATGGCTATTCTGCCCAACAGAGATAGGGGCAGTCGATTCCACCTTTCCACGTCTTCAACCAGCTTAGCGTATGCTACTCCATAATTTTCTCTAAGAAGCACCTCTGGGTCCTTATGCAGCTGGATCCCCAGGTACCTAACCGAGTCCGTAGTCCATTGCAGTGGGTAGTCCATTGGAAAAGGCACCGTAACCGGCGTCAACGGAAATGCCAGTGACTTGCTCCAGTTCACCTTGAGGCCAGACAGCTCCCCAAACCTGACCACTTCCCGCAGTATGGACGAGAGGTTCGTCTCCGGGTCCCGGACGTAAAGCAGCGTGTCGTCTGCATACGTGGAGATGCCAATTTGATAGGTGGGAAAGTTAATGCCCTCATAGCGGTGATACTCTCTAATAGCGCACGCCAAGGGTTCCGCCACCAGGGCATAGAGGAGAGGGGAGAGAGGTCAGCCCTGCCTGGTCCCTCTGCTGATCCTGAAGGCGTCCGTGACCCAGTCACCCAATCGTAGCCTGGCTGTAGGCCGATGATATATTGCTCCCAGCATCTGCAGAAAGGGCTCCCCCAATCCGATCTTACGGAGCACCCGTACCATAAAGGGCCACTCCACCGAGTCAAACGCTTTTTCCATATCCAGGAAAATGGCCAGCGCCTTATTTTCAGGGCTCACATGTTGCATGGTCCCCAGAACCGTGCGAATATTGTATGTAAGGTTTCTGGCCGGTATGAATCCCGCCTGTTCCGGGGCCACGAGTTCCGGCACCAGCAGCACCAGACACGTGGCCAGCACCTTAGCGTACAGCTTTGCATCCACATTGATGAGGGAGAGCGGCCGGTACGAGCCACACGCGTTAGGGGGCTTCCCTGGTTTCAGAATAGTGACTAAAAGCGCTTCGCGCATCGTGTCTGGCATGTAGCCATCCTGGCATATGCCATCAAATAAAGTGATCAAATGGGGGAGAAGCTTATCTTTGAATGCTTTATAAAAAGCCACCGTCAAGCCATCGGCCCCAGGGGCGCTGCCAGACCGCATCCCCTCCAGCGCCTCCAAGATTTTGTCCTGCTGTATGGGGAGCGACAGGAACTCTCTCTGAGAGTCGGACAGGAAGGGCATTGTGATATAGCTGAGATAGTCCTCTATTTCCTCCTCCATCTGGGCGGACTTGGCTGTGTACAGCCCCGCGTAGTAGTCCCGAAATTCGGCGCATATCGCCTCCTCCCCAGTGACCACTGTAACGGCCTCCGTAACCAGCTCGTCGATGACCAGGGGCTTCCTGCTGTTGCGCAGTATGCTCGCCAACAGCGAGCCCGGGCGCTCGCTCTCCCCATATGCTCGGGACGTGGCGTACTTGCCCATATGTTGCACCTCCCTGTCCGCCTCCCTGTGATATTCCGCAATCAGCGCTTGAATCTGGATCCCCACCGCCGGGTCCGTAGAGGGCCGCTGGCTCTCCTCCAGGGTAGCTAACTGCGTCTCTATGGACTTAAGGCTCCCCCGTATAGATTTTAGGACCCCAGAATGCTTGGCCATGGCCATGCCTCTGATGTAAGCTTTGAACGAGTCCCAGACCGTGTGGAAACTCTGAACCGAGCCCAAGTTGTTGTCGAAGAAGGTCTCTATGTCCTCTGCCAGGTCCCCCCGGAACACCTCATCTAGGAGCGAGTATGGCAGAAATCTCCATGTAAACGGTGGGATACGTCTACCTGATGTATCCAATATTAGTAGTAGCGGGGAGTGATCCAAGAGCGTGCGCGGGAGGACCGCACAGCCCCTGACCAGGGTCAGCAGCGACCGCGATAGCAGCCAGTAATCTATTCTAGTGTGGATGTCATGGTATGCGGAGTAGTGCGTAAATCCTCCCTGCCCTGGGTGCCCCTGTCGCCAGGCGTCCACCAAATCGAGTCTGGTGAGCTCCGCCTGCATGCACAAGGCAGCCGCCACCGGGCGTCGCACCGGCCCCGAGGAGCGGTCCAGAGCTGGGTCAAACGTAAAGTTAAAGTCACCCCCCCACACCATGCGGGCATGAGTATAGCGACGGCAAACAACGGCCAAGGCCGCGTAAAACTCAGGGTTGTCGTAGTTGGGGCCATACACGTTGACTACTACTAAATCATGACTCTTCCCTACGCACCGAGCTATCAGGTAACGCCCGGCCGAGTCCGCTTCTAGGACCGTCAGCGCCAAATGGGATTGGGGATTTACCCAGGTAAGCACACCCCTGGAGTGCGAGGTGAACCCCGCCGCGGCACTATTACCCGCCAAACCACGCGCGTTAAGCATGTGACTCGTGGGAGGGAGGTGCGTCTCCTGTAGGAGCGCCAGATCGATGTGGTGCCTACGCAGGAAGCTCAATACTTTCCTCAATTTTCGAAAATCATTCAACCCCCGCACATTCCACGTCAGCGCCCTAAGGGATGCTGTGCCATTATCACCAGACAGTTCACTAGGGTCTCCCATTACACATACTCTGTCTTACGGCGGGCGTGTCCCAGTCGCCCCAGTGCGAAGTATCACCCACCTACAGTGCGCAGACGACCCAAGCCAGACATTGGTCAACAAAGCAAACGACCTACCACTCCACTGTGCGTGCGAACCCCCGCCCCGATCCCCAACTTACCCCCCGCCCACAGCCGACCACCCCCAACCTGGCCAGACAGATCCCCCTTCTACCCCCCCACCCCACTAACCCACAAACACACCCCTCAAACATACCCTGAACCAGACCCCACAGGAGTCAAACTAGGCAATAGCGCTGGGGCAGAGGTACCAAGCACTGCTCCAATCACAACCTGGCAAAGAGCCAAATAGCAGCGCACCACAGCCGCCCAACCCTCGTGTAGCCTTACTGCTTTGCGAGCTGCCGTTCCATCACCTACCAGGATGTCAGTGGGCACCCCGCAACCCCCTCCCGAGGTCAACCCCACTACCAGGCTGAACAGCGCACGCAGCCTCGAAGGAACCGCCCTGCAGGCCCTCCCCCATCCATGCCACCACAGACCCAGGCCCTGCAAACTTCTGACGCAGGCCCCCATAGGGCACCCGCTCCAGTACTCACAGCGGGCTGGCAGTCCACATCTCACCCAGCATAATACTCAGAGTCCCCTGAGTTCGGAGCCGAAGGGGCCAAAAAGAACACCACAGTCAATGGCACCAAAGAGAGAGTCCCATCCGGAGGAGCGCCCCACAGCCCCGAGCCGCCGGAGTATCAGCAGCGAGTGTCCGTACAGTTCCAGGCGACCCAATCACCTTTAGGGTAGCACATGCCCCGCTTACAGCCTGAGAGACCAACAGTTTGCTTGCTTGTTCTGCCCGGCTACCCACCAGCTACTAGTCCTGCCCATCCAGGCCCGAGGCCGTCTCCGGAGCGTCCCCCGGACCCCTGGGACTACCCTGCCGCTCCCGGGACCATACCTTCAGCGATTTTTGGAGTTCCCTCGGGTCCGTGAAGAAGTGCGAGTGTCCTTGCCTGTTTATCCTTAGTCTCGCCGGGTAGAGCATGGCATAGTCCAGGCCAAGATCACGTAGCTGTCGTTTGTACGGAGCAAACTGGCGCCTCTCCTCCTGGACTTTCGCCGTGAAGTCCGGATAGATCGAAATGTCCATGCCCTCGTACTGCAGCTTGCCTTTCTCCCTGGCCATCCGCAACGCCACGTCCCGGTCTCTGTAATTCAGGAGCTTCGCAATGATGGGCCTCGCCGGCGCCCCCGGCCTGGGGCGCGGGCCCAGCGATCTGTGGGCTCTCTCCACCACAAACATGGGCGAGAACACTTCCTCCCCCAGCAAGGTGCGCAGTAATTTTTCGACAAAAAGTTCGATCTTCCCTGTCGAGGTGGATTCCGCCACCCCGGTGATGCGAATGTTCGATCTGCGGGAACGGGCCTCCAGGTCCTCCGACTTATCCTGTATGACCTGCAGCAGCTTGCTGAATTGCTTGCGGTCCGCGTCCCACTTGCGAGACCCTCATCTCGGCCGTGTCCAGTCTCTCCGAATTCTTATCAACACGCTTCGACATGCGGTCCATGCGGTATGTGAGTGCGTCCAATTTGGCATCGATAGCAGTTAAGCTGCCCTGCAGGCCTTTCTCCATTGCCACCAGCATTTCCCTGATGTCCGCTCCTGCCGCAGCCTCCGCTCCCGCGCCGCCAACGGGCACCTCCTGCCCCGCGCCGGCGGTCCCCTTAGGCTTGCGCGGGTCGAACGTGAGTTTGGGCTGCGTTTTATCTCCTTTCCCCATGACGGTGGCTCCCTGTCGCCGCACCGCCAGGTCTTCGTGTCGCATTCAGTATGTCGCGGTAGGTATCGGGACCCCCAGGGTCCCAAGGAGGCAATGAGGCACCAGGGCAGCGGCACCGAGCTCTTTTCAAGGGCGATCGCCCATTGCGCTCCCGAGTTCGGATTTGGGGCGCTGCGAGGCACCAACGCAGGACCGTGGACCCGCGTCACGCCGCTCCGGACAGCACCCGGGGCCCCCCTCCCTCCTCATACGGGCCTCCCCGGCACCACCGGTCCAAGTTGGGGGTCACGTCCACTCGTCCAGGCGACGTCCCGGCTGAGTATTATGGCCTGGAATTCCCCCAACACACAGGTGGAGGTAGTGCCCTCCATGCGGCATCTTGGAATTAGAATTACCCAAGATATAAGCAAAATCACCACCTTTAATCTTGACCGTGTATATAAGGAATGTCAGAAACAACTAAAGGCATGGAATCACCTCCCTTTATCCATCTTTGGGAGGACAAACCTTATAAAAATGTCTATCCTACCCAAATAAACCTTTTTGTTTAACTCTATCCCTACGGCTTTTGACATTAAACAAATATCTAAATGTCAACAAGGTATTAATTCTTTTATTTGGATGAATCGAGCTTCGAGATTGGCCTGGAAAAAGCTGAGGAGAAGGAGAGAGAAAGGAGGCCTTACGTCACCAGACATCCAATACTATGCCTGGGCGTTCCAACTATCCTACTCTAGAATGCTCCTAAAAACATCAGAGGACAACTCTAGAGGGAGGATGTTCCGAGCTATGTTGGAGGGGTCTGATCTTCCATCTGACTGCTTTCTCTTTAAGTTTGGAGACCAGAAATTCTTTAAAAAAATAAAATTAAAAACTCTACAATCTTTGGCTAGGAGTTGGTCCACAATCAGAAATAGAACAGGGTTGTGTTATTTTGCCAACTTAGCACCTATATGGGATTCACCAGGTACTCCCTTATGTCTTAAAGACAGACTGGCAGGTCCAATAAAGGAAGCCGGTTTTTTGAACTGGGGAGAGCTGATAGCTGGTGGTTCAATGCTACCTTGGGAGGCTTTGCGGGAGAAAGTCGGGCCAGGTCTATCTTACTTCAAGTATGTACAGCTGACTGGCTGGGCTCAGGCCTTGATAAGAAAGGGAGTCTCCTTGGGAAAATACAGCAACTTAGAAAATCTATTGGTGACAAGGCCAGGGGGGGAAAGGAGGTCGCATGTTGGTATTGGGCGATCTTGGAGGAGATAGATGACGACACAACCCTCCCTGAGGTGTTATGGGGCAGTAACATCGGCGAACAGTGCCAGCAGCTGTGGTCAAACTCATTTAGTTTACTATATAAAATCGTGAAGCCAGCCTGGCTGAGGCGAAACCATCTTTTCACTTTACATCGTGCTTATCTGTCCCCCCAAAAGCTAGCCAAATTTCAACATGGAAAAAAATGCAACAAATGTGACCTAGTTGAGGCCTCGGATGTTCATATGTTTAAAGAGTGCCCAGCCATTAGTCGTTTTTGGGAAGAGGTGATAGAAGCACTATCTTCTATGCTAAATATGACTCTAAGTAATACTCTCCCTTTGATTTTCTCTGGGCTTGATGAAAATATCCTAGGGCCTGCTAGATCCTTCCTGTTTTTTTCAATCCTGTTGGCCAGGAGACAGATTTGCAGATTTTGGGTGGACACAGTTCCTCCAACATATATGGGATGGTTATCGTGCCTACATGAAGTTTCTAAAGTAGACCTGGCTAGACCCTGTAGTATGAAAAAAAAGAAAATTGCCTTTTGGGACTATTTGATACAGTGGAAGTAGGTCTCCCGGGGTTTGATTTTTTTTTTTTTTTCCCCCCGGTCCTATGATTATGCCAGCTTCCCTGCTCCATGGATCTATAACAAGGGTCTCCGTTCGTCTTTCTGGTCCAAACAGGTTGAAATATGCCTAGATGGAGTTTCTGAAGGTCGTCCTTTTTTGTGTGTTGTTTGCTCCTTCTCCCGCCAATTTGTTTCTTTTGTTTTTTTGTGCAATTGTCCATAGCACACTAAAGGGTTTGGTGGGCAGGACAAGATAGCACAAAATGGTGGTTGGCGGATTTCCTTCTTCACACATAAGGGTTTGGCAAATGAGGACAAAAAAATTTTTACAAAAAATATATGTTTTCAATTAATTGAATTTCACACACCCCTTTGAGTCCAGATAAAGAATGCATAGACTAGAGGAGAGACTGAAAGTACTAGTAGGACAAGTCAATCAGTGATGGGTGTCACATCCATCTGTTTGTGTCTTACACAGTCAGCCAATTATTTAAATCAAACACTGGCTATGGACGGGCCTGCACCAGCAAGGAAACAGTGTGATGGAAAACAGTAACCCCACCTACAAAACATTAACAACATTGCATGTAACGTAGATAAATAGATTTAATTGACCCTAACAAAAATAAACTAAAAACCCACAAAAGCTAACCCACCCCCCTCCCTAACCCCAACCAATGTCCGTAAGAAAGTCCAGAAAATAGTCCAAAAATCCAACGGCCAAACCAGTTCCCACCCACCCAAACAAGAATTAAAAAAGGGGCAGAAGACAGGGACTAAGGTGTGGGGCGTGATTGCAGGAGGACACGCATCTGCTCCTCTAGACGGGCGACGCGGCGTCTGAGGGTGCAACAGCTGCAGCCAGAGTTGGGGGGGCACCAGAGATGGCATTGCGGTGGCGGCGGGCAGCCGTCAGACGGTGGCGCCGTACAGCTGGAGGGCTGTGGCTGGGACCCGGGGCACTGGAGGAGGCTTGAAGTGCTGCTGCAGTCTCCTCCTCCTCCCCTGCCAAGACCACCAGCCGCCGATATTCCTGCTGGATTGCCTCCAGCTTCCGGCGCCGTGCCTTGACGGCCAACTCCTTCCGATTGACTTTGGAAGGAGTAACTGTGTATCAAAAAGAAAAAAACAAGACTATTGTTAAATATACTCTTAGAAAAACAAGTTAATTATACACATAGTGGCATGGTAGAGTAGCACTATAAAGCACAGTACATAACATTTTAAATCTCGCCCGTCCTTCTTCCTTCCACCCGTCTGTCACTTTTTAGTTGAACAGTGCAGCAGGTGATCTGATCTGACTTTTAGTGTTCTCCATAAAACTTTCAAAGTGGAGTTGAAATCAGATAGATGAGGCCATTGGTTACTCAATACTCCCTCCCCTATGCCAATTAAAGAGTGTCTAGTCTAGTTCAATCTTCAAACGTTTACAACAACTCATACTTACTGTGACATCGGATCCTCACGCTAAAAAGGGTGGGGTTCCCGTGGGGACAATTAGGATGCGCCCGCCACAGTGGTCGGGCGCATCCTGTTTTTTTTACATTCTGGTGGGCGGTGCCGAAAGCAATGCTAAAAATACATGTTGTGCTTTTCCAAGCACAAGATGACAAGCCCCGCGCGGAGCGTGTCACGTTTTGCATTGAAAGGCAGGGGGGTACCATAGCATAGGTACCCTCCATGGGAGCCACCAAGCACACTCTGCATGCCTTTCCGTGGCGTCCGGCAATGCCGCCACGTAAAGGCATTGCAAAATGCAGATTATATGGCTGGCGGTATGTTCAGAGAGACACCACCACCATATTGAACCCTTTTCCGCCTGGTCGACATGTGGGGGGTCTGACTCTTTTCTACAGGGATTGCGGGAGGTTTGCCCCTGCGGGGTCGGTGGTGACCACCGCCGGCCCGGCGGGGGCAATCCGCCCGCCATCCTAATGGGGCTCTAAGTCTCAACAGTACTGTATACATACAGTACACCCTTGCAGTGAGTGTACTGTCAACAATAGTTAAGGATTATGAATCTAACTTACCACCGCCCGCCACTGGTGCTGGCACTCCCCCTACCGCTCCATCATCGGTATCGGCAGCAACTGCCACATCCTCTCCCTCCGCGTCGCCTTCGCTGGCCCCGGCAATGGTGGTCGGTAGTGCGCCTAGAAATCATTACACATTTATTAGGCATCATATACACCTCCCCCTATTGGTCAGTAGCAAGATTGAAAAATGAGTTAATAGTATAACATACATCACTAGTACAAATCAGGTAGTAGTAGAGTAGACACTAATAGTTATATATGGTCCCCCTAGGGTCATTCTAGCCTTTGCTTAGTTAGCCCGAGCCATGCAACCATTTTACCTTTGTGTCTTTTATTTTTGCACATGTGACGTTACCTTGCAGCTTGTTGTATAAGACACCTTTGAGCCCACATGACCTGCCTCACACTGCTACTGTCTATGCGCTGTGTACAAGCGGTCAACAAAAACATTAACAAGCCACTTTTATAAATTTATATAAACTAAATTCCTAGGGGATGGTGGTGCTGCCTTCCACCACTGTTCAGTTATCATGATTTAATTCCCAACTGTAAGTAAGTGTAACAATGTTTATTGTTTTAATGTTATTGATTTTCCAGTTGGTGCTGCATTATATAATAGAACAATGTACAGAGCTTCTCAATTCAAAATAAACATTTTGAACTTACATAGACTTGGTGGTATTTGGTGTGGACTTACACGAGTGAGCAAATTATAGGAAGGGTGCGCATGTGCATTGCTTCCACGACTGAAAGGTTGGGTGTATTATGTTCTGGGTTGTCTATTTGTTGGGTATCTTGGAGGGAGGGTTCGGAGACCTAATAGTTATGACAAGACACTACTATAGTCGGGCAGGGGATTGTGGTGGGTTCTGAATTTCTGATTGAGGTGTGTGAGGAAGGTCCAACCTACCATCACCAACATCCTATTTTCTTGTGCAAAGGTCTGTATGTGCAAGATCCTTACAACAGTAGTAGTATGTCCTATAGGCTATCATATCAACATAGTAATAAATCTGGTTGGGCATTTGTTAGTGTAAATTGTCAAAGCCTCAAGATTAACAAAGACTCAAGATCAATAAGACTAGAAGTACTACAAGAGGACGACCCAAAAGGACTGGACTCAATGGCTAGAGCTACTGGTGAATCTGAGTTTTATTTACAACCTTCAAATAAAGAGTGGCCAACTGGGCAAGCTTAGCTACTACAGTACAGACAGACTGATAGTAATAGTAGTACAGAGAGTCATCAAAGCAGAGGCAGGGATAACAAGATTTTTGAAACCGTACAGATCGAAGGATAATTGTTGGTAAAAAATAGCATTGGGAAACTGAAACAATAGTTTGTGAAAATTATGGTGCCGTAAAAGTTATGGAATAAGAACTATTATTAAAACAAGAAGACTTACTGGGGCCAGCAGAGGAGCCCTCGTTGGTGTCCTCCTGGTGGTGGTGTTCTCCCGCCGACTGCCCACTCCCTGTCTGCCTGCCCCTGGGTGCTGATGAACAGGAAAGATATAAGAAAGAGACAAACATTGATGGATGGTGTCAAACAAATACAATATTTTCAAAGAACAGTCAAAAAACACTTATGTAAAAAACAATTGCAATAACTAAATTGACCGATCTCATCTGGTCAACAAGTAGTATCGGGGGATTCGCGGATCGACTACTTAAGTTACTATTAATCAACAGTAATCCAGTCTTCCATTCTGATTCCAGAATACTAAGTTACAACTAAGCCTAAGTACAACGTACCACCCGACCTAGCCCACCTATTCCAGGTGTGCCAATTGTACATTAAGTATGCATTTCCACTTCTTTTAGTCCTCAACAATGCATATGGTCAAATGGAGGACACATGACTACATTTTTTGTATACACCAAATTTTGGGTTGATTGATTGATGCTGATGTTCTGCTAGTGCTAAGCCAATTACCACCACTCATTGAACAAACTAGAAAAGGTTCTAATAAAGACTGGCGAACTAGCATCACGTGACGTAACTGAGGGGGCATCATTCATACCACTAAAAAATTACAAACTCATACAAAGTACCTAAACCTAAGTATCAATCCGCCCCTATCTCTTAGTGACAGGACAAAGTAAGGACTAGAGTCACTGTAGCATTACGTAACTTAATTTCTCTAAAATAAACTCTTAGAGAATCACACTAAGCGAGCGCAAACGCAAAGTTGCAAACAAGTAAGATTAGTAGTAGCGCAGAGGAGCACCTGTGTCATAACAATCACAGAAGACTTTTAAACGTAATTAACCTGGAATGTAAGCAGCAACATTCTAGCTGGCTGGAAGAAAAAAAAGATATTCGCAATATAACACAGAGCAGAAGAACAGACACAAAGTAGTACTAATTAAATAGTTACTCACCAAGACCTGGGACCTCCACTCCTAGCAGGTCCAGCAGGTCCTGCTCACGGTCCAGGATGTTGGACCACCGGTGCGTCAACTGCGCCTGGGTGCGCCGGACCCCAGAGCAGCGCAACACTGCCCGGCGCACCTTCCCCCACCACTGTCGATGCTCCCGGAGGCCGTACCCGGACCCAGGCCTGCCACCTGCTGCCAGTGTTGAGGGGAGGTATCGCTGCACAAAGAAAATAAGTGCAGCCAACTCCACCTCCCCAAATAAGGCCCGTGCCTGCACCCCTTGTGGGAGCCGCCTTCCACAAGGAAGGTGGTCGCGGTTCTGGCTGCGACGAACCCTACCCTTTGACATGGTTCTGGGATGGGCCGGGAAAGAAAAGGTAATAAAATTTAAAAAGTAAGTAAAGGAAATAAATAGCAGGCAATAGAAAGAGTGAAAAAGTAGCTAAAAAACAAAAAAAAGTAGACAAAAACAAAAAATATAGAGTCAGGAAAATAGAGAGAGTGATAATAAATAACAAAGATCAAAAAACAGTTTTCCGAGGCAAAGGATTGAAAAGATATAGGGAGGATTGAAAATCAGGTCCCAGAACAATGCAATAGAGTGAAAAACAAGATGCCCGCGCCCATTGCGACCACGTGCGCAAGTTCGTGCGATATTTTCTCCCCGAGCAAGCAAAAAGCAACGCGAAGACGTAAAAGCGTTCGCGGACAGGAAATACGTACTGCGAACAGGCGCGAGCATGCATTGCGTGACCTGGAACAGGAAGTAAGCATCACGGGAGGGCAGGAGAAGATGGCTGCGCCCGTGAGCAACCGCATGGGTAAGTTGGCGAGCCGCGATCACGCAAAAAATACCGCAAACAGGCGGGAAAAAAACGTCCGCGTCTTCGCGATATTTCCGGCGTGTTTGCGGAGATTTTCAACATTTTCGCGATAGTTTGCGAAAGCGAATTTCACAAATTCCGCCCACCCCTAATTGAAATGGACATATTTTAAGATTGGTATAAAGTTTTAGTAGCGGGATGTTGTGTTTGTAGGGGATTAGGGTGGGGAGTCATTTTAAAATATTGGAGCTGATTATGATGGCGGTGAAACCGCCACCAGCAGCCTACCGGTGGCGGTCGAAGCACTTCTATGCCCGCCATATTACGATGGCGGGCGATGCAAACTCCGTCCACCATGGGTCCACCACAGGCAATCGTTATAATTGCGTGGTGGACCCACCACGCATCTAAAGGATGTGGGCGGTGCTGTTGGCTGCAGCACCGTCCGCAATGATAAAGGTGCATGCACCGCATTTCCCTGCACCCCGTGGCAGGCACCATGTGGTGCATGCCACTTGGTGCATGGAATTGCAGAGGGGTACCATGGGTATCCCCCAGGGCACCACCCCCTACAGAGGGGGCCCGCAACAGGCCTCCAAAGCCAGTCTCCGACAGGCAGAAAGGGATACCGTAATCCCTTCGGCAGTGTCTGCACAGCACTGCCGCAATGTTGCCCTGGTTCCCGGGTTCCATAAGGTGTCCGGAAAAGGACCGCCTTACGTAAACATGGCGGACGAACTTTCCGTCTGTCGTGGAACCATTGTGATTCCCACCGCCATCCTAATTTGGCCGGGGAATTTTCTGTATGATGACGGAAGGAAAACCACTGCTGGCCCTGTGGTGGCGGGCCTTCCGCCATCATAATGAGCCCCTTATTTTGGGGAATTATTATCTTAAGAGTGAGGATTGATGATAATTGTCCCGTGACATGTCCAGGTACCTTAGTTAACACATTTCTAAGTCTTTGGGTGCTTGTTTGTTGTGAACTGGTACTTGCTTCTAACCTCAATTTCAGTTACATTGGGGGGATAATTGTGTTCTTTGACATTTACTGCATTGGTTTCTATTGTAGTGGCTCTCCCATAGCAAAAGTTAGAGTAATTTTCCAATGTGTTTAGTTTCCACTCATTCTGTCTTGTGTATAAGTGAAGCCCATGTAGCAGAGAAGTAACTTCCCCTTTTTGTGAAGTAATGAATTTTGCTCCATCTACCATTTTTTGGTTAATCCTAATATGGATGGTGGTGCCTATTGAGACCCAAGTCTGCCCGGACGGCAATCGGAACAATTGCCAACCGGCGGAAAAGTGGCAGACATACTTTGCGTCCGCCACGATACCCCCCGCCATTATAAAGTGGCGGGGGTAAATCAGGTTGCGATGGCGGGTGGATCGCCACCGCCGGGCCAGTGGTGGCGATCCGCAGCCATCCTAATGACCCCCAAAATGTTTTATTGTGTCATTTTATTTATTTAGTTTCTATTTTTATTTAGTCAAAAAAAGAATACTTACTATTTTTCATTAATGATGTTTTTTTCGATGATTTTGTTGTAGGTTGTAGTTTGTAGAAGCTGGCAAGAGAAAAATATTTGTTAGTTATATTTGCTTTTTAGTATATTTTAATTTTGTAATTAGTTGATTTATATACTTAATTTTATATTTTTCTGTACTGTTGCTTTTGTCTCTGTTTTCGAAAGTTAATTATTGCTTTGTTGTTTTAAGGTGGACTATTATTGAAGTGTATTCTGTGAAATATAAAATAACAGGTTATAATTTTAGTATATTTGTTTATTTCAGTTTTTTAGTCTATATATTTAATTGAAGAAATAAAATACTTACTGAATGCAGTTGGTGAAATTTCTTTTGCTGATGTTGTTTTTTGTTGAATTTTGAAGAAAAGTATTTGTTAGTAATTTGTTTGGATATGACATTTATCCTTTTTTAACAGTTAGGTCTAATTGTTGGTTAATTTATATACTTACTTTGTATTATATTTTTCTCTTAGCTTGATATTTTATTTTTTTCGTATGTTATATTTGTTTTGGGGTTTTTGAGTATAGTAGTTGTGAAGTATAATTTGTGAAAAATAAAAGATTACATTGTAATTTTAGTTAATTTGATCATTTATATTATTTAGTGTTAATTTTTATTTGATTGTAATGAAATAAAAATAATTACTCTTTTTAGTTGATGGAGTTTCCTTAGTAGATGTTATGGTTTTGTCGATTTTTGCAGAAGCTGTTAAAAAAAAAAACACGTGTTAGCTATTTTTTGCTATTTTATTATGTTTAATACTTTTAAGTAAATTAGTTATTGGTGAAGTCATATACTTAATTTGAGTTATATTTTATTGTTGTTGTGTATGTAAATCTTTGTGTTGAATTTTCTAGGTGCAATTATAGTGAGGTTGAATCTGTTGCATGTAAAGGAAAATATGTTATAATATTTTACAAGCTTTTTGAATGTATTTAGTTACAAAATTTTGTTCTTACCTTTATTGATTGATGTTTGGAATTGTTTTTGGCATTGTTGTTTTTTGTTTGTCTTCTCTCTCTCAAAGGTTCGCTCTTCCTCCATGGTTGTCCGTATTTTGTGTTAATTATTTGATTGTTTTTAAAATGTTTGTTTAATTAGTTAGGGTTTTCTATTGGTTTGTGTTTGTGTGTTTTAAATTTATTGGTTGAGATAGGTTTTTTGATTTTTTCAGCTGTTACTTTTTAATTTATTTAATGTTTATTATGTTTATTTATTGTTTGTTTTTATTCTGTTTATTGTTGTTAATTAATTTTATATGTAGATAAATGTGTTTTTTTATATATTATATAAATTGATGTTTGTTTATTTTTTTATATACTTTTCATGTTCTCTTGTTTGTTCATTAATTTGTTTTTGAATTTTTAATTTATTTGTTATATTAATGTGACTAATTCATAATTATTTGTATTTTTTTATAATGTTTGGTATATGCTATATTATTGTATTATCATAGATAGCATTTTTTATTTTTAAATGTTATTTTTGATAGTTTATTTGTATATTATCGATGATTGTATGGCGATATTGTTTGTATTAATATTTTTGATGTGTTTCATTTTATTTTAATGTTATCGATATTTTTGTGTTCTATATTTTTGTAATCGATATTTTTGCAATCGAGATTTATATAAACAATATTTTTATATCAATGTTAGTGTCATTTCTATTGTGTATTGTGTGTCTATATTTTTGTTTACAATATTGTTGACTCGATAGTTCTGTATTTCGATGTTATCAAAGTCGATGTAGTGTATCAATGATCCATTTCTCAATGTGGACGGTCGCGGATGAATGCTACTGCTTGCGTTGAGAAGCCTTCCATTCACGTTGAGGAAGCATCCACTTGAGCGGCAAAAAAAAGCAGCACCCTCTTGCGCCGAACAAACACCCAGTGCTAAAAATCAGCGTGAACGGCGTGACCTAACACACACTACCACTTGCAGAACTCCATGCAACACGGCAAAGTTTTTTTGGTCACTTTCACATGGAACTCTGTGGCCTTCCCCTATGCCTGATATCTGCCACCTGACAGAATCTTATTTGCACCAATAGGGAAAAAACAAGGGGTGTAGGAAATTCACGTAATTTACTTTTGCGTAATTATGAAAAATTCCACAAAGATTATGCAAAATTACATGAAATGCAAAACATTTTAGCATCAAATGCGTCAGTGTGGCCATTTTGAATGCAAATAATGCACTTTGTCCAAAATACACGGACCTTTAACAACAGTCACTCACGTTCTGGTAGTTCACTCTGTGCCTGTGCTTCCTCACTATAACTGGCGTAATTGCGAAGTTTCGAGAATTTGTGTCAAGTTATACCAGCGTCATGGAAATTTCACCTGAGTCTATGGAAACCACAGAATGTCTCCTAGGCTTTCGTGTTTTTTGTTTTCCTAACCCTGTTTTGGGGTTTTGTCAGTTTAAAGTTAAACAAAAATCTCTCACTGGTCCATCATGCCATCATTGGATGGTGGACTAGACCCCCAGTGTTTGTTTTCACAGAAAGTGCTTCTGGCAGAATGGTTGGGGGAGTATTCTCAGCAAAAAAGAAACAAGCCAGCTAACAACTGTACTTTTAGCACACCAGCTCAGCCGGGAGGAAGCAGTGTATATACACCCCAGTCTCTAAATTGGGCTCTATGTCTTGAGGGCACCTGTATTTTAATTAAATGGGTACACATGAATTTTGATTAAGGCTACCAATTTACGGTTTTCATTGATATCTTTGTTCATAAATACAGATGAAAAGAATGTGTTCCCCTATTTTCTTTTTCAAATAGAAAAATACAGTCAATCATGATGACAGGTTAGTATATGTTAGATTGAAAGCATGAGGAGATTACAAAAAAGGGAAGACATTTCCTTAACCAACTGCCGATGTCTAGAGATGTGTTTGTACAAAACCATCGAGGAAGGCTGGGGGGGGTTTCACTAATCAGATTCCAAACAATAACATGGCCACCAGCTGGTAAGCTGAGTGCAAGTATACTGCATTTGGCTGTTTAAAGAAAGTGCTGGAGCCTACCAGTAATTGTTGATGCTGAGAGTCGCCAACCACCTGCACATATTAAGCACTGATGGCACTGTTTGCTTATAAGTGCATTTAATTAAATGTGGCTGCATTAAGTGCTAAATTCAAACAAGCATCCCAGTGTGTGTGTAAATTTAACAGTGAAATAAAAGTGGAAATAAACTAGTTGTAACTTAATTTTTCACAGAACACAAACTAAGGGTCTCCTTAGCATGGCGTAGGGACTGGAGTCCGTCCGCCATCCTGGTGTAAACCGGGACCGTCCGACATGCACGCAGCAGTCCCGCACAGCGGATCAGGATATGACCGCCAATGTGGCGGTCGGATCCTGTATCTTAACATTGCAGCGGATGCTGCTGACAGCAGCACCCGCCGCAATGCAAAAATGCCACATTGTGCATTTCACAGCACTTCGTGGCAGGCACCACACGGTGGCTGCCATGTAGTGCTGTGAAATGTAGGAGATACCATGGGTACCCCCAAGTGCATCCTCGCCTACCCCAACACAAGGGGAGCCCGATCCCCGTCAGCCTTTCCACCACCATAATAAGGCTGTCTCCAGCCTTCATCGTAATTTGGCGGACGGTGCCTGCTAGGCACGCCACCATTTCACCAGTGAAGACCGCTCTGCCAGGCAATCCAGAGGATTGCATGTGGCGGTTCCGTGGCAGACGGTCTTTGCAACCGCCACGGTCGCGGTGAGATTAGGGGTGGGCAGAATTTGCGAAATCCACTTTCGCAAATTATCGCGAAAATGTTAAAAATGATCGCAAACACGCGGAAATATCGCGAAGATGCGGAAGTTTTTTTCCCGCATGTTCGCGAGATTTTCTGCATGGTTGCGGCTCGCCAACTTACCCATGCGGTTGCTCGCGGGCGCGGCCATCTTGTTTTCAGTTGTCTCGCGGTGCATGATCGCGAGAAGAAAGACGTGATCGCCCGACGCATGACGTCACTGCGGGCGCGAACTGTCGCGAGACAGCGCAAATGGCTAAAAACAATACAACATCTCATGGAGAACGCAACCGGATCAAGAAAACTTGTCGGCGAACGCAGGGATTCAGGTAAGGCAATCGCACGCGCGCGAGAATGTATTATTTTACAGCGCGAGCAAGAACCAAATTATCGCAAAGCTGCGGAATGCGGAAATTGACATTTTCGCGCTTTCCGCGGAATGCGAAAATGTCAAATTATCGCAATTTCCGTGAACGGAACGAAATTTTAGCCCAGGCCTAGGTGAGATTCCCCCCGCCATCCGCGGTGGTGGTCCTTCCTCCATCCTAATGATCACCTAAATGTAGAGAACAATAAAATAAATATTGATAAATGCTGGTGGCATAAATAATACACAATAAAACTGAGAACCACAATTATAAATATTTACTTTTCATGCAAATGATCGTTACACGTAGAGGTAGGTGCTCTTTTGGTAAAAACAACTGCATAACATTTGTGCTCTTTTAAAAATATATTTAAAATGTTACATTTACTTATGGTGTCCTAGCTGTCGATAAGCAAAGTAACAAATGGAACTGAAATGAGAGGGTCCCTATAAACTAAACTTTCACTTTTCCCTTCACCCCAAAATCCAGCCCCTGCTGCTTGACCTTTGCTTTTCCAAGGCAGTCATCAATAATATTGGACACAGAAAAAATAACTGTTTAAGCGCTGAATACTCACTCAGCTGCACATTGATTATAAGTATCTGAAGAATGCGTGCAGAATCCATAGTAGTCACCTCTTCTATTTATTCCGAAACATGAATCTGTCCCCTCCACAGCACCTGAGGCAAATTAAAGGAGTATGAGTTAAAACAATAAAATAACAGAGTAGACTTATTTTTGCTATTTGTTCCTGACTTGATGTCCAACCGAGCTAGGTTTATATCTGTTCTTTTAAACACGAGTTTTCAGGTTTCTTCTTTATTTAGACGTGAGATTTGGAGTGGCATGAAAAATCTTGTAGATTACATTAAAGTGAAGCTGCAATTCTATTAAGGACACGAAGGCGAGGTTTATGATTCAAACTTCCTTAACTTCTGGACTAGCAGCCATTACAAGAACACACAAACAGCTAAAGTATGCAGAAAACCTGTAGAACAAAACTGCAACATCATGTCACTGTTTACCAGCAATCCCGTCCCATTTCGGTTTTATAATCCCACAGCGCAGTGAAGAAACAGCCTTTTTCTTTGTGCCCTGGTCAGGAATCCCATCCAGCATGGGTGACTCCCATCCTGCTTGATTGCCAATCATGACTGTTTCTAGTGAAACCCTGCCAATTGTCGCGAAAAAGCTCTCGATCATAACTTTAAAAAATACAGTTAACACTTGCTACTATTTAATTAAGTACAAATTAAACTTGCCCTTGGCATTCCTTTACTAACTTTCAATCAATAAACAGCTCATCAATAGTAATGTACAATAAATATTGTACTTTCCTCAGGAAGATCAAAGGAGTATTGTTGCAATGCCTCCTTTTGCTGTAGGTAACACAGAATGGTGTGATCAAGAAGAATGGAACATCTTTTATTCTGTTTAAACGCTTTCAGTCTTTACATACTCGCTCACTTGTATTACACACACAACAACAATGCAACATCCCTGTTCTAATGGTGGCAGTTCTAAGGCGGTCCCCAAGTCTCAATTCTTTTTCTGTCTCTGTCTTCTGGTGAACATCAGGGTGAAGCAACTGCTCTGTCTTGACAAAGCTGGCAAGTTTTCTGATTGCTTATGTGTGACATTTCCATTTGTTCAGTTGGCGTAAGAGTAACATTTTACTGTCTAATGTGTGGCACTTTGAGTGACACTATCTCACAAGTAAATCAAAGCAATGACCAATATTTGAGTGTCTTTCTGAGGGTCTTCTGTTAGTGCATCCAGACATACCACACAACAATGAATATATGCCTAAAACAAGCCAGACCTATTGACAATGCCAGTTCTTGTTGGCAGCATCAGATCCACGAGTAATACAAACTAGTTTGATTTGAATAGATAGAACTGCAAATGTTTCAATTCTGAGATTATTAGAACATGCGATGAATATTATCAGGTTTCTGTAAGAGGTAGTGGTCTTTGGAGTGCCTAAATCACTTCTGTTCTTCCCTTCACATTACTTTCATCTGCAGTCTCTCACTCTGACACTTTTCTCCCACCTTTCTTAAATCCTCTCTATCTGCATATCTCACATCTCCTACCACCTCTTTACCACTACCTTTTCACATTCTCTTTCTTCATGTAGTACTTTGCATGGCCCCTTTCACTGGTCTCTCCGATTCTTCTCTTTTTCTCATCCTCTCTCTCTTCTCTATCTCTCTCTTTCTTTCTTTTTTTCTGAGTTTGGAGCTATTAGTTGTTTCAGCAGTGTAACTCTTCACACAAAATGGCAATTACATTTGGCGCATGTGTGACGATTGTTTGGCCCAGAAAGGCTACAGTTTGTGTGAACATGTAATCAAACAACCTTATGACCCAGCGACAGGCAATGCAAGAACTCCTATTGATTTCAATGAAAGTAAAGTAAGCAACTTAGCCGGGCCCTGGCCGATTTCCATAGTAACCAGACACCTCCCCTCAACTTGTGCTCTGTTCAATAATAACTATGTGGAGTCATACAGTAGGCGTGTTGGCTGCTTAGTGTATCTAACTCTACAGAGCTTCAGCACATGGTCAAGCATAGAGGAGCTTTAATTATGCCTCATCATTTTAGTGCAGCGATGCAGACAATAGCACTAGGATGTGTTAGTCTAACCCCTAATGCACGGTTCTTGGCACAACTGTCTTGATTAGAGAGAGGTTTATTGGATATTATTTTTTATGAATTAGGCAGGAGGCTGAGGGGTGGAAAATGTTTGTATCATTATCCTATCTGTATCCATCTCCCTTTAGCAACTACTGATTCTAGTTCCCAAATACTAGCTCCCCAGTAAGCATACATTTATGACATGAATAACTCGTTTATATTTAATGACTACCTTGTCCTGAAGTTGCAATTCGACATGAGCAATAGAAATAGCGTCAGTGCAACATGTATAAAGATGTTATGTGTGATGTCATGTGTTCTGTTGATGTTCATCACTGAATGCTAAGTAAAGGAACATTATTTCTAGGATGTTAGGATGCCTCTTTAAGGGCTCACAGCAACAAATGTGTGTTTCCTAGGTACCTTAGGATTGGCCACTGCTAGACAGTCACCCACAGTCATGACCGACCATGGAAAAAACACAGTCAGGAAAATCCTATAGAGAAAGAATTCCACCGTTGCTAACACTGTATATGCATTCCATAACACTCGACAATTGTGTCTCCAAAGACACACCTCTGGGTTACTGGGCACACCCAGGAGGAAGCAAGCCCTCCTAGTGTAGGTTGCACCCTTGTGAGGTTGAATCTGAACTATTCTGTTGATGTGGCACAGTTGGTGTTATCCAAAACGCCTAGTTCTCACTGGGTCCAATCCAACAATACTTGGAAACATATTATTACCCTAATTAATGAGATCAAACTTCTGACTCTGATGAAGAGGTTTAAACTTAAAAGGTCTGATATATTCAACCGCATTTTATATTTCTATAGGCAGTCCCAGATAAAAAGTGGAGGAGGCATATTATGGTTCAAATTTTACAAATTGACTAAATTAAAATGCAGACTATGATAGTTTGTATGTGTTAATGAAAACATATAAACATTAAATTAATCCTGACACAAAATATGGAATTTAAAAACCTTGATGAGATGAGATGCCTACCATTTGACTATAGCGAAACTGCACCAAAAGGTATTGGTATGGTTTGAAGGCAAACGCAACACGATGATGGACAGAGTGCTGAAATGTTTCAACCACTCGCCCCCAGTCAAGAGATCTGTGTTTAAACCATTGTTCTTTTGCTGACGATACCACCCAGTTTGAACTCAGCCACATGCAATGCAGTCTTGACCTGTCCTAGGGGGGCTCTTTCTGATCTAGAGAGGACCTGGCTTGGCAGTTCGGGCAGGACTGTTCCCATGAGGAGCATGGGAACAGCAAAGACTGATTTACATATGGCTGGGTCTAAACTGCGGTGGCATGGTGAGCAAAAGAACGATGGAGTTAACCCAGGACTTTTCCCTGGGGGTGAATATTTGATTTGTTCCACATTTCGCCCATCATTTGTGAGTCTAATGGTTTACATGCAACCAAGAATAACAATGGAGAAAGGTATTGCAACATACATAATGATCAGTAGAGTAACTTTGAAACTGAAGAAAATATGCTTTTTCAGTGCTTTTCGAATTGAGAGTAGGAATGGTTGACTTGTCTGGTAAGTGGGAAGAGAGTTGAATAGGTTGATTACGGGCCCAGAGAAATATTTCATAGCTTGTTTATATTGAAATCTTGGTGTCTCCTCAAGGAGTGAGTCCTTGCTCCTTGGATCCTTTTGCCATCCTTTGTAAGGCCTAAGGGAAGCACAGTGAACTGAGAGTATTCTTGGTACATTAACCACAAGTCATGCCATGAGCCGGCAGGACAGGTACATGGAAATATGTGTCCTGCAAGTCTAGGACTAACATCCAGCCTCCAGGGTCCATTGCAGACAGGACCTGAGCCAACATGAGCATTTTGAATTTCTCCTTTTTCAGGAAGTAGTTCAGAGAATTTAGGTCTAGTATAGCGTGGAAGCCTTAGTCATTCTTCAGCACCAGAAAGTAGCAGACATAGCAACCACAACCTACTTCTGATGTCGGCACTCTCTCAATCGCTCCTTTGGCCAGAAGGCTGTACTTCCTGAAGCCAAAGGGATAGGTGGTCCTCCATCAGCCAATCTGAAAATGAAGGGTGTACAATTTAAACATTGGACTGCCACTGAGATAGGTGGTACTGGATCCTGCTGCAGACCAGTTGCCTATGATGGTGAGAGGGCATATTAAAGGGATTTGGAGGCTGCAACTGCTGGGAGAGAGGCAGACTGGGCAGATCTTGGGTCTTGTGTCCTGCAAGGTTTCTGAGAGCCACATCTGCAGCCTCGAAAGGACTGAGGAGCCTGATGGGCGTGATGGCTGCCAGAAATGGACATGGCTGTTAGGGGCAAAAGGCAGAATGGGGCTGGCATGGGGCCATTGAAAGATCCAACAAACTGGCCCTGCTATTATCAAAGCAATTAAGCACTGAATCTGCCTTTTTGCAAAACAGACAAGTGTTATTGAAGGGAATTTCCATAAGGGATGCTTGGACATCCCCCTGAGAGGCTATCTGACATTATTCAGGAGTGGTTACAAAGTGCCAAAGATGAAGCATTCACTCAATTTAACAAGTTGGTCATGTCCAGTCTGCAGCGCATTGTGAACTTTGCCAGATCCCTGCCATTGGTAATAGCCTGGGACAGGATGGCTCAGGCCTCCTCCGAGACTATGGCCAGCACTTCCACAGCCAAGTCCCAAACTGTTTGGGAATATCGTCCAAAGAGGCATGCAGTGTTCTCTACTGCAGTAAAAGGCTAGAGGAAGAGAAATTTCTCTTGCCAAAGGTGTCTGGCCTGTTGATTTCCCTATCCAGTAGTGTGGTAGGTAAAGCACCAGGGTTAAACTTGGACGGGGAGGACTTGACACCCAGGCTCTCCTGGGTTGGGTGAGGAAAGCTGGATGCTTAGGAACGGGGGCTGGTGGCAAGCAATTATGCTGAGCACAGGAGCGCCTGTGCAGGGCTTTGCTACAGGCCCTGACCATGACATTAGTGAGGGTTTCATTATAGGAGAGAAGAGATTCTATGAGGGCTATCCCCAGGTTGAAGCACCTCTGTCTAGGCATTAGTCTTGACTGCCACTGAGAGCAGCATAAGGTCTAGAACCTCAGCCGCCCTCCTCATAAAAATTGCAAATTAAGCCCTCTACTCCATAGCCGCGCTGAGAGGAAAGACTATGCCGGTGTCCCAAGAGGTGTCCAGACCACTGACATCCAACAGTTCCTAATACTAGTTATCTTCGTTCAAGGTCTCTTCCAGGTTGTTGAAATAACCATAAGAATCCTCAGATCTGCCAAATTCTATTCCCTATAGGGCCTCTATGGAAAGGGATATGCTGTCTCTGACCTGAAGGATCTTGGTCTTGTCAGCGCTGGAGTCGCCGCCAAAAGAAGCCTATCTGGTTCCGTATCAGAGTTGGGTATAATGATTGGGTTGGTGCCACCGAGGGACTTCAGTGGCACCTTTACAGGCGCAACTGGAACAGACTCCAGGAAAGGCTGTGGACTAGCAATCGGAGCTAATCCGGATCTAGGAACAGATACAAGGGGCCTAGCTGGGGCTGAGGGCAAGTCTGCCAGTGGGAATGAAGTTGGAGCACCTGTTAGGACCCAAAGGATATAACACTACAAAAAATAAATAAATGTGAGAGGGGATCTAAGGAGAGATGAGGGGCACTATTAGAGAGTGGTAGTGATAGAATCTGTGAAGATGGAGGTCAGGTGGGATGTCAACAAAGATTCTCACGTGTGCCAGCAATGCTAAAGCTTGCCCTGTTTTAAGAGCAGGTTAAGGATACATTTTTAGGTAGGAAATAACATAGATCCATTGGCACCTCATAGATGATCCTCGAAAGTACTAGAAGAGAGTGTTGAGCCTTCCCATCTCTACTGGTGTACCCTATGAAAGATCTGCAGCTGTATAGTGTCTAGAAGTTGTTACATTTGCTCTCTGGGTTAATGAAGGTGAGTACTATGAGAGGAGCTGAACAGCATGCAGGTGACTGCAATGACATGACCTGTAAATGTGTCTGTGCAGTGTCAGCGGCTGCAATTCCATGAGCTGTATCTGTTCCAGAGTTAGCGGAACACAACTGCCAGCCTAAGATAGTAAATGGAACATACAAACCCCAGGATCTATAGTAGGTCAAGTGCTGCTCCACCTACCCACTTCCGTTATTCAGCAATAAAACAAATCCAGATTGACACATTGATGGCTTCCATCATTTTTAAAACCATTTGTAAAAGTTTATGGGCCGCCTTCGGCATATGGCAATTTGTAAATATATACAGTTGGGTATTTCTAAGTTTATTTTTGTTTCTTTGTATATAGTGTTGCTTGTTAATCTTGCCTGTTAGTTTGTACACCTCTTGAATTCTTTAGTCAAAAGTTTCGAAAACATTCAATAACAATTTCTCATAATGTTTTAAACAACCCTCTATGCAAGAATGCTCTCCACTCCATGCCTGTTCCCTGCACATACTTGCTAATATAAACAGCCTCAATCACCAAAATACGACATGCATAAAAGTCATTAATGTTTCACTTCTCTAACAGTGATTGATGAGCTATAAAATGTTAATCTAAAATACATTTTTTACATGTAGGTTACTCTTCATACAATGCAGGGCACTGCAACTACATTTTGCCCTGTGTTTCATGACTCTAAAGTGGCTGGTGGCCTGAGGATCCCTGCAGTGAAGACCATCAGGACATTTCTGGGAGTTCTCTGTTTTAAGTTTGACCCTATCTGTGCCATATTCTGTCAAATTTCTAAAACTTTGTTTTTGACCAATAGCTCAGCAGGCAAAATGCTTTTTGAAGAAAGCTATATAAATGGCAAACAGTCATACTTGCAAATCCTCTAGATCTCAATCCTCATACTACTCTAATTAAATGTACATAAGATATTTTTGATTGTGGTGAGTGTTGTATACATGCTATACATATTTAGTGCAGATAAAATTACACTGCCATAATTAGTGTCATGTGTTATTCACAGGCCAAATATATTTAGTCAAGTGAAACTCCACAAACATAATTATCGGAGCATGTGACATAACTTCCTGTGATGTCATCAGGGTCAAAGGCCATGTGGGATCACTTCCTCCAAAGTCTTCAGGGGAGGAGTCAAAGAGTGTGATGCTACTTCCGCTACCCTTGACATTTTGCTGAATCAATGTCCATGTCTCTACATATCTACAGGCCAAGTAGCCAATAATCAACCAACAAGCATTCACCAACAAGTGAGATAATGAATTACTACAAGCAATTAATGTTTATGTTTATGAGTTTTATAGAGTGCGTAACTGCCCGTGGGCTTCCCAGCGCTGTGGAGCAGAAGTGAGCATGGACTGGGGCTCAACCTGGGAAAAGCCAGGTCTTCAGTTTCTTTCTGAAGGCCAACTCGTTCATGGTCAGTTTTAGATCTATGTCATAGATTTCCAAAGTTTTGGCACTAAATGTGAAAAAGATCTTCTTCCCCATCTGGCTCTCCTAACCCTGGTGGTTTTTGCCAGGTGTTCTGTGGAAGATCTTAAGGCTATTTCTGGTGTGTAGGGTGTGATCAGGGTTCTAAGTAGGGTTGGTCATTTTCCCTTTAAGGCCCTATTTGCTATGCACAGTGTTTTAAACTTAATCCTGGCAGCCAGTGAAGCGACTTCAGTGCCTTTTGCGCTGATTCATGTCTAGGTGTCTTTCTAAGTAGTCACGCTGCCGCATTCTGCACCACTTGTAACCTATTCAACACATATTTCGGTGAACCCAGGAAGAGAGGGTTTCCGTAATCGAGATGCGAGACCACCAGCGCCTGTACCACGGTTCTCTGGGTCTCCTCTGGAATGAGGCCCATGATTTTTCGGAGCATCTGGAGGATTCCGAAATAGGTGGGTGCTAGTTTCCTGGCTTGGGACTCCATTGTGAAGTTGCAGTCTACCCACATTCCTAAGTTTTTTATGGGGTTCTTATGTTCCGGGGGAGTCCTAATTCTTTTGGCCAGTTCATCGTGATTTGCAGTGTTAACTTTTTGCCTAGGAACATTAGTTCTGTTTTGTTCTTGTTACGTTTTAGCCTACTTCGTGTCATCCATCTGGCCATTTTTTCCATGCAAGAAGGCACTAAGTTATTTTTAGCGTTGAGGTCGTTTGTCAGTGAGACCATCACTTGGGTGTCATCTGCATATGTTATAATTGACAACCCGAATTCCGGGACAATATTGACCAGCGGTTGCATGTCCAGATTGAACAATGTGGGGCTAAGGGAGGAACCCTGTGGTACCCCACATGAGACCTTGAAGTTGTGCGAGAAGTGTCCGCCTTCTGTAATTTGGAAGGATCTGTCCTCCAAGAACAACACTATCCACCTCAGTGCTTGACCTTGAATCCCTGCTCAAATCTAGCCTGAGGGAGAAAGTCTCGTGATCGACTGTGTTGAATGCTGCACTCAGGTCGAGCAGCAAGATGGCGGCCTCGCCCCCTTGGTCAAGGATGCTCTTCAATTTCTCTGTGACAAGCAGTAGGGCGGTTTTGGTGCTGTGTGCTGGTCTAAAGCTCATTTGGGTCTGATGGAGAATCTCATTCTCCTCTAGGAAGTGTGACAACGTGTGGTTAACATGTTTTTCAGCCATATTTCCCAAAATGGGGACAAGTGAAATGGGGCGGAAATTCCCTAGGTCTTTTGTGTCTAAGTGAGGCTTTTTGATCAGAGGGCGAACTATGGCATGTTTCCAAGATTTTGGCACTATCCCCTGTCTGAGAGAGAGATTAAGTAACTTGGTGGCTGTTGTTGAGATAGTGTCTCCTCCCTGTAATAGGATGTGGGGGGGAATGGGGTCCAACCGTGACCTGGATTTAATACTTTGTAGGATCTTGGTTGTGGTATCTATACTCATTTTTGGAAATGCCTTTAATGTTGGTCTCAATGGGGGCTCGGTGTCTGTCTTATTTCTTTGAGTGTCTGAGGTATGCTCGTTCTCTAACATGGAATCATAAATAGTTTTGATCTTGTTTTTAAAGAAAGCTGTAAGTTCATTACATCTCCCCTTAGAGGGGGAGTTTAGGGGTGTCTCCCACGCTATAAGTGTAAGGGATTTCACCACCTTAAAAAGTTCTCTTGAGGAGTTAGATGATGTCTCAATTTTTTCCTGGAAGTATCTCACCTGAGGTATCTTTATCTCATCATGATAGTGTCTGACCTTTTAAAGTAATATCGTAAGATTTCCTCCAGGTTCTTTCATTTTTTTTACAAGTTCTTTTTAAGGAGGCAAGATGGCTATTAAACCACGTTGGTTTCTTTTGTGACTGGTTTGATCCTATTCTCCCTTTGTTGTCACAGTCATCTTCTGCTTTTGTGGGCCACTTTTACGAGCTTGAGTCTGTGCTCTCTACCTCCCCAGATATCTCTGGAATACCTTTTTTAGGGATTTTTTCAGATTTCCTGGGATGGTTTTCGTCCATTCCTGACTCGGTTGTACTTAATGTGTCCTATTTCTGCGGGTGTGTATTGGTCAGTGTAAATGGGATGTAGCAGTGGTCTGACCAAGGCACTGGAGTAGGAGTAACTGTTATTAGGTTAGGGTCATTAGTATATATAGCGTCTAAGATGTGCCCTTTTTCTTGAGTTGCTACTTGCACCTTTTGACTCAACTGCATAGTGTCCATTTCTTGGATAAATCTTAGGGTAGTAGGGTCCTCCTTTTTTATGTAAATGGATGTTAAAATCACCTAGAATGGTTGTTGCACTTTTGGAAAGAATGCTCTTTGCGATGAAATCAGGGAGAATTTCCAGAAAGGTATTACGGGGCCCTGGGGATCGATAGACAAGGATCCCAGAAAATGTTTGGATGGGTGATAGCCGGATGATGAACAGCATAGTGTCACAGTTCAAGAGTGTTATCGGCGTGATAGTACAACTATGAGTTTCTTTGTATATGATGGCTATTCCACCTCCTATTTTTTCCATTCTGTCCTGTCTACGTATGTTGTATCCAGCTGGCAAGGCCATAAGTAGGTCCGGGGTAGACCATTCCTTGAGCCATGTCTCAGTTATAAAAAGGGCGTCCAGCTGCTTTTCCTCGACTAGGCCTCTTATCTCAATCTTATGTGCCGGAATGGACCTACAAGTTATTAATCCCCTTTTCCACCAATCCTTTACCTTTAGGTTCATCATGGGTCCCTGTGCTGAGACATTTTCCTCCCTTGTTGTCCATCTACAGTGAGGACAAGTGGCCTTATAGCCTGTCAAGTTATGTGGTGAGAATGAGTTTCAGCATAGAGGGCTAGGGGTTGGTCTCAGCTCTATCAGGTCTTTATATCTTAATGTTCCCTGGGGGTCTTGCTTGAAACAAGCACGGTTTGTGGCCCCTGGCCAGACTCTGTTTCTATTTACCCGATGGAAGCAGTGCTTGACAAAAGCTAAAGTTTTGAATATGGCACTGGTCGTGTTTATTCATAAAAAATACATTTTGAATAAGGAATTGATTCTGTTCTAACGCATACATCACGTTCTTTCAAGAGATATACAATTCTTATGATGATAAATTCTATTAGAAATCGCTGAATAAATTATCTTTCATGAAAGAAATATTCCCATTTTTGTTTTATAACAATCATTGCAGTTTGTGCATGTGAAAAAAAAACATACCACCTGTCACTTTTCAGGTTTCACCTACAGATAGCTTTATTGTCTTTCTCGAGTGCCTGCTTTTGCTCATAGGCTTTCTTCCCTCTTCTTTGCCTATATCACCGAGGCACATTTCGATTTCACAGTGTTCGGATGAGTTATATCCTTCCATTTCTAACTATTTCTTCTTTGGCATTTTCTATTTCATGTGACTTTTTGTACTAAAATGGAAAGCATTCTCAAATAGTATTCCTCCTGCTCTATGCCTCTCTCCACCACTTCCACACGGCCTGCACCCTCAGTCATGGCTCACACTTTCTTGTGTATCTCTCGCCTTCCAATCTACCCCTTTCTTCACCAAGCTAGGCAGCTCACGTGCACTACAGCATCTCTGTGTCCAAATTGCATCTTTCTCCTTTTCTTACCACACCCACCGCTCTCTTTCTTCTAAGCATCTTTCTCACACATGCAAAAGCAAAACTATAGCTTGAATTGCTTTAACCATTTAACAAACCAGCTTAATTTCTATTGCTTGCCTGAATCTATAAAATCATTTCAGTTCATGTATATAAATGACTGATACATCTTAACAAAAATAGAGAGACTTCTTAAAAACCATGTAGGAGTTGCACCTAGAGTCTTGTTAATGACCATTTAAGCAAGCCTTTGAAATTTTCATCTGGGACATAAAAAAATTGAAAATCAATAGAACCGTGGAAGTAAATATGCAAATGTATATGTTGAAGCAAGCTACAGTTTTTCTCCTGGAATGAGAAAGACCTGCCAAATATGATTCAAGATGAACCATCAGACCATATTGGAAACAGTTCTGCATAACTCGGTTTCAAGAAACAGGTCACAACATCCAATCCCTTTAATTGAATTTATTAAATTCAACAACTTTGCCACTAAAATCAAAGTAAATGTTAATATATCTATCCGCTGGTCTCAATGTGAAAGCCGCTCACCTACAACTAAATGCACCATGGATTCTTGCAGTAAAAATTGAGAAGTGGTCAATGGAGCTTTACTGTGCATTAATTATTCTTAACATCTACATAACACCAGCACATAAAGAAAAGTGGGAAATTGCAAATAAACCTAAAGCACTAATGATAGATCTCAGAGCAGTGCATAACGAGGACCCAACCCTGCCATCCGGGAACTTTAACTCGAATCAGTTCTATCAACAGTGTGAAGATGAACAACTAATAACACTTCAATACTTAATGTGAAGGTACTTAATCAGACAGCAACACTAAAAAAGAGGCTTGACAAAATAGGAGAAAGGATCCTAGCATCCTGCACCTCAATAGGCTTGCAAAAGGAAGATTTCCTGAAGTTCAACACCCGGAACAGACACATGTTTCAGTCAAGAGCAAGTCCATTCTTCATTATACCTTGGTAACGCTCACTCTTTGCAAATACATCACATCTTTTAAAACCAATCGCCAATTAGAAAGTGATCACCTTCCACTGTAAGTCGGACTACATACGAGGATTCTACTGCAACCTCAAACCCAAACCAAACGTTCAAGCCCTCAAATGTATACATTGAGCATCTACAAAAAATCTTTAAAGACTGAAATGGAATGGCTTGCTACCAAAAGATAACGATACACAGAATGCTCTTCTGCTGGAGTTAGAAAAAACAAAAGTTAGCTAACTCATGCTAGTCTGCCAGAGCTTTATAGAGAAACTACTTTTACGGTACCAAAACAACACTTTCAATAAAGGGCCACATATGGGCCCCATGAACAACAAAACAAAATGGTCAGGCAAGCCCTTAAATTTGTGAAAAAGAAGGGAAAAGTGAATTCAGCGCACTAAGAAAAATCTGGGTGAATGATTCAAGTGGTGAACTTTGGAAAGAAAAGGCAATCATATAAGAAAGAGGATGGGCCGCTAAGAGGGAATACAATGGGAAATGCTGGGCAAAGCATCTGAATGCAGTCACAATAAAAATTCCATAGAATTCTGGAAAACTATAAATCATCAGGAGAAAGGAGCTCTTACTGCAAACAATGGCAACGTCTCGATGTAAGTGTGGGTTAACTACCTCTTCCTGCACTATACAGCACCACAAGATCTAAATACTCCTGCGCACACCGAAGATTCCTCACCCCAGATGAATCCACACATCCTCATAGTAGACAAAGGCTATTCGGCAATAAGTAACTCCAGTGTAGAACAAATCAGTGCATTCACAATGTGCTATACTGTATCAACTGGACAAGCAATACAAAAAAGTCGGGCAGAGGGAGCCCCAGGACCAAACAGCATAACTCAAGCACAATCCAATCTGGCATTCTGATCAGCAGACTGCTTTCAATATACATTTGCATCATGGAAAACGAAGAGATACCGGACTCCTGGGGCAGGGAGATTCTTCAACAAATATACAAAATTGGGGTATACAAGTATACAGCCAATGGCTGTCTATTTGCCCTGGTTGTATGTCATTACAACGCATTCCGTTGCAACGCATGCCTTTACTACGCATGCGCTACAACGCGAATGCCGTTACCACGAATAACATTAACCACGAAAATGCATTTAACACGCATATCGGTAAAGGCATTTTCGTGGTAAATGTTCTTTTTTTTTTTCTAATAATACTCCTTTGCGACCTCCCCGCCCCTTTTTCTTCTAATAAATTCCCCTCCCCTCAACTTTAAAAATGTTTCCCTGTGCGATTCCCTCACCCACAAATCCTTACATTTAACCCTTCGCTACACCTCATTAACTCCTTAAACTAAATTCCCCCTTACCTCGCTACGTCCTCTCCTCTGGAAGCTCTTCCGATCTGCGTCGCACGTCGTAAAGAGGAAGCGGAAGTGTCTTTCCGTTTCCTCTAACGACGGTACAACGCCGATTGCCTCCACATCGATGGAATCAGGTTTTTTTCTTGTTGAGGTGGCTTGTGCACAGTAGTGGACACACTCTCCCAGGCAAAGTTCCCCACTATATCTGGCACCAAAGGGAGGGTGTGTCCTGCACCTTGGACCCACAGCTGTGAGTCTCTGCCCACCTAAAGTTTGTGACTGTCTCCCAGCCCATCTATTGCTGAGCCTACCGGCTTCGTCAGCTGAGTATTTTTTTCCACACATACTGTGCTTAGTGCTACTGGCTTTGAGTCAATGGAGCCTTCTGAAGACACCCAGGGTGAGGAGGATCCTCTAGCCTTCCTCCACTGGTATGATGATTTCTTTGAGGCAGTGGAAAGCTCCATATATAGGGTTGTCGGGCAGGCCATAGCACCTTTGGAACTGCGTCTAGCTCAACAAATTGAGCATGAATGCACAAAAATTGCGCAGGCATCCCAACTTGTCCCGGCACCTCAGGCCCCTGTGGACCCACTCCAGTTATCTGAGAAGGAGGAAATACCAACTAAGCACCGCTGTCAGGAGGAAGTGGACCATGACACCTTTGAGCGTCTGTCTGCCATGAAGAAGGGGGTTTGTCCTAATACTACACTAGCACCTGGGCAATATACACTGCAAAAAACAATATGGATGCTGCTGAATCGATCAGGAATAATCATTTATAACAATGAAGGAAACCTTAATTAATCCCTCAAACGAGACAATATCTTCATAAAAAAAAAAACATATTTTAAATGTATGCACAAACACACCAATCACTGCACTAAGTTTGGATCATATTGTGTATATTTGTCAAAATTCAATTGTCTGAATATGTGGACGATCACATAATACACAAAACTGTATATATTTCGTTATACGTATATACATTTGACATACATACATAAATAAACAAACAAAAATACATACATAAACACACAGAAAGATACCTTGATGCCCTGAATTCCTTAGGGGATTGCGAAAAAGCACTTTTTTCATAGATTATAATTCGCAACCCTGAATCAAGAGATCGCCCTTGGTACAGCACCACTCGGTGCACAATAAATCAGACGCTCTATAAATTACTAGGGGGTACTGTATTTTTTTTACTGAAAAAGTCCCAATTGTGCAGGCTTCTCTTTTGTATCTGGTCGACGCGTTTCAGCCCTTTTAAACAGGGCCTCATCTGGACTTGGGGCAGAAAGGAAACCTAGAACACAACAAAGTACACGTCTTTGTATTTACATATATACACACATGAGCACATATGTACACATAAATTCTCGTTGGAGATAGATCTCCTCCAAACTACAAAAACCGAAAGACTTATATACCACTCATATCCTCCTGTGGGCATCACAAAGCCTGGTGCTAAACATGTGAAGAAAACAGTGAAAAAATAAATAGACCAATGAAGTAAACACTCATGTGACCACCGTGTCAACATTCATGTCAAGCCAAAATCCAATAGGTCCGGGTGGCGGTGAGGGAAAGGTCCTGGTGACTATAAAGTAGAGAGTTTCTAGGAAAAATTATAAGATAGAACCACATATCGCAATCCCCCAAAAACGTGAAACCTCGGGAACCTCGCGATTTGCCACAATAAAGTGCATAAAAAATGAATAAAAAGCTGACGCAAATAAAAAAAATAACTGCTCACTACAACTACCTCCAAGGATAACTGGTAATCTAGTATAAGTATGTGAGAGGTAGGGGGTTCCCGGGACACCACTCTGTTACGAAGGAGCTGTTCTGAAAAGCAATGACAGGAACTCATAAGGAAATAAGCCAAAAGAACCGAAAAAGAAAATGTCTTACATATCCTAAGTGTATACATACTCTTATGAACATGGCGAGGCTCCTTCACTAGTCCCGAATACGTACATGCTCACTCGCCAACGCTCGTGAATGGCTCCTCTTTATACCATTGCAATAGCTCCCTGTGTAAGTTATTCCAAATGGGGGAACCTGTAGAGTGAAAAATAAACATGTACAAAAGGTCACGATCTAAACGTGCCTGCTAAAATGTGTGCAAACCACTGATTATTCTAAATGCTTACCGAGAAATGACTACAGAGACTACTCGACTTCGCCGTCCGTGTAGAATGGCGCAAACGTTATGAAACGCAGAAGTGTACGTACCACGTTAGAAGACTCCTGGATGGTGGCCATAGAAAACAGACTCAAGGCGAATATCTGCCCGAAAAAAAATGCTCATACTCAGGGGCATATCATCAAGGGACTTATCACCACGTTAGCGTCAGTTTCTGGCGATAAAGCGGTGATAATTCTATCGCCCTATCAACAAGGCGTCGCTAACCCCTGTTAGCGTTACTTTTCCGGCGATAGCGACCGGAAATTTATCGCCTTTCAAGCCAGCGATAATCAACGCTAATGACATGCAAAGTAGGCGTTCCTGACTGAAATCTCACTAAAAAAGTCGCTAACACAGCTTCTCACTATTATCAAGGATATCGCCAACCCGCTTAGCTACAAAAAAACGCACGCTAACTCCAGTTATTAACACCTGATACAAACCTGACTTACACTGGAGATAAGTGGGTGTATATAAGGGAGAGTAGGCCCGAGCTTCCCCCAGAACAGCCACAGAAGCCATGGAGGTAGTCATCATGCAGATTGGAGTCCCACCAAGGCAGCAACAACAACAACCACCACCAATGCCACCACCCCCAGGACCACCACCACCCATGCAGCGACGAAGATGACAGCGGGCACTGCGCAGACGTGTCTACCTCGCAGACTTAAGGTCAGAGGAAGTCATAGCCCAGTACAGGCTCAAAAGGACATCCATCCAGCACATCCTGACCCTTATTGCCCACAAGCTGACGCCACCAACACAGCGGACAACCAACATCCCTCCACAGACAAAACTGTTCGCTGTGCTGCACTTTTTGGCCTCTGGGACATTCCAACCAACAACAGCCAGAGTAGGTGGAGTATCAGAGGCAGCCTGCTCAACCTTCCTCCCCACTGTTTTGGATGGCATACTCAGCCTGATTCCCCAGCAGCTTCACTTCCCCAACACTGTGCAGGAGCAGATTGCCGTCAAGCAAGGATTCCATGCCATTGCTGGCTTACCACAGGTGATCGGTGCAATTTGTGCCCCCTGCGGACAGCAAACACATATACCGCAACAGGAAGCACACACATTCAATGAATGTGCAGGCAATAGTGGACCACTGCGGACTGTTCACAAATGTCATTGACAAATTTCCAGGGAGTGTGCATGATGCATTCATCTTCCGACACTGTATCATAAACCAGCGCTTCCAGGATGGCACATATGGAAATGCATTGCTTGTGTGTAAGTACCAACTGAACACACCACATGCCCAAAAAACACAATCATGTTGACCCATTAAGAGGGAGGATGTAAATACATTGCCTAGGTACTCATTGGGGGGGGGCATAAAATGCATGGGCACATGCAGATGTATTGTGTATGAGGATGAGGTATACAGGCTCCACTGCGTAGATCACGGGTACTCATAGTACGGCTCACGTGCTGCCAGCGGCCTGGCAAGTCTTTCTTGTTGCAGACCTTCAAGAGAACGACGACCCACCAACACCAGCAACAAGCCGCCCACAGAAGCTGGAACAAGATCACAGCAGACCAGCTCGCCACCTCCCTGAGCCAGCACCCTCCTGCCAGCTCAGCGAACCCCAGCCAGGCCGCCGACAACCTCAGGAAGTGGATCAGCGACTGCGCGGACGAGCTCGCCCCGCTGAGGACCCCGCCTGGCAGACCCGGCAGCAAGAAGGCCCCATGGTTCACCGACGAACTCAAGTGCTCCAAGAAGAACCTCCGAGCCCTCGAGAAAGTCTGGAAAAGGGAACCGACACCGGACAACAGGACCTCCTACAAACTTGCCACCCGGAAACACCACCAGCTGATCCGCGCCGCCAAGAAAATAGCATTCAAGGACCGGTTGGACAACAACGCACACAACAGCAAGGAACTCTTCAACATCGTGAAAGAGCTCTCCAACCCCAGCGCAGGAAACAACGACATCACCCCATCGCAAGACCTCTGCAACTCCCTCGCTTCATACTTCCACAACAAGATCACGGACATACACAGTAGCTTCAACAACCAACCATCGCACACCATGACCGTCCAACCACCCCCACCCACCACCACCCTCCACGCCTGGACCCCGATCAGCACCGAAGACACCACCCGCACGATGAACTCCATCCACTCCGGATCACCGACCGACCCCTGCCCTCACCACGTCTTCAACAAGGCCGACGCTGTCATCGCACCCCACCTGCGAGACATCATCAACACATCCTTCGACACCGCCATCTTCCCCGAGAGCTGGAAACACGCCGAACTCAGCGCTCTACTCAAGAAACCAACAGCGGACCCCACCGACCTCAAGAATTACCGCCCCATCTCGCTTCTCCCGTTTCCAGCCAAAGTCATCGAGAAGACCGTCAACAAGCAGATGGCCGCCTTCCTCGAGACGAACGGATCCCTCGACCCCTCACAGTCCGGCTTCCGAGCCAATCACAGCACCGAGACCGCCCTCATCGCCGCCACCGATGACATCCGAGCCCTGATGGACAATGGAGAAACAGCGGCCCTCATCCTCCTAGACCTCTCCGCGGCATTCGACACGGTCTGCCACCGCACACTAGTACGGCGCCTCAGCAACATCGGAATCAAGGACAAGGCGCTGGAATGGATCATCTCCTTCCTCGACGGAAGAACACAGAGAGTCCGCCTTCCACCGTACAAGTCAGAGGCCTCCGAAGTCATCTGCGGCGTCCCACAAGGATCATCTCTGAGCCCCACCCTCTTCAACGTCTACATGAGCCCCCTCGCGGCCATCGTACGCAAACACAACCTCAGCATAATCTCCTACGCCGACGACACCCAGCTGATCCTCTCCCTGACCAACGACCCCACCGCCGCCAGAGCCAACCTGCACGAAGGGATGAAAGAGGTAGCCGAGTGGATGACGACCAGCCGCCTGAAACTGAACTCGGACAAGACGGAGGTTCTCATCCTGGGCTCTTCACCCTCCGCCTGGGACGACTCCTGGTGGCCTCCCGCCCTGGGCACCGCACCCAAACCGACAGACCATGCACGCAACCTGGGCTTCATCCTGGACTCCTCCCTCTCCATGACCAGGCAGGTCAACAACGTCTCCTCGGCGTGCTTCAACATCCTACGCATACTTCGGAAAATCTTCTGGTGGATCCCCACCGAGACCAGGAGGACCGTCACCCAGGCCCTCGTCACCAGCCGACTGGACTACGGTAACGCCCTCTACGCCGGTACCACCGCCAAGCTCCAGAAGAGACTCCAGCGGATCCAGAACGCCTCAGCCAGACTCATCCTCGACATCCCACGATCCAGCCACATCTCCGGACATCTGAGAGACCTTCACTGGCTCCCCGTCAACAAGAGAATCACCTTCCGCCTCCTCACCCACGCACACAAAGCCCTACACGACCAAGGCCCGAGCTACCTCAACAGCCGAGTCAACTTCTACGCTCCCACGCGCCACCTCCGATCAGCCAACCACGCCCTCGCCGCCGTCCCCCGCATCCGAAGAGCGACTACAGGAGGAAGGTCCTTCTCCTACCTGGCCGCCAAGAACTGGAACTCCCTCCCGACCGACCTGCGCCTGACCCAAGACCACCTCTCCTTCAGGAAGAAGCTGAAGACCTGGCTATTCGAGCAGTAGCGGCACCCCCCCCCCCCCAGCGCCTTGAGACCCTACGGGTATGTAGCGCGCTTTATAAGTGTCATTGATTGATTGATTGATTGACATTGTACCTGTGTGCCATGTCTGCGGAGGGAGACCGAGGGCGACAGAGGGAGGGAGACAGAGGGAGGGAGGGATAGAGCAAGGGAGGGAGAGATAGAGCGAGGGAGGGAGACAGAGAGAGAGAGGCAGAGAGAGAAAGAGAGAGAGAGAGAGAGATGTGTGTATGCCAGGTCTGGTGGCTCAGTGAACGAGTGTGTCCGCCCCAGGGGCCTGTGTCCAACCACATGGTCAGTTTCCTTTCTCACTAGCCCCGCCCCCTTCCCCACTGACCCCACCCCCACCCGTGCGGCACACTGCCAAAAACCACACTGCAAATTTGGGACCAGAGAGAAAGTATGTGAGTACCCATGGTGTAGCATAACCCCCAGCACCTGGCCATCTATTTACCTAATCAAAGTCATCCTCACTGGTATCCCAGTCCAGTGTGTGGTCGCATTGTTGATGAAGATGATCATGTTGTAGTTCTTGTTGCTGGTGACCTATTAGGGTGACCCAACGTTGCAGAAGTACTCACACATGTACAATCAGTGTGTCAATTCAGAGGTTTGTCATGACCAAGGTTGTAACAATGCACTTTGATTGTAGGAAGTGCATTGTGGGGCAAATGAGCTCTCCAAGTCATTCCCTAACAAACAGTCAAAAGGCATGGCGGGCCTCACAGCTACCTGAAGAGTACCAGAGACCCCCCCCACTCAAAGGGAACCTGATCCACCTTGCAGTGACTCTCTGTGTTGTCAGCGGCAACAACTGGGTAGAATGCTCCAGGGACAACCTGCTCTTGAGACACCAGGTGACACTTGACAGCTGTCACACTGGCCCCTGTGTCTCTCAGAGCCTCCACTCTATGGCCATTGATGGTCACCTACTGCCTGTACTTTTTAGTGTTATCAGGCAGCTGGGTCCTAGGGACCACCTCACAGTCTCCTAATGAGAGAAGGTACATCTCTGCGGGACCCCACCCACCTTGGGCACCCCTCTCCTCACCTAGGGCTATACTAGCCATTTGCTGGGAGGCTGCACCAGTGGGTGCTGGTTTTCCAAAAAGGCGAAATTTGGTATCATTGGCAATATTACCCAGTTCTCCACATTTGTAGCATCTCGGGGGCCCTCTTTGAACAGGTGGACCTGTCGGGGCCCCTGACGGTTTCTGGGGGGGGAGGCTGAGAACCTTTCGCTTGGTTCCCTTTGGGATTACTTTGGGGCCTCTTATGGAACTCCCTCTGTTTACCCTTGTCCCCCCCACTCTTTTGCTGGGGACCCAGCCCACTCTTGGCTGAATCTCCCACGTGACCCTTGTGGACCCTGGTACTGACCCAGAGGTCCACCTCCTCAGCAAGTTTCCTAGGATTAGTCAGCCTACTATCAATCAGGTGCTGGCGTAGCTCAGGAAAACAGTTACTTGACAAGTGCTCCCATGCAATCAAATCAAGCAATCCCTGAAAATCATTGACTTTGCTACCCTTCACCCAACCATCCAATGCTTTGCAGAAAAAAAGAACATATTCAACATAGGTACTGTTTGCTATCTTTGTGCAACCCCTGAACCTCTGTCTATACATCTCAGTGGTCAAACCATATCTAGACATCAATGCATCTTTCATGTGGGGATAGGAATTATAGACATCAGAAGGCAAGTCTAGCAGTGTGTCCCGTCCCTCACTAAGGAACCATCCCCACAACCCCGCTCCCCAATCCTTCTCAGGGACCCAGTGGGAAGACATGGCTACCTCATAGGCCTTGAACCACTGCCCAATATCATCATTTAAAAAAAATTCCTTCACTACATCTTTAGGGAAATATACTCTAGATTTCACAGGCATTGACCGTGTGCTGCTACCAGAGAGAGCAATTTCTAAACTCTGGGCATTCAGCTCCAACTCCCTCAAAACCTTTTCATGTTCATACTGTAGCTTTTTCTCTTCTAGGGCTAACTTTCTACTTTGCATTTCAAATTCTAGCTGCCCACTTAACTTGAGCTTGGTCAGCTCAAGTTCATGCATCCTACACTCTTTTCTATCTGCCAACTCCTCTGGAGATAGACTTTAACCAGAAACACTGCTACCGGCAGGGGAAGGGGTTCTCCTTCCTCTTGGACCCACTGGCCCATCCAGCTGCTCCTCTGCATTATCATCATCAGTGGAATTTCTTGCTTCTACCCAGGCCCTCAGCGCCTTGTAGAACTCTGCCTTATTTTTGTATCCAGTAGTAGAAACATTGAATTTCTTGCAGAAGAACTTTAGCTGTTATACTGGGTAGCTGTACAGTTTCTCTTCTTCCCATTCCCAATCAATAGAGACTATGGATGCTGCTTTCTCCACCATGGTTAAACTTGGCAGTACTCAAAAATAGAAAGTCCCACAAAGAAATCTACCAACAAGTATTGGTTGCGTTAAGGTCTGCACTCACTAAGTAGTGTTCACCAATCACTGTACATGAGTCACAAATGCAAGTCCAGAATCCTTACCGCTGACCACCAATGTTAGACTTGGGGGTCTCTAGTTGGCACAGGTATGCACTTGTGACAAATAGGGACCCCCTCCTCTAGTCAGGGTAAGGGGGTACACTCCTAAAATAACCCCTGCTCACCCCCTTGGTAGCTTGGCACGAGCAGACAGGCTTATCTCAGAGGCAGTGTGTAAAGCATTTGTGAACACATACAGTAACCAAGTGACAACACTACAAATGGACACCACACAGGTTTTATATAAAAAATAAGTATTTTTTATATAGATTTACCACAAGACCATTAAACGACAAAAACACACAATACTGTTACGTTAGATGGTAGAATTTTGCTTAGTTCTCTTAAGTTCTTAAATGCAACACTTTAAGTCAATGTACCTTTTAGATGCGACACCAGGGCAACGAAAATGTTGCAACAATGTTGATGCGATGAAGTTTTGGGTGCAAACAAATAAAGACGTGAAGATCCTCCAGATGTTGCGAGAAGGCTCGACACATCAGCTGCAGCGGCGACACCCTTTACGCGATGCGACGACAGCGGCTTTGGCAGCGGCACTCTTCTCCGACGTCTGCGAGATGCTTCCGCTCGATGCGATGTTGCAGCGGCGACACCCCTTTACGCGATGCGACGACAGCAGCTCCGATGGCGGCATGCTTCTCTGTGGATGCGAGGCACTTTTCTTGATGCGGTGCAATGCGACAACTACAATGGCTGCGATGGCGACATGCTTCTTCCTCGATGCAAGACTCTTCTCTTGATGCGGTGCAATGCGTCAGCTACAATGGCTGCGATGGGGACACACTTCTTTGGCGTTGTGTGACACTTCCTGGATGATGCGAGACGCTTCCGCTTGATGCGATGCTGCAGGGGTGACACACTTTACGTGATGCGATGACAACAGCTCCGACGGCGGCACGCTTCTCCTTCTTGAGTCGCGCTTCCAGCTCCTTGCGACACGCAGTCCCTCAGAAGGCCCAACAACAGCAGCAGGCACTTTCAAAGAACTCCTGGGAGCTGGGGGGTGAAGTCTGTTGTTCCTGAGACTTCAGCAGGAGGCAAGCTCTTTTCCAAGCCCTTGGAGATCTTTCACAAGTTGAGCAAAAGTACACACAAAGTTCCTTTCTCATCTCTTTGGCAGTAAGGTAACCACTGCAGGTCAATCCCCCAGGTTCAGGGATAGATTCCTCCTCAGCTTCTTCTGGTTCCTTCCTCAGCAGAGGTTCTTCTTGTTTTTCCAAAGGGATCTAAATTCTTGGGATCAGGGTCCCAATATTTATACCCAGAAATCCTTTGTCCTCTGAAGGCAGAGGGGCCTTTGCCCAGTCCAAACCAGTTCCTGAGCACTCTGTTTACCAGACTTCTCCTTTCCTTTCACAGTGCAGGGCAGAAACATTAGACGCCCCACAGGAGGTGGAGCCAGCATTGTGGAAGGCAATTACAGCACTGGAGCACTTTGATGACAGGATTCTTTCTCGCCATTCACTATGCAGGGCAGAGGCATCAGCCGCTCCCCAGGAGGTGGAGCCAGCATTGTGGAAGGCAGGCACAGCCCTATTCAGGTCCCAGGTGCAACTCCTCCCACCCATCTGGATGCAGATCTCTCTATTCACCACTGGGACACCTCACCCTGTCTCCTGGAATTCCCCAGCCCTGTCACTCAAACTCCAAACAAAGGAATACACACAGCCTAACAGAGGCAGGTTTGGATGGTTAGACAAGAAAATGCCTACTTTCTAAAAGTGGCATTTTCAAACACAGAATGTTAAAACCAACTTTACTAAAAGATGTATTTTTTATCATCCTGAGTTCAGGCATACTAAATTCGAATTTCTACCATGTTCTCTGAATCAGTTAGGATTATAAAATGTAATAACCAAACTGCCCATTCTGGCCTATGGAGAAAAGGTAGCATTGCAATAGTGAAAAATGAAAATGGCTGTAATTCACTATTAGAATATGCCACACACACCAGGGCATGTCCTACATGATCCTTACAATGCACCCTGCCCTTGGGCCTACCATAGGGGTGTCTGATATGAAGAAAAGGGAAGGTTTAGGGACTGGCAAGTGGGTGCACTTGCCCAGTCAGCATGACAGTCCCAGACTGCAAGCAGGCTCTGCAATGGCAGACCTTAGACAAATGTTTACAGGCTGCTTCTGTGGGTGGCACAACCAGTGCTGCAAGCCCACCAGCAGTATTTGGATTATAAGCCCTGGGCACTCCTGGTGCACTGTACTAGGGTCTGACAGGCAAACCAAACCAACCAATCATGGAGTCACAAATCATACATGAATTTACCATAGGGAGCACTTGCACTGTGGCACTGGACAGCAGTGGCACAGTGCCCTGAGAAACTAACACCAGCAAAAAATACAAGAGGCACAGCGAAAAATGGAAGGAAGACTCACGCCAATGTGCCAGGTCTAACAGGTAGGTACCCAGGAGTCGGGCACAGGGGGCCGCAGGGCACCAGGTGCAGGGGTGACTTTTGGTGTCGGGAAATCTTACCCTCTGTTGATTGTGGTTGGGGGGGTCCCTGGTTCTGAGGCTGCAGGCGTTGCCATGAGCGTCAAGGTGAGTCCTTGGGGGCCAGATTCGGGGTCACAGTCTCCGGGGGGGACGTCATCGGGGTCTTTGTCCACTCCGGCACAGGCCAGGCTTGGCGGGTGCAGAGTGTGCAGGGTTTGCGGTTCCGGGATGATGCCAGGGGTTAGAAACTTGCTTTGAGCAGAGCAACTGCTCATGGGAGTCCCAGATGCTCAGCGTCACAAGGTAGCCAGGTCTTCCAGTGTTTGTGAGGTTGCTGATCACAAGTGGGGCTGGGATTTAGCAGGAGCAGGTTCGAGGGTCGACAGGCCGGTAGGGCTGGGGCCAAAGCAATTGGCGTCTTCCTCTTCTTAGCAGCTGCACGGCAGGTCTTCTTTCTTCTTGCTCTTCTTTGCTTTTTCGGAATCTGAAATCTGGAGAAGGGAGGTTCAGGGTGCCTCGATATACTAGATTTAGGGGCGTTACAGGTAGGTAAAGGGCAGGGACCAATGGGTCCCTGCCCTGGGGTGGGTACACCCCCTATCCTGCCACTCTCCTGTGGGAGGGGGGCAGTAGCCTAGTCCTGATTGTGCAGGGCTTCCCATCTTCAAGATGGCGAGTGCCCGGAGATGTGCTTCACCTCGCCTCCCCCACCTGAGGGTTGGAGTGGGCAGGCTGGCACATCCCCTGTCCTTACTTGGGGTTTCCGGCCCGTCTTCCCACCAGAGTGGGGGTCAGAACCAGACGTGGATTGTAGGTTAGTTTTCAGGGGGCATCTCTAAGATGCCCTCTGTAGTGCTTTGTACATTAAATCCCACACTGGCATCAGTGTGGGTTTAATGTGCTGAGAAGTTTGATAGCAAACTTCTCAGTCTTCAGTGTTCCCATTATGGTGCTGTGGAGATCGTGTTCGACGAGCTCTCAGCACCATATACCCTTAAATGGAAGCACTGCACGTACAGTGCCCAGGAATGGACCCGAGTACTGTAGGTGCACATGGCTCATGCTCCTGTGCCCGCACCACTGGCATAAGGCACCCAGCTAGAGGGGTGGCTGATGTATGCCAGGGCAGTGTAGGTTGTGGGCATGGCACACAGGGATGTGTACAAACAAAGAGGTCCAAGGGTAAAAAAAACCACAAAGATAAGATCCATAATGTGGAAAATATGGAAAACTGTGTGGTATAACACAAACTACTATCTAAAAAAAGAGTCCTCAACAAGAGGACATAATCCCATCACCCACCGAAGTGGCATGCTTCATCATATGGGATCTCCTCTTAACCGCAACCTAGTGCGATTAAGGAGCTACTACTCCCAGCAATTGTCAAAAGCAGGAGCTTGCGGATGTTTTTGACTATACAAAGAGGACTAGATCTCCTAAAGATCGATGAAGCTGACCTGGGTTAAGTGAAAAGTCAATGTGCAGTGTGAAATAAAAGTGATGTTAAAATTGACTACAAGGAGAAGGTATGATTTAATAAAGATCTCCTGGTGCCAACATTAAAACAACAGTAGAAGCGCGGTCTGAACAAAATTACGAACGCGCATACACTGAATGAAACAAAGGTCTACATGTTTCAGCCAATAAAGATCAAGGAATTCTGATCATGGCTATCTTCAGGACCATACATTAACTACTGCAGCAAATAGCAGTGACTAAGGGGCATATGTATCAAACTCCTGTTTAGCGAATCCCAATTTGCGATATTTTGCGATTCGCAAATTGAGATTCGCTAAGCGGGATGTAAAAAATGAATCGCAAATATATTGCGATTTCTTAAAAATCGCAAAATATTCTCAGACACCCCTTTTGCGATTTCTTAATAGCGAAATTCGCAAATTAAGAAATCGCAAAAACGGGAATCTGCAATCCAGGTGCAGCCTGATGACATCACAAACAGGAAACTGGAGTGATTTCCTGCACCTGCTCACCTGAGCCACACCCAGAGGCTGCTTGTGGAGTGTGAGGAGGCATCCCAGGAGAGTGCAACCAGCAATGGATTCCGCCAAACAACAGGAGGGCAAGGATGCTGAGAAGAGGAAGAGGAAGCATAAGTTCTCAGAAAAGGAGCAGGAGGTCCTCATTGAGGAGATGGTCTGCAGCCATGAGCTCCTCTTCGGCAAGAAGGCACTGCGTGTCCCAGAGGCGAGGAAGAGGAAAATTTGGCTTGAAATACAAAATAAGGTGAATGCAGTGGGAGTCACCAATCGTACCATCGAATAGCTGCGCAAGCGGTGGTACGACATGCGCCAGAGGTCCAAGGAGAGGGTGGCAGCCAGACTGAAGGACGCAAATCAGACTGGAGGAGGACCATCCACTGCAGAGCAGCCAACACCCCATGAGGAGCTTGTGGAGTCAACTCTCCTGCCTGAGAGCGTTGGTGGTGTGGCTGACATAGACAGCTCCGACCCTGCATCCCGCAGTCAAGGTAAGATGCATGCAAAATCAATCTGCACTCATCCCCATCCCATGCACACTTCCCCAAATGCGCATAGTAAACTCCCAAAATGTCATTCCAGCCCAAGTCTTACAGCACACCCAGCAATGCATCATGGGACTCGTAGTACTATGTCTGACAGTGTGTCCATGAGACAAAGGAAATTTAATGCAACATGTGGGTTGGGGATAAGTGAATGATACAGTGTCAGAGGTTAGCCAAAAAAAACTGTAGGAACTTTATTGATTGCCACATGCAGACAATAACACAAACTCATGTAGTCCCCTTTACATCCACAGCACATTCCAGGGCACAAGAAGAAGACAGCGCAGAGGGAGAGGAGCCTGCACACCCTGCGGACTCCAGTGACGAGACTGAGCAGCATCCAATCCAGCGCAGGAAGCGCGCACATGTGCCCCCACTGCCTCCATTTGAGGACGAATTACCTGCCACAGGGGATGACAGTGACAGGAGAGAGGGGAGTCAGGGTGTGTCACACATGCCCATTCATGACACACAAAGGCCAAGGAGTAGACCACAGGACACACGCAGCTCAAGGCCCAGGAGCAGCACTGCGACTGAAGCAGACGGATCCGTGTTCTCAGGCCTGGAACAGAGCATGCTGCAGGAACAGCGCCTGCAAAGCAAAGCACTGAGATCAATAAATAGGCAGCTATGCCGCATACACAAGGACCAGAAGAACATGAGAAGGGCTTCATGGCCATGGCAGGGGCGATCCGTGAGCTCTGTGACACTTTGAGGCACAACCAAGCCGCCAATGACAGGGCTGGCCAACGTGCCAATGCACGCCTTCACAACTACGCGAAGGCCGTGAACCGCCTCTGCACCACCACCAGCACCCTCACATGCAAAAGCGTAACTATGCAGGTCGAGATGGCACACTGCTGCCAAGATATAGCCCGAGGACTTGCGCAGGTAACCACTGCTGTGGAGCAGCTGCAGACGGCCAATGCTGGTGGCAGCGCACTCATGGCCTCTGCCGAGAGTGAGGACACCTCAAGTAAGCAGCATCACTCCCACCTTGCCAGGGGAAAGACGACGCAGTGCCAGATAGGGCGCAGGACAAGGGAACACCATGGGGGGCACTCAGCCTGGACGTCACCGAAGGAGGTGAACATGTGCGGTGACACTGACTGCAACACGGGTGAATGAACCCTACAATGCTGTTTGCACATTTACTAGTGCCTTACCTGCACTGTGTGCACAACATGTGCTGGGGACAGCTACAATTTCTTTAATGTGAAGTGTGAATAAACACTTCACACATTATCAAGCTTTGTTGTCTCTTTTCATCATTACTCACCTAGAAGTAGTTTTGTGTGATCTCTGTCCGTCTCTGGCTTCCAGCAGCTGCCCCAACTCCTGATGCAGGTCTGGCAGGGGGAGCAGGGCGCTCGTCATGCGATGTGTCTGTATCGGTCACATCAATTGTGGTGCCTTTCCTCATTGCCATGTTATGTAGCATTGCACAGCTTGCCACGATTTTACAGCAGGTCTCAGGGCTGTATTGCAGTGCGCCTCCACTTTTATGCAGGCACCTGAAGCGGCTCTTCAGGATTCCAAAGGTACGCTCAATGACGCAGCGTGTTGATCTGTGTGCCCTGTTGTAGCTCCTCTCACTTGCATTTGCAGGATCCAGATATGGGGTCAGGATGAAGTTGCGCACTGCATAGGCACTGCCACCTGCATGGACAAACACAATAGGTAAGTCAATGTCCCCCCCCTCAAGTGATGTAGTGGATGTATTGATGTGTGCCATGAATTTACCTAGCAGGTACCCCTCCCCAAACTCTCCAGCACTCAGACGTCTGTGTATTCCACTGTGGCTGAAGATGAAAGAGTCATGTGTACTGCCGGGGTATTTGGGTACGATGTCTGTAATGATATACTTTGCGTTGCACACAATCTGTATATTGAGGGAATGGTAGCATTTCCGATTTCTGTAGACATATTCAGTTGCTGATGGGGGTGTGATGGCCACATGGGTCCCATCGATGCAGCCAATGACGTGGGGGAAACGTGCAATCTGGTAGAAGTCCAGTTTTGTTTGCTGTAATGCCTGTTGGATGGTGGGGAAGTATATGTGATAGCCTCTGTAGCATTGCATCTAGAAAGGCATGGAGAAAGGGCGAAAGTGCACTCTGTGACACCCCACCAACCTCCACTATTACCCGTTGGAAACTCCCTGACGCCAGGAGGTGCAGGGAGCACAGGACCTGCACATGTGTGGGAATTGTTTGTGTCCTGCGTGTAGGGTGTTCCAAGTAGGGTTTCAGCTCCTCAATCAGGTCCATTATAGTCTGTGGGTGCAGCCTGTACTTGTCATAAATTTCCTCTTCAGTGTGCTGGAACAGAGTGATGCGCAGCCTGAATATACGTTGCTGTCTCATTCTCCTCTGTGCAAGAGCCCGAATACGCAGACTCCTGGCAATCACGAACATTGCTGCCAATGTGGGTGGGTCTGTTGCATTGTGGGGTGGTTTAAGTACCTTGCACCAGTTATCCACCTGCATGCAATTGGTGTTAATAGCGATTTCTTAATTTGCGAATTTCGTGAAATCGCAATTTGCGAATTTTTCATACGTGTCAGTGAATTCTTATTTTGCGATAACCTTTTTGCGAATTTCGCTAGGTTAAGAAATCGCAATTTAACAAATCACAAGGAAAATCGCAAAATTCTTGTTTCGCAGCCTAAGAAATCGCTAATTTAGCGATTCCTTAGTTTTCTCTAAAGATGTGTGTCATACATGTGAAATTGCGAAAAATCAGTCGCAAACGCTGCTTTTTGCGATTCACAGTGTTTGCGACTAATTTTTGCTTTCATACATATGGGTCTAAATCACTAATATGTGTAAGTGACAAAAAAATTGGAATGATACAACCAACTTTGTACCTGAGTGTTTACTCCTTTGTTTAGAACACTACAGGACAAGAGAATTAGTACCTGTAGAGACACAACAAAACAAAAAAAAGAACATGAGAATTGTTCTCAATCAAATAGTGTAAACCACACAGCTTTCTAACCAACAAAACCACCATGAGCCAAACAACTCTTGGCCAATCTTACCCATATTGAATCGGGAATACCGCCTACCGCTCCTGGTCACAACTCAGGGCGTGAGGCAACGCTCTGTGAAAGATAAAATAAACTTATATAGTGGGAGTCCCAAAATGTGATGGCAATGAATAAAAAATGCATATTACTGATCCTGTCAACATTAAATGTCTCTGATAATTATTCGTAAGAAAAGTCAGAATAGCCGCTATAGAGCTTGAGTATTATGCGCATAGTGCTATCCTAACTACTATACGAAGGGGTAAATGGATATTGTTGTGCCATAGAGACAGAGTTAATCATTAACAAAAAGCCGATCAAAAACCTTCCAGATTTCTAGAATTTCTTCTCAATCCAAAGGAAACAGGCAGGGTTAGAACTGCTCTGAGACTCTTCAATAAATGAAAGCCTAAAGCTTTAATGTTTTGAAAAACCTCATTCTGACATTACGAAGGAGCAAAAAAAAAAAACAACATTATTATAATTAAAATTAAAACAGTAGAGAAGCTCCCTACCTGTCCGTCGTTACCCCGGGCTTCCTTCCCTTCCTGGTTGCTCCGAGCAGTAACCGGAGGGCAGGAGGACGCGGAAATAAATAGCTACAAAACGTTACAGAGCTCGTATGGGCATGCGCGATTACGTCACCACGCATAAGCTTCTAGCCAACACCGGCCAGGGCAGCCGTTGATGACGTCACTGAATATGATGTGCTTATGGGAAATGTAGTTGACATGAACGGCCTCTACATACGATCGAAAAAATACGAAAAGGCACACCTAGGTGGTATAGGAAACCACGCCACCAGTCCAGATAACCCAAACTTAATAAAAAGCCAACTGGAACTAGATAACTCGTATCATAAGCGGACAAAGTACTAGGTCGTGTAAGGATGAAAATACAGAAACTCGCTATCATGAATGATAGTTGGGTCATGAAGGACACAACCCTAGTGCTGGTCAATGTGCAAATAAAGATGAGGGAAAAAGGGCAATCTATATTATGCAATAATCAATCACAGCTACATAAGCATACCCAGACATGTGGTTATTCAGCGAGCAGCCGATTGTTCTTAAAGATAAAATTACAATTATGTACTACACACCAGCCATTTTTTATATATAAAACAAAATGGAAATGTGTCCAATACAATGGACTGTTACAGAGTCATACATTGTATAAATCAGAAAATGACTAAGTGTGTAAAACCCGAACCAATCATGCAGAGTGCCTCTAGCTACTAATGAAAACCTGATGGCAATAAACAGAAATAGATCAGGTCAAAAGAGGACAGTACTATAAACAAGTGTGAGGCCAAAATCAGACCCTTCAGACAGTATATAACACTGCACAATTCTTCTTAACAAAAGGATTGTCATATGTTAAGGTAGGTGTAGAATACCAACTCATCTATTGTATTAAGGTCCACGGTATAGCATCATTCAGACCAGATTGGTCACTACGTAGCTTAAACACCAAACGTTGTTCTTTTTTTACAAGGAACTTGAACACATCGGTAACATGAGCAGGAATGTATGGTTGCTCAAGTATAGTTCATGAAACCTGTTCAGGTGTGTGGTTGAGCTCTAGAAAATGGTTGGTCAACTGAGTTGATGACTTCTTGCACCGAATAGTGCTCTTGTGTTCCATAATTCTTTGTTTAATTTTTCTAGTGGTCATTCCCACGAACTGTTTAAGGCAAGGACACATGATTAGGTATACAACGTTCTCGCTGTTACAATTGGTGTGTCGAAACTGCTTCCATGGTTTTGACATACCAATGTCAATCTCGGTGGTGTGTCTCGTTTGGGAACAAACAACACAACTCCCACAGGGATAGTGTCCCTGCACAAGCGGGAGATTAAACAAGGAATTGGATGTTGGAGGTGTTTTATTCCTAGGTCTAGTGTGGACTAAAGAGTCGCGCAAATTCGTACCACTTTTAAAAGAAAACAATGGAGGGGCGAGTTTGTCATTCCCCACATTAAGAAATCGCCAGTGTTTCCGTACAATTTTTGGATCTGATTAGAAGTGTTAGACCTGGCACCTTGGCGTGAGTTTCCCTTCCACTTTTTGATGGTGTGCCTCGATTGTTTTGCTGGTGTTGTCCGCACAGGGCGCCGCGCCACGGCTAATCCGTGCCGCAGCGCAAGTGCTCCCTAGATAAAGTGCTCATAATTGATATACCCGATTGGTTTATTGGATTCACTGTCAGTCCCCAGTAAAGTGCACCCGCAGTGCCAGGGCTTGTGCGTGCCAATGCCGCTAGTGGGCTGCAGCGCTGGTTGCGCCACCCACACCAGCGGCCATGTAAAATGTGTCCTGGGTCTGCCACTGCAGACCCCGCGTGAAGTCCCGGACTGTAGCGTCGGCCGGACAAGTGCACACACTTGCCCGCCTCCAATACCTTCCCTTTGCCTCATGTTAGTCACCCCTATGGTAGGCCCGCGGGCAGGGTGCGTTGTAGGTGTAAGGTAGGACAAGCCCTGGTTGTGAGGCCTGTCCTAATAGTGAACTACCCCCATATTCGTGGTTCACTATTGCAAGGCTGCCTGTTCCCCGTAGGCCAGATGAGCTGCTGGAATTATTACATCCTATAATCCCAGCAGGCTCAGGGAACATGGTAGAGAGCTATGTTTCATATGCCTGAACTTGGAATGATAAAATACTTCTTGTAGGCAAGTTTATTTTACTGTCCTGGGTTCGTAAATACGACTTTTAGAAAATCCGTATTTACTCGCTTAACCATTTCAGCCCGCCTCTGCTGTGTGTGTGTCTGACTGTCTGGGCTATGTGAGTGACAGGGCTGGGGGGATGACAGGTAGCGAATGGCAGGAGAACACCTTGGTGGGAGGTGGGGGTGCCCCTTGGACTCTGAATAGGGCAGTGCTCCACCACCACAATGCTGGCGCCGCCCCCTGGGGAGTGACGGATGACTCAGCCTGCACCTAGCCCAGGACGGGCGAAGCGCTGTCCACAAGGTGCTCCTGAAAGTACTTGTCCCCTGAATGCCGGCTCCACCTCCTGTGGAGCGGCTGATGTGCCTCCCTCTCACACTGAAAGCAGAAGTCAGAGTACCCCCAACAAAGTGCTCAGGACTGAGAACAGTTATGCGAAGGCCCCCCTGGCCTGAAAGAACAAAAGAAATGTGGTATAAAAGTAGGAGCCCTGCTCCTTGCAAACCAGAATCCTGTTTACCACAAAGAACCTCTGCCCGACTAGGAGGAGAAGAAGACGCTGGAAGGACTGGCCTGCTGCTTGCCTTGCTGAGAAAGGAGAGGAAAAGACTTGCTGAAAAGACTTTGCTGCTTTGTGCTTGAACATTCTCCAAGGGCTTGATCTGAGCTTGCCCCCTGAACTGAACCCCAGGACCAGTGGGTTCTCTGTGCTTTTGCTTGTCCTCCAATTCGAGCCGTGTGTGTATCCCGCTGGAAAGAGACTGCGCCCCTCTTCGCCTCCTCCTAGGGCCGTGACACTCACGAGCTTGCCTGCCGTACCCCGTGAGAGCCCCGCTCCGTCCGGAGCCGCTCTCTGTCCCCGGGCTAGGTTGCCTGCGCCCCTGTCACCGCCTGCCATTGGAGTGCGCTGAACGCGCTGTCACCCCTCCCGCCGGAACCCGTCCGACGATCGTGATCTTCGCCGGGTCACCAGCTGCACTGACCGTGCCCTGTGACCCCGCTTCGCTATCCCCGGACACCTCAGGCCGCGCCGTCCCCGCTGTGGAGACCCCCCCCTGCACCGCCGTGCTAAGGGTCGCTGGCTGCGCCTCCCTGCTTGCCCACACCCGCTGATTGAGGATCCAAAAACACGTCCTAAAGCCGAGAGTTGCACCGACCCGTGCCGACTCTCCCCGCATCACTACTAAGGAGTTCCAGTATCGGGCTCGGGGCCCGCACCGCCTTATTTCCCCGTAAAGTCCTCACCGCACCGCACGCCCGTCTCGCCTCCCACTGCCCCGGAGCCGCCGGGAGGAGCTGTGCACGGCGCAGGCGCACCCACGACAGATGCGTGAGCCGCGGTAGGCCTGAAGTAAGTCAAGACTGGAATCCCCCAAGTGACATTCGTAAAAGACCAAAGAAGTATCCGCTCAAAGAACTGTTGGCCTGCTTTATAATCTGGTGGCATAGAAACGACGTTACTAGTCTTGTGATAAGTCTGCATATTGAGATAACTATTTTTATATAAAGAAGCGTATTTTCACATACCTAAGCCTGGTGTCCGTTTCTGGGGGGGATTAATGTATTTACTGTGTGTGTGATCATAAGTGCTTAACCAACAACGCCTGAAGAATCACCTTGGCTGCTCACGCCACGCACCTAGAGGGTGAGCAAGGGTCATTCCAAAAGGGGTTATCCTTTGCCCTGACGTGGAGGAGAGGGTCCCTGCTTGACACAAGGACATCCTTGCGCCAATCAGAGATCCCCGACTAACATTGTTGGCAGCGGCTGGGATTTCGGATTTGCATTTGTAGTTTGCATACAGTGAATTGTTAATCACCAGATAGTGAGAGCAGACTAAGTAACGCAGCCACAGGTTTTCATTTGCTGAACTGTTGAGACATCTGCCATTACTACAGCCATGCCTGGCTCACTTCCTGCTGGAAGAGCACTCTGTGATTTCTGGAATGGATGAGGTGGATTGGGAGAAACTGGAGGACTGCACCGTGGAGCAATTGAAAGGCTACAGTGTGAAACTCAGGGTTCCCCATACTGGATTCAAGAGGAAGAACCAGTACCTCAAGGCGTTGAGAGCCTGGAAAGAGTTAAGAGACCCACAGAATGCGGGGGACATCGTCCCGCCCGACCACTTTGTGGAGCCCAGCAGAATCCTGTCCCCAGAAGAGCTGGCAGACAGGGCAGCAGACAGGGCGCATGCAATGGGGATGGCAAAGTTGGCAGGACAAATGGAAATGGAAAAGCAGAAGTTGGCCTTGGAGGCTCAACAACGCCAAATGGATCATGATATAAGATTGAAGGAGTTGGAGCTGAAGGCGAAAAGTTTGGAAACCACTCCTTCTGGTGGCAGCACTCCGCCGGTACAGGTAGAGTCCAAGGTGTACATCCCCAAAGATGTAGTTAAGGAGTATTTTAGAAAGGATGACATAGGGCAGTGGTTTAGAGCCTATGAGGTAGCCATGTCTTCACACCGGGTCCCTGAGAAAGACTGGGGAGCGGGGTTGTGGGGAAGGTTCTTGCTGAAGGGCGTGACACACTGTTAGATTTACCCTTAGATCTCCAAGCCTCATACCCCCATATGAAGGAAGCTTTAATGACCAGGTATGGGTTAACTCCTGAGCTATATGGACAGAGGTTCAGGGAGACTAAGAAGGTCCCTGAGAGTACGTATGTGGAGTATGTAACTTTTTTTTGCAGAGCACTGGATGGTTGGGTGAAGGGTAGCAAAGTGAATGATTATCAAGGGCTGCTTGATTTAATTGCATGGGAGCACTTGTCCAGTCAATGTTTTCCTGAGCTACGCCAGCACCTGATTGATAGCAAGCTGTCCAACCCGAGGAAGCTTGCTGAGGAGGCGGACCGCTGGCTCAGCACCAGGGTCCACAAGGGTCAAGTGGGAGACTCCGCCAAAGGTGGGCAGGGTCCCCAGCAGAAGAGTGGGGGGGACAAGGGTAAACAGAAGGGGTTCCAAAAAGGCCCCCAAAGTAATTCCCAAGGGAACCAGCAGAAGGGTTCTCAGCCTCCCCCACCCCCGCAGCAGAACGGGGCCCCGACAGGTAGGCCTGTTCCAAAGGGGCCCTTCAATTGCTATAGATGTGGTGAACCGGGTCACATTGCCACTGATCCTAAGTGTCGCCTGTTTGGTAAGACAGCACCCACTGGTGCTCCACCCCGGCAAGTAGCTAATGTTAATTTTGGGGAGGAGGTAGCAGTCCAGGGGGGTGGGGGTCCTGCGCATATGACCCTAGTCTCGCTAGGAGACAGTGAGATGGTCCCTGAGACCTACTTACCCTCTAACACTAAGAAACATGGGCAAGTAGTGACCATCAATGGAAAGAAGGTTGAGGCTCTTAGAGATACAGGGGCCAGCGTGACCTCGGTGAGGCAACACCTGGTGTCTCAAGAGCAGATTGAACCCAATGCCTACTGTAGGGTTGTCAATGCTGACAACATAGAGAGTCGTTGTCCAATGGCTCAAGTTCCCTTTGAGTGGGGGGAGGTCTCTGGTACTCTAAAAGTCGCTATGAGAACGGACATGCCTGTAGACTGTCTGCTAGGGAACGACCTGGAGAGCTCCCCTTGGGAAAAGGTGGAGAAGACCGCGCATCTGAGGATGGTGGGTCTACACGACTGGGCGTGCGTGACCACCCGGTCCATGGCAGCCAGTAGGGGTGTTGAAAGGGTCCTGGAGCCTGAGGGAGAGGTCCAGGAACCGGCCTTAGGGAGAAGGCGCAGGAGGTGCGGGAAACCGGCCCCGAAGTTCCCACGGCCCAGGAGGAAGCAGGCCCTGAGGGGGATGCTCTGGAGCCTACCGGGGAACAGATTGCCGAACTGGGGGACCTGCCTGAGCTGACCCATTGGCAGCAAGAAGGGAGCAGAAAGAATGCCCTTCTCTCGTGGGTATGCGGCAGCAGGCTGCAGACCAGGCCAGTGGTGTTCAGGCCAAAACTCACTACGTGTACTGGGAGAGTGACCTCCTGTATTCCGAGCCTAAGGCTGCTGAACCTGGGTCAGCCCGTGTGCTGGTGGTACCCCAGAAGTTCAGAACCTTCCTACTGGGGCTGGCTCATGATGTGCCTTTAGCAGGACATTTGGGGATGGACAAGACCTATGACAGGCTTGTCACCCACTTTTACTGGCCCCAAATGCACAAGAATTCAGATTCCTACTGCAGAACCTGTCAGACTTGCCAGGCAAGTGGTAAGAGCGGAGGGAAGCACAAGGCTCCTCTGCAACCTTTCCCCGTGGTCGGTACGCCATTCCAACGAGTGGGTATTGATATTGTTGGGCCTCTGGACCCCAAGACAGCCCTGGGCAACAGGTTCATCCTGGTCTTGGTGGATCATGCCACCCGGTACCCTGAAGCCATCCCTCTGAGGACAGTGACGGCCCCCCGTGGTGGGACGGGCACTGATGGGAATTTTCTCCAGAGTGGGATTCCCTCTAGAGGTGGTGAGCGACAGGGGGACCAATTTCATATGCACATATATGAAATCCCTCTGGAAGGAGTGTGGGGTAACTTACAAGCTCACCACTCCTTACCACCCCCAAGGAAATGGGTTGGTTGAGAGATTCAACCGAACTCTCAAAGGCATGATCATGGGCCTAGACGGTCCAATGAGGCGTAAGTGGGATGTCCTCTTGCCATGCCTGCTCTTTGCTTACCGAGAGGTGCCACAGAAGTCTCTAGGGTTCAGCCCCTTTGAACTTCTGTATGGTCACCCGGTAAGAGGACCTCTGAGTTTGGTAAAAGAAGGCTGGGAGCAATCTCCCAGGAAACCTCCCCAGAATGTATACAGTTACATGCTGGCCTTCAGGAACCAAACTAGGCGTTTCAGGCAACTTGCTGAGGCAAATCTGGAAGCCAGCCAGGAAGAGATGAAGCGGTGGTACGACCGGAATGCCACTCTGGTAGAGCTTCAACCTGGACAAAAGGTGTGGGTCTTGGCCCCAGTGGAGCCTTGTGCACTTCAGGATAAGTGGACGAGTCCATTTGAGGTTGTGGAGCACAAAAGTCCTATCACCTACTTGGTGGACATGCAGTCTCCCAGGAACCCTTTGAGGGTCCTACATGTTAACCGCCTTAAGCCCCACTTAGAGAGGACCGAAGTGGGCATGTTGCTGGCCACTGATGATGGAATGGAGGAGGAGACTGAGCCTCTTTTTGACCTCTTAGTAGCCTCTGAGAAAGATGGGTCAGTGGATGGAGTTAACCTCTCACCCACCCTGACGCCTGAACAACAGGAAGATTGCCGCCACTTGCTGGGGCAATTTCCCGATAGATTCTCCCTGGTTCCTGGTGTCACAGATTGGTGCGTCCATGACGTGGACACCGGAGACAGCTTACCTGTGAAGCACAAGGCTTACAGGGTAACTGACAGGGTCAGAGCTTGCATCAAGGAGGAGGTCTCCAAGATGCTTGCGTTAGGGGTGATTGAATCCTCCAGCAGTCCTTGGTCCAGCCCCGTGGTCTTGGTCCCCAAAGCTGCTGCGCCGGAAGCCACACCTGAACTCCGGTTCTGTGTGGACTACAGTGGACTCAATTCAGTAACTAAGACTGACGCGCACCCCATCCCCAGAGCTGATGAGCTCATCGATCGGCTAGGGGCTGCCCGGTTCCTCAGCACGTTTGATTTAACGTCTGGGTACTGGCAGATCGCCTTGACCGATGGGCCCAAAGAGAGGTCAGCATTCTCTACACCAGATGGGCACTTCCAGTTCCGAGTCATGCCATTTGAGATGAAGAATGCCCCTGCCACCTTTCAGAGGTTGGTCAACCAGGTGTTGGTTGGACTGGATGAGTTCAGTGCCGCCTACCTGGATGACATCGCAGTGTTCAGCGCCACCTGGCACGACCACCTGCGCCACCTCTGGGAAGTGTTGATGGCTCTGCGCCGAGCAGGCCTCACGATCAAGGCGAGCAAGTGCCAGATCGGGCAGGGTTCCGTGGTGTACTTAGGGCACCAAGTGGGGAGTGGCAAGGTGGCACCCTTGCAACCCAAGATTGAGACCATCCTGGCTTGGGAGCCCCCCAAGACACAGACCGCAGTGAGGGCCTTCCTGGGGCTCACTGGGTACTACAGGAGGTTTGTCAAGGGCTATGGAACGATGGTTGCCCCCTTGACAGAGCTGACTTCTAAGAAGCAGCCCAGGAAAGTGATTTGGACTGACACCTGTCAGAAAGCTTTTGACACCCTGAAGACTGCCATGTGCACGGCGCCCATGCTCTTGGCCCCTGATTTCTCAAAGGAATTCCTAGTCCAGACAGACGCTTCAGAGCATGGTGTATGGGCTGTTCTCTCACAGATGACTGAGGAGGGCTGGGACCAACCCGTAGCCTTCATCAGTAGGAGGTTACTTCCACGGGAAAGTAGGTGGAGTGCAATTGAGAGAGAAGCATTTGCTGTGGTCTGGGCGCTGAAGAAGCTAAGACCCTACTTGTTTGGGTCTCACTTCCGAGTTCAGACAGACCACAGGCCCCTCAGATAGTTGATGCAAATGAGGGGTGAGAACCCGAAACTGTTGAGGTGGTCCATCTCCCTACAGGGTATGGACTTTACGGTGGAACACCGTCCTGGCACAGATCACGCTAACGCTGACGGTCTGTCCAGGTATTTCCGCCTTAGTGACGAGGAACCCCCTGGGCAAGGGTAGTTCTCCCCACATTTCAGCTGGAGGGGACACGTGTTAGACCTGGCACCTTGGCGTGAGTTTCCCTTCCACTTTTTGATGGTGTGCCTCAATTGTTTTGCTGGTGTTGTCTGCTCAGGGCGCCGCGCCACGGCTAATCCGTGGCGCAGCGCAAGTGCTCCCTAGATAAAGTGCTCAGAATTGATATACCCGATTGGTTTATTGGATTCACTGTCAGTCCCCAGTAAAGTGCACCCGGAGTGCCAGGGCTTGTGAGTGCCAATGCCGCTAGTGGGCTGCAGCGCTGGTTGCGCCACCCACACCAGCGGCCATGTAAAATGTGTCCTGGGTCTGCCACTGCAGACCCCGCGTGCAGTCCCGGACTGTAGCACCGGCCGGACAAGTGCACACACTTGCTTGCCTCCAATACCTTCCCTTTGCCTCATGTTAGTCACCCCTATGGTAGGCCCGCGGGCAGGGTGCATTGTAGGTGTAAGGTAGGACAAGCCCTGGTTGTGAGGCCTGTCCTAATAGTGAACTACCCCCATATTCGTGGTTCACTATTGCAAGGCTGCCTGTTCCCCGTAGGCCAGATGAGCTGCTGGAATTATTACATCCTATAATCCCAGCAGGCTCAGGGAACATGGTAGAGAGCTATGTTTCATATGCCTGAACTCGGAATGATAAAATACTTCTTGTAGCCAAGTTTATTTTACTGTCCTGGGTTCGTAAATACGAATTTTAGAAAGTCCGTATTTACTCGCTTAACCATTTCAGCCCGCCTCTGCTGTGTGTGTGTCTGACTGTCTGGGCTATGTGAGTGAAAGGGCTGGGGGGATGACAGGTAGCGAATGGCAGGAGAACACCTTGGTGGGAGGTGGGGGTGCCCCTTGGACTCTGAATAGGGCAGTGCTCCACCACCACAATGCTGGCGCCGCCCCCTGGGGAGCGACGGATGACTCAGCCTGCACCTGGCCCAGGACGGGCAAAGCGCTGTCCACAAGGTGCTCCTGAAAGTACTTGTCCCCTGAATGCCGGCTCCACCTCCTGTGGAGCGGCTGATGTGCCTGCCTCTCACACTGAAAGCAGAAGTCAGAGTACCCCCAACAAAGTGCTCAGGACTGAGAACGGTTATGCGAAGGCCCCCCTGGCCTGAAAGAACAAAAGAAATGTGGTATAAAAGTAGGAGCCCTGCTCCTTGCAAACCAGAATCCTGTTTACCACAAAGAACCTCTGCCCGACTAGGAGGAGAAGAAGACGCTGGAAGGACTGGCCTGCTGCTTGCCTTGCTGAGAAAGGAGAGGAAAAGACTTGCTGAAAAGACTTTGCTGCTTTGTGCTTGAACATTCTCCAAGGGCTTGATCTGAGCTTGCCCCCTGAACTGAATCCCAGGACCAGTGGGTTCTCTGTGCTTTTGCTCGTCCTCCAATTCGAGCCGTGTGTGCATCCCGCTGGAAAGAGACTGCGCCCCTCATCGCCCCCTCCTAGGGCCGTGACACTCAGGAGCTTGCCTACCGTACCCCGTGAGAGCCCCGCTCCGTCCGGAGCCGCTCTCTGTCCCCGGGCTAGGTTGCCTGCGCCCCTGTCTCCGCCTGCCATTGGAGTGCGCTGAACGCGCTGTCACCCCTCCCGCCGGAACCCGTCCGACGATCGTGATTTTCGCCGGGTCACCAGCTGCACTGACCGTGCCCTGTGACCCCGCTTCGCTATCCCCGGACACCTCAGGCCACGCCGCCCCCGCTGTGGAGACCCCCCCCTGCACTGCCGTGCTAAGGGTCGCTGGCTGCGCCTGCCTGCTTGCCCACACCCGCTGATTGAGGATCCAAAAACACGTCCTAAAGCCGAGAGTTGCACTGACCCGTGCCGACTCTCCCCGCATCACTACTAAGGAGTTCCAGTATCGGGCTCGGGGCCCGCACCGCCTTATTTCCCCGTAAAGTCCTCACCGCACCGCACGCCCGTCTCGCCTCCCGCTGCCCCGGAGCCGCCAGGAGGAGATGTGCACGGCGCAGGCGCACCCACGACCGATGCGTGAGCCGCGGTAGGCCTGAAGTCAAGACTGGAATCCCCCAAGTGACATTCGTAAAAGACCAAAGAAGTATCCGCTCAAAGAACTGTTGGCCTGCTTTATAATCTGGTGGCATAGAAACGACGTTACTAGTCTTGTGATAAGTCTGCATATTGAGATAACTATTTTTATATAAAGAAGCGTATTTTCACATACCTAAGCCTGGTGTCCGTTTCTGGGGGGAATTAATGTATTTACTGTGTGTGTGATCATAAGTGCTTAACCAACAACGCCTGAAGAATCGCCTTGGCTGCTCACGCCACGCACCTAGAGGGTGAGCAAGGGTCATTCCAAAAGGGGTTATCCTTTGCCCTGACGTGGAGGAGAGGGTCCCTGCTTGATACAAGGACATCCTTGCGCCAATCAGAGATCCCCGACTCTAACAAGAAGATGTACTAAAAGTGTTTACAAAAGTCAATCCCTCGAGAGGAGCTTTGGATGCAGTGGCCTCTAACAGAGCTTCTCGATTATTATTGGCTGCTCGTTTATATGATTGTCTTATAAGTCTAGAGGGGTAATTTCTAGAACGGAGGTTCTGTGATCGAACATCAGCATGTTTAGTAAAGACCTCATTAGTAGAACAGTTCCTCCTCAGCCTAAGGAACTGTCCAAAGGGCAAGCCTGCCCTAAGTGCTTTAGGGTGAAAACTATCATATTGAAGCAACGAGTTCCTTGACATGGGTTTTGTGAACAGTTCACTTTCCAAGCCACCATCGGACGGAAAGATCCGGAGATCCAGGAATGGCAGGCTCAATTTGCGAAATTCCAGAGTAAAATTCAGAAAATTATTTTGATCATTGAGCCAGGCATGAAAGGCATTTAAGGTGATATTGTCACCTCTCCAGATGACAAAAATGTCATCGATGTAACGTTTCCATTCGATGATAGAGCTCCGGAATGGATTGGTTGCAGTAAGCACACAGTTTTGTTCAAAAAGATGAACATAGAGATTGGCCAGGCTGGGGGCGAAAACACTGCCCATAGAAGTACCAGAAATCTGAAGATAAATCCGGTCCTCGAACTCAAAAAAGTTCTGTGAGGTTGCTGGCCACAAGTGGGGATGGGATTTAGCAGGAGCAGGTTCGAGGGTCGACAGGCCGGTAGAGCTGGGGCCAAAGCAGTTGGTGTCTTCCTCTTCTTAGCAGCTGCACGGCAGGTCTTTCTTCTTGCTCTTCTTTGCTTTTTCGGAATATGGAATCTGGAGAAGGAAGGTTCAGGGTGCCTCTAAATACTAGATTTAGGGGCGTTACAGGTAGGTAAAGGGCAGGGACCAATGGGTCCCTGCCCTGGGGTCGGTACACCCCCTATCCTGCCACACTTCTGTGGGAGGGGGCAGTAGCCTAGTCCTGATTGTGCAGGGCTTCCCATCTTCAAGATGGCGAGTGCCCGGAGATGTGCTTCACCTCGCCTCCCCCACCTGAGGGTTGGGGTGGGCAGGCTGGCACATCCCCTGTCCTTACTTGGGGTTTCCGGCCCGTCTTCCCACCAGAGTGGGGGTCAGAACCAGACGTGGATTGTAGGTTAGTTTTCAGGGGGCATCTCTAAGATGCCCTCTGTTGTGCTTTGTACATTAAATCCCACACTGGCATCAATGTGGGTTTATTGTGCTGAGAAATTTGATACCAAACTTCTCAGTCTTCAGTGTTCCCATTATGGTGCCGTGGAGTTCGTGTTCGACGAGCTCTCAGCACCATATACCCTTAAATGGTAGCACTGCACTTACAGTGCCCAGGAATGGACCTTAGTACTGTAGGTGCACAGGGGCTCATGCTCCTGTGCCCACACCACTGGCATAGGGCACCCAGCTAGAGGGGTGGCTGATGTATGCCAGGGCAGTGTAGGTTGTGGGCATGGCACACAGCGATGTGTGCCATGTCGACTCTTTGTTTTGCCTTGTACCCAGACACTCTGCCTGCAAGAGCAGTGTGGTTGTGTTAGGGTACAGGGCCTCTAAGGGTGTCACAATAAGTGATGCAGCCCTTAGAGGCCTTCCCTGGTCACAAGGCCCTGGGTACCTATGGTACCATTTACCAGGGGATGACATGTGGCCAGGGTTTGCCAATTTGGAATTTTAATTTTTAGGGAAGGAGCATAGGCCCTGGGCACCTGATTGACAGGAGTCCAGGGCACACTCAGTCAAAGTCCATTCAGCAGTTCAGCAAAAAGTGGGGGAATATCATGCAAGAAAGATGGCACTTTCTCACACATTTGCCCTACATGGACGTGGGTCAGAGTTGGTATATTGCTAGATTGTGCTATCTGATCAATGTGGGCAGTGCAATTTGGCCCTAGTAATCTCGTGTGACCCCCTGTGCCCCTTCTTCACTGTCTGCCTCTGGTTGTCTCATCTGTACCTTCATCGCAAGTGTAATTTAGTTTGGCCCACTGTGCCCCCTTCTGCCGGGTTTAGTTGTATTGCTCATTTACATTTATTACCCTGTATTCGAACACGTGTTTTTCAAACCGCCTCCGCTCTCCCTTCCCGCCACAGTATCCTCTGCTGAGCCACACAGCAACACGCCCATTCGTACCGCCCACATGCCAGGCTGATCCTCCCACCTCCCCTTCCTCTGGCGTACTTCCATGCCGGGACCGCGCAAAGTGCAGCAACATCCTGGGACCGCAAACGCAACTACACCCGTTGCCACTATGATGCTAGCACCCTCAAGGCCCTCAACATGGGATGATCACACACCTGCTTCCTGCCCGGACCAAAACACACACAAGGACACCTCTCCTGCCGGAACAACATCGTCACCAGAATCCGATCAGCAAAATCCACCCACTGGGTAGGAAGCCAACTACCTCAGATGCATTGTCCTCAACACCCTCCACGGATGCCAACCCACAAGTGAACTCTGGGACCTACTCAACTCATAAAAATATGACCCTGCAGCTGAAGTCTGACATTCGGACTTTCTCACCCAACCCTGAATACCCGATCGCAATTTACACACTTTGAGTCCCTTTACTGCTAGTTAGCCCCTCACCCAAGATGGTGGCTGCAATGAACCTCTAGCATTGTACCACACGTAGAGTGGTGCCTCTATTCCAACTTCCGCCAACCAGATGACAATATACTTTTTAAACTCACGCGATACCTGCAACCCCACCTCCCAGTCCTGGTAGAGCGGGGTAGGTCGACTGGAGACAAGGACTCGGCGTGTCTGTAAGTACAATATTTATCCATGTCTATCCCTTAACTAGGAGCAGGGTAATACGGACAACGTCTATTTGCATGGGCCTGAACAAGTGAAGGGGCTTACTCGAGCGAGGTAGGCTGACACGAGACACGGCTTCGGCGTGTCTTTAAGTACACGCATGTCCCCATGTCTGAACAAGAGAAGGGGCTTACTCGAGCGGAGTAGGCCGACACGAGACACGGCTTCAGCGTGTCTTTAAGCACACAAATGTCTCTATGTCTATACCTCTTAAATACTATCTGGGTTAATACGGAAATGTCATTTTTTATGTTCATTTTTTACATTATGTTGCCTAAACAAGAGTAGGGGCTTATTTAACCTGGAGTTGTGTGACCTTGATCTTGTCTATGTACAAGCTCTCTCTATACAGAAATGTCAAGTTACGTGTGGCTAAATGAAAATAAGAGAAGGGGCTTTCCTAACCCTGGAGTTGTGTGATTTTAATGACTCCGATCTATTAGCTCTCTCACTATATAATTACAGAACGCGAGGAACTCCTTGCGTAGCCTACCAGGAACTGCAGTGTGCTATCCTATGGAGTTTATAGGGTAAGTTCACACAACACGTTTTGCTTCCCGGTTTAAAAACAGTTTTTTCGACACTTTAAAGAGTGATCACTTCACGTGGCTCATGCTTGTGTTTTTATTATCACTATGAATAGTGTGCACTTTCACTGCAGCTGCACTAACTAGTTCACTAGACGCACCCTGTAAATCTATAAAAATTGTATTCATGCATTCTATAACCATCCTGGTCTGCCTCTCCTTCCTCTCCACAGGTAGACAGAGTTGCAGGTAAAATACCAGCTACAAATGAGAATGCTTACTGTCAATTGGATATACAGTTTAAGTTCAAATGTAGATAGAATACACTAGGTCCTGAAGAATCGCTAGAGTAATCCTCAGTCAGAGCGAGAAACATGTTGACCCCGTTGAGGCAGTGTCTATAACCTAGCACATTAACCTACGTTACTAACACTCAACCTCATAGTTTTTAATTAGGTAAGGAGGCTTCATAATAAACTGATTGAGAAAGCACTCCCTTCCCTATTTTAACTAGCAACTACTCTCCTTCATCTACATTACAATAAAGCCCCTCACTCCCACCTCACCCAACGGCTGTATTGGATAAAAAGATCTCCATAGGAGTGCTCCCTAACAAAGAGCCCGTCGGGTATTGCACCAGCCGACTCGACGTGGAGCAGCCCGATGATGAAGCACTACATCCTGATGGGTGCGTGAAGCACGACATCCTGATGGTTGTGTGAGGGTTCCTATATCCAACAAACTTTTTTGAACACCACATGGTCCGTCTCACTCACTTAAGGAACAGCTTTGATATTTTTATGGTTGTATATTTCAGGGCCTCCTTAGCTGGACCTCCTTTCCAAAGCCCTGTTCGCTCCCCCCAGATTTTTGCTGATATACCTACTCAACTCAACCTCCCCAGACATGGCCTTCATGACAGTGACCTAATTGTACCCCTCCTCGGAACACTACCTCGCCATAGCCATGCTGTGCAGCTACAAGATCAACCATAGGGACCGCACTAATGGAGTAGGAGTAGGAATTGCCATCGTCAACAGGAACACTCTCAGAGTCTCAACCAACAACGACGACATCCTCAGCAACGCCGAACGCCTGCACTTCCAGATCCACAACAATCCCAACACCACCCTCAGAGTAGCCCTCGTCTACAGAGCCTCCAGACCCCAAACACAGATCGCCAACTTTGTCTGTAAACACGCCCTCACATCCACAGACTACATCCTTCACCGAACTTCCACCTCGTGTACATTAACAGCACCATATCCACCACCCTGATCAACAACCTGGCCAAACTCGGACTCATACAACTCATCACAACACCCACCCACCACACCAGCCACACGCTTGACCACATATTCTCCGCAAGCTCCCACGTCTACTCCAACCACAAAACCAACCTCCACTGGAACAACCATCGATGCATCAACTTCGCCTTCAATAAAGACACCACGCACCACCACACCCAACAGATCCACTGGCACTGCTAGAGCAAAGTCACAGAAGCCCAGCTAACCACTAGCCTTGCCCGGAGCACACCCACCGACCCTGACTCCACCGCCCAGAACCTCAGACAAAGGATCGGCGACTGCACCAACACCCTCTCCCAGATTAAGACACACTCCAACAGACACACCAGAAAGTAAACCAGCTGGTTCAATGCAGAACACCAGGCCTCAATGCAGACCTGCCATGAGCTAGTGAATAAATTGCACAGTGAACAGACACTGGACAGCTATGCAACCCACAAAGATGCCACACGTAGACACTATCACCTAATCAGATCCGCAATAGGGCCTCCTTCAAAGACCGCACAGCCAACAACACACACACCAGCTAAGTGCTCTTCAACCTAGTCAAAGAACTCTCCAACACCAGCTCCAACACCAACAACATCCCACCTTTGCAAGACCTGTGCAACTCCCTTGACAGTTTCATCCATCGCAAGAGTGCAGACATCCACGACAGCAACAACGTCACGACTGCCACGAATAGCACTGAGACCTCCATCCCCACAGACACCATCCGCACCAACCCCCTGCTCTCCTGGAACAACATAAACGACACAAACACAATCAAAATCTGGTACAACATCCACACCGGATCAACGTCAGACACATGCCCACACCACATCTGCTACAAAGCCAGCACCACCTTTGCACCCCATTTCCAGATAAGCATCAACATCTCCTTCGAGAATTCAACATTCACGTAGAGCTGGAAGCACACCGAGATCAATCCCTTACTCCACAAACACAAGACTGACCCCAAGGACCTCCTGAACTTACGTCCCATCTCCATGCTACCATTCCAGTGAGAAGTCATTACGAAGACCATCAACAGACAACTGACCCACTAACTCAATGGGAACAGCTTCCTGGATCCGTCCCATTCACGCTTCTGCGGCACCTCCTGCAGCAAAACTGCCCTCCTCTCCGCCACCAATGACATAATGCCACGGATGGACTTGTAATTCGCCTTCAACACTGTCTTGCACCACACACTATGCACACGCATACACGACACCGAGATCAGAGACAAGGCTCGTGACTGGACGACCTCGTTCCTCTCCGGCAAGACCCAGCCCACCCACCTCCACCCTTCCTACTCAGAATCCACATTAATCTTCAGCGGCTTACCCCAGGGCTCATCCCTCACACAAAATTGTTCTACATGTACATGTCACCACTTGCACACGTTATCCGACTGCACAACCTCAACATCATCTCCTACGAGAACGTCAGCCAGCTGATCTTCTCCCTCACCATGGCCACCCTCACACAACCATAAAACCATGTAGGACTGGAAGCCGTTGCCGAGTGGAGGAAGAACTACCAACTGGAGATAAACTCGGACAAGACAAAAATGCTCATCCTCGGATCCACCCCCTCCACCTGGGACAACTCCTGGTGTGCGGCCGCCCTGGGAACAGATCCAACACCAACCAACCACGCACGCAACATGGGGTTCAACATCAACTCTACTCTCTCCATGCCAAAGCAGGTAAACGCCATCTCGTCCTCCTGCTTCATCACCCTCCAGATGCTTGTCAAGTTCTACAGGTGGCTTCCCACCAGAACATGGAGAACAGTCACAGAGGCACTCATCAGCAGCAAGTTGGAATAAGGAAACACCCTCTCTGCAGGAGCCTCGACCAAACTCTGTAAACAACTTAAACGCATTCAAAACGCCTCTGCACACCTGGTCCTCAACATCCCTCACCGACAGCACATCACACCCCACCTGGGAGACCTGCACTGGCTCAGCGCCAACAATTGGATCACCTTCATGCTCCTGAACCACGCACACAAGCCACTCCACAACACCGGACCTGCATACCTCAGCAGACGACTCTTCTGCACCCCAAACCAGCAGGTCCACTGACATAGCACTCGCCACAGTCCACCGCATCTGAAAAGCAACCTCCTGCGGAAGATCATTATGCCACCTCCCCACTAAGAACTGGAACACTCTCCCCACCCTCCTACGGCAGGCACAGGACATGCTAACCTTAATGAGACTCCTCAAATAGGTGATTTTCAAGCAGTGGCAGACTCCCACCCCCCCACTCCTTGAGACACTCACGGGTTAGTGGTGCACTTTAAAGATGTTGTGATAGGAAAATGTGATTGATTGCTTTTGCACATACACAGTCATCTCACTGCCTATCCGTGCCAGGTGACATGTACATTGATTGTATTTCCCTTGCTGGACCTTCTTGTGAATTCACAGCCCCTTACTTATTGCCATAGTTAAATACTTGATTGGTCATGGAAACACGCATCTGTGTGATTTTAGGGAATTTATTTACAAGACAGGGTTTAGACTGGACCAGAAGTGGCCCATACGACACAGGATTTGCTGGATGCCCATTGGAGTGGCAGGCAGAGTCCATTGTGAGTGACAGAGCCAGGGGAAGAGGCGGAGTTTGCAGTGCCATTGTCAAGGAAAAAAGAGATTTGCTGTAGGTTCATGTGTGGGTCCAAGCTGTGTGTTGGTGGACGTCGGAAGACAGTGGAAGGGGAAGGTCAGTGGAATGATGGTATGTACAATCCGATGGTGAGACAGGCCTTTGTACGTCACTGGTAGGTGTACTTGCGCATTACCAGGGTGGCAGTTTCAACCTCAGATTCGTCCTCTGATGTGTCATGTGTCTCACATGTGGGTGGTGGTATGGTGGGAGCAGCACTGTGAGGCACAGACACATTAGGGTGTGGAGCTGAGGATGTGGATGCGCCAGCAGCAGCAGATGTTGGCGAAAGACCATGGGGAGGTGCAGATGTGATATGATGTAGCAGGGCCTGCCATGTCCGTTCAAGATTGTGCTGGTGTTCAACCGTGGCAGCCATATGTTGGAGTTCCCTCTGCTCCCTGGCCTCCATTATCCGTGACAGTCTGAATAATGCGGCACAGACACTACTGGAGTTATCCTGCCGGGACAGTGTGTCTGCTCTCCAGATCAGGACCCCAGCAATGTCATCCAGGGTGCGTTGGATATTATTGAGGGGTATGTGGATGTCTGACATCCTCTGCATGGGGTTGTCAAGGCGATTCAGACACCCACAGAGCTCATCAAATTTGACTGCCAGGCTCTCCAACCCCACCCGCACATAGTCCCGTGTCTCACGCTAGACCTCAAGCACCATGCTGTGAAAGGCCACATATGGGTTACCTGGGTCCTACGAGGCAGCTGTGGTGGGAGGTGCTTGCTGCTGGGTGGTTTGTGCAGGGGGTGGGCTTGGCGCAACGCTGCTGGGTGGCCCTGCTCCAGGAGTTGGTGTGGCAAAGGAATCCAGGAGACGCTGAAATTCATCCACATTAATGGTGGGGGTTTCAGACAAGTCATCGTGGCGGAGTGGGTCGTCCTGCTGTCCAGGAGGTGTTGTCTCTCCCTCTGAAATGTTCATGGGAGATACAGTTTAACAGTGGTATCCATGTATGGGCATGCATTATGTAACTTAACAATCAAACTGAGGGAGACTGTACATTATAGATATTTTGTACATTATGCATGTTAGTTTCTGGATGGTGATGATTTCAGAGACATCACGGATGTGAGGGTGTACTTGTACATTGTAATATCACAAGTTACCTATGTGGGAAATGTGTCTTGACAGTTTCTACACACAAATGCTACCTATTTTATCCTGGTTTGTGTTATGTGACTAATGCAGTCCTGAACACCTATTAGGCAATGTTGATGTACTCAGATTAGTATGTGTGTACACTGCATTGTGTGATGGTGGCACCTGCTGCCTTTGTTTAGCTGCCCCTTGTCCCTTTCATGAAATGGGCCTTTGACGTCTGTGTATGTACAATGCAGACATGTGGAAATCTGTGTGGATTGTGTGTCCTTGTCAGAGTTGTGACACTTGTGCATAGTAGGTCATCAAGTGTCTTGTTCACATCAGGGGTTGTGTGTACATAAGGTTGTGACAGGGTGTGACATGCTCCCTTGAGGATGTGTTCCACACTCCGCAACATCAGTGAGGTGTCCTGCCCCATGTAAATCTATTTTTCCTGCAGGCATGCTATCCATCATGCACTATCAGTGTGGCTCAAGGAGTTGCAGTTTTTCAGGGGCTTGCATATGTGCATGTGTTTTGTGTGTTATTAGTTATGTGTGATGAGGGTCCACTTTTGGCACATTGGCAATGAGAGCCTACTCGGGGGCATGTTACCAGGGACGGCCTTAATGTTATCTGCGCTTTAGCGGCAGGGAACTTCCGCTACAAGCGGTGATGATGTTCTTGAAAATATGCCGCATAGAATTCCAATAGAAGCACATGTTCTGGTGTGAACATGGGCTTCTATTAGAATTCTCTGCAGCATGTTATCAGGCACATTATCACCGCTTTGGTGGCAGTTTCCTGCCTCTGAAGCGGCGATAATTTTAAGAATGTCCTTGATTATATCCACCGTGTTTTTTCTACAGAGCTGCACTGTGTAGTTCACATGTGCCTCTAAGTTGCTTTGGCTCCTTGTGGTTTGTGCTGTGTGCATTGCGTCTGTCATGTTTAATCTTGCATGGTTTGCTTCCTGCACTACATTTGGATTACCCTTTCAGAGTATGGTGCAGCATTTATAACAATTGTTGTTGCTGTCTGAGCAGACTGTGTCCACACCCATTACCCACAGATTTGGGCCCATATGTGGAGTGTGTGTGGCAGTGGTGGGCCATTTTGTGCATCATACCAGGTGGTGACCTTCTGTACTCTGCATAAGCGCTTTGATTTTAGAAGGGGGGACTTCCTACTCCATGCAGCGATCACAGCGGATATTTGTGCGCATTGTAAAGGAGACCAAGCAGGACCTGAGCTTTCTTTAGGGTGCCAATACATATTGACAGCAGCTGTAAACTTTAAGGCAGTCACATGCCTGTACATGCGCATGAATCTTGAGGAGCTGCCCCCTTTGGACATACTTAATTGAAATGGGAGGTAGATGTCTGTCGGGAGAGAGATACCGGAAAGGGCTTGTGCTGAGATTGTAGAGTAAGCATGGAGGTGCACCAGGCACGCCCGCTTCCAAAGGCTTCTTTTTAATGTTTTACATCGCCTTACCTCACACCGGCAAAAAGTCAATGCATGTTTTAACACTGACTCATACGAATGCCCAAGGGTTCAGGGAGTAGGGGCAAACTTACCTCACATGATTTGGGGGTGACCACTTTGGGCTACTTATTGGACCGTAGTGATGGCACTATTGAAGGTGTTGACGGACAGGGAGGTAGATCTGGCATTGGGGGCTTGTATCCTACATTGCTTCCCACACACAGCTCAAAGTGGGATTGCAGCAAGTTTATGGATAGGGGATTATTAGTGGCCATGAGGGGATATTACGATGCACTGGAAGGAAAGTGGGGCCACGAGTTTAGATCAATGGGAGTGAGAGTTCACCAAATGGGCAGAGTGTGATGGGATAGTTAGGCTACTACTGGTCAAGAGTACGGTGAGCAAGGAATCACTTGAGGTGGCTAGGGCATGGGACCATTTTATTGGACCATTGGTGGACCAAGACAGCGTGAGCGATGTTAACACTGAGCCAGGTGAGCTGGTACCAGGGTAGGGCCTTTATAGCTCGTAGATGTAACCATTCAACACCATTGTGGACATGCATGATGGGTGAATCTAAAGCGGCAGCCTGTATATTGTGTTTTTAGTGTTTACCTTCTGGATACCACAGATTAAGCACTGCTAATGGCTATCAAAGAGTACAGAGCAACATGGGTAATGACATGCCTTGAGGGAGTGTGAAATAGACTTTCGGCTGGATTTATTTGTGATGATGTTTGTTTATATGGCCTGTGTTGAAAATTGGTTGTTAATCCCCTTTTTACATGGTTCTTCATATTAAAGGTTGTAGAGGAGAAATGTCATAGTAACGAGCCAAGGATCCTATGCTCAGACACTTGTACATCATAGTGAGGGGAGAGGGACTAGGTTGGTGCGATTGTTAGATTTGAAGATCTAGCTTTCGCAGACATAAAGAGTTTTTGAATTTGCAAGACGAAATAGTACATGCCATGCGTTGACGTGGGGCGGGGGAGGGTGGTGGGTAGTATGGACAGAGATATGTGTGCATGCAGGTAAGTAGACTTTGGATGACTGAATGGATTTCATGGTGCGCCCTGCATCGCATTTTGCAATGGAGGGCACACGACTAAATCTGTATTTTTGGTGTGACATTGCATGTGTTGTTTGTATGCAGAGTCACTCATTACTTTCTCATCTTGCTGTACGCACTGCTGCATAGCATGTACAGGCAAGGGGGCATTTTTGTAGAACATGCATGAGGTTGTCACAATGTTCCCCTTGCCTCATCACCACACTTATCCAAGTCATCTTCACAAGGCCGCAACTCCCATGTGCCAAAATGAGTATGCAGTGTGAATGTGACTGTTCACGTGCACAAGTAAGCATGCCAGCAACAACCTCAGCACACCTGCAACATTGCACATGTGTCTGGCTCGTGTGCGGCCTTCCAAGTCACCCTTGTTGGCCACGCACATCCTTGCACACAAGTCAGACACATGTGCTATTTTGCAGGTGTGCTGGTCTTGCAGTTGGCATGCTTACTCGTGCACGTGATCAGTCACATTCACACTGCATACTCATTTTGGCACATGGGAATAGCGGCCTTGTGGAGATGATTTGGATATGGGTTGTGATGGTGCAAGGGGTGCATTTTGGCAGCATGCTGCGTCTCTATGTGATGTGGCATTTTGCTATGTGATGTGGCACTTATTTTGTGGTCTGATGATGTACCTGGACTGTGTTTTTCTGACGTTTCAGTGCACATTTCAATGTCAGTGTGTCCGTCAAAGTGTGTCTAGCAATGTTTATGTTGGATCAGTTGATGTGTGTCCATGCCACCATGCATAGGGCTATCTGGGACCTGAACCACAGTAATTGTGGTATGCTTTACTATTTATTGTACATGTGTGCCATTGTGGCCATTCACCCCCGTCCACCCACTCCATAGTTTGTATTCACCCTGTGGTTGTGTCTGGTCACATTCAGCAGTGTCCCGACCCGGCACTCCAGCCACCGTCTCCTCAGTGATGACTTGCGCCACCATTTCCTTCTGCTCATCCAGCTTCAGCAGGGGCCCAGGGCTACCACCTCCAATCGCCATGGCTGCCCTCCGGTTGGCTGCCATCTTCACTTTCGTGTTCTTTTTGCTGTTGTTCCAGCGCTTCTTTACCTCCTCCACGGTCCTCCTCTTCCTCTCTCCCACAGCATTGACCTTTGCTGTGATCTCCTCCCAGATCTGTTTTTTCCTGGACAATGGCACTGTCCTCCTGTTGAATAGCTCCTGCTGATGTTTAGCCACCAGGCCATACAGGACCTGATTCTCCTGGTGGCTAAACCTGGGGTTCCTCCTCCTCTTGGCCTTCCCCTGGCTCTCTCTCTGCTCCACCTGGCTGGCTGTGGGGTTTGCTTTAGGCTCCACGCTTGTCCCAGCTTCCTCCATGTCTCTGCTCTCTTCTGTGGTCTACATTTTGTTTTTCTTTTTTTTTGTCCTGCATGGGGGCCTTTTATAGTGCATTTTCCCGCTTGCTGCATGCAAAATGCAGGCCTGTTGGCAATTATCAGGCTGATTTTGGTGATAATTGTCCCTGCGTGACTTTTCGCGGCTTAGCGTGTGTTTTTTTATCGCCGGCGCTAAGATTTTATCGCCATCCATTGGCGCCGGAACTGCTAGCTATCGCTGGCTAGCGGCGCCTTGCTAATACGTCGCTACTGCGGTAATAAAAACAGGACTTCGCCGGCGATAAACCTTTTTACGCTAACAGCGCTTTGCGATAATTATCGCAATTTGTTGATGATATGCCCATCAGATACATACTAGAACCTAGCTAAAGATAAGTATAAATATGGCGAACACTATGTGAAGCCGGAGGGACAAATTAAAGTTCACTCTACGATTGCAAAATGATTATTAGTGTCGGGGTACCAACTAAGGTTCACTCTACGATTGTGAAACGATTAATAGTGAAACTGACTTAAATAAACCTGCCCAATGACAGTGAAACAAAGTAAAGAATTAGAAATGTAAAGAAGAGAAAGTAGTAAAAATCTAGCATTCACCATCTTCACTCAATGTGATTTTATATTTGCTCTATGTTGCCCCTCACAATCTTACCAATGGTTAGTATCAAGGACTGTAAATGCACAATTTATTGACATCATAAAATGGATGTATCAAATGCTTCACACAGCTAGAAATTGTACAAAATCTATCTATGGCATTTGAAATCCGTGCTGATGATAAAGCTACGTTTACATTGTCTGTACAGCTAAACAAGGGGGTGAAACACCCCTCTAGACCCTATCCATCAAATACCGGTCTATTTTGTGTATGGGCACTTATCGTAACCCAGCTCATTATTGTAAGAGGGCCCAGATTTCATCCCTATCATTCAGGCCTGTTTTTGCTGTATGGTATTTTTCAATCAATCTTGCTTCAAGTCAATTCAATCTCGTCTGTACATTTTCTTGGGTAACATTTTGTGGTTAAATTACCACAGTCCAATAAATGTCATTTTCAGTATGTTCATGATTGATGTAATGTTTAACCAATGGGGCTCCATGTGTCCTGCACTTAATCCGTTATTTATGTTGAAGGATCTGATTTTTTATTTGTTGAATCGTTTGTCCTATATAGTGCCTGTCACACGGGCATTTTATACAATAAATCACGTTTTTCGTGTAACAGTTAGAAAATGTTTTTGGGATGTGTTGGTGTCCATTGATAATGACTTCTTTGGAATCGGCTGTGAGTGTACATGCTGCAATATTTTGACACCTATAGTGTCCTAACACTGGTGGTAAACCAAGCATTCCTCTTAGATTCTCTTTTTTCTCTACCGGTCTTGCAGCTCTCACCAGCTGTTGCCGGAGATTCTTTCCTTTGCGTAATGCAAAGAGAGGTTTTGGAAGCCCTAAATGATTTACCATCTTCCAAATGTTCAAAATGATCTTTTTAACTTTATTAGCTTTTGGTCCATATGTAAGGACACAGGTCAATTGGGCTGTTTCAGATTTCTCTTTTGGAGTGAGTAGATCTTGTCTTGGTGTGTACCAGGCTCTTTTAACAGCGGTCTTCACTAACTTTGAGCATTTGAGCATGCTTTCCTCAACCAGGAACCCCCTCCCATCCCATCCTGGGAACAGGCCGGCCCTTACTGCCACACTCCACCCCATCTTCCCCTAACCCCTATGACCCCCAAGCAGACACAGACGAAGAACCTGCCCCTTTGAGACCTTGGATTCTTTCCTCTCTTCCACCACCCACTGGCACTCCCAAAGTGGGTGCTGGCCCGACATCCTAGACCCTGATGAAATTATTCACGGCAAGTCAGAGGAATGGGTGCCATCCCTGAAAGTGGCGAATTATGTAGTAGTATTTATCTGCAAGCCCCTTGAAAAAGAAGCTCGTAACTGCCTCCGGGCGAATGTCCCGTCACTGGCTGGGAACATAACCCTAATGCCTGAACTGGACCTCACCATGGCCAGCTATATGGTAAAATTTATGAAGGACACAAAAAAGGGAATAGATAAGTCCTGGTGTACGTGCCAGGTGAAACTCCTGGATACCCCCGGCCCTTTAACGAAAATTATTAATATGGCTGAAGATGCCAAAGCTTGGGGCACACTCATTTCCTGGGAGGTGCTTTCTGGATGGGTGTAATGCGCTATAATTTTTCTCTTCAACACAACTTGGGCTCTTTCAGTGGAGTGTCGCCACTCTTTCCTAATAAAAGTGGACCTAAAGCTCAAGAACCTGGCGGTCTCGGAGGAGTAGCAGGGTGGCCTAATTGGGGAGCTCTTCAAAAAGGAACTAGACAAGTCTGTCAGTACCTTTACATTGTTAGACACGGCCCAATCCTCCATCAAAAAGGTTTTTTACCCCAGGGATTTCTGGGGGGGGCGTTTGAGGTAAGGGCCACTTGGCCGGCCATGTATATGCAAAATACACTTTGAGAGGACAAGGCTCTAGGCTTGGCACCTATCAAGATCTCTCCTGTTTCACCGACATTTACCCCACCAGAGGATAGCATTTCTGTAGCTGAGGGAAAGGATCTCACACTGCTTCCAGTGTGGTGAGTGTTCTCCCTTTTTCACTTATAAAAGTAGGGTGCCACCTGGCAAGTTTTGCTCATGTTTGGAGCACCAAGTTCTCCGACGCTTGGGTGTTACAGATTATTCTGGGTTTCCAAAGAGAGTTCTATGGTTCTCCCCATCAAGACGAACCCCTCAGGCCCATTCAGTTCTCCTCTCAGAAACCTGCGCTGATAGACACAGAGGTCTCTCCCCTACTAGAAAAAGGGGCTATTTGCACTTCCTTTACTCACCCAAGAGGTTTTATCAGCAATCTTTATCTCATCGACAGAGTGGATGGGGGAAGAGGCCTGTCATAAATCTCCATGAATTCGACGAGTGGCTTGGATGGTAGATCTCCACTTGAAGGATGCATACCTTGCAGTCCCAATCCCTGTCCCCCTCACAGGAGATTCCTACAGTTCACCTGGCGACACCAAACTTGCAAGTTTTCCACTCTGCCCTTTGGTCTCTCCTCTGCCCCTTGGTGCTTCACCAAAGTTCTCAAGCCGGTGGTGGAGAATTTTCAAGTGCAAGTGGTGCGTCTCATCGTCTATCTGGACGACATGCTCCTAATGGCCGCAACACATGCAGTTGGCAGTTACCCTGTCACAGGATATTGTTTTTCTTATCAACAACAAGAAGTCACTTCCTGTTTCCTCTCAGATAGCTACCTCTCTGGTTTTTCGTGATAAACTCCAGCAAGACCACTTTAGGTGTCCCGCCTCGAAATGTCATGAGTTGCGGAAACTTTGGCCAATGTATCATTGCGACACATCACCCATCTGGTTGGCCTTCTGTCCTCCTCAATTCAAGTGATTTTTCTGGGGCGTCTGCAATATCAGGCCCAGCAACTCCTGAAAGCCGTCCATTTGCGGAGGGGCCTAACGTATTTTCAATGGGTCACCCTCTCACCAAAAGATAGGGATGAGATTTCCTGATGGCTGGCCCACATGGAGGCCTGGAACTGGAGGGCAATTATGGGCTCTGCCCCAGATTGGATCATAGAGTCAGACGACAGTGGATCAGGATGGGGAGCTCGATGTGGAGAATTTTCCACCGGAGGTTTATGGCAACCCTGGGCGTAGTTTGCGAAGTAGCGCACTTCGCACTTCACGAGCTACACGTAGCTTCGCAAACTGCGTAGTGCGCTGTGCAAGATGTTGTTCGCACTGATTGCACAGTGCCGGATGCTTGTCCGCACTGTGCAATCTGCATCTTGCACAGTACAAGCGGTCATTTTCTGCCGCTCGAGTAGATTTGTACTCGAGCGGCAGCTTTCTCAACGCGGACTGGTATTTTCTCATCACGAGCGGTCGCGAGCATACGCTACCGCTCACAATGAGAAACCTGACCTCCCCGCATTGAGAAGCTCGCCGGGAGGTTTATTTTCCTCGCTTGTGATCAGCAACTTGATGTTTCTGATCGCGAACTAGGAAAAAGTCTCGCCGGGATGTCATTTTGCTTGCTCACAGCCGTCAACTTGACGTTGAGGACCGCGAGCAAGCAAAAAATGACCGCTACACTACGCTACGTTACACGTGTTTGCACTGTGCTACGTGCAATTCACGTAGTGCAAAGTAGCGAAAACTTCGCAAACTACACGAGCGTAGCGTAGTGCTTTGCCCAGGCTTAGCTTATGGTCTCCTCAGGAATGTAATTTACATATCAACTGTCTAGAGCTTCTTGGGGGGCATGGCCAAGATGGCGGCAAGTGCGGACGCGCTGTAAACAGCTCCACATTAGGCAAGCCACATAATTCTGAAATATATGCCTTAAAGACTAGCTGATAAGCCATCTACCATTGTATGTCACCACCGGCGGTGGTGAAAACCCCAGCACACTGTAAATGCTGACCCTGGAGCTAAGCGGGTGAGACAAGCGAGGTGACAGCCCAGCGACTCTGAGATTGGCTAGTTGGGGCTCGGCCTCGCGTAACCTACTGCCGGAGGGAGGAGCCACGATCTCCTCCACTAGTGAGAGACGGCTAGCAGTGGAGGTCTCGACGGTCTGGAAATACCAATAGCCGGGCAGCACAAATAGGGCTGTTTGGGCGGTGGTCCACTGAAACTGCAGCTAATTGGATGAGACCCAGATCGGTGTGGCCTGCAAACGAAATGTGACTCTGCGCTCGACTGCATCGGCGAGAGTTCATTCGGGTGGCATTCTCGGCTCGAGCGCATCCGTTCTTCCCACGAGGAGGCCGGGGCGCCCTTCTAACATTGCCAGCGGAGGAGACGTTGAACCGGGAGCAGAGAGCGACCTACCCCCAGGGGCACAAGGATAATATGCGGACCCCCGAGAGACGGTGAAAGGGGGCCTGGATGCCTACCAGCCTACCGCATTTCAACCTGCGACTGTTGTGGAGCCCAAGAGCCTACCTGCTGAGGCACACTGGGAGAGGTGAGTGTTGGGGCCGCAGCTGAGGCTGGTGCTCTGAACGCCGGTAGGCATACACTACAATGAATGCAGTGGTGGAGCAGATGACGAGCCGTGTGTATTATGCATGTATCGTAAGTGCACTAGGACAGTTTTGTCCCTCTGCTGTTGCATGCCCGGAGGTAGGCTCTCCCGAATCCTGTATAGAAGCTTTAGTACAGCTCCGTTGTCTCGGCTTGCCACTTGACTGCTTAAAGGCTATTAATGTGCCTGTAAAAACCACAAAGTGACTTAGAATGTACGGTGCATACATGTGTGGTTGACCTGTTGCCTATTATCCCTGGTATGGCCATGAACGCTTGTAAGAGTTGTCCCTGAGACCAGCTGTATGAGACACCTTGGAGGACGGTGCTGGGTGCAGACTGATACACAACCCAAAACACCAAAATTCACCAAAAATGTATTTGTCGATTACTGGGGGAAGTTGAGAGTCTTTCGCAGCAATGAAATTGCACAATTTTGGGGAGATCCCCCTCAAAGTCCTCGAGGGTATGATATTCCAGTGGCGTCCCAGAGCTTTCGTTATTTTGGGATTTTTATAACTACCAATGCCGCACTATTTTTTTAACAGAATCTGTTGGGGCCGCTACAAAGGTTTCGCTCGGATGTTACACATTGGAAGACGCTCCCCCTCACGCTGTTGGGACGTCCATCTTTATTCAAAATGCTCGCTCTGCCGCGCTTTCTTTACACCTTGCAAAACACCCCTGACCCTGTTCCTAACACTTATTTTTTGCCGATTGAGGCGGCAGTGAGAGAGTTATTGTGGGACAATAAGCCACCTCGGATAGCCACAAACAAGCTTACTATGGGATGGTATGATGGGGGTATTGGGTTGCCAGATATGCGCCTTTACTATCAGGCTTCACAACTCACAGCCATCAATCAATGGGTGTTCAGGCGACATGATGATCCCAGCTTTCGCACTGATCATTGGCTAATGGGGAAGGGAGGCTACAACAGGGTGTTATACACTAATCATAGGAAATTACGCATGACCGGCCCTATGGCGCGTATGGTGGAAGTGTGGCATGGGGTGCAGCGGCGGTTGGGTGGACGGGACGCCTAACGAAGGCTACCCCTCTATGGGAACCAGACATTCTGGGATGACTCAGTACCTCTGCGGGGTTTGATAAATGGGACACGATCGGAATCTCCACTGTGGGTGATATGTGTATAAAGGGCAGGAAGGCATCATTTACAGATCTCCAAACTAAATATCAGCTAGCACCGTTGGAAAATTTCCGGTATCTACAGATCAGTCATGCCATAGACTCCGCACTCCCAAAAGATACCCCCCTTCCAGACTCCTCTCCTCTTGAAGCCAGGCTATTGCTGTATCCTATGGCTCGCAAGGCCATTTCCCTCACGTACAAGAAACTGATCAATAATCGGACCGACCCGATGTTGAAGCTGCGGGCGAGTTGGGAGGTTGACCTGGGAGAAATGGCAGATGAGGACTGGTCAGAGGCAGTGGCCTCACCCCGAAAAGTGGCCATCCTGATGCGACTTTGGTTGGTCCAACTTGAAATTCTCCATAGAGTATAAATTGACGCCAAACTGCTATGCCGATTGGGTAGGAGACCTGATGCACTCTGCCTTTGACACTGTAATCAGACCGGGACATTCATGCATATCCTGTGGGAGTGCCCCCACATACAACAGTACTGGACAGACATCACCAGACAATTGACTAGGACTTGTGACAAACCTATACATCCATCTCCCACACTGTGCCTCCTCAACATCTGAGAATCAACAGACCTCACACAAGCTGAACAATCGTGGGCCACTATGGGGGGGGGGGGGGGGGGGGAGTATAGCGAAGCGGAACATTGCTCAGAAGTGGGGCGTGGATACCATACCACAACTGAGAGACTGGGCGAAAGATATGGACCATGCCATGATTGCCGAAAAAACTGTATACAAAGGGAGAGGATGTCCACGGAAATGGGATCATAAATGGGGGCGATGGAATAAATATAGGGAAGAGATATGTGTATCGCCTACGGTGGAACTGAGGAGGGAGAGACTGTTGGCGGTTGAGGGAGAGGATGAGGCTACTACAGTGAATAACGGGGACAGCTATGATTAGGGTGGACCGGTAATGTTTCCTGACCTGGGGATGCAGAAATAACCCTCACAATGAATATTTAGATGTTTCCAGAGTGTACTCTACTGGGCTCTTGCGGGGTTGATGGCTGGTAATGCAATGCTGTAATCTTATGAACATTTGCCAGAGATGTCAATGTAATGTCAATGTTGCTGCAGTTTGATTCTAATAAAAATTGTTTACAAAAAAAAGAAATTGCACAATTAATATCTTCAGTTTAAGTGTCACTGAGTGCCCACGTGTGTGCGTGATCTTACGCTCACTACCTGATAAATAACACATATTGGCACTCCTGTATGACTGCCTTCCTGGTCCCCTTGATGGTGCCACATCCTCAGCGTTCATCCATTGGGACCCATCACGTCGCAACCAGACAAGATACCTATAACCCGTGCTGACTCCCATGGAAATCTCCCAATAAACCCATTACATCCTGGAGTACCCAGACCACTACCACTATGATAGAGGGTTTTCTGCCTCCCATGCATAGGCTGTAAAGGAACTGCCACCCTACTCACACCTGAATAAAGAAAGGACATTCACAGTGCTCCGGGGGGACCATTAACGCTTGTGATACTTGTAGTGTATTCCACGCTTCAATATACAGCGGTGCAATGGGAAAACTACAAACAGATAAAACGTACTCACAGATGGCCGAAGCAGCACCTCACACATCTATCACTTTGGCCCCTGCACAAACAACAGCCATCACAGCTAAAGGCAATCATGCCGATTGCCTGGTGGACGGTGCAGGGTACCAAAAATGGTGACGGTGCATAGCAGGCACCGTTCACCAAATTAGGTGTTGTGAGGAAAAGGCGATGCTGCCATGGAAAGACTGGTGGGGATGGGATTTGGGGCCCCTTGTCCCAGGGGGAGGTGTTGCTGCACTAGGGGGGTACCCATGGTAGCCCCCATTTCCCTGCACTGCATTACAGACACTGCGTGGTGCCTGCCACGCAGTGCAGGGAAATGCAGTGCATGCCATTTTAACATTGCGAATGATGCTGCATCCAGCAGCACCGTCTGCAATGTTAAAGGCCTGGGATGCACCAGCCATACTGGCGGGCGCATCGTAATATGTGTGATGGGACCACCACATTACTGGCGGGCGATCTCAACCACTGCAACATTTTAATGAGCCCCTGGGATACTAACAAGATCAATTACACCAGCATCAAATCTAAAATAAAAAAAAAGAGGTGCATAACCTATTATGAGAGTTGGACATTGGAGCTTTACAAGCAAAATCCCTGCACGAGTCTTTAACAGCGTCCCAACTGAACCATACAGCAAAATTACTTCTCCAGCAGGCAGTGGGAAAACTCGCTCTTAAACAGACTTCATCCATCGTGGAAATTCCTTGACAGCATTATCAAGTGTAGATTGTGTGATTATAGAAAGGAATCCTTGGCCCACATACTACTTTGCTGTCCAGCTTTAGCACATGCCCACCAAACACTACTGAGAGCTATCCTTTTACAGCATGGAACTCGCTTGGCCAATGAGGCTGTCTCCCTTCTATACTGCCCAGAAACAGTGACTGAGATGACATAATTTCTGAAATGTATAATGGTAGTCTGCAATTCGATAAAAATTGTGAATACCCAACATCCTTAACATCTACAGTGACCAGCCATTAGGGCAGTACAACCCGGAGTTAGAGATCCCTTTCCTGAACTCACTTGCACTTTAAAAGCCATATACTGAGCTGGTGTTAACAATGTGCTCAAACCTACATGTAAATCAAACGTATAGTCTGGGATCCATCTAGGCACTTTACAACCACGGCTTGTTAATTTACAAATCCATAATCTGCTCAAGAGTAACCATGTCTAACCCGATCCTGCCCAGCCGTGCCATTGGTTGTGTTTACACTCCAACAATTCATTTTATGGTAAATGTACTTTTATGGGATAGTATCTGTCTACAACGGCATGAATCTGTTGCACTTTAGAAACCATTTTGTACTGTGTGGTCATGAAATTTATATACATTAACATGCACTTTACTGTTTTTATAGTTTAAAAAAAAAAGATATGTTTTTGTCTTTTAGGGTGATATTCCGTTCAATTGTTCAATTCATGCACAATATTTTATATATACTGTTAGTTATGTTCGCTTTTGGAGAGGATTAGCCCCTTAAAGGCTTCTTCTTCCCCCACTAGTGTGTATTTATTCTTTTTTACATTCTTTTTTATCTATTTTGTAATGGCGTTAGGAAATCATACAATAAACTTTGAATTGAAAATTGAATTGCTGCCTCCTTGTGCTGGCTGAGTGCTGGGTAGTGCCAAGTCAGGATCCCTTGCACCATAGTGCATGGTTTCCTGTGTTACAAGCAGGATTGTTTTTGTGCTGGAAGGGATGTGTTCTAGTTAATAGAATGTTTATACCTTGTGATGTCATTAAGAATGTGATCTTGGGCTGACTTTTGAATGAGAGAGCGACAGTTGCCTTCAGTGCTTTCGCGGTGCTTGGGACGGCTCTCTGTAAGTCTCAATAAATATCTTCTCGGAACTACAGCCGGCTTGCGCCTTACTTCATTTGGCGACAGGAGATGGGATGCGCGTCTACACGTTATTTATTGGACCCTATCGTGAAGCTGTGAGTCATGAACTGAATCCCTCGCAAGATTTAAAAGGTTCCAGTATTGTTTCGTTTCTTGCCTCTTTATCGAAACAGAAGTTTCTTTGAGTTCCTGCTCTCCAGCCAACTGTGAGTATTTTTTTTTTTTTCTTCAAATTCAGGGACATATTTTTATTAGCAAGACTTCGCAGAGACAGAGAGCGGTGCCCGTGTTTTTGTTATTTACCCTGAGCCACCCTGAACAAAGAAAAGACTCAGTGAATCAAACCTGACAGATTTGGGTATCACAGGCGTAATTTTAAACAGATATTGGAGCGCGCGCGCACTAGTGAAAGATTTACCTGATCTCGAGGTGCAAGTGAAAAGTATTCAAGCTACTTGAAGTAAGCTGGAACGAGGCGCTGACACGCACAGTTCAAGACTCTGACACGCATAGTTTTCGTGCGTCACACGCAAGCAGCATTTTTTTTTTCAAGTTTCCATAGCAAACAACGGAGCAGAAATGCACTGTTAATCCTTTGGAAATCGGTTTGAGGGAAACTCGTTTTGCGCTGACACGCACAGCTGCTGTGTGTTATTCAATTTGAAAGTGAATTCTGGCAACTCCTGCACCGGCGCACACAGTTGCGGCGGACTTTAAAAAAATATATACATATAAAGGAAAATAAAACAGAATAAGTTGTGTGTTACTCTCACAGGTGGTGGAGGCAGACATTTTTAATAATCAATTTTGTGACATTTAAAGGGCTGCCCATCAGTTTTGTGCAGTTTTCTTTGCTGAGATGTACAACATTGCTTCGTATTCCACGCAGAATTGATGCAAGTTAAAGTTACACTGCCATCTGGTGGTTTAGTTGATTCTGACTTTTATATTCATTTTCATTGAGCTTTTTCTTCATTTCTTCAAAGTAATTCATCTTTAGTTGCAGAAATGCAAAGTGTCACACCGCCAGCACCTTTTTTTGCAAGACCCTGGGGAACCACAACTTGAATGGAAGTTGTGGATTAGGTCATTCAAAGCATACTTAGGTGCTATTGATGCTCAAAGATATAGACCAGAAAGAAAAAAAAATCTGATGTACTATCATTTGGGTGTTGAAGGCCAGAAAGTTTTTGATCACCTTCCTCCTTATGAACCACCTGAAGGCCAAGATCCAGATGAATTTGAAACAGCTGTCCTACAGTTAGACAAGTATTTTACAAAAACCAAAACTGTTGTGGTACACAGATACAATTTCTTCACAAGAACACAAAAACCCAATGAAAGTATAAACACTTTCATTACTGCGTTACAAGTTCTAGCTGCAAAGTGTGAATTCGAAAATGTCACGTCTCAACTTGTCCGAGATCAACTGGTTGCACGATGTCATTGCAAAAAAATACAACAAAGATTACTTACCTGTAAAGACCCAACTTTGGATGAAGCTGTTGACATTGCAAAGAGCATCGAAAGATCAATGGATGATGCTAAACAACTTGAATCCGCTCTATCTAATGTCACTGTTTCTGGTGCTGTGTCTGCTAAATCTTCTCCTGTTACCCCTTTTTCTTCTAGTTCTTCGAGAGGGTTTACCACATCTAGGGGAGGGAGAAATTTTAGACTGTTTAGAGGCGGGAGAACTTTTATGCCCAATAGGCAGTACAACTACAGAGTAAATTGTTATAGATGTGGGTCTAATACGCATGTTTTATCTTTTAGAAACTGTCCTGCCTTGAATCAACAATGTGGTCAATGTGGTAAAATGGGCCACTTTGCGAAAGTTTGTATGAGTGGAAATAGAAGAGGTGTGGGTTGTGTTATTAATGATTCAAGTGAACAAACAGTAGAAGAATGTTCTGATGACATTACTAATCAAGAGTATGTTGTTGTTGTCAGAAGTTGCTCGGAGAAAGGCACCACACAACATGTTCCTGACCCTGATGTTGATGTAACAATTGATGGCAACCACATACAACTTCTGGTAGACACTGGAGCACGTATAACGATCATTTCTCATGAGAAGTACTTGAAATTCAGATCCACTAAGGGTCTACTTCCTCCTGACATTCTTACGGTAGCCTTTGAAGGAAGTAAAATAGATTTAATTGGGTACTTTTGGGCAGATAAGTATTTTTGGAAAAGTAGTCAATGGAAAAGTGTATGTAGCCAGGCGTGGGATAAATGTTCTCGGTCTTATTCACCAAGCCGAGTTTGGTCTCATCATTAGACCAGGGTTAGCCAATCCAGTTTTTATTGACCCTCAAGTTTACAATAATCAGTCTGATTCTGATAAGAGTGTCAACTCTCTGTCTGTCTCACGATCTGTCACTCACTGGGAACAAAAATATAGTAACATTTTTGAAGATAGTCTAGGGAAAATTACGAATTTCCAACATTTTATCAAAATAAAAGAGAATGTCACTCCCATCAAACAAACTCCGGAACGTTCCTTTGTCAATTAGAGGGGAACTGTCAAAACATCTAGAATCATTGTGCAACCAAGGCATAATTGAAAAAGTGGAATCTACTCTTTGGCTTTCGCCCATTGTTTTAGCCAAGAGGTCTGGGGATTTGAGGATGTGTGTGGACTTGAGGAGCCTCAATGAAGCCATTTGGGTTGACGGGTTTCCCCTACCACGTATTGAAGATCTTATCTTTAAAGTGGGTTCCTCTTCATGGTACACCAAACTTGATCTTAAGGAGGCCTACCATCAAGTCGAACTACATCCTCAGTCCCGACACTTCACAGCTTTTGTCACTCCAGGGGTGTTTCAATTTTGTCGTCTTCCCTTTGGGCTTGCTTCGGCTGCTGCCATATTCCAAAGGTTGATGACTGAAATGTTTCAAAATAACCCCAACGTTGTTGTTTTTCAGGACGACATATTAGTTTTCAGTCAAAGCGAAGCTGAACACGATTTTGTTTTTGATCAAGTGTTTAGTGTCTTGGCGAATAGAGGAGTTACCCTACAAAAAAACAAATGTACTTTAAAAGTCAAAGAAATTGAGTATCTGGGACATATTATTTCAGAGCATGGCATCAAACCCAGACCGGGTCTCATAAAAAGTATAACTGATGCGCCTCCTCCTCAAAATAAAGAACAACTTATGTCCTTTCTTGGACTATGCGAATTTTATTCGAAATTTATGAAGGGTTTTGCAAAGACGCCAGAATGTTTTAGAGCGTTGCTTAAGAAAGGGTCGTCTTTTGTATGGTCTGATGAGTGTGAAAAAGGTTTTCAAACCACCAAGAACCATATAGTGCAAGCTCCGGCTCTACAAGCTTTTATTGAAGGGAAACCTACGATTGTCACAGTGGATGCTTCTGAGTATGGTTTGGGAACTGTCCTTTCACAACGCTTCAACGGAAAGGAGGATACTGTTGGATTTGCATCCAGAACGCTTCGCCCTGTTGAAAGGAAATATTCGGTAATTGAAAAAGAACTTTTGGCTTGCGTATGGAGTATTGAAAAATTTAAGCAATATGTGTGGGGCAGATCTTTCATCCTAAGAACGGATCATCGCCCTTTGGTTGACATTCTTTCAGGAAAGAAGATCAAACGCACCACAGCTCGTCTGGCACGCTTGTCTACAAAGCTATTGGAGTTTAGCTTCACTGTAGAGTATATCCCTGGAGGAAAGAACTGCAGGGCAGATTGTCTGTCGAGACTTCCTGTTCAAGACACAGATGAGCAAGAATGGGAAAATGAGGTAGAAGAGTGCTTCATTGCCGTAATTAATCAAGACAAGTTATCTTTTGCAGAGGTTGACTGGATTGCACAGATCAACAAAGATCCTATTCTCAAGGAAGTCATTCTTTTGATTGAGAAAGGTTGGCCGAGGGAGAAGTGTCTTTCATGTGATCTTCAGATGTACTGGAAGGTTAATGATGAACTCTCAGTGGAAGATGGGAAAGTTGTCAGAGGGGATAAACTCATTCCTCCTTCTTGTTATCGAGAGAAGATCATTCTTGCTGCACATTCAGGTCATCTTGGTGCAACCATTACTAAGAGGAAAGTCAGGAATGATTTCTGGTGGCCTAGAATGGACACACAAATTGATGAATTTGTGAAGCAGTGCTCACGATGCAACTGCAGTGACAAAGTTCTAGTACTTGAGGGTACTGTTAACTATCATGTACCTTCTCCTAGCAGAGCCTGGCAAAAACTGGGCATGGATTTTCTTGGGCCTTTTCATATTCTTCCTTCAAATTCGAAGTATTTTTTAGTACTTATTGACCATTTATCAAGGTGGGTAGAGGTTGAACCTATTTCAGTGCCGGATTCCAAAAGTGTCATCAACTGTTTAGATAACATTTTTCGTAGGGAAGGTTACCCAGAGGAAATCCTCACCGATAACTGTGTTCAATTTGTCTCTCACGAAATGACTTCATTTTTGCATTCTTGTAACATCAAACACACAAGGACCCCACTTTACCATCAGAGTAATGGGAAAATTGAAAGATTCAACAGAGTAGTAGTGGAATGTGTACAAGCAGCTTTTAGATCAAGGTCCTGTGTCTTTCAAGCTGTTAAGGATCTGGTATGGTCTTATCGCACTTCATCCCATGTCGCTACAAATTTTTCACCCTTTGAAATGATGAGAGGTAGAAAAGCGTCTTCTCAAGTTTACCCTTTTTGGATGGTTAAATCATTTCATCTTGGTTGTGACATGAGGAGTATGTGGGATTCTGCGAGGAAAACCTCGAATGAAGTTTCTTCAAAATCTTGTAAAATCCCATCCACAAGTAGTACACACAAGCTCAATGTAGGAGACTGGGTTAGAATCAAGAATCAGGTCTCAGTGAGAAAAGGTTATTCAAAATTCCTTGATTCACTACAGATTGTTAACATGCGTAAGAATGCAGTGAAATTGTCCAATGGGAATTGGTGGAGCACTTCGCGTGTTGCAAGAGATCCTTGTATTCCTCATGAGGTCATTAAAATCAAATCTAAAACTGTGGGGGAAGGAAGTGTTAGGAAAAGTTCTAGGATTTGTGCAAGACGATGAAAGTTGCAAGATTATGTGTAGATTTATTCAATTTGCGTTTATATTGAATCTCTCTTTTACTCCTTTCACCTCTTCTTCTTTGTTTCTTTTATCTTGTTAAAGAGGGGAGGTGTGGTGATGTGTTCTACTTAATAGAATGTTTACACCTTGTGATGTCATTAAGAATGTGATCTTGGACTGACTTTTGAATGAGAGAGCGACAGTTGCCTTCAGTGCTTTCGCGGTGCTTGGGACGGCTCTCTGTAAGTCTCAATAAATATCTTCTCGGAACTACAGCCGGCTTGCGCCTTACTTCAGATACCTTACTTACCTTCGGTAATGCCTTATCTGGTTGAGACTAACTAGCTGCAGATTCCTAACCTTAGCATAATCCCCAGGTGTCAGACTGGATTCGGAAGTTTGCCATGAGCAGTACCCCTGCATGCTAGTAGGTGGCATTGTTCCTCCTCGTATGGTGTTGTTAGTGTTGTCTGTGCCAGAAGTGACATGCACAGTGCCTATATAGGCACTACCAGAGCAGCTGAAGTTAGTTTCTTTTTTGATTTTCCACGCCTGAAGCACAGAGCCTCAAAGAGCACTGATTACTGGTGCATCAATTGAGGGTCCTCTAAAGGGAAACATCCCTTCATTCTGAATCCGTTCACAGAGTGAGGAGTATAGGTGGTTATGTAAGGAATCTGCAGCTAGATGGCTAGATAAGGAGTCACTTAAGGTAATAGGTAACTTGTTTTTCTGTTAGAGACTGCTAGCCACAGATTCCTTACCTTAGATACCCAAGCAATATCTCCCTGGAGGAGGGGCTACAACACTGTGATACTAGAACATCGCGTAGGACTGAACTGGAAAAATGCCTGTATCGACAGACCTGACTGTCAAGGCAGTAGTGCCTCGTAAATGTATGCAGAGAAGCCCATGTTGCGGCCAGAGAGATATTCAGGATAGGTAATCCACTAGCTAACACAGTTGTCGCAGCCTTGGCCTTGGTAGAATGACATCGTAAACCTTCAGGAGGTTGCTTCTTGGCCAATGTGTAGCAGATTTTGATGCAGAGCACGATCCATCGTGAGATGGTCTGTTTCTGCACTGCCTTTCCTTTTTTGGCTCTGACATACCCCACAAAGAGTTGATAATCCAGCCAGAGCTCTTTTGCGCAGTGAAGGTAGAATGACAGTGCTGTACTTGGATCCAGCTGCTGGAGTCTCTCCTCTTCTTTAGATGGGTGAAGAGGAACATATAAGGTAGGCAGGGTGATGGACTGACCTACATGAAAAGGAGAGACTACCTTTGGAAGGAAGGATGCTCTAGTCCAAATAACAAGCTTGTAGCTGGTATGGTACAGAGGCTGAGATGACAAATGTTATAGCTCACTGACCCTCGGGTCAGATGTTATTGCCACTAGAAAGGCTGTTTTTATAGTAAGGAGCCTGATAGGACAGTTGTGCAAGGTCTCAAAAGAAGAGCACATCAGAAACTTTAGGACTAAATGGAGGTCACACTGTTGTAAGCCTAAACAGGGCCTGAGCCCAAATCCCCATTTTAGTTACACGTTTAAACTTGACATCTTTTTTAAAAGGTGAATTTTTACATGCTTTTCACATACATGATAGCATACTTAAAAGTTATTTTGCAAGCAGCATACTTCTTAGTAAGCACATCATCAAGTTGCCTCGTATACTCCGTCCAAGGCTAGGAACATTGAGCACAATACTTTTGTTTTTAGTTGTCTGGCTGGAGACGGCCCTGAGTCGCAAAGACAAACAAACACATAAGCACTGCACCTCTGACACAGTGCAATTGCAACAGTGGTTTTATTGTATAAACTACCTCTGAGCTTAATGCGCCAGAGGAGCACTTATATGGATTAACCAGGACACCGTAAATTAAATGCAGCCCTGCTTATTCCAAACTCTATCCAGCGAAGGATGGCAGCCTGCTCTGCACATGCCTGGCTTCCTGATACATCACACACAGGTATGGGGAGTTTGGTTGTTCCAAGAGACCTGGGAGAGGGTACTCTCACTATGCTCTCAATAGTATTGGTAGCGTTAGGTAGAAGTATAAGTATATGCATTATTATATAGTCATGCAATATTGTCTTATCGTTTGAACTGTTTATTTTTTTCACCATTCCTGTAATGCTGGTAACAGCACTTTGTTTCCTCCTGCTAATAATTGCAGCTCATGTTTTTTTTACACAAGTATACAATTGCTTCAATAAATATTTCAAAAGCTAATTTGTACATTTCCTTTGATCTGGGCATACGTAAGTACCAATGAAAGGGTAGATCTGTTTCAAAGATTTCCTTGGGGAATTAAAGTTGTCATGTTCTGAGGCTGCAGATACCATCTGGTACCCTGTTATGGCTAGGGTTTTGAATGGTGCACTGTGAGCTAGCTGGCAATTTGGACAACATATTCTGTGCATATGGATGGACTCAGTCCCAATGTTCTGATGTTTTTGGTGTCTGGATGCACAGTCCCACTAAATTTGTAGCAACTGTACGATATGGCGTGACCAATGTTCTAGGTCAGATACTTTTTTAATGTGTCTCCTGAATAGTTCTTGCGTGTGCCTAGAGTCCCTAGTCACCTTATATAAAGAGGTTCTTGGTGTTAGCGATAAATCCTTCTCAACTAAATAGGAAACCCAATTTTTGCCTGTAAATTTTTCAAACTTAAACCTTTAAAAGGATCACTCCACTTTAGTTGTTCACTTTTTTTAATTTGATTCATTAAATATGGTGCAAGAACTAGTGGTTATTTCACTTAATTGTAGTCATGCAGTAATACAGATGTTGCAAAACCAAGGACTTCATCTCACGGGAGAGACGTTACCACCGTGATACAGCCCCACAAAGCGTACAAAATGAACAAGTTACTTACCTTCGGTAATGACTTATCTGGTAGAAACTATATCTGGCCTCAGATTCCTTTTCTTGAAATTTCACCAGGCGTCAGACCGGATCAGGAATATTTTTTGTGAGTAGTACCCCTGTGTGTCGATAGGTGGTGTTGATTGGCTCAGCGTGAGCCATCTGTGTCATCTGCGTCGGAAGTGAAGTTCACAGCACTGATATAGGTGTCACCTAGGCCCGCTGACGTGTTTTTTTCACGATTTTCCCGCAAAAAACACAGAGCGATGAAGAACACTGATCACTGGTGTGGAAAACTGGGGATCTAGAAAGGGGTCTGCCCTGTCCCTAGAAATTCATTTACACGGTGGGGAGGATGGATGGGTCGGTAAGGAATCTGCAGCTAGATATAGTCTCTAACAGAAAATGCTTTACCGCAGATAAGATACTAATAGAGACTTCTAGCCACGGATTCCTTACCTTTGAATAGATACCCAAGCAATACCTTCCCGGAGGTGGGTCTGTGGATCATTTTCAAAAAAAGAAGTCCTGCAGGATCGAATGGGCGAAGTGCCCATCTCTATGGACTTGACTATCCTGACAGTAATGTTTGGTAAAAGTGTGCAGAGATGTCCACGTTGCTGCCTGCAGATGTCCTGGACCTAAAGTCTGTGTGCTAATGCATTGGTCACAGCTTTAACTCTGGTGGAATGAGATTGCTAAGCCTTCAGGGGGTGCTTCTTGTCCAGTGTCTAGCAGATGTTGAGGCAGAGCATGACCCTTCCAGAAATGGTTCACTTCTCCACCACCTGATCTTTCTTTGCAACAACATACCCCATGAAGAGTTGGTGGTCCACACGGAACTCTAATTTGCGGTCAAGGTAGAACCACAACGCTTTTTTGGGGTCCAGCCGGTGGAGTCGCTCCTCTTCTTTAGAGGAGTGTGGAGGAGCATAAAATGTAGGCAGTGTTATAGATTGACCTTCATGGGGTGACCCTTTCAGAAGGAGGGGGGCCCTTGTGCGAGAGGTCCGATAGCTTAGATTATAAGGACCGAAGCTCACTCACTTTACGGGCAGATATAATAGCCACTGAAGGCTGTTTTGATTGTGAGAAGCCTAAAGGGAAAATTATGTAGAGGCTTGAAAGGAGCACTCATTAAAAAAGTCAGACCCAAATTAAGGTCGCAGTGAGGCATATTAAATAGTGAATGAGCGAAGAGATGGACAAGACCTTTTAAAAACCTATGTACAATAGGGTCTTGAATAATGAGGGTTATTTAGGCAGCAGCAAAAAGGCAGGAAATCAGACAAATATCCCTTGAGAGAGCCCAGAGCATAGCCCTGATGGGCAAGGGAAAGAATGAAGAGCAAAACATCAGAAAGAGGGGCAGACAGGTGATCAATATGTTATTCTGCATACCATGCAACAGGTTTACTTCAATGACAGACATATATCATCTTAGTGGATGGACTCCTGTCTGCCTAGATGACATAACAGACTTCAGAGGGAAGGTCGAAAGCTGTTAACTGTTGCCGCTCATTCTCCATGCAAGAAGGCAGAGAGGGTATTCAGACAAAATATCAAAACTAAAAAATTGTCATACCAAAATATCATCTCCAAAACATCCTCATATGGAGATATCTGCAAAAATATTGTTTTGCTCGATATCGATTTTAAGGTAAGTAATATTGATCTTTGAAGTTTTTTAAAGTTTCAAATATATTAATATTGTGTACAAAAATATAGTTCTTTACAATATTGTTTTTTAATTATTGTTATGTATTTTAGTATATATTTTACATTTATATGATGTGAATTTTTTGGTATAATTATTGTTTATGTTTTTAATATAGTTGTTAAATTTGTGGTAGATATGAAATATAACGTAATTATTTTAAGTGATTTTTAGTACCATACCAGGCTGTGGGTTTATAGGGGTACAGGGTGGAAAGTAATTTAATTACAATAAATTACCAATTAGTTTTTAATTAATTGTATTTATTTTATTGGTAATTAGTTATGTTAATTGTGCAATAAATTATTTATTATTTAACTTTTAGGTGCAGCTTGTGGGATTTTTAGGGGTACAGCGTGGGAAGTAAGTTCATTTTATTGAAATAATAATCATCCATTAATTAATTATATTTTTTTAAATGATCATTAAATATGTTAATTGTGTAAATATATATTTTTTAACTTTATGTGCTGGTTGTGGAGTTTATAGAGGTACAGGGCAGGAAGAAAACTAATTGTAATTCATTAGTAATTATTAGTGGTTAAATAATATTAAATATTTAATTGATAATTAATTATGTTAATTGTTTAATTATTTTATAAATATTTGTATTCCTGGGTGCAGGTTGTGGGGTTTATAGGGGTACAGGGTTGGAAGTCAATTAATTACAAGTAATTAAAATGTTTTTAATTGAAAATAATTATTTTATTTACAAGTAGTTATTATGGTAATTGTGCAATTACATTTTTTTAACTTCAATTTTAGGTGTGGATTGTGGGCTTTGTAGGGGTATAGGGCAGGAAGTAAATACACTTTAATTAATGTATAATTTATTTTCCAATTGATATTAATTAATAAATTGATACTTAATTATGTTATGCATGTAATTAATTTTGTGTTACATTTTAGGAAATATGTTGTGTGTTTTGTGAGGGTATATTGCGGGAAGCAAATGAATTAAAAACATGTAATAAATAATTTTTAAATACTGATAATTAGTTTGACAAATATTTATGTTCACAGTGTGAATTATTTGATTTTTATGTTTTAGATCTTTTTTATTATTTTTAATTGAAAAGCAAAAGCAACAATTACTACCCACATACATCCACTGGCCAGTGATGACTCATTGAACTGCAAAGCATATATGTAGAATAGGAGGGTGTAAAGAAGACATGGATAGAAAGGAATCAGAAAGGAGCAGAGAGTAGAATCATGTATCCATACCAGTCTAGGCCTGCCCTGGCAAAAGTGTACGGAAACTCCGTGCCAAGGAGCTCAATGTGCTCAACGTGGGACGGGGTCACCCAACAAAGTAAAGCATTATAGTTCCGTAGTATTCCGTGGAGAGAGATTTAAGACAAGATTGCCACAATTTATCAAATAGAGGCAAGCGGCGTGTGGGGACTGCCATAAACTTTTCCATCCCCAATAGTTCCTATAGTTTATGCAGTCAGTCTAGGTGTGTGGGTATAACCTTAGTACCCCATCCAGCAAGGGGAATCTATTTAGCTGTCCCCAGGGCCAAATAAATCGCTTTACCTCTACACAATCTCAGCGGGTATGTGAGGGGATTAGGGAGACCTGGGAGGATATAGCTGGGAAATCTTGGGATATCAGTTATAAAAATACTGTTCACCGTTTCCAGGACCCCCTCCCAGAAAGATTCCAGTTTAGGGCATTGCCGTAGGAAGTGCGTAAGCCAACGGTAGGAGACAAGCCTGGGACTGGCAATCCTGGCGCGCTTGCCCTCCAAAATAAAGTCCCAGATAATGAATTGTAGCTTATCTAACATCAGGTGGGGGACTTTGCATTATGTAAAGAATTTTGGGCAAAAGCGTCATCTTGACTGCTGCTATTCGTCCTAACCAGGGAAAGGCCATGGCTCTTCCATTTTGTAAGGTTGGGCCGTGTGTTCGCTAGGAGGCTTCCATAATTCTGAGCAGCTGTGTACGCAGGCGTCGAATGGATCTGCAGACCCAAGTATGATAGTCCCTGGTCCTCCTACCGAAAGGGAAACTGTGTGAGAAGGCAGGCCCTCACCAGGTCAGGAATAGTCAAATTAAGAATGGAAGATTATTGCAAATTAGTCTTGAACCAGGATGCTCCACTAAATGCGGGCAATTCCGCCATCATGGCCTATTAAGGTATTTTCATGGTTGGTGAGAGTCAAAAGGAAATCATCCGCGTATAACACTTTATGTTCTCTACCACCAATTTATATGATTGCAATTTGGGGATTGCCCCTGATCCAAAGGGCTCCATGTAGAGCACAGAGAGCAGAGGCGATAGGGGACAACCCGGTCTGTTCCCCGGGTAACAGCAAATGGTGTCAACCATATGCCATTCACTCGCACCCTGGCTCTGGGAGTGTTGTAGCAGCAATGAACCCATAGGCGAAATCATGGGCCAAAGCCCATACCCTCCAGGACTAGGTGTAGGTAGAGCCAGTGGACCCAATCAAATGCTGTTTTGGCATCAATTGATAACAGAAGTGCCGGCACCTGCGAACGCTGCACCTTATCCAGTAAGTGGCACAGCTGCTTTGTGTTATCACTATACCCTTGCTCCAGGATAAACCCAGCTTGGTCAGGGTCAACCAACCCCTGAACATAGGGAAGCAATCTGTGGGCCAAGATTTTTGTAAAAATGTTTGCGTCGACATTCAAAATTGAAATTGGGCGGTAAGATGCGCAGCATTTGGGATACTTGCCTGCCTTGGGAATCACAGTAATAGTTGCTAGGTTCATGGACTCCGGTAGCACTCCTGTCGCAATAAACGTATTGAAAAGTTGCACTAATTCGTGGGCTAACTGTGTGACAAAGGCTTTATAGAATTCATCCTCAAAGCTGTCTGAGCCAGGTGCCCTACCGGGTTGTAAACAATGAATGGCTTCCAGGACCTCCTGTGGTGTTAAAACTGTTTCAAGTGCGGTGAAGTTGACAGATGTGATGAGAGAGGGGGTAGCCTGGGACAGGTAAGCTACTGTATCTCACTGTCATAGGGTATCCGCTGGATGCAGAGCAGCATAGAAGGTCTTAAAGTCTTGAGCAATTTCCTTATCCCTTATTGCTTCCGGTACTTCAGGGATTCTCCAGTCAATGCGTGAGTACGTTTGGCGAGCCGCTGAGAAGAAAGTGTATTCAGTGGAAGTAGGGTGTATGTATCTCCATATGTCTGTCAGCCCCATCTCCCATAACCATTGTCTAGTGCCCAGCGTAAGGCCACCAACCTGACCCACCCATGGTGTAGACCTAAGCATCCATCACTATGTTGAAGTACACACCCACCACAAGGGGCGAGGCCAAGCCGCAGACTGTAATGGCCAGGCGGAGTTGAAGCTCCGCTAGTCGACCGGCATTCACAGCATTGTCCCATGGTTCCAGCATAGTTATAGGGGAGGAGAAGGCACCAATGCACCCATGAAACTGCCTGGAGGACGGTGTGAGGCTTCACGGCGACGTGGGGTATACGAATCAGCCCCTAGACGGTGGTGATTGAGAGTCCGGATGGGATCAGAAAATGGCAGCCTGAAGGTGGAGTGCGCAGGAGCCCAGCTGATGACAACGTGAGTGTGGCGTTTCGCCCCTAGCGGGGACCCTTGATGCTGGTGAGTGTCCGGGTGCCTGTGCGGTGTTCCTCGGCTTCCCCCCCTCCCCTCCGCACCTATTGCTTACGGGGGCTTGGCCTGAGGCGCGTCCTGGCTGGCTCAAACGCAGAGTAGCAGCCACGCTGTCTCCCGCCTCCCGAAGCCCTCCCCAGTGTTATTGGTCGTGATTGCAGCGCTGGGAGGCGGCCCGCGAGTTACTAGGAGGGGGGAAGCCTGGGGCTGCCGGTTGCCCCCGGTGCCTGGAGGGACACCCGTGCAGGCCAGGCACATTGGGCAGGTCTGGGGGTGGGCGCTGCTGCACTCGTGAAGAGTGAACCCCGGCCTCTGCTGTGGATGCAGTCGAAGCAGACTCAGTGCGCATGGAAGCCTGTATTTCTCCTGGCAGCTAGGATTCACCCAGTTGGCTGGCGCCCCCAGGCTTGGTGGATTACTGGTGCTATTGGACACGCTACTACCGGTGCAGGGCAGCCCGCCTCTCCCATATGGCATGACCTGAGCAGAGAGCACTGCTGCGGTACTCCCATATCCACTGGCCAGGTGGGGACGTCTCACTGACCGTCATCAGAGTACTGATTAGTGTAGCAGGGTGGTTCTCGACAACTCATCGCCGCTTCAACCTGGGCGGGCTTGGGGTCCTATTCATGTGCTGTATTGACCATCGGTTGACTCCCTGGCACACCAGCCAGTGCTTGATCTGTGCCATCCCCAAGAAAGACAGCGGTAGCTGGGAGGTCCCTCAATATATATCAGGGGCATGGGTCGCAAGGTCCGTAAGCAAAGGACACTGCAGTTTGAGAGGGCAGTGGAGAAGACAACGGAGGAGGGCCCGACCATGGCTGAGCAAGCGGAGAATTCTGTGCCTGACGCAGCCCCTCCGGCCCCCCCTGCTGATTGGCTACAGGAAGTGAGAGCCGGTTTCAGATCCCTGGGCAATTCTTTCGACTCCCTGGACAAAACACTCAAATCAATGGGTGCCAAGATCCAGGCCCACGATAAGCATCTCGATGTGGCGGAAGCACGAATCTCTGACATTGAGGATGGAACAGCACAGTCTACTAAACGATTAGACCGGCTGGAGCGCATTAAAAAGGAAGTGGCTATAAAAAATGGGGACCTTGAAACTCGCAGTCGCCACAATAATGTGCGTATTCTTGGGGTCCCGGAGTCCACAGTGACGGGCCAACTAGACCTCTTTCTCGAGACTTTGCTGACCAATATGTTTGGAAGGGAGGCTTTCACACCAGGCTTTGTGGTGGAGGGGGCTCACCGCACCCTGGGACCTCGACCTAACCTGGGCCACTCGCCTCACCGGCTGATCGCCCATATTAGGAACTTCCGCAACAGGGACACAGCTTTGTGACTAGCCAGGGAATGTGGGGACACTATCTGGCAGGGCTCGAAGATTGCTCTATACCCAGACTTCACAGTGATGGTGCAGGAGGCCAGATGCAAGTTCACCAGGATGAAGGCTACCCTACAGAACCTCGGCCTCAAATATGGCATGCTATATCCTGCATGACTTAGAGTAGAGACCGGAGGCTGGGTGCAGCTCTTTGAAAATCCGACTGAGGTTCAAGAATTTTGTCACACATATAAACTCAACAATAACCAGTCTCGGGATAATAGGGACGACCAGTCTCCCCCACACAGCGGCTCTGTTGCAAGTTTGGAACTGTTTTCTTGCTCCGGTACTGGATAATATTGTTATGTGTTTTCCTCCTTCTTAGACTCAGGACTTATATGGGGACACTTTATGCTTTGCTTTCTAACATAATTGCACAGTTGGTCGGCTGACGTGGTGTTGTCACCCCCCTAGGTGGATACCATGGGTTTGTGTTGGTTGATTTTGATGTAACTTTACAATGTCGGGCGATTCCACTGTAATATTCATTGGTACACTGTTTTTTGCTTACAGGTTGGGAGTTGGCCATGCCTGGTTTTCGGCAAGGCTGGGTGGGGGGTCTGGGTTGGGTTAAATGCTTTTCTTCTTGATCATCGCAAGGAGTGTCTTTGGTATTGGTTGATTGTTTTTGCAGCTGCGGTTCGTCCACACCAGATTTTTTAAAGTTCACAAATCGGCACAGCCAGGTCTAAATAGAGGTCCCTCAAATTTGTCCCTGTGCTCATGGAATGTCAGAGGTCTTAATAATCAGCGTAAAAGGCGTCAGATAGTGCATTATCTCAATAGACATAACATAGACATCGCTTTCTTACAAGAAACACACTTACCAGTTTCGGATACGGCTCGCTTCGCCTCTAGCTGGGGGGGGCGCATCGATATTTCTCTAGCTTTAGCAATTATGCTAGAGGCACGGCTGTTCTGATGCACAAGAGAGTCCCTTTTAGTTGCCAACAGGTCATTTCTGATAGGGAAGGTCGTTATACCTGTGTAATGGGGTCACTGATGGGTCACAGGGTCACTTTGATGTGTGTCTACACCCCCAACACTGACTCCCCAGAATTTTTTCATGCAATTCACACCCAACTCGCTAAACTAGACCCGACTCTGATTATGATTGGGGGGGATTTCAATCTCATATTGAAAGCAAACTTAGATAGTACATCCACCGCTTCCGACACAAACACTAAGGCACAGCGCGCAGTTAGAGATCTCTGTGACCAGTTTTTGTTAACGGATATTTGGCGAAGACGCAATCCTACCGCGAACACTTACACGCACTATTCGGGGTAACACAACACGTGGACCAGGATCGATTTTTAGCTGATCTCCCCTGGTGTTTCCTCCTGGTATCATGCGATGCATACGCTCCCCCGTACATATTCATATCACTCCCCAATCCAACTATGTCTCCGGGTCCCATGCCCAGAAGGGTTCGAGAGGCAGTGGCGCTTTCCCGGTCGCGCTCTTCTAGATTACTTGTTTTGTCATGAGATCGGGGAAGCGAGAGAGGATTATTTTACCATTAACACTGGGTCGGTGGACTCCTGGGCGGTGCTGTGGGAGGGGTTCAAAGCCTACATCCGCAGGGTTTGTATCTGTAAGCGCGCTGGGGTACTCAAGGCACTACATTCAACGCTTGCACGTCTAGAGAGTGACCTGGCACTGCTGGATGACGAGGCATGACTCGAGGCTTCAGATACTTTGCGAGGTAGGAGATTAACTCTCCACACAGAATACAGGGATACAGCGGATCGCAAGATCCTGTATTTAGGTAAATATCAAACGGCTCGTAGATACAGGGAGGGCGATCGACCAGGCCGCACACTAGCACAGAATCTTAGGCCTCCATACTGCAAAGCTTACATCTCGGAGATCCGTAACAACGACGGGACACTACTCACGACCACCACAGATATTAGAGATGAATTCTTATCGTACTACTCTACACTGTACACATCCAAACACAGCGCTGACATGTCCTCACAAGAAGATTATCTTTCCGAAATTGCCTTAGTCTACCTAGAAAAAAACATGCAGGAATTCATGGCGGAGCCAATCACAGTAACGGAGGTGCGTGGGGCGATTAAAGTACTGCACGGCTCTTCCGCCCCAGGGCTAGATGGATTTACTGGAGAATTCTATAAAGCCTTTTCTGACCTTCTAGCACCAAAATTGATCGAGGTGTATGTGGAGGCACTGGAAAAGCAAATTTTACCTCCAACGCTAAGCGAAGCAGTTATTATGCTTTTGCCGAAGCCCGGTAAAGACCCCTCTCTGTGCGGATCATATAGGCCTCTCTCACTCTTGAATTTAGATTATAAAATATTAGCCAAAGTTGTGGCCAACCGGCTGTCACAGTTAACGGAGTTCATTATCTCCCCAGCGCAATCAGGCTTCGTCCCACATCGCTCGACCTCATTAAATTTGCGGACCTTGTTCGCAGTGCTGCATAGGATTAATCCCGAAACTCCTGCCGCGGCTATCCTGCTAGACAACGAAAAAGCCTTTGACACACTCGAATGGCCCTTCTTTTTGTCCATAATGCGTCGTATGGGTAGGCCAACGGGTTTCATATCTACGGTTGGCCTACTTTATAGTCGGCCTACAGCGAGGCTTCACATTAACGGCACTATCACGGGCCCTTTCACATTAACCCGAGGTACAAGTCAGGGATGTCCCCTGTCGCCCCTTCTATTCATTCTGGCCATGGACCCCCTGATACGACATTTTCAGGAACGTCATCTCCATAGAGGACTGCAGTTTCAAACAGGTCTACTTCTGGTTTCATTATACGCTGACAATACTATTCCTTATGTCAGAGAACCACAACAGAACCTAGTTCCCCTCATATGTGAAATCCTACGCTTTGGACAACACTCTGGGTTGGGTATTAATTGGCACAAATCGATTATTTTTCCATTGACTAACAGCACGATCTCTTGGGAATGTGAGTTCCCGCTGGAATGGTGTTCAGATTTGGTCAAATATCTGGGCATTCATGTCCATTTAGATCAAGACCAGATTTTGCGCCTTAATTACGGTGCAGCGGCTGCGTGGCTGGAGACCCAGGTGGAGAAATGGTTACGACTCCCTTTATCCATGGCAGGCAGAATCGCCATAATTAAAATGATGGTTTTACCTACATTTTTATATCTTTTTAGTAATATCCCCATAACCCTTACGCACAGTTTTTTCAGGACACTGCGTTCTCATCTTCTTCGACTGGTGTGGGGAGGTGGGAATCCCCGCGTAAGATGGAAGATACTTACATTACCGTATGATAGAGGAGGATTTGGGGTGCCAGACTTTTATTTACACTATTTAGTGGCAGAGTGCAGTTATGCCTTTGCCTGGTACCACCCTGATGCGAGAATCTCATTTTTGCCCCCAGAGGCCGACTTCGTTCTCCCTGAGAAATTAGCTGCGGTTTTACCCAGGGGCGAACCCAGGAGTCCAGTTGACATACAAACTGTGTCTACCACTAGCTTGGCCTGGAGTAGGCTAGTCCACTACACCGGCTCTGCAGTTCTATATTCCTCCGCCCTTCCGCTGCCGAATACTCGCTGGCTCCCGATAACCGGAGAGAGGCTGGTGCAACGCACGCTTATTAATTTTGACATCAGCTCGGTTGGTGATCTGTACCGGGCCGGACATGTCTTCTCGGCTACCGAGGACGCCCGCTTCCAAGAGGCCACGTCCATGGATAAGTTCATTCTCAAGAGACTACGTTATGGGCCACGATCGATGGCTTCCCGCTGGAGCCTGTCTACTTCAAACCACTGTCTCTCCTGATAGAGAATAAAAGTGGTACACACATAATTTCCAAACTTTATAAACTATGCATAGAACAGGTCCCTATCGTTGATGATAACCTTAGAGCGGAGTGGGAGGCAGATTTAGGGCACCCGATTTTTGACGACCAGCGGACTGCCTGCTGCAAAGTTACAAAGCATATTTCTTTAAATAGCCGCCATAAATGATTACACTTTAAATTTCTCCGAAGATTATACATGACGCCTGCCAAATTGCATAAAATTGACCCCGATAGGCCACACACATGCCGGAAATGTGGCGTCCAACACGCAGATTTTGCTCACTTAACCTGGACATGCCTACACATACGCTCCGTACAGGTACACAAAACATTAGGGGACATTCTTGGGCTCCCACTTGTCCTTATACCGGAAGTGGTGTTGATGGGTTACACGATCAATTTTCCCAAGCCAGTCAGAAAGCTTGCTTCTCTTGACCTTCTCTTAGCAAGGCGTGAAATAGCGTTACAATGGGGCAGCAAAGTTTCTCCCATGCTACAAGGCTGGTTGAATAGCTTAGCACATTGCAATACACACAGCGAGATCTACTCTAGCCTAATGCCCAGCACTTCCCGCCCCAAAGATATCTGGGGCCCATATAAGACATATCTGGATAATTTGCGCAACTCCTCTTCCTCCCAATCTAATTTGGGAATTGTACCAGCAGGTATAGGATAGTTTATATGGTATGCATCTGGACAAGCAAAAGGAGGTTCTATATGACATTGCTGATTTTCGCTCCACAGTATTTTTTACCCGAACAGCAGGTTCTGTTGCATGTGGATTAGGCTGCTTACAGGTGTTAGACTGGACTCTAGATGTATTGACATGCACTGGAGGGGCATTCAGGCGCGGGACACGTGGTTTGCCAATCAGGGTTATATATTGAACGGTATATTGGGGCCATGGCTGAAACTTCAAGTTGACTATTTCCACTCTGTTGTGAACTAGACAGAAAGACACGATATTTATGATGTACCTGCCAAAGATAATTATATTTGATTGCTTATGTGTTTAGGTTTTATGAAACGTAATGAAAATAAATTCCACACCCACCACAATATATTTGTCTGTTGTAGTCAGCAGCCATCCCAGGGAATCCCTAAGAAATGCTTCTTGATTATTATAGGGCGCAAATGCAGTGACCAAGATGTACCTGACTCTCTTTACCATAATATGCAATGCCAAGAGCCTGCCCAGGATCACCAGGAAAACTCACTCCACCTACCCTTGGAAGTGTGTGGCGAGAAGAATCGCAACCCCAGCCTTCTTGACCACCCCAGATGAGAAGTATTGGCACTCAAATCAGCAGGAGTGCAACCGTCTCCAATCCCCCTGCAGCAAATGAGTTTCCTGCAACAGGCAGATATCACATTTGGTGTCACTAAGGAATGAGAGGAGAGCTAAGCATTTGACTGGTGCATTGAGACCTTGTACATTGAGGCTAAGTATAGATATTACCATATGTGTATAGGTGACGGTCCAAAGCACTATATGTTTGTGAAAGGATTATTACACACCAGATACTGTATGTCTGAAAGGGTATTTGGAGCAGGAGAGAGGGAGAAGGGAAGAAGAAGTTTGGGGAGATATGAGAGAGGGTGTCTGTCGTGGCCAGGAACCCTCAGGATCGTACGTTGCTCAGTATGGTCCACCTCTCGACACCACCACGGTCTGAATGTAGACATACACAGACTCCGTGGAGTGGTCAAGCGGGGAAGGAAAGGATGGGGACAGCGGGGAGGGAGACCTGTAAATACAACAGAACAAGTATAAACATGAGAGACACCTTGCAGTTCTTCCTACCCTACCCTGACCCCTCTACAAATGGCTACACAGTATATCTAGCATGAGGTACCTGTAAAGCAAAATATCCTCTCTTCTGGTTCCTCGTGGATGCGGGTTCAATCTAATTAGTTTGGCAAGATCTGGTGAGAGAATACCCTGATTAGGAAACACTTAATATTAGGGATCTTTTGAGGTTACATGGTACACATGAGTCCTGTACCTACCCCTCCATCAATCCTGTAGGCTTCGACAGGGATGTGGAAGAACCCTTCGGATGCTCCCACTCAGACACCCCCGCTACTGCACATAGAAAGAAACCAGTATAACTCCAATCTGTGAGGAACCATATATCATTCACATTCAGGATATAAATCAAACCTTCAACCCCAATACGTCTTGGGGCTATTTTTTAGTGTGTCTAGGTACCTTCTTAGCAACAAGGAAACTGTAGGGGGGGAGCAACCATCCCTTGTACATCAAAGACAGTTCTCCCTGGTAGCAAACATTCAGATTTGACGTCACACCATGCCACATGAAAGTGATGACCGCTCACTGCTCCAAGCGGGATTAATAGTACTACTATCCAACAAATAATAAGACGCCTCCCCTGCCAGGGAGAGCGAGTGGGATTACTTTTCCCCTTTCAGACCAAAGTATCGTTTTCCCTGCAAGAGCCTAGGGGCTCACCAACAGGGAAAGCGTGAGGCAGAAAGATTTGTTCCTTCCTATTCAAGAAAATACTGGCAAGAGAAAGTTTAGGCACCCAGTAAAGCTAGTGGAGCTAGCTCGAGTCTCTGGTTCGCCTCCGGGCCATTAATGGGTTCCGTAGGAATGGCTTGCTCCGCATGGAACTGGAAAAGGTTCCGCCAACGGAGCAAACCCAAGAATAGAACGGACCCCCACCTGTTGCCACCACAAGGAACGAGCATAACACTGCTATTTACAGGAACGCGGAATAAAGTGTCAGTGCTCGAGGCACCTTTACCCGCATCCTTCGCTGCAATGTGGCTCTTCGTGTTCAAAGTAAACGGCAGCGTACAGCTGCCCCGGAACAACTTAGTACGGCATTGGCCTCGCACGCGTCATGACGTTTCAGGCGTCCTGACGCCGATGCTCACGGGAACTGTAGTTTCCTAGGTGGCTGCTTCCGGTTGGTGCGCCGCGTCAGTGTTCGCCGGGTGCCCCTCTGGTGGGCTGCAGCAGTGTCACGATCCTGGAACGGGTACAGGGGCCAGTGGGGAGTAGGGCATACACTCCTGCTTTGCACGGTTGCGCGTGTCGGATAGAGACAGCAGGCAACAGTGAGCGTAACTGTCTTGGACGGCTTATCTGGCTTAATCCAGCTGTGTTGCTTAACAGTGGACTCTTGGGCTGCGCGGCATGAGGAGCAGGAACTTGGCTGTGTCTAGAACAGCGTTTCGCGTTTAAGCTGAGCAGATAACAGCGCGTAACGTTTTGGCCCGTTTATGTTTTGAGGAGTGAGAAGTACGTATCTATAGAAGCCTGGTCCTCCTGGAAGGTATCCTGTCACGAATCTCATCTTTCCCTGAGTGACGATACACCTGTAGTAAGTGCTGGACCCTGGGGGTAGGGGATGTATATCATGTCTAGTTATTCCACCTCCCCTGTTTGATGCCTGTATCTCTGTAGTTTCACCCTTTCTACAGTGTGCCCACGAGGAACTATATCCCTAGTGCAGTTGCTCTCTCCTGAGTGAGGACAGGAGACTTTGCTGAAAACACAGCATTATTTGACTTCTCCATTTCCCCTGTTTCCCCCGGGGTGCCCCCTCTACGCTGTGGTCTTTTGTCGCCCATTGCATGGGGTTGCACGCGGGAGAGGAAGGGGGCTCTCTACGCACCATCGCTCCTGCTGGCAGACCTCTGAGGTTAGTTGCTTCTAGGTCCTTCGGCTACTGACAACCTGACAGAGGGTGGGGAAACATTAAGTCTAAAACATCCCCCGCTTGGGGTCAACAATAACTAAGAAATGAGGGTCCATGTCATGGGTGATCCCTCAGTGGCGGAGCTCCGCCGACAAAACTGTGAACTTTAGGCAGAGTGGGGAGTGGCTGCTGGTCTGCCGGAAACCACATCCAACAACTGAACAGGGAAGCCCTTTAAGTACGAAGAGACAGGCTCGAAGTCAAGTGACAATCTGTCCCCAAGGTATCGTCTGCATGCTGAAATTGCTTAAGTAGTCGGGGACGTTCTCTACGACTATCAGTTTCGGGGGGCTTGTTCATGAGTTTCTTCCTGCATCTGCTGGAGGGCCAGAAATCAGAACCAGTGGCCCCTAAATTCCAAAAGGGTGAAGTGGCTTGTGTATTTGGCTGTAAAGTTGGCATGTTGGGAAGTGCTCATGCATCCTCAAGAGTGTGATATATGGGCCTTGCTCTTGCCATAATAATTGTAAATGGAAGGGGTGGTCCCACTTACATCTAATGTTCCTATCCTGGAGGAAGTACGTCAGTGACCGGAGGGCCCTCTGCCATTGCAGTGTAAGCGAAGAGAGATCTTGGTAAAGCCACAGCCTTTGTCCTTCAATTCAATGACTGTCTTATCGCATGCTGCTGCCATAACTGCTTCCTTTTTGTGGTAAGAATGTAGACAGGTAAGTATGTCCTGAGGATGACCCGACGCACTGGCAGGGCGTCAGGCTCAATGTGTACGGTCAGGGACAATCTCCTGGTCCCCTAGCGACACAGCCACATGCTTGAAGAGGCAAACAATGAAGTCCTCAAGGTTGCCTGGAATTGCCTGCAAAGGAATTGCCTATGTTGGAGCGTCGGGACCTGTTCTCAAGGCCAATGGCCAACTAGTGCCTCCTCCCATGCATCCTGCCCCTTCTCCAACGATGCCACTCTTTGACCTATATTTTGATCTCCATTGTTTTATCTTACTTGAGGCCGCAAAATCTTCTCAGAGGGTCCAATATAACTGCTCCAAGAATGCTTTGGTTATGGGTGCTTCACTCTGGGTCGTCTCCTCCACCCAAACATCATCTGTGGGTGGCTCCGATACACTGGTGTTAGGCATCGGGTCTGCTTTCTACACCACCGTTTTGGTGAAAAGATCTTTCAGTGAGGGGTCTTTCTTCATAGTACATTGTGAGGACATGATTGATCATGTAAAAACCCCCACAATTCGAAAAGGCTTCTCCACAGTGCCACCAGGGTTCCCCGGGGCCAAGGATGTGCTCTGGCTTGGGTGCGCTTCAAGAGTCCACAGGTAGCTGACCAGGGAACCACCGCATAGGGCCAAAATAACCCAGCTGGGAAGAAGACGTCGGGTGCATGGGGGATGCCCTTACACTACAAACCATTGGGGCTAGACCTTCCTCTATCTGGGCCACAGGATCGCGAGGATCGCGAGCAAGGTCCCTTCCCTGTCTAATGTGATCTCCAGCCAAAGTAATAAGGCACCAATCACAGAGCGCTATGCCAGCAGTTGTCTCATGGTGCAGTACCCCGGGTATATGTGCAATCCAGGGACAGTATGGCACACCCAGGAGATCCGATGTCTTGGCTGCCGACCCTCGCCTCGCGCCTTCCCCCCCAGTGAGAGGAAAGGGGTAAGCAATGATGAAATAGAAGTCCCCACGTCTCTGCTGTGTGGCCTAACCAATTCCAGCTTGGTCAAACTAGTGGTTACTAGCAATCCTCCACCCCGGCTGGCAAGAAGGCAATGACCTCAAGATCAGTATAGTCCAAGGAATGAACATAAACATAATAGAATATAGAGGCATAAATTGCTGAAGCAACTTGGTTGACCATGTTATGAGTATCTTCAACAATGATTGTGCATCTGTTTTAGGAAGGGATTGATGACGGGGGAAGGGTCCAGAAGCAGAAACACCAATATCAACAGGAGCGAAGAGTGAGCCTTTCCTCTCCCCTGAGGTACCGTCACCGTATATCACACAAGACACACCAAGGAGGAACTGGTACCCCTAGGGAGCAAAGAGATGATGAAGGACCACCAGGGGATCTTAAAGCAAGACCAACAGGGATGAATGGTGAACCTGTAGGCAATGGAACCCTGCAGGAACAAATAACAATGAGACAGAAATTAGAGAAGTTCATCTCCTCACTAATCAAGTCTTATGTACCATTAAGAGAACTCCGGTCTTCCTCCAAGTCCCTCCTTCAGATCCCTCGTTTCTCTCGCAAAAAGTGGGGCGGGGCCAATTTCTCCACCCTGGCTCCAACCTTTTGGAACTCGCTCCCTGATCACCTCCGCTCTGCCACTCAGTATCTCCCCTTTCGCAGAGATCTGAAAACGTTCCTCTTCAGCCAGGCTTTCCTCACTTAAACTCCCTCAAAATTCCCTTCACCTCTCCCTGGTCTTTCCCCCTCAGTTGCCAATTCCCCTAGCGCCAAGAAACCGCAAGGTGTACGCTGCGCTCTAGAAGTATTTTAAATTAGAAATTAAATTAGAAGTTAAAGGGAGCTCTCCTCATAAGACAAGAGTACTGTATAGTATATAAACAACTAAGGAACCCAGGTTGTATGCTCTCGCCTACTCACTTATGCCAGTGCTTGAAGGACTCTTCAAGGAAGTTTCTTCAAAAAGAAAAAAAAGAGAGGACATAGAAATGCCACAAAAAAAGGAATCAGTCTCCAAGAGTAACCCAGCTGTTCTAGCTGGTGAATGTCAGGCATACGTCTGTCAAGTGTCCTGAATAGGGAGCTGGAAGCACCGGAGCTGAATTCCAATTGCTGTGCAGGTTTTGTCGAGGGTGTTTTCAAGAGGTAGGAGTGCACACCTGTGTCAGTTTCCCACCCAAACGCACCAGGGAAATCTCAAGACAAACTGCCCCACTGTCTCCGTAAGGAAATGTAAAGGGAAAATGAATTTGCGCTGCTCGTCAGCAGCAGGATAAAAGAAAAAAGGATAACAGTGACATCTAGCACTTAGGAACAGAAAAGGCTCGAATTTGAAAAGAGGAGTCTCCGTAAAAAAGGAAAAATAATTAAGCACGTCCTCGCACTTACAAGTCCGGCAAAAAAGGAAGCATACACTATGTGTGTCCTCACGCTGCAATGGCGGGAATGGGAAATAGGTAAAGCGTCCAAGCGCTGAATCAACATAAAATTTAGGGGAGAACAGCGCTACCGCACGCTAAAAATGTCAGGACTTCGGTATCCACAGACAATCAGGTCGGCGCCTTTCAGAAGTTCCAATGTCCCAAGCGCACTAGTACAGCAGACAGATTGAAGAAAGAGACCAGTACACTGATACCTCTCAGGAGAAGGAACACCGGGGAATCAAAGCAAAGGGAAGGGCGTGGTCCTCACAGGAAAGAAAGCCAAGCACTTGGGACCGGGCTCTGACAGGTTATAAGCTATCCTTGTCAGCTGACATTAACCAGTGCAGCATGGGAAGGCATACAACCATGCACCCATCCTAGTGCATTATGGGAGCGGTAGTTTTGCTGACCTGAGACAGGGACAGGGTACAGGAAGCCTGGCGGCTAACGGGGATCACATTGGGAAGCATTGCTTTCCTTTAAAAATTAAGATCAAAGAACTTGAATAGAGGAAGGCATGGTCAGTTGATCTGTTCATGAAGTTAGCTGTAGGATAACCAACCTCCTGACTGAAATAATAAAAAATGGAGATTCTTACAAGAATTAATCTTTGGTATTTCTCTGCACACTGTGTTGATGAATTTCAATTTTGAATCCTCTCTTCAATATACTGTAATCACAAATTGTCCTAAATTGAGTAAGAATAACACTATCATCGCAATATGTAAGATTGGATCAACTCAATATGATAAATCATATAGATCAATCTGTTTGACTGATATAGATATTTTTGAAAACTAGACACCCAGGGGAATCCAGGATAGGGTGACTTGACTGCCTCCCACCACGGTCATTTACCCAATATCCCTTGCAAACCTAGAAAATTGTCCAAAAATACACATTTCCCCACATTTCTGTGGTGGAAAGTTCTGGAATATGTGTAGATCAACAATTTTCCACCCACCCCGCGTTCCCCAAAGTCTTCCGAGAAAAATGGTACCTCACTTGTGTGGGTCGGCCTAGGGCCCGCAACAAGAAACGACACAAAACCCAACATGAAAAATTACCCTTTTTTGGCAAAGTGCTTAGCTGTAGTTTTTTAACCCTAGCTCTGCCGGCACCTTGGGAAACCTAACAAACCTATACCTTTTTGAAAACTAGACACCCAGGGGAATCCAGGATGGGATGATTTGACTGCCTTCCACCAGGTTCTGTTACCCAGAATCCCTTGCAAACCTAACAAATTGTAAAACAAAACACATTTTACCCACATTTCTGTGGTGGAAAGTTCTGGAATCTGCGTGGATCCACAAATCTCCACCCACCCCGTGTTCCCCAAAGTCTTACGAGAAAAACGGTACCTCACTTGTGTGGGTCGGCCTAGTGCCCACGACAGGAAATGGAGCAAAACGCAATGTGCTCACACCTGAATTTCGCAGTAAAAAATCACCCTTTTTTGGCAAAGTGCCTAGCTGTAGTTTGTGAACCCTAGCTCTGCCGGCACCTAGGGAAACCTAGCAAACCTATACATTTTTAAAACTAGTCACCCAGGGGAATCCAGGATGGGGTGACTTGACTGCCTTCCACCAGGTTCTGTTACCTAGAATCCCTAGCAAACCTAAAAAATTGTCCAAAAAAAACTAATTTTCCCCACATTTCTGTGGCGGAAAGTTCTGGAATCTGCGTGGATCCACAAATTTCCATCCACCCCGTGTTTCCCAAAGTCTTCCAAGAAAAATGGTACCTCACTTGTGTGGGTCGGCCTAGTGCCCGCGACAGGAAACGGCACAAAACGCAACGTGGTCACACCTCAATTTCGCAGTGAAAAAGGACCCTTTTTTGGCAAAGTGCCTAGCTGTAGTTTTTGAACCCTAGTTCTGCCGGCACCTGGGGAAACCTACCAAACCCACACATTTCTGAAAACTAGACACCCGGGGGCTTCCAGGGAGGTATGGCTTGTGTGGATCCCCCAACGTTTCCTTACCCAGAATCCCCTGCAAACCTCAATTTTTGCTGAAAAAAATACTTTTTTCACACATTTTTGTGTGGGAAAGTGTGGCATAACCGGGCTTACACAAATTTCCTACCACCCAGGGTTCCCCCAGGTTTCCCAATAAAAATAGTGCCTCACTTTTGTGGGTGGCCCAAGTATCCACGACAGGCAAGGGCCCAAAATGTAGTAAGGCGAAATCAAAATTGCCTATCTCAAAACCACCTGGTTTTGCAAGGGGGGTCACCTGGGTTATTAGCCCCGTGCTCGGCGACCATCTAGGAAAACCTACCAAACCCACACATTTCTGAAAACTAGACACCCAGGCGATTCCAGGGAGGTATGACTTGCATGGATTCTGGGTAAGGAAACGTTGGGGGATCCACGCAAGCCATACCTCCCTGGAAGCCCCCTGGAGTCTACTTTTCAGAAATGTGTAGGTTTGGTAGGTTTCCATAGACGGCCACTGAGCACGGGGCCAAAAACACAGGTGACCCCCCTTGCAAAACCAGATCGTTTTGACATAATTAGTTGTTTATTTCTGCAGCGTGAGAATTTTGGCACAATATTGCAAGGAAAATGTGACAGACATTTTGAGGTTTGCAGGACATTGTGGATAAAATAACTTGTTGGAATTCACAAGAGAGACATCACCATATACTCCCATGGGTTTACGACAATATCTACAGTTGGTAGGTTATTCTTAAATGGAATGTACACCTTGGCAGAGAGACTAAAAAGACAAAGATTCCTGCACAGCCATCTATTCCTCAAACACACACATACTGTCTGGATTTGGCATGAGGGCGAGTGATGGTTCAGTACATAAAATTTTATTAACAAGAGATTTCACAAAAATGAAATGCACTGTCAATAATTAAATGGACAAAAAAAGCGAACTAGTGACTCGCAGCTCTTGAGCTGTAAAGCCACGGCAAGGCACCAACCGTTTTACAGGCCATTCACACACCTTTCATACGTGATACACACAAGACCATTCACACCACCAGGCATGAAACCAACACATCACAACATTCACAAAAAGGGACAAGGTACACCCTGCTTCAGAAAGACAAAATAGACAAATATTACTGCACAGCCATCTAATCCTCAAGCACACACACATACTGTCTTAATCAATGGATGACAGGTCCCTGGTTGGTGATGGCGCTTACCCTATTCCAGTATGTAATAAATCTTAAGTGTTATGGGTGCTCAAAGGAAGAAAGGTCATCCACCCTTCCCTATTAGTAATCCCTAGAGATCACACATAATGTACAACAGAACCCGAGCACACCTATAAATTATACACAAGTGTGTTATCAACAAATACACAATAATTGTACACACACATACTGGTTGGATTTGGCATGAGGGTGAGTGATGGTTCAGTATATACGATTGTATTAGCAAGTGATTTCACAAAAATGAAATGCACTGTTAATAATAATTGAAAGGACGAGAAACTGAACCATTGACTCACAGCTCGTGAGCTGTAAGCCACGACAAGGCACCAACCTCTTTACAGTCCATTCATACACCTTTCATACGTGTGACACATACAAAACATTCACACCGCCAGCCACGGGCCCATCACATTACAACACTCACACCAGCAGACAGCGCCATTCAAGGGCCCATCACTTTCACACGCCCACATTCCTGACACAGCAACTACACAAACTGATGGATTGCATGGAGTGGCACTCAACTAGCAGTGTGTGTAGTGACCAGCAGCAAGTCACTACCCATACACCGCCAGCTGAGCGCCAATCCACCCACACCGCCAGCCAAGCGTCAGTCCACGCACACCGCCAGCCAAGTGCCAGTCCACGCACAATGCCAGCCAAGCACCGATCCACGCACACCGTCAGCCAAACCCCAATCCACGCATACCACTAGCCAAGCACCAGTCAACGCCCACCGCCAGCCAAGCACCAGTCCACGCACACCGCCAGCCAAATGCCACTCCACGCACACCACCAGCCAAGCGCCAGCCTACACACACGCCATCACATTTAGGATTTTTTTATACAAAAAACACCACAAACAAATTGCAAATAGATACAAATCTACTAACACAAAATCTGAAACTAAATACATTGCACTAATGCCAACCTTGAAACAGAATAAAAAAATTAAAAAAATACAGACCAGGCAGTTCACTTTACCACTCATGGATGCTCCCAAAAATTATTTTGCGTGTGGTACGCTATAAAACAAGCAGGCACACACAGCCCAGGGTTAGAAGGACACTCTGGGCAGAAAAGACGAGTCCCCTTCTGCAAATCTCTTCGCCAACAGACTCTACATCTCCTAGTGGGAACGTCTTTTGAAGATGTGGGAGGAATGTAATCAGGAAAGTGATGATCTTTCAATCGAGCCACATCCTCCACCACTGCAACTCTAGGAACACTTGCCTGTTCCACAACAACAAGGCTGCCTATCACAGAGTGCTGAAACTGAACAAATGTCGACTTTGATGCAGGAGAACACTCCTTGAACACAACAAAAGCATTGAAAGTTGCTAAGTTGAAGAGATGGATGGCCAACTTCTTATACCAAACATAAGCCTTACGAATAGCAGTGTAAGGTTCAAACCTCTGATCTACTCTGTCAACACCACCCATGTGCTTATTGTAGTCTACAATGCACACAGGTTTGCGCACTTCAGCAACCTGACCCCAAATAGGCACAGTTGAAGTACTCCCATCATGGATGGTAGTCAGCATGTCTGCATCCCTCCTGTCCACAAATTTCACAGCTAGTAGTTCATCACTACGCAAGGAACTGCATTGTCCCCTCTGAAGTTTTTTGCAAACAAGCTCTTTTGGATAACCTTTACGGTTAGAGCGGATTGTGCCACATGCAAAAGTGTCCACTTTAAACAATTCCTTAAACAATTGCACAGCAGTGTAGAAGTTATCAAGGTACAAATGGTGGCCTCGGTTAAACAGTCTTCTAGCAAGATCCCACACAATTTTCCCTGAAACTCCAAAAGTGGACGGACAACCAGGGGGGCCAATAGTGGAATCTCTACCAGTGTACACATGGAAATTAAAATCATATCCTGTCCTACTCTCCGACAACATATACAGCTTAATTCCATAGCGTGCCCTCTTGCTAGGGATGTACTGCCTAAAAACCAAACGGCCCTTGAACAAGACCAAAGACTCATCAATAGATATTTCTTTCCCTGGAGTATAGATCTCTGAAAATCGATCTACAAAGTGATCAAGAACAGGCTGAATATTAACCCCTTCGCTGCTAGGCTTTTTCCCCCCTGTGCTAATCCCTTTTTTGGCTATTTGGGGTAGTGTGCGCTTAGGCCCCTGTAATTTTTTGACCACATAAGGTATCCACGCCAAATTTGCCTCCTTTTCTTCCAACATCATGGGGATTCGAAAGGTACCCAGGGTTTGTGGATTCCCCTGGAGGGGTCCCAGAAATTAGCCAAAATACAGCTAAATGTTGGGTTTTTGGGGAAAAATGGGAAAAAAGGGCTGCAAATGAAAGCATCTGGGTTTTTCCCTGCAAATGGTATCAAAAAAGGGTTTGTGGGGCTGAAATCACCATTTTCCGAGCTTTTAGGGAATGACAGACTTTTGTCAGAAAACCAACATTTTTTACACAGTTTTGGCATTTTTCTGGGACATAGCCTATTTTTGCTATTTTTTGTGCTTTCATCCTCCTTCCAGGTAATGGTAGAAATGGATAGGAAAGAAATAATGGATCCTGGAAAGCTATACATTTTAAAAAAGTAGACAACATTTTGAATTCAGCGAGGGGTCATTTGTGTAGATCCATCAAGGTTTCTTTATAGAAACTAACAGTTAAATATAGGAAAAATTGAAAATTTGTTGAAAAAAACAGCCTTTTGTGTCAACGTTTTCACTTGTAATTTCTTCTAATTATTACAGCTCTTTGAAAGCAGTATACCGTTACATTTGCTTGACCTTTCTGGTTGTGGGGATATATAGGACTTGTAGGTTCACCAAGAATCCCACGAACCCAGAGTCAAAAACTGAGCAGCAATTTGCAATGGCTTTTTATTATGTACCGGGTATATAGCAATTATTGTGGGAAAAGGATGGGGTGACTTGACTGCCTCCTACCAGGTTCTGTTACTCAGAATCCCTTGCAAACCTAAATAATTGTCAATGAAAACACATTTTGCCCAAATTTCTGTGATGGAAAGTTCTGGAATCCGCGTGGATACACAGATTTCCACCCACCCTGCGTTCCCCAAAGTCTTTCAAGAAAAATGGTACCTCACTTGTGAGGGTCAGCCTAGTGGCCACGACAGGAAACAGCACAAAACGCAACATGGTCACACCTCAATTTCGTAGTGAAAAATGACCCTTTTTTGGCAAAGTGCCTAGCTGTAGATTTTGAATCCTAGATTTTTAAATCCTAGGCTGTAATTTTTGCAGGGGAGGGGGTGGGAGCATGGGCATGCATGTTTTGAACTGCCCCACTCTAATTCAAATTTGCCCCCAAAAAAACCCTGGCGTCTAGGGGGCTTTTTGCCCCTCCGGCGGTGCAGATTGGGGGCTAATTCCCCCATCTGCCCCCGGGTGGGGGCTAAAAGTCCACTAGATGCCAGGGAGTTTTTTGGGCACATTTTTATTAGGGTGGGGGCTGCCCAAAACGGGCATGCCAATGCCCCCACCCTAATTAAAATTTGCCCAAAAAATCCCTGGTGTATACTGGGCTTTTTGCGCCCCCCCGGGGGGCAGGAAGGCTGTCATTTTTGCGGGGGAGGGGGTGGAGGCATGGGCATTCCTGTTTTGGGCAGCCCCCACCCTAATTCAAATTTGCCTAAAAAAAATCCCTGGCAACTAATGGGCTTTTTGCCCCCCCGGGTGTGCAGATTGGGGGCTAATGCCCCATCTGCCCCCCAGGGGGGGGCAGAAGGCCTAGCCTAGCTCTTCCCCAGCTCCCGAGGCTTTAGGGGAGAAAAGGGAATCCCTCTGGTGCCCGCACCAGAGGGATTTTCGGTGCTGGGTGTCATGACGAGCTGGACTCGTCAGGAGCACACGCCCACTGTGTGCCATGACGAGTCCAGCTCGTCATGAGCATCGAAAGGGTTAAAGCCAATTATGCGTTTTTTTCTACACCAGTTTATTGTGTTTTTGTACAGAGAAAACCATATTGGTAAAAGCTAAAAAAAAAGAATCTAATCAAATCTAATTTATTCCACATCCACTGTAAGTAAGTGCAAATAACATAGGTTGGGTGAAGTGTGTGTAGTGAGAGACCACTTTCAGTGTTTGTCCTTTTATTGAAAAATTTATGAGCATTACAAATGAACTTGATAGTGAGCACTTGGAACCATTACAGTTCCCTCAATAAAACTGTGAATATGTTGTTTCTGTTGTTTTAACGGATGAAAATGATTTGAAGACGGAGGGATAGCGGAACTTCCCTTACAGAGGACAGAAAGGAACATCTGTACCAGCCCCAAAGTTCCTTTACCTCTCCCTTGAGACACAAGACAATTCAGTAACATGTGTGTCAAATATGTAGGGTATTTTTGTGATTGGTGAGGGTGCACAAACCAACATGTGGACTAAGGTCATTAAACATATTTCACACATTTAAAATCATTAGTAAAAATTGGAATTAAATACATGTTCCTAGCGATTGAAAGTCTGTGGCTCCAAACAGTGTCAAGGTTTCAGCATCCAAATCCTACACTGACTCAGAATTTTACCAAAGTCAAATATGGGTGGGATAGTGACAAGAATTAATGGCTCCCACCTCTGAGCGGGTGTGAATCAATGAAAACCCAGCTTCAGTGACTAAGGTAAGACCTGCCCTATTGAGAGACATAGTGCATAACAAGCTAAGACATGTGTGATAGATACATTGCTGCTCCATACGGTTATTTCTTCTGCAGAAGTACCAATCTGGCTTCAGCATGGAGGCTGCTATCTTACACAGTGGCGTAACAAAGGGCCACACAGCCCTTGTAGTGTGGGGGGCCCAAGCTCCAGGGAGCCCCCTTAGCACAGTATGCTGGCCTGAGAGCTCCTAAGTGAGCCAGGAAGAGGGCACCTCCATGTACTTACCAAGGGGGACCCCTTGAGATTTGTTATGCCACTGATCTTATACATTGCAGACAACACTCTCCTGTTGCAGAGAGTCTGCACAAATACAGAACTATGCACAGGAAATGGGACCTTGGTGTATAGGGACTGAGTTTTCCTACCACCTTAGTAACTATGAACCCAGGACCGACTAGCAATAGTGGCACGCATGCTCTCCTACTCACTCACAGAGAAACAAATGATTAGACACTCCAGAACACAACACTCCCAGATTTCCTCAGAATCGCGGTAACAAGACATACACTTTCGCTCAGTCTCTTGTACCTGTCCACAATAAGATCTGATGGAGACACAAAACAGTTTAAAATATTTATTTGAACTAAATATTGTCAGCATAGCAGTCAGTCCATAAATCGTGAAGGGAGATGTCATCATAAAAAAGACAATGGAGAAAGGAATATAGTGCCTAACCTCCCTCCCCTTGCTAAGAAGAAGTATTATTATATAATAGAATATCTCTGGGCTTTATCAGCAGACACCATACCTTAGCCTATAGATGTTAGATTCTACATCATGGGTGCTCTTCTCCCTGAAAAGGTCCCTCTCCAAGTGTGTGTCCCAGTTCTGGGAGCCATTTGTTCCTGCTCTGGCAAGAAACTGGACAAATTACATGGGAGTAGCCACCCCTCTGTCCTGCCCCTACCCTAGGAGGATCCACAGAATCTTTTGACCCCTACCCATGGGTATAAAGTGGGTTACCTGACTACAGGACTTTAGATTTTACCTGGACAAGATTCTGTAAAGAAGAAACTTAGACTGCCTGCACGTTGCTGGACGACTAAAGAATCTCCCTTGGAGTAAAGGAATTACTCCCATGCAAAAGCAGGCACCTAAACACATCTGACCAGTTTGCTTCTCCTGAGCTCCTGAGGACTCCGACGATTCCAGGAACACAGGAGGTGGGTTCCTGAAGGTCTCTGAGGTTGATCTGCCCTCTACAATTCTGAGACCAGTATCCCTTGTGGGGAAGGTGCAACCCGAACCCCTGTGCACCTCGTACATTTGCAATTGCACATGCTTTTTGACGATTCCCGAGCTTGTGCATTGGACTATGTGTAGTCCTGACCCCGAACAGTATTTGCATAGAAGATTTCTGGCCTTCACTTCTCGAGTGTCCTGTGGGCTGGTACTTTGCAAACTTGCTTGAGGTCTCATCACGATCCCTGATCCGTTGGCCTGTGGGTCCTGGCAAGGGTCACCTTGTTTGTTCTTGGGCTTACCTGGTTGCTCCAGCCGTGCCCTGACTCTTCATTGCTTGGAGAGTCCCCTGGACCTTGCTGGTCCACACAGTAACCTGTTTCCTCTGACCGCGTGGGTTGCATTTGCCAAGGCTTATCGGTGCTACAGCCGGACACCGACCACTCAGCTCTCGACATCCTTCGTAGGACAGCTCACCTCCGGACTCTGGTTGTCCTTGACATCTCCTGGTCCCTGTGGCTGCAGAGTCAAGTAACCCTTCTTCACTCCTGAAGCACTTGACATCGGTGGGCATTCCACCACTGAACCCCTGTTCACCTGAAGTGACCCAGACTCTGTCCCCTCTGCTTTCAGGTTCTTCTCACCTTGAATCCGGGCTTGGATTCCACCGGACATTCTTCGCCCTCCTGGCAGCAGTACTTCTTTGCAACTCTACATTGAAATTGAAAAAAGTTTCTGATTCCACTTGACCCCTATGCACCCGGCTCCTCTGGGATAGGTAACACGGGTACTTCGGTACTCACTGGTGGGTTGGCCTTAGAACCTCCTATGTTCCAAAGGGTTTGCTCCAAATCCTCTTAAACGTGTCCTTAACTTGTAATTTTGCTACTGCGACTTTCCCATTGAGTTGTATGGAGCACGCATTCGTGTTTCCACACTCCACCCATCCTCCGTGGGCTTCCTCTGTCACTCCTCTGGGTGGTTCCTTGGGGTCCCAGCGATTCTACGTGCACTAGGCACTGTGTCTAGTCAAGTCATTGTTGGTATACCATTTTTTTAGTATATGGTTCAGTCTCCCCCTGGAGCCTGCTGTGTATTGTGCTATTTCCAAATGTTCTATTGATTCAGTATTGTGTACTTTGTGCCCTAGTCTCGTATGGAGACTAGCAGAGAGTGTTATATTAATAAATACATATTTTCATATAAACACTGTGTGGTTCTCCTCTCATTTAGTCATTTAGGAGGTGATATTCTGGTAATACATGCTGCTTTACATTCCTTCAAGATTAAGCCTGAAGGCTGCTCTCCACAGCTACCACTAGGATAGCTTTCTAAAGGTAATCTTTGACCTCATACATCATAAGGGTCGTGTGGACAGGTACAAGGTGCCCACTTGAATCAGTGGACCGCATATACCAGGCCACCTTCTCACACACATTGACTCCCCCTTAAACAAATTCCTACACGCCAGCGCACGTCTTACCCATGGCATGACAAAATATGATCACATCATTCTCACCCGGATGGAACTCAATGAGCTCCCTCTGCCAACACGCGCCATCTTCTAAACCAATTACATCAGTTACAAACCATCATGACCAACTCCAAACTTATCTTGCAGACCTGCTCACTATTTAATTACATTTTTTTAAAAATATTCAAATATAGATTCTATCCCAAATAAAGTGCAGTGCCATACAAAAAAAATACATATAGTATAAATAATTTAAAACACAATGCATAAATAAAGACATAGAGAAGATTAAAATTGCAAACCCCGGCAAACATTGCAAGAAGTGCATAATACAGGTTTAATTATTGCAGTGTTCATGGTGCAGTGGGATCTCACTGCTGCTTTCAGAAAGGCGCATATATGCATAATAATCTCCTCCTCATCTGTCAGTTGAAAAAGAAAATTCAGGGAGGTTCTCAAGGTATTATTATGTAGGTTCTTTAGAAGGGGGATCAGCTTTGGCTGATAGCATCTTCCACCTCCTTTAAGGAGACATAAAACTCCCCAGGAGAGCACTTCTGGACCATGTTGTTCGGGTCTTCTATAGCAGCATACATTTTGAAGAAATGTACCTCCCATTTAGTACTGGCAATGTGGCACATTATAGGGGTTGCTACTTGGCTCACTCACATTGTTTCTGATACCTCCCTTCAAAAAGATGTTCTATTCTTTGTGGCTGCGGAAAACCCCAATGAATACCACTGATTTCGCAGTATTTCCTGCTTCCTTCGGTGATAGCTTCTTTATACACCTTACGACATAATGCAACTACCACAGGATCCCCGGGGCTAGATGTAAGCAACGTACATAATTTGAAATTAGCCTCAAAGCAATCGCAATTATACCACCTGGTGTTAGTGGTAAGCTCATGCAGTGAAAACTATACTTACCCTTACCGAAGTTGAATACTACATTTAGTGGTTAACCTGTCTTTTTATAGCATCGAAGACTATTTTATGCCAATTTTAGTATTCAATAGTGTTCATTTTGGGAAGGCTAGTGCATGAAGACTACTGATATGTGAGTGGTACATCTTGAACACTAACAGAATACTAAGCAAATACTTATTTGTAGTCGCATAGTCTTCATTTACAATGCAGAACATTTAGTGAATACAAACAATTTGAATACTACTGGACTTTACCCAGACTACTATTAACATTCTATTCAAGCTGCATGCTGAATGGTAGATCAGTGCCTTATTTTGTGGTGTTTGTGTAATGTAGGGTAGTGTTTTAGGGTTTAGGGTAGTGTTGTGGTGTTTGTGTAGTGTAGGGTAGTGTTTTAGGGTTTAGGGTAGTGCTGGGGGATCGTGCAGGGTAGTGATTGAGTGTAGGGACCTGACTGGGGGTCGGGGGAAGGTCGTGCTGGGGGTAGTGTTTTAGGGTTTGGTAGTGTTGTGGTGTTTGTGTAGTGTAGGGTAGTGTTTTAGGTTTTAGGGTAGTGCTCGGGGGTCATGCAGTGTAGTGTTTGAATGTGGGGACTGGACTGGAGGTCTGGGGAGGGTCGTGCTGGGGGTAGTGTTTTAGGGTTTAGGGTAGTGTTGTGGTGTTTTTGTAGTGTTTTAGGGTTTAGGGTAGTGCTGGGGGATCGTGCAGGGTAGTGATTGAGTGTAGGGACCGGACTGGGGGTCAGGGGAAGGTCAAGCTGGGGGTAGTGTTTTAGGGTTTAGGGTAGTGTTGTGGTGTTTGTGTAGTGTAGGGTAGTGTTTTAGGGTTTAGGGTAGTGCTGGGGGATCGTGCAGGGTAGTGTTTGAGTGTAGGGACCGTACTGGGGGTCGTGGGGTCGTGCTGGGGGTAGTGTTTTAGGGTTTAGGGTAGTGTTGTGGTGTTTGTGTAGTGTAGGGTAGTGTTTTAGGGTTTAGGGTAGTGCTGGGGGTTGTGCAGTGTAGTGTTTGAGTGTATGGACCGGACTGGAGGTCGGGGGGGTCGTGCTGGGGGTAGTGTTTTAAGGTTTATGGTAGTGTTGTAGTGTTTGTGTAATGTAGGGTAGTGTTTTAGGGTTTAGGGTAGTGCTGGGGGGTCGTGCAAGGTAGTTTGAGTGTAGGGACCGGACTGGGGGTCGGGGAAGGGTCGTGCTGGGGGTAGTGTTTTAGGGTTTATGGTAGTGTTGTGGTGTTTGTGTAGTATAGGGTAGTGTTTTAGGGTTTAGGGTAGTGCTGGGGGTCGTGCAGGGTAGTGTTTGAGTGTAGGGACCGGACTGGGGGTCAGGGGGATGTGCTGGGGGTAGTATTTTAGGGTTTAGGGTAGTGTTGTGGTGTTTGTGCAGTGTAGGGTAGTGTTTTAGGGTAGTGCTGGGGTAGTGTTTTAGGGTTTAGGGTAGTGTTGTGGGGTTTGTGTAGTGTAGGGTAGTGTTTTAGGGTTTAGGGTAGTGGTGGGGGGTCGTGCAGGGTAGTTTGAGTGTAGGGATTGGACTGGGGGTTGGGGAAGGGTCGTGCTGGGGGTAGTGTTTTAGGGTTTAGGGTAGTGCTGGGGGGTCATGCAGGGTAGTGTTTGAGTGTGGGGACCGGACTGGGGGTCAGGGGGGTTGTGCTGGGGGTAGTGTTTTAGGGTTTTGGGTAGTGTTGTGGTGTTTGTGTAGTGTAGGGTAGTGTTTTAGGGTTTAGGGTAGTGCTGGGGGGTCGTGCAGGGTAGTGTTTGAGTGTGGGGACTGGACTGGGGGTCGGGGGGTCGTGCTGGGGGTAGTGTTTTAGGTTTAGGGTAGTGTTGTGGTGTTTGTGTAGTGTAGTGTTTTAGGGTTTAGGGTAGTGTTGATACATTATAAGTGGGTTAAGATCCCCATAAGTGGAAGGCAAATTTTTTACCAGTAACACAAAATTCACCAAATTAGGCAAAATAAAAAAATCATAGATGCACAACCACTACCCCTATATGTGGGTATCAAGTGTCAAGCAACCACAGCAACATCCATTGCATTAAGTAAATCGTGGGAATCCATGTAGCTCCTCAGTTCTATCCCTCTGGTGTCAGTACCAAACATACTTTTCCCATGATTATTCCCATCAGCTAGAGTACGATTAGATGGGATATTCAGAACTAAGATCATTCCTGCTTTAAAATCTCCTGCCAGGCAAAAGCTGACCAATAAGATTTGGGCGGCAAACATAATTCTGCAATTCTGACAGATAGTCAAATACAAGTGAAAAATTGGCATTCGGGGCAAAACTAAAATCATTGTTATAAAAATTAATTAAAAAAAAATCATGCCTCTCTTAAATTTCAAAACCTGAAAATTGTTGCTACTGGTTGTGATTGCCTTGGTGCTGGCCTCGCCGCTAGTTTCCCCCAGATGGCCACTCCACCAGATGCCCGCCCAGATCGGGAGGTTGTTGCTGGAACCTATTAACATTCAAACGCATCAACTGGGAGATCTTCAGTTAGACAGGTTTCCTGAAACAAGCGTATGTCATATTGCCTTATAAAAGTTAACCAATCGAATTATGTTAATTTAGTTTAAAAGTGTATATTGTTGAAAGCCCAATACAACTCAATGAAGAATAAGGCAATCAGACAGAGGCTACTTACAGGTAAGTAGCAGCAGCTCGGGGAAGACAGTATCCAGGGGTTGAAGCAAGCACCGGGCAGGGTCCAAGGCAGCACCAACATTACGACAGAAGCGGCACAGGGGCAGCTGGGTGCAGGGAGCCAACACAGCATCGGGTGCCTTATATAAAGCAATAGAGAAAGGCCAAATCGGAAAAGGGCTGCAGGCCAGGAGGCCGACAGAAGGAAACAAACAGCTGGGAAAGTAATTTGCAATGCTCAGGATGTAGAGACATCTTTGGTCTTCTTCACCAAGGCCCAGTGCGGACGGGAGCAGGGGTGTCTATAGCATCAAAAACGGCTTGCTGGAGCTGGTCGTGGTTAAGGGGGTCTCCATGCAGAGGCTGCAGGCAACGTCAAGAAATCCGAGAGGGGTCAACCATGACAGACTCGGGTTCTGGAGCGCTGGGGAACCTCACTGGGGCAGGTGGGCCACTTGTACTTGGGCCAGAGGCATCGGGTGTAGAGTTGGAACCGGGAGCAGAGTTTTGCAGTTCTTCAGGCCACAGAGGCCTTGCTTGAAACTTTGATGCTGGTGAATAGATCCATTCTTCTCAGGAGATCTTGATCTTTATCAAAGGATGTCAGTCCTACTGGGTTTTGGAGGTCTGGGCGAATCATCTTTTGGTATAGGATCATCGAGAGCTGCAGACAGGCTGGTTGGGCTTGAGCCAAGTCAGTAGTTCTCTGCAGTCTTCTCTGCTGGTGCGACTCTGATGAGTCCAGCACTTCTTAGGCCATCACAAACTGAATTTCAGGGTCTGGGGATGCAACCTAAATTCTAGGTTATGGGGAATTACAAACAAGTGACAGGTAGAAGCCAATGGGCCCCTTAGCTGGGTTGTCTACACCCTCCATTATGCCCACCTCCAGTAGGAGGTGAACATAGACCTAGCCTTGATTGTATAAGTCCCATCATCCTCAAGATGGTGGGCACTGAAAGTGTACTTCACCTTGCCTCTAGCACCTGAAGGGGGGAGTTGACAAAGGAGGGTGCATCTTCTACTCTAGTTGAGATTGTACACCTGTTCTCCTGCCAAAAGGGCGTGAAGACAAAAAGTGGGCTTCTAAAAGGAGAGGCTGGGGGGGTGCGTTACAAAAGCAGCAAGGACTTTGAAGCTCCCAACAATGGATGGATCTTCCTGACCAGGGGGAGATGTGGACACCCCCACCCAGGAGAGGCATTGTTCCACACCTTTGAGCGCGCAGGCACTCACTTCATGAGGTCAGAACACTGCCTGGTGGTAGCAGGCTGGCTTAGGTCAATTTGTGAGCACACTAAGGATTGGTAGGTTTCAGGGGACTCCAATAAGGGGACATCTGTGAGCTTTTTTTAAAATAAATATGATTATGGGATAAGTGCAGGTTTATTATGCTGAGATGTTTGGTACCAAACATTCCATACTTCAGTGAAGGCTTCATGGAGCTAGGGAATTTGTAATGACAAGTGTGCAACCCATGTACCTGCAATGGCTTCCCTGGTCACTTACAATATTTGGGAATCAACCAGAATATTGCAGAGGCATATCTGCTCATGCAGATATGCCCTCACAGGAGATGCACCCTGCCTTAGGGATAATACCTACTAGAGCGTTGTCTTATCTCTTATCCAGTGCCTGTGAGCATGGCACACAGGGATGTGTGTGAAACTAGCTATGCCACCTAAGTGTACTAGTCTTAGCCTGCATTGCTATTCACCCTAGGGCTTCCAGTAAACATTATTTTACCAAACTTTATTACCTTTTCAACTTTAACACTTTATCAATACATATGTGAACCTGAATCATTTTTTCCATTCATTCAATCTTTTCTTTTTCATCTTTTTTTGCTGTTGCTAAATGTAATAATAATATTTAAAGACACATATAAAGCAGGGCACAGTGAGAACACAAGTCGAAGAGGGTCAGCTGTCACAACACAAGAGGCCAATATGAGCACATCCCTCCAAGCAGGCACAGCAGGCCCTTCAGGAGACACAGCAACACCACCCCAGCACCACAGCTATGCTGCAGTGACACAGTTCCCACCATTCAGCAAGATCACTTACCCTGCGACAGCAGCCCCCCATTGGAAGTCCTGGGTAGGGCGCCTCAACCACTACTTCAGGGGCATCAGGGAGTGCAATGGGGCCTTTAAGAGATCACTGCTCTTACACTACAGAGAGGTAGAACTCTATGACCTTTTCATGACCCTCCCGGACACTGGAGCTGAGGACTACTTCGACGCCGTGGTGGCGCCCCTGGACTGGCACTTTGACCCCTAAATCAACCCGGATTTTGAAAGGTTTAAATTAAGACACACAGTCCGAAACCAAGTTAGTCGATGTCTTCGATGTCTGCTTGTGAAGACTCGCCAGCACATGCACATTCCCAGATCACAGGGAAGAGATACGGGCCCAGATTATCCAAGGATGCTGGTCTATGCTGCTACAAAGACTGATCCTGAGACAACCTGGTTTGTCACTCGACGACATCTTGGTACTGGCAAGATCCCACAAACTGTCCATGTCCCAGCCAGATGAAATGGAGGCAGCCCTGAACAGAGGCATGATCGCATCCAACTCCTCCCATACAAATTAAGGAGGAGAGAGTGGAAGCCATTCAGAGATAACTGGGCCAGGCCTGTATGTTCCTGAAAATGCCAGGGAGTGGGCCCTGTGGAAACTGTGGGGCCAAACACTCAGGGACAGGCCCTTTCTACGCCAAAAGGAAAGACCAGCTTCTGATGTGAGAAACTGAACCACTTTGTCAAAGTTTGCCGGAGTGGGAAATCCAGGGCAACCTTCAACCAGCCACGGGGACCTCATCCAACCTCTGACAGATGTCGCTCGAAGATCATAATGCCCAAGAAAATGCCACACCCACTGGGCATGGTGGCAACCAGGAGAAAGAAGATGGCAATGTGTTTGTCGTGTGGTTCACTGGCCGTGCTGACTGACAACAACAGCCACCCCCATGTGCACTCTCCGAGTCGCCGGGACCAAGGTGCAAGCACAAATTGATACTGGGGCATCGATGAATGTCATGGACTCAGACCAGTATGAGTCTCTGTCACCACGCCCCCTCTTACTCCCATGAGTGCAATCCAGAAACCCCTCCGGATGACTCTGCTCTGTAGGGCTTTCCGACCGACTCGGCTCTATTGACTCAGAGCGAGCAAGTACGATGTCTCTGTACGACTCGGGACACGGCTCGCTTGGAGTCCCAGTGCAGTCAATGGGAGCCTGTGTTCAGAACGTGAACACGGGCCCTCATTGCAAAAACGGGGAGGGTGTGGACAAGCGTGCATCCTGTGGTGGGCACCCCATGGTGCCCGTCACACTGTGCATGCATGGACAGGGGGGAACCATTGCTACCCCCTGTGATCAATTCGGAAGGCCCCGGTTGAAGAGGGGCCTGGTACAGCCCTCCAAAGCACGTCCCAGACAGCCGCTTCGTGTCAGAGTTGACTACTCCGGGAAGCTGTTGGAGTCGTGCATCGGAATCGCTCATCCGGAAACCAATGCCTTTGGGCTGTGCAAGTCGGATCCGGACGACGTCGTTTTTCCGAACGACATTTGGAAGCAAGTCGGACAGCCCGAGAGCATTGGCAGCATCGTACTTGCACGTTCGGAGACTTGTCCGAATCGATCGGAAACATGGCTCTGATTCGGAGAGTCCCGATGGCATTAGGGGGCCATCCGGCCGAGATTGGAATCGGGCCCAAAATGTCAAAATTGTTATAATTTTGGATTTCTAGATTTTTTAATTTTAATTGTGATGTACAATTTGATATTTATATATTTTTCTTTTTATGCGAAAGGGTGTCTCAGATTTTTAATAATACATGTTTAAATAATTGTATTTTTAATCATTTTTCGTACTATTTACAATTTTTGGGACAAATGTAAAAATAATTGTGTTAAATTTTTACTTTTGTAAAAAATTGAATTGTTTTCAAAGTTTTGATTATTTCCTATTTTTACATATTTGTAATTTTCATATTATGGGGCCGATTCCGATTCCGGCCGCAAAACGAACCGACCGACACGGACCCGGACCGAATACCGACCAACACGGACCAGCGCCGTACGACCTGTGCAGTACGATGCAACGGGTGTGAATTACAACTGACACGTACGGAAAACAAGCCGTACGACCAAGCCGTAGGGAAAATAGTGATCCGGACGGAAAACCGACGCAATTAACACTGACCGAAACGAACCTGGGATAAACCCGACCGACCCGTACCCGCAATGTACGATTTGCGTAGTACGATGCAATGCGTGTAAAACCAGACCGACTCGCACGGAGACCAAGCCGCACGACCAACACGCACAGACAACCCGGCACACAAGCAATAGAGACCGCCGCGACCGACGCGTAACAAACACAGAAGATAGGCAGCGTGAACGAGGCGGAGAAGCCAGCACGCGACAACAGCAACGTCCGTTTCCACCACATGAACGTCTCCTTCATGCCTACATCCCCCAATGACGTTAGGCATCCTCCCCAGTGTATAAAAGGCATCCTTTATTTCAGGGAGTTCAGCTGGGCTCGGGAACAGGTCGAGGAATTGCAACATCCCCTCCAAGACATCGCGTAGCACCCGACTAAACATTGTTTGCGACATTCCACCAGCAGTAGCCACAGTGTACTGGGAGGTACCAGTAGCAAAGAAGTGCAGGGCTGCCATTACCTTCACCTCTGGGGTCAGTGTTGTAGGGTATGTCCGGCCAGGTAGCAGATGTGGCGCCAACTGCTCCGCCAACTCCGCAATCAGTGGCCTGGTGAAGCGGTACCGTCTGATGCAGTCATGTTCCTGCATGGTCTGGGAACGGCCGATGGACAGCTGGTGCCCTGCAGTACAGAGATGCACAAAGGAAGATTGTCAGTACATTCACCCATGTGGCCATGACCACGATCAATATCACATTCTAGTTCATGACATTACACAATGTACTGAGGTGTGTGCTGTTGGTCATGGACACATATGTCACCTACAAGACCACCACCTCACATCTCAATTCCACATGTCCACATGAGTCCCATGTAGTGCAATGGCCAATCACCTGGCTGTGTCACCCAACCTATGGGCTGCTGCAACATTCCAAACACACACCACAGTGACAATTGAGGCCTCAGGTCTCCCAGGCATCACAGATCTTTGCCATGCAGAAACCCAGGCTCCCTGTATTGCCACATCAACACAGCAATGGACATGGCGTAGCACATACACACCACAAGGCAAGCTTAAGTCCCACAGGTAGTGGCCACTGTTGTTCCTGCCGGCCCTACATGTACGTCTCTTAGACACACACCCCATCAAGGTTGATACATATACTACATGGATGTGGAGACTGTCACCCATTGGGAACATTTGATCAGACACATCTGAGACACAACATGCACACAGACCGTGTGTGCACATCAGTATTGTGGCTACAGGTCTCACTGTGATGTACATGCCATCACCCCAGGACTCAGGGTGTATGTGGCCTGTCCTAAATATATCCAACCTGACACTGTAGCCGTGACTCATGCCCATTACTGTCCAACTGCACATCACAGTGGTAATGTGCACAACACACAAAGGATTCTGCCCCCATGTACACGTGCACAGCCTGGGAGTGGCTGCACAAAGGGCCAGGCAAAAAAACAGATGCGGCCTCCCCAAACAACCAGGGAATGCAGCCTTACATGCCATTGGACACTGTGTGGACAATGCTGTAGTGTGGTAGGTGTGCACAGGTGTCCCTGGCCAGTATATGTGTGTTGCATCCGTATAATAGTCACACTAATGAGGTCCCACGTGGGTGACACTGTGTACGCATTGCACGGGTCATGTCCGAGACGTGCGTATGCTTTGTCATTGAATGCAATGAGGTCCGACGTGAGTGACACTGCGTACGCATTGCACGGGTCATGTCTGAGCCGTGCGTATGCTTTGTCATTGAATGCAATGAGGTCCGACGCAGGTGACTATCATGCATACGCATCGGACAGGCATGGTCCGAGACAGGCGTACGCCTTGTCCATTGAATCGTATGGAGACGGGTGCATGTGTATATTCAAAATACACGATGTATAGTCAGTTGAACGAGCCGGGCGCACCCATTGGCTCTGGACTGTCATGACGACGGATGCGGATTCAAAACTTGTACGAGTTGTCCACTGGAAATTCAGTTGGATGCCTACAACAATGTTGCAATTTCAAGTATTCCATGAAGGTGAAGATTTGAACGATGCGGAAGACGTGTACGAGTTGTACTTTTAAATGGATTGGCCAGATTCATAGAATGCAACCATGTTGGACCTATCACTTGGGACACATGGCACATAGTCTGCCTCTGCAGCACAGATATAAGGCTGGTTGGCCCCCAGGGAGCTCACTTGCCTGCACTACATGCTACTGGACCACATCCCTGCTACCACTGCTGCTGTCTCTGAATCCTCTGGCTCCTGCTATGGCACGTACTCTGGAGAGGGCCCCAGCCTTCACTGGGAAGGAGAACCAGGCCGTGCTGGACAGGCTCCTTCCACAGTACAGCAAGCTCTATGGGAAACCAGGGGAGCAGGTGAGTGTGCAGTCCATTGCCTTCCTAATTATGCATGTTGTCTGACTAGCAGTACTAGCAGTGTGTACACCAGTGGCAAGCATTCTCACTGACTACTTTCATCCCCCAAACTGTGTGGGTACATGTAATGAATAGGTTTCCTGCTGCTAAAGTGCATTATTGCAAGCTTAAACTATCCAGGCATTGTTAACATGTCAGACATGCAGGTGATTTTTCCTTCCCCATGTTTGCACTACCTGTGTAATTCATTTCCCTTTGTGATGATGACATGTATATCCAAATGTGTGCTGCACAAATCTGGGGCATGTGTGTTAATGTACTTTTCACTTTGTCATCCTCACTGGTTGATCCCACCAGAAGCAGGAGATCTGACTGACCATCGCCCGGGCTGTTTGTTCTGTGGGGGTCTACTAGCACCGGATACGCAACTGCCAGAAGAGGTGGCAGGAGCTTCGGGGCTGGACCCGGAGGATAGCTAGAGTCCAGCTGAAGCTGCGACCTCCACGCAGGAGGGGGGACACCGGACCCTGACTCCCCACATGCTCCGGATACTGGTGGTGGTCTTCCCAGACCTGGATAGGCAGCTGAAGGCCAGACAGCAGCAGGAAGGGGGTAAGTCCATGCCTAATCTGTGTACTATGTCTGACATGCTAATAGCAGTCTTTTGGCCTGGTAACACTTCCACATTAAGTAGGTCTTGTAGTAAAATACTCAGGTCCCTCAATTGTGTGATGCACCCTCCTCATCTGTTCCACAGGTGCGGCCCCTAGTCTGTTGCTTGTGTCACTAGGGCACTGTGTCCCTGCAGTCAGCTATGCTTCAGCTACCGGTCAGCATCTGTTCCCGTTACTCTGCTGTGTGTTACATGGGTGGGTCAATTGTTTACACAATGCCTGAGATCTGACATGTGATCTGTGTGTGCCCTTGAAATGTGTATCAATTGCTGGTCTGACTCGCAACATGTGGCTGGGGTATTCCAAACAAACCCATGTAGCAGGGGACTTCAATTTTGAGGCCTCAGGAGTATGTATATCAAGTATGTCACACTTGCTTAGCCACTTGACTCCTGTCCAGGGCCAAACACTGTTTCATGTAGACCTGGCCAGCCATGGCTCCTCAAGGGCATTTAGAAACACTCTGTAATCCCACTCCTGTGTATGAAATTGCAGGTTGTGCTTAGTGACATGTGCCCTCAGGTGTCTGCCTCTGTGTCATTAGGGTGTGGCTTGTTGTTATGTACAACTGGGGTGTCCATGATTCAGAGTGTCAGCATGACATCTGAGATGTGACTGTGAGAGACAAGACCTGTGTGACATATAAGTGTGTGATCATCTGACAGCGCACAATGGTGTATGCAACTGTGTCCTTCAGGCAGCTGGGTTACAAGCATGGCAGACTGTGATGTGTTAGTTTACAGGGATTTGTTTTTGCAGAGACTCATATGTATGATTTGCATGATGTGGGGTCTTCTGGGTCCTGGATATGTTGTTTGCATGGGATGGGCAAGTGTGCAGGTCATCTGCAGAGTTAGCTTTACCCCTGAGCGAGGATTGTCAGTCAGTGCATATTTTTGTTGTCTGGATGCCCTGCCCCTGTGACAGGAGACAGTGTTGACTGACTTTCATGGCATCCCAGTGTCATGGCATTGAACTTGCTATGAGTGATCCTGCATTGTGTTCAAGTGTGCACCATGCACCCCATTGTGGCATTGCCCATCATGACATGGGTACATCATAGTGTGTGTTGCTGGCATGCATCACAAGTATGTGAAATGAGTCTCTGCTCATCCCTTCATCAGGACACTTGTACTGAGTCAGTAGCAAGAGATGTGCTGTGTGTATAGTGACATACTCCTACATGTTCACTTGCATGTACAACTAATGTGTGGGTGGTGCATGTTGGCACATTGGGGTGTTAGCATCCAACATGCAACGGACATATGTGTGAAAGTCAAGGAGGGATATGTTTGCCATGGTTGATGTTGAGAATGACAATTGTCTTATTCTAAACAGTGTAGGCACTTTGAGCTGTGTTCAGCTAATGATGCCAGGGCTTGCCCTGTGATGTGATGTACTCACTGTGGGGTGTGCAGTCGGTGCAGGTGACTGATGTTGTTCTCTTACTTCCTATTCCTATCCAGATACATCCACGGCCACAGGAGGGGACAGCTCCACGGACCAGGAGGAGCCACAGAGCCTGACAGGGACAGAAGGAGAGGAGTCGGGTGGACCCAGTGGCATGGAGGGGGAGTGGAGCCACACAGAAGAGTCGTCAGCACCATCACCCCCAGCTGAGGGCCGCCGCAGCTCTGAGGATGACTCCCTTGTGGAGGCGGGTGTCAGAAGCCACCAAACCCCAGCTAGTGATGCTGTCCTCGCCACCACCACCACCCTCCCATCGGCTCCCATCCCAGAGGTCCCTGTGAGCTCCCATGTTCGTGAGCATGTCTCCTTTGTGCCAGGCACCGCACCCCCAACCCCTGTGTCCCCTGCTGCCCTGAGTTAGGAGTCTGTGAACTTACTTCGACAGATCCATGTAGGGCAGACGTCGATGCTGAAGGTCCTCCATGCACACACAGGTCTGTTGACACAACTGGTGTCATTCATGGAGGGCATTTCCTCGGGCATGTCTTCCCTACAGAGGACCAATCAGTCCGTGGCCTCCTCACTGATGGCAGCAGTGTCCCTCCTCCAACAGTCCAGCACCCCTCCTACCCCTGTACCACCCACGATTCCTAGCACCCTACCTGTCCCAAGCACAGAAACCCCCAAACCAAGGTCTAGACGTGCACACAAGCAAGTGCAGGGGACTGATACCACACTCACAGGGGCTGGTTTGCAGACACACATAGTCATCCAAAACCACTCCGCAGTCCTCCAAGACCTCTCCCTCCCAGCCCCCTTCCCTTGCCTCACCTGCAACCCCATCGCTCCAGAAGCTCTTCCTCTGTGACCTTGGCCTCTTCCCCACTGACCCAGCAGATCCAGCTTACAAGGGGAAGAAGAAGTCCCCACACACAGAGGGAAGTGCCCCTCACACCCGGACACCCTCCCCCAGGCGCAGTCAGACAGAGACCCCCACCCGCAAGTCCCTCTGGCGCCAGAAGAGCAAGACCCCCCTGCCAGCACGCAGCCCCAAGGCAAAGTCTCCATCCTCCATCCTTCATCCCCCAGGCTGTGGAAATTTAGCGTGCAAACTGAACATTATCTGCGCCATCTTGCCTCTCCCCAGCGCCACGCACAGCGAATGCACGGCCGCCATTTTAGGCACCCCACTCTCTCCCCGCTCATTCTCGATCACCAGCGCTTCCCCCTGGTGCTGCGAACATCCCCCCGCGCGCCGGCCACCCCCGCTCTCTCATACACGGGCCATAAACCCTCACCTTCTGCGCGACCCTGCTACGGAACCACATCCGACCGACATCCCATACATGGTCATGCCTCTCCTTTGCTAACCCCCTTCCTCTGCGCCCCATTGTCCGAACTGGTCCCAGGCCATCACCTAGCCCTGCGGATGCAGTTTATTGCCCCTACTGTAATGGAAACACCCCGCATCAAAGGGATTACAGTAGATCAAAGCCCCTACCCCCTGAGACCCGGCCGGTTGCACACACCCCCGGGAATTAGCGGAATTCCCTGCTGCACGATAGCCATCTCCCACTGCGGGTAGGGTGGGAACCTCTACTGTAACTATGTGTGGGATCGGATCTGAGCCGGGGCTTCAGGGGATGTTCTTTCATGCATCAAGAGAATCTCAAGAATGTACTATGTGTAATAAAGCAATAAACCGGTGTATAAGAGACCAGGTCTCAGAGATGCGGTTAGAGCACCTCGTGACGATACCTTGCTGTCTGATCTGATGTGTTCTGCTCCGACGGAATAAAACTTTATTTCCTGCCTTCCAGTCTCCGGCGCCTGCCTCTTTCATTGGTAAATTATCGAGTGGTATGAGAGGCGATTACCGCCGGGCAAATACTTGAAAGATTATCGACTGAAACTGCCGCTACCATTTAACAATTGGCGTCCCAAACGTGGGGCCCATCAGCGACACGTGGATCCAGTGGGAGAGGTCCCGACGACAGAGTGAACGACTGCAACGATCGGGAGAGCTCCTGCCCAATAGACCCTCGTCTGGCAGCCGATCATCCGAACTTCACTGGTTCCGAGCAGACCTCTCTCGAGTGATCTACGGTCCTGACTGGGAACCATCAGGAGTGCCGCGGCAAATACGGAGAGTAGAGGACGATCGGGCGCTGGAGGCGGAAGACGAGAAACTGTCCACGCGGTCCGGGTAAGGTTGTGATACACGACAAATTGCGAAATAATTGATTGATTGTTTAAAGCTTTGGAAATACTAGTATTGCTCATTGATTGTTCTTTTTGAGATATTCGCTGTCTACAAACGGGGAGGAGTAGAAATACTCTCTCTCTCTCCCTTTGCAGATAGTGAAGGGTAGGTAACGCAGACTTTTGTCCCCGTTGAAACCCGTCGTGCCTATCTTTATCTCCCCATTGATTGGTTGTCCGAACATTGATTGTTTTGGAGAATAGTGCTTTTTGAGATATTCTCTGTTTGCAAATAACGTAGAATAGGAATATTCTGTCTAGTCTTTGCAAATAGTGAAGGGTAGGTAATGCTGACTTTTGTCCCCGTTGAAACCCGTCATGCCTATCTTTATCTCCCATTGATTGATTGATTGATTGATTGTCCGAACACTAGTTGTTCGATATTGGTTCTTTGGAGGTATTCTCTGCTTACAAATAACGAAGAATAGAGATATTCTGTCTAGTCTTTGCAAGCAGTGAAAAGATAGGTAGTGCTGATTTTTGTCCCCGTTGAAACCCGTCATGCCTATCTTCTCCCCACTGATTGGTAGTTGGTTCTGCCCGGACCGCTTATTAGAGGTGAACCATCCGGCTCCACTGGAGGGCACCCCTAATAAGGACATGTTCACTAAATATGGACTAGTCGCCGTAGCTTATACCAAGCTATGGCATAAATATACAAAGAAGGACCCCGAGAGTCAGTGGCCACTGATGGGATCCTTCGACGACCATAAGATAGAAGCGCTAGAAGTAGCTCTGCGTAGCAATAAGACGACGCCTACTATGCTTGACAGTATCGGCATGTGGCGCAAAGAAGCAACGCAACGGAAAAAGAGGGAAGAAGTAAAAGCAGAAAAGGAATTACGAAAGGCAGCTCACCTTGCCGCTAGAAGGTTAGAAGAAGACATAAAGGAGAGAAGGGAAACTAAACTAAGACAGGAGCCCGAAACCTCAGGCCAGTACGCTGTTAGGACCCCTTCTTTGCTCTACCCTGAGTTGTCCTCCAAGCAGCGAACGAATGATGAATTACTGTTAGGTCCCCCGATCATTTACATGCCCCCTCCATATGCACCCTCCCAGTCAGTAGTGCAACACCCACAACCCCCGAACACGAGCGAAAGCAGTACAGGGGCCTCGGTCCTCACGGCCTCCGCGCCGGCCGAGCCTCCTGTGCTGAACACAACGTCGGCTATAACGTTAGACGACCCAGAGATGAGAAAGAAAGAGTCCACCAGAATGAATCGGCTAGCGAAGGATGAACGAACAGGAATCGACAAGATAGTAAAGGCACTGGTAGGATCCTTTTTGACCTTACAAAAACTAAAGTAACGCTAGGAGTTAGCCCTTTGTGGGACATATGAAACCAAGGGAAGGAGTCAAGCTCACGGTCGAGACGGCCACGAGGTAGCCCGACTCCATTACTCTCGCTACCTAAACCTGTCTGCCCTACTGCCCACCCCGCCCAATAAGCATGACAAGATCCCGCACAAACGGAAGCCTGATGACACCCACCACCGACGTCACCAAACTAGGGCTAGAATCGCGCGCAATTGGTCTCTGTTATTTTTCCGATTGCACAGTAACCTCCTTGTGCTCGTCATCAAATTGCAAATAGGTACAAACACTCCAACGAAGTAGTATAGTTATAACATTTTAATAACTTATAAGATATAACGAACACACCAACAGGGTAACCAGGTTAAAACACGTTTTAAAACAACTATTTACATGACAGTCTGCTGCAACCTCCATCCCAAAGCCTTAACGTCCACGTGACACCGTCCTCGCCTCTCCTTCCTCGAAATTGCAACATTGGCCTGTTTTGGGCGGTTCTTTTAGTCGGCTTTGGGCTATAAAAGCCATGCAAAAATCCATTGACATCAGTGGCGGACGACTGTGCGAATAGGCCGGAGGCTATACGAAGCGCCGAAGTTCTGGCAACCCCAAGGCAGAGCCCGCCACGCTGTGCGGGCCTTTCCGTTTTCTCTTCTTCTTTCTTTAATGAGGGCTGATACCCTGGCGGGGGGGAGGCGACGCAGACGGGCCTCCCCCACCTCCCCAGGTGGAGGCTCACCAGCAGATGAGGACGCCCCAGCCATCTTTTTCATCGGCCTGCTGAATTTCACCCTGGCACGCTGTGCGGATCTTCCCGCTTTCTCTCTTCTTTCTTCAATAAGGGCTGATGCCCTGGCGGGGGGAAGCGACGCAGACGGGCCTCCCCCGCCTCCCCAGGTGGAGGCTCGCCAGCAGATGAGGGCACCCCAACCGCATCTTTCACACGTCAGCCAGCTGAGTTGCGCCCTGCCACTTCATTCGCCGTTCGGCTGAGCCGGCGCCTCTGCACGCGGCCGCCAGGCAACCACCCAAGCACCGGGTTCACCAGGACTGCCGCTAGCACCCGACGCGAGGAGTGGGCCCCCGCAGCCAGGTAATCGGGGACCCACCCCGGTGGTGATACCATCCAAACTGCTGTCGTCACTGCTACTGGAATCACCCCGGTGGCAGTACCATCCGAACTGCCGCTGTTACTGCTGCTGGCTCCTCTCCGGTGACTGTACCGAAGAGCTGCTGCTACTGCTGCCCTTGAACTCCGGCGGTCGACTCCTCCGGATCCAGGCCTAAAGCCCACCGTGAGACAATTCTGGACTCGAAAGCTCGTCTGCTTGGGCGTGGGCCCCACCCTTGACAAAATGCTCCCCTCAGCCTTGAAGAATCGGCTGGAGTCATTTGACACTCGACTCCCGCGGACTTCCGGTAAGGACAAAACCGCCGCCATTGCTCTTTGCCCCGGACGGCAGCCACCTTGCCTCCGCTTGGTGCAGTGAGAAAGACTGGTTCGAAGCGTCGGCGGAAGAACCCGCCTCCTGCCCCGCCCCAAGAACGAACCATGGCATTTCTACGGGGTCGCAGTGACGCCATGCTGACGCAAAATTGACGCTAACGAAAGTTCTCGAACTACTGAAAGGGATTCTGGTCCAACAGCTAATTCATGGAAAGACTTAGACTGTACTCTGGCCCGATCTCGCCCCAAGATGGCGCCGATGTAGGAGAGGCCTACACACCCTTGTGGCGTCCCAGTCACGTAACATTTGTGTTAAAAAGATATATATATATATATATATATGCGATGCTTCCACACATGATGGTCGGGGAGGGGCAGGAAGGGAACCGAATTTATGCCATAGTAGCGTTGCTCATGACACTCGACGCCTCCCACCACGTGGCCGGCCTGAACGGTTGTAGGCCCGTATCTTGTATGCTGACATTGTTTTAAATAAAGGGTCTCTTGAAAAAAAAAAAATTACGGAATCAGTGCCATGACTAATCACATAGGTTGATAAAGATTTCTTCATTTGAATAAACGATTGTTACTCCCAAGCAATAGAAAACAGATAATGCAGTCCCCACTTGCCTGAATCTTTTTGATTAACGGAATTTGTACCCACCACATCTAACTTTTCCAAGAAGTTGTTAAACAATGGTCAACCATAGCCCAGGGTATATGCCGAACGCAAGGTATGGTATCTTGCACCTTAATACACGATCGATTGAGAAATGCATGTATGACAAGGGAACGCGAATTTAGGAAACGAAAATAAATTAGAGCATCTTTGTCTCCAAAAAAAAAAATATATAATAAAAAAATAATAGGTCTGTGGTATCACCCATTCCTGCGACTAGCCTGGTACGTGGTAAGTAGAACTTTTTCGTGTCTGCGCGCGCTGGGGTACTTTGAATGCTGCACATCCCCTCCCCTCTTTTTCCCCTCTATAGGTCACGGCGAAGATCCGACTGAAGAATGAAGCGGACATGGACCGTACCGAGTTCAATATCAGAGAAAATTTAGACAAACGTTGTGAGATAGTGCGTGAAGGGCAGACCACCATTGAGAACATAAGAAACTGTATGGCATGATTGTGCGTGTGTGCTATGATTACACGGTATGAATATGTGTGCATCTCATGCTTAGGTCACTTGAAGAAGGCGTCACTGTATGATTGAAGTGCTCGCCCGTCGATCAAAGGGAGGAGAATAAAAGGGTCCGACACCCCCTAGGACAAACTACAAAATACTGAAAGTACGCAGCATGCATAGGAAAGGAGGACAGGAAAGGAGAGGTCCCGATGCTCAACGTAGCCCTGAGTCTCCATCTTAAGTTTCTGCGCTTGATGCATGTACTGTCACACCCAATCTAGCATTTGTGTGTACGTGATCACCGAATTCATGTCTTTTCCCCGCTTGTGTTTTCTTGCATGGAACAGACCCATACTACTCCATGTTGTGTGTGCACCAAGTAGCCTATTATCTTCATATGTATGCCAAATAGCCTACTTGATGCACACCTATCTCTCTCACTCTCTCTCTCTCTCTCTCTCTCTCTCTCTCTCTCTCTCTCACTCCCTCCTTCACTAAAAAGCCTTCTTACCCTCTTTTCTGTTTGAATAAATTAACGACACATACCTCCTCGGTAAGTGTATAATTGGCTTGGAGCACGGTGGTGTTCGAACAAACTGACTGAAACAAAACGACCGTACTTTGCCACGTTACTACCTCTCCTATCTACAAATATTGAGCTTAATTGGCTGAGAAAAGAAAGGACAGGTAAGACGACTGATGTCTCCCAATTTGGCCCTCATCACGGGGACTATATGTCAGTGGTTTCCGTCTTTCAGAGCTTTAACAACACCATCTCCACCGCCCAGAATTACCCCCGCCCAATTGCCCCGGAATAGAATGTCTAAAACACCCCGTTCTCCCAAGATAACCCCTGCCCTATACTAGCCGCCTCAGAGTATTTCGAACGAAACAGCAGATGACCTCATTCACTAATAATGCATCGCCTAAACTGATAAAGGGTTATCTATTGTCGCCCGCAAAAATAATGCTTGGCTTATGTTCCTCCCCGAAATGGATACTCGTGAACACATGACAGTAGCACCTCGCACTTTCTTTTTATAAACTTAGCAATCCTCGGAAGGAAATATGTAATAACAAAACTTGTGTTGAGATGAACGAGCCTCTGCCGGAGAAGCCGGTTCGAATTTTTAATAGACTAGAAGGTTGACAGATGTCAGGCTTCCTGCAACCAGTATCGGGCACAGGAATCGGCACCTAGGGGGCCAGACGATGGACAGGGACACCCACAGAAACTTGCACCACAACAATAATTAATAGATTAGTAACGCACACACTAACATCAGAGTTAAAAGACACCAATCATGCAGCAACCGATAAAAACATGTCCGCAACTACTCGGTGGTTGGGAGAGAGGATGAAGTATGTAAATGTCTTCCCTGCCAACTCTCTAAGACTTTTGTTTCTTGTACCCATTTAAAGATAATGTGCTGCCATCGGAAGGGAGGGGTCGGACGTGACGCACAGCCTGGCTGCAGACCTTGGAACATCTATGACATCGACCAAGGGGGAGGCTACGAAGCAAAAAGGGCGTGGGACGAGACACCATTTTCAGGATGATAAGCGCGAAGGGCTACATCGAGGCCCCCTGCTCACCGACCAGCGTGCCTGAAGTCTCAACCCGTCGGGCCCGATTGATGGGCCCAGTGCTGGAAGATTCTGCTCCCCTTGGTCCACATTTTTGATCTGATCCCACTCCACCCCCTCTTCCCTCGACGTCCCGAAGCACGTCACACCCTTCTCTCTCTCTCACCATCTTTTATATGGATTATGAATCTGACCTACCCACAGAAGAACAAAAGGCAGGTACCCTGTCTCAAAGTACCTATGGTGAACTGTGTTAAGGAACAGGGCTGTGATCGGAGAACAATGAATGATCACACCCTGCAACGTGAGAAATTGGATTTGAGCTGGACCTTAGCTCCACCGCCGGTGCTCAACAGTGCCAACGAAAGAAGAACAACAATGAGAGCTTACCAGTGATAGCTCTTTATAAAAAGGACACTGGAAAGAAGAACCCATGTCAAAGTCGAAAATCCTCTCCCAACCACCTTTTTATACTAACTATCTTCATTATCAAGTTTTCATGATGTTGCATCAATCACTTCCGACTGTACACTGAGAAGTTAAGAAAATGTAACTTTGTATAGTAACATCCATACAACACCACCCATGTACACGACTATACTGTAACTCTGTATGTACTACCTCCTCGCCTACTTTATCACCTGTAAGTAACTATAAGCAAATGTGTCAGATTACTCCTGCATGCCCTAAAAACTCTGTATCTTTAAGGAATGTACGAAAGACATTAACGATATTATAGCTGAAGGTTAACGAAGATAAATGACGGCCAGGCAAGCTGGCGAGATATGTTAAAAGGGAGGACTGTGGAAATTTAGCGTGCAAACTGAACATTATCTGCGCCATCTTGCCTCTCCCCAGCGCCACGCACAGCGAATGCACGGCCGCCATTTTAGGCACCCCACTCTCTCCCCGCTCATTCTCGATCACCAGCGCTTCCCCCTGGTGCTGCGAACATCCCCCCGCGCGCCGGCCACCCCCGCTCTCTCATACACGGGCCATAAACCCTCTCCTTCTGCGCGACCCTGCTACGGAACCACATCCGACCGACATCCCATACATGGTCATGCCTCTCCTTTGCTAACCCCCTTCCTCTGCGCCCCATTGTCCGAACTGGTCCCAGGCCATCACCTAGCCCTGCGGATGCAGTTTATTGCCCCTACTGTAAGGGAAACACCCCGCATCAAAGGGATTACAGTAGATCAAAGCCCCTACCCCCTGAGACCCGGCCGGTTGCACACACCCCCGGGAATTAGCGGAATTCCCTGCTGCGCGATAGCCATCTCCCACTGCGGGTAGGGTGGGAACCTCTACTGTAACTATGTGTGGGATCGGATCTGAGCCGGGGCTTCGGGGGATGTTCTTTCATGCATCAAGAGAATCTCAAGAATGTACTATGTGTAATAAAGCAATAAACCGGTGTATAAGAGACCAGGTCTCAGAGATGCGGTTAGAGCACCTCGTGACGATACCTTGCTGTCTGATCTGATGTGTTCTGCTCAGACGGAATAAAACTTTGTTTCCTGCCTTCCAGTCTCCGGCGCCTGCCTCTTTCATTGGTAAATTATCGAGTGGTATGAGAGGCGATTACCGCCGGGCAAATACTTGAAAGATTATCGACTGAAACTGCCGCTACCATTTAACAAGGCCACCACTCCAGAGTTTCTCCCGCCACTCCCTGCCCCGGGTTCCCCCACCCACAGATACACCAGCCCCAAAATGCTAAGGCCATCCCCCCCTAGTACTTGCTCCTCCACACCTGGTCAGACAGTCAGTGCCACTGAAGTGGGGACGGTGTCCCCCCTTGTCCTGCCGACCTCACCTGTCCCCCACTCCGCTCCCGTGGATGTAGGCACTGCATTGGAGTCCACGATCACCCCGTCTGACTTGGGCACTGCAGTGGTGAACCAATCCACTCCATCTGACCTGCCCACTGGAGTTGTGCCGGCACCCACCCCATCTGATTTGTGCACCCCAGTTGTGACAGCACCCACCACTTCAGTCAGCTCCACTGCAGTTGCAAGTGTCTCACCTGCATCCACCACCTCTTCACTGCCTCCTTCTGCTGCGCCCTGATCCTGTTCCTGCAGTGCCTGGCCTGCCCCCATGTATGCCCCTCCGAGGAGGTGACCCCGGTCCTTAGCAGTGCAGGCAAGCAAGGTGTGACAGTTGTCACTCTACTTCACTCCTTGGCATTTGGACATGGACTGGCCATTGGCCTTTTGTTTGAACAGACGTTTAACTTTTAATATGCTGAATAAAGCTTTTTCTTTCTCCCTGGGAACTAGATTTAGCTGTACATTATGTTGATGATGTTTTTTCTCCCTGGGAACTAGATTTAGCTGTACATTATGTTGATGATGTTTAACACACCCTTGCACCTGTGATGCTTTGTTTACAATGTTGAATATGGATGTGTTGCTGTGAGGTACTCCCTGTGGTCCATGAGATATGTATCCTATTCTGGTGGGCATCCATGTTATCCTTTGCAGCTAACTGGGTGTGTCAGGATCAACTATTTGTGGACATCTCTCTGTGAGCATTTCATTTGCATGGTCACATCTCTGGCTTGCACTCATGCTCATATGATGTGCTTCCCATTGTCCAATTTGTCACTTCCACAGACTTTGTGCTCATCAACACTGGACCTACATGTGTGGGCATCATTGTTATAGGAGCAACTAGGTCCTCTGTGCAACTTGCTGGACATATGTTTTTGTATGTGCAGATGAATTAGGGAAGACTCACGTACCCAGGCTGTTGTGACCAGAGCCTTCATTGTGTGGTAACTGATGGCTGACTGACCAAGTGTTCTGCAGACATGAGTGGGACTTGCGGTGAATATGTTTGGCACAGCTGGGCTCCCACAGGAGTTGGGTCCCTTCAAGTAAGTGTGTTGTCCAGTGACATGGCCTGGGCCCATGGTGTGTGTTGTATGAGCATGTGTGTGTGTCCACATCCCTGTTCATACACAGTGTTCCCTTGATATGTTCCTGTTGTTGATGCTTGCTGAGTGGTACTGGGTTCATCCCACTACTTTTCCAATGGGCTACCAGGTGTGTGGGTGCATGTCACACTACTGTTAATTGGTGTATCATCATTGGGATTTGTCAGTTCTGAGTGGTGATGATGTTGAAGACACAGATGGGACACAGTCAGGGTTCCTCAAGGCACCTGTTTATTTGCTAAATCATGTAGTTGCCCCTAAGTGGTAGTTTTCAGTGATTGAGACATTTGTATGTGTGTGTGACTGCTCCCACTTGTCGGGTTCATGGCTGCGATGCTGGCAGGTGTCAGCATGTGTGCCTTGTGGTTCTCCTTGGCATCTGCATTGTCCTGGGACTGTGGCAGGGATTCTGAAGGTCACGTGAGCTTTGAGGTCATGGCCATGTACCGCATACTGTGCAGTATGTCTGTCATTACCCAGGGTTGTAAACTGTCCTTGTGTGATGTGTCTGTGCACCTTAGTTCCTGGCAACATTCCTGTGTTTGTCATGGTGCATGTGCAATGTCACCTGTCCATGTGAGCTTCACAGATACACATTGTTGCAGTTCAGGGTGTGTGGTGTTGAGGGTGGACTGATATGAATGTTTGCATGGATTGTCCCCTAGCTCCAGTTTGTCCATGGATGAGGGGCCATGCTGAGTGATTTGTGTTTGTGTATGTGTGATGTACATTTGTGGCACAGGACACATGTCTGGGTTTCCCAGTTTGTACGACATCTGCCTTTGTCATCACAGTGGAGGTGTCATGCATGCTTGTGTCACTCAAATGTCTGTTCCCTGGGGGTAGTGCTGTTGTGTGTCAGTCTCTTGCTGTGTTAGTTGGTGTTCATTCCAGCTTGTGTCACATCTGTCTGTTGTGCTCCCTCTCATCTCCCAATGCCTGATTGCCCACGGAGTGTGTCGCAATGATGGTTAACTTTTGTATGGCACTGTGTCCACATCTGTGTCACTGTGGTTCAGCCCCCTCATGTGTTGTGTAGTTGCCTTTGTACTGTGACACACACACACACATGCTGTGTCTAATGTGCAGTGTGAGTTTGCCTGTTTGTGTTTGTGCATCTGCACCAGTGCATTGGTATTGCTGTTGTGGGCCTTTGTCTGGATGCTGTTTCTGTGATTTTGCATGCTGTCCCTGTGAGTCATATCACATCATTGTGCACATTCATCCTGGTTGTTAGGTGCCATTGCTGGCATGGAATGTGAGTTTGTGAGCTGACACCTACAGTCTACACATGTTGTTTTGATTGGTGTGTCTATTTTCGAGATGTGTGCATGCTTGGTGATGGTCACTTCTGCTCTTGTGTCATTGTACACTGTATGAATTGTCAGCCCCCATGTGTGGTGCTTGTCTGCACATGGCCGAGAGTGTGTTATGTTTATGTTTTCACAGCACAGTTTGCCTCACCACATCTCTGTGTGTATGGGACACATCCGCTAGTTTGCCCCAGAAGTGTTTGATGTGTTGGGAGCAGGGATCATACATGCTGTTTGTTAGTTGCAGCTTTCACCATGATGACACTTACCTTTTGGTCACCGTGATGAGTGGGGTTTAGTCTAGGCCTGGGCCAAAATTCCGTTCCGCTCGCCGAAATTGCGATAATTTGGCATTTTCGCGTTCCGCAGAAAGCGCGAAAATGTAAAAATTTCCGCAATCCGCATTTTACCGGTAATTTTTTTCTTGCTCGCGCTGTAAAAAAATACATTCTCGCATGCGCGCGGTCGCCTTACCTGAATCCCCTCGTTCGCCGACACATGTTCCCGATCCGGTCACGTTCTCCACGAGATGTTGGATTGTTGGTAGCCATTTGCGCTGTCTTGTGACAGTTCGCGCCCGCATTAACGTCATTTGTCGCGCGATCACGTCATTTGTCGCGCGATCACGTCTTTCTTCTCGTGATCATGCACCGCGACAGTATGAGAAGATTGAGATCTCGAACACGTCATTCTCCACCGCGAGCGAGAGCGTGAGGACGCGGGCACGTCATATCGAACGCGAGCGGGCGGGACAAGTGAAAACAAGATGGCCGCACCCGTGAGCAACCACATGGGTAAGTTGGCGAGCCGCGATCACGCAAAAAATACCGCGAACAGGCGGAAAAAAAACTTCAGCGTCTTCGCGATATTTCCGGCGTGTTTGCGGACATTTTTAAAATGTTCGCGATAGTTTGCGAAAGTGAATTTCGCAAATTCCGCCCACCCCTAGTTTAGTCCCCACAATGCTCAACATCTGCTGCATTTTGGAAGCCCACACTTAACTTCTGTTCTACACAGTGAGGGGGTGTTCTTTTTACATTGCCACAGTGCTATGGTGATGCTTGCCTTGTGTATGTCACAGTCATATGTTGGTCACACATGTGCTGTTACTTACATTGTATGTTCATAGCCATAATCACTGTTGTGGGCATTTGTCACAGACCACACACTGTTGACATGATGTTAGGGGGATGTATTTTGCAGACATGCCTGATGTTGGATTATGCTGGATGTGTTGCGCATCACACATCCTATGGCTGGGGGTGGCAGTAGTGATGGGCAACATAAGCCTTATGGCTGGGGGTGGCAGGGGTGATGGGCAACATAAGCCCTATGGCTGGGGGTGGCAGTAGTGATGGGCAACATAAGCCCTATGGGTGGGGGTGGCAGGGGTGATGGGCAACAGGTCCCCTGTGAGTGGGGGTGGCAGGGGTGATGGGCAACATCATCCCTATGGGTGGGGGTGGCAGGGGTGATGGGCAACAGGTCCCCTGTGAGTGGGGGTGGCAGGGGTGATGGGCAACATCAGCCCTATGGCTGGGGGTGGCAGTACTGATAGGCAACATAAGCCATATGGGTGGGGGTGGCAGGGGTGATGGACAACAGGTCCCCTGTGAGTGGGTGTGTCAGGGGTGATGGGCAACATCAGCCCTATGGGTGGGGTTGGCAGGGGTGATGGGCAACAGGTCCCCTAGGGGTGTGGGTGGCAGGGGTGATGGGCAACATAAGCCCTATGGCTGGGGGTGGCTGGGGTGGCAGTAGTGATGGGCAACATAAGCCCTATGGGTGGGGATGGCAGGGGTGATGGGCAACAGGTCCCCTGTGAGTGGGGGTGGCAGGGGTGATGGGCAACATCAGCCCTATGGCTGGGGGTGGCAGTAGTGATGGGCAACATAAGTCCAATGGGTGGGGGTGTTAGTGGTTCTGGCCATGCAACCCCTATGGTGGGCTTTTGTTAGTGGCCAGGATGTGGATCCCCTGTGTGTGTGTGCCATTTTGCGGGTACGTGTTGTTTGTTTATGTGGTAGGTGTCTGACTTACCGCCTGCGCTGTCAGCGTCGGTTCCTGATCTGGACATAGATGTAGAGTACTGGTATGAAATGCGCGATGGGATTCATGATGTGTTCGTGTTGTACACGCTACTTGTTGCTCCGTCTCGTACCCGCTGCAAGCTGGTCCATCGCGTAGTTATGTATTGAGTTGTGGCGCGAATCGTAGCTGATATGCTTGTTTTCCGGATGCTGTGACGTGCCGTAAGTGGTGACCTGTCCGTCGCGTAGGAGGTACGCATCGTACTTGTCATGCCGGAAACTGCTATGGATACTGCTTCCGGGCGACTCGGTTCATCGTTAGGAGTTACGGCTCGGACAGAGAATGGAGCTTGAATCACAGCCTACGTGTCGGTCTCTAACTTTAGTTGGTTTGGGAATAGGAATAGTAATTTATTATAGTTTATTATCCAGCACTTTCCCTGAGTTTAGTTGGTTTTGGAGTTGGAATAGTAATTCATTATGGTTTATTATCCTACAATTTCCCTGACCTTAGTTGGTTTTGGAATTGGAATATTAATTTATTATGGTTTATTATCCAGCACTTTCCCTGAGTTTATTTGGTTTTGGAGTTGGAATAGTAATTTAATATGACAGCATTTTCCATGAGTTTAGTTGGTTTTGGGGTTAGGAATAGTACATTTCTATTGTTTAATATGACGTTTTTTAAAGAGTTTATATGTACATTAAAATAAAAAAAGGAGATGCATGTTAGGTTTTATTGTTATTTTTTTATTTGCAAACACATGCTTTTTTTTGTTCACAATTACATTGTTTTTATTTAGTTTTGTTATATAATTCTGGACAATACTAAAAACATGATTCAGAACTTTTAATAATATTCCGAATTTAATATAAAGTGTAATATATTTTTAGCATATATTTTTCATGAACATTTGCAAAATGAAAAATATATGTTTACATAATTTTTTAACAGTTTTGAAAAAGGATACACTTTCTGAAGTATAGTCCTGTAATAGTAAAGTAAATATATGTGTAGTTTTTAAATCAGAAATATTTTGATTTGTATTATTTATTTTAAACACTTTATTTCAGTTCTTTGTAAATTTTTTAATACATTTTATATAATTTTATTTTTGTAGTAAAATTAGATATATGTATTTTACACATTTATATTTTGTAATTTTTTTATTATTTAGTATATTAAGAATTATTATTAAGAAAATACTATTTAATATTTTACATAATTTGCATTTTTTGTACAAATATATTTTTTTATATGTTATATTTGTTGCACATTTACAATAGTCTTTTTATAATTTTATATTCTGAAGGTGAGTACATGAAACAAACATACATTTTAATATATAGTAAATGATATATTTTTTGTTTTTTGATAATATAATATTTAACATAAATTTTACCATATTTTGTAAATTTTTTGAACATTTGTAAAAAACAAATTACATTAAATAAAAATATACATTTAATTTTAAGGATTTTTTTTATTATTTCTCCATTCTTGGCTTTCATTTTTACTACGCAGCCATTTTTTTCCTTTTTCTTACTTTTCGGTCTATCTATTTCATTTTTAGGTCATTTTACAAGGTGGAACCTCGCGGTTGGGAGCTGTGTTTCGTCAGTTAGGGTAAGCTTGATTTATTTAACTTTTAAGTTACTTTTGTGGTAGGGGTGAGGTAGTAGTAGTGTAGTTAGATTTGTTAGGTCATTATTTGTTAATTTCTGGTGTAGTTAGGTGTTGTTTTGGTAGTTCACTGTTTTCTGTGTTTGATGTAGTGTTGGATAGAAGTGGAGTGTTATGTAGTGTTAGTTATGTGTGGTTTAATTATGTTATGTTGTATTTAATGTTGATATTAATGTTTGTGGGTTTGTACATGTTATTGTGGGAGGGTGTTCTTTTTTTTCTTTACAGGTTTTCCATTTTGTGGACGGATGGTGCTGACGACGCCTATATTTTTTAAAAACAGGAACGTTTATTTTGTTTCTTTGAAACAAGTACATTTTTTATATTTCCTTTTATTTGTTGGGTTTGTTGGAGTGCTTTTTCAAGCAAATTTTTGGGTGTTTGAGAGTTTTGTTATTGAGAGGATTGCATAGTTGGAGCTTTTTTTCTACAGTTCTATTTTTGCAGGTTTTTTTGCAACTTTTTGGGGTTTTGAGGGTTTCGTTATTGAGAAGATTGCGTTGTTGGAACCTTTTTTCTACAGTTGTTAAATTTGCATTTTTTTGGGGCTTTCTTTTCGAGTGGACTCGTCTTTCGATTTATCTACTATGGATTTGTTCATTTTCGAGGACCGTCTACTGTAACATTACTGTAAGTCATTTTTTATTATTATAGGTGGGCATTGTTTTTAGTTTCATTTAGTTTGTTTGTTTCTTTTTTTTTTATGTAATAATTATATTATGTCATATATTTATATTTTTGTTTTTAATTTTTAAATGACATAATTATAAAAAAGAGTAGAATTGTGTAGTTTAAATGTTTTGTGATTTTAAAATGCTTATGATGTCTAGGATTTTTTTTTGTTTATAGGTTTGTTTTAGGAATCATGTCTAGGTATTCTAGCCCTTTGGTGTTTGGAAATAGTCAAGTTTTATGTTGTAAGTATTCATACATTGTTTTTGTTTGTTTGAGTTTAACAGATGATTTTAGTTTGGGATTGCTCTAGACTTAGCTCTTAATAACTCTGTTCTTTTTTTATGGCTTCTATTAGTTTGTGTACGTTTGGTTATCCTCTTCCTATTGTGGCTTGGAAGGCATTGTGCAATCCTTCCACCGAGTTGTTAGTTTTCGCTTTTTGAGCTAGAGTGTTATCGTAGACGTTCCACCTGGAGATTTGGAAATTTGGTTGTCTATGGTGCCCTGACCTATGTAGCCTTCCCACCCAAGTGTCTTCAAAGTAGTCTAGCAAGGGAGTTAGTTCTGTTTCATTTGTTTAGTAGAAAGGGATTTCAAGTAGTATGTTATAGTGGTTGGCTACTCCAGTTGTTGGTACAGAGGCCAGGGCTAATATTTTTTTTATTTGTTAGGCAAAGTTGCTATTGGTGGTGTAATCTATACTTGGGGTCGATTAGGATGGCGATCCGAAAAGCATTCCGACTGCCAAGGTAGCGGAAAATAACCATACGCATGTACCACGACAAAACCAGTGGTCAGATTATTATGCACCGCCAGAAAAATCTGACCGCCGCGAACGGATTCCACACAACTCCGCTGCAGACGTCCTGGACAGCAGAAAATCCATCCGCGGCAGTCAGATTTGCTGCAGAAAGACCCAAAATCGCTATTTAACCAGCGGAATGACCGCACTTGAAATTACGATACGATGGTGGTGCCAGCGGAATGATCAGTTGTTTCCGACTGCCGCAATCGCAAAAAATGATGACTGGGAGAGCTGGCGGAGCGGTTGTTGCAGTCCGACTGCTGCGGTCGCGCCAGAAGAGTAATGGCGGTTGAAAGCAACCACACAACAAGGCCACCAAGTGTGGCTTTATATCTGACTCAGCCTAAAAAAACACCTAACACACCCCTATGACACATCCCTAAGGCAAGTAAAAAATAAAAATCCCAGGTCAACCCACACAACACACCTGACATGAATACTCCATTTTGACCCACCCATATAGCTGAGTATAAAACCAGCCCTTTCCCTGCCCAGAATCCTTTGCACAAATCTACAACTGAAGGGCCCAGCATCACAACCACACACACACCACACACATCACCACCTTCACACCTGCACTTTTCACCCATTTGCTCATCATACACCATGTCACAGAAGAAGATGCCCATGTTCACTGACAATGAGTTGTCAGTGATGGTAGATGAGGTAATCAGAGTAGAACCACATTTGTTTTGAAGCATGGTCCAACAGACACCAGTAGCCACAAAAAATCAAATGTGGGCAAGGATAGTCAACAAAGTCAATGCAATAGGGACCCCTCCGTGCACCATGAAGGACATCAGGAGGAGGTGGCATGACCTCAAGACCAGGGTGAAAGAGCGTGCCAACAAGAACCATGAGCTGGCTCAGAGGACTGGCGGTGACCCTCCCATTCCATTCACCGAATGGGAGGAGAAGGTACTTGCCACACTGCATCCAGAGTCTCACAGGAATACTCGGGGAATGGAGGATGGTAAGTACCAACAAATGTCTACCATTACACTGCTATGTACTGTCTTGTACAACTAGACAGCTACACTTTCTAGACCCGAATGCACTTACGTACAACACACTCTTCACAACACATGTCTCACATATCTAACATGTCCTTCCTCTGAATCACCTCAAACGTAGCTAGCAATATTTCCATGGGGGCATGTGGGCAGGCAGCCATCACTACAACTCCCACCAGGCCCCCTTGTCCCACAGCTCAGCAGGATGGAGCACTCCCCTATCTACAACCATGTGGCAGCCATTGCATTGCTCAACTCAAACTCACTGGTAGGTAGCCTTCTCATGCTCTCTTGTCTCACCCCTTAGCAGGATGGAACACTCCCCCACCCAAGAGCCATGTGTAACCTATTCCCTTCCTCTTCTCTACTTAACAGGTAGGTAGCCATCTCAATAGGAAGGGATGTTTGTGGGTGGGAAGCCAGCACTCTAACTTCCACCAGGCCCCCTTGTCCCACAGCTCAGCAAGATGGAACACTCCCCCACCCACAACCATGTGGCAGCCATTGCATTGCTCTCTTCAAACTTACAGGTAGGTAGATGTCTTAAAAAGGCAGGGGTGTTTGTGGGTGGGAAGCCAGCACTACAACTCCCACCAGGCCCCCTTGTCCCAAAACTGAACAGGATGGTACACTCCTCTCACTCATAACTAAGTGGCAGCTATTTCCCTCCACTGTGTCACCGAACAGGTAGGTAGACAGTGCATGCACCCTGCCATCCTTCTAAAAATGTATGGAGCCATATGACCACACCATCCCTCACATGTCACCAAACTTAGCATAGATTCAAAAGTCACATCCAGCGTGCAGACAGCTAAGCGTACGTAACTGTCAAATAAATTAAACTTTGACTCACCAAGTCACATGTGGAAGAAATTCAGGGCCCACCATGCACAGCACAGAATGCAATGTGTAAGTATCATGGTGTCAGAGCATGAAGGCCCATATGAACACAAAACATGCATGGTCAATTGGACAAAGTAAAATACATGATATGAAAACCGTATGTATAACATTACAATGGCTAGTTCTTGCTTAGCTGAAAGGGATTCCATGCAGAGCAATCACAAAACGTTGATGTGCGGCAAGTTGTTAGATGACGACATGTCCTTGTAATCACGCACTCTGTACATGGCACATGGTTTCTTTTTACATGTCATACCATGGACAAATAATGTATGTTCCTCAACATCATGTCATGATGCTCAGTATCTTGCAGCCATAGCAAGTGATTGCAATGTAAAGTGTGTGGTGTATCACATGTAACATCCAAACGTCTAACACCAAGTTTGTGGAGTGCACTTCAATGACCATTTGACCTTTGTTCAACAGAAGATCCACAAGCAACTGCAGCAGAAGACAACACCAACCTGCAGAGCCAGTCTCCTCCCCCCTCCCCCCCGGAACATGGACTCTCGGATGCAGACTCCCTACGTTTCTCGGATGAGGAGCATCAACCTGGCCAATTTGGACTGCAAGGACGCGCCATGTCTCAGGCCCTCATTGTCCCCACCACCACCACCGCACCACCACCACAGCAACAACAGCGCTGACCCCTGCTTCAATGACCTGTGCGGCCTCAACCACCACCACTGCTGCCTGCAACACTCTCCCTGTCTAAGTGGTTGCCAACACAACAACACAATCAGAGGAGGCCAGGGAGAGTTTGCCGGTGTGTCAAGTGCCAACCCAACAGGTCCAGGTCAGCAGGGCAGATGGGAGAGCAACTGGGGAACAAATACAGGAGGACACTGGGACCGAAGCACTGGCCATCATCGCCAGAGTCCTTGGGGCATTTGAGCAAACCCAGGGACAGATGGGACAGGTTCTGGAAAAAGTGCGTGAGCTCCACCTGCTGCTGCGGTCCATGGGCACGCGTATGGGCCAACTTGTGGACCTCATGGGCCAGCTTGTGGGTATTTTGAGGGGCAGACATGCGGCCTAAATGACAGCTCAACCCCCCTCCAGTGGCCTGCATGCTGATACTCCCATCACCCCAGCTGCACTAGGGGCTGTCCGAGAAACACCAGGGGAGGATCACGTGGCAGTGGCAGTGCACCATCCAAACGCTGGTCGCTGAGCCAACCATGATGGCACCTGTGTTCCCCTTGACATTGACTTTGTTGACTATCCTTACCCACATTGCCATGTTGATGGTAGGAGTCTGTTAGACTCTGTGGCTACATCAATGTGGTGAGTACTCTATTTGTCTCATTTACCATCACTGACAACTCATAATTTCACTTTGCACAATTTCTTAAATAATTACTTCTCTGTCACACATACTTATTGTAAATAAACACTCTTTACACACCTATGTCTCTGTGTCAGCTCCATGTTTATCACAGTATGCACAATGTCAACTCAGATTCCAATGATTGTGATGAGGCATTGAGAGGGTGAAGGGACCTAGAAAGATATGAGAGAATGAGATTTACATGTCAGGTGATGCCATTACAGGTAGCACACACCACTGGTTATCAACATACACTAACCAGCACACATAACAATGTGCAACAGCATCAACATAAGCATGAGTTACCTGAAGATAAATACCCTGTGCCACACACATCAGCCATTAGCACAGAGCCAACAAAAGCCAGTATTAAAAAAATTCATCTATGCCTTGCCACTATCATCAAAGACAACAGACAATGTCACTGTTGTACAATGTCACTCACACTCAAGGGAAGTAGTTGTCAATGAGCTGTTGACGCAGGTCAACACCTTCCTCTTCTCCACTATCGTTGTCACTGGGCATGTGTGGGTTAGCAGGGGGGGCATCTGCTGCTCATCATCGTCCAGGAGCAAGGGGATCTCTTTGCGCAAGGCCAGGTTGTGGAGCATGAAGCATTCAACTATGATCTGAAACACCATTTGGGGAGAGTGGAGTAGTGCACCTCCGCTCTTGTCCAGACACCAGAATCTAGACTTCAGAGGCCCAGAAAGTTAGCTCCACCACACGACGTGTCCTCCCATGTGCATCATTGTAGCGGACTTCACCCGTGGTCATTGGATTCCTCGGTGAACTCAGCAACCAAGGCCGGTTGGGATACGCAGTCACCTAGGTGTGAGGTACAGAGAGCAATTTACTAATATACACAGTAGCTGAGAACAGCATGTCACACATACAGCACACTACTTGACTCTGCGTACTCACCAACAAGCCACGCACGCTCCGGATGCAGATTTGCCATAAATTGTGGGATGATGCTGTTACGCAGTATGTAGGAGTCATGTGCAGAACTGGGGAATTTGGCACATACATGGGCGATAATCATATCCGCTTGGCATACCCCTTGCACATTAATGGAATGGAAATGTTTCTTGTTCCAGTAGATGTTCTCATGTGCCTGTGGTGGAACTAGGCCATCATGTGTGCAGTCAATGGCGCCAACAACATTAGGTATGTGTCCAAGATCATAGAAATCACCCTTCACACCTGCCAATTCATGTCTCCTTGGGAAGTGGATGTAGCGGTCCTTGTATGTCATCATTGCGGACAGGACATCACGTAGCACCATGATGAACATAGCTTGAGACATCCCACTGGCGATGGCCACCATGTACTGAAACAAACCTGTTGCAAATAAATACAGGGCCGTCATTACCTTAACTTCTGGCTTCAAAGAAGTCTGCTAGGTTTTGTGAGGCCTCAGATGGGGCTCCAGCTGACCACATAGGTCGTGAAGGGTAAGGCGATCCAGACGGAATTTCCTTATAATGTCCTCATCCTCTGTTTGCCAGCACTGGGAATGGACGATGCACATTAGGTCGTCTCCTACATAACATGAAAGGGGACACATGTTGTTAGACCTGGCACCATTGGCGTGGGTCACCCTTCCATTTTTGTCTGTGCCTCAATGTATTTTTTGTGCTGGTGTTAGCTGCTCAGGGCCCTGTGACACTGCCATCCAGTGCCACAGGGCAAGTGCTCCCTATGGTAAAATGTATTATGTGAATTGACTTCCATGTTTGGCTTATTTGGTTTACTATCAGTCCCTAGTAGAGTGCACCAGTGGTGCCAAGGGCTTGTATATCCAAATGCTGCTAGTGGGCTTGCAGCACTGGTTGTGCCACCCACAGAAGCAGCCTGGTAAAATGTATCTAAGGTCTGCCATTGGAGAACCTGCATGCAGTCTGGTACTGTCATGCTGACTGGGCAAGTGTCCCCACTTGCCAGTCCCTAAACCTTCCCTTACCTTCATATTAGTCACCCCTATGGTAGGCCCTAGGGCAGGGTGCATTGTAAGGATAAGGTAGGACATGCCCTGAGGTGTGTGGCATGTCCTAATAGTGAATTACAGCCATTTTCGTTTTTCACTATTGTAAGGCTACCTGCTCTCCATAGGCCAGAATGGGCTGCTAGATTATAACACCTTATAATCCTAGCAGGCTCAGGAAGCATGGTAGAACTTCATGTTTAGTATGCCTGAACTCAGAATAATAAAATACATCTTTTAGCAAAGGTTATTTTAATATCCTGGGTTTGCAAATGCTACTTTTAGAAAGTTAGCCTTTGCGTGCCTAACCATTCCAGTCCGCCTCTGGAGGGGAGTGCTATCTTCTTTGTGTGTAGCTTGAGTGACAGGGCTGGGAAGTTCCAGGAGACAGGCTGGGGCTGCCAGGTGGTGAATAGAAAGATTACACCAGGATGGGTGGGAGGAGTGCACCTTGACTCTGAATAGGACAGTGCTCTGCCACCACAATGCTGGCTCCACCCCCTGGGGAGCGTCTGATGTCTCTGCCCTGCCTGCTGAAAGAAGAAGCCAGAGTCTCAACAACAAAGTGCTCCTCACTGAAAAGAACTGGACTGGGGTTATGCAAAGGCCCCCCCTGGCCTGAAAAGACAAAAGAAACTGAGTATAAATGTAGGAGCCCTGCTCCTAAGAAATCAGATCCAAATTGAACCACGAAGGAACTCTGCCTGACTAGAAGGACCTGGAAGAAGCTGAAGGAGGAGTAACTTTCCCTGACCTGGGGGATTGGCCTGCAGTTGGTGCCTTGCAGAGAAAGGAGAGGAAAAGACTGAAAAGAGACTTTGCACTTTGTTTTTCAACTATCTCCAAGGGCTTGGAAGAAGAGCTTGCCCCCTGAACTGAGTCCCAGGACCATTGGACTCATCTCCCTTCCAAAATTGAGTTGCCTGGACGATCTGTGCTTGTTTCCCGCTGGATTTGGCCCCAGTACGCCTCGTACCCCATCCGCCATGAAGCCGTGTCTTTGCCGCCCGGCACCGTGCGTCTACGCTGATCCAAAAGCGTTAGTACGCGCCGTATCCCTCCCGGCCGCATTGCACCTAACCTTCCCCGCCGATACGAGACGTACAACACTGGCTTCATCGTCCCGCAGGTACGGTCCGTACGCTGCTAACATACTGCACTGTGCCGTACTCAGAGCCGAGAAGCCGCAGTACGCTGATCCTCCCCGTACGCTGTACGGCGCCGAGAAGTGTCGCCGCCTATCCGCACCGAAGGTACGGCTCGAACGCCGATGCCACGGACTCTGCGAGCTGATCCGGGCCATCCACACATATCCCTAAAGGTCCCGTACCAACGCCGCGTCCCGACGCTGCGACCGGACCAGCATCTGAATACGTTGCCGAACTACGACCCGGACCCATCACCTTGTCCAGCACTGTCCGTCGTGGGCCCCGCGAACTTAAGGTACTTTGTTCTGTTCGCACCGCAGCGTGCACGTCCCGGACCCCGGAGTCCACACCGATTGTTTGACTCGTACTTTACTTGTTTTTAATACGGACGAGTCGTACACCCAGGTACGAACCGTACAAAGCCTGAAAAGAAGCAGAATTGAGTAAAAGAAGCCTATTTTTGCATTTTAAGCCTTTTTACAAGAACATTGAACTTTAAAATAATACTGTGGTCATTTTAAATCGTTATTCTGGTCTTGTGCTAAGCCTTATATAAAGAGACCTATTTTTGATATAACCTTGACTGGTGTCCATTTGTGGTGTGTCATTGTATTACTGTATGTGTTCACAAATGCTTAACCTATGACGCCCTGAGAATAGTCTTGACTGCTTGCGCCACACTACCTAAAGGGTGAGCAGGGGTTATTTAAAAGGGTGATCCCCTTACTCTGACGTAGAATTGAGAGTCCCTGCTTGTCGCAAGTGCATACCTGTGCCAACTAGAGATTCCCAGTTCTAACACATGTCAATTTAATTCCCCAATGAGATGTGTCAAACATCTTACATCTTGACTGACGCAGCGTCAACCATGACTGGACTGTATCAACAGCCTAATGCACAAGTCACATGCAGAGACACCTTGATCTCATGTAGTCGTACATGTGGTCAGTATGTATATACTGACTACCTCCAAAACAGATTCTGACTATGAGAATGATAAATGGCACACTCATACATCTTGTGTCACCAGCCCTGCACGTAGGTGACACAGCACATGTTGGGAACAGCAACACTGCTGACATCTACGTAGCTGTTGTGCCTGCTACACCTTCTTGCGTAAGTCACACAGAGCACACATTTTCTACACAATGAGCACAGTGTGTGTAAGCTGATCAACTATCAAAATGAACACAGCATTACACCGTGAAATAGGCATATTATGTGCTCAGGCCATCATTACTATGTGTTGAATAGCCATCTCACACATTGACATGTTCACAAATATGAGACTCCATTACACACCAAATCTGTGTACATGCACACGAATATCATAGGTGAAATGTGAATAAGTACATGCCAAAGCATGTAATCATGTGCACTGACATGGGATGTGTAGGCATCAGTGAGTTGAATGTCACACTAGCATTCAATTTTCTAAACAGGTACTGTGATACATTGTGAATGTCTAGTGTTCAATGATGGAAATTGGCTATTGCCATTGCTAGAGCATAATGTGCCCATAGGTGCGGTATGCGTGCTCCGCCACCGCGGGCCCGGTCATTGGTTACAATTGAAAGATGCAGGATTCCAGTAGCGACTGCCCATGCCATTGCAGCCAATGGGAACCCCGATAACGGTAGTGAATTACAAATTTGAAACCCGCTGTAGGCGTGCTCCGCTGCCGCGGGACCGGTCATTGGTTACAACTGAAGGTTGCAGGATTGCGGTAGCAACCGCCTGGCCCCCGTGGTGTGACACTGCCTGTGCCAATGCCATTTCAGCCAATGGGAACCGCGATCGTGGTAGTGAATTACAAATTTGAAACTCAAGGTAGGCGTGCACCGCTACTGTGTCCCGGTTATTGGATACAATTGAAAAATGCTAACCAGGAAGACCAATTGCAGCAGCTGAGTACCACTGAAACAACCCCAGGGGCCTATGCATGTCTGTGAGAGAGCCACAAATTTCAATTGCATTCAGACACGGCTGCCTGCCATTCTTCACCACCAACTGCTGCTGTTCCTGTCTCCTGGACCCAGTGATGGCTAGAACTGAAAACATGAAGGCCCGTCCCTTCACCACAGAGGAACTGGACATCCTGGTGGACGAGGTTCTTGCACAGTATGGGAGGCCATATGGTTCACCAGATGTACTAGCAAGTGTTTCATAGTTAAAGTTTGAGAGTGCTCAGAGTGCTCACATGATGTTGTTCTGCAGTAGTATTTGCCTGTGAGTGCAAGTTAATGTGCATGCATCCTTAATTTTCATATACCATGCTCCATACATGGCCTAGTAAGAATTGCACTTGAGTATTTGGGGAGGATGGCAACATGGACATTTCTACAGCCCTTCTTCAGCAAAAAGAAACAACCTTTGGTCTGAGACTGGGTAATATAAATGAGTGATACACTGCCTAGCATGCTGATTTCATGTTAATGGGGTGTGTAGCCTTATTTCCACACCATTCCATGGCTGCATTGAAGGATGGGGGGGATATGCAGTGTTTTAGCAGCAATACAGTTACATTGCTGCTTTGAGACAGTCGAAGTCTGAATAAACATTGCCTATGGTATGTGATGTCATAGTCCATGAGGTCTTCACAAGCTCATTTGTGACATTACAAATGGATTTTGTCCAGAGGGTACTGAAGAATGTGCGTAGAGTTTTCAAATTGCCCCTATAGGTATGTTTGCATTATGCACAAGAGTAAAATGCCTGAGCGTAACACTCTTGGTGGTAATTCACCTATGACATATCAGATAAATATAATTTGGAGATATCTCCTTCCATTGATTTCATTATGTGTTCTGTCTCGCATGTGTAGGCACTGTTTGCCCTCTCATATTGTACATGCATGTGATTTCTCATATGGCCCACATTTAACCTCAGTGTGAGTCCCACTGGCCTGCACAGAAACTGCCCAATTTTACAAGGACTGAGTGAAACATATTTGTTGTCCACTACCCTATTTCTCAATGAGCTCTCTTAAGCCTGAGGATTGAACATAACAGGACCACACCTTGTGAGAAGAGTGTGAGAATGTAAGAGAATGGCCCTAAATGTGACCACCACACATTCACTCACCAAGGACATTGAGGGGTGTGTAGTGTTGGACACAGTGAGTCTGCCCCGACACATCATTTCAAATGTATTGCTCACTCACATAGTGAGATTATTTGATGCAAGTGTACTAAGTGTCATGCTGTATGGCCTCTGCTCAACATTTATGTATTGGTGTGCTATGTTTTTTCATGCTCCTGTACTGACAAATAGTGGTACATAACAGTGTCACTGAAACTTCCTCTTCTTGTCTCCCATGCCTGTAGCTTAAGGTCCACCAGCGTAAAGCAATAAAGAGGGCCATTGCACACAAGGTGGGGGCTCTGGGTGTCCAACCGATGGCACACACACTGTCACAAGAGATGGGATGACATCTGCAGGCTGAGCAAAAACATGGCAGAGATAACGCTGGGGGTGCTCCCTCGGAGTGGCAGGTTGGCGCGCAGGAGCTTGACACCACTAATGGCCCACATCTTGGCAGTGACACAGCCAGTGATGGATGGATGCTTGAGGGCCCATCAGCAGCAAGTTGGGGGTGAGTATTCAGCTAAGTGTGACTTTGGGTGTGAGTGACTGCATGAATTCCAACCATGAGCCAGTGGGAAGCTTTGTGAAGTCTCTAGTGTGATGCAATGGCTTCTAAGTGGCCTCAGTGTTGAGTGCAGCTGTTATGCATTTGTACATCATGTGGTTTCTCATGTGTGTAAAACCATGACCCTTGTCATTGACAGATGAGATGTTGCCTTGTGACATATGCTGCGGTATGAGTGTCATAGACATCACCGGCAGTGAACAAAATGTTAGTGTGCATTTATAAATGTGTAAACTCGTATGTTCCTTCACTTATAGGAAATATGTGTAAATGGACCAAAACAGGAGGTCCGAGGATGAGTTGTTACCTCTTGTGATATCCTCGTATCGTATGGAGGTTGACGAAGCAGTATGTCACCTTTGAGATGGCTCGTATAAGGCAGTCTTTTAGTTTGAGACGTCTTGTAGGCTATGATAGGCCCCGCATAGACAGCTATTGCATCCGAGATGCGTGGGCTCCGCGATAGACGTGAAGGAACATACGAGTTTTTAAACAGCTATAGGGGACACATCCTTTGAAATCATCCCTTCAGATATATTTCTGATATTTTAACATACGGATATATGGACATCTTTGACCAATTAGGAAGTGAGTCTGCATGGTATAACCAATAAAAAACACCTAATATCAGGAACTTAGATATGAAATATCTCTCAAAAATAATCTTTTGGTGCTGTGATCAATTCTTTCGCAGACTGTTGTATGGACTGGAATTGCGCGAATATCTTCACGTAGAAATAAACACAGCATAAATCGGGAAAAAGAAATCTGTTCTAAAAGCCTTGAAAAAGTCACCGGGTGTGACGAAACACGTGTCGGCTGTTGCGCATGTGGATCAAGACCATAAAGCCATGGACTAAAATTCCAAGTAGTCATTCCAATATCATGTCTAATGAATTCTTATGGTCTTAGTCTGTAAAACTGTGATTTTTACTTGACGCATTTTATATATTAAAATGAAAATGTTTTTTCTGCACAAATCGATCTCTGTGTATTGCCAGTGAGATACTGAATAATATTAACTACAGTTTACCGGCACAGGATAAATTGAGGTATTATTGTTGAGTGCCGGGATATGTTTATGCTATATGTTTAGATGTATATCCATCTCACCTACAGGCATGTAGGTATGTTTACAGAGAATAGTATGTTAGGTTACAAGGAGGCACGGGCCAGCTATTTGACTGTGTCAACGCCACATGGGACATTACTATCAACTATGCATGTTTCCATATGTCTTCTAATGCTTGCATAAATGTTGCACATGCTGACTGTGCATGGAGGAGGCGAACATGGGAGTATCATTTTCAAGTGTTGTGCTTTGCTTGCATATGATGTCTGTGAGTATGGCACTATTCTCAACCTACGTCTCTGTCTCTTGCAGCATCTTCCGAGGACATGGAAGGACGGGGGACCGACACCAGTGGAGACGCTTATGACATGACTGTTACACATTAGCTCATTGACACTGATGTGACCAGCGCCTCGGAGGGGGACAGGAGTGCCTTGGATGATTCCCCCCCGGAAACACCAACCTCCACATCTTCAGACTCCAGCAGTGACTCTTCGATGTTTGTGGGCATAGGAAATTCGAAATCTGCCTCTTCTTCCACCACACATCGTCCAGTGCCCACCCTTCCGGTTGCTCTCACAAATGTTGTCCGTGCCCGCAGCCCTAGGAAGGGTAGAGTCTCCTTCTCCTCAGGCACCGCTGCCCCTGCCCCTGTCTCGCCTGCTGCCCTCAGTGTGGAGGCAGTGGACCTTTTGCGCCAGCTGTATGTGGGTCAGACTGCTCTCCTGAAAGCCTTCCAGGATCATGACAAGAAGTTGGCACAGGTAGTTGCCTTCATGGCAGGCATTTATTCTGACGTGGGTGGCCTACACTAAACTGTCCAGTCTTTGTCTTCCACAGTGACCGGAGCCATTCAACAGTCACAGGCTTCCAGTCCAGCTCCTGTCCCTTCAGCAACCACCCTGCCAGTGGCACCACCTGACGAGAGTGCCCACACGCCAGAGCCCTGCGGCACCAAGTCCTCCACACATGGCACACAGCAGCAGCACTCTAAGCAGACCAGACCACAGACACCATCCCCACAACACAAAACAGACACACAGGAGAGCAAAACCAAAAGCCCACCACGTGACACTCATGGGCATCAGGCCATGGAGCAGGAATCAACATCACATTCATCAAACTCACCCCATCCAAGGCACTTCCATCCCCACACCTGCTCCCAAAGACAAAGAAACACTTGCCCTGTCTACTGTGAACCTGGTGCCTGCAACGACTAAGCCCGAACACATTTCAAAGGCAGATTTACTCACAACATCAACTCCCACACACACCCCTGTGAAGCTGGGACAGGAGAGCAAAGTGGGGGGTTTTCCTGGACAACAGGGGATGCAGGGGAAGAGGCAAGGGCACCCAAGCGTACCACCAGATCCAGCAAATCCCCACAGGGAGAGCCACCTACACCTGAAACACCTTTGGTAGAGAGTGAGGCTGCTGTGCCCCCCTCACTTCCCACTCCAGTCAAGACACTTGTGGGCTATAGAATCCCCAAGAAATTGAGACCCAGCCCTCAACATTCACCCGCACACACTGTGACTCTCAGCAGTGTGTCTCCACATCCCCGTGCCACTGCTCCACCCAGTCCAAGTAGACCACAGGCTCCCACAGCCACTGATGCCTCCACCTCAGCCGGTTCTCTCTCTTCCAGGTCCAGTCCTCCAACTGGCCCAGACAATCAGCCACCTCCCAGTTCAAATTCAAGGCAAAGCTGAAGCCAAGTGCCCCCCCCCCACACCATTTATCACACAGTGGTGCCTGGACTGCCCATTTGTAGCCCCTGAGCTGTGGTGATTCCCATGGCAGTGGACGATGTTACCCATTTCCTTTGCAGTTTCTCATGCACACATATGCGCACTGGAACTATGGACTGGCCAATGGCCTTGCTGTTACCTACTTTTGATGCCCATTTCCTCTGCAGTTTCTCATGCACACATGTGCATACTTTTAATTTGTACTGGCCAATGGCCTTGCTGTTTTGTACTTTTGATGCCAATCTGGGTATTATGTTATAGAGACTGTTACTCCTGTTGTCTGCTTTGTCAATGCCCTTGCTAAATAAAAGATTTATGTATGAGTATCGGCACATGTGACACATGCTCTGTATGCCACTTTCACATTGGCAATTACTTTTTTAATGTTTTCTGGGGTTTCCAGAGGTAACAGGCACTTTTGTTCTTCAGTCTGAGGCTTGAGGGTGCAATGATGGTTGTTTGTGATGATCTACTCTTCTCCAAATCATCCTGTGCTAAATTGTACACATGTCATGTTAGGATGCAGTACCAGAACTGAGATGAATGCTATCTACAGGATTACTTGCGGGGTGGCCAGGGTCCGTTATATCTGTGGGCTCTTTCTTGATGTGTGCACAGCAGTGTTGATGTGAAGTCATCTTGTATGGGCCTGTCTTGATAGTCACATGGGTACATTTGAATATGTGCACTTGAGTAGTCATACAGTGTGATTGGCCTGTCTTTGTCAGTAGTGTTGATGTGTATGTGCCCCTGCACATGCCAACTACACACATGTATGTTCCAGGTAATGTGTGCTTGCTAGATTACATTGTCAGACATGTGCTTCAGATTGTGGGCACATGTAGGAGTTGTAGGTTGAGCACTGTGCAGTGTGTCAGTGTGTCCTTGTACACCTGGGGGACACCTACTTGTTGTTGCTGTCAGTTGTGAATATGCAGAGTGTGTCACTGCAAAGTCTGTGTTGTGTTTTGTTGATCAGCCATGTGTCTTGTTTAAGTTTGTGCTCTTTGTATTGACCTGCTCAGCCACACTGACATTATTTGTGAATTTTCTCATGCATTGCTGTCACTTGAGTCATACCATCCCCTATAGGTGCTTCTGATGCCTACACATTGTGAGTTACTCCTCTATGTATTTGTGGACTGTACACTCCTCACCTGTCCAATACTGATGTACACACCACTTCAATCTCATGTCTTCCACCCCATGCCTTGCCAGTGTGTGTCCCTCCCCACCACTTCATAGTGTGACACTATACTGTGGAAGGATGATCTGTGTACAGGACCAATGTGCCACTCAAGACAGTTTCACGATTAGTTATGTGGTATTTTCTTTTACGTGTTTGCGTCATGGTTGCTCATTTGCAGTGAATATGTTTGAGCAGCACAGTCCTCTAGTCATGTTGTTTGCATCAGGGTTTCCCTTAGTTGTGCATCTGTGGGTGATGGCTAAGCTGTATGTCGGCTTGCTGAGGTACTGCTACCCTTCCTGAGTGTGATGTTATCTGGGTGCTGTGATGATTTATGTTGTTGGAGTTCATGGTGGGGCACTCAGCTATGTGTGCTACTGGTTTGGTTAGTGTGCACACACTGCTTACTGTGCATGCAGTGCTGTCTGTTTATGTTGCTTTGTACTTGCCTGGTGTGCATCCCCCTGAAGTCCAGCTACGTTTGCTGTGTGATGAATTGGTATGTGCATCTTTTGTGTTTTTGTTGTAGATGGATGCAGTGTTTGACCTTTGTTGACTCTTTCTACTGACAGGTGCAATGTGTGTGTGATGTTCTATTTGCATGACATTGTGTGTGAGTAGTTTGTGCATTGTGATACATTAAGATGTGTGTTGCATGTATAGTGTGCATTTTTGTGTGTACGTCACATGCAGCAATGTGGATTTTTTTGTTCATGAGCTTGTTTTGAGTGCATAATAGTGTTATGTCCTCCTATATTTGACCTGTCACTTGTCAGGATAGTGCATGTGCATGCTTGTGGTTCACTGTGACACCATGTTCATTTGATAACTGGTGTGGTGTCTATGTCTGTGTTAGCTGATTTGTACCATTGATCCCAGTTAGTGTTTATGATTGGCATTTTATAATGCAATTCTTGTTTGTGTTGGGGTATGGTGTCTGTGCATTTGTCCAGAGTGACATTGTTGTGTATTTCTGTTCTGTCTAGGGTCACATTGCCTATCCACTGTTTGACTACACATGGCTGGGCTTGTTGGACTTCTGTGGATGTTGTTTGTGAGATTTGTGTTTGGCGATTGTGTTTTGGTCAGCATTGGTTCAGACATCCCTGAGTGTGAGTCTGACATTTGTAGATGTACACAATGGTGTGTGATTGGTTGTCTGGAAACTCACAGGACCTTATTTGCACCTTTATGTGTGCTTCTCACAGGTATTGAGTGTTTCAGGTGTGAGATGGGTAGATATGGGGTATGTGTGTAAGGTCCTACTTGGGTTTGACAGTCAGGGATTGTGACATGAACCATATGTGTTGTGCTGGTGGCATACACATGTCAAGTAAATTGAGAGATGTGTGGCTGGTCACTGTATGGCTTCTGACACTTCTTATCATTCCTGTGCCTATGCATAGCTTGATTTGCTGTATCCCAGAGATATTGCACATATGTCCCTTTGGTTTAATTTCAATCACTGTGCCACCCGGTCTGATTTGAGGGCCTAAGAGTAGTGTGATATGTTCGTCCTCTTGCATGTGATATACAAATGCTATGTGGCTTGCTCCATGGTTTTCCAGCACTGTGCACTCTACTTTGGGCTAGCCCATTTATTATCCTACATTGCTGCTGACCTATGGTATGTGTATGTGGCAGAGTGTCAGTGTGGGATCTTTCTGAGGGACTTGAGATGCAGTGTGAAAAGTTCAGTTGTTGTTAATATGCAGTGTAAGTCTTCATTTCTTAATTTTACTCAGTTTGATTCACATGAGAGGAAGGCAGATGTGAGGAGGAGGGTTGTCCAGCCCCTTACCGTCTGTGCAGGGTGTTCATCTTCACCCCACCTTCCCAGTCTACCGTGCCCTTTGATGTGTGAGGTGCAAGGTTGAGCCACACCTGGCTGATAGATTGTGCATGGGGGCACAGGAGAGGCACACAGCATGTGCAGAAATGGGTGTGGGAAGCATGCTGTGGGCTGTGGCCAACTGATGTAGCCCACCATGTGGGTAGGGTGAAGGTGGAGCCCTGGGAAGCTGCCCAGACTGCCCATGCCTGGCGCCAGCCATGCCTACTACATTGTGCTCAGGTTTTCCCGCATCTTCACTGCTGCGGTGACTTTCCCGGGACATTGCAGTGAATTCGCGGTTGATGGGTGACCCGATGCGGAGGTGTGGATTTCTAGCAGGCAGGACATGTGTGAGTAAACTGGGAGATATGTTCCTGTCTCCACCAGAGTGTCTGATGTGAACAGGAACCGTATTTCAGCACAGGAGTTATGTGTTGTGGTTGTATGCGGAGATGTGTTTGTATGTACCTGCGGTGTTGACCGCGGTGATGTCTTACTTGCTGGTAGTGGATGAGGTACAGCAGCGGAAGGGCTTGAAGAGCTGGATGCATAGAGATCAGGAATACGTGGAGGTAGCGAGGATTTGAGTTTCGATCTCCGCAGTAGTGCTTCCACCGTCTCCAAGGGGCTGGTTTCTGCGCTGCGTTCTGATGGGCTGTTTGAGGCATCAAGATTTTTCCAGCGGTCGGGACGTCATTCCGCACGGCGGTCCTTCTCTATTGGCTACCCCAACCACCGTTGCAGAAGGAAATTTCTGGCAGATACCGAAACTCCGCAGCGGATGGAAAATAGGCTATCTATGCCAATTGTAAGATGGAGGCCAGGAGGACCGCCGCCTGAGTGCAGAGAAGGACGTTTTCCGCCACCGCCATCACCGCGAATGTGCCTATGGCAGCCATCCTAATGAGCCCCTTAGAGTAGATTTTTGGGGTGTCTTCAGATACTTTGTTTGAAGTGATAATAGCAACCTTGTATTGCAATATGTGGGTATATTTTTAAAATTGACTAAATCATTGCTTGTTCAAAGTCAATGATTACTTTTTGTGGAAAGTAGTTGTCTGTGTGTTATTTTATTATTGTAAGGAGCTCTCTGTAGGTGGTATTTTGCTTATTAGGGAGTAGTGCGTTTATGAAGGGGATGTTAGTGTCTTCATATTCGCTGTAGATGGTATATAGATGGTAAAAAGGTTTGGAGCAAACTTTGAATGTGCCATCCATCATCCACGTTTCACAGTTTTTTAGTTGTTGTATGTTGTTGTTGGTGGCAAAGATGATAATTCATTTTTCATGATTGCTATTGTCATGAAGAATGAATTTCTCATCTTTGTGGGTGACAGTGTATTCTGGGAATATTTCTATTTCCACAAACGTTTGGGGGGTGGGTGGTGTTTGTGAAGTAGCTAATAATCTTTATTTAGAGTGGGGATGGATGGTAGTTGTCCTGTGACATGTTAAGGGACCCTAGTTAATATGTTTTTTAGTGTTTGCGTACTGGTTTGTTGGGAGCTGGTGCTTGCTTCTCTGATTGTTTCGAGAGCATCTCTGACCTCGATTTCTATCACACTGGGGGATGGTTGTGTTCCCTGACATTACCTAATTTTTTTCTACTGTTGTGGCTCTCCCATAGCAAGAATTGGGGTAATATTTACTACATTTCCTATAGGTTTTGTTCCCAATTATTTTTTCTTGGCATATAAGTGTAGCACAGAAGTAGTTTTCCCTTTTGGGTTGTGATGAATTTTGCTCCTTCTGCCATTTTTAGTCTATCTGTGAATATATATATATATATATATATATATATATATATATATATATATATATATATATTCACTGAAAAAAACATAGGTTTCAGGGGCGTTATAGTTAGCTGGACATTTCCCTCGTACAAAACCCTAGAAATTCCCCTGTTATAGTTAGTTCAGCTAACTATAACTCGCGCCCCCGCAATGCACTGCTGATGACGTCACATATTACATCACTCATGACATGGTCAGTGACATCACTGATGACATCTCAAATGACATCACTGATGACATCACTGATGACGTCATCCAGTGAGTATGTGTTTCTGTAAAGTTTCAATATGTTTACAATATATAGGGAAAGGCCTGTTGAAGAATGAGTGGGTGTACAAGTGTGTGAATGGATGATTTTGTAGGTGTGTAACTGACTCTATAAGTGAGTCATTAAATGTATCTTACTACAGACTAGTGACTAAACTGTGTGAATGTCTGTATGTGTCTGTGTGTTGGTGTATAAGTGGCTGCATGGTTTTGTGAATAGCTATATGAGTGTCTATATGGGTTATTGATTGGTTGTCTGAGTATCTGTATGGGTGCCTGAGTGTTTGTGTGGGTAGGCTGTGTGTGACTCTGTGCATAGATGTGTGAGTGGGTGATTCTATGGTGCATGGTTTTAAGAGTGCAACTGTGATGGACTGTATGGTTGGGTGAGTGTATGTGTGAGTGTGTTAGTGATTGAATGTATATCTCAGTTGTACATGTGTCAGTAACTACATATGTGAAAGGCAGTATATATGTGTGTAAGAGTATATAAGTGGGTATATGTGAGAGTGTGTGATTGTGAGAGTGGCTGTATGGATGAGTGTGTGCTTCTATCAATGATTGTATAAGAGCATAAAAATGTGGTACTATTTTTATGAGTAAGTGAACTTGAGTGTGTATAACTGCATAGGTGAGTAACTGGGAGTGTAATTAATTATTTGCATGACTGACTAGGTGTGAGAGTACCTGTTTGGATGATTGGTGGTGTGTGAGTGTCTATGTAGGTGTATAAATGCATATGATAGTCTTGTACGCAGTGACTGTAAGTATGAGTGACTGTACAGGTGAATGAGTGGAGGTGTATGTAGACCTAAGAGTTAATAAGTGGGTATGTAGTTATTGGTATTGGAGTATCTATGGTTTTGAGAATGGGTGTCTAAAATTTTGAGTCGGTGTATCAACGGTTAAATTAGGGTGTGAGAAGATGCAGTAATTTATCACATGGATGATGTCATCAGTGATGTCATCAGTGATGTCATTTGAGATGTCATGAGTGATGTAATATGTGACGTCATCAGCAGTGCATTGCGGGGGCGCGAGTTATAGTTAGCTGAACTAACTATAACAGGGGAATTTCTAGGGTTTTGTATGAGGGAAAAGTCCAGCTAACTATAACGCCCCTGAAACCTATGGTTTTTTCAGTGAATTTCTAAGGTTTTTTAAATGCTAATTCCTAACTATAACGTGCCTGAAACCTATGGTTTTTTCCGTGAATTTCAAAGGTTTTTTAAATGCCAATTCCTAACTATAACGTGCATGAAACCTATGGTTTTTTCAGTGAATTTCAAAGGTTTTTTAAATGCTAATTCCTATCTATAACTTATTTCTAAAGATATCATGAAAAGCATTCTTTTTTAAAAGTAGGGTGCACATTAGTTTTGTGGAAAATCATCTTTGTGATTGGTTAAGAAAAAGCAGTTTCAACGTGGAGTACATATCATAGGATAAAATTTGCTCAGCTCAACCACACCTGCTACTTGCATTTGGAAGGCACTGTTCGAACTTAAAACAATCGTCAACTTTTAACCTGCACGTGTCGTTAAATGTTCAAGAAAATGTTACAAATAAATATCGTTAAGTTTTAAAAAATTGATGAACTTTTAACCTGCACGTGTTGTAGAATGTTCTAGAAAGTGTGTTGATAGAATACGTTGCACTTCTGACTTCTATGTGTTGTTGAATATTAAAAAAACGGTTCATATGGAAAATTAAAAAGAAACCAATAGAGATGTTTTGAAACCTAAAAGAATCAAGGAACTATTCTAATTTATTGTTTACATGTATTTATGTGTGCAGCAACAAAATTATAGGCACAACAGCACTAGGAAGAGGAAGAAGCAGGTAGTGGGGGGAGATGGGCAGAATGGAACACATGCACAATTAAGTACAACACACATATAGACTAACAATGGCCAAAATGAAACACACCAACAAGGAGCACAAGTCACACAACCCGCCAACCTCACACCACTGAACGAACATAGAAGTGAAAACCACGCTGCATTCATACAGGATGTGTACAAAGGCCAGTCGTTGGTGTTGTGGGATGTCTGCGACCGTGGTCATCATGGATGAGATGCCCAGCATGTCGCACATGCTCGAGTTCACTGTGTGTTATGTTGCCAAACGGCTGCTCTTCCCTCCCACGAGCCCCCACACTTTTGTACGGTGCGCTGTTGTATCTCGTGCACTCGTACGGCACACCATTGTAATGCCTATTTGCGCACGTCCTGCTACATTCCAACTACAACATCACAGTGCCTTTTGGAGGTGGTGCATGCCACTTTACAACATCGACTGCTGCGGCTCTTGTAGCAGGCCACACCAGAACACAGAGACACACTTACCGCACTTCCTGTACACGGACATGTCTGAGACACCCCGTTCCCCTTGCCAGATAGGCACACCCCTGCACTGACCTGTGAACCCCAGACCAGCACATGCCAGTTGTGCATGCAGGAGGATGCGTGCGTAGCTACACATCCAGGCTCACTGCCTACGCTGAGGTAACAGCACACTGTGATGTTGCAGGGTTCGTGCCTATCATGCTTAGACAATGACCACAGGGACACACTTACTAAGATGTGGGTTTGGGGGGCATTGGCGGTCCTGGAGTTGTTGAGATGAGTCTTCTGGCCCTCATGGGTATCCCTGTATCATGCTCATTGACTCTATGGCACCTGTGGGTGTTCTGGTGTGGCTCTTGGCTGTGTTCCCTTTCATGGTGCAGGTAGTTGTCCTGCTTAACACCAGCAGAAAGTAGGTGTAAAATCCCTGGTGCTAACGTGTCTTATCGCCAGAATTTGTTTCGCATTGCAATTGGTGTGAAAGTTGTGATGTGATTTTTTTCGTGTGCAGAACAATATACGAACTGAGCAGTGTATCTCGTTAAGATCCAGCACCTGACACACTATTCCCAATCAATATAAATACAATGATATTTCTTAATAGATTTTGTGAGTACACTGTAAGTGCAGCCAATACCTCAGTGCAATTCAATACAGGATTTTAGTATTTAGAATAAATCGGAAAGGTGCACCTCGTGTCTTTTTGCACGGGAACGGCTACTCTCCATTTCATTATCAGCACTTTAACGGAAGTAAAGTTGAGATAAATCTAACACACTATTCAGAAGTTGTTGCAAACTGCAGATATCACCAGTATTCCAGCGATAAGTGCCCCAAAATTTAACACCATAGTGGACTCCATCAAATAACAGTAATAAGAACAAGAAAGAGTCACACAGCAGTTAAGAGAACAACCAAAAACGTTATTAATTGTTTTTTCAAACTTTATTTTTTATAATAATAAATATATAAACGATAACCTATCTTCAAACTTTATTTGTTTATTAACATATATATGAACAATAAACTAATAAACAAAATGTAACAACAATAATACAAAACAACAAGGCGGAACACTCCTGTGGGGATCATGGATGTCGACGACAGACCTGAAAAATCAGAAAGATTGTTAAAAAAACCAACATGGTATTCTCAACAAAATACCACAAGAAACAAATCACAGATATATAAAATGCATACAGCTAACAAAATGTTATAAGTTTAACTTACAAAAACTGTAAATGTTGCCACTTTAAAATATTTACCAAATCTGAGGAAAATTTGTTGCAGAAAGCACCACGCCCACAACGTTTTTCTTCAGTGGTGAGGAAATGTTTTACTTTTCCCAAGGGGCAAACAAAGACCAATGCCACCTTCGTCACTCGCAAGATTTGCCAAAGAGTTCTGTTACGAGGGGATCCTAACTAAAAAATACTCGTGCGGCACAGCAACTATGATGAAACACCTAAGGACCCTTTATCCAAACAATCTTGTACGAGAAGAGTGCAAACAGATGAGAAACACTCCTGTTCTGTATCTGTAAAAAAGAATCACAAATAAATGTATATTAATAACTTTCAAATGTATACTATTCCATTACTGTACAAACACATTTTTTATAAAAACTGCCTAAGAAACTATAGCCCTGAACCACAAGTGTGACGATCGTTAAAACACTACATGCATAGTGCACACTAATTTGAAGCAGTTCATGCCCTAAAGCCTACCTCACTAAAAGACTACATGCTAACTGACTAAATGATTACAGTACTATAAGGAGACACACTGGGTGAGTGACAGGGTGTTTGCTAGAAGAGTATGAATACTAACTAGGGAATAGAAGGTGTGAAACACAACTGTGTAGGTGATTAGAGGACTGCATCCATACTGCATAGGCATTTAAAGCAGTCCATGTGCTAAGGCCTGACTCACTGCTTGACTACTTGGGTACTGACTGAATGATTAGAGTACAGCAAGAAGAGTGCCTAGGTGAATTTATAAGTGCTAGGCTTTTCGCACAGGGAATGGATTATTACTTGGTACTGAATGGGTCACTAGAGGAGTGCAAAGGCAGAGACAAGTGCTGGACTGTATGGATACTGACTAGGAAATTGAAAGTGTGAAAGACAAGTGTCTAGGTGGTTAGAAGACTGCATGCATAGTGCATAGGGGTTTGATGCAGTTCATGTGCTAAGGCCTGGCTCAGTGTATGAATACTTAGGCACTGACTGAATGATTAGAGTACTGCAAAGATAGTATCTTGGTGAATTTATAAGCGTTTGGGTTTTAGCACAGTGAATGGATTAGTACATGGTGCTGAATGGGTCACTAGAGGACTGCAAAGGGAGTGACAGGGTATTTCCTGGAAGTGTATGGATACTGACTAGGGAATTGAAGGTGTGAAAGACAATTGTGTAGGTAGTTAGAGGACTGCATGCATAGTGGATAAGGCTTTGAAGCAGTCCATATACTAAGGCCTGGGTCCATGGATGAGTACTTGGGTACTAACTGAATGATTAGAGTACTGCAAGGAGAGTGCCTGGGTGAATTTATTAGGGTTTGGCGCAGTGAATGGATTAGTACATGATGCTGAATGGGTCACCAGAGGAGTGTAAAGGCAGTGACAGGGTGTTTGCTGGAAGTGAACAGATACTGACTGGGGAATTGAAGGTGTGAAAGACAAGAATGTAGGTGGTTAGAGGACTGCATGCATAGTGGATAGGGGTTTGAAGAAGTCCATGTGCTAAGACCTGGCTCAGTGCATGAATACTTAGGCAGTGACTGAATCATTAGAGTACTGGAAAGAGAGCGTCTTGGTGAATTTATAAGTGTTTGGGTTTTGGCACAGTGAATGGATTAGTACATGCTGTTGAATGGGTCTCTAGATGACTGCAAAGGAAGTGACAGGATGTTTCCTGGAAGTGTATGGATACTGACTAGGGAATTGAAGGTGTAAAAGACAAGTGTGTAGCATGTTAGAACACTACATGCATACTGCATAGACAGTTGAAGCAATCTATTTGGTACTTAGAAACTGACTAAATAATCAGACTACTTCTAGGACAGTGCTTAGGTAAAACTTTTAAATTTTCAGTTCTGCCACAGTGAACAGAATAGTACATGGTACTGCACCTTAGTGTCAAACCCTGACTCATTTTATCAACATATAAGCAAAGACTAGCTTCTAATGCTACAAAAACTTGACAACATGAGAAGTTTTCAATTATCTGTCAGCAAATACTCGATGTTACCAAATGCTTCTCTCACAATCCTTACCCAAATGCACACAGACTCACAGTGTGATTCTAGACAAACAACACTATCCCGAGCAGATTACCAAAACTCATTCACTACAGTGGAAGTGGTAAGGGAACTGCACACAATCTACATATTTCACGACTGCACTTTAGTGTCAATGCCTGACTCATTTAATCAACGCATAAGCAATGACTAGCTTCTAATGCTACTAAAACTTGACAACATGACAGGTTTTAAAATAGTTATCTGTCAGCAAATACACGATGTTACCAAATGCTTCTCTCACAGTGGTTCCCAAATGCACACACACTCACAGTGTGATTCTAGACAACAACCACTATACCCAGGAGTTTACCAAAAATTATTCACTACTGTGGAAGAGGTAAGGGAACTGCACACAATCTACATATTTCACGACTGCACTTTAGTGTCAATGCCTGACTCATTTAATCAAAGCATAAGCAAAGACTGGCTTCTAATGCTACTAAAAGTTGACAACATGACAGGTTTTAAAACAGTTATCTGTCAGCAAATACACGATGTTACCAAATGCTTCTCTCACAATCCTTACCCAAATGCACACAGACTCACAGTGTGGTTTTAGACAAACAACACTATCCTAGGAGTTTACCAAAACTCATTCACTAGTCTGGAAGAGTTAATGGCACTGCACACAATCTACATATTTAAGTACACCACATCAGTGTCAAAGCATGACTCATTTAATCAACACATAAGCAAAGCCTGGATTCTAATGCTACTAAAACTAAACTTCACAACATGACAGATTTTAAAAGAGTTATCTGTCAGCAAATACAAGATATTACTAAATGCTTCTCTCACAGTGGTTCCCAAATGCACACAGGCTCTCTGTGTGATTCTAGACAAACAACACTATCCCTTGCACTATACCAAAACACATTTCTTCATCTACAAGGAGTACTACATCTTACTGCAGAAACATAACTCATTTCACAAATTCATAAACAATGACTGGTTTCTAATTCTACCAAAATATAAAAACAGCACAGTTATCTGTCTACAAACACATGAAAAACACAAATGCTTATCACAGAATGGTTTCTACATACACACATTGTAGAGAAAAAAAGTACTCCCTACACTTTAGCAGGAGAAATACATTAGTCTGATTAAAATCAAAATAGTCTACATACATCCCGTCACAATTAAATAACTCATCTTTCAAGTTCTTTTGTAGATTAAGAATGATATCAATCACTCACCATATTTTCTTTTACAGAATCTCTGCACTGTGCACCTCTCAGCAAAAAGAAAGAATGGAAAAGTTTCCCTTTCAATTCCACACATATACATGTAAAAATCAAATCACAATCCTTCACACATAAACTCAAAAGCAAACACACATTTCTATTGGTTAAACATTTCAACCCTTTCCAACTGAAATACATTTCAACCCTTCCCTCAATCTGCCTTCTGCCTGTTACCATAGAAACAGGTCATGGAACACTGCACTGAGCTCACTGGTCACAAGTTCAGCACACAATGTTACTAAACAAGACAGGAAGTGTGCTTGACTTTTCAACATATCAGCTTGTCATATATAATATTCCTTACAATCTATTTTTGTTAACCAATAAGAATCATACCTTTAAAAAACAGAAATATACATCATACAACCAATGATTTCTTGTCTTTTTTCAAAAAACATTGCCGTGGATCCGCGCACCCAACGCGTGAGAATCCGTGCACCCAACGCGTTAGGATGCGCGCACCGTGCGTGTATTTCGCAGTTTAAAAAAAAAAAAAAAGGGGGGGCCTCTGGGGTCCTTCTGGGACCCCCTAAGCACCTCTAGAGGGTCAGAGTATTTCCACGCTGCTCCCTTTATATGTTTTACACACTTATTCCCCTTGCTTCTTCAGCCTCGCTTCTACCGAGGCAGAAAATGGCCGCCAACAGTTCCTGGTTTCGAATGTAGAGAGACACTCGACAGCCAATTAGCATTCAGCGCGCGATCGGGAGGGTGCGCGCTCGGTTCGGGGAGGGTGCGCTTACGGTGCGGGTAGGGTCTGCGGATCCTCCCCGGCCATAGATATCACTAACTTTTTTACCCTCATTTTCTCAGGAACTACTGAACAGATTCACACCATTTATGCAAAAGGCACGAGTCTGAACTGCGGACTACCTCTTTGCCAAATTTGGTGTCATTCCGTTCAGCGGTTCGGGCTGTTGGTGCGACAACAGATCCTATGGGAAATTGCATGGCTTTTTTATTGCATAGAGCCTCCTCCAACCCAGCAGACAAGAGAGACGCGTTTCGGCTGACGCAACAGCCTTGATCAATCTAGTAAGCGCCATTTTGTTTCAGCCTAAAAGCCCCGTTCAAGTCATAGACCTAAAAGAATTCTTAGTGGTATTCATTTCTTATACAACTTCGAAAAGATACATTGATGTATTATATATATGATGTACTTAGTGTGTAATATTATATCTGTTAAAAAATGCAGAGTGCATCCGAATGTTCCTATTAAAAGCATAGTGCAAAAACAAACAACTAAATATTAAACAAAATGTTCCAGAGTCCAAGAAATGAATTACCTTAATTATGTTAAAAAGCAGGTACTCACAATGAGCTGAATTATAAAACCATCGTGCTGACCTTTACAGGTAACACTATTGAAATTTGAGCATGCTGCATTTAAATGTGACAGAAGGGAGATTTGCTAAAATGTGTCTGTTTCATTTGTTACCGAAAAATACCACAGGGCAATGTTGGTGCAATTTCACTTACATTCACAATTGAATTCTAAGTGTGACGTAATGGTGTTCAATGTCGGGGTATGGCACAAACAAATAGTCACCATAGGCGTTTCAGAACATTGAAACAATTAAGATGCCAGATTGAAAGCAAATATTTAAATACACATGGTACAAATATTATGGCCTCTTGTCAGTCTCGAAATTAGTCTAATCGCTCCAGCAGGGAATACCAATCCCATAATGCCCCAATATGATGCCATACACTTAGCTGAGAGGCATATGTATATATATATATATATATATATATATATATATATATATATATATATTACCTACTGGCGGTCGCCAGTAGGTAGTTATAGTTAGGACCACGTTTCCATAGGAAATCCGCAACATTCTATTTTGAATAACTTTTGCGCCGGTCGACGAATCCTCGCGAATTTTTCAAAATAGGTGGGGCGCTACGCTCCGCTCCTACCCTGAAAGTCTCGGGGGCATTCGTCAAGCGGGGGCTGAGATAAAAGGGGGGTCCCAAAACGCGTTTTTCCCATGCATTTTTCCATAGGACCTTTAGACACAGCTACAGCCCGAACGGCTGAACAGAATTACTTGAAATTTGGCAGAGAGGTAGTCCTCAGGTCAAGGAAGTGCCTTTTGTAGGTTTGGTGTAAATCTGTTCAGTAGATTCTGAGAAAATAGCCTTTAAATCAATATATATATCTGAGCCAGCTTACGGTGCGCTTACGGTGCGCTTACCGTACGCGTACGGTGACGTGCGCGAGCGCGATTCTGATTGGCTCTTAGATCTTAGTAAACATTCGAATCGGCCGAAACCAGGAAGCGGCGGCCGCCATTTTCTCTCTCGCACTCTGAGTGGAGCAGCATAAATGAAGCCCAAAAATGTGTAAAGGGGCAGTATATTGAGATAATAATCACCCAGCAGTGATATACGGGCCCCCAAACAACCCCCAAGGCCCAAAAAAAAATGTGTTTTTTTTTCGAAAAATCGCCGATTACGCTGCGCGCACCGCGTGACCACCGTGCGTGCTTGGCACTAACTGCGTAAAGTGGGCGCGCGGTGCGCTTCGCGCACCGCGTGCTCACTGTGCGCGCACGGTGCACGAAGTGCACCGTGCGCGCACGGAACGAACTGCGTTAACTGGGCGCGCACGCCACGAATGGCGTAAAGTAAGTTAGCATTTAAAAAACCGTACAAATTCACTGAAAAAACCATAGGTTTCACACACGTTATAGTTAGGAATTAGCATTTAAAAAACCTTGCAAATTCACTGAAAAAACCATAGGTTTCACACATGTTATAGTTAGCTGTACATTTTACTGATAAAAAACCAATGAAATTCCCCCGTTATAGTTACTGTAGGCAACTATAACTCACGCGACCGTAAAGCTCTGCTGATGACATACGTGTCTTTATGAAAAAAAAATATTTGTAATATATGTATAGCTAAAATTTAATGGAAGAAGACATGGGCAAATAAGTCTCTAAATACAGTATTAGCATCAGCAGAGGATTACAGTCGCGTGAGTTATAGTTGCCTACAGTAACTATAACGGGGGAATTTCATTGGTTTTTTATCAGTAAAATGTACAGCTAACTATAACATGTGTGAAACCTATGGTTTTTTCAGTGAATATATATATATATATATATATATATATATATATATATATATATATCATGCTCCGTGGGGTGTCCAACAGTAGAGCAGCACTCGAAACCACAGACCGCTTTTTCCCCATAAAGCATTTATTGGTACGAGCAGTACACACAATCCAGTCCATTAAAAAGCAGCCGACCGCTGCCTGACGCGTTTCGAGATCAACTCTTCCTCAGAGGCAGTAGCAGTCGAAAGAAGGCATGGAGGACTGCAACTTCCTGTTATGCTAGATCGTGGGACCTGATTGGTCCGCTCTGGATGAGCAACACGTTGCAGTCTGGGATATGCAGTCCTCAATATATCCTCTGATGGATGCCCTCTATATTAAATGCTCTGATCAAGCCCTCAGTGAGCCCTGGGATGTGCGACTGCTCTAAATCCAGATCTGTGCTCCACAATTGAGTCCCGTATCATCGAGCCCAGTGGCCCCCTGTTTCTGGGATGGTGCTTGCTCAGCAGCAGGATGGCCGCCAAATAAATCATGCTCCGTGGGGTGTCCAACAGTAGAGCAGCACTCGAAACCACAGACCGCTTTTTCCCCATAAAGCATTTATTGGTACGAGCAGTACACACAATCCAGTCCATTAAAAAGCAGCCGACCGCAGCCTGACGCGTTTCGAGATCAACTCTTCCTCAGAGGCAGTAGCGGTCGAAAGAAGGCATGGAGGACTGCAACTTCCTGTTATGCTAGATCGTGGGACCTGATTGGTCCGCTCTGGATGAGCAACACGTTGCAGTCTGGGATATGCAGTCCTCAATATATCCTTTGATGGATGCCCTCTATATTAAATGCTCTGATCAAGCCCTCAGTGAGCCCTGGGATGTGCGACTGCTCTAAATCCAGATCTGTGCTCCACAATTGAGTCCCGTATCATCGAGCTCAGTGGCCCCCTGTTTCTGGGATGGTGCTTGCTCAGCGGCAGGACGGCCGCCAAATAAATCATGCTCCGTGGGGTGTCCAACAGTAGAGCAGCACTCGAAACCACAGACCGCTTTTTCCCCATAAAGCATTTATTGGTACGAACAGTACACACAATCCAGTCCATTAAAAAGCAGCCGACCGCTGCCTGACGCGTTTTGAGATCAACTCTTCCTCAGAGGCAGTAGCGGTCGAAAGAAGGCATGGAGGACTGCAACTTCCTGTTATGCTAGATCGTGGGACCGTCCTGCCGCTGAGCAAGCACCATCCCAGAAACAGGGGGCCACTGAGCTCGATGCTTACTATTTTAAGTTGATTAAGTTTATTTCGTTGATGTTGTTGTATGTTGAAGTTTGTAGAATCTGTGAACAGAAAAGTATTTTATTTAATTTATTGTTTGTTATTAGTTGGCTCTATTTGTTGGTTAATTAATACACTTACTTAGTTTTATATTTTTGTTTAATGTTGATTTTGTCCTTGTTTTTTAAGTTTATCCTTGTTTTGAGTTTTTTAGGAGGAGTTTTAGTCAAGTGCAGTCTGTGAAACTTAAAGGAAAATATATAGTTTTAGTTAATTGGATTATTTTGATTATTTAGACTCTTATTTTTATTTTGTTATAAAAAAATATATACTTACTTTTTTAAGTTGGTGAAGTTTTTTTCATTGAATTTGTGGTTTTATTGCATTCTGTAAAAGCTGTTAAAAGAAAAGTATTTCTTAGCTATATTTTGCTTTTTTATTACATTTCTTAGTTTTAAATCCTTTACTTAATTTGTTGGTTAAGTCACATACTTACTTTATTATATATTTTTTGTAATGTTGATTTTATTGGTGTTGTGGACGTAAATCTTTGTGTTGCATTTTCTAGGTGGATTTTTAGTGAAGTTTAATCTGTGACATATGAAGGAAAACATGTTCTAGTTTTAGTTAAATTATTTTTTAAGCTAAATGTATTTATTTAGTTACAAAGTTTTGTTCTTACCTTTAATGAGAGATTTTCAGAATAGTTGTTTGTATAGTTCTTTTTCGTTCTGTTTTCTGTCTTGTAAAGTTTCATTCTTCCTCTGTGTTTGTCCGTTATACGGTAAATTTTGTGTTAATTAATTGATTGTTTTTATGATGTTTATTTAATTAGTTACAGTTTTCGATTAGTTTGTGTTGGCGTGGTTTAAATGTATTGGTCGAAATAGCTTTTTTGAAATTTTTAGTGATTACCTTTCAATTTGTTTAATATTTATTATGTTTATTTAATGTTTATTTTTATTTTGTTTATTATTGTTATTTAAATGTATATGTAGATAAATATGATATATTTTTTACATATGATATATATTTATGTTTGTTTACTTTTGGCAGTTGTGATTTTTTATGTTGTATTGTTTGTTTATTTATTTGTTTTAGGATTTTTAGTGTCTTTGTTTTATTTAATGTTATTGATTTTGTATTTTTGTCTGTATGTTTAAAATATGTTGTTTTATTATATTATTTAAAATAGTTTATTTTTATGTTCAAATTTTATTTTCTGTATAGTTTATATGTATTTTATGGATGTTTGTGTTGTCGATATTATTTATACTGATTTCTGTGTTGTGTTTCATTTTATTTTAATGTTATCAATAGTTTTGTGTTCTTTATTTTTGTTGTCGATATTTTTGTCATTTAGATTTTTTTTAAACAATATTTTTTTATCGATGTTTGTGTTATTTCTCTTTTGTGTATTGGGTGTCGATATTTTTGAATATGATATTATTGACTTGATACTTTTGTAGTTCGATGTTATAGGAGTCGATGTTGTATCGGTGTTCCGTTCTCTACACCCTGGAGGAACATCATGCACACCTGCAGGATGCACTTCAATGGCTGGCAGCCAGTGGCCTCACGCTCAACAAGGCGAGGGGCTCATTTTATCAGGAGTCTGTAGACTTCTTCAGGTACAGCTTCCCGCGAGCAGGACTCCAGGTGGACCCGAAGAAGGCGATCGCCATTCAAGTAACTCAAGTGCTCACCACCCCAGCTGAAGTCCCCAACTTTCTGGGAATGGCCACGTACTGTGGCTGATTCATTCCAAACCTGGTTTCCATTTTGGAGCCACTGCGAGCTCTCACACGTAGCGGTGCACCCTGGAACTGGACACAGAAAGCCAGTGCAGCCTTCCATGCCATCAAGGAGGCGCTGATGGACAAGTGGACAAGACAGTGATGGCCTACTTTCACCTGAAGAGGCACACTGAATTACTGGTCGACAAGAGCCCGGTCATCCTCAGAGCTGTCCTCCTCTAAAGAAGAGAAGGAATGGGAGTCCGTCGTCTATGCCAGCAGAGCACTTTCAGACACGGAGTCAAGGTATGCTCAGATTGAGAGTGAGGCACTTGCCATTAAATTGGCATGCCAACATTTTCATCTATATATCCTTAACCCCTTCAGCTTGGCGCGGATTACCGCGCCATGCTGAAGGTTCCGTGCGCGGGCAGGGCCATGATGGAGCGGTTCCGTCATGTGCACAGCGCAACCGACACGCATGACGGAACCGCTCCGTCACTCGCATCGAAGGGGTTAAGAAATTATTAGCTGATCTTGGGCTTTCCGGGGCATGGGCAAGCCAGATTCCTCCAGCAAAAGAGGATCTCAAATTACTCTACTGGAACTTGGTAGGTGATCAGGAGTTAAGAACTCCTCATTTGGGAAAACTAACTGAGGAGTTCTTCTCCCATAAACAATACAGTTGCCTCAAACCATACATGGACATTATTCAAGTCCCAAGAGATAGAACTCTGTATATCCAATTTAGGTTAGGGTCCCTACCCTTAAACTCGTTTACAGCCAAATGGAATCCATCAAAACCTTCACCACAATCATGCCCATGTTGCCCTGCCCCGGAGGAAAGCACTGCCCATTTTCTTTTTGCTTGCCCTGCATACAAGCTGGCAAGGGCCAGATGGCTAAAACCAATCTGCAGAAACCTTGGCACAACAAAACATTCAGTTGCCCTCCGAATTATAAGAACAGACAGCACTCCACCGCTGGTCTGCGGGGTGGCAAAGTTTTTAGGCCGTGCATGGAATAAGCGCCAAAAAATACTAAAGGAAAGTTTTCTGGAGTGATATTGTCAAATTGGAATTATCAGGATATTCTGTTTTACTGTTTTATCCCTATGAATTTTTACCTATTTTGTGACACAATGTTTCTAGATGGATACATTTATCTAATAATTTTAAATCTATAATCAATTTTTTTTTATATAGTTTTCATGTTTTGTATGTACAGATGTAGAATGCTTTTATGGTATTTTTTTTATCGAATAAAGCAACTTTTAACCTTTTAACCTATATATCTGTTCAGGCATGATTTCGAAGTGGTGACCAACCACAAACCTCTGATCAACCTGTTCTCTGGATCGTCCAGGTTGGCACCTCCCGGGATAGAAAGGTGGGCCGTCCAGCTCCAAGCCAATCACTTTGAGGTCCCTATTTCGGCCAGGAGCAGGAAATCCCATGAATTACCTCTCGAGACACCCAGTCCTGACCGACACATGACAAATGCAGGCTGAAGAAGAGCCCTCTGAAGAGTTCATACAGATGGTGTCCTGAGAGGCATTCCCCAAGACGCTGACGCTGGAAGAGATTGCAGCCACCATGATCCTGGGCCCCCATTCCTGGGTAGGGAATTTCAGGACTACCTAAGGAGAAAGGCCATCCAACACCAAAACATCACTCCCAAGTGGCCACAGGCAAACGGAGAAGTTGAGCGCTTCATGCGGACCCTACACCGGGCACTGAGAATTGGAGTGGAGCAGGGGGAAGGTGCAGAGAGCTCGCTCCACAAATTCCTGAATGCATATCGCCAAACACCACATAGCACTACCTGCTGCGCTCCGTCCCATCTGCTTTTCTGGCGTGCTCCGCAAGATGGCATCATGACAGACCCAGTCTGGTGGCACCCCTCCGAACTAGGCTGTGAGGCTGCTCAGGCTCAAAGAGAACTCACCAACAAGAAAGCAAGCCTCAAGCGGGGAGCTCACCCACCATTGTTGTGTGTTGGCAATTATGTAGTTGTGAGAAACAGGTGCTCCAGATGGAAATTCCGGACTCCTAATGAGCCCGAGGTATGAAAAGTCATCAGCGTCCACGAGACCATGGTCTTGGCAAGAGAGGCATTAGGCGATTGACCCAAAATGTGTTGTGGTTTAAGAGGGTGGCCGGGCTTCGGTCCAATCAAGAGCAAATCGAAGATCCAGGAATGGCAAGCGAACCCTTTGGAGACTATCCACCATCCACAGTTGCAGCCAAAGAGAACCATGGCCTCAATGGGACCGGTGTGGTAGCCCCAGGTATCAATCCAGCTGGTTTAGACACATCAGAAATGCGGGCAGTCAGCAGGCCGGAGGTGGTCCGGCCCATGCCCACCACCCGAAGTCAGACGTATGGTCTCTGGCCTAACCCTGCCGGAGCCAGCGGCTTAAAGACTTTGCACCCGATTACGATCTCATACAGAAAGCAAACCAAACGACTCGTGTCTGGAATGCTTTCCATATGACTCATGTCAGGGGAGTCAGACCATACAAGTATGATGAATTTGAATGCATCCAGATATGATTCGGTTGGACTCCTATTGACTTGTATGGGAGCCTGTGTACCGAACGCGTTCACAGGCTCCCATTGACAAAAGGGGTGGTCGGGGATCATTGTGCACCCTGTGGTGGGCACCCCTTGGTGCCTGCCACACTGTGCATAATCTGAAAGGGGGACTTATGGGTACCCCGACGGGCACGAGTTGGAGGGCCCAGGGTGAACTGGACCTGCTATGGGCCTCCAAAGACCGATTCCAGCAGCCTTTTTGATCCAGACAAAAAAAATCGTAAAGTCTGTCGTTCATTGAACTTGCTTGCTTGGAAAACCTACTCCATACAGCTGAACGATTTGGCTCAGGAGGGCTCTATCTCTCCGTATGACTTCTGGAAACGATTTGGTCAGCGCTAAGGGTTTGCATTCATCGTACTTGGTCATTCAGAATTGGGATTGAGTCAGTCAGAAACAAGGGCTTCAGGTCGGTTTAGGTAAAACCAAATCTGATTCGGAGCCCTTCCGACCAAGCTCAGAATCGGGCCCTTTGTGTGTAGTGTGTTGGCACCACAAGAACCCACACTGTGATAGACACTAAAGAAAAGGAGGGATGTAAAGAGCCATCCAGGGTCTCTGCAACATTGTTACAAGTGTAAAACTCCTAAGGGAAGGCTTGCCATGAAGAGATAAATAAACAGTCTGAGGACCGCTAGGGATCTTCACCCACACTACCTCTAAACTGTGTATGTGCGTCATTTGTGGGACTGTGGGTAGGCCCAGCCACCGTACGCAGGCCAGACTCCACAGGAACTTCATTCCTCATTGAAAATACTAATACAAACTAGAAAGATATCTTAGCAGGAGAATATATATGCTAGAGGTGGAGTGCTGTATGCCACCTTCAGCCACGCTTAAAAACAGGTGAGGCATTTAGCAGATCAAGGACTAACGGACCAGCCTGGTTGCAGAGGCTCTCCACCCTTGCCGACTGGATGACTTTCTGCATCGGGGTCTCATGGGACCGACCAGATCCCTACTATATGGAAGACTTAAGCATTTGCAATGCAATAGTTCTTGCATTACTGAAAGTTTGAGGCATTAGCTCAAACTTTCAGTAATGCGAGACCAATTGCATTGCAAATGCTTGTTACACCTATGCACCTAGGATGCAGAACAACATCCCTATATCCATCAGGACTACCTCTTAAATTTAGGGAAGGGTTGAAGATGCACATCTTTAAAGGAAACTATAAAATATACGAATGGCCTGATTCACAAAAGGTAGTATAAACTTTGAGTTTTGTTACACTTTTGGAGCAAATTGTGTAATTAGACAAAACTGTATAGCTCCCAGAACCTTCAGTCTTATGGAGACATGTGTGTTACAATTTTGGAATAAACGTAGCATCAGATTTTTTGAATAGCCAAAAATAACTAATCAAAAGTGTGAATTATTCAAAAGTATAAGTTACTTTTGCAACTCAGACCCCTCTCATACGTACATTGCACCATAGGTAAATTGAATTTTTTTATATGTTCACTTTTAATGCTTTTTAACATGTTTTAAGATCGTCGCTTACCTTGACCCCAGATGTCTTCACACTGGCTCTGTAGAGTGGGACATGAACCCATCAGACAATATCCCATTTGGCCGTTACAAGGGAAACCATTCATTCGGTACCGGTCAGGTCTGCATTCAGAATTTTTGCCATCACATGTTTCAGTCAAGTCACAATCATTTTTACTTGGTCGGCACACCATACCAGCTTTTTTTATCTGTGAAAGGAAAAGAATAACACATACAACTAGTGAGTACACTTCCATTAGGAAAACTGGATTGCTGAAGTTTGTAGCTAAGATACACAAAGACTACCATACCCTAATAAGATTCAGACCTCAGGAAACATTAAGGGGCCGATTCCAATCCTGGAAAAAGGCTGCACGAATCGTCGTACGGAGCGTTTTCTCCATACGACTCGTACCCGGTAAACTGTCCGTACAACCTAGGAAGTACGATTCCTACAGAAAGCCTATTTCCGTACGAATCGTACAAAAGACCGTACGGGTAAAAAATACCTACAATTCTGATCCGGAACAGCCTGTACGCGACTTCCGTACGTATTTAAGCAGCGTTTTACAGCCCAGCAAGTACGATTCGTCCCTACGTCACTCCATACGGCTCTTTTTTTACGGGAGCCAATAACAGCCGTAAAAGCTGAGTCCCCAGGGGTACGAGTTGTACAGGCATACACCCCCGTGCATTGTGTATGTACGGTGCGTACTCCCAGCGTGTATGTACGCACCGTACCCCCAGCGCGTATGTACGGTGCGTACCCCCAGCACGTATGTACATACGCGCTGGGGGTACGCACCGTACATACCCGCTGAGGGTACGGTGCGTACATATGCGCTGGGGGTACGCACCATACATACACGCTGGGGGTACGCACCATACATATGCATGGGGGGCCTGTACGACTCGCACCCCGGGAACAACTTTTCCCGGGATACGAGTCGTACAAACTTCGCTTCGGAGCGGGTAAAGTCATTCCCCGTGTATGGGACGTTTTCCGTACGAATCGTAAATCGGAAAGCCGGTCCGGATCGTACTTGTACGCTCGGACTGTATTTTTACGATTCGTATGGAAAAGTGTCCGGGTCCGTCTCGTACAACTTTTCCCGATACGATTCGTACGGATCGGGCCAATCCGTATGTAGTTTTTCCCGTACGAATCGTACTTCATGGGTCGGACGTGACTTGTGCGATTCGTACGGAAAAAAATCCGGATACGAGTTGTACGGAAAAAAAAAATACATAATCGGACTCGGCCCCTAAATGACCACTTCCCTGTTACTCAAAAAAGTAGATTGGATTATGATATGATCTCCAACTCCTTTTTTCTTTTTCTTGTATGATTTGCGAAGTTATATGCAAACAGTGGACGTAGATGCATCTTATATCAGCAATACACGTAGTGGTGATGACATTTGTGTACATGACAGGCATAACTAGGATGGAGAATGGAGAACAGTTTCCGTAGAGGTCTAACAAAGGGCTTTCAACTTTAAAACTGTAATGGATAATCTCAAGGCATACTCTAGAGGGGTTACGCTTAAATATGTGGTTGACTGACATCGGAAACAACGCAACAATGGGGTTCAGGTTTTAACAAAACTCAAAACTGAACATACAAAGGCAATTTTAGATAGATACCCACTAGAAACTGATTGTTTTATGCATATTGTAGCATGCTGGAGTAAAATAGTGCAGGCATTTTGTGAAAAAGTAGCTGCTTCCTATTTAGTCCATTAGCAAAATAATGTCATATACATTTAAAGAAAAACCAAAAAGCACTAAATTGGTGAGTATTAAGGATAACCAATGAAAAATCTTTTACCAATCTAGAACGATCCTGCATCAATTTTGGCTATTTTACCAATCTCTGTATAGGGACGAACTGAAAAATCCTTGGACATAATTAATGATTACTTAAAAACAGTTGGCCTATCAATGCTGAATAAACCCTAAATTAATATGCTGGAGGCAGATATATCTATAGTAGAAGTTAAAGCCTCAAGCCCTTCTTTATCATCAGGTAGAGCAGCAGTAGAGGCCGATATTCCTGTGTAATTCTACAAACTTTTTATGGATATACTAGCTCCGGTCTTTTTACAAATGATTAAACCATTGACTTAAGGCAGGCTATCCCTTTGTAATGAGATTCTGTCAATATAGTAATTTATTCTTTTTACAGAGTGAATGCCTTCAATTGAAGGAGAATCATACAGCTCTATTTCCCTCATCAATGCTAACACTAAAATATATGCATGGATCTTAGCTGCCAGATTAGTTGCGATTGTTGATACACTTGTCAATACACAACAGCATGGTTTGATTCCAGGCAGAGGCACCACCATTCATGTAAATAAATCCACTGCTCTATTTGATGCCACAAATAATCTCCATAAATCTGTCCTGTATGATCCTCTTGGATGTGTGTGAATTGCATTCAGAGCGTCTATCAAAATCCTAGGGCTCCAGTTGTAATCTGGGGAAAGGCATGAGAATCTTATGATGAGCCTGAGGACTCGCCAGGGCCGGCCATTGTCGCCATTACTGTTTAAGCAATCCCTGTCATCTATTGAGATTAATGGGAGTACAGTATATATAACTGCACGCTGCACAGTTCATGTCTCTGTTCACGGCTAAGATCTTTCACTGAGTGCCGATCACCTTTTGAGTATGTCAAAAGGTTCAAGTTACGAGAGAGAGAGTGTGAGTGCAAGCGGTACAGGAGATGCAGGACCCGCGAGCAAGCAAGGCACTGCACCTAACTGCACGTACCTGATCCCCCCTGCTTCCTCTTACCTGCGGGGGCCAGACACAGGTACGCTGCATTGAGTAGAGCGTGGAGTGGGACTCATGGAATGGAGCCTCCTGCTCCTGGCGGCCCTGGGCGGAGAGGTGAGCACGCCCTGGTTAGAGCTCAGAGCTGCGGCCCCTCCCGTCCTCACGTAGGTGGCCAGCGTTAGGCCGGTGCGGCCTGCGAGTTGGCACGACCGCTCGACCTGCTTCACTCTGCCTCCTAATCATCGGAGACCAGTGGTGGCAACTCGCTCCTTGACTGCACCTCGGCCAGTGAGAGGGGCATCTTTGCAGCTCTAGGGTTTGGATGCCGCTCTTTGTTCAGTGACGTGTTGGTGAGCACGATAGAGTATGGTGGGAGCACGGCTGTAGCAGAGTGGAGCCGCATCGACCTGCCGACAGGAGATCCATGGCAGCGCTCAGGGGTCATTTACCTGAGCACCAACCAAAACCTTACTGCACTCAACTGACCCAGAGTGACAGTGGGGGTACGACGGCATTGGGGGTGGAGCTCATGAGAATTGCAGATTCCAAGAGCCTATAATGCTCCGTAATAATCACCCGCTCCAGCGAGACGGCTAAGGTGTGACCGAAGCTGGCGCGCAACGCCCATTGGGCTCAAAGGGCTTCAGCACCCCCCGTCGTGTGTGGCAGCCCATTCTGAGACAGCTTCCCAGGCACACACTCAGCCGCACCCGAGTACTTCATAGGTCTTTCAAAGACCATTTGCATGTTAATGAGGCTTTGTCATTTTTTCACCCCTTAGAGCCTCTGCATCTCCATACTTCCAACTGCTGGAAGAATTAGCCCCCCCAACATGTTTTCTTAGCCCCCCCCCCCTAAAATATGGCTCTAGTTTCACCTCTGGACCTAAGTATAAATATTTACATCACTGTCTACTGAGCATCTATTTAGCTGGAACTATGGGGTTACGATCTAGAAGAAGACAATTGTTCCAAACCTGTAATCTCAGTGTCTAATGGAATACATGATCGTCATTTTTTCCTGTCATCATTGAATACAGTACAGCGGCCTTTATTTTGGGGATTATGCTGCAGTCACGCTACTTTCTGCCTATTTGACCTCACGGAAGCACGCCCTTCAGAGCGGCTCCATTAGTTTTGAGGTCAGCGGTCTAGCTGTTCTCCGCTCTGCCCTATTTAGGTAGCACACTGGCGTGGCCGTGCGCTAACGCTACATGATTGTTGTGTGGTGGGGGGAACGTATACTGCGTTTTTGCACATCTTGCATTGCCTTTTTTAAATGAAACTGTATATTTGCACATCCTGTTCTCTGCACTGATTTCTCCAAACATTTTAACGAAAAACTGAACTCTTTTTAAAATTGACACTACTTTTAATATTCTGTGGTTTTGACTCGCCTGGTGTTCGGAGCCACTTGCGCTGCAGTCACGCTACTTTCCGCCTATTTGACCTTACGGAAGCACGCCCTTCAGAGCGGCTCCATTAGTTTTGAGGTCAGCGGTCTAGCTGTTCTCCGCTCTGCCCTATTCAGGTAGCACGCTGGCGTGGCCGCGCAGCGGACGCGCCCAGCGGGCGTGCCGCTGGCGCGCCTAAGGCAAGCCCGTCTACACCCGTCCGCGCACCGGCCACGCACAGCACCAGCCACGCTGCCCGAAACGATGAGAGTAGTGTCAGTAATGAGAGACTCACTTATTCCAGCGAGGCTCTAAGACGGATTGGCGAGTCGGCAAATGGTAGGTTCAATTTGTACCATTGGGAGGGCACAGCTGGTACTATGGCTGATATTGCTAGGAAAGAGGCTTTACTGGGAGGGCTACTTAATGTTAGATCTCTGCCGAAGCATAAGGTGGAGATCCAATTGCTGCTGGAATTTCACTATCTAGATGTCCTGTTCATGACGGAAACCTGGACCCAACCAGACCTAGAGGTAGAACTAGGACTGGCATGCCCTCCGGGCTATAAAATTTTACATAAGCCCCGCAACATTGGAAGAGGAGGTGGAGTGGGGATTATTTTTAGAGAAGCCCTGGATTTTATTCAGTTAGAGATTGATGAAGTAGAGGGTTTCGAACTTTTTGGCTTCTCCCTCAAAGATCCTAAGGGTTGCGTACTGGCTGGTATTGTTTGTTATAGACCGCCAGGAGCGGTAAGGTCCTCGCATTTGCAGGGTCTAATTGACATGATTTGCAATATGGCCATCACCCATTCTAACTTGTTTATACTGTGTGATTTTAATTTATGGTGTAATGGAGCGCTGGATTCCGGCTTTTGTAACCTCATGCAGGCTTGTGAGAACTTGGAATTATGCCAGGGAGTCAGCAAGGCCACTCATATAGGAGGAAATACACTTGATCTCATCTTCTCCAAGGAACAGGCCTTGGAAGTGGTAGAAATTCTTACGGTTGACTGGTCTGATCATTTTCTGATCAAATTTCGGATACCTAATCTTCGAAGAACACAGCTCGCCATTAGTGAGGCTAGGATGCTCAAATGTAGAAACTGGAGGGAACTACTCAAGAGAAAGACTAGCTCCCTTCCTGTATTCTCTCTTAAGGACATTTTCAACGATTACAGTACTGTGGAAGACAATTATACGACCCTTTGCACCCAAATCCAAAGTCAACTCGCCCAAATTGCCCCCGAAAAAATCTGTAGGAAATTAGGTAGGCCATCGGCCAGTTGATATAACGACTATCTTGAATCTTTGAAACTGGCCTGTCGGCAAGCTGAGAGGAAATGGAGGAAAACTTACTCAGACAAGGATAGGACTGATTGGAAGGTGCTACTAGGGGAATATAGAAAGGAAATCAACCTGGTCAAGTCGGAATATTTTGCCAATATTATTTTAAACTCTAAAAACAATTCACGGACAATCTTTAAAATAGTGAAGGACATGACTGCCCCTGAATGTCTGCAATCCAAAGTTCTGCCGACCCAAGCCCTGTGTGATAGCTTAGCCATTCATTTCTTGGAAAAAATAAGCAACATAATTGATGGATTAAGACGCACCGATCTACCCAGTTGTAAAGACTCTGTGGACAATCACACTGAGGCACTGGAGTCGGGCAGGGCCAAAGTAACAGAGATGGGCTTATCACCCACCTTGGACCATTTTGAGCTTTTTTCGGAGGACACTTTTCACAGAATTGCAGGGAGTGTATCCTCGGGGTCCCCTTTAGATCCCCTTCCTAACACAATCTGGAAGGAGTTGGGCTCTGAGCTCTTCCCCCTTCTTCGACAGATTTGCAATAGCTTTCTGACTTCTGGGTCAGTGCCAGCTTGTTGGAAGAAAGCAGTGGTTACTCCACTTCTGAAAAAATCGACTCTAGACCCAACTTGTGCGGCTAACTACAGACCCATTTCTCTCCTTCCCTTTCCGATAAAAATCATTGAACGTCTGGTTAGCAAAAGTCTGTCTGAGTTCCTCGAATCCAATTCCAGGCTGGATGATGTCCAATTTGGTTTTCGACCTAGCCACGGAACCGAGACTGCACTTGTGATCGTATTAGATGATCTTCGGATGCGGGCAGACAGAGGGCAATCAGGTATTTTAATTTTGCTCGATCAGTCTGCCGCTTTCGATACGGTCAATCATGAAATCTTGCTGACCAGACTGGAAGAAATTGGGGTGTCTGGTATTGCCCTCAATTGGTTTCGATCCTACCTCTTGGATAGGTGTCAAGCGGTTTCCCTTCCACCGTATCAGTCCAAGTTTTCTGAAGTCCACCACGGCGTTCCACAGGGGTCGGCGATAAGCCCCATTCTTTTCAATGTTTATATGCGACCCTTGGTTGGAATCATAAAAATGCATGGTGTGAGACTTGTGAACTATGCCGACGACACTCAAATCTTTTTTCTCTCTAGAGGGTAATCACTCTATCCCATTGACAGCCATCCACGACTGTATGCGAGATACTGCCCAATGGCTAAGAGCAAATTCTCTTCAGTTTAATTCGGGCAAAACTGAGGTTCTCTACTGCACCACCAGGAGGATTTCCCCCCCTTTTCCTGGAAATCTCTGGTCATCTATATCTACGCCTACCTTGGTGCCGGCTAAAGCTGTACGCAATCTGGGAGTTATGCTTGACGCTACTCTAACTCTGGAAATGCATGTCAATAAGGTGGTAGGGACCTGTTTTTCTTTGATTAAAGCCCTGAAGAAAATTTTTCCACTACTACCAGAGGCGGCTAGAGCACTGGTCACTGGTGGTATTATCCTCAGTAGACTAGATTACTGCAATGCTCTATTGTTGGACGCCCCTAAATTTTTGACTGAACGCCTCCAGAGAGTACAGACCATGGCGGCCAAATTGGCACTGATGAAACCACGTCGGTCATCAGGTTCGCTGGCTCTTGCTGAGCTTCACTGGTTACCGCTAACGCAGAGGATCCAGTTTAAGTCCTTATGCCTGGTTTTTAAGGCCTTGCATGGACTAGGACCCATACCCCTTCAAGAGATCTTTACGTGGTATATACCCACCAGGTGTCTTCGTTCTGCCACTGCCTACTTGGTGAAAGTTCCAAAGGTTCGGAAAGCCAAGTCAGGGGGTAGAGCTTTTAGCTTTGCTGCAGCTAAGCTCTGGAATGGCCTTCCCCTGGAACTCAGACAGTCTTATGATCTTCTGCAGTTCAGGAGAAAACTTAAGACATGGTTGTTCCCTAGAGCTTAATAATCTTCCGTATGGTTCTATTTGCTCTACTTCTGTTCTCCCCTAGCCACATGTCAATGTATCATGTACTGTAGCGCCGAGATGCCCGTTGGGTGATTGTTGCGCTTTATAAATACTCTATACAATACAATACAATACAATACAATACAATAAACTGTTTACCTCATACCTGTCTCTACTTACTGGTGTAGTCAGCCCTTCCCCTAAAGCATTTAGCACTGGTGACAAGAGGGATAACCAGGCATAAAGGAACCAGGAATTATGTAGGATTCTAACTATAAACTTAACATTGTAACACAAAAGAACACTGGGAAGAGCAGGCTAGACCCCTACCACGCGTAGACAGAAGCTACTGCCTTACATCAGCAAGGCTCGCCTCTCTGATGAAGGCCCCCTCAAAAGAAAAATTACATAGGGGCTAATACTAAGTGATACTGAGGTAGGAGCTGTGAGTCTTCTATCAGACACTCGGGGATTAGAAACCAGACCCAGTATTCATTTCCCGAAGGCAGAGCCTGAAGGTCTTAATCAATTTGGAAGGAAACTCAAAAACACATTATCAGATTATAGCCGGCCAACAACTGTTTGGATTCTATAGCATCTATACAATTCGAAACATTGCACTCAAATCGATATAATGAATTGAAGAGAATGAAAAAATTGTGAAAATGAAACTGAGTAAAATTTGATTAAGTAAAAGATTAAGGAACGAACAATTAAAATTCAATTGATTGGATACATTCAATGGTTTGGCAGTGCAACTTGAATAGGCACCTAAATGTGGTTCTTTTATGGTCAGTTTGTTGCAGCGCAATTGGGTGGAGCCTTAATCAAGTATGCACGCTTATTCTGTGGAAAAAGCAGAAATGGGAGTACGTGCAGAAATGCATCTCACGATCTTTGACACTCACAGGATGATTTTTTCCGACCTACAAGTCAGAGTGCACCCATGGATTAATTGGGATAATATAAAAACGAAATATTGGCATAATATGGACATAGGTACAATGACGAATTACACAGGTGTTGGGTTTCCGGACACAGATGACCATGACGAGCATCGTGAGGCCATCGGACATTGAGGGTGCAATATTGAATAGCAGAAAGTGAACTTTTATATCTATGAACATTTTTTGTTTCGAATCGTATAGATGCTATAGAATCCAAATAGTTGTATTTTGGTGGGTGTAAGACTTGATGATTACTAACACTCACTTTACAGGATGATGTCACTCCCAATTGGGGTACACAGGAGCGTAGGATATTTCACATGACCCAGGAAAATGAATGCTGGTATATGTAGTATTCACTGAGGAATGATGTGATCGAGGCCGGGCCCGTTACAAAAGAAGTCCGTGGTTTGGTGCAGAGCAAGCACGTGATTAATTATCTGATTGGGGTGGGGTGTTAAAAAGCCAAGTTAAGTTTACTGCAGCTGAGTGAGTCACAAAGGTGGTAGAGATGTGTGCTGCAGCACTTCGAGCTTGGATGGCATGTGAAATGTAGTTGGTAACAAATTTAGGATGTTTAATAGATAATAGTTTGAGAAAAAGGGATTAAGTCTGTTCGTCATGTCATTTGATTTGCGATTTGATGTGTAATCAGCATGATAATGGTCATGTTATGTTACATAAATTTCTAATGCGCACAGATACTCACAAGTGTCCCGGTGCGATGCCTTGCGGGGTAAGAAAATGGATATTAAACGAAGAAATGTGTTTTCAAGTTCCTCATAAAAGCCACTGGGTCCTGAATATTACGCAGGGCGAGAGGAAGGGCATTCTAAGCAACAGCAGCCTTCAGAGCAAAAGAGCTGCCCCATAGTCTCTGGTATTTAAAGCGAGGAACCTGAACAAAGCGTAGGGACATAGCCCGCAGGGGTCGCAAAGGAACATTAAAAGAAAAACATTTCTGCAAGTAAAAAGGACCACTACTGTGAAGAGCACGATGGGCCAGAACCAACGATTTAAATTTAACTCTATCAATTGTGGGGAGCCAGTGTAGTGAGCACAGCTGATGGTGGACGCTGTTCATGGCAGAAATACCCAGTAGGAGTCTGGCTGCCTTATTTTGGACCACCTGGAGCTTTTTCAACAGGTAGCCCGGAATACCAACATAAAGAGCATTAGCGTAGTCCAGCCGAGACAAAATCAGTGCACAAGTAACCGATTCCCTCGCCGCCTTGGGAAGGAGAGGAAAGAATTTTCTTTGGGTTTTGAGAAGACCAAAACAAAAGCCGGCCAGCTTCTTAATATGCATCGCAAAGGAAAGACTCCCATCAAACCACACCCACAGATTTTTAACAGGCTTCCCTGTAGAAGTGGGCAAGGGGAACTCAGGGGGCCAGAGAGAATCTCGGAAGTCGGAAGGAAATTTCCCAAAGAGGAGAATCTCAGACTTCTCTTCATTGCACTTGAGTTGTGCATCCTCCAACCTCCCGAGGCTTTTTTCTTCAGTGTAACGACGATCGATGCGCATGGCGCGCCGTTGTCATTACACTGAAAGTGCGGGGAAGAACAAGTTACTAACCTTCTGTAACGATATATCTGTAAGAGACATACTGGCACATGCATCAAGCTAGGATTTTGCGAGTCCTTAATAGCGAATATTAAGGATTCGCAATTAAGGACTCGCAAAATCCTATGCATGTAGGAATCGCTATAATAATAGTGATTCATACACATTCCTTATTTGCGAGTCGCAAATAAGGAATAGCTTCCCATTCATTCCTATGGGCCTACCATAAGAATGAATGGGAAATTGCAAGCACCAATAGGTACTCGCAAATTGCGCATGCAATTTCAGGGTGCAAGGGTGTCAAAAGGACACCCTGTTGCACCCCTTGAATTGACCTCTGCACATATGTTGCACACACACATGCCCTAAGGGCATGTGTGTGCGCAACATGAAGCTTTGAAAAATGCACAAAAGTGCTTTTTTCAAAGGATTTGCAAATTACCATGAAGTTCAAATTCATGGTAATTTGCACACCCTATTAGCGAAATCGCTAATTTTTTTACTTTAATGCATGGCATTTAAGGAATCTCAATTTGGGATTCCATAAATGCAATCGCAATTTAAGTAATCGCAATATAAAGATTACTTAAATTGCGATTTTTGCATTTGGGATGAAGCATCCCAAATGCAAAAATACCGGTCACAAAGGGGCAGATTCTGAGAATCCGCCCATTTGCAACCGGCTTTTCTTTTGATACACATGCCTGATAGATTAGTTATAGATTCCTTACCTTAGAATTGCCCCCAGGCCTCAGACTGGATCCAGAAAGTTTTTTGTCAGCAGTACCCCTGCGCATCGGAAGGTGGCGCCAGTCGGTTCCGCGATCCTCGTTTGCATACTGGTCGCCGGGATGACATCGCAGTAGCTACTTAGACGCCGCCCTCACATGCTGACGTCAGTTCTGTACACGAGATTCCACACCAGAAGCGCAGAGCAATGCAAGACATGGAACACTCATGCACAAAACTACGACCCTGAAAGGGAGTCCTTAACCCTAGAAATCAGTTGGCAGAATGGGGTGGATGGGTGGGGCGGTAAGGGATCTATAACTAATCTTTGCCTCTTACAGATATATTGTTACCGAAGGTAAGTAACTTGTTCCTCTGAAAGAGACAATTTTTTATAGATTCCTTACCTTAGAATAGATACCCCAGCAATACCAACCCCAGAGGTGGGTCTGCGGACCAAGTTCACACCAGAAAGTCCTGAAGAACAGAACGGCCAAAGAAGCTTTCTCTCCAGACTTGGCTGTCTAGGCAGTAGTGTTTTGTGAACGTGTGCAGCCATGCCCACGTAGCTGCCTGACAGATGTCATTAAGGGGGACTACACACCCCAAAGCAGTGGTAGCTGCCATCGCTCTGTTGAAATGGGCACGTAACCCCACTGGAGGCTCCTTCTTTGCCAAGGAATAGCAAGCTTTGATGCACAAAACGACCCATCTAGAAATGGTCCATTTGTGCATAGCCCGACCTTTTTAGGCACCCACGTAGCCAACAAAGAGCTGGTCATCAAACTGGAATTGCTTTTTGCGATCCAAATAAAATGAAAGTGCACGTTTTGGATCCAGACGGTGGAGCCTCTCCTCTTCTTTGGAAGGATGCGATGCAGAAAGAAGGTGGGCAAAGTGATGGTCTGTCCAATGTTGAAAGGAAAAACCACTTTGGGAAGGAAGGAAGGACGAGTTCGAAGGACAACCTTGTCCAGATGAGCAGCCAGAAAAGGAGGTTTAGAAGAAAGAGCTTGGAGCTCACTCACCCTGTGCGTAGAGGTGATGGCCACGAGAAAGGCTGTTTATAAAGTCAGAAGCTTGAGAGGACAGTTATGCAGAGACTCAAAAGGAGCACACATAAGATACGTAAGAACCAAGTTCAAGTCCCACTGAGGCATCACAAAGGGAACAGGAGGAAAAAGATGAGTAGTGCCCTTAAGGAAACAATTTACAACAAGGGACTTGAAAAGAGAAGGCTGATAAAGAAGCCTGAGAACAGCTGAAATGGCCGAGAGGTAGCCCTTTAGAGTGCTCAGAGCAGAGCCCCGCTGGGCCAAAGAAAGGATGAATAAGAAAACCTCAGAAAGAGGGGCAGAAAGGGGATCCACAGCCTTTGATGTGCACCATGCCACTAATTAGTTCCATCTGCAGGCGTAAACCGTCTTAGTGGAGGGACACCTGGCTGCCAAGATAACATCATAGACTTTGGGAGGAAGGTCGAAAGCTGCCAACTGTCGCCACTCAATCTCCACGCAAGGAGGTGGAGGCTGGACAGGTTCGGGTGGAGGACTGTCCCCTGCTGCTGCGACAGAAGATCCTCCCGAAGAGGCAGTCGGATTGGAGGATTGATGGCCCTGTGTAATAGCTAGGGATACCGAACCCTTCATGCCCAATCCGGAGCCACAAGAATGACTTGGGTCCGGTCGCACCTGATCTTCTTCAGCACTCTTGGCAGAAGTGGTGTAGGTGGAAAGGCGTATAGAAGACCGCAACTCCACTCATGACGAAATGCGTCGCCTAGCGAGTGTCACCTTGGAAATTCCAATGTGCAGAATTGTTGACATTGCGCATTCTCTTTGGTGACGAATAGATCTAACCAAGGCTCTGCCCAATGCTGAAAGAGACCTTGCACCACCTCCGAGTGAAAACACCATTTGTGATCCATCATGCACCTGCGGCTGAGTTTGTTAGCCCTGGTGTTCAGAGAACCTGCTAGGTGTTGAACAACCATGGATATTCCTTGATGTTCCAGCCATGTCCAAGAGATGGAGAGCCTCTTGACAGAGGGTCCATGACCCCACCCCTCCTTGTTTGTTGCAGTACCACATGGCGGTGGTATTGTCCGTGAACACCTGCACTACTCTTCCCTGGACAGAGGGAAGAAATGCTTTGAGTGCAAGACCTCTGATCTCCACCTCCCCCATGTGGCCACCCCATCCCAGAAGTGATGCATTGGTCACCACTGTGAACTCTGGATGGGGAAGGGAGAGGTATCTGCCATCGACCCAATCCTAGTTTGTTGTCCACCAATGCAATTGGTGTGCAGTGCCCTCCGCAATCTGGACGCAATCGGACAGGTTCTCCTGATGTTGTGCCCACTGGAACTTCAGGTCCCACTGCAGAGCCCGCATATGCCATCTGGCATGGTCCACCAGCAGGATGCAGGAGGCCATCAGGCCCAGTAGCCGGAGGGTCATCCTGATCGAATCCCGGGATAGAGGCTGAAAGATTGGAATCATAGCCCGAATATCCCAGACTCGCTGTTCGGGGGGATAGACCCGAAACTGCATTGTGTCCAAAACCACTCCGTCCTACAAGACCAATGCTACCATTCAGTCTCCAGGGTCGAGGGTGGACAAGACCTGAGCTAGCATCAACATTTTGAACTTCTCCTTCCGGAGGAAGCAGTTGACATTCCTGAGATCCAAGATAGGACGCAGGCCTTTGTCCTTCTTGGGCACCAGAAAGTAGTGGGAGTAGCAACCACGACCTACTTCTGGGACAAGAACTCGGTCGATGGCTCCTTTGGCTAAGAAAGCCATAACATCCTGTTGGGGAATGGCCAGATGATCCTCCGACATGCAATGGTACTGAGGTGGCATGGCTGGGGAGGAAGTCTCGAAGGGGAGGGAATAGCCCCTTCGGACTATCTGCAAAACCCACCTGTCCGATGTGATGGTGCACCAGTGGGGAAGTTGATGGCGAATCCTGCCACCCACTGGTTATTGGTGGCCCTGGAAGGTCAGACTAGGAGGGTTTGCAGGCTACTGCAGAGGGGGCAGTGGTGGACTTGCCTGCTCACTGGCCCCCAGACCCACAACAGTGGTTCCAACGTCCCCGGCCACGCAAGGGCTGAACCACTTCTGCTGGCCTGTGGTCCTGGGAGGAACATGGTGGGACACCCCTTTCGCAGCCACGAAAGGGGCGAAAAGCAGACTGCGCAGGGCTAGTGGTGGAGAGGGCCAAGGACTTGGCCATAGCCCGTGCGTCCTTGAAGCGCTCTAGTGCGCTGTCTGCCTTGCTGCTGAACAGGTGATGGCCGTCAAAGGGCATGTCCATAAGGGAAGCTTGGACATCCCCCGATAAGCCAGTTGACCTCAGCCAGGCGTAGCATCGAAGGGCTACAGACATTGAAATCATTCTACTTAGCGAGTCGGCGGTGTCCAGTCCACAGTGTATGGTAATCTGCTCTGCATCTCTCCCCTCGGCAACTGCACGGGAGAGTATGACCCGGGCCTCCTCTGGGTGCTGGGGCAGCACCTGTGCCACCGTATTCCACACAGACTGGGTATAACGGCCTAACATACATGTGCTGTTTACCAACCACAGTCCCAAGCTGGAGGAAGAAAACATCTTCTTCCCAAGATGATCCAGCTTTTTGGATTCCCTATCAGGTGGTGCATTAGGGAATGTGGCTTTGGATGCGGAGGCTTGGACCCCCAAACTTTCAGGGGTGGGGAGTTGGGAGAGGAAGGTGGGGTTGCCCGGGGCCGGGCGGTGGCGTTGGACAATCATCCAATCCACAGGAGCCCCTGTGTTGGGCCTGGACCAGGTGCCCAAAAGGATGTCGGTTAGGGCTTCATTGAACGGCAGCAGGGGCTCTGAAGAGTTCGCCGCCGGCTGAAGCACCTCTGTAAAGAGGTTAGTCCGGACTGCCACCCTAGGAAGCTCGAGGTTGAGAGCCTCGGCCGCCGTACGCAACACCAATGCGTAAGAAGCTCCCTCCTCTGTAGCCTCAGTAGGAGGAGACAACATGCCAAGGTCTGGGGAAGTATCTATTCCTTCTCTCCAGTCCGGTTCATACTCCAACTGGTCAGTTAGAGGGTCTCCAGACCCCTCCCAGTCCTCCTCACCCTCCTCTGGTTGCATCTGGCCTGATTGGAGCACCAGGGTAGAACAAAGGCACAAAGGTACCCATCGACACCGGTCCGGCTCCATGTCCACTGCAGGGCAGAGGCCGGGGTCAACGCCAGCTGGGGAAACAACCTGCATCAGCTGCGGACGTGGTGCTGGTGAAATTGGCACCAGGGGAGGTGTAAATATGTCATCTGGATCCAGGCCTGGATCCAAGGAGATCCTGCAGGGCTGGAGCCGCCGGCATCGAAGGCCCAGGGCCCCCAGTCGAGTCCGCGTGACCCAAAGGCAGGCTGGCAGAGTTGGACTGCTCAAAGATGGCATGCATCACTTCGCAAAAGGTGCAAAGCTGGGCTGGGGTTGCTCTGGGTCCCGGGAGTCAACCCTTCAGGCTCCGCACGCGAAGCCACAGGAGGGGTACCTCCCACATCCCACTTTGCGTCGGCCGACCAACAGGGAGAAGTCGAAGCGCGACGATGCTTCTACTTCATCTTGTGCTTTGACTTACCTGAGGAGTGAGAAGACTTTGAAGAAGACTGGTGGTGGTAGCTCCTCGACCGGTCCCTCGACCTCCCACGCGACTGGGACTTCAAACGGCGCGGAGCCAACTGCCTGGCCTCGAGATGCTTTCGGCACTGTTCCCACAAAGACTTCAGATTCATGGTCAGGCAGTCGGAGCACAACTTTGAACATGGTCACGCTCTAGGCAAAACAAGCGTGCACGGTGCGGAACCGTCACCAACATCAGTCGGCTGCAGGAGACGCAAGCCTTGAAACCAGGCATTCCTGACATGCACCAAGAGTCGAAGGCTCAAAAAAGTCAGTCAAATAGTGACTGGAGGTACCACTCTCTCCGGATCTGCGCTTGCTGGCGCGGAAAAAGAAAGAACTGACATCAGCTTGCGATGGCGGCATCTAAGTAGCTACCGCTATGTCATCCCGGCAACCACAATGCCAACAACGAACGCGGAGCCGACAAATGCCACCTTTCGACGCGCAGGGGTACTGCTGGACGGAAAACTTTCCGTATTCAGTCTGACGCCTGGGAGTAATTCTAAGGTAAGGAATCTATAACTAATTGTCTCTTTCAGATATGAGCTAATCAGCTCATTTCACCTTCACTGCCTATGTGGTTGGAGGGCTATCTCAGTCCCCCGAGCACGTAAGCAGACAAAAGAGGTATCATTGGAAAGGGGAGAATCTCTTTAGTGAATCCCTGCTTGGGGATTACCATAGGAGGGCAATCCCAAGCGGGGAGATACCCACTAGATATGAGGGGGGCGGCCCCTTGCGCTACAGTTTTTATTCCCCCATTTATTAATGGCCATTTGCAGTCTTTCGCCTCCCCCTTCGGAGCTGATGGCGGCAGTAGCCCTCATTCTGGTACGGAAATCACAATAGAAACCAGGGATTTTTGTCAATACTTAGGGGTGGAGGCTGCCCTAAATAATTATAATGCCTCCACCCCTACCAAAAATTGCCGCCATCTTTCTGCCCCCATGCTGTGCAGATTGGGGAAAAGTCTATGCTCTGCTCCCCCAAGGGGCAGATTGGGGGCTGGAGAACCTCACCACCATCGAACTCAAACAATGAGTCAAAATGCCAACCACTCAACAGGACACATGCTCAACCCCGTCTTCTCTGCAACACCTCTGAGCCACACTGGATCGACCACCACTGAGTCCCCTTCTCTTTCACCAAACTCACCATATACCACCATGCCTACCTCAATACTCACAGAAGCTGGAACAAAGTCACCCAAAGACCAGCTCACCAACTCCCTCAGTAAGACCCCACCACCAACATCCATGGAAGCCAACACCGCAGCATGCAACCTCCACCGCTGGATCTCCTACTGTGCCAACACACTGGCCCCCCTTAGGTACCCTCAGGTAAACAGCCCTACAAGAAAGCCAGCTGATTCTTCTCCACCCTCCAAGAGTCTAGGTGCAGGGATTATTACCCTCAATCTGCCCCTCTAGGGGGAGCAGAATTCCACTAGGCACCAGGGATTATTGTTTTTTTTAATAATAGATGGGTGGAGGCTGTCTACAATTGGCTTGCAAATTCCCCCACCCCCCAAACCCTGATAATAACAGTCATTCTGCCCCCAAGGGGGAAAGATGGGGTAATTACCCTGATCTTGCCCCTGGGGGCAGAAAGCCCAATAGGCACCAGATACCTATTTTTTCATAGTGTAGGGGTGGGGACTGCCTTGAAGGGGCATGCCGATGCCTTTGTCTCCTTCCCCAAAAAATGAGCACAGTCTTTCTGCCCCCCTGGGGGCAGATATGGGCAACAGCTCCTGATCTGCACCCCTCAGGGGCAGAAAGCCGACTAGACACCAGGGATTATTTTACTTAGTGTAGGGGCGGGGCTGTGCAGAATGGGCTTGCCAATGCCACTACCCTCCCCCAAAAAATGGGCACAGTCATTCTTCCCCCTCCGGGAGACAGATCGTGGTTATTACACCCAATCTGCCCCATTCCTGGTGGGGGTAGAAAGCCCACTAGGTACCAGGGATATGTTTAGGGGCATGTCAGGCCCGACCCCATACTCAAGGGTCGCTGCCCTTTTTTTAGGCACACATTTTTGCTGTTTCTTCCCCCCTTGGGGGCAAATCAGAAAAATGTTTAGGCTCATCTGCCCAAAGGGAGCCAGAAAAGCACTAGATCCCTGGGAAGGTTTCTGTGTGTGTGTAAGAACTGGCGCTTGGCTGACAATCTGCATGTTCTGGCATTTGGCTGGCTGTGTGTGTACTGGCATTTTCCAGGCAGTGTGTGTAGACTTGCCCTTGGCTCTGGGTGTGTGGACTAGTGCTTGGTAGCGGTGTGTGTGGACTGGGACTTGGCTGGTGGTGTGCATTCGATGGTGCTTGGCTGGCAGTGTGCATGTATGACGCTTTGCTGGTGTTGTGCATGGACTGCCACTTGGCTGGTGGTATGGCTGAACTGTAGCTTTGCTTATAGTATGGTTTGCATGGACCCCCCAGAGTTTTCTTTCCCAGAAACCACTGCAAACCTCAAATGTAGCTAAAAGTCACATTTCCCTCACATGTCTGTGTGGGAAAGGTGAAGGATCACCGTACTGCCACAAATCTCTTACCATCCAGCCCTCCCCTCGATGTCCTCATAAAAATGATACTTGTGTGGTTGCCCAAAGCAGAGTCAGCCTAAAAACATATTTAAAAAATGTCACTTATGGACACACTTTGGTTTCCCCCTCAGTTTTTCATTTTATAAGTGTTTAGGCTGACTCTGCTTTAAGCACCCACACAAGTGAGGTATCATTTTTATTGGGAAACAGAAGGTGGTAGGAAATTCGGGCTGGAACGCTGAACCTACACAGAAATGTGAGGAAAATAGGATTTATTAGCTAAAGTTTAGGTTTGCAAGGGATTCTGTGTAGGAAAATGTTGGGGGATTCCCACAAGCCACACCTCCCTGGACTCCATCGGGTGTCTTGTTTTCAGAACTGTCTTGGTTTGGTAGGTTTACCTAAATGGCCACCACACCTGGGGAAAAAAAACCAGATGCCCCCTATCTATCACAAAACAACCTCTTTTTGGAAAGGATGCACCTGCGTTTTAGTCCTGGGCTCGGCATCCATATATGTAAACCTATCAAACCCAGACATTTATGAAAACTAACTCCTGGGGGAAGACCAGGAATGTGTGGCTTACATGGATTCCCCAACATTTCCATGCCCAGAATCCCCTGCAAACATCAAATTTAGCTAAAAACATTACATTTTCCTCACATTTCTATGTAGAACAGTTGTGGAATCACTGGGCTGATACATATTTCCTACCACCCAGTGTTCCCTTAGGTTTTCCAATAAAAATGGTACCTAACTTGTGTGGGTGGGCCACATGTCTGTGACAGGGAAGGGCTTAAAACGTATTGTGGAGACATCAAAATGATCTATCAAGAAACAACCTGGTTTTGCAAGAGGGGCACCTGATTGTTTTATCTCAGGCTCGGTGGCCATCTAGGGAAACCCCCCAAACCCAGGCATTTCTGAAAACTGGACACTTGGGGGAGTCCAGGGAGGTGTGACTTACATGGATCCCCTAAAATTTTCTTACCCAGAATCCCCTGCAATCCTCACATTTTGCTGAAAAAAAACATATTTTCCTCACATTTCTGTGCAGGAAAATTGTGGTATCACGGGGTCGACACATATTTCATACCACCCAGCATTCCCTCAGGTCTATCGATAAAAATGGTTCCTCACTTGTGTGAGTTGGCCAAGTGCCAGCTACAGGGAAGGGCTTGAAAAATACTGTGCAGATATCAAAATTGTCTAATACAAACTGACCTGGTTTTGCAAGGGGGGCCCGCCAGGAAAACCTACCAAACCCATACATTTCTGAAAACTTAACAGTTGGGTGACTTGGTTGGCTCTCACCAGGTTTTCGTACCCAGAATCTCCTGCAAAGCTCAAACTTTCCCCCCAAAACACTTTTTTCTTTTCTGTGAGGAGAAGTCCTGTAATCTGCAGGCAGCCACAAATGTACTATCACCCATCATTCCCCTAAGTCTCCAAAGAAAACTGGTGCCTCACTTGTGTGGGTGGGCCAAGTGACTATTATAGGGAAGGGCCCAAAATGTATTGTGGAGACATCAAATGTATCTATCACAAAACAACCTGGTTTCCCAAAGGGGCGCACCTGCGTTTTTGGTCCCGGGGTCGGTGGCCATCTAGGGAAACCCACCAAACTCAGACATATCTGAAATCTAGACACACGGGGAGTCCAGGTAGGTGTGGCTTATGTGTATCCCCCAATGTACAAACCAGCATGGAGGCACCTGCTATCCTTGGTAAGAAAGCCTGTAGGGAGAGGAATATGACTTTGAGCTCCAGAATGTTGATATGTTTCAGTTTTTGAGTACTGGACCATTTGCCCTGAATCTGGAGATCTTGTAGGTGGCCTCCAAAGCCTTCCATAGAGGAGTCCATTGTTATAATGAAATCTGGAATCAACTGGAGAAAGGTAAGACCTTTTGAGAGGTTTGTCCTGTGATACCACCATTGCAGGGCTTCCTTCATGGCCGGAGTGATATGTAGCGTGTCTTCGAAGGATCCTGATGTTTGCAGCCACCGATGATGAAACTCCTCCTGAAGAGGTCTCATCTTTAGCCTGGCCAACGGAACGAGGTCTATTGCTGATGTGCACATGCTTAGGAGCGATTTGTACTTTCTTACAGAAACAGACTGTTTTCTTGAAATGGCCAGCGCTAACTGCTGCAGACAGACTTGTTGTGCATCTGAGAGGAAGGCTTTGCACCGGACTGTGTCTATCCCGGAGCCCAGAAATTATATAACCTGGCTGGGAAGAAACAATGATGTGTCTTGACTCACCGTCAGTCCTAGACTGTGGAATAGCTGAAGACAAGCCTCTGTAGTCTTGGTTACTTGTCGTGTCTTTTGTGTTTTCATCAGCCAGTCGTCAAAAATGGGGAAAAATTGGTGGCCTTGAAATCGCAGACCTGCATCTACTGGGGCAAGGCACTTGGTAAATATCCTTGGTCAGATTTGAGGCTGAAAGGGAGGACCTTGAATTGGTAATGGGCACCAGCTACCATAAACCTGAAAATGTTTCAATATTTTCGATGGATGGGAATGTGGAAGTATGCATCTTTCAGATCAAGGGAGGTCTTAAAGTCCCCTCTGTTGAGGCAATCCAGGAAATCAGCTAGTGGTTCTATCCTGAACGTCTGTTTCCTTAGGAATATATTGGGCTTCCTGAAGTCCAATATTGGTCTCCACTCCCCTGATTTATTTTTTATTACGTAAAAAAAAGAGTGAAAACCTTATCCTCTTTGCAGCAACTGGCCCTCTGTGATTGCTACTTTTGAAAGCATGACCTTGGCCTCTTTGTGTAATAAATGAAGATGAAGGGGGAGGAGCTCCCGTGGGTGGAGTAGTGGATGGTCCCTCTGTAAACTCCAGGGTATTGCCCAAGGCTACTAGATCCAATACCCATTGGTCCATAGTTATGTCCTTCTACTGTTGTGAATAGTTGTAAATTCTCACACCCACTGGATGAGAAGGATGGGAAGCTGGCACCCGATCTTGTTCATTGTTTTCTGCCAGTGTCTCGGCCATGGGTGGGTGCTCTGTTATGGCCCCCCTGGTGAGGGAAACTAGCCGTCAATGTTTGACAGTATGTAGTAAGATGGTAGTTCTGTATGTATGGTGGCTGATAGGCCTGATATTGTTGTGATCTTTAGAACCACCTTTGTAGGCAGTGAAGCAGCGACCTCTGGCTTCTCTAAATGGCAGTTTCCTGTACTGCATGGTGCCTAAGGATTGTGCCATATCTGTGATGGTTTTTATTACTAGGACGACCTCATCGATGTGTTTGCCATACAAAGAGTCCCCATCGAAAGCCATATCCAATATCTTTGTTTGGGCTTCCGGCCTGAAGGTGGTGGCCTTTAACCACCCCTTGCATCATAACACCGTAGCACCCGCTAGCTACCGATAGCCTGCGTTGGCTATGTCCATCCCTCAGTTAATGGTTTCTGATGCTGTGTGTCCCACCTCGAATAAAATACTCCTGTCTTCTTTTTTTCTGTCTTCTGGAATGAGGTCTAACATAGAGCCCATGTCAGACCACATTTGATGGCCATATTATCCAATTATTGCCAAGGCATTAGCTGCCCTAACCATGACAGCTGCCATACTTGAGAACCGTTTTCCCATAATGTCCAATCTACACCCTTCCTTATCAGGCGGAGTTATGATGGAAATGGTTGGATTCCTAGATCTTCTCTGTGCTGCCTGCGAGATGACTGAATCCAGTCTTGGGTGACCTGTTAGGCAAGAAGGGGAATCCTCTGGAGCCCTGCATGTTTTATAAATCCGAGGGAGTACAGCAGGTATTGTAGAAGGCGTTTTCATAATGTTCCCTCCGTCCTGCCAGATGTAATCTATTATGGGAATGGAGAGCAAACATTGTCTTGTTTCCTCCTTTAAGTCATATAGGCAGCTGTCTGTTTGCTTCACTGTCATTGGCAGATGGAACCTGGTGGTCGCTCGCTCTATTATATTATGGAACCCTCCAATGTCTTCTGGGGGAGAGTCTGCTGGGTGATGTGGAGGAGAAGAGGGTGTGGGGATAATGCAGTCATCCCAATGATCCGGCGATGGTAGCAGATTCGGTATTTTACCTTCTTCTCCTTCCTCATTTAAGGAAGACAGGCCTTCTGTGGGAGGCACAGCGATCAGTTGTCAAGGTGTGATCCTAGGTGTCATAGGTGGTGACAATGTTTGTGTACTTGGGGGCTCCGATTGAGGAGGAGATGGTTCATGTTGGTCAACTCTGAGGTGAAAATCTCTGCCTATAAGCAGACAGCATCGCCTGAAGATCCTGGATGAGAGAAGGTGGTAGATGTGACATGTTTCTAGGATGAGTCTCTGGAAGGAAGTCATAAGGTTTCTAATGGTGAGGTGGAGTAACATATGTTTGCTGATCATACTGGTCCTTATCCTCATAGTCATTGCCATGTTCCTGACATTTAACAGGTAGTTCAGACAGGCTATGAGCTACACCATGTATGCCATCATTCTCAGAATCTTCCAAATCCAGCAATTGAGAAGGAGGTGAAGGTGACACCTTGCTGAGAGAAGTTACCTCCGGCCGTAGGAAAGTTTTGGTAACTTTAGTTATGTTTACTGTCATCGACAGTGACATTCCCACCCAGCATTCCCCCGATTCTCCCGAGTAAAATGATACCTCACTTGTGTGAGTGGGTCAAGGGCCTGCGACTGGGAAGGGCCAAACCGTCGAGATTGGGGGATAGCACAGCAAGCTCTAAGCGCTACATTTTTTAAATATACTTTTTAGGCTGACTCTGCATTCGACACCCACACAAGTGAGGCATCATTTTTATCAAGAGACCAAGGAGAATGCTGGTTGGTAGGAAATGTGTGCATCTGTGGTGATCCCAGACAGAAATGCAAGGAATTTTTTTTTTTAGGTAATTTTGAGGTTTGCAGGGGATTCTGGGTAGGAAAACAGTGAGGGATCCATGCAAACCACACCTCCCTGGACTCACCCAGGAGTGATGTTTTAAGAAATGTCTGGATTTGGTAGGTTTCCCACAATGGGCACCGATCCCGAGACCAAAAACGCAGGTCTCCCCCTTACAAATTCAGCCCGTTTTGTGATAGATCATTCTGATGTCTCCACAATAGGTTTTGGGACCTTCCCTGTTGCGGGAATTTGGCCCACCCACACAAGTGAGGTAGCATTTTTCTCAAGAGACCTGGGGAACGTTGGGTGGTAGAAAATTTGTGTCGGCCCAGTGATCCCACAACATTCCCACTTAGCAATGTGAGGAAAATGTGATTTATTTAGCTAAATTTGAGGTTTGCAGGAGATTCTTTGTAGGAACAGTTTACGGGATCCACACAAACCAAATCTCCCTGGACTGCCCAGGGTCTGTAGTTTTCAGAACTGTCTGGATTTGGTAGGTTTCCCTAGATGGCCGCTGAGCCCCCCTGGATCAAAAATGCAGGTGAACCCCTTGCAAAACCGGTTGTTTTGTGAAAGATAATTTTGATGTCTCGACAATACATTTTGGGCTGTTGCAGGTACTTGGCCCACCCACAGAAGTAAGCTAGCATTTTTATTGGGAGACCTGGGGGAATGCTGGGTAGTAGGAAATTTGTGTCGGCCTGGTGATCCTACAACTTTTCCCTGCAAAAATGTGAGGTAAATGTGTTTTTTAGCTAAATTTGAGGTTTGTATAGGATCCTGAGTAGGGAAAACATTGGGGGATCCACGCAAGCCACACCTCCCTGGACCCCAGGTGTGTAGTTTTCAGAGATGCCCACCAGCCCTGGACCGAAAACTCCGGTGACTCCCTTGCAAACCTAAGTCTTGCTTGTGAACGATAATTTTGAAAACTCCACAGTACGTTTTAGAAAATTTCCTGTCGAGGTCACTAAGCCTACCCACATAAGTGAGGTACTATTTTATATTGAGAAACTTGAGGAAATGCTGCGTGTGTGGATGTTTGTGGTTCCCCACAGATTCCGGAGCTTTCCATCAGAGAAATATGAGGAAAATGTTTTTTTTTTCAAAGTTTGAGGTCTGCAAGTGATTCTGGGTAACAGAACCTGGCGACAGCCACACAAATCTCATTATCCTGGATTTCTGTGTGTGTATAGTTTTTAAAAATGTACAGGTTTTCTAGGTTTCCCTAGGTGTTAGCTGAGTTAAAGTTCAAAATCCACAGCTAGACGCATTGCAAAAACAGGGTCAGTTTTCACTTGAAAAATGTGATGTGTTCACACTGTTTTAGGCCGTTTCCTGTCACAGGCAGTAGGCTTACCCACACAAGTGAGGTACAAATTTTATCAGGAGACTTAGGGGAATGCTGGGTGGGTGGAAGGTAGTGGCTTCCAGAAGATTCCACAACTTTCAATCACAGAAATGTGAGTACTTTCCATCACAGAAATGTGAGGAAAATGTGTTGATTTCTTTTTTTTTACAAAGTTTGGGGTTTGCAAGGGATTCTGGGTAACAGAACCTGGGGAGAGCCACACAAGTCAACCTATCCTGGACTCCCCTCGGTGTCTCGTTTTAACATGTTTTACAGGTTTTCTCAATTACCCTAGGGGCCGGCTGAGCTAGGGTCCAAAATCAACAGCTAGGTACATTGCAAAAAAAGGGTCAGTTTTCACAGGAAAAATGTGATATATCCACGCTTCGTTTTGGGCCATTTCCTCTCGCAGGCACTAGGCCAACCCACACAAGTGAAGGACCATTTTTATCGAGAGACTTGGGGAATGCTGGGTGGGTGGAAGTTTGTGGCTCCCCACAGATTCCAGAATTTTCCATCACAGAAAAGTGAGGAAAATGTGTTTTATTTGACAAAGTTTGAGGTCTACAAGGGATTCTGGGTAAAAGAACCTTGTGAGAGCCACACGCGTCACCCCATTCTAGATTTTTCGGGGTGTCTAGTTTTAAAAAATGTACTGGTTTGCTAGGTTTCCCTAGGTGCTGGCTGACCTAGGATCCAAAATCCACAGCTAGGCACATTGGGAAAAAAGGGTCAGTTTTCACTGGAAAAATGCGACATGTCCACACTGCATTTTGGGCCATTTCCTGTTGCGGGAACTAGGACTACCCACACAAGTGAGGTACCATTTTTATTGGGAGACTTGGGGAAATGCTGGGTAGGTATACGTTTTGGGCTCCCCGAAAATTCCAGAACTTTCCATCACAGAAATGTAAGGAAAGTGTATTTTCTTGCAAAGTTTGAGGTTTGCAAGGGATTCTGGGTAACACAACCTGATAAGAGCTCAGAAGTCACCCCATCCTGGATTCCACTGCGTGTTTAGTTTAAAAAAATATACAGGTTCATTAGGTATCCTTAGATGCCCACTGAGCTAGGGTCCCAAATCCACAGCTAGTCACATTGCAAAAAAAGGGTCAGTTTTCTCTGGAAAAATGTGATGTGTCCACGTTGAGTTTTGGGCCATTCCCTGTGGGAGGCACTAGGTCTACCCACACAAGTGAGGCAGGATTTATATTGGGAGCTTTGGGGAAATGCTAGGTGGGTGAATGTTTTTGCCTCTCCGTGGATTCCAGAACTTTCCATCACAAGAGGCCCTAGTGTGAAGCACTATTTTATCTGGAAATATCGTTGGAAATGGAGGCTGGGATGATAAGGCTGCAGCTCTCTCACCATACTGGCAGATGTTATCGCCACTAGAAATGCTGACTTGATGGTGAGCAGCCGAAGGGGACAATTATGAAGTGGCTCGAAAGGAGCACACATCAGAAATGTGAGTTCCAAATTATGGTTCCACTCAGGCATAATGAAAGGGTAAAGTGAGAACATATGTACAAGACCTTTAAGGAACATATTTACAATAGGGGATTTAAATAAAGAGGGTTGGTCAGGCAGATGCAAAAAAGGCAGACAGAGCAGAAAGGTAAGCTTTAAGAGTACTCAGAGCCAAGCCCTGCTGGGCAAGGGTAAGGAGAAAAGGTAGAATAGCAGACAGAGAAGCAGAAAGAGGGCCAATAGACTTGTCTGTACAATATAATACAAATTTGTTCTACCGGCAGGTATACAAGGTCTTGGTAGAGGGATGCCTGGCTGCACGAATAACATTTCAGACTTCAGGAGGAATGTTAAAAGCTGTCAATAAGTTGCTGCTCAATCTCTATGCAAGAAGGTGCAGAGTTGAGTGGTTCGGGTGGAGGACCCTCCCCTACTGCTGAGACACAAGATCCTCCCGAAGAAGCAACCTGATCAAAGAACCAATGCTCATGCTGAGAAGCTTGGGATACCAGACTCTCTGTGGCCAGTCTGGAGCCACAAAGATGACTTGGCCCAGTTATTCCTGATTTTCTTGAGAACTCTAGGCAGAAGTGGTATGGGGAGAATGGGGTACAGAAGGCCTGAGATCCACTGCAAGCATCTGCAAGCGAAAGTCGCCTTGGGAAGTCCACATTAAAACTGCTGACATTGCGCGTTCTCGGCTGGAGGCAAACAGAACTAACCAAGGCTCTCCCCACTTGCAGTAATCATGAATACATACAAGTATATAAAATACATGATAATAAAAGGATGCGTACTCCTACGATGTTGCCCTAAATAGATGTACTTAAGTGTACCTAGCATGTGTGTAGGTGTTAAGCCAAGAATCCCTCTAGGAAAAAGTCAACCCCATTACCTGAAATAAGAGGCTGTGGGACCCCGTCTTAGTCTCGGGTTGGACACCCCGCGAGGGATGTTAGACCACTGCGAGCTGGAGTGTCTGCATGCAGGAAACTCAGCGTCTCGCGTCAGTGTGTCGGCCGGTAAGTCCTGGTCTCCTCTAGCTATCTTAGCAAGATGCGTTGTACATATACCCATACGTCTCACTGGGGGCTCTACATTGCTGTATTACTTTGTCGGACTTAGGATGACGTCGAGAATGAACTTTGTACATAGATATTATACAGGTGATGTTAGTCCTGCTGTGCTTCCAAGAATCCTCATGCATAATGTATCGCCTGAAGATCCTGGATGAGAGAAGGTGGTAGATGTAACATGTTTCTAGGATGAGGCTCTGGAAGGAAGTCATAAGGATGCTAATGGTGAGTTGGAGTAACATACGTTTGCTGATCATACTGGTCCTTATCCTCATAGTCATTGCCATGTTCCTGACATTTAACATGTAGTTCAGACAGGCTATGAGCTACACCATGTATGCCATCATTCTCTGAGTCTTCCAAATCCAGCAATTGAGAAGACGGTAATGGTGACACCTTGCTGAGAGAAGTTACCTCCGGCCGTAGGAAAGTTTTGGTAACTTTAGTTATGTTTACTGTCATCGACAGTGACATTCCCACCCAGCATTCCCCCGATTCTCCTGAGTAAAATGATACCTCACTTGTGTGAGTGGGTCAAGGGCCTGCGACTGGGAAGGGCCAAACCTTCGAGATTGGGGGATAGCACAGCAAGCTCTAAGCGCTACATTTTTTAAATATACTTTTTAGGCTGACTCTGCATTGGACACCCACACAAGTGAGGAATAATTTTTATCAAGAGGCCAAGGAGAATGCTGGTTGGTAGGAAATGTGTGCTTCTGTGGTGATCCCAGACAGAAATGCAAGGAATTGTTTTATTTAGCTAATTCTGAGGTTTGCAGGGGATTCTGGGTAGGAAAATAGTGAGGGATCCATGCAAACCACACCTCCCTGGACTCACCCAGGAGTGTTGTTTTACGAAATGTCTGGATTTGGTAGGTTTCCCACAATGGGCACCGAGCCCGAGACCAAAAACGCAGGTCTCCCCCTTACAAAGTCAGCCCGTTTTGTGATAGATCATTCTGATGTCCCCACAATAGGTTTTGGTACCTTCCCTGTTGCGGGAATTTGGCCCACCCACACAAGTGAGGTAGCATTTTTCTCATGAGACCTGGGGAACGTTGGGTGGTAGAAAATTTGTGTCGGCCCAGTGATCCCACAACATTCCCACTTAGCAATGTGAGGAAAATGTGATTTATTTAGCTAAATTTGAGGTTTGAAGGAGATTCTTTGAAGGAACAGTTTACGGGATCCACACAAACCAAATCTCCCTGGACTCCCCAGGGTGTGTAGTTTTCAGAACTGTCTGGGTTTGGTAGGTTTCCCTAGATGGCCGCTGAGCCCCCCTGGATCAAAAATGCAGGTGAACCCCTTGCAAAACCCGGTTGTTTTGTGAAAGATAATTTTGATGTCTCGACAATAAATTTTGGGCTGTTGCAGGTACTTGGCCCACCCACAGAAGTAAGCTAGCATTTTTATTGGGAGACCTGGGGGAATGCTGGGTAGTAGGAAATTTGTGTCGGCCTGGTGATCCTACAACTTTTCCCTGCAAAAATGTGAGGTAAATGTGTTTTTTAGCTAAATTTGAGGTTTGTATAGGATCCTGAGTAGGGAAAACATTGGGGGATCCACGCAAGCCACACCTCCCTGGACCCCAGGTGTGCAGTTTTCAGAGATGCCCACCAGCCCTGGACCGAAAACTCCGGTGACTCCCTTGCAAACCTAAGTCTTGCTTGTTAAAGATAATTTTGAAAACTCCACAGTACGTTTTAGACAATTTCCTGTCGAGGTCACTAAGCCTACCCACAAAAGTGAGGTACCATTTTAAATTGAGAAACTTGAGGAAATGCTGGGTGTGTGAATGTTTGTGGTTCCCCACAAATTCCGGAGCTTTCCATCAGAGAAATATGAGGAAAATGTTTTTTTTTCAAAGTTTGAGGTCTGCAAGTGATTCTGGGTAACAGAACCTGGCGACAGCCACACACATCACATTATCCTGGATTTCTGTGTGTGTATAGTTTTTAAAAATGAACAGGTTTTCTAGGTTTCCCTAGGTGTTAGCTGAGATAAAGTTCAAAATCCACAGCTAGACGCATTGCAAAAACAGGGTCAGTTTTCACTTGAAAAATGTGATGTGTTCACACTGTTTTAGGCCGTTTCCTGTCACAGGCAGTAGGCTTACCCACACAAGTGAGGTACAAATTTTATCAGGAGACTTAGGGGAATGCTGGGTGGGTGGAAGGTAGTGGCTTCCAGAAGATTCCACAACTTTCCATCACAGAAATGTGAGTACTTTCCATCACAGAAATGTGAGGAAAATGTGTTGATTTTTTTTTTTACAAAGTTTGGGGTTTGCAAGGGATTCTGGGTAACAGAACCTGGGGAGAGCCACACAAGTCAACCTATCCTGGACTCCCCTCGGTGTCTCGTTTAACATGTTTTACAGGTTTTCTCAATTACCCTAGGGGCCGGCTGAGCTAGGGTCCAAAATCAACAGCTAGGTACATTGCAAAATAGGGTCAGTTTTCACAGGAAAAATGTGATATATCCACGCTTCGTTTTGGGCCATTTCCTCTCGCAGGCACTAGGCCAACCCACACAAGTGAAGGACCATTTTTATCGAGAGACTTGGGGAATGCTGGGTGGGTGGAAGTTTGTGGCTCCCCACAGATTCCAGAATTTTCCATCACAGAAAAGTGAGGAAAATGTGTTTTATTTGACAAAGTTTGAGGTCTACAAGGGATTCTGGGTAAAAGAACCTTGTGAGAGCCACACGCGTCACCCCATTCTGGATTTTTCGGGGTGTCTAGTTTAAAAAAATGTACTGGTTTGCTAGGTTTCCCTAGGTGCTGGCTGACCTAGGATCCAAAATCCACAGCTAGGCACATTGGGAAAAAAGGGTCAGTTTTCACTGGAAAAATGTGACATGTCCACACTGCATTTTGGGCCATTTCCTGTTGCGGGCACTAGGACTACCCACACAAGTGAGGTACCATTTTTATTGGGAGACTTGGGGAAATGCTGGGTAGGTATACGTTTTGGGCTCCCCGAAAATTCCAGAACTTTCCATCACAGAAATGTAAGGAAAGTGTATTTTCTTGCAAAGTTTGAGGTTTGCAAGGGATTCTGGGTAACACAACCTGATAAGAGCTCACAAGTCACCCCATCCTGGATTCCACTGCGTGTTTAGTTTTAAAAAATATACAGGTTCATTAGGTATCCTTAGATGCTCGCTGAGCTAGGGTCCCAAATCCACAGCTAGTCACATTGCAAAAAAAGGGTCAGTTTTCTCTGGAAAAATGTGATGTGTCCACGTTGAGTTTTGGGCCATTCCCTGTGGGAGGCACTAGGTCTACCCACACAAGTGAGGCAGGATTTATATTGGGAGCTTTGGGGAAATGCTAGGTGGGTGAATGTTTTTGCCTCTCCGTGGATTCCAGAACTTTCCATCACAAGAGGCCCTAGTGCGAAGCACTATTTTATCTGGAAATATCGTTGGAAATGGAAGCTGGGATGATAAGGCTGCAGCTCTCTCACCATACTGGCAGATGTTATCGCCACTAGAAATGCTGACTTGATGGTGAGCAGCCGAAGGGGACAATTATGAAGTGGCTCGAAAGGAGCACACATCAGAAATGTGAGTTCCAAATTATGGTTCTACTCAGGCATAATGAAAGGGTAAAGTGAGAACATATGTACAAGACCTTTAAGGAACATATTTACAATAGGGGATTTAAATAAAGAGGGTTGGTCAGGCAGATGCAAAAAAGGCAGACAGAGAAGAAAGGTAAGCTTTAAGAGTACTCAGAGCCGAGCCCTGCTGGGCAAGGGTAATTAGAAAAGGTAGAATAGCAGACAGAGAAGCAGAAAGAGGGCCAATAGACTTGTCTGTACAATATAATACAAATTTGTTCTACCGGCAGGTATACAAGGTCTTGGTAGAGGGATGCCTGGCTGCACGAATAACATTTCAGACTTCAGGAGGAATGTTAAAAGCTGTCAATAAGTTGCTGCTCAATCTCTATGCAAGAAGGTGCAGAGTTGAGTGGTTCGGGTGGAGGACCCTCCCCTACTGCTGAGACACAAGATCCTCCCGAAGAAGCAACCTGATCAAAGAACCAATGCTCATGCTGAGAAGCTTGGGATACCAGACTCTCTGTGGCCAGTCTGGAGCCACAAAGATGACTTGGGCCCAGTTATTCCTGATTTTCTTGAGAACTCTAGGCAGAAGTGGTATGGGGAGAATGGGGTACAGAAGGCCTGAGATCCACTGCAAGCATCTGCAAGCGAAAGTCGCCTTGGGAAGTCCACATTAAAACTGCTGACATTGCGCGTTCTCGGCTGGAGGCAAACAGAACTAACCAAGGCTCTCCCCACTTGCAGTAATCATGAATACATACAAGTATATAAAATACATGATAATAAAAGGATGCGTACTCCTACGATGTTACCCTAAATAGATGTACCTAAGTGTACCTAGCATGTGTGTAGGTGTTAAGCCAAGAATCCCTCTAGGAAAAAGTCAACCCCATTACCTGAAATAAGAGGCTGTGGGACCCCGTCTTAGTCTCGGGTTGGACACCCCGCGAGGGATGTTAGACCACTGCGAGCTGGAGTGTCTGCATGCAGGAAACTCAGCGTCTCGCGTCAGTGTGTCGGCCGGTAAGTCCTGGTCTCCTCTAGCTATCTTAGCAAGATGCGTTGTACATATACCCATACGTCTCACTTGGGGCTCTACATTGCTGTATTACTTTGTCGGACTTAGGATGACGTCGAGAATGAACTTTGTACATAGATATTATACAGGTGATGTTAGTCCTGCTGTGCTTCCAAGAATCCTCATGCATAATGTATTGCCTGAAGATCCTGGATGAGAGAAGGTGGTAGATGTAACATGTTTCTAGGATGAGGCTCTGGAAGGAAGTCATAAGGATGCTAATGGTGAGTTGGAGTAACATACGTTTGCTGATCATACTGGTCCTTATCCTCATAGTCATTGCCATGTTCCTGACATTTAACATGTAGTTCAGACAGGCTATAAGCTACACCATGTATGCCATCATTCTCAGAGTCTTCCAAATCCAGCAATTGAGAAGGCGGTAATGGTGACACCTTGCTGAGAGAAGTTACCTCCGGCCGTAGGAAAGTTTTGGTAACTTTAGTTATGTTTACTGTCATCGACAGTGACATTCCCACCCAGCATTCCCCTGATTCTCCCGAGTAAAATGATACCTCACTTGTGTGAGTGGGTCAAGGGCCTGCGACTGGGAAGGGCCAAACCGTCGAGATTGGGGGATAGCACAGCAAGCTCTAAGCGCTACATTTTTTTAATATACTTTTTAGGCTGACTCTGCATTGGACACCCACACAAGTGAGGAATAATTTTTATCAAGAGGCCAAGGAGAATGCTGGTTGGTAGGAAATGTGTGCTTCTGTGGTGATCCCAGACAGAAATGCAAGGAATTGTTTTATTTAGCTAATTCTGAGGTTTGCAGGGGATTCTGGGTAGGAAAATAGTGAGTGATCCATCCAAACCACACCTCCCTGGACTCCCCCAGGAGTGTTGTTTTATGAAATGTCTGGATTTGGTAGGTTTCCCACAATGGGCACCGAACCCGAGACCAAAAACGCAGGTCTCCCCCTTACAAAGTCAGCCCGTTTTGTGATAGATCATTCTGATGTCCCCACAATAAGTTTTGGGACCTTTCCTGTTGCGGGAATTTGGCCCACCCACACAAGTGAGGTAGCATTTTTCTCATGAGACCTGGGGAACATTGGGTGGTAGAAAATTTGTGTCGGCCCAGTGATCCCACAACTTTCCCACTTAGCAATGTGAGGATAATGTGATTTATTTAGCTAAATTTGAGGTTTGCAGGAGATTCTTTGTAGGAACAGTTTACGGGATCCACACAAGCCAAATCTCCGTGAACTCCCCAGGGTGTGTAGTTTTCAGAACTGTCTGGATTTGGTAGGTTTTGCTAGATGGCCGCTGAGCCCTGGATCAAAAAAGCAGGTGAACCCCTTGCAAAACCCAGTTGTTTTGTGAAAGATAATTTTGATGTCTCGACAATAAATTTTGGGCTGTTGCAGGTACTTGGCCCACCCACAGAAGTAGGCTAGCATTTTTATTGGGAGACCTGGGGGAATGCTGGGTAGTAGGAAATTTGTGTCTGCCTGGTGATCCTACAACTTTTCCCTGCAAAAATGTGAGGAAAATGTGTTTTTTAGCTAAATTTGAGGTTTGCATAGGATCCTGAGTAGGGAAAACATTGGGGGATCCACGCAAGCCACACCTCCCTGGACCCCAGGTGTGCAGTTTTCAGAGATGCCCACCAGCCCTGGACCGAAAACTCCGGTGACTCCCTTGCAAACCTAAGTCTTGCTTATGAACGATAATTTTGAAAACTCCACAGTACGTTTTAGACAATTTCCTGTCGAGGGCACTAGGCCTACCCACATAAGTGAGGAACCATTTTGTATTGAGAAACTTGAGGAAATGCTGGGTGGGTGGATGTTTGTGGCTCCCCACAGATTCCGGAGCTTTCCATCAGAGAAATATGAGGAAAATGTTTTTTTTTTCAAAGTTTGAGTTCTGCAAGTGATTCTGGGTAACAGAACCTGGCGACAGCCACACAAGTCACATTATCCTGGATTTTTGTGTGTGTATAGTTTTAAAAAATGTACAGGTTTTCTAGGTTTCTCTAGGTGTTAGCTGAGATAAAGTTCAAAATCCACAGCTAGGCGAATTGCAAAAATAGGGTCAGTTTTCACTTGAAAAATGTGATGTGTTCACACTGTTTAAGGCCGTTTCCTGTCACAGGCAGTAGGCTTACCCACACAAGTGAGGTACCAATTTTATCAGGAGACCTAGGGGAATGCTGGGTGGGTGGAAGGTAGTGGCTTCCAGAAGATTCCACAACTTTCCATCACAGAAATGTGAGTACTTTCCATCACAGAAATGTGAGGAAAATGTGTTTTTTTTTTTTTTTACAAAGTTTGGGGTTTGCAAGGGATTCTGGGTAACAGAACCTGGGGAGAGCCACACAAGTCAACCTCTCCTGGACTCCCATCGGTGTCTCGTTTAACATGTTTTACAGGTTTTCTCAATTACCCTAGGGGCCGGCTGAGCTAGGGTCCAAAATCAACAGCTAGGTACATTGCAAAAAAAGGGTCAGTTTTCACAGGAAAAATGTGATATATCCACGCTTCGTTTTGGGCCATTTCTTCTCGCAGGCACTAGGCCAACCCACACAAGTGAAGGACCATTTTTATCGAGAGACTTGGGGAATGCTGGGTGGGTGGAAGTTTGTGGCTCCCCACAGATTCCAGAATTTTCCATCACAGAAAAGGGAGGAAAATGTGTTTTATTTGACAAAGTTTGAGGTCTACAAGGGATTCTGGGTAAAAGAACCTTGTGAGAGCCACACGCATCACCCCATTCTGGATTTTTCGGGGTGTCTAGTTTTAAAAAATGTACTGGTTTGCTAGGTTTCCCTAGGTGCTGGCTGACCTAGGATCCAAAATCCACAGCTAGGCACATTGGGAAAAAAGGGTCAGTTTTCACTGGAAAAATGCGACATGTCCACACTGCATTTTGGGCCATTTCCTGTTGCGGGAACTAGGACTACCCTCACAAGTGAGGTACCATTTTTATTGGGAGACTTGGGGAAATGCTGGGTAGGTATACGTTTTGGGCTCCCCGCATATTCCAGAACTTTCCATCACAGAAACGTAAGGAAAGTGTATTTTCTTGCAAAGTTTGAGGTTTGCAAGGGATTCTGGGTAACACAACCTGATAAGAGCCCACAAGTCACCCCATCCTGGATTCCACTGCGTGTTTAGTTTTAAAAAATATACAGGTTCATTAGGTATCCTTAGATGCCCGCTGAGCTAGGGTCCCAAATCCACAGCTAGTCACATTGCAAAAAAAGGGTCAGTTTTCTCTGGAAAAATGTAATGTGTCCACGTTGAGTTTTGGGCCATTCCCTGTGGGAGGCACTAGGTCTACCCACACAAGTGAGGCAGGATTTTTATTGGGAGCTTTGGGGAAATGCTAGGTGGGTGAATGTTTTTGCCTCTCCGTGGATTCCAGAACTTTCCATCACAGAAATATGAGGAAAATTGTTTTTTTTACAAAGTTTGAAGTATGCAAAGAATTCTGGGTAACAGACCTGGTGCGAGCCACACAAGTCACCTCATTCTAGATTCCCCTGGGTGTCTAGTTTTAGAAAGTGTCTGTTGCTTTTCCAAGACTTTGCATGCCAGAAGCGCAGAACCATGAAATGAACTGACACTGGTTTGTTCAACCGAGGGCCCTGAAAGGGATCAACCCTAACCCTAGAAACATTTCCCCAGTGTAGAGAGTACGGGTGGGTCGGAAAGGAATCTACGGTTAAATCTGGTCTCTACCGAGGGTAAGTATATTTTTCATCTGATAGAGAGATCTAGTTACAGATACTTTACCGTAAAATACATACCCAAGCAATACCATCCCAAATGTTGGACTGCAGGCACTAGACTACCTCTGTTTCACACCGCTTGGTCGCTAAATGTGTGTAGAAGAAGCTACATCACTTTCCGCTCATCATCTACAGCCTATTTGACAATTACCTTTACAGAGACTTATATGGACTAGGATAGAGGTTAATACACCTGGTAACATGTTTTAAACCTCACTTTTCCCTACCATTTTAATTAGAGAGGCAGATCTCTCAAGCCAGGCCTATTCCAAAATGAAAGGCTGACTCCCGTCATGCAACTCTTCTAGGTGCCGGCATTTTTCTAGATACCTCAAAAAGTGTGTCAGTGCCTTTTTAGGGGAAAGATGACACATGTAAAGAAGCCTATCTGTAGTAGACTACCTCTGTTTCACACCACATGTTCTTTAAAAATGTGTAGAAGAAACTGCATGGGTCACTTTCTGGTCATTATAAAGGGCAGCCGGGTATGAAAATATGTATTCAACTGCTCCCACAAGGTCTGCCTAGCAAACAGATCTGTGCTTCTGGGATTGAATGCTAAAGTTGCTCGTTTGTATTTGATTTCTATATTTATGAGGCATTTGGAACGTTTATTTTACAAATGCTGAAAGTAAAAGCGAATGTGTGTTGTGGCATATGCCTCTGGATAGCACTTAAATGATTCTTCATCAAAGCTGGAACACACAATCAGGGGTACTGTCAGGAAAGTATTACAAAACATGTGCAATATTTACACCTGTGTATGCTTTCAAAAACTGTTTACCAGCTCAGCATGCCAAAAAACAGCAAGAGGCCTTTTGCTCAGGAACAGCACATTTGCACTCTGTGGATTTAAAAGGTATATCATGTTCAAATCACTCTTCAAATGTCATAAAAGGCACCGATGTTAAAAAATAGACCTTTTCATCAGCTTCAAAAATGCATTGAACGTTTTTAGGTCTAGCGTTAGCCAAGGCTTTTTTTAAAAATTAAAATAATGCACATAATCTACTCACTTGTAGGGAATTCCAGCCAGACCTCATCAGTCACTGGTCTGTTGTTGTATCAATTAGATTTTTATTCTGCCTACTACAGCATTAGGCATAGGGCAGTCACAAAGAGCACGTCAATACACAAAGTACTTCCCTTCAGTTCAAGGGACTGCTATGGCAATGCATGCATTTTCAGGCTAGATAAATATTTTGAGGTTCTAGTAATTGCCACATCCATAAAAAAAAATATGATAAAACACAACAAGCATTGACAAAGCCAAAAGGTTAAGCACCAATTTCAGAGCTATTGGCTTTGTCAACATGTACTTCATTACCACTCCAAGTATAAATCATTGACGTGTTTGTATCACTGCTTCTGTTGCCAGTTGCAATTGACACCCTTGTCTGGTCCACAGCACGCTACATACAACAGAAGGAACAGGCTTTGGTGGGGGGCACATTAGCACTTCACGAGGGCTCTTTACATAACGCACACAACATCTGCACTTTAGGCATGGTTTAGTCAATCTGTGCATGTGTGGATACATTCTGCAATTGGATCAAGCATACATTTTAGGCACAGCACACTGCACACAACAAAAGGAACAGGATTCAGTGTGGGACACATTAGCAGATTTTTCACAATCCATCGCCAGTGTGGTTTTGTGCACACAGCAAGTCACATTTCAACTCTTTGTAGCTAGCTGCCGTTGGTGTACACCTACATAACTCCTACCCGATTCCTTCTCTACAGGTTCCATTACTAACTCAAAGGCAGTTTTCGAGACAGCAGTGATAACATCGACAAACAAACCTTGTTTTTTTGTACAGACATAATTTAACAAGAAACCACATAATTGTACTCAACAACACAATTACATAATACACCACATACATTCTATCCACAGCACATAATTCAACATCATACCTAAAATACAACAGCACACCTCTTAATTAAGCTCCACTACATAACACCCCACAACACAAAATACTATTCCACATATTTACATTACATGATACACAATCCCACTACACATAATTACAATGCAGTCAATACCACATAATTGCTATCCACATAATTCCACAGAACACCATACCACATAATTCCACTACACAAATCCACTCCACACCACACAAAGCCATGTCACACAATTCCACACCTAACCATTCAAAACCAACACATATTATTCCACTATACACCACATACATCCACTCCACTCCATAAAATATAGGTAAAACACATTTACAACACCAATAGCTCTAACTGTGGTTTTAATTTATTTTCTAAAGCATATGCTTTTGGCTTAGATGGTCTGTATTAATTACAAATCATGCGATAAATCATGTTTGGGGGTCACTTGTAGGCCTTATCTGTTAATATATTTTGCTATTTGGAAAAAATGCAAAAGGTTTAAATAACTGGGCACAAAAAACTGCATTTACATTTATGGCTACAATTGGTGTATGGAAGGTGAGGTGAGTGCATTTTTAAACTTTACAAACATTACCTATTTTTACACACACAATTGCACAGTTACACATCACACAAATAAACTCTTCAGGTTTCCATTACACGCCATATACTTCAACAAGAAACCACATAGCACAATTACATAAAACACCACAGACATACAATCCACACCACATAATTCAACATTGCATCACAAATTTACTGCAGCACATCACAAAATAAAACTCCAAAATTCTTGTCACTCAACAACGCAAAATGTCATACCACATAATTACTCTTCATAACACATAATCCCACTCCACATAATTCCTATACACTAAATACCCCAAAAATTCTATCCACATAATTCAACTGCACAACATATCACAAAATTCCATAGCACACCACATATATCCACTCCATTCCAAAACACAAAAAGAATAAACAATTGCATTTACAACACCAATAGTTCTAACACTCGCAAATGCGAGACCAGCTTTCAGGAATCCCACTGTGTAGGACTTACAGGAGAGACAAGGAGGGCGTCTTGACCCCCAAGGTCCCTCAGGAGTAAAGTGGACTTTAACCCCAACCTGTAGTACACCATGAGCTGTGATTGCAGAGTGGTGGAGAAAAAGGACGTGGCCTCCAAGGACCTATTAACAATCCGCTGTGTGGGACTTATTGGATATAACAGGAGGGGTAGTTGGCACCCAAGGACGTCCGTGGGGGGCAACTACCCATCCTATTACCTCCAATAAGTCGCATACAGCAGAATTGCATAGACCTTTTAGCAGGGCACACCCCCTTTCTCCACCACTCTACATACGCAACTCCTGGCACACTACTAGTTGGAGGATGAAGTCCACTTGGCTATTGAGGGTCCTTCGGGCCAACTAACCCTCCTGTTACCTCCAGCAAGTACCACACAGTGGGTTTGCTGAGAGGTTTTCAGTGACCAAGCCACCTTTGTCCTCCACTTTGCAAACGCACCTCCTGGCGCACTAGTAGTTGGGGGATGTAGTCCCATTGGCCTTTGAGGGTCCTTGGGGACCAACTAGCCCTCCTGTTACCTCCAGTGAGGCACACACAGTTGGATTGCTGAAAAGTGGAGAGGCCATGCCCCCTTTCGCCACCACTCTGCAAACGTGCCTCCTTGCCCACTGGTGGTGGGAGGATGAAGTCCACTTTAGTCCTGAGGCCCTTAGGGGGCAAGGGGACCTCATCCTCCCACAAGTAGGGGCTGAGAGGTGTTTTTGCAGTGTGGTGGAGAAATGGGGCATGGCCTCTGATCACCTCTCAGCAAACCAGCTATGTTGGCCTTAATGGAACTAACACGAGGTCTTGTTAGCCTCTAAGGATCCTCAGCAGACAAGGGGATTTCATCCTCCACCCAGCAGCATGCCAGGAGGCATGTTTGCAGAGTGGTGGAGAAACAGGGTGAGGCCTCGATGAGTTGTGTCGTACTTTGGTATTTGGGACCACGTAGAAGACAGGGCCCTACCCCTGTTTATTCATGTCTTAGCAAACCGCGATTGGTCAATGCGGTATTTACAAGCGCTTTGCATAACGTCCCATTGCCAAATGCACTATGTATACGTTATTATACATTGACTCCGTGGGTTCCATCTTGGAGCGGTGGCCATCTTGTCATTGCCCTCACATAGACAAACACATTATAAGCCTTTAGAATACATGTACTTTCTGCTTGACTTCTCCATGACCTGGGCAGCTGGTCTCCGCTGCCCCAGGTCAGTCCGGTCTCACGAGCTCCCCTTCCTCCGGCCACCTGTGATTAGCATCAGGGCTTGACACACCATAAAGTCCTTTCATCGCACACAAGCCTCCGAATAATCACTTTCGCACCTGCTTGTTCCTGCTTTATGGCCTGTTTCTCAAAACAGGAGATGCTCATGTTTATTGGGGTCAGATGTGGGATCTGAGCCTTGCTCGGTAAATAATTGCGGGCTGGCTGAACTGAAATGTGAGATTGCAATCATGACTCTGCTTGTTCTTTGAAGTAAAATATGTGAATGACCAACTGCAAGAGAAGGGCGGTGTTGCCCAGAGCATAATATGCATTATAAAAGAGAACACTGGTTTTCGTTCTGGAGACTGCCTCATTCAGTTGCTAAGGCTTCTGTGCGACGTAGTCTCACTCATTTGAGTATAATAAAGATGTCTTTTCATATTTCAGCTTCTGTTGCCAAGTTCTTTGTGCAAGATATGCAGAAATTTATAATACCACATCAGGAAGTACTCGAAGTCATAGGGTGCTACCCCTAGCACCTCTGGAGTCTCAAAAATTGGAGTACTTCAGTTGGCGCCCACCAGTTAGGGCCTCATCAAAGAAGTGACTTTCTGTGGGAGTGATCTGGTCAGGAGACTGAAATCTACTGGAAGGACAGAACGGGATTCTACCAAGAAGGTACTCTGTGCACAGGGATTCTGGAGATTCTTTGATTATGTAGTCCGGTATATTTCTGCTCTTCCTGATTTTGATCCTCCACATGATGTCACTCAAAAGGTGAGAAAAAGAACCCAATTGGCGTGAGTATTATAAAAGACGTTTGGGCATGTAGAACTTGACAATTAGAATTTGGATAACCTTTTGATTATTAAGAATAAGAATTAAGTATAAGTGGGTCGCTCCCAGTCAATTTGGTTCTTTGGGTCTTTAATTTGGTTATCGCAATTACCAAAGCCGAGGGGTTGGTTTCTTGGTTTCTGATTTGGTCATTGCAATTACCAAAACCGAGGGTCTCGCATATTTGCGAGTTTATTGGTAGAGATAAGCCCTTGAAGTTTGGAGCTAGATTAGTGAGCTATAAGATGCCTGATCTTAGCAAATTTGGAAATGTAGCTTTTGGTTTGTATAAGTTTGGATATGCGAATTGCAATTTGTGTAGGCAGGTAATGAGGAGATATTTCTCCATTTGGTTTTGATTATAATACTTGCGTTTTCCGCAGTATTTTTGGCATGCCTGTTTGTAAGCTCACATGGAAAAATGTGTTGCTTTTTGTTTTGAAAGGTACCATAGTGTAGGAAATATCTAAATAGGTTATATTTAAAAACATATTTCTTCCTTGGTGATTTTGTATCCCCAGGGAATTAAAATATGACATAATACAAAAGGATCCTTCGTTCTGCGCAGTTTCACGAATGAAGATATACACAACGATTTTGTGTGGTGTTCTGCTAGGCAGAGCTAGTGAATTGAGCGCATTCACTACTTCTTGGACATGCATCTGTCTGTTCATGCAGCCTTTTGGAACACTATTGAAAAGCGTTGCTTGTAAATATGACCTACAACAGTATTTGCAAATGGTTTGTTTCAAGTATAGTCTGTGAGCTGTTCTTTCTTTCTGTCATGCGTACTGATTTATAAGTTAACTGTGTGTTTAAATGTCTGTGGTTTTTTTATCATTAGCGCAACTTCTGTAAGTAAATTGCGACGGCGCTATTTATGAAAAATGGCTAAAGCGCGCTGTATTGTCTGTTTACCCCCTTTCTGTTTATGTCTGAAATGAGCTCAATATGTGTTTGTGGGTTTTCTGATGTTTCCAGTCTGTTAAGTAGTTTGCTGGTTAATTAATATCAAGTAGAAACTTAAAACAAAAATCCAGAAATGAACGATGTGATGTGCTACAATAGCTATGTGTTGCTCTTTAATTTATAGAATGAGCAATTGTGCACATATACAAAACTGCCGTTAAATGCTTAAAGGATAAAATTAGAAACACATTCAATAGATATAAATCAGGCCCCAAAAACGAAATTATCTATTTTTGCAAAAGTAAATAAATCTACAGCATTTTCCTTAGATGCATTATATTAGATGTTCACAGGCAAACTTTTCAGCTGCAGTATATTTGATAGAAATGTTCATTCAGCCAGCACCTTCCCAGTTGAACACGGGTGAAATTTGGCAGAACCGTTTTTTAAATGAAAGTGGCGCAAAAATGTGACGCGTTTCAAATTGGGCTTATGCGCTTAGGCTTGTGAGTTAAATGTGTCCAAAATTATAGGCAAGGGATGCAGCTTGTTTTTTTTTATACATGGGATTATCACAAAAACGAATAATTGGGATTTTTTAAAAGAAAATTATTAATCATGGGAAAAATTATTTTAAAAAATAAGTGCTTTTCAAAATCGTTTTTTGATATTTATAAAGCTTAATACTCATACTATGACTTCCTAGCATTAAAATTTGATTTAAGTTGTGTTGCATCACTAAAATGACAAGCATTCGCGCGTACAATTTTCCCTTGGCGCAGGCGCAAACAAGCTCATTTTTATAAAGTATGAGTTATTATTTCCAATGCCTGACTCATGGGTTATGTAATAGACATTCTGGTAATGCATATTACGCAAGAAAATTGTAGGATATTCATTTTTTAATGCTTAAAATATCAAAGTCGAATTTGGGGAAAAAAGACTGTTTCAATTGCATTTTCTTTCATTCAGAGTACTGTTTAAAGTGTCTCAGGCTTCAGTAAATGCATACGTTTAGGTTTTGATATATATTTACAGGTTGTGCCTTCTTATGATTCAATGAGTCAATGTGCCAGTACAAAGGCTTGTTTTAATATCAGGGTTGAAGGTTCTAACTTTAGCTGTGTCTGTCACGATACTACTGAACACGCTATGACAAACAAGACCTTTTTAAAAACTTGGGGAAATTAAATAAAATATGGTGTCGCAACCCGCAACTATTTGATGTTAATAAAAAACGGCCTTAATGGAGTTAGCACCCACATAGAGAAAGAGAAATGGAGAACTGTTTTTTGATGAAGGAAAAAGAGGATGTTTGTGAGCAGGTACGTGATGAAGTCAGTAATGATAGAGGGGTGGAGAAATGTAGAACTACGGTTATAGGAACTGGGTAATACGTAGGAAGGAGAAGAACAATTGGGAAAATACAATGCCGTGGAGGGAAGAGAGATGATGAAGGGGAGTAATAAAGACATGAAGAGTAGCGTGAGGAAGGTTGTATTGACGAAGGGAATGAAGAGGAATGTGGTACCGGTTTGAGTAAGTAGGAGGGGAAAGATGAGATTGCAGGTTCTAGCAGTAGGGGTGAGAATATTGTAATTACCTAACGGGAGGCACTGAGTTTCATATGCTAATATGAAAGGGACGAACAGAGCTTGAATAAAGGCAAATGACTAAATGATGAAGAAAATATCAAAACTCATTGTGAATGCAATTCACTTAAGGTTGATGAAATGTATACCATTGCATAGGATTGCAACAAGCATTTATTCTAAAAACTAGTATGTGTGTTATTAAGTCTTGTGAATTTTTCACAGTACATGTAGTTTAACAATCTGGGAATAGGGATAATTTTTTTAGCGCCTAAAAAGGAGAAATTATTTTTCAACATAGAGCGAATTATTGCAAGTTAGGAGGGATTAGGAAGGCCTTCTGGCTTTGACGAATTCAGAGTGTCAGAAGCTGGGGGTTGGGAGCTGCAGAGCAACTCGGTCAGGCTGCTGAGATGCTATCTTTAGTGTAAACAATGAGTAGGCTGCCACGTTGACTTTTATGACCTTTTAAATTAGGGCCTTGCCTCTGTGGAATGCAGAATGACCTTGCTACACGGGCCTCTAAAGGTGGGGTTTCTGGTTTCTCCATAGCATCACTAAAACTAAAGAACTTAATTCCACCGGGAAAAGGGGTTTTCTTTGAAAGTCCAAACATCATGTTAAATGCTTTGCTGATACATTGGTGCTCTAAAAAAAAAAAAGAAAATAGAATGATGCCTGCTATAGTTGCTCTTATTTAACAGAAAACGAAGTGTTGCATTAAGTCTTAGACAGAAAACAAGATGCAGCCTTTTTCTAAAATTTCTTTAAGGCTACATGCCTACGTGAAAATGCATTGCCAATTAAGACTTCTTTTTCACAGTGGAAATTGTAGGTGCCAAATTACTATGGAGTGTCAGTGTAACGATTTTTTATTTATAGAAATGTAAAACTTAAGTGGCTGGATGTTGAAAGGACTGACAAGAGGGTAACAGTTAAGTAATGCAATTTATTTTTGTGTATTTGGTTCTATCATGAATTGTTCTTGCTGGTCCTGTATGTTAGATGAGAAACAGAAAAGTTATATTTGACAGCAGATTTCCATTGCCTGGTGATCTACTGTCAAAAAGGAGGGTAAGTATTTTAAACCTGACAAATTAAACAGGCCCAAATATTGGGTTTTGGGCTGCAGTTTTACAGTGCATAAAGTACATGACATGGTGTTGTGTGTCACCGCTTTTTACATATGCTATTGTTTTGTCTATGCTTTTTGTGCTTGATATACAGCAAGTATATCTGATGGCTTTGATGTTTTGTGCGTTTTTATTATTTTTTGCATGTTTTCGTTGTATAGGGATGGTCATGACGATGCCCATCGCTACGCAACAGTTGGTTGAACTTGTTCTGGTTACTAAATTCCACAGCTAATGATATTTTCATGCTGTGAACATGAGAGGCAGCACTTTACCAGTGCATGTCTAAATTGGCTATAATGGTATTACAGAAAACTAAAAGAGATCTACAGGATCAAAGTGTGTCACCTGTCACCTGTGACCTGTCACGTTACTGCCCTTCCCTTAAAGGAACAGGCAGCCCTACATTTATGTATCCTTGATTGGACCTAAGGATGAAATTATAGATCTGTGACTCAAGGTGGCCTAATTTCTATATTACATTAGGTAATGGTGTCCTGTCTCCCTAAGTAGCATATGGCCTTTGCTTCTTAAAAGGAAACTAGGTTTTCATTTTTCCCTGCAGAAGGAACTGGAACATTAGCTAAGATTACCGTATATGGTGTAGTCGCCAGCGGTAGAGTTAAAACGTATGTGACTTTGGCCTTTTGTGTATCACCCGTACTCTTGGTGATGTCACATGCCTGACTACCACCCAAGTAAATTCTTGTCCTTCCTATAGATTTTTATTTTTTATTGCTTTTGTTTCTTCCCTGCCCAATGTCGCATTATGCTTAGTGATTGGGGATTTTAGTTGTGTCCTAGTTCCAATTCCCTTTTCCGTATTCCTTTCACCAGTCAGCCCATTTATTATTGTAGGTGTATTGTTCAGGTACATACTTCCAGACTGCAGTGATGCACCAAGAACCCCCATATTATGTACAATTCCCTTTTGTATGACCAGACTGGTTTCCAAGAATTTTCCTTAGGCCTGCTTCAATGTTTTCCAGCCTAACTGTCAGGATAGCGATAGACTGGCTAACTGACTCAATATTATAGTAAGACAAGTTTTCCATACCAATAGGAGATATCTTACGTTTACCCTTTTGAACATGACGGATTTTCAATGTCTATTTTTAATGTAGCTTTTACCCTTTTGTTCCTGCTGCTTTAATTTTCGGTGGGATCAGAAGTTTCTAATCATGCAAATATCAGGACCCTCTAGTTCTTGTCTTTTGTTTTTATATCTGACTATTAGCCTGTGTATTGCCTAGTGCACCTGATGTGAAAGGTTTCTACATGCCTATGATAATCTGTACCATGTGATTTCTCTATTGAAATGTCCTAGATAAGGAATTTAGAAACACTTATATGTAATCATTCAGAAAAAAAAAAATGTGTTTGCCCTATTAGACAATGCCACCATATGTGAAGACATCCATTTTAGATAGAATTCTCGTGTAGTTATCTACCCTTAGATGATGGAGGCTCTCACACGGAAACCCAATTGAAAAGCTTAGAGGCACTGTTTTGCCTACTGCCTTTTATTTGTGTTGCTTCCTGAGAAAGACAGTGTATTCTGGACCAAAATTGTCCCATGGCGTGTGGCCACTCCCTTGAAGGACCGCAGGCCACCTGTTTACAGTCCCCTTGTTATACAACGAACTGTTTAAAGCATCGCACTTGCTTCATCAGAAGGCGTTCAACATCAGAAAGGAAGAAGGAGCTGGTTTTGCCAAAAACCAGAATTTCAGTACAAAAGAGCGCCTGTCATGTGCTGGTAACCTCTGACAGTGTGCAGTCCCTTGAGCCCCTTGGCCTGAGTTTTTGGCCACACACACCCCCTCTTTCCCTTTGCTCCAATGGAAGTGCAGTGCACCGGCGGATCCAAGATTGACAGAAGGCACTACATTCCAGTGCCCATGAAAGAGCAGCCTGAGCGTCCTCTGATACTGAATGATGAGTGTTGGTCCCGGGTCTGCACAAGATGATCTGTGCCCATGACCAATGAAGAGCATATTATTTGTAGTGTCTGCAGCAGAGGAAAGACACAGGTGCACTGCCTTGAAACATTGAGACCGTGAGCTGTGAGTGTTTGCCAGGAGGGCACTCCAACTGAGCAGTACTTTCTTTTTTTCCATGAAAGGCTTGAATGAAGAGGCCCATGCAAAAGAAAACAACAGAAGAAGATTTGATGGACAATAGAAGCCTGCCAGAGAGGCTTTTTGAACAGGACTCTGGGCATAGGTGGTTTCACGAGAGGTTTCCGTGTGATTGTATAGACTAGGTGTTAGAAGACTGTTTGTTTTGCTGGCATTGTCTAGTATAAGCAGAATAAAATCCATTTTCTGTGGAAAGGTGCCCCCTTTTCACCTCAGAGCATTGATGAGGGTCACCACTGTTTCACCTGAACATAAAAATTATGGTTTCATTTGTAATAGTGGTTACTACTTTCTCCCGTTGTCTCTATGTTTTCTAGTGTTTTTTAAACATGACGTTGTCATTTATGGGTGGGATTGTTTTTCTCTACCCAATTGACTTCTGCACCCGCTTCTCAACCTATGTCTTTTCCCACTACTGTTTCTTTGCACTCTTTTTCACCCTTTTCCTGAACATGAGCAGGTTAAAAGATCAGAATTCGTAAGCAATTCTTCTATACAGCTTCTGCATCGACACTAGTTAGTAGTAAACATCACTAATTGTTGGGGGTGTGATCTTATGCCACCTAGATAGAGGTATTCCTTATTTTGTCCTGCCATATGTGGCCTTTGTGCTACTACATGTGTCCCGTGAGAGTCGCTAAGTAATAGGATGATGCTACAGCAACATCTCCATGACTTCATGTCTGTAGACCTGGACTAAGATCAGTATGAGTATAGTGATTGCCTATGTAAGGGCAAAAGGAGGGTCTGTCGTACTTTGGTATTTGGGACCACGTAGAAGACAGGGCCCTACCCCTGTTTATTCATGTCTTAGCAAACCGCGATTGGTCAATGCGGTATTTACAAGCGCTTTGCATAACGTCCCATTGCCAAATGCACTATGTATACGTTATTATACATTGACTCCGTGGGTTCTATCTTGGAGCGGTGGCCATCTTGTCATTGCCCTCACATAGACAAACACATTATAAGCCTTTAGAATACATGTACTTTCTGCTTGACTTCTCCATGACCTGGGCAGCTGGTCTCCGCTGCCCCAGGTCAGTCCGGTCTCACGAGCTCCCCTTCCTCCGGCCACCTGTGATTAGCATCAGGGCTTGACACACCATAAAGTCCTTTCATCGCACACAAGCCTCCGACTAATCACTTTCGCACCTGCTTGTTCCTGCTTTATGGCCTGTTTCTCAAAACAGGAGATGCTCATGTTTATTGGGGTCAGATGTGGGATCTGAGCCTTGCTCGGTAAATAATTGCGGGCTGGCTGAACTGAAATGTGAGATTGCAATCATGACTCTGCTTGTTCTTTGAAGTAAAATATGTGAATGACCAACTGCAAGAGAAGGGCGGTGTTGCCCAGAGCATAATATGCATTATAAAAGAGAACACTGGTTTTCGTTCTGGAGACTGCCTCATTCAGTTGCTAAGGCTTCTGTGCGACGTAGTCTCACTCATTTGAGTATAATAAAGATGTCTTTTCATATTTCAGCTTCTGTTGCCAAGTTCTTTGTGCAAGATATGCAGAAATTTATAATACCACATCAGGAAGTACTCGAAGTCATAGGGTGCTACCCCTAGCACCTCTGGAGTCTCAAAAATTGGAGTACTTCAGTTGGCAGCTTTTTTTTATTTGCTATTTGTTAGAAAGGGGGGTGTGTGGTCCTCCTTCCCTGAACCATTTTGGGCCCCCAGGATCCCATCCTCCAGGTCCAGGCCTTTTTTGATTTTATTACAAAAAAAGGGAGGGGGGGCCCCCTCCTAGGCCTATTTTGGCCCTGGGGACCCCATCCCCCGGGGCCTGGCCATTTTTTTTTTTAATAGTGAAAGAGGGGAGGGGGCCAGGCGACCCCCCTCCGTAGACCTAAATGGACCCCGGGGGCCCATCCCCGGGGCCTGCTCATTTAAAGTGGGGCACCCACTCAAACTGCCGGCTACCTTCCTCCTGTGGGAGCTGGCATTGCTTTGACATCCAGGGAGATGCTAACATGCAGCTCCCTGGATCCCAAAGCAGTACATTTGCTCTGCTTTCAACATGTGAGAGCATTTTTACCCTCGCTTGTTGAAAGCAGAGCTAGTTTGCTATGGCATAGCGGGAGTGGTGCCTCCTCCAAGCCATAGCAAACTACACTGTCTCAGGGGTGGACACCCCAGGATATTGCTGGAACCGGCCCTGGGGGGTGGTGGTCCCCATGGTCATGTAGGGCTTCTGGAGGGGAGCTGCGTGGCCTCCCTCCCATCGTCTGTTTAGCCCTGGGAAAGTGGTGGTCCCCGGGGCTGGGGGTCTGCAATTGATCCCCTTCATTACTTCATTTGTGCCTCATGGAGGTGACAGTCCCTGGGGCTGCATGTGGAGGAGTAGGGCCTCCCCCACATTGTTTATATTTTGTAATTATTTAATGTATGTGCCCCCGGGGATGTGGTGGTTTTCAGGGTAGGGGGTAGGGCCTACGGTCTCCGCATTCTAAATGTTAATATGTTTATGTGCCTCGGGGAGGTGGCAGTCCCTGGGGCAGTGTGGGGGCCAAGTGGTCCCTCGCATTTGTATGGTAAGGTGCCGTGGGTGTCAGGCACCAAGGATAGGCACCTACCATGGCTCTGGGTGTCCACTACAATTCCCAGACACCCGCCGCTTGATGGGCGGGGCCTCCTCGTCATAGCCAGGCGGCGCGAGGAATCAGCGCGCGTAATCCTGCCTATTCCGTGCCGTGAGGATCCACGGCTTCTTTGTGCCCGAGATTTGGAGACTTCTTCCGTCCGCACAAACCGGTGGAAACCGACGCTGAGGGAAGCGCCGCAACGTGGAAGTCTGATGCAGAGACCGCACGCTGAGGTAAGCGCTGCCGTCTCTGCTATTTCAAGCCGCTTGGACTTAGTGTTTGCTTAGGGTTACAAACACGTATTGCAAGCCAGCGCTGTTGGAAGCGCTACCTATACCGGGAGTCGCGCTTTGCCCTCCCTTGGATATTGGCTGTTTAATGACGGGCAGTAGAAAGCGCTAACGTAATTACTCTCCTGCCCTGGTTTTTGTGACTCTCCTCTCCTTTTGGATCCTGGAGTTCGCTGTCTTTGAGGGGGAGACATAGAGCGCTGATGTAAGCGCTATCCTGCCGGGCACCCCCTGGTTTCCTACCTCCTGAAACAAGGTCAAAAGTTCGGGTGGCCTTATTGCACGATAGGAACGTGCTTCTTGGTTTATGTTTTCATGCTGTTGGATTACTTTGGCGTACTACAATTGCTGAGCCCGAGACTCTATTGGGCTGATGGGGGAAGCATGAGAAGCCTTCTCCCCTTTTGAACACGCCTTACTGTGAGCAGGAAAGGAATGAGTACGGGTATGTATGTGGCAGAATGTTTGTGATGCACTGTTGGCTTGCTTGCTGGTGGTTTGACCTGTATTGTCTTCTTGTTGTAGGTAAAAAGTGTGTTTACGAGAGAGACGTATTTTCTGTTTGGTCACAGTGTCGCAGCAAGGAAGAGCGGCTCCCTAGGTAATAAACAGGGTTAGTGAGACCATATGAGTGTAGCCAAGGTGTGTATACTAAGTGATAACCGTGTGTGTTCTTTTGTTACAGGTCTCCTCACCCCCGCTGTTCTTACCCTAATTCCTTTCCCTCACCTGATTGCCTTAATACTCTGTGTTGTAATATTCAGAGTTAGGGACGTCGGGAGGTGGACCCCTTTGTGCTTCGCCAAGGATCCTAAGGAGTCGCAGTGGATCTGACAGTGGGAAGGTGGTGGTCCCTGGGACAGCAAGAGGGATTGGAGCTGCCCAACCGCTTTCATAGTGTTCAGTGTCCCAGGGAGATGGCGGTCCCGGGGCTTAACACAAGCCTGGAAGGGGGGCCCCATGAGTCCCCCTCCTTCATTTCCATGGGACCTGGCCCATCCAGGGGCTTCAGAAAAAAAACACCAGGAGCCTGCATGTCTTTATTTACTGGATCTTGGGCTGTAAAGGTTGCACTTGGCCTCCACCTACCAGGAGGTCCAGGTATTCATCTGTTCCCTGCCCTTTTTGGATGCCTTGATAGTGAGCCTGCTTTCATTAGGGCCTGCAAAACCTTGCTAAGGTGTTTCAAGTGATCCTGTCAGGTGGAACTATAGACATCAATATCATCTATATAAGCTGCACTAAAAGCTTCCAACCCAGTCAGGACTTGGTTCTCCAACCTTTGTAAGGTGGCAGGGGCATTCTTTAAAACAAATGGCATTACAGTGTACAGATAATGCCCATCTGGGGTCAAGGATACTGTTTTCTCTTTGACTCCTTATGTTAGGCCAGTCTGACAGTACCCTGATGTTAAGTCAAAGGTACTGAGAAACTTAGCTGCCCCAATGTGTCTATTGACTCATCAGCTCTGGGTAAAGGATGTGCATCTGTCTCAGTGACAGCATTGGGAATGCTGCAGTTCATACAAAGCCTCAGTTCTGGTTTCCCATCACTGGTGTGAGGCTTTAGGACTAAGACCACAGGGCTAGCCCAGGCACTGTCTGAGGGTTCGATAACCCCCAACTCCAGCATCTTGGTTACTTCAGCTTTAATGCACTCTTTGATATACACAGCCTGTCTATAGATTTTGTTTTTGAATGGCAGGCTTTCCTCAGTTTCCAAATCATGTGCACACCAGTGTTTGTCCAGTGTTTTCAGCATACTTATAAAAACAGCTAATGGCTTTGAGCTTTGGAAAATTTCCTTCACTGGTAGATGCCCCAAGGTGGAAAAACACTGAATCAAAAACGAGTTGCCTTTGTGGAAGTTTAAAAGAAGATCTCATCCAGCTGATTTGCATCTGCAAGAAACTTTATCCAGCATGAGCCACTTTATTGATAAAAGCTTTACTGGACAGAGGAATATGATCGTGCAATGCAGCTATTATCAAAGGGTTTGATCCATCTGATCCTCAGATGAACTGCAAGTTGGTTAAATTCCACTGCATACACAATCAGGCAATAAAGTCAATGAGTCAACAAGAGGGTCCACCCATAGAAGGTCTAGTGCCAGCAGTAACTGAACTGTATGAACAACCATCCTGAGGACAATACCCCAAGCAGGCAGCAAATGACATGACAGGCCCGGACGTTGACACTTTTAATAACTAAAATGAATTTTTTGCCGTAAAAGAAGCAATTAACCTTTGTTACCTGTTATAGTTTATAGGTTCTGGCATCATGTCACAGAAATTTGAGAGTATCTACTGCCAACAGCAGATTTAAACTGTGTAATATTTATTGGTGATACTCTGGAGTGATGAATTGATTTTAATATTTTTTTTCTTTTAATCATAGTTGTTATAAACAGTAAACAAAAAGTGTTACGATTTTAATTAATTGAACACTAAACTTTACATTACATTACACTGAAAAAAACAAAGGTTACAGGGACTTTCTAGTTAGGAAATAGAATTTAAAAAAAACCTTAGAAATTCACTGAAAAAACCAAAGGTTACAGGGACATTATAGTTAGGCTGACATTTCACTAGTACAAAACCAGAGAAATTCAGTGGTTATAGTTAGCTGACCTAACTATAACTCACACAATGGACTGCTTATAACCTCACATATTACATCACTCATGACATGGTCAGTGACATCACTGATGATATCACTGATGACATCCTCCAAAGAATCTCTGACGCACCCACTCACACCCCAATATAACCTTTCATACAGCCACTCCAACTTTCACACTACCATTTTTAAAACCATTTAGACATCCATACCAGTACTCACACACCCACTCGCTGATGCAAAGGTCTACACACACATCCACTCAGTTGCCCATAAAGCCACTCACTCACTAATACAGCCACTGATATAGTCACGCATCCAGCCATGCAGCCACTCACATACTATCAATCAGTCATAGAGCTACTCAAACACCTACTCACTCACCTATACTTTAATCAGGCAGCCATTTACTCACCTATACAGTTATAGACACACCCAGCCACTTATTCATATAGATACTAACACATACTCACTCACCCATACAGCTCCTCACACATGCACTCACTAACCCATACAGCCCCTATCATAATCCCTTACTCACAATTACAGTCACTCATATACTTCAACACTCACCTATACTGCCTTTTACGTATTCACGTACTCCCCCATATACCTTTGACATTTCCATTCACTCACCGACACAGCCGCACACACACTCAGTCACTTATACAGCCCTTCTCTTGCAGACTCACTAACCCATACACCCAGGGGTGGCTCTTCCGCTATGGCCGAGGAGCGTCGGCCCACAGAAACATAACATGATAATAAATGTGTGTTATTATCATTTAGGCTGCTTCCTGCTGCTTTGTGAGCAGGGTAGGGGAGGAATTGTTTGCCCACTCCAAAGGGTGAAATGACTGTTTGGTTGGCTCTCTCGGCTACCCAAACGAGTCATGCACACTTTCCCAATGCAACCTGAGCTCTTTGCCAGGGCCGGTTTTCGGACGATTTTGTTACAGGGCCGATTTTGCAACTACGCTGCAAAAACGGCCCTGTAACAAAAACGGCCCCCAGGGGCCCAATACCGGCCCCCACCCGTGTGGCGCACCGGGGGATTGCCCGGTGCTCGCTACGGCCAGTCCAGCCCTGCATGTGACCCTTCCCACATGATCCCCCGGTACACGACTCACCACCCGTTAGCCATGCCGGCTGTCACTGCATACACCCACTGAAACACCCACTCACTCATCCATGCAGGCACTCACACACCCTCTTACTCAGCCACACAGACACTCATATACCCACTTCCTCCTAGGCATTTATTATTATACTAAATTTGAGACCTTTTTTGAAAAATCGAAAAAGATTCCAACTACAGTAAATTTTCACAATTTTAAACCAGTTAAAACTCATTGATTTAACCAAGGCACTAACAGTTAATTTTTAGAAATGTAGAAAAATCGACCAATTAAAACAAAATGATATTTAACTAAAGGCAATTTTCAGATGTACTCGTGTAGTCACGTAATGACCAGCTGGTATCACCAATGTAGGCAGCTGGCTTTCTAAATAGTGCGCTAAAATGAAGTACACTGTGTAGAGAGTCCAGTGGATCTCCCATTGGTTTACAGAGGCTAAAGCAGATAGTACTAATGCTCTCTTCTGTGGTACTGTGGGCGAGCAGTTAGGCTATCACAGGGGATTGCTAAGCATTTGCTGTACTCACAGATGCAATTCATGGGAGACATACTCAAAGTCAGAGACCAAATTAGAAAAATGACACTTCTCTTGAAATATGTTGTAAAACCAAGAACTTCGTTGAAAAGTAAATACTGTTTTTGTCATCAATTTTTACATGTTAAAATTCAAACTTTTTGCGCCTTTACACACTATACAATTCTAGGGGAAGAAAAGGCATATATGCATAATGGTAAGTACAGTCAGTTTTAGGGGTTCACCTTCTAGGTCTAAGAGGGAACATCAAATTACCCTTTCATTGGTTCATTGTCCAATTACAATTTATGAAAAGTTAATTTAAATAAAACACATACCACAAAGACATTCTTTGGAAAGATCAATCTAAAAAGAAATAATAATGATTGATCTTTCCAAAGAATGTCTTTGTGGTATGTGTTTTGTTTAAATGAACTTTTCATAAATTGTAATGGGAAAATGAACCAATGATAGGGTAATTTGATGTTCTCTATTAGTAAGTAAAAAAAGAGATATCAGTTCCTCCATACCACCTTTTTTTAAATTGTATTTTGTCCATCGTCCAGCAGCTGGCCCCACTGAAAAACATCTCCCTGCTTCAGAGTTTTCACCAGACTATCAATTCAACATTCTGGAGTGCCTGGAGAGTCCCATATAGGGGACAACCTGCTATAGTAAGCTATACCCAGAATGGATCTTATCGCGTACCAAGTTCTTACTCCTGTCTGCAAGCATTTCAATCTGATCTTTTAAAACAAATTGGAGCCCTGTATTTGTAAAATAACCCTTCCTCAGGTAGGACCACCAACTTATTTTTGAACATTACTCCTATTAGGACTCATCTGGATGTAAAAGAAGCATTCTATTGTTTTTAAGTTGGAACGCCCAGCAATAAAGCTGTAAATCTTGAAGAGCCAATCCTCCTAGTCCCACTCTCCATCTCAACTTTTTCCATGAAAGAAGTATTCCTCTGCTAGCCCAGATAAAATAAATCATTTTCCCTTGCAGTTTCAGGGGTGTTTTTTTTCAAAGTGAAAGGAAATTTATCAAAAAGAAAGGTAATTTTGGGAAGGATATACATTTTCATCCGGTTTAATCCGGCCATAAATCGAAAGTGGAAGGTTCTGCCATCTTTTTAATAACCCTTCTATCTCCTTTCCCACTATCTCTAGATTAACAGCTGTGATTTTAGTTATATTGATCCCCAAGTATCTCATTTCCTGAACACTATTTATTTCTCTTTCATCTTGGTTCCAAATCATTGTCTCAGTTTTTTCTTCATTCGCTAAATATCCTGCCAATGTACCACATTTCCTCACCTCAGCCATGAGGTGTGGCAAAGCAGATGCTACATCCGCGGTGTAAACAATTAGGTCATCTGCATAAAGTGAGATCTTCCTTGTATATGCGCCAATTTCGGAAGATTTAATCACTTCGTTTAATCTCAAATTTTGGTCAAAAGGTTCTATATAGAGATCCAATAATACGGGAGAAAAAGGACAGCTTTGTCTTGCCCCCCTCTCTATTCTTACTGGAGATGACAAACTATCATTCACCAAGATCCTGGCCATTGGAGCACTATACATTTTAAACAATGTATCTATCACATTTTTACTTAGACCAAAATGATCTAGTGTAGTCCTCAGATATTTCCAGTTAACACGGTCGATGGTTTTTGCCGCATCCAAAGTCACAATCGCGAGGGGAGCCTCTAGGGTTGTAGCTAACTCTATAGAACCTATCAAGGTATTATTAAGCTCTCTCATATTCCTCCCTGGTAAAAAAAACCTTTTGATCCTGATGTATCAGTTGCCCCACCACCTTGATCAGACGGGCCTCAAGGATACTAGTGAAGATCTTATAATCACAATTGGGTAAGAAGAGTAGGCGGTATGATTGCTTCATTCCTTGATGAGGGTATTGACAATCCCATACCTTCTATCAGTGTAGAGTTAAATAACTTAACCCAGATGGGGATGATATATTTCCTTAATATAGAGTACAACTCACTAGGAATACCGTCTGGGCCTGCGGCTTTCCCTTTTTTTTCTTTTTCACTATATCCAAAATGTCACTACCGCTAATTTCTTGACCTAAGTATTAAGATTAAATTTATGTAAGTTTGGGGAGCTGTTTTTCTTGGAGCGGATCTTTTAGTTCTTCCGCTAAATCTTCTGTGCATAGCCCCTGAAAGAAGTTGGTAAATGCAGCTCCAATTGTATTGCTCTCTTCAACCATTAGTCCAGTGTTCCTGTCTATGATCTTCCCTACTAGTTTTATTTCCTTTCCAAACTTGACTTCCAAGCCAAAGTTTTCCCACAACATTCCTAGTGTAAAATGTCCATTGCTTTGCTAACCTCTCATTGCTGTATCACTTTCTCTTCCATTTTGCTTCTAAACTTCAATTGGATATCCTCCAGCTTATCTTACCACTGTTTTCTTTCTCCTTCCTTTATTAGATTGAACTTTAATAAACCCTCCGATTTATCTATCTCTTCCTCTAAACTAGCAAAGTCTTTTTCCTCTTCTCTCACCCAGTTCACTGTCACATTTTTAATAATTCCCCTTACCAAGGCATTGTATGCATCCCATACCGAATGCAGGGGAGCTGACATCAGGTTCCAGGAAACAAATTCCTCTGTATTATGCTGTATTTGTGCCATTATCTCGATCTGCAGCATTATCCTTCTGTTAACCACCTACCTCCCAATATTACAAGTGTCACTACTGTCAATTTTTAGAAGTAATGCTGAAGTGATCTGACAAATGTATTGGCAGATGGTCTATGCCTACTACCTTCTCCACTTCTAACCTATCCATGAAGAGGTAATCTAATCTGGAAAAATAGCCGTTATTCTTACTATGGAAGGTATAGTCTCTATAATTCCCCTTCACTCTGTGAAAAACTTCACAGACATTAAAATTCTCCAACATGTCCAATGGGTATGCCCTCATCTTTGGTGAGGTAATCTGGATCCTCACTGAGGATCTGTCGAGGTCATTAGCCAGTAAAACATTGAAGTCCCCACTTAAAATAATAAGGGCTTGAAAGTCTTCCAGGTTAGAAAAAAACTGCGGCTGTGGGTTGACATCATCTGTATTTGGGACATAATAACTTACTAATGTATATACAGTGTGGAGTATTTAATTTCAGCGATTATCCAGCATTCCCCTCATCTGCTGTGTACCTAAGTAGCTCTATTCCTGCTTTTGCTTTCAATAGTATAGCTATCCCTTTGGTACAGTGCATTTGATCTGTGGAGACTCAACATCCTATCCATCTTTGTTTTGAGAAGAGATCCTTACATTCTTGTCTCAGGAGATGCGTTTCCTGGGGCATAATTATTTAGACATTCAGATTTTTTAAATATTGTGCTATCACTATCTTTTTTTCACGTAACCCATTCACATTCCAACATAAAATCGCCAGTTCTTTCTTATTCATATTCCTTAATCTTTCTCTTTCCACAACCCGTTAATTTTACATTCTTAATTGATGATTTCTCTCTGAATTTCCTTCCTTGACTTGAGGACAGACTTTTTTATTTTTTCCCCATGCTCCCCACCACTACTGAACCCTCCCGTGGAATACCTCCCTTTTGATTTGTTAGGCATCACTACTACCTACTGAGCTCATGTTGGGGAGTGCCTACATTGCCTTCCCTCCTCTATTTATCAGCTATCGGAACTCGTAATCAACCGTGTGCAGCCTACGTACTTGTTATGTTGTCCCAGTGCACTTGTGATATATAAGAATTGACTTAGATATCACAGGGACTCATCCACTGGCTCAGATATGCCCGTACATGGGGTATAGTATACCCTGCCTTAGGGCTCCAAAGCCTGCTGTAGGGGTGACTTATCTAAACCACAGGTAGTGTTTTGCAGGCATGGTACACAGGGAAGTGTGCCATGTCGCTCTTCACTTTTCTCTGCACCAAGACACGCAGGCTGCAATGGCAGTTCACATGAGCTTAGTGAGGGGCCCTTAGGATGGCACAATTTATGCAGCAGACCCAATGCTTTAGGTACCAGGGGTACCATTTACTAAGGTCTTACTTGGAGACTAAAGAGGTGCCAGTTGTGGAACAATGGTACAGTTTAGAGAAAGAACACGTGTACTGGGGATCTGTTTAGCAGGGACCAGTACACTTTAAGTCAAAGTTGCATCAGATACCAGGCAAAAAGTGGGGGGTAACCATATCAAAAGGGGCTCTTTCCCACAGACTGCAAGGCCACTCCTCCTCCTTAATTTATTTTAGAATTATTTCCTATGACGTTCTATTATCAGTCCCTGCCTCCATTATTTACTAAGGGAGAGTGTTGCAGTACTAGTGGTTAGCCATGTATGGTGCTGGAATTACTCCAGGTCTGATCTGGAGTAGATTTACTACAGTTTGGTTCATTACTGGCTGTAGTAACTTTAGAAGTGCAGTGTGTGAATAGCTTCCTCTTTTCTGAGTGGGTGCACATTCCTCTCTAAACCCTCCTAAGGCCTCCCTAAACCCTGTCTTACTCTTCCCTAGACACCTCCAATTTTTTTTTAAGTATTCCCTATCTTCCAACCACTGATCCCTGCCTCTGCCATATATACTACTAAAACATAGGTGTGTGGAGATTTCCACAATAAGTACAGGAAAAATATGTTGACCCTTTTCTCTGTGTATGATCCTAGTGAGAATAAATGAGAAAAAAAGGAAAGTTCTTTGCAGACTTAGGTCCTCTCATTACAGCACTTGCAAGAGGGGGTCTATTGTTAGGAGGCGACTTCAATGTAATATTGAACGGTCCTGTAGACCACTCTGGCCGCCTCTTTAAGAAACTCCAAAGACCTAAAGCTCAGTACCCTGATGGTTTCATGGACTAATTCTATAAACCATATCAACCTCCTATTGAATCCTCTGGTGAATGTATTTAACTACTTTTAGGTTTCTAAATCTGTTACTAATTCTATGTACTAAAAACCAATAGAAATCTCAAAGCCAGATGAACGGGGGGCGTGGTCTGGCCACATAGGAAGATGGCCGCCTAACTGTGAGGCTCTGCTCTGGGCCGGCACTCAAATGGACTGAACATCTATTTGCAGGTGTCTAAGGATGTTCTTTTGGCATTTCTGAGCAATCGGAACATTGAAGCTGTCAGCTGTGAAAATTCTGTCCTGCTAGACCATCTCTAACTGGCTTTTCTGAAGTGTGGATACATTGTGGCTTGCCGGGCCTTGCAGAATCCTAGGATCCCCGGTGCTTGCGTAACCTGAACTCCCGATGACCTCACTGCTAATTGGGCTGTGACTCCAGAGACACCGGCTGGAGGAAACATTCCCAGTCAAAAACATTTTTTCTTCATGAGGTAGACCAGCCCTTTTTATAATCATCTATAACTGAAGTGTTGTATTCTGAGGAAAAAACCACTCACAATTCACTGCTAATACAACAATTTAAAGAAATTCTGCTGTCTCATATTATTAAGTTGCCTTTTTAAGCATTTTTCCACAGTTCCTTTTCAAGCAAGAAACATTGTTTCAATACACTTCTGCCAGGCCGAGCAGTAATTTATGTTCTCTGGGTTAAGGTTAAGCTTTTTTCAACTGCTTCAGTGAAATAAGAAACCTTGCTTCAACACATGGCTGCGGGCCCAGTAATAATTTATGTTTCCTGGAGCATGTGTGACTTGTATTCCTGCTGACTCCTCTGCTAAATGGACTAACAATGGAAAATGTATTTATGATAAAAGGCAGCTTTACTTTTGGCTAAAAGTAATCGGTGTACAGACATGTTTTAAAAAAGGAAGTGAGTTGATAGCACATTATATTCACTGCTTACCTGCTAATTGGGCTACAAGTGTTGCAGGCCTCAGTCTGGATGTAATATTCCCGGTCTCATATTTTATATATGATGAATGACAACTCCACTTGAGGCTTAACATAATCAAAGTGCAGAACTGCGCAATCTGCTTTTTTTTCTCTCACATGAGGATTATTACTGAAAGAAAGTGAGGGAAATCATTGTTGCAGTGATTTTTCCAGCATTCCCTGAAAGGTTTAATGCTGTCTGCATGTATATCAATATGCATCAATGCTATTCATATAGCGCAAACTCCTCATTTATTTTTCTCCTCACAACTTAAGTATTTCTCTCATGATAATTTTCATTAAAATAAGGAGATTTTTCAGCTGCAGGTTTACTGGTTGCTTACTTTTCTAATCTACATAAAACTGCTGCGATATTTTCCTCAATGCTTTTTGACTCCAGTAGCACTTGATTATATCTTGCTTTTTGGATCGCTCTACTTGAAGGGTTGTTTGTCTGCAGTTTTAAATATTCCCCGACATTTGAAGTTAGAAGTGAATGTCTAATAACAAGAGTGGAAACACACCTTCTCATTCACTTTTATTTGCTGATGTATTAAAACAACCACGCAAGATGTCTGGAAAAAACTCCACAGCATCACCTTCTAATAAGGCACATAATACTTCCTTGGCGGTATCCAATGCTGCCATGGATCGTCTTTTCCAAGAAATTTCAACAATCAGCTGTCGGCTAACAGACATGGATATAAACATTTCATCTCTTACCTCAGAAACTAAATCAATACGAGCTGACATAGCACAATTCCATGCTAAAACAGAGGGTCTTGATCAACGTTTGACAGTTGTTGAAAATAAAGTTGCATCAACGCAGTCTAGAGATGAAGAACTTCTTTTTCTGCGTAGTAAGTTAGTGGATTTAGAAGACCGCAGCAGAAGAGACAATATTCGTTTTTTTGGATTTCCAGAAAAAATTGAAGGCCAGAATACCAGAGCCTTTTTGTATGATGTACTCCCTAAATTAGTTGGCATACAGTTCGATCCACCGCTTGAGATCCAGAGAGCACATCGATTAGGTCATCCACGGCACGGTAAAGACACACGTCCAAGACCCCTTATTGCTTGTTTCCTAAGGCATGAGCAAGTTCGACAACTACTGATAGCAGCACGTACTCAGGGTTCCTACTCCTATGACGGTTATGAAATACGATTGGCAGCTGATTTTTCCCGTGACACCAATGAAAGAAGGAAAGCGTTTCTCTCCATGAGACCTCAATTGAGGAAATTGGACATTAAGTATGGTTTCTTTGATCCAGCACGCTTTCGAGTCTCTAAGAATGGGGACACCAGAGACTTCTACAATCCAGATGAATTACAACGTTTTTTGGTTCACATGACATCTCAATACATGGACACGCAGTCTGCTCCTACCCCTGCTCCTTCTCGGAATCCTCAAGCTATTCCCACATCTGTGGATGACATGCGTCGCAATCTACATGAATCCCGTCAAAGAGGCAGAGAATTTGAACGGTCTATTCGCAGTCAAGATGATACATCTTCCGCCTTAAACACTGTCTCCACCTTAACTCAGGAACAACGTCGAGATAAGTCCCGTTCTCCTCTAAAGTCTGCCTCTAATGAGAAATAATTTTGATGTCATGGCTCCTATATAACTTATTAAGCCATAGGTTGCAGGTACTTTTGCTTATGTCTCTCTAATTGACAGATATAGATGATCTCTGTGCTGTTTTACTGGTTAAATTCTCTTGTCCTTTTGGAATGTTCTATTTATTTTCCTGCATTCATGAATAGAAAGTCACAACTCTGTAGCATTTTACATATATTAGTCATCAAAATGTCTCAGTATTAACTTTTCATGCTTATCTTTTATTAGGGCTATTATTTAGGTTATGGATTATGATTATTCACTACTATTATATTTCTTGATGATGTCCTTTATAGGTTATTAGTGCATGATTTATCTATCACATGCAATATAGTTATTTTATCTATGATGACTATTTGACCTATTCTTAGATATTTATATATTTCAAATCCTATATCTTTATCAATATTTAGTTTACTATGACTTAAATCTTCTAATATATTTCCAAAATGTTATAATATAAATGTTATGCTCTCTTAATATGCTATCCTTTAAAGGGCAGATTTTATATCCCTTTATATTCCTTACCAGCTTAGTTCATATTTTCTATTTTTACTTTATTTTATTCTTTCAGGGTTTTCTTTCCTAGCTTCTCATATCAATGTTATTGGCCACTTTAAATTGCTTTTTTTTCCCTTCTTTTTTCTCTCTTTAAATGTTCTAGCCCTGGATTTTCCTTATTAATGGAGTCCCGGCCCAGAGCGGTGCTATAGTGCGCCCAGACCCGCGGTTAAAAGTCTATTGTTATTCTATTATACTCTTTCTATTATTCTTTTGTAGTCTATAAATCTTTCTTTATTTGCTTTCTATACTTTATCTTTATTTATCTTTCGTATTGGTGGCTTTTTTCCTTTCCTCTTCTATATCCATTTCCATCACATCTTTTTGCAAGTCTTTTTTTTTTTTTTTTTTTTAATTTTATTTTATTTATTTATTTTTATTTCTAACATGGTCCTTGCTCATGATTTATTTGCTATATCCTGGAATGTCAATGGATTAACACACTATATCAAACGGAAGAAGGTTCCTTCCTATTTACAATCTAAAAAGGTGGATGTGGCTCTTCTTCAAGAGACTCATCTAAATACACTCGAGTCTGAAAAACTTCGTAGAGATTGGGTGGGTAAAGTTATCCACAGTAGTATCAGCAATGGGTCTTCTTCAGAAGCAGGCCCTACTTGAAAATGTGGGGTAGCAATCCTTATCAGAAAAACATTACCAGTTCATGTACTTAAAACATGGGAAGACTCACATTTGAATCGTTTTCTGTCGGAGATTGATGCCTCACAATACATCATCGGAGGCGATTGGAACCTGGTGAGAGATCCAGTTTTGGACAAAACTGGACCTCTTGATAAGAATAATGCAGCGGACAGAGCCCTTATGAATGATATCATTGCAGACAACGGCCTTATAGATCATTGGCGCTTATCACACCCAAATGATGTTGAATATACATTCACATCTCCCTCCCATGGCACCTTATCAAGATTGGATTACTTTTTAATTTCTCAAAGAACGGTCCAATCAATCCAAGATTCTTGTATTTTGGAGGCATCCATCTCTGATCATTCTCCGGTCCTCTTGTGCCTACAGACTGGGACACCCAAACCAGGTCGTAAACCCTGGAGAATGAACATCCAACGCCATAAAACACCCCTTGGTAAAAAACAATTGCAAGAACATCTTCATGATTATCTCACATTTAATCAAAATTCAGTGGATTCTCACAGGGTCATATGGGCTGCTGCTAGAGCTGATATTCGTGGTAGACTTATGCGAGATGCAGCCCAGTTCAACAAACAAAATATTGCTAAACAAAATCAATTGGAACAAGACATTACCAATTTCACACGTTTATATACTAAGAGCCCTACTTTACAAAATCGAAAATTACTGGAACAATCACGCATGGCATTAAATTCTCTTTTCACCTCCAAGGCGGAATATGCCTTACAAAAAATGAAAGGTGCTATGGCTATCCCTGCTTTACAATCCTCTAAGGGTTCCATGTTAACATGTCCTCAGGATATTGCTAATGAATTTGCCACATAATATAAATCTTTATACACTCCAGACGCCCATATAGATCAGGGTAAAATGCTGTCTTTTTTAAATGGATTAGAACTACCATCTCTTTCTGATGAAGATAGATCCATACTGGATGAAGACATTAGTAAAGAAGAGATTTCTCACGCTATCCTTAAACTTCCTTATCACAAAGCACCAGGAGAGGATGGTTTTCCAACAGAATTTTATCGCTGGTCCGGAGATAAAATTATAGACTGTTTGCATGCGGCATTTCAAGAAGCCGAACGTACTTCCACCTTAGGTTATATATCTAATAAAGCAGTAATAGCAGTTTTACCAAAACCAGGAAAAGATCCACTTCTTTGTAGCAGTTATCGTCCCATTTTACTTCTTAACTGTGACATTAAAATTCTAGCTAGTATTCTTGCTTCTCGTCTGCGCAGAGTTATTCCCTCTCTCATTCATAATACCCAGGTGGGCTTTGTACCTGGTCGATCTTCCAGAAATCATTTACGCTCCCTAGCTCACACTCTGCATACTGCTAAATCTTTACAGGATGATGCTTTGGCATTATCATTAGACGCTGAAAAGGCATTTGATAGAGTGGAGTGGGATTATTTATTCCTAATCTTAGAAAAATTTGGTTTGGGAGAACAATTTATAAGAAAGATTAAATTGTTATATGAACAACCCACTGCACTGGTCAATTGTGGAGGATTTACTTCCGATACTTTTACTATACAGCGAGGCACCTGCCAGGGATGCCCCCTCTCCCCGCTTTTATTTTTATTAGCCATTGAACCTTTAGCGGCCGCTATTCGGCAATCTTCCAATGTGGTTGGTATTTCCTTACCGGTGGGTGAATCTAAACTTTATCTATATGCGGATGATATACTGCTCACTATTACTGATTTAAACAGATCTTTACCATCGTTACTTTAAATTATAGAGGAATTTTCTTCTTTTTCTGGGTATAAAATAAATTGGGATAAGAGTGAAGCACTTCCCATTTCAGATGGCACCTCAAGGGATGTGATACAGGGATATTCATTTCATTGGCAACCTTCTCGGTTAAAATATTTAGGTATCTTGGAAAATAAGGGATTGGACGCCATGGTATCAGATAATTTAGGGCCTTTAATCATTCAGATGCAACGAGATTTTGATAAATGGAAAGCGCTGGGTCTGTCTTTATGGGGTAGAGTTCAAACGGTGAAGATGGTTACGTTACTGCGCTTTCTTTATATTCTTGGTATGCTTCCTCTTCATGTTCCCTTATCCACATTGCGCCTTATAGATTCCAAAATTAAATCTTTCATATGGGGTTCTATTAAACCTCGTCTGGCTATACATAAATTAAATGCTCATCATTCCTATGGTGGTCTCAGTCTTCCCTCCATTGAACATTATACCATTGCCTTGCATTTATCACAGCTCTCATACATGCTCCAAGATAATTTAAATACACCACATTGGGTCCATGTTGAGCGACATCTTCTCTCTGCAACAAATGGTCTTGCAGTTTTATATGGATCTGGTTCAAGCCGAATAGATCCACGTAACCCCCTATTGTCTGCAATGCGTAAGATATGGCAAAGAGCGCATCGTATCTTGGGCATTAATTCTCGTTTACATGTAAAGGCTCCTATATGGAACAACTCCAGAATACGCATTAAAGGTAGAAGCTTTCTATGGCCTCAATGGAAATCGGCACGGATTCTCACACTAGACCAAATTCTCCATGACGGGGATCTTAAACCTCTATCACAGTTAACGGATGAATTCAACTTACCCATTCACACCCATTATCCTGCGATCTCCGTCATAAAAGGGAAACACGTTTACAGACTTCTTTTTCAGATATGGAATGGATGAATATACTAGATGGTTTGGATAAGGGAGCTCGAGAAGCTCGTTTAAAGTTTTGCTTATTTAAAATTCTACATGGCTGGCATTGGTCTCCGGTTAGATTATATAAGGCAGGCTTGTTACCGCATTCCAATTGTTGGAGATGTAATGCTTCTGGATGTGATATTGTTCATATTCTTTGCACGAGTCCATTGGTTAAACATTATTGGTCTTACATAGGTCAGACCTTACATAAGTCTATCTCACTGCATTTACCCCTCTCCACAGCTAATATTATATTACATGATTTCAGAAATGTTCCCACTCTTTCTAAACCACAATCTCGTTTCCTACATACCGCGCTTGCAACTGCTAAAATCTGTATATTAAGACAATGGAAATCTTCCACTCCACCACCTCAAGAGTCCTGGTTATCTGCTATAATTCAAAATGCTTCGCACGAAAGGATTATATATAATATTCAAGATCAACTAGAGTTATTTTCACAGATATGGAATCCTTTTTTACTTTCTTAACATGTTTGTATTTGTTATCATTTCGTTTTTAAATCTTGATTGTGTATGCTTTTTCACTCTTTCCTTTATATATTGTTATATATCTTTATTGTCCTAGATAGCATAATATTAAATATTGTTTTATATATGAATTTACTTTTTAATCTCTATCATATGATCCTTACCCTTATTACTTGTATTTGAGTTTTCTTGTTTTTGTTTAATGATTCTAAAATGCTAATAAAAAATTTCAATACAAAAAAAAGAAATCTCAAAGCCTGTCAGTCTTACAGACCAATATCTCCATGGAACAATGATGTCAAACATTGACAAACATTGTGGCTTGTAATTATTCAACAGAATGAGTCTGGTTTCATTAGATATAGACACACTCTAGACAATAAACTACTGACATTGAATATATCTGATGGTATCTTGTAGTTTTTCCACATGCTGCTTCTCTTGTAAGGTGGGGAGAAGGAATTTGTTAGGGTTGATGTGCCCTTTCTAGCTAAGGTCCTGGAGAAAATAAGCCAGGGTTCCATCATTCAATCTTATATTCTGACTAATTTGCTAGACCGTTCAGTCAAGGGTAAAGTCGTCCGCATTCATTTTTCTCTCTAGCTGTACAAGGAAGAGCTGTCTATTGATCCTGCTTTTATTTGCTCTGCAAATGGAGTCCCTAGTGGAAAAGATAAAATCAAATCCTAACATACATAAGGTAACAATTGACTCAATTGTTTATAGGTTGGTGGTTGTTTCTCACTATGTCATATGGTTCTAAAGAAACTGTTGAGGATACCTGGGAGAACATAGCGGCCGGCTGAAAAGACCGGGCAGGAGCTCCTGAACTCCCTAGGCAGCTTGAACTTCGAAATCCGATGAATGTGTTTACTTTTCTTTTTTTTTTTTTGCTCCATTTACACAAACTTAAACAATATTAATAACTATGCACAATAGTACCTCAAGTATGGAAGACAAAGGCCACTGGAATGGTGCTGAGAATGCTGCAAGGGGCCGCTAAATCTTTGCAGCCCCCATCAGCTCTGTGTGGGTGGAAGCAGCATTGGTGCTTTGCTGTAGTCGGAAAGCTGCTGCTCAGATCTCTTTCCGGGACACAGTGGAAAGCTGTGTTTGCAGTGTGGTAATCAGATCGCCTACACCGTGGGCAGACAGAGAGTTGCAGGATATCAGAGTTGAGGCTTGATAACGCATGCATGACTACGGTAAGAGACCGAGGTGGAAAAGAAAAACAAATACAGGAGCCCGGTGCCACAGAAACGGCAGGAAGTGTTATATTCCATATAGGTACTATAATAAAGACCTCTGTAAACTTGTTACCCTTCACCTATCTTCTCTCCCTATATTACACTTGTCATGGTTTATAGGGACTGACCTTTTATCTAGATATTACACTGCATTCAGAACGCGGGTTTTCCATAGTTCAAAATCTCGTACATTATGCATGAGGGTTATTGGAAGCACAGCAGGACTACCATCTCCTGTATAAAATCTATTTACAAAGTTCAGGCCCAATGTCATCCTTATGCTGACACAGTAACACAGCAAGGTAGGACCCCTGGGGAGACCTACGGGTATATATACATCACATCTTGCTAAGATAGCAAGAGGAGATCAAGACTTCCCGGCTGATGCACTGACTGGAGACGCTGAGGTTCCTGCATGCAGACACTCCAGCTCGCAGTGGTCTAACATCCCTCGCGGGGTGTCCAACTCAAGACCAGAACAGGGTCTCACACTCTCACTTAAGGTAATGGGGTTGACTAGATCCTAGAGGGATTCTTGGCTTAACACCTACACCCATACTAGGTACACTTAGGTATATCTAGATAGGGAGGCATCGGAGGAGTATGCATCTTTTATCATGTGTTTTATATACTTGAATATATTCATGATTTTGATAAGATGGCAGAGCTCTACCATCCTTTTACTTTCATAGTACTGTTCATTTATATCTTATACTGTCTAACGGTTGTTGCAGCACATCTATTTTACACCAGTAACAACTGTTCAATAAATGAATATTGAAAACGGCCAGCGTGTTTTATTCAGTGTATCTCTCTGAGACAGACTAAGTAAGCACGAGTGACTGGGCGAAAGGTAGTACATTGTTTCCACTGTCCCGAGGGATCAGGGTTGTCATGTTCTAAGGTTTCCAGAAACTATTCTCTCCTTGGTAAGAGGAGATTATGGTGGCACTGTGAGCTAGCTGATACGGAAAGGCAAACATACCCGGTAGGGTTGATCAGAGTTCGTCTGACACCAATCCTACAGTGTTTGTTGTCTGAATGCGCAGATCCTGCGTAGGACATATAGGAACTACACAACATGGCGCCACCAACGTTGGTTGGGTCCTTACTTAACAGTAGAATCTGAGTAGTTCAGTTGTGCTATTCTCAGAAATCCCTATTCACAAAATACTAATTGTGTGCGATTCGTTTTACTGCGTACAGTCATACAATGAATATCTACATAAATAGACACAGAATGGGTTTAAAGATGCAAAAGGTGGCACAATTATGCACAAAACGCTTTGAGAACAGGTTGTGGAGTTGAAAAACAAACTACCAATGGCTCACGTGATACACACACTGAGTCATTAAGCTGATCGCGTTCACGTTGAAGGGAATTCAATGGCCGCAAAGGGAGCTGTACGCATGACTTCCGTAGCTGCAACCACTCATTCAAAAACAAGACTAGACGGTGAGATAATGGTTGCAATGATTGCTACATGCAATAACTCGGCAGTACCGAAAAAGTTTCCACTCAAGTACTCCTACAAGTTAGATTCAAACAATATTCCATTTGCTCAAATTCCTGGAGTGGGAGCTAGAGTAATACCAAATATGGATCGAAGGTTAGGCTTAATTCTAGCAGCACACGAAGGTATAGGTTCTGCACATGCAGCAGTTTTGGCTACTGTTTCTCTATTGAAACAATTCTACTGGTGGCCAGGACTAAGAAGGCAGACTAAGGACTACGTCTTGAAATGCGACATCTGTCAACAGGTGAAAGGCTCCACCGTAACACGTCCACTGCAGACACGATTGCTAATATCAGACAAACCACTTGCGTGTGTTTATTTGGACCACTGCTGCCCCTTACAATCTAATGAGGCTTACAAGTATATAATGGTTGCAGTAGATTCCTCCTCTAGGTTCCTATGGGTGTGGCCCCAGCGCTCGACTGATGCTGGAACAGTTATAAAAGATTTGCGAGTCTTTATAGGGACATGCGCAATCGTCACACTTCATTCTGACTGTGGCCCTGCATTTAGCTTTAGGGCTCACAAGGAAGCTATGGGAAGACTGGGTGTATAATTGTGGTACTCCTCTCCATACCATACCGAGGGAAATTCGGTTGTGGAGACGAAAAACCAGGACTTAAAGCAATCTTTAACAGTTAGAGTATTAGGCTTGGTGGCAATTGGGTGAAACACCTGTAGGGAGCCGAAAGGGCGCTAAATAATCAGCCAAGAAGCTCTCTGGGGGGGGGTCACTCCTTATGAGGTCCTATTTGGGACAAGAATGTGGGTACCTGATCTTGATTGTGAAGGCACAGTGGAGGATAATAAACCGTTTGACATCCATAAACGTTTGGCTGTTTTACGGGACCTGAATAAAGCCAGGACACAACAGAGTAATGTCAATATAAAGAAGAACGCCACTGGGGAAGTAAAAAGTGTCGCAGCAAGACCTGTTTGGATCCCTAAAGTCAGGGATCTGGCCAGAGAGAAAAAAGAGGACTGCTAGGAACCTGTCCTGGCAGTTGAAGGAACAAGAACGGTACTTCTGCCACCACTTGCCGGTAAAAAGGAGAAAAGATTTGTTTCAATTAAGCTAATGAAACCTCACTATGTGGCCGATACTGAGCGGTAGGCCATGTGGACTCTGAAGTAACAGACACCCTCCTCTCAAACTATACATGAAGTTCAAACAGAAAGACTCATCACGTTTGAAGGGTCACCTGCACGGAATGAATGACTAAGCAACAATGAAATGGAACTCGTTCCTCTTGAACCTGAAGTTCAAAATGAGAACTCAGCTGAGAAAACAAATTTCAATTCGGCCAAACACGGATATCTACATCAACATGCCCCAACAAGAGCAATCTACAGTTTTCACAAAACCTGCAGAACTACCGAAAATTGATCAAACTGCATCTGGTTATTGCATTGACATTGACACCTTTTCATTAGATTCTAACGAACCTGAAACAATACCAGCCCAAAAAACTCATTTACAGTGATTTAAAGACTTTCTGATCTTTCTCAAAAAGACTTACCTGGTATCGCCTTGGGTGGAACTATGGGTAGCTACAGGAATAATGTTCTTCCTTTTCTGGATAGGCCTTGTAATTGTTTTTAGTTTGCTTATTAATGGGAATTATCTTCGAGAAAGCTCTGCGGCATGAAAAGAGAACATGATCCTGAAACCGCACCTATCATCACATCGTGAAAGAAGAGACCTGTCATCAGTGAACATTACAGCAGTTCCTATACCTGATGGTATACTATGGGACAAGGTTTATTTCAATATATTTGGCCCGACTGAACTTTTAAAAATACCACATTTATGTAAAATATCATTGAGCGATATCATTACCTCAAGTACAATTTCTGATGATTGGGATTATGAAACTGTAAATAATATGCTGTCTGAGTTAAAGAAATCTGCTGCTTTTTCTAATTATGAAATGTTAGTTGACATATCAGACTTTGAGAAAATGTATTGCTATCAACATTATGGTCATAATTTTTTGCATAAATCTGCTAACCCAAGGAATGTTTTCACATATCACCAATGGAAACATTGCCCAACACCGCCAAAAAGCAGTTCAAAGAAATTTGTAGAAAAATGTCCATATTTTCCAGGGTTTAACACATCAGACCCAGCCTCATACTACTATAAGGTTGCACCTAAACCAGCACAGAAAAAATATGTTGACAAACAGCAAATAGACCTCTTCTGCTTCCTTTATTGTCCAGTTGTCAGAACAAGAGTTCGACCTATGGAAAGACACAATAGACGTAAGATCAGTCTGGGGTACTAGAGACTGGCAGGTTCAGGGAACTGAGGCAATATTTAAAGCATGTCTGATTCCTCAACAAATAATGTTCTCGAATGAAACAGTGCAGCAAACAACTTGTCTTGGGTTAGCCAGGAATAAAAATCTGGATGCACCTCAGGTGCAAGCACCATCACACACTGAGGAGAATGTAACATCACAAATAGTGGTTACAGTAAATTACATCTTGCAAAGCAATAGATCAGACCCCGATTGGAAGGAATGGGTGGTTTGGCCCATAGTCACCAATAACTGTCAAGAAAGATTCTTGGGTAAAAACTAAAGGATTTAGTATTCATCGGCCAGATCCACGATATGTGCAAAGACAACATCCAGGGATAGTGACATCATACTGTGTTGGGAATTTATGCCTCGATTGGCTACAAACCTAAACACTCACACAGGTGAAGCAACACTTATCGCAACTCACAGGAGATGTGGACCTGCGGGATTTCTTATTAGGTCCTAGGAAACCACATCAAAGATGTTTCTTATATGCTGTGTATAATGAAATATGGAAAATCTCTCAACAAGAGGCCACAGATAGATTACGAGAAATCGATTGTCTGAATCTAGAGAAAGCTCTATCAGTGGTCGATAATGGGTTAACAACCCTAACATCCAGGATATATTCGCTGGGCAACATTGTATCTTCTGCTATAAATTTACTAGAACAAGACTTGTCCATACTACAACACGGGCAATCTCAATTCCGTTCTATTATGTTGTTAAGCTGGATGCTGCAATCTTTGCGCGCAGGCTATATGCCATGGCGTTTTATAAACAGCACGTCTCTGTTTTCCTCGTACAATCTGACAGAAAAACAGATAGAAATGGCACATAGGGGAGCAAAGTATACAGTGCTGCGCATTGAAAAACTGGACAGATTAACATTCACAGTGGCAAAATCACCGTCCCCGAATGGTTAATCCATGGCCACATACCTCTCCCGGTCACAACTTTTCAATTCCTTTATTGCCTAGAAAAAATACGGCAGGCAGATATGAAAAAATGGGTTAGGAATTCATCAAGGAATTTTGGAACTTGCCATGCAGATTTCGGTGCTGGAGAGGGGAAAAAGAGGTGTTTCTTAGCGGTACTAACTGCGAGAATACATTAAGTGGATCACTATATGCCAGGATATTATGCTTCATGGGGCCTGTAATGTAATGTATTAGCAAACTTGACCTGTCACTTAGAAGGGGCCCCAGCTGCTGTGATCACTCCAGTATTCAAACTACTTTCAAATGGGAGTTACTTGATGCTGAATGATCAAGGTTGCTGTGGGATGCTTCCGGGCATCGCATATCTGGTGACTGTAAGTTCCAGGGTTACTTGCTTTATGCAAGTATTGTTTCCCCCAACACATACAGTCAGAGAGGTGCCACTATGGCCTTTATTAAATATTTCATTAATTTGGTTTGATACTTTGAGCAGGATGAAAGCCATGCTTACACAGAAATCCGTGCCCTTAACCTCTGCTCGAGAGAATGTTGATCTTCAAGTAGAAAGGTCTTCAGCAGAGATGCAGGCACTTATACGTACAAACTGCCCTTTCCATTTCACAGAAATGGTAAATCATATCTTTAACATGTCCGATACGACAGGCATTGTCCACCTATTCAAGAATGTAGGTTCTGGACTGTTAAACTTTATACACTCCGTATTGGGAAGCGTTTTTGGAGGACTGCCGCTAATCCTGTTTCTTACAGCTGGTATCCTGATTGTCGTGTTTCTGCTACGCAATGGACTTCCCAGTCACCAAGAAGATGGAAACAGTACTCCTGGAGAGAAAATACTGTGATCGGATGGTGCAACTTCTAAGCACACTCGCCTAAGGGAACTAAGTGCTTCTTGTTCGTTTAGACCAGTATGGATGGACTGCATCTTACCTGTCCTCCGATGCCTGTTTTGCGGAGAAGAATGCGTGTTGGATCTCTGTCTGACACTCTCATCATGTGCGCGACCGCACATCGATGCATTACTGGACCCAAAAACGTCCCACATTTTGCAGTGTCCCCAGCGTATTCCAATGTTGATGGCGGCACTCCTAGAGCCACCATAGGTAGTATCTGCTCCTGTTGGTATGGACACCGACTCCTCCTCTAACACCCAGGCCTTGGATGGCGCACAGACTGCACAGGCTGCCCCAGCACCGGCTGTGGACAGTACAGAAAATCCTCTGTGCTCAATAGACATAATCTGCAAGGTGTTACAGTGACCGCCAACTGCTGAAGCAAGCAACGAGAATGTTGCGTCTACCAGCCAGGACACATAAACATTTGACTCATTTGGCTTGTCATGTGCTGGGAAGAAATTCAGCCTTTAGAAAACACAACAGAAAAACTGAAACTCTATATCAAAATTGACATTTCTTTCACATATGTATGGCTTTTAAAATGCTTGTAGTAGTTCGGACTATACTTACGGACATATTAGAGCAGTGGCCTATCTGTCAATTTTTAATACTTTCCTTTTTAAAAATAATTTTTTAGTTTTTATAAATACATTTTTTAAAGAATGTTTTTAACATAATAACAAACTCATGTTTTGTATATTTGTGTACAACATCTAGAAAACCTAGTAGTATGTGTAGAATAATTTAAAACTATGTCATCCATTCCGAAGAGGAATGGGTGTTATATTCCATATAGGTACTATAATATAGGCCTAGGTCACCCCGTTACATTTCAACAATATTCTCTCCCTACATTACACTTGCCACACTTTACAGGGACTGACCTTTTACCTAGATATTACACTGCATTCAGAACACAGGTTTTCCCTAGTTTGAAATCTCATACATTATGCATGAGGGTTCTTGGAAGCACAGCAGGACTACCATCTCCTGTATAAAATCTATGTACAAAGTTCAGGCCCAAGGTCATCCTTAAGCTGACACAGTAGCACAGCAAGGTGGGACCCCAGGGGAGACCTATGGGTATATATAGATAGCTAGAGGAGACCAGGACTTCCCGGCCGACACACTGAAGCGAGACACTGAGTTTCCTGTATGGAGGCACTCCAGCTTGCGAAGTCTAACATCCCTCGTTTGGTGTCCAACTCGAGACCAGGACTGGGTCCCACACTCTCACTTAAGGTAATGGGGTTGACTAGATCCTAGAGGTATTCTTGGCTTAACACCTACACCCATACTAGGTACACTTAGGTACATCTAGATAGGGAGGCATCGTTGGAGTTTGCATCTTTTATCATGTGTTTTATATACTTGAATGTATTCATGAGTAAGGTAAGATGGTAGAGCTCTGCCATCCTTTTACTTTTATAGTACTGTTAATCATTTATATCCTATATTGTCTAACGGTTGATGCAGCACATCTATTTTCACCAGAATAACAACTGTTTAATAAATGAGTATAGAAAACGCCTAGCTTGTTTTATTCGGTGTATTTCTCTGAGACAGACTAAGTAAGCACGAGTGACTGATCAAAAGGTAGTACATTGTTTCCACGGTCCTGAGGGATCAGGGTTGTCATGTTGTAAGGTTGCCAGAAACTATTCTCTCCTTAGCAGAAGGAGATTATAGTGGCACTGTGAGCTCGCTGATACAGAAAGGCTAACATACCCGGCGGGGGTGATCAGAGTGTAGTGTAGTTCCTATATCCCTGATAGGCTCTGCACATTGGAATAATATACACTATAGTTTTGACATAGGACTGAGGTCAGTATGTCTCTATCGAGTACATTAAACTTAATTACTTGTGTGTGCCACCTAACTCAGAGGTCACTAGAAAACTTCTCGAATAAACAAGAAGGGATTTGTTTCTGACAACCGCATAAACATGACAACCTTGTTTCCCATAGAATCGGAACAATCTCAGAATCGTGAAAACAATAGATAATAGTTTCACTCAGTCAATCGTGCATGCTTCGTTTCTACAGAGTTACACAGAAATAGATAGACGGGAGTTTCAATAAAAAGGGTTTATTGAACAGTCTTATTTCTCGTGCAAGAGATATGAACTGCCACAATCGTAAGACAGAATGCGAAGTATAATATGTACAGTGTTAGCAGTAAGATAAAATATTACTGTGCCATCAAAAGAAAAAATTCAAATTTTGAAAAAAAAATTAAGCATAGGGAAAAGTTCCAAGTTTAGTCTTTGTTATGAAAAATGAAGGCCACATTCAGAGTTTTCCCAGTACACTGTGTGCTGAATCAAAAGGCAGTGTATGGGAATGGAGAAAACATGAAATCTTCTAACCCTGTAGACAATAAGTCATCTACCGTTGTAGGAGAAAGTTGGATTACCTCGTTTAGAAGACTAACCGCACATAGATGAGAAGCATTTCCGTCAGCATTGGTCGCATCAGCAATGTTCGTATCGGATGTTACCTGCGTGCCTGTTGTTTCCTCTTGTACTTCAGCAGTAGCAATTTGCATCTGTGAGATCTCAATGAATGCCGTTATTAGGATTGGGAGCCGCTGGGGACAACACACAGCATGGGCCGTTACCGGGTCCAGCAGCTATTGATATCCGTAGGCATGACTGATGGAAGTGTTAGACGGATGTCTAGCATGCATTGTTTACCACAAAGCAGGCAGCGTAGAACAGGTAAGATGCCAGATTGATCTAAATGACAGAAACCATGTGGTATTTAACTCTCGTAGACGAGGTAAACCTAAAATTTGGACGATGCGCTCACAACACTTCATTTCCAATAGAGCTCTCTCTATGGTGCTCAGAGTGACGCTGATGATTTGGCTTCCCATATCGGAGCAGTAGGAGCAAAAATAGGATCCTTGCAACGAGTCCAAAAAGTAGTGGCAGTCCGCCAAACACAGAGTGCACGAAGTTGGGAAGTATTCCAAGGACTGCTTGAAAAGGTGCTAACAGTCCTGAACACACGGTCTTAAATACATGTACAATACCGCTCGTGTCAGACATGGTTAAGATGCATTCCAACATTTCTGAGAAATGTATAGGGCAGTTTGTATTCAAAAGGGCTTGTGTCTCGGCAGAAGTCCTTGCAACTTGTAGATCATAGGTTTCTTTGCCTGAGGTCAGTGGCACAGTTTGTTGTAAAAGAATGGCTTTCATTCTGCTTAGACTGCCGGGAGAGTCGCCCTAGCGAATTTTAAAATACTTGTGTAATTGATGTGATTTTAAAACTGATTTTACCATTTTTTGAGTGTACTTTTGTGAAACAATACAATCCTACCTCGATCCCCTGGGCTCTCCCGTGCAGCTGCAGGAACGCCGCCACGGGATACTTCCTGGTGTGGACGCCCTCCCCTGGGACACGCAGGCCAAGCCCACCACCTGTCAGGCCACACCCCTTCCTCCACCCCTACTTAATATGTGTTTCCACCGGAAGCGCAGCGGACGAGCGCAGCGGGTGCGCCGTTTGCGCGCCGAAGGCGCGCCTATGGCAAGCCCGTCTGCGCCCGTCCGCGACCAGACCGCGGCCGGGGCCAGTTATGCTGCCGGTAATGGAACACAAGGTGGAAGGATAGTGTGGTCAGGTGAGGACTTAAGGGCTCTTGATCCCCCATCTGACTGTTGCTCTCATACTACAGATCCTCAGACTTTCAACCCCCCTCAGATCTGTGGCAATTGTGGGATAGTTTTTGGCATTGAAGACTCTGTGAGGCTCCCCAATCCCAAACCTCCAACTCAGATAGGCCTTAGAGCTGGCCTACTGAACTGCAGATCCCTAGCCAAACATGCAGATGATGTTTGGTTATTACTAGAAGAGCAGGAGTGGGATGTCCTGTTTTTAACAGAAACTTGGATCAAGGAGGACAACTTGACCTCTATTGCACTAGCAATCCCTCTGGGATTTAAAATATGCCTCGCAAACCGCCCTGGCGCAAAAAGAGGCGGAGGTGTAGCTATTATCTTTAAAGAGCAGCTAATATTAACATCTTCAGCTCCCACTACTATTCAGGGAATTGAAGGCCTTCACTTCTGCTTTCAGGTTAGCCCTCAGCTATCGCTAGCAGGATTGGTGATTTATCGCCCTCCGGGCGGCGTAGACCCCAACTTACTCACCCTACTAGACACGATTGTTCAGAGCTCTCTCCTCCACCCCCAATTCATTGTGGTAGGAGACGTCAACATCCACATGGATAAACCCGACTGTGCCGTGGCAGAGCTGCTCAGAGCAACGTTAAATACGGCCAGTCTTAGACTGATCAATGAAGGCCCTACACATACAGGGGGCCACACGATCGATCTCATTTTCTCTAATATCAAGGATGCGCTGCCTGAGGCACCACTCCCTCTGACATGGTCAGACCACTCATTGGTCCCATTTAAACTGAACATGGTATATGACATTCCCGCTTCAAGTAAATGTTATTTCCTGAAGAGACAATGGAAATGGCTGACCCCCGATATTATGGGCCCTGTCTTGGCACAAACTACCCCATCTTTGACCGACAATGCCAATATAGATGCACAGCTCCTCAATGAGTGGGTCAGAAAGATGGTCTCTTCCATTGCTACGGCCTCACGAGCATTATCAAAGAGAGACGCCCCCTCAGCTCCCTGGTTTTCGCAGGACCTGAGGAAAGAGAAAGCAGCCTGCAAAAGGCTGGAAAGACTATGGAGAGCAAACTACGGCCTGGAAGAAAGAACTATATATAAGGAAGCTTCCAAAAAACTACGGAAAGCAATTAGAAAAAGTAAAAAACAATTTTATGCGGACGCTATTCTACAGGCAGAACAGTCAAGCAAACAGATTTTCAAGGTGGTACAGTCGTTTTTTAAACCCAAGTGCATTGAGAGGGAGGTTTTGCCGACATCTACTCTATGCGAGCACATCTCTGAGTTCTTTGACCAAAAGATCAAAAAGGTGTATGAATCTTTTAGACCAGAAATAAAAACGTTGAAACAGGACCTCGCGATTAAAGACGAGCCAGGTGAGACCTTCACCCAGTTCATGAATATTTCCCTGAGTGAGGTAAGACAAGAACTTATCCGATGCAAATCCGGCTCCCCAGACGACCCGTGCCCAGCTAAATTATGGAGCTCTCTAGCTGAGTTTGTAGCCCCCACACTACAACACATTTGGAACTCATCCATCGCTTCGGGTATATTCCCGGACGTCTGGAAACATGCTACTCTCCTCCCACTAAAGAAAAAACCTAATGGGGATCCAGAAGACTTTAGTAATCTCCGCCCAATATCACTGTTAGCCGCCCCGGGGAAAATGTTGGAGAAAGTCATACAGCGCCAACTGAGCAAATTTATAGAAGTAAATAAGGTACTACATGAGACACAGTCAGGCTTCCGACCCTTCTTTAGTACGGAAACAGCGCTTATTGAGGTAGCCGAGTCAGTATAAAAAATTATTAGATCTTTTGGATCATTGGCGTCAAGATAATCCCTCTAAAAGAGAATATACTTGTTGGTCGAGTAGATTTAAGTCCTCATCTCGGATAGATTTTGTCCTTGCTTCACGTAATCTCAGGTTAGGTCACTCTAATACGGTTCATAATGTTTTTTCTGACCACGTTATGCTTATCAGGGAATTTATTTTGGGGGATACTGTGAGATCTCCCAAAAGATGGGTATTTAATAAATCATATCTCAATGACGAAATATGGGTCCATGAACTAAAAGATTTGATTAGAGAATTTATAAGTCATAGCACTGGCACTGCCCCTATTAGTATTATTTGGGACGCCTTAAAAGCTTTTATTCGTGGTTTAATCATTACAAAAGATGCTGCTATGTCCATTGCCGCTAGGGCTATAAAGAACTCTTTTGAACAACGTATTCAGGCTCTTAGTGAGTTACGGCAACAACATTCTACTAGAAATATTAAAAATCAACTAGATGAGGCTAAACGGGAATATCGTACATACTTATTTGAGCAAGGAGAGGCGTCTTTTTGTAGTCAATATCAGAAAATCTACGAAGAGAGCAACTTTACGGGCAGATTTCTGGCCTGGCAGGCTAAAGAACAAGCTGCTTCTAATTTAATTTCTGGCCTAATCTGTCCCGTCACTGATCAATATGTGACTGATTCAGAGGGGATAGGTAAGATAATGTATTCTCATTATCACGAAATATATAGTCATCAGCATGAAATTGATCACTCAAAATTAAATGCATTTTTGAGACAAGAGGAGATTCAACAATCAAACATGGTTAGGGAATTTTCCCTTCAAGAAGTACAATTGGTAGTGAAAGAACTCCCTTCAGGGAAAGGTCCCGGCCCAGACGGATTACCTGCCGAATTCTTGAAAGTTTTTTTTTCCCGCCTTCTCTGATCTTTTTTTACAACTCGTTAACTCGATGCTCACCGGAGCGTCTAGTCCAGATTCATTTCATGAGGGCACGGTGGTCAGCTTTCTGAAGAAAGGGAAGGACGCTAAGGATCCTAATTCATATCGCCCCATTACTCTTCTAAATTCTGACTATAAGATCGTTACTAAACTACTTGCTATCCGGTTCAATTATATCGCTTCCGATCTGATCCATGAAGATCAAAATGGGTTTATTGCTGGTAGACAATTGATGACTAACACTCATTTTCTAGCAGAAGCTTTGGATTATTTTCAGACACTGACGATTCCAGCCCTAATCATGTTATTCGATGCGGAAAAAGCTTTTGATTTGGTGGTTTGGGAAACTCTTTTTATTATTTTGCAATATTTTCAAATCCCATTAATTATTATTAATTTTATTCGTAATCTTTACACGGGTGCTAAAGCTAATATTATTATTAATTCTTCAACAGTGGGATCAGTATCAGTCAACCGGGGTACACGCCAGGGTTGCCCTTTATCACCAATTCTTTTTGCTTTTTTCATTGAACCCCTTGCAATTGCAATTCGACAATGTGCTGAGATTTCGCCTCCGATTCCATTAATTTCAAAAATAAAACTTTACGCTGATGATATTATGCTCCTTATTAAACCCGATTTGCAGTCTCAAGTTTGTGTATTCCAGCTTTTTGAGGAATTTGAGACTTTCGGGGGATATCGTATTAACAAAAAAAAGACTGAAATAATGATCTGTGGCAACTACAAACCTGGATTATATCCGGATCTAAGGAGCTGTATTAATAATAAACCCAAAAGATATTTAGGGATTTTTTTCTCAACCACAGTTAAAGATCTTTTTAGTCTTAATTTCGACCCCCTCCTTCAGAAAGTTGGCTCCATGCTCACTCGTTGGAATAAACTACCACTATCAATTCTGGGCCAGGTCGCTTTGATCAAAATGTCTATTTTACCGCTGTTTAACTTTTTGTTTTCAACGATTCCTTGCTTCCTCTCGGGCAGCTTTTTTTCTAAAGTCGAATCTTTATTTTTGCGTTTCCTGTGGGCACACAAAACGCCTCGTATCGTGCTGAATACTCTTTATGAGGAATTGGACAATGGTGGTCTGGCACTACTCAATGTTAGAGATTACTACAATGCTTATTTTGCTCAGTATTTGACTCGCTTTAAATTTCCAATGTTAAACCCCAATGTATTTATTAGTTTTTTTGTCGATTTAATTTTGTCAGAAAGTCAAATCTTTCCCCCCCTTCAAATTACTAAATCCCCTAAATTGGTTAGGTACAAAATATTTGCTTGGTTTTTCAGGAAACGCACGGCTATGTTAAAAAGATATTCTTTATCTCTCTTTTATTCTTCGTCCCCATTGTTTAACTTACTTTTATCTGATGGACAGCCGTTTGACTCTGAGTTAATTGGTCAATGGAAAAGTGCTGGATTTAGTAAAGTGGGCGATTTTTTACAAAATACGAGATGGATTACTCCAATGGAGATGCGATTAGCTATCCCCAGAAATATTTTGTTAATTGGCTCCTATACTTACATTTATCAACTTTTGCAGCGACACGCCCCCACAGCATTAACTCAGATTTCCTCTTTAAACAATGATCTTTTCTTTAATAATAACCTGGTAAGAAAACCTGGAGAGTGGAAACGTTGTCTTGCTCAATCAAGACAAAGGGATCTGTGGGTTAAAGCTGTAAAAAAATGGAGGGAACAAGAAAACCACATTTTGACACTGTCTACACGGCGAACTATTAATAAACTGAATTTTTCTACATTAAGGGGCGCCAACTGGCGTAGAATGATATTTTTTGGAAAGTGGCTTTTGTACCGCACCCCGGCGGGAATAGCCAAATTGTATAGTAGCTATCCATCAAATTGCTTTCGATGCTCAAATTTCTCCCCTGCCAACTGGACTCATGTAATCGCCGATTGCAGTTTGGTTAAAATATTCTGGGATGACATTTTTGCTTTTTTAAGCTCTAATTGCCATATTCATATATCTTTAAATGTAAATCTGATGCTTTACGGCTTTGATTCGCATCTTAATTTATCTGTATCATTCGTTAAACTAGTCTTTATTTGCATGGCCGTTGCTAGATCTTTGTTACTTCAAAATTGGCGTACAAATCAAATTCCATCCTTTTACGAATGGCTTTTCAAAATGCGTAGAGTAAAGAGGAGTGAACGAAGTTACGCTCTGAGGATTGGGGGGGGGGGGAATTCGAAAAACTTTGGGGGACTTTTTTCGATTAACTTTTTTAAATACTTTGTTCGATTGATCAGTATGGGTAACTGTAATACTCATTATTTGTATTTGTTTAGTGATGACAGCAGGATATGCTTTTTGAGAAGATTTTCATGCTTTATCTTAGTCCTCATTGTATATATATTATAACTTATATTCTGTATATGTATGCCATCATTCAACTTCAATAAAAAAATAAAAATAAAAAAAAAGAGGTAGCCGAGTCAGTAAGGTGGTCGATGGATGCAGGTAACTCAGCAATGCTGGTACTCCTGGATCTGTCGGCCGCCTTCGACACGGTGGACCATGCCAGACTACTCAGCCGCCTGGCCGAGATAGGTATCCAGGATAAGGCACTGGGATGGATACACTCCTATCTGTCCCAGAGAACTCAAAAGGTGGCACTAGGGATGGTCTCTTCAGCACCCAAGGTCCTCAGCTGCGGAGTCCCGCAAGGGTCGGCTCTCAGCCCCCTTTTGTTCAACATCTACCTCGCTCCTCACTTTACGTTGATTGCCAACTGGGGTGTCAAGGCAATTTCCTATGCCGACGACACCCAGTTGGTATTTCCGTACTCAGAGATGACGCAGGAGTCCTTTTCGAACTTCAAAGGCTGTCTCCAAGATATAGCCCATTGGATGAACACGAATAAATTAAAATTAAACGCCAATAAGACCGAAGTAATCTTCTTTGGCAGAGGCCCCACCCCCGCCTCAGAACTTTGGTGGCCGACGGAGATGGGGCTAGCCCCCTCACCCAGCCGCACGGCAAAAAATCTTGGAAAGAGGTGGGACGATAGCATGTCCTTCACCTCCCACATCCAACAAGTCGCCGGCTGCTGCTTGAGCAAACTGAGAAATCTCCGTAAAATCCTGAGACTCCTCCCGGAGAGCTGCCGGAAAACGGTTATCCATGCCACTGTTACATCACGGCTGGATTACGCCAACGGACTCTACCTGGGCCTACCAAAATACCTGACGCGAAAACTTCAGGTAATTCAAAATGCGGCTGCGAGACTGCTACTGCGAATCCCTCTCAAGCAGTCAGTCTCTCCGCATCTTCGATCACTGCACTGGCTGCCAGTTGCTAGCAGAATAAAATTTAAAGCACTTACGCTGGCGTTCAGATCTCTGCATGGCTCCTGCCCAGAGTACTTGAAAAACCGCCTCCCGAGATACTCCCAAACCCGCGCACTGCGGTCCAATTGCCGCGTTCAACTGGCCGTCCTGCGTACGAAAAAGGCTCGACTAGGCGGACGGACTTTTTCGGCAAACGTTACCTCTCTATGGAACACTTTACCACAAGAAATCCAGCAGGCCCCTTCTGAACCTTGCTTTAAGAAACTGCTGAAAACGTGGCTCTTCACCCAACCCCGCTAGCTCTCCTTCTCTGGCCTCCAGGTCAACTGTGTTCTCCTAGCGCCGCGACACCTCCTAGCGAGGTAGCTGTTCGGGCTTTATAAAATGCAGTATTATTATTATTATTATTAGAGTATCAATTCGTATGGAAGAGATGCTCAGTGAAGGCCATAGAGGTGACTCCCTGACTGTCTGTATTTGTGGAAACAAGACATGCATACAGCAAGTGACCCTGGATGTAACCGCTAATAGATATAGGATTCCTGGCAACATGCCACAGCAGCAATGATCATTCAACATGAGGTAACTTAATTTGAAAGTAGTCCAAAAATTGGAGTTATCACTGCAGCTGGTGAGCCTTGCAGGTGACAGGATATGTTTGTAGTAGAACCATCGCAGGCCCCGTGTAAATTAATACCCTGGCAAAGGAGAGAACCGCTTAGTGCGTTTTCACAGTTTGTACCGCTAAGAAACACTTCACGCCCCCCACTCCAACATCTATGTGTGTAAGGTAAATCCCAAGATGTCTTGATGTATTCTTTACCCAACCGTTCATATTTGCCTGCTAGTATATGTTTTAGGCAATATTGAAAATGGAAAGTTGCAACAGGCAGAGTAATTTTACCATGTATGATCCACTCAGTAGCTGGTTTTTCTGCCACCGTGAATGATAATTTTTCCAGTTTTTCAATGCTCAGCACCATATAGTCTGCTCCCCTTTGTGCCAGTTTGATCTGTTTATCAGTGAGATTGAATTCTGAAAACAGTGACGTACTGTTGATTAAACGCCAAGGCACATAGCCTGACCGCAAGTTTTGGAGCGTCCAGCCTAATAGCATTATAGAATGTAATTGAGACTGACCATGTTGTAGCATGACCAAGTCTTGTTCCATGATGTCTATGGCAGAAGACACAATGCTGTCCAATGAATGTATCCTGGACGACAGAGTTGCTAACCCATTGTCTACTACAGAGAGAGATTTCTCTAAATTAATACGATCAATTTCTCGTATTCATTCTGCAGTCTCTGCTTGGGTAATCTTCCATATTTCATTATAAGCAGCGTAGATACCAGCATATATGAAACGTTTTTGACGTGGTTTTCTTGGTCCTAGCAAGAATTCCCTAAGGTCTGCGCCTTCTTTAAGTAAAGATAAGTGTTGTTTTATATCCTGCAGTGTAGCTTTCTGTAGCCAATCAAGGCAGAGATTCCCTACACTGTATGTTGTTACTACCCCTAGATGCTGTTTTTGAACATAGCGTGGGTCTGGCCTATTGATAGTGAAACCCTGTGTTTTGTTCAGGAATCGATATTGACAGTTGTTTGTGTCTGTGGGCCAGAGCAACCATTTTTTCCATTCCAGATCTGATCTGTTGTGATGCAAAATATTATGTATGTCGACCTCCCCCCGTGTAGTGCTATTACTCGCAGGTATAGGTATGGTCAGTGTGTTCATGTCTTTGATCTTGGCTAACCCAAGGCAAGATGTTTGTTGGACGGTGTCATTCAAAAACATAATTTGCTCAGGGATGACAAAGGCACTAAACAAAGCTTCTACCCCCTGCACTTGCCAATCTTTAGTACCCCAGACAGATTTTGTCTCAATGTTGTCTTTCTAAAAGTCGAAACCCTGTCTAGACAGTTGGGCAATAAAGGCTGCAGAATAAATCTGTTTCGTATTGGTTAACATATTTTTCGTTCCTGTCTTGTTCATATTCTTAAAATAAAACAATTCTGGATGTGATAAGTTGAACCCTGAAAAATATGGAAAGTTCATTGCAAAGTTTTTGAGCTACCCTTTGGAGGTGTAGGACAATGTTCCCACTTGTTATACATAAATACATTTCTAGGTGAGGCAGTTTTATGCAAGAAATGATGACCATAGTGGTTATAACAATACATTTGTTCATAGTCTGATGAACCCTCTAAATATTCATGATTTGTGAATACTGCAGACATCTCTAGATCAGACATCATGTTATTAACAGTCTCGAAGTCCCAATCATCAGAAAAGGTACTAGAGGTAATAAAGTCACTTAATGAAATTTTAAATAAGTGTGGAATCTTCAAATGTTCCGACGGGCCAAAAATGTCATATTCAGTTCTATCCCAAACTATACCCTTCTGGTATTGGAACGGCTGTGATGTTCACTGCTGACAAGTTTCTTGCTTCACCATGGGATGATTTGTGTGGCTGAAGAAGTAAGTTCACTCTTTTACTTGCTATGTCCATTTGAATATATCTTCCATTTATCAGCATACCCAGCGTTATTACCAGAGCTAACCAAAGTAGAAAGAAGAATATTCCCAAAACAATCCATAGTTCAATCCATGGTGAAACCCGATAAGTCTTTTTCAGGAGATGAAAAAAGTCTGTTGCTTGTTCTTTGAAAGTTCTTTGTGCTGGTGTAGTTTCAGGTTCGCTGGGATCCTCAGAAAACGTATCAAAGTTAATGAAATAGCCAGAGGCAGTTCTGTCAATGGTTGGAATTGCATCAGGATTCATTGAAATCGCTGGAACCAGTTGATCACTTGTTACTTCGTTGTGGATAGGTGTATCAGGACGAACTGTTATTTGGGTCTCAACAGGGACGCGTTCCATAGCTTTGTTGCCTAGTCCTTCATTTCTCACTGTAGACTCTTCAAAGGTGATGAGTCTCTCAGTTTGAACCTCTTGGATTGTAGCTAGTGGAGTGCGCCTGCTACATTGTCGGAGTCCACTTGGCCTACTGCTTAGTATCGGCCACATAGTGTGGTTTGATCAGGTCGATGGACACAAATCTTTTCTCCTTTTTACCAGCAAGGGGCGGCAGTAGTACTGTTCTCGATCCTTGGATTGCTAAAACAGGTACTGGTTGTCTGTAAGAAGGCCCAAATTCCTTCTTGTCCGCAATCTTTTTTCTGACTAGATCACCAAGCTTTAGGATCCAGACAGGCCTTGCTGGGAAGTTGGTTTTTCCCCAGTGGTGGTTGGCTTCAGGAACACGTTGCTTTGTTTCGATCTTAATTCGTTTAAGTCCTGTAAAACAGCCAAACGATCTTTGATATCAAACTTTTTATTTTCCACCTTTGTGCCTTTCATGCCAAGGTCCGAAATCAACATTCTAGTTCCAAATAGGACTTCATATGGAGTGACACCCCCTAGAGAACTTCTTGGCAACTTGTTTAATGAGCGTTGGACCCCATAAAGATGTTTGACCCACCCATCACCCGAACCCAATACTCTAGCTGTTATAGACTGCTTTATGTCCCGGTTTTTTCTTTCCACAACAGAAATTTCCCTCAGGATGGAATGGAGAAGAATACCGCAATGCTCCGCCCAAACTGGTCATGGCATCTTTGTAAGCTTGAGAGCTAAATGCAGGACCCTGGTCAGAATGTAGTGTGCCAATTGCGTTAGTGCCGATAAAGACTCGCAAATCTTTTATAACAGTTTGAGTGTCAGCCGAGCGCTGAGGTCACATCCAAAGGAACCTTGAACACGAATCCACTGCGAACATGATATATTTATAATTACCATCCCTTTGTAAGGGACCGCAGTGGTCCAGGTAAACACGTGCTAATGGTTTATCTGAAATTAACAGGGGCGTCTGCGCAGGACATTTCACAGTAGAGATTTTCATCTTCTGGCATATTTCGCAGTCCAAAACATAATTCCTGGTCTGTTTCCTAATGCCTGGCCACCAGTATCTCTGTTTTAATGAGGTACTGTGGCAGAAACACCTGCATGGGCAGAGGCGATCCCTTCATGTGCTGCTAGGATTAGTCCTAATCTATGTTCCATGTTTGGTATTACCTTATCCCCCACTCCAGGGATTCGAGCAAACAGAACATTGTTTGCATCAATTACATATGAGTATTTGAGTGGAAATCTTTGAGGTAACGTTGCACTGTTGCCTTTGCTTGAAGCATTGACAGTCAGTATTATTTCACTTGTCTATTTTCATTTTTGAACGAATGATTGCAGCTACGAAAGTCGTTTGCACAGCCCCTTTCGCTGCTTCATCAGCCAATGAATTCCCTTCAATGTGAACGCCATCACATTTATGACTCAGCGTGTGTATCACGTGAGTGTTTTGTAGTCCGTTTCGCAACTGAACTACTTGTTCCCAAAGCGTTTTATGCTTGATTGTGCCACCTTTTGCATCTTTGAAACCATTTTGAAGCCAATTCTGTAAATATTAATTGTATGATTGAACACAATAAAAAGAATCGCACACTATGAGTGTGGGGAATTTGCGATTCGTATTTTCAAGTGCCATTTTAAATTCTTGTAGTTCAGCTCGCTGAGCTGTACAATCTCCTAGAGATTGCTTTTTTGTGACCATTGGTCTAAATTTGCCATTGAGCATACGACCTTTAATGATCGCGCATGCTGCACTATAAGCTTGCTTACCCCCCGTAGCGGGTTGTGCAGATCCGTCAGTATAAATTATAAATTCGTACTGGTCAAGAGGGAGAATTTCAGTAGGCAGAGGAAATTTGTGTTTGTATTGCAAGAATGCTTGTGTTTTTAAATAAGGATCAAAAACATATTCAACATCAGTTGCAGCAAGAGAATTAACCCACTGTATCCATCTTGGATGTAAAGCTTTTGCATTTGGAATACTCGTTTTTGTAACTGCCTGTAAGGCTGGTACAGGGGTTACGACCTTAATGTATTTCCCCTGTACTAGGGCTCTTTCTTTTGCTACAGCAGTTTGAACTGCTGTCAGAATCTTTTCTGTCGATGTAAATTTCATTTCTACTTGCGTATTCAAATGTGATTTGTATGCAATTGGTACTTTTTCACCTTCGTAAAAAGTTAAGTAGTTGAATCCGCATTGATCCAGAATGATCCAGAGGTGTTTGTAAGTGTTTTGTTGCTAACATGTCAGCTTGAAGTGAACACAGGATATCTGTGTGTTCTTGTGTCCAATGTGTGATTTTAAAATCAGGTTTGATTAATTCGTAGAGAGCTTTAACCCTTTCTGCGTAGTTTAGAATGTATGCTCTTCCAAAATGTAGGAAACCTAGAATCGACTATAAGTTTTTCATTGTTTTTGAAGTTTGGAGCAGCGCACACTTTACTAAAAAGTTGGCTGCCAGGCTTTTGCCTTCACTTGATAGTTCATATCCTAGGAAAAGGACGTTGAGATTGGCAATTCTCAATTTTAAATTTTACATTGAATTTATAACCCTCAGAGGTGAAGCCCAGTATAATGGTATTCACCCTGTTCAAGTGCCTGTTCAGGTCATCGTCTGTCAGATAGATATCATCGACATATGACAATGCCTTGTCATCATAAATTTGTAGTAACTCTGTTACCCTTGCTGAGAATAACCCTGGACTATTCCTGAATCCCTGCGGGAGAAGACAGAATTGACGCTGGGTCCCCATTATTGAGAAAGCTGTCAAATACCTACTTTCAGGTGCTATGTTTTGACAAAAGAACCCGTTAGAAATATCTAATGTGGTTTTATATTTTTTACGCACAATGTTATTCATTAATGCTGTACTATGTGCATTTTGCACTGCAAATATTTTACAACAAGAGTTTAGGTGTCTGTAATCCAAAACTAGATGATATGTATTGTCTGGTTTGGAAACAGGAAACAAAGGATTGCTCATTGATGAGCTGCATGTTTCAATCACCCCTTGGTATTCAAGTTGATCTAAGATCTCCCTGACCTGTTTTTTAGCTTCTTACTTAATTGGATACTGCCTTTGTGAGTTGGTTGATTTTTTAACTGGATCTTATGGTGAGGTGAGTCCTCATCCCATCCTACATGATTTTTGTATAATGCTGGGGCTTGGGCCACTGCCCATTTCCTGGCATAAGTATATTTTAAATGTACTGGAACATGGTTAGAGAAGGCTGGCATAATGATGTCTTCGCCATGTGGGCACTCTCTGACAAATTCTGGTGGCCAGTCCCGCTGAAAGTGGCTCCCAAAAGAGTGGTTTCACTTTTCTTGGTATGTCTCCCTCCATCCGTAGTGTTATTTCATAGAACCGTTGTGGAGAACTAACCCTGGTGTCTGCAGTTTCAACTCGAATGTCTTCATTCAGGTCCTCTGTCTCCAGAAGTCCCTTCAGGTTCTGGCGAGCTATTGATACTTCTGCTGCGCTGTCCAACATTGTCTGAGCCCATTCTCCGTTCTTGAGTTGCGTTCTCAGTATCCTCGGCATGTCTGATCTTCAGACCTGCTACTTTCTTCTTGGAGAATTAAGGTTTTGGTTTGTTTTTCTGAACGTGTTGATCGTCTTTGGACTTCACGCATTCTTCTTTTTGATCTGACTGTCCTATTCTTTCGGATGTCTGTGACGATATCTGAAAGGTACGAGAGGAACGTGTATCAGTATCTTGATGCCTGTCAGGTTTTCTCAAATTATCCCTATTCCTGAGGTTATACCTCCTTTCGGAGGGCTTCTTTTGAGGAGACCTACCTCAAGATTGAGAATCTTTCTCATTTGAATAGTTGTTATTTTCCCACTTCTTATTAGAAGAGGTAGGATTGTTTTTAGTAAAGGCCTTTTCAGGACTTTCATACAGTTGTGGTTTAACTGTGTAATTCTATTAAATTTTGTATCTGATTAATTAATTCTACGTCTGACATTGCTTCAATATCCGGATGAGGTATGTAGCCGCCTAAAATCGGCCATGTTGCTCCTGGTCTACCTAGTGGACTGAGCCTGGTAATGGGATTGTAATGTTTTAGAGCGCCTTTAAACCAGAGATCATGCTCTTGGTATGTGAGTGGAATTTCAACATCCTCGAAAGAAATATATTCCTCAGGTGGTTCATCTTCTTTGTAGAAGTGAAACGTTTTAGTTACTGGATTTGATTCTGGGAATACGATCCATGAGTAGAATACCTCTGTCTGGTGAGATTCATGTGCCTCTTTCACAAAAACTGCTCTACCACCTCTTGGTGTTAGGCCATGTTTTATAAGTTTTAGAGTGATGGCTCTCCTTAAATTTGTAGCAATGATTTTCGCCTTTTCAACGGTTTCATTAAAACCTGTATAATCAAAAGCTGCTGCGACACCATCGGGTACAGCTCCACCGGTTGTGGTGTTATTATCCCCATTCATGGATATTTGTTTAATGAAAATTGCAGAGCAAGTTTCAAAGGAACAAAGATAAGGTGCACAATATTTTGGAACACTGTATCCTTCAACGTTGAACAAACCAAACAGCTAATACATAGGATTTTTGTCCTACTCAGATATGGCGGATATTATCCCTACCCACTCCAGACGTCTTATGGAGTACTATGAGTAGAGGTCTCTGAGAAAAGCACGACTGAGTTACTTCAGTATCTAGCGTTAAATTAGTGCCTTACCAAACCGTTGGGTGCCATGTAGTGTAGTTCCTATATCCCTGATAGACTCTGCACACTGGAATAATATTCACTATAGTTTTGATATAGGACTGAGGTCAGTATGTCTCTATCGAGTACATTGAACTTAATTACTTGTGTGTGCCAGATAACTCAGAGGTCACTAGGAAACTTCACAAATAAACAAGAGGGATTAGTTTCTGATAACCACATAAACATGACAACTTTGTTTCCCTTAGAATCGGAACAATCTCAGAATCGATAATAGTTTCACTCGGTCAATCATGCATGCTTCGTTTCAACAGAGTTACACAAAAATAGATAGACGGGCGTTTCTATAAAAAAGGTTTATTGAACAATCTTATTTCTCATGCAAGAGATATGAACTGCTACAATCGTAAGACAGAATGCGAAGTAAAATATGTACAGCGTTAGCAGTAAGATAAAAAAATACTGCAATAGCATGGTTTGTAGCTATGACAGATATTCATAAAAATACATACATAAATGACACAGGCTAAAATGTTAATACTCATCTGATGCTTCTAGCTAGTTCTACCCCAGTGTACCTAACCTAAGTGTAGTATGAGGTAAGAAGTAGGTGCTGTTTGTCTATAGTCTAGTATAGCTATAGTTGCCAAGATTTGCCAAAAGTCCCTCTAGGTTCTAGCCCGCTCCATACCTTAGAATGAGTGAGGTTGGAATCTCTTTCCGAGTAGCCATCTCTAACACCCAGCAAGGGGAGTCAGAAACACTGGAGCTGGATTGTCTGTGAGGAGGATGACGGCGTCTGGTCAGTGCGTCAGGCGGGGGCTTAACTTCCTTCTGAACTTGCCGTGGCGAGCCACGTCGTGCAAGTAGGAAGCCGAACCGTGGTTTGCCATGCTAAGTGAAGGTATATTTATGCCTTGAAGGTGTTTAGGAATGCCAGTATTGACGTAAAAGTCCGGCAGAAGAACGTCATGAATGAACCCCTAAAGAATAGATGTTCACGCATAATAAATGAGTTCTTGGAGAAATCAATATCCAAGCAAGGGGAAGTCCTAAAGGCTTAAGAGTCTGGTTTTCCTAGAACTCTTGTTGTGACGTAGATGAACGGATGTAGATGGCCATGCCTGTATTTGGTTAGCATGGATAATGCCTAAATAAGGGTAGAATTTCTATGCCTAAATATGGGCAATGCGAATTGTGCCTATTTAAGGACATAAATCGGGAAACCTATATAAGGTATCTAAATCGACACACAACAAGAACTCGTCTGACACCAATCCTACAGTGTATGTTGTCTGAACGTGCAGATTCTGTATAGGTCATATAGGAACTACACGACAAGAGAGAAAAGGGGCAAAAGGTACACACCGTCAGAAGTGCAGGACCAGGACTGTGGCCAAAAAAGGGGGGTTAGTTACTGCCAAAGGAACAGGAATCTAGCAATTAACACTGCTAGTGGCACTTTGCGTAAAAGCTGTGTTTTATTGCCCATAATCAACAACAAGAGGGGGAAACAAGGTGTAGCAACCCAGACTCGGGAGTTTTCCTCTCTACCATCATGAGGTAGACCTCTTGCCACCAAGATAAAAATTATTCCCTCTCTATGCTCCTTTTTTAAAGCCCAAGCTAAACAGGACTCCCCAAGTTTACTTACAGGAAAGCAACAGGAAGTAAAGGCAGGCTCAACCATGACCGGGGAGAATTCGACAGGGGGAGAAGTTGTAAGCAGCCATACATATCAAACTTTGACAGAGAAGAATTAGATGCTTTAGATTCACCCCCGGGCCACCAAATTCAAGCAGAGCCACAAGTGGAAATGCTAAAAGATGGGCTAACCCCCCCAAGGCCAAATAGAGCATACAGGCATGGAGAAGCTGATCGAGTCCCTAATTTCGAAATTAGGGTGAATTTTGCTACATCAGAGAGAAACCAAGGGAAAATACAAAGGATATGTGAGGCACTTGAGGCAACAATAAATACCCTGATGGAGTGAGTATCAGTAGTGGAAGCTTCCCTAGATGAACTAGGGAGGGAAGTAAAGGCGAGCCAGGAGGAGATACAGACTTTGAGAACAAATGAGAAATACTTTAGGGAAAGATTTGAAACACTCAAAAATCAGGAAAGGAGAAATAACCTGAGGATCTTGAATGTTTCAGAGGGGTTGGAAGGGGAGAATATTAAGGGACTTTGTGATTGACCTCCTGAAAGAATATATTCCTTGGGTGGAGCCTACAGTCCTAGGGGAGGATATACAGAGTATGCATCAGGATCCATATAGAAAAGGAAAGATGAGTAAAAATACACGAAGAATCTTGATGAATTTTAAAACCTATGTTTTGAAAGAGAAAATTCTAAATGAAGCACTTAAAGTTGGCACTTATACCAAAGGTCAATGGTCTTTTTGATCAGATATCTCAAAGGCTGCTCAGGAAAGGCAGTGGGAACTAGGGCAACATATTCAAGAGTAAAGGTCCCTGGGGCAACAGTTCAAATGCGCTTTCCCGCCTCTCTAAAAATAATGTGGAAAAATCAAATGTATAATATAAGTGACCCCAAGGAGAAGGAGAATTCTATAGACCAGATCAAAATGCAGCAAAGCACATAAAGTAAAAATACCTAGAGAATAGGACGATAGGGAGTGTTCTCCAGGAGAGGGAGGGGGATGGATGGAACTCACAGGATTGTTGTGAGAAGTTGGCCTGGTATATGCTGTCCACTAATTAAAGTGGGAACCTTGCACCAGTCCAAACAACCCTTATGGTGATTTAAGAGGTCAAAGATAACCTTAGAAAGCTATCCAAGTGGTAGCTGTGGAGAGCAGCCTTCAGGCTTAGTCTTGAAGGAATGCTAAGCAGCATTTTTTACCAGAATGCAAACTTGTAGTATTGGTTAAATGAAAGGAGAACCACCCAGTAGTTTAAAAAATATGTATTTATTAATATAACACTCTCTATTACGACACAGTTTCTCCTACATGGATATAATCACAAAGCACACAATACTTAAGCACAGAAATGACAGTAAATAGCACTAATACACAGTGGGCCCTAGGAGGAAACCAAACCATATACTAAGATAGTGGTAAAAGACCCACGACTTGAGTCAAGACAGTGTCGAGAGGTTGTAGAATCGCTGGGATCCCAAGGAAACACCTAAGGTGAGTAGTTAGGGACCCCATGGAGGACAGGTGCAGTGTGGGAACACAACTGCGTGCTCCGTACAATTCTATGGGAGAGTCGCGGTTGAATTTAAGGACCCTTACAAGTTGACTTCGAAGAAACCCTGTGGAAGTTAGGAGGTTGGAGAACCACCCCACCCATGAATATGAGTTACCCAGGCTACCTATCCCAGGGAAGCTGGGTGCATAGGTCTGATGTGGCATCGGAAACCATCATCAAACTCAATGGAGGACTTTGAAGAAGATCCACTGCTGGAAGGAAGAAAAGTGTCTGTTGGAAACCAAAGGTGGATTCTTGTCAAAGAGTACCTGATAGCAGAGGGGACAGAGTCTGGGTCACTCAGGAGTGACATGGGACTCATTAGACGAATGCCCACCGATGTTCGGGTACTTCATGTGCGTTGATGCAGATCTTGACTCTGCAGCTGCAGGGACCAGGAGATGTCAAGGACAACCAGGAGCCAGATGCGAGCTGTCCCACAAAGGATGTCGAGTACTGAGGCGTCGGTGTCTGGCTGGAGCACCAACGAGCCTTGGCAACGGCAACCCACGCAGAAGGTGAAGGATGTGTACGGTCTGGACCAGCAAGGTGCAGGATACTCACCAAACATAGGGAAGTCAAGGCAAGCCTGGAGAAACTAAGGGAGCCCATGAAAAGCAAAGTTGACCCTCAAATGGACCCATAGGCAGGAGACACAGGAGTCACAAGAGGACCTCGAGTGATTTACCAAACAGCAGGCCACGGAGCTCTCGGTGTGAGGAGGCTGGAGTTCTTGGTAGGAAATGGTGCCAGAGGTTGGGGCTCCTCGGAGCCCAATGCACTTGTTCAGGAAATGCCAACAAGCATATGCACTTGCAAATGTACACAGTGCACAGGGGTTCAGGTATTGCAGCCCCCACAAGGGATTCTGACCTCAAACTTGGTGAGAGGGCAGCTCAGACTTTGTGGGACATAGAAACTCACCTCCTATGCTGCTGAAGCCTTCAGAGTCTGTAGGAGCTCAGGGTCAGCAGACCAGACAGCAGCATTGCAGTGCCTGTGAATGCAGGCAAATGATTCCTTCACTCCAAGGGAGATATCTTCATTTGTCCTTGATGTTCCACAGGTCCTGCATGGATCCTGTATGGTGCACAGGCACAGATGATGCTTCAGACTGAGGGGGAGATGAAGTCAGGCCCAAACGAAGTTCAGCAAAACCCAGAGTGTCAATTAACATTCTAAACTGGAATATCAATGTCTTAGAGTTAGCAGTAGGAGACAAAAGATCCTGGAATATTTGAAATCTGTGGATAGTGTGATCATAATACTGCAAGAAACACATCTACTGAAGGCAGAATGGGGAGAGATAATGAAGAAGCAAAGATGGGTGGATACTTATGTTTGCACTGACCAGGAATGTTGGGTGAAGGGGTTGGCTATTTTATTCAAGAAGTCAGCTAAAGTGACAGTAGAAGGAATGACCACTGACTCTCAGGTGAGATCGGTCTCTGTAAAAGTTAAAGTATTTGGCAAAATATGTGTCGCGATCATACAGCACAAGAGGAGCCTCCCTCGCCAAATGCCCAGCTTTTGTGGACTTCACGCCTGGTTCCTAGGTAACCGGCACTCAAAGAACTACATGTCCCATAAAACCCTGAGGCGCCAGGTAAAGATCCGGCATTAGTTCTTTCTTTGTGCCTATAAAGGACCTCCTCTCAGAAGAGGATGCGCTTGACAATCTCGCCCGTTTGGATTTTTGGTTGAAGGCGGATGGTATTCCCCGCCGGATCTGTTTCCCTGAGTGCGGTTTCCCGATATCGGCTGAGCTGCTCCTTTGCGCGGACACGCTGCAGCAAAACGAAGTTGTGGAACGGTGCTCGTCATTGCAGCCGCATTTCCATCCGCATTCCATCGAGCCCCAGTGCTGGATTAGCAGGTATTTAGGCCCCGACTAGAGAGACAAGGAGAGAGACGCCGGAACCGCGTCTCCCTCGTTTCAAGACTTCTGTTTGTTGTTTCCGCTTCACGTGCTGGGATCTCCCGGTGTCTTTCCAGGAAAAGTGCCAAGCTTGCTGTGAAGGGAACAGCGAGACTTGGAGTACATACTTTGTGAAAGCTGCAACAAGCAGCTTGCGTCCTTTCACGCTGTGACCAAAACAGTGTTTGGGGATACACCTCGAGTGACTGGTTGTTCGTTACCCTACTGGGCTTACTGTTTGGTGCAAGATACTTTAATTTGCCTGCATTCCTGGTTATATAGGTCCTTCTATTTCCAAAATCATTGTATGGAGGAGCACTTTTCCTATCTGACTTGAACATTCACTCCAGGTGGGAATACGTGAACACTGCCATCATTCATTACCCTTGCTGCTGACATTATTGTGAGTAGGTATTCGTCCTGGGGATCTGTGGTGTATATCTAGTCCATGTAGTCCCTGCCCTAATCCCTCTCTTTTCTCTTTGTATAGTATTGAAGGCTTCCAAAACCCTAGAACAGGCATAGGGTGACGAGGAACAATCAGAACGGCAGCATTTCTTATTTTCTCCACTTCCCTTTTCCCCGGGGTGCTCCATTGCACAGGAGTGTTTCTTTTACTCTGTGGGAGATTGCGCTCAGGGGAAGTGGGGAACTCCTCATTAGTCATCGTCCCCGCTGGTTGATCCTTAAGGTTAGTGGCATTTTCAGATCTTGTTCTACCCAAATGTAGATTATCCTACCCCTTTGCAATCTCTGTATAGTCATATTCTGGACTTCTCGGCCCCTATAATTTTGGATGGAGATTTCAATCTGTTAATAGAGCCAAAGGAAGACGGATTACCCATTAGGAGAACATCTAATCTACCCAAAATGAGGGAATGGTTGAAGTGATGTTTGGAAAGCCAAAGCGGTTAAAAAACATAAATTTACTTTTAGAAAAATATGGACATGCTTCGAGGATAGATTTTTTCTTAGTAAATAATTGCCTATGTAAAAAGGTCAGAAAGGTGGAACATCTACTGGCACATTTGTCTGACCACTCAGCAGTTCAAATTGAAATATTATTAGACAAGGCTTACCCTAGTTCGAGATGGACACTGGATCAAACTCTGCTTTTAGACCAGCAGGTTGTGGAGAAATTGAAATTGGAGACAAAAAATACTTTTCACCAACTAAAACTGGAACTCCTGTCCAGGTTACTTGAAACGCATATAAAGCTGTCATCAGGGCAAAGTTAGTTAGTTTAGCATCTTTTAAACACAAAAACACTAGACATAAAATTAACCTACTAGAAAAAGAACTACAACACTTAGACTGCGTAGCAGAGTGAGCTGAAAACCCTCAAGAGTTAGGTAAAACAGAAAAGGAAATAATAGAGAAAAAAAGAAAAACTGACTAATGTTTTAGAGCTTATAGTTAGAAACAAATGGGAGGCAAGCAAGTTTTCACATTATGAATATGGGGAGGGATGTGGTATACTGCTATCTTGGAAACTTAAAAGAGAACAAAATCAAAATAAGATCTCGGCTATTCAAATACAGGACCAGATAAACCCCAGCACAGAAGACTAAGAAATCGAGAAAGCCTTTACAAAGTTCTTTAGGGAGCTGTACTCAGAAGACACAGTGGCCTCAGAAGAACAAATAAACTGCTACCTTGAGAAGATAGTAGTTCCAACCTTGTTACAACAAGAACAGAGAGATTACAATAACACAGATAACAACTGAAGAAGTGACAAGTGTGATAAAGGAAAAGCAGCTGGCACAAATGCATCACCAAATGAAATCTATAGTTCCTTAAAGGAAGATCTGGTCTCTACTTTGACAGAGTTATAAAATGCTGCCTTCTTAAAAGGGTAAGATTTACCAAAGTCACGGGAAAAGCAACTATATGTATAATACTGAAACCAGAGAAGTATTTGAAATGTTGTGAGTCTTACAGACCTATATCGTTATTAAACAGCGACTACAAATATACACTCAAATACTGGCTAGAAGGCTAGGAAAGGTTGCTGGTCAGTTGATACATCGAGACCAGGAAGGCACATACATGAGCTGACACTCGAGTTGTTTGGGGTAATAGATGTGGCCAGCCGGGAGAGCATTCCCCTGTGGGTCATTACTTTTGATGCAGCAAAGGCATTCGATAGGGTTAGCTGGCCCTTTCTGCATGGATAAGATAAGATAATACTTTATTTGTGTGATTAATTAAAATCATTGCAACAACTTACATTAATAAAAACATAGGTAAATGGGCAGTGAGTTGGGTTATCCGATTTTGAATACACTTCAGTTCCCATATGAATTCAAAAAGAGGTTGGTTACGATTTTCAGAATAATGTGGTAAATAATTTAATTACCGGGACTTAATTTGATACAGAAACATAATAAAAATAGCTCAGTAAATAAGAGGCAGAATCCGTGGTATTAGAGGTTCGGAATGGGCTTTATTCCAATGGGCGATTCGAATCGGTTGCTCCAAGTTCCATCACCACGAAGGTTCAGGAAGTGAAGTACATACATTATTGATAATTAATCACTTTTATACAATAGGCATTACAGTGAAGCAAATGCAAGAGGCGTAACAATTGATAGCAAAGATAACATTTCACATGCGTAGCTGAAGGAGGCGTAAGTGGGAGTAACAAGGAAACGTCATTGGTTGTGATGTCACATATGGGTGGACCTATGAAATAATTTCGCAATGTCAGCAGAAATACTTGGCAGAGATGCGCGCACAGCAGTATGACGTGTGATTGACGTGCAACTAGGGGGTGAAGGGGACTTGACATTTAGCTCTACATGTGGCGACAGAAGTCTGGAGGGTCAAGTCAACCTAATCCCAAATCATATCTAACATCCTATGTTTAAAGAACTATGTTATCCAGAAGAGAGGTCTCTTAGAGTAGAATCTTATTCTATACTGACTATACTGACTGTTAGTGCGTGTACAAGCGTCTAAGTGTCTACACTAGATGCGAGGGCAGGAATCTTCCATAGTAACAGGGCTCTGAATTACTTGCATAAAGACAGAGAAACCGGGCCCTTGCTTGGTAGCTGGAAGAATGTTTACTTAAACTACTAGACAGGAATGCATTGGGCAGGGAGCGGAACAGATAATTTCGAAGGTGAAATACAGTTTCTTGGCAGGCAACAGGCTGATGTCAGGCTTCGTTAGCCACGCAGGGAATGAGACAAAGTTCATGGTCGCAGATGCAGGCTCAGACTGGAGCTTCAGAGGCAGAAAGCAAGAAAAGCTTGATGACAGAATCAGGGCCTACTTGCCTGGACTGTAAAATGGCATAAGTGAACCATATAGAGCCGGTGGCCTTTCATACTTAGGAATGGAATATCCGGCCTATTCATGGCGGATCTGAGAGAGGACATGTTGACGGTGGACGCACATGTGTTTGCGTCTTCATAACTAGAACTGGAGGGAACATACATGTACTTGTAATTCATACATGAAACCGTTGGGGTCCAAGATAGGGGACATAACTGATCAGAAAAATCCATATTTCCACATTCCCTCCTTGTCCCCTACTTGCCCGTCAAGAGATATCAATCTTCATCAATCCATTGATCTGTTCATATAGCATCATTTGTTCTTCTTTTTTCTTCTGGGACGAACGAGATCTTGGTGGTGGAATACACGATGTGGCACACAGACCACAGATCGCTGGTCCACATTGTAGGCATAGACAGCAACTGAATAGTATGAGAAAGCCAATACCTAGGAAGGATAGGACCTTCCATCCAAAGGTAGATAATACACTCCAAAACCAACCGGACCAAGTCCAGGTGCCTGGATTCTGGTGTATCTGGCTTGCAATCTTATGAAGGCGAGTTATGGCTCTATATACAGATGGCGAATTTTCTGGTATGAAAATGCAACAACTTGATCCGATGACCCTACAAGCTCCGCCCCTATCGGCCAGGATGACGTCAAGGACAAGACGATTCTGAAGCACAACAATCCGCATAGCAGACTGTTCTTCTGTTAAATTGCCTAAGGCGGAAATAGTTTCGTTCACTACTGCTTCAAGGGTTCTAGTTAATCTACGTATCAGCTTACTATTAGTAACGGTACCTATATAGGGAAAGAGACCTTTATTGAAATCCGTGTATTTTTCCCATGCTGTTTCAGTGTAATCGATAATTGGGAGATCTCTCCTTTCTCTATTGTGTACTAAATGAGTATTTCTGTGATAATCAGGAGGAGCTAGGAAAACAGGTGGCAAAAGGAATCCAATGTAGCAGGTACCATCCCAATCTAGAGGCAAACGTACATATGCCGTCTGACCACATATAAAATAGGAATGGCGGGAAGCTCTAAATATCGACTTGCCTTGATCACTGAATTCTATTACAGTGGTGCATCTACTATGGCCCATATGTATGGAACCATTCTTTCTTACACATAATTCACCTTTTACTGGAAATACTGACATGGCGGGCAAAATTGGAGTAGCTTCGGATTCGACATTTAGGATCATAAGATTAAGCGTAAAATTACCTAATCCATATACTTCATTTTCTAGATCAGTTCCTGTTCTCTTGGGAAGTCCCTCCTTGTTAGGGTAGCAGACTTTAAGTAAAACTAAGTTTAAATTTCCCCATACCCAGTTGTCTTGATAAACTGCAGAATTTGAATCTAGGGGATTAATTAAACTAAACCATGCTCCACAGGAGCCGTTGTGTGTGAATGGGTATGGAAAGAGAGGTAGAATTCCTTTATAATTCTGATAGGGAGGGAGTCGGCCACATATCCAACAATTTGTAGCATTGCTAACCTGATGGGAATGATGTAACATACTAATAAACGTGTTATTGCGCAGCGCAAATCTATAAAACAACTCATGCAGAGGTAATTCACTAAAAGAATGTTCAGCAGTAACATTATAAACATGTCTAGAAATAGGATAATATATGTGCAACAATATACTTGCAGTAATTATTAAAAGACTTAAGAAAAACAAGATTAATAATGTCACTGTGCAATGACTACGCAGTGATTTACAGTATGCATGTCGTTTCAACATTTTTCGGGTGTTTTCTCTATTCAGATCTAAGGGATACATGTCAGAGACAAATTCAACCGCTTCACCTTGGAGAGGACTTAAACAATCAAATTTCCCGACCGGTTAGATCTGAGTTTTAGTTTATATTGTTCGTGACTACTGGTTTCAACAAAAGGAAGTTTTGAGTCAATGGGTGAAGACACACGAGGTGTGGTGTTTACGTCCGATGGTAGTCCATGAAATTTCTTGATATGACTTGAATGTATCCAGCCTTTTCTGCCTTCGATCTTCACGGCTGTCCTTGTGGTGAGCAAGACCAGTTGCGGTGACTTCCACCTAGGATCCAGCTGAGTCTTTCGATCAAAGTTCCTCACTAAAACGAGATCCCCTGGAATTACGTCATGGGGTTTCACCTCAGTGTTGTCAGGAAAGGCTGCAGCTACCTGTGAACGACAAGATTGTAGTGCAGACATCAAGGAAGCCAAATAATCTGTCAGCATATTACAGTCAATATCAGTTATTTTACGTGGTATAGGCGTCCCCCACATATTTGGTGGTCTGCCAAAGATCACCTCATACGGGGATAGCCCTGTTCGAGAGTGTGCTACCATTCTCATGTAAAAGAGTGCAACTGGTAAGGCTACTACCCAGTCGACACCTTTCTCTCTGCATATCTTGGACAATCTGATTTTCAGAATCTGATTATGTCTTTCTATGAGACCTGCTGCCTCGGGGTGTCGGACACAGTGGAATTTCCACTGATAGCCTAACAAAAGTGAAACGTGTTTCATTAGTTCGGATGAGAACGGCTGGCCGTTATCTGAGTAGACAGCACGTGGTAAACCGTACCGTGGGAAGAATTCTCAAACTAACTGTTTGGCAGTAGTCGGGGCAGTGTAATCTGAAACCGGGTATGCCTCTGTCCAACGGGAAAGAGCACAGACAACTACGAGAACATATTTGAATCCTCGACATCGTTCCATCTGGATATAATCCATCTGGAGGACTTCAAAAAGGTGATCAGGAGACTGAAATCCACCCTGTTCTACGGGAACGCTTTTTCCTGGGTTAAACTGACAACAGATCATACAGGTACGAACTTTTTGCTTGGCTGCTGCTCGTAAATGTTTATTGAACCAAATGTGTTGGATGCTGTCTAGCATAGCTTTTTCTCCTAGATGCGCTGGACTATGTATAGTGATAATAATAACTTGGACCATTGAATCAGGAAGGAACCACACAGATTTTTCCTTCGTCATCCATCCTTGGTCCGTGTGAATCCCTCCTAATTCAGTCCATTTCTTTATTTCGTCTGGTGTAGCATGCGTCTGTATGTCAATTACATCAAGAGCGGGATCTTTAATCGTCATACAATGTGTTGGCGTCGGGACTATTGTCTTTGTCATGTCGGATGTTTGAGTTTGAGCAGTCTGTTTAGCTGTTCTGTCAGCTAGATCATTTCCTTGAGAAATGATATCAGTAACTTTCGTATGAGCTTTACATTTCATAATTGATATTGCAGTGGGTAGATGTATTGCATCTAATAAGGCATGAATGAGGGGTCCGTGCTGAATGTGGGCACCGTGAGAAGTTAAATAACCTCTCTCTCGCCACAGCACGCCGAAGTCATGTACAACTCCGAATGCATAACGTGAATCAGTGTATATGTTGACTCTTTTATTTGTGGCTTGAATACAGGCTTGTGTCAGAGCGACGAGCTCTGCGGCTTGAGCTGACAAGGTATTTATGCAATTTGTTTCAATGATTTCAGTGTCTGTTGTGACTGCGTAAGCAGCCACTAACTCCCCTGTACTTGTCCTCATACATGAACCATCTACGTACAACGTCAGGTCTGGGTCTGACAATGGGACATCTGTCAAGTCTTGTCTGGGTTTCGTCGTGATTGTAATAACGTCAATACAGTCATGCGCTAGTGGATCTGTTCCAATAACGGGTAAAAGTGTGGCAGGGTTCAATGTGTTACAACGTCTGATTTCTATATGTGGCTGAAATAATGTTAATTCATACCCTGTAAGTCGCGCTATAGTCAAGTGTTGTGTTTGCGTTCGATTCACGAGAACCTCTACTGCATGTGGTACTTGAACTGTCAATGGATGTCCTAACACTATGGCATCGCTTTGTCTTATTGCTAAAGCTGTTGCTGCCACCGATTTCAGGCATGCAGGCAAAGCCTGAGCTACGGGATCTAATGTACTAGAAAAATACGCACATGGTTTGTGGGATCCTGCCTGTTCCTGTGTGAGTACTGACAAGGCAGTACCTTCGCGTTCTGTAACAAAGAGTGTAAACTGTTTATTGTAACATGGTGTTGCTAAAACCGGTGCTTGACATAAGGCTTTCTTTAAGCTTTCAAAAGCTTGTGTATGTTCCTGAGTCCAAGGGAGAACAGTCGATGTGGCTGCCTCCTGTGTTGTCAACTGAATGAGTGGTTTTGCTAGAAATGCATACTGAGGGATCCACTGCCTACAATATGAAGTGAGGCCTATGAAAGCCCGCACCTCCTTTTGTGTCTTGGGTATTGGCATGTTAGCTATTAACTGAATGCGGTCGGGTGTAAGCTGCCTTCCCTCCTTGGACAGCGAGTGTCCAAGATAAACAACTCGCTGAACACAGAATTGCAGCTTAGAAGGGGACACCTTGTGCCCCTTTTCGGCTAGAAATTGTAAAACTGTCAGTGATGCTTTTTCACATTCAGGTTCGCTTCTAGCGGTGATCAGCAGATCATCGACATATTGAAGCAGGGCAGTGTTTACTGGCATGTGGATACTGTCGAGTTCTCGTTTCAGTGCTTGGCTATAGATGCTGGGGCTTTCTGTAAATCCTTGAGGTGCGCGTGAGAATTTAAAGCTACGTCCATTTAAACTAAATCCGAACAAGTATTGGCTTTCCGGATCTATAGGGACGCTGAAAAAGGCATTCTTGAGATCAATTACAGTAAAGAATGTTGCTTCAGAATCAATAGCTGTCAGTAATGACGAGATATCTGGGACCACAGGGAATTGTGGCACAATGCACTTGTTTAATTCGCGCAGATCAATAACCAATCGATATACTGGCGGGGCCTTCGGATCTGTTCGTTTGAGAATCGGAATTATCGGTGAATTACATACATTGGAGTCTGTTTCTACAACCACTCCTTGGGTAATGAGCTCGTCAATGATTTGTAGTAAAGCCACTACAGCATCTGGTGGTAACTTGTATTGTCGCATTCGTGGTAGTACCACTCCTGCCTTTAGTGTAACTCGATATGGTGTAATATTCATGCAACCAACATCAGTAGGGCCTTGTGCCCATAGATGTGTAGGTAAAGTCTGCAGTCGGGGATCCATGTCTCTAGACACATAGTGACCTTTGAAATCACGTAAAAACAATCTTACTCCTTCCGGAGAACAACATATTATAGCTCCTAGAGCTTTCAGTGTTTTTATACCTAACAAGTTTTCTGGACATGATTTAGTAAGCAATAAATCTGTAGTTCTGGTCAAGGGTCCTATCGTAAGTGGAAGAGGCTGTGATACTTCATTAACAATAGGTTTTCCTGAAAAACCAAGGGAAATATTCTGTGAGCCTGAGAGGGGTGCCCCTGGAACTTCACTACGTTTTATGGTTGTTCGACTTGCCCCTGTATCGAGTAAAAATTTTCTATCTTGGCCTAATAATTCACTATGTACATAAGGTCCTTCTTGGTCTACTGGGACCTCGATAAGGGGTAAGTCAACTTCCCTCTCTAGGCTTGTTCATGCGTATCGTTGATAATCAGGATAGTCGTACTGTGCGGTCTGGTACAGCTGTCGTGTCGTGGTTTGTGTGGCAGTAACAGGCAGCGTTGGTGCAGCTGGCACAAACTGTATAGACTGTTGTGGAACTGGCATGGACTGTGCATGCTGCGGGGCTCCTTGTTCATTCTGATCCTGTCTAAGTGGCCGTGGTCTTTCTTTTGTAATACCTGTGGCGATATTACGCTTCAGGACTGGACAATCGTGTATATAATGACCTGGTTGTTTACAATAGTTGCATGTCCCTTTTACAGGTCCTGCTGAATCACCGGAATGTGTCGTACCCTTTTTATGTCCTTCAGCTGGAACTGTCTGGGAGACTAGCATTTTCATTTTCGTGTCTTTCATGCGTCTTTGTTCATGATCTTGTTCCTCTCTAATTCTATTGTGATGATACTGTAACATTTGTAACATTTGTGATGGGGTGTTACCTTGCCAGGTACTCTCGAATTTTAATACTCTATTCTTCACTTGGGGCAAGGAATTTTCAACTAATTTTGTCACAAACAGATGTGGGTATGATTCGCTACTTGCTTTTATACCACTATTTATACCAAAACATTTTTCAAATCGTGCATAGAAATCACTAGTGTCTTCATCTTGCTTTTGTTTACAGGCTGAAATTGCACCCCAGTCTTCCTTTTTCGTAGTTAATAAACGTGGCAGTACCTGTACTAGTAAACCTGGTAGTGCTTTAGTTTTGTCCCCAAGTCCCGAACCTGGACCTCGGGCTTTTTCTTCATTTTCTAATGCTGTCCAGTCTATCTTTTGGTCTCCCACCTCCCACTCTTTTTCCTTGAGTTTTTCATAAATGCCAGCAGGCATTAATACCTTTAATATTGTCATAATGTCGGGATAGGTATACTCTCCCATGAGTAACATGTCTTTAATTTCTCGGTGGAAACCCGCTGGGTCTTTGTCATGACTGGGTACCACTTTCTTCATTTAATAGATTTTCTCGGACTTCATTTGAATTCTCTTTACTCTTCTCTTCCTGTCTACGTGCTTTTTCTGTACGTCTATACGATTCTTTACGCCATAATTCAATGGCGTCTTTCTGTGATTGTCTAGCTTTCTTTTTCCATAATTCTTCCTCTACTTTTACGATGCACTCTGCATCCCAGGTCCCAGCTGCGGGCCACCTCTGACTTTCTGGTAATTCCTTAGTGTAGTCTACCCATAGATCAAGAAATAATATAGCGTCTAAGCCGTGTTTATGATACATGAAGTACCCTGGAGTGTCCCTAGGAGGAATAGGAACAGCTTCTTCGAGTACCCCTTTTCTAGTTGTGATCTGTCTTAATTTCGAAAAGAGCGGCATATTGAGAACTGATCTGATACTTGATCTTGAACAAACTTAATACAATAAACACGATAATGAACAGTCATTCATACCACAATATGCAGAACGTATTAACACATTTAACATTTAACATTTAAATGAGCAAACAATGATGATAACGATCTAAGGAACCTTAATCACTAAACATAATACTCGGCATTAACTGAATTATTCTGAATTTATATACTTGATATACTAGATATACTGCTAAACAGTACAGATACACTGCTAAAACAGTGCAGACCGGATTTGTGTACCCAAACCCGTCTGGACCGGCACAACTTATGTGCACGCCAGAACGCCTCCCCAGTAATGGTACTCACCGGGTAGCTCGGAACGGAAGGCCTCGGAACGGAACTGAACTGAACTGGACCGGACTGGACTCGACTCGACAACTTCGGACACTTCTGAGCTTCGGAAACCTGGTGGGCCTCTGTATACCTCGGATCTTGCTCTCTCAGCTAGGCTCTGGTCGGGATACTTCGCACTTCTCACCGCCTCGTCTGGGTGTTGATCGCAGCCTCAGTCGCCCCCGCTTGACCGGAGGGAGATACAGGAAATCCTGCTGGTACGCGTTGTTGTCCGTCCAGCTGTGGCAGGAGACCGGGCCTGCAACGCACCGCCGGCGCGTGAGATGAGAAAGTGTCCCTGTTCGGGCGCCATTCATGTGGTAAATAATTTAATTACCGGGACTTAATTTGATACAGAAACATAATAAAAATAGCTCAGTAAATAAGAGGCAGAATCCGTGGTATTAGAGGTTCGGAATGGGCTTTATTCCAATGGGCGATTCGAATCGGTTGCTCCAAGTTCCATCACCACGAAGGTTCAGGAAGTGAAGTACATACATTATTGATAATTAATCACTTTTATACAATAGGCATTACAGTGAAGCAAATGCAAGAGGCGTAACAATTGATAGCAAAGATAACATTTCACATGCGTAGCTGAAGGAGGCGTAAGTGGGAGTAACAAGGAAACGTCATTGGTTGTGATGTCACATATGGGTGGACCTATGAAATAATTTCGCAATGTCAGCAGAAATACTTGGCAGAGATGCGCGCACAGCAGTATGACGTGTGATTGACGTGCAACTAGGGGGTGAAGGGGACTTGACATTTAGCTCTACATGTGGCGACAGAAGTCTGGAGGGTCAAGTCAACCTAATCCCAAATCATATCTAACATCCTATGTTTAAAGAACTAGGTTATCCAGAAGAGAGGTCTCTTAGAGTAGAATCTTATTCTATACTGACTATACTGACTGTTAGTGCGTGTACAAGCGTCTAAGTGTCTACACTAGATGCGAGGGCAGGAATCTTCCATAGTAACAGGGCTCTGAATTACTTGCATAAAGACAGAGAAACCGGGCCCTTGCTTGGTAGCTGGAAGAATGTTTACTTAAACTACTAGACAGGAATGCATTGGGCAGGGAGCGGAACAGATAATTTCGAAGGTCAAATACAGTTTCTTGGCAGGCAACAGGCTGATGTCAGGCTTCGTGAGCCGCGCAGGGAATGAGACAAAGTTCATGGTCGCAGATGCAGGCTCAGACTGGAGCTTCAGAGGCAGAAAGCAAGAAAAGCTTGATGACAGAATCAGGGCCTACTTGCCTGGACTGTAAAATGGCATAAGTGAACCATATAGAGCCGGTGGCCTTTCATACTTAGGAATGGAATATCCGGCCTATTCATGGCGGATCTGAGAGAGGACATGTTGACGGTGGACGCACATGTGTTTGCGTCTTCATAACTAGAACTGGAGGGAACATACATGTACTTGTAATTCATACATGAAACCGTTGGGGTCCAAGATAGGGGACATAACTGATCAGAAAAATCCATATTTCCACAATAACATCACTAGTATATAATGGTTCCAATCCCTGGCTCGAGTGAGATCAGATGCCAGTTCTGTGTGCATAATCGCAGATCAGTATAGGAATAAAGTGCAAGTTCTGCGTTCCAGGTCTGCAGATGGAAGATTTTCAAGCGCAGAGATTGAAGTCGTTATTTGGTTTATGGCTTGATCAGGTCTGAATCCCTGGCTGTAGAAAGAGAAAATGCAGGTTCTATGTGCCAAGATCGGAAATCTAAATAAAAATAAAGTGCAAGCTCTGTGTGCAAAGATCCCAGATAGAAGATATTCCAGTGCAGTTAAAACCCATAGATCATCGGTTGCAGTGTTATTAGAGACCTCGTCCACCCAAACTCGCTTTTGAGGTCATTCAATTCGGAGAAGCTGAAGTGGGCATGATTCAATTGTGGGCACCGCGTTGGGGATTCCAGGAGCCTTCCAATGCAGCTAAAGATCAACAGTTGCTGTTGAAGCTCATCTGTTGCGTTTGTTATGATTGCCGCTTCCGTGCGAAATCTTTTTTAGGATTGTTTGATCGTGTCATTTAAGCAACCATTTGTTGCCTAGTTTGTCTTTTAATTCTTGTATCCACAGCGGTTAGAAATTTTACCAAACGGCAGCTCAGTTGGACGTCCTCTCTGGAGAAGCTTGCTAACACTGCTTGTCTTCAGGACCATATGTTTTTCTTATTGAAGAGTGGTCTGAGTAGGGTCTGGCGCTTCCATAATATTTCCCTGCAGAGGGTTAGGAGGTGCAGAATATCCTCCTCCCCTTCCCTGTGGAGACATCAGGTTTCTGGCTTCGGTGGGTATTGCCACAGAGTCAGGTTGTAGGCAGATGGTAATATACCTAGGTGAATTTCAGGAACTTCTCTTTGGTGGTTTTGGAAAAGCCAGTATAGAGGCATGTTTGGGGTGAGGCTTTCCTCTATGACTGTATGGTAAACCAGCCGTGTGCTCATTCTGACAAGGTAGCTTTGTCTTGTATGAGGGATTTTTTTTGTTGGTGATTACTTTTGATGCAGCAAAGGCACTCAACAGGGTTATTGAACAGTGCAAACTGGGGGATGCATTTTCAGGCGCAGTAAAATCTCTGTATAAAAACCCAACTGCTAAGGTGCTGGTTAATGGCAATCTTAAAGAGAAGCTAGCTATTAAAAGGGGCACCCAGCAAGGATGCCTACTCACCCCGCTGCTTTTTAACTTGTATATTGAACCATTGGCCAGTGTACTCAGATCCAACCAAAATATCACCCCTTTTAAGAATCAGGGCTTGGAGAAAAAAGTTGCCCTTTATTCAGATGACCTAATGTTTTTTACAAACAACTTTCTAGATTCACTCCCAATAATATCAGATGTCTTGGACCAGTTCAAGAAAAAAATCTCAGGTTACCAAGTTACCCAACAAAAAATGGAAAACATGGAGTGGAACTCCCAAAGCGATTACCCTCTAGTAAAAGGAAGGATTAGATATCTAGGCATTCTGATTCTGAAGGACATCGATGCAATAGTGCACCTGAATTTGAACAAACTGGTGTCTGAAACTAGGAAGATTTTAAAAGTGTGGGCGGGTTGTCTTCCGTTATTATTCATTGGAAGATCCAATATCTTAAAGATATCAGCTCTTCTTAAATTCATGTTTATCTTTAATACCATGCCATCAGAATTAAAGAGAGACTGGTTTAAAAAACTGAAAGGAGAACTGAGCAGCTTTATATGGGCCTCAAAGAGGATCAGAATAGCGTGGAAAAAGCTGTGAAGGACAAAAGAGCATGGAGGAATTGCCAGCCTGGTTTTTTATTAATATTGCATAGCATTCCAATTTAAGAATGCAAGATCATTTCTCATGGAGTATCAAGCCTATGCCCCACATTTGCAAGCAATGAAACAGTTGGAAGGCAGTTTTTTCTCTATAAATCTGGGCATCCAAAGTCTTTTTTTTAAGTGATACTGAATTGAGTGTACTTGTGTATAGGGAGCCAGAGAAGTTCCTTGAGGATTGAAGAGATGTGATGGTGGTGGGATAGGTTGAGGACGAGTCTTGCTGCAGGGTTCTGGACATTTGGAGTCTGTTCATAATCTGCTTGGTGATTTCTGTGTAGAATGTGTTGCCTTAGTTGAGTCTGCTAGTTATCGGAGCCTGTGAGAAAGTCTTTCTGGTGTTCTCTGCTAGCCATTTGATGATGTTTTGTGGCATCTTCAGTATGTGAAATATATTGTTTTCTAATTGTCATTAATAATATCAGTAATACCAATAATAAGAGCAATGAAGAGACAGAAGTTGCAAGAAGTGTACATTTAAAAGTGGATAAGCAGAGGGGAACACACATTGACCAATACAAACCCAGGAAAAGATAAACTTATTAGCTACAGAATAAAGAAATATTAGATATCTTTTAATGTTCCTACCTGACAATTCTCACAGCATTCGCCAAATGAACACTTGGCATGCAGCTTAAGTTTGCATGTTATTGCGTCACAACAAACGTCCTGGCATTCCTTTCAAATGAAAAGTAGAAAAGTGTTGACCAGACATTCCAACATGTATGAAGTCTGCCTACACAGTCTAACATCAGTAAAAATCACCTTTAAAAAATGACTGAATGAAATTACTATCTGTTCCCACGCCACAAGCACAACTTGATTCTTGTCCCAGGCTATATTTTTACACATCAATATTTTAAGGTGAGACAAAGCTTCAGGTTCACTTGAACTAAGTAAAAAAAAACAAATCATTAAATGAAATAATGTTGTAAAGGGAGGTTAAGGTGGTAGTAGGAAATCCACAGTGGAACAGCAGTATTTCCATTCTCCTCCTCTTCAATCATTACCTAGAGTATGAAAGAGAGCATAAACACAAATAATCTATTTGGACTGCCATAGTGCAGATGTAATTTTGGCAGGAATAATGGTAGATCAAAAACTTGATCTAGAGTGGCTGGTCTTACCATCTTACCTGGCGGAGTTACCTCTTTGAAAGACTACCAAATAAAGGGTACCACATTAATGTAAAGGTAAATTGACTGTCACTAACATGCAGGGAAATACCAACCAGCAACAGAAATTGAGTTCATATGAAAAGTACTTTACTGCATAACAAACCATTCAAAGGTACTTTGGAAAATCTCCGAAAACGTAAGAGGAATGAGTCTGGAAAATATATTTGTTTTGTATAATCAGATTTATGAATTCGAAGAACACACCGAAACATCAGGGAATAGACAGGTTTATTGCATCAAGTTCTATGATGCCAATCATGCATTCAAACTACTCCACATTTTTCATCCCAGTTCTTATGTCATGAGGTTTCCTTGCTGGGTTAGACAGCACTTAATTATCTTAATCACCCCAAACATGTTATTACAGTTATATCTGGTAGGATGCTGGTCCAAGATCCAGCTCTTCCTGTGAGTAATAAAAAGCAATTCAGCCCAATCAACCTCCTGTTCTTTCGGTCTCCTGGTGCAAAGTACTGCTTGTCTTAGCCTTTAAAAGACTATTTCTTATATGTATTTTGCATATCTAAACTGTTGTCCCATGAATCTGTGCTTTAGCCAGTGCAAGGACTTTTTATTTTTATTTTGAAGGTTGTATATAGCGCTGGCTAGACCCAGAGGTATCAGAGCGCTTTACAAGATAAGGATAGTATAAGGCACATAGGGTATAAAAGCATATGAAAGGTAGCGCAACAAAAATTTGAAATATACAAAGTACAAACAGCATGAGCATTATACAAAACCAGATAAATAAACAGGGGCAGGAGCTATACATTTAAGTAATTAGGGAAATGGTGAAACAGGAGAACAGGGTATATATAACTGAACAAATATAGTATGATTGATAAGAGATCAGGAGTAGGACACAGGTTAGGAACCCCAATAATAATTGAGGAGGTGGGTTTTGAGGTCTTTTTTGACTTCCTGTGAAAGATCATTTTTGTTACTATGCAGGGAGGACTTGCCCTAGTGGCCCCCTGCTTCTGTCCCTGGTATTTGAGACCCCCATGCCCTGGTACCAGTTGATTGCAGTGTTAACATTTTGATACTTATCCGCTGTAGGAAAGTGCCCATTTTTGACATGGTCACCCCCAGTTTTTGCCTGGTATTCAATGTAATTTTGACTGTAAGTGCACTGTAAGTTCACTGGGTCCCTGCTATCTAGGTTCCCCCAATTGGCAATACCTTTGTTGCCCCTGTAAGTCCCTAGGTACCTAGGGCATGGGTATCAGGGAGGGTGCCTAACGGCTGCAGAATGCATTGGGCCACCCCAAGGGATCCCTCATCTAATTCATGCAGACTGCCATTGCAGGCTGCATTAATTGTTGCAGGCAAAAGTGAAAACAAAACATGGTACACACCCCTCTGTGCCATGCCTGTAGACACTGAACACAGTATATGTAAGCCACCCCTATAGCAGGCCTCATAGCCCTAAGGCAGGTTGCACTATAGTGCATATGTGGACATATCTGTATGAGTAGATATGCCCATGTGCTGGTAAGTTCAATTACTGCCAGTACAAGTGATCAGGGAAGCCATTTTAAGTACATGTGCTGGACACTGGTAAAAATGAGTTCCCCAGCTACATGATGGCTTTACTGAAACAAGATGTTTGGTGTCAAACATCTTGTATTAATGAGCCCACGCTGACTCCAGTGATGGATTTAATACTGCATGCATCCAGAGAGTTCCTTATAGGTGCCACTGAAAATCTACAAACTACTAGTGTGCTGGCTGACTGGTCCTGACCAGCCTGCCACCACAGACATGTTTCTGACCCCAGTGGGTGATAGCCATCACTTCCAGGATGCCAGGAACAAAGCATGCTCCAGCATGGGGTGTTTACAGCCCCTTCCAGCAGCATGACCTGCAAAATTGGATTCCAAGGCAGGGAGGTTTAAAGAGCCCACTGCCTTTGGTATGCAAATCTGGCTCCCCTCAGACGGATGCTAACCTACTTGACCAGGGCCCATTTGGTGCCCGGGAAGTCAGAAATGCATGTTCACCTTCAGGCTAGTTTCACCCCTAAGGTGGGCTACCTGAAGTGGATGAAAAATGTCAAAGTCTTCCATCTTTGTAATGGCAGAATTAGGAACTCTAGGACAGGGTTACGCCCATTTCCCACAAGATGTGGTCATATAAGGGGCATAGTGAACCCAGGGGTAAGTAGCCCATTAGCTACTATCATATACTCCCCTGACTTGTATTTAGGGGAGCTCCTGGCACCAGGAAATCAGATTCCTGCCAACCTAAGAAGCAGAAGGACACCAAAGAGTCTCAAGAAGCAAGTACTGTGGAGAAGCAACCAACTTGGCGCCAACCCCGCTGGCCTGTCTGCTGTTTCATCCAGATTGCGCTAAAGTCATCTTGTACAGCAGCTGCTGTGCATTCAAAAGCCTGGGAGGACGGCCTACCTTCAATAAAGACCCAGGGACTCCTGTGGAGTAGCATCCTGCAGGCACTCCGAAACAATGATGCAGTTTTCAGACTACTGCTAACCCAACACCAGAAAGCACCACTGTACTTTTGTCGTCTAGTCCAAGTTGAAGTGGGCCAGTGGTGCCAGCGTGGTCCCCTGATCCTCCAGAGACAAAACTCACCTTGGGGTTGCCCACAGGGGCTTCACCAACGCCACCTGAAGCCTCTTTGTGCAGGCAACCACTACCACAACTGTCTCTGGGACGAAAACCAAATGCCTCAAAACACCTCTGCACTCAGCTGCCCTGGCCCAAAGATTTCCCCACATCACTGAGACTTGTCAGACCTGAGCCTCCTTGTTGGTTCAGGCTGACTGGTCTCCAAGTCCCAGTCCCAGCTTGCTGCCTCTATGCAACCGGACTGCCCAGTGAATGGGACACCCGATGCTGTAACACACCTCTGCACCTCGATGCCCCACAGCCTTCTAAGTCACTGTGAAGTACCTGTATGAAGTGTATGTCTTTCCTCCATAGGATAACATTGGTCACTCAACTCTGAAAAGCACCTCTGCACTCAGCCACCACAGTGCTGCCCAAGGTGACCTGTGGGTGCTGCCTTGGGCCTTGCCCCATACTTATATCAAGTCCATGATATTGGTCCCATAAGTCACTGTGAAGTACCTGTATGCAGTGAATGTCTTTTCTCCATAGGAGAACATTACCGCCTCAGAAATTGCACTGTGTTGATTTTCAAAACTGAAAAATGAATACCTCGAAACGTACTTACCTGATTTGGATGATCTTGGTGCCAAAGGTTACATAAAGATAAGAGTTATTTTTATAATTTGGCGTGGACCTAGTTATTAAGGTGTGTGCAACATTTATTTATTGACTGTGTGCGTATTGCAGATGTCAAACACAGCAGCGGCTTGCACAGGTAAATGCTGTGGGGCGGTGAGGCAGGGCGGAGCGTGGGGGGGTAGTGGAGTCTGACATACGACGGCAATTTGAAAACCAACTAAATAAATAAATAAAAGCACTTTCCTTGTGCTCGCCGTATCGCAGACTGCAGCGATGTAAATTATTAATTTATTTAGTTCGTTTTCAAAATGCCATCGTCGTATGTCAGACTCCACTAACCCCCACCCCACCACGCCCCGCCGCCCCACAGCATTTACATGTGCGAGCCGCGGCTGGTCAAACACTCCTCTCTGATAAGTCTAAGGCTGCTTGACCACACTACCCCCTAGAAGAGCACCTTGGGATTGCTGGAGACAGCCTGTGTCCACTTTTAAGGGATACATTAACTCATTGCACCGTAAACCTCTTTTTGGTATACTATATAAAGAGCCAGCTTTCTACATCCGCAACTCAGTCAGTTGCAGTGGCCACTGAAAATATGCTTCGTAGAAAAGTAGGATCTGCTTTCATGGTTACCCCCACTTTTTGCTTGGTGTCAGTATGTTTTTAACTAGTCTGACTGTGATCCTGCTAATCTGGACCCCAGTCTCTGTGCTTACTCCTTAAATTGGCCATGGTAAGTACTTGGGTACATCCACAAAGGGCTACCGGCGTACACTTGTAAGTCAAGTCGAGTCAAGTCAGAGAATCTTATATAGCGCGCACATCACCGCTAGGTCTCAAGGCGCTTGCAGAAACTCCAGAGCCGGGGGACAAATCCAATAACGTTAATTCTGGTCAAACAACCATGTTTTCAATTCTTTACGGAAACGCTGATGGTCCGCCATGGAAAGGAGATGAGGCAGCAGCTTGTTCCAGAGATAGGGGGAAAGAAAGGAAAACGATCGTCCCCCATTGCGAGTGGTGCGGACGCAAAATTGGGTAAGAAGAGATCTGGAACTAGATCTAAGTGTTCTTTTTGCGGATATTTTTTACGTTTTTTCACTAAATAACTGGGTCCGGTACCATGGATACTTTTATGAGTTAGGCACAGGATTTTAAAATAACCTCTTTTCCTAACTGGAAGCCAATGGAGGGATCTCAGACTTGGGGCTGAAGGAGACCTAGGAGGGAGGTTCAAGATCAGTCTGGTAGCAGTGTTCTGCAAGACTTGGAATTTAGAAACAAGATCTTCATTTAGGGAGGCTAATAAGGCATTCCCGTAGTCCAAACGGCTTACAATTAGGCCATGGACCAAAGGCTTCCTGGCTTCAATAGGTAGCCATTTAACGATTTTACGTAGCTGCCTCAAGATCCCATAACAAGTGCCCAGCACAAGATTGACATAATGTTTCATGGATAACTTGTTGTCAATAGTAATTCCTAAATTGCAGACTACTTGTTGAGGGGACGGGCATGGGCCCAGTGCCTGAGGCCACCAGCTGCTAATCCAATACTCTTCGGCCCTGCCAAACATAATGATCTCAGTTTTGCTGCCTTTTAGCTGTAATTTGTTATTGCTCATCCAGTTGTTTGTGTGGGTCAGACAGTTTTTAAACCGGGTCATTGAGTCAGTAGGATCAGGACCAGTATAAAGTACTAGGGTACCCAGGGTATAGGTACACCAAGGTTCTCCCATGTGCTGCAGTATGTATTGTGCCACCCATGGAAGTCCACTTAAATTGTGACTACAGACTTGCCATTGCTGCCGATCTCACGACAGATATATGTTTCCTTATATCTAAGTTCACTTCACTTAAAACCTATTAGTCACCCCATGGTGGTCTCTTCAGTCCCAAGGGTAGGGTGATTGGTTATAGGTGTAAGGGTGCCCTTGCATGAGCCAGGCACCCCTACAAGCCCCAGAGTTGAGTCTCTAGGCTTTGTAAGTACATTCAGCCATTTTAATACATGTAGTGGACATCAGTCATTACGAGATGTCTAACTATATAGTGGTTGCACCGAACCCAGTCATATTTGGTTTCAAACATGTCAGAATCCTACCCAAACACCGATTCCAGTGTTGGAAGTAGTATTATTTGTACTGCAGAGCTCCCATGGGGTATCCCCCTGAACTACCAGTAACAGCTGTCAGAGTCTGACAGTAAGTTGGTGCTGCTTCCGACACAAGACACGATTTTGCCCTCCTGCTGGTTAGCCAAGCTCGAGCATGGGAAGGTAAAACAGTAGGTTTCCTGTAACAGAGAGGTGTGACCACCTCCCAGACAGGACTTAGTGTATTAGGTTGGGGTGGGGTCACTTGCCAGCGCCACCAGACTGCTTTGAAGGGCACATTTAGTGCTCTCCTTGCATACTTCAGTTTGAGCCAGTTCACGGAGCCATTGACTCCTTCTCTGGTGCGAAACTGGACAAAGGACATGGGAGCATCCTCGCCCATGTTCAGCCCCTCCGCTGGGAGGGACCCCTGAGTTGTTCCAACCCTGTCCCAAGAGTACTTAAGGTGAATGGTCCCTTACATTCATCATGGGACAAAACTCAAGCCTGAAACCACATAATTATTTGAAGGTCTAGACACTTGGATTTCGCTGGGTTGTGCCTGGAACTAAGACTGCACCAAGGAAGATTCCTGCTGCTCCTGGTCTCACTGTTCTGCAAATCTTCTTCATTGTCAGTGTCTGTGCTTCTTCAAGGATCTTCACCAGACCTGTAGGCATCAAGGACACCTAAAGTAATCTCCTCTGGAGTGAAGGAGTCACTACTCTGCATCCACAGGTACCACAGCAAAGCTGACTGGTCTGCTGCTCCTGATGTCCGATGGACTTTGAAAGGTTCAAAAACACAGGTGGTGGTTTGTCAACTCCTTTGATGCCTGACCTGTCCTCTCTGGAATTTTGAGACCAGTTTCCCTTATCGGAAACACTGGGACTGATGTCCTGTGCACCTCATCCTCTAGCTGTTGCCAAGGCTTGTTGGTTCTGCACTACAGAGATCTTTGGGCTACAAGAAGCTCCAGTCTCCGGCATCTTTTCTTGATGAGTATAGTGCACTCACCACATTTTGGCACCATGGACCTTCCTTCTTGGTGAGGTGTTCGAAGAACTCTTGCGACTTCTGTGCAGTCAGCCTGGGGGCCTCCCTGAGGGTCCTCTCCTGCTTCAGTCAGCTCCTGTGCTTGCTTGGTGCCTGCTCTGACTCCCCTGCTTGTGGTGAGTCCCTTGATCTTTGCTGGTCCCAACATTGCTCCTTCTCTCTAATCAGTTGTAGCTGCCAAAGCTTTTTGGTGGTCCCGCCAAACACCGACTCCATGGTCCTCGACTTCCAACATGGGACAGCTTGTGCACGGCTCCTGGTCCTATTCAGTGTCACCTGGTTCTCACAGCTGCAGAGACAAGGTCACCATCAACACTTCTTAAACATCCGACATCAGGGAGCATTGCTCTTCTGTGCCTCTTGGTCACCTCTGAGTGGCATAGACACCGTCCCCTCTGCTTAAAACTTCTCCTCTTAAAGAATCCACCCTTGGGTTCCACCAGAGTCTTGCACAGCCTTCTCCAGGTGGTATCTTCTTCTTAGTCCTACACTGTGGTCTACGGCGGTTTCCAACGTCACTTCACACCAATGCACCCGGTTCCGTGGTATAGGTATCCTGGTTCCTGAGGTATCCACGGGTGGGGTGACTCTCTAACCTTCTGTCTTCCACTGGGTTTCTTCTGGGCCCACTGGGAAGGGTTTTTCTTCTTGGAAACTGCAACCTTTTCTTTCCTGTTGACTTCCATTGGACACAGGCTGTGTTCCCATTGTGCACACAGCCTCCGTGGCGTTCCTGGGTACTTTCCATGGGTAGCTCCTTGTGTCCCCTGCTCTTCTAGGCCTTCTGGTTCAAGTCCCATCCTCTCCTGCAGTTCACATTCTACTTTTTTAATATAAGGTTTGGTATCCCCCGGAGACCACTGTATTTTGAGCTACTTACCGTATTGCAATTGAAGTATTGATGTGTATTTGTGTTGATATCTCCAGATAGAAGATATACCAAGGTGTTAGTGAGTGTTGTGTAATAAATAGGCATATTTTTATATATACACAGTGTGGTTCTTTTTCATTTGACCTACCCTGCATGAGTAAAACAAAGGCTGCTCTCCACAGCTACCACTTTGAGAGCTGTCTATGGTGATCAAAGGCCACTTAAATCACAATAAGGGTTGCCTGTATTAGTGCACGGTACATCACCTTAATAAGTGTGTAAATCAGCCTCCCACATGCTTCTTATGAGTGTGGCATAGGGGTATGATTTTCACTTTCACTCTCTGGGTGAGAGGGATACATAGTTCCACTAGATGGAAGTTTGCCTGTCCACAAGACCGCTGCCATTGACTGATCCTAAGATGGCAGCGATGCATAGCGGTAGTTCCATGGCATTGCTAAGTAACTGGAGACACAGGAAATGTTCTCTGGTACCCAGCCGAGACACAGTTCTTCTTTGTTAGGCTCCCATTATGGAGCAGCAGAAATGTTCAAACGTGTGATGTCAATAAAAGATTCTCCTGGGGATAAGCTACCTCGTGAGGTTGATGCTGCTGTTTTGGGCCTGTCTCCTCTGATCTACATTTAACCCTTAGAGATCAGCCAGTGGCTCCTGATTTGATGCCTCATGATGGCTTCCCACTTAAACAGACCAAATGGGGTTCTATTGATTACCCTGAAAGAGAAACATCTGAGGGGGAGAACGAACAATGTGTAAGAGATGTGTAAGATATTGCCTTGTCAGAGGTTCTCCAGTACCTTAACACTAATTTGGCAATTCCCTGCTCTACTCCCCAAGATGAAGAGACATCGTTCTACAGATTCAACAAAAATAGGCAGAGTCTCTTCCTCCACAATGGATTGATATAGAAGATCCTGACCAGGGAAAGGAAGGAGGTAAAGCAGCCTGTGTTCCCACAGTTTATTTCACAATGCCCTCCCCTAATTAACTTCGAGGAGGTGTTTGCATCTGTGGTTAAGGAGGAAACTTTGATGATCAGCCTTTCCACTTGGGTACTATTATTTCTGAGGATGCTTGGATCCTGATGCAGCAGGCAAGAAGGTTGAGGTGGCTGTTAAGAGCACTGTAAGAAGTTGGGTTGTTGGTTGACTGGGAGTGTGAGCCGTGGTCAAGCAGCAAACACAATCATTGACAGGATGAGGCACAAGCCAACCTTAAAGTAACCTGTGCTCAGCTCTGTTGCAGATTTTGACAGAGCATTCAGGCTTAACTTAGAGGCAATGTGTAAAGTATTTGTGCAAGAAGACATCAACAATTTAGAGAGTAATCCCTTTTATAGAGACACAGGGGATAGGATTCAGCCAAACCAAAACAAAAGTCCCCCCCCCCCCCCAACGGAATTATTGTTAAAATCCAAACTTTCCATAAAGATCCATATGGCTAAAGTTTTGATTTTAACAATATGTCCAGGGGAAAAACTTTTGTATTGGTAAAGTATTTGTGCAAAATGCAAAAGATTTAATCAGTAGATATGTTTTTTTCTTTTTTTAAGATTACAATATTATTTTATTGTAATAAAAATATTGTTTTTCAACACTTTTATTTAGTGTGTTATTCATTTCCAAATGGAGGTATGCAATTTTAGAAATTTTAGTAAAAATAGCGTCAAAAGGCACATAGCGCCAACTGTGTGCATCTGGTAGCGCCAGACCAAGACAAAGTCACAAGTTAAGCACAACTGTGATGAAGTGCAGTCCTGCCACAGGGACCCAGTTAAGCCAACTGAGCAAAGTACCTTAACCCCTTCTGTGCCCATGACGAGCTGGACTTGTCATGGAGCACAGTTGCGCTGTGCCCATGACGAGTCCAGCTCGTCATGAGGCATTCCCTGGGGAATCCCGCTGGTGCGGGCACCAGAGGGATTCCCTTTCACTAAAAATAGCCTTGGGAGCTGGGGAAGAGCTTCCCCAGCTCCCGAGGCCCCCCCCTGCTTTCAGTGTAATGACGATGGGCGCGCACGTCGCGCCGACGTCATTACACTGAAAGTGAATCTGAAATGAGCCAAGAGGCTAATTTCTGTTTCTCTTTCTACGTGCTCAGGGGGCTATCTCAGCCCCCTGAGCATGTAGAAAGACGGGAGAGGTATCGTTGGAAAGGGGAGAATCTCCCCTTTCCAATGTTACCCCTACCCAGTGGATCCCTGCTTGGGGATCGCCACAGGAGGGCGATCCCCAAGCAGGGATCCACCCACTAGACACCAGGGAGGGGGGAGCGGCCCCTTGGTAAAGATGATTTTTATTTTCTGTGTTTGAAAATACCCCTTTTTGAAAGTAGGTATTTTCATGCTTAGCCATCCTGTGTGCCTCTGCTGGGTTTGTGGATTGACTGTCTGGCTTTGGAGTGACAGGGACTAGGGATGTGCATTCTCATCAGACAGCCACTGGGGGGATCAAGGTGTGTCCTGCCTTTCCTGGATGAGACAGGGCTGGGCTGAATAGACCTGGGCTGTATTTATAGTAGTGTGAGGAGATTTCCTTGCACCTGAATGGGCCTGGTCTGCCTTGGACAATGCTGTCTCCACCTCCTGTCAGGAAGCTGGGCCAGAGAGGATGGATCTGGTTTGGGCTGGGCACAGGCACTTTCTGCCCAAAAGCACAAAGAGAAACTGAGTATATATATTGGGGTTCAGACCCCAGACCCCCGAACTTTAGAACTCGCTGGAATCAAGGAACCTGCCAAGAAGAAGAGCTGGAAGAACTGCCAAGTGGAGTACTGCAACTTTGCTGTGTTGCTTCTTTGTTGGTTTGGCCTGCAGTTGCTGCTTAGGCCTTGGAGAGTAAAATGACTAGACTGAACTTTCTTTACTTGTTGCTGAGTATCTCCAAGGGCTTGGAGTAGAGCTTGCCTCCTGTTCTGAAGTCTCAGAGACTGCAAAGACTTCACCAACCTCTGAGTACCGCCTTTATATTTTCCATTGTTGATATCTTCTGTGGCATTCCGTTTAAAAATGAAGTTCTGCAGCACTTCATAAAGACACATGTCCTCAAGGTGATGACTTCTTTGTGGGCAATATGTATCCAACATGTTTGTTCTTAAAATGTCTGTACTTTCTGGTTCGAACTCTGCTAAATATTCAATTTCTCGAATAGATTTCAGTACCCGATTTCGCATTCCTGCAAGGCCTAAACTTACCCAAATTATTATTCTGGATTTGGAGTACAGACTTGCAGATGATAACCTATCTGAGCATTCGTAGGATCCAATTTCTCGATGCGATAACATCTTTAAACTGAAACTGTATAGCTTTTTACTGACAGTCTTCTCGTGAGAAATCTCTTCCCACATTTCCTTCAATTCCGTTTTCTCAGATTTAGTGATGTAAGATGTGACATACCGAGCAACAGCAATAGAATTGTCAGCCACATACTGTATATCCATGTTAGCATTCCACATGGATAAAATGACTGGATTGTAGTCATTTATATATTTTGACTCTTCTTTTCTTCTTAGGTTGTAGGTATTCTTAGGCGATTTTCTTGTAATAGTATGTCGCACAGCTGACATAAAACTGTTTACTCTTCCTTTTGAAAGAACAGGTCGTGGAAATCCAAATCGACATTTTGTGTAGAATTTATCTTTACTCTTGTACTTTCGTCGACAGTATTTTCCACATCAATGACTTTGGAAACGTAAAACTTTCTCTTTTAAGTTTTTCTCTTCTGTGCTTTTAGGTATATCACAAGTTGCATATCCTTCAATGAAAGATAAAACTGCTTCATCAGCATCTGTTCCAAATTTTGGGGCATCCTTGATCCACAAGATCATATGAATATGAGGAGCACCTCTTGCTTGGTACTCTTTTCTCCAAAAGAAATCCACAACTTCTCCAAGAGGTGGATTTTTTTTATTGCAGATGAAGGACATCATAGCCTCAAATCTATGATTAAAATATCTGGGGTGGCGTAGTGGGCAAAAGAACGATGGATTTAACCCAGATCTCTTGACTGGGGGAGAATGTCTGCATTGTCAGCATTCCGTCCATCATTTGTTTATTGTAACGCTTTTCGCCCTAAGTGGGATGGGTATGCCCAGACGTGGGTCTCGTGCTCACTACGCCACTGGAGTCAAGCTATCCTGGCTGATGACGGCTGATAGCCAGAAACCGGTCCTAGGATGCTTGATTCCGGTCCAGGGAAGACATGGCTTGGCAGTTCGGGCTGGACTGTTTCCATGAGGCACAGGGTCAAGATTGATTTGCATATGGCCATGTCTGAACTGGGGTGGCGTAGTGGGCAAAAGAACGATGGATTTAACCCAGATCTCTTGACTGGGGGGAGAATGTCTGCATTGTCAGCAATCTGTCCATCATTTGTTTATTGTAACGCTTTTCGCCCTAAGTGGGATGGGTATGCCCAGACGTGGGTCCCGTGCTCACTACGCCACTGGAGTCAAGCTATCCTGGCTGATGACGGCTGATAGCCAGAAACCGGTCCTAGGATGCTTGATTCCGGTCCAGGGAAGACATGGCTTGGCAGTTCGGGCTGGACTGTTTCCATGAGGCACAGGGTCAAGACTGATTTGCATATGGCCATGTCTGAACTGGGGTGGCGTAGTGGGCAAAAGAACGATGGATTTAACCCAGATCTCTTGACTGGGGGGAGAATGTCTGCATTGTCAGCATTCCGTCCATCATTTGTTTGTTGTAACGCTTTTCGCCCTAAGTGGGATGGGTATGCCCAGACGTGGGTCCCGTGCTCACTACGCCACTGGAGTCAAGCTATCCTGGCTGATGACGGCTGATAGCCAGAAACCGGTCCTAGGATGCTTGATTCCGGTCCAGGGAAGACATGGCTTGGCAGTTCGGGCTGGACTGTTTCCATGAGGCACAGGGTCAAGACTGATTTGCATATGGCCATGTCTGAACTGGGGTGGCATAGTGGGCAAAAGAACGATGGATTTAACCCAGATCTCTTGACTGGGGGAGAATGTCTGCATTGTCAGCATTCCGTCCATCATTTGTTTATTGTAACGCTTTTCGCCCTAAGTGGGATGGAAATGCCCAGACGTGGGTCCCGTGCTCACTACGCCACTGGAGTCAAGCTATCCTGGCTGATGACGGCTGATAGCCAGAAACCGGTCCTAGGATGCTTGATTCCGGTCCAGGGAAGACATGGCTTGGCAGTTCGGGCTGGACTGTTTCCATGAGGCACAGGGTCAACACTGATTTGCATATGGCCATGTCTGAACTGGGGTGGCGTAGTGGGCAAAAGAACGATGGATTTAACCCAGATCTCTTGACTGGGGGAGAATGTCTGCATTGTCAGCATTCCGTCCATCATTTGTTTATTGTAACGCTTTTCGCCCTCAGTGGGATGGGTATGCCCAGACGTGGGTCCCGTGCTCACTACGCCACTGGAGTCAAGCTATCCTGGATGATGACGGCTGATAGCCAGAAACCGGTCCTAGGATGCTTGATTCCGGTCCAGGGAAGACATGGCTTGGCAGTTCGGGCTGGACTGTTTCCATGAGGCACAGGGTCAAGACTGATTTGCATATGGCCATGTCTGAACTGGGGTGGCGTAGTGGGCAAAAGAACGATGGATTTAACCCAGATCTCTTGACTGGGGGAGAATATCTGCATTGTCAGCATTCCGTCCATCATCTGTTTATTGTAACGCTTTTCGCCCTAAGTGGGATGGGTATGCCCAGACGTGGGTCCCGTGCTCACTACGCCACTGGAGTCAAGCTATCCTGGCTGATGACGGCTGATAGCCAGAAACCGGTCCTAGGATGCTTGATTCCGATCCAGGGAAGACATGGCTTGGCAGTTCGGGCTGGACTGTTTCCATGAGGCACAGGGTCAAGACTGATTTGCATATGGCCATGTCGGAACTGGGGTGGCGTAGTGGGCAAAAGAACGATGGATTTAACCCAGATCTCTTGACTGGGGGAGAATGTCTGCATTGTCAGCATTCCATCCATCATTTGTTTATTGTAACGATGAAGGACATCATAGCCTCAAATCTATGATTAAAATATCTGCAAACATTAACCGGATCCAATAAGCACAATTCTCCTGCTGTCTTGTATTGTATGTTTTTAATGTTTGAATTTGCCTCTAGCAGAAAATCCAGTAAATCATCCCAAGCGTACTCAGCACAGCTCAGGGTAAGGAACCATGTAGGAGTTCCTAAATTCCTTAACATACACTTCAATTCTCCATGGCGTCGATACCAATATTCATTAGTTCCACGCTGACAAGCCATCAAATTGATCAATTGAGATTCCAAATGATCATCTCGCTGTTGCACTTTGTTGAGAAAGTCCTTTGCTGACACATTATGTAGATGTACTCCAGTTTTCAAAATGTGATTTACTGCATAAGATAGTGCAGACAAGTCACTTTCAAATAAAAGATGGAACAAATAAGGAATACTTTGACGAAATCTGGGATCTTCTGCATATAATCTTGTAGTCCGATACTCCGAAGCAGGAATCTGTACTGGACGTTCATCATATCGTCCACCTTCTCCTGTAGGAAACAGTTGGGGAAAACAACGAGCTTCCAAGCTCTCCTCCCATACACTCACAGGCATTCCTTTTGCTTTCTTCATCTGAAACAGATCAATAGCGTTTCCCATAACTTCTTTAGAATGAAGAGGATGTATGCTGAAATGTTCATAAATTTCTTCTTCTTTTAACTTATCCACTTATTCAATTTGCCCAGTTGGTATTCCTGTGTCTTCTAGTATTTCTTCTTCATCTTCATCCATATAAATGGCTTCATACCATTTTTTTTTTTTTTTCAAATACAAATTTGCTCTTTGTACTTTTCGTACATCCACCAGCTCCTGCCAATTTTTCTTATTCTTTGTAGGTACACCATTAACCAGAAAAACTAATGGTTCAGTTTCCAAAGTATCTGCATCAATTGTTTCCATATTTTTTTATAAATCCAATGGCAAATAGAAAACTCTTCCTTTTAAACCTCTTTGTAAATCCGAAGGAGGTAATTTACCTGTTTTTTGCTCCATATGCACTATGGTCTGAAACGGATGGACACATTGAATGAGTATAGACTCATACGTATTTAAATCAGAAAGTTCTGGAGGAATATCAACCAATTCAAATTTATTATGTACAGCTCTTGCTGGCATTCTATTTTCTTCTAACTTGTTATAACAGTATTTACAAATACGCTGATCTTCACCCAATTCAAAACAATTTTCCAGAAATAATATGTTGCAAAATCTTTCCACTTATAATTATCTTCATTTTCACTTTTTTTATAGAGATCAACATTCCTTGTTTGACTTTTATAATGGCTTCTCCGGCAACAAATACAAGTAATATTTGGTCTTTCATTAGAGATGATAGTAAATTTTGTCATTTCATCTTCAAAATTTTTACTAACAGTAAGTTCTACATTCTCTTCCACATTTTCATCAATAACTGTGTCATTTTCTGCACTTTCTTGTTCTGGACCAAAGTAACAAAACTGAATCTCATCAGTAACCTTCACTACATCTGATACAGATCCACGGAACAGAGCATTATTCAACTCATTTAACTTTAGTGCTGGACTTTTAGCAAAATACAATGTTCTCACAAACTTTCTCATTTCAGTATGATGAACAGCCAGCATCCTAAAATGGTGAAAAACACTTTGACACACTTTCCTAGATAGACAAGCCAGAGAATGTCCTTGCAAACCGGTATTCTCTCTCACTCTGCATGGATCTAGTCTTTGAAGCACCTTAATTTTCTGTTTAACACTCTTTTTACTATATTCTCTTAGAAAGTCACGTAATTTATCAATAGATTCCTGACACACAGTACAAATACTACTACAATTCCAAGTGTACACTGGGGCTTTAGGACGTCTCCCCATAACCTCATCAGCCATCACTTCTTCCTCATTTCTTGGAACCATTTTGTCCTTTTCCATTACACAACCATCCTTAACTTCATATGCTCTACCATTGGTGTCAACTGCATGCAACAAACTATTACTTTGAAGATAACTCTCTTCATTAAAAAATGGTTCAGTACTTGAACTATGCTTCCATTCTCCTAAGAACACTTTACAAAAGTTATTTTTTTTTACTTCTCTTTTCCTTTTGCTAAATCTATTTTCCGTGTTAAGTCACTCTTTCTTACTTCTGAGTCTACATTAGCATTTTGTTTTTGCTGTCGGCTCTGTTGTTGTTTTGTACTTGAAACACTGTTTGAATTTATCTTTCGATCATTTTTTATTTTTGGAAGATATTTTTAAAAAATTCTTTAGTCTCCTTACCAGAAGACTTTTTCTGTTTTCCAACACAAGCTTCTCCTCCTATTTTTTTTTTTACCAGTTGTCTTCAAATATAGTTGTTGTTGCTTTTCTTTTCTCTTTCTTGACTTTATAGGCATCTTTAAATTTTTTCACTGTTGCTCAGCAATACCTGCAAAAAACTAAAAACCAAAATACCTTTATGTAATTTTAATTCATTAAAACATTTTTTTTCAGCTTTTCAAATCCTATCACATGAGCTGATCCTTTCCTACGAGTCCAAGTCTTACAAAACAAGAGAAACATGAATTAAATCTCTGACAACAATTCCTGTGTGCACACAGACTCATGGTGTGATTCTAGGCAGAAAACGATATTTGATTGGCAATTTGAAAGCACATTTACTACTGTTCAGGAGCAAATGATAATTACTGTGACAGCCTGACACATTTTTCTTATATTTTAGAGAAGCAGAAAAGAGCACATGTCCTTACACCTATTTGAGACCATGACCATGTGTTACAGGGTGAGTGATTAGACTAGAGCAAAGGAAATGAGCCTTAGTGACATTGAATCTGTTTGCGTTACACACTGCTATCTGAAACACCACATACAGCTGAGTAGTACGCACAGGAGTGTACGAGAAGCTGCTGCGTGTGTGCAAAAAGTGTGTTTCTGGAGACTGTGTATTGTCAGTTGCAAGAGAGATCTGCATGGAAACTTGCACAACTGCATGAAGAGTGCAGACATGCGTATAAGAGTAGATGTGTGGTAAGGGTTAATTTGAGTTTTGAACATGTAGGAACTACATCCGCCATTGCAAGATTTGATGGTAAATCTACCTTGTTGATTTGAAATGTGTTAGCATTTGCCTCTCATTTTTGAGATAGGGATTTCTGCTCAGTGCTAACCAACACATTTCAAGAAAACAAGCTGGCCCTTTCCTGAAAGTGCAAGTTTTATAGAACAACAGCAACACAAATTAAATCTCTGACAACAATTCCTGTGTGCACACAGACTCATGGTGTGATTCTAGGCAGAAAACGATATTTCCTTTGGCAATTTGAAAGCACATTTAGTACTGTGGATGGAGCAAGTGATAATTACTATGACAGCCTGACACATTTCCCTTATATTTTAGACAAGCCAAAAAGAGCACATGTCCTAACAGCTTCTTGAGACCATGACCATGTGTTACAGGGTGACTGATTAGACTACAGCAAAGGAAATGTGCCTTGATGACGTTGAATGTGTTTGCATTACACACTGCTATCTGAAACCCAACACAGAGTTGAGTATTATGCATGGGAGTGTAGGAGAAGCTGCTGCATGTGTGCAAAGAGTGTGTTTCTGGAGACTGTGTATTGTCAGTTGCAAGAGAGATCTGCATGGAGAGTTTTTCAACTGCATGAAGACTGCAGATATGTGTGTAAGAGTACATGTTTGGTAAAGGTTAATTGGAGTTTTGTACATGTAGGAACTACCTCACCCATTACAAGATTTGATGGAAAATCTACCTAGTTAATTTGAAATGTGTTACCATTTGCCTCTCATTTTTCTGATAGTGATGTCTGCTGAGTGCTAACCAACACATTTGAAGAAAACAAGCTGGCCCTTTCCTGAAAGTACAAGTTTTATAGAACAACAACAACACAAATTAAATCTCTGACAACAATTCCTGTGTGCACACAGACTCATGGTGTGATTCTAGGTAGAAAACGATATTTCCTTTGGCAATTTGAAAGCACATTTAGTACTGTGGATGGAGCAAGTGATAATTACTGTGACAGCCTCACTCATTTCCCTTATATTTTAGAGAGGCAAAAAAGAGCACATGTCCTAACAGCTACTTGAGACCATCAGCATGTGTTACAGGGTGAGTGATTAGAGTAGAGCAAAGGAAATGAGCCTTGGTGACGTTGAATGGGTTTGCATTATACACTGCTATCTGAAACACAACACAGAGCTGAATATTATGCATGGGAGTGTAGGAGAAGCTGCTGCATGTGTGCAAAGAGTGTGTTTCTGGAGACTGTGTATTGTCAGTTGCAAGAGAGATCTGCATGGAGACTTTTACAAGTGCATGAAGACTGCAGATATGTGTGTAAGAGTACATGTTTGGTAAAGGTTAATTGGAGTTTTGTACATGTAGGAACTACCTCACCCATTACAAGATTGAAAGGAAAATCTACCCTGTTGATTTGAAATGTGTTACCATTTTCCTCTCATTTTTTTGATAGTGATTTCTGCTGAGTGCTAACCAACACATTTGAACAAAACAAGCTGGCCCTTTCCTGAAAGTGCAAATTTTACAGAACAACAGCAACACAAATAAAATCTCTGACAACAATTCCTGTGTCCACACAGACTCATGCTGTGATTCTAGGCAGAAAACGATATTTCCTTTGGCAATTTGAAAGCACATTTAACACTGTGGATGAAGCAAGTGATAATTACTGAGACAGCCTCACACATTTCCCTTATATTTTAGAGAGGCAAAAAAGAGCACATGTCCTAACAGCTACTTGAGACCATCAGCATGTGCTACAGGGTGAGTGATTAGAGTAGAGCAAAGGAAATGAGCCTTGGTGACGTTGAATGTGTTTGCATTATACACTGCTATCTGAAACACAACACAGAGCTGAGTATTATGCATGGGAGTGTAGGAGAAGCTGCTGCATGTGTGCAAAGAGTGTGTTTCTGGAGACTGTGTATTTTCAGTTGCAAGAGAGATCTGCATGGAGACTTTTACAACTGCATGAAGACTGCAGATATGTGTGTAAGAGTACATGTTTGGTAAAGGTTAATTGGAGTTTTGAACATGTAGGAACTACCTCACCCATTGCAGGAGTGGAAGGAAAATCTACCCTGTGGTTTTCAAATGTGTTAGCATTTGCCTCTCATTTGTGAGATAGTGATTTCTGCTGAGTGCTAACCATCACAGTTGAAGAAAACAAGCTGCCCTTTTCCTGCGAGTGCAAGTTTTACAGAACAACAGAAACACAAATTAAATCTCTGACAACAATTCCTGTGTGCATACTGTCTCATGGTGTGATTCTAGGCACAAAACAGTATTCCTGGGTGATACCAGGCCCTTTCCTGAAAGTGCAAGTTTTACAGAACAACAGGAACACAAATTAAATCTCTGACAACAATTCCTGTGTGCATGTTGTTTCATGGTGTGATTCTAGGCAGAAAACAGTATTCCTGGGTCATACCAGTACACCTTAACTTATGGTGAAGACATACTCCATAATATCTTTCAAGTTCAAGGCACTTAAATATCTTCCTTAACATAAAATGTAAAACACAACTTTTAAAGTGGTAGGAAAATGTACCATGCTATTTTCAAATGTGTTTGCATTTGCCTCTCATTTTTGAGATAGTGATTTCTGCTGAGTGCTAACCAACACAGTTGAAGAAAAGAAACTGCCCTTTCTTAAAAGTGCAAGTTTTACAAAACAACAGCAACACAAATTAAATCTCTGACAACAATTCCTGTGTGCACACAGACTCATGGTGTGATTCTAACCACAAAGCGATATTTTGTTTGGCAATTTGAAAGCACATTTAGTACTGTGGTGGAGTAAGTGATAATTACTGTGACAGCCTGACACTTTTTTCTTATATTTTAGACAAGCAGAAAAGAGCACATGTCCTAACAGCTCCTTGACACCATGACCATGTGTTACAAAAAACAAGCTGCCCCTTTCCTGCGAGTGCAAGGGTAATAGAGCAAGACCAACACGAATTAAATCTCTGATAACAATTCCTGTGTGCACACTGTCTCATGGTGTGATTCTAGCCATAAAACAGTATTCCTGGGTGATACCAGTACACCTTAACTTATAGTGAAGACATACTCCATAATATCTAACATGTTCAAGGCACTTAAATATCTTCCTTAACATAAAATGTAAAACACAACTTTTAAAGTGGTAGGAAAATGTACCATGCTATTTTCAAATATGTTTGCATTTGCCTCTCATTTGTGAGTAACTGATTTCTTCTGAATGCTAACCATCACACTTTAAGAAAACAAACTGCCCCTTTTCTGTGAGTACAAGGCTAACAGAACAAGAGAAACACAAATTAAATCTCTGACAACAAATCCTGTGTGCAGACAGACTCATGATGTGATTCTAGGCACAAAACAGTATTCCTCAGTGATACCACTACACCTTAACTTACAGTGAAGACATACTCCATAATATCTTACAAGTTCAACACAGTTAAATATCTCCTAAAACACAAAATGTAAAACACAACTTTAAAAGAAGATTGACAATTCTAATATTTATATCAAAAATCACCACATACATCCCCTCTCAAACTCATAACTCACCTTTAAAATTAGTTAGTTGAGAAAGAAATGTGGCACTCAAACAGCAGATTATCAGAGCCAGAATCTCAGAGCTGTACACCTCTCTCCTCTCACCAAAACCAGTAAATGGCAATGTTTCCCTCTCTTTTTTCACACATATACATGTTAATGTAAAATCACAGTCCTTCCCACATTTTTTCAAATGGAATCACACATTTCTATTGGTTGCAACTTTCAACCCCTTTCCAAATCATCCCTTCCCCCAACATGACTTCTGCCTGCTACCATAGCAACAGGTTATGGAACACTGGTGTGAGCAGAGAGGTCAGAAGTTCAGCACACAATGTTTCAAATCCAAAGAGCAAGAGTGCTTGACTTTTCAAACCTAACAGCAAATCCAAAGTAATGTTCAGTGGGAACACATTTTTCTGTACCAATCCAAAACATGCTTTTAAAAATGTAAACATACAGCCTAGTTTTAACTGTAAAATGGTTTGAATCAGCCAATGAGTTCTTTTTATTAAAAAAAAGTATGTATGCCTCCATTTTTCAACTGTCTTTCTTTTCATATTGCCATTCTACTGAAAGACACCTCCTGAGTGCATCCTGTTCTCCTTGAAAGATGTTCACAGTGTGGATTGTAGGTCATAGCTATGTCTTCTGGAGTGAAAACTTTGCAGAAAAAAGAGGTATTGTAAAAGACCTTGCTTTGCCAAATGTAGACATTAAATGGATTGGTCAGAGAGGATTAAAGTGGCACCAATTAATGCCTTTGGTGAAAACCTTTCTACATCTCCCACAGCCTAACCTTATTATTGTGCACTGTGGTGGAAATGACCTAGGCACTTTAACTGGGGTAGGTCTGGAAATGCTTATTAAGGACACCTTTCTGCAATTGATGTCACTTTTTCCACAAACTGCCTTTGTATATTCTAATATATGCCAAAGGCAAAAGTGGAACTGGTCCAACCAATTTTGTCCGCAGATTGACAAAGCAAGAAAGCACGTCAATAAGTCTGTTTCTGCTTTCCTCAGAGACTATGGTATGGGTTCTATATACCACAACAACTTGCGTTACAACATGCAAGACATTTATAGAGGAGACGGTGTACATTTCAACGATGAAGGGAACAGAGTCTTCCTCTTGAACTTTAGACTCTGCATCGGTACTTACTTGTAGGTACCGAAAAACACTCAATGAACACAAGGGCTCTTTTTAGAGCCACCTAATATCTAAACACTTAAACTTGATTTTTATTTCTATTTTTTTTAATGGTTTTTTTCGGGTGCGCGCACCTCGCGATGTTTTTAAAAAAAATTAAAATCATTTTTTTTGCCCTTCGTGGTCCTACTGTGACCCCCTGAAAATGGCTTGGGGGTCAAGAACTCCCTACTCTGCCCCCTATTCACGTTCTCCACCTTTCCTTTTCAGTGCGACAGACAAAATGGCGGCCGACACTTCCTGATTTCGACCGATTCGAATGTTTACTGACATCTAACAACCAATCAGAATTACGCTCGTGCACGGCAGGGTGCGCGCACAGGGCTTGCACAGTGCGCGCACCCTGCGCGCGTATAGATATTGATATGCTTTTAAATGCTATTTTCTCAGGAAATACTGAACAGATTTGCACCAGACCTGCAAAAGGCACTTCCTTGACCTTATGGCTACCTCTCTGCCAAATTTCAAGTAATTCTGTTCAGCCGTTCGGGCTGTAGCTGCGACTAAAGTTCCTATGGAAAAATGCATGGGGAAAACGCGTTTTGGGACCCCCCTTTTTTCTTGGCCCCGACTTGACGAATCACCCCGAGACTTTCAGGGTAGGAGCTGAGCGGAGCGCCCCATTAGTTTTGAAAATTTCACGAGGATTCGTCAACCGGCGCCAAAGTTATTCAAAATAGAATTTTGAGATTTCCTATGGAAACACGGTCCTAACTATAACTATCTACTGGCGACCGCCAATAGATAATTATATATATATATATATATATATATATATAAACGCAATTTGCCGCCAACAGTAGCCTTACACGGACAAAAAGGACGAAAAGCGGACCCCAGATTCTTGGTGCAAATCAAGTGATGTTTTATTTAGTGCTCAGCAAGTCTGCCATTACGCGTTTCGACCCCCACTCGGGTCTTGATCCCATGATGCGTTGCATAATGGAAAAGCAACATTTAAAGTGATACACGCAAGGAAATGATGACATGAAGTCAAAGTGCAATGCATGGTAACTGAAAAGTTACTATTAGCAGCATATTATATTCAACTTTATCTGCAAAACTTTATGCGCATTTTAAAATAAGCCAATAAATATATTAAAATATAAATAAATATGCTTACAAATGCTAAAAGATTGTTATAAAACACACAATGTGTAAAAAGGAAACTTTTGCAATATATAATTGCTCCTAATTTTGCAAAATCGTCCTTTAAATAACAGACAAAAAAGCAAATATTGTTAGGATGGGGAATGACACATGGCATCTAAAATCTTATGCAATGAACCAAATGGATCTGCACATAGCTAAAAATGCCTACTCGTATACTGTATGTGTGCCAATCCAATGCTTGTTCCTTTTTACCACACAGTTATATAATGCTATCGAGTGCACAACTTTTTTTATGCTGCTGAATGTGCTATGCAATAATGCCCTAGTGGGCCTTCATACACTGATGTCGATCATATACATAACCTGCATTAGAATCACCTAGTCGATTTTAAATATGTGCAAATAAGTGTAAAACTGAGAATTTGATAGAGGTGAAAACGTAAATAAAAAAAATGTATATATAAAAGATCATTATATACATTTCATATGTTTTTTAAGGAGATATGCCTATACAGTGTATTTAGTTTACTTAAAGCGAAATTTGATATCTAAAATATATACAAAACATCTGATTCTAACACACAATACTAATGTGAGCCCACATTGTATTTTTTGATCCGATATTCTAGACACTCAGAGACAGGTGTAAAAGTCTTCGCTGGCATTTAACCCTGAAGGATATTTTGTATCGAGCTCCAATATATACCGGGGGGCAGATTTATGAGCCCCTTGCGCCACTTTTGCGTCACTTTTAACATGGGAAAAGTGACGCAAAAGTGGCACAAGGGGCTCATAAATCTGCCCCCGGGTTTCTAGGAGGTGCAGTTTTGCCTCCCGGTTTCCACCTCGTTTAAGCGGTAAAACTGTATCAATTACATAATATTGGAGATATGTCGGGTTACTATCATGTTTTTGCTCAAAAGGCCTGATCTTTGCCACTGATTGCCCTAATGTGCTGGAGCATCCTTTTGTGGGCTGGCAGTTTAGTACTACCAATATACCTCAACCCACAAGGACACTCCAGCACATAAACGGCAAATTCAGTTTTGCATGTCAACCTCTTATTAATCGTGATAGGGTCTGGTTTAAACGGGATGATGTACTGAGTTTTGTTGCATCCAAATTTACAAGCCTTACAGCTGGGACACTTCCTGAACCCCTTGCACTGTGCCATCCAAGTAGTTGGAACTAGCAACTCTGGGCTACTGCTCGCTAAGGTACTGCTCATTGACGATGATTTTCTAATAGTCAGTGCCAGTTTAGCTGGAACTAGCATGCCGATAACTGGATCTCCCTGTACCAGATTCCAGTTACGGTAAAAGATTTTTCTAAGTTCCTGATGTTGACTATTAAACGTCAGTATAACCCTTGGTTGTATTGCTGTGGACATTCTGTTCTCTGCTGACTGCTTAATTTTTGGGGTGAGTGCCTCCCTTCTAGACAGGCTCCTGATTTTTCTGATGGCCCTGTCTACAACGCATTGCGCATAGCCTCTTGCCAGAAATCTCTGCTTGCAAGCCTCCTGCGCAACCTCGCATTCAAGGTCCGTGCTGCAAATCCACCTGATACGCAGCATCTCACCATATGGGATGCTGCGTATCAGATGATGCAGATGGTGACTTGTCGCATGCAGGACCGTGTTGCATGCAGTAGGCTTCCTGAACAATCTAGTAGCTAAGTAATCTTGATCTACATAGACCTCTACATCCAAAAAACAAACAGACATAGCATTAATGGTAAATGTAAATTGAAGGTTAAGGCAATTGCTGTTTAGCGTGTCCACAAATTATTTTGCACTTAACTCCGTACCCCTCCAAATTAAAAACAAATCATCAATGTATCATAGATATACAATTGCATGTTCTTCCATTGTTGCTTTATTTTGTCCCAACAGGACCTGCTCCTCCCACAGACCCATATGCAAACAGGCATAGCTGGGGGAGAAGCAGGCCCCTATTGCGACTCCCCTGATCTGCTGGTAGATCTGGTTATTGAATAAAAAGAAAGTTTGTTCTAAACATGCCAATATCATTTAGATTAGCATCTTATTGTGCATGGAGTGATTCATTGGACGCAGATTCAAATAATGCTCCACAGCTTTAAGATCATCACAGTGCCCAATGGAGGTATAGAGTGATGCTACATCAAGGGTTATTAAAAGCATATCAGAACTCCACACCACATGTTCAATTTTACATAAAAATTCTGATGAGTCCTGCACATAGGATGCCAACCCCTTGACCCAGACTTGTAAGAAATAGTCCACGTATTTACAAGTATTCTCCATTATGCTATCTATTGCAGAAATAATAGGTCTCCCAGGTGGTTTGTCAGTACATTTGTGGATTTTTGGTATGAGATAGAGGGTGGGGATAACCAGATGTTCCTTTTTTAAGAAGAGATATTCATCATCCGTAATTAATCCTGCGCTCTTCCAGGCCAATAGTTTGTGATAATGATCATTCCATTCTGCTTTTACTATATGGATGTTACTCTTTCTGTAACATGCGGGATCAGACAATTGATATGCAGCTTCCTCCATATAGAGTTGGCGCGGCCATAGGACAACATTTCCTCCCTTGTCCGCTTGTCTCACGATGATGTTGTTATCGGATCGTAGTTTTTTCATTAGTTGTTGTATGGCAAAGATTTTGTTAGTCTATACCATGGCGGACTCTATTGGTTGCTGTATACAGTTTTTTTCAAATCCCTAGTGACTAAATCATGATATACATCTAAGTTGTCGTGCAGGATGATTGGCTGGAAAACAGATTTAGGTTTAAAAGGCGTTGAGCATGACCCTATATTACAGTTTCTTGACCTTTAACAGGCATTTCACACTCTTGTTCATGCTGAAGGGACCAAGCATCTTGAAACAGGCTATAGTCACCAGCTGTCAATAATGAGGGGAGAGCACTGGCTCCATCTGTAATGGGTACTGTTTTCTTTCTAGGTCGCAATATGTGAAATTTATTGAGTTTAAATTTTCTCACAAAGCTAAAAGTATCCATACGAACATCTGCGTAGTTGAAGTTGCATGGTGGACTATATGATAGTCCTAATCCAAGAATCTGGTTCTCTGCCGGTGTTAGTTGTAAGATGGTTAAATTGACTACTACGTTGGTGTTTGCGCTTGTGCTTGATTCTGATTTTGGAATAGATTCCATCTGCCCCTCATTGGTTTTTGCCAGCAGCTTTGCCTTCCTTTGTGGCAGTATCTTCTCTTGCTACGTGTGAAGGTTTTTTAAATGCTAATTCCTAACTATAACATCTGTAAAACCTATGTTTTTTTTAGTGAAAAAATATATATATATATATATATATATATATAAATGCAATATATATATATATATATATATATATATATATATATATATATAGGGAATGCTATCCTTCATGCTGACAGTTTCCATCCTCGCAAACTCATAGAGAGTATCCCATATGCAGAATGCTTGAGGATGAAACGAAACTGCAGCACCCTAGCCAGTCTTCAGACATCTACAGACAGTCTTTTCACATGGCTAAAGAACAGAGGTTATGACACCAAAACACTCAGATCAGCACAACAAAAAAGTGAGAAATTTAAACGTGAAGAACTTATTTTCAAGGATAGCACACAACAATCACAGAAGACAATAGACTATATACCCAGAATCATCACAGGTTACAACACTTATCACCAAAATCTAAGAAAGATTCTTTACAGACACTGGCACCTAGTACGAAATGACCCCACCATAGGACCAATCTGTACCAAATTCCCCCAGTTGGTGTTTAGAAAAGCTAAGAGCATGCATCAGGAATTGGTTAATAATGCACCTACACACACCAAGGGGGGCACCTGGCTCAGACCCCAGAGGGGCTTTCAGAAGTGTTCCAAATGCAAAGCCTGCAAGTATGGTGTGAACACAAGAACCATTTCTCTTCCCCTTAGAAAAACCCCATTTGAGATCCGAGGGAGTTTTTCTTGCAAAACGGATTTTGCAGTATATGTCCTCCGCTGTACCTGCAACAAATTGTATGTGGGGAGTATGATACATCCAGCACATGTCCGGATATTACAACATCTCAGGGCCATCACAAATGATGACCCGACATATCCGGTAGCGAGACACATCAATCTACATCATGAGGGCAAAATAGAAGAAATATCCTATTTTGTCATTGACAGTATTGCAAAAAACATTAGGGGAGGGAACAGACAATTGTGTCTGAGACGACTGGAATCTAAATACATCATACTTCTGGACAGCAAGATCCCCAATGGGATGAATGCTGACGAAGCACTTAATGTACATCTTTAGTAACTAGGGAATGCCAACTGTGCACGCATCCCGCTCTTGAACTCCGATCCTTAACACATGGTTCCTTTTTTCTTCTCGTTTTTTCTTAATCCTTTAATTTTTCTTGGCACATACACCTTTTCCATATACGCTCTATTTTCAACATTTTTGCTTGTCTGCCTACTTGGGCTTTACTCCAAAAGTAAAAGCAAATACTTTGTTTGACAAATTGTATTTTACAAATCATTGCATTACTATGACTTATGCATTTCATTTATACGTCAAACTAAACTATAGTGCCCTTTTTGCTAAAATGCATTAATGTTTTTTTCAACACAAGTCAAAAATGTCATGTGTATTTCAATTCAATATTGAATTTTTTGTTTTATGGTTAAGACATACCTGTTATTTCTTTTATGTCTATGTATACAGTTGCTGTGGCAACCATGGTGGATTGTGCCTCGTTTCGGTGATATAAACGAACACTGTAGAGGGACCAGATGTAGTGAAGAAGACGGTTTTCCCGTCGAAACGCGTCGGCGTCCTTGTGAAATAAAGTATTTCTTTGATCTATCATCCCACGGAGTCAGCGCCTGGATTTGTATGCGCTCAGAATTCAGGATTGGTTCAATATTCATTCAGGGTGTGATGTTTTGGAAAACCCATTCAGGGTGTGATGTTTTGGAAGGCCCATCCAGGGCAGAATTGTATTGCAACTGAGAACGTTGTTTGCATGTTTAGTAATGGCCGCCAATGTGGACTGGAGTAAGTCCTATGTTGATATCTATGTTTGTAAATGGAGTATTTATGCCCACTGAGAAGTTGTTGCCTCTAGCAATTGACGAAGGCGATAGCTGAAACGCGTTTTGCTGTAAGCTGGTCCAAATAAAATAAAATTGGACAACTGTTCCCGTGAGTGCTGGTGCCTTTGTACCCGGAGCTTTGACTGAGTGCGGTGTCCGTCGCCACAGAGAAAGCACCCGACCGCGAGTGAAGGGGCGTGACGGAACTGTGAGCCGGATATATATATATATATATATATATATATATATATATATATATATTCACTGAAAAAAACATAGGTTTCAGGCACTTTATAGTTAGGAATTAGCATTTAAAAAACCGTTAGAAATTCACTGCAAAAATCATAGGTTTCAGGGGCGTTATAGTTAGCTGGACATTTCACTCGTACAAAACCCGTGAAATTCCCCCGTTACAGTTAGTTCAGCTAACTATAAATTGCGTGCCCGCAATGCACTGCTGATGATGTCACATAGTACATCACTCATGACATGGTCAGTGACATCACTCATGACATCAGTGATGACATCTCAAATGACATCACTGATGACATCACTGATGACATCATCCAGTGAATGTGTGTTTTTCAGAAAATTAAATATGTTTTATATATGTATATCTCAAGCTTGTTGGAAGAAAAAATGGGTAAATAAGTGTGTAAATGGATGATTTTTTTTGTAAAATTGATTGTATTAAGTGTATCTTAGTGAATACATGGGTTAGCGCGTAATGTTTAAATATGTAAATATTTGTATCAGTCTCTCACTTTGTGTATAATTGGCTGCATGGTTTGGTGAGTAGCTACATGAATGTCTATATAGGTTATTAGTTGGTTTTTTGAGTATTAGTATGAGTGTCTGAGTGTTTATATGGTTCGGTGGGGGTATTACTTAGCGCATAGATGTATGAATGAGTGACTCAATGTTTGTATGTTCTTTGAAGAGAGCATGTGTGCAGGACTGTATGGGTGGATGAGTGTGTGCATGGGTGTGTTTGTGAGTGCATGACTGTCTCAATAGTATCTTTATGAGTAACTACATATGTTTTAAACTAGTATATGTGACTATTGGTGTATATAAGTGAGTATATGTGAGAGTGAGAGATTGAAAGAGTTCCTGTATGAATAAGTATGTGTTTCTATAAGTGATTGTTAAAAAGACTAAGTATGTGTAAGTTTCTGTAGAAGTAAGTGTGGTGGTGTGTGTATAACTGTATATGCAGGTAAACGGATGTTTGATTCTTTATTAGCATGAGTGACTATGTGTGTGAGTAACTTTATGGATGAGTGGCGTTGTGTAACAGGATGTATAGGTGTATGAGTACATATGATGAGTGAGTACATGTATGAGTGACATTATAGGACTGTTGGTGAATGAGTGGATGTGGATCTTACAATTGCTGAATAGGTTGTTGTAACTGGTATTGGTATGTCCATTGTTTTGAAAATTTTAATTTCTATTTTTGAATGTGTGTATCAAAGGTTATATTAGGGGGAGAGGAGGTCTGCCACACTATCACAAGGATGATGTCATCAGTGATGTCATGAGTGATGTCATGAGTGATGTCACTGACCATGTCATGAGTGATGAAATATGTGACGTCATCAGCAGTGTATTGCGGGCGCGCGAGTTATAGTTAGCTGAACTAACTGTAACGGGGGAATTTCTATGGTTTTGTACGAGTGAAAAGTCCAGCTAACTATAACGCCCCTGAAACCTATGGTTTTTTCAGTGAATTTCTAAGGTTTTTTAAATGCTAATTCCTAGCTATAACGTGCCTGAAACCTATGTTTTTTTCAGTGAATTTCAAAGGTTTTTTAAATGCTAATTTCTAGCTATGCCTACAGAGATAGGACATGTGAAGAAAGAAGGAAAAACGCACAGAAAGAAAAAAAAGAAATGCAGAAAGAAGCAACAGAAGTCCTCAAAGACGAAGAAAAGTGCAGGAAGAAGTATAACGTGCAGAAAGAACAAACAGGAGAGCAGAAACAAGCCTTGTTGCAAAATCATCCTGTACCCTCAACTTTTTCAGACGGATACTGGTGGTAACTGAGTCTGACTAACCAGTCCTAGAGCCAGTGCTATGTTAAAAGACACTCAGAATACAGTGAAAACACCTACATACACTAGGGCACACTATGTGTTGGGGTCCCCCTGTGATTAGCATGACCTCTTCTGTAAGCCCCTAGTATATAATAGGGCAGGGGATTAAAACTACCTCTTAAAACGCACCACAGGGCGTGTTTGAACACGTCACCTCATGCCCCGTCCCCTCCCTTCCCCACTGTGTAAACACGCCCTGTAGCCGTTTTAAGTTGGGAGATTAAGTCCCCTTGAATCCTGAGGGTCCCTAGGGTCCAACTAGACCACTAGGTACCTCCAGTAAGCGCCACAGAGCTGCATTGCAGAGAGGTGTAAAAAGTGGCACGGCCTGCACCACCTCTCTGCAACGCAGAGCAGTGGTGCTTACTGGAAGCACCTGGTGGGCTAGTTGGACCCCAGGGTCCCTCTGGATTGAAAGGGAATTATTTCCCCAACTTAAAAACGCGCCACAGGGCCTGTGGGCATTCTGAGCTGAGAGATTAAGTCCCCTTGAATCCTAAGGGTCCCTAGGGTCAAACTAGCCCACTAGGTACCTCCAATAAGCGCCACAGAGCTGCGTTGCATGGAGGTGTAAAAAGGGGCGTGGCCTCAGAACACCTGTCTGCAACACAGCTCCCTGGCGCATACTGGAGATACCTGTTGGGCTAGTTGGCCCGCAGGGACCCTCAGTATGAAGGGGAATTAATTCCTCAACTTACAACTGGCCAGGGGACGCGTTTGCAGAGTGTTGCAAGGAGGGGGCGTGGCCTCCGGCGCGATGCCGGTCTTTTATTTATTTATTTTTAAGAAGGAGGGCTGTGTGGCCCCCTTTATTTTTCAAATTTATTAGCCCTGGGGACCCCATCCCCCAGGGCCTGCACCCTAATTGTTTTTGTTGAAAACAGTTAATTTGGCCCTCCCAAGGCCTTAATCGGCCCCGGGGACCCCGACCCCCAGGTCATGGCCTTTTTTTATTTTTTCATTCTTTAGGAGGGGGGCTGTGTTGCCCCCCTCCTCAGGCCACTTATGGCCCCGGGGACCCCATCCCTCGGGGCCGGCCTTTGTTTTTTATTTCTTTTAAAAAAAATATATTTATAGAAACACCTAGGACATGCTGGACAAACCGTATGTACCTATCACCATGACGATTTGCGTGATATTCATTAAAAGGCGACTATGCATACAATGAACCCACGTAGAATGTATTCACACCGCTAGTGAAGCTCTGACATGTCTGACACCCTACCGTGCCTAATCCCGGTGCCCCCGCTTGTGGGTACTGTCCAAGTAGACAACCTTGTCGTTTATTTATACAAACATGGGTAGCTATTGACGGGCACATTTAATACACATGCACACCAAGCCATTCAAAGGGGATTCGACAAAAATTCGACCAAACTATGCAAAAAAAAACCTCACGGTTAATAAAACACACATCCACCGCCGGATTCTTTTTATTTTACTCTCTGGAAAGGAGACAAACCTCACTTGAGAGTCACAGTGTGCTCCTGGCTGAGCCCAATGCTGTGTTACACCCACCAGTGCCCGCCGAGTGACACACACCTCTGTGTTGTATTCCACCAGCTAGTGCGTATGCTATGACACTCTCTAGCCCATGTGCACTGTAACACCAACCCGTGAATATGTCATGCCACACTTGCTTTCGCACGGGTTATCTTGCCCCATCTAACGTGCCTTCCTCGATGCCTATGTTATAAAGCACAGCGCTATGCCATACATATTACAATCTGGGATCCATATCTTTGTCACAGTGCATATGCAATGTTACACTACCCAGCACATATTTTATATTACAACTTTAGAGACTACTTAGGTTACACAACACTGCCCTGTGCATATTACACTCCAAGGCGCATATCACATAGCAAGCGCTAGTGCCTGTGCTATCTTGCGCTCTCCAATGAATCTGTCATTGCGCACAATGTATTGCATATTATATTTCACGCCCCGGTTCATCTTATATCACACTTTTTGGTGCATAGTTTATACCATACACTATATCTAGTTTTCATTTTCAATCGTGCTCTCAGGACTATGTTCTATATAACACTGCGTCCACCTACCCTTTTCACGGGCATTACATTTTGCGATGGGGGGTGGAGGGTCAGGGGATGTTTCTGCCAAGTGAGCCCGGAGTCACAGTCCCAAACGTCCTCTTCTTCCTGAATAAAAGTGAGATTATGCTGCATACTTGTTCATATTTTAAGTAGTTCGCACAGACACACATTTTAAAAACAATAAAGTACCTAATACCCACCTTCTATGAACAGTTAGCTTGCTGCCCCATCCACCTCCCCCCTATCCTCTGTTGTCTGAATCCATGGACTAGCCTCCTCCCTCCTGCCATGCATGGTCTGATGTGCTGCCACTGCCCTGCATTTAGCATGATTTACCAGTCCACTCATCCTGCCCTCCATTGCCCAATTCTATGGCCCATCATTGACCTCCTGCTTAGCCTCTGTGCTTTGCTAGCTGCCCCTATTCTCCTTCCCCCTGCCCTCCGATGTCTTTGTGCATGCCTCTGCTCCATCCTTTTTGACCACCATGTTCCATGGACCTGCCACTCCTATCTACTCTGAGTGTTCTGTGGAGCTGCCACTCCCCTACCACCTGCCTAGCATTGTCAGATGACTGTAACCTGTCCCTGCCACCTCCACCCTGCCTGTCCACATGCCATGCCCCTATCCCCTTCCTCCTGTCCTCCATGGTCCATTTTACTGCCACACCCTTCTGCCCTCCCTGGTCTGTTGTGCTGCAACTGCTCCTCCTGCCTGCCCCGCGCGGTCTGTTGTGAGGCCCCTTCCCCTGAACTCTCTTGTCTGTGCCCAGGTCCTGACCCTCCCTTCTCTCCTCCATGGTCCTTTGTGCATGTCCCTGCACCCTCCTTCTTGCCCATCATAGCCATTGTGCTGCCACTAACCCTCCCGCTTGCCATGCATGGTCTTCTGTGCTGCCATGGCCCCTCCCACCTTCCCTGTGTGGTCAGCTAGCTGCTCCTGACCCCCTCCCACCTTCCCTCCATGGTCTGTGTGTATGCCATCATAGTCTCACTGTTGCTCTCCATGGTGTGTCTTGTTTCTAGTGCCCATCCTGCCTGACCTCCATGGTCATCTTGCTGCTCCTGCCCTGCCCCCTTTCCCCCAGCCCTCTGTTTCCATGTGCAGACCCCTATTCCCTCCCTCCTGGCTTGTCGGTTCCATTCTAATGCCCCAGATCCGTCCCTCCTGCCCTTTATGGTCTGTTATGCTGCAGCTTTCTCTCCTGTCTGTCCATTATGGTCAGCTAGCTACCATTGCCTCTTTCCCCTCTGTTGTCTGTTGTCCATGTGCATTGTCCTGTCCCCTCCCTATTGCTTTCTATGGATTGTTGTGCTGCACTCCTGTCCCGCATGCCCTGTGTGGTGTATTGTGCTGCTGCAAACCCTGATGCCTGCCCTGTAGGGTCAGTTTGGTGCACCTCTCAATGTCCCTCCTGTCCTCTGTTATCCGAGTCCATGTCCCTACCCCAATTCCTCCTGCCTACCATGATCCAATGTACCATACTTGCGAACATTTTGATCTTGGTAAGAGGGAGATTTTGAAATAAAACTGGGGTATTGATTTTCCCCTTTGAGTTACATTGAAAAAGAGAAGATTGTAGACAGGAAACAGATCAAGTAAAGCCCATTTGAGCTTAAAAACATTGGATGTTTCCTGGCTGAAACGGGTCTGTTGGCATGTATGGTTGTATGACCACTGCCTCTTCCTTCTGCCCACAATGGTCTATTATATTGCCACAGCCTCTCTTGCCAGTCCTGTATTGTTGGTTTGTTGCCCCTGCCCCCCTTTCCACTGCCCTCCATAGTCTGTTGTGCTGCCACTGCCCTTCCTGCCTGCCTAGTGTGGTCAAATTGTTGCCTCTGCACTCTCCTACCTGCCTTCAATTTTCAGAGTCCGTGCCCCTGGCCTCTGCCTCTTAACAGTATCCCAATGAACAACTAGATTGCTAACATTCTATATTTATTACAAAAGTGTGGAATGCCTGACGTCATCTTGATGTAATCAAAACTGTAATGCCTAGAGCATTTCCTTTAGAAATTACATATATGAGAGGGTCTTATTTGCATCAAAATTATGGTTAGTGCTCTAAAAAACTAAAATGAGGACATATTTTCTGAGTTTTCAAATAGTGACAAAGAACTTTTAAATTATTTGTAATCTTAGTTTTTTTATCCAGTTGACCACTTGATTAAATGTTGCATCCAAGGGGAGAGGGTGTGGTGTTACTTCCAGAGCTGCAGACTTTGCAACTGGGGAACCAGGTTGGAGTTTCTGCTTCAGTTCAACATTCTGTGATTCTGGTCAAATCACTTAGGGCCATATGTAGGTAGCAACACATTTACCGATTCATAAATACCGAATTTTACTGAATCGGTATTTATGAATCGGTAAATGTGATGTAGGTAATGATTCGGTAAATTTTACCTAATTGGAAAAATTCGGTAAATATGAATCGGTATTTACCGATTCGGTAATGGGGCATACCTTCCCATTGATTCCTATGGGCCTGGAGGCCCATAGGAATCAATGGGAAGCCAGTCACCATTACCGATTCGGTAAATACCGATTTGGTCATGGGGGGAGCATATACAAGGGTGGCAGGGTGTCACATTGACACCCTGTTGCACCCCTGATTCTTGCATGTGTGCACATGTGGCGCACATACATGCCCTAAGGGCATGTATGTCTGCCACATGGCACTCTTACATCTGCAAAATATTGCGTTTTGCAAGGTATTCGTTATTTATCACCAACCTGTATTTGGTGGTAAATAACGAATTCTTAATTCTAATTTGCACTCTTTAGAGTGCTCCCTACATTCAGGATTCGGTATTTACCGATTCGGTATTTTACCGATTCGGTAATTTACCGAATCCTGAATTATGCCTCCTACATCCCAAATAGCTAAATACCGGTCGGTAACGGGATATTTACCGAATTTCGTCCGTTTCCGACCAGTATTTAGCTACCTACATGAGGCCCTTAATCTCCCCATGTCTACAACCAAAATTAATTTGATCTTGTGTGATGTAACCAATGTTCATGTAAAGCACTCCAATACCTGACAAGTCTGCACTATATAAAACTGCAAATACACAAAAAATAAGTGTTTTGCACACTTCTGTCATTGGGCTACATTTGGGCTACATCTGGGTGATATTTGGGCTACATTTGGGCTCTTTTGTCTCTGGTGGCCATTTTAGGAGATTTATTTGTTATGAAGTTTCCTAATTTCCTCATTTACTGCAGTCTCCTCAGTAGGAAATGCTTTCAGTTTTTTACTTTGATTCCATCAAGAAGGTATTCAGATATGTCACACATTTGCCATAAATTCTGAATGTTAGCACTCTAGTTGCTCATTAGATCACTGTAGTAAAGCTACTGCTCACCACGGAAGTCTGCTGCTAGTATTAGAAGTGCATGTTTCAGTCTCCATATCAGAATTTTTTAATGAAAGAGAAGAGGATTTGAGAAGTCACTCAAAATGTGCCCTATTTTTTCTTTCTTCAGCACTAATCATAATTTCTATGGCAAAATGAACCCCCTCATTGTGTTCCTTTTTAAATTAAATGTTTTAAGTGTTACCAGTTTATTCCAATCAAGATGGCTTCAGGTGTGCCATACTTTTGTCATAAGTAAGACAGTAAGCGCTCTAGTTGTTCTTACGAACACTCTGGGACATTCTGTCATTGGGCTATACTTGGGATACATCTAGGTGATATTTGGGCTACATTTGGGCTCTTTTGTCTCTGGTGGCCATCTTGGGAGATTTATTTGTTATGAAGTACCTGACAAGTCTGCACTATATAAAACTGCAAATACACAAAAAATAGGAGATTTATTTGTTATGAAGTTTCCTAATTTCCTCATTTACTGCAGTCTCCTCAGTAGGAAATACTTTCAGTTTTTTACTTTGATTCCATTAAGAAGGCATTCAGATGTGTCACACATTTTCCATAAATTCTGAATGTTAGCACTCTAGTTGCTCATGTTTCAGTCTGCATGTCAGAATGTTTTTATGAAATAAAAGAGGATTTCAGAAGTCAAAATGTGCCCTAGTTTTTCTTTCTGCAGCACTAATCATAATTTCTATGGCAAAACGAACCTCCTCATTTTGTTCCTTTGTAAATTAAATGTTTTAAGTGTTACCACTTTATTCCAATCAAGATGGCTTCAGGTGTGCCATACTTTTGTCATAAGTAAGACTGGTAGCGCTCTAGTTGTTCTTTAGAGCACTCTGGGAAGCTGCAGTAGAACACAAAGGAATCAACTGACAGTCTCTGCCCTTGTTGGATGTACATGTTTTACTGAGAATGTCAGACTTCATTCTTACATGACTGAGAAAGATAATGTGAATTTACAGAAAATTTGCTCTCAGTTTAGCTCATAGATCACCTTCCAAACCTCTGTGGGAAAAGTATGAGAAAATAGTTTTCTCTCAAACATGGTTCGTGATATCACAGCAGAAGGCTTTTTCACATGGTAAAATCACCTTAGAACACACCACAATTCCTAAAATGAGTATGGTACCATCAACAAATGATTTATAATGTAACTAAAGTCTTAAAACCTTCTATTAACTGCAATACTTTTTAATGAGGTGCTATCATGTATATTGGTCCCAAGATGGCTGCCAACACTTCTTGGATGAAGTACTGACAGCCAATCAGATCTCACGATGAGATGTGTGGTTAGGCTCCGCCCAGATATGTATGTGATTTTACTTTTGATTTTCTCAGGAACTACTGAACAGATTGACACCATATATGCAAAAAGCACATGCCTGACCTGAGGACTACCTCTTTGCCAAACTTCAAGTAATTCTGTTCAGCCGTTCGGGCTGTACCTTGGACTAAAGGTCCCTATAAAAAATTGCATGGGGAAAACGCGTTTTGGGACCCCCTTTTTTCTCAGCCCCCGCTTGACGAATCACCCCGAGACTTTCAGGGTAGGAGCGGAGCGGAGCGCCCCACCTATTTTGAAAATTTTGCGAGGATTCGTCAACCGGCTCCAAAGTTATTCCAAATAGAATGTTGCGGATTTCCTATGGAAACACGGTCCTAACTATAATTATCTACTGGCGACCGCCAGTAGATAATATATATTTATATTCACTGATAAAACCATAGGTTTCAGGCCTGATATAGTTAGGAATTAGCATTTAAAAAACCTTTGAAATTCACTGAAAAAACCATAGGTTTCATGCCTGATATAGTTAGGAATTAGCATTTAAAAAACTTTAGAAATTCACAGAAAAAAACATAGTTTTTAGGGGTGTTATAGTTAGCTGGACATTTCACTCATACAAAACCATTGAAATTCCTCCGATATAGTTAGTTGTACTAACTACATCTCGCGCGCTCGCAATCCACTGCTGATGATGTCACATATTAAATCATTCATGACATGATCAGTGACATCACTGATGACATCTCAAATGACATCACTGATGACATCACTGATTGGAAATTAGAATACAGCTTGTGCATGGCAGGGTGCGGTTAGGCTGCGCTTAGGGTACGCGGACCCTCCGAGGCCATAGATATATATGTACTTTCAAATGTCATTTTCTCAGGAACTACTGAACAGATTTACACCATTTAAGCAAAAGGCACGCGTCTGAACTAAGGCCTACCTCTTTGCCAAATTTGGTGTAATTCCATTCAGCAGTTCGGGCTGTAGCTGCGGCTAAAGGTCCTATGGGAAATTGCATGGGGAAAACACGTTTTGGGACCCCCCTTTTTTCTCGGCCCTCGCTTGATGAATCACCGTGAAACTTTCAGAATAGGAGCGGATCGGAGCTGGCCAAAAGTTTGGAAATTTCACGAAGATTCGTCAATCGGCGCCAAAGGTATTCCAAATAGAATGTTGCGGATTTCCTATGGAAAATAGGTCCTAACTATATCTACCTACTGGTGACCACCAGTGGCTGGGATTGTTTCAGGATTGTGGATCTCATATATATATATATATATATATATATATATATATATATATATATATAGATAGATATATATATAGATATATATGCATAAATATATATATATAGATATGTATATAGATAAATATATATATATTTATATAAATATATATATATGTGTGTGTGTGTATCCACATTACCTTTCTCCAGTATGGAAAGGAGTCTGCACTGGAGGCGTAAGCTTAGAATCACCTTATTTTTGAGCTGACATTCAGCATTGGGCAGCAAAGTTCATAACCCGTTTCAGCGGTCAGCCTTTATCAACTGAAAAAAGAGGCCAGCAGATATTTTTATAGTGTCCACACAGGAGTAATCTGATAAACATGGTAAAAATATATGTATATATATATATAGTGCCCTTTTAGGAGTAGCTTACTCAATGCATGCATGCACAGTTCTCTCAAGATGTACGTCCCACGTAGGCGAGAGACGGCGAGGAGGGCAGCCCGGGGACGCCGCAGTACAGGTAAGTGTATTTATTATTTCATTTTAAATTAGTTTGTAAGTATTTTGTATTTGGGGGAGTGGAGGCGGATGGCCTATTGCGGGGGGGGCTGGCTAACTCCGTTCCGCTGCAGAGTCAAAGTTTTGCCTTATACCAAAGCACGTGTTTCCAGCAGCAGCAGCTGTGTTATAATGTTTTGTCTAGGTGCTAGGGACTAACCAGAACAGAACTTGCCTTAGAACTTTGGACCTTGGCCCTCGATCCTTATGATTCTAGATGGTGAACCACTAAAAGTAACTGCATTGCACTGATTTTCCAATTTCCATTTTCTTTCCATATGAAAAGTATTGTGTGTAACCACCCACGATAGGTGCATGCTATGATATGCCCCTATTCCCGGCGAACTCGCCGTATCTCGTCATTGACGAATATGGGGGCACTGCAATATATAAGTGCTGGACAGGGCATCAAATGAATCTTTGCTTGACTTAAGTTACAACGCCAAGATACGGCGAGATCGCCGGGAATAGAGGCATATCGTAGCCCTCGTTCTTTCACCCCACTTACAAGACCTTCATATGAATCTCATTGTTCCGAAATACGCTTGTCACTTGCTTAAATTGGGGGCATACCTAATAGAGCACGTGCCTATCGTGGGAAGTTACATGCTGGATACATCCTTCCTTAATCTACTTTTCTTGTTGGGGACATTTTCCGTGATTGACAAGAGACTGATATAATCTAAGTCTAAGGGTCTCCCAATTCTATTCTTATTAGCAATATCTTTACATGTGGAACAATCCAAACCTTTTGGGTCGACAGTTATGCATATATAAGCCTTGAACAAGTTACAATCGTAACAAAACACGTGTTGGCTGTTTTCATTGTTACCAACAGGGAGGTTTCAAGAATAGGACGTTAGTGGGATAGCCAGCAATAATAGCATTTTATGTAAAACAATATATGCCTCTGTTTTGGATTGAATTTTAACTAATGGGTTATCACAATTTAAATGAAACATCATCACCTGAAATTAAATAGAATTTTGCATAATTGATTCCTTGGACTGGTTTCCTGTGAGCTGTCATACTGTTTTTTGAATTATAAATTGGTCACACTATGTAAAAATAGTGATATGATTTTCAAGAGTGCCGAGGTACAGCTGTTTTGTTAATCCCTATCGGCCATACTACAGGACTGGCACCTTGGAGTGATGATTCTGGATTTGCTGGGCCACTGCTGACATGGGTCTCCGGAGTCCTGATGTCCCTCATCGGGTGCTGGCTCGCTGTAGAGTTGGAGTCCGCCTGGACTCGGTTTTGGAGGTTTTTGCAGCAAGGAGTCAGGTACCCTAGTTATTGGTGCCCTTCACCTCTGGAGGGTCCTGGGGCCTCAAGACTTGGTGCAGAAGCTGAGCTGACCCTCCAGAGCAAGGGTACCTGCGGCTGGCACTGGGAGACATCTGTCAGGCTGGATAGATGTATGAGGCTGACCAGACTTTGCTGTTTTGGAGGCCTGCTGCTGCACTGGTGATTTGCAAAGTACTGAAAACTCTCTTGGCTTGTGGAAGCCAGACGGCGGTGAAACAAGCTAGATGATTGCGATTGTCAAGTTCTGAGGTGGAAGGCAAGAGTTTGCGTCCAAAGTCCACCACAATGCCTGCAGTTCTCGGTCCAACAGGATTTCATTGTTTGTCTTCTTCCTGAGTCCATGGACACCACAGTTAAGGGTCTAGGGATGGCACCTAACTACTACATTTAAGGACATTTACAAGGCAGTGATAGGTAGAAGCCAATGGGCTCCTTACTTGGGGTGTTCACACTCTAATATACCCACCCCCTGTGGGAGGAGGATATAGCCCTAGCCCTGATTGGAGTAATGATGGTGGGCACTGAAAAATGTGCTTCACCTTGCCTCAAACACCTGAGGGGTGGAGTTGGCGGAGGGGGCACACCTTCTATCCTTTCTACTATTCCTGCCCGTCTTTCAGCCAAAAGGGGGTGAGGACAAGACGAGGGGTCTGCTCCTTCTATCAGGAGAGGCTGGGGTAGTGTTTCAAAGGCAGCAAGGCCTTTGAGGCTTCCCACAACAGATCGTTCTTCCTGGCTGGGGGAAAGTTTGAACACCTCCGCCCATGAGAGACTGTGTTCTCAACGCCTGAGTGCACTGGCGCTCACCCCATATGGTTAGAACTCTATCTGGTGGTGACAGACTGGCTTAGAGCAGTGGGTGACCAAACTTAGGCTAGGTAGGTTTTAGTGGAGCCCCTCTAAGGGGTCCACTGCATGCAATTATTAATAAATCTGACACTGGAATCACTGCAGGTTTATTAAGATGAGACCTTTGGTACCAAACATCCCATAGTACAGTGAAGCCATCTTGGAGCTGGGGAACTCTTAATGATGAGTGTACAGCCCATGTACCCTCTAAGGCTTCCCTGTTAACTAATAATATCCAAGAACCTACATGGCTATTGCAGGGGCATATCTGCTCATGCAGATATGTCCTCATAGGAGATATATTGTACCCTGTCTCAGGGCTATAAGTCCTGCCAGAGGTGTGTCTTACCTATATCCCATGCAGTGCCTGTGGGCATGGCTCACAGGAATGTGTACTGAACTATATTCCTAAATAGCACTCCTTTCTGTTTGCGTTCACTGTGGCTCCTTCCAAATTTTCTGGATTCTCACCTTAATGTCTGCGAAATGTCTCCAGTATAACATCTTTAAATTGTAAACCTATATGCTGGTAGTGGATCCCACCTTGACTGCCCAGGTCGCACTTCGCATCCAAACCTAAAGGTTTTCCTCAACACTCCAAATGCTACTTTTAAATAATACTCTTTAGCATCTTCTGTGAGATATCAGTGCTGTTTATTCACACTTCTCCTTTGACTTTATCTTGTTTTATACAAACATACCTCTGTTGACTTTCAGTTTTTATTTACTGAATATTCCTATCATTCAACATGTGATTCATAGGGCTGTCAATTGTACTCAATGCATTTTGGGTCAGCTGACCCTTCTTTGGGGGTGTCTACACCAAAGAGTTAAATTAATATGAATGACTGTAAATATCTGCACTTAAATATACAAATGTTAAAAGGTGTTTTAGCTTAGTGCAGTGATACCTGTGAGCCTCCGTTGTGATCCTCTCACCAAAATGGCAGCATAAATAAGCATGCAGATCCACACTTCATGTGTTGCGATTACCACTTGAACATTTCTAAAGACAGATGAAAACAAGAGGCTAGATTTTCATGCTCTCAGTCTTCACATCAAGTAACTTGTGTAAATTTGCCATGGTCGGCGTTTTCCTCTTGACTGAAACACAATCTGCTCATTAACCCATCCCCCATCACACCTATAAAACATTCCGATTCTAGTGCCCTGCGTCCTTGAGTCCCCATAAGCATGCCAAAAAATTCAATAAGACTATCCGTTCACTTACTACTGCAATGTAGAGAACGCTTCTGCTACTATAACATCTTACCCAAAAGCCACCTTGATATTGGCAGTCCCACACAACCGTTGGTGCAACCGTTGGTGACGCTGAATGTACTGCATCGGCATTGGTGTACATGTATTTAAAAGTCTGAGGGCTGGATCGCTGCAATGTGTGTCTTGAAATTTAAGCTACACACCCCGTGAAATTATGCTGAACCGGTATGTGAACATTTTGTGACCCGGTGAAACCTGTTACTCATCGGGGCTACTTTTGTGTATCACAATGGATGACTAAAACACTAAACCACAATAGTTGCACACCAAGACCTAACATAAAACACATAACCCTAAGCTAGTAATCATGTCATGTTGAGAGGCTATGTGGTGGTGGCTCAAAGGTTACGGGCTGTGTATATACATAACAATAATAAAAAAACAACATGTCTGCAGAACAATCATTAAAGAATCATAAAAAACAAGTCTATTCCAATCTGTCAATCATCCCGGAAGGCTGCAGAGTGTCCAATGTTGTGACCAGTAGAATTCTGTCTGGGAGAGTTTTTTTCCATGTGTCCATGTCGGGTTTGATCATTGAAACCTTCAGGATCATGAAACGTAATTGAGCCTCATTGTGACCTGCTTCCAGCCAATGCATTGTGAAGTCTACAATGTTTCAGGTTCCTAATTTAAAGAAGAAACAGTTATGACTTCAAAAGATTAATTTAAAAAATCCCATCCAAAAATCCTGAAAGAATACAATACACCTGAGAAATTATCAAAAGATGTATTTTTCATTAATAGAAAATTCAAATATGTAACAATACAAAAAGTGCTTACAGGGTTACACAAACAAAAATAGTAATATTAAAAAAGGAAAGATTATATACAATAGTGGGTTTGGAGGATCTCAAAAACATAAAACACAAATGCTTTCTTTTATGTTTTGCCAAGGAAAGCATCGACGGCGTATCGTTTGTCAGGTCATCATCAGGACAGAACATATATAGAACAACCGCAAATCGTTCAAGCAAAGCTGGTTCTATCTTAGGTGTCAAGAAAGCACACATCTTGCCCCATAATTCATTCAAAATATGGTTTGTACAAGGCCAAAGGAGATTTAATGTTATTTGGGAACTGTTAAGGTCTTAAATTGTGTAATGCCTCCGGTATCCAAACCATATAGTTTAATTTACTGAGGTCAAAATCCAATCCTATTGTCAATGCATTACGGAATACATTAATTTTTGTTTTTGTTTTGAAGTTACTTTTGTGTACTGTGATGTGGATTTTGATTTTTCTTTTTGTCTTCCCTATATATAATTTGCTGCATTGACACTGTAAAGCGTATAGAACATTCCTAGTGTCACAGGTCCCTGAATGTTGCAGTTGTATCGCTTTACCTTTGGAAGGGTGTGCTAAAGAGTTGCCTTCAATGATATAATTACAATGTGTGCAATTTAAACATCTTTGCATGCCTTCATGTTGCAATTGTTGTGTTATGTTTTTTGGCTGACAATATTTCCTTAAGATTTTTAGATCGGCTAAATTCATACTTCAGTTTCTGATGGAATACACCCTGAAATTCTTATTCATTTTGGATTCTTTTAGTTAGCAATTTCTTTCTGTCCAGTTGCGCTACCCGGTTGAGTGATTCTTGTATCACTTGGGACGGATATCCTTGTTGTTTGAATTTCATTGTGAATTTCTCATTCATGATTTCTAAGTTGTGAGGTTTAAAGCTAAACCCTTTTAATCTGATGAATTGTAAAAAGGTTAGATGATGTTTTAGAGCTGGTTGATAATGCAGACTATTATTCCTATCTGTGGGTTTGGTACACAGGTTGGTTTTGTTGCCTGTACATGTAATTTGAATGGATAGGTCCCCAAAAAAATGCACCGTATTGTTTATCTGATGTATGAATTTTCTATGGTGATTACTCTGGTGGAGACTGATTATGTTTGGTATCCAATATGGCTCGATCTCCTATCCATAATAAAAAAATGTTGTTTATGAACCATTTCTATACTATTAAGTTCTGTTGCCAATTCTGATTGCACGGCACCTACAGGCAAATGCATCAACCTTTATTGCAAGGGCAAACGGTGCGATTCGCAAAAATCGGCCGTTTGCGCCCGCAAAAAGGGCTTCTGCGATTCATTAAACTGTAAGGCTGTCGCAATTAAAGAAATCGCAATTTATTGTGATTTCTTAAATTTCACTCAAGGAATCGCAAACTGCGATTCCTTAAATGCAATGCATGATGAAATTGCCAATAGCGATTTTGCTAATAGGGACCGCAAGTTACCATCAATTTGAACTTGATGGTAATTTGCAAAAATTGGAAAAATGCACTAAAGTGCATTTTTCAAAGTTGTATGTTACACACACACATCCCCTTGGGGCATGTGTGTGCGCAACATGTGTGCACAGATCAATTTCAGGGGTGCAACAGGGTGTCCTTTTGACACCATTGCACCCTTGAAATTGCATGCGCAATATGCGAGTACCTATTGGTACTCGCAAATTGCGCATGCAATTTCCCATTCATTCCTATGGGCCTGTAGGCCCATAGGAATGAATGGGAAGGTATTCCTTAATTGCGACTCGCAATTTGTTAGTCACAATTAAGGAATGTTTGGGAATCGCTAATTTTATAGCAATTCCTACATTCGTAGGCTTTTGCAATTCCTTAATTGCGATTCCTTAATAATCACAATTAAGGATTCGCAAAAGCCTACATTGATTCATGTGCCCCAAAGTCATTTATCAATTTTGCCATAAAGATATTGGCATAGGACGAAGCTCCGGGAAAACCCATTGAAGTACCATTACACTGCAGGTAGAAACTACTTTGCCACTGGAAGTAACAATGGAACTATAAAAAGTGTTAAAACTCCAAAAGAAATAGTTTATTGGCAACTATTGCCTCCTTGTTTAATAGGGCCCCCTCCACTGCCTTCAGTCCTTCATTATGAAGAATAGATTATATAATGAGTTGACATCTATGCTACAGAGCCACCAATCTGTCAATAGTCTGTGGTAAGTTGGATAACGATGTTTGAAAAAGTCAGTAGTGTTCTTAATAACTGATTGCCACTGTTGTACAACGGGTTGAAAAAGTCAAGGTATCTGCCAATGGGTTCTTATATGGACCCACAAGCAGATACTATGGGGTGAAATGAAGGGTTGCTAAGGTATTTGTGTACCTTGGGTAACACATAAAGGTGAGGTATATGTGGGTATTCAGTGAAAGTTATCTATTCCATCTCTGTGGCTTTGGCAAAGAAAAAAAAATGCTTGAGGGAACATTCATCAGGTGTAAATATGTATTGGAATAGTTGACATGCGCATTTACTTGAGGGCACGTAATACTCGGTATCCATGATTACAAGGGCCCCACCTTTGTCTGCGAGGTGAAATGTGAGTGTTTTCTCTTTTGCTAATGCAGGCAATGCACTCCATTCATTGTTGGTGAGATTTCTAGACCCTGTGGTATTGAACCTAATGGAGTTAATATCATTTATTACTAGTCTTTCAAATGAGTCTAAAGCAGTATGCAAAATAGGAGCAAGGAATGTAATTTTTTGCTTTAAATTCTTTATAGTTAAGTTGTTGTGTGATTGCAGTTGCAATTGCCATAGTACTAAAGAAGTACTTTAACCATATGGTTCTCATAAATTCAAAGAAATACATTTTACTTTCAATTTCATTGATTTGATGGGAAGGAACAAAAGAGATTCCTTGGTTTAAAATAGCTACTTGAGCATTGGTTAATTGCCTTTTCATATTTAGCCAGATCCTTATTCATGATATCAGATAATACAACAAGTTTTTGCTTTAGCACCCTTGAGAATTCTAACAGATCAATTTGTTTGAGAGCTTTCCCATTATGGGTCGGACTATTCTGGGGGAAGTCCTGTGTTACTTGTCGTTGCCAGGAGAACTAGACTAAAAAATGAATTGACCAGGATAGAGGTTGTAGATCCTGCATCTGGATTGGCAAATTGGAACAGACTTGGTCTAACATATGGCTGCCTTGGTGAGTCGGTTTTAACACATACATGCCGAGATTTCAATCAAAATGTATGTTTTAGTCACCCAAGAGCATAAAGTGTGCATATTTAAAGGCTAAGTGGGCAATGTCATGATCCAATGACTTCAAAAAAGCTCCAGCCGGACCCGGTTGCCTGTAAACTAACATAATGCAAAAACAATCCCACAAACACACACACACACTCTCAAAATGTGATTTGAAGAAATTGCTCTACTTACCTGTAATAATGCAGAGACATTGGTGTTCACAGCTGAAGCGGCCAATGAAAGTTATGGTTTAATATAAGATGTCAGGAAATTCAGTACTGAACCAAGCAACACAACGCAGGTGTTAAAAACAACTGGAAACTTTTTCCCGGATAGAGGTTAACCAAAGGTGACATGCAATGACTTTAATACACTATCACAAAGTCAAGAGAATCACTAGAGGCTTGTGCATGGCTTTAAAACCAATGTTATACAAATCAAACAAATAATTCATGGAGAAATGGTATTCAATATTGAATAAATGTTCACTAGATCTAATTTTACTCATAGTTAAAGAACTTTCTGACATATTGAGAACTTTGGAGGAAGAAATTTATAACCTCAAGCTGGTATTTACTAAAAAATACACAGATGATGAATGGTAAATTATTTTGGAAGATGTCAACAAGAAACTAGCTGGATATGCCAAAGAAATACATGACTGGAAGATTAAAAGATTTCATAAATACACCATAGATTACAAACTCTACAATGTTTACACCTGGGCGGAGGTGTATTCACAAAAAAGGTGGCAAAGGAACCCTAATTCAGAATCCTCAGTAGAAAGTTAGGCGTCAAATCCAGATACGACTTTAACCCGTTCCCTGCTCATGACGGAACCACTCCGTCATGAGCCACGGGTGCCGTGTGCTCATGAGGGAGTGGTTCCGTCATGTAGCGGCCGTTGGCGGCCGCTCCGCCCACGCGGCACTGATGCCCCGCCTGTGCGGGCAATCAATGCAAGTGGGCAGAGTCATGACGGAACCACGCCGTCATGAGCACAGCTCGCCCGTGACTCATGACGGCGTGGTTCCGTCATGAGCATGGCGGCGCCGTGCTGACCCCAAACCCCCCCAGCGCCGCGGCGGAATTCGTGCCGCGGCAAAGAGGTTAAACAGACGGTCAGTCTCAGGGCAAATAACATCATCAGCCCAACCATAATAAAGTGCAGGTGGACTAACATTTTCTAAACCAGCTTTTATAGCCATAAGTCCAGAGGCCAACAATCAACCAGAAAGAAATGTGGAAAAACACAGAGGAGTCAAAGAGACAGAGCAAGAACAAGAGGAGAAATCTACGCAGCAAGACACAACTTTAGTGATAAACATCTCAAAAATTAAATTAACCAATGCTCAAGTAGCTATTTTAATAAAGGCATCTCTTTTGTTCCATCTCATCAGAGCAATGTTACTGAAAGTACTGTGTCTTTCTTTAAATTCGTGAGAACCATATGCTTAAAGTACTTCTTTAGTACTATGGAGCCTTCTACTGCAATCGCACAAGAACCTGAATATCAAAAATGTAAAGAATAAAGTCTTTTTTTTTTGCATCAGGCTTTACACTCATTTGAAAGACTAGTGATAAATTATATTAAATCCATTAAGTTCAATACCACTAGGTCTTGAAATCTCACCAGCAATAAATGGAGTAAAGTGCGCGCATTTGTCAAGGAGAAAGAAATTCACATTTCAACCTGCAGGCAAACGTGGGGGCCTTGTGGTCATGGATACAGAGTATTACAAGCTTCAAGCTAAATGTGCATGTCAAAGATTCCAACACTATGAATGCTATACACGCTTTGAAGTGTCTATGCAGCAAATATGGTTCACTGACAGAATATCAACACCTGAAATATCTCCTTACCAAAATATCGTGACATAAATATCGATCGCAAAAATATCTACATCCTAAATTTATTATGGTAAGTACAAAAATATTGAAAACAAAATATCGATGTCATTAACATAGTTGTAGAAACTATTGTTTTTTTAGATAGATATATATATATAATAAATATTAAATATATTATTATTAACATGATTTTTTACATGATTTGATATACCGCTTAACAAATATAACAAATAAACGTAATTGAAAAAAGTTGAACACACATATATAATAATTAATATATATATATACATATATATATATATTTACATATATTTACTTTAAAACTGTAATCATTTTAATGTATCTTATCATTTAAAAATGAAATAAAAATATAACATATATATATAAATATATCCCAGCCCAGGGATTCTTTATTGGTTGAGACAGAGGCGGAAAGTACAGACGCTGTGGTGATAGAAAGTGAATCCGCTCCCAGATTTGTGACAACTTTTAATTGACAAGAAAGAAAGATCAGAGCCATTATAACATGCAGTTGGCCTATACTTTTGACTGATGGGGTTCTAGCTCCGAGGCTCCCTACCACTCTGACCATTACATACAGGAAAGGACCCTCAATGAGAACCCAAATTGCCAAGAGTAGCCCTGAATTAAAGATCAAATGTGGTTACAGCCCCGGCCGAGGTTCGTTAAGTGTTCCAGCTGCAGGGCTTGCAGATTTGGAACCAATACCACACACTATGCCACCCCATTTAGCCCAGAAATGGTTAAAATCAAGGGGAATTACAACTGCAGAACTGAATATGCAGTTGACGTTCTGACATGCACCTGCGGCTTGAGATACGTGGGTAGTACCAAGCTGCAGGTGCATGTCAGAATCCTCCAGCATCTTCAGGCCATCGTGAACAACGACAGCTCGTACCCTGTAGCCAGGCATTTCAAACTAGTACATAATAATGATTTGCAATGTTTGAAGTACTTTGTAATTACGGCAATTCCCAAACCACGTAGGGGAGGGGATAGGGATAAGATGCTGAGAAGGATGGAATCTAAAACAATATTAGAATTGGACAGTAAATTCCCCAATGGTTTAAATACCACAGAGGATTTTACCATTTTCTATAATGACACAGTAGTAATATTACATGATATTCCTAGTATGGATCAGTTGGTTGTTTCTTCAATATAGAATAGATGATTTTGAGCACACATCAAATTTCGCGGCCTCCTTGTAGCACCATTGTTTTTAAATACACATTTTTTTATTGGGATGTTTTCCTGTTTCTCACATGGATTTTATTAATATTAGCACTTATGTATCCATATTTAATAAGTGGGACAGTTGATTATGGTCCAGTCATTCCCACAATGATACTATATTACTATTCATGGTTGTTAGATGACAGTAGATTGAGACGGATGACAACAAGTTCATGAGAAATATTTAGAATTCCACGCTATAATGGGAATTTCTCATGCATATATCACTTTGATATATGGGCATTATACCATTAATCAGCATTTAGTCTGTATATGGATAAGTACATGATTGGTTGATTAGATAAGTGATATTTGCACATGCGTCGAAGTTAGACAAAAATATGCGTAATTTGCACATACCTGTCAATTTGACGTATATGTTTACAGATTTTGCATGATTTGCACATCAGATTACAGCGATGTTTGCACATGGATATCAAAAATGCATTATTTGCACATATAATGATGAATATTTGCTGTAATTTGCGCATAGTTATTAGCAGTATTTGCACAAAGAACTGAGCGATATTTGCATATTTGCACATCTGTTTATAGTATCAACCATTACTTTATATACAATGCCCATATTTATTCTATTCATACAGGAATTGGATGATGAACTTTTTATTAGTTGTCCACGTTCACAAATACTGGTCGTCATATGATTGTTTGCATTCAAGCATATAATTTGTATTCACCATGTATCTAGTCATTCATTTCTTTGCTATTTGCGCAAGACCTGTTTATCTACTACATTAAGGTTCATGATAATTGGGAAAACAGACTGACCGATGTTAAGCACAGGTATCTTGTTTATAGTATTTTGTCTAAGTTTATTTTTACACGTGGTGTGCACCAGCAGATTTAAGAAAATGGTGGGCCGTATCTGGCTATCTGTGAGCTAGGGCAACCGCCCGAAATGCGTCAGATTGCAGCTCTGTAAATAAAGATTTACCAGTGCCCGACTTTGGGATTCATGTTGTCTCTGTTCATCAGCTGAAGCGAGGAAGTGCGGAGACGGTGTGTTCTGTTTCTTATATACATTTATATATAACTTTCACTTGTTACAGCGTTCCGCGGTTCCCAGCCTCCGGCGTTGGAACTGCCAGCGGCAGCAGCAGCCGCTCGAAACTTTGCAAGGTTTCAGAGTAGACGCCCCAAGAGGCGGCACACCAGGAGAAGGCACACTAATCTATTGTGCGCTAAATAAAGGACGACGCATTTCGGCGTTTAGCCTTTGTCAAGTCTTTTCCTTCACATCAAACTCCTCTAGAAAAACAACCAATGGTGTGTAAACATAGAAAAGTTGTCCCATACATTTTCACGCATTTTTCTATTCAAAAGAGGAAATGCCACAATCAATGTAGACATAATTATACAGTAATCCGTATGTTGTCATGTCACTTAACACAATACGTAAATCAAATCCAATATATAGCATTTATAAAGTCATATCGTTAGCGTTTGTATGGAAACAAACCTGAATGCTCAGGACACTATGCTGTTATCATTATTCGATTGGCAGTACGGCGGGCATTGACATCGTAATATTTATCACGGGAGTCCATGATGTAATAGTCCTTAAATACCAAGACGCCCCCCCTCCCCTCATGGTGCAGGTATTGTAGCTAGCAACATTGCCGTCAAGTGACTCATACATTTGTGCAAATGGATTGATAATTATAATCAAAAATCAATGAGTTATTGGTTGCTGAATGCTATTGGGGAGACAGTTCATACAGTATTGACATTCCTCAATCTCATGGGGTTGCATGTTATTTCCATCATACATCCAATTGGTCCGATTTGTCTGAAATGCTTTTTAATAAAGTTTCAAACGTAGGGCCGACTTGATCATTTAAAGGCAAGTGCCTTATTACTATTGCATTATGTAATAAAGGCCTCTTCAAACATGGATGGCAAATGCCAAATGCGTACCTATTGCCATTACCATGCAAAAATTATATCAGTGTATCTCATGTATTTCCAATAGGAGCGAGTGAAGGAACCCTATTTTAGTGCCAAAGTGAAGTGGGACTGTGAGAAGTGAATGTCCCTGTCCGTGATAATATAATGTAGAAGTATGTAGGAGTGTAAGTACTGCTTTCCTGGTGCCAGCGTCAATTGTGCGGCATCCCGGTAATGTATGTAATAATACAGTTATCTACTGTTGCGTCGTCCAGCCGGAAGTCGCTAGCGCAGTGCTTGCCCCTACTACATATCCACCTTAAAATAGTGAAGTGATGAGGACAAAAACAATTTAAAGGATAAAAGTTGAAAAATTAATTATGTCTGGAATCCAGAATTAAGAGGTTGCAGTATGAAATGATATTAACGACCTATATGCGTGGCTAGTTCCTCTCCTCCATTCAGACCTTTCGGTATTTTACTGTCTAATTCGATAATGTATTTCGATTCGAGGATCCTGAGATTCCTTTCTCTATCACCTCCTCTTATATGTCTCGGAATTAAATCTATTCCATAAAATCAAAGACTGCTGGTATTGCCTTCATGTTTGTCAGTGTAGTTTCTAACAACCGGATAATTAAAATCGCGGTTAGTTATGGCACGAAGGTGTTGCAAGATCCTCATTTTCAGCAGGAGTTTAGTGCTGCCTACGTATCGAAGGCCACACGGACACTCCAACACGTAGACAGCAAAATCGCTATTGCAGATTTATCTTTTTGAGTTCTCCTGCTCCAGCTAAGAATTCCTTGCAGTGCCTCCCATTTCTGCAGACCTTGCATGACCCACACATGGTGAAGCCATTGGGTGCTTTCAACCACTGAAATCCTACCTCTCCCTGATCGTAACTATGTACCAAGAGGTCCTTCAGAGATTTGGCACGTCTGTAGGTTAACTGAGGGCCCCCTCCTACATTTCTCCCTATTATGGGATCTACTGGCAGAAGGTTCCAGTGTGCTTTCATCGCTTTCTTCGCTGCCAGTAGGTAGTTATAGTTAGGACCTAGTTTCCATAGGAAAAGCTTTTTTTGTTTTCCCAATAACTTTGTCGTCTTTTGACGAAAGTTTGCTAAGTTTTCAAAACTAGTCGGGCGCTCTGGTCAGCTCCTGTCCTGAAAGTTTTGGGGTGATTCATCAAGCAGGGGTGGATAAAAAAGGGGGTCCCAAAACACGTTTTGCCCATGTAATTTTCCAAAGGAAACTTTCGACAAAGCTACAGCCCGAACTGCTGAGTGGTATTACATAGGCCTGGGCAAAAATTTCGTTCCGATCGCGGAAATTGCGATAATTTGACATTTTCGCATTCCGCGGAGAGCGCGAAAATGTCAAAATTTCCGCTTTCCGCAGCTTGGCGATAAGTTGTTTCTTGCTCGCGCTGTAAAATAATACATTCTCGCGCGCGCGATCGCCTTACCTGAATCCCTGCATTCGCCGACAAGTTTTCTTGATCCGGTCGCGTTCTCCATGAGATGTTGGATTGTTTTTAGCCATTTGCGCTGTCTCGCGACAGTTCGCGCCCGCAGTGACGTCATGCGTCACGCGATCACGTCTTTCTTCTCGCAATCATGCACCGCGAGACAACTCAAAACAAGATGGCCACACCCGCGAGCAACCACATGGGTAAGTGGGCGACACGCAACCATGCAGAAAATATCGCGAACAACGGGGAAAAAAAATCCGCATCATCGCGATATTTCCGCTTGTTTACGATAATTTTAAACATTTTCGCGATAATTTGCGAAAGTCGATTTTGCAAATTCCGCCCACCCCTAGTATTACACCAAATTTGGCAAAAAGGTAGGGCTTGGTTCAGAAAGAACCCTTTTTGTTAAATGGTGTAAATCTGTTCAGTAGTTCCTGAGAAATTAAATGAAAAAATATTGATATCTGAGCACCGAGGAGTAGTCGCGACCTCTCCTGACCACAAGCTCAATTCTGATTGGTTGCCAACAATCCAAACCAGGAAGTGTTGGCAGCCATCTTGTGACTCGGTAGAACCGAGTCACAAAAAAAAGGGAAAAAAAAGGTTAAAAAAGAAGAAGGGGGCAGGGTAGAAACACCCTGACTCCCTAGGCATGACTCCCTAGGCCGAAGCTGTTTTTTTTTTTTTTTAATTGGTCCAGTTCGCGCTGGGGTTGCGAATCCGGCCAAAAAAATAAAAAATACGAAGAGCGGGCTCCCGCACTTTGTTATTGTTAAGCCACTGGTGGGCCAGGTCCCGGGGGCAATCCCAAATTATATAGCGGGGGACCCCAGCCCAGGGGACCGCCACCTCCCTGGGGCTTAGCATAAAAAGTGCGAGAGTCACGCAGCCCCCCCACAGCCCCGGGGACCGCCACCTCCCTGGGGCTCTCTTTATTTAAAAATATATATGTGTGTGGCGGAGCTTGAGCCCCCATACGCCCCGGGGACCACCACCTGCCTGGGGCTTTGCAACTTAAATGTGGGGGGCACGTGGACCCCACGCAGCCCCGAGGACCGCCACCTCACCGGGGCTCCTTTTATTTTTAAAACACCTGTGTTGGGGGCTTGAGCCCCCCCACACGCCCCGGGGACCACCACTTCCCTGGGGCACTAAATATGCAAATTTGGGGCGTTTTGTATCAGAAGGGAAGGGGGCTGTGCGGCCCCCTTCCTGGAGTCCTTAATGGCCCTGGAGACCGCCACCCCTCAGGGCTGGCTCTTGCAATGTCCCGGGGTGCCCACCCCTGGGATATTGCTGTTTGCAATTTGCTCCCACCCTGTCATTGCAAACTCTGCTTTGCTTCATTGTAGCGAGAGCAGGAAAACCTGCTCTCGCTTCAATGTAGCAAAGCAGGATTGCTTTTGAGCAAGGGGAGCTGCATGTCAGCAGCTCCCCTTGCTCAAATGCAATGCCGGCTCCTGCAGGAGACGAGAAGCGGGTGGGACCATGGAGGCATTGGGGCTCCCCCACGGTCCCCAACAGTAAGTTCAGGCCCGGGAGGATGGGGTCCCCAGGGCCAAAAGTGGCCCAGGAGGGGGTCCACATGGCCCCATCCCCCGAATAAATGTTTTTTTTTTAAACGGCAGGCGAGCTCCGGTGGATGGGGTCCCCGGGGCCAATAGCGGCCTAGGGAAGGGGGGCCACGTGGCCCACCTCCAAAGAATTTAATAAAGAATTAACAAAAAAGACTGGCCATGCCCATGGGGATGGGGTCCCCAGGGCAGAAATTGGCCTCGAGAGGGGGGCCACGGTCGGGGGTATTGGGTTCCCAGGGCACCAAAACTGTAAAAGAAGGGGGCCACACAGCCCCCCTTGTAGGAAAAAATATTTTTTTTAAAGCCGGCATCTAGCTGGAGGCTACGCCCCCTTTCTCCACAACACTGCAAACGCGCACCCTGGCACGTTGTTATTTGGGGAATTAATTGCCCTTGAATCCTGAGGGTCTCTGGGGGCCAACTAGCCCACCATTTACCTCCAGTTTGGGCCACAGGGAGGTGGTCTGAGGCCACGCCCCTTTTTACACCACTCCGCAAATGTGGCTTCTGGTGCACTGCTGGTGGGGCGATGAGGTCCTCTTGTGCCCGGAGGACCTCGGGACACAAGTGGACTTCATCCTCCGAGCAGCAGTGTGCCAGAAGCCGCGTTTGCAGTGTGGTGTAAAAAAAGGCATGTAACTTGCGTTTGCATTTAGAAATGTTCTAGCGGTAATCGCACCATATGGAGTGTTGATCTGGATGCTTATGTATGCTGGCTTTATAGTGGGGGGATCATAATGGAGGGTGATTGAGAGCACAGCTTTATTATTCAAGTTTTTTTTTAACACGACAGGAGCAGTGTGAACCCGTCAGCTCATGGGTATCACTGCACTTGGGTAAAACACCTTTTAACATTGGTATATTTAGGTGCTGCTATTTACAGACATTCATATTACTTTATCTCTTCAGTGTGTAGACACCTCTAAAGAAGGGTCATCTGACCTGAAATGCATTGGGTACAGTTGACAGCAGTATGACTCTCATGTGAAATGATTGGATGTTCAGTAAAAAAACACTGAAAGTCAAAATAGATATGTTTTATAAAACAAGAAAAAATCAAAGAAGAAGTGTGAATAAACAACACTGATACCTCACAGAAGATTATAAAGAGTATTATTTAAAGACAGTATTTGAGGTGTTGAAGAAAACCTCTTGGTTTGGATGCGAAGTGCAACTTGGGCAGGCAAGTGGGGATCCACTACCGGCACATAGGTTTACACAGGGATGTGTACCATGTCGACCCTTCGCTTTTGTTTGCATCTGGCATGTAGTCTTTGATGACAGTGTGTATGGCCTTGGTGAGGGGATCCTAGGGTGGCACAATTTGTGCTGCTACCCTTGGGATCCCTCTTCAGTGGCAATGCCCGAGGTTGCAAGAGTACCATTTATTAGGTACATACCAGGGGTACTGAAGTTGTGCCAATTTGAAGCCAAAAGGTACAGTTTAGGGAAAGAGCTTCTGGCACAGGGGACCTAATTCGCAGGGACCCTGTGCACTCCTAGTCAAAATTACATAATTTTCTAGGCAAAAAGTGGCGGCGACAAAACATGTCCAAAAAAGGGACTTTCATACTATATATTTATATAGCAAAAATAACTCAAGTAAACTGATCTCCTCTTTTCAATGGTGGTGCCTACGACGGCTTGCGCTCCGTCAAAGTATCCATAAAGGTCATCAGTCACACACAGGAATGAAATGCAGCAGCCCACCGATCTTGTTCTTCGGTTTATTAGTTCAAAGAATAACAACACGTTTTGGCTAACCAGTGGCCTTTGACCAATTGAAGTTGCAAGTACTACACACATAGAAATAAAGGTTTACATTCATAAACATACACGATGTACTAGCCAGAATACTTTCCTGGTATCATCAATACCTCCTGCAAATTACAATGAAATGCAAATTCTGCATATTAACTGCATAAGAATCTCAAGAGTGAGCTGTGTGACTGTATAACAGAAACGTAAAAGACTCAAAGCATAATCATGTTCAATTACATATAAACAGAAGAAATAATGATCAAACAAAAGAAAAAAACTGGTGGCACATCTTAGTAAAGTATCATGTACGTCACTATAATTACAACATCAACGTACTAACAGAGCCGCTAGGGCAAATAATCAATGGAGAAAAGCCGTGATTGAAGACCCAGCAATGCTGTGCCAGATTGTAACTTTCAAAGCTGTAGGCAAGCAAGAGAAAACAAGAAGTCTGCTCCCAACTAGCGGGAGCTTTAAAAATGTTCCCGCTAGTTGGAAGTGGACTTCAGACCTGTTTTCCTGCCCACAGTGATGCGGGTAGGGAAACAGGTCTAAATATTGCTACCACCTGCAGGGAGCAGCATTTTTACTTCTTCTCTGCAGGCAGGAGCAATTCTGGCTCCCACTGGATGCAAGGAGCCTGCTGGGACAGCAGGGGCCTTGGGGATTCCCCAGTGAATCCCGAGGACTTCGTAGTGGTGCCCTGGGTGGGTGCCCATCCTTTCTTGACTGGGTCCCAGTGGATGGGGTCTGGGGGCCGTTTGCCCCTCTACCTCCTTTAATCATTGGCTGGGTTCCAGTAGACAGGATCACGGGCCGATTTCAGCCTGGAGAGGTGGGCAAAGTGACCCCCTTCAATTAATGGCTAAGCCACAGGAGAAGAGTTTCCCGGGCGTATATCAGCCCGAGAAAAAGTTGCAGTGCCTCCTCCCCCTTTAGTAATTGGCCAGGCTCCGGATGATGGGGTCCCCAGGGTCAAAATTGGTCCACGGAGGGGGACTGTGTGCCCCCTTTACCATTATCAAACAAACGCCCGGAGGAATAAGTAGCGGCAACCCGAGGAGCCTACACGGGAGCGCTGCAGCACTGACACACGAGTCCACCAAGAAGGAAGAACGAGAAAGCCCAACTACTGAAGGAATAAAGATCCCAAAAAAGCAGAACTGACGAGTCTGGGTGATTATCAACAACTGCACCCTCGCCACTTCTGGCACACCAAGAAACTCGTACTCGGTAACACACGTCCTACTTGAACACTGCCCTGCCCTGATGAAGACCTTGTAACACATCGTTTTGGTCCCCAAAGAAAGGTCGAAATGCGTTGGCTTTTATTTACATGAGACCAAGAGTAACCAAGAAGAATGATATATCAAACAAAAGATATTCTGAGCTTGATTGAACAAGCTCAGGAATAGAGTTTCAAAATAGGACTCTGACCTCTTCAGGACCCCTGAAATAAAAAGTATTGAGGACACAAACACAAAAGGTCCCGATACTAGACACAAGTTTGTAGGACAATAAGTTCTAATGGAAACATTGTTATGTTGAAAAATGGAACTAAATGTACAGTAATGTGTGATGTTGTCTTCATGTTTGTAAAAGGTCGTAGCTAGTGACTAAATGTATATACGTCATGTAAATACAGTTTTCCTGACACAGTTTTTTTTAAATATTGTAAAAAACTTAGAGGTGTAAGTTTAAATTTACCATGTGAAAAGAACCTCTGCTTAAAAAACAAAACAAGAATTCAAATGAATGAAGCCCAGAGTTTAAAAAAAAGGACTACTGTGGCATACGTTCCATTTATGGTTTCAGAGGTATTTTCGGTTTTGCTATCCCTTTACCATTAAAAACTTTGGCTAGGTCCTGAGGGATGGCGTTTCAATGGCGGACGTTGGCCTTGGAGGGGGACTGCATGCCCCTTCCAATTTTAATAAGGCCGGGTCCTTGTGGCCAACTCCCCACTGTGCATGGCCAACGGCATGGGTTTGCTTCATGCGGGGTTGTCCTTTAGCCATGTGCAGCGGAGATTGGATGAACGCATGGTAATTAAATATTACTTTAAGTTTAAAAAAAACTAGAAATTCACTGAAAAAAACAAAAGGTTGCAGGGAATTTATAGTTAGGAAATACAATTAAAAAAACCTTCAAAATTCATTCAAAAAACAAAGGCTACAGGGGCGTTATCATTGGGTTCAGATTTTACAAACACAAAACAACAGAAATTAAGCAGTTAATCTTATACTTATCTCAAGAAACTATGGGCCAGAAAACAACCCTTACATTTTGCGACTTTCAAAATTTAATTTACAAAATTGTCTCAGACACTGTTAGCTATTCCTAATGGGGTCACAAATTGCCTGCCTCATTAATATTCATGAGGCAGATGCTATTTGCAACCCCATTAGGAATGGCTAGCACTCCCAGGGATGGTGACATGTTGGGATCAGCAGATCACCATGTCTGTGACTGCTTTTTAAATAAAGCAGGTTTTTTTTTTAAATGCAGCCCGCTTTCCTTAAAGGAAAACAGGATGCCTTTGAAAAAGAAAAATTAAACGTTTCTGTTTTATTTTTTAAGAGTAGGCAGTGGTCCCTGGGACAACTGCCTGCTCCTAAAAAATATTTTCGCACACACTCATAAAGGGCAAGGGGTCCCCTGGCAACCCCTTCCTGTTTGAGAGTGGTTTACCACCTACTTGAAGTAGGTGGTAAACTGCAAGTGTTTTGTAACCGCAAATGCGGTCGCAAAACAATCATTCACTGAAGTGCAAGTCACCATTAGGAAGGGACACCCTTGGCACGCCCCTTCCTAATAGTGCATCGCAAACGCTGTTTGGCGAGTCACTGGCTTGCAAAATAGCGTTTGTACATGCCAGGACCCTTTTTTACAATAGCAAATGGGCCGATTTCCAGGTTTGCAACAGCAAAAAGCAGTTGTACATCTCGACCCATAACACTAGTATTGTGTGTCAAAACTAGGGCCCTGCAATGGGAGCAACCCTAGTCCTATAAATGAGTGTGCAGAGCGGGAGGTACGGGGGTCTGTAAGGAATTGGCAGCTGGATATTGTCTCTACCAGATAATATGTTACCGAAGGTAAGTAACTTGTTAATCTGATTTCTAGCTGCAGATTTCTTACCTTTGAATTGACACCCAAGCCATACTCCCTGACATTGGGCTGTGGACATATTTTCTAGACTAAAAGGCCCAGCAGGACCAAAAGGGCGAAATGTCCATCCCTACAGACCTGACTGTACAGGTAGTAGTGTTTTTTAAACATTTGCAATGAAGCCCACATTGCAGCCTGGCAGATGTCCAGGTCTGGCACTCCAGGAGCCAACGTCATGGTCGCTGCCTTCCCCCTGATAGAATGGGCTCATCAGCCTTCCACAGCGGGCTTCCTGGCCAGAGCATAGCAGATCCTAATGCATATAACGACTGTAGGAAAGAAGGATATTTCTGGCATAGATACCGCCACCTTTTACCTGGTGTCAGTGTGATTGGATTGTAGTTTACTGGGATCCTGCTGAGTGCTAACCAGGACCCTAGTGGCAGTGCCCTCTCCTCTAAATTCCATGGTAAGTACATTGTACACCCCACAATTGGCATACTGAGGTACCAAATTAGGGACTTGATTATGATGCCAGTGAACCCGCCACCGACAGGCTGTCAGTGGCGGGTTCACCATCATCGTAAGGCCATTTACCGCCCACCAGATTGTGATGGCGGGCAGTTTGCTGGTGGGCAGAAAGCCCATACGCCACGGGTCCGACAGAGGCAATCACTACATTTGCCTGTCAAACCTGCCCCGCGTTCTCACAATGGTGGTGGTGCCTAGCAGTCACCACCCACCAGATTTGGATGCTGGATCCCCGCCAGCATTTCCATAGTGGTTCCCCCGCCATGGAAAGGCTGGTGGGGATTGACTTTCGCACCCGTTGCGGGCCCCCCGTGGGCAGTGACAGTATGGCGTGGTGCCTGCTACGTAGTGCAGGGAAATATAAACTGTGCATTTTTAACAGTGCTAGCTGCAGCACCCGCCACAATGCTAAAGATAGCAGATGCGACCGCCATGGTGGCATCGTAATAGCCCCTATTGGAATGACGCCTTGTAGGTGAGTGTCTCACTCCCCGACACGATGCCAGATAGACTGAAGTCTGTCTGCCATCGTAATTACCCCCTAAGTCCATAGTATATGATACGGAGGTACCCAGGGCGGGCATTGGTGCACCAGGGTCTACTATGGACTGCAGCATGTACTGTGCCACCCATAGGAGCCTGTGCAAACTGTGTCTGCAGAGCTGTCATTGCGGTATGTGTGCACGCTTCACTTCAGAAATAAGGCTTCCCTTATTTCCTGATTACTACACTTAAACATATAAGTCACTGCTAAGGTAGGCCATTCAGTCAAAGGACAAGATGCATGGGTCTGAATGTGTGTGGGAACTCCTGCATGAGCAGAGGTACACATATAAACCCCGGACTCAATTTTCTGGGCTTGTAAGTGCAGGACAGCCATTAAAAGGTATGCAGTGGCCCCTGGCAAGTAGAGATGTCTAACTACATAAAGGCTGCCCCGAACCTGGTCATGTTTGACATTAAACATGTTAGACTTATGCAATGTCACCGATTACAAAGGTGGACACTATATACTGAGCCAGCCTCCTACATTGTTGATGCAGCAGTTGGGAAACATACTTGCATTGCTTTACCACTTTGTCATAAGTAACGTTTTAATAAGAAACCACGTCTACCTTTGGTGATTACATAATATTTACAGGTAAGATTTTTTTGTTAAACGTTTAGGTTTCCCCAAACCTTTGTAAGTTTAGATTGCTTGAGTAGGGTGCATTACACTACACTAGCACCATGTGCACTACCAGGGAATCTAGCCAGACTCAGGTGTCTAGGTACAGTGCCCTTAGGTTCCAGGAACTTAGGACTCTATGCAAAGCTAGAAGACTTAAGGCAGGTAGTAACCCTAATCAACCCCAGGTGGAGCAGGTGTAGTGCCTCTAGGCAGAGTTCCACGGAGTTGAAAAGAAACTCCATAGAACTCTGCTCCCTCCCCCCTTGCAGATAATTATGAAGTAAAATAATAGGCACGTACCTGCCGGGGCTGCCTCCTCCTTGTCATGGCTGTTATTCTTCCTTGTCCTCGCCGTCCTTCTTCTCTGATACCCCCTATGTTGTACATCTTGCACATGCACATGCACACTCACAAGATATACAACGTAGGGGTTAACAGAGAAGAACGATGGGAAGGACGAGGATGGAGAGCGGCCATGGTGAGGAGGATGCAGCCACAGCACTTAAGTGCCCTTTTTCTTACTTTATAATTACTTTGGCAGGGTGGAGGGGCCTGCTAACTATGCACCGCCACAGAGTCGTAGTTTTGCCTAAACTCCACGCTCACAACAGAAGGTGGAGCGCAGTTACCTGCCGGGGCTTAACCCAATTAGGCCTTTTCTGTTAGAATCACTCCTCCAGGATGACATCCAGAATCAAGGAAGGTCACTGGAGGAGGAAGGCCTTGGTGAATTGAACGACCTTGAAGGGCAAAAGGTACATAGTACCAATGGCTCTGTCAATGGACATGGCCAGGAGGACCCTGAGGAGGCTCCTATGGAGGACCGTACACCAGTAGAGGGGGTACTGATGGTACTGGAGAGGGTTATGTCAGTAGGCCCACTTTCACTGACCCAGGGTTGTTTCACAGGATTCTAGGAGGAGGAGGAGGTCTCCCTCTTCCTCATCCTCATCTTCCCTTAACTCAGCATCAGTTGCTTGGTCCACTCACTCTAATTTAGAGGAGACTATCCTAGACAGGGGGTACAATTTGCTCAAGCTTGAGAAGGCCAAACTCAAGCTGAAGAGGGAGTATTTTCCCCCTGAGACGAAAGTCCTAGAAGTGGAAAAGGAGAGGAAGATTGTGGGGTTAGACCCCAATGGTGGCAGCAATAAAGAGACTAGAGTCAGGGTGAAACCCTTTGATTCTAGGAATCTTAGCTGGATAGTGCCCCTTTTTAAAACTTGGGATAATATCCACAAGGGAATTATTGCTATGGATAGGCCCTGGAAAGTCCAGACGGTTCCGCAGAAGCAGTGGGCAGCTATTATGTGGCACCCTTTTGCAGACAAAGGTGGAGACAAACTCCTGGCAGTAAGGGAAGAGGATGCAGACAACTTTAAGGTTTAGAAAGAGGCACTTATTGAACGGTTAGGACTTACATGTGAGGAATACAGAATCAAGTTCAGGGATACCCAGAAGACCTCTTTATAAGTGTGGGTTGATTTCATAGACTGTGCAGTTAATACTCTGGAAGGTTGGTTAGATGATAGTAATGTGTATGACTATACAGGACTGTATAACTTGATCACGAGAGAGCATATTGTAAATAACTGTGTTTCTGAGAAACTGCAGCAATTCCTGGTAATCTCTGGTCTGACCTCTCCCCAAGAATTGGGAAAGCAGGCAGACAAATGGGTTCACACCAGGGTGAGCAATAAGTCTTTTGGTGGGGGTGACCAGAAAAAGAAAGATAAATCTAAAACCGAAGAAAAAGATGGGGAAAACCCATGGAAAACAAGAAAGAGTCAAAAATCTTCCTCTGAGGGTGGATCACAATCCTTGTCTTCCAATAGTAGCAAACCTACTCAGTGCTTTGTTTGTACACAAAAAGGTCATAGGCTCAATGATTCCTGTTGCCCTAAAAAAGGCATCAAGACGGCTACTACTCCCACTCATGCCGCTAGCAATAGCACTAGTAGCAGTAAACCTCCACAAGGTGTAGCTGGGTTCACTTTTGGGAACTACAGTAGTCTCTGGAATAGTCAGAGAAGTCACTGAGGCTGTCCTGATATCAGAGGGTGGCATTGATCTTGCCACTTTGGCTCCCTGGTCTCCTAATATGAGGAAACACAGGCAGTTCCCCCTTATAAATTGTATGAAAGCTATAGCTTAGAGGGACACAGGTGCCACTGTCACAATGATGACTGGAAAACTGGTGTCACGTGAGCAATACTTACTTGAGCACACTTACCAAGTATCCAACACAGACAATATCACTAATAGCCACCCCATAGCAATGGTAACTTTCAGCTGAGAGTGGGTTGTTGGCCTTCAAAAAGGTTGTAATACATTCGAACATTCCTGTAGAGTGTCTTATGGACAATAATTGTGAAATGTCAGCATGGGCTGAAGTTGAGTTGAAAACTCATGCAGCCATACTTGGGATCTCTAAGGCACTGTTTCTGATGACTTGAGCAAAGATCAAGAAGCAGGGAGATCAAGGAACAGTGGAGCCTGGAATAATGGCCAAGACTGCTACAAACAAGAACAGTATGAAGGGTAAAAAGTTATCCATCCACCAGTTTTCATGTGAGGATCAGTCTTCTAAGAAAGATGATCTTGTTCCTTGTGAGGGAACTACCCAGAGGAGCTTGGGCCTGACCCGGCAGAGCTTCTGGGAGCATGGGGATCCTCCAGGGAGGAATTGAGCTTGGAGCAGCAATCCTGCCCCTTTCCTGAGAGCCTCAGGGAAAAAACTGGTGATGTCTGTGGGACCCACTATGTCTATGTCATGCCCCACGGTTAATCACGCATGAAGGTCCAGTATATAAGGACCCGAAACGCTAAAGAACGCGCTTAGCGTTCTAGCTTCGAGCCCTGTTTCCGTCCATTGTACCTGTTGCCTAACTTCCGCTTTTGTTGTTTCCGGTTCCGTGTTCTGTACGCTCCGTAGTCCTGGTTCCTTTGGTTTTTGCTTTGTTCGCCATAAGTTGGCAGGGTATGCTCAGACGTGAGTCCCTTGCTCACTTTGCCACTGGATTCAAGCAAGCCTGGCTGAAGACGGCTGAAATGCCAGAAACCGGTCCTAGGATGCTTGTTTCCGGTCCAGGGAAGACATGGCTTGGCAGTTCGGGCTGGACTGTTCCCATGAGCCACAGGGTCAGACTGATTTGCATATGGCCATGTCTGAACTGGGGTGGCAGAGTGGGCTAAAGAACGGTGATGGATTAAACCCAGATCAGTTGACTGGGGGTGAGTGCTTGCAATGTTCAACACTCCGTCCATCATTTCCTTTGGTTTTTGATTTGTTCGCCTTAAGTTGGCAGGGTATGCTCAGACGTGAGTCCCTTGCTCACTTTGCCACTGGATTCAAGCAAGCCTGGCTGAAGACGGCTGAAATGCCAGAAACCGGTCCTAGGATGCTTGTTTCCGGTCCAGGGAAGACATGGCTTGGCAGTTCGGGCTGGACTGTTCCCATGAGGCACAGGGTCAGACTGATTTGCATATGGCCATGTCTGAACTGGGGTGGCAGAGTGGGCTAAAGAACGGTGATGGATTAAACCCAGATCAGTTGACTGGGGGTGAGTGCTTGCAATGTTCAACACTCCGTCCATCATTTCCTTTGGTTTTTGCTTTGTTCGCCATAAGTTGGCAGGGTATGCTCAGACATGAGTCCCTTGCTCACTTTGCCACTGGATTCAAGCAAGCCTGGCTGAAGACGGCTGAAATGCCAGAAACCGGTCCTAGGATGCTTGTTTCCGGTCCAGGGAAGACATGGCTTGGCAGTTCGGGCTGGACTGTTCCCATGAGGCACAGGGTCAGACTGATTTGCATATGGCCATGTCTGAACTGGGGTGGCAGAGTGGGCTAAAGAACGGTGATGGATTAAACCCAGATCAGTTGACTGGGGGTGAGTGCTTGCAATGTTCAACACTCCGTCCATCATTTCCTTTGGTTTTGGCGTCCCGAGTATCCAGGGAGTTTCCTTGCGGTATGTGTGTTGGCATTCGAGACGCCGCTGCAGTCAGTCAGTTTACGCCGTTCTTCGTACGGCTTTAGGTTTCCTGAGTTTTCAGTAGCTCGTAGAGCAGCTTGTGTCATGGCGCTGCGAGTGTCCTTGTTTACAGGGGTTCCGCTCACTTTCCGCACATCCGTGGGAGTGTTAGCTTCTCCCTTCCCTTTTGCCACTGGTTCCCCTTCCTCATTTGTTGTTCAAACTAAGTGTCAGCCCTCCTTTTGACCCACTTCTCTGGAGTGTCCATACCCACCTCAGCTTTGGTGTTTGTTAGTTTCTTTTATGTCCTCCCTATGTACGTGAGAGTTCCGTCAGCTCGTTGGTTCGTGACCCGGCCTATGCAGGTTTCAGTGACTCTGGGCATTACTTCTATACGTTCTGGCTCCATGCATCCGCACTGCTGCTTCCTTGAATCCTGCATCTAGCGTGGACCTTTCTCCTCATAGACAGAAGGGGAATCTCGCCTGAACCACTGTGCCTATTCCACACTTCCACAGAACCACGGTAACAGCGCTGTGCGCTGCTTTATTTTATTACATATGAAGGCTAAAAGTAGGGGTAGTAATTTGTGTTGTTTTCTTCCATAGTTTTCTGTGTTCTTCATCGAAGTGCTACACTAGTCAAATCACGTATTGAGTCTAAATTGTAGACCCCTTCCTCTGAACCTGTGAGTTTAGTATAGATAGGAGGGGTGAGTTGTGAATAAGTCAGGAAGCGTTGTTTCTAATCCTCTGTTGTTTATGGTATAGGATGCTCCGAAGTAACACCCTCAATTCAATCCTGGTCCACTTCTGGAGTTAGCAGAACTTGGGTATGCGAGACTTCAGAATAAACTATATCTAGATTCAGAGGGCTGTTTTGATAAATGAAGACTAACCCATTCTTTCTATTGCAGTGGAGTATTGTCTCTTCCTGAAGTCTTCTTCAGCCGACCATAGACGGGCCCCCACTCTTCCCTTGTTTTGTTTCCCTGTTTTCCCCTGACGTGTCATCCGAGGCTCTAGTGTCTGATAGAGTCGGAAGACCGCAGGGGAAGATTGAGGCATATTCTACGAGTTCCTGACGCTCCTGCAGAAAACTCCGAGATCCATTACAGTCTATTGGGAAGATGGACTCCTTTATCCTGAGGCTAATATGGTTGGTTGTTCCTCAGAAGTTTAAGGAGATCCTCTTTACCCTTACACATGACATACCTTTTGCAGGGTATCTTGGGCAAAGTGATACCAGGGACAGACTTGTCTCAGACTTCCAGTGGTTGGGGTTGCCTTTGATAGGGTAGGGATCTACATTGTTGGTCCCTTAGGCCCGCCTACATCATCTGGGAACAGTTATATCTTTGTGGTGGTAGACCTTGCCACCAGATACCCAGAAGCTATTCCCCTTAGACTAGGCCTGGGCGGTAAATTCCGCTCCGTTCGCGGAATTTGGGTAATTTCGCGTTCCACGGTGAACGCGAAATTGCCCAAAAATCTGCGTTCCGCGACTTCGCGAAATTTTTTGCTTGTTCGCGTTCTCAATATGCGTGTTCGCGAGATATTTCACCCCGAGCACGCAAACAGCGATCGCGAACAGGAAAAAAGTATCGCGAACAAGCAATTCCGCGTGTTCGCGGAATTTCTGCGTGTTCGCGGAGATTTTTTACCGTTTCGCGGAGATTCGCGTAACGCGATCACGCAAATTCCGCCCACCCCTACCTTAGACCCACTACAGCTCCTGCAGGGGCCAAGGCCGTCCTGGGAATATTTACCAGAATGAGCTTCCCTAAGCAGGGGGTGTCAGACAGAGATGCAAACTTCATGTCTGCCTACCTGACTGCCAAGTGGAAAGAGTGTGGAGTAAATTACAAATTTACCGCACCTTACCATCCACAATGCAATGGGTTAGTTGAAAAGTTCAACACAACTCTGAAAGGTCTGAATAGGGGACTATCTGACAAGCTCAGGAGGAGATGGGATGTTCTATTACATTGCCTTCTTTGTGCCTACTGAGAGGCTCCACAGAAGGGAATGGTGCAGTTCCTTTACATTCCTTCTTGTAGATCCAGTTAGGGGTCCACTTGCTCTAGTGAAGGAGAGATTTGAGCAGCCTCTCAAACCTCCAAAGCAAGACATTGTGGATTATGTGCTAGGCCTGTGCTCACGCAGGCTGGGTACATGAAGAAGGCCAGCAAAAACCTGGAGGCCAGTCAAGAACTTCAGAAGTGATGGCATCACCAAAGGGATGTTCTGACTGTTTACCAGCCAGAACAGGAAGCATGTTGTCCCAAGAGCCCTCCAAGACAAGTGGAGTGGCCACGATACCATCCTGGAAAAGAAAGGTGAGGTCACCTACATGGTAGATCTTGGTACTCCTAGAAGACCCCACAGGGTGCTTCACATGATTGTGAACTGCCTAAAGCCTTACTTTGACAGGGCTGGCATGAGATTGCTCAAGGCTACTTATGAGGGACAGGAGGAAGAGAGTGACCCTCTCCCTGATCTCTTCTCCTACAACCCTGTTGATGGATCAGTTGAAGGAGTGGTCTTTGTAGCCAGCCTCACTGACCAACAACAAACTGAGTGCAGACAGGTTTTCAGTCAGTTCCCTGAACTCTTTTCCATGACACCTTGACATAGGTGACAGTCTGTGTGTGAAGCGTACAGACAGCCTGACCATGTAAGGGATTGAATCAGGACAGAGGTCCAAAAGATGGTGGAGATCGGGGTCATTGAACCTTCAGATTTCCCTTGAGCTAGTCCAGTAGTATCTGTGTCAAAACCTCATTCCCAGTGTGGAAAGAGAGAAATGAGGTTTTGTGTAGACTACAGAGGCCTCAATGCAGTAACTAGGACTGATGCTCATCCTATCCCTAGGTCAGATGAGTTGATTTATACTCTGGCTTCTGCCAAGTATCTCTGTACCTTTGACCTGACTACAGGCTATTGGTAGATCGGGCTCACCGAGGATTCATAACCCAAGACAGCATTTTCAAACCCTGTAGGAAACTTCCAGTTTACTGTAATGCCCTTTGGTTTGATGAATGCACCTGCCACATTTTAGACTATAATGAATAAAGTTCTGTCAGGTCTGAAAGATTTTAGTACAGCATATCTGGACAATACAGCTGTCTTTAGATCCACCTGGCAGGATCACCTGGTCCCCCTCAGAATGGTACTTGTGGCCCTGCAGAAGGCAGGCCTGGCTATCAAGGCCCTTATGCTCCAGAGAGGGTAGAGTAAAGTTATGTACTTGGGAACCTGGTAGGTGGAGGCAAAGTTCAACCACTGGAAAGCAATATCCAAACCATTGTGTAATGGGTTGCTTCCACTACCCAGACTCAGGTCAGAGCTTTACTGGGCCTGACTGGGTACTACAGAAGATTTGTTAAGGGGCATGGGTCCATTGTGACTCCCCTTAATGACCTCACCTCTAAGAAGATGCTTAAGAAGGTGAACTGGACAGTTAGCTGTTAAGAGGCCGTTGATGCCCTGAAGAAGGCCATGTGCTCAGCTCCCATCATGCAGAGTCCTGACTATTTCAAACAATTTATTGTGCAGACAAATGCCTCTGAAATAGGAATGGGAGCAGTGTTGTCACAACTTAATGAAAAGGGCCAGTATCAACCAGTATCTTTTATCAGCAGAAGGTTGATCCCAAGAGAGAAACATTGGTCAGCTATTGAGAGGGAGGCCTTTGCTGTAGTCTGGGCCTTGAACAATCTAGACAGACCATAAGCCCCTCTAATGGCTAAAACAGATGAAGGGTGAAAGCCTCAGACTTTTGAGGTGGTCCATTTCCCTATGTCAGTATTTTGGTACCTGTCCCATTGCAGTTTCGCTATGTTAGCCTAACTGTGTACAACACAGCTTTGCACACATTACTATATAACCATGTTTGCTCATTTATGTTTGTATATTTTCACACAGAACCTGCAATTGTTTTCTCATTCTGTTCTTTCCTGGGGTTCAATCTGAACAGCAGACACGGTCAAACAACAATGTCCCTTGTTATTTTGTTCAGGTCAGGCACTCGCACCTAGACATAACACAGAAATGCAGCTGTTGTTGATGAACATGCAAATTCTGTCATATAGGTATGAACAGCAACGTAACACACAGAGATAGAGGAATATTTCCTGAGAGAAGATCACGGCTGTACCTGGGATGTAGAGCGTCCATCTGTGTTTGCTAAGGTACGGGGTCCGCAACTAATCCCAGAGATCTTTGATGTATAATCAGTTTCCTTCTGTAGAAGGGGTGGAGGGGTTAGGCTAATCTTTCTTATATTATGATATGGATTTTCATAATTTTAGGTTCACTGATTATGCTGATTGTATTCTTGCTAGAAAGATGTTTTCTGATTGTGGCAGATGTACTGCATTCTAGAGCACAATTATTAAATAAATATTTCAAACTTCCTTCATGTCTCTATCATCTCTTATTGTGGATGAATACAAGTGTGTGAGCAAAAGGGAGTATCCTGCTACGGCGATCCGTGAAAGGGTCGGTAGGTTGTGTTCTGGGGTATCTATTCACTTGTCTCTCTGCATACGGTTAGGAGGATAAGTGTGACATTATAGCTAGTCTGACTCAGGCTCACGGTACTGAGGTGATGTGGTGACTCAGCTCCTATCTACTGATGTACTATTTCCCAAGCATAGTTCTGTTCCCGAGCAGAACCCCTGCAACATGATGCCACTAACATTTGATCAGATACTTATTTTCGGAAAATCTGAGTATCAATTTTGCTTGTCCACAATACCCTTGCACCGTCTTGCAGAGACATCCGTGGTGTTTGGGACTTTTGCTCCACACTTTTTAGGGACCCCTTAGTTCTGTTGATTTTTAAAACTTGAACATTAAAAGGTTTATACCCTCTTTTGTGCTGCCTTTTTAAATCCTTTGCTGATAGATGATGGCCTTTGCCATTGCGGATAGTTGCCACCCAGCAGTTATTCACCACTTGTTCCAGCATGAGGTCCCTAATGCTGGGGTTCCTATCATTTTTGTGATTGAAGTGGACATAGCATACCACTTTGAAGTTTTTTATTCCTGGGCCACCTGCCCGGCTGTTGATGCTAATGATAATTTGTTTCCTACGTATACTGCTATTGCAGCACTGAATGTTTATCGTCCGTATGCACATCTCAAAATTTCTCATGCGGTCTGGGAACACCAGACTTGGTTTAATGGCGCCCTTCCCCATGTCGACTGCATTGTTCGTATGGGCCCCTTTCGTATTGACGAGTCACTTGGCCTACTCTTGCAGGCTTCACGTCGTTTCCTAATTTAACTGGTCTGATGTTAGTCGAGATGCATGTGTTATATACCCAGATTGTACATTTGTATAGATGCTCAATACAATTTGTTTCCCATGCCTTTCTGGCTCATCCTGTTAGAGCTGGTGTGTCTGCTCAGGCACAACACGCTATAGGACTTGTTAATAGTCTAGTTATTGTATATTTGGCTATGGGAAAACACCAACTTAATCGTGAGGAATCTCCCTTTTAGATTGCCCAGAAATAGTATCAGCTTGATCTTATGTTTCCTCTTATAGGACCACAAAAAAAACATAATTTTAACCATGTGTTTGCCTAATGGTTTGGTTTTCCCTTCAGCCGACTGCAACACCTGGGGGTCCTTGTTTGCCACAGTGTATACTCTCTATTATGGCACTCCCTCGATGGACATTCTGCTGAACGTCCTCAAACAAATACATAATGAACATGGGGCAGGTCCTGCCCTTGATTTGGGAATGAAACTTGTAGGACATTTTCTGATAGTCTCCAAAATGATTCTTTCTAATGTTAAAGATGGAGAAGCTTCTTTGGCTGTACTCCAGGTAATTAATACGGTGGCCATGGCCGACCGTTACTGCGAATGGCTGATTATCATTTCTCAGTTGTATACGTCTTTGGGATGTAATAGTTTGGGAAACCAGGCCTTCTGTTTCTACCCTTGTGAAACCAGCTTCTGACAAAGATGCTCACCCTGCCCATGATTTTCTAAAGAAAACATGGGATAAATGTAAACAACCACAACAAAAAGGTAAACTCCATGGTGGTAACCCACCCCCAGAATACTTTGAACAGCGTTCTGATTTTCATGACCGCTTTAGGATTAAAATTCCTGATTGGTTTCAGGTTCCTGGTCCATGTTCTCCTCTTTCTTTTCAGGACTCGTCTGATCAACAGTAGTACAGAGGAGGGCGATCTGATCGTAGACAAGTAGTGTACGTGCAGCCTACACGGGACACACAACGCTCGTTTGACTTGAAGATCAAGAAGGAGGATCAACCACCTCCTTATAAGCTCCCTTTTCAGAAAAATAAAGTTGCAGCCTTAACAGCTGAATATACCCCAGACAGTGAGAACCCTTTTCCTGAACTGGAGTTGAGCGATGGCTTTCCTTGACAGAGCATGTAGTAAGAAAAACAAGGGTACCCCAATAAGTGAACCTGGGGTGGAGTAATGTTTCAGAAAACAATGGTTTTTAAGTGGCCAAAATTGGTCCCAAAAATAGGGGGGACACAAGGGTAGCATCAAAATTCATGCACCCTGTGGCCATTGGCTCCAATTTTGCTGTGTTCTCCCTGGCAATGCCCAGTTCAGAGTAAGCTCCATGCTCTCCTCTTTAGCGCGTCTTTCTGTCACTAGTCACTCGTGCCTCTACATTTTGTATGTGTGTACGACTTCAATTCCACACAGCTCCTTCATGCGATCTTGGGTATATTCTGTGATACATTCTATTAAGTTTTAAACACCTAATTCTGTCAACCAGTGGCAGGACTTTATCTATTAAGTTCTGTCCTATTCTTTTTGAGTCATTCTCTCTTAGCTCCTTTCTCAGAAAACTGCCTCACACTGAGGTTATGCTATTTAAACCAGGAATGGCAGCAATCTCACAGCACGGAATATTAAGAGGCTCCACCTCTTTAAAAAAAACATTTTTCACTGGGAGCACCATTTCACAATTTTTTTAACTAAGAATTGATTAAAATAATTTAAAAAACAGAAACCAATTACCAGGGAACCCACCTTAACCCACGCAATAGCTCTTATACATTCAACATGCTGACATTCGCTATGTCCTGAAGATGATCTCAAACAGCTGAGATTGAAATGCTGTTGAACCCTTACAACAAGAACTCTTTACACTCTGTATAAATCATTCATGAGGAGTTCTCCTATGTGTTTTCAATGCAATGTATATATTTTAAAGTCACCCTCACTTATCACATCCCGCTTGTTGTCACTGTTTTATGTGAGCACCTGAACTATGTTTTACATATTTTCATAAACTAAACAACAAACGTTATTTTGACTGACGTGTTCCTGGTCACACTACATATTGATCCCTGAGATATCAAATATCGTTCTAGACTTAAGCTCAGTGTTCCTTTGTTTGACACTACCCTTGCGCCCCTTCCTTTACAGTGCGGCAGCAGTCACCATAGTGCGCAAGACACTCCCTCAGTTTCTGGAGATGATAGCAACTGAAACTTTTGTCACATTAGAAACTGACAGACTCTTTCCCTTGGGTATTCAAATTGAAGGTAAAGTTAAATGCACTGTTAAAGCAATTTCTTTGGGACAACTTAACTTCTTCCTATGATATTATTTTGGCAGAGGTTGATTGGCCTCCTCCTTTTATTCTTGCTTGTCCCAAGATGAGGATGTTATGTTCTCTTTATTTTCTCATCTAGTTCCAGATGCAGTTAAGCAAGCATTTGCTGCTGAAAGGGCCCTTGCTTTGGCCCCCACTTTATATCACAACCCAGCTGGTTGTGATGAGAATTCTCTCTTACATATTATTCCTATCCATTAAATTCCTCAGCCTCAGCAACATTATCCTATTAAAGATGACGACAAAGTGGCCGTTAAAGACATTCTTACCCAATTGGAATACCAGGGGATAATTGAACCCTGTGTATTGCAGATGAATATTCCTCTTTTTAAAGTTTTGAAACTCGATCATTCCTATCATATTGTATTGGATTATTGATATTTGAATAGTCATACTTGCACTTTCGCTGTCCAAAATACACACAGTACAGCTTTGATTAATAATATTTTTTGCAAAAACATTAAAACCACACTTTATATTTCTAATCGTATCTTTAGTCACAATTTGGCTCTGGAGAGCCGTGATTGCTCTGCATTTATTGCCAATGGACCTCAGTGGCGATTCGCTCATTTGCCTATGGGCTATAAGAACAGCGCAGGCGCCTTTTGCAGCGAGGATTGCGTCAATTCTCCATGAGAGAAACATTTTGGGAATCTCACATCACTTTCCTCACTTTCCTGGTTATGAATTGACCAATGAGTGTAAGAGCTTGGCCCCTCACTTTTTGGAGAAATGTGCTCAATGACAATCACCAAATAATATTAAGAATTTACAATTTTTGGTTAGCTTAGTGCCTTTCGGAAGAACTTTCATTCCGGACATGTGGAACGTATTATATCACTCAATGCTTTGATACATCCATATTTTTCGGCTTCTTGATGGATGCCTGGACATACTGAGCTCCTCAGATCTTTACAGTTTGATTTGTTTGAGACATGACTTTTACATACAACAAATTTGATCATCCGGATTTAACCAGGTTCTATTGATTTTACCTATGTCACATTCAACGAGGGTGATACGGTTCCTTTTGCATATAAATTGCATTTATATTCCCTGGTGAAAATGCGTTTTGGATCTGTTGAAAAATTACTGACAGCGGTCTAGATAGCCGTCTTTAAAGAATGGCCTTTAGCACAAGGTAAATGCCTTATTCTCATTTCTCCTGTGCCCGCCTTAGAGGCTGTCACGAAAGCTAGCATTCCTAGTTATAGAGCCAAGCATTCCCGATGGATTCCATGGGCTATATCCCTAACAGTCATTGATGTTGACTTTTTTTTTTACTCCTCTTTATAGACGCATGAATTTTTTATAATATGAACATGTTTATCCCTTGCCCTCTTCATGAAAACAAATGTATTATCTACACCAATGGTACGGCATAACCGGCTATAGGTTCTAAATATCTAAATATTCTGCATCATGCACCATTGTTTTGGGCACTATGTCAGATGGTGTTTTTCACTCTACTACTACTCACACTTGGTCTCTAGGAGACTACATTGCACAGTTCGCTGAACTGAAAGCTTTGCTTCTTGCACTTGAGCATACGTATCCTGAGTTCCCCATACTTGAAGTGTGTGATTCGTTTTGTTGTGTACAATCATTTAATGATAATTAGAATTTTTGCAACAAAATGACTTCAAGGATTCCAAAGGTAGCACAATTAAGCATAAAAGGCTTTGGGTTAAGGTGGCAGATTTCAAAGATAAATTGCCACAAGCTCATGCAATTCATACATTGGGTCATCAATGTGTGAGTGAACGCGCAGTAGGGAATTTTCTGGCTGATGTGGCAGCCAAATATGCAGTAGCCACATGTAAGAAGCAGCAGTTATGCATTCTAAAACATTTATTGATTATGACATCTTAGCTGCCATCCGTGCTTCACAATCAGGCACCACTTTACCTACAGGCTTTCCTTCCAAATATTCATATTACCTGAATGAGCAGCAGGTACCTTTTGTAACTATACCATGGGTTGGTAATCGCATAAAACCCAACCTTGACAGTAGAAATTCTTTAATATTTAATAGGTGCCGCACTTGAAGGAGTTGCTACAGCACATGCTGGAGTAGCTGCCACTATTTTCCTTTTACAATTATGTTATTGGTGGCAAGGTTTATACCAGTAAACCAGAAAGTATGTTCTATGTTGTGACATTTCTCAACAAATTAAAAGTTCGACTGTGTCCCGTCCACCTCAGACATATTTGTTTATTTCTAATCAGCTTTTTTAGCTGTGTTCATGAAGCTCACTGAGGTCCTTTAATGTATGATACTGCATTCAAATTTATTTTGGTTGTAGTTGACTCTTGCTCTAGGTTCCTGTAGGTATGACCACAGTTCTCTGCTGATGCTCGAACTGTTATAAAAGATTTGCAAATCTTTGTCAGGGATCTATGCCTGTCACGCATTCCACTCAGACCAAGGCCCTGCTTTTGCCTCCAAGGCTTACTGGGATTCAATGAAGTCCTCAGATACTATCTGAATTAATGACCTGTGTAAAATCCAGGTCCCCTAACGACTGCTGTCCCCCTCAGGTTATGAGGGCTGTCTTTTCCGATCTACCTCGTCATGTGCTTCCCTTACTGAACGAGTCTCTTGTGCAGGGCAAGGTTCCCACAGCTTTTAAGAACGCTGTTGTAGTCCCTTTATTGAAAAAGCCAGGGGCTGACCCTCTGCATCTTTCGAACTATCGTCCTATTTCTCTCCTCCCTTTCTTGGCTAAGATCCTAGAGGCCCATGTGACCAGTTGTCTTTCCAATTTTGTTGAACGAACAGATGACCTAGAGCCATGCCAAGCTGGCTTTCGGCCTGCTCATTCTACTGAGGCCGTGATCCGTGCAGTATTGGACACTCTGAGAGCGAACCCTGACAAGGGCATTCCCCAGGCCTTGGTGCTCCTGGATCTGTTGGCCGCATTCGACACAGTCGATCATAAAATCCTGATGGACCGTATCGAGCAGGCCGGCATACAGGGCCCCGCATATAATTGGATTAAGTGCTTTCTTGAAGGTAGGACACAAGAGCTCCGACTCGGCCCTTTTACCGCCTCTAAGCTCGCCATCACATGCGGGGTGCCACAGGGCTCGTCCCTATTCCCACTTCTTTTCAATCTTTATCTTAGGCCCTTGATTCATTCATTAAAGGATAGAAAAATAACAACCTTTAATTATGCTGACTATCTTCAGCTTGTCTTCACCTTTGATTCTTTTGACTCTGCTCTTGAATTTCAAGTCACCATGCTTCCAGTCAGCGCTGGATGGACCTCAATAATCTCAAACTCAACCCAGGCAAGACGGAATTAGTATTGCCCGGGAAAAGTGAGATCTTTTGGGGCCATCATTACTGGCCCATAGAACTAGGTTCCCCCCACTCCTTCTTCCTCTGTGAAAAGCTTGGGGGTCACCATTAATGCAGATCTGTCACTTAAAGGACAAGTAGGGGCAGTGGCCTCCGCCTGTGTTTTTTCAATTGCGTATAATCCGGAAGGTCGCCCATTAGCTGTCTCACTCAGCACTCATACATGTCGTGATAGCCCTGGTCCTTTCGTGTCTCGACTTTTTAAACTCCATTTATCTTGGCCTGCTACTGTTTCTACTTAAACGCCTTCAATTAGTACAGAATCAGGCTGCAAGATTAATTCATAAACAACTTAAATGGCAATCGGCCAGACCATGGCTATCTAAACTGCATAGGCTACCAATTGCCCAACGTGCAGCTTTCAAGACAGGGTGCGTGATCTTTAAAGTATTACACGGCAGGAGTCCTAAATTCATTAGTTGCATGATTGCAAAGCACGCCCCACTCCGTAATTTACGATCTGCTCATCTTCATCTACTGACTACCCCTGCCTCCAAGCTCAAACATCAGGGAGGGTGTAGGTATTCCTACCTCACCCCTAAATTCTGGAACTCTTTACCTCTAGCAATCAGGATGTGCGACAACCTGTTGGGATTCAGAAAGGCGCTCAAGACCTTGCTGTTTGAGCAAGCTTATGAATAGTTCTTGTGCCGTAACACTACCCAATATTAGCGCCATGAAACCTTTTGGTGACCGTGCGCTCTATAAGTTTCTGATAACATAACATAACATGGGCGTACAAGTGCATTTTTCTTCTCTGCATAGAGTGAGAGAAAATCTGTTGTTGAGAGAATGAACCATGATTTAAAGCAATCCTTAATGGATGGAATATTAAATACAGGGCGTGGTTGTTTGAATCATCTTTATTGGGTTCAAAGAGCATCAAGTAGTCTCCTCAAAATATCTCTGGGTAAATGGACCCCATACAAAATGCTCTTTGGTATCAAGAGGGATGTTCCAGACCTTGATTGTCCAGATGTTTTGGCGGCAGCCGCAACCTTTGACGTAGATAACCCCTGTGCTGTCTTGCAGGATCAACAAAAGTGTTGAGACTCTCTGGCACACAAACATTTGCCTCCAGCTCTTTCATCAAGTACTGAGACTCAAATTCTTGTTTCTGGTTAGCTTTGCAAGGTTGGTGACCTCGTCTGTGAAAAAGTGGCCCTCAAGAAAGAATTTGGCACAACCTACTGTGCTCCTGTTCCAGTACTTGGTATTCAGGTTACACGAACTATGATTTTGCTACCACTTTCAGGTCATAAGGAAAATCCCTTTGTTCTCATTGAACATGTCAAGCTACACCATATGGCCAATTCTCCATAGTATGTCCAAGAATGACCCCTCACAAGACTTTCCTTTGCAGCCAGTGAGCCCCTCCACTGTTGCTTCTGTCCCGCTACTGGAGGGAGACCGAAACCTCTTTCATGTTGGTACCGGTTTCTAACTTTTCCATCTTCTACAATGGATGTTGTTTATACTGATCGGCATGTGGATGCTTCTTCTAAGTTACATTTTTCAAATCGGACTGCTGAATCACAGCCTCCCCTTTTCCATTTGAGTTTCTCTGGGTACTATATGAATCATGGCCATATCATGTCTGACAGTTCTTCAATGTCTTCGGTTCTGCATCCACCTCCAGCTCAGATTTGTGTTTTTTATTTCTTTGCTTAAATGCACTTATCTAGTTCCTCCTTAGATATATATTTGGATCATATTCTCTGTGCTTCCTTTATTCATGTGCATTAGATTTGTCACTGTTTTTTTCTTCTGATTATTGGCCATTATCGTTTAGAACGTTCTTCCACAGAACTGGTTGATGGGGTGTTGACTCCACATTCCTCCTCACATAAAATGAAAAGAGACTTGTCCCTTGTCAACATTTCAGCCATTCCAGTGACTGATGAAATTGTTTGAAATAAAGTTCCTTTTGATATATTTGATCCTACAGAGACCCTGCAGATTCCTTATATGTTCAAAGATTCTATGGGTGATGTTATGAACTTTCAGAATTGAATTGAATTGAATAAATATTAACCCTGGACGGAGTTCGCGGACTGCCACTAGGAGGAGTTCCTTGGAGTTTTAAAAAAAAACAATAAGGCTCCACCCTCCCACACTTAAAAACAGTTAAAAAAACACGTACCTGCTCTGGCATCGCTGGGCAGTCGTCCTTCTCGTCATGATCTCTCCTCCTTCCCGTCCTCATCCACGCCGGTGGCAAACCCCTACATTGTACATCTTGAGAGGACTGCTGCTTCTACTTTGCGGCATTCTCATCCTGTTTCTGCTGCTCCTAATGGATGTTCCTTCTGCGGCCACCCTTCACCAAACATCGCTCCAACACTACCATGAGCATATGCTTCAGCTCTTTGGCATGATTCCACTGCAGGCTTTGGATGTCGATTGGTGTTTAACATAACGCTGTGCATACTTCACCTGCATGCAACCTGTATTTCACTGCATTTGGTGCCCTTTTCAATGAGCACTAGACATATGCCTGGCTCTACAGATGCCCACTGCACTGGATCCCAAATGGCTGATAAGTCCCTCAGTGGCCCATTATCAGGACTGTTCCTTGGATTTGCGACCTCTACTGAATGCAAGTCTGGAGCAAAGGTCCAACGGGAGTTTCTGTGCATCGTCACAGCCATTACAAGATCAGAGATTCATTTAAGTCAACACAGACTGCCAGTGATGGTATTTGCATCTGTTGGAGCTGAAGATCATGTCTGTTCTTTGGAACTTATGAACTGGGACGCCAACCTGTCCATCTACATGGAATTGAACCCCATTATGGAGTCCTTTGTTTCTACATTGGCTTATTACTTACTGGATGCCTCTGACACTTACTAATTGGATATTGTTTCTTCCCAAATTGTCATTTGTTTGCTCCAGAAACCAGTTACATTCTTAGTGACGGCTTTGAGTTTACCTTCCAATTTCTGTCTCTGTGTCATAGGTTCAGTGCCTACCCCAGTGCAGTTTTCCCTCTGTTAGCCTAACTGTGCATATCACAGACCAAAATAGCATTGCACATGTTGCTATATAATCATGTTTGGTTTTTTGCCACATTATAATTTCAACAGAACCTGTAATTGCTTTCTTGTTCTGTTCTTTCCTGGGATTTAGTCTGAACAACAGACAAGGTAAAACAATAATGTACCTTGTTATTTTGTTTGGTCAAGCACTCGCACCTAGACACAACACAGAAATGCAGCTGTTCTTTATGAACATGCAAACCTTGTATTATAGATTTGAACAGCAATGTAACACACAGAGATAGAGAAATATTTCCTGAGAGAAGATAACAACTGTACCTGAAATGTAGAGTGTCCATCTATGAATGCTAAGGTATGGGGTCCGCTACCAGAGATCTTTGCTGTATAATCAGTTTTCTTCTGTAGAAGGGGAGGGTGGTTAGGCTAATCTGTTTTATAATATGACAGGGCTTTCATAATATTCAGTTTGCTGACTATGCTGATGGTATTTCTGCTAGCCTTTTGTTTTCTGATTGTGGCAGATATACTGCATTCTAGAGCACAATAGTCTAACTAAATATTTCAAACTTCCTTTGTGTCTCTGTCATATCTTTTTGTGGATGAATACTAGTGTGTGAGCAAAAGGGACTGTCCTCTTACCATGATCCCTGAGAGGGTTAGGAGTGTTGTGCTCGGGGGTGGTGATTCACTTGTCTCTCTGTATGAAATTAGAAGGGCAAGTGAGACACTATAGTTAGTTGGACTCGGGCTCATACTATCGAGGTATTATGGTGACTGAGTCCCTATCTACTAATGTTCCATGGTCCCAAGCATAGTTCTGTTTCTGTGCCGAATCCCTGCAACACCTACAGGGGATGGACTTTTCAGTGGAACATAGAGCTGAGAGTAACCATGCCAACGCAGATGGACTTTCCTGATATTTCCACTTAGAAAATGAAGACTTAACTGGGAAAGGTTAGTCTTATCTTCTTTCATTTGGGCGGGGGTTATGTAGGAAAGTAGAATCTTTCAAGCATTGATAACCCCACGTTTTGCTTTGTGTCAGTGTGTTCTGACTGTACTTCACTGGGATCCTGCTAACCAGTATCCCAGTGACAGCACTCTCACCTCTAAATGCACTGGTAAGTACTTTGTACACTCCACAATTGGCATACCAGGGGTACCATTACAAGTCCCTAGTATATGATACTGAGGTAACTAGGGCATTGGTACTCCAGGGGTCTCCTATGGGCTGCAACATGTATTGTGTCACCCAAAGGAGCCCATGCAAACGGTGTCTGCAGAGTTGCCATTACAGTCTGTGTGACAGAATGAATGCACCCTTCACTTCAGAAAGAAGGCTTCCCTTAGTTCCTGGTCACTACACTTAAAACCTATAAGTCACTGCTAAGGTAGGCCATTCAGTCCAAGAGCATGGTGCATGGCTCTAGGTGAGCGGGTACCCCTAAAACACATGGACTCCATTTTCTGCGCTTTGTCAGTGCAGGAAAGCCATTATAAGGTATGCAGTGGACACTGGCAAGTTGCGATGCATAACTACATAATGGCTGCCTGACCCTGGTCAAGTTTGGTACCAAACATGTTGGAAGCATGCAACTACACCAATCGCAGTGTTAGTTGCATGATACCATGTACTAGGGGCTCCTTAGAGGATGCCCAATACCTACCTGTGTAACCCTACAGGGTCTGGCTGCCAGCACGCAATGCTGCTGATCCTAGAGAGTGTTCTACTCCATGCTGATGAGCATAACTAGAGTAGGAGAAGCTGAATAAAGGATTTCCTATGAAGGAGAGTTGTGACTGCCTCTCCTTTAGAATTAGGTATGGTGGGGGTGTTTCCAAGCACCACCAAACTGCATTGAGGGGCACATTTGGTGCCCTTCATGCATAAACCAGTTTGGCCCAGTTCAGGAGCTCTTGTCTCCAACTCTGGCACAAAACTACACAAAGGACAGGGGAGTGGCCACCCCCCGGTCCAGCTCCTCTCTAGGGGGGTACCCAGAGCTCTTCTAGGTGGTCCCTAGGAACATTTGACTGGCTTGGACAGCTGAGTAGCATCCCTGACTGCTAATAGGCGGGTCACTTGAGAAGAGGTCCTTCTTCTGGAACCAACGGCATGACACTGAAGATTGTTAAAAGACTCTTCTGATGATGGACACTCAAACTCTGCTGTTCTTCAAGCCAAGACCCATGATTAGACTGCTACAGGTGGGAATAATCCTGCTGCATCTTCGCCCCTGTACTTTTCAAAGATCTGGAACTCTGTGGCCGTGCATCCTCTGAGTCACCAAGGACTCAGCCTGCATACTTGCCTGAAGGAATCTACCTTACAGAGGATCCTTGAGGGGCTCCAGCATTTCCTGCTGGCTCTACTGTGTGCTGAAGGCCAGCCCTGATTTACCCCTGCTGGGTTAATCCCACAGACCTTACTGGTCTGCAACCAAGCATCTTCTCCCACAAACTGTTGCTTCCGTTTACCAAAGCTTGTTGGAGGTCCTGCCGGCCACTGACCTTCCCGCACTCGTCAACCAGTGTGGGACAGCTCACTAAAGGCTCCTGGGCTTCTGCAAAGTCACCTGGTCTCCAGAGATGCTGTTTCTTCTCCTCCATGCTACACCAAAAACTTTCATCCATGGCTGGTATTGTGCCCTTGTGCCTCTTGGTCACATCCAGGTGGTTTGGACGCAGTCCCCTCCGATTTCCAGTTCTTCTCATCTGGATTCTTCATCCTGGTTCCACTGGCTTGGTCCAAGATACTCTGTAGCTGCTAAACTTCCACAACCCTAGATTGGCGTCTACAAAGGTTTCCAACACCACTTAAGCCCCTGTACACCTGATCACCCTGGTGCAGGTATCCGTATCTTTTGGGTATCCTCGGGTGGGGTGACACTCCAACCTTCCTTGATCCAAGTGGTTTCTTCAGGGTTCTTTCAGAAGAGTCCTGGAACTCTAGTTTTCCAACCGTGACTTGTGCTGTCCTAGGGACGTCTGACCCAGTGTAACCACTCTGCACCTTGGCACCCTGGGGTCCAAGGCTACTCACCTTTGGTGGCTCCTTGCTTTTCCTGGAGTCCTTCAAACTTGGGTACTAGTCCCGTGTTGGTGCTCACCTCGCATCCCAATATTTTGGTGTACAGTTTTGCTCCCCGAAGGGGCACTATATGTTTTTCTATGCTAATTAATGGTTTTCTAAGTATTAGGTGTGTGTAATTGATATCTCTGGGTAGGAGACATACCAAGTTAGTGTATAGTGTGTAGTAATAAATATAAAGTATTTTTCTACTCACCTGGGTGAAAAGCTTACTGACCGACAATAGTGGTACATGGAACTGCTTTACACACCTCCTGGATAAGCCTTAGCTGCTTTCCACAGCTACCCTTGAGACCTTTGGTTTTAAGGGACCTAAATACTATCACAAAGGATTACCTCGATTCAGTGCCTCACCATAGGCTAACACTATATACTGCTACAGGAATGTTATTGGACTCCTACAGGAATGTTATCGGTTGCAACGGTTGGAGGATTAATTTGTCCGGGTTGAGAGTGAGTCCGAGCTCGTTGAATAGGCATAAGCAGGCTTTTGTGGATACCTCCTCAGACTAGTTTGTATGTGCTTTCACCAATCAGTTATCGAAATATGGGAAGACTTGATGACGCTACTGTCTGAGGTGAGCTGTGACGGGTGCCAGGCATTTTGTAGATTTGCCTTGGCCTGATTTAAGACCAAATGATAACACCCAGAACTTAAATTGGCTAGTGGCTACTGTGTATCTGAGGAATTTTCTTTGGTTGGGATGGATAGGTACATGAAAGTAGGCATCATGGATATCTAGGGACGACATGTAATGTCAGTGGTTGAGGAGCTGCACTATGTCTTGGAGCGTAAACAGGCAATGGTGTGTTCTTTGAGAAATCTGTTGCGCTCCCTCAAATCAAGAATTGGTCTCCACTTCCTTGACTTCTTGTGTATTAAGAAGAAACAAGCGTAGAATCCTTTCCCTTTCTGGAAACGAGGAAGTCTCTCTAATGTCCCCTTTTACAGTGTTGTTTTGATCTCTTATCTGAGAATGGGTAAATGTTTCTGGAAGTATGGATGAGGTGAAGTTGGGGAAGAGATGTGCATAATCGTAACAGGTGTCTGAATTTAATAAGGTCGAGGACCCGTTAATCTGTTGTGATGTGTCTCCAATGATGAAGGTGTTTGGTTATTCTTGCTGGTACTTTGGGCTGAATGAAAAGGGAGTAGCTGGCACCTGGTAGAAGTTATTGTCTATGATTGGCTTCTTTTCTCTATTATCCTGACTTTTATCTGAGGGGAGGGAGGTGATATGCTGCTGACGGTAGTTCCCGCTGCTGATATTATGAGCTGAATTGTTGAGTATTGGAGGAATATGTTGGAAAACGGTATTGCTGAAGTCCTCTACAAAAGGAAGGGTGACCTCATCATCAGGTGCCTTGAAAAAGACACTTTTTATACCCATCAGCCATTCCTGACAGCGTAGAATCGATGCGCCCGCAAGCTGCCTAAAGCCTGTGGTGGCAATATCCATGGCGCAGTCGACTATCTCGGAGGAGGAACGTTGACCTTCCAGCAACATCTTCTTTGCTTTTCCTCTAACCTGCTCAGAAAGCTAGTCCATATATGGGGCATTATCAGATCACATTTGGCAGTCATAGCATCCAAGAAGGCATAAAGAATTTGCAGCTCTTAAGGTGAGGGCTTACATAAATGAAACTGTTTGCCAATGTTATCTAAACACCTACCATCTTTGTATGGAGGCACTGCAAGTGGAGTGGCAGGATTCCATGGGCTTTGTTGTGCCACCTGGGAAATGATTAAGTCTGGTTTAGGTTGGCTCATGGGGCAAGCTGGTGCATCCTCCGGGGCCTTATACTACTGCTGGCACTGTTGCTGGGTTGGAAATAATCTTTAGCCCCTGACTCCATACATAGTTTATGATGGGTATGGTTTTTACTGTTTTGTGAAATGGCTCCTTAAAATCATACAGGAAACATAGCACAGGCAGGACAAAGCGAGTGGCCGCCCTCTCTAGGAAGCAGTGGAAACCTCCTATATCCTTAAGAGTTGAGTCAATTATTTGAGGTGATGGAGATGCTGGTGTCGGCATGACATAGTCATCCCATTCATCATGGTGATCCGGAAGCTCACCTTCTTCCCTGTCCTCATTGGATGAGGTTGCATCACAAAATGGTACCACAGACCGCGCTCAGTGCACTGGTGGAGAAGGAGGTAGAATAACAGTTAGCCAAGGAGTGAGAGGCTGAGAAGGCACAGAAGCTACTGTGACAAGAGCATGGTGACCTGGAGTAGGGACTAGTGGGAAGTGAGTCTCGTAGTCAGATATTATTGCCTGTAAATCTGTCAGGAGAGTGGACAGCACACTTACCATATCTTGCTTGCATTATTGAGGGTGATTAACCCAGCGAGTAGTAGTCCAGCTCATAATATTTCCCTTCATCTGAGTAATCCTGGAATTTTACATGAGATCAGAGGGGTTCTGACCTGCTCCAAAAAGGCTGTTTTCATCTGAATCGTCTTGATCCAGGAGGTGTGATGGGAGGAGTGAGGACATCGTATTCGGTTACGTTGACGATGAAAAAGGGGAATGTAGGCAGTCTCTTGATCGCAGACGGTGGAATCATTACCAAGTTAGGCTCTGAGGATGGGAAGACACTCGTGGTCAAAGGAGCCATTGTCGGTTGCTGTATCATCGTCGGTGGAGTCGCCGATGAGTGCTCCATAAATGGGGGGTCTGCCATCGCCAATAGCGTAGACAAAAGGAATAAGTTCATTGTCGACGGCAATGGCATTGAAGCCGCCAACAAAAGCGTCGTCGACGATGCCGCCACGAACAACATGATGGTGTTAACTGTAGAAGCCACTGAAGATGCTGAGGAGGGTGTTATCTATGTCTTCGTTGACAGAGATGCCATGACAAGCCATCTGTCAGTGGTGCTAACGTCATTTTTGTGAAGACGTGCTGCAATACAGGAGGAGGTGTTGGGGGCTGAGGTAGACTTCTGAAAAGATCTTGAAGAGAAGTCTGGTCTCTTTTTCTCCTTTCTAGATGGAGCTAAGGAGTGTTTGTGAGGCAATTAAGAGGGGCTTCTGTGCTTATGAGCTCCCTCTGAAGACTTTTTTTAATGCATTTTGTTAGGGGTTCTTGAGAAGTTTGAGGTAATGTATCCTCTCTGGTTCTTTTAACAAGTGTTTTAGAAGATGACAGATAGGAGGTGTCCGTTTCTGCATCACAGAATAGAGATGGTTGTCTCTGGATTTGAGTCTCTGCACCCAGAGAAGATGTCCTTCTCTATCCTTTAAAGTCTTATTAGAAAATGTGTGACATACCTTGTAGTCCCTTGTTTTATGCTCCAGATAAAGACAGTATATACAGTCTTTATGAGGGTCATCAATGTGGAGCCTCTTCTTTTTACAAGTGCCACAGGATCCAAAGAGCTCCTTTTTTGGTGTCTCTGACATGGTGGAAACCAGTTTGAAGCACCAAAAGACCAAGAGTAGGTAGTTGTAAAGGGAAACCACTAATGCACAGTAGAAAGCACTGTGAAAATCTTCTTTAGATAGTTGTGACTGAAGAGAACTGAGCACTGCTCATTAGAGACTCCCAAGCACGAATTGCGGTAGAAAATCTGAGGAACAACAGCTTTCTCAGGAAGGTTAAAAGGGTGCTATCATCTGATTGGTTGACTTTTAAGTTTGGTCGTTATTTATTAAGGACAGTGATATGTTACTAAACAAAAGGCCCTAGCCCTTTATGTTCTATGTCTATTGTGACATTGCTTTTATAAGGTACCGGGGACTCCCATCTCAACAACGGGGAATAATTCAAGCATGTGAATCAATGAATGTTTTTAATACTGGAGCAACACCATATGCTTGGAAGTGACATGCCATTGTCGAATGTTTCAAAAACGTATTGGTGGGAAGTACATCGCTCTAAGTTCTTCTCCTTTATTTCATTCATTGCAACATGATTCCTGTCCGGTTCCTCTCAGAATTACCAATCCAAGAGAAAGGACAGTATATAAAAAATCCTCACCCCTCTATACCTCCTTTTTTAACCAAGCAAGTGAGGAGATAGTGAATGAAGCAAGAGAGAAGAACTCAGAGTGACGCAGTTCCTGGTAAGTAATTGAAATTAGCTATTCATCCTTCTCTCACTTAATTCATAACAACAGGAAATATATAAAAGCAAGACCAAGGACAACTTAAGAATATATGCAGTCAAAATGTATTTAAAGTCTTTAACTATAGTCCTCAACAGAGGAGACAAGAGAAGATCTAACAACAAAAACCTCTTGCAATACCAGGTCATCTAAAACTCTATAATGGTTCATGAATAAAGATTGTGTCAGCCATATGGCTGCCCTACAATTTTCTGTTAGGAAAGTTCTTTGAATCTTCACACAGGATGCAAATATTCCTCTAGTGGATCTACTCTCTGTTTTCAAAGGTGAAGAAGGTCCTGACAACTTGTATGCTGAGGAAATCAAAGTTCACAAACCATCTGTTCAAAGTCTGAGTAGAAGATGTGGCCCCTTTGTTAGCCAGACAAAATGTAACAAAAAAATCTGAATGTCTAAAAAGAACTACTCTCTCTAAATAGATCAGGACATTAGGAAAGAGGATCTTGCATGGCTAAAAAAAAAAATTCAAACAATATATTTTTAGATACAGAGGCGAGTGAGATAACGAAACCCATGGTGAGAGCAAACGTCTTGTTAAAAACATCTCCATCAACATAACCCTATCTGAAAATTGTCACTGAGCCTTATCATCGTTTTCTTTTAATCAGATTCCGTCTTAAATTTTTGCATTGTCTACTGGCCGAACTACAGGGGTGGAGTAGAGTGAGGGATCTTGGCCCATGTGATAATTTCTCCACCCAGGACACTATGCACTTTACAATGTTTTGTGAATATTTTAGCGACATGCGTAGAAAGTATTTAGTACCTATTTTAAAGGGAAAAGGCTTTATTTAGGTCAGGACGGCACTATTATACCTGCAGATGCTGAATGACCCCTGGGAGACTTTTAATATGGCAATTTCTTTAGTTGCCGCTGCCAGGAAGAGGAAAAGTAGGCACATTATGTTTATACTTCGGTTGCTTCTTTATAAACAGATGAATTTTGTTTTAATGTTTGCCTTTCTACATTAGGTGTGTCGCTGTATAACATATGTATTGCTAATGGGCGAAGCTCATTTTAATTGTCTTTTTTTATAAACCTGGTGATGAAATGCTTTATGGTGCCTAAGATTATTTATGATAATTTTATTGTTGTTGTATATGTTGTATGCAGTGTACTTTTATGGTTTTTACTAACTGAATAAAGTGGTTTTTGGTAGCCCCCCCCCCAAAACAAATATCAGGACAGCCATTTTAACATCCAACCTATCCAACTTCTGCTCCTACAGAGATCAGGAAGAGAGGCAAACCTCTTGTTAAATCACTTCTTGATCCATATGGTATGGAATGGAAATCTTAGGTACTAAAAGTGGACCTGGTCTGTCCGATGATGCCCTTATTGAAAGGATGCGTGCATGACAAAGCACCTGACCCCCCACACATGTCTTGGAGAAATAATTGCCACCAGAAAATAAGCCTTTGAAAGTAAGATAATGAAATCCATAGATTCCAGAGCCTCAAAAGGGAAATTGTTCAAGGCTTCCGAAAATAAAAGAAGATTTCAGATAGGGACCAAAGACTTACAAAGCAGATTTTCAAAAACCCTTAAATAGGCAACAGAGACAACAGCCTATATCCGGAATAAGTCCCAAGGTGCTTTGTAAACCTTAATTGCTACTCACTGACCCTTGAGTGTTGCAATGTTAAGACCTAACTGAACATCAACCTGTGGAAAGCACAAAATCTCAGCCCTTAACGGACTTAACCATTTGCAACTGCTCCATTTCCTAAAGGAAACCCCATGATTAGAATAAAACACACTAGTGAAACTCCTTCTGGAAGTACCCACTTTCAAGGCTAACAGAACACTTGTTCAATAATTCTGCCTGTTCAACCTCCAAATCTATAAGCAAAGCTGTTCCAGACTACCCTGGTGTGAGATCAGAAAGGGTGCAGAGGAAGGACCTTCTGGAAGCTAGCATTGTGGGCTGGTCTTCAGTTTAATTCTCCCATGATTCCAGGATGAGCAGGGCCTTTCCCCCTCTATGCCACTGACAAGAATGAACCCTCAGAAAAAAAAGGGTAATCTAGCTGATAAAATAGAATTGCAACCAACCAATCATAAGCATATAATAGGCCACAACCCAACCAATTCTCTAGCTTCTCTTTTTACACTAATTGAAAACCAGAAAGACAAATACTTCCAAATATCTGATAATACTTTCTTTGATCACCAAGGCATTGCCACAAACCCTCCATCTCAAATCAATCAAAAGGGAATTAAATAATAATGCATAAAATAAAGAAGGTAATACTCACTAGCACTGCACCCTACTATCTCCTAAGCTGACATTCTCTGAACAGGTCTGCACAATATCAGCTTCAAAAGACCAGGTCTATGCTTGAGGGCAGCCCAAGATTACTCAGAGCCTGCCACTAGTCCTATCAGTGTGTCATAGATAAATATCCGACTGCTTCCATCCTCACAGACGTGGAAGTGGAGGAAGGATCATCAGTATGCCCTACCTTACCCCACCACTCTTCCACAAAACAAGAAAATACAGGGCCAAGCTTCACAGCTCTATCAAAAATGCAACATACAAAAACATTACTATGGTGCAGCTGGTTCCCACATAAAGATCAATGGGAATATACCCAATATCAGAATAAAGTCTAGCAGCCAGACACACAAAACAGAAGGTATGAAGGGGGACAGGGTTTTTTATACAATATTCTTTGGAATTGGGAGGTCTTGGAGGATGCGAACAAGCTTCATGTTGTAATGAATTAAGCAATGAAATGGCATGAGGTGTTGGAGCTATTCCCTTTCTAGGAATTTTTCCAGACCAGTGGCTTTATTTAAAATGTTTTCTATAGCACAAACATGACCACCGGGGGTATCAGAGCGCTTTACAGTATATAAGTCAGGGAAGGATACAAGGGGTTAAAAACAGAGCAACCAAATCAAAGAACAATGTTAACAGTCTCATAAGGAAGGTGCCCTAGGGAGCTTTGGAAGCCAGGAGTCCAGGCCAAGTTTCTTCATCCATATCGTATTTACTTCCTTGGGAAAGGAAATATAGGGATAAAATATATGTTGCAAACATGGTCACAGGGGGTATCATAACACTTTACCATATATCAGTTGTGAGCAGAATTAAGCAGAGGTAATAGACGACTGACAGATCCGCAAGACACTCTTCATAAACTATGACCACCAAGGATGTCATCTAGCAACTTGGAAGCTCCATTACAATGGTAAAAACTTCTTCAACAGTATCAATTTAACTTCCTTTTGAAATGGGCAGTAGAGGGATTTAACCTGACTTCAGGGGGCAATGCGTTCCATATCCTCATGGCGATACCCGAGAAGGCTCGTTGTGCGTTTTGTTTCTTAAATTCTTGTGGCTGGAGCAGTAATGTGCTGGCACTGCTCGAGGATCTAGATCCACCCCTAGAGCTCCAACTTTTGAGCGAGGTACATTGGGGTATTGAAATGAATGGCTTTATGTGCCATAAATGCAATTTGTAATTGTATCCTAGCTTTGTAAGGGAGCCAATTAAGAGATATCAGCTCTGGGATGATATGATTGTTTCTTTTCGAGCCCTTTATGAGCCTTGCAGCAGAATTGAGTGTAGCCCTAAGATGGGCCATCTGCACTCTAGGAAGGCCACAAAGGGTTGCGCTTCCGTAATCAAGCATAGAGATCACTAGGGCTTGCACCACAACCTTTAAGTCATGTGAAAGGAGGAAAGTTTTAAGAGGCTGAGTTGGAAGTTCGCTTGTTTAGTGAGTGAACAAATACGCTTCTGCATGTTCACGCTCTTGTCTAGCATTATTCCCAATGAGCTTGTGGAATCAATGATGTGTTGCGTGCAATTAAGAGCTGTTAGTTGATTCATCCATTCTTTGATGACTGGAGACTGCTTTGGTGGTGCGCTTAGGAGGAATTCAGTTTTAAGAGCGTTGAGCTTCAGGTGGTACTGTGTCAACCAGTGTTGTGTTTTCAGTAAGACTGAGTTAGAGACTTGATGTCCTCAGGGAAGGCGATCTTCATGTACAGTTGGGTATCATCAGCGTACATGTTATAGTGAATACTGGATGATTTCAGGATTTCTGTTAACGGCTCCATGAACAGGTTGAAAAGTGTGGATGAGAGTGCGGATCCCTGTGGAACCCCCAGAGTGACCAGTCAGGGATTGGTTCACCTTGAAGCATTGGGTTCTATTGTGAAAAAATGAAGAGAACCAGTTTAGTACAGGCCCAGAAAGCTCCACCTCAACCGACGGCAACCTCGCAGCCAAAGAATTCCACAGATGGATACCCAACTGCACAGACAATCTTGAACCCCTGCACAACCCTGACAAACAGCACCGCAGGAAAGCCGCCTGGTTCACTAGTGATCTCCAAGAATCCAGACACACCTACAGACGTCTCGAGAAGAACTGGAGAAACAACAAAACCTCAGAAGATCTTACCTCCTACAAGCACGCCATGACAGACTACCACCCGCGTATCAGATCCACCAAAAGGCCCTTCATCTAGAATAAAATCATCGCCAACTCCAGCAACTCCAAGGAACTCTTCAGCGTCATCCAGGAATTCACCAAACCCCCCAGCGAATCCACAGACATCACCCCCTCCCAGGACCTCGGCAACAAACTTGGATCCTACTTCCATCTGAAAATCAAGCACCGCTACGACAACTTCAACAACCAGACACCTGACTTCATAGCCGTCCCCTCCTCCAGCAACGCTAGCCAGCCCACCATCTACTACTAGAACCCAGTCACCACCGAAGATACCGCATCGACCATGAAAGGAATCCCCTCAGGAGCCCCCACAGACCCTTGCCCCATGCACATCTTCCACAAGGCCGCTGCCGCCATCGCCCCAGAACCGCGACACATCATCAATGCCACCTTCGAAACCGGTATCTTTCCTGACAACTGGAAATGCGCAGAGGTCAGACCCCTACTCAAGAAGCCGTCAGCAGGTTCCCATGAACCTCAAGAGCTACTGTCTCATCTCCCTCCTCCCCTTCTCTGCCAAAGTCACAGAGAAGACCGTCAACCTCAACTAACAAAATGAATCGAAGAAAACTCCATCTTCGACCCCACCCAATCCAGATTCTGCATCAACCACAGCACCAAGACCGCTCTACTCGCCACCACAGACAACATCCGCACCCTCCTCAATCAAGGACACACCTCAGCACTGATCCTACTCGACATCTCAGCAGCGTTCGACGCTGTGTCCCTCCGCACTCTCACCGCCAGACTCCACGATGCTGGCATACAGGGAACCGCCCTTGCTTGGCTACGCTCCTTCCTCACGTGCAGAACCCAAAGAATCAGATTCCCGCCCTTCCTCTCCGAACCTACAGAAATCAACTGTGGAGTGCCCCAAGGATTATCGCACAGCCCCATGCTCTTCAACATCTACATGGCTCCCATCGCCGCCATCGTCAGACAGCACTGACTCAGCATAGTATCCTGTTCGGACGACAGCCAGATCATCCTTTCCCTCACCAAGGACCCATCACCACCAGGCTCAGCTTCCAGGAAGATATGAAGGACTTTGCAGCCTGGATGAGCAGCAGTTGCCTGAAGCTCAGTTCGGAGAAGACAGAGGTCCTCGTCCTGTTAGAAATTGGGTGGAAGTTTTCTAGGTCATAGGGATCAGCGGATGGTTTCTTTAGAATGGGGGAAGCTTCCCAGACTTTATGTAGTCTGGAATAACACCTTGCAGGAGTGAAGCATTGACAATCTTGGTCAAGAGTGGGAGTAAGTATGATCTGATCTCTAAGAAGTTTGATGGCAAGGGGTTGTTGACATGGTTAGATGGTTTCAAAGTCGCAAGAGTTTTGCGTATAGTTCTTTCATCAAAAGTTTTGAAAATGCTCAATGAGGCGTTGTTATTGGGGAGGTCAGAGCTGACTGGGCAGGACATCATTCGACCAAATAGGAAGATGGGTGTTAGGAGGTGCGATTGAAAGATGCTCCGAGGCTAAAAATAGTTCACCTGCGATCTTAGGAGTCATATCAGAGAAGAAGTCAGCAAATTCTTCATAGATAGGATGCGGACCTAGCCCCAGTGAGGAAAGGTTAGGTTGACTTTTTGATTGAAGCTTGATAAGCTCAAACAGCTTTTTTGGATGGTTCTTTGTTTGCTCTAATTGGCTTCTGAAGAAGGTGGCTTTAGAGCATCTGATGAATTTGTTATAGATATTTCTTACAGATCTCAGTTGGTTTAGATATTCAAGAAAGAGAGAGGATCTCCACAGTCTTTCCGCTAGTCTCAGATTCTGTCTTTCAGTATTTAGACTATTGTTATACCAAGGTTTGGAGAATTTGAAGGCCAGTCTTTTTAGCTATAGAGGAGCCATCGAGTCTAGAACACTTATCATGGAATGGTTATAGTGGTCCATAAGGTCATGAACGTCGGACATATCCACAGGAGGAGGCTGGGTGTTATCAGAGAGAGTAGTCAGATCATGCAAGTTGATGTTTCGTAGACATCTTTTCCAGTGTCCGGGGTACTTAGGCTGGACTCTGTTAGCTCTGACAGAATCTGAGATGAGGAAGGTGATGCAGTGGTGGTCTGTCCAGTCACACAGGATGATAGATTCAAGGTGAATGGAGTTGAGCTTACCAATGACTAGATCTAAGGTAGCTAATGTGAGTAGGGCTGTCACAAATTTGGATCAGGTTAAGGTCTACCAGGAAGGATTTAAGGCTATTGACAGCCACATCATTCATGTCGTTCCAGTGGAGGTTAAACTCTCCCAAGAAGATCTGAGTGCCATGCAGATGTGTGTAGATGAGATGATATCCATGATCTGTTCTATAAAGGGAAGATTGCATTCTGGAGGGTGGTAGAAAATGTGCAATTTGCATAAATGATTATTGCTACAAGCAACCTCAATGGACAGGTATTCACAAGATGGCAGGAGATCTGAATGTGATTGTTTGACTGATAGACTGCTACGATGTATACAAGCGATACTGCCACCTTGCCCGCTAGATCTACCTAACCTAATGATGTCGTAGTAAGGACTCACTAGTATGTCCAGGATGGGTGCAGATCAGTCGTTTAGCCAGGTTTCAGTCAACATTACAAGATCAAGGTCATGTGCAAGGATGAGGGCCGCAATGTTAGCAGCGTTTCTTCCTGCCAATCTGCAGTTTAGAATCAGGCCTTTAAGTTTTGGATTTGTGTCCAGTGTGGTAGAAAGAGTGGTGGTGACCCTCGTAAGGTTGGTCTCATTTCAGTCTTTGGTGTTTACCATAGTTTCCCTGAAAGGGTCCGAAAGTATTGCTTCTATTTGGTGCAAGTTAGTGGTGGTGGCAGAGTGTGAAGGATCATGTGTAAGTAGGAGGGAATGAATATCCTTGTAAGACAGTGGGTCTTTCAAATCTAGAGGGCCACAAGGGGTCATTAGGGTGGGGAGCAGTTTTCCAACTTTTGGGCGGGGTGCCATGTTTGGTGATGATCTAGTTGGTGAGGGGAGAGCAGGAAGCATGGTGCCCGAGTTAGATGGGGGTACAAGGTTGAAACGGTAATTCTTTGTGGACTCGCCTAGCTTCAGGAAGGCCTTAAAGAAGGTTGGTCTGAATGTTGTAGAGGCAGCAGGATAGCTACCTTCATTCACATCTCACCTTACTTAGAATGCAAGAAACTCTAAAGAATGTAAGTCAGAATGAAACGGGCATTGGATATTGAGTCTTGGGAAGAGTTAGTTTGAACCTTTCTGGTATCTTGTTTTCTCGATTTTAATTCTGTCCAGCAGTTTTCAGCATCAATTAATTCATGAATGTTTTAGAAATGGCAACCAGTCACACCTGTGGTTCTTACATCTGACCCAATCTCAGGTCTGTCTTTTTCTACAACTGTGAAAGTTTTCTATTTGGAAGTGAAAGCCTGACACGCTGGCACCACACTGGTACTCGAACTGAAAGAGATCGGTGAAGTAGCTGTTGGATTCAGGCAAAGGTCAGTGTTCATAAAAGTCATTAGTGGGACCATGCCATCCAACCACGGAATGCCAGAGAGCCTCTGAGAGAGAAAGGTGGCCAAAATAGCCTGCTGAAATGCTAGAACTTATTCTACCGAAGCACCAGCCACTAGGAAACGTACCTCCCAGGGCAGCACCTTTGTCAGGATGGGAATCAGTTCCATTGAAGAGTCAGATAGCTCAATGGACCACTCCCTTCTTTCTTCTCTCTGTACCTGATAACAGGATGAGAAGGTGTGTTTCTCATTAGTCTTATTTGTTTCAGATTACCTGCTCCCACTTTGAGTTCTAAACTAAGATATGCCACCTGTCTTCTTGTTGGTGGCCCGTGAAAATTTGTCTTCGCCTTTTATGAGGGTTTTTGGATGGACATAAAGCTTGAATGTGGGCATGCATCGTGGTTATTCCAAAGACACCACAGGATCTTGGAACGTGGGTGGAAGAACGACGTTTGTGTCCTGCATTTTTCACAGCTGGAAGTCTTAGGGTTTAAGAGACAATTTTCTACAAAAAAGTCAAGATAGCTAAGAACAAAATCTCAATTATTTGCATCTCAGGTGCGTGAGGCAACACCTTCAGTGGTGCCTTACATGGACCAGCTATGTCTATTTTTGTTGTGCGGATCCACAGCTAAAGCTGCTTGCTGGTAGAGTGTCACTGCAAGGAATAGTATCTATACCTTACCTGATCCTTGGTTAGGGGCTCACATAAAGGTTCTGAGGTAAGCAGCACCCATTAGAAACACTCTTTTTGTGCACCTAAAGTGACTTTGTGCAGAAAGTTTTGAAACTGTAGCTCTATGTTTCCTAATTTACCCAAATGAAGTTACAAAAACAGTTTGCCTTGCAGACGTAGATGCCTAATAGTCTGCCCCCATAACTAAGTGTCATTAATCAAGAAGTACTAGTTACCTCTTTGAGTCCGCAGTCACACTGCTCACCAACTTCAACCATGCCATTCCCACATTCTGGCATAGTAATGAGATGTGTCGCTTCTGGCTTGTTCATTAGGCACCTGGGCATGTTCTTCGTAATGAAATCTCCGAACTGTTTGAGACTACAGCCACTGAATGCTCTTGGAGTTATCGAGCTGTGGTAACAAGCGAGAAAAAAAACCAATATCATAACAGGCAAGGAATGCAACAAGTTTTGGCATGCAAGATTAGCTTGAAACAAAACATTCTGGGGACCAACTGTTCCACTAGAGTGGCACTTAGTAGTGGTCCTATTCCCTGCAGTAGTGGCAAATACCCCATTCATTATTTAAAACGCTGAGAATTAGGGAACCACCGAAGAAATGGTAATAATTCCAGATGACTGAATTACTTGAGTAATGCATCACAGTAAATCATATACTAATTTAAATTACTTTGCTACCAACCACCTACTAGGATTTTCTTGAATTGCAATTTCAACACAAGTGAACATGCAAACAATAGTAGATCAGGGAATTAGGTCAAGTATCAAGTTTGCTTATGAGTGACATTTCCATGATTACTGTGAACTCATGAGTGCCATTTTTGCTAATTATGTGTGACCAGCGCTTAATTTGAGCTGGTGGATGCAGGTGGGGCCCACCAACACTCGTTTTTGGGAACTGGTACTTATGCTTTTTGGGTCACACTTTGATCCGCAGCAAAAGAGGGAAAAACACAAAAGGCAAAAAGAAGGAGAAAGACGGAAAAACTGTGACAAAGAAAGAAAGAAAGGCTGAAAAGGAACTTCGAGCAGTGTGATAATGGGGCAGGGGGTGTCTGCAGGTGAACAAAAAAGGCATGGGGTTGAATTAGGACTGTACAGTCTTGGTATTCGGCACCTCAATGTTCAATAGCACCAATGGCGGACTTCTGACCAAACATTTGGGCACTGACACCAATGATTTTACCTATTAAGCAGTCTGTGTGACACATTGAGTGACACCTAATTACGATCTGCCTCTGGAGAAATTAATTACCCTATGTAGTACCAACCTAGGAATAACAACTGAAGGAACTATCCACAGCAATAGCAGGAATAGCTCAAGAGTTGAAATTTTGCCCATGTCCAAATTTATGATGCAGCCTCTCTCTCTGATCCTGGTCTGCTCCACCAATAAATTCTCCAGGCATTTGGCAAAACTCTGCAGGCATGACAAACGCTTGAGATGTACAGAAAAAATATGAATTTAATTTTCTCATTAACTTGTGTTGGGCTGAGGGATGTTTAAGAGGGGATGGATAAAATAGGTGTTTTAAAAAAATATGGTGTCCTTCATACTAAAAGAGAGTGCCCTCATGCATGCACTCCTGCCTCACTTTCTACTCCTAAGCTCCGACAAAATCCAGATGCCTGCAGTCCTCCCTCAGATAAATTATATGTCTACAGCATCTGTCGAGGCCTCAGGCGGCAGGAACAGAGTGTTGCCAAAATCCACAGGAGCGAAGCAAGCCCCAAACCTGCCGAACTACCTTGCTAGCACTGGGCCCGCAAATGGTGCACGCATTTCTGCAGCTGGCACTCTTGGTTTGCACTGACGCTTCTGAACTCCCTTACTGCACTCAAAACTAAAGCCTTCACATTGCACTCGGACCTCCCAGTGGCAGGTGCATTAACCCGCCGGCCTTTCATATTGGAATTTGAACTGCCTGTCACTTTGATTTCACTATTACCCCACGGGACTAGCATCATTGTAGAACTGGACCCCGTGATCTCTGGTCGCCGCCCCAGGTACATAACACATAACCCCACTGGGCTAGCTTCCCAGCAGTCGAGCCTGTGACCCGCGGGCTGCACCCAGATCTCCGCCGCAGGCGCCCGAACCCCCCTGAAGATGCTGCCCGGCTCCATCCAGATCTCCGGGGAGAGCCTGTCCAGCGCCGAGGTGAAGGACGTGGTGAAGAGCCTCCGGGAGAACTCGGTGCGCCTGCTCTCGCTGCGCGGCTGCCGCCTCTCCGACCGGGACTTCGGGCGCATCTGCCGGGGCCTGGCCGAGTCCCACTCCCTGGCCCAGCTCAACCTCAACCTGGGGGTGGTGGGCAGCCTGGAGCGGGTGCGCCTGCTGGCCGAGGCCCTGCAGACCAACCGCTCGGTGCAGTCCCTCTTGAGAGTATGAATGACTCTCTGATTACAACAGATGCGTGCGTATAGCGCCTAGTACCGCCAGCTGTATTACTTATTGCAGGTTCGTACATAATCTGTTTTTTGTAAGCGGGGGAATTGCTGTGACCGGAGACATTGCACAGTAGCACGGTGCCGGGGAGGAGCGGATGAAGACTTATGACACTTCCCCATGGACGGATACCGCTACGAAGTCGCCCTCCCCATGGGCGGGTCTGGGATCGCATCCGCACTATTCAAGCCGGGAATGCGATGGGGGGGGGGGGGGGTGTCCCAAGACACCCGGCAAGCGATACCAGCAACCCCACGCGGCCGGCCGATGTCCCCCCCCCTAAACAAACGGCGCATCCCTCATTCTTGGCCGCCCTGCGGCCTGGCAGCGCTCGAATCGCACCACGATAATGGCCTACAACCCCGCCGCAGCGCCCCTCCGAGGCGCTGGACCCCACTTGCGCCCCCCCCCACCCGTGGCCATCCGAGCCACAGGGCCCCGTCAACCTGGTCATGCCCAGGGACAGGGCCGGGGTGGGAGGCGGTTTGCAAGTCTCACCGTTGTTCGCTGTTGTAGGAATCGCACGACGACGTAGGGGACCCGAGCGAAACCGCATGGTGGGACGTGGACAGGAGGGGCGAAATCGCGTGTCCAGGCTGTAGCGGCAGGAAACAGAGGAGGAACTGGGCGAGGGGGCCTCCTAAGTAGGGGGGGCAAGCCGCGCCCCCCGCCCCCCAAAGGCCCGCCTCCCGCTCCAACTAAAGGGAGTAATACCTTAGTGGGCGTAGCCTCGCGCGCGAGGCAGCAAAGGGGAAGGTTCCGACGGGCGGCCACTAACATGCTGCCCTGCTGATGTCCCACTGCTTGGGACGCGGGCAGCGGCATTTCCTCTCCTCCGAGATAGCACCCTCCTTGATATTTTGAACACCAAAAAGGGGGCAGTATCTCTAGGGAGGGGAGAGACAGGAAGTCGGCACCAAGGGGAGTTAACCAGGAGCTCTCAGCAGGACAGTGAATGGCAGAGAATGAAAGAACCTGCAGTGATACAAAACAAAGGCAGAAAAGGACAGGTCACTTAACAATGCCAAAGGTATATTAACCAGATAATCTTTGTATAATCTTATGCCTTTGTGTGCCCACACAAACTTACTCAAGGACCAGCAACACCTTTCCTTAAGTCAGGAATGTAAATCAGACAGGGGTTGCAGCCCCTCTCGAGGGGATAACAAGTGAAGAGTTTCAGACTGTTAGGTGCCGATTTGATGGAAAGCAGATGCTAGCTGGCAGTGTCACAACGACTCAGGATTTATCAGAACACGAAACAAAAAGGCTCCTCAAAGTCGTTAGTTCCCAAAAGAGCTTTTTTCAATCCGCTTACTTCTGTGGGTGTAGGCAATAACGGTAAAAGAAAACCCAGTACTTACCTTTCCCTTCGCTCACGTTCCGCAGGAAGGAGGGAACAATCCACAAGGTTAGGTACGTCCCGTATCCTTGATTAACAGCTGGTAGCTGCAAGAGAATTGTGCTCTCTGAAATTGTTCTCCGTTGTAAGCACGAATAAAAAATAAAAAAAATAAAGAATGCTCGGAAGTCTCTTACGCGCTCTCTGCGCGTCTTAAAGGTAGAGCGTACCTTTCAACATTAACGTCTCTCAGGATTCCCAAAGGTTAATAAATCAGTGGCTGGAAGTTCTGGTTATGCAAAGGGAGACAGGGAAGAACTTTAAAGAAATCAATGCGGTATTGCGCGGCTTCTCTGGGGTAAATCCATGACAATGGAAAACGCGATCTCTCTCGCGTCCGATATCCGGGATTCTTGATGGCGGGAAAAACACACAGTCTTTTACTAGCAAAGCACGTCCTTGCGCGAATTCCCTGGGAGAGTCTCAGAGGCCCGAAATAGTATCAGGGATATTGCCAGAGTTCGAGAGTCGATTCTCAAAGGAAAATAACACACTCAACGGTGCGCGACAAGCAGGAGCTTCAAACGTAGGTGTTGCAATTAGGACCAGGCATCAGGTATTGCAATCAGGAACAGGGCGGGGCTTCAACAGGAAACAAAGCCAAGCTCAGGGAGGCGGGTGTTCCTTGCTTATAACCCATACTCCACAGCTGTGTTCGCCAGGAAGTCTGGGAAGGCACACAAGAGACCTCTACTCTGATGCATTGTGGGATACGTAGTTGAGTTAGGGCCTGAAGTGAATGTCTACCTGTAACAGCATCTCTTCACAAATGCCGTGCTCCCTAACGTTTAGGTAGAAATAAACTTCCCCCCTACCTCCTTTCAGTTGCATGCACCACTCACTCCAGCCTCCTTCAGTGCTTTATCTTGTCAGGTTGATACATCAGTTCCTCCATGCACGCTCCAGCAGTGCTCCCTCAGTCCAAACTACCGCACTCCCTCTAGCCAAGCTATGCAGAGAGCCACTGCTTGATTTGTAAACAAAATAAGTGCCAGGGCTCTCATCAGGAGGCCACTGCAGCTTGTACCATACATTGCCCTGCCATGCTGCCAATGGTAGTAGCAACACAACTACAAACCATCACACTCCTACAAGTGTGACCATTCGGACTGTTCTAGGCCCCCAAAGTTATAAGAATGGTTGGGCGGCAGATAATAGTCACTGTTAATATACACTGAATTATAAATTGACTGTTGTTTTGGTCAACTCAGACAGTGCCACCTTGAGGCAGACAGTTGCAAGCACCGGTGTTGACAATTATGTGCTGGTACCGAGCACCTGAAACCACGGCTCAAATTAAGCACTGCAAAGTTAGAGCCCAAGTTCCACAGGTTTTTCTAAACCAATTTTTATTGAATTCTACAGTGTTTTGTAGTGCTGGCACATAACAGCAGACACACCTTTGCAAGGCATAAGGGAATAGCACATGAATGAGACATACAGGTTAATTCAGGTTTCAAAATAAATGTAAGGAGCATTGCAAGTGAGGGTATGAGTTCTACAGGTATTGGCTCAGACGGGATGTGAATCCGGGTTAGCATAGATGAAGACAATGCAGTACGTAAACGAGAAACACAAACAGTAAAGCACAGACCTGAAGAGTCTGCAGTAGTGAGCCGATGCAATGACAGCAAGTTATACAAGGACACTGGTGTACGCATCTAGTTTCTGTTGCCCCCCCAAAAAAATCTCCATGAAGCATCGGAATTATGAAAAGTGTGTTCGCCCTTCTGGGATCCTTGGTAGTAGGAAGGGTGGAATGGTGGCTGGTGGTCCGTTCGTTGCAGTCAGTGTGGGTGGGACTATATATATGGGGGGGCGATCATCATCTCAGAAGTGTTGTTGGAAGGCAATATTCGGTTCATCCCAATGTGTCCCAATAGGGTGTTTGGGAAGTCCCCTGGCCTCCTCTCTTCCAGGACCGCAGACTCCATCTCGGCCCACTGCAGGATGGTTGGGCACCAATGTGAGAGGGGACCCAGATGTAGTGTCCGGATGGACACGTTCTAGCGTTTCGCCCTGTATAACACCCTGTATAACACCCACCCATCAAAGGTGTCACCGGTCAGGTGACCCTGCTAATAATAGGGGCTGGGCAGACGCGCCCAGGGCCAGTTCCAGTATCGCACTACTGCATCTGTGTGGTTCGTTTAACCCAGCATGTGGGCCTAGGGCCCAAAACACCACAATGGCGATGAGGGGATTGGCCCCGTTTGTGAGCTGGCAGCTGTTCCTTGTGGGGAGAAGAATGGGCTGGTCATAAGTCACCACCTGCCAGCATCACAACGATCTAGATAGAGAGGGAATAAAGTCTCCTGGGAAGTTAACATGACGGTGCCCACCAGCAAGGCCCTGTAATGCCCACCTGCATGCCCTGCAGCCTCTTCCATGCTGACCTGCCCTGAGGACAGAAAGTTAGAGAAGGTAAAGTGCTGAAGGTAGAGCTGTGTGCCTTCCATGCCTGAGGTGCCTACATGCACTACCGGTTCCAGCGCAAAAGAAGTGAGCAGCACCGGAAGACGTGAACCAGCACCCCGCACCTAGAACAGTCATACAGGGCGAGCAGCCTGATCCCAAGTGGCAGCGATCACGAAAGAAGAGAAAATATCTCAAGCCAAGCTACGAGACAAGAGGCACGTCGGCCGCAAGCTGAGGCCTCAACTGGAGCGGAGGTAAGAAGGAAAACTAATCGCTCGGCTGTTCCTGCATGGCGTCACCCCCCTCAGCGACTGTCCGCATCTCCAGCCAGCATGACTGTGCCGGCGCATGGCGCAATCAAAGCCGGCAGAATAGGACGAGGCTCCGCCTGCCTGTAGGGCGCGCTCAACCTTTAGCAGAACAGACTACTGCCAGGGGACACAGAAAGCCTGCAATAATCTCGTGACCCTGTCTGTAACAGGCATAGAGACTGTAGAGGCCCGTGGCGCAGTCAAGGAGAATGCTGCCGAAGCCTGTGCTGGGAAGAAAAACCGGCGCTACAGCGCCTTAGTAGCGGCAACTTCTGCCCCTCCAGCAAGCAAGCCGCTCTGCCACACCAACGAGCCCACACGGCAAGATGGGCTAAAGCATTTGTAACCGCAGAGCCCGGTGAGCAGCACCAGGTGACTGAATAGCTGCACTCAAACCTGTTGATTATCAAAAGCCATGCCGTACAGCGCAAAGTCAGCAGTGCTCACACATACCTCTGCAACAGCCCACTGCAGCAACGATGACCTCCTGCTCTGCCTGCGAAAGCTGGGACCTGTAGTTCCACGAAGCCAAGAATGGTAGCTGCAGTGCCACCTGGTGGTGTCTCGCGGCATCAGATCTTTAAGTGGTAATAGCCAGCTATCGCCTAAAGCAAATTCCCCGTGCCAAAGTGAAGGCACCACAGAGACTACCCAGAAGAAGGACCACAAGCCTCCTCCATGCAAAAGGGTGTTCTGTGAATGAAGGAAGGAGTGGTTACCCCGTGAGAGACTCATCTGCAAGCCAGTATGGCAAGATGTGGAAAGGCAGCATTGCCAACAGGACTGCTGATTTGCCTGAGAAAGATGTCAGCCACATGAGCCCTACAATGGGCAAGAAAGAGAACAAGCAATGCCCCAACACATAGCCACACATGGTTAAACACAGACTAGGAAAGAAAAGAATTACATTGTCAGCGCAAATAGAACTGTATACAAGCTGGACTATGCAGCTATTTTACCGCACATATCCTGGAGGGTACGCCCCCCTCCCAGGGGAATCCTGCTGTTACTGCAGGACTGACAAAACATGTGCATCCTGACACACTGGCCGTACTCTGCCGCAGAGGAGTAAGGAGAGAGACTGAGCAAACGTGACATTTACACTCAAGTGAGTTACCTATCCCTTGCAGGTCAAGAGCCTGTAACACCACGCACAAGGGAAAGCTCAAAGAAGAAAAGGAGCAGCATAACCCACAATGTCAGCAAAGTTGCCCTGCCCCCAGCGGAAGTAATAGCAGTTCCCCAAAGACTGTAAAAGCCCGCAAATTCTGTTTTCCCTGTAAAGGAGCACTACGTGCTGACCAGAAAGAGGAGGCCACACAACAAGAAAGAACCACCCCCGAGGAGAGAAGTGAGCAATACGCAACCCTGGTGCGCCACTGCAAGTGAGGAAACCGCTCCACTTGCCCCTGATGGTGAACAGCCACCACCGCAAGAAAGAGAGAGTCAGAGGAAAGCAATGCTGAAGACCACAGGGAGATCCTCTACATCTCCACCATGCCACCGAAGCCCAGCAGTGGGCCGAAGACAGCAGTGTTCTCCTTCACACTGCCTCAAGACGTCCCTAGAAGCCCAAGACAGGCAAGAGGAAAGTCACACACCCCACGTAGCAAGCCGCCACCACAACGTGCGTTCTGACAAAGGCGACATGTGGCCGGACGCCACAGTCACATAGCAAGCATGGAGCACGTCACTCCAAGTGACCATCCCTGCCAAGCATGCCCAAACGGAGGCAGGATCAAGCGCCACAACGGCGCAGCCTCGAGGTGTAAGCACAAAGCCCTCAAGTGAAGAGAGGAGGAGCATCGTGAAATCCCTGAGGAGGGGATGGTGCCCATGAAAGGTCCTCAAGAGGAAGAAGCAAGTCCTACCAACAGGACAGATCTGCAACAGGTCCGCAGAAAAGAAAAGATTGTCCCAAGAACCGGACACGACCAGTAAGATGTCCATGTGGCGCAAACATGAGACAGGTGGCAGTAAGCCACATCCACGTGAGGAACCTGGTCACAAGGAGAAGAAGAGTGTGGCTGGATGCCACTTAGCGAAGGAGACGAACGTGGCATGACGCCACTCTGCAAAGAAAGGAAGAAAGAACAGTGACACAACGCCACAGGGCAGACAACCACCACAGGTGTGCAAGGAGGAACAGAGAAGAGCGACAGGACAGAGGACTTGTGCCAGCACTTGCCAAGGTGTTCATCACCTCATGCCAGTGACCAGACTGCAGAGACATCACTGGAGACAGCTTCACGGGAGGACCAACAGTAAGCCGCTAGCAAGAGCGATCTGCGTCCAGGCCCCGCGCTTTGCAGTTTGACCGTCCTCTCACCTTTTACTGGCTGCCTGGCATCGATAGCACCACGCCTAACAAGTGCACCTGCTGGAAGACAACTGCAAGTGGCCACGAAGTCTCTCCAGTCCTCCTCACTCCACGAGGTCACCCAAGGCAAGAGATCGCCGCCTGTTGCCCAACTGAAGGAAAATTACTGTGTTCATCATTGTCATCCAGGTGTATCATCACCAAGGACGTCAAAGGAGCATCGTACCACCAGAGTGGATCCCAACACTCCAGACAACCTGAGTTCAATGAGGCTAGCCACCCAGGAACCTTCTGTGTGCCGCAGTCAACCTGAAGCCTGCCGAAGTAGAGCATACCCGACCATTGGAATATCCACCCTTAGGGTTATACAAGGCTTGGCTGTGGCCCTGTTGGGAGTTCTGCAGCGACCCCTCAGCGTGGCCTACGAAATGCCCCCACAGCCCACACGGTCACCTGGCAATCCAGGGGCAAGGGCCTCGATGGAGTTCCTGTGAGAGGGGAGTACGGATAGGAGAGATGAGTCGGCAGCAGCTCCACGACAGGCACGGGAAGCATGGAGGTCACAGAGGAAGATGGGTCACCCAAAGACCATCGGAGGAAGGCATAGAAACTGAGCCCTGACGGCGAGAACACCCAGACTGAGGCACCACCCTCTGCAGCTACATTTGTGACTTGGCTGTGGTCCTGTTAGCAGTTCCTCAGCGACGCCTTCGCGTGGCCTACGCGAAGCCCACACAGTCCACGCGGTCCCATGGCAGCCCGGCAGGAAGGCCCTCCAGGGAACTCTAGTGAGAGAGGAGTCCAAGCAAGAGAGGCAAGTCCGAAGTTGCTCAGCTGTCAGAAGCAGGAACGATCATCAAGTACGTCGCCTCCAAGGGAAGGCCGCATCCACCAAGTTTATCCTCAACAGCTGGTGGCTTGTCGTCCACCGGAACCAAAGAACCAGCTGGATCTCCAAAGTGGACTCCACCACTGCTCCAGTTCCACCACTATTTTGAACTTTGTAAATAGACTCCAACACAATGAGAACAGGCCGGTCTTAACCACGTTGCCAAGGCGGACTAGAGCATCCCGACCATGCGGTCCCAAGGTCCAGCGCTGCCTGGCAGATGACCTAAAGAGACTCACTTGGTGCTGTGTATTATTTATTTGTTTTCCTGTAGGTTGGACTTTTGTTTGGTTCTTTTTATTAAAGTTTGGGAGGGATGTAGTGTCCGACTGGACATGTTCTAGAGTTTTACAGTGTATAACACCCACACTAACACCCACCGATCACAGGCGTCACCGGTCAGGTGACCCTGCTAATAAAAGGCGCCGGGCGCATGTGCCCGGGGCCAGTTCCAGTATCGCACTACTTCGTCTGTGTGGTTCGTTTAACCCAGCATGTGAGCCTAGGGCCCAAAACATCACACCAGGAAAAAAGACTTCCACTTCAAGGCTTTATACAATTCTTTGTGGACGAGAGGGTGCCCGGGGTATAAGTCCCATTAAGCACAGAGTTGCTAGAAGAATAGGGTTCGGAAATGCTTGAGCAAACCAGGAAATCCTCCTTTTCCTTTCCTAGTTCCGTGTGTGAGTAGCTCCAGGCCAAGTTTTTTTCTTTGGTTTATAGAATTTGTAGTCCTGTGGATACCATCACCAAATTTAACAGTTTATTTTTCAGAATAAGAAAAAACTGGACTGGAAGAACTTATGGGCATGGATGCAACATAGTTGCTACTAAGTAGCTCCATTTGTTATGCAAGAACGTGTGCTAGTCCTCATGTTTTAGTTAACAAAGTAGGAGTTTGCAGTTCCAGCATGCAAAGGGTCTGTCAGTTAAGAAGCCAGCATTGATTGAACTGTGATACCGGCACATGCCATCACTCAAAGACTTTAAAGAGCGGCCTTGGAGCGCTACAATTATTCTGTGGGGGTTTGACACATTGCTTATTGAGAGTTCTCCCTTTGACATCATATCCTTTGTAAATAAATAGAGCGCCGATCATGAGCTTCAGGTAGTGGCTAGAAACTGCTTCCTCTATTCCGCTTAATTGTTTGACACTCTAATAGTGATCTACAGTCACCATTATCAGACTAAAGGGTAGAGTAACAGGTTATATCTGCAAAACAGACTCACAATTCAAATACAGTAAAATATGGTCCTGGTGCAAGTGCACCTGTATGATAATCACATGCCCATTGATTCACCCAGACCCATTTGACTTCTCTCCCCACTCCCTCATCCTTTTTCATTAAATAGTGCGTCAGTCAAATTAACGCCAACAGATAGTGATTATAAGGCCAGAGGATCCCTGCCAGAACTTGGCTTAGTGTGATGTGTCTCTCACTTCCATGCACGTGTCGCACTCAAGGTCGGTCTAGACTAGAGGCTTCCGAATAGCCCCAATCCATCTCCTCTGCCTTACGCTGTTCTGCTAAGAGGACTAACTGCGGCTCAGTCCATTAAGTCATAGTCATACTCATTCCACCATCAGGCTATCAGTGCTCAGTGGAAAGTCATTTCCAGGGCCTTAGCCACGGGGGACATTTGAGGGCCGGGCCAGCCCAGAATAATCTTTGGGCCCCAAAACGAGTAAGTTAGATGGCACACTTTAGAGGCGCAGGAGTTTAGTAGGTAAATGAGCAATACAAATCCCTTTAAGAGTTTATTCATCTTGTTACATTTGCGGCATGTTCCAAAACGTTTTACATATCAGTCAGTCTGTCTTCCGACAAATTCCTTCTTTTAACATGAAAATGTTGTTTACTTTTCTTCCTTTGGAAAGCGAGAGGATTGTTTAAAGTGAACTATGTGACAATCTGTCTGTGGTATAGACGGGGCCACTAGAATTAGACAGCAGCTGAGGCCCACATTGTGTGGCAGTGTTTACTAATTTATGTGGCAAGAAAACTCATATGTTGCGCCTTAATGATCCGCATTTTTTAATAGTATCACTTGATTCTTTTTTCATGGTTTACACTTTAGCACTGTCTGGGTAAAAGGTTCACCTCATTTGTACCGGTTCCACATCAAAATACAGCTGTATGTAACTAAATTGTGCCCGTTCGACCTTTGTGAAGGGCCTTCCATTGCTCTGAGTCTGAAGCACGATGCAACATTTTTAGTAAATGTTGATTCGTTTCAGCTAGAAACAAAATTAGTTTTTGGTAAAATCTGCAGAATATGCAGCAGATTATTGATTATGTGGGGAATGCGATACATTCATAATTATGCTAAAAATGTAGCAGCACAGAATCGCATAGTTTCATGGGTGCAGAATCTCATAATTCCAGTGGCATTATGCACAGGAAGTGCAAAAAGAAATACTGTACTGTCCCTTTGTTTGTAATTTACAAAAACATAATATACCTGTATATGAACTGTACACATATTTCAACATAAACCAGCAGTACATGTTGTTTATTAATTCTGAAGTGTGATGGAAACAAAGACTTTAGGAAGATCAAAAAAATCTTGGTGGTAAAGGTGGGGAATATTGTATTGTATTGTATTGCCTCTTTGTATAGAGCGTACTAACCCTATGTGTGGCACTGAAGTGCTTAACTACATTGGCAGCAAGCTACACCCTATAGGGTGGTGTGTTTGTTGTCTGCTTTGTGATTCAATGTAGGAAGTGTGTTCATGTTGTGCTTGATGACCACAGAGGTGCGGTTATTGTGTTATGGCTTGAAGCATGTAGCAGTGTGATGGATGATAAGGTGTTAGAGACACAGGCACATAACCTATCCTTTATAGTTTTTCAATCACTGGCCGCTTTGAACAGCTCCACAGGCCATGTTTGTGATATTTCTTATGATTATGGTTTGCTTAGCTGGTTACTTCACAGGGAGATTAACTTACATTTCAACTCAGCAAGGCATCTTGCTGCACTGCAGTGCGTGAAAGGCAGAGAGCAGAAACTTGCCATATTTACAAAGATATGGCACATTTTGTTACTGCACTGGGAGCAGATTTACTTACATTGCAACTCAGCAAGGCATCTTGCTGCACTGCAATGCATGAAAGGCAGAGAGCAGAAACTTGCTAAATTTGCAAAGATATGGCACATTTCTACTGTCTTCTAGTGCTGTCACCCTATGTGCTGCCTAGCACCTACACAGGCACCCTTAAACCAAGGTGCATGGGTGTCTGTGTTACAGGCAGGATTGTTTTTGTGCACGAAGGTGCAACTTCCTGCACAAAAACAATTGTTAGAGGCATATCCCTCCTTCTATGTGTGCTGTAGAATGCAGCACATAACAAGGAGAAATAATGATATTTCTCCTCATTGTACCTCACTGGGGAAGGTGTAGCATTTTGATACATTCCCAGGTTTACTAGCTTTAGTAAATCTAGGAATGCACCAAAATCATAGGTCAGCTCTCCTTAATTTACCTAGTTATCAATAGTAATTTTCTGGTTGGGTGTTTCCAATCTGTGTATTGTAAGCTAAAGATTCAGCTTGAGGGTGCGACTGTCTTTCTAGGTTTTTTGCCAGGATGTGTGCTAGTATAGTTGTCTTCATAATAGCAATGTTTTTAATTGTCTTGTGCTGTGTATAGGCTTCTGAATGCTTCTAATGATGGCTGGTAGTGTGTTCCAGAGTTTGGTGGCATGTGCCGAGAAAGCAGTGTGTCCTACGGATTTCTCATGGCAATGGGGTATAAGTGGTGCAAGCTTGGTGCGTAGTGTCCTGAATTGTTGGTATTGATTGAATTCAGCTTGTAATTAATAACTATCCTTTTCCTTGGAGACTCTATGAACAATGCAAAGTGCCTTGAACATTGTCCTTTTTGCTATAGGTAGCTAGTGGAGGGATTACAAGACAGGAATCATGAGTATGTGTTCTCTTGGGTGAAGGTAGAGAGGAAATGTTGCAGCAACATTTTGGGTGAGTTGTATTTTGCGTATCATGAATGAGGGTCTGCCAAGGTATAGACTGTTGGCATAGTCACACTTAGCGATTAAGAGTGAGATAATAGCATGCAGTTTCTGTTGGTATCCAAGGAGGCAACATAATATTTTCATTGTGTAGAAGGCACTCTGTTTTATTTAGTTAAAATATGGTATCAAATATAGCTCCGAATCGAGTTGCTTCTAGGTTTATGACTTATCTTGGTATTGTTGGAGGTGCTTCATGTTCCTTGGGTCATATGGCATTAGGCTGGTATTTATGTCATTGTCTACAGGTCATAAGCTCTGTCTTAAAGGTATTTAGCTTTAGATGGTTATTCATCTACCATGTGTTTATAGTCCAAAGTCAGTCATCAAGTTTTAAATAGTGGAGGTCTTCCAGACCATCCATTAAAAAAAATGATTGGCTCTCATCTACATAGCTGTAACAGGTAAGTAAGTAAATTAACAAAAACGTTTTGTTAGATTAATTAGAATTGTTGCAATATAAAATACAGTTATAAATAGAATTCATTAAAACAATAAAAACTTCTTTGTGGCGGCGGAATGGTCTAAATGCTTGTACTCCATAATTGTATCAAGTGAGGTTGATTTATTCAGATTTGGTAACTAAGTTAGGTATGGAGTGAGGAGCTGAAATGAAAGGTGGTATCAACACTAGTTTGCTGTGACAACTGAGAGGAAAATAATTCAATGGGCATTAGCTGAACTCCCTTTTCACCTTTCACATATGGTGTGTCAAACAAGAATTGTCTGTGTGAATGGATGGCACAACTGCACAGGAAATTGAGTCATGTTGTGTTTAAGCCAGCAACTTTCATGACATTTCCTATTCCTGACACATGAGTGGTTGTCACTATCCAAACCTACTAGTCATGCAGAAGCAATGTTCAATCAGGAAACTCCACATTCCAATATGGTATTGGGCTTTGATTAGCCGCTTGCGCTGGGGCCAAGTTATAACAAGCCAGGTACAATTTATATTTGACTGGCATTGCTCCAGCCTACACAGGCCTATTTGAAATATAGCCTGGTGAGTTCATATATCTGCTTAATAGATTGTGATTTTGTTTGCAGGAGTCAGATAATTTGTTAGGTTAATGTGCCTTCTGCAGAGGGGTGAAAATACCCTAACTAGCAGTAGTGGGAAGCTGAAATGACCCAATATAGCCTGCCATGTCACAAGTGCTGCTATAACAGACTATCTTTCAAACATGGTTTAATATCGAGATAACCCTGCCAGGGTTAATGCACTGAGTATTCACCTCCTTGAACCAAGCACTGTGGAAACCATAATTAGGGTATCTGAGACTGAAAGCACATATATTATAATTGACCTCTCTAGAAATCTCAAGGGAATCATTGATGGGCAGTAAGATGTGGATGTCTCTAAATTTTTTTAATCAAATAAATCCACAAAGTTGTTGAAACGGGCCATGAATGACATAGGATCCAAAGTGGTAGAGGGGATAGTAGTCTGTGCAATGACCTTTGACAAGCACTTCGGTCTGTTCTTTGCAAAATGCACAAGTGCTCCGATATGGGAGTATTCAGCTCTGAGGATTTGGTCTTTCTACTGTTTTCTTGCTTTGCAAAACCTAGTCAAACTCAGGTGAGATGCTGCGTGTATCCAATCTTTTTCCCATGTTCTGACAATCTTTCTTTCTCCATAAAGATCTTTAGAGAACCAGGGTCTGGAGGGTTTAGGGCTGGATAGTTTGCATTTGAGGAGAGCACATTTGTCTATAAGGAATTCCATGCAGGAGTTGTGCTTGGTGACCTTGTTAATATTAGGGGTGGGCGGAATTTGCGGAATTAACCTTCGCAAATTATCGCGAGAATGTTTAAAATTATCGCAAACAAGCAGAAATATCGCGAAGATGCGGAAGTTTTTTTCCGGCATGTTCGCGAGATTTTCTGCATGGTTGCGGGTCGCCAACTTACCCATGTGGTTGCTTGCGGGCGCGGCCATCTTGTTTTGAGTTGTTCTCGCGGTGCATGATCGCGAGAAGAAAGACGTGATCGCGCGACGCATGACGTCACTGCGGGCGCGAACTGTCGCGAGACAGCGCAAATGGCTAAAAACAATACAACATCTCATGGAGAACGCGACCGGATCAAGAAAACTTGTCGGCGAACGCAGGGATTCAGGTAAGGCGATCGCGCGCGCGCGAGAATGTATCATTTTACAGCGCGAGCAAGAAACAAATTATCGCCAAGCTGCGGAAACCGGAATTTTTGACATTTTCGCGCTCTCCGCGGAACGCAAAAATGTCAAATTATCGCAATTTCCGCGAACGGAACGAAATTTTTGCCCAGGCCTAGTTAATATCTAGTTGAGGAGTAATCAACATGAGGTTGGGAAGTGCCATGTTGGCTTCTGTGTTTGCACGTATGTTTTGGTATGCAAACCTGTAAGGAAGAATGGAATCTGCTTTTGATTAGACCAGTTGACCGGGATAGAGTCATTGTAGGAAGCTAGCTCTGTCTAATCTATACCAAAGTAAGGTATAGTGTGTACAGAGTCCAATGGATCCCCAGAGGTTTACAGAGGCTGAAGTAGATAATACCAAAAGCTCTATTGGCCGTAGTGTGGTTGAGAAGATAGGCTTATCAGAGGGCTGTGTGAAGCATTTGTTGTATACACTCAGGCAAGAAATGATTAAAATCACTCAAAGACTGAATCCAAAACCAATTTCTTTATATAAAAACGTATTAATTTTGTTATTTTATTTTAGAACCAAGAGGAACTCAGTTGCAGGCAAATAACAATCTCAAGAACAGCAATACTTTTCAAATACATTAGGCATTGTGTTGTAAAGGCATATACGTACTTTAAAGGAGTATTAAAATGCTTTGGTGATGACAATCAAGCTACATCAAACATAACAAACATGCAATGTAATCCTAGGAAAGGAAAACAGGTATGTACATTTACCAGTAGGTAGATAACATACAAATACAAACTTAGGGGGTTTAGACCAACACTGGGCAAGGGTCAGATAAAGATAGATACTGCAGCACCAGCAGTACTAGGGCGACCGGGTGTAGAGGTCACTGGGCCCAATGATAGTCAATAGAGATTGGGGGCATGCACAAGAGGTGCTGGTTGCAGGAAGTACCTGTGGTTTCAGGGCACAGACCTCTGGGGGTTAAAGCAAGCACAGGGAGGCCGCAAGGCAGCACCAACCATACACCACCATACTAGATAGAGGCCCTCTCCCACTTGTCTGGTGGTGGGTACAGGGTGAGACGACCTTGGATTAGATGGTGTGAGATATGAGAACTGAAACTTATTTTGTTTTATATTTCACTGTCCAGCTGCATCTGCTTGGAAACTTCCACTGTGGGTATGCCTTTGTCCGGTCATGAAAAGTACATAATGTATCTTTTGCTCGTTGATTTCAGTCCTCTCTTCAGCTCTCCTAGCGACTGGGCAGACTGGGCTCCGCTCTGAGTGTATATGAATAAACAGGTATTGGTTTCTATTCTCTACTGTCTGACCGACTCTTCATTTGGTATGGAAGGCTGAGAGGTGGTAATTAGTTACCTGGGTGACCCTAAACGGGCCACTTCCTTCAGTTTGTGCCCGACCTGGGACCCTTTTGGGTGATTGATCCATCCCCTTTCCGAAGATGTGGGGAGGCCGAGGACATCGTCAGGTCGGACTGACAGTTCAGGGATCCCTTCACAAAGAGTTTCTGCTACTTGCAGCTGTCCATTCTGTCCCGCCAGACGGTGCCTCGTCCAGTAGTCATCCTTGAATCTGACCATTTGCTCTGAAGAGTCGGCAGTTGAGAACTGGTTCATTTGTGCTGCTGATATCATGTGAGTTTGTTTTGGTTCTTAGCGGTTATGGTACCATTGTGGTTTGAGGTTGGTACGGTCTGAGGACCGTTTTTGATAAAATTATTAGCAATTACTTTGCTAGGTAAAAATAACGAACTTATTTTCCTAAAAAAAAAAGAAACCTTGTTTTAGTAAAATCTTGTATTCGTGTTGCTGTTCTGCAGATGCCTGATTGGAAGAAGCTCAGGCAGGGCCTCCTGAAGGCAGCCCTAATTTTGGCAAAAATATACGAGTGACAATGCTGAGTTGCAGTGGCCGTTGACGGGCACTTTTGATGAATATAACATTGTTTTTTTACATGAGCAATTATTTAAGAAAAGAAGTTGACACTCCATGTTTGATTCCCTCGGAACTTTCAGAAGGAGGCTAGACAGAGATGGTTAAAGATGGAACGAGATCCACGGAAATGGAAAATGCAAACATTGACACAGAAAGCTGTGGCATATGATAGAGAAAAACTAGAGTCAGGAATTGAATGCGAAGATAGGAGAGTTTGATTGCATATTGATAAGTCTTATTTGACTGAAGAAGAAGATGATACTTTTGTAGGGGAGTTGCTTGATACTCGACCCCTGCCTCCTTATGCCCCGCAGAGTATATATCCCGCCATTTCTTTATATTCTAAGCAGCCTATTACATCTGGTTCAACTGTTCCGGTATCTACGGCTGGTGTTTCAACTGCTTTAACTACGGCACCTCCCGCTCCTTCTTTGTTCTTGCTATCTTTGGCAACAGTGACTCTCAGTACATCAACTGTCTCGATTCCTGTATCTTCTGTTCTTCATCCTGCAGTGCAAGCGCCAGCAACGATTGTACCTGTCACTTCTGTTGTTTCTCCTTCCATGGTTTTTCATCCTCCAATCCCTTTGAAGATTGAGTCAAAGGTGTTGTTGTAGCAAGCATATAGGGGGAATAGATGAGTTGGTCCTTCTAGACAGCCTTCGATGACACCTTTAGGGCCAAATCAGTGTTCGTACTGTAAGGAGGAGGGTCATTGGCATAGCTAGTGACCTGTGCTTTTACAGAAAGTTGCAGCTCCCAGAGGGTGTGGTTCTGGTGGAAGAGGTTGTGGACAGAGAAAGCGTAGAATGTTATGGTTTAACAGGGTTGTACTGATAATAACTATTTTGATGACCCTCGTGATGGCCAGTATTATCATGATGATTGCAATATGGATGAGGTGACAGGTATGTCCTATAGCTAGGACAGCCAGGGTCAGGGAGAGGGACCAGTTCAGATACCTGTAGATCTGTCGCAGTCCAACGTCCTCAGGGTCGCACGATGCTGTAAGGGGTCCACCTCCCGATAGCCCCTTGGTCTGGTATGTATATGACAGACACAAAAGGGTGATCAGGCGAGGGAAGGAAAGGAAGGGGACTGCGGGGAGGGAGATCTGAAAGAGAAAGCACAAGGCAATATGGTTAGGACAACCACTAGACTCCCGTACCCAATGTTTCCCCTATTTCCCCTGCTGTACCTGTAAAGGAAAGAAAGCACTCCTGACTGGGAGACCTGGAGAGCCGAGGAACAAAGCAGTTCGTGACCTATAGAAAGGACATGGTTTAGCCACAAGATACCCCTACTTGCTTTTCCCCTCCTTCTCCTTTACCCCCAGAACAAACGGACATACCACAATTCCTGAACCTCGGGCATAACAGGGGGTGGGGAAGGACGTATGTCAGAAGTCCTCTCCGCCCCTGTTGGAATACAAATAAACAATTGAGGTGCAGCGAAGCTTAAGCCCTGTTCGGTGCCTGCAGCTCCGTCACCAGTTTCTGTACAAACTTAGAGCGCTACTCCCATGCTCCTGGGATAGCGTGAACTAAAGAGAACCCCAGCGGGTGGGCCTACTATCGTTCCCCGGGATGGCTTCCCTCTGACAGGAGGAAAATAGGAACGGCTCAAATCCTTGGAGTCGCTGGTATGCAATTTATCATAAACACAGTGCAAATGTCTCACCGCTTGGGCGATCCCGCAATGCCTTGGAAAGGCGTCCAACGGGACCGCAGCGGTTCTGTTTCACCCTCGGACTTTTAGCACGGACTGGGGAAAACCACACACACACTAGTGCGCGACAAAGGCAGCGGGAAGTCAAGGCTGGTGCGAAGCACCCCTACCAGAACGCCACTATCGTCCGCACTCGATCTCGTCCGTACTCGAACCTGGAAATCCAAAATAACCGGCACCCGCTTGATGCCGGAAGTTCCTTTTCATCGTCTTCGCGCCGTGCGCGATGACGTCGGAGCGTCATCTCGCAAAGCGCGCTGGGATCTGTAGTTCCTTACGCCCGTCTCCTACGGGCATGTCGCCCCCGGGCTGTCAGTGATCTACGGTGAGCTACAACAGTACATCCCTCCCCCGAAGAGCACTGACATAAGCACGCTTTCGTGGGATGTTTCTTGTGGAACAGGGCAACGAGTTTAGGAGCGTGGACCTGGGAGGCAGGTTCCCAAGAATTTTCCTCCTCCCCGTATCCCTCCCACGCAAGGAGATACCACAACCTGTTGCGGTAAATCTTGGAGTCCAGCACACCCCTCACCTCGTATTCTGCCTCGCTATGTACCACCACTGGTGCAGGCTTTCGATTGGGCCCTACCCGTGCGGGCTTCACTAGGGATACATGAAATGCAGGATGGATGCGTAACGTTGAAGGCAGGGATAGCTTCACTACCACAGGGTTTACCAATTTAAGCACCCGATATGGACCGATGAATTTGGGATTAAAAACGCTGAAGCGTTTAAAACGTATGTGTCTTGTGGACAACCACACGTAGTCACCTACTTTATAGACAGGCCCTGACCTTCTGTGCTTGTCCGCGGATGCCTTGTAGTTGTGCTTCGCAGCCCTTAGATTGCTCTTTGCTACGAGTAAGTTTGCCTGTATGCGTTCTATCCTACTCTGCGCCTCGGGGATCTTGGTAACCTGCGCTGGATTCAGGAAAGGGGAAAACCAAGGATGGAACCCATAAGAGCAATAAAAAGGTGTAAGTTTGGTGGACGTGTGCGTAGCGCTGTTATATGCTACCTCCGCCAACCATAGGAAATCCACCCACTCGTTATCAGAAGCGTTGGAGTAACACCTAAGGTATTGCTTAAGGGTTTGGTTAACCCGCTCTGTCTGCCCATCCGTCTGCGGGTGGAAGCTGGTGGATATGTTGGATTCGATTCCCAAGGCTGAACACCAGGCCTTCCAGAAATGGGCAGTGAACTGGCCGCCTCTATCGGAAATAATCTTTCTAGGCAATCCGTGTAAGCGTACCACGTTCTCCAAGAGCAAGTGCGCCAACTGGCCTGACGAGGGCAGAGCTTTACAGGCGACGAAGTGCGCCATCTTCGTCAAATAATCCACCACCACCGTGATCACTGTGCATCCCTTATCACGCGGCATGCCCACAATAAAGTCTACCGAGATGTTCTCCCAAGGGAGGTCGGGTGTGGGAAGAGGTTGCAATAAACCTGCTTGTTTGGTATGGGAAGCCTTCATTTGATTGCAAACCCCGCATTCCTGGACCCATGTGATCACATCCTTCCGAACCGACGGCCACCAGAACTGTCTCAGGATTCTATCAAGAGTTTTTTCCCTGCCGTTGTGACCTGCACAGGGCAGTTGATGGCACCATTTGAACGCTTGTAGCCTTAATGATCTGATGGGCAGGAGCAGTTGTTTTCCTCGTATCGGTAGCCCCTGTACTAGTTTCCAATCAGGATTGTCTTTCAGCCAGTTCTTCCACTTTGGTGTCCGCACGTTCTGTGATACGCTCCTTAAGAATGGATCCGTGCAAGTCGCCCAAATTACGTGTTCTGGGCTGAGTATGGCTCCTGTAGTATCAGCTGAGGTGATGTCTTGGGATGCTTGCCGGGATAACGCGTCTGCTTTCTTGTTATCCTTTCCGGGTCTGTAAGTGACAAGAAAGTTGTACCCTGCGAAAAAGAGTGTCCACCTCATTTGACGGGGTGTGAGGTGTCTGGCTGCAGTCATAAACTGTAAATTTCTATGGTCCGTGTAGACCGTAACTACATGTCTGGCGCCCATCAAGTGATGCCTCCATTCACTGAAGGCATTCTTGATGGCTAGCAGCTCCTTTTCTGCAATATTGTAGTTGCATTCAGCGGGGTTCAGTTTTCTGGACATGTAGGCCACCGGATGTAAACGTCCTGTCTCGCAATGTCTTTGTGACAAGACTGCTCCCACCGCTGTGTCGGAAGCGTCCGCCTCCACAATGAAGGGGTATTCCGGGTGAGCATGGGCCAACACCGGGGCTGTCGAAAAGGCTTCCTTTAGCTCTTCAAATCCTTTTTGGGCTTTTTCAGTCCACTGAAACGTCGACTGTTTACGCAGCAGTTGCGTGAGAGGGCTTGCCACTTCCGAAAAGCGGTCGATAAAACGACGATAAAAATTTGCAAACCCCAGGAAACACTGCACATCCCTAAGGTTACGTGGGGTTGGCCATTCCTTTACGGCCAATACTTTTCTTTCCGACATTTCCTAACCCCAAGGGGTGAGGTTTACTCCTAGGAATTCTACCGATGTTACCCCGAATTCACATTTACTGATTTTGCAGAATAAGTGATGTCGTCGCAGGGTTTGCAGAATGGTCTTAACGTGTTGTGGATGATCTTTGGTGTCCGTAGAGTAGATCAGGATGTCGTCTATATATACGACGACGAAGCGGTCAAGGTGTTCACGAAGGACATCATTTAAGAAGAACTGAAACGCCGCTGGGGCGTTACACAGCCCAAACGGCATAACCAAATATTCATAGAGACCGAAGCGCGTTTTAAACGCGGTCTTCCACTCGTCTCCTCTTCTCATACGGACCAGATGGTATGCCCCCTTTAGGTCAAGACGTGTGTATATCACTGCCTCTTTGACCTGCTCCAGCAAGACATTGATTAATGGAAGGGGATACCGGTTCTTCACCGTAACGGCGTTCAAGGCCCTGAAATCCACACACGCGCGCAGCTCGCCGTTCGCCTTAGGGATAAAAAAGAGAGACGATGCAGCGGGAGATTTCGACACTCGTATAAAGCCCAAGCTCAAGTATTTATCCAAATACTCCCTGAGGTGTTTATTTTCGGGCTCCGTTAGGGCATATACGCGTCCAGCTGGAATGACCGCTCCGGGGATCAGGTCGATTTGACAATCGTACGACCGATGCGGTGGTAAGACTTCTGCCATGTCCTCATTAAAGACGTCCTCGTATTCCTTGTATGCGTCTGGTAAGTTGACTGCGTGTTCTACTGCAGTCGCTACTTGATAGCAGATAGCCAACGATGAGGCTGAGTTCTTGGGTGAGCCGTTGCAATTAACCAAGCAGTAGCCTGAGGTATATAATATGGTCTTCTCCTGCCAATTGATGAGAGGGTTGTGGAGACGTAGCCACGGCAACCCCAGGATTAATCCATAATGGGGTGCCGGTATGACATTGAAGGAAAGAAGTTCCTGATGCTCAGTCCCCTGTCTCATCGTTAAGGGCTCGGTATGATATCTCACCGGACCGGACTCCAACATCTTCCCATCTACGGCGAACACCATCTCAGGCTTGTCTTTCTCTTGCAAGGTGATCCCTAGCCTTACCACCTGGGCTTGATCCATAAAACACCCCGTGGCCCCCGAATCCACCAATGCACTAACCGGAATCCACTCCTCATCCACCAGGATGTGTACTTCGACATAGAAGTGGTTTTTGTTGTGTAGGTGTAGGTCCTCCAAAGAAGGGATGTACATTGAGTTCAAAGGACTCCCTTCCTCCTCCTTTAAGCAGAGTCGTTTCCCGCAGTGGAGCCGTTTGTGCGGGTTACCGCGGCCTTTTGTTCTGGACGGGGGACCTTCGGCCTTAGGCTGCATTCTCGTATGAAATGACCCTTTCGACCACAGTACAGGCACAGCCCTCGCTTTCTCCGGTAGTCTCTTTCTTCCGCCGATAGCGGGGAACGAACAGCGCCTATTTCCATGGGCTCTGTCTTGTTCTGTACCCCGGAGTTCGTAGATCGAGAGTAGTCCACGCTTGGCACGGGTTTCTCCCTCTTTCGGTGCTCCCCTTTACGTTCGCTCATGCGATGGTCCAGCCTTAGGACCAAACTAATGAGAGCTTCACAGGAGGAGGGTTGCGGGTCGATCTGAGCCAACACATCTTTCATGTCTTCACTCAGACCCTGGTGGAAGATTGCCGCATGTTTCCCTTCAGGCCACTCGGTTTCCGTAATCAGTCTCCTAAAATCGTTGAGATAGGAGATGACGTCCCGATTGCCCTGACGCAACTCCAGGAGATCTCTGTCGGCCGAGAGCGTGGCCGCTCGTCGATTAAAGGTCTTCTCAAATTCTATCAAAAAGGCGTTCCAATCATACAAGATATGATCGTCTCTTCTCACCAATGGAACGGCCCATTGTGCAGCGTCCCCGGATAAATAGGAGAGCAAGAAGGCGACTTTCGAATGGTTGGTGTTAAATGCCCTGGCCTTACAGGTGAAATGTAGCATTACCTGTGTGAGAAAGACCTGTAATTTCCCGCTATCCCCGCTATATCTTTCGGGGGTGGCTAACGGAACAGGCGTGGGGATTTCTACCACCACAGGAGCAGCTGGGATAGCGCGGGGGTGCCAGCGTCAAAGGGGTTACGCTCCAAGCGGTCTACCTGCGCCTGTAGTGTGGCAGTTTCTGTTCTAGAGGTGACTACCTCGGCCTGTAACAGGGCCAAAGCAGCCAACACGTCCTCTAAGGTGGCCATCCCACCGTGCGACTGGGAGGACTGCTATTCGTGGGCCGGTTATTTTGTCGCAGTCCAACGTCCTCAGGGTCGCACGATGCTGTAAGGGGTCCACCTCCCGATAGCCCCTTGGTCTGGTATGTATATGACAGACACAAAAGGGTGATCAGGCGAGGGAAGGAAAGGAAGGGGACTGCGGGGAGGGAGATCTGAAAGAGAAAGCACAAGGCAATATGGTTAGGACAACCCCTAGACTCCCATACCCAATGTTTCCCCTATTTCCCCTGCTGTACCTGTAAAGGAAAGAAAGCACTCCTGACTGGGAGACCTGGAGAGCCGAGGAACAAAGCAGTTCGTGACCTATAGAAAGGACATGGTTTAGCCACAAGATACCCCTACTTGCTTTTCCCCTCCTTCTCCTTTACCCCCAGAACAAACGGACCTACCACAATTCCTGAACCTCGGGCATAACAGGGGGTGGGGAAGGACGTATGTCAGAAGTCCTCTCCGCCCCTGTTGGAATACAAATAAACAATTGAGGTGCAGCGAAGCTTAAGCCCTGTTCGGTGCCTGCAGCTCCGTCACCAGTTTCTGTACAAACTTAGAGCGCTACTCCCATGCTCCTGGGATAGCGTGAACTAAAGAGAACCCCAGCGGGTGGGCCTACTATCGTTCCCCGGGAAGGCTTCCCTCTGACAGGAGGAAAATAGGAACGGCTCAAATCCTTGGAGTCGCTGGTATGCAATTTATCATAAACACAGTGCAAATGTCTCACCGCTTGGGCGATCCCGCAATGCCTTGGAAAGGCGTCCAACGGGACCGCAGCGGTTCTGTTTCACCCTCGGACTTTTAGCACGGACTGGGGAAAACCACACACACACTAGTGCGCGACAAAGGCAGCGGGAAGTCAAGGCTGGTGCGAAGCACCCCTACCAGAACGCCACTATCGTCCGCACTCGATCTCGTCCGTACTCGAACCTGGAAATCCAAAATAACCGGCACCCGCTTGATGCCGGAAGTTCCTTTTCATCGTCTTCGCGCCGTGCGCGATGACGTCGGAGCGTCATCTCTCAAAGCGCGCTGGGATCTGTAGTTCCTTACGCCCGTCTCCTACGGGCATGTCGCCCCCGGGCTGTCAGTGCTCTACGGTGAGCTACAACAAGATCAGCATGGTCCTTATGGCAGAGCAGATTTGCAAGGCTTGACTAAGGACATTTTGGTGGACACAGGTGGAACAAAGAGTTCTCTTTCTCAACATATGGTCCCTGGGGCAGCCCTGTCAGGCCACAATAATGTTTCGGTAGGTTGTTCTGGTGTACCGGGTGTAAGTCACATTTCACGCCCCTTGCATTGACTGTTGGTCCTTTTACTGTGGAATCGCCTTTATTGTAGACATCCAACTGTGGTGAGAATCTGATGGGTTTGGATTTGTTGAAGTTGTATGCTACGATCTATTGCTCTCCTGCGAGTGTCTATATTACTATGGGACCGATGCGAGTACTAGACGGTGTTTGTCCCAGGATGCATCACTTCCAGACAAATTTTGTTGATGTCCCACCCACTCTATGGGCTACAGGTGACACAGATGTCGGACTGTTGCATGTACCACCAGTCTCTATACAAGTTAAAGAAAATGTTGTTTTGCCTTGTATTCCACAGTATAAGATACCACAGGCAGGAGAACGGAGTCTTCTTCATATTATTCAGGATTTGATACTAAAGGGAGTAGTTGAGGAAACGCCTGGCAATATTTGTAATAGTCCTATTCTTACAATTCCTAAAAGGGCACCTCAGGCTCCTCTGAGGACGCCGATGATGTTTATCATTTTGTGATTGATTTGCGTCAGGTTAATAAAATATTGGTTCCACAGTTCCCTGTGGTTCCTGATATTACTGCGCTTTTGACGATGATTCTTTCTACCGCCATATTTTTCTCTGTTATTGATTTGAAAAATGCTTTCTTTAGCATTCCTATCCACCCAGACAGTAGATATTTGTTTGGGTTCACACTGGCTGGTAGGAGTTTAAGATTCTGTCGCGCTTCTCAGGACTATACGTAGAGTCCTAGTATTTATAGTCAAGCATTGAAAGGACAGTTGGATTCCTTATATCTTACCTCAGGTAATGTATTGTTGCAGTATGTTGATGATTTACTCATAGCTTCTGATACGGAACAGGGTTGTAAAGATAGTGCAGTCAAATTGTTGTTGCATATGGCCCATCATGGACACAAGGTTTCTCTTTCTAAGTTTCAGTATTGTCGACAGGAGGTCACCAAATTAGGTCACCTACTGTCGAAGGAGGGTAGGAGGTTGACCCCTGAGCGCATCAGTACCGTTGTTAAAATGCCCATTCCACAAACTCAAAAAGATGACCTCACTTTTATAGTTATCACTTCCTACTGTCACCAGTGGATACCTAACTATTTACTACTGATCAAACCTTTGCTTGCATTAACAACGAAAGAAGTGTAAGGTTGAATGTCAGCAGTCTTTTGAGCAATTAAAAAATGCACATTGTTCGGCTCCAGTGCTCGGCACACTTATCTATGGCAAGCCGTTTGTGCTCCACGTCCATGATATGTAGGCCTGGGCAAAAATTTCGTTCCGTTCGCGGAAATTGCGATAATTTGACATTTTTGCGTTCCGCGGAGAGCGCGAAAATGTCAAAAATTCCGGTTTCCTCAGCTTGGCGATAATTTGTTTCTTGCTCGCGCTGTAAAATAATACATTCTCGCGCGCGCGCGATCGCCTTACCTGAATCCCTGCGTTCGCCGACAAGTTTTCTTGATCCGGTCGCGTTCTCCATGAGATGTTGTATTGTTTTTAGCCATTTGCGCTGTCTCGCGACAGTTCGCGCCCGCAGTGACGTCATGCGTCGCGCGATCACGTCTTTCTTCTCGCGATCATGCACCGCGAGAACAACTCAAAACAAGATGGCCGCGCCCGCAAGCAACCACATGGGTAAGTTGGCGACCCGCAACCATGCAGAAAATCTCGCGAACATGCCGGAAAAAAACTTCCGCATCTTCGCGATATTTCTGCTTGTTTGCGATAATTTTAAACATTCTCGCGATAATTTGCGAAGGTTAATTCCGCAAATTCCGCCCACCCCTAATGATATGGCTGGTTGCGCACTTTCTGTCCTAACACAAAAGTTTGGGGAGGAGCAGAGGCCTTGTGCCTATTTTTCTGCTGTGCTTGACCCAGTTGCAAGAGCCCTTCCGAGCTGTCTGAGAGTGGTCGCGGCTCTGGCCATTTCAATCAGACAATTGACTGGACTTGTACTTGATACTGACCTCACAGTTATGGTACACCATGCTGTGGATACACTTTTGAATATGACAAAGATATAGCACCTCACCAATGCACGTCTTACTGGCTATGAATTGACATTGTTTGCTAACCACATTACAATCAAGCGATGCGCCACTCTGAATCCAGCCACATTACTACCCCTCCCTTCTGAGAACCATGCAGTCGATGAGCATGATTGTCTCTACTGGACAGTAGAAGAGATAAAGGGACAGGTAAACCTGACTAGTGTTCCCTTATCTGGCCCCAAGGAGAACTATATGTCGATGGCTCTTATTTTAAGTTACCAGATGGCACAACGATGGAAGCTTATGCTGTCACTACGTTGCGCATGGTGGTAGAGAGTTAGAGACATCACTGGTCCCCTATCAGTCGGCTCAAGCTACTGAACTTGCCTCTCTTATTCGAGCTTGCGAATTGAATGAGGGACTGATTGTCAACATCTATACTGACAGCCAGTATGCCTTCGAGGTTGCGCATAATTTTGGGCGACTCTGGGCAGAGAGAGGTTCCTTACTTCTGATGGCACCAAAATTCAGCATGGGCACCTCATATTGAGGCTTTTGTCCGCTTTCACGCTCCCCAAGAATTTGGCCATAATTAAATGTAGTGCCCACAGGAAGGTTACTGATGACGTGGGTAGAGGAAATGCTTTTGCAGATCAGACAGCTAAGGAAACGGCTCAGACAAAGATGAAACATATGTTTGTAGCAGGTCCAGCTAGGTTGGTCCCTGAAGTTGTCATGTTTGAGAATACCCTTCAAAGTGTAAAGGAGATACAACATGAAGCCACAATGGAAGAATTAAGGGAATGGGAGGAAAGTACAGGACAGTTAAATGAGGAAGGATGTTGGATTGATAAATCAGGGAAGCAGAGATGGATGTTACCAGATGCCTATGTTCTCCCCGTGGTTACTATGTGTGACGGTCATCGGCTGTAGCAGACATGGGCCTGGCCGCACACACCCCCGCAAGCCCTCAGGCAGCTGTGGGAAACGAGGTAGGCAGTCCGAGACCCGAAGGGACTACAACTCCCAGGAGGCAACGGGGCAGGACTTACGTAACCTCAGCTCACGAGGGGGAACGGCCTACCCTATATAAGCACCGCCTCAGTGAAGAGACGGTGCTTGACAATCATTCATGGAAGCCGACGGCGAGGGAACACTTCCAGTTCCCCTCGCGTATCCTGATTCCTGTAATCCCGTCAAGCTGGAAACTCGCGGACGCTTGCCTTCCCGCTTGGAGTTTCCGTCCCGCTAAACCTGCCGGGCGCCCTCGCGCGCCATCCCTGACCCAGAGGAGCCCGAGACCACAGATTTGGAGCTCCGAGGGCGGACGCTTTCCTTCCCGCCTCGGAGTGAGTCTTCTGCCTTAAGAGCGGACGCTTTCCTTCCCGCCTTGGAGTGAGTATGGTACCTTGAGGGCGGACGCTTTCCTACCCGCCTCAAGGTCGAAGATACGAGACCACGCCGTGACAGGTAACAAGTATCTCGTCACCCTGAAATATTATACATTATTCTCGCAGGGAATCATTTCCGAAACGCTGTCTGTGAGATTAACAGGCAGGCGGATTAACGTACAGATACTATTGTTTATGACTTGTATCCTAAGCAAGGGGGTGAACACAGTACCAAGGAAGGTACATCTACTCCTACCTAAACCTGTGAGTACCGGAAGGGTCAAGCATGGGGGGAGCGGGGGTTGTATAGTGCAATACCGCTAACACTGATAGATGAACTAACCTCTGTCATTTGTCAATTGTGCAGGACGTTGTTAGGAGGTGCCTATACTGCTGCATTCCCCTGCTCGAGAGCAAGACCCTCAGCGCTACCACCTTAGTGCTTTCACTTCCCTGTTCTCGTGGGTGCTCTTTCCCAGAGTTGTGTCCATTACGCTGTGGGGAAGTGTGCCCTGGAGAATAGGGGGGCCTTTCTGCTTGAAGTCGTCCCCGCTGGCTGCTGAGTAAGGTTAGTGGCTTGTTCTTCTCTATCTTGTGCCACTGACATCCCCGACAGATTGTCAAGCCTAAGTTAGACGACTAGCCTGGACGATGGACACCAATGTGATTTTATCTTCCCTACTGGATAGCCTCACAGCTCTCCAGCAGGAGGTTCAGACCTCCCGATTTGAAAATCAGGACTTAAGAAGGGAAATGGGTACCCTACGCAGAGAGGTGGCGGGATTGTCCCGAAAGGGTACAGGTGCGGGATCATATATCAGAGAAGCTACTTTACCACCTCCGGGACACACGGCATCTGCCCCTGATACTGCCAACCCCCTAGTAGGTGGGTTCTTTCCCGTCCCTCCAGTCCCTGCCATGACCACTGATTCCGCCCCTACGGTTCATGTTATTCAAAACACAGGTATCCCTCTGGCACCACCCGAGCGTTTCTACGGAGACCCGAAGAAATTCGAGACATTTCTAAATCAATGCAGACTCCACTTCTTATTCAAGCCCGTAGTCTTCCAGACCGATGCAGCAAAAACCGCGTTCATGATGTCTTATATGGGGGGGAACGCTGCCAGTTGGACCATACCTCTGATGGAGAGAAATGACCCCATGCTGCATGCCTTTCCTGACTTTTGTACCGCCATGAGGAAATTGTTTGACCGAAAGTCGCACATGCTTACTCTGGACCGAGAACTACTAACCATTCGGCAAGGATCTCAAGATCTGCTGACCTACATAACCACCTTTAACCGGTTAGTGGTGGAAACCGACTGGCCCCAGGAGAAAAGAACATCATTGTTTTACCAAGGGTTGAGAGGGGAGTTGAAAGACGTTCTCGCTCAAGTGGTGCAGTTGCCGCAAACCTGTGAGGAACTGATAGATCTTACAGTGCAACTAGACCATCGCCTGTTGGACAGAAAGGGAGACAAGGGCAGAGGAGAAGCTAGAGGATGGTTCCCCAAACCTAAACAAACCATAGACGAACACCCCAAGACAATGGAGGGAACAGAGCCCATGCAACTCGGGGGTATCCGAGGTCCCCTCACCAGTGAAGAAAAAGAAAAACGTCGTAAAATGAAGCTGTGCCTATATTGCGGGAAAGGAGGGCATTTCATTAGGGAATGCAGAGCCAGAGCCCAACTCCCAGAACGTGGGGTCACCACACGGACACAAGCTGTGGTGGGAACCCAAGAAGCGACGGAAAACTGAGTAGCCCGAACCAGAAAGAGATCGATGGGTCGGGCGGTCAACATACACAGGTCTCTAATGTCATTGCCAACACGCTACAACCGGCGGTGGCTCATTTATGTATAGGAGTGGAGTTGTGGGTGACTCAAAACAAACCCCTGGACACAGCAGCACTGTTGGATTCGGGTGCTATCGGGAATTATATGGACCTGGGTTATGCCTCCACCATCGGTGTTCAGAGGGAAAAGAAGACAAAACCTGAGTATGTGCACGCGGTGGATGGATCCGCCTTAACCTCAGGACCCGTCACCTCACATACACTTCCGTTATTAATGAGAGTCAACACCGAGCACTATGAGTATATACAATTCGATCTCATCGATGCACCACAATTTAGACTCATCCTTGGCATGCCGTGGCTTACGCTCCACGATCCGGTTATCAGCTGGGCAACACGTACAGTGACTTTGACCTCCCAGTATTGCCAACAGTCGTGCTATCAACAGACAACACCTTCCATAAAGCCCATGGGCACGCAAGCCAGTCTCTTGGCGGTTGCATGTGCACAAGAAAACCGCAGCAGTAACAGCATCTTACCTGAAGAGTACGAAGAGTACAGATCTTTATTCGATAAACAAAAAGCCACGCGGCTTCCTCCGCATCGTGAGTACGATTGCCGTATCGAATTAACACCTGGAGCCAACATCCCCTGCAGTAGGGTTTACGCCTTGACGGAAACCGAGACCTTGTACCTAAAGAATTATATTGAAGAAAACCTGGCTTCCGGATTTATCGCTCCCTCCTCGTCACCGGCGTCGTCCCCTCTTTTCTTCATACCGAAGAAAGATTGTGACGAGCTCCGACCCTGCATTGACTATCGAGCGATAAACAGTATCACCGTAAAAAATAGGTATCCCCTACCATTGATACCCGTTCTTCTGGACCAACTTAAAGGAGCCCGTTACTTCACGAAATTAGACCTTAGAGGAGCATATCATCTGGTACGGGTCAAAAGCGGGGATGAGTGGAAGACCGCATTCCGGACTAAATTCGGACTTTTTGAGTACCGAGTGATGCCCTTTGGGCTATGCAACGCCCCTGCGGCATTCCAATACTTCATGGATGAGGTACTAAGGGGGTTGCTTGACACTACCTGCGTAGTGTATATAGACGATATCCTCATCTATTACGAAAAGGCGTTCCGTTTGTGTGGGGAGAAGAAGCCGAAAGTGCCTTCCAGTTGTTAAAATCCAAATTTACACGAGCTCCCATCCTTCGACACCCGGACACCCACCTCCCTTTTATAGTGGAAACAGATGCCTCACAGTACGCCTTGGGAGGAGTACTGTCACAAAGACATCCAACAACAGGACAAATACACCCCGTGGCATACTTCTCCAAGAAACTTACACCCAGTGAAATAAATTACTCAGTAACTGATAAAGAACTGCTGGCCATAAAAAGGGCATGCGAAGAATGGAGACACTATCTTATGGGAGCCCAACATACTGTTGAGATTTACACGGATCATCGCAATCTCCTGTTTCTAAAAACGGCTAAGGCCCTTACACCGTGCCAATTACGATGGACCCTTTTCTTCGCAGAATACGACTTCGTAATCAAGTACCGCCCGGGACCCCAGAATGGGAAAGCTGATGCACTCTCCCGAAGTCTGACCGCAGAAGAGGAACCACCGACAGACAGTCCGTTTATTCTTGAAGAAACGGTATTTCATGACAAATCCATAGCTCTCATAACCTCACGAGACTTCGTGGCAGAAGTCAAGACCGCCACAGAAGGGATGGACGTGCAAACCTGGCTAGATGAGGACCCTGACCATAGAACCTTGGAGAATGGGTTGGCATACCATTTCCAAGCATTGTACGTGCCCCTCCCTGACCTGCAAGCCCAAGTCCTGAGATGGGCCCACGATTCTTTCTTAGGAGGGCACTTGGGGATTCACAAAACGACGGCCTGCGTCGAACGTTCGTTCTGGTGGCCATCAGTGAAAGAAGACGTCCGTAACTACGTAACAAGTTGTAGTGTATGTGCACAAGGGAAAGCTAAACACTCCAAACCCACAGGACTACTCAGGCCAATACCTATCCCTCCTAGACCTTGGCATACAGTGTCCATGGATTTTATAGTAGAGATGCCCCCCTATCAGGAATACACAACAATTCTGGTAATAGTGGATCACTTAACGAAAATGGGTCACTTTATACCAGTGAAAGGGCTTCCCTCATCCACAGAACTAGCCCAGCTAGTCTTACAACACGTAGTGAGAGCCCATGGAATACCCAGTGTTTTTATTACGGACCGGGGAACACAGTTCACCTCCCACTTCTGGAAGGCCTTATGCAAGGCAATGGGGATCGACGCTCGCCTATCATCCAGCTACCACCCACAAACGGATGGAAAAACCGAAAGACTGAACCAGACGTTGGAGCAGTACCTACGATGCTTTGCTATCCAGAACACCACGGATTGGGTCACGTTGTTGTGGATGGCAGAGTTCGTCTATAATAACGCGGACCATGCTACCTTGGGATGCTCCCCCTTCTTTTGTCTAAACGGACACCATCCTAACATGCTTCCTTTTGAGTGGCCTGTAGAAACTAAACTTCCAAGCATACAGGAGCATCATGCTCATCTTAGGGCGGTCCTATTGGATGCAAAACAACACCTGATGACAGCCCAGGCAGCACAAAAAAGGTACGCTGATGAGAAAAGAACCAAAGAACCCGATTATCAGGTTGGAGACAAAGTATGGCTAGCCACAAAACATTTACACCTCAAGGGGGCGGGAAAATTGAAACCCAGGTACATCGGTCCCTACAGTATCGAGAGGATTATCAACCCCGTCACCATGAAGCTGACCTTACCCCCAGCATGGCGCATACACCCCGTATTCCACGTATCCCTGCTCCAACCATGCCCAGCGTACATGAGATTACCTGATCGGCCCCTTCCCATAGATGTAGAAGGTCAGGAGGAATATGAGGTCCAGCAACTGTTAGATTCTAGACTGGTCAGGGGAAGGGTTCAGTACTTAGTTGAATGGAAAGGGTATGGAGTGGAAGATAGAACCTGGGAACCATTGCAAAATCTCCACTGCCCCGAACTCTTGGACCTCTTTCATAGGAACAATCCGGGGAAGCCCGGCCAACCGCCGAGACGACGGTCCTTACGGGGGGGCTCTGTGACGGTCATCGGCTGTAGCAGACATGGGCCTGGCCGCACACACCCCCGCAAGCCCTCAGGCAGCTGTGGGAAACGAGGTAGGCAGTCCGAGACCCGAAGGGACTACAACTCCCAGGAGGCAACGGGGCAGGACTTACGTAACCTCAGCTCACGAGGGGGAACGGCCTACCCTATATAAGCACCGCCTCAGTGAAGAGACGGTGCTTGACAATCATTCATGGAAGCCGACGGCGAGGGAACACTTCCAGTTCCCCTCGCGTATCCTGATTCCTGTAATCCCGTCAAGCTGGAAACTCGCGGACGCTTGCCTTCCCGCTTGGAGTTTCCGTCCCGCTAAACCTGCCGGGCGCCCTCGCGCGCCATCCCTGACCCAGAGGAGCCCGAGACCACAGATTTGGAGCTCCGAGGGCGGACGCTTTCCTTCCCGCCTCGGAGTGAGTCTTCTGCCTTAAGAGCGGACGCTTTCCTACCCGCCGGACGCCGTGGTGCGCCGTTCCTGACTCCGCGGATCCTGTGACTATACTGAGGAGCTCCGAGCGCGGACGCTTTCCTTCCCGCCTTGGAGTGAGTATGGTACCTTGAGGGCGGACGCTTTCCTACCCGCCTCAAGGTCGAAGATACGAGACCACGCCGTGACAGGTAACAAGTATCTCGTCACCCTGAAATATTATACATTATTCTCGCAGGGAATCATTTCCGAAACGCTGTCTGTGAGATTAACAGGCAGGCGGATTAACGTACAGATACTATTGTTTATGACTTGTATCCTAAGCAAGGGGGTGAACACAGTACCAAGGAAGGTACATCTACTCCTACCTAAACCTGTGAGTACCGGAAGGGTCAAGCGTGGGGGGAGCGGGGGTTGTATAGTGCAATACCGCTAACACTGATAGATGAACTAACCTCTGTCATTTGTCAATTGTGCAGGACGTTGTTAGGAGGTGCCTATACTGCTGCATTCCCCTGCTCGAGAGCAAGACCCTCAGCGCTACCACCTTAGTGCTTTCACTTCCCTGTTCTCGTGGGTGCTCTTTCCCAGAGTTGTGTCCATTACGCTGTGGGGAAGTGTGCCCTGGAGAATAGGGGGGCCTTTCTGCTTGAAGTCGTCCCCGCTGGCTGCTGAGTAAGGTTAGTGGCTTGTTCTTCTCTATCTTGTGCCACTGACATCCCCGACACTATGTCACATGGTCCAGCTCATATTGGTGCAAAAGGCATTTGTAAGCTGTTAGACCCTGTATGGCAGAATGACAATAACTTTAAGACAGCTGCACATTTGGTAAAATATTGCATGGTCTGCAATAGTTTACCAAATGTGCAGCTGTCTTAGAGTTATTGTCATAATCTTACAGTTGCAATAATCTTAAGTATGTGTTGGTGGTTGTATATGCATTCAGTAAATGGGTTGAGGCTTACCCCACTAAAATAATACAACCATTACGACTGCAAAGGTTCTCCTGAAGTTCTTTCATCGTTTCGGCTTGCCCTGAGTTATCTGGAGTGACAATGGAAGTCATTTTAATGCGAAAGTGATTCAATTGATTTGTAAGGGTCTCTATGTGAAGCACAAATTCCATGCTGCCAATCATCAACAGTCAGGGGGTTTGGTTGAGAAGAACAATGGTACGTTCAAGCTGAAATTGACAAAAATACATGAGACTACAGGGTTAAAGTGGACATATGCTATACCATTAGCACTTTTGTTGACAAGAATGACAGCACATTCTAGGACAAGACTGTCTCCTTACAAGGTCATTTTTGGGCCCCCGGTAAACATCTAGGGTGTCCTGTGTCCTCGTAAGTTCTCTGATATTGAGTACCCTGTATTGCTTGATTACCTTGGCCAGTTAACAGAGAGTTCATGTTTTATTCACCAACAGTTGCAGGAGTCCCTACATTCCACACCAGAGGGACCCGGCCATGATATCCACCCTGGTGACTTTGTCTTACTGCACAATTTCCAAAGGAAGAAAAGTTTGGAGCTGCTTTGGAAGGGTCATTAACAGGTTCTAATGATGACGCCTACTGCTGTGAAGGTTGCTGACCGTAAGACCTGGGTCCATGCGACCCACTGTTGCAGAATCCCTTTGCCACTGCCCTATGACCAGTGGGTCAAAGACGGCATTGGGGACTCAGAGCACAAGCAGGTACCCAGGAATGTCCCTTTCAGTAATGCACAGCTAACATGGATGCAGATGGATAAAGAAAATGAGAATGTGTTGAACGAGGCTGTTCCTCCAGAAATACGAGCTATCCAAGAGCCTTTGTTCACTGATCACACGGTGGCTCAGGCTACCAGGTACAATTTACGCCCTTGGCTGAGGGAGATTGAGTCCAAGGAGAAAAGAGATTAGGGATGGACTGTATAAGATAGGTTGTACTGAGGTATAGTACCAACAGAATTAGCTGAAATTTGTGAAGGATCATCGTTTACTTTTTTCTAGTTGTTTGCGCAGTTAGTTAGGGAAGACTGAAGTATACCCTGAAGGTATACCATCTTGATCTACATGGGATCCATTAACAAGCTTAAGACAGAGCAAGCTCCACCGCTGGTGCTCAAGAGTGCCAATGTATTGATGGACAATAGGAGCCTGTACCAGTGAGGCTCTGACGGACACTGAGAACTTGTGTATCTTTTGCATCTGGGCCCCTTTTATCATAAGTTATGCATCCCTTTGATAGAAAGGTCGATGACGAAGAGCAGCCAATGATTATTGCATGTGTTGTTCTCTTGATTCTGCTGATCATAATATTGTGGGGGTGTCCTGGGTATTGGAAAATGATCAGGATGTGCCGATACGTACCAAGTTTAAGGTTATTTCCCCAACAAGAAAGAACATGACAGCTCTGAGTAATGTGTTTCTAGACATACAGAAGTGATTCTTTAGAGAAGGGACAGCTTGTTACCCCACTGAATCTGTCACTAGTCTATGGACTGTATACCCATTGCCACTTGTAAACTGTACATATACCTGTCCACCGCAATTTACAGAAGACAAGGGAGTTTTTGGTTTGGGCTATCCAGGTCCTTTTTTATATTATGGAAAGCCACTGGGAATGGGTTATCCAGGTTGTTATAACAACGCATATTGTGACAACTTTTGTGTGGAAGAACAGAATGTCACACTGCTGGGTTGGCATTAAAGGGTATTGATAGTCACCCAGGAGGCTGGTTATTATCCTGCTTGTTGCCCTATCGTGAACAGTACAAACACTTCTTTGTATATCAATTGTTCTAGAATAGTTTTGTACAAAAATACGATCCCCTTGGTGAATGACAAAGATCTGAGTACTTTGGGAATGAACGCCAGATATGCTGCAGATTACGAAGGACCGATTTATGCACACCCAGGGCTTTACTTTTTGTCTAACGGTACCTAGTCCAACGTTCATAATGGTACAGACGATGTAGCTCTTGGGATGGTGTTGCCCTTAAGTGTGCCCTGTAAATACGCTAAGCCTAATTTCTGTTGGGTTAAAAGGACTTTGACCAAAGAATTCTGTGAGTGAGTGACTGATATAGAGGTCAATAATTATAGTAATGGGATCACTTTTGGATGCATCCATTCTTCCATTTTCACTTTGGGTGGTACCTCTATGGCCCGGGGTGAGAAAGCTAGAGAATATTTTGGGTGCAAGTTACAAATTTTATCTAATACCACAGTGGCAGTTTTATGCAACATCACCATTCAGTTGTAAAGTATGTGAATATTTACGAACAGACTAGATACGCGGTTGATTTTAAATTAGCCAAGAGTGGTGGTGTGTGCGCTGTAGTGAGAGACCAGTGTGTGGTCGGAATCAAAAATTTAAGAATATTACCAAGCACATTCTCAATATTCTCTAGAATGTCAAGGGAATGAAAGTGGAAATTGGAGTTGGTCTCTTTTTGGTAGTTGGGGCTGGTTTCTTGAAAAGGTGATTTACATGATTGTGATATTGGTACTTTGCTGTGCCCTTATTCAGTGCCTCCCCTTCTGTTGTTCCTATTGCACCGCCATTCACACCCCCAAACGGAAGATATTGATTCATGATAACAACGATGCAATTATGGTACAGAAAGAAATTGAGGACCTCATGAACATATATGAGGGCATTTTTGAGACTTCATCCCTCCTTGCAGTCTCCTTTCCTGATACTGAGAATATGGAATGCTCATAAGGATTTATTGTTATTATTGTCTATGGTTTCTTGTTTACCTGGTTCTATGTTTTCCTTGTTGCTGTTAGAAAATGTTTTAGCTCATGCTAAAAGGAGAGTCTGTTAGAATAGAAATGAATGTTCATGTTTGCGCATTGTCCTATGTAAGTTAGCATTCGCAGCACCATTTTCTATTCAGGCGCCATTTTGAATTAAGATCGAAACTAATCCTTTGCTGTTTCTGAGAAAAAGCCTCTGTTACGTTTTGTTTCTGCAATATTAGGTTTTGCTTCACTAATGAATAGACTGTTCATATTAGTGCATACCTTTCTCACTAGATAGATGCCCTTCCCCACTTGTCTGTTGGTGTGTAGAGGGTGGGATGACCTTGAGTTGTAATAGGTGGTGTGAGCTATGAGAACCAAAACTTTTTTTTTGTATTTGACAGTCCAGTTGCCTCTGCTTGGAAAATTCCACTGATGGCATGCCTTTTCCTGGTCATGAAACATACACAATGTATCTTTTGCTTGTTATTTCAGTCCTCTCTGAAGCACTCCTAGCAGCTGGGCAGACTGGGCTCCGCTCTGAGTGTATATAAATAAACAATTATTGGTTTGTGTTCCCACCCTTATTCCTCCATGGAGAGTACAAAGTGTTCAGGGGAGGTACAGGTCCTTCTCAGTTGGTTCAACCTCCTCTTCTACTCCAGTAGGGACAGCTAACTATAGCATGGACTCCTTAGATAGGGGGTACCATCTATTCAAACTTGAGAGAGAAAATCTCAAACGTAAGAAAGAGCAGTTGGCCCTAGATAAGTTGACCCTAGACGTTCAGTGAGCAAGAACGAATTTGGGATTAGAATCCCATGGTAGCAGCACTAGTGAACCTAGGGTCAGGGAACACTCTATTGACACTAGGAGCTTGAGCAGGATAGTCCCTCTTTACCAGGAAGTTGATGATATCTATAAGTGGATCCCTGTTTTAGAGATGGCCTGTAAGGTATAGAAGGTCCCTCAGGGGCAGTGGACAGCTATCCTGTGGCTCTCCTTTGCAAACAAAGTTAGAGACAAACTCTTAACTGTGAAGGAAGAGGATGCAGATAACTACAACATCCTTAAAGGTACACTCATAGATGGATTTGGGTTAAACATTGGGCAGTGTTAAGTTTAGAAACACACATAAACAACTCTCATGACTCTGTAGATTTCATTGATAGTACAAGCAAGGCTCTGGAAGGCTGGCCTCATGGGAGTAATGTACATGATTATGAAGGACGGTATAATTTACAAATGAGAGAGCACATCCTTAATAATTGTCAGAATGAATAACTGCACCAGTACCTGGTGGACTCAGATCTGACTTCTCCCCACAAACTGGCAAAGAAGGCAGACAAATGGGCGCACACCAGGGTGAAACGAAAGTCTCATGGTGGTGGTGAGCAGAAGCAAGATTCTTTTAAGTATCAAGAGAAAGGTGGGGAGAAATCTAAAGATAAGTAAAAGTCTTCAGAAGGTCCCCAAAAATCTTCCTCTGGGTGTTGGTCCCAGTCCTCATCATCATCTGGTAAGAAACCTTGATGCTATTTATGTAAAGAAAAAGGCCATAGGTCAATTTATTCCAACTGCCATAAGACTAGTACCACTACTACAACTGCTAAGCCCCCTGGTGCCCTTAGCAGTATCACTGGTAGTAGTAATACAGCCAAGAATATAGCTGGGTTTACCTTGCGTACTGACGTGGGTTCTGGCCTAGTAAGAACACTCACTCAGGCTGTCTTAGTCTGTGAAGGTGGCATTGACCTTGCCACTCATGTTGTAAGTCCCACTAACTTGGGCAAATAAAGACAACAGCCTCTCATTATTGGTCGGGAAGGTGAAGCTTACAGCGACACAGATGCCAAAGTCACTATTTGATCAGATGTACCAAGTGACCAATGCTGACAATGTCGGGAAAGATCATCCCATGGCAGTGATGAATCTCAGCTGGGGAGGGATAACTGGCCCTAAAAGAGTTGTGGTACCCTCCATTCTCTCTGAAGAATGTCTCCTAGGCAGTGTTTTGGAAAATTATGCCTGGTCTGAAGAGGAGTTAAAGACCCATTCAGCAATGATAGGAATTTAAGAAAGAGTCTTTGCTGTCACTAGGGTTCAGGTCAAGAAGTTTGACACTGAAAGTACACTGCATCCTGGAAAAATAGACCAACCAGCCCCCAAGAGAAGGAGTAGGAAGGATTTATCATCCTCTTAGACTTCCAGTAAGAATCAGTCTCCTGAAGGAACTGATCTCAGTGCCTGTGAAGGAACTGCCCCAGAGGAGCTTGGGCCTGACACAGCAGAGCTACTGGGAACAGGGGGACCTTCCAGGGAAGATTTGAGCCTAGAGTAGAAGGCCTGTCCTCTCTTGAACAACTCAGAGAGCAAGCTGTTGCTGAGGAAGTGGGATATGTCAGTGGATCCCATAGGACTTATTGGGAAGATGGGCTTTTGTATTCTGAGAGTAGAGACCCAAAACCTGGTGCCCCCAGGAGGTTGGTAATGCCTTAGAAGTACAGGGGAATCTTACTGACCCTTGCACACTACATTCCCCTTGAAGGACATCTCAGGCAAAGTAAGAATTTGGACAGACTTGTTCCTCACTTTCACTGGCCCCACATATCTGAAGATACCAAGGAGTTTTGTCGCTCCTGTATCACCTGGCACTACAAATGCTATCTTAATCCCAATACCTGTGGTTGGGTTACCTTTATGAGGGTAGGGATATATATTATAGGTCCCTTAAACTCTCCAACAGCATCTGAATGTAGTCTTACCCTAGTGGCGGGGGACCATGCCACTAGATGTCCAGAGGTCATTCCCCTTAGGACCACTACAGCTCCTGCAGTGGTTAGGGCCCTCCCTGGAATCTTTTCCAGAGTTGGGTTTCCTAAGCAGGTGTAGTCAGACCTAGGTACTAACTTCATGTCTGGCTACATAAGAGCTATGTGGAAAGAGTGTGGTTTTACTACAAGTTCACCACACCCCACCATCCACAGGGCAATGGGCTTATTGAAAGGTTCAACAAGACCCTCAAAGGTATGATCATGGGACTCCCAGACAAACACAGAAGGAGAAAGGATGTCTTAATACCTTGATTTATCTTTGCCTGCAGAGAGATTCCTCAGGAGGGGGTGGGTTACAGCCCATTTGAAATTTTGTTTGGACATCCGGTTTGGGTCCATTATGTCTAGTTAAAGAAGGATGGGAGCAATCTCTCAAACCTCCTAAACAGGACATAGTAGACTATGTACAGGGCCTGTGCTCTCACATGGCTGAATACACAAAGAAGGCCAGCAAAAACATTGAGGCAAGCAAAGTACTTCAGAAAGATTGGCATGACCAAAAGGCAGTACTGACTGTTTACCAGCCAGGGCAGCAAGTGTGGGTGTTGGATCCTATTGCCCCAGCAGCTCCCCAAGACAAGTGTAGTGACCCCCACATCGTACTTGTGAAGAAAGGTGAGGTCACATACTTGGTTGATCAAGATACTCTAAGAAGTCCCCACAGGGTACATAATGTGAACAGCATGACACCTTTTATTGACAGGGTTGCCATGCGCTTGCTCAGGGCTACTGATGAGGAACAGAAGGATGAGAGTGACCTTCCCCCTGATGTCCTCTCACACAACCTTGTTGATGGATCAGTAGAAGGAGTAGTCTTGGCAGACAGCCTCGCTGAAGAACAGCAAGCTGAATGCAGACAAGTTCTCAGTCAGTTTTTTTGTCTATTTTCTACGACACCCAGTCAGACTACCTGGTGTGCCCAAGAAGTAGATACAGGTGATAGTAACATTTACAGACAGCCTGACCATGTCAGAGATTCCATCAGGACAGAGGTCCAAAGATGCTGGAGTTGGGGGTATTTGAACCTTCAGATAGCCATTGAATAGTCCTGTAGTCCTTGTGCCAAAACCTCACACCCAGGATAGTAAGAGAGAGATGAGGTTTTGTGTTGACTACCGAGGCCTCAATGCAGTCACTAGGAATGATGCCCATCCAATTCCAACAGCAGTTTAATTGATTGATACTTTGGCCTCTACCAAGTGCCTCAGCACATTTGACCTGACTGATGGTTATTGGCAAATTAGACTCTCTGAGGACGGCAAGCTAAAGACAGCATTTTCAATCCCATGTGGGTATTGTGAATTTATGGTGATGCCTTTTCTTTTGAAGACTGTACCTGCCACATTTCAGAGGCTGATGAATAAAGTCCTAACAGGTCTGGAGTCCTATGGTGCAGCATATCTAGAAGACATAGCTGTCTTTAGCTCCACCTGGGGAGATCTCCTGGTCCACCTCAGAAAGGTATTTGAGGCCCTTCAGAAGGCTGGCCTCACTATAATGCCCAGTAAGTGCCAGATAGGGCAAAGCAAGGTGGTTTATTTGGGCCACCTTGGAGGTGGAGGTCAACCCCAACCATTGGAGAGCAAAATTCTAACCATCATGGACTGGATTGCTCCCACTACTCAGTCTTAGGTCAGAGCGTTCTTGGGCCTGACTGGGTACTACAGAAGATGTGTTAAGAGTTATGGATCAATAGTGACACCCCTTAATATTCTCACCTCCAAGAGAATGCCTAAGATAGATCAGTGAACAGTTAGCTGTCAGAAGGCATTTGATGACCTAAAGCAAGCCATGTACTCAGCACCAATTCTGCAAAGTCCTGACATCTCCAAACCATTCATTTTCCAGACAGATGCTTCTGAGATAGGGATAGGTGCAGTATTGTCACAACTTAAGGCAGAGGGCCAGGATCAACCAGTAGCTCTTATCAGCAGAAGGTTGACCCCCAGCAAGAAAAGTTGGTCAGCTATAGGAAGGGACGCCTTTGCTGTGGTCTGTGCCCAAAGAAGTTGAGGCCGTAACTGCTTGGCACTCACTTCTTTGTTCAGACAGACCATAAGCCTCTCTTATGGCTTAAACAGATGAAGGGTGAAAACCCCAAACATTTGAGGTGGTTAATTTCCCTACAGGGGATGGATTTTTCAGTGGAACATAGGCCTGGGAGTAACCATACCAACACAGATGAACTTTCCAGATATTTCTACTTAGACCATGAAGACTCAACTGGGCAAGCTTTGTCTCATGCCCTTATGTTTGGGGGGATGTAGGAAGGTAGGATCTGCTTTCATGGTTATCCCCCACTTTTTGCCTGATGTCAGTTTGTTTTAGTCTGCTGGGTTTCTGCTAATTGGGATCAAATCATCTGTGCTCTCTCTCCCCTAAATTGGCTCTGGTAAGTACTTTGGTACCTCCACAAACAGCCGCAGTCCATGCAGGTAAGAGAGAGGTAGAGAGGTGGGGCCAGGGATTTCGACAGACGATGACCAGGGAAAATTAAATAAATAATTAATTTACCCTGGTCATCGTTCATCGAATTCCCCCCACACCCGGCCCCACCAACCCCAGCACTCTTACCTTTATGGACCGTGGCTGTCAACAGTTGGCTACTGGTGTACCCTTATAAATCCCTAGCATATGGTACTGAGGTACCCAGGGCATATGTACACCAGGGGTGTTCCATGGGCTGAAATATGTATTGCGCCACCCATGTAAGTCCACTTCAATTGTGACTACCGGCCTGCCATCGCAGCTTGTGCTTGCACATTTTCACAACATATATACGTTTCCTTAAACCTGAGGTCACCACACTTAAAACCTATAAGTCACTCTTATGGCAGGTTCATCAGTCCTGAGGGCAGGAGGCTTGGTTATAGGTGTGAGGGTACCCCTGCATGAGCAGGACCCCCTACAAATGGCAGAGTCAATTCTCCAGGCTTTGTAAATATGATCATTCATTTTAAGATATTTAGTGTACATCAGTCATTATGAGAAGTCTAACTATATAATGGATTCACCGCACCTGGTCATGTTTGGTACCATGCATGTTGGAATCAAACCACAACACAAATTACGGTGCTGGAAGTAGGATCACATGTACTGGAGGGCTCCTTAGGAGACCCCTGTGTACCCCCGGTAACAGCTTTTCAGGGTCTGCCATTACGCTACTGCTGAGCTCCTGCAGGAGAAGGTATAACAATAGGTTTCTGTCACTCAGAGGTGTGACCACCTCCCAGACAGGACTTAGTGTATTGGGTTGGGGAGGGGGGCACTTGCCAGTGCTACCAGACTCCTTTGAAGGGGACATTTGTTGCCCTTCTTGGATACTCTGGTTTAAGCCAGTTCAGGAACCCTTGGTTGCTTCTCTAGCGTGAAACTGGATAAAGGAAAGGGGAGTATCCTCCCCTCCGTCCAGCCCCTCCACTGGGAGGGACTTCCGGGTCATTTTAACCCTTTCTGTGGGGTACTTAAGGGCTCTCATGTGGTTTGATCCCCAGATTTGAAACCAAGACACTCTTCGACCACCTGGATACTTGCACTTCGTTGGACTTCGACTGGAACTGAGACTGCTTCAAGGAAGACTTCTGCTACTCTTAGTCTTGCTGTTCTTCAAGTCTTCTGCATTGTCCATGTCTAGGATTCATCCAGGTTCTCAGGAAGGCATGTGGGCATCAAGGACATCTGAAATAATCTCCCTTGTAGTGGAGAAGTCACTCCCCTGCACCTACAGGTACCACAACAAAGCTGACCGGTCTGCTGCTGCTGTTGTCCCAGGGGCTCTCTAAGGCTAAGCAACACAGGTAATGGTTCTGCACCTCCCTAGAAGTGTGACCTGTCTTCTCCGCCATTTTGAGGACTTTATCCTTCTTCGGGGCTCCTGGGACCAAACCCCTGTGCACGGGGTTGACTTGCCATTGCCAAGGCTTGTTGGCTCTGCATTCCAGAGATCTTCAGGCTACAGGAAGCTCCAGCCTCCAGCACCTCATCTTCTGAAGATCAACATCTTCTCTGCATGTTCTGCACCATGGGCCTCCATCTTTGGTGAGCTGTGTGAGGTCCTCTTGCAACCCTTGTTACTTTGGCCTGTGGGTCCTCCTGAGGGTCTTTTCTTTGCTCCAGTGGGCTACCCTGCTTGCTCATAGCCTGCGCAGGCTCTCCTACACTTGGTGAGTCCCTTGGACCTTGCTGGCACCAAAGTCAGCATCTTATCTCTTTCCTCATCATTTGCGGCTAGTTGGTACTCCCGCCAGACACCAACAAACTAGACACTGACATCTGACGTGACATTGACATTCAACATGGGACAGCTCATGCACAGCTCCCGGTCTCCCTCAGCATTGCCTAGTCCTCACAGCTGCAGTGACAAGGTCACGGTTGTCTCTTCTGAGCCTATCGAAATCGGTGGGCATTGTGCTTCCGTGACTCCTGGTCTCCTCCAAGTCGGATAGACTCTGTCCCCTCTGCTCGAATGTTGACTGACATGTAACCACCAATCAGAATTACGCTTGCGCACGTTATGGTGCGCGCACGGTGCGCGCACGGTGCGCGCTTATAGATATTTATGTGCTTTTAAATGCAATTTTCTCAGGAACTACTGAACAGATTGACACCATATATGCAGAAGGCACATGCCTGATCTGAGGACTACCTCTTTACCAAATTTTCAAGTAATTCTGTTCAGCCGTTCGGGCTGTACCTTCGACGAAAGGTCCTATGGGAAAATGCATGGGGAAAACGCGTTTTGCGACCCCCCTTTTTTCTCAGCCCCCGCTTGACGAATCACCCTGAGGCTTTCAGGGTAGGAGCTGAGCGGAGCGCCCCATTAGTTTTGAAAATTTCGCGAGGATTCGTCAACCGGCGTCAAAGTTATTCAAAATAGAATTTTCAGATTTCCTATGGAAACACGGTCCTAACTATAACTATCTACTAGCGACCGCCAGTAGATAATATATATATATATATATATATATATATTCACTTAAAAAACCATAGGTTTCACACAGGTTATAGTTAGGTGGACATTTCACTCGTAAAAAACCAATGAAATTCCCCCGTTATAGTTAGTTCAGATAACTATAACTCGCGCGCCCGCAATCCACTGCTCATGACGTCACATATTACATCACTCATGACATGGTCAGTGGCATCACTGATGACATCATCCGTGTGATAGAGTGGCGGTCGCGCGAGTTATAGTTATCTGAACTAACTATAACGGGGGAATTTCATTGGTTTTTTACGAGTGAAATGTCCACCTAACTATAACCTGTGTGAAACCTATGGTTTTTTAAGTGAATTTGCAAGGTTTTTTAAATGCTAAGTTATGTATTTATTAATATATATATTTTTTTTTAAGGTATTTCACTGTGCGCGCACGGTGCGCTTCGCACACCGTGCGCGCGCGTTGGGCGGACGGTGCGCTGCACGCACCGTGCACCGTGCGCACACCGTGCGCGCACCCTGTGATTTAAAAAAAAATATTTAAAATGTTTATTTCACCCTTGGGGGTCCTTCTGTGACCCCCCGACAAAGGCTAGGGGGTCAGGAACTCTCTTCCCTGCCCCCTTTTCACGTTTTCCACCTTTTTCCCCCTTTCCTTTTCAGTGCGAGAGATAAAATGGTGGCCGACACTTCCTGATTTCGACCGATTCGAATGTTGACTGACATCTAACAACCAATCAGAATTTCGCTCGCGCACTGTACCGTGCGCGTAAAGATATTTATATGCTTTTAAATGCTATTTTCACAGGAAATACTGAACAGATTGACACCAGACCTGCAAAAGGCACTTCCCTGACCTGAGGACTACCTCTCTGGCAAATTTCAAGTAATTCTGTTCAGCCGTTCGGGCTGTACCTTTGACTAAAGGTCCTATGGAAAAATGCATGGGGAAAACGCGTTTTGGGACCCCCCTTTTTTCTCGGCCCCCGCTTGACGAATCACCCCGAGACTTTCAGGGTAGGAGCTGAGTGGAGCGCCCCATTAGTTTTGAAAATTTCGCGAAGATTCGTCAACCGGCGCCAAAGTTATTCAAAATAGAATTTTGAGATTTCCTATGGAAACACAGTCCTAACTATAACTATCTACTGGCGACCTACAGTAGATATATATATATATATATATATATATATATATATATATATATATATATATATATATATATATATATATATATATATAGATAGATATATATATATATATATTCACTGAAAAAACCATAGGTTTCACACATGTTATAGTTAGCTGTACATTTTACTGATAAAAAACCAATGAAAATCCCCCGTTATAGTTACTGTAGGCAACTATAACTCACGCGACCGTAATGCTTTGCTGATGCTAATACTGTATTTAGACACTTATTTGCCCATGTCTTCTTCCATTAAATTTTAGCTATACATATATTACAAATATTTTTTTTTCATAAAGACACATATGTCATCAGCAGAGCATTACGGTCGCGTGAGTTATAGTTGCCTACAGTAACTATAACGGGGGAATTTCATTGGTTTTTTATCAGTAAAATGTACAGCTAACTATAACATGTGTGAAACCTATGGTTTTTTCAGTGAATTTGCAAGGTTTTTTAAATGCTAATTCCTAACTATAACGTGTGTGAAACCTATGGTTTTTTCAGTGAATTTGTACGTTTTTTTAAATGCTAACTTACTTTACGCCATTCGTGGCGTGCGCGCCCAGTTAACGCAGTTCGTTCCGTGCGCGCACGGTCCGCTTCGCGCACCGTGCGCGCACAGTGAGCACGCGGTGCGCTTCGCGCACTGCACGCCCACTTTACGCAGTTAGTGCCATGCACGCACGGTGGTCACGCGGTGCGCGCAGCGCACCGCGTGCCCACATTACGCGGGATGGGCCATGTACGCACGATGCGCTTCGCGCACCGTGCGCACATGGGGGACATATTATGCGCATCGTTGTGAAATGTTTTGTTTATTATTTTCGTTTAGTTGTTAAGCCATGCACAAATGGTGCCATTCGGGCACCATTTGAACATGGGGTGGGGAGAGTGTGGATAATTTTTTTTTTTTAAACAAATTTTTACCGTACGCGTACGGTAAGCGTAATCGGCGATTTTTCGAAAAAAAAAAAAAATTTTTTTTGGCCTTGGGGGTTGTTTGGGGGCCCGTATATCACTGCTGGGTGATTATTATCTCAATATACTGCCCCTTTACACATTTTTGGGCTTCATTTATGCTGCCCCACTCAGGGTGCGAGAGAGAAAATGGCGGCCGCCGCTTCCTGGTTTCGGCCAATTCGAATGTTTACTAAGATCTAAGAGCCAATCAGAATCGCGCTCGCGCACGTCACCGTACGCGTACGGTAAGCGCACCGTAAGCGCACCGTAAGCTGGCTCAGATATATATATTGATTTAAAGGCTATTTTCTCAGAATCTACTGAACAGATTTACACCAAACCTACAAAAGGCACATCCTTGACCTGAGGACTACCTCTCTGCCAAATTTCAAGTAATTCTGTTCAGCCGTTCGGGCTGTAGCTGTGTCTAAAGGTCCTATGGAAAAATGCATGGAAAAATGCATGGGAAAAACGCGTTTTGGGACCCCCCTTTTATCTCAGCCCCCGCTTGACGAATCCCCCCGAGACTTTCAGGGTAGGAGCGGAGCGTAGCGCCCCACCTATTTTGAAAAATTCGCGAGGATTCGTTGACCGGCGCAAAAGTTATTCAAAATAGAATGTTGCGGATTTCCTATGGAAACGTGGTCCTAACTATAACTACCTACTGGCGACCGCCAGTAGGTAATATATATATATATATATATATAAACAGGATTAATTTATACAACGAATATATATTTATTTGTGTATTTGGCACGATGATTTTTCCCACAGCGCTATCCCCAAGCTGTTTTCTATGTCCATTGTTATGACGTCATTTGATTTGGTATGCACTTGCACTTTAAAAGGTCAGGCTTCTGACAGCAGCGTCATGTGATCAAGGCCTCCTGTAGGCCGAAACGCGTCATGGCAGCTGTGTAAAGTTCTTGTCCGAATAAAGACTTACAGCACTCACTTTGGGTCCGTGTTCGTCTCTGCGCTTCGATGCTGCGCGTTGGAGGAGGCGATTCTTGGTGACATACACATTTTCTCCGATCATCTTCCACGGAGTGTCACGGACCCCTTCTTCGAGTTTGGGCCGAGCGAAAGGAAGTATCTTTCTGGGTTTCCGGAAGTTCGAGGAGCTCCGGCTTGGAGCAGACGCGAGAGCCCCCGGTCAGCCGACAACTACACCTACCGAAAGCCCGAGGTCAGCCTGCTCAAAGTGCACGCGGCTGTGAAAACTGCTGAGGTAGGCGAATCGGCACAAGTTACCGGTGAAGAAGTGTGCGTACCCACCCCTGTGAATTTTGCCATTCGGCGTAGTTCCATCTGTAGTGGGTTTATTGTAACGGATTACATTTAAGAACTTGCAAACAATGGCCGCCGGCGCTGCAAGAAGCTGCGAGGAAGCGGCATCAGCTATGTTTGATGATTCACCGGTGATAGTATCGGAACCATCATGTTCTCAGGAGATTCCCAGGGCGGGAAACACTGATTTGAAGGATCTTTTTAAGAAACTGGAAAAAGCGATGCGCGTGGAGACCTCTAAATGGTGGGAGCATCGGTCCCTGTCACGCTATCTGGAAGTGGGGCGCATACCGCGTGGGTTACGCATCATGCTGGCACCCAGTTATGAAAACCCGGACCCTCAAATATTGGTCGAATGGGCTGAATGCAACTTACAATCATCGGCTAACTTAATGAAAATCCTGGTCAGATACGCTGATAGTGACCGTTTGAAAATACAATCTACAATTGACGAGTTAAATGAACAAATAAGCAAACTTGGTCCCTCTGACACCGAAAAAAAGCTTTGTGAGGAAATGTTGGTCCGGCTGTCCAGGGAGGAGGAGTCAATTAGGAAACAGAAGGCTTTTAAGTTTCAAAGGGACAAGATCGATTATCAGAACGGGCAAATATTCACGTTTGCACGAAAATTCGCTACCCTTAAACAAAAAGCATGCCAGTCGGCTGCAGGTGCAGCAACTAACAAGACTGGGGGCCATTCCTCATCCTCCATCTCCGATTTAAGTTCGGTCCCGGGCAGTGAATCTGAGAATGAACTAACCTCCGCGATCAAAGACCTGGGGTTTACAAGGCTTACCCCGGCACAGGAGGTGGACTGCCTACGACAGGACAGACGCCAAGCGTTAAGACCTCGCGCACCAAATGTGAGAGGAACAGAAGGAATAACATCAAGCGAAGGGAACGTAGGCAACAGTACAGGATCAAGCAGCGGTCAAAGAGCACAGAGCAGCAAAAGGGGCCAGAAGCGATGGACTCGCAAACGCTAAACACGTCAATTGAACGCCGTGCAGTAATCAACCTCACTAACATGAAATTGAGTGCCAATGAGGAGAAAACTCTGGCCCTTGGACTCTCTTTCTGCCCAGCTGACGATTTTAACTATGCGCAAACTCGCATAGATACATATAAATTCGTACGGAAGCTCAAACTTAGGAAGTTCTTTGAGCTTAACAAAGACAAAATGAGAGCCAAACAAGGACAAACTTTAACTGGAGTTTCAGGTTCACCTGTGGGGACCGTGGGTGATTTTAATCTCCTCAGAGATCTCCAATTACTGCACGGAGAGGGCCACACAGGCGACTCCATTCTCAGCGAGGTTGCTCCCATCACCAACACACCAGGTATAACTTCTTTCAAACCGAAGTCCACCTTCAGTCCTGTCATGGTTCACGATAACATTGAGGTCTACAATGAAATGGTAACCGGCCAGTTAAAATCCTTGCATAAAACCGTCAAGAATACCCGGCGAAATCAACAGCATTGGAATCATGGCTATGGAAATCTGATGAAAAAGATCCAAGGTGATGACAACGTAATCGTCCGTCAATCGGACAAGGGAGGCAACGTTGTTTTATGGCCCAGACAAATGTACGTGGAGGAAGCCCTGCTCCACCTGAATGACAGGTCATGCTACAAGAGGAGTGAATGGAAAACAGTTAAAGCAGCGTGGGGTGACTTTTTTAACAACCTACTGGCATGGAAAAGTGCAGGTCTCTTGAGTTCAGATGAATTTAAATTCTTAAAAGTAAACCATCCGGTGATGCCAGTCTTCTACATTATCCCCAAGATACATAAAAACCTAGCCAAACCCCCAGGGAGGCCAATCATTTCGGCCAGGGGCAGTATCTTGGAGAAGACATCATTGTATATAGACTTCTTTCTACAAAAACATGTGAGGGGTCTTTCTTCCTACATACAAGACACCAATGACTTTTTGAGGAGGATTAAGGGTATGGAGTGGCATGAAGATTACTGGCTAATCACTCTTGACGTTGTTGCGTTGTACACGAGTATTCAGCATCAGGATGGGATTAAGGCAGTGGAATACTTTTTAAGAACGGAACCTATGTACATGATGGACCATTGTAAGATGATTCTAGCCATGATTAACATCTGCCTTAACAACAATTATTTTCTATTTCAGAACACAGTGTTCCAACAGTTAAGAGGCGTGGCGATGGGGGCTTGCTTCTCCCCAAGCTACGCGTGTTTACACATGGGCATGTGGGAGGAGCAAGTCCTCCGCAATGATTACAGCGATGTCATGGCAAACAACATCATTGCCTGGCATCGCTATATTGATGATCTTTTTGTCATCTGGAAGGGGTCAAAGACAGCAGCCTCTGACTTTATCCAGGCCATCAATATCAATCAGTTGAACTTACAATTTACAGCTGAGTTAAGCCAGGAACATGTGAATTTTCTAGATGTTGAGGTTTTTGTTTTGGAGGGCAAGCTTCAAACCAAATTATTCCGAAAAGCCACTGCAGGGAACACTGTACTGCATGCTTTTAGTCACCATCCCAGTCATCTTATACGCAGTATTCCCTACGGGGAGATGCTGCGTATAAGGCGCATCTGCAGTACTGACCTACATTGTTGGGAAGCACAGGAGCAGAGTAAGCTCAGATTTTTGGCAAGGGGTTATGCCCCGGCCATTATTGACAAGGCTATTTCTCGCACCAGATCTCTGGCTAGAGATCAGATTTTGAGTCCTTCCATTGTTGACCCCTCTTCAGCAGTCACTCCTAGCCTTCCATCTACACAGAATGATGTACCGAGACTGATTCTAACTTTTAGTCGCCAGCATTCTAACTTGCGTAGAATTTTCAAAAAGAACTGGTCCCTGATTCGACAGGACCCGGTTATTGGCAATGACATGTCCAATTCCCCTGCCATAACCTTTCGCAAGGCCCGCTCGATGAGCGATATGCTGGTTAAAAGTAGTCCGGAATTGAGCAGCAATACCAGTAATTGGCTACAGGCCAGCAAGGGGTTCATTAAATGTTCCTCTTGTAAGGCCTGTGTTCTTGGCAAGAGTACAACATCTTACATCTCTCCCTTCTTCAGTACCCCCTGTAAGATCAACAGGAAACTTACGTGCAAGACAGACTTTGCAGTCTATGTGCTGGAGTGTACCTGTGGCCTGCAATATGTTGGGAGCACCAAGTTGCAGGCACACAAGCGTATACTCCAGCACATGAGAGCTATCACCAATCAAGATGCGTCTTACCCGGTGGCAAGGCACTTCAGTGACAAGCATAACAGCAGCCTGGAACATCTGTGCTACTTTGTCATAGATGCAGTGCCTCCACTTAGGCGGGGTGGTGATAGGGAAGCCTCCCTTAGAAAGCTAGAGACCAGGTACATCTTGGAGTTAGACTCCAAGGTCCCTAATGGATTGAACTCTAGCGAGGACTTCTTCACTTGGCTCTGAATCTTCTTGTTTGCTGCATGTTCATTTCTGGTCAGTTTATGAATTTTCCTGTCATTTATTAACTAGACAGTGTGGCACAGGTTTCTCCTAAATTTAGAAAAATGAATTATTATGATGTAACCGATAACTACACAGGTTGGATTGTCTTCTTTTTCACTTTATAGTTTATTTTGTCATATGTTCTTGCTTCCTCTTTCACTTATTATTTACACACTTTTGCATGAATTCTTAACATGGATTCTCTTGTTACATGACTTGAGGTACAGTGGACGTTACAATGTTTGGATAACCTTGATGATCAGGCAGGTTAACCTGGGGGCATGATGCGGGTTATTTGGCACTGGATTTAACCAGATATATAGAGTTACCCCAATTTGCACAGGTCCAGTACAATAGACTTTGACAGCAGGCTCCTCCTCCCATTTAATTTAAAGTTTATTAGTGGGGTTTTGCTACCTGGCACTTATGACTAGGTCGATGGGCATGTCTAATTTTGTAATTATGCACAATTAATAACCCGACTTGGCCTTTTGGGGTTCCAGCTTGTTGCCCCATACAACTCTAAACAGTAGGGGAATAATAACATTGTATTTACATATGAAATTTGTTTTTTGATTGTGGTTTGATCCTGGAATTATGACGTATTTTACATGTATAAACAGGATTAATTTATACAACGAATATATATTTATTTGTGTATTTGGCACGATGATTTTTCCCACAGCGCTATCCCCAAGCTGTTTTCTATGTCCATTGTTATGACGTCATTTGATTTGGTATGCACTTGCACTTTAAAAGGTCAGGCTTCTGACAGCAGCGTCATGTGATCAAGGCCTCCTGTAGGCCGAAACGCGTCATGGCGGCTGTGTAAAGTTCTTGTCCGAATAAAGACTTACAGCACTCACTTTGGGTCCGTGTTCGTCTCTGCGCTTCGATGCTGCGCGTTGGAGGAGGCGATTCTTGGTGACATATATATATATAAAGCTCCAACTTTCCTCCAACACACGGGAAATCCCGAAGGAAGACAGCACTTGTGGGTGCAGGTTCCCAAAGTTTATTCGCTGGAACGCTGGCACTAAAACAGACGTGTTTCGGCAACGGCCTTCATCTATGTTTACCGGAAACGCCGGTCTCCCTGTCATTTAACCACCATCTTCCCATTATCGACAATGACAAAAGACCATGCGTGCAATCGCAATATGTCTTCACAATATAACAGAGGTAGCGCCATCTTAGTATATCACAAGCATTTCTGATATAACACAGAACATATATCATGAAGCGCCGCTTATTCCTGGTAAGTAAATAAACATACCTAGAAAAATATAATTCATTTGTGAACAGTGCGTGCCAATACAATCAAAAGGCACGCATTCAGTAGACACACCCAGACCATCATTCCGAATGTGCCCCATTACACACAATCTCGCCCTGAATGGGCACTTCAATTCATGATGCTATTCTCCAGAATCAAGTTATTGCACCCTGTATCAAATGGTGTCACCCCTCAGTTAAAATTGTTGATAATCATGGGAAAACTACATTCATGGGAGGATAAGTACAGCGAAAGGCATAATATACAAAAATCACATTGCTCCTTACTCCTTAAACTTATAGACGGTTATCTGTACATGTACATATATTTTTTAGTCAGAGTGACACGATCCAAAACACACAATAAGAGGGAAAACAAAAGGACGCAACAAAGCATAAAAATCATTAAGTGTCATTCAGAAAATTCTCCCATCGACATATTTAAATCAGCATTCCCCTAAGTGTACTGCCAATTCCTCACTGCTATTGAGGCCCCAAGGTGACTTAGTCTGAAGATCAATTATAAAACGGGATTCCAACCGTCTTAACCTGAGAATTCTTTCACCACCTCGTGGATTCTGAGGCACGTGATCAAGACAAAAATAGCTCAACAAATCCCTGTTGCGTTGATGTTTCTTATCAAAATGGCGTGCAACAGGGTAGGCCTCATACCCATTAGCTATTGCCCGCATGTGTTCTAGGATCCTGATTTTAGTGGGATGTATCGTGCTGACCACATAACGTAGGCCGCATGGACAGGTACGACAGTACACAGTATAGGGTGTTGAACAAGTCAAGAATTTACTGATGTTCTTCCTGGTACCTATGGATGGAATATCATAGGACAGTACCTGTTTGCTTCCTTTGCAGGCCTTGCATTTCCCGCAAGGAAAAAACCCTTTCAGTGCTCCAAAAGCAGATTTCGAAATATCAGTGGTGAAATGACTATGGACAAGATCATTTTTCAATGATCTTGCCTTCCTGAAAGTCACAAGGGGATTAGAAGGGAAATACTCCCCTATCACAACATCAGTTTGTAAAATATGCCAATTCTTTCTCAGAATTCTCTTTAAGTCATTTGCATTTTTTGAGTAGGTAGTTATTAGACGGAATTTATCTTCCATTTTAGCATCACTGACAGGCTTGTCCTGTGGGGGGATCCCAATCCCCCCACACTGCTCCGGGGACCGCCACCCCGGGGCTCGAAGATAGTATATGCGGGGGGGCTCACGGCACCCCCAGCCCCAGGGACCGCCACCCCCTGGGGCAACTTGTCAATGTGGGAGGGGGGCCATGCGGCCCCCCTCCTGGAGCCTTGTATAGGCCCTGGGGACCGCCACCCCCCAGGGCCGGCTCCTGCAGTGTCCTGGGGTGCCCACCCCGGGACACTGTAGTTTGCAATGACAGGGCGGGAGCCTCGCGGCTCCCGCCCTGTCATTGCAAACTGCTTTGCTTCATCGAAGCGAGAGCAGAGAAACCTGCTCTCGCTTCAATGAAGCAAAGCTGATTGCTTTTCCACATGGGGAGCAGCATGTTAGCTGCTCTCCATGTGGAAAAGCAATGCCGGCTCCTGCAGGACGCGGGGAGCCGGCTGGGATGGTGGATGGATTGGGGACCCCCCCACGGCCCCCAACGGAGGCCAGGCCCCGGGGGATGGGGTCCCTGGGGCCAGAAGTGGCCTGGGAGGGGGGCCACGCAGCCCCCCTCTACCATTAAAAAATTTAAAAATTTAAAAAACAATGGCCGGCCCCGGGGGATGGGGTTCCCGGGGCCTTAAAGTGGCCAGAGGAGGGGGGCTACGCAGCCCCCCTCCATAACATTCTTTTAAAAAAAGGCCCATGCCCCGGGGATGGGGTCCCCGGGGCAACTTATGGCCTCGGGAGGGGCGCCACGCGGCCCCCTTCCCGATTTATTTTTGGTATAAATAAAAATTGGGGGCAGGCCCTGGGGGATGGGGTCCCCAGGGCCAAAAAAATAGAAAAAGAAGGGGGATACACAGCCCCCCTTCTAATAAAAAGAAGAAGAAAAAAACGGGATTGGGCCGGAGGCCACGCCCCCTCCTTACACCACTCTGCAAACGCGTCTCCTGGCGCGTTTGCAGAGGGGGAACTAATTCCCCTTGAATACTGGGGGTCCGTGGGGGCCAACTAGCCCACCAGGAACCTCGAGTATGTGCCAGGGGGCTGCATTGCAGAGAGGTGTAATAAGGCCACACCCCTTTTTACACCTCTCTGCAACGCAGCTCTGTGGCGTTTACTGGAGGTACCTGGTGGCCTAGTTGGCCGCCAGGGGAACTCAGGATTCAATGGGACTTAATCCCCCAACTTAAAACGCGCCATGGGGCGCGTTTGCACAGTGGTGAAGGTAGGGGGAGGGCCTGAGGTGATACTGTGCAAATATGCCCTGTGGCGCGTTTTAAGTTGGGGAATTCATCCCTCTTCAATCCAGAGATCCCCTAGGGGCCAACTAGCCCACCAGGTACCTCCAGTAAGCGCCACGGAGCTGCGTTGCAGAGTGTTGTGAAAAGGGGCGTGGCCTTTGAACACCTCAGGCCCCGCCCCCTTCCTTCACCATTGTACAAATATTCCTCTAAAATCAGCCGAACTATGAATTCCGATTTACTCTCCTGTTATCAGGAGAGAACCCAGTGCTGCATCTTTTAGACTAGTACTGACCCTGAAAAGTAATTCTAAGCGTACTTACCAGTAACTTGTATTTCCTTCCAGAGGAATCCATTGTGTGGTTTTCACCAGAAAAGTTTCCAAGTGTCCATTTTTGAAACGTACAAATATTCCTCTAAAATCAGCCGAACTACGAATTCCGATTTACTCACCTGTTATCAGGAGAGAACCCAGTGCTGCATCTTGTAGCCCAGCACTGACCCTGAAAAGGAATTCTAAGCGTACTTACCAGTAACTTATATTTCCTTCCATAGGAATCCATTGTGTGGTTTTCACCAGAAAAGTTTCTAAGTGTCTATTTTCACAAACTAAAAATATTCCTAAAAAATCGTCTGTACGACTTAAACACATTCTTTCAACTGTTTACAGGAGATTGGCTAGTGCTGGATCCAGGATCCACCACTGAGTAAGAAAAAGTAACGATAACACTACTTACCTGCTAAGTGAATTTTCTGCCATAGGATAACATAGGTAATTCTATTTGAAACATTTTCTAAGTGTCAACTTTTAAAATACAATAATAATCCTTAAAAATCACTACTGTAACCAAAACGCTTTTACTCAACTGTTTACAGGAGATATCCAAGGACTGAATCTAGGATCCAGTTCTGTGGTTAGAAAAGTAATCCATAAAGTAACTAATTGCATTTGACTAGAAATTCACATTGAGCTCAATGTTGCTTTGTGTATGAAATTGTGTTGCCCATTGCAACAACTGTAACTACTGTACTTAAAAGTCTATTGCCTATTTGCAAAGTATTTAAACTAAAGTAATTCATTCTGAGAAAGTATATTTTGTATTGTAATGTATAATGTAATTTAAAAAAATAAAATATCTATAAATGAACAGTTTAAACAATGTAGTAAATCAGTATAAAAAAAATCAGTATAACAATAAATACATTAAAAATAGTCATTTACAAAACCTTTGAAATTCACTGAAAAAAACCATAGGTTTCAGGCCTGATATAGTTAGGAATTAGCATATAAAAACCTTTGAAATTCACTGAAAAAAACATAGGTTTCAGGCCTGATATAGTTAGGAATTAGCATTTAATTAACCTTAGAAATTCACTGAAATAACAATAGGTTTTAGGGGTCTTATAGTTAGCTGGACATTTCACTCGAACAAAACCATTGAAATTCCTCCGATATAGTTAGTTGTACTAACTACATCTCGCGCGCCCGCAATCCATTGCTGATGATGTCACATATTACATCATTCATGACATGGTCAGTGACATCACTGATAACATATCACATGACATCAGTGATGACATCCACGTGACAATCAGATACACCTCATCATACACTAGTATAGCCTTTCATCACTCACTGTAAAATACAGAGTGCCAGATTTAAAACCATTGACACACCAATCCAAGTTTCCAAACACCCACTCAGTGATTCCTAGATCTATACACACATCTAATCACTTACCTATAGATTCACTCATACATGCTGTCAATGATCAATAGAACACTATCAAATATACTAATACACCTATATCAAAATTACACACCAGCCCACATCCTAATCACTTATGAAGTCATCCTACTCACTTATGCATACAATGGATCATACTTACTTTTACTTAGCTATACACTTATAAAAACACCGCTTCATCTATTCATATAGATAATAGCTCATACTTAGGGTCCGATTCCGGCCGCAAAACGAACCTACCGACACGGACCCAGACCAAATACCGACCGACACGGACCAGCGCCGTACGACCCGTGCAGTACGATGCAACGCGTGTGAATACCAACCGACACGTACGGAATACAAGCCGTACGACCGAGCCGTAGGGAAAATAGTGATCCGGCTGGAAAACTGACGCGATTTTCACCGACCGAAACGAACCTGGAATGAACCCGACCGACCCGTACCCGCGATGTACGATTAGCGCAGTACGATGCAATGCGTGTAAAACCAGACCGACTCGCACGGACACCAAGCCGCACGACCGACACGCACAGACAACCCGGCACACAAGCAATAGAGACCGCCGCGAACGACGCGTACCAAACACAGAAGACAGGCAGCGTGAATGAGGCAGAGAAGCCCGCACGAGACAACAGCAGCGTCCGTTTCAATCACATGAACGTCTCCTTCATGCCTACAAAACAAAAAGGAAGAAAGACAAAAAAAGGACCAAACAAGCAATGACAAAGTCAATAAATACCACAGAAAAAAACATGGGACAAAGACACACCCACAACTCCAACTACATAAAGGACTACAATCACTACCATTATCCCTTGCAAACAGGAGACACAGCCAGCAGCAAACACCAGTACACAGCAACCACAGACACACTCGCAACTCACCCATCACACAACTAACACACCATCAGCACCTCATACAAAAGCGCACACACATACACATAGCAAAACCAACCCACCATCACTTGCACCCTCACACACACATCACTCACCACCACCACCCATCACCATGCCCCCAAAGAAGAATTCAAAGTTCACAGATAGTGAGTTAGAAGTGCTGGTAGACAAGATCATCAGAGTAGAGCCACATTTGTTTGGTACATTGGTCCAAAGGACCCCCATCTCACAGAAAACCAAGATGTGGGCGAGGATTGTGGACAAGGTGAACGTACTAGCACCAGCAAGACGCACAAAGTTCGACATCCAGAACAGGTGGTATGACGTGCGCAGGAGGGTCAAGAAACTCATCGAAAAAGATCTCGCCCTGAGTCAGTGCACCAGGGGTGGCCCTCCTGCCAAACCAGTCTACTTCAGGAGCTGGGAGGAGAAGGTGCGGGACATCCTACCACCAGAGAGCGTCCATGGCCTAACACACATCCCAGAGCCTGGTGAGTACACAAACAACATAACCAAGATTGTGTGGCAAGGGGACAGTGAAACCATGTACCCCAAGCAAAGCTACACTAACCAATAGATAATGAGGCCAAGATGTGTATGCCAGTCAGACACACACAATACCTGCCATCTCATAGTGACTGGGGACTTTGTCATGACATGCACCAACCTACAAACAAATAGAACAAGGCAGTGGCACTAAGCCAAATAGACCCTGCCAGACAGTTTGCCACCACAAACACACCACCTCACAGTGCAGCTGACTGTCAGAAAGGAATAGTGGGGATGCAGGTTAAGTGAGTGTAGCCAAAAGCATGAGTGGGCCTGTAGTCACAGATAATGCACACCCTTCTGATTGGCCCATCAAGACCTCTCTGAAACATGCCCACATCACAGGGAGTGGAAAATGGCTGACAAGATGGCTGACACTGGGTCCTGCTGTGGGGAGCACAAGGCCCTGCTAGGGCTTGTGTGCAAATCAGAATCAGGACACCACTGACTGACATCCTGAAAGACAACTTGCACGCCCTACAATGGAAGCACGTTTCATCATGGGAAGGAGGACTAACAGCCCTGACCATACTACTCAGCATGGGGGGACACCCCCCTCAACACACTCCACACAACTCACCGGGTACAATGCATTGACACACACCTCATTGAAATATCAGCAAAAGATACCCCGTACTGGGTGCTGCTGTTTAAAGAACAGGGGCTAACTTGGGACTTGTAGCCAAACACACACCAGGATTACACAGTCAGTCATCTTGCCATTGCTGTCACACCCCCTCACAGGGAAGCAGAGTCAAGAGGGAGAAAGTATGGGCATGCTGGGAAGGGGGGTGTAGCCAAGAGTATGATGGGAGTCGCAGTCACAGACAACCTACACCCACCCACATGGCCCAGCAAGAACAAACTGAACCATACTCGGAGTGGGAAGGGACTGACAAGATGTCTGACACTGGGCTCTGTTGTGGGGATCACAAGGCCATGCTGGGAAATGGCCAACATCATACATCAGGACTACACAGTCAGCCATCTTGCCATTGCTGTGACACCCCCTCACAGAGAAGCAGAGTCAAGAGGGAGGGAGTATGGGCATGCTGGGAAGGGGGTGTAGCCAAGAGTATGAGGGGAGTCGCAGTCACAGATAACCTACACCCACCCACATGGCCCAGCAAGATCAAACTGAACCATACTCGCCTCACAGGGAGTGGGAAGGGACTGACAAGATGTCCGACACTGGGCTCTGTTGTGGGGAGCACAAGGCCATGCTGGGACTTGTAGCCAAACAAACACCAGGATTTCACAGTCAGCCATCTTGCCATTGCTGTCACACCCCCTCACAGGGAAGCAGAGTCAAGAGGGAGGAAGCATGGGCATGCTGGGAAGGGGGGTGTAGCCAAGAGTATGATGGGAGTCGCAGTCACAGACAACCTACACCCACCCACATGGCCCAGCAATATCAAACTTAACCATACTCGCCTCACAGGGAGTGGGAAGGGACTGACAAGATGCATGACACTGGGCTCTGTCGTGGGGAGCACAAGGCCATGCTGGGAAATGGCCAACAACAATATCAAACTCTGTCTGTGACAAGATGGGAAAAAGCAGTGTACAGACAGGCATCTGTTTGAAAAGTAGAAAATGTCATGTTTGTGAACTAACGATGCATGTAGAAATATAAATCACTTTGTGTGTCTCTTCCAAACACAGGTGGTGCTGGGCACCCAGCACCAAATGATGAGGATACCCAGTCCCAGACTCTGGTGGACACTGAGCTCTCTGGTCTGACTCTCTCACTGTCCTCTTCGGATGCCGACGATCAACCTGGCCCCTCCGGTGTGAGCCATCATGCAGCACCAGCAGCATCAAAATCTGCCCCCCTGTTCCCACGCCTCCAGCATCTGGACACCGACAGGGCACCCCCGCCAACACGGACAGACCAAGGAAAATCAACACCCACAGTACAGGGACACAGGACCCCCCGGAAGCTACAGCCAACACCACCAGCAACTCCACCCAAGGGGTCCCAGTGTCACCTGTGTGTACCGCTGCTGGTCCTGCCCGTGTGGAGAGGGGTGCTGGGAGGGGTGGGAGGCACAGGGCATGCCCTGCAGAGGGGTCTGGACTGCATGATGACCCCCAAATGGCATGCATCTTAGATGCTTACCAGGATAGCACCAGAGGATTTGGCCAGGTAGTAGGGATCCTCAAGGACATGCAACACGAGCAGGTCACCCACCATGCCCGCATCGAGGCCAAGTGGGATGACATCACTGCGGTGCATCGGGACATACTACAATGCCTCCGCCAGATCAACACCAACCTGTCCACACCCCCCTGTGTGCCCACAACATCTGGCGCAATACCATCTGCCAGCGCCACAGGGAGGGAGGAGGAGTCTGGCGGAGAGTCCCCTGCACCGCAGAGGCCTGCACATGATGATCCCCCCCCGGAAGAAGAGGGGTCGTCCGAAGAAGGACATGTGAGAGGCAGATGTCCCAACACATCCCCCAGGGCCTCCAAACCTGTTCTGGACAATGTTCTTTGTGCGCAAACCGTTCACCTTGTCCAATCGCACACAACTCGCCCACATGACATGGAGGGTTCATGTTGGGCCAATGTATCAGATGACTGTGGGCTTTACTCTGAACATTTCATCTACCAGTACTTCCAACTCCAATGTGAACTTTGGATTCCCAAACCACTGTACAGCACCCACCATCCTGTGCACTTCCCTCACACATGTTTGTAAATAAACTCACCAGTACACCATACCTGCCTCTGTTGTGATTCCAACTTGTCATGTTCAGGGAGATGTCGATCTGCTACACAACACAGTGCATGCCAAATACTGCAACAATGTGACCAACGTAAGGTGAGTCATGGGGATGTGTCACATGTGAGGGACACACAACACTATGGCAACACAAAACATACTCACCATGGCCATGTTACTCATCACACACAATGAGGTTGACTTGAAAAACATTGGCATGCACAGACACAACACCAAGCCCAGTCAGTGGTAACAAGTCCACAGTGAGGTAAGCATATGTCACTCAGATGTGGGAAGACAGACAACGCACATAACAAAGCGTAGCACAGGTTCATTACACATCAGCAACACGTTTATTCCACACTAGTTGCATGGTAATTCTACGTAACAGTGGACACACGCTCACAATGTGTTGGAGAATGGAAGTCCAGGGATGTGTGGTACATCAGTTGATGGGAATTGTCAACTTCCACACTGTTGATGGATTCTGGGTGTTGGGGGTCAGTGTTGACCACACAACAGGCAAAGTACCCTGGGAAGGACAAACAAGATACAGTCAAAAGCAGAGAAGAACAGGAGAGAAATGCAATACACATGCACAAAACATGTTGCAAAACAACTACAGAAACACTAGTTATCAGTACTACCCTATTGTGGAGTACACACCACCTGAATGGACACATCACAGCACGCATCCAGTCAAGTGGCACACAGACACACTCAGACAGCAACAAAGCTTGCTCAACACATTCCAGGCTACCTCCATACATTCACATAACAACCCTGGAAACTCACATTCAGGTGAAGAAGTTGTTGATGAGCTGGGAGCGGACGTCACCATCATCTTCATCATCACTGGCGTCTTTGCCCAGGCCGGGATCCTCCACAGGTGCCGGAGGTTGGTCGTCGTCATCGTCATCCTGGAAGAGAGGCACCTCCTTCCGCACCGCCATGTTGTGTAGCATGCAGCAGACAAGGATTATTTTGCACACCTTTGCAGGCTGATATGGGAGGGCCCTTCCGGTCTTGTCCAGGCAGCGAAAGTGGCTTTTCAGGAGGCTGAATGTCCGCTCAATCACCCTCCTGCTCCGACCATGTGCCTCATTGTAGCGCATCTCGGCTGATGTGACAGGGTTCCTCAGGGGTGTCAGCAACTACGGCATGTTGGGGTATCCGGAGGTACCTACACACACAAAAATGAACAAGTAGCCGAGTTTTGTACGAGTGCGGAATACAACAGTGACAAACACACACAATGAGAAACAGTCAGTACACACCGACAAGCCAGGCACGCTGAGCTGGCATCTGTGACATCAGCGTTGCAATGCGACTACTCCTCATAATGTAGGCATCGTGCTCAGAACCAGGGAACCGTGCACACACATGTGTGATCGACATGTCAGCAAGACAGACCACCAGAGCATTGATCGAATGGTAGTGCTTCCTGTTCCGGTATGCCTGCTCATGTGCCTGTGGTGGTATCAGGGCAAGATGTGTCCCATCAATAGATCCGATGACGTTCGGCATCCCCCCAGTGTATAAAAGGCATCCTTAATTTCAGGGAGTTCATCTGGGCTCGGGAACTTGATATACAGGTCGAGGAATTGCAACATCCCCTCCAAGACATCGCGTAGCACCCGACTAAACATCATTTGTGACATACCACCAGCTGTAGCCACAGTGTACTGGACGGTACCGGTAGCAAAGAAGCGCAGAGCTGCCATTACCTTCACCTTTGGGGTCAGAGCTGTAGGGTATGTCTGGCCAGGTAGCAGATGTGGCGCCAACTGCTCCGCCAACTTCGTAATCAGTGGCCTCGTGAAGCGGTACCGTCTGATGCAGTCGCGTTCCTGCATGGTTGCAAGGTCTGGGAACGGACGATGGACAGCTGGTGCCCTGCAGTACAGAGATGCACAAAGGAAGATTGTCAGTACATCCACCCATGTGGCTATGACCACGATCACTATCACATGCTAGTTCATGACATTACACAATATACTGAGGTGTGTGTTGTTGGGCATGGACACATATGTCACATACAAGACCACCACCTCACATCTCAATTCCACATGTCCACATGAGTCCCATGTAGTGCAATGGGCCAATCATCTGGCTGTGTCACCCAACCTATGTGCTGCTGCAACGTTAAAAAAACACACCCCAGTGACAATTGAGGCCTCATGTCTCCCAGGCATCACAGATCTTTGCCATGCAGAAAACCAGGCTCCCTGTATTGCCACATCAACACAGCAATGGACATGGCGTAGCACGTACACACCACAAGGCAAGCGTAAGTCCCACAGGTAGTGGCCACTGTTGTTCCTGCCGGCGCTCATGTACGTCTCTTAGACACACACCCCATCAAGGTTGATGCATACACCACATGGATGTGGAGACTGTCACCCATTGGTAACATGTGATCAGACACATCTGAGACACAACAGGCACACAGACTGAGGGTGCACATCAGTATTGTGGCTACAGGTCTCCTTGTGATGCACATGCCATCACCCCCAGGGCTCAGGGTGTATGTGACATGTCCTAAACATATCCAACCTGACACTGTGTCCTTGACTCATGCCCATTACTGTCCAATTGCACATCACAGTGGTAATGTGCACAACACACAAAGGATTCTGCCCCCATGTACACGTGCACAGCCTGGGAGTGGCTGTACAAAGTGCCAGCCAAAATAACAGCTGTGCCCCCCCCCAAACACCCACGGAATGCAGCCTTACATGCCATGGGACACTGTGTGGTCAATGCTATAGTGTGGCAGGTGTGTGCAGGTGTCCATGGCCAGTATATGTGTGTTGCATCCGTATAATAGTCACACTAATGATGTCCGACGCGGGTGACAATGCGTACGCATTGCAGGGGTCATGTCCGAGCCGTGCGTACACTTTGGCATTGAATGCAATGAGGTCCGACGCGGGTGACAATGCGTACGCATTGCACGGGTCATGTCCAAGGAGCCGTGCGTACGCTTTGGCATTGAATGCAATGAGGTCCAACGCGGGTGACAATGCATACGCATTGCACGGGCCATGTCCGAGCTGTACGTACGCTTTGGCATTGAATGCAATGAGGTCCGACGTGGGTGACTATCATGCATATGCATTGGACAGGCATGGTCCGAGACAGGCGTACGCCTTGGCCATTGAATCGTATGGAGACGAGTGCATGTGTACATTCAAAATACGCGTTGTACAGTCAGTTGAACGAGCCATGCGCGCCCATTGGCTCTGGACTGTCATGGAGATGGATGCGGATTCAAAAGTTGTACGAGTTGTGCACTGGAAATTCAGTTGGATGCCTACAACAATGTTGCAATTTCAAGTGTTCCATTAAGGTGAAGATTTGAACGATGCAGAAGGTGTGTATGAGTCGTACTTTTAAATGGATTGGCCAGATTCATAGAATGCAACCGTGTTGGACCTATCACTTTTGACACATGGCACAGAGTCTGCCTCTGCAGCACAGATATATAATAATATGCCAATGTTCATATACAAAGGAACAGAGCGCATGCTAGAAGCATAATGTGCGCGTGTAATGCAGTGGTGCAAGCCTGTGTGCATGTACACTTAGTAATCAGCTCACTACAGTGCCCCAAAAGCCAACGCCACATATCTATCGGGCAGTGCTGCCCGCTGGCTCAGGCCTACGGTACGGGCCAGCAGTTCCTTAAAATGAGACAGAGATGTGACTGAATGAGGTCAGAAATCACATCATTACGCACGGCAACATCGCTTGTTAGCACCTGCGCACCCAGGCTGATGCACCCCACCCCTCCCGCAGCACCACGCTCAATTGCAGCCCCTGTGCACCCAGGCCCCACTGCTCACCTGCTGTCATTGTGTGTCCAAACACGACGGCCAGCAGGGTTCACAATTCAAATAGAGATTTGATTGCGAGGATGGTGTACACCTCATGGATCCCTTTTTTTTTTATTGCGCATTGTGATATGCAACGTAGATGCGGCCATATCAATGAGGCAGTGTGGAACAACTGGGACATGTGGCATCGTCGTTATCCTATTTATACGTACGCAAAGTGGGCTGGGCTTGCGTATGCCAGGCCAGTGTACGGATGTGAATAATTTTTTCTGGGGACCTGGTCGTTGTTAAGTTCCTGCCTGGCCAGGAAGTGCTCTTATGTGTGTGTCCCTGTTACAGTTTTGAAATCGCACAATCCGCAATTTACATTAATGTAGCATGTACCGGGAGGCTGGCAACTATCGCTAATGAAATGCTGTCCGAAAACATTGAATGGCCAACATCACATGTCTTTGTCAAGCTTGTGGATATGCGCATACACGCATGTCAATGGTGTGCGGTATTATTGAAAGTGTTGCTATCGCGAAGCGCACACATGTGAATGTGCTCTGATGGAGGGAGGATCAGCAGTGAGGCTACGTCATACATAGTGATAACGCTCATTATAGTCAAGCAATGCATGTCAAACATGAATCTGAAAGTCTCACATATGACACACTCCTATACTGGTAAAGCCTGACAACAGAGCATACTTCAACACAAATCTACACATTACTCTTTACTGTTTGTCACATGTAACCTAGGATGTGCACTCTGCCCGTGGCTGATGATACCCCTTCGAGCCACCAATACCCAGGCCGAAAGGCAGCACAATAATGCGCACACACACACACCAGGGGCATCGTGTAACACACATTTATTTTTTGATGTAATGTTTCAGAGGCATGGCCATCACACGTGGAAGGCTACTGTACAGACCATGAATATTGATCAAGATGATCGTAGCATGTTGTGTGTAGTATAAGATATGTGTACACAACAAAAAACTTTTCAAAAAGCTCTCTAAGCAGAAGAGGTGTCTCTCATCAAACGCTGTAGAGAGAATGACTAAAATGGGTGGAGTGCTCCAACTGTTACAATGGGAAATGTTATGAACCAACAAATGCTTTTTTTTAAGGTCACATGGCAATCGCGCACTGAGCGTGCAAGGAGGCCACACCAACACGATTTTGAGAAAATATATTTACCATAATATAAGTTTATTACAGTTAGAAATATATAAATGTTTAAAATAGTTTGGAGTATCGTTTGCTCTCATATACACTTTAAACTTATTTATAGTTTTGAGACATAAAAAACAAGCATTGGCATAGTCAATAGGTCTTGCTTTTGGGACCTTATAAGTATTTAGCTATGCAACTTTTGCATTGCTAAACACTTATAGGGTCCCAAAGGCGAGGCCTATTGGCTATGCCAATGCTTGTTTAATCTATTGTTGCATATTTGTGTACAATGGTGAATTACACACATTTTCTAACCTTGCATAGGCTTAATTTGTGCATTCTGCATGTTAGGTATTCAAAAATTAGGAAAATTGCTGATTTAAAAAAAAAAAATTAACATTGCTATTTATTTCCTCTGGAAAAAAGTCTTTTTTTAACATGAGTGGTATCCCTGTTTACACACATCCAGACACAATTTGGCAGGGTATTGCCATTGCCCACATTGTATTTACCACTTACACCAGATGCATTTGGGTGTACAAGCTAGATGTTTAGGCAGATGCTGGAAGTGAATGCTAAAATGTTTGTGAATGTCAAAAAGTATAGCCTTTCCATGTCCACACCCGATTCTCTTCCTGGATGCTGGCTTTACTAGTCCCAGTTAAATTTTACTTCATCCTAATGTACACATAACTTGTGTACATTATCCTCACACATATATTACAATAGTATGTGTGTGTATGTTACACTTTTCTTTAACAGCATACAACCGTGATATTTTGCTAAGGATTTCCAAATGGGTATGTTTTACACAAACGGTGAAAGAATATGAATGTAGGGGCAGTTCTAATTTCATCTAGTAGGTATGACCAGACTTTGAACCCATACTGGGAAAGCTCTTATCTGAACCCTCCCCCCACTGCCCTGTCCACCTTGCGAGTTAACCTCTTCTGAATATTGGACGATCAGTATAGCAATAAAGTTATTAAAACCCCAAAGCCCACCCACCTGTCTCTCTAACACATTTAACTCCCTACTGGTGCATGCAGCCATAAACCATCGAACATCAACTGAACAAACCTGGCACGTTAGGCATATGGTCTAGTTAGACTAGAGGGTATACAGCATTAGATTTTATGTTTCCCAAAGTCATCATCCCTGTCTTAATCACCAACCACCTGTGCAAATAGAGGCTCGAATATCTCTCTGTTCAAATTTGGCATTAGACAAGTGTGAAACTGAATCAGTAGCTGGACTGGAAATGGTGCAAACATTAAACAGTCAGTAAGAATTAGTGAGTTGTTGTTATGTTCATTTTAAACTTTTTGTAACGAAACATTATCTCCTTTGAGTATGTCACCTAATGATAAGATGCTACAGTCTCAAAGGTTATGTGATGTAATTCCCTGTAATGTTATCATGGGGGTCAAAGTGCACCTTGTTTAATGCTTCTGCTGCGCCTATGATTTTGCTCAACTATAACAACTGCTAGTAACTAGGGGTGGGCGGAATTTGCGAAATTCACTTCCGCAAACTATTGCGAAAATGTTAAAAATCTCCGTAAAGGGGGGCGTGGTCTGGCCACGACTGAAGATGGCCGCCTAACCTGTGAGCTCTGCTGCGAGTGGGGCTTCAAAAGGAGTTGGCACCCAGTAAATGCAAGACCTTTGACATTATTTCAGCATTCTGGAGGTCATAAAGTCAACGAGGAGCAGATGAGCCGGTTTTCTTCAGTATGAGTGACTCGGTTCCTGAGGAATGTAAACTGACACCGGAGCTCCGTGCTGAGAGGAACCCCGGACAACACTATTTCTAAACTGAAGCTTATTTCTGCCGACAACACTGCCTAAATAACTGTGCTCACTAATGTGAAACTTAAAGGAAACTACATGAATCTTTTCAGAGGATATGTGGATGCTTTTATTTTGGCGGGAACACTTCAGCCTCTGACAGAAGCCAGCTGCACCTGCTCGTGATCTGTGGAAAGGCACCAACATTTCAGCCTCTGACAGAAGCCAGCTGCACCTGCTCGTGATCTGTGGAAAGGCACCAACATTTCAGCCCCTGACAGAAGCCAGCTGCCCCTGCTCATGACCTGTGGAATGTGCAATGCAATTCTGAAGGAAGAGAAAAAAGCTGACTGGATTTTGAAAACAGAGTTTTGCTAATTCTGGAGGAAGAAATAAGCTGACTGGATTTGAAATACAGAGTTTTGAAAGAGAAACAGGACTCCAGCTGACTTCAATGAAGGTAAAGTTCACTGGGAGTTCATATACTCGCTCACTAAAATAATTACCTCAAGAAGCTGAGAGGGGCTCCAGCTGTAGTTATGCATGTGAAGTTTGCATTCTTCTGAGGAATTACATGTGGCTGTTTTGTGGTGCTGAGTTACGTAATTAAATTGAACAAAGGCTTTACCCTTTCATGAGGAAAATGTGTATAATCTGTGCACGGGCTGAAACATTGTACACCAGGGCTTGTCCTTTTTTGCTGTGAAGGGTCTGATATGTCGACAGGAGTTCCTTGATGAGAGAGATGGTGGTGTCTTTTATCAAAATGAACAATCCCAGCTGAAATATAATTGACATTGGAGAAGTTTATGCGCTGTTTTGGAAAAGTGTCCTCTTCATCTTTAACTAAATTACAATAAGGATCTGTAATTGAACAAAGGCTCTACCCTTTCATGAGGAAAATGTGAATAATATCCGCACAGGCTGAAACATTGTACACCAGGGCTTGTCCTTTTTTGCTGTGAAGGGTCTGATATGTCGACAGGAGTTCCTTGATGAGAGAGATGGTGGTGTCTTTTATCAAAGTGAACAATCCCAGCTGAAATATAATTGACATTGGAGAAGTTTATGCGCTGTTTTGGAAAAGTGTCCTCTCCAGCTTTCACTAATTTACAATAAGGATTTGTGGAAGTTTATGTGGTGTTGGGAAGTCTGCCCTATGAGACTGAGCTGTAGTGTTGTTCAGCACACAGTTAAACTGTTTAAATGCACCAACTGTCTTTAAGGTAATTCTCTGGATATATGTGCAGGACGCAACTTTGTATAATAAGCCTTGCTTTTTTAACTTATGTGCTGAAAGACTCTAGTCCTGTCAGCCTGCCTACAAACTTGAGCCTGGAGTTCCACAGCTTCCCGATCGCAACGTTCCACTGGTCACACCTGAGCTTCCTGGCTTTTCCTCATGCGCCTTGGTCTGTCCACCACACACGCTTATTAGCCAACAGCTGTGAAGTGATTTGAGGACACAAATTAAACCGAAATTTTCAAAAAACAACAGCTTTACAGTGGGTGAGTGCTTTGTTTGATATTAACTTCAGCACCCTGCTAATTCACTCTGGCTATTGCGAAGCGCTGTTTCAGAGGGAATTTTGTTTTTGGGCGCATTAGGGCCTGCGCGTCACACACATTTGCTTATTGGCACTTGAGATATGTTTTCTTGGCCCGGTGTGGTCTGAATTTAAAAACATGGCAGCCATGTAGCAGATAAGTGCTTTATTTGCTGCTAGCTCTGATATTCTGCTTAGTTTTTTTATAACAACTGTGAAGCACCACTTCTAAGAAACTCTGAGAGACTTCAAGCTTGTGAGCCTACCTGCAACACCAAGCTCAGAGTTTGAAGGTATCCTGCGTGCAGTGCTCAATTTTTTACAATTTAACTTCCCGATCTCTCTGTAATATACCTGGGCTGTGCGCCACATAATTCTGACACTGGCAATTGTGTCATGTTTTGTTGGCCCAGTATAGTCTAAATCTTGCAGATTAGCAAATTAAAAGTGGAGCTTTTTTTACCGGATGGAGAGGAACCAATCCTTGATCGTCTACTTTATTTTATGTGACTGAGGGATATTGGAGTTCTTCTCTACATTATCTTGACACAGCTTGGACCTTTAATTTGAACTCTCTCCAGTGTGTTATAAAGAAAATACTCTAGTAAATCCTGGACATTGAGAGTCTGATAATTCAAGGAAATAAGACGCATATAACAACTTTTCTGCTTTGTGTTTCTACACTGCTATACTGACTCAACACATTGCTTTGCCATCTTTCTATAAAGCAGAAATCAAAATGTCTACTGCCAAGTATGGAGATAAACACTCTAAACAGCCTCTTTTTGCGGATGTAGTTAAGCAGTCACAAAATTCAGATGCCAACAGCTCTTCCTCTACAACAGACAATTCTCTACAAACTAACATTAAAATGCAAGGGCAAACTATGGACCGCATTCTAAAAGAGATATCAGCAGTCAGTCATAGACTTGAATGCATGGATTCCCATATTTCCTCATTAACAGAAGAAACTAAAACAATACGAGCAGACATTGCAGGATTTCACGCCAAGACAGAGGAGCTTGATCACAGACTAATAAATGTAGAAACTCGCCTAGACTCAATACAAAACAGAGATCAAGAGCTGTTATTTCTACGAAGTAAGACGATAGATTTGGAAGATCGAAGCAGGAGGGATAATGTTCGCTTTTTCGGTTTTCCAGAAAGGATTGAAGGTTCAAATGCTAGAACATTCCTACAAAATATCCTTTCAAAAATTATGAACATCGCTTTTGACCCTCCATTGGAGATACAGCGCGCACATCGAATTGGTCCATTACGCAAGGAATCTGCAACAAACTCACGTCCCCTCATTGCTTGTTTTTTAAGGCATGAGCAGACAAGGCAAATATTACTATCAGCACGTACTCATGGTCCGTTCTCATACAATGGGTATGAAATCCGTATTGCAGCTGATTTTTCCAGAGAAACTAACGAGAGACGCAAGGCCTTCCTTTCATTTAGACCTCAATTACGTCAACTAGACATTAAATATGGTCTGTTCGATCCTGCTCGTTTCCGAATTTCTAAGGATGGAATATCCAAAGACTTTTATAACCCTGAGGATCTCCGTCTATTTTTAGACAATTGGAAACCGCAACAAATGGAAACTCAGCAGACCACTCCAGAACTATCACATCACAGTTCTTTTCCTCAAGCATCAAGCAATCCACGACATAATGTCAGCAGTCCTCGACAGAGAGGCAGGGATTTTGAAAGGACTATTCGTAGTCATGAGGACAAGAATGCTGCTCTTCAAAATGTATCCACCTTGACTAAGGCACAACATAGAGATAAATCCCGATCGCCATTAAAATCTACTTTGGATGCAGAATGTGGGTGATTCAGTACCTCTCTACAATTTTGATCACCATTAATCTATGCTCATACTTGCATCCTTTTAGATGATTAATCATCCTTAATGAACTCATAACATAAGAGAAACGAAGATGATACCTCGCCTGTGGACAGATGAGTATTAAAATCTACTTAAGACGCAGAATGTGGATGATTTAATGTTTAAATATACTTTTGTTCAGATTTAGCTTTGTCTGCACACCCATTTTCTTTTAGGTGTTAGATCAAATTTAAAGAACTCATGATACAAATGGGGAACAGAAGGTATATCGTCATCAGTTTGTTTAATAATACAGTTATTGTACTGTTCTTTATTGTTATTGCTCTTCCTTTCTTTTTTCTCCATTTTTTTTTCATCACATTTATTATATTAATTATATTGCCTTTAAACATTTGGTCTATCCCTCTCACTGTTTTACACATATTTGATTGACATTCTTGGTACTTATTAATTTACTTTAGGATTGTGACTGTTACAACTCTTCATGCTGACTATCTCAATCTTTTAATTCCTCACATATTACCTATTTATCTACAAGGTTACAACACCCTCTTCCCTTATTTCATCTTTATTTTATTTTTTATTTTCAATTCAATATTCTAATGGTTCAATAATATGTCTCACAATTATACTATGAAGTTATGTTCTTTAATAATACTTTGATATGTCTTTAAATGAATTATAATAATTTTCCTGCTTTTACATTTCACATTCGATACGTGAGCCTTATGATTAATGATACGTCTATATTGTTTAGTTCTTCTCTTTTATTGATTCCGTAATGTTAGTAATACTGTTTTTAAATCCAAATTTACTGGTATACCTTTTCCCATACATATAGTATATATTCTCTGAATTTATTAATGCTTTTTAAGATTGTTATTATTATACTTTTCAATCAAATAATTAATTTTAATTGTTAGTAGTGTTACTTTTTATCTCTATGTATTATTTATTTATTTATAAGCATAGTAATCCTCCTTAATTCAAGAGATCATCCATAGCTTTTAATGTTACAATATTACAATATATTGTTATATTTCTTATTCATAATAAGAATATCTGTTATTATATACGTTTTAAGGACATATTTGGATCTATATTTGTCAACCACTGTTTCACTCTCCTGATGGGGCCCCTCCTCGTGGCAGCAGTCCATTAGTGTTTGGACCCGTGGTTAAAAGTCCTGAGGTCCCTTGTGCCATTTTTTATATTTGGCACTCTTTCCTCCCTACCTCTCCCTTTGTCATTTATACTACATACTATTCTTTCTGTTGAACACACTTCTAGTTATCTCCACACATATATTCTCTCATCATCAAACAGCATTACCCATTTGGTTCATTTATTATTTACCTGATCTTTGTTACGGTCCAAGGTCCTTTCTCCTTTATTTTTTTTTTTTTTTTCTTCTCTCTTTATCCCTCTTTTTATCCCCTTACCTCTCTTTTCTTTTTCTTCTCCTTTATTTCCCCTCTTCTATTTTCCTTTCCCTCCTTTTTCTTGTTTTTTCCTTTCTTCATATCTTACTTCACTCCTTTCACTTATACAGCACCATTATATCAATTTCTTAATTTACTATATCACATTCTGGCATTTTTATTAAATTCGTATCGCTAATCTTTCCTATTCTTATCTGACATGGCCACTTCACACGATCTCCGAGTAATAACATGGAATGTTCATGGATTGACACATTATATTAAAAGAAAAAAGACACTCTCTTATTTACAGTCCAAACATGTGGATATAGCTCTCCTTCAAGAAACCCACCTTGACGCTAAAGAGTCTGAAAAATTAAGAAGAGACTGGGTGGGAAAGGTTATACACAGCAGCATACAGAAGAGAACAGATCCAGATGCGACACCTACCCGCAAATGTGGAGTTGCGATTCTTATCCGTAAATCCTTACCAGTGATAGTCTTGAAATCCTGGATAGATCCAGATGGACGATATGTATTTGCCAAACTTCGCATTGGTGAAACACATATATGTGTTGGCTCAATTTACGCTCCCACGGGGGCAAAACGATCATTTCTCCTTCAACTAAACCGCCTTTTAACTGAAATAGGTGCTTCCCAGTTTCTCATCGGTGGAGATTGGAACCTAGTATGTGATCCAGTCCTTGACAAGACAGGCCCTCTAGATAAGACAAATGCGGCAGATAGAGCTCTAATGAACGATGTGGTGGCAGATAATGGTTTGGTAGACCATTGGCGACTTTCTCACCCGATGGATAAGGACTATACCTTCACTTCCCCTACGCATGGCACGCTCTCTCGTTTGGACTACTTTTTAATCTCCCAGAATGTAGTTCAAATAACACAGGACTCTCAGATACTGGAGGCAGCGATCTCTGATCATTCTCCAGTTCTACTTTCCTTACAAACTGGTTTATCTAAGCCAGGTCGCAAACCCTGGCGTCTAAACATTCAACGTTATAGGATACCCAAAAACAAAATGTTATTACAATCCCATTTTCAAGACTTTATGTCAGTCAATCAAGGGTCCGTTGACTCCAACAGAACTCTTTGGGCGGCGGCAAAAGCTACTATCCGCGGGCAGCTTATGAGAGATGCAGCGCAGTTTAATAAACAAAATGCTAAGAGGCAAAAAGAATTGGAGCAAGATATTGTGTCTTACACTCGATTATATACACTTAATCCAACGATACCACATCGTAAATCACTGGAAAAAGCTCGTATGGCTTTAAATAACCTTTTTACCTCTAAGGCAGAATACGCCTTGCATAGAATGAAAGGGAGACATTATGAGCAGGGGGAAAAAGCGGGAAGATTATTAGCAGCCCAGCTACGTCAGCAGCAAGCAGCTATGGCCATACCGGCCATTAAGTCAATGAACGGTGTTACTCTAACTAAACCCCAAGATATTGTTAACGAATTTGCCCAGTATTATCAGTCTCTTTACACTGCTGAAACTCAACTTGATACTGACAAATTGGATTCTTTTCTTACAAATGTAAACTTACCCTGTTTGTCAGATGAAGGTAGAATCTTATTGGAAGGTGAAATTACCAGGGAAGAAATATCGCATGCAGTTGCTGGCTTGCCATCTCATAAGGCCCCAGGAGAGGATGGCTTTCCTGCAGAGTTTTATCGTTGGGCAGGAGTGCATGTGCTTGACTCTCTTTTACTCGCGTTCCAAGAGGCAGAGGGTGAGGCCTCCTTGGGCCTTATATCTAATAAAGCTATTATTGCTGTGTTACCTAAACCTGGCAAAGACCCTTTATTATGTAGCAGCTATCGACCCATATCGTTATTGAATTGTGACATCAAAATTCTAGCTAGCATTCTGGCCTCTCGCTTGCGTAAGGTTATCCCATCTCTCATACATCATACCCAAGTAGGATTTGTTCCGGGGCGTTCCTCTAGGAACCATCTTCGCACTCTTGCCCACACACTATGGTATGCCAAGAATCTTCCGGATGACGCTTTGGCCTTGTCGCTTGACGCGGAAAAGGCGTTTGATCGTATTGAATGGGATTATCTTTTTAGGGTGTTACAAAAATTCGGCCTGGGAGATCAATTCATAAACAAAATACGCTTGTTGTACAAAAATCCTTCGGCACAGGTAAATTGTGGGGGCTTTATCTCAGATCCATTTTCTATCAATCGAGGTACTCGTCAGGGTTGCCCCCTCTCCCCGTTACTCTTTCTTCTAGCCATGGAACCGTTGGCTGCCTCCTTAAGACAATGTACTTATATTAAGGGCATTTCTCTTCCGACAGGAGAATCCAAAATGTATCTCTACGCAGATGATATTCTCCTTACACTCACAGATCTCTCCATCTCTTTACCATCTGTGTTAAAAATAATAGATGACTTCTCCTCCATTTCTGGGTACAAAATTAATTGGAACAAAAGCGAAGCACTGCCCATCTCGAATGGGACCACAATAGCGGCCATTCAAGGTTTTCCTTTTCAATGCAAATCTTCTCATCTCAAGTATTTGGGCATACTAGTGAACAAAGGCCTAGAGAGTATGGTTACGGATAATCTCAATCCCCTCATCGCTCAAATGCAACGTGATTTTGAAAAATGGAAGGCACTGGGTCTCTCAATGTGGGGAAGGGTTCAAGCCGTGAAAATGGTTACTCTTTCCCGTTTTCTTTATGTCCTCGGGATGCTTCCTATTCAAATCCCTTTAACCACGCTACGTTCAATTGATTCTAAGATAAAATCCTTTATATGGAACTCTGCCAAACCCCGTGTCTCAGCTTCAAAACTAAAGGCTCATCGCTCCTATGGAGGAATAGGTCTACCCTCAGTGGAGCATTATGCTTTGGCATTACAGCTTTCTCAAATGTCATATATGCTTTCACATTCATCGGATACACCACAGTGGGTACATCTTGAACGCCACCTTTCATTAACAAACGCAGGTCTTTCTGTTTTATACGGCTCGCAATTTCGTCCCCGAGACTCCACCACTAATCCTATTTTGTCGGCTATGCGTGCTGCTTGGCAAAGGGCACACCGCTTACTGGGCTCACATCCTCGTCTTCATAGAAAAGCCCCATTATGGAATAATTCTGCAATTCGTATTAATAGACAATCAATATCTTGGCCTATTTGGGAAACAGCAGGTGTTTCTACCTTAGATCAACTTTTTTCAAACGGAGATATTAAATCATTTGCCCAACTGCAGGAAGAATTCCATTTGCCTGATATACAAGTCTCAAAATACAACCAGTTACGACAATCCTTACGGCGGAGTCTAGGACCTCCACCATGGCTCTTGCCTGACTCACCAATTGTAACATATCTCCACACTTGGGGTAAGATGAAAGGAGCTACATCTGGCTTTTACCAAACTCTCACTTCGCATCTTTTTTCTCAACCCTTATCGCAAACTTTACGTACTAAATGGCAAACCTTATTGTCAGTCTCTTATACTGATAATGAATGGTCCGACATTCTTAACAATCTCAACAAGGGTGCACGTGAAGCACGATTGAAATTTTGCTTATTCAAGATCTTACATGATTGGCACTGGTCACCAACAAAACTGCATAAAGCTGGCTTGCTTCCCCATTCAAACTGCTGGAGAAGTGATAGTACGTCTTGTAACATTTCTCATATCATTTGCGGATGTCCAGTGATCCAACCCTTTTGGAATTATATAGGTAAAACCTTACATTCCACGATGCCTCTACAAACTCCACTTTCGCATGCTACCATTCTTCTGCATGATACACGTCAATCACAATCACTCTCTAAACCACAAGCCCGACTCTTACACACAGCCTTAGCTACAGCCAAAATTTGTATACTACGGCAATGGAAGTCACCTCAACCACCATCACAAGAAATATGGATGGTGGCCATGATTCAAACAGCTTCCTACGAACGTATTATATACAACATACAGGATCAATCTGATCTCTTTCTTCGAGTATGGTCACCTTTTCTAGCTTTAAATACCGATGCTAATATTAATGACCCATCTACACAGTAATTTAATTCTTATCCCTTTTCATTCTCATTCATCATTCATTATTGGTGGTTAATAAATCTTAATACATATTGTGTCTACCTATTTGTTGTTGTTTTTAATAGCTACTCACCAGAACACTTACATATAATTCTGTATCTTTTAATATATATATTTATACATCAAGTGAAATTATTATCCCTTATATTCATCTTTTCTCTATTCTTATTGGTTTTCTAGAGTGTCTTCTTTTCTCAGGAACATATTTATATAGCTTTATATAGCATTATGTCTTATATTTGTGTACATTTTCATTTATCGTTTTCTTTTGTGTTCTCTTCTTTGCCTTCCCTTTCTCTCTCCTCCCCCCCTTCCCGTAATTCCATCTTTTATGGCCTCAATATAAAGTCAAATATTTGTTTTTGCATGGATCTGTTTATGTGTTTATTAAATTATATAATATGATTAATTATTCAGAAAGTTTTATTATATGCTTATATATAACAATTTTCTTATATATTTATTGTATGATAATGCAAACAGTTATTATACTATATGTATTCTTTTGTAAATTTCAATAAAAAATTGAACCACAAAAAATCTCCGTAAACACGCGGAAATATCGCGAAGACGCAGAAGTTTTTTTCCCGCCCGTTCGCGGTATTTTCTGCGTGGTTGCGGCTCGCCAACTTACCCATGCGATTGCTCACGGGCGCGTCCATCTTGTTTTCACTTGTCTCACGGTGCATGATCGCGAGAAGAAAGACGTGATCGCGTGACGAATGACGTTACTGCGGGCGCGAACTGTCGCGAGACAGCGCAAATGGCTACCAACAATCCAACATCTCGTGGAGAAAGTGACCGGATAGGGAAAACTTGTTGGCAATCGAGCGCACACGAGAATGTATTTTTTTACAGCACGAGCAAGCAAAAAATTTCCGGTAAGATACGGATTGCGGAAATTTTTACATTTTCGCGCTCTCCGCGGAACGCGAAAATGTCAAATTATCGCAATTTCCACGAGCGGAACGGAATTTTCGCCCAGGCCTACTAGTAACTCAGCGTGGAGACTGTTGCCATGGCCGCACCTTCCCAAGATACGTGATTAACCATAGAGAGCCTAGAGTACTGTATTGATGAGTAACTGCATGTAAATGTGACTGGATATGTGTTTAGACCTAGGTAATAGTCGGTGGTATGTAGTATCTGGCATTGTTGTGTGTATGGTATTTTATGTTTGTAACAGCCCTGAAGAAGTGCAGTGGAGCACGAAACATGTGTTGGCTTTTTCTGACTGCTTAAGAATAATAAAAAACAACCAAAAGAAACTCAAAAAGAAGATTTGGTTTTTATTGATATCTCAGTAATGTTTGATGTTATAGAATTAAAAAGAATACTGGTGGGGCATGGTATCTGAGATACTTTTGTGCCGGGCAAGAATCCTGTGACCCACATTGTTTATATATATTACCTACTGGCGGTCGCAAGTAGGTAGTTATAGTTAGGACCTATTATCCATAGGAAATCCGCAACATTATTTTTGGAATAACTTTGGCGCCGGTTTACGAATCTTCACGAAATTTTCAAAACTCCGGTCCGCTCCTATCCTGAAAGTCTCGGGGTGATTCGTCAAGCGGGGGCCGAGAAAAAAGGGGGTCCCAAAACGTGTTTTTCCCATGCAATTTTCCATAGGAACCGTTAATCGCAGCTGCAGCCCGAACTGCTGAACGGAATTACATGAAATTTGGCAAAGAGGTAGCCCTTGGTTCACACTCGTGCCTTTTGGTTAAATGGTGTAAATCCATTCAGTAGTTGCTGAGAGAATCAAAAGTAAAATCATAGATATATCTGGGCGGAGCCTAGCCACACATCTCATCGTGAGATCTGATTGGCTGTCAGCACTTCATCCTAAAAGTGTTGGCAGTCATCTTGGGATGAATATACATGATAGCACCTCATTAAAAAGCATTGCCGGTAATAGAAGGTTTTAAGACTTTAGTTACATTATAAATCATTTTTTGATGGTACGGATTTTAGGAATTGTGGTGTGTTCTACGGTGATTTTACCATGTGAAAAAGCCTTCTACTGGGATATCATGAATCATGTTTGAGAGAAAACTATTTTCTCATGCTTTTCCCACAGAGGTTTGGAAGGTGATCTATGAGCTAAACTGAGAGCATATTTTCTGTAAATTCACATTATCTTTCTCAGTCATGTGAGAATGAAATCTGACATTCTCAGTAAAACATGTACATCCAACAAGGGCAGAGACTCTCAGTTGATTCCTTTGTGTTCTACTCCAGCTTCCCAGAGTGTTCTAAAGAACAACTAGAGCGCTAACAGCCCTACTTATGACAAAAGTATGGCACACCTGAAGCCATCTTGATTGGAATAAAGTGGTAACACTTAAACCATTTAATTTGCAAAGGAACAAAATGAGGGGGTTCATTTTGCCATAGAAATTATGATTAGTGCTGCAGAAAGAAAAATTAGGGCACATGTTGACTTATCAAATCCTCTTCGATTTCATAAAAAAATTCTGACATGCAGACTGAAACATTCACTTTGAATACCAGCAGCAGACGTCCCTGGTGAGCAGTAGCTTTACTACAGTGATCTAATGAGTAACTAGAGTGATAACATTCAGAATTTATGGCAAATGTGTGAGATATCTGAATGCCTTCTTGATGGAACCAAAGTAAACAAGCATTGAAAATGAAATAGGTCTCGCCCTCGTTTAAGTTAAAGCAATTGTGTTTGAAATTAGGTGGCTTTTTAGCTTTGCTTGTATTAGTGTTTTTCAGACTTACATACATGTGTGTATATGTATATGTATGCATGCATTTATATTTGTATTTATATAGATATGCAGATTATATATATGTTTATATATGTATGTATAAATATACACATACATATCTATAAATGCATATGCATATATCTGCATATATATATGTGCATATGTGTGCTGGTAGAGAGAGGTAGAGAGGTAGAGGTGTAGAGGTAGAGGTGTAGAGAGGTAGAGAGTAGTAGAGAGAGAGGTAGAGAGAGGTAGAGAGTAGAGAGTGAGGAGTAGAAAGTAGTAGAGAGTAGTAGAGAGTAGTAGAGAGAGTAGCAGAGAGTGAGTAGTAGATTGAGTAGCAGAGAGTAGTGGAGAGTGAGTAGCAGAGAGTAGTAGAGAGTGAGTAGTAGAGAGTAGTAGAGAGTGAGTAGTAGAGAGTGAGTAGCAGAGAGAGAGTAGTAGAGAGTAGTAGAGAGTGAGTAGTAGAGTGAGTAGTAGAGAGTAGTAGAGAGAGAGTAGTAGAGAGTAGTAGAGCGTGAATAGTAGAGAGTGAATAGTACAGAGTAGTAGAGAGTGAGTAGTAGAAAGAAGTAGAGACTGAGTAGTAGAGAGAGAGTAGTAGAGAGTAGTAAAGAGTGAGTATTAGAGAGTAGTAGAGAGCAGTAGAGAGTGAGTAGTAGAGAGTAGTAGAGAGTGAGTAGTAGAGAGTAGTAGAGTAGTAGAGAGTGAGTAGTAGAGAGTGAGTAGTAGACAGATAGTAGTAGAGTTGCAGTGTCAGTCAGTGTCAGTCAGTCAGCCAATCAGTGTCAGTCAATCAGTGTCAGTCACTGTCAGTCAGTGTCAGTCAGTCAGTCAGTGTCAGTCAGTCAGTGTCAGTCAATCAGTGTCAGTCAGTCAGTGTCAGTGAATCAGTGTCAGTCAGTGTCAGTCAGTGTCAGTGTCAGTCAATCAGTGTCAGTCAGTGTCAATCAGTCAGTGTCAGTCAGTCAGTGTCAGTCAGTCAGTGTCAGCTAGAGCAGCTCTGCTGACCTGGTTCTCTGTCTCTAAAGCAGCTCTGCTGACCTGGTTCTCTGGCTCTAAAGTAGCTCTGCTGACCTGGTTCTCTCCCTCTAAAGCAGCTCTGCTGACCTGGTTTTCCTGGCTCTACAGCAGGTCTGCTGACCCGGTTCTATGGCTCTAAAGCAGTTCTGCTGACATGGTTCTCTGGCTCTAGAGCAGCTCTGCTGATAGGGTTCTATCCCTCTAGAGCAACTCTGCTGACCTGGTTCTCTCCCTCTAAAGCAGCTCTACTGACCTGGTTTCTCTGGCTCTACAGCAGCTCTGCTGACCTGCTTCTCTGGCTCAAGAGCAGCTTTGCTGACCTGGTTATTAGGCTCTAGAGCAGCTCTGCTGACCTGGTTCTCTGGCTCTAAAGAAGTTCTGCTGGCCTGATTCTCTGGCTCTAAAGCAGCTCTGCTAAACTATTTCTCTCCCTCTAAAGCAGCTCTGCTGACCTGGTTTCTCTGTCTCTACAGCAGCTCTGCTGACCTGGTTCTCTGACTCTAGAGCAGCTCTGCTGACCTAGTTCTTAGGCTCTAGAGCAGCTCTGCTGGCCTGGTTCTCTGGCTCTAAAGCAGCTCTGCTGACCTGGTTCTCTGGCTCTTGAGCAGCTGTGCTGACCTGGGTCTCTGGCTCTAAAGCAGCTCTGCTGACCTGGTTCTCTGGCTCTAAAGCAGCTCTCCTGGCCTGGTTCACTGGCTCTAAAGCAGCTCTGCTGACCTAGTTCTTAGGCTCTAGAGCAGCTCTGCTGACCTGGTTCTCTGGCTCTACAAAAGCTCTGCTGACCTGGTTCTCTGGCTCTAAAGCAGCTCTGCTGACCTGGTTCTATGGCTCTAGAGCAGCTCTGCTGACCTGGTCCCTTGGCTCTAAAGCAGCTCTGCTGACCTGGTTCTCTTGCTCTAAAGCAGTTCTGCTGACCTGGTTCTCTGGCTCTAGAGCAGCTCTGCTGACTTGGTCCCTTGGCTCTAAAGCAGCTCTGCTGAACTGGTTCACTCCCTCTAAAGCAGCTCTGCTGACCTTGTTCTCTCGCTCTAAAGCAGCTCTACTGACCTGGTTTCTCCTGCTCTACAGCAGCTCTGCTAACCTGGTTCTCTGGCTCTAGAGCAGCTCTGCTGACCTGGTTCTTAGACTCTAGAGCAGCTCTGCTGACCTGGTTCTCTGGCTCTAGAGCAGCTCTGCTGACCTGGTTCTCTGGCTCTAAAGCAGCTCTGCTGACCTGGTTCTATGGCTCTAAATCAGCTCTGCTGACCTGGTTCTCTGGCTCGAGAGCAGCTCTCCTGACCTGGTTCTCTGGCTCTAAAGCAGCTCTGCTGACCTGGTTCTATGGCTCTAAAGCAGCTCTGCTGACCTGGTTCCATGGCTCTAAAGCAGCTCTGCTGACCTGGTTCTCTGGCTCTAGAGCAGCTCTGCTGACCTAGTTCTCTGGCTCTAAAGCCGCTCTGCTGACCTGGTTCTCTGGATCTAAAGCAGCTCGGCTGACCTGGTTCTCTCCCTCTAAAGCAGCTCTGTTGACCTGGTTCTCTGCCCCTGGAGCAGCTCTGCTGACCTGGTTCTATGGCTCTAAAGCAGCTCTGCTGACCTGGTTCTCTGGCTCTAGAGCAGCTCTGCTAACTTGGTTCTCTGGCTCAGGGGCAGCTCTGCTGACCTGGTTCTCTGGCTCTGAAGCAGATATGCTGACCTGGTTTCTCTGTCTCTAGAGCAGCTCTGCTGATCTGGTTCTCTGGCTCTACAACAGCACTGCTGACCTGGTTCTCTGGCTCTACAACAGCTCTGCTGACCTGGTTCTCTGGCTCTAAAGCAGCTCTGCTGACCCGGTTCTATTGCTCTAAAGCAGTTCGGCTGACCTGGTCTCTTGGCTCTAAAGCAGCTCTGCTGACCTGGTTCTCTCCCTCTAAAGCAGCTCTACTGACCTGACTTCTCTGGCTCTACAGCAGCTCTGCTGACCTGGTTCTCTGGCACTAGAGCAGCTCTGCTGACCTGGTTCTTAGGCTCTAGAGCAGCTCTGCTGGCCTGGTTCTCTGGCTCTAAAGCAGCTCTGCTGACCTGGTTCTCTGGCTCTAAAGCAGCTCTGCTGACCCGGTTCTATTGCTCTAAAGCAGTTCGGCTGACCTGGTCTCTTGGCTCTAAAGCAGCTCTGCTGACCTGGTCTCTCGCTCTAAAGCAGCTCTACTGACCTGACTTCTCTGGCTCTACAGCAGCTCTGCTGACCTGGTTCTCTGGCACTAGAGCAGCTCTGCTGACCTGGTTCTTAGGCTCTAGAGCAGCTCTGCTGGCCTGGTTCTCTGGCTCTAAAGCAGCTCTGCTGACCTGGTTCTCTGGCTCTAAAGCAGCTCTGCTGACCCGGTTCTATTGCTCTAAAGCAGTTCGGCTGACCTGGTCTCTTGGCTCTAAAGCAGCTCTGCTAAACTGGTTCTCTCCCTCTAAAGCAGCTCTGCTGACCTGGTTTCTCTGGCTCTACAGCAGCCCTGCTGACCTGGTTCTCTGACTCTAGAGCAGCTCTGCTGACCTAGTTCTTAGGCTCTAGAGCAGCTCTGCTGACCTGGTTCTCTGGCTCTAAAGCAGCTCTGCTGACCCGGTTCTATGGCTCTAAAGCAGTTCTGCTGACATGGTCTCTTGGCTCTAAAGCAGCTCTGCTGACCTAGTTCTCTCCCTCTAAAGCAGCTCTGCTGACCTGACTTCTCTGGCTCTACAGCAGCTCTGCTGACCTGGGTCTCTGGCACTAGAGCAGCTCTGCTGACCCGGTTCTTAGGCTCTAGAGCAGCTCTGCTGACCTGGTTCTTAGGCTCTAGAGCATCTCTGCTGGCCTGGTTATCTGGCTCTAAAGCAGCTATGCTGACCTGGTTCTACGACCCTAAAACAGCTCTGCTGACCTGATTCTCTGGCTCTAGAGCAGCTCTGCTGCCCTGGTTCTCTGGCTCTAAAGCAGCTCTGCTGGCCTGGTTCTCTGGCTCTAAAGCAGCTCTGCTAAACTGGTTCTCTCCCTCTAAAGCAGCTCTGCTAACCTGGTTTCTCTGGCTCTACAGCAGCTCTGCTGACCTGGTTCTCTGACTCTAGATCAGCTCTGCTGACCTAGTTCTTAGGCTCTAGAGCAGCTCTGCTGACCTGGTTCTCTGGCTGTAAAGCCGCTCTGCTGACCTGGTTCTCTGGATCTAAAGCAGCTCGGCCGACATGGTTCTCTCCCTCTAAAGCAGCTCTGTTGACCTGGTTCTCTGCCTCTGGAGCATCTCTGCTGATCTGGTTCTGTGGCTCTAAAGCAGCTCTGCTGACCTGGTTCTCTGGCTCTAGAGCAGCTCTGCTGACTTGGTTCTCTGGCTCTGGAGCAGCTCTGCTGACCTGGTTCTTAGGCTCTAGAGCAGCTCTGCTGGCCTGGTTCTCTGGCTGTAAAGCCGCTCTGCTGACCTGGTTCTCTGGATCTAAAGCAGCTCGGCCGACATGGTTCTCTCCCTCTAAAGCAGCTCTGTTGACCTGGTTCTCTGCCTCTGGAGCATCTCTGCTGATCTGGTTCTGTGGCTCTAAAGCAGCTCTGCTGACCTGGTTCTCTGGCTCTAGAGCAGCTCTGCTGACTTGGTTCTCTGGCTCTGGAGCAGCTCTGCTGACCTGGTTCTTAGGCTCTAGAGCAGCTCTGCTGGCCTGGTTATCTGGCTCTAAAGCAGCTCTGCTGACCTGGTTCTACGACCCTAAAGCAGCTCTGCTGACCTGATTCTCTGGCTCTAGAGCAGCTCTGCTGCCCTGGTTCTCTGGCTCTAAAGCAGCTCTGCTGGCCTGGTTCTCTGGCTCTAAAGCAGCTCTGCTAAACTGGTTCTCTCCCTCTAAAGCAGCTCTGCTGACCTGGTTTCTCTGGCTCTACAGCAGCTCTGCTGACCTGGTTCTCTGACTCTAGATCAGCTCTGCTGACCTAGTTCTTAGGCTCTAGAGCAGCTCTGCTGACCTGGTTCTCTGGCTCTAAAGCCGCTCTGCTGACCTGGTTCTCTGGATCTAAAGCAGCTCGGCTGACATGGTTCTCTCCCTCTAAAGCAGCTCTGTTGACCTGGTTCTCTGCCTCTGGAGCATCTCTGCTGATCTGGTTCAATGGCTCTAAAGCAGCTCTGCTGACCTGGTTCTCTGGCTCTAGAGCAGCTCTGCTGACTTGGTTCTCTGGCTCTGGGGCAGCTCTGCTGACCTGGTTCTCTGGCTCTGAAGCAGATATGCTGACCTGGTTTCTCTGTCTCTAGAGCAGCTCTGCTGATCTGGTTCTCTGGCTCTACAACAGCTCTGCTGACCTGGTTCTCTGGCCCTACAACAGCTCTGCTGACCTGGTTCTCTGGCTCTAAAGCATCTCTGCTGACCCGGTTCTATTGCTCTAAAGCAGCTCTGCTGACCCGGTTCTATTGCTCTAAAGCAGTTCGGCTGACCTGGTCTCTTGGCTCTAAAGCAGCTCTGCTGACCTGGTTCTCTCCCTCTAAAGCAGCTCTACTGACCTGACTTCTCTGGCTCTACAGCAGCTGTGCTGACCTGGGTCTCTGGCTCTAAAGCAGCTCTGCTGACCTGGTTCTCTGGCTCTAAAGCAGCTCTCCTGGCCTGGTTCACTGGCTCTAAAGCAGCTCTGCTGACCTAGTTCTTAGGCTCTAGAGCAGCTCTGCTGACCTGGTTCTCTGGCTCTACAAAAGCTCTGCTGACCTGGTTCTCTGGCTCTAAAGCAGCTCTGCTGACCTGGTTCTATGGCTCTAGAGCAGCTCTGCTGACCTGGTCCCTTGGCTCTAAAGCAGCTCTGCTGACCTGGTTCTCTGGCTCTAAAGCAGTTCTGCTGACCTGGTTCTCTGGCTCTAGAGCAGCTCTGCTGACTTGGTCCCTTGGCTCTAAAGCAGCTCTGCTGAACTGGTTCACTCCCTCTAAAGCAGCTCTGCTGACCTTGTTCTCTCGCTCTAAAGCAGCTCTACTGACCTGGTTTCTCCTGCTCTACAGCAGCTCTGCTAACCTGGTTCTCTGGCTCTAGAGCAGCTCTGCTGACCTGGTTCTTAGACTCTAGAGCAGCTCTGCTGACCTGGTTCTCTGGCTCTAGAGCAGCTCTGCTGACCTGGTTCTCTGGCTCTAAAGCAGCTCTGCTGACCTGGTTCTATGGCTCTAAATCAGCTCTGCTGACCTGGTTCTCTGGCTCGAGAGCAGCTCTCCTGACCTGGTTCTCTGGCTCTAAAGCAGCTCTGCTGACCTGGTTCTATGGCTCTAAAGCAGCTCTGCTGACCTGGTTCCATGGCTCTAAAGCAGCTCTGCTGACCTGGTTCTCTGGCTCTAGAGCAGCTCTGCTGACCTAGTTCTCTGGCTCTAAAGCCGCTCTGCTGACCTGGTTCTCTGGATCTAAAGCAGCTCGGCTGACCTGGTTCTCTCCCTCTAAAGCAGCTCTGTTGACCTGGTTCTCTGCCCCTGGAGCAGCTCTGCTGACCTGGTTCTATGGCTCTAAAGCAGCTCTGCTGACCTGGTTCTCTGGCTCTAGAGCAGCTCTGCTAACTTGGTTCTCTGGCTCAGGGGCAGCTCTGCTGACCTGGTTCTCTGGCTCTGAAGCAGATATGCTGACCTGGTTTCTCTGTCTCTAGAGCAGCTCTGCTGATCTGGTTCTCTGGCTCTACAACAGCACTGCTGACCTGGTTCTCTGGCTCTACAACAGCTCTGCTGACCTGGTTCTCTGGCTCTAAAGCAGCTCTGCTGACCCGGTTCTATTGCTCTAAAGCAGTTCGGCTGACCTGGTCTCTTGGCTCTAAAGCAGCTCTGCTGACCTGGTTCTCTCCCTCTAAAGCAGCTCTACTGACCTGACTTCTCTGGCTCTACAGCAGCTCTGCTGACCTGGTTCTCTGGCACTAGAGCAGCTCTGCTGACCTGGTTCTTAGGCTCTAGAGCAGCTCTGCTGGCCTGGTTCTCTGGCTCTAAAGCAGCTCTGCTGACCTGGTTCTCTGGCTCTAAAGCAGCTCTGCTGACCCGGTTCTATTGCTCTAAAGCAGTTCGGCTGACCTGGTCTCTTGGCTCTAAAGCAGCTCTGCTGACCTGGTCTCTCGCTCTAAAGCAGCTCTACTGACCTGACTTCTCTGGCTCTACAGCAGCTCTGCTGACCTGGTTCTCTGGCACTAGAGCAGCTCTGCTGACCTGGTTCTTAGGCTCTAGAGCAGCTCTGCTGGCCTGGTTCTCTGGCTCTAAAGCAGCTCTGCTGACCTGGTTCTCTGGCTCTAAAGCAGCTCTGCTGACCCCGTTCTATTGCTCTAAAGCAGTTCGGCTGACCTGGTCTCTTGGCTCTAAAGCAGCTCTGCTAAACTGGTTCTCTCCCTCTAAAGCAGCTCTGCTGACCTGGTTTCTCTGGCTCTACAGCAGCCCTGCTGACCTGGTTCTCTGACTCTAGAGCAGCTCTGCTGACCTAGTTCTTAGGCTCTAGAGCAGCTCTGCTGACCTGGTTCTCTGGCTCTAAAGCAGCTCTGCTGACCCGGTTCTATGGCTCTAAAGCAGTTCTGCTGACATGGTCTCTTGGCTCTAAAGCAGCTCTGCTGACCTAGTTCTCTCCCTCTAAAGCAGCTCTGCTGACCTGACTTCTCTGGCTCTACAGCAGCTCTGCTGACCTGGGTCTCTGGCACTAGAGCAGCTCTGCTGACCCGGTTCTTAGGCTCTAGAGCAGCTCTGCTGACCTGGTTCTTAGGCTCTAGAGCATCTCTGCTGGCCTGGTTATCTGGCTCTAAAGCAGCTATGCTGACCTGGTTCTACGACCCTAAAACAGCTCTGCTGACCTGATTCTCTGGCTCTAGAGCAGCTCTGCTGCCCTGGTTCTCTGGCTCTAAAGCAGCTCTGCTGGCCTGGTTCTCTGGCTCTAAAGCAGCTCTGCTAAACTGGTTCTCTCCCTCTAAAGCAGCTCTGCTAACCTGGTTTCTCTGGCTCTACAGCAGCTCTGCTGACCTGGTTCTCTGACTCTAGATCAGCTCTGCTGACCTAGTTCTTAGGCTCTAGAGCAGCTCTGCTGACCTGGTTCTCTGGCTGTAAAGCCGCTCTGCTGACCTGGTTCTCTGGATCTAAAGCAGCTCGGCCGACATGGTTCTCTCCCTCTAAAGCAGCTCTGTTGACCTGGTTCTCTGCCTCTGGAGCATCTCTGCTGATCTGGTTCTGTGGCTCTAAAGCAGCTCTGCTGACCTGGTTCTCTGGCTCTAGAGCAGCTCTGCTGACTTGGTTCTCTGGCTCTGGAGCAGCTCTGCTGACCTGGTTCTTAGGCTCTAGAGCAGCTCTGCTGGCCTGGTTCTCTGGCTGTAAAGCCGCTCTGCTGACCTGGTTCTCTGGATCTAAAGCAGCTCGGCCGACATGGTTCTCTCCCTCTAAAGCAGCTCTGTTGACCTGGTTCTCTGCCTCTGGAGCATCTCTGCTGATCTGGTTCTGTGGCTCTAAAGCAGCTCTGCTGACCTGGTTCTCTGGCTCTAGAGCAGCTCTGCTGACTTGGTTCTCTGGCTCTGGAGCAGCTCTGCTGACCTGGTTCTTAGGCTCTAGAGCAGCTCTGCTGGCCTGGTTATCTGGCTCTAAAGCAGCTCTGCTGACCTGGTTCTACGACCCTAAAGCAGCTCTGCTGACCTGATTCTCTGGCTCTAGAGCAGCTCTGCTGCCCTGGTTCTCTGGCTCTAAAGCAGCTCTGCTGGCCTGGTTCTCTGGCTCTAAAGCAGCTCTGCTAAACTGGTTCTCTCCCTCTAAAGCAGCTCTGCTGACCTGGTTTCTCTGGCTCTACAGCAGCTCTGCTGACCTGGTTCTCTGACTCTAGATCAGCTCTGCTGACCTAGTTCTTAGGCTCTAGAGCAGCTCTGCTGACCTGGTTCTCTGGCTCTAAAGCCGCTCTGCTGACCTGGTTCTCTGGATCTAAAGCAGCTCGGCTGACATGGTTCTCTCCCTCTAAAGCAGCTCTGTTGACCTGGTTCTCTGCCTCTGGAGCATCTCTGCTGATCTGGTTCAATGGCTCTAAAGCAGCTCTGCTGACCTGGTTCTCTGGCTCTAGAGCAGCTCTGCTGACTTGGTTCTCTGGCTCTGGGGCAGCTCTGCTGACCTGGTTCTCTGGCTCTGAAGCAGATATGCTGACCTGGTTTCTCTGTCTCTAGAGCAGCTCTGCTGATCTGGTTCTCTGGCTCTACAACAGCTCTGCTGACCTGGTTCTCTGGCCCTACAACAGCCCTGCTGACCTGGTTCTCTGGCTCTAAAGCATCTCTGCTGACCCGGTTCTATTGCTCTAAAGCAGTTCTGCTGACCTGGTCTCTTGGCTCTAAAGCAGCTCTGCTGACCTGGTTCTCTCCCTCTAAAGCAGCTCTGCTGACCTGGTCTCTCGCTCTAAAGCAGCTCTACTGACCTGACTTCTCTGGCTCTAAAGCAGCTCTGCTGGCCTGGTTCTCTGGCTCTAAAGCAGCTCTGCTAAATTGGTTCTCTCCCTCTAAAGCAGCTCTGCTGACCTGGTTTCTCTGGCTCTACAGCAGCTCTGCTGATCTGGTTCTCTGACTCTAGAGCAGCTCTGCTGACCTAGTTCTTAGGCTCTAGAGCAGCTCTGCTGACCTGGTTCTCTGGCTCTAAAGCCGCTCTGCTGACCTGGTTCTCTGGATCTAAAGCAGCTCGGCTGACCTGGTTCTCTCCCTCTAAAGCAGCTCTGTTGACCTGGTTCTCTGCCTCTGGAGCAGCTCTGCTGACCTGGTTCTATGGCTCTAAAGCAGCTCTGCTGACCTGGTTCTCTGGCTCTAGAGCAGCTATGCTGACTTGTTTCTCTGGCTCTAAAGCATCTCTGCTGACCCGGTTCTATTGCTCTAAAGCAGTTCTGCTGACCTGGTCTCTTGGCTCTAAAGCAGCTCTGCTGACCTGGTTCTCTCCCTCTAAAGCAGCTCTGCTGACCTGGTCTCTCGCTCTAAAGCAGCTCTACTGACCTGACTTCTCTGGCTCTACAGCAACTCTGCTGACCTGGTTCTCTGGCACTAGAGCAGCTCTGCTGACCTGGTTCTTAGGCTCTAGAGAAGCTCTGCTGGCCTGGTTCTCTGGCTCTAAAGCAGCTCTGCTGACCTGGTTCTATGACTCTAAAGCAGCTCTGCTAACCTGATTCTCTGGCTCTAGAGCAGCTCTGCTGACCTGGTTCTCTGGCTCTAAAGCAGCTCTGCTGGCCTGGTTCTCTGGCTCTAAATTAGCTCTGCTAAACTGGTTCTCTCCCTCTAAAGCAGCTCTGCTAACCTGGTTTCTCTGGCTCTACAGCAGCCCTGCTGACCTGGTTCTCTGTCTCTAGAGCAGCTCTGCTGACCTAGTTCTTAGGCTCTAGAGCAGCTCTGCTGACCTGGTTCTCTGGCTCTAAAGCAGCTCCGCTGACCCGGTTCTATGGCTCTAAAGTAGTTCTGCTGACCTGGTCTCTTTGCTCTAAAGCAGCTCTGCTGACCTGGTTCTCTCCCTCTAAAGCAGCTCTGCTGACCTGACTTCTCTGGCTCTACAGCAGCTCTGCTGACCTGGTTCTCTGGCACTAGAGCAGCTCTGCTGACCTGGTTCTTAGGCTCTAGAGCAGCTCTGCTGACCTGGTTCTTAGGCTCTAGAGCAGCTCTGCTGGCCTGATTCTCTGGCTCTAAAGCAGCTCTGCTGACCTGGTTCTACGACTCTAAAGCAGCTCTGCTGACCTGATTCTCTGGCTCTAGAGCAGCTCTGCTGCCCTGGTTCTCTGGCTCTAAAGCAGCTCTGCTGGCCTGGTTCTCTGGCTCTAAAGCAGCTCTGCTAAACTGGTTCTCTCCCTCTAAAGCAGCTCTGCTGACCTGGTTTCTCTGGCTCTACAGCAGCTCTGCTGACCTGGTTCTCTGACTCTAGAGCAGCTCTGCTGACCTAGTTCTTAGGCTCTAGAGCAGCTCTGCTGGCCTGGTTCTCTGGCTTTAAAACAACTCTGTTGACCTGGTTCTCTGGCTCTAAAGCAGCTCTGCTGACCCAGTTCTATGGCTCTAAAGCAGTTCTGCTGACCTGGTTCTCTCCCTCTAGAGCAGCTCTGCTGACCTGGTTCTCTCGCTCTAAAGCAGCTCTACTGACCTGGTTCTCTCCCTCTAAAGCAGCTCTGCTGACCTGGTCTCTCGCTCTAAAGCAGCTCCACTGACCTGACTTCTCTGGCTCTACAGCAGCTCTGCTGTCCTGGTTCTCTGGCACTAGAGCAGCTCTGCTGACCTGGTTCTTAGGCTCTAGAGCAGCTCTGCTGGCCTGATTCTCTGGCTCTATAGCAGCTCTGCTGACCTGGTTCTACGACTCTAAAGCAGCTCTGCTGACCTGGTTCTCTGGCTCAAGAGCAGCTCTGCTGACCTGGTTCTCTGGCTCTAAAGCAGCTCTGCTGGCCTGATTCTCTGGCTCTAAAGCAGCTCTGCTAAACTATTTCTCTCCCTCTAAAGCAGCTCTGCTGACCTGGTTTCTCTGTCTCTACAGCAGCTCTGCTGACCTGGTTCTCTGACTCTAGAGCAGCTCTGCTGACCTAGTTCTTAGGCTCTAGAGCAGCTCTGCTGGCCTGGTTCTCTGGCTCTAAAACATCTCTGTTGACCTGGTTCTCTGGCTCCAAAGCAGCTCTGCTGACTTGGTTCTCTGGCTCTAGAGCAGCTCTGCCGGCTTTGTTCTTTGGCTCTAGATCAGCTCTGCTGACCTGATTATCTGGCTCTACAGCCGCTCTGCTGACCTGGTTCCCTGGCTCTAAAGCACTTCTCCTGACCTGGTTCTATGGCTCTAAAGCAGCTCTACTGACCTGGTTCTCTTGCTCTATAGCCACTCTGCTGACCTGGTTCTTTCCCTCTAAAGTAGCTCTGTATGACCTGGTTCTCTGCCTCTAGAGCAGCTCTGCTGACATGGTTCCATGGCTCTAAAGCAGCTCTGCTGACCTGGTTCTCTGGCTCTAGAGCAGCTCTGCTGACCTGGTTCTCTGGCTCTAAAGCAGCTCTGCTGACCTGTTTCTCTCCCTCTAAAGCAGCTCTGCTGACTTGGTTCTCTGCCTCTAGGGCAGCTCTGCTAACCTGGTTCTCTGGCTCTAAAGCAGCTCTGCAGACCTGCTTCTATGGCTCTAAAGCAGCTCTGCTGACCTGCTTCTATGGCTCTAAAGCAGCTCTGCTGACCTGCTTCTATGGCTCTAGTGTAGCTCTGTTGATCTGGTTCTCTGGCTCTAAAGAAGCTCTGCTGACCTGGTTCTCTCCCTCTAAAGAGCTCTGCTGACCTGGTTTTCTGGCTCTAAAGCAGTTCTGCTGACCTGGTTATCTTCCTCTAGAGCAGCTCTGCTGACCTGGTTCTATGGCTCTAAAGCAGCTGTGCTGACCTGGTTCTCTGGCTCTAGAGCAGCTCTGCTGACCTGGTTCTCTGGCTCTAAAGCAGTTCTGCTGGCCTGATTCTCTGGCTCTAAAGCAGCTCTGCTAAACTATTTCTCTCCCTCTAAAGCAGCTCTGCTGACCTGGTTTCTCTGTCTCTACAGCAGATCTGCTGACCTGGTTCTCTGACTCTAGAGCAGCTCTGCTGACCTAGTTCTTAGGCTCTAGAGCAGCTCTGCTGGCCTGGTTCTCTGGCTCTAAAACAACTCTGTTGACCTGGTTCTCTGGCTCCAAAGCAGCTCTGCTGACCCAGTTCTATGGCTCTAAAGCAGTTCTGCTGACCTGGTTCTCTCCCTCTAGAGCAGCTCTGCTGACCTGGTTCTCTCGCTCTAAAGCAGCTCTACTGACCTGGTTTCTCTGGCACTACAGCAGCTCTGCTGACCTGGTTCTCTGGCTCTAGAGCAGCTCTGCTGGCTTGGTTAACTGGCTCTACAGCTGCTCTGCTGACCTGGTTCCCTGGCTCTAAAGCACCTCTGCTGACCTGGTTCTATGGCACTAGAGCAGCTCTGCTGACCTGGTTCTTAGGCTCTAGAGCAGCTCTGCTGACCTGGTTCTCTCCCTCTAGAGCAGCTCTGCTGACCTGGTTTCCTCGCTCTAAAGCAACTCTACTGACCTGGTTCTCTCCCTCTAAAGCAGCTCTGCTGACCTGGTCTCTCGCTCTAAAGCAGCTCTACTGACCTGACTTCTCTGGCTCTACAGCAGCTCTGCTGACCTGGTTCTCTGGCACTAGAGCAGCTCTGCTGACCTGGTTCTTAGGCTCTAGAGCAGCTCTGCTGGCCTGGTTCTCTGGCTCTATAGCAGCTCTGCTGACCTGGTTCTACGACTCTAAAGCAGCTCTGCTGACCTGGTTCTCTGGCTCTAGAGCAGCTCTGCTGACCTGGTTCTCTGGCTCTAAAGCAGCTCTGCTGGCCTGATTATCTGGCTCTAAAGCAGCTCTGCTAAACTATTTCTCTCCCTCTAAAGCAGCTCTGCTGACCTAGTTTCTCTGTCTCTACAGCAGCTCTGCTGACCTGGTTCTCTGACTCTAGAGCAGATCTGCTGACCTAGTTCTTAGGCTCTAGAGCAGCTCTGCTGGCCTGGTTCTCTGGCTCTAAAACAACTCTGTTGACCTGGTTCTCTGGCTCCAAAGCAGCTCTGCTGACCTGGTTCACTGGCTCTAGAGCAGCTCTGCTGGCTTGGTTCTTTGGCTCTAGATCAGCTCTGCTGACCTGATTATCTGGCTCTACAGCCGCTCTGCTGACCTGGTTCCCTGGCTCTAAAGCACCTCTCCTGACCTGGTTCTATGGCTCTAAAGCAGCTCTGCTGACCTGGTTCTCTGGCTCTATAGCAGCTCTGCTGACCTGGTTCTTTCCCTCTAAAGTAGCTCTGCTGACTTGGTTCTCTGCCTCTAGAGCAGCTCTGCTGACATGGTTCTATGGCTCTAAAGCAGCTCTGCTGACCTGATTCTCTGGCTCTAAAGCAGCTCTGCTAAACTATTTCTCTCCCTCTAAAGCAGCTCTGCTGACCTGGTTTCTCTGTCTCTACAGCAGCTCTGCTGACCTGGTTCTCTGACTCTAGAGCAGCTCTGCTGACCTAGTTCTTAGGCTCTAGAGCAGCTCTGCTGGCCTGGTTCTCTGGCTCTAAAACATCTCTGTTGACCTGGTTCTCTGGCTCCAAAGCAGCTCTGCTGACTTTGTTCTCTGGCTCTACAGCCGCTCTGCTGACCTGGTTCCCTGGCTCTAAAGCACCTCTCCTGACCTGGTTCTATGGCTCTAAAGCAGCTCTGCTGACCTGGTTCTCTGGCCCTATAGCAGCTCTGCTGACCTGGTTCTTTCCCTCTAAAGTAGCTCTGTATGACCTGGTTCTCTGCCTCTAGAGCAGCTCTGCTGACATGGTTCTATGGCTCTAAAGCAGCTCTGCTGACCTGGTTCTCTGGCTCTAGAGCAGCTCTGCTGACCTGGTTCTCTGGCTCTAAAGCAGCTCTGCTGACCTGTTTCTCTCCCTCTAAAGCAGCTCTGCTGACTTGGTTCTCTGCCTCTAGGGCAGCTCTGCTAACCTGGTTCTCTGGCTCTAAAGCAGCTCTGCAGACCTGCTTCTATGGCTCTAAAGCAGCTCTGCTGACCTGCTTCTATGGCTCTAAAGCAGCTCTGCTGAACTGCTTCTATGGCTCTAGAGTAGCTCTGTTGACCTGGTTTTCTGGCTCTAAAGCAGTTCTGCTGACCTGGTTATCTTCCTCTAGAGGAGCTCTGCTGACCTGGTTCTATGGCTCTAAAGCAGCTGTGCTGACCTGGTTCTCTGGCTCTAGAGCAGCTCTGCTGACCTGGTTCTCTGGCTCTAAAGCAGTTCTGCTGGCCTGATTCTCTGGCTCTAAAGCAGCTCTGCTAAACTATTTCTCTCCCTCTAAAGCAGCTCTGCTGACCTGGTTTCTCTGTCTCTACAGCAGCTCTGCTGACCTGGTTCTCTGACTCTAGAGCAGCTCTGCTGACCTAGTTCTTAGGCTCTAGAGCAGCTCTGCTGGCCTGGTTCTCTGGCTCTAAAACAACTCTGTTGACCTGGTTCTCTGGCTCCAAAGCAGCTCTGCTGACCCAGTTCTATGGCTCTAAAGCAGTTCTGCTGACCTGGTTCTCTCCCTCTAGAGCAGCTCTGCTGACCTGGTTCTCTCGCTCTAAAGCAGCTCTACTGACCTGGTTTCTCTGGCACTACAGCAGCTCTGCTGACCTGGTTCTCTGGCTCTAGAGCAGCTCTGCTGGCTTGGTTATCTGGCTCTACAGCTGCTCTGCTGACCTGGTTCCCTGGCTCTAAAGCACCTCTGCTGACCTGGTTCTATGGCACTAGAGCAGCTCTGCTGACCTGGTTCTTAGGCTCTAGAGCAGCTCTGCTAACCTGGTTCTCTCCCTCTAGAGCAGCTCTGCTGACCTGGTTTTCTCGCTCTAAAGCAACTCTACTGACCTGGTTCTCTCCCTCTAAAGCAGCTCTGCTGACCTGGTCTCTCGCTCTAAAGCAGCTCTACTGACCTGACTTCTCTGGCTCTACAGCAGCTCTGCTGACCTGGTTCTCTGGCACTAGAGCAGCTCTGCTGACCTGGTTCTTAGGCTCTAGAGCAGCTCTGCTGGCCTGGTTCTCTGGCTCTATAGCAGCTCTGCTGACCTGGTTCTACGACTCTAAAGCAGCTCTGCTGACCTGGTTCTCTGGCTCTAGAGCAGCTCTGCTGACCTGATTCTCTGGCTCTAAAGCAGCTCTGCTGGCCTGATTATCTGGCTCTAAAGCAGCTCTGCTAAACTATTTCTCTCCCTCTAAAGCAGCTCTGCTGACCTAGTTTCTCTGTCTCTACAGCAGCTCTGCTGACCTGGTTCTCTGACTCTAGAGCAGATCTGCTGACCTAGTTCTTAGGCTCTAGAGCAGCTCTGCTGGCCTGGTTCTCTGGCTCTAAAACAACTCTGTTGACCTGGTTCTCTGGCTCCAAAGCAGCTCTGCTGACCTGGTTCACTGGCTCTAGAGCAGCTCTGCTGGCTTGGTTCTTTGGCTCTAGATCAGCTCTGCTGACCTGATTATCTGGCTCTACAGCCGCTCTGCTGACCTGGTTCCCTGGCTCTAAAGCACCTCTCCTGACCTGGTTCTATGGCTCTAAAGCAGCTCTGCTGACCTGGTTCTCTGGCTCTATAGCAGCTCTGCTGACCTGGTTCTTTCCCTCTAAAGTAGCTCTGCTGACCTGGTTCTCTGCCTCTAGAGCAGCTCTGCTGACATGGTTCTATGGCTCTAAAGCAGCTCTGCTGACCTGGTTCTCTGGCTCTAGAGCAGCTCTGCTGACCTGGTTCTCTGGCTCTAAAGCAGATCTGCTGACCTGGTTCTCTGGCTCTAAAGCAGCTCTGCTGACCTGGCTTCTCTGGCTCTAGAGCAGCTCTGCTGACCTGGTTCTCTGGCTCTAAAGCAGCTCTGCTGACCTGTTTCTCTCCCTCTAAAGCAGCTCTGCTGACTTGGTTCTCTGCCTCTAGGGCAGCTCTGCTAACCTGGTTCTCTGGCTCTAAAGCAGCTCTGCTGACCTGCTTCTATGGCTCTAAAGCAGCTCTGCTGACCTGCTTCTATGGCTCTAAAGCAGCTCTGCTGACCTGGTTCTATGGCTCTAGAGTAGCTCTGTTGATCTGGTTCTCTGGCTCTAAAGAAGCTCTGCTGACCTGGTTCTCTCCCTCTAAAGAGCTCTGCTGACCTGGTTTTCTGGCTCTAAAGCAGTTCTGCTGACCTGGTTATCTTCCTCTAGAGCAGCTCTGCTGACCTGGTTCTATGGCTCTAAAGCAGCTGTGCTGACCTGGTTCTCTGGCTCTAGAGCAGCTCTGCTGACCTGGTTCTCTGACTCTAAAGCAGTTCTGCTGGCCTGATTCTCTGGCTCTAAAGCAGCTCTGCTAAACTATTTCTCTCCCTCTAAAGCAGCTCTGCTGACCTTGTTTCTCTGTCTCTACAGCAGCTCTGATGACCTGGTTCTCTGACTCCAGAGCAGCTCTGCTGACCTAGTTCTTAGGCTCTAGAGCAGCTCTGCTGGCCTGGTTCTCTGGCTCTAAAACAACTCTGTTGACCTGGTTCTCTGGCTCCAAAGCAGCTCTGCTGACCCAGTTCTATGGCTCTAAAGCAGTTCTGCTGACCTGTTCTCTCCCTCTAGAGCAGCTCTGCTGACCTGGGTCTCTCGCTCTAAAGCAGCTCTACTGACCTGGTTTCTCTGGCACTACAGCAGCTCTGCTGACCTGGTTCTCTGGCTCTAGAGCAGCTCTGCTGGCTTGGTTCTTTGACTCTAGATCAGCTCTGCTAACCTGGTAATCTGGCTCTACAGCTGCTCTGCTGACCTGGTTCCCTGGCTCTAAAGCACCTCTGCTGACCTGGTTCTATGGCACTAGAGCAGCTCTGCTGACCTGGTTCTTAGGCTCTAGAGCAGCTCTGCTGACCTGGTTCTCTCCCTCTAGAGCAGCTCTGCTGACCTGGTTCTCTCGCTCTAAAGCAGCTCTACTGACCTGGTTCTCTCCCTCTAAAGCAGCTCTGCTGACCTGGTCTCTCGCTCTAAAGCAGCTCTACTGACCTGACTTCTCTGGCTCTACAGCAGCTCTGCTGACCTGGTTCTCTGGCACTAGAGCAGCTCTGCTGACCTGGTTCTTAGGCTCTAGAGCAGCTCTGCTGGCCTGGTTCTCTGGCTCTATAGCAGCTCTGCTGACCTGGTTCTACGACTCTAAAGCAGCTCTGCTGACCTGGTTCTCTGGCTCTAGAGCAGCTCTGCTGACCTGGTTCTCTGGCTCTAAAGCAGCTCTGCTGGCCTGATTCTCTGGCTCTAAAGCAGCTCTGCTAAACTATTTCTTTCCCTCTAAAGCAGCTCTGCTGACCTGGTTTCTCTGTCTCTACAGCAGCTCTGCTGACCTGGTTCTCTGACTCTAGAGCAGCTCTGCTGACCTAGTTCTTAGGCTCTAGAGCAGCTCTGCTGGCCTGGTTCTCTGGCTCTAAAACAACTCTGTTGACCTGGTTCTCTGGCTCCAAAGTAGCTCTGCTGACCCAGTTCTATGGCTCTAAAGCAGTTCTGCTGACCTGGTTCTCTCCCTCTAGAGCAGCTCTGCTGACCTGGTTCTCTCGCTCTAAAGCAGCTCTACTGACCTGGTTTCTCTGGCTCTACAGCAGCTCTGCTGACCTGGTTCTCTGGCTCTAGAGCAGCTCTGCTGGCTTGGTTCTTTGGCTCTAGATAAGCTCTGCTGACCTGATTATCTGGCTCTACAGCCGCTCTGCTGACCTGGTTCCCTGGCTCTAAAGCACCTCTCCTGACCTGGTTCTCTGGCTCTAAAGCAGCTCTGCTGACCTGGTTCTCTGGCTCTATAGCAGCTCTGCTGACCTGGTTCTTTCCCTCTAAAGTAGCTCTGCTGACCTTGTTCTCTGCCTCTAGAGCAGCTCTGCTGACATGGTTCTATGGCTCTAAAGCAGCTCTGCTGACCTGGTTCTCTGGCTCTAGAGCAGCTCTGCTGACCTGGTTCTCTGGCTCTAAAGCAGATCTGCTGACCTGGTTCTCTGGCTCTAATACAGCTCTGCTGACTTGGTTCTCTGCCTCTAGGGCAGCTCTGCTAACCTGGTTCTCTGGCTCTAAAGCAGCTCTGCTGACCTGCTTCTATGGCTCTAAAGCAGCTCTGCTGACCTGCTTCTATGGCTCTAAATCAGCTCTGCTGACCTGCTTCTATGGCTCTAGAGTAGCTCTGTTGATCTGGTTCTCTGGCTCTAAAGAAGCTCTGCTGACCTGGTTCTCTCCCTCTAAAGAGCTCTGCTGACCTGGTTTTCTGGCTCTAAAGCAGTTCTGCTGACCTGGTTATCTTCCTCTAGAGCAGCTCTGCTGACCTGGTTCTATGGCTCTAAAGCAGCTGTGCTGACCTGGTTCTCTGGCTCTAGAGCAGCTCTGCTGATCTGGTTCTCTGGCTCTAAAGCAGTTCTGCTGGCCTGGTTCTCTGGCTCTAAAACAACTCTGTTGACCTGGTTCTCTGGCTCCAAAGCAGCTCTGCTGACCCAGTTCTATGGCTCTAAAGCAGTTCTGCTGACCTGGTTCTCTCCCTCTAGAGCAGCTCTGCTGACCTGGTTCTCTCGCTCTAAAGCAGCTCTACTGACCTGGTTTCTCTGGCACTACAGCAGCTCTGCTGACCTGGTTCTCTGGCTCTAGAGCAGCTCTGCGGGCTTGGTTCTTTGGCTCTAGATCAGCTCTGCTAACCTGGTTATCTGGCTCTACAGCTGCTCTGCTGACCTGGTTCCCTGGCTCTAAAGCACCTCTGCTGACCTGGTTCTATGGCACTAGAGCAGCTCTGCTGACCTGATTCTTAGGCTCTAGAGCAGCTCTGCTGAGCTGGTTCTCTCCCTCTAGAGCAGCTCTGCTGACCTGGTTCTCTCGCTCTAAAGCAACTCTACTGACCTGGTTCTCTCCCTCTAAAGCAGCTCTGCTGACCTGGTCTCTCGCTCTAAAGCAGCTCTACTGACCTGACTTCTCTGGCTCTACAGCAGCTCTGCTGACCTGGTTCTCTGGCACTAGAGCAGCTCTGCTGACCTGGTTCTTAGGCTCTAGAGCAGCTCTGCTGGCCTGGTTCTCTGGCTCTATAGCAGCTCTGCTGACCTGGTTCTACGACTCTAAAGCAGCTCTGCTGACCTGGTTCTCTGGCTCTAGAGCAGCTCTGCTGACCTGGTTCTCTGGCTCTAAAGCAGCTCTGCTGGCCTGATTCTCTGGCTCTAAAGCAGCTCTGCTAAACTATTTCTCTCCCTCTAAAGCAGCTCTGCTGACCTGGTTTCTCTGTCTCTACAGCAGCTCTGATGACCTGGTTCTCTGACTCTAGAGCAGCTCTGCTGACCTAGTTCTTAGGCTCTAGAGCAGCTCTGCTGGCCTGGTTCTCTGGCTCTAAAACAACTCTGTTGACCTGGTTCTCGGGCTCCAAAGAAGCTCTGCTGACCTGGTTCTCTGGCTCTAGAGCAGCTCTGCTGGCTTGGTTCTTTGGCTCTAGATCAGCTCTGCTGACCTGATTATCTGGCTCTACAGCCGCTCTGCTGACCTGGTTCCCTGGCTCTAAAGCACCTCTCCTGACCTGGTTCTATGGCTCTAAAGCAGCTCTGCTGACCTGGTTCTCTGGCTCTATAGCAGCTCTGCTGACCTGGTTCTTTCTCTCTAAAGTAGCTCTGCTGACCTGGTTCTCTGCCTCTAGAGCAGCTCTGCTGACATGGTTCTATGGCTCTAAAGCAGCTCTGCTGACCTGGTTCTCTGGCTCTAGAGCAGCTCTGCTGACCTGGTTCTCTGGCTCTAAAGCAGATCTGCTGACCTGGTTCTCTGGCTCTAAAGCAGCTCTGCTGACCTGCCTTCTCTGGCTCTAGAGCAGCTCTGCTGACCTGGTTCTCTGGCTCTAAAGCAGCTCTGCTGACCTGTTTCTCTCCCTCTAAAGCAGCTCTGCTGACTTGGTTCTCTGCCTCTAGGGTAGCTCTGCTAACCTGGTTCTCTGGCTCTAAAGCAGCTCTGCTGACCTGCTTCTATGGCTCTAAAGCAGCTCTGCTGACCTGCTTCTATGGCTCTAAAGCAGCTCTGCTGACCTGGTTCTATGGCTCTAGAGTAGCTCTGTTGATCTGGTTCTCTGGCTCTAAAGAAGCTCTGCTGACCTGGTTCTCTCCCTCTAAAGAGCTCTGCTGACCTGGTTTTCTGGCTCTAAAGCAGTTCTGCTGACCTGGTTATCTTCCTCTAGAGCAGCTCTGCTGACCTGGTTCTATGGCTCTAAAGCAGCTGTGCTGACCTGGTTCTCTGGCTCTAGAGCAGTTCTGCTGACCTGGTTCTCTGGCTCTAAAGCAGTTCTGCTGGCCTGATTCTCTGGCTCTAAAGCAGCTGTGCTGACCTGGTTCTCTGGCTCTAGAGCAGTTCTGCTGACCTGGTTATCTTCCTCTAGAGCAGCTCTGCTGACCTGGTTCTATGGCTCTAAAGCAGCTGTACTGACCTGGTTCTCTCCCTCTAAAGCAGCTCTGCTGACCTGGTCTCTCGCTCTAAAGCAGCTCTACTGACCTGACTTCTCTGGCTCTACAGCAGCTCTGCTGACCTGGTTCTCTGGCACTAGAGCAGCTCTGCTGACCTGGTTCTTAGGCTCTAGAGCAGCTCTGCTGGCCTGGTTCTCTGGCTCTATAGCAGCTCTGCTGACCTGGTTCTACGACTCTAAAGCAGCTCTGCTGACCTGGTTCTCTGGCTCTAGAGCAGCTCTGCTGACCTGGTTCTCTGGCTCTAAAGCAGCTCTGCTGGCCTGATTCTCTGGCTCTAAAGCAGCTCTGCTAAACTATTTCTCTCCCTCTAAAGCAGCTCTGCTGACCTGGTTTCTCTGTCTCTACAGCAGCTCTGATGACCTGGTTCTCTGACTCTAGAGCAGCTCTGCTGACCTAGTTCTTAGGCTCTAGAGCAGCTCTGCTGGCCTGGTTCTCTGGCTCTAAAACAACTCTGTTGACCTGGTTCTCGAGCTCCAAAGAAGCTCTGCTGACCTGGTTCTCTGGCTCTAGAGCAGCTCTGCTGGCTTGGTTCTTTGGCTCTAGATCAGCTCTGCTGACCTGATTATCTGGCTCTACAGCCGCTTTGCTGACCTGGTTCCCTGGCTCTAAAGCACCTCTCCTGACCTGGTTCTATGGCTCTAAAGCAGCTCTGCTGACCTGGTTCTCTGGCTCTATAGCAGCTCTGCTGACCTGGTTCTTTCTCTCTAAAGTAGCTCTGCTGACCTGGTTCTCTGCCTCTAGAGCAGCTCTGCTGACATGGTTCTATGGCTCTAAAGCAGCTCTGCTGACCTGGTTCTCTGGCTCTAGAGCAGCTCTGCTGACCTGGTTCTCTGGCTCTAAAGCAGCTCTGCTGACCTGTTTCTCTCCCTCTAAAGCAGCTCTGCTGACTTGGTTCTCTGCCTCTAGGGCAGCTCTGCTAACCTGGTTCTCTGGCTCTAAAGCAGCTCTGCTGACCTGCTTCTATGGCTCTAAAGCAGCTCTGCTGACCTGCTTCTATGGCTCTAAAGCAGCTCTGCTGACCTGGTTCTATGGCTCTAGAGTAGCTCTGTTGATCTGGTTCTCTGGCTCTAAAGAAGCTCTGCTGACCTGGTTCTCTCCCTCTAAAGAGCTCTGCTGACCTGGTTTTCTGGCTCTAAAGCAGTTCTGCTGACCTGGTTATCTTCCTCTAGAGCAGCTCTGCTGACCTGGTTCTATGGCTCTAAAGCAGCTGTGCTGACCTGGTTCTCTGGCTCTAGAGCAGTTCTGCTGACCTGGTTCTCTGGCTCTAAAGCAGTTCTGCTGGCCTGATTCTCTGGCTCTAAAGCAGCTCTGCTAAACTATTTCTCTCCCTCTAAAGCAGCTCTGCTGACCTTGTTTCTCTGTCTCTACAGCAGCTCTGCTGACCTGGTTCTCTGACTCTAGAGCAGCTCTGCTGGCCTGGTTCTCTGGCTCTAAAACAACTCTGTTGACCTGGTTCTCTGGCTCCAAAGCAGCTCTGCTGACCCAGTTCTATGGCTCTAAAGCAATTCTGCTGACCTGGTTCTCTCCCTCTAGAGCAGCTCTGCTGACCTGGTTCTCTCGCTCTAAAGCAGCTCTACTGACCTGGTTTCTCTGGCACTACAGCAGCTCTGCTGACCTGGTTCTCTGGCTCTAGAGCAGCTCTGCTGGCTTGGTTCTTTGGCTCTAGATCAGCTCTGCTAACCTGGTTATCTGGCTCTACAGCTGCTCTGCTGACCTGGTTCCCTGGCTCTAAAGCACCTCTGCTGACCTGGTTCTATGGCACTAGAGCAGCTCTGCTGACCTGGTTCTTAGGCTCTAGAGCAGCTCTGCTGACCTGGTTCTCTCCCTCTAGAGCAGCTCTGCTGACCTGGTTCTCTCGCTCTATAGCAGCTCTACTGACCTGGTTCTCTCCCTCTAAAGCAGCTCTGCTGACCTGGTCTCTCGCTCTAAAGCAGCTCTACTGACCTGACTTCTCTGGCTCTACAGCAGCTCTGCTGACCTGGTTCTCTGGCACTAGAGCAGCTCTGCTGACCTGGTTCTTAGGCTCTAGAGCAGCTCTGCTGGCCTGGTTCTCTGGCTCTATAGCAGCTCTGCTGACCTGGTTCTACGACTCTAAAGCAGCTCTGCTGACCTGGTTCTCTGGCTCTAGAGCAGCTCTGCTGACCTGGTTCTCTGGCTCTAAAGCAGCTCTGCTGGCCTGATTCTCTGGCTCTAAAGCAGCTCTGCTAAACTATTTCTTTCCCTCTAAAGCAGCTCTGCTGACCTGGTTTCTCTGTCTCTACAGCAGCTCTGCTGACCTGGTTCTCTGACTCTAGAGCAGCACTGCTGACCTAGTTCTTAGGCACTAGAGCAGCTCTGCTGGCCTGGTTCTCTGGCTCTAAAACAACTCTGTTGACCTGGTTCTCTGGCTCCAAAACAGCTCTGCTGACCCAGTTCTATGGCTCTAAAGCAGTTCTGCTGACCTGGTTCTCTCCCTCTAGAGCAGCTCTGCTGACCTGGTTCTCTCGCTCTAAAGCAGCTCTACTGACCTGGTTTCTCTGGCTCTACAGCAGCTCTGCTGACCTGGTTCTCTGGCTCTAGAGCAGCTCTGCTGGCTTGGTTCTTTGGCTCTAGATCAGCTCTGCTGACCTGATTATCTGGCTCTACAGCCGCTCTGCTGACCTGGTTCCCTGGCTCTAAAGCACCTCTCCTGACCTGGTTCTCTGGCTCTAAAGCAGCTCTGCTGACCTGGTTCTCTGGCTCTAGAGCAGCTCTGCTGGCTTGGTTCTTTGGCTCTAGATCAGCTCTGCTGACCTGATTATCTGGCTCTACAGCCGCTCTGCTGACCTGGTTCCCTTGCTCTAAAGCACCTCTCCTGACCTGGTTCTCTGGCTCTAAAGCAGCTCTGCTGACCTGGTTCTTTCCCTCTAAAGTAGCTCTGCTGACCTGGTTCTCTGCCTCTAGAGCAGCTCTGCTGACATGGTTCTATGGCTCTAAAGCAGCTCTGCTGACCTGGTTCTCTGGCTCTAGAGCAGCTCTGCTGACCTGGTTCTCTGGCTCTAAAGCAGATCTGCTGACCTGGTTCTCTGGCTCTAAAGCAGCTCTGCTGACCTGGCTTCTCCGGCTCTAGAGCAGCTCTGCTGACCTGGTTCTCTGGCTCTAAAGCAGCTCTGCTGACCTGTTTCTCTCCCTCTAAAGCAGCTCTGCTGACTTGGTTCTCTGCCTCTAGGGCAGCTCTGCTAACCTGGTTCTCTGGCTCTAAAGCAGCTCTGCTGACCTGCTTCTATGGCTCTAAAGCAGCTCTGCTGACCTGGTTCTATGGCTCTAGAGCAGCTCTGTTGACCTGGTTCTCTGGCTCTAAAGAAGCTCTGCTAACCTGGTTCTCTCCCTCTAAAGAGCTCTGCTGACCTGGTTTTCTGGCTCTAAAGCAGTTCTGCTGACCTGGTTATCTTCCTCTAGAGCAGCTCTGCTGACCTGGTTCTATGGCTCTAAAGCAGCTGTGCTGACCTGGTTCTCTGGCTCTAGAGCAGCTCTGCTGACCTGGTTCTCTGGCTCTAAAGCAGTTCTGCTGGCCTGCTTCTCTGGCTCTAAAGCAGCTCTGCTAAACTATTTCTCTCCCTCTAAAGCAGCTCTGATGACCTGGTTTCTCTATCTCTACAGCAGCTCTGCTGACCTGGTTCTCTGACTCTAGAGCAGCTCTGCTGACCTAGTTCTTAGGCTCTAGAGCAGCTCTGCTGGCCTGGTTCTCTGGCTCTAAAACAACTCTGTTGACCTGGTTCTCTGGCTCCAAAGCAGCTCTGCTGACCCAGTTCTATGGCTCTAAAGCAGTTCTGCTGACCTAGTTCTCTCCCTCTAGAGCAGCTCTGCTGACCTGATTCTCTCGCTCTAAAGCAGCTCTACTGACCTGGTTTCTCTGGCACTACAGCAGCTCTGCTGACCTGGTTCTCTGGCTCTAGAGCAGCTCTGCTGGCTTGGTTCTTCGGCTCTAGATCAGCTCTGCTGACCTGGTTATCTGGCTCTACAGCGGCTCTGCTGACCTGGTTCCCTGGCTCTAAAGCACCTCTGCTGACCTGGTAGTATGGCTCTAAAGCAGCTCTGCTGACCTGGTTCTCTGGCTCTATAGCAGCTCTGCTAACCTGGTTCTTTCCCTCTAAAGTAGCTCTGCTGACCTGGTTCTCTGCCTCTATAGCAGCTCTGTTGACATGGTTCTATGGCTCTAAAGCAGCTCTGCTGACCTGGTTCTCTGGCTCTAGAGCAGCTCTGCTGACCTATTTGTCTGGCTCTAAAGCAGCTCTGCTGACCTGGTTCTCTGGCTCTAGGGCAGCTCTGTTGACCTGGTTCTCTGGCTCTAAAGAAGCTCTGCTGACCTGGTTCTCTCCCTCTAAAGAGCTCTGCTGACCTGGTTTTCTGGCTCTAAAGCAGTTTTGCTGACCTGGTTATCTTCCTCTAGAGCAGCTCTGCTGACCTGGTTCTATGGCTCTAAAGCAGCTGTGCTGACCTGGTTCTCTGGCTCTAGAGCAGCTCTGCTGACCTGGTTCTCTCCCTCTAAAGCAGCTCTGCTTACCTGGTTTCTCTGGCTCTACAGCAGCTGAGCTGACCTGGTTCTTGGCCTCTAGAGCAGCTCTGCTGACTTGGGTCTCTGGCTCTAGAGCAGCTCTGTTGACCTGGGTCTCTGGTTCTAGAGCAGCTCTGCTGACCTGCTTCTTAGGCTCTAGAGCAGCTCTGCTGACCTGGTTCTCTGGCTCTACAACGGCTCTGCTGACCTGGTTTCTCTGGCTCTACAGCAGCTCTGTTGACCTGGTTCTCTGGCTCTAAAGCAGCTCTGCTGACCTGGTTCTCTCCCTCTAAAGAGCTCTGCTGACTTGGTTTTCTGGCTCTAAAGCAGTTCGGCTGACCTGGTTCTCTTCCTCTAGAGCAACTCTGCTGACCTGGTTCTATGGCTCTAAAGCAGCTCTGCTGACCTGGTTCTCTGGCTCTAGAGCAGCTCTGCTGACCTGGTTCTCTGGCTCTAAAGCAGTTCTGCTGACCTGGTTCTCTCCCTCTAAAGCAGCTCTGCCTACCTGGTTTTTCTGGCTCTACAGCAGCTGTGCTGACCTGGTTCTCGGCCTCTAGAGCAGCTCTGCTGACCTGGGTCTCTGGTTCTAGAGCAGCTCTGCTGACCTGCTTCTTAGGCTCGAGAGTAGCTCTGCTGACCTGGTTCTCTGGCTCTACAACGGCTCTGCTGACCTGGTTTCTCTGGCTCTACAGCAGCTCTGTTGACCTGGTTCTCTGCGCTCATGATGCACGCACCCGACTTCGCGAAAATATATTTTAAAATTATATAAGTTTATTATACGTAAAAATATATTATTTTTATGAATATCTTAGATAATCTCTTGCCCTAATATGTATATTAAAAACACATACATATAATTTTGGAACATAACATTTTTTTGCGGGAGTCGTGCACCCAGCGCGCCCCAGCATGTATATGACATCATGCGGGACCCACCACCGCGCAAGCATCTCGTACCGTAATGCGCATGTGTCGTGAGGGCGCAGGAGTCGTGGGCTGGTCGCATACCAATCGCGCACATCACGTAATATTAAATATATATGACGTAACTGAAAAACACGTAGCCTTTGCACACCGTAAGCGGATCCTTCACAACTTTTCTAAAATGGCGGCCAGAATTCACGCATCCACCGTGATGTGTACGCTTTGAGTGCGTGACTCCGAATAAAATTTGGAAACATTTTTTAAAAAAAAGATAATAAAAATATATTGAAATAAAAAATGGAAACAAAAAAATTTATCAATATTTCAATTTGAATGTTTTTTTACATTTTTTTTGCAATTTTCAGAAAAATATATAATGTTATTTAATGAATAAAATATTTATAAATAAACAGTTTAAAATCTGTAGAAAATCAGTACAAAAAAATAGGTATAACCACTATCACACTGAAAAATTAGCATTTAAAATCCTTTGAAATTCACTGAAAAAAACTATAGGTTTCAGAGACATTATAGTTAGAAATGAGCATTTAAAAAACCTTAGAAATTCACAGAAAAAAACACAGGTTTCAGGGGTGTTATAGTTAGCTGGGCATTTCACTCGTACAAAACCATAGAAGTTCCTCTGTTATAGTTAGTTCTGCTAACTATAACTTGCGCGCCCTCAATGCACTGCTGATGATGTCACATATTGCACCATTCATGACATGGTCAGTGACATAACTGATGACATCACTGATGACATCTCTGATTGACTGGCACTGACTGACACTGATTGACTGACACTGACTGACTGACTGATACTGACTGACTGACTCTGACACTGACTGACTGACACTGACTGACACTGACTGACTACTCTCTACTACTCTACTACTCACTCTACTACTCTCTACTACTCTCTCTCTACTACTCACTCTCTACTAGTCTCTGCTACCCACTCTCTACTACTCTACTACTCTCTACTACTCACTCTCTACTACTCACTCTCTACTACTCTCTACTACTCACTCTCTACTATTCACTCTCTACTACTCTCTACTACTCTCTTTCTACTACTCACTCTCTACTACTCTCTACTATTCACTCTCTACTACTCACTCTCTACTACTCTCTCTCTACTACTCACTCTCTACTACTCTCTACTACTCTCTACCACTACTCTCTACTACTCACTCTCTACTACTCACTCTCTACTACTCTCTACTACTCACTCTACTACTCTCTACTACTCCCTACCACTCACTCTCTACTACTCTACTACTCTCTCTCTACTACTCACTCTCTACTACTCACTCTCTACTATTCACTCTCTACTACTCCCTCTCTACTACTCACTCTACTACTCTCTACTACTCATTCTCTACTACTCATTCTCTACTACTGTCTCTCTACTACTCACTCTCTACTACGCTCTCTCTACTATTCTCTCTCTACTACTCACTCTCTACTACTCGCTCTCTACTACTCTCTACTAACTCTCCACTACTCACTCTCTACTACTCGCTCTCTACTACTCACTCTCTACTACTCACTCTGTACTACTCGCTCTCTATTGCTCTCTACTACTCACTCTACTACTCACTCTCTACTACTCACTCTCTACTATTAAACTACTCTCTACTACTCACTCTCTACTACTCACTCTCTACTGCTCTAATATTCTCTGCTACTCTCTCTACTACTCACTCTCTACTACTCTCTACTACTCACTCGCTACTACTCTCTACTACTCTGTACTACTCACTCTCTACTACTCTCTCTACTACTCACTCTCTACTACTCACTCTCTACTACTCTCTACTACTCACTCTCTACTACTCTCTCTCCACTACTCTCTATTATTCTCTACTACTCACTCTACTACTCACTCTCTACTACTTACTCTCTACTACTCTCTACTACTCACTCTCTACTACACTTTCTCTACTACTCTCTACTACTCACTCTACTACTCACTATCTACTACTCTCTACTACTCTCTCTCTCTCTGCTACTCACTCTCTACTACTCATTCTCTACTACTCTCTAATACTCACTCTCTACGACTCACTCTCTACTGCTCACTCTCTACTACTCTCTACTACACACTCTACAACTCACTCTCTACCCCTCTCTACTACTTTCTACTACGCTCTACCAATCACTCTCTACTACTCTTTCTCTACTACTCTCTACTACTCACTCTACTGCTGACTCTCTACTACTCTCTACTACTCTCTCTGCTACTCACTCTCTACTACTCACTCTCTATTACTCTAATAGTCACTTTCTACTGCTCACTCTCTACTACTCTCTACTACTCACTCTCTACTACTCTTTACTACTCACTCTCTACTACTCTCTCTCTACTACTCACTCTCTACTACTCACTCTCTACTATTCACTCTCTACTACTCCCTTTCTACTACTCACTCTACTACTCATTCTCTACTACTCTCTCTCTACTACTCACTCTCTACTACTCTCTCTCTACTACTCTCTCTCTCTACTACTCACGCTCTACTACTCACTCTCTACTACTCTCTACTAACTCTCCACTACTCACCCACTACTACTCACTCTCTACTACTCACTCTCTACTACTCACTCTCTACTACTCACTCTCTACTACTCTCTACTACTCACTCTCCACTACTCACTCTCTACTACTCGCTCTCTACTACTCTCAACTCCTCACTCTACTACTCACTCTCTACTACTCTCTACTACTCACTCTCTACTACTAAACTACTCTCTACTAATCACTCTCTACTACTCACTCTCTACTACTCTATTACTCTCTACGACTTTCTCTACTACTCACTCTCTACTACTCTCTACTACTCACTCTCTACTACTCACTCTCTACTACTCTCTCTCTACAACTCTCTACTACTCACTCTCTACTACTCACTCTACTACTCACTCTACTACTCACTCTCTACTACTTACTCTCTTCTACTCACTCTCTACTACTCTTTCTCTACTACTCTCTACCACTCACTCTACTACTCACTCTCTATTACTCTCTACTACTCTCTCTCTGCTACTCACCCTCTACTACTCACTCTCTACTACTGTCTAATACTCTCTACTATTCACTCTCTACTACTCTCTACTACTCACTCTCTACTACTCTCTACTACTCACTCTCTACTACTCACTCTACTACTCTCTACTACTCACTCTCTGCTACTCTCTCTACTACTCACTCTCTACTCTATTACTCACTCTCTACTCTCTACCTCTCTCTCTACTACTCTCTACCTCTCTACCTCTACCTCGCTACATCTACCTCTCTACCTCTACACCTCTACCTCTGTACCTCTCTCTACTCGCACACATATGCACATATATATATATATATGCATATATATGCATATGCATTTATATATATGTATGTGTAGATATATATATACATACATATATAAACATATATATAATCTGCATATCTATATAAATACAAATATAAATGCATGCATATATATACATATATGCATACATATGCATGTTATGTACATGAAAGTTTGAAAAACACTAATACAAGCAAAGCTAAAAAGCCACCTAATTAAACAGAATTGCTTTACCTTAAACGAGGGCGAGCCCTATTGCATTTTCAATGCTTGTTTACTTTGGTTCCATCAAGAAGGCTTTCAGATGTGTCACACATTTGCCATAAACTCTGAATGGTAGCACTCTAGTTGCTCGTTAGATCACTGTAGTAAAGCTACTGCTCACCAGGGAAGTCTGTTGCTGGTATTGAAAGTGCATGTTTCAGTCTGCATGTCAGAATTTTTTTATGAAATAGAAGAGGATTTGAGAAGTCAAAATGTGCCCTAATTTTTCTTTCTGCAGCACTAATCATAATTTCTATGGCAGAATGAATCCCCTCATTTTGTTCCTTTGCAAATTAAATGTTTCAAGTGTTACCACTTTATTCCAATCAAGATGACTTCAGGTGAGCCATACTTTTGCCATAAGTAAGACTGTTAGCACTCTAGTTGTTCTTTATAACACTCTGGGACATTCTGTCATTGGGCTATACTTGGGCTACATCTGGGTGATATTTTTGCTACATTTGGGCTCTTTTGTCTCTAGTGGCCATCTTGGGAGACTTATTTGTTATGAAGTTTCCTAATTTCCTCATTTACTACAGTCTCCTCAGTAGGAAATACTTTCAGTTTTTTACTTTGATTCCATCAAGAAGGCATTCACATGTGTCATACATTTGCCTTAAATTCAGAAAGTTAGCACTCTAGTTGCTTATTAGATCACTGTAGTAAAGCTACTGCTCACCAGGGAAGTCTGCTGCTGGTACTGAAAGTGCATGTTTCAGTCTGCATGTCAGAATTTTTAATGAAATAGAAGAGGATTTGAGAAGTCACTCAAAATGTGCCCTCATTTTTCTTTCAGCAGCACTAATCATAATTTCTATGGCAAAATGATCCCCCTCATTTTGTTCCTTTTTAAATTACATTTTTAAAATTTACCACTTTATTCCAATCAAGATGGCTTCAGGTGTGCCATACGTTTGTCATAAGTAGGACTGTTAGTGCTCTAGCTGTTCTTTAGAACACTCTGGGAAGCTGCAGTAGAACACAAAGGAATCAACTGACAGTCTCTGCCCTTGTTGGATGTACATGTTTTACTGAGAATTTCAGACTTCATTCTCACTTGACTGAGAAAGATAATGTGAATTTACAGAAAATATGCTCTCAGTTTAGCTTATAGATCACCTTCCAAACCTCTGTGGGAAAAGCATGAGAAAATAGTTTTCTCTCAAACATGATTCATGATATCTCAGCAGGATGCTTTTTCACATGGTAACACACCACAATTCCTAAAATGAGTATGGTACCATCAACACATGATTTATAATGTAACTAAAGTCTTAAAACCTTCTATTAACTGCAATGCTTTTTAGTGAGGTGCTTTCATGTATATTGGTCCCAAGATGGCAGCCAACACTTCTTGGATGAAGTGCTGACAGCCAATCAGACCTCACGATGAGATGAGTGGTTAGGCTCTGCCCAGATATATCTATATTTTTTTCCTTTAATATCTAAAGAACCACTGAACAGATTTACACCATTTAACCAAAAGACCCGAGTGTGAACCAAGGTCTACCTTTCTGCCAAATTTGGTGTAATTCCGTTCAGCAGTTCGGGCTGTAGCTGCGACTAACTGTTCCTATGGAAAATTTCATGGGGAAAACACGTTTTGGGACCCCCCTTTTTTCTTGGCCCCCGCTTGATGAATCACCCCGAGACTTTCAGGATAGGAACGGACCGGAGCAGACCACGAGTTATGAATATTTCACAAAGATTCGTCAACCGGCGCTAAAGTTATTCTAAATAGAATGTTGAAGATGTCCTATGGATAATAGGTCCTAACTATAACTACCTACTGGCAACCGCCAGTAGGTAATATATATATATATATATATTTCACATTTCACAGACTTCAAAAAATGTTTGGTGCACTCACGGGGTAGAAACTTGAAACAACAAGCAGCGGCAGGCGAGGGATATGTCGAGGCACAGTGACTGTATTTTTCAAGGTGGTGGGAGTGATACAGCAATTCATCTTTAAGACCGGATTAAACTATGGAGTGGAGCATTGAGGCTCATGTAACATCAAACAGTATTGGAAATGGTGACGCCCCACTGCCGACCTCTGAAAAGTTGCAGTCCTCTCATTGGCTGAAGATCCACCAATTAGACTACAGGACTGTTTAAATGGTTGTCACTTTGCTTAGTTACTCATGGCTTTCCACACTGAGGAAGGCAGAAGCCTGAAAAACGTCTGTGTATGATTAATGGCTTTATACCCCGCAAGTGCACCAAACCTTTTTTGAAGTCTGTGAAACAAGCGGGTTCCACCCCGCTCTCTGGTTGCACCCAGAGTGAGTTTGTGAATATTTTTGTCAAGGGGTCTCCCTCTACCCCGAGTTTATGTCTGATTTGAACTACATTCATGCTGCCTGGTAATGGTGATATACTGACATTTGCCTCTGCCCCGGTTTTTATTCACTAAATAACCCTGACCCAGCAAAAACAACATTAATTGACTATTGCCAGCGAAAGTAACTGTCAATTTTGTGGCATTATGGGACCGGTAGTCCCGAGGGGTTTGATGCATGGGCTTGAGTATTTACATTGAGTTAAGAAATACACTCTATGCTGGATAATGTGACCCCGAGGTGAGACTGTTACCATCCGGTATCTTCCGAGATATCAGCACAAAGGTCAGAGGTCGGATTGAGCAGACATGTTATCAGCTCGGGCGAGCTCTGTGGGACTAAGGTGATTGATATTTGATATAAACAGCAATGTTTGGCAGCATGGACTTTTAAGTATATTTTAATCAAAATACTTGATATAGGCTACACAGGATTACGAGTTTGGCTGCAGATTTTATATACTTACAAAATTCCAACTGTGGCGAAATGTAATGCACATGTGTTGTTTATCACTTACGCTGTCTGCTATAATGGGGATTTCCCATCAGTTGAATTTATACATTTCGTGAAATATTTCTAATGTTATGTTTTACCTGATATGTTGCAGACATCAAGCTCTACACCGCACACATATGCATTATTCGGGCTTTATGACGATTGCATACACGTGAATGTGTTTTCTATGTCCATTATGAGGTCCAGTGGGAAGGGCTATATAATCTGCTTGATTAATGGCGCCGAACTAGATTGACAAAGGCCTCCGTGTAGGCCGAAACGCGTCTCTTGAGCCTGGGATTGAGGGCGACTTGATTCATTAAATTGATGCCAAATCCTGAACCACTTCAAGATTCAAGGGGGGGGTAATCCCCCAACTTAAAATGCGCTACAGGGCCCGTTTGCACAGTGGAGAAGGGAGGAGGTGGGGCCTGAGGTGATATGTGTGCAAACACGCCCTGTGGCACATTTTAAGTTCAGGAATTAATTCCTCTTCAATCCGAAGGGTCCCTGGGGCCCAACTAGCCCACCAGGTACCTCCAGTAAGCACTACGGAGCTGCGTTGCAGAGTGTCGTAAAAAGGGGCATGGCCTCTAAACACCTCTCTGCATCGCAGCTCTCTGGCGCATACTGGAGGTACCTGGTGGGCTAGTTGGCCCCCAGGGACCCTCAGGATTGCGGAGGAATTAATCCCCAACTTAAACCATGCCACAGGGTGTGTTTGCAGACATGTCACTTCAGGCCACGTCTCCTTCCTTCACCACTGTGCAAACGTGCCCCGTGGCTCATTTTAAGTTGGGGGATTTACTCCCTTTTAATACTGAGGGTCCCTGAGGGCCAACTAGCCCAACAGGTATCTCCAGTATGCGCCAGGGAGCTGCATTGCAGACAGGTGTTCAGAGGCCATGCCCCTTTTTACACCTCTGTGGAACGCAGATCTGTGGCGCTTACTGGAGGTACCTAGTGGGCTAGTTTGACCCCAGGGACCCGTAGGATTCAAGGGGACTTAATCTCTCAACTTATAATAGCCACAGGGCGCGTTTACACAGTGGTGAAGGGAGGGGACGGGGCCTGAGGTGACGTGTGCAAACACGCCCTGTGGCACGTTTTAAGTTGGGGAAATAATTCCCCTTCAATCCTAAGGCACCCTGGGGGCCAACTAGCCCACCAGGTGCTTCCAGTAAGTGCCACTGCACTGCGTTGCAAAGAGGTGGTGCAGGCTGTGCCCCTTTTTACACCTCTCTGCAATGGTGCTTACTGGACGTTCCTAGTGGGCTAATTTGCCCCTAGGGGCCCTCAGGATTCAAGGGGAGTTAATTTCCCAACTTAAAACGGCCACAGGGCATGTTTACACAGTGGGGAAGGGAGGGGACGGGGCCTGAGGTGACGTGTGCAAACACACCCTTTGGCGCGTTTTAATTTGAGGAAATAATTCCCCTTCAATCCTGAGAGCCCATGGGGGCCTACTAGTCCACCAGGTGCTTCCAGTAAGTGCCACTATGCTGCATTGCAGAGAGGTGGTCCAGGCCATGCCCATTTTCTCTGCAACGCAGCTCCGTGGTGCTAACTAGAGATACCTGATGGGGTAGTTGAACCCAAGGGACACTCAGGATACAAGGGGACTTTATCCCCCAAATTAAAACGGCCATAGGGCGTGTTTGCACACGTCAGCTCAGACCCCCCTCCCTTTACCAGTGTGCAAACACGCCCTGTGGTGCATTTTAATAGGTAGTTTTAATCCCCCTGCCCTATTATTTACTATGGGCTTACAGAGGAGGTCATGCTAATAACAGGGGTACCCCAATGCATAGTGTTCCCTAGTGTATGTAGGTATTTTGACCTCAGGACACCCCCCACGCCGCACGGCTCACCAGCAGTGCCCCCTCGCTGCTGCTCATTGTCCCTGCTCCGTTTTTGACCCGTTTTTCATGCTCACTGCTTCTTTTTCTGTACTTGCTCCCTTTTAGCCCGATTTTCTCGTGCCCACTGTATCTTTGTTCCTGTACTTGTGTTTTTAACTCCTGCATTGTATTCACTTGTGCTTTTGTTTTGTTTAGCATGCCTCGCTAATCCCTCTGGTGCCCCCACCCGCTCCCCGCTTCCCGCAGCTGCTCCATCACGGCCCGCCCCCTTTTTCCTTCTGTACCCGATTGCCCGCCCCGCTCCCGCCTCCCAGCTGCTCCGCCCTCCCACTTCGCCTCATATGGAGCCCGCGCGTGCGCGCAGCGGTCACGCGCAGCGAGCGCGCCGATTGTGTGCCGAAGGCGTGCCAAAGGCAAGCCCGTCTATACCCGTCCGTGCCTTGACCGCGCCCAGCGCCAGGACCCCTGGCCCCCGAAGATGCCAGCCCACACGACGGACTTACGACGCCGCCACCCTCAATGCACTCAACGCCGGACGGAACCCCGCCTGCTACCGAGCCACCCCGAAACGCACCCACGGACCCTTCACCTGCCAAACCTGCAAGTTTACCTGCCTCCGGACCTGCACCGCACCCGCCAAGCCGAACACCAGCAACAACCACCTCAAGAGCATCCTGCTCAACACCCGCTCCGTCCACAGACACACCATCGAACTCTGGAACCTCCTCGACACAAAATCGCCAGATGTCGCCTTCCTCACAGAAACCTGGATGAACGCCTCATCAGCGCCCGACATCGTCACAGCCATCCCGGACGGATACAAGATCACCCGGAGGGAAGGCGTCAACCAGACCGGAGGAGGCATCGCCATCGTACACAAGAACACCATCCGCATCACGACCAACTCCGACCTTCACCACCGCCGAACACTTCCACTTCCAGATACACACCGACCCCAAGATGACCCTCAGAGGCACCCTCATCTACAGACCCCCGGGACCACGCACACAATTCAGCGAAGACATCGCAGACTTCATCAGCCCGCACGCCCTCCCCTCCGCTGACTACATCCTCCTAAGGGACCTCAACTTTCACCTGGAGAACAACAAGGACTGCAACACCACCACCCTGCTGGACAACCTCGCCAACCTAGGACTCAAGCAACTGGTGAACAGCCCCACCCACTACGCTGGCCACACGCTTGACCCTGTCTTCTCTTCCAGCAAGCACATCTCCTTCAGCCACTCCACCGGACTTAATTGGACTGACCACAGCTGCGTCCACTTCAGCTTCAGAAGAACCACGACCCACCACCACCCGCAACAGGTTCCTCTCCGGAGTTGGAGCAAGATCACCACCGAGCAGCTCACCACCTCCCTCAGCCAGAACCCTCCCACCAGCACAACGGACCCCAACGAAGCAGCCAGCAACCTCACACAGTGGCTGACCGCCTGCGCCGACGACCTCGCACCACTGAAGAACTCAAGGACTCCAAGAAGAACTGCCGCACCCTCGAGAAAGCCTGGCGCCACGCCCAGACCACAGACAACATGACCGCCCTCAAGCACGCCACCCGCAAGCACCACCAGCTGATCCGCACCACCAAGAAGACAGCATTCAAAGAAAGACTGGACAACAACGTCCACAACAGCAAGGAACTCATCAGCATCGTCAAAGAGCTCTTCAACCCCAGCGCCGGAAACAACGACATTACTCCTTCACAAGACCTCTGCGACTCACTCGCCTCGTTCTTCCACCGCAAGATCGCCGACATACACAACAGCTTCGGCGCACAAACCACGCACCCAACTGCCGAACCAACGCCCCCTACCACCACCCTCTGTGCCTGGACCCCGGTCAGCACCGAAGACACCACCCGCACGAAGAACACCATCCACTCCGGATCTCCAACCGACCCCTGCCCCCACCACGTCTTCAACAAGGCCGACTCCATCATCGCACCCCAACTCCGGGACATCATCAACACCTCCTTCCACACCGCCACCTTACCAGAGAGCTGGAAGCACGCCGAGCTCAGCGCCCTCCTGAAGAAACCAACAGCGGACCCCACCGACCTCAAGAACTTCCGCCCCATCTCGCTCCTCCCTTCCTGCCAAAGTCATCGAGAAGACCGTCAACAGACAGCTCGCCGCCTTCCTCGAGACAAACGGATCCTTCGACCCCTCGCAGTCCGGTTTTCGAGCAAACCACAGCACCGAGACCGCACTGATCGCAGCCACCGATGACATCAGATCCCTGCTCGACAACGGAGAAACAGCGGCCCTCATCCTCCTGGACCTCTCTGCAGCGTTCGACACGGTCTGCCACCGCACCCTAGTACAGCGCCTCAGCAACACCGGGATCCAAGAGAAGGCACTGAAGTGGATCATCTCGTTCCGCGCCGGAAGAACTTAGAGAGTCCGCCTCCCCCGTTCAGTTCCGACGCCACCGAAGTCATCTGCGGCGTACCACAAGGATCATCACTCAGCCCAACCCTCTTCAACATCTACATGAGCCCCCTCGCAGCCATCGCACGCCAACACAACCTCAACATCATCTCCTATGCCGATGACACCCAGCTGATCCTCTCCCTCACCAACGACCCCGCCACCGTCAGAACCAGCCTCCAGGAAGGGATGAAAGACGTCGCCGAATGGATGAAGAACAGCCGCCTGAAACTGAACTCAGACAAGATGGAAGTCCTCATCCTGGGATCATCACCCTCCGCCTGGGACGACTCCTGGTGGCCCCCTGCCCTGGGCTCCACTCCCAAGCCAACGGACCACGCACGCAACCTGGATCCTGGACTCCTCCCTCTCGATGACCAGACAAGTCAGCGCCGTCTCATCATCATGCTTCAACACCCTGCGCATGCTCTGTAAGATCTTCCGATGGATCCCCACCGAAACCAGGAGGACGGTCACCCAGGCACTCGTCACCAGCCGACTGGACTACGGGAACACCCTCTATGCCGGAACCATAGACAAACTTCAGAAAAGACTCCAACGCATCCAGAACGCCTCCGCATGACTCGTCCTGGACATCCCCCAACACAGACACATCTCCGGCCACCTGAGAGACCTGCACTGGCTCCCCATCAGCAAGAGGATCACGTTCAGAATCCTCACCCACGCACACAAGGCTCTCCACGACCTGGGCCCCATGTACCTCAACAACCGCCTGACCTTCTGATGAATACAGGCCCCAGCTAGGCCCGCAGGACACAAGGGTTCGCTCTCCTGCAAATGGAATCTACAAGGAAGTTGGCACGGAAACTGCAAAGTACAAAGACAAAGTTTATTAACCCTTAAGGGTGGTCCTACAATCCATACAACACCCTTCAGTATTGCATAGAGTAGCACAAAGAACTTGCGTACACGGTCCCCTTTTATACACAACAGAGGGGCTCATAAGTGGGTGGATACAACATGAGGCAAAGAATATGACCTTTTATGGTCACTTTCGATACAGAATTGATATATGGGCGGAGCTGACACACTCCTTGAGCCCGCGAAAACATGGTCAAGAAAGGACTAACTGATAACAGATGTGGTCAAGTCTGGGCATGCGCCAGACGGACAAAGGAGCTATTTATAGACTGTTACTAGGCAGATTGCAAGAGCAACTAACACGAAGATAGGACTCTTCTCGTGTTGAGCACGTGGAGACATGACAATACAAAATGGAGTCCAGACTTTAGTCAACATAACGAAAGAGACTTGGTCCTAAAGGGGAATTCATGTCTTTAGTGAATGCTTAATTACATCGACGTTTCAATTTACAACAGACGACCCTTTCAGCATTTACTGAAGACATCCGGTTTGTTAGGATAATCATCGTATATGTCAATTGTCATCATTTCCTCTACTTCTTTAGCTAAATGTTTCTGATAAGTGACATTGGCAATAGCTTTCTTATCAGGAATACAGAATGATACACATAAGGAACAGAGCAAAGGACCACATTGGACACAAATGCAACAAGAAAACAGAACTGCTACAATAACACAGAGACCAGTTAAGACCTTCCACCCCCAAGCAGTGATCAATGCCCAAAACCATCCAGAAAAGGTCCAAGTGCCGTTTTCTGTATGGATTTCAGCTGCAATTTTGTGCAACCTGTTAATAGCATTATAAACTGACGGCGTGTGGTCAGGGATAAACACACAACAACTACTTCCGATAATTTTACAAGCTCCACCTCGGTCAGCTAACATAACATCTAACACCATGCGATTCTGCAATGCAACAATTCTAGTAATCTGTAATTCTTCCGTAAGATTCCCAAGAGCAGCAGCGGTCTGGTTTGTCACAGCCTCTACCACTCTTGTTAACCTTCGAACTTTCCTACTATTTAGGGCAGCTCCAACGAAGAAAAACAATCCTAAATTAAAATCAATATACTGCTGCAGACTAGTGTCAGTCTGATCCACATCATCAATTGATAGAGTACGTTTATACCTATTTACAGTCACATTATTTAACAACTTCAAATCCTTATGATAAGATGCAGGTGCTAAGAATACAGGGGGCAATAGGAATGCTACATAACATACTCCGGACCAACCGGCTGGCAAACGGTAATAACCTTTATTTCCACATACGAAATATGTATTATGGGATGCTAAGAAGGTACTGTTATTCAATCCGTCGATATTTAGAATAGTGATGCAATCACTAACACCAACAGGAATATAACCCACACTCTGGACACACAGGTCCGCTTGAGCTTGTGCCACTTGAATCACAAATCGGTCTTTCCCCACAGTGTCTCTGGTGTTCGTGAAAATATAAGGAATCGATTCATTGTCTGGTCGATACTCTTCCCATTCCCAAATTGTCCCATTCGCTTGCGGGTATCCATCTTTATCCTGATGACATTCCCTATTAAGTCTGAAGAGTAATCGTCCCACTGTAGGTTTCCGGGTGGCGAAAAGCAAAGTGTACCATGCTCTACAAGAGCCATTATGAGAGAAAGGAAGAGGTATGAATGGCGTTCCTCCTTTCTTCTGATGAGCTGGCATCATACCGCATATCCAACAGTTCGTAGCATTCGTGGCAACGTGGGTATGATGCAACATCTGGATGAAAGTGTTATTCAAATAAGACTGACGATGCTTCAATTCTTGATACGGAAGGGTATAAAAGTAGTGCTCCTCAGGCACTGGAGTGGTCAACACAAGTAACTTTCGAGCAGGAGTCACATCCTCCACAAACCATGTGGTTATCCCAACAATAGCTACTGTGAGCATAAAACCTGTTGCACAAAGGATTTTCTTTTTCTCCATGTCAAAATAAAGAATCAATATCTTCCTGAAACTAAAAGGTTTGTCACAACTCTTCCCCTTGGGCAGCGGTTGATTTCTTCACCAGCGGGCCAAGACGGGTGTCACTACACTAATGCAGGGCTGATCCCCCCCCCTTGCCTCATTGGCTCTCCGTTTCACTAACCCAAGGGCCGTTCTGACAACATGTCCTGATACTGAAGAATTCACTTCCTTGGTCTGAGATGATATCGCTTTCCTCCAGGAGTCGCGTGATCCGGAAAGAGCTCCTCAGTGTCGTTCGGTTCCACAGCACGGCCTTTCTCTGTGGTCAGAATCTCTCGTTGATCGGTCAATACAGCAGGCTCCACCAATCCGGGCGGTACTTTGCGACAGTGCAGGGAATGGATCCAATTCTTTCTGTTGGAAACCCGCACAGCCGTCCTCGTTGCAAGTAGGACCTGCTCAGGACCAACCCATCTCGGCTCCAAGCTGTTCGTCCTTTCGAAAATCTTCACCATAACATAGTCTCCAGGCCGGAGACTATGTCCTTCGCCGGTGGACCGATTAGGGAGCGCCTCCCTGACCTGTTGATGAATAGAAACCAAATTATCCGTTAACTGTGCCAGATAATCATTCATCATTACACAAGGTACATCATACACAGCCTTAGGTCTTGGTAGACCCCAAATATTCATTGGGCGTCCGAAAATAATCTCATACGGGGTAAGACCGGTTCGAGAGTGCGGTATCGATCTAATTGACAATAATGCCAGTGGTAAAGCATCTGGCCAAGTCAAAGATGTCGAAGCTTGGATTTTAGCGATCTTGAGCTTCAGTGTACCATTATACTTCTCGACTAGTCCTGCAGACTGAGGGTGAAACACTGCGTGGAACTTCTGGGTGATGCTCAGACCCTTCAGAACATACTTTATAACATCCGCTATAAAGTGGGGTCCGTTATCACTCCACAGAAGTCTACAAACGCCATACCGAGGGAAGAACTCCTTCAACAGCATCTTGGCGGTAGTCATTGCAGTATTGTCTTTCGTAGGGTATGCCTCAACCCATTTGCTAAAGGCACAAACCACTACTAGAACATACTTCAAATTGTTACAGCGCTCAAGCTGGATATAATCCATCTGCAAAACCTCAAAGGGTGCAGTAGGTGTCACAAATCCTCCTGCTGGAGTTCGAGTACCCTTTCCTGGGTTGTACCTCAGGCAGATCATACAGGTCTGCACCACCCTCTTTGCCGTGCTAGCAATCTCTGGATGCTCCCAGACTTGGGTAAGCAATTTTACAATCGCGGAAGCTCCAACATGTGCTAGCCCATGTGCCATCTGAACCATAGGTTGTACAAAAGCCGTGGGTAACTTCCATCTATCCATCTGCTTATTTCTCCAGCAACCCTCATCATCCAATTCTCCCTCACTGGACCATTGCTCCCGTTCTTTATCAGAAGCGGTCCTCTGTATTTCTCGCACTTCTTCCTTCGCATCGTGCCATCTTTCTACCTGCGACTTCACTACATACATGGCAGTAGCACCGGGCTGCATCGCAGTCTCCCGTGCCACCCGGTCTGCTAACGCATTCCCTTCTCCAACTTTATCAACTACTTTCTTATGGGCACTACATTTAATGATAGCAATTTTCCTCGGATATGTCAATGCAGTCAAAAGGTTGTGAACTAACTCTCCATGCATTATTTGTACTCCATGCGACGTTAAAAACCCTCTCTCCTTCCAGAGCAGGCCGAAATCGTGCGCTACTCCGAAGGCATACCGGCTATCTGTATAAACGTTCACACACAATCCTGTACTGAGCTCACATGCTCGTGTTAATGCTATCAGTTCCGCTGCTTGAGCTGATTTCTGTGGTATGCGTGCTGTCTCCACTATTGTTTGCAGTGTGGTAGTTGCATACGCTGCTGAAGTCGTACCATCTGGTAGCTTCAGGCATGATCCGTCCACCCACAGTTCTCCATCTACATCTGGAAAGGGCGTATCCTGGAGATCAATACGACCCTTTGTTTGTTCCTCAGTCACAAGAATACAATCATGTGCTTTCCGTGCTTCAGACTGAGTCTCGGGGTATGGCAACAATGTGGCCGGATTTAACGTTACACACCTCTTTAACGTAATATGAGGAGCCAAAAGCGTCAGCTCATATCCCGTTAAACGGGCACTGGTCAAATGCTGCGTCTTTGTCTGATTAAGCAGGGCATCAACAGCATGGGGGACTAATACCAACAGCTTATGAGATAACACAATTCCCTCGCTTTGGCGTATTGACACAGCTGTCGCCGCAACCGAGCGAAAAAAACCAGGCAATGCTCGGGCAACAGGATCAAGTACAGCCAAAAAATATGCACAAGGGCGCTGCTTATCGCCGTGCATCTGCACTAAAACTGATAATGCACATCCATCTTTCTCATGCACATACAGCGAAAAAGGTTTGGTATAATCAGGGGTCCCTAACACTGTCGTAATTGCTGAAAAGCAGCGTCACACTCATTTGACCAAGGAAGCGGAATAGGTGTGTCTTTTGTCAAAAGGGCTAATAATGGTTTGGCTATGTGTGAGAACCCTAATATCCATTGCCTACAAAAAGAAACAAGACCCAAAAATGCACGCACGTCCTTCTGCGTGGAAGGTACTGGCGTGTCCAAAATTACTTGGATACGATCTGGTGTAAGTGCACGCCCCTCCTAAGACAAAAGGTGACCCAAATAAGTCACCTTTGGTCTACAGAACTGCAATTTCTTCCGAGATACTTTGTGATTGTGGGATGCCAAAAAGGAAAGCAAGGACAACGTACTCTTCTCACACAGCTCTGGAGTGTCAGCCGCCAACAAGATGTCATCGACATATTGAATGAGGGCGACACCCTCGGGCAAAACAAAGGAGTCCAATTGTCTTTTCAAAGCTTGACTGTAAATGCTAGGGCTTTCTGTGTAGCCCTGAGGGACTCTACAAAATCGATAAGACCTATTATTCAGAGTGAAACCAAAAAGGTATCGGCTATCGGGATGAATAGGAATCGAAAAGAAAGCATTTTTCAAATCAATAACTGAAAACGTAGTCGCCGTAGGCGGCACCAAAGTAAGCAACGTCGTGATATCAGAAACCACTGGATACTGAGGTATCACGATCTTGTTTACTTCTCTCAAATCAATTATAAACCGATAAACCTTGGCATCCGTATCCTTTTTCAAAATGGGTAGAATCGGGCTATTACAGACGTTGTAGGGAACTTCCTCCACTACTCCCACCTTAATCAAATCCTGCACAATCTGTGTAAGAGCTTCCTCCCCCTCCTGGGAAATACGATACTGTGGGAGGCGTGGTAACACCGCCCCCTCCTGGACACTAATGTGAACAGGCGGAATCACCATCTGTCCTACATCAGTATCCGAAGTGGCCCACAAAGTACGAGGGAGGGTCGCTAACACAGCATCCTCTACAACCACACACATCCGTTCAGACCGAGGGTGATTATCATTTAATATCACACGCACACCAGCGGGGGAGCAGCGGATCGTAGCTCTGAAGTGCTTTAGCATATCAAGACCCATAATGTTGTCCGGCGTGTTCGGGGCAAGCAAAAACGGACAGGGTGCAGAAAAAGAATCAACCTGAAATGTGAGGGGCCGCGAAAGAGGGCTTCGGGAGAGTGTACCATCAAACCCTACCGATGTAACCATTAAGCCAGATGGGGGAGCCCTCGGAACCAATTGTTTAGACAGCGCACTACGAGTCGCTCCTGTATCTATGACACAGCCCACTTGCCGGGAAAACCTAGAACCCTGCCAAATCGCGCTCGAGTGCGCGGGACGGGGAAGAACTACTAATCCCAAGAGCCTTGGAACACTCGCTGACGGTGGTGACGTCATGACGCTCGCGTACGGCGAGCTCAAAGAGGTTCCGGGGCATCGAGAGAGCGCCGCTTACTCTTTGCAGAGAGCTGCGCTGGACGTCGCGAAGGCTGGTAAGGGTGCCTAGTGCACCAAGCTGCGTTCGCTGTTAGTTGGTGGCTCAACTTGATTCCTGGTGGCCATTCCTGGTGGGGACTCGGATCGTGAGTCTCCTTGTGGCGGGTCCGTTGATTCGTCCCTAGTTCCTCCCACGGTGATCACCCGTAGTACAGCGCAAGGCTGGTATCGGGAAACCGCCGAGGAACTTCTCCTTGGGTGCTTCCTTCCCTCGTTGGTGAACTCGTGGTACGAAGTTCGTGCGGGGAAGGAAGGCACTATTCGTGACTTTGTTAGCGGGGCTCTGTGAAACGCCACACGGGGTGCTGCGTGCTTTCTTCCCTCGTTGGTGAACTCGTGGTACGAAGTTCGTGCGGGGAAGGAAGGCACTATTCGTGACTTTGTTAGCGGGGCTCTGTGAAACGCCACACGGGGTGCTGCGTGCTTTCTTCCCTTGTTGGTGAACTCGGGGTACGAAGTTCGTGCGGGGAAGGAAGGCACTCTACGGAACTTGGTGTAGCGGGGCTCTGTGAATTATCCTCACGGGGTGCTACAGGACTACAAAACTTTCGTTGTTACAGTGTCGTGGGGGTTACGACTTTGCCGTTTCCGGCAAGGCAGAAGGCGCTGGCCTGGAACCTAATTGGAACTTATCTGAGGGTGCATGACTTAATGCAGAAGTGTGTCCAACTAGCCAAGGCCTGTTGTTTAATGGTGGAATTCTCCACACCTGCGGAATTATTTTGAGAGTTTTCTTTCTTTACAGGTACTTTTCTCATTCTTAGAGAGAGAGGGTGGAGTCGGGTAGGGAGTGAGGCAGGGTGTTATTGATTACTGTCCTGTTTCTGTCTTCACAGGTCTCCCTCCCTGCTGTCCCCATCCTTCCCTTCCCCCGCTGGACCACTCCATGGAGTCTGTCATGCTTAATCAGACCGTGGTGGTGTCGAGAGAGGGACCCCTTTAGAGCAACGTACGATCCTGAGGATTCCGGCCACAACAGAGTAAGCGGCCCACGGTTTATATCCTCGTGGTCGTACGTTGTCCCTCGGGCAGCCATGACGTCCTTAGAAGACGTCCTGGCCGCGTTACAGATGGTCCACACCGAACTAGCCGCTTCTAGGGCAGAAACGGCGGCTTTACAGGCTACGGTTGACGGGATGCAGAGAAACCCCTTCAGCGTAGGGACCCCCTCCGCAACACGTTCAACTCCCTTGGTAGTGGAGATCCCCACCCCTGTTCCCTTGGCCACCCCAGAAAGATTTCACGGGGAAAGTAGTAAGGTCCAGGTGTTCCTCACCCAGATAATGTTACACTTTTCTTGCAAGCCAAAGGCGTTTACCTCTAACCATTCTAGAGTAGCTTTTTTTATATCCTACCTGGCTGGGGATGCCGCCCAATGGGCAGTGCCGTTAGTGAAGCGAGATGATCCCTTACTCTATGATTGGGATTCATTTATACAAGACTTTGAAAAAACTTTCAATCGTAGAGCGGCAACGTTATCAGCCGACAAGGATCTTATGGAGCTTAAGCAGGGGAATCGAGATCTGATAACTTACCTCAATGATTTTCGGCGCCTGGTGACAGAAACTGAATGGCCAGAAGCGAAACAGTTAGCCGTTTTTTATAAAGGCTTAAAAGAAGATATGAAGGACATTGTGGCCCAAATCGACCCACAGCCAGGGACCTGTGATGATTTGATAAACCTCGTTTTACGTCTAGATCACCGCCTTAACGAGAGAAAAGGGGAAAACCGTAGAAAGGACAGGGGAACATGGCGCCCGGAACCCGTCCGGAATCCGGACAACACCCAGGTAGCACGAGCCGAACCCATGGAAGTGGGAACAGTGCGTTCCGCTCTCACGAGCGAAGAGAGAGAATACCGGAGGAAGAAAGGCCTCTGCATTTATTTCGGAAAGAACGGGCATTTCATAAGGGAATGCGTATTGAGGACCAAAACCCCAAGGATAGAAACGCGTCGACAACTCGCGGCCACAGCAGAAGGCCCTTCGGGAAACGAGGAAGCTTGAAGGACAGAGAAGGGGTCTCTTCAAGCCACATCCATATCCCTTCGTTGAGTGGTACCCAGCCGACTGCCAAACAACACCTTCTTCTCGAACTCTCTCTGTTAGTGGATGGAGAGCATTGTGCTATCACGGCCATGTTGGACTCAGGAGCGACGGGGTGTTTTGTAGACCACCGACTGGCCGCCCGAATCGGGTTGTCTCTTTGTGAAAAAGAAATCCCTGAAGTAGTGTATGCGGTGGATGGGAAGCAGCTGGAGGCAGGGCCTATTCGTTTCCACACCAAGGCGGTTGAAGTGAGCCATGGGTTGGACCATGTGGAAAAACTCGAGTTTAATGTCATCCACGCTCCGCAATATGGGATAATCCTAGGACTGCCCTGGTTACGGTTACATAACCCCCAAGTGAATTGGAGGGAAGAAGAAATACACTACACCTCCGACTATTGTCAAAGGAATTGTATTCCTCCACCTCAGAGCCCGGCGCGTTTGTTGGCCGTAGGGCATCGTGTGGCCACCGCGGCTGAACAGGCAGTTACCCTGCCGAAGGAGTATCAGGAGTACGCTGCGGTGTTCAACGAAGAAGAAGCCGAGAAGCTACCCCCGCACAGGCCATACGACTGCCAGATTGACCTAATTCCAGGGGCGGTAGTGCCCACAGGCAGAGTATACGCCCTCACGGAACCGGAAAATACATACCTGCGGGAATATTTGGACAAATATTTGGCGTTGGGATTCATTCGTAACTCCAAGTCTCCTGCGGCATCGCCACTGTTTTTTATCCCCAAAGCCAACGGGGAGCTGAGAGCATGTATTGACTTTAGGGCTTTGAATGCCATAACGGTAAAAAACCGCTATCCCCTACCATTAATCCCCGTCATGCTGGAACAAGTACAGAAGGCCGTCATCTACACACGACTGGATCTGAGAGGGGCGTACCATTTGGTACGCATAAGGCAGGGGGACGAGTGGAAAACTGCCTTTAAAACGCGTTACGGCTTGTATGAATATCTAGTCATGCCATTTGGATTGTGTAACGCGCCCGCTGCCTTCCAGTTTTTCCTGAATGACGTTCTCCGTGAATACCTGGATCGTATAGTAGTGGTGTATATCGACGACCTGCTCATCTATTCCTCCACGGTGGAGAGCCACGTCCATCATGTTCGCACCATTCTACAAACCTTACAAAAACACCATCTCTGTTGTAAGATAAGTAAATGTGAATTCGGGGTTTCCACCGTGGAGTTCCTAGGAGTGATCTTAACACCACAAGGCCAGGAGATGTCAGAACGGAAAATCACCGCCGTAAGAAACTGGCCCATCCCGAAAAACATCAGAGACATCCAGTGCTTCCTCGGTTTTGCCAATTTTTACCGAAGGTTTATCGGCAACTTCTCAGGTTTGGCAACCCCCTTGACCAGATTACTGCGCAAAAAGGTCCCCTTTCACTGGACGGTAGAGACGCAAAAGGGGTTTGAGGCGTTGAAAGAGGCTTTCGTGACGGCGCCGATATTGGTGAACGCGGACCCTGCAAGGCCCTACATGGTGGAGGCAGATGCGTCGGATTATGCTGTAGGAGCAGTTCTATCCCAGCGACATCCTGAGACGGGTCAGTTACACCCAGTGGCCTTTCGTTCCCGCAAGTTAAATCCAGCGGAACAGAATTATAACATAGCTGAGAAAGAGCTGCTAGCGATTAAAGACGCCTTCGAGGAGTGGCGCCATTATCTCAAAGGGGCCCGTCATATTGTCACTGTATACACCGACCACCGCAATCTGCAATTCATGAAGGCAGCCCGACACCTATCTCCACGACAATTGCGATGGACACTGTTCTTCGCGGAGTATGACTTTATTGTCACTTATCGACCAGGAAAGGACAATAAAAAAGCCGACGCTTTAACCCGCCAGTCCACCTCAAATGATATCTCCGCACCGATCGCACAAACCATTATAGACCCAAGCAAAATCCTTGGTACCACGGTCACGGAATCCTTTCTGAAGAGTGTGATCCGTTGCACCAAGACTGATAAATGGAAAAGGTGGATATCCCAACATCCGGAGTGGAAGGTACAGGATGGAGTGCCCTTACGCCAGAAACAACTATTGGTCCCCGTACCGGCGCTTCAACGACGTGTGTTTCATTGGTGTCATACACTGCCCAGCGCCGGTCACAATGGAGTAGAGAAGACTACAGAGAGAGTACTCCGACAATTCTGGTGGCCTACTGTACGAAAGGATCTCCGGCAATGGGTCAAGGAGTGCACAGTATGCGAACAAATGAAGTCATCCCATGCACGACCCGCTGGGTTGTTGCAAATCATGCCAACTCCTGAACACCCCTGGCAAAACATCTCGTTGGATTTTGTGGTGGGAATGCCTATAGACCAAGGGCATACAGTGATATTGGTTGTGGTGGACTCTCTAACAAAAATGGCTCATTTTGTTGCATGCAAGAAGGTACCTACAGCAGGCCAACTAGCCCAGTTGTTATTGCTGCACGTAGTCAGGTTGCACGGGTTACCCCAAAGGGTGGTTTCGGACAGAGGGTCCCAATTCACCGCCAAGTTTTGGAGGGAGTGGTGTACTTCCCTGAGGATCTCCCCCGATCTGTCCACCAGTTTTCATCCGCAAACGGATGGGCAGACGGAGAGGGTGAATCAGAGTTTAAAACAATATCTGAGATGTTACGTGGATAGCACTACAGAAAACTGGGTTGACACATTGTGGTTGGCGGAAATAGCATATAACAGTGCAATACATAGCTCCACCAAACATTCACCTTTCTACTGTTCTTACGGGTTTCATCCCAGGTTCATTCCTTTTTTGCACCCCAAGGGAACGGAACACCTACCAGAGGTCAAGGTGAGGGTTAGGCAGATCCAACACCTCCTGTCCCAGGCACAAAGATCGTTAAAGAAAACCAAAGAGAGGTATAAGAATTACGCGGATAAAACCAGAAGACAGGGAAAGGTATATAAGATCGGAGACTATGTATGGCTATCAACCAGAAACATCAGGTTTAAAAAATATAGCATGTTTAATCCCAAATACATTGGCCCGTACAGAGTATTAAAACTCATCAACCCTGTTGCAGTTAGATTAAACCTCCCATCCTCTCTCCGAATCCATCCTACCTTTCATGTCTCTTTGTTAAAACCTGCAAGGAAAGGGAAGGCTTCCCAGGCACGAGTTCAGGAAGAGGCAGAATATGAGATCAGGGGGATTCTGGATTCAAAAATCCACCGCACAAAACTGTGGTATCTGATTGCCTGGAAAGGATATGGGGAGGAGGGGAACTCATGGGAACCTGCAGAAGGGGTACACGCACCTAGATTCGTCAGACTGTTTCACCAGCGCTTCCCAAACAAGCCATGTCCTTGTCAGGGTTCTTCGGGGAGGGGATGTCCTGTCACAGCCCACTTGCCGGGAAAACCTAGAACCCTGCCAAATCGCGCTCGAGTGCGCGGGACGGGGAAGAACTACTAATCCCATGAGCCTTGGAACACTCGCTGACGGTGGTGACGTCATGACGCTCGCGTACGGCGAGCTCAAAGAGGTTCCGGGGCATCGAGAGAGCGCCGCTTACTCTTTGCAGAGAGCTGCGCTGGACGTCGCGAAGGCTGGTAAGGGTGCCTAGTGCACCAAGCTGCGTTCGCTGTTAGTTGGTGGCTCAACTTGATTCCTGGTGGCCATTCCTGGTGGGGACTCGGATCGTGAGTCTCCTTGTGGCGGGTCCGTTGATTCGTCCCTAGTTCCTCCCACGGTGATCACCCGTAGTACAGCGCAAGGCTGGTATCGGGAAACCGCCGAGGAACTTCTCCTTGGGTGCTTCCTTCCCTCGCTGGTGAACTCGTGGTACGAAGTTCGTGCGGGGAAGGAAGGCACTATTCGTGACTTTGTTAGCGGGGCTCTGTGAAACGCCACACGGGGTGCTGCGTGCTTTCTTCCCTCGTTGGTGAACTCGTGGTACGAAGTTCGTGCGGGGAAGGAAGGCACTATTCGTGACTTTGTTAGCGGGGCTCTGTGAAACGCCACATGGGGTGCTGCGTGCTTTCTTCCCTCGTTGGTGAACTCGGGGTACAAAGTTCGTGCGGGGAAGGAAGGCACTCTACGGAACTTGGTGTAGCGGGGCTCTGTGAATTATCCTCACGGGGTGCTACAGGACTACAAAACGTTCGTTGTTACAGTGTCGTGGGGGTTCCGACTTTGCCGTTTCCGGCAAGGCAGAAGGCGCTGGCCTGGAACCTAATTGGAACTTATCTGAGGGTGCATGACTTAATGCAGAAGTGTGTCCAAATAGCCAAGGCCTGTTGTTTAATGGTGGAATTCTCCACACCTGCGGAATTATTTTGAGAGTTTTCTTTCTTTACAGGTACTTTTCTCATTCTTAGAGAGAGAGGGTGGAGTCGGGTAGGGAGTGAGGCAGGGTGTTATTGATTACTGTCCTGTTTCTGTCTTCACAGGTCTCCCTCCCTGCTGTCCCCATCCTTCCCTTCCCCCGCTGGACCACTCCATGGAGTCTGTCATGCTTAATCAGACCGTGGTGGTGTCGAGAGAGGGACCCCTTTAGAGCAACGTACGATCCTGAGGATTCCGGACACAACAATCTACTAGGAACTGATCAGTAGAACCCAAAACCTCAGCTGATACATAAGGACCCTTCTGATCAACCGGCACCTCAACTGATTCTAACCCCCATCCAACGCATTCCTATGCATGCTGAGAATCATGGTACCCAGAGCGATCAATCCCTGACACTTGATACTGGTTGTGCCGATCAAAGACATTAGGTCTGTCTCGTTGCTGCCCGGTGGGATCAAAACGAGTGTGATCGTTAGAAGTCCCTCTAAAATTCGAGAAACCCCCTCTACCTCTCGGGCCACCCTGATTATGTCCCTGACGCGAAGCATGCAACGCCGGGCAATCTCTGGCCCAGTGTCCCGATTGCTTACAATACGCACATTGATTCCTATTCAAATCAGATCGGCCCGAGGGAGGACCATAAAATCCTCCCCTTCCTCTATTGACACCCCGACGGGGCGGACCATATACTTGCGCTAACATCACCTTTGTTTTTAAATCTTTCGATTTCTTCTCCTCCTGTCCCTTCGCTTCTTGCTCCTGACGCTCATAATACTGAGCTATAGTCAGGAGGGCTGTCGGGGTCGCGGTGGACCAAGAACTTTCACTCGCTTTTAGGCGGGCTGCGATCGCCGGTAGTAAATTCGCCACATATTTATCAGCAAAGAGGTGTCGACCCGTATCATCCGTAAGTGACAGACCACTAAAATCATGAAACGTCTCCTCAAAGCGCGTAAAGAAATCTGCAATTGATTCATCGACTTTCTGTTTACACGAGGCTAACATATTCCAGTCAATCTTTTTAGGGGGGATGATTGTCTTCAACTTAGTCAGAATAGCAGCGGGGAGATCTAAGATAATCTGAGGTGGTTTCTGCGCGGGTTTCCTCTCCCTATCCTCATCCTCAAGCTCAGACCACCGAGCCTTAAAAGCGGCAACATCGTCCACCTTCCGCACAGATCGCCACATATCTGGTGGTAAAATAAGTCCAAAAAACAGATCTATATCTGCTAAGGTCATAGTACAAGAATTCAGGGCCCCCTCAACTTCTTCGTAGAAGGCCGCTGGATTCTTGCGGGGATCAGGCAATGCATTTTTTAGTGCCATGACATCAGCCCTATACCAAGGAGTATAAACCTAATTGTACACAAAATATCCCTTAGCATCGGCAGAGGTAATATCCAAACTAGTCCCCGCTCCTTTAGGAGGAACATACAAAGGTGCCACCTCTCGCATTGGTTTAACATGCACTAGGTCGCTCTTATCTGACTGGGGGGAAGACAGCTGCTGGTCGTCCGCCTGCAAGGTCAAGCTCTCTTCTTCCTTGTTCCGGCGCGCTTTTTCCCGCAGTCGAAGCATTTCATCCCGTAGTGCAAACAGACGTCGGACCGCATCAGGCACCTGGGAGGGAGAGAAAGTACCATTACGCAGTGCTCTAGAATCCGACACTATCTCCTGCGGCTCAAAAACATCAGAATATTTTCGAAAGGCAGCAACCACTTCATCAGAGAAAATGGCCGCAAAATACACTTTCTCCCTATCCTGCCATCCTTCCAGATCCGGTAACAGCTCTGAAAACGACAGCTTATTTGAAACTGCACGATAAGAAAGTTTCCGAAGCTCACCCGAGCGCTCAAGAGATAACATGGATCGCGTGTCTTTCTTATCTTTACCCGATCCAGAATCCTGAACTGTCGGAGCAGACGCACCTACATAAGGTGGCGGGGAACGATCTAATAGGAAAAAATCATCATCAAGATTAGTAAGGACAGGATAAAGAGGCTGCCGAACAGCATATTGACCCGACACTTGTAACCTACGCTCCTTCTCTTGTCTCTCCGCCTGTTCTCTTTCCTCCCGACGCTTCGCTTCCTGTGCTCCTGTGCTGTGTTCCTTTTATACACAACAGAGGGGCTCATAAGTGGGTGGATACAACATGAGGCAAAGAATATTACCTTTTATGGTCACTTTCGATACAGAATCGATATATGGGCGGAGCTGACACACTCCTTGAGCCCGCGAAAACATGGTCAAGAAAGGACTAACTGATAACAGATGTGGTCAAGTCTGGGCATGCGCCAGACGGACAAAGGAGCTATTTATAGACTGTTACTAGGCAGATTGCAAGAGCAACTAACACGAAGATAGGACTCTTCTCGTGTTGAGCACGTGGAGACATGACAATACAAAATGGAGTCCAGACTTTAGTCAACATAACGAAAGAGACTTGGTCCTAAAGGGGAATTCATGTCTTTAGTGAATGCTTAATTACATCGACGTTTCAATTTACAACACTTCTACACGCCCACCCGCCAGCTACGATCGACCAGCCTCGCCCTCGCCACCGTAAAACGCATCCGCAGAGCCACCGCCGGAGGAAGATCCTTCTCCTACCTGGCAGCCAAGACTTGGAACTCCTTCGCCATCCACCTTCGGCTGACCCAGGGCCATCTCTCCTTCAGGAAGCAACTCAAGACCTGGCTCTTCGAGCAGTAACAGACCCCTCTCCCCCAGCGCCTTGAGACCCTTCCGGGTGAGTAGCGCGCTATACAAATGCTATGATTGATTAATTGATTGATTATTTTAACTGTATTCTAAGTGTCTTTTAGCACAGCACTGGCTCTAGGACTGGTTAGTCACAGTCAGTTACCACCAGTGCTCATCTGAAAAAGTTGAGGGTACAGGATGATTTTGCAACAAAGACTCATTCTGCTCCTCTGTTTGTTCTTTCTGCACCTCTTCCTTCTTCCTGTACTTTTCTTCGTTTTTGAGGACTTCTGTTGCTTCTTTCTGCATTTCTTTTTCTTCTTTCTGTGTGTTTTTTCTTCTTTCTTCACATGTCCTTCCTCTGTAGGCATAGTTAGAAACTAGCATTTAAAAAACCTTTGAAATTCACTTAAAAAACCATAGGTTTCAGGCACGTTATAGTTAGGAATTAGCATTTAAAAAACCTTAGAAATTGACCAAAAAAACCATAGGTTTCAGGGGTGTTATAGTTAGCTGGACATTTCACTCATACAAAACCATTGAAATTCCACCGTTATAGTTAGTCCAGCTAACTATAACTCGCACGCCCGAAATGCACTGATGATGACATCACATATTACATCGCTCATGACATGGTCAGTGACATCACTCATGATATCACTGATGACATCTCAAATGACATCACTGATGACATCACTGATGACATCATCCTTGTGATAGAGTGGCAGACCTCCTCTCACCCTAATATAATCTTTGATACACACATTCAAAAATAGAAACTAACATTTTCAAAAAAATGAACATACCAATACCAGTTACAACAACCTATTCAGTAATTCCAAGATTTACATACACATCCACTCATTCACCAACAGTCCTATATAGTCACTCATACATGTACTCACTCTTCATATGTACTCATACACCTATACATCCTGTTACACACCGCCACTCATTCATAGAGTTACTCACACACATAGTCACTCATGCTAATAAAGAATCAAACATCCATTTATTTACATATACAGTTATACACACACACCACTACACTTACTTCTACAGAAACGTACACATACACTTAAACAATCACTTATAGAAACACATCATTATTTATACAGGAACTCTTCCAATCTCTCACTCTCACATATACTCACTTATATACACCAATACTCACATATACTAGTTTAAAACATATGTCGTTACTCATAAAGACACTATTGAGATAGTCATTCACTCACTAACACACCCATACACACACTCATCCACCCATACAGTCCTGCACACATGCTGTCTTCAACACATACAAACAGTGAGTCACTCATTCATGCATCTATGCACTAAGTAATACCCCCACCGAACAATACAGACACTCAGACACTCATACTGATACTCCAAAAAACAACTAATAGCCCACATAGACACTCATGTAGCTCCTCACCAACCCATGCAGCCACTTATACACAAAGTGAGAGACTGATACAGATATTTACATATTTAAACATTACTCGCTAAACCATGTATTCACTAAGATACACTTAATCAGTCAGTTATACAAACAATTTTACAAAAACAAACATCCATTTCGACACTTATTTGCCCATTTATTCTTCCATCGACCTTCGGATATACATGTATAAAAAATATTTAATTTTCAGAAAGACACATTCACTGGATGATGTCATCAGTGACGTCATCAGTGATGTCATTTGAGATGTCATCAGTGATGTCATGAGTGATGTCACTGATTATGTCATGAGTGATGTAATATGTGACGTCATCATCAGTGCATTGCGGGCGCGCGAGTTATAGTTAGCTGAACTAACTATAACGGTGGAATTTCAATGGTTTTGTACGAGTGAAATGTCATCTAACTATAACACCCCTGAAACCTATGTTTTTTTCTGTGAATTTCTAAGGTTTTTTAAATGCTAATTCCTAACTATAACGTGCCTGAAACCTTTAAGTGAATTTCAAAGTTTTTTTAAATGCTAATTTCTAACTTTAACGTAACTGAAACCTATGGTTTTTTAAGTGAATTTCAAAGCTTTTTTAAATGCTAGTTTCTAACTATGCCTACAGAAGTAGGACATGTGAAGAAAGAAGAAAAAACACACAGAAAGAAGAAAATGAAATGCAGAAAGAAGCAACAGAAGTCCTCAAAGACGAAGAAAAGTGCAGGAAGAAGGAAGACATGCAGAAAGAACAAATAGAGGAGCAGAAAGAGTCTTTGTTGCAAAATCATCCTGTACCCTCAACTTTTTCAGATGGGTACTGGTGGTAACTGACTCTGACTAACCAGTCCTAGAGCCAGTGCTATGCTAAAAGACACTTAGAATACAGTTAAAACACCTACATACACTAGGCAACACTTTGCGTTGGGGTATCCCTGTTATTAGCACTCTCAGAAAGTCTATCTCCTCTGAGTTTCAAGGCTGAAAACCAACAATATACATCGAGATTCCTCTTATGCCTGACGAGTTTTGGACCCTCCTGGTCCTTGTTCACAGGCTGGAGTAAAACTTGCACCAATGCTTGAACAGCTCCTTTATCTACATGGTAATTAGTGGTATCGCCCTCCGGTGGGCCTCTCGAGTGAGTCATCATTTCATATGCATGCTGGGACATGAAGTGCTCTAGCATAATTTTTCCCCTGGTGGGTGTGCGCTGTCTCACTCAAGTGTTTTCAATGTCCAAAGCCGCCCAAGTGGGCCTCCCAATGTCAATTGCAAGATAAGATTTTACTTTTCTTTCTTTGCCACTCAGCTGTTCCGCTTTTTGGCTCCCATGAATTCAAAACCATGAGGCCCCACACAACCATCTCAGTGGTGGTGCTGTCTTCACGGCACGGTTGCTGTGATATGTAGTTGCCAAGTTGCCCTAAAGGATGAAGACGCACTCTCAGGCAGAGTACCTCCTCTGAGGTATTTATTTTCAAGCCTGAAAACCGTCAATTTACATTGCGATTTCTCTTATGCCTGACGAGTTCGGACCCTCCTGGTCCTTGTTCACAGGCTGGCGTAAAACGTGCACCAATGCTTGACCAGCACCTTTAGCCAAATGATAATTAATGGTAGAGTTCTTTATTTTCAAGGCTGCATATATAGAATGTAGTACCCATTTGGATCAATGTTATGTTGATAATGTGAGTGTATGTTTTGAAAGAAGAAGAGAAATATCATGGATACTTAGGTTTGAATTTGTATTATGACCCACTGGGGTATAATTTATGAGATATACATGCCTTAATGAATAATATTGGCATCCATTAATGCTCAAATTAGGAATTCAATGTATTTAAATAATTTAGATATTTTGAATTAATTCAAAATGTATTATATATTTGTATTCATTGCTCATTGAATCCATTGTTTGTGGCTTTATAATTATTTAATAATTTTGAATGATGATGATTCATTATTGATTATAGAGTTTGGCACTTATCTGATGTGATTATTGGTGTAATATTTATGGAATGATTGTAGAGATCAACATCAAGTCCTCGCTATATGATGTTTTAACTTGAGAAATGTTAAGTTTCAAAGATAATCTGTAGAAGGATCGCTGAACAACATCACTCTAAGATGGCCGAAATAGTATCCACAAGTAGCATGCTCAAAAACTGTCTGTCATTTATGTTTATTATTTGTATCACATGCACTTTGTGACGTTGAACAAAATTTCAACTCTGTTTAAAAAAGGCTGTGAAACTTTATTGTTCCACCCATGATGAAGGCGTGTAGACGCCTAAACACATAGGGTTTGTTGTCGGCTGTTTATTTGGAATGTAATCAGTCACCCCTGGCACTCTCTGATTTAGACATTATTTGGGAAGGAGTGTGTGCATTTTGTGGCTGTTGCTGCTTTGTGAGCTGTTATATATATATATAGCAGGGATTTCTACTCCCATGATGCTTATCAAGACCCACCTGGGCAGGTTTTCAAATCGATTGGGTTATTTCAGTTGGAGTGACCGTGAAATGAACATGGCTTGGCATGCTGCCTCTGAGGAAGGAGGTTTACTCTGAAACGCGTCAGGCAAGGCATGCAATGATTATTTTATCTGTCTTTCTCTGAAGTTGTTCCTGCGCTTTTGAAAGACTTGTTGGGAGTGCATTCTGCTAAAGGCAACTTGTGAAACTTTATTAATACGGCCAGCCAGGTCGGGGATTGCACCATTGTAGGAATCAGTACAAGTCCTGTGGCATGCAGATGCAAAGTGCCATGTGGGAGCAACAAGTTGCGCTTTACTTTTGGGAACAATTTTGAGAGACTGCACATGTAATGCTAATAAAAGAAAAATATGCTGTTTAAAATTTCAGCCTGTTTTGTTTCCGGAACCACGAGGGTGTAATATGGACTCCAACTCCCAAGATTCTTAGCAGGGATTTCTACTCCCATGATGCTTATCAAGACCCACCTGGGCAGGTTTTCAAATCGATTGGGTTATTTCAGTTGGAGTGACCGTGAAATGAACATGGCTTGGCATGCTGCCTCTGAGGAAGGAGGTTTACTCTGAAACGCGTCAGGCAAGGCATGCAATGATTATTTTATCTGTCTTTCTCTGAAGTTGTTCCTGCGCTTTTGAAAGACTTGTTGGGAGTGCATTCTGCTAAAGGCAACTTGTGAAACTTTATTAATACGGCCAGCCAGGTCGGGGATTGCACCATTGTAGGAATCAGTACAAGTCCTGTGGCATGCAGATGCAAAGTGCCATGTGGGAGCAACAAGTTGCGCTTTACTTTTGGGAACAATTTTGAGAGACTGCACATGTAATGCTAATAAAAGAAAAATATGCTGTTTAAAATTTCAGCCTGTTTTGTTTCCGGACCCACGAGGGTGTAATATGGACTCCAACTCCCAAGATTCTTAGCAGGGATTTCTACTCCCATGATGCTTATCAAGACCCACCTGGGCAGGTTTTCAAATCGATTGGGTTATTTCAGTTGGAGTGACCGTGAAATGAACATGGCTTGGCATGCTGCCTCTGAGGAAGGAGGTTTACTCTGAAACGCGTCAGGCAAGGCATGCAATGATTATTTTATCTGTCTTTCTCTGAAGTTGTTCCTGCGCTTTTGAAAGACTTGTTGGGAGTGCATTCTGCTAAAGGCAACTTGTGAAACTTTATTAATACGGCCAGCCAGGTCGGGGATTGCACCATTGTAGGAATCAGTACAAGTCCTGTGGCATGCAGATGCAAAGTGCCATGTGGGAGCAACAAGTTGCGCTTTACTTTTGGGAACAATTTTGAGAGACTACACATGTAATGCTAATAAAAGAAAAATATGCTGTTTAAAATTTCAGCCTGTTTTGTTTCCGGACCAACGAGGGTGTAATATGGACTCCAACTCCCAAGATTCTTAGCAGGGATTTCTACTCCCATGATGCTTATCAAGACCCACCTGGGCAGGTTTTCAAATCGATTGGGTTATTTCAGTTGGAGTGACCGTGAAATGAACATGGCTTGGCATGCTGCCTCTGAGGAAGGAGGTTTACTCTGAAACGCGTCAGGCAAGGCATGCAATGATTATTTTATCTGTCTTTCTCTGAAGTTGTTCCTGCGCTTTTGAAAGACTTGTTGGGAGTGCATTCTGCTAAAGGCAACTTGTGAAACTTTATATATATATATATATATATATATATATATATATATATATATATATATATATATTCACTGAAAAAACCATAGGTTTCGGAGGCGTTATAGTTAGTTGGACATTTCACTTGTACAAAACCAGTGAAATTCCCCCGTTATAGTTAGTTCAGCTAACTATAACTCGTGCCCCGCAATGCACTGCTGATGACGTCACACATTTCATCACTCGTGACATGGTCAGTGGCATCACTGATGACATCACTGATGATATCTCAAATGACATCACTGATGACATCATCCAGTGACTGTGCGTTTCTGTAAAGTTTAAATGTGTTTAATATATATAGGGAAAGGCATATTGAAGAATGAGTGGGTGTATAAGTGTCGGAATGGATGATTTAGTAGGTTCGTGAGTGACTCTATAAGTGAGTGATTAAACTTATCTTACTGAATGCATGGGTTAGTGACTAAACTTTGTGAATGTCTGTATCCGTCTGTCTGTTGGTGTGTATGCGGCTGCATTGGTTTGTGAATAACTACATGAGTGTATATATGAGTTTTTTGATTTTGTTGTCTGAGTATGTGTATGGGTGCCAGAGTGTTTGTGTGGGTGGGGGTGTGTGTGACTCTGTGCATAGATGTGTGAGTGGGTGATTCACTGGGTGCATGGTTTCAAGACTGCATCAGTGATGGACTGTATGGGTGGGTGAGTGTGTATATGGGTGTGTTAGTGAGTGAATGTATATCTCAATGGTACATGTGTGAGTAACTACATATGTGAAAGGTAGTATATATGTGTGTTAGAGTATTTAAATGGCTATAAGTGAGAGTGTGTGATTGTGAGAGTGGCTGTATGGATGAGTGTGTGCTTGTATCAGTGATTGTATAAGAGCGTTAGAATGTGCTAGTATTTGTATGAGTAAGTGAGCTGGTGTGTGTATAACTGTATAAGTGAGTAAATGGGAGTGAGGGGGCGTGGCCTGATGTCACAAGTGTGCAAACGCTTCCTGTGGCACGTTTTAAGTTGGGGGATTAAGTCCCCTTGAATCCTGAGAGTCCCTGGGTCCAACTAGCCCACCACGTACCTCCAGTAAGCACCACAAAGCTGATTTGCAGAGAGGTGGTCCAAGGCCATGCCCCATTTTGCACCTCTCTGCAATGCAACTCTGTGGCACTTACTGGACGTACCTGGTGGGTTAGTTGGCCCCCAGGGACCCTCAGGATTCAAGGGGACTTAATTCCCCAACTTAAAACACACCACAGGGCGCGTTGGCACACTTGTGACATCAGGCCACGCCCCCTCCCTGCACCACTGCACAAACGCACCCCCTGGTGCATTGTAAATTGGGGATTAAGTCCCCTTGGGTCCTGAGGATCCCTGGGGGCCAACTAGCCCGCCACTTACCTCCAGTAGGCACCAGAGAGCTACGTTGCAGAGTGGTGTAAAAAGGGGCATGGCTTGGGCCACCTCTCTGCAACGCAGCGCAGTGGCACTTACTGTAGGTAAGTGGTGGGCTAGTTGGCCCCCAGGGACCCTCAAGATTGAAGAGGAATTAATTCCCCAACTTAAAGCGCGTCACAGGGTGTATTTGCACACGTCACCTCGGGCCCTGCCCCTCCCTTCACCACTGATCAAAAACGAACCCCGTGGTGCGTTTTGACTTGGGGGATAAAGTCCCCTCAAATCCTGACAGTCCCTGGGATCCAACTAGCTCACCAGGTACCTTCAGTAAGCGCCACAGAGCTGTGTTGCAGAGAGGTGTAAAAAGGGGCGTGGCCTCTGAACACCTCTCTGCAACGCAGCTCCCTGGTGCATACTGGAGGTACCTGGTAGGCTAGTTGGCCCCCCGGGAGCCTCAGTATTCAAGGGGAATTAATTCCCCAACTTACAACTCACCAGGGGGCGCATTTGCACAGTGGTGAAGGAAGGGGGAGGGTCCTGAGGTGACATGTGTGCAAACACGCCCTGTGGCACGTTTAAGTTGGGGAATGAATTCCTCTTCAATCCTGAGGGTCCCTGGGAGTCAACTAGCCCACCAGGTACCTCCATTATGCGCCGGGGAGCTGCGTAGCAGAGAGGTGTCCAGAGGCCACGCCCCTTTTTACACCTCTCTGCAACGCAGCTCAGTGGCGCTTACTGGAGGTACCTTCTGGGCTAGCTGGCCACCAAGGAGCCTCAGGATGGAAGAGGAATTAATTCCCCAACTTCAAACGCGCCACAGGGCGTGTTTGCTCATATGTCACCTCAGGCCCCACCCCCTCCCTTCACCACTCTGCAAACGCGCCCTATGGCGCGTTTTATGTTGGCCCCCCTCCTCAGGACAAATATGGCCCCAGGGACCCCATCCCCCGGGGCCTGGCCTCTGCTTTTCAAAACAAAAATGCACAGGGGACGGGGGCCACATGGCCCCCCTCCTGGGTCACTCCTAGCCCCGGGCTCCCCCCTTTGGGGACTGTGGGGGGGAGCCCCAATGCCTCCACAGTCCCTGCCGGCTCCCTGCATCCTGCGGGAGCCGGCATTGCTTTTCCACATGGGGAGCTGCTAACATGCAGCTCCCCATGTGGAAAAGCAATCTGCTTTGCTTCATTGAAGCGAGAGCAGGTTTCCCTGCTCTCACTTCAATGAAGCAAAGAAGTTTGCAATGACAGGACGGGAGCCCTGTCATTGCAAACAGCAGTGTCCCGGGGTGGGCACCCCAGGACACTGCAGGAGTGGCTGTCCCCAGGGCCATCACTATCTCCAGGAGAGGGGCCGCGCAGCCCCCTCCCACTTAATGCAAAGCCCCGTGGGGTGGTGGTCCCCGGGGCTCGGGGGTCCATAACGGACCCCCTAAATTGAATAATTAGTGCCCCGGGGAGGTGGCGGTCCCTGGGGCATGTGGGGGTACTCGAGCCCCCCCACACAGGTTTATTTTAGTTAAAAAAAAATCCCTGGGGTGGCAGACCCCAGGGCTGCGGGGGGCCATGTGCCCCCCACAAACAATTAATGAAAGCCCCAGGGGGTGGCGGTCCCCAGGGGCTGCAGGGGGGCTACGTGCCCCGAGCACCTCTTTGACCAAGCCCCAGGGAGGTGGCGGTCCCCAGGGCAGTGTGGGGGGGATTGGGCCCCCACACACATTTTTTAACTGCCCCAGGACCTGGCACACCTGAGTGTTTAATTAAACGAAGTGCGGGAGCCCGCGCTTCGTTTTTAAAACATTTCGGCTGAAATTCACGCTGGGTGCGCGAATCTCACCGATTTAATTTAATTTGTATTTTTTGGGCACTGGGGGTCCTTGTGGACCCCCTGAGCAGGCCTAGGGGGTCATGGTGGTTCTACCCTGCCCCCTTTTCTTGTTTTTCACGTTTCTTTTTCTGTTTTCTTGTGCCTCAGTTCTATGGAGCACAAGATGGCTGCCAACACTTCCTGCCTTGGAGTGTTGACAGCCAATTAGCATGAAGCTCCTGATCGGGAGGGTGCGCAGATCCTCCACAGCCATAGATATCACTATCTTATTTTCTTAGTTTCTCAAAAACTACTGAACGGATTTACACCATTTTTAAAAAGGACACTTTCTGAGCCAAACAGTACTTTTTAGCCAAATTTGGTGCAATCCCGTTCAGCAGTTTTTGCTATAACCGTGTCTAAAATTTCCTATGGGAAATTGCTTTTTTTTACCTCTATTTTTTGAATTTCTCATGAAATACTAAACGGATTTACACCATTAAAAAAAAGGGCGCTTTCTGAACCAAGGGATACCTTTTTGCCAAATTTGGTGTAATTCCGTTCAGCAGTTCGGGCTGTAGCCGTAACTACAATTTCCTACGGGAAATAACATGGGGAAAATCCGTTTTGGGACCTTTTTTCTCGGCCCCCGCTTGACAAATCACCCCCAAACTTTCAGGATAGGAGCTGACTGGACCGCCCCACCAGTTTTGAAAATGTAATGAAGATTCGTCGATCGACGCCAAAGTTATTGGGAAAAGAATGTTACAATTTTCCTATGGTAACGAGGTCCTAACTATAACTACCTACTGGCAACCGCCAGTAGGAAATATATATCGATATCCGCAGAATTCTCAGCTTTACCTCGGCACACACGGAAACGGACCACAGAGTTTTAAATCTTTACTTTCTTGATGCCGCCATTACGCGTTTCAACTCCCCACGAGTCTTGTTCACATGGTAACGTTGTGGTCATTTTTTTACATTTTTAAAGTGAAGAAGTGCTCTGTTTGATTTTGCATGTGGTCATGGACATAAAAGAAATATATACTAGTGCTTGACATTATATAATTGCTTCAATGTGTTTACTTTTTGTAAAAGACAACCTTAAAACTGTTTGTTTAAAAATATGTAACAGGAATTTGCCCTTATTGTTATTGTAATACAAATTGATCCCATGTTTTGATTTTAAAACTTTAACAAGAGTAAATTCCTATGATCGTCATTGCGTATGGAGAACATGGCGGCCAGCAGTTAGCAGGTCGCGGAGGCTCCTGCTGTCAGAATCGGAGTGAAGGTAGTTTCGTGCTCGGATACATAATGACAGAGGTTTCATTAATGTAAGAAAGACTAGTGACTCCGTATGCTATTTTTTCGGACCAGGATATACTTTAACGCTTTAATGCTCTAATCTTCCACTCCTATCACTTCGGAAAACTGCTAAAGAGCAGAGACGAAGTCAAAAAAAAAAAAAAAGAATAACAACGAGAAAGACTTTTACCTCGCTTTCCTCGGTTCTCAGGGCGGCTCGCGGTGACCGCGAGGTTTCAGCTTGGTGTGCCTGGGTTCAGCTGTGCAGGCTTCGGAGAGTACTCGGCTTCAGCTGCCGTGAGTGCGAAAGGCAAAGACGGCGGATTTGGCTCATCGTTTTCAGCGGCGTCTCAGTTGCGGAGGAAGTCGAGTGGAGACCTGGAGACCTGGCGGAGGGCGATATTCGCTCTCCCGATGCAGCTCTGATGGAGGTGCAGACGGGGGAGCCTGGGGAAATCCGGATAGCGCTCTGGTCACGGGCAGCGCAAGGAGTATCCCGTGGGCGAAAGGCGGTTGTGCGCTTGGCTGAGACCAGTAGGGGTAAAGGAGACAGTGGGGCTGCACCTGGTCGTTCATCCTTCGGACCTCAAAGAGTCTCAAACAGAGCTGCTACACTTGATCGGACTTCAAAAGCAAGAACTGAAGTAAGTGTTTTAGATTCACAACAGGCAGGACTAAGCTTAGGAAGTAGTGCTCAAACTATACCGGTTAGTGCTATTAATGCCCCGCCTCGATACCCCTTAAGAAGCGTAAAAGGGAAATCAATTCTAGAGCCCGCGGAAAGTTTGAATGCTCCGATTAGTAAAGCTGTCATATCTCAGGGTGTAAAAGGACCGGCAAAAATAAAAGCTAAGGGAAAAAAGAGGGTGCTAACTCAAGACCATAAGAGAAAACTCAATTTGATACCATCCTTAAAAAATTATTTCAAGTCAGTTCCTAATATACTGACATTGAAACCATCGGATAATATGTCTGCAACCAGCATTAACAGCTTCAGTAATTCTAATGGTTTGGAGAAATCCGATGTTCAGTCTCAGTATTTGGAGGGTATCTTGAGCCCTAATAAATTCCAACTATTAGCAGACCTTCCAACAGAGAATGACCAAGGAGGTTCTGTAATGGCAGATGGACACAATCTCGACCTAGAATTGAATCTACCAATAGTTGAGCCTTCTCTCTCTGGTTCCCAAGCAGCTTCGGAGCAAGATGAATCTCAAAACTTAGAGGAACTGGTAACATCCTCTTCTCTGCTCCCGCATCGAACGGCTTTCGACCTTTTACAGGCTCTGACCGATGAAATGAGAAACAGGTTTCAGATATCTGAAAAAAACCAGGCGGAGATAAAAGTCTTTTGCGAGAAAATGGAAGACAAGTTTGATATGTTAATTGCTAGAACTGCTGCACTGGAGATGACAGTGGCGGAGTTAACTTTAAGAACAGATGAGAATGCAAAGGAACTTACTTCTCTGAAGGAGCGTGAAATTGGTATTCAGGACAAGTTAGAATCCATCGAAAATGCTCAACGAAGGAACAATCTCCGACTGCTCAAGATACCCGAAGGGGTCGAGGGCGCCAACATCAAAGATTATGTGGTCAAGTTAATTAAGCAGACTATAAACATCGAGTACTCAGAACAAGCTGTACTTGCAGATATTCAAAGGGTTCACAGGGACCCCTTTAGATTAACTCTGAACAAGTCCAGACCACGGAAAATTTTGATTCACTTTCTGACATATAATATAAAAGATGAAATATTGAACAAAGCCCTAAAACTAAATATGTTGAGTGCAGAAGGGTTCTCGTTTCAGATTCGGTCTGATGTCTCGTCAATAACGGCATCTAAACAATGGGAGCTGGGAAAACTACTAGACCCTTTTAAACAACAAGGAGCGTCAGTACAACTTAAATTCCCAGCCACATTGAAAGTAATGTACAATAATAAAATGCATGTTTTTAGACGAGTAGAAGAGGCGGAGACCTTTCTTCAGGATATTATCTCACAAAAAGGCGGTGCTATGGGCTAAAGAGGGGAGGATCTACTCTTTCACGTTTGTATCTTGCAATTATTAGTATCTAAGGAGTTAATGGGAGTCCTTTGAAAAGCAATTAGTGGAAAAAAATTTTTTTTAGGAGCTAGTCTTAGTAAATGTTATATTTATATTTAGGTTTATCTCTCTTTCACTCCGACTGACATGGGGGGAGCCTCAAAGGCCAGGGTAGGGCCATAAGTGAATTAGTGGGGGTTCTCCAGGGGAGCACTTTTATAGGAGGGTGGGGATGGGGGAGCACATTAGGTGGGGAGCATGGGGAAAAAAACCAAATAAAAATATGTCCCAAACGCCAAGTAGAGTCTATAATAAATAAAGCACTTTTTACACCATATAAGCAATGATACAGCCCATAGTTGACCATACATCAGAGTTGAAGATTCTGTCATGGAATTTAAATGGGCTCAGAGTAAAGCATAGGAGTGAGAGGATTTTCCAATACTTAAGAGACCGCTCCGAACAAATGTTTATCCTTCAAGAGACACATCTAAATGAGGAAGAGATGAGGAGTTGGTGTAAAACTAAAACCTGGATCAAAGAGGTTATTTGTACCTCTCAACAGACCACAACGAAGGGGGTAGCCATACTTATAAAAAAAAATCCGGCATTATCGTTTGAAGGCTCTAAAACTGATAATATGGGTAGATGGGCTATAGCAAGAGTAAGATTTCACACGCACAAATTTACGATAGCTGGTTATTATGGACCTAATTTGGACGATCCAACTCCTTTAAATGCTTTATGTGCTGAACTGTTATTATACCAAGACCCTTTAATTCTGGCAGGAGATTTTAATCTAGTTCTTGACCCTGTATTGGATAGATCTTTGAACAGCAGAACGATGATGAATTGTAAAATGAGATCCTTTTTGAAAAACACAATGAAACAATTAGGTTGGACGGACATTTGGAGGGAGAGAAAAGGAAATAGGAAAGGATATACTTTTCATAATAAAAAACATGGTCATAGATCAAGGCTAGATTTTTTCTTAATCAGCACGACACTTAGGGCGCTAGTATCAGAAATAGAACATCAACCAGGTCATCTTTCAGATCATGCTGCGGTTTCATTAATATTGAAACTCCAAAATAATGTTAAGAACAAAAGATGGACGCTGGATAGATCGATTTTAGCAGAAGATAAGGTTATAGCAAGCTTGCTGGAAGAATCGAAGAAATATTTTGAAGCCAACATCGCTAGTACGTCCATAGAAATTGTCTGGAATGCCTATAAGGCATTTTTAAGAGGATGTATCACCTCCATCCAGTTTGACAGACAAAAGAAATATAAATTAGAGCTAGAAGAGATAGAGGAAAATATTCAAAAACTGGAGCTTGAACTTCTAGATCAAGGGGACCAAACTGAAGCGATCACTATTGATAAATTATCATTGCTTAAAGTGGATCTAGCAGTGGTGTTGGATGCTAGGTTACAGAAGAGATGGGAGGCTAGCAAACTGGCCCACTTCGAATATGGGGAAGGCTGTGGCAAGCTTCTAGCTTGGAAAACAAAATAGGATTTAGCTAGAAGCAATATAGGTGAGGTAGTCTGCAGTTTAACGGGAAAACCTTGTCAAGCTCCCGCGGAAATTGAAGAAGCCTTTGTAAAGCATTTTCAGAAGGTATATAGAGAAGATCTGAATCCTCAGGAAGAAGCAATACGATCCTGGCTTGATGGTTTCCCCTTGAAAAAAATCAGTGCAGAAACCTCTAAAAATTTAAATAGTACCATCGGTCAGCTCGAAATTAGAAAAACAATTGATACAGGGAAGAAGGGCAAAGCAGCTGGCCCGGATGGTTTACCGGCTGAGCTCTATAAATCATTAGCTGAGGTTCTGGTCCCAGTTTTGGATAAACTCTTCTCGTTCATCTTTGATAAGGGTGGGAGAATGCCTCCCTCATGGGACGAAGCGACAGTTGCCTTGATTTTAAAACCGTCTAAAGCACCAAACCAATGTGATTCATATAGATCAATCTCCCTGCTCAACCTAGATTATAAAATGTTTGTAAAGATTTTAGCGGAGAGACTGAACGGGGTTATGAAGGATCTGATTCATCAGGATCAGAAGGGTTTTGTGAAAGGGAGAGGTATTCAAGATCTTACCTATAATTTGATAGGCGCGATAGACCTGGCCACACTGTATAAAATACCTCTGGCAATTATTACACTGGATGCAACTAAAGCATTTGACCGGGTCAATTGGCTTTATTTAGGTCAAGTACTGGGTAAATGTAATTTAGGGGAGAAATTCTGTAGAGTAATTTCATCTATATATTTAGCCCCTTCAGTGAAGTTACTTATAAATGGTAACCTTTCCCCTGAGATCCCAGTGCAAAGAGGAACTAGGCAAGGCTGCCCCCTCTCTCCATTGCTTTTTAATCTTTATATAGAGCCTTTCGTTGAAAGGATCAGGAGACATAGAGACATTCTTCCTTTTAGTTGTAGTAATTGGAAAAAAAAAGTAGCTCTTTATGCTGATGATATTATAGTTTACACTTCCAATCTGGTGAAAACTATTCCCATTATATACAATCTAGCTCATCAATTTGGCAGAATATCAGGTTACGAGATTAACCACTCTAAAACTGAATGTATGGCATGGAATTTAAATGCTGGTCCTCATTTGTTGAAAAAAGAGATAAGATATTTAGGGATTAAAATTACACAGGACATAAATGAGATACCCGATATTAACCTTCGCAAAGTAGATAAGGAATTAGTAGACTCTATGAAAAGCTGGTCATACTTACCTTTATCTTTAATTGGAAGGATTAATTTAGTGAAAATGATGCTCTTACCAAAAATGATATTTTTATTCCAAAATATACCATTAGCCTTTAATGAAAAAATGTTGAGGAAAATCCAGGCAAAAATTAATTCTTTTATATGGGCCTCCAAGGGTATAAGGATCTCCTGGAAAAAACTTCGGCAAAAAAAGAACAAGGGAGGATTGTGTGCTCCGGATTTAATTTTGTATGCATGGGTTTTCTTGATTAAAGCCGGTAAAATGCTTCTGTCGGAGCCCAATAGTTCAGATATAGGGCATATGTATAGGGAAATGCTGCAAAGTTTAAAAGGAGCGGAAAATGCCTATATATATAAATTTGGTGATCCACGCTTTTTTAAGAAGGTTCGGCTGAAATCATTAAAAGACTTAGCACTCACCTGGTTTAAAATCAGGAAGCTTCTAAAAATTAGTTACTATTCTGCCATGGCACCTATTTGGGACACACCAGGTTCTCCCGACTGGACTAAGGATGCATTAGTATTACCACTTAAAGAAGCTGGGATAGATAGCTGGGTGAAGCTTATCCCTGAAGGCTCGTTGTTATCCTGGGAACATCTCAATTCAATCACGGATAACCAGTTATCTAGATTTAAATATCTGCAAATAAAAAGCTGGTTACAAGCGACTGCTATGGATGTGGGCCACACAAATGATTTAGAGACTGCTTTAATGACAAGGCAACAAAACAAGAGAGAAGTGGCTAATCTCTACTGGCTCCTGATCGAACTGTCGGATGGTGCCTTTTCCCTTTCTTCACAGCTGTGGGGCGAGTGCTTGCCGGGTTCCGAAGCAGCAGCATTATGGCAAGTATCTTTTGACTTATTATATTCTACAGTCTCATCTGCAAATTTAAGAAGGAATCACCTCTTCTCTCTTCACAGAGTATACTGGTCTCCCTTTAAGCTTTCAAAGTTTGCCAAGGGATCTAATCCGTGCTGCCCGAAATGTCGGCAAGAGAAAGCTAATGATGAGCACATGTTTTTAAGTTGCCCTAATTTACATCAGTTTTGGGATCCAGTGATAAGAGGTATGGAAGGTATATTTGGATTTGACATCCAGGTGAGCATCCATTTAATTTTTGGGGGAATTTTTGAGAACTATGCAAATCTATCTCTAGAATATAACAAATTGTGTTTTTTTCTTTTCTTAATGGCTCGACGAGAAATATGTAAATGCTGGATTAAAAGCAATGCTCCGACATTTTTAGACTGGATTAATTCAGTCAAGTATGTAATGAAGCTAGATATAGCATCTAGGAAAAGCAGTAAGAAGACAGCCTTTTTGGCACCATACATAGAGTGGCTTAATAATCTCTAATTTGGGTCTATACATGTCCAATGATTATGCGCTTACATAGAATTACTTTACCACTCCGGTCAGTGTTTCGGTATCCATATAAAGGTAAAAACTGTCCAATACGAGCGATTCTGTGTAAAGAGTAAGCCATTAAGATCTGAGATTTTCTGTGCGTGTAAACGAACTGTGGGCCGAAGAGTTCAAACAAAGAAGCTCTGGATCTGTATAATGGCGTATGAGGAAAAAAAAAAAAAAGAGTAAATTCCTATATGAGATCTCATGGACATGTTAATCAAGCTAGTTAAGCCACCTATTACCGCGGCATGTAAAAATTTATTACTGCCCGATTGGTCTGTGACATTGCTCATCATTGATGAATTATGTACATTATTGACTGAATAATTGCATAAATGCAGGAAATCAATTAATGAAAACATTTTATTCTTTCCAATACCTATTGGATCTCTGTACAAGATACAATATTAAATAAACCACAGTTTTCTCAAGGTTGTTGACAATAAAAGGAAGTTAAATCTTACTGTTTGAATTTATATACATTGTGTCCAGTCCTTATGTGCAAAAAAGTGCCGTAAAATATAAAGTTCCAGTGCTAAATACTAATCTAAAAACAAAAATCCTTACATATTTTTTTAGATTTTTTCAAATATTTGTACCATTGTTAATATTATTGGTATTTATGTCAACAATGTTCGTTCAACTTTATTTTCCCATACTGCTAATTTTTCTGTTGTTCATTTACTAATGCCTTCTTTTCAGATTTGTTACTTTAATTCATGTCAGTTAAGTCACACTCTTCCGAAATATGGAATATTAAATAGATAAATAATTACATATAAATATAAAAATATCTTTAAAAAACATATTAAAAACCATGCTGTGCAGAATATTTAAGATTCATTCTGTTTAAAATTCATTTTCGAGTAAACCAGCTGTTTGTATTTGAAGTTTTATAAGTGATTTTATATGCAGGTGTACATATCCTCAGTGTTGTTCAGCCCTCCCGGAGACTTCAAATCGAATTCAAGGATATACCTTGTCTCTAACCTTCTCAGTTTAGCCTCTCTATTGCCCCCTCATCTACTCTGGGGCACTGAGTCAATAAGGTAATATTTTAAGTCCTGACTTTTCGAATTATGATGCTAACGAAAATGTCTTGCCACAGGGTATGTATTCTCTTGGTTATTTATAGCCCTGATGTGTTGTAATATGCATTTGTGGGCTTGTAGCTCAGTGCCGCCTATGTATTGTAGCCCATATGGACACACCAGGACATATATAACATATTCTGTCTTGCAAGTGAGTAATTTGGTGATCCTAATCTCCTCCTGACTGAATGGTGTTGTGTTTGAGGTTTCATTTGTACCCAATTGGCATGCTTTTCTTGTTTTGCACTTACAGAATCCTTTGTGGGATTTAAGCCAGCTACAATTTTCAATGACCTCTGGATTTGTTATCATCAATCTATCCCTCATAGATCTAGCTCTTTTATGCTTGATGGTTATTTTATGTGAAAATATATGTCCTACCACTGGGTCACTCAATATTAGGGGCCAATTTCGCATGATTATATTTCGTAACTCCCTATGTTGTTTGCTATGTTCCAAAATAATCCGGAATTCTTCAGATTTAATCATGTTTTCAGAGATTTTGTTTATCTGTGAATTTTGATGTTTTCTCACATTTGTCTCAGATTTAGGTTTAATCAAATCTCAATCAATCAATCAATCAATAAATCACATATTTTGTAAAGCGCACTACATACCCGTGAGGGTTTCAAGGCGCTGGTCGGGGGGTGCCGCTGCTATTGGTCGAAGAGCCAGGTCTTGAGTTGTCTCCTGAAGGACAGCAGGTCTTCGGTCTGTCACAGGTAGAGGGGGAGGGTGTTCCAGGTCCTGGCGGTGCGATGGGAGAAGGATCTGCCTCCGGAAGTAGTTCTCCAGATGCGTGGGACCGTGGCCAGGGCGTCGTCGGCGGAGCGGAGTTTCCTGTTGGGTACGTTGAAGGAGAGTCGACTGTTGAGATAGGCTGGGCCGGTATTGTGGAGTGCCTTGTGGGTGTGGATCCGGAGCTTGAAGGAGATTCTTTTGTCGACGGAGAGCCAGTGCAGGTTCCTCAGGTGGGGGGTGATGTGGTCGCAGCGTGGGACGTCGAGGATCAGGCGTGCGGAGGAATTCTGGATTCTCTGTTGTCTGCTGATGAGCTTGGACGAGGCTCCGGCATAGAGGGAGTTTCCGTAGTCGAGTCTGCTGCTGACTAGGGCATGGGTGACTGTTCTACCTCATGTTTGTCGGGATCCATCTGTAGATCTTGCGGAGCATGTGGAGGGTGTTGAAACAGGTGGAGGAGACTGTGTTGACTTGTTTGGTCATGGGGAGTTTTGAGTCGAGGATGACTCCCAGGTTGCGTGCGTGGTCGGTGGGGGCCGGGGGGGACCCCAGTGACGTGGGCCACCAAGAGTCATCCCATGCGGAGGGGTTGGACCCGAGGATGAGGAATTCCATCTTGTCTGTGTTCAGTTTGAGGCGGCTGTCCTCCATCCAGTCTGCGACGGCCTTCCTTCCCTGGTGGAGGTTGGATTTGGAGCTGAGGGAGAGGATCAGCTGAGTGTCGTCGGCGTAGGAGATTATGTTGAGATCGTGCTGTCGGGGTGCCATGTAGACGTTGAACAGCGTTGGGCTGTGGGAAGATCCTTGAGGGACGCCGCATATGATCTCGGAGGCATCGGATTGGAACGAGGGAGGCAGACTCTCTGAGTTCTGCCAGAGAGGAAGGAGGTGGTCCAGTCCAGGCCTTGTCTTGGATCCCTGCATCGTGGAGGCACGTGCATAGTGTGTGGTGGCAGACGGTGTCGAAGGCGGCAGAGTGGTCCAGGAGTATGAGGGTCGCCGTCTCGCCGTTGTCTAGCAGGATCCTGATGTCGTCTGTGGCGGCGATGAGGGCGGTCTCGGTGCTGTGGTTGCTGCGGAATCCTGATTGGGACGGGTCCAGGATGTTGTTGCCTTCGAGGTGACGGGTGAGCTGGGTGTTTACTACCTTCTCAATGAACTTTGCTGGGAACGGAAGCAGGGAGATGGGTCGGAAGTTCTTGAGGTCGCTTGGATCCGCCTTGGGTTTCTTCAGTAGGGCATTGATCTCTGCGTGCTTCCAGTTCTCAGGGAAGGTGGCGGTCTCGAAGGAGAGGTTGATGATTTTGTGCAGGTGGGGTGCGATGGAATTGCTGGCTTTGTTGAAGATGTGGTGCGGGAGAGGGTCGAATGGGGATCCGGAGTGTATTGTTCCCATGGTCTTGATTGTGTCCTTGATGCTCACGTTGGCCCAGGTTGTCAGAGTGTCGTGGGCGGTGGGGTGCGGTGGGTTCGGTGCGGTGTGGTCAGCAGAGGTCGTCCGGGGTCTGAAGCTGTCATGGATGTCGGTGATTTTCCGGTGAAAGAAGGTGGCGAGGGAGTCGCACCAGGCTTGCGATGGTGGGATGTCGTTGGCGTTGGAGCTGGGTTGGAGAGTTCCATCACGATGGTGAAGAGCTCCTTGCTGTTGTGTGCGTTGTTGTCAAGGCGGTCTGTGAAGGAGGTTCTTTTGGCGGTCCTGATGAGGTGGTGGTGGTTGTGGATAGCGTCTTTGTGGGCAGTGCGGCTATCTGGCATCTTGTCGCTGTGCCATATGTTTTCTAAGCCTGGGCAAAGCACTACGCTACGCTCGCATAGTTTGCGAAGTTTGCGCAACTTCGCACTATGCGAATTGCATGTAGCACAGTGCAAACACGCGTAGCGTAGCGTTGCGTAGTGCAGCGGTAATTTTTTGCTTGCTCGCGGTCCTCAACGTCAAGTTGGCGACCGCGAGCAAGCAAAATGACATCCCGGCGAGACTTTTTCCTCATTCGCGATCAGCAATGTCAAGTTGGCGATCGCGAGCGTGGAAAATAAACCTCCCGGCGAGATTCTCAACGCGGGGAGGTCAGGTTTCTCATTACGAGTGGTCGCGTATGGTCACGACCGCTCGCGATGAGAAACTACCAGTCTGCGTTGAGAAAGCTGCCGCTCGAGTAAAAATCTACTTGAGCGGAAAAAAACTACAGCTCGCACTGTGCAAGATGCCGTTTCAATGATAGCACAGTGCAGGATGCTTGTCCGCACTGTGCAATCATTGAAAACGGCATCTTGCACAGTGCGAACAGGGTACTACGCAGTTAGCGAAGTGCTACGCATAGCTCGCGTAGTGCGAAATGCACTTTGCGTAGCTTCGCATAGCGCTACTTCACGAACTACGCCCAGGGTTAATGTTTTCCAGTTTCCGGCAGGTGTGTTTTGAGTCGAGGAGTTCCGGGGTGAACCAGCTGACTCTCCTGCTGGTGTCTCTGCTGGTGGGGTTTTTTAGCGGGGTGACGGTGTTGGCACAGTCGTTCATCCAGCGTTCGAGGGTGAGTGCACCTTCATCTGGGTTGGTGGGGTCCATCGGAGGGTTGAGTTCGAGGCTTGTCTGTAACATCTCCGTTATCATGGATTTGGTTATTGCTCCTTCAATTGTTTTAAGTGAGTAACCCCTTGCTAGAAATCTAATTTTGAATTCCTCCTGGGCTTCTTTTAATGATATTTGATTACTATCAACCCTCCTCAATCTCAGTATTTCCCCATAGGAAATGCTGTTTACGAGATGTCTCGGGTGAGCACTGGTACTGTGTAAGGTCGAATTACCAGCTGTTTCCTTGCGATAAAGCTTTGTCTCAATTTTGTTGTTTTCAATGTATATCTTTGTGCCCAAAAAATTCACAGTTGTATTACTCATAGTTGCTGTGAATTGCAGATTGAGTGAATTTATTTTGATAGATTTTAAAAAATTCATATGCATCATGTTCAGTACCTTTCCAGACAACAAAGAGGTCATCTATGAAACGTAGCCATATAACTATGTTGTTTTTGACAATATCCTCTTTGATCAGAACCAGCTCCTCCCACCAGCCCATGTGTAAGCAAGTATAGCTGGGGGAGAAGCTTGCTTCCAAGGCTACTCCCTTTATCTGCTGGTATTGCAAATTATTGAACTTAAATACATTGTTTGCTAAACAATACTCGACCATCTCAATCACCATTTTACTTTGGTCTGTCAAACCACCCAATTCAGATGTTAAATAGTACTGCAGTGCTTTAATACCATCAGAGTGTCTGATACCGGTGTATAATGATGTGACGTCTAACGTCATCATCATATAGTCATTTTGCCATTCAAGATCCTTCAATTTGTACAAAAAAATCACTGGTGTCTCTTACATATGAAGCTAAAGCTTGCACATGGTTTTGCAAATAAAAATCCACATATTGGGATGTGTGTTCCAAAAGGCTCCCACGTGCCGAAATAATCGGTCTACCTGGTGGTTTGTTTCTGTCTTTGTGTATTTTTGAGATGAAGTATATTGATGGTGTAATAGGATAGTCATTTTATAGGAACTTGTATTCATTGTTCGTTATTAACCCTCTATGCCTCCAAGAGGACAGTATAGTATAGTATGCTTGGTATATCTCCTTCAGTTCTGTTCCATTTCGTCTGATATAGCATTTGGAATCATTCAATTGAGATAGGGCCTCTTTTGTGTATTCTGCCTTATTCCATATCACAATATTGCCCCCTTTGTCAGAGTTTCTGATTACTATTGAAGTATCTTTTTCCAATTTTTTCATGAGTACATGATATTCCTTATTTTGTTTTTTGTATCTGTCTTTCGTGTTTTGAATGTTATAATTTAATTGTTTCAGTTGTAACATCCTCATTGAAGACATCTATTGAATCCCTTGGGCTTTTTGGTGTAAAGGTTGATTTGGCCCTGAATGGCGAAGGCATTATCATTTCACTAGGTGTCTTAATGGATGCGGTATTGCCCCCATCAGTGCTGTTCCCTATGACCTGAGTAGCTTTAACATTTCCCTAAGTCCATAGTTCATTCAGGGTCATTAGTAAAGATTTATCAAGAGCTGTGATATCTTGTGTTTTTGTAGCTCCACCACAGGCTACAGATTTTTTCTTGTCTGTATCTTTAGCCTGTAACAAATGATATTTTTTAAGTTTAAGTTTCCTAACACACCGATAGACATCCATCCTAGTCCTAGAATAAATAAAATTGCTTTCCAGGCAATAGGATAAGCCCAGACTCAGTATTTGTTCTTCCATCTTAGTTAGATTGATATTCGCCAAGTTAATGATGGTTTTATTCTGTTCTTTACTGGCTATTACCTTTGTGTCCATCTTCCACTGGCTTGTTTCCTGGGATTTACTGTGTTTGAGCCTTGCTTTGCGCCTCTGCCTGCGCTGTAGTTTTGGTGGTTGGAACTTTACTTGTTTGGACCCTTGGCCACAGAGTCTGCCTACTGTCCATACATAAAAAATGTATTTCCTCCCCAGGTGCTGGTACATTTTGAGCAGAAATGTCTTCCTTGTTCCTCAATTCCGAATCAGATCCGCTGTCCGGAGCGGAACTTAAATCGGAATTTGATGCCAGCAGTGGTTGCTTGTTACTCTGTGATGTGCTCGGTCTTTGGTCATCAGTTACATTCAGTTTAGTACGTCGTATAGAATCATATTTTTTTGAAAATTTTAAAGTTTGCCCCAGTTCATAATCATTTTTATCCCGCAAGAATTTGCACGCTTTTCTTTCTTTTATTTTTTCTTCTTCATTTTTTAGGCGCACTATCATCTCCTTGCTCATTTTCTCAATTTCTTTCTCGTTTGCTTCTGACTTCTCAAAGTTCTCAATCTCTTCATTGAGTTTATCTATTTGCTCAAGTAATGTAGCTCGATCAGTCTCTGCATACTGCATATTTGATCAGGATCAACACTAGATTCCTGGATGACTCCAAATTGTAGCTTGCCCACTCCTGCATCATTTTGGGATTCTTCTCATAGCTAGGAGACATACATATATAAATGTTTGCATGTGTGTGTATGTATATATATATTCACTAAAAAAAACATAGGTTTCACACATGTTATAGTTAGCTGGATATTTCACTCGTAAAAAACCATTGAAATTCCCCCGTTATAGTTAGTTCAGCTAAATATAACTCGCGCGACCGCAATCCACTGCTGATGATGTCACGCGTACGGTAATGGCTTATTACAGCAAAACAAAACATATATTTTACCTGTCACAACGATGCTCATCATATGTCCTCCAAGTTCGCACGGTGCGCGAAGCGCATCGTGCGTTCATGGCCCATCTTGCGTAACGTGTGCATGCGGTGCGCTAAGCGCACCGCTTGCTCACTGTGCGCGCACGGTGCGCTTGCTCACCGTGCGCGCACGGAACGAACTGCGTTAAGTGGGCGCGCACGCCACAAATGGCGTAAAGTAACTTAGCATTTAAAAAAACGTACAAATTCACTGAAAAAACCATAGGTTTCACACACGTTATAGTTAGGAATTAGCATTTAAAAAACCTTGCAAATTCACTGAAAAAACCATAGGTTTCACACATGTTATAGTTAGCTGGACATTTTACTGATAACAAACCAATGAAATTCCCCCGTTATAGTTACTGTAGGCAACTATAACTCACGCGACCGTAATCCTCTGCTGATGACATATGTGTCTTTATGAAAAAAAAATATTTGTAATATATGTATAGCTAAAATTTAATGGAAGAAGACATGGGCAAATAAGTGTCTAAATACAGTATTAGCATCAGCAGAGGATTACGGTCGCGTGAGTTATAGTTGCCTACAGTAACTATAACGGGGGAATTTCATTGGTTTTTAATCAGTAAAATGTCCAGCCAACTATAACATGTGTGAAACCTATGGTTTTTTCAGTGAATATATATATATATATATATATATATATATATATATATATATATATATATATATATATATATATATATATATATATATATATATATATAGGCTTTATACTTTCCTGTGAAATACATACATTTACTTTGTAAAGGCATATGCATGGTAACAATTTTCCTGGAACAGACGTGTGGTAAGGACTAGTGCATTGTAAAGGCCGCGTTGTTGAGGCATGCCTGGTAATGGCATGCATGGTTCTGTCATACACAGGGTTAGCATATTATGTTTAATCAGTCATAGCTTTAGACTGGGAGAAGGCAAAAAAGTGCCCTACACTCAAATTATTTGTAATTTAAAATCCTCTTTAATGGTTAAGTTAGATAATATGTCACAATTCTGAAAATGCCACTTTTAGAAAGTTGCCATTTTCTTGTCCTAACCGTTTGTGCCATCTGCCAATATCATGTGTCACATGATTGTGAATGGCGCTGCTGTTGAGGTTTGTGTATTGTTCCTAGACAGTAACACAAAGAGGGGGGTATAGACAAGATGAGCTATCCTGGCAGGATGATTAGGAGAGTCTGTACTCAGACTTACTTACATTTAAAAGGTCTATCCCTCCAGAACAAGCAAAGGAATCTAATACCTGACCTGCCCTGTGTTTGGTCACACCAGACACTTTGGAGCCTTGACAGGGGAAGGTGAAGAACTTTCCAGAAATAGATGTGGGGATAGGACAGGAAATCCCCCCCTCACAAAGGCTGACACCAGGTAAAAATACTAGACATTCAGGGCCACTCTTCAGACCACTTCAGGACTTGTGCAAGTTACAGAAGAAGGACTGCACCATTTGCTTGAGGACTGCCCTGCTGCTTGAGGATCGCCTTTCTATTTGAGAAGGAAGGCTGGACCTACTTCCCTTACTTTTCAGGCTAAACTAGTGTGACTTCAATTGGTTGACTTCCTGTGTGAGCTATAGGGACATAACAAGCAACAGAGTCCTCCCAGTATCTGTCTGGCTGACCTGCTAAAACTGCCTACCAGACCTTCTGCAACTGGACCTACCTAAGCCCTGTTCCTGGCATCTGCCTGCAGTGAGTCCAATCCTTAAGAGGTACCTCTAACTCACGGTTCATGCCCATGGCCCTGAGTGGTAGAAGCAAGCAACAGTCCATGCAATGGAGACACCTAGGGTATTTGAGATCCAAAACACACGTATCCACCCTTGCCCAACACAGATGACAAGGATGATTTCTTTGGTGCTATTGCTGACAGTATCCATTTTCTACAATTAATAGAACCCATTTGTCGCTGGTTATATTTCTCCACTCTTCCAGGTAAAATGTTACATTTCCCCCTTCCAGAATGACTAACAGACATTTGTGCTGTTGATGTCTCTGTTGCTGCTGTTGTTGTCACCCTTGAGGCCTATGAAGAGTTTGAACCCTCGGATGAAAACTTTGGCAGTTGTAGGAAATGTCTTCGATAGTCTCTCTTTTTTTTTAAAGTCCTACTGCCTGAAGAGTGTTGAGTTTTGTCTTCATGCAAGGCATCCCAGAATTAGCATGAAAACTGAATAAAGTGTTACCTGAAAGAGGGAGGTTTGATATTCGGTGTTGAGTTTCAGGTTTTAGCCGTGTGAGTCTGAGCCAGGATATGCAGTGTAGCGCTAAACGGTAACAGAATCCATATGCTGCTATGATGGTGGTATAATCTGCAGCACTGATGATCTGATTCGATACCATTGTGTCCTTGTTGACAATTTCTTGGTAATCTTGACGTCTCTGGGAAGAATGTTTATGAATTGTTGAATAGAGTCCCAGAGTGACCTGTCATATCTTCCTAGAAGGGCAGACAAGCTGGCAGCCTTCATAGTGACAGCAGAAGTGCCACACTCTGCCCACCACTTTTTTGCCCACAGAAGCTAACTTTTACTTTTCTTGTCTGGTGGCACTCTGGATGAGGGGGGTGTGGCCTAGTCATGTGGGTGGAAGGTCTGGTATGACGTGAGCAAGATCTAGAATACCTCGGTGGAGGTGTCACTGGTACAGGTGACTGTGGAGTCTGAGAGGGACTAGCTGGAAGATTTGGGCAGATTTGTTGGTGGGATTACTGCTGGAATTACCAGTTGTCGGGGAGGAGAAGGAAATGAAGTAGAAGGAGGAGCAAAAGACTCCGCCCAAACTTGAAGGAGTGTAGAAGGCATGGGACGTAGAGAATCCGGTCTGGATGAAGAGTAAGCTGTGGAGTAATCGTAATCTAAATCGGATGGGTGTCTGCTAGATTTCATAGGTGAACATCATACTGTGGTATGATGTCTCTACGTCAAACAATGTCTCAATGTCATAGTTCTTGGTGTTGACTGATGTCTCAATGTCGAAATACCTCTCAGCATTGACAGTCTCCTCATACTCGAGGTTGTGTGGGTTTTCGACATTGAACCAAACCTTGACAGTGAGCAAGTATCACCTGTAACTCTTCTTGACATTGAAGGGGCATGTCGTTTATCACCGTATCTTCTCCTTTTGGATCTCTCCGTGCGGGAGTCTTTAAAGGATGAGATAGAGGCACGGTTAGAGTAAAGTCTCTACTTGCCTCTCAGATGTCTCTCCAGCCAGGGTATATTTTCTTCTGCAGTGCTCCACTTGACAATGCAGTCAAATTTTCTCTCTTTCTCTCAAAGTACATCTGGAGAGGGCCTTGTAGTTATGACATGTTTTGGGGTCATGCGAATCTGGCAAACATACATTTCAGATTCTGTGTGGATCTATTTTTGCCACATTTCTGATACATTCTTGGCATTTTTTTTTTTGTAAATTCTTTTTATTGAACAACTTGCACGTTATGACAATGGCTTTACATCATAGCATCATACGAACTGCATTGTTACAACTTCTATGTTGGCATGCCCATCGTTCTTGCCTTCCCCTTCTTTTCACCCCTTGTTTGATAGTCTCATAGTCTGTTCATCACCATCCCTGTAGTCACGACCCAGCTATCCTGCTGAGTCTCTATCCCCTGAGTCGGAGTCCTCAGACTGAGGGGGTTCACATATATTCCCTCGGTACTCATTCCATCCACCCCAGACCTTCTCCCACTTTTTGGGGCATCTCTGATGAATATACACAGATTTTTCCGCCACCATTGCCGTATCCATGTCCTTACACCATTGAGTCAATGTGGGGCAGATACTGGATCCCCACTGTTGGGCAATGTTACGCTTAGCGATAGTCATGCCCAGCGTCACCCAATCCTGAGCCATCATGTTCAAATCTGTTTGTTCCCATATATTGAGCAGGCAGCACCTCGGGCTAGGAAGTGTCCCAATATGCGTGACCTGGGATAGTGTACGCATCACCGCAGCCCAGAACCGCTCTATTACCAGGCATAGCCAGACGGTGTGGTAAAATGTGCCTATCTCCCCGCACTGCCTGAGACAGAGTGGTGTGTCAGCCCTGTGTATTTTGTGTAGAAGCTGTCTAGGGTAATAGGTACGATGTAGAATTTTTAGTTGGACTAGCCTCAATCTCGATGGGATTGCCGCCTCTCTAGGGGAGGCCAGTGCCTCCCTCCAGTCCGCCTCATCGATTTCCCCCAAATCTGCCTCCCATTTCCCTTTGAGCGCAACCATAAGGACCTTTCGGTTATTCACTATTTTCTTATATGTCAGTGAGATCGCTCTCCTGTGGAGGTGGTCTGTCAAGAGTCTGTCTTCCAGTGGCGAGCCTCTTCAGGCCTTGTGCCTCGTGGTATCAGGGACTGTAACGCATGCCTAACCTGCAGGTATCGGTAAAATTCCGTCTGGGCCATAGCATATGTCTCTTGAAGATGAGCAAAGGAGACCACCTCACCCTTTCGCCACATGTCCCCCACTTTGGAGATACCTATCAGATCCCAGCCCCGGAATCCCTTCGTCCTACCCAACTTCCCTAGGCGCTCGGTCTCCCATAGTGGCATCGCCAGTGTGACCACCCCGTCCCATCCTAGTGTGCGTTGCGCCTCGTACCATATTTGCAGTGTGTGTCGTGTGGGCCCTGAACTAGTCCTCTGTACCTTTTTATTATACAGGGCACCCATTAATCCAGATGGTTCTAGCAGGTGTCTATCTAGCCTAAATGCGGGATCATCCCGTGGGATATGCAGCCACTGATTTACTGCGACCAGCTGAGAGGCCCAATAGTAGATCTTCAGGTCCGGAAGGGCTATTCCGCCATCGTACCAGCAGCTGGTGAGTTTCTGTTGAGCTATTCGGGGCGCTTTTCCGTCCCATAGTAGCGAAGTTACCTCCGCCTTTACCGTCTTGAAGTAGGTGTCTGGAACTCGAAAGGGCGTATTTTGCAAAGCATATAAAAACCGGGGGAGCGCCATCATTTTAAATAGGGCCGCACGGCCCAAGAGTGTTAAGGGGAGGGTGCGCCAAAACTTGACGTCTTTTTTGAACCGCTCCAGGGGCTGGTTCAGATTCCTGTCCATGAAAAGCGCACAGTCATGTGTCACAAACACTCCTAGATACTTAAAGCCCTCCGTGACTATTTGGAGTGGGCAGCCTCTCGGTAGCCGCGGCGGAGGGCCGTGGAGTATATATAGCAGAGACTTTCCCCAATTAATGGTGTACCCCGACATCCTGCCGTACGCGGCACATATATCCAATAGACAGTTGATGGACCATGCAGGGGATGTTAAGTATAGCAGTATGTCATCCGCATATAGCGAGATGCGGTCCTCCCAACCAGCGGCCCACCGCAACCCCCGTATTGACAGGTCCTGCCTAATCCACGCTGCCAGAGGCTCCAGGACTATCACAAACAGGAGTGGTGAGAGGGGGCAGCCCTGCCTGGTACCCCTACCCAATGGGAATTCATCCGATAGGTGGCCGTTGACTACTACTTGCGCCACCGGCTGTGCATACAGCAACCGTATCCATGCACATAGTTTTGGTCCGAACCCCATATGTTTAAGGACAGCAAATAGGAAGGGCCATTCCACCAGGTCGAAGGCCATCTGGGCATCTAACGATAGGATGACTGCGTCTTCTTCTATCGTTGCCTTACGCTCTATCACTCCGTGTACCCTTCTAAGATTCAGTGCTGTATTGCGGTTGGGCATAAATCCATATTGGTCTGGATGTATTATTGCCTCGAGATAAGGCTGTATCCTTGATGCCAATGTCTTGGCAAGTATCTTTGCCTCCGCATTGAGAAGGGAGATCGGTCTGTATGAACCGCATTTGTGCTGTGGTTTCCCTGTCTTATGTATCGCCACTATAGTGGCGAGTCATTGCTCTTTGGGCAGTATTCCTCTATCCAAGCTTTCCGTGTACATGGCGAGGAGGTGGGATGTGACCTGCGTACCTGCCATCTTATAGAATTCCACTGGTATTCCATTGGGCCCTAACGCCTTTCCTGCATGAAGTGCTCTAATGGCTTGCGTCAGTTCCTCTGTCGTTATATCTGCCTCGAGTGCAGCTACGGCAGCGACATCCAGCGATGGCATGCTTATATCTCGTAGGAACGCTAAGTGTTCCGCCTCTATTGCTGTTGCCGCCGGTGTATAAATAGTCTCATAATGCTGCGCTAGTGCCTCTGCTATTAGGCTCGGCGCCGTAACCAAGGCCCCATCCTTAGCTTCAATCTGGGTCACCCAGTTGCTTGCCCTTTCTCTCTTCCCAAGCCAGGCCAGGAGTCGCCCAGCCTTATCCCCCTGCTCATAAATTGTGTGTTGTGTCCTCGTCAGTTTGGTTATAGCCTCTTCCCGCGTGTACGCCCTGTATTCCGTCTGCGCCATATGCAAGTCATGTAGCGTGTCGTCTGATGTGTCCGCCGCCAGGGCCGCCTCCGCCCGTAACAGTACTCCCTCTAAGTCATCTATGTGCTTTCGGTGGTCCCTCTGCTGCCCTACTATCAGTGACATGGCCTGTCCGCGGACCACCGTCTTAAACGCCTCCCACAGCGTTATGGGGGAGGTGACCGATCCTGAATTTTCCTCAAAGTATCTTTTTGTCGTCTTAAGGAGGCCCTTTCTTATCACACGATTCTGGAGGTGACCTGGCCTGATGGGGAACTGTCTTCGGGCCACAGAGTGTCTGCAGCATATGTGACGAGAATCGGGGAGTGGTCTGATATGCCTCTGGGTAAGTGTCTAATGTCTGTCATGCTCATCATCCCAGTTGCCAGTGTAAAAATATAGTCTATTCTAGAGAGACTACGGTGGGCCCCCGAGTGGAAGGTGTATTGCCTCTCGTCTGGATGCCGCACCCTCCAGACATCGAACAGCTCCAGCGCCTGAGCAAATTCCTGAAGCCTATTGGTCGGGCCGCATGGGTCCCGTGAGGGGCGGCGGTCCAGGGTGGCATCCATGGCGGCGTTGAAATCCCCACCAATTATCTGCTCCCCATCCGGAAGTGCCAGTAGTAGGTTCCCCAGATCCATGTGTGCCGGTAGGTGCAGCGCCGGGGGGATGTACACTGAGATAATATTGTATGTTTTGACCTCCCACTGGCTCGTGACGGCCCAAACCTCCCCTGATCATCTTTGTGCGTCGCCGTTACCGTCAAAGGGAAGCCTTTATTTAGGAGGATCCCAACCCCTCGGGACCCTGAGGTGAATTCGGAGTGTGCTACCATTTTATACCCCAGTCAATCTAATGCCCGGACTGCCATGCCCTGCAGATGCGACTCCTGAAGGAGTGCCACCGCCGGTCTTCGTCGTCTGATGAATTGCATCACCAGTCCCCTTTTAATTTTGTCTCCCAATCCGTTTACGTTCCAGGACATGACAGTCAAGGGGGGCCCACTTATATGATCAGCTTGTGCCCCGGGGACGCTTCTACCATTTTCCTGGGTGCTATCCGTTCTCTCGGTGGTGAACTAGGACTGTTTCCTTTGCTATTCCTGTTGTGCCAACCACCATGCAGCTCGTAATTGCCTGTGTCCCTACGAGGTCGAAAATTGTCACTTCCATGCAGAAAAAATCCCCCCCAAACTCCCCCTGACCCCCGCCCCCCCTCCCTGCCTCCCTGCCTGGCGGATGTGAAACTACCCACCTCCCCAACTTAGCAGAGTGTTTTAATTCCCTACCCATGAACCTACTTGCAGGGGAAAGAATCCCCCCCTCGGCTCCCGAGTCCCCCTGTCAACAGAGTTTTGGGTGGTTATGGCGCTCACTCTGTGTCCAGTGGCCATCGCCTATCGGGTCTTTGACAGTATACCTCACCAGCAGAAGGGGTCCACGCCTCTCACTTCTGTAGCTGTCTCTGCCAGCCCTGTCCGCCGTTTGCTGCTTTACTGCCGTATTTACAAACTTTATCTGGGCCTCTCCGTTTTATTGGATCTTGGCCCCAGCAGCGTTCAAGACCGCAGTCCAGCCTCCAGATCCAGGGGTTACCCTTCAAAGTCTTGCTCCGGGCCATGTCCAGCCCTCTCCGCGATTGCCTGGCCACCCCTGTCCTCTCCATGCTCTTCCTGTCGGGCCGGCTGTCCAGGCCCCCTGTGGTCTTTCTTCTCTCGCGCGCTCTTGTCCCTGGCGGGGCGTCAGCCCTCCAGCCACTTCTGCGCCTCCTTCGGGGTGGTAATGAACCAGCTTTTGCCCTCCGCTTCCACCCGCAGCTTTGCCGGGTAGAGCATTGAGTATTTCAGTTCTCTGTTTCGCAGTTCCCGCTTGACCTCTGTGAAAGTGTGCTGCTGCTTCGTGACTGCGTCTGTATAGTCCGGATATAGGGTTACCACACTGTTATCCACCCGGATTGGTGGCCCCACTCGGGCGGCCTCTAGGATTGCATCTCTGTCGCGAAAATTAAATATCCGTGCCAAGATCGGTCTCGGGGGGGGCGCCTGGCCTCGGTCGACCCCCCCGGCACCCGGTGTGCTCGTTCCACCGAGAAGAATTTCGAGAGCCTGCGGGGCTTTAGCTGGTCCTGGATCAGTTCCTCCACAAACAACTCAAGTGCCGGGCCTGTAACACTCTCTGGCACCCCAACCAGGTGCACGTTGTTGCGTCTCGCGCGCCCTTCTTGGTCATCGAGCTTTTCCAGCATCTGCTTGTTAGCCGCCTCGAGCTGCTGTAACTGCTTCTGGAGAGTCTGCGTATCCACTGAGAGGACCGTCGTTGTAGCCTCTACGTCCGCCAGTCTCGTTCCCAGTTTCGACATGTCTGCCCGCAGTAGTGTCACGTCACAGGAGATCGTGCCGATGGACGCCTGCATCTGCTGCAAGGTGAGCATGACATCCTGGAGCGTAATTTCTTTTTGCTCCTTTACCTCCGGGTCCTGTCGGGTTCCGGGCGCCACCTCTGCTCCTCCGCGCCACTCCTTGGTGGTGGCGTACTTGTCGATGCAGTTACTTTGCACCGGTTTGGGGCCCCTGCCACTCATGGCGTCGTTAATAGCACCGCGTGCGCGCTTCTCACCACCGACCTACCACTGGCTTCACACCTCAGCCGCCGCCGATCTCTGTCCTTTATCTCGGCCTCCGCTCCGGGCAGAGCAAATCCTAGTTCGGCTTCGCCACCGGCGCTCAGCTCGTCATGGGGGGACCAGGTACTACGACCTCCCGTGTCCGCCAGCCATCCGCCGCTATGGGCTCCGCAGACGGCCCTCCACCAGCCCTCGTAGTGTAGGCAAGCGGCAAGCAGCGATGACTCTTACAGGCCCCCTTTCACTCTCCTCAATAGAGCCATGGCGCCTGCTGTGTTCCTGTCCCTGGCCCTTCGTGTTCTGGCGTGGGGCCTTCGCCTCCCCCGACTGGGGTCGAGCCCCGGCGCCTCATTTCTGTCTTCGCGCTGCCGCTCCGGGCTGGGTCCGGGTGTTCCCCTCTAAAAGGTAGTGATTCGGCATGGCCCACCCCTGCCAGGGCCCACCTCGGAGCCGGTCTCACCTTCGTCGCTCCGCCGGGCGCCGTGTGTCCTCCCGGCGCGCCCTCCGCCGAAGCTCTCCTCACGCCAGCGGCCGCGTCCACCACCACAGCCCCCGGCTTCTGCCTCGAGGCTAGGCCGCGGCCGAGCGGTTCGGTTCGTAGCGGTTTTCGGGCGCGTCTCCTCTCTGCGGTCACGTCCGCTGATGCCGCTGTCTGCGCTAGACCTCCGCCAACGCTTCTTCGCCGCCCACGACAGGATAAGTGTCCGGATTTTCAGGGGGTTATCTCGGCGCCCTCGGGATACTCTTTAGGCTGAGGCCATGTTCTTCAGTCGCCGGCCACGCCCCCCTCATTCTTGGCATTTTTGAAAATGGGACAGCATATTGTGAGAATATAGATATATTTCCTGTCAGGAAAATGTCAGCAAATACAATTTAGGCAAACCGCTTTTGAAAGGGTTTCAGTGAAAGTGAAAATGCCTTAAAATGGCAGACCTCCGCTCCAGCGATCCTGTCAGCAGGAATTGGAAAAATAAAACTGGCTAAACTGCCACCTATAGGACATGATGAGATACTGGAGGGAAAGGAGCCCTTAAAGGTACTGTATTCTATCATTTACTTTGAAAGAAGGTAAAACGAGTTTGCTAAGGATGTTTTAAAATAACACTTGTACTTACTTTGAGGGGATTTCAAATGTTGTATGTCTTTTCTTCTTCCAGCTTTTAAAGGACAATAATGAAATTGCCAATGTAGCCTGTCTGAAGGCTGTAAAATTCTACATTTTTCATCACATGTACCCTCTGGCCTTTGTGAAGTAAGGCGAGGATACCATAAAAATATGACTTTGAAAGAACTGCTCCTTGGTCTCAACATGTGGACGGGGCTGTACATTGCATATGATTATCATTGTCAATCCCCTGCCATAAAACTGTTGTTTCTTCTACCTTTGTGTAAATTTTAGTACACTCTATTGTAGGAAATTGTGTTACTGGTTGAGAGAGCTATAACCCTACTCAAGCAGCAACCACAATTTCTGTTAGGGTGAAGTCACAAGCAAACCCCAAATTAACCTGTAGTTAACCTATGGTAGCTTGGCAGAGAAGCAGTAATGCCTAAATCAGAGGCTATGTGTATCGTACTTATGTAACACTTTGAACAGTAGTAAAGTAAAAACACAACACAAGAAAAATCCCTACCAATTTAGAAAAATAGAGTAAAATGTTATGAATTATTTGATACCAAAACAACAAAAATCCAACTAGTAGAACCTGAGACATGTAATTTCAAAGTTTAAAAAAAAAACAGTGTAGAGAAGCACAAAGCACCAATGCGGCTATCTGATATTGCCAGACCTGGACAAAGTCACAAGTTCAGGTCAATTGCAGTGGAGTGCGGGCCAGATATGATGATCAAGTTAGGCCCACTGAACAAAGTACCGTAATATCCTGGTTGCAGAGCGTTGCGAGAACCTGTGTATAGGATGCGTTGCGCAGTGGCAATTCTGAGGAGCTGTGGGGCTTTGAAATAGAGTCCTGCATCGTCGTGGAAACTGCTATCAACAAGAGGATTGCAATGCAAAGTCTAGTGTCTAGATGGCGTTGCACAGCAGCTGTCCTGAAGAAGCTGCGGGGCTGCAGTGTGAAACCCTGTGTTGTAATCGGGGATACCATTGAGGGCTTGTAATGAGAAGGCCTGTGTGGAGAATGCCTAGTGCAGCAGTGGTTCCAAGGAGGCTGCAGGCTGAGATGTGAGGTCCTGTGCAGTGAATGCATCATGCAGCGGCAGTCCTGAAGTGGAGCTGCAAGGAAATGCATCTCAATGCATCAGTTCAGCAGACAGGACCACAGCTGGCCTGGCAGAGCTCCTTCAGGCCCACTTCCAAGGGTCCAGGACTGGGGTTGCACCTCTTTGGGCAAGACTCACATCAGACAGAGTCCAGGTGCTGGGTTCAAGGTGGTTGGAGCCTTTTCTGTCCATGAAGCTTTGATCAAAAGGCCAGTCAACTAGCCCTTGGAGCCACTCTGGTGGTTCTGGATTCGAGCTGCAGGTCCAGTCCTTTTCAGGCAGCAGGGCAGCACAGTGGCAGTCCTTCTTGCAGAGCAGCACAGCAGTCTTTCTGAGTCTTCCGCAGGTACTGAGGAGTACTGAAGAGCTGCATCTAAGGCTCATTATTTATACCTTGGTGTCCACTTTGAAGGAGGCGAAGGTTCTTGAAGTGTCTACCCCAGAGGTGCTTGGGATTTTATGACGCTCGACCCTAGCCCCAGCTTGTCTTGGGTCGTAAAAGATTAGTGTCAAATACTTTGTGAGTGTGCTCAGGCTGAGCCTTTGTGATGTGCAAGTGTGGTAGGTGACAGCTCCTCCCCCTCATCAAGTCAGAGATGGCCCATCCTGCCAACACCTACTCACCTTTGTCTCACTGTCAGGCAGCAATACACAAAGACCAACTGCCAGCTATGCTTGATGATGTAACCCAAAAAATAAAGTGCCAACTTTATAACAAGTGGCTTTTTCAAAATTGTGATTTAAAATCTGACTTTACCATTAGAGGGGATTTTAAATTACAATTCTTTGGACACCACATTCGACATTCGTATCTGCTCCGAATTTAAAGGTATCCCCTATTAAAATTAATAAGGTGACCCAATGTTATACTCTAGGAGAGGTAAGCCTTGCAGTAGCTAAAAACAAATGTAAGGGTTTTTCACTACCAGAATATGTAAAACTTAAAAGCATGTGTCCAGATGTATTAATACAATGCACTCTGTCCCCTGAAGCTTTTTAGGGCCCACCCTAAGAGTGACTTATATGTATTAAAAAGGAAGCTTTAGGTCTGGCAAAAATTTATTTTACCAGATCCCAATGGCAGTTTAAAACTGCACACTTAAGCTGCGATGGCAGGCCTGCAACATGTTTTAAAGGGGTGCTTAAGTGGGTGGAACAATAAGCACTTGAGGCATTTACTTTACAGGCCTTAGATACATGAAATACAACTTTACTAGGGACTTACAAGTAAATTAAATAGACCAATAGAGTGTACCATACTTAAAGGAGAGAGCACAAACACTTTATTACTGGTTAACAGTAGTAAAGTGCTCAGAGTTCTAAGATCAGCAAAAACAAAGTCAGCAAAAGCAAGAGGATGAAAGGAAAAAAAGTTTTGGAAAACCACGCTAAGGATGTCTGATCCATCATTGATTATATATCATAATACCATTGGGTGACATGTATCATAAGTGAAAGTTGAAGCAGAAAAGCAGTTTATAGTTCTTGCCTTTTAAAACTGCATTAGGGAGGAAAAGCATCAGAGTTTGTCATCCTTGGCCAGGGTCTATTTTGCCTCATTTGGACCATGGTACCTAGTACTGAGCTAAGAGCCTCATATAGTCCACCTTAACACGAACGTTATCACTGCCTCTCTCTCTATATTAATAAATACAAAGGTAACATGTGAGATTCAAAAAGCCAAAACTGAGCTCAAGTAAACACATAGCTAATATAGGTCTTTGATGCCTAAACATGAGTAAAACTATTAAAGTCAGAGGTGTCCATTATTAGGGAACATCTGAAACTGGACTCAATACAACAATCAGCCTAACTATTTTGTTGCTGGTAATTTTCACTGTATGATTCGTAATATGTCAGATACATTATCCCTTCTTGGGTAACAAGAGCAGACCAGAGGCATAGGCAGATATATGAAATTTCTATAAAGCTTTTTTAATGTAAATATGTATTGCTGTCTCACCTTAATGAAGGTGACATGATGCACGGGCTGGGAGAACATACACATTCTTTGGTGTCGTGAAGCATTCCAAGCGCATGTCCCATCTCATGTATCACCGTTATTCCTACTGGAATTACATTTGTGCTGTGGTCCTGAATAACAGAATTACACTCATCAATCGAATCGCATTCAGACCTACATCAGAATATGGATATTCAACACAGTTATGAAAAGCAGAAGCCTCCAGAAAAGAGAAAATCGTATCACGTGCTCCATAGGAGTTACTGTAAAACATGTCAGCTTATGTACATGGAAAATGATAAATCCACTCCACGTGGATGACTGTAACAACATTCATTATTCATTTGCAGTAAACAACACCATGCAACAACCTTCTACATGCAGTTACCATGTCAAACAACTCTCTTGATCGTCACCAGATAACAGCCTTTGATAATAAACAAGCTTTCATAAATGTCCTATAACCTATCTTGCTCATTTGTAATGAAACACAAACACTCACGTTAATTAATGTTTTATGGTGTCCTATGCAGGCCCAATCTAGTGACTACCTCAAAGACCTCTGACAGATATGCACCTTGCAAAGTGTCCCAAGGCACCTGAAGATGAGCTATAAGGTTTAAGGTACGTGTTTGTTCAATGAACTCTATTTCGTGCACCATGTTTGTGCACCTGAGCGCATAAAGTTTTATTTCTGAATGTCAGTGTGAAGATTATTTGAAACGTTTTATAATGTAGGGCTAGATGTACGAAGTATTTGCGAGTCACAAATAGCTTTGCTACAGAAAAATCGATTTTTAAGCAATGTACGAAAGTCATTCCCAAAATATTATTTTGCGATGCGACAATTTTGCGTCTCGCTAATTTTGCAACCCAATTTGTGACTCACAATTTTAGAATCTCTAATTGCGACTTGCAAAAGAATGTTCAAGGCTGTAACAATGGTGCTAACTGGGTGCAAATTATAAAAGCTGGCCCAAAATGCATCAGGGGTTTCCACAATGGCTGCTTGTTAAGTGATTGCGAGGAGGATGCAGATACTGGCTGTTTAGGAGAGGAGGAGGCAGAGTAAGGAAAGCATTTTTTGAGTAAGGCTTCAAATTTTCCAACAAACTGAGGAAGGAATATTCGACAAATACAGGCAAATAGAATATTATATTGAAGATGATTGCACTTTTAAAACCATATCTAGGAAGCATTATTCTGTGCAGCAATTCTATCCCCACCCATGGTAAGGTGTTGTGCACGTTACACCTTTTGGCCTCTGAAAGTTACCAGGGTGTAATTACTGTTGCTGGAGCGGTGACACAAAGTGTGCTTTCACATTTTTTCCATACATTCCTAGATGCCATGCTTCTCTATGACCAACACTACTTATACCTACCCTGAAATGCACAGGAAATGCAAAGTACAAAATGTAAATTTTACAGGTTTGCCAAATTTTCCCATGCCATGGAGTGTATTGATTGGAAAGATGTTCCTATTCATCATTCATCCCATCTTGAATATTTGTTTAGGAATAGGAAAAATATACCTTCCCTAAATTTTCAAGTGGTGTGTAACACAAACAATGTAATAACTTAAATTGTGTCCCAATATCCAGGAAGCAGTCACGACTTGTAGTGTTCTTACCGTTTATGGCGTGTTTGAGCAATCCTTGACTTCGGTACTTGTGGGTTCTGGTCTGTACGAGGTAAGGATGACCCCTTCTTGTAGCCACAGTGCTGCCGACAAGGAAAAAGGCCAAAGCAGACTGTGCCTTCCAAAGTAGTTCAAAGAGGGAAAAAACCCTTACCTCTGATGAAAGTGGGGACTTCAGGAATGAAAAGGAAGGAAAGAAGCTACCAGTAAGGAGGAATTAGTAGGCAAGGAATCCAAACCGGAAAAGAAGACTATAATCAGGAACAAGGTACAACAGCAGGAATCACAGATACACCAGGCAGGAGTACAGGTTACCAACAGGAGTGAGGACACACCAGCAGGACCAAAGAGTGTTGCAATGGAAGAAAATGAAAGGTTCAGCCCTTTAAATACCATTGAATATGAAGTGAACAAACAGGAACAGGAAGTGACCAAACAGGATCAGGAAGTGACCAAGCAGGAAGTAAGTAACCCCCAACTTGGATAAGGAAAAGGATACTGGACGGAATAGGAAGGTTGTCATCTTGAATTGGTAGAGCAGATACTTCCCAAGTCCTTCTGGGAAGATGACTGTGGAATCATGGGAAGGCAAGCTGGCCCTAAGTAGAATTGAAGAAAAAAACTATATCCAGTGAAAAGAAGGAAAGAATATAGTGCCCCAACATGTGAAAATAGGAAGCCGCAGTTCGAAAACTAGAGCTGCGGCATACCTGTCATGCAAATTGTCGGATAACTGGCTGCCGCATAGGTATGCTGCTTGCCCGACACAGAAAGAGAGCAGGCACCGCAGGACGCATGTGCGACGCCGCAACAGCGGGCTGCCCTGCAGCATCATGACTCACCCGAAGAATAGAGGGAGGTGCCGCTGGCTGTACTGCGGCCCGCGAGGAAGAAGCGGGCAGCATCGCGGGTCGAATAACGGTCCGTGGTGCAACTGAAGCACCCATGATTGTTCTATGTGTAGGTGCAGTGAAATATACAGACAGCTGGAAAGAGGGGTATTTGATGATGGCTATTTATTAGGTAATATTATGAAATATAACTACATATATGTTTTTAGTAATCAATTGAAAAATGAATGATAACTCTCAGTTAAGTGTTTGTTTCAAGTGAAAGCGTGTATGGCCTACGTCCCTGGGTTCTGACACCATACATATACCCCACCTCCCAAAATTAACTGCGGTACAACAAAGCAAATTGTCACACTAGGGCTGTGATTGCGAGCACATTTGGGCTACTGAAAACTTGATTCCGGGGCCTACATAAAGAGTCAGGCGTCTTACAATATGTACCAGAAATCACATGCAAAATAGTAGCAATGTGTGCCATGCTATACAATATTGCCACCAAGAGAGGCCTACAGATCACTGTCTCGGAGTTAGAATGAGAGGATGAAGATCCTGAGTCATTTGATCAGCAGCCTACAGATGAGAGTAGAGTAATGCAGAGAAGAAGGCACAGTGACCAATTGCCACTTTTACTTCTCAAGGTAAGTCATATGTGAATGTACAAGTTACCAATAGCACATGTTTAATGCTTCAAAGTAAAGATATCTTTATTGGTACTGTTAGGAAACAATGTGTAACAGCCACATGAAAATTTAACATATTGTCCATATCAACAATTGTTTGCATCACCCAAATGTTAAAAGTGCAGCAATATAGTAGGCCTGGGCGGTAAATTCCTTTCCGCTCACGGAATTTGCGGAATTTAGGTAATTTCGCGTTCTGCGGAGAACGCGGAATTGCCCAAAATTCTGCGTTCCGCGGCTTCGTGGAATTTTTTGCTTGTTTGCGTTCTCAAAATGTGTGTTTGCGAGATATGTCCCCGTGAGCATGGAAACAGCGTTCGCAAACAGGAAAAAAGCATCGTGAACAAGCAATTCTGCGTGTTCGTGGAATTTCTGCATACTCACTGAGATATTTCACTGTTTTTCTCGGAGCTTTGCGTAGCATGACTATGCAAATTCCGCCCACCCCTAAAATATAGTTCCTGTTTGTGCCCTTCACTGCTTCATGTGGCTGCATCTCGAATGGGATGTGGCCACATGCTGAGCTGCACGAGTACGACTGCTGCTGTGACGCAGAGATCATGCATCTGTGGCAGAGAGGCTTCTGAGGCAGGATATTTCCTCACTTACAAGAAGTATTGCAGCTACCCTATAGGAAAGTATGATCTTTCTGGCATAGATTCACTTTGGATATAAGGTTTCCCTTATATCCTGGTCACTGCACTTTTAACCTATAAGTCACCTCTAAGGTAGGCCTTTCAGTCCAAGTGCATGGTGCTTGGTTTTAAGTGTGTGGGTAACCCTGCATGAGCAGAGGCACCCCTACAAACCCCGGACTCCATTCTCTGGGCTTTGTAACTGCGGGACAACCATTATAAGATATGTAGTGTACACTGGTAAGTCAAGATGTCCAACTATATAATGACTACCCAGAAGCTGGCCATGTTTGGTATCAAACATGTTTGAATCATGCAACTAACAAAATTATTCCAGTGTTAGTTGCATTATACCTTGTACTGGCTTCTTAGAGAAACCAATACCTATCTGTGTAGCCTTACAGGGTCTGATGGCCAACACGCGCTGATGCTGACCCAAGACAGTGTTCTGTCCCCCTGACGATAAGCTAAACGCAGGCAGGGGAAGCTGAACAAAGGATTTGCAGCAAAGGAGAGGTGTGACCACCTCTCCTTTACTATTAGGTAGGGTGGGGGCGCTTCAGAGTGCCAACAGATTTCATTGGAGAGCATATTTGGTGCCCTCCTTGCATAAACCAGCTTTACCCAGTTCAGTAGCTCTTGGCTCCCCCTCTGACGTGAAACTACACAAAGGACAGGGGTGTGTGCAACCCCCTGTCCAGCTCCTCCCCAGGGATGTCCCACAGCTCCTTCAGGTGGCTGCTTGATTCTGCTATATTGAATCTTGTCCTTGGGAGCATCTGCCTGGCCAGGCCAGTTGAGTAGTGTCCCTGACCCCCTCTCATAGGCAGGTCACCACAGAAGAGGAGCTACCCCTTTCTAGGGTTACGTAAGGGCTCCTCTGAGGGTAGGTCCTTAGATTTGTCCAAACAACAACTTCAAGATCCGACTGCCTGTCATTTGAAGAATGTCTAAAGACTCTTATGTTGGTGGACACTTGAACTCCGCTGTTCTTCCAGCCAGGACCAGACAAGACTGCTTTGGTGGGAAGATTTCTGCTTTATCTTTGTGTCTGTGCTTCTTCAAGTTTTGCAACTCCATGGCCGTGCATTGTACAAATCACCAAGGCCTCAGCCTTCATCTCAGCCTAAAGAAATCTCCCTTGAAGTAAAGAAGTCACTTCCCTGCATCCGCAGGCACCTCTACGACGATAACCAGTTTGCTGATCCTGTTGTCCCACGGATATCGCCTGGCTCTGCAACACAAGTGGTGGTAAGTTGGTTCTCCAGATGCCTGACCAGTCTTCCGTGCAAGTGGGGTGACTGTAATCCCTCTCCAGCCAATGTGAACTACCTCCCTGCTCACTGCATCTGTTTGCCATTACCAAGGCTTGTTTGCTCTCTTTATGAAAGATCTTCAAGCTCCAAGAAGCTCCAGCATCCAGTAATCCAGAGCTCCAAGAACGACTTCCTGCCTGCATCCTCTGCATCGTAGGCTTTCAGCTCATGTGTGCTGCTGAGGCTTTCCTGGGACTCCCAGTGCCTGCTGCCATAGGGTCCTCGAGGGAGCTCCATGTATTCCTGCTTTGCTCTCCTGTGTGCTGAGGGCAGGCCCTGACTTACCTTTGCTGGGTTAGCCCCACAGATCTCGCTGGTATGCTACACAGCATCTTCACCCGCAGTCCATTGTTTGCATCTGCCAAGGCTTGTTTGTGTTTCAGCCAGCCACTGACCTTCCTGCACTCGTCGAACAGCCTGGGACAGCTCGCAGAAGGCTCCTGTGCTCCTGCGTCATCGCCTGTGCCCCACAGCTGCTGCTTTATCCTCACCGTCCTAAAGCAAGAACCAAAGACAAGGGATGGTGTTGTGCCCCTGTGCTCTCTGGTCACATCCGGGTGATTTGGACTCTATCCCCTCTCCTCAGGTTCTTCTCATCTGGATTCTACATCCGGCCTGGTCCTCCTCAAACTGAAGCTGCTAAACTTATATGAACCTCCATTGGCATCTACAGGTGGTTCAGACACCACTTCATCTGCTATGTACCTGGGCTCTCTGGTGTAGGTATCCATGGGTGGGGTGGCTCTCCAACATTCCTTGATCAAAGTGGTTCCCTCGAGGTCCTTTGAGAAGAGTCCTAGAACTGTAAAATTCCAACCGCAACTTACACTTTGTTATCCTATGGATGTTTGCCCCGGTCTAACCACTCTGCACCGCGGCTCCTTGGGTCCCTGGCTAATCACCTTGGGTGGTTACATGAATCCCCTGTGGTCCTGCATCCTTGGGTATAGTCCCGTTTTGGCACCTACCTCACATCCCACTTTTTTAGTATATGGTTTGGTCTCCCGGTTGTGTCCTAAGTGTTTTCCTGTGCTACTTACCTATTTCTGAAGCATTTCATGTGTTTAATTGATATCTCTGGGTAGAAGATTTGACAAGTTAGTAGCTAGTGTGTAGTAATAAATACAAAGTACTTTCATTCTCACCTGGTGTGATTCTTTCTTGTGTGAAAAGCTTACTGACTGACTATTGTGGTAAATGCACTTGCTTTACACCCTCCTTGATAACCCTCAGCTGCTCTCCACAGCTTCTCCTTGAGAGCTCTGGAGTTCAGGGACCTAAACAGTATCTCTCAGGGTTGCCTGGACTCAGTGCTCACTGAAGTGCCACATTTGCATCGGAAGAGTTACATTCCACCTGGTTAAGGTTGAAGTGGCATGTGCTAGTCCTCCAATGGACTGTGTTTACCCATCTATGTGTGCTGCAGTGCATCTCTCTCCACACCTTTGATTGGTGTTATCCTCCACCATTTTTTGGCACAGTGTCTTCAGGGAATTTTTTTAACTATCCTATTTAGTGTCCATCTTGGCTTTGTTTTCTGCCAATTGATTGGCCACAGTATTGAGCTCCAAAGAAAATGCATTCGTGACTGTATGTTCTGTAGTTTTGTGATCCTAATTTTCATCTGCTTATGTAGCAGAAACTGAACTTGCAGCAAAGGCTGGAGTACAATGGGGGATTTTCTGCTGTTACTTGAGACAATGAAGCTTGGTTGGTGTGAGATGTGGCACAGCGACGACTGAAAGCGCGCACTGTGAGATGCTGCTGTTGTAGTCTTAAAACTAGTGCATGATTGGAGAAGGTAGCTGCAGGACATGATCCTTATCCATTGATGGTGAGTGTGGAGAGAATTAAGCATTGCTACAATGGTCATGAGGTGTAGTTGACTGACTGTAATACTATGAGATCTTTTACCACCATATGTAAATCGTCCTGTCCCTCAACATTTGTCCCATCATTGTCTTACTCCGGTGGAGCTGTTTAAAAAGAAGGATGCCCAATTAATGTTGTTACATGGTTAACACATGCATTACTATAATTTCTTTAATACATTTCTAATGCTGACTACAGCAAGTGACTTCTTGATTACATGTCCCATAAAGAACTATGAGGGGGTTACTTTTTAAAACACCATACTTCTGTCTGTATTATGTTAATTTGTACATGCACATAGAAGGTAGCTTTAGAGTAACGGGTTTTATTATAAAAAATAGTTTGCAATATTGCAGGTGCCGATGTGTCAATGCTGGTGAAACCAACAACTGCCTCTGGCTCAAAGGTAGTCTCTACTATTGACTTCAGTGTAGTGGGTGGAGAAACAGTACAGGGGCCATCTCCTCCTCCTGTTGCCTGTGATTCAATCAGGTGTGTTGTACCCTTTTTTTTAGTGTGGGACCTGAGATCATACCACATCTTCCTTATTCTATCTACGAAGAACTGGGCTACCCCTGCAGCATTTATTTTCTATTACATCCCCTGCCAGATTTTACTTTTCTCTGACTGGTAAGTCATGGATAACCTTCCAAACAGGAGATCATGATTGTTGCAGTACTCCTTCATATGAATTTCTAATTCTTGCTCAGAAAACATAAGTTTTCTTTTTCTTCTGCCTGCCTCCTTCTCTGAGTTTTGGCTTGCCATTAGTGGTGTTGTAAGATGTTGCTTGCTGGTCCCAGTCATGATCTGCACTGGCAGTAGTTCTCTACCTCCTCAACACTGGCTGCTTTCCAGTCTTGAAATGTGAAGCATTTCTAGTTGTGAGGTGATTACCCACAACCAGGAAGTACTTCTCTCTGTTTGCAACCACATTCATTATTTGCGACCTTGCTCACAATTTTGGAAATTGCTAAATGGGATTTCCATAATAAAGAAAAAAATAGTTTATGAGTCGCACTACATTGAGGTACATCGTACGCAGATTTAGGAATATCTAAATTACGATTCACAAAAAATTAAAATTTGGAAATTGTAAATCATAACGTTCGTACACCTAGCCCTCAGTTATTAACTAAGCAGCAGACGGCATGTCTGCTCAACCTTGCGGACCCTCATAATGTGCTCTGCCCCCATAACTTTTGGCCCAGGTGATGAGAACGTGTTTACCGAAACAAAGTGAAAGCACCAATCCAACATGTGGTGCTGACCAGCGACAACACAGTATCTTCCCCTTGGTGAGCTAAAGACCCATGACAATCTGTCCATGAGTGATGAGTCTCACTGATGGTCTGATGTGGCGATGGAGGACTTTAGGCAGAGGGGTGAACATTGACAGTCATAGTTAGGCTATTTGGTTTTAGGTTTAAACCTATAACAACTGATAAAACCCCACCAAAAGGAAAATAGCCATCACTGGTGTAATCATATAAACACTGGAAAACACATTTGCAACCACAAACTACAATGTAACTTTGTTATACAAGGTAGTATCAAGAAAGACTGGGCTAACAGTATTCTGCTTGAGTTTTGTTGTTTAGGGATGTCACTGAAACATTGTCTCTTCTTCCTTATGCTTTTTTTAGGTTTGTGATCTTTGGTCTAAAGATGCAGTGTTTAGATGCATTGTTAGGTTTTTTTTTAGTTATTTTATAAACAGTAGAGAATCGGAAAATATCAAAATCATATTTGAAATGTTAGCTACATTTGACTTCACTGATAGGTAACATGGCTGGTTTCATTAGAATCTTTCTTTATATGTAGCATCACATTTACCCACAGACAGAGAATGGGTGAAATCCTTTGATACATCTGCCCCCCTTTCTAGTGAGTCAGTATTGATTGTAAGGGAATTGCCAAACACCCCAGTTTTCAAACATTCAATGCAAGATGTAGTGACAGGTATGTGTGAAAAGAATGTTGTCATCAAGCATCTGAGATAGTGGTGAAAATATGATACCAGGCGTTTGGTAAACATGGAACACAGTGCTGCCGAAAAAAGTTCCTACCAAGTTCAATTAAGATTGGAGTGATAGTGTTTGTATTTGCAGTAATTCAGCTACGTATATGAACAAGTTGTATGATGGCCTGTCAAAATCGATATCTGAGCTGTAGTGCTTCACTGTAAGAGATACTTGTCACTTGCTAGATGGTATGCTGAAAGCATCTTTACAATTTTCAGAGTTAATGAAGAATGCTGTTGACTTAGTAGTTCAATCTGGTACAGTAAAAAGATATTTGGTCCTCATATTCCCTGTGCACACACTACCTATACACATGCACTATCAGTGCAGGAAGCAAGCAATAATTAAAATTAAATTAAAATTCCATAAACACCGGAAAAACACTGTTTCTGTAGTTTTTAATGGCGGAAAAATGTGTAACCACTGATAACCACTGTTTTTTAAGGTATTGAAAAAACTGAAAAAACCCCACTAGAATTTACCAAAAATAGAAACTGAAAACAGGAAAGCCTAGTCATAGTGAACCTGGAGAAAGGCAAGGAGTTTGCCACCTGGGAGAAGCTCGATAGTTAGGGGCAACATTTTCCGACACAGTGTTCTGTTGTGGTAGTTCTCAATGGTGTCATCCTCAGATGACAGAATGCATTGGTCTGCAATCACCATGTAGGATTTGTCACTACGTGACCATCTAGCTCTACTCTGAGCACTGATCCCTTTACTTTGTTGATCAAGGTTGCATGAGGGTCAAATGGTGGGTAATTCTTGTGTGACCCCTTCGATCTCTTCAACACCATGTCTGTTTGACATAGATAGGAGGGCCTGATGCTTCAACTCATGTCTAACTATTATTTTGACTTCCTCTTCTTGTGGACATCCCTCTAAAGTATCTTGTCACAATCCTAGGGCATCACAGACATTGCACTTTTAAGATTATGATAAACACCATCTCCACTAACACTCTTTCCCACAGTAGCAAGTGTGCAGACTACAGTGTATTCAAAGATCATCTACTCCTTTCTACTTTTTACAATGTCACAAGAGTCTCGCAAGAGTGTAACTTTAAAAAAATAGGAATTAAGCATCTACTCATCACAGTACTTATCTCTTATCACTTCCTCTTAAAAGCAAGCACCATAATATGCATTCCTACTAATGAAGTGTATTGAGAACTCATTAACCCCTTTTTACCCGCAAGAGACCAGAAAGATCACAAAATGTCATTAAAAACAATGTACATTTATTTTCTTCACAATAGTCGTTCCTTAGACACCTTCTCTCTAAACGCATGGGGACAGCATGCCTTTCTGCTACCCCCTTATATAGCTTTTTTACTTAATTTTCCCAACACCTCCAATCTTTCACAATAACCAGTAATGGCTGCCATTTAATTTCTAACATTCCTATAGCCAGCAAATAACAGTGCTCATTCTTTTGAGACTCGCGTGAGATACCCAGGGGCCTCTCTCTCTCATAAGAGCATGAAGGTTCACGGAAATAGCAGGCCTCTCGACCAATCACAGGCCTTTATTTTTAAATTTGCACTTTTGTGGGACTCTCGCGAGCCCAACCATCCAAATATTCAATACTTTTCTACCCCTAATTTCTCAAAAACTACCTAATGGATTTACATCAAATCACAAAAAGCAAGTTCTGCAGACCAACATCAAGCTTCCTGCCAAATTTGCTGTAATTCCATTTAGCAACTATAAAAAAATATGATAAACTTCAGACTTGCCCATATCTTAGTGACGGCTACGACAAACAGGACGAAACAGGATGCCATATGTTCAGAAGCAAGGAATGAGGCAAACATTTTGTGGCATTCTTTGACACTTCAGCATCTGACATCTCAAACTTCAATAGCACTCCGGGTACTAGCACAGCATCCCTCCCACCTGGCCCAAGCCCCAAGGAACCCTTCCGTATTTTAGGGTGAGGCCAGGGATTTTGTGGATTGCAGAGAGGGAGGAGGGGACGGGGAAAGGCAGGAACTTTTAACCCCAGGAACCATATGGGGAATGTCATACGAGGAGTCAGCATGACTTTTGGTAATGGCAGAGACTATTCCCACTGTCAAGAGCTCTACCACGGCCCCCATAATCAACCACTCCAATAATACATTATACCCATTCATGATAGTTTTCTTAAGTAGGGGCCTCTCCTTTCTACTGACTAATAAACCTGATTTTTTCGAGATTAAACTTGAGATGCACACATTTTTCAGAAAGGTGAGTCTTTTTTCAGCAAGAACAGCTATCAAGCCAGACTCAATGTCACAGGCCTAAGACTTCCTCATACATTAATTTTGTCCACGCACACACTACCTTTTGGAATTAGTGGGCTTTGAGAAAATAGTACGTAGAGACATAGATGAACTTAGTACTAAACGCAAATCTATCCATCTCAAAAAATAAGAGCATGGCTGCAAAATCACTAAGGAATAATGCTGAAAATGTAGGGAATCCAGCAGACAAAGGGAGAGGCACTAGAGGAACTATCATTATGAAAACCACTGACTACGGTGAAGAAAGTCACAAACAACTATCTGATAGAGAATACTACCAAAAAAAGGACAGCAATCCTACCAAACACACCCTAACCTTAATCCTAGACCTCACCAGGTAAGGGTTGGATTTGGAAATCGTAAAAATGAATTTGATTTTCTAAACTGGCCAAACCCATGTATCCCTTTACTTTTCACCCTTCCTATGGTACACAAGAACCTTCAGAATCCCCCTACCAGACCCATTTTTGTTTTTCCATCATGGAGATTCTCTGTAAATGTGTTTAATTAAACTACCGGATATAGAGACCATGGATTACATCAGACATAGCATGGACTTTATCAATACTATTGAAGTAATGAAATTTGATAAGCCCACAGAATTTCTAGTAATTATGGATATACAGTCTCTCTATACCAGCATTCCCCAGCAGGAGACACTTAGGGCGGTACAAGAGATCCTCAACAGAAGAACACACCCCTGCCAGGTCCCCGCTTAGTTTATAGTGGCTCTCACATAAGCAGCTCTAACCAAAAACTACTCTTAATTTAGAAAAAACTTCTATTTCCAAACCAAAGGGTTATGATGAGGACTGGATTTGTACCATATTTAGCAAGTCTCTTCATGTTTGCTTATGAGGAACAACAATCTTTGCCAATAATCCATCTCACAATAAAATCATTGTTTGGACTAGATACATCAATTATGTTTTCTTGATGTAGAGGGGGCCCTGTACTTGATTTGTTGAAGTCCAATCCTGGATCAACATCCAGTCCAATGATATTCAATTCACCATTTCTTATGATTTTCAAGAAACTGTTTTTCTAGATCTCAAAATCCTGTTGACTTGTGGCAAAGTATAAACCTCACACTTTAGGAAGCACGCTGAAATTCACTTCTACAATATCACAGCCACCATCCCAGAAACCTAGGAGACAATCTCCCATATGGGCAATTCCTTAGGATCAGACAGAATTGTACTAGAAAAGAAGACAACTTCAGAGAATCTACTTTGATATCAAGATTACTAGAAAGAGGCTACCCAAAAGACTTGTAAAACAGGCCTCCAAAAGGCCTAGTATAACCCATGGGAGGAACATTTGGTGCCCCGCATGATAGTTGAAACTGCTGACCACCTGATTTGTGTCAATACTGTTAGTACGGCCAGCAATTAACTTAAAACCATTGTCCAAAGGCATTGGGACTTGATCAAACCTTTGATGCCACTGCTCCAGCGGAAAGGGGGCAAATTTACATATCCTCCCTGCGTCACAGACCCGTAGTCACTCTAACTTATTCACACACGCATTCATTGGTGGGGCCCATAACACCAACACTCAAACGTTTCTCTCACAAGTCTGCACACAGGAGGAATGAGGAATCCGCTGGACATGTGGGGGGGTACCTTATTACCTATAGGGAAGGAAATTTGTTACAAAATATACATAGTTACATCAATACCGATAGGATCCTAACCTTAACATCAAGGCACTCCACCACTTGGTCGATGGACCAATTAGTTGGACTGATTGATGGTGATCTAGAACCACCTAAAACACATTAAAGCTTCAGAATCCTTATTTAGTGTCCTACTTAAAGAACCACAAACTCATTCTTTGTTAATCAATATTTAGTTTATCTAATTTCTTGCTTGCAATTGTATAATTAGCAATTCGGTCAACCAAGTTTGAATTTAATCAATCAACACAATTTAGCATGACATTTATATTTACCTATTCTTGCTATCGGGGGTCTTTTCTAATTCAGTTAGCTCTGCATAACCCAAATCCTTTTGGAAAATCGTCCCAATCGAAAGCAGGCCAAAACTCAATAAGTCCGAAAAGTTCCCTCGCTCAGCACAGCACAGTCCCAAAGATATCCAAAGGACCAAGCAATCGTGCAAGTGAATCAATCACGCAAATTCGGGACACCCCTCTGGAACGCACTCTCCTCCGGGACGCACTGAAACTCCTCCCTATTCTACCATCCTTTTATAACAAATTTGGGAGAACATGTAACATTTACTGAATGGGGAAAGCTTTGGGGATTGGCTGGACCCCTTAAAGTTGCAATCTAACTCTTCCTTTCACATGATCGGGGGTTCTCAAAAAATTTGCTATATCATCCGCTGAGCTCATACAGTTCTCATGCGAAAATGTCTAATGTATCAACAATGTTGATCTTTTCGTTATAGGTGACTATTGTTCCTTTGGGTAATTTGAACTGACTGAAATCTGGCAGTCCTTAACGTTCCTACGCTTGACCAGGAACACTGTGCTCTGAATTGAGGATGCCTGGAGATCTTCAGAGCCATCCGAGTCTGTGCAGTAGACATCGCACTCACAAGACGGTGGCCACTTCCGAACTCCATTTTGAATGTCATGACTTGGTAGGCCCGAATGCCAACTTAAGCAAAACAAAAATAAAACATAATTAATATACGGAAATGAAGATTCTAATGTTTAAACCCACACTAATCCCATTATTTATTAGTATTTTCCTAGCTTATAGCGACATTTAAAGCAATAATACTCACCATTTGGCCCCATCAGGAATGCAAACCTCACCAAAGCAACATAAATCATGCAATTTTCTATCACCACACCTTCTATTGTTAATAGGCGTACCACAGTTAGTCATTTAAGTTATTCTGCCATGCCTGTAATTTGTGTTTATCAAAGGTGCACTTTGTTGGTTAATACATCACATCATACAGTTAATTAAAATTAATATATACATTGATTACGTCATTAGTATTTTCATGCAAAATAGAGAAGGTATACAAAATTGTGTTTTACCTGCTCCATCAATCCCCCCTTTGGTGATTTTTAATATCACCATAAATTCCACTAAATTTGGATAACATTTTTATGGAAATAAATTCAGTTCTCTTAAGTTTATTACGTCACATTATAGTTTTAACCGTCTCATCCTCTCTTGTTTTCTTATATATGTTTTCTTTCCATTCTTCTAGTTCTATGTCCTCTATTTCTCTTTCCTTTCTTTCTTTCTTTCTTTCTTTCTCTCTTTTCTTAGCAACTTCTCTTTTTATTTTATTTTGTATTTTTCTTCTTTTTATACACACACATCCTAACCTCAGATTTAATACTAATATTATCACACAAGTTATTGGAATTAGAAACCTGCCTATAAATGTACTTCCTAACTTAACTAAGAAGTTCTTAATAGTAGAAAACCCTTTCCCAGTTTTCTTCCAAACACTTTCAACCTCCAATGGAACAATCTCCTCATGCAAGTCAGTTATATTCTTAATAAATGTCTTCAAATCTTGACTTTCGTCAGGAATATAAGTACAACAATGTTGCACTTTCAGCATTCCACAGACTCCTCCCTCTTTGGCCAAAATAATATCAAGGGCAAGTCGATTCTGCATTACCATGGCTCACATGGCAACCATTTCGATATTTACCAGTAAGAACCCTCCAGCAGTGCTTGTCGATAAGCGATCCACTACTGTAGACAATTTTCTAATTTTGTGTGCGTTCAGAGATATTCCAACGGCTGGCATCAGTGCTCCAAAAATATCCCCTACAATTTCTGACCAATTTTCCCTCCTTCTACGTGTTCGTTGTCTACCTATCTCATGCGCACCATTTTTTCCCCTTCCCTCATGAAATATTTATGGGAAGATCAGGCCTAGGTAACATGTGCCATACCAATGGTCCGGTAATCAATAATAAGCTTTGTTCCCACAGATAAAATATAATCCAGGGAATACCGGATCATTTCCTCCTTTAAATCCCCATCCTCCCATGATTCTATACGTATCATGGCAGTTACTCGCACCTATAAAATAGTTATCATACACAGTTTCATTTCTCCTAATACACAATTTCCCTTTCTGAGGCCAATCTAAAGCCATAGCTGGACTAGTTTCTCCTTTCAAATGTTTTTCTCTTTCAACATCCCAGACTGTCTTTTCTTCCTTTCCCTCAGGTATCTTTCTTTGCATCTTGATTCTCCTTTCTTCCACCATATCTTAAAAGGTCTTTTCTTCCCTCTTCAGCCTACAAGTGAGATTATTTCTAAATACTGATTCTAAAGTTAATTCTCTAGTTTCTAAGAAATATTCACCTAAAACTTTACCAGGTTTTATCTTATTTAATTCCGGAAATACAGGTACGTGGGAAAAAATGATATCTACATCAGAGAAATAATATTCTAGTTTCCCTGTTTTATAAAACAAACTTGCTAATACACTACATGTTATTCTATATGTTACAGGAAGGTGGTGGTATGTGACACCTTCAGACACTGATGCAGGCAACTACATGAAAACGTAACAATCTCTTACATCCATAGTTTTTACATATTCATATAATAACTTCGAGAAAACGTTGTTGGAAAAATCTGTTATGGACCTATCCTTATGTAAATCAGTTCTATCTATTACTCCGGTTGAATGAACTTCTTGAATCTTTTCTATATTAGTCTTATTCTCACTATGACCCTCTATCGTTTCGAATGTTACTTTAAATGAAACTATTAAAGCTAATACACTCCACAGAAGCATTAGTAATCCTGTACAATAACAAAACACCTTGCACGATCTTCGAAGGAACACACATGTAGATTTTCTACCTTCTGTGTTTGCCATTTTGGAAATGATCAGTGTCTTTTGACTTAGCCTCGTTTACTCACAACTAGTTTTGTCTAAACCCAAGGCTCTGAGCGTCTACTTGGTTCCTTTTGGATATGTGTCGTATTCCGTATTTTCAATTTCTCTCTGAAACACCTTTGTTTCTTCAATCTGGCATTTGATCGTTCTTCACTTTGCTCTCACAGTCTTGGTTCAGAATTTCCTGAACATCCGTCTCTTCTCCGATGTCGGACAAGATAACTCTCAGGATTTCCGAATCTTCGTCTTCCTCAACCACTTCTGGTATAGTCCCACCTAGACTCCCTTGGCTGTCTGCTTCCTCTTGTACTTCAGGAAGTGCCACGTATGTCCATTCTGGTGACTTATACTTCTGGTTGGGTTTCTTAGTCCGTTTTCCCTTTTCCAAGGGTGTTTGATCAAGGTCTTTTGATTTCTCTTGGCTAGACACCTCATTTACTTGTTCTACTCTAGATGACTTTACTCGTGTGAATCGATATCTTAATCTCTTTACCTTGTTTGGCCAAACTTCCTCCTTTGCTGGCCTTTTCAACTTACTGTCCTTTTCACTTCTTTCAGTTTTCCATGCTCTTTTCCTCAATACTCGGCCTTCTTGTACTTCTTCTTCACTGTCTTCAGATTCAGTTCCACCGTGACCCTTATTTTCGATAGTTTTTCTTTCCACAACTTCCTGTTCCTTATCTAATTCTGACCCTCCTTGTGTTTCTTCCACGCAGTCTTCCTGCCGTCCCTTTTTCTACCTAGATGGGTGGTTTCCCTACACCTCCTTGGGGGGTCTTCCGCAACAATCTTTCCCTTTCTCTCTGTATCTAGTACCTCACCATCTACTTCTGTGACCTCGGGTGGAATTTCTCTCGAGCTTACATGTGGAGCTTCTTTATCAAGGATTTCTTTGACAGTTTCCTCAATGTTTTCCTATACATTCTCATGTACTTGCACTTGTTCGGTATCTCACTCTGAGCTGGTGTCAGAAATCTCCAATCTCCTTCTTAATGGCAAATTCTCTGGAGCTATAACTGGACTTGATTCCAACTCCCCCCTTCCAGGAGTTGGTCTTGTTCTTGCTTCTTCTGAATCTGACTCAGAACTGGTATCTGATTCTTCCAAGTATTCCTCTTCAGGGTTATTCACTGGATTAGGGATTCGCAAAGTATGACTTGCATGAATCCAATTCTTTACTCTGGCACATTTCACAGCTGTCGTTGTGGTCAAGATTACTTGACGTGGTTTTCCCCACCATGGGACCAGACAATTTCTTCTTCTATGCACTTTAATCCTTACCCAGTCTCCTGGACTTAGATCATGAGTTGGCTTCTTTTCAAGAGTTGTTGCATCCGATCCAACCTGATGAAACACAGAATGAACGGAATCAGCCAACCCCTTGCAATAATCCAACACCAAGTCATCAGATATAGGCAGTAGTTTCATGACAGGAATGAAAACGTGTCTCATTGCCCTCCCCATTACAATTTCATGGGGACTCAGCTCAGTATTCCTATCTGGGATAGATCTAATAATCATGAGCACTAGAGGCAAGACATCAGGCCATTTCAAACCTGTGGCCAAACACATTTTCCCCAATCTATTTTTAATGGTGCCATTCACTTGTTCCACCACTCCAGAAGCCTCTGGGCGATAAGCACGATGCAGTTTTTGATGTACATTCAATGCTTCACGAATCAGTTTCATGATTTCATTATGAAAATGTTTTCCTCTATCCGATTCGATCGTGACTGGAAAACAAAATCTAGGAATGAATTCTCTCAATAGGAGTTTTGCTACTGTAATTCCATCACTTCTTCTTGTCGGGTACGCTTCCACCCAATGTGAAAATAAGCAAACTACTACTAGAACATACCTCAGCCTATTGCAGGATGGCATTTCAATGAAGTCAATCTGCATTCTGGTGAAAGGCCTTCCTTCCCGTCCTATCGTTCCTAGGCTCACCACTGTTTTTCTTCCAGGATTGTATTGCTGACATATAAGGCATCTCTGACACAGGCTCCCAGCTACAAGACTACATTTTGCATTATACCATGTCTGTTTGAAAAGCCTGATCATAGCATCCCTTCCCACATGTGCCTGTCCATGATACATCCGTGCCATGGCAGAGACCATGCTATCAGGCATGACTGGTCTTCCATCCCGATAAACCCAAACGTGGTCTGTCTCTCGGGGTGCACATCCTGATTTTATCCACTGTTTCCTTTTCTCATCTCCTGCCTCTTCTTGTAACTGTCTCACCTCCTCCCACATATTCACAGTTTTAGTAAAGAGTAAGGGACATCAATTCATTTCTTTTTCCCTGCCTCAATTAACTGAATTTTGATTGCGCGCACAATATTGCGCCATGTAATTTGCAAACTCATTCCCCGCCGACACATAGTCCGCGGTTTTCGAATGGGCAGCACATTTTACTACTGCCAATTGCTTAGGCAGCTGTATCGCCTCAAGCAATTTCCCAACCACTTCAGCATTCCTTATAGGAGTTCCACTCGATGTCAAAAACCCTCTTTGGGACCACAACTGCCCAAAGTCATGCACCACACCAAAGCCATACTGACTATCAGTAATTACAGTGACTCTCAAATTCTTTCCCAACTTGCACGCTCTTGTTAATGCAAACAATTCAGCAACCTGGGCTGATCTCACTCCTTTCAGACAAGAGGCTTCCAGTACAGCCGCTAAAGTACATACCGCATACTCTGCACTCAGAATTCTCTCGTCTGTTCTCAAACATGATCCATCCACAAACGTCACAAAGTCACTTTCTTTCAGAGGCACATCTTTTATATCAGGGCGTGGTTTAGTGCAAAAGTCAAGCACTTCCAGACAATCATGATCCACATCATCCCTTACTTCTACATTCTCAGCATCAGGCAACAATGTCGATGGGTTCACATTTAGACATCTCACAAGGCTCACATTTGTTGCACCTAAAATGACCTTCTCATACTTAGTTAGACGACTATCGTCATAAATTGAGTGCGACTCCTAGTTAAAAGGATCGCCACGTCATGAGGCACAAACACTCTCACAGGATATCCCATCACAATTACTTCACTCTGTTCCAGGCTCTTACAGGTAGCTGCTACAGCTTTTAAACAACCAGGTAATGCCACAGCTACAGGATCTAGTATAGCCGAAAAATATGCAATTGGTCGCCTCAATTTTCCATGTTTCTGTACCAGTACAGTAAGTGCACATCCATTTCTCTCGCTGAAATAGAGCTCAAACTCTTTTTCATAGTCAGGCCTGCCAAGAGCTGGGGCTTCACACAAACCGTCTCTTAACTGTTTGAAAGCCTTCAGCTCCTCCTTATTCAATTCAATGGGGTCCTTCACATCACTCTTTGTCAAACGTACCAGAGGTTTTGTGATCAGTGAGAAGTTGCTGATCCACTGATGGCAATACCCGACCATGCCAAGAAACATTCTCACCTCTCTTTGAGTCATTGGTGCTCTCATTCCTTTGATTATCCTGATCCTATCTGCAGTCACTTTTCTCAGCCCTTTTTCAATTTTATGGCCTAAGTACTGTACTTCTTTTTGGCAAAACTGTAATCTTGATGGGGATACCTTAAGTCCTCCATCCGCTAAATGATTCAGCAACACTACAGTATCCACTACACAGGCCTCTCAAGTTCTCGATGCCACCAGCAGGTCCTCAATATATTGGACTAGTACCGAACTTTCGGGCATTTTTAAATCTTCTAGGGACTTCTTCAGAATCTGATTGAATATCGATGGACTTTCTATATACCCATGTGGGATTCGGCACCATGCCAAAGTACGTTTGCCAAACCGGAACGCACAAATCTGTTGGCTGTCAGGGTGCAATGGAATGGAAAAGAAAGCATGACACAGGTGAATGACTGTGTACCGTTCTGCATCATGAGGAATCTGGTATAGAATCACAGAAGGGTTTGGTAAGATGGGACAACATGATACAACAATTTTATTCACTTTTTTCAGGTCTTGTACAATCCTAAAAGCTCCATTAGGCTTTTTCAAACCCATAATTGGTGAATTACATGGGCTGCTCATTATTTGTCTCAAAATACCTTGTTCAATCATTTTGTCTATTATAGGAGTAACTCCTGCAATTATCTCGGGTGTCAATGTATACTGTGGAATATTTGGGTAACTTACTCCTTTTACAGTAATTTTTACGGGATCTACATTTCTCATTAGTCCCATGTCTTCTCCCGTGAAATCCCATACCTCAGTTTTCACAGTTTTCTTTAATTCCTGAGGCACTTCTTCTGGGTCAAATACAGCAAATGCCTCAGTAATCTCAGGTTCCATATTGGCAATGGTCATTTTGTACAGTACATCCTCATCAGGAGTTTCAAAAGCTATGCCATCAGGAGTACAGAAGATTGTACAGTTCATCTTACACAACAAATCCCTCCCTAACAAATTTACAGGGGTGGTGTTGCATACGACGAAGTGGTGCATGCCGGAAAATGTCCCTATTTTAACCTTAACTGGTTCTGTAAGATACGTTTTTATCTGTCTGTTTGAGACTCCAACTACTTGGATTGTGTCATCCGAGAGAGGAAGATTTTTAACGTCAGCTGATCTAACAGTTGAGCGAGTAGCACCAGTATCTGCTAGGAAAGTAATGTTTTCATCATTTATCTTTCCGGCAACGAAAGGCCTGTCTGGTCTACTTCCAGAGTTGCGCCAAGTACGCACTCTCCTTCCTCTCCTCTGCACCGTCAATAACTCTCTTCTGATTCACTCTCATCGCGTTGCAGCCAATACTGCGAGACAGCACTAGCGCGCGGCAGCTTAGTTACCTGTTCCTCGGTGTAGAATCCTGTCTCATTACTGTATCTCTGAGGGTTTACGCTCTGTGGAAAAGGCGGTTTTGGCACCTGACACTGTTGGGCAACAACCTACTGCTGTCGCTGTGGTTGACAACTCACCTCATTCTGCACCTGTGGATTTAATGATGCATTATCGCCATTTCTTTTAGTTTACGTTGTTTGGCTTCAATCTCGTCACTGAAATATTTTGCATGCCTCAGTACTTCGTCTATCTTTTTATTTTGCCAGTCTACAGTATGCTGTTTTATCATTTCGCTTAATTCAGGTCGCAACTCGTACACAAATCGATATACGAAATGACTTAAATCCTTTTCACTCAAATTCTCATCACCACTGTGCTGTTTAAAAGCCAATAACAATCTCTCATAATAGGCATGTACAGATTGTTTTACTTCTTGGTGAGTTCTATCAATTTTTACCCAATCAGTTTCTTTTGGAGGTACTTTATTTTTCAAGACGGTAACTACCTGTTCGTATTTTCTCATTACCTCTGGATCAGGGGCACCTGTTTTAGGATCTCTAGGGTATTCCTGAGTAGGCCAACCTATTGTAATTTTACATTCTGCCCATAGATCTGCTGGCACAATTATGTCAAATAGACTATTCAGATCTATCCACAGTACCTTTGACAATTTGACAAACCTATCTACCTGCCTGTACCATTCCACCGGCTTCTCGCGAAGACGGGGAAAGTCATTTGTAAATGATAAAATGTCCTGCCTAGTCCAAAGGACATGCACATTGCCTCCTCCTGGGATTTCCCTTATGGGACATTCAGTTACTACTGTCTCTTTCTCTCTTACTGGAAAAGCTGAAAAAGCCTTGTCTGTTGCATCGTCTCGTTTCCGAAACCATCTGCTCTTCCATTTATCTACATCACCCCATTTCCTTAGCAGAACAATCAGTTCTTTAATTTGAGTTAATCTTCCTGCCGTATTCAAATTTTCAATGTCTTTTTCAGCAAAGTCTATTCTGTATGGTTTCTTCAACAATTTTATTTTCTCCAAATCAATACCCATCCCACTCTCTACTTCCAATTTCTCATGCAAATTTCGCGCCCTCCATGTTATAATTTTACATAGAAACATTAGCTCTTCATCCTGATATGCTTTTAACTTTTCTGTGGGAATAGTCCCTACTATCAATTCTTCCAAAGTTATTTTTAATTTTGCCACATCTAAAGGTCGAGGTTCGGCATCTTTTCGCTGTAGGCTCCTTAACCACTCGCTTAGTTCAACAGAAGTGGGACCTATTGGTATTGTTTAATTTCTTACTTGCTCTAGACTCCTCTCTGGGGATTCTGGTGCTGATTCTGTTGTCATCAATGCTTTACTTGCTGGACTTTGATTTACCGTCAAATTTTTAGGAGTACTTAACCCAGAAGTTCCCACCAATTTTCCCCATGGATTTTCTCCTGAATCCCTTTTTCCCATTGCAGTTTGTTTATTACTATTGTAGGGGATCGTTAGACAATGCTCACTATCCTTCTGTTTATCAAAGACAGGCATCACTGGTCCTATTGTTCCAGGAACACTTACAGCTTCCATATTTTTGGTCAATTCCCTAATTTTTTCAGTTAACTCCAAGGTAGTTCTGGCTAATTCAGCTGAGTTTTCATTTCCCATCCCAACAGGCTGTGTATTTTCAGATTCCCTAAAGGGATTATTTTTCCCTAAATCAGGCGGTGTTGGCTCAAAATTCTTATTTCGTGATGCTTCTTTTACTGGCGCACTTGGCGTTAGCAAAGTGGAATTTGGTTGGAACGGGGGAGGATTTTTATAAAACATGTCCTCGAGTACATCATCCTCCGACTCATTCACACCATACTTGTAGCCTTCTGGTCCTGTATTGTTTCTCTTCTCCGCACACTTTCTACTCCTAGTCTCTTCAGCATTTCTCATAGGGAACATCCCATCAGCCATATTTGCACTCCGTCATCTCCTCATTCTGTCATCATGACTCTCTTGTCTCCCAAACATGTATTTATACCTTCCACCACTCCGCTGTCGCTCCCTTTCATACATCTCATCTTCCCATTCTGTCAATGCTTCAAACTGAGTAGGTCTAGGTTTCAGTTCTAGTCTCATCATCTTTTCTCTCAAATTCCTTAACACTGCTAAACTAAAAGAGCCATTGTCCGGGAATGCTAATACTCCATCTTCTTTGGTGTACTTCGCTCAATTATCTAACCAAATACACGTATGATACCCATATTTCGCTGCCATAAAGGATGCGGGTGATTTCGGTGGGGAATGTATCTGTCCTTCCCTAGTCACAATTGGCTTATCCTTTTAAAATAAGTTCTTGATTTTTCCAAACCATGATTTTTTTTCTTTCTCTGGAGGATCGTAATACATCATTTTCCTTATCCTGTATCGCTAACTTTCCTCTGCGACTATTCTGTGGTCTTATCCAATCGTAGCGCGACTCACACTAACGCACAAATCCGGAGCGTTTACGTCACCCTGAAATTCTCCCATACTAGCGCGGCTCACACTAACGCACCAATGCGTGAACACTTCGTCTTTCTATGGCTGGCCAATCCCAGCGCGGTCTTTCTGATGTCAGCTTGTCTCGCTACTCCTGCTTCTGCTGACCCCTTCTTTACAAACTTTATCGGCAAACTTTCTTCACGTTCTCTTCAATCAAACATCTGTTAGTAACAACATAAAAACGCCACCATTGTCTGCTTCGCTAAATCAAAGAAATAGTTTTGACCTTTATCCCAAGAATTCCGTACTTCTCGAGAGCAGCGCTTATCTCTGTCCTTTCACAGAATTATTCCATTTGCCGATAAAGTAGCACTTCCCTCTACTTTACCCTACTAACAAGCAAAGGCTAACCGTTTCTCTGGTGATAAAACACATGTGGAGACTACAATACTCCTGAGAATTCAGGCCAGAGTTTCACGAGAAAACCGAGTGCTATTTCACTTGCACACATTCATACAGAAAATATAGTCCATTCACACAAGAATTCTGTATTTCTCAAGAGCAGCGCTTACCTCTGCCCTTCCACAGAATTATTCCACTCGCCGATAAAGTAGCACTTTCCTCTACTTTACCCTTCTTACAAGCTTAGGGGAGACCTATTACCTTTCCAGTGATAAGCGTAATCAGAGCTCACAATTGACTCCTGTTCTTAAGACCGAAATTTCACAGGTGGCCTTCGCCATCCATACACCACTTTCCCACAGAAAATGTCCCCACCGATAACACACGACGATGTTACCAATTCGAACCCAGATAATGCGTCGTGCGACTCCAATCGTCACACGTTTTCCCCGCGTACCTACAGGGCAACAAGACAATACACCGTGCGACTTCACTTGCCACACGTTTTTCCCGTGTACCTACAGGGCATCCAACTTCCTACATCCGGAAGTCTTCAAAAACAACATAAAACGCGACACGACTCAACATAGTATGTTAGAACATAAATCAATAATCAATCAATCATTCGATCATCAATAGTCAATAATCAGTAATCACCAACCCAATACAATAAAACCATACCTCTGCTACCAGAAAAACTGCTCCAGCGGAAAGGGGGCAAATTTACATATCCTCCCTGCGCCACAGACCCGTAGTCACTCTAACTCATTCATACACGCATTCATTGGTTGGGCCCATAACACCAACACTCATACGTTTCTCTCACAAGTCTGCACACAGGAGAAATGAGGAATCCGCTGGACTTGTGGGGGGGTACCTTATTACCTATAGGGAAGGAAATTTGTTACAAAATATACATATTTACATCAATACCAATAGGATCCTAACCTTAACATCAAGGCACTCCACCACTTGGTCGATGGACCAATTAGTTGGACTGGTTGATGGTGATCTAGAACCCGCTAAAACACATTAAAGCTTCGGAATCCTTATTTAGTGTCCTACTTAAAGAACCACAAACTTATTCTTTGTTAATCAATATTTTGTTTATCTAATTTCTTGCTTGCAATTGTATAATTAGCATTTCGGTCAACCAAGTTTGAATTTAATCAATCAACACAATTTAGCATGACATTTATATTTACCTATTCTTGCTATCGGGGGTCTTTACTAATTCAGTTAGCTTTGCATAACCCAAATCATTTTGGAAAATCGTCCCAATCGAAAGCAGGCCAAAATTCAATAAGTCCGAAAAGTTCCCTGGCTCAGCACGGCACAGTCCCAAAGATATCCTAAGGACCAAGCAATCGTGCAAGCGAATCGATCACGTAAATTCGGGACACCCCTCTGGAACGCACTCTCCTCCGGGACGCACTGAAACTCCTCCCTATTCCACCATCCTTTTATAACAAATTCGGGGGAACATGTAACATTTACTGAATGGGGAAAGATTTGGGGATTGGCTGGACCCCTTAAAGCTGCAATCTAACTCTTTCTTTCACATGATCCGGGGTTCTCATAAAATGTGCTATATCATCTACTGAGCTCATACAGTTCTCATGCGAAAATGTCCAATGTATCAACAATGTTGATCTTTTCGTTATAGGTGACTATTGTTCCTTTGGGTAATTTGCACTGACTAAAATCTGGCAGTCCTCCACGTTCCTATCCTTGACCAGGAACACTGTGCTCTGAATTGAGGATGCCTGGAGATCTTCGGAGCCATCCGAGTCTACGCAGTAGACATCGCGCTCACAAGACGGTGGCCACTTCCAAACTCAATTTTGAATGTCATGGCTTGGTAGGCCCGAATGCCAACTTAAGCAAAACAAACATAAAACATAATTAATATACGGATATGAAGATTCTAATGTTTAAACCCACACTAATCCCATTATTTATTAGTATTTTCCTAGCTTATAGCGACATTTAAAGCAATAATACCCACCATTTGGCCCCAACAGGAACGCAAACGTCACCAAAGCAACATAAATCATGCAATTTTGTATCACCACACCTTCTATTGTTAATAGGCGTACCACAGTTAGTCATTAAAGTTATTCTGCCATGCAAATAGCAATTAGTCTCGCGTGTAATTTGTGTTATTCAAAGGTGCACTTTGTTGGTTAATACATCACATCATACAGTTAATTCAAATTAATATATAAATTGATTACGTCATTAGTATTTTCATGCAAAATAGAGAAGGTATACAAAACTTTGTTTTACCTGCTCCATCACCACAATCAGACAAACTCATGCTGTCATTTAAGACAGGAGCCGATATTAAGGATTTAATAGGCAGGGCACCCCTCCCTAAATTCTCTACACTCACTCTTACATCACAATGGGGACTACCACACACAATGGAACACTATAAGTGTGGGAACTGTATGCCATGTAAATAACGTCACAATACCAAACAATTTTTACTTTGTGACACCAAATTTGTTTTGCTATTTTTGGCCAACTTTAATTTTCATAACCTGGTCTATGTTATTTGGTCTCCCTGAGATATAATCTATATAGGCAGTAACTTATTCCGTGCTTAAGGCTACCCTCCACCGTTGAAGAGGCTGTGCAGCTTCCCACTTGTCTCTGTCCTGACACCTCTGATCCCTTCCTTCCTTCCCTCTATCTGGAGCCTGCAATCCTTTTTTGCCCCCTGCCCGAGTACCTGCTGATGACATGCACGCTGGTCTGATTTTCTTTTGTGGTAAGGTTGGCTGCGACTTCCCTGATTCTTGTGCTCTACACCTATGGAGGGACTACTCTCTACATTGAAGCAAAACCTTCCTGCAACACGTCTAAACCGCCGTGCATTCGCGGCAGCTTCCCACAAGCGAAACGAGCTCCGCAACCCCCCGCCTCCAATCTATCATCTGGTCTCGTCTTTGGCGATAATGCCTGCAACGGTGAGTATTTTTCACCTGGAGATTTTCTTTCCTTTTTGTAATTGTTAGTATCCCGCGTTGTTTGCTGAGTCAATTCAAACCCCCGTAGTGGAACCTGCTAATGTATACCCGTGTTCCGCTTATACTCCAGAGCAGGCAGAGAGCTCCCGTCTAGACCTTCTAGCCAGCCGCCATGTTCTTCCATCAAGTTACTGCCTTAGGACAAGGAAATAAGGTATCCCCCCCCCATTATTTCCCCAACCAACAGCGCGGCACCTCAACCAGCGCACACCACGCAGAGAAAAAAGAGGGAACATATTAATACCTTGGTCCCCCCGTTATCAGTTTCATCTAGGGAAAAGGGTAAAGCCTTTAAACCTAAAATTACCCCATCTCTGCGTTCCTTTTTTAAGGTACAAGCAAGGTTACCCTCTCCTCTTCCAGAACCTGACATTAGAGCACTGTTTCCCTTGGAAAAGGGGCCTGTATAGGAAGAGAATAACAGGGGCTCCGTGGGAGGTGATATCACGCTTACAAACAGATTCCAGGTCTTAGCGACAAGCGATCAGGAAATGTCTCAAGAAACGAACCAGACAGAATCTTTGACCCCGGAGGTACAAAATCAAGACGGTGCACAAGCTAAGTTTGGGGAGATACTTTTAACCCCAAATCAAAACAATGCTAGGACTTAAGTTAGCATGAGGCCTAGTCAACAGACGCCCGAAGAGGTTGAAGTGAATTCCACGATGGAGAAGTAGATGGAGGCCATGTTTTTAGAAATGAGAGAAAAGTTTGCCATTTCAGAGAGAACTCAGGGTAAAATTCAGGACTCCTGTGAGATATTAGAAGAGAAAATGACATCTTTGATGAACCGGGTGGCTGCAGTTGAGGTTTCATTGTAGATCTTGGCAAAGAGGTAGAGGAAAATCGAAAGGAAATAAAATCACTGAAATCAAGAGAGAAGGAACTCAGGGTTAAGCTGGAATCCTTGGAGAACAACGCACGGAGGAACAATTTGAGACTACTAAATATTCCAGAGGGGAAGGAAGGTGAGAATATCAAAAGTTTCTTAGTAAAACTACTCTGTGACTCAATCCCAGGTCTAGACCCATCAGGGTTAGAGAAAGATATACAAAGAGCACATAGTTACCCCTTCAGGAGTTCTGGGGTGAGATAGAACCCAAGAAAGATTTTTATTCATTTTCAATCATATTCCCTGAAGGAGAGGATCCTAGCAGAGGCGCTAAAAGCGGGTAATTACAAAAGAGATGACTGGTCGTTTAGGATCCGCTCCGACATTTCTAGAGCTACGCCAGATTATCAGTGGAAGTTGGGCAAGTTTATCCAAGACTTAAAATCAATGGGCGTAACAGTGCAAATACGCTTCCCTGCATCCTTAAGAGTCATGTGGCAAAATAGGATGCACAACTTTAGAAACCCAGAAGATGCGGAACTCTTTATAAAGCAGATTAAAACAAAGTAGTTGACGTAAACCGGAGTTAAATCCAGAGCAGGCAGGGTCTCGAAGGGCGAACGTGTTTCGCCCCAGGAGAGATGGGAGGGTTTTTCAGGGGGGATTGGGGGGGCGTGCATAGAATCTAATACATATTTTTCACAGGGGTAATGGGAGCAGATAGGGCAAAAAGAAAAAAAAGATTGCCCAAGTTTGTGGCTTAGTACGATTAAGGACAGAGGGAGTTTTCAGGGCCTAAATTCTAAATTTTAAAGATAGTTAATATATTATCTTGGAATGTCAATGGGCTGAGGGTCAGGAAGAGGAGACAAAAGATATTGGAGTATCTACGAGTGGTAGATAGCAAGGTCATTATTTTGCAAGAGACACACTTGGTAAAGGTGGAATGGGAGGAGGCGATAAAGAAGTTGAAATGGGTGGGGACCTCAATATGTACCAATCAAAACTATGAAGTTAAGGGAGTAGCTATCATTTTTAAGAAGGCAGCGAAAGCGGTAATACTGAAAGCCTTTGCAGACATTGGGGGAAGATGGGTTGCCGTTACAGTTAAGATTCAGGGGAAGACATATGTTATCGCTGGGTATTACGGCCCGAATATGGATGACCCCTTCCCGTTAAAATCTTTGCATAATCAATCATCTGTTGGACTCTATGGCTCCTATTATCTTGGCAGGAGATTTTAATATACTTTTAGACCCTGACAAGGATAGGTGGCCAAGTATAAAACCTTTTAGGGAGTCAAACCTGCCCCAAATGAGATCAATACTCAGATGCTGTATGCAGGATCTTGGCTTACAAGATTTTTGGAGAGAGAAGGGGGTGGGTCACCAAAAGTACATGTTTAAGAACAGGCGGCATGGCCATGCCTCAAGGATCGATTACTTTTTGGTAAATAAAGGAGAAAGTAGGATGGTTAGTAAGGTGGAACATCTGCCAGCACACTTGTCAGATCACTCTGCGATCTGTCTGTAATTTAAAGTGGGAAAAAGCAATCCCACCCCAAGATGGACATGGGATAGAACCTTATTATTAGATCCCCAAGTGAGGTTACAGCTGAAGGACATCATAAGGGAATATTTCCATATTAATGACAGGAGCTCTGCACCACAAATGGTCTGGGATGCGTATAAGGCCGTCATAAGGGGGAGATTAATCAGCATGGCAGCCTATACACATAAAAATACCAGGAGTAAAATAGGATCCTTGGAGGCTAGGCTGGCACAATTGGAAGAGCTGGTCAAGAGGCACAGTCAGGGGAAAGGGGTCCAGGGAATAAACTTGCTAGAAGAGGAAATGAAGGTGAAAAAGGAGGAGTTGTCTTGCCTTCTGGAGGAGATAGTTAGAAGAAGGTGAGAGACAAGTAAGTTGGTACCCTACAAATACGGCGAGGATTGTGGCAAGCTTCTGGTTTGGAAACTAAAAACAGTACAGAGCCAAAACAAAATTCCGGCCGTCAGGGCGGAGGGTCAAGGGGTGCTCAGATATGAGGAAAAGGAGATTGAGAAAGCCTTCACAGAGTTTTTCAAGACATTATACATAGAGGAGGTTGATGTATCAAAAGAGCAAGCAGAGAGGTATCTAGAAGACATGCCTATACCTACACTGCATATACCTACTGTTAGGATTTTGTCTCAGTTTAGGAGTAGTAAAGTTAGGAATAGTCAATAGTTTTGCCACTGCCTGATTCAACTTCCTCACCAATCTGTTCACCGCAAGTGTTGGCGCATTAACAGCCCACACCTGACGTGGAATCATTTCTGACTAGAATATAGTGGTGTCTGGCAGGGCCCTCCTCACCCATGAGAACATGGAGAAGAGTGCCTCTTTAACCACCCTCCAGCCCCCTAGGATCATGTCATTGCCCCCTGAATGAAACACCAGTACATCTGGGATGGGCATGCTCTTATTCAATGCACCCTGTAAATGGGACAAGAGATCCATCAAACGCTGCCCTCCCATCCCTATCCAGTGGTGGTTGATTCAATTTTTTCTCTGAGATCTCTTCACTTTGGAATTGCCAAAAAACTGCCCTGCTCTGCGTATAAAAGAAAGGCCACACCAGCATACCAGTGTCCGCTGCATCTTGACCACTGAATGGAAGTTAAAACAGAGTAGGAAGAGAAAACGTCATTATTCAAGGCACACCGCACACGCCGCTGTGACCCACAAGCCGTCTATGCTAATTGCAGCCTCACATACAGCTCAAAACATGATGACTTCCATCTGCCTACTTCTTTGATGGTTTCTGATGGGAGGCCTAACGCAGCTGCTGTTGTGGCCGGCCCATTGCGAGGTGAATGGGACATGAAATGGGTCGTCTCTTACTCCAGCAATGTCAGGGAGGGTTTGCATATCCGTGTGAACTAAAATCTGGTCAGGGGAGTTCTATCTGCATGCAACAACAGCCTAGCATCTCCACCCCCCAGGCCACATTTGTATGTAGGTCTGCATGAAGGTCACAGGACAGTAGACGGCCGCATAAACTTCTCTTAGCAGGACCCAAACTCCTTTCCCTAATGGGTCTATCTTTGACCTCCTCACCCTGACTTTCAACATGCATTCTGATATTATAGCATCTGCAATGCTAATTCTTCCCTCCTTATCCGCCTTTGATGCCCGTATGAGTTCAGATATTCGGGCCCCGAAGAATGCCAAGGAATACGCTAATTTCAGCAGCTGCGCCTCATAAGGGGATATGCAAACTTTAGGTAAAACCTTCAGAATACTTGACAGTCTCCTGGCGTCTATAGGTCTCCTGCCGTCTTTCACCCCTGTGGCCAAGCGTTCCCAACCCTTCATCGCCCGTCAGACCGTTGGATCCTTAGTTGGGTCTGCCACCCCTTCCAACCCTGCGAAGAAGGCAATCGCTGACAGCTGTCTCCTAACCAGGGAAATTGATTTCCCATTCTCTTTCTGATGGACTATGAATAGCAGCACCCCCTGTGGTGTACATTTCTCTGTTCTCCCTGCTCTTTTTATGACTGCTAAGTATAACTGCCATGCATTCTCATACATACTCTTAGTCTTGGGAGCAAGAGAAGCTGCTATCAGGGCGGGGGCAATGGGGCACCAAGCTTCCATAGTTCCTCCAGGAAATTCTCCATCTGATTGTCCGCCTGCGGCCATCGAGCTCTGAATTCTGTTAACTTAGAACGAGACAGGGCATCAGCTACTGCATTGTCCACCCCTGGCACATGTTTGGCAATGAAGTACACATTGCACTTGAGGCACCCCTGAATCAGTTCCTTAAGTAAGCGAAGTACCCATGGACATTTCGCCCTCTGATTGTTCCCTGCCATTACTGCAGACATACTGTCAGGCCAGAACACTATGCTCTTATTTTCTCGGAAGGTGTCCCAGAGATGTATTGCCACAATGATAGGAAATAGCTCCAGGAATGTTATGCTGCTTGTCAAACCTGTCTCGACTCACTCCGTCGGCCAGTGTTTCATGCACCACCTTGAGCCCATCACTGCCCCAAAACCTATACTGCCAGCTGCGTCCATGTAAAGCTCTAACTCTGCATTTGCCTTTCGCTAGTTGCTGCCAAAGCACCGATCCATTAAACGCCACCAAAAACTCCTTCCACGTACCCAGGTCTTCTTACACCTCCGCGGAGAGCCTAGTGTGGTGATGTTTTGCTTGTAAGCCGGACATCTCCCTGGCAATGCTCTTAGAAAAGGCCCTGCCCATGAGTATCCCCCGGAGCGCAAAATTCAATTGCCCCACCAGAACCTGAATCTGGTGCAAGGTAACCTTGCGTGCCTCTAGACATTCATCTATGGAGGCTTCAAAGGCTCTTACTATCTCCTGAGGGAGTCTGCAGAATCCGGCTATGGTGCCTATTTCAATGCCTAAGAAGGTTAGACAAGTCGCTGGGCCTTCAGTTTTTTCCTCCGCCAGGAGTAACCCCATTGCCTCTGCCAACTGTTGGTAGCCCAGCAGGGCCTTCCCACAAGCTGGCAAGCCAGGCACCCCCAGAAATAGGACATCATCTAGGTAATGCACCACATCTCGTGATGCCCAAAAATCTTGAACCGCCCATTCCAAAAAATGGCTGAATGTTTCAAACACTGCACATGCGATGGAACACCCCATTGACATACATAGCTCCATAAAGGAACTCCCCTCAAATGTAAACGTAGATGTAATATGAAAGCCAAATTTGAAACCTTGGTATTGCAGATGAACCTCTTGCCTCCGCTCATATCTACTGAGGAGGCGGGCCAAGACATGCAGGCATATAGGAGTGGGCAGTTTCTTATGATGACTGGGCATTGCGGCCCCTGTTCTGTCCGTGGGCCTGGGTATGATGCTCTTTGGGTTTTCCCACTTTCTTGAAGCACTTGTTCTCTGGGTGCCCTTGTGTTCCTCAGAAGGAACATATATGCCTGAACTTGCATGCAGATCCCGTACTGCATTCGTTTTTGTTAAAATGCCAGCAAGCTTGTTTCCTGTCCCTTGCTCTTTGTTCCCCCGAAAGGAGTGACCCGGCTGCACGGGCTTGCGAACTGGCACCGCTGAGTAGAATTCGGCATGCCATATGTTGATCTCCCTCTGATCCCATGCCACTTTCGGCCTTTCTGTCTTCATTTGCCCAAGTTTGTTGTCGTACTGCAGCTATGCCATGCCCTGGAATTTTGACGCCGCCCCGAGAATCATCTACAGGTAGCTTATCAGCTGGGCCGCCACTGCTGGGAACTTCTCTACCATGATTGCCGCGAATATAGCAAACCCAGTAACCCAATTCTTGATGGACCATTACACCCAAACTTTCTTCTGCTTGAATTTTCCCTCCTTACCTGCCCTGTTCTTCCCTGGGACCACTCCCACATTGACGAGGTCAAATACATCGACAAACTCACCCCTGAAAATCTTCTCTCTGGTTTCTGCTGGTACATGCCATGTAATACCTGCTGATGGGGCTACTGCAAGGGGGTCTGTGACAGAGGGTAATGCACCAGTACCTCCGTCGCTGGGGGCACTGGTGGGGCTGTTGGGGGTGTCCCCAACCCTGGTACCCCCGTATTGTTGATTCGTCCCTGTGATGTAGCAGCAACCTCCACAGGCAATTGTGCCACCCCCCGCTCCTGAACCCATACCTGTGCTACCCCACTGTCTTGATGTGCCACTAGCGGCGCTGGAGCCTGCATGATAGGTAGCACTGCTGCAGCTACCACCCTCTGCTGGCGCGGCTTGAGGTGTACTTGTTACTATTGGTGGTGCTATTTTAGAGTGTGCAGTGTTCTGTGGGTGCCCCCCAACAAGGAGGGGCACCCCATTTGTCTGACCCTTCTGCGCTGCAGTGCCAGAAGCCTGACTATTGACCGTGTTCAACAGGGGCTGGCCCGCCGCCACCGCCTCACCTGTGGTGCTCGCTACTGTGCCCCGTTCGTGCGTCTCCTGCTGCACATTCCTGTAATGTTCTGGCGTCCGCCTTATGCGTTTGGGCAATGGGGCCTCCTGCTGTGGGCTCGCTCCTGCCCCTTGAGTTGGCTCCCGTAAGGTCCAACCGATGCCGCCTTTCTGGCGACCTCCCATAGTGCCGACAGCGATCGAAATTCCTCCAGTGTCACTGAGGCCTCATTGCCGCCCCGTGCCCAATTTGGTGGCATCCTGATCACTATTGGATGGAAATAAGGTCTCCTCGCGGTCCCCATCTTTACTCCTTTACACCAGATCACCGGGTCACCGGAAATACTAACTATCCTAGTGCCGCCGGCGTCTACCCATTTAGCCGGTAATGTTCTGGACCCAGTCATTTCTAACCTTCCTCAAATCATCATGCGCTCCCCCGTCCCTCAGGCCTGGACAGACCATTTTTTGGTCATCTTCTCCCTACAATTTCCGATCAAAGTAGACTCTAGTTGCCCTTTGAAGGTTTTAAAGCGTGCCTGGCGTAAGCTCAATCCCGAGATCTTCTCTGCTTGGCTATCTAGCCATCAACCACAACTACCGGCATGCGCTGACGAAGCAAACCAGTGTTACCAGGAATGGCTGACGGCGGGCCTGGACACCCATATCCCTGCAAAATGGGGTAAGATAGGGCGCGGGCCATCCAACCCATGGTTCAACGATGCCCTTTCTGTAGCCAAAAAGGGCTGTAAAAAGCTGGAGCGTGATTGGAGGCGCACTTATGATATGACGGCCAAACTCAAATATCGATCAGCACTTAAGTCATACCATAAAGAGATCCGTAGAGCGCAGGCCGACTTTGTGGCCAATAAAATTATAGGGAGCTCCAACCCTACTAAGACAATTTTCTCCTTATTGGGCAATATGAAGAATTCCGGGAGTAATGGGGTTTCTCCAATCACCTCTAATAACCAGTGCAGCGTGTTAGCCACATATTTTATTAATAAAGTGGAATTGATTTACCAGGGACTTCCACAATCTCCTTCCCTGTCCGAAGAGTTGGATCCATCTGAGGGTGAGCCTCTAAATGGCCGAAGCTTGGGGGTATTCCCTCCCATCATGCCTCTGGAGTTTGCATCTTTATGCTCCAAAATCAAGTCAGGCTCTCCAGCGGACCAAGTGACTCCCACCTGGTTCCGTCTGCTGTATTCCTCCATCTCCGAACTGTGCCTTGACGTGGTCAATCGGTCACTATCTACGGCTTCTGTCCCCCGAGCCTGGAAACATGCCAAAGTCACCCCCCTTCTGAAAAAACCCTCCTTAGCCACATCCGACCCAGGTAATTTCCGTCCTATCTCGCAACTGCCTTTTCTAGCCAAAGTGACGGAGGCACACGTGAACTCCATCCTGGCAGGCTTTGTTGAGCAACATGCTTTATTTGACCCCTCTCAACATGGTTTCCGCCCTCGGCATAGCACCGAATCCGCACTTTTGGTGGTATCAGAAACCATTAAAAGTCATTTAGACGTAGGTGACTCTGCGGCCTTGATCCTATTGGATTTAAGTGCCGCATTTGACACTGTATCTCACAAAATTCTATTGAGACGTCTATGGGACATCGGGGGTCAGGGACTCCGCCTTGGCCCGGATTACATCTTTCTTGTCAGAGAGATCCTTTCAGGTCTTGGCTCCCCCCTTTTCCTCACAAAAATGTGCATTACACCAGGGAGTACCACAGGGTTCTATACTAAGCCCACTACTATTTAATTTGTATGTTAGCCCGTTGGCAGTTCTGGCCAAGAGAAGGGGGCTCTTATTGGTCTCATACACCGATGATACTCAATTAATGATCAGCTTCTCTAAGAAAAATTCTGCCCAAACTTAATAAATTCAGGGCTGATCTATCGGCTGTCTCCGACTGGATGGCAGCAAACTGCCTTCAGCTGAACTCCGGGAAATCCGAAATTTTGCTTTTCGGAAAAGACAGGGAGTTATGGACGGACCTTTTTTGGCCGGAACGCCTGAAGCCTGCCCCAGTCCCCAAGGACTCTGTAAAGAACCTTGGCATTTGGTTTGACCGTGGTTGGACCTTCGAAAAGCAAACTAAGCTTGTGGCCGGGGTCTGTTTTGGTCTCCTGCGGAGTCTCAGACCACTGCTTGGGTTCTTTCCCCCTTCGGTGCAGCAATCCATTATTCAATCGTCTGTTCTTGCCAGATTGGACTATGGGAATTGCCTCTACTTGGGAGCAACGAGGGCCAGCATAAACCGCCTCCAGAGGGTCCAGAATGCAGCAGCAAGGGTTCTGGTGTCACTACCTAAGTACTGCCCGGTTGCCCAGGTGCTTTCTAAACTCCACTGGTTGCCAGGGGGTAAACGCATTCAATTTAAAACACTATGTATTTCACACAAAATTTTAGCAAAGCTGGCCCCACCGGGCCTCCTCAGCCCACTTACTAGTCAAGCACCCTGGGCCACCATGCCTGAATTCTGGGCCCTCCCTGGCCACTGCTGTAGCAGTTAGGCCCCCCAACACACAACCCCAACATGCTCCCTTCAGCTTAAGGAACCATGCGAGCCTTTCCCATAAGCGGGAAACCTCACGGGCCTCTCCAGAAGTCCCCGTGTTTCCCGAATAACAAAACTATTTTTTTTTTTCACTTTTCCCGCGCTTGCCACCATACGGCCCCGGACTTCAGGTGCTGCCCCCCAAGTGGCTCTCAGTACTTCATATTGCCGAAATGCGCTGTTAATACCAGGCGCCCTCTCTACCGAAATTGACTCGGGGAATTCTCTCCGCCCCATGTTGCCGGTCCTCATTTTTGCGAGCGCGTCATGCTGCTACCGCAGCTAGCGCTTCTCGCTTCCTTTTGCCGAGGCATCCGCTCCACCCACCCAGGGTCCACATCGACCTACGCGCTAGTTTCACATTTCTTACTAACTGCTACGCTGTGAGGCCCTCTCACCTGGGTGCAGCCACGCGCCAGCCAGATAACCTGCTGCCGTTTCCGATCCGCTTGCATCCTGTGAAGAGAGGACAAAGAGGGCTTCCCCCTCTTGCCCCCCAGCTTTTATCCCTTTCTTGGGTAGGGGTCGCCTGTGCACCTTAGTGACGCGCTCAGCAGTCCTTTTGCGCTTTGGGCAATGCCCCCTTCATCTTTCCTGCCCGGAAGGTAACTGGGCTCCCGAACAAGATGCCACTAATGGCACCACGCCCCTAGGTGCGGGTGGTGCCTCCCAAGAGTCAAGCTCCACAGTACAGGCCTGGCTCTGGTACAACTTGAAGTCTTCTTGGACCCTCGATCTAAAATGAGCCAAGCTTTAATGTGGGTCATGTCTGCCACTCCCTCGCTACCATCACACGCTAAGGGCTAAAAACAAAACCTTTTTTGTTGAAAAGTAGAGAAAGAGGTAGCCATCTAGTGCGTGAATTGTAAAGTGTGAAGCCAGAAATTATTTTGTCCCGCTTGAACAAATGTGTGATCCTTGGCAAATGTTTTATTGTGGCTCCTGATATATAATTCCAGGGTGTGCACTGTAAAAAATAACCCGTTGTATTAAGTTGAAACACTTCCGCAAGTTAAAGAAGTGCATTTTTAGTTTTAAAAAGACTTTCATGGTTTCACATGATGATTGTTGCATTATTTAAACGCCAACTATTTTCACGGTTCACCTCGTGTTCGGCCTCTTAAAGGCAAGCTAGACCCTAGGCTCGGTTCTTTCTGTTGATTTTCTGGCTCGATCATCTGTGTGACTGTGGGGTTTGCACTCTAACTAGTAAGCATGCCCGGACGTTTAGTGTAGTTTCATGCTTCCGACTGTAAGCGTGAGCCTTCCATTTATAGTGTGTTCATTGCTGCCTGCTGGAAAACGGCAGAACCATCTACAACCTGTGACTGGAGGCTGGTATATAGCTACGAGTACAATTGCCGTAGTCGCATGTGAATAGACTGCGTTGCTTTTGAAGGTTCTTATGTATGCATCTTTACTACTCAGGATTAACCTAGCAAATATTAACATTTACCTGGGCATGCAAGAGGTTGTGCCAGCTACATCTTTTGATGAGAGGAAACAATTTAACACCACCTTAACTGCTACATGCCGGGGTATTTGTTTATAAGTCATACGTCCACGAGATGCACTTATTCTGGGTGTGGTTGCCAGAATGTAAATGTTTTCGTTTATTTATGGAGATATATACACATTTACCTTGCAAGTAGTGGTGGGACTGCTTCACAGTACATGATCACAAATGTATTTTACCCGGTCACAATTGTTTACGTACTGTTGGCTTCAAGTTGATGAGTTTGGAAAATCATACCATTAAGTATGGGTAGCTTCTTGAAGCAATCTTTAACCATTAATGTGTATTTTTTCATTGCCATACAGGTAAACCCATCGGCCCTGCTGAGAGATGATTTCTGTTAAAGAGATATAACGTCTGCATGTACCTTGCACAATGGATTCTTATTGGCGGTCCTAGTTATGAATGCAATGTATTTGCTAATAAATATCTTTCAGACTTTGACACATTGAAGCATATTTGGGCATTTTTCCATAAAGGTCTAAAACTATAGGGGCGCCCTAGTAGGGTTGTATGAGGAAAGAAGTTGAGTAGCCCATTCTGTTACCAGGGGATATCCATTGCAGGAAGCACATCAGAGGACACAGTGCTTGCAGAGAGACTCAAATACAAATCCGAAGGTGATATGTTGACTGTAGTGTGGTCACTTACGCCAGACACATGGTAAGCTTTCTTCTACGTCTGCATCTGTTCTTTTCAATACAGTATTGCTAATGCTAAACTTACCAGCTCGATCAACCCTTGTTGACCCTGCACCCTTTGGAAACACAATATCCGTATGTCAAATTCTAGTAGTGTGTTGTAAAGTGTAGGTTCTGTACTCTAATAACAAAGAGGCAGGGTGGGGGGATCGGGTCAGAGGAAACTAACTGCAAATGTTTCAGCGAAAATAAGGACTGGGGCTCGAAAGTGCTCTTACTCTGCTACAAGCTATAACACCAACAATGATGATGGGAATGTAGCAGTTTCTGTTGCAATACCATTCCTTGGATGGAAACCCTTTCATATCAATACTCGTTGGATCTTGGCCTTCAACTTCACTCTGTCAATAAACAAGATGTGTTTTTGCAGACATCTAGATGACATATATGGCATTGCTGAAACTTAAAAAATGAAAGCATGTGAAGGCTACTCACTGCTCTGTGCATCTTGTGTAGGCAACTGTTTCACAGTGTGCAGTAGAAAGTGGTGTTTGGGATCGACTGATGCTCCCTTGCTCTGAAACCCAGCTAGTACCAAATTAATCAACCTAGCTATGTCGGCTAAACAATCACACAGCTTACAATGATGGTCTATACATACGCACAACACTTTGATCAACTGACAGTACTAGACAAACCCAACTCTGCTTTCTTCAGCACTGCACAGAGTAACAAATGTCTAGTACACTGGTTCTCATGGGCTGTGGGAATGAACACCGCTGATACCGCATCGTTTGTACAGCAATGGCACTAAGAACCAAGAGCACACAGTGTGGCTTCAAAGGTGCAACACTTGCCATCTGGTCCAGTTTGCTAAGTGACAGCTGGGAAACTGTGTGTTTACAATGCTGTCAACACAACGCGCTTCCATTACAAAGCAGTCGTTACATGTTAACCCATTCGCGGCCAGGCCTTTTCCCCCTCCTGTGCCATGCCCTTTTTTGGCTATTTGGGGTAGTGCGCGCTGAGGCCCCTGTAACTTTTTGACCACATAAGGTATCCACGCCAAATTTGCGTACTTTTCTTCCAACATCATGGGGATTCTGAAGGTACTCAGGTTTTGTGGATTCCCCTGAAGGGGTCACAGAAATGAGCCAAAATACTGCAAACTTTAGTTTTTTGGGGGGAAAATTGGAAAAACGGGCTGCAAATGAAAGCATCTGGGTTTTTCCCTGCAAGTGTTATCAAAAAAGGGTTTGTGAGGCTGAAATCACCATTTTCCCAGCTTTTAGGGGATACCAGACTTTTGTCAGAAACCCAACATTTTTTACACAGTTTTGGCATTTTTCTGGGACATAGCCTATTTTTGCTATTTTTTGTGCTTTCGACCTCCTTCCAGTTAATGGTAGAAATGGGTACAAAAGCAATAATGGATCCTGGAAAGCTATACATTTTAGAGAAGTAGACAAAATTCTGAATTCAGCAAGGGGTCATTTGTGTAGATCCATCAAGGTTTCTTTATAGAAACTAACAGTTACATATAGGATAAATTGAAAATTTGTTGAAAAAAAGCGCCTTTAGTGGCAACGTTTTCACTTGTAACTTCTTCTAATTATGACAGCTCTTTGAAAGCAATATACCGTTACATCCGCTGGACATTACTGGTTGTGGGGATATATAGGACTTGTAGGGTCACCACGAACCCGACGAACCCAGAGCGAAAAACTGAGCAGCGACTTGCAATGGTTTTTTATTATGTACCGGGTATATAGTAATTATTCTGTAAAAATGTGTACATGGAAAAATCGGTATGAAAGACACCTATGTATTTCTGAAATGGGAACAAAATTTAGAGTTTATAAACAGTAGATATTTGCACATTTCCGAATTTGGGATTACTCATACTAGCATGAGAATTATCAGTCATTTTTTAGAATGACTTCTTTTTTACACAATGTCTTTCATTTGGAAGGCAGAAATGCATCGAAAGTCAATAGGTAATAACAGTTCCTTTACAAATCTGAATTACCCTAAGTCTCCCCATAAAAATGGTACCTCACTTGTAGGGGTACGCATAGTGCCCACAACAGGAAATGGTTCAAAACCCAACGTGAACACACCACATTTTCACAATGCAAAATTACCCTTTTTTAGCAAAGTGCCTAGCTGTAGTTTTTTAAATCTAGCTCTGCCGGCACCCAGGGAAACCTAGCAAACCTATACATTTTGAAAACTAGACACCCAGGGGAATCCAGGATGGGGTGACTTGACTGCCTCCCACCAGGTTCTGTTACCCAGAATCCCTTGCAAACCTAAAAACTTGCCAAAAAAAACACTTTTTCCCCACATTTCTCTGGTGGAAAGTTCTGGAATCTGCATGGATCCACAAATTTCCACCCACCCCGCGTTCCCCAAAGTCTTCCAAGAAAAATGGTACCTCACTTGTGTGGGTCAGCCTAGTGCCCGCGACAGGAAACGGCGCAAAACACAACGTGGACACACCTTAATTTTGCTGTGAAAAATTACCCTTTTTTGGCAAAGTGCCTAGCTGTAGTTTTTTAACCATAGCTCTGCCGGCACCTAGGGAAACCTAGCAAACCTATACATTTTTGAAAACTAGACACCCAGGGGAATCCAGGATGGGGTGACTTGACTGCCTCCCACCAGGTTCTGTTACCCAGAATCCCTTGCAAACCTAAAAGATGGCCAAAAAAACGCATTTTCCCCACTTTTCTCTGGTGGAAAGTTCTGGAATCTGCGTGGATCCACAAATTTCCACTCACCCCACGTTCCCCAAAGTCTTCCGAGAAAAATGGTACCTCACTTGTGTGGGTCGGCCTAGTGCCCGTGACAGGAAACGGCGCAAAACGTAACGTGGACACACCTCAATTTCACAGCGAAAAATGACCCTTTTTTGGCAAAGTGCCTAGCTGTAGTTTTTGAACCATAGCTCTGCCGTCACCTAGGGAAACCTAGCAAACCTATACATTTTTTAAAACTAGACACCCAGGGGAATCCAGGATGGGGTGACTTGACTGCTTCCCACCAGGTTCTGTTACCCAGAATCCCTTGTAAATCTAAAAATTTGCAAAAAAAAACACATTTTCTCCACGTTTCTCTGGTGGAAAGTTCTGGAATCTGCGTGGATCCACAAATTTCCACTCACCCCGCGTTCCCCAAAGACTTCCGAGAAAAATGGTACCTCACTTGTGTGGGTCGGCCTAGTGCCCGCGACGGGAAACGGCGCAAAACTTAACGTGGACACACCTCAATTTCACAGCGAAAAATGACCCTTTTTTGGCAAAGTGCCTAGCTGTAGTTTTTTAACCCTAGCTCTGCCGGCACCTAGGGAAACCTAGCAAACCTATACATTTTGAAAACTAGACACCCAGGGGAATCCAGGATGGGGTGACTTGACTGCCTCCCACCAGGTTCTGTTACCCAGAATCCCTTGCAAACCTAAAAAATTGCCAAAAAAAACACTTTTTCCCCACATATCTCTGGTGGAAAGGTCGGGAATCTGCATGGATCCACAAATTTCCACCCACCCCGCGTTCCCCAAAGTCTTCCGAGAAAAATGGTACCTCACTTGTGTGGGTCAGCCTAGTGCCCGCGACAGGAAACGGCGCAAAACACAACGTGGACACACCTTAATTTTGCTGTGAAAAATGACCCTTTTTTGGCAAAGTGCCTAGCTGTAGTTTTTTAACCATAGGTCTGTCGGCACCTAGGGAAACCTAGCAAACCTATACATTTTTGAAAACTAGACACCCAGGGGAATCCAGGATGGAGTGACTTGACTGCCTCCCACCAGGTTCTGTTACCCAGAATCCCTTGCAAACCTAAAAGATGGCCAAAAAAACGCATTTTCCCCACATTTCTCTGGTGGAAAGTTCTGGAATCTGCGTGGATCCACAAATTTCCACCCACCCCACGTTCCCCAAAGTCTTTCGAGAAAAATGGTACCTCACTTGTGTGGGTCGGCCAAGTGCCCGTGACAGGAAACGGCGCAAAACGTAACGTGGACACACCTCAATTTCACAGCAAAAAATGACCTTTTTTTGGCAAAGTGCCGGGCTGTAGTTTTTGAACCATAGCTCTGCCGTCACCTAGGGAAACGTAGCAAACCTATACATTTTTTAAAACTAGACACCCAGGGGAATCCAGGATGGGGTGACTTGACTGCCTCCCACCAGGTTCTGTTACCCAGAATCCCTTGTAAATCTAAAAAATTGCCAAAAAAAACACATTTTCTCCACATTTCTCTGGTGGAAAGTTCTGGAATCTGCGTGGATCCACAAATTTCCACTCACCCCGCGTTCCCCAAAGTCTTCCGAGAAAAATGGTACCTCACTTGTGTGGGTCGGCCTAGTGCCCGCGACAGGAAACGGCGCAAAACATAACGTGGACACACCTCAATTTCACAGCGAAAAATGACCCTTTTTTGGCAAAGTGCCTAGCTGTAGTTTTTGAACCATAGCTCTGCCGTCACCTAGGGAAACCTAGAAAACCTATACATTTTTTAAAACTATACACCCAGGGGAATCCAGGATGGGGTGACTTGACTGCCTCCCACCAGGTTCTGTTACCCAGAATCCCTTGTAAATCTAACAAATTGCCAAAAAAAACACATTTTCTCCACATTTCTCTGGTGGAAAGTTCTGGAATCTGCGTGGATCCACAAATTTCCACTCACCCCGCGTTCCCCAAAGTCTTCCGAGAAAAATGGTACCTCACTTGTGTGGGTCGGCCTAGTGCCCGCGACAAGAAACGGCGCAAAACGCAACGTGGACACACCTCAATTTCGCTGTGACAAATGACCCTTTTTTGGCAAAGTGCCTAGCTGTAGTTTTTTAACCATAGCTCTGCCGGCACCTAGGGAAACCTAGCAAACCTATACATTTTTTAAAACTAGACACCCAGGGGAATCCAGGAAGGGGTGACTTGACTGCCTCCCACCAGGTTCTGCTACCCAGAATCCCTTGCAAACCTAAAAAATTGCCAAAGAAAAACACATTTTCCCCACATTTCTGTGGTGGAATGTTCTGGAATCTGCATGGATCCACAAATTTCCACCCACCCCGTGTTCCCCAAAGTCTTCCGATAAAAATGGTACCTCACTTGTGTGGGTCGGCCTAGTGCCCGCGACAGGAAATGGCGCAAAACGCATCGTGGACACACCTCAATTTCGCAGTGAAAAATGAACCTTTTTTGGCAAAGTGCCTAGCTGTAGTTTTTGAACCCTAGCTCTGCCGGCACCTAGGGAAACCTACCAAACCCACACATTTCTGAAAACTAGACACCCGGGGGATTCCAGGGAGGTATGGCTTGCGTGGATCCCCCAACGTTTCCTTACCCAAAATGCCCTGCAAACCTCACATTTAGCTGAAAAAATCACCTTTTTCACACATTTTTGTGTGGAAAAGTTGTGGCATCACCGGGCTGACACAAATTTCCTACCACCCAGCGTTCCCCCGGGTCTCCCGATAAAAACGGTGCCTTACTCGTGTGGGAGGCCCAAGTACCCGCGACCTGGTTTTGCAAGGGGGATCACCTGGGTTTTTGGCCCGGTGCTCGGTGGCCACCTAGAGGAACCTACCAAACCCACACATTTCTGAAAACTAGACACCCGGGGGATTCTGGGGAGGTATGGCTTGTGTGGATACCCCAACGTTTCCTTACCCAGAATGCCCTGCAAACCTGTGTGAAAAAAGGTGATTTTTTCAGCTAAATTTGAGCTTTGCAGGGCATTCTGGGTAGGGAAACCTCAATACGTTTTGGGCCCTTGCCTGTCGCGGGTACTTGGCCCTCCCACACGAGTGAGGCACTGTTTTTATCGGGAGACCCGGGGAAACGCTGGGTGGTAGGAAATTTGTGTCAGCCCGGGCCAAAAACTCATAGGACCCCCTTTGCAAAACCAGGTTGTTTTGTGTTAGGTAATTTTGATGTCTCCTCAATAGGTTTTGGGCCCTTGCCTGACGCGGGCACTATGCCTGCCCACGCAAGTGAGGTACCATTTTTCTCTGAAGACTTTGGGGAACGCAGGGTGGGTGGAATTTTGTGGACCCACGCAGATTCCAGAACTTTCCACCACAGAAATGTGAGGAAAATGTGTTATTTTGGACACATTTTTAGGTTTGCAATGGATTCTGGGTAACAGAACCTGGTGAGAGACAGTGAAGTCACCCCATCCAGGATTCCCCTTGGTGTCTAGTTTTAAAGAATGTACAGGTTTGCAAGGTTTGCCTACGTGCCAACTGCGCTAGGGCCCAAAATCCACAGGTATGCACATTACTAAAAGAAATTCAGAGCCCAGTGGCTTTCTGCCACCCTGGGGGGGAATCGGGGAAGGGTGTTTCATCGTGATATGCCCCTAAAGGGGCAGAAAGACTGTGGTTATTTTTTGTGGGGGTGGGGGCATTGGTATGACCATTTTGGGTAGCCCCCACGCATAAAAAAAGCCTGCGTACTCGCTGGTGCCTAGTGGGCTTTCTGCCCCCCCAGGGGGCAGAACAGGGGCCAATGCCACCATCTGCCCTCCCGGGGGGAGCAGAAAGACTGGAATTTCTCTGGGGGTGGGGTGGGGTATTGTCATGCCCATTTTGGGGAGCCCCTACACTAATAAAACAAAAAAATCCATGGTTTCTAGTGGGCATTCTGCGCACCCAGGGGGGGGCAGATTGGGGGCTACAGCTCCCATCTGCCTCCTGGGGGGCAGAAAGACTGCCATTTTTGTGGGGGGGAGGGTGGGGGCATTGGCGTGCCCGTTTCGGGCAGCCCACACCCTAAAAACAATTGCGCAAAAAAAATCCCTGCTGTTTAGTGGGCTTTCTCCCATCTGCCCCCCAGGGGGGCAGAAAGACTGTAATAATTGGGGGGTGGGGCGGCGGCATGGGCCTGCCCGTTTTGGGCAGCCCCCACCCCTGTTTTTTAAATTTTTTTATTCCCTGGTGTCTAGTGGTCTTTTTGCCCCGCCTGGGGGCATATTGGGGGCCAATGCCCCATCTGCCCACCAGGGGGGGCAGAAAGGCTGTAATGGTGGCGGGTGGGTGGAGGCATTGGCGTGAAAACTGAAAACAAATCCCTGGTGTATAGTGGGCTTTCTGCCCCCCAAAGTGGCAGATTAGGGGCCAATGTCCCATCTGCCCCCTGGGGGGGGCAGAAATACTGTGATAATTGGGGGGTGGGGTGGGGTGGGGGCATGGGCCTGCCCGTTTTGGGCAGCCCCCACCCCTATTTTTTTTTTTTTACAATTCCCTGGTGTCTAGTGGTATTTTTGCCCCACCCCGGGGGGGCAGATTAGGGGCCAATGCCCCATCTGCCCCCCACGGGGCCAGAAAGGCTGTAATGGTGGTGGGTGGGTGGGAGCATTGGCAGAAAGACTGTGATTATTGGGGGGTGGGGTCGGGACAAGGGCCTGCCTGTTTTGGGCACCCCCCACCCCTATTTTGTTTTTATTTTGTATTCCTTGGTGTCTAGTGGGCTTTTTGCCCCCCAGGGGGGCAGATTGGGGGCTACTGCCCCCATCTGCCCCCCAGGGGGGGCAAAAAGACTAAATTGTGCCAAAATTATTTGGGGGAAGCAAAGGCCCTTGCCCAAGGGGCCGCTCCCCCCTCCCTGGTGTCTAGTGGGTGGATCCCTGCTTGGGGATCACCCTCCTTTGGTGATCCCCAAGCAGGGATCCACTGGGGAGGGGTACCATTGGAAAGGGGAGATTCTCCCCTTTCAACGATACCTCTCTCGTCTTTCTACGTGCTCGGGGGGCTGAGATTGGGTAATCTGATAATGTGCTGCATGGCTAAACACTTATAAGACCCAAAGGCGAGACCTATTGGCAATGCCAATGCTTTTTTGTTTTTACCAGTTGGTTATATACAGCCAATCTGGTTTGAGTCGGGCACAAATTTACAATATTCCTGCTGCAGTTTTGTAGTTTCCTCCTTTCTGCCAACACATGCATGCTACACAGTGCAGTCTATTTATTTGAGAACGAGCACAGCAGCTTGGTGACCATGTGCTTGTATTCAGAATCCAGCCCCTACTGCGCTGATGTGAGTATTGTTGTCCACTGGATGGCAACATAACATTGTGTTGCTTATTTTTATTTCACTCCCAATGGCTCACGTTGATGCGTCTATTTATTTAGAACAGAGACCAAGTGTAGGACGCTGGCGCTGTATATACTATATCAAAGTAAGGTATAGTGTGCACAGAGTCCAGTGGATCCTAAAAGGTAGGCAGAGGTTAAAGTAGACAGTACCTCACTCTCTATTTTTGGTAGTGTGGGTGAGCAGTAAGGCCTTATCAGACAGTAGTGCTGATCATTTATTGTACAACTTAGGCAAGAAATGATTTCACACACTCAAGGACTGAACTCCAATCATTTGGTTTGTATAAAAATATTATTTATTTTTATTTATTGTCTAGAATCAAGGCAGGCCTGGTACAAGTAAGTATAAAAATACTTTGCAAGCATATGCAATTTACATATAGTTCAGAAGTAGTGAATTAAAATGTATTTGTATTTGCAAGTAGTCAGAATTACTTTGTAATCACTCTTCTTACGCAGCCAGGTATCTCTAGATGCAAGGCTGGTGCATTTCCTGATGGAAAGAAAAATTAGACAATGCGTTTTGCAAACGTAATGAAGATTACAGTACTACTCATGAGCCACATTTAGTCCTGAGAAGGCAGAGCTGAGTTTACGGGTCCGTGGGAAAGATTTGGTCAAATGGGCACTCGGGTCACACCGCCAGTGGCACAGAGGTGGCTGGATGCAGGGACCCCATGTTAGCCAATGGGCTAAACACGGCTGTGCGATTGGGGACTGCAGCGAGCAGGCCACCAGCTTGGGGAACAAAATCTCATGTAGTCGAGGTCAGTACTGTAGGGCCCAATGGCCAACACAAAAACTACACCAAAAGCAGCACAGGGGCGGCCTGGTGTAGGATGCAGTATTGGCTGATGCTACAGATTCGGTTGTGGTTCCCTCGGAGTCAGTCAGCTGCTGATCAGTAAATGTGACCTTTTGGAGTCATCATCCTGTGGCCGCAAGCGTTCGGTGACAGAGTCAGTCGGACAGTCGCAGTTGCTCTTTCTAGAATGCTTCGGTTACGGAGTGGATTTGGGTGTCGCCTTTGTTCGCGGTTGAGGGGACTTTTCAGTTGGTGGCTGCAGGTCTGTTGTGGGAGCTTTTTGAAGTTCAGGGGTCACTGGGATCCAAGTTAGGATCACTGGGAGGACCTCCTTAGAAAGTTGGTTCACTCGGGTTAGGGGCACCAGGAGCAGAGTGATGGAGACTCACGGAGTCAGCCAGAGTCAGTGTTGGTTACCTTTGAGCAAGTCTGGTGCTCACGGGAGCCAAAGTCCTTTTTAGTCGCAAAGGCAGGGCAGGTTCTCCAGGTTTTCAAGGAATGCTGGCTGCAGGACACACCTAGGTTCTGTTGAAAGTGTCTGAGGTCGGGACAGGATGGTAGACCTAGGGCCAAGTCAGTTGGTGTCCTCCTTTTCTTCTCCTCACACGGCTGTTCAGTCCCTCTGCTTCTCGCTTCTTCTTTTCGGCTCTGGTCTGAGGTGGCAAGGTTCAGGGTTGCCCCGAAATGCTAGATTTCAGGGCATTTACAGGTAGATGCAGGTCGGGAACAATGGATCCCTTCCATGGGGTGAGTGCACCCCCCAATCTACCACTCTCCAGTGGGAGTGGGCATAAGTCTCACTCTGGTTGGCTGAGCCCCCCCATCTGCAAGATGCCGTGGACTGAGAGCTGTGCTTTACCTCACCTCCCCCACCTGAGGAGTGGGATTGGCAAAGTTGAACACACCTGTCCTCCTAACATGGTTTACCCGCTCATTCTCCTGCCCAAAGTGGGGGTCAGAACCAGTGGGGGCGAGTTGCTGTGAGCAGCAAAAGGCTGGGGTGATCTCACAAAGGTATGCTCAGACGTGAGTCCCGTGCTCTCCATGCCACTGGAATCAAGCTATGCTGGCTGAAGAGGGGTGAAACCCGAAACCGGTCCTAGGATGCTTGTTTCCAGTCCAGGGAGGACCTGGCCTGGCAGTTCGGGCTGGACTGTTCCCATTGGGCACAGGGTCAAGACTGATTTGCATATGGCTGGGTCCAAACTGGAATGGCATGGTGAGCAAAAAAACGATGGATTTAGGCCCAGATCTCTGTACTGGGGTGAATGTATGACATTTTTCTGCATTCTGTCCATCAATAGTTCTTTTTGCATTTGTCACCCCGAGTGGGACGGGTATGCTCAGACGTGAGTCCCGTGCTCTCCATGCTACTGGAATCAAGCTATCCTGGCTGAAGAGGGGTGAAACCCCGAAACTGGTCCTAGGATGCTTGTTTCCAGTCCAGGGAGGACCTGGCCTGGCAGTTCGGGCTGGACTGTTCCCATTGGGCACAGGGTCAAGACTGATTTGCATATGGCTGGGTCCAAACTGGAATGGCATGGTGAGCAAAAAAACGATGGATTTAGGCCCAGATCTCTGTACTGGGGTGAATGTATGACATTGTTCTGCATTCTGTCCATCAATAGTTCTTTTTGCATTTGTCACCCCGAGTGGGACGGGTCTGCTCAGACGTGAGTCCCGTGCTCTCCATGCTACTGGAATCAAGCTATCCTGGCTGAAGAGGGGTGAAACTCCGAAACCGGTCCTAGAATGCTTGTTTCCAGTCCAGGGAGGACCTGGCCTGGCAGTTCGGGCTGGACTGTTCCCATTGGGCACAGGGTCAAGACTGATTTGCATATGGCTGGGTCCAAACTGGAATGGCAAGGTGAGCAAAAAAACGATGGATTTAGGCCCAGATCTCTGCACTGGGGTGACTGTATGACATTGTTCTGCATTCTGTCCATCAATAGTTCTTTTTGCATTTGTCACCCCGAGTGGGACGGGTATGCTCAGAAGTGAGTCCTGTGCTCTCTCTGCCACTGGAATCAAGCTATCCTGGCTGAAGAGGGGTGAAACCCCGAAACCAGTCCTAGGATGCTTGTTTCCAGTCCAGGGAGGACCTGGCCTGGCAGTTCAGGCTGGACTGTCCATCAATAGTTCTTTTTGCAGATCTTACAAAGGTGGCAGGCCTTTGACGCTTCCCCCTCGTGGACCCTGACCATCCTGGGGAAGGAGGCTTGGCACCTAGTCCCAGGATGTGCTTTGTTTCAGGACCCTGAGAGCGGGGAATCTTGTCCCAGGGGTCCAGAAATATGTCTGGTGGTCTGGTGGTGGCAGCGGGTGACTAGCCACTCAGACAGGACACTAGTTAGGTTGTCTTTCAGGGGCATCTCTAAGATGCCCTCCAAGTGCACGTTCGTTAAATCCGACACTGGCATCAGTGTGGGTTTAATGCGCTGAGAGGTTTGATACCAAACTTCCCAGTTTTCAGTAAAGCCATTGTGGTGCTGTGGAGTCCGTAATGACAACCTCCCAGACCATATACTCTTTATGGCAATACTGCACCTACAATGTCTCAGAATTGACTTAGACACTGTAGGGGCACAGGGCTCATGTACCTGTACCCTCACCACTGGTATACTGCACCCAGCTAGAGGGGTGACTTATCTATGTCAGGACAGTGGGTTGTAGGCATGGCACACAGGGATGTGTGCCATGTCGACTCTTCACTTTGTTCTGCACCATAACACGCAGCCTGCAAGGGCAATGTGTGTGTGTGTAAAGGTACAGGGTCTCTAAGGGTGGCACAAGAAGTTCTCCGGCTCTTAGAGGCCTTCCCTGGCCACATTGCCCTTGGTACCTATGGTAACTATTACAAGGGTCGTACATGTGGCCAGAGAGTTGTCAATTGGGTTTTGCAACAGTACAGTTTTAGGGAAAGAACATAGGTGCTTGGTACCTGATTGGCAGGGGCCCAGGGCACACTCAGTCGAAGTACATCCACATTTAGGCAAAAAGTGGGGGCAACCATGCAAAAAGGGGCACTTTCCTACACCAAGGCCTAGCAAGTTTTTATTGCTTGCCCGTCGGTGGGCGAGAAATCTTTTCTGTTGACTCTTTTCTTATGTTTATTTATCACTCTATTTTTAACTTGGATTCATATGTGGTGTTTTTAGGTCTCGCCTGAGCCAGCGCATGCGCTGCCTGGTGAGACATTTAGTAGCTGCTTTGAAAAGTGCTACTTTTCCGGCCACCAGCTTGCTAGAACGCGCACAAGAGCGCGCAACGTGCACAGCTGGCATTTGGCTTCTTTGACAGGGCGCGTGAATGCTTTCCCCTACCCCCTCCATTTTCCGACTCCCTTCTCGAGCGCAGCGATGCAAAGGTACGTTTGCGTGCGTCTCTCACAGCTACAGTGCCTCCTTGTTTTATATGCTTGTTCTATACAATAAGGCACCCATTACCATCTAAACTAATGAACAAACACCCACATACTTGAATACCTGATCACACCGCGTGACGCCACCTTTACAAACACATTGTATAATATGTGTCTACTTTTGCCGTTTTATTATAAACTGTATATGTTTGAGCTGCAGCATAATGTGCGGGGAGCGGGGCGGCCAGTCTCACATTGTATTTTTGGATAGATGGTCGGATTGTAGATATTTACACTGCCCCAGATATTTCTTGCTCTCTCTGCAACTGGAAGTCCAGGAGGAGGTACCGCGCACGAAAGACAGGATTAATCAATCTCTCTCTCGCTCTCCCTGCACTCTTCCTTCAGCCGTGCTCCCCCTCTTTCCGGCCTCCCCTTCCCTCCCCTCTAAAGGAGCACACACTTTAGCTCCTTCTTAGCTCTTCCCCCTCCCCCTTTCACCAGCCACATTTATTTGCTTCCCTCTCTACCCCTCCCTCCACCGTCCTTCATTCTTTGTCTTTCCTCCCACATCTCTCTATCCCATCCCCTCCCCCTGCTGCTCTCTGTCTTATCTCCTCCTTTATCTCTTCTTCCTCCCAGCACTGAAAGCTCTCGTGACCCCGTCACTTCCCTCGTGCCCGCTCCCTCCTGTCACCCTGATATCTATTGTCAGTCCCCGCGCTCACATCATTCACCTGTCTCTGCCCGCCTTTTCTTCTCACGGTCTCTTCGTTCTATCTCCAACTTTTACGAAGAGCTACCTCCCTTCCTGCCCTCTTCCTGCAGCTTGCCTCTTCCTCCCCCGCCATGATAAACTGTTGTTTTCCATGATCTGCAGAGTAGCATCGCCTGGCCTTGCCTCTCACTCTGATTTTTTGTCTAGTTTCACTGGTGCAAAGTGTGTCTGTGCATCTCTCTTGTCAAGCTTTAAGTGCGTTTCTGCACTGTCGCCCACGGCTATGGCCGTCCTGTTTCCAGAGCACAATTTTCACCATTGTATGTCCAGTTTGTAGGTAAACTACTCCCTGTTGGTGCCGACTACCGAGTTAGTTAATTATTCCTACGTTTGTTCTATACTTTCCCCGTCCTCTCTAGCTCTTCACTTCATCATGCTCATCTCTTATTTTCTTACCCTTTGTTTCAACCTTTTTTTAGTTTTGTCTTCATTCTTCTCCCATCTTTTTCTTGTTTTGCATTTTCTCGTGCATCAACAAATACAACACTCTCATTAATTACATTTGTTTAACTACTCTCACACAAACATGTCTAGGCGCTGTAGCTGGTACTGCTAGGAAGAATTCATGCACGTCCTAAGACAAAAATAGTTTTACACTAGGTTTAGGTTTAAAATTAGCATGTTGGTTGCCAGTTAATCACATTTTATAGGATCTCGTAATCCCTCCTTTCATCTGTTCTCTTCTGGCCTCTGCACTGTATCTCTCCTTCGTGCTGCCCTCTTTGGTCAGTTAAACCTCTGCCCCCCTCTATTTTATGTCTAGCGGATCCCGCCATGGATGAGTCCTGGCTCTCTCCTCCATGCTACTGCAGTATCTCATTAGGTGACATGCCTCTGTGCTCATTTGCCGCACTGCATCCTCAGATTAGGGAACGGGGTCTTTCAATTTCTTTCGAATTCAGAACCTCAAACGTTTTGTTTTGGCTTTCTCTCTCCACCGATTCTTATTTTGTTGAGAATGCTATGGGCCTACTTGTTCTTTAATATACATGGTCTCAAAGCACACCACACATCAGTTCTCTATCACATGCCAGTAATGACGTGTATATTTTGAGGTCGAGCCTAGTGCAATTATTTTCATGCAGGCTTTATTGTTTTGCAGGCCGTCTCTACCCGTCCCTTCTACCCCACACACATTAAATGGTTCCTTACCTTCTGTAAAAAAAAAGAGTGTAGTAATTGTATAGCTCTTCAATCCATGGCAACACAGGACCCAGTTTGAGACTAGGTTCCCTACTGCAAAAACCTATGCTGGCTAAGTCAACATTTTTTGGTTTATTTATCATTGCACACTATTGTTCTCAATCTTTCACCAATCATTAACACTGACCTACTCACTTGAAGCGCTTACTTTTGTTTGTACAGTTTTCTGTACTTGTATATTTGTTGGCGTTAATGAATGTTTTCCAAGGATGGTACCTATCTGGTCAATTTGAGACGATGTTTCCTACTACTAAAACATATGCTGCTTAAGCGAACATGTTTTGGTTTATTAATCATGTGCACTACTGTTCATGATCTTTCCCTATTCACTTGGAGCACCTACTGTTGTTAATATGTTTTTCTGTACTTGTTTGTAAGCTACCATCAATGTATATGCATGCACAATGCCTGCACATGCATGTTCATATAAGTATATGGTTATCTATTAAAGTTTGATTTCACTCTAGACCATTTCATTACAATTGCCTAGGAAGCAAGGGCTATTTGCTTCCCCTGAGGGAACCATTGTTTAGCTAAGTATACGTTTTTAAAGCCAAAGCTTAGGCTTAGGAGGCTTTCCTCAAGGCAGAATCTTAATTCTTATCTAGTTCATCATCCGGAGCTCAATCCTCTCAATTCAAAGAAGTTCTGCCTATTAGTGTTGCGAAGATAGCTTCAACCTTAATAGCATGTGGTAAAGCATCCCGATTGTTCCATCATGTATAGTTTTTGAAGAAATCTCGGAATGGAACCTTTATCCAAATCCTTCCACTCAGAAAAAAGCAAGTCCTTAATATTCCCATGAAAGGGCGTTGCAACAGAGGGAAGTTGAACATACTAAGGAAATAAGGGCCAGATATACTACTGTTTTTTGTGTTCGCAGATGGGCATTTTGCTCTTTTGCGACCGCAAAAAACAGTAGCATAATGTACCAACCCAATTTTGCGAGTCGCTAATTCAATAGCAACTCACAAAATAGGGTTAGCGACTCGCTATTAGGAAGGGTCGTCCCAAGTGCGTCCCTTACTAATAGCGACTCTGAACCCTAAGTAAGAATGTTTTGCAACAGCATTTGCGGGCGCAAAACACTTGCAGTTTACCACCCTCTTAAAGAAGGAATTAAACCATTCACAAATGGGAAGTGGTCCCCAGGGGACCCCTTCCCCTTTGTGAATGGGGGCGCAAACATTTTTTAAGAGCAAGCACAGACCACTACCTGCCCTTAAAACATGAAACAAAACTTTTCATTTCTTTTTCTTTTTTTTATCCTTTAAAGAAAACGTGCTGCAGTTTTTTAAAAACTGCTTTTTTTGACAAAGCAGTACCAGGCATGGTGATCTGCTGACCCCAGCAGGCCACCATCCCTGGGAGTGCCAGCCATTCCCAATGGGGTCGCAAATCGCAACAGCCTTATTGATATGCCTGAGGCATGCAATTTGCGACCCCATTGGGAATCGCAAACAGTGGGCCCGATTCACAGAACTAACTTAAGACAAGATCCTAAACTTACTACTACTAAATTGAGAAAAATCCTCATTTTAAGACTTTCGGTATTCACAGAAGGCAATTAGGAGTCCTAAAGTTAGGACTCCTAACTTCTGTGAATACCGAAATGAGTAAGTGCCTTCTGTGAATACCAAAATGAGTAAGTGCCTTCTGTGAATACCAAAATGGTAGTAAGTTTAGGATTTGGTCTTAAGTTAGTTCTGTGAATCTGGCCCATAGTCTCTGACACTGCTGTACATTGATGTTTGCGAGTCGTAAATTGCGTCTCGCAATTTAATGCAATTTGCGAGTTGCAAACATCAATGGTCGGTTCATCTGGCCCACTATCCGCACTATCCCTTCCAGCCTGAAAAGGAGGAAAATTAAAATATTCGCACACATGCTGTGGTACTGTAAATTTTGGAACTATGTTGGTAGCATGGTTCCACCATGCCGATTTTGGTATCAGCGAACCGCAAATGACTAACGCCGTATGTATGTGTGTTTTTCGTCATGTTTCACCGATGAATTCACCGTGTATACGATACTATATATCAAACCCTAAAGTTCCATTTTAGAGCGGTAGCCATTTTGTGCTTGCCCTCACATAGGCTGTGCACTAAGGCCATGCCTAGGCCTAAAGGACACGTACACCTTCCGATGACTTCTTTGTGACCTGTGCAAACTGACTCCAATGCCCGAGGTCATTCATGTCCGGCCGGTTCCTTTCTGCGGCCAGATGGGGTTAGCATCAGGGCTTGACACACCATAAAGTCGTTCTTCCCACACGAACCCTGACTAATCTCTTTCACACCTGACTCTGTTTCCTACTTTATGGCTTACTTTACGAGGAGGGGTTGCCCGTTTTATTGGGGTCTGCTGATATCTGATGAGGGTTCTTCTGAGCCTCGCGGGGTAAATAATTGTGGGCTGACTGAGCTGAAATGTGGGATTATCATCATGACTTTGCTGTTCCTTTGAAGCGAAAATATGCGAATGACCACTTGTAAAATGGGGGCGGTGTCGCCCAGAGCGTAATATTTTGTATATAAGAAAAGACTGGCTTTTGTTTTGGGGCAGTCTCCTGAGAACATACATCGTGTTGTACTTCTCGGATACCTGTGATTGGTCTGCAGCCAATAAAATTCGATCTTTGACTTCACCTAGAAGACTCTGTGTTTCTGTAGTTTGAAACAGGAAGAACTCGAAGTCTTCGGGTGTGTCCCCTGGCACCGCTGGGTTGGTTCTGAAAAACCCAGTACTTCAGTTGGCGCCCATTGTGGGGCACGATTTCAGCGGTACCGGTCCAAGCTAGAGGTTCGTGAGGAACTTCGTGTGAAAATTCTGGAGTAAGGCCGCCACTTCATCGACCCCTGCATGTCAACGTGGTCCGAAAGTCTTTACTGCGAGGTTCTCCGCGTCACGACGGCTACAAAGGACTGCTGCCCTGACTATCGCCCTGTTTTGGACCCTTGATGATTTGGTAGAGCGAAACGATTTAACGAGTCTTCTGGTGACGTCATCGATACCTCAGTTAAGTATAAGTGGAGCGTCTCCCAGTTCTTAGTTTGGTTCTTAGTTTGGTATCCCTTTGGGATCGCTTTGATTTGGAACTTGCAAGTGCCAAAGCCGAAGGACTCGTGTATTCACGAGACTATCGTATTCGATAATCCTTTGAAGTTTGAAACTAGACTAGTGAGCGATGATGCCTGGTTCTAGTATATTTGGAAATTTGTTTTGTTTGGGTTGTAATAGGGACTCCCGATTAGAGGATTCGTGTCCGGTTCCTCCAATTGGAACTCCGACTTATGAGCTTTATGTGAAACATGGCGTGGGCCCCATTACGTTTAATGAAGTATGGATCCGATACACCAGGAAGGATGGTGTTTTAAAATGGCCCCAAAATGGTAGTTTCGACACAAAAATCCTAGATAACTTAGAAGTTAAATATTTAAAAAGAAAGCCCGGCCGGCGATGTTTGATTCTTTCCGCCTATGGCGAAAGGAAGCCAAACAGAAAGAAATTAAATTAGCAAAGAAAAGTAAGAGAGAGAAAGGTATGTCGATAATGCAAGCAGCCTTGCAGTTTAAAGATAATGAGGACGAGCAAATGAATGAGCAGTTGAGCAGGCAACATGAACTAGTGCTTGATAAATGTTACCCTGTTTTGCTGCCCCTTCAGCACATTTAATGAGTTCACCACCTCCGTATGCGCAGAGTGCTACAGCACCTCCACAACCTTTAAATGTACAGCCTCCAGTTAATTTCCCGCAAGCTTTCCCGCAGCCGCCAGCTCCTCCTCAGCCAGCTCCTATGCCTACGGCGCAGCCCTCTCAAGGGCCGCCGGTTTCGCTGCTTATCTCTTCTGCGCTTCCTGCGACTTTACCTAGTACATCAGCTGCCTCCCTCGGCGCTCTTCCTGATACAACCCCTGTACCTGTATCTGCACCCGTTTTTCTGCCCTCTATCTTTCCCCCTGTTCTTGCCTCAACTTCTCCTTCTACACGACAACGAATAGCTAGTGCGGTCACTAGTTTTATATCGCCTCTCTTTGGGTCACCTAGTACGACCCCTGGTTCCCAACGTAAGCAGTTGCGTAGTCAGCTGCCTGATTCTGGAGAGAAAGAGGTATTAGACCGCATGACACGTAGATGGATTGTTTTTCCTTCAAGATATGATGTGGAGTCTGTTGTAAATGTTTTTCATCAATGGGAAGCACCAAAACAGAGGTACGTTTTTGAGAAAATGTGTGAATTCCTCTGTGAGGAATTGGAAGATCATGGTCTAGATTCAAGTCCACAGGAGTTGTGTCATGTACGGTTTGAATTTGGAAAAGGCACGATTGTGGGCGCCGATGTCGAGAAAGCAGTCACGACATTGTAGTCCTTCAGGAAGGGAGATTGTCATCAGTCGTTGTTCGACCAAGAGCTCCCTGTGGGGAAACAGGTGAAAGCACGCCAATATCCGATGCGGGAGGTTCCTCCAGTTTGGAGGCCTGGTGATTTGGGTGCTAACCCACCTGTTCAGCCATATTTTCAGCGTGTTTAGGTACATGTTCCTTGGAAGCGATCAGAAGTTTTAGCCCTTAAGCAGACATTGCCTGACCCCCGTAAAAACCCCGCAGGATATTATAAGGAGTTATCACAGACTGCAGAATCGTGTGTCATGAACCTAGCTGACATTGATATGTTGTTCGGGAATGTCGTTCCACAGCCTTTATGGGGATTGATTCGTAATACAGATCATGTTGCAGAATTAGGTGGCACATGGGCTAACATCATTGCTACAGACACTAGACAAGTTGGTGGTGCGAAACCTGAGCCCTTAGTAGCAGAACTCCCTGGTAGAATTATTACCTACATGAAAACTTTAATGCCCGCGATGCGTGTGAATTGGGATAAATTATCCGCATGCAAGCAAAAGAAAGACGAATCAGTGTCTGATTTCTTCACCAGGTTTGAAGAAACATTTATCGACCACAGTGGTCAAGACATGAGTATGGAAGGTGGTCAACGGTTATTTGTTGATAAATTTGTGCATAACTTGCTTCCCGAGTTGTGTAAGAAATTAAAAGATTCAGAGAGTTCTTGGGCTGTTTCCTCATCAGCACAAATACTGGCTACTGCACAGTATTACGAAAATAGGGATAAAGATGAGAAGGATAGATCAGACAAAAAAACAAAAGAATTAAAGACGAAGGTTCTTTTACAGCAGGCTTACCCGCCACGTGGAGATCAGAATAACTATAAGCAAGGTCAGAGTAACTATCAGCACCCCCAACAATTTCAGAGTAACTCGCAAAGGTTCGGGTATTCCCAACCGCGTGTTCCTGTGGGTCCCAATCAGTGTTCGTATTGCAAACAAGAAGGTCATTTTAAGTATAGTTGTCCTATATTGTTGCAGCGCACGAATAATGCTTATGGCGCGAGAGGTAGAGGTGGTCAGCAAGCTCCTAGAGGTAGAGGGCGTGGGAATGTTCCCCAGAACGCGCGTCCTCTTCCGCCTCAAAATACGATGAATAGTTTTGATCAGCAAGCCAATGCAACTGGTAGGACAGCTCAGTACTATAACGATGACTATTATGCAAAAGATGGAAATGCGGAAGGTAATGATTACTAGGACAACCGTAGACAAAGAGAAGGAGTTGTTTCAGTACCAGTGGATCAGAGTGGACCGTATGTTAAGGTGACTACAGCGGGTGTGTCAGAGCCTTTTCTGTTGGATACTGGTGCTGCAAAGAGTTCTATTATGCACTCAAAACTCCCTGGCGCGCCTTTGTCTTGCGAAATGAATGTTTCAGTAGGTTTTTCTGGCGCCCCGGTTTGGAACCCGATCTCTAGTCTTATGCCCCTTTCTGTTGGACCTTGTGAGCTGAAAGCACCCCTTATCCTAACGACAGGTTGTGGTGAAAACCTGTTAGGATTGGATTTGTTAAAGAGATTACATGCGACATTATATTGTTCCCCCTCGGGAGTACAACTTACACTGGGTAGGGAAGTGATTTCTCCAATGTATTTGTCGAAGAATAAACTGCCAGCTGAATTGTCGTCTCTTCCGGATGTCCTTTGGGCTACTGGTCCTAATGATGTGGGTCTCTTGGAAATACCGCCATATGTGGTCACTTTGAAAGCCAATGTTAAATTGCCACGCATTCCCCAGTACAAGATCTCTAATGAAGGTGAGAAAGCGTTGTTAGCGATCATCTATGACTTGATTGAAAAGGATGTAATCGAGGAGACAAGAGGCAACGTTTGCAATAGTCCTGTTTTGCCTGTTTTAAAACGTACCGACCCCTCTCAGCCACCTGTTTACAGGTTTGTGATCGATCTTAGAGAGGTAAATAAGAGAGTTGTGCCACAGTTTCCAGTTGTCCCTGATATAACTGCCTTGTTAACTATGATCCCAGCGTCCGCTGCTTGGTTCTCAGTGATTGATTTAAAGAATGCTTTCTTTAGCATTTCGATTGCAGAGGAAAGCAGGGATATTTTTGGTTTTAGTTTAAGAGGTCGCAGCTTCCGCTTTAAACGCGCTCCACAGGGCTACTGTGAAAGTCCATCAATATACAGTCAGGCTTTAAAAGCGCAGCTTGATGCAATTGTTTTACCTAGTGGTGCTACCCTTATTCAGTATGTTGACGATTTACTAATCGCCGCGGATACTGAGGAGATTTGTAAAGAAGCTACATTGTCATTGTTGCGTCATTTGTCTGCCTTTCATCACAAAGTGTTGTGGTAATGTCTTTCTTCATGCTTCTTTATTGGAATGCTATGAGCTCACTGAGCTACTGTTCTGACTGTGCTTGTGAGTTCTAAGCGAGTCAGTTGCTCCTGAGCCCCTTCTTGAATGGATGTACTTCTTCAATAAACAACTCGTAACCAGTAACCCTCGCAGACCTCATCTTCACAAATTTGGCGACGGCTGGAATCGTAGGATTTAAAGGTGAACAAGAAGGGGCCATTCGTCGAAGCGCTGTAATCTTTCTTTTCATTTCAAGGAGAAATGTCATACGAGGCCTTTACGAGACTTCCTGAACTGTTTTCTTGAGGTGAGATTACGTTTTCCCTCTACCGTTTCGCTTTAAAGGTGGGCAACTCAGCGTGTTTTACGAGCCGAGAGCCGGGAGCCGGGAACCGATGCGTTGCCATAGTAACGAGTTACGAAGCAGTAACTACGCTCGTATTTGAAGGCCGTGAAGTAATCTTATATTTTTCACGGAAGCTCTACGAAGTCAGAAGGTTTGAGCCCTAAATGTGAAAAGGAAAAGAAAACTTTCTGGTTTTGAATTTTACGCAGTTTCACGAGCGGTGTGCTCGTGAAGGAACCTTGAACTTGCTCGCGCTTATCTCATGCGCGCTCTGTTTTCGTTTGCGGCGCATTCCAAATGAACAAGAACTCTAAGCTAAGCTGTGTATTAAGCTTATAAATATGAACAGAAAGAGGAAGGTTCTTACCTTTGCTGCTCCTTCATCGTTCTCGTCTCGATCCAACTCATCATAGAGTTTTCAACTGCACGTTTCCTGGCTAGTTTTCGGATTATAGCACCCCCAGTGGTGTGTTGTTAAACTGCATCTTCTGCATGTCCTCTGTGATGTGCACACATTCAGCTCAAATATTCTACTTGGTGTTTAGCGTAACACTGGTCCTTCAACGTCATTTGTAATCTTCCAAGATGCAAAATATTACAGCACCATCTTCTTTCCTGCAAGATCCTGGTGATCCTCCTCTAGAGTGGAAACTCTGGATTCGCTCATTTAAAGCCTATTTAGTAGCTATTGATGCCACCAAATTCAAACCAGACAGGAAAAAAGGTTTAATGTACTACCATCTTGGTGTAGAAGGTCAGAATGTATTTGACCACCTCCCTGATTATGATGGCTCTGACGATGACATCGATGAATTTGATGCAGCTATTTTTCAATTAGACAAGTATTTTGCCAAATCTAAGAATTTGGTGGTCCACAGATTCAAGTTTTTCACTAGATCACAGAAACCGTCGGAGAGCATTGATACCTTTGTTACTGCTTTGAAAGTTCTAGCGTCTACATGTGAATTTGAAAGTTTTACTTCTCAGTTGATTAGAGATCAATTAGTGGCTAGGTGTAGTTCAAAAAAGATACAGGAACGCCTACTCACCTGCAAGAACCCGTCCCTTGACAAGGCTATTGATATAGCGAAAAGTATTGAGGGGTCGGGCCAAGATGTTAAGTCGCTTGAGGAATCTCTTAACAAAACTTGTGTTTCGGGGGCAGTTGTGAATAAGCCTACTACGTCTGTTGATCAAAAAAGACAAAACTATGCAGCAAGAACTGGTTCACAGAATTTTGCACAGAGGAAATTGTTTTGTTTTAAATGTGGGTCACCTAATCATGTTTCTTCCTTTAGGTATTGTCCAGCACTTGGTCAACAATGTAAGAAGTGCAATAGATGGGGTCATTTTTCAAAAGTGTGTAGGGGTGGCAGATTCAGTAATCCTGTTCGCTCTGTGTCAACTGAAGACAACGATGTGGAAAATGAAATTGTTAGCACCAATGTTGAATTGATGTTAGGGGTTAGATGTGTAAAAGAAATTAATTTTTCTTCTGTGATTTACCCTGAAGTGGAAATTTTGATTAATAGAGTATCCATCAAACTCCTGGTAGATACTGGTGCCCGCATTACCATTATTGATTACAAGAAATACATTCTGTCTTGGAATAATCTTTCTTTGCTTCCTCCTGATGTTTCTACAGTGGCATTCGAGGGCAGCAAAGTGGATTTACTAGGGTATTTTGTGGCCAGTATCACATTTCTTGATTCACACACCAAGGGCAAAGTTTATGTTGCTCGGAAGGGCATCAATGTCCTGGGGTTAATTCATCAAGCAGAGTTGAAGTTGGTTATTAGACCTGGTTCAACTAACCCAGTTACTGTTGACAGACTTGTTTCCACTTGTGGATGTTGCTCTGTGAATTCATCTGGTGACAGTAAGGCACAACTTAGCCCAGGTTTGATTTGGGAAAAGAAATTCGAAAGGGTTTTTCAAGATAAATTTGGGACAATTTCAGATTTTGTTTTTACAATAAGAGTCAAACGTCAGGTCGTCCCAGTTAAACATAAGCTACGTAATATACCTCTAAGTGTCAGGAAAGAACTTTCTGATATGATCTCACTTCTGTGTCAACAAGGTATTATTGAAAAGGTGGAGGGTACCCTTTGGTTGTCTCCCATAGTTCTCGCAAAGAAAAAAAATGGAGAACTTAGGATGTGTGTGGACCTGAGGTGTGTCAACGAGGCGATTTGGGTGGATAACTTTCCCCTACCGAGGATTGAGGACCTTATCACCAAAATTGGTCACTCTTGTTGGTTTACAAAGCTTGACCTTCAGTCAGCGTACCATCAAGTGGTTTTAGATGAATCCTCTCGCCATCTGACTGCTTTTGTCACGCCAGATGGAACTTTTCAGTTTTGCAGGATGCCCTTTGGCATCGCTTCAGCGGAAGCAGTCTTTCAAAGGTTGATGTCGAGTATGTTTGACCATCTATCTCATGTTGTGGTCTTTCAAGACGATATTTTGGTGTTTACAGAAAGTGAGAATGAGCATGACGCAGTGGTGGGAAATGTTCTGAGTATATTGGAAACAAGAGGTGCCACCCTAAGGAGGGACAAGTGTATTTTCAAAACCAGGGAAATAGAGTACCTGGGTCATGTTTTTTCAGCGGAAGGTATCAAGCCTAAACCTTGCCTTGTTAAAAGCATTGTGGATGCTCCTGCTCCAAAGAACAAAGACCAATTGTTGTCTTTCTTGGGTCTTTGTGAGTTTTACGCTAAGTTTTTAAAAAACTTTGAAAATTTAACAGAAGCTTTTAGATCTTTGCTCAAGAAAAATTCAGATTATATTTGGACTGATGATTGTGAGCAAACTTTTAAGGTTATAAAAGAAAGGATTATCAATGCTCCAGCCTTGCAATCTTTTTCAGAGAAAAGGGATACTGTCATCACTGTAGATGCATGTGAATATGGTTTGGGGGCTGTACTTACTCAAATGGAGAATGGACGTGAGTTCACTATTGGGTTTGCTTCACGCACTTTAAGGGATGCTGAACGTAAATATTCTGTGATAGAAAAAGAGTTGCTTGCATGTGTGTGGAATGTGGAGAAGTTCAAGGCTTATGTGTGGGGGAGACATTTCACACTAAAAACTGACCATTGTCCTTTAGTTAATATTCTTTCTGGTAAGAAAATCAAACGCACCACAGCCAGGATTTCAAGACTAGCTGCCAAGCTGTTAGAATTCTCTTTCACAATAGAATACATTCCGGGGGGGAAAAATTCCCGAGCGGATTGTCTGTCTCGTCTTCCTATTGATGATTGTGATAGTCTTGATTGGGAAGAAGAAATTGAAGAATGCTTTATTGCATACTTAGGGGATGCAAGCTTTTCAGAAAGTGAATGGATTTCTGCACTACACTCAGATTGCACGTTAACTGAAGTGGTCACCTTTTTACAGTCTGGTTGGCCAAAAGAATCCTTATTGTCCAAAGAGGTACAACCTTTTTGGAAGGTTGCAGATGAATTGTCTTTGGAAGGTAACTTGCTAGTTCGTGGTGAGAAGTTGGTAGTGCCTTCTTCTCTTTATCAACAAGTGATAAAGTTAGCTCACAGTGGGCATTTGGGTTCTACCTTCACTAAGAGAAAGGTCAGAGAAAGGTTTTGGTGGCCTCGTATGGACTCACAGATTGAAGATTTTGTATTGAATTGTACTAAGTGTAAGTCTAGTGATAAGGTGTTGATAACAGAACGTGAAGTTGAGTCAGTAAGTCTGTGTCCAAAGGGTGTGTGGCAACGTATTAGTGTTGACTTTCTAGGCCCGTACCAGATTTTGCCTCACAATTTGAGATATTTTGTTGTAATGGTAGACCATCTTTCGAGGTGGGTTGAAGTTGAACCAGTATCAGAACCGTCCACAAGGAAAGTCCTTGATTGTTTTTTGAAAGTGTTCTCTAGAGAGGGTTTACCAGCAGAGCTATTAACTGATAATGGGGTTCAATTTGTTTCCTCTGAAATGTCTTCCTTTCTAGAGAAATGTAAGATTAAACATTTGAGAACACCCCTCTATCACCCCCAGAGTAATGGGAAAGTAGAACGCTTCAATAGGGTGTTAGTGGAGTGTATTCAAGCTTCTATTACGAGCAATTTGGATGTGGCTCAGTCGATTCGTGAACTGGTGTGGTCTCACCGCACTACCCCACATTCTGTCACAGGAAGATCTCCTTTTGAGCTTATGAGAGGTAGAGAGGCTGCTACTGAGTTGTGTCCGTTTTGGATTCATAAGAAGTTACCAAAATCAGGAAATGTTGATATTTGGTGTAAGACTGCTGAATATAAGTCAAACTTATTCAGTTCTAGAAAGTTGGAAACTAAAAAGAATTTGGTGTTGAAACCTTGCAAGTTAAAAGTGGGGGATTGGGTTCGTGTTAGGAATCCTGTTTTGGTTGGCAAGGGTTTTTCCAAGTTTAGAGATCCTGTTCAAGTTTGTGAAGTAAGGAAGAATGCTGTGAAGCTCTCTGATGGCAACTGGTGGGGTGTTTCTCGTGTTGCTTTGATACCCAGCGAGGTTTCCGTTCAGAGGGCAGTTGCACAACCACCTGCAAACAAGTCAGTCCCGCGCAGAAGTGATCGCATACACAGGAGGCCTATGAGATTCAATGATTTTGTTTCCCATTAAAGATTTAAAAAGGGGAGGGAATGGTGGTAAATGCTTGCTTTGTTTTTAAGAGTTGTATGAATTGTTTTAAGTGTATTGTTAGTTTAGAATTGTAGGTTTTCAGAAATGTTCAGGTGGTGTTTAGTTATTTTATTGTCTTTATTTGGTTTGTTTTATTTATGTTAAAAAAGGGGGATGTGTGGTAATGTCTTTCTTCATGCTTCTTTATTGGAATGCTATGAGCTCACTGAGCTACTGTTCTGACTGTGCTTGTGAGTTCTAAGCGAGTCAGTTGCTCCTGAGCCCCTTCTTGAATGGATGTACTTCTTCAATAAACAACTCGTAACCAGTAACCCTCGCAGACCTCATCTTTACAAGTGTCTCTCTCAAAACTGCAATATTGTCGACAAGAAGTGACCTACTTAGGTCATCTCTTGTCGAAGGAGGGAAGGAAACTGACCCCAGAAAGAATTCAGGCCATTGCACAATTGAGCGTGCCAAGAACACAGAGAGAGGTGCGTGCTTTCTTGGGTATTACTTCATACTGTAGGCAGTGGATCCCGAGTTTTTCTTTGCTGGCAAAACCATTGATAGCATTAACATGCAAAGATACACCGAATCCCGTCCCATGGTCTGAAGAGTGTCAGAAAAGTTTTTCAGAATTGCGTAAGGCATTATGTTCGGCTCCTGTGTTGGGTACCCCCGACTACAGTAAACCTTTTACATTGTATGTTCACAAGAAAGAAGGTTGTTCGTTGTCAGTGCTGACACAGTCTTTTGGAGACAGACAGCGTCCATGCGCGTATTTTTCGTCGACTTTGGATCCAGTAGCTAAGGCATTGCCAAGTTGTTTGAGAGCCACAGCGGCAGCAGCTGTGTCTATTCGACAGTCTGCTGGGTTAGTAATGAATAACACGTTGATTGTAATGGTTCCACATGCAGTGGACACATTGTTAAACAGGACCAAGGCACAGCACTTAACTAGTGCTCGATTGTCAGGTTACGAGTTGACGCTGCTAGCGAGTCATGTGCACATAAAGAGGTGCAATAAGTTGAATCCAGCTACATTATTGCCGATTTCAGCAGACACAGATGAGATTGAACAGCATGATTGTCTGTTCAGAACAGAAGAAGAAACAAAAGGGAGAGTGGATCTTAAAGATACTCCCCTGGTTGAGTGTGATGGTACCTTATGGGTGGATGGCTCGTGCTTCAAGCTTCCGAATGGTGATACGACTGCTGCATATGCTATCACAACTTTGCACACGATTGTTGAAACTGCACGTATACCACATAATTCGGCTCAAGCAGCAGAATTAATTGCACTTACAAGAGCATGCGTGTTGTCGAAAGGAATGAAAGTGAACATATATACTGACAGTCAGTACGCCTTTGGCGTGGCCCACAGTTTTGGGCGCTTGTGGAAAGAACGTGGGTTCCTGACGTCGCATGGAACTAAGATTCAGAATGGTCAGTTGGTGAATGATCTCCTTGAATCACTGACCTTACCGTTACAAGTCGCGATTGTGAAATGCATTGCACACAAAAAGATTATTGATGATGTTGGTCGTGGTAATGCGTTTGCTGATGAAATCGCGAAAGAAACAGCAAAAGATGTGACAAATCGAATGTATGTTGCAGGCCCTGCAAGATGGGTTGGTGATGTTGGAATGTGTGAAGACACGATAGAGAGTGTGAAGTTCCTTCAAGCTGAAGCCACAGAGAAAGAATTGAGCATGTGGAAAGAAAGTAAGGGTAAATTGGATGAGAATGGTTGTTGGATTGATTTGTCAGAACACCGGCAATGGTTGTTACCTGATGCATATGTACTTCCAGTGGTTACAATGGCACATAGAATGGCACATATCAGTGTGAAAGGGATTTGTAAGTTGTTAGATCCAGTATGGCAGAATGCTGGAATCCCCAAGTGTGCGGAGAATGTGGTCAAAAATTGCATGGTATGTTTGAAATACAATCCTGGTAGGGGAACCCCAACTCCAGCTGGTCATTTTGCGCCTCCAACGTATCCGTTCGAGGTTTTGCAGCTAGATTTCATTTACATGGAAAGGTGCAACAATTTGAAATATGTACTTGTTGTTGTCTGCGCTTTTTCAAGGTGGATAGAAGCATATCCCCTAAAAGACAATACTGCCTTATCCACAGCTAAAGCCCTTGTCAAGGAATTCTTCCCCAGGTTTGGAATGCCGAGAATGGTCTGGAGTGATAATGGGAGTGAATTTGTGGGACGAGTGATGAAGAATGTATGCGAAGGACTAGGCATTAAGCAGAAATTCCACGCTGCAAATCACCCCCAATCAGCTGGACTAGTAGAGTGCTATAATGGCACATTGAAGCTCAAATTAGCCAAGATCCAAGCGAGCTCTGGGCTTAAATGGCCTGACGCGCTACCCTCAGAACTCCTATCAACAAGAATGACGGTACATTCACGAGTGGGACTTAGTCCGTATGAGATTGTGTTTGGCTGCCCGGCCAATATATGGGTAGTGCCAAGGCCAACAAAATTCAGTGAGATCGAACATCCAGTACTGCTTGATTATCTGTATGAATTGACGGCTAAATTGCGTGTCTTACACCAACAGGTCCACGATACTCTGCGTCAGGCCTCTGAAGCTCCAGGACATCCTATCAGTCCTGGATCGTGGGTGCTGGTCAGAAATTTCCGAAGGACGAAAAATGATGAGCCCCGTTGGACCGGCCCCCATCTCGTTTTTCTTTCGACAAGATCAGCTGTTCGAGTGAAAGGGAAAAAGAACTGGATTCACGGCGTACATTGTAAAAGAGTTCCTTTGCCTCTGCCGTATGACCGGTGGGTCCAGGAGGGTATTGCTGATTCTGAGACTGACACTGTGCCCCGTTTCGTGCCATTTAACGATGCACGTGTAAAAGGAGCAATTTCAGAACAAGAAAACGGCAACATTCTGCAAGAAGCTGTGCCGCCATCAAATCGATTGGACACCACAGAGCCTGAACTCTTGTTTCAAGACCAAACAGTACCTACAAGAAGTCGCTACAATCTGAGGCCGAGAACTATGGACAAATAAAAATTCTTTTTCTTTGATATTTTTTATTTTTTTTTCCTTTTAGAAGTGCAGCTCTCTCTTCCATTTGGAAAACTTTCTTATTTTTGCTTTTTCGAACCACCATCCGGGTTCAGCTGTAGGGTCGCGGTGCCAAGACTTTGGGATACAAGCCGGAGACGTTAGGTCAACGGTTCTGGTTGGTCTAGGGCGTTCCCTGGACTGACAAGTGTACTCCTGAGCAGAAGACACTCATCCGCCGCGAACAGCACGATTAGAGGATGGAGTTTTTCAAGATGAAGAGACCCGCTGAGGAAATAAATTTTAAGAGCAGAATATGTAAAGTAATGAATAGCAAACGTTTTGTAATATTATGTCTGTTTGTCCTATTTAGCATGATGATGTTTTCTGTAGGTTATGTATTATTGTCTTTTCAAGTGCCGTTTGCACCCACTATACAGCCCATACCTCCTCCTACTGTTTCCTCACACTCTTTCCACCCTCTGCCTGAACATGAACAAGCTAGACGTTCTGAGTTCGTGAACAATTCGTTTATTCAACTTCTGCACCAGCACCAACTAGTTATGAATACGACAAATTGCTGGGTGTGTGGTTTGATGGCGCATATCATTAATAAGGGTATCCCATATCTAGTGCTGCCGTTTAGCTATAATGGGTCATCATGGGCATTCTAGACTATGTTTCTCTTTGCACTTGAAACCTACTCCCCGCGACCACCGCGTTCCACTAGACCTAGCACGAACAATAAAGCCTGGATGAGAGGAGTTCCTGATATGAGCAGAGATATCGATGCATATTCATCTATTCCCAAGGATGAGTTGCGAGCTTATGTGGGTTGGAACGCGACGGGGTATAGCATTAGTCTGGGCGAGAAACAGCGTAAAAGTTCATCCCCAATTTGGGTCGTACCCCACATAGGTCGGTTCTGTTTACAAGGCAATGGTCAGAATCCAAGAGCTCAACTAGGGAAGAGTGACTGTACTGAAACGTACACTTTTCCATCACAGTTTTCCCCTGCGTTTTTGGCTGCCAAGGGTACATACTTTGTTTGCAGTGATCGAGCATATACATGGTTGCCCCCTGATTTCTCAGGCACATGTTATGTTGCAAATTTGCTGCCGCCGACATTTACTGCTGCCTCTGATTATCACAAGACCAGAGTTGTGAGAGGAGTTGTTAGTGAGGAGGATACTGCCGGTCAGGAAGCGGGAGATTTTTTCTTGGGTTTCCTGCCGTTTTGGGGACCAATGGTCAATAGTAGGAACCTGAGACAACTGACTCGTGTAGTTGAATCCACTGTTAATGTAACGGCTGGTGCCCTTGGTAATTTGACAGCTGAGCTCCAAGCGGATCGCCTCATGATGTTGCAGAACCGTATGGTTCTAGATGTAATACTTGCAGACCGTGGTGGAGTATGTAAGGTTATCCAATCAAGCTGTTGTATTTTCATACCAGATAGCGCTCCGACAGTCTATCAAGCCATCTCCAAACTGCATAAGATTTCCGAATCCATTCACGTGGACAAAGGAGATTGGTCAATGATAGGGTGGTTCTGGGGACTGATATCAGCTTGGGGATGGAAGATTCTAATAGCCACTGGGATGATCTTAGCCATTCTTTTCCTGTTCTGTCTATGTGTACAGTGTGCTCCTGTAATGTGTAGCCTCTGTGTTACATCATGTGTAAGGAGACCTGTATCAAGGGATGAGCTGAGCAACAGGATGATGCTACAGCAACATCTCCATGACTTTATGAACATAGACCTGGACTCAGATTAGTATAGTTATTCCCTATGTAAGGGCAAAAGGAGGGTCTGTGGTACTGTAAATTTCGGAACTATGTTGGTAGCATGGTCCCACCATGCCGATTTTGGTATCAGCGAACCGCAAATGACTAACGCGGTATGTATGTGTGTTTTTTGTCATGTTTCACCGTTGAATTCACCGTGTATACGATACTATATATCAAACCCTCAAGTTCCATTTTAGAGCGGTAGCCATTTTGTGCTTGCCCTCACATAGGCTGTGCACTAAGGCCATGCCTAGGCCTAAAGGACACGTACACCTTCCGATGACTTCTTTGTGACCTGTGCAAACTGACTCCAATGCCCGAGGTCATTCATGTCCGGCCGGTTCCTTTCTGCGGCCAGATGGGATTAGCATCAGGGCTTGACACACCATAAAGTCGTTCTTCCCACACGAACCCTGACTAATCTCTTTCACACCTGACTCTGTTTCCTACTTTATGGCTTACTTTACGAGGAGGAGGTGCCCGTTTTATTGGGGTCTGCTGATATCTGATGAGGGTTCTGAGCCTCGCGGGGTAAATAATTGTGGGCTGACTGAGCTGAAATGTGGGATTATCATCATGACTTTGCTGTTCCTTTGAAGTGAAAATATGCGAATGACCACTTGTAAAATGGGGGCGGTGTCACTCTATATCTTTAAGGCCAGATGAAGACTGAGGAGAAGGTGATCTAGCTCTCTCAGTCTTTGAAGTCTTTTCCTGGGGATTGCAAGACATCACCCTAGGCACTGGCTTCTCAATCAAAAGGTGAACCTCCTCAGAAGTCATAAGAGGAGGAACTGCAGGTTGAGAAGATTGGGATCTAGGTCTCCTCAACAGAATTGACCCTTCCTCTTCTGATGAGGAAGAATGGACGTTTCCTTTTAGCATATTTTTTTGCCCTTCATTGTGGCACACTACTAATAGGAGAATACCCAAGGATCAGATACAAGGCAAACCAATAACCTGCAAAGAACCAATGACAGACTTTGTGCAGTCCCCAAAAAACAATAAATAAGGATCTTTATTTAACAAATCCAATTTGAGACAAATAAGCCCTTCAATATAAATAAATATATGTGAGCATGGCTGGAAAATGTAATCACAATGACGCAGAGAGCAGCCCCACTGATCTCTGTCAATCGATCCCACTTGGAATGGCCTTCCCTCCCATCCAGAAATGTAGCTTCAGCCACAATGGAGCAGATTGAACCCTGTCCAGGTCTCTCCCGAGAGATGCTCAATCCCCTGCCACACGGAGAATGAAAAAACATCTCCCTGCAACCGGCCCAGTCTCTGAGCTGCACTGCAAGCCCGACCCTTCCAAAACAAAAAACATTTTCTTGAACAACAAAGACACTGACAAAGCCGTGCCACTGCCAGCAGGTATAGTTTTCTGCGAGACAAAATAACAAAAAACAGGAAGATCATTCGGAGGGAAGGGCTTATATGGAAAAGATTCCAGTTGATGTCTATGGAGGCAATCCTACCTCGTACTGTGATGAATTGAAGCGAGGGAAAACGCTGGGATAATGAAGATTACCAGTAAGAAATCTGAGCATTTTGCAACTTCAAAATGGAATATACTGCAGCAGGACAAGTCTGTGATTACGCAAATTTATAGAATAAAATTTGTGAATGAGCAAGGGGATAATAAAAATGAGAGAATCAGGAACATCAGAGATCAGGAAACAGCTGGTCAAGTTTTCATAGCAGTGGCGTAATGCAAAATCATGCCATCCCTGAAGAATGTGATGAGGGGTCTCTGATATTTCATATAAATTCATAGGCCTTGGGCTGGTTGGTCGCCCCTTGAAGGTTTGGAGGGTCGCCTGTGCCACAGGGTCTTGCGTTATGCTCCTCTTTTGAAGGGTTCCATTGATACAACCAAGCCTGGCTTTAGGGTGGTACGATCAGTGCAGCTAAAGCTGGTGCTGAGCTTGACGACTTTGTTTAGAAATAACTTCTATGTTTAAAAGCACTTGCTGCAGAGTTCCTTGTGTGTCCGGCAGTTAACAGCCAACAAAAAAAATGTCAAGAGAACTCTGGTGATTAATATTCCTGCTTGTGAGAGATCTGAATTTTTGTCTATTGGCTGTTTTGACTTATAAGGGGGTCGGAGGGGGTGAATATGCCTGCTGCACAGGGCGTGTACCATGCAGACCATAAGTTTGATTTTAAGTTGATAATTCAGTGGGTTACTGCTTTCACAGAGATTGTTTTGTTATAAGTTGCAATTCTTATATAACAGAGTGAAAAATGACCTGTGAGTGACAATAAGACTGAAGTACTCATCCTGGGACTCACTCCCTCAGCCTGGGATGACTCCTGGTGGCTCGCCGCACTGGAAACCCCTTCACCTCCATGGACCACACATGCAACCTCAGCATCATACTGGACTCCTGGGTCACAATGAATTGCCAGATCAATGCTGTATTCTCATCTTTCTTCTAAATGTTCTTCCTGCTTCGAAAGACATTCACATGGATCCCCACACACTCATCATCAGCAGATTCAAGTATGGAAACTCATCAGGAAACTGCAGAGTATTCAAAATGTCACAGCCAGACTGGTCCTCAACATCCCCGACCAAAGACACATCACCAAACACCTTCGAGAACTCCACTGGCTTCCAGTCAACAAAAGAATCTCGTTCAAGCTCCTCACATATGCCTACAAAGCTTTTCAGGACACAGGACCTGCATATCTGAACCCCCACCTCTCATTCCATGTACCTACCAGACACCTTTGCTCCACTAAACTCGCCCTGGCTACCGTCCCCCGGATCCACAAGACCCAAACTGAAGGAAGATCCTTTCCCACCTCGCTGCCAAGACCTGGAACACCCTGCCTCTCCACCTTAGGCTATCCCCGTCACTGACTCAATTTAGGAAGGATCTCAAGACATGGCTCTTTGACTGAACCCCTGCACCCAGACGGATAAGCAGCCCCCCCCCAGCACCTTGAGACCCTCATGGTGAGTAGTCATGCTCTATAAACCCCTGATTGATTGATTGATTGGTTGATTGATTGAACTGCCATCAAAGCGCTACATACAAACTGTGTGGTATAGGTCATAATGTTTATGTTTTTTCCCCAGTCTTTCATTATCCTAATGTTGCTAAAATAATTATTGGGTAGAAAGGCATTCTTATTAGTGAAGTCAACCTCAACCACTGTGGTATGTTTTAAATCCTGATTTTGAGCTTCCCCAAAACAAAGTCTCCTAAAATATACCACCTACAGTAGGAAAGTACGATCTTTTTGGCATTGATACCCCCACGTTTGCCTGGAGTCAATGTGTGTTGACTGTAGTTCGCTGGTATCCTGTTAATCAGGACCTCGGTGACTGTGCCCTCTCCTCTACATTTGGTGGCAAGTACTTTGTACACCCCACAATTGGCATATTTGGGTACCATTTTAAGCCCCTATTATATGATACTGAGGTACGCAGAGCATTAGCACACCAGAGGTCCACCATGGGATGAAGCATGTATTAGGCCACCCATGGGAGCCCATGCAAACTGTGTCTGCAGAGCTTCTTTTGCGCTCTGTGTGACAGGGCGCATATACCCTTCACTTTAGATATAAGGCTACCCTATATACCGGTCACTGCACTTAAAACCTATAAGTTACCCCTAAGGCAAGCCCTTCAGTCCTAGGGAAGGGTTCACGTTTCAAAGTGTGTGGGTACCCCTGCATGAGCTGAGGTACCCCTTCAAATCCCAGACTCCATTCTCTGGGCGTTGTAAGTACAGGGCAGCCATTTTGAGGTATGTAGTAGACACTGGCATGTTGAGATATCCACCTACATAATGGGTACCCCAAACCTAGTTATGTTTAATACCAAACATGTTCAAATCATACAACTACATTGTTTCCAGTGTTAGCCGCATGATACCATGTACTGGGGGGCTCCTTAGAGGACCCACCAATACTTACCTAAGTAGACTTTCAGGGTCTGACTGCCAGCCTGCACTGCTTCCGGTTTAAAATAATGTTCTTCCTTCTGCTGATAAGCCTAACTCTGGCAGGGAAAGCTGAATAAAGGATTTCATGGTACAGAGTGGTGTGACCACCTCGCCCTTAGAATTAGGTAGGGTGGGGGCGCTTCTGAATACTCCCAGACTGCATTGAAGGGCACATTTAGTGCTCTCCTTGCCTAAGCCAGTTTCACACTGTCCAGCAGCCTTTGGCTACCGCTCTGGCATGAAACCATACAAAGGACAGAGGAGTGTGTGTCCCCCCTATCCAGCTCCTCCCCAAGGAGGTGCTCTAGAGTTCCTCCAGGTTCCCACTTGATTCTGCCATGTTGAATCTTGGCCCCTGGGATCATCTGACTGGCTAAGACATCTGAGTAGCATCCCTGACCCCCTCTGATAGGTGGACTGGTCGTCCCCTTTTTGGGGTTACTTAAGGGCTCCTCTAAGTCTAGGCCCTTAGATTTGTCCCAATAACGACTTCTGGAATGCACTGCTTGTCTGTTCAAAGACTCTTCTGCTGGTGGGCACTTTAACTCTACTGTTTTTGAAGCCAGGATACACAATAAGACTGCTCCCAGTAGGAAGATTACTGCTGCATCCTGGTCCCTGTGCTTCTTGGAGATCGCCAACTCCATGGCTGTGCATCCTCCGAGTCACCAAGGACTCAGCCTGCATCCCAGCTGGAAGGAAGCTCCCTTGAAGTGAAGGAGTCACTTCCCTGCATCCACAGGCCCCTCGACGTAGACGACTGGTTTGCTGATCCTCTTGTCCAATGGACATCTTCTGGCTCTGCAACACAGGTGGTGGTTAGTTAGATCTCCAGAGGCCTGATCAGTCTTCCCTGCAAGTTGGGAGACTACAATCCCTCTCCAGCCAAAAGTTTATGCCTCCCTGTGCACTGCATCTGTTTGTCATTGCAAAGACTTGTTGGCTCTCTTCACAGAAGATCTTCAAGCCCCAAGAAGCCCTTACCTTCAGCACTGCAAAGCTCCAATCACATCATCCTGCCTGCATCTCTTGCCTTCTTCTTCTGTGTGCTGTTGGGGCTTCCATGCAACCTCTTGTTCCTGCTGCCTGAGGGTTCTTGAGGAGGCTTCACTGATTCCATCTGGTTCTCCATCATGCTGAGGGCCGGTCCTGACTTACCCTTGCTGGGTTAGTCCCTCAGACCTTGCTGGTCTTCTCCTCCAAACTGTTGTTTGCATTTACCACAGCTTCTTGGTGGTCCTGCCGGCCATTGACCCTCCTGCACTCATTGACCAGCATATGACAGCTCATCAGAGGCTCCTGGTCTTCTAAAATGTCACCAGGTCTCCATAGCTGCTGTTTTCTTCACACCGCATCTGAGCAAGAGCCTTCAACCAGCGCTGGTATTGTGCTCTTGTGCCTCCTGGTCACCTCCAGGTGGTTTGGACTTTGTCCCCTCTGCTTTCAGGTTCTTATGGATTATTTGTCCTGGTTCCATCAGCCTGGTCCATGTGACGCTCTAGCTGATGAACTTCCACAACCCTCCTTTGACGGCTACAAAGGTTTCCAACACCACTTTATCCCCATGCACCCGGGCTCCCTGGTGTAGGTATCCATTTCTTGTGGGTATCCATGTCATTGTGTAGTTCCTAATAATCCACTGGACCTGCACATTTGTGGAAAACATAAACTTTGGGCGAGGTGCTTAGACTGATTCCATGCATCCCTGTAGGATATTTTGGCCTAGAGACCAGCTTGCTGTGCCACCATAAGCCCCCCTAACGCAAACAAGAAGCAAATGGTTTCTGGCAACCACTGAACATGACAACCCCGACCCCCTCAGGGATTGTGGTAACAGTTCTAAAACCTTTTCACTCAGTCAGTCGTGCACTCTTATTTACAGAGCAATATACAGAGAATACACAATGGGACATTTTCAATATATTTATTGAACCAATGTTAATTTTGTATAGAATACATGTGCTGCAATAAGTGATGACAAGCACCAAAAGAGTAAATAGCAGATATAATTCCACCATGGTGCTAAGACATTCTATATATGCAGGCATATAGTACAAGATAGTAATCAGGCATACTCCTACTATGCAATCCCTACTCTGTGTATGTCTAGAGTGTATGTAGATGCAAAGACAAGAATACCCCCCAAGGGATAATCCAACTCTACTACCTGGAAGGAGAGAATGTAGAACCCAGTCTTTGACACGAACTAGACACCCCTCACGGAGGTGTTAGACAGCTGCTTATTAAAGCCTCAGCATGTAGAACCTTTTGAATGATGTCAGTGGAAGTGTCTCCTTTGCTAACCCCCGAAATGCTTCTATAATTATAATAAAAAACCATCCTTACGACGTAAATGAAGATTAGCTATGTTATGGAGCTGAATATAGCCCGTCTTCCCGTTGATGAAGCTAGAACGACATTTGTACATCGTGAGTAAAGGCCTTGCACTCAGTGTTCGAGGCATCATGATAATGTTGCTCAAAGCCAGCTGTATAAGCAAATCAATTCAGAGAAGCGAATTTAACATTGTCATGCATGCGAATATGTGCAAAAGGTCACAGTAATAATGTTATTGTGTGATAAGAGGACAATATAGGAAAATGTGCAGTCTTGCTACATGGGCCTAACTTGGGCACATAACAATGGGTGGGTTGACTCTCCACCCTTCCTTCCTCCAAGTGGTTGCTTCTGGTTCCTTTGGGAAGAGTCCTAAGACTCTAAAATCCAAACCGCTATTTACCTGTGCTGTTTTATGGATGTTGACCCGGTGTAACCACTTTGCACTTGGACGCCTTGGGGTCCTTAGCTACTTACTTTGGGTAGTTCCTTGCTTCCCCTGGGGTCGTCCAACCTTGGTTCCTAGTCCCATTTTGTTACCTATTCCGCATTCCATTATTTTAGCATATGATTTTTCCCCCGGTTGGGGCACTGTATGGTTTTCTATGCTATTTACATGTTGTCTAAGTATTTCTTATTTGTGTGCAATTGATACCTTCATGTAGGAGGTATACCAAGTTAGTGTCTAGTGAGTAGTAATAAATATACTTTATTTTTCTACTCACCTGGTGTGGTTCTTTCTTGTGTGAAAAGCTTACTGCCCGACTAAAGTGGTACATACAATTGATTTTCACCCTCTTGGATAAGCCTTAGCTGCTCCCCATAGTTACCTCTTGAGAGCTTTTGTGTTCAGGGACCCAAACACTATCACTAAGGGGTGCCTGGACTCAGCGCACAGTGCTCCACCATAGATGTACGCTATATACTGAGCCAGACTCCTACACCTACTGGTATGGATGAAGATAGATCCCTTTTCAGAGGGCCATGAGACAAGCAGGGGTTACTGAGCCCAACTGTGGGGGTTGAGGCCTTTTACTACTGATGCCAACAGGACTGTCCTACTATGGATTCTGAACAACTGGGCCAAGTTCAGTGCTTGAGTTTCAGAGTTAGCATGGTCCGAGCAGTCCAATGCTTCCTTGAGGAGGGGATGTGGGTGTATCAAGGGGAGTAAACATAGTCTCACATCTCAAAATACCTGCAGCTGCAGCACTAAATCATTGTCCAGTCAAATACCCACTTTTATTGAAAAAGATAAGCATTGTATTTCTAACAGTACCCACGCAAAGTAGGAATACAACATTCACAAACAATGACAGTCTCCTTGAGGTTTGGGCTCTAGTGTTTCGTTAAGTGGTTGCCCAGGTCCAGCTCCCTCCTCTCTCACAACAAAAGCAGTTATTCCCCATTCACTATGCACAACATCCAGGGTAAGCCCTACTAGTAGTCCCAGTCTCAGGAGTCAACTATGATTCTATTTTTAAAAACAACAATGTTCCAGCGCCACAGCCCTAATTCACAGCATGTTCCCCCGGAGCAAACTGGGCAGAAATCACTCTTACCAGCACCTTGCAGGATCGGAGTGACCGGAGTTACTGAGCACGCCCCAACCATGGGCACTGGAGAATCAGCATCCGATTCATGGGAGCTCACTGCACGAGGCCCATGCAGGTTGCACAAGGCCCATGCAGGTTGCACTCAGCGGTGGCAAGGCGTCACACATGGTCATGCCTCCGCAGCAACAAGAGGTTCTCTAAAGCTCTTCTTCACAGCCTCACAGGGTATGTCTTTGATTCTTCCTGGGATAGGTGGGGTGATGATACAAAGTTCCTGGTGTGAATCTTTTGTTCCGGGCAGGTGTGCAGGGTCCCACATTAGTCTCACTCCTCTCAGCAACGACTCTAACCAGACCACATGACTTGCTGGTCCCCGTGACCCCCCTTTGGCATATAGGATCACTATATTCTTGTGGTACATGGTCTGTGGCCCGATCAGCACAGTGAAATCCTCCGCGACAACCCCTGCTGGCATATCGGGTGACGGCCCATCATTGCACACAGGCTACAACCCTTACCACACAACAGTCTCTCAGAGTGACCCCTCCTAGAATACGGGGTTGCCACATTCAAAGTACACATGGCTCTGGGTTGATCGGCACAGTGATGCACACAGCTCAATTTATGGTAGCCCTCCTCTGACATATGTGAGTCGCCGACTTTGTTCTGCACATGGACAATGACCCAATTGCTGCAGCAGCCGCCTTCTCACACCTCACAAAGAAAGTTTACTCGCTAGGGCTCCCCACTGGACCTTGCTCCCTTCAATGCTCTCCTCTTCCTCACAGAGCATACTGGTCTTGGCAAGAAGACAGGTGCTGGTGCTCCAGGACAGGTGGTCTTATATTCCCTGGGTGATGTCCACTCATGCAGCAGGGAGACTAGAAGGTCTTGGGCACAAGTCTTGTTCACAGGCAGAAGTCTTGCAGAGTTTTCCTTCCTCCTCACACATCACATCTGGCTGCTTGGCAGATGACAATTTTTGAGGTCTTCCTATAGTCCATTTCCAGACACAAAATGTGTTGGAATTAGCCCTTCCTGCAGGGTCATCCCTAAACTTTTTGCCTTCACCCTCCTATTTTCTGAACCCATTTTTGTTGACATTTAGGACTCTGTGCACTTCCTTAACCAGTGCTAAATTGTTTGTACTCTCTCTCCTTTAAAAATGGTGAAACTGGCTTACACCCAATTTGCATATTTAATTAACTTGCAAGTCCCCTGTAAAGTGGTACTGCATTTACCCAGCGCTTGAACATTAAATGCTACTAGTAGGCCTGAAACACTGACTGTGCCAGCCACTTAAAAGAAGCCTTTTAAACCTGTATCATGCCTGTAATTACATCATGGGTATGCAATTTTAAAGCAGCCATTTTGACCTAGCAAAATAAATTGTTTGCCAGGCCTTAACCTTCATTTTTAATACATATAAGTCACCGCTAGAATAGACCCTAAACAGCCTTTAAGGCACGGCTCAGTGTATTTGAAGTTGGATATGTACTTTTAGCTGTTACATGTCCTGCTAGTTAAAAACTCTTAACATTTGTTTTTCACTACTGCAAGGCATACCTCTCCCATAGGATAACATTAGGTTGCCTTATTAAATTTAAAAGGTGCTTACGTGTGATTGGGAACAGGTATACATTTCATGTTTGGGGTCTGGAAAATTGTAATTAAAAATCCTCTTTAATGGTAAAGTAGGATTTTAAGGTACACAATTTTAAAAATACCGCTTTTAAAAAGTTGGTATTTTCCTGCGGTAACTATTTTGTACCTGTAGCCAGTCACTGGGTCACATGGCTGGGTGTAGTTGGCAGCTGTACTTAATTCCTCCCAGACAACCACACAATTGAGGGATTATATTTGTCTGGATGGGTCATCAACTGGGAGGATCGGGTGGGGGCGGAGCTGGGTACAGCCCTACTTACAACTCAATAGCTGTGCCCGCCTTAACACATAAGACACATAAGACTTGTCACCACTGCATTGTTCATGCAGCAAGCTTGGAGCCAGAACAGGGGAACCAAGATATGTCAAGGACTTTAAAGGGAAATCTCTAAAAACTTCTCCTACTTCAAACCTGACACCAAGTATAAATAATGGACACTCAGACCCACTCCTGGAGCTATGTATACTAGAGAAGCAAGAGTGCTGTACTGCTTTGCTACCAGAAGGACTGCCACTCTGCTGTCCCGCTAGTCTTCTGCCTGCTGCCCTTCTTGCTCAGTAGGAAGACCGGACTTGCACCCTTCATCCACAGCTTAAGTGACTCGTAGGGTCAGCTGTCTGACCTTCTGTTTTGAGATACAGAGACATAACAAGCTTGAAATTCTCTCTGCAGCTGGAAGGCCGAAATATTGCCTGGACGTCTAGCCGAACCTGCAGCTGGACCTTCCGTAGCCCTGCTGGCCTCTGCTGGAGCGAGTGTGTGACCCCCATGAGGTGTCCCTTATGTCCTGGACACATGGTGGGGCAACAGATGAGCTCCGCACATGCACTGCTTATTCTGCATTTTTCCTGTATTGTATCCTTTCCAAACACTCATACACCCAGTGCCGATACACCACTCATGTGCTATGCAGCACTCCACGCCAAACTGATGTTGGCCAATAGTGAATTAAGCACACAGCAGCGGAAATTTAAAAATGAGTGAGCCTGTAGGCCTCATTTCAGTGACACAGGTTAAAAAAGACCTGTTCACTCCTATTGACTACCACACACTAATCTACCACAGCTGTGATTGTGCTGCTTAACTCCTGGTGAAGTAAATAGCCTATCAATACTATGAGGATAGCGATTTGACTGCAATCCATGAGACAGGCGTATGTCATGGCGAACACACATGATCCGTGTTTGCCTATGACAAGAAAAATCTGTTTTAGGGATTCAGACATCAGTACAGTAGGGCACTCAGAGCAGAGGTGCACATCCATTTGACCCAGACGACACTTCTGTCCCAAAAGATGACGTGATTCCTACACTTTGTAATTCCTTTTGTTTTATGTAACATTTCCTATACACTGATTTACACACGTATGATTCATTGTCTCTCTATGTGTGTGTGTGATATAAAGTGATTTGACATACTAAACTGGCATGCGTAGTGCCATAAAACAAATGTAAAGCATGTGAGAGAGGACAATAAAGAGATGAGGGGCACTGTTGAAGCGTGGTAGTGAAAAAATCCGAAGAGGAAGTAATTGGGAGGGAGACCAAAAAGCGATTGTTGCACCGGACACCACCAGTGCTGAAGGCCTTTAAATCAGTGTAGCAATTTGTATAGCTACCACTTCGAAAACATGATTATGTTTCTTATCACTGAATACATGCTCTCTGATTTTACCCTTCTGCTCAACTTTATCCGAAATATTTTTATGTTGTATGACGAACATCCAGGCCCTTACTTAAAGAATGGACATCGTCAGAGAATAACCTCCTCTTTCATGCACAATAGTAGCTCATATCAAAGAATGGAGGTTTTGAAAGTGTTCTAGACATTGTAAAAAAAGAAACTGCAGATCTGTCTTAAGGAAGAGGCATTCCATAAGCCATGAAGTAAACTGGGTCTGAACTGAGGTAGCGAAGTGAGCTAAAGAAAGATGATGGATTCAACCCAGATCTGTGATTGGGGGTGAGTGTTTGAAAAGTTTCAGCACTCAGTCTATCACCTCTTTGTGTTTGCTTTGTTCGCCCAAAGTTGGCTGGGTATGCCAAGACGTGGGTCCCTTGCTCACTTTGTCACTGGATTAAAGCTAGCCTGGCTGAAGAGGGGTGTCACCCCGAAACCGGTCCCAGGATGCTTGTTTCTGGTTCAGGGAAGACCTGGCTTAGCAGTTCGGGCTGGGCTGTTCCCATGAGGCACAGGTTCAAGGCTGATTTGCATATAGCTGGGTCTGAACTGAGCTGGCGAAGTGAGCTAAAGAACGAAGATGGATTCAACCCAGGTCTGTGACTGGGGGTGAGTGTTTGAAAAGTTTCAGCACTCTGTCATCTCTTTTTTTTTTTATTATTATTTTTTTATGCAGTTTGCACATACTGACGAATAATTACAAAGAAAATCAGCACGGTTACAAAGACATGAAGCCGAGAAAGAAAGAAAGTAAAAAAAAAAAAAAAAACACAATTCAGATAATACCATAGCAGTACATCCTTTGTCTTCTCGAGCCTAAAAATAGTAAGAAAGGAACAAGGAATCCAACTTAGAAAACACATTTCAGGATGCTATATTCTCTCTCCCTCTCTCATTCTGGTCTCCCTCCAGTTTGAAATGGGAGACCAGATAAATTTCCCGAAATCCCCTGTTTTCTTCCCCTTCTGTGCATACAGGTAGATCTCTATGTTATGCATACCCAATAATCTGGAAAGCCACATTTGGAATGAAGGAGCAGTGGTATCCTTCCACCCTGCAGAGATTAAAATCCGAAGTACTGCTACAGAGATAAAAACCAGGGCTTCCTCGGCTTTCCCCAGTTTTAACCTATCGTCAATGCCCAATAACATCAGGGAAGGGGATAGATCGATCTTTTGACCTAGCAGCCCCTCCCAGAATTTTTCTATCTCACCCTGGATTACAGCTAGTGAGCCACAATTAAAGAACATATGCAGCAGATCTGCATGACCAGTGTTACATCTGGGACATCTGTCGTCTTCCCTGACCCCCCAGGCATATAGCTTGGCAGGCGTATGATATAAATTAAACAGAGTTTTGTAATGCTGAGCCTTCAAGTTTGTAGAACAAAATATTTTTTTATTCAGGAAGAGGGCCATATCCAAATCGACATCGGGATTTCCTAATTTTATGGCCAAAGCACGTTCACTTTTTTCCAGATCATCTTGAATTTCTCCCATGAAGAGCATATAAATGACTTTTAGCTTCCTACACCCTTTGACCAACAAGTCCATCATGGGAAATTCTGCCAGAGGTGACATCCTCGGTCTTAATGCCTTCAGCGAGCGCACTAATTGGACATACAGCAACCAATGGTTTGAAGGGATACCAACACTACGCTGAAGGACATCGAACCCCAGTATCCCGTCTTCCCCCATTATATCCCCTAATGTCTTAATTCCAAGGTCCTTCCATACCTTAAAGTTCCTATCTACACCCACCTGCGGGAATAAGCTCGATTTGCATAGGTGGAGGTATGGGTTTATCTTGGGGATTTTACAGAACTTTAAGGTAGCCCTCCAGACCCCCCATACCCCTTCAAGATCTTAAAACGAGCCCTCTTATAATATCTACGATCTACTTCGCGCATCAAGAGGCCGACTGCTTTTCTCCTCAATAGCAGCTCATAAATTGAAGGGGGCATCTGAATATCGTTATTTACTACACTAGGACATGACTCTGACTGAAAAAGAATAGACATTTACGTCAATAAGCAAGACCAGTGATAAAACCTCAGGTTTGGTAAGGCCAACCCACCCCTTTCCCTAGGGAGTGACATAAGATTCGTAGAGCGCCTAACCTTCCCGTACTGCCAAATAAACCTTATAAAGATGGACTCCAGATTTTTGATTATCTTCTCCTCAATTAAAAGGGGTATGGCACGAAACAAATACAAGATTTTAGGGAACATTGACATTTTTAGTACATTGACCCTCCCAATCAATGAGAGGTGTAATACGTCAATTCTTTTCAAATCAGCTTCTATAGATTTACTAAGTGGAACAAAATTCTCGGCTACTATTTTATCTATTGAGGCATTGATTCTAACCCCCAAATAGCTCGCTGAACCCACAAATCTGATATCTGATTTAATAATATTTTTAGTGCATATTATTTGCGTTTTGGATTCATTTAGTAGGTACCCCGATTGGCTACCGAAAGCCTTTGCCATTTGTGCCAAAACCAAAAGTGCCTGCTGAGGATCAGTAGTAATCACAGCCAGATCGTCTGCATACGCCAGAATCTTAATTGCATAGCCATTACATACCACAGGGCTGATCCTTGGGCTCTCTAATATCTTCTGGATAAACGGATCAATGTAGAGAGAGAAGAGTATTGGGGAACAGGGGCACCCTTGGCGCGTGCCTCTATTTATAGAAATTCTATCAGAGCTCTCCCCCATAACCACAACTCGCGCGACTGGATCGACATACATCGCTCTGAGAGCTCTGATGAATTTCTCCCCGAATCCTCTCCCCGCTAAAATCCCCCAAACGTCTGTCATCTATTTGTGCTTGATTTCTTCACCCTAAGTTGGCTGAGTATGCCCAGACGTGGGTCCCTTGCTCACTTTGCCACTGGATTTAAGCTAGCCTGGCTGAAGAGGGGTGTCACCCCGAAACTGGTCCCAAGAAGCCTGTTTCCGGGTAAGGGAAGACCTGCCTTGGCAGTTCAGGCAGGATTGGTCCCATGAGGCGCAGGTTCACGACTGATTTGCATTTAGCTGGGTCTGAACTGAGCTGGCGAAGTGAGCTAAAGAACGATGATGGATTCAACTCTGAGATTTGGGTCCCTTGCTCACTTTGCCACTGGAGTTAAGATAGCATGGCTAAAAAGGGGGGTAACGCTGAAACTGGTCCCAGGATGCTTGTTTCTGGTTCAGGGAAGACCTGGCTTAGCAGTTTGGGCTGGACAGTTCCTATGAGGCACAGGGTCAAGGCTGATTTGCATAAAGCTGGGTCTGAACTGAGGTGGCAAAGTGAGCTGAAGAACGATGACGGATTCAACCCAGATCTGTGACTGGGGGTGAGTGTTTGAAAAGTTTCAGCACTCAGTCTATCATCTCTTTGTGTTTTCTTTGTTCGCCCTAAGTCGGCTGAGTATGCCCAGATGTGGGTCCCTTGCTCACTTTGCCACTGGATTTAAGCTAGACTGGCTGAAGAGGGGTGTCACCCCGAAACCGGTCCCAGGATGCTTGTTTCCGGTTCAGGGAAGACCTGGCTTGGCAGTTCGGCTGGACTGTTCCCATGAGGCACAGGGTCAAGGCTGATTTGCATAAAGCTGGGTCTGAACTGAGGTGGCGAAGTGAGCTAAAGAACTATGATGGATTCATTCCAGATCTGTGACTGGAGTGAGTGTTTGAAAAGTTTCAGCACTCCGTCTATCATCTCTTTGTGTTTGCTTTCTTCACCCTAAGTCGGCTGAGTATGACCAGATGTGGGTCCCTTGCTCACTTTGCCACTGGATTTAAGCTCGCCTGGCTGAAGAGGGGTGTCACCCCAAAACCGGTCCAAGGATGCTTGTTGTCGGTTCAGGGAGACCTGGCTTGGCAGTTCAGGCTAGACTGTTCCCATGAGGCACAGGGTCAAGGCTGATTTGCATAAAGCTGGGTCTGAACTGAGGTGGCGAAGTGAGCTAAAGATCGATGATGGATTCAACCCAGATCTGTGACTGGGGGTGAGTCTTTGAAAAGTTTCATCACTCCGTCTATCATCTATTTATGTTTGCTCTGTTCTCCCTAAGTTGGCTGGGTATTCCCAGACGTGGGTCCCTTGCTCACTTTACCACTGGATTTAAGCTTGCCTGGCTGAAAAGGGGTGTCACCCCGAAACCAGTCCCAGGATGCTTGTTTACGGTTCAGAGATACCTGGCCTGGCATTTCGGGCTGGACTGTTCCCATGAGGCACAGGTTCAAGGCTGATTTGCATATAGCTGGGTATGAACTGAGCTGGTGATGTGAGCTAAAGAACGATGATGGATTCAACCCAGATCTGTGACTGGGGGTGAGTTTTGAAAAGTTTCAGCACTTGAGGTTCCATGAATTCTGAATCTGTGTTATAAATGTCATGGTTCCGTTACAATTTTGGTAACGGCGAACCGTAACTAGTGAGTTAGGCAACTGCGAGTGTTTTCGTCATGTTACACCGATGGATTCACTGTGTATTTAGGGATTTCGTTTCGAACCCTGGGTTCCATTTTGCGCATGGCAGCCATTTTGTGGTTGCCCTCACATAGGCCGATGACTGTGGTCGAACGAGTCTTTAGGACACGTACACCTTAGCTTGAGTTTGTGCTGACTCCTACATGACCTGAGTGAACTGACCTTGTTGCCTGAGGCCGACCCTGCCAAGTCAGTTCCTGCCCGCTAGCTGATCAAGATTAAGGGTCAGAGCACAGGACATCGCAAAGTTTTACTGCACACAAACATGCCTTATCCTACTTCTATCTGTTTCTGTTTCTTCTTTTATGGTCTATTTACGATATGGGTTGTGGTCTTTTTATTATGGGTTTGTCCGGCTTGTCTAAAGAAGAATGTTGGGATTGTTCGATGATTGATAATGGGCCGGACAACTGAAAAGTGGGTTTTACCATCATGTGATACTTTTGGTGTGGTTACATGTGATTGGACAATTTGTAAAATAATGGGTGTTTGTCTGGAATGTGATGTTTTTGGCATAAAAAGGGATGACTTGCTTTGTAAAATTGAGCAGTGTCCTGAGAACTCATACCGTGATGACTTCTAGGACTTCTGTTACTGGCTGCAGCCAATAAATTCGATTGTTGACGCCACCAAGAAGTATCCCGTGTCTCTGTATTCTAAGACAGGTGAACCCGAAGACGTTGGCCGTGCCCCTGGCACCGCTGGGTTCTAAAAACCCGGTTCTTCAGTTGGTGCCCAAACGTGGGGCGACATCAAGTGGTACCGGTTCAAGCCCAAGGATCGTGAGGAACTTCGTGAGGAAACTCTGGAGGAGGGCGGCCCCACTTCAGCAACCCCTGCATGTCGAAAACGTGGACCGAAGGTCTTTTCCACAAGGTTTCCCCCTTCTGACGGCTACGAAAGGACAGCTGCCCTGACTGTCGCCCTGTCTTGGACCCTCCATTGTGAAGCTTTGTAAGGCGAGACGATCGACGGGTCTTCTGGTGGCGAGACAGGCAACTTGGTTAAGTATAAGTGGGTCGCTCCCACTAATTTGTTTGGTTCTTAGTTTTACTTGGTCCTTAGTTTGGTTCTTAGTTTGTTTGGTCCTTAATTTTGATTTGAAAATTGCAATTTCCAAAGCCGAGGTTCTCGTATATTTACGAGTGTATCGGTAGAGATAGCCCCTTGAAGTTTGAAGCTCGATTAGTGAGCGAAGATGCCTAATCGTAGCAAATTTGGTACTTGGTTTTGTTGGATACATGTTCCTTGGAAGAGAGCTGAGGTTTTGGCTCTTAAGCAGACTTTACCCGACCCCCGAAAGAATCCTGCTGGGTATTATAAGGAGTTGTCCCAGACAGTTGATGCATGCATTATGAATCTAGCTGATGTGGATATGTTGTTGGGTAATGTAGTTCCTTAACCGTTGTGGGCGAAGATTCACCATGAGGATCATGCGGTAGAATTAGGTGACTCATGGGCGAATATTGCAGCTGCAGACGCTAGACAAACAGGAGGTGCTAAACCTGAGCCTCTAGTTGCGGATTTACCTGGTAGAATTATTAATATGATGAAAACGATGATGCCAGCGTTACGAGTGAATTGGGACAAGTTGGCAGCATGTAAACAGAAGAAGGACGAAAGTGTGTCTGATTTCTTCACTAGGTTTGAAGAGACTTTTATAGATCATAGTGGTCAGGATATGAGTACGGAAGGTGGCCAAAGACTGTTCGTAGATAAGTTTGTCTTTAACTTACTTCCTGAACTGTGTAATAAGTTGAAAGATTCCGAGAGTTCTTGGGCTTTTTCTTCGTCGGCACAGATATTGGCGACTGCACAGTACTACGAGAATAGGGATAAGGATGAGAAAGAAAAATTAGAGAAAAAGACAAAAGACTTAAAAATGAAGGTTCTTCTGCAGCAGGCGTATCCGCCTCGCTCGAATCAGCAAGAATCACAGCAACATCTACAGTTTCAGCAACCTCCATCGTTTCAGAGACTGTCACAGAAACCTGAGTATTTTCCACCAAGACCGCCTTTGGGTCTGAATCAGTGTGCGTATTGTAGGGAGGAAGGTCATTATAAGAATGAGTGCCCTGTTTTACGACAACGTGCGAGTGGTGTGTTGGCTCCGACAGGTCGTGGTGGTTTCCAGCAAGTGTCTAGGGGTAGAGGACGTGGTGCGTTTCCTCAGAACGACCGTTCTTTTCCCCCACAGACATCGATGAATTATTTTGATCAGCAGAATGTACAGACTAGCAGATCTCCGCAATATTATGTTGATGATTACTATGTTGAGAGTGAGAGTACTGGTTATAATGATTGCTAGGACAGCCAAGGACAAAGAGAGGGAGTAGTGTCAGTTCCAGTGGACCAGGATGGACCTTATGTTGCAGTAGTTGCATCGGGTGTGGTAGAGCCTTTTCTTTTGGATACTGGTGCAGCGAAGAGTTCTATCATGCACTCTAAACTCCCTGGCGCACCTTTGTCTGGCTTAACAAATGTTTCAGTGGGATTTTCTGGCGCCCCAGTTCATAATCCAGTTTCTAGTCCCTTGTCTCTTTCTATTGGGCCTTGTGAATTGGAAGCACCCCTTATTTTAACGACAGGTTGTGGTGAGAATTTGTTGGGTCTGGATTTGTTAAAGAGATTGCATGCAACATTGTATTGTTCTCCTTCGGGAGTACATCTTACATTGGGTAAGAGAGTGATTTCTCCGATGTATCTGTCTAAAGATCAGCTTCCACTGGAATTGCGTTGTCTCCCTGATACTCTTTGGGCTACTGGTCCTAATGAGGTGGGTCTTTTGGGGATTCCACCATATGTTGTGACGCTCAAATCGAATGTTAGATTGCCACGTATTCCCCAATATCGAATTTCGAGTGATGGTGAAAGATCGCTTTTAGCGATTATCTATGATTTAATTGAGAAAGGCGTGATTGAAGAAACGAGAGGTAACGTGTGTAACAGTCCTGTTCTGCCTGTCTTGAAGCGTACTGATTCTTCTCAGCCGCCTGTGTATCGGTTTGTGATCGACCTTCGAGAGGTTAATAAGATTGTTGTGCCACAGTTTCCTGTTGTTCCGGACATTACTGCTTTGTTGACTTTGATTCCTGCTTCAGCTGCCTGGTTTTCAGTCATAGACTTGAAGAACGCTTTCTTTAGTATTCCAATTGCCGAAGAAAGTAGAGATATTTTTGGCTTCTCTTTAGGAGGACGAAGCTTCCGGTTTAAGCGCGCTCCTCAAGGCTATTGCGAAAGTCCCTCCATCTATAGTCAGGCTTTGAAAACTCAGCTTGCTACTTTTGTCTTGCCTGCGGGTGCTGCTCTTATTCAGTATGTTGACGATCTTGTCAGGTACCCCACAAGGCTTACCTCTGCTTGTGGAGTGATTCCGCAGAGACGACAAGAGCGCCCGTCCCTGTACCCACCTGACCCTCGTGGAAGGTAGAACCCAGCAGGGATGAGATGGACGCAGGGAAGGGAGCCAGAAAGGAAGGTAGGGGGTTGGGAGCGTAGGGTTCTCGAAGACGACAGTGCGCAGCAGACCACGAGTCTCAACAAAACTGGCAGCCCAGAGAAGCTTCCTGATTCAGGTGCTGTCCTGCGAGCTCCTCCGTAAGCAAAGAAGGCGCTCCTGTGCGTCTCGTGCCCACGAGTGCTCTTACACCAGAGGCACTCCTGGAAGGCACATGTTCCGCTGGACGCCGCTACGACACTGGGGTACTCTGACCCACAACAGCGTCAGTGCAACGGACCTGTTCAATAGTCAAGAAGAAAAAGAACCCACAAAGTAACCCCTCAGCGCTCCTGCGTGGTTGGGGACAAAATTACCATATAGCGCTCCTGCGCAGAGAAAGAACCAAACAATACAAGCGTCCCAGCGCGGTGTACTGAAAACAAGAAAATGCGCTCCAGCGCGGTGTACATAAAGCAAGAGAATGCGCTCCAGCGCGGTGGGAATAAACACGGCTCAATGCGCTCCAGCGCAGTGAACAGAAACCAGGCAACTGCGCTCCAGCGAGGTGAGAAACTAGATCAGACCTCACAATGCTCCACAGCACGGCGAGTCCGCTTGAGGTCGATGCTAATTGGCTCCGGTACGATCCTCGCCCTCAGGTTGCCTTCAAGAATACGAAGCAACGACTCCGGCGGGAAACGCGCTGTTTAAGCGTTTCCCCCGGAAGTGGTTTCTTGACCTGTTGCTGGTGTTGCAAGACTAGACCGGGACTCCACTTCCGCCCGGAAGTGAGTCTCCCGATCATTCTGTGTGTGTATTAGCGGACGGAACGGGAGTACCGGCAAGCGCCGTAACCATGACAGTACCCCCCCCCAAAACAGGTCCCCCCCCGGCACCCCCAGAAACCCAGAAGGGAGAAGCAGGGCGAGGGCTTGAGGGGTGACTCAGATGAAAAGCACGGACGAGAACGGGTGCATGACGAACATGGGACAAGGGCTCCCAAGACCGTTCGTCCAGACCATAACCCTTCCAGTCCACCAGGTAGAACAGCTTACCCTTGGTACGACGGGACCCCAGGATGGCCCTGACCTCGTACTCAACATGGTCCTCCACCACCACCGGAGCAGGAGGAGAGGGAACAGAGCTACCAGAACGGACCGGCTGCAGAAGGGAGACGTGGAAAACAGGATGGATCCGCATATGCGGAGGGAGAGAGAGCCTCATAGCCACAGGGTTAACCACATTCTCAATGACAAAGGGACCCACGAAACGGGGCAACAGTTTCTTGGGACCATGCACATTGAGGTGCCGAATGGATAGCCACACCTGGTCTCCCACGCAGTACACAGGCTCCTGCTGTCGATGAGCGTCTGCGTGTGTCTTATAGGTGTCTTTCGCCTTGGCTAACTCAAACCGTGCTTGCTGCCATAGTCCGCGCAGGGAAGAGTGATAGGCCCGTACCGTTGGCAACAGGCTGGCCCGGGGAACTTCCCAAGCAGAGGAGCGAGGATGACGGCCTTGGAGACAAAAGAAGGGAGACATGCCGATGGCCGAGTGCCTGCCGTTGTTGTAGGCGTATTCCGCCATCCAGAGTACTTCGGACCATTCTTTTTCGACCGTAAGCAGCAAACAACGGAGGTACTGCTCCATGGTGTGGTTCGTCCTTTTGGCCTGCCCGTCGGTCTGGGGGTGGTACGCCGAGGACAAGCGCACTTCCATCTCCAGGATCCTGCACACCTCCTTCCAGAAACGGGACACGAATTGCGATCCCCTGTCCGTTATAACCACTGAAGGAATGCCATGGAGACGCACCACTTCTTGTACGAAGATTAAGGCTAGCTCCGCTGCTGTGGGCAATTTCAGTAAGGGTACAAAATGCGCCATCTTCGAGAGATGATCAACGATGGTGAGAACCGTGGTATGCCCCGTCTTGGTGATGGGCAGTTCCACCACGAAATCCATGGAGACGGTGTGCCAAGGATACGGGGCACAGGAATGGAACGCAGAAGACCAACAGGAGGCTCCGATCTGTTCTTACTCAAAAGACAAACGGTACAGCTTGTTACATGGTTTCTAGTGTCGGTTACCATAGTAGGCCACCAAAACTGTCGTCGCACGAGCTCAAGCGTTTTATGAAAACCAGGATGGCCGGATAGGACATGGTCGTGGCACAGAGCGACTGCCGTCTGCTGGCTGGGTAACCCAGGCAGGTACAACCTATCTCCTCGGTATAATAAGCCGTCCACGCAAGTCACCCCTTTGTGTTCATTCGCCAGGGCCTCTAGATCGCAACGCCTCGCGTCCTTTTCCACCTGAGCAAGGAACTCTGAGGATGTTACCACACCCTGGAAGCGTTTCTCTGGAATTATGGGAGCGGGCTCGGTGGGTTCGGCTTCTTCGTCGGCCTCTCCTAGCCGTGAGAGGGCATCGGCTTTGGCGTTTTCTTTTCCAGGTCGATACGTGATCACAAAGTCATATTCATTGAAGAACAGAGTCCACCGCAGCTGTCGGGCGGTGAGAGCACATTCCGACCGTAGAAACTGGAGGTTTCTGTGGTCTGTGTAGATGGTTACAGTGTGTTTTGCGTCTTTTAAGAAGTGGCGCCATTCCTCGAACGCGGTCTTGATAGCCAGGAGCTCCCTGTCGGACACCGTATAGTTGCGTTCCGCGGGCTGGAGTTTCTTGGAGTAAAAGAGAAGGGTTGCTCGGTATCAGGGTGCACCAGCACCGGGGCTATGGTAAAACGCCTTTTTAGTTCTCGAAATGCGTTGTCCGCTTCCTGATCCCAACTGAAGCGTACTCCTTTGCGCAGCAAGCGGGTAATAGGAGCTACCATCTCGGAGAAACCTGTAATGAATCCACAGTAGTAGTTGGAGAAACCAAGGAACCGTTGCACCCCTTTGACGGACTCCGGAGGAGGCCAGGAGAGGATTGCTTCCACTTTTTTGTTATCCATGTGGATGCCTGCGGGAGTAATGACGTGACCCAGGAATTCAACAGAGGTGACGTGAAAAACGCTCTTCTCCAGTTTCACGTATAAACGGTGTTTTCCCAGCTGCTGAAAGACGGAACAGACATGTTGTACGTGTTCCGCGGTGGACTGTGAAAAAATCAGGATATCGTCTATGTAGACCACACAAAAGATATCTATGAAGTCCCTCAACACCTCGTCAATAAAATACTGGAACGCTGCGGGGGCGTTACAGAGACCGAAAGGCATGACCTGGTACTCAAATAGACCAAACTTCGTCCGGAAGGCAGTTTTCCATTCGTCACCCTTTCGGACTCTGACGAGATGGTAAGCACCCCTTAGGTCCAGCTTAGTGTAAATGGAGGCGTCTTTCACCCTTTCCAGGAGATTGGTGATTAATGGTAGGGGGTAGCGATTCTTTATGGTGATGGCATTCATCGCACGAAAGTCAATACAGGTCCTCAAATCGCCCTCCTTCTTCGACACGAAGAAAAGAGGAGAGGAAACAGGAGACCTGGAATGGCGGATGAACCCGTTGCCCAGATATTCATCCAGGTAGGACCGATTTCCTCCGGGGGGTTGGGTAACTGGGAGATGAGATCCTTCAGGACATCTCTTAATCCCCGGTAGAACACCGACACCTTCTTATCCTCAGGCCACTGGGACTCGATCACTAGCCTGCTGAACATGGTGATATAGTGAAGCAGTTCCTGGTTGCCTTGTTTTAAATTAAGCAACTCATTGTCCGCTGCTTGCACAAAGGTGTGACGAGCGAACATACGTCGCATGGCTTCCTTGCGATGGACCACTGAGCTGCGTCTCCGCCCATGTAGGACAGAATGTAGGCTACTTTTGATGCATCATCGGGAAAGGCCGTGTTTCTGGCCATGAAATGCAAGTGACACTGATGAATGAAGATGCCATACTTGGTGCTGTCCCCGTAGAAGCGTTCAGGTGGTGCCAGCTGTACGGGATGAGGGGTGATGACCTGTATGGCGGTTTTCGGGTTGGTGGCAGTGGAGGACCCCCCATAGGTGAACGTAGGCTGTCGTAGGAGGCCTTCCTGCATGACCCTGGGGCTAGGGGTAGTACCCCAAGGACTGGTGACCCCAACTGCCATCTGGTCCTGTAGAGCGGTAATGTCGTGGCGTAAGCTACGGTTTTCCGCTTGCATGGCAGTCAGCATGAGGGCTATGTCTTGTAACGTAACCTCTGGGTCGCCCATGTCGTCTAGGCAGAATGTATAACGTGGGCTTCGTATTCTGTCGGGTACCCCACAAGGCTTACATCTGCTTGTGGAGTGATTCCGCAGAGACGACAAGAGCGCCCGTCCCTGTACCCACCTGACCCTAGTGGAAGGTAGAACCCAGCAGGGATGAGATGGACGCAGGGAAGGGAGCCAGAAAGGAAGGTAGGGGGTTGGGAGCGTAGGGTTCTCGAAGACGACAGTGCGCAGCAGACCACGAGTCTCAACAAAACTGGCAGCTCAGAGAAGCTTCCTGATTCAGGTGCTGTCCTGCGAGCTCCTCCGTAAGCAAAGAAGGCGCTCCTGCGCGTCTCGTGCCCACGAGTGCTCTTACACCAGAGGCACTCCTGGAAGGCACACGTTCCGCTGGATGCCGCTACGACACTGGGGTACTCTGACCCACAACAGCGTCAGTGCAACGGAACTGTTCAATAGTCAAGAAGAAAAAGAACCCCCAAAGTAACCCCTCAGCGCTCCTGCATGGTTGGGGAAAAAATTACCATATAGCGCTCCTGCGCAGAGAAAGAACCAAACAATACAAGCGCCCCAGCGCGGTGTACTGAAAACAAGAAAATGCGCTCCAGCGCGGTGTACATAAAGCAAGAGAATGCGCTCCAGCGCGGTGGGAATAAACACGGCTCAATGCGCTCCAGCGCAGTGAACAGAAACCAGGCAACTGCGCTCCAGCGCGGTGAGAAACTAGATCAGACCTCACAATGCTCCACAGCACTGTGAGTCCGCTTAAGGTCGATGCTAATTGGCTCCGGTACGATCCTCGCCCTCAGGTTGCCTTCAAGAATACGAAGCAACGACTCTGGCGGGAAACGCGCTGTTTAAGCGTTTCCCCCGGAAGTGGTTTCTTGACCTGTTGCTGGTGTTGCAAGACTAGACCGGGACTCCACTTCCGCCCGGAAGTGAGTCTCCCGATCATTCTGCGTGTGTATTAGCGGACGGAACGGGAGTACCGGCAAGCGCCGTAACCATGACAGATCTGTTAGTGGCTGCTGATAATAAGGAAACTTGTAAAGAAGCTACTCTTTCGTTGTTGCGACATTTGTCTGATTTGCATCATAAAGTATCACCTTCGAAGTCGCAGTATTGTCGCCAAGAAGTGACCTACTTAGGTCATCTCTTGTCGAAGGAGGGAAGAAGGTTGACCCCAGAACGAATTCAAGCGATTGCTCAAATGACTGTGCCTAGTATGCAGAAAGAGGTACGTGCTTTCTTGGGTATCACGTCGTATTGTAGACAGTGGATTCCGAATTTTTCTTTGTTGGCAAAACCTTTGTTGGCTTTGACTTGTAAGGATACACCGAATCCTCTTCCTTGGTCTGACGATTGTCAGAAAAGTTTTTCTGAATTGCATGATGCGTTGTGTTCTGCTCCGGTGTTGGGTACTCCTGACTACAGTAAGCCTTTTACACTCTACGTTCACAAGAGAGAGGGTTGTGCATTGTCAGTTTTGACGCAACAGTTTGATGAGAAGCAGCGTCCATGTGCGTATTTCTCGTCGACTTTGGATCCGGTAGCTAGAGCGTTGCCGAGTTGCTTGAGAGCTTCAGCGGCAGCGGCTGTTTCTATCCGATAGTCTGCTGGTTTGGTGATGGATAATACGTTGGTTGTGATGGTTCCACATGCAGTGGATACTTTATTGAACAGAACAAAGACTCAGCATCTTACTAGTGCAAGGTTGTCGGGTTATGAGTTGACGCTTTTGGCCAGTCACGTGCACATTAAGCGGTGTAACGTATTGAATCCAGCGACATTGTTGCCGATTTCTGTGGATACAGATGGTCGGCAACAGCATGATTGCTTTCTTAGGAGAGAAGAGGAAATGAAGGGTAGAGTTGATTTAAAAGATACTCCTCTTTCGAATCCAGATGGTACGCTATGGGTTGATGGGTCATGCTACAAGCTTCCGAATGGTGATACGACTGCGGCATATGCCGTAACGACATTATGTACGATTGTTGAAACTGCACGAGTGAGCTATAATTCGGCGCAAGCAGCGGAATTGATTGCATTAACGAGAGCGTGTGTTTTGTCTGAGGGAAAGAGAGTGAATGTGTATACCGATAGTCAGTATGCTTTTGGTGTAGCACACAGTTTTGGACGCTTGTGGAAAGAGAGAGGATTTCTTACGTCGCATGGGACTAAGATCCAACATGGGCAGTTGGTGAATGAGCTTCTTGAGTCCCTTACTCTGCCGAAGCACGTTGCGATTGTGAAGTGTAGTGCTCACCGAAAGGTTACGGATGATGTTGGTCGTGGTAATGCGTTTGCAGATGAAGTTGCGAAAGAAACAGCGAAAAATGTGATGGGTCAAATGTATGTTGCAGGCCCTGCGAGATGGATTGGTGCAGCTGGAATGTGTGAGGATACGATTGAGAGTGTGAAATCGATTCAGGCTGAAGCTACGGAGAGTGAAAAGAGTGTGTGGAGAGAAACTACGGGTAGATTGGATTCGACTAGTTGTTGGGTTGAGTTGTCGGAACACCAAAGATGGATGTTACCTGATGCGTGTGTGCTTGCGGTGGTTACGATGGCACATGGAATGTCTCACATTAGTGCGAAAGGGATTTGTAAGCTGTTGGCTCCAGTGTGGGAGAATGGAGGAATTCCCAAGTGTGCGGAGAACGTGGTCAAGAATTGTATGGTGTGTCTGATGTATAATCCTGGTAAGGGAACTCCAACTCCAGCTGGTCACTTTGCGCCTCCGACGTATCCGTTCGAGGTTTTGCAATTGGATTTTATTCACATGGAAAGATGCAACAATTTGAAATACGTTCTTGTAGTTGTTTGTGCCTTTTCTAGATGGGTAGAGGCATACCCCCTAAAAGATAATACTGCCTTGTCCACAGCTAAAGTCTTGCTCAAAGAATACTTCCCTAGGTTCGGGTTGCCAAGGATGGTGTGGAGTGATAACGGAAGTGAGTTTGTGGGCAAGATCATGAAGAGAGTGTGTGAGGGTTTGGGCATAAAGCAGAAATTCCATGCTGCGAATCATCCCCAATCAGCTGGTTTAGTGGAATGCTATAATGGCACTCTGAAGCTGAAATTAGCCAAGAGTCAGGTGAGTTCTGGTCTCCAATGGCCCGATGCTTTGCCCTTGGCACTTTTGTCAACTAGAACTACAGTGCATTCCTGAATTGGACTTAGTCCGTATAAAATTGATTTTGGTCGACTGGCAAACGTGTGGGGAGTGCCGAGACCAACACAATGTAGTGACATTGATTATCCTGTGTTGGTGGACTATTTGTATGACCTGACGGCTAAATTGCGTGTCTTGCATCAACGGATTCATGATAGCTTGCCACCAGCATCTGTGGACCCAGGTCATACTATCAATCCCGGTGAATGGATCCTGGTAAAGAATTTCCAGAGGACTAAGAACGATCAGCCCCGCTGGACGGGTCCTCACCAGGTGTTGTTGTCTACGAGGACATCTGTAAAAGTCTTTGGAAAAAGAAATTGGATCCACGGCGTACACTGTAAGAGAGTACCTTTATCTCTGCCGTACGACCAGTGGATCCGCAAAGGCATTGCAGATACTGAGATTGAAAGATTGCCGAAGTTCACACCGTTTAGCGACGCTGAATTGGTATGGACAAGGTCTGAGAAAGAAGATGATGATGTCTTGCAAGCAGCTGTGCCTTCACCTTTAAGATTGGACACCACTGAGCCTGAATTGTTGTTTCGAAGTCAGACAGAGCCTGGTAAAAGTCGTTATAACCTGCGGTCTAGAGACAATGGACTAATAAAGAACAAATAATTCCTTTTGTTTTTGAGAACTGCACTCTCTCAGCCGAGAAACTGTTTTGGTCTATTTTTCTTTTTCGAACCGCCATCCGGGTTCAGCTGTAGGGTTGCGGTGTAAAGACTTGGGATTGCAGCCGTGTAGACACAAGGTCGATGGATCTGGTTGGTCCTAGGGCGTTCCCTGGACTGACAGACGCACTCCTTAGCAGAAGAAAACCAACCGCCGCGAACAGCACGGTGAGAGGATGGAGTTTTTTTTTTTTTTAAGATCGAGAGAGCTGTTGAGAAAATGAACTTTAAGATGAAACTATGTAGAATAATGCATAGCAAATGTTTTCTGATTACATGTATTCTGATGTTTCTTAGCATGACGTTAGCTTTGGTGGGTTGGATTGTTTTTTCTACCCAATTGACTTCTGCACCCACTTCCCAACCTACGTCTTTTCCTATTACTACTTCTTTGCATTCTTTTCATATCTTACCTGAACATGAGCAGATTAGAAGGTCAGAATTTGTAAATAACTCATTTGTACAGCTTCTGCATCAACATCAGTTGGTAGTGAACATCACTAATTGTTGGGTGTGTGGTCTTATGCCACATACTACGGATAGAGGTATTCCTTATCTGGTTCTGCCATTCAGTCAGAATGGGTCTTTATTGGCTTTCCAGACGATGTTAATTTATGCTATCGAAGTCTATCCCCTGCGTTCCATGAGAGATAACTCGAGTAATAAGGCCTTGGTGAAGGGAATTACGAATATGAGTAGAGATATCAATACGTATAGGACTATTCCCAAGGATGAGTTACTAGCTTATGTTGGCTGGAACGCGACCGGATATAGTGTTAGTCTGAGTGAAAAGCAGAGACGAAAGAGGTCACCTCCGATTTGGATCATACCCCACCGAGGTCATTTTTGTCTGCAAGGTAATGGCAAGAATCCGAAAGCTCAGTTAGCGAAGAGTGTTTGTACTCAGACGTATGTTTTTACGTCTCAGTCTTCCCCGCCGTTTTTGGCAGCTAAGGCTATGTATTTTGTTTGTTACAACAGAGCATATACATGGTTGCCCCCTGATTTTTCGGGAACGTGTTATGATGGATATTTGTTGCCTCCTACGTATACTGCTGCTGCAGATTATCACAAGACAAGAGTTGTTAGAGGTGTCTTCGATCAGGAAGATACCGCTGGACAAGAAGTGGGAGACTTCTTTAAGGGTTTCCTATAGTTTTGGGGACCTATGGCTAACAGTAGGAGCTTGCGGCAATTGACAAGAGTGGTTGAATCCACCGTAAATGAAACTGCCGGTGCCCTTAGTAATTTGGCAGCTGAGCTTCAAGCGGATCGCCTTATGACGTTACAGAATCGTATGGTTTTAGATGTCATACTTGCAGATCGAGGTGGAGTATGTAAAGCGATCCAATCGAATTGCTGCGTTTTCATTCCAGATAATGCACCGACAGTATACGAGGCCATTTCCAGGTTACATAAGATCTCCGAGTCGATACATATGGACGAAGGAGATTGGTCGTTAACTGGATGGTTTTGGGGACTGTTATCCGCTTGGGGATGGAAGATTCTGATGATCATTGGTGTGGCTTTAGCGATTCTTTTCTTGTGTTGTCTCTGTGTACAGTGTGGTCCTGCCATATGTGGCCTTTGTGCTACTGCGTGTGTTAGGAGACCGCCTGTCTTGAGAAAGGTACAGAGAGATAAGATGATGCTTCAACAGCACCTTGATGATTTGATGAATATTGACATAGATTCAGATGCAGACTGAGTAATTAAATATGTAAGGGCAAAAGGAGGGTCTGAGGTACCGTGAATTCTCAATCTGTGTTATAAATGTCATGGTTCCGTTACGATTTTGGTAACGGCGAACCGTAACTAGTGAGTTCGGCAAGTGTGAGTGTTTTCGTCATGTTACACAGATGGATTCACTGTGTATTTAGGGATTTAGTTTCGAACCCTGGGTTCCATTTTGCGCATGGCAGCCATTTTGTGGTTGCCCTCACATAGGCCGATGACTGTGGTCGAACGAGTCTTTAGGACACGTACACCTTAGCTCGAGTTTGTGCTGACTCCTACATGACCTGAGTGAACTGACCTCGTTGCCTGAGGACGACCCTGCCAAGCCAGTTCCTGCCCGCTAGCTGATCAACATTAAGGGTCAGAGCACAGGACATCGCAAAGTTTTACTGCACACAAACATGCCTTATCCTACTTCTATCTGTTTCTGTTTCTTCTTTTATGGTCTATTTACGATATGGGTTGTGGTCTTTTTATTATGGGTTTGTCCGGCTTGTCTAAAGAAGAATGTTGGGATTGTTCGATGATTGATCATGGGCCGGACAACTGAAAAGTGGGTTTTACCGTCATACGATACTTTTGGTGTGGTTACATGTGATTGGAAAATTTGTAAAATAATGGGTGTTTGTCTGGAATGTGATGTTTTTGGCATAAAAAGGGATGACTTGCTTTGTAAAATTGAGCAGTCTCCTGAGAACTCATACCGTGATGACTTCTAGGACTTCTGTTACTGGATGCAGCCAATAAATTCGATTGTTGACGCCACCAAGAAGTATCCCGTGTCTCTGTATTCTAAGACAGGTGAACCCGAAGACGTTGGGCGTGCCCCTGGCGCGGCTGGTTTCTAAAAACCTGGTTCTTCACACTCCGTCTATCATCTCTTTGTGCTTGCTTTCTTCACCCTAAGTTGGCTGGGTATGCCCAGACGTGGGTCCCTCGCTCACTTTGACACTGGATTTAAGCTAGCCTGGCTGAAGAGGGATGTCACCCCGAAACCGGACGAAGGATGCTTGTTTCCGGTTCAGGGAAGACCTGGCTTGGCAGTTAGGGCAGGATTGTTCCCATGAGGCGCAGGTTCAAGGCTGATTTGCATATAGCTGGGTCTGAACTGAGGTGGCTAAGTGAGTAAAGAACGATGATGGATTCAACCCAGATCTGTGACTGGGGGTGAGTGTTTGAAAAGTTTCAGCACTGCGTCTATCATCTCTTTGAATTTGCTTTGTTCACTCTAATTTGGCTCGGTATGCCCAGATGTGGGTCCCTTGCTCACTTTGCCACTGGAGTTAAGCTAGCCTGGCTGAAGAGGGGTGTAACCCGAAACCGGTCCCAGGATGCTTGTTTCCGGTTCAGGGAGGACCTGGCTTGGCAGTTCAGGCTGAACTGTTCCCATGAGGCTCAGGGTCAAGGCTGATTTGCATATAGCTAGATCTGAACTGAGGTGGCGAAGTGAGCTAAAGAACAATGATGGATTCAACCAAATCTGTGACTGGGGGTGAGTGTTTGAAAAGTTTCAGCACTGCGTCTATCATCTCTTTGTGTTTGCTTTGTTCACCCTAAGTCGGCTGAGTATGCCCAGACGTGGGTCCCTTGCTCACGTTGCCACTGGATTTAAGCTAGCCTGGCTGAAGAGAGGTGTCACCCTGAAACCGGCCCCAGGATGCTTGTATCCGGTTCAGGGAAGACCTGGCTTGGCAGTTCGGGCTGGACTGTTCCCATGAGGCGCAGGGTTAAGGCTGATTTGCATAAACCTGGGTCTCAACTAAGGTGGCGAAGTGAGCTGAAGAACAATGATGGATTAAACCCAGATCTGTAACTGTGGTGAGTGTTTGAAAAATTTCAGCACTCCGTCTATCATCTCTTTGTGTTTGCTTTGTGTTCCCTAAGTCGGCTGAGTATGGCCAGATATGGGTCCCTTGCTTACTTTGCCACCGGATTTAAGCCTGGCTGAAGAGGGGTGTCACCCTGAAACTGGCCCCAGGATGCTTGTATCCAGTTCAGGGAAGACCTGGCTTGGCAGTTTGGGCTGGACTGTTCCCATGCGGTGCAGGGTCAAGGCAGATTTGCATATAGCTGGGTCTGAACTGAGGTGGCGAAGTGAGCTAAAGAACAATGATGGATTCAACCCAGATTTGTGGCTGGGGGTGAGTGTTTGAAAAATTTCAGCACTCCGTCTATCATCTCTTTGTGTTTGCTTTGGTCACCCTAAGTTGGCTGGGTATGCCCAGACGTGGGTCCCTTGCACACTTTGCCACTAGATTTAAGCTAGCCTGGCTGAAGAGGGGTGTCACCCCGAAACCGGCCCCAGGATGCTTGTTTTCCGGTTCAGGGAAGACCTGGCTTGGCAGTTCGGGCTGGACTCTTCCCATGAGGCGCATGGTTAATGCTGATTTGCATAAACCTGGGTCTGAACTAAGGTGGCGAAGTGAGCTGAAGAACGATGATGGATTAAACCCAGATCTGTGACTGGGGGTGAGTGTCTGAAAAGTTTCAGCACTCCGTCAATCATCTCTTTGTGTTTGCTTTGTCTGCCCTAAGTCGGCTGGGTATGCACAGACGTGGGTCCCTTGCTCACTTTGCCACTGGATTTAAGCTAGCCTGGCTGAAGAGTGTGGTCACCCCGAAACCGGTCCCAGGATGCTTGTTTCTGGTTCAGGGAAGACCTGGCTTAGCAGTTTTGGCTGGACTGTTACCATGAGGCACAGGGTCAAGGCTGATTTGCATATAGCTGGGTCTGAACTGAGGTGGCAAAGTGAGCTAAAGAGCGATGATGGATTCAACCCAGATCTGTGACTGGGTTGAGTATTTGAAAAGTTTCAGCACTCCGTCTTTCATCTCTTTGTGTTTGCTTTGTGTTCCCTAAGTCGGCTGAGTATGGCCAGAAGTGGGTCCCTTGCTTACTTTGCCACTGGATTTAAGCTCGCTTGGCTGAAGACTGGTGTCACCCCGAAACCGATCCCAGGATGCTTGTTTCCGGTTCAGGGAGACCTGGCTTGGCAGTTCAGGCTAGACTGTTCCCATGAGGCAGAGGGTCAAGGCTGATTTGCATAAAGCTTGGTCTGAACTGAGGTGGCAAAGTGAGCTGAAGAATGATGATGGATTCAACCCAGATCTGTGACTGAGGGTGAGTCTTTGAAAAGTTTCAGCACTAAGTATATCATCTCTTTGTGTTTGCTTTGTTCGCCCTAAGTTGGCTGGGTATGCCCAGACGTGGGTTCCTTGCTCACTTTGCCACTGGATTTAAGCTCGCATGGCTGCAGAGGGGTGTCACCCCAAAACCGGTCCCAGGAGGCTTGTTTCCGGTTCAGAGAGACCAGGCTTGGCAGTTCGGGCTTGACTGTTCCCATGAGGTACAGGGTCAAGGCTGATTTGCATATAGCTGGGTCTGAACTAAGGTGGCGAAGTGAGCTGACGAACGATGATGGATTCCACCCAGATCTGTGTCTGGGGGTGAGTCTTGAAAAGTTTCAGCACTCCGTCTATTATCTCTTTGTGTTTGCTTTGTTTACCCAAAGTTGGCCGGGAATGCCCAGACATGGGTCCCTTGCATACTTTGCCACTGGATTTAAGATAGCCTGGCTGAAGAGGGGTGTCACCCCGAAACCGGCCCCAGGATGCTTGTATCTGGTTCAGGGAAGACCTGGCTTGGCAGTTCGAGCTGGCCTGTTCCCATGAGGCGCAGGGTCAAGGCTGATTTGCATAAACCTGGGTCTCAACTAAGGTGGCGAAGTAAGCTGAAGAACGATGATGGATTAAACCCAGATCTGTGACTGTGGTGAGTGTTTGAAAAGTTTCAGCACTCCGTCTATCATCTCTTTGTGTTGGCTTTGTGTTCCCTAAGTCGGCTGAGTATGGCCAGATGTGGGTCCCTTGCTTACTTTGCCACTGGATTTCAGCTCGCCTGGCTGAAGAGTGGGGTCACACCGAAACCGGTCGCAGGATGCTTGTTTCTCGTTCAGGGAAGACCTGGCTTTGCAGTTTGGGCTGGACTGTTCCCATGAGGCACAGGGTCAAGGCTGATTTGCATAAAGCTGGGTCTGAACTGAGATGGCAAAGTGAGCTGAAGAACGATGATGGATTCAACCCAGATCTGTGACTGGGGTGAGTCTTTGAAAAGTTTCAGCACTCTGTCTATCATCTCTTTGGGTTTTCTTTGTTAGCCCTAAGTTGGCTGGGTATGCCCAGACGTGGGTCCCTTGCACACTTTGCCAGTGGATTTAAGCTCGCCTGGCTGAAGAGGGGTGTCACCCCGATACCTGTCCCAGTATGCTTGTTTCCAGTTCAGGGAAGACCTGGCTTGGCAGTTCGGGCTGGACTGTTCCCATGCGGTGCAGGGTCAAGGCAGATTTGCATATAGCTGGGTCTGAACTGAGGTGGCAAAGTGAGCTAAAGAACAATCATGGATTCAACCCAGATCTGTGACTGGGGGTGAGTGTTTGAAAAGTTTCAGCACTCTGTCTATCATCTCTTTGTGTTTGCTTTGTGTTCCCTAAGTCGGCTGAGTATGGCCAGATGTGGGTTCCTTGCTTACTTTGCCACTGGATTTAAGCTCGCCTGGCTGAAGAGGGGTGTCACCCCGAAACCGGTCCCAGGATGCTTGTTTCCGGTTCAGGGAGACCTGGCTTGGCAGTTCAGGCTAGACTGTTCCCATGAGGCACAGAGTCAAGGCTGATTTGAATAAAGCTGGGTCTGAACTGAGGTGGCAAAGTGAGCTGAAGAACGACGATGGATTCAACCTAGATCTGTGACTGGGGGTGAGTCTTTGAAAAGTTTCAGCACTCTGTCTATCATCTCTTTGTGTTTGCTTTGTTCGCCCTAAGTTGGCTGGGTATGCCCAGAAGTGGGTTCCTTGCTCATTTTGCCACTGGATTTAAGCTCGCCTGGCTGAAGAGGGGTGTCGCCCCAAAACCGGTCCGTGGAGGCTTGTTTCCGGTTCAAAGAGACCTGGCTTGGCAGTTCGGGCTGGACTGTTCCCATGAGGTACAGGGTCAAGGCTGATTTGCATACAGCTGGGTCTGAACTGAGGTAGCGAAGTGAGCTAAAGAACGATAACGGATTTCATCCAGATCTGTGACTGGGGGTGAGTGTTTGAAAAGTTTCAGCAGTCCGTCTATCATCTCTTTGTGTTTGATTTGTTTTCCCTAAGTTGGCTGGATATGCCCAGACGTGGGTCCCTTGCTCACTTTGCCACTGGATTTAAGCTAGCCTGGCTGAAAAGGGGTGTCTCACCCCAAACTGGTCCCAGGATGCTTGTTTACGGTTCAGGGAAGACCTGGCTTAGCAGTTTGGGCTGGACTGTTCCCATGAGGTACAGGGTCAAGGCTGATTTGTATATAGCTGGGACTGAACTGAGGAGGTGGAGTGAGTTAAAGAACGATGATAGATTCAAACCAGATCTGTGACTGCTGGTGAGTGTTTGAAACGTTTCAGCACTCCGTCTATCATCTCTTTGTGTTTGCTTTGTTCGCCCTAAGTTGTCTGGGATGCCCAGACGTGGGTCCCTTGCTCACTTTGCCACTGGATTTAAGCTAGCCTGGCTGAAGAGGGGTGTCACCCTGAAATCACTCCCAGAATGCTTCTTTCCGGTTCAGGGAAGACCTGGCTTAGCAGTTTGGCCTGGACTGTTCCCATGAGGCATAGGGTCAAGGCTGATTTGCATAAAGCTGGGTCTGAACTGGGGTGGCGAAGTGAGCTAAAGAAAGATGATGGATTGAACCCAGATCTGTGACTGGGGGTGAGTGTTTCAAAATTTTCAGCACTGTGTCTATCATCTGTTTGTGTTTGCTTTGTTTGCCCTAAGTCGGTTGAGTATGCCCAGACATGGGTCCCTTGCTCACTTTGCCACTGAATTTAAGCTAGCCTGGCTGAAGAAGGGTGTCACCCTGAAATCAGTCCCAGGATGCTTGTTTCCGGGTTCAGGGAGACCTGTCTTGGCAGTTCAGGCTGGACTGTTCCCATGAGGCACAGGGTCAAGCCTGATTTGCATATAGCTGGGTCTGAAGTGAGGTGGTGAAGTGAGCTGAAGAACTATGATGGATTCAACTCAGATCTGTGACTGGAGGTGAGTGGTTGGAAAGTTTCAGCACTCCGCCTCTCATCTCTTTGTGTTTGCTTTCTTCACCCTAAGTTGGCTGGGTAAGCCCAGACGTAGGACTCTTGCTCACTTTGCCACTGGATTCAAGCTAGCCTGGCTGAAGAGGGGTGTCACCCCGAAACCGGTCCCAGGATGCTTGTTTCCAGTACAGGTAAGACCTGGCTTAGCAGTTTGGGCTGGACTGTTCCCATGAGGCACAGGGTCAAGGCTGATTTGCATAAACCTGGGTCTGAACTAAGGTGGCGAAGTGAGCTGAAGAACGATGATGGATTAAACCGGATCTGTGACTGGGGGTGAGTGTTTGAAAAGTTTCAGCACTCCGTCTATCATCTCTTTGTGTTTGCTTTGTTTGCCCTAAGTCAGCTGAGTATGCACAGACGTAGGTCCCTTGCTCACTTTGCCACTGGATATAAGCTAGCCTAGCTGAAGAGGCGTGTCACCCCGAAACCGGTCCCAGGATGCTTGTTTCCAGTACAGGTAAGACCTGGCTTAGCAGTTTGGGCTGGACTGTTCCCATGAGGCACAGAGTCAAGGCTGATTTGCATATAGCTGCGTCTGAACTGAGGTGGCAAAGTGAGCTAAAGAACTATGATGGATTCAACCCAGAGCTGTGACTGGGGGTGAGTGTTTGAAAAGTTTCAGAAGTCTGTCTATCATCTCTTTGTGTTTGCTTTGTTCTCACTAAGTTGGCTGGGTAAGCCCACACGTGGGTCCCTTGCTCACTTTGCCACTGGATTTAAACTAGCCTGGCTGAAGAGGGGTGTCACCCCGAAACCGGTCCCAGGATGCTTGTTTCCGGTTCAGGGAGGACCTGGCTTAGCAGTTTTGGCTGGACTGTTCCCATGAGGCACAGGGTCAAGGCTGATTTGCATAAAGCTGGGTCTGAACTGAGGTGGCGAAGTGAGCTAAAGAACGATGATGGATTCCACCCAGATCTGTGACTGGGGGTGAGTGTTTGAAAAGTTTCAGCACTCCGTCTATTATCTCTTTCTGTATGCTTTGTTCACCCTAAGTTGGCTGAGTATGCCCAGACGTGGGTCCCTTGCTCACTTTGCCACTGGATTCAAGCTAGCCTGGCTGAAGAGGGGTGTCACCCTGAAACCGGTCCCCGAATGCTTGTGTCCAGTTCAGGGAGGACCTGGCTTAGCAGTTTGGGCTCGACTGTTCCCATGAGGCACCGAGTCAAAGCTGATTTGCATAAAGCTGGGTCTGGACTAGGGTGGCGAAGTGAGCTAAAGAACGATGATAGATTCAACCGAGATCTGTGACTGGGGGTGAGTGTTTGAAAAGTTTCAGCACTCCGTCTATGATCTCTTTGTGTTTGCTTTGTTCACCCTAAGTTGGCTGAGTATGCCCAGACGTGGGTCCCTTGCTCACTTTGCCACTGGATTTAAGCTAGCCTGGCTGAAGGGGGGCATCACCCTGAAATCGGTCCCAGGATTCTTGTTTCCAGTTCAGGGAGACCTGGCTTCGCAGTTCAGGCTAGACTGTTCCCATGAGGCACAGGGTCAAGTCTGATTTCCATGGAGCTGGTGTGAACTGAGGTGGCGAAGTGAGCTAAAGAACGATGATGGATTCAACCCAGATCTGTGACTGGGGCTGAGTGTTTGAAAAGTTTCAGCACTCCTTCTATCATCTCTTTGTGTTTGCTTTGTTCGCCCTAAATTGGCTGAGTATGCCCAGACGTGTGTCCCTTGCTCACTTTGCTTCTGGATTTAAGCTAGCCTGGCAGAAGAGGGGTGTCAACCCAAAACCGGTCCCAGGATGCTTGATTCCGGTTCAGGGAAGACCTGGCTTGGCAGTTCGGGCTGGACTGTTCCCATGAGGCAAAGGGTCAAGGCTGATTTACATATAGCTGGGTCTGAAATTAGGTGGCAAAGTGAGCGAAAGAACTATGATGGATTCAACCCAGATCTGTGACTGGGGTGAGTGTTTGGAAAGTTTCAGCACTCCGTCTAGCATCCCTTTGTGTTTGCATTGTTCGCCCTAAGTTGCCTGGGTATGACCAGACTTGGGTCTCTTGCTCACTTTGCAAGTGGATTTAAGCTAGCCTGGCTGAAGAGGGGTGTCACCCCGAAACCATTACCAGGATGCTTGTTTCTGTTTCAGGGAAGACTTGGCTTAGCAGTTTGGGCTGGACTGTTCCCATGAGGCACAGGGCCAAGGCTGATTTCCGTAAAGCTGGGTCTGAATTGAGGTGACGAAATGAGCTAAAGAACGATGATGGATTCAACCCAGATCTGTGACTGGAGATGAGTGTTTGAAACGTTTCAGCATTCCGTCTATCATCTCTTTGTGTTTGCTTTGTTCGCCCTAAGTCGGCTGGGTATGCACAGACGTGGGTCCCTTGCTCACTTTGCCACTGGATTTAAGCTAGCCTGGCTGAAGAGTGGGGTCACCCTGAAACCGGTCCCAGGATGCTTGTTTCTGGTTCAAGGAAGACCTGGCTTAGCAGTTTTGGCTGGACTGCTCACATGAGGCACAGGGTCAAGGCTGATTTGCATATAGCTGGGTCTGAACTAAGGTGGCGAAGTGAGCTAAAGAACGATGATCGATTCAACCCAGATCTGTGCTGGGGTGAGTATTTGAAAAGTTTTAGCACTCTGTCTATCATCTCTTTGTGTTTGCTTTGTGTTCCCTAAGTCGGCTGAGTATGGCCAGATGTGGGTCCCTTGCTTACTTTGCCACTGGATTTAAGCTCGCCTGGCTGAAGAGGGGTGTCTCACCCCAAACTGGTCCCAGGATGCTTGTTTCCGGTTCAGGGAGACCTGGCTTTGCAGTTCAGGCTAGACTTGTAAGGGATCTCAGGGTTTTCTGCAGGAGCGTCAGGAACTTGAAGAGTATGTCTCAGTCATCCCCTATGGCCTTCCGACTCTATCAAACACTAGAGTATCGGATGACACGCCAGGGGAAAACAGAGAAACAAAACAAGGGAAGGTGGGGGAATCTTCTGTGGCGTGGCTGAAGATGGATCAAGGATGAGGCTCTACTCCGCTGTAATATAAAGGCCGGGTTATCTTCAGTGGTCACAATGTCACCTCTATATATCTAGACATAACTAACCCTGGAATCCCACATACCAATGTTCTGTCACATCCAATCTGAAATAGGGTAGATCTTGAGGTTTCAGGCCGGAGGTTCCTATACCGCAGAAAACAGATGATTTAGATAACAACCCCCCACTGAAAACATATGGATCTCCTCAAACGAATAACTCACCCCACCAATCTACAATAGAATCACAGGTTCTCCAACTTGGGTCTATTATGTATGTTTAAGAGAGGTGTTCATATAGGGTGTAGGCAGAGAGCTGTCAAAGGACCAAAACAACACTGATTACTCCCCAAACTGTATTTACATACTTAAGGTAAAGAAAAGGCAGCGCACAGCGCTGTTACCGTGCTTCTGTTGTACTGAAGTTACGGGCACAGTGGTCCACGCTAGCATCCCCAATGAACTTTCGAGTTTCTCTCCCCTTCTGCCCAGTGGGGAAATTCCACGACACTATGTGGTGATCAGGGAGGTCGTACAGCGGAGAAGCAGTAGAGAATACGCTTGAGGTAACGCCCCAAACTTATGGCCAAGCGCCAGGGAGGCGTGCCGACCCACAGAGACAAGTAACGATAGAACGGGACTATCGAGGAATTGAAGGGGTTTGTAAGGAATAAGAAACAAAATATACAGGGCTGGGTCTGTCCTATACCCAGCAGAGGAGCGGGTAGTAGGGGGAAATAATGGGAGCAAGGAGACCCTTCAGGATGCGGAGGCGGACTGGGAATCCGCGGCAACACGAAGGGGACTGGTGACACTCACGCCTCAGCAGGGGGGTGGGCGAAACACCAGGAACAAGGAGGCACGAATACCGTGCCAGGTCTGGAGGTCAACGGAACTGGCTGAGGAGTGTCTCCACCGAGAACACCAGAGACGCGGGCTTTCCCTGCGAAACGCTCAAGACGCCAAACACGAACTCCGGAAACAGGAAATAACAAGACGGAAGTCAGGCAACTAGAGCAAGGGACGGAAACAGAGCTCAAAGCTAGAACGCTAAGCGCGTTCGAGAGCGTTTAGGGTCCTTATATACTGGACCGTCTTCCGTGTCGGACCTCGGGCATGACAAGACTGTTCCCATGAGGCACAGGGTCAAGGCTGATTTGCATAAAGCTTGGTCTGAACTGAAGTGGCAAAGTGAGCTGAAGAACGATGATGGATTCAACCCAGATCTGTGACTGGGGCTGAGTGTTTGAAAAGTTTCAGCACTCCTTCTATCATCTCTTTGTGTTTGCTTTGTTCGCCCTAAGTTGGCTGAGTATGCCCAGACGTGTGTCCCTTGCTCACTTTGCTTCTGGATTTAAGCTAGCCTGGCAGAAGAGGGGTGTCAACCCGAAACCGGTCCCAGGATGCTTGATTCCGGTTCAGGGAAGACCTGGCTTGGCAGTTCGGGCTGGACTGTTCCCATGAGGCACAGGGTCAAGGCTGATTTACATATAGCTGGGTCTGAAATTAGGTGGCGAAGTGAGCTAAAGAACTATGATGGATTCAACCCAGATCTGTGACTGGGGTGAGTGTTTGGAAAGTTTCAGCACTCCGTCTAGCATCCCTTTGTGTTTGCATTGTTCGCCCTAAGTTGCCTGGGTATGACCAGACTTGGGTCTCTTGCTCACTTTGCAAGTGGATTTAAGCTAGCCTGGCTGAAGAGGGGTGTCACCCCGAAACCATTACCAGGATGCTTGTTTCTGTTTCAGGGAAGACTTGGCTTAGCAGTTTGGGCTGGACTGTTCCCATGAGGCACAGGGCCAAGGCTGATTTCCGTAAAGCTGGGTCTGAACTGAGGTGACGAAATGAGCTAAAGAACGATGATGGATTCAACCCAGATCTGTGACTGGAGATGAGTGTTTGAAACGTTTCAGCATTCCGTCTATCATCTCTTTGTGTTTGCTTTGTTCGCCCTAAGTCGGCTGGGTATGCACAGACGTGGGTCCCTTGCTCACTTTGCCACTGGATTTAAGCTAGCCTGGCTGAAGAGTGGGGTCACCCTGAAACCGGTCCCAGGATGCTTGTTTCTGGTTCAAGGAAGACCTGGCTTAGCAGTTTTGGCTGGACTGCTCACATGAGGCACAGGGTCAAGGCTGATTTGCATATAGCTGGGTCTGAACTAAGGTGGCGAAGTGAGCTAAAGAACGATGATCGATTCAACCCAGATCTGTGACTGGGGTGAGTATTTGAAAAGTTTTAGCACTCTGTCTATCATCTCTTTGTGTTTGCTTTGTGTTCCCTAAGTCAGCTGAGTATGGCCAGATGTGGGTCCCTTGCTTACTTTGCCACTGGATTTAAGCTCGCCTGGCTGAAGAGGGGTGTCTCACCCCAAACTGGTCCCAGGATGCTTGTTTCCCGTTCAGGGAGACCTGGCTTTGCAGTTCAGGCTAGACTTGTAAGGGATCTCAGGGTTTTCTGCAGGAGCGTCAGGAACTTGAAGAGTATGTCTCAGTCCTCCCCTACGGCCTTCCGACTCTATCAAACACTAGAGTATCGGATGACACGCCAGGGGAAAACAGGGAAACAAAACGAGGGAAGGTGGGGGAATCTTCTGTGGCGTGGCTGAAGATGGATCAAGGATGAGGCTCTACTCCGCTGTAATATAAAGGCCGGGTTATCTTCAGTGGTCACAATGTCACCTCTATATATCTAGACATAACTAACCCTGGAATCCCACATACCAATGTTCTGTCACATCCAATCTGAAATAGGGTAGATCTTGAGGTTTCAGGCCGGAGGTTCCTATACCGCAGAAAACAGATGATTTAGATAACAACCCCCCACTGAAAACATATGGATCTCCTCAAACGAATAACTCACCCCACCAATCTACAATAGAATCACAGGTTCTCCAACTTGGGTCCATTATGTATGTTTAAGAGAGGTGTTCATATAGGGTGTAGGCAGAGAGCTGTCAAAGGAACAAAACAGCACTGATTACTCCCCAAACTGTATTTACATACTTAAGGTAAAGAAAAGGCAGCGCACAGCGCTGTTACCGTGCTTCTGTTGTACTGAAGTTACGGGCACAGTGGTCCACGCTAGCATCCCCAATGAACTTCGAGTTTCTCTCCCCTTCTGCCCAGTGGGGAAATTCCACGACACTATGTGGTGATCAGGGAGGTCGTACAGCGGAGAAGCAGTAGAGAATACGCTTGAGGTAACGCCCCAAACTTATGGCCAAGCGCCAGGTAGGCGTGCCGACCCACAGAGACAAGTAACGATAGAACGGGACTATCGAGGAATTGAAGGGGTTTGTAAGGAATAAGAAACAAAATATACAGGGCTGGGTCTGTCCTATACCCAGCAGAGGAGCGGGTAGTAGGGGGAAATAATGGGAGCAAGGAGACCCTTAAGGATGCGGAGGCGGACTGGGAATCCGCGGCAACACGAAGGGGACTGGTGACACTCACGCCTCAGCAGGGGGGTGGGCGAAACACCAGGAACAAGGAGGCACGAATACCGTGCCAGGTCTGGAGGTCAACGGAACTGGCTGAGGAGCGTCTCCACCGAGAACACCAGAGATGCGGGCTTTCCCTGCGAAACGCTCAAGACGCCAAACACGAACTCCGGAAACAGGAAATAACAAGACGGAAGTCAGGCAACTAGAGCAAGGGACGGAAACAGAGCTCAAAGATAGAACGCTAAGCGCGTTCGAGAGCGTTTAGGGTCCTTATATACTGGACTGTCTTCCGTGACGGACCTCGGGGCATGACAAGACTGTTCCCATGAGGCACAGGGTCAAGGCTGATTTGCATAAAGTTTGGTCTGAACTGAAGTGGCAAAGTGAGCTGAAGAACGATGATGGATTCAACCCAGATCTGTGTCTGGGGTGAGTCTTTGAAAAGTTTCAGCAATCTGTCTATCATCTCTTTGTGTTTGCTTTGTTCACACTAAGTTGGCTGGGTATGCCCAGGAGTGGGTTCCTTGCTCACTTTGAAACTGGATTTAAGCTCGCCTGGCTGAAGAGGGGTGTCACCCCGAAACCGGTCCCAGGATGCTTGTTTCCGGTTCAGGGAAGACCTGGCTTGGCAGTTCGGGCTGGACTGTTCCCATGCGGTGCAGGGTCAAGGCAGATTTGCATATAGCTGGGTCTGAACTGAGGTCGGAAAGTGAGCTAAAGAACAATGATGGATTCAACCCAGATCTGTGGCTGGGGGTGAGTGTTTGAAAAGTTTCAGCACTCCGTCTATCATCTCTTTGTGTTTGAGATGTTTGCCCTAAGTTGGCTGGGTATGCCCAGACGTGGGTCCCTTGCTCACTTTGCCACTGGATTTAAGCTAGCCTGGCTGAAAAGGGGTGTCACCCCGAAACTGGTCCCAGGATGCTTGTTTCCGGTTCAGGGAAGACCTGGCTTAGCAGTTTGGGCTGGACTGTTCCCATGAGGTACAGGGTCAAGGCTGATTTGTATATAGCTTGGTCTGAACTGAGGAGGCAAAGTGATCTAAAGAACGATGATAGATTCAACCCAGATCTGTGACTGCTGGTGAGTGTTTGAAAAGTTTCAGCACTCCATCTATCATCTCTTTGTGTTTGCTTTGTTCGCCCTAAGTTCGCTGGGTATGCTCAGACGTGGGTCCCTTGCTCACTTTGCCACTGGATTTAAGCTAGACTGGCTGGAGAGGGGTGTCACCCTGAAACCAGTCCCAGAATGCTTGTTTCCGGTTCAGGGAAGACCTGGCTTAGCAGTTTGGCCTGGACTGTTCCCATGAGGCATAGGGTCAAGGCTGATTTGCATAAAGCTGGGTCTGACCTGAGGAGGTGAAGTGAGCTAAAGAACGATGATAGATTCAACCCAGATCTGTGACTGCTGGTGAGTGTTTGAAAAGTTTCAGCACTCTGTCTTTCATCTCTTTGTGTTTGCTTTGTTCGCCCTAAGTTGGCTGGGTATGCCCAGACGTGGGTCCCTTGCTCACTTTGCCACTGGATTTAAGCTAACCTGGCTGAAGAGGGGTGTCACCCCAAATCCTGTCCCAGGATGCTTGTTTTCAGTTCAGCGAAGACCTGGCTTAGCAGTTTGGGCTGGACTGTTCCCATGAGGCCCATTGTCAATGCTGACTTGCATAAAGCTGGGTCGGAACTGAGGTGGCAAAGTGAGCTAAAGAACGATGATGGATTCAACCCAGACCTGTGACTTGGGGTGAGTGTTTGATAAGTTTCAGCACTCCATCTATCATCTCTTTGTGTTTGCTTTGTTCGCCCTAAGTTGGCTCGGTATGCCCAGACGTGGGTCCCTTCACTTGCACACTTTGCCACTGGATTTAAGCAACCCTGGCTGAAGAGGGGTGTCACCCCGAAACCGGTCCCAGAATGCTTGTTTCCGGTTCAGGGAAGACCTGGCTTGGCAGTTCTGGCCGGACCGTTCCCATGAGGCACAGGGTCAAGAATGATTTGCATAAAGCTTGGTCTGAACTGAGGAGGCGAATTGAGGTAAAGAACTATGATGGATTCAACCCAGATCTGTGACTGGGGTGAGTATTTGAAAAGTTTCAGCACTCCGTCTTTCATCTCTTTGTGTTTGATTTGTGTGCCCTAAGTCGGCTGAGTATGCCCAGATGTGGGTCACTTGCTTACTTTGCCACTGGATTTAAGCTCGCCTGACTGAAGAGGGGTGTCACCCCGAAACCGGTCCCAGGATGCTTGTTTCCGATTCAGGGAGACCTGGCTTGGCAGTTCAGGCTAGACTGTTCCCATGAGGCACAGAGTCAAGGCTGATTTGAATAAAGCTGGGTCTGAACTGAGGTGGCAAAGTGAGCTGAAGAACGATGATGGATTCAAACCAGATCTGTGACTGGGGGTGAGTCTTTGAAAAGTTTCAGCACTCTGTCTATCATCTCTTTGTGTTTGCTTTGTTCGCCCTAAGTTGGCTGGGTATGCCCAGAGGTGGGTTCCTTGGTCACTTTGCCACTGGATTTAAGCTCGCCTGGCTGAAGAGGGGTGTCACCCCAAAACCGGTCCATGGAGGCTTGTTTCCGGTTCAAAGAGACCTGGCTTGGCAGTTCGGGCTGGACTGTTCCCATGAGGTACAGGGTCAAGGCTGATTTGCATACAGCTGGGTCTGAACTGAGGTGTCGAAGTGAGCTAAAGAACGATAATGGATTTCATCCAGATCTGTGATTAGGGGGTGAGTGTTTGAAAAGTTTCAGCAGTCCGTCTATCATCTCTTTGGGTTTGATTTGTTTTCCCTAAGTTGGCTGGATATGCCCAGACGTGGGTCCCTTGCTCACTTTGCCACTGGATTTAAGCTAGCCTGGCTGAAAAGGGGTGTCTCACCCCAAACTGGTCCCAGGATGCTTGTTTACAGTTCAGGGAAGACCTGGCTTAGCAGTTTGGGCTGGACTGTTCCCATGAGGTACAGGGTCAAGGCTGATTTGTATATAGCTGGGACTGAACTGAGGAGGTGGAGTGAGCTAAAGAACGATGATAGATTCAAACCAGATCTGTGACTGCTGGTGAGTGTTTGAAATGTTTCAGCACTCCGTCTATCATCTCTTTGTGTTTGCTTTGTTCGCCCTAAGTTGTCTGGGATGCCCAGACGTGGGTCCCTTGCTCACTTTGCCACTGGATTTAAGCTAGCCTGGCTGAAGAGGGGTGTCACCCTGAAATCACTCCCAGAATGCTTCTTTCTGGTTCAGGGAAGACCTGGCTTAGCAGTTTGGCCTGGACTGTTCCCATGAGGCATAGGGTCAAGGCTGATTTGCATAAAGCTGGGTCTGAACTGGGGTGGCGAAGTGAGCTAAAGAACGATGGTGGATTAAACCCAGATCTGTGACTGGGGGTGAGTGTTTCAAAATTTTCAGCACTGTGTCAATCATCTCTTTGTGTTTGCTTTGTTTGCCCTAAGTCAGTTGAGTATGCCCAGACGTGGGTCCCTTGCTCACTTTGCCACTGGATTTAAGCTAGCCTGGCTGAAGAAGGGTGTCACCCTAAAATCAGTCCCAGGATGCTTGTTTCCGGGTTCAGGGAGACCTGTCTTGGCAGTTCAGGCTGGACTGTTCCCATGAGGCACAGGGTCAAGCCTGATTTGCATATAGCTGGGTCTGAAGTGAGGTGGCGAAGTGAGCTGAAGAACTATGATGGATTCAACTCAGATCTGTGACTGGTGGTGAGTGGTTGGAAAGTTTCAGCACTCCACCTCTCATCTCTTTGTGTTTGCTTTCTTCACCCTAAGTTGGCTGGGTAAGCCCAGACGTGGGACTCTTGCTCACTTTGCCACTGGGTTTAAGCTAGCCTGGCTGAAAAGGGGTGTCTCACCCCAAACTGGTCCCAGGATGCTTGTTTACAGTTCAGGGAAGACCTGGCTTAGCAGTTTGGGCTGGACTGTTCCCATGAGGTACAGGGTCAAGGCTGATTTGTATATAGCTGGGACTGAACTGAGGAGGTGGAGTGAGCTAAAGAACGATGATAGATTCAAACCAGATCTGTGACTGCTGGTGAGTGTTTGAAACGTTTCAGCACTCCGTCTATCATCTCTTTGTGTTTGCTTTGTTCGCCCTAAGTTGTCTGGGATGCCCAGACGTGGGTCCCTTGCTCACTTTGCCACTGGATTTAAGCTAGCCTGGCTGAAGAGGGGTGTCACCCTGAAATCACTCCCAGAATGCTTCTTTCTGGTTCAGGGAAGACCTGGCTTAGCAGTTTGGCCTGGACTGTTCCCATGAGGCATAGGGTCAAGGCTGATTTGCATAAAGCTGGGTCTGAACTGGGGTGGCGAAGTGAGCTAAAGAACGATGGTGGATTGAACCCAGATCTGTGACTGGGGGTGAGTGTTTCAAAATTTTCAGCACTGTGTCAATCATCTCTTTGTGTTTGCTTTGTTTGCCCTAAGTCAGTTGAGTATGCCCAGACGTGGGTCCCTTGCTCACTTTGCCACTGGATTTAAGCTAGCCTGGCTGAAGAAGGGTGTCACCCTAAAATCAGTCCCAGGATGCTTGTTTCCGGGTTCAGGGAGACCTGTCTTGGCAGTTCAGGTTGGACTGTTCCCATGAGGCACAGGGTCAAGCCTGATTTGCATATAGCTGGGTCTGAAGTGAGGTGGCGAAGTGAGCTGAAGAACTATGATGGATTCAACTCAGATCTGTGACTGGAGGTGAGTGGTTGGAAAGTTTCAGCACTCCGCCTCTCATCTCTTTGTGTTTGCTTTCTTCACCCTAAGTTGGCTGGGTAAGCCCAGACGTGGGACTCTTGCTCACTTTGCCACTGGATACAAGCTAGCCTGGCTTAAGAGGGGTGTCACCCTGAAACCGGTCCCAGGATGCTTGTTTCCAGTACAGGAAAGACCTGGCTTAGCAGTTTGGGCTGGACTGTTCCCATGAGGCACAGGGTCAAGGCTGATTTGCATAAACCTGGGTCTGAACTAAGGCGGCGAAGTGAGCTGAAGAACGATGATGGATTAAACCGGATCTGTGACTGGGGGTGAGTGTTTGAAAAGTTTCAGCACTCCGTCTATCATCTCTTTGTGTTTGCTTTGTTTGCCCTAAGTTAGCTGAGTATGCACAGACGTAGGTCACTTGCTCACTTTGCCACTGGATTTAAGCTAGCCTAGCTGAAGAGGCGTGTCACCCCAAAACCGCTCCCAGGATTCTTGTTTCTGGTTCAGGGAAGACCTGGCTTGGCAGTTCGGGCTGGACTGTTCCCATGAGGCACGGAGTCAAGGCTGATTTGCATATAGCTGCGTCTGAACTGAGGTGGCAAAGTGAGCTAAAGAACTATGATGGATTCAACCCAGAACTGTGACTGGGGGTGAGTGTTTGAAAAGTTTCAGCACTCCATCGATCATCTCTTTGTGTTTGCTTAGTTCGCCCTAAGTTGGCTGGGTATGCCCAGACGTGGGTCCCTTGCTCACTTTGCCACTGGATTTAAGCTAGCCTGGCTGAAGAGAGGTGTCACCCTGAAATCACTCCCAGAATGCTTCTTTCCGGTTCGGGAAAGACCTGGCTTAGCAGTTTGGCCTGGACTGTTCCCATGAGGCATGGGGTCAAGGCTGATTTGCATAAAGCTGGGTCTGAACTGGGGTGGCGAAGTGAGCTAAAGAACGATGATGGATTCAACCCAGATCTGTGACTGGGGGTGAGTGTTTCAAAATTTTCAGCACCTTGTCTATCATCTCTTTGTGTTTGCTTTGTTTGCCCTAAGTCGGCTGAGTATGCCCAGACGTGGGTCCCTTGCTCACTTTGCCACTGGATTTAAGCTAGCCTGGCTGAAGAAGGGTGTCACCCTGAAATCAGTCCCAGGATGCTTGTTTCCGGGTTCAGGGAGACCTGTCTTGGCAGTTCAGGCTGGACTGTTCCCATGAGGCACAGGGTCAAGCCTGATTTGCATATAGCTGGGTCTGAAGTGAGGTGGCGAAGTGAGCTGAAGAACTATGATGGATTCAACTCAGATCTGTGACTGGAGGTGAGTGGTTGGAAAGTTTCAGCACTCCGTCTAGCATCTCTTTGTGTTTGCATTGTTCGCCCTAAGTTGCCTGGGTATGCCCAGACTTGGGTCTCTTGCTCACTTTGCCACTGGATTCAAGCTAGCCTGGCTGAAGAGGGGTGTCACCCCGAAACCATTCCCAGGATGCTTGTTTCCGTTTCAGGGAAGACCTAGCTTAGCAGTTTGGGCTGGACTGTTCCCATGAGGCACCGGGTCAAGGCTGATTTCTGTAAAGCTGGGTCTGAACTGAGGTGACGAAGTGAGCTAAAGAACAATTATGGATTCAACCCAGATCTGTGACTGGGGATGAGTGTTTGAAACGTTTCAGCATTCCGTCTATCATCTCTTTGTATTTGCTTTGTTCGCCCTAAGTTGGCTGGGTATGCCCAGATGTGGGTACCTTGCTCACTTTGCCACTGGATTTAAGCTAGCTTGGCTAAAGAGGGTGTTAACCCGAAACCGGTCCCAGGATGCTTTGTGGTACTTTAAAATTTGGGACCGCGTAGGAGGCAGGGCCCTACCCCTGTCTCTTCCGGTATTAGCAAACCGCGAATGGCCAATGCGGTATGTACAAGTGCTTTATATAACGTTTCATAGATAAATGCACTATGTATACGATATTATACATCACTACGTGGGTTCCATCTTAGAGCGGTGGCCATATTATGGTTGCCCTCACATAGGCTACATATTATGAAGCAAATACGGGCCTTTAGAGCACATGTGCCTTCCTTTGACTTCTCTATGACCTGGGCAGCTTGGCTCTGCTGCCCCAGGTCAGTCCGGTCTCACGAGCTCCCCGTCCTCTGGCCACCTGTGATTAGCATCAGGGCTTGACACACCATAAAGCCTTTACATTAAACACGAGCCTCCAGCTAATCTCTTTCACACCTGACTGTTCCTGCTTTATGGCTTGTTTCCCAAACAGGAGATGCTCATGTTTATTGGGGCCTATCGATATCTGATGTGGGATCTGAGCCTCGCTGGGTAAATAATTGTGGGCTGGTTGAACAGGAATGTGGGATTGTCACCATGACTCTGCCTTTTCTTTGAAGCCAAAATATGTGAATGACCACTTGTAAAACAGGGGCGGTGTTGCCCAAAGCGTAATATTCTGTATAAAATAGAAGACTGGTTTTTGTTCTGCAGACTGCCTCATTCAGTTGCTAAGGCTTCTGTGCGACGTAGTCTCACTCATTTGAGTTTAATAAAGATGTCTTTTCATATTTCAGCTTCTTTGCCAAGTTCTTTGTTATATTACCATGAGAGTGGAATTTTATAATACTACGCCAACATGGAAAACGAAGTCATAGGGTGCTACCCCTGGCACCGCTGGGGTCCTAAAATCCCCGGTACTTCAGTTGGCGCCCGACAGCGCGGCATCAATACAAGTGACTATCTGGAGGAGCGATCTTGTCAGAGGACAGAAATCTACTGGGGAGAACAGGACAGAAATCCACTAAGCAGGTACCGAGGTTCTGGGGGATTCTTTGTCTCTGCAGCCCAGTATATCTCTGATCTTTCTGACTTTGACTCTCCAAAAGATGTCACTCCCGATTAGAACCCTTTTTGGCGTGAGTATTATAAAAGACGTTTTGTTATGAAGAACTTGACAGTTAGAATTTGGATAACCTTTTGATTAATAAAAGTAAGAGTTAAGTATAAGTGGGTCGCTCCCACTCCTCTGGTTCTTTGGGTCTTTGATTTGGTTATCGCAATTACCAAAGCCGAGGGGTTGGTTTCTTGGTTTTTAATTTGGTCATTGCAATTACCATAGCCAAGGGTCTCGTATACTTGCGAGTGTTTTGATAGAGATAACCCCTTGAAGTTTGAAGTTAGATTAGTGAGCTATAAGATGCCTGATCTTAGCAAGTTATTTGTGTTGGCCAACTTTTGGTTTGTATAGGTTTGGATATGTGAATTGCAATTTGTGTAGGCAGGTAATGAGGAGATATTTCTCCATTTGGTTTAGTTGCATGCCTGTTTGTAAGCTCACATGAAAAAATGTGTTGCTTTTTGGGAAGGTACCATAGTTAAAATCGGTTAGATTTGAAAACATATTTCTTCCTTGGTGATTTTGTATCCCCAGGGAATTAAAATATGACATAATACAAAACAAGGATCCTTCGTTCTGCGCAGTTTCATGAATAAAGATATGCAGAACGATTTTGTGTGGTGTTCTGCTAGGCAAAGCTAGTGAATTGAGCGCACTCACTACTTCTTGGACATACATCTGTCTGTTGGGCTGTTTATGCAGCCTTTTGGAACACTATTGAGAAGCGTTTCTTGTAAATATGACTTACAACTAGTATTTGCAAATGGTTTGGTTCAAGTATAGTCTGTGAGCTGTTCTTTCTTTCTGTCATGCGTATTGATTTGCAAGTCAACTGTGTGTTTAAATGTCTATGTGGTTTTCTCATTAGTGCAACTTCCGTAAGTAAATTGCGACGGCGCTATTTATGAAAAATGGCTAAAGCACGCTGTATTGTCTGTTTGACCCCCCTTTCCGTTTATGTCTGAAATGAGCTCAATATGTGTTTGTGGGTCTTCTGATGTTTTCAGTCTGTTAAGCAAAATGTTGGTTAATTAATGTTAAGTAGAAACTTAGGAAAAATCCAGAAATGAACAATGTGATGTGCTAAAATAGCTATGTGTTGCTATTTAATTTATAGAATGAGCAGTTGTGCACATATACAAAACTTCCGTTAAATGCTTCAAGGATAAAATTAGAACCACATTCAATAGATATAAATAAGGCCCCAAAAACGAAATTATCTATTTTTGCAAAAGTAAATAAATTTACAGCATTTTCCTTAGATTAGATGCATTGTATTAGATGTTCACAGGCAAACCTTTCAGCTGCAGTATATTTGATAGGAATGTTCATTCAGCCAGCACTTTCCCAGTTAAACACGGGTGGAATTTTGCATAACCGTCCTTTTAAATGAAAGTGGCGCAAAAATGTGACGCGTTTCAAATTGGGCTTATGCGCTTAGGCTTGTGAGTTAAATGTGTCCAAAATGATAGGCAAGGGATGCAGCTTGTTTTTTATACATGGAATTATCACAAAAATGAATAATTGGGATTTTTTTTTAAAGAAAATTATTAATCATGGAAAAATTATTTTAAAAAATAAGTGCTTTTCAAAATCGTTTTTTGATATTTATAAAGCTTAATACTCATACTATGGCCTCCTAGCATTAAAATTTGATTTGAGTTGTGTTGCATCACTAAAATGGCAAGCATTCGTGTGTACAATTTTCCCTTGGCGCAGGCGCAAACAAGCTCATTTTTATAAAGTATAAGTTATTATTTCCAATGCCTGACTCATGGGTTATGTAATGGACATTCTGGTAATGCATATTATGCAAGAAAATTGTAGGATACTCATTTTTTAATACCTACAATATCAAAGTTGAATTTGGGTAAAAGCGCTGTTTTAACTGCATTTTCTTTCATTCAGAGTACTTTTTAAAGTGTCTCAGGCTTCAGTAAATACATACATTTCGGTTTGATATATATTTACAGGTTGTGCCTTCTTATGATTCAATGAGTTAATATGCCAGTACAACGGCTTGTTTTAATATCAGGGTTGAAGGTTCTAACTTCAGCTGGGCCTACTGAGAAGTTCATTAATTTAAAGTTGATGAAATGCGTACCATTGCATAGGATTGCAACTAGCATTTATTCTAAAAACTGGTATGCGTGTTATTAAGTTTTGTGAATTATTCACAGTACATGTAGTTTAACAATCTGGGAATAGGGATAATTTTTTTAGCGCCTAAAAAGGAGAAATTATTTTTCAAAATAGAGTGAATTATTGCAAGTTAGGAGGAATTAGGAAGGCCTTCTGGCTTTGACAAATTCAGAGTGGCAGAAGCTGGGGGCTGGGAGAGCTGCAGAGGCTGGCTCGGTCACGCTGCTGAGATGCTATCTTTCCCGTAAACAATGGAGTTGACATTTATGACCTTTTAAATTAGGGCCTTGCCTCTGTGGAATGCAGAATGACCTTGCTACACGGGCCTCTAAAGCTGGGGTTTCTGGTTTCTCCATAACAACATCACTAAATCTAAAGAACTTAATTCCAAAGGGAAAATATAGAAAAGGGGTTTTCTTTGAAAGCCCAAACATCATGTTAAATGCTTTGCAGAACTGATACATTTGTGTTATTTAACAGAAAACGAAGTGTTGCATTAAGTCTTAGACAGAAAACAAGATGCAGCCTTTTTCTAAAAAATTTTTAAGGCTACATGCCTACGTGAGAACGCATTGCCAATTAAGACCTTTTTTTTTTCACAGTGGAAATTGTAGGTGCCAAATTAATATGGAGTGTCATGTAACGATATTTACTTTCAGAAAGGTAAAACTACGGTGGCTTGATGTTGCAACAAGAGGGTAACAGTTAAGTAATGGAAATTTATTTTTGTGTATTTGGTCCTATCATGAAATGTTCTTGCTGGTCCTGTATGTTAGAAGAGAGACAGTAAAGTTATGTTTGACAGCAGATTTCCATTGACTGGGGATCTACTGTCAAAAAGGAGGGTAAGGATTTTAAACCTGACAAATTAAATAGGACCAAATATTGGGTTTTGGGCTGCAGTTTTACAGTGCATAAAGTACATGACATGGTGTTTGTGTGTCACCGCTTACTCACATATGCTATTGAAATTTGCCTATGCTTTTTGTGCTTGATATACAGCAAGTATATCTGATGGCTTGACGTTTTGTGCGTTTTTTATTTTTTTTTGCATGTTTTCGTTGTTTTTGTTGCTGCTTTTGATACTATTACAAGTTTACCTGTGTTGTGAGGGGATGGTCATGACGATGCCCATCGCTACGCAACAATTGGTTGAACTTGTTCTGGTTACTAAATTCCACAGCTAATGATATTTCATGCTGTGAACATGAGAGACAACACTTTACCAGTGCATGTCTATTTGGCTATAATTGTATTGAAGGGAAATAAAAGAGATATACAGGATCAAAGTGTGTCACCTGTAGTTAGTCACGTTACTGCCCCTTCCCTTAAAGGAACAGGCAGCCTTACATTTATGTATCCTTGATTGGACCTAAGGATGAAATTATAGATCTGTGACTCAAGGTGGCCTAATTTCTATATTACATTAGTTTATGATGTTCTGTTTCCTAAGTAGCATATGGCTCTTGTTCCTAAAAAAAAAAAACAGGTTTTCATTTTTTCCTGAAGAAGTAACTGGAATATTACCTAGGAGTATCGTATATGGTGTAGTCACCAGCGGTAGAGTTAAAATGTGTGTAACTTTGGCCTTTTTGTGTATCATCCGTACTCTTGATGTTGTGTCACATGCCTGACTATCACCCAAATAATTTTTGTTCTTCCTATAGATTTTTTTTTTCTTTTGTTGCTTCCCCCCTGACCGATGTCGCATCATGCTTAGTTATTGTGGATTTTTGTTGTGTCCTAGTTCCAATTCCCTTTTCCGTATTCCTTTCACCAGTCAGCCCATTTATTATTGTAGGTGTATTATACACACTTCCAGACTGCAGTGATGCACCAGGGCTCCCCATATTATGTATAATTCCCTTTTGTATGACCAGACTGGTTTCCAAGAATTTTCCTTTGGCCTGCTTCAATGTTTTCCAGCCTGACTGTCAGAGTAGCGATAGACTGGTTAACTGACTCAATATTATAGTAAGACAAGTTTTCCATCTCAAAAGGAGATATCTTACGTTTACTTTTTAAACATACCGAATTTTCAATGTCTATTTTTAATGTGGTTTTTACCCTTTTGTTCCTGCTGCTTAAATTTTTGGTGGGATCAGATGTGTTCTAATTATGCAAATATCAGGACCCTCTTGTTCTTGTCTTTTGTTTGCATATTTGACTATTAGCCTGTGTATTGCATATTGCACCTGATGTGAAAGTTTTCTACATGCCCATGATAATCTGTACCATGTGATTTCTCTATTGAGATGTTCTAGATAAGGAATTTAGGAACACCTAATCATTGAAAAAAAAAATGTGTTTGCCCCATTACACAATGCCACCATATGTGAAGACATCCATGTAGACAGAATTCTCGTGTAGTTATCTACCCTTAAATGATGGAGGCTCTCACACGGAAACCCATTTGAAAAGATTAGAGACGCTGTTTTACCTACTGCCTTTATATTTGTATTGCTTTTTGAGAATGACAGTGTATTCTAGACCAAAATTGTCCCATGGCGTGTGGCCACTCCTTTGAAAGACCGCAAGCCACCTGTTTGCAGTCCCCTTGTTATCCAATGAACTGTTTAAAGCATTGCACTTGCTTCATCAGAAGGCGTTCAACATCAGAAAAGATGGAGGAGCTGGTTTTGCCACAGAACCAGAATTTCAGTGCACAAGAGCGCCTGTCATGTGCTGGTAACCTCTGACAGTGTGCAGTCCCTTGAGCCCCTGGGCCTGAGTTTTTGGCCACACACCCCCCTTTCCTTTGCTCCAATGGAAGTGCAGTGCACCGGCGGATCCAAGATTGACAAAAGGCACTAATTCTAGGGCCCATGAAAGAACAGCCCGAGCGTCCTCTGACACTGAATGATGAGTGTTGGAGCCTGAGAATGGTCCCGGGTCTGCACGAGATGACCTATGCCCTTGATCAATGGAGAGCACACTACCTGTAGTGCCTGCTGCAAAGGAAAGATACTGGCGCACTGCCTTGAGACATTGAGACTCTCGAGTGAGCTGTGGGTGTTTGCCAGGAGGGCACTCCAACTAAGCAGTACTTTTCTCATGTAATGCTTGAATGAAGAGGCCCATGCAAAAGAAAACAACAGAAGAAGATTTGATGGACAATAGAAGCCTGCCAGAGAGGCTTTTTGAACGGACTCTGGGCATAGGTGGTTTCACAAGAGGTTTCCGTGTGATTGTATAGAGTAGGTGAGACAGATTGCTTTGCTGGCATTGTTTTAAAGTACTATTCTGTTTAGTATAAGCAGAATAAAGTCCATTTTCTGTGGAAAGAGTACCCCCTTTTCACCTTAGAGCATTGATGAGGGTCACCACTGTTTCACCTGAACATACAAGAATTACTGAAATTACTGAGCCCTAAAAATGTTACTAGATAATTTTGGGATTTGCTTTTTGCTTAGGGTTGTGAAAAACTATTATTTAATTTGCAATAGTGGTTACTACTTTCTCCCGTTGTTTATATGTTCTTAATAATGTGTTTTCTAGTGTCTTTTCAAGCATGACATTGTCATTTATGGGTGGGATCGTTTTTCTCTACTCAATTGACTTCTGCACCCGCTTCCCAACCTATGTCTTTTCCTACCACTGCTTCTTTGTACTCTTTTCACCCTATCCTGAACATGGGCAGGTTAAAAGATTAGAATTTGTAAGCAATTCTTTTGTACAGCTTCTGCATCAACATTAGTTAGTAGTGAACATCACTAATTATTGGGTGTGTGATCTTATGCCGCCTACTACAGACAGAGGTATTCCTTATTTTGTCCCGCCATATGTGGCCTTTGTGCTACTACATGTGTAAGGAAACATGTATCAGAAAACGAGCTAAGTAATAGGATGATGCTACAGCAACATCTCCATGACTTCATGAATATTGACCTAGACTCGGATTGATGAGAGTATAGTTATTGCCTATGTAAGGGCAAAAGGAGGGTCTGTGGTACTTTAAAATTTGGGACCGCGTAGGAGGCAGGGCCCTACCCCTGTCTCTTCCGGTATTAGCAAACCGCGAATGGCCAATGCGGTATGTACAAGTGCTTTATATAACGTTTCATAGATAAATGCACTATGTATACGATATTATACATCACTATGTGGGTTCCATCTTAGAGCGGTGGCCATCTTATGGTTGCCCTCACATAGGCTACATATTATGAAGCAAATACGGGCCTTTAGAGCACATGTGCCTTCCTTTGACTTCTCTATGACCTGGGCAGCTTGGCTCTGCTGCCCCAGGTCAGTCCGGTCTCACGAGCTCCCCATCCTCTGGCCACCTGTGATTAGCATCAGGGCTTGACACACCATAAAGCCTTTACATTAAACACGAGCCTCCAGCTAATCTCTTTCACACCTGACTGTTCCTGCCTTATGGCTTGTTTCCCAAACAGGAGATGCTCATGTTTATTGGGGCCTATCGATATCTGATGTGGGATCTGAGCCTCGCTGGGTAAATAATTGTGGGCTGGTTGAACAGGAATGTGGGATTGTCACCATGACTCTGCCTTTTCTTTGAAGCCAAAATATGTGAATGACCACTTGTAAAACAGGGGCGGTGTTGCCCAAAGCGTAATATTCTGTATAAAATAGAAGACTGGTTTTTGTTCTGCAGACTGCCTCATTCAGTTGCTAAGGCTTCTGTGCGACGTAGTCTCACTCATTTGAGTTTAATAAAGATGTCTTTTCATATTTCAGCTTCTTTGCCAAGTTCTTTGTTATATTACCATGTGAGTGGAATTTTATAATACTACGCCAACATGGAAAACGAAGTCATAGGGTGCTACCCCTGGCACCGCTGGGGGTCCTAAAATCCCCGGTACTTCAGCTTGATTCCAGTTCAGGGAAGACCTGGTTTGGCAGATCCGGCTGGACTGTTCCCATGAGGCACAGGGTCAAGGCTGATTTTCATAGAGCTGGGTCTGAACTGAGATGGCGATGTGAGCTAAAGAATGATGATGGATTCAACCCAGATCTGTGACTGGGGGTGAGTGTTTGAAAAGTTTCAGTACTCCATCTATCATCTCTTTGTCTTTGCTTTGTTCACCCTAAGTTGGCTGGGTATGCCCAGATGTGGGTATCTTGCTCACTTTGCCACTGGATTTAAGCTAGCCTTGCTGAAGAGGGGTGTCACCCCAAAACCGGTCCCAGGGTGCTTGTTTATGGCTCAGGGAAGACCTGGTTTGGCAGTTCGGGTTGGACTGTTCCCATGAGGCATAGGGTCAATGCTGATTTGCATATAGCTGGGTCTGAAATGAGGTGGCGAAGTGAGCTAAAGAACTATGATGGATTCAACCCAGATCTGTGACTGGGGGTGAGTGTTTGGAAAGTTTCAGCACTCCGTCTAGCATCTCTTTGTGTTTGCATTGTTCGCCCTAAGTTGGCTGTGTATGCCCAGACTTGGGTCTCTTGCTCACTTTGCCAGTGGATTTAAGCTAGCCTGGCTGAAGAGGGGTGTCACCCCAAAACCAGTCCCAGGATGCTTGTTTCCATTTCAGGGAAGACCTGGCTTAGGAGTTTGGGCTGGACTGTTCCGATGAGGCACAGGGTCAAGGCTGATTTGCATAAGGCTGGGTCTAAACTGAGGTGGCGAAGTGAGCTGAAGAACAATGATGGATTCAACCCAGATCTGTGACTGGGAGTGAGTCGTTGAAAAGTTTCAGCACTCCGTCTATCATCTCTTTGTGTTTGTTTTGTTCGCCCTAAATTGGCTGGGTATGCCCAGACGTGGGTCCCTTGCTCACTTTGCCACTGGATTGAAGCTAGCCTGGCTGAAGAGGGTTGTCACTAGGGGTGGACGGAATTTGCGAAATCCAAATTATTGTGAAAATGTTTAAAATGATCACAAACAAGCGGAAATGTCGCGAAGATGCGGAAGCTTTTTCGGGTCGCCAACTTACCCATCTGGTTGCTCGCGGGTGCGGCCATCTTGTTTTGAGTTGTCTCGTGGTGCATGATCGCGAGAAGAAAGACGTGATCGCGCGACGCATGACGTCACTGCGGGCGCGAACTGTCGTGAGACAGCGCAAATGGCTAAAAACAATACAACATCTCATGGAGAACGCGACCGGATCAAGAAATCTTGTCGGCGAATGCAGGGATTCAGGTAAGGCGATCACGCGCGCGCGAGAATGTATTATTTTACAGCGCGAGCAAGAAACAAATTATCGCCAAGCTGCGGAAAGCGGAAATTTTGACATTTTCGCGCTCTCCGCGGAAAGCGAAAATGTCAAATTATCGCAATTTCCGCGAACGGAACGAAATTTTAGCCCAGGCCTAGTTGTCACCCTGAAACCGGTCCAAGGATGCTTGTTTCCTGTTCAGGGAAGACCTGGCTTGGCAGTTCGGGCTGGACTGTTGCCATGAGGCACAGGGTCAAGGCTGATTTCCATAAAGCTGGGTCTGAACAGAGGTGACGAAGTGAGCTAAAGAACGATGATGGATTCAACCCAGATCTGTGACTGGGGGTGAGCCGTTGAAAAGTTTCAGCACTCCGTCTATCATCTCTTTGTGTTTGTTTAGTTTGCCCTAAGTTGGCTGGGTATGCCCAGACGTGGGTCCCTTGCTTACTTTGCCACTGGATTGAAGCTAGCCTGGCTGAAGAGGGTTGTCACTAGGGGTGGGCGGAATTTGCGAAATCCACTTTCGCAAATTATTGTGAAAATGTTTAAAATTATCACAAACAAGCGGAAATATCACGAAGATGCAGAAGTTTTTTCGGGTCGCCAACTTACCCATCTGTTTGCGCGCGGGCGTGGCCATCTTCTTTTGAGTTATCTCACGGTGCATGATCGCGAGAAGAAAGACGTGATCGCGCGACGCATGACGTCACTTCGGGCGCGAACTGTCGCGAGACAGCGCAAATGGCTAAAAACAATACAACATCTCATGGAGAACGCGACCGGATCAAGAAATCTTGTCGGCGAACGCAGGGATTCAGGTAAGGCGATCGCGCGAGAATGTATTATTTTACAGCGCGAGCAAGAAACAAATTATCGCCAAGCTGCGGAAAGCGGAAATTTTGACATTTTCGCGCTCTCCGCGGAACGCGAAAATGTCAAATTATCGCAATTTCCGCGAACGGAATGAAATTTTAGCCCAGGCCTAGTTGTCACCCTGAAACCGGTCCCAGGATGCTTGTTTCCTGTTCAGGGAAGACCTGGCTTGGCAGTTCGGGCTGGACTGTTGCCATGAGGCACAGGGTCAAGGCTGATTTCCATAAAGCTGGGTCTGAACAGAGGTGACGAAGTGAGCTAAAGAACGATGATGGATTCAACCCAGATCTGTGACTGGGGATGAGTGTTTGAAAAGTTTCAGCACTCTGTCCATCATCTCATTCTGTTTGCTTTGTTTGACCTAAGTTGGCCCAGACGTGGGTCCCTTGCTCACTTTGCCACTGGAATTAAGCTAGCCTGGCTGAAGAGGGGTGTCACCCCGAAACCACTCCCAGAATGCTTGTTTCCGGTTCAGGGATGACCTGGCTTAGCAGTTCGGGCTGGACTGTTCCCATGAGGCACAGGGTCAAGGCTGATTTGCATATAGCTGTCTATCATCTCTTTGTGTTTGCATTCTATAAGCCATGGCCAGGTTTCACAGATTGAAATCTAAGTATCGCTGCAATTACAAGTATTTTCTTTGAATTCAGGGACTTTATGTTCTGGTTTTATAGTGAGTCAAAAAGGACATCAATTTCTAGCATACAACAAAAACAAGCATTTGCAATGCAATAGGTCCCGCATTTGCGAGCGTTTAAGAAATTTGCACTGTAAATGGCAATGCCTATTATTTATGTTTTAAAGACCAAAACTTAAATAAATGGCATTGTCATTTACAATGCTAGTAGCTCTAAGTCGCACACATGCGAGACCTATTGCATTGCAAATGCTTGTTAAAAGATGCTTTAGATTTGATGGAACGCTTAGTACTAGTTACAGGATTCCATGCATGCCTTAGAGCCAAGAAATGAAACCCCCCCCCCACCCTCCGGATTTCAGTCAAAAAGAGCGCGGTTTCAGGAGGTTTGCAGTAAGACTTGCTCTAGAATTTGGCATTTATGGTTGTGACTATCATGTGCGTTGCAAGGCTCATCCTTACAGACATGCCGTGTATGAAAAGAAGGAAGCTGCCATAGTGAAGTTAACAATCAGAGAGGTCACACCTAGGTTAAAGGTGCCACAACACCTTCAGGTGGCACTTCAAAGCACCGACAGCCTGACCCACATTTCGCCTCAGAGACCAACAAAAAACAAACGAAGATTAAATGAGGAAAACTCACTTGGCTTTCACTTGGGATTTTTACATACACATGCAGACAAAAACACACACACTATTGTCTCTATTTTAAAGGCTTTAGAAATGGTTATTTTATAAAATATTGGGAGTTATATGGTTCCCTCACAATCCGCCCTCCTCTCCTTTCCTACAGCCCTGCAAGCCCCCCTCCCTGCTTCTTGTAAAATGTATTTTATTCCTTGTGATTGTTAGGAAATCTGAAGCTCACATTTCCTCCTCTCCCCGCACACACTCTCTTACTGACCAAGCTACGCCCCTGGTGGAATATTTGCAGCTTAACAAAATGAAGGACACATCAAATAAAAAAAAATAATGAAAAGGTGAGTATCACACGTGTGGACTGCAGAGTTAAGTATCTCATTGGGCCAGAACTAATCTAGGGGCATATTTACAATGCAGCCGTTTTCAGCCGAAAAGCGGCGATGATTTTATCGCCTAATTAGCAAGCTGACGCGTGAAACCTTGTGTTAGCGCAGGAATTCCTAACGCCCAGCTTTGCATCTCTAATGAGATGCAAAGTGGGCGTTCCTGACCTGACATGACAGGAGAAATGTCGCTAAGCGACATTTCTTCTATCATCAAGCCCCACGCCATGAAGCATAGCGGCAAGAAAAGTAGTGTTAACCCCTGTTATCGCTACTTTCCTTACGCCTGCTTCAGGACTGACTTAGCCATGATATCCTATGGAAGGTGGATATCATGGCTAAATTCGTGGGGCCCTATCAACAAGCTAACGCCACATTTCGTGAGATTATCGCTGGGTTTCCAGCGATAATCTCACGTTACGCAGTTAGCGCTAGGATTTTTATCGCTATTGAGATAAGCGTTGCTAATAGCACGCTATCTCAGCGATAAAAATCCACATTAGCCGGCGATAATTATCCTAGCGCTAAGTGCGCTTAGCGATAATTATCGCCGGCTGTTGCTGATATGCCCCTCAGTTTTTTCTATATAGGCGAATTCGGAACGCTGATTTTCACTGTCAGAAACTGAGCAGTTCTGTCCCTGGAAGGAAACAATGAAGCAAAGCAGCATATAGGGCTTGTTTCGCGCAACGTGCAGCACAGAGGTGTTGTTTGGCACTACATGCAGCACAGAGGTGGTGTTTGGCGCTATGTGGGCAGTTTCCAAAATCTCGCTCCAGACAGAAGTGGCAAGTTCATAGAGATGAGGCGCACTTCAAAATCTGGGGACAGGGAGATATATTGAGCATCCTTGTGTGAGAGGTGCACACACACACACACGCCCTCTACTCACTCCACATTGATTTCCAAGACTAACAAGCATTGGCATAGCCAATAGGTCTCGCCTTTGGGACCTCATAAGTGTTTAACCATGCAACAGTTAATGTTGTTGCACTAAGGATATTGTGCTGCATAACTAAATACTTATAAGGACCCGAAAGCTAGACCTATTGGCTATGTCAATGCTTGTTTTGTAAAGCGATTTGACGATGCTTCAAAGCTTTGGGGGAAAAAAAGTCTGACGCTGTAGATCATCGATAAAAGGAAATGTTCTAAAATCGACTTTACTGGCTTACCGCTTTGCCAATGCTTGGTTGGGGTGGCGAGGAGGTAGGTGGTTTTAGAAAACGAAAACTGGCAATCCCCAACAAGTTATCTTTCCCCAGTCCCAAAATAAAAACCTTCATGAGCGCACACGCCTTCTTTGCGTGGCAGTTGAGCAAACACAATGCCGCTGACCGCGGCCCCCGCAGGGGGCCACTCGGCGGTCGGCGCCTTAGTGGCCCCGGGGCCCCGGTCACCCCTCCCCACTCCCTCCTTCGGGGGGGGGCGGGGATCCTGATTGTTGCCCCCCCTCCGTGTCGGGGGCCGGAAGTGACGCGCAAGGCGTGTCACTTCCGGGCCCAGGTGTGAGGGGAAGGCTATTTAGCCTTCCCCCACCCTCACTGGCGACCTCTTTGTCGCCCACCTCGCCTCATACGTCGCATCGCCGCTCTAGGTCGTCGTGCTTCATATTTAAGGTAAGTCTTGCTGCACCCACTCCGCCCCGGCCCTGTCCCTGGGCGGTACCAGGACGACGGGGCCCTGTGGCACGGTTTGCCACGGGCGGAGGGGGCGCAAGACCGATGCAAGGGGGCGAGTTTGAGGGCGGTTGAGGTGACCGTGGGCTGCGCTGCCGACTTGCGGGAGAGGAACTAGTTTGGCGCATTAGCGTTTCCCCCCGCGGCTCTGAGCAAATTACTAATCCCGCCGTGCCCGGGAGGGCATGTAAATATGGCACCCACGCCCAGGGCTATGATTACCCACGCCCAGGGCTACGATTACCCACGCCCAGGGCTACGATTACTTGTTGGCCCCTCGTTGTTGGGCCGAGCCCGCGTTTAATTTACCTCCACCTCCATGTGCTCGATGAGTATGTGCATCCGGTGCTCAGGCACAGCGCTCCAATAATTCTGGCAGAGTTCGCGCAGTGACCCGGAGGCTCGGGCCGCCCCCTTAATTTCATCGAGTTGGGTCCGTGTGCGGCTTTCGGGAAACCACGTAATCTCCCTGTACAGGAAATGGTGGCAGCACTGCATAGTGCATCGCGGCACGCAAACTGTCGTGTCCTGTTAGCTCAGTTGGTTAGAGACTGGGGCTAACGAGGCTTAGGTTGCTGGTTCGGTCCCCAAACTGGCTAATTAAATCAATGGCGTGCCCAGCTGAAGAAAGCGCCAATGTTTCCATAGAGATGTGTCAGCGATGCGCGGCACTGGAATTGCGGATGCCCTGGCACCCACAGGTTGCCCTAGAAGGGCGGGCCTCTAGTGCCAGCAAGGCACCAGCCCACCCCCCTTCCTCTGATTATGGGGACCCCTCGAGGAGGAATCCCCCTACTCAGTCAGCCAGGGGCTACGGCACTCAGGGCGCTTCATTTCCGGGGCGCGAGGAACGGGGGGAGGTATATAGGCCTCCCCCACCCTCTGTCCTGCCTCTTTGGTGCCCCGGACACGCCATCTGGACACTGCTGGTCGGAGCTGCTAATGTGGTGAGTCAGTGTTCACCACCCCCCCAACCCCCAATCCGGCACTGCACGGCCATAGCCTGGGCTGGTTTCCGCCGGAGGGGGGGGTATGCAGCTCCCCCGGTCCAGAGGCAGGCTCCCTCGGAGCAGGCGATGGCGATGTCGGTGCGTTCAGGGAGGCACCTGGGGGGCAAGTGGCCGCGGGTGTGGCGTCCGGGCACTTCAAACCCTGTCTCTCCACGGCCTTTGTCGCTGACTAGGATCTGTCGCCGCTCCTCCTGGAGCAAGGAGCAGTAAGCACGGTGAGTGCAAACACCCCCGCCACTATCCCCCAGCAGGCACCAACGGGTGTCGCATGCCCGGCAGCTGCCGTACGTAGGTGACGGTCTGCTATGCGGGGGAGGGGGAGCTTAGCGCAGCTCCCGGGGGAGGGGGGGTATGGCCCATGCTTTCTGGCCCAGCACCTGGCATGCCATGTCATGCAGCCTGCTCCAGACCGGGGTTGCCCAGAGGGGTTCCCTGGTAGGTCCGGGGTGTGCACCACAGCAGTGCTACACACTCCGATCTGAACCTAGCACTAGGCAGGCCCCCGCCCGGCATCAACTGGTGGCAGCTGAAGCAATCTTCGCTGTGCCCGGCCTGGGGCCCAAACCGGGGCCGGGTGGAGGAGGCCAGCAGCTGCTGCTACTCTCGGCTAGTCCGTTACAGGCTTGTTTCGGGGCCGGTGAAAAGAAAGGTTTAGCCTCTCTGTGGCAGTAATGCGATATGCGGGAGAGTTTAACTTGCTTCGGCAAGTGGCTAGTCATTACGCCCTAGGAGTGGTGGCTAGGGGATCCTTGCATGCCTGGCAGATGTCCGGGCATCACGCCACCTGAACGGGCCCAGGAGCTCTTCGTTGGTGTGAGTCCCTGCAGACAGACCACCCCTCCGTCGGTGTGCGATGCCTGGGGGGAGGGGCAAGGTTCCAGTTGTAGGCAACCCCTTGCCCCCGGTCGGGGCATGTATCGTGGTCGTGGGAAGGGGGGGGGCACGAAGGGCATAGGGTGCTCACAGTTCGGGACACGTTTTCTGCATGCTGGGCCCGCTGGCATTGAGCACGGGCAGTGGATGTGGGTGCGGGGAGTGCAGCCTGGGCCTTATGACTGGGACGAACTGCTAGTCAGGCATTTGGTAAAATAGTCATGGCCAAGGGGTCAGTGAGTGCCACTCGCCCCGAGGGGTGTGCATGAGCCAGCGCGTACCTGAATTTAAACAACAAGACACTGCGGTCCGGTGCATGTGTAAGGCTGCCCGGGGGGGGGGGTTGCGCAGCGGCCCGCCCCCTTTGAGGGCGGCCGCCTTAGTGCCACAGGAAGGCACAGGGGTGGGAGGTCGTGTCCCTGGGTTTGACCAGGGGAGACCCCAGACAGGTAGCTGCTTCCGGCGGGGAGGAGCAAAGGGGGGTACATATGCTGTCCCCGCCCCCTCCTCGCCCTCTTGTCCGCTCGTTCGCCTTGCGCCGGACACGCCGTCTCGGGAGGTCGCCTATTGTCGCCCCCCCCCCCCCCGCTGGACACGATTTCAACTGGTTGGCTCGTTGTCGTTTTCTGTCGATCGTCGTTTTGCGGTGAGTTTTGCGTTCCTCGGTGACCTGATGTTGCCACTGGCCACGGCGTTCATATCTAGGCCCGGGTGCTTGGCCTCCAGTTTTCTATCAGCGGGGGGGGGCAAATTGAGCGGGAGGCGGGGCCCGGAGACTGTCGGGTGCGCAGGCTCCTGGCATGGATCAGGACATGAACCGGTCGGAATGAGGCTGATGGGCAGAGAGAAAGAGCAGCTTTCCCGGGCGCCGTTGCCTTGGGTTGCAGGCCCGGGCCTGTGTCCCTTCGTCGGCATTATAGAAGAATGTCGGATTGGAGCAGGTGAATCTTTGTACACTTGGTGCCAGAATCGGGCAATGGCAGTCGTGACTAGGTGAGCGGTGGATCCTTCGCCTGCCCTGGTTTACCTAAAACGTAAATATTTATTTCAGCGTAGATTAGTATGCTCTGGGGCGAATAAAGCGTGGAAATAGGCGCCATTCTTTCCATTCCCCAAACAGCGCGTTGATTTACCGTAAACAGTATAAGTACTTTCAAGCGCTCACGATGCGGTGTCCCAAGTGGGCAGCCATCTTCTGCCAGGGAATCTGGGGAAACAGACCTGCCTTTTAATCTAGGATCGAGGTTACCGAAAAAGGTGCAAATTGCCTTCATTTTGCTTACAATGATGTGTTGTCGTTTGTTAACTTTTTTCACGTTTCTTTTTATTCATTCAATTGAAATCAAACTCACTGTGATACAAAAACAAGATGAAATAGGAGGTTTCTGTACGTTTCTTGTGTGCTGATTTTCTTGCTGTATACATTTCACTATGCTTCCTGGCCTACCATAGTACAGCTAGACACAGCAGGGAACGTTAAAGTGAGATGGATTTGTTGGCATGGAAGCACATAGAGCTTCACGAAGCAGCATCTCAGCTGAGGTTTTGCCGCAAATAGTGTCGAAGGAAGCTGTTCTTGGTGTATTTCAATTGAGGGATTTCGATTTGCGGGGTAGACGTCGCTGATTTTGGGCCCTAGGGGGCATATGTATGCTTCGGGTGGAGAGCCCTGTTGGCCTGATTGTTCATGCCCCTCGTGCCTTGGTTGATCTGCATGTTTTCCTCAGGTGTGGGGGCAGATACTGGTGCTTGTACAAACTCCTGGGGGCAGGTAGTTTACACAAACTCCTGGGAGCAGGTAGAGACAGTGGAAGTTTGATGGGCGGTGCAGCTCAGTCGGGGTCCCAGGCCGGGCAAAGGAGCGGGCGGAACTTCTCGTATCACCGACTCCCGAATGACCGGCAAGGGCGTAGCTACTGCTCCCCCTTTCGGTGCCTCTCGTTTTTTGGTATTAGACTCTGTAAAGCAGAGTTGGAGTGAAGTTGCCGGGGCCCTAGCTCCTTAAGCGCATTCGGAGCTGGTGGGGCGTTTGTGGTGCCATGGTCACCATCATCCATGCGGGCTTGGGCCGGCTCCACCCCCCCCACCCACTCCCTGTTTACTGACTGGGGCCGGCATCGCTGTATGGGCGATAGGCAGACGTTTTCCGCCACGCCTACGGGGTGCGAGATAACCGTGTCATGGGGGCCTCGCATTGTAGCTCACAAGGGGAAGGGATCGGCGGTAAGGCACAACACTTTAGCTCTTTGTCCTCGGTGCCCCCTCAATCCTGACATCAGCCACGGGTTGTGTATACGGGTCCCGGTTAGTAGGCAGCATCCCCTGAACCTTTTAATGCGTCGATGTGGTGTACTCGGTGGGGCGCGGCCAGGGCACTGCTCCTCTGATGGTTGCTGAGGTACCAATACTCAGGCAGAAGCCAACACATTATAGCGAGTGTTCCGCGGGAGAGAAGCGCGCCCAGCGCTCTCGGTCGGGTATAAGCGGTACTTGAGGTCTGGTGGTACGCTGGTGTGGTAGGTTCTTCATAACAGTTGAGCGCTCCCGTGGCCTTAGGCAGCTACAAGGGCAATTTGCTTCCAAGCGCTCAAGACAGAGGCAGAGTGATGCGGGCCTTGAGCAGCTGCTCACATCGGATGGCGGACGCTCAGCATTGTTGATGTCGGCACGGGCGCAGGGCAGCGCATGTGGCCCTTTCATCCCCTCCGGGTGGGGCTTTGTTGCAAGCGTAGCGGTGCACTCTGCTTCAGCGTATGTGGCCCTTTCGGTGTAGAACATCCTCTCAGGGTGGGGCATTGTTGCAAGCGTCGCGGCGCACTCTGCTTCAGCGCATGTGGCCCTTTCGGTGTAGAACATCCTCTCCAGGTGGGGCATTGTTGTAAGCGTCGCGGCGCACTCTGCTTCTTCGGCGGCTCCATGTGCGGGCTGTAAATTAAGGGGTATCATGTACTTTAATGAGGCTTGCGACACTGAAGCTGAGCATGCATCTGGTTCTCCCCCTTTGAGCTCTCGCAGGGCTAACCTGACTTCAGGCTAAGCAAGCGTTGTAAGGCCAGAGTCACTCTCTGGGATTGCCCTTCCCGGTTATACCTTAGGAGCCACAGGGTCGTGGTGTACCCGGAGCTTGCAGTGGAAGCGTCACAAAATTATTACAAGCCATAGTTACTGCGTATGTAGCGAAGGCAGTTCCTTGCGCATCCTTGTACATGTGTCCATTGAATTATTAGGCAATAGTGTTACTAGTCCCGTGGCGCTATATTGGTTTGGCTGCTACGCATTGGTGCACAGGTTTTGAAATTTGCATGATGTCGTTTGTGATTCATGCACACCAAGGTAAATTGTATAACAAGGAATGTGGTTCCAAGGTGCGTGCATGTCCTTGTGGCTTTGGCCTTAGTAACTGAGGGCCTTCAGCGGCGCTGTGGGGGCCTGCTTTCTTGTGAGGACAGTTTTGTATCACGGTGCTCTCCCGGTCAATCAAATCTCGGGGACTTATGGGCCTGGGGGCCTTAAGCAGGGGTTATGTTATCCTCGGCGGGAAGTTTGGAGATTTAGCGCAGACGCCACATCTTGCCTAGCAAGCGCGATTTTGGTGTGGGAAACCAGGGTTTGAGCCGCGTGTCGCGTCCTGTGATATTGGTGAATCCTTAATCTCCCCGTGCCTGAATATGTAATGTAGATGCTGTCCTCCAGGGCAGCCGCCGACTCTGGGGCAGGAAACCAGGTTTCGAGCCGCGAGGTCGCGTCCTGGGATCATGGGCATGCTATGAGTATGTAATGTTAAAAAAAAAGGTGCTCAATGTGCAGCTGCTCACTTTGGTACAGGTAACATGAATGCCAACAGGGTGGAGCGTCCTGTGTTCCTTGGGCAAATTACGTTATCTCCCTGGGCCAGAATTTGTTATGTAAAGGTGGTACTCAATTTTCCACGGGATTTGCAGCTGTGCTTGATCTTGAGCGCCACCTGCGGCTTGATTCAAAACTTTATTCAGGGAGTTTGTGTTGTAGTTGGAGGGCGCATATGTTTTACGACCATAGACGATGGCTTTGATCTGATTACTCACATTTAAGGGGATGTCCATGGTTCTTTGCGTGGCTATCTAATGTTGTCACTACACAAAGACACCCGTTGCTTAGGCCGCATGCTCTTATTGCTTGCCTTTTGTCACACCGGAGCTAGCCTGGAGCCTTTGATAGCGGAGAATTTGGAGTAGAACTGGACAGACCACTGCCTCCAGGGGGCCTGTTCAGGTCACTTGATGGCATTGCTTCACTGTTCCAGAGCTAGCATTGCCGATAAAGTAGTAGCATGAGCTGTTCTACAGGGAAGGCAAGTCTCTATCAAGCACGAAGCCAATCTCATCCGGGATGGCTTAAAGCCAAGTAACTGGTATTCAATACAACCAATTAGGATGTTAAAGTACAAAGGGGAAGATGATTGTTCTTGCAGGTCTCGTCGTCCGATGATTTTGGGACAGCGTTAGCGCGCTGTTTTACGCAGGCTCAGTGGTAATCCTTGGGCCTCTGGTGGAACACGCTACCACAAGACAAGGGGTCTAATGCGGCTATTGTCCCCAAGGTATCACATTAGCTGAATGTTCATGCACTGCCTCTAGCATGCATTTCACATGTTCTCCTCGGAAGAAGTTGACTTGCTCATACGCTTGTAGCTGGATATCGATATGTCACTTATCTTCATTGTTGGGTTGCTCGCAATAAAGTGTCAGTCTTAGTACTTAAATACCCCATAGTTCATCCTTTGTCCCAACAGGGACAAAAGTTACGGCCAGGCTCTGTTTGCAAAGAATAGTTATTTTGTACCCGCATGGGTTAGGTTCGCAGTTCAGTGAGGTCAATTTCGTCTCCAACGGGGAGATGGTGCGCCGTATTTCGTTGTCAAAGGGCCCCTGTTTTCTGCATTTCGGCACCTGGGTCACGAGCATGTGACCTGTCAGGCGGTTGCGGAGGTTGATTAGTGCAATTGTCCCCAGTTGCGGTAGAGCTTGCTATCCATCGACGGGAGACATTTAAGGAATGTTCAACACGTTAGGCATTGTTCTGGGGTGGCCCCTTCAGCGGTGTCTTGGTGAGGGACTGTGGCATGCGCCGTGAGAAGTCTTTTTCGTATTTTGCATTGAGCGAAGATTTCGCTGCTTGGCTGACAAGGCCTTTGGCCACCAGGCGTTATGCAGGTGGCCCTTATCAATGTCTTATGGAGGTATGTCTTACTGATGACAAATGGTAAAATGATTGTCGGTTTTGGCCGGGGCTCAGCAAGTATGGTTTCATCTTTCACATAAAACTTGTGCAGTATCGGCCTAGAAGCCAAGTATACTTCACAGGGATCTGGTCACACATAAGTGGGCCAAGATCACACAAAGCACAGGATGAGTGATTGGTGTCAGACAGATATGGCGAGTCATGAGATAGATCCCAGAGGTAGCGTATACATATCTCAGTCTAGATCAGTGATATTAGCATGGTTTATCCTTGTCCCAATGTAGACGAAAGTTACGGACAGGCTCTGTTTTGCATGGAATAATTAATTTGTTTTCGCATGTGCCTCTCGCGGTACGAGGTCAATTTGGTCTCCAACGCGGGAACTGTGCGCTACTATTCAGTTGCCAAAGGGCTCCCGCTTTCCGCTTCCGGGACCATGTTCACGTGCAGGCGACCTGCCTGGCGGTTGCAGAAGTTGATTAGGTGATGGTTCCATTGGCGGTACAGCTTGCTAATCATCAAAGGGAGACATTTAACGAATGTGCAACACGTTGGGGTGACAGTCCCACCAGTTCAGACTGGAAGCATTTTCAATATACTATGCAGGAAAGAGGTACCATGTACACTGGGTGGGTATTTCCCTGCAGCCAAGGGCCGGTATCAGGTAGCCTCAGTATGACATATCCACCCGTGCTTTAACCAGGGCAGCAGGCGGGTGGTGGTAGTTGCCAGCTAACAAGTGTGCTGGGCGCGAAGAGTGTGGCAAACACTGCGTCAGTGCCAAATGACGACAGGGTATTTTCTACCTACGGCGAGTTGTTTGCTCCACGGCTGAAGCGGGCGCTGCTCATGCAGCTGGGAAATGATTAGCAGCAGGAAGGTATTAAACCATGGTGAGCAATTGGTTTTGGGTTCGTGCTCAACAGGAGCAAGGGATTTGCATTCTGTCCCATCAGGGTACGGGGACCGTCTATAGCACCAGGTACTGTATGCTGCCATCTTCACCCTGGGCTGGGGGGTCAATGCCTTCCTACTTTACAGCCAGACTCTGAGCAGGCAAAGGCATACTTGCGATGGTGCAATGGGCACTCAGCAGTCGAGTTAGATGGGTCATCATACCCCGGTATGACGCAGTGATGAAACCTAGGTTGTGGCTACACACGACCAGGCACTCGAGGGCAGCTGTGGCGGGGGTGTGCCAGTGCCAAGAGGGTGCGGGTTGCCTGAGTAGGGCTGCTGGCCTTGGAGGGGCTTGGGTTTGGCCTCGGGGTACTAGGGCGGAGCCTGGTTGCTCACTTAGTAGCACGCCCTTGAGTTAGACGAAACAGGTACCTTTGATGCGAGCATCAGTACCGGGTAACTTCTCCCGACCTCCAGCACGGGCTGGCAGCTATGCAGGTGGCCTTCCAACAGGGCCATGGTCCATATGATTAAAGGAAGCACCGGGGTAACACTTTGGGCTACAAATCTGCAGGAGAACAATTTGGCTTTCCCAGTATTCAAATAGAGAAGCATTTTACACGTTGTTCTCCTCTGTGGTCACTCTGTCCTGTCTCTCCCTGGTATATATTAGCAGAATTTTGGGAGGGCAAGGCTTCACATTGGGTGGTGACTGATGGAATACGATGGGCGTACTCCAACGGTGTGAAAGAGGAAGAAAGGCAGGCTTGTCAACCCTTACCTCCTCCCGCATGGGCTCTGCCAGGCAGGAGTGGGCGGAGCCTGGTTGCTCACTTAGTAGCCCGTCCTTGAGTTCGACGAAACAGGTACCATGGATGCGAGTAGCGGTACCGGGTAACGTATCCTGCCCTTCAGCACTGGCTGGCAGCTATGCAGGTTGTGGAAGTGGCCTTCCTCGGGGGCGATATGGTCCACATGATTGAGGGAAACCCCAGGGTAATGCTTTTGGGCTACCAATTAGCAGGAGAACAATTGGCGTACCCAGTATCCAAGATAGTGAAGAATTTTACACGTTGGTCCTCCTCTGTGGTCACTCAGTCCTGTCTCTCCCTGGTATACTAGCAAAAGTTTGGGAGGGCAAGGCTTCTCATTTGGTGGTGACTGATGGAAGGCGATGGACATACTCCAACTGAGTGAAGGAGGAGGTAAGACGGGCTTGTCAACTCTTACCCCTCCCGCATTGGCACTGTCAGGCAGGAGTGTCTTGTCAAGGGGATTGTTCTTCAGCCATTCAAAGGCTACATTGGACCAACGCCTAGTTTTAGGTTTACGGTCATTTCAGTCAAAATCCACGGGGGAGTTAGAAAGGATGAGGGCACCTGTCCTGAGGGGCAGGCCGCCCGCCGGTCCAGCTGGGCGTAGATTGTCTTGGCTGGACCTGGGAGAAGCCCGGTATCAGTTGCTGTAGGTAAAAAGGTCTACCTGGAGCCATGCGCAGTTGCGCAGAGCAAAGAGGTTTTGGGCTTCATCAGGCATGGTCTTATACACGCCAAGTCCACAGGGTGCCGGGAGGGAGATGGGGTGCACCTCTCTAGTTTAGGCACGGTTCTTTTCCTACTGGACCTAGGGGAAGCTTTGGCTGCAGCAGGTTGTAAGGAAATAGGTCTACCTTGGTGGGGGGCCCTGGTAGTGACGGTGGCCACTCCCAAGGCTGTGGAGGAGTTACAGGGCGATCCAGGGTCTGCACATACCAAGGGGTATAGCATGCAGCAGCACCATGTGGTGCTAAGCCAGGATACCCAGGGATCTTTAGCGTGTCCACTGGAAGACCTACGGCGCCCCGCTAACCGACAGGCGGTTGTGGGTCTGAGCAACCGGGGGCTGCCATGTATGCTCCGCCCACCCATCACGGGGGGGCGTGTGAAGCATGTGGACTGGAGGTCCACGGATGGGAGGGGGGGACCCTCCCAACATTTGGTATACACCAATTGGCGTTGCCATGGTGACTCTAGGCTTATCAGACGGGCAGGCGGCTTGGGGCTGGCCTGCCCTGGGATCGCCCGTAAGATAACCCACCGTGTTTGCATATTTATTATGCTAATAAACCTGCAGCAATATTTCTCCACTTACATTCAGTGTCATGTGTTTTTATTTATGTACTTATGTGTGTTGTGATAACTGTTGCCGATATTGGCACTATGTAAGGCTGCCCGGGGGGGGGGGTTGCGCAGCGGCCCGCCCCCTTTGAGGGCGGCCGCCTTAGTGCCACAGGAAGGCACAGGGGTGGGAGGTCGTGTCCCTGGGTTTGACCAGGGGAGACCCCAGACAGGTAGCTGCTTCCGGCGGGGAGGAGCAAAGGGGGGTACATATGCTGTCCCCGCCCCCTCCTCGCCCTCTTGTCCGCTCGTTCGCCTTGCCCGCCCATCCGCTTACCCGGCATCCGGAGGGACAAAGGGGGGGGCAGGTTTTTCTAACAATTTTCACTTTGTGTTGCAGGAGGAGTTACAGGGCGATCCAGGGTCTGCACATACCAAGGGGTATAGCATGCAGCAGCACCGTGTGGTGCTAAGCCAGGATACCCAGGGATCTTTAGCGTGTCCACTGGAAGACCTACGGCGCCCCGCTAACCGACAGGCGGTTGTGGGTCTGAGCAACCGGGGGCTGCCATGTATGCTCCGCCCACCCATCACGGGGGGGCGTGTGAAGCATGTGGACTGGAGGTCCACGGATGGGAGGGGGGGACCCTCCCAACATTTGGTATACACCAATTGGCGTTGCCATGGTGACTCTAGGCTTATCAGACGGGCAGGCGGCTTGGGGCTGGCCTGCCCTGGGATCGCCCGTAAGATAACCCACCGTGTTTGCATATTTATTATGCTAATAAACCTGCAGCAATATTTCTCCACTTACATTCAGTGTCGTGTGTTTTTATTTATGTACTTATGTGTGTTGTGATAACTGTTGCCGATATTGGCACTATGAGCATGTGTGGGGACTTTTGTCCGTTTACACAGGATACAGGCAGTGTGCCTGTTCCAACGAAAGGGGGCACATTTCAGTAGGCTTTTCCCCAGTCTGGGGGTTGAGATTGCTCAGGTCCCGATTTGAGTGGCAGCAGTTGCGGGCTGGGAGCTGCGGCCGCCGGATTGTCTTTTTGTCCCGGTTTCGGGGGCAAGAGAGCTGCATGTCTGGGCCCACGGCCTGGTTATGCACGGGCCCGACTGGTTTTGTTCAATACCTCGTGCGACTGGTAGCGGTGAACCTGATACTTAGTAAAGGGATGCTGGAAACAGTGGTGAATTATTACAGAGTATCATGTACGATATTCCTAGACATCAATTGACTCCTTTCACCAACACTGTTCAGAGGGATAGAGATGATGGAGCCCGTGCTACCACTATACCTCCCCGAAGGCGCCCGATCCCAGAAGCCAAGCAGGGTCACGACTGGTTAGTACTTGGATGGGAGACCACCTGGGAATACCAGGTGCTGTAAGCATTTCCAAAGGGGTTTTTCCTTGCTATTCATTTTGCCCTGTTAATTGTAAACTTTGTTGTATCTGGTTGGCATAACAGATGGCTGTTCATAGCCTTTGAATGATCAGGATAACAACTGGAGGCTCACGTACTAACTCACATATTGGCTGTCTAGGTATTCCACAGAGTGCAATGAGGTGCTTACGCCATCGGGATGCACTGTCCCGCGGTTTTGTTGTTTCCCCTTCTCGATAGAGAACCTGTGCCCTTGTCCCCACTGTGTGGAACCCCTTCTCAGATGCTAATTCATGTAGCGCAGAAATGTAGGGTGGCTTCTTGGCACTATGCTGGTGACCCACAAGCTCTTCGGGCGTTCAAGTATCAGCGCAGATTGTGTGGCTTAACGGGCCACTAGGCTATCTCAGGAGCTGCTCTGGGGCGGCGGGTGGCGCGGTGAATGATACCCTCCTCCGGTGAGGCAGCAGAACAGCAGCACTATATGCTGGCAATCCAGGCAGGGCTGCTGAGACGTCAGGTGTGCTAACTGAGCAGTGTCTCCTGTTCTTGATTGGGGCGCCCTTTACTGGGAGTAGTGGGATCTCTGACCTCGCTGCTATCCGCGCTGGGGATATGCTGCACAGCACCAGCGAGTGGGTGGTTTAGCAGATGGGGTGAGGAGCGAGGGACACAGTGTCTGTGGGCACCCCTGTCTCGAATCACTCGGGAGAATTAGAAGATATGGGAGTCTTTTCAAGAACCAATAGTGTGTTTTCAAAAAGGAAAAACATTTTTGCAGCTTAAAGTAGAGATGCAAGAGTTTTCTCAGGTTTGTGCATGTCTTCATTAAGTGACATGAGCGCACTCTTCTCACGGGGCTAACCCTGTTCACGGATGCACCAGACCTTTCTACTCTAACATCATACCAGAGCATGCCATGCCCCTTGCTTAGTGCTCTGCACCACAAGCGTTATAGTGCTTCGCGAGCCTAATCATTAGGGGTGCTTCTCTTGGTTCGAATGTGTTTCTGCCTGCAATGCTGAGAACAACATTGTGACGTATTTTTTCAAAGTAACACAGCAACAGCTCACTAATATCACTGGAAATAATAGGTGACTCCACCACTTAGCAGATAGGAGGTTCTGTCTCGATCTAAAAGAAACATTTTAGTTACGTGGTAAGTGTGGAACTCATTGCCCTAGAGGCGCAGGGTGAAGCTTTGCAGGTAGGCACACCGTGGTTGGTAAGCGGAGCGCTGTGGGGCGGTAGTGCGACCGTCGGATAGTTTGGCTCTCACACTGAGAAGAATAAAAGGAATTTGCACTTGTGCACTTCACTCAACTGTCACACCGGCACTTGTGACGGCCTGCCACGAGTTGGCACTGTCTATCTTTTTAGAGATGACCGCAACAGGCATTGTTCAATTAAATTTACATTAAAATCACTATGCCATTCTTATAGCTTCAAGGGCCTTGGAATAGGCGGACTTGTCACGCTTGCACGGGTGTCAGGGTAGTAGTTGTGGTGTCAATAGGAGGGGCAGCACGGCAGGAGCAAGGTATGGTGCTAAGGAAGTGGCCGCCTGACGTGAGTCAAGGCATATAGTGACACTAGTGTCAGGTTGTCTGTGGCACTGCCTTGCGGTAGGGTAGCGCAAGCATATGCTGATTCTAGTTTCGCGCAATATTGGGCGTCTATGTAGGCGTCACCGTGAGCAGCTCTAGGCCAGAACTTGCCATGCTGTCTTCAGTTGGCGTTGCGGTGCGACCAGGGACATCTTAAGGGTGTTGGGGGCCAGGGGCCAAACATATTGGGGGGGCCTGGTTCGGAACAGCTCTGAATTGATGTTCCATGCCCCCTTTGGCCAGGACACTGACAGTGCACAGGCACACTTGTCCAAATTGCTAATGTGTCTACAGCCAATATACAGGCATAGCGAGGTAATTTTTCAATTTGGAAACACCAACAGCACACCAATATTACAGAAAAACTAAAAAAAAAAAAAAAAATCTTTTCACCCTCCTATGTTTCAAAAGGTGAGGTCCTGTTGACCAAATAAAAAAAAAAGAATTGATGTATGTTGCATGAAACAAACACATTTCTCTGAACAAAGTGTAAGTCTGCCTTCAATTGGCGTTGCGGTGCGCCTTTCTTGGCGGTAATTGGATAGAGTGCCCGGGGTGGGGCTAATTCATTTATTTAGCTTTCTTGGCTGCAGTCCAGAGTTTTTTCAGTTTCCGTTAGGTTCAGGATAGCACGCCACCAGCCAAGGTCGGATGACCACAGATGATGCAAAGGCATGTATAGAAAGCACCTTATTTGAGGTTCCCTCTTATAGCATGAGCCTTTGCACCGGGTGGAGCTGCACAGTGATATGCCTCTTTTAGGTCACCAGGCATTCTGTTAATGATTATCGATTCTCAGATGGAAGGGCCTGGTATCGGTTACTTCTCTACAATGCCCCAGACAAACTACGTCTATGGTTTCGTCTGGCCATGGCTGGGTTCACACACATTTTACCTGTTTTACAGGGGGGTATGGTTGATTTCCATTGATTGGTGGTGTTGCTTAGTGTAATGGTCCCCTTTTGCGGTTGAGATTGCTATTCATCAAAGGCGTTGTTCAGGGGTGAATCCTTCAGTGGTGCCTCTGTGAGTGACTCGCGCAGGGGTTTGGGTTTGGGGTGCCTTTTCTTTGGAGTTGTGATGTTAGAGTAAACCTCGGTATCCTGCTTGGCGCCTGGGTGGCGTGCGGCGTGAGAAGTCTGTTTCGTATTGTTGCATTGAACGAAGATTTCTCCGCTGGGCCAGCAAGGTCCTTTGGCCACCAGGAGTTATGCATGTGGCCCTACTCAATGTCCTATTGATGAATGTGCTACGGATGACAAATGGTAAAATGGTTTTCGGTTCTGGCCGGGGCTCGGCAAGTATGGTTTCATCTTCCACACCTAACACTTGTGCAGTACCGGCCGAGAACCCAAGTATACTTCACAGGGCTCTGGTCACACCAAAGTGAGCACAGGCTGAGAGTGCTGTGTCAGTCATATATGGCAAATTATGAGAAACATGCCAGAGGTAGCGAAGAGGACATCACAGACTTGGGCAGTGAGAATAGCATGGTTCATCTTTTGTCCCTATTTAGGCATAAAATACGGACAGACTCTGTTTTGCTAAGAATAGTTATTTTGTCTCCGCATGTGCCTCTCACGCAGCACAGCGAGGTCAATTTTGTCTCCAACGTGGCGATTGTGCGCCGCTATTCCGTTTCCAAAGGGCTCCCGCTTTCGGTACCTGGCTCACGTGCAGGTGACCTGTCTGGCTGTTGCGGAAGTTGATTAGTGGAATAGTCCCAATTGCGGGTAAGCTCATTACTCTTCGTAGGGAGACAATTCATGCTTGTTCAACACGTTAAGGTGACAGTCCCACCAGTTGTAATAGAGGCATGTTCAATATGCTACGCAGCGAAGCCGGAATTGTGACTTCATTTACCTTATGCAACTAACAAGCATTGTTAAAGCCAATGGTACTGGCGTGTTGTAGGTGTACTGTGGTTTTGGAGTAGTTACACAGCGGCAATGTCAGAAGCCACTAGTCTACAGCCTGCCTTTGCCACCGGTTTCATGCCCAATGGTGGGAAAGTATAATATTACACTTACTCAGGAAATTTCAACACAGAGACAGGCACTTACAAATAATGACTGCATTGTGCATTTGGCTACGAGGGCCTTCATGGGGAACACCTGCGGGCACCTTATAGAATCGGGTACCATGTTCACGGGGTGGGCTTTTGGCTGCAGCCAAGGGCAGGTATCAGGTCGCTTCAATTAAGATATATTCACCCACGCGTTAACCAGGGCAGCAGGCGGGGGTGGTAGTTGTCAGCTAACAAGTGTGCTGTGGCGCAGTAAAGTTTGGTTAACACTGTGCTAGTGCCCAAGGGCGACAGGGTATCATAGACCTTTTGGCATCCCAATATTCAGGAAAGGGCAGGTTTTGCACAGTATGTCCCCCCCCTGGCTCCCACAGACTTGTCCGCTCTCTGGTTATCCTTCTAGGGCTAGAACCTGAGACTAGAAGGGGCACCTTCTGCGACCGGTGTCCCAAATATGTTGAGAGTCATTGCTGGGATAGATGGACCTTAAAGGGCGTGATTTCTTCTTGGCCTGTCCCAAGTTTTGGGGTCAAACTGGGTTGGAGTATTTAGTCCACAGTCCTTAGGAATCATCCAGCTTTCCTACTATCCAAATAAGGGCAGTTAGCGATACATCAGCAAGTGGGTAATATACCCGGTTATCAGCGACTGCATGCCCCGTGGGCACGCGCGCTTCACATAAACACAGAGCTGCAACCAGTAGGGTGCCAAGTGGTAGAATCCAGTAAATAGGTTGAGTTTTATGTCTCTCGGGCCTACAGCTGTGTGGAGCCGGTCTCATTGAGGTGTACGCCCAGGTGGTAATTGTGTGCTTCTTGAGGTTCTTATTACCAATACGGTTTGGGCAGCACACCACGCGGATTGTTTAAGGGTCATCCTGGGCCGCAGTTACTCAACCCAGCAGGAGCGTTACAGCTGGGCGGAGTCAGTCCCATTTAGTGGTACGCTCGGGTGTTAATGGTGTGCCCCTCAAGGTTCCCATGACCTAGGCAGTGAGTGGCATCCCCCACATCAAGTGTTAGGCACTGGTTTAGACAGTGCGCCCTGTATCGAATCAGACAGATTCTCTGAGCGGGTATGCCTAGGGGGCTTCACCAGAGGGAGCTGAGTGTTCGAAATTCCCATAAGGAACAAGGGTTGCAGGACAAGTGCTGGAGGGCAGCCGTGCTCATTGTCGCATACGCCTGTTATGGACATTTCTGTGCGCATGGATTTAGCAAGTAAAGGGACCGTGCCAGGGTTAAGCATAATACCCCTTGCCCGTATAGACCAAGCGGGGGTAGGAACGGTCTTCTAACATGTGAGCTGCTGTCCCAGAGATGGGAGACACACGTGTCCAGTTACACACTGTGCTAGATGGGCGGCTGCCAGTATGATCAGCAAATAGGTGGAGCATCGTGTGCCAGGGTGTCTGAAACTGTCCCGCCCAGAGCGGAACGGGGCTAAGTCATGTGACGCAGTGGAACCTTGCGGAGTGAGGTGAAGAGTGCTTGGCACAAACTTCATATGCATAAAGGGCATTTTGTTGCAGCAGACACTAGCTGATCCAAGTTAACGGCTAGGGCTATTGGGATACTGATGGGGCATCGATAACCAGTTGGGATGTTCTCTTTCATCTAGATCTGCAGGAGGCTCTAGACAGGAGAGATAACGGGCAAGACTATAGCTTTTTGGTGGGGGGCTCCGGCGGCGACGGTGGCCGCCTCCAAAGCTGTGGCGGATTTACAGGGCGATCTGGAAGCAAATGGGTACCGAAAGGTATCTCTGCGCGGCACCATAGGGGGTGCCAGAGCCCAGGAGCCTCATGGCAGGTTCCTGGAAAACCGTGTCGGCGCCCCGTTAGTCCTTCGGGCGGTTGTGGGCCTGAACAACCGGGGGCTTGCTTTGCTACACTCCGCCCTGAAAGGGGCGTGAGTAATAAGGGACCGTGATCCGGGAAGAGGATCACCGAAGGGGCAGCACTGATGGGGTTCGCCCCAGTGCTGCTTGGCTCATCAGGCGGGCAGGCGGCCCAGTTGGTTGCCTGCCCTTGGATCGCCCATAAGATAACCCACCATATTACATAATGGTGTATGTAATAAACCTGCAGCAGTTTCTTACCCAAACAAAATTTGTGTGGTGTGTTTTATTTATGTGTAGACATGCATGCTACTGTGGGGGGGTGGGGAGTGTTGCCTCCTGCTGGCGCTATTCCACACAGCAGGGTAACGAGACCTGGGAAGCCCCGGCTTTGTTTACGAACCCATCGCAGTGTGCAAAGCTGTGACACCCTTCACATGTGGATGACTGTTGTGTCAAGCCATGACGATACTAAGCGCCAGTTGCAAAAGGCGAAATTCCCCAGCAGATGTGTTAACGTGTTTTGTTTTCTGGGACGTCAAAAAAGCTACTCTGTATTTCACAATTTAGAGAAACGCAATGATGTGTCGAGCACACAACAGGTTAATATTCCTCTCGCTGAATTAAATAAAAAGTGAACATCTGCTTAGGTGAAAAATGTAGCAAATAGGGGCAGTTGAAAAAGTTCTCCCGTAAATATTAGGAGCCACGTGACAGCCACAAATTGCTCCTGTCACGTGAGAATCAAGGTCACGAGAACAGCTTCGGTTTATTTTAAGGTTAACTAAAAAAAAAAGTTATCGCACTTTTTTCAAGTATGTACACTTAACATTTTTGGGACTAAATGACATACACTGCAAAAAAAACATGAATGCGGTTATTTAGGTGGGGGAGGAGTAAGGGGGTGTCAAAACATACCCGATTCCGGTTTTTTTAAATCCCGAACACAAGATTGAAAATTAGAGAATCGCACGGGGTTTTGTAAGGGCTCTGGTCACAGTGAGAGTAAGAGATGGGAGGGCGGGAGAGGGGGCCACATAGTGAAAGGAATGCCCCTCAGCCCACTTAAGAACAATACTCATGATCTACAGCTGGAAGAAACATTTAAACACTTATGTGCTTTGGAGAATGACTCCCTTATCGCTAGGAAAATAAAGCCTCTCAACATAAGATCTATCTATACACAAGGAGACCCGAAAGCTTCGTGTAAATAGGATACACTGTTTCCAATAAGGGAATTTCCATTCATATAGCATTGTCAACAAGTCTTCACGGACTATCACCACAGTAACGCCAGCACAGCCAATGTTCTTCTGCGCTCCAGCAAAAATGGGTCCAAACTATAAAAAAATGAAATTATAAATCAGTGAAAGCGGATGTCATTTTAAGGCTGCTAAGCACTTCAGAACATACATTCACTCTGGGCTTTAGGGTGGTACGAACATTGCCATCCCACCGGGCACCAAGTTCAAGGGTGTGCACGCTGCATGACAGCCTGCAGAGATCTTGCTTGGAGTGGCATCTTTCAGGAGATAATCACAACGGCCGCGAAAGTGAAAGTTATCGCCATCAAGCGCGGTGAGCGATGCACTTAATGAGCATGACGAGGAAAGCCATATGGCGCCTCTGCTCGTAAGCACGCGTCCCCGCACATGCACGCAACCTGTAGGCCGGCCATGGTAGCATTTTTTGAAGCCTTGCCAGACCAGCGCATGCGCTGGGTCAGGCGTGACCTAAAAAGGTTGCAAGCTTCATTGCTTTATAAAGTTTGTCAAATGCAAGGCTCAGTGCAGCGATGCCTGTGGGCACAGCCACAGCGGCCGAAGTCCATTTTAAACAAGCATTTGCAATGCAATAGCAATTGCATTTACGAGAGACCTATTGTATTGCAAATGGTTTGCATCACGGACAGAGGGCGTGCAGTGGAGCACAGACAACGGGAGGGTGGGAGGGCGGGGGGATTTTGAAGGCAACGGACAATGGGAGGGAGGATGGGGATGGGGAGAAGGGACGAACAACGAGAGGTGGGAGGGAATGTGGGCGGGGGGACTTTGAAGTCACGGACACCAGGGAAAGGTGGGGGGAGAGACGGCAAGGACACCGGGAGCTCACTGATTTAGGAAGACGGACCGTGTAACAGCCGAAGTAAAGGGGCCAGTTTCCTTAGGAGGTGATAAATGAAGAGGAGGTGGTACTAAGGAGGGACTAACAAGCCTATCTACAAATCAGAAGCCATCATTTAGGACAGACAATGACACAAGCCAACGGCAAATATGGGCGGAGAGTTGGCGGGGCTTCTATTCACTACTCCACCACAACAAGTCTCGCAGAGCAGCACATGCGTGCTGGCTCAAACCTCGACCTAAAAAACTGACTAAATGAGCCGTTGATACATGCATATGCATAACTTGAGAGCTCATGCTTGAATTTTTTTCCAAATGTCCCACAAAATGTCATAGATGTTGCTTATGGACAATAGAGCGACCATTTTACCCACATGGAATTTGCTTAAATCACTCTGGATGATAAATAGTTTGCAATTGTGTCTATCTGGAGTCCACAGTATCAGCCCCCTTATGAAATACTTAGCAGCATATTTACAGATGGATTGCACCACCGGAGCATCACTTTTTATGACACTCCAGTGGCATAATGCATCGCACAATATTTACAAAGTGGCATTAAGCCACTTTGCGTGGCTTAAATCCGCTTTGTGTGCAATGCATGGTGCTGTGGTGTTCCATCTCAACACCCATTGCTTTTTGACGCTGCCCCAGATTTACAAGGATGTGGAAATCTGAGGCATTGCCAAAGTCTGATGCCACTGAAAAGCAAGCATCAGAGTTGCACAAAGGGAAGAAATACTTCTCTATGTCCTCGTTTCTGCTCTTTAGCACGCATAGATGAACAAATCGCCTTTAATGGTTGTTTATGTGCAGGAAGGTGTCCCTTTCTGCACATAAACAATCCTCCCCTCAACACTGACACTCTCGCACCATGGTGCAAGGTTGTCTGTGTTGATGCTAGGCAGCTTTTTTTAATGCCGACACAAGGGTAAACACTATTCTTGGGAATATGACGCGTCCATGCATTTTTTAAATGATGCAGAAGAGCACTGCTAAATTGCTAGCAGCACCGTGCTGCGCCATTTCTTTATGAATATGCCCCTCATACTTTAGGTGAAACAGCTCACGTACGATAACTTAATTCAATCATGAGAAAACGCTGAGGACCCATCACTGGAACTCTGCTTAAATACTAAATGCATGTGCTTATTTAACTATTCATAGATAGACTCCAACAAAAATATGTGGCACTATGTAACTTTTTTTTCCTGTACAATACTTGAATATCAGTCACCATACCCAGGATTCCTGAGTATATGCTCATTAATATCTTGAGTTCACGCTGTAGTCTCAACTGCATTGTCGAGTTGTCCTGCAAACCTTGCCCACTCAAAAGGCAAAGCAAGACTATATGACTTACATGTTGTAGTTTACCCCCAGTTACCAAATGGCACCTATACTAAAATTACATGAATGTATCTCCATTCTTAGATTAAACTGCTGCGAACTCTCTTTGGTACTGTTTGCAGCCTTTTGAGTAAGCTATCCTGGAACGCTGTAATGTCTCCTCACAGTAAACATAGTAGCTTGCGCTCCATTGAAGCACTTTCGGCTTGATTCACAAAGGCAAACAGAATCCAGGATCAACGAGAAATTGCTTGGAATTGGCAGGATAGAAAAACGAAAGAAGTGAAATGTGGAAACCTGGGTCGACAGTATGAAAAAAGATAGGTTGTTTGAAATTGAATTTTCTGACCGGCCTGTAGCACATGACATTTTGGATTATCAAAATGGAAATAGCGCTGAAAATCACAATTGTCTCAAACTAATTGCATATTATAACCTTCACCACCAATAGGGAGGATCAGGGTTGCTTGGCACATCATGAATGTACAAGAGTAGTTCAAGAGTGCCCTTTCAGAGCACAAGAAATGCTGCATTGAGATAAAACCTGTGCTGTAAAATGCCCTATTTGTCTCAATTTTTTAGAAAGGTTATTGGGAAGAATCCCCTTAACTCCCCCAAAGGACGTCATATTCCTACGTAGACATTTGGGGCAGGGGTGGCTCCTCCATGTGGGCGTACGAGCGTCGCCCTACTGCTTCTCGCAGTGCGAGAAGCAGTAACATAAAATGGGATTCTTTTTATGTTACTGCTTCTCGCACAGTGATAAATCAGAAGGGTTTGGATGGGGGGAGGCGGGTGGGTGGTCCTGCAATAGAGGAGGAGTGGCTAGCCCAATGTTGCGGGCCCTGACTGTTTGGTCATCCCTCTGGGGCCCACCAAACCAGTCATGCACACTCTGCCATTTTCTCCATGTAGACGACATGCAGCCTACATGGAGAAAATTGCCTCGCCATAGGCGCCTGGCTGGGCGCCGTTCCCACCAATCACAACGTTGCCATTGCAGCATTGTGATAGGCTTAGGGGTGGTGAAGGAGTCTGACTGCTTCCTGTGAGGAGCAGAGTAGTAGAGACGACGCGGGACAGGATCGGGCCAGCTACGGTTAGTTATATATTTAAAAAAAGTATTAAAATTACACCTCCCCCTGCGCGACTCCCTCCCCACATACCCCCCTGTTCCCCCACCTGCGAGTCAGACCATCCGCAACTGATTCAGGGCAGCAATTACACAGCACAACGTTTAAAGATCACCAAAAGTCTCTGTGAACCGGTGTACTGTGGGCTACTCACTTAGGGGTATATTATCAAGACAGGCGATACAATTATCGCCGCTTTAGCGGCAGAAAACTGCCGCTAAAACGGCGATAATGGGCTTGATAATATGCTCTATGGAATTCCAATTGAATTCCATGTTAGATGTGCAGGACATCTAACATGGTCTTCAATTGGAATTCCATAGATTCCTAACGCCCAGCTTTGCATCTCTAATGAGATGTAAAGTGGGCATTCCTGACCTAACATGACAGGAGAAATGTCGCTAGGCGACATTTCTCCTATCATCAAGCCCCAGGCTATGAAGCATAGCGTCAGGAAAAGTAGAGATAACCCCTGTTATCGCTACTTTCCTTACGCCTGCTTCATGACTGACTTAGCCATGATATCCTATGGAAGGTGGATTTCATGGCTAAGTTTGTGAGTCCCAATCAGCAAGTTAACGCCACACTGCGTGAGATTATCGCTGGGTTTCCAGCGATAATCTCACGTCAGGCAGTTAGCGTGAGGATTTTTATCGCTGAGGAGATAAGCGTTGCTAATAGCACGCTATCTCAGCGATAAAAATCCACGTTACCCGGCGATAATTATCCTCACACTAAGAGCGCTGAGCGATAATCATCGCCGGTTGTTGCTGATATGCCCCTAAGTGTGAATCAAAGGGTATCTTTGTACTTTATTTCAAATAAATCTTTGGAGTGGATATTGAAAGCTCATGTGCTGCAGTTGCTTGAATTGTCACCTGCAACTTGTCTTCACCGCATGTAGCCTTGGTTGCAGCACACATAAATCCCTTATTTCTGCACACAAAGCAAAATATATATATATATATATATATTTTTTTTTTATTTTTGTCTCTGTTTATCATTTTGTATGCATACAAACAATGTGGTAGTCATGGGCATTCCATTATATTATAAAACAGGCATAGAAACAAACGTGCTAAAAGGTTACATGGCGTTATAGGCTGTACATTAAAGCGGAAGCAATTGGGTAGCCACACCAACATTATTTAAATTAAAACATGGAGTGCCAGAAGTATACTATAACAGTGCACCTTCACCCTCTTAATTCTCATACAGACGAGCCTCCATTCCATCGCACCACAGCAGCATTTACACCCTAAAAGTAGTCCATAACACCATAGTGATCGTAACTAGCCGAGACCTGTGTCCCTCGTGGGTGCAGCCTCTCCCCAATTATCATTATCCTTATTGTCTTCAGACATACGAATCAAGTACGCCTGGTATAGTCCCCATATGTCACGTGGCCAGTTGTATGTCGGGATGAGGGCGTTGTAAGGGTCTGACTGCGTGTTGCAATAGGTCATGTCACTTTGCCATTCCGGCACCGTTGGTAAAGGGCTTTTCACAGGGCACAAGTCCTAAAAAAAGAAGCGGGGGGACTAACCTAATTATTCAGTATGCAAGTGGTATCACGGCGCGTGACATCATGGTGTGTGACATCACAACATGTGACATCACAGGGTGTGGCATCACAAGAAGTGACATCAGATCTTAAGCCCTCACATATATGCTTAGCAGGTCTATCATGAGTACATTTGAGCACATTTAGAGTATACCCCCTGATTTAGGCCGAAGATTCCCACTTTTGTAAGCTTCACATAAACCAATGTTGCCTTTTGTCAGCGCAAGGCTTCCTCTACCCATATTGCTTTAAAAGAAGAACATTGTGATATTTAAATTATTACAACGCCTCCTCAGGGGTAGTAAACGCTATATAAATGCTATTTATTTTGTGGAAATACTGAGGAAGATCAACACATCTGACATTCTTACAGTGCATGTAAATCTCCTAAACAGAGGCTGAAAAAAGTGCAAAGCTGCCACTCCTAATTATATGTGAAGTGCTAACAAGGTGTGAGACTTTGTTTCCCCTATGCTGCATTTGCTTCTAGGTGTGAGGCTCCTGACTGTTGCCAGCCAGGAGACTAGAACAAAAGGAGGCCTAATCACCCCTCAAATTCGGCCTTTGTTATGGACCCAGCAGGAATCAGAAATAAGAGAGCCCCATCCCGTCCCCGCCTGCACGTTGTTGCGATCGAAAGCTGATAACAATGTGCAGACACTATTGAAAGTGTCCCAGTGTTTGGAAATTACACCGAGACAAATTCAGCATCTTTTTCAGTGGCGCCCAACTTCTTCGAAGGGTGGACGGCATCCACCCTGTGAAAAAAAGTGGGTGGATGCATCCACCCACGCGTACCCCCAACTTGTTCCTAGCATAGCAATTCTTTGTCTCGCCAGTGAGAGACCCAGCACTACTAGTTGCCAAAATGACTTCAGCACATCATAGTCATATGCCAACAGTACCACCAGGGGCGTCTTAGGCAATCTAGCACTCACGATCTTACGTAGTACTCCAAATATTGAAGTCCAATAACGGCTATCCCCAGGACTATACAAAGCTAGATGAGCAAAGCCAGTCTCCTGGACCCTGTATTGCAGACAGCAGGTGTTATCTCGCAATCCATATAAAAACAAACACGCCAGAGTGTAATATACACAGTTGAGATATTTAAAATGCACCAATCAATGCCGCCAGTTCAGCGAGACAGTTTGAATTACCTAACAGCAGTACATCCACTGTTGCTCAGTTATTTCTATGCCCAAATCATCTTGACACTCCAGGCGCAGTCTAGCGAGAACTGGGCCACTACCCTCCTTCTCAAATACATATAGTGTCAATATCACCCTTCGGGGGGACTGGTTGTGCAATAGGTACATGAGGGGGGCCATCTTGGGAGGCTCCAATACCTCATCATCAAACAGTGTGCGTGGCGATTGGAGCACACAATAATACTGGTATTTGGTAATCAAGGTTGTACCATTTGCTTGCAAATGTATCTGTTCCCACGTACTAAAAGCCCCATCTGTGAAAAAGTCCCCATGCAGTTTATCTCCAGTGCTCGCAATGCCTGTATTGCTGCCCTATCCCTTCCCAGTGGAAACCACCTGCGCCATTTTAAAGATTAGTCATGGGGAGTAAATCAGTTTAATCTGCAGCGCATCTGCAGATTTCTTCAGAAGATATCTTGTGACACCTATAAGATCGATTGTATGGAAACGGCACTGCGACCTCTCGAGTAGGTACTGAGGAAGACTCAATGGGCTAGCTCCATCTCTTTCCAGATACTGGTTGAAGTTGAAGTTGAAGGGATTTGTAAAGCGCTCTACTACCAAGCGGTTTCTTGGTGCTGGGACAAAGCCACTTCAGAGGGGCACAAGGAGGGAGCTAAGAAGGGTAGGCCAACAGAAAAAGAAAAGTAAGAATAGGTGGGGATAGATCTAATGGTGAGAGGAAGAGAGTTCCAAAATAGGGGGGCAAGGGTGGTAAATCTGGAACAGCCAAATTTTTTTCTCCGATAGCGAGGGGTGCTAAGTAGAAATTGAGTTGAAGAACAGAGGGTTCTACTAGGAGCATAGGCAGTGATCTTTGATCTAATGAATACTGGAGCCGTGCCGGCCAGTGACATGAATATCAGGCAACCCATCTTGAAAAGGGAACGCTCCAAGACGGGAAGCCAGTGAAGGGTCTTCAGTAAGGGGGTCGTATGATGAGATTTCGGAAGCCTATAAATAAGGCGAGCTGGTATGGCAGATCCTATGGACCGTGCAGCCAAAAATGTGCAAACATAGTCAGCACTGCTCTAAAATATGCCTCAAGATCTGGTGCATTAAGCCGTCCTGCTGAATAAGGTAATGTGAGTGCGGCCCACTGGACACAGGGTTGCTTACCGGCCCATGCCAATGGTACCAATAAGGAACGTATAGAGCGAAACAATACCTTTGGCAACAACATTGGCATATTAGCAAAGAAGAACACAAAGCTTGGAAGCACAATCATTTTCATATGTGCTATTCGATTTAGTAGCAAGGGCGGCAGATGAATCCACCTATTGACCGGCTCTGTAAGACGTTGCACAGCTCGTCCATAATTTTCACGTATAACTTCTTCTGGGTCAGTGTGTACCTGAACCCCCAACTAACATACAGATTCCTTGGTCCACGGGGGTGGGAACTCCAACTGGATAGGCAACGTTTTCTCCGTAAGCGGAAATATAAGTAATTTGTTCCAATTTGAACATAGACCCGAGTGCGCGCCAAATCTCACCACCTCTCGCAGGTTCGGTGCCAAGTTATGTTCTGGTTTGCAGACTTACAACAGGGTATCATCTGCGGCGTTTCGATCCGTTTGAAGAATGAGCGGATCATCATCAGGACTTAAATAACATGCCTGTTAGATAGAGCCTCATTAGCCAGATATGATGAATTCAAACTCGGATACGGGGGGAGTCGCCTTCGCGTACTCTAACGGCTCAGTCACCAGTATGTTAAAGGGAAACGTCGTCGACACCCTAATACACCTTATACGCAAAAATCCTTTTGTTCATTCCGCTGTAAAGGTGTTTTGTAGTGATTTGTTCTTGTAACACTCTATATCCTCCTTGTGTAACAAACCGGAAAAGCTTTGCCTGAGCCCCCTGTTGTTCGTTTTCTCACTTGTTTATGTACTCTACTGGCTAAGTAGGACACAGGATTGTTTCCCATTTTATGTATTGTTTTGTATGACTATATCCTAAACCTACAAGTAAATATCAGACCTCTGTCCGGCTGGACAAGTTCACTAAATATAGCTACAATTGAGTCTATATTCATTCCTTTGGTTTCCATTTCACTTTCTGGGGACCACTGTTGTTGAAAATAATTGGTTGAGGGTTCATCCTGGCACCAGTTGCTGGGCCAGGGAGCGATGAGCATGTTCAGCTATAAATATGTCACAGAAGGTCTCTTGCCCCAGCAGAGTTCTAAGGAGTTCCTCCACAAAGGTTTCCATGATTCCTGTAGCCGTAGACTCAGCCAGGCCCACAATGCAAAGATTATTCCCTTGTGAGTGGGCTTCCAAATCTTCCGCCTTACTCTATAGGGTTGATAGAAGCCTCTCCATCTGTTTCTGATTCCCCGTGGCCCCAGCTTGAACGTTCACAGCCTCTGATACTCTTCTTTCCACCATGTCAAGCCTCTCTGCATGCTTATAAATACATTTGGCCATTCTGTCCATTCTAAAGGAGATGGAATCAATCTTGCCATCAATTTTTGTGAGACTCTGCTGCATCATTGTCAGAATTTGTCGCTGCTCTGCTCCCAGCTCTGCAATATGGGTGTCAGGGTCCATTTTGAGTGTTGCTGCACCATCCCCATGCGCCCTCGTCATTTGGCTGGTTCTTATCTGGTTTTCCCATTATGGCAGTCAGACTCATTTACTCAAACCAAATGCAGATCACTCCACGGCTGCACCTGCACAGCGCACTCAAAGGTCTGGAACTGAGCTCTCATCCTCCCAATATGTGTGCCCCTGTTCTAGGTGGGAACCAGCAATATAGTGCCCGATAGCAAGGGCTGCCTGCTCCATACAGAATCCAAGAAGAGAAGAGTAAGTGAACAACCTGTTGATGGGTCTCTGACTACCAAGACAGACTCAGTCTTACTCAGGCCACAATTACTTCCCGGCACAACAATGCGTCCCCTCATTAGTTATGGCTAGGGAGGCCCATGATGTGCAGCCCACAACAGCGATCCCAGGGCTCGGGATATCCCCAGCACCAGCCTCCAACACATGCATGGTGTGACGGCTCAGCTCCTATTTCCAGTTGTAGGCCAGGTCTCCCAGGAGGGCCCCGATGCAACGGCATAGTCAACGGGCATTCCGCTCTTCACCGCCACCCCACAACGAGCACTGCCTCCCTCCCCTCTCTGCAGTCACTGCCGCTGAGAGGTGCACCCATCAAGACAACGACCCAACCCAACTGGCAGAGCCTGGCGGGACTCAGCAAGCAGCACAAGCCCCACGGATTTCCAAAACAGCTCAAGCAGCCAGCACAGTATCTCCACTGGGCCCCAGGTAGGCCACACTCCCCGCTTGTCTCTCCGCTGCAAGCCCGGGAACAATCCTCTAAACAGGGCACCAGCCGCAGCTCTTCGCCCTCACCTTCTGACTGCCAGTCTTCGCTCTGCCCGTCTCTGGCCTCCCTCGCGCCCCACCATCCGCGCCACCAGTGTTGCTACTCAAGCAGGCCTCACAGGCATCGCAGGCCGCCCATTCCACCAGTATTGAAAGCGGTGAATAGGGATAGCTGTCCTTGAAACCAGCAAATCCCTTAGGCTGCTCAAAACATGTAGAAAGTAATGCAGCTCTTCATGTCCTTATTTTCGCTGCAATGAAGGCGGATTCTGTAGGATAGTGTTGACGGCCTCCGGAGTGTTTGACGGCCTCAGGAGCGCGCCTAAGCAGCGGCCATCTTGTGGTCAAGCAAGTTCTGCCGGCAAAGGAAAAAATTATAATAATAATAATCAGAGGCTACTACCGGAAGATTCTAAATCCACAAATGGCTTATAATTCTAGATCAACTAATTATCTTTTCAATTATGAGGATTAAAGGTATCAATTTTAATCAGGCAGCAATATGTAATCGACAAAATTATCATTTAATTAGAAGCAAAAAGCGCGAAATTCCATCTACCACAGAGGGAAATCTGAAGTTTTCTAGTAATCAAAATCAAATTGACAAATTTTATGAAACATTTACTCATGTAATGAACAGGCATTAATAAACTCTGGGCTATATTATTCTCTAGTGACAAGCGAGTAATTAAAGCTTTACATGTTTACAGAACTGTATGCCCAGTCCCTCCAAATTGTAATGAGAGCCTCTTAGTATTCAAGCTATTAAAAATAAAAAATACTCTATCAGCTGGAGATGTGGTAAAAATGAAACTTGCTATTTGAATACGTTTCTCCAAGGTCTGATGGTGAGCAATTGACAGCATGAATTACAAAACAGAAAGGAAATAATCTCTAGAAGACACCTGACTTTGGTTGATGTTTCTTGATTCTAATTGACTCAACACATCTACAGCTAAAGTACAAATGACTGAGTTGTGGGTATTAAAACTAAAGTCTCACTATAGCCAAAAGGGTAATTTTCAAAAACTGGAAAAAGTGTCAAGAAGCTAAAAATTGAGAACAGGTTGTTCGACATTTTGGGACTTATTTATGGGATTTGAAGTAGGGCAGCGCAGGAAGGCACCTTGATGCGCTGCCCTACGCCAAAGTGAAAGGGCAAGGAATGCATTGTATTCAAGCAATAAAGTGCATTTCTGTCCTTTCTCTCTGCGCTGGCGCCATTTTGGAAGCCTTGCGACAACATAGGCACATGGTGCAACGTGTTCCTCCATTGCATGCAGGATTTTATTTGTTCAGCAAGGGTCACTTTCCTGTACAAAAACACCCTTAAGAGGTGTTTTGCTCTTTGTATGTGTGCTGCAACAGGCAGCATACATAGAAAAAGGAAATAAATTGAAATAAACATATTTCTCCTTGTTACACCTTACCTCGGGAGGCGTATGGATTTGGCGCTACCCTAGGTTTACATAATCTTGTAAATCTGGCGCTGCGCCAAATTCCATGGGTGAAGCATGGCAAAACTACAACAAATGATGGACGGAATTCCAAATGAATCAAACATTCTCCCCCAGTCAAAAGATCTGTGTTAAATCCATCGTTCTTTTGCTCACTACACCAACCCCAGTTTGTCCCCAGCCATATGCAAATCAGTCTTGATCTTGTGCCTCCTGGGCGCAGAGTAAGTCAACTGCAGTGATTTGCCCTGCCTCGCCTTACTCATGATTTATGAGGCCACTCAAAGCTGCGCAGGGTGGCTTTGAGTGGCTTCATAAATCAGAATGAGAGCCCTTTGTCATCCATGTACCACTTTACTTGGTGAAAAACTGACGCAGGGCTCTCATAAATACTCTCATAAATAATCGCCTAAGTTTCAAGCCTCCTCGGAGGAACTTTCGTTAAAGCTTTAGGAAAAAGCAAAGACCTTCACTAAATTATTTGGCAATAGGCCTGATTTCAAGCAAACAATTTGTGTTGCTTTTTCTTAATTGAATATAGGTGATAAAAGCTTCTTGATTTTTAATGTTCTTCTTCCCCTTATTTAAAATGTAAAAAAAATAATATGTGACGTTTAAACTTAACTCCTCACTTCTTGTAAACGTTTTTATAGCAATATTCTGCTTGAAAATCTGAAGAATTAATTGACATAAAGAAATGTAATAGTCAAGTACAGATGCAAACAAAGGAGCATTACGGCCCATATTTATGAAGTTTTTTCATTGCTCTTGCGCCTAGCAAGGGGACACAAGGGCGACGCAAAACCTAAATGAGATTTATTGACCCACGCAAAGCCACCTTGCAAGGCCCTAAGTGGCTTGATAAATCTGCAGTAACTCAAGGGAGCCCAAATTGATGCCTTCTATTTCTCTGCATCAGGAGGTGCCATTGGTGGAGTGTGGGTGTTCCCATGCATTCACCTATGGATTCTGACACATTCCCAGATTTACCAACATAGGTAGACCTGGGAATGCATCAGAATGACAAGTTACTTACCTGCAATCCTAGTTGTTTTCCAGGCAAATCCTCATCAAAATCATAAGCATTGAATATTACCGCCCATGCACGGGACCCAGGAGCACCTCTAAAATATATACCTATATGTACATGCACAGTTTAACAAAAGAGTACACAGTACTAAGAAAGACATATACATGCATGTATATATGTATGTGTGTGTATATATATATAGTGTATATATATATATATTTATATATTCCTCCACGCTGTCTCCCGTGTGTGTACTGCCGCCTCTTGAACGAGAGTTGCGTCACCTGTTTGGACCTCACAGGAGCAGGTCCAGTAAATTACGTACTCAATCCTCTCACTCAAGGATGACGACGCCTCGTGTAGCTGGTCAAATTTACTTTGTTTTCGGCCCCATCAAACGCGTTTTGACTGCCCAGCAGCCTTGGTCACCGATAAGAGAAGCAATGGGAGCAACCATTTTTTATCACGTTGTGCATGATTGTTACGTGTCATGTGCAAAACTACAAAAAACAAACAGTGAACACAGACTCGTAGTTTCTTACACAGTTTCCCACCTTTGGTGTAAGTAAATGAAACATTAATTGCCACAATTCATGCAATTTTGAAATTCAAATCACAGGGGATATTTCAAACATCATTGTATTCACGAAAAAGGGAAAAACAAATTATTTCAAAAATTCAATAATAGATTTCATTAATGTCGGCACTGTATTAAGCCATCTTTTGACTTTGAAAACATATTGAAAAAATCAACCTCACAAATCTAATTTTGCCCAAGTGGGCATTATTCACATATTATCAGCCTCTTAATCAATCCCTAGTGGGATGTTCTCAACCTTATACATTTTTCTCAAAATACCAATTTGTTACCCCTGCCATCATGAACATACTCACTCCATCTACAATCAGGATCTTCTATACTACTACTTTGTCTGTTTGTGAAACTAATGTGATCTAAAAACAATCTACCACTTAAAAACATTTTAATCTTATTTCTAAAGATCTCGAGAAATCTTCATCAATATTGTTGATTATTTACAAGTACGTGTATAGGTTTTCTTCAACATTGAGGCCTTCTGGTTGCATGGAGTTTAATTTAATAATGTAGCGGGATTCTAACTACCTAAGCTTTTTTTCCCTGTTTCTGCCACATACATCTCTTGCCACTGCATCAACCACATAGTATGAGAATCCTCTCACATCTTTACCATGAAACTCTCAAAATGGCGCGCTACTGGGTACGTGCGATCACCATTTTTAATTGCCCTTAAATGTTGCGGAACTCATTTAGGAACTTCAAGGATTGTGCTTCCCACGTACCGCAGGCCACAAGGGCACTGTAGCACGTAGACAGCAAAATCCGTTTTGCAGTTGAATATGCCTTTAATTTTCTGCATTTCATTGGACAATCCTGCCCTGTTTCGATCAGTATTGGTTCCATATAGGCACGCCTTACACTTAGAACACTTCAGGAACCCCTGTTTTTTACTCAACTATTTTTCCTTAACTGGCCGTTTCCTCAAAGTGTTCCTGACTAGAGCTTGCTTAAATGATCTGACACACCTAAAAGTTACTTGTGGTCTGTGTGGTATCACTTTACACAAGACTGGATAATTCTTGATCACATGCGAATGTCGATGGGAATGCTTTTCAATTTGTCCTGTTGTACGCTAAACTTAGTTATCAATCAACACTGATTACTTATGTTTCTGTCTCTCTTCCTTTCCTTATGGAATAAAATGTCTTCAAACTACAAAAAACAAACAGTGAAGACAGACTCATAGTTTCTTACACAGTTTCCCACCTTTGGTGTGAGTTAATGAAACATTAATTGCCACAATTCATGCAATTTTGAAATTCAACTCACAGGGGATATTTCAAACATCATTGTATTCACGAATAAGGGAAAACAAATTATATCAAAAAATCAATAATAGATTTCATTAATGTTCTTCACAATATGAACTTAATGATAGAATTAAGAGAACTAGATACCGAGAACATCACGGATGGAACTGTGGGAGACACGTCAACAACAGCTCAAGAACAAGACATTGACATAAGTGATGATGCACCGACGAGTTTCAGGCCCAACTCACGATTCGTTCCGGCAAGGGATGCTACAGATGTGTTTAGTGACTTAGTTATCAATGAACTCAAAAATGTATGTTCCCACATCAGCAAGAATAAAAACAAAAATACAAATTTGATGTGCACACAGTAACAAAAGTCTTATCATGCTTTACTCAAGAAATTGAATGATGATCATAACTGCATACTGAGAAATGCAGCTAAGGGGGGCAATGTAGTCCTCTGGGACAAACAATTGTATCGTACAGGCTTACAAACAGTTGAATAACAGATCATGTTATGTCAAAATTAAGGCGATAGAAATGTTATCATGTTATCAGAATTATAACATTGTTTTGAAACAGTGGTATGATCAATGTCTCTTGAGCCGTGATGAATATTTGTTTTTAAGAATTGATAATCCAGTCACACCTGTTTTTTTATCTAATCCCAAAAGTGCATAAAAACGCAGATAATCCTCCAGGGTACCCAATTATATCCGCCATAATGTGTGCATGTGAGCACACATCTAAGTATGTGGATTCATTCTTGAGCAAGTTGGTACAGTCACTCCCTTCATATCTTCAAGATTCAGGAGATTTCCTCAGAAGAATTTATGACCTCCCCTGGGAAAAGGATTATTTGTTAGTTACTATTTATGTGTCCACATTATACACCAGTATCAGACATACAGATGGACTTAGAGCCATAAAACATTTCTTAGGAGCAAGACGGATAAGATTGTGGGTACACACAGATATGATTTTGAGGATGGTAGAAGTATGTTTGACAAGTAACTTTTTCCTTTTCAATGAATATCTTTACCATCAGGTTTGCGGTACTGCTATGGGCACCTGCTTCGCCCCCAGCTATGCGAATTTGCATATGGGCTGGTGGGAGGAGCAGGTGATCCAGGAGCAGTACCAAGTGGAATGGGATGAGCATATTATGCACTGGAGTCGTATTATAGACAATTTGTTTCTATTGTGGAAGGGTTAAGAGAAGCAAATGAAGGAGTTCATTAATAAGATTCAAAAGAATGAATTGAATCTAACCTTTAAAAGTGATGTGAGAAAATCCAGTGTTCATTTTCTTGATCTGACAGTATATAAAAGAGGGCAAAATTGAAACGAAATTTTACAGGAAACCATCTTCAGCCAATACGTTGCTTCATGCAACGAGTTTCCATCCGACCAACCTAAAAAGGAGCATACCGTTTGGTGAATGATTAAGAACTAAACATAATTGTAGCAAGGAGGAGGAAATTAAGATAGAATTTGATCTACTAATAAAGAGGTTTCGAAGTTGGGGATATCCTGTTGAATGGATTAATAGTGCAGTCTGGAAGGCATCAATAAAGAAAAGAGAAAACATTTTATTCAATAAGGAAAGGAAGAGAGCTAAAGACAACACAAGTAATCAGTGTCGATTCATAACTAAGTTTAGCGTACAACAGGACAAATTGAGAGGCATTCTCAATAGACATTGGCATGTGATCAAGAATGATCCAGTCTTGGGAAAAGGGATGCCACGCAGACCACAAGTAACTTTTAGGCATGTCAGATCATGTAAGCACGCTCTAGTCAGAAACACTATGAGGAAACGGCCAGTTAAGGAAAAATGGTTGAGTAAAAAACAGGCGTGCCTATATGGAACCAATACTGATCGATACAGGGCTGGATTGTCCAATGAAATGCAGAAAACCAAAGGCAAAGGCAAATTCAACTGCAAAACAGATTTTGCTGTCTACGTGCTACAGTGCCCTTGTGGCCTGCGGTATGTGGGAAGTACAATTCTTGAAGTTCATAAACGAGTTCTGCAACATTTAAGGGCAATCAAAAATGGTGATCGCACGTACCCAGTAGCGCACCATTTTGAGAGGTTCCATGGTAAAGATGTGAGAGGATTCTCATACTATGTGGTTGATGCAGTGGCAAGTAATGTATGTGGTGGAAACAGGGAAAAAAAGCTTAGGAAGTTAGAATCCCGCTACATTATTAAATTAATAAGGGGACCAGTGCCGGAATTAAGACCCCTCAGCTCATAGGGCCCATCCAGGGCGTGCATTGGTGGACTTTTGCAAATCAGCACCCATTTAGGGAAGATAATGCAGGACAACATATACCACAATCCTGTGGGAGACTGCCATTAGAAGCTCATTAGAGCGTAACCAGAATCAGAAGGTGGCAGATTTTAATATGAGTAGCTGCGCACGTTGCCGAGACACAGAGGGAAATAGCCTTTGAAAAAGCTATACGAGCGAAACGCGTCAGGCCGCTACTTGTGTGCTGGGGAGTCTATGGGGCATTGTTGATCCCGGAGTGCACCCTCGCCAGCTGGGGTGAACTTGTAGCTTATAGATATATATATAATCTATTTTTTATATATATATATATATATATATTAGGAAAAGTAACCTTGTGAAATTCAAAGCTATGCAAGACAAACTATTTCAGAGTCTATTGGCTTGGAAGGGCTTAGGACTGTTAAGTTGGGATGAGTACAAATTTATCAAAAAAGAATATCCACTTGTACCATATATTTATTTCATACCCAAAGTCCACAAGAGTTTAACATCCCCTCCTGGAAGGCCCATTATTTCAGCGTGTAATGGACCACTTGAAAATCTTTCACAATACATAGATTACTTTCTCCAGACCCACATGAAGAACTTAGATTCCTATGTACAAGACACCAGCGATTTTTTGAATAAAATCAAGGATCTGGTATGGAGCACTGAACTCTTGTTAGTGACACTGGATGTGACTTCCTTATATACTTGTATTAAGCATATGGATGGCCTAAGAGCGGTGGAGTACTTTTTAAACAGAAGACCAATGGAACACACTGAACATACACGAATGTTACTGAGTATGTTAGCTTTCTGTTTGGAAAACAATTATTTTTTGTTTAATTATCAATTTTATCAGCAAGTACAAGGCGTGGCTATGGGGGCCAGCTTTTCCCCCAGCTATGCCTGTTTATTTATGGGCTGGTGGGAAGAGTTGGTCCTCCATCGGGACTATGATCAAGTCTGCAAAAACAACATAGTCTCCTGGTGGCGTTTTATAGATGATTTATTTATTGTCTGGAGAGGTTCTGAGGAGGGTGTTTTACATTTTGTAGAAAATATCAATCACAATGAATTTAACTTAAATTTTACATCTAATATTAGTAAAAGCTCGGTGACGTTTTTAGATGTTGAAATTTTAGTTCACAATAATGTATTAACAACTACCCTTTTTAGGAAACCGACCGCTGGTAACACACTGTTACATGCCACAAGTGCACACCCCAAACATCTTATAAATAGTATCCCATATGGGGAGATGCTTAGAATTAAGCGCATATGCAGTGACCCAGCAGACATGAAGATTAAACAAATGGAAAGTCAGGCACGGTTTTTAGATAGAGGATACAGCCCCAAAGTTATTAAAGCGGCCATAACCAAAGCAAATCTTCAGCCCCGGGAAAAACTTCTTCAATACAAGGCTAAAACAGTTACTGACAAAGTGGAACCAGTCCGTTTAATTTTCACCTATTCAAAACAAGAGAAACAATTGAGAAATATTGTTAGACGGAACTGGCACTTTGTCAGAGATGACCCTGTGATAGGTGAATTGATGCCATACAATCCAGCCATAGCCTTTAGAAAGTCCACCAGTATGGGTAATGTCCTGTCGAGAAATAGCCAGGAGCTCTGTAAAAAGGAGAGCTGGCTCACAGCAAGGAAAGGATTTTTTAAGTGCACAAGTTGCAGAGCCTGCCAATTTGGTGTAAATACCAAAAAATACAGGACATTTTTCTCCAACAATGATAGAGAAATAAAGCAACATCTAACCTGCAAAACGGAATTCTGTGTATATGTCCTTGAATGTGACTGCCATCTTAAATACATTGGCAGCACAAAGTTGGCAGTCCATAAGCGAATCCTCCAACATCTAAGGGCAATAACAAATAAAGATCAGAATTACCCGGTCGCGAGACATTTTGAAGCCACGCACAATAGTGACCCGCGATTTCTTCACTATTTTGCTATTGAGTCCATCCCTACTACAAAAAGAGGAGGGGATAGGGAGGCTACCCTCCGTAGGCTTGAGACTAACTATATACTGGAGTTTAATAGCAAATGGCCAGGTGGTTTAAACACGACGGAAGATCTTCACACGCTACTCTAATATCTATTTGGAAATAGAGGGTGCCCTATACTATATGGCTATCTGCATTGTATTTGGCTATGAGTATGTGGACGCTGGTTTTTTACAATCAATTTTAAAGGAATTTCATGGGTAGTTTTATCTATGTTTGTTTTTTTATATTGATTGTTTTAACTGCGTCACCAAGCTGGTTTTATTGAACTAATTTTAAACAACATGGTTGATTGGTATTCCACCAGATCCCCTATAGACAAACTGTACTGCATATATGATATCCCTTTAGAAAGTATTCTCTTCCAATTTCATGTCCCTGTTTGATTGTTGCAATGTTACACATTTCATGGTTTTAATTGTATCATAGTATATCTATTTTTTAGTATTGTGTATACTTTAAAAGGATGTAACTATAGCACTTTATTTCGGTGAGCACTTTATAAAAGAAAAAAAGAAGGAAAAACATTTTTTTAGGATTATTATGCAATGAATCAACTTAAGTGTAATTTGAACAATCAATGACATTCTCATTATACATCTGCCCTAAGATAACTCACTTAGACATGCATATTTATATGCAAGTACCAATGCATTTAGGCTTTAATTTTGTGAGTTGCACTATTGGCATACATATGTATTATACAATTAAGAGGGGTTTCTTTACAAATTGTGATATGATCAATGTTGGTCAACTTATAGTGATTTAAAATAAGGAAAACAGAGTATGTCATTTATGTCTATTGTTGATCCATGCACTTGCACTTTAAAAACGGGTCTATCAGTGACGTGCGATCAGGTGATCAAGGCCGCTTGGACGGCCGAAACGCGTCCTGACATATGAGGAGCAAAAAATAAAAAAATAATGCTGCACAAGCTGGTCTGTACTCGTGATTTCCGTACGTAAACGGGAGTGTATCACAAGCTGCAGTAATATATATATATATATATATATATATATATATATATATATATATATATATATTCACTGAAAAAACCATAGGTTTCACACATGTTATAGTTAGCTGGACATTTTACTGATAAAAAACCAATGAAATTCCCCCGTTATAGTTACTGTAGGCAACTATAACTCACGCGACCGCAATCCTCTGCTGATGCTAATACTGTATTTAGACACTTATTTGCCCATGTCTTCTTCCATTAAATTTTAGCTATACATATATTACAAATATTTTTTTTTCATAAAGACACATATGTCATCAGCAGAGGATTACGGTCGCGTGAGTTATAGTTGCCTACAGTAACTATAACGGGGGAATTTCATTGGTTTTTTATCAGTAAAATGTCCAGCTAACTATAACATGTGTGAAACCTATGGTTTTTTCAGTGAATTTGTACGGTTTTTTAAATGCTAAGTTACTTTACGCCATTTGTGGCGTGCGCGCCCACTTAACGCATTTCGTTCCATGCGCGCACGGTGCGCTTCGCGCACCGTGCGCGCACAGTGAGCACGCGGTGCGCTTCGCGCACCGCGTGCCCACATTACGCTAGATGGGCCATGAACGCACGATGCGCTTCGCGCACCGTGCGCACATGGAGGACATATGAAGAGCAAAGTCTTAAATCTGCTTTTCATTTTTTTTTTTTTATTTTTTTTACCGTACGCTTACCGTAAGCTTACGGTACGCGTACCCCGTGATTTTTTTTAAAATCAATAAATGTTTTTTTTGTACTTTTCTGTCCTTCTTTGACCCCCTTACAAATGTTAGGGGGTCTGTAACTCTCCTCATTGCCCCCTTTCCTTGTTTTCTCTGTTTTTTTTCTGAGTGAAACACACAAAATGGCGGCCGCCGCTTCCTGGTTTCGGCCGATTCGAATGTTTACTAAGATCTATGGGCCAATCAGAATCTCCTTCGCGCACGCCATGTTTCTTCCGTACGCTTACCGTAAGCTTACCGTACGCGTACCCCGTGATTTTTTTAAAAAATCAATAAATGTTTGTTTTGTACTTTACAGTCCTTCTTTGACCCCCTCACAAATGTAAGGGGGTCTGTAACTCTCCTCATTGCCCCCTTTTCTTGTTTTCACTCTTTTTTTTTCAGAGTGAAACACAGAAAATGGCGGCCGCCGCTTCCTGGTTTCGGCCGATTCGAATGTTTACTAAGATCTAAGAGCCAATCAGAATCGCGCTCGCGCACGCCACCGTACGCTTACCGTAAGCGTACGGTAAGCGTACCGTAAGCGGGCTCAGATATATATATTGATTTAAAGGCTATTTTCTCAGAATCTACTGAACAGATTTACACCAAACCTACAAAAGGCACTTCCTTGACCTAGGGACTACCTCTCTGCCAAATTTTGAGTAATTCTGTTCAGCCGTTCGGGCTGTAGCTCGTTCTAAAGGTCCTATGGAAAAATGCATGGGAAAAACGCGTTTTGGGACCCCCCTTTTATCTCAGCCCCCGCTTGACGGATCCCCCCGAGACTTTCAGGGTAGGAGCGGAGCGTAGCGCCCCACCTATTTTGAGAAATTCGCGAGGATTCGTCGACCGGCGCCAAAGTTATTCAAAATAGAATGTTGAGGTTTTCCTATGGAAACGTGGTCCTAACTATAACTACCTACTGGCGACCGCCAGTAGGTAATATATATATATATATATATATATGTATATATATCGCCAACACAAGTCCACCAGCCGTTGCACCTCAGCGTCACGGGTGCTGCTCAGCGCTTGGAGGACGCGCAAATCAATTCCAAAACCCAGGTTTCTCACTTCCTAGGAACCTTTTACAATAGAGCGCACTCAAAGCCATCAGCGTTAAGTAAGCAATTTTCCATTTATTTTCGTCTCCACTGCTTACAAGTAGACAAACGCGTTTCAGCGTAACCGCCTTCGTCAGTGTCTATTCAATAGTTGCAAAATGAGTTTTTTAAAATAAAGTTTTCATGCAATTCATGGAAATGGAAAATAACGTTTTTAAATAAACATAGAAGAAGGTACAGTGATGCAGACACCGGTAACATTACTGCAGCGGCCATCTTTGAACGATCAATACATTACATTCATGTATGAGTTCATAACTTGGATCTACATATACATATCACTTATTTGCATTTCGTGTGATTACTATTCATCAATTATGAATTTCTATTCTAGCCCTCCATTGCCACTAGAACACTTAAAATAATATTTTGACTTTTCGGCCGCATTTTATGAAAATTACGCCCTGTATGGGCTTACCTTCCAAGGAGTCTGCATTGTTTACATTAAATGGACAATACACATCATTCCTGTTGTTTATCAATTTAAAAAAAGGAAAAACGCTCCTCCCCCTTTTTTAAGAGATTTACATAGGATACGGAGAACCTTCAGTTTAACCTATATGGACCCACATTTCCTCTTCATTGTTGAGTCCTTTCGGTATTTTAGTTTGCAACTTTATGATATATTTAGATTCTAAGATACGTAATTTCTTCACCTGGTCTCCTCCCCTTTCAGATTTAACAATCTGGTCTAGGCAGAAGAACCTGAGAAGATTACTGTTGCTTTGGTGTTCCATTTCAAAATGACGGGCAACAGGATAATTATGGTCTTTATTTGTAATTGCCCTTAGGTGTTCTAAAATTCTTTTTTTTGTGGGATGTATTGTGCTTCCCACATATTGTTTCCCGCATGGACACACCAAACAGTACACTGTATGATCCGAGTCGCAATTTAAAAGCTTAGAAATCGGGGTTCTCCCTGTTTTCCCTGGTATTGTATAATCTTTCACTTTGTGGCTGTTTTTACAAGCTTTGCATTTCATGCAAGGAAAGAAACCTTTAACAGGTATAGGTTTCTTCTTCTTAGCTACATAGTGACTTTGAACCAAATGGTCTTTCAAGGAATTTCCTCTCCTGTATGTTACCAGGGGGTTGTCAGTTAGCACTTTGCCCACTATAGTGTCAGATTTCAATATCCTCCAGTTTCTTCTGAGAATTTGAAATACCTCAGGTGATTTTTCAGTAAAATTGGTAATGATCCTGATTTTATCGTCTTTGCTTTTTATCTTATCCACCAGTAAGACGTTTCTTTCAATAGAATTGCAATGGAGCTCCGCTTTGTTCAAAATTCCATTGCAATACCCTCTTTTCTGAAATCTCACTTTGGCCTGACTGATCGCTTTATTCAATTCCGGGGTCTTGGAACAGTTTCGTTTCATTCTCAGAAACTCCCCAAGAGGTATGTTGTTAACTACACTCCTCGGATGACAACTTCCTGCATGCAGGATTGTATTTCCTGCTGTGGGTTTACGGTAAAGGGCTGTTTCTATGGTGTTCCCTTCAATGTACACTCTGAGATCAAGGTATACCACCTCCTTACTGCTGATGCAACTCGTGAATTGTAAGTTTTGATCATTAACATTTAGAGCTTTGATAAACTCCTCTGCATCGCTCTGTGGACCACGCCACAGGACGAACAAATCATCAATGTACCGCGTCCACAGAGCGATGTTATCCATCCATTTTGCATTGGTACCGGTCCAGGCAACGTGCTCCTCCCACCAGCCCACGAACAAGTTCGCGTAGCTGGGGGCGAAGCACGTTCCCATCGCCGTACCTTGTTTCTGCAAATAAAGTTGTTCAGAAAAAATAAAAATGTTATTTGTTAAGCAAAACTCCGTCAGTTCCATCAGCATCTCATTGTGCTTTCGATATTTCAGTGGTCTCCTTTTCAGAAAGAAGCTGATAGCCTCTAAGCCCTTAGTGTGATTGATCGATGTATACAAACTGACAATGTCCAAAGTTATCAATAGCATACCAGGTTCCCATGTAATTCCTTGTATGATGCATAGAAAATCCTTAGTGTCACGTAAGTAAGATGTTAAATCCCTCACTATAGGAGAAATAAAACAATCAATGTAAACTGAGGTATTCTCCAAGAGACTGTTCTTAGATGATACGATTGGTCGTCCAGGAGGCCAAGTTTTGCTTTTATGCACTTTCGGCAAATGATAGAAAGTTGCCAATTCAGGGTGTTCACATTTCAAGAAGTTCCAATCGTCCTGATCTAAAGTTCCTTCGTCCCTCCATTTTGTAATCAAACCATGGAAGTCCGAAATACTCTTGGTGTACTGTTGTTTACTGATCGGAATGTAATGCTCCAACTTCTTTAATTGGGATAATGCTTCATCTTCATATTGAGTTTTTCTGAGGATAACTACATTCCCCCCTTTATCAGAGGGCTTTATGATGATTGATTCATCTTTTTTTAATTCCTCAATAGTTTCCCATTGTCGTTTCGTTAGATTTCTTCTTTTGGCATTGAATTTGCTTTTTTAAAGATTTTTTAATTCTTCGATGACCATATCCTGGAAAGTATCAATCGCATCATATGCTGTTCTTGGTATCGTTTTAGATTTGTATTTAAGATTACTTTTACATGTTTTTTGTGGGATGCCACTTTCTTCCAATCTCTCAGTTATGGTAATATCTTCTTGTTCATCCTCTAACTCATGAAGTAACACAATGGTTGAAAGATCGGCTCCTGTCAAGTCATCATCGGCCTCCGTTTCTGTTGTTGGTGGCAGGCTCGCTTTGGGATGTAGGAGGTGTAATTTCATCAATTTTACCTTTCTGATGAATTTATAAATGTCTATACGTGTTTGCGTATAGTCAAATGCTGGTGTGGGGCAAAAAGTGTGTCCTGGTTTTAAAATATCCAATTCGGTATCTGTCAGATTCCTGTCCGACAGATTGATCACTGTTTGTTCTTTTAGTTCCATCGTCCCCCTCGTTTGGCCGGATACTAACCTTCGCGAAAAAATATGACGCTCCTCGAAGAGGTCTAAGTCTGAACAAGCAAGGGACAGAAACACAAAGAAGTACATCTGAATCCGAGCTTGAAGTCTCCGAAGGGGAGCAACATTCAAGTGATGTCGACACTGGTGAAAGGAGCCAACCAGCTACGGTTTTTCAGGAGTACGAACTTATGAGAGATTTGAGACAGAGACCGGCCCAACGAACACATCCACCAGAGATACGAGGAGGAAGAGGAGGAAGACGAGGAGGGGCAAAAAAAGCAGAAATGGAACGTTCTACCCCGATAGTAACACGCAGCAAACGAGGGGGACGATGGAACTAAAAGAACAAACAGTGATCAATCTGTCGGACAGGAATCTGACAGATACCGAATTGGATATTTTAAAACTAGGACTCAGTTTTTGCCCCACACCAGCATTTGACTATACGCAAACACGTATAGACATTTATAAATTCATCAGAAAGGTAAAATTGATGAAATTACACCTCCTACATCCCAAAGCGAGCCTGCCACCAACAACAGAAACGGAGGCCGATGATGACTTGACAGGAGCCGATCTTTCAACCATTGTGTTACTTCATGAGTTAGAGGATGAACAAGAAGATATTACCATAACTCAGAGATTGGAAGAAAGTGGCATCCCACAAAAAACATGTAAAAGTAATCTTAAATACAAATCTAAAACGATACCAAGAACAGCATATGATGCGATTGATACTTTCCAGGATATGGTCATCGAAGAATTAAAAAATCTTCAAAAAAGCAAATTCAATGCCAAAAGAAGAAATCTAACGAAACGACAATGGGAAACTATTGAGGAATTAAAAAAAGATGAATCAATCATCATAAAGCCCTCTGATAAAGGGGGGAATGTAGTTATCCTCAGAAAAACTCAATATGAAGATGAAGCATTATCCCAATTAAAGAAGTTGGAGCATTACATTCCGATCAGTAAACAACAGTACACCAAGAGTATTTCGGACTTCCATGGTTTGATTACAAAATGGAGGGACGAAGGAACTTTAGATCAGGACGATTGGAACTTCTTGAAATGTGAACACCCTGAATTGGCAACTTTCTATCATTTGCCGAAAGTGCATAAAAGCAAAACTTGGCCTCCTGGACGACCAATCGTATCATCTAAGAACAGTCTCTTGGAGAATACCTCAGTTTACATTGATTGTTTTATTTCTCCTATGGTGAGGGATTTAACATCTTACTTACGTGACACTAAGGATTTTCTACGCATCATACAAGGAATTACATGGGAACCTGGTATGCTATTGATAACTTTGGACATTGTCAGTTTGTATACATCGATCAATCACACTAAGGGCTTAGAGGCTATCAGCTTCTTTCTGAAAAGGAGACCACTGAAATATCGAAAGCACAATGAGATGCTGATGGAACTGACGGAGTTTTGCTTAACAAATAACATTTTAATTTTTTCTGAACAACTTTATTTGCAGAAACAAGGTACGGCGATGGGAATGTGCTTCGCCCCCAGCTACGCGAACTTGTTCGTGGGCTGGTGGGAGGAGCACGTTGCCTGGACCGGTACCAATGCAAAATGGATGGATAACATCGCTCTGTGGACGCGGTACATTGATGATTTGTTCGTCCTGTGGCGTGGTCCACAGAGCGATGCAGAGGAGTTTATCAAAGCTCTAAATGTTAATGATCAAAACTTACAATTCACGAGTTGCATCAGCAGTAAGGAGGTGGTATACCTTGATCTCAGAGTGTACATTGAAGGGAACACCATAGAAACAGCCCTTTACCGTAAACCCACAGCAGGAAATACAATCCTGCATGCAGGAAGTTGTCATCCGAGGAGTGTAGTTAACAACATACCTCTTGGGGAGTTTCTGAGAATGAAACGAAACTGTTCCAAAACCCCGGAATTGAATAAAGCGATCAGTCAGGCCAAAGTGAGATTTCAGAAAAGAGGGTATTGCAATGGAATTTTGAACAAAGCGGAGCTCCATTGCAATTCTATTGAAAGAAACGTCTTACTGGTGGATAAGATAAAAAGCAAAGACGATAAAATCAGGATCATTACCAATTTTACTGAAAAATCACCTGAGGTATTTCAAATTCTCAGAAGAAACTGGAGGATATTGAAATCTGACACTATAGTGGGCAAAGTGCTAACTGACAACCCCCTGGTAACATACAGGAGCTGAAATTCCTTGAAAGACCATTTGGTTCAAAGTCACTATGTAGCTAAGAAGAAGAAACCTATACCTGTTAAAGGTTTCTTTCCTTGCATGAAATGCAAAGCTTGTAAAAACAGCCACAAAGTGAAAGATTATACAATACCAGGGAAAACAGGGAGAACCCCGATTTCTAAGCTTTTAAATTGCAACTCGGATCATACAGTGTACTGTTTGGTGTGTCCATGCGGGAAACAATATGTGGGAAGCACAATACATCCCACAAAAAAAAGAATTTTAGAACACCTAAGGGCAATTACAAATAAAGACCATAATTATTCTGTTGCCTGTCATTTTGAAATGGAACACCAAAGCAACAGTAATCTTCTCAGGTTCTTCTGCCTAGACCAGATTGTTAAATCTGAAAAGGGGAGGAGACCAGGTGAAGAAATTACGTATCTTAGAATCTAAATATATCATAAAGTTGCAAACTAAAATACCGAAAGGACTCAACAATGAAGAGGAAATGTGGGTCCATATAGGTTAAACTGAAGGTTCTCCGTATCCTATGTAAATCTCTTAAAAAAGGGGGAGGAGCGTTTTTCCTTTTTTTAAATTGATAAACAACAGGAATGATGTGTATTGTCCATTTAATGTAAACAATGCAGACTCCTTGGAAGGTAAGCCCATACAGGGCGTAATTTTCATAAAATGCGGCCGAAAAGTCAAAATATTATTTTAAGTGTTCTAGTGGCAATGAAGGGCTAGAATAGAAATTCATAATTGATGAATAGTAATCACATGAAATGCAAATAAGTGATATGTATATGTAGATCCAAGTTATGAACTCATACATGAATGTAATGTATTGATCGTTCAAAGATGGCCGCTGCAGTAATGTTACCGGTGTCTGCATCACTGTACCTTCTTCTATGTTTATTTAAAAACGTTATTTTCCATTTCCATGAATTGCATGAAAACTTTATTTAAGAAAACTCATTTTGCAACTATTGAATAGACACTGACGAAGGCGGTTACGCTGAAACGCGTTTGTCTACTTGTAAGCAGTGGAGACGAAAATAAATGGAAAATTGCTTACTTAACGCTGATGGCTTTGAGTGCACTCTATTGTAAAAGGTTCCTAGGAAGTAAGAAACCTGGGTTTTGGAATATGTATATATATATATATATATATATATATATATATATATATATATATATATATATATATATATTACCTACTGGCGGTCGCCAGTAGGTAGTTATAGTTAGGACCTATTTTCCATAGGAAATCCGCAACATTCTATTCCCAATAAGTCTGGCGCCGGTTGACAAATCCTCGCAAAATTTTCCAAACTTTTGGCCAGCTCCGCTTCGCTCCTACCCTGAAAGTTTTGCGGTGATCCGTCAAGCGGGGGCCGAGAAAAAATGGGGGTCCCAAAACGCGTTTTCCCCATCCACTTTCCCATAGGATCTCTTGTCGCAGCTACAGCCTGAATCGCTGAACGGAATGACACCAAATTTGGCAAAGAGGTAGTCCTCAGTTCGGACTCATGCCGTTTCCATATATGGTGTGAATCCGTTCAGTAATTCCTGAGAAAATGAGGGTAAAAAAGTTAGTGATATCTCTGGCCGCGGAAGGATCCGCGGACCGTACCCGCACCGTAAGCGCACCCTCCCCGAACCGAGCGCGCACCCTCCTGATCGCGCGCTGAATGCTAATTGGCTGTCGAGTGTCTCTCTACATTCGAAACCAGGAACTGTTGGTGGCCATTTTCTGCCTCGGTAGAAGCGAGGCTGAAGAAGCAAGGGGAAAAAGTGTGTGAAACATGTAAAGGGGGCAGAGTGGAAATACTCTGACCCTCTAGAGGTGCTTAGGGGGTCCCAGAAGGAACCCCTGGAACCCCCCTTTTAAAAAAAAAAAAACGTCGAAATGCGCGCATAGTGCGCGCATCCTATCGCGTTGGATGCAAGGATCCTCTCGCGGTGGGTTTGCGGATCCAAGGGAAAAAAAATGAAATTGTTGGGAGATAAAGATTAAGCTTAAGTGTTTTGTTCTTGAGTGGCTCCAAAAAGAGCCGTTGTGTTCATTGAGAGTTTTTGGTACTTATAAGTAAGTACCTATACAGAGTCTAAAGTTGTTGAGGAAGACTCTGTTTCCTTCATCAGTAAAGTGTACTCCATCTCTCCTATACATCTCTTGCATATGAAAGCGCAGATTGTTATTGTAAATGGACCCCATTCTGTAGTCTCGGAGAAAAGCAGAAACAGATTTATTCACATATTTCCTAGCTTTCTCAATCTGTGGACAAAAATGATCGGACCAGTTCCATTTCTGCCTTTGGCATATGTTAGAGTACACAAAGGCAGTTTTAGGGAAAAGTGAAATCAGTTCTGCAAAGGTGTCCTTCATAAGCATTTCCAGACCTACCCCAGTCAAAGTGCCTAGGTCATTGCCACCACAGTGCACTATTATGAGGTCAGGGTGTTGGATTTGCATGAAGGATTTCACCAATGGCATCAATTGGTGCCACTTTAACACTCTCTGTCCAATCCATTTAATGTCTACATTTGGCAAACCTAGGTCTTTGTGAATGCCTTTGTTTTCTGCATACCTTTGGCTCCAGAAAATGTAGCTGTGTCCCACAATCCACACTGTAAGCATCTTGTAAGGAGGTCTGGATGCACTCAGATGGTCTCTGTAAATGAAATGGCAGTTTGGAAAGTAAGATGTTTCTAAAATGGTGGCTAAGATGCAATTTTGAAAAAATACAAGAAATCATTGGTTGTTTAACAACCTTCTACACTGAAAGGTAGGGTGCATATTTCTGTTTTTTAAACGCATGATTGTTATTGGTTAACAAAAACTGATTGTAAGGAACATTATATATGATAAGCTGATATGTTGAGAAGTCAAGCACGCTTGCTGTTTTGATTAGCAACATTGTGTGTGCTGAACTTGTGACCTGTGTCCTCAGTACAGTCTTCCATGATCTGTTTCTATGGTAACGGGCAGAAGGCAGATTGGGGGAAGGGTTGAAGTTTATGTCATTTGGAAAGGGTTGAAATGTTTAACCAATAGAAATGTGTGTTTGCTTTTGAATTTATGTGGGAAGGAATGTGATTTGATGTTTACATGTATATATGTGGAAAATGAGAGGGAAACTTTGCCATTCTTTGGTTCTGCTGACAGGTGCACAGTGCAGAGATTCTGTATAAGAAGATCTGGTGTGTGACTGATATCTGGTGTGTGACTGATATACTTCTTAATCTACAAAACATCTTGAAAGGTGAGTTATTTTATTCTGAGGGGATGTATGTAGACTATTTTTTATTTTAATCAGACTAATGTATTTCTTTTGCTAAAGTGTAGGGAGTACTTTTTTTTCTCTACAATCTTATTGACAGTGTGTGTGCATGTAGAAACCATTTTGTGATAAGGATTTGTTTTTTTCATGTGTTTGTAGACAGATAACTATGCAGTTTTTATATTTTGGTAGAATTAGAAACCAGTCATTGTTTATGAATTTGTGAAATGAGTTAGGTTTCTGCAGTAAAATGTAGTACTCCTTGTAGATGAAGAAATGTGTTTTGGTATAGTGCAAGGTATAGTGTTGTTTGTCTAGAATCACACAGAGAGCCTGTGTGCATTTGGGAACCACTGTGAGAGAAGCATTTAGTAATATATTGTATTTGCTGACAGATAACTCTTTTAAAACCTGTCATGTTGTCAAGTTTTAGTAGCATTAAAAGCCAGTCTTTGCTTATGCGTTGATTAAATGAGTCAGGCATTGACACTAAAGTGCAGTCGTGAAATATGTAGATTGTGTGCAGTTCCCTTACCACTTCCAGTGTAGTGAATGAGTTTTGGTAAACTCCAGGGGGATAGTGGTGCTTGTCTAGAATCACACTGTGAGTCTGTGTGCATTTGGGAATCACTGTGAAAGAAGCGTTTGGTAACATCGTGTATTTGCTGACAGATAACTGTTTTAAAACCTGTCATGTTGTCAAGTTTTAGTAGCATTAGAAGCCAGTCTTTGCTTATGCGTTGATTAAATTATTCAGGCATTGACATTAAAGTGCAGTCGTGAAATAAGTAGATTGTGTGCAGTTCCTTTACCACTTCCACTGTAGTGAATGAGTTTTGGTAAACTCCTAGGGATAGTGGTGCTTGTCTAGAAACACACTGTGAGTCTGTGTGCATTTGGGAACCACTGTGAGAGAAGTGTTTGGTAACATCGTGTATTTGCTGACAGATAACAGTTTTAAAACCTGTCATGTTGTCAAGTTTTAGTAGCATTAGAAGACAGTTATGGCTTATGCTTTCATTAAATGAGTCAGGCATTGACAGTAAAGTGCAGTTGTGAAATATGTAGATTGTGTGCAGTTCCCTTACCACTTCCACTGTAGTGAATGAGTTTTGGTAAACTCCTAGGGATAGTGGGGCTTGTCTAGAATCACACTGTGAGTCTGTGTGCATTTGGGAACCACTGTGAGAGAAGCGTTTGGTAACATTGTGTATTTGCTGACAGATAACTGTTTTAAAACATGTCATGTTCTCAAGTTTTAGTAGCATTAGAAGACAGTTATGGCTTATGCATTCATTAAATGAGTCAGGTATTGACAGTAAAGTGTAGTCGTGAAATATGTAGATTGTGTGCAGTTCCCTTACCACTTGCACTGTAGTGAATGAGGTTTGGTAAACTCCTAGGGATAGTGGTTGTTGTCTAGAATCACACTGTGAGTGTGTGTGCATTAGGGAACCACTGTGAGAGAAGCATTTGGTAACATTGTGTATTTGGTGGCAGAAAAGTGTTTTAAAACCTGTCATGTTGTCAAGTTTTAGTAGCATTAGAAGCCAGTGTTTGCTTATGCATTGATAAAATGAGTCATGCTTTGACACTAAAGTGCAGTACCATGTAGTATTGTCTTCACTGCACCAGAACTGAAAATTAAAATGTTTTACCCAGGCACTATCCTAGAAGTAGTCTGATGATTTAGTCAGTTTCTAAGTACTTATGTTGTGAAGCATTCATTACCAAATAGACTGCTTCAAATGTTTATGCAGAATGCATGTAGTTCTCTAACCACCTACACAGTTGTTTTTCACACCTTCAATTCCCTAGTCAGTATCCACACACTTCCAGGAAACACCCTGCCACTCCCTTTGCAGTCTTCTAGTGACCCATTCAGCACCATGTAGTAATCCATTCACTGTGTCAAAACCCAAACACTTATAAATTCACCAAGACACTCTCTTTCCTGTACTCTAATGATTCAGTCACTGTCTAAGTATTCATACACTGAGCCAGGCCTTAGCACATGGACTGCTTCAAACCCCTATGCACTATGCATGCAGTCTTCTAACCACCTAGAGACTTGTATTTTACACTTTCAATTCCCTAGTCAGTATCCATATATTCCAGCAAACATCCTGTCACTCCCTTTGCACTCTTCTAGTGACCCATTCAGTACCAAGTACTAATCCATTCCATGTGCGAAAAGCCTGCCACTTATAAATTCATCCAGGCAGTCTCCTTGCTGTAGTCTAATCATTCAGTCAGTACCCAAGTACTCATGCAGTGAGCCAGGCCTTAGCAAATGGACTGCTTTAAATGCCTATCCAGTATGCATTCAGTTCTCTAATCAGGTACACACTTGTCTTTCGCACCTTCAATTCCCCAGTTAATATTCATACACTTCTAGGAAACACCCTGTTACTCACCCAGTGTGTCTCCTTTTAGTACTGTAATCATTCAGTCAGTTAGCATGTAGTCTTTTAGTGAGGTAGGCTTTAGGGCATGAACTGCTTCAAAGTAGTATGCACTATGTATGTGGTGTTTTAATCATCGTCACACTTGTGGTTCAGGGCTATAGTTTCTTAGTCAGTTTTTATATAAAATGTGTTTGTACAGTAATGGAATACTGTAAATTTGAAAGTTATTAATATACATTTATTTGTGATTCTTTTTTGCAGATACTGTTTTTCAACGTTAAAATCGAGAAATTATGCCAGAAAAAAAAGAAAAAGAAAAGAACAGAGACAGGAGGATTATTTGAAGAAACATCAACCACAAGTATTGAATGAACAAGATAATGTGGCTAAAAGGAAAAAATCTTCTGGTAAGATCACGAAGCAATTTATTAAAAATGTTTGTAGGAGCAAACAGAATGCAGAGAATGCTCCAACTTCATCTTCTGTTTGAAAGTGACTTGTCTGGACTTTCATATGCAGTAAATCACATTTTAAAAACTGGAATACATCTTCAAAATGTAACTGCAAAGGATTTTATGGATAAAGTGCATCAGAGAGATAATCATTTAGAATCTCAGTTGATTAATCTGATGGCATGTCAGCGTGGGACTAATGAATATTGGTACCGTCGACATGGAGAACTGAAATGCATGCTACAGAACTTGGGAACTCCTACATGGTTTGTTACACTAAGCTCTGCTGAGTATGCTTGGATGATTTACTTGAATTTCTTCGAGAGGCAAATTCCAATATAAAACATATTGAATACAAGACACCTGGAGAAGTGTGCTCTTTGGATCCTGTCAATGTATGCAGATATTTCAAAATCACAATGGATGGTTTCAGTTCCTTCAAGAAGAGGGATTTACAGCCAACAATTATATGCTGTAAAAAATATAGGGGATGTCTTCATAGGATAGGTGAGTATGCAGAGAGGAGAAAGAGTACTCCTTTGTATAGTACGTGGTGCCCTCACACACCCTTACGAGTGTATAGCATCATCATTGGGCAACATTGCTCCTCGTGGGGGTGGCGCTGCAGTCCCTCACGGGCCCTGTAAGGGGCTCTCTAGCGGAGATCTTTTAGGAGTTGCCGCATTTGTGACTGAGGGTGTGTGGGTGGAAAGTGATTGTGAGTGCAGTTTAAAATGAGTCAGGAGGCCCTAATAACTTTATTTGAAGGACCCCTGGTTCAGAATAAAAATCCACGGGGATGGAGATACACAATGGTGCCGTTTAGAGAGGGGAAACAAGACCAAATAGATTCCCACTTCTCTCAACCCGTGTGGTGTGTAACTAAGTGTTTTTTAAAAAGGGGTCGACATGTTTCGCGCTATAATTTGGTCCCTAATGGATCCCAGAGCGCTTCATCAGGACCAGATAGAAAGCAAAAATGGAATCAGGAAAAGACACCCTGTATTCCTTTATTTATCCTGGTTAAGGTATGTTTGACAGTTATTGTCTTAGGACCTGTTATTATACAGAAGTCCTATTTCACAGCCTAAAAGGGAGACAAAAATGGGGGGGGGAGGGGAAACAAGAAAAAGAGAGCCTAGTGACATACCAGTTAAATATGGTACTATAAGATAAGATCGAAATCACATGCACACAATATGTGCCCAGGTGCCAGATGCATGAAACATATCACGGACGTGTGCGTGTCTTATGGATCATGCGTCTCTTGAAAAGTGCTATAGGTGGCCTTACGCATAGGTGAAGCGAAGCGGTCGTGTGCATCATGTTCTACCATGACTTAGATTCTCAAGGTGAACTATGCCGCCCCGGAGTAAATGTGGCTACTGAAACTATGCGGTATGGCATATATCCAAAATAACTGGTGAATGGATGGAGTGAGGGAGGAATTACCCGGTGCCGAATAGTGGTGGTAGCTGAAGGGGTTATGAATTACAGCTGCCTCATACAATTCCGTATGGTTCTATATAAATACCACTGAACGGAACTCTCACCGTAAGGAATGGAATTGCGCTAATTAATGCGTCGGCCCCAGCACGTATAGAAACAGGGACAACAAGCGCGGTGTGGAAATGCATGCGTAAGTGCGATTAGGACGTAATTCTAAAGATATTGCGTGGGGTAAAGAATTTATTCTGAACAACCCAAGTGTACTATTAATGTGTAGCATGTTGATACAGAAGAACAGAAAGCCTACCCTCCCTGGATCGGAGAAGGGATCCGTCGGATGTACCACGGGGTGAGGCTATGTAAAGGCAGAGCAAAGAAACATTGCAGTAAGAAACGTTAGCGGTATTATCGGAAATACAAACTTGGTACATTGTGGATAGAGGGAGGGAGGGGTATCTTACTAGAAATCCATCCTCACGTCACGGGAAACCTACCCGTACTGCGGTACTTCCGGTAGCATTCTGGACCGAAAGGAAGTTGAAATAAATACCGCTATTGGTCTGATTGCAGGCTGCGGGTGGTGATGTCATCACGCTGCATGAAGGGAGAGAGTCAGCCTAGCGGGGAATGAAGCGGCCATCTTAGGGTGGTCAAGGGGGGGTTGAAATGGGAGCAATACTGTGTTCTGTTGTCGCTGTGCTCTACCAAATCGTGCGGTGGCTAAAGGATGAATAGGAATGAGATTCCTAAAACATAAATAAGCGCCTTTGTAAGGGATGAGTCTCAGTAACGTGAGGGTGTCACGGGAGGCGGGACCAAGTAGTGGTCCAAATGGAGCTAATGTTGCGTTTCAGAGTGCGAGGAGGTCGCAACACAGAGGGAATCCCCAACTCAGGGGTGCGGGGGCCAAATGGAGGACGAGGAACAATGTCCTTATCCCTTCCCAAAAAGCCCCGAGGTAGTTTGTAAATGCCTGCACCTAACTGAATTTGGGAAGGTGAAGGGGAATGTGTTTTCCACCCACATCAATGGGATCCGATCGGGTTTATGAGGGGGAGGTTTAGAGCCAAATGCTTGTATTCAATACCACTAGAGGTATAGTGGGATGTAGTGCATGCTTCCTCTAGAAAGGTGTTAAGGCAATAACCGGAATGGTTATGATAGCGAGGGCTATGCACTAATTGATGAGATGAAGAGCATGGTTCCTAGTTTCTAGCATGTTATGCAATGAGGTGTATGAATAGTATAGGATTAATGCGATAGATCAACCCAGGGTATCTGGGATTAATGCGATAGATCAACCCAGGGTATATCTTCATTGAGTCCACATTTGTTACTTCTGAGTTTAAACACCCATCGTTGTTCCTGTTTAAATAGTGTGGAGGCTGTCCAATGAGAATTGGATTTGATGATCGTCCAGTGTAAGTTTTCTGGAAGATGGTTCTTTTCCAGGAAATGGCTTTGTAATCTCGTTGCCGTACGTTTGCAATGGATAGTACTCTTATGCTCCCCGATCCGGACCTTCACTGGTCTGGCATTCATGCCAATGTATTGTGAGCCGCAGGGACAAGTGATCAAGTACACGCAGTTCTTTGTGTTACAATTGGTATGATGTGTCTGCTTCCAGAGCCTAGGGAGTCCCAGGTCAAGTTCCTTAGTGGCGCTTGTCTGGGGACATGCTGCACATGAACCACATGGGTAATGACCTACCACCGGTGGTAAGTTCCATAGTGTGGGTTGAGTCCAGATAGTATTTTTAGGGCATGTGTGCACTAACATGTCCCTAAGATTCTGTGTTCTCTTGAAGGCAAAGAGTGGTTTGGGACCTGGTTGGAACTGCCCGGTTTTAAGGATCTTCCAATTCTTTTTGATGATTTTCTGGATCTTATTTGAGTTGGGCGTGTAAGATGTAATACAAGTTAGAATGTCTGTGGTGGTTTTTTCTTTTGTTTCTAGTAGAGCTTCTCTGTGATTGTTCCTAGCTCGTTTGCGGGCTTGTTTCACGATTCTTTTCGGATACTCTCTCTTTATCAGATTCTCAGTTAGAGTGTCTGCCTCTTTTTCAAATTCTGTGACGGTATTACAGTTACGTCGTAGTCGAAGAAACTGGCCCACCGGTAAGTTGTTTCTTAAAGACTTCGGGTGGTGACTTTGAAACAGAAGGAGACTATTTCTGTCAGTCGGTTTTTTGTAATTGGTGGTCATGAGAGACCCATCTTTAAGAGATATCAGGAGATCTAGGAAAGGAATGGACTCCGATGATAGGGTGCCAACAAATTGTAAGAATGGATTGAGGGTGTTGATCCAGGTAAAAAAAGCACAACATATCTCTTCGTCTCCTTTCCAGAAGATGATGATATCATCGATGTACCTTCGCCATAATAGAATATTGTTGGTGTAAGGGTTGGTATCTGTCAGGATATGTTCTTCTTCAAAGTTTGCCATGTACAGACAGGCCAGACTCGGTGCAAAGGTGCTCCCCATGCTAGTGCCCTGAACTTGATGGTAAAGTTGGTCTTCAAAAGCAAAGTAGTTCTCATTCAGTGCTATTGTTGAGTAATCACAGATGAAAGTGACAGGTGTCATGGATGGCCATGGGTTCACGTTACGTAGAACCTTATCCAAGACTTTAAGTGTGGCATCTTGGGGAATGTTCGTATATAGAGCTTCCACGTCTAAGGTGACTAAGAGGGTTATAGACTCCGGTGCTCCAAATTGTTCAATGAGGTTCAGAACTTCTGTTGTGTCTCTCAGGTAAGTGGGGGTCTTGGTTACCAAAGGGCGTAAGAACACATTGCAGAATTTGCTCAAAGGTTCCAACAGGGAATCAATCCCAGACACAATGGGCCTTCCAGGTGGAGGAGTAATCCCCTTATGAATTTTTGGTAGGCAGTAGAAGTACGGGGTGCGGGGGTTCTTGTTCATAAGGAATGAAGCCTCCTCCTTGGTTATCCACCCTTCTGCCTCTGCTTCCAAAATCAAATGCTGTATCATGGTGGAGAGACATGTAGTCGGATCTTCTTCAATGGGTTCGTAATACCTAGTATTGGATAGTTGTCGTAGGCATTCGTCATCATAGGTAACCTTATCCTGAATGACAATGGCACCTCCTTTGTCCGCGGGTTTCAGAATGATGGTTCCATCCTCTGTCAGGTTTTTAAGAAGGAGTCTTTCGTCTTTGGAAAGATTGTTGAAGGGGCGAGTAGTGGTTATGTTCTCCACCTCTTTCAGTATGGCCTGTTCAAAAGTCAGTACCTCATTTAAAGTCATTGCTGAGGTGGGAGTGAACCTAGATTTATTCCTGAGACCTGAGCCGACAGGTGTGGTCTCAGGTTTGTCTTGAAAAAATGCTCTTAGGCGAACTTTACGAAAGAATTGATGGAGTTCTTGATGTAAGATAAAGTCGTCTTCCTTAGGTGTTGGTACAAATCCTAGACCTTTCTCCAAAAGTCTGTTCTCACCTTCAGTAATAGGTCTAGAGGATAGGTTCACCACTAGGGTCTTGTTGTCTTGCTTCGTAAGACCATCAGTTCCGGGTCCTGCCAGTGGACTGTCTTGGTTCCTCCTCTTCTTTTGCCTCTGCCTCTGCCCCTCCCTCTGTTGAAAAAAGGGGGGGGAGGGTTCTGATACTGTTGGTAGTTTTGTATCGGGTTTTATCCCATTGGGCAGTTCCATATGGGTTGGGGACCCATCCATGGTCCTTGATACATTGGTGTATGGAACGGATGTGTAGGGAAGCCGTGGAACAGAGGTGGTGGAGGAGGTTGGTGCCTGTAGCCACCTCTTGGTTTTTGTTGTCTATTCTCATAGTTGGATTCACTGCTCGAAGAGCCTGATCTTCCGGAGTGGTTACTGCTTGCATCAATCATAGATTTGAAGCTATGATGTCTTTCATCTGCAATAAAAAGAATCCTCCTCTTAGAGAAGTTGTGGATTTCTTTTGGAGAAAGGAGTATCAAGCAAGAGGTGCTCCTCACATACATATGTTGTTATGGGTCAAGGATGCCCCCAAATTTGGAAAAGATTCAGATGAAACTGTTTTGTCTTTCATTGAAAATTATGCTACATGTGCTCTTCCAAATAGTGTAGTGAAGATCGTTATCTACCTATATACAATGCATAACCGCGTTAAATGTTAGAAAGCCATCTTGCCGCTTTTGCTGCTTTTGCACACGACACTGTAGTCACATGTTATTAAATTGAGAAATGCTTACTCGACTTTGCTTCACATGAGAACTGTCTGTTGTTAACATCCCAAACAGTGAGCATCGACCTTGGTCTGTACACAGTGTAAAAGAAACAGTCTGGGTCGCTAGACGGTGCATGTTGTTGAGTTCAGGTTGATCGGCCCACTAGTTTAGCCATAACACGCACGCAGCTGCAAATACCTGAAAGTCGAGTGCTTTTAATATTGCAGTGTTACATGTTTTCATTACATTCGGAAGAAGAGCGTTCCTAGGAGCAGAGCATAGCTGATCCTGTGATGTGAACTCTCTGAGCTGATCTTTACGGTATGGGGTTCCTCATTCAAGCCTAGAGACATTTTATTAGTCTAATAATACTATTAGTGTGTTAGAGAAAGGAAGGTGGCCTAGAGCCACTGTCATTTTAGTATGATTACTCCTTTCATTTTCTATGGTATTGTAACAATGCTGATGGTTTTGATTTTAATCGTTTGTCTGCTAATGTTAGCCAAACTGCTGCATCTTAGGACACGAGGTTTATAAAATAAACTCTTTAAACTTTTACCGTGTCTCTGTTTACTCAGTTTTGGACTGGTACGAGAATAATTACGAAAAGGTATTTCTGATTCCCACCATTCCTGAGAAATATACTAAGTCGCTTGTTCTGGGTTGTCTATACATTGGGACCGCCAAGCTAAACCTCGGATAACGAATGGGACACTGATGCTGGCCAGATGAGGGGTTCTGGGTTCTGAGGTGAGTTTTTGGTACACCGCAATTCACTGAGGGCCTTGGTTCCTGCGCATAGTTCTGCGCATAAGCAGAATCCCTGCAACATGGCGCACCTAACGTTTGGTCTATTGATTTGAGACGCCTTAGTAGTGCTTGTATTAGTCCACAACACCCTCACTCTGGTTTCCGGAAGACGGGAGTGACAGTTTAACCTACCTGTGTTTCGACTAAATAGGTTCCTTCAAGCTTGATCATTAAAAAGGTTATTTAATCTGAACCCTAGTGCTACTAATATTCTGTAGATTTACTGTTTGTGTCCTAATGGCGGGCACCCCTGAAACGTCATCTGGCGCAGTATGGGGTGCCGGACAATGGTATGGCTGTGATTTTTGTGGTAAGTGCCGATGCGTTGTTTCCGTTTGAGTTGTTCTACACTTGGGTTACTTTGCCGGCGGTGAGTGAGGACGATGATACGTTCCACACCTATACTGCCACGCAGCTACCAGCCAACTATACGCCGTATAGGACTCAGGAAATTCCTATTTCTGCCTGGCAGCATAGCATTTGGTTTAATGGCGCCCTTCCCCATGCGGTTATACCGGCGAGAATGGGCCCTTTGTCGATTGCAGGGGCCACATGGCCGGTATTAGCCGGATATACGCCTCATCCCCGCTACCTACAGGTGACGGTGGCTGAGTTGCGTGTACTGCACACTGCCCTTATTACGGTACATAGGGCTTTAGTGCAGTACATGTCACGCAATGTGCAGGTGGTCGCTACTGCTGTTGCGGGACAACCGACGGACCACCACGCAGTGGTTATTAGTCCTGCTATGATCAATTCGGTTGTGGGCAAGTGACCCCAAAATAGGGGTGATTTCCCTTATTGACTTGGTGAGAAATTTGATCAGATAGAAGCGGTTTATCCACGCACGACTCCTGTGGAGAAACACAGGATCCTTACCATCGCTTTGCCGAAAGACTTAGTCCCAGATATGGCCGATTGTGAGAACTGGGGTAAGGTCTTTGCAGCGACATACTCGAAGTGCTTTGGCACTCCGTCTCTGTCGGTACTGCCCTCCGTTATAAAACGTGTTCAGGAGAATCACGGTGCGGAGGCTGCTATTGAATTGGGAATGCGGCTTGTCGGTGTGTTTGATGTGGTTGCTACCATGATATTGGGCAACCTCAAAGGAGATGCTATGCAATTCCAAGTGCTTAATAAATTAGAGACAGTGAACAAAGACGACAAGCCGAGGGAATTCTCGAAGATTATCGCGAACGCCTATAGACAAGTTGGTCGTAGCGCCTTAGGTGTTAAACCAACGGTGAAGAATCCTGATTTGATACAGCAGACGAAGGCAAACTCATCTGGTAAGGACGAACGCCCTAATTTTCCAAAACAGAGTTGGAGGGCGAAAAAACAGGAGAAGCGGCAACAGAAACAGGGGTCTCGTCCTGCCTCTCCAGTACAGTCAAGTAGTGAACGCACTTATGATCTGCGTGATCGTGCTACTATTAAGTCACCTGATCGATTTCAGGTTTCTGACCAACGTTCTCCTCGTTCTTCACAGGAAACATCGGCTTCACAGTCCGGTGGCGGTGGCAAAATTCGGGGTGCACCGCAACCACGTGAGCAATCCCGACAGACTGAAGGCAAAGGCAAGCAAGAAGACTCTGCACGTCAACGACCCCCGTTTCAGAAGAAGAAAGTTGCTGCACTGACAGCGAGGTATCCCTCAGATGGTACGGACGCAGCTTCAGAACCTGACATGGGCGCTAACGCTGCTAGACAGCGCGGCGGAAGTTACAGTAGTGCAACAAGCACTGCGTCCATATCTGGTGGCGACAGCAACTGATATTGAATATTGAATATTGAATATTGAATATTGAAACTGCTGACACTCGGGTGTCTCCCCCTGATAGACTGTATAATATAGTCATTCAAATTGAATGTGACATACAACGTACAATTCAAGGGTTTTTTTGGGATAATCTGACCACTACCTATGATATTCTGTTGGCGGAGGCAGATTAGCCCCCGGCTTTCGTTTTAGATGCTCCTAGAGGGGAGGAGGTAATCCTCCCGTCCTTTGCGCACACAGTGCCTAAGGTCCTAGCTAAAAAGTACGCTGGGGAATGGGCTCAGGTGCAAGCGCCTGCGTTATATCGAAATCAGGTTGGCTGGAATAAATTGTCTCGCGGCCATGAGATTCCGTTGCGGACTACGCCCCAACCTCAACCCCAATATTCCATGCGTCGTGAAGCTAGACCTCATGTCGCATCAATCCTTGAACAGTTGGAATATCAGGGAGTAATCGAAACATGTGTGTCACCTATGAATAATCCCTTGTTCACTGTGACGAAGCCTGACGGGTCCTACCGCCTAGTTTTGGATTACCGGCACCTTAACTCTCATTGCCGGACCTGTGCAGTACAGAACACCCACAGTTCGGCTCTCGTCGATAGTCTCATGAGAAAAAGGTTTAAAACCACACTTGACATTTCCAATGGCTTTTACAGCCATAACCTGTCCTCTCTTAGTAGTGAGTGGACGGTGTTCACCTCTGGTGGCAAACAAAAACAATTCAAAAGATTACCAATGGGCTATAAGAACAGCCCAGGAGTCTTTGCCGCTCGCGTGGTCTCTCTCTTGGAGGGTATAGACCCGGATGCGTACTCGTACGTGGATGACATTTATCTCACGGATGACGAGTTGGACCCGCATCTCCGTCGCGTTGATCGCTTTATTGTTTTGTTTGCAGACTTTGGTTACAAATTTAACTTTGCGAAGTCACACATTGCAGAATATACAGTGTTGTTCTTAGGGTACGAACTCAACAATGAAGGTCGAGGATTGGCTCCGTACTTTCTAGAGAAGTGCGCATGCCTCCGTGCTCCTACTTCACTGAAGAAATTATAATCCCTGCTGGGTTTTCTGAATTTCGGTCGAATTTACATCCCGGATAATGCCCAGCGTATCAAGCCACTTTATGCCTTGGTACAACCTACTTTTTCCAAATCTTGTTGGCTGCCAGAGCATTCAGCTATATTGCAGTTATTGCAAGCTGATCTTCTTGCTTCTAAGTACTTACTTACACGTGATAACCACACTAACCTGGTCATAAGAATAGTGCCTGGCGCGGTTGGTTTCACATACTTAACGTTCAATGAGGGCGACACCGTCCCCATTGCTTACAAATCTCACTTGTACACTTCAGCTGAACTGCGCTTTTCCGCTGTCGAGAAGGTTCTGACAGCAGTGCAGATGGCGATTCTGAAAGAACGAGCGCTGTCGCAAGGAAAACGCATGTTGGTGATAACACCCTATCCTGCCCTTGAGGCGGTGACAAAAGCAAGTGTTCCGAATTCTAAAGCTTTGCATCCAAGGTGGATACAATGGGCCACTTCCTTGACCTCGCCGGACGTCACTTTTATCTTTGACGCGGCACTTCAGACTCAGGAGTTCTTGCAGTATGAGTTTGTTCATCCGGCTCCTCTGTCCTTGCGCCCGCTCGAGGATTAACATTGTGTCATATACACTGACGGTTCTGCACAACCCGCAACTGGATCAAAGCACGCCTATTCAGCGGCTTGCGCATTTGTAGTCGGTACTTTCGTAAATGGTGAATTCCAGTCCGATGTCGTGCATACGCAGTCATTGGGTGATTGTACCGCTCAGTTGGCGGAGCTTCGTGCTCCGGTGCTTGCACTGGAGTTTGCTGATCCCCGAGTCACTACACTTATAGTGAGTGACTCCTTTTATTGTGTTCAATCTTACAACGACAATATACATTTTTGGTCTCAGAATGACTACCATGATTCCAAAGGTAGCACTATTAAGCATAAACTGCTTTGGGTTAGAGTGGCAGATCTTAAAGAACGTCTGCCTCTTGTGAATGTAATTCACACTCTTGGTCACCAACGAGTTGGTGTCCATGCTGTCGGCAACAGCTTAGCTGACGAGGCAGCAAAAATAGCAGTGGCGACATACTTAGTAGCAGCAGTTGCAAGATCCAAAAGTAAGATCGATGATGACATCTTGGCAGCTATTGCTGCTACAGAACAGGGAACGAAGCCACCGAGAGGTTTCCCTGCTCGTTACCATTATCGCTTAAGTCCTGATAAAGTCCCATTAGTGAGGATTAATGACGCTGGTGACAGATTGATTCCCAACGCGGACTGCAGACCTTCTTTGATATTAGCTGCTCACGAGGGCATGGCGTCCGCGCATGCCGGCGTTGCAGCTACTGTATCTCTGCTACAACAACGTTACTGGTGGTGCGGTTTGTACAAACAGGCCAGGGCTTATGTTCTTAATTGCGACATTTGCCAGCAGATTAAACCTTCAACTGCGGCACGCCCACCACAAACTCAGTTGTACATATCTAATAAACCATTGGGTTGTGTTTATTTAGATCACTGCGGTCCTTTTACCTCTGATACTGTGTACAAATACATCTTGGTTGCAGTTGATTCGTGCTGATTCTCGCACTGTCATAAAAGATTTGTGTGTCTTTGTTGGGAGTTTTGCATGTGGTACCTTTCATTCTGATCAGGGCCCGGGGTTCGCCTCTAAGGCGTACAAAGAGGCTATGAGAAATTTGGGGGTCCAAGTCAAATTTTCATCTCCATACCGGCCTGAGGGTAATAGTGTAGTGGAGCGAATGAACCGTGACTTAAAGCAATCTTTGACATCCAGAGTTTTGGGTACTGGCCGGAACTGGCTTGCCCACTTGTATGATGTGCAACGTGCACTTAATAATCTCCCTAGAAGGTCTCTGGGTGGGCGTACCCCATACATGATGCTCTTTGGTGTTCGAATGTTTGTTCCAGACCTTGATGGTCTAGACATGGCGGCGTCAGCCGCACCCTTTCACGTAGATGAACACTGTGCTGTATTGCAGACTCTTCAAGAAGCCAGAAACAGTCTCGCGAAGGAACACGTACCCTCCTCGTCTGAAGCTGAACTTCAGATTCCGGTAGTCGGCTGGCTACCTCGAGTTGGTGATCTGGTCCGTGAGAAGGTGGAGAACAAGAAGGATTTCGGCCCCTCTTATCGTGCACCGGTTCCAGTGCTTGGATTACAGGGTACTAGAACAGTCATTTTACCTCCACTTCCTGGTCGAAAGGATAACAGGTACATTTCGATTGACAATGTCAAACTACAGCGAGTGGCCGATTCTTCTTAGTATGACTCCGGCGGTTTCCTGCCCTTTGATGCTGCGAAATTCTGTTGTGGCCCGAGCTTCTGACACAGTGTCTGATGTTGCCATCGAGATGCATGCCGTTACTGGTCCCCTGTTGCCACAAACACCTAGTGGTGTGCTTGAAGAAGTTGAGTATGCTTATCCTGCGGATGTTACCTTGCCTGTTTTACAATCCACCACAGTTGCCCTTTCACAAGACTCTTTTGATTCTCGTTCAATGACTTCCATTGCCCCGTCCAAGGTTTCGATTTTTGTGGCTTGGTTCAAAAGACATTTTTTAATACCCCCTTGGACTTACATTTGGCTGGTGCTCATATGTGTTTTTTGTTTATGTCCATTGGCTTTGTAGTAGTGTTTTTTAGACTTATCAATGGACACTACCTGAATGAACGGTCTACGATTCGACTAATTAATGGAACTTTGGCCCCCCACTCCTCATCACACATTATGAAGAGGGACCAGACTTTTGTGAACATTACTGCCTGGCCTGTACGTGATGGGATCGCTTGGGATGCCGTTAAATTTCAAATTCATGGCCCCACTGAAGTGATTAATGTGCCAAATGTATTTCGTGTTTCTTTGGGTGATGTCGTTAAGCAGAACATTCACACAGATGATTGGGATGTTCAAGCCATAGAAGCACTGTTTTCTGATTTGAAATATTATGCTGCATTTGATGCTGAGGATTTGTATTTAGATACTGCTAATTATGATGAGCAATTTTGTTATCAACATTATGGCACGCATTTCCTACACAAAGCAAATACGTTTAGAAATTTTGTAAATTTTACACAATGGGAACACTGCCCCGCCCCTAGGATGGGCAGCTCTGCCACGTTAGTGGAAAAGTTCACTTATTTTTCTGATTTTAGTGTGTCCAGTCCGGCCTCCTTTTATTTTAAAGTTGCGCCTGAGTCTGCTTCTAACGTTAGACTGACACACACCAAATTGTTGTATTCCAAGTCCTTTATGGACGAGTTGGCCATTGGCGGGTATGATCTGTGGAAAGCTACAGTCGATCTTAAATCGGTTTGGGGCTCCAAACGATGGCAAGTACAGGGAACAGAGGCTTTGCATCGTGCCTGTCTTATCCCGAATCATATGTTGTTTTTAAATTCGTCGATTTTTCAGACAACCTGTTTTGGATTGGCTACGTCTAAAAAATTAAATTGTCCCTCCGTTCCGGATCTGGGTGTTTATCCCAATTGGGGTAATCATACGGATCTATCACTTGCTATGTTGCAGACACAGGTTTGCAACACGTCCTTCAATATTTCTGAATTGAATCCAGAAGGGTGGTTGGTGTGGCAAACGATTTCAGACTCCTGTCAACACCGGTTTCTGGTTTTAAAGCAGGGGTATACACAGGTTCGTGTGGACCCCCGTTTTGAATCTTCTCACACTGTAACTACCTACTCGGTAGGGAAGTTATGCCAGTCTTGGCTGCAACATACCACTTTAGCGTCTGTTAAACTTCATTTAGCACGATTAAATGACAAAATAGATTTGAATGATTTTGTTAAGGGTCCTGCAGTTGGCAGGCCCAAACGATGGGTGTATGCTGTTTATAATGAAGTTTGGAAGTTATCACAAATTGAGGCAGCATCCAGATTACGTGCTATTGATCAAGCCAATATGGAAAAAGTGTTGGCTGTAATAGATAATAGTATTAACACCCTATCTTTTAGAATTTAAGCCTTAGATAATATTGTATCATCTGTGGTAGACATTGTGCAGGATGATTTGTCTGTATTGTATCATGGTCAGAATCAGTTGCGTTCCATTATGCAGTTTGCATGGACGTTGCAAACTTTAAAGGCAGGGAAAGTCCCTTGGGATTACATGAATACTTCCTCTTTGTTCCTTCCTTTTAATTTAACTGCAAAACAGCAATTCATGTCCATGAAAGATGCTACATATTCATTACTACACATTGAAAAGTTAGAACCTTTGCCTTTCTCTGTTGCCGAATTGAATTCTGCTGTGTGGCTTGTACATGGGTTGATCACATTACCGTTTCCCCTGTTTAAGTTTAGTTTGTGCATGAAACACTATGCTCTAGGCAGATACGAACAATTGGGTACTGCCTTCCTGCATGGAGTTTGGTCGTTCCCTTTCACATACAGATGTGTGAGGGACGGCAAGGAGGTTTACTTGAACGGTGAAGAGTGCACTTCCACTCCGGATCACTCTGTTGTGTGTAGGCACATTCAATTGCATGGTGCATGTAATGTGCACGTCCTTAATTTAGCTTGCGTCCTGAAAGGGATTCCTGTGCCAGTTATTACTCCATCTTTTACGCTGCTTGCTAACGGTAGTTATTTGCTGTTGAATAATGAAGCTTGCTGTGGGATGTTAGTGGGAATTCCCTACATAGTGACTGTATCACAGAGAGTAGTTTGCTGTAATAACGTCCTGTTCCCACGCCCGCATGGCCGGCTCGATGTATCCATCTGGCCTTCCATTCCAACCTTGAAAGCAGAGTTCAACAAGATGAGCAGAATAAGGGCTCTATTGTCTCAAAAAGAAGTCGCGTTGACTTCATCACGGGAAACATTTGTCCTTCACGTAGCAAACACGCGCACTGAGGTGCAAGCGCTTTTAAATACTGATCTGCCGCTTCATTTTGGGACTCTGATACAGACTATCTTTAATGCCTCATCCACAAGTGGCATAGCTCATTTTTTTTAAATTGTGGGCTCCGGCCTCGTGACCTCTTTTCAAACTATTTTTGGAGTGATCCCGGCCTTTTTTCATTCTATTTTTTCCAGTGTCTTCGGAGGTCTCCCTTTGCTTCTTGCCCTCATAGCTGGAATACTTTTGTTGATCTGTGCCCTGCGCTATGGATGCACGACTTGCGTCACACGACAACATGTCCCGGCTGCTCCATCTTCGTGACCGGATGCTTGAATACTATGGCACTTTGCCATTGGCAACTTTGAGCGTAGCCTATGGATTGTCCTTCCGGTTTGCCTACTTTACTTGTGTGCAGCCACTCTTTCATTGCCTAGATTGTCCGTTCCAATGGGCTCTGGATTTGTGTCTGTCAAACTCCTGACCCGGATTATGATCAGCTAATGAGCCCCTTAGTGGCTCATGAGTTGGACTGTTCTGGTGTTGGGATTATGGCCTGTGCAGCAGCGCATGGAGTTCTTGGAAATTGGGACATCGGAACGGCTGCGATTGACTTCCTGGCAAGAAGTTATCTTGAAGAGCACGCCAGTTGTCCTCGTCTGGTGCTGGAGGCTCCGGTGGTTGAGGAGCATGTATGTAACTTCCCCGTCCTGAACTGGATGGCAGATAATTTTGCGGAACGTTCCAATGATTTCCTCTTGGAAGCTGTTGCAACTTATTGTGCCTATACATTGATGGATTGACTTTTGTATTTTTGTCCATCAATGATGTTTTTTTTATCCTCTACATTGTCTTTTTACTCCGTTTTAACTTTTTTCTTTTGTTTTTTTTTCTCTTCGAACTTTCTCACTGCCCTTATATGGACTCATAGTTCATGCCCTTGGTTCCGTTCTATCAAACTTGAACTCTGCGTTCTTGCAAGTGCGCCCCTACTGGTTAGTGGTCCGATCAAGGGGGGGGTATAGTGAAGATCGTTATCTACCTATGTACAATGCTAAGTTAGCATAACCGCATTAAATGTTAGAAAGCCATCTTGCCGCTTTTGCTGCTTTTGCACACGACACTGTAGTCACATGTTATTACATTGAGAAATGCTTACTCGACTTTGCTTCACATGAGAACTGTCTGTTGTTAACACCCCAAACAGTGAGCAGCGACCTTGGTCTGTACACAGTGTAAAAGAAACAGTCTGGGTCGCTAGACGGTGCATGTTGTTGAGTTCAGGTTGATCAGCCCACTAGTTTAGCCATAACACGCACGCAGCTGCAAATACCTGAAAGTCGAGTGCTTTTAATATTGCAGTGTTACATGTTTTCATTACATTCGGAAGAAGAGCGTTCCTAGGAGCAGAGCATAGCTGATCCTGTGATGTGAACTCTCTGAGCTGATCTTTACGGTATGGGGTTCCTCATTCAAGCCTAGAGACCTTTTATTAGTCTAATAATACTATTAGTGTGTTAGAGAAAGGAAGGTGGCCTAGAGTCACTGTCAATTTAGTATGATTACTCCTTTCATTTTCTATGGTATTGTAACAATGCTGATGGTTTTGATTTTAATCGTTTGTCTGCTAATGTTAGCCAAACTGCTGCATCTTAGGACACAAGCTTTATAAAATAAACTCTTTAAACTTTTACCGTGTCTCTGTTTACTCTGTTGTGGACTGGTACGAGAATAATTACGAAAAGGTATTTCTGATTCCCACCATTCCTGAGAAATATACTAAGTCGTTTGTTCTGGGTTGTCTATACATTGGGACCGCCGAACTAAACCTCGGATAACGAATGGGACACTGATGCTGGCCGGATGAGGGGTTCTGGGGTGAGTTTTTGGTACACCGCAATTCACTAAGGGCCTGGGTTCCTGCGCATAGTTCTGCGCATAAGCAGAATCCCTGCAACAATAGTAGAGAAGAGAAAAACTTAAAATAACAAGTCTTACGATTTCAAAGCCATAGGTGTGGAAAATACTGTTGACAAAAGCACAAGTCAAAGGATAAGTTCTATACCAAATGTCGTTTTGGATTTCCACGTCCTGTATTAGCCAAAGGAAGAGTGAACAGTTTTATGTCAGCTGTACGACATACCATCACAAGAAAGTCTCCGAAAAACACCTACAACGTAAGAAGAAGCGAAGAATCTATTAAATACATAAATGACTACAATCCAGTTATTTTATCCATGTGGAACGCTAAGATGGATATTCAGTATGTTGCGGACAATTCCATTGCTGTTGCTCGATATGTAACGTCTTACATTACTAAATCAGAAAAGATTGAATTGAAAGAAATGTGGGACGAGATTTCTCACGAGAAGACTCTAAGTAAGACATTATACAGTTTCAGTTTGAAGATGTTATCGCATCGTGAAATTGGAGCATATGAATGTTCAGATCGGTTATCATCTGCAAGTCTATATTCCAAAAGTAGAAGAATCATTTGGGTGAGTCTAGGTCTTGCAGGAATGCAAAATCGGGTACTGAAATATGTTCAAGAAATTGAATATTTAGCAGAAAATGACCCTGAAAGTACAGATATTTTGAATACCAATATGTTGGACACATACTATCCAAAGAGAAGTCATCATCTTGAGAACATGTGTCTCTATGAAGTGCTGCAAAACTACACTTTTAAATGGAATATTTCAGAGAACATCAACGATGGAAATTATGGAGTTATTGGTTCCGAAGAATGTCTGGTGAAACAAAGGCAAGGAAATTTAATTAATCACAGAAAACTGAGTTGCGACACTGCTGACAAAAGGGAATTTTACTATTTAGCCCTTTTGCAACTGTTCAAACCATGGCGTTCTGAACTGGAATTACTTGGAGATTTTCCCAGCTATGAAGATTCATTTAATGCTTGTAAAGATAGCATACAATGCAGTGCTTTCGCAAATTATGTGAAAATGTTGAATGATGAAATTGATCAAGAAGCTACAATTGCAGCTGAGATTGCTAGAGACAGTTCTCAAGACAGTCAAAGTTCTGCTGCACTGAGTCAAGATCCACTAGGACAACCAATTGTTGAAAATGAAGCAGCGTTTGCAATGAATGAGGTGGAAACAGCAATGTATCAAGCACAAGAAGATGCAATACAGTTAGGAAACTTGGAAGAGCAACTAAATGTTGAACAGAAACAAATATATCAGCAAGTGAAAGAGCAGATTGACCATGGATTACTTCATGAAAAGAGAGTGTGCTCATGTACATCATTTCAACCTATCCGAATGTATGTGAGTGGTCAAGCTGGAACAGGAAAGAGTTTCTTAATTAAAGTAATTACAAGTTATCTGCAAAAAACAACTGAGTCGCATTTGTCTTGTGTTGTCACTGTTTCAACTGGGTTGGCAGCACATAACATTAAAGGAATTACTTTACATCGTTTACTAATGCTGCCAGTAGAGCATGAGAACAAATTGGAATACCACAAGCTATCTGGAGAAGCTTGTTGTGAAGTTTCAAGAGTGCTGAGAAAAATGAAACTTCTCATTATTGATGAGGTGAGCATGGTTTCTAACTTGATGCTTGCCTTTGTGCATTTAAGAATGCAGCAAATTCTTAAAACAGAGTATGACGTGTTATTTGGAGGAAAACACATCATAGTTTTTGGAGATCTACTGCAACTGACACCGGTAAAAGGACAACCGGTATTTAAAGCACTTGCCCATGAAGATACCAGAAAGTCTCTTGGCAGTGTTGGTAATGTGAACATTTGGAGTAATTTTGAATACAAAGAACTGACAACAAATATGCGACAGGCAAATGATGCTGCATATGGAAGTATTCTTCAAGATATAAGAATTGAAATTCTTTCAAAAAAATGGAAAGAAGCTTTGGAGAGTCGATTACTTTGCAATGTCTTTCCAAATGAAAATGCAGTTGCTGCAAAAGTGTACGTGGAAATTGCTAAAAATAAGTCAGTGATTTGCTTAATGCCGACACTGCGTGAGTGTTCAATATTCAACGAAGAATTATTAAAATTGTAAAATGAAGAAATTGTAAAAATGGAAGCCATCGATAAAATACTACATGTAGGAATCACTACTATTTTGACGGGTAATTTGAGATCAAAACTAGATTGTTTAGAAAAAAAATATCTAAAACTGCTGGTTTGGATATTTTGTGTGTGTGTAAACTGTTGGGTAATTTTAAGGCGTAATTTGGATGTAGAGAAAGGTTTAGTTAATGGTGCAATGGGCAAAGTGGTGGATTTTGTGAATTATCAGAAAAAAAAAGGAATTGAATTTTTAAAAATTAAATTTGATCAGATTGATGAAGTTAAAGAAATTGGTCGTTGTTCAGTTTGTTTTTTGCTTGTTAAAGGTTTATATGTCCGTAGGAAACAATTTCCATTTTCTCTGGCATATGCAGTGACTATTCATAAATCTCAAGGATTAAGTGTAGACAGTGCATTGGTGAACACTGGATCTACTGTATTTAGAGGGTATGGCATATGTTGCTTTGTCGCGAGTCAGAACATTATCTGGTTTGTTTTTGATTGATTTTGATGAGACAAAGGTTACTGCAGATGCAAACTGTGTAAAAGAGTATAATAGGTTAAGAAGGGTGTATACTCCAAATGTAGGTCTATATCCTGTATTTGAAAAGCGTATGGTTGGTCGAAAAAGAAGGTTAGAGAATATCTGTTCTGAAGGTATCAAGAAAAGAAAAGAAGAAGATAATGTTGTGATTGCAGGTAAAAATAAATTGGACACTGTTGAAGAGATTGTTGGTTATCAGTTTGAAAATAGTTCTGGTGTCAACTGCTATGCTAATGTAGTGGTCAATGTTGTTTTTTATCTGGAAGGTTTGCAAGCACAAATTATGCAGAATCGGGAAAAAAGATTTTGTTCTCTGTTGCATTCTGTTTATGAAAAATTGACAACAGATAGAAGTAAAATACAATCTGTTTCAGATGTTCGTAATCTTTTGGATGTGTGTTCGGGTTCTACACAATTTACACAAAATATCCAACAAGATGCTCAGGAATTTGTAATGTATATGCTTACAATTTTTGAAAATGAAGGTGTAGAAATAGAAAATATTTTTGGCCTTTCTTACAAATGGGAACATTATTGTGAAAATTGCATGTATACATGTAGCACCAATGTAGACACTGAGAGATTTCTGTATTTAACATTACCAGACTGTAAATCAGTGTCTTTCAATAAATTAGTGAACGGCGCAATTCAAAACATGGAGTGTAGCCAATGTAAATCAGAAATGTTATCCACATTATTATTAACAAAATATGGAAAATACATAATTTTAATGATGCAACATTGTACAGCTGATGGAAGAAAATTGAATACTTTAATAAAACAATTTGTAGCAGCACAGCTATCAATATCAGGAAGGACTTTTGTAGCAATTGCAATAATTTTCCATGATGGTCCTTCCACCACATCTGGACATTACACTGCCTATCTAAAATGTGACAAAGGCTGGACACTTTGTAATGATGCCCAGTTGGTTTTCAAACAACGTTTGCCTAGGGAATTACAAAATTCCTACCTCATATTTTTAAAGCCAAAGTTTTAGTAAGATAATTCACTCTCTGAGGAATTTATTATTATAATTTAATAGGACTACCATTGGACAACTTACATAAAGAAGAAGTGCAAAAATACCATTTGGTCTCAAGGAAAGGTATATTTTTGAATTATGGACTTTTTGGTGGTCATTTATTCGGTGATTATTTTAATGCGGCAACATTTACAGTTTTTATAAGTTAAAGTTATACAATTTTGTAATCTGTAAGCATTTCATATATGTATGATTTGTATTTTCTGGTATTTTACTGAGAATAGTATGTTGTTTTTTTTTAACAATCTTTCTGATTGTTTTTTTTTTGCCCGTTGTTAAGTGAAATTCAATATATTCTGAGAACAAAAAAAAAGGCAAACAAATTACTTTGTGGAAATGATGTTGTGTTGTAAAAAATGTATTATTATATGTTATAATTTTTTTTTCTTTTCTTTTACAGATTCAAATTTTAAAATAAGCAATTTTTAACAATTTATATTTGAATGAAAAACAGCTAAAAATGAATACCTTTTTTTATTCCTATTACTGTGAAGGTAAGTTTAACTAAGTCTCAATATGCAGAATGAAGAGGCCAACACGTTTCTAAAAACACTCTGTTTATGTATTTTTGAAATCTGACCATAATCAGATATCATGTGACCTGCAAAAAAAGAGATTTGAGGGGTTCATAATATTTCACCTTTTTAGCTGTTGTAGCACTGCAATAATTTCAATCATTCTTCTTTGAACATCTTTGCAGACAAAACTCTGTGCTTACTTTTATCATTCGCAAGGAATTTTAAAAACGGAAATATGTCACTTTTTGTAACATAGTTATTGTGCAAGAAATTTTTTTCATATTTAGAAAGAGAGGAAAAGGCACTCTGTGCACTTTTTATACTCCATGTAAATACAACCTCATCATGCAGACCACTTTGCATTGATAGGGTGTTCTATAAGTGTTGTTGTGCATGATTGCACTGAATACTCATAGAACAAGACACATGTCTAGATTTATCAGAAATCATAAATCTCGATATGTGTGTGAATGCTGTACCATTCTAAATTTGGTGTAGGAAGGCACAACAAGGAGAATTGTTTTCATTTCTCCACATTTTTATATCTTCAATGCATGCTGAAATGTTCAGCATACATTGAAGGAGAAAAATGCATTTTCTCATTGTTTTTGTGCAGGAAGGTGTGTCTTCCTGCAGAAAAAGAAACAGAACATGACACAGATATCCTTGCACTATGGTGCAACGGTGCCCGTGTCACCACATAGCTGCAGTTTAAGCAGCCATGCAGAGAGAAGCATAGATTTGCAACATAGTTATGTACATATGTTGCATCCCTGTGCTTCGGAAGTACTACAGCACACTGCAGTTAAAGAGGTTACTGTGTGATGTTGCAGCACTTCCTCATAGTTCTGCACTTATACATTCACCATACGCAACTAATGCATTCATTCAGTCAATTACGTACTACACATACATTCACCTAAACTTTCACACACTAACAAAGAAATTTAGCTCTTTTTTTCAACCAGGAAAGCTAGTTCTTACAAGAACTTTTTGTTTTCTTCTTTCTTCTTTTATAATTTTTTGGGGGTTTTCTAAACAATTAAAAAAAAAATGTGGTTTTTCTGCAAAAAAAAAAAACAGGAGAAACCAAACAATGAACTTCAGGGAACAATAAAAAAACCAAAAAAAAACCTAGCAAATGTGACTTTCTTGGCGGCGGCAGGACAGATCGATCGACTGCTCACCATAGCACAAAGTCGCAGAGCACTTTTAAAAATCGAAATTGAGGACGGATGTCCAAGTTTTGGGCTGATGGATGTACTCTTCTCGTGCAAGATTGTTTGGATGAAGGTTCCTCATGTGCTTCATCATACTTGCCATGCCGCAAGAGTATTTCTTGTTAGGATCCCCTCTCGATAGGACTCTTTTGCAAATCTTGCACGTGACCAAGGTGGCATTGGTCTTATTCTGCCCCTCGGGAAAAGTAAAAAATTTCCGGCAAAAATTCATCCTCAGAACTATGAGGTGATGCAGGTGATGCCTGCTGCCCTGAAGCCATTTTTGGTTGAAAAAAGTTAGAGCTAAGTGTAAACTTAGTCTAAAAAATCTTCTTCTCTCCAAAGAGATGGTTCTCCAAAGAAGCTCAAAGAAGAATGATTGAAATGGGTGGGGTCTTTCAGTAGTTAGAACAGGAAGTGTTATGAACCAATCAAATCTCTTTTTTTGCAGGTCACATGAGATCCGCGCACCGTGCGCTTACGCAGCACGCACCCAGCGCGCATCCGCGAAATTGAATAAAAAAAAATTATAGGATTAGATGTAAAAAAATATTAGTTTTAAGACTAGTTTAGAGTTTGTCTTCAATTAATATTCACATGAAATACATATATATGTATTTTTTTAAATGTTAAATATTTCGCGGGATCCGCGCACCTACTGCGTCATAGACGCGTCGCGGAAGCGCGTAAACGTTGCGTTACGTACATCGAACGTTTCGCGTATAGGCTGGGAGTCTCGTACCTGTCGCATTGTGATCGCGCACTAAACACGTACCCAACGCATACCATGCGCGGATCCTATCGCGTAGGGATCGGGAACGGTGCGCTTAGGGTGCGCGGATCCAAAAACATTGAAAAAAATATATAAAATAAAGTTTTGCACATATAGTTAAAAAAATATTTTGAAAAATGTAAAAAAATATGTTTGAAAAACCTATTAAGTTCAAATAATATTTAATTTTTAAAAGAATTAATTGAAAAAATAAGTTTAAAAAGTGGTGATAAAAAAGTATTTTAAAAAAATGTAATTAATGAAATTGACACACTGAATTTGAAAAATATAGAAATCCAATCAAAATCATTAAACATGATATCTTCAGAGATAAGTTATAGATAGGAATTAGCATTTAAAAAACCTTTGAAACTCACTGAAAAAACCATAGGTTTCATGCACGTTATAGTTAGGAATTGGCATTTAAAAAACCTTTGAAATTCACTGAAAAAACCAAATGTCATTTGAGATGTCATCAGTGATGTCATCAGTGATGTCACTGACCATGTCATGAGTGATGTAATATGTGACGTCATCAGCAGTGCATTGCGGGGGCGCAAGTTATAGTTAGCTGAACCAACTATAACAGGGGAATTTCTAGGGTTTTGTACGAGGGAAATGTCCAGCTAACTATAACGCCCCTGAAACCTATGGTTTTTTCAGTGAATTTCTAAGGTTTTTTAAATGCCTATTCCTAACTATAACGCCCCTGAAACCTTTGGTTTTTTAGTGAATATACATATATATATATATATACATATATATTCAACAACAACAGGTTGCTGGAAAACGGCAAACCTGCTCTTTATTTAAACAACCCGCCCAGTGGGCGTGTACTTCCACTTCCAGTGGGCGTATGCCGAATAGCATTCTGGTATTAGCAGTCCAAACACAAAATATTACCTCAGTGGGTGTTTGTCGTTTGCCTGATCATGTCTATAAAATCCCAAGTGGGTAGGTGCCAAGATAGGAGTGCTGGAAAGTGCACCTTTCAAAAGTTCACAAACTGGAGCTTTTTTGTCCCGTTCAGTGTCCTGCAATCCCAGGCGCTGCAGGTCCGCATGGATTGCAGCGGTTCATCCTCGCGACTGGGCCAGCCGCAAATACATTCAACAACAACAGGGGGCCCCTGTGAGGATGCCCCCTCGAAAAATACTCTCCCTGGATAGAGAACCTGAGCACAAAACAGCCTCCTTCTTGCACTCTCTTGTGGCGGCTTAACGCGTTTCAAACTGTTCGTTCTTGATCACAAGCCTTGACAAACTGGAAAACGGCAAACCAAATGTGTGGCACCTGCTCTTTATTTAAACAACCCGCCCAGTGGGTGTGTACTTCCGCCTCCAGTGGGCGTATGCCGAATAGCATTCTGGTATTAGCAGTCTAAACACAAAATATTACCTCAGTGGGTGTTTGTCGTTTGCCTGATCATGTCTATAAAATCCCAAGTGGGTAGGTGCCAAGATAGGAGTGCTGGAAAGTGCACCTTTCAAAAGTTCACAAACTGGAGCTTTTTCGTCCCGTTCAGCGTCCTGCAATCCCAGGCGCTGCGGGTCCGCATGGATTGCAGCGGTTCATCCTCGCGACTGGGCCAGCCGCAAATACATTATATATACAAATATATATATATATGTGCAGCTCGTGCTGAGGGCTAAGAACTGCCTCATGTACATTGCATTTTCCTTCCTTTATAAAATCATATATATAAGACTTTCTGATGTCATAAAAATAGAGAGAGAAAGATAGAGGGAGATAGAGCATAGCTTTAGAAATACAGCCTTTATTGAAGAGAAATACTGCAAGGGAAAGCAAAGGCATTGTTAGCCAATAGGCTGCATTAAAAATATGTGACAGATGAAAAGTGGCAACATGCCTTTAAAGCAAACATGACCTCCTGTATCCTCTCATGGCTCAGGGATGACAGTTAGCTCAGATCTTTGTTACAGTGCCATGAAGAACAGAACATATAGGAATGAACTGCTGCATGATGATTTGTCCAGGGGGGAGTGTGGGCTGCTTATGACTTTGATGAGGATTCCCCTGGAGGAGAACTAGGATTACAGGTAACTTATCCTTCTCTTCCAGGGGATCCTCATCAATAGTCATACGCATTGAATAGAGAAGCAACCCCATTCCATACCTCTGTCGGCGAATCAAGAGGAATCAGAAGAAACTGTACTCACCATTGGAACAAATCCCTCAAGGAGGCCTGCCTTACTTGGTTGTTTGCTCTAGTTTCTGAATCAAGACAAAAGTGCCTTGTGAATGTATGTACCGATCGCCAAGTGACTGCTTTTCAGATTTTGGAGATGGTAACATTTTGAAGTAGAGCTACAGTGGCTGCTTTGAGGTTTGTGGAATGGACTTAGGGCCTGGCTGGAAGATGTTTGTTGGCCAAATTATAGGAGAACTTAAAAAAGGAAGCTATCCATCTGGATATGGACTGTTTAGAGGAGGCAATGCCTGTCCTCATAGGGACAAAATTAACAAATAGATGGTCAGATTGTATAATGGCTTTAGTTTTGTCTAAGAAACATTAAAAGCCCTTTTCAGATCTAGCGAGTATAAAGCTCTTTCTGCTGGTGTGGGAGGATTTGGAAAGAAGGCAGGGATAGAAATGGTCTGATTGATGAGGAAATCAGACACCCCTTTATATGAGTCCTCACCATCACTCTGCTGCTATAGAAAACTATGTAAGGCCTGTGTTTCACTCACTCTGCGAGTCGAAGCAATTGCTACTAAAAAGCTGCCTTCCATGTTAGATGTTGTAAAGTTGCCTTATGGATTGGCTCAAATGTGGGACCAATGAGTTTGAAGAGAACCAGACTCAGTTCCCAAGTAGGAGATGGGGAACATACAGGAGGAAACACCTTGTTTAATCCCTGCAAGAAATCCTTCATCGTCAGGAGTTGGGAAGGAGACTTTCTATAAGACGTAATGGCTGCAGGATGTACCTTGATAGAAACAAATTGCAGGCCCAATTGGGCTAAGTGCAGAAGGTACGGTAACATAACCTCTTCTTGCCCTAGAATAGGATGACAATTTTTCTGAATACTCCACATGTAGAATCACTTGAACGCATAGGAGCATCCAGTGGATGGTCTTTTTGATACTCTCAATATGTACATGCACTCCTGCAGGATCCCTAAATGTCCATGTTCCAGGAATTCAGAAGCCATGCTGTCAAGCCAACGAGGGAAGGTTGGGGTGGAAAATGTTCCCATCTGCATGGAAGCCTCCTGTGCGGTCATTCAAACAGATGGAGGAGATCCAGATACCACCACTGGCAAGGCAACCCTGGACTAATCGGGATAATTCTTGTCTTGGAGCGGCATAGTTTGATGATGTGATGAATGTGCTTTACACTAAAAGGACACACCCAAACCCTGCACTCCCACTTTGGAGGCAAATATACCACTGCACCTTTAAATAATACACTTTGAGCAGTACCCCCTAAAGATGAGGAAAAGACGCAGCACTCCCTTTAGGCGAGGCAAGAAAACAAATCCAGGTGCATTTAAATTAACTTATACTTTGAGCAGCACTCCCTTTAGGCGAGGCAAAAAAACAAATCCAGGTGCATTTAAAATACCACACACAGGTTTATTAATGCAATGTTTAAAAGGGGAGATTGAATATATCAGTAATTGCAGGCTCCCAAATATCAAGTGAACAATTAAATGAACAATTGAAATAAAATGCAGTATATACAAGTAGCAAAGAGTAGAAAATATATACAAAATGGTTAGGAACACCTCACCGATTGAATTTGCATCATCCTTGCTAACTCAAGCTGAGGAAGCCCTCTTCAATCAGGACTCAAGTTACGTCACCTCCACAGCAATACGTCTATTCTGTGGTGAACTTCCACCTGGCCCCCGAAGGCTCCCTGCTTTAATACCGTGAGGCGAAGCTTCTAGAAAATCTCGCCCCGTCCCATGACAAAGAACTGAGCTGGCTGTACCTGTCTGCATCAAGGCCAAGATGGAACCTAGCCAAGCCCCCGTATTTTGACTCTGAGACAGAGTTGTCCATTAAACAAAAGCAATCGCTCATAAAAACAGAAAGCCCTTGAATGTGAATACCCAAAACAATTTGCAAGCACTGCTGTGCACGCAGAAAAACTGCAGCAAGGCAGAGACAGGGAAAAAAGTAAGCCTGGGCAAAGCACTACGCTACGCTCGCGTAGTTTGCGAAGTTCGCGCTGCTTCGCACTACGCGAACTGCACGTAGCACAGTGCGAACATGTGTAGCGTAGTGTTGTGTAGTGCTGCAGTCATTTTTTGCTTGCTCGCGGTCCTCAACGTCAAGTTGGCGACCGCGAGCAAGCAAAATGACATCCCGGCGAGACTTTTTCCTTGTTCGCGATCAGCAACATCAAGTTGGCGATCGCGAGCATGGAAAATAAACCTCCCGGCAAGATTCCCAACGCGAGGAGGTCAGGTTTCTCATTGCGAGGGGTCGCGTATGCTCGCTACCGCTCGCGATGAGAAATTACCAATTCGCGTTGAGAAAGCTGCCGCTCGAGTAAAAAACTACTCGAGCAGCAGAAAACTACAGCTCGCACTGTGCAAGATGCCATTTTCAATGATTGCACAGTGCCGGTTGCTTGTCCGCACTGTGCAATCATTAAAAACAACATCTTGCACAGTGCGAACATGTTACTACGCAGTTCGCGAAGTGCTACGCGTAGCTCGCGTAGTGCGAACTTCACTTTGCGTAGCTTCGCGAAGTGCTACTTCGCGAACTACGCCCACCCTTAGAAAAAAGGATGACATGAGGCCATCTCAAAGCCAATAGTAAGCACTTATAATTCTCATAACCCAAACAACTTACAAGCACTGCTGTGCACGCAGAAGCAAGGCAAAGTCAGAAAACAAGATGACATGAGGCCATGTCAAAGACAATAGTACTGTTCTACTCCGTGACAGCTCCCACTAAAAGACAGCAAGATTACAAGACAGAAGAGAAGCAGGCATATGCAGGACTGTCCTACATTAAGGCTAGGGTAAAATAACACACTAAAATCAATTAAAATGGTGGTAGTCGAAGGTCATCACAGGGTGCCAAACTACAAGAGTGGCTCTTTTATTACATTTGATGACCTTCAAAATGAGAGGAAGGGGCGGAAACGCGTACAGAAAACTCCCAGACCAGTCTATCAAAATGGCATTCCCCTTTATCCCTGGTTGGTAGTAACTAGATGCGAAGTCTGAGAATTTTTTCTGCTTTCGTCCACAAACTATCTGTAGATGGCCCCATTCTCTGAAAACATCTCTTATGACATTGTAGTACAGAACCCAGTCTTACAGTTCTATGAAGTGGTGAATTAGGGAGTCTGCTAGTGCATTCTGGACTACTGGCAGGTGGATCGCTGAAATCATTAGGCCATATTTCTTGCCTTCCAGGGATAGAGGACGGGAATGGGTTCCCCCTTGTCTTTTCAAATAGTGCACTGTGGTTGTGTTGTATGTTTGAACTAGCAGGGAGCTCTCTTGAATGGATGACTAAAACATCTTGAGGGCTAGAAGGACTGCCCACATCTCCAGCATGTTAATGTGGTATGCTTGTTCCTTGGTCCACCACAGCCCCTGTGTATGTAAGGGACCATCTGAGCACCCCATCACTGGAGAGAAGCACCGATTGTGAGTGTTTGAGTTGGAATGCTCTGATGAAAGAAGAGACCAACCACAAGATTCCATTGATGAGACCACCATGGAATGGATGCTTTTGCTGTCTGAGAGAGAGTGAGCTTGTTGTCCCAGTGACCTGTAAACGGGTTCCATTGATTTCGAGATTCTACTGTAATTCTCTCATCTGCAGCCTGGCTTTGGGAACTAGAAAAAAAGCATGATCCATTGACCCTAGAAGGGATGCCACCTGTCTGGCTGAGGGGTGAGGATTGTGGAGAAGCTTGGTGCACTTCTGCACTATGGATGATAGTCTCTCATCCGAAGGATACCCTTTTGTGACTCTGGTGTCAAGTGTGGCAGCGAGGAAGTGGAGTCTTTGTGTCGGGTCTGGACAGACTTGTCAATGTTGAAGTGGAAACCTAAAGCTTAAAAGGTCTTGATGCATGTGTGATAGTGCTTCTTCACTTGTGGGGAGAAGCCCTTCACCAGCCAGTCATCCAAGTATGGGTAGACAAACAATTTGCTTGTGCCACAGATAGGTTTGTTGAGTAGGAGCAAGTCCAAAATATGTTTAAACTCTGCTGCTGGACCTTTTTTCCTTACAAGAAAATACCATGAGTAAACTCTTTTTCCAGGTTGTGAGAGAAGTACCTCGTCCATTTTGTTTTTTTCGAAGGAGAGTAGAAACTTTGTGTTATAGAAGGTGTAACTGGTGGCAAGTGGTTTTTGACGATGGAATAGCTGAGGGAGGGTACCAAAAACAAAGTGAGTACCCATTTTGCACAGTATATAAGACCCATTGATCTCTGGTGATGGTGTGCCACTCTTGGAGATAATTGTAAATACTTCCCCCTACCAGAGCGGGGAACAGCGATGGGGAAAGCAGCCACTCATTGCTTTGCCGGAGTTTTGGAAGAAGCTGGTGGTTGCCTGGTAGCTCCTCAGCTGGGCGCTGGGTAACAGGGCTGGTGTTGCTGCATCCATTGAGGGGTTTCAACCCTCTGATGGTAGTACCTACAGTCGTAAGGTCGGTATCGTCAGTGAAACTCTCCTTTTCTCTAGACCTACTGTTTTTAGCATGTCGCGTTCGGTCTTCATTTTCACAATCTCTCTTCGTCTTCAGTTGTACCAAACGATCAGTTGCCCATAAAAGACAGGTTCATTATGCACTGTTGCGTCTTTTGTTTAAGTGCTGTTAGTCGTAGCCATATAGAGCACCCGGCACACACCCCAAGTACGTATACATGTGCCAGTAGGTAAGTGCTATCTGCAGCCTCACTAATTTATTGATTGGCCACCAGACCTCCTTCCTGTAAGACTTCCTGAAATTCTTGTCTATCCCACGATAGCCTTGATCATTCAGCATTAAGTAACTCCCATTCAAGAGTAGGGGTGGGCGGAATTTGCGTAATCGCGTTACGCAAATCTCCGCGAAACGGTAAAAAATCTCCGCGAACACGCAGAAATTCCGCGAACACGCGGAATTGCTTGCTCGCGATACTTTTTTCCTGTTCGCGATCGCTGTTTGCGTGCTCGGGGTGAAATATCTCGCGAACACGCATATTGAGAACGCGAACAAGCAAAAAATTTCGCGGAACGCAGATTTTTGGGCAATTTTGCGTTCTCCGCGGAACGCGAAATTACCCAAATTCCGCAAATTCCGCGAACGGAACGGAATTTACCGCCCAGGCCTATTCAAGAGTAACTCAAAAACCGGATGAATCACGGCAGCCGGGCAGCCTTTCAAGTAGCAAAATAAGTTCACTTTTGAAGCATTACACGCTACATGAAGCAAGACCTCATTGCTCACTAAAGACCCACTTACAGCCTTCTCACAGTCTGTACCACTTAAGAAAACTTCAGTGTCCTTAATTCGGCACCGATACCTATATGGTAACTCCCAGGTTTCCTGTATGTACCCTTCAGCCAACGCTTCATACCTGCCTGCTTGGATGTATCCAAGGCAGTATTGGAACTGGAATGTTGTGATTGGCAATGTGATGTAGCCATGACTTAAACATTGCGTAGATGGTGACTCTGCTACTGTAAAAGGTAACTTCTCTAAATTTTCAATGAGCAGCATGGTGTACTTTGCATCTCTGCATGCCATGGTCAACTGTCTGTCGGTCAGATTGTAAGCTGAAAACAGATTTAAGCTGTTAGTGTACCATCATGGCACATGGCCATAACACGGCGACTGTAGCGTCCAACTCAAAAGCAAAATGGAGCACAATTGAGATTGCCCATGTTGTAAAATAGTTTAGAGAAATCTTGTTACAGTATGTCGATTGCTGATGACACAATGTTGCCCAGTAAATAACTAAGCGAAAAAAGTGTGGTCGTAACATTGTCTACCACAGCCAAGGCCTTTTCTACGTTAAGTCTATCAATCTCATGTAATCTCTCAGCAGCATTCTGTTGGGAGACTTTCCACAGTTCATTGTATATGTATATGGCATATAACAAGCGTGTCTGATGCGGTTTCTTGGGACCTAGCAAGAAATCCCTAAGATCCATGTTGTCATCTAGAAGGGACAAATGTTGTTTCACCGGTAAAAGTGTTGAGGTTTTTAGCCATTTTAGGCACAACGTCCTAACACTATAAGAAGTCACTAGCCCTCGGGCGTCTGTGTGTACATAGCATGGGTCAGGGCTATGGATACTAAACCCTCCAGTGGTACCCCTGAATCTTGACTGAGATCTATTTGTGTTGATAGGACAAACCACCCATCCCTCTCAATTAGGAGCTGATGAATTGTCTGTAACATTCTGTATCATTGCACCCAGCATCTCCTCACTTATCAGTGTGTCATTCAATAAACCTTCAATAGGTGTGGGTAAGGGGATGCATGGTGTTTTCAGGTCTTTTATTTTTGCAAACCTGTTGCAGGTATTCTGTTGCACTGTTCTGTTCAGGAATATTATCTGTAACGGTATGAGGCAAGCCTAAATAAAGCCTCTGTTCCCTGAACCTGACAATCCTTAGTCCCCCAGATAGATTTTGTGTCTATTGTGTCCCTCTAATAGTCGAAACCTTGTATAAACAGTTGGGAGATGAAAGGTGCTGAATATATGAGCTTGATGTTTGTCAGCATCATTTTCTTTGCAGTTGCATTCATTTGTACTAAATCATAGTAGTATGACATTGGGTCTGATATATTGAACCCTGAAAAGAATGAACATATCTGTGTGAATGTGGGAGAACTACCTTTCAGTGGTGTCGGGCAATGTTCATATTGATGGTAAGTATTAACAGTTCGTGGGACACTAGCTCTGTGCAAAAAGTGATGACCATAATGCTGGTAACAATACATACTGTCGAAGTCAGGTGTATCTTCATACTATTACCTGTAAGAAAATGCAACAGATTTTCTAAATCTGAGAGCATAGTATTTACAGTCTCAATGTCCCAATCATAAGAGAGTGTACTCAGGGTAATTAAATCATTCAATTAAATTTTAAATACGTGTGGAATTTTTTAATGTTCAGGAGGACCAAATACATCATATGAATCTCTATCCCAAACTATACCATCCGGTACTGGAACTGCTGTAAGGTTCACTAGGGACAAGTCTCCCTGTTCGTGGTGTGATGACATATGAGGTTTCAGGACCAAGTTCGCAGATTGTACTGCAGAGCGTTGTGCGAGGTAATGTCCATTCAGTAGTAGGAAAAAGACAGTTACTATACCAATCCAAATTAACAGGAACAGAATCCATAACAAAAACCAAAGATGCAGACAAGGGTACACAAAGTAAGTCTCTTTCAGCCAGAGATAGGATTGTCAAAATGTTTATTTATTGGAGATGGGTGGCGTTTGCTCAGGTTTACTTGGATTTGAAGAAAAGTCATCGAATTTGATGAAGTAGCCAGGCGCAGTTCAATCAATCTTTTAGAGCTCAGCAGTGTTTTTAGAACTGACAGTTGTTTCTCGTGAAGCCACATTGATATAAATTTAATATTGGGCCAAATTGCAATTTGCATTTCAGTTTCATCTGGATGTTGTTCTTTTTTCAACAGGTGTAATTCGTACTCTGTTATTTGATACTTCTGCATCTTGCGCAGAGGAGTCTTGAAACATTATTAGTCTTTCCATCTGAACTTCCTCTATTGTAGTAAGAGGAGATCTGTGGCTACTTAAGATTCACATGACCTGCTGTTGAGAATTAGCCACATATTGTGGTTTGGTCAGATAAATGGAGACAAATCTTTTTTCTTTTTCGCTGGCAAGAGGCAGAAGAAGTACTGTTCTTGTTCCTTGAACCATCAGGACAGGTGCAGGTGTTCTGTAGAATGGCCCAAACTCCTTCATGTCCACAATCTTTTCTCTGACCGGGCCCCGATCTTCGGGACCCAGACAGAGCTTGCCAGAACTGGTTTCACTTCTCCAGTGGCGTTGCGTTTAATTGGACGTTGCTTTGTAATGCTAAATGATCATTGAATTCAAATGGTTTAAATCCGCCACTGTGCTGGCACAATCGAGGTCAGATCCCGACATTCTTGTCCCAAGCAGGATCTCATAGAGGGTAAGTCCTGCCAAGGATTTTCTTGACATATTGTAAGTGCCCTCTGGACCCCATTTAGGTGATTGAATCAACTACTACCCGACCCTATTAGCTTGCAGTTGATAATTGCCTTAGATCCCAGTTTTTCCTCCCCACCACCAATTTCCCTTGGTATGGTAGGGGAAGGAGTATCGCAAGGCCACACCCATACTTTCCATGGCTTCCTTATAAGCCTGAGAGCTAAACACAGGGCCACGGTCGGAATGTAACATGCCAATTGCGTATGTCCCGATGAAGACTTGCAAATCCTTTATAACAGTTTGAGCGTCACCCGAGCGCTGAGGCCAAGCCCATAGAAATCTAGAGCATGAATCTACTGCCACCAAGATGTGCTTGTAAGCCCTGTCTGAATTTAAGGGGCCACAGTGATCCAAATAGACAAAAGTGAGAGGTCTATCTGAAATCAGTAATGGTTTGTAGTGAAGGCAGCGATTTAGATACATACATTGCTATGTTAGCATAAGCGCGTTAGATGTTAGAACGCCATCTTGACACTTTTGCTGCTTTTGCACACGACACTGCAGATACATGTTATTATTTGAAAAGTGCTTGCTTGCCTTTTCTTCACATGAGAACTGTCTGTTGTTCACATCCCTAGACGTGCACTGAGACCTTGGTCTGAACATTGTGTGAAGAAACAGTCTGAGCCGCCAGACAATGCATGTTTTTGAGTTCAGGTTGATCGGCCCACGCTCTAGCCATAACACGCACACAGCTGCAAATACCTGAAAGTCGAGAGCTTTTAATATTGCAGTTTGCATGCATTAGACACACATTCTGGAGAAGAACTTTTCCAGGCGCAGAGCAAAGCTGATCCTGTGATGTGATTCACCTAAGCTGATCTTTACGGTATGGGGTTCCCCATTCAAACCTAGAGACCTTCTATTAGTCTAATGATACTAGCTTGCTAGTGAAGGGAAGGTGGCTGTATTCCACTGTCATTTATAATATGATTTCACCCTTCATTTTCTATGGTATTGTAACAATGCTGATGGGTTTAATTTTAATCATTTGTCTGCTTATGTTAGCCAAAGTACTGCATCTTAGGACACGTAGGGGCAGATTTACAAGCACCGTGTGCCACTTTTACGTCACTTTTAACATGGAAAAAGTGACGTAAAAGTGGCGCAAGGGGCTTGTTAATCTGCCCCGTAATTTATAAAATAAACATTTTAAACTTTACCGTGTCTCTGATTACTCTTGTTGTGGACTGATATGAGAATAATAACGAACAGGTATTTCTGATTCCCACCATTCCTGAGAGTACTCTAAGTCGCTTGTTCTGGGTTGTCTATACATTGGGACCTCCGAGAAGATACGGATAACAAATGGGACACTGATGCTAGTCGGATTGGGGTTTTGGGTACGGAGGTGAGATTTTGGTACACCGCAATTCACTGAGGTCCTTGTTTCCTGCGCATTGTTCTGTGCATGAGCAGAATCCCTGCAACAGGTTTTGTGGTAGAGGTGCTACGGTGGAACCTTTCATCTGCTGGCAGATGTTGCACTTTAAGACATGAGCCTTTGTTTGTTTGACAAACTTGGCCACCAGAATCGCATAATCAGTAATGAAATTGTAGCAGAGACTCCTGCGTGTGCTGAGCCCATGCCCTCGTGCGCAGCTATAATTAAACCTAATCTGCGATCCATGTTTGGTGTAACTATATCCCCCACTCTTGGAATTTGAGCATATGGTGTGTGATTTGCGCATCTAATTCATAGGAATATTTGAGTGGAAAGCCTTTTGGGACAGCATAGCAGTTAATTGAGGTATTGACAGCTATCAGTATGTCTCCATCTATCCTCGTGCTAGAAAGAGTGATTGCAGCAACGGCAGCACTTTCACCTTGATGGCTTCATAAGCCAGTGAATTGCATTCAACGTGTACACCAGCAGGTTGATGACTTAAGGTGTGAATGACTTGAGCCTGTGGCAGGTATGCTTTCAGCTTTGCCACTTGTTCCCATAACAATTTATGTTTAATTGTGCAACCCTTGGAATCTCGAAACCCATTCTGGCCCCTGTGATGAAGATATTCATTGTAAGACTGCACACAGTAGAATGGATCGCGCACTATCAGTGTAGGGAACTCATAATCCGTATATGGTAGTTCTAGTAGCAGGGCTTTCAGCTCTGCCAACTGCGCTGTACAATCTCCCAGAGATTGTGTAGTTGTATTGCTGTGATGAAACTTAACATCCCGCATACGTCCCTTCACTATAACACATGCTGAGCTATACTGTTGTTTATTTCCAATGGCAGGCTGATCAGAGCCATCAGTATAAATGATGTATTCATATTTCTCTAAAGGCAAGATCTCATTTGGGCGAGGGTATTCTTGCTCGTACTGCAGGAATGCTTGTGTTTTCACTGTGGAATCGTATTTGTAATCTACATCTGTTGCAGTGAGAGAATTAGCCCATTGTATCCATTGCAGATGCAGTGCTTTTGCATTTGGAATGCTCGGTATGGTAACAGCTTCTACAGTTGGTACCGTGGTTCCAACAATGATTTGTTTCCTCTGTGCTAGTGCTCTTTCTCTCTCTACACCAGTCTGTACTGCAGTCAATATTTTTTCAGTTACAGAAAATCGCATTTCAGCATTTGTGTATAAATTTGATTTGCATTCAATTGGGACTATCCCACCTTCATTGAAAGTTTTATAAGTATATCCTGATAAACCTGGAACCACCTGGGACACCAGGTTTGTGGAATTCACACGTGCATGCAAATGTTTTGATGCTATCATGTCAGCCTGAACTGAACGGAGAGTATCTGTGTGTTGCTGTGTCCACTGATTTGCTGTGAAATTAGGTTTAATTAAATCATATAAAGGTTTTACTCTTTCTGCGTAATCTAGAATGTATGTTCTGCAAAAATATAGGCATTTTCTAAACTGGATTGCAAACCCTTTAGATTTTTCGGAGGTTGGAGCCACGCACACTTTTCTAAAAAGTTGGCTGCCAAGCTCTTGCCTTCTCTTGACAGCTCATATACCAAAAATAGGACATTGAGATAGGCAATTTTTGATTTCTTGAAATTAAATTTGCAGCCCAAATTGGCAATTCCCACAATTATGTAGTCCACCCTTCACAAGTGTTCAAGTAATTAATTGTCCATAAGATAGATATCGTCCACATAGTGCACTTCCTCCTCATCGCATGTGGGTAATATTTCTGACACTCTTGCTGAGAAAAGCCCCGGGCTGTTCTTATACCCCTGGGGCAAATGACAAAAAGTTTGCTGACTGTCGAGGGCAGAAAATGCTGTCAAATATCTGCTTTCTGGAGCTATATTTTGGCAGAAGAATCAGTTTGAGATATCTAACACAGTTTTGTATTTTTTCCTGAACAATGTTATTCCTTAATGTGGCACTATGTGCATTCTGTCCTGCAAATGTTCGTGTGCATGTGTTTAAATGTCAGTAATCTAAAACTAGACAATATGAGTTGTCAGGTTTTATTACGATAAACAAAGGATTGTTCATCGAGGAGGTGCAAATCTCAATCACACCTTGGTATTCTAGTTGGTCTAAGATTTCTTTGACCTGTTTTTTTGCACTGTATTTAATAGGGCACTGTCTCTGTGCATTTGGAGTAGATGTTAATAACATTTCTTGGTGGGTAGATTCCATGTCCCACCCTACATGGTTGCGGTATAATGCCGGAGCTAGCGCCCACTCCTGCACATGTGAATGTTTTAAAGATTCTGGAACGAGGTCGGAGAAAACATGCAAAATGACGCTTTCCCCTTTTGGGCAATCCATCACAAACTCAGGAGGCCAATCTTTTTCTGCTAGCAGTATGTCATATCCATATGTTAAGTTTTACCAAAGGAGAACTTTAACCTTTCTTGAGATGTCCCCCCATATTTGGAGTGTAATTCTGTGAAGACTATGTGGGACACTAACTTTTGTATCAGGTGTTTCTACTGAGATGTGTTCATTCAATTCTGCTGTCACCAGAAAATTCTTCCATTTCTGGCGAGCTATTATTACTTCTGCAGTGCTGTCTCACATCGTCAGATCCCACTCCCCATTCAGAAGCTGAGTCCTCAGTAACCTGGGTATGTTTAATTTTTAAGCCAGCTACTTTCTTCTTTTTAAATTGAGGTTTTGCTTTAGGTTGCTCTTTCTCTTTAATAATGTAATCTGAATTTCGATGTATTTCCCTTTTTGTCTTTGGTTGAGCTTCTTGCTTTTGTTCTGATCACTCGTTCCTTTCTGAGTTGTTTGATGAACCCTAAATGGAAGGAAAGGAACGTGTATCAGTGTCCTGATACCTGCCAGGTTCCCTAATGCTATCGCAATTCCTAAGGTTATACCTCATTTCAGAGGATTCCCATTGGGGAGACCCACCCATTGATCATGAATTCTTTTCTAAATTGTTATTTTTAGAATTATTGTTTTCCCATTTCTTTTTAGAAGAAGTGGGTGCATGCTTGGAGTTGTCCTTGTCAGGACTACCCGCCATTTGTGGCTTGCCTGCTTTGGCTCCCAAATTAGCTCTACCCAATGCAGTATAGGTTTCTTCGATACGTTTTGGCAATTCTCACTCCTTATTTATAGCAGCTGTTCCCCTTAGGCGGCTGTATATAGCCAATGCGGCTGCCTTTCCCTTTATGTTGCTCAGCATGATTGCAGAGACATGGGAAAAATTACCCATCAGTTTCATCCCCAAGTCAAGGGCAGGTCCTGACCCATACTTATTTTCTAATTCTTTCAATACTTCTAGAATTACTGCTATGGAAGGGGTACCGTGTATTCAGATGTGAACGGCAGCAAAGATTGTTCCACAAGTGGTGCAATCCTCAATCAAGGGAAACATCCCCATTGGTAAGCAAATGGTTAGCATCCTATGTTTTTCCTGCGGACCCGTATGGAGGAATACTGCTTCCGGTTGTGCTATTTTGTGTGCTATCCAGAATGGAATTTGCTCCTTTTTGGAAGGAATTGTCCCTGTTACTGATTTCAGTGTCTGTGGGCTAATTATAGGTGCAGTCTGATGTGGACCGACTGAAGTATTTGTCGCAGGTTAGACTGTTAATGTTTGCATGACAAACTGGACAATGTGTCTGTAGAGCCTATGTCTTTGTATATTTTAAGGACTTCATCCAATGGTAGTGTATCTATCTCTGGATGTGGTGTGTATGTCGCTAAGACCGGCCAGGAATGTGTGACAGAATATCGACGGGCAGAAAATCGACCTAAATAAATATCGACACAGAAATATAGAAGTCAAAAATATCGAAGTCCAATCTACATAAAGGTAAGTACAAAAATATCAGAAAAAAATATCAGAAAAAATATTGATGTTAAAAATATAGTTTGTGTTAATGGTTTAATAATAATGTCAAATTAAGTAAATAATACATATAATTAAAATAAATATAGTTAAAAATATTAAAACATATTCAACAATAATAACTAATACATATAATTAAACCCGGGCGTAGTGCTCCGCTCCGCCCACGGAGTGTACGTAGCGCTGCCTGCTTCGCGGTTTACGAAGTAGGCGTAGCAGGCAGCGCTAGGCACACACCAGGGTGAAGCAGAGCTGCCCACCGCCCGCCTCCCACCCGCCCTCATTTTAAAATAAGTTAAACTATGATAAAAATAAGATAAAATGCCTTACCTGCAGTGCGGCGTCCCGGGGCTCCCTCTTCCTCGTTGACGGCAACTTCTTTTCACAAATGCGCATTTCTCTTGAGAAATGCACATGCGCGGGCGTCAGCGCATGCGCATTTGTGAAATTAATTAATTAATTACTTAATTACAAATAACGTACATCCCACTCTATTCCCCTATAAACTCACAACCCACTCCAATAATAAATTATTACAAATAAAATAATTATCAATTAATAATAATTCATTACAAATTAATAATTAATGAACAATACATTAATTATTAATAACAATAATTACAAATTATTAATTACTTAATTGACATTAAATTACTTCCCACCCTATTCCCCTCTAAACCCACAACCTGCTACAGAAATAAAACACACAATTTAATTAAAATAAATTAATAATTCCTAAAAATTATTGTTTAATTTACTATAATTAAATGACTTCCCACCCTATTCCCCTATAAACCCACAACCTGCTATGGTACTAAAACGCTAAATTTACTTGTAAAACAATTGCTAATTTCTAGAAAATGTATACATATATTTTAAAAAAGTACAATACTTAACAAAAAATATAGCACACATACATATAAAATACATATAAAATACATAACACTCATATAAATATTGATATTATTAACATCGATAATTTCACTGTCGATACTACTAAATCGATATTTGCAACATCGATATTTCTTACCTTAACTTCGATATTCTGGTTGTACATATTCTTGATTTCGATATTTTGTTCCTACGACATTTAAACCTCAATATAACTGTGCTTCGATATTTAAAAATCGATATTTTGACTGTCCACCACTCCTTCTATGCTGAGCAGACCAAGTCTTATGACAGATGTTGTGTGTGGGTGGGAGCCTTTTAACCAGTTTTTGTGTTGCTGGTAAGTTAACAGGACTTCACTGTTTTTGTATGGAATGTATTCTTCTGGTGGTTCAACTACAATGTATGAGTGGAAGAATTTAGTCTGTGGATCTGCAGTCGGGAACTGAACCCAAGAATAGAATACCTTTGATCCGAGCACCTCATTTGCCTCAATCACGTAGATAACATAACCACCTGTCGTGGGTAAGTTGTGTTCCAACAGCTTTATAGTTACTGCTTGTCTGCAATTCTCTGTGATGTTAAGAGCATTTGCCAACTCTTCTTTGCCATTCACTGAACCACTGCTTGTGGACTCAGTCATTCTTAAATGAAGAAGAACAAATCTTGTTTAGAAATGTAAGGGAGTTTGCACAATGTGGGGGCCTTCTACCCTCACAAGCTTGTTAAACCATCAGCTAATACACAGAGTATATCTGCTAAGCTGAGGCGGGTTTCCCTTCCCACTTCAGATGTCTTTGAAAAGGTCTGAGTAGGGCTTTCTGATAAAGCACGACTGAACTACTCAGATTTTCACTGTTAATATAAGAACTAAACCAACGTTGATAATGCATTGTTATATAGTTCATAGGAATCCCCAGGACCTGCACGTTTTGGATGACCTAAACTGAAGGCTTGGTGTGAAGACAGACTCTGGACACCCCCACAGGATGAGTCAGCCATTAGACCAACTAGTTCTTTGGTGCCACTACCACTCCCTGTATCTTACAGTGGTGTAGGTAGTCTCTGGCAACCAATGAACATAACAACCCTGATTCCTCAGGGATCGTGGAAAATAGTACAGTACTTTTCGCTCAGACACTTGTGATCACTTATTCGCAGAAAATACACAGGATGGCGATTTGGACATTTCAATAAGTATTTATTGGTTCAGCATTAGTATTGTGTAAAACATATTTGCTGCGACAATCAGGAGACAGAATCATACAAACGAGATCACTAGTACCTATTTATTAAATAGTAGATACATTTCTACTACAGTGCTAATAAGATGATCATAAGCAGTTCAGATAAAAACAGTAGCACTTGCATATTCCTTAAATGCACACCCTAAGTCATTTGCCTAAATGTACCTAGCCTAGATATATGTGAGTAGCATGTATATGCGTATCTATAGCCAAGAATCTCCTAGGGAAGAACCATGCCCCTCACCTGATGGTTGAGAATGAAGGACCCCATCTCTGCTTAGAAGAACACTCCGCAAAGGATGTCAGACAGCTGCATGTTGAAGATTCAGCATGCAGGACCTCGTGTCAGCTTGAAGGAATTCTCCTCTGGTTTGTAGGGGGGAATAAGGCTCTTATATACTAGAGTGGTCACTCCAGGGTTTCTTCTAGAATCAATATGTTTTTAAAACAATAATAAATGTTTTGAAAACAATCATAAATGTTTTTCCAAACAAATACGATCATGCACAGCTAGCTGTTGGCCAAGGCTGAAAAAAGTTTTGATCCTTATACAGAATAATTATGCCGTGCCTGAGGACATGTTTATGTACGTCAGGTACAGGGATTATGATAGAAGCTACTAGGTAAAAGGCCATCTGTTTCAGAACCGTTATAGTCATGTGGATGGGACAATGCATGTAAATAGGGGTATACATGACAGGACTATCCTGAGGGACATGACACCAGCCTGGATGGAATGCCTCCAGTTGTAGCCGGATTCAGCATCAGAAAACACCCTTCTGGCTCTGTGATGAAGTCGGAGATGAGAAGGAAATATGGTGGCACTGGGGATGTCGACAGTGAGGCTGGCACCAGGGAAGGTCAAGGTGGCTCAAAGATACCAGTCCGGATCCATCTACGGATCCAACAGGCCTGACTGGTGCAGGTGGGGGACCCACAAACAGAAAACCAGGAGGGACCCAAAGGCGCTCCAGTAGGGACAGGCTGCCCAAATATCAAGTGTAAGGTCTCATGAAGTTCACAAAGATGGACGGGGGTCTGTCGGGCTTCTAGAAACTCAGGGAGGCATGGAGATGGCCCAGGCGCAGGCTCAACCATGGAGCAAGGCCTCCAATGCTGATGGTTCCCTCATCCTGTTGGATCACTTCGATGGACAGGGAGAGGTCTTCGACTTTGACTTCTTGTTCTTTTTGTGAAACTTACCTAAACACCCGGACAAGTTCAAGTGCGACGACAACTGTTTGTAAAGCCTGGGTGTAGTTTGCAGAGTTTTGCTACACAGAACTCCGGGAAGTGACAAAAAAACTCTGCAGAGTTCTGCTAGTGGCAGAGTGCAATGCGAACTGCAATTCACACTGATCTTTCTGCTGCTCGGGTAGAAATTCTACCCGAGCGGCAGCCCACGCTCACCAACTCTGCTGCACTACGCAGAGAAGAGTTTTCTGCACTCCACGAGCTACATGGAGCTCTGACTGCAGAACACTCCTCAAACTCCGCAAACGGAGAGGAGTTCACCGCCCAGGCCTACTGCTTGTAGTGGCTCAGTACCCGATACTGGAACTTTCATCTTGACTGGGCTCGAGGCCATTGTGGGGCCGCACATCGAGTGGCAAAGAGCTTAAGGGACCACTCCCTCAAGGTCTTGGTATGCATGTGGTGACACCTGAAACAGGACTTTGTGTCATGGTTGTGCTCAAGGCACCAGAGGCACCAGAGGGAGACAAGGTGTGGGTCTGTCGCCAAAATTTACCAATCACAGGTGCCCCAGGGCTTAAAACTAGCTTTCCTCATGGACATCCCTGCCCGCCCAGGCCTACTGTTTGTAGTGGCTCAGTAACCAATTGTTAGACGGACCGGGAGGGTCGGCACGGACAAGGGGAGAGGTCTCCGGGGAGAGCCGTCTCCAGCGATCGTACAGATGAATAACTTCCCCCCCACAGATATACACCACACAAGGATAAGATTTAGCGTTCTTTATAGGTGATTTCTTAAGGTACGATGAAATGGTACAAGGAGGTCTGGACTCAGGGGTCCCCTCGATTCGAGTCTTTTGGTTTGGGGAAAGGGGGTAGCGGGACAGTCTGGTTACCAGTCTGGTAGCTGAGATGGTATGGTGGATAGCTCACAATCCTCGAGCTCGGTGTTCTAGCTTGGACGGGCCGCGGCAGCGCCAGCAGGTCCCGGTGAAGATGGTCGTTACACGGTCCGCGGCAGCGCCAGCAGGTCCCGGTGAAGATGGTCGTTACACGGTCCGCGGCAGCGCCAGCAGGTCCCGATGAAGGTGGTCGTTACAACGGTCCATGGCAGCGCCAGCAGGTCCCGGTGAAGATGGTCGTTACACGGTCCACGGCAGCGCCAGCAGGTCCCGATGAAGGTGGTCGTTACAACGGTCCGCGGCAGCGCCAGCAGGTCCCGACGAGGATGGATGTTGCAGAAGGCCGCGGCAGCGCCAGCAGGCAGGACGATAGTTCACAAGGCAGGGCTACGGCAGCGCCAGTAGTCCGTCAAGGATGAGTTCTCTCGGTGTCTCTCGACTCCAGGATACAACTCCCTTCCTGCTCTGGAGCTGCCCTAGTTATAGGTCTGGCGCCCTTTGATGTCCGGACCCTCGCACTTGGAGGTCGGGGGGTCCGGGATGAGGGAGTCCAGACACCCAGCTGGGGGTGGAGCCAGCGCCTGGGGGAGCTGGAGGGTGATCGGCACCTGGCGGGGGAGAGCCCTCGACGCTTCTTTCTCCCATTGACCTGCCAAGTGGTCCGTTCACCTCCTGGGTGGATGGTGGTGCCGGGATGTCGGGGCCGGCCAGGCCCAGGGTTAGGGTTGGGCTGAGGCCGCGCGGCCTCGTGGCGCAGTGTCCAAGATGGCGGCTGATCCGGCCGGGGGAGCCGGTAGTGGTTCGGCCCCATGATACATGGATGTCCGGGGGCAGGAGTTCCGTTGGGAGACGGGGTGCGGGTTGCCCTTGGGGGTAACACCTCGGAGTCCGGGGTTTGGGCCCTGTCGTGCGGGGAGGGAGCAAGCCCTTCATGTGGCCTGTCCAACATGCGTCCCCCCCAGCTGAAGGCGGGGAGAGTCACCCATCCTCTTGGGGACTCTCCTCGTCGAGGCGGAAAAAGCGTGACAGGCCATCTGCGTTGGCGTGGTCTTGGCCCGGTCGATGTTCCACAGTGAAGTCCATTCCCTGCAGGGAGATGGACCAGCGCAATAGTTTTGGGTTTTCCCCCCGCATCTGCATTAGCCACTGCAGGGGTCGATGGTCGGTTTGCACCCGGAAGTGGGTACCGAAGAGATAGGGCCACTGCGAAGGCCTCCCTCTCGATTGTGCTCCAGCGCTGTTCTCGGGCCAGGAGGCGTCTGCTGATGAAGGCCACCGGCTGGTCAAGACCCTCGGGGTTCAGCTGGGAAAGAACCGCCCCGATGCCGTGGTCGGAGGCGTCCGTTTGTACAATGAATTCCCGACTGTAATCGGGGGCCTGGAGCACAGGGGCGGTGCACAGGGCGGCCTTCAGCTTCTCGAAGGCCGCTTGACAGTCGGGGGTCCAGTTAATCTTCTTCGGGTGGTTTTTGGACGTGAGACCCGTGAGGGGCCCCACAATGCTGCCATAGTCCCTCACGAACCGCCGGTAGTAGCCGGTGAGTCCCAAGAAGGCTCGGACCTCGGTCTGCGTGACGGGGGGTTGCCAGGACTGGATGGCAGCAATTTTGAGTTGCAGAGGGGCCACCAGACCGCTTCCCACCTGGTGTCCGAGGTAGGTCACGGACCCTTGACCAATTTGGCACTTGCCGGCCTTAATCGTGAGGCCGGCCCGCTGGAGGGCCTGCAGGACCTCTTGGAGGTGGTGGAGGTGGTCGGACCAGTGGCGGCTGTACACAGCGATATCGTCCAGGTAGGCGGCGCTGAACTCTTCGAGCCCCGCCAAGACCTGGTTCACTAGACGTTGAAAAGTAGCTGGGGCATTCTTCATGCCGAAGGGCATGACCTTGAAGTGGTAGTGGCCATCGGGGGTAGAAAAGGCGGACCGTTCCTGGGCCCGGGGTGTGAGACCGATCTGCCAGTAGCCCGCTGTCAGGTCGAAGATGCTGAGGTAGCGGGCGGCCCCCAGGCGGTCGATCAATTCATCCGCTCGGGGGATAGGATGAGCGTCGGTCCGGGTGACAGCGTTCAAGCCCCGATAGTCGACGCAGAAACGGAGTTCAGGAGTGGTGCCGGGGGCAGTGGCTTTGGGGACCAGCACGACCGGGCTGGCCCAGGGGCTGTCCGAGGGTTCGATGACCCCGAGCGTGAGCATCTTGGATACTTCCTCTTGGATGCAGGCCCGCACCCGATCTGGCACGCGGTAGGCCCGGTGCTGGATAGGGGGACTGTCCCCGGTGTCCACGTCGTGCAAGCACCAAGGGGTGATCCCTGGGGTGAGGGAAAACAGTGTAGCAAACTGCAGCAGGAGGTCCCGGCAGCCCTGGCGTTGTTCTGGGGTGAGGGCCTCGGAGAGCCGGACCCCGTCCACGGAACCGTCGTTCTCCTGGGTCTTCAGGAGATCAGGGAGGGGCTCGGAGTCTTCTTCCGCCCCACTGTCTGTAGCCATCAGGAGGCTGAGTTCCGAGCGCACAAAGTGGGGTTTGAGTCTGTTGGTGTGGAGGACCCGGAGGGGGTTCCGGGGGGACTCCATGTCGATGAGGTAGGTGACGGGGCTCTTGCGTTCGACCACTTTGAAGGGCCCCGTCCACTTATCTTGCAAGGCACATGGTTCGGTGGGGGACAGCACCCACACTTGTTGACCAGGCTCGAATTCGACGGAGGAGGCATTCTGATCGTACCATTTTTTCATGTCCTCCTGACTGGCCTCGAGGTTCGCTTTTGCCATTTCCCTGAAGCGCCGGGTCTGATTGCGTAGTGCCAGGAGGTACTTGAAGACGTCTGGGGGGGTCTTTAGGGGGGCCATCTCCCAACCTTCTTTGACTAGGCTGAGGGGCCCTCTTACAGGGTGCCCGTACAGGAGTTCGAAAGGGCTAAAGCCGAGGGACTTCTGGGGAACTTCTCGATAGGCGAAGAGGAGGCACGGGAGTAGTACATCCCACTGGCGACGGAGGGGCTCTTCCAATCCCCCAATCATTCCCTTGAGTGTGCGGTTGAATCGCTCAACTAGTCCGTTCCCTTGAGGGTGATAGGGGGTCGTGAATCGGTAGGTGACCCCGCACTGTTGCCAGAGGGACTTCATATATTTCGAGATAAAGTTTGTGCCTCGGTCGCTGATGACTTCTCGGGGGAAGCCCACCCGGGAGAAGATCCCCATTAGGGCCCGGCCGACCACCGGAGCTGTTACAGTTCGCAGGGGCACAGCCTCGGGGTAGCGGGTGGCGTGGTCCACCAGTACCAGGATGAACCGATGTCCTTGTGCTGTACGGGGGTCCAGGGGCCCCACAATGTCTATTCCTACCCTCTCGAACGGGGTGGTGACCACTGGGAAGGGTTGCAGAGGGGCTTTGAGCTTACGGCCGCTCTTCCCGCTGGCCTGGCACGTGGGGCAGGACCGGCAGTGGTTGAGGACGTCGTTCCGCATCTTCGGCCAGAAAAAGTGGGTCACCAGGCGACTGTAGGTTTTGTCCTGGCCCAGGTGTCCAGCCAGGGGAACATCGTGGGCCAAAGTTAGTAGGAAGTCTCTGAAACAGAGGGGCACCACCAGCACTCGACTGGCCCCTAACTCCGCGATTCTTTGTTCACTGTATAGCAGGTCGTTATCCCAATAGACCCAATGGGTTCCGGTGGAGTCCCCTGCGCTCTGGGCGCTGGCTTGCTGGCGGAGTCCCTCGAGGGAGGGGCAGGTCTTCTGTTCCTGGCGGAACTGTTCCTGGGTGGGCCCCCCTTCTTGACGCCACTGAGCCAGGCCGGGAAGGTCCTGGGGCTGGGCGACCCCTTCGGGCGTTGGCTCTGGGGGGTCGGTATAGTCGTTGTCCTCTACTGGAGCGACCGGGGGAGGAGGTGCTGGCCATTCTGGTTCTTCTGGTCGGGGGACGGCACGGGCGGCCATGGACCGGGTGGTTACGCAGGCCCAGTCCGGGAGGCCCAGCATCCCCAGGTGCTCTCTTCTTTCGACGGCAGCCCACGGGGAACTCTCAAGGTCATTCCCCAGGAGACAGTCCACGGGGGCATCATCCCGGACCGTCACCTTCAACATGCCGGAGACCCCTCCCTATTCGAAGGGGACGCAGGCCATCCGACACAGACTTTCGGATTTGTCGGCTGAGCGGACGGGGCAGAGAATGTTCGGCAGGATCTGCTCTGGTTTCACCAGGTGACAGCGGACGGCCGTCACACTGGCCCCTGTGTCACGTAGGGCTTCGGCCCGGCGCCCATTAATGTTTACCCACTGGCCATATTTCCGGGTGTTGGCGGGTAGGGGAGCCCGCGGGACCATGTCTTTTCCCCCTAGGCACGCTAGAACCATGGCGGCCGGTTCCCACTCTTGTTGTGCCTGCTCATATTCTTCCTGTTCCTCGGAGATTTGTTCTCCCCCCAGGGCGGCGGCAGCTACCTGGCGGGGCTTTGGCGTTTGGTTCTGCGGGCAGCTCGGGTCATTGGCGTAGTGGCCGACTCGCTGGCATCGGTGACACGTGACGTTGGCTCGGAACCCCGGGTGCATCGGGGGGTTGCCCTGGCCGGCCGGGGGTGGGGTGCTGGCCGCGGGAGTGGCCGGGATGGTGTCTCTCCCTCGCCCCTGGCCTCCTCCTCCTCCTCGGGGACGGTGCTGACCTTGGTGGTTTCGGTATTGCTCGTGTGGCCCTCTCCGGCCCACTCGGGTGCTTTCCCACCGGTCAGCTTCGGCGGCGAGTTGCCGTGGGTCAGTCAATTTACTGTCGAGGAGGTGCTGCCTGAGCTCGACGAAGCAGTTGTTAGACAGGTGCTCCCACACCATAAGATTAAAGAGTTGCTCGTAGGTCGTTACGTGGCTTCCCTTGATCCAACCCTCGAAGGCTCGGCTGAAATAGTTGACGTATTCCACCCAAGTTGTACCCGGGATCCGGGTGCAGTCTCGGAACCTCTGGCGGTACATTTCGGGTGTGAGCCCATATCGGGTGAGGAGGGCAGCCTTCATGTGGTCATAGGATGACATCTGATGATCTGGGAGCTGTAGTAGGGCATTGCGGCCTTCGTTGACGAACCTCCCCCACAGGCCGGCTCCCCAGTCACTCCGATCGATCCGGTGGGAGGTCATGGCGATCTCGTAGGCTTTGAACCACTGTTGTATGTCGTCCTCTCGGACATACTCTCGGACAACATCCTTGGGGATGTGGACTTTCTTCTCGGTTGCTCCCGGGGTGTGCGGTCGCTCAGGCACCCCCGGTTCTTTATTCTGTTTCCGAATTTCTATTTCCGCCAGTTTGCGCTCGTGTTCGAATGTTAGTCTTTTTTCTTCGAGCTCTCTCTGCCTCTGTTTTTCTTCCCGTTCTTCTCGGAGCCGCAGATGTTCTAGATTTAGTTTTTGCTCGGCTAACTTTAGTTCCCCGTCCATCTTGAGTCGTGCCATTTCCAACTCATGTAATCTGGTTCTTTCTCTTTCTTGGATCTCTCCCTGCGAGAGGCCCGTTCCTCGCTCCTCGGGAGCTGTGGCGTTCCCCTCTGGTGCTACACCGTTTTGGTCGGGGGATCCGGCGACCCCGGTTTCCGCCCACGACTCAAGGGCGTGCTTCAAATCGTCTTTGGTACTCAGGCCGGTGGTAGCAATGCCTAGTTCCATGCAGAATTGTTTAAGTTCGCGATGGCTATACTCTTCCAATTTATCCATCTGGAATTTCTCGGTGGAACCGCTCTCTTTGGTTGACATCGTGGTTTTGTCGTGGGGTGAGCTACTCTCTGTACGATTACGCGTTGATTCGGATCGCGCCGCTGGCCACCAATGTTAGACGGACCGGGAGGGTCGGCCGAGGACAAGGGGAGAGGTCTCTGGGGAGAGCCGTCTCCAGCGATCGTACAGATGAATAACTTCCCCCCCACAGATATACACCACACAAGGATAAGATTTAGCGTTCTTTATAGGTGATTTCTTAAGGTACGATGAAATGGTACAAGGAGGTCTGGACTCAGGGGTCCCCTCGATTCGAGTCTTTTGGTTTGGGGAAAGGGGGTAGCGGGACAGTCTGGTTACCAGTCTGGTAGCTGAGATGGTATGGTGGATAGCTCACAATCCTCGAGCTCGGTGTTCTAGCTTGGACGGGCCGCGGCAGCGCCAGCAGGTCCCGGTGAAGATGGTCGTTACACGGTCCGCGGCAGCGCCAGCAGGTCCCGGTGAAGATGGTCGTTACACGGTCCGCGGCAGCGCCAGCAGGTCCCGATGAAGGTGGTCGTTACAACGGTCCGCGGCAGCGCCAGCAGGTCCCGGTGAAGATGGTCGTTACACGGTCCGCGGCAGCGCCAGCAGGTCCCGATGAAGGTGGTCGTTACAACGGTCTGCGGCAGCGCCAGCAGGTCCCGACGAGGATGGATGTTGCAGAAGGCCGCGGCAGCGCCAGCAGGCAGGACGATAGTTCACAAGGCAGGGCTACGGCAGCGCCAGTAGTCCATCAAGGATGAGTTCTCTCGGTGTCTCTCGACTCCAGGATACAACTCCCTTCCTGCTCTGGAGCTGCCCTAGTTATAGGTCTGGCGCCCTTTGATGTCTGGACCCTCGCACTTGGAGGTCGGGGGTCCGGGATGAGGGAGTCCAGACACCCAGCAGGGGGTGGAGCCAGCGCCTGGGGGAGCTGGAGGGTGATCGGCACCTGGCGGGGGAGAGCCCTCGACGCTTCTTTCTCCCATTGACCTGCCAAGTGGTCCGTTCACCTCCTGGGTGGATGGTGGTGCTGGGATGTCGGGGCCGGCCAGGCCCAGGGTTAGGGTCGGGCTGAGGCCGCGCGGCCTCGTGGCGCAGTGTCCAAGATGGCGGCTGATCCGGCCGGGGGAGCCGGTAGTGGTTCGGCCCCATGATACATGGATGTCCGGGGGCAGGAGTTCCGTTGGGAGACGGGGTGCGGGTTGCCCTTGGGGGTAACACCTGGGAGTCCGGGGTTTGGGCCCTGTCGTGCGGGGAGGGAGCAAGCCCTTCATGTGGCCTGTCCAACACCAATCCTGGAACTTATATCTCAACTGGGCTCGAGACGATTGTAAGGTAGCACATCAAGTGGCAAGGAGCTTTAGGGACCTCTCCCTCAAGGTTTTGGTGTGCATGTGGTGACACCTGACACAGGTCTTTATGTCATGGTTGTGCTCAAGGCACCAGAGGGAGACAAGGTGTGGGTTTGTCACCAACATTTACCAGTCACAGGTGCCCCAGGGCTTAAAACTAGCTTTCCTCGTGGACATCTCTGCCACACAGGAGACAATGTCTCAAAAAGTCTTCATCAAAAGGTAAAAAAAAGTCAGTCAAAACGTGACTGAGTGTAGCTCTTTTATGGATCTGCACTGACTGGTGCGGAAAGACAAGAACTGACGTAAGCACGCTGGGGTGGAATCTATATAAGCACCCCTCACGTCACTTCCGGCATGGAAAAAATCATGCAAAGACAAACAACACCACCTACCGGCATGCAGGGGCACTGCAAAAAAAAAATCCATTGTGACACCTGAGGATTATTCTAGCAGTCTCTATCAGATAGAAATGATACACTATTTTGTCAGCTGTAAATAGAAATGTGCTTTCTGGTTGGCAGTCTGATAACCAGCCCCTTTCTTTTGAAAAGAGTATAAAATGAATAGAGCGAAAATAGGTGTTTTGAGATATCATTGTGTCGTGTGTGTGTGTGTGTGTGTGTGTGTAAACCAGTAGCAGTACAGTGGTACTGAATATTGTGATTGGATGTCTGCAACACATAAGAAAATGTTGTGGCTGTCATTACAAGACTCAGATACTCGGTCGCCCTGTTCTGAAATTTTTAAGAAGAATGGAATAAGGGAGCAAGGTATGAACACTCTTACACCCAGGCACTGGTGGGGGGTTGCACAGCTCCCGGGGCAGAATAGAAAAGAAAATCGACATAACTTATAATACAAAAGTCACAACATTACTGTGTGAACACATCTCGATGCATTCAAGTTTAGGGAGCACCTGGCTTGGCAGTTCAGGCTGGACTGTTTTTATTAGAGCAGTGTTAAGACTGATTTGCGTAAGGCTTATTCCAAACTGAGATGACGTGATGGGCAAAAGGATGATGGGTTGGAATGCTACCCCAAGCAATTGACAGTAATTAGATAAATTGCAAGAATCCTCTCATCAAACCTTTTGTGATATATATATATATCATGTGATCAAGGCCTTTGGAAGGCCGAAACGCGTAATGGCGGTTGGTGCGGGGCACAGAGCAAAATAAACAAGCATTTGCAATGCAATAGGTCTCGCATTTATGTGAGTTTAAGCTATTGGCATTGCAAATGACAATGCCTTTTATTTATGTTCTAAATAGGAAAACAAATAAATGGCATTGTCATTTTCAATACCAATAGCTCAAACTCGCGTAAATGCGAGAGCTATTGCATTGCAAATGCTTGTTTCATTTTGTTATGAATTAACCGAGTAGGTCAGCATGGTTCATTTGTTGAAAAAGTTTATACCAACATCCAATGGGAAGTGCCAGCAACAGCACATATGAGCTGAATGGGCACCAGCGGTTACTTAAAGATTCCACACATTGGACATATTTATAAAGTTCAGCTACTAGATAGTGGGAGCTGTGCTGATGCCCTGTGTAGAAGAGTAACCACATAATAGAGATACTGCCGTCATAGCAGGGAGAGAAACAAGGATAGACATCAGTAGGACAGATCCCATAGGGGTGGGCTGGAACACAAACCGGAGCCGACTTAACCTTAAGAGACCAAAACACACGGCAGATGCTTCCAGTTAACACAGTTGATAAAACAATGACTGAAGATGAAAGACAGACTCAAAGAAACCCTTCCAATACGTTGCCACACATGGGCACCGCTAGCACTATCAAAGAAGAAGCTGAACTCAAAAAGCACAAAAGAAGTTGATCATGAGCTCTTCTTTACTTCACAAACACAAGGAAAGTATCCAGGTACCAGAATACCAAACAGTAACAGAGCTAAGTCCTGTGAAAGAATATGGAATGTGTTTGTTTACAGATCATGACCGAAAATATGCAAAAAGAAAAAAAACACTCGTATGCACAGGTTAAAGAAAGGTAATAATTCAAGCAGAAAAATGCTTCTGCAACATTTTACCCTATAGCAACTACCAATGGTGAGCATCACAAGTCTTTCTTTACCAGGCTAAACTAAAGTTCCTCACATCTCACTTCTGTGCTATAGCATCTCGTAAGCTCGTGGAGACTTAACTCTTTCTGTAACCGCCAAACCTTCTTTTCAACAATCGTGCCTTCACAGGCACTTTGTGACTACGTAGCTTGTTTCTTTTCATTTAAGGTTGTCAGTATCTATGAAGGCATCAAAGCAAAAAAGCGATCGCTAATGTAAAAAAAAAAAAAAAAAAGCACACCCGCGAGTTGTGCACGCATGCCACCGCGAGCCATATGTGTTTTCAATTATGGCACCCGTGTCTGGGCACGGTAATTGAAAATGTATGGGCTTTGGTGTGCGTAACAGACACCAATAGGCCATGGGCGGAGCAATGCGCCCGCCTTTGGCCTATTGCGTGCTCTATTTAAAAAAACACGCACACAAAGCCCAATAGCGGAACCCAAAAGGAAATGCACACGCACTAGCGTGTGCGATTCCAGGGTCCGTTTTCAAACCCCGGACAAAAGGGTTATCGCCTGCGCGAGCACTGCTGTGCAGTGCAACGCAGGGCGCGAGCACTAAAAAGCACCACGAACTTGGGTCCGCATCGTCTTTTTTCTGCAGCAAAGAAAGGTGTATGAGAGAGACTGGAATATGTATATAATATATATATATAATACATAAATATATATATATATGCATATATTGTGGTCAAAGGGAGAGCCCAGAATCGACTGGTGTTACGTGAGCAGCATCAACCGCCGACGCTGAATGACATCAAAGAACAATCCTGCTCCTGCGAAGAAGAAGGCACATACTCAAGGCTGTAAGTATAGGGCTTCTTTATTTTCTCGGGTCTCCCTCGAACCTGTGGCTAGAGAGACGCATTTTGGCTGCGCAGCAGCCTTTTTCAATCTAAATGGCGCCAGATACATGCAGGTATATATAGTCCTACCCACATTTAGGCATAGATAGACATAGAAAACAGATTATCCCAATACGCAATGTCACTGTGCTTTAAGCAATAACATGATGTGACAACCACAGATGTGGCTAGTAGAACATCAAATCACTAAACAGCATAAACAAGCATAATGCAGCAAAATGTCGTACATGTTCCAACAAGGTGCAAAATCAGCTTACATTGCTGTGAGTGATACGTATTTTCAGCTACTACTCTTAAAGTGCACACTGAGGCGGTATGTCTTTAGCTGATGCTGGGGGGCAAGTCATGTTAAAAAGCCATAGTTTGCTAGTTTAAATACCGAACAATGGCAAGTAATATCAACAGAACAGGTTAGGTTTATCCATGCCACTGCATGATACCGCCCAAATGGTCCAATAATCAATCTACAGAATGATGATTAATGCAATAATTAATTAGAAACTACCTCCCATTATAAACAATCATATCTAGATTATTCAGCATGTTTTACATTATTGCACGTCCTATGAAAACAGCACTGCCTCTGTTAAAATTCCATATAAGAAAACTACTTCCTACACCGTCTTTCACCCTATAAGTGCAATATTCCATAAATCTTAAATGTGATTAGAAACCTAGACACTGAATGCTGGGAGAGGGAGCAGGGGGGCCCCCCATCATCTTAGGCTTGCGTGCAACTCTTCGTCCTTGTTCAAGCCTAAGAGGTCCATACTGTCCATGTCCAATATAAACCTTGTTCCTAGTTGTCTAAGTTTTGATTCCCTATCTCCTCCTGTCTGGACCTTTGGGATCTGGGCAATACAACTATATGTCATAAATGTTGTATCACTGTTATGTTGCTTTTTGAAATGTCTAGCTACTGGGTATGTTCTATCCTTGTTGGTGGTAGGTCTCATGTGTTGTAGAATCCGCAGCGAGTGTGGTGCTGCCTATGTAGACTTTGGGGCAGAGGCATTTGAGCTTGTAAAGTACATATTCACTTTTACAGGTGAGTCTGCCTCTCACTTTTCTTGTGGAATTATGGTGTTACAATTTGTGTTATATTTTTTTCGTGCTCACATGCTTTGCATTGTATGCATTTCGTGAAATCCTCCTTCTGGGTAAGCCAAATACTCTTAGATGTGACAGGAGTCAATTCACTCTTGCTCTTTTTAAGCTCATCTGGGGTTCACTTGAGATATCTTGGCCAATAATTGGGTTATGTTTATTAGATGCCAGTGTCTTTGCAAAGCTGCACATAGCTGTAGGTGTTCCACATTACACATTGTGACAAATCTCTGCTCCCTTTTCTTTCTTTTCTGTTTTTTCAAAGGTGTGAATAATGCTACTTCTCTTTTGTTTGATCTAGCTCTTGTAGCTGCTATCTTAATTATATTATCTGAGAATCCCTAGCACTAAAGTGTGTTGTCATATCTACCTCAATTTTAGTGCACTCTTCCTCTGTGCAGCAGAGTCTACTAGCCCTGTAGAACTCACCAAAGAGAATGTTTTTTGATTAGGGACGCTGGATGACTACACAAAGAGTAAAAAGGAATTTATTTTCAGAAGCTCTTGTATTGGTATGTGTGTGCTTTTGTCCCCTTCATTGAATGATCATTGAAACATTGATTACATGTATTAAAATCTTTATAAACAAAGGTTACGTGACTCCCAACAGAACCATTGTTTTTGTTTCACATATACACCCAGGTTCTGAGGGTTACTGGGTTACCCCATTATCTTTAATGGGGATGACTACTATATGCATGTAAAATTGCATTCCCTGCCCTGGGTTTTCTCTATACAGTAGTTACCAAGGATTTCCCCTCAACGTTTACCAAAACATATAAAAACTCAATCTCTGTCTTACTTATCTTGCTGGTAAAATTTCGATTCAAGCTAGATGAATATTTACCACAAAAGCATTTGCTTCAGATTACGTCATTCTCCATAATAAGAACAAATCATCTATGAACCTTAATTCTAAGACATTACGATCCATCCATTCCTTCATGATGCAGAGCACCTGCTCCTCCCACCAGCCCATATGCAAAATAGCATAGCTGGGGCATAGCAGGTGCCCATATATGTTCCGTGCAATTGATGGTACAAGACATTGCTAAAAATGAACATATTCTTTTAGAGACAAAAATTCCATCATTGTTAATAACATCTCATTGTGTTCTACAAATTTCATGGGCCTCATCCTTATAAAATGCTTTGCAGCCCCAAACCCATCACTATGCCTTATACTTGTATAACAAACAAATGATGGACGGAATGCTGACAATGCAGACATTCTTCCCCAGTCAAGAGATCTGGGTTAAATCCATCGTTCTTTTGCCCACTACGCCACCCCAGTTCAGACATGGCCATATGCAAATCAGTCTTGACCATGTGCCTCATGGGAACAGTCCAGCCCGAACTGCCAAGCCATGTCTTCCCTGGACCAGAATCAAGCATCCTAGGACCGGTTTCTGGCTATCAGCCGTCATCAGCCAGGATAGCTTGACTCCAGTGGCGTAGTGAGCACGGGTCCCACGTCTGGGAATACCCATCCCACTTAGGGCGAAAAGCGTTACAACAAACAAATGATGGACGGAATGCTGACAATGCAGACATTCTCCCCCAGTCAAGAGATCTGGGTTAAATCCATCGTTCTTTTGCCCACTACGCCACCCCAGTTCAGACATGGCCATATGCAAATCAGTCTTGACCCTGTGCCTCATGGGAACAGTCCAACCCGAACTGCCAAGCCATGTCTTCCCTGGACCGGAATCAAGCATCCTAGGACCGGTTTCTGGCTATCAGCCGTCATCAGCCAGGATAGCTTGACTCCAGTGGCGTAGTGAGCACGGGTCCCACGTCTGGGAATACCCATCCCACTTAGGGCGAAAAGCGTTACAACAAACAAATGATGGACGGAATGCTGACAATGCAGACATTCTCCACCAGTCAAGAGATCTGGGTTAAATCCATCGTTCTTTTGCCCACTGCGCCACCCCAGTTCAGACATGGCCATATGCAAATCAGTCTTGACCCTGTGCCTCATGGGAACAGTCCAGCCCGAACTGCCAAGCCATGTCTTCCCTGGACCGGAATCAAGCATCCTAGGACCGGTTTCTGGCTATCAGCCATCATCAGCCAGGATAGCTTGACTCCAGTGGCGTAGTGAGCACGGGTCCCACGTCTGGGAATACCCATCCCACTTAGGGCGAAAAGCGTTACAACAAACAAATGATGGACGGAATGCTGACAATGCAGACATTCTCCCCCAGTCAAGAGATCTGGGTTAAATCCATCGTTCTTTTGCACACTATGCCACACCAGTTCAGACATGGCCATATGCAAATCAGTCTTGACCCTGTGCCTCATGGGAACAGTCCAGCCCGAACTGCCAAGCCATGTCTTCCCTGGACCGGAATCAAGCATCCTAGGACCGGTTTCTGGCAATCAGCCGTCATCAGCCAGGATAGCTTGACTCCAGTGGCGTAGTGAGCACGGGTCCCACGGGAACAATGGATTTAACCCAGATCTCTTGACTGGGGGAGAATGTCTGCATTGTCAGCATTCCGTCCATCAATTGTTTGTTGTAACGCTTTTCGCCCTAAGTGGGATGGGTATTCCCAGACGTGGGACCCGTGCTCACTACGCCACTGGAGTCAAGCTATCCTGGCTGATGACGGCTGATAGCCAGAAACCGGTCCTAGTATGCTTGATTCCGGTCCAGGGAAGACATGGCTTGGCAGTTCGGGCTGGACTGTTCCCATGAGGCACAGGGTCAAGACTGATTTGCATATGGCCATGTCTAAACTGGGGTGGTGTAGTGGGCAAAAGAACGATGGATTTAACCCAGATCTCTTGACTGGGGTAGAATGTCTGCATTGTCAGCATTCCGTCCATCAATTGTTTGTTGTAACGCTTTTCGCCCTAAGTGGGATGGGTATTCCCAGACGTGGGACCCGTGCTCACTACGCCACTGGAGTCAAGCTATCCTGGCTGATGACGGCTGATAGCCAGAAACCAGTCCTAGGATGCTTGATTCCGGTCCAGGGAAGACATGGCTTGGCAGTTCGGGCTGGACTGTTCCCATGAGGCACAGGGTCAAGACTGATTTGCATATGGCCATGTCTAAACTGGGGTGGTGTAGTGGGCAAAAGAACGATGGATTTAACCCAGATCTCTTGACTGGGGGAGAATGTCTGCATTGTCAGCATTCCGTCCATCAATTGTTTGTTGTAACGCTTATACTTGTATAAAGCATTGTATCATCCATAGTCATGAGAAACATATCTCCCTCCCGTCTCACACCAAATATCCTGCATAAAAAGCCTACGATATCCTGGATATATGACAGTAACGTTTTTACAATAGGATTGAGGAAGTAATCGATGTACTTTGATGTGTTCTCCAAATTACTTTCTTGGAGGTAACAGGAGGGGTAGTTGGCCACCAATTACTTCCTTGGGGGCCAACTACCCCTCCTGTTACCTCCAGGTAACTCCCACACAGCGGGATTGCTAAGAGGTCTTTGGGAGCCACTCCACCTTTTTCCACCACTCTGCAAACGTGGATCCTGGTGCGATATTGGTTGGGGGATGTAGTCCACTTTACTTCTGAGGGACCTTGGGGGCCAAGAAGCCCTCCTGGTACCTTCTGTAAGTCCTTCTCAGTGGTATTTCTTAGAGCTAGTCAGAGGCCCTGCCCCTTTTCTCCACTACTCTGTAAATGTAAATCCTACATAAAAAAACATAGACATTCACTGAAAAAACAAAGGTTACGGGGATGTTATAGTTAGGAATTAACATTTAAAAAACCTTAGAAATTCACTGAATAAAGCCAAAGGTTACAGGGTCATTATAGTTAGGAAATAGAATGAAAAAAACCTTAGAAATGCACTGAATAAAAAAAAGGTTACAGGAACATTATGGTTAGGCTGAGGTTTCAGCAGTTATAGTTGGTGATCTTACTATAACTCACGCCCACACAATGCACTGCTTATGACCTCACATGTTACATCACTCATGACATGGCCAGTGACATCACTGATGACATGTCAGGTTACATCACTGATGACATTATCCACAAAATCTCTGACGCACCCACTCACACCCCAAATACCTTTTCATAAACCCACTTCAACTTCCACAATAAAATTCTCAAACCCCTTCACACACCCATACCAGTACTTACACAGCCACTCACAGATTCATAGATCAACACACACATCCACTCAGTCACCCATACAGCCACTCATACACCCACTCACTCACTAATACAACCACTGACATGTCTACTCATACACGCATACAGCCACTCACACACTGAGTCAGTAATCCATAAGGCTACTCACATACCTACTCACTCATCCATTCAGTCAATCAAACAGCCACTTACCCACCCATACAGTTACACACACACACTCACTCACTTACTCATACAGGCACTATCACATACTCACTCATCCATAGAGTCACTGACAAAAGCACACACTCATCCATACAGCCACTCTCACATTTACTCACTCACCCATACCATCACTTACATGCCCCAACACTGAGCTATACTGCCTTTCACATACCCAGTCACTCCCCCATATGTCACTGATACATGCACTCACCAACACAGCCATACACACACTCACTCACTCATACAGCTCCCACATACATACACACTAACCCATAGAGCCACTGACTTATCCAGTTACTCATCCATACAGGCAGTCACACATCCCCTCACCCACTCACAAAGACACTCAGATACACACAGAAGTACTCAGACAACTAATTACATACCCACACAGTCACTTAGAGACTAACTGGCAGACAGATACTGACATTCACGCAACCAGTCACTCACCTATAAATTCACTGAGATACCTAATCACTCACTTATAAAGTTAATCACACACCGACTACATCATCCAATCATGCACTCATACACCCACTAATTCACCAATACACCTTGATATACATAGTAATGAAATTTGAGATGTCATCATTGATGTCACTGACCATGTTATGAGTGATGTAATATGTGATGTCTTAAGCAGTTCATTGCGGGGGTGCTAGGTATAATTAGTTCACTGTCTACAGCGGCTGAATTTCTCTGATTTTGTATGAGTGAAACATCAGCCTAACTATAACATTTCTGTAACCTTTGTTTTTTTCAGTGAATTTCTAAAAAAAAAAAATTATTCCTGTTCCTAACTATGATGCCTTTGTCACCTTTGTTTTTTTCAGAGAATATATATATATGTATAGGGCTTGTCGCCATTGTGTAGTTATAGTTAGTTAATAATCTAATATTAATAACAGCTAATAAAGTGGCACCATTTCATAAATCTGCACAAATCTTTCCAAAACAAAAGTTCATCCACTTCGGCTTCTTCATGAAAGTGCCAAGTTGATCCAGCAAGTGGGGGCAGAGAAATAGGAGGGGGGTGGCAAATTGTTTCACATGTTAGATCCTATGGGAAACTTTGTTCTCTAATACAAATAAACAACTGAACAGAATTATGAAATTGAAAGAAGATTTGAATTTTCCACAGAAAGTGTGCTTTTGGTGAAAATCTGTGCTGACATTTTTGAGAAGTGGCTTGGGTGGGCCTCAAGAACTTAATAAGTTTGATATATCTGAACTGTTTGGTTCTGTGGGAGTTCTGCATCACTAAAAATGCAAAAAAAGGAACTTCTCATTGGCTGTGGGAGATTTTCCTGCCAATAACCATTTTGGCACCACACGACTGGTCCGAGTACCATGGCACAAATAGATTTTATTGGCTGGCTGCAACAGGAGAAAATGTTGCAGCTGCCTTTATGGGACTCTTGGACCCAGTCCTTGTTTTGTTCAATAGTTTTTTTAAAGGGGTATAAGGGAGCAGGATAGGGACACCATGAACACCAGAAGGACCTAAGAAGTCTAAATAAAAACAAAAATTCTTGTTGAGTGTACCCCGGTACTCCCACGGGACCCAGCATGGCCCTCCCATGGGGATCTGCGGTACTCTTGCGGCCGCCAATGATCTAGTTGCCTCTAATTGGATCCAGAGTTGCCCTCCCATGAGGTACTATGTTACTCTCACAGTACTTGCTAATCAAGCTTCCAACCCATGATACAGGTACAGTTTGCACATTACCACAGTTCCACGGTAGGGAAGCTTGCACTGTGGTACCACAGGAGGACCACAGTACTTAAAGAACTGAAATAAAAAGTAAATATGGGTGCAGGTTTGGCGCCTGCCCAAGCTGGCAATGGCGGGTTTGGGTCCAGGTCGTGCAGCAATCTCCCCTCTGCGCAACGCCAAAGGCCAAGTGCAGCGGGTGGTTGGCCGGCTGTAGGGTCAGTGAGGAATCTGCAGTTAAATGCTCTACCAGAAAAAGCATTACTTCAGATAAGTAACTTGTTCTTCTGATAGAGACTTTTAACTGTTGATTCCTCACTTTAGAATAGATACCAAAGCAATAGCCTTCTGGAGGCTGCTCTGCAAACTGGTCAAACCAGGAAATCCTGGAGGACTGAATGTGCAAAATGCCAATCCTGATGGACTTGACTGTACGATCAGTAGTGGTTTGTAAATTTGTGGAGGAAGAGTCACGTAGCAACTTGGCAGACATCCAGGACAAGCATCTTCTGGGCTAAAATAGTAGTAGTGATTGCAGCCCTGGTGCAATTGTCCCACGAGCCCTCATTAGGCTGCTTCCTAGCTTGTGCATAGCAGATCTTAAAGCAAAGTACAATCCATCAGGAGATGGTTATCCTATTTATGAGAAATATGTTGGTATATTGGTATGAGTACGCTGGTAACAAACTAGAATTTCAAATGAAAAATATTATCTACTTCTTACTGCCTGTGTGTTCCTAAGGGCAGAGTGGGCATCAGCTCTGTCATCAGAAAAAATGGATTCCCAGGAGGCAGTCGAGGAAAGTGGTAGGGAAAGTTACTATTTTTTTGTCCGTTGTCCCCTTTCTGTCCACTTCACCACCATATCTGCCTGGACATTTGTAAAATCTGCCTCCAGTCCTAGGCATGTTTAAAAGTATCATACTCCTAAGAAGACAATTCAAGAATTAGCATACCTGAATAACCACAGCAGACAAGTCTGGGCTGCACATTGCACCCACAAATGCTATTCCAAATGCTGGTCCAGTAAATTCAACATTCCTGGCGAAAAAAGAAAACATATGTTGGCATACATGACATCACAATTCTACAAGCTATGAAAACAATTTGGTAATAATGTAAGGGAAAAATACTGCATTATTTCATCTAAGAAAATTGCAGGTTCTTCTAGTGAACAGTGAAGGAGAGTCCTGTTTTTATTAAAGAAAAGGAGACAATTATTATACCGTTCTCTCTTCTTACTGTCTACACAGCTCTTTAACAAAAAACTTCAGATCCTATAATGCATTTCAGTTTGTCGAACAGAAAATGACAACCAACAACCAATAGGTCATCCAGCATAAAATGGCTACTGACTGCAGGCAAAAACAAACAGGGGGAGGAAGGTTTAGGTTTGCTGTGGACTCAGCCCCCTACCTTATATGAAAAACCTTCGGAGGCACGGGTAGGTATTTAGAGGCAGAGTGAGGGTGCAGATTTGACAGCTGTGTGACTACAAGCGCCCCTCCCTTGAAAATGTCATGGGGTCTTCTGTAGGCACCAAACCTATTGTTTAAAAGAAATATACCAGCAATAGGCAGTAGTGCGCCGGCAGGCACTGTGAATTGTTAGTCTATAGCAGTTCTGGCAGCATTTTAACCTGTTTACCTGTTTTAAATTCTTTTTTAATCTGTGGGACATTAAATGGTTTGCTGAAGGCACTGTTTTTAACTTCCCCTGCACTTTGTCGATCCCCGGTCCACCGCGGCTCTTTGTTCCAATCATGTGGCGGGACGAGGCTCTTCCCCTGACTCTCCCTTCCTGCATTGAGGGCAATACTTGCGGCTGCCCGATGCCACCGCAGGGGGCCACTCAAGAGGGCGGCCCTGTAGTGGCATCAGGCTTACCCCCCACCTTTCTCCCCCCTTTCCTCAGGGGGAGTGTTTGGCTGGGGGAGGAGTCCCCACCAGGTCACGGGTGTCCCGCGTCACGTCCGGTGCGCTGGGCAGGGTGACGGGTACATACGTCCCCCCACCCCCTTTCCTGCCTCTTTGTGCACCGGACGCGCAGCGGACACCACGTTCCCCACATGCTCTCTCACAGACAGGAGCTGATTCAACATTGCACTGTGAGTGCAGGCAATGCCCCCCCAAGCCGGATCTCCCCATGCAGGATTGATTCAGGGCGGGCGGGTCAGCCTAGGCTGGAGGCTGCCGGGGATGGGGGGAGCAGGGTGCAGCTCCGGGTGTGGGCGCGTGGGTCCGCAGGGCATCCCATCGGTCGCCCTCCCTGCGGGCCCCGCTTGCTGTGGGGATGCTTGCTGCTGGGATGCCGCCGGGCAGTGCCTCGGTTGGGGTTGCGGGGGTGTAACCACCGCTGGAGTCCCCGCGGCCGGCCTCGGCACATCGGGCACGCTGCGAGAACTGACTCCGGGTGTTCCGCTTACCTTTTAAGCACAAAGGAACCCCGGTTTGTGTCGGGTCCACAGCGTTGTCCCGTCCTCGTGCACTGCATTGTCCAGACAGTTGGGACTTCTTCCCACCGCCCCGGGGTATGTAGACCGACCCTTGGGTTGTGGGCGAGCTCTAGGCCGTGATGGGCATGTTTAGGAGCCTGCGTGCCCCCCTCCCTCTTGGGCGCTCCCTCCACCGTGCAGTGCTACTGCCTGCATGACCCCCAGAGTCACTGTAGCCTAATGGTTAAGGGCTGAGACTCTTACTCTCAAGGTTACGTGTTCAATCCCCATTGTTTCTGTTTCTACAATTCAAGGAGTAAGCAATGGTAACTTACTTGACTAAGGTTGGATTTGTTTTCCGGTCAGCCGCTAGCCGGTGCGAGATTGCAACGTGAATGGCGGTGGGCTACCTCCGGGAGTGCAGTGGGGCGCTGCGTGCGAGCTGTGGCCTGGCCCTTGCGCATCCAGTCTCCCACCTTCCCCGGGGCTCCTGGCCTCCCAATGGCTGGCGGTGGGCACTGGATCTTGGGAGAGAATGCGGTCCGTTGCTGGACTGCCAACCCTGGCTGGTGTCCAGTGTACAAGCCTCGGGGTCGCGCCCACGTCCTGCGACGCTGGGCTGGCCGGCTGTTTCCCCGTGCCTGTAGGTGCGGCTTGGAGACGGGGCTCGCGGGGAGCGCTCCAGCACCGTCGGGTCGACAACGCGCCTGAAGAAATTAAAAAAAAAAAAAAAGTGAGATTCTCCGAAGCCGATGCGCAGCGCTTCCGGAGTGCACTGTCGCAGTGGCATGCGCCCCCCCTCTCGGAGCAGCACCAGAAGGGAGTGTGTTCCATTGGCTAGACTGCCGAATTCGAGCGGGAGGCTGGGTCTGAGCCTCGGGGGTCGCGCGCACACCGATGCTGGGCAAGCCAATTGACTCCCCAGGCCTTAAGTGCATTGTTGGAACGGGGCTCGCGCCGTGCGCTCCGTCACCTTCGGGTCAACTTCGCGCCATATATGCAAACATGAAAAAAAAAACGAAAGGAAATATGAAATGGCATAAGCGGGGATGGAGCTCAGTGGTAGAGCGCATGCTTCGTGTGTATGAGGCCCTGGGTTTTATACCCAGCATCTCTAGGAGTCTCTATTTTCTATCTTGGCTTTTCTATTCCCCATGGTGCTCTGACACCGCATGCCTGCATCACCCCCCTCACACAGCTTCCTGAGGAGGTGCCACCCCTGCTGACATAGGTCGTTACATGCATGCAAAGTTCAGGGGACAACAGCCAGCTCCGCTGGTTCGGGGTGGGCTGGTCTCACCTCGCGGCAGGCTAAACCTCCACATCTCGTGCCAGGGTCCGCACGTGAACCTGCTGGACCGATCACTGTCAATACTGGGGGGGCACAGGGTAGTGAGGGGTTCTGCCACCTCCAGGCGCATCCTCCGGATGCGCATCCCTCTCCCAGTTGTCACCAAATCGGCCTACCGGGATGACCGAAGTCATGATGAGGAATAATCTACCCCCTTTATCTTACACCGCGCTGTTTCGTTTTCCAGCCCGGACGCTCGCCGATGTGCAGGGTGCAGCACAAGCCCTCTTTCTAGAGGTGTTTTCAGAGGTAACGCACGCGGGGGAGCACAGCCGAGAGTGCAAGGTGGGATGGTACGCAAGAGCCTTAACAGTGAAGGGGGGAAAGGAGACAAGATGGGCAGGCAGGGAATGGGAGCCATGCCAGCGGCCGGCAGACCATGGGTGTCTAATGGTTAACAATTTTCTCCATCATCTGCACGCAGGGTTCAACAAAATCCTCCCCAGGCACCACGACAACACATGCATCGTCAGGAAGAGCGTAGCAACTAACAGGAAGTAAGTAAGGGGTGGAGAGATTGGGACCGAGCGTCGAAGGCCAGGACAGGAATGTCGAACCGGCACCAGCAGCTAGGTACATGGCTTACAGTTCAATTTCTTTTCCAGGTGGGCAATCGCAGAACCGTCCTGATGAATAGCCAGGGATCCCCACCGCTTTTCTCGCTGATGTCCCAGGTGGAGGATTCCCAGCCAGCAACCTCCCAAGATGCGCAGTTGTCGGCCGTTATGGAGATGGTCATGGCTAAAGGAGTGGCTTGGGCCACTGAGCTGTTGATGGCACCCAGTCCGGACGACTCTGGTATCGCCATGCCTGCACCATGCAGGGGTCAGGAACCTGCCAAGGAGAACGGTCCCACCAGATCTAAGAGGGTTCGCAGGCCCACAGTTAAGGACTTCCCAGCAGATCCGCTGTAAGCCAAGAGCCGGACCACGGCATTGCGCGGACTGTGGCCTTGCTGGTGGCCGATGTACCACTGCCCCCGCAGTCGGACCAGTGGCTCCCCTGGTCAACGCAACACCGCCACCGAACTTTGCCACACGTGACGACCTGGGTAAGCTCACGGACACGTTAATGAACTTCATGATGGAGGTTAGAGCTGGCCTCCTGGCGGTTAACAACCCCAGCGTGGTCAACATAGCGAACAGTGGCGTGGGGGTAGCTAGACCAGCACCACCCACGCAGGCACCAGGTGGCCCATCGGTCACAAACATTTGAGGTGGAGGTGAGGGCAGTCAACGAGCAGAGTTGCCACATGGCAGCCTGCAGCAAGGGGTCACAGTGCTGGAGCCTGGGGCAGTTGAGTACACACAGCACTCCTACGGGAGCCGGAGCGTTAGGGGGGACCTCGCCTGATCTAGGCTGCCAGCAACAGGCAGAGCCAGCCCTCCTGCCAACAGCCACATGCTCACCTCCCACAGTCCCTGCCGCCGCTGCGACACCACCGCCCGCGTCCCCAGCAGCAGGCACTCCCAACTCTCCTGCTGCGATGCCTCTCATGCTCCCTGCTCCTGTGCCACTAGTCACATTGGCCCCCCTGATGTCAGGCCGGTGCTCACTAGCGTGGGAGGTGCCACTTGCGGACAAGAACGGAATATGGAGGAGGGAATTCATCGACATTTTTACGCTGCTGATGCACGGGGCAGAAGGGGTTGACACCAGGAGAATGGGTTGCAAGGAGAAGGACAAGAAGGTTCGCTTCCAAGCATGGCTGGATAAAACAGTTAGGAGATGGGGGCAGGCCTTCACTATCCTGGCAGCGGTGGTCATGGAGCGATACCCAGAACAAGGGTCTGGGTTGTTCCAATACGCCGGCATCATCACCGATGATACGGAGACTAACGGCGGGATGGGCTGGTACAGGTATGACTGTGAGTTCAGGAAAAAGATGGCCATATGTCCGGAACTGGGGTGGGACCAGTTGGAGGTGCGTCTCTGGGTACAGCACATGGGCAAGGGCAGGGCTGAGGCCGGCGATAAGTCTAGCACTAACTTGAAGAAGGGGGAGCCGAGCAAGGGCCAGAGGCAGGACAGGAAGGGTCAGTTTAAGCAGCCCTTTCGGGGAGGCCATGGTGGGGGCCAGAAGCAGGGACCCAGAAGAGTCTTCAGTGGAACGTGCAGGCTGTTTAATGCAGGGGCATGCTCCTGGGGCAAGGCCTGTCAATTTTCCCACACCTGCAGCAAGTGCGGCTCCCCACACTCGGCCACCTCTTGCGACAAGCGCGAGCACGCCTCAGTGCTGGCCAGACACGACAAGTAGGCCCCTGTGCCAGCCTTCCTTGGCCAGGTCCTTCCCCCACCTTTCCCCTCTGGTCAGCCCAGCTTGCACCCCCCCTGGGTACCCCGACCAGAGACCGCCAGGGCAAAGGTCCGTCCCCCATTGTTACCTCCAACCTGCTACTTCTATTAAGAGAGTACCACAATTCTAAGGATAGAATATCTCTAGCCCACGGGTTTTTGGAAGGCTTCAGAATTCCCTATCAGGGGCCACTGGTCAACAGGGATTCTGAGAACCTTAGGTCTGCCAGGGACCATCCTGAAGTCGTAGGGGCAAAGATCAAGAAGGAAGCGGCCCTGGGGGTGGTCCCTAAGAAGGAGCCAGGGGCTTTCAGGTTGATCCAACACCTGTCGTACCCGGAGGGGGATTCAGTGAACCACTGGCTGGAGGAGGGTTCTTGCTCGGTCTCTTACTGTTTGCTCGATATGACAGTTGACATGGTCAGGAGGGCAGGCAGGGGAGCGTGGTTGGCCAAGGCTGACATTGAGTCCGCTTTTCGCCTTCTCCCTGTCCACCCAGAGAGTCAGCACCTTCTTGGATTCAAGTGGCAAGGTGAATTCTTCTACGACAAGTGCATGCCAATGGGGTGTGCAGTGTTGTGTGCCTACTTTGAGGCCTTCAGTTCATTCCTGCAGTAGGCACTCTCAGGGAGATTTAACGTAGAAGGGGTGACCCACTACCTTGACGATTTTTTGTCCATTGGGGGTGCGGATACGAAGGAGTGCAGCAGGGGGCTACAATGCTTTGAGGAATTGGCAAGACACCTTGGGGTGCCGTTAGCACATGGTAAGACGGAGGGTCCTGCGCAGGTTCTCACCTTTTTGGGCATCGAGCTGGACATGGTGACGGGCATGTCTAGACTCCCTGCAGAGAAGGTGCAGGCTTTGTGACAGGACATCCAGTCACCGCTGGGGAAAGACAAGGCTCCTTTGTGTGTCATCCAAAGCCTCTTGGGCAAGCTCAACTTTGCAGCCAGAGTCATCCCGGTGGGGCGCGTGTTCGCCAGGAGATTAGCCAGGGCCACAGCAAATGTGTCTAAAAAACACCACCTGGTTAAGTTGGCGGCAGGCTTGAAGAAGGACTTGGTCATGTGGGGGGGAGTTCCTGTCTCACTTCAATGGGACGGTCATCTGGAGGGCTCCCTGGGCGGACAGTCCCGAGCTCAGCCTTTTCACGGATGCATCTGGGAGGGAGGGCTTTGGGGCAATCCTGGGTGAGGAGTGGTGCGCACAGGAATGGCCCAATGCCTGGCGCAAGCGCGGCATCACTGCCAAGATCACAGTTTTGGAACTTTTCCCCATTGTCATATCACTCCACCTGTGGACCGCGATCTTGTCGGACAGAAAGGTCCTATTCTGGTCTGACAATATGGCAGTTGTACAGGCCATCAACGGGCAGACTGCTAAGTGCCCGCTGGTGCTCTGCTTGCTCAGGGAGCTCGCCAGAGGGAGCCTGCGCTGCAACTTTGAGTGTAGGGCAAGACACATAGAGCGGGTCAAGAATGTGACAGCTGACGCTCTTTCTCGTTTTCAGTGGCTCCGTTTCCGGGAGGCCTGGCCACAGGCGAGAGTGGACATGACCCCTTTCTCGGCAACCCTCTGGAGGATCTTGGAGTGGAACAACAGTTGAGAACCCTGGGGGAACGGTCTTTGGCCCCCGGTACTTGGAAATGGTACCTGGCACACATGACCTCCTTCAACAAAGTGGCGGATGCCTTGGGGCTGTCCGGGCAACCCATGGAGGGCATGGTACAGGCATTTGTGGTTTGGGCTAAAAAACAAGGGAAGAGCCACTCATGGGTTTGTGGTCATTTAGCGGCGGTCAGCTTAGCATTTTATGGAGCGTTCCGCATCAGTGAGTTAGTGGCCCGGTCCAAAACAGATAGGTCAGGAGATGCTTTGGACATATTGGCTATTGGGTTGGAGGATAAGTTGACCATCCATCTCAGGAGGTCGAAAACGGACCAGAAAGGGAAGGGGTGGAGGTGGAGTTACTGCCTTTAGGAGATCCCAGATACTGCCCGGTTGCCAAGGTCCGGGAATACGTCTCACTTCGCCCAGTAGCACCTGGTTACTTATTGATACACACAGACCTGGTTCCCCTAACCATATTCCAGGTGGAGCGTGTAATGGGGGCTTGCTTGTCCAGGGCCGGTCTCCTCTAGGCAGATACAAAATATTCAAGCCACTCTTTCAGGGTTGGGGCAGCCATCACTGCATTCGCATCAGGCTTGGAACCTGCACGTGTGAAAAAAGTGGGGCGCTGGGAGTCACAGTGTTACAAATGATATATCCGCCCCTTAATGCCCCTGCTTAGTGTAAATAGTACTGTAGTGTGCAGTGTTGTGTGCCACATGTTTTATGTGTTTTGTGGTTTTAAGTGCAATGGCATATTGTTTATGGTAATAAACATTTTGAGTTGAAACGTGTCCTTTGTTTCATCAGGGTCACGTGTTTGGGTCATTGGGCACTCTGCCATATCCCGGTTGGCCCGTTGGGCATCGATCAGGAACTGGATGCGTTGATTCTCGCGGACAAAGTTTGAGTGGTTGGGTTTCCCAGGGATGAGATGGAGCAGCCTCATGAAAAGACTGGAGCCCTCACTAGCAGCGCTGGGTGCCCCGCCTAATTTTTTGGTGATCCACCTTGAGAGCAATGACCTGACTACCTCTGGGAGGACTTTGCTCCTGCATGCCATGAAAACTGACTTGGGGGAACTTAGCAAGCGCTTAGGTCAGTGCGAGCTCCGGTGGTCAGAGATTGTGCCACGGAGAGTCTGACAAGGGGCAAAGTCTGGCGAGGCGGTGGAGCGGTCCAGGAGACGGGTGAACAGCTCCATGCACAAGTTCACTCAGCAGAGGGGACTGGGATTCATCAGACACGAAATGATTCAGGAGAGGGTCAAAGGATACTTTGAAGCTGACGGGGTACACCTCACTCCAGTGGGGATGGACTTGTTCTTGTTAGACTTGCAGGAGGTGATAGCACAAAAGGGTTGCAGGTAAAAGACTAGAGCGGTTAGTGGGGGGCCCTGGCGGCGATGGTTGGCCACCTCCAGGGCTGTGGCGGAGTTACAGGGCGATCTGGAAGCATATGGGTACAGAACGGTACCTCTGCGTGGCACATAGGGGTGCCAGAGCTGCACCCCAGGAGCCTCATGGGAGGTTCACGGTATCTATGTCGGTGCCCCGTTAGTCCTTTGGGCGGTTTTGGGCCTGAGCAACTGGGGGCTTGCCTAGCTACGCTCCGCCCCGAAAGGGGCGTGAGTATAATGGACCAAGGGTGGTCAGGTGATCCAGGAAGGGGATCACCAGGAGGTGCAGTAAAAAGTGGTTCACCACGGTGCTGCTAGGCTCATCAGGCGGGCAGGTGGCGAGAAGGCTGCCTGTCCTTGGATCGCCCATAAGCTAACCCACCAGATTACATAACGTTGTATGTAATAAACCTGCAGCAGTTTTTTCCCAAGTATAAACTTGTGTGGTGTGTATTTATTTGCGGGCATTCGTGCTTTTGGGGGGCACCTTTTGCCATGATGGTGCTATGCGCTTCCCGAGGCCACCGCAGGGGGCCACTCAAGAGGGCGGCCCTGTAGTGACATTGGGCTTCCCCCCCACCTTTTTCCCCCATTTCCCGGGGGGGGGGGTTTGGCTGGGGAGGAGTCCCCACTGTAGAATCAAAACCTTCTCAGGGGCTTCACTGATACACCTGGTCCTTTTAACCCCTTCGCTGCCAGGCCTTTTCCCCTCCTGTGCCACGCCCTTTTTTGGCTATTTGGGGTAGTGCGCGCTGAGGCCCCTGTAACTTTTTGACCACATAAGGTATCCACGCCAAATTTGCATCCTTTTCTTCCAACATCATGGGGATTCTAAGGGTACTCAGGGTTTGTGGATTCCCCTGGAGGGGTCACAGAAATGAGGCAAAATACAGCAAAATTTAGGTTTTTGGGGGGAAAATGGGAAAAACGGGCTGCAAATGAAAGCATCTGGGTTTTTCCCTGCAAGTGTTATCAAAAAAGGGTTTGTGGGGCTGAAATCACCATTTTCCCAGCTTTTAGGGGATACCAGACTTTTGTCAGAAACCCAACATTTTTTACACAGTTTTGGCATTTTTCTGGGACATAGCCTATTTTTGCTATTTTTTGTGCTTTTGACCTCCTTCCAGTTAATGGTAGAAATGGGAACAAAAGCAATAATGGATCCTGGAAAGCTATACATTTTAAAGAAGAAGACAAAATTCTGAATTCAGCAAGGGGTCATTTGTGTAGATCCATCAAGGTTTCTTTATAGAAACTAACAGTTAAATATAGGATAAATTGAAAATTTGTTGAAAAAAAGCGCCTTTTGGGTCAACGTTTTCACCTGTAACTTCTTCTAATTATGACAGCTCTCTGAAAGCAATATACCGTTACATCCGCTGGACATTACTGGTTGTAGGGATATATAGAACTTGTAGGTTCACCAAGAACCCGACGAACCCAGAGCCAAAAACTGAGCAGCAACTTGCAATAGCTTTTTATTATGTACCGGGTATATAGTAATTATTCTGTAAAAATGTGTAAATGGAAAAATCGGTATGAAAGACACCTATGTATTACTGAAATGGGAACAAAATATAGAGTTTAGAAACAGTAGATATTTGCACATTTCCGAATTTGGGAATACTCATACTAGCATGAGAATTATCAGTCATTTTTTAGAATGACTTCTTTTTTACACAATGTCTTTCATTTGGAAGGCAGAAATGCATCGAAAGTCAATAGGTAATAACAGTTACTTTACAAATCTGAATTACCCTAAGTCTCCCGATAAAAATGGTACCTCACTTGTAGGGGTAGGCATAGTGCCCACGACAGGAAATGGCTCAAAACCCAACGTGAACACACCACATTTTCACAATGCAAAATTACCCTTTTTTAGCAAAGTGCCTAGCTGTAGTTTTTTAACCCTAGCTCTGCCGGCACCTAGGGAAACCTAGCAAACCTATACATTTTTGAAAACTAGACACCCAGGGGAATCCAGGATGGGGTAACTTGACTGCCTCCCACCAGGTTCTGTTACCCAGAATCCCTTGCAAACCTAAAAAATTGCCAACAAAGCGCATTTTCCCCACATTTCTCTGGTAGAAAGTTCTGGAATCTGCGTGGATCCACAAATTTCCACCCACTCCGCGTTCCCCAAAGTCTTCCGAGAAAAATGGTACCTCACTTGTGTGGGTCAGCCTAGTGCCCGCGACAGGAAACGGCGCAAAACGTAACGTGGACACACCTCAATTTTGTAGCGAAAAATGACCCTTTTTAGGCAAAGTGCCTAGCTGTAGTTTTTGAACCATAGCTCTGCCGTCACCTAGGGAAACCTAGCAAACCTATACATTTTTGAAAACTAGACACCCAGGGGAATCCAGGATGGGGTGACTTGACTGCCTCCCACCAGGTTCTGTTACCCAGAATCCCTTGTAAACCTAAAAAACTGCCAAAAAAAACACATTTTCTCCACATTTCTCTGGTGGAAAGTTCTGGAATCTACATGGATCTACAAATTTCCACCCACCCCGCGTTCCCCAAAGTCTTCCGAGAAAAATGGTACCTCACTTGTGTGGGTCGGCCTAGTGCCCGCGACAGGAAACGGCGCAAAACGCAACGTGGAAACACCTCAATTTCGCTGTGAAAAATGACCCTTTTTTGGCAAAGTGCCTAGCTGTAGTTTTTGAACCATAGCTCTGCCGGCACCAAGGGAAACCTAGCAAACCTATACATTTTTGAAAACTAGACACCAAGGGGAATCCAGGAGGGGGTGACTTGACTGCCTCCCACCAGGTTCTGCTACCCAGAATCCCTTGCAAACCTAAAAAATTGCCAAACAAAACACATTTTCCCCACATTTCTGTGGTGGAAAGTTCTGGAATCTGCGTGGATCCACAAATTTCCACCCACCCCGTGTTCCCCAAAGTCTTCCGATAAAAGTGATACCTCACTTGTGTGGGTCGGCCTAGTGCCCACGACAGGAAACGGCGCAAAACGCATCGTAGACACACCTCAATTTCGCAGTGAAAAATGAACCTTTTTTGGCAAAGTGCCTAGCTGTAGTTTTTGAACCCTAGCTGTGCCGGCACCTAGGGAAACCTACCAAACCCACATATTTCTGAAACCCGGGGGATTCCAGGGAGGTATGGCTTGCGTGGATCCCCCAAAGTTTCCTTACCCAGAATGCCCTGCAAACCTCAAATTTAGCTGAAAAAAATCACATTTTTCACACATTTTTGTGTGTGAAAGTTGTGGCATCACTGGGCTGATACAAATTTCCTACCACCCAGCATTTCCCCGTTCCAACGTTTAGGACCCTTGCCTGTTGAGGCGCAGTACGTTTTGGACCCTTGCCTGTCGCGAGTACTTGGGCCTCCCACACGAGTGAGGCACAGTTTTTATCGGTAGACCCGGGGGAACGCTGGGTGGTAGGAAATAATGCCCAAATTATTTGGGGGGAGCCAAGGCCCTTGCCCAAGTGGCCGCTCCCCCCTCCCTGGTGTCTAGTGGGTGGATCCCTGCTTGGGGATCGCCCTCCTGTGGCGATCCCCAAGCAGGGATCTACTGGGTAGGGGTACCATTGGAAAGGGGAGATTCTCCCCTTTCCAACGATACCTCTCCCGTCTTTCTACGTGCTCAGTGGGCTGAGATAGCCCCCTGAGCATGTAGAAAGTGAAACTGAAATGAGCCTCTTGGCTCATTTCAGTTTCACTTTCACTGTAATGACGTCGGCGGGCACGTCATGAGGGATTCCCCAGGGAATGCCTCATGGCGTGCTGGACACGTCATGGGCACAGCGCGACTGTGCTCCATGACGTGTCCAGCACGTCATAGGCACACAAGGGGTTAAACCAACAAAGAAGAGATTGGCACAGAAGCTGTAATATAAAATACATATTTTTATTTAACCTCTGAAGAGGGAAAAATGCGTCATACTGTATTCTCAAATCACTGTATGAGACATTTTCTAAGGAGTACAGAGAACGGGCCTTATATTCCCACATAGGGGCTTAAAAAAGGGCGGTACAAGTACACATGAGAAGAGTTATGCACATAGATGGTCATACAGAAACTGCACAGTCGACAAGTAGGAGGAGTAATAAGTTGCTGACATCTGTTAGAACAGCCTGACCGTTCTATATTAGGAACAGGTGCTTTCTACTGGCTAGGCCCTTCTGAGGATGTGCAAGACTCTGGGAGAGGGAAACAGCAAATGGCCAGCACATAGCTAACTAAAATGGCTGCCAAGTACAAAATGGCTTTCGGCTCATGCTAAGAGATTAATGCAATTTTCAACAGATGGTCCTTTTAGCATGAGCTAAAGACATTTCCCATAATCCAGTAGGAAAACATAAAATATGCACATTAGATTTTTTTCATAAATTGATCAATATTCTAATTAATTGCTTGGTGGGCATTTCTCATTCTAAATATTGTTAAGCGGGTAAGTATAAGGTATAAGAAGGAGTACAAAGGGAACAGAGCATTGGGTCATACAGATAGCAGGAAAGAGTAATTACTATTATCAGAAACAGAGCTATTAGCTTTCTAGTCCTAAGCAAATCCTAGAACCATCCAGTAAAAACATTTTCAAGGCTCCTATGCATTTCAGTGACCATCCGTTTCAACTTCAAAATAGTCAACAGCACATATCTAATAAAAACATTTTCACTAGACTTTTCCAGTATTTCCTTTATGAGGGTTAGAGTATCAATTATTATCAAGGAAATGGTAAAGTAACATTTGTCAGCTGCTCAGATGAACTTTTCTCGCGCAGAATAAACATTATTCCTAATACAATTATGAAAGCAATCAGACATATTATTACAAAAATGATCCTGGATCCAGGGGAACAGGAGGACCACACAGGACCATGAGAATTAAGACGAAGAGCTGCAAAGGGCTGCTCCTCCTCAAAAATGGGACGACCAATGGGGTACATTTTCAACAAAAAAGAAAAAAGTCCTTGGGAAATTAAAGCCGCTGTACAACCAACCAGAGGGGAGTCTTCTCCCTGTGTCCGTTTGAGCCTCACAGGCAGGCTCTTGTTGTTCCTACGGTGGAGCAGCACAACTCGCAACTCAGGAATCATGGCCCAGTTTCAAGGGAAAAGTTTCTTCTTTCATGATAGGGCAATCACCCACCGGGGCAAATGCTCTCAGCGATCCTGTCCAGTGTCTCAGGCAGTGCACCAGTTTTATTCACTTTAATCTAACAGGCACCAGAGACACAGCACCTGTACCCTGAACTCAAGTCCTTCCCTAACTCCTGTATTGCTCTGCTGGCACACTGCTCTTTCGTTGGGGCCATAGATTGCATTCAGTGTGCCCAGGTATTTCTTGACCAACAAAGGTGAAGACTTTACAGCCACTCTGGGACCAGGATTCAGAGGCCTGATGCTAGGATCTCTGAAGCAACCCTTGTTTCAAAGGGGGTTACCTCAAGCAAAAACTTTCTCGACTTCCTGGTCGGTCTGTGACTCTCAGCTGGGCATCAAAAACTTGATCCACGATTTCTCCTTTCTGATTTGTGACCCCCGTCTTTCGCCCAAGACAGTGGCAGGGGTACACACTTCACATCCCAGTGCTTCCGGCCTTCTACCTTCACTTAGGTCCTGGTTGCCAGCAATGCCTGTGCTGGTTACCTTCACTTTTACTTCAAGCTGGACTGGTGCTGACTCCTCAAGCTAGATCTGACGTCCGCGCCCCTCTGGCAATGGTTGTAAGGCAGCAAATATCTATTGGTGGACAGAACAAAAGGTCTTTAGACAAGGCACAGAAATAATCTATCAACAGAGAGGATAGTCTCAAAATACTTCCTAGTCTAGGGACGCCCCATATATTAGCAAGGCACCCAAGAACCACTTTCATCTATGTGAGAGTAAAAAAAAATATACAACAGTCTGGACCTATTGGCAAGTATAAAAGGAACTCTTTGGTGAACTGACAAGAGTAATACGTCACCCAATCCCAAGCAGCCAAGGAAGTCTGTGTTCATTTATTACATTCTGAGGAAAAGAGAAAAACAATACAGACATACTCCAAATCCTTACATCTGTATATTCCTATCTTAATCATCTAAAGACCCTCAAAAAAAAGGAAATGTTCTACACTTTTACTCATAGACTTTGCATTACTTGTACAGGACTGCAGACACTTCTAAAATGATTTCTCTTAATAAAAGCACCTACATTGTATGCTTAGGACCATGCTCTCATGTTATAGGAGCAACAGGAAAATCTCAAACTGCTAATTTAACAAGGATTCCTATTACATAAAGAACTAAAAACTTCAACATAAAGGATACATTTTCTCCAGCAGAACCTCTTGTGAAAAACAGACTCCTATAAAACAATATAGTCCTCAAAAATGTTTGCTAAGGATCACATGGGCATCTTCTCTGCATTCTATTTTTCACAATCCAAACTATGCAACATCAGCTCTAGTAAGGACTGTCAGTTTATTTACACAGACTAGCTATTAAAAACTAGCAATGCCCTTGCAAAACTGTATGTAGCATAAGAATAACAAACAATAGTGGTGTTATCACCTGAGAATTTTAGAACAAAAACTTTCCACAGCTAGTTCCCCTTAAAGATCAAATAAGGAAACAACAATCTAGACTACTCATCCTTTCATAATTTCATCAGACAGGATGGGCAGTAACATAGCACATTTATGTATTTATTTTATTAATGCTAATAATGTTTAAAACAGTATTACTGAATAGCCAATTAAATGACTCATGGCTATTTCACAGACAGTTTAGACAGGCTCAAAAGAAATTGAGAAAAAGAGAGAGAAAACATAAATTTGCCTACCCTTAATTTGTAGAGGAGCTAGCCTCCTTCCCCCATTTTTGACAGTAGAAAACCTGTAACAGGTTTCATTCTGTCAACACTATCAACCCCAATTTGTAGCAACTGGACATAAACAAACTCTGAGGAGCTAAATAGCACATTGAGCTAGCTAAAGAACATATTCCTTTAGCAAATGTACAAGTGTAACACGAGGGCACATGAATTCAAACGAAATCCCATTGCTTCCTTAATTCAGCCCTAAAAGCATTAGTGCTATATATATGGCAGAGCCATTGTCTGAATAAGAGCTCACATATACCATTATTATTCAATCTGTTCATATGAGTGAACAAAAACTTGCTTTTGCCAAAAAAAAAGAAGCAAAACCTCTTTCTGTCCCTGCCATTTCGTCTTTCAAATGTCGAAATGTCAAAGCAAATGTTGCGCTGAGCCCTGCTAGAACTACGACCTTTAACCTATTTGCAGCTGTTTCATCTTGTGTGCAAGGTTTTCATGCAGTTTTACCAATTCAAAGCGACCCTGGAGACTGAGAGCGCAACAGCAACCCACTCTATTCCTGTCTACCAGCAATTCAGAGGTAAGCTTAATAACTTCTGCCAGTTTTTTGTACATATTTATATTTGCAAGCAGTGTGCTGAGTGCTTGTCTAGCAGTATAGATGTCAGCTATTCATTCTATACTTACATATGTGCATTTACTGGAGCCTAAGGCAGTTTAAAAGCTGCTCTGATTGGAATAACCTCATTTAAATAGGGAATTCTACTCAATTTCGACTTTGATGTTTGGGGCAATTAAAAATGAATATCCTACAATGTTTTTGCATTATAGTCATCCCGAATTTAATGCACCTATTTTAAATAACATTTTTTATATAATCAAAAATATATATATATATTTTTTTTATAAATCTAATCATTTTGATGAGTCCACATATGAAAAGCAAGCTGCATCCCTTTGCCTATCATATTTAAACGCATTCATTCACAGCCCTAAGCACAGAAGCTTAACTTGAAAGTCTGCGCCACTTTTAAATAAAGGAAAGTCATTATTGTTTAACATCAAAAACCACTCTTATCCTTATTTAAAAAGGCATTAAGAAAAGAAATCCCAATCTGTCCTCTGTTTATCAAAAATAATGAAACTATATTTCTAACTTTTAAAACAGCAGTCTGAAATGCAGGATTTTACACCGTGTTTGCACTGACTTAAGGGGTAGTCGACTTCAGCTGTTTTCTTTGTGTGGCCTGGAGTCAGAAATACCCATGTGCTTACACAGCTGCTTGACACGTAAAGGCATCAAATTCACACGCCTTTCAAGTCAGCCTTTCGAGCCAGCACAAATCTGTAGTTCTGTAATGTGTATTCAGGTTAGCAACAACCAACTCACTCAGATAATGTGAATGCCTTTTAATACCTAATACAGAAGGATAAGAGTGGAGAAGAGTCTTGCCGGTGGCAGTGGCAGGCTCTATCCGCTCGCGCTGTGGTATTTTCGAATCTGTGAGTTCACAATGCTAACGCTGCTTCACAGCGTGATATTTTAAAACAGTGCAAGTGGCTACTTTTTTTAAAATCATTGTGTGTTTTACCTGTTTCCTGACACCCACTTCATTGTAAACTCCCGCCCCGGTCCGCCGCGTCCATTCTGGGCGATTGATGCGGAGGGTGAGGAGGAGCCAGCACTTCCGGCTCGAGCGGCCAGGTTAGCGCTCTAGTGGCATTATTAGGGAAGTGTATATAACTCTCTGTCTCACGCAGTCGCGCTGTGGAGAAGAGTCTTGCCGGTGGCAGTGGCAGGCTCTATCCGCTCGCGCTGTGGTATTTTCGAATCTGTGAGTTCACAATGCTAACGCTGCTTCACAGCGTGATATTTTAAAACAGTGCAAGTGGCTACTTTTTTTAAAATCATTGTGTGTTTTACCTGTTTCCTGACACCCACTTCATTGTAAACTCCCGCCCCGGTCCGCCGCGTCCATTCTGGGCGATTGATGCGGAGGGTGAGGAGGAGCCAGCACTTCCGGCTCGAGCGGCCAGGTTAGCGCTCTAGTGGCATTATTAGGGAAGTGTATATAACTCTCTGTCTCACGCAGTCGCGCTGTGGAGAAGAGTCTTGCCGGTGGCAGTGGCAGGCTCTATCCGCTCGCGCTGTGGTATTTTCGAATCTGTGAGTTCACAATGCTAACGCTGCTTCACAGCGTGATATTTTAAAACAGTGCAAGTGGCTACTTTTTTTAAAATCATTGTGTGTTTTACCTGTTTCCTGACACCCACTTCATTGTAAACTCCCGCCCCGGTCCGCCGCGTCCATTCTGGGCGATTGATGCGGAGGGTGAGGAGGAGCCAGCACTTCCGGCTCGAGCGGCCAGGTTAGCGCTCTAGTGGCATTATTAGGGAAGTGTATATAACTCTCTGTCTCACGCAGTCGCGCTGTGGAGAAGAGTCTTGCCGGTGGCAGTGGCAGGCTCTATCCGCTCGCGCTGTGGTATTTTCGAATCTGTGAGTTCACAATGCTAACGCTGCTTCACAGCGTGATATTTTAAAACAGTGCAAGTGGCTACTTTTTTTAAAATCATTGTGTGTTTTACCTGTTTCCTGACACCCACTTCATTGTAAACTCCCGCCCCGGTCCGCCGCGTCCATTCTGGGCGATTGATGCGGAGGGTGAGGAGGAGCCAGCACTTCCGGCTCGAGCGGCCAGGTTAGCGCTCTAGTGGCATTATTAGGGAAGTGTATATAACTCTCTGTCTCACGCAGTCGCGCTGTGGAGAAGAGTCTTGCCGGTGGCAGTGGCAGGCTCTATCCGCTCGCGCTGTGGTATTTTCGAATCTGTGAGTTCACAATGCTAACGCTGCTTCACAGCGTGATATTTTAAAACAGTGCAAGTGGCTACTTTTTTTAAAATCATTGTGTGTTTTACCTGTTTCCTGACACCCACTTCATTGTAAACTCCCGCCCCGGTCCGCCGCGTCCATTCTGGGCGATTGATGCGGAGGGTGAGGAGGAGCCAGCACTTCCGGCTCGAGCGGCCAGGTTAGCGCTCTAGTGGCATTATTAGGGAAGTGTATATAACTCTCTGTCTCACGCAGTCGCGCTGTGGAGAAGAGTCTTGCCGGTGGCAGTGGCAGGCTCTATCCGCTCGCGCTGTGGTATTTTCGAATCTGTGAGTTCACAATGCTAACGCTGCTTCACAGCGTGATATTTTAAAACAGTGCAAGTGGCTACTTTTTTTAAAATCATTGTGTGTTTTACCTGTTTCCTGACACCCACTTCATTGTAAACTCCCGCCCCGGTCCGCCGCGTCCATTCTGGGCGATTGATGCGGAGGGTGAGGAGGAGCCAGCACTTCCGGCTCGAGCGGCCAGGTTAGCGCTCTAGTGGCCCCTACTGCCTATAAATGTGTGTTGGCCAGCGACCGCGCAGCGGACGCGTGCAGCGGGCGCGCCGGAAGCGCGCCGAAGTCGAGCCAAAGTCTAGCCCGTCTGCGCCCGTCCGCGGCCGGACGGGGCACGGGGCCATACACCCTGGCCTACCTAACCCCCTCCACAGACGGTATGATAAACAAACCTTGTTGAATCTCCGCCCTACTATAATATTACCATGCTTACATTCTATGCAGGCCTTATCACCACATAACTGTTCCATGTGCCCTTTTACTCTTGAAACGGGCTCCATAACAGTCCCCCCAAAAAAATTGATAAAAGCCGCACTGCTTAACTGTAGATCTCTCAGTAAGCACTGCATTCAGGTCTACAACCTACTTGAGGATGAGGCACTGGATATACTGCTGTTAACTGAGACCTGGCTTGGCGAAGATTCTGACCCAGACATCATAGAGGCGTTGCCTCCTGGATACTCTCTCGCCAGGCTTGACAGGCAGGAAGGTAGGGGTGGTGGAATAGCTATTGCTGTTAGAGCCCCATTGGAGTGCTCCCTACTCCCCCTAACTATTGACCACTGTGAAGCTGCTTCGTTTAGTATCTCACTGGGACCTCAACATTCCCTATCAGGCATTCTTATATATAGACCCCCAGGTAGACTATTTGATTTTACAGCTAGTCTAGTAGAGGCGACAGCACATCTCGCCTTGAGGAAATCCAAACTCCTGGTACTGGGCGACATGAACATTCATTTTGATGATGTCCAAGACAAGGATGCCTCCTATATAAAAGATGAATTACTGTCCCTGCAGCTTACTCTTAAGAACCAAGAGCCTACTCACAGACAAGGTCATTTGATCGACCCCATATTTGGTAATTGGAATGGAGTAGAAACGCTTCCTCCAATACCCGTGCCTTGGTCGGACCATTTTGTCATTCCCTTACGAATTTGGCTGTCCGAGCCTGAAACCAGGAGTGATAGTACGCAGATTTACCAATGTCGTAAGTGGAAAAACTTCAACTTAGATACCTTCATCGACATTCTTGCTGCGGCTGGACCTCCTGGAGGGTCAGATTGTGAGGCCGCCTATTCATGCCTGAAGAACTGTGTCCTAACTGCCCTAGATAATACTGCTCCTATCCGCAGATCAGTAACCACCAGGCAAACCAGAAAACCCTCCCCGTGGTTTACTTCGGAACTTCAGGTGGCAAAATCCGCTTGTAAAAAACTGGAACGAGAATGGCGCATTAACTTCTGCCCCAAAGCCAAAACTCAATATAAAATAGCGCAAGCAGCATATTATAAACTTATTCGCTCCTCTAAAGCACTGTATTACAAAACCCGCATTGGAGAGGCTGAGAACTCCTCAAAGGAGCTCTTTAAAATTTTTAAAGAAATCTCGGTAGTATCTAGTGAGAGTAATACCCAGAATGACTCTGTTGAATCATGTAATGATATTGCTAGATACTTTGCTAGCAAAATTACTAATATCTATGCTAATTTCTCAAAGGATCTGCCCTCGGGCTCTGCTTTCACTGAGAATTTGGAGATCACTCATGATAAGGCATGCCTTGACCGCTTTACTGTTCCTTGTACTAATACCTTAATTAACATCTGTAAAAGCATTAAATCAGGGTCCCCTCGAGATCCTGCGCCTCCCAAGATCTTAGCAGCTAGCCTTGAAGTCTTAGAACAACACTTCAGACATATTCTCCTACTCTCCTTTTCTACGGCCATCCTCCCCGTGGAGTGGAAGCAAGCCATTGTACTTCCAATAAAAAAGAAACCCAACTTAAGTCAGGATATCCTTGAAAACTTACGGCCAATCTCGCTGCTACCGTATCTGGCGAAGGTGGCCGAAAAAATAGCTAACAGTCAACTCATGGCCCATCTAGAGTTGAATAAGGCCTTCCATAGCTCTCAATCTGGGTTCAGGGCAGGGTTTTCCACAGAAACCGCCCTTCTGAGAGCAACCGAAACTCTACGTGCAGGTGCGGATGAGGGCCAGACTATGGCTTTGATTATGCTTGACCTTAGTGCCGCGTTCGACACTGTGGCACATTCCATCCTGCTGCAGTGTCTGAACAAAGCCGGGGTCACCCAGGAAGCGCTGGGTTGGCTTAAAGCCTTTCTCACCAACCGATGCTTCCAGGTTCAGAGAGGCATACATCGCTCTAATAGCATAACCTTAGAACAGGGGGTACCTCAGGGCTCTGCCCTGAGCCCCACCCTGTTCAATCTCTATATGGCCCCCTTGGCGGAAGTGGTTGAATCGTACGGCGTTGAATTAGTCTCATATGCCGACGATACCCAACTCCTCCTTTCCCTGTCTCAAGCACCCTCCACTGATGCTAACAATTTTAAAACCTGCATGCAGGCTCTGGCAGGCTGGATGACCCAGCACTGCCTGAAGCTTAATGGCTCAAAAACGGAGGTTCTGGTAATTGGAGGAAGGGATGCGAGCTGGACCAAGGAGTGGTGGCCATCATGCTTGGGACCGCTACCTACTCCCTGTAAAGAAGCTAAGAATCTGGGGATCTGGGTTGATCCCAGACTTTCCTATGACAACCATGTACATAAAGTGGTTGGGAAATGTTTCGGGGTAATGAAGACCTTGAACCGCACCCTAGATCTTCTCCCTCTGGAAGCCAGGCGCATTATGACCCATGCTCTAGTGACCTCGAGGATAGACTATGGCAATGTGCTCCTGCTCGGTACCTCGCAAAAAAACTTCAAGAGACTTCAAGTACTCCAAAATACAGCAGCACGCCTAGTCCTTAGACTTCCGAAAAGGTCAGCCTCTATGCCAGCCCTAGCCACTCTGCACTGGCTCCCCATAAAAAAGAGAGTCCTATTTAAAGCTCTTTTAATCTGCTATAGGATTATCTCACACAAAGCTCCCTTTTATATGACAGATCTGGCTATTCCATACGAGCCTATTAGAATTCTTCGCTCTGGGGGAACTGGACTGCTTAAAATTCCCCGCGTCAAGAAAGCCAGAATGGGCGGATGTTCCTTTCGTGTTATGGCTGCCAAAGAATGGAACTCTCTCCCCATGAATATCAGGCAAGCGGATTCAGAGCCCTTATTTAGGAAACTTTTAAAAACTTATCTGTTCTCTTCTTAAACTACCATATCATGGCTCTGACTTTTCTCCATAGCGCGGGGACACGCCGAGATGGCGTCACCATGCGCTTTACAAGCTCCTTTATTATTATTATTATTATTATAAATGCTGTGCCATTTTGTATCTTAATTTTATCTATTGCAAAACACACAATTTCGTTTTTTGAAGCTTTTTTATTCCTATTCAATGTGGATTATAATTTTATCTTTAACATTGTGGCAATTTGCACACATGTATAGTGTCTTATTCTGTCAATTTAATGATAGCGTGCAGCTATTTAGCATATATTATATAATTCATTGCTGGATTATTTTAAAACATATTTTATTTTAATGATATTTTGCATAACAGAATGATGAAAAAAAAAAACATTGAGCTCATTCCAGACATTTTCAAAATGGTGTCATATACTCAGAATACATAATACAGGGAGCTTAAGGCGAGCCATTCTTGCACCAAGAGCGCAATCGCTACTTACTCACACAAGTACCACTAATGACAAACCACAGACATTTAAACACACATTTAACCCACAGATCAACACTTAGGACAGAAACAAAAGACAGCCCACAGACTGTACTTAAACCAAACCATTTGTAAATACTAGTTGTAAGTCATATTCACTAGATTTGGCTGGCAGAACACCAGGAAAAAAACGCTCTGCATATCACCACTTATGAATGCTACTAAGTGCACAGACCAGGATCCTTTCTACGTACATATTTAGTTCCTCGGGGTACTAGTCACCAAGGAAGAAATACGTTTTTATACCTAAACCTAGTTAAGTATCCCCTCTAGGGGAGCCGGCTAATTCAATACAAGTTCCAAAGCGTACCTACAAGATAGCAACACATTCTACGATGTGTGCTAAGAACAGGCATGCCAAAAATATTGCAGCATATACAATATTATACACAAAGTAGCACTTAACTCAAAGTGTGCCGTTCAAGTTTACAAATGTTTCTCATTACCTGCCTACATAAACTGCAGTTTACATATTTCCTGATTCCTAATATTAGCCAATTTCAATACAAATCCAAAAAACGTCGCAACAAACGACCTTACCAAGCACAATAAATCTCCAACCTCAGTGCCAAGTTCTGAGTGACCAAACGGTCATTTTTAGAATACTCACGCCAAAAATGTTCTCAGTCAGGAGTGGTAAGCAGTTGGAGGAGTCAAATCTGGAAGACCAGAAATATACTGGGCTGCAGAGACAGAATCTTAGTTTTAGCATACCTTTTTTACTAGAATCCTGTTCTGTCCTCCTCAGTAGATTCCTGTCTCCCATCAAGATCACTCCCTTGGATAGCCATTTCTCTGATGAGCCTCACAGAGGGCACCAATTGTAGAAATCAAAACCTTCTCAGGGGCTTCACTGATACACCTGGTCATTTTAAACCAACAAAGAAGAGATTGGCACAGAAGCTGTAATATAAAAGACATCTTTTTATTTAACCTCTGAAGAGGGAAAAAATGCGTCATACAGTATTCTCAAATCACTGTATGAGACATTTTCTAAGGAGTACAGAGAACAGAGGCTGTATATACCCACATAGGGGCTTAAAAAAGGCCGGTACAAGTACACATGAGAAGAGTTATGCACATAGATGGTCATACAGAAACTGCACATTCGACAAGTAGGAGGAGTAATAAGTTGCTGACATCTGTTAGAACAGCCTGACCGTTCTATATTAGGAACAGGTGCTTTCTACTAGCTAGGCCCTTCTGAGCATGTGCAAGACTCTGGGAGAGGGAAACAGCAAATGGCCAGCACATAGCTAACTAAAATGGCTGCCAAGTACAAAATGGCTTTCAGCTCATGCTAAGAGCTTAATGCAATTTTCAACACCACCAGGTCGCGGGTGTCCCGCGTCACGTCCGGTGCGCTGGGCAGGGTGAGGGGTACATATGTCCCCGCCCCCTTTTCTGCCTCTTTGAGCACCGGACGCGCCACGGACACCACGTTCCCCACACGCTCTCCCACCCTACCGCTTACCCGGCGTGTTGGCAGTGGGAAGCATGGCTAGGACTTTGTAATGTTGTACTTATTCATTGCAGTCGGAGTTACAGGGCGATCTGGAAGCATATGGGTACAGAACGCTACCTCTGCGCGGCACATAGGGGTGCCAGAGCCGAACCCCAGGAGCCTCATGGGAGGTTCACGGAATCTATGTCGGAGCCCCGTTAGTCCTTCGGGCGGTTGTGGGCCTCAGCAACCGGGGGCTTGCCTAGCTACGCTCCGCCCCGAAAGGGGCGTGAGTATAAAGGACCAAGGGTGGTCAGGTGATCCGGGAAGGGGATCACCAGAAGGTGCAGTACAAAGTGGTTCGCCACGGTGCTGCTAGGCTCATCAGGCGGGCAGGTGGCGAGAAGGCTGCCTGTCCTTGGATCACCCGTAAGCTAACCCACCAGATTACATAACTTTGAGAAAACAGAGGTATTGTTCTTCGACAAGATCCAGCCACCTGCAGCTGATCTGTGGTGGCCACCGGAAATGGGCACCCCGCCCGTTCCAGCAGGCACAGTAAAAAATTTGGGAGTAAAGTGGGAGGCTGATCTCTCCTTTTCGGTGCAGATACAGCAAGTGACAGCTGCCAGTTTCAGCAAGCTAAGATACCTGCGAAAATGTGTACATTTGATGCCGGAAGACTCCCGCCGGGTCATAGTTCATGCCACGGTGAAATCTAGGCTGGACTATACCAACGGCCTATACCTGGGTTTGCCAGCGTACCTAATCAAAAAACTACAGATGATACAGAATGCGGCTTCATTCGTCATTATATCTCTCCGCATATCAAAGAGCTGCACTGGCTACCCGTGAAAAAAAGAATTGAATTCAAAGCCCTAACCCTAGCATTCCGGTCATTTCATGGGAGGTGCCCCAGTTATCTGAGACAACGTTTACGCATCTACAAACAGAATCGTGCCTTGAGGTCTAACTCTAAAAATCTGCTTTGTATTCCGCAAGTTAGGAAAGCCCACCTCATCGGCAGATCGTTTACAGTGGGGGCATCCAAGTTATGGAATTCCTTGCCCAACCACCTACGTCTGTTTAAGTCTGAACCACTGTTTAGGAAAGCTGTAAAAACATGGTTTTTTAGTTCAGTTTACACTGCTCTCAGAACCCGGACATGACACTGTCTGCTACTCGCTGCCGATTGTTTTTTTTAGCTCCGGGACACTTCTGCTGGAGGTAACTGTTCGCACTCTACAAATGGCTATATTATTATTATTATGGTATGTTGCATGACAATTTGCGTGTTTCAACTTGATAATCATCAAGTAGACCAAATAGATTATCTAGGAGTGATGAAAGGGATCAAGTAGTTTGGTCCTGAAGAAAAGCCTTAGGGGAAGGCTTGAAATATATAGACGAGGGAGAAAAACACCTATTATAGTGTAATTTCCTTCCCCCCTTTTTTAACAATACCTGCCACAGGAATTAATAAAGTTTAGGTTCCCTGTAGCCAGGTATTTTTTAACCCACACCATTTTGTTTACTCTTCCACCCTCACAATAGTATATCACCTCATAAAGTGCTCCCACGTCTTCGTCCGTCATGGCACGCCCCATCCCACAGCGAGAAGAACCCGATGATGAAGCATGCCACCAAGGGACCTTTTGGTGAGGTTAGGGTTATTTTAAGAAAACGTATTGTTTTCCCCGATTTGAACAACAACTACTGGAAGGATAGTCGCTTTTGAAGAGCGCGGTGGACTTCATTTGTTTCATCAAAGACTGCAGGCTCCACCTCTTTTCTTGATGTGACAAATGTTTAGAAACCATGAATGATTCTAAAAAAGTAAACAATAGGATAAGTCCCAAAAAATTCAAAGAACATCGTCTCATGACTATATAACATCTATTTGAAGAGTCCATACATCATCTATATAGGGTTGTATCTGGTCCAACAATGATCTTGAACTCTTATCCTGATGTTTGATTCAGGTTTTGCGCTACAAAACAGAGACATATAATTAGGGCGGGTAGAAAAAACAGCATTGGAATAATAATCGCTTCTTTGTCTTTAATAATATCAGGACTCACTTTCACCATTGGATAGGAGAATGTGCAATTTCTTTATAAGACAGAGCTTCATAATATGTATGTTTAAAGCATTTTTACAACAGATCTCAATGCATGTTCTCTTGGTTTGCAGTAGAATGTTTTAAATAAGCGAACTTTGACCCTGTCACCAGGAAGGTCGCTCCCCCCATCTGCCACGCAGCCCCCTGTGGGTTGAACCTCCGTTGCCGTTTTTGACGCCTGACTGCCCGCTCCCTTTTTTATTCTGTGCCCCTGTGTTTTGCTTTCTGTACCCCTGTGCTGTGTTGTCCCTCTCCCGCCGTCTTTTCCCACTGTTTTTTCCCTGGGTTTTCCCCAGGTTTTTCCCGGGTTTTCCCCCGCCGCTGAGCCCCTGTGGCCCCGCCCCCTTCACTCCCATTGGCCGCCCCGCTCCCACCTCCCAGCTGCTCCTCCCTCCCTCTGCCCTCATATGAGGCCGCGAAGTGGCCGCGCAGCTGACGCTCGCAGCGGGCGTGTCGCTGGCGTGCTGAGGGTGCGCCTAAGGCAAGCCCGTCTGTGCCCGTCCGTGCCTGGACCACACCCAGCACCAGAACCCCTGGACCCCGCACACCCCGCAACGCCAGACTGCACTACGACGCAAGCACCCTCCATGCACTCAACACCAGACGAGACCACTCCTGCTACCGGGCCACCCCGAAACGCACCCAGGGGCCTTTCACCTGCCGGAACTGCAGATTCACCAGCATCCAACCCTCCACACCACCAGCCAGAGAACCCAACCACCTCCGCTGCATCCTCCTCAACACCCGCTCCGCTCGCAAGGATGCCATCGAACTCTGGGACGTCCTAGACTCCACCGCCCCCGACGTCGCCTTCCTGGCAGAGACCTGGCTGAATGCCACCTCAGCACCAGACATCGCCATAGCCATCCCACAGGGCTACAAGATCTCCCACAGAGACCGCACCAACGGAGTGGGAGGAGGAATCGCCATCATCCACAAAGACTCCATCAAAATCTCAACGAACACCGATGACACGCTCACCAGCGCCGAGCACATGCACTTTCAGATCCACACCGACCCCAACACCACCCTCAAAGGAACTCTCATCTACAGACCTCCCGGACCCCGCCCACAGTTCAGTGACACCATCGCCGACCTCATCAGCACCCACCCCCTCGCTTCCACTGACTACATCCTCCTCGGGGACCTGAACTTCCACCTCGAGAACAACAACTACGCCAACTCCACCGCCCTGATCGCCAACCTCGCCAACCTCGGATTCAAACAGCTCGTAACGACAGCTACTCATGCCGCTGGACACACGCTCGACCCAATCTTCTCCGCAAGCCCCCATGTCTCCTTCAACCACACCACCGAACCACACTGGACCGACCACAGATGCGTCCATTTCACCTTCAGAAAACCCACCACACACCACCGCACCCAACAGCTACCACGCCGCTGCTGAGGCAAGGTCACCGAGGACCAACTGACTACAACGCACACAACACCAAAGAGCTCTTCAGCATCGTGAAAGAACTCTCCAACCCCAGCTCCAACACCAACGACATCCCGCCATCTCAAGACCTGTGCGATTCCCTGGCCACCTTCTTCCACCGCAAGATCACTGACATCCACGACAGCTTCAACTCCGACCCCCCCGCACCCACCACCGAGTCCACCACCCCTGCGACTACCACTCGCACCAGTCGCCTGACCGTCTGGTCCAGCGTCAGCGACGAAGACACCATCAAAACCATGAAGTCCATCCACTCCGGATCCTCATCGGACCCCTGCCCTCACCACGTCTTCAACAAAGCCAGCGCAACCATCGCGCCCCACCTCCGGAAAACAATCAACTGTTCCTTTGAGACAGCAACCTTCCCAGAAAGCTGGAAGCACGCCGAGATCAGCGCCCTTCTGAAGAAGCCCAAGGCGGACCCCAAGGACCTCAAGAACTTCCGTCCCATCTCCCTGCTCCGTTTCCTGGCAAAAGTGACCAAGAAGATTGTCAACAAACAGCTGACCCGCTACCTCGAAGTTAACAACATCCTGGACCCTTCCCTATCCGGTTTTCGCAGCAACCACAGCACCGAGACCGCCCTCATCGCCACCATCGATGACATCTGGACCCTGATGGACAAAGGAGAAACAGCCGCCCTCATCCTCCTGGACCTATCAGCAGCCTTTGACACGGTCTGCCACCGCACCCTATCAGCACGCCTCCATGACTCCGGTATCCAATAGAAGGCCCTGGCCTGGACCACATCCTTCCTCTCCGGCAGAACTCAGAGCGTCCGCCTCCCACCCTTCCGCTCCAAAACCACTGAGATCATCTGCGGCGTCCCACAGGGATCCTCCCTCAGCCCGACGCTGTTCAATATCTACATGGCCCCCCTCGCCCACGTCGCACGACAACACAACCTCAACATCATCTCCTACGCCGACGACACCCAGCTGATCATATCCCTCACCGAAGATCCCCACACCGCCAAAGCTAACCTCCAGAGGAATGAAGGCCATAGCCGACTGGATGAAGGACAGCAGACTGAAGCTGAACTCAGACAAGACGGAGGTCTACATGGCCCCCCTCGACCACGTCGCACGACAACACAACCGCATTATCATCTCCTACGCCGACGACACCCAGCTGATCATATCCCTCACCGAAGATCCCCACACCGCCAAAGCTAACCTCCACAGAGGAATGAAGGCCGTAGCCGACTGGATGAAGGACAGCAGACTGAAGCTGAACTCAGACAAGACGGAGGTCCTCATTCTCGGACCCACCCCATCAGCCTGGGACGACTCTTGGTGGCCCACGTCACTAGGCATAGCCCCGGAACCCTCGGACCATGCACGCAACCTGGGGGTCATCCTCGACTCCACTCTCTCCATGACCAGGCAAGTCAATGCCGTCTCCGCGTCCTGCTTCAACACCCTCCGTATGCTCCGCAGGATCTTCAAATGGATCCTCCGCGACACGAGAAAAACCGTTACCCAGGCCCTCATCACCAACAGACTCGACTACGGGAACGCCCTCTACTCAGGAACTACAAACAAGCTCCTTAGAGGACTTCAACGCATCCAGAATAGGGGTGGGCGGAATTTGCGTAATTGCGTTACGCAAATCTCCGCGAAACGGTAAAAAAATCTCAGCGAACACGCAGAAATTCCGCGAACACGCGGAATTGCTTGTTCGCGATGCTTTTTTCCTGTTCGCAATTGCTGTTTGCGTGCTCGAGGAGAAATATCCCGCGAACATGCATTTTGAGAACGCGAACAAGCACACATTTCGCGAAATCGCGGAAAGCAGACTTTTGAGCAATTTTGCGTTCTCCGCGGAACGCGAAATTCCGCAAATTCCGCGAGCGGAATGGAATTTGCCGCCCAGGCCTAATCCAGAATGCCTCGGCCCGACTCATCCTCGACATCCCCCGCCGCAGCCACATCACACTCCACCTGAGAGGCCTGCACTGGCTCCCCGTCAACAAAAGGATCACCTTCAAGCTCCTGATCCATGCACACAAAGCACTGCACAACACCGGACCCACCTACCTCAACAACCAACTCAGCTTCCACCACCCACCCGAAGCCTCCGCTCAGCCAACCTCGCCCTCGCCACAGTCCCCCGCATCCGAAAAACCACCGCCGGTGACAGATCGTTCTCCTACCTCGCCGCCAAGACCTGGAACACTCTCCCCACCATCCTACGACAGACCCAGGACCAGCTGGCCTTCAGAAGACTCCTCAAGACCTGGCTCTTCGACCAGTAACACCCCCCCCTCCCCAGCGCCTTGAGACCATCGCGGGTATGTAGCGCGCTTTACAAATGCAGTGATTGATTGATTGAATGTTGACACCGTAGGTCAAATGCTTTAAGAATACCATCTTACCTGGTGCCTGCCCAGAATCCTTCAGAAGCCATCACACCCCTCAATTGATTAACTCCAAACTGAACTGTCTCCACATCTATCTAGAGACATAACATATTCAACCCTTTTCCCGAAATAGAAGTGGCAGAAACAGGAGCATAGGGCATAGGCAAAGCTATCGATATTTGAGGAGCCTCCATTCTTAGATCATTGTCTACTTCCAAATATTTCCTAAGACACCTCACTACACAAAGCTTGGGATCTGAGGAAAAATATGGTAAATGTATAAAAGCAGAAGAATATTTTGTGTGCCTAATGATAATAACAAAATGTTTACCATCTTTGCTAAATTACATTCCCTTAGCATTTAGAGTTTTAATGTCTGAAACTCTCCTAAATGATATGAAACATACTACCATTACATGTTTGGCAGATAAAAGTTCCATTGTCAAACCATCATTGTCCACCCAAGATTCAATCAAGATTAGTACACTGTTGAATTCCCACATAAATAATTATCTCAATTTGAGGGGATTCATAAACTTTTATTCCTGGCATCAACCTACATACCAGTGGATGATCTCCTATGGGTTTGATGTCGAGCTTCTCATGACCCTCAAAGATACCCGATCTATACCTATTAATGGTCCTATAAGATTTTTGACCCAGTGCTAGAGAAGCTTAAAAAGTTAAGATTGCCCGTTATGTCCACTGAAACTGGATTCTTATCACTTTCTAGACACCAGTTGTACCAAGATCGCCAAGCTGATTTATATGCCTTGAGTGTGCCACAGGCCCATGAAGCATTGATGTAGCTTGAGGCTACCTCTGAAAGTCCTGACATGTGTGTGAATGAACTGAAAGTATCCAAGAAACCAATTCCAATTTCCTTTGGACCGCTAGGCTGTGAAGCTGCCTCTGAGGTCTCCTGGGCATATTAGGGAAAAGGAGCAGTTGAGTCAGAAAATATGCAAATAGTTATAACAGGATCAGGTACCAAGGTTGAGTTTTCCATAGTTGTGTGACAACAACCATCCTTGTCAATTGGTGACAAATTTGAGCTAAACACCTGGATAGCATTATAAACAGGGGGAAAAGCAAACTGAATTACTCCCGACCAGCCTTAAAGAAATGCATTTGTAGTGACTGCTTCCAGTTCAAGTCTTCAGCTGAAAAATCTGGTTAGCTGAGTTGTCAACCTGAAGGTGAAGAGAGCTATACCAAAATATCCATATATTCTTTTTAGCTAGTCAAAAATGAAGATGTCTAATTTCCAGTAGCTTCTGTTGAATAGTTTCCTCAAATATCAATCTGCTTATGTATTGGACTGACCTGGCAGATGTTCTGCCTTCAGAAATATATCCTAGTGAAGGCAGTTGTAGGAAAGTTGAGTATTATGCAGTAAGGCTGGTTAGGCTTCACTATGCAATACCTTCACAATGCCCCAAAATAGGTCCTTTGGAGTCCCACCAATAAATCCCTGGCTCAGTCCTGGTAGAGTGGCACAGATCAGCCAGGCTTTATTAGAGGAACGTGTGTTAAGCATTTCAGAGTTCAAACATATACGATAAGTAATTGACATGAAAGAAACCCAACACCAATTAAAAAAAACAACACATATTTATATATAAATTTAGACATCAAAACAAAGAAGACAATTAGATGAATATAACCAGAGTTCTAGATTTTAGAAGGAAAATAAATCAGTGTAAATCAATACTGCAAACTTTAACATTGCTGTCAATGGTAAAAAGCACTGGTGATAATTGGTCACTTGCAGGTCGAGTTGCGTGGAACCCACGGGCGGTAAGGTGAGCGAGTCTCAGGATAGGCCCACAACTGTCAGTTGAATTTTACCTGGCTTGTAGGGCCTGGGTGCAGAGATGATCTGGCTGTCCCTGGTGCTGAAGTTGGAGCCACAGGGGAGCCGGTTTTACCACTTAGACAGTGCTGGTAAGGAAACGGATGCAAAAAGTCGATAATGGTGTCACTGAGGTGGCCGGTTGGGGAAACATCCATTACAATGCAGTCATTACATCGCACTGCTTTTACAATGCAACTGTTACAACGCAAATGCCTTTACATTGCATGCCATTACAGCGCATGCCATTACAACGCATGTCACTACAATGCATTCCATTACAATGCAAACCATTACAACGCATGGCATTACAACCCATTATAAGGTAAGTAATGGAGATTTGTTTGTTTAAGGGTGGTTCTGGATTTTGGGGTAGATAGTAATAGTAATTTTCTACCCTTACACTATCCAACACTTTCCCTACTGTTGCACTCACTGGAGTGAGAATAGTAATTTTACCCCTACACTATCCAACACTTACCCTACTGTTGCCCTAAAAGTATTATGCGCCGTAATGGTATGCATTGTAATGGAATGCATTGTAGTGACATGCGTTGTAATGGCATGCGCTGTAATGGCATGCAATGTAAAGGCATTTGCGTTGTAACAGTTGCATTGTAAAAGCAGTGCGATGTAATGACTGTATGCGTTGTAATGGAATGCGTTGTAATAGTAGTTATTAAAAATGCGCTGCAACAGCGTGAGTTGTAAAATCATGCGATGTAATGGTAGTTGCGATGTAAAAACCGCATTGTAAAAGCATGCCTTGTTATTGTTTGCATTGTAACGTCATTTATTAGGTTGGTTGAAGGTGCTGCGGTGTTTCTTCATGTTGTAGCATCAAGTGAAGGTTATGGTAACCAAACTGGCCACCAACAACTCTTTGCAGCGGTACGGTCAGCATGAAGGTATGGAGGTCAGTGAGAAAACGGTAGCCTATTGAAATGTGCTGGAGGTCAGGACTACATTTACCACAATCCACAGGAGCATCTACTTTTGGAGGGCCCAATGGACAGCGAAACTTTGGTTCCCAGAGCATATTTTTACCTGCAGGCTGTAGAAACTAGTGTCACTAGTTTTAAGGAGTCTGGACTTGCCTTTGGCTGGAGGGGTAATAATCATACAAAAAGGGCACTTTTCTACATGACCCCCCTCCCCCAGCTGAAAGGTGATGAGCAACTAACCTATATCCTGGGAGTTCTCATCTTCTAAGTGGAAAAACCTGGAAAAATCATCTGTATTGGCACCGCCAGTCCCATTTCTGTGTTCCACTGAAAAGTCCATACCCTGTAGGGAAAAGGACCACCTCAACAACTTGGGGTTCTCTAATCTAATCATCATCAGCCATCTGAGAGGAATGTGGTTGGTGTGAACCTTGAAATGAGTCCCAAACAAGTCTGGTCTCAGTTTCTTAAGGAACTGAACCACAGTAATGACTTCCATCTCAATGACACTCCAGTACTATACTCTAGGGAGGAGTCACCTGCTGATATAGGCAACTGGTTGATCCTGGCCCTCATCATTTGTTTGTGACACTGTCCAAATCCCATGTTTCAAAGCACCTGTTTGCACAATAAACTAATTTCTATAGTCTGGTGCGTGCAGGACATGTGCTGAGCAAATAGCCTCTATCAGAGTGTCAAAGGTCTTTTGGCACCCTGTATTACAGATGACCTTCTCAGGATGCTTAATCAAGGTAAATTCAGTGAGTGGGGCCACAATGGTACCATACCCTGGCGCAAACATGCAGTAGTACTCAGTCAAGCTGAGAAAAGCCCAGACTTGTTCTGAGTCTCGGGAGCCTCCAACTCCAGAATGGTCTGGATTTTGGGTTGGAGAGGTTGAACTTGGCTTCCGCCTACAAGGTGTCCCTAGTAAACAACAGAACGCTGCTCTAGCTGGCACTTACTGGCCTTAATAGTTAGTCCTGCTTTCCGCAGTTCCTGTAAAACATTCCCTTAGTTGGACCAGGTGATCCTCTCAGGTGGAACTAAATACAATAGTATTATCCAGATATGCTGCACTCAAGTTGTCCAGCCAAAAGGCATCACTTTAAACTGAAAGTGGTATTCAGGGGTTGAAAAGTCTGATCTCTCAATTGCTCCATGTGTTAGTTAAATCTGCCTATCCCCTGATTTTAAATCAAAGGTACTCAAACATTTGTCTACATCAAGCTTATCAATAAGCTCATCTGCTCTTGGTATGGGGTGTGCATCAGTTCTAGTTACTGCATCATTTGTATCCCCTCTAATCCACACAAAACCTCATCTTTGGTTTTTCCACCCTTTAAGTGAGGTTTTGGGATCAGTACCACTGGGCTACTCCAGAGACTGCCAGAGAATGCAATCAGCCCTCATTTGGTGGAATTCGCTGCTGTCTGAATGTTAAATGATTTGCCGTTACAGTATCCAGAAGAATTGGTTTACTTCGAAGGACTGAGCATGTTGCAAACTATTTTACGTAAACTTTTAATTTGTGTACATAACAATGGCTTACTCTATCATGGAGATTTTTTATGACAATTACTTGAAAAGTTGTTGCTAAATAATGTGACTTGTTCGCAGTAATTCAGTACGTATTTTCTTGAGTTGTGTAAGAGAGAGAGAAAGAATCTGGAATTTTTCAGGAGAGAGAATGTCCCGGTTATGGAGGAAATAATAATTGATGATTCTTCATCTTTGAAATTAAAAGGACTATTGAAGACCAGAGTGCTTAATCATTTTCTTTTCTTCTCGCTTCTTCTAACAGGGGTCCTTTGAGTCCTGGGTGTGGTTCAAGGAGATGGAAGGTAGTAATAACAAGATCAGAAAGATAACTCTTGCATTGCAGTATTAATTCGGAACGGTAGAGAAATACTGAAATACTTGGTCTCTCTCTTTGGTCAAAGGTCAACCTCTGGTTATTTTCTTACTTTCTTTTACAGGTCATATATATATATATATATGTATATATATATATATGTGTATCTATATATATGTATATATATATATATGTGTGTGTATATATATGTGTGTGTGTATATATTTATATATATATACACACACATATATGGTGAGCTGCTCAGAGCAAAAAGGAACTGCAATACTGAAACAGCTTATCAACTGGAGAGCACCTGTATGGTGGAACGCTTCAGAGCCAGAGGTTATCCCAGTTGGGTATTGAACAAAGCTAAAGGCAGAGCTGACAGGGTAGATAGGGATGCTATCCTTTCCAATGTATTACAGGAAACAGTGGTCCCTGAAAGCAAAACGATAGAGCAAAAAATGAATATAGTCAAAATTGAAACTATATTATAGCCAATGTCCAGCCGGGCATGGCAACTTTAATAAGTAGAAGTTCTTAACAGTGAACCAGAAAATGCAAGTAGAATTTCGGTGGGACACAAGCCTGTATCTTATGACTTACATATCAAGTTGACAAAAAAATGATAAAACACATTCAGGCAATTACATTGATGTTTCTTTTTTGAAATAATGGATAGCGAAACATCTGGTATTCAGATTGCCACCTTCACACTATATTTCATACAGCAGTATTAAGGTGTAGGGTGGGCAACAGAGTCGACGGCGTTTCGATCCTTATGAGAGAGATACAGGATCATCATCAGGACTAAATTAGTTAAATTGCCCTTATTTAGAATGCCTCATGTTGCCATGGAGGCAACGGAGGAGGTGCCGATTCGCGATCTGGCAACGTTGCGTGAAAGTTATAAGTTAAGGTAGGAACAATGCCTACGGAAAACTACTTCCAGAAAGAAGGACACGGATAGGTCTCAATAAGCTGGAAGAAATGGGTTCCGTGGCCACGCAGTGTGTTCGGACGATGCCGGATCACAGTTGATCCGGCATCGTCCGAACACACTGCCCTTGTTCCTCTTTTGATATCCTTTCCAATGTAACCTTTACCACAGCTGCAGATGATACTGAGACCAGGATTATTCTGACGTATAGTGCAGATTCTCGGAAAATACAAGGTATTCTAAACAAGAACTGGGATATCCTCAAAACAGATACTGTCATTGGTGATCTCATTCCCAACAGACCCAGTATCACTTACAGAAAGGGGAGGAATTTTAGAGATCACTTACTGCACAATGATGTCACTAGGTACCCCCAGAGACAGGAACATGGCCTGCAAGGATTTTTTCCATGTGGCCATTGTAAGGCCTGTAGAAACAGCCATTTCTGTAAGAAGGTCAATTGCAATGGGGTATATAAAGAAATCACCCAATTTCTCACCTGCAGCTCTACTTTCGTAATCTACGGGATTGAATGTCCATGCAGGTTGTGGTACATTGGTAGCACAACCCTCATGGCGAAGAAGCGGGTATTGGAACACTACCGTGTCATTACACACTCTGATGAAAAATATGCTGTGGCTCGCCATTTTAATGAGAGACATTTCTCTAATCCTGGTCTCTTGAGATTTTTCATTTTAGAACAAATTCTAAATAATCCCAGGGGTGGTGACAGAGTTTTGAAATTAAGACAGAGAGAATCCAAATACATCGTGGATTTTCAGACCAAACACCCTGGGGGATTGAATCAGGACGAGGAGATGGCAGTACATCAGAAATAATGTACCACTACATATGACCCACTTGCCATCCTAGGTCTACGTTCAGCCCATGGTTCTAATATATTCTCTCTACCAGTCGGGTTCTTTTACTTGATGTGTTCTTTTATTTGATTTATTGATATTGGGATCAGGATTGTATTATGATTATGCTTGTTGTTGTCTGTTCTTCGTCTTTTTCCTCCATGTAACCAATACATTAGGATCAGAAACAATAGCACTGTCTTTTAAGAGTTGCTAATCTGGTATTTTAATATATTAAGAGCTGTTTTTTGTTTCTCTTCATTTACAGGAGGGAAGGAAGGAGCCCAACCACCAACGAGCACTATCACGGGCATCCTACCCTTTCCCCCGCTCTTTCACTTCATATGGATGAAGTTCACTTTCTTGGGGTATTGTTATTTGTAACATGTACACTGATGTCAATGTTTTCAGCGGACATCCTGTCTCAATTGGGTATTGGCTTATTGGCACTTGCCATTTTTTGTCTTTACGATGTACGGAATATTTTTTCAAATATCTCAAGATTATGCCTGCACTTTTGCAATGCTCCTACATGTTGGTTTGGCAATTTTAGACATGGAGCACAGGTGATATTTATATATATTCGCTTTTACACTACTGCCCACAAGAGTATACATAGTGACTCTAGACGTATTCTCGTTGATTTTGTCCTGTATACTCTTCATTGTATTACAAGATGTCTGTCATGTTGGCTACACGATCAGTGTAATGCAGTATGTTGTCCCTCTTTACTCTTCAACCCAGAAAACTTTAATTACTGTTCACGCACTGTTGTTTCCTTACGTGATCAAGACTCCGCAACTTTCTTGTGTAATGTTAATTGAAACATGTACACTGATGTTAATGGTTTTAGCGGACAACCTGTCTCTTTTGGGCTTACTGGCACTTGCCATTATGGTGCCGATTACGATCCTGTAAAAACCGGGTACGAACCGTCGGACGGAGCATATTCTCCGTCCGACGCGTACCCGGTCGTAACAATATACAAACATGGAATTACGATTCGCACGGAAACTCAATTTCCGTACTAATCGTACAAAACCCCGACCGACGAAAATAAACATACAAATGCGATCCGGGAAAGCGCCGGCGTGACGTCGGGAAGCACGCAGCCTGCCATTCACGAAACAGGAATTACGATTCGCACCGACGTCATCCCGCACAGAGAATATTTTCCGGCTGCCAAAAACTGCCGGGAAATCAGTACGACACGAACAAGGAGTACCTGTACGCGACGGACAGACATGGACCCGAACCTACGTGTCATCCCGGCCCTCATAGCAGTCGACCTCCTCTACAGGTTACGACGCAGACGCCGCAGAAGGTCAGAACAACAAAGGGAGGGGGGAAAGGGGGGGGCAGGAGCAGGGGCAGGCCACAAAACCCCCACCAAAGTCACACAGCACACATGCCCTGGACATACCTGACCCCCAGGCCCTGGTCACTACGAGGGGGTGGGGGCGTGTCCAGCAAAGCCAGCGTCCGCCACAACAGAAGTGCCTGACGACGCGAAGCGGCAACACAACAATACAGGTACGTCCCGTACCCACGCCTTAAGAGCGTGGGTACGAGTCGTACCACGCCCACACCTACGTCACCCCAACAATGGCAGGACGGCTGTACCCACGTGGCAAAGGCCTGGGTACGGCCCGCACAAGCATTCCACAGCGTGGGTACGGATATGTACGGACCGTACCCCCACCCACGTATGCATGGAGCGTACCCCCACCCCAACCGTGTATGTACGTACCGTACCCCCACCTCATATGCATGGAGCGTACCCCAACCCCAACAGTGTAAGTACGACCCGTACCCCACCCACGTACGTATGGAGCGTACTCCCACCCCAACAGTGTAAGTACGACCCGTACCCCACCCTCGGATGTATGGAGCATACTCCCACCCCAACAGTGTAAGTACGACCCGTACCCCCACCCGCGTATGCATGGAGCGTACCGCCACCCTAACCGTGTATGTACGTCACGTACCCCCACCTCGTATGCATGGAGCGTACCCCAACCCCAACAGTGTAAGTACGACCCGTACCCTCACCAGCGTATGCATGGAGCGTACCCCCACCCCAACCGTGTATGTACGTACCGTACCCCCACCCCAACCGTGTATGTACGACCCGTACCCCCACCTCGTATGCATGGAGCGTACCCCAACCCCAACAGTGTAAGTACGACCCATACTCTCACCAGCGTATGCATGGAGCGTACCCCCACCCCAACCGTGTATGTACGTACCGTACCCCCACCTCATATGCATGGAGCGTACCCCAACCCCAACAGTGTAAGTACGACCCGTACCCCACCCGCGTACGTATGGAGCGTACTCCCACCCCAACAGTGTAAGTACGACCCGTACCCCACCCTCGGATGTATGGAGCATACTCCCACCCCAACAGTGTAAGTACGACCCGTACCCCCACCCGCGTATGCATGGAGCGTACCGCCACCCTAACCGTGTATGTACGTCACGTACCCCCACCTCGTATGCATGGAGCGTACCCCAACCCCAACAGTGTAAGTACGACCCGTACCCCATCTGCGGACGTATGGAGCGTACTCCCACCCCAACAGTGTAAGTACGACCCGTACCCCCACCCGCGTATGCATGGAGCGTACCCCCACCCCAACCGTGTATGTACGACACGTACCCCCACCTCGTATGCATGGAGCGTACCCCAACCCCAACAGTGTAAGTACGACCCGTACCCCCCCGCGTACATATGGAGCGTACTCCCACCCCAACAGTGTAAGTACGACCCGTACCCCACCCGCGGACGTATGGAGCGTACTCCCACCCCAACAGTGTAAGTACGACCCGTACCCCCACCCGCGTATTCATGGAGCGTGCCCCCACCCCAACCGTGTATGTACGACACGTACCCCCACCTCGTATGCATGGAGCATACCCCAACCCCAACAGTGTAAGTACGACCCGTACCCCACCCGCGTACGTATGGAGCGTACTCCCACCCCAACAGTGTAAGTACGATCCGTACTAGGCCTGGGCGGCAAATTCCGTTCCGTTCGCGGAATTTGCGGAATTTGGGTAATTTCGCGTTCCGCGGAGAACGCGAAATTGCCCAAAAATCTACGTTCCGCGACTTCGCGAAATTTTTTGCTTGTTCGCGTTCTCAATATGCGTGTTCGCGAGATATTTCACCCCGAGCACGCAAACAGCGATCGCGAACAGGAAAAAAGTATCGCGAACAAGCAATTCCGCGTGTTCGCGGAATTTCTGCGTGTTCGCGGAGATTTTTTACCGTTTCGCGGAGATTTGCGTAACGCGATTGCGCAAATTCCGCCCACCCCTAATCCGTACCCTCACCCGCGGACGTATGGAGCGTACCCCCACCCCAACAGTGTAAGTACGACCCGTACCCTCACCCGCGGACGTATGGAGCGTACCCCCACCCCAACCGTGTATGTACGACACGTACCCTCACCCGCGTACGTATACGTCCCACCCCAACAGTGTAAGTACGACCCGTACCCTCACCCGCGTACGTATGGAGCGTACTCCCACCCCAACAGTGTAAGTACGACCCGTACCCTCACCCGCGGATGTATGGAGCGTACCCCCACCCCAACAGTGTAAGTACGACCCGTACCCTCACCCGCGGACGTATGGGGCGTACCCCCACCCCAACCATGTATGTACGACACGTACCCTCACCCGCGTAGTATACGTCCCACCCCAACAGTGTAAGTACGACCCTTACCCTCACCCGCGTTCGTATGGAGCGTACTCCCACCCCAACAGTGTAAGTACGACCCGTACCCCCATGGAGCGAACCCACACACGTGTATTTTCTAAGCGTACATATTGTTAAATAGAAGGGGTGTGTGCAGAGTCGTCCCAGCAGTGCCCAGACACAGGAGGGGTGTGTGCAGAGTCCTCCCAGCAGTGCCCAGACACAGGAGGGGTGGGTGCCTAACACTCACAGCAGTGCCCAGACACAGGAGGGGTGGGTGCCTAACACTCACAGCAGTGCCCAGACATAAGAGGGGTGTGTGCAGAGTCCTCCCAGCAGTGCCCAGACACAGGAGGGGTGGGTGCCTAACACTCACAGCAGTGCCCAGACACAGGAGGGGTGGGTGCAGAGTCCTCCCAGCAGTGCCCAGACACAGGAGGGGTGGGTGCCTAACACTCACAGCAGTGCCCAGACACAGGAGGGGTGGGTGCAGAGTCCTCCCAGCAGTGCCCAGACACAGGAGGGGTGTGTGCCTATCACTCCCAGCAGTGCCCAGACATAAGAGGGGTGTGTGCAGAGTCCTCCCAGCAGTGCCCAGACACAGGAGGGGTGTGTGAATAACACTCCCAGCAGTGCCCAGACACAGGAAGGGTGGGTGCAGAGTCCTCCCAGCAGTGCCCAGTCACAAGAGGTGTGTGTGCAGAGTCCTCCCAGCAGTGCCCAGACACAGGAGGGGTGGGTGCCTAACACTCCCAGCAGTGTCCAGAGACAGGAGGGGTGTGTGCAGAGTCCTCCCAGCAGTGCCCAGACACAGGAGGGGTGTGTGCAGAGTCCTCCCAGCAGTGCCCAGACACAGGAGGGGTGGGTGCAGAGTCCTCCCAGCAGTGCCCAGACACAGGAGGGGTGGGTGCAGAGTCCTCCCAGCAGTGCCCAGAAAGGGTGCAGAGGCCCCCAGCAGTGCCCATGGAAAGAAAAAGGGTGGAGTACCCACAGATCCAATGGCCACAATTGTCAGTCAGGTGCACAAAGACCCTGCAGTACATGTACCACATGTGTGCGAGGCTGGGAGTATACGCATGCATAGCGCAGAAAAGAAAACATGTCCACATGAAGTCATGTCAATAGTCCACATACACAAGTACAATGACTGCCAAGGATGCCACGAATGATGCAGGTTGAGACATTGCTCAGCATGCATGTGCAAAGTAGAAGGAGTCCGTCACACACCCAGCTAATGTACACACAGCTCAGCGCTAAATATTGGGAACACCCTGCATGGAAGATGTCAGGGTACACAGAGGAAGGAATACACCTTTGGACAATTTCACCATGCAGCAACTGCTTACATGAACAGAGAAACCTAGCTAACACCGTGTGATGGCACACAGATCCGAGGGTCCCCCCTATGACCAGCACACTACTACATTTCCCACACACCCAACACATGAACACCACCCAAAACCATGTAGCAGCCCCACCAACAGCAATACCAGCAAAGCAGTAGTGTTCCAAGTGGAAAAAAATAAATTGCTTTATTCAGCATGAACCAAAAAATCTAGTTTGTAGGAAGTTCAATATTTACAAAGCCCATAGGGCAGTCCAGAAGTCACAGCTGGATGGGGGACACAGTGGGATGCGTGTCCCCTAGCTTGCCTGCACAGTTAGATTCCGTCGTCTTCCACAGGGGTGAAGGCATCATGTGGGGGGGAAGAACCAGGCACCGCAGGGACAGGAGGGCGAAGGGTAGGCATCGTGGGTGCAGGGATGGAGGACTCCACCACAGGGGGTGCGGCAGGGCCAAAGGCGGAGGCCAGGATCTTGCTGCACACCTTAGCAAGGTCCTCCAGGGAATCCCCTGCACCCGAAGGAACCACAGGCCCCAAGGAGGGGGGGGTCAGAGGGATGGGTCGCAGCGCCACTGGGGGGAGGGTGTAGACAGGGGGGGACTCAACCACCCTGACCGGGGACTCCCTTGACCGCTTGCGGGGTGGTGTCACTGTGGGGCTCAGGGACAGAGCGGCCATGAAGGAGTCTTTGTGTGATATGTGGCTAGGAGAGCTGAGGGGAGGGGATTTGGAGGGAGTGGATTTGGTGGAATGCGGACTCCCACTCTGGCTGCGTGTCTTACGTTTGCCCCCCGACCCAGTGGATGTGCCTACTTCACCCTGTGTGTGCGTGCCAGGAGGTGTGCGGGTGAACTTCCCTGCTGGTGTGGTGCCTGTGTCAGTCGTGGTGGGTGCATGCTGACGTCTGGGTGTACGTGGGACAGGCATGGGAGTGGGAGGTGTGGATGGGGCAGGGGTAGGGGGTTGGACGTAGCGCTGCAGGAGACCCACTGTTGCAGTCAGTGTCGAGTCTATCGACCTCACCAAGCTGCGTTGGTCAGCCTGCGATGAATGAATGCCCTCCAAGTATGCCTCCATGTTGTTGAGGACCTGGCTGTTGCCATGGAGGACATTAAGGATCGCAGCCTGACCAATCTGCAACTGCCGCTGGATGTCCACAGACTCGGCATTGGCGGCAGCAGTGGAGACAGGGGCAGGGGGTGCGGTGCCTGGCAGGAAGGAGACATGTGGTGACCGGGCACGCTGGGAAGGGACACGAGCAAGTGGGAGGCGGCTGATGGCAATGGAGGGGGCGGGGTGCGATGTTGTGCCGCTGTGAGCTGGTGGTGCAGCCTCCGTCCACTCGGAGAGATCATCCTCGGACCCGTCGGCTTCATATTCGGTTGTGCCAGTGGACAGGTCCTCGGCCTCACTCTCCTCCGCCTCTGTACCACTCAATGTGCCAGCCACGATGTCAACGCTGGCACTGGTGCTCGGTCCCTCCGCTCCGTCTGTGCTCATGTCTCCCTCTGTGTCCCCCGACGATGCTGTGGGCAAGGTGAAGAGACAGCAATTAATCACACACCTGTATACATATGTCACATGAGTCCAATCTACATAGGTTACAGTGCACAGCCTGAAAAGAAAGATCAGTAACATCTACAAAACAAGGTACAGATGTAGGGCATGCAACACACAGTTGGTTGACCCACCATGCCAATGAAAATCCATGGAGAGCATGACACAATAGCAAATGACATGAAATGGAGTTTGACATAGGAGCCAGGCCCTGGGGACAATCCAGCACTGCATCTGCACCACACAGCGTTGCCGACAATAGGGATGAGGAGGGACCAAATCCATGAGCTTGAGGCACATGCTGCATAGGTAATACTGAAAACATGCCCAACATGACTGGCTCACTGCACCTTGAGTGTATGTCCAGCCAAACATCACACACTGGCCAGAACTAGCAAGGAGATTTCAGGTTTTGACATGTAGGCTTGCCCCGCACCAACCACCCCCTACATGAGACAATTTGTTGAGATACAGGTGGCACTTACATCTCTTAGTCTGGGTGAAATACACAGGGGCTGCATAAATGCAAGATTGGACGCCAAATACCCGAGGTGCGCCTGTCCAAATATCATATACAAATGGCCAGCATCAGATGATTGTAACAAGACACACAGGCACTGGCCACTGTGACTATGAACAAGGAAATCAGGTCAGGCTGTACAGTGGACTCTTGTACTACATTTCACGTCAAGATACATGGTGCCAGGGGACAATGGCACAGAGCACAACCTATGCTGTAGACACTGAGAGTGTCCACGTTTTGTGATGACACACATGACACCTAGGAAAATATGCCCCCGGGGACAGTAGTGGCCACACAGCTCCATGGTCCTGAATGGGAATGACTGCAACACACGCCACCATCCCTGCACCATGCGTATCGCACACTCATGCACATCATGTCACAGGCCACAACATAGGACATGCGCACTGTAAGGCATGACACTTGTGAGACTAACTCCCATGTCTGTACTCTGCATCAGTGCCAACTGACATGGAACCCACATGTACTGAACTGGACAGGGCACAGGCAAGGTCCCAAAACCTGTTACACACCACCCCCACACATGATGCTACAGGCATAGTTCACGTGGAGAAAGTGCAAGCCTAGATAACCTTGTGAAGGAGTGACTACACACAGACCAGGGAACACATTGCAAGGAGGGGAAGGGAGGCAGGAGAGCACAGCTATACAGTGGGTAACTGGATCTGCACAGCACCTTTAAACCCTGGCAGTGTATCCATGCAACTGTGCACTTACAAATGCTGGTGAAACACAACAAGCACACATGTACCTACCCCCTTCCTGCTGCTGCATCTCCTGTAAGCGCCTCTCCAAGTCTGGAAAGACCACCGGCAGCACATGCTTGTGGATGTGGCTCAGTCGGCGGCGCCCGCGGTTCTTATGGCTCTCAGGTGAGTCCCCCAGCAGGACCCGTGCGATCCTCCGCATCCAGCACCGGATATCCTGCCAGCGTTTCCTCACCTGGGACAGGCGCCGCTTCCGACCATCCGCACTCCTCACGGCGCTGACAGCGGTCAGCCATATCTGCTCCTTGGCAGAGGCGCCTACCTGTGAGGATGAACAAGTGACACTACATCAATACACCTGGCACATGTCACAGAGACACATATTAGAACACATTTGCTGTTTACAACAAGGCATAGTATGCATCCAACGCATTGCACCTTTGTCATAGGGACATGATCCTCTGGCGAAGGGCAAAAGCAGTACGTGCCATTGAAAGGACACAGGTGGAATGAGGGCAACTACACAATCAATGATCCAGGCTCACACTGTGCATCACAAGCTACACCAGGATAATGTGCAACACCTCTAAGCAGTCACATGCCACAGGCCACTGACGCTACCGCAGCAGAGTACACAGACACACACAGGCATAGGACATTCACCTGCCATTGCCAAATGCAGCGACCAACCTCACTCTGCACATGTGCCACTAGACGGGGGGGGCTCACAGGTGTGGGGCTGGCTCTGCACGTCAGACACACAGCACTGCTCCCTGCTCACATCACATGGGCAGGGTATATCCATCCCTCATGCAGCCCGGGTGCCACACTCCACATATGCACCCACCCACATGACAGGGGACTTACACACACACCTATGTCCAGGGTACGAACACATCATGTGGACACTCTCAGCACAGGTACACAGAACTAACACACATCTGTGGGTACAGTCACCTGTCACACTGGGCTGACCACATAATCACATGAGGACTGTAGAGGCTACATTCCCAGGAGGACAAGACAGGCAGAATGTGGCATGCACCATGCAGTGATTGTCACAGTAAACACAATGCAAGTGAGGACGGCAGACATGCACCACAGCATGCTCTGGCTGGGAGACATCAGGCATTCCCCCCCTGGGACCCCCCCTACAGTACATAGCATGTGTGAGACACCTGGACACAATGCCAGAAGTCACAGTCACAAAAAAGGGACACAGTCTGTGCTAGTAGACTCTGCACTCACCTGATACCCTGATCGCCCATACAGCATGGGGTACTGTGGGAGGATCACATCCAGCAAAGCCATGTTCTCCTCCAGGGTGAAGGGCTGTGACCTCTCCACAGACCTTGACATGGTTCCAGGGAATCAGTAGCAGCAGCTGGGTCGTGGAATCCAGAGATGTGCAGGCAAGTGGGACCTGGCTGCCTTATATCTGCCTTGCTGGCCTGTTTCATGCACAGGAGTACAGAGTGATTGGTCACTCACATTTGCATCCTATGTTTCCTCCAATCCCTTCAAACCTAGCACAGTCAGTGGGTTCTTATTGTGTTTTTTTCTTCAGCATGATGTCAACCCCACAAACACATTGCAACAAAGTAGATTCATTCCAACTGACTTCTGCTGTGCACCTTCCAGAACAAATTCAAATTTTAAACTTGGTCTCCATGACAACCAGCATGCATGTAGGCCTTAATACTTGTCCCTCATGTGTCCCCTATGTAATTTTGAGCTTCACACACAGGTACGGTGCGTTCCGGGGCCCTAGGGTACCCCAAATGCATAGCAACGGCCCGTACAGGCGTGTGTACGGGCCGTACCACTATGAGTACGCTTACGCAAGAACACCCATAGTGGTACGGACCGTACACACGTGCGTACGTTCACTATCACTATGGGTGTCCTCGCGTATGCGTACTCGTAGTGGTACGGCCCATACACACGCCTGTACGTTCACTATCACTATGGGTGTCCTCGCGTATGCGTACTCGTAGTGGTACGGCCCGTACACACACCTGTACGTTCACTATCACTATGGGTGTCCTCGCGTATGCGTACTCGTAGTGGTACGGCCCGTACACACGCCTGTACATTCACTACCACTATGGGTGTCCTCGCGTATGCGTACTCGAGTGGTATGGCCCCTACACACGCCTGTACGTTCACTATCACTATGGGTGTCCTCGCGTATGCGTACTCGTAGTGGTACGGCCCGTACACACGCCTGTACACTCACTATCACTACGAGTACGCATACGCGAGAACACCCATAGTGATAGTGAACGTACAGGCGTGTGTACGGGCCGTACCACTACGAGTACGCATACGCGAGGACACCCATAGTGATAGTGAACGTACACGCGTGTGTACGGGCCGTACCACTACGAGTACGCATAAACGAGGACACCCATAGTGATAGTGAACGTACAGGCGTGTGTACGGGCCGTACCACTACGAGTACGCATACGCGAGGACACCCATAGTGATAGTGAACGTACGCACGCGTGTACGGTCCGTACCACTATGGGTGTTCTTGCGTATGCGTACCCATAGTGATACGGACCGTACACACGCACGTACGCTCACTATCACTATGGGTACGCATTCGGCAGCACTCCCATAGTGATAGGGAACGTACACAGGCCCTCAGAGCGAATGTACGGTGCCTTTCACACATCACAGTGGTGACAGGCAGCACACAGGAAGGGATAGAGCTGACATACTTGTCCATGGATGGACATCAAGGCATTGTCTGGCCAGTACTACATGTGTGGGGCACAGGTGTGAAAGGCTGTGATGTGGCAACTCACTCCTGAGTCGAGAAGGCACCAGATGTATGATGAGATGTGTACAGATGTTATGTGTGATGGTGCAATGTGTGCCAGGCATGCCCTTGACTCCTTTAACATGTGTGCATGTCGTACTGCACACTTGGGATGAGCGTCACTGGCATGGCACGGACACCAACACACGGAAGTGTCCCTTGAGGCCAGGTACAGGGGTTACCACACCAGACATGTGACTACCCATGGTGCACGATGTGACTATGTCATGTATGTGTGGGGTGTTCCCATTAGCTTGATGTTGGTGCTCCCTCAAAAGCTGCAGCTGTTGCAGCAACCAACATGTGTCTGTGTGTAGATGGACATGGCACACTGTTCCGCACACCAGGCCACATGTGGTATCGGATGTGAGGTGCGTATGTATGCATGGGACACGGAGTAGCATAACAAGGACATGTCTGCATCCTCTCTATGACTGTGTGGTGAGTCATTACATGTACACCTTATTGGCAAGGTGTGTGGGCTGTCCTAGTGTAATGTCATGTGACCTGTGGCTCTAGTGTTCCGCTACCAGTCTCTGAAATCGACATCCTACTTCTGCTGATGTGTGGATGTATGTCACTCCTGTCTTGCGTCTGGCTGTTCACTTACACTGGGACATAGCTAATCCCATGCCATGGCATGTGGAGGTTCACAATCTCCGTGTGTAGTTGGGTCTTGGTAGGAGTGTCACCTGGCAGCCATACGTATCCAGGGCATGTGGCACATACCTGACTCCGTATGTAGCATATGTGTATAGACAGATTAACATGTGCTCAGTACAAATAAATTGTTGTTGTGGTGCACTCACTCTTCCTTGTTACTTCCAAATTACTGCAGAGCGCCGCCTCTTCCCCGACCAATTCCGGACTTGGCTGCCATGCGGGAGAATGACTGTATCCGGTGCTACCGCTTCCACCAACGGTTGATTCTGGAGTTGACGGCGAGACTGGCACCACACCTGCAACCGCTGCACAGGTATCCAACGGCACTGACACCCAAGCTGAAGGTAATGGCAGCCCTACATTTTCTAGCCACAGGTACCTTTCAAAATACCATAGCTCATGTTGGTGGCATGTCCCAGAGCATGTTCTGCCATGTGCTGCATGATTTCTTAGAGGCCATGTTGATTCACCTGGATGACTTCATCCATTTCTCAACCCCTGAAATGTTGACTGGGGTCAAGCGTGGATTCTATGCCCTAGGAGGGATGCCCCATGTCATTGGGTCCATAGATGGGACACATGTGGCTTTGGTACCACCACAGGCACAGGAGGTAGCGTACAGGAATCGCAAGCACTACCACTCCATCAATGCCCTTGTGGTGTGTCTGTCCAACATGGTGATTTCACATGTCTGTGCTCGTTTTCCAGGATCAGCACACGATGCCTACATCATGAGGCGTAGCAGGGTGGCTGAAATGATGACGCAGCTGCGCAACGAACGAGCATGTGTTGTTGGTGGGTACAGTCTGGCAGTCCTGTATTTTGCGTAGACTTCCAGCACGACCGCTTCTCCTGTCCTACTTATGTCCATGTGCTTTCCATGTAGGGGACGCTGGCTATCCCAACATGCCATGGCTGATCACACCTCTCCGCAACCCCATCACGCCTGCCCAGCTCCGCTACAACACCGCCCATGGCCGGACAAGGCGAGTGATAGAGAAGACGTTTGGCCTCCTGAAGAGCCGATTCCGATGCCTCCACAAGACCGGCGGCGCCCTCCCATATGCCCCGGCGAAGGTCTGCAAAATCTTCATGGTCTGCTGCATGCTGCACAACATGGCAGTTGAGAAAGCTGTGCCACTCATCCTGGATCAAGATGACCAGGACCATCCACCCGTGGAGGACGAAGGGCTTGGCAATGGGGCTAGTGATGTGGAGGATGTGGAGCCGCAAGAGGACATCCGGACTCGGCTCATACGCGACTTCTTTGCTTAGTGGTGAGTACCAGTGTCTGAGTGTGCACGCATTGGTCCCCGTGTGGCATGTGTTGCGATGTGTGTCTCCATCTGCATGTATGGCACGTGAGTCAGAGGTGTGTGTGGATGTGTCACTGGAGTGATGGTGCCAGTGATGAGTGTATTTCCCCAGTCATAATTGTGACCTAGCATGTTGTTATCCATACATGTGTCGAGTACATGCACATGCAAGTGGCTGTGCTTTTTGTGGCTGACTTCTTGTGTGTCTCTCTTCCCCAGGTACTTGCGCATGCCGTCTGCTGCTTGCATTGTTGTGGCACTGCTATTCCTCATGGACACGTCATCGTGTGCTGACTCAGCGTTACACGCACGGACAAGTTTGGAAGTCTCCTTAGGGTAAGGGATGCATCAGGGGTGTATTGGGTGTGGCAGTAGTTCACGATGTATGCACACTGCCCCTGTCGATGTTTGTTTCCTCTGCAGACATGTTGCATCACCATGGGACACATGACATGCAGATGGGTACACCTGAATAGATGGTCAGACTTGTTGACAGTCATCAGTGATGGGATTGTAGAATGTGATGATGGCATCAATGTGTGTAACACTGCCCTCGGACACATACGGTTTGCATTGGCTTGACATGGTGTGGGACTTCCACATCAGCGGATCAATGGTGTATGGCAGGCTCTCCGTGAGCAGCAGGGGGTGTTTAGCTGTAGCCGACACTTGTGTGCCAGTTCCATGGATATCACGCATTTGTGGTGCAGAAGGGGGGTGCCAGTTTTGGACCCACATGTTACTCCACATTAGGGGTGGGCGGAATTTGCGAAAGCGACTTTCGCAAATTATCGCGAAAATGTTTAAAATCTCCGCAAACACGCGGAAATATCGCGAAGATGCGGAAGTTTTTTTCCCGCCCGTTCGCGGTATTTTCTGCGTGTTCGCGGCTCGCCAACTCACCCATGCGGTTGCTTGCGGGCGCGGCCATCTTGTTTTCACTCTTCTTGCGGTGCATGATCGCGAGAAGAAAGACGTGATCGCGCGACGCATGACGTCACTGCGGGCGCGAACTGTCGCGAGACAGCGCAAATGGCTAAAACAATACAACATCTCATGGAGAACGCGACCGGATCGGGAAAACTTGTCGGCGAACGCGGGGATTCAGGTAAGGCGATCGCGCGGGCGCGAGAATGTATTATTTTACAGCGCGAGCAAGAACCAAATTATCGCAAAGCTGCGGAATGCGGAAATTTTGACATTTCCGCGCTCTCCGCGGAACGCGGAAATGCCAAATTATCGCAAATTCCGCGAACGGAACGGAAATTTTGCCCAGGCCTACTCCACATGACCCGTTCATGTGTACTCCAACTTGCCTCTGCAATCCCAAATACATGACTAATAAAGGTGTCCCTATGCCTCCAAGGTGCCTCTTCTCCGTCAATGCTGGTGTGTTGCCACGGTGCATCCGGCATGTCTGGCATGGTTTTCCGTGATAGTGGCTATGTGTCTATGTGTAGAGCAGCAAGATGCAAGCTGTTTGTGTGGGATTAGACCGTGTATTGTGCATGATGTCCATGACTGTGTGGGTATTGTGACATGTGCCATCCCCATGCATCCAACGTTGGCCAGGCCACCATTCTCTGCATCCACCTGACTCAAGCTTGCAGGACATGGTTCTGCCACCTGTCTACACATACCTGGGTGCCCCCCAGGACACTCGACATGATCCCTGACCTCTGCGCATGACTGTTGCTGTACTCAATATGTCTGTCGGCACGGTTGTGCGGCCACCCCCTCAGCTGGTTGGGCCCATCACGGGTGTGTATGGTGCTCCATGTCTGTCTTGCCTAATACACTGTGACCCGTGTGTCCTGTGCCAGACTCAGGCCCCAGGGTGTGGATGGTTGAAGTCAAATGAGAACTCAGGCATGTTTAGACTTTACAAGACACATATAAGGTAATAATGCAACCAGCAGGCATCTTCTCTTCATGGTGTGACTTTTTATTTTAGGGGGGGGGGGTTGACATGAGGGGCTTTCCGGGTGTGTGGAATCCAAAGTTCACTAGGGGAGTTGGTGTCCTTGCCATTAGAAATCCTCAGAGTCCATGCCACAGTCTTTGTCAACATTGGTCAGACAGTGACCAGCAAGGCCATGTGGGAGAGAATGTCTTTTGATGCTGTGCTGCTGTTGCTCCAGTGGGCCAGGCCAGGTGTCCGGGGAGATGGTGCTGTAGCGCCGACCCTCACGGTCTTTTCCGTGGACGAGCCGCCCTCCTGCGGGGACCCTCAGAAGCAGGCCGTGACGATGTTTGGGATGCTCCATCGGATGTTTCCTCCTCCTCCTCCTGATCCCTCCCTGTGGGTGGTGATGTTCTACGCCTTCTGTCACAGGGAGGGTTGCCCATGTTGTCGGCCATCCGACGGAGTGTACTGTGAATTCCCGTGAACACCGTCACGAGCTCAGCCTGTCTGTCCTCCATCCTCCGTTGGTATTGCAGTAGACAGGCATGTTGCTCCGCATGTTGCTGGGCCTGCTGGGTCTTGATCTCCTCGACGGTCCCCTTCATCTCGTTGAGGGTGGACACAACCTGGCTCATGCCTGTGGTGTCCTGCCGGTATGTGTCCAGGATGTTTCGGACATGGGAATATACCGGATCCCCAGCCAACTGGTCAGGCTGGTGCCTCCGCCGTCCTCCACTCCCACCACCCCTGCCCACTTGCACCTGGCCTGCCCTTGTGGGCACATCGGGTCTCCGGGACCCCTGAGGGGTGGCATTGGCGTTGTCGCCTGCCTCCTCCTGGGTGCCCGGGACACCGTGTCCCTCCTGGCCAGCCTGGCTGCTTTGTGGTGGTGGGGCAGGGATCCTGGGTGTGTCCTGGGATGTGGCAGGAGTGGGGGTGGTGGTTGGCCCCGTTGTACCTGACGCAGGTGCTGCAGGTCGTTGGACAGCAGAGGGGCCAGGTTGGTCGGGGTCGGCTTCGTCCACAGAGTGGTGAGAGTCGTCGCTGCCGGTGGCTCCATCATCCCGCCGAGCCGGGTCCTGTGAGTCTTCCCCCCCAGTGTTGGGGGGTGATCCACGACGTTGACCTGTGTGTGAGAGAGACAATGTTAATTTTGTTCCATGCAACATCCATGTTTCATTCGTTTCAAAGTTGGAACATTTCCTCTGGGAATTTGGTTATGTCTTGCATTCTACTCACAGTGCACTTGTGCATGGGTATGTCCCTTGGGCACAGCTTTGGCGACTTTACCTATGTGTGGCACAGTCTTACTTGCTGCGTCAAGTGTGACTGCAGTCAGCAGTGGAGTGGGCAGGTGTGGCGAGCCGTGCATTGGCGCCTTCCGTGTAGCACTGTACGTGGCCACATGAAGTTGTTCCACACACTTAGATAATGCAGGTAGCTGTCGTTGTGCTCGTGCACAGGTTGCGACATGGCCCTGTGTTTTGCCATGGAGGAGAGGGGGGGTGCTGGCACTGGCCACCCTTGTCTACATTCACGCAGTCCACCTGCTGACGAGCAGACATTCCCACACACCACAAGGCTGATTTGCTCTCCCTGTGTCTCGCTCCCTCTCTGTCCCCCTCTCCCTCCCTCTGTGTGTCAGCCTCCTCCCTCTGTCCGTCTCCCTGTGTGTCCCTCCCTCTCTGTCCCCCTCTCCCTCCCTCTGTGTGTCAGCCTCCTCCCTCTGTCCGTCTCCCTGTGTGTCCCTCCCTCTCTGTCCCCCTCTCCCTCCCTCTGTGTGTCAGCCTCCTCCCTCTGTCCGTCTCCCTGTGTCTCCCTCCCTCTCTGTCCCCCTCTCCCTCCCTCTGTGTGTCAGCCTCCTCCCTCTGTCCGTCTCCCTGTGTCTCGCTCCCTCTCTGTCCCTCTCTCCCTCCCTCTGTGTGTCAGCCTCCTCCCTCTGTCCGTCTCCCTGTGTCTCCCTCCCTCTCTGTCCCCCTCTCCCTCCCTCTGTGTGTCGGCCTCCTCCCTCTGTCCGTCTTCCTGTGTCTCCCTCCCTCTCTGTCCCCCTCTCCCTCCCTCTGTGTGTCACCCTCTGTCACCTCAGCCCAGCTTACTGTGCACACACTGTTAGCAGATCTTTGAATGGCCCTTGGATTGTTGATGTGAGTTTGTTTCTGATCTCCAGGCACCCATTGGGTGTAGTGTCTGTGTCTGCACTGCTGCTGTGGTGGTGTGTGCTGCCACTCTTTCACAGTGTTGGCTGTTCATTAGCTGCTGTCATGTGCAAGAACGTGCCGTCACCCCATGTGTTGATGCAAGGCGTCCGCCATTTGCTGGCAAGTCATTCCTGTGTTGGGACACACTGTTTGTCTGGCTGTGACCTAGGCCATATGGGCAGGGGGCATTGTTGTCTGCTTCTGAGTTGCACTATGTGATTTTTTGGGCCCACCCTCCCGCCATCCGGCTTACCGTGTCATGTGTTGGTGTCTTCTGTGGCCTGTGACTTGACATTGTCCAGCTGGGTGCATGGGGCCTGGTGGCGCCAGTGGCATGTGCGTGTTAATGGAGTGTGGTTGAGTCATGCGATAGCTTGGGGTGGTTGCGTGCCTGTTTGTGAGTTTGGTTGTGGGTGACGTTCCCCCCATGTGAGGTGAGTTGTTTGTGTACTCACCCGGGTCTCGGAGTCCTCCTAATCCGTCCACTGCCTCCACCGGCAGTATGGCCATCACCCTCTCCTCCCAGGGATGGTAGTGTATGGGTCTGCGGGACGGCCCTCCTCCAGTGACGTTGGCCTGGTTGTGTTCATCCGTCATCTTGGCTCGGACCCTCCTCCGCAGATCGTACCACCTGGCTTGGCATTCCTGCTTGTTCTTTCTGGTGTCCGCAACAGCATTCACAGCATCGACGATGGTCTGCCACATGGCTGTTTTTGCTGAAATGCTGGTCTGTCTGACCAATGTTCCAAAGAGGTGTGGCTCAACTCTGAGGATTTCATCGACAAGGACCTCCAACTCTCGGCTAGTGAACTTTGGATTCTTGTTAGTGGGCATGGTGAGGGGTGTGGGTGTAGATGGTGGGGGGGTGTGGATGGTTGTGGGTGTGTGGGTGTGGTTGTGCAGGTGTGTGTGTGAATGTGATGTGGGGGTGTTTGTGAAGGTGTGTGTGTGAAGGTGTGCAAGTGTAAGGTGTGGTAACGCTTCAAGTATGGTGCTGTAGGTTGTCTGTGGGGTCTGGCAGCAGTGAGTCTGTTGCAAAGGCTCATGGTTTGTGTGTGTGGGCCCTTTTTATTGGTCCATTGGTGGGTGTGGCTGTGTTTGAACTTTGGGTGGGTGTGTTATAAGGAGTGGTTGTGTTTTGGGCCTCTGTTTTGGATTTTGGCAGTTGCAGGTCAGTGAATGTGTTGTTTTAGTGGTTGTTGGACATGTTTAGTGGCTTTGTGCCATTCGAATGGTGTATTCTTGTGTCGTTTTGGTTTGTCCTGGTTGTGTACGTGCGTTTTTTGCATGTGTACGGTGTGTACATGGGCCATTTTGTTGTACAGTGCTGTCCTTGTGTGTGGCTTGGTACGACTCGTACATGCGGTTGTGATGTTGGGGCCTGGGGTGCGCTCCGTACTTAGAATGTTGTGGTGGGGTACGCTCCATGCATATGCGGGTGGGGGTACGACTCTAACGTACACGGTGTAGATACACGGGGGTACGACACAAACGTAGAGGGGGGGTAGGACACGTACACGGGTGTACATACACGGGGGGTACGACACGTACACGGGTGTACATACACGGGGGTACGACACGTACAGGGGTGTACATACACGGGGGTACGACACGTACACGGGTGTACATACACGGGGGGTAGGACACGTACACGGGTGTACATACACGGGGGTAGGACACGTACACGGGTGTACATACTGGGGGGGTACGACATGTACACGGGTGTACATGCACGGGGGGGTACGACACGTACACGGGTGTAAATACATGGGGGTAGGACACGTACACATACAGGGGGGGTAGGTCACGTACACGGGTGTACATACACGGGGGTAGGACACGTACACGGGTGTACATACAGGGGGGGTACGACACGTACACGGGTGTACATACACGGGAGGTACGACATGTACACGGGTGTACATACACGGGGGGTACGACACGTACACGGTTGTGCATACACGGGGGTAGGACACGTACACATACGGGGGGGTACGACACGTACACGGGTGTACATACACGGGGGTAGGACACGTACACAGGTATACATACAGGGGGGGTACGACACGTACACGGGTGTACATACACGGGGGGTACGACACGTACACGGGTGTACATACACGGGGGTACGACACGTACACGGGTGTACATACACGGGGGGTACGACACGTACACGGGTGTACATACAGGGGGGTACAACACGTACACGGGTGTACATACACGGGGGTACGACACGTACACGGGTGTACATACACGGGGGTACGACACGTACAGGGGTGTACATACACGGGGGGGTACGACACGTACACGGGTGTACATACACGGGGGTATGACACGTACACGGGTGTGCATACACGGGGGTATGACACGTACACGGGTGTACATACAGGGGGGTACGACATGTACACGGGTGTACATACATGGGGGTACGACACGTACACGGGTGTACATACCAGGGGGTACACCACGTACAGGGGTGTACATACACGGGGGGTACGACACATACACGGGTGTACATACACTGGGGTACGACACGTACACGGGTGTACATACATGGGGGTACAACACTTACACGGGTGTACATACACGGGGGTACGACACGTACACGGCTGTCCATACCCGGGGGGACGACACGACCGTACACGGGTGAAAATACGGGGGGTACAACACGAACGTACACGGGGGTACGACACGTAGACGGGTCCACATACACGGGTGGGGGTGTACATACATGGGGGTACGACTCGAATGTACGGGGGCTGGGGGGGAGTGTTGGGCGCGTATGCGGGCACATGTCTCCATGGTTGCTATGGGAGTTCGGTGCGGACGGTGTTTTTTCCATACGGTTGTAACATCGGACGCACGGGATGGATCGTGATTCCGCGGTCGGACTTCACTTTTCACATTTGTACGGTAAATCGTCCGAGGACGTGTCGGACACATTTTCCGACCCGAGGACGTGTGGGGAATTATTCCAAATGCGAATCGTATGGTCTTTTTCCCATGCGAATCGTAATTGGCAGTTTGTACGGCACTTGTCCGATTCGTACGGTAAAAAGACCGGATACGAGTCGTACGGGGAAATTTTTTACAGGATCGTGATCGGCACCTATGTGTCTTTACGATGTATGGAATATTTCTGTTTTTTCCAATTATCTCAGGATTATGCCTGCACATCTACAATGTTCCAACATGTTGGTGTAGCACTCTTGGACATTTCCTGTTTATTGTTCACAGGTTATATTTATATTCATTCGCTATTATACCTTTGCTCACATGAGTATACGGAGTGACCCTGGACGTAATCACGCTGATTTTGTCCTGCATATCCATGAGTGTGTTGCCATTGTAAGATGTCTGCCATGTTGACTATACGATCAGTGTAACACATTGGTGCCGATTACGATCCGGCAAAAACCGGGTACGAACCGTCGGTCGGAGCGTTTTCTCCGTCCGACTCGTACCCGGTCGTAAAACTTCACAAACATGGAATTACGATTCGCACGGAACCACCATTTCCGTACGAATTGTAAAAAACACCGACCGACGAAAATATACATACGAATGTGCTCCGGGAATGCTGCGACGTGACGTCGGTACGCTGTCAGGCAGCGTTTCACGACCCAGGAACCACGATTCGAACCGACAGCAGTCCGGACGGCAATATTTTCACGGCACCAAAAAAGTGCCTGAAAAGCGAAGTACGTTGCGAAACGACCAGAGTAGGTGGCCCGGTACGCGCCGTACCCCCCCCAGCCCCCGTACGTACGCGCCGACCCCCCCCAGCCCCCGTACGTTCAAGTCGTACCCCCCCTGTGTATGTACACCCTTGTACGTGTCGAACCCCCCGTGTATGTACACCCGTGTACGTTCGAGTTGTACCCCCCGTGTATGTACACCCGTGTACGTGTCGAACCCCCGTGTATGTACACCCGTGTACGTGTAGAACCCCCGTGTATGTACACCCGTGTACGTGTCGAACCCCCCCGTGTATGTACACCCGTGTACGTGTCGAACCCCCCATGTATGTACACCCGTGTACGTTCGAGTCGTACCCCCACCCGTGTATGTACGGTGCATACCCCCAGCGCTACGGTGGGATGTAATTTACATTTATTTATTTAAATGTAATTTACATTTATTTATTTAAATATTTATTTTACATAATTGGTATTTAATAATATATTTTTTTTTAAAACATTGTTAACATGCAATTTTTTTATAAGAAATTATTGAATTGTTTATAATGTTCATAGAATCACTATGCTATCTAGTGCTTTCCCAACTGTTTTACTATCTGGAGTGGGAATAGTAATTTTTACCCCTACGCTATCCAGCGCTGTCCCTACTGTTGTACTCTCTGAAGTTGGAATAGTAATTTTTACCCCTACGCTATCCAGCGCTTTCCCTACTGTTGCACTCTTTGGAGTTGGAATAGTAATTTTTACCCCTACGCTATCCAACCTTTTCTCTACTGTTGCACTGTCTGGAGTGGGAAGAGTAATTTTTACCCTTACGCTATCCAACACGTTCCCTACTATTGCATTCTCTGGAGTGGGAATAGTAAATTTTACCCTTACGCTATCCAACACTTTCCCTACTATTGCACTCTCTGGAGTTGGAATAGTAATTTTTACCCCTACGCTATCCAACGTTTTCCCTACTGTTGCACTCTTTGGAGTTGGAATAGTTATTTTTACCCCTACGCTATCCAACGTTTTCTCTACTGTTGCACTGTCTGGAGTGGGAATAGTAAATCTTACCCTTACGCTATCCAACACTTTCCCTACTATTGCACTCTCTGGAGTTGGAATAGTAATTTTTACCCCTACGCTATCCAACGTTTTCCCTACTGTTGCACTCTTTGGAGTTGGAATAGTTATTTGTACCCCTCCCTATCCAACGTTTTCCCTACTGTTGCACTGTCTGGAGTGGGAATAGTAATTTTTACCCTTACGCTATCCAACAGTTTCCCTACTATTGCACTCTCTGGAGTGGGAATAGTAATTTTTACCATTACGCTATCCAACACTTTCCCTAGTATTGCACTCTCTGGAGTTGGAATAGTAATTTTTACCCTTACGCTATCCAACGCTTTCCCTACTGTTGCACTCTTTGGAGTTGGAATAGTAATTTTTACCCCTACGCTATCCAATGTTTTCCCTACTGTTGCACTCTCTGGAGTTGGAATAGTTATTTTTGCCCCTACGCTATCCAACATTTTCCTTACTGTTGTTTTTGTTGAAGTTGGACTAGTAGTTTTATTGTGTCTGATATTTAATATGTTTTGTAATATTTTAGCTATTGTAATATATAATTAATAATAAAAATTATTCAAATTAAAAATATTGATTATTATTTGCTATATGTAATTATTTAATATTTATTAATGTTATTATTTTATGTGTATAGATGTATTGGTAATTTAAATAAATATTTAATAATTTATATGTTACAGAAAATATTATTAAAAGTAATTATTAAGTAAGTGTATATATTATATATTATATATATATGTTCAATTAAAGTTTTCTTTAATTATATATATTTATTATAAATTTTACATATTATAAAATATATTTAATTATGTTTCTTTGATTTATAAGTATTATTTGGTTTGACCACGATATTTTTGTTGCGATATTTTTGTAGGTCGAATTTTTGTCTTTCGAAATTATGTCATACAACCGGAGCCAGCGATGGAGAGCTTGGTCACAATTTTCAAGTAGGGTTCAATTAAAAAGGTTGTTTTTGTCAAATAATGTGCCCTAACTAAAGGTTTCTGAAGCTCCTGTTCCATCATCAATATATTCATAAAATTCATTTTGACCCACTTCACGTCTTCCTTCCTGATCCTTTCGGGGGCTTCAAATAATTCTTGCCGTCCTATTTTAGATAACATGAGCTTAACATAGGACAGCCACTTGATATTGCTAGCTTTCTCCAGTTTAACACAGTCCAGCAGGATCTGGTGATTCAAGGTTAATTCTGGATTGAGCCAGGTTTTAAGCCAACAGAGTAACGGGGCTGTGCTCAGGATGTCAGAGACGTAACCCAACCCCAATTCCTGGTGAATAGCGAAAGTTGGGGTTGATCGAGGTACAGACAGGAGGCTACATATAAATCTATTTTCAGCGATCTGAACCTCTGCCTGCTGTTTAAATCCCCATATGAGCCATATGCCGCAATAGCCAGACACTTCAATATATATATCTTAAGAATGGCCTCTACAGGCCTAGCCCCCAAATGCTGAGCAAACCCTAATAAGGCTTAAGTAGATCTAATAACAGCATTTTTTAAAAAAAATTGTTGGGGAGCCGAAGAACATCTTTCATCAAATAATACCCCTAGGTATGTAAAAGAGGACACCATGGACACTTCCACCCATTACAGTAAAAAGATTTAGCTTTTCTAACTCTATGACACGTTGTCATAATATGTGACTTCCCGATGTTTGCTGCCAGGTCCAAAGACTGCATGTAGGCCCCAAAGGCATCCAAAAGACGCTGGAGACCTACCGCAGTACAAGCTAAGAGGACAGCGTCATCCGCGTATAGGAGGACCGGGATTGGACAATCTCCTACACGTGGAATATCTGGGGTCACCTCAACTAAAGACTTATCCAGGGCATTAATATTAAGTGTAAAAAGCAGAGGCGCCAATATACACCCCTGACGAACGCCCCTTCCTGATTTAAAAGACCTTGTGCATTTGCCGTCCTGGGAAATCCTAACTGATGCTAAAAGGTCTCAATGAAGTTCAGCCAGAAAATAAGCTAGACACGGGTCACTACCAATTTCCAACAAGATACTCCACAGCTTTGTCCTGTTGACCAGGTCGAACGCTGAGGATAAATCCATAAATGCCATCTGCAGGGAACCTTTTTTAGCCATGGTGTATTTGCTTATTAATAAGTATAAGTTAAGACACTGGTTCATAGTACTTCTGCCCTGTCTAAAACCGTACTGTAAATTAGATAAAATCTTATTTTCAGTAGCCCAAGCTGTAACTTTAGCTAAAATCACTTTACCTAGTATTTTAACCGCCGAATCAATCAAGGATATCGCTCTATGACACCGCGGGTCCCCTCTCTGGCCCTTTTTTAAAAACTGGGATAATAATCGACTGGGACCAGGATATGGGAAACCCTTGCGATCCAGAAGCATTAAAAACATAAACTAGTATTTTCGCCCAGAATTTAGGATCACATTTATATAGATCTGCAGGGACACAGTAAGGGCCAGCTGCTTTATTACTAGAGGACTTCTTTATTGCTCTCTCGATAGCCTCCTCGTTAAAAACAAGTGGTACTATTTCCTGCTGAAGTAGTGACCTGGAGGTGATGTCCAGTTCCTCATTGGAGCCATAGATTGCCTCAAAATGGGACAGCCACTGTGCCTCTGTGATATTACTTTCCTGCTTGTCATTTTCCAGCCCGGAGAAAAAGGGGGTGTTAACAATGGCCCAAAATCTTGAGCTATCCTTTAAAACCTCAACAGATAAAAGAGCATTCCAGGCCTCTACCTTAATCTCTGATTTTCACCTATAAACTGCTATCTTATACTGCTTCCGTAATCTCGCTATCAAGACCCTATCGCGAGGTAAGCTATTCAAGGCTAAAACTAGGGAATGGTGAGCTTGTGAGCAATTTTCATCAAACCACCTTTCTTCCTGGGTAGTACTGGATTTGGTATTAATGGTCAAATCCACTGCTATCTGCCTACAAATGCCATCAAAGGCTCTGAGAACCACATCCTTAGGGCTTGAAGAATCAACGCATATTGCGATATTCCCTTTAGCTTTTGAACAAAAGTCCGTAAAAAAGGTATCGGGCGTCACTTTCGACCACTTAAGCCTCCTCCCCTGGTTACGAGTTGCATTACTGTTAGGTCCCAAATTCTTTCCTCTTATTCCCAGAAGACCACAACTTTTATCCAATTCTAGTATAACAGGGTTGTGGTCACTAAAAGGCGACAGCCTAGCATTATAAAATACTTCCCTATCTAGCAACAGGGGGGACAGGAATATATAATCAATAATAGTATCTCTCGCCTTAGACGTAGAGCACCGGTCAGATTGATTAAAAAAGCCAGGCTCGAAAAGATCAGCTTCAACCAAAAGTGCCTCTAATCCCTCCCCCTGAAGTGAATGCTCAAAATGAGGAATCACCGAATGACTGTGCCCTAGATGATCATCAATAAAGAAATGCAAATCACACAAATGTATCTTAAAATCGCCCATAAGTAGTATGTAATAAGAAGTGGATTGCTTCGACCTATATTCTTCTAAAAAAAAAATCAAATTACACAAATGTTTGTTCATAAAATCGCATTTCCCAGAATTATAAAAAATTACAAGTAATAACTTGGGGTAATTAGAAGTGTTTACTTCTATAATCAAACAATTAAAAGAACCTACCTCTATTCTTTTTAAAGACCCCATTAACTTAAGGGAAAGAAGAACCACTAGACCGCCTTTTGCTCTACCAGCAGGAGCAGGGCAGGCAGGTAGAAAATAAGATCTAAACCCATCCAACCAAAAGTTATCCCCCCTATCCCATGTTTCCTGGAGAGCAATTATGTCGTATGATTTTATGAAATTCAACCAAATTGGGTCATCTCTTTTAGATCTAAGACCCGCAATATTCCAGCTCATAATTCTACAATTGAGCCGGTTTCAGCTCCTATATCTCCTATGACGTGGCCATTACAGAATGGTTCGAGTATGCAATCCTCATTCCCTGCCAGTCAATCGTTCATATCCATCTGGGTAAGTGGGAGAAATCTGTTTGAGAGGGGTAAGCCTCCCTCATCAGGCCTGGACAACTGAGCTACCGATTTTAAAGATGTTACTCCTCCTCCACTTACTTTACCTGAGCAAAATACAGGACTTTTACTGCATGAAGGGGACATCAAAGACTGCTAAAAACTAGTGGAATTAGTGACACTTACCCTATCAAGAGCTCGTAGTGCACTTACAGTGACGTAAAAATAACCTAATGGCAAAGCCCTAATGCCCCCCGTGTAACTCAGTGGCGTCCCAAAACAGCCTGTCGACTATATCCCGTTTGTTAAAATTAACCACTATACAGTCGCCAAGTACAGGTTTGGGACCATTACCCACCCAGGCCACCCGTCTAGCCATTATAATATGAGCAGAGATCTCGGGTGGACCAGAGCAGTAGTGGTCACACCAATTTTTTGTCTTACGCAGCAGGGCCGCTGTTGATTCACTGTCAGGGGCACTAAGCGGAGGGACCCCTACTAAAACCACAACCAAAGGAGTGGCTTCTGGGGGGAGATTAATTCTACATCCATTAGGACTTATATTTCTCCCTTGCGGACCAGAATTCTCATTAATTGCCAAAGTAGGGCCATTAGATGGCAAGTTGGCTAGCCTTGTATCGCCATGGAAGGGTTTCCCTCCCACTAAGCTCAGACCTTGAATGACCTCCGGTCCACCAACAAAATCAGGCTTTACCCCCCCCCCCCGAAAGTTGTAATGGTTGATTACCTAAATATTTCCCTCAGGAATTGGGCCTGGTCTCTAATGGGGGAATAGGTAACAAGCCTAAATTTTGGTTAACTTGTGGGGTATACTTTGTATCTCTCAGGAATTAGTCCAACCGCTCAAATTTTTTCTTTAGATCCGCAACACAAGAGTTCAAAGTATCAATTACATCTTTAGCGATACTAGTCAATATAGATTCAAACCGAGCACTAAAAATGTCCTCTACCAACTTCCGCAATGTCAATTGGATATTCTCATCCACCACAGGCGCAAACTTGGGGGTACTGTTTTTAGAGCCCTTGTGCCGCTTACTGGCTTTTATGCTGGTACGTTTTTCCCCCTCAGTCCCCGCAGTCCTCACAATTGGACCCCTTGGTATCCTTTTCTCATCATGGGCGGGAACTTCAGGTATCACATCCACACCCCCTATCACTGCAGTGTCGTGAGTCTGAGCTTCGCTCCTTGCTCTTGGGCCACTAATCAACACCACCGGTTCCAATGGTACGGGAATGTGTGATGGAGGATCAATTGCTACAATCCCTTCACCAAGGTTTTGACTTGAACCCAGGCCCAATTCCTTTTCAGCGTTGGCTATCTCCTTATTCAGAGCTCCCACGGCCGAGTTCAAGTATGAAATTATAGATGGTGACTTTCTATGAATTTTGGCCTTTAACCCCCCCCTGATCTTGACTTCCCAAATGTTTGCGCTTACCCATGAATGAACGTTGGAGGTGTGGCCCAGCCCAGCCTCTTTCAGGCTCTGACGGGCGTGGAAGGGCATGCCCACATGCGTCCCATGCTGTGGTAGCCCGCGGCTGCTTAAATGCACCGGCTGGTGCACAAAGAGCATGCTGGCGCCTCCAGGCGCAAAGGCTGCAGGGTTTTGTAGTCCGGTTCCCCCGAGGCGAGAAAGTGCGCTGTGCTGTGGGGGGTAACGACCCCCGTAGGGCTCCTCCTCTTGCCCTGTAAAGTGCGCTGTGCAAAGGTCTTTGATACCGCTAGTAGAGGCTCCCGCCCCACGGCAGCCCGCAGCCGCTTAAATGCGCCGGCTGGGACACAAAGAGCGTGCTGGTGCCTCCAGGCGCAAAGGCTGCTGGGGTTTGTAGTAGCGCCCCCCCCGTGGCGAGAAAGTGCCCTGTGCTGTGGGGGGTAACGACCCCCATAGGGCTCCTGCTCTTGCCCTGTAAAGTGTGCTGTGCAAAGGTCTTTGATCCCACTAGTAGAGGCTCCCTTTAGATTTGTAACATATCATAGTCATTACTAAAAAAGAGACCAAACATAGGTTTGAACCAAACAGTTTGCCCTGCCCTCCAGAAGACTCCTGAGAGAAGCTCCAGACCCTCAGATTTTCAAAGTAGGTGTGTAGGACATACACCCCGAGAGAACAGAGGGAAAAGCGGGTTTCTCAGGAGAGGAGAGTTGGTCACATGTGAGTTTATGAAAGATACCAGTACTGGAGAAATACAGTTACAGGTAACTAACGTATTTTCTTATTCCAGTATTGGAACTTTCATACTTTCATAAATGCAATCACTTCAGATTAAATAGCAGTTAAGAAGCATATTGTTTCTGATACTTTTTTTTAATCCAGACCATGAATCCATAGATATATCATATCCATAAAATAGATACCAAGCTATACAGCTATAGTGCTATAAATATACAAATACACAAATACATGTAATAGGAAAAGTAGAAAGAAAAAATTTGAATAGCTAGAAAAAAGGATAAAGGGGTGAAGATGAAAGCTCACCGTCAATGGAAAAGATGTTGCAGTACCTCTTGTCACACTACTCAATCGTTCCAAACTGCAGAATACAAGCAGGAATACCTGGTGAAGGTGTGCTCATTCTTCCAAGTAGCTGCATGGCAGATGTCCTGGAAAAAGCAACGTGAGGCTGAAAAAAATCTTGATGACAATAGCGAATGGCGTTGGAAATCCAACGAGTAATGCTCTGTTTAAAAATAGGACAGTCCTTTTGTGGAGAACTTTAGGCCAAAAATAGTTGAGTAGACTTCTAAAAGCTTCTAATCTTTTCCAAATAGAACTTCAAGCATCTCTTGACAACTAATGAATAAAGGTCTCTCTCCACTGGAGTCGCAGGATCTGGAAAGAAAGTTGGCTTGGTATATGGTGAACACTTATTTAAGTGATGCACCTTGCACTAAGCCAGGCAACCCTTATGGTGATTTAAGTGATCTTTGATAACCATAGAAAGCTCTCAAAGTGGTTGCCGTGGAGAGCATCCTTCAGGATTATCTTGAAGGAGTATTAAGCAGCTTGTTTGACAAGTTTAATCATGTTGTGTGGGTTAAATTAGAAAGAACCAAAGTTTTTATATAAAAATACTTATATTTATTATTATTATTATTGTTAATGCATTCTTGGTAGAGCGCATGGCTACACTTAGGCATCCCAGCGCTATTTGCAACTACTAGAAGTTTACAGTCTCACGGCAGTTTCTGGAAGAGCCACGTTTTTAATTGCTTCCTGAATGCTAAGTGGTGAGTAGTTGATTGAAGTTGGATCGGTAGCGTGTTCCATAGAGTGGGCGCAATGTATGAGAACATACGCGTGCCCGAACGAACTCTCAAGATTTAGGAACAGTCGCTTGGAATAGGTTGGCCGATCTCAGGCTGAGGGAGGGCCGATGAAAGGACATCAAAGAGTAGTAAATTTTTGGACCTGTACTCCAGTGGAATTTGTGCGCAATGCAAAGTGATTTGAACATTATGCGTTCTGTGATGGGTAGCCAATGCAGTACCTTCATTGCTGGTTTAGCTGATTGTTTTCTGAGGATGTTATGTAGCAGCCTAGCTGCTCAATTCTGCACCACCTGAAGTTTCCTTGTGGTTGCAATCGGGGTGCCTAGGTGTAATGAATTACAATTATCCAACCGAGGCAGCACCAATGCTTACACCATAGTTCTGCGTGTCGTTACCGGGAGCAGTGGCAATATTTTCCGCAATTGCCTTAAGATTCCAAAGCATGTAGCCGCTACTTGTACTGCTTGGTGGTCAAGTTTTAGTGACCTGTCTAGCTAGATTCTTAGGCTTATGATCCTTTTTTGGGGTTTTGGGGGTGGACCCAGGCAATTGGGCCAGTTCATGGCTGGAGGGCTGCTTGTGTAATTGCCAAGAATCATTAGCTCAGTCTTGTCCCCGTTAAGCTTCAGGTATGATTGGTCCATCCAAGTGGCCACCTTTCCTAGGCAGGCTTCAAGGTCAACTGTACTCTTCTTGGGGTGGTTGAGGGCTACCACCAACTGAGCGTTGTCCGCATAGGTCACTATCTGGACCCCATATGGGAGGACTATCTCAGCCAGAGGTATTAAGTACACATTGAAAAGGGTGGGGCTCAATGACGATCCCTGTGGGACACCACAAGTTAGTGGGATCTTTCTTGAGGTATGACTGCCTTAAAATACCTGGAATGATCTATCTGTTTAAAAGGACTTAAACCAGGATAGGGCATTGCCTGCGACTCCCACCTCTTTAAGTCCATCCAAGAGAATGCTATGATTTACAGTGTCAAATGCGGCACTTATATCAAGCAAGATGATTGCCACTGTACCACCCTGATCAAGGACTTTCCATGATTCCTCCATAACTGTTAGTAGTACTGTTTCTGTGCCATGGTTAGGTCGGAATCCTGTCTGTGAGGTGTGTAAAATCTTGTGGGATTCAAGGTAGTTGGTAAGGGACTTATTTACATGTTTTTCTAAGATTTTACTGGTCATGGGGAGTTACTCCAACCTTCCGGGTTGAGGTTGGCTTTTTTAATTAGTGCTTTAACCATAGCGTGTTTCCATGTCCTTGGTACTTTTGCGGTAATTATAGACTAGTTGAGAACTTCCAATTATACTGGTAGTATGACCTCCTTTACCTTGTGCAACAAGTGCACTGGTGCTTCGTCATAGGGAGATCCTGATTTGACTGTAGTGAAAAGTTTTGAGAGAGTGCCCAGGTCTAGGATAGGAAAGTCGACTAGATGATCCGATCCATCTTTAGGGCATTCCGGTTAAGAGATCAGGTTCTCGGGTCCAGGAGCTGGTGGGAATGCAATGTATATATTGATAATTTTTTTATTAAAAAATTCTGCTAATTCCATGCAGTGTTGAGGTGCTGATTCTACTGACCTTTCTGGCTGGGAGCAGTGTGACAGCTTTTTTGATATTTTGGCAATTTCCCTAGGAGCATTAGCTGCCATGTTAATTTTCTCCTCATAGTATTGTGCCTGAGCTCTTTTAGTTTCTGTCTGCTAAGTTTTCATCGCCTCTCTATATTTCTGTTTTTTCACTAGGCAGTAATCCTTTCTCCAGGCCCTCTCTAGTTTTTTACATTTTTGTTTAAATTCTCGTATTTTAGGGGTGTACCATAGAAATCGTTTTTCTATGGGTCTCTTTGAACTCAACTTATGTTAAATAATGTAGTCCAGAGATGTTGCAATTCATTTGTTAAAGTTATCGGAGGCTATACTCAGATTGGGGTCACCTGGGGGATTGGTGTTCAACAGTGTAGTAGCCCGGATTTCAGGGGCTAGATTTTCCCAAGATTGGTCCCAGCTCTTCTTTGCCTTATTGTTGGGTATAATCATTGATGACTCCCAGACAATCTGGATTATAAAGTGATCTGACCAAGGGACTGGGGATGGACTGTCTACAAATATACTTTTAATACTTTAAAATCACCCCTCGGTCCAAGTCAAATAAAAACGTTCTAAGCAGCCAACAGACTAGCTGATTAAAAATTCCCAGAACTCACAGAATAATAAAGTGCTTCATGCAAGTTAGAGCGTGCGCTCTTCAATAACGTTGCAGCGTGACTGTTTTCAAAGTACTTGCTAGTCGCTGCACGTCCGTGCTGCCATGCGACTCAAGTAGTCAGTGGCTCCGCCTCCTGGCCTCTGCCCTGTGCCCTGCCTCCTGATGCTGTTTCCCTCCACACAATCGGGACGCTCCGTAGTGTTCCGCGGAATTGGCGAAATTAGCGGGAGAGCGGGAGAACTGCGCAATTACAGCTTGGTGAGTGGATTTAGACAGTTAAATAATACTTTAAAATCACCCCTCAGTCCAAGTCAAATAAAAACGTGCTAAGCAGCCAACAGACTTGTTGATTTATTACACAGCACTCACTAAAACATTGGTATATCTCCTACCCGAAGATATTAACACAATACACCAAACATACTTCAATTTGAATTGGGAAAGTAGCACAAAATACAGTGGTCTCCAGGGGGAAACCAAACCATATATTGAGAAAGTGGCAAACGAATTGCAGAAAAGGCCTGGACTTGTACCTTAAGGCAACAGGGACACAAGGAACCACCCAAGTTAAGTACCCAGGCACCCCATGGAGGCAGTGTGCAGAGTGGGAACACAGCAGCGTGCCCAAGGAAATCAGTGGAGAAGTTGCAGTTGCAGTTTTGAAGAGGAAGGACTCTTCCCAGAGGGGCCCGAAGAATTCCTATGGAGGACGGAAGGTTGGAGAGCTACCCCACTCAGAGACCAGGTTACCTCCACCAGGGAAGCTAGATGCATAGTGGTCAAGAGATGTTGGAAAAATCCGTAGACGACAATAGAAGACTTGGAGAAAAGTGCCTCTGAAGGAGAAAGTAAAGAAGTTCAGTGGAATGCAAGGGTGGATTCTGGAATTAAAGAACCTGGAAACAAAGGGGACAGAGTCAGGAGTGACTAGGACGCACGGAAGAGCAATGACCACAAATGTCAGATGGTTCCGATGAGTTCATGGTGACCATGTCGTTGCAGCTGTGAGGACCAGGCGATGCTGATGAAGACCAGGAGCCTTGCACAAGCTGTCTCACATCAGATGTCGGTGACCAGGGGGGTCGGTGTCTGGTGGGAGCACTAACAAGCCTTGGGAGCCACAACTGGCATTGAGAAGGAAGAAGGAGTAACGTTGGGACCAGCAAGGTCCAAGGGACTCACCACAAGCAGGAGAGTCATAGCAGGCTCTGAACAAGCAGGGGAGCCCAGTGAGGCAGGAGAAGACCCTCAGGATGACCCATAGGCCGAAGGCACGAGTGGCAAGAGGCCCTTAAGCAGCTCACCAAAAAGAAAGGCCCTTGGTGAGGAGGATGTAGTGAGGATGCTGATCTTTGCAGAAACCAATGCTGGAGACTTGAGCTTCTTGTAGCCTGAAGATCTCTGGAGTGCAGATCCAACAAGCCTTGGCAACAACAAGTTACCAAGATTCACAGGGGTTTGGTCCCAGCAGTTCTGATGAGAGACACTGGCCTCAAAATTGCAGAAAGTACTGGTAAGGCCTTGTGGGAGTTGCAGAGCCACCACTGGCATTGCTGAGCCTTTTAACGCCTGTGGTACATCAAGCACAGCAGACTGGTCAGCTTTGTTGCCGTGCCTGCTATTGCAGGGGAGGGACACCTTCACTCCAAGGGAGATTACTTTGGGTGTCCTTAATGATCACAGGTCTGTTGAAGATCCGGGAAGCAGAACAGACACAGATGGTGAAGAAGACTTGCAGAACAGCAAGACCAGGAGCAGCAGAAATTTTTCTTGATACAGTCTCGGTTCCAAGCAAAGTCCAGCCAAGTCCATGTGCCTAGATGATTGAAGAGTGATGTGGTTTCAGGCTTGAGTCTTGTCCCACAACAAATCTGAGTATCCATCCACAGGTAAGCTCTTAAATACCCTAGGAAAGTGTAGTGAAGACAGGATTTTGCCTGCACACATTTCTATGTTAGCATAAGCGTTTTAGAATTTAAACGCCATCTTGCCACTTTGCTGCTTTTGCACACGACACTACAGGTAGCTGTTATTATAAGTAAAACTGCTTGCTTGTTTTTTCTTCACATGACAGCGGTCTGTTTTACACATACCTAGACGTGCACCGCAACCTTAGTCTGAACACTGTGTGCAGAAACCGTCAAGGTCAAATAACAAAGTGTGCTGTTGAATTTAGGCCCACGCTCTAGACACAACAAGCACACAGCTGCAAATATCTGAAACTCGGGTGCCTTTAATATTGCATTGCATGCATGATGTTGGCACACTTGGAGAAAACCTTTCCAGACACAGAGACCAGTGCTGATCCTGTGATGTGATTCACCTAAGCTTATCTTTGAGGTATGAGGTTCCCCATTCAAACCTAGAGACCTTCTATTATTATAAAACTAGCTTATTAGCCAGGGGAGGGTGGTACACAAGGTATTATAGGACCTGTTTCCACTATCATTGTAATATGATTTCTCCCTTTGTTTTTTATGGAATTGTAACATGCTGATGGTTTTATTTCTGATAATTTGTTTGCTTATGTTAGCCAAAGTACTGCATCTTAGAGCACGTAGTTAAAATAAACATTTTAAACTTTTCTGTGTCTCTGATTACTCACGTTGTGGACTGATATGAGAATAACAACAAAAAGGTGTTCTTGAATCCCACCATTCCTGAGAGTATTCTAAGTCGCTTGTTCTGGGTTGTTTAATCATTGGTAGCTTCGATATGATATGGAGAACGAATGAGACACTGATGCTAGTCGGATAGGGGTTCTAGGTACTGAGGTGAGTTTTTTGGTACACCACAATTCACTGAAGTCCTGATTTCCTGCGCATAGTTCTGTGCATGAGCAGAATCCCCACAACAAAAGAAGTTGGACAACTCATGGGACTTTCCCAGAGGATGGACTGGACAGTGGGTTAAATTAGCCAAGTTTCACGCCAGATCGGGAGCCAAATGCTCCTTCAACTGGTTCAAACTGGAGTATGCAAAGAGGGCACAAAATGCGACCTTTAAAGCAGGCTGGTGGTGCTGGCAAGTGCCCCCAGCCCAGTACGCTAAGTCCTGTTTGGGAGGTGGTCACACTGCCCTGTGACAGGAAACCTATTGTTTTATCTTCCCTTGCTTGAGTTCCGCTCAGCAGCAGGATGGCAGAATCATGACTGTGGTCGGCAGCAGTACTAGCTTGCTGTCAGACCCTGAAAGCATGGTATCGGGAATACAGGGGAATACCCCAAGGGAGCCCCCCAGTACATGGGATCATACTTCCATCACAGTAATCAGTGTTTGGTTATGATTCTAACATGTTTGATACCAAACATGTCCGGTTTCAGTGCAGCCACTATATAGTTAGACATCTCATATATACTGCTGTTAAGTATATATTTTAGAATGGCTGACCACACTTACAAAGCCTGGAGAATTGACTCAAGGGTTTGTAGGGGTGTCTGGCTCATGCAGGGGCACCCTCATAATTATAACCAGGCACCCTGCCCTCAGGACTGAAGAGGCTGCCATACGGGAGACTTGTAGGTTTTAAATGCAGTGACCTTAGATATAAGGAAAACGTATATCTGTTGTGAGAAATACAAGCACCAACTCACAAAGACTGCTGTGGCAGGCTTGTAGTTATAGTTTAAGTGGACTACCATGGGTAGCACAATACATGCTGCAGCCCATGGGAGTCCAGTGATTTACTTATGCTCTTGGTACCGTAGTGCCATATACTAGGGACTTACAAGTTTATATCAGTAGCCAATTGTGGATGTACAGATGTACTTACCATGGTCAATTTAGGGAGCAAGCACAGTGAATGGGGGCCTGATTAGCAGGATCTCACTCAGACTAGTCAAAAACATACTGACACTGAGCAAAAAGTGGGGTAAAAAAAAGTGGGGTAACCATGAAAGCAAATGGGGCGTGGCTTGGCCACGAGAGAAGATGGAGGTGTCTTAGCCGAGCTCCATCTGACAAGGGATAGAACCCCATGATCAGTCCATTATGCATCCCCAAAAAACGGAGAACCGAGTGTGGCAATACCGAAGTGGAAGCCAGGAGTACAGAGAGCCGCTTTGCTCCGCAACACACCAGGGGAGCAACTGGTGTTAGCCCGGCCAGATGATGTAGAGAAGAATGTGGAGTGCAGCGGGGCTGCAGCATGATCTGAATATAAAACAAGCACAAACGTAGCATGCGCACAGACGGCCCTGAGTCGGGAAGGCAGAGGTAAGGAGGTGTAATGCCAGAGCCCAAAAATAACAAGGAAAAGGGGGTGCGGAGCAATTTTCTTAGTGCTGCACATGCAGGAGTTGCTCTCGAGTGAGATGGGCAAACTACATGCCTGCAGGCGGAGTGGGAGGTCGTAAAGAGAATCACACCTGTGCTCCACAGTGAATCAATGTCTGTCCATGGTGGGCGGGGGCTGACTGCACCTGCACCCAAGGAGAGAGTGTGTGGCAGCGAAGATAGGAGCTCCAGAGCATTGTAAGGCTCCAATCAAGGGTGATAGGCCCACTGGAGGCCAGGGTGCAGGGCAGTTTCCGATAAAGAGGCGGAGCATGAAGAGACAACTGACCCTGTGCCTAACCAGAAGAGCAACCTGACGAGAGCATGATCGCGCCCAAAACAAAAGAAGTGACTTGACGGCCACACACACTGGTGCGGGGATCGACCTTAGCCTGTCAAAAACAAAAGGAACAATGAGGCCCATTGCGAGCGTGCGAAGGGAGGAATACCAATAACAAAATTAACAGAGTGCAAAACACCATGGCTTTCCTGAAGGTTCAACAGGGAGATCCAGGGGGTGACTGAATATAGGGTTCAGCCCAACTGAGGTAGCCAGTAAAGATTCCCTTCCCCATCCACCACTTTAGAGACATTTTATTACCACCGAACACTCACAAATATAGGGGAGGAACTTCAAGATCGAATGGTGTCGCAATAGGATGCGGGAGGTATCCTAAGGGTCAGCTGTGGGTAGAATGGGTAAACCCAGGAACGTAGGAATTTCCCAATTCAACAAGATGGATAACTACACAGTCCCTAGAAACCCTGTGGTGTCACAAGAAGAGGAAATCGCGGAGCCTTTACGGAGAGCAATTATGGCAGTCATCTGGGATTTAAAAGGAGCACTAGAACCCCAAATTGACGCAGTATAGATCAAAGCGAATCTGATTAAAGCGGACATTCACAAACTCTCGGAGAAAGTCACAACAGCGGAGACAAGTATATCTCAGCTACAGTACTCAATGAAGCACCTAGAAGCCCAAGTCCAGACACTTACTCAACAGGCCACTGAAATGGCGGCGAAACTTGAAGATCAATAAGAAAGGGCTAGAAGGAATAACATTAGCGTGGTGGGGGTCCCGAAGGGGGCGGATGGGGTGGAGGGGCACAGTGTTGATCTCTTTTGTAAGGCTTTATTGTGAACATATTGAAGCCCAAGAGACTTTCAAAATTCTTCTCAATCGAAAGGGCACATCCTGCACCAGTACCACTGCCAAGACCTGGGCCTCCCTTGACGACAATCATAGCAAAGGTTTTTATTTACAGAGAACACAATGTAATCCTCCAGGCTGCCAGATCCATGGGAGACATACAGTTTGAAAATGCCCAGATCCGTATCTTCCAAGACTTTCTCAATATAAGTGCAGCGTCAAAGACGGGAACTTAGGGGCCGTAAACTCAAATATATAATGTTGTTCCCGGCAAAGCTGTATGTGACAGCAGAGGGCAAGACATCGCATTTCACACACCCCGAGGAGGCTTAGGAGTGGCTTGAAGGTTGGCGACCAGTAAACCAAGATAGAGGCAAGGATGTGCGTCGTGAATAGGGAAGTCATGGCTGGGAGAATCTCATGATGAATCAGAAACTACAAATAATAGAGGAGACATCAAAGACTGTTTCTGGAGTGAGTGGAAATGACAAAGAGTGAGGTGCAACACTTAGAAGCAAGGTAAAAGTGGGCCTGGGTCAAAAGAAGGATGGTGGGACAAAGAGAGTGAGAGACAACTTTGATACAGATACTGGCACTGCTGTAGGTACGATCACCACAAGGTGTCAACTCAACGCAATAATCTCAGCAAGGGGACTTAAACAATTGACTGTGCTAAAGAGGGTTCTATCTAAGGGTGGGTGGACAAGTCCGTTACGCCCACGGATAGTGCGGAGATTTGCCCTTCCTCCCTCCACGATATTAGGCGGAGAAACAAGGCAAATCTCCGTACACTCGGGCATAACGGAAGTTGTCCGCCCGCCTCCCGCCAGCAGTATTAAATACATTAAAAAAGCAATTTTTAAATAACCTTACCTTATCGGCGGCGTCACCGGGCTTCCATCCTTCTCCAGCGCGTCTTCTTCTGGGAACTGTGCATGCGCGAGAGCCCGCGCATGCGCATTCCTCGGCAGGAATGCGCATCCGCAGTCTCCTGTGCATGCACAGTTCCCAGAAGAAGACACGCTGGAGAAGGATGGAAGCCCAGGGCCACTGCCGATAAGGTAAGGTTATTTAAAAATTGTTTTTTTAATGTATTTAATACTGCCGGCAGGCGGGAGGCAGGCGCGAGGTGGGATGTGCGTAACGGAACTATTCGGAGAGTGCGGAGATTGGTTCCATCTCCGTGCCTCTCCGCGTAGGTCCCTTACGCACATTACGCCCACCCTTAGTTCTATCCTGAAAATGTGTTTTTCTGTTTCTCCTTTGGTGGCATAACCACATTGGGGCTTCCGACACACCCCCTCTTATAGTTGTTTGATGCAAGTTTTGGGGCGACAGGCGCTCTGCAGGTTAGGAAGTTGGGGTTTGCGCAACCTTATTAGCAGGTTAGCAGGGTGGGGAGAGATGGAAGGGGATGGGTATCAGTTGTTTGCTCATAATGACACCCTTTTGATAAAGCTAAAGGCTCAGTTAGAATACAAAGGAGATGATCAACATTCAATAGGAATTCATGGCAACTTAACGATGCGTGAGCACGTAACATTGCCGAAATACTTTAATCAGAGATTCTGTCAGCAATGACCGGCCACAGGACAATGATGACACCCTTGAAGGTGTGGTCCTGGAATGAGAATGTACTTAATGGCAAACTAAAAAATTAATTGGCCATACAATAAATCAAATAATATTTGCCAGATATTGTTCTTTTACAGGAAACACACTTAAATGGTAACTAATGTAAAGCCCTAAACAGATTTGGCTATACCCTAATGGCACGCAGGGTACCCTACCGAACCCAGGAGAGTAGGGGTGCTCATCAGAAGGATGCTCCCATTCATTCAGGGGATGGTATGGGCCTATACATTGGGAAGATATTTGGCGGTCAATGGCACATGGGAAGGGAGGAGGTTAAACATATGCTCCGTTTATGTTCTACCGGGGTTACAAACCACCACACTGGAGACGCTGGGTCCTCTACTTCTGGAGCTCCAAGAAGGATGTTTGATTTTGGGTGGCAACATGAACGACATTATCTCCATGTAGATCAACGTGGAGGTTTCCTGGGAGCCATGGGCCTGAGTGACATATGGCAACACCCCACCAAGAAACAGTACACTCACCTGTCGGCCACCAGCAGGAGCCTTCTAAGATTAGACTACATGATAACACAACTTACAGGTTTAGGGGAATTCATAGGTGCAACTCGTAGGGCCCTAGGGGTGTCTGACACTCCCTGGTAGAAGTGGGAATGATTGGCCCATGAAGGGACTATACACTGCCCCCACGGATAGTTCCATGATACGTGAAAGACTGTGACTTTAGGGAAGACATAAGGAAGGGAGCAGAGCTATTTTTTGCTGAAAATGTGGGATTTGTATCCTACAAAGTGACTTTCTGGGAGGCCTTTAAAAAGGCGAGAACCCAAGCATGAGTGGGTGCCATGAAGAACAAGAAACTGCTAAAGTGCTGAGCCCTTGATAACTACATAATGAGTCTAGAATCATGGGTGACGGAGGGAGGGACGGACTCATTAGAAGAGCAACATCGGCTACGGCTCCATCAGAAGGTATTATGAGAGCTGCTGGAAGACAGTGCCAGGGCTCAAGTGTTGGCCACACAGCACAGACTATACAAGGCTGGGAACAAGGCAAATAAACTGCTAGCTTGGTTAGATAAGAGAAGGGTAAATGGCAAATGGGTCCATGGACTGGTGGATGAAGAGGGCTATAGATACATCACTGGGAATGACATGGCGGAGAAATTCTTAACCTACTATGAGGAAATCTATGCTTCCTCATCAACGAAAACAGAGAAAGACTATAGTGACTTCTTACAGGACATTACCTTGCCACGACAATCAGGGGAAGACAGACAGATGTTAAAGGGAGACTTAATAATTGAAGAGATAAAGGCAGCATCCTGCTCACTGCAATTGGGTAAAGCAACTGAAACCAACGGTCTCCAAATGAAAATGTACAAATGCATGTTGGGAGAGCCGGCAGACCACTGGTTGGACATGCTGATAGAGGCTAGAAAAGAAGGTATACTCTTTGAAGAAAGTGACCAAATTATGGTTGCCCGGTCACTCACAACCATCTCTTAGCTTTTCATGCCAAATGAAGAGTCTGTCAGACCATAGAGAATGCAAACCAATAATAGTTTATTCAAAGTACACTCAGAGCGGCGCCCTGTCTGCCCAGTCACTAGGAGTGCTGCGTAGGGACTGACATCAGCAAGCATAACCATACATTATTTACATTTCGAAACCAATGTAAGCATACCCACCATGGAATTTTCCAGAGAGATGCAGCTGAACCATAACTTACGAAGAAGTAAGTTTTGATTCTGAGGCCGGGCACACACTATCTACCAGTCAAGGTCACTCTGTCCGTACGAGACACTAGACAAGTGGGAGAAGGCCTACATATAAAAGGAAAGGTATGCGCTAATAAAAACAATGCATTCATTAGCAGAGCAAAACTCAACTTCCGAAGAAACTTAACTTAGAGAAGGCAGTTTCTCAGAAGTGCCAAAGAATTGGTTTTGATCATAATAGAAAATGGCACCTGTACACAAAATGGCGCCATGAATGCTAACTTACATACAACAATGCGAAAGCATGAGTTTTATTCCAAAAGACCCACCTTTTAGCATGAGCTAAGTAACTTTGTGTTATGATAAAAAGACATGAAATTCAATAAGTTATGAATAAACTGTGTTGGGAGCACTCCTTAAATTCGGCTTCAGGAAGGGAAGTAGTAAGGAGGGAAGAAGTCTGAAAAATGCCTTCATCTACTTGCATAAGGTCGTCAATTTTCTTCTGAATCATAATTGTTGCATTTATTATCATGAATTGATAGTCTCTTGGGAGAAAGAAGAATGGCGCAATAAGTGGAACATAAGGGGAGACACTGGACTAGAACACAGCAGGAAATCAAGATCACAATGAAATATATCATCTTTTCAAGAATCCAGCCCCAATCCAATTCCTGCTCTCCATTCCTTTAACATTTTCTAGGATGTCTAAAATGTGTTGGGTAATGTTCTTCTCCATATTAGTGATCCCGACTACACACTGGTCTCCTACCACAGCGCACATACCACTTTTCTTAACTAGAATGAAATCAACAGCATATCTAGTCTGCTCGGAATATATCCGCATACTTTCAAATTGGGTGGTGGTATCATGCAAAGCTGCTACCGTAGAGTTAGACAATATCTGCAGCTTACATCCAAAATATTCTCTGGCTCTTTCACCCCTGGACATTGGAGTACCACCAAAGGTAATGATGGAAGAAGGAATATACCCAAAGCTGATACGATTTCTGTATTTATTGACTTCCAAATCTGTCACTCCGTCACAAAACTCTGCTGTAAATGTTCTTTTCGCCCATCTTATACTAGGCTTACTGTACTTACAGGGTGCACCTAGGGGGAGCACCATTCCTAAAGCAACATCATCTGCACCATTATGAACATTTGATTACGGTCCATTAGACAATAAATAAAATCCTGGAAGCTTATATAGTGGGCCTTGATAATCTACAGGGGCATATCTAGTATTAATTCCACAGGTATTCGGATCCTTCTTTTTCGCTAAAGACATTGTATTCTTAAACAGTATTACTCCAGAACAGTTAACATACAAAAATGTGTCAGTACTATTAAATATTGCGCAACATGCAGGGTAATATCCAGCTTTTGAAGTAACCTTTAAATCTTGGTAATGCCAGTCAATTAGGGTGATGTTCTGCTCTTTCATATACAAGTTATCACAATATTTAGTATTATCACACCCCAGGTACCCCTTTCCTTGTGGCTTTCTGTAATCCAGACAAGGGCCAGGATATACCATACTAAACTCACCTCTTACCTCTATGAAGTGGGCTGGGCGAGTATACGTGTAATTAACTAGTGACAATTGGTATGCAGTCCATAAACTTGTAACAGATTGAGTAGGATAACAAGCTGTACCTGCCCCGAAAAATATTTTATGCATGTCCAGAAATACATCACCCGGGGCTATCCTTTTTGTATGGATTTGAGAAATAACCTTGTTCTCAACATTTAACAGGGCAGTTTGATCTCGTTTAAGGACCCAGGACACCCCACCTAGAATCAATAGCAGTAAAATCACAAAAATAATACATTGCATTTTTCTCTTGGTTGACCAGAATACATGTGTATGAACAGGGAAAATCACTGGCTGCTCTTCATCAGCAACCATTCTGCAAAAGGGATGCATAGCAAATGATAAAGAAAGGGGCGAAAAGCCAGCAAGAGGAATATACAATTTCTCAGTGTCCGTCAGAGCCTCACTGGTACAGGCTCCTATTGTCCATCAAAACGTTGGCGCTCTTAAGCACCCGCGGTGGAGCTTGCTCTGTCCGAAGCTTGGGTTCCCACGTTGATCGGGATAATGTATCCCCAAAGGGAAACCATCAACATATCCTGTCCAATGTTCAAACAATGCACAGGTCTCACTTCACCCTAAACTAGTTCCGTTGGTACAATAGCAAAGTACATCCTAGCTTACACAGTCCATCCCTACTTAATCTGACTTCTCCTTTGGTGCACTGTTTCTCTGCCAAGGTCACAAATTGTACCTGGTGACTCCAGGCACAGAAGAATCAACAAAATGGGGCTCCTTGATTGCCTGTATTTACGGAGGAACTGCTGCATTCAGCACTTCATCATTTTCCCCATCTGTTTTGGTCCAGTTCAGTCTTGCATCACTGAAGGGGACAACCAGGGCACTGCCTCACACTCGGAGTCCCCTACTCCATCCTTCATCCATTGATTATAGGGCAGAGGCAGCTGGACCCTGCCACAATGAGTCACGTGGATCCAGTTCTTACGGCCGGCAACCTTGACTGCAGTATGTGTTGATAAGAGAACCTGTCTCGGTCCCTTCCATCGTGGCTCCAAACTCTTCTTTCACTGAAAATTGCATATCAAAACATAATGCCCAGGCTGGATATCGTGTCCGGGCCCCTGTAGTGTAGCGGGTAGGGACTCTCGGACCTGTTGGTAAACAGAATGCAAATTTTCAGTTAGCTGGCAAAGGTAATCTATCAACAATGGATATTCAATATCTGAAAACCGCCGAGGGCGCAGGACGCCCCAGACATTTGCCGGGTGTCCATTCACGACCTCGTATGGTGACAATCCTGTTCTAGAATGTGCTGTAGTTCTCGTTGACAAAAGAGCTAATCGTAAAGCATCATGCCACTGTAACCCTGTAGTCTCCTGAATTTTTGCCAGCTTCAGTTTGAGAGTACCATTGTACTTCTCAACCAAGCCTGCTGACTGCGGATGATTGGCAGCATGAAAGAAAATTTTGCCTGATACTCAAGCCATCACAAATTAATTGGATTACTTTGGCATTGAAATGACTTCGGTTATCACTCCATATCCAAATTGGGAAAGCCGAAATGAGGAAAGAACTTCTTCAGGAGAACCTTTGCAGTCATTACAGCTGTATTGTCTTTAGTGGGATAAGCCTCAACCCATTTACTGAAGGCGCAAACAACCACCAAAAAAAGTACTTCAAATTATTGCACCTATCTAACTCAATATAGTCCATCTGGAGGACCTCAAAAGGTAAAGTGGGTGGTGCAAAATTACCGGGTGGTGTAGGGGTACTTTTTCCAGGAGTGTGCATCATGCACACCATGCCATCATTTACTAAATGTGCTGCTGTCTTCAAAATGTTATCATTCTGCCATACAGGGTCATCTAACTTGCAAATAGCCTTAGCACCAATATGAGCTGGACCACGGGCCATTGTGACTACAGGAAGAACATATGCATCTGGTAACATCCATCTCTGCTTCCCTAACTTGTCAATCCAACACCCCTCATCGTTCAATTGTGCTGTACTTTCTTGCCAAATTGCTAATTCTCCCATTGTGGTCTCACTTTGTATTGCCTTTACATTCTCAAGTGTATCCTCAAACATGGTAACTTCAGGCACCCACCTAGCGGGGCCAGCTACAAACATTCTTTTCATTTTAATTCAGGCTGTTTCCAAAGCTGTGTGATCTGCAAAAGCACTTCGCCAAGTCACACAAATGTGTGAAAAATGTGATTTTTTCTGCTAAAATTGAGGTTTGCAGGGGATTCTGGGTAAGGAAATGTTGGGGGATCCATACAAGCCATACCTCCCTGGAAGCCCCCGGGTGTCTAGTTTTCAGAAATGTATGGGTTTGGTAGGTTTCCCTAGATGGCTGCCGAGCACGGCCAAAAAGACAGTTGACCCCCTTGCAAAACCAGATCGTTTTGACAGAATTAGTTTTTGGTTTCTACAGCGTATGAATTTCGGCACAATATTACAAGGAGAATGTGACAGACATTTTGAGGTTTGCAGGACATTGTGGATAAAATTACTTTTTGGAATTCACAAGAGAGACATCACCATGAACTCCCGTGGGTGTACGACAATATCTACAGTTGGTGGGTTATTCTTACATGAAACATACACCTTGGCAGAGAAACTAAAAAGACAAAGATTCCTGCACAGCCATGTATTCCTCAAACACACACACATACTGGTTGGATTTGGCACGAGGGCGAGTGATGGTTCAGTATATTAAATTTAATTAACGAGGGATTTCACAAAAATGAAATGCACTGTCAATAATTAAATGGAGAAAAAACGGAACCAATGACTCGCATCTCGTGAGCTGTAAAGCCATGGCAAGGCACCAACCGCTTTACAGGCCATTCACACACCTTTCATACGTTATACACACAAGACGATTCACACCACCAGGCACAAAACCAACATATCACAACATTCACAAAAAGGGACACCCTGCTTCAGGAAGACAAAAAAAGACAAATATTACTGCACAGCCATCTAATCCTAAAGCACACACACATACTGGTTGGATTTGGCACGAGGGTGAGTAATGGTTCAGTATATACAATTGTATTAGCAAGTGATTTCACAAAAATGAAATGCACTATTAACAATTGAAAGGACGAGAAACTGAACCATTGATTCACAGCTCGCGAGCTGTAAAGCCACGACAAGGCACCAACCTCTTTACAGGCCATTCATACACCTGTCACACATGTGACACATACAAAACATTCACGCCGCCAGCCGCGGGCCCATCACATTACAACACTCACACCAGCAGACAGCGCCATTCAAGGGCCCATCACTTCCACATGCCCACATTCCTGACACAGCAACTACACAAACTGATGGATTGCGTGGATTGGCGCTCAGCTAGCAGTGTGTGTAGTGACCAGCAGCAAGTCACTACTCACACACCGCCAGCCGAGCGCCAGTCCACACACACCGCCAGCCAAGCCCCAGTGCACGCACACCGCCAGTCCACGCACACCGCCAGCCAAGTACCAGTCCACGCACACCGCTAGCCAAGCACCATTCAACGCACACCGCCAACCAAGTGCCAGTCTACACACACCGCCATCACATTTAGGATTTTTTTAGACAAAAATAAAAACACAAACAAATCGCAAATAGATACAAATCTACAAACACAAAATCAGAAACTAAATACATTGCACTAACGCCAACCTTGAAACAGAATCAAATTTTTCAAAGAATACAGACCAGGCAGTTCACTTTACCACTCATGAATGCTCCCAAAAAATATTTTGCGTGTGGTACGCTCTAAAACAAGCAGGGACACACAGCCCAGGTTTAGAAGGACAGTCGGGGCAGTACATACGAATCTCCTTCTGCGTACCTCTTCACCAACAGACTCTACATCTCCTACAGGGAAAATCTTTTGAGGGTGTGGGAGGAATGAGATCAGGAAAGTGGCGATCTCTCAATCTAGCAACATCCTCCACCACTCCAAATCTAGGAACACTTGCCTGTTCCACAACAACAAGGCTAGCTATCACAGAGTGCTGAAACTGAAGAAATGTCAAGTTTGACGCAGGAGAACACTCCTTGAACACAATAAAAGCATTGAAATTTGCTAATTCGAAGAAATGGATGGCCAACTTCTTATACCAAACATAAGCCTTCCGAATAGCAGAGTAAGGTTCCAACCTCTGATCTACTCTGTCAACACCACCCATGTGCTTATTGTAGTCTAGAATGCACACAGGTTTGCGTACTTCAGCAACCTGACCTCAAACAACCACAGGTGAAGTACTCTCATCATGGATGGTAGTCAGCATGTACACATCCCTCCAGTCCACAAATTTTACAGCTAGTAGTTCATCACTACGCAAGGAACTGCACTGCCCCCTCTGGAGTTTTTTGCAAACAAGCTCTTTCGGATAACCTTTACGGTTAGAGCGGATTGTGCCACATGCAAAAGTGTCCACTTTATACAATTCCTTAAATAATTGCACAGCAGTATAGAAGTTATCAAGGTACAAATGGTGCCTCTGTTAAACAGTCTTCTAGCAAGATCCCACACAATTCTCTCTGAAACTCCAAAAGTGGACAGACAACCTGGGGGGTCAATAGTAGAATCTCTACCAGTGTACACACGAAAATTAAAAACATATCCTGTCCTACTCTCAGACAACATATACAGCTTAATTCCATAGCGTGCCCTCTTGCTAGGGATGTACTGCCTAAAAACCAAACGGCCCTTGAACAAGACCAAAGACTCCTCAATAGATATTTCTTTCCCTGGAGTATAGATCTCAGAAAATCGATCTACAAAGTGATCAAGAACGGGCCGAATCTTAAAAAGATGGTCACAGTCAGGGTGATCTTGTGGCAACGCCATAGAATTATCAACAAAATGCAGCATACGTAGCAAAAGTAAATACCGATTACGAGTCATAACTGCAGGAAATATGGCAGTTGCCAACAAGGGGCTAGTAGACCAATATGAAGCCAAGGTTGGCTTCCTTAACACACCCATCAATAAAGTCAAACCCCAAAACTTCTTAATCTCTTCCAGATATGTGGGAGTCCACCGGGTAGCCCTAGACTGGGGCCTAAGTTTGTCACTGTTGTCCCTCAAAAACTGTTCAGCATACAAATTCGTCTGCTCAACAATCTCACCCAAAAATACATCCTCCATAAACAACTGAAAGAACTGTATAGGCAAAAAGTGTTCACAATCCACTGTGCACCCTGCATCACCGCTAAAGGCAGACAACACCGGCTGCACCATGTTTGGATCAACCCAAAGTCCAGCACTTCCAGTAGGAAGCCTAGCAGCCTCAGACTGCAATCCAGATGCCTCTTGCACCATCGGCACAGCAGTTTCCTCCTCTAAGACAGGCACTTCATCCGCACTGAGAGTTGCTTCATCCACACCAAGAGTACCTTCATCTGCACTGAGAGTACCTTCATCATCCGATGATTCCATGTGGAGAGAAAACTCACTGCCAGAATCTTCCCCTCCCTCCTCTCCCTCAGACGCACTGTCAGTCTCATAATCATGCTCGGAGGAAGATTCAAGAAGCATACCAACCACCTGTTGAGCAGTCATTCTACGGCTAGCCATAATGCTTACTAAAAAAGGTAACTTGTCAAACAAGTCAACAACAACAAACACTTTGCAAAATAAGTAATAAACAAAAAGCACCTTAACCAAAAACACATATATATTCCAAAACAATACCACTCACTTGCCAGAGGCAGCTAAACTACTCACCACCAACTACACAGTATGGATCAACAATATCCCACTAAAAAAGAAAGAGAAAAGAAATTACACATAAGACTATGCAAAACACATCGCAAAGAAATTCATGCTCAAACCACTAACTAAATATGCTGCCATTATGACATCACTTACAAAAAAATTCATTCAAATGTTACAATATTACTCATTTGGAGTAAATACAACAAAAAAAAGTTCTTACCAAAACAATGCAACTACACAAAACTGCAGAACAACCACTGTTGAAACCGGAAACAGGAATCAAAAGCTTTAGACTAGAATAAAAAGGAGAAAAAAACATTAATGTCACATATGCATATAATGCTCTAGACCATCACGTACTGCGCAAAATGTATTGCTTGAACCTCCCACTTTCAAGAAGGAAAGATCGATGGCCCAATCCTTTACAGGCAACGCGGCGAGAATCTGGAACTCAGCCTCAGCTCCGGACCATCCCCTCTTCCCAGTCCTTCAAAACTGACCTCAAAGTTCTCCTCCTGCAAATACACTTCCAAACTTAATTCACGCCCTCTCTATTGTCTGAAGGAAGTCTTTACATTATAGGAAATTCTGATCTCTATGCCTATAGAAGTGCCTTCCCAGTGTGTTCCTGTGTTTTGAGTGTCTACCATTTATTGCACTTTTATACCTTTACTTGTACTTTGTACTCTTTTGTAACTTGCACACATGTCACTTTTCCTCTTGTAACGTATTGTTTGCTACCTCTTGTATTTTGTTTGCTTATGATACATGCACAATTACCACCATTGCCTCATGTAACGTAACGTTTGCTCTTGTTTTCTGAGTGTCTGCCATTTATTGCAGTATTTTACCTCTACTTGTATTTTGTACTCTTTTGTAACATGCACACATCACTTTTTCATCTTGTAACGTATCTTCTGCTACCTCTTTGATTTTGTTTGCACTTTAAAATATTTAAAAAATATTGTGGCCATAAGGGGAGCGACCCTTGCCTAAGGCGCCGCTCCCACAAACAACCCCAAACCTAAAAAACGAGAAAAAAAAAACTGGCGCTAGTGGCCATTCCTGCTGCATGATCGTGCAGCAGGAATGCATAAAAGAGACATTGGGGGCAGAGGCGTAGCTAGAGCTTGTGGCGCCCGAGGCTATCTCTCAGATTGCCGCCCCTGGGGAGGGGGGGTTGCTGGGGAAAAAAGACAACGACCACTTGAAAGAGGTCCGAGAGACACGTAGTATCGGCGCTAATAGTTACCTCGATCATGCAAGTTACATGCACATACATGACACGGTCCAAGGCTACACAGTTGAATACACCGGTGACTGGCAGCACAAAATAATAATGTCACATTTGTAAAGCGCATGGTTATACTAGGCTAGTGTGTCCCCGCGCTGAACGAGAACACACAGACTGCATGATCAATCTGGGGGCTCAGAAAAACCACATGTGACATCCATCAGAGAGCTGCGTGAATAATTACCTGGTAATCCCCTCAGCACAATGCAAACATGACACTGTTCAGGGATCTATCATCTACAGCAGACATTAAATGACCATTCATCATGGTCCCCCCATTAAAGCAGTGCACTTTGTGATCTGCATGGTACATGTTCTTTGCAGCAGGCACATTAACCCTCTGTGCTACCTTTCCAGGAGTCAACCCTTCCACTAGACAAAACTCCATCTCTCTCTAGGAAGAACATTAATCACCAAAGTTATCATGACATTTTTATTGTTTCTGAAAATTGCTGGAGGCCAGGAAGGAGGCAGCAAGTTTTTTTCAAACCATAATATACTTGCAAACACTACGCACCCACCCAAAATATGTACCCAGTGAGGTCACACCGTTCGCATCGCCCTAATCTGCTCAAGGTTCATGTGACCTCAGTGACAGAGTCACAGCGACTGGATCACTGTTGCTCTAGGGTGTGCTGCTTTGTAGGCCTGCCTGCAAGACTGGAGATGGATTGTGGTGGACATGCCTTCAAGGTTAACCCACAATAGACACCACTAGGGTACACCTGGTTGTGCTAAGACATCAAGCCTTCTAACGTCTAGTGGGGCCTTCTACGGTCTAGCATGGGAATGTGCTCCCTCAGTAGAGTGGTCTGGTGGACTGGTCATGAAGGCTGAACCCGGTTCCCCAGTTCCAAATTCGACAGCTCTGGCCATAATGCCACATCCTCTCCCCCACTTCCCCGCTGAGAGAAACTCGCACTGCCTTCAGCAACAAACTAATTTTGCCCGCTATAAACACTTGGGTGTGGCTCAAAACAAATTATGCACTTGATAAGAGTAATATGCTGCCTAAAAAAAAGTAAAAGCAACCACTCATAGGGAATGCAAGATTAAGTAAAGCATGTGAAATGTAAGCAGAAACAACATGGTTACCTTAACGATCTCTCACTCACTATTCAGAAATCAGCGAGTGGTTTCACCTGAAAAGTTATGGACATGATTAGAGGGCCCTGAAGGGAACCGTTTCAATGTCCATTGCTTATATCCTTACAAAACGTAAGCAGTATGGTATAAAAAGACCACATCCATAAACACAGAGATATGGTACACATTGTGTTTTCCAATCCACCCATCAACCAGGTATTGCAGTACCTCCAGGAATGGTACACTCTCCCAACCTGGGAACAACAATGCTGTTCAAAGAAAGACGAGAAAACGAAAGTAGCGCTTCACTGGCAAACTCTGTGATGCTGGTGTATTTGGATGTAAATAAAACCAATCTGGCCACTTTGCAACCCCTCTGTCTTGCTTTATTTAGTTATGTATTTAATTGTCATATTTCTCTCCAACCCGCTGCACTTTGGAATAGAACAATGTGAGAAAAAGGGCATCTCTCGCAAGAGTGTGTTTCTTTTTTGGATCCATTTCACAGGGAAGCAACTACAATAACGACGAAACCAAGCAGAGCCTTCTCTAAATACATTTGTCCTCCCCCCAACATTGTGCCCCCACCCTACCTAACCCACTGATCGCTGAAATCCCCCCTCCCCAGCCCCAAAACTCACCTTTCCTCTCCGACGCGCAGAAAGCAAATGGCTTCCTGCGCCTCGGAGAACAAAGGGGAAACCTCCAATGACGTCAGCGCGGCTCGCGCGTTGACGTCATTGATGATGCGGGGGTGGGGGCGGGGGGAGGCAGGGGAATGTCTTCCCCTGCCTTCCCAGTAAAACAAAAAAAAGGTCGACCACTCACGGGGGGAGCGCCAGCGCTTCCCCCGTGGGTGGGTGTCATGACGTGCTGGACTCGTCATGGGCACAGTGCTCCATGACGAGTCCAGCACGTCATGGGCACAGAAGGGGTTAACAATAGTACTGATGAGCTCCGGGGTCAATCTCCTATACTCCTTCGACAGCAGGTGACCTAAGTAGGTGACCTCCTGTCGACAATACTGACATTTAGAAAGGGACACCTTATGTCCATGTTGAGCCAAAAGCAATACCAGTTTGACGGTTCTATCTATACATCCTGCTCAGTATCAGAAGCAATAAGGAGGTCATCAGCATACTGCACCTATACATTATCTGTGGGAACTGCACCTATACATTACCTGTGGGAAGTGAAAGGTAATCCAATTGACCTTTCAGGGCTTGACTATAAATACTTGGATTCTCTGTATAGCCCTGAGGAGCTCGACAGAACCTAAAGCTCCTACCAGCTAGGGTGAACCTAAACAGATATCTGCTATCTGGATGAATAGGAATATTGAAGAACACATTCTTCAAATCAATGACAGAAAAGAATATAGCAGAAGAAGGAATCATTGCCAAAAGAGTGGTAATGTCAGGGACCACTGAAAAATGGGGAACCACAATTTTATTAACTCCGCGCAAATCAATCACAAAACTATAATCATCTTCATGCTCATCAAGAGAACCTGAGGGCGTCCATTTAAGAATTGGAAGAATAGGGCTATTACAAATAGTTGCTGTTGTCTCCTCAACCACACCTTTCTTAATCAAATCCTATGTAATTCGCAATAAGGCTATCTCACCTGCCTGCTGTATTTTATACTGAGGGATACGAGGCAAAATAGCACCATCCTTAACCTGTATTGAGACTGGTGGTATCTGCAACAGTCCCACATCTGTATTGCCTGTTGGGTGGCACATCTTTAAATTCAACAGGAAGAGGCTCATCTTTGAACAAACATTGTTTAGCGCGCACTACATTTGGTCTCATTGTCATATAGACACCTGCCGGAGAACAATAAATCATAGCATGCAATTTCTTCAACAAATCCAAACCCATAAAATTTTCACTACAATTAGATGTCAGTAGGAATGGAAAATCCACAGTAAAAGGACCAATGGTCAACGTAAGGGGTCTCGAAATGGGGCTTATAACCGGTATACCATAAAAACAAACCAAAACATTATTATGGCCAGACAGAGCCGCACCAGGGACCATGTTTCGAGAAACAGAACTTTTCATCGCACCTGTGTCCTCCAAAAATTCCTTATTCGAACCTTACAGTACCGCTGTTACATAAGGACCACGCTGGTCTACAGGTATCTGAACTTGTCCGCCACTCTGTCCCTGGCTGTCCTAGCTATAAGACATTCCTGTTTCCTTATCCATATCATAGTCATCATGGTAGTACTGTCCATCCTGAGGGTCATCAAAATAATTATTATCAGAACGACCCTGTGAGGGTGCAGAATTCTGACCCCTATCAGCCCACCAGCTTCACAACCTCGTCCACGAGAACACCGTCCTCTAGGGACCGCTATGTTTTGAAAAAGCATAGGAAACTTGCTACACCCTCCTCCTTACAGTACGCACACTGATTTGGCCCCAAGGGTGTAGTTTTCAGCTATCTACTAGTGCGTGGAAGCTGTCGGGCAGGACCATCACGTCCTCTACCATTTCCCCTAAAAGCCTGCTGTAACAACACCTTTGTCTTTAAATCCTTGTGCCTTTTGTCTGTCCTCTCTTTTTCTCATTATCCCTATGTTCATAATACTGTGCCATATTCCAAATAACAGAAGGGGAGTGATGTGGACCAAGTTGTAGAAGAGTAGGATCTGCTTCACATGGTTACCCCACCTTTTGCTGCTGTAACACTGTTTTTCGACTTTAATCTGGCTGGGACCCTGCTATTCAGGGCCCCAGCCTAGCTGCCTCCTTTCTAAATTGAGTCCATGTACTTTAGGTACACTCCAGATTGGATTCTGGGGTACCCTTGTGAGTTCCTATTATAGGTACACTATGTACCCAGGGCATAGGTACCCCAGAGGCCTACCAGGGGCTGAAGCATGTATTATGCCACCCCTGGAAAGCCCTCCAAAATAACACCACAGGTCTGCTACTGCAGCCTGGGTAAGGTTCACTATACCTCACCTATCACTGCACATAGAAACCTATCAGTTACCCCTATGGCAGGCCTTATCAATCCTGAAGGCAGGGTGCTTGGTTATATGTGAGAGAGTGCCCAGGCATGAGCTGAGCCCTTCTGCAGCCTTCGGAATCTCTTCTCCGGGGTTGTCAGTGGTGCAGCCTGACCATATACTCTTAAGTGCATTATAACCAAACGGTAACTTTGGACTGGCTGAACGGAAACATGTCGTGTTTGGTGTCAAACACCTTGGAATCATACCCCCACACCAGTAACTGGTGTGGGAGTATGATCCCACTCTTCTAGAGGGAGCAATATGACAGCACCGATATACCCGGTTCCAACTTATTGAGCCCTGGCATCACAAAATGGATGCTGCAGCCACAGACACAGGTCTGGCCTCCTGCTGCTGACCGAAACTCTGGCAGGGGAGGCCTTGACGATAGGTTTCCTGTCACAGGGAGGTGTAACCACCTCCCAGACAGGCTGATGTGTATTGGATCTTGGTGGGAGCACTCTCAGAGTGCTTTGAAGTCCTGCACTGGAGGCACATTTGGTGTCCCTGTGCATAGTTCAGCTCAAACCGGTTCAGGGGCTTCCAGCCCCTGCTCTGGCATGAAACTGGACAAAGGAAATGGGTGTAGCCACCCCTCTTTCCAAACCCTCGCATAGGTGTGTCCCTAGAGCGAGTCCAACCCCTTCCTTAAGTATAAGTTAGGAACCCCTGGCAACAGGACTTTAGATATCCCTGGATGAAACTCTGTAGCTGAATCCTGGAACTTTGACACTCTACTCAAGACTAGAGGACTGAAGAAACCTCCCTTGGGGTCAAGGAGTGACTCCCCTGCTTGGTAGGCACCAATGAAGCATTTTGCCGGTCTACAACTCTGAAGCTCCCACCAGACTCCAAAGTATTTGCAGCCCAGGAAGAGGATTTCCAGGCTTCTCACAGGCTGACCCAATGTCCCCAGCAAAGCTGAACCCGCAGCCCTTGTGAGTAACTTAGAACCGGAACTTCTGGTTACTGTGCACATTTGCAAGTGCATTGATTTTCCGACGTCTCTCGAAGTCATGCTTTGGGTTACTTGTAGACCTCACCCCAAGCACCATCTGCACTGAAGATTGTGGGCCCTCACCCCATAAGTGTTCTGTGAGTCTGCTTTTTGCATCTCCGCTTGAGGCTCCTTCGCGATCCCTGGTCTGTCAACTGGTGTGTCCCTGTGAAGGCAACTCTGATTTTCTTTGGGCTTCCCTGGTTGCTCCAGATGTGCCCTGACTCCCCACCATGTGGTGAGTCCCTCAGACCTTGCTGGTCTGCACCAAAGCATCTTTCGCTTTTCTGTGTGGGTTGCTGTTGCCAAGGCTTGTTGTGTCCAATCCAGGCAACGACACTGCAGCACTCGACATCCTTCATGAGACAGCTAGAATCCAGCTCCTGGTTGTCCTCAATGCCTCCTGGTCCTCGTAGCTGAAGAGTCAAGCTTCACCTTCTTCACCTGAAACACCCGACATCGGTGGGCATTCTCCTATCGTGCCCCTGGTAACTGGCTAGTGACCCAGACTCTGTCCCCTCTGCTTTCAGGTTTTTCTTGACTTCGATCCAGGCTTGGATCTCTTTGGACACTTTGCATCTTCCCGGCAGCAGCACTTCTTCACCAGCTCCCATTGAAAATGACTACGCGACCCGACACCATTTGACACCTATGCACCCGGCTTCCCTGGGTGAGGTAACTCGAGTTCTACGGTGCTCTCAAGGGTGCTGCCCCTAGAACTTCTTAAGTCCAAGAGTGTTTGGTCCTAAGTCATCTCTAAGTGTCCCTAATCTTTGAAAATCTAACCGCGACTTTCCCCATAGAAGCTAAGAGGAGCTCGCGGCTGTGTTCTCACACTGCACACGGCACTACCTTGGGTGGTTCCTTGGGGTCTCAGCGATTCTACAGGCTCTAGGCCTTGTGTCTAGTTAAGTTGTGGTTCTTATACAACTATTTTAGTATATGGTTTGGCTCGCCCCTAGGGCCTGACGTGTATTTGTGCTATTTTACTGTAGTATTTGAAGTGTAACTTATGTGTTTAGACCTCTAGCCTCATAAAGAGACTAGTAGGGTGTGTTTAGAAATAAATACATGTATTTTATATATATACCTGGTGTGGTTGCCTTTCATTTAGCCATTCAAGAGATTATAGACTGGTAAAACAAGCTGCTTTACATTCCTTCAAGACTTAGCCTGAAGGCTTCTCTCCGTAGCTACCACTAGGATAGCTTTCAATAAAGGTTGTCTTTAACCTATCATCAATAAGGGGTTGTTTGGACTGGTACAAGGTGCCCACTATAACTAGTGGACAGCACATACCAAGCCAACTTCTCACACAAGTACTTTCAGAGGCCCGCAATCGAGTCGCAATTTCAGGAAGCAAATTAGAAACAACCAAACACCTCCCTCAGTAGACAAATCTTGCCCACTGTAATCCAAAAACATACCTTCAACAGAGTGAAAAAATCAGACACACTCTCATCTTTCTTTTGTCGACAAACCAATAATTTATCCCAATCTACCTTTCTCGGCAGAATAAGGGAATGCATATAGATAATAGTGCAGCCTGGTGAAGCCAGAATTTCTGCCAGAAGCCTGTCACCTGGCTTTCTCTCCCAATTTCATGCTTTAATTTGATTTCATGTACCTCTCAATTACACAACATGATCTTGCACGTGCACCTGCCTCCAAATATCAACCGGAACAAGTAAACCAAAAACATTCCAATACCAGCTAGAGTCAACACAGTGGAAGAAGCAGCTTCAGTCAATACTTTATAATGTGCAGTAGGAGTTTTCCTAGGGTCAGGTAAGAGACAATACTTCACTTCTTTTCCACGGAGTATAAACCCATTGCTCCTGAAACCTGGCCGCCACTGCCTCTCAAGTAACATTGCCGTGACCATCTGCTAATTTTGGTTTCTCGGGGTGATATATGGGATGAACCTCTCTCATAGGAAACTGAGACACTGGCCTGGTACTTTTCTCATGTAATCTTCCCCTATAAGCTATTATTGTCGCAACATTAGATAAAACCTGTCCTGGCCCCAGTTCACTGATATACACCTGATCTCTAATATCATATAGAATTTGAGGTTCTTCCGCTTCAAAACAATGCTGCCAAAGACCAATTAAGGGTGCACACATATGTTTAAGGGTATGCTGTTGTATGAAAGGCTCAAAATCTCTCATAGTCGCCAATACATCCTCTACACTATAAATGGGATTACAGACCCTCTGGGCAGCCTGATTAGCTATTACCTGTTTCACGTCATCTCCCACATGAGATCGCACTAACGGTTCCATATTCTCCTTAAATTTCATCCAGTGCCTATCCTCAAATCCACGTGCCCCGGTGTCCCGCTACATATTAATGTCGGAGGATGTAAAACCAAAGTAAGAGAAGCAACAGATGTCACAGGCACTAACGTCGCAAGAGAAAGAGCTGGCGAAAAGGACACTGATACAATAGGTATTGTGGAAGTACTAACAGTTGCAGTTGCCAAAGATGGCAAAGAAACAGAAGGAAGAGAAGGAGGAGCCGAAGCCACAGCCAGCAGGGACAGAGACAGTGGACGCAACTGTAACTGGCGGGTGTGAAGGCACAGGAACAGTGGGATATATTTAGGCTTTCCAGTTTTCAGTTTCTATTTTTGGTAAATTCTGGTGGGGTTTTTTCAGTGTTTTCAATACCTTAAAAAAATGGGTTTTAGTGGTTACATATTTTCGCACCATTAAAATCAACAGAAATAGTTTTTTTCTGGTGTTTATGGAATTTTTAGATTTTATTATTTCTTGCTTTCTGCACTGATAGTGCATATGTATAGACAGTGAGTGTACAGGGTATATGAAGTCCAAATACATTTTTACAAATCAAACTTATTGTAGTACTCCATGCAATACTTCTTTAGAGAGTCTTTGGTCTTGTTTAATTGCTCTTTCCTTCCCATGTAACTGTTTATCTGTGAAAAACCTTTTCAACATTGGCACATGAGGCTGGCAACGCCTAAACAACCAGTACATAATTTGCTAAGTCTGGCCACTGACATGGCTTTCCATGCCAATTCTGGTGCACCTGTAGGTTGCAGTTCTCTGTGACAGCTTCTGCAACTTATGCATTGAACTGGGCACATATGCCCCCAGTTATTGAAGCAGTCAAGAATGAAGCAGTTTTTTTCAAATTTCGGTGAAAATTCCCCTTTCACGAAGGGATCTAGAACTTGTGCACCTCCCTGAGTCCTCATAGACTTCAAATGCCATGGTTGGTGAAGGGACATTTCTCTGCATCATTGCAAGCCATTTCTCATGCACTGTAAAAAAACACTTCCTGAATTTCTCCTCAACATGTCTTTGCTTACCAAGTGGCAAGAATTCTAACATGGAAAGTGTTGCAGTGCCAAAGTCAGTAAAAGTGTCGCACAGTCTGCTCTCAAGGAGATGTTTTTTTACATCTACACCAATTACACTGAACATTTGGTAGACACGAATGCTTTAGACTCTAGTTTTCTTATTATGTCCACTACTGCAGTCATGTTTTCCCATAAAAATCTAAGTATTCAATAGAGTCTAAATTTTGTTCACATCACTATCAATATACGACCAAAGATCCTCACATTTCTTACCTTTGGCATCATCACAAAGCAAAAAATATGTAAACGTTCACCACATGGATAATATAGCATTTGGGGCCTCTAGGGCTGAGAACCACCAGCTAAATAACACAGTTGGGATGACTTTCTTTGATGACACACAAAGCACAAAATGGGATATATTTGCGTTTTAGTTCCAGCACATAAAAAAGCAGGGCACCAGAATGTACTACAAAGTCAATATCATTCTTCATTAACTCTGAAGATTGTAAAGATGCTTTCAGCATACCATCTAGCACATGGCAATTATCTCTTACCGGGAAGACCTTCAGCTCAGGTATCGATTTTGACAGGTCATCATACAACTTGTTCATATATGTAGCTGAATTACTGCAAATACAAACTATCACTCCAATCTTTGTTGAACTTGTTGAGAACTTTTTGAAACAGCATTTTAAGTGATACAGCGTTCTATTGTTTCCAAATGTCTGGTGTCATGTTTTCACCACTATCACAGATGCTTGGTGACTGCACTCTTTTGACATATAACTGTCACTTCACCTTGCATTGAATGTTTATAGCCTGGGTTGTTTGGCAAACCACCTACTGTCAATACTGCCTCCCTAGAAAAAGGGGCTAATGTCTCAAAGGGTTTTACCTCTTCTCTGTTTGTGGGTAAATGTGATGGTACATCTTGGGAAAGATTTGTATGAAACCAGCTATTATACCTATCAGTGAAAGAATGAAATATAGCCAAAATCTAAAATATGATTTTGATATTTCCTGATTCTCTACAGTTTATAAAATAAATAAGACCTAACACATGCTTCTAAACCCTGCATCTTTAGAAAATAGACCACAAAACTGAACTAAGCAAAATGAAGAAGAAACAATATTATAGTGACATCCCTATGCAACAAATCTCAGGCAGAATAATGCTAGCCCTGTCTTTCTTGCTGCTGCCCTGTATAACAAAGTTACATTGTATTGGCCCCTTCAAGTAGAAATAAAAAATACTTTTTCACTCACCTTTTCCTTTCTTTGAATGCCATTTAGGTTGTGGCTGTGAAGGTGTTTTTTCAGTGTTTATAAGTTTACATTGATGAGGGCTACTTTCCTTTCGGTGGGGTTTTATCAGTTATTATAGGTTTAAACCTAAAACAGGATAGCTTAGATATATTCTTTGTGGGGCATATGGGAGTGGAGGTCGAGTATCTAACAATTCTTCTACAAAAGTGTCATCTTCTTCCTGAACCACATATGATTTATCAATTTGTAATCCAAACCTTCTATCTTTGCATTCAACACCCTTTTCCTGTTTTTCCATATCGTATGCTACAGCCTTCTGAATCAATGTCTGCATTCTTCCTTCCTTTCCGAGCCTCTTTTTCTGCCTTCAATCGCCTCTATCTAGTTGCTTTCTGCCATGTCCTGAGGGAATCAAACATAGACTGCCCACTTCCTTTCTTAAACAACTGTTTTTGTAAACGCTCAATCTTTTGTTCATCGAAAGTACCGGTCAATGGCCATTGTAAATCGCCATTGTCCCTCGTATATTTGTGCCATAATGAACTAAAAATAATAGGGCCAACACCATCCTTCACATACATATCAAAATTCAGAGTGCCTTCTGGAGGCGCCGGCTGACTTTCTTCCAATCGATCATCAGTAGGATAACAATGACAACACAAAGAAAACAGCTTACTTATACTAGGCATTCTGAAAAGAAAACAAGGTCACTATTTTATGCCTAGGAAAACAATTGCAACTGTTTTTATCCCAAAGACTCTCTCTAGACCGTACCAAATACAAACCAAAATGGTACCATATCTACAAAGAATGAAAACAAACTCACCTGATATATGCATATCAAACAAAGTTATTCTCTACTGCCAACTCTTCAGACTAAATGGTCAGATCCAAGGGTTTTGCCATTTAGGACTCCAGTCGGGATGACCACTGGGCGATGCAATATCCAGTGGGACAGAAGAGGCAGCTGCGAGTACCAGGAACTCTTCGTGCAAGGATCCCTGATCCGTCCGTCCGACCCGACAATTCGCTTGACCTCCCCCCATCCACGGAAGGGGATGGGTCACTCACCCGAACGAGTCCCTGTTCGGGCACCAACTGAAGGAAGTGACCTGCTTAGGATCACCCGAGTCACTCACGACCACCTCTCAGCCTTCCATACTAAATGAAGAGTCGGTCAGACAGTAGCGAAGACAAACCAATAGTAGTTTATTCAAAGTGCACTCAGTGCAGAGCCCTGTCCGCCCACTTGCTAGGAGTGCTACAGAGGACCTGACATCAGCAAGCATACCAATACATTATGTACATTTCGAAACCAATGTAAGCATGCCCACCATGGAATTTTCCAGAGAGATGCAGCTGAATCATAACTTACAAAGAAGTAAGTTTCGATTCTTAGGCCGGGTACACACTATCTACCAGTCAAGGTCATTCTGACCGTGCTGACCACTAGTGGGAGAAGGCCTACATCTAAAAGAAAAGGTATGTGCTAATAAGAACAGTCCATTCATTAGTGTAGAAAAACTCAACTTCAGAAGAAACATAACTTAGAGGAGGCCGTTTCTCAGATGTGACAAAGGATTGGTTTTGATCATAATACAAAATGGCGTCTGGACACAAAATGGCGCCGCAAATGCTAACTTACGTAAAACAATGCGAAAGCATGATTTTTATTCCAACATCTCCCCAGATCAGAGGCGGCAGTAATAGCTTTAATACCAAAAGATGGCAAGCCACCCTCAGACTGTAATTCATACAGACCAATCTCCTTGCTTAACTATGAAGTAAAGTATCTAGCAAAACGTTTGTCCCTGCACCTGGACAGAATGATTACCTCCCTCATACACCTGGATCATTCTGGGTTTATGCCCCATAGGGGAACTAGACTAAACCTGCATAGGTTGTTTGGGATCTTTCATCACACAGAGTCACTCTCCAACAACCAGGCGGCGCTCCTATCCCTGGACGCCAGAATGGCCTTTGACAGCGTGCAATGGAATTACCTCTTTGCAGTGTTAGAAAGGGTTGGCTTTGGACCACGGTTTGTGGGGTGGGTGATTCTACTCTACCAGCAGCCAATGGTCAGAGTATGAGTCAATGTGGCGATGTCCCAGGTATTCTCTCTTCAGAAGGGAACAAAGCAGGGATGCCAATTGTCCCCACTCTTATTCGTCATGGCCCTGGAGCTGTTGGGGACATGGATACATCAAGACCCTCTGATTTCGGGGATCCCGAATTGGGAGGACTGGAAAGAACGTATCTTGTTGTATGCGGATGACATCCTGCTGTATGTTAGGAAACCACAGCAACCAACAGACAGGATACTGCAGATATTCTGTATTTACGGGGAGTATTTTGGATACCGAATCAATTGGGGTAAATCACTGCTTTTCCCACTGGCAGGGGGTGCCCTGAGCTAATCTCTAGATGTATAGTACCAGTTGAGGAGAAGGGTTTAAAATATTTAGAAAACATTAATTCTAAGAAATGCAAAGGCGTTCTATAGCCATAACTTGAATTTGAATTTGAATTTAAAAGCATTTGTTAAGCGCACGTATACCATGCGGTTTCATGGCGCTTTAAGTGATGCAGTAGCGGTCGGCAGAAGGGCTAGACAATATAAGCTTGCTCAAATAACAGGGTTTTAAGGTCTTTCCGAAACTGTGTATATGAAGGAGAAGATCGGAGAGCAGGAGTGAGAGAATTCCAGAAAAGCGAGGCGAGAACTGCAAATTTCGCTCCGCCAGATTTCTTTTTCTTGAAGCGAGGAATGGTGAGGAAAGCCCTATGGGCAGAGCGGAGTTCAAGACCTGGGAGGTACGGTTTTATGGCGGCGCAAATGAACTCGGGGGCTGTACCTGATCTAGCCTGAAAGGTAAGGCAACCCAGTTTAAAAAGGGCACGCTCCCTCCCTGTGAACTTGGGTTCACAGTTAGAGAGGCTCATCGTAGATGCCAAGCACAGGCAAACCCTGCCCCTCATTTGATGGAACGGGCATATTATTTCAGATGATGGCCATCCCCTGATTACTATATGCAATGCAAAACACACTGTATGAAGTACCCTCCCTATTATTTCAAGGAGTAGAGGCAGACTTGATATCCTTGCTGTGGGGTGGGGTGCACCATGGATAGCACTACATAAACTACAGAAAGGGATATATGATGAAGGATTAGTAGTTCCTGATATCCAAGGCTACTACTGGATGGCTCAATAAGTAACAGTAAATAGGTGGCTGTTCGGGGAGTGAACGGAACCAGCATACAGGGTAGGCAGACTAGCCATGGACAAAGGGGGTCCCCTCCCAATACTATCCACAAAACAACTGGTGATCAATCTACCACAGCACACTCGCACAGTGGCATTGGCTTGGTATGGATCTGGATTGGAGGGGACTTTTTACCATTTGATATGGGAATGCCCAAAGTTACAAGTGTACTGGCAGAAGGACAGAGAGGTATTGGCTACAGTTATGGGGGTAGAGATGCTACTAGCACCTATATTGTTTGTATTCATGATCCCTGTGGAGGAATTTTGGCCGGGACATACAAGGCAATGGTTGGTGTTAAAAACAGGAATCGCAAAGCAAAATGTTGCAAGGCGGTGAGGGGCAACTGCCGTTCCGACAATAGCGGAGTGGAAAACTGATTTAGGCTGGTGCTGGCAGGCAGAACAAACACTATGCAAGAGTAGAGAGTGCCCGAAGAAATGGAAGAAGATATGGGGAGGCTGGCAGACTTATGGGGTTTATAGGGGAAGTAGTGTAGGAACTGTTATGATATGTTGTGGAGTCGCTATCTTCAATACCTTTGTACTATTGGTGGCACAGAAAAGAAAGATATGGTAATCCGATATAACTGTTTTGTAACTGTACTGATCACTGAGCATGTACTAATAAAAACAACTTAAAAAAACCATGAAAGCAGTTTCTTCTTTCCTACAAAAGTCTTGAGAATGATAGCTTTATTTAAATGAAAGTCTGGATGGACTTTAGGAATGAATTTAAGGTTCATCCTGAGGCCTTTTCTATCATTTCTGACTGGCATGAAAGGTTCTTGAATGGTTAGAGCTTGAATTTCGCTCACTCGCCTGGCAAGTGTCAATGCTATGAGTAGAGCTACCTTCCAAAAAACGAGTTTCAGATCCTCTGTGAATGAGTTTGAATGGGTGCCTCATGAGTTGGAAGAGGACAATATTGAGCTTTCAGAGAGGTGGAGGAGGTCTGACTGGTGGAAAAACTCTAAATAGTCCTTTGAGGAATTGCTTAAAGGTTCTGGAGCACTTTAATGAAATGAGGTAGATGATGTCCTGAAGCAGGAGATAGCTGCTAAGTGGACCTTGATGGAGGCGTGAGCCAACCCTGATTTCGGTAAGTGCAAGGGATAAGGCAGAATCTCTTGAGGGGAAGAAGAGAAAGGATGTAGGTTATCTTGTTGGTACCAAATGCAAAAACGTTTCCACTGCAGTTGTTAGTCTCTGTTATCGCTGTTTACCCGAGTGTTGGATAGTATTTCCCTTCATTCCGACGATAGGTTCAAATGGGCAAACTCATTGTGCTCAGGAACCAAACCAATAAATGAAGAGATTTGGTATCTGGATGCAACACTATGTTGGCCCTGCTCCTTTGTTAAGAGAGATGGAATCAGTTTCAAAAGAATGTGTTGCTTCTCCAAGAGTAGGAGGAGTTTGGTAAACCAATGTTGGCGTGGCCAGTAGAGACGCTATAAAGATCAGATGACCATGCCATCGAAAATGCTTTCCCCCATGATTCCTGATGATGATGCCAGCTTGTGAAGAACTCGCATTTCTTGTTTTTTGGGTTCATAAAAAGACCAAGGCTCGGTTTGCACCACTGGAGGAAGATGCTGTTGAGAGTGGCCGGATCCAGTTCGTATTTGTGACACAGGGACTTTAGTCTGCTAAGAGTGTTTGCTGGGGTGTTCTGGATACGGGGAAGATGTTCTGCCCTTAGAGACACTTGATTGCAAATTGTCCATTCATAGATGCACCGTACCTCTTGAAAGAGGATGCTTGATCTTGTGCCGCCCTGCTTTTAGATGTAGTGCATCGTGGTGATGTTCTCCCTCCAAACGAGCACCGCTGAGTTCTTTATTCTCGGAAGAAAAACATATAAGGCCAGACAGACTGCCTTGAGCTCCAACAAGTTTATGTGAAGAAAATGATGCAGCTTTTGCCACTAGCCACTGACTTCCAAGTCTTGAAGTAAAGCTCCGTATCCATCGAGGGAGGTGTTGGTAGTGATGACCAAAGGAAACGTTGGAATTAGAAAGGCGAGACCGACTGAAACAATCTTTGGTTGTGTCAACCACAAGATGGCTTAGACCATGCCAGGTGTGATGGTAAGAGGATCGTCAAAAGGTTCCTCAGCTTGTAGCCACTGCTTGTATAGTTCCTCTTGGAGAGGATGCATCATTACCCAGAAGAATGTAATTAGAGGGATGTAGGAGAACATCATCCCTAGCAGATATTTGAAATGGTGAACTGAGAGAGACCTTTCTGTGAGCTCTACTAGCTAGATTTGTTTTAATTGTTTCTTGACCAAATAAAATGCTCTGTTGAGCATTGTGTCAAGGGTTGCTCCTAAGAAGGTAATAGTCTTTGTAGGATGCAAGACTGACTTTCCTTGATTCAGGGTAAGGCCTAATTCCCTGAAAATTGTTATGCAGGCTTCTTTCGAGGCCTACGCTGCGCACATGGACGATGCCTTAATCAACCAATCATCCAAATACGGGAACTCTTGGTGTGCTTGCTTTCTGAGAAAGGCTGCCACAGAAGCCAAGCGCTTTGTGAATATCTGAGGGTCAGATTGGAGGCCAAAAGGGAGGACTCTGAATTGCTAATGGCTCTTGGCTATTGTGAATCAAAGGAACTTCTTGTGAGATGGGTGGATGGGGATATGGAAATAGGCGTCCTGTAGGTCGAGGGTAGAAATTTTAATTTCCTTGGTTCAAGATCAATCTCCTGCAAGGCGACCATGCAGAAGAACTGTTTCTTCAGGTAGGTATTGTGATCTAGCAAGTCCAAAACAGGTCGCCATTGCCTGAACTATTTTCGATCCAAAAAGAAACGGTAATAGAATCCATTCCTCTAAACAGAGAAGGTGAAGATGTTTTGGAACAGATGGTTGAGGTGGAGTGGGAGGTAAAATGTGAAGAAATTCTGGAGTATAGCCAGATTGAATAAGGTTCAGAAACCATTGGCCCGTAGTTATTGCCTGCCAGCGATGAAGGCATGCAGATATTTTCCGTTCTAACTGTATTGGTGAGGAAGGAGGAAGAGCCGGCGCCTGCAGGTAGTCAATGGCGACGAGCTGAGTCCTTGGTCTGATGTCCTGCTCTACCACTTGCAGTAGACCAGTTGTAAGCCGCAGGTGGTGGCTGTGATTAAGCATACTGGGGACGACAGGACTTAGATGAAGAGGAGTAAGCAGGATACTGACAATGCTGGTAATCTCCTCTGCAAGATGGAAGACCTCTTCCTCGGCACCGCGAAGGGCACCTTATGAAATGTAAGCGTCCCCAATGACTTAGAGGTGTTGGTATTCGGCTTGATAGCTTGAAATGCCTCATCGACTTGTTTTAGGAAAAGGGCTTCTCCATCAAAAGGAATGCCAATAATTTTGTTTTGGACCTCAGGGAAGAAGGATGTAGCTTCAAGCCAGCCCTGGTGGCCTTAAACAGCAATACCTGCGAGAAGTCTAAAGGCAGTTGTGACATTGTCCATCGCACAGTTGATCACCTCCGACGACAGGCGCTCTGCTTTATGGAGGATCTTTTGGGCCTCTGATTTAATATCCTTAGGTATTTGATCCAGGAACAGGGTAAGATCAAACAATATCTGGTGGATCCCCCCAGAACCGCTAGAGCATTCGCTGCCCTAACAGTGAGTGTTGACATGGAGGAGAACCTCTTACCAACATTATCAAGGTGCCTGCCTTCTCTGTCTGGAGGTGCTGTGATTGGTGCAGATGGGTTCTTCGACCTGTGTTGTACGTCCTGTGAGATGACTGAGTCAAGCTTCGGGTAACTGGTCAGACAAGCAGGAGCGTCCTATGAAACCTTGTACTTTTTCACCAGGGGGGTGACCGCACTTACTGTGGTCGGAGTCTTTATGAATTTCAAGCCCTCTTCCCAGATATACTCACAATGGGCATAGCTCTTACTGTCTTCCTAAATGCCTCCTTAAAATTATAAAGGAACCAGTCAGTTTGCGTAGAAGAAGCAGGTAAGTCAGACCCCTTCGCTGCTTGCCCTAGTAAATTTTACAATCCACCAATATCCTCGGGTAGAGAAACAACAGGGGTTGGAGAGGGAGGTGATTGTGTGGGAGTGAGCTAATGATCCCAATCTTGGTGTGGTTCACGGAGCTCACAATCTTCATTGTCATCATCAGAAGTCGCAGGATCTTGAACTAAAGCAGCCTGCAGGGAATGGCTTACAGAAGTAGGCAGCAAGAGCGGATCTTGCTGTGGAGCAGATGGAGGGATGGAAGCCATTGCTACTGGTGGATGGACTGGCGCTGTGGGAACAGAAGATAGAGGAAAATGTTTCTTGTAGTCTGACAACATAAATTGCACGTCAGTTAGTAGTGCAGAGGGCATGCAATAAATACATAAAATAAGAGGACCCCTTAATAGCAAATGCACAGGCAGACAAATCAGGAAAGCAAAAGCATATACCAAAAGAACAAATCCGGCTGCCTGTAAATGATTACTTGGTGGAATATCTCACCATACTTAAAGAATGCTTACCCTGTCATCCATGGAGTCTAAAGTGTATTGATATATCTTACCATAATAAATGTTTTTTATTCAAACATAAAGGAAATCATCAATGCCTACATCAAAAGAAAGAGTTTTTTATATATCAAAAATATAGATTATTTATTGTAAATATCATGAACTGAAATTAGGATTTGTAACACGCACTAATACCTGGAGGTGTCTAGGCATGAAGAGAGCCTGCACGGGAGAAACAAAAGGGATAGCCACTACATGTTAAACAGCAATGTTATTAGGGATTTGCGGAAACCATGAGGTTATTTTCTGTCTTCAGGCATATTGGGAGTGAGTTCTACAGCTTTACTGTCTCTGCCACGAACCTCCTCCCTCCCCAAGTTGCCAGTTTGACTTTGGGGACTACAAGTTTGGTGGAGGTAGCAGAGTGGAGCTCCCTGCCAGGGAGATACCACTGAAATGTGTTAATCAGGAAAGCCGGTCCGAGTCCATGGAGTGCCTTGAAGGCAGTGCAGAGGGCCTTGAATTCGATCCTTCTGTTTACTGGTAGCCAATGCAAGGAAGGTAGAGCATGTGCTACCGATTGATGTTTGGGAATATCGAGCTGCAGACGGCCTGCTGCAATTTGTAGGACTTGAATTTTATTTAGGAGATGGGTACGTATGTTCAGGAATAGTCCGTTGCAATAATCCAGTCTGAGCAGTATGAGTGCTGTCACCACCGCTTTCTGGAGCTCTAGTGGAATGAAGGGAAGGATCTTTCTGATAGTTTTAATCAAAAAGAAGCATGAGGAGGTGATGGCGTTAATTGGCCCCTTGAAGGATAGTTTGGGATCAAAAAAGACTCCAAGGTCTTTCACTTTATTGGTCGGAGTGGAAATTTCGCCCATTTACTGTGGTCACCATTTGGGACCCCAGACAGAGGTATCGTTTCCAAAAAGGAGCACCTGGGTTTTTCCTGCGTTCAGTTTGAGGTGGTTTTGGGCCATCCACTGCCCAACTTTGCGCATGCAATCTTGAAATCTTTGAGCGGTGTCTATATGATCTCCAGCGAAGTATGCCACAATTTGTATGTCATCGGTGTATGACACTGTTTTGAAGCCAAAGGACTTTATGAGCATGCAGAGGAGAGAAATATATAGATTAAAAAGTGTTAGCCTCAATCAGGAGTGCCACAGCACTCCGCAGGGCAAGGTGAACCAAGACGAGCTATGCCCTTCGAGCTCCACCCTCTGTGCTCTGTCAGAGAAAAAGGATTTTAGAAGGGCCAGTGCCTTGCCCCTATCTCCCATGGAAAAAAGGTGACTAATAAGCTGCTTGTGGTCAACCGTATCGAAGGCCGCCGAGAGGTCCAATAGGATCAGTGCTGCCTTCCCGCCTTTATCCAGAACCTCTCTAATTTCCTCAGACACATTTATCAGAGCCAGCTCAGTTCCATGTTGACTTCTGAAGCCATACTGCGCACAGTCCAATAACTTGTTATCCTCTAGGAACTTGGTAAGTTGTGTATTTATGGCCTTCTCGATGATCTTAGAGGGCATGGGAAGCCGCAACATAGGTCGGTAGCTGTTCTTCAATAACGGGAGAATAGATGCCTTCTTCCAAGCAGTCGGGAAATATCCCACAGAGAACATATGATTGATGATCCTCGTGAGGAAGCTGGCCATGGGTTCTTGAGCCAGCTGGAGAATTTTAGGGGGGCAGGGATCCCAGGGTGATCTTGATCGCATCTGACTAAGCATAGACATCACCTGTGTTATTGAGATGTTGCTAAAGTTGTAAAGGCAAGGGATTTTATCAGCTGAAGAGGCTCCCTCACAGGAAATCTCAATCTTAGGGATAGAGGGCCCGTCAGGCGACATACCTCTTGCTCCTTGGGCTGAGGATACAAGCTCTGCAACTGCCTTTCCTTTTGCTTGAAAGAAGGATGCTAGCTGGTTTACTCCGGTATTTTTCTTGGTGGGAAGTTTACTTTGTTTTTGTACAGTTAAAAATAGATCTTTAGAGGAGTTGAGAGAACCTCATATCATATAAAAAAACATATATCCATACATCTCAAAGTGCAAGACTTAAAAATACAAAAATAATCCGAAGGATACAGAGGACGATATAACCAACGTTTAGGCACCATTGCCCTATCCCCACTGCTGCCCAGAATAAAGAGCCCATACACCTCTCAACAAACATTCATTCAACAAAAACTCTGAATGATACCAATAGCCAGCAGATAAACAAGACAAGAAGACCAAAACCAAAAATTAACAACAAGGTATGCTAATAATCAAACAAATAAAGCATACAAACAAGCAGACAAATATCAAAAATGTGTTGCTTTGCAAACATATAATTAACAAATAGTTCTTCAAAACATTTAATTGTTGAACATTTTTAACATTCTGATGATCGAGTCTTGATAAATGGAAATGCGCAGACGTGCGTTTCAGTGAAGACCAACAGATATGGTTACAACTTCTTCAGGGAGCTAAGTTGATAAACCATAGGGCAGAAAAAGAGAAGAAGTGGGAGGGCCTGTGCCTCCAATGTGGAATCTGAAATTTTAGAATACACAAATAAATCTCTGTATCTCTTTGCATATATATATATATATATATATACATATATATATATATATATATATATATATATATATATATATATATATATATATATATATATATATATATATATATATATATATATATCCCAAGTTGCTGCATTTTGTGGTTCCCAAATACCACAGTGTAGGTGCCAGCTCGGCGGTAACAGCAACTGCAATATATCCAGAAAATCCTTAACACACTCCAACTGGAGACAGCCAAGTAAAGAGCGGCCCGCCAGGAGATTGCACAATTACTTTATTGTGCACCAAAGAGCAAGACGAAGCGTTTCGGCGCTAAGCCTTTTTCGAGAAACGTGTCTTGCTCTTTGGGGCACAGCAAAGTAATTTTGCAATCTCCTGGCGTGCCGCTTTTTACTTGGCTGTCTCCAGTTGGAGTGTGTAAAGGATTTTCTGGATATAGATATATATATATATATCTATATATATATATCTATATATATATATATCTATATATATTATCTACTGGCGGTCGCCAGTAGATAGTTATAGTTAGGACCGTGTTTCCATAGGAAATCTGAAAACTCTATTTTGAATAACTTTGGCGCCGGTTGACGAATCCTCGCGAATGTTTCAAAATAGGTGGGGCGCTCCGCTCCGCTCCTACCCTGAAAGTCTCGGGGTGATTAGTCAAGCGGGGGCCGAGAAAAAAGGGGGGTCCCAAAACGCGTTTTCATCATGCATTTTTCCATAGGGACCTTTAGTCCAAGGTACAGCCCGAACGGCTGAACAGAATTATTTGAAATTTGGCAAAGAGAAAGTCCTCAGGTCAGGGATGTGCCTTTTGAATATCTGGAGTCATATATATATATATCCCAAGTTGCTGCGTTTTGTGGTTCCCAAATACCACAGTGTAGGTGCCAGCTCTGCGGTAACAGCGACCGCAATATATCCAGAAAATCCTTAACACACTCCAACTGGAGACAGCCAAGTAAAGAGCGACCCGCCAGGAGATTGCACAATTACTTTATTGTGCACCAAAGAGCAAGACGAAGCGTTTCGGCGTTAAGCCTTTTTCAAGAAACGTGTCTTGCTCTTTGGGGCACAGCAAAGTAATTTTGCAATCTCCTGGTGTGCCGCTTTTTACTTGGCTGTCTCCAGTTGGAGTGTGTAAAGGATTTTCTGGATATAGATATATATATATATCTATATATATATATCTATATATATTATCTACTGGCGGTCGCCAGTAGATAGTTATAGTTAGGACCGTGTTTCCATAGGAAATCTGAAAATTTTATTTTGAATAACTTTAGCGCCGGTTGACGAATCCTCGCGAATGTTTCAAAATAGGTGGGGTGCTCCGCTCCGCTCCTACCCTGAAAGTCTCGGGGTGATTAGTCAAGCGGGGGCCGAGAAAAAAGGGGGTCCCAAAACGCGTTTTCCCCATGCATTTTTCCATAGGGACCTTTTGTCCAAGGTACAGCCCGAACGGCTGAACAGAATTATTTGAAATTTGGCAAAGAGAAAGTCCTCAGGTCAGGGATGTGACTTTTGAATATCTGGAGTCAATGTGTTCAGTAGTTCCTGAGAAAATCTCAGTTAAAAGGACATATATATCTATAGGCGCGCACCGTGCGCGAGCGTAATTCTGATTGGTGGTTACATGACAGTAAACATTCCAGTCGGTCGAAATCAGGAAGTGTCGGCCGCCATTTTGTCTCTCGCAGTCTGAGGCAGTGAAAAACAAAGGTGGAGAATGTGAAAAGGGGGCAGGGTGGACAGTTCCTGATCCCCCTAGCCTTTGTCAGGTAGTCACAGAAGGACCCCCAAGGATGAAAAAAACATTTTTTTTTTCGAAAAAGCGCGTGGTGCGCGCACTGTGCGCGCACGGCACGGACAACGAATTGTGGGTGCTCGGTGCGCGAAGCGCAGCGAGCGCCCACAGCGCGTGCACGGTGCGCGCACGGTGAAGAACCTGAAAAAAAAAATAATAAATACATAACTTAGCATTTAAAAAACCGTACAAATTCACTTAAAAACCATAGGTTTCACACACGTTATAGTTAGGAATTAGCATTTAAAAAACCTTGCAAATTCACTTAAAAAACCATAGGTTTCACACATGTTATAGTTAGCTGGACATTTCCCTCATAAAAAAACAATGAAATTCCCCCGTTATAGTTAGTGCAGGCAACTATAACTCACGCGACCGCAATCCTCTGCTGATGACGTCAGATATTACATCACTGATTAAATATGTGTCTTTTGAAAAATAAATATTTGTAATATATGTATAGCTAAAGATTAATGGAAGAAGACATGGGTAAATAGGTGTCTAAATACAGTGATGTAATATCTGACGTCATCAGCAGAGGATTGCGGTCGCGTGAGTTATAGTTGCCTGCACTAACTATAAAGGGGGAATTTCATTGTTTTTTTTCGAGGGAAATGTCCAGCTAACTATAACATGTGTGAAACCTATGGTTTGTTAAGTGAATATATATATATATATATATATATTTTACCTACTGGCGGTCGCCAGTAGGTAGTTATAGTTAGGACCTATTATCCATAGGAAATCCCCAACATCAGCAAAGCGACTCCTTCATGTTTTCTTCCTTGTCAAAAAGAGAGTCACGGACCCAAAGTTGGTGGCTGAAACAGTTTATTTAAAAAGCCGTATGATGCGTTTCGGGCACTCAGATGCCTTTGATCACATGATATATATATACACACTTAGACGCCAATGAATATAATCCAATAAGCAATGGCTATACATGACGTGTGCAGAAAAAAAGCTATACAGATTAAACCTTATATCCCCATCCTTGGTTATTCTAAGAATCCAAGAAGGAAGGAGATTATGTTGATTTTTTGTAACCATGGATCTGGAAGCACTCTAGACGAAATTCCCTCAAGGTGAGGCTCTTAAGGTTATTCAAGACATTCTTTAGGCTAGAGATAATAGTAACAACCCAAAAATTATTTTGGAATGCCTTGATATTGTGTTAAATTAACACGTGTTTGAATTTGATGCTGAACTCTAACAACAGACTAAGGGGCTGAGCATGGAGTAGCATGTGCACCTAGCATAGTATGCCTTTAAATGGGCAATATTGAGACCAAATATGTCTATAATGAAGTTGCCCCTTTTGCTGAGAATATCTTCAACTGGTCACGCTTTATTAATGATATATTCTTCGTTTGGAGAGGAAACAAGAAAAATTTGAAGGAATTTGTGGAATAGATTAATGCCTATGATGCTAACCTTAAATTTACTGAAAACATAAGTAGGGTTAGGGTTGAACTCTTGGATGTGTGGGTTGAACACCATGATCACCACCTCCTAGCATTATTATATACCAAACTCACGGTCAGGAATGCCCTTCTACATTTCAGCAGTTTCCATTTCCCTTGTCAAAAACAGAGCATACCGTTAAGTCAATTCCTGCACTTGCGCAGGAATTCCACCACCTAAGAGGATTTTTTTAAACATGCAGAGCTGCTTAAACTGAAACTGACAGCTAGAGGCAACTCTAAAAAACTGATAAAAGACTCCTTTAAAGGGATCAATATATTAATAGAGACAGCATGTTTGGAACTAAGAACAAACAAACAGAGAACAAACTGGTCTGTGTCACCATACATTCCAGTATGGATGGAAGGATCAGACAAATTGTCAATACCTAATGGCATCTGCTGAATATCAACAATGATGAGACTAGACTTGCACGAACCATGTTTGTCTTCAAAAGAAATCACAATCTTCGCAAGCTGTTGGTTAGAGTGAAATCATGTGAACTTGAAGGATTTTGTCAAAAGTCTATTACAGGAATAACCCTATCAACGGCTACCACAAATGTGGTATCTGTCAAGCTTGTGCAAATGCAATAGTGGCTTATTCTATCAATAGTGGCTAATTGACTATCTACCTTAAAGGTATGACAAACTGCTGTTTGTTGAATATTATTTATCTCATCCTTTACCCGTGTGAGCTTGGATACATAGGCGAAACAGGATTTGAGTGTAGAATCAGAATAGGAGAACACAAATCCAACATCCGCTTCGGCAGATTGGCTGCTCCTTTGGTCCAACACTGGAGGGAAATCAAACACTTAGAAAATTATCTCCGCTGGACGATTATTAAGAAAATCATTCCATAGAAAGGGTGAGACAGTGTTGCTGTCTGGAAAAAACGCGATGTGTTCTGGATTTTTTTGCTCAATACCCACAAAAAGGGTCTTAATGAGTACACCCCTTGGGAAAATGCTAATCTAAGAATTTGTTGATTAATGGTGCACTTTGCAAGTTTATTTCCACCCCTCTAGTTTTTTGCTTCTGCCACTTTTCTTGTTTTGGTCAGAGTGCCATTTTTGGATCCATTCGGCACATTTCTGATCAGCACTCCTTACGGTGAGCTCTTTTTCTGTATTTTTATATTTACTGATTTTTTTTTGCCCTTATAACTTCATTTCGGGCACCCCTATGCGTCTGATCATTTATGATATTTAGACTAAGATCGTGGACCAGTCCTGTTTGAGTTGGTCCCCAGCGTTTTATTTGCCTTCCATGTGGGTCGATTTGGCTGCTTCCTGGTTGTTGTCGCTCAGGGGTCCTCTTTACCATATCCCCAGGAATCTTTTGACTTTCTGCTTTATTCCTGTAATATCTTTGTGTCCCAATATCTGTGGGGTTCACATAGATGAGAAATCCCTTGTGTTTTTTTGCCAATATAATCCTGATTGCATTTGACATTCCATACATTTTTATTTTTATTATTTTTGTCTTTGGAGCATACACATTCTTCTTTTCATTGCTTATTACTTTACCTTATATATATTTTTTTTATCCTACTCTGAGTATTATTCCTGTTTTCAGGTGTTTTACATTTGTTTTTGGTTGGTATGCACATGCAGGATTATTGTTATTTCTTTTTCAATATGGCCCGTAGTATTGTTCCTTTGTATTTATGAGAGCACGCTGGTATTGCCTTTTCTCGAATTTCCACTGCAGTTCAGGAGCAGCAGTCCCTACTTTGATTGTGGTGGCTGCCACAATCTATTGTCCATCATCATCATGATCATCCTCATCATCATCGGAGGCTTGCTCCTCTAACAGCTGGGATGGAACCAGTGGTGACACCTTATTAGGAGAGGTATGCTCAGGGGTCAAATGCCTTAGTTTGTCCTGTTTTTGAACTGTTTTAGCTTTTTCCTCTATCGTCATCGGTGGAGCTATTGACGGAGATGTGAGCAACACCATCAAAACTATAGTGGTTGTCAAAGGATGTGATATCGTCGAAGAGGTCATTGTCGTCATTGAGGTCGACGACGTTGGTGATAGTAGAATCATTAATGGCGCCAGTACGTTTGAAGATAATACTGATGCCACCTTCGTTGTCGAAGGTTGAGTCAGATGGCTCGTCAATGAGGATCTCACTGAATCAAGCTTAGAAGAAGTGCTGAAGGCCACAAGGATCAATAGCTTTGAGGATGTCTTTATTAACGATGGTGTGAATTTCTTCATCGACGACAGCGTCAAAGACAATGATTTTGTCAATGATAAATCTCTAGTCAGCAGTCTGTCAGGAGGAGGAGCTGAAGAGCGCTTCTTAAAGAAATGTCTCACCTGAGGAGGTGGTGAAGGCAGTTCATAGCTGTTTTTTTTAGACCTGCTAGTACAAATATGTAACTCTTTTATCTCCATTCGCTATTTGCAATGAGATTTTGAAGGGTTGCATCTGTAAGGCACCTGAGAGGTCTTTCTTCAAGCTCTTAAGGTCTTACAAGGGAATTGTGAGAGTGCAGAGATCTGTTTCTCTTATGAGACCTCTTGGAGTTGAAGATGACACATCCTCACTGTCATCACTGTAGGTACGATTCTTCCTTGCTTTAAGCTTTTGCAGCCATAAGAGCAGAAGCCCTTCAAGGTCTTTCAAGTTTTTTTTAGTGAAGGTGTGACATGCCTTGCATTCTGAGGCCTTATTGTCAGGGAAAAGGCAATAAATGCAGACTTTGTGAGGGTCATCGGTGTGGAGCTACTTGTTGTAGCAGGTACCACAGGCCCTGAATAGGCTCTTCCTCTCCTTATAGGACATGACTGGGAATTGCACAAAAATAGACTCAAGATGAAGATATTAGTAGTCTGAAGCTATATATCAGCAAGAAAGAAGGCTTTCAAGACCTTAACCAAGCTTTGCAATGAAATAACTTAGCAGAGCTTAGTAGAGACTCCACAGCACGACTTGCGGCAGAAAATCTGAGGGACTGAAGCTTCTTAGAGGAGCCTTCTAGAGGGAAGGGCAACCTAATTGGTTCAAGCTATGTTTGGTCTCTTTTCTAACAATGAATGTGACAGGGGTGTGGAATTTAATAAAATATCTACTTGTCCATGGGGCAGGTTGCTTCATAAATCTACTTGTCCTGTAACAAAATCCACTTGTTCCTTTGGTGCCATGTAGTGCGGCAACAAATTATGGCAGCAATCTCATTATATAAGAGCTCTGATATAGCCTCTTTGATTATGCCAGGGCTCATACCATAGTAGTGTATGAATACTTGCAATCCCCTTATGGTGCCATGTTTCCGCAGATCTATATACTGGGGCTGAAGGTAGACGTAAGCAATAGTTCCAGGGTTAGAATGCCCTTTTGAGTCTGCGCAAACATACTAACTTGCGTGTTTTAAGGGTTTTAACCAACTCTTCTCTAATCTTTACCATACTGAGAAATGATGGAAATTTACTCCTGACAATATCAGACGTAAACCTTCTTCCAGAGTTGGAGAAAAAAGTGGTTGAAGGGAAAGTGAACTTGCAAACAGTCAGATTTTTGCATGAGCAAATCTATACATGCATATTTGCTCATGCTAAAATGCAGTTCACAAATATTTTCTAGGAGAACTTTTTCTAGTCCTACTTCTGTAAATTCTTGGGAATTCATGAAAGCCCCAGGGCTATATTTAATACATGACCTTTTGCTTTTATTAAAATTCTGTCTCTCTCTCTCTCTCTCTCTCTCTGTATCGGCTGGCTTCACTGTGAGTGACAGCATCCTGCTCTTTCACAAGGAGCACATCAGCACACAAAAGAGTTTTATTCAGTGCCAATTGAGACCAAAAAATATTTTTGCTTTTGCCAATGTTTGCTATAATGGTGAAAACCCGGCAGCTCCCACACCAATAAGGTTTAACAAAAACCATGCCAAAACAAGTCACACATTGACAAAACTAAAAAGCTGACCACCAATTTCACACCCACTGGCTTTGCCAATGCTTGGTTTTCTTTGTTTCACATAATCTTATTGAAACTGGTTACACTAATTTTCCATTAGGAATATTTTGGGCAAATACTAGCATGCATCAACACATGTTACTAAATGATGCTGCAAAGAAATGGTACCTGAAATTTTACAGTAGTTTAACGACATTTTTTTTTCCTGCTTTATTTTTTATGAACATTTTATTTTGAAAAGAAAGAATCATCAATTTTGCTTACAAGCTTCTGCAAATGCTTGCATCAAATCAGAGAGCATGCTGGGAGCATTGTACATAGCCTCATATTGCTAAACTTTGAAAACGTGTGTACACATTTGTGTACTGGAACCACTGTCAGTAGTGCAGTCAGAGCTTACATTTCCTTAGAACTCTCACCCTAATAATGAAGACGTTCAATTAATGAAGCCTAAATACAAGTTTGAACAGCATTAACATATGGACAAAAATATTACCTTAACTGCAGGCAATGTCCTTCCTTGATCAATAATGTGGTAGTGTAAACTGGCAGCCAAAGGGTTTGTGCTGTAGGGGGTTGGGCCTACTTGTCTCAAGGACAAAATACAAGTGAAAACTTGTTGCCCTTGACCCCAAACAATATGTCCTGGGGGTTGGGCTATAGAATTTCCACATCTCTGCAATGTGATGTGTTACAGAAATAAAGGCCCTAAGGCCTTTCTAATTTATATTTAACTTTGCTTTGCTATTATTATGTACCAGGGACCCCCATCTTGATGAAGGGGAATGATTTAAGCATGTGGATCTATGAAAGTTACAATACTGGAGTAATAATGAATTATGGACTTAATTAACTACATATTTAGTATTTTGGGTCCTTTTTGGTACTAAAGTAAGACTTGCATTTGTATTAGAGCAGGCTAAGAATGATATGTGACCATCAGCCCACGTCTTGTTAGATAGTTAGGCTGCCTTTAACACTGTGCCTCATGAGGTCCTTATTTATTTGCTTGTGAGGCTGAAGTTAGTGGCGATAGGTTCAAATGATTTTCCGGCACTGGGCCTGGAAGATTAGGGTGTGTTCTTGAGCATAGTGGCAGGGGAAATTCATCACCCAGATTATGGAGTCGAAGGACGAAGGAGACAATACCCCCTAGACTTTGAAGTGGAAGCTGAAGATTAAACAGTAGCTAACAGAACATGCATTTCTGAAACCATGCTGAATGTTGCCCAAGTATACTGAATCACTGTAAACTGAAGAACAAACTCTGTGGGGGCTCTGTGACCTCTTTGTTATGTTAATTATTGAATTGCAGTCATGGAGGTGTGGAGACTCTTGTTGTAGTTTTTCCCAATGGAAGAGGATAGTTTCTTCATTGGAATGGATGTAGGAGGATGATTGAATCTAAGAGAGTATCCATGTTCTATAATGTTTAGAACCAATTTGTCAGAGGTTGTCACTCTTGTAGATAAGATTTTATACCGCTCCCTACCAGAGTGGGTAACAGAGGAGGGAGAAGAGAAAGCTCATTGTTTGCCAATGTTTGGTTTAGTGTCTTAGGCAGATGATTACTGACCTCCCCTGTTCTTTGACTGGAGGCGCTGTTGCTGATATCTGTGTGGCTTTTGAGATGATTGGTTCTGTTGTTGCCGTTGAAGCCAATGAGGGGATTAAACCCTCTGGTGGAAGTGCCAGCATTCATAGGGCCTATGGGAATGTCTACTAAATTCCTGCCCTTTCTATATATATTCCATCATCTTTTAGATTGCCAAGCTAAGATTTAATTTGAGATATCTAATAGTCAACATGAGAGTCAAATAAAGTGTTTCCTTAAAACAGCAGGTTCAAAATTTGGTGTTGGGCTTCAGGTTTCAAGCCTGTGAGTCTCAGCCAAGGAGAGCATAAAATGCTAGGCCATGACAATAGTCATGGGCCACTAGAGTGGAGGAATCAGCTGCAGTATTGACGACCTGGTTTGATCCAATCATTCCTTCCTTGACAATTTCTTGGAAGTCCTGATATTTATCTCTGGGAATATCTTCCAAGAACTGTTGAATGAGTCCCACAGAGATATTTCATAATGCCCTAGGAAAACAGTTGCTCTAGCAGCATTCACAGAAACCGCAGATGTCGTGTAGACATTTCTGTCCACTAGATCAAATATTTTGCTTTCCTTGTAAGGAGGTACAGTAGAGGATAGAACCATGGCATGTAGTTTCCTAGCAGCTGAGTCAATGATAGAGTCTGGAATAGGATATGAGCAAAGAAAAGATGGATCCGGAGATTTGTATTTTTCATGAAGGAGGAATGGTGCAGCCTTTACAGCAGCCATGAGAGTCAGGCAAACATACGATGCAGATACTGTCCAGATCTATTTTTGCCATTTTTCTTCTACTTTCTGGGTAGTTTGAAAAAAGAGATGATATTTTGTGAATCAGATATAGGGTTTTGTAGTGGTGGCACAACTTGGGGTAATAAGAGTCAGGCAAACAGAGGATACAGATCCTGTGCAGGTTTGCTTTTGCCATGTTTCTGCCACATTCTGGGCAGTTCAGAAAAAGAGATGTAATTTTGTGAAAAATCTGATATATTTCTTGTCAGAAAAATATGTAAAAATACTCTATGCTCCCAAGGACATCAAGTGAATCACTTTATAAAGCAACAGATAAAACATTGAAAGAAAAACGCCTTAAAAGGCAGAGGTGTGCTCCAGGATTCTGTCAGCAGGAAAAAAGAGTTGAGTAAACAGCCAACTGCAGGGCATGATGGGATCCTAGAGGTCAAGGTGCCGTTAAAGGTGCAGTGTCTTAGTCTTGCTATTTTCAATGCTGCAACCTAAACAGCCACATTCCCATATATTTCCTCTTCTCCTACTTTAAAAAAAAGTAAGAGCTTGTGAAGGACGTTTTTAAAAGGTCACTTTTTAATCTTTCTTTGACTTTTAAAGGCTTATGCCTTTTTCAATTTTTTTAAAGTCATTCAAAATAATTGGAAATATAGCCTATTTTAGGGTGGCAAAAATGTAGCATTTGCGTCACATATGCCTTCTGTCCTTTCCGAATTAAGACAAAGCAAATGCGACAGTAGTATATAGCAATCACCTCACAAAGTGCTTCCATGTCTATGTCGGTCATGGCATGCCCCGTCCCGCAGCGTGGCGGGAAGAACCCGTTGATGAATCACGCCACCAAGGGACCTTTTGAAGGGTGTGGGTTACTTTGAGAAAACTTATTGTTTTCCCAAATTAGAACAACAACTACTGGAAGGATAGTCACTTTTGAAGAACAGGTGGACTTTATTTGTTTTTTCATATAAGATAGGAGGTTGAGTCCACAGCGAACTTAAAGCTCTTTCTCCGCCCCTTTTTAGTTTTTGAAAGAACTGCTCCAGGGTCCCCCATATGGGAGGTATTGAAGGGTACCAATTTTTGCATGGTTACACCCCACTTTTGACCTGATTCCTGATGCACTTTGACTGAATGTGCATTGGGTCCTTGCTAATCAGGGTCCCAGTGCCTGTGTTCTTTCCCAAAACTGTACCTTTGTTTCCAGAATTGGCACAAATATAAGTCCGTTGTAAAATGTACCACTGGTAACAAGGGCCTTATGACCAGAGAGTGTCTCTAAGGGCTGCAGCATGTATTGTGCCACCCTCAGAGACCCCTCACCAACCACAAATACACTGCAATTGCAGACTGTGTTTTGGTGCAGCTAAAAACGGAAAAGTCAACATCGCAGACACTCTTGTGTGCCATGCCTACAAACAACTGCCTGTGGCATAGGTAGGTCACCCCTCTAGCACTCCTCATAGCCCTAAGGACCTTTTGTCCTTATGTGGAAATACCAAGATTATACTCTTACTCCCTTTTGAGTGGGTGGAACCTACCCTGTGGCCGCCTTGCGAAGTTGAGTGGAGGCTTTGTAGCAGCAGCCACTGGTGGCAATGCGCTTTTGAACGTGAAAGAGTTGGGGAAGGGGACTTGAAGAATAGTGAGTACCCATTCTCTACAATGTTTAAGACCCAGTTGTCACTGGTGATGGAAATGCCACTTGTTGAGGTGTTTGGTGATACTCCCCCTACCGGAGTGGGTAACAGAGACAAGAGAAGCAGGCACTCATTGTTTCCCTGGTGTCTTGGAGGAAGCTGGTGGTTGGCGATTAGCTCCTCATCCACGCTCTGATCTGCTGGACTGAGACTGAGATCTGGCTTGTTGGTGTTGTTGTTGACGTGGAGCCCATTGAGGCATTTGAACCCTCTGATGGTAGGGGCACGTGTCATAAGGCCTGTACGTTCAGCGGAAGTCTTTCCATTTCTCAAGGACAACTGCCTTGAGTGTATCTAACTAGGTTTTCATTTTGGCCATCTTGTCATCTGTGTGGGCCCCAAATAATGAGTTGCTAGTGATCCAAAGGTTTAGGATGTGCTGCTGTGCCTCTGGCTGAATGGCTGTCAGACGAAGCCAGGATGAACATCTGGCACAAATTTCATCCGAATATGTGTGCACAGCCACATCAGAGCCATACGCCACAGTGCTAATTACCTGGTTAGCCACCAGTCCTCCTTCTTGCAGAATCTCCTGGAAGTCTTGTTTTCCCTGGGTAGCCTTTCTGTAAATCTGGACAGTGAGTCCCAGAGAGACCTGTCACATCTCACCAGTAATGCTGATGTGCTAGACACCTTCATAAATGAGACAGATGTGCTACACATTTTTCTTCCCAAGGAATCCATCTATTTACTGTCCTTGTCCGGGGAAATGGATGTTGAAACTATGATGGAGTTCATCTTTTTGGCGGTGGCTATAATGACCGAATCTAGTGAAGGGTCAGTTCTCAGAAATAAAGAGTCTTGATCTGAAGCCTTATATTTCTTTAGGATTCTCACTAGAGCCACTTGAAGGAAGGCTAGTGCAAGATATATCCGGGAATATTGTGAATCCAGACTCTGTGGAACTGGCCATTGACGGACACTTTCCATCCATCATGGAATAAGGCAAATAGGGGTCTGAGGAGCATCTAGATGATGAGATATTTGTCCGCCTGCTGATGTGTGGGAGGAAGCTCCTGATGCTGCAGTTGAAGCTCACCTCTGTAACACTTGTCTATCATATGAGTAATGCTTTGACGTTGGCCCGGCAGTGTGCACCTCGACGTTGAGCGATGAGGTGCTCTCGTCAATGGGGGTCTTGTGGATGAATCATGATGTGAGACCCTGGATGAAGCCTTAGTCGGGGAGTGAAGTCTCAATGTCGAGTGGTGCCTGGATGCCATCGCCTTAGACTGCCAAGGAGGTGTCTGCCTCAATGTTGACTGACGCCTGTTTGACACATATGGCGATTGCCCAGGAGTTGTCTGGCTCAAGGTCAAATGGCACCTTCCTGCTTCTGACGTAGACTGTCTAAGCAAAGTGTGTCTCGACGTTGAACAGCAAAGTAACATCTTCAATGGAATCTTTGTCGGAGTATGCCTCGACTTTGAACGGCGATGGGCGGCTGTCAATGGAGTCTCTGCCAGCTGTTCTTGTCTCGACATTGACGGGAGGGGACCTGCCGTCGACAGAGATTTCTTCCTGGGAGCATGTGTTGACATCGAATGACAGTGCGCTGACAATGAAACTTCCCTCAACGATGTGTGTTTCGATGTCTCGCGGCAGTGTGTCATCGTCGATGGATACCTTTCCAGTGTAGAGTCATGGTTGAGGGCACAGTCGATGTTGATTCCTAGATGCGGATCATGTTCATCTTTTTTAGGTCTCTCCTGAGCAAGCGCATGCGCTGCTCTGGTGAGACATTTAGTGAGTGGGCTTTAAAAAGCCGACCACAGCTTTTTGGGTGGCATAGAGCGTGTGGTTACGCGCACAATGACAAGCAGAGGTGCCATCTGGCTTTTCTCTCTCATCATGGTGCGTGCACATCGCTCGCACAATTACGAGCAGAGGCGCCATCTGGCTTTCCTCTCTCGTCATGGTGCAGGCACATCGCTCGCGATCACTTTCACTTTTGCAAGTAAGAAGAAACATTTTACTGCACAATACATTGGAAGATTCTCTCATTATTCTATTACAGAAGATTCAGTTTTTCTAGCCTGGGCATAAGGCATGTGTTCATTGTGACTGGGAAAGCTAGTATTAGATGTCATCTCCGGAACGGAGCAAAGCATAAAACCGGTTTATGTTAGCTTAGGTTCGATTTATACTACATTAAACGCTACAATTAAAAAAACAGATTCCACAGTACCTACACTTCTTTTTTCCCTGTTAAAGCAGCCCTCTGTGACAAAGAGTTAACGGGATTTAAATGCTCATTTGAGAAGTTGACTTTTAACTCCTGAGGGTTAGTGTTACTGACTATGTGTGCAGCATTTAGTACTTATGCACACCCACCCTTGCGCTGCCAGGGAGGACTTCACTCAGGTAGCCTTCTATCCTGACTTTACACTCACGGTGCAATTGGCACGCAAGGAGTACGCTTCGGTAAAAAAAAAGCTGCGAGACATGCACATCCCCTACACCATGCTCTTTCCAGCCAGGCTCCACGTGACACATGAGGGCAAAACTCGAGTATTACCAACACCTCAGGCAGCCCATGAATTTCTCAAACATCTCTGACAGCAGTCTGCGAAGGAGAAAAGCAACACCTTCCATTCGGAGTCTGACTAAGAGGACACTCTGGTGAATTATACTGTATGATTTGCCTCACAGCTGATCGTTGATACCTGGAAATTCCCCCTCGTCGCTGTGGAAGGGTAAGATGACAAGATCCTCAAAGCATCTACAGGCATGTAAGCAAACAGGTTTGGACTAATGAACGCCTATGGACTTGAAACTCATGTCCCCACTAAGGGTATAGGAAATATTAGCATGTTCCTGACACCTACAGCTCTAGATATCAGATAACAGTTATAAAGTCTAGTATGAATGTATGATATTTGTGTAACCTATCTTTAAACAGCATACCAATTCTAAGTATTTGCCGCTCTGGCCCCATCTCTAACAGAGTGGGTCGCTGAGCACCTAGTCGCCCTCTACTGGGTGAACCCCACTGACATTCCGTTGTCACTTTTGTTGCAGTTTGGGAAATGTCTTTGGCATAATTGGGATGCTAAAGTGGGTGGGGGGTTAGTTGGATTCTAGGTTTTTACTTACCAGCCATATACATTGTCTCAAGCATGGCGCGCAATTGCGTGAAAACACACTATGTACCATTTCATGAACATGTTGCTGATGTTGCATGTGGGCCCTCTGGTTGCTAGTCAACCAGCCACAATAGCCCGAATGCGCTGCATTACTATACGATAAATCTGCACCATTGAAAATAATCACGCGGAACGTGCGGGGCCTGAACAACCCACGTAAAATTAGACAGTTATTTGCCTATCTAGACAGGCACCACATAAGCATTGCTCTTCTCCAGGAAACACACCTTGTTAAACAAAAGGCTGACACACAGGGGAAAAAACGGGCGGAACTGGTGGCAGCTTCCTCATACTCGTCATATGCCAGAGGGGTAACAACTTTAATCCGCAAGGGTACACAATTTATAAGAGAACAAACGCTAAAAGATGACCATGGGTGCTATGTCATAGTTACAGGTGTTTTGCGCGGCTCCAGAGTAGGAATCAGAAATACTTACGGTCCAAATGTTGATGATCGTGCTTTCTTTGTTAATTTATGGAACATCATCAGAACACTCCCAGATATGGAATTAATATAGGGTGGAGACTTCAACGTTGTCCTGAATGACGCCTGTGATAGGTCGCACCAGACTACCGAGCAACACCAGAGAGCTGCCACTGCTATGTTAAATGGGATATCGGAGTTTCACATGCAAGACGTTTGGCAACTGCATAATCCCTTATTGCTAGAGGGCACTCACTCCTCAACTGTACATAATAGCTGGGCCCAAATTGACTACTGGCTGATCACTGAGACAGCCTGCACGTGGACGCTGAACGTACAACACTTACCAAAAACATTATCGGACCACAAACAAACCTGTAGTTCTCATGCTCACAATACCGACATATGTCCCACCTCCATTCGTATGGAGATTCAATGCGACGTCCCTTCTAGATCCCCTATATAGAGAAATAATACATACCGCCATAGAAGACTTTTTCACGCTAAATGCAAACACAGTGGATAGTGCTGGCACTACATTGGAAGCCTTTAAGGCAACCTTGAGAGCTGTCTGTATAAGTACAACAGTTGGGATTCTACGAGACATACGCACACTGCTAAGCAAGAGCGAAGCTTGTATAAAGCGGCTAGAGACGGAGTACGAGAATACCCAAAATGCAATGCTACTGGGGGAAATAATAGAAGAAATAAAGACATATAACAAACTTGCAGAGGACGAAATGAAATATGTTTCCGTAGGCACACTGCCCGCAGAGTGGGTGAGGGGGGCAGACCGGGTCGCCAGCTAGCACAAAAAATACATATTGAACACAAACAACATGTGGTATTAAAAATGCGAGATAGGGCAGACGTACTTAAATATAGCAATGAGGGTATATTAAACGCTTTCGTAGTAACATATAGTGTGCTGTATGCACAGCCACCACACTAGAAATTTACTACCTAGAAGACATAGCACTAGTATGGCTAAGTGATAGACAGCGTGAACTACTTGCGCAGCCCATTGCACTGGAGGAGGTACAAGCTGCCATCAAATCCCTACCTAATGGCAAAACCCCGGGACCGGACGGATACACCGGAGAATTTTATAAAGCATATGCGGAATTACTCATTCCCCACCTCGTGGCAATGTACGATGAAGCTTATAATAATCAGATACTTCCTCCGACGCTGCGAGAGGCACTGATATGTAAATGTAGTTGAGCTTATATAGCGCACAGCTACTCGCTGTGGGTTTCCCGGCACTTGCTTAGGGAACCCGTCCTGGTATTCCCCTGTGAGATAGCAGGGTATCCACAAGGTGAAAGTCAGGCATCCCGCCGCGAGGGGCCATTGTGGAGGTTAAGCAAGCTATTGCCCAGAGTCGCAGAGTGTGAACCCGTGAGTCGAGGAGGCACCGGGGCGAGAATTATCGAGTCCGTGGAATTTTTAGCCCAAGACCCGCCGAGGCGGGGAATTGAACCCTGGTCCAGGACCGATCTCAGCTTCCGGGTCTGCCGCCTCTAACCCCTGAGCCACACTTCTCCCTGATAGTGGCTATCTTAAAACCAGACAAACAACCGGATTGTGGGGAGTCCTACAGACCATTATCACTAATAAATACGGACACTAAGATTCTAGCCAGGATTATTGCCACAAGATTGCAGCTATTGTTACCGGTCATGGTACTCCCGGATCAGTCTGGTTTTATTCCCAATCACTCAACCTCACACAATTTACGCACCATATTTGCGTTATTACACCAGCTCAAACAGGAGATGAAGGCAGCAGCGGTCCTACTGGACGCAGCCAAGGCCTTTGACTCCATAGACTGGACATATTTTTTCACAATTTTTCAAAGGATGGGGCTACCACCTGTGCTAGTAACCTGGATCCAATTATTATATACCAAAACCAACTGCAAGAATAAAGGTAAATGGTCACATCTCGGAGGTGCTTAATATCCAGAGAGGCACACGGCAAGGATGCCCATTATCGCCCTTGCTGTTCTCCATTGTGATGGAGCCATTGACCTGTAAAATAAGACAACTTTACATGCACACTGCGCTAAGATTCTGTCTCTGCCCTATTAGCATCTCCATGTATGCAGACGACATGGTGCTTTATAGCCGAGATCCGAGTGCAAATTTGAACCCTGTTCTCAGAGAATACATTAAATTTAGCCTGCAAATAAACTGGGACAAATCTGCAATATTGCCACTCACAGAGAACACCCAGCCTCACCCGCTGGAATTCCCAGTGATGTGGCAGACAGACCCCATTAAATATCTGGGCATCTGGATCCATCGTGACCCAGAAATTGTACTAAGAACTAATTATGGCACTGTTGTTGATGGAATTGATGCACAAATAAGTAGATGGATTACACTCCTTCTCACACTGGCAGATCAGATATCTCTGATAAAAATGGTGGTCCTCCCAAAATTACTATATTCATTCACGAATATTCCAATACCCCCACCTACCCCAATATTTGCCAGACTGAAGGCGCTACTAACAACGTTAATATGGGCAGGTAAACAAGTGCGAATAAGCTTACACACACTGACGCTACCATATGCCTCGGGCGGATTTGAGGTCCCCAACCTGTTTTATATTACTTATGTGCGCAAGCCCAATACACTCACTATTGGTATCATCCAATCAAATACATGCCGCATATAGCGGTGGAAGATGGCGACGCCAACCCTGTTCACCTGGCTGCTGATCTAACACACCACAGACCACATCTAGCAAGACAGGAGATAAATACAATCCGCACTTCATAAAATGCGTGGCTCGAACTTGGCCATCTGGAAAAGAAACTCCCTCTGTATGCCCCCAATATGCAGTTGGCACAGAATCCCTCAATATCGGCCACTCACGATAGAGGTAGCATGGACCTGCTTGAGCAGGTGGGCGTTACCCAGATGGGCGACCTCTATGTTAATGGACTATTCATAACCCCTACAGATCTGGAATATGTAAACAATCAATCCATGCTATTTAAATTTACTTACCACAGATTGCGTGAGGCGATAAAGAAATTGTACCCCTCGTACCCAGCAGAACCCCCTGCACTAGACTCATCACAACTACTTATCACTAGTTCGACGATAAGCCATATGGTAACTAAACTGTACCGGGCCATGCAAACAGAAATTGGGGAGGGTACGGTAAAAGCTCATGAAAAATGGAACTCAATATTGGACACTCCGCTCGCTGAAGAGGACTGGAGGGCGTGCTGTGCACTAACAGAATTACTGACTCCCAACGGCAATTTACGCCTTATCCATTACAAGTACTTGCACCAAACCTATCATACCCCGGAAAAGCTGTACAAATATGGTCTACGGGACAACACAAATTGTAAACGATGCAAACTAGACCAGGCTGACTTTATTCACCTGGCCTGTGGATGTGTACAGGTACAAGCATACTAGACACAGGTAATAGATTTACTGGGTGAAATGTTGAATTGTAAGCTAATATGTACGCCAGTTATGCCTGTTGAGTTATGTGTTACCACTGAAATCTGTAAAGAAAAAATGTGCCGCCATAGCACTGCTCCTTGCGAAGCGCAGAGGGGCGATGCCTACTCTAAAGCAATGGATACCTGGCTTTGTATATTGTAGGGACAATATCTTATTATATGCAGAAGAGCTGCCTACCTCAGCAAAGCCATGTAATTTTTGGGAACCTCTCACGATATATCTAAACAGTCACCCTGATTTGTTAGCAACTGATGTATAATTTGTGCTCCTGATTTCGCCATACAACATGGTTGTGTGATATAGAAGGATACGATGGGAAATGAAATGTGATGTCCACTGTATCATCTGACGAGCAATGATTGACATGTGCTGGTAATGTTTGTTTGATCATGTATTGCACTATTTCATGAAAACTCAATAAAAAAAAAAAACTTCTGCTTCAGAAGTTCCAAAGATGAAGATCTAGGATGGGGCGAGGGCCTCTGTCCTTCTTCAGCAGCAGAAAATAGACAGAACCCAAACTTGTAGGGAGCAATTGTAACCACAATCTGAAGCACCCATTGGTCAAATGTGATACTCCTCCAGCCGGGGAGAAAAAGCTGATGTGACCTTCCACCTGGTGATAATGTGCAGTCTTTGGTGAATTGTAGTGGTTTTGGAGAAACTGCTGGAAATGGGGCTAGGGTTTAGCTAGATTGCTGCCCCTGGGGGCCTAGAAGCTTTTGGCCTGATCCCATGCATCTACTTCGAAAGGACTAAGGGGCTTGTTGTTGTTGAGGCATGAAGTTAACGATGAAGTGGTGAGTCCATGTGAGTTCAGTGATGTGGCTGTATTTGATGTGGTCACTGGAGGTGAATATCGGGTCAAGCATGTTTCCTGGGATATGCCTAGGGTTGTGTACGAGTTGTGTATGGTCAATGTTGTCCAGGCTGTCAAGGAGTTTGGTGGAGTGATGGTCTGTTTTGTTGTCAAGGTGGAAGTTGATGTCACCCAGGAACATGAACTCCTTCAAATCGATAGTGAGGGGGGCAGTAAAATTAGTGATAAGGTTGCAGAATGTGGTTCAAAGTCTTGGTGGACCGTATGCAAGGGTTCCCCTGATGGCGGACTTCTTATCTGTTAGGATAATGAGGTTGAGGTGTTCCATTGCTTGGATGGTGTCATCCATGGCGGTGGTGCATTTCATGGAGTTCTGTGGATGATGGCGATTCCTCCACCTGCCTTGTTCATGCTGAAAGAGAGCAGGAAGAGATTTGAGAAGAGAGTATTGCAGAAGCAGGCAGTGGGAGAAGAATGGAGGAGAGAAGGCCTACAAGAATGTGGATCCTAGAGCTGGTTGAGAGCCAACAGAGGTAGATGGAGAGCTGAGCCTGGTCACCTGCCAAGGCCCAGTTTAAGGTGCAACACAGTTACTGAAGATGCAAAAAAAGGATTTTATATGGAGTGGGGTGTCAACCTTAACTGCAGAGGTGATCAGACCTTCCAACAGCAGTTTGGGGGTAATTTATATGTTGGCATGATATTCTCCATCGCATCGGTAACAAAGTATACATATCTTCAACATGAAGGTTCTTCCAACTGATTCAAATGCAGGTGGACTTTAATTTTGTCCACAGCAGAAAATATCTGTCTCTGCTGTGGTCAAAGTTTTCCAACCCCCCTTCGGAGTAAGGGCCGTCACAGAAATGGCTACATGTCTACCAGCCCAATGGAGATTGACGGACATGTAGTCTTACCACCAGGTAAAACCTGGCAGTAAGGAAAGGTATAAACATTTAATGCTCCCCGCCAAGGGAGAAGACTACCATGGTAAGGAAAACATATTTTTTCTTTACAAAAAGGAAATCCAGTTGTGGGATTTTCTTTTTGTAAAGAAAATATATACTCTGAGCAACAGGACTGTGTCCTGCTGCTAATGCATCCCTGTTGCAAAGAGTAAAATGCATTAACAGGAACCAATGTAATGACAGTTCCTGCCAATTCTTTCATAAATGACTGCCTGCTTGGCATTACTTGATAAATTGGGTGGACGGTGTATTGTCCCTCCGTCATGGGGACAGAGTGTTTATCCCAGCTCTATGGTGGAATGGTGGATATCTGCCTATATGTAATCACCCCCTATATCTCTAATATGTGTTTCAAACTACATTATATCCTCTTAAAATGTATTAATTTGTCTTAAATTTTTCTATCTGAATGACTTGAATAAGGCTGAATCTACAGTGAATGTTTCTTAAGTTGGTAGTGGCTTGCACAGTGAGGCACCACAGCAATGTTCTCTGTATACATGAATGGAATACACAAAATATTGTAACTTACGAGAATAACAGTGCATTGTCATGAGCATTCCTGGTCAGCAAGTCATCATGTCTCCAAGTTGAAAACCTTTCGAGGCTGGTTTGAACTGATGTATCCACATCTATCAGATCATTTGTTTCCCAAATTTCTAAGCCAGTCAATGCCACAAAAATATGAATGGATTTAAAAACCTGCAGGAATGCATAAAACAGACTGTTACATTGCCTAAACATGTATTGTGAAAAGCTTTCACTGCATTTCACAAGTGCAGTCTACAATCATCAAATGACTCTGAAAGATAATATTAGGTCTAGGATTAGCAAAGACCTTTTGATTTCATGAAATTTGTATATATGATATGCATACTTAAAGGGGACTTCAGCCAGCCCTCTTCATCCATAGGTTTGCTGTTGTAAAATTCACAATTGTCTTTCTTTCCTACCCTACAGCATATAGCGCAGTGCAGTCTAGGTGGAATACAAAGGTCGTCAATACCACCATTACTGTCATTTTTAGCATTGCAGTTATTTTAGCGGAAAAGGTAGGATACTTTAAACTATTTTAAATCTGCCAGTACTGCCAATCCTTTTAACTATTTTAAATTGGCCAGTTTAAAATCTGTTAGTGTCAAGTTGTTTTGATTATTATTATTTTTTTTAAATATCTTTATTGGTTTATCTTTTTTTTAGCACAGCAGCGTAAAAGAAAAGCCATTCAGAAATCGGCTGAAATGTATTTGTACAACTTTTTAACAATAAGTGCAAAGAGAAAATCAAATGAAGGAGCCGACTAAGAATAAGAATCATAAATCCAGGATTGAAGTGAGATAAAGCACAAAAAAAAACCACAAAAAAACCACAACAAATGTAGCCATTGCAACAATAATTTTCCCAGATAGATCTTATATTCTCTTGCTTCAGGTACCCTTTCACAGAGCCATCTGCGAAGATGGAAAGGGGAACCAATTCCCGACTGCTTTTCCTTCCATCTATAGATGGGTCCCCAGATACGTTTACCCAGCAGTCTCCCCCTTTTCCCCTTCCTCTCGTAAATTCCCTTTTCAAGGTTATAGGTGGACAATAGCCTTGCAAGCCATTGTTGGAAAGTTGGGGCTGCCTTATCCAGCTATGCTGAGGCAATGCAGATATGTAGTACTGACATAGCCATAAAAAGAAAGTATTGTAATAGATCTTGCCTATCTTCACCATTTATCCCCAACAATATTATAGAGGGAGTAAGACACATTTTGGTTACTAATGTTTTCTCAAAAAATGTTTCTATCAAATTCTTCAAGGCAAGCAACTGGGGACATAACGCGAACATGTGAATAATTTCAGCATTCGTGCTGTCGAATCGGGGACATCTAGTACCACTCCCTCCACCCCATTGTGCTATCCTTGCCAGAGTGTAATACAAAGAATAGATTGTTTTATATTGCTGAGCTGGCAACCCTGCAGAACACAACACAGTTTGGCCTAATTCTAATGAATCTCTAAAACCCTCTTGGTCTATGCCAAGTTTATCTGCCCACTTCTTCCCATATTTTTTGAGGTCGTCGTTTTTAAATACAGGAAGCTCAGCATATATCCTCCAGATTGTACAATCTTCCCCTCCCATAATAACTTCCATAACTTTATTTTTGGCAAATCTGCAGGGCCCCCCTTTTTTCCGGCTAGGAAACTCCGGATTTGTAGATATTTGAAAACGTTTATTGTGTTAATACCATATTGATTCTGTATGTCTAGAAACTGCAACATTCCATGAACCCCCATTAGATCGCCCACTTTCCGAATTCCACCCCTTTCCCATTCCGCCATTATGGTGCCTGCACATATTTCCCCAGGAAAAGTTAGGTTCCCAAAAAGTTGGGTGTAATCATTCAATCTACCTAGAACAGTTTTTTTCTGAAATACTGTCCAAATCTTATATGCAGCCAGCAAGGTTTTAAACCTGGTTCTTTTAAAGTAGCTGGGATCAGTGAACTTCAGGAAGCAATTCTCCGCTTCTCCTCCTATCAAAATAGAGTACCTATCAACCAATCCAGTCTTGATTTGTGTATCAGACACGTCTCCACCAACCAATCCACTCATATACTGAAAGGCAGCCGCCCAATAATACATTCTAAAATCAAGGACAGCCCATCCTCCCCTTGCCCGTGGTAATGACATAAAGCAAAGTGCCATCCTTGTTTTCCCTTGTGCCCAGACAAACCTATTGACCATGTGCTCCAGTGCCGAAAACCATTTTCCTTCAAATTCAAGTGGGATCGCCCTAAAGATATACAGAATTTTGGGTAGAAACATCATTTTCACCACATTGCAGCGCCCTGCTAGTGACAGATGTAGATTGTTCATTCTGTCGAAATCTTTTTTAGCTTTGGCAACTATAGGCTCAATGTTTCTATCTACAGTTTTTCCCAAGTCCGCAGATATGTTGATCCCTAGATAAACAGCTGAGTCCACCACTCGTATATCATTGCACACAGCCCCCCTTATTCTTAACTATCTGTGTCTTGGACTCATTTAAGGCATATCCTGACACCAGGTCAAACGTTTGAGCTTCTGCATCTATCGCAATTAGAGCATTTTCTGGAGATGGAGTTACCAGTGCGATGTCATCTGCGTATGGTAGTGTTTTATATTCTAAACCATGAAACATCATGGGGGGAATACTGGTGTTCGCCTCCAACCTCCGAATTAGAGGATGGATGTAGATCGCAAAAAGTAATGGTGAGCATGGGCACCCCAGGCGTGTACCGCACTTAATTAGTAAGGGTGCCGTATATCCTCCATTAACTCTGAGTCAGGCATTAGGATCCTTATACAAGGCCTGCACTGCTTTAACAAATCCCCCACCAATGCCAGTCCACTTCATAATTGCCCAGAGGTAGTCCCAGGAGACTGGGTGGAACGCCTTTTCTGCGTCCATTAACATGACCGCCATGGGTTCTCCTGAGACTTCAGCAGCATCAAAGAGAGTTACAACCCTACGAACATGCTGCGTTGTTCCTCTCCCTGGAATGAAGCCATGATGCCTGGAGCTAACCATCTTACCTATAACCTTACTGAGCCTGATTGCCATAGATTCAGAAAAAATCTTTGCGTCAGAATTCATTAACGTTATTGGTCTGTATGACCCTGGTTCTCTAGGTGGTTTCCCTTTTTTCAAAAAAATTACTATGTCTGCCCCTGCCCATGAGCCCGGAACCGAGATACCCATCTGCGCCTGCTGCATTGGTTCAATTAAATCGGGTCCGATTGACTCCTTACAAACGTTATAAAATTTGAGGGGGATTTGATCAGGCCCAGCAGCTTTGCTCGACGAGAGGCAGCTCAGTGTTTTTATTATTTTAAATAAAGTGTTGAACTCAGCACTCACTGTTTGCTGAAGCAGCAGCCTCCCGAGTGGGAGAGGCAGGAGCATAGAGTGCGGAAGAAGAGATAGGGTTAGCCCTCTCTACCATAGAGTGCCCTCGGAACAGGGAAAATGCTGGTTAGCGGTCTAGATGACCAGAACTAATTAACATGCACCTTCAAATGTCGGCCGGCCAGCAGGCGTGCAGCAGAGACAGTGTAGTCTATGTGGAATACGAAGGTCGTCAATACCACCATTACGGTAATTTTTAGCATTGCGGTTATTTTAGAGGTAAAAGTAGAATACTTGTAACTATTTTAAATTGACCAGTTTCAAATCTGTCAGTGTCAAGTTGTTTTTAATATTTTAAACAAAGTGTTGAACTCAGTACTCACTGTTTGCTAAAGCAGAGTCCTCCCGAGTGGGAGAGGCAGGAGCACAGAGTGCAGTAGAAGAGGTAGGGTTAATCCTCTCTACCATAGAGTGCACTCGGGACAGGGAAAACGCTGGTTAGCGGTCTAGTTGACCGGGACTAATTAACCTGCACCTTCAAATGAAGGACAGCCAGCAGGCGCGCAGCAGACGTGCTAAGGGTGCATGCCGCTGTTGTGCCAAATGCACGCCAAAGGCAAGCCCGTCTGAGCCCATCCATGCCCGAACGGGCCCAGGGTCCAGGAACCCTGCACAATTTCCTAGATTTACATATTCTGGGCATGAACACGCAGCTTCAACAAACCCAGAATAGCCGGCTGTGAGACGGGCTGGGATTTTATGAGGGAGTCATCCTTAGAGAAGGTCTGTCAACACTGTAATTCAAAGTGGAAGTCATCCCATAAACCAGGATCAAGTAAGACTAATGGACTAAAGGAGCCATAGGCAAGAAAGTTAGGGTTGATTAAATGCTGCTCCCTGCCTAAACACAAAACAGAAATCCGCATACTATTACAGGAGACCAACTTAGATGCCCTGTTTATTACAGAAAGTTGGCTTAAATACTGCTCCTCCCCTGACATAGTAATGCCCCGGCCCCAGAATAACAAATTCACAGATTGGACATGATCGGGCAGGCAGGGGGTAACTGGCCATTCTAGTAAAAAGAAAGTGCAAGTGTAACACCAAGGCCCTTTCCATCAAAGGGTGTGAATGCTGCCTCTTCTCAATCTAGTTAGCACCTACGTATACCTTATCAGGGCTCCTAATTTATAGACTCCCAGGCCCATATGGCGAGTTTTTAGAAGATTTGTCCAAATCACTATCTAGCTCGTTACTAAAGAATTTACACATCACCATATTAGGAGATCTAAATCTACACATGAATGACCAAAACCTCCCCAGTGTCAAAAGACTCTGATTAGACCTAGAAAGCTTGCAACTAGCCCAGTTGGTAATGACTGCCACACATGCTAAGGCTCACATCTTGGGCTCAGTAATTTCCAAGGATCCAAACATTAATATAGTCTCTCCAGTTCCGGTACCCTTGTCAGACCACCATTTTATTCCCTTTAACTTAAGAAAGTTAGTACGAGAGCAGGGGATGAATCCCTCCAAGGCCAAAACATTGAAAAGGCAATGGACCAAGCTCAACTCAGAGGCATGGGGGAACATCCTAACTGACACAACTATAATTAATACTGAGAAACCTGCAATGGTGGAAGAAGAATTTTTCTGGTGGGAAAAAAGGATCACCCAATCTCTGGATGAAGTAGCCTCTAAAGTTCTCTCCAAATCAAAACCTAGACCCAGGGCTGATGGATGGTTCAATCCCCAATTGTTAGCGCTATAGAAAAATTGTAAAAAAATCAAAAGGGATAGGAGAAAAAATTATGATCTACAACGTAAAATCATGTATAAAATTACTACAATAGCATGAAAGCTACTCAGGCAAAGTTCTTTGAGGAGAAAATCAGCATGGCTCAGAAATCCTCAAGGAAACTGTTTGTGGTACTTAAGGTATTGACCACTCTAAACCAGGACCCCTATCCATCAGAGACATTGGAGGAGAGGTGCAATGATTTAGCCTCTTATTTTCTTTAAAAAGTAACTGACATCTACAGTTCCTTTACAAAAAAAAGAGAGAGAAAACCTCAACGGGGGAAGAGATCAGGAAGTAACCTCTCCATTAAAAACCTTCACCAATCTGCCACAGATGGAAGCAAAAGGGGCAGAATTTTTGATGGCCAAAGTGAAGTCTGGTTCGACTTGTGGAGGGACTTAGAGCATCATTAGACTAGGGAAAATCAGCGGCCTTACTCCTCTTGCCTTCGACATGGTAGACCACCACATATTATGAAGGAGACTCTGGGCCATCGGGGTACAAGGTACTACGCTCAAGTGGTTGGCATTGTTTCTGGAGGGAAGAACATTCCAAGTATTGGAAAACACCACCCTCTCTAAAACTATGTCACTGAGTTGTGGGGTACCACAGGGTTCCTCACTAAGCCCCACACTTTTCAACATATATATGGAACCACTTGTGGAGATTGTTCAAGAGTTTGACATCTCCATGACGTATTACACGGACGATAGCCAGCTGGTGATTTCCCTGGACCCAAAAAACAGTAGCGACTCCGAGAGATTATCACCCTGTATGGAAAAAGTCAAGGAGTGGATGACAAAAAGCTGCTTAAAATTAAACGGGGAGAAAACAGAGTTAATGGTCCTCGGGAACAAACAAATTGAGAGTCCCTCCATAAGATGGCCGGAATGTCTAGGTAGCCCTCCTGTACCGAAATAAATAATCAGAAATCTGGGTTTCTGGCTAGAAATAAAATCTTCCTATGGCGACACAAGCCATGAAAGGCTCAGCCACCTGCTTTGGACTACTTAGAAGTCTCCGAAAAATCCTAGATTGAATTCCTATGCAGTACAGAAAGACGGTAGTCCACTCCCTAGTCACTTCGCTGCTGGATTATGGAAACACGTTATTCCTAGGGGCACCGAAATATGTAACCCACAGACTGCAAGTGGTCCAGAATGTGGCAGCAAGGCTGTTGTGCAATATCCCTGCTCAGCAGTCGGTAAATAAATGCCTTAAAAGGGCTACACTGGCTCCCAGTAGAGGGTAGAATCAAATTTAAGATTCTGGTCACAACGCACAGCGCTCTATATTATAGGGGCCCTAGGAAAATAAAGAGTCTAAAATCCCTTTACACCCCAAACAGTTATTTGAGATCAAGCACGGAGGGACTTCACAAATAAAGTAGTTTCCTTCATTGATTGTCAAGGACTACCGGGCAATGTGCACTATGGTCTGGTATTACTCAAAACTTTATTTATCCTACTAAAATTATATATATATATATATCCAAATCTGATTAACAGATCTTATTGTTAGTGTTGTCATTCTGCACAAAACATACCATGAGTTATCCCCAAGTGAGGATTGATGCCTTTGAATACATAAGGAAACTCTTTTAATGAAAATGCACATGCTAAGGGAAAAACCAAGAGCCGATACCATACCAGAATAATTGACCAACCTACAATGCCGCCTGAGTGTACCACAATTGCGGACTTATCAATCCTAAAAACCCTAGGAGAACTGGAGTTAGAAAATGAGGACCTTAATGTTCAGGTATTCATCGAGGACATTATAATGGAACAAAGCCTACAGAGTGGTGACACTGTAACCACAGCCTTCAGGCCGCGATCCAGAGAACTGCCATTCTCTGGGAAAGATCACATAGATACATTCCACAAATTGATCATCGATAGTCTCAAAAGAATCAAAAGGGGCATTTATCAAGACACAAAGAAACATAGTGCAACTGAATGGAAATATCATGACCTGGTCGAAAAAATCAACAAGAACAAACAAATTGTTGTTTGAAACTCTGATAAAGGGGGCAATGTAGTCCTATGGCCAGTGAGCTTGCATTTGCAAGAAGGACATTTGCAATTGAATCAGAAAAAGTGCTATAAAAAATGCAAACAAAAAACAATGGAGAAAGCTCACTCTGAGTACATTTTGGAAGTTGAACAGTGGATGAAAGAGGGCCAACTTTCGCATGATGAGTTCCGATTTTTGAAGAATGATTCACCAAGAACTCCGGTTCTGTACCCCATCCCAAAGGTGCACAAAAATGTCAACTGTCCACCTGGGTGACCAATAATATCTGCCAATGGGAATATGATAGAGAAGAAATCAAAGTACATTGATTTCTTTTTGCAGGCTTATGTAGCACAATTACCACCAGACTTTGCACTAATTGCACATGATATAACAACTTTGTACACAAGTGTTGCACACACTGATGGTTTAAGAGCTATGGAATTATTTTTAAGTCACAGACAAATTAGCCTCTGGAAGCACACGCAAATGTTATTGGCAAATTCAAAAAGGGGATTAGAAGATAATTTTTTCCGTTTTGAAGGGTTGCTGTACCAGCAGAAGTGGGGGACTATGATGGGCACCTGTTTCGCCCCTAGTTATGTTTACATGTAGCCTGGTGGTAGGAACAGGTGCTTCGCAAGAAACACGGATTGGCATGGGAAAAAAACATAATACTGTGGGCCAGATTAATAGATTACTTATTTGTAATCTGGAAAGGAACAGTGGTGTCCGCAGAACAGTTTGTCATCATCTTCATAATAATAACATAAATCTGAAATTTAATCACACCATCAGCACAAGGAGTGTAACGTTCCCAGATGTGGAGGTAGATGTGAAAGGAGGAAAACTCGAAACCAAACTATACAGAAAGGCCATGGCAGGAAACACGATGCTGCATGCGTCCAGTCTTCATCGGGCCCACACCAAACAAAGCATACCGTATGGCGAATGCTACAAGCCATTAGGAATTGTAGCATACCCAGTGACTTAGCTAAATGCCAGGATGAGATGAGCAAGATATTCCAAGAGAGAGGCAATGAACGAACAATGGTGGAGGTAGCAAGGAAGGCAGCAAACAGTAAAAATTGTGAGGTGCTTCTCTTTTCTAAAAACAAATCAAGGAAAAGAGTAATAGAACCACAAATGCACTTCCTAACAACTTATAACACCCAAAAAAAGAGTTCAGGGAACTTGTCAACAAAAACTGGCACATTGAAAAATCAGACCCAGTGATTGGGAAAATGCTGCCTAGACTTCCACCCATCAGGTTCTGTAGAGCTCCATCACTTAGGGATGCCATTGACAAATCTAGCCCTGAGATGGCACGTGATCAAAGTTGGCTAAAACCCGCACCTGGTTTTAAGAGATGCACTAAATGTAGAGTTTGCAGTATAGTTAAGAATACTACATCTTATTCAACACCTTTTGGTGGCAGGGAGGTGAAAATTAGGGAGGCCTATAACTTCCAAACAGAATATGAAATCTATGTTCTGACTTGTACATGTAACTTGCAGTATGTGGGAAGCACGACACTGCAACTACACAAAAGGCTCTCGCAGCATATGACAGCAATCACTAATGCTGACAGAACTTACCCGGTAGCTCGCCACTGTGAGATTGCACATCAAAAAGATCCTACATAAATCAAGTATTTTCTGACAGATGCAGTCCCGGCCAGCAGGAGGGGTGGTGATCAAACAAGACTATTGCTGGAGCTTGAAACTAGAGATATCCAGAACCTAGACAGCACAATACCAAACGGGCTAAACATTGATGAAGATTTGCATTCATGCCTTTAAACTGTATTTCAAGTGTCATTTGTATATGTATTTCATGTTAGAGCGAACAGAGAAGTAGAGGGTCTAAGGGAACTTTTTAAGACCACAGCATGGACATATTCCCCAAACTGCATATGATATACACAAAAAGTGTCCATGGGTCTAAGTAGACCTGGAAAAACTCGCCAGGTCAAAGGCATTGACTAATAGAGAGAAAAAAGAAAAAGAGAAACACTCATACCCTCCTGTGTAGTGTGTAGAAAGTCCTTTTTAAAAGGACGGAATCCCATCACCCACCGCGGCGACACGCTCCATCACCTAAGATCTTCTCTTATCTGTAACCTGGTACCTCCTAGGAAGTGCTTCAATTGTAAAGCATGAGGCTAATTATTTTCAGCAGCAGTTACATCTGGTGAATAGAAAAACTGTCTTTAAACTAATGCTCCCCTTATTATGAAAGCAACATATTCTGCATGATAAATGTTTACTTGCGGTATTATGTAAATTAATACGTAAATGCTCTATAATATTTGCCAGCTGCTATTAAAAGTAAATGCTTCATCGCTTTGGGGAGGAAAGCCGTCTTTTTTTTCATATGGTTTCCCTGCCTCGTGCCTTGCTTCTAGGAGCATCACCTCATTTCTAGATGGCTTCACATAGCAAAAGGGCTGGACAGCTTGAAAATGCAAATAGCAAGGTTCCCTTGGGTGAGCAAACCGTAACACCGAGAAAGTGGATTTGATAACATTTATTTTAAAACAGGTAACTAATAGCAACATCTGAAAAACACATTGACTTTCCAAAATTCTACAGCATAGAGAAAAACGCGCATTTAAATCCCTAGACATCTCTCTGAAATGTTACATCCTGTCAAAGGCATTTATTATATATGTGGAAACTGGCGATTAATGAATCCATACAAAGAAAGTGGGCAAAATATATTATTCATTAGAAGGATAGCCAAATGCGCGAGCAATCTTCCGTGCAAAGAGCTCAAGCAAAAGAGCAAATACAAATGGCTCTGAGGTGTGAACGCACAGCTAGCTGAAAGGACGATGTATGCACAGTGACTAGATACCACTATGCATGCACAGGAGAATAATCTTATAACAATACAAAGTGAATGATGAAGAGCGGATAGCTTATGTTTCAACCAGCGGGGGGCGCGCTGCCAGCTTTAAAATAACCTATGCCACCCATCAGCCACAGCCGCAATGTCTATGGTCTTTACTTTTGACCATGACCAAGCCAGAGTCACCTGATATTCAAGCCTGTCTTAACGTAGTTCAAAAGGGACACCATCCACGGTGATCATGCAAATGTACGGAAGGTGGCCATCGGGTCGGCCAGCTCAGGAATGATTGGGAAATGGGTGGCATTCTCCAAGGTGCCCTAGTGTTTGTTCCAAATTGATAGCTGTTTTTATATAAAAGGAAACTCTCTCTTTCCTCATTCTGAGGACATCATACGAATAGAAGCTTCTGCGTTGACCACGAGACAGAAAGGAAGATAAAACTAGCGATGAAAGGAAACACTCCCTTTCCTCATACTGAGGACATGAAACTAATAGAAGTTTCTGCATTGACCACGAGACAGAAAGGAAGATAAAACAAGTGGGGCAGCGCAGTGACTGCAAACGCGCTCATTGGAAACAGATGGCACCGCTGCTCGCTCCTGCAAGCTGCAGGCCGTGGGCAGATACATTTAAGGGGAAGGCGGGAAATGCACCCGCCTTTGGCCAATTGCGGGCTTTTTTAGCCACACGCACAAGTTTGCTGAAAAGCTGAAGTGATTTCAAGAGGTCATTTTCTAGAGCAGCGCATGCGCGCTACTCTAGGCACGACCTAATGATACAAACTGGGCAGTCTTTCTTTCATTGCAGTTTGACTATCGTAATGAAGTAGTCAGAGATAGGCAGGCCAAACTGTATGTAAGCAAGGCCGCCGTGTCCGCTGAAACGCATTGTGACCAGCGCTAAATAAATATTGAAAACCGCTTTGGAGTAAGCTCCGTTTGTGTATACTAGAGGAATTCCAAATGTTTGAAGATATATATATATACATATATTACCTACTGGCGGTCGCCAGTAGGTAGTTATAGTTAGGACCCCTTTTCCATAGGAAAACCTCAACATTCTATTTTGAATAACTTTGGCGCCGGTCGATGAATCCTCGCGACTTTCTCAAAATAGGTGGGGCGCTACGCTCCGCTCCTACCCTGAAAGTCTCGGGGGGATCCGTCAAGCGGGGGCTGAGATAAAAGGGGGGTCCCAAAACGCGTTTTCCCCATGCATTTTTCCATAGGACCTTTAGAACGAGCTACAGCCCGAACGGCTGAACAGAATTACTCGAAATTTGGCAGAGAGGTAGTCCCTAGGTCAAGGAAGTGCCTTTTGTAGGTTTGGTGTAAATCTGTTCAGTACATTCTGAGAAAATAGCCTTTAAATCAATATATATATCTGAGCCCGCTTACGGTACGCTTACCGTACGCTTACCGTAAGCGTACGGTGGCGTGCGCGAGCGCGATTCTGATTGGCTCTTAGATCTTAGTAAACATTCGAATCGGCCGAAACCAGGAAGCGGCGGCCGCCATTTTGTGTATTTCACTCAGAAAAAAAAGAGTGAAAACAAGAAAAGGGGGCAATGAGGAGAGTTACAGACCCCCTTACATTTGTGAGGGGGTCAAAGAAGGACTGTAAAGTACAAAGAAAACATTTATTGATTTAAAAAAAAATCTCGGGGTACGCGGACGGTAAGCTTACAGTAAGCGTACGGTAGAAAAAAAAAAAAAAAAAAAAATGAAAATCAGATTTAAGTGTTTAGATATTAGGGGGCTCTAAAAAGAGCCGTTGTGTTTATGAAATGATTTTTTAGTGGTACCTACAAGTAAGTACCGATGCAGAGTCTAAGGTTCAAGAGGAAGACTCTGTTCCCTTCATCATTGAAGTGCACACCATCTCCTCTATAAATGTCTTGCATGTCATAACGCAAGTTGTTGTGGTAAATGGCACCCATACCATAGTCACGGAGGAAAGCAGAAACAGATTTGTTGACGTGCTTTCTTGCTTTGTCATCGCACCGCGTGACCACCGTGCGTGCACGGCACTAACTGCGTAAAGTGGGCGCGCGGTGCGCGAAGCGCACCGCGTGCCTACTGTGCGCGCACGGTGCGCGAAGCGCACCGTGCGCGCACGGAACGAACTGCGTTAAGTGGGCGCGCACGCCACGAATGGCGTAAAGTAACTTAGCATTTAAAAAACCGTACAAATTCACTGAAAAAACCATAGGTTTCACACACGTTATAGTTAGGAATTAGCATTTAAAAAACCTTGCAAATTCACTGAAAAAACCATAGGTTTCACACATGTTATAGTTAGCGGAAATTTTACTGATAAAAAACCAATGAAATTCCCCCGTTATAGTTAGTGCAGGCAACTATAACTCACGCGACCGCAATCTTCTGCTGATGACATATGTGTCTTTATGAAAAAAAAATATTTGTAATATATGTATAGCTAAAAATGTATGGAAGAAGACATGGGCAAATAAGTGTCTAAATACAGTATTAGCATCAGCAGAGGATTGCGGTCGCGTGAGTTATAGTTGCCTGCACTAACTATAACGGGGGAATTTCATTGGTTTTTTATCAGTAAAATTTCCGCTAACTATAACATGTGTGAAACCTATGGTTTTTTCAGTGAATTTGCAAGGTTTTTTAAATGCTAATTCCTAACTATAACGTGTGTGAAACCTATGGTTTTTTCAGTGAATATATATATATATATATATATATATATATATATATATATATACCAAAGACCCCTTCCTTAGAAGAGATCAGAGGTCACAGTGGGGAAACCTTTCAGAAGAATCTTTAATGACGGGTGCAGGGCATAATGCATTTCGGCGTTAATTTGCCTTCATCAGACGCTCTTCGCAAAATCCGGATTACACTATTACACTAGCCCCCTCCTTTGAACAGCTACGGTCCTCCCCTGAACGGGAAGTCAGCTGAATCCTCCCAATTGTTTGCAGCTGCAGTCGGGTTGAAAGACTGCAACTCACATCATGCAATATCGTGATGAATGACAATAACTGGAGTCCTTGCTCAAATGATCGCTGTAATTCCCTGCAAGGGGGGGGCTTAATGACCTCGGTAAAACCTGTGAATTTAAAAGTCCAGATCTTCCTTGGGTCCCCAACGTTCTGCCCTAGTGTCCAGAGTCAAGCCGGGCCATAAAGCGTGGATTTAATGACTTCACGTGAAGTCATTAGCTGCTCCTGGCAGTGGCCACTTGCCCAGCCTGGTCTTGAGGCGGTCCTGCGGTATCCGATCCCCGGAGAATGATAGTGTTGCGACTGTTGCCTGCAATCCGTAGCACTCTTGTTTGAGCCACAAGCGCAAGTTTGCTGAAAAGCTGAAGTGATTCCAAGAGGTCATTTTCTAGCGCAGCGGATGCGCGCTGAGCTAGGCTTTACCTAATGATACAAAACGGGCAGTTTTTCTTTTATTGCAGTTTGACCATCGTAATGAAGTAGTCAGAGATAGGCAGGCCAAACTGTGTGTAAACAAAGCGGCTCTGTTTGTGTACCCTAGAGGAATTCCAAATGTTTGAAGATTTATATATATATATATATATATATTCACTGAAAAAACCATAGGTTTCACACATGTTATAGTTAGCGGAAATTTTACTGATAAAAAAACAATGAAATTCCCCCGTTATAGTTAGTGCAGGCAACTATAACTCACGCGACCGCAATCCTCTGCTGATGCTAATACTGTATTTAGACACTTATTTGCCCATGTCTTCTTCCATACATTTTTAGCTATACATATATTACAAATATTTTTTTTTCATAAAGACACATATGTCATCAGCAGAAGATTGCGGTCGCGTGAGTTATAGTTGCCTGCACTAACTATAACGGGGGAATTTCATTGGTTTTTTATCAGTAAAATTTCCGCTAACTATAACATGTGTGAAACCTATGGTTTTTTCAGTGAATTTGCAAGGTTTTTTAAATGCTAATTCCTAACTATAACGTGTGTGAAACCTATGGTTTTTTCAGTGAATTTGTACGGTTTTTTAAATGCTAAGTTACTTTACGCCATTCGTGGCGTGCGCGCCCACTTAACGCAGTTCGTTCTGTGCACGCACGGTGGGCACGCGGTGCGATGACAAAGCAAGAAAGCACGTCAACAAATCTGTTTCTGCTTTCCTCCGTGACTATGGTATGGGTGCCATTTACCACAACAACTTGCGTTATGACATGCAAGACATTTATAGAGGAGATGGTGTGCACTTCAATGATGAAGGGAACAGAGTCTTCCTCTTGAACCTTAGACTCTGCATCGGTACTTACTTGTAGGTACCACTAAAAAATCATTTCATAAACACAACGGCTCTTTTTAGAGCCCCCTAATATCTAAACACTTAAATCTGATTTTCATTTTTTTTTTTTTTTTCCTACCGTACGCTTACCGTAAGCTTACCGTACGCGTACCCCGTGATTTTTTTTAAAATCAATAAATGTTTTCTTTGTACTTTTCTGTCCTTCTTTGACCCCCTTACAAATGTTAGGGGGTCTGTAACTCTCCTCATTGCCCCCTTTCCTTGTTTTCACTCTTTTTTTTCAGAGTGAAATACACAAAATGGCGGCCGCCGCTTCCTGGTTTCGGCCGATTCGAATGTTTACTAAGATCTAAGAGCCAATCAGAATCGCGCTCGCGCACGCCACCGTACGCTTACCGTAAGCGTACGGTAAGCGTACCGTAAGCGGGCTCAGATATATATATTGATTTAAAGGCTATTTTCTCAGAATCTACTGAACAGATTTACACCAAACCTACAAAAGGCACTTCCTTGACCTAGGGACTACCTCTCTGCCAAATTTTGAGTAATTCTGTTCAGCCGTTCAGGCTGTAGCTCGTTCTAAAGGTCCTATGGAAAAATGCATGGGAAAAACGCGTTTTGGGACCCCCTTTTATCTCAGCCCCCGCTTGACGGATCCCCCCGAGACTTTCAGGGTAGGAGCGGAGCGTAGCGCCCCACCTATTTTGAGAAATTCGCGAGGATTCGTCGACCGGCGCCAAAGTTATTCAAAATAGAATGTTGAGGTTTTCCTATGGAAACGTGGTCCTAACTATAACTACCTACTGGCGACCGCCAGTAGGTAATATATATATATATATATATATATATATATATATATATATATATATATATATATATATATATATATATATATATATATATATATGTATCAAACACAATTTTCTCCAGGAAAGAAGAAAGAATAGGGTCGCACTCCAGCGGTCTTTTTGTAATTCAATGCTCCATTTATTTCCAATTCATTTTGGTCCACAAATCAAGCGCAAACCAACCGGTCTACAAATCAAGCGCAAACCAACCAACGCGTTTCGTTAACTTCTGTTAACTTGATCATGGTTGTTACCATTCGAAAAAAACATTACATTTTAAACAGGTGTGATACCAGGAAATGTCATGACTTCATTTCCTGTAAGTCACGGGGTTTTCAAACTCAGACTTCTGGGATATGTAGTCCCCTTTGATGCATTAAACATTATTCATGAGCAGGCTTAAAATAAAATAAACAAATAACCACGTCTAATGATGATGATTTTAAACATTAGCAACATTGAACTCTTTGTACATGTTGTTGTGCCGCTTTATAAACAAAGCTCAATATTTTTACTCTCATAATGATGTCTCATATTACCATTCTTAATTCAAATCATGCCCTCTAGTGGGCAGTCCCACTTATTTCAATTATTTAAAGGCCCTAATTGGCCTTTCACACTTAATCTGTGTCGGTTACATTCATGAGTTTTTTTCATTGTTCATGGATAAGAGACAAACCACATGAGTTCGATCCTTTAAACAAAAGGTCCAAAATGTATTACGTATAGTCCATCTTTGTAGTTCCACATGATTATGATCATCTTTCCTCGTTAGAGATGTATGTACAGTTCTTCCGACTGGTTCAGGCCAAACGGTGTCATGCTCCTAAAATTTATGATATGCTGTGATTCTTTCTGTCACAGTAGTTTCTCCCGATTTCCTCCTCGTACACTGATAGGTATGGTTTCTATTCCATAAAAACTCAGAGACTTCCAATTGCTGTTATGGTGGGTTTCCATGTGTTTTGCCACTGCCTTATTTTTGTCCTTATTCTTTGTGGCCCGTGTGTGTTCCAAGATTCTTTTCTTCAAATCACATATGGTGCTTCCCACATATTTTAGTTTACATGGGCATTCTATTATATAGATTGCGTATTGACTTTTGCATGATATCAATTGTTTGATTTTCCAAATTTTATTGTTCACCATTGTTATTTCGCTTATTGGCTTTGCGATTTGACACACCTTGCAATTTTGGCATTTGATAAACCCTTTTTTTCTTAGCCAGGTCTCTTTCGCTTTGCTTGATTTAAAGTGACTGTGCACCAGTCGATCTTTTAGGTTTTTAGCTCTCCTGTACGTTATTATTGGTTTGGATCCCATTACTTTTCCCATGGTACCGTCTAATTGTAATATTTTCCAATTCTTTTTGATAATACCCACAATTTCCTTTGATTCCTGGGTGTAATCCAATATCAATCTTATTGGTTCTTCAATGGGTTCTTGTTCTTTTTTTGATGATGATAAACATTCCTCCCGAGATTTTTGGTTGGCTTTATTCCAACAATGCTTTACCGTATGCTTGTTGTACTTCCTTTTTATGAACCTTTTTATTGTTCCTGCGCTCTGTTTTCTCCATTCCTCATCCTCACTGCATATCCTTAGAAGGCGGAGAAATTCTCCAAAAGGTATGCGTGATATCAGTGAGGGTTGGTGGAAACTCGTTGCTTCAAGGGTGGCATTTGTTGCTGTGCTTTTTCGATATAAGGTGGACTCCAGGCAATTATTTTTCACATATATTTCAGCATCCAGGAAAGTAACCTTTTCCTTGTTTATTTCAAATGTAAACTTCAAGTTTGTTACACTGTTGTTGAGGATCTCAAAATAATCCTGGAATTCCTTCTCATTTCCATTCCAGATGACTAACAAGTCATCTATGAAACGTGTCCATTTAATTATTTTTTTAGTGTATTGTTCATGTTTTTTGTTCCAGGCCACTTCCCGCTCCCACCAACCCATTACCAAGCAGGCATAGCTCGGGCTAAATGAAAAGACCATAGCCGCCCCATTCTTCTGTCGATAGAGATCATCTCCAAATAAAAAAATATTGCAAGTGAGGCATGAAAAGATCATGTCCAATAACATTTCATTGTGTTCTTTATAATGAATGTTTCTTTCCTGCAGAAAGTAACGAATTGCTTTCAAGCCTAAATCATTGTCAATGTTAGTATACAGAGCAATTACGTCCATTGTTATTAGATAAAAATGTCCTTGCCAAACCACATCTTGTAAGGATTTTAGGAGGTCAGTTGTGTCTCTAATATATGACTGTTATTCTGCTACATGTGGGATGAGAAAATAATCAATATAGTTGGCCATTGGTTCGAATAATGAGCCTTTAGCAGATAATATAGGTCTTCCTGGAGGTTCTTTCTGATTTTTGTGTATTTTAGGGAGAAAATACATGGTCGACAATTTTGGAAAGTCCACTGATAAATACTTCCGCTCTTCTTCATCTATCAGGTTTTTGGTGGTCCAAAAATTCAATTTTTTCTCAATTTCCAACTTGAAAGTCATTGTGGGGTCTGTATGTAATTTTTTATAATACATGTCATTTTGTAATTGCCGCAATGCCTCTGAGATATATAAAGTTCGATCCCATATTACCACATTGCCCCCTTTGTCTGCCATTTTAATATCTTTTTCCTTGTCATTGGCCAATTTTTCCAAGGCCTCCCTTTCCAGGTTTGTTAAGTTGTCTTTATATTGAGGTTTGTTGATTTTGTAAAGATCATGAATAATGGCCTCTTGAAAGACGTCAATTTTGTTTCCAGGGGGTAGCTGGGCGTAGAACTTGGATTTTGATCGTTTTTTACTAAGACCTGCCCCTAGTTGTGGAATCGCTGTTTCCAGGGGTATCTCTTCCCCTTCCTCTGCATTTACATTTAGTAATGTCAGATAATCATTAGATTCCTTTGCCAATAAAGTAGATGTGGGGGTTTCCACCATATGGGTGGTCTTAGATTTTTTCGGATTCTCCCAAAAATATTTTGCCAGTTTTATCTTTCGTATGTATAAGTAGAGATCTACTCTTGTTTGCGCTAGGTCCATTTTTTGTACTGGACAGAAATGTATTCCTCTTTTTAAGAGCGAGATTTCAGGTCCCGATAATTCCCGCTTTGAGAGGTTGACTACTTGAAGTTCGTTATTTATTGCTCCTTCCTCTGCCTCATACTTCGGGTCTTCGTACCAATCCTTTCGCTCGAGGTGCTTGGTTCTTCTTCCCCTTCGGTGCGTTTTCTTTGGTACCAGGTTTTCCCTCTTCCTCTTCCTCTTGTTTGTCTTTGCGCCATTTGGTTTTGTTCCCATTGGCGTTGTTGGAGGACAAGGCGCATGTCCCCTAAAAAAGTTGACCTTGCATCATCTGTTGTTATTTCTGATTCTTCCGTGCTCAATTCCGTGGAGGTCAGGGAGGAAAAGCTGCTGGATGTTCCTGCAAAGGTGCCGCCCATTCCCTGTTGTTTAAATGGGTCAAATTTCCGTGCAAAAGTAAATATTCTTCCTTCAGCGTAGTCATTTGTGTCTCGGACGAATTTGTTGTGTTTTCTCTGACGAACCACATCTTCATGTTTATTGATTTGACATTCTAGGTCATCTTTAAATTTTTGTATTTCTGCATTCAGTTTCAGATTTTCCAACTCTTTTTCTGTTTCTTGTAGTTGTTCCTTGATTTTATTTAAGGCAATTTCAATGTGTTTCACTAGTATTTTGATTAATCCGAGTGATGAATTTAAAGTGTGTTCTCCCCACTCTTGTAAAAGGTCATTTGACGAATCTTGGTGGTTGGGCATTAACATGATTCTTAGTCCTCTGGGGACTCTTCCCACTTCCAAGTATTTTTGAAGAGTTATCAATTCCCAAGATTTATTAATTTCTTTTTTACTTAACCTTTCCCACAGGTGTATTTTGCTCTTGGTATCCATTTTTTCTGATGTATTTGTTTTTTGTGATTCTTTCTGTAAATTACCTTTTTCAAACATGGTCGTTAGCTGTTCCAGTCTTTTAGCCTCTCGTTTTTCCATTTTGCGTTTTATGTGGACCTGCTGTTTTAGTAGTGATTATGGTGCACACACGTGTAACATTTACATTTAACCCGTCTTGATTTTATTCTTAAGGCGGGGATCGCTGTTGAGATTTCGCAACAAAGATTTGGTAGTGTTGAAATTTTATACAGCATTTTCCATTGAAAAATAATTGCTTGCAATCACACACTGACTTCGTTCTTCAGTCCCACTTCATAGCTGATAATTCCCTGATATTCACTAAGGGTGTTTTAGCAATTGTAGTTCACAGCGCAACAAGCATCAAGGATTACAACGCCGTCTCTTACCTCAGGTCTCGGCTCCGAGCGGCGTGTTTTTCACTTGAAAAGGCGCTAATTATTCCACAGATGGTCTTTCATTTATCGGCGAGCACCATGCCGGTTTTAAATGCATCCAAAGCGTTTCAGAGTCCCGGTGTTCCTGGCGCTCATTAAAGGTGCGTCACCCTTGCGGTTGAACCAAACCGCTAAATATCAAACACAATTTTCTCCAGGAAAGAAGAAAGAATAGGGTCGCACTCCAGCGGTCTTTTTGTAATTCAATGCTCCATTTATTTCCAATTCATTTCGGTCCACAAATCAAGCGCAAACCAACCGGTCCACAAATCAAGCGCAAACCAACCAACGCGTTTCGTTAACTTCTTTGAATTAAGAATGGTAATATGAGACTTCATTATGAGAGTAAAAATATTGAGCTTTGTTTATAAAGCGGCACATAACAACATGTACAAAGAGTTCAATGTTGCTAATGTTTAAAATCGTCATCATTAGACGTGGTTATTTGTTTATTTTATTTTAAGCCTGCTCATGAATAATGTTTAATGCATCAAAGGGGACTACATCTCCCAGAAGTCTGGGATTGAAAACCCCATGACTCACAGGAAATGAAGTTATGACATTTCCTGGTATCACACCTGTTTAAAATGTAATGTTTTTTTCGAATGGTAACAACCGTGATCAAGTTAACAGAAGTTAACGAAACGCGTTGGTTGGTTATATATATATAAACACACACACACACACATATATAGTACATACTAAACTGTTTAGGAAACCCACTTCAAGCAATCCTTTGCTACATGCAAAGAGTTTTCATCCCTACAGTCTGATCAGAAGCATCCCCTACGGGGAAAGTTTAAGAACAATTCGGAATTGTAGTGAAGAGGGAGTAATCGAACAGGAGCTTTCACAGATGCATAATCGCTTTAAGGCCAGAGGGTATGCAGATGAAGTCATTGACCATGCAATAATAGGAGCCAGAAAGAGAACCAGAGAAGACATTCTTTTTAATGAAAGTCGAAGTAAAACCAACCGACAAAAAATCCAAAGCAACCAGATTTGGATGATCACATCCTACAACCAAAGCCACAGACAAATTAGGAGTATTCTCTCCAAACACTGGCATCTAATTCGGAATGATCCCTTATTGGGTAAACTTGTACAGAAAAAACCAGCACTGACTTTTAGAAAGGCTAGATCTTTCAAGCAGATGCTGGTATCTAATATGATAACATCTGAAAAACAAGGTCCAACAGGCAGTGCTTGGTTAACAAGAAGAATAGGCTTTACGAAATGTAACAAATGTAAAGCCTGTAGCCATGGCAAAAATACCACCTCCTATACCCTAGGACTCTCTAAAAGATCTAAGAAGATTGTAGGAAGCTACTCATGCAAGACGGACTATGCTGTATACGTGCTGCAATGCCCTTGTGGCTTGCAGTACGTGGGCAGTACTATCCATCCAGTTCATAAGAGAGTGTTGCAACACCTGAGGGCTATTAGAAATGGGGATAAGTCCTACCCCGTAGCCTGCCATTTTGAATCCCATCACGGGAAGAAAGAGACAGGCCTTTCGTATTTTGTCGTTGACAGCATACCGCCAAACGTTAGAGGGGGTAACCGAGAGAGAAAGTTGAGAAAACTTGAGTCATGTTATATTCTTGCACCCAACACAAGGACTCCCTCAGGGCTTAACATGGAGGAAGATCTAATAACACATTTGTAAGCACCTGAGTAATGTACAGATATACAAGAGCATAGCAGCTAATTTTCCCCCCCTTTAATATTTTTAAGTATGAGATGTTTTTGTAATATGGTTAAGTTTGTGCACTGTTTATTTCACTTGTGAAAAGTAGTGAAGGGAGAATTGTGACATTTGCTTTGAAAATGTAATTTTTGCCCACTTGGGTTTGATTGTGGAAACTGCCTGCTAGAGTAAGCGGGCTGCTAGATAGATATTTATGCCAGGTTAAAAAAAAAACACTTGGGTTTTGAGAGTAATACAACGGCAATGTATTTCAACTGCATAGTCCCGATTCAGTGAACGATGTAAGAGGGAATGTCATGCACTTGCATGTAATGTTACATTGTGGGAGAATTTATTTATATGCCCGAATTTAATTCGAGTCAATCAATGAGTGATATAATTATCACATATTTGAATGAATTACGCACTCGCATACAATTGCACTGATGATTTTGGGACCAGTTAATATATTTGCCAGGCTGTTGATTTGAATTTAATTTTACTGAGCATATCATGATTCACATTCACGATTGAATGCCAACAAGGCTAAAACATAATGGTTATTTCCCCCGTTAAACTACGAGTCTGTTTTTTAACACACTACATCTGTAGTCACATCACGTGACCAGTCACGAGCACGAAAGAAAAAATATGTAAATGACGAATCTAAGTTTGTACTGATTGTTGGTGATCAAGCCTGCAGGTCAGGCGAAACGCGTACAACCGGCTGACTACACAATAAACTAGTCTGAGCCAGGACAAGGCGTTGTCATCCTTTGGAGCTGTTCTGGGGGATTGGTTGATATATACATATATATATATATAATTCACTGAAAAAACCATAGGTTTCACACATGTTATAGTTAGCGGAAATTTTACTGATAAAAAACCAATGAAATTCCCCCGTTATAGTTAGTGCAGGCAACTATAACTCACGCGACCGCAATCTTCTGCTGATGCTAATACTGTATTTAGACACTTATTTGCCCATGTCTTCTTCCATACATTTTTAGCTATACATATATTACAAATATTTTTTTTTCATAAAGACACATATGTCATCAGCAGAAGATAGCGGTCGCGTGAGTTATAGTTGCCTGCACTAACTATAACGGGGGAATTTCATTGGTTTTTTATCAGTAAAATTTCCGCTAACTATAACATGTGTGAAACCTATGGTTTTTTCAGTGAATTTGCAAGGTTTTTTAAATGCTAATTCCTAACTATAACGTGTGTGAAACCTATGGTTTTTTCAGTGAATTTGTACGGTTTTTTAAATGCTAAGTTACTTTACGCCATTCGTGGCGTGCGCGCCCACTTAACGCAGTTCGTTCCGTGCGCGCACGGTGCGCTTCGCGCACCGCGCGCCCACTTTACGCAGTTAGTGCCGTGCACGCACGGTTGGCACGCGGTGCGATGACAAAGCAAGAAAGCACGTCAACAAATCTGTTTCTGCTTTCCTCCGTGACTATGGTATGGGTGCCATTTACCACAACAACTTGCGTTATGACATGCAAGACATTTATAGAGGAGATGGTGTGCACTTCAATGATGAAGGGAACAGAGTCTTCCTCTTGAACCTTAGACTCTGCATCGGTACTTACTTGTAGGTACCACTAAAAAATCATTTCATAAACACAACGGCTCTTTTTAGAGCCCCCTAATATCTAAACACTTAAATCTGATTTTCATTTTTTTTTTTTTTTTTTTCTACCGTACGCTTACCGTAAGCTTACCGTACGCGTACCCCGTGATTTTTTTTAAAATCAATAAATGTTTTCTTTGTACTTTACAGTCCTTCTTTGACCCCCTCACAAATGTAAGGGGGTCTGTAACTCTCCTCATTGCCCCCTTTTCTTGTTTTCACTCTTTTTTTTCTGAGTGAAATACACAAAATGGCGGCCGCCGCTTCCTGGTTTCGGCCGATTCGAATGTTTACTAAGATCTAAGAGCCAATCAGAATCGCGCTCGCGCACGCCACCGTACGCTTACGGTAAGCGTACGGTAAGCGTACCGTAAGCGGGCTCAGATATATATATTGATTTAAAGGCTATTTTCTCAGAATCTACTGAACAGATTTACACCAAACCTACAAAAGGCACTTCCTTGACCTAGGGACTACCTCTCTGCCAAATTTCGAGTAATTCTGTTCAGCCGTTCGGGCTGTAGCTCGTTCTAAAGGTCCTATGGAAAAATGCATGGGGAAAACGCGTTTTGGGACCCCCTTTTATCTCAGCCCCCGCTTGACGGATCCCCCCGAGACTTTCAGGGTAGGAGCGGAGCGTAGCGCCCCACCTATTTTGAGAAATTAGCGAGGATTCATCGACCGGCGCCAAAGTTATTCAAAATAGAATGTTGAGGTTTTCCTATGGAAAAGGGGTCCTAACTATAACTACCTACTGGCGACCGCCAGTAGGTAATATATATATATATATATATATATATATATATACACATATTTATACATTCACTGAAATGAATATATCATCATCCAGTGAATGTGGTTTGGTTCGTTAGTTAAATATGTATTATATATATATAGCAATCTGCACTGAAGAATGAGTGGATATATAAATATAAATATCTGGATGGAGGAATTAATAGCACTGTGATTGACTGTGTAAGTGACTAATTTAAAGTGTCTCACTAAATATATTGGATAGTGACTAAACTGTGTGAATATCTGTATCACTTTGTCAGTTGTTGTGTAAACTGCTGCACCAGTTGGTTACTAGCTGTGTGAAAGTCTATATCAGTTATTGATTAGTTAACTGAGTATTTATATGGGAGAGTGAATGTGTGTTTGGTTCGGTGTGGGTGTGTGACTGCCGAAAGATGTGTGAATAGTTGATTCAGTAGGTATATGAGCTTAAGACTACATGTTACAAAAGTTGTTTGGGTGAGTGAATATCTTTATGGGTGTGGTGATGAGCAAATATGTCTCTCAATGGTACATGTCCAATAAACTACTATCTACATGAATAAATGAAGTTGTGTTTGTATAAGTGTGTAGCTAAGTAAATGTAAGTATGATTCATTGTTTGCATAAATGAGTAGGATGACTGCATAAGTGAATAGGATGTGTGCTGGTGTGTAATGTCGATATAGGTGTATAAGTATATTTGATAGTGTTCTATTGATCATTGACAGCATGTATGAGTGAATCTATAGGTAAGTGATTAGATGTGTGTGTAGATCTAGGAATCACTGAGTGGGTATGTAGTAACTGGTATTGGTGTGTCAATGGATTCAAATATGGTACTCTATTTTACAGTGAGTGATGAAAGGTTATACTACTGTATAATGATGTGTATCTGATTGTCACGCGGATTATGTCATCAGTGATGTCATTTGAGATGTCATCAGTGATGTCATCAGTGATGTCACTGACCATGTCATGAATGATGTAATATGTGACATCATCAGCATTGGATTGCGGGTGCGCAAGTTATAGTGAGTACAACTAACTTTAACGGAGGAATTTCAATGGTTTTGTACGAGTGAAATGTCCAGCTAACTATAACAGCCCTGAAACATATGGCTTTTTCAGTGAATTTCTAAGGTTTTTTAAATGCTAATTCCTAACTATAACATGTCTAAAACCCATGTTTTTTTCAGTGAACTTCGAAGGTTTTTTAAATGATAATTTTTAAATGTAATAATAGTTATAAGTATTTTTTTATACTGATTTTCTACAGTTTTTTAACTGTTTATTTTTACGTATTTTATTTTTTAAATTACATTAGAGATTTTTAATATAAATGGAAATAAAATTGTTTTTTAAAATATTGAAACTGAAATATTGTTTTTTTTTGTTGAATGTAGAAGTGCAGAACTATAATTGTGTTTGTTAGCTTGGATACTGCATGCATAGTGGATAAGGGATTGAGGCAGTCCATGTGCTAATGGCCTGGCTTGCTGCATGAGTACTTGGATACTGACTGAATGATTAGAGTACTGCAAGGAGAGTGACTGGGGGAATTTATAAGTGTTAGAATTACTTTTCAGGATCAGTACTGGGCTCAAAGACGGAGCACTGAGGTCTCTCCATATTGACGGGAGTACTACTAAGCAGGAACAAGGGTGGGAGCACACTGCTTCACCTCCCAGCAAGGTTCACCCCTGGCATTGTGGTAAATGCAGTTTCAGTTACTTGCTTGCTTCATGAGTGTTTGAGTGTTTCGCCACAGTTGGCGCAGATAGTGCTGATCTCTAGACACGTGTTTCTGGTTCTTTAACCGTCATCAGAAGAGATTACAGTCTTTAAAATTTGGGGTTTGCTGAGTAGGCTGGCAACATCGTTCTCAGGTCAGGTACCTCTCACAGGTATGCGGGCGCTTCATCAACGAGCTCGTCAGCTCAATGACTCACGGGAGTACTATTAAACAGGAACAGGGATGGGAGCACACCGCTTCACCTCCCAGCAAGGTTCGTCCCTGGCATTGTGGTAAATGCAGTTTCAGTTACTTGCTTGCTTCAAGAGTGTTTGAGTGTTTCGACACAGTTCGCGCAGATAGTGCTGATCTCTAGACACGTGTTTCTGGTATTTTAACCGTCAACAGTAGAGATTAGAGTCTTTCAAATGTGGGGTTTGCTGAGTATGCTGCCAACATCTTTCTCAGGTCAGGTACCTATCACAGGCATGCGGGTGCTTCATCCACGAGCTCGTCAGCTCAATGACTCATGGGAGTACTATTAAACAGGAACAGGGGTGGGAGCACACCGCTTCACCTACCAGCAAGGTTCGCCCCTGGCATTGTGTTAAATGCAGTTACAGTTACTTGCTTGCTTCAAGAGTGTTCGAGTGTTTCGCCACAGTTGGTGCAGATAGTGCTGATCTCTAGACACATGTTTCTGGTTCTTTAACTGTCATCAGTAGAGATTACAGTCTTTCAAATGTGGGGTTTGCTGAGTATGCTGCCAACATCTTTCTCAGGTCAGGTACCTATCACAGGCTTGCGGGTGCTTCATCCACGAGCTCGTCAGCTCAATGACTCATGGGAGTACTATTAAACAGGAACAGGGGTGGGAGCGCACCGCTTCACCTTCCAGCAAGGTTCCCCCCTGGCATTGTGTTAAATGTAGTTTCAGTTACTTGCTTGCTTCAAGAGTGTTCGAGTGTTTCGCCACAGTTGGTGCAGATAGTGCTGATCTCTAGACACGTGTTTCTGGTTCTTTAACTGTCATCAGTAGAGATTACAGTCTTTCAAATGTGGGGTTTGCTGAGTATGCTGCCAACATCTTTCTCAGGTCAGGTACCTATCACAGGCTTGCGGGTGCTTCATCCACGAGCTCGTCAGCTCAATGACTCATGGGAGTACTTTTGAACAGGAACAGGGGTGAGAGCACACCGCTTCACCTCCCAGCAAGGTTCGCCCCTGCCATTGTGGTAAATGCAGTTTCAGTTACTTGCTTGCTTCAAGAGTGTTTGAGTGTTTCACTACAGTTGGAGCATATAGTGCTGATCTCTAGACACGTGTTTCTGGTTCTTTAACCGTCATCAGTAGAGATTACAGTTTTTCAAATGTGGGGTTTGCTGAGTATGCTGACAACATCTTTCTGAGATCAGGTACCTCTCACATGCATGTGGGTGCTTCATCAATGAGCTCGTCAGCTCAATGACTCACAGAGTTACTATTAAGCAGGAACAGGGGTGGGAGCACACCGCTTCACCTCCCAGCAAGGTTCGCCCCTGGCATTGTGGTAAATGCAGTTTCAGTTACTTGGTTGCTCCAAGAGTGTTTGAGTCTTTCACCACAGTTGGCGCAGATAGTGCTGATCTCTAGACACGTGTTTCTGGTTCTTTAACCGTCATCAGTAGAGATTACAGTCTTTGAAATTTGGGGTTTGCTGAGTAGGCTGCCAACATCTTTCTCAGGTCAAGTACCTCTTACAGGCATGCGGGTGCTTCCTCCACGAGCTCGTCAGCTCAATGACTCAGGTGCGTACTATTAAACAGGAACAGGGGTGGGAGCACACCACTTCACCTCCCAGCCCCTGGCATTGTGGTAAATGCAGTTTTGGTTACTTGCTTGCTTCAAGAGTGTTCGAATGTTTCGCCACAGTTGGCGCAGATAATGCTGATCTCTAGACACGTGGTTCTGGTTCTTTAACCATCATCAGTAGAGATTACAGTCTTTCACATGTGGGGTTTGCTGAGTATACTGCCAACATCTTTCTCAGGTCAGGTACCTCTCACAGGCATGTGGGTGCTTCATCAATATTAAACAGGAACAGGGGTGGGAGCACACCGCTTCACCTCCCAGCAAAGGTTCGGCCCTGGCATTGTGGTAAATGCAGTTTCTGTTACTTGCTTGCTTAAAGAGTGTTCAAGTGTTTCGCCACAGTTGGCGCAGATAGTGATGATCTCTAGACAGGTGTTTCTGGTTCTTTAACCGTCATCAGTAGAGATTATAGTCTTTCAAATGTGGGGTTTGCTTAGTAGGCTGCCAATATCTTTCTCAGGTCAGGTATCTCTCACAGGCATGCGGGTGCTTCATCCTCAAGCTCGTCAGCTCAATGGCCCACAGCAGTACTATTAAACAGGAACAGGGGTGGGAGTACACCGCTTCACCTCCCAGCAAGGTTCGCCCCTGGCATTGTGGTAAATGCTGTTTCGGATACTTGCTTGCTTCAAGAGTTTTCGAGTGTTTTGCCACAGTTGGTGCAGATAGTGCTGATCTCTAGACACGTGTTTCTGGTTCTTTAACCGTCATCAGTAGAGATTACAGTTTTTCAAATGTGGGGTTTGCTGAGTATGCTGCCAACATCTTTCTCAGGTCAGGTACCTCTCACATGCATGTGGGTGCTTCATCAATGAGCTCGTCAGCTCAATGACTCACGGAGTTACTATTAAGCAGGAACAGGGTTGGGAGCACACTGCTTCACCTCCCAGCAAGGTTCGCCACTGGCATTGTGGTAAATGCAGTTTCAGATACTTGCTTGCCTCAAGAGTGTTCGAGTGTTTCGCCACAGTTGGCGCAGATAGTGCTGATCTCTAGACACGTGTTTCTGGTTCTTTAACCATCATCAGTAGAGATTACAGTCTTTCAAATGTGGGGTTTGCTTAGTAGGCTGCCAACATCTTTCTCAGGTCAGGTACCTCTCACAGGCATGCAGGTGCTTCATCCTCAAGCTCTTCAGCTCAATGACTCACTGGAGTACTATTAAGCAGGAACAGGCGTGGGAGCACACCGCTTTACCTCCCACCAAGGTTCGCCCTGGTATTGTGGTAAATACAGTTTCAGTTACTTGCTTGCTTCAAGAGTGTTCGAGTGTTTTGCCACAGTTGGTGCAGATAGTGCAGATCTCTAGACAAGTGTTTGTAGTTCTTTAACCGTCATCAGTAGAGATTACAGTCTTTCAAATTTGGGGTTTGCTGAGAAGGCTGCCAACATCTTTCTGAGGTCTGGTACCTCTCACAGGCATGCGGGTGCTTCATTCATGAGCTCGTCAGCTCAATGACTCACAAGAGTACTATTAAACAGGAACAGGTGTGGGAGCACACCGCTTCACCTCCAAGCAAGGTTCGCCCCTGGAATTGTGGTAAATGCTGTTTCGGTTACTTGCTTGCTTCAAAAGTGTTCAAGTGTTTCACCACAGTTGGCGCAGATAGTGCTGATCTCTAGACAAGTGCTTCTGGTTCTTTAACCATCATCAGTTGAGACTACAGTCTTTGAAATTTGAGGTTTCCTGAGTAGGCTACCTACATCTTTCTCAGGTCAGGTACCTCTCACATGCATGCGGTGCTTCATCAATGAGCATGTCACCTCAATGACTCACAGGGGTACTATTAAACAGGAACAGGGGTGGGAGCACACCGCTTCACCTCCCAGCAAGGTTCGCCACTGGCATTGTTGTAAATGCAGTTTCAGTTACTTGCTTGCCTCAAGAGTGTTCGAGTGTTTCGCCACAGTTGGCGCAGATAGTGCTGATCTCTAGACACGTGTTTCTGGTTCTTTAACCATCATCAGTAGAGATTAAAGTCTTTCAAATGTGGGGTTTGCTGAGTAGGCTGCCAACATCTTTATCAGGTCAGGTACCTCTCACAGGCATGCAGGTGCTTCATCAATGAGCTCGTTAGCTTAATGACAAAGGTGAGTACTACTAAACAGGAACAGGGGTGGGAGCACACCACTTCACCTCCCAGTCCCTGGCATTGTTGTTAATGCAGGTTTGGTTACTTGCTTGCTTCAAGAGTGCTCAAGTGTTTCTCCACAGTTGGCGCAGATAGTGCTGATCTCTAGAAATGTGTTTGTGGCTCTTTAACCGTCATCAGTAGAGATTAAAGTCTTTCAAATGTGGGGTTTGCTGAGTAGGCTGCCTACATCTTTCTCAGGTCAGGTACCTCTCACAGGCATGCGGGTGCTTCATCCACGAGATTGTCAGCTCAATGGCTCAGGTGAGTACTATTAAACAGGAACAGGGGTGGGAGCACACCACTTCACCTTCCAGCCCCTGGCATTGTGGTAAATGCAGTTTCGGTTACTTGCTTGCTTCAAGAGTGTTCGAATGTTTCGCCACAGTTGGCGCAGATAATGCTGATCTCTAGACAAGTGGTTCTGGTCCATTAACCGTCATCAGTCGAAATTGCAGTCTTTCAAATGTGGGGTTTGCTGAGCATGCTGCCAACATCTTTCTCAGGTCAGGTACCTCTCACAGGCATGTGGGTGCTTCGTCAAAGAGCTTCTCAACTCAATGACTCACGGGAGTACTATTAGGCAGGAACAGGGGTGGGAGCACACCTCTTCACCTCCCAGCAATGTTCGCCCCTGGCATTGTGGTAAATGCAGTTTCAGTTACTTACTTGCTTCAAGAGTGTTCGAGTGTTTTGCCACAGTTGGCGCAGATAGTGCTGATCTCTAGACAAGTGTTTCTGGGTCTTTAACCGTCATCAGTAGAGATTACAGTCTTTCAAATTTGGGGTTTGGTGAGTAGGCTGCCAACATCTTTCTCAGGTCAGGTACCTCTCACAGGCATACGGGTGCTTCATCCACGAGCTCGTCAGCTCAATGACTCACGGAGTAATTTTAAACAGGAATAGGGGTGGCAGCACACCGCTTTACCTCCCAGCAAGGTTCGCCCCTGGAATTGTGGTAAATGCTGCTTCGGTTACTTGCTTGCTTCAAGAGTGTTCGAGTGTTTCGCCACAGTTGGCGCAGATAGTGCTGATCTCTAGACACGTGGTTCTGGTTCTTTAACCGTCATCAGTAGAGATTAAAGTGTTTCAAATGTGGGGTTTGCTGAGTAGGCTGCCTACATCTTCCTCAGGTCAGGTACCTCTCACAAGCATGCGGGTGCTTCATCCACGAGCTTGTCAGCTCAATGACTCACGGGAGTACTATTAAGCAGGAACAGGGGTGGGAGCATACCGCTTCACCTCCCAGCAAGGTTCGCCCCTGCAGTGTGGTAAATGCAGTTTCAGTTACTTACCTGCTTCAAGAGTGTTTGTGTCTTTTGCCACAGTTGGCGCAGATAGTGCTGATCTCTAGACAAGTGTTTCTGGGTCTTTGACTGTCATCAGTAGAGATTACAGTCTTTCAAATTTGGGGTTTGCTGAGTAGGCTGCCAACATCTTTCTCAGGTCTGGTACCTCTCGCAGGCATGCGGGTGCTTCATCAACGAGCTCGTCAGCTCAATGACTCACAAGAGTACCATTAAACAGGAACAGGGGTGGGAGCACACCGCTTCACCTCCCAGCAAGGTTTGCCCCTGGCATTGTGGCAAATGCAGTTTCGGTTACTTGCTTGCTTCAAGACTGTTCAAGTGTTTCACTACAGTTGGAGCATATAGTTCTGATCTCTAGACACGTGTTTCTGGTTCTTTAACCGTCATCAGTTGAGATTACAGTCTTTGAATTTGAGGTTTGCTGAGCAGGCTGCCAACATCTTTCTCAGGTCAGGTACCTCTCACAGGCATGCGGGTGCTTCATCCTCAAGCTCTTCAGCTCAATGACTCACGGGTGTACTATTAAGCAGGAACAGGTGTGGGAGCACACCGCTTCACCTCCCAGCAAGGTTCGCCCTGGTATTGTGGTAAATGCAGTTTCAGTTACTTGCTTGCTTCAAGAGTGTTCGAGTGTTTCGCCACAGTTGGTGCAGATAGTGCTGATCTCTAGACACGTGTTTCTGGTTCTTTAACCATCATCAGTAGAGATTACAGTCTTTGATATTTGGGGTTTGCTGAGTAGGCTGCCGACATCTTTCTCAGGTCAGGTGCCTCTCACAGGCATGCGGGTGCTTCATCCACAAGCTTGTCAGCTCAATGACTCAGGTGAGTACTATTAAACAGGAACAGGGGTGGGAGGACACCACTTCACCTCCCAGCCCCTGGCATTGTGGTAAATGCACTTTTGGTTACTTGCTTGCTTCAAGAGTGTTCGAATGTTTTGCCACAGTTGGCGCAGATAGTGCTGATCTCTAGACATGTGTTTCTGGGTCTTTAACCGTCATCAGTAGAGATTACAGTCTTTGAAATTTGAGGTCACCTGAGTAGGCTGCCAACATCTTTCTCAGGTCAGGTACCTCTCAAAGGCATGCGGGTGATTCATCCACAAGCTCGTCAGCTCAATGACTCACGGGAGTACTATTAGGCAGTAACAGGGGTGGGAGCACACCGCTTCACCTCCCAGCAAGGTTCGCCCCTATTATTGTGGAAAATGCAGTTTCAGTTATTTGCTTGCTTCAAGAGTGTTCAAGTGTTTTGCCACAGTAGCCGCAGATAGTGCTGATCTCTAGACACGTGTTTCCAGTTCTTTAACTGTCATCAGTAGAGATTACAGTCTTTCAAATTTGGGGTTTGCTGAATAGGCTGCCAACATGTTTCTGAGGTCTGGTACCTCTCACAGGAATGCGGGTGCTTCATCCATGAGCTCGTCAGCTCAATGACTCACAAGAGTACTATTAAACAGGAACAGGGGTGGGAGCACACAGCTTCACCTCCCAGCAAGGTTCGCCCCTGGAATTGTGGTAAATGCAGTTTCGGTTACTTGCTTGCTGCAAGAGTGTTCAAGTGTTTCGCCACAGTTGGCGCAGATAATGATGATCTCTAGACATGTGATTCTGGTTCTTTAACCGTCATCAGTAGAGATTACAGTCTTTCAAATGTGGGGTTTGCTGAGTGTGCTGCCAACATCTTTCTCAGATCAGGTACCTCTCACAGGCATGTGGGTGCTTCATCAATGAGCTTGTCAGCTCAATGACTCACAGGAGTACTATTAAACAGGAACAGGGGTGGGAGCACACCGCTTCACCTCCCAGCAAGGTTCGCCCCTGGCATTGTGGTAAATGCAGTTTCTGTTAGTTGCTTGCTTAAAGAGTGTTCGAGTGTTTCGCCACAGTTGGCGCTGATAGTGCTGATCTCTAGACACGTGTTTCTGGTTCTTTAACCGTCATCAGTAGAGATTACAGTCTTTCAAATTTGGGGTTTGCTGAGTAGGCTGCCAACATCTTTCTCAGGTCTGGTACCTCTCACAGGCATGCGGGTGCTTCATCCATGAGCTCATCAGCTCAATGACTCACAAGAGTACCATTAAACAGGAACTGGGGAGGGAGCACACCGCTTCACCTCCCAGCAAGGTTCGCCCCTGGCATTGTGGCAAATGCAGTTTCGGTTACTTGCTTGCTTCAAGACTGTTTGAGTGTTTCGCCACAGTTGGTGCAGATAGTGCTGATCTCTAGACAAGTGTTTCTGGTTCGTTAACCGTCATCAGTTGAGATTACAGTCTTTGAAATTTGAGGTTTGCTGAGTAGGCTGCCAACATCTTTCTCAGGTCAGGTACCTCTCACAGGCATGCGGGTGCTTCATCCACGAGCTCATCAGTTCAATGACTCACAGGAGTACTATTAAACAGGAACAGGGGTGGGAGCTCACCGCTTCACCTCCCAGAAAGGTTCGCCCTTGGCATTGTGGTAAATGCTGTTTCGGTTACTTGCTTGCTTCAAGAGTGTTCGTGTGTTTCGCCACAGTTGGCGCAGACAGTGCTGATCTCTAGACACTTGTTTCTGGTTCTTTAATCGTCATCAGTGGAGATTACAGTCTTTAAAATTTGGGGTTTGCTGAGTAGGCTGTCAAAATCTTTCTCAGGTCAGGTAACTCTCACAGGCATGCGGGTGCTTTATCCACGAGCTCGTCAGCTCAATGACTCACAGGAATACTTTTAAACAGGAATAGAGGTGGTAGCACACCGCTTCACCTCCCAGCAAGGTTCGCCACTGGCATTGTGGTAAATGCAGTTTCAGTTACTTACTTGCCTCAAGAGTGTTTGAGTGTTTCGTCACAGTTGGCGCAGATAGTGCTGATCTCTGGACACGTGTTTCTGGTTCTTTAACCGTCACCAGTAGAGATTACGGTCTTTCAAATGTGGGGTTTGCATAGTAGGCTGCCAAAATCTTTCTCAGGTCAGGTATCTCTCACTGGCATGCGGGAGCTTCATCCTCAAGCATGTCAGCTCAATGACTCACAGGAGTACTATTAGGCAGGAACAGGGGTGGGAGCACACCACTTCACCTCCCAGCAGGGTTCACCCCTGGTATTGTGGTAAATGCAGTTTCAGTTACTTGCTTGCTTCAAGAGTGTTCGAGTGTTTTGCCACAGTTGGCACAGATAGTGCTGATCTCTAGACAAGTGTTTCTGGTTCTTTAACCATCATCAGTAGAGATTACAGTCTTTCAAATTTGGGGTTTGGTGAGTAGGCTGCCAACATCTTTCTCAGGTCAGGAACCTCTCACAGGCATGCGGGTGCTTCATCCACGAGCTCGTCAGCTCAATGACTCACGGGAGTACTATTAAACAGGAACAGGGGTAGGAGCACACCGCTTCACCTCCCAGCAAGGATCGCCCCTGGCATTGTGGTAAATGCACTTTCAGTTACTTGCTTGCTTCAAGAGTGTTCGAGTGTTTCGCCACAGTTGGCGCAGATAGTGCTGATCTCTAGACAAGTGTTTCTGGTTCGTTAACCGTCATCAGTTGAGATTACAGTCTTTGAAATTTGAGGTTTGCTGAGTAGGCTGCCAACATCTTTCTCAGGTCAGGTACGTCTCACAGACATGCGGGTGCTTCATCCACGATCCCGTCAGTTCAATGACTCACGGGAGTACTATTAAACAAGAACAGGGGTGGGAGCACACCGCTTCACCTCCCAGCAAGGTTCGCCCCTGGCATTGTGGTAAATGCTGTTTCAGTTACTTGCTTGCTTCAAGAGTGTTCGAGTGTTTCGCCACAGTTGGCACAGATAATGCTGATCTCTAGACACGTGTTTCTGGTTCTTTAATCGTCATCAGTAGAGATTACAGTCTTTGAAATTCGGGGTTTGCTGAGTAGGCTGTCAAAATCTTTCTCAGGTCAGGTACCTCTCACAGGCATGCGGGTGCTTCATCCACGAGCTCGTCAGCTCAATGAGTCACAGGAGTACTTTTAAACAGGAATAGGGGTGGGAGCACACCGCTTCACCTCCCAGCAAGGTTCGCCACTGGCATTGTGGTACATGCATTTCAGTTACTTACTTGCCTCAAGAGTGTTCGAGTGTTTCGCCACAGTTGGCACAGATAGTGCTGATCTCTGGACACGTGTTTCTGGTTCTTTAACCGTCATCAGTAGAGATTACAGTCTTTCAAATGTGGGGTTTGCTGAGTAGGCTGCCAACATCTTTCTCAGGTCAGGTACCTCTCACAGCCATGCGGGTGCTTCATCCACGAGCTCGTCAGCTCAATGACTCACGGGAGTACTAGTAAACAGGAACAGGGGTGGTAACACACCGCTTGACCTCCCAGCAAGGTTCACCCCTGGCATTGTGGTAAATGCAGTTTCAGTTACTTGCTTGCTTCAAAAGTGTTCGAGTGTTTCACCACAGTTGGCGCAGATAGTGCTGATCTCGAGACACATGTTTCTGGTTCTTTAACTGTCATCAGTAGAGATTACAGTCTTTGAAATTTGAGGTTTGCTGAGTAGGCTGCCAACATCTTTCTCAGGTCAAGTACCTCTCACAGGCATGCGGGTGCTTCATCCACGAGCTCGTCAGCTCAATGACTCATGGGAGTACTTTTAAACAGGAATAGGGGTGGGAGCACACCGCTTCACCTCCCAGCAAGGTTCGCCCCTGGAATTGTGTTAAATGCTGTTTCGGTTACTTGCTTGCTTCAAGAGTCTTCAACTGTTTCGCCACTGTTGGCGCAGATAGTGCTGATCTCTAGACAAGTGTTTCTGTTTCTTTAACCATCATCAGTTGAGATTACAGTCTTTGAAATTTGAGGTTTCCTGAGTAGGCTGCCAACATCTTTCTCAGGTTAGGTACCTCTCACAGGCATGCAGGTGCTTCATCAATGAGCTCGTCAGCTCAATGACTCAGGTGAGTACTATTAAACAGGAACAGGGGTGGGAGCACACCACGTCACCTCCCAGTCCCTGGCATTGTGGTTAAGCCAGTTTCGGTTACTTGCTTGCTTCAAGAGTGCTTGAGTGTTTTGCCACAGTTGTCGCAGATAGTGCTGATCTCTAGACACGTGTTTCTGGTTCTTTAACCGTCATCAGTAGAGAATAAAGACTTTCATATGTGGGGTTTGCTGAGTAGGTTGCCAACATCTTTCTCAGGTCAGGTACCTCTCACAGACATGCGGGTGCTTCATCCACGAGCTCGTCAGTTCAATGACTCACGGGAGTACTATTAAACAGGAACAAGGGTGGGAGCACACCGCTTCACCTCCCAGCATGGTTCGCCCCTGGCATTGTGGTAAATGCTGTTTCGGTTACTTGCTTGCTTCAAGAGTGTTCGAGTGTTTCACCACAGTTGGCGCAGATAATGCTGATCTCTAGACACATGTTTGTGGTTTTTTAATCGTCATCAGTAGAGATTACAGTCTTTGAAATTTGGGGTTTGCTGAGTAGGCTGCCAACATCTTTCTCAGGTCAGTTATCTCTCACATGCATGCGAGTGCTTCATCCACGAGCTCGTCAGCTCAATGACTCATGGGAGTACTTTCAAACAGGAATAGGGGTGGGAGCACACCGCTTCACCTCCCAGTAAGGTTCGCCCCTGGCATTGTGGTAAATGCAGTTTTAGTTACTTGCTTTCTTCAAGAGTGTTTGAGTGTTTTGCCACAGTTGGCGCAGATAGTGCTGATCTCTAGACACGTGTTTCTGGTTCTTTAACCGTCATCAGTAGAGATTACAGTTTTTCAAATGCGGGGTTTGCTGAGTATGCTGCCAACATCTTTCTCAGATCAGGTACCTCTCACAGGAATGCGGGTGCTTCATCAATGAGCTTGTAAGCTCAGTGACTCACAGGGGTACTATTTAACAGGAACAGGGGTGGGAGCACACCGCTTCACCTCCCAGCAAGGTTTGCCACTGGCATTGTGGTAAATGCAGTTTCAGTTACTTGCTTCCCTCAAGAGTGTTCAAGTGTTATGCCACAGTTGGCTCAGATAGCACTGATCTCTAGGCAAGTGTTTCTGGTTCGTTAATCTTCATCAGTTGAGATTACAGTCTTTGAAATTTGAGGTTTGCTGAGTAGGCTGCCAACATCTTTCTCAGGTCAGGTACCTCTCAAAGACATGCGGGTGCTTCATCCACGAGCCCGTCAGTTCAATGACTCACGGGAGAACTATTAGGCAGGAACAGGGGTGGGAGCACACCTCTTCACCTCCCAGCAAGGTTCGCCCCTGGTACTGTGGTAAATGCAGTTTCAGTTACTTGCTTGCTTCAGGAGTGTTTGAGTGTTTTGCGACAGTTGGCGCAGATAGTGCTGATCTCTAGACAAGTGTTTCTGGGTCTTTAACCGTCATCAGTAGAGATTACAGTCTTTCAAATTTGGGGTTTGCTGAGTAGGCTGCCAACATCTTTCTCAGGTCAGGTACCTCTCACAGGCATGCGGGTGCTTCATCCACGAGCTCGTCAGCTGAATGACTCACGGGAGTACTATTAGACAGGAACAGGGATGGCAGCACACCGCTTGACCTCCCAGCAAGGTTCGCCCCTGGCATTGTGGTAAATGCAGTTTCAGTTACTTGCTTCCTTCAAGGGTGTTCGAGTGTTTTGCCACAGTTGGCGCAGATAGTGCTGATCTCTAGACAAGTGTTTCTGGGTCTTTAACTGTCATCAGTAGAGATTACAGTCTTTCAAATTTGGGGTTTGCTGAGTAGGCTGCCAACATCTTTCTCAGGTCTGGTACCTCTCACAGGCATGCGGGTGCTTCATCAACGAGCTCATCAGCTCAATGACTCACAAGAGTACCATTAAACAGGAACAGGGGTGGGAGCACACCGCTTCACCTCCCAGCAAGGTTTGCCCCTGGCATTGTGGCAAATGCAGTTTCGGTTACTTGCTTGCTTCAAGACTGTTCAAGTGTTTCGCCACAGTTGGCGTAGATAGTGCTGATCTCTAGACAAGTGTTTCTGGTTCTTTAACCGTCATCAGTTGAGATTACAGTCTTTCAAATTTGAGGTTTGCTGAGCAGGCTGCCAACATCTTTCTCAGGTCAGGTACCTCTCAAAGACATGCGGGTGCTTCATCCACGAGCCCGTCAGTTCAATGACTCACGGGAGAACTATTAGGCAGGAACAGGGGTGGGAGCACACCTCTTCACCTCCCAGCAAGGTTCGCCCCTGGTACTGTGGTAAATGCAGTTTCAGTTACTTGCTTGCTTCAGGAGTGTTCGAGTGTTTTGCGACAGTTGGCGCAGATAGTGCTGATCTCTAGACAAGTGTTTCTGGGTCTTTAACCGTCATCAGTAGAGATTACAGTCTTTCAAATTTGGGGTTTGCTGAGTAGGCTGCCAACATCTTTCTCAGGTCAGGTACCTCTCACAGGCATGCGGGTGCTTCATCCACGAGCTCGTCAGCTGAATGACTCACGGGAGTACTATTAGACAGGAACAGGGATGGCAGCACACCGCTTGACCTCCCAGCAAGGTTCGCCCCTGGCATTGTGGTAAATGCAGTTTCAGTTACTTGCTTCCTTCAAGGGTGTTCGAGTGTTTTGCCACAGTTGGCGCAGATAGTGCTGATCTCTAGACAAGTGTTTCTGGGTCTTTAACTGTCATCAGTAGAGATTACAGTCTTTCAAATTTGGGGTTTGCTGAGTAGGCTGCCAACATCTTTCTCAGGTCTGGTACCTCTCACAGGCATGCGGGTGCTTCATCAACGAGCTCATCAGCTCAATGACTCACAAGAGTACCATTAAACAGGAACAGGGGTGGGAGCACACCGCTTCACCTCCCAGCAAGGTTTGCCCCTGGCATTGTGGCAAATGCAGTTTCGGTTACTTGCTTGCTTCAAGACTGTTCAAGTGTTTCGCCACAGTTGGCGTAGATAGTGCTGATCTCTAGACAAGTGTTTCTGGTTCTTTAACCGTCATCAGTTGAGATTACAGTCTTTCAAATTTGAGGTTTGCTGAGCAGGCTGCCAACATCTTTCTCAGGTCAGGTACCTCTCAAAGACATGCGGGTGCTTCATCCACGAGCCCGTCAGTTCAATGACTCACGGGAGAACTATTAGGCAGGAACAGGGGTGGGAGCACACCTCTTCACCTCCCAGCAAGGTTCGCCCCTGGTACTGTGGTAAATGAAGTTTCAGTTACTTGCTTGCTTCAGGAGTGTTCGAGTGTTTTGCGACAGTTGGCGCAGATAGTGCTGATCTCTAGACAAGTGTTTCTGGGTCTTTAACCGTCATCAGTAGAGATTACAGTCTTTCAAATTTGGGGTTTGCTGAGTAGGCTGCCAACATCTTTCTCAGGTCAGGTACCTCTCACAGGCATGCGGGTGCTTCATCCACGAGCTCGTCAGCTGAATGACTCACGGGAGTACTATTAGACAGGAACAGGGATGGCAGCACACCGCTTGACCTCCCAGCAAGGTTCGCCCCTGGCATTGTGGTAAATGCAGTTTCAGTTACTTGCTTCCTTCAAGGGTGTTCGAGTGTTTTGCCACAGTTGGTGCAGATAGTGCTGATCTCTAGACAAGTGTTTCTGGGTCTTTAACTGTCATCAGTAGAGATTACAGTCTTTCAAATTTGGGGTTTGCTGAGTAGGCTGCCAACATCTTTCTCAGGTCTGGTACCTCTCACAGGCATGCGGGTGCTTCATCAACGAGCTCATCAGCTCAATGACTCACAAGAGTACCATTAAACAGGAACAGGGGTGGGAGCACACCGCTTCACCTCCCAGCAAGGTTTGCCCCTGGCATTGTGGCAAATGCAGTTTCGGTTACTTGCTTGCTTCAAGACTGTTCAAGTGTTTCGCCACAGTTGGCGTAGATAGTGCTGATCTCTAGACAAGTGTTTCTGGTTCTTTAACCGTCATCAGTTGAGATTACAGTCTTTCAAATTTGAGGTTTGCTGAGCAGGCTGCCAACATCTTTCTCAGGTCAGGTACCTCTCAAAGACATGCGGGTGCTTCATCCACGAGCCCGTCAGTTCAATGACTCACGGGAGAACTATTAGGCAGGAACAGGGGTGGGAGCACACCTCTTCACCTCCCAGCAAGGTTCGCCCCTGGTACTGTGGTAAATGCAGTTTCAGTTACTTGCTTGCTTCAGGAGTGTTCGAGTGTTTTGCGACAGTTGGCGCAGATAGTGCTGATCTCTAGACAAGTGTTTCTGGGTCTTTAACCGTCATCAGTAGAGATTACAGTCTTTCAAATTTGGGGTTTGCTGAGTAGGCTGCCAACATCTTTCTCAGGTCAGGTACCTCTCACAGGCATGCGGGTGCTTCATCCACGAGCTCGTCAGCTGAATGACTCACGGGAGTACTATTAGACAGGAACAGGGATGGCAGCACACCGCTTGACCTCCCAGCAAGGTTCGCCCCTGGCATTGTGGTAAATGCAGTTTCAGTTACTTGCTTCCTTCAAGGGTGTTCGAGTGTTTTGCCACAGTTGGCGCAGATAGTGCTGATCTCTAGACAAGTGTTTCTGGGTCTTTAACTGTCATCAGTAGAGATTACAGTCTTTCAAATTTGGGGTTTGCTGAGTAGGCTGCCAACATCTTTCTCAGGTCTGGTACCTCTCACAGGCATGCGGGTGCTTCATCAACGAGCTCATCAGCTCAATGACTCACAAGAGTACCATTAAACAGGAACAGGGGTGGGAGCACACCGCTTCACCTCCCAGCAAGGTTTGCCCCTGGCATTGTGGCAAATGCAGTTTCGGTTACTTGCTTGCTTCAAGACTGTTCAAGTGTTTCGCCACAGTTGGCGTAGATAGTGCTGATCTCTAGACAAGTGTTTCTGGTTCTTTAACCGTCATCAGTTGAGATTACAGTCTTTCAAATTTGAGGTTTGCTGAGCAGGCTGCCAACATCTTTCTCAGGTCAGGTACCTCTCAAAGGCATGCGGGTGCTTCATCCACGAGCTCGTCAGCTCAATGACTCACGAGAGTACTTTTAAACAGGAACAGGGGTGGGAGCACACCGCTTCACCTCCCAGCAAGGTTCGCCCCTGGAATTGTGGTAAATGCAGTTTCAGTTACTTGCTTGCTTAAAGAGTGTTCAAGTGTTTCGCCACGGTTGGCGCAGACAGTGCTGATCTCTGGACAAGTGTTTCTGGTTCTTTAACCATCATCAGTTGAGATTACAGTCTTTGAAATTTCAGGTTTACTGAGTAGGCTGCAAACATCTTTCTCAGGTCAGGTACCTCTCACAAGCATGCGGGTGCTTCATCAATGAGCTCGTCAGCTCAGTGACTCACAGGAGTACTATTAAACAGGAACAGGGGTGAGAGCACACCACTTCATCTCCCAGCAAGGTTCGCCCCTGGTATTGTGGTAAATGCAGTTTCAGTTACTTGCTTGCTTCCAGAGTGTTGAAGTGTTTCGCCACAGTTAGCGCAGATAGTGCTGATCTCTAGACACGTGTTTCTGGTTCTTTAACCGTCATCAGTAGAGATTACAGTCTTTCAAATGTGGGGTTTGCTTAGTAGGCTGCCAACATCTTTCTCAGGTCAGGTACCTCTCACAGGCATGCGGGTGCTTCATCCACTAGCTCGTCAGCTCAATTACTCACTGGAGTACTATTAAGCAGAAACAGGGGTGGGAGCATACCGATTCACCTCCCAGCAAGGTTCGCCCCTGGAATTGTGGTAAATGCAGTTTCAGTTACTTGGTTGCTTCAAGAGTGTCAGAGTGTTTCGCCACAGTTGGCGCAAATTGTGGTAAATGCAGTTTCAGTTACTTGCTTGCTTCCAGAGTGTTGAAGTGTTTTGCCACAGTTGTCGCAGATAGTGCTGATCTCTAGACACGTGTTTCTGGTTCTTTAACCGTCATCAGTAGAGAATAAAGACTTTCATATGTGGGGTTTGCTGAGTAGGTTGCCAACATCTTTCTCAGGTCAGGTACCTCTCACAGACATGCGGGTGCTTCATCCACGAGCTCGTCAGTTCAATGACTCACGGGAGTACTATTAAACAGGAACAGGGGTGGGAGCACACCGCTTCACCTCCCAGCATGGTTCGCCCCTGGCATTGTGGTAAATGCTGTTTCGGTTACTTGCTTGCTTCAAGAGTGTTCGAGTGTTTCGCCACAGTTGGCGCAGATAATGCTGATCTCTAGACACATGTTTGTGGTTTTTTAATCGTCATCAGTAGAGATTACAGTCTTTGAAATTTGGGGTTTGCTGAGTAGGCTGCCAACATCTTTCTCAGGTCAGTTATCTCTCACATGCATGCGAGTGCTTCATCCACGAGCTCGTCAGCTCAATGACTCATGGGAGTACTTTCAAACAGGAATAGGGGTGGGAGCACACCGCTTCACCTCCCAGTAAGGTTCGCCCCTGGCATTGTGGTAAATGCAGTTTTAGTTACTTGCTTTCTTCAAGAGTGTTTGAGTGTTTTGCCACAGTTGGCGCAGATAGTGCTGATCTCTAGACACGTGTTTCTGGTTCTTTAACCGTCATCAGTAGAGATTACAGTTTTTCAAATGCGGGGTTTGCTGAGTATGCTGCCAACATCTTTCTCAGATCAGGTACCTCTCACAGGAATGCGGGTGCTTCATCAATGAGCTTGTAAGCTCAGTGACTCACAGGGGTACTATTTAACAGGAACAGGGGTGGGAGCACACCGCTTCACCTCCCAGCAAGGTTTGCCACTGGCATTGTGGTAAATGCAGTTTCAGTTACTTGCTTCCCTCAAGAGTGTTCAAGTGTTATGCCACAGTTGGCTCAGATAGCACTGATCTCTAGACAAGTGTTTCTGGTTCGTTAATCTTCATCAGTTGAGATTACAGTCTTTGAAATTTGAGGTTTGCTGAGTAGGCTGCCAACATCTTTCTCACGTCAGGTACCTCTCAAAGACATGCGGGTGCTTCATCCACGAGCCCGTCAGTTCAATGACTCACGGGAGAACTATTAGGCAGGAACAGGGGTGGGAGCACACCTCTTCACCTCCCAGCAAGGTTCGCCCCTGGTACTGTGGTAAATGCAGTTTCAGTTACTTGCTTGCTTCAGGAGTGTTTGAGTGTTTTGCGACAGTTGGCGCAGATAGTGCTGATCTCTAGACAAGTGTTTCTGGGTCTTTAACCGTCATCAGTAGAGATTACAGTCTTTCAAATTTGGGGTTTGCTGAGTAGGCTGCCAACATCTTTCTCAGGTCAGGTACCTCTCACAGGCATGCGGGTGCTTCATCCACGAGCTCGTCAGCTGAATGACTCACGGGAGTACTATTAGACAGGAACAGGGATGGCAGCACACCGCTTGACCTCCCAGCAAGGTTCGCCCCTGGCATTGTGGTAAATGCAGTTTCAGTTACTTGCTTCCTTCAAGGGTGTTCGAGTGTTTTGCCACAGTTGGCGCAGATAGTGCTGATCTCTAGACATGTGTTTCTGGGTCTTTAACTGTCATCAGTAGAGATTACAGTCTTTCAAATTTGGGGTTTGCTGAGTATGCTGCCAACATCTTTCTCAGGTCAGGTATCTCTCACAGGCATGCGTGAGCTTCATCCACGAGCTCGTCAGCTCAATGACTCACGGGAGTACTATTAAACAGGAACAGGGATGGCAGCACACCGCTTGACCTCCCAGCAAGGTTCGCCCCTGGTATTGTGGTAAATGCAGTTTCAGTTACTTGGTTGCTTCAAGAGTGTTAGAGTGTTTCGCCACAGTTGGCGCAGATAGTGCTGATCTCTAGACACCTGTTTCTGGTTCTTTAACTGTCATTAGTAGAGATTACAGTCTTTCAAATTTGAGGTTTGCTGAATAGGCTGCCAAAATCTTTATGAGGTCAGGTACCTCTCACAGGCATGCGGGTGCTTCATCCGTGAGCTTGTCAGCTCAATGACTCATGGGAGTACTATTAAACAGGAACAGGGGTGGGAGCACACCGCTTCACCTCCCAGCAAGGTTCGCCCCTGGCATTGTGGTAAATGCACTTTCAGTTACTTGCTTGCTTCAAGAGTGTTCGAGTGTTTCGCCACAGTTGGCATAGATAGTGCTGATCTCTAGACACGTGTTTCTGGTTCTTTAACCGTCATCAGTAGAGATTACAGTCTTTCAAATGTGGGGTTTGCTGAGTGTGCTGCCAACATCTTTCTCAGATCAGGTACCTCTCACAGGCATGTGGGTGCTTCATCAATGAGCTTGTCAGCTCAATGACTCACAGGAGTACTATTAAACAGGAACAGGGTTGGGAGCACACCGCTTCACCTCCCAGCAAGGTTCGCCCCTGGCATTGTGGTAAATGCTGTTTCAGTTACTTGCTTGCTTCAAGAGTGTTCGAGTGTTTCGCCACAGTTGGCACAGAAAATGCTGATCTCTAGACACGTGTTTCTGGTTCTTTAATCGTCATCAGTAGAGATTACAGTCTTTGAAATTCGGGGTTTGCTGAGTAGGCTGTCAAAATCTTTCTCAGGTCAGGTACCTCTCACAGGCATGCGGGTGCTTCATCCATGAGCTCGTCAGCTCAATGAGTCACAGGAGTACTTTTAAACAGGAATAGGGGTGGGAGCACACCGCTTCACCTCCCAGCAAGGTTCGCCACTGGCATTGTGGTACATGCATTTCAGTTACTTACTTGCCTCAAGAGTGTTCGAGTGTTTCGCCACAGTTGGCACAGATAGTGCTGATCTCTGGACACGTGTTTCTGGTTCTTTAACCGTCATCAGTAGAGATTACAGTCTTTCAAATGTGGGGTTTGCTGAGTAGGCTGCCAACATCTTTCTCAGGTCAGGCACCTCTCACAGGCATGCAGGTGCTTCATCAATGAGCTCGTTAGCTTAATGACAAAGGTGAGTACTACTAAACAGGAACAGGGGTGGGAGCACACCACTTCACCTCCCAGTCCCTGGCATTGTGGTAAATGCAGGTTTGGTTACTTGCTTGCTTCAAGAGTGCTCAAGTGTTTCTCCACAGTTGGCGCAGATAGTGCTGATCTCTAGAAATGTGTTTGTGTCTCTTTAACCGTCATCAGTAGAGATTAAAGTCTTTCAAATGTGGGGTTTGCTGAGTAGGCTGCCTACATCTTTCTCAGGTCAGGTACCTCTCACAGGCATGCGGGTGCTTCATCCACGAGATTGTCAGCTCAATGGCTCAGGTGAGTACTATTAAACAGGAACAGGGGTGGGAGCACACCACTTCACCTTCCAGCCCCTGGCATTGTGGTAAATGCAGTTTCGGTTACTTGCTTGCTTCAAGAGTGTTCGAATGTTTCGCCACAGTTGGCGCAGATAATGCTGATCTCTAGACAAGTGGTTCTGGTCCATTAACCGTCATCAGTCGAAATTGCAGTCTTTCAAATGTGGGGTTTGCTGAGCATGCTGCCAACATCTTTCTCAGGTCAGGTACCTCTCACAGGCATGTGGGTGCTTCGTCAAAGAGCTTCTCAACTCAATGACTCACGGGAGTACTATTAGGCAGGAACAGGGGTGGGAGCACACCTCTTCACCTCCCAGCAATGTTCGCCCCTGGCATTGTGGTAAATGCAGTTTCAGTTACTTACTTGCTTCACGAGTGTTCGAGTGTTTTGCCACAGTTGGCGCAGATAGTGCTGATCTCTAGACAAGTGTTTCTGGGTCTTTAACCGTCATCAGTAGAGATTACAGTCTTTGAAATTTGAGGTTTGCTGAGTAGGCTGCCAACATCTTTCTCAGGTCAAGTACCTCTCACAGGCATACGGGTGCTTCATCCACGAGCTCGTCAGCTCAATGACTCATGGGAGTACTTTTAAACAGGAATAGGGGTGGGAGCACACCGCTTCACCTCCCAGCAAGGTTCGCCCCTGGAATTGTGTTAAATGCTGTTTTGGTTACTTGCTTGCTTCAAGAGTCTTCAACTGTTTCGCCACTGTTGGCGCAGATAGTGCTGATCTCTAGACAAGTGTTTCTGTTTCTTTAACCATCATCAGTTGAGATTACAATCTTTGAAATTTGAGGTTTCCTGAGTAGGCTGCCAACATCTTTCTCAGGTTAGGTACCTCTCACAGGCATGCAGGTGCTTCATCAATGAGCTCGTCAGCTCAATGACTCAGGTGAGTACTATTAAACAGGAACAGGGGTGGGAGCACACCACGTCACCTCCCAGTCCCTGGCATTGTGGTAAATCCAGTTTCGGTTACTTGCTTGCTTCAAGAGTGCTTGAGTGTTTCGCCACAGTTGGCGCAGATAGTGCTGATCTCTAGACACGTGTTTCTGGTTCTTTAACCGTCATCAGTAGAGAATAAAGACTTTCATATGTGGGGTTTGCTGAGTAGGCTGCCTACATCTTTATCAGATCAGGTACCTCTCACAGGCATGCGGGAGCTTCATCCACGAGCTTGTCAGCTCAATGACTCACGAGAGTACCATTAAACAGGAACAGGGGTGGGAGCACACCGCTTCACCTCCCAGCAAGGTTCGCCCCTGGCATTGTGGTAAATGCAGTTTCGATTACTTGCTTGCTTCAAGACTGTTCGAGTGTTTTGCCACAGTTGTCGCAGATAGTGCTGATCTCTAGACAAGTGTTTCTGGTTCGTTAACCATCATCAATTGAGATTACAGTCTTTGAAATGTGAAGTTTGCTGAGTAGGTTGCCAACATCTTTCTCAGGTCAGGTACCTCTCACAGACATGCGGGTGCTTCATCCACGAGCTCGTCAGTTCAATGACTCACGGGAGTACTATTAAACAGGAACAGGGGTGGGAGCACACCGCTTCACCTCCCAGCATGGTTCGCCCCTGGCATTGTGGTAAATGCTGTTTCGGTTACTTGCTTGCTTCAAGAGTGTTTGAGTGTTTCGCCACAGTTGGCGCAGATAATGCTGATCTCTAGACACATGTTTGTGGTTTTTTAATCGTCATCAGTAGAGATTACAGTCTTTGAAATTTGGGGTTTGCTGAGTAGGCTGCCAACATCTTTCTCAGGTCAGTTACCTCTCACATGCATGCGAGTGCTTCATCCACGAGCTCGTCAGCTCAATGACTCATGGGAGTACTTTCAAACAGGAATAGGGGTGGGAGCACACCGCTTCACCTCCCAGCAAGGTTCGCCACTGGCATTGTGGTACATGCATTTCAGTTACTTACTTGCCTCAAGAGTGTTCGAGTGTTTTGCCACAGTTGGCACAGATAGTGCTGATCTCTGGACACGTGTTTCTGGTTCTTTAACCGTCATCAGTAGAGATTACAGTCTTTCAAATGTGGGGTTTGCTGAGTAGGCTGCCAACATCTTTCTCAGGTCAGGTACCTCTCACAGCCATGCGGGTGCTTCATCCACGAGCTCGTCAGCTCAATGACTCACGGGAGTACTAGTAAACAGGAACAGGGGTGGTAACACACCGCTTGACCTCCCAGCAAGGTTCACCCCTGGCATTGTGGTAAATGCAGTTTCAGTTACTTGCTTGCTTCAAAAGTGTTCGAATGTTTCACCACAGTTGGCGCAGATAGTGCTGATCTCGAGACACATGTTTCTGGTTCTTTAACTGTCATCAGTAGAGATTACAGTCTTTGAAATTTGAGGTTTGCTGAGTAGGCTGCCAACATCTTTCTCAGGTCAAGTACCTCTCACAGGCATGCGGGTGCTTCATCCACGAGCTCGTCAGCTCAATGACTCATGGGAGTACTTTTAAACAGGAATAGGGGTGGGAGCACACCGCTTCACCTCCCAGCAAGGTTCGCCCCTGGAATTGTGTTAAATGCTGTTTTGGTTACTTGCTTGCTTCAAGAGTCTTCAACTGTTTCGCCACTGTTGGCGCAGATAGTGCTGATCTCTAGACAAGTGTTTCTGTTTCTTTAACCATCATCAGTTGAGATTACAGTCTTTGAAATTTGAGGTTTCCTGAGTAGGCTGCCAACATCTTTCTCAGGTTAGGTACCTCTCACAGGCATGCAGGTGCTTCATCAATGAGCTCGTCAGCTCAATGACTCAGGTGAGTACTATTAAACAGGAACAGGGGTGGGAGCACACCACGTCACCTCCCAGTCCCTGGCATTGTGGTAAATCCAGTTACGGTTACTTGCTTGCTTCAAGAGTGCTTGAGTGTTTCGCCACAGTTGGCGCAGATAGTGCTGATCTCTAGACACGTGTTTCTGGTTCTTTAACCGTCATCAGTAGAGAATAAAGACTTTCATATGTGGGGTTTGCTGAGTAGGCTGCCTACATCTTTATCAGATCAGGTACCTCTCACAGGCATGCGGGAGCTTCATCCACGAGCTTGTCAGCTCAATGACTCACGAGAGTACCATTAAACAGGAACAGGGGTGGGAGCACACCGCTTCACCTCCCAGCAAGGTTCGCCCCTGGCATTGTGGTAAATGCAGTTTCGATTACTTGCTTGCTTCAAGACTGTTCGAGTGTTTTGCCACAGTTGTCGCAGATAGTGCTGATCTCTAGACAAGTGTTTCTGGTTCGTTAACCATCATCAATTGAGATTACAGTCTTTGAAATGTGAAGTTTGCTGAGTAGGTTGCCAACATCTTTCTCAGGTCAGGTACCTCTCACAGACATGCGGGTGCTTCATCCACGAGCTCGTCAGTTCAATGACTCACGGGAGTACTATTAAACAGGAACAGGGGTGGGAGCACACCGCTTCACCTCCCAGCATGGTTCGCCCCTGGCATTGTGGTAAATGCTGTTTCGGTTACTTGCTTGCTTCAAGAGTGTTTGAGTGTTTCGCCACAGTTGGCGCAGATAATGCTGATCTCTAGACACATGTTTGTGGTTTTTTAATCGTCATCAGTAGAGATTACAGTCTTTGAAATTTGGGGTTTGCTGAGTAGGCTGCCAACATCTTTCTCAGGTCAGTTACCTCTCACATGCATGCGAGTGCTTCATCCACGAGCTCGTCAGCTCAATGACTCATGGGAGTACTTTCAAACAGGAATAGGGGTGGGAGCACACCGCTTCACCTCCCAGTAAGGTTCGCCCCTGGCATTGTGGTAAATGCAGTTTTAGTTACTTGCTTTCTTCAAGAGTGTTTGAGTGTTTTGCCACAGTTGGCACAGATAGTGCTGATCTCTAGACACGTGTTTCTGGTTCTTTAACCGTCATCAGTAGAGATTACAGTTTTTCAAATGCGGGGTTTGCTGAGTATGCTGCCAACATCTTTCTCAGATCAGGTACCTCTCACAGGAATGCGGGTGCTTCATCAATGAGCTTGTAAGCTCAGTGACTCACAGGGGTACTATTTAACAGGAACAGGGGTGGGAGCACACCGCTTCACCTCCCAGCAAGGTTTGCCACTGGCATTGTGGTAAATGCAGTTTCAGTTACTTGCTTCCCTCAAGAGTGTTCGAGTGTTATGCCACAGTTGGCTCAGATAGCACTGATCTCTAGACAAGTGTTTCTGGTTCGTTAATCTTCATCAGTTGAGATTACAGTCTTTGAAATTTGAGGTTTGCTGAGTAGGCTGCCAACATCTTTCTCAGGTCAGATACCTCTCAAAGACATGCGGGTGCTTCATCCACGAGCCCGTCAGTTCAATGACTCACGGGAGAACTATTAGGCAGGAACAGGGGTGGGAGCACACCTCTTCACCTCCCAGCAAGGTTCGCCCCTGGTACTGTGGTAAATGCAGTTTCAGTTACTTGCTTGCTTCAGGAGTGTTCGAGTGTTTTGCGACAGTTGGCGCAGATAGTGCTGATCTCTAGACAAGTGTTTCTGGTTCTTTAACCGTCATCAGTTGAGATTACAGTCTTTCAAATTTGAGGTTTGCTGAGCAGGCTGCCAACATCTTTCTCAGGTCAGGTACCTCTCAAAGGCATGCGGGTGCTTCATCCACGAGCTCGTCAGCTCAATGACTCACGAGAGTACTTTTAAACAGGAACAGGGGTGGGAGCACACCGCTTCACCTCCCAGCAAGGTTCGCCCCTGGAATTGTGGTAAATGCAGTTTCAGTTACTTGCTTGCTTAAAGAGTGTTCAAGTGTTTCGCCACAGTTGGCGTAGATAGTGCTGATCTCTAGACAAGTGTTTCTGGTTCTTTAACCGTCATCAGTTGAGATTACAGTCTTTCAAATTTGAGGTTTGCTGAGCAGGCTGCCAACATCTTTCTCAGGTCAGGTACCTCTCAAAGGCATGCGGGTGCTTCATCAACGAGCTCATCAGCTCAATGACTCACAAGAGTACCATTAAACAGGAACAGGGGTGGGAGCACACCGCTTCACCTCCCAGCAAGGTTTGCCCCTGGCATTGTGGCAAATGCAGTTTCGGTTACTTGCTTGCTTCAAGACTGTTCAAGTGTTTCGCCACAGTTGGCGTAGATAGTGCTGATCTCTAGACAAGTGTTTCTGGTTCTTTAACCGTCATCAGTTGAGATTACAGTCTTTCAAATTTGAGGTTTGCTGAGCAGGCTGCCAACATCTTTCTCAGGTCAGGTACCTCTCAAAGGCATGCGGGTGCTTCATCCACGAGCTCGTCAGCTCAATGACTCACGAGAGTACTTTTAAACAGGAACAGGGGTGGGAGCACACCGCTTCACCTCCCAGCAAGGTTCGCCCCTGGAATTGTGGTAAATGCAGTTTCAGTTACTTGCTTGCTTAAAGAGTGTTCAAGTGTTTCGCCACGGTTGGCGCAGACAGTGCTGATCTCTGGACAAGTGTTTCTGGTTCTTTAACCATCATCAGTTGAGATTACAGTCTTTGAAATTTCAGGTTTACTGAGTAGGCTGCAAACATCTTTCTCAGGTCAGGTACCTCTCACAAGCATGCGGGTGCTTCATCAATGAGCTCGTCAGCTCAGTGACTCACAGGAGTACTATTAAACAGGAACAGGGGTGAGAGCACACCACTTAATCTCCCAGCAAGGTTCGCCCCTGGTATTGTGGTAAATGCAGTTTCAGTTACTTGCTTGCTTCCAGAGTGTTGAAGTGTTTCGCCACAGTTAGCGCAGATAGTGCTGATCTCTAGACACGTGTTTCTGGTTCTTTAACCGTCATCAGTAGAGATTACAGTCTTTCAAATGTGGGGTTTGCTTAGTAGGCTGCCAACATCTTTCTCAGGTCAGGTACCTCTCACAGGCATGCGGGTGCTTCATCCACTAGCTCGTCAGCTCAATTACTCACTGGAGTACTATTAAGCAGAAACAGGGGTGGGAGCATACCGATTCACCTCCCAGCAAGGTTCGCCCCTGGAATTGTGGTAAATGCAGTTTCAGTTACTTGGTTGCTTCAAGAGTGTCAGAGTGTTTCACCACAGTTGGCGAAAATTGTGGTAAATGCAGTTTCAGTTACTTGGTTGCTTCAAGAGTGTTAAAGTGTTTCGCCACAGTTGGCGCAGATAGTGCTGATCTCTAGACACGTGTTTCTGGTTCTTTAACCGTCATCAGTAGAGATTACAGTCTTTTAAATGTGGGGTTTGCTGAGTAGGCTGCCAACATCTTTCTCAGGTCAGGTACCTCTCACAGGCATGCGGGTTCTTCATCCACGAGCTTGTCAGCTCAATGACTCACGGGAGTGCTAGTAAACAGGAACAGGGGTGGTAACACACCTTTTGACCTCCCAGCAAGGTTCACCCCTGGCATTGTGGTAAATGCAGTTTCAGTTACTTGCTTGCTTCAAGAGTGTTCGAGTGTTTCACCACAGTTGGCGCAGATAGTGCTCATCTCGAGACACATGTTTCTGGTTCTTTAATTGTCATCAGTAGAGATTACAGTCTTTCAAATTTGGGTTTGCTGAGTATGCTGCCAACATCTTTCTCAGGTCAGGTATCTCTCACAGGCATGCGTGAGCTTCATCCACGAGCTCGTCAGCTCAATGACTCACGGGAGTACTATTAAACAGGAACAGGGATGGCAGCACACCGCTTGACCTCCCAGCAAGGTTCGCCCCTGGTATTGTGGTAAATGCAGTTTCAGTTACTTGGTTGCTTCAAGAGTGTTAGAGTGTTTCGCCACAGTTGGCGCAGATAGTGCTGATCTCTAGACACCTGTTTCTGGTTCTTTAACTGTCATCAGTAGAGATTACAGTCTTTCAAATTTGAGGTTTGCTGAATAGGCTGCCAACATCTTTGTGAGGTCAGGTACCTCTCACAGGCATGCGGGTGCTTCATCAACGAGCTCATCAGCTCAATGACTCACAAGAGTACCATTAAACAGGAACAGGGGTGGGAGCACACAGCTTCACCTCCCAGCAAGGTTTGCCCCTGGCATTGTGGCAAATGCAGTTTCGGTTACTTGCTTGCTTCAAGACTGTTCAAGTGTTTCGCCACAGTTGGCGTAGATAGTGCTGATCTCTAGACAAGTGTTTCTGGTTCTTTAACCGTCATCAGTTGAGATTACAGTCTTTCAAATTTGAGGTTTGCTGAGCAGGCTGCCAACATCTTTCTCAGGTCAGGTACCTCTCAAAGGCATGCGGGTGCTTCATCCACGAGCTCGTCAGCTCAATGACTCACGAGAGTACTTTTAAACAGGAACAGGGGTGGGAGCACACCGCTTCACCTCCCAGCAAGGTTCGCCCCTGGAATTGTGGTAAATGCAGTTTCAGTTACTTGCTTGCTTAAAGAGTGTTCAAGTGTTTCGCCACGGTTGGCGCAGAGAGTGCTGATCTCTGGACAAGTGTTTCTGGTTCTTTAACCATCATCAGTTGAGATTACAGTCTTTGAAATTTCAGGTTTACTGAGTAGGCTGCAAACATCTTTCTCAGGTCAGGTACCTCTCACAAGCATGCGGGTGCTTCATCAATGAGCTCGTCAGCTCAGTGACTCACAGGAGTACTATTAAACAGGAACAGGGGTGAGAGCACACCACTTCATCTCCCAGCAAGGTTCGCCCCTGGTATTGTGGTAAATGCAGTTTCAGTTACTTGCTTGCTTCCAGAGTGTTGAAGTGTTTCGCCACAGTTAGTGCAGATAGTGCTGATCTCTAGACACGTGTTTCTGGTTCTTTAACCATCATCAGTAGAGATTACAGTCTTTCAAATGTGGGGTTTGCTTAGTAGGCTGCCAACATCTTTCTCAGGTCAGGTACCTCTCACAGGCATGCGGGTGCTTCATCCACTAGCTCGTCAGCTCAATTACTCACTGGAGTACTATTAAGCAGAAACAGGGGTGGGAGCATACCGATTCACCTCCCAGCAAGGTTCGCCCCTGGAATTGTGGTAAATGCAGTTTCAGTTACTTGGTTGCTTCAAGAGTGTCAGAGTGTTTCGCCACAGTTGGCGCAAATTGTGGTAAATGCAGTTTCAGTTACTTGGTTGCTTCAAGAGTGTTAGAGTGTTTCGCCACAGTTGGCGCAGATAGTGCTGATCTCTAGACACGTGTTTCTGGTTCTTTAACCGTCATCAGTAGAGATTACAGTCTTTTAAATGTGGGGTTTGCTGAGTAGGCTGCCAACATCTTTCTCAGGTCAGGTACCTCTCACAGGCATGCGGGTTCTTCATCCACGAGCTTGTCAGCTCAATGACTCACGGGAGTACTAGTAAACAGGAACAGGGGTGGTAACACACCGTTTGACCTCCCAGCAAGGTTCACCCCTGGCATTGTGGTAAATGCAGTTTCAGTTACTTGCTTGCTTCAAGAGTGTTCGAGTGTTTCACCACAGTTGGCGCAGATAGTGCTCATCTCGAGACACATGTTTCTGGTTCTTTAATTGTCATCAGTAGAGATTACAGTCTTTCAAATTTGGGTTTGCTGAGTATGCTGCCAACATCTTTCTCAGGTCAGGTATCTCTCACAGGCATGCGTGAGCTTCATCCACGAGCTCGTCAGCTCAATGACTCACGGGAGTACTATTAAACAGGAACAGGGATGGCAGCACACCGCTTGACCTCCCAGCAAGGTTCGCCCCTGGTATTGTGGTAAATGCAGTTTCAGTTACTTGGTTGCTTCAAGAGTGTTAGAGTGTTTCGCCACAGTTGGCGCAGATAGTGCTGATCTCTAGACACCTGTTTCTGGTTCTTTAACTGTCATCAGTAGAGATTACAGTCTTTCAAATTTGAGGTTTGCTGAATAGGCTGCCAACATCTTTGTGAGGTCAGGTACCTCTCACAGGCATGCGGGTGCTTCATCCGTGAGCTTGTCAGCTCAATGACTCATGGGAGTACTATTAAACAGGAACAGGGGTGGGAGCACACCGCTTCACCTCCCAGCAAGGTTCGACCCTGGCATTGTGGTAAATGCACTTTCAGTTACTTGCTTGCTTCAAGAGTGTTCGAGTGTTTCGCCACAGTTGGCGCAGATAGTGCTGATCTCTAGACACGTGTTTCTGGTTCTTTAACCGTCATCAGTAGAGATTACAGTCTTTCAAATGTGGGGTTTGCTGAGTGTGCTGCCAACATCTTTCTCAGATCAGGTACCTCTCACAGGCATGTGGGTGCTTCATCAATGAGCTTGTCAGCTCAATGACTCACAGGAGTACTATTAAACAGGAACAGGGGTGGGAGCACACCGCTTCACCTCCCAGCAAGGTTCGCCCCTGGCATTGTGGTAAATGCTGTTTCAGTTACTTGCTTGCTTCAAGAGTGTTCGAGTGTTTCGCCACAGTTGGCACAGAAAATGCTGATCTCTAAACACGTGTTTCTGGTTCTTTAATCGTCATCAGTAGAGATTACAGTCTTTGAAATTCGGGGTTTGCTGAGTAGGCTGTCAAAATCTTTCTCAGGTCAGGTACCTCTCACAGGCATGCGGGTGCTTCATCCATGAGCTCGTCAGCTCAATGAGTCACAGGAGTACTTTTAAACAGGAATAGGGGTGGGAGCACACCGCTTCACCTCCCAGCAAGGTTCGCCACTGGCATTGTGGTACATGCATTTCAGTTCCTTACTTGCCTCAAGAGTGTTCGAGTGTTTCGCCACAGTTGGCACAGATAGTGCTGATCTCTGGACACGTGTTTCTGGTTCTTTAACCGTCATCAGTAGAGATTACAGTCTTTCAAATGTGGGGTTTGCTGAGTAGGCTGCCAACATCTTTCTCAGGTCAGGTACCTCTCACAGCCATGCGGGTGCTTCATCCACGAGCTCGTCAGCTCAATGACTCATGGGAGTACTTTTAAACAGGAATAGGGGTGGGAGCACACCGCTTCACCTCCCAGCAAGGTTCGCCCCTGGTATTGTGTTAAATGCTGTTTCGGTTACTTGCTTGCTTCAAGAGTCTTCAACTGTTTCGCCACTGTTGGCGCAGATAGTGCTGATCTCTAGACAAGTGTTTCTGTTTCTTTAACCATCATCAGTTGAGATTACAGTCTTTGAAATTTGAGGTTTCCTGAGTAGGCTGCCAACATCTTTCTCAGGTTAGGTACCTCTCACAGGCATGCAGGTGCTTCATCAATGAGCTCGTCAGCTCAATGACTCAGGTGAGTACTATTAAACAGGAACAGTGGTGGGAGCACACCACGTCACCTCCCAGTCCCTGGCATTGTGATAAATCCAGTTTCGGTTACTTGCTTGCTTCAAGAGTGCTTGAGTGTTTCGCCACAGTTGGAGCAGATAGTGCTGATCTCTAGACACGTGTTTCTGGTTCTTTAACCGTCATCAGTAGAGAATAAAGACTTTCATATGTGGGGTTTGCTGAGTAGGCTGCCTACATCTTTATCAGATCAGATACCTCTCACAGGCATGCGGGAGCTTCATCCACGAGCTTGTCAGCTCAATGACTCACGAGAGTACCATTAAACAGGAACAGGGGTGGGAGCACACCGCTTCACCTCCCAGCAAGGTTCGCCCCTGGCATTGTGGTAAATGCAGTTTCGATTACTTGCTTGCTTCAAGACTGTTCGAGTGTTTTGCCACAGTTGTCGCAGATAGTGCTGATCTCTAGACAAGTGTTTCTGGTTTGTTAACCATCATCAATTGAGATTACAGTCTTTGAAATGTGAAGTTTGCTGAGTAGGTTGCCAACATCTTTCTCAGGTCGGGTACCTCTCACAGACATGCGGGTGCTTCATCCACGAGCTCGTCAGTTCAATGACTCACGGTAGTACTATTAAACAGGAACAGGGGTGGGAGCACACCGCTTCACCTCCCAGCATGGTTTGCCCCTGGCATTGTGGTAAATGCTGTTTCGGTTACTTGCTTGCTTCAAGAGTGTTCGAGTGTTTCGCCACAGTTGGCGCAGATAATGCTGATCTCTAGACACATGTTTGTGGTTTTTTAATCGTCATCAGTAGAGATTACAGTCTTTGAAATTTGGGGTTTGCTGAGTAGTGAGGTTCTGGAGCGATCCGAACCCGTGTAATCGGTATCGTAGTACTGGCACGATTTTAGTACCAATGAACCGTAAATGATCCATTATATGCATGACAGTATTTTCGCTGCGCAACGAGCATGAATTCACTGAGAAATAGGGCATTCTGTTGCTAAATCATGACATCCATTTTAGATACGGCATCCATTTTGTTTCTTGCCCTCACATAGTCAATGGACGAGCGATGACCCCGGCAGAATCACCTCATTAAGGACACGTAAGCTCAAACCCCGAGAAAAACTGACGCTGCGTGACTAGGCAGAATCAAGCTGCCTCCCCTGCCTGAGGCCAATCCTGCTATACTGGTTCTCGTGTCCATTGTCCTGATTGAGAGGCCGAATACGGTAGCCATGCCCGTTTACGATCCATAAACACCTCTTATCCTACTTTTCTATCCCTTGCACCTGGCTCTGCTCCTCTCCTGGGCTTTTACAATGGGGAGGATACGATTTTTATGATGGGGAGGATCGGGCAAAGAATGGAAAACTGACAAGGAGACTTGATCGAATACCGAAAACCTACGACTAATTATTGTTTGATGTATGTTTATTGTCTGTTTTGGATACCGGGTTGGGCATGAGAAATATTTGTGTAATGTTGCCTAAAGACATATTTCGTGTATTTAAGGAGCAACCCACTTCTTGCAATTGGAACAGTCTCGTAGATTCTGCCTCTGTGTGGTTCCTATGACTTCTGTGTCCCTGCAGTAAATAAACCTTGGTCTTTGACGCCACCATCGAGAAGCCCGTGTCTCTGTTAATTTGTGCACCAAGGCAGGAAGGAACTCAGGGGTCTTTGGGTGTTGTTTCCCTGACACCTCTGGACTCTTAAAAAGTCCAGAACCTCAAATTGGCGCCCAACGTTGGGCGACGTCATCCGGTACCGGTCCAAAGCCTGAAAAGTTCGAGGAGCTTCGTGTGAAGATTGCGGAGGGAGGTACCCCGCTTCATCGATCCCTGTATGTCGTAAAAGTGGCCCGACGATCTCTTCCACGAGGGTTCCCGTTCCCAGACGGCTTCAGAGGACCGCTGCCCTGACTGTCGCCCTGTCTTGGACCCAAGGTGCAGACCTTAGTACGGCGAGACGTAGACGGGTTCTCCTTGGTGACGTCTTCCACATTTCAGTTAAGTATTAAGTGGGTTGCGCTCAGTTTGGTTGTTCCTTTTTGCTCTTGTTTTGCTCTCTGGATACGTTTGTTTTTGAATTCATAGATTATCATTGGTTGCTCTTGTTAAGATAATCTTTGTCTTGGTATTGGTTCATTTGGTAGGCCTAAGTTCTTTGCGCATTTTGGTTGGAATTTGTCCTTAGTTTATAATGACTAACAGTAGTAATTGTTTCCTGTCCTGGTTAAGTTGCAACGGGGATTCCCGGTTGGAGGATTCATGTTCGGTTCCTCCGATTGGAACTCCTACATATGAGCTCTATTGTAAACATGGTGTAGGTCCTATTGTTTATAATGAAGTATGGGTCCGTTATACCAGAAAAGATGGTGTCCTTAGTTGGCCACCGCATGGTAGCTTTGAAGTTGAAATTCTAGACAATCTGGAAATGAAGTTGTTTAAAAAGAAAGCCCGGCCGGCAATGTTCGATTCTTTTCGCGTGTGGCGTAAAGAAGCCAAACAGAGAGAAATTAGGAAGACGAAGAAGGAACAGAAAGAGAAAGGGTTGACTTTAATGGAGTCTGCTAGGCAGTTGCATGTCAACGAGACTGAGAAAGCAATGGAGATGGCGAATAGAAAACATAATTTGGCGATTGATAAATGCTACCCTGTATTGTCATCTTGTCCTGCTAAGCCGATAGAGGACCATGAAAAGGATCCTCTGTTGTCTTACCTGTTGAGGTAACCTCCACCGTATGCACAGGGTATTACAGCACCAGAGTTACTACCTGTTGTACAGCCAGCTGCTGGTCAGCCTGGAATAGGTGCTCCACTTCCTTTGATTCCAGCTCCTGTCCTTCCTGTGGTTAATGTTCCCTCGGCACCCCCTCTTCCTGGGTCGCCTATTCCGCCTTTGCCTGTCGTTTCGCAAACTGCTTTACCTACTACTCCCACCCTTACTATTTCATCTGCTCCAGCTGCCCTGTTCCCGAACCCTGTAAACATTCTGACTCCGCTTTCTGTTCGTCGGAAAATAACCGATTCTGTAACTAATATCTTAACTCCTCTCTACAGGTCTTTAATTGGGACCCCCGTTTCTGACTCTACGCAGAGATGTAGCCAGCTTCCTGGTCCCCAGGAACGAGAAATGTTAGATTCGACAGCTCTTAGGTGGATGTCGAAAGCCGTGAAGTATGATGCACGAAGAGTGTTAGATACCTTTATGCAATGGAATGAACCAACTCAACGTTATGTTTTTGACGTGATGTGTTCTCTTGTGCGTGAGGAATGGGATGATGATGACTTAGATTCCGTCCCCTCTGATTTGATAAATGTTCAGCAAAAATTTGCCGCAGGAATGGTGATAGGTTCAGAAGTAAGGGATGCGATAGAACTGATTTTAGCTTATAGGGATGATTCTCCTCTTCGAGCACCAAGGGCCTCTGATGGTTCACCGATTACTAGGAAAAGACGAGGTCAATATCCGATGAGGGAAGTTCCACCCATATGGCTCGAAGCAGTTCAAGCTGATGCGGTTAATGGTATTGCAGCTGCTCCGGCACATTTCCATAGAGTGTGGATACACATCCCTTGGAAGCAGGCCGAAGTATTAGCAGTAAAACAAGCGTTGCCGGACCCGCGTAAAAATCCTGCTGGTTATTATAAAGAGTTAACGCAGACAGTTCAAGTGTGTGTCATGAATTTGGCAGACATTGAAATGCTATTTGGCAATGTAGTGCCACAACCTATATGGGCCAAGATTCGGCAAGAGAATCACCCAGTCGCCCTGGGGGGTGATTGGCCAGCTATTATAGCGGCAGACGCGCAACAAGTTGGTGGTGCTAAACCTGAGCCTCTGATTGCTGCTTTACCTGGCAGAATAATTAACCTAATGAAAACGCTGATGCCAGCGTTACGGGTAAATTGGGATAAACTATCAGCATGCAAGCAGAAGAAGGATGAAAGCGTCTCTGACTTCTTCACTAGATTTGAAGAGACCTTCGTAGATCACAGTGGGCAAGATATGAGTACTGAGGGAGGTCAGAGGTTGTTTGTCGACAAGTTCGTGTTTAATTTACTACCTGAGCTTAGTAACAAGTTAAAAGATTCTGAGAGTGCATGGGCAGTGTCGACGACAGCACAGATACTCGCGACTGCTCAGTATTACGAGAATAGAGAGAAAGAAGAAAAGGAAAAGTCAGAAAAGAAGACAAAAGATTTGAAGACTAAAGTACTATTGCAACAAGCGTATCCGCCTCGCCCGAATCAGTCAGATTCACAGCAGCGACCCCAGTTTCAGCACCAGCCACAATCCCAACAAGGGACGTCCCAAAGATTTAATTATGGATTCCCTCGACAACAGTTAGCATGGAATCAGTGTGCCTATTGTAAAAAGGAGGGCCATTATAAGAACGAGTGTCCAATACTCCACGCGCAGACCAGCGGTGTCCCAGCTCAGAGAGGTAATGGCGGGTTTATGCAAGCTCCTAGAGGTAGAGGACGTGGTACAATGACTCCACAAGTTGATCGCCCATCAAATTATTTCGATCAGCGGAATGTACAACCTACGCAACTAGGTAGATCTTCACAGTATCATGTTGAGGATTACTATGAAAATAATGAAGAGATTCGGAAAAGCGAGTACTAGGACAGCCACAGGCAAGGAGAGGGAGTAGTATCAGTTCCAGTTGATCAGAGTGGACCTTATGTCGCAGTAGTTACATCAGGTGTGGTCGAACCGTTTCTGTTGGATACTGGTGCGGCAAAAAGTTCAATTATGCATGCGAAACTCCCTGGCGCACCTTTGTCTGGCTTAACGAACACTTCAGTAGGTTTCTCAGGCGCCCATGTTCACAATCCTGTTTCTAGTCCTTTGTCAATCTCTGTTGGGCCATGCGAACTAGAAGCACCCCTTATCCTAACAACCGGTTGTAATGAGAATCTGCTTGGTTTAGATCTGTTGAAACGCTTGCATGCGACACTGTACTGTTCTCCTTCGGGAGTGCAGCTCACATTAGGCAAGAGAGTCATTTCTCCAATGTACATGTCGATGGATAAGCTCCCACCGGAGCTGCGTTCTCTCCCTGATACTCTTTGGGCGACTGGTCCTAACGATGTAGGCCTTTTGGAAATTTCCCCTTATGTGGTAAGTCTAAAAGCGAATGTTAGATTCCCACGAATCCCACAGTATCGGATTTCAAATGAAGGTGAACGTGCACTTTTACTGATCGTGAAAGACTTAATACAGAAAGATGTGATAGAGGAAACTAGAGGAAATGTCTGCAATAGTCCTGTTCTGCCGATTTTGAAACGCACTGACCCTTCCAAACCTCCAATCTACAGATTTGTGATTGACCTCAGAGAGGTTAACAAAATAGTGATTCCGCAGTTTCCTGTGGTACCAGATATCACTGCATTATTGACGTTGATTCCTGCCTCAGCCTCATGGTTTACAGTGATCGACTTGAAGAATGCCTTTTTCAGCATTCCGATAGCCGAGGAAAGTAGAGACATTTTTGGTTTCTCCTTAGGAGGTCGCAGTTTCAGGTTCAAGCGCGCTCCACAAGGCTATTGTGAGAGCCCTTCAATTTACAGCCAAGCATTGAAAAGTCAATTAGATGCTCTTGTACTTCCTCCTGGTGTTGCTCTGATTCAATATGTAGATGATCTTTTACTGGCCGCCGATGACAAGGAAACTTGCAAAACAGCTACAATTTCTTTATTACGTAATTTGTCCGACTTACATCACAAGGTTTCCCCTTCTAAACTGCAATATTGTTGCCAAGAAGTGACCTACTTAGGTCATCTTTTGTCAAAGGAGGGAAGAAGGTTGACCCCAGAGAGAATCAAAGCAATTTCACAGATGACTGTACCAAGCACACAGAGAGAAGTGCGTGCGTTTTTGGGTATTACGTCATACTGCAGGCAATGGATCCCAAATTTTTCTCTCATGGCAAAACCATTGGTAGCCCTGACTGGAAAAGGTGTTCCGAGCCCTTTGCCATGGTCGGATGAATGTCAACAGAGCTTCTCCGACTTACATGATGCGTTGTGCTCAGCTCCTGTGTTAGGTACTCCTGACTACAGTAAGCCGTTTACACTATATGTCCATGAAAGAGAAGATTGTGCATTGAGTGTCTTGACGCAACAATTTGGTGACAAACAGCGGCCTTGTGCATATTTCTCATCCACATTAGACCCGGTAGCCAGAGCATTGCCAAGTTGTTTGAGAGCTACAGCAGCAGCTGCAGTGTCTATTCGACAGTCTGCTGGACTAGTCATGAACAACATGTTAGTAGTCATGGTTCCACATGCTGTGGATACACTCATGAATCGAACGAAAACTCAGCACCTCACCAGTGCTAGACTATCAGGCTATGAGCTGACACTGTTGGCAAGTCACATTCAGATCAAGCGATGCAACATATTGAATCCAGCAACGCTGTTGCCGACTACCCAAGAGTCGAGTGATTCAGAGCCTCATGATTGTTGTTTTAGAACTGAGGAAGAGACAAAAGGTAGGATTGACTTAAAAGATACTCCGTTACTAGATCCAGATGGCACTTTGTACGTCGATGGGTCATGTTTTAAACTACAGAATGGTGATGTGACGGCCGCGTATGCAGTTACGACTTTGAGTACGATTGTGGAGACCGCAAGAGTGAGTCAGAATTCTGCTCAGGCTGCAGAATTAATTGCACTAACAAGAGCGTGTGTTTTAGCTGAGGGAAAGAGAGTGAATGTGTTTATTGATACCCAATACGCCTTCGGCGTAGCACATAGCTTTGGACGTCTGTGGAAAGAAAGAGGTTTTCTCATGTCCCATGGGACTAAGATCCAACATGGACAGTTAGTCAGTGATCTATTGGAATCTCTGACCCTACCGAATTAAGTGGTGATTGTGAAGTGCAGTGCACATCGAAAGATTACGGATGATGTTGGCCGTGGGAATGCGTTTGCTGATGAGGTCGCCAAAGAGACGGCCAAGAACATGATGAGCCGAATGTACGTTGAAACGTCTGCAAGATGGATTGCTGAATCAGGAATGTGTGAGAATACGATTGAAAGTGTGAAGGCAATCCAGAATGAAGCAATTGAAAATGAGAAAAATGCATGGAGGGAGAAAATGGGTAAAATGGATTCGAGTGGATGTTGGGTTGATCTGTCTGAACATCAACGTTGGATGTTACCTGATGCGTATGTGCTTGCGGTAGTCACGATGGCGCATGGATCGGCGCACATTAGTTCGAAAGGGATCTGTAAACTGTTAGCTCCAGTATGGAAGAATGATGGAATTACTAAATGTGCGGAAAGAGTGGTGAAAAATTGCGTGATATGCCTAATGCATAATCCTGGCAAGGGAACCCCAACCCCAGTTGGTCACTTTGCTCCCCCTTCTTGTCCCTTTGAAGTGATTCAGTTGGATTTTATCCACATGGACAGGTGTAACAATCTTAAATATGCCCTAGTGGTAGTCTGTGCCTTTTCAAGATGGATTGAGGCATATCCATTAAAGGATAACACTGCTATGTCCACTGCCAAAATCCTCCTCAAAGAGTACTTCCCCAGATATGGTATGCCACGGATTGTTTGGTCGGACAATGGAAGTGAGTTTGTAGGGAAAGTTATGAAGAGTGTGTGTGCGGGTCTGGGAATCGTCCAGAAATTCCACAGTGCGAATCACCCACAATCAGCAGGTTTGGTTGAAGGGTACAATGGTACCTTGAAGCTGAAACTTGCTAAAATTCAAGCTTCCACTGGTCTATCTTGGCCAGACGCACTGCCTTTAGCTTTACTGTCCACCAGAGCGACTGTACACTCTCGAGTAGGGCTTAGCCCATATGAGATTGTGTTCGGTCGTCCTGCTAATGTTTGGGGAGTCCCTAGGCCAAAGGAATTCAAACAGATCGAATATCCTATGTTGATTGATTTCCTTTTTGATCTGACTGCTAAATTGAGCCTTATTCATCAACAGGTATTCGAATCCTTGCCTAAACAGCCAGAGAGTCCAGGCCACACATTGAAACCCGGTGATCAAGTTGTGGTGCGGAATTTTGAACGAACCCGGAACCTCCAGCCAAGATTCGTGGGCCCGTTCCAAGTGCTCCTGGCAACAAGAACTGCTGTACGCCTAGCTGGAAGGAAGAATTGGGTGCACGCTAGCCATACGAAGCGTGTCCCTCTCCCACTCCCCTACGACAACTGGGTTAGACAGGGATTTGGTGCATCCGAGACAGAACCTGTTCCTAGGCTCATTCCCTTCAGTGATGCAGAGTACATAACGGACAAACGAACTGAAACACAGAACTCTGATACCTCACCAGGAACTGTGCTTTCGAACCCTGAACAGAGTGTCATACAAGGCGAACATTCGTCACCTGTGGACTCGAACATTACTGTACCTATAGAACAATTGTTTCAAGATCAGACAAGACCCGGGAAATACAGATATAACCTACGTTCTCATTCTATGAACTAATGACATTGCATAATTACCTTTCTATTTGAAAACTGTTTTGATCTTATCGCATTCCATTCAGTCAGGAAGTTCGCTCTATAATTTTTATCCTTTTTGTTTTTGTTGTTCCCTCACCTTGCCATCTGGGTTACCATAGGGTCGTAACGTGTGCCTTGTTTTAACTTGCAGGGAACCAGACACAAGGTCGGTTTCTTCTGTTTATTTTGGGAACTCCCAGGGTAGACAGAGGCAATTTTTTAACAGGTACAAACCATCCGTTGCGAACGGTTGTAGAAGATGGAGCTTCCTGAACTGCGACGGGCTTACGTCATAAATGCTCGCAAGACAAAACTATATAAAATATTGTATAGCAAATGTTTTCTAATGCAATGTGCTCTGACACTTCTGATTGTTTTAATAACTCTGGCAGACGGAATTATTTTTGGTATTCAATTGATCTTTTCACCTGTTACATCTACAGTATCTCCCCATGTTTCTGTTTCTCCGACTGTTGTTTCTCTTCATTCTTTCCATCCTTTTCCTGCCCATGAGCAAGCTCGACGCTCCGAGTTTATAAATAACACTTTCATTCAGCTCTTGCACCAACATCAACTAGTGGTTAACACAACAAACTGCTGGGTGTGTGGCTTGATACCACATACCATGGACAAGGGTATCCCTTATCTGGTTCTGCCCTTTAGTTATAATGGATCATTCTGGGCATTTCAGACCATGTTCGCCTATGCCCTAGAGACCTATCCCCCACGACCTCCACGTTCCACTAGATATAACTCCGCTAATAGAGCCTTGGTAAAGGGAATTACTGACATGGTTAGAGATGTCAATAACACTCCGTTTATTCCCAAGGATGAATTGCAAGTTTACATGGGTTGGAACGTTACAGAATATGGCATTACTTTGGGTGAGAACAAACGTAAAAGCTCGACTACGATCTGGGTCGTACCCCACGAAGGTCAGGTCTGTTTGCAAGGAAATGGGAGGAATCCGAAAGCTCGACTAGGGAAGAGCGACTGTACCGAAACATACGTTTTCCCGTCACAGTCTTCCCCTGCATTTTTAGCTGCTAAGGGCACCTATTTTGTTTGCCAAGACAGAGCATATACATGGCTGCCTGCTGACTTTTCAGGCTCATGTTATATCGCTCAACTGTTGCCTCCGACATACACTGCTGCACCGGATTATCACAAAACTAGAGTTGTGAGAGGTGTTTTCAATAAGGAAGATACTGCTGGCCAAGAGGCAGGAGACTTCTTCAAAGGTTTCCTTCCGTTCTGGGGGCCTATGGCCAACAGTAGAAACTTACGTCAACTAACACGGGTAGTTGAATCCACTATTACCGAAACTGCGGGTGCCCTTAGTAACCTGACAGCTGAGCTTCAAGCGGATCGCCTCATGACGTTACAGAACCGTATGGTCCTTGATGTATTACTTGCAGATCGAGGTGGGGTATGTAAGATGATCCAATCGAGTTGCTGTGTTTTTATCCCAGATAATGCGCCAACGGTATATAAGGCTATTTCTAAGTTACACAAAATCTCTGACTCTATTCATGTAGAGGAAGGTAACTGGTCACTAATGGGATGGTTCTGGAGCCTGTTATCTGCATGGGGATGGAAGGTTCTGATAGTCACTGGTGTTGCATTGGTATTTTTATTCTCATGCTGTCTCATTGTTCAGTGTGGTCCTGCCTTGTGTGGCCTTTGTGTTTCAACATGCGTAAGAAGACCACCTGTTTTTGGAGATACGCCACGAGATAGAATAATGCTCCAACAACATATCAGTGACCTGATGAACATAGAGATGGACTCTGATATAGAGTGAGCTATTGCCTCTGTAAGGGCAAAAGGACGGTCTGAGGTTCTGTAGCGATCCTAACCCGTGTATTCGGTATCGTAGTACTGGCACAATTTTAGTACCAATGAACCGTAAATGATCCATTATATGCATGACAGTGTTTTCGCTGCGCAACGAGCATGAATTCACTGAGAAATAGGGCATTCTGTTGCTAAATCATGACATCCATTTTAGATACGGCATCCATTTTGTTTCTTTTTTTTTTTTTTTTTTTTGTCCTCATTTATGCGATCTTGATAAATGAAGTGCAATCAGGTCCTCTCGAGTATAGGCGCCCTTGTAGTTGAGTTTGAGGCCTTGCTTCAATACCACCGATCTCATAGATCAAGGGTTCTGGGTACTGCAGCTATGAGCCAACGGTTTTGATCGCGATGTTAAATCATTGGACAACCCTTCCTACCCTACCAACTGAGATTATCCCAAAGCTCCCAATACACGGTGCGTTTGGATACTCCTCTAGCTTTATCCAAGGACCTAAATTTGTGTACCGACCCCACCCATTCGTGAATCATTGGAGGGATGGGTAGTATCCATTTTAAACAAATTTCACGTCTTGCTATCAATATGAATACAAATAAGAGATGTTTCTGATTTTTAGTTAAATTAATTTTACCACAGTCTAGAATACCCAAAATACCAAATATAACAGAAAAAGGTCTTACCTTGAAGGCCAGATTTAAGCATTTACCAATAAGCTTGCCTACTTCGTTCCAGAACTGGCCAAGTTGAGGACAAGAAAAAAACATGTGTATATCGTTTGCTTCTTCCTCACCACATTTTGGGCATTTTTTCTTTAGCTGTGTACTCATTCTGGAAAGCTTCCCCGGGGTCCAATACGACCTATGTAGGGTGAACAAATGATTTTTCCTCAATGGTGCAGAAATAGTAGTATACCACAGGTGAGTATAAGATACTTGCCAAGCGTATTGTAGGTCTTCAGCCGGAAAGATCTTCTTCCATTTACAATCTGGAAAATCATAATCCGATTCTTGCTTCTCTACCAGGGACCAGTACCACTTTGCGACTTCTTTCTTTCCCGGGGATTTATGGAGATTATCACCTGTAATTGTAGAGTGTTCTGGTCCAATAACTTGCGATTTAATCCAGTTGGTCAATTGGTAGAATTTGAACCTCGAAATTCCATTCGTAGTTAGCGTCGCCAGGTCTTCCCATGATTTTAGCATACCATTTTCTAAAAGATCACCCCATACTGTTATTCCAGATCTTTTCAGTGGAAGAGCTAAAGAGTCTTGCAAACATTCCAGAGTACCGGGAGAATTCCATATTGGAGCATGTGAACTGTAGTATGGGTAGTTCCAGATTTTCCTTATATCGGACCAGGTTTTGCATGCTGCTCGCAGTACCTTTAGTTTTATTTTTTTGAAGAATTTGGGATGTCCGAATTTATATAAACAGTTAGTATAATTGGTTATTGCTTTCCAGTAGAGAGGGTACGAAGCGTGGTCCAAAAAGAGATGTCTTGTGTTTTTGAAGTGAAAGGCCCTATAATACATCAAAAGATCTGGACTAGCTATCCCACCTCGATGTTTTTTTTGGCTCAGATTTTTCCAGGCTATCCTAGATGTTTTAGATGCCCAGATGAAGGAGTTCAACTCGCTTTGGATTTTCTTTATTTGCAGTGTGTTGAACTCCAAAGGAATCGCGTTGAAAACAAAGGTGAACTTAGGCAAAATAGTCATTTTTACTACGTTGACTCTCCCTATAAAGGATAGAGATAAGCATGACCATGATTTGAAAAGTCTCCTCATTTCTCTAGTTTTTAACATCAAGTTCCCTTTGGCAATTTCGTCAATGTTCTCTCGAATTTGTATCCCTAGATATCGAATTTCCTTCTTAGAGTCGTATTGGGGGGAGGGTACATTCCACTGCATGATCTCTGTCTTTTGTTGGTTTATTTTGTATCCAGAGATTTCCCCAAATCTTGTCAACATATCATCCATAATGACAACTGTTTCTGATAACTTATTTGAATAGACCATCAGGTCATCGGCAAATAGTGCCACTCTCTTCTCCCAGTTGTTAAAACTAAATGAGGTAAGGTCATTAGAGGTTCGAATCATGTTGGCCAGGGGCTCTATATATAAGTTAATGAGTAAGGGGGAAAGCGGACACCCCTGTCTAGTGCCCCTCTTGATTTGAACACTATTAGTAGTGGCACCATTTACCAATATTTTCCCAGTCGGGCCGTATAGATGTTTGCTATGGCCTTAGCAAAATGCTGACCTAAGTTATAGTGTATGATGACTTGGTGTAAATATAACCAATTAACTCGGTCAAAAGCTTTGGCCGCATCATAGGTAAATATTGCTAAAGGTACCTTCTCCTGGGTTGCTATATCAATAGCTCCTATCAACTGGTGCGTTAGGTCGTGTAGGTGTCTCCCTCTAACAAACACCTTTTGATCTTCATGTATTATTTTGTTAGATAGGGATCCAAGTCTGATGGCCAATATCTGACTGTATACTTTATAATCGGAATTGAGAAGTGAGATTGGTCTATACGACTCACAATAGGTAGGATCTTTCCCTGGTTTTAAGATCAAACTAATTGTGGCTTCATTCCAAGATTTGGGGATTGGATACTCCTCGAGGAAAATAATATTGAATAAATTAGTCAGTACAGGGGCTAGTAGTTCCTTTAGAGCGATATATATTTCATTTGGAAGAGCGTCTGGGCCTGCCGCTTTGTTTTTCTTAAGGCTATTCAAAACATCTAGTACCTCTTTTTGAGTGATTGGATCGTTCAGAATACAGCAGGAGACACTATCGAGTTTGGGAGTTAAGGATTTGTTCAAGTAAGCTTCAATCGATTCCGGTCGAGGTATCAAGTCCTCCCCATATAGAGTCTGAAAAAAAGACTCAAAAGCCTCTTCTATACCTGCCTTGTCCTCCAGCAGTAAAGTACTGTTTTCTTTATGGATAGCATTTATTTTGTTTCTATTGGAGTCGGACTTGAGCTTCCAAGCTAACAACCTCCCACAATTTTCTCCCCATTCATAATTGGCTAGAGAGCTAGCTTGCCATCTTTCTCTTATCCTTGTTTCTAAGAACACTGACAGTTCTTGTTTCTTTGGAAAACTCTCAATAGTTAGTTTTTTTTTGTCTTCTTCTGATGTCGCCCCGTCTATTTGTATCTGTAGTTCTAGTAGATTCGATTCCAACCTCCTAATTTCAGAGTTCTTTATTTTGTTTTTTCCTGCGGCTATGAAAATTATTGCCCCTCTAATGACCGCTTTATAGGCCTCCCACACTGTAGTGTATGAGACTTCTCCCCCACTATTGTCTTTGAAATAGTTCTCGGTTGTTATTCTCAAGCTTTCGATGACCTTTGGATCTAGTAGAAGAGAACGATCGAGGGACCACCTCCTTTCCCTCTTAAGTAGCCCACTATCTATGTTTAATTGTACTGAGGAGTGATCTGATAAGTGTGCAGGATTATGTCGCACTAACTTAACTCTATTGCTTAAAGCTTTATCGATCAGAAAAAAGTCTATTCTGGAGGTATGTCCGTATTTGTAGTTCTTATAGGTGTATTTATTTGATTGGTTACCCCTAGTTCTCCATATGTCAATTAAGCTGAGATCTTCCATTAGTGTGGACAAACATTGCCGCATTTTAGTTAGGTTGTAAATTTTACTAGGGGGGTGTCTATCCATTTTTGGATCTAAGAGGATATTAAAATCTCCTCCCAAAATAATAGGTGTACAAAGCATTATCAATTGAGCATACAAGGAGGATAGGGGCTCGGGGACATCCGTATTGGGACCATAATAACCCACAACAGACATTGCACAACCTTGGAATTTAATATTAGCTATGGCCCATCTACCTCTTGTGTCTGCCTTCTGCGTGACCAAAGTACAGAGTGGAGATTTACGCAAAATAATTGAAACCCCCTTGATATTGCACGACTGAGTTGTGCAGACTGTTTCTCCAATCCAATTTTCATTCTTTATGCACTCGAGCCATTCTTCCCTAAGAAGGTGTGTTTCCTGTAAAATAATTATATCTAGGGATGCACGCTTAAGATACTCAAAAATCTTCTGCCGCCGACCCTTCGTTCTTAGACCATTCACATTCCATGTTAATATCTTCAACTCACACATTAGGCTACTTTCCTACTAAGCTCATTTTAATCCTGATTGCTATATAATTTACATATCGGACGAATATTTTTTTTTCTTTTTCTCCCCTATGCTCCCCACCAAAAAGTGAATTAAGTAAAAAAAAAAAAAAAAGACAAGATCTGTGCCCACCCTGGAGAACCCTCCCCACTATCATGGGCAATCCTAGTTGCCCTGTTTGAGAACCGCTACCGAGGCCTTGTGTTACAGATTGGCTCGAGAGTTATGGATTTATGTATTTCTATTGGATCTCATGCGTTCCAAAAATGCTTCCACCTCCTGTGGGTCTCGTATGTTGTATGTTTTATTACGCCACATAATTCGAAGGAGTGCTGGAAATTTCATTTGCACTGTGGCACCTTCTGCCCTAATGTCCTGCATGAATTTCCCCAAAGCCCACTGCCTGTCAGCCGTGGCTTTGGAGATGTCAGAGCGAATTTTATAATTATAGCCATCCTTAGACAGGACTCCTGATGTTAGGGCTTTATTCAGAATATGCTCCTTAATTATATAGGATTTAAAGTTAACTAAAATCCTTCTTGGATTTTTCCTATCCTTGTTCAATCTAAATGGCTCTCTGTGGACTCTCTGAATGTCACTGTCTAGGTCCTTTTCGTCCATTTCGGGAGCGTATTGTTTCAACAGGGCTATCACAAACAACTTTATGTCTTGAACTTCTTGAGCTTCTGGAACATTCAGTATTCGTAAATTGTTTCTTCTCGAATTGTTTTCTAAGATTTCAATTTTTTCGCGCAGTTCTTTCTCGGAGGCTGATGCTCTATCGTTACTACTCTGGCACAGTCTCACTTCCTCCTTAATTTGTTCCAGTGTCGTTTCTACCGTCACAACCCTTTCCAATAGTGCATTAAATTTGCCCTCTAATATTTCACAAGTAGCCTGAATTTTCTGTTGGTTTTTTTCTGATTTAGCAAAACCTATTTTCATCTCGTTTAATAGTGTTGCCACTAGACCTCCAATATCGCCCCCCATATCCTGAGTCGTAGAGCGCTCTTTATCTAGTACTGGTGACGGTATACTAGGATCAGGTATTGGCAAGGGTGTATGGCTCTCTATCAGGGGGGACTGAGTTGCCTGGGTTATTGTATGGCAATCACCGTCTGTCTCGACCTCCTCTAACGATAGTGCTTGGTATTTATTGGAAGACTCCATTGAGGACAAAAGATGAGATGAAACCACTGGGGAAATTCCCTTTGATGGCAAAATTTCTGGAGTCAATTTTGGGTCGCCTTGTAATCTGAAGAAAGAGCGCAATGAAGGTGTAGTTTTGACGAGAGGGGCCTTCTTCAATTGCTCTTTTGTTGCTGTTTTTGCGGCCCTTGTAGAGACTACAGCTGCTTTGAATCCTAAGTTTTGACCCCCTTGAACCCTTTGGCTTTTATTAGTTTGTTTAATAGGGCGCTTTGGAACTAGAGTTATTAAATCCCATCCGTCTTCCGTTTTTATTGTAGAGAAGGGGGAGGGGTTCTCCTCCAAAACTGGTGAAATCCCCCCCTTTAATGCTGGGGATAGAACAGAATCCCTATGGCTAGTATCGCCTTCGGGTAGGTTCGTAAGATCTAGAGTTACAGACTCTTTAACGCCTAAGGGGTTTACGTTTGGATTAGTGTCTAAGATATTATTCTTATCCTGTGATGACACTAGAACTGGTTTGGGCTGAAAAGGACCCCTCTTATTGCTACGACCCTTCTTCCTTGATGAATTCATGCAGACAGACCCTTCTAATTTAGTTACAGAGAGATGTAGGCACTGAGTATAATCTGTATAATCTGTATAGTCTGTAGCGTGAGGGATTAAATCTGTATGGTTTGAAGGCCTAAAGGATTCTGGACTCTGGGTATGCCTCGGACTTCTTATATAGTGATGTCTAGGAGCTTCGTGTAATTTGCAGGTGGGGCCTCTGAATATTTGCTTAGATATCAGAACTTGCGATTGATGGTAAAATCTCGCAGCTTTAAGCCAGCAGTTCCTATTAATTAATTGATTATTCATGCAGGAACCCCCTCCTTTTGCACCCCTTAATGTCTCAATCAGCAAAGGGCTACCTCTCCTCGATGCCCCTGCGTGTAATCTTGACCCCCTAAGAAGTCCGGGGTTTTGTAATAGATAGAGTCTCTAAAGGGAGATGGGCCCTTTAAAAAGAAAAAAAAAAAAAAAACCCCTTTGCGTACACCCCAGAGCCCCCACTTGCCTGCACCCAAGGGGAAACCGGCAGATACGGAGGTAGCTTGAACTCACAATTGTCCAGCAGACAAGCCCTCTGATCAGGAACTACTACTCCACTCGATCCCCTATGCGAGCTCGGCGCTCTGCCCAGCTGCCGCGCTCTATCTCCGAATCCGGCTCTCTCTTCCCCGTCGGCGCCGTTCAGAGACGCCGGATTCACCATTCAAACGCGCCGATCCAAGCCCCCAAAACCTCGCAGGAAGCACGGAAAGCAGAAGAAAGCACACGGAATCCAGCACGCGTGAGCCATCAGCAAGAAATAAAGGTAATTGCCATCGGTCTAGCGGAGCTCACGGCCAGAGCTTCAGCCGGCCGCCATGTTCTCCCCCCAACATTCCATTTTGTTTCTTGCCCTCACATAGTCAATGGACGAGCGATGACCCCGGCAGAATCACCTCATTAAGGACACGTAAGCTCAAACCCCGAGAAAAACTGACGCTGCGTGACTAGGCAGAATCAAGCTGCCTCCCCTGCCTGAGGCCAATCCTGCTATACTGGTTCTCGTGTCCATTGTCCTGATTGAGAGGCCGAATACGGTAGCCATGCCCGTTTACGATCCATAAACACCTCTTATCCTACTTTTCTATCCCTTGCACCTGGCTCTGCTCCTCTCCTTCTGGGCTTTTACAATGGGGAGGATACGATTTTTATGATGGGGAGGATCGGGCAAAGAATGGAAAACTGACAAGGAGACTTGATCGAATACCGAAAACCTACGACTAATTATTGTTTGATGTATGTTTATTGTCTGTTTTGGATACCGGGTTGGGCATGAGAAATATTCGTGTAATGTTGCCTAAAGACATATTTCGTGTATTTAAGGAGCAACCCACTTCTTGCAATTGGAACAGTCTCGTAGATTCTGCCTCTGTGTGGTTCCTATGACTTCTGTGTCCCTGCAGTAAATAAACCTTGGTCTTTGACGCCACCATCGAGAAGCCCGTGTCTCTGTTAATTTGTGCACCAAGGCAGGAAGGAACTCAGGGGTCTTTGGGTGTTGTTTCCCTGACACCTCTGGACTCTTAAAAAGTCCAGAACCTCAGTAGGCTGCCAACATCTTTCTCAGGTCAGTTACCTCTCACATGCATGCGAGTGCTTCATCCATGAGCTCGTCAGCTCAATGACTCATGGGAGTACTTTTAAACAGGAATAGGGGTGGGAGCACACCGCTTCAACTCCCAGTAAGGTTCGCCCCTGGCATTGTGGTAAATGCAGTTTTAGTTACTTGCTTTCTTCAAGAGTGTTTGAGTGTTTTGCCACAGTTGGCGCAGATAGTGCTGATCTCTAGACACGTGTTTCTGGTTCTTTAACCGTCATCAGTAGAGATTACAGTTTTTCAAATGCGGGGTTTGCTGAGTATGCTGCCAACATCTTTCTCAGATCAGGTACCTCTCACAGGAATGCGGGTGCTTCATCAATGAGCTTGTAAGCTCAGTGACTCACAGGGGTACTATTTAACAGGAACAGGGGTGGGAGCACACCGCTTCACCTCCCAGCATGGTTTCCCACTGGCATTGTGGTAAATGCAGTTTCAGTTACTTGCTTCCCTCAAGAGTGTTCGAGTGTTATGCCACAGTTGGCTCAGATAGCACTGATCTCTAGACAAGTGTTTCTGGTTCGTTAATCTTCATCAGTTGAGATTACAGTCTTTGAAATTTGAGGTTTGCTGAGTAGGCTGCCAACATCTTTCTCAGGTCAGGTACCTCTCAAAGACATGCGGGTGCTTCATCCACGAGCCCGTCAGTTCAATGACTCACGGGAGAACTATTAGGCAGGAACAGGGGTGGGAGCACACCTCTTCACCTCCCAGCAAGGTTCGCCCCTGGTACTGTGGTAAATGCAGTTTCAGTTACTTGCTTGCTTCAGGAGTGTTCGAGTGTTTTGCGACAGTTGGCGCAGATAGTGCAGATCTCTAGACAAGTGTTTCTGGGTCTTTAACCGTCATCAGTAGAGATTACAGTCTTTCAAATTTGGGGTTTGCTGAGTAGGCTGCCAACATCTTTCTCAGGTCAGGTACCTCTCACAGGCATGCGGGTGCTTCATCCACGAGCTCGTCAGCTGAATGACTCACGGGAGTACTATTAGACAGGAACAGGGATGGCAGCACACCGCTTGACCTCCCAGCAAGGTTCGCCCCTGGCATTGTGGTAAATGCAGTTTCAGTTACTTGCTTCCTTCAAGGGTGTTCGAGTGTTTTGCCACAGTTGGCGCAGATAGTGCTGATCTCTAGACAAGTGTTTCTGGGTCTTTAACTGTCATCAGTAGAGATTACAGTCTTTCAAATTTGGGGTTTGCTGAGTAGGCTTCCAACATCTTTCTCAGGTCTGGTACCTCTCACAGGCATGCGGGTGCTTCATCAACGAGCTCATCAGCTCAATGACTCACAAGAGTACTATTAAACAAGAACAGGGGTGGGAGCACACCGCTTCACCTCCCAGCAAGGTTCACCCCTGGCATTGTGGCAAATGCAGTTTCGGTTACTTGCTTGCTTCAAGACTGTTCAAGTGTTTCGCCACAGTTGGCGTAGATAGTGCTGATCTCTAGACAAGTGTTTCTGGTTCTTTAACCGTCATCAGTTGAGATTACAGTCTTTGAAATTTGAGGTTTGATGAGCAGGCTGCCAACATCTTTCTCAGGTCAGGTACCTCTCAAAGGCATGCGGGTGCTTCATCCACGAGCTCGTCAGCTCAATGACTCACGAGAGTACTTTTAAACAGGAACAGGGGTGGGAGCACACCGCTTCACCTCCCAGCAAGGTTCGCCACTGGAATTGTGGTAAATGCAGTTTCAGTTACTTGCTTGCTTAAAGAGTGTTCAAGTGTTTCGCCACGGTTGGCGCAGACAGTGCTGATCTCTAGACAAATGTTTCTGGTTCTTTAACCATCATCAGTTGAGATTACAGTCTTTGAAATTTCAGGTTTACTGAGTAGGCTGCAAACATCTTTCTCAGGTCAGGTACCTCTCACAAGCATGCGGGTGCTTCATCAATGAGCTTGTCAGCTCAGTGACTCACAGGAGTACTATTAAACAGGAACAGGGGTGAGAGCACACCACTTCATCTCCCAGCAAGGTTCGCCCCTGGTATTGTGGTCAATGCAGTTTCAGTTACTTGCTTGCTTCCAGAGTGTTGAAGTGTTTCGCCACAGTTAGTGCAGATAGTGCTGCTCTCTAGACACGTGTTTCTGGTTCTTTAACCGTCATCAGTAGAGATTACAGTCTTTCAAATGTGGGGTTTGCTTAGTAGGCTGCCAACATCTTTCTCAGGTGAGGTACCTCTCACAGGCATGCAGGTGCTTCATCCACTAGCTCGTCAGCTCAATTACTCACTGGAGTACTATTAAGCAGAAACAGGGGTGGGAGCATACCGATTCACCTCCCAGCAAGGTTCGCCCCTGGAATTGTGGTAAATGCAGTTTCAGTTACTTGGTTGCTTCAAGAGTGTCAGAGTGTTTCGCCACAGTTGGCGCAAATTGTGCTAAATGCAGTTTCAGTTACTTGGTTGCTTCAAGAGTGTTAGAGTGTTTCGCCACAGTTGGCGCAGATAGTGCTGATCTCTAGACACGTGCTTCTGGTTCTTTAACCGTCATCAGTAGAGATTACAGTCTTTTAAATGTGGGGTTTGCTGAGTAGGCTGCCAACATCTTTCTCAGGTCAGGTACCTCTCACAGGCATGCGGGTTCTTCATCCACGAGCTTGTCAGCTCAATGACTCACGGGAGTACTAGTAAACAGGAACAGGGGTGGTAACACACCGCTTGACCTCCCAGCAAGGTTCACCCCTGGCATTGTGGTAAATGCAGTTTCAGTTACTTGCTTGCTTCAAGAGTGTTCGAGTGTTTCACCACAGTTGGCGCAGATAGTGCTGATCTCGAGACACATGTTTCTGGTTCTTTAATTGTCATCAGTAGAGATTACAGTCTTTCAAATTTGGGTTTGCTGAGTATGCTGCCAACATCTTTCTCAGGTCAGGTATCTCTCACAGGCATGCGTGAGCTTCATCCACGAGCTCGTCAGCTCAATGACTCACGGGAGTACTATTAAACAGGAACAGGGATGGCAACACACCGCTTAACCTCCCAGCAAGGTTCGCCCCTGGCATTGTGGTAAATGCAGTTTCAGTTACTTGGTTGCTTCAAGAGTGTTAGAGTGTTTAGCCACAGTTGGCGCAGATAGTGCTGATCTCTAGACACCTGTTTCTGGTTCTTTAACCGTCATCAGTAGAGATTACAGTCTTTCAAATTTGAGGTTTGCTGAATAGGCTGCCAACATCTTTGTGAGGTCAGGTACCTCTCACAGGCATGCGGGTGCTTCATCCGTGAGCTTGTCAGCTCAATGACTCATGGGAGTACTATTAAACAGGAACAGGGGTGGGAGCACACCGCTTCACCTCCCAGCAAGGTTCGCCCCTGGCATTGTGGTAAATGCACTTTCAGTTACTTGCTTGCTTCAAGAGTGTTCGAGTGTTTCGCCACAGTTGGCGCAGATAGTGCTGATCTCTAGACACGTGTTTCTGGTTCTTTAACCGTCATCAGTAGAGATTACAGTCTTTCAAATGTGGGGTTTGCTGAGTGTGCTGCCAACATCTTTCTCAGATCAGGTACCTCTCACAGGCATGTGGGTGCTTCATCAATGAGCTTGTCAGCTCAATGACTCACAGGAGTACTATTAAACAGGAACAGGGGTGGGAGCACACCGCTTCACCTCCCAGCAAGGTTCGCCCCTGGCATTGTGGTAAATGTAGTTTCTGTTAGTTGCTTGCTTAAAGAGTGTTCGAGTGTTTCGCCACAGTTGGCGCTGATAGTGCTGATCTCTAGACACGTGTTTCTGGTTCTTTAACCGTCATCAGTAGAGATTACAGTTTTTCAAATGCGGGGTTTGCTGAGTAGGCTGCCAACATCTTTCTCAGATCAGGTACCTCTCACAGGAATGCGGGTGCTTCATCAATGAGCTTGTAAGCTCAGTGACTCACAGGGGTACTATTTTACAGGAACAGGGGTGGGAGCACACCGCTCCACCTCCCAGCAAGGTTTGCCACTGGCATTGTGGTAAATGCAGTTTCAGTTACTTGCTTCCCTCAAGAGTGTTCGAGTGTTACGCCACAGTTGGCTCTGATAGCACTGATCTCTAGACAAGTGTTTCTGGTTCGTTAACCGTCATCAGTTGAGATTACAGTCTTTGAAATTTGAGGTTTGCTGAGTAGGCTGCCAACATCTTTCTCAGGTCAGGTACCTCTCAAAGACATGCGGGTGCTTCATCCACGAGCCCGTCAGTTCAATGACTCACGGGAGAACTATTAGGCAGGAACAGGGGTGGGAGCACACCTCTTCACCTCCCAGCAAGGTTCGCCCCTGGTACTGTGGTAAATGCAGTTTCAGTTACTTGCTTGCTTCAGGAGTGTTCGAGTGTTTTGCGACAGTTGGCGCAGACAGTGCTGATCTCTAGACAAGTGTTTCTGGGTCTTTAACCGTCATCAGTAGAGATTACAGTCTTTCAAATTTGGGGTTTGCTGAGGAGGCTGCCAACATCTTTCTCAGGTCTGGTACCTCTCACAGGCATGCGGGTGCTTCATCAACGAGCTCGTCAGCTCAATGACTCACAAGAGTACCATTAAACAGGAACAGGGGTGGGAGCACACCGTTTCACCTCCCAGCAAGGTTTGCCCCTGGCATTGTGGCAAATGCAGTTTCGGTTACTTGCTTGCTTCAAGACTGTTCAAGTGTTTCGCCACAGTTGGCGTAGATAGTGCTGATCTCTAGACAAGTGTTTCTGGTTCTTTAACCTTCATCAGTTGAGATTACAGTCTTTGAAATTTGAGGTTTGCTGAGCAGGCTGCCAACATCTTTCTCAGGTCAGGTACCTCTCAAAGGCATGCGGGTGCTTCATCCACGAGCTCATCAGCTCAATGACTCACGAGAGTACTTTTAAACAGGAACAGGGGTGGGAGCACACCGCTTCACCTCCCAGCAAGGTTCGCCCCTGGAATTGTGGTAAATGCAGTTTCGGTTACTTGCTTGCTTAAAGAGTGTTCAAGTGTTTCGCCACGGTTGGTGCAGACAGTGCTGATCTCTAGACAAGTGTTTCTGGTTCTTTAACCATCATCAGTTGAGATTACAGTCTTTGAAATTTCAGGTTTGCTGAGTAGGCTGCAAACATCTTTCTCAGGTCAGGTACCTCTCACAAGCATGAAGGTGCTTCATCAATGAGCTCGTCAGCTCAGTGACTCACAGGAGTACTATTAAACAGGAACAGGGGTGAGAGCACACCACTTCATCTTCTAGCAAGGTTCGCCCCTGGTATTGTGGTAAATGCAGTTTCAGTTACTTGCTTGCTTCCAGAGTGTTCGAGTATTTCGCCACAGTTAGCGCAGATAGTGCTGATCTCTAGACACGTGTTTCTGGTTCTTTAACCGTCATCAGTAGAGATTACAGTCTTTCAAATGTGGGGTTTGCTTAGTAGGCTGCCAACATCTTTCTCAGGTCAGGTACCTCTCACAGGCATGCGGGTGCTTCATCCACTAGCTCGTCAGCTCAATGACTCACTGGAGTACTAATAAGCAGAAACAGGGGTGGGAGCATACCGATTCACCTCCCAGCAAGGTTCGCCCCTGGAATTGTGGTAAATGCAGTTTCAGTTACTTGGTTGCTTCAAGAGTGTTAGAGTGTTTCGCCACAGTTGGCGCAAATTGTGGTAAATGCAGTTTCAGTTACTTGGTTGCTTCAAGAGTGTTAGAGTGTTTCGCCACAGTTGGCGCAGATAGTGCTGATCTCTAGACACCTGTTTCTGGTTCTTTAACCGTCATCAGTAGAGATTACAGTCTTTCAAATGTGGGGTTTGCTGAGTAGGCTGCCAACATCTTTCTCAGGTCAGGTACCTCTCACAGGCATGCGGGTGCTTCATCCACGAGCTTGTCAGCTCAATGACTCACGGGAGTACTAGTAAACAGGAACAGGGGTGGTAACACACCGCTTGACCTCCCAGCAAGGTTCACCCCTGGCATTGTGGTAAATGCAGTTTCAGTTACTTGCTTGCTTCAAGAGTGTTCGAGTGTTTCACCACAGTTGGCGCAGATAGTGCTGATCTCGAGACACATGTTTCTGGTTCTTTAACTGTCATCAGTAGAGATTACAGTCTTTCAAATTTGGGGTTTGCAGAGTAGGCTGCCAACATCTTTCTCAGGTCAGGTACCTCTCACAGGCATGCGTGAGCTTCATCCACGAGCTCGTCAGCTCAATGACTCACAGGAGTACTATTAAACAGGAACAGGGATGGCAGCACACCGCTTGACCTCCCAGCAAGGTTCGCCCCTGGCATTGTGATAAATGCAGTTTCAGTTACTTGCTTGCTTCAAGGGTGTTCGAGTGTTTCACCACAGTTGGCGCAGATATTGCTGATCTCTAGACACGTGTTTCTGGTTCTTTAACTGTCATCAGTAGAGATTACAGTCTTTCAAATTTGAGGTTTGCTGAATAGGCTGCCAACATCTTTGTGAGGTCAGGTACCTCTCACAGGCATGCGGGTGCTTCATCCGTGAGCTTGTCAGCTCAATGACTCTCGGGAGTACTATTAAACAGGAACAGGTGTGGGAGCACACCGCTTCACCTCCCAGCAAGGTTCGCCCCTGGCATTGTGGTAAATGCACTTTCAGTTACTTGCTTGCTTCAAGAGTGTTCGAGTGTTTCGCCACAGTTGGCGCAGATAGTGCTGATCTCTAGACACGTGTTTCTGGTTCTTTAACCATCATCAGTAGAGATTACAGTCTTTCAAATGTGGGGTTTGCTTAGTAGGCTGCCAACATCTTTGTCAGGTCAGGTATCTCTCACAGGCACGCGGGTGCTTCATCCTCAAGCTCGTCAGCTCAATGACTTACGGGAGTACTATTAAGCAGGAACAGGCGTGGGAGCACACCGCTTCACTTCCCAGCATGGTTCGCCCCGGTATTGTGGTAAGTGCAGTTTCAGTTACCTGCTTGCTTCAAGAGTGTTCGAGTGTTTTGCCACAGTTGGCGCCGCTGGTGCAGATCTCTAGACAAGTGTTTTTCATTCTATAACCGTCATCAGTCAGAGATTACAGTCTTTCAAATGTGGGGTTTGCTGAGTATGCTGCCAACATCTTTCTCAGGTCAGGTACCTTCACAGGCATGTGGGTGCTTCATCAATGTGCTTGTCGGCTCAATCACTCACAGGAGTACTATTAAACAGGAACATGGGTGTGAGCAGATTGCTTCACCTCCCAGCAAGGTTTGCCCCAGGCATTGTGGTAAATGCAGTTTCTGTTACTTGCTTGCTTAAAGAGTGTTTGAGTGTTTCGCCACAGTTAGCGCAGATAGTGCTGATCTCTAGACACATGTTTCTGGTTCTTTAACCGTCATCAGTAGAGATTACAGTCTTTCAAATGTGGGGTTTGCTTAGTAGGCTGCCAACATCTTTCTCAGGTGAGGTACCTCTCACAAGCATGCGGGTGCTTCATCCACGAGCTCGTCAGCTCACTGACTCCCGGGAGTACTATTAAGCAGGAACAGGGGTGGGAGCACACCGCTTCACCTCCCAGCAAGGTTCGCCCCTGGCATTGTTGTAAATGCAGTTTTAGTTACTTGCTTGCTTCAAGATTGTTCGAGTGTTTCGCCACAGTTGGCGCAGATAGTGGTGATCTCTAGACACGTGTTTCTGGTTCTTTAACAGTCATCAGTAGAGATTACAGTCTTTCAAATGTGGGGTTTGCTGAGTAGGCTGCCAACATCTTTCTCAGGTCATTTACCTCTCACGGGCATGCGGGTGCTTCATCCAGCTGCTCGTCAGCTCAGTGACTCACAGGAGTACTATTAAACAGGAACAGGGGTGAGAGCACACCACTTCATCTCCGGGCAAGGTTCGCCCCTGGTATTGTGGTAAATGCAGTTTCAGTTACTTGCTTGCTTCAAGAGTGTTCAAGTGTTTCGCCACAGTTGATGCAGATAGTGCTGCTCTCTGGATACGTGTTTCTGGTTCTTTAACCGTCATCAGTAAAGATTACAGTCTTTCAAATTTGAGGGTTGCTGAGTTGGCTGCCAACATCTTTCTCAGGTCAGGTACCTCTCACAGGCATGCGGGTGCTTCATCCACTAGCTCTTCAGCTCAATGACTCACTGGAGTACTATTAAGCAGAAACAGGGGTGGGAGCACACCGCTTCACCTCCCAGCAAGGTTCGCCCTGGTATTGTGGTAAATGCAGTTTCAGTTACCTGCTTGCTTCAAGAGTGTTGTAGTGATTTGCCACAGTTGGCGCAGATGGTGCAGATCTCTAGACAAGTGTTTTTTTTTCTTTAACCGTCATCAGTAGAGATTACAGTCTTTCAAATTTGGGGTTTGCTGAGTAGGCTGCCAACATCTCTCTCAGGTCTAGTACCTCTCACAGGCATGCGGGTGCTTCATCCACGAGCTCGTCAGCTCAATGACTCACGAGTACTATTAAACAGGAACAGGGGTGTGAGCACACCGCTTCACATCCCAGCAAGGTTCGCCCCTGGAATTGTGGTAAATGCAGTTTCGGTTACTTGCTTGCTTTAAGGGTGTTCAAGTGTTTCGCCACAGTTGGCGCAGATAGTGCTGATCTCTAGACAAGTGTTTGTGGTTCTTTAACCATCATCAGTTGAGATTACAGTCTTTGAAATTTGAGGTTTGCTGAGTAGGCTGCCAACATCTTTCTCAGGTCAGGTACCTCTCACAGGGATGCGGGTGCTTCATCAATGAGCTCGTCAGCTCAATGACTCACGGGAGTACTTTTAAGAAGGACTAAGCGTGGGAGCACACCGCTTCACCTTCCAGCAAGGTTCGCCCCTGGCATTGTGGTTAATGCAGTTTCAGTTACTTGCTTGCTTCAAGAGTGTTGGGGTATTTCGCCAGAGTTGGCGCAGATAGTGCTCATCTCTAGACACATGTTTCTGGTTCCTTAACCGTCATCAGTAGAGATTACAGTCTTTCAAATGTGGGGTTTGCTGAGCAGACTGCCAACATCTTACTCAGGTCATTTACCTCTCACAGGCATGCGGGTGCTTCATCCACCTGCTCGTCAGCTCAGTGACTCACAGGAGTACTATTAAACAGGAACAGGGGTGAGAGCACACCACTTCATCTCCCAGCAAGGTTCGCCCCTAGTATTGTGATAAATGCAGTTTCAGTTACTTGCTTGCTTCAAGAGTGTTCGACTGTTTCGCCACAGTTGGTGCAGATAGTGCTGATCTCTAGACACATGTTTCTCGTTCTTTAACAGTCTTCAGTAGAGATTACAGTATTTCAATTTTGGTGTTTGCTGAGTAGGCTGCCAACATCTTTTTCAGGTCAGGTACCTCTAACAGACATGCGGGTGCTTTATCAACGAGCTCGTCAGCTCAATGACTCACATGAGTGCTATTAAACATTAACAGGGGTGGGAGCACACCACTTCACCTCCGAGCCCCTGGCATTGTGGTAAATGCAGTTTCAGTTACTTGCTTGCTTTAAGAGTGTTCGAATGTTTCGCCACAGTTGGCGCAGATAATGCTGATCTCTAGACACGTGGTTCTGGTTCTTTAACCGTCATCAGTAGAGGTTACAGTCTTTCAAATGTGGGGTTTGCTGAATATGCTGCCAACATCTTTCTCAGGTCAGGTACCTCTCACAGGCATGTGGGTGCTTCATCAATGAGCTTGTCAGCTCAATGACTCACAGGAGTACTATTAAACAGGAACAGGGGTGTGAGCACACCGCTTCACCTCCCAGCAAGGTTCGCCCCAGGCATTGTGGCAAATGCAGTTTCGGTTACTTGCTTGCTTCAAGACTGTTCGAGTGTTTCGCCACAGTTGGCGTAGAAAGTGCTGATCCCTAGACAAGTGTTTCTGGTTCTTTAACCGTCATCAGTTGAGATTACAGTCTTTGAAATTTGAGGTTTGCTGAGCAGACTGCCAACATCTTTCTCAGGTCAGGTACCTCTCACAGGCATGCGGGTGCTTCATCCACGAGCTCGTCAGCTCAATGACTCACGAGAGTACTATTAAACAGGAACAGGGGTGGGACACACTGCTTCACCTCCCAGCAAGGTTCGCCCCTGGAATTGTGGTAAATGCAGTTTCGGTGCTTGCTTTAAGAGTGTTCAAGTGTTTCGCCACAGTTGGCGCAGATAGTGCTGATCTCTAGAGAAGTGTTTGTGGTTCTTTAACCATCATCAGTTGAGATTACAGTCTTTGAAATTTGAGGTTTGCTGAGTAGGCTGCCAACATCTTTCTCAGGTCAGGTACCTCTCACAGGGATGCGGGTGCTTCATCAATGAGCTCGTCAGCTCAATGACTCACGGGAGTACTTTTAAGAAGGACTAAGCGTGGGAGCACACCGCTTCACCTTCCAGCAAGGCCCCTGGCATTGTGGTTAATGCAGTTTCAGTTACTTGCTTGCTTCAAGAGTGTTGGGGTATTTCGCCAGAGTTGGCGCAGATAGTGCTCATCTCTAGACACATGTTTCTGGTTCCTTAACCGTCATCAGTAGAGATTACAGTCTTTCAAATGTGGGGTTTGCTGAGTAGACTGCCAACATCTTACTCAGGTCATTTACCTCTCACAGGCATGCGGGTGCTTCATCCACCTGCTCGTCAGCTCAGTGACTCACAGGAGTACTATTAAACAGGAACAGGGGTGAGAGCACACCACTTCATCTCCCAGCAAGGTTCGCCCCTAGTATTGTGATAAATGCAGTTTCAGTTACTTGCTTGCTTCAAGAGTGTTCGACTGTTTCGCCACAGTTGGTGCAGATAGTGCTGATCTCTAGACACATGTTTCTCGTTCTTTAACAGTCTTCAGTAGAGATTACAGTATTTCAATTTTGGTGTTTGCTGAGTAGGCTGCCAACATCTTTTTCAGGTCAGGTACCTCTAACAGACATGCGGGTGCTTTATCAACGAGCTCGTCAGCTCAATGACTCACATGAGTGCTATTAAACATTAACAGGGGTGGGAGCACACCACTTCACCTCCAAGCCCCTGGCATTGTGGTAAATGCAGTTTCAGTTACTTGCTTGCTTTAAGAGTGTTCGAATGTTTCGCCACAGTTGGCGCAGATAATGCTGATCTCTAGACACGTGGTTCTGGTTCTTTAACCGTCATCAGTAGAGGTTACAGTCTTTCAAATGTGGGGTTTGCTGAATATGCTGCCAACATCTTTCTCAGGTCAGGTACCTCTCACAGGCATGTGGGTGCTTCATCAATGAGCTTGTCAGCTCAATGACTCACAGGAGTACTATTAAACAGGAACAGGGGTGTGAGCACACCGCTTCACCTCCCAGCAAGGTTCGCCCCTGGCATTGTGGCAAATGCAGTTTCGGTTACTTACTTGCTTCAAGACTGTTCGAGTGTTTCGCCACAGTTGGCGTAGAAAGTGCTGATCCCTAGACAAGTGTTTCTGGTTCTTTAACCGTCATCAGTTGAGATTACAGTCTTTGAAATTTGAGGTTTGCTGAGCAGACTGCCAACATCTTTCTCAGGTCAGGTACCTCTCACAGGCATGCGGGTGCTTCATCCACGAGCTCGTCAGCTCAATGACTCACGAGAGTACTATTAAACAGGAACAGGGGTGGGACACACTGCTTCACCTCCCAGCAAGGTTCGCCCCTGGAATTGTGGTAAATGCAGTTTCGGTTACTTGCTTGCTTCAAGAGTGTTCGAGTGTTTCGCCACAGTTGGCGCAGATAATGCTGATCTCTAGACACGTGTTTCTGGTTCTTTAACCGTGATCAGTAGAGATTACAGTTTTTCAAATGTAGGGTTTGCTGAGTAAGCTGCCAACATCTTTCTCAGGTCAGGTACCTCTCACAGGCATGCGGGTGCTTCATCAATGAGCTCGTCAGCTCAGTGACTCACAGGGGTACTATTAAACAGGAACAGGGGTGGGAGCACACCGCTTCACCTCCCAGCAAGGTTTGCCACTGGCATTGTGGTAAATGTAGTTTCAGTTACTTTCTTCCCTCAAGAGTGTTCGAGTGTTTCTCCACAGTTGGCTCAGATAGTACTGATCTCTAGACACGTGTTTCTGGTTCTTTAACCGTCATCAGTAGAGATTACAGTCTTTCAAATATGGGGTTTGCTGAGTAGGCTGCCAACATCTTTCTCAGGTCTGGGACCTCTCACAGGCATGCGGGTGCTTCATCAATGAGCTCGTCAGCTCAATGACTCACGTGAGTACTATTAAACAGGAAAAGGGCTGGGAGCACACCACTTCACCTCCGAGCCCCTGGCATTGTGGTAAATGCAGTTTCTGTTACTTGCTTGATTCAAGAGTGTTCGAATGTTTCGCCACAGTTTGCTGATCTCTAGACACATGGTTCTGGTTCTTTAACCGTCATCAGTAGAGATTACAGTCTTTCAAATGTGGGGTTTGCTGAGTATGCTGACAACATCTTTCTCAGGTCAGGTACCTCTCACAGGCATGCGGGTGCTTCATCCATGAGCTCGTCAGCTCAATGACACACGGGAGTACTATTAGGCAGGAACAGGTGTGGGAGCATACCGCTTCACATCCCAGCAAGGTTCGCCCCTAGTATTGTGGTAAATGCAGTTTCAGTTACTTGCTTCCTTCAAGAGTGTTCGAGTGTTTTGCCACAATTGGCGCAGATAGTGCTGATCTCTAAACAAGTGTTTCTGGGTCTTTAACCGTCATCAGTAGAGATTACAGTCTTTGAAATTTGGGGTTTGCTGAGTAGGCTGCCAACATCTTTCTCAGGTCTGGTACCTCTCACAGGCATGTGGGTGCTTTATCCACGAGCTCGTCAGCTCAATGACTCACGAGAGTACCATTAAACAGGAACAGGGGTGGGAGAACACCGCTTCACCTCCCAGCAAGGTTTGCCCCTGGTATTGTGGCAAATGCAGTTTCGGTTACTTGCTTGCTTCAAGACTGTTCGAGTGTTTCGCCACAGTTGGCGTAGAAAGTGCTGATCCCTAGACAAGTGTTTCTGGTTCTTTAACCGTCATCAGTTGAGATTACAGTCTTTGAAATTTGAGGTTTGCTTAGTAGGCTGCCAACATCTTTCTCAGGTCAGGTACATCTCACAGGCATGCGGGTGCTTCATCCACGAGCTCGTCAGCTCAATGATTAATGGGAGTACCATTAGGCAGGAACAGGGGTGGGAGCACACCGCTTCACCTCCCAGCAAGGTTCGCCCCTGGTATTGTGGTAAATGCAGTTTCAGTTACTTGCTTGCTTCAAGAGTGTTCGAGTGTTTTGCCACAGTTGGCGCAGATAGTGCTGATCTCTAGACAAGTGTTTCTGGGTCTTTAAGCATCATCAGTAGAGATTACAGTCTTTCAAATTTGGGGTTTGCTGAGTAGGCTGCCAACATCTTTCTCAGGTCTGGTACCTCTCACAGGCATGCGGGTGCTTCATCAACGAGCTCGTCAGCTCAATGACTCACAAGAGTACGATTAAACAGGAACAGGGGTGGGAGAACACCGCTTCACCTCCCAGCAAGGTTTGCCCCTGGCATTGTGGCAAATGCAGTTTCGGTTACTTGCATGCTTCAAGACTGTTTGAGTGTTTCGCCACAGTTGGCGTAGAAAGTGCTGATCCCTAGACAAGTGTTTCTGGTTCTTTAACCGTCATCAGTTGAGATTACAGTCTTTGAAATTTGAGGTTTGCTTAGTAGGCTGCCAACATCTTTCTCAGGTCAGGTACATCTCACAGGCATGCGGGTGCTTCATCCACGAGCTCGTCAGCTCAATGACTAACGGGAGTACTATTAGGCAGGAAAAGGGGTGGGAGCACACCGCTTCACCTCCCAGCAAGGTTCGCCCCTGGTATTGTGGTAAATGCAGTTTCAGTTACTTGCTTGCTTCAAGAGTGTTCGAGTGTTTTGCCACAGTTGGCGCAGATAGTGCTGATCTCTAGACAAGTGTTTCTGGGTCTTTAAGCATCATCAGTAGAGATTACAGTCTTTCAAAATTGAGGTTTGCTGAGCAGGCTGCCAACATCTTTCTCAGGTCAGGTACCTCTCACAGACATGTGGGTGCTTCATCCACGAGCTCGTCAGCTCAATGACTCACAAGAGTACTATTAAACAGGAACAGGGGTGGGACACACCGCTTCACCTCCCAGCAAGGTTCGCCCCTGGAATTTGGTAAATGCAGTTTTGGTTACTTGCTTGCTTCAAGAGTGTTCGAGTGTTTCGCCACAGTTGGCGCAGATAATGCTGATCTCTAGACACATGTTTCTGGTTCTTTAATCATCATCAGTAGAGATTACAGTCTTTGAAATTTGGGGTTTGCTGAGTAGGCTGCCAACATCTTTCTCAGGTCATGTACTTCTCACAGGCATGCGGGTGCTTCATCAATGAGCCCGTCAGCTCAGTGACTCACAGGGGTACTATTAAACAGGAACAGGGGTGGGAGCACACCGCTTCACCTCCCAGCAAGGTTTGCCACTGGCATTGTGGTAAATGCAGTTTCAGTTACTTTCTTCCCTCAAGAGTGTTCGAGTGTTTCGCCACAGTTGGCTCAGATAGTACTGATCTCTAGACACGTGTTTCTGGTTCTTTAACCGTCATCAGTAGAGATTACAGTCTTTCAAATATGGGGTTTGCTTAGTAGGCTGCCAACATCTTTCTCAGGTCAGGTATCTCTCACAGACATGCGGGTGCTTCATCCTCAAGCTCGTCAGCTCAATGACTCACGGGAGTACTATTAAGCAGGAACAGGCTTGGGAGCACACCTCTTCACCTCCCAGCAAGGTTCGCCCTGGTATTGTGGTAAATGCAGTTTCAGTTACCTGCTTGCTTCAAGAGTGTTTGAGTGTTTTGCCACAGTTGGCGCCGATGGTGCTGATCTCTAGACAAGTGTTTTTCATTCTTTAACCGTCATCAGTTAGAGATTACAGTCTTTCAAATTTGGGGTTTGCTGAGTAGGCTGCCAACATCTTTCTCAGGTCTGGGACCTCTCACAGGCATGCGGGTGCTTCATCAATGAGCTCGTCAGCTCAATGACTCACGTGAGTACTATTAAACAGGAAAAGGGCTGGGAGCACACCACTTCACCTCCGAGCCCCTGGCATTGTGGTAAATGCAGTTTCTGTTACTTGCTTGATTCAAGAGTGTTCGAATGTTTCGCCACAGTTTGCTGATCTCTAGACACATGGTTCTGGTTCTTTAACCGTCATCAGTAGAGATTACAGTCTTTCAAATGTGGGGTTTGCTGAGCATGCTGCCAACATCTTTCTCAGGTCAGGTACCTCTCACAGGCATGCGGGTGCTTCATCCATGAGCTCGTCAGCTCAATGACACACAGGAGTACTATTAGGCAGGAACAGGTGTGGGAGCATACCGCTTCACCTCCCAGCAAGGTTCGTCCCTAGTATTGTGGTAAATGCAGTTTCAGTTACTTGCTTCCTTTAAGAGTGTTCGAGTGTTTTGCCACAGTTGGCACAGATAGTGCTGATCTCTAAACAAGTGTTTCTGGGTCTTTAACCGTCATCAGTAGAGATTACAGTCTTTGAAATTTGGGGTTTGCTGAGTAGGCTGCCAACATCTTTCTCAGGTCTGGTACCTCTCACAGGCATGTGGGTGCTTTATCCACGAGCTCGTCAGCTCAATGACTCACGAGAGTACCATTAAACAGGAACAGGGGTGGGAGCACACCGCTTCACCTCCCAGCAAGGTTTGCCCCTGGCATTGTGGCAAATGCAGTTTCGGTTACTTGCATGCTTCAAGACTGTTCGAGTGTTTCGCCACAGTTGGCGTAGAAAGTGCTGATCCCTAGACAAGTGTTTCTGGTTCTTTAACCATCATCAGTTGAGATTACAGTCTTTGAAATTTGAGGTTTGCTGAGCAGGCTGCCAACATCTTTCTCAGGTCAGGTACCTCTCACAGGCATGCGGGTGCTTCATCCAAGAGCTCGTCAGCTCAATGACTCACAAGAGTACTATTAAACAGGAACAGGGGTGGGACACACCGCTTCACCTCCCAGCAACGTTCGTCCCTGGAATTGTGGTAAATGCAGTTTTGGTTACTTGCTTGCTTCAAGAGTGTTCGAGTGTTTCGCCACAGTTGGCGCAGATAATGCTGATCTCTAGACACATGTTTCTGGTTCTTTAATCATCATCAGTAGAGATTACAGTCTTTGAAATTTGGGGTTTGCTGAGTAGGCTGCCAACATCTTTCTCAGGTCATGTACTTCTCACAGGCATGCGGGTGCTTCATCCACGAGCTCGTCAGCTCAATGACTCAGAGGAGTACTTTTAAGCAGGAAAAGGGGTGGGAGCACACCGCTTCACCTCCCAGCAAGGTTCGCCCCTGGCATTGTGGTAAATGCAGTTTTAGTTACTTGCTTGCTTCAAGAGTGTTCAAGTGTTTTGCCACAGTTGGCGCAGATAGTGCTGATCTCTAGACACGTGTTTCGGGTTTTTTAACCGTCATCAGTAGAGATTACAGTTTTTCAAATGTAGGGTTTGCTGAGTATGCTGCCTACATCTTTCTCAGGTCAGGTACCTCTCACAGGCATGCGGGTGCTTCATCAATGAGCCCGTCAGCTCAGTGACTCACAGGGGTACTATTAAACAGGAACAGGGGTGGGAGCACACCGCTTCACCTCCCAGCAAGGTTTGCCACTGGCATTGTGGTAAATGCAGTTTCAGTTACTTTCTTCCCTCAAGAGTGTTCGAGTGTTTCGCCACAGTTGGCTCAGCTAGTACTGATCTCTAGACACGTGTTTCTGGTTCTTTAACCGTCATCAGTAGAGATTACAGTCTTTCAAATATGGGGTTTGCTTAGTAGGCTGCCAACATCTTTCTCAGGTCAGGTATCTCTCACAGACATGCGGGTGCTTCATCCTCAAGCTCGTCAGCTCAATGACTCACGGGAGTACTATTAAGCAGGAACAGGCGTGGGAGCACACCTCTTCACCTCCCAGCAAGGTTCGCCCTGGTATTGTGGTAAATGCAGTTTCAGTTACCTGCTTGCTTCAAGAGTGTTTGAGTGTTTTGCCACAGTTGGCGCCGATGGTGCTGATCTCTAGACAAGTGTTTTTCATTCTTTAACCGTCATCAGTTAGAGATTACAGTCTTTCAAATTTGGGGTTTGCTGAGTAGGCTGCCAACATCTTTCTCAGGTCTGGGACCTCTCACAGGCATGCGGGTGCTTCATCAATGAGCTCGTCAGCTCAATGACTCACGTGAGTACTATTAAACAGGAAAAGGGCTCGGAGCACACCACTTCAGCTCCGAGCCCCTGGCATTGTGGTAAATGCAGTTTCTGTTACTTGCTTGATTCAAGAGTGTTCGAATGTTTCGCCACAGTTTGCTGATCTCTAGACACATGGTTCTGGTTCTTTAACCGTCATCAGTAGAGATTACAGTCTTTCAAATGTGGGGTTTGCTGAGCATGCTGCCAACATCTTTCTCAGGTCAGGTACCTCTCACAGGCATGCGGGTGCTTCATCCATGAGCTCGTCAGCTCAATGACACACGGGAGTACTATTAGGCAGGAACAGGTGTGGGAGCATACCGCTTCACCTCCCAGCAAGGTTCGCCCCTAGTATTGTGGCAAATGCAGTTTCGGTTACTTGCATGCTTCAAGACTGTTCGAGTGTTTCGCCACAGTTGGCGTAGAAAGTGCTGATCCCCAGACAAGTGTTTCTGGTTCTTTAACCGTCATCAGTTGAGATTACAGTCTTTGAACTTTGAGGTTTGCTGAGCAGGCTGCCAACACCTTTCTCAGGTCAGGTACCTCTCACAGGCATGCGGGTGCTTCATCCACGAGCTCGTCAGCTCAATGACTCACAAGAGTACTATTAAACAGGAACAGGGGTGGGACACACCGCTTCACCTCCCAGCAACGTTCGCCCCTGGAATTGTGGTAAATGCAGTTTTGGTTACTTGCTTGCTTCAAGAGTGTTCGAGTGTTTCGCCACAGTTGACGCAGATAATGCTGATCTCTAGACACATGTTTCTGGTTCTTTAATCATCATCAGTAGAGATTACAGTCTTTGAAATTTGGGGTTTGCTGAGTAGGCTGCCAACATCTTTCTCAGGTCAGGTACTTCTCACAGGCATGCGGGTGCTTCATCCACGAGCTCGTCAGCTCAATGACTCAGAGGAGTACTTTTAAGCAGGAAAAGGGGTGGGAGCACACCGCTTCACCTCCCAGCAAGGTTCGCCCCTGGCATTGTGGTAAATGCAGTTTTAGTTACTTGCTTGCTTCAAGAGTGTTCGAGTGTTTTGCCACAGTTGGCGCAGATAGTGCTGATCTCTAGACACGTGTTTCTGGTTTTTTAACCGTCATCAGTAGAGATTACAGTTTTTCAAATGTAGGGTTTGCTGAGTATGCTGCCTACATCTTTCTCAGGTCAGGTACCTCTCACAGGCATGCGGGTGCTTCATCAATGAGCCCGTCAGCTCAGTGACTCACTGGGGTACTATTAAACAGGAACAGGGGTGGGAGCACACCGCTTCACCTCCCAGCAAGGTTTGCCACTGGCATTGTGGTAAATGCAGTTTCAGTTACTTTCTTCCCTCAAGAGTGTTCGAGTGTTTCGCCACAGTTGGCTCAGATAGTACTGATCTCTAGACACGTGTTTCTGGTTCTTTAACCGTCATCAGTAGAGATTACAGTCTTTAACATATGGGGTTTGCTTAGTAGGCTGCCAACATCTTTCTCAGGTCAGGTATCTCTCACAGACATGCGGGTGCTTCATTCTCAAGCTCGTCAGCTCAATGACTCACGGGAGTACTATTAAGCACAAACAGGCGTGGGAGCACACCTCTTCACCTCCCAGCAAGGTTCGCCCTGGTATTGTGGTAAATGCAGTTTCAGTTACCTGCTTGCTTCAAGAGTGTTTGAGTGTTTTGCCACAGTTGGCGCCGATGGTGCTGATCTCTAGACAAGTGTTTTTCATTCTTTAACCGTCATCAGTTAGAGATTACAGTCTTTCAAATTTGGGGTTTGCTGAGTAGGCTGCCAACATCTTTCTCAGGTCTGGGACCTCTCACAGGCATGCCGGTGCTTCATCAATGAGCTCGTCAGCTCAATGACTCACGTGAGTACTATTAAACAGGAAAAGGGCTGGGAGCACACCACTTCACCTCCGAGCCCCTGGCATTGTGGTAAATGCAGTTTCTGTTACTTGCTTGATTCAAGAGTGTTCGAATGTTTCGACACAGTTTGCTGATCTCTAGACACATGGTTCTGGTTCTTTAACCGTCATCAGTAGAGATTACAGTCTTTCAAATATGGGGTTTGCTTAGTAGGCTGCCAACATCTTTCTCAGGTCAGGTACCTCTCACAGGCATGCGGGTGCTTCATCCATGAGCTCGTCAGCTCAATGACACATGGGAGTACTATTAGGCAGGAACAGGTGTGGGAGCATACCGCTTCACCTCCCAGCAAGGTTCGCCCCTAGTATTGTGGTAAATGCAGTTTCAGTTACTTGCTTCCTTCAAGAGTGTTCAAGTGTTTTGCCACAGTTGGCGCAGATAGTGCTGATCTCTAAACAAGTGTTTCTGGGTCTTTAACCGTCATCAGTAGAGATTACAGTCTTTGAAATTTGGGGTTTGCTGAGTAGGCTGCCAACATCTTTCTCAGGTCTGGTACCTCTCACAGGCATGTGGGTGCTTTATCCACAAGCTCGTCAGCTCAATGACTCACGAGAGTACCATTAAACAGGAACAGGGGTGGGAGAACACCGCTTCACCTCCCAGCAAGGTTTGCCCCTGGTATTGTGGCAAATGCAGTTTTGGTTACTTGCTTGCTTCAAGACTGTTCGAGTGTTTCGCCACAGTTGGCGTAGATAGTGCTGATCTCTAGACACGTGGTTCTGGTTCTTTATCTGTCATCAGTAGAGATTACAGTCTTTCAAATGTGGGGTTTTCTGAGTATGCTGCCAACATCCTTGTCAGGTCAGGTACCTCTCACAGGCATGTGGGTGCTTCATCAATGAGCTTGTCAGCTCAATGACTCACAGGAGTACTATTAAATAGGCACAGGGTTGTGAGCACACCGCTTCACCTCCCAGCAAGGTTCACCCCTGACATTGTGGAAAATGCAGTTTCTGTTACTTACTTGCTTAAAGAGTGTTCGAGTGTTTCGCCACAGTTAGCGCAGATAGTGCTGATCTCTAGACACGTGTTTCTGAGTCTTTAACCGTCATCAGTAGAGATTACAGTCTTTCAAATTTGGGGTTTGCAGAGTAGGCTGCCAACATCTTTCTCAGGTCTGGTACCTCTCACAGGCATGCGGGCGCTTCATCAACGAGCTCGTCAGCTCAATGACTCACAAGAGTACCATTAAACAGGAACAGGGGTGGGAGCACACCGCTTCACCTCCCAGCAAGGCTCGCCCCTGGAATTGTGGTAAATGCAGTTTCGGTTACTTGCTTGCTTAAAGAGTGTTCAAGTGTTTCGCCACAGTTGGCGCAGACAGTGCTGATCTCTAGACAAGTGTTTCTGGTTCTTTAACCATCATCAGTTGAGATTACAGTCTTTGAAATTTCAGGTTTGCTGAGTAGGCTGCAAACATCTTTCTCAGGTCAGGTACCTCTCACAGGCATGCGGGTGCTTCAAATGAGCTCGTCAGCTCAGTGACTCACAGGAGTACTATTAAACAGGAACAGGGGTGAGTGCACACCACTTCATCTCCCAGCAAGGTTCACCCCTGGTATTGTGGTAAATGCAGTTTCAGTTACTTGCTTGCTTCCAGAGTGTTCGAATGTGTTTCGCCACAGTTAGCGCAGATAGTGCTGATCTCTAGACACGTGTTTCTGGTTCTTTAACCATCATCAGTAGAGATTACAGTCTTTCAAATGTGGGGTTTGCTTAGTAGGCTGCCAACATCTTTCTCAGGTCAGGTACCTCTCACAGGCATGCGGGTGCTTCATCCACTAGCTCATCAGCTCAATGACTCACTGGAGTACTATTAAGCAGAAACAGGGGTGGGAGCATACCGATTCACCTCCCAGCAAGGATCGCCCCAGCAATTGTGGTAAATGCAGTTTCAGTTACTTGGTTGCTTCAAGAGTGTTAGAGTGTTTCGCCACAGTTGGCGTAAATTGTGGTAAATGCAGTTTCAGTTACTTGGTTGCTTCAAGAGTGTTAGAGTGTTTCGTCACAGTTGGCGCAGATAGTGCTGATCTCTAGACACGTGTTTCTGGTTCTTTAACCGTCATCAGTTGAGATTACAGTCTTTGAAATTTGAGGTTTGCTGAGCAGGCTGCCAACATCTTTCTCAGGTCAGGTACCTCTCAAAGGCATGCAGGTGCTTCATCCACGAGCTCGTCAGCTCAATGACTCACAAGAGTACTTTTAAACAGGAACAGGGGTGGGAGCACACCGCTTCACCTCCCAGCAAGGCTCGCCCCTGGAATTGTGGTAAATGCAGTTTCGGTTACTTGCTTGCTTAAAGAGTGTTCAAGTGTTTCGCCACAGTTGGCGCAGACAGTGCTGATCTCTAGACAAGTGTTTCTGGTTCTTTAACCATCATCAGTTGAGATTACAGTCTTTGAAATTTCAGGTTTGCTGAGTAGGCTGCAAACATCTTTCTCAGGTCAGGTACCTCTCACAGGCATGCGGGTGCTTCAAATGAGCTCGTCAGCTCAGTGACTCACAGGAGTACTATTAAACAGGAACAGGGGTGAGTGCACACCACTTCATCTCCCAGCAAGGTTCACCCCTGGTATTGTGGTAAATGCAGTTTCAGTTACTTGCTTGCTTCCAGAGTGTTCGAATGTGTTTCGCCACAGTTAGTGCAGATAGTGCTGATCTCTAGACACGTGTTTCTGGTTCTTTAACCATCATCAGTAGAGATTACAGTCTTTCAAATGTGGGGTTTGCTTAGTAGGCTGCCAACATCTTTCTCAGGTCAGGTACCTCTCACAGGCATGCGGGTGCTTCATCCACTAGCTCATCAGCTCAATGACTCACTGGAGTACTATTAAGCAGAAACAGGGGTGGGAGCATACCGATTCACCTACCAGCAAGGATCGCCCCAGCAATTGTGGTAAATGCAGTTTCAGTTACTTGGTTGCTTCAAGAGTGTTAGAGTGTTTCGCCACAGTTGGCGTAAATTGTGGTAAATGCAGTTTCAGTTACTTGGTTGCTTCAAGAGTGTTAGAGTGTTTCGCCACAGTTGGCGCAGATAGTGCTGATCTCTAGACACGTGTTTCTGGTTCTTTAACCGTCATCAGTAGAGATTACAGTCTTTCAAATGTGGGGTTTGCTGAGTAGGCTGCCAACATCTTTCTCAGGTCAGGTACCTCTCACAGGCATGCGGGTGCTTCATCCATGAGCTTGTCAGCTCAATGACTCACGGGAGTACTAGTAAACAGGAACAGGGGTGTGAGCACACAGCTTCACCTCCCAGCAAGGTTCGCCCCTGGCGTTGTGGCAAATGCAGTTTCGGTTACTTACTTGCTTCAAGAGTGTTCGAGTGTTTCGCCACAGTTGGCGCAGATAATGCTGATCTCTAGACACATGTTTCTGGTTCTTTAATCATCATCAGTAGAGATTACAGTCTTTGAAATTTGGGGTTTGCTGAGTAGGCTGCCAACATCTTTCTCAGGTCAGGTACTTCTCACAGGCATGCGGGTGCTTCATCCACGAGCTCGTCAGCTCAATGACTCACGGGAGTACTTTTAAGCAGAAAAAGGGGTGGGAGCACACCGCTTCACCTCCCAGCAAGGTTCGCCCCTGGCATTGTGGTAAATGCAGTTTTAGTTACTTGCTTGCTTCAAGAGTGTTCGAGTGTTTTGCCACAGTTGGCGCAGATAGTGCTGATCTCTAGACACGTGTTTCTGGTTCTTTAACGATCATCAGTAGAGATTACAGTTTTTCAAATGTAGGGTTTGCTGAGTATGCTGCCAACATCTTTCTCAGGTCAGGTACCTCTCACAGGCATGCGGGTGCTTCATCAATGAGCTCGTCAGCTCAGTGACTCACAGGGGTACTATTAAACAGGAACAGGGGTGGGAGTACACCGCTTCACCTCCCAGCAAGGTTTGCCACTGGCATTGTGCTAAATGCAGTTTCAGTTACTTTCTTCCCTCAAGAGTGTTCGAGTGTTTCGCCACAGTTGGCTCAGATAGTACTGATCTCTAGACACGTGTTTCTGGTTCTTTAACCGTCATCAGTAGAGATTACAGTACTTTCAAATATGGGGTTTGCTGCCAACATCTTTCTCAGGTCAGGTATCTCTCACAGGCATGCGGGTGCTTCATCCTCAAGCTCGTCAGCTCAATGACTCACGGGAGTACTATTAAGCAGGAACAGGCGTGGGAGCACACTGCTTCACCTCCCTGCAAGGTTCGCCCTGGTATTGTGGTAAATGCAGTTTCAGTTACCTGCTTGCTTCAAGAGTGTTTGAGTGTTTTGCCACAGTTGGCGCCGATGGTGCTGATCTCTAGACAAGTGTTTTTCATTCTTTAACCGTCATCAGTTAGAGATTACAGTCTTTCAAATTTGGGGTTTGCTGAGTAGGCTGCCAACATCTTTCTCAGGTCTGGGACCTCTCACAGGCATGCGGGTGCTTCATCAATGAGCTCGTCAGCTCAATGACTCACGTGAGTACTATTAAACAGGAAAAGGGCTCGGAGCACACCACTTCACCTCCGAGCCCCTGGCATTGTGGTAAATGCAGTTTCTGTTACTTGCTTGATTCAAGAGTGTTCGAATGTTTCGCCACAGTTTGCTGATCTCTAGACACATGGTTCTGGTTCTTTAACCGTCATCAGTAGAGATTACAGTCTTTCAAATGTGGGGTTTGCTGAGCATGCTGCCAACATCTTTCTCAGGTCAGGTACCTCTCACAGGCATGCGGGTGCTTCATCCATGAGCTCGTCAGCTCAATGACACACGGGAGTACTATTAGGCAGGAACAGGTGTGGGAGCATACCGCTTCACCTCCCAGCAAGGTTCGCCCCTAGTATTGTGGTAAATGCAGTTTCAGTTACTTGCTTCCTTCAAGAGTGTTCGAGTGTTTTGCCACAGTTGGCACAGATAGTGCTGATCTCTAAACAAGTGTTTCTGGGTCTTTAACCGTCATCAGTAGAGATTACAGTCTTTGAAATTTGGGGTTTGCTGAGTAGGCTGCCAACATCTTTCTCAGGTCTGGTACCTCTCACAGGCATGTGGGTGCTTTATCCACGAGCTCGTCAGCTCAATGACTCACGAGAGTACCATTAAACAGGAACAGGGGTGGGAGCACACCGCTTCACCTCCCAGCAAGGTTTGCCCCTGGCATTGTGGCAAATGCAGTTTCGGTTACTTGCATGCTTCAAGACTGTTCGAGTGTTTCGCCACAGTTGGCGTAGAAAGTGCTGATCCCTAGACAAGTGTTTCTGGTTCTTTAACCGTCATCAGTTGAGATTACAGTCTTTGAAATTTGAGGTTTGCTGAGCAGGCTGCCAACACCTTTCTCAGGTCAGGTACCTCTCACAGGCATGCGGGTGCTTCATCCACGAGCTCGTCAGCTCAATGACTCACAAGAGTACTATTAAACAGGAACAGGGGTGGGACACACCGCTTCACCTCCCAGCAACGTTCGCCCCTGGAATTGTGGTAAATGCAGTTTTGGTTACTTGCTTGCTTCAAGAGTGTTCGAGTGTTTCGCCACAGTTGACGCAGATAATGCTGATCTCTAGACACATGTTTCTGGTTCTTTAATCATCATCAGTAGAGATTACAGTCTTTGAAATTTGGGGTTTGCTGAGTAGGCTGCCAACATCTTTCTCAGGTCAGGTACTTCTCACAGGCATGCGGGTGCTTCATCCACGAGCTCGTCAGCTCAATGACTCAGAGGAGTACTTTTAAGCAGGAAAAGGGGTGGGAGCACACCGCTTCACCTCCCAGCAAGGTTCGCCCCTGGCATTGTGGTAAATGCAGTTTTAGTTACTTGCTTGCTTCAAGAGTGTTCGAGTGTTTTGCCACAGTTGGCGCAGATAGTGCTGATCTCTAGACACGTGTTTCTGGTTTTTTAACCGTCATCAGTAGAGATTACAGTTTTTCAAATGTAGGGTTTGCTGAGTATGCTGCCTACATCTTTCTCAGGTCAGGTACCTCTCACAGGCATGCGGGTGCTTCATCAATGAGCCCGTCAGCTCAGTGACTCACTGGGGTACTATTAAACAGGAACAGGGGTGGGAGCACACCGCTTCACCTCCCAGCAAGGTTTGCCACTGGCATTGTGGTAAATGCAGTTTCAGTTACTTTCTTCCCTCAAGAGTGTTCGAGTGTTTCGCCACAGTTGGCTCAGATAGTACTGATCTCTAGACACGTGTTTCTGGTTCTTTAACCGTCATCAGTAGAGATTACAGTCTTTAACATATGGGGTTTGCTTAGTAGGCTGCCAACATCTTTCTCAGGTCAGGTATCTCTCACAGACATGCGGGTGCTTCATTCTCAAGCTCGTCAGCTCAATGACTCACGGGAGTACTATTAAGCACGAACAGGCGTGGGAGCACACCTCTTCACCTCCCAGCAAGGTTCGCCCTGGTATTGTGGTAAATGCAGTTTCAGTTACCTGCTTGCTTCAAGAGTGTTTGAGTGTTTTGCCACAGTTGGCGCCGATGGTGCTGATCTCTAGACAAGTGTTTTTCATTCTTTAACCGTCATCAGTTAGAGATTACAGTCTTTCAAATTTGGGGTTTGCTGAGTAGGCTGCCAACATCTTTCTCAGGTCTGGGACCTCTCACAGGCATGCCGGTGCTTCATCAATGAGCTCGTCAGCTCAATGACTCATGTGAGTACTATTAAACAGGAAAAGGGCTGGGAGCACACCACTTCACCTCCGAGCCCCTGGCATTGTGGTAAATGCAGTTTCTGTTACTTGCTTGATTCAAGAGTGTTCGAATGTTTCGACACAGTTTGCTGATCTCTAGACACATGGTTCTGGTTCTTTAACTGTCATCAGTAGAGATTACAGTCTTTCAAATATGGGGTTTGCTTAGTAGGCTGCCAACATCTTTCTCAGGTCAGGTACCTCTCACAGGCATGCGGGTGCTTCATCCATGAGCTCGTCAGCTCAATGACACACGGGAGTACTATTAGGCAGGAACAGGTGTGGGAGCATACCGCTTCACCTCCCAGCAAGGTTTGCCCCTGGTATTGTGGCAAATGCAGTTTTGGTTACTTGCTTGCTTCAAGACTGTTCGAGTGTTTCGCCACAGTTGGCGTAGATAGTGCTGATCTCTAGACACGTGGTTCTGGTTCTTTATCTGTCATCAGTAGAGATTACAGTCTTTCAAATGTGGGGTTTCCTGAGTATGCTGCCAACATCCTTGTCAGGTCAGGTACCTCTCACAGGCATGTGGGTGTTTCATCAATGAGCTTGTCAGCTCAATGACTCACAGGAGTACTATTAAATAGGAACAGGGTTGTGAGCACACCGCTTCACCTCCCAGCAAGGTTCACCCCTGACATTGTGGAAAATGCAGTTTCTGTTACTTACTTGCTTAAAGAGTGTTCGAGTGTTTCGCCACAGTTAGCGCAGATAGTGCTGATCTCTAGACACGTGTTTCTGAGTCTTTAACCGTCATCAGTAGAGATTACAGTCTTTCAAATTTGGGGTTTGCAGAGTAGGCTGCCAACATCTTTCTCAGGTCTGGTACCTCTCACAGGCATGCGGGCGCTTCATCAACGAGCTCGTCAGCTCAATGACTCACAAGAGTACTTTTAAACAGGAACAGGGGTGGGAGCACACCGCTTCACCTCCCAGCAAGGCTCGCCCCTGGAATTGTGGTAAATGCAGTTTCGGTTACTTGCTTGCTTAAAGAGTGTTCAAGTGTTTCGCCACAGTTGGCGCAGACAGTGCTGATCTCTAGACAAGTGTTTCTGGTTCTTTAACCATCATCAGTTGAGATTACAGTCTTTGAAATTTCAGGTTTGCTGAGTAGGCTGCAAACATCTTTCTCAGGTCAGGTACCTCTCACAGGCATGCGGGTGCTTCAAATGAGCTCGTCAGCTCAGTGACTCACAGGAGTACTATTAAACAGGAACAGGGGTGAGTGCACACCACTTCATCTCCCAGCAAGGTTCACCCCTGGTATTGTGGTAAATGCAGTTTCAGTTACTTGCTTGCTTCCAGAGTGTTCGAATGTGTTCCGCCACAGTTAGCACAGATAGTGCTGATCTCTAGACACGTGTTTCTGGTTCTTTAACCGTCATCAGTAGAGATTACAGTCTTTCAAATGTGGGGTTTGCTTAGTAGGCTGCCAACATCTTTCTCAGGTCAGGTACCTCTCACGGGCATGCGGGTGCTTCATCCACTAGCTCATCAGCTCAATGACTCACTGGAGTACTATTAAGCAGAAACAGGGGTGGGAGCATACCGATTCACCTCCCAGCAAGGATCGCCCCTGGAATTGTGGTAAAGGCAGTTTCAGTTACTTGGTTGCTTCAAGAGTGTTAAAGTGTTTCGCCACATTTGGCGCAGATAGTGCTGATCTCTAGACACGTGTTTCTGGTTCTTTAACCATCATCAGTAGAGATTACAGTCTTTCAAATGTGGGGTTTGCTGAGTAGGCTGCCAACATCTTTCTCAGGTCAGGTACCTCTCACAGGTATGCGGGTGCTTCATCCACGAGCTTGACAGCTCAATGACTCACGGGAGTACTAGTAAACAGGAACAGGGGTGGGAACACACCGCTTGACCTCCCAGCAAGGTTCCCCCCCGTGGCATTGTGGTAAATGCAGTTTCAGTTACTTGCTTGCTTCAAGAGTGTTTGAGTGTTTCACCACAGTTGGCGCAGATAGAGCTGATCTCGAGACACATGTTTCTGGTTCTTTAACTGTCATCAGTAGAGATTACAGTCTTTCAAATTTGGGGTTTGCTGAGTATGCTGCCAACATCTTTCTCTGGTCAGGTATCTCTCACAGGCATGCGTGAGCTTCATCCACGAGCTCGTCAGCTCAATGACTCACAGGAGTACTATTAAACAGAAACAGGGATGGTAGCACACCGCTTGACCTCCCAGCAAGGTTCGCCCCTGGCATTGTGGTAAATGCAGTTTCAGTTACTTGCTTGCTTCAAGAGTGTTCGAGTGTTTCACCGCAGTTGGCGCAGATATTGCTGATCTTTAGACACGTGTTTCTGGTTCTTTAACTGTCATCAGTAGAGATTACAGTCTTTCAAATTTGAGGTTTGCTGAATAGGCTGCCAACATCTTTGTGAGGTCAGGTACCTCTCACAGGCATGCGGGTGCTTCATCCATGAGCTTGTCAGCTCAATGACTCACGGGAGTACTATTAAACAGGAACAGGGGTGGGAGCACACCGCTTCACCTCCCAGCAAGGTTCGCCCCTGGCATTGTGGTAAATGCGCTTTCACTTACTTGCTTGCTTCAAGAGTGTTAGAGTGTTTCGCCACAGTTGGCGCAGATAGTGCTGATCTCTAGACACGTGTTTCTCGTTCTTTAACAGTCATCAGTAGAGATTACAGTCTTTCAAATTTGGGGTTTGCTGAGTAGGCTGCCAACATCTTTCACAGGTCAGGTACCTCTCACAGGCATGCAGGTGCTTCATCCACGAGCTTGTCAGCTCAATTACTCACGGGAGTACTATTAAACTATTAAACAGGAACAGGGGTGGGAGGCAATGATATCCTATGGAAGGAAATTCAAGTTACTAGTAAGTACGCATAGAATTACTTTTCAGGGTCAGTGCTGGTCTAAAGGATGCGATGATTATAAGGAACAAGGAGACCCTAGGAGTCAGAAGGGACCAAGGGTGTAAACATTATTATAAAGGAACAGTGGTCCCATTCAATTCGAGTAAATTAAAGTGCCACAATTAGTTCAATGAAAAATTGGGTTTGATGTTTGAAGACAATGCAAAAATAACTAGAAAATTACAGTAAATAGTGTGAAAAGTAAACCAGTGAGTGAGTTGGTGGCAGGGTAATAGGAAATCAGCCGATTTCCGGTACCCAGGCAAGTGATTTAAAAGGTGACTTTTTGGTGCTCAAAGGTAATTGTTAACAAAAAGTCAGTAAAACATTTCATACTCCGACATTTCAATTTTGCAATACACTGGAGTTTAGAAATGGTTGTCGACGACGTTTCGATCCCTTAACGAGTAGTGGGATCTCTTCAGGACAAGAGAATGATAATTAATTGCCTGGGAGGTAGCAGTGCCCGGAACGGGAAGAAGATGACCCAATTAAGTAGTATATGATGCGCAGCCGCGTCAAAACCAACACTAGACGGTCTTAGTGTTGTAGTCCGGAATACGTGGAATGAGGTATAGGCGGGAATTAGAGCCAGAGATAAGGCGAGACACTGATTAGATGAAGCGCCCCGTCAGAAACGTCTCAGACCGGGGCTCGACGGATGTCGCAATTCCGTGTGGGCGGAAAAGTGAGCCAGGGGAGCGGTGAAGAAATGGGAGAGGTAATTTGGTCCGTAAATTGCGAGTCAGGTCTGTGTTGGAAAACGATGGGAATTCCGAGGCAGCCCGACCGGGCTTGTCGATGTGTTCGGAAACCTACATCCGTGGAGCGGTAGTCCGGGAAATATAAGCGTAGAAGAATGTTGATAGTTACGATGCAAGCCGTATAATAACGCGATAACCTGAGGAGCTTGCGAGGATCCGGCTAAGCGTCAGGGTGCGGGCTGTGTGAATGGAGCCTATTACCCTGCCACCAACTCACTCACTGGTTTACTTTTCACACTATTTACTGTAATTTTCTAGTTATTTTTGCATTGTCTTCAAACATAAAACCCAATTTTTCATTGAACTAATTGTGGCACTTTAATTTACTCGAATTGAATGGGTCTAAAGGATGCAGCACTGGGTTCTCTCCTGATACCAGGTGAGCACATCGGAATTCGTATTTCGGCTGATTTTAGAGGAATATTTGTACGTTTTAAAAAAGGGACACTTAGAAACTTTTCTGCTGAAAACCACACAATGGATTCCAATGGCAGGAAATACAAGTTACTGGTAAGTACGCTTAGAATTACTTTTCAGGGTCAGTGCTTGTCTAAAAGATGCAGCACTGGGTTCTTTCCTGATAACAGGTGAGTAAATCGGAATTCGTAGTTTGGATGATTTTAGAGGAATATTTGTACGTTTCAAAAATCGACACTTTGAAACTTTTCACCTGAAAAGTATTGCATTGAGCAGTGAAAGGCCTCCAGGTCACCAGATTGGCAGCAGCGGTTCCATAAAGTTAATTTGTTATCCACAACAAATCAGAGATAGTTGCAAATTCTGTGTTATGTAAATACGTGCTTGGCCGTGAGTTATTGTATTGTTTGCAGTGTGAATAACCGTCTCCTCTGAGATGACAGCAGATACTTCCTCAAAGCTCAGCACGATGTTGCTATAACACTGGGCACACAAGCACCAGCCCCTAGTGTAGGCAGGTATCTGATGAAAGTGGTGTCTTGCACGCCAACCGCACAGTCTGTGATACTGAGAGAACATTTATAGCCTTCCAGTGGGAGAGTTCAGGTGCACACCTTTCAAGGCTAAAGAGTAATGCCTAATGTACATTCGGCTCAGAGAAGCCCAGCAAGGTGTTTCACAACTTGATCACAACCAAAACAGAACAGAATATTTATTTGCAGTGCTTTAAACGTGAACCCCTGCTACCTGATACGGATCACAAAAATATCTCTTAGAAAAAATCAAAACGTGTGTGGACTGATCAGGCCGTCTTCTTCGGGGCTCACCAAGTTCTGGCCTACTGCATGAAGAAGTTTGGAATTGCTAGCAGAGGAGTGAAATCAGTGGGCTAATGCACCAGCTGCACGGGTATGTGTCTCAGTATTTCATGCTTCTGAAAATAGGATTTACCCAGAATCTCTTGCAAACCTCAAACTGAGTAAATAAAAACTAATTTTCCTCACATTTGCTTGATGGAAAGTTCTGGAATTTTCGAGGAGCCACAAACTTCCCCCACCCAGCATTTACAAAGACTCCCAATAACAATGGTGCCTTAGTTGTGTGGGTAGGCATAGTGCCCAAAACGCAAGGTGTAGACCACATTTTTACACAGAAAACTGACCCTTTTCTGGGCAATGTGCCTAGCTGTGGATTTTGCGCTTTAGCTCACCCAGCATCCATGGAAACATAACAACCCTGTACATTTTTTAACACTAGACCCCCATAGAAATCCAGGATGGGATGACTTGTGTGGCTGTCACCGGGTTCTCTTACCCAGAATCCCTACCAAACCTCAAACTTTGTAAAAAGAAATGCATTTTGCTCACATTTCTCTGATGGAAAGTTCTGGAATCTGTGAGGCGCCACAAAATTTCACCCACCCAGCATTGCCTCAAGTATCCCGATAAAAATAGTACCTCTCACTAGTGTGGGTAGGCCTAGTGCCCATGACAGGGAACGGCCAAAAAATAAAAAAGGGACAAACCATATTTTTCCACAGAAAACTGACTCTTTTTTTTTGCAATGTGCCTAGCTGTGGATTTTGGGCCCTAGGTCAGCCGGCACCTAGGGAAACCTAGCAAACCTATACATGTTTGAAAACCAGACACCCAGGGAAATCCATAATGGGGTGACTTGTGTGATTCTCACTAGGTTCTGTTACCCAGAATCCCTTGCAAACCTTAAACTTTGTCAAAAAAACATATTTTCCTAATATTTCTGTGATGGAAAGTTCTGGAATTTGCAGGGAGCCACAAACTTCCACCCACCCAGCATTCCCCCAAGTTTCCCGATAAAAATGGTACCTCATTTGTGTGGGTCAGCCTAGTGCCTGCAACAGGAAATAGCTCAAAACACAATATGAACACATCACATTTTTCCACACCAGTGAGGTATAATTTTAATCAGGAGACTGAGGGAACCCTGGGTGGTTGGAAATGTGTGTGTGGTGATCCCAGTATAGTTCCACACAGAATTTAAGGAAAGTGTGACTTTGTAGCCCGGGGGGGCAGAACCTGCCAGAATGTGTTTACCACAAACAATGGAGAACAACCCTTGCCTAAGGGGCTGCTCCCTGACATGCCTGTAAACATATCTCTGGTGTCTTGTGCGGTTTCTGCCCCCCCAAGGACAGATAGGGGCTATTGCCCCATCCACCTCCTGGGGGGCAGAAAGACAATGGCTATTTTTTTGGGAGGGTGGGAGCATTAGCATGCCCATTCTAGGCAGCGTCTACCCCTCTTTTAGAAACAAAACACAATATTCCCTGGTGTTTAGTGGGGGTTCTGCCCCCCCAGGGGGAGCAGATCTGGGGCTAATGTCCCCATCTGCGCTCCAGGGGAAGCAGAAAGAGTGTGTCATTTTTTGGGACAGGTGGTAACATTATAATGCCCATTTAGGGAAGCCCCCACCCCAAGGTATACAAAAAATCCCTGTGTCTAGTGTGCTTTATGCCCCCCAGGGGGCAGATTGGGGGTTACTGTCTCGGGCAAAACGACTGAATATAGCCACAATTATATCAGGGGAGCAAAGTCCCTGGCCCAAGGAGCTGCTCCTCCTTCCCTTGCGTTTAGCAGTGGATTCCTGCTTGGGGATTGCCCTCCTGCGGTGGTCCCCAAGCAGGGATCCACTAGGGAAGGGTACCAATGGTAAGGTGTGATTGTCCCCTTTCAAATTATACCCCTCCCAACTGCCTACGTGCTCGGGGTGCTGAGATAGCCCTGAACGCATTTTGGCAGTGAAAGTAAAATGAGTAGATAGGCTCATTTCACTTTCACTTTCAGTGTAATGACGTCAGTGAGCCATGTGCGCTGATCGCCATTTCACTGCAAAATTAAATGCCTCTGGCAGCTGGGGAACCTCTTCCCCAGCTCCAGTGGCTCAAAAAAATAAGGAAATCCCTCTGCTTTTACAGCAGAGGGATTTCTGGATGCTGTGCCTTGGACGTAATCGTTACGTCTAAGGCACAGGACCACCACAGCGTTGGACGTAACCATTACATCCAAGGCATAGAAGGGGTTAACCTCTGATTTTCACAAACATTTTGAGGTCCACAAAATATATTTTATTTATAAAGTTTTATTAAGCGCCAACAAGATCCCGAGGGATATCAAAGTGCTTTACAATATGATGGGAGTTAGGACATAAATGCAATATCCACATCACGTGGGAGAGAGAAACTAGTCAAAACTAGCCAAAACTCCGTAATGATCAAATGATTACATGGGTGTTTCAGAATTCTAGAAGAAACAAATAACATCTATCAGTAATCTCAGATTCGGGCATAACTATCCTTGAAAGTACATTTTTGTTTGTTTTATTTTAACTGTCATGCGATGCATGGTAGGTAAACAACAAAAACTTATGGTAAGCCACAACTTCCTTAGAGGCTCTAGATAATGCTTGGCTTTGGATAATATAAGACAGTGGTTCTTAAGATGGGGTCTGTGACTGTTTAGAAATTTATATAATGTTAGCATGATAAAGAATTAGAGATACACAAAAAACAAAATAAAAAAATTTAAAATGGTAAAACACTCTATATAAATGTCAAGGAATTTGAAATTGAAAGCTAAAATTGTTATCCTTAGCTTGATTCAAGGTAGCAGCACAAGTACAGCAAACTGAACCTAATACAGATGATTAGTGGTCTCAATTGAAGCACTGGTATGCGTTGACAAAAAAAAAAACATACGTTAGTGTTAGAAATGTGGGTCTCTAATTGGCAAGGGTTTGCACCTCTGTCCAAGTAGGGACCCTTCCTTGTAGTCAGGATAAGGAAGTTACACTCCTAAAATAACCTCTGCTTAACCCCCTTGGTAGCTTGGCACGAGAAGTCAGGCTTATCTTAGAGGCAGTGTGTAAAGCATTTACACATACCCAACAGTAATACAGTGTAAGCACCACAAAAGGACACCACACCAGTTTAGAAAAATATCCAATATTTTTATATACTCAAGACAAGTCCAAAAATGATTAAAAATCCACAATACAGTACTTAGAAATCTTCACGTATCAAATAACCTTGAAAAACAGTTCCAGGAAGTCGATAGCTCCCTCTAGGGCTATCACGGCGTCGTGAACAAACAAATCCAAACAGTTCTGGCTGTCTGTGGCGTTGTGGGCCAGCTACAGTGTAGGGAAGACCCGCAAAACAGTACCTTAAGAAATGCAGGGTTTCGGCGACCTCTCCGTTGAGCTTCCGAAAGCACGGCGTCCGCAGGCGTCGGTTCTGGAGGTCGGTGCAGGAGTCATCAGACCCTTGATGTGACATGCATTTGCGTTGCAGATTGACCTCCTAGTGGTTGAAGTCAGGAGTGCTAGCGTCAGCAGACATCGGGTGCTGCGGTGCGAAGTGCAATGGTGTAGTGTACGATGCCCTCAGGTAGCGGTGCGAGCAGCAGCTCGGTGGCGGGGTCAGATGGCGTCATCGCTTGTAAGCTTTGCATTTGCTGCCCTTGAAATGGCCTGTGAGCGCTGGTAGTTGAAGTTGTGTTCTGATATCAGGAGGGCTGGGTGGTGCCAAATACTCACTCATAACGTAATCACGTACATTGTTCGCTCTTTTGAAAGCAAAGAATGGATCAGTTGCTGTGATAATTTCTAAGGCCACTAGCTTCCAATATTTTCTGATGATTTTCTTAATTTCATTGCTTCTCGTGTTGAATGTAGTCGTACAGACAAGCTTTTCTTCTGTCTCTGTTTTGCTTTTTACTTCTAGTGGGGTTTCTCTAGGGCAGTTCCATGCCCTTTTCCTTGCACGTTTCAAAAGGTCGTTAGGATAAGCCCTCTCCCTTAATCATGTGATCAAGGTGTCGAAGTGCCTGTCATAATCCTGACCCTACTCTCTCCGCCCTCGTGAAATGGAAATTTAAATCCCAAGTGGAGATTTATGTACCTCGGGATGGATGTTCTTTGAATGACCAGTTTTTAACCATCCGTACAGCACTGTATATATCTCGTTTACACTAAGCACTTTTTTTGCACTTTTTTCACCATATCACTTGCGCCGTTTGAACAACTCATATGTTCATGAGCTGTGCCATATCACTTGCGCCGTTTGAACAACTCATATGTTCATGAGCTGTGCCAGCCTTCTAATGTTATCTTCACATCATAAACTGTAAAAGAATATATTGAAATATCAATTAATACAACTTCAGATTCACGCAATCTTTTGATGTGTTGTTTGTTCTTCCTTCTCTTACATTTTCATTGATTATTACTGAAAAGTTTGAGTACTTTTTTCTATTTTTATTATTCAGTAAACCCAGAATCAATTCTGTACCCGACAGAGCCAACATTGTCGACATTTTTGTACACCCAGGTTCTGAGGGGCACTGGTCACCCCATTATACTAGATGGACATTTTCTATAGGCAGTAAAAGCTGCTAAGTGAACCTCTATGGAAAAGAATTACAAACCAAATTTTGCAAAATGAAATAAGTATGGAAGGATGACATCGTCCTGGCAAGTTGTAGGGTCCACGTTCTTGGAAGAATACCAAATGAAAAATCTTTTGCCACTTGAAGCCATTTGCAGTCTGGATTTATGACCTCTTAGCCTACTTGAGGATATTAATGCAATCTTGTCTCAGGTTCAAGTGTCCATACTGCCCTAGCTCAGGAGCCATGTTGCCAAATTCAAGGAGCAGAGATTGGGGTGAACTATCTGGCCACCGAATTTCTTTAGCAGGTCCGGTCTGTCTGGGAGCTTGAGATGGGGATACTCTGACTGGTGAAGAAGGTCAGTGAACCACCATTTATGTGGCCACTCCAGGGCTGTTAGGATCATTCTGGCTCTAGAACAGGACAATTTGATGAGGACTGAAGGGATCAGGGGGATCGGCAGAAGGCACAGAGAAATTTGATAGACCTGTCGATCCATAGGGCATTCCCCAGTGTCCCTGGTTGGAAGAACCACAAGGCGAATCCTTGGCATTTTTTTGTTTTCTACAGTGGCGAACACGTTGATGTGTCTGGGCCTCGTGTGATAAGGGTCTGGACCTCATTCACCCCTGCTTCGGGAGGTGAAACATGGTGGTCATATTGTCTAGCTGAACAAGAAGGGACTGGTTCTTGAAACCTGGGCGAAAGGCTTTTAGAGCTAGATCAACTGCCTTGAGCTTGAGGATATTAATGTGATAGATCATCTCTCTCGAAGACCAAGTGTCTTGAACTTGGAGATAATCCATGTGGGCCCACCACCCTAGTAGTGATGCCTGCGTCACAATAGTCTAAGAGGGAACCTGTTGGGGAAATGGCATCCCTTGAAGTAGGTTGGTGAGAGAGCACTGTAGGAGGCAGGCCAAGTATATGGTGTACACCTATTGGTGAGGCACCATGCACCGAGTCCAGGCAACCCTTACTGATAGTAAAAGAGGTCCCTGATAACCAAAGCACTCAAGGGGGAGCTGTGGAGAGCAGCTAAGGCGTATTCAGGAGGGTGTAAAGTAGGTACATTACTACACAGTCAGTCAGTGAAGCTTACACACAAGAAAGAACCACACCAGTGTTAGACAAATGTCTTGTATCTATTATACACCAACCCAGTGATATCAATACTATCAATACATAATAACATATACTTCAAAAAAGTTAAGTAAAGCACATAAAACACATGGACCCCTGTGGGGGAGGAAACCATATACAAAGTAAATAGAATACAAGGTGAGTACCAAACCAAGACTAACACCCAAGGAACTAGGGGCCAAGGAGAAGCAGGGAACCACCAGAGGTAAGTAACTAAAAGTTGGTAGGCGCCAGTGTTCAGAGGTAATACCCCAGGGCAGGTCCATAGGCTTACGTGGGGAAGTCACTGTTGGAGTTTTACTGCTTCAGGACCCTTCCCAGAGGACCCTGAGGAAACCCGTTGGAAACAGGGATGTGGGAGGACACCCCTACCCATGGATACCCAGAGAAACAGGATACCTACACCAGTGAGCCCGGGCGCATAGGTGCGAAGTGGTGTCAGAACCACTAGTTGACGTCAATGGGGAACCTCGGATATCCAGCTGCTACAGAATCTCATGGACTGGGTCAGTGGAACTCAGACGTGGATTCCAGATGAGGAGTGTAGGAGGCTGCCTCAGTATATAGTATCCACCTATGGTGAGACACTGTGCACTGAGTCCAGGCAACCCTTAGTGATTGTGTTTAGGTCCCTGATAACCAAATCTCTCAAGGAGTAGCCGTGTAGACCAGCTACGGCTTATTCATGAGAGTGTAAGTGGGTAGATTTACCCCAAAGTCAGCCAGTAAGCTTTCACACAAGAAAGGGCTATACAAGGTTTTAGAAAAATACTTTAGTATTTATTTACACACACTGAGAACTAACTTGGTTTATTACCTACAAGGAGGTATCAAATACACACAAGAAATACTTAAAATGCCGGTAAGTAGCATAGAAAAACACATGGGGCCCTATAGGTGCACAAAACCATATACTAAGAAAGTGGTGAAAGAGGTAAGTACCAAAACAAGACAAATACCCAAGAAAGGAGAAGCCCAGAGGATGCAAGGTACCACAAAAGGTGAGTAGCTAGGGAACCCCCTACAGTGCCTGGGTACAGAGTGGTTATACTAGGTCAAATGTCCATAGGATAGCACAGGGTAAATTGTGCTTACTATTTTCTTGTTTCCAGACCCTTCCCAAAGGACCCCTAAAACATCAATATGATCAGGAAAGATTGGAGATGGAACTAGGGAACCAGGATACCTATTCCAGGGAGCACAGGTGCATAGGGATAGCGTGTTGTTGGAACTGCCCATTGACGCCAATGGAGGATCTTGGAAGTCTGACAGCTACAGCGACTCATGGACCAGGATGTGGAATCCAACTGTGGATTCTGGATGAGAAGTATCTGAAAGCAGAAGGGACAGTGTCCAAGCCACCCAGAGGTGACCCAGAGGAGCAGGAGCACAATGCCACCACTTGTCAGAGGTACTTGCTGAAGCACAAGGGTTTTGATGAAGCAGATGTGAAGCCCAGGTGATGATGCAGGAACACAGGCGCCATCCACAAGCTTTCCCATGATGGATGAGGAATGCAGGACGGTAAGTGGCAGGCAGGACCACCAACAAGCCTTGACAACCACAACAGCCAGGGTATAGAAAAAGATGCATGGATGCAGACCAGCAAAGCCTGTGTGACTAAACCACCAAGGGTAAGTCAGGGCTGGCCACCAGCATGAAGGAGAGCCAGCAGGAATTGTTGGAGCCTCCTCAAAGACCCTCTGGCAGCAGGCACGGTGAGTCACAGGGATGCCTCAACAGCACACAGGAGATGAAGGCCCACGATGCAGAGGATGCATGCAAAACGTTCTCAGAGCTGTATGATGCTGGAGGCTCGGGCTTCTTGGAACTTGAAGATATTCTGTGAAGAGAGTCAACAAGCCTTGGCAACGGCAGAAAGATGCTGTGCACAGGAAAGCGGGTCAAATCAGTTGGAGAGGGATTACAGTTGGCCAAGTTGCAGGGAAGACTGGTCATGCCTCTGGGGAGCCAGCAAACCACCACCTCTGTTGCAGAGCCGGGCAATGTCAATAGGATCAGCAACATGTAGAGGTGCCTGTAGATACAAGGAAGGGACTCCCTCACTCCAAGGGAGAGTCATTCTTGCTTGGATGCAAGCAGAGTCCTTGCTGACTCTGAGGATGCATGGCCACAGAATTGAAGAAATTTGGAGGAGCGTGGAGACGAAGTTACAGCAAGAATAATTTTCATCAAGAGTAGTCTTGTCTTTCTTTCTGGCTCGAAGAGGCAGCAGAGTTCCATTTTACACCAGCAGAAGAGTCTTAAGGAGTCATGCAGCCTGTTCTTGAAGATGTTGTCTGGAGCAATCTAAGGCCTCACCCTCAGGGGAGATCGTAGGTAACAGTAAAAGGGGAAAGGACCTCTTCTGCAGTGACCTACCTATCAGGAAAAGTCAAGGACACTACTCAGCAGGCCTAGCCAGTCAGATGCTCCCAGGGGCAAAGATTCAACATGGCAGAATCAAGTGGCCACCTGGAGGAGCTCTGGGCATTTCCCTAGGGAGGAGCTGGACAGGGGGATGGACACACCCCTGTCCTTTGTGTAGTTTTGTGACAGAGTGGGAGCCAAGGGTTCCTGAACTGGGCAAAACTGGTTTATGCAAGGGGGGCACCAAATGTGCCCTTCAATGCAGTCTGGTGGTGCTCGGAAGCACCCCACCCTACATAATTCTAAAGTAGGGGTGATCATACCTTACCTTTGCAAGAAACCCTTTATTTAGTTTCCCCTGCCTGAGTTAGGCTCATCAACAGGAGAACAGAACAGTTTCTGAGGCGTGCAGCAGCATGGGCTGGCAGGCAGGCTCTGTAAGACTACAAAGGTAGGTATGGGGCTCCTCCCAGGAGCCCCAACAGTACATGATATTGTGCAGCAAACACAAAAATTGGTGTAGTTGCATGATTTCAATATGTCTGATATCAAACACGACCAGGTTTGTAGTAGCCATTATGCAGTTGGACATCTCGACTCACTGGTGTCCACTACATACTTTAAAATAGCTGACCCGCACTTATAAAACCCAGAGAATGGAGTACGGGGTTTGTAGGGGTAGCTCTGCTTGTGCAGGGGTACCCAAACACATAGAACCTTGCACCCTGCACTGGACTGAAGGGCCTACCTTAGGGGTGACTTGTAGTTTTTATGTGCAGTGACTGGGATATAAAGTATACCTATATCTTAAAACAAGGGTGCATGCACCCTGTCATGCAGATTGCAATGGCAACTCTGCAGAAACAGTTGGCATGAGCTCCCTTGGGTGGTGCAATACATGCTGCAGTCCATGGGAGACCCCTGGAGTACCAATGCCCAGGGAACTTCAGTACCATATAATAAGGACTTACAGTGGTACCCAAGTATGCCAGTTGTGGGGTGTACAAAGTACTTACCATCACATTTAAAGGAGACAGCACTGCCACTGGGGTCCTAGTAAGCAGGATTCCAGTGAACTACAGTCAAAACAGACTGACACCAGGCAAAAAGTGGGGGTATGTATGAAAGAAGATAAGACTAACCTTGCCCAGTGGAGTCTTTATTTTCTAAATGGAAAAATCTGGAACGTTCATGTGCATCAGCATGGTTACTCCCAGGTCTATGTTCCAATATGAAGCCCATCCCCTGTGGGGAAGTGGGCCACCTCAAAAGTTTGTGGTTTTCACCCATCATCCATTTTAGCCATAAGAGGGGCTTATGGTCTGTCCGAACAATGCAGTGAGTGTCAAACAGATATGGCCTCAACATCTTCAAGGCCAAAACCACAGCAATGGTCTCCCTCTCAATTAAGCCTGCGCGTAAACTCCGCTGTGTTCAAAGAGTTTGTGGAATTTGGCACCTCCACGTTACGCGGAGAATGTGGAGTTATCGTTAAACTCCGCACTCCACAGTGGAGAGGAGGTTTTTTTTGTGGGCGCGCTCAAAATGTCCTTATGCGTGTGGGAGCAACTTGCCGGGCGCTCATGATCGCCCACGAGATTTTCAGGTCCATTCGCTGGCACCACAGATTTGCTAGCCGGTTGCATGCTTCCACAAGAATTTGCAGTCGGCAACACATCATTCGTGCCCGCCAGCGACTTCTGGCAGATGTTTTCTGCCGTACGCTATCCCAAACGCGCAGGATGTACTGCAGCTGTAATCTGGGGAGGAGTCTCTTCTCCAGAAGCATAAAAATCTTCCCGAACTGACGATTTGGAGATGAAAACCTCCTCGAATTTCCATTTGGCATTGTTGTTTTGTGCGAAAGGTCCTTTTTTAAACTTTTTTCCCAATTGGAAGGAAGTGCCCCAGAGTCTCCAACTTCCTAGTCCTGTCAAGTAGGCTCCTCCCAGTGCTTTGTCCCTCTCCTCTTTCCATTTGGATTTGGAGCTGGAAGGATCTCTCATTGTGTTAGCTGCATATCCCATTGGATTTAAGGACTTGTATTTGAGATTTCAAAAGTAAGTTTAAAAACTGGTGTTGTTTGTTTGATTTGAGCCATGCACCTGGATTTATTTGTACTTCTAATGGATTTTTTTTAAAGTGGTGTGGGTTGTGGCCTGTGGTTTCAATAGGGACATAGTGATTTCATTGCATTTCATTTTTTTCTTTTGCAAAGGAAAAATGTTTCACAGTTTACTACTTTTATTTTCTCCATATTTTTTAATACATTTGTAATATTGATTTAATTAATTATGTGGCCTAGTCTGCCATTTAGCCTTACAGCCAGTAGGCCTAATGCTAGTCATGGGTGCATGAAACAACGGTTTTTGTGGTGTCTGTTGAATTTTAAACAGCATTTAGGCCATGGATGGATTTTGATTGAATACAAAATGTGTTTTTGTTGTATTTTATGTTTTTTTCCCTGCAACAGTGTATATGACTAGATGGGGTAATGCCTTTGAAGGATGTGTGTTGTTGTAAAAAAAAGTTTAGCCCTTTTATTTTTCATTTTTAGAATTTCTGAATTAATGCTATATTCTCTGTTTTACTATGCCTCCTTTGTCTGGCCAGCGTGTGTGTGTTTTCCATAGGCCAACATTTTTCTTTGTTCCAGATGCCATGTGGTCGCTGGCCAGTGGTCATTTTCTATACTCAGTGGACTGTCCATAGACCTACATGTGCTATTCGTTTTACATACACCTACCTCCTGTTGTGAGTGACCATTTGGCTGGTGGCCATTTTCTGTAGCTAGCCGGTGTGCTTTTGCCATAGGCCTGCATTCATTCTTTGTTTTCTAGGCCTCCTCCTTCTTATTCTGATGACCATATGTCTGGCGGCCATTTTGTGTAGGCAATCAGTGTGCATTTGCCATAGGCTTCCATTTTTTCTTTCCTTGCTGGTTGTTGATGTTCTTAGGCATGTAATTTTTCTTATTTGTACAGGAAAAATGTTACACAGTTTAGTATATTTTCTCCATGTTTCCTAATACATGTGCAATATTATTTTAGTTAAATTCACTACGCGGCATAGTCTGCCAATGGGCCTTCCAGCCAATAGGCCCAGTACTAGTGATCGGTGCATGAAACAACTGTTTCTGTGTTGTCTGTTGGTTGAAACAGCTTTTTTTAGACCATGGACAGATTTGGATTGAAATACAAAATGTGTTTTTTCAGTGGTATTTCACGTTTTCTTTTAATGCACAATGTTTGTAATGCCTTTGGAGGATGCGTGTTATTGTAAACACTTTTAGCCCTGTTAATGTCTGGTTTTATTATTGCTGAATTAATGCTGTTTTCTATGTTTTACTATGCCTCCTTTGTATGGCCAGTGTGTGTTTGTGTTTGTCAAAGGCCACCATTTGCCTTTGTTCCAAATGACATGTAGCCAGGGCCAATTTTTTTTTCAGTCAAAGTCCATGGACCCGCATATGTTCTTTATTTTCCAGGCCTCACCCTCCTGCCTCTTGTTGTTGTGACCATGTGAATGGCGGCCATTCTGTGTTACCTTACCACTAGATAGCCAGTGTTCTTTCTTCATAGGCCTGCATGTATTCTCTTGTGACCATGTGGTCAGTGGCCATTTTGTGTAGGCAGCCAGTGTGCTTTCCCTATAGGCCTGCATGTCTTCTCTTTGTTTCCCGGTGCCTTCCTGCTCAGTGTTGTTGTAGATGAAAATGTGGCACTGGCTGGAAGCCATTTTGTGCATCCAGCCAAACTGTCCCTTTGCCATAGGCTGCATGGATGGTTGAGAAACAAGATAGCAGTTTAATAACTTACTATTATATATTTGAGGATAACTTCACTTAGGTTTAATTTTTTAATTTTTTTTTTAAAAAAAATGTAAACTGGTAAATTGCATTTTTTCACATTTTCTGTTTATTTTTTATTTGTAATTATTATTTTTTCACTACATCTGGCAAAACCCCATGTCTGCTATAGGAGCACAACAGCATTCATTGTCTAGGGATTATTCCTTCCATTGTCATTTGTCAGCTGTACCTCACTGTGCGCCACATCACACATGAACGACATCACGTGACGCACATAAAGCAAACAGTTTCGTCAGTTATTGCTGTTTTTGCTCTCTCTTCTCATTCCTGAGTGTACAGTCAGTCACCATGAAAATTTATGTTGGTGTGGTTTTCCGTTTTACGAACCGATATACACTGTATTGTTAATTAAGGGATTAACCAGTGACCACACTAAATAATATTGTGTTTGTACTACTAATTGAACATCAACAATGTCACGTTTCACTGATGTCCTTCTTTCTTCCTTTCTTTTAGGTGCACCGCAAGGCAACAAGAGCCAACATCACCCATAGTACTGTCAGAAAGAAGGTCTGTGCACGGTGTGAAGCGTGAGTGACCAACACATCACAGACATCTCTTCAACTTCTGAAGCTAAGTGCCACTGCTAACTGACATCTTCAAGATGGTACCAAAGAAAGGTGCTAAAATTGCTCCCATGAAAGTGGGCAGTGAGAAGAAGGAGCTTACCAAATCAGGCATGTCGCCCCAGATGTTTTTTGGAAAGCAAAAAACTGTGCCTGCTGCATCGGCCTCTGGGGAGCAAACACCCCCAAATCAGTGGACCCACCCCAATCTAGGCCCAAACCCATATCTGTCACACAGGAAGCCAGTCTAATCATGGAAAGTGTGGTTTAAATTGACTTATCCCTATTGCAAAGTAGTATCCAATCATTGCAGGAAACTCAGAGAAGTAGTCAACACCAAGAACAACAGCCACAACCAACATTAGTAGTTCCTCCTGAAGTAGAAGCAGTTAAAGAGATTGAGCTTCATGCTGAGGAACTAGAGTAATCTGCTCCAGAAGATCCATTGTCTTTCAGATCTCCAGCTAGAAAAAGAAGGGTTAGTGGTGCATCGTTTTCTTCTTCAAGGCCCACTTCTGATGATCAAGACACCACTTGCATCCAGCCTCGGTCTGAGAGTGAGACATGCCACAAGAGGACTCAGATGAGGGTAGAGAAAAGGAAGGGTTATGGAGGCAGATGTAGAAGAGGAGGATGATGATGAGCCAGTCATCATGGATGTTAGCCCAGCCCCAGTGGAGACTGACGCTACCCTATCCCAACCTCCCTGGGAGGATGCGGCAGTGGCACCACAGATCCAACCACTGTCAGCTGACATATTTGCAAAGTCCCTGTAACGACCTACATCCAAAACCACCTAATAGAAGCACATACTGCAGAGCGTCAAATGTCAGAACGCCCGCCTACCGTCAGTTTATCTAACAGTGGCAGTGGGACCAGCGTCTGAAAGTTGAGCTCCCCAGTTTGGGATTCCTTTTTGGTTAGCCAGAAGGAGGTGAACATTGCCACGTGCTCCCTTTGCAGAGCAAGTGGCAGTCTGAGTAAGATTGGTACAAACTATGATACCAGTGGCCCTACAACCCATTTGAGAAAGCATCATACGATTCATTGGGAGGCACACCTTAGTGGCCACAAAACTGCAAGTGTTATTATTGAAGGGGTTGAAAGCCGACTGAGCAGGAATCCGAATCCAATCCAATCATGTTGGAAGGTGAAAAAGACAAAGACATCTTTGTTGCGCAAAGCAGTCCTCTCCCCAGCAGTGCAGCAGTATTTCCCACATTAGCAACTTTGCAATGGCACAAGACTCAGGTCGAGACACCAAGGCAACAGAGGACAGTGACTGTTCTGCTGAAAAGAGCATTAAGCCTACCACTGCCTGCTCTCGAGAAGGCACCTGCATCAGGAAAGAAAACAATTCAGGCTACTATTCCCACTATGTTTAGGCCAGAGGGGCGTATGAAAGCAACCACCAAACTACACGTGTGTACAACGCGAAGCTGGTTAAAATGTTAGCGCTGGACCGCCTCTCTTTCCCTTTTGTGACAGGGGTGAGTTTTCTTGAATTTGAGGCAACCTACTGTCTGAAATGAAAGGGTCCCAGGTGGTCCTATTTTGCCTGAGTTGCTGCTCCAGCGCTACATCACGATGTGCTGGAATTACTTGGAAAAGCATTGCAGCAGAGTGCTGCTCACAGTATCCACCTGACAACAGACACATGGACAAGTTTTCAAGACACTGATTACATGTTCATTACTGCACACTGGATCTCTATTGTGGGGGTTAGAGAAAAACATCTGCAGGTGTTGACATTGCTGAGACTGTCAATGCTGCTTCAAAGCATGCAACAGTAGTGATGTTTGCCATGGAGAAACCCCATGCAGCTGCAAGCATTTTGGAAGACTTTAACAACAAGGTCTTTGAATGGCTGCGACCAAGAGGGCTTAAGGTTGGATTTATTGCCATGAACAATGGACCAGAAACAGGCGACCTGGATGTTTATCAAGTATCAGCTTTGCCGGTATCTATTATGCATACTCCACCAATGGATGATGTTGCCATAATTCATTTGGATTTAATATTGTGAGCAGACAAGAGGAAGTTAACACCGTATGGCTATTCAATCAACAAACCAATTTACGTTCGCCATGGAGAAATCCCATACAGCTGCAAGCATTTTGTAACACTTTAACAACAAGGTCTTTGAATGGTTGCAACAAAGAGGACTTAAAATTGGATTTGCTGCCACGGACAATGGCAACAATACAGTTAAGGCCATGGCAGATGGTGGTTATTTGAAGGTCTTGTGTCTGGTGCACTGCATCAACATCATTGTACAGGATTTTCTAAAAAAAAGAAGACCACGTACGCAACTTATTGTCCACCCACAGAAGAAGCACACTCATTTCAGCCATTTATTTAAAGCCCAGAAACAGCTAGGGGGCATTCAGCGTGATAATAGAATGTAAGTTAAAGCACTCATACAGTAGGTGTCAACATGTTGGAACTCTACTTATTACATGCTTGAAGGTCTGTTTGAGCAGTAAAGAACCTATCAATGAATTTGTCAGGCAAAGAGGGGTTGCAACTGTGAAAGGCATGACCATTGAGATGGACCAATGGGGCCTAGTCAAATGCCTGACAGAGATGCTGCTTCATGTTGAGGTGTTTACATGGGAAGTAGGCAAAGAGGACAGTACCAAGGGCCAATGCTATCCCGTTGTTGCACATGCTACAGGAACAGTTAAAGAAGGTGTCTGCATTGTACTCATGTGTGGAGGGAAAAAAAGATGTGTAGGACTTGGTGGAGAGCTTAATCCTTCACTTGTCTGATAATACAAGGGTGCAAAGAGACACTGTGTCCTCCACACATTACATCTGTGCCACAATTCTTGATCCACGGTACAAACCATTACTGTCCATTTTCAAGGCTTTTTCAGATGGGGATGTTATAATATACAAAACATGGATTGCTGAAGAAGGTAGTGAGCTAGAAAAAGAATGGCAGGAAATTAGAGGCCAATTCCTCCAGGGCACAAGTCCTGCATGGCAGCCTTCAAGTTCAGAGCCTGAGGGCCATGCTGTTGGCACAAAGTAGCCAAAAACAACAACAAGAACACCATCAACAACAAGACCAGGAGCATCCTCCCCAAAATCTGCAGAGAAAAGGTTTCTACTGGCAGAGGTGAAGGCAAAAGAGGTTGAGGAAAGTGGATCATCAGCAATGAACATTGAGCGTATGGTCCAGGCCTATTTGGATGATGCAACAGAGATCTACCTTGATCAAAACCCATTGGTGTATTGGTATAGGAAGAGGCGTCAATGGCCACTGCTCATCAGTCTGCCAATAAACTATCTGGCTTTACCTGTAGCCAGTGTCTCAGCTGCGTCTAATTTTAGTGATGCAGGTACTGTTGTCACAGTGAGAAGGACAAATCTCTTTCCCCTAAAAGTGGAGAGATTAACCACGATCAAAAGGAATCAGCACTTTATTCCACCGGATTACTCCATATCTATAGTACCATAGGAGGAAGATAAAGGAGACTCAGGTCATGTAAGTAGTGTGTTAGATGACGTACTTCTGGGCGAACCACCAGGGTTTGAGGACGAGCTCTACTTTCATGACACTAGGCCTGGGCCATCAAAAACTATAGGACTTTCTCTCTCAGTCTCTAGTGTATCGCAGATCTGCTTTCTTTCTTTCTTTGTTGAAAAAAAAAATGATATAGCTACTAGGGAACATTATTATTTACTTTATTATTTGTTCATGTCTGGTTGACCAATTCATCCCCACCATCTTACTCTTAGACACATTTTATTGCCGGATTGGAGTTGCAACTGTGTGCAGTGAAGAAGTCCTGACTCCCCCCACACCCATTTCCCTCAAGCCGGGTATTAGATGGAGAATACATACAAATGTGTGCCTGCTTCCAACCCAGGGCCGTGACTATCTATCCTTTCCTACCCTAGAGGGACTGCCCCACATGTGACATTATAATTTTATTTACACTGGCCATTCTCTGCTTTGTGAACACATGGATCTGCATTCTGCAATGTGCCACATATAAATCACTGTGAGCACACTGAAAGAACAGGTAAATGGCATTCATTGCACGCTGAGTGATTGTTGTTTGTTGTGAACTTGTTGTGATGTTATCATGTGTGTTGAGAAGAGATGATTCATGTGGTGGCAGGCAGTATGATACTGAGTGTTTGTTTATCTGTAACTTTTGCGCTTAAAATGTGTTTGTGATGATTTACAATGTTGGTGGCCTACTGACTGCTGATAAATAATTTTACCCTGAAGGTTATTTTTTTCCTTCCCCTTTGAGAGATAGCAAGATTCCTTCACCGGGTCCACTCCACAGTCCACACTGCTTTGTTTTATTGTTTTCTGCTTTATACTCCTCAAAGGGAAGACCCGATCAGTCCCTTAGATAACACAAACACAAATCTAGTCTACATAAAAAATGACTCAATTTTTCCCTTCCTGTTGTGCAACAACAAAATTGTACTACAGGACTATCTATTGCATTTGAGTCGGGACTTGGACACAGTTGGTACGGAGTTGGACACCATGATCGGAGTCAGACTCAGGAGGATCAGAGATGATGGAATGAGTGAAAGCATGAGCGTGACTACTTCAACAACTGCCACCAGAAGAAAAATTCACTGAAAACAACCAATTTGGTGTTGACTTTGATGTGGCCTAAAGGTAAACAACAGGCCTACACAACTCTGTATAGTGCTGGTTAGTGGTGAGTAACAGCGGTGCATTGATTTTCACTTGATTGGGAAAATGCTATGTTGCACTGTATGTATTGGTTCAGTAATGTCTGGCTCAAATTCAAAACTAAGTGGTGGTTGGGTGGGGGGCCTACTGTTGAAGGTAACTGGAAACAGACATTTAGCCAAGCTGTCTCTGAGTCTTCTTGTTGCACTCCTTATGTAGGTTAACTTTTCTCCTTGATTCTTCAATATCATTTTTTTCTCCAATCTACAGGCCCTCTTACCCTGCGTCACACTGGAAAAACAATATAACATACTCACACTAACCTTACTGAACCACATCCGCCAGGCAATGAAGGCTCTGTGACCCCCAAGTCTAGCATCTTTTTGACCTCTATCCAGATGCAATCCCCGCCACGGTCAGGCTACCTGTAGATTTTACTTTAAACAGGAAGACTGGTGTGCACACCAGGTCGCCTGACTGGGTGTCAGAAAAATGAGATCTGGGAACTGACTGAGAACCTGTCTGCAGTCAGCTTGTTGCTGGTCAGTGAGGCTGTCTGCCACACCTGCTCTATCAACTGATCCATCAACTGGATTATGTGAGAGGAGATCAGGGAGAAGGTCACTCTCTCCCTCCTGTCCCTTAACAGTAGCCATCAGCAAGCTCATGTCAGTCCTGTCAAAGTAAGGCTTTATGTGGTTCACATGAAGCATTCTGTGGGGGCTTCTACGAGTACCTAGGTCCACCAAGTAGGTGACCTCACCTTTCTTTTCCAGGATAGTACAAGTTCCACTCCAGTTGTCTTGGAGTGTTCTTGGGGCCACAGGCTCTAAGACGCACACTTTCTGCCCTGACAGGTAAACAGTCAGAACAGCCTTTTGGGTATGCCGTAACTTCTGAAGTTGTTGGCTGGCCACTAGGTTTTTGCTGGTCTTCTTCATGTACTCAGTAATGCGCGAACCCATAATCTACAATGTCTTGCTTAGGAGGTTTGAGAGGCTGCTCCCATCCGTCCTTCACTAGACAAAGTGGATCCCAAATTGGATGTCCAAACAGAAGTTCAAATGGGCTGTAGTCCGCCCCATCTATGGAACCTTCCTGTAGGCAAAAAGAAAAGCAAGGTTATAGTACATCCTTATCCTTCTGAGCTTGTCAGATAGTCCCATATTCATACCTCTAAAAGTCTTTTTGGATATGTCAACTAACCCATTACCCATTTGGATGGTAGGGTGCAGTGACCCTATAGGTGACACCACACTCTTTCTACATGGCTTTCAGGTAGCCAGACATGAAGTTTGCACCTCAGTCTGACGCCACCTCCTTAGGAAAACCCCCTCTGGAAGAAAAACCTAAGAGGGTCTTTTACTACTGCAGGAACTGTAGTGGTCCTAAGGAGAATTGCTTCTGGGTATCCAATGGCATGGTCCACCACCACCAGGAGATAACTGTTGCAAGAGGCTATAGGAGGGTCTAAGGGACAAAAATTATAAATACCTACCCTCTCAAAAGGAACTCTAACCACTGGTAGTGGGATTAAGGGGGCCTTTGTAGTGCCACCCAACTAACAACTAGCTTGGCGGGTGACACAGGAGTGACAAACCTCCTTGGTATCTTTAGACAAGTGGAGCCAGTGAAAGTGTGAGACAAGCCTGTCCCAAGTCTTGTTTCACCCAAGATACCCTGCAAGGGGTATGTCATGTGCTAGGGTCAAGAAGAACACCCCAAACATCTGAGGAATGACCAACCTCCTGGTAGCACCAGGATTGGGGTCCTTAGCCTCAGAATAAATGAGTCCATCCTCCCAATCGACCTTTAGGTCCTACTGACATTTCCTGCCTCTGCTGTAGCTTTCTGTCGGAGGCTAGTAAGAGATGGGCAGTATTTCTGCTCCAGACTCAATTCCTCCCTGGAGGGTCCCCCTGCTCCCAGCAGCAGCTGCTCTATTCTGTCAGACCCTGGCTCCTCTGATTCAGTTCCCTCACAAAGGGTAAGATCATCTTCCTGAGACGACTGACCCTCCTTCCTCTCTTGTTACTAGCAGTCTGGGCCATTATTTCAGGCTCTACTGTTCCTTGATTTCCCTGTTTCTTGGTGTGGGTAGTTGCAGCAAAAACTCTTCCAGGGTGTCCAAGTATGGCTGCACGAGTCCTTGACTCCACTTCAGCTCATGATGACATCTCTAGATCATTGCAGATAAGACACTATACAAGAATGTTAGAGGATACCACACCTTTTTAGGGCAGTATCCCTCCACCACTCAGCTGAGATTGACCACTGCCTTGGGGTGGCTATAAGTGATATTGTCTGCGTTGGTTACTAGCAAAGTGTGCCCAAGTAAGAATTGCTCAGGTGACACCAGTTTTTTAGTCACTATAGTGAAAGTGGCACCTATGTCCCCGTAAACTTCTGCTTCAGTACCACAGTATCACCAATGAGGGGAGGCTACCTATATTTCCTCATATTAGGAAGCGAGGGAGCCAAAGTGGCGGGATCAATGCAATCCTCTGATATCAGGACAGCCTCAGTGACTTCTCTGACTAGGACAGAGCTCACTGTAGTACCCAAGTTAAACCCAGCTGTACCGTGTTGTTTTTCACTGCTACTAGTGCTACATCTATGTGCACTAGGGGGAGTAGTAGCAGCCATGTTTTTTTCTTATGACACCTGGGATCAGTTGTCCTATGTTTTTTATCTTCCAAACAAAGCACCAAGGGGGTTTAGTATTAGTCGAAGGGGAGGATTGGGATCCACCCCCAGAGGAAGAGTTTTGTGGACCTGAAGAAGACTCTTTCTTGCTATCTTTAGGTTTCTCCCCACCTCTCTCTTGGAACTTAGATTTATCTTTGTTTTTCTGGTCACCCCCACCATGGGACATATTGCTCACCCTGATGCATACCCATTTGTCCGCCTTCTTTCCCAATTCATGGGAGAGGTCAGATTAGAGTCCACCAGGTATTGGTGCAATTTTTCAGACACATAGGTATTAAGGATGTGCTTTCTCATGATCAAATTATACAGCCCATTATAGGCATGTACATTACTACCATGTAACCAGCCTTCCAGAGCATTAACTGCACAGTATATAAAATCAACCTAGTCTTGTAAAGAGGTTTTCTGAGTATCTCTGAACATAATTCTGTTTTCTTCACAAGTAAGTCCTAACCCTTCAAATTGTGCCTCTTTCAAAACCTTATAGTTGTCTGGATCCTCTCCTTTAACTGCCAGGAATTTGTCTCTACCTATGTCTGCTAAGGGGAGCCACAGGATAGCTGTCCACTGCTTCTGGGGGACCTTATCGACTTTGCAGGCCCTCTCCATATCAGTAATTCACTTGTTCATATCATCCCCAGTTTAAAAAAGGGGCACTATCCTGCTACGATTCCTAGAATCAAAGTGCTCCTCCCTGACTCTGGTCTCTTTATTGCTGCCACCATTGGTGTCTAACCCCAAGTTTTTCCTCTCCTTCTCCACTTCTAGGACTTCCCTTTCAAGGGTCAACAGCTCCCTCTTCAACTTGAGTTTGGTCTTCCCAAGCTTGAGCAGATTGTACCCCTATCTAGGATGGCCACATCTAAATTAAAGTGAGTGAACCCAGCAACTGATACTGAGGAAAGGGAGAATGAGGATGAGAAAGAGGATGACCTCCTTCTCCTAGGGACCTTGTGTACCAAGTGGGCGTACTGTCATGACCCCTCCAACATCCCCCTCTACAGGTATAGGGTTGTCCATAGGATTCTCTTCAGACTCCTCATGGACATGCCCAGTGACAGAGCCAGCAGTACTAAGTAACTCTTGCTCTTGTGCTCCCCTCAACAAGGTCTTCCTCCCTCAGTGGCCTTCCAGGATTTTGAAGATCATCTTGAAGGAGTAACTCCATAAAAAAAGACCTAATGGGGTTACTACTTATTCTTAGTCTTCAAGCCTTACACATGGTTCTGAGTTCTTGGAACCTAAGGGCCATGTACCCAGACACCTGACCTGAGTCTGACTAGGTTTCGTAGTAGTGGACATGGTAATAGTGTAGTGTAGAGTAACCTACTCTAGTTATCTAAAATTCCTAAAAGGTTGGAGAAGAGGATATGGTAAATCCTTGAAACCTAACCTAAAGGTTTAGCAAAAAGTCTTACCTATCATGTGCAGCATATTTACCAAAATGGGAAGTGTTTTCTTATGGAAACCTAACTTATGACTAAGTGGTAAAGAAATGCCAGTCTTTATCCCAACTGCTGCACCACCATTGTCGGAGGCTGGCTCAGTATATAGTGTCCACATATGGTGAGGCACTGTGCACTGAATCCAGGCAATCCTTAGTAATAGTGTGTCGGTCCCTGAAAGCCAAAACTCTCAAGGGGTAGCTGTGGAGAGCAGATAAACCTTATCCAGGAGGGTGTAAATTGCGTATATTTATCACATATTAAGTCAGCAAGCTTTGAAACAAAAAAGAACCACACAAGTGTTTAGAAAAATAGTTTAGTATTTATTTACACATTAAATTGATATATCTCTTACCAGCTCATCAGCAGGGGTGACTTATATGTTTAAAGTGCAGAGACCGGTGAACACCACCATTACTAACGTTTTTACAGAAAACAATAACACTACGTCCTCCCGTTTGGTGGAATGGAATGCATTTAAATCTGTCATTACAGAGACAGCCATTGGGGCTAATGTGGGAGCTCGACAGGAAACACGCATGAATCTCACATTAATAGAAGCTTCTCTTTATAAGCTTGAAAATGCAGACATTACTAACCTGTCCCAACAGGCACAGCTCCAAGAGGCCAGAATTAAACATGCTGAACTATTAGAACAACTCTGTTTTATAGATTATAGCGCAGACACTCAATATAGCCACAAAGACGCAGATAAATCAGGGACCCTTTTAGCACGACTATTACGTAATATTCCTCCCTCTAGCCCGATAGCTGAAATTTCTCTCCCGGATGGCTCAGATGCGTCTACCCAAGCCGACATTAACTTTTATTATATACATATTATAAAAACTTATCTAGTGCTCCAATTATTACCTCACAAGATCACATTGTGGCCTTCCTCAGTGACCTTACCTTTCCTGTATTAACAGAGGATGCTTAATCCAAACTAGATGCCCCAAAACTAAAACCGATATTAAAGAGGCTATTAGAGATTTGCCTAGAAATAAGACCCCCGGCCTTGACGGCTAACCGGCAGAATTTTATTCGATATACGCCAAACAACTGGTTCCACATCTAGAGAACCTCTACAGGACGGCACTGGAAAAGCGTACTCATTCCGATCACAACTATGCAAGCGCTCGTGACTTCCCTCCATAAACCTAACCGTAACCCAAGCGATTTGTCTGGCTATCCCCCCCTCTTGTTGCTTTCTACTGAATATAAAATACTTAGTAAAAAACTGGCCAACTAACTTCTGCCCTATCTTCCAAAGTTAATCCACATAGATCAATGTGGCTTTATAATGGGGCCGCAATACATCCCTAAATATTAGACTTTTCCATTATATTATGGAATTAGCGGCGGCTCTTTCTCAAACAGCTGGATGCCTTTCCCTTGATATGCAACAAGCGTTTGACACACTGGACTGGCGTTACATGTTGGTCTCGCTGTAAACATTTGGTGTCCCAAAAGGCTATTTGAAGTGGGTTAAACTATTATATACTGCCCCTACAGCATGAGCCAGAACTGATTCACATATATCTGTGGCTTATTCCATAGCCAGGTGTACCCGTCAGGGATGTCCCCTACAGCCTACACTGTTTGTCCTGGCGCTGGAGCCCTTACTCCTTAAACTCCGCAAGGGATATTGGCTAATAATACAACGCATATAGTGTCCCCCTATGCGGATGACCTTATTCTTTTTATTAAAGATTTAACCATATCTCTTGAACCTATACCGTCAATTTGTAAACAATTTGAACAGATATCGGGACTGACAGCCAAATCTTATGCCTTTTATATGCATTATAAAGACACCCCGGGTGATCTTACTATCATGACTGCCCCTGACACATTTAAATATCTAGGTATAAAAATCTACAGAACCCCTCAAGACCTCATTGATGGCAATTTACTGAAGACTATACGATTGCTCCGTATGCAGGTCTCTTTTTGGATCTCATTGCCTTTATCTGTGATGGACAGAGTTGCCATCTCTAAGATGGTGATGCTTCCTCGACTTCTATATTTTTTTACTAACATACCTTTCTTGATCCCGACCACAATTTTCAAAACACTTAATACACTACTAACGGAACTAATCTGGGGCAAGGAAAGGAGGAGGGTAGGGCTGGCAAAAATGCAGTTGCGACCTGAGGAGGGTGGACTGGGTGCTCCGAACTTCCAAGCATATTGTATGGCCAGTCAGTTGCAATGGCGGTCCTATTGGCTTGTGAGCCGGCACATTCACGAAATAGGTTATACACCCCAGCTTATTAATAATGGCACCATACATAATCTATTATTGCCGACAGTTAAGATCCGGCACACGCTTCCCCCTCTGCTTAAAACAGCATTACTGTTATGGAAAAAGATGTTATGATATACCAAGAGGGTGTCTCCATACTCTCCCAACATTCCCTTACTTGGGATTCCTACCGCCAAAGGATTAATTTCCAAAGGAATGATGTCCTCGTGGACGCAGGAGGGGGTTTTGACACTCGGAGTGCTGTTTGTGGAAGGCACAATGGTGGATCACGATAATTTTCTCCGTGCTCAGTGGGTCACCCAGATGTTGTTCCTCCTCCATGCCACTATAACTCATTATATTAAGCTTTACTGGGCTCCTGACGGGACCGAACCCCCCCACACATCAGTTAGTCCATGCTATACTCCTTATGGGAGAGGGCCACCATCTTACTCGATGGCTGAATAAGGGCATTAGGGCACATTCTGGCACGTCATTAAACCCACTTAGAGCCAAATGGTCATTAAAACTGCATAGAGAACTTACCGACAAAGAGTGGGCCTCGAATCTGGAATTTCCAAAGAAGGTGTCCCGCAATGCCTAATTTAAATATATTCAATACATGATATTACATAGAGCATACCTCACACCTCACCGTCTCAACAGTCACCAGTATATACCCCAATGCACAGCTCGCTTGCCCCAGATGTCAGGAGTTGGACGCGGATCTACTCCATATGTTATGGATGTGCACGCGCCTGCGATTATTCTGTCACACAATCAGTTACACTATACAGAAGGTGACTGGCACGACTGGGTGGTCTTTACCGGAAAGTTGCCTTTTGGGATTGCACAAACGCTCTAAGACTCAGAAGACCCAATATAGATTCGCTGATTTGGCCTTGCTCATAGCTAAACAAACAATTACAATGCAGTGGAAATCTGCTTCCCCTCTGTCACAAGGTGTCCTCAGACTCAGGGATGAAAACAGAATCGTGGTCTACGCCCTCTGTTACAGAGTCTCTCATTTCTCAACAGGGGGAATGGAATGCCTACTCCTCCAGCACGCCAGAAGCGGACGCCTCGGTTTCGGGAAGCGGGCCCTTTAAGCAAACCCCGAGCTGTGAACAGACCGCCCTTTTTCATGACTCCGGCATTTCCTGGCCAATAAGAAACAAGGATAGCCCTTTCATGAGGAAGCATGCTTCCAGGAGAACCGAACGAGAGCAGCAGACCGGCGTGGGAGAAAGAAGCGAGGAAACTACGCTGGCGGAAGCAAGTCCGGTACCTGAGACCCCGGAGGGAACCAGCGATCTGGAGCAGCCAGAAGGCCACCATTTCCGCGCTACGTCCCACCGCGCTTCAGGAGAAGTGTGGCTAGCAAAGGTACGGAGCAAGTTTGCGGGGTGGGTTGGATCACGGGAAAAGTTGGATTCATAGAGAGATGTTTCAACTGCACTCTGTCTCCCCTCTCCGCTACTCCTGTTTCCCTGTGCATGGGCACTTCACTGTTTAGCACCGAGCACACACGTGTGATTCCTTCACTCCCCCTCCCTCAATTTTGGTCAGATTCAGGACACTGATTCTCATCTCCTCCTCATTACATGTGCCTGGGACCGTTGGATCAAGACCCGACCTGGCCCTACAACACCCAGAAGGAAGCCACAGTGAACTGGACCCCGTCAAGAAGGATATTGACCTGTCTTAACTCTGGCTTCTCTTAGGAGATGGCATCTGTATCCAATAAAGCCTGCTTTACATAGACACGGTCTCACAAACCTTTCTGCCCCCAAGCCCACACCCTCCTACACCAATTACCTAGCAGACAGAAGTGATCCAATGGGGCACTGCAGAGAGTACAATAATTAGGCAAGAAGAATTCCGAAGTCTGGGTAGGATCCCTATTTCTCTGGACTGGGATCAGATGTTAGAGACCTTTAGAGCTTTAGAGTCATTACCTCCTCCGAAATCGCAGGCTGGACCTGTCCCATCCATAACTCCAGCTCCTCCTGCGTCTCAATAGGCTCACCCAATGGTCATTATATAATCATATACTCTTACACTTTTGCCTACTTAGAAGTACGTATAGCTATCTGATAATACACAGGTATCAATATACAAGTATATGTGACAACGAATGGTCATACCGGATTTGCTTTAACTGTGAGATCACAAGCTACTAAAACGTTATTGTGTACATTAAACAACCGGTGAACGGGGGGGAGGGGGGCTGTTTTGTTCTGATCCTCATTTTGTAATAGTTTAGTACTTAAAAGATAAAGAGACAAGTACGAGTTCATCAATGGTTACATTTATAGTTTGTATGCTTGCGCAGGATATGTACAACCTTTTTCTTTGGCATTTTAGTATTGGCTACTCACATTACAGACAATTTATCTATTGTATATCTTACACATAAGCATTTATTTGTCCATCGGTATCAGTGGATTGGTATTCTGACGAGAACAAGATTCTGTCCTCTTATGATTTACTGCTGATATACACACTGTTCTCTGTACAATATTGATGGAAAAATCTCAATAAAATTATGTTGTGCAGTGACCGGGATATAAGGAAAACCTTGAAGCTAAAGTGAACGTTGTATGCGCCAATTCACGCAAACTGCAATAGCAGCTCCGCAGACACAGTTTGCATGGACTCCCAGGGGTGGCACAATGCATGATGCAGTCCATGGAAGACCCCTGGGGAGCCAATGCCCTGGATATCTCAGTACCAAATACTAGGGACTTACAGTGGTAAACCAGTGTGCCAATTGTGTGGTATAACAAGTGCTTACCATCAAATTTAGATCACTGCCACTGGGGTCCTGGTTAGCAAGATCCCAGTGAAATACAGTCAAAACACTCTGACACCAGACAAAAAGTAGGACTATCTATGCCAGGAAGATCCTACCTGCAAAAATAGGGGACCAGATCCAAACCACCTGGAGGTGTCCAGGAGGAGCAGGAGCACAATGCCTGCCCTTGCTGTAGGTTTTTTACTGCAACACGGAGGTGTTGAAGCTGCACTGTAGAGCCCAGATGACATTGCAGAGGCACAGGAGACATCCGCAAGCTGTCCCATGTCGGATGATGAGATGCAGGAAGGTTAGTAGCTGGCAGGACTACCAACAAACCTTGGCAAATGCAACAGACATGTTGCAAAATGAAGTGCATAGTGAGCAGCAAGGTCTGAAGGACTCACCTAGCAAGAGTAAGTCAGGGCCTGCCCTCAGCAAGCAAGAGAGCAACCAGGAATTGATGGAGAGCCTAGGAGGACCCACTGGCAGCAGGCACAGGGAGCCAGAGGGACTCTTCATGTTGTAGAGCTTTGAGGTGTCCATGGGACAGCACTATCCACACTCTAGTCATCATCATCGAAGAGCCTGTGGATGTAGGAGAGTGACTCCTTCACTCCAAGACAATTCCTTCTTACTATCATAATGCATGCAGACTCCTTGGTGACTCAGGAGGATGCCATGGAGGTTGCAGCACTTGTAGGAGTCTTCCTACCAGAGGCAGTCTCGTCTCAGTTCCATGTTCCGTCCAGCAGAAGTTTCAGTGTCAAACAGCAAAATAGTCCTGAGACAAATATGCAAATGAAGCCAGTCGGTTCTTGAAGGTGAACTCCAGATGAACCCACTCTCAGGGGGAACCCTTAAGTAACCCAGAAAGGGGGTAGGACTACTTCTGCGGTGATCCACCTATCAGGAGGGTCAGGGACACTACTCTGGTGGACTGTGTCAGGTTCCTCGTTCCGATGTCCCCGGGGCTGTGTTGATGCTCTAAGGGGGCCCACCTCTGGATGACCCCAAGTCCGGCTCGTGAAACCACGGACTTTTGGGGTGATCGAGCGGGGGAAGGAAAGGGTGGGGACAGCAGGGAGGGAGATCTGTGAAGGCAAAAGAGACAACAGAACACAGCATAAGACGTTTTGTTTCCGCTTTCAACGTGAACCACAGGCAGTACCGTTAACAGCAGTGTGTTAGCTCTAGCTTGCCCTCTCACCTGTAAAGAAAAATAAGGTATGCCCGGACATATGTGGGAGAGCTACAGGCCGTGGTCTTTTAGTTGCAGGCTCTAGTATAAACGACAAGGAAAATCACACGTATGGACAAGGCCAGGGATCAACGTACATACGCACACACACACCATGTAACTTCTTTGTTGCGCAATACCCACTTGTCATAGCCCCTCTCTTTCCATGCCATCTGCGTGGGACCACCCCTCTATCCAGACTCTCGCATATGTCTAAGGAGATAAGCAGAAGAAATCAAAGAGGAAGCCTGGCCACCGCGTGGTGCCGTTACACACTGCTAGCGTCTGCCAGGAAACTGAAGTCAGGGAGGCTGAAGCACGCTTCGCTTACTTTTCTGGAAGCTTGCTGCAATCCTGAGCTTCTGCGATATGTCTTTCAATACCAAACACAAGCACACTCGATCGCGTTTTGCTCAGTGCGGGTTCGGGCTATATCACTGCCTGACTTTGACAGCGAGTCGCGCCCCGTGGGTCAAGTAACTATTTACATACACGTTCGCTCCCCTGCATGAGGCCAACCGGTCTCTCCAACAGAGGGGCGGATCAGGGTATCTCTGCTTGTTCAGAGAGCGTGTCTCCGACTATGATGGGCCGAGCCCCGAGTGGAACTCTGCCAAAGTACTCCTACCTCGGTCTCGGCGAACCTTGGGAAAGCACGGGCCGCTACCTGGGTGATGAGCTCTTCGGAAATGTCTCGCCACTCCGCGTTACCTCATCTCGTCTCCTGGTTCAAGAATTATCGGCTCCGTGTGAGGCGACCTTTCGCCTTTTGACGCACGTGGGGGGGGGGCGTGGCGAGCATTACGCAGCGAGCCTCCCGCAATGCCCATCGGGAATTGTAGTCCCGCTCGTGTTTTCCCGTCTTTACTCTAATCCTGGCCGGCGAGCGCTGATGATCCTGACAGCACATCCCTCTTCCGAGGATCACCGCCGGCCGCTAGGCTTGCCTGGGTGCAACCTATGGAACCGTGCAATCAGTCTGGGTGCATGGACCGCCGAGGCGGGTTCCCATGAGTCGTCCTCCGGTCCGTACCCCTTCCATGAGATCAAGTACCACAACCTTCCCCTCACTGTCTTTGCGTCCAGAATGGCCTTTACCTCGTACTCCTGCTCCTGTAGCACCTGGACCGGGGCTGGACGACTGGACTGGGGCTGCCGGGCAGGTTTCAGAAGGGAGACATGGAACACTGGGTGGATCCGAAAATGCGAAGGTAAGCTAACCTTAACCGCCACCGGGTTTACATGTTCCAGCACTCGATATGGGCCTATGTATCGGGGGTTGAACACACTGTATTTCTTAAAGCGGATGTTCCGTGTTGATACCCACACCCAATCTCCCCGACTATACACTGGCCCTGGTCTCCGATGTTTATCCGCCTGCCTCTTGTACTGTTCCTTTGCCTTCAACAGATTTCCTCTGGCTAACGCAAGTACCTTTCGCATAACCCTTAGCCTGTCGCGCAGTTCTGGACGTCGCGTGTCAGTGTTGGGCATAAGTAAGGGAGTAAACCTGGGATGGAACCCGTAAGTACTAAAGAACGGAGTGAATTTCGTGGATGAGTGTGTGGCACTGTTATACGCTATCTCTGCCGCCCATAACCACTCCACCCACGCATCTGTAGCCGAGCTCACATAACAACGGAGATATTGCTTTAAAGTCTGATTTAGTCTCTCGGTTTGGCCATCCGTCTGAGGGTGGAAGCTTGTTGATAGGGAAGAGGTGACCTGGAGTTTGGAACACCACGTTTTCCAAAATCCCGATGTAAATTGGGCCCCTCTGTCCGATACTATGACCTGTGGAAGTCCATGAAGACGAATGATGTGTGTCAGCAGGAGGATGGCCGTTTGCCCCACTGTGGGTGCCTGTTTGCAGGCTACAAAGTGCCCCATCTTCGTGTAATAGTCGACCACCACCATGATGGCTGTCATTCCACGATCTTTAGGAAGACCGACGATGAAATCTACTGAAATCCATTCCCACGGTCGCTCTGGCGTGGGCAGGGGATGTAGCAAGCCCGGTACTGGACGGTGATCTGATTTCATCTGGGCGCAGACGGAACAATCTTGTACCCATTGCTGAATGTCTGGACGAACCGAGGGCCACCAGAACTGTCGAAGCACTTTTTCTAGAGTCTTGGTGCGCCCTGTATGTCCGGCACAGGGAGAGGAGTGACACCACCCGAAGACCGTTTTCCTCAACTTCTCAGTGGGAATAAGCAATCGTCTCCCTTTCAAGGGGAGACCCTGATGGATTCTCCATTCGGGGTGAACCGAATCCAGGTTCTCCAAGTTGTGGTGCAGATCCCTCTCCGAACGCTGTTCAGGAAGTCATCGGTGGCCACGATACCCACCACTCGACTCGGTTCTATGATCGTTGCTTCCTTTACCTGTTCTTTCTGTGGCGAGTTTTCCTGTCGTGTGAGGGCGTCGGCCTTCCGATTATTCGCTCCAGGGCGAAAGGTCACTATGAAGTCGAACTCTGCGAAAAACAACGTCCATCTCAACTGACGCGGGGTAAGATGTCGAGCTGCTCTCAAGAATTGCAGATTACGGTGGTCGGTATAGACCGTTATCTGATGCACTGCCCCCATCAACCAATGCCTCCATTCCATGAAGGCATCCTTGATCGCTAGGAGCTCTTTTTCCGCGATTGTATAGTTCAGCTCTGCGGAGTTTAGCTTTCGGGACATAAAGGCAATGGGGTGCAGGTACCCGGTGTTCTCATGTCTCATCGACAGTACCGCTCCCACCGCGATTTCCGAGGCGTCAGCTTCAACAAAAAAAGGCATCTCCGGCTTGGCATGCACCAGAATGGGAGCGGAGATAAACGCTTGCTTCAATCGCTCGAATGCCTCCTGGGTTTCTGCCGTCCAAACGAAGGGAACCTTGACTCGGGTCAACTTGGTCAGAGGTGCGACAGTGTTGGAGAAATGTTGTATAAATCTCCTGTAAAAATTTGCAAATCCTAGCAGGCTTTGTATGTCTTTCACGTTATGTGGATGGGGCCAGTCCTTCACCGCCTTCACCTTCCTCTCTGCCATCACTTGTCCAGAAGGGGTCAGCATTACACCGAGGAATTCTACGGTGGTAACATGAAACTCACATTTTGTGAGTTTACAGAACAAATGGTTTGTGGACAAGGCCTGTAGTACTCTTCGTACATGGGTTGTATGTTCTTCTTCCGTGAGGGAGTAGACGAGAATGTCGTCTATGTATACGACTACGAATATATCCAGGAAGTCACGCAACACCTCGTTGAGAAAAAACTGAAAGGCGGCAGGGGCGTTACAGAGCCCAAAGGGCATAACGAGGTACTCAAACAGCCCATACCGCGTCTTGAATGCCGTCTTCCACTCGTCGCCTTCTCGCATACGTACGAGGTGATACGCTCCTTTCAGATCCAACTTGGTGTATATTTTCGCAGCTCTCACCTGCTCCAAGAGAATCGGGATCAACGGGAGAGGGTATCGTTTTTTTACCATGATAGCGTTGATCGCTCGAAAGTCGATGCAACACCTCAATTCACCAGTGGCCTTCGGAATGAAGAAAAGAGGTGATGCTGCAGGTGATCTCGACGGACGAATAAAGCCGAGTTCCAGGTATTTGTCTAGGTAGGCGCGTAGGTGCAGGTTTTCGGGAATGGTCAGGGCGTATATTCGCCCGCAGGGTATCACCGCCCCTGGTACCAGATCAATTCGACAGTCAAATTCCCTATGTGGAGGGAGTTCTTCTGCCTTGCTGTCGCTGAAGACCTCTTGGAAGGAGAGGTAGCAGTCCGGTAGCGTCATCTCTTTCTCGGCCGCAGTTGCTACCCCATGCCCGATGGCTAGCACCGCCGCCGGATGAACCGGTTCACGGTTACAATGTGTTTGACAAAATGCTGACCTCAACTGGAGGGTCTTCGAGGCCCAGTGAATTCTTGGTTCATGTTTCTGTAGACACGGGAGTCCGAGAATGATCCCGTACTGAGGGGCGAGGATGACGTTGAATGATGCCCATTCACGATGATACCCCTCATATGTGAGTTCGTACTCAGCTGTGTGATATCGTATGGGGCCTGACTCCAGTTCTTTTCCATCTACGGCGTAGACCAGTTCAGGGGAGGCTTTGAGAAGGAGCTGTACGCCAAGTCTGGTGGCCTCCTGTTTATCCATAAAACAGCCAGTGGCTCCTGAATCAACCATGGCTCGGACCGGTAGGAGCACGTTATTGATGTCTATCTGCATAGTTATAAAAAAATGCTCTTTTTCCCTAAAGGAAGAAAAGTCCACTGAAGGGATAGTATGTTTCCCTGAGACCTTCCCTCCTTCCGGTCTCAGGTACGGCAGTTTTTCTCCCCTTTATCCGTTGTCACTGCTGCCATCTGGCCGAGACGTGGCCGTCCATATGCCGGTTTTACGGGGCATTCTCTGATGAAGTGGCCTTTCTTGCCACAATATAAGCACAATCCCTGTTTGCGCCGATGATCCCTTTCGCGTACGGTTAGCGAGGCCCTCACCGCTCCGATTTCCATAGGTTCGGGTTTAGAAGGGGGCTTCTCAGGAGGTCCGGTACGATCACTTCACGGAGTACCCCTTTCTTTGCGGGTATGCTCTCCTTTCCGCTCCCTTAAGCGATGGTCCAACCGCAGCGTCAACTCGATGAGGGCTGTACAGGTACTGGGTTGAGGCTCGATTTGTGCCAGGGCGTCCTTCAGCTCTTCGGTGAGGCCATGGTAAAAGATGACTGACTGTTTGGCTTCCGGCCAATCCGTTTCGGCCACTAGCCGTCGAAAGTTGTTCAGGTAGCTCACCAGGTCCAGAGAGCCTTGCTTCAGCTCCAATAGATCTTTGTCCGCCGAGAACGTCTCGGTTCGTCGATCGAATGTTTTCTCGAAGGCCCTGCGGAATGCGTCCCAGTCGTAGAGCAGAGGGTCGTCGTTTCTCACGATAGGGATGGCCCACTGGGCAGCTTCGCCCCCCAGATATGATATAAGAAATGCGACCCTGGCTTGGTTTGTAACAAACATCTTGGGTTTGCAAGTAAAATGGAGTAATACCTGGGTCATGAACACCTGTACTTTCTTCCGATCACCGTGGAACCTCTCTGGGGGGGCCAGGGGAATGGCTGCCGGAACTTCTACCACTAAAGACGTTGGGGAAGAGGGGCTACCCATGCTAAACGGGTTCCTTTGCATATAGTCGACACGAGAGTGCAAGGACGCTGTTTCCTGTCGTGAGGCAGCTAATTTTACCTGCATCTGCGCTAACGTAGCCATCACATCGTCTAAGGTAGCCATGGTAAGCGTTCAACACAACCAGGGGGATAAGAGAATTCTTGGGCCGATATTTCTGTCAGGTTCCTCGTTCCGATGTCCCCGGGGCTGTGTTGATGCTCTAAGGGGGCCCACCTCTGGATGACCCCAAGTCCGGCTCGTGAAACCACGGACTTTTGGGGTGATCGAGCGGGGGAAGGAAAGGGTGGGGACAGCAGGGAGGGAGATCTGTGAAGGCAAAAGAGACAACAGAACACAGCATAAGACGTTTTGTTTCCGCTTTCAACGTGAACCACAGGCAGTACCGTTAACAGCAGTGTGTTAGCTCTAGCTTGCCCTCTCACCTGTAAAGAAAAATAAGGTATGCCCGGACATATGTGGGAGAGCTACAGGCCGTGGTCTTTTAGTTGCAGGCTCTAGTATAAACAACAAGGAAAATCACACGTATGGAGAAGGACAGGGATCAACGTACATACGCACACACACACACCATGTAACTTCTTTGTTGCGCAATACCCACTTGTCATAGCCCCTCTCTTTCCATGCCATCTGCGTGGGACCACCCCTCTATCCAGACTCTCGCATATGTCTAAGGAAATAAGCAGAAGAAATCAAAGATGAAGCCTAGCCACTGCGTGGTGCCGTTACACACTGCTAGCGTCTGCCAGGAAACTGAAGTCAGGGAGGCTGAAGCACGCTTCGCTTACTTTTCTGGAAGCTTTCTGCAATCCTGAGCTTCTGCGATATGTCTTTCAATACCAAATACAAGCACACTCGATCGCGTTTTGCTCAGTGCGGGTTCGGGCTATATCACTGCCTGACTTTGACAGCGAGTCGCGCCCCGTGGGTCAAGTAACTATTTACATACACGTTCGCTCCCCTGCATGAGGCCAACCGGTCTCTCCAACAGAGGGGCGGATCAGGGTATCTCTGCTTGTTCAGAGAGCGTGTCTCCGACTATGATGGGCCGAGCCCCGAGTGGAACTCTGCCAAAGTACTCCTACCTCGGTCTCGGCGAACCTTGGGAAAGCACGGGCCGCTACCTGGGTGATGAGCTCTTCGGAAATGTCTCGCCACTCCGCGTTACCTCATCTCGTCTCCTGGTTCAAGAATTATCGGCTCCGTATGAGGCGACCTTTCGTCTTTTGACGCACGGTGGGGGGGGCATGGCGAGCGTTACGCAGCGCGCCTCCCGCAATGCCCATCGGGAATTGTAGTCCCGCTCGCGTTTTCCCGTCTTTACTCTAATCCTGGCCGGCGAGCGCTGATGATCCTGACAGACTGATCTATCAGATGCTTCCAGGGTTTCCACCCATCTAAGTTTCTAAATGGCAGAAACAGGTGGCCACCTAGCATCATTCTAGACACCTCCCAGATGAAGAGCTGGACAGAGGGCGGTCGCTCCCCTGTCCTTTGTGTAGTTTTGCACCAGAGTGGGAGTCAAGAGCTCCTGAACTGGGGCAAACTGGTTTATTCAAGGAGGGGAAACATGTGCCCTTCAAAGCAGTCTGGAGGTGCTCAGAAGGACCCCCACCCTAGCCTAAGACACCTATATGTAAAGAAGAGGTGGCCACACCTCTCCTCTACAGGAAATCATTTGGTTTGTCTTTCCCTGCCTGACTTAAGCTCTGCAGAACAGTGTCTGGTATCGGCAACAGCACTGGCTTGTACGCAGACCATGCAAAGCTACATAAGTAGACATAGGGGGTCCTCTAAGGAGCCCCCAGTACAAGAGATCATGCAACTAGCACTGGAATCAGTGTAGTGATATGATTCTAGCATGTTTGATAACAAACATGACTGGGTACAGTGAAGCCATTATGCAGCTGAACATCTTGACTTTGCCAGTGTCCTCTATATACCTAAAAATGTCTTCCCCGCACTTACAAAGCTAGAGAATGGACACTGGGGTTTGTTTGGAGTCCACTAAACATTTGTGGACTTGCTCCTTCACAGCTCAGCTCCATTTGGTAGCTGCTGCTGTCCCCATTGCTGCTGCTGACCCCGGTCAGGAGTTCGGGCCCTCCCTGGTGGTCTAGTGGCAGAGTATCACTTCTCTGCTGCTTGACTGCCCTTCTGTTTCTCTTTCAGTTTTTCTTTTATTTTTCTCTAGCCTCTGCCGTTTGCTTCTGCCTTTGTGCTTTTCCTTTTTTCCCCCTTTTCTGATCCTTTCTCCACCCCTGTGATCCTCCACGACCCACCCCTCCAGGGACCCTCCCCTTGTTTTCACACCTCCCAGCTATCCAGCCCCTTCCACAGCACAACTTAATGGCGGCCGCTGTGCGGTCACTCCACTGGCATGCCAAAGGTAAGCCTGTCTGCGCCCGTCCATTGCCTTCTTCATGGAAACCTGGACCCGGTTCTGGACCGGACATCACCATCGCCATCCCTGATGACTACAAAATCAACAGCAAGGACCACATCAATCGACCAGGAGGAGCCATCACCATCACCTACAAGAACACCCTCCGACTGACCATGCACTCAAACGACTCAATGACAACCATGGAACACCTCCACTTCCAGATCCAGACCGACCCTAAAATCTCCATCTGCAGCACCCTCGTCTACATGCCAGGCTCTTGCATCCACCAAATACATCCTACTCGGAGACTTCAACTTCCACCTGGACAATTCAAGTGACCAGAACACTGCCTAACTATTAGAGAACCTCACCAATATTGGACTCAAGCAACTAGTGACCGCACGACCCACACAGCTGTACAAACGCTCGACCCTATTTTCCCTGCCAGCGGAAACATCACCTACAGCCACACCACCAAACTCCTCTGGACTGACCACCACTGGTTGCACCTCGCTTTCACCATACCCACCGCACACCACCGACCTCATCGCTCTCCCCAGTGCAGCTGGAACAAGGTCACCAAAGAATTTCTCATCAACCTCCTTGGCATGACCACTCCGCCAGCACCAATAGACGCCAACACTGCACCACACAACCTACACCCCAGGATCTCTAGCTGCACCGAAACTCTGGCACCCTTCGAGAAGACACCAGGCAACCAAAACTCCAAGAAAACCAGCTGGTTCACTCCCGCCCTCCACAAGTCCAGACACTCCTTCTGATGACTCAAGAAGAGATGGAGGAACAGCAAACCCCCAGAAACCCATGCAACCTTTAAATCCGCCCTCAACGTATACCACCTCCCCCTCAAAACCACAAAGAAAACGTCCCTCCAGGACAGAAAAAATGCCAATGCACACAACTGCAAAGAACTCTTTGCCATCGTCCTGGAGTTTTCCAGGCCCACCAGGAGGGTCGGACCAAGGACCACGGAGGTCCCACCCTTCCAAGACCTCTGCAACAAATTCAGCACCTTCTTCCACCACAAGATTAGAGAGATCTATGACAGCTTTGACACCCATAACCCCGCCAGAACACCCGTCATTACCGGACGCATCCAAGTTGCTCCCAAACACATGCTGCTTAACTGGACTCCGCTTACCACAGGCGACACACTCAAGACCATGAAGAGCATCCACTATGAAGCCCCATTGGACCCTTACCTGAATAACATCTTCCACAGAGCAGCAGCCTCCATTGTCCCCCCAGCTCCGCTGCACCGTCAACTGCTCAATCAAAACCACCCCACCACCTTTCCCGTCAACTGGAAACACATCAAGATAAACCCCCTGCTGAAAAAACCATCCGCCGACCTGACAGACCCCAAAGAACTTCAGACCCATCTCCCACCTCCACTTCCCAGCGAAGGTCATCGAGAAGGCCATCAACACCCAACTCTCTGAGTTCTTCATTGAAGACAACCACGTCCTGTACACCTTCCAATCCGGCTTCAGAAGCAACCACAGCACTGATACTGCACTGCTCACTGCCACCAATGACATAAGCTCCCTCCTCGACCGGGGTGAAACCACAGCCCTCTTCCTACTGGACCACTCGGCTGCCTTCGACACCATCATTTTTTCAATATATTGAAGCAGACGCTGTGATTGACTTTTCTGGTTAAGAAACCACGCTTAAAAGTAAATGCACACTACACAAAATGTGTGTTTCAAGACACAACTGATGACAGTGAATGTCGAAAGTGGACATACACTCTGAAACTAAAATTGAGCATTGAAGAAACACGTCAGCTATTGGATTCTAGCTATTGGATTTTATCAACTTGGTGTATCATCTTTTTTCAATAAAGAACAGTGTTTGAAAGAAAACGAAAATACAACGATTGAGAATTTCTTCGCATCATCGATAATGACTGTTGCGTAATTGACTTTGAATGGATATATAATTTTTGTGTGCGGAATTACTTTGTCATTTATGTTGTTTTGGGTTTCCAATTAGGGAGTACAAAGGGGTGTACTCTCTGGTTTTCCTGCACCAGTACTACTTTCCCAGAACTTGTTTTGACAGGTATGGCTGTTTGTTTTGCCTCAACCCTCAGTTCGCTAATCTTTATACCATCTCCCAATGCACCTTAATCATGAGACTCCACGATGGGGATATCTGCAACAAGTCACTAGACTGGATCCTCTCCTTTCAGACAGGCCAAACTGAGTAAGTCAGACTACCCCAGTTCCTCTCAGAACCTACAGCGATAAGCTGCGGAGTGACCCAGGCCTTCTCCCTGAGCCCCACCATCTTCAACGTCTACCTGGCTCCCCTCGCAGCGATCGTCAAAAGCCACGGACTCAACATCGTCTCTTATGCCGATGACACCCAGCTGATCATCTCCCTCACCAACAAACCCACAACCGTCAGAACCAACTTTCACAATGGAATAAAGGCAGCTGACACTTGGATGCAAGACAGCTGCCTCAAGCTCAACACGGACAAGACAGAAGTACTCCTCCTGGGACCCACCTCCTCAGTATGGGACGAATCCTGCTAGCCTGCTGCACTAGAAACCCCTCCGACCCCTACATTCCAAGCACACAACCTTAGCATCATACTGGACTCATCGCTCTCTATGAACTGCCAAATCAATGCAGTATCCTGATTCTACACACTCAGCTTGCTTCAAAAGACTTTCAAATGGCCCCCACAGAATCCAAACAGACGGTCACCCAGGCCCTCATCACCAGTAGACTTGACTACGACAAAGCACTCAACACCAGCATCATCCAGAAACAGCTCAGGAAACTACAGAACATCTAAAACGCTGTAGCCAGACTGGTCCTCAAACATCCCCACTGCAGCCACATGACACAACACCTCCGACAATTCCACTGGATCCCCATTAACAAGAGAATCACCTTCAAGCTCCTCACACATGCCTACAAGGCCCTCCATGGCACAGGAACAGAATAACTGAACCGCTGCCTCACTTTCCACACACCCGCTAGACAACTCTGCTCCACCCAACTCGCTCTGGCCTCTGCCCTTCGAATTCATAAGGCCAGGACCGGAGAACGATTCTTCGCCTATCTCGTCACCAAGACCTGGAACCTTTCAACTCAGGTAAACCGCATTGGAGACCCAGTTCAGGAAGGACTTCAAGACCTGGCTCTTCGGATGAACGTCCACACCTGACGGATCTGCATGCCCCCCCCCAGAGCCTTGAGACCCTCGCGGGTGAGTAGCTGCTCTTTAAAAAAATCTTATTGATTGAACAAAGCCCTGATTGATAGGGGTGTCTCTGCTTCTGTACAGGAACCCTCACACTTAGAACCATGTACCCTGCCTGTGGGCTGTAAAGAGCAGTGACCCAGATATAAGGAGACACAGTTTGCATGGGCTCCCATGGGTGGCGCAATACATGCTGCAGCCCATGGGAGACCCCTGGTATATCAATGTATTAGATACCTCAGTACCATGTACTAGGGACTATGGACCTACAGGGGTACACCATTATACTAATTGTGGGGTGTACAAAGTACTAACTAATTAATTGAGGTGAGAGAGCACAGACACAGGGGTCCTGATTAGCAGAATCTCTGTGTACTACAGTGACAACACACTGACACAGGCAAACAGTGGGGGAAACAAGGCCAGAAAGATCCTTCTTTCTTAGAAGCACCAACATTTCAGAGACTGTTTTGCATGGGCGAGGGTATAATCCTGTCTTCCAAGTTGCCCATCAGCTGGTCCCACTGATCCTCAAAAAATTCTTGAAGAGGACGCATGTGGAACCCGGCATTAAGGGTAAGGAAGACACACAAGGCCACTGAATTGAGGAGAGATGACACTGACCTCCTCCTGGGATGAGAGACTTTCATAAGAGAGTGACACTTCAGAAAAATTGATAACAACCTCTCCTCCGAAGGACACACTCTTGCCTGAATGGTGTTGATGGAAGCCCCCAAATAATGCAGAGTCTGAACAGGAGTAGACACTGGCTTTTTGTGGCCTTAACTGTTGAAGGACAGCCGATGTCCAGTTGTAATAAAGCTAGGCTTCCTGAGAAAGGAATGCCTTGATTAGCCAATCGCTTATGTAGGGGTAGATGAAGATTCAATGTTTTCTGAGATGGGCAGCTACTACTGTCATGCATTTGGGAGAAAATTATGGGTGATCACTTGAGGCCAAATGGATGTACTGGGTACTGATAACTAAGCCCAGGTGGTAACTCCGCTTCTTTTACGGAGTTTGAGGAATTTGGGCACTCCGCGGAAGAACGCAAAATTCCTGAATTCCGCCATTCAGACCCGGAGCGAAGTTTATTTTTTTCCGTTCAAGTGCTTGAGTTTTCTTTTGGTGCTCAACTGTGAGTGCCAAGACTTCTTACACCGGTAGCGAGACTTTGTACGTACTCACATGGCTTCCAGCCGCAAAGGCACCAATTTAGCATTCTTAGAGGCAATCACAAACGGAACGGTCAAGCAGCTTTTCTGCTTGAGAATGCAGCTGAGACGCATTTGTAGTGGATTTTTTTCTCAAACTGGCCATTGGTGTTTTTTTTCTTGTGCGAGAAACCATCTTTTGGAAACTTTTTTTTTAAACTAGAAGAAAGTGCCCCAGAGACAACAACTTCCTTTTCCTGCCTAGCAGGCTCTTCCCATTGCTTTGTCCCTCTCCTGGTCACTATGAATTGGGATTTTAAGCTGGAAGGATTACTCTCCTTGTCTGCTGCATATATGCCATTTGATTTAAGGAATTTGTTTGTGAGATATATTACAAGTAAGTTGAAAAGTTGGTGCATAATGGTGTTGTTTGTTTGATTTATTTGTACTTTTATACAATTTTTGAAATTTATTGTGGTGGGTGGCCTGCAGTTTCTGTAGGGGCCCAGTTTGTTTTGCATTACATTTATCTTACTTTGGAAAAATAAATGTTGCACAGTTCAGTACATTTTTATTCCCCATGTTTTTTAATACGTTTGCAATATTGATTGATTTAACTCACTATGTGGCCAAGTCCGCCAATGGGCCTTCCAGTGAGTACGTCCTGAACTATTCATTGGTGCATGAAAAAACTGTTTCTGTGGTGTCTGTAGTTTTGAAACATAATCTAGGCCATGTGTGGCATTGGATTAAAATACAAAAAGGGTTTTTGTGGTATTTCACATTTTTCCCTGTAAATACTGTTTAAGTGGGATAATGCCTTTGGAAGATGTGTGTTGTTGTGGAACTTTTTGGCCCCGTTAATTTTTGTTTTTGGCATTGCTGAATTAATGCTGTATTTATGAGTTACTATGCCTCTTTTGTCTGGCCACTGTGTGTGTATATGTATGTTTGGCATAGTCCAAAATTTCCCTTTGCTGTTCGTTATGCCATGTGACCAGGGGGTATTTTGCATAGTCAGTGTACACCCTATGCCTGCATGTGTTCTTTGTTTTCCAGGCCTCCTGTTTGTTGTTGTTCTGACCATGTGGCTGACGTCATTTTGTGCAGCCAGCCAGTGTGCTTTCCCCATAGGCCAGCATTTATTCTTTGTTTGTGGCCATGCTTCCTTGCTGGTTGTTGTGGCCATGTGTCTGGAAGGCATTTTGTGTAGCCAACCAGTGTGCTTTTGCCATAGGCCTGCATGTCTTCACTGTTTGTGACCATGCCTCCTTGCTGGTTGTTGCTGTTGTTTGACCATGTGGCTGGTAGCCATTTTGAGTAGCCAGCCTGTGTTCCTTCCCCATAGGCCTGCATGTCTTCTCTGTTTGTGGCCATGCCTCCTTGCTGGTTGTTGTTTGTTCTGACCATGTGGCTGGTGCCTATTTTGTGTAGCCAGCCAGTGCGCTTTTGTCATGGTCAGCTATTTTCTATTTGTTCCCAATGCCTCCTTGCTTGCTGTGTGACCATGCGGCTGGTGAGCAATTTGCGTAGGCATTCAGTAGGCTTTTGCCATAGGCCTGCATGTCTTCTCTGTCTGTGATGATGCCTCCTTGCTAGTTGTTGTTTGACCATGTGGCTTGCTGCCATTTTGTATAGCCAGCCAGCGTGTTTTCTCCATAGGCTTAGATGTCTTCTCTGTTTGTAGCCATGCCTCCTTGCTGGTTGTTCTGACCATGTGGCTGGTGGCCATTTTGTGCAGCAGCCAGTGTGCTTTTGCCATAGGCCTGCATCTCTTTTCTGTTTGTGAGTGACAATGCCTCCTTGCTGGTGGTTGTTGTTCTGACAATGTGGCTGGCAGCCATTTTGTGTAGCCAGCCATGGTGCTTTTGCCATAGGCCTGAATATCTTCACTCTCTTCCTCATGCCTCCTTGCTTGCTTTTTGACCATGTGGCTGGTGGCCATTTTGCATAGGCATCCAGTGTGCCTTTGCCATGGGCTTGCATGTCTTGTTCTTCTATCATGATGTGGTGTTCATGCCTTCTTGCTTGCTGGTTCACCATGTGGTCAGTCAGTGGCCATTTTGTGTAGGTTGCCAGTGTGCTTTTGCCATAGGCGTGCATGACTTCTTCTCTTTGTTCCCAATGCCTTTTTGCTCTGTGAAGTTGCTGTTGTTGACCTTGTGGCAATGGCAGGCAGCCATTTTGTGTGTCAAGCCAATGTGGCCCTTTGTCATATGCTTGCATGGATGGTTGAGCAATTAGACAGCAGTTTAATAAATTAAAATTAATGATATGCTTGAGGATAATGTCACTTATTTCGAATTTTCTTATTTACATTTTTTTTCAATTTTAGGTTTAATTATGTTTTTAAAATAATTTTTGTTTTTTTATTAATTTATTTTATGTTTTAGTTTTTTTTTTCTTTTTCATAACATCTGCCATCGATGAATCAACCCCATGTCTGCTATAGGTGCACACCAGCAATCATTATGTAAGGATTATTCTGTTGTCATTTGTCAGCTGCACCTCCCTGAGTGCCACATCCCACGTGATGCATTGCACAGAAAGAAAACAATTACAACTATATTGTTTTGTTGTTGTTGCTCTTTCTAATCCTTCGTGATTATACACCGTGAAAGTTTATGTTGGTGTAGTTTTCCGTTTTACAAATTAACACTGTATACTATTGTTAATGTTTGATAATAATTTACATAACCACACTAAATATATTGTTTGTATGTACTACTACTTGAACTGCAACAATGCCACATTTCACTGATGTTTTTCTTGCACATTTGCTTTTAGGTTCACAAGAGAAGAGACATTACCTAGAGTCCTGCCAGACAGAAGATCTCTGCATGACGTGATACCTGACTATCTACGCAACACCATCATCTCTTCAGATTGTTGTAAAGCTAAGTGCCACTGCTAACTGACAGCTTCAAGATGGTCCCAAAGAAAGGTGCTGCCATGAAAGTGGCTAGTGGGGAGCATCAACAGTACCATCCTCCCAACCTAAGCCCTGGACCATGTCTGTCAGTGAGGCAGCCAGAGCAATCATGTCGATGCCGACAAGTAGTGATGGATTTGTCCATTTTGCAAAGTAGTACACAATTGTTTCAGGAAACACAACAAGGAAGACAGCAGCTGCAGCCAGCAATGGATTTGTCTGATATTGGAGCAGAGCAGGAGGTTGAGCTTCCTTCAGAGCAAGAAGTTGAACCCCCTCTTTTAGAACCATTGGCTCACCCATCTCCAGCAAGGAAAAGGAAGGGTACTACAGCACCAGCTTCTTCAAGCACCACTTCTGATGATGATGATAGGGACATATAGTGGATCCTGACAGAGACCAGGAGACAACAGGAGAGGCAAGGGAAAAGAAAAGTTCTAAAAAGGCCTAGACTTATGGAAGAGGATGAAGAGGAAAATGACGATGATGAGGTAGTCATGGTGGAATGCGACTTAGAGGAATCTGACATTGCTATTCAACCAGCTCAGAGAGATGTGGCACAAGTAGCACTGCCACCAGCTCCCATAATTGCAAAGCCCCAGCTGATACCTGCATCAACCCCTGCCTCAGGAGAGCAGAGAGGCAACCGACGACATGCCCACCTACCTCCAATTCTTCTTCAGGTATTGTCAGTGGCCCAGTAAAGTACTTTTTTACAGTTATCAAAGATGGGGAGCACATTGCAGTATACACCATTTGCCAGACAAATGTTTGTAGAGGTAATCCTGGTACACATTATGGTTCTGGAGGCCAGACGATCCATATGAAAAAACATCACAAAATGAAGTGAGAGGAGCACCTTGAAAAAATTGCTGAACGTGGTCGTGGTGGTGAAGAGAGCCAGAGGAACATCAGCTATGACTCCAGTCATGGCCGGAAGGTGATGATGATGAGGAAGAAGAGGGTGACATCTTATTCACACAAAGCAGCCCTGCCCCCAGCAGTGTGCCAGCAGATTCACCCAACTCAGTGACTTCATAATGAGACACTGCGGCATACAGTGACTGCCCCATCACCAAGACACTCATTTATTCTACCCCTAGTATGTATTTCAGACATTCTTTTAAAGCCATGAAGCAGCCACAGATTATTTAGCCTAATAATAGAGCACCAATTAAAGCCCTGATACAGGAGGTGCAAACACATTGGAACTCCACATTTTACATGCTGCAACTTCTGTTTGAGCACTACAAACAGATCAATGACTATGTCATTCAAAGAGGAAGGGATGCAGTTGGAAAAGTTATGACAATCGACGCGGGCAAATGGGGCCTAGTCAAATGAATGAAACAGACACTACTCCCTTTAGAGGTTTTCCCATGGGAGGTTAGCAAGGACGACAGTACGATAGGCCCAGCTATCCCGCTGTTGCTTCTCCTACAAGATAAGGTAAAGAAGGCATTTTAAAGGTTCACCCCTGCAGGTGTGAAGGAAAACATGGAAGCACCTGCCTTGGTTGAGAGCTTAGTCCTGTTCTTGGCTTCTAATATAAGGCTGCAACATGACATCATCAAGTCCAAAATGTACATATGTGCCACACTACTTGATCCATGCTGCAAAACAATTCTGCCCACTTTCATCCCTTTATCTGAAGGGGACGTTTTAAAATAGAGGTGGATTATAAAGCAAGCCGGAGACTTGGAAGGAGAACGGCTGGAACTTCGAGTTCCACCCCTTAGTTCTGGGATGCCACGTTCAACTTCTAGAGAGGACAGTCTTGTCTCACAGCAGCCAATAACACCATCAACCAGAACACTGGCAACAGCGTCAACAGACGGACCGGACCCAACCTCTGAATTGTTTTGGTTTCAATTGGCAGGGCTCAAGTCCAGTGCAAAGGCAATGGAATAACTAGTAGAGCAAGGGGCAGCATGAATGACCATACACAGGATGTTCCAGGAGTATCTGGATGATCCAAAAGAGGTATATGTGGATCACAAACCATTGATGTGTTGGTATGGGAAGATTCGCCAATGGCCAGAGCTCAGCAGGCTGGCAATAAAGAATCTGATTTTTCCTGTCGCCAGTGTGTCTGCTAAAAGAGTGTTCAGGGCAGCTGGTGCGATCGTCACAGCGAGAAGGACCAGTCCCTCTCTTCAAAATGTGGGGAGATTGACTATGATCAAAATGAACCAACATTTTATACCACACAGTTACACTGTTCCTGAAAGAGCAGCACAAGAGGAGGAAGAGAGTGATTAGTTGAAATTGAATCAAATGTGTTAGCTGACCAACTTCTGGATGAACCACCTGACTTTGAGGACAAACTCTACTTCCCAGACTAAGTATGCCAGTGCCCCAACAGAACTTTTAAAATGCTCTCTTTGAACTTAGTTCTTTCTTTGCAAACAAAATAAATAAATTAGCTAGAGGAACATTATTATTTTTGTGTCAGATTTTGCTGCCCCCACCTTTTTTATTAGTCAAATATATATTGCCAGAGTGCAGTTGAACCAGTATGCGTTGGAGAAGCCTCCACTATTCCTTCATGACATTGGGGACAATTCCTGCCCTCTCACATGCCTATTGCCTATTCCTTTTTGCATCACTTAGCACTAGAAGTGTTGCCCATAAAATTATTTATCATCCTACAAGACTGCCTGCCAAGGCCAAATTCCAATGTGTTACCTGCATCAAAGATGATTAAATACCTATCTGAACTACCCGTGCTTAGATTGGATGAGGTAACTTCAACTATTGCAAAGGTGAGTGACTGATTGCATGAGTAATGATTTAAGTTGATTAATGATTCATGCACTGGCAGACACAGAGGGAGGATGTTTGTTGAACTTTAATATGGGAAATTTCTTGAGATAATTATTGATTTGCATAGTTTGGGGCTTGAGTGATGGGCGCTCATTTTTTTCCCATGTAGGTGATGAACAGCCCTTTCACACTTTGCCAGATTTAATTAATTGCAGGGGTGTCCTCTTTTTTCTGGTTCTTCAGACACCAGAAAAGTCACTTTAGTTATCAAACAAAAAACCTATGCAAAGTGCTGCAATTCTTTTTCATTCTCTACTTGTTCTTCAATCGCAGTGTACTGCACTCCACGTCTATCTTGCTCGGGTCATCGTGATTCATGATGATAATGATGACTAGTCTGAGGTGGCGTTACTTGGAATCAGGATTGGAGGAGTGTCAATGAAGAACCCAGGGCAGGACTAGGAGCTACAGGACTACCTCATAAATAGCTAGAACCAAGAAGTTATCTAGTATACTATTGATTCGAGTTCAAAGGTAAACCAAGAGTCTGAGGCCTAGTCCTCAACTGTGTAGAATGGGGAGAGGCGCGTTTGTGAGAAGATGGTCTGTTTGTGTGTTTGTGTGTGTGTATTGGGCTTGTGGAAAAAATGATACTCTGAGTCCACCTTAAGTTTTTTAGGTGCTGCCTCTGAGTCTTCTTGTTATACTCCTCATGAAGCTTACCTTCCTTCTGTCTATCTTCTTGACTCTACATACAGTTTCCCTTTTACTATCCGTGGGCCTTCTGTTAGTCTCCTTCACAAATGAAGGGTGGAAGCTAGCTGAGCTCAACAACACTCCTGCTTATCTACGGGACCAGTGCAGACAGGCCCCAAAGAGTGGACATTCCCATGGAGAATGCAAACAAACCATCAAGTTTACAAAAGTATCATTTTTCTTTTAACATACTAACTAAGAGAAGTGGGTAGGTGGGTTCACTCCCTAACCTAGAAAGCAGAACATTTAGATATATGGTATTTGGTCTTGGGGCAGAAGAACTGTTTTCAATGCATGTATCTGTACTCTGTCATACTCATTCCTTTGTTTCCTTCTAACAGCAGATTGATGGCAAATGATGTGATGCTGCCTACTGCACATATCAATGTTGGCCTTGTGTTGTATTGTTTGTCTTTGTCAAACCTTTCCCCAAATCCCATTACTCATCCTTTCATCAAACCCTTAACTCTCTTCCCCTGAGCTGTGTGATTTATTGAGGTGTAGCTTGAATTACACCATTAATTGATCACACAGTTGGTGGGGCAGATTTGGCAAAAGCAACACCAACTTGCTGTAGAATCTTCCAAGAAGTAGCCCACACCAGCCAATTACCGACCGGTGCATTGCAAATTACCCATATTTTTAGCTATAGAATGAAGCACATCAGTAGTCAGCATGATCATCATCATTCAGGCCTTGTGTTGCCTAACCGTAAATGCTTAACTTAAGCTTGTCAACTCCAGAGTTTAGGTCCATTTTTGATAACTTGAAGATTTCAAAAATAATACTGCTAGCTCCTCATTAGCCAAAATGTACTATTGCTCTTTTATCGAATTTAGCACAATCAGGCATTCTCATTGTGTCATCAAGTAGCACTCAGGTGGTGTCAATCCTTTGTAAATTGTTGATAAATATCTAACCCACTTACTCAGACTTTCTACTTCCATTTATTTACCTACTATGGACAATCAACCAATCATTCAATTCAATTCTACAGTTGGAGCTCATCTAGGTTAAACTGGAAGTGGGACCTCGCTTGTGAAGTTGTGATGCCCCCCGTTATTGCTGCATGTACATTAAAGTAAGACAACTAGTATGGAAGTAATTTAACTTAGTAAGAAATACATTAACTGCTACTGACTTTTATCTAGATAGTTCAGAACTTTGACACAATATAGGTCATCGTTGCAGCATTCCCCATAACGGTCAAGATAGTTAGAGAAGTATAAGCCTAGACTCTATAACTAAGTGCTACGCTACCTCTTAAGTTACATGTACATTAACAGACTGCACAAAACTACTTCAAGGCAGCAGTGCAAAGTAAAAGTAAAATAAACTACTTAAGGTATATATTTAAGTTATAAAACATAGTTTCTCCATTTAATGTATTTACAAAGCAACCCATCCTCTCTACCCAAACAACATGCCCACCCCTCTCCCAAACAAAACTGTCCCAAGCCTCAAAACTCCAGTCCCACTCCCAACCCCCTTGCCACCCTCTCTACCTAGCCCCAACAAACCCCTCTCACCAAAACAAAAAATTCAAAAAGGGCTAAAAGAGGGCATTATGTACATCAGTCAGGAGCTCGCCCAGACTCCGCTCTATCAAGATGAGTCGGACCTCAATGGTGTCCAGCCACTGCAGGATATGGCCCAGCAATGGCCTGTTGCCATTCTGGTGGGGGGGCAGCAGTTCGCTGGCAGCAGCCCCAGTGATGGGATGGTGAGGAGGCTGGAGGCTGAGGGGGACCGGCTTCCCCTGGGCCTGGTAGCTGTGCATTTATTTCTTCCTCTTTCAGGACCACCAGCAACTGGTATTCATGGTGGATACACTTCCGCCTCTGTCGCCGCAAATAGGCCACTCTCTCCTGCCTGTCAGGTGGTCAGACTGGACCAGCAGGATAAGCTATATTGAGAAAAACAAAAAAGATAAATTGTAAAGAATGCTCTGTGCAAACAATTGTTTTAAATACCAGGGTGACACAGTAGCAGTACATTGCTCATCCCCTAGGGCCATTGGAATGTATTTGATGTGATTATGATTAGGGAATTACAAGGCCAATTGTATGTTTTCTTTTACCCACACATGTTGCCAAAGATAAAAAAGCACAGACTTTGTGACAGAAAAGTAACAGGCAGAGAAAAACACCACAGGACTAAAAAACAGTGATTGGATCATTTTTGTTTTCTAAAGGCTTTCCAAGTAACAACTATAGACAGAGTCAGAAACTTTGAGTTAAAAAATAAATGACTTCTCATTGATGAGTACCGCATTATGTACTATATGGCATACAAGTTGTGTGTGGTGCTAAAATAATAAAGCCATGCTCATTGCTAGCCAGCGCCTCTGCTAGTTTGCTACTGTCTGCAGCTTTAGTTGAAGTTATCTATTTTTTATTTCAATGGCCGTGCTCTTCGCCAAATGCATTTCTCTCTCTACCCTGTCTCCAAATAGACTGATGACTAATAAATAAGATACTACGTCAGTCACACACCTCATGTATGAAATGTGGATATTAATATATTATCCTGTCTGCCATAAGTAGACGTTGAGGAAAACGAATCTAATGGACTGTACTACAAGTAAAGGAATGGATTATATAGATTTTATTTGGCACATTTGTCACTGAGTATCCCATGTGCCAAACTTGATATCAAATCATGCACTTACTCCCACTTTGTTCTGTGGCCTCGCCCGCCACCCCATATTTCCAACAAATGTATTTGCTGGGCAGTAACCAAGGAAATTAAACTTGATTTTCTATACTGCACAGGGTATGGTAAAGGAATTAGACATGTAGAGCTTTTTGATATATAATATATGGGCCAGCACACTGATCATCGATTCATCATCTTTGGCTTATTCAGTCACAGTTCAATTCAAAAGGGCAAATCTGAACAAGTGTAAATTAATCTGTTATGGGAAACCACGATATATGTTCTGGAATCACTTCAGATGGGTATTGCATGATTAAATGTGGCACATGCCAAAAATGGCTCACCCACCCTTTCACTCATATACCATTTCCTTTCTTTTAAGATACCTTCCGTTCTTTCATGTCTCCCTCAAGCCATCAAAGCTCATTATATGAGATTTTGCTGCATTACAGATAGAAGAGGCCATAATAATAACTTGATCACCGCTGTGGCTGGTAAAGCTGGGGGAGGTGAGTTTCACCTTGCAGTAATTTGTGATGCCAACGAGTGACGACCTGTCAATAGCTAGTGAGCATTGTAATTGGAAGAAATATGTGACTTACCATTCCCCATCCCTGCTGCCGCTTCAGCCCCTCCAACTGACCCATCACAGTTTCCTCCTGCAGTAGCACTTGAGCCAGCATCAACGATGTTCGATGTGGGTAGAAAAAAACTAGTGCTGCCACCTCCTCCTCTCCAAAGATCACTTGGGCTGCACACCTGGGCCGTGGCACCGCGCCACGGAAGCCACCCCTCTGCCATGGCCCAGGACGGGGAAAAAATAAATTAAGAAGGAAAGGAAGGAACAGCGAAGAAAGAAAGAAAGAAAGAAAGAACGAAAGAAAGAACGAAAGAAAGAAAGTAAGAATGACAAAACAAACTAAGTAAAATAAGACACAAAAACACAAAAAAAGTACTCAAAAATATAAAATAAACAAATATAAAGCCACAATATTGTAAAAAATAAAAAATAGGAGTAGAAAATTAATAAAGGAGGAGGATCACAAAGATTAAAAACAGATTCAAATTTAGGCCCAGCACCATGACAGATGGCAGAAACCAAGATGGGTGCACCCATGCAGACCACGTGCTGCTGTTAGCGCGTGATTTAGAATGCAAACACACTTTAGGACTGCGTAGTGCCGTTGCTGCACTACTTTGGAGAGCGCGGATGCAACATGAATGGGCATGCCGGCAAACTCTGCCTGAAAGCGGAACTCCGTGTAGCATGGCAGAGTTTATTTGAGACTCTGTGGAATTCTGCAAATTAGGACTTTGCGAAGTCCGCCCACCCCTACTGCTAATGATCTTGCCACACGATGAACCTCAAGAACTTGCAATTCCTATTTGTGATTGGTACATGAAAATACACATCAAAGGTCTAAGGAGCAGATTTACTTCTAAGGTGTAATTGGGCATAGATATGATGTAATGCCAACATCTAAAACTTTTCTCACTGAATCTATATTTTGGCCAATTTCAAGTCAAGAATGTGTCTGAATTTGTTCTTGCCTTTCTTCTTTACCAGAAATATCTGGAATAAATGCCTGTGTCCGGTTGTTTGTGTGGAATGTCCTCCACCACATGCTTTTGCAGCAGGATGCTGACTTCCAATCGTAGCATTTGCAGATGACTGGATGGTTTTGGTGGTGTGGTCGGTGGAGGACTTGTGAATCTGAGAGAAGGATAAGTTGCTTGGCATGGACATGACTATTCAGTGCTCATGACTATTGATGAGCATCCCCTGGAAGAGAATTGCCATTTCGAACAATATTCAATACCTGGGCATCTTTTGTGATTTTTTGCCATTCTGCCAGAAAATGAGAAGTGCTTCACCCTTCCAGAATGGGCAACGGAAGAGGGAGAAGGAAAGATTCATGGCTTGGAGCCTGTTGTAAGTTTACCCACTTTAGCAGGCTGTTGGGGTGATCTTCATCTAAGCTGCCTTTGTGTCTGCTGCAGGTAAGATCATTGATGTTGTGGTTGCTGGTGACTTTGATACCAGTGAGAGGTTTGAATCCACACTCATAACTAGCAGACTGGACCATGGAAATGCCCTCTACGTGGGAATCAACAAATTCCTGCTACACAAACTCCAGACCATCCAGAACACCGCGGCCAGACTTGTCCTTGGCATCCCACGACATGAGCACATCATGCAACACCTGTGAGACCTCCACTGGCTCACTGTCGAGAACAGAGTAACCTTCAAGCTACTCACCCATGCCTACAAATCCCTCCACAACATCGAACCCAAATACCTCAACAAAAGCATCTCCTTGCACGTACCCCTAAGGAACCTCTGCTCCTCCTACCTCGCCCTGGCAGGAACCCCACGCATCCACAGAACCATAGCAGGTGGAAAAGCCTTCCAAAGCCTGGAACAGGCTCCCAGTCAACATCAGACACTCCCCTACTTTGCACACCTTCAGGAAGAGCCTCAAGACCTGGCTCTTCGTCTGAACTGGAGCTGCACAACCCAGCGCCTTGAGAGCCTCACGGGTGAGTAGCGCCCTTTCAAACCCCATGGTTAATTGATTGATTGTGCAAGGTGACTTGGCGAGCTGCACTGTGCGACGTTTTGCTAAATAGGCTTCCTTATTTTCAGAAATATATAACTTTCTGGGTTTAGTACTGGTTTTCACGTCTATTGTCCAGATATGTTACATCATGTAAAAACCACAAAAACATTGACCACCACATATTTAAGTACAGAAAGAATTTTGAACAAATACTTTTTGTATGTTAGAACATGCTGAAAAGAGGGCAATTTTACTACAGCAAAGCTTTTGTTGATACTATTTTTATGGGGAAAAAACACATCTTCCACTTTTTTCATTTCTGGAGAAATAGAAAGTGTCTTAATATTTGCCTTCAACTGTGAATATGTCTACAATACGCAAAATATGGGGAAATACTCATTTGGCCTCAATCTCATTTTTTGGGAAAACAAGTTATGATGACTTTAGCATAATCTGTCCCAAATATCTGATTTGTGTATTTCCTTTTTTAGATGAGAATGAATTCACTTTCACACATTAAGTCCATTGCGCTTTAATGAGTTTACCCAATTTAACCTCTACACAAACTAGGTGCATTTGAATGTGTTACATGAACCGTCATGCATGCTCTATGTCTTTATATGTCCCTTTTTATGTGTGTACTTCATTGGGCTTTTTTTTAAATCATATTAGTATTTTACATTTGATCCAATTTTTCTTATTATACAGGACTTTGTAAAATTAAGTTTGAAATTCAAAACAACTTGATTGTCTTTTATGATATCATAATTTACTTTTCTAAAATGTTCTTTGACATGGTTAGTTGTTATACTAAGCAAATATAGGGTAATTGGTTGATGCAGATGCTTTGTCTATAATGAGCAAAGATATAAATAAGGCGTGTGTACAGTTTTTACTATAATGTAAACCTGTATTTTGACCAGGTTAAACGAGTTATCTGTAAATAATTACTTATGTATTGGCATTGTTTGCGAAGGAATAAAACACAAGAGCCTATTTCTCATTATTGTGAAAATGTTGCTCTGTATCCTATTGAATTCATGTTGTATCACTAATCAAGTTTATGTCAGCTTAGTTTTAAATCTCACTGATAAAGTTAGACATTACACCATTCTGACGTTTATTAAAACACGTGTTAGTCAACAAATGTTGTAAATGTGCAACTTTTTTATATAAGCTTATTTCAGGAATTCCCCAAAATAAGCTCCCAGCAATCTGAGATTCGGGGGCTATTTTCCGACTTCCCTACAAGTATGTCCCACTTTAGGACGCCACATGTTGAGAAGCTGGCAAATTGAGAACAGACCAAAAGAAACCCACGATACGATTGCTTATCTTTCTTGTGGCTCTGAATCTGCCCCCTCCGTCCTGGGGAGTGGATTTTAAACTTGATTTATCTGCAGGTAAGTCAAACAAATATGGGACAAAGACTGAGCACAGTAAAAAATGTACATTGCGCAACTGTCAAAAAGCAATGGTTAGATGAAGAGCACATAAGATACAGTTACTTACAATGTCAAGTCGTATCCCATGAGTGAAGCTTGATTCAGAAACCACAGCATAGTTCAGGTAGCAAATCCACAGTGTATGTGACTTAAAAGCAGTACACATCACACGTTATTCATCAAAGCATCTGGCTTCTGGTTTTTTATCAATCTCATTCTGCGCTTGTTTCACTCAAATGACTTAGATAGCCAAATATCAACCCAGAGATTTCTTTTGTCATCTTATACCTATGTTACTGAAAGCTCCCGTCCATGTCAAAATTGTGGATTACATACGAGTTATCACCTGCGGCAGTAAACTGATTCGCAAGAAAACCTCTAGATTCTATGGTAGTTGTCTCCACTTGGCCCAAACCCCTTTTGCAGGCTAGGTAAACTGGCTCAAAAAATATCAGATCACATAGAGAAACTCACCACGTTTGTGTTTTTTTAGCTCTTCTAGTGAAAGTCAGCATTAAATCTGCTATTTACCATTTAAAACACATGAACTCAGTTTGGTACGTTTTATTTGTTCCTACCATAACATGTAATGCAGTTGTATGTGTTTAATGTGGCGTGGTCGATAAACACTCACGGCACATGCCGCCTTTCTTTTAGCTCGGTTTCAAGTTCTTCACCTTTCATTTAAAAAGCAAGTGCAAAAGATGTTCAGTTACCGTGGGACACAACATACTAACGTCTGCTTGTAGTTACATTTGTTTAGGAGTCAGAAAGGAGGTGACAGAAAGCAAATCGACCCGAGGACACAGTGAAATCTGATTAGTTCCATCACACAAAGTCCGTGTCCTTCTTGATAAACATTAATGATAAATAGGTTTCCTAATTGTTGTATCATTCTTCATGTTGACTATGGGTTTTGTGTTCTGTTTAACTGATTGTAAGATAAACAGCGTTGGTCCTTAAATGGAAGGTTTATTACATTCTACCCAAATCGTTCGGAGCATCAGAATACAATTTTCAATAAACGATTACCATCACTGATCTTACCAAATTGACGTACTTTATAACTTCAAATATCTTCTTACGCACCAAATCTCGACTTTGGTTGTATTTTTTATACTGAAAGAAAACAGATGAAAACAGCATTACACTTGATCGAATGGTTGTAATAAGTGTAGTGTAAAGAAAAGTTACTTGTCTGGATTAACAGTTATTTACAGTGCATTGCTTTCCTCACTTTATCTTCCTCATATGAATTACTTCGTCAGTTCTCCTCAAGCTATAGGAGAACCTTAGAACACTTTTTAAAATCATTACTTCTTTTTCTATTAACTATCAATCAATCAATCAATCAGTAAATCAATCAATCAATCGGGGTCTCAGGGCACTGGGGGAAGGCTGCAGGTCCTGAGGGGCGCTGAGGTTCAGTCCAAGAGCCAGGTCTTGAGATCCTCCCTGAATTTGGTCAGCAACGGGGATAGCCTGAGGTGGGGAGGCAGGGTGTTCCAGGTTTTGGTGGCGAGGCAGGAGAAGGACCTTCCTCCAGTCCTGGTCTTGCGGACCCGAGGGGGGTAGCAGGGGCCAGTTCAGCAGAGATGAGATGTCTGCTGGGTATGTGGAATGAGAGGCAGTGTTTCAGGTATGCTTGTTCAGTGTTGTGGAGGGATTTGTAAGCGTGCATGAGGAGTTTGAGTATGACTCTTTTGTTGACTGGGAGCTAATGAAGTTCTCGCAGGTGTTTGGAGATGTGGCTGCTGCAGGGGATTATGAGGAACAGTCTGGCTGTGGCACACTGAATGTACTGTAGTTTCCTGAGGATTTTCGGGGTGACGCCTGTGTAGAGTATGCTGCCATAGTCGAGTCTGCTGCTAATGAGTGCATAGGTAACCATCTTTCTGCCCTCAGTGGGGATCCATCTGAAGATTTTTTGAAAAAGGCAAAGAGTGAAGAAGCATGATCTGGTGATTCATTGTGAACGAGGAGTCTAGTATAATGGCGAGGTTTTGTGCATGGTCCGTGGATGTGGGGAGGTTTCCTAGTGGGGTAAGCCACCAGGAGTCTTCCCAAGCAGAGGTGTTGGGTCCCAGGATGAGGACTTCGGTCTTGTCTGAGTTAAGCTTGAGGCAGCTGTCCCTAATCCAGGTAGCAACGGCCTTCATCGCGTCATTGATTGTTGTTTCTGGTGAGTGTGGTCTCGTTGAAGAGGGAGAGGATCAGCTGGGTGTCGTCAGCGTAGGAGACGATGTTGAGTCCGTGGTTCCTGACTATGGCTGCAAGTGAATCCATGTAGACAGGGGGGAGCCCTGGGGTCTTCGCCGCAAATCTCCATGGGTTCTGAGAGGAATGGTGGTAGTCTGACACTGTTCTACCGGTGAAGAAGGAACGGATCCAGCCCAGCGCTTTGTCACAGATGCCGGCATTGTGGAGTCTCATGCTTAGGGTGCAGTGGGAGACGGTGTCGAAGGTTGCTGACAGGTCCAGGAGGATGAGAGCTGCTGGTTCTCCCTGGTTGAGGGGGGAGCCGATGTCATCGGTGGCGATGAGGAGGGAGGTCTCGGTGTTGTGGTCGCTTCAGAAGCCAGATTGAGAGGAGTCCAGAACGTAGTTAGCTTTTGATGAACTTGCAGAGTTGGGCATTGATTACCTTGGCTGGGAAGGAGAGCAGGGAGATGGGTCTGAAATTTCTGAGGTCTGTCGGGTGGACGGATGGTTTCTTTAGCAGGGGGTTGATCTCTGCATGTTTCCAGTAATCAGGGAAAGTGGAAGTCTCAACGGAGCATTCGATGGTGTGGCGTAATTCAGGGGCAATGGAGGTGGTGGCTCTGTGGAAGAAGTGGTGCAGGCAGTGGTCTGAGGGTGCTCCAGAGTGAATGCTCTTCATGGTCCTGAGAGTATCATCCATGGTGAGCAGGGTCCAGCTGAACAGGATCTTTTGGGGGTGGTGTCGTCGTGTGTGGTGGTGGTGGGAGTGATGGGTGGGTATTGGGTGTCAAAGCTGTCATAGATCTGCTTGAACTTGTGGTGGAAGTAGGTGCCGAGTCTGTTGCAGAGGTCTTGGAAGGTTGGGACTTCTGTGGTCTTGCTGTTGGGTTTGGCGAATTCCTTGTTGATGGCGAAGAGTTATTTGCTGTTGTGTGTGTTGGTATTGATTTTGTCTTTGAGGGCCGTTTTCTTTGTAGTTTTGAGGAGGGATGTTGTCCGATGATGGTGGCTTTGAAGCCTGCGTGGGCTTCTGGGGTTTTGTTGCTCCTCCATCTCTTCTCGAGCCATCTACAGGTGCATCTGGACTCATGGAGGGCAGCAGAGAACCAACTGGCTTTCTTGGAGTGTTGCTTGCTAGGTACTTTCTTGAGGAGCGCTAGCATGTCAGAGTAGTTGGAGATCCATTGGTGGAGGTTGAGTGCTGCAGTAATGGCATCTGTGGATGTTGGCAATGTGGTTGTGCTTTAGGTCGCACTGAGATGTTCTCCAGTGACCTTGTTCCAGTTATGGGAGGGGCAGTGGATGCTGTGGTGTACGGGGTTTGGTGAAGGCAAAAGGAACGCGGTGTTGGCCGGTCCAGAGGAGTTCGGAGGTGTGGCTGTAGGCTGATGTTTTTGCTGACGGGGAAGATGGGGTTAAGCATGTGTCCTGTTGCGTGGGTTGGAGAGGTGACTAGCTGCTTGAGTCTGATGTTGGTGAGGTACTCCAGAAGGGATTCAGTGTTCTGGTCATAGTTCCGCTATGTTAATAGGGTTCCTGAAATCTTATAGATGACGCTCTTCTATTCTACCACATGGTATGTATACATGTAATGCTGATATGTTCTTTCTGCTCAATCAGGCACTCAAGAAACCTGTGTTCCAAAACAGTATGTGGCTTGGTGGGGACGGGAGGCCATTAATAATACAGGGACGATGCACACAAAGTAAAAATGTATCAGGTAGGGGCAGGGGGATTAGAAGGCCTGGGAAAAAGGAATGATATCCAAAATTGGGCGTCTTGAAAAGAGTGTTATGCCTCATTTGCATGTTGAAATTTCAAGAATGAGATATTTATCAAACGTGATAATACCTCACAATTAGCTAATGGAATTTAACATGTGTGGTAAATACCCCACCCTATTCCGACCAACTTGTAATGAAGGCCAGTATGCTTTTAACCTACAGGTATATAATCCACTCATAGCATGACTTTTAATTTTCTTCAAAATGTTCATACATTTTTATAAAATGCTCTCAGAGCCAAGACACCAGATCCCTCATTTACCAGAAACCTGCATCACCGGAGTACCACTTTTGAAAATCATCTGGTGGCTCAGGCCTCTAAGTCATATCTATGAGGCAACACAAAGCCATCCTGCATGGCTTTGCAAGGCCTCATAGATGTGGACTACTTCAAGGAGGTTTTCCATGGGTGTTGCTGTGGGTGTTTCCACTCGTCACCCATGGAATTTGACACTGCCCCAGATTTACAACATTATGTACACCTGGGGCAGCGCATTAAAACTTACACCTCTCAGGAGACGGTGTAACGAGGAGAAATGTTTACATTTCTCCACGTTTTTTCCTCTTTTATCGTGTGCTGCATTCTGCAGCTTACATAGAATGAGAAAAATGCCTCTTGTGATTGTTTTTGTGCAGGAAGGTGCACAATCATGCTGACAACACAGACACACTTGCACCATGGTGCAAGGGTGTCTACGTTCGCTCGGCTGCAAATTGTGCGCCGGCTGAAAGGACAGTATTGCAGCGTATTTTGTAAATTTTGTACATATCTACCCTTCAAAATTGGTGTAGGGCAGCACAGCAAAATGACTTGCGGCGCTGTCCTACATCAATTCTGTATAAATGAGGCCCTAGGTTTATAGATACAAGGTTTTGATGGAGCATGCTTAAACCCATCTTAAAAAGAAGATCCTATCTGCTGTAAACAAAGAGGCGTATCTCCACTGACATTGTAAGAGGTTCACCTGCCTCAAACCATACATCTGTGCTCACACAGTAAGAATCATGGTCCCTTAGTGACAAACATGGGTGCAGCTTTAATTTTCTGTGCAGCTTGAGATGCTTGGTTGAAAGCCATAAAATATCCCCCGCTTGTTATTGTCATCTATTGGCTTGTCTCTTGTGTTGAGCTCTTGCCTTATTTAAGTACTCACTAACATTCTTCTATGTTTTCTGCAAACTGTAGATGCTCTTGTATACCAAGCAGCTTAGAGTTGCTGAAAGGCTTTCCTCCTAAGAGAGGCACTGTGGCTATGTCAGAGTTCAGCCACTCAAATGTGTTGAAGTCAATGCTGTTGGTCCTAGAAGAAACAATGCAGGTATTTTTCCTATTTCTAGTTGATCCTTTTCGTCTGAACAATGGTCTGGGGCTGATTGGTAAAGGAGAGGTTCACCCCGTACCCAAGAATTTACAGAAGGCTTCCCAAAACGTGGATACATACTGTGGACCATTATCAGACATGTTTCTGGTAATAAATAAACCATGTGGCCATAACACAAGTTGTAAGATTAACTCATAGGCCTGAAATGTCAATAGTATCCGTTATTTAGTACAAATACCCCATTATTGAGCACATGTCAACAGGCACCATGATGGTATGACATTGATGGTCATTGTAGGAAGGTGTAACATTCTGGCATAGATATCCCCATTTTTTGGATTGTGTCAGTGTGTTTTGACTGCAGTTCATTGGGATCCTGGTTGCTCTCTCCTCTAAATTCTATGGTAAGTACTTTGTAAACCCACACAATCGGCATACTGGGGTACCACTGTAAGTCCCTAGTAGATGGTTCTGAGGTACCCAGAGCATTGGTACCCAGGGCATTGGTACCCAGGGCATTGGTACACCAGGGTTCTCCCATGGGCTGCAGCATGTATTATGCCGCCCATGGTAGCCCATGCAAACTGTGTCTGCAATGCTGCCATTGCAGTCTGCATGAAATGGTGCTTTCACTTTCACTTTGGATATAAGGTTTCCCTTATATCCTGGTCTCTGCACTCTTAACCTATAAATCAACCCTAAGATAGGCCCTTAAGTCCAAGGGCAGGGTTCATGGTTCTAAGTGTGTGGATACCCCTCCCAGACTCTATTTTCTGTGCTTTGTGAGTGTGAGACAGCCATTAAAAGGCATGTAGTGGACACTAGCAAGTCCATATGTCTAGCTGCATAATGGCTGGCCTGAACCTGGTCATGTTTGGTATCAAACATGTTGGAATCAGGCAACTACACTGACTCCAGAGTTAGTTGCATGATGCCATGTACTGGGGGGCTCCATAGAGGACCACCCAATACCTGTCTGTATAGCCTTACACAGTCTGCCTGCCAGCTCACGCTGCTGCTGACCCTAGACAGCGTTCTGCCCCTGCTGATGAGCTTAACTTGAGCCCGGGAAGCTGCACAAAGGATTTCCTGTGAAGGAGAGGTGTGACTACCTCTTCTTTAAAATTAGGTAGGGTTGGGGCGTTTCTGAGTGCCACCAGACTGCATTGAAGGACATATTTGGTGCCCTCCTTCCATAAACCAGTTTAGCCCAGTTCAAGAGCCCTTGGTTCCTGTTCTGGTGTGAAACTGCACAAAGGACAGGGTCCACCACCCTCTTCAGCTCCTCCCTAGGGAGGTGCTAAGAGATCGTCCAGGTGGTCACTTACTTCGGCCATGTTGGATATTGGCCACTGGTGTATCTGACTGGCTAGGCCAGCCGAGTAGCACCCCTGACCCCCTCTGATTTGTGGGTCATTTAGAAGAGGTCCTTCCCCTTTCTAGGGTTACTTAAGGGCTCCCCTGAAAGTAAGTCTTAAGATTTGTGCCAACTACAACTTCAAGATTTGAATGCCTGTTGTTGGACTTGGCCCTTCTGGCAGGTTCACCCCTGGACTTTTTGGCTTTTTATTGGTGACTTGGTGTGGTAATTTTTTTGGTTTCTGCGCACTTTCCCTGTGTCCCAGGGTAAAGTGCGTGCGTGCGCTGAGTGCATGTGGTGAGATAGGCCTGCCCTCCCATAGGAATGCATGGGGAATGTATGTGTCCCTAGTAGTTCCTGATGCGTGGGGTGTGCAGGCCCGAGTTTGGTATGTGCGGACTCGTGGGAGTGAATGCTGCGCGATGATGTGTGCGGCGTGCATGTACCTAGTGTGGAAGTGCCACTTCTAGAAGTGGGCACTTCTGTGTGCAGTGTGTCTGTCGCGTGATTGGCTGGTCGTGTCATGTGACGGGCTAGGGATTCCCCAGTGTCAGGATGAGTCACCCAGTGGTGAATGGGGAGATCAGCAGCTAGATGGGTGGGAGGAGTCCACCTGGGTCCTGAATAGGACAGGGTTTTCCAAACACAATGCTGGCCCCGCCCCCTGTGGTGCGACTGACGACCCTAGCCCTGCCAGTCAATAGAGTGAGGGGCTGAGCACATCAAGGGTGCTCCCCAACCAGCTGCGACTGGTTTTCCCCCTCACCCTGAACCCAGAACAAAGGGTTTGCCTGTATAAAAATGGGGCTGTGTCCCCACAGAAACTGTTCTCTGCCAGGATCTTACCTGAGGGGGGCTGCTGCTGCTGCTGGACCAGAGGACCGCCACTTGGACTACCTCCCTGCCTGGAGGCCCAGTGAGCTGGCTCTGGGTCCAGCCTTGCCCCCCCTGCTCTTGAAGGACCATTTGTTGCTGGACTGTGTTTTATCCTCCTAAGCGCTGGGAGCACTTTATTTGTATCCCTGAGCGCCTGAAAGCGCTTTTTCTGGACTTATAGCGCTAGGAGCGCTCTATTGGGGCCCCCAGCATCAAGAAAGCGCTGTCCCGGAAAAGCGCCTGCCTGGAAGCCCGTAGCGCGGCGCTACGACAATCCAGGAGGGAACCCCGACGTAGGGGTTCCCCCGTTTTGCTTGATCCTTGCGGGTGCCTACCCCGCTTATTTTATTATTATTTCCAGTGCGGGAGCCCACACCGCATACTGTGCCCGCCGCGGGTGCCCACCCCGCCTGGTGTGCCCGGAGAACGGTGTGCCCCGTGGTACGGCGCCGGAACTCTCAGGGCCGCCGCGCTGCCCGCGGCGACCCGGAAGCAGCCTGTGAAGCCCTGGATGTGGGCGGGTCCTCATCGCGGACCGGAAGCTGAGGGAGGCGGAGAGGTGCGTGTTACGGCCGGAGCTCCCGGCATGTGAGGGAGCCCCGCAACCCCCCCCCCAGTGGCCAGCCCAGGAGAGAAGACATTCCGGGGCTCTCGTGAGCGGAAAGAGAGCCCCGCAGCCCAGCGAGGTCGGAGCGCTGTGTGCTCCACTCGCGTCGTCGGCCGAGCAGGAAGACGACCCGCCAGAAAGAGTCCGGTGAGTGGGGGCTGCTACCAGCCTGGTGAAAGGGGCTGTGTGGGCAGAGTTAGTCCAAGAGCCGTGAAGGCTCCAGCGGCGATGGAGATAGTTGTTTAGAGCCTGCGAGGCTCAGGGGCATTTGGTGCAAGAGCCGTGAGGCTCCAGTACAGAGCCCCGTAGGGCTCCAACGTCGGGGGCATTTCTTTTGCAACCAGAGCGGCCCCGGAAGACAGCGGGCCGCTCCCACGCATACGGGGGCATTTCTTCCGTGTTGTGAGTGGCCCCAGATGGCAGCGGGCCACTCCCACCTTGCCCCCATTATTTCTCGAGCCTAGAAGGCTCTAGGGGGCATTTCCGGTTGTTTTACGCCCACGAGGCTCCAACGAAGGGGTGGAGTATTGGTTGAAAGCCCACGTGGTTCCTACATCGCTTTTGGGGCATTAGACATGCCCTGAGCCTGGTGAGGCTCCAGCGTTGGCCCCATCATCTGTCCAGAGTGCCACATTGGCTCTAGAAGGCGCAGTGGTGCCCACGCTCCCTTTCTCCAGCTGCCCAGCACTTAGTGGGCAGCTGCAACGTTTAGGTTGTGGCCCTCTGAGTTTTGGACTGTGCCTCCTGCGCAGTCTTGCCCCTGACTTTGCTGGACACAGGGCGTCCTAGCCCCCTACTAGGCCAGTTGGCCCAGGGACTGCCACAGATAGTGGCTAATGTGAGTTTTTGCGCCATTGTACCTTTCCTGCACCTCTGAATGTGGTTATGCGTCATGTGCTTTGCTTTACACCTCTGAATGTTCTGCATCATGTGTTTATGTGCTTAGACCCCTACAGGTATTGTGATACTTAGGTGGTTGTTTTCTCCCTAGTACAGGTGGTGCTAGTGAGGTCCTGATTCCCTGCGCAATATTTTCCTAAGGTGGTTAGGGTTGCGTAGGTGGTACTTACCTGATACCAGTAGTGACTGGTTGTGTGCTAGGTGTAATTTAGTGCTACAGTGATTGTATGTGCTATGTTCTAAAATATTATTCCTACGTTCTAATTGCTATTCCTACAAAGTGCTAATTCCTGACAGTGGTCCATGTGGCCCTGTCCCCTGTATATATAATCCCTTGTAAATTCTGCCCGTGCCTGTTGGCACATTGTAGAGTGTGTGTTTTTATCTAATGTATTGTGTATAATACAAAGGCTATTTTTATAGAATACCTTGTGTGGAGTTTCCTTTGTGGTGGGCCTTGGGTGTTGTTGCTGGGTGCGCGCGCAAACGCTTTACACATCGCCTCAGGGATAAGCCTGACTGCTCGTGCCAAGCTACCAAGGGGGTGAGCAGGGGTTATCTTTGTCGTGTAACTCCCCAGCCCTGACTAGAGTGGTGGTTTCTGTCTGGCTTTGGCGCAAGCCTCAGCCAGCCAGAAATCGCCATTTCTAACATTGGTGATCAGCGGTGGGATTTGGACTTGCGTTTGCGCTGTACCGCAGCAGCAACTGGCCGCACTACAAAACTCTGCATTTAGATAAATCACATGGTATAGGGATTATTGTTCTAAGTTTGTTTTTAATTGTCATTTCTTTGGAAATGTGGTTTTGTGCACTGTGAGTTAGGTGTCCCTAGCTCGGGAGGGTAGATCATCCCCCTTAGTGCATTGTGTTTCTGGATTCACCAGAGGGTGGGATCCAGTGGTGGCAGCGTAATAGTGTCCAGTACATTTGTCCCCCGCCCTGCGCCCAGAGTTGGTACCTGTGTCACGTGGTGGTCAGGTTGAGGAATCAGGGGTGGTAGAAACTGCCTTACCAGTCCGAGGGGAGGGTTGGGTGTGTGGATGAATGGTGTGTGGCACTAGGCAAGTGAGTGTGAGTTCTCTGGGTTAGAGAGCTTGCTGAATCTTTTTGTGAATTGTGTGCTCCTGTGTGAAACTCAGACCCCTAGGTTCCCTGTATAATTGTTACCATAACGTCCGCCAGAATGGAGCCTGCTTGTGATCCCTATGAGCTAGCTTGGCGCCAGAGGCAGGAGTTAGAAAGGTACTGTACAGAGGAAGAGTCAGAAGAGGAGGTAGAGGATGACAATACCTGGACGCCAGTAGAGAGTGAGGACCCCATAGGTAGGGCGTCCCGTGCTGGGTCCAGCGTAGGAGGCAGCGCCTCATCCCTTTCCCTGTCCCCAGAGGAGTGGGAAGATAGGAGGAAAGAAAGGGAGCACCAGCTGGCGTTAGAGAAGCTTAGGTTAGAGCATGCTCAGGCGATGGCGCAGCTGGAGGCCAGGAAGCAACAGCGAGAGACTGAGTGGGTCTTGGCGCGGGAGAGGGTAGAGGAGGCTGAGAGGGCCTCCACCAGAGGCAAAGTAGCTCTGGAGGGTAGACTATCCCCTGCGCGCAGTTTTAATTTTCTGGGCTCCCCAGGGAGGGTTGAGTCCAGTGGTAGTAGCGATGTAGATTCCAGTGTAGGAAATCCCAGTCCCAGTTCCCCCAGTCTGGTACCTGTTCCCCAGGAGGAGGAGTTAAGGTTGAAATTCAGGGGCAGTAGGAAACTGTCTCACCAGACTTGGGAGGAGTTTGTGGATGGATGTGAGGATGCAATGTTTGATTGGATTTCCACAGCAAGTGATTTTGATATACTGTGTAATCTGGTTCTCAAAGAACACCTGCTCAGTTGTTGTGTGCCAGGGTTGCGCCAACACCTGTTGGGGTGTGGATTGTCTGAGCCCCTTGAGCTTGCGGAGGAAGCAGAGCGCTGGGAAAGGGCTAGAGGTTCTCTAGAGTCATTAGGGAGTGACTCCAAAAGTAGTGGGTCAGGTATCTTCCAGCCCAGCGTGGTGGAAGAGGCTCAGTGTAGCCCAGCTAGGTCCCAGGATAGCGAGGAGGGTGTAGGGGCTCACTGCCTGGCTCAGTGGAGCAGGAGTGAGAGGGTGACCGAGGGTCCCCTGACGTACGAAACCCTGCCTCAGGACTTGGATGGTTCCATGAGGGAACACCAAGTCGGGGACCTAGGCTGTCCTGTTAGCCCATTTGAGGGAGATCTCCTGGTGAGTAGAGGACCTGGAGCACCTGTAACCAGGGCTCCTGTGGTTCTAGAGTCTGGCAGTACCGCTCCGGTAGGGAGGGTACAGGAGTCCAGTGTGAGGAGTGATTGGGGGATGAGTTTCCCAGTGGAAGAGCCTGTGGGTCAGGGACTACCCAGTTGGGCTAGGATCCCGTGTAGTGACCAGGGTGGCACCACTTCTGTTCTGGGGGATCTCCGCGCACTGTCAGGTGGACAGGGGACGGGAGATCAGCGCCAGACAGACAGTCGCTTGACGTATGTGTCCTTTGATAGCCTCAGGGGGATGGAGTGGAAATCCCCAGAAGTCCTGGAGTGCCAGGCAATTATTCCACCAAAGGCTCTAGGCCGGAGGTTGGGAGGCCAGGTTCAGGATCAGCCTGACCTGAGGGGTGGGACGTCTGTAACCAGCGTCCCGACCAGTTCTTCTTCCAGAGGTACCGCCCCAGTTGGTAGGGAGCAGGGCTCTGGAAGGGGGTGCAGAGGGTGGGAGAGCCCACCTCTGCCCCCGGTACAACCTGAGGGGTTAAACCCTGGGTTGGGATGGCGTTCTAGGTGTACCCCTCGCCAGAGGAGGAGGAACCCTAGGAGAAGAGGTAGGGGGAGGAGAGCTTTCCCTGAGACTCCTGGTCCGCCTGAGGGTGTAGACCCTAGGCTGGAGAACCAGTGGCAGTCTAGTCCTGTCTTTCAGAGAGGAAGAGTGGAGAATGGCCGCTATGTGCCAGGGGTTACTACCCCCCACTCTGTGGTTAGGCAAAGACCAGTGGCACCTGGGTGGCCTAGGGCCTGGTCTTGGCCGCGGACAGCTTGGGAGTACCAGTGGGGTAGCCCAGTTGGTCCAGACAGTGGTGTTAAAAAGAATTCCATGGGTTCACCGTGGCGTAGAACCGGAGGGTGTCCATGCAGTTGCGGGCCCGCGTCCGTGTTCTATCGCCCCAAGCAGGGAAGTCCATCACGGTGGTGATTGGTCTGCCCTGCGTTTTGGCTGGAAGGGGGTTGTGTTGGACTTGGCCCTTCTGGCAGGTTCACCCCTGGACTTTTTGGCTTTTTATTGGTGACTTGGTGTGGTAATTTTTTTGGTTTCTGCGCACTTTCCCTGTGTCCCAGGGTAAAGTGCGTGCGTGCGCTGAGTGCATGTGGTGAGATAGGCCTGCCCTCCCATAGGAATGCATGGGGAATGTATGTGTCCCTAGTAGTTCCTGATGCGTGGGGTGTGCAGGCCCGAGTTTGGTATGTGCGGACTCGTGGGAGTGAATGCTGCGCGATGATGTGTGCGGCGTGCATGTACCTAGTGTGGAAGTGCCACTTCTAGAAGTGGGCACTTCTGTGTGCAGTGTGTCTGTCGCGTGATTGGCTGGTCGTGTCATGTGACGGGCTAGGGATTCCCCAGTGTCAGGATGAGTCACCCAGTGGTGAATGGGGAGATCAGCAGCTAGATGGGTGGGAGGAGTCCACCTGGGTCCTGAATAGGACAGGGTTTTCCAAACACAATGCTGGCCCCGCCCCCTGTGGTGCGACTGACGACCCTAGCCCTGCCAGTCAATAGAGTGAGGGGCTGAGCACATCAAGGGTGCTCCCCAACCAGCTGCGACTGGTTTTCCCCCTCACCCTGAACCCAGAACAAAGGGTTTGCCTGTATAAAAATGGGGCTGTGTCCCCACAGAAACTGTTCTCTGCCAGGATCTTACCTGAGGGGGGCTGCTGCTGCTGCTGGACCAGAGGACCGCCACTTGGACTACCTCCCTGCCTGGAGGCCCAGTGAGCTGGCTCTGGGTCCAGCCTTGCCCCCCCTGCTCTTGAAGGACCATTTGTTGCTGGACTGTGTTTTATCCTCCTAAGCGCTGGGAGCACTTTATTTGTATCCCTGAGCGCCTGAAAGCGCTTTTTCTGGACTTATAGCGCTAGGAGCGCTCTATTGGGGCCCCCAGCATCAAGAAAGCGCTGTCCCGGAAAAGCGCCTGCCTGGAAGCCCGTAGCGCGGCGCTACGACAATCCAGGAGGGAACCCCGACGTAGGGGTTCCCCCGTTTTGCTTGATCCTTGCGGGTGCCTACCCCGCTTATTTTATTATTATTTCCAGTGCGGGAGCCCACACCGCATACTGTGCCCGCCGCGGGTGCCCACCCCGCCTGGTGTGCCCGGAGAACGGTGTGCCCCGTGGTACGGCGCCGGAACTCTCAGGGCCGCCGCGCTGCCCGCGGCGACCCGGAAGCAGCCTGTGAAGCCCTGGATGTGGGCGGGTCCTCATCGCGGACCGGAAGCTGAGGGAGGCGGAGAGGTGCGTGTTACGGCCGGAGCTCCCGGCATGTGAGGGAGCCCCGCAACCCCCCCCCCAGTGGCCAGCCCAGGAGAGAAGACATTCCGGGGCTCTCGTGAGCGGAAAGAGAGCCCCGCAGCCCAGCGAGGTCGGAGCGCTGTGTGCTCCACTCGCGTCGTCGGCCGAGCAGGAAGACGACCCGCCAGAAAGAGTCCGGTGAGTGGGGGCTGCTACCAGCCTGGTGAAAGGGGCTGTGTGGGCAGAGTTAGTCCAAGAGCCGTGAAGGCTCCAGCGGCGATGGAGATAGTTGTTTAGAGCCTGCGAGGCTCAGGGGCATTTGGTGCAAGAGCCGTGAGGCTCCAGTACAGAGCCCCGTAGGGCTCCAACGTCGGGGGCATTTCTTTTGCAACCAGAGCGGCCCCGGAAGACAGCGGGCCGCTCCCACGCATACGGGGGCATTTCTTCCGTGTTGTGAGTGGCCCCAGATGGCAGCGGGCCACTCCCACCTTGCCCCCATTATTTCTCGAGCCTAGAAGGCTCTAGGGGGCATTTCCGGTTGTTTTACGCCCACGAGGCTCCAACGAAGGGGTGGAGTATTGGTTGAAAGCCCACGTGGTTCCTACATCGCTTTTGGGGCATTAGACATGCCCTGAGCCTGGTGAGGCTCCAGCGTTGGCCCCATCATCTGTCCAGAGTGCCACATTGGCTCTAGAAGGCGCTGTGGTGCCCACGCTCCCTTTCTCCAGCTGCCCAGCACTTAGTGGGCAGCTGCAACGTTTAGGTTGTGGCCCTCTGAGTTTTGGACTGTGCCTCCTGCGCAGTCTTGCCCCTGACTTTGCTGGACACAGGGCGTCCTAGCCCCCTACTAGGCCAGTTGGCCCAGGGACTGCCACAGATAGTGGCTAATGTGAGTTTTTGCGCCATTGTACCTTTCCTGCACCTCTGAATGTGGTTATGCGTCATGTGCTTTGCTTTACACCTCTGAATGTTCTGCATCATGTGTTTATGTGCTTAGACCCCTACAGGTATTGTGATACTTAGGTGGTTGTTTTCTCCCTAGTACAGGTGGTGCTAGTGAGGTCCTGATTCCCTGCGCAATATTTTCCTAAGGTGGTTAGGGTTGCGTAGGTGGTACTTACCTGATACCAGTAGTGACTGGTTGTGTGCTAGGTGTAATTTAGTGCTACAGTGATTGTATGTGCTATGTTCTAAAATATTATTCCTACGTTCTAATTGCTATTCCTACAAAGTGCTAATTCCTGACAGTGGTCCATGTGGCCCTGTCCCCTGTATATATAATCCCTTGTAAATTCTGCCCGTGCCTGTTGGCACATTGTAGAGTGTGTGTTTTTATCTAATGTATTGTGTATAATACAAAGGCTATTTTTATAGAATACCTTGTGTGGAGTTTCCTTTGTGGTGGGCCTTGGGTGTTGTTGCTGGGTGCGCGCGCAAACGCTTTACACATCGCCTCAGGGATAAGCCTGACTGCTCGTGCCAAGCTACCAAGGGGGTGAGCAGGGGTTATCTTTGTCGTGTAACTCCCCAGCCCTGACTAGAGTGGTGGTTTCTGTCTGGCTTTGGCGCAAGCCTCAGCCAGCCAGAAATCGCCATTTCTAACACCTGTCATCTGAAAACTTCTTCTGGTGGACAAAGGATAATTCTCTGCTGCTGTTTGAGCCAGGATCAAAGACAACACTGCTTCAGTGGGAAGATTCTAGCTACATCTTCGTCCCTGTGCATCTTCAAGTTCCGCAACTCTGTGGCCAAGCAAACTCCCAGTCACCAATGACTCAACCTGGATCCAAGCCAGAAAGAATCTCCCTTGAATTGAAGGAGTCAGTTCCCTGCATCCGCAGGCACCTCTAAGACCACAAAGGGTCTGCTGATCCTGTTGTCCCATGGACATCGCCCTGCTCTGCAACACAAGTGGTGGTTTGTTGGTTCTCCAGAGGCCTGACCAGAATTACCTGCATCTGGGGTAATTTTAATCCCTCTCCAGCCGACGTGAACCGTTTCCCTATGCACCATGTCTGTGTGCTGTTGCCAAGGCTTGTTGGATCTCTACATAAATGATCTTTAAGCTCAAAAAAGCCCAAACATTTAGCATCGCACAGCTCCAAGAACAATATCCTGCCTGCATCCACTGCATTGTGGGCCTTCATCTCCTGTGTGCTGCTGAGGCTTCCCTCTGACTCACTGTGCCTACAACCAGAGGGTCCTCGAGGGGGCTCCATAAACTACTGCTGGCTCTCCTGCATGGTGAATGTTGGCCCTGACTTACCCTTGCTGGGTTAGTCCCACAGACGTTGCTAATCTGTAACACTTCATCTTCTTCAGCAAACCGTTGTTTGCGTTTGCAAAGGCTTGTTGGTGGTGCTGCCAGCCACTGACCTTCCTGCACTCACCAACCGGCATGGGACAGCTTGTGGAAGGCTGCTATGCTCCTGCGTCGTAGCCTGGTCTCCACAGCTGCTGCTCCAACCTCACTGTGCCCTTGTCATGCAGCAAAGCCTCCACCAAGGGCTGGTATTGTGCTTCTGTGCCTCCTGGACACCTCTGGGTGGTTTGGACTCTGTCCCCTCTGCTTTAAGGTTTTTCTGATCTGGATTCCATTACCTGGTTCCACAGACACGGTCCACGAGACTCTGTAGCTGCTGATCTTCCACAAACCTCAATTTGTGTCTACATGCCGCTGCACCTGGACTAGCTGGTGTAGGTATACTGGTTCCTGGGATATCCACAGGTGAGGTGACTCTCCAACCTTCCTTGATGTAAGTGGTTCCTTCAGGGTCCTTTGGTATCGGTCCTGGAACTGTAAAAATCCAACTGACACTTACCCTGTGCAATACTATGGACAGTTGACCCGGTGTAACCACACTGCACCTGGGCACCTTGGGGTCCCTGGCTACTCAACGTGGGTGGTTGCATTTTTCCCTTGGGGTCCTCCATCCTTGGTTACTAGTCCTGCTTTAGAACTTACCTCACATTCCACTATTTTAGTATATGATTTGGCCCCGCGGGCAGGCCCAATGTGTTTTTCTAGTATTTCTTGTGCCTAGTTCATATCTCTGGGTAGGAGATATACCAAGTTAGGCGTCGATTCTGATCCTGGAAAAACCGGGTACGAACCGTCGGTCGGAGCGTTTTCTCCGTCTGACTCGTACCCGGGAAAAAAACATTACAAACATGGAAGTACGATTCGCACGGAAACACCATTTCCGTACGAGTCGTACAAAACACCGACCGATGAAAATATACATACAAATGTGATCCGGGGAAAGCGCCGACGTGACGTCGGGACGCTTCAGGCAGCGTTTCACGAACCAGGAAGTACGATTCGAACCGCCACCAGTCCGGACGGCAATATTTTTACGGCACCCAAAAAGTGCCGGAAAAGCGAAGTACGCCGCGAAACGACCAGATTAGGGGGCCCGGTACGCGCCGAACCCCCCCCAGCCCCCGTGAGTACGCGCCGAACCCCCCCAGCCCCCGTGAGTACGTGCCGAACCCCCCCCAGCCCCCGTGAGTACGCGCTGAACCCCCCACGTGTATGCACACCTGTGTACGTACGAGTCGTACCCCCACCCGTGTATGTACACTCGTGTACGTACGAGTCGTACCACCCGTGTATGTACACCCGTGTACGTACGAGTTGTACCCCCCGTGTATGTACACCCGTGTACGTATGAGTCGTACCCCTGTGTATGTACACCCGTGTACGTACGAGTCGTACCCCCGTGTATGTACACCCGTGTACGTACGAGTCGTACCCCCACCCGTGTATGGTATGTACACCCGTGTATGTACGAGTTGTACCCCCGTGTATGTACACCCGTGTACGTACGAGTCGTACGCGCTGGGGGTTCGCACCGTACATACACGGGTTGGGGTACGACTCGTACGTACACGGGTGTACATACCATACACGGGTGGGGGTACGACTCGTACATACACGGGTGTACATACATGGGGGTACGACTCGTACGTACACGGGTGTACATACACGGGGGTACGACTCGTACGTACATGGGTGTACATACACGGGGGTATGACTCATACGTACACGGGTGTACATACACGGGTGGGGGTACGACTCGTACGTACACGGGTGTACATACCATACACGGGTGGGGGTACGACTCGTACGTACACGGGTGTACATACACGGGGGGTACGACTCGTACGTACACGGGTGTACATACACGGGGGTTCGGCGCATACTCACGGGGGCTGGGGGGGCGGCGTGTACTCACGGGGGCTGGGGGGGTTCGGCGCGTACTCACGGGGGCTGGGGTGGTCGGCGCGTATGCGGGCACATGTCTCCATGGTTGCTACGGGAGTTCGGTCCGTACGGTGCATTTTCCATATGGTTGTAACATCGGACGCACGGGACGGATCGTACTTGCGCGCTCGGACTTCACTTTTCACATTTGTACATAAAATCGTCCGGGGATGTGTCGGACACTTTTTCCGACCCGAGGACGTGTGGGGAAATTTTCCGAATGCGATTCGTATGGACTTTTTCCCATACGAATCGTACTTGGCAGTTTGTACTCTACTCGTACGATTCGTACGGTAAAAAGACCGGATACGAGTCGTACGGGGAAAATTTTTCCAGGATCGGAATCGGCACCTCTGTGTCTAGGTGTGCTAATAAATACAAAGTACTTTTATACCCATCTGGTGTGGTTCTTTCTTGTGTGAACAGCTTACTGACTGATTATAATGGTAAATGTACCTACTGTACACCATCCTGAATTTGCCTTAGATGCTCTTTGAGGCCGACGCTGTCTCACAAAATCTTGACGATTATGTTTCACTAACTTTGAATTATTTGGGGGTATTTGTTTTATAAGCCTGGCTATTGGATTAGGGGCTCTGTCTTTGCTTAAAACACAAATGGCAACTGTCGCTTTTACACCAAGATATTTTCGAGGTCGACACTTACTTTTTTGGTTGAACTTGGGACGTTCCTACGAATCCTGTCACATTTTCTGTTTTACATTTTGTGACCGCCTTATACAATGCTGCATGATTTAAATGAGCTTCATTTTTAGCCTTATTTTTAACTTTTAATGACACTGTTGGATTCGGTTACCTCTTCTCGATTTACTTGTTGTTTCAGCCCACCTATAACAATGGCCACTGATTTTATACAAGAGTGATCACATTTTCCCTTTACTTTCCATTGCACATTCCCTCTCACCTCTTTTCACCACCTTTTTGACTACAATATCGACTGCCTATGTGGTATACCGAAATTCATTTGATTTATTGCATTCTAGGAATGTTGCCCTGATGAAGGCATGGTCACAAAATGCACTAGGTTGTGTTAACACAGATAGCTGATGAATAACTACTTTAATAGTAGGATTGGATAACACTAAACTTATTGATGAAATTCTATGAAAATAAATGAAGATTAAATTTACTATTTGATGTAATTGTGTTTATTACTAAAGTATCTACATCTAAGAATTCTTAGTGGAGTGACATGTCGGGACGTTTCTCTTCTTTAGGAAGATGCAATCTTCTTTGATTTATACGGTTACATGTTTAAATATCGATGTTAAAAATATAGATAAAAAAATATCGATCTATAAATATCTATTACAAAAATATCGACTCCCTATATTTAAACAGGTAAGTACAATAATATCCACTCAAAAATATCGATGTAAAAAATATAGATGTAAAAAATATGACTATAAATTATAACATAACTTAAATTAAATTAATTAAATATTATTAATATTATTAACAAAATAAATTACATTTAATATATATTTTAACTAATTATAACAAATAAACTTAATTTAATAAATATAAACACAAACAAAGTGTACATATACATATATTTACTTAAATACATTTTATTAACTATTATCTTTATTTAATTTATAAACTTTTTTAATTATCTAAAAATAAAACAAACACATATATCAATAATTTTAAATAAAAAAATATTCTATATTTAATTAACACATTAAACTATTTGAAAAAATATAATACATAGATTTAATAACAAAATAAAAACTTTAGTAGTTAAAACGTTGGATAGCGAGGGGGTAAAAATTATTATTCCCACTCCAGTGAGTGCAACAGTAGGGAATGCGCTGGATAGCTTAGGGGTAGAAATTACTATTCCCACTCCAATGAGTGCAACAGTAGGGAAAGCGTTGGATAGTGTAGGGGTAAAAATTGCTATTCCTACTCCAGTGAGTGCAACAGCAGGGAATGCGCTGGATAGCGTAGGGGTAGAAATTACTATTCCCACTCCAGTGAGTGCAACAGTAGGGAAAGCGCTGGATAGCGGAGGGGTAAAAATTACTATTCCCACTCCAATGAGTGCAACAGTAGGAAAAGCGCTGCATGGGGTAAGTGTACAAATTACTATTCTCACTCCAGTGAGTGCAACAGTAGGAAAAGCGCTGGATAGCGTAGGGGTAGAAATTACTATTCCCACTCCAGTGAGTGCAACATTAGGGAAAGCGCTGGATAGCTGAGGGGTAAAAATTACTATTCCCACTCCAATGAGTGCAACAGTAGGGAAAGCGTTGGATAGCGTAGGGGTAAAAATTGCTATTCCCACTCCAGTGAGTGCAACAGTAGGGAATGCGCAGGATAGCGTAGGGGTAGAAATTACTATTCCCACTCCAGTGAGTGCAACAGTAGGGAAAGCGCTGGATAGCGGAGGGGTAAATATTACTATTCCGACTCCAGTGAGTGCAACAGTAGGGAAAGCGTTGGATAGCGGAGGGGTAAAAATTACTATTCCCAATGAAGTGAGTGCAACAGTAGGGAAAGCGCTGGATAGCGGAGGGGTAAAAATTACTATTCCCACTCCAATGAGTGCAACAGCAGGGAAAGCGTTGGATAGCGTAGGGGTAAAAATTACTATTCTCATTCCAGTGAGTGCAACAGTAAGGAAAGCATTGGATAGCGGAGGGGTAAATATTACTAATCCCACTCCAGTGAGTGCAACAATAGGGAAAGCGCTGGATCCCAAAACAATAAAAATCAAAACCATCAACATTTTTATTAAATTTAATCTCCAATATTAACATAATTAATATATAAATGTAAATATATTCTTATTAACAAAGATAATAAAACATAATTAATTACACATTATTTAACCCTTTAATATCCACAGCACACACCTAAAATTAATTACACAATTAAATTCAATAATTACTAATTAATGAAAAATAATGCATTATTATGTGTTAATGAATCAATAAAAAATTAAGTTCTTATCACCTTTCACACCATTTACACATATCAACATCACAACACACACCTAAAATTAATTACAAAATAACATTTAATAATGACTAATTAATTAATGAAAATGAACGTATTATTATTTGTTAATTCATCAATAAAAAATGTATTTCTTATCACCTTTCACACCATTTACACATATAAACACCACAACACACACCTACAAATAATTACACAATTACAATTAATAATGACTAATTTATTAATGGTAATTCATTTACAAATATTTAATAATTAATAAATACAAAATTAATTACTTACCATCCTTCACACCATTTACACATATAAACACCACAACACACACCTAAAATTAATTAAACAATTAACATAATTAATTATTAATTGACTAATTGAAATTAATTAACAACTAATTATTAAACTAATATTAATTAATCAATTAACACATTAATTATTCGATAATTTTTCTATAATTAAATTACTTCCAACCCTATTCCCCTATAAACCCTCAACCCTCAACGGAACTAAAAACGCAAAATTCTAATTAAAAAAAAACAAAATTAACTACTATAAATTATTATTTAAATCTATATAATTAAATTACTTCCCAACCTATTCCACTATAAACCCACAACCCGCTACGGAACTAAAAACGCAGAATTAAACGTTAAATAAATTAATAACTAGTAACATTCTAAAACATATAATAAAATGACAAACAATTCTCATTAAAAACACAAAAATACATAACATTATTAATAAATCGATATTTTTCTAAACAATGTTTTTGTAAACGATATTTATTACAACGATATTTTTGTAATCCATATTACTTACCTATCAGTCGATATTCTTGTCAACTATAATTTTGTTGTCGATATTTCTTCCCCACGATATTTTTGAGGCGATATTTATGTCCCACGATATTTCTCCGTCGATATTCCTGCTCTGCACCGATTTATACGCCTACCGTACAAAGGAGATGCCCACTTGCACCCTTTAAAGTGCCTACAAGGATAACTGTTATTTAGAACTTAGGAGTGTGATTGTCTTTGACCATTTGTTCTATTTACTTTTTTCTGATCAAAGACAACGCACCCTAAACTTCACCATGTCATAGGAAGAAATCTCTTATTTAACTGAAAACAGAGCTGACACATTTTATTTTACGTCTGATGAAGCACAACATATTTATTCTTTAATCAACAAGCCTGATACTACCACAGCAAGCACTGAATCAATTCAAAACAATATCAAACAATTGCTTTATATCACCAAAAGGGAAATCAATCAGCAACTACATGCAAGCGCTTTAATTAAATGTCAGAAAGGTAAACATTTCCCCAGGGAATTTAGGATTCTACTGAAGTTAACCCTTTGTAAACACAACTCAAATTTACAGAACATTGGTATGCAATATTGAACAAATGCTCTCTAAATCTTATATTACTCATTGTTGAAGAACTATCAAAATTATTAGAGGAACTAAATAAAGAAATACATCAACTGAAAGATGTCTGAGGATGAGTGGGATAAAACATTAACTGACATTAATTCTCAACTTGAACTGTACGCCAAAGCGATTAATGAGAGAAAAATCAGTACATTTAAAAGAGATAAAATCGACTATAAAATAGGCGAGGTATACAGTTGGGCAGAAGTTTACGCATAACGACACCAACATAAAACATTTTCTACCAGGTCTACTGACAGTGAAACTTATTCATATGAAGAGTCACCCAACCAAATAAGATCACAGGCTGGCAGTGGAGCACAACTTGTAATAACCACAGAAGTTAGTCCATCCACTTTTAATACATCCACCACTGTGGATTTTTATTAGGGAGAGGCCCAAGTGTTGCAGCCAAACCAGACGGGGAGGTGGTCACCATGAAAAAAAGATCAATCAATTGCGTAGTCAACCAGGAGCCAGAAAACCTAGAAATCAACTCCTCTAAATGTCATCATACACCTATTCAAACCAAGAGCTTACAAAAAGGAATGTCATTTGTCCCCACTTAGCGGTACAAAAGGGGGTGGTGATGGATGGAGCATCAGAACCAATCAAACACTCACACTTTGTCCCCACTTATCATACCTATGAGTTAGAGAGAGACCCAAATAAGTTTCTTTAGATTCATGAGAAATGTGACACAAAGGTGCCGATCACAATCCGGTAAAAACCGGGTACGAACCGTCGGACGGAGCATATTCTCCGTCCGACGCGTACCCGGTCGTCAAAATATACAAACATGGAATTACGATTCGCACGGGTACACCATTACCGTACGAATCGTAAAAAAGACCGACCGAACAAAAAACACCTACCAATGCGATCCGGGAAAGCGCCGACCTGACGTCGGGACGCACGCAGCCAGCCATTCACGACCCAGGAATCACGATTCGCACCGACGTCACCCCGCACGGTGAATATTTAGCGGCAGCCAAAAACTGCCGGGAAATCAGGACGACGCGAACAAGGACCACCAGTACGCGACGGACAGACGGCGACGCGAACAAGGAGGACCAGTACGTGACGGACACACAGGACGACGCCACCAAGGAGGACCCGTACGCGACAGGACGACGCGATCAAGGAGGACCCGTACGCGACAGGACGACGCGAGCAAGGAGTACCAGTACGCGACGGACAGACATGGACCCGAACCTACGAGTCATCCCTGCCCTCATAGCAGTACACCTCCTCTACAGGTTACGACGCAGACGCCGCAGAAGGTCAGAATAACTAAGGGAGGGGGGAAAGTGGGGTGGGGTGGGGGTGGCACGACCAGGGCAGGCCACAAAACAACCACATGAGTGACACACTACACATGGCCTGGACATACCTGACTCCCATGCCCTGGTCACCACGAGGGGGTGGGGGCGTGTCCTGATAATCCAGCGACCGCCACAACGGAAGTCCGTCACCACGCGAACCGGCAACACAACCAGACAGGTACGTCCCGTACCCACGCCTGAAGAGCGTGGGTACGAGTCGGACCACGCCCACACACGTCACCCCAACAATGGCGGGACGGATCGCACCCACGTGGCAAAGGCCTGGGTACGGGCCGCACAAACATCACATAGCGTGGGGACGGATATGTACGGACCCTACCCCCACCCCGTATGCAAGGAGCGTACCCCCCAGCCCAACAGTGCAAGTACGACCCGTACCCCCACCCGCGGACGTACGGAGCGTACCCCCAGCCCAACAGTGTAAGTACGACCCGTACCCCCACCCGCGGACGTACGGAGCGTACCCCCAGCCCAACAGTGTAAGTACGACCCGTACCCCCACCCGCGGACGTACGGAGCGTACCCCCAGCCCAACAGTGTAAGTACGACCCGTACCCCCACCCGCGGACGTACGGAGCGTACCCCCAGCCCAACAGTGTAAGTACGACCCGTACCCCCACCCGCGGACGTACGGAGCGTACCCCCAGCCCAACAGTGTAAGTACGACCCGTACCCCCACCCGCGGACGCACGGAGCGTACCCCCAGCCCAACAGTGTAAGTACGACCCGTACCCCCACCCGCGGACGTACGGAGCGTACCCCCAGCCCAACAGTGTAAGTACGACCCGTACCCCCACCCGCGGACGCACGGAGCGTACCCCCAGCCCAACAGTGTAAGTACGACCCGTACCCCCACCCGCGGACGTACGGAGCGTACCCCCAGCCCAACAGTGTAAGTACGACCCGTACCCCCACCCGCGAATGCAAGGAGCGTACCCCCCTGCCCAACAGTGTAAGTACGACCCGTACCCCCACCCGCGTATGCATGGAGCGTACCCCCCATGCCAACAGTGTAAGTACGACTCGAACCCCCACCCACGAATGCAAGGAGCGTACCCCCCTGCCCAACAGTGTAAGTACGACCCGTACCCACACCCGCGGACGTACGGAGCGTACCCCCACCACACCAGTGTCAGTAGACTCGTACCCTCACCTCTAATGCAGTGTGCGTAACCCCACCGTGTATGTGCCAAGCGCACATATCCAGAAATCGGAGGTGTGTGTGCAGAGTCCACCCAGCAGTGCCCTGAGACAGGAGTGGTGGGTGTGGAGTCCTCCCAGCAGTGCCCTGAGACAGGAGGGGTGGGTGCCCATCACTCCCAGCAGTGCCCAGAGACAGGAGGGGTGTGTGCAGAGTCCTCCCAGCAGTGCCCTGAGACAGGAGGGGTGGGTGCAGAGTCCTCCCAGCAGTGCCCTGAGACAGGAGGGGTGGGTGCAGAGTCCTCCCAGCAGTGCCCTGACACAGGAGGGGTGGGTGCAGAGTCCTCCCAGCAGTGCCCTGACACAGGAGGGGTGGGTGCAGAGTCCTCCCAGCAGTGCCCAGACACAGGAGGGGTGGGTGTGGAGTCCTCCCAGCAGTGCCCTGAGACAGGAGGGGTGGGTGCAGAGTCCTCCCAGCAGTGCCCTGACACAGGAGGGGTGGGTGCAGAGTCCTCCCAGCAGTGCCCTGACACAGGAGGGGTGGGTGCAGAGTCCTCCCAGCAGTGCCCTGACACAGGAGGTGTGGGTGCAGAGTCCTCCCAGCAGTGCCCTGACACAGGAGGGGTGGGTGCAGAGTCCTCCCAGCAGTGCCCTGACACAGGAGGGGTGGGTGCAGAGTCCTCCCAGCAGTGCCCAGACACAGGAGGGGTGGGTGCAGAGTCCTCCCAGCAGTGCCCTGAGACAGGAGGGGTGGGTGCAGAGTCCTCCCAGCAGTGCCCTGACACAGGAGGGGTGGGTGCAGAGTCCTCCCAGCAGTGCCCTGACACAGGAGGGGTGGGTGCAGAGTCCTCCCAGCAGTGCCCTGACACAGGAGGGGTGGGTGCAGAGTCCTCCCAGCAGTGCCCAGACACAGGAGGGGTGGGTGTGGAGTCCTCCCAGCAGTGCCCTGAGACAGGAGGGGTGGGTGCAGAGTCCTCCCAGCAGTGCCCTGACACAGGAGGGGTGGGTGCAGAGTCCTCCCAGCAGTGCCCTGACACAGGAGGGGTGGGTGCAGAGTCCTCCCAGCAGTGCCCAGACACAGGAGGGGTGGGTGTGGAGTCCTCCCAGCAGTGCCCTGAGACAGGAGGGGTGGGTGCAGAGTCCTCCCAGCAGTGCCCTGACACAGGAGGGGTGGGTGCAGAGTCCTCCCAGCAGTGCCCTGACACAGGAGGGGTGGGTGCAGAGTCCTCCCAGCAGTGCCCTGACACAGGAGGGGTGGGTGCAGAGTCCTCCCAGCAGTGCCCAGACACAGGAGGGGTGGGTGTGGAGTCCTCCCAGCAGTGCCCTGAGACAGGAGGGGTGGGTGCAGAGTCCTCCCAGCAGTGCCCTGACACAGGAGGGGTGGGTGCAGAGTCCTCCCAGCAGTGCCCTGACACAGGAGGGGTGGGTGCAGAGTCCTCCCAGCAGTGCCCAGACACAGGAGGGGTGGGTGTGGAGTCCTCCCAGCAGTGCCCTGAGACAGGAGGGGTGGGTGCAGAGTCCTCCCAGCAGTGCCCTGACACAGGAGGGGTGGGTGCAGAGTCCTCCCAGCAGTGCCCTGACACAGGAGGGGTGGGTGCAGAGTCCTCCCAGCAGTGCCCTGACACAGGAGGTGTGGGTGCAGAGTCCTCCCAGCAGTGCCCTGACACAGGAGGGGTGGGTGCAGAGTCCTCCCAGCAGTGCCCTGACACAGGAGGGGTGGGTGCAGAGTCCTCCCAGCAGTGCCCAGACACAGGAGGGGTGGGTGCAGAGTCCTCCCAGCAGTGCCCTGAGACAGGAGGGGTGGGTGCAGAGTCCTCCCAGCAGTGCCCTGAGACTGGAGGGGTGTAACACATGTGTGTGAGGCCAGAATTATCCACATGCATACTGGCTACAAGGGAACATGTCCCCATGAACTCATGTCAACAGACTCCACACACAAGTACAGTGATCACCAAGGATGCCACGATTGTCGCAGGTGGAGACATGGCCCTGCATGCATGGCCAAAGTAGAAGGGCTCCGTCACACACACAGCTCATGTAGACACAGCTCTGCGCTAAACATTGGGAACACCCTGCAGGGAAGAAAGCTGGGTACACAGAGGAAGGAATACACCCTTGGACAAGTGCACCATGCAGTAACTGCCTACATGAACAAAGAAAGTTAGCCAACACCTTGTGATGGCACACAGATCACAGGGTCCCACCAATGAGCAGTACACTACTACATATCCCACACACCCAAACCCTTACACACCACCCAAAACCATGTAGCAGCCCCACCAACACCAATACCAGCATAGCAGTAGTGTGATAATGAAAACAAAATTAAGCTTTATTCTGCAGGAGCACAATGTCCGTGGATCGCAGGCAGTTCAATCTTCTCAAAGCCCATAGGGCAGTCAATGATTCTCAGCTGGATGGGGGACACAGTGGGATGCGTGTCCCCTACCTTGCCTGCACAGTCAAATGGCATCGTCTTCCACACTGGTGAGGGCATCAGGGGGGGGGGAGCAACAGGCACCGCAGGGACATCAGGGCAAAGGGGCGGCGTTGTGGGTGCAGGGATGGAGGACTCCACCACAGGGGGTGGGTCAGTGCCAAAGGCGGAGGCCAGGATGGCACTACACACCTTTGCAAGGTCATCCAGGGAGTCCCCTGCACCCGAAGGGACCTCAGGCCCCAAGGAGGGGGGGGGTCAGAGGGATGGGTCGCAGCGCCACCGGGGGAGGGTGGAGACAGGGGGGGAGACTCAACCACCCTGACCGGGGACCTCCGTGACCGCTTGCGTGGTGGTGTAACTGTGGGGCTCAGGGACAGAGCGGCCATGAAGGAGTCCTTGGGGGAGATGTGGCCAGGAGAGCTGAGGGGAGGGGATTTGGAGGGAGTGGACTGGGTGGAATGCGGACTCCCACTATGGCTGCGTGTCACACGTTTGCCCCCCGACCCAGTGGGTGTGCCTACCTCACCCTGTGTGTGCGTGTCAGGAGGAGTGCGGTGGACCTTCCCTGCTGGTGTGGTGCCCGTGTCCGTTGATGTGGGTGCATGCCGACGTCTGGGTGTACGTGTGACAGGCATGGGAGTGGGAAGTGTGGATGGGGCAGGGGTAGGTGGGGGGAGGTCGCGCTGCAGGAGACCCACTGCTGCAGTCAGTGTGGAGTCGATGGACCTCAGCAAGTTGCGTTGGTCAGCCTGCGATGAATGAATGCCCTCCAAGAAAGCCTCGATGTTGGTGAGGGTTTTGCCGTGGGCATGGAGGACATTAAGGATCGCAGCCTGACCAACCTGCAGTTGTCGCTGGATGTCCACAGACTCTGCATTGGCGGCAGCAGTGGAGACAGGGGCAGGGGGCGCGGTGCCTGGCAGGAAGGAGACATGCTGTGACCGGGCACGCTGGGAAGGGACACGAGCAAGTGGGAGGCGGCTGGTGGAAACTGAGGGGGCGGTGCGAGGTGTTGTTCCGCTTCCAGCTGCTGGTGCAGCCTCCGCCCACTCGGAGACATCGTCCCCGGACCTGTCAGCTTCGTAGTCTGATGTGCCAGTCGACAGGTCCTCGGCCACACTCTCCTCCGCCTCTGTCCCACTCGATGTGCCAGCCCCGATGTCACGGCTGGCACTGGTGCTCGGTCCCTCCGCCTGGTCTGTGTCCATGTCTCCCTCTGTGTCCCCCGACGATGCTGTGGGCAGGGTGGAGAGACAGAAATTATTCAGACACCTGTACACATCTGTCACATGAGTCCAATCTACATAGGTAACATTGCATGGCCTGAAAAGGAAGATCCCTAACATCTACTGAACAGGGTACCGATGTAGGGCATGCAACACACAGTTGGTTGAGCCACCATGCCACTGAAATACCATGGAGAGCATGAGACAATAGCTAAACACAGGAAAAGGAGTCTGACATAGCACCCAGGTCCTGGGGACAATCCAGCACTGCATCTGCACCACACAGCGTTTGTACCGATGACCAGGGACCATATCCATGAACTTGAGACACATGCTGCATAGGTAATGCTGAAAACATGCACAACATGACTCGGTCACTGCACATTGCGTGTGTGTCCAGGCACATCACACACTGCCCAGACCCAGCAAGTGGTAATCAGGATTTAACACATAGGCATTGCCCGCCCCAACAAGACCCTACACGAGGCAAATTGTGGAGACACAGGTGGCACCAACATCTCATGGTCTGGGTGATACACACAGGGGCAGGCAAAAAGCAAGATTGGACGCCAAACAGCCAAGGTGCGCCTGTACAAATAATGAGGTACCAGTGCCCATCCTCAGATGAGTATAACAAGACACACAGGCACTGGCAACTGTGAGTATGAAGAAGGACAATCAGGTCAGGCTGCACAGTGGACACCTGTACAAATTAGCACGTCTATATACATGGTGACAGGGGACAATGGCACAGAGCACAACTTACGCTGTAGACACTGACAGTGGCCACGTTCATGATGACACATACACCACTGAGGAAAAGGTGCCCCAGGGGACAGTAGTGGGCACGCAACTACATGCTACTGAATGGTAATGACAGCAACACACGTCACCATCCCTGCACTATGTGTATCGCACAGTCATGCACATCATGTCACAGGCCACTACATAGGACATGCGCGCTGTAAGGCATGACACATGAGAGACCAACTCCCATGTCTGGAGTCAGCATCAGTGCCAACTGACATGGAACCCACATGCAGTGAACTTGACAGTGCACAGGCAAGGTCCCACAACCTGTTACACACCACCCCCACACATGATGCTACAGACATTGTTCCCGTGGACAAAGCGCCAGCCTACATTACCCTGGGAAGGAGTGACTACACACAGACCAGGGAACACATTGCAAGGAGGGGAAGGGTGGCAGGGGCACAGCGCTATACTGGGCCAAACAGGATCTGCACAGCACCTTTAAACCCTGCCAGTGGATTCATGCTACTGTGCCCTTACAAATGCCGGTGACACACAACAAACACACATGTACCTACCCCCTTCCGGCTGCTGCATCGCCTGTAAGCGCCTCTCCAGGTCTGGAAAGACCACCGGCAGCACACGCCTGTGGAGGTGGCTCAGACGGCGGCGGCCGCGGTTCTTGTGGCTCTCAGGTGAGTCCCCCAGCAGGAGCCGTGCAATCCTCCGCGTCCAGCACCGGATATCCTGCCAGCGTTTCCTCACCTGGGCCAGGCGCCGCCTCCGACCATCCACACCCCTCACGGCACTGACGGCGGTCAGCCAGATCTGCTCCTTGGCAGTGGCGCCTACCTGTGAGGAGGAACAAGTGACACCACATCAATACACCAGCCACATGTCACAGAGAGACATATGGGTACAAATTAGCTGGTAACAACAAGGCATGTCATGCAGCCAACGCATTGCATCTTTGTCATAGGGACATCATCCCCTGGTGAGGGAAAAAGCAGTACGTGCCACAGTGGGTATACAGGTGGAATGATGGCAATGTCACAATCAATGATCTAGGCTCACACTGTGCATCACACCCACCCCTCCTGGCTCAGGGCACTGCTGTGAGGACTCCACACCCACCCCTCCTGTCTCAGGGCACTGCTGGGAGGACTCTGCACACACCCCTCCTGTCTCAGGGCACTGCTGTGAGTGATAGGCCCCCACCCCTCCTGTCTCAGGGCACTGCTGGGAGACATCAGGCACCCCCCCCCGGGACCCCCCCGACAGTACATGGCATGTGTGTTACACCTGGACGCAATGGCAGAAGTCACAGTCACCACATAGGGACAGTCTGTGGCAGTGGCCTATGCACTCACCTGATAACCTGGTCGCCCATACAGCATGGAGTACTGTGGGAGGATCACATCCAGCAGAGCCATGTTCTCCTCCAGGGTGAATGGCTGTGTCCTCTCCACAGCCCTTGACATGGTTCCAGGGAATCAGTAGCAGCAGCTGGGTCGACGAATGCAAAGATGTGCAGGCAAGTGCTCCCTCATGGGACCTGGCTGCCTTATATGTGCCCTTCTGCCCAGTCTCATGCACAGGAGTACAGAGAGATTGGTCACTCACATTTGCATCCTATGTTTCCACCAATCCCTTCAAACCTAGCAGTCTGTGGGTTCTCTATCGGTTTCATTCTCCTGCATGATGTCAGCCCCACAAACACATTGCAACAAAGTAGACAAATCCCAACTGACTTCTGCTGTGCACCTTCCAGAACATTTTCCAATTTTGAACTTGGTCTCCATGACAACCAGCATGCATGTAGGCCTTAATACTTGTCCCCCATGTAATTTGGAGCATCACACACAGGTACGGTGCGTGTGGGGGCCCTAGGGCACCCCAAATGCATGGCAACGGCCCGTACATGCATGCCTACGCTCTCCATCACTTTTGGTCTGCACGCGTATGCGTACTCGTAGTGGTACGGACCGAACACTCGCATCTACGCTCACTATCACTACGGGTACGCATACGCGTGCAGACCCATAGTGATAGTGAGCGTAGATGCGAGTGTACGGTCCGTACCACTACGGGTACGCATACGCGTGCAGACCCATAGTGATAGTGAGCGTAGATGCGAGTGTACGGTCCGTACCACTACGGGTACGCATACGCGTGCAGACCCATAGTGATAGTGAGCGTAGATGCGAGTGTACGGTCCGTACCACTACGGGTACGCATACGCGTGCAGACCCATAGTGATAGTGAGCGTAGATGCGAGTGTACGGTCCGTACCACTACGGGTACGCATACGCGTGCAGACCCATAGTGGTAAGGACCGTACACTCGCATCTACGCTCACTATCACTATGGGTCTGCACGCGTATGCGTACCCGTAGTGGTACGGACCGTACACTCGCATCTACGCTCACTATCACTATGGGTCTGCACGCGTATGCGTACCCGTAGTGGTACGGACCGTACACTCGCATCTACGCTCTCTATCACTATGGGTCTGCACGCGTATGCGTACCCGTAGTGGTACGGACCGTACACTCGCATCTACGCTCACTATCACTATGGGTCTGCACGCGTATGCGTACCCGTAGTGGTACGGACCGTACACTCGCATCTACGCTCGCCATCACGATGGGTACACATACGGCAGCACTCCCACAGTGATTTGGGAACATGCACAGGCCCTCTCAGCAGCAGTACGGCGGATTTTACACATCACTGTGGTGATAGGCGACACACATGTCGGAATAGGGCGGACATACTTGTCCATGGATGGACATACTTGTCCAGGAATGGACACCAAGGCATCGTCTGTGCATTACCACATGTGTTGGGCACAGGTGTCACAGGCTGTGATGTGGAACATGCCTCCTGAGTGGAGAAGGCACCAGATGTATGATGAGATGTGTACATGTGTACTGTGTGAGGGTGCAATGTGTGCCAGGCATGCCCTTGACTCCTTTGACATGTGTGCATGTGGGACTGCGCACTTGGGGTGAGCGTCACTGGCATGGCACGGACACCAACACACGGAAGTGTCCCATGATGCCCGGTACAGGGGTCATGACACATGACTCATCACTACCCACAGTGCACAATGTGACTATGCCATATATGTGTCCGGGATTTACATCGGGTTGATGTTGCTGCACCCTCAAGAGCTGCAGCCGTTGCAGCAACCAACATGTGGCTGTGTGTAGATTGTCATTGCACACTGTTCCCAACACCATGCCACATGTGTTACCGGATGTGAGGTGCACATGTATGCAAGGGACACGGAGTAGCGTGACAAGGCCATGTCAGCAAACTCACAAGGAATGTGTGGGGAGTCATGACATGTGCACCTTCATGGCAAGGTGTGTGGGCTGGACTAGTGTAATGTCATGTGACCTGTGGCTCAAGTGTTCCGCTGCCAGTCTCTGCAATCAGCATCACACTTCTGCTGATGTGTGGGTGTATGTCACTCCTGTCTTGCGTCGGGCAGTGCACTTGCACTGGGACACAGCTATTCCCATGGCGTGGCATGGGGAGGTTCTCAATCACCGTGTGTAGCTGGGTCTTGGAAGGAGTGTCACCTTGCATCCATACGTGTCCTGGGCATGTAGCACATGCCTGACTCCCTATGTGGCATGTGTGTATTGGCAGATTTACATGTGCTCAGTAGACATGAGTTGTTCTCGTAGTGCACTCACTCTTCCTTGTCACTTCCAAATTACTGCAGAGCGCCTCCTGTTGCCCGAAGAATTCCAGACTTGGCCACCATGCAGGAGAATGACAGGATCCGGCTCTACCGCTTCACCCAACCGTTGATTCTGGAGCTGACGGCGAGACTGGCACCACACCTGCAACCGCAGCACAGGTATCCTACGGCACTGACACCCCAGCTGAAGGTAATGGCTGCCCTACATTTCCTTGCCACGGGTACCTTCCAATATACCATAGCTCATGTTGGTGGCATGTCCCAGAGCATGTTCAGCGGTGTGCTGCATGATTTCTTGGAGGCCATGTTGATTCACCTGGATGACTTCATCAAGTTCCCAACCCCTGAACAGATGACTGAGGTCAAACGTGGTTTCTATGCCCTGGGAGGGATGCCCCATGTCATTGGGTCCATAGATGGGACACATGTAGGTTTGGTACCACCACACGCACGGGAGGTGGCGTACCGCAATCGGAAGCACTACCACTCCATCAATGCCCTTGTGGTGTGTCTGTCCAACATGGTGATTTCACATGTCTGTGCTCGTTTTCCAGGATCAGCACACGATGCCTACATCATGAGGCGTAGCGGGATGCCTGATATGATGATGCAGCTGCGCAACGAACGTGCATGTGTTGTTGGTGGGTACAGTCTGTCTGTCCTGTATTCTGTTTGGCCGAGCAGCACTACCGCTTCGCCTGTTCTAACGATATCCATGTGCTTTCCATTTAGGGGACGCTGGCTATCCCAACATGCCTTGGCTGCTGACACCTCTCCGCAACCCCATCACGCCGGCCCAGCTCCGCTACAACACCGCCCATGGCCGGACAAGGCGAGTGATAGAGAGGACGTTTGGCATGCTGAAGAGCCGATTCCGGTGCCTCCACAAGACCGGTGGCGCACTCCCATATGCCCCGGCGAAGGTCTGCAAGATCTTCATGGTCTGCTGCATGCTGCACAACATGGCAGTTGAAAGAGCTGTGCCCCTCATCCTGGATCAAGATGACGAGGACCATCCACCCGTGGAGGACGAAGGGCTTGGCAATGGGGCTAGTGATGTGGAGGATGTGGAGCCGCAAGAGGACATCCGGACTCGGCTCATACGCGACTTCTTTGCTTAGTGGTGAGTACCAGGGTCTGAGTGTGCACGCATTGGTCCCCGTGTGGCATGCGTTGTGATGTGTGTCTCCACCTGCATGTATGGCACGTGGGTCAGAGGTGTGTGTGGGTGTGTCACTGGAGTGATGGTGGCAGTGATGGTAGTATTTCCCCAGGCATAATTGTGACCTAGCATGTTGTCATACATACATGTGTCGAGTACATGCACATGCAAGTGGCTGTGCTTCTTGTGGCTGACTTCTTGTGTGTCTCTCTTCCCCAGGTACCTGCGCATGCCGTTTGCTGGTTGCATTGTTGTGGCACTGCTATTCCTCATGGACATGGCATCGTGGGCTGACTCAGCGTTACAGGCACGGACACGTTTGGAAGTCTCCATGGGGTAAGGGATGCATCTGGGATGTATTGGGTGTGGCAGTTGTTCACGATGTGTGCACACTGCCCCGGTCGGGGTTTGGGTCCTCTGCAGACATGTGGCATCCCCATGGGACACGACATGCAGCTGGGTACACCTGAATAGATGGGCTGCCTGGTTGTCAGTCATCAGTGATGGGATGGTGGATTGTGATGAAGGCATCAATGTGTGTGACACTGCCCTCGGACACATACGGTTAACATTGTCTTGACATGGCGTGGGACTTCCACATCAGCGGATGTATGGTGTATGGCAGGCTCTCCGTGAGCAGCTGTGGGTATTTAGCTATTATCCGACACTTGTGTGCCAGTTCCATGTCTATCACGCATTTGTGCTGCAGAAGGGGGGTGCCAGTGTTGGAGCCACATGTTACTCCACATGATGTGTTCATGTGTACTTCAAGTTGCCTCTGCAATCCCAAACACATGACTATTAAAGGTGTCCCTATGCCTCCAAGGTGCCTCTTCTCAGTCAATGCTGGTGTGTTGGCACGGTGCATCCTGCATGTCTGGCATGGTATTCCCTGATTGTGGCTATGTGTCAATGTGTCGAGTGGCAAGATGCAAGCTGTGTGTGTGTGCTGAGACTGTGTAATGGGCATGATGTCCATGACTGTGTGGGTATTGTGACATGTGCCATCCCCATGCATCCAACGTTGTCCATGACCCCATTCTCTGCATCCACCGGACTCAAGCTTGCAGGACATGGTTCTGCCACCTGTCTACACGTACCTGGGTGCCCCCCAGGACACGGGCCAGGATCCCTGACCTCTGCGCATGACTGTTGCTGTACTCAATGTGTCTGTCAGCACGGTTGTTCGGCCACCCCCTCAGCTGGTTCTGACCATCACGGGTGTGTATGGTGCTCCATGTCTGTCTTGCCTAGAAAACTGTGACCCATGTGTCCTGTGCCAGACTCAGGCCCCAGGGTGTGGATGGTTGAAGTGAACAGATGACTCAGGCATGTTTAGACTGTACAAGACACATGTTAGGTAATAATGCTACCAGCAGGCATCTACTCTTAATAGTGTGATTTATTATTGGGGGGGGGGGGGCCAAGTGAGGGCCTTTCCGGGATTAGGGAATCCAAAGTTCAGTAGGGGAGTTGGTGTCCTTGCCATTGGAAATCCTCAGAGTCCATGCCACAGTCTTTGTCAACATTGGTCAGCCAGTGACCAGCAGGGCCATGTGGCAGAGAATGTCTCTTGATGCTGTGATGCTGTTGCTCCAGTGGGCCAGGTGCCAGGCCAGGTGTCCTGGGAGATGGTGATGTAGCAGCCACCCTCACGGTCCTTTCCGTGGACGACGGGGCTTCCTGCGGGGAACCTCAGCAGCAGGCCGTGACGACGTCTGGGATGCTCCGTCGGATGTTTCCTCCTCCTCCTCATGATCCCTCCCTGTGGGTGGTGATGTTCTCCGCCTTCTGGCACAGGGAGGGTCGGCCATGGTGTCGGCCATCCGACGGAGTTCAGCGTGAATCCCCTGGGACGCCGTCACTTGCTCAGCCTGTCTGTCCTCCATCCTCCGTTGGTGTAGCTGTAGACAGGCTATTAGCTCCGCATGTTGCTGGGCCTGCTGGACCTTGATCCCCTCGAGGACGGACACAACCTGGGCCATGCCCGTGGTGTCCTGCCGGTATGAGTCCAGGATGTTACGGACATGGGAAAATACCGGATCCCCAGCCAACTGGTCAGGCTCGCGCCTCCGCCGCTCTCCACTCCCACCACCCCTGCCCACTTGCGTCTGGCCTGCACTTGTGGGCACATGGGGTCTCCGGGACCCCTGAGGGGTGGCATTGGCGTTGTCGCCTGCCTCCTCCTGGGTGCCCGGGACACCGTGTCCCTCCTGGCGAGCCTGGCTGCATTGTGGTGTTGGGGCAGGGATCCTGGGTGTCTCCTGGGATGTGGCAGGAGTGGGGGTGGTGGTTGGCACGGTTGTACCTGACGCAGGTGCTGCAGGTGGTTGGACACCAGAGGGGCCAGGTCGGTCGGGGTCGTCCGCAGAGTGGTGAGAGTGGTCGCTGCCGGTGGGATCGGTCTCCTGCAGATCCGGGTCCTGTGAGTGTTCCCCCCCAGTGTTGGGGGGTGCAGCACGACGTTGACCTGTGTGTGAGAGAGACAATGTTACTTTTGATCCATGCAACATCCATGTTTCATCCGTTACAAAGTTGGCACATTTCCTCTTGGAATTAGGATCTGTCTTGCATTCCACTCACAGTGCACTTGTGCATGTGTGTGTCCCTTGGGCACCAATTTGGCCCCTTTAACTATGTGTGGCACAGTCTTACTTGCTGCGTCAAGTGTGACTGCAGTCAGCAGTGGAGTGTGCATGTGTGCCGAGCTATGCGTTTGCGCCTTCCTTGTAGCACTGTACATGTGCACATGGAGTGGATCCACACACTCATATGATGCAGGTGGCTGTCCTTGTGCTCGTGTACAGGTTGTAACATGGCCCTGCATTTTGCCATGATGAAGAGGGGGGGTTCTGGCACTGGGCACCCTTGTCTACATGCACGCAGTCCACCTGCTGACGAGCAGACATTCCCACACACCAAAGGACTGATTTGCTCTCCCTGTGTCTCCCTCCTTCTCTGTCCCCCTCTCCCTCCCTCTCTGTCCCCCTCTCCCTCCCTCTGTGTCCCCCTCTCCCTCCCTCTGTGTCCCCCTCTCCCTCCCTCTGTGTCCCCCTCTCCCTCCCTCTGTGTGTCAGCCTCCTCCCTCTGTCCATCTTCCTGTGTCTCCCTCCCTCTCTGTCCCCCTCTCCCTCCCTCTCTGTCCCCCTCTCCCTCCCTCTCTGTCCCCCTCTCCCTCCCTCTGTGTGTCAGCCTCCTCCCTCTGTCCATCTTCCTGTGTCCCCCTCCCTCTCTGTCCCCCTCTCCCTCCCTCTCTGTCCCCCTCTCCCTCCCTCTGTGTGTCAGCCTCCTCCCTCTGTCCATCTTCCTGTGTCTCCCTCCCTCTCAGTCCCCCTCTCCCTCCCTCTGTGTCCCCCTCTCCCTCCCTCCGTGTGTCACCCTCTGTCACCTTGGCCCAGCTTCCTGGGCACACACTGTTAGCAGATCTTTGAGTGGCCCTTGGCCTGTTGATGTGAGTTTGTTTCTGATCTCCAGGCACCCATTTTGTCTGCTGTGTGTCTGTGCGCTGCTGCTGTGGTGGTGTGTGCTGCCACTCTTTCACACTGTTGGCTGTTCATTAGCTGCTGGCATGTGCAAAACAGTGCCTTCACCCCCATGTGTTGATGCAAGGCATCCGCCATTTGCTGGCAAGTCATTCCTGTGTTGGGACACAGTGTTTGTCTGGCTGTGACCTAGGCCATATGGGCAGAGGGCATTGTTGTCTGCTTTGGAGTCGCACTATGTGATTCTTGGTGCCCACCCTCCCGCCATCCGGGTTACCGTGTCATGTGTTGTTGTCTTCTGTGGCCTGTGACTTGACATTGTCCAGCTGGGTGCATGGGGCATGGTGGCAGCAGTGGCATGTGCCTGCTCATGGAGTGTGGTTGAGTAATGCGATGGCTTGTGGTGTTTGCGTGCCTGTTATTAATTTTGGTTGTGGTTGCAGTTCCCCCCATGTGAGGTGCGTTGTTTGTGTACTCACCCGGGTCTCGGAGTCCTTCTACTCCTTCAACTGCCTCCACCGGCAGTATGGCCATCACCCTCTCCTCCCAGGGATGGTACTGTACGGGTCTGCGGGAGGGCCCTCCTCCGGTGGCGTTGGCCTGGTCGTGTTCCTCCTGTCTCTTGGCTCTGACCCTCCTCCGCAGATCGTACCACCTGTTCTGGCAATCCTGCTTGGTCCTCCTGGTGTCCGCAACAGCATTCACAGCATCGACGATGGTCTGCCACATGGCTGTTTTGGCTGCCTGGCTGGTGCTTCTGACCAATGTTCCAAAGATCTGTGGCTCGACTCTGAGGATTTGATCAACAAGGACCTCCAACTCTCGGTGACTGAACTTTGGATTCTTGGTAGTGGGCATGGTGAGGGGTGTGGGTGGGGATGGTGTGGGTGTGGGGGGTGTGTGGATGTTGGGGGGGGTGTGGATGGTTGTGTGTGTGTGTGAATGTGATGAGAGGGTGTTTGTGAGGGTGGTCGTGTGAAGGTGTGCAAGTGTAAGATGTGGTGTCGCTTGTAGTCTGGTTCTGTGGTGTCTGGCAGCAGTGGGTCTGTTGCAAAGGCTCATGGTTTGTGTGTGTGGGCCCTTTTTATTGGTCCATGGGTGGGTGTGGCAGTGTTTGAATTTTGGGTGGGTGTGTTATAAGGAGTGGTGGTGTATTGGGCCTCTGTTTGTTTTTGACAGTTGCAGGTCAGTGATTGTGTTATTTTAGTGGTTGTTGGCCATGTTTAGTGGCTGTGTGCCTTTCGAATGGTGTATTGTTGAGTTGTTTTGTTTTGTCCTTGTTGTGTACGTGCGTTTTGAGCGTGTGTACGGTGTGTACATGGGCCATTTGGTTGTACGATTTGGTCCTTGTGTGTGGCTTTGTACGACTCGTACATGCGGTTGTGATGTTGGGGCATGGGGTGCGCTCCGTACTTAGGAGGTTGTGTTGGGGGTGCGCCAGGAACGTACTGGGGTGGGGGTACGACTGGAACGTACTGGGGTGTACATAGACGGTGGTATGACACGTACAGGGGTGGGGGGGTGTACATTGACGGTGGTACGACACGTACTGGGGTGGGGGTACGACTGGAACGTACTGGGGTGTACATAGACGGTGGTACGACACGTACAGGGGTGGGGGGGTGTACATAGACGGTGGTACGACACGTACAGGGGTGGGGGGTGTACATTGACGGTGGTACGACACGTACTGGGGTGGGGGGGTGTACATTGACGGTGGTACGACACGTACAGGGGTGGGGGGGTGTACATTGACGGTGGTACGACACGTACTGGGGTGGGGGTACGACTGGAACGTACTGGGGTGTACATAGACGGTGGTACGACACGTACAGGGGTGGGGGGGTGTACATTGACGGTGGTACGACACGTACTGGGGTGGGGGTACGACTGGAACGTACTGGGGTGTACATAGACAGTGGTACGACACGTACAGGGGTGGGGGGGTGTACATAGACGGTGGTACGACACGTACAGGGGTGGGGGGGTGTACATTGACGGTGGTACGACACGTACTGGGGTGGGGGTACGACTGGAACGTACTGGGGTGTACATAGACGGTGGTACGACACGTACAGGGGTGGGGGGGTGTACATAGACGGTGGTACGACACGTACAGGGGTGGGGGGTGTACATTGACGGTGGTACGACACGTACTGGGGTGGGGGGGTGTACATTGACGGTGGTACGACACGTACAGGGGTGGGGGGGTGTACATTGACGGTGGTACGACACGTACTGGGGTGGGGGTGCGACTGGAACGTACTGGGGTGTACATAGACGGTGGTACGACACGTACAGGGGTGGGGGGGTTTACATTGACGGTGGTACGACACGTACTGGGGTGGGGGTACGACTGGAACGTACTGGGGTGTACATAGACGGTGGTACGACACGTACAGGGGTGGGGGGTGTACATAGACGGTGGTACGACACGTACAGGGGTGGGGGGTGTACATTGACGGTGGTACGACACGTACTGGGGTGGGGGGGTGTACATTGACGGTGGTACGACACGTACTGGGGTGGGGGTACGACTGGAACGTACTGGGGTGTACATAGACGGTGGTACGACACGTACAGGGGTGGGGGGGTGTACATTGACGGTGGTACGACACGTACAGGGGTGGGGGGGTGTACATTGACGGTGGTACGACACGTACAGGGGTGAGGGGTGTACATAGAGGGTGGTACGACACGTACTGGGGTGGGGGTACGACTGGAACGTACTGGGGTGTACATAGACGGTGGTACGACACGTACAGGGGTGGGGGGGTGTACATTGACGGTGGTACGACACGTACAGGGGTGGGGGGTGTACATTGACGGTGGTACGACACGTACTGGGGTGGGGGGGTGTACATTGACGGTGGTACGACACGTACAGGGGTGGGGGGGTGTACATTGACGGTGGTACGACACGTACTGGGGTGGGGGTACGACTGGAACGTACTGGGGTGTAGGTAGATGGGGCTATGACACGTACTGGGGTGGGGGTGTGGCTCGAACGTACTGGTGTGTAGGTACACGGGGGTACGACACGTACTGGGGTGGGGGTACGACTGGAACGTACTGGGGTGTAGGTAGACGGGGCTGTGACACGTACTGGGGTGGGGGTGTGGCTCGAATGTACTGGGGTGTAGGTACACGGGGGGTACGACACGTACTGGGGTGGGGGTGCGACTGGAACGTACTGGGGTGTACATAGACGGTGGTACGACACGTACAGGGGTGGGGGGGTTTACATTGACGGTGGTACGACACGTACTGGGGTGGGGGTACGACTGGAACGTACTGGGGTGTACATAGACGGGTGGGGGTATACATATACGGGGGGTACGTGTCGGACGTACGGGGGCTGGGGGGAGTGTTGGGCGCGTATGCGGGCACATGTCTCCATGGTTGCTATTGGTGTTCGGTGCGGACGGTGTTTTTTCCATACGGTTGTAGGCTCGGACGCACGGGATGGATCGTGATTCCTCGGTCGGACTTGGATTTTTACGTTTGTAAGGTAAATCGTCCGAGGACGTGTCGGACACATTTTCCGACCCGAGGACGTGTGAGGAATGATTCCCGGTGCGGGTCGTATGGACTTTTTACCATGCGAATCGTGATTGCCAGTTCGTACGGCACTTGTACGATTCGTACGGTAAAAAGACCCGATACGAGTCGCACGGGGGAATTTTTTACCGGATCGTGATCGGCACCTAAGACATTTCTTCGATAATGTAATTGAACCACGACCTGACAGAGAAGAAGGTACTTTACTGGGATTAAAAAGTAAAAGGTAATTTCTAGCCCATACAAGTAAAAAAAAACCTGATTTCATTTGAAACCATAGTACAAAGGGAACTACATGACGTGTTCAAAACTAAGAATCCCAAAGTTTCTAATTTTACCCAAAAAGAGCGCTGTCATCACTGAAATAGCATTGAACAAAACTATCACCTGCTGTAAGGCTGACAAGGACAGAGCCTTAGTAATATTGGACACTGACTTCTATCTAGATAATGTTTATAACCATGTTCAAGATACAAATACCTACATGAAAATCAACTTTGACCCTACAGGAGAATCCAGCAAGATACTCTTGATGATTACTAATGAAGCTAAGGCTATGGGTACTATAACTGAAGCTGATCAATGTTATTTGACACAGGACTATCCAAGCACCCCACATATCTACATGCTACCAAAAATCCACAAACACTTGTATAAACCGCCATTCAGGCCCATTGTCTCTACATGTAATTACTGTAGGAAAATACTTAGACAGGCGCCTCCAACCAATTGTTCAGAAGATGTCTACTTATCTTAAGGACACCACTGATTTTTAAAACAGGATAAGAGATATTGAATTAGTTGATAACACTGTACCTATCTTATGCACGATTGGTGTAAGATCATTACATCTCTCTATTCCTCATGACCTTGGTCTCCAAGCAGTAGAATCATTTTTGATGAACGTCCTGATGGAAGAAGATTTGAAATTCTTTCTGTAGGAACTCTTACACTTTACCTTATACCATAGTTACTTTGAGTGGAAAAACTAGTACTATGTACAATTGTCTGGAACTTCCATGGGAAATTGAGCTGCTCCTTGTTATGCTAATATTTGTATGCATCATATCGAACTGGACGACATTTTCTCCAAACACAACTGGCTTGAGAACCTTATTATATACCTACGATATATTGATGACATTTTCCTCATATGGAAGGATGATCAATCAGACCTTGAATCAACCATTAGTGTTTTGAACACTGTTAATGGAAGAATTGATTTCACTCATATCATTACCATAGAAAGAAATCACGTTTCTTGATGTTGAAATTTCAGTACAAAACTGATGACTGGCCACAAATGTATTTGTAAAACCCACTGAGAGGAATAACCTATTGCACTTTAACCTATTGCACTTTAACAGTTTTCATCAAATGGCTCTAAAAATACATTTGCCATACTCCCAACTGTTAAGGTTCAAATTAATTTCTTCAAGTGAGTGTTATTACAAAAGCAGTCAAGCAAAGCTTTTTCCAAGGTTCAGACAAAAAGTATACCCTAACAATGTCATACAAGCAGCCATGAACAGAGCTGAACTTTTGAAAGTGGAGAACCTGATGGATAAATATAAAAGGACTGTGATTGTATCAAAATACTTTGCCAGGAGTAAAAAACATTATTTTAAAACATTGGCCAAGGTTACAAACAGAAGAAGGAACTATTATCTAAACCAGACAATAACATTAGTCAGACACACAAAGGAACCATACCTTGTCTCAACTGTGCCAATTGCAACAGCATTATAAAAGGTATAGTAAATGGAGAGGTGCACCGGCGTAAGTCCAATAAAGAGTCCAATTTGTATAATCAGACACCACATATTTATTTATTCTTTTCTCAGGTCAAAATTACTTACTGGGACCATACAGATTATAGGCATGGATACTTATCAAGGTTCCTGTGGCGATTGCACACTACCTTATACTATGGTCACATGACTGTGGAGACTGATGCCACAGTTCACATTGGCTCTTCAATTTATCTTTTTGATATTGGATGGAACTATTTGTACTCGTTCTACACATAATACGCCACACTTCTAAGCCCTGATAAAGTTCAAAGCTCTGTTTGAATGAAACAGGTTGGCTGGATTTTATTTGGACCTAAGGAAAGAATAAATATACATGTGGTGTCTGATTATACAAATTGGACTCTTTATTGGACTTATGCTGGTGCACCTCTCCATTTGCTATCATCTTCATATACTGCTGGCTAGTGGTACCTTACAGTGGCAGTACTGAATGAGTAGTGCACAGAACCCTATTGACCTTGTACAGTGTGATAACAAGGTGCTGTCCCTCATGTCCACCGTTTCAAGTGTTTTGCAATTCAGCATTATAAAAGGTACAATGATTATACATCCTACTCAAGGAACCCCTATAAAACTTCAAACCACATCAACATGTGACTCAAAGAACGTCGTTTACCTGTTAAAATGTCCATGCAGACTGGCCTACATGGGGAAGACTGAACGAAAAATGAAGGTGAAGTTGACCGAACACAAAAGTAATACTAGCACTGGGAATTCTAAATCAACCATTGCTGTACATTTTTTGATCTTACAATCACTACATAAGTCACTTAAGGTTCCTTATCTGACAAAATCTTGTCTGAAGACAGGTTTCTTGGATTAAACTACTTGACTCTGTCAATCCGAAAGGACACATCGAACGATGGGACTTTAGTTGTTATTTATAAACCTCTATATGTACATATTATTATTCCGCTGGAATCCATGAAATGTGAATCATAAACATGAGTCCATTTTTCCCTGTTCTTCTGCATTTATTACACTACTTCATTATTACTTATTATTTTATGTCATGACTTTTTGCACCCTTGATTTATTGGTTTTTAAAACGACCATAGAGCATTTTTACAATCTGACTAGGATATTGCTCAATATGGCACCAATCCACACCCTTGGTGGAGCCCTTTTCAGGAAAGACTCTTTCTATTTCTAATACCTCGTTCTAGTTCTAATACTTAGTTTATTTAGGAATCAGCTAAACTTTATACAGCCGCTGGAGCTGGCGTCTCCTCTGGTGCATACTGTTCCAGTGAAAACTTTCCCAATCTACTAGGGTGGTACGTGATTTCTAAATCTTGACAATTATGTTTCACTAACTTTGTGTTGTTTTGGGCACTTTTTTCATAGGCACAGCTATTTGATTATGGGCTCTGTTTTCCCATATAAACACGACCGGTAACTGTCGCCAATACACCGGGATATTTTCGAGGCCGATACTGTCTCAAATAATCTTGACAATTATGTTTCACTAACTTTGAATTATTCTGGGGTATTTCTTTTATAAGCATGGCTATTGGATTACGGGCTCTGTCAGCATTCACTTTTTTGGTTGAACTTGGGACGTTCCTACGTATCCTGTCACTTTTTCAGTTTTACCTTTTATGACCCAATGAATCACTGCTGATTGTTATAGAAAAGCTTTACTTTTAGCTTTATTTTTAACTTTTAATTACACTGTTGGATCTGGTTACCTCTTCTCGAGATACTTGTTGTTTCAGTCTACCTAGAACAACAGGCCCTGATTTTAATTAAAGAGTGATCACATTTTTCCTTTAATTTCCATTGCACATGTCTCTCACCTCTTTTCACCACATTTTTTACTACAAGATCGACTCCCTATGTGGTAGTACCTAGATTCATTTGATTTATTGATTTATCTGAATTTTCCCCTGATGAAGGCCTGGTCACAAAATGCCCTGGGTTGTGTTAACATGGATATCTGATGAATAACTACTCTAATAGTATGATTGGATAACACAATACTTATTGATGAAATTCTATGAAAATAAATGAAGATTGCATTTACTATTTGATGTAATTGTGTTCATTACTAAAGTATCTACATTTAAGAATTCTTAATGAAGTGACATGTGGAGATGTTTTTCCTCCTTAGGAAGACACAATCTCAATTGATTTATATGTTTATATGCCTACTGATCTGAAGGCGAAACCCACTTGCACCCTTCAAAGTTCCTACAAGGATTACCATCATTTAGAACTCAGGAGTGTGATTGTCTCTAACCCTGTGTTCTAGCCTCTCATAAATGACATTAAAGCAGAAGCTTACAGGAACACAGTTGCCAGTGTCACCATGGTGACTGAAAGACTGGTGTCACCTGAGAAAATTCTACTTTGGCACACTTACCAAGTTACTAATATAGATAACATCACTAAGTAGCACCCCATGGCAGTGATTAACCTTTGCTGGCGGGAGGAGGGGGCACAGGCCCTAAAATAGTTTCCTCAAATCATCCTGTAGAGTGTTTAATGGGTAATGATTTGCAGACTTCAGCCTGGGCTGGCGTGGAGGTACAGGCCCATATAGCCATGCTGGGCCTCCCTGGACATGTTGGTGGGACCCCTAGGGCACAGGCCCAACACTAGGGAAACTAGGGAGCAGTGGAGCCTGAAATGATAACCCATTCAGCACCCTCACAGAGAGACAGGGAGGATACAAAGTTATCCTCCCAAGACTTCAAGTAAGGATCAGCTTCCTCAGAGAGATGAATTTGCAACTTGTGAGGGAACTGCCCCAATAGAGCTTCTGGAGGCAGGGTGACCCTTCAAGGAGAAATTGAGTCTGGAACAGGTACCCTGCCACTCTCTTAAATGCCTTGGTCAACCTGTTGCTACAGAAGATGCAGTGGATGTCAGTGGATCCCAGAGGATCCACTGTAAAGAGGAACTCCCTCATTCTGAGATTAGGGATCCCAATCCTGGTAGTATTGGAAAGCTGATGACACTCAGCAATCTAAGTGACCCCTCTTTCCCATGGCAAATGACATCCCCCTTATCACCAATGTTGAGCAAGGCAAGACCTGGGACAGAGCTGTTCCACACCTTCTCTGGCCATCCATGCCTGAAGACAGACAGGAAAAATTAGAAGTTGTGATCAGCAGAAGGTTGACCCCTAGGGAGAAGTAGAGGTTAGTCATAGAGAGGAGGCTATATAACTTGCTCATGAGAGAGCACATCCTTAACAGCTGTGTGGCTGATAAACTGCACCAGTACCTGGTAGACTCCGATCTGACCATCCCCAAAATTTGGGAAAGAAGGCAGACAAATGGGTACTCACCAGGGCGAGCAATTCTCATGTTTGGGCAGACCAGAAAAAAAAAGATAAATTTAAGTCCCAAGAGAAAGATGGGGAGAAACCTAAAGACAGCAAAGAAAGAGTTTTCTTCAGGGCCACAAAAATCTCCCTCTGGGGATGGGTCCCAATCCTCCCTTTCTACTAATAATAATCAATCAATCAATAGACTTTAATCAGTTTCAGCATATAAAACCATAAAAGTTATCAATACATAAAATAATTCATAAAATAGTAACACATTTCATCATACAATTAGATAGATTCCACAAGGCTCTATAATAATTCAAAGCCAGAGGTACAAAGCTAAATACATAATCCCTTAACCCACGCAGAAAAATTAGGACAATTAAAAAGGGTGAGTCCCAGGGCCTTGTCCAATGTACATATATATAATCGGAGTAAAAATAAACCCTGACCAATACTAACATTTAATCAAGGCAGGCCCTGGCCTTCACCGCCGATTTTAGAAACTAGGAACAAAGGGAAAACATTCTTGGTGCAACAATTGTAAATAGATAAGAGCTGGACGGCCCTCTTAAAATTCACCCTCTTTAAAATAGGGACAATAAAAGATTTCCGGGGGTCCTCATAAATTCACAAAATAATATGAAGTGCAGCGATCCTGTGGAGACTCATCGTCGCAGTCACAGGGTGCTAGCAACTGTCCCCTTCTACTCCCCCTCGGTATAGCCAACAAAAAGTAAAAAAAAGGCCAGACGAAACCTGGTCAATAAAAAGTGCTCATATGTACTAAAAGACCCCAGGAAATATGGCTAAGGTGATGGTGTCATTTTCAACCTTAAACATTTACGGACACTGGGTTTCCTCAGTTCCAGCTCTTCCCTTTCTAATTTCCTTAAACTGCTAAAAGACTCCCTTATTATCCCCACATCCTTTTTAGTTACAAATTCGGGATTAATGTACAGTTCAGCCCTTCCTAATCTTTCAAAGCTGCTCTTACTTAAGATATCTGAGCCATGGTATGTGAAGGGTCATACACTCTTTCAATATCAGTTGACTCAATGATGATCCCTCACTCAGCCAAATTTTCATCCAGAAAGTTAGAGGGGGGAGGGCAAATATATCACTTAGGTAGGGCACCCCTAATTCTTCATGTACCACTATATTAGACGTACCACGAGGGAACCCTAATAAGCGCTTCAGGAACGCATTCTCAGCTACTTGTAGCTTGTCTATGGTAACATTCCCCCATATTTTGCCACTGTAAGAGGCCGTCGCAACACTCTTACCTAGTTGCGAAGCAAAATTAAATATAGCTGCATTCACCCGCACCAGGTCTCCCTTCTTTAACTGTTTTAGAGGGCCCCAGTTCATCTGCTCATCCAATATGACCACCAGATACGAGAAAACATCAGTACAGAGAACCTGAGCAGAACCTACCCTAAATTGAAAATACTTTTTGGGGTAAAGACCCACCTGCATAACATATGATTTAGCGGGATGTATGTCGTTACAACGCACACTTTTACAATGCCTGCACTTACAACGCATTTTTTACAACGCACAATCCATTACAACGCATGACATTACAACGCATGACACTACAACGCATGACACTACAACGCATTTTTAAAAACTACCTTTACAACGCATTCCATTACAACGCATACTACCATTACAACGCATACCATTACAACGCATAATATTAAATTGCATTTAAGGTAAGTATTAGATAGTATAGGGGTAAAAATTACTTTTCTAACTCCAGGGGGTGCAACAGTAGGGTAAGTGTTGGATAGTATAGGGGTAAAAATTACTATTCTAACTCCAGGGGGTGCAACAGTAGTGTAAGTATTGGATAGTATAGGGGTAAAAATTACTATTCTAACTCCAGGGGGTGCAACAGTAGGGTAAGTGTTGGATAGTATAGGGGTAAAAATTACTATTCTAACTCCAGGGGGTGCAACAGTAGGGTAAGTGTTGGATAGTATAGGGGTAAAAATTACTATTCTAACTCCAGGGGGTGCAACAGTAGGGTAAGTGTTGGATAGTGTAGTGTAATATTATGCGTTGTAATGTTATGCGTTGTAATGGTAGTATGCGTTGTAATGGAATGCGTTGTAAAGGTAGTTTTTAAAAATGCGTTGTAGTGTCATGCGTTGTAATGTCATGCGTTGTAATGGATTGTGCGTTGTAAAAAATGCGTTGTAAGTGTAGTGCGTTGTAAAAGTTGCGTTGTAAAGGTTGTTCCCCGATTTAGCGTCATTTAATAATAATCCTCCTTGGTGCTTTTTTTCTGTTTAAATCTGTTTTATTGGTTTTTACATTCTTGTGAAAGGTAACAATTGCACACAAAACAGTTTTATACAGTAAAAGTCTAGGTTGTGATGCATGCATAACCATTGGCCATCAGTACAATACAAAATTTGTTTTATATCATGTACACAGTCTGTGACGTGCAGGTCGTATGTATCCAACATTCTCTCCTTTGAGAAGGCAGTGACAACATCTGTCCTCCAATCACCATCACACATTGTGCAGAGTTACAGCAAATACAATGGAATGCGAATGAGACAGCTGTGGCGTTTCGCAAAAGTACTTCCAGTTCATTCACCTTGGGCTTTTGTACTGATGAGATAACAGATAACAAAAACAAAAACAGTGACCTGCCCATAGGATCCTGTCCCCTTGTCCCCGCACATGCCTACATCACATTTCCTTGTGAATCCAGCACCTACCATCGCCCGTCTGTGGTGTCCATGCCTGCAAAGACATTTAAGTGACCCATATGTGTTCATGGAGTACCGCAGCGCATCCCCTAATGGTATGTGTGGTTCACGCTGTCTGCTCGCCCTCCACATGATCGATTATTTCCTCAGATCCTCCCTCCTCAACTCGCTGCAGTGCGTGCAAGAAGGCGTCCCAACAAGCTGCTATGGGTTCTGTACGCAGCCCCAATGTTTCTTCACCTTTGATGGCGATGCTTTCTGCTTTGGCCCATGCTAGTAGCGAATGACACCATGCTTGTGCATGTGGCGGATCCTCTGCTTTCCACCGTTTAGTTAGAAGCCGCTTAGCAACTACTATCCCCAAATCTAGGAACCTGGATACTACCTTAGTGGCAGGGGTCCTCTTAAAGTGATGTAGTAGATATACTGTCCATTCAAAGAGCAGTTCGCGGCCAGTGCAAGTGAGTAACAGCCTACTTACTGTGCGCCAGTATACATTTATTCGGGGGCAGTTCCATAGCATGTGTATCAGCTCAGCCCCATGGTCAGCACATCTCGGGCACGCCGCATCTGTGCGGTTAAAGTAGAGATAGATTGTGGCGGGTGTGAGGTAGGCCCTGTGGACAATGTACAACTGTATTTGCCTAAACCTCATATTTATAGGTATGTGTACTGGGCTCTTTATTATACGTGTCCATTCTTTCTCTTCTAGCTGTCGCCCCAGGTCTAGTTCCCATTTACGATGGAGTGGGTCTAGGTTTAATGCCACATGGGTCCTGAGGGATGCTGCGAACCAGCGTACAATGTGTGGTTGCCGTGTCTGAACGATTCCTGTCTGCGAGCCAGCAGGCTATCCACTGCAGTTGAGCAGCCAAATAGTAGTGCTCAAAGCAAGGTGCAGGAAGGCCTCCTTGGTCCGTAGGTAAGTATAGTTTCACCAATGCCATTCTGTGTCGTGCGTTCCCCCACAGGAAGTCCCTGACTAGTTTAGTTAGTGTGATAAAAAAGGATGCAAGGATATATAAAGGCAAATTGGCAAAATAATATAGAAGTCGGGGAAGGATTTTCATCTTGGTTAGCGCCACTCTGCCTGTTACCACTAGCGGAAGCGTATCCCAAAATTGCATTTGTGACCGGATTGCTGTTAAGGCTCTCTCCAGATTCCCATCAAACAGGTCTTTCGGCTGGCGATAGATCCGGATACCCAGGTAGCGGAAGGTGCCCTCTCTCCACTGCAGCCTTTTACTGATAAGAGTAAAGCCCAGATTTCAACCCTTCTCGTGGAACGCATATATGCAGGACTTATCAACATTCCCTCGCAGTCCAGAGACTGTGGCAAAACTATGCAAGAGGTGTGCCAATTGGTCAGGAACCCTCTCTATATCTTTAACATAAACTAGGAGAATGTTCGCGTAGAGTGATACTTGGTGTATTGCATCACCCAGAGGTATACCGCCTCCCAGTGTGGTGTGCATCACCTCCGCCAGGGGCTCTATTGCGAGCGCGAAAAGGACACCGGTATAGCGTCCGATATGTACGGCCCCATTCGCACACGGACTGTAGGGTTGGTGTACCATAAGATAACCATTTGGAGAAACCCTAGGCCCAGATCATATTTTAATATTGTTGCAGACAGGTAGCCCCATTCTAAAGAATCAAATGCCTTTTCCAGATCTAATATTAGGCACCCTGCTCCGGGCCATTCCTGTATAGCGTCTGTCGCTACTCTAAAAACACACCTCAAGTTTAGGAAGGTGCTCCGTGCGGGTACAAAGCCATTCTGGTTGGCATGAACCAGCTTGGGGACCACCGGTGCCAGTCTATCCGCTAACACCTTGGCAAGTATTCTATAGTTGGTATTAAGTAAGGCCAAGGGTCTATAAGAACCCAGGGCCGTGGGATCTCCATCTGGTTTTAATAGGGACACCAGATACACCTTGCGCATTGAGGGAGGTAGCTCTCGCTTTTCGAGAGCTGTAATGTATAGAGGGGATACACTTTGCGTGGGGGACTCACGGTATGCCTAGTAGTACTCGGCTGGCAGGCCACCCGGCCGTGGCATTTTCCCGGATACCACGGATCCAATTGCATCTCCAATCTCTTCTAATGTGAGCGGACCATCTCTTGGTGTTCCCCTGAGACTGTAGGCAGTTGCACGGAGCTCAGAAACCCTTCCAATTCATGGCCCGGACAGTTCCCTTAGGATTGGTATAACTGAGTGTAGTGTTCCATCAGGGCCTGGTGTATCTCGCGCTGTGTATATACCAGTGTCCCTACCGGCGTGCGTATGGCCCCTATCGGAGAGTGGTTGTTTTCCTGCCATATCAGCCAGGCAAGCAGTTGGCCCACTCAATTGGCTGATGCATGTGTGCTAGCTGTATGAGCTGTGTAATTATGGCATCGTAATCGCTCCAGTAGATCTGCATGTTCTGCGTGCAGCTGTTCTATGCGCCTTGAATCCTTACCCTTCCCTTCCCCCTCCCGTTCGCACCCCAGTAGCTGGGCTTCTAATTTCGTAAGTGAGGTTGTCAGTTGTTTACGTATGCTCCACGTGGCCCCCAAGCAGTGCCCTCTGATCGCCGTTTTAAAAGCCTCCCACTCTATGAGTGCATTGCTCACTTTACCCTCATTTAGTTCCAAATATGTGAGGATGGCCGTCCCTAGCGATGAGCGGAATTCTGGATTTTCTAACGCAGTTGTTTGGAGACGCCATATGGGTATGGGGGACGGACTGCCTCCCAGCTGAGCTGCATCCACAGGGGATTACGATCGGAATGTGTCTGACCAAGGTATTCTATCTTCTTAATTAAAGGGAGTAGTGATTGGGGAGTCACTAGACTATCAAGACATACATGTAGGTCATGTACTGCCGAGTAATAGGAGTAGACGTGCTATGTGGGGTTAAGAGTGCGCCATATATCCAATATAAATCAGCTTGTGAGCCAGTCCATAAGTGCATGGACATTAAACATGGCGGAGGTTTTATTGAGGGGGGGAATCACCTATCCAGAATGACGTTGAGCACTAAATTGAAGTCTCCTCCCACCATCCAGTGGAGTCCTGCATAGGGGGTCAATTTTTGGGACAGATGCGCAAGAAAGAAAGGTTGGTCCACATTTGGGACGTATATAGAGCGTAGCAATACTGTCTGACCATTTAGCCGTCCTCGTACAAAGGTGTATCTACCCTCGTTATCGATTACAGCTTCCTCATATACAAATGGGATTCCTACTCTCACCCAGATTAGTGTGCACCTCGCGTGTGCTGAGTATGCAGTGCCGAATATCTGTCATCTCCAAAGCCTGCGCAGTCTTTCCAGATCTATTTGTGACATGTGCATTTCCTGTAACAGGGCGATGCCGGACGAATGTTTCTGGAGGTAGGCGAATATTCAGTATCGTCACGTGGGTGTATGCATGCCATGTATATGCCATGTTAGTACGTTAACTTGTGTCATTACAAACATGTGTAACCACCAAGGGGATCAGGAGAAAACACTATGTTATCAAGCATGTGCCACATGTAAGTAGCTTCAGGCTGGTCTTGCGTAACCAAAACATCGATTCAACTGTTAACATCATAACGACTGGGGCAAACTCTGCAGAGATATCCATCCAAACTGTGTGTCTAACAATGATAGGAAAGTAACTATTCCAGTACAGGGCCTGGTGGGGGTGTGTGCATAACGTGCACTCGACTACAACATTTCCACTCCCTTCATGTTCAATAGGTTTTCCATCTGGTAGCCAGCCAGGTCTGTGTGTGGGTTCAAATAAGTACAGGATATATGTGTAGTGAGGCACGGCAGCGTGTATGTGAGGTGCATGTTGCTACGCTGCATGTCCCTAGGAAGTGATCGAATAGCTTGACGCATGCACTCAGGCAGACATCGCAACAGCTCCTCCGGTTTAATAGTGTAGCACTGACCCTTGACCTGTTGAGGGGGCATTACCCTCCGATTTCCTAACTGACTAAAATGTAATATGGCTGCGCTCAGCTACATGGACGCAGACGCCGCTTGCCTCCCATATTGGTGATTATTTTAGGCTTTAGGGGAATTGCTTCACAGTGTGCTATGTCGGGCTATCACTATTCATTCACCCATTCGATGCAGCAGTGTATGCATTATGTCAAACTCTTATCGCAAGTGGTTGTGCGGATTCCATGTGAGATACCTTGCGCAGTTGCTAACTCATAGGTGCTACCCATGCCAGCAGCCCGCAGTTATACACACAAACAAATTTCGTGGATAAGTCTCTACTTGAGTGAACTGTCTCTGGTATTGTTCATAGTGATGGTGCCCCTTCATATGATGTCATCGTCAGTCTGCGGAGTCACCACCGGGAGCCTCACTTCCTCATGATCTTTGGGCCCCAGGGACGATGAGCCACTAGCCGCCGTTGAGTCAGTAGAGCACAAGTCCTGGTGTTCCTGATACTGCGCTGTTCCGAGTGATGCAACTGTTTCTAAAACGCCCTGCCGCTCCATCCTGATTCTCTTCTGGCTTGGCGCCATCGCTGCCAGTGCTGCATTTCCCTGCTTCTCGCACCTCCCCCGCCTGTGTGTTCTCTTTCCAGCGCCTTGACGTTGTCTAGGCCGGAATGGCACGTTCCCGACCACAGTCAAGACTCCTCCAGCAAGTCCCATGCCTCCGTAGGGGAGTCAGAGAAGTGAACCCCTCCTTTCGTCACCATTCTCTGCCTGGCGGGGAAAGGTAGAGAATAGGGCAGTGCTAGCTCTCGAAGCTGGCACTTCACCGCTGTGTAGGTGTTTCTGCATCTCTGCACTAGCACCCTATAATCTGGGAACATCATAACCTGGTTTCCACCCACCTTGAGTTCTGCAAGCTTCCGAGCTTCACGCAGTACTGCGTCCCAGTCCCTATAGTTCAGGAGTCGGAAGAGAAATGGGCACGGCCGGGTTCCCGGTGGAAGTCTTTGTGTTGACACTCGATGCACCCTCTCAACTGCAAACTTCAACAATAGCGTTCCTTGGGGTAGTATGTCTCAGAGCCAGCGCTCAACATAAAGTTCTGGATTTTGTCCCTCCTCTCCATCCGGGAGGCCAACTACATGGATATTGTTGCGGTGGGAACGCCCTTCCGCATCTTCAACTCTATCCTCCAGCGTGTGCATTCGATTGAGGATGTCTTGCCGGGCAACGGTGTGGCTCTGGGTGATAGGCTTTAGTTCCGTAAGTGACTGGTTGTGCAGGTTGACTTTCTCAGCTAATTTACGGTGGTCCGCGTGTAGTAAAGTAAAGTCTGAGGTGACCTTGTTAATCCTGGATTCCAGGGAAGTTCTAGTTTGCTCCAGTGTGTTACAGTCCTTTCCACTGCCGCCAGTACTGAGTCTATTTTGGCTGCCAACGCTGTGTTCGCCAAATCTGCAGGTGCTTCTCCCCTTGTGTGCAGAGGCACCAAACTACTTGCGCGCAGTGGGCCCTGCTGCATATTGGCACGTATGCGGCCCATCACTAGTTGTTATGCAGTAGGCATTCACATCCAACAGATGTCTGTTTCACTCTACTTCCCTGGGCTAGACCACGCGGCTCAAAGCGCTGGTGTTTTTAGCATGTTCCTGGCTGTTAACCCATTCGTCAGGGCTTCTCTGTGAGTCTTCAGTGTACCCACATTTAGTATTCAAGGGTGACTGATAGTGAGTTTATAGTTGGGGCGAAACCGTTTCTCGCGCCCTAGCATGGCGCTCAAGGACCATATCTGTCCTAACACTATGTCCACGGGCGTCTCACGACGTGCGTAACACCGACTAGGAAGATGTTCTCCTCTTTTGCTGCACCGGGCCGCCCTTGCAGTGGTGAATTGGGTTCATGGCAGGGGGAGATCGGTGGCTTTCTGCCTTGGTGGCTTTCGCAGCGTCACCTGTGGCGGCCCCTATAGCGGTGCAGGGGTATCTCCAGCAAGTAGGGTGAACACACAGGGGTTAGAGGGGGACGTCTCCACCACCACTAGGTGTGTGATCTTGTGTTCCTCTGTAGTCTCAGTTAGTAGTTCCCCGGCTGGATCCTGCTGCAGTTCATGCGCGGGTGATCTTCCAGTCACACCCGTTGCCGTGCCACCCCAGGTTTAATGTATGTGACTACTTTGAAGTGTGCCTACAAGAGGACACCTCTCACACCGTCCCTGGCCATCCTGCAAGGGCTTTCTATTTGGTGAGGAGTATGTATGGGGTCCAAGCGCACCTCAATGCTCACCACTCGGTGCTTGATGTTCAGCATCTCATCGCGCCCTAGGTACAAGCTCCCCATTATGGCCTCAGGACTGTCCTTAGGCGCTTAGATGCCCAGTAGTGTTTGGCACAGCCTCTCCGTTGCCCTGGATGTCTTATGCGGGGTTGCAGTTTATTGGTTGGATTGGGCCTGCAATCACCCACTGCCGTGGCACTAGGCCTCTTCAGTCTGTGCTGCCCCCTGAGCTAAGTGCCACTGAAATCAGCTTTTGAGAGTCTACCTTTAGGGGGGCCTCCGGCGGGGAGCGTCATGCACAGGCCATGTATACAGCGTAGTCACACCGCCCTACGTGCACACTGCACGTTTGCTTACCCGGTTTTCAGGCTTGCAGGTGTACAGGTATGTTGTGGCTTTTAGGCATGTTTCGCTGTAGTGTCCCCATTTAGAAGCGGTGTTCAGTGTTGATCGGTGGTGTGCAGAGGCGCTTCTAAAGGCCCCGGTATCCTCACAGGCCGTGACCAGATTCTCCTCACAGATGGCGCCACGGTGTGAGGCAACGGCGTCGGGTGTAAGGTAGGCTGTATGCCACCTGAAGGGTGCCTCGTGAGGATTTTTCCGCCGTGCTCCTCGCTGCCAGGCAGTTAATGGGAATTACTGGATCCGGTCAGGGTCACCCCACTCCAGTTTTCGGGGAACGATCGCTATCCCTGGATGGTCGCCATTATGTTGCCACCGTTCACAAGGGCCCCGCTGCTCTTGGACAGCGGTGCATTCCCATTAATGCACCCTTCTTCCAAGTGGCGGCAGCTGGGATCGGCGTGATCGGCTTTCGCCCTTGTCGCGCTCTTCCCCCTCATTGCGGCTTGATGTTTTATGCCGCAGATCTTGCTGCGGTGATGACGTGGGCTGTGATCGGTTTCCAGGCGGGTACAACATCGTTTCAGGAGCCACAACTCACTGCTCACCAGATTCCGTACTTTCCAGGTGTGGATGTCACAGATGGAGGAAGATATTCAGGATAACGAAGGGTTCACGGACGGAGCGTTATCAGCTCGCGTCAGCCATGTTGGCCCGCTAGCCACGCCCCAACCCTTGGTGCATTGTTTGTTGCTAGAAAGGCCACAGGATATCTGATCCATCTGTCCTAAGAAAGGCACCAACAGTACTAATAATATTCCTCAAGTGCCCCCAGCATTGCACTAGTGTTAGTACTACCACCCATGGTATAGTTGGGTTCACCTTTGGTACCACAGTGAACTCTGGCCTAGGCAGAGAGGTCACTGAGATTGTTCTAATGTCGGAGAGTGACATTGAACTTGCCACTTTGGCTGTCAAAACTCCTCTTTCAAGGTAATATAGGTTTCAGTCCCTCATAAAGAACATTAAAGCAGAAATTTGCAGGAGCACGGGTGCCAGTGTCACCATGGTGGCTGACAAACTGGTGTCACTTGAGCAAATTCTGGTTGGGCACACTCACCAAGTAACTAATATAGATAACATCACTAAGTGCCAGTCCATAATAGTGGTTAACCATAGATGGCGGGGGAGGGGTTACGGGCCCTGAAATAGTTTCCTAAAATCTTCCTGTAGAGTGTTTAATGGGTAATGATTTTCAGACTTCAGTCTGGGCGGAAGTGGAGTTACTGGCCGATATAGCCATGCTGGGCTTCCCTGACCATGTTGGTGTGACCACTAGGGCACAGGTCCGACAGCAGGGAAAATAGGGAGCAGTGGAGCCTAAAATGATGGTCCATCCAGCTCCCTCAGAGAGAGACAGCGGTAATAACAAGTTATTCTCCCCCCAGATTTAAAGTGAGGATCAGCCTCCTCAGGGAGATGATCTTCCCACTTGTGAGAGAACTGCCTCACAGAGCTTCTGGGGGCAGGGGTACCCTCCAAGGAGAAATTGAGGCTGTGGCAGGTACCCTGCCCCTCTCTTGAAGGACTCTGTAGGAAGGTGGAATCTGACTATATGGTTGCCCCCACTTTTTTTCCTGGTGTTTTGCTGGTTTATGACTTAGTTGGACTGGGATTCTGCTATTCAGGGCACCAGTCTAACTGCTTTCTCTGTAAAATGGTTTCCATATACATTAGGTACATATCTAATTGGATTCTGGAGTGCCTTATAAGCCCCTAGTATATGGTATACTATGTACTAGGGCATAGGTACCTCAGAGGCCTACAAGGGCCTGAAGCATGTATTATGCCAACCCTGGGAAGCACTCCAAAATGGCACCACAGGTCTGCTACTGCAGCCTGGGTAAGGGTATGCTTGTACCCCTTACTGTGGTATAGGCTACCTATATCACTACCATTATACAGACAAATATAAACCTATAAGCCACTCCTATGGCAGGCCTTGACAATCCTGAAGGCAGAGTGCTTGGTTTTATGTGAGAGGGTGCCCAAGCATGAGCTGAGCCCCTCTGCAGCTTTCGGAAATCCTTCCTTATAGCTGTTCTGTGATACAGCCATACCATATACTCTTACGTGCATTATAACCTCGTGGTAAATGCTAACTTTGGGATGGCTGCATCAAAACATGTCGTGTTTGGTGTCAAACGCTTTGGAATACTACCCCCCCGCCAGTCCTGGCGGTGGGGGTAGTATTCCACCCTTCTAGAGGGAGAGACATGTTCACACTGATCAAACCCGGTAGGACTTTCCTGAGCCCTGGCATCACAAAATGGATGCCTCTGCCACAGACACGGGTCTGGCCTCCTGGTGCTGACCGAAACTCCGGCAAGGGAGGCCTGGACAATAGGTTTCCTGTCGAAGGGAGGTGTAACCACCTCCCCAGACAGGCAGATGTGTATTGGGGCTGCGCGGGAGCACTCTCTGGTGCTTTGAAGTCCTGCACTGGGGGCACGTTTGCTGTACCTGTGCATAGCCCAGTTCAAACCAGTTGCAGGGGCTACCTGCCCCTGCTCTGGCGTGAAACTGGACAAAGGAAATGGGTGTAACCACCCCTCTTTTTAAGCCCACCCATAGGTTGGGCCTTAGAGTTAGTCCATCCCCTAAACTTGGTATAAATATAGGAATCCAGTCCCTAGGACTTCAGATTACCCTGGATGAAACTCTGCAACATACATCCTGGACCTTCGACGTTATATCCTGACTACAAGACTGAAGAAATCGGAGGAGGAGCCAAGATGGCGACCGGGACGGCAGCGTAGGCTCCCGGCTCCGTGAACCTCCGCACCCCGCACAGATATCCTGCACGAGATCCTTAGCCTGCGCCATCTACCCGTGTTGGTGAACGCGAGCGGCAACCGGCCGTGTGACCCCGAAGTTTCTGGCAGCGGTACCGCCGGAGAAATGTCCGTCTGAAGTTTGCGGCCTGTGCAGCCCCGGAGCCGGGACCTCGAGTGAACGCCGTGGCCGGGCCGCAGTGCAACAACAACGGCCTTTGGTGACTGGGTGTGGTCGGACTGCCGGAGTGGTGCGAATGTCGGACTGCGCTTCGCCGTGGTCGCTCCTGCCACTAAGCGTAGCTGATCGAGTGCGTGCCCGTGGTGGCAACTCCAAGACTCTCCGGTGATTGCTTCAGCCTTCGCCGGTGAGCTGCCCGGACGCCGCCCGTAACTTGTCCCGATTCTTGCGGGCTGCTCCCGGATTTTCGCGGGCGCTGGTCCGTGGTGGGGACGACCGTGGCCCGTGACCACACACCGGACACATTGTTTGCCTGCCCTCGGAACCCAGTTACCAGTGCCATGGAACCCGAGGCGCTTGTGTCTGAGCCCCGGCCCCGATCTGGGATGGACCTACCCAGCGGCCATTTTGGTATGCCTGAGTCCACCATCCTGTACACCGGGTTGCAGCAGGATTGGGAGGGTGCGACTCTGAGGAGCGTAGCGGAGCGAGCGCCGGGAGCTGTACTGGGGTACGGTGACCTTCTCGAGGCTCTCGGTGCCCTTCACTCCACCCTGATTCACGGAGCCTGGGTGTTGGGGAGTAAGCTCGATGGAGTGACATCAGCGTCGGAACAGTTGCCGCCTGCCTATCCCCAGGTACACTGGGACTTCTCACGCCGCGCACGGGGGGACAATGTCATGGCCGCCCCTGTGAATAGTGCACGCCTGGACTCTCCGGACAGTATATTAACGTGCGATCAGCTGGCTGTGGATTTGGTCTGTCCCGGAGGTTTCGGACCTGAGTGGGGGGTGGTGGCCTTGTCCCGTGCGCGGTCTCCGACGACCCAGGCAACGTCCAAGCAACGGTCGCCCGCCCTGGCTGATTCCGCCTTCCTGGGCCTGGTGTGCAGTGTAAATCCTGGCTCGGCATCGGGAAAGACGATCCTCCCTAGAGCTGACTGTGTCGATCTTCAGAGCCCTCTACCCTACCTGTGTGTGTCGCTTCCTGAGTTTTATTGGACACTTCTCTTCCTGGTAACATTGGACATGGCACTGGGACGAGGGGTATGCATGGGTGGGTTTGCAAAGAGTGGCCAAGGATGATGCTGACCCTTCCGAGGTGGTCACCTACTAGGCGGGCGGGCTCGGGAGTTGTGTGCTCTCACGGCATAACTGTTAGTGTACCAAGTGCGTAATGCTCCTTACTCCTCTTTGACAGGGTCGATTTTGTGTTCTTTATTGTGTGCTTTATGGGAAACCGTGTGGTGCGGGAGGGAGAAGCCGGGGGCGTGTTTTGCAGGCCCTCCTCCAGTTTATTAATACTTTCTCTACCCCCCCGTCTGGTGGGGGCTCTTTTCCCACTTCTTTTCTCTGTTTCTTCTATATTTCGGGTCTGGTTCCGGGGCGACAGGCACACTGCTGGGGGGGGGGGGGCCGTACTCATCTGCAGAGGTGCAGGGTGGGGGGTTGGGGGGGGGGATCCTCTAGTCTTTCATCTCCTTTTTTCTATGGCCTCCTTTTCTTCTCTTATTCTTCTTTGTCTTTTTCTGGGATCAGCATGGTAGTACTCCTTTGTTGTTAATCACTGCTGTTTCCGGAGTGCCATAATTTCCGTGGAGTTTCCTGGGTCTTGGGGCAGGGGGTTGCAGGCGCAAATGGCCGTGTCATTCCTCTACATCCTGAACTTCCTGTTTCAGCGCCATTGCTTAGATAGACTGCTGTGTATTGTTTACGTTCATCGTTCTGCCTGCCATTTCTCGCTGCTGGGAAACTGTTTGGCACCTGATCCTTCCATCCTTTTCTATTATAAAATGTAAACCTTTATTATCCTGGTCTCCTACTTGGGCTGTTCAGAGACTGAGAGAATGCTAGCGTCGAGATTCTGCTCCCCGAGGTACTGACTGTGATAGACCTGCTTTCTGTTATTCTGATTGTTTAGCGGCCGGCCCTGGGGGTTGTAGGCCCATATGTGTAATTGATTGAAATGTCAATAAAGGTTTTCAAAAAAAAAAAAAAAAAAAAGACTGAAGAAATCTCCCTTGGGTTGAAGGAGTGACTTCCCTGCTTTGCAGGCACCAAAGAAGCAACTGACTGGTCTGCATCGCTGAAGTTTCTACCAGATGCCACAGTCTTTGCATCACCAGAGGTGGATTTCCAGACTTTCCCGAGGCTACCCTGAGTCCACAGCAAAGCTGAGGCTCGTGGCTATCGTGGGTGACGTGGAACCGCGACCCCTTGTCACTGTGTTCTTTTGCAGCAGCAGCATCTTCCTGGTTCTCCTCAAAGTTGTGCTTTGGACTCCGAGTAGCCCCAGCCTTGAGCACCTCCTGCACCGAAGATTGCTGGCCTTCACTCCACGAGTGACCCGTGGGCCAGTTTCAAGGGCGACCGCTTGAGGCTCCTTCGCGATCACTAGCCCGTTGGCTTGCAGGGCCCCATGAAGGCAACTACTTTTTTGATTGGGCTTTCCTGGTTGCTCCAGACGTGTCCTGACTTACCCTCGCTGGGTGAGTCCCTCAGACCTTGCTGGTCTGCACCGCAGTCCTTTCTCTGAATTCCAGTGACTTGCCGTTGCCAAGGCTTGTTAGGTCCATCCTGGTCACCGACACCACAGCACTCGACAGACTTCATGGGACAGTTCAAATCCGGCTTGTGGACTTTGTCGATGCCTCCTGGACCTCGTGGCTGAAGAGTCAAGACACCCATCAACTCACCTGAAGCACCCGACATCTGTGGGCATTGGTCCATCCTGCCCTTGGTCACTGGCTAGTGACCCAGACTCTGTCCCCTCTGCTTTCAGGTTCCTTCCATCCCAGATCCAGGCTTGGATCTCTTCGGACACTTCTCCTCTTCACGGCAGCAGCAGTTCTTTGCAGGCTTCCATTGAAATCGACGACGCGACCCGACACCAAAAGACACCTATGCACCCGGCTTCCCTGGGTGAGGTAACTCGAGTACTCCGGTGCTCCCGTGGGTGCTAGCCCTAGAACTTCTTAAGCCCAAAAGGGTTTGGTCCTGACTCGATTCTAAGTGTCCCTAATCTTTAAATTTCCAACCACGATATTGCCTATACAAGCTAACAGGAACCTGCGGTTGTGTTTACACACTGCATACAGTCCCCGTGGGTCCCCTGTGTCACTACCTTGGGTGGTTCCTTGGGGTCCCAGCGATTCTACAGGCTATAGGCCTTGTGTCTATTCAAGTCGTGGTTATTATACCACTTTTTTGGTATATGGTTTGGTATGCCCCAAGGGCCCAAACGTGTATTTGTGCTATTACTGATAATTGCTAACTTGTAAACAATGTACTTCGAACTCCAGTCTCAATAAGAGACTAGAGGGGTGTTTTCTATCTTAAATACATATATTTTTAATATATACCTGGTGTGGTTGTCTTTCATTTGATCATTCAAGCGATTATAGACTGGTAAAGCAAGCTGCTTTACATTACTTCAAGACTTAGCCTGAAGGCTGCTCTCCATAGCTACCACCAGGATAGCTTTCAATAAAGGTTGTCTTTAACCATTCACCATAAGGGGTTGTTTGGACTTATACAAGGTGCCCACTAGAACTAGTGGACAGCATATATAAGGCCACCTTCTCACAAACTCGGTCAGCCTAGTGCTGCAGAAGAAACTGGGGATGTCAGTGGATCCCAGAGGATCTACTGAAAAGAGGAGCATCCTCATTCTGAGATTAGGGACCCCAAGTCTGGTAGTACTGGGAAGTTGGATGACCCTCAACAATCTAAGGTATCCCTCTTGCCCCAGGCAAATTACATACCCCTTGTAGGCCATGTTAGGCAAAGTAAGACCTAGGATAGAGCTGTTCCACACCTTCACTGGCCCCACATGCTTGAAGACAGACAGGAACAGCCAGAAGCTGTGATCAGCAGAAGTTTGATCCCTAGGAAGAAGTATAAGTCATTCAAAGAAAAGAGTACCTCTGCTGTGGTCTGTGCCCTGAGGAAGTTGAGGCCATATCTGGTTGGCACTCATTTCCACAGACCCCAAGCACCTCTTATGGCATTAACAGTTGACATGTAGAAACCCAAAACTTTTGAGAGGGTCCAATTCCCTACATGGGAAGGACTTCTCATGGCATCATAGATCTGGGAGTATACATGCCAGTGCATATGGACCTTCCATATATGGCCACTTTGAAAATTAAGACTCGGCTTGGCAAGGTTAGTCTTACCTGTTTGTGTTTGGGATCGGGGTTATCTAGGAAGGTGGGACTTTCTGGCATAGACACCCACACTTTTGCCTGGTGTCAGAGTGTTTTGACTATAGTTCAATGGGATCCTGTTAACCAGGACCCCAGTGGCAGTGCTCTCTCCTCTAAACTCTTGTAGTGTAGTTACTATTTCCCTTATAGGCTCTGCGCATTGGAATAATATACACTATAGTTTTTGCATAGGACTAAGGTCTGTATGCTCCTATCGAGTACATTAAACTTAATTGCTTGTATGTGCCAGCTAACTCAGAAGTCACTACAAACTTCTCGACTGAACAAGAAGGGATTAGTTTCTGACAACCGCATACACATGACAACTTTGTTTCCCTTAGAATTGGGACGCGTCTCAGAAACGTGGAAACAATAGATAACAGGTTCCTCAGTCAATCGTGCATGCTTGTTTCTCCAGAGTTACACAGAAATAGATAAATGCGCGTTTCAATAAAAGGATTTATTGAACAGTCTTGTTTCTCGGGTAAGAGATATGAGCTGTTACAATCATTAGACAGTAAGCAAGATATAATACGCACAGCGTAAGCAGTAAGAAGAAATAATACTGCAATAGCATTGTCTTTTAGCTATGACATATATTCATATATACATACATAAATAACACGGGCTAAAAAGTGAATACTCGTCTGATGCTTCTAAATCGCTCTACCCCAATGTACCTAACCTAAGTGTAGTACAAGGTAAGAAGTAGGTGCTGTTTTCTATAGTATGGTATATACTAAATTTATATGCCAAGAGTCCCTCTAGGTTCTAGTCAGCTCCATATCTTTAGATTGAGAGAGATGGGAATCTCTTTCCGGGTCTCAAACTCTAACACCTCGCAAAGGGAGTCAGAACACTGGAAGCTGGATTCTCTGCGAGCACGGATGACAGCGTGTGGTCAGTGCGTCAGGCCGGGATATGGTCTCTTCTGAACTTGCCGTGGCGAACCGTGCAGTCAAGTCGTGCTGAGACGTGCCGTGGTTTGCCATGGTAAGGGGAGGTATATTTATACCTGGAAGGTGTTTAGGAATGCTAGCATTGATGTAAAGTCGGGCAGAGGAAGACGTCATGGATGAACCCCAAGGAATAGTAGTTCATGCATAATAGATGAGTTCTTGGAGAAATCAATAATCCTAGCTAGGGAAAGTCCCGACGGTTTAAGTGTCTGGTTTCTAAGAACTCGTGACGTGGGATGGACGGATGTAGGTGACCATGCCTGTATTTGGATTGCATGGCTAATGCCTAAATAAGGACTGGGATTCTATGCCTAAATAAGGGCAATGCGAATTGTGCCTATATAAGGACATGATTCAGGGAAACCTATGTACGGGCATCTAAATCGAAACACAACACTCTATGGTAAATACATTGTACACCCCACAATTGGCCTACGGGGCTACCATTGTAAGTCCATAGTGTATGGCACTGAGGTACCCAGGGCGTTGGTACACTCGGGGTCTCCCATGGACTGCAGCGCGTATTACCCCACCCATAACAGCCCATGAAAACTGTGTCTGCAGAGCTGCTATTGCACGCTCCATGAAACAGCACTTGCACCTTTCACTTTGAATATAAGGTTTTTCTTATATCCTGGTCACTGTACTGTTAACCTATAAGTCACCACTAAGGTAGGTCCTTCATTCCAAGGGCAGGGTGCATGTTTCTAAGTGTGTTGTTACCCCTACATGAGCAAGGGTACCCTTACATACCTCAGACTTCATTTTCTGGGCTTTGCAAGTGCAGGATAGCCATGATAAGGTGTGTAGTGGACAGTGGCAAGTCGAGATGTCCAACTGCATAATGGCTTCCCCAAACCTGGTCATGTTTAGCATCAAACATGTTGGAATCATGCACCTACACCGCTATCAGTGTTAGTTACATGATGCCATGAATTGGGGCTCCTTATAGGACCTCCCAGGACCTATCTGTGTGGCATTATAGGGTCTGCCTGTCAGCCCGCGTTGCTGCTGACCCTAGACAGTGTTCTGCCCCGCTGATAAGCTTAACTTCGGTAGATGAAGCTAAACGAGGGACTTCCTGCAAAGGAGAGGTGTAACCACCACTCCTTTAGAATTGGGTAGGGGAGGGGTGCTTCTGAGCAACACCAGACTGTATTGAAGGGCACATTTGGTGCCCTCCTTGCATAAACCCGTTTAACCCAGTTCAGGATCCCTTAGCTCCAGCTCTGCTGCAAAACTACTCAAAGGGCAGGGGAGTGCCACCCCATTGTCCAGCTCTTCCCTAGGGAGGTGCCAAGAGCTTCTCCAGGTGGCCACTTGATTCTGCCATGTTGAATATTGGTCCTTGGGAGCATCTGACTGGCTAGGCCAGCTGAGTATCATGCCCGACCCTCTGAAAGATAGGTTACCACAGAAGAGGTCCTTCCCCCTTTTAGGTTTAATTAAGGACTCCCATGAGGGTAGATCCTTAGAACTTCAAGATCAGACTGCCTGTCATCTGAATACTGTCCAAAGACTCTTCTGCTGGTGGACACTGGAACTCTGCTGTTCTTCAAACCAGACTGCTTCGATGGGAAGAATCCTGCTGCATCTTCGTCACTGTGCTTCTTCAAGTTCTGCAACTCCATGACTGTGCATCCTCCGAGTAACCAAGAACTACGCCTGCATCCAATCCAGAAGGAATCTGCTTTGAAGAGAAGGAGTCACTTCTCTGCATCAGTAGGCACCTCTACAAAGACAGCTGGTTTGCTGATCCTGTTGTCTCATGGAAATTGCCTGGCTCTGCAACACAGGTGGGAGTTTGTTGGCTCTCCAGAGGTCTGACCAGTATTCCATGGGGGTGGCTGTAATCCCTCCCTAGGTGATCTGAACTGCCTCCTTGCACTCCTTGTTCCTCGCCCTTAGTGCTACGGGTATGCCCAGACATGGGCATCATGCACTCTATTCCACTGGATACAAGCTATCCTGGCTGATGAGGGCACAGGGTCAAGACTGATTTGCATATGGCTCTGTTCATACTGGAATGGCGTGGAGAGCAAAAAAACAATGGATTTAGGCCCAGATCTCTGTACTGGGGTGAATGTATGACATTGTTCTGCATTCTGTCCATCAATTGATCTTTTTGCAATTTTCCACATTGGGGACATGGTAATTTACTCCGTCCCCATGGCAGAATGGTGGGCCGGCTGTCTAAATATATATCATGCCCATAGTCTATTGCTGTTTTTAGTTTGATCATTGTTGTTGGGTTATGCCTCTTACCATATAGCACTGTGTGCTCACCCCTCATACTGAGGACAAACAGTAATGCTCTATTTAATATAGGAATCAGTTATTCAAATCTTTTTTTTTATAAAACAAACAATTTTATTATTTTCATATCAAACATTGTGAAGCATTTCAGCGATGTAGGCCAGGTATGAATGCAGTGCAATATATATTTAAGCATTTCAATAAAGTAAATCAAGCCAGCTCATAATAATTCCACCAACAGCCCCAAACGTTCTTATGTATGCACCCTCTGGCCCTGTATATAAGTTCCTCCATGTCTGCACACCAGTCTGTTGCCTTGCACCAGTCATCGATATGAGATGTGATTGCTGAAATCCAAACTCGGGTGATTTAGCGTTTAACAATTTGGGTACCAAGAATCACCGAAGCTCCATCACTTATATTCCCCCTTCCCCAGATCCTCCATTAAGCCTAACATTGCAATGTGCAGCATGGGGTCAATAGGGTTCTCCACACTCGAGACAGCGATCGAAACACAGCCCCCCAGATGAGGGCACACCTTGGGTAGGACCAAGTCATATGAAAGAAGTCTATTCGGGCCTCACCACATCTGGCACAGCCATTTGAGGGGCACTTTTGAGCTTTCCACAGCTGTAGCTGTGGTGTCTAGTGAGCGCTACGGGCACTTCTTGTCTCGTGGCTCCCGCGAGTGCTGCCGTGTCTCATTCTTTGTTTACATAAATTTCATGTTATGTTATGAAGTAGTCATGAGCAACAATGCGTTTTAGCTCGTGCCTATTTCATATGTGGCGCCTGGAGGGAATTGTTGTCTCTCGTGGGGTGTAATTGTTTGAATGTGGGTGTGGGCATATATACAGGAAAGGGAACTATTGTCGGTATTGCCTGCTGCTTCTCAATATAGATCACACAAAATTTATCTCGGGATATGCTGTGTTTCTTTTTCATTGGATGATTCCACAGTAGCGGCATCAAGTAGGTGACATGTAAATATCTGAATTGAACTAATCGAAGCTTGGCTGAGATGACTAGTTCCCTGGGTGCCATGAGGCCCACCCAAGACTTCCATCTAGATCTCCCCGTCAGGGATTTATTAACCAGTGATATGTAGATTTGGAAAATACCTCCCTTTCCTAGTGGTCTCATGAGCAGTTTGGCCTTCAGTCAATCAATTAATCAATCAGGGATTTAGCGCGGATACTCACCTATAAGGGCCTCGTGGTGATGCAGGAGGGGGCTGCTGATTGGACTGGGTGGAGGATCATTCAAAGAGCCAGGACTTGAGTTCCTTCCTAAATTGGGTCCACGACACAGATAGCCTGAGGTGGAAGGGGAGTGTATTCCAGGTCTTGGCAGCAAGGTAGGAGAACAACCTTCCTCCGGTTCTGGTCTTGTTGATCCTGGGGACGGAGGTAAGGGCAAGGTGGGAGGATCAGAGTTTTCTGGTGGGTAAGTGGAAAGTGAGGTGGTGGATCAGGTATGATGGCCCTTCCTCATATTGAGCTTTGTAGGAGTGAGTGAAGAGCTTGAAAGTGATTCTCTTGTTGACTGTGAGAAAGTGGAGTTGTCAGAGGTACTGCATGATGTCGCTGCGCCAGGGGATCTTGAGTACCAGTCTGGCTGCAGTGTTTTGGATGTTCTGTAGTTTCTCGAGCTGTTTCTGGGTGACGCCGGCGCAGAGTGCATTGCCGTTGTCGAGTCTGCTGGTGATAACTGCAAAGCAGGTGGAACCTGTAGAAGCAGGCTGAGAAAACTGTATTGATTTGGCAGTTCATGGTGAGCGATGAGTCCAGTATGATGCTGAGCTTGCGTACATGGTCTGTCGGGGTGTGGGGAGATCCCAGAGTCTCTGACCACCAGGAGTCATCCCAAGCTGAAGGGGTCAGACCCAGGATGAGTACTTTGGTCTTGTCTGAGTTAAGCTAGAGGCAGCTGTCTTACATTTAGGTAGCAACAGCCTTCATATCAATGTGGAAGTTGGTTCTGACAGTTGTGGGTTTTTTGGTGAGGGAGAGGATTAGTTGGGTGCAGTTCGCATATGAGACAATGTTGAGTCCATTGCTTCTGACGATGGCTGCAAGGGGGTATTGGCCCTGAAGAGGGTGGGCCTCAGGGACGAACCCTGGGGCACTCCACAGCTGTTCTCTGTGGGTTCTGAGAAGAAAGGTGGTCATCTGATTTGCTGGGTCTGGCCTGTGAGGAAGAAGTGGATCCAGTCGAGAGCGTTATTGCGGAGGCCAGAGTTGTGGAGTCCTCCAGGGGGCTGAATTCGGGCACCCTCTTGAGTGAATCTGTATAGCATGTCATGGCGTGCCGAAGCTGTAATCATTTGCAATACTGGGTCCGAGGAGTTGGAAATCAAACCTTAAGACTTGGAAGTGCCCCGTGTCAGAGCCCTGCCCCTCTTCCAAAGTGTGGCAATCCCAATGAGGTCTGATCTTGTGAAGTCCTCCAAACTAGACAGTTACTCCAACCATTTTCCACACCAGAGAGGAGTCTGCATAGTGGGTTTCCTATCCCACCCTGTCCAATGCAGAGCCAACCGCCATATCAATGGGACTTATCAGGAGAGTTTTAGTAGGGACCATGGTATTGGGGTCCTGTTCCACATGCCCATTATATTCTAGCATGTCATGTAGGACAGCTAAACACTAAAGACTGGAACCACCCACCCTCCTTGGAACCAATTGACAAGATCACTTGCTGGGAGGCCCAATAATACAGATGCATATCGGTGCAGCTAGCCCTCCGTCAAATGTGGAGTGTACGCAATTTCTGGAAGTGGCCCACGAGACCTTGTGGGCCAATACTAATACACATATCATCAACTGTGCTATTTAGAACCATTGACCCGGAATCATTTGAAGGATGTATTGGGAAACATATAGGAACAATGGCAGGATATTCATTGAAAAAATGGCCACTCTCCTTTGGATACCAAGAGATAATCAGTCCCACTTGTCTAGTCCTTCGGGCATCTTGACAACCAAAGGAGTGAGATTCAGGGACCAAAATAATTCTGGAAGTAGGTGAATGAGTATTTCCAGATATTAGAAGCGAAGTTGGCGAAGTTGAATTTAGGCACCCTATCCCAGTATTACCAGAGAGGGGGACCAGTAGAGAATTCTCCCAACTAACCTGTATACCTGACGCCAGTCTCTGCAGTAGACATGGCCCTGTGGACACCGATGAGAGACAAACAAGAGGACAGTATAAAGGGCAATGCGGTCTTCCACATCAACTCCACAACGGAACCCACACACCTGTACGTCACATTTAACCCAAGTCAAACGGGTTTCTATGGCCAGTGCAAAGGGCATTGGGGGTAGCAGACAGCCTGGCTTTGTTGCCTGTTGTTTTGGGAAAGAGTCTAGAAAGGTCCCATTAACCTGTACATGCGCCATAAGAGGCATATAACAGCTGCACATAGTAAATGGACCGAGGCGCAAAGCCCATTCATCTAAGTATGTCCCATAAGAAGGCCCAGTTAAGGGATTCAAATACCATTTTGAAGTTGATAAGGAGGAAAGCACTAGGGCCCACTAAGAGGTATTAGAATGCCAATGCTAAGTGTACTCTACGAATGCAGTAATTTGTACTACATTGTGGCAATGAGTCACACTGATCGGAGTGCACCAGGATTGGCAGAACCTTAAGAAGTCTGTTGGCCAGGACCATTCCGTACAGTTTAAGTTTGCTATTATTTAAGGAGATTGGGAAATAGAAGGTGCATTCATCAGGAGATCACACCCCCCCTCCCCTTTGTGAAGTACCACTATTGTTGCCAAGTTGAGTCAGGGAAGTGTCCTCTCTTTATGGTTTCAGAGTACATGGCTAATAGCCCTGGGGGGAAGGGGTGGTCGGAATCTCTGGTAATATTGAATTGGTAACCCATCAGGCCCCCCTGGTGTTTTATCAGACTTTATCTCTTGAGGACATCCTTCACTTCTTTCAATTTGCTAGGATAAGGTTGATAAGGTTTTAAGACACAGGTTAGGGCTACCATATTTCAGTGGGGAATTAATGGTGCTCTTCTAGAGTTATTAATTGAACTCCATACAAATACCTTGATCTAAGTGAAGGTAACCAGAGCTCATGGAGTTATGCACTTAAACAAGGTTGTATATTGCCACCCTTTGCTATTTGTGCTTTATATTGCTGATTTCACCCCAATACTCAATCAGGATGGCAGCAATCCTCCAAAATTTGACTACATGACTATTTCTCATTAATTTACCCTGATTATCTTGTTTTAATATCGACAACCCCATTTGATCTCCAAAAGCACTTAAAACGACTGGGAGAAAATAGTGTTAAGAATGGTTTGCTAATCAATAAAAATGTCATTAGGTAAAACAAAATCAAGATTTAGCTGGCAATAGGACAAGGAAATTGAACAGGCTGCAGAGTATATTTATTTAGGAGTGACCTATGACACAAAACCACATGGTTGTCATATTATGAACGAATCAGCAATAGACTAAAATCTATTGCCACAGCAATTGCACGCTTTGAACAAATGCATGGGGAATCCCTACGGGTAAGACATTAACAGTATTAACAATTAAAATAAACCTAATTATATTATATAGGGCGATAAATTAACTATGGAGAATCTAATTCAAATTACAGAACACATTTTTGATTTAAGGACTTCAACTCCACATGCTATTGTTCAGAATAGAATTCAGTCTAACTATGCAACATAAATGCAGATAATTATTTATATGATTGTCCGAATGCATCTTTGCACAATCAAAAGGGACCCATTAAAGAAGATCTGGGAATATACCCAGGTGGCCGAGTGATTGCAATGGATATGGAGTTGAAACTTTTACCAGGATATGATCAGCGTTCCACAATAGAAAATCCTAACAGCAACCTCTAAGATGATCCAGAAGTAGTGTAGGTAAGTAGGATCCTTCTGCATGGGTACCTCTACATTTTCCCTGGTACTAAGCTGTGTTTTGACTAGTCTGACTGGAATCCTGCTAATCAGGACCCCAGTCTATCTGCTTTCTCCCTATCTGTTGTGTTCAGTACCTAGGTACATCCCAGATTGGATACTGGAGTACCCTTGTCACTCCCTAGTATACGGTACCCATGTACCCAGGGCATAGGTACCCCAGAGGTCTCCCATGGGCTGTAGCATACATTATGTCACCCATGAGAGACCATTCAAAATTAAACTACAGGCCTGCCATTGCAGTCTGTGTAACTTGGTACATGCACCACTTAATAAAGATATAGGTTTACTAAATCTAACGATCCCCTGAATCTTCCCAGCCCTTTCCTTAGGGTACTTAAGCTCTTACCTGGGTGCAGGTCCCTTGATTCGGTGTGGACAAGATTCAGAACTGAAACCACTGCACTTCTACCGTCTGGGCACTCTGGACTTCTCTGGACTTCATTTGGGCCTGACTTTGTGTCCCTTTCAGTCTCGTATGCGCCTGTGCACCATACATGATCCATGTAGGGCCTGTGGAGCATCCAAGACACCTGAAGATAATCTCCCTTGGAGTGAAGGAGTCACTCCCCTGCATTCGCAGGAACCCTAATCCTGCTGACCGGTCTGCTGATCCCAAGCTCCTACGAACTCTGGAGGGTTTAACAACACAGGAGGTGGGTTTTTATGTCACTCAAGGCCCAAGCTGCCTTCTCACCCAGTTTGATGCCAGAATCCCTTGTGGAGGCTACAATACCCAAACCCCTGTGCACAGCATACTTTTGCAAGTGCAAATGCTTGTTGGCAATTCTGCAGCAAATGCATAAGGCACCAAGTAGCCCCAACCTCTGGCAACTTCTCCTGCAAAGATCTTCAACCACATCGCACCATTGTCTTCGTGGCCTGTTGTTTTGTAAAGCTGCCCAAGGTCCTCCTGTGACTCAAGTGTATTCAACTTGTGGGTCCTGTGGATGGTCAACTTCAACTTACTTCTTTGGGCTCCCCTGATTCCTCTAGGCTTGCCCTGACCCCCCTGTAGGTGGTGAGTCTCCCAGACCTTGCTGGTCCTCTTCCTGCAACTTCTTGACTTCCCGCAAGGATTACTTTTGCCAAGACTTGTTGGTGTGCCTGCCGGACACCGAACCCTCAGCGCTCGACATCCTTTGTGGAACAGCTTGTATCCCGCTCCTGGTCATCCTCAGCATCGCCTGGTCCCCACAGCTGCAGAGTCAAGGTCATTGACATCTAGCACCCGACATCGGTGGGCATTCGTCTACCGAGCCCCTGGTCACTCTCCAGTGACCCAGACTCTGTCCCCTCTGCTTTCAGGTACTCTTCAACAAGAATCCAAGTTTGTATTCCTCCAGACAATTTCTCCTTTTCCAGCAGCGGCACTTTCCTGTAGTTCTCCATTGAATTCAACTGCAGTTTCCGATGCCACTTAACACCTATGCACCCGGCTTCCCTGGGATAGGTAACTTGGGTACCCCGGTATCTAGGAGTGGGTTGGATCTCCACCTTCTGTCTTCGACAGAGTTTCTTCAGGGTCCACTGGGAATGGTCCTTAATCTTTAAATATCCAACCGCGACTTGCACATAGATTTGTAAGGAGTAACCGTTCGTGTTCACACACTGCACACGTTCTCCATGGGGTCCCTACCTACTCACCCTGGGTGGTTCCTTGGGTTCCCAGCAATTCCATGTCCTTTCAACATTGACCTGACTCAATTTGTGGTTCTTATACCACTTTTTTAGTATATGGTTTAGTCCCCCCCGGGGCCCACTGTGTATTAGTGCTATTTACTGTGATTTCTTTGCTATAGTATTGTGTGATTTGTGTATATCTCCATGTGGGAGATACTGGAACATACTAGAGAGTATAATATAATAAATACATATTTTTATAAATACCTTGTGAGGTTCTTTTTCATTTAATCTATACTATAAGTTTACATTCTGGTAAAATAAGCTGCTTTACACTTCTTCAAGACAAAGCCTGAAGGTTGTTCTCCACAGCTACCACTTGGATAGCTTTCTAAGTTTGTCTGAGACCTTTTAAGTCACCATTAAGGGTTGTCTGGACTGGTGCAAGGTGTCCACTTACATATGTGGACAGCATATACCAGGCCAGTCTCCTGCATTGGTGTGTAGCGGTTGGTGAAAGAAGTTACCCGTTTAGGGTCACCCGGATCACTAAAGACCACCTCTCAGCCTTTCATGCTAAATGAAGAGTCGGTGAGACAACTGTTTATTCAGAGTACACTCAGAGCGGAGCCCAGTCTGCCCAGTCTCTAGGAGTGTCACAGAGGGACTGACATCAGCAGGCATAAAGATACATTATGTACATTTCAGAACCAATAAAGGCATGTCCACAATGGAATTTTCCAAGCAGATGCAGTAAAACAGTGAGGCAGGGCACACACTATCTACAACTCAAGATCACTCTGCCGGTGCCCACCACTAGACAAGTGGGAGAAGGCCTCTATGTAGTGGGAAAGGTATGCGCTAATAAGAACAGTGTATTCATTAGTGAAGTGAATCCGAACCTCGGAAAAATGAAACCCAACTGAGGCCTCTTCTCAGAAATGACAAAGGATTAGTTTTGATTATAACTAATAATGGCACCCAAATAGAAAATGTTGCCGCAAATGCTAACCTACATAGAATAATGTACAAACATTAATTTTTCTATTCTAACAGACCCTCCTTTTAGCATGAATGTTAAAAAATGAGGCATGTGATACAACATAAATTTCATTGTTATTCCTAAGTCTTTCTATATGCATGTGGTCTATCAGTTTATCTAACAAGTAAAGTTGAGAGAGAAATTTTCCTTTCAAAATCTAAGGGTCCTCTTCATTATAGCCAGAAACAAAGGTTACTTAATGGTTGAATATATCGACCACTAATAGTTTAAACAGAAAGGTAGTACCAAAATAGAATTCTCAAGATAGACTCACTTGGAATAATCTAATTGAGGATAACCAAGATGCTTTTTCTTGTAAATAGATGTGGTTTAAATACATAAGTGATCACCGTAGAATCAATTTAATAAGTCATGAAGGAATTAATGCCTTCAATCCATACTAGAAAGGAACAGGAAATCGATTACTTTTGAGGTTCAATAATAAGTCTTCCAAAATTGTGGTTAAAGCTATTAATACAAGGTATATCTACTCATTTGTTCTCCCATTGAGATATAAGGGTCATCTTCATTATAGCCAGAAACATATTTAATTTCTGGTTTAGAAATATAGACCAGTAACAGTGCGAAGAATGGCAGCACTCAAATAAATTGATCAAGATTGACTCACTTGAAATGATCTACTTGAAGATCACCAAAATGCCTATGATATTGTCAGTTGAGGTATCAATGCGCTTGTAATCACCGTCCGTGCAGTAAAGTCCTAAAAAGATTATTGCCTTTTATCAGTACTAGGAAAAACAAGAGGATGTTATTTACTACTAGAGATAAATATCACTTTTTCGGCAGTAGAGTTAAAAATATAATTTGAAAAATTTAGATCCCGAGAAGACGAGGCAGACGTCTTCTCTTGATCTAAATGACATGTGCTGATTGGCTGATTCTAGCATGGACAGGAGAGGGAATGTGAACTTAAATGGAACTTCCTGTTAACTAAGGAAATGGTCATGGTCTTGCTTGTCCAGGATTAAGAAGGCACATTCTTATTGGTTAAATCTAATTCGGACCAGAGAGGAAACCCTTGTCGCAGATTGAGTAGTTTTTTCAATGATGCTCTTTGATTATGAGTTCCGATAATTAAAGAGCGTGGCAATGGTCTTTTTAGACACGATTCAAAATGCGGTCAGGCCTGGCCTGTGAGAGCCACTGAAGGCATGGGAACCTTCCAAGGAGATACACAGTCTGGAACAGGTATCCTGCCCCTCTCTGCCCAGCCTCAGTCAGCCTAGGGCTGCAGAGGTCAGGGATCTCAGTGGACCCCATAGGGCCCACTGCCAGGAGGAATCCCCTCATCCACAGATTAGGGACCCCCAGCCAAGTAATACTAGTCAGGGGGATAATCCACAACAATCTGAGGGATCCCTCTTACCATTAGCAAGTGGCGTCCCCAGATGGACTCTGTTGGGCAAGGTAGAACCTGGAACAAGGCTATTCCAAACCTTACCTGGACCTCCATTGTTCCACCCAGAAGGGATCAACCAACAGCTGTAGGCAGCCAGAGGTTGAGCCCTAGGGATATATATGACAGTCATGGGAAGAAAGGAATCCACGGTGACCAGTGCTCTGAGGAAGCTGAGACCAACCCTCTTAGGGTCTCACTTCCTTAATCAGACACTCCACCAGCCTGTTTCTTGGCTCAACCAGCTTACATATAGTGAACCTACATTTCTGTGAGGCTCCAAGACCCTACAGGGAAGAACTTCTCTGTGAACCAGAGGAGAGGGAGTACCCATGAACATGCAGGACCTTACTTATATGGCCACTTAGGAAATAAAGACTCAACTGGGCAAGGTTAGCCTTATCTCCTTTGGTTTGGGGTGAGGTTATGTAGGAAGATAGAATCCTTCTGCATGGTTACCCCCACTTTTTGCCTGGTATTAAGCTGTGCTTTGACTAGTCTGACTGGGATCCTGCCAATCAGCACCCCAGTCTATCTGCTTTCTCCCTAAACTGTTGTGTTCAGTACCTAGGTATATCCCAGTTGGATACTGGGGTACCCTTGTCAGTCCCTAGTATATGGTACCCATGTACCCAGGGCATAGGTACCCCAGCGGTCTCCCATGAGCTGAAGCATGCACTATGCCACCCATGAGAAACCATTGAAAATAGAACTACAGGTCTGTGTTTGCAGCCTGTGTAAGTTGGTTCATGCACCACTTACTAAAACTATAGGTTTACCATATCTAAGGGTCACTGCACTTAAAACCTATAAGTCACCCCTATAGCAGGCCTATAAAATCCTGAGGACAGGGTGCTTGGTTCTAAGTGAGAGTGTGCTCCTGCATGAGCAGGACACCGCTGCAGCCTACGGAGTCCATTCTCCCGGGTTGTCAGTGGAGCAGCCATATACTATATAGAGGGACACTGCGTAATTACCAGTGATCATCTCAAAAACTGCTGCCATGAATCCTATCATATTTGGTATCAAACATGTTGGAATCATACCCCCACACCATGAACAGTGTGGGAGGTATGATTTCAAGCACCGGGAGCGCCCTCTGTTAGGCTCTCACAGTTCACGGTACCAGCCTTCTAGTCACCGGCAGCACAAAATGGTTGCTGCCAACTGGAGACACATTTCTGCCCTCCTGCTGCTGAGCCAAACTTGAGCAGGGGAAGGCAGAACAATAGGCATCCTGTCACAGGGAGGTGTGCCAACCTCCTAGACAGGATTTCTCGTATTAGGTCTGGGTGGTTGCACTTGCCAGCACCTGAAAGTCTGCATGATGGGCACATTTGTTGTCCCTGTACATAGTCCAGTTCAAACCAGTCCTGGGAGCCATTGGCTCCCGCTCTGGTGCAAAACTGGACAAAGGACATGGGAATAACCTCCCCCCTGTCCAGACCCTCCCCTGGGAGGGATCCCTGAATCTTCCCAACCCTTTCCTTATGGTACTTAAGGGCTTTCCTGGGTGTTGGTCCCTAGATTCGTCGTGGACAATATTCAGAACTGAAACCACTGCACTTCTATCGTCTGGGCACCCTGGACTTCACTGGACTTCGTTTGGGCCTGTGCACAATACAGGATCCGCGTAGGGCCTGTGGAGCATCCAAGACACCTGAAGAAAATCTCCCTTGGAGTGAAGGAGTCACTCCCTTGCATTCCCAGGATCCACAACACTGCTGACCGGTCTGCTGATCCTGAGCTCCTACGGACTCCAAAGGGTTTAACAACACAGGAGGTGGGTTTCTACATCCCTCAATGTCCAAGCTGCCCTCTCACCCAGTTTGACGCCAGAGTCCCTCATGGGGGCTACAATACCCGAACCCCAGTGCACCGGGTACTTTTGCAAGTGCAAATGCTTGTTGGCAATTCTGCAGCAAGTGCACTGGGCTCCTAGTAGCCCCAACCTCTGGCAACTTTTCATGTAAAGATCTTTAACCCCATTGCACCGTGTGCTCAGTGGCCTGTTGTTTTGTCCTGCAACTCCGGTGTTTTCAACCTGTGGGTCCTGTGTTGGGTCAACTTCAACTTCTTTGGGCTCCACTGATTGCTCTGGGCTTGTCCTGACTCCTCTGCTGGTGGTGAGTCTCCCGGACCTTGCTGATCCTCTTCCTGCATCATATTGCCTTCCTGCGTGGGTTGCTTTTGCCGAGGCTTGTTGGTGCTCCCGTTGGACACCAACTCCTCAGCACTCAACGACATCCTTTGTGGGACATCTTGTATCCAGCTCCTGGTTGTCCTCAGCATCGCCTGGTCCCCACAGCTGCAGAGTCAAGGTCATCAACATCTATCCTGAAGTACCGACATCAGTCGGCATTCGTCTACCGAGCCCCTGGTCACTCTCAAGTGACCCAGACTCTGTCCCCTCTGCTTTCAGATACTCTTCATCAAGAACCCACATTTAGATCCTCCAGAAACTTTCTCCTCTTTCAGCAGCGGCACTGTCCTGAAGTCCTCTATTGGCTTTGACTGCAGTTTCCGATGCCACTTCACACCTATGCATCCGGCTTCCCTGGGATAGGTAACTTGGGCACCACTGTATCCACCGGTGGGGTAGCTCTCCAGCCTTCTGTCTTCCATGAGGTTTCTTCAGGGTCCACTGGGAAGGGTCCTTAATCTTTAAAAATCCAACCGCGACTTGCACATAGACTTGTACGGAGCATGGGTGTTTTTCATATAAAATTGTAGCTACAGATTTTAATTGATGAATGATTGAAAATAACTTTTTATTTATTATTTTATATACTATTGGAATTCTAAGGTTCTTTTATTATTCTTTTATTATTTAAGATATTGTACTGATTTTCAATATAAATTATGTAATACATTTTAACCTACATACCTAGTACCACAATATATAAAAATACATTTTCCTAAAAACACATTAAAAATCACATACATTTATCTTCGTAAATATAGAAAATTAAATACATAAGCACTAAGGGTCCAATATGATGTTGTTCGGAAAGCCTCTGACCGCAGGTCGTATGCTTTCCGACTGAAATCCCCAGTTTCAATTCTGTCCGCCTAATAACAATGTGGGTAGTCGGAATTGAAACGGCTGGTCATTCTGGCTGGATTCTTTTGGGCTCAAGGAGCCGGTCGGCTAGTCAGAGGCCCCAATGTAATCCCTGAGGACTGTGTTTTCGCCGTTATGATTACATTATCGGTTTCCAACAGGCTTTCCTTGATGGGCTTTTCGACATGGAAAGCCGGTCAGAAAGCAACTTTGGGGCCTCCATTCCATTACGGCCTCCAGTTGGGGGTTTAGGGGGCACCTATGGTGCTCTTCTGTTAATCAGTGCACCATGTGGCATTCACCTTGAGGAATCTCTCATGCAGTGCAGGGATTAACAGAATCTCCCATTTCTCCATGGGGGCTTGTGCTACTGCCAGTTTACAGACGCAGCACAAGCTTCCATAGCGAAATGGGAGTATGCAACCGCACCATGTGCAGCCGCATTGTAATGGCATTGTCGGGACCGCCGACCAGAGGTCGGTCGGTCCTGAGACCACGGGCGACATAGTAATCAGGCCCATAATAATAAAAAAATATGTAAACAATACAAAAAAATTACAAGGATGATAAATATACTGGGCCTCATGTCTATGACCGTCGGTAGCGATCCGCTCGACAGGCAGGCCATCAGTCTGACCACCGCATTTTAATGCATGTGCTCTGAATGCAGAGGTTGGGGGAAAGAAAACCGCCTATGGCAGGATTCAAGATCCTGTTGGAGAGGTGGTCAGAATCCTATCCCTCAAAGGAGGTGGTGCCTGCACAGGCATCGCAGTAGGGATTAGGATGTCCTTTTTTAAATGCCTTTTCATGGCGGTCCAACGCCTCATGGACCACTGCTAAATGGCCCACACATCCATGCACCATGTGCCAGGCACCACATGGTGCCTGGCACATGGTGCATGGATATGCACAAAGTACTTTTTACTACTGCAGATTGTGCTGCAGCCTTTTTCTGGGCAGCTGCATCAGCCGCAGTAGAAAAAAGCACTTCGTCTCCACCGGGATCTAGTCTCGTGGTAATAGGGTGGGCGGGACTGCCGACTCGTTGGTGGTTGGTCTTCTGCCCTATGTGATTGTGCTCGGCGGTCTTACAGACCGTCATCATAATTAGGGCAACAATTTCCACTCCAGTATATCCAACAGTAGGAAAAGCGTTGAACGCAGGAGGGGTTACATTTACTATTCCCACTTCAGTAGGTGCAACAGTAGGGATGCACAGATGTCACACGGATTAGCGAGACGGTGAGGAAGAGGAGGAGGGCAGCCCTGCAAACGCTGCAGTACAGGTAGGTGGTTTTAAATGTATTTTTTATTAATGTTTCATTACTTGTTATAATAGGGGGGTAGAGGCCCGGGCTCGCCAACTCCGCTCCGCTGCGGAGTGTGCGGAGATTTAACTTCTCCGCCATCTCCACGCAACGCAGAAAAGGCAAAGCTCCGCACACTCCACGGGCGGCGGGGAAGTGTCCACTGGGGTTATTAAATTTACTATTCCCACTCCAGTATGTGCAACAGTAGGGAAAGCGTTGGACTCAGGAAGGCTAAGGCTAAAATTTACTATTCCCACTCAAGTCAGTGCAACAGTAGGGAAAGCACTGGACTCAAGAGGCATAACATTTACTAATCCCACTCCATGTGGTGCAACAGTAGGGAAAGCGCTAGACTGAGAACGGGTTACATTTACTATTCCCACTCCAGTAGGTGTAACAGTAGGGAAAGCGTTGGACTCAGGAAGGCTACGGCTAAAATGTACTATTCCTACTCAAGTCAGTGCAACAGTAGGGAAAGCCATAACATTTACTATTCCCACTACATTCACTGGTACAATACAGAGAGAGTACTTTACTTTAAACAAATAAGATATTTTAACAACTCCATTAAATAGCCACAAATATAAAATTCCAAATGTAAAATGTAACATAAATATTACAATTTTTATTATCAATTAGCAACATTATTGATATAATAAAAAAACACACTATATTCCCACAAAGATAACAGCCAACAATTACAATGTAATAGAAATAAACAAAGTATAACACAATTAACATTATATTATAAAAAATAACCTTTTCAAAAATATTTTTTGATTGTTTCTGATTACTTAAATAACTTTCCACCACTCCTCTACAAACTAAACAAAGCACATCGTAAATGTAACGTAATAAATATATTAAGTTCTCAATTAATACAATGATCAATTAAATAATTATTCATAAAGTATTCATTAATTATCAATAAATTATTTATTAATTAACTAATAATAATTTAAATTAATTATAATAGATTTACTTCTCACATTGTACCCCTAGAAACATCCCTAACCTGCACCTAAAACAAAACCTAAAAAACTAAACTAAATTAATAATTTACGTTATTGATTATCAATTAATTAACTAATAATTAAAAGTTAATTATTAATTCATTAACATTTATTGGCTTCCCACCCTGTCTCCCTACAAACCCCACAAGCCACACCTAAATCATAACTTAGAAAATAAATTAACTAGACAATTTAGATAATTAATTTACAATTAAACAAGCAATAATAATTAAACACCTCATTATTCATTCATTCTAATTAATTTACGTCCCACCCTGTTCCCCAACAAACTCCATACCCACACCTAAATATTAACTTTAAAAATGTATTAATCACACAATTCACATACTTATCAATTGAATAATTCTTATTAATAAAATAATTATTATATTTAAAATACTTCCCACCCTGTACCCCTACAAAACACAAAACCCACTACGACTCTAAACATATCAATGGAAAATTAAATTAAACTAAAAAACAACTACATTTTTACAAACTATATTAAAAATTTGCAACAATTACAAAAATAACATAAACATCCCATTTATTTTTGATCAATTAAAATACATTATTAATATAATTTAAAAAACATACTATATTCCCACAAAAATAACAGCCGACAATTAAAATGAAATAAACAAAGTATAACACAATTAACTTATATCAAATAAAATTAAATAAATGTTTTACAAGATAAATATTTTTATTTATTTATGATTACTTGAATAACTTTCCCCATTCCTCTACAAACTAAACAACACACACCTAAAATATAACTTAACTAATATAACACGCTCACAATTAAGATAACTATCAATTAAATATTTTATATTAAAGTCATAACTCATTATCAATAAATTATGTCTTAATTGTCTTGTCACCCTGTAACCCTAAAAACACAATAAACCGTTCCTGGCATATGATAAAAAAAATCTTACTTACACAATTTACATAATTAATAAAAAAAATCAATATTTATTAATTTAAATTAATAACAAAAGTATTATAATTTATTTGCTTTCCAACCTGTACTCCCACAATTTACCTAAGAAATTATCAAATAAATATTTAGTAATATATTTTTTATTAAATAATTGAAATTAATTTACTTCACATACTGTACCTCTACAAACCCCACAACCCACATCCTAAACATAACTTAAAAAATAAATGAATTACATAATTTACATAATTATCCATTAAACATGTAATAATAATTAAAAACTTAATTAGCTATAATTAATTTACTTTCCATCCTGTACCCCAAAAACTTTAAAAAAAAAATAATTACATCAATCAATCAAGAAATGTGTAAAGCGCACTACTCACCCGTGAGGGTCTCAAGGCACTTAGGGGGGAGGGTGCTGCCACTGCTCGAAAAGCCAGGTCTTGAAAAGCCTCCTGAAGGACAGTAGGTCCTGGGTCTGCTGTAGGAGGATGGGGAGGGTGTTCCAGGTCTTTGCGGCGAGGTAGGAGAACGATCAGCCGCGAGTGGTCGCTCTTCGGGTGCGGGGGACGGTGGCGAGGGCGAAGTCGGTGGAGCGGAGCTGGCGGTTCGGGGTGTAGAAGGTGAGTCGTCTGTTGAGGTATGCTGGTCTGGTGTTGTGGAGTGCCTTGTGTGCATGGGTGAGGAGCTTGAAGGTGATCCTCTTGTTGATGGGAAGCCAGTGCAGGTCTCTCAGGTGGGGTGTGATGTTGCTGTGGCGGGGGGTGTTGAGGATCAGACGTGCAGAGGCGTTCTGTATGCGTTGTAGACGTGTCAGGAGTTTGGCCCAGGCTCCTGCGTAGAGGGCGTTTCCATAGTCCAGCCTGCTGCTGACGAGGGCCTGGGTGACCGTTCTTCTTGTTTCAGTGCGGATCCACCTGTAGATCTTGCGGAGCATGCGGAGGGTGTTGAAGCAGGAGGATGATACAGCGTTGACTTGCTTGGTCATGGAGAGTGTTGAGTCGAGGATGAACCCCAAGTTGCGTGCGTGGTCGGTGGGTGTCAGTGCTGCTCCCAGTGCGGTCGGCCACCAGGAGTCGTCCAAGGCTGAGGGGGTGGGTCAGAGGATGAGGACCTCTATTTTGTCCGAGTTCAGCTTCAGGTGGCTGTTCTTCATCCACTCGGCGACGGCTTTCATTCCTTTGTGGAGGTTGGTTTTGGTGGTGAGGGGGTCCTTGGTGAGGGAGAGGATCCTTGGGGTACGCCGCAGATGATCTCGGAGGCTTTGGAACGGAAAGGGGGGAGGCGGATGCTCTGGGTTCTGCCGGAGAGGAAGTAGGTGGTCCAGTCCAGAGCCTTGTCTCGGATCCCTGTGTTGTGGAGGCGTGTGCGTAGTGTGCAGTGGCAGACAGTGTCAAAGGCATCTGATAGGTCCAAGAGGATGAGGGCCACAGTTTCGCCATTGTCCAGCAGGGCCCTGATGTCATTGGTGGCGGCGATGAAAGCAGTTTCGGTGCTGTGGTTGCGGCGGAACCCGGACTGGGACGGGTCCAGGATGTGGTTCTCCTCATGGTAGCGGGTCAGCTGTCTGTTGATGGTTTTCTCGATGACCTTCACCGGGAACAGGCGATGGGCCGGAAGTTCTTGAGGTCTCTTGGATCAGCCTTGGGTTTCTTGAGTAAGGCGTTGATCTCGGCGTGCTTCCAGCTCTCTGGGAAGGTCCCGGTCTTGAAGGAGATAGTTGATGGCTTTGCTGAGATGGGGTGCGATGGTGGCGCTAGCTTTGTTGAAGATGTGGTGCGGGCATGGGTCTGACGGAGAGCCGGAGTGGATGGTGTTCATGATTTTGATGGTGTCGTCATCGATTATGTTGGTCCAGGTGAGCAGGGGGTTGATGTGGGTGGTGGCCGTGGGGTCTGCGGTGTGGTGGCTGTCGGGGCGGTCAAGTTGTTGAAGCTGTCGTGGATGTCTGCGATCTTGCAACGGAAGAAGGTGGCGGAATGTCGTTGGTGTTGGAGCTGGGGTGGTAGAGTTCCTTCAGGATGTTGAAGAGCTCTTTGCTGTTGTGTGCGTTGTTGTTGAGGCGGTCCTTGAAGGAGGCCATTTTGGCGGATCTGATGAGGCGATGGTGTCTGCGGATAGCGATCTTGTGGGCTGTGTAGCTGTCCGGTGTCTGTTCGCGGTTCCATTTCTTCTCTAGTTTTCAGCAGGTTTGCTTGGAGGCCTGAAGGTCCATGGTGAACCAGCTGGCTTTCTTGTTAGTGCTTTTGTTGGAGGGTTTCTTGATCGGGGTGAGAGTGGTGGCGCAGTAGTTGATCCAGCACCTGAGGTTGCTGGCGGCGGTGTTGGAGTCGGTGGGGTCGGCGGGTGGCATTCGGGCGAGGGTGGTGTTTAGCTGGTCTTTGGTGATTTTGCTCCAGCTGCGGTGGGGGATCTCTTGAGTGCGGTGGTGCGTGGTGGGTTTCCGGAAGGTGAAGTGGATGCATCGATGGTGGGTCCAGTGGAGTTCGGTGGTGTGACTGAAGGAGACATGGAGGCTTGTGGAGAAGATGGGGTCAAGCCTGTGGCCGGCTGAGTGGGTGGGTGTTGTGACGAGATGTCTGAGACCGATTTATCAATTAACCCCTTCTGTGCCCATGACGAGATAGTCTCGTCATGGAGCGCGGTTGCGCTGTGCCCATGACGAGACTATCTCGTCATGAACCCCGCCCGCTAATGCAACGCCCGGCACAGGGCGGGGAAAGGGCGGGGCACTGAAGAGGTTAAACAATTAATAACAATTAAAACGTAATTGTTTATAATTAATTTACTTCCCACCCTTTACCATAATATACGCCACAACCTGCACCTAAAACCTAACTTAAAAAACTAAATTAATTACACAATGTACATAATTATCAATTAAATATTTAATAATATTAAAAACACATTTATGAATAAATTACTTCCCATCCTGTACGCCTACAAAATCCACAACCCATCACAACTCTAAAAATGACAATAGAAATTTAAATTAAATCAAAAAGCAACTAAATATTTACAAACTATATTAAAAAACATTAACAATAATTATGCAAACAATTTATAACATATAGAATTAAAACATATACTAAAATACATAAAAATAATAATATTGACAAAAATATTTTTGTAAACAATATTCCCACCTTGAGCCCAAATTTTGATGGTGGTCAGTCGGACCACCGAAAACCATCACATTAGGCAGGAGACCATCCAACAATAGGTCAGTGGTCACACCCGCCCTATTATGATTAGACCACCAGCAGGGTAGTTAGTAAGTACTGTTTTGTATCGTGGCTTAGGCTGCCGCCCAGGAAAAGGGCCGCAGCACAAGTCGCAATAGGAAAAAGCACTTTGTGCACATCCATGTACTGTGTGTCAGGCACTATGTGGTGCCTGGCACACATTTCATGGATGTGCAGGGGGGACACTCCATGTTCCCCCAGGGCCACTTAACAGTGATCTACAGGGGCCCTGCTTGGGGCACCCAAAGTCCATTTCCATTGGGCTTTTCATGGCAGTGGTACCTGATTTAGATCTTGACGGGACTCCCATTGTACATCTGTGGCGTCATTTTGAAGAACTCCATCTAGGTGACATTTGGATGTGAGCAGGATGAACTGCCATGTGCATCAACAGACTGTTTTTCATGGTTTAAGCAGTGTACCTTCATAGTCACCGTTGACTCCTCTGCTGGCTAACAATACCCTGTCACCATCAGGCCGACAGGTTCAAGCTGAGCCTACATAGATCGCCCGGTTGTGCTGGCGTTGTACTAGCGGCAGTTTCCTGATGGAGTGAGTCCCTGGTGGAGTGGAAATTGGTAAGTACTACTTGTTTATGTGTCAATACAAATATATGTTGTATTTGCTCCAAAAAATATATGTAGGTAATGTCTTACCAGGAGGTGATGACTTTGGAACCTGAGATTAATTCCACCATTGACCACTTGAGGTGCATACAACATTATCACACACTTCCATGGCTAGAGTGGGATCCCTAAATTTTGAACTCACTTTTCTTAAAAAACTCCACCATGGTAGGCTCCTAAGCACAGCTACGAGAGGAGGAGGTTTATGCGTGGGGATAGCAACCACATCATGTAAAAAAAAAACGGCTACAGAAACATCATCCCAATGACCAAAAGACATTCCTGTCTTAGGGAGAGAGGAATCTCCCTCACAGAGAGCTATGATGCCTTGTGGTGACAGCCACAGATCTCTGAGTCACAAAGCTGATACACTTGCTTTCGACCAAGACAATCACTTTTAGTACATGGAACATGAGGACCATGTACAGGAGAGGCAAGACAGTTCAAGTGTCATTGGAGATGAAAAAATTCAACTGTGCCCTGCATGACATAGGTGAGACCAGACAGAAACATTATGGACAGAAAAGACTGGCTCCAGGAGGAAAGCTGCTCTATCCTGGACATGAGGAAGAGAATGCCCCACAAACTCAGGGAGGAGCACTGATGCTAAAGACAACAGCCAACAGAGCTCTGACTGGATGGGAAGTCTACATGCCCAGAATCATCGCAGCGACCTTCCACACAAAGAGAAATAAGATTAACATGAATGTTATCCAGTGTTGTGCACCTACAAATGACAGGAAAGAAGAGGAAAAAGAGCAGTTTAACAATAGATGCCAGTCTGTCCAGGAGAAATGTCTTGAGAGAGACATCACCATACTGATAGAAGACCCCAATGCTAAGAATGAAAGCGACACCACTGGCTATGAAGAGGTCATGGGCAACCATATAGTCTTGGCAACATGAAGAAGAATGGTCAAAGGCTCGCAGATCTCCATTTGCCCTGAACAGTCTTGAGATAGGCGGTAGTGTATTCCCACACAAAAGAATACGCAAGGCAACACAGCTGTCACCAGACAATTCAACAAAGGATCTGATCGACCATGTCTGAATTACCAAGAAGTTCAGAAGGAATGTGAAAGTGATGAGAAGAGTGGATGTGGTGTCAGACCATCATCTTGTTGTGGCCAGCTTAAAGTTAAAGCTGAAGAAAGAAATTGATGGAACTGACAAACCAATATCAGCAATGTAACACCACCCTCCTCAAACATGCACAGAAATGTAGCCCTGCAAGAACTAGATGATGACAGAGACCTACTAGAAATTCAGTGGGAGGAGATCAAAGAAACAGTGACATCAACCGGCCAGGAGTTACTGGGTCCCAAGTAACACTGGCATACAGAATGGATCTCCACCGTGACTCTCTGAAAAATCCAACCATGAAACGAAAAGAAAGCTGCAATTACAACCAGCCGAACAATAGGAGAAAAAGCGAAAGCTCAAGGCGAATACACCAAGACCAACAAGGAAGCAAAGTTAAGCAAATAGAAGCTTTAAAGCAAACAAGAAAAGATTAATCAGTGGTCTTGCCACAGGAGCCCAGGAAGCTGCAAGCCATGGAAACTTGAAAGAACTCTAAGATATAACAAAGAAACTCCCCGGGAGATATAGCAAGCCAGAAAGACCTGTTAAAGACAAAGCTAGGAAAACAATTATGGGTAACGAAAGCCAACAATGAAGATGGATAGAGTACTATGAAGAAGAAAATTGGTTACTTACCTGTAACTGCTGTTCTCCAATATTGATATCTTTCATAGATTCACATGCTTGAGTCATTGCCTGTCGTCAAAGTGGAAGTCCTACAGTACCATAGCAAAGCAGTATGTATTAGTATCATAAGCTATAATGGCAATGCAAAGTCAGTTTAATAGCCTATCTATGTCCTTTTAAAAAAAGGATCAAACTTGAACTATAACCTATCAGGCAAAAGCACCTTCAAGAAAACTCCCAGCAAAGTCTGAATCTCTCAGAGTTTCGAGCACAAGTGGAAATAAATAATCCCGATCTGGGAGAACAGTTGGTCACTTGTGAATCTGTGAAAGATACCAATACTGGAGAACTGAAGTTACATGTAAGTAACTAATTTTCTTTTCCAGTATTCGATATTTCATAGATTCACATACTTGAACCAGAATAACAAGCAGTGTTTTAGTTAAATATACATATAGTAATAGACATACCCTTGAGGATGGTAGATAACAGTCTTACCCACAAACACACACACATATATACCAAGGAACAAGGAATGTCTGAAACTCGTTAGGTTAAAGAAAGGAACCTCATTGCCAAATGTCATTTTTTAGCCTCATTACACACATTACCAGCCTGGGAGTGCATCTTCAAACTTGTGGACAAACTTGGTTTGGATGTTTAAAGTGGCAGTCCTGTTGTGAAGAATAATCAAATATAATGGTATACCCAATCTACCCTTGAGAGCCTGGGCAAAATCAAATGAACGGGTAAAAGTGCCTTCAAGGAATTTGTTTACGATACTTAGTTGTATTATTTCAGTACGTTATTGAGTGCAAGAGTTTTCTATCCGCTTGCCACTTCATTTCTTTTACAAAGTCTTGTACAGTGATTTGCATATAGCTGGGTCTGAACTGAGGTGGCAAAGTGAGCTATAGAATGATGATGGATTCAACCCAGATCTGTGACAGGATGAGTGTCTGAAACGTTTCAGCACTCCATTCATCATCTCCTTGTGTTTGCTATGCTCCATAAAGAGGACATCATGGGCATCGATTAACTTTACCGTCCCCCCATTTAGCGATCCTAAGCAGAATATAGTTTAAAAAAACAGGTTTTATAAAACTGAGCCTGAAGATTTGCGGATAGCAAATTGGATTGTGCAGATGAATGAGCTTGATGAAAAGCCATGTCAGTTATACCTAATTTAAATTGCCTTTTCCATCAGAATTTCACCAAATCCTCGTTCATCTGGTTATTGAGGAGATTGTAGATTTTACCAATTTGGGGGTGGGCGTTTAATATCAATACATTTTTAAATAAGTTCACTTTTAGCAAAGCCATCAGGTCCACCCCCTTATGCTGTATAACATTCCAGATTTGGGGATCTTTACAAAATTCCTTTTGACTAATATTAAAATGTATTCTAAGGTCGCTAAGTGGAATATTATCCGATGAAGAGAAAAAGACCCCATGTTTATTTATCCCGACTTCAATCCAGGTTGCCATACAATAAACCCCGAAAATCTCAGGTAAATTCTCATTATTTATTATAGGTGTATAGAAATTCAATCTACCAATATCCAGCAGCCTATGAACTCAAGTGAAGACCTTATTAACTCTCATAAGGGTCTTGAATCTCACCCTTTTGTACTACCCCAGTTCCAATTGCTGCCATTAACAGCTCAAGCTTCAGAGCCAATTAATAATTCAGGGAGTGAGGGAGGATCCAATATATCTGTCCGTTGGGGCAATCTTTTAATAAAACAGAACAATGCTGCAAGGTGGTCGCCCAATAGTACAATTTTAGATTGTGAAGAACCCACCCCCCTATCTTTTGGGAGTGAAATTTTTTTGTAGCTCTTCTGGGCCAAGAGTAGGGCCAAAGAAATTGAGAAAAGAGGTCACTAAACTTCCGCAACCTTTGGTTTGAGAATTCTAGTGGTATAGCTCTCAAAAACGTATACAATTTTAGGAAAGAATAGAATTTTAATGGCATTACATCTACCTAGAAGGGAAAGGTATAAATTATTCACACTTACAGTGATCTCTTAATCTTATTGGCCAGAGGGGTTAGATTTTCATCAATAATTCTATTGGTGTTAGGCATTATATCTACATCAAGGTACCCTGCATATTTCACCATTCTGGGGTCCACCCAAGCTGTTTTATCATTGATGATAATTTGCGTGTTATCTTTATTTAGGGAGCACCTCGACACATATCCAGACTTTCGGACCTCTGCTCCAACCGCCTTGATTGACGATTCCGGGTTTGGTGTAACCAACCCAAAATCATCGGCATAGGCCATGATTTTCATCTTGTAACCTTGCATAAGTATTGGGCAAATAATCAGTTTATTTTATAATCTCCTGATGAAAGGATCAATGTACATCGGGTAAAGCAAAGGGAAACAGGGACAGCCCTGCCGTGTCCCCTGTGAGATCAGAAATTGTTTGGTCATTTCCCCATTTATCAATACACTACCAGTGGGTTTAACATATATTATGCCTGTATAGCCTGTGTAAAGCCAGAGCCTATCCATATTCTCTGCATGAAGGCCCAAAAGTAGGACCAGGAGACTCTATCGAAAACCTTTTCGGCATCAACAGAATCAAGGCCATAGGGTCTCCTGTATCCTGAGTTGCGTCAAACAGAGAGATCGCTCTTCTTATATGATCTATTGTGCCTCTCCCAGGAATAAACCCAGACTGCCATTTGGAGACCAATTTGCAGATCACTTATGACAAGCATGAGGCTAGTATTTTTTAATAGATTTTGTAGTCCCCATTTATAAGAGTAATCTAGTGATTCGAGCCAAGCACATATAACACAAAAGAAATCCTGGGGTCTAATAGTAAAGAGAGAAAGGTGGTGTGTATGGTAAGGAGGTAAAACCTAATGTACGTAGTGGAGAAAGCTCCAAGACCATGGTCATCCAATCACCGTGGGTAACTAACCCCATCACATGGGATTTTCATCCCAAAGAAAATCTCAAGATCTCAAGGGGCGGCAGCGCCCTTGTATGAGACGTGAGTGCTTTGTTCTATGGGTATTATGCACTAGGAAAGAGGAATAAATCCACAAATGAGCCTGAAGTGAGTGGGGATCGCAGTGCTGATAGTAGTGAAAAAAACAAGGGAAGTGTATTAAAACTAATGACGGGACGGCCAGAGGACTTCTGTGAAACAATGCCGTACCGATATTAGATTAAAAAAGAGTAGGGGCAACACTAATCTGGTTTGATCAATGAGGCAACGTGAGGGAATGTGGTCGACATGTTTCAGCCATAGCGCCTATCTAGGCTAGGCTTTCATCAGGACCTCAAAGCTACTGCAAGGAAAAAACAACAACGTGACAAAGGATATAGGGCACCCTCAGCTTGATTGTAGAGTGCAAATCTCCTCAAAAGTACAAACAACACCTGGATAACAAAAGAAAGGGAGACAGTGTAAAAATTGTATTGGAACTCATATGCTCAGTCATGACTAATATGAAAATTATAAACTTGAAGCATGGTCCAACTCACCCGTACAAACTGGGTGGTAGGAGGACCTCCACCTGGCAGCCGCTCAGGAAGGAACACCGCTCTAAAAGAAAAAATGTAAGGCTACTGAGGGGACTTACATAACAAGAGCAAGTGTGGAAAAAGTGGGAAGATCTGCTGAAAAACAAGGGAGAACTGCCAGAGGCAGAGTCTGCACAAGGAAATGTCCTCGGGAAGGTCATCGTGAAAATTAAAACATGGCTAAATGCAGAGCAGATAGACAAAATGAGTGGAATAATGCAAGTCCGTTCAAAGGCGAACCAAAGTGGAGGTAAAAAAGGCACCGCTCGAGGGTAGACGCTTTCAGAATCAGGCGATCAAGTGAAACCCAGCGAGCGTAAAAAGCCTACCTATCCGTCGAGGAACCGGGCTGGAATGAGCCTACAGCCGGAGGTCCCGTGTGGTTGGACGGGGCCGAAAGAAAAAAGAAACTGCCGGCGGATGGATGGCCAATCGCGCGGCAGGTACTCTGTGCATGCAATGGTGGGAGCCAATGCGAAGCGCTGTCTGAACTGGCTGGCGGTAACCAGGGAGATGGGAATGACAGGGCAAGGATGACGCTGTCAAAATCTCGCTGGCTCGAGCGTCATGATGAGTCAGGGGGATGACGCGGGAGCATGAAAGAATGCGGAAGCCGCCGTCAGACTAGAAGGAAGGCTGTCAAGGCACATGTTGCTCTTGAATGTGCGAAGCATCATGGAGAGTTAGGGCAGATGTGTAAAACACCTAATTCCACGAGGGTGGTGGAGGTCCGGGGGTGGCCCGGTAAGAGAACAAAATATACAAGTGTATATAGACAACGGCCAGAGGTGATAGGGCCAATGTGTACAGCGGGTAGGCATAGCAGTGATGTGGTGCGGGCTGAATCAAAAGTGCCCATCACAAAAATGTGACACATGACTCAATAGGGACAGGCTGAGTGTGTTCATAACGATAGCCAAGGGATATCGTCATTCAGACCCCGAACATGTGTTTGTAGTTTATACACCCACCTCTGTTCCCGTTTGAAAAGAAAAGCGGAGCTGTCTGTAAGGTGTGGTGGTATGTGGGGTTTGTCTATGACAGTCCAATGTAAGTCATCGGGAGCATGTTTAACCTCCAAAAAGTGGTTTGTAAGTTTGGTGGAGGAGCGGCCACACCGTATCGTGCTCTTGTGTTCCAAGATACGGGTTTTGATGCGGCGGGTGGTCATGCCAATATATCTCAGCTCACAAGGGCAGGTGATCAAATAAATCAGATGAGAGCTATTGCAGTTCGTGTGGCTCCTCAGAGTCCAAGGTCGGCCAGTGCCAATGTCAATTTCCTTGGTCACGGAGGTAAGACTGCATGCAGCACAAGAACCGCAGGGGTAATGGCCCACAACTGGAGGCAGACCCCACAGGGTGGGTTGGGTGCATCTCTGGTTGGTGCGTGGGCGGGTATGTACCAATTGGTCCCTGATATTGCTGCTGCGTTTAAACGCAAAGAGGGGTTTAGGTAGAACACCCTCACCTATATTGAGAATCTTCCAATTGGTTAGAATGATTTTCTTCAGTTTATTGGAAAATTGGCAATAGGTGTGAACACAAGTGAGTCTGTTTCCGGATGACTTCGGAATCTTGGGTTCTAACAGAGCCTCTCGGTTATTGTTAGCTGCTCGTTTAGAAGCCATGCGGATAAGATGTTTAGGATAGTCTCTGGCCTTTAATTGTTTGGAGAGAGTGTTGGCGTGTTCCTTGTATTTGTAAATAGAGGAACAGTTTCGTTTTAGGCGCAGGAATTGGCCAAAGGGCAGATTATCACGCAGAGCTCGTGGGTGAAAGCTATCGTATTTTAAAAGAGCATTCACTGCCATGGGTTTTCTGTATAGCTCAGTGCCCAAACGCCCTTCTGTGGGGGTGATGAGAATGTCGAGAAATGGTAATTGAGTCTTAGAGTACTCGCAAGTGAATTTCAGAAAGGGATCGCAGTTGTTGAGCCAATCTTTAAAAGCCAAGAGAGAGGAAAGAGATCCCTGCCACAGTACAAACACATCATCTATATACCTCTTCCATATCGTGATGTGATCCCTATATGGATTGGTGGTACTGAGGACATGTTGTTCTTCAAAAACATGGACGTACAGGTTCGCCAGGCTGGGAGCAAAAATGCTCCCCATTGAAGTACCAGATACTTGCAAGAATAGCTGGTCCTCGAATTGAAAGAAGTTCTCTTTCATTGCAAGTCTGGCACATGACATGATGAAAGAGACAGGAGTGATGGAGTCGGGAGGATCTGCAAGCAGGATTGTTTCAATGACTGCTAAAGTTTCATCCTGCGGAATACATGTGTATAACGACTCCACATCAAATGATACAAGAAAATCGGTAGTGCAATCAAAGGACAAATCCCTAAGGAGGATGAGGATATCCTTGGTATCTTTGAGGTAGGTGGGCATCTTCGACACAAAGGGGCGAAGGAAATGGTCAGTAAATGCCGACAGGGGTTCCAATAAGGACCCCAGGCCTGAGATTATAGGGCGGCCAGGTGGAGGGTGCACATTCTTGTGTACCTTGGGTAAGATGTAGAAGTACGGTATAGTAGCAGTGGAGTTGACCAAATATTGTGCTTCATTGGAAGTAATCCAGCCGTTGGCACTGGCTTCATTAACTAAGATCCGGATGGTCTGGAGGAGACGTGTGGTGGGATCTTCGGCAAGGGGTTGATAGAAATTGGTGTTACCCAACTGTCTCAAGCATTCCGAGCGGTAGGCAGTGGTGTCCATCAACACAGTAGCGCCGCCCTTGTCGGCAGGTTTGATCATTATGGAGTCATCAGAGGTAAGGGAGTGCAACGCCCGGCGCTCTGATTTGGTGAGGTTCTGATATTGGCGGTTAGTAGAGCCGCTGAAGGAAGATACCTGAGATGTCACTGCTTTCTCGAAGGTCAGAACCTGAGGTGGAACTTGGCTAGGCATGGGATTAAAAGAGGATTTGATGCGTAAGCCCGTGTTCAAGTCATGGTCGCTCGGAGAGCTGAGTGATTCTGCTCTGAAGAAAAAATTTAGGCGAATGTCGGCATTTACTGACCATTTCCTTCGCCCCTTTGTGTCGAAGATGCCCACCTACCTCAAAGATACCAAGGATATCCTCATCCTCCTTAGGGATTTGTCCTTTGATTGCACTACCGATTTTCTTGTATCATTTGATGTGGAGTCGTTATACACATGTATTCCGCAGGATGAAACTTTAGCAGTCATTGAAACAATCCTGCTTGCAGATCCTCCCGACTCCATCACTCCTGTCTCTTTCATCATGTCATGTGCCAGACTTGCAATGAAAGAGAACTTCTTTCAATTCGAGGACCAGCTATTCTTGCAAGTATCTGGTACTTCAATGGGGAGCATTTTTGCTCCCAGCCTGGCGAACCTGTACGTCCATGTTTTTGAAGAACAACATGTCCTCAGTACCACCAATCCATATAGGGATCACATCACGATATGGAAGAGGTATATAGATGATGTGTTTGTACTGTGGCAGGGATCTCTTTCCTCTCTCTTGGCTTTTAAAGATTGGCTCAACAACTGCGATCCCTTTCTGAAATTCACTTGCGAGTACTCTAAGACTCAATTACCATTTCTCGACATTCTCATCACCCCCACAGAAGGGCGTTTGGGCACTGAGCTATACAGAAAACCCATGGCAGTGAATGCTCTTTTAAAATACGATAGCTTTCACCCACGAGCTCTGCGTGATAATCTGCCCTTTGGCCAATTCCTGCGCCTAAAACGAAACTGTTCCTCTATTTACAAATACAAGGAACACGCCAACACTCTCTCCAAACAATTAAAGGCCAGAGACTATCCTAAACATCTTATCCGCATGGCTTCTAAACGAGCAGCTAACAATAACAGAGAGGCTCTGTTAGAACCCAAGATTCCGAAGTCATCCGGAAACAGACTCACTTGTGTTCACACCTATTGCCAATTTTCCAATAAACTGAAGAAAATCATTCTAACCAATTGGAAGATTCTCAATATAGGTGAGGGTGTTCTACCTAAACCCCTCTTTGCGTTTAAACGCAGCAGCAATATCAGGGACCAATTGGTACATACCCGCCCACGCACCAACCAGAGATGCACCCAACCCACCCTGTGGGGTCTGCCTCCAGTTGTGGGCCATTACCCCTGCGGTTCTTGTGCTGCATGCAGTCTTACCTCCGTGACCAAGGAAATTGACATTGGCACTGGCCGACCTTGGACTCTGAGGAGCCACACGAACTGCAATAGCTCTCATCTGATTTATTTGATCACCTGCCCTTGTGAGCTGAGATATATTGGCATGACCACCCGCCGCATCAAAACCCGTATCTTGGAACACAAGAGCACGATACGGTGTGGCCGCTCCTCCACCAAACTTACAAACCACTTTTTGGAGGTTAAACATGCTCCCGATGACTTACATTGGACTGTCATAGACAAACCCCACATACCACCACACCTTACAGACAGCTCCGCTTTTCTTTTCAAACGGGAACAGAGGTGGGTGTATAAACTACAAACACATGTTCGGGGTCTGAACGACGATATCCCTTGGCTATCGTTATGAACACACTCAGCCTGTCCCTATTGAGTCATGTGTCACATTTTTGTGATGGGCACTTTTGATTCAGCCCGCACCACATCACTGCTATGCCTACCCGCTGTACACATTGGCCCTATCACCTCTGGCCGTTGTCTATATACACTTGTATATTTTGTTCTCTTACCGGGCCACCCCCGGACCTCCACCACCCTCGTGGAATTAGGTGTTTTACACATCTGCCCTAACTCTCCATGATGCTTCGCACATTCAAGAGCAACATGTGCCTTGACAGCCTTCCTTCTAGTCTGACGGCGGCTTCCGCATTCTTTCATGCTCCCGCGTCATCCCCCTGACTCATCATGACGCTCGAGCCAGCGAGATTTTGACAGCGTCATCCTTGCCCTGTCATTCCCATCTCCCTGGTTACCGCCAGCCAGTTCAGACAGCGCTTCGCATTGGCTCCCACCATTGCATGCACACAGCACCTGCCGCGCGATTGGCCATCCATCCGCCGGCAGTTTCTTTTTTCTTTCGGCCCCGTCCAACCACACGGGACCTCCGGCTGTAGGCTCATTCCAGCCCGGTTCCCCGACGGATAGGTAGGCTTTTTTCGCTCGCTGGGTTTCACTTGATCGCCTGATTCTGAAAGCGTCTACCCTCGAGCGGTGCCTTTTTTACCTCCACTTTGGTTCGCCTTTGAACGGACTTGCATTATTCCACTCATTCTGTCTATCTGCTCTGCATTTAGCCATGTTTTAATTTTCACGATGACCTTCCCGAGGACATTTCCTTGTGCAGACTCTGCCTCTGGCAGTTCTCCCTTGTTTTTCAGCAGATCTTCCCACTTTTTCCACACTTGCTCTTGTTATGTAAGTCCCCTCAGTAGCCTTACATTTTTTCTTTTAGAGCGGTGTTCCTTCCTGAGCGGCTGCCAGGTGGAGGTCCTCCTACCACCCAGTTTGTACGGGTGAGTTGGACCATGCTTCAAGTTTATAATTTTCATATTAGTCATGACTGAGCATATGAGTTCCAATACAATTTTTACACTGTCTCCCTTTCTTTTGTTATCCAGGTGTTGTTTGTACTTTTGAGGAGATTTGCACTCTACAATCAAGCTGAGGGTGCCCTATATCCTTTGTCACGTTGTTGTTTTTTCCTTGCAGTAGCTTTGAGGTCCTGATGAAAGCCTAGCCTAGATAGGCGCTATGGCTGAAACATGTCGACCACATTCCCTCACGTTGCCTCATTGATCAAACCAGATTAGTGTTGCCCCTACTCTTTTTTAATCTAATATCGGTACGGCATTGTTTCACAGAAGTCCTCTGGCCGTCCCGTCATTAGTTTTAATACACTTCCCTTGTTTTTTTCACTACTATCAGCACTGCGATCCCCACTCACTTCAGGCTCATTTGTGGATTTATTCCTCTTTCCTAGTGCATAATACCCATAGAACAAAGCACTCACGTCTCATACAAGGGCGCTGCCGCCCCTTGAGATCTTGAGATTTTCTTTGGGATGAAAATCCCATGTGATGGGGTTAGTTACCCACGGTGATTGGATGACCATGGTCTTGGAGCTTTCTCCACTACGTACATTAGGTTTTACCTCCTTACCATACACACCACCTTTCTCTCTTTACTATTAGACCCCAGGATTTCTTTTGTGTTATATGTACTTGTATGGGGGAATTAATCCTGTGCGGTCTCTAAACTTGCTCCCTCGGACCCTCCGGTGCCCAACCGTTTTGTATTAGGATTCGAGCCAAGCTCCTGAATAGGTTTGTCCTTTTTAGGGAATAGAATTATTTTAACAAGCGACTAGGAGTTTGGGGGAATGCACCTTTTAAAAGTTGCTCAAAGAGGGTTTCTATAACTTCCTTGAGTTGGCCTGAGAATATTTGATAGAATTCGGTAGGTATGAGATCAGTGCGGGCAGCCTTCCCCTCTGATAGGCTGGTCATAGCAATAAGAACCTCCTCCCGAGAGGGACGGCCTTCAACTGAGTCAACAGAGTGGAATCAAGATACCCATCCATGGCCTTCTGCATAGAGTGAGAATCTCTATCTGTGCTCTCTGTATATAATACCTGGTAGTATTATTGAAAGGATGCCCTTATCCTATCAGGCTCTGTTACCACCCCATCTATTGGATCTTATTGTTTTTATATTCATAGGATTTTTCCTAGAAGCAGCCAGTTGAGATGCTGCTTACTTAGCAATAATTTCCCCAATTGCTGCTCTGACAGTCACCACCTCCATTTGGCTGTATCTACTTCATTCCCCTGTTGGACTGAAAATATAAGCTTCTCTTCTGCCATAGCCAACTTCTTTTTACAATAATCCTCATTATACAGCAAAGCTTTTTCAAATCTCCAGTCAGATTCCCTCTTTGTGAACCTTTTACACTTAATCTCCAGATTAAGTGGATTATGATCAGACAAAATCTGAGGGTGAAGCTCTATATGAGCATCCTGATTTAAAGACGAACATAGAACAAAAGTAATCTAAACAGGCATGATACTGGTGATGGGTGGAATAATATGTATACCCATGCTCGGCTGACTTCAAGCTGGACCATACATCGATAAGTCCATGGTCAAGGCTTACATTCCTAAGGGCTTTCAATACGTTTGTTTTTCTTTCTGTGTATCTCTGATATTCATCCATGACCCAATTACAAGGTAAGTTAATATTCGGATCTCCACACATAACAATTGGCATTGGCCAATGCAGTAGCTCATTTGATAGCCAGTCAAAAACTCCAGGGTCATCAGCAATACTACCATACACTGAGCATAAGGTAAAAGAAGTATAAGCTAAATGCCAACTTTCAGTAATGACTCACCTCTCATGTGGATCCACATGAGTTTACTTAAATTGTATAGAATTATTACATGCTAGAATTGTTAACCCATGCATGCATATACTTTGAGAATTCCCCCAATTAAGCTGTATCCCAGAGTTTTTAATGCACCCTTCTGTGTCTCTTCAGTAGGGGTCTCCTGTAGGCAGACAATATCTACACACAGGAGTCCCAACCCTTGAGAGACTCTGTCTTTTTGGAGCATTGGTCAATCCACAAAAATTAAGACTGGCAATCCGCAGCTTCCCCTTTCCTGACATTTAGAAGGGCCTACTTTCCACCCTCTCCATATCACACCTATGTTTATTACACAAGTAACAACTCTTATCAGCAAAAGAAAAAAACTAACCATAGAACAATTCAACTTAATCATGCTTTTGTCTCTGTGTGGACCCCACCCTCCCATACCCCCACCCTCAACCCTGAACTCAACTCCCCACCCCCACCACCCCTTCCAAAAACCAAGCAATCAGGACATGCCTGAATGATGTACGCCTAATAAACAATTCCACCATCCATCCCTCCTGTACTAAAAAATAAAGATTCCAAACTGAGATCGCCTAACCCAACCGCTTTCTGTTCGACCCTGTTTTCGAAGAACCTATAAACTGCTACACAAAAATATGCTCAAATCAGGTGGTTAGAGCCACCAGGTCCCACCTTAAGTTCACTTAAATACTCTTGAGCTTTGATTTCCGATTTGAAAATACAGGTAAAACAATTATAAATCGCTTTGCAGAGTTTGGAAGAAAATCTTTGGCACCAATCTGCTGGGATGGAGCAAACAGTTGGTGCAAGCACCATCTACGTTCAACAGTAGCATGTGCAAAGTTTGGCTTAGCAAAAAAAGACGCTTCTTCGTGTTCTTTTTTGGAGTTGGAGAGCTTGATTGCATATGAATTGTCTTAACAAACTTTCTAAAGTAACCCGACGTTTATGTAGGCTCTCAACTTCATTTATCTGTTGTTTTTTAACATAAAGGGGAACTAGTGTGCACATTGAATCTCTATACTCCAGTCCCATCTAATTTGATTGGGAAAAGTGCTTTTCAAACAATTCACCATAAACTGCCTGGCATTGCCGCCCTCTACCCCTTATGGCATCCTGAAAAATCGCAAGTTGTTCCATAGCTGTCTATTTTCTTGGTCCTCGAGCTTCAAGATAACGTCTGTCATAAAGGCCCCTTGGGAGTTTTCAGTGCGATAACCTTTGCCTTGAGACTCGCTGTCCGGTCTTCCACCATAGTTAAGCGTTCCGCAATATCTATAAATGTTTTGTTCAGCTTCCCTTTCTCACCATACAATTTTTTGACAGCAGCTTTTGCTCCGTGCTTCTTCCTGAAATTGCTTTATAGAGTGAAGAATAGACGACAAAGAGGGTTCCCCCATATCAGTGCCCAACTTATTTGATCATTCTTGGGCAGGCTCTTTAGCGGATTCATCCCCATCAGGGTAGGCGAGCTGGGTAGCGGAATAGTGCCATTTTATTTGTCGATTATTCAGCTCTGCTTCCCTTTTCTTTTATTCTGTGATGATTTCTTGAGTTGAGTTGATACCAAATCCTTCATTGAAAAGCTACTATTTGAGTCTGAGGCCTCTTCATCACTTACTGACCTATTCCCATAAATAAAAGACTTGGATCTGTCAGTCAGTCAAAAAACATTTCACCAGCGTCTCTGCGGAGGAAGCAGCTGTAATTTCAAGCACTCAGGAGTAACCCCGGCACCGGGCAAGTCAGTGGCAGGATTATTAACACAGCAATCTGATCTTTTCTGGGTTTCCTTTGTTGAATCTAGGGGAGGGCAGTCACCTTGGGCCTTTTCTGTGATAAACTTGGAGTCCTCCTGTAGCGCGGAAGCAGCCCCACACATCAAAGAGCCCGGTTGTCCCTCTTGTGCCTGCAACAACAATGATTCCAGCCCAGCTACGGGAATGCCTATCATAGGATGTTTGCTGATGATAATCCGAACCTCCGCCCCAGGGCTCGAAGGTTCATTAGAAGCTGAGTCCCCCAAAGCATCCTCCATGTTTTTCCCTTAGAACCCACAGAGCGGGAGGGGAAAAAATTGGCAATCGAAGACTGTAAATACCCACCTTCAACTTGCAAAGAACCATGGGTTACTTGCTGTGTGGCTTTTTACCTCCTGTCTCTCTCTTCCCTTTACTGGACACCTTCTGAAAGTTGGCTCTGTGGGAGGATTCAGACAGAGCCATGGGGGCCGTTCCAGAGGCACCACCCAAACCAGATATCAGCAAAGTGGCTCGCATCTTGGCACCCTTCAGGCCCTGAGCCACCATTGCACTGTATGAGAGCAACCTGCTGTTCTGCAGTGGCATAGACTCAAAGGAGGCCAATAGCTGCAGTACCAAAGCAGCGGCAGATGCAACTAGACAAATCAAGGCAGCCGAGTAAGGACCGCAGACACTGAGTTCTGAGCAGAGGCGTAGATGGCGGCATCCTCCAAGCGATAGATGCCTCAACAAGCGTAGCAAGATATGAGTTATGGACTGGATCCCTCAGTCTGTATAGCCGAACTCCGAGCAGCAACAGCACAGTAGGGATTGTGAGCGGCGCAGCAAACTACTAAGGTACCATCTTGAGATCTTTTCAGTTAATTTCTTCGTTTTTTTTAATTCCATTTCCTAATTTTAATGTCTCTATTAACTTTGTTTTTTTCAGTGAATTTCTAAGGTTTTATTTAAATGCTAATTTCTAACTATAACGTCCCTGTAACCTTTGTTGGCGTTTGCAGAGTGGTGGAAAAAGGGGGGCGGGCCTCTGAACAGCTCTCAGGAATCCCACTATGTAGGACTTACAGAAAGTACCAGGAGGGTTTCTTGGCCACCAAAGTCCTTCAGCATACAAGAGGACTTAATTTCCCAACCAGTAGTACATCAGGAAACACATTTGCATAGTGGTGGAGAAAGGAAGCGCGGTCTCAGACGACCTCTTAGCACTCCTACTGTGTGCGACCTGCTGGAGGTGACTGGAGGTGATAATCACACCACAGGACCCTCAAAAACCATGGGGACTTCATACCCCAACTTGTAGTGCACCAGGAGGCATGTTTGCAGAGTGGTGGAGAAAGGAAGCAGGTCATGAAGACCTCTCAGCAATCCTGCAGTATGAGACATACTGAAGGTAACAGGAGGAGTAGTTGGCCCACAAGGAAGTCCTTGGCGACCAAAACTCCTCTTGTTGCCCCCAGTAAGTCCCAGACAGCGCGATTGCCTAGGTGTCTTCGGAGGCCACACCCCATCCATAGTGTGACTTAGCTCCAGGGAGGTGGTGGTCCCCATGACTGCGAGGGAGTCGCGTTGCCCCCACATTGTTTTTGATTAGAGCCCCGGGGAGGTGGTGGTCCCCAGGGTTGCTGGGGAGTCCTCACTGCCCCCCCTGGGGCAGCGGGGGTGGTCACGTGGCCCCCTGCCTGTTCATAGATGAAACCCCAGGGAGGTGGCAGTCCCCAGGGTTTGGGGAGTACGTGCAGCCTACACAAAGTGGTGGCCCCCTGGCTAATGGGGGACTTTACATGGCCCCCGCTTTGTTTATAGTTAAAGCCCTGGGGAGGTGGCAGTCCACAGGGCTTAGTGGGGGTCTAATAGCCCACCCATTTATGAAAATATAAGCCCCTGGGAGATAGTGATCCCCAAGGCAGAAGGATAGGCCCGTACAGCTTTCATTTTTTTTTAAGAAGTCCTGTGGAGGAAATAGTCCCCACGGCAATATTGAGCCCCAGGATGGGGGAGCCTGTGTGTCCCTCCTGCCTTATAAAAAACAATGCCCCCAGGACCAGGCCCACCTGGGGTGGCTAATGAACGAGGCAAGGGAGCCCATGCTTCATTAAAAAACAAATTTGGCCGGATGAGTGGATCCCGTTGAAAAGAGTTCTAAAAAAATATCATTTTGGCTCAGGTGGGTCGTAGTGGAACCACTTCAAGAGGCCTAGGGGGTCAGGGTGTTTCTTCCCTGCCCCCTTTTCTTTTCCTTTTACATTTTTTGTGGGTCTCGGTTTAGCCGAGTCCCAAGATGGCTGCCAACACTTCCTGGTTGAAGTGTTGGCAGCCAATAAAATTTCAGTAGCATTTCAGTAGGTTTTTGGGCTACCAGCAATCTATATTTTTTCAACTTAAATATCTCTGCAACTACTGTACAGATTTACCCCAAATCACCAAAAAGCACGCTATCTGTACCAACATCGAGCTTTTTTATCAATTTTGGTGTAGTTCCGTTCACTGATCCGGGCTGTAGTCGTCTTCAAAAAATGAAAATTCCTCGTAGAATTAGCATGGGAAAATGCGTTTTGGGACCCCCTTTTTACCCAGCCCCCGCTTGACGGCTCAACCTGTAACTTTTAACACAGCAGCTGAACCAAAAAAAAATTGAAAATCTCCTGAAGATTCGTCAAGCGGTGCCAACATTATTGGCAAAATAAAACACGCTTTTCCTATGCAAACTTTGGTCCTAACTATAGGTAATATTCACTGAAAAAACCATAGGTTTCACACATGTTATAGTTAGCTGGACATTTTACTGATAAAAAACCAATGAAATTCCCCCGTTATAGTTACTGTAGGCAACTATAACTCACGCGACCGTAATCCTCTGCTGATGCTAATACTGTATTTAGACACTTATTTGCCCATGTCTTCTTCCATTAAATTTTAGCTATACATATATTACAAATATTTTTTTTTCATAAAGACACATATGTCATCAGCAGAGGATTGCGGTCGCGTGAGTTATAGTTGCCTACAGTAACTATAACGGGGGAATTTCATTGGTTTTTTATCAGTAAAATGTCCAGCTAACTATAACATGTGTGAAACCTATGGTTTTTTCAGTGAATTTGCAAGGTTTTTTAAATGCTAATTCCTAACTATAACGTGTGTGAAACCTATGGTTTTTTCAGTGAATTTGTACGGTTTTTTAAATGCTAAGTTACTTTACGCCATTTGTGGCGTGCGCGCCCACTTAACGCAGTTCGTTCCGTGCGCGCACGGTGCGCTTTGCGCACCGTGCGCGCACAGTGAGCACGCGGTGCGCTTCGCGCACCGCGTGCCCACGTTACGCTAGATGGGCCATGAACGCACGATGCGCTTCGCGCACCGTGCGCACATGGAGGACATATGATGAGCATCGTTGTGACAGGTAAAATATATGTTTTGTTTTGCTGTAATAAGCCGTGCACAAATGGTGCTCTTCGGGCACCATTTGCACACGGGGTGGGGAGAATGTGGATATTTTTTTTTTTTTATTATTATTTATTACCGTACGCGTACGGTAAGCGTAATCGGCGAAATTTTCGAAAAAATTAAAATTGCCTTTTTTCACTTGGGGGATCGTTGGGGACTCCCTCGACATGGCTAGGTGCTTGGGAGCTGTCTAAACAGCCCCTTTACATGTTTTTGCACTTTGTTTTTCAACCCCCTGTCAGAGTGCGAGAGAGAAAATGGCGGCCGCCGCTTCCTGGTTTCGACCGATTCGAATGTTTACTAAGATCTAACGGCCAATCAGAATCGCGCTCGCGCACGTCACCTTACGCGTACGGTAAGCGCACCGTAAGCGCACCGTAAGCTGGCTCAGATATATATATATTGATTTAAAGACTATTTTCTCAGAATCTACTGAACAGATTTACACCAAACCTACAAAAGGCACTTCCTTGACCTGAGGACTACCTTTCTGCCAAATTTCATTAAATTCTGTTCAGCCGTTCGGGCTGTAGCTCTGTCTAAAGGTCCTATGGAAAAATGCATGGGAAAAACGCGTTTTGGGACCCCCCTTTTATCTCAGCCCCCGCTTGACGAATCCCCCCGAGACTTTCAGGGTAGGAGCGGAGCTCAACGCCCCACCTATTTTGAAAATTTTGCGAGGATTCGTCGACCGGCGCCAAAGTTATTCAAAATAGAATGTTGCAGATTTCCTATGGTAAGAGGGTCCTAACTATAACTATCTACTGGCGACCGCCAGTAGATAATATATATATATATATATCAGACAAATTGTGTACAAACATTGGCCAATTGTTTTAACTGATCTAACATTGGAATTTTTGTTATCCGATCTCCCTGCCATAACATTCAGGCGGGCACCTTCAATGAGGGATGCCCTGGTTAAATCGAGTCCAGAAATAGTTACTAAAACAACTTGGCTATCCAAAGCTGGGTTTTTTGGTGTCAATCTATCTGAATATTGCACAGTTTTCAGCGATATTCCAGTCCCTTTAAAGGAGCACTACACCTGTCGGACTGAATATGTTTTATACCAGTTAGAATGCATTTGTCATCTTAAATACATTGGGAGCACCAAATTGCCAGTTTTTAACCGAATACTACAGCACTTACTTGCAATTGTAAATTCGGACCCTAATTACCCGGTTGCCCGGCACTTTAAGGCCGTACATGAAAATAGAGTTAATGATGTCCGATACTCTGTGATTGGGTCAGTCCCTCCTTCCTATCGGGGTGGCAACAGGGTGAAAAAATTAAGACAGTTGGAGTCATCTTTCATTTTAATACTTGACACTCGAATGCCAAATGGATTGAACACCATTGAGGACCTACATACCTTTTTATAATCTAGTTGATTGTATGTTCCTCCTGCCACTATGGCACAATTCTCAGGTGTTTTCTTAAAGACCTCGCTCACTGTCCTGATCAGCTGTCGCAACATATAATATGAAACATTAACCTATTTTTACCCCTGTCTGAACCTAGGTATTTTTCTTTTTTTTCTTCTTAGAAATGTCCTTTTCTTTTTAGATGAATTTTTAAAATCATTATAGTGGCACTAACATTTTGCACTGACATCATATGTTTGGTACTTGATGTATATGAAGCATTAGCACTTTAGTATTATATTTTTTATAATTGAAATTGCGACCTCTTGCACAGCACTACCATCAAGTGTGTTTTTATTGCCTATTAGGGTTTTGTCTTATACATTTATCTGCACGTTGCACTTTTTTTCTGCACTGTTTTGCACACGTGTTTAAAGAGCATTGATCTTATTCTTTTTATGGTGTAAAGCAATACTGTATTTTTTAAACATTCCGAAATATGATATTGGGTTTTAGTAATCTTTTTATGGGAGTATAGCAATGATGGTTATTCGGACGATTGTGTTCATTAATCAACTGTAATGTTCTATGTGACATGATTCATTGGGCACTTGCCCATGATTCTAGAATTCCTCATATTCTTTTACTCAACGGAAAAGGATTTTTGGTGAATAGATTCTGACAAGAATTCTCTTTTATAGGCACACTGGATAGGACTTACTTTTGAACCGTGATTACAGTGACCAATGTTGCTTTATTTAAAATCAGTGCAAGCTTATTTTCTCCTTTAAAGTCTACTTATACTCAGTGTAATTATATTTTACCAAATGGTAATTATTCTTATGTAACTCACAATCGATATACATTGCTTGGAATTTTTTCTTTCATTTTGCTCTTTTGTGAATGTGTGCACACGTATATAGTACTTTATTTCTGTCCATGTTCACTGCTTACCAATCCTGTGACCTGATTGGTCACACTAAATTTAAAAATGGTGACTCGTCACCAGCGCGACAGGTGATCAAGATCACTCTGGCGATCGAAACGCATCTGGGGTGGACATTCGTCTGCACAACTATGGTGAAGATGCATTAAAATCCATGGAGCTGTGACCCTGCGTCTTGAAGATTTTCTTTGAACTGTGTTGGTGGTCCGCAAATGTGTTGCTTTCTCTCCTTGCGACGTGGAGAGAAATAAGATTTGCTTTTTTCATATATCTATATATATATATATATATATCCACTCTCCAGAATGCTCATTCTGACTGCTGGGACCCGAGGGAGCTGGCGCACACGCCGGCGGAGCACGCCGGAAATCCAGTATTCAGCAAATATCCAATATCGTGCGCTCTCAGTCTCAAAGAATCCACAAGACAATGCGGTAAAGGGGTGTTTATTCACAACGCGTTTCAACTACAAGAGTCTTGATCACGTGAATATTGGTGCTCGTGTTACTGACTGAATAAGTACTAATGGGCTATAGATATGAACAAGGGACCACTGCATATCGTGCCTTGTGACTACGGCAGACATCTTTGAATGGTCTAAAACGTTACTGAAATACAGTGCTATACATCTAAGTCTAAATGCATTAACGAAGATGTCGCAAATATTATGGCAGATGGCATCATGGTCTCCTAATAAAATGTGAAAAGATGTAAATTGCAACATAAATACATTGTCAGAATGTTGATAATAATCTCACCAATTCCACAAATTGAATGTAATGAACATGAAAAACGGCTAGTGCCAGTATTCACAGACGTGCAATATGTCAATCCAAACAAAAACTGAGAGCGCACGATATTGGATATTTGCTGAATATATACATATATATATCTATATATATATATATATATATATATATATATATATATATATATATATATATTCATGCTCCAACTTGCCCTCAGGCACGGCAGCACTCCCCAACATCTCCTTCGGGTAAAAGCTCAAATCACACTCTGGTGCCGATTACGATCCTGGAGAAACCGGGTACGAACCGTCGGTCGGAGCGTATTCTCCGTCCGACTCGTACCCGGTTGTAAAACTTTACAAACATGCAAGTACGATTCGCACGGAAACACTATTTCCGTACGAATCGTACAAAACACCAACCGAGGAAAATAAACACACAAATTACATCCGGAAAAGCGCCGACGTGACGTCGGGACGCATGCAGCATGCGTTCCACGAACCAGGAAGTACGATTCGCACCGACGGCATCCCGCGCGGAGAATATTTTCCGGCAGCCAAAAACTGCCGGGAAATCAGGATGACGTGCACAAGGAGCACCTGTACGCGACGGACACACATGGACCCGAACCTACGTGTCATCCCGGCCCTCATAGCAGTCGACCTCCTCTACAGGTACCGCCGCAGATGCCGCAGAAGGTCAGAACAACACCCAGGGGCAAAGGGGGGGGCAGGGGCAGGACACAAAACCCCCACCCAAGTCACACAGCACACATGCCCTGGACATACCTGACCTCCAGGCCCTGGTCACTTCGAGGGGGTGGGGGCGTGTCCAGCAACGCCAGCGTCCGCCACAACGGAAGTGGGCGACGACGCGAACCGGCAACACAACAATACAGGTACGTACCGTACCCACGCCTTAAGAGCGTGGGTACGAGTCGTACCACGCCCACACCCACGTCACCCCAACAATGGCGGTACGGCCCATACCCATGTGCCAAAGGCCTGGGTACGGCCCGCACAAGCACTCCACAGCGTGAGCACGGGTACGTACGGACCGTACCCCCACCCACGTATGTATGGAGCGTACCCACACCCGCGTATGTATGGAGCGTACCCCCACCCCAACAGTGTATGTACGGACCGTACCCTCACCCGTGTATGTACGGACCGTACCCACACCCGCGTATGTATGGAGCGTACCCCCACCCCAACAGTGTATGTACGGACCGTACCCTCACCCGTGTATGAATGGAGCGTACCCACACCCGCGTATGTATGGAGCGTACCCCCACCCCAACAGTGTATGTACGGACCGTACCCTCACCCGTGTATGAATGGAGCGTACCCACACCCACGTATGTATGGAGCGTACTCCCACCCCAACAGTGTATGTACGGACCGTACCCTCACCCGTGTATGAATGGACCGTACCCACACCCGCGTATGTATGGAGCGTACCCCCACCCCAACAGTGTATGTACGGACCGTACCCTCACCCGTGTATGTACGGACCGTACCCACACCCGCGTATGTATGGAGCGTACCCCCACCCCAACAGTGTATGTACGGACCGTACCCGCACCCGTGTATGAATGGAGCGTACCCACACCCACGTATGTATGGAGCGTACCCCCACCCCAACAGTGTATGTACGGACCGTACCCTCACCCGTGTATGAATGGACCCACACCCGCATATGTATGGAGCGTACCCCCACCCCAAAAGTGTATGTACGGACCGTATCCTCACCCGTGTATGTACGGACCGTACCCACACCCGCGTATGTATGGAGCGTACCCCCACCCCAACAGTTTATGTACGGACCGTACCCGCACCCGTGTATAAATGGAGCGTACCCACACCCACGTATGTATGGAGCGTACCCCCACCCCAACAGTGTATGTACGGACCGTACCCTCACCCGTGTATGAATGGACCGTACCCACACCCGCGTATGTATGGAGCGTACCCCCACCCCAACAGTGTATGTATGGACCGTACCCTCACCCGTGTATGAATGGACCGTACCCACACCCGCGTATGTATGGAGCGTACCCCCACCCCAACAGTGTATGTACGGACCATACCCCCACCCGAGTATGAATGGACCGTACCCACACCCGCGTATGTATGGAGCGTACCCCCACCCCAACAGTGTATGTACGGACCGTACCCTCACCCGTGTATGAATGGACCGTACCCACACCCGCGTATGTATGGAGCGTACCCCCACCCCAACAGTGTATGTACGGACCATACCCCCACCCGAGTATGAATGGACCGTACCCACACCCGTGTATGTATGGAGCGTACCCCCACCCCAACAGTGTATGTACGGACCGTACCCTCACCCGTGCATGAATGGACCGTACCCACACCCGCGTATGTATGGAGCGTACCACCACCCCAACAGTGTATGTACAGACCGTACATGGCCAGACGCAGGAGGGGTGGGTGCAGAGTCCTCCCAGCAGTGCCCAGACACAGGAGGGGTGGGGGCCTATCACTCCCAGCAGTGCCCAGACATAGGAGGGGTGGGTGCCTATCACTCCCAGCAGTGCCCAGACATAGGAGGGGTGGGTGCAGAGTCCTCCCAGCAGTGGCCAGACACAGGAGGGGTGGGGGCCTATCACTCCCAGCAGTGCCCAGACACAGGAGGGGTGGGGGCCTATCACTCTCAGCAGTGCTCAGACATAGGAGGGGTGGGTGGAGAGTCCTCCCAGCAGTGCCCAGACACAAGAGGGGTGGGTGCCTATCACTCCCAGCAGTGCCCAGACATAGGAGGGGTGGGTGCAGAGTCCTCCCAGCAGTGCCCAGACATAGGAGGGGTGGGTGCAGAGTCCTCCCAGCAGTGCCCAGACACAGGAGGGGTGGGGGCCTATCACTCCCAGCAGTGCCCAGACATAGGAGGGGTGGGTGCAGAGTCCTCCCAGCAGTGCCCAGACACAGGAGGGGTGGGGGCCTATCACTACCAGCAGTGCCCAGACACAGGAGGGGTGGGGGCCTATCACTCCCAGCAGTGCCCAGACATAGGAGGGGTGGGAGCAGAGTCCTCCCAGCAGTGCCCAGACACAGGAGGGGTGTGTGCCTATCACTCCCAGCAGTGCCCAGACATAGGAGGGGTGGGTGCAGAGTCCTCCCAGCAGTGCCCAGACATAGGAGGGGTGGGGGCCTATCACTCCCAGCAGTGCCCAGACACAGGAGGGGTGGGGGCCTATCACTCCCAGCAGTGCCCATGGAACGCAAAGGGTGGAGTACCCACAGATACAATGCCCACAAATGTCAGTCAGGTGCACAAAGACCCTGCAGTACATGTACCACATGTGTGCGAGGCTGGGAGTACACACATGCATAGCGCCTAAAAGAGAACATGTCCACATGAAGTCTTGTCAACAGTCAACATACACAAGTACAGTGACCACCAAGGATGCCACAAATGATGAAGGTGGAGACATCGCACAGCATGCATGTGCAAAGTTGATGGAGTCCGTCACACCCCCAGCTGATGTAGACACAGCTCAGCACCACATAGTGGAAACACCCTGCAGGGAAGATGTCAGGTTACACAGAGGAAGGAACACACCTTGGGACGATGTCACGATGCAGTAACTGCTTACATGAACCAAGTAATTTAGCCAACAGCTTGTGATGGCACACAGATACCAGGGTCCACCCTATGACCAGCACAAGACTACATTTCCAACACACCCAACACATTATCACCACCCAAAAGCATGGAGCTGGTCCACCAACAGCAACACCAGATAAACAGTAGTGTACAAAGGAAAAAACAAATTGCTTTATTCAGCAGGATGTAAGTAATATTCATCATAAATGTCAATATGTACAAGGCCCATAGGGCAGTCCATGACTCCAATCCGGATGGGGGACACAGTGGTACGTGTGTCCCCTAGCTTGCCTGCACAGTCAGACTCCTTTGTCTTCCACGGGGGGGCGCATCATGTGGGGGGGAAGGACCAGGCACCGCAGGGACAGGAGGGGCAAGGGGAGGTGTTGTGGGTGCTGGGACGGATGACTCCAACACAGGGGGTGGGGCAGTGCCAAAGGTGGATTCGAGCACGGCGCTGCACACTACTGCCAGGTCGCTCAGCGTCTCCCCTGCACCCGAAGGAACCACAGGCCCCAAGGAGGGGGGGGTCACAGGGATGGGTCGCAGCGCTACTGGGGGGGGGTGGACAGGGGGGGGACTCAACTCCCCTGCCGGTGTCCTTCCTCCACCGCTTGCGGGGTGGTGCCACACTGGGGCTGATGGACAGACTGGGCAGGACTGACCCTGTGTCCGACTCTTGGGCAGGAGAGCTGAGGGGAGTGGATTTGGAGGGTGGTGGTCGTGAGGAATGTGGACTCCCACTCTGGCTGCGTGTCTTCCGTTTCCCCCCCGACCCAGTGGGTGTGCCTACTTCACCCTGTGTGTGCGTGCCAGGAGGTGTGCGCTTTGCCTTCCCTGCTGGTGTGGTGCCTGTGTCTGGTGGGGTGTGTGCATGCTGACGTCTGGGTGTACGTGGGACAGGCATGGGAGTGGGAAGTGTGGATGGGGCATGGGTAGGGGGTGGGACGAAGTGCTGCAGGAGACCCAGTGCTGCAGACAGTGTCGAGTCAATAGACCGCTGCAAGTTGCGTTGGTCAGCCTGCGATGCTGAAATGCCCTCCCTCCGAGTATGCCTCCATGTTGGTGAGCACTTGGCCGTGGCCATGGAGGACATTAAGCATCGCAGCCTGACCAACCTGCAACTGCCGCAGGATGTCCACAGACTCGGCATTGGCAGCAGCAGTGGATACAGGGGCAGGGGGTGCGGTGCCTGGCAGGAAGGAGACACGTGGTGACCTAGCACGCCAGGAAGGGACACGAGCAAGTGGGAGGCCGGTGATGGCAATGGAGGGGGCGGGGAGAGATGTTGTGCTGCTGTCAGCTGTTGGAGCAGCCTCCGCCCCCTCGGAGTGCTCAGCCTCGGACCCGTCAGCTTCATAATCTGTGGTGGCAGTGGACAGGTCCTCCGGCTCACTCCCCTCGGCCTCAGTTACACTCACTGTGCCAGCTAAGGTGTCACTGCTGGCACTGGTGCCCGGTCCCTCCGCACGGTCCGTGCCGGTGTCTCCATCCGTGTCCCCCGACGATGCTGTGGGCAAGGTGAATAAACAGGAATTAATCAGACACCTGTATACATATGTCACATGAGTCAAATCAACATAGGTTACAGTGCATAGCCTGAAATGAAAGATGAGTAACATCTACAATACAAGGTACATATATAGGCCCTGCAACACACAGTTGGTTCACCCACCATGCCACTGAGAAACTATGGAGAGCATGACACATTTGCAAATGACATGATATGGAATTGGACAGAGGAGCCAGGCTCTGGGGCCAATCCAGCACTGCATCTGCACCACACAGCGTTGTCGTAACTAGGGATGAGCAGGGACCATCTCCATGAACTTGAGGCACATGCTGCAAAGGTAATACTTAAAGACATGCCCAACATGAATGGGACACTGCACCTTGAGTGTATGTCCAGACAAACATCACACACTGGCCAGACCGAGCAATGAGATTTCAGGGGTCGACATGTAGGCCTTGCCCGCACCAACCACCCCCTACATGAGACAATGTGATGAGACACAGGAAGCACTTGCATCTCTTAGTCTGGGAGAAATACACATGGGCTGCCAGAAACCCATGTTGAACCCCAAATACCCCATGTGCGCCTGTACAACGATCTCATGTACAAATGGGCATCATCAGTAATTGCAACAAGACACACAGGCACTGGCCACCGTGAGTATGAACGAGGAAAATTAGGTCAGGCTGTACAGTGGACACTTGTAGAACACGTTACGTAAATATACATGGTGCCAGGGGACAATGGCACAGAGCACATCCGATGCTGTAGACACTGAGAGTGTCCACATATTGTGATGACACACATGATACCTAGCAAAGTATGCCCCAGGGGACAGTAGTGGCAACAATATTCCATGGTCCTGAATGGTAATGACTGCAACACAGGCCACCATCCCTGCACTCTGCGTATCGCACACTCATGCACATCATGTCACAGGTCACAACATAGGACATGCTTGCTGTAAGGCATTACACTTCAGAGACATACTCCTATGTCTGGACTCAGCATCAGTGCCAATTGACATGGACCCCACAAGTACTGTACTGGACAGGGCACAGGCAAGGTGCCAAAACCTGTTACACACCACCCCCACACATGATGCTGCAAGCATTGGTCACGTGGATTAACTGCCAGCCCAGATGACCTTGTGAAAGAGTGAGTACACACAGACCAGGGAACACATGGCAAGGAGGGGGAGGGCGGAAGGACAGCACCGCTATACTGTGGGTGACAGGACCTGCACCGCTAATTTAAACACTGGCAGTGTATCCATGCAACTGCGCACTTGCAAATGCTGGTGACACACAACAAACACACATGTACCTACCCCCTTCTTGCTGCTGCTTCTCCCGTAAGCGCCTGTCCATGTCTGGAAAGACCACCGCCAGCACACGCTTGTGGATGTGGGTCAGACGGCGACGCCCATGGTTCTTAGGGCCCATAGGTGAGTCCCCCAGCAGGACCCGTGCGATCCTCCGCGTCCAGCACCGGATATCCTGCCAGCGTTTTCTCACCTGGGCCAGGCGCCGCTTGCGACCATCCGTCCTCCTCACGGCATTGACGGCGTCCCTCCAGATCTGCTCCTTGGCATCGGCGCCTACCTGTGGGGTTGAAAAAGTGAGACTACATCAATACACCTGCCACATGTCACAGAGACACACATTAGATCAATTTTGCTGGTTTCAACAAGGCATAGTATGCAGCCAAAGCATTGCACCTTTGTCATAGGGACATTTTTCTCTGTGTAAGGGCAAATGCACCACGTGCCATTGAAAGTACACAGGTGGCATGAGGGGTACGACACAATAAATGATCCAGACTCACACTGTGCATCAGAAGGTACACCAGGATTATGTGCAGCACCTCAAAGCAGTCACATGCCACAGGCCACTGACGCTACCTCAGCAGAGTACACAGACACACACAGGCACAGGACATTCACCTGCCATTGCCAAATGCAGCTACAAACCTCACTCTGTACATGTGCCACTAGACGGGGGGGGCTCACAGGTGTGGGGCTGGCTCTACACGTCAGACACACAAGACTGCTCCCTGCTCGCATCAGATGGGCAGGGTATATCCATCCCTCATGCAGCTTGGGTGCTACACTCCACATATGCACCCACCCACATGACAGGGGACTTACACACACACCGATGTCCAGGGTACAAACACATCATGTGGACACTCTCAGCACAGGTACACTGAACTAACACACATCTGTGGGTACAGTCACCTGTCACACTGGGCTGACCACATAATCACATGAGGACTGTAGAGGCAACATTCCCAGGAGGATAAGACAGGCAGAATGTGGCATGCACCATGCAGTGATTGACACAGTAAACACAATGCAAGTGAGGACGGCAGACATGCACCACAGCATGCTCTGGCTGGGAGACATCATGCATTCCCCCCCCGGGACCCACTCTACAGTACAATGCATGTGTGTCACACCTGGACACAATGCCAGAAGTCCCAGTCACAAAAAAGGGACACAGTCTGTGCTAGTGGACTCTGCACTCACCTGAAACCCTGGTCGCCCATACAGCAGGGGGTGCTGTGGGAGGATCACATCCAGCAATGCCAGATTCTCCTCCAGGGTGAAAGGCTGGGCCCTCTCCACGGACCTTGACATGGTGCCAGGGAATCACGAGCAGCAGCAATGCTGTAGAAACAAAAGATGTGCAGGCAAGTGCTCTCTCATGGGACCTGGCTGCCTTATATCTGCCTTGCTGGCCTGTTTCATGCACAGGAGTACAGAGTGATTGGTCACTCACATTTGCATCCTATGTTTCCTCCAATCCCTTTAAACCTAGCACAGTCAGTGGCTTAGCTCTTTTTTTTTCTTGAGCATGATGTAAACTCCACAACCACTTTGCAACAAAGTAGATTCATTCAAACCGACTTTTGCTGGGCACCTGCTGGAAAAAAATCAAACTTTAAACTTGGTCTCCATGACAACCAGCATGCATGTAGGCCTTTATACTTGTCCCTCATGTGTCCCCTATGTAATTTGGAGATTCACACACAGGTACGGTGCGTTCCGGGGTCCTAGGGCACCCCAAATGCATAGCATCGGCCCGTACAGGCGTGTGTACGCTCCGTATCACCATGGGTACGCATATGCGAGCAAACCCATAGTGATACGGATCGTACACACGCGTGTACGCTCACTATCACTATGGGTGTGCTCGCGTATGCATACCCATAGTGGTACGGACCGTACACACGCGTGTACGCTCACTATCACTATGGGTGTGCTCACGTATGCGTACCCATAGTGATACGGACCGTACACACGCCTGTACACTCACTATCACTATGGGTGTGCTCGCGTATGCGTACCCATAGTGATATGGACCATACACACGCCTGTACGCTCACTATCACTATGGGTGTGCTCGCGTATGCGTACCCATAGTGATACGGACCGTACACACGCCTGTACGCTCACTATCACTATGGGTAGGCCTACAGCAGCACTCCCATAGTGATAGGGAACGTACACACGCCCTCAGAGCGAATGTACGGTGCCTTTCACACATAACAGTGGTGACAGGCAGCACACAGGAAGGAATAGAGCTGACATACTTGTCCATGGATGGACATCAAGGCATTGTCTGGGCAGTACTACATGTGTGGGGCACAGGTGTGAAAGGCTGTGATGTGGCACATCACTCCTGAGTTGTGAAGGCAATAGATGTATGATGAGATGTGTACAGATGTTATGTGTGACGGTGCAATATGTGCCAGACATGCCCTTAACTCCTTTGACATGTGTGCATGTTGTAAAGCACACTTGAGATGAGCGTCACTGGCATGGCACAGTCAACAACACACGCAAGTGTCCCCTGATGCCCGCTACAGGGGTTACCACACCAGACATGTGACTACCCACGGTGCACGATGTGTCTATGTCATGTATGTGTGGTGTGTTCACATTAGCTTGATGTTGGTGTTCCCTCAAAAGCATCTGCTGTTGCTGCAACCAACATGTGTCTGTGTGTAGATGGCCATGGCACACTGTTACACACACCAGGCCACATGTGGTATCAGATGTAAGGTGTGTATGTATGCATGGGACACGGAGTAGCGTAACAAGGACCTGTCTGCATCCTCTCAATGTATGTGTGGTCAGTCATGACATGTATACCTTCATGGCAAGGTGTGTGGGCTGTCCTAGTGTAATGTCATGTGACCTGTGGCTCTAGTGTTCCGCTACATGTCTCTGCAATCAACATCCTACTTCTGCTGATATGTTGATGTATGTCACTCCTGTGTTGCGTCTGGCTGTTCACTTACACTGGGACACAGCTAGTCCCATGCCATGGGATGTGGAGGTTCACAATCTCCGTGTTTAGCTGGGTCTTGGTAGGAGTGTCACCTGGCAGCCATACGTGTCCAGGGCATGTAGCACATACCTGACTCCCTATGTAGCATATGTGTATTGACAGATTAACATGTGCTCAGTACATATAAATTGTTGTTGTAGTGCACTCACTCTTCCTTGTCACTTCCAAATTACTGCAGAGCGCCGCCTCTTCCCCGACCAATTCCGGACTTGGCTGACATGCGGGAGAATGACTGTATATGCTGCTACCGCTTCCCCCAACCGTTGATTGAGGAGTTGATGGCAAGGCTGGCACCACACCTGCAACCGCTGCACAGGTATCCTACGGCACTGACACCCAAGCTGAAGGTAATGGCAGCCCTACATTTTCTTGCCACGGGTACCTTTCAATATACCATAGCTCATGCTGGTGGCATGTCCCAGAGCATGTTCAGCCGTGTGCTGCATGATTTTTTAGAGGCCATGTTGCTTCACCTGGATGAGTTCATCCATTTCCCAACTCCTGAACAGTTGACGGGTCAAGCGTGGATTCTATGCCCTGGGAGGTATGCCCCATGTCATTGGGTCCATAGATGGGACACATGTGGCTTTGGTACCACCACAGGCACAGGAGGTAGCGTACAGGAATCGCAAGCACTACCACTCCATCAATGCCCTTGTGGTGTGTCTGTCCAACATGGTGATTTCACATGTCTGTGCTCGTTTCCAGGATCAGCACACAATGCCTACATCATGAGGCGTAGCAGGGTGCCTGAAATGATGATGCAGCTGCGCAACGAACGAGCATGTGTTGTTGGTGGGTACACTCTGTCTGTCCTGTATTTTGCATAGACTTCCAGCACGACCGCTTCTCCTGTCCTACTTATGTCCATGTGGTTTCCATGTAGGGGACGCTGGCTATCCCAACATGCCATGGCTGATCACACCTCTCCGCAACCCCAGCACGCCGGCCCAGCTCCGCTACAACACCGCCCATGGCCGGACAAGGCGAGTGATAGAGAGGACATTTGGCCTCCTGAAGAGCCGATTCAGGTGCCTACACAAGACCGGCGGCGCCCTCCCATATGCCCCGGCGAAGGTCTGCAAAATCTTCATGGTCTGCTGAATGCTGCACAACATGGCAGTTGAGAAAGCTGTGCCACTCATCCTGGATCAAGATGATCAGGACCATCCACCCGTGGAGGACGAAGGGCTTGGCAATGGGGCTAGTGATGTGGAGGATGTGGTTCCGCAAGAGGACATCCGGAGTCGGCTCATACGCGACTTCTTTGCTTAGTGGTGAGTACCAGTATCTGAGTGTGCACGCATTGGTCCCCGTGTGGCATGTGTTGCCATGTGTGTGTCCATCTGCATGTATGCCACGTGAGTCAGAGGTGTGTGTGGATGTGTCACTCGAGTGATGGTGCCAGTGATGAGTGTATTTCCACAGTCATAATTGTGACCTAGCATGTCATCCTTACATGTGTCGAGTACATGCACATGCAAGTGGCTGTGCTTTTTGTGGCTGACATCTTGTGTGTCTCTCATCCCCAGGTACTTGCGCATGCCGTCTGCTGGTTTCATTGTTGTGGCACTGCTATTCCTCATGGACACGTCATCGTGTGCTGACTCAGCGTTACACGCACGGACAAGTTTGGAAGTCTCCTTAGGGTAAGGGATGCATCAGGGGTGTATTGGGTGTGGCAGTTGTTTACGATGTGTGCACACTGCCCCTGTCGATGTTTGGTTTCTCTGCAGACATGTCGCATCACCATGGGACACATTACATGTAGCTGGATACACCTGAATAGATGGTCAGACTTGTTGACAGTCATCTGTGATGGGATAGTGGATTGTGATGATGGCATCACTGTGTGTAACACTGCCCTCGGACACATACGGTTTGCATTGGCTTGACATGGTGTGGGACTTCCACATCAGAGGATCAATGGTGTATGGCAGCCTCTCCGTGAGCAGCAGGGGTTGTTTAGCTGTTACCCGACACTTGTGTGCCAGTTCCATGGCTATCACGCATTTGTGCTGCAGAAGGGGGGTGCCAGTGTTGGACCCACATGTTACTCCACATGACCTGTGTATGTGTACTCCGAGTTGCCTCTGCATTCCGGAATACATGACTAATAAAGGTGTCCCCATGCCTCCAAGGTGCCTCTTCTCAGTCAATGCTGGTGTGTTGCCACGGTGCATACGGCATGTCTGGCATGGTTTTCAGTGATAGTGGCTATGTGTCTATGTGTAGAGTAGCAAGATGCAAGCTGTTTGTGTGGGATTAGACTCTGTTTTGTGCATGATGTCCATGACTGTGTGGGTATTGTGACATGTGCCATCCCCATGCATCCAACGTTGGCCAGGCCACCATTCTCTGCATCCACCTGACTCAAGCTTGCAGGACATGGTTCTGCCACCTGTCTACACATACCTGGATGCCCCCCAGGACACTCCACATGATCCCTGACCTCTGCGCATGACTGTTGCTGTACTCAATATGTCTGTCGGCACGGTTGTGCGGCCACCCCCTCAGCTGGTTGGGCCCATCACGGGTGTGTATGGTGCTCCATGTCTGTCTTGCCTAATACATTGTGACCCATGTGTGTCCTGTGCCAGACTCAGGCCCCAGGGTATGGATGGTTGAAGTCATATGAGAACTCAGGCATGGTTAGACTTTACAAGACACATGTAAGGTAATAATGCAAAATGTAGGCATCATCTCTTTATCGTGTAACTTTTTATTTGTGTTGGGGTACGTGTTGGGGGGGGTATCACAAGAGGGGCTTTCCGGGTGTGTGGAATCCAAAGTTCACTGTGGGAGTTGGTGCCCTTGCCATTGTAAATCATCAGAGTCCATGCCACAGTCTTTGTCAACATTGGTCAGACAGTGACCAGCAAGTCCATGTGGCAGAGAATGTCTTTTGCTGATGTGCTGCTGTTGGTCCAGTGGGCCAGGTGCCAGGCCAGGTGTCCTGGAAGATGGTGCTGTTGCACCGACCCTCGCGGTCTTTTCCGTGGATGACCCGCCCTCCTGCGGGAACCCTCAGAAGCAGGCCGTGACGATGTTTGGGATGCTCCGTCGGATGTCTCCTCCTCCTCCTGATCCCTCCCTGTGGGTGGTGATGTTCTTCGCCTGGTGGCACAGGGAGGGTTGCCTATGTTGTCGGCTATCCGACGGAGTGAACGGTGAATTCCCGTGAACACCGTCACGAGCTCAGCCTGTCTGTCCTCCATCCGCCCTTGGTGTCGCAGTTGACAGGCATGTTGCTCCGCATGTTGCTGGGCCTGCTGGGTCTTGATCTCCTCGAGGGTCCCCTTCATCTCGTTGAGGGTGGACACAACCTGGCTCATGCCCGTGGTGTCCTGCCGGTATGTGTCCAGGTTGTTTCTTACATGGGAATATACCGGTTCCGCAGCCAACTGGTCAGGCTCACGCCTCCGCCGTCCTCCACTCCCACCACCCCTGCCCACTTGCACCTGGCCTGCCCTTGTGGGCACATCGGGTCTCCAGGACCCCTGAGGGGTGGCATTGGCGTTGTCGCCTGCCTCCTCCTGGGTGCCCGGTACACCGTGTCACTCCTGGTCAGCCTGGCTGCGTTGTGGTGGTGGGGCAGGGATCCTGGGTGGCTCCTGGGATGTGGCAGGAGTGGGGGTGGTGGTTGGCCCAGTTGTACCTGACGCAGGTGCTGCAGGTGGTTGGACACCAGAGGGGCCAGGTTGGTCGGGGTCGTCCACAGAGTGGTGGGAGTCGTCGCTGCCGGTGGGATCGTCATCCCGCAGAGCCGGGTCCTGTGAGTCTTCCCCCCAGTGTTGGGGGGTGATCCACGACGTTGGCCTGTGTGTGAGAGAGACAATGTTATTTTTGCTCCATGCAACATCCATGTTTTATTCGTTTCAAAGTTGGCACATTTCCTCTGGGTATTTGGATATGTCTTGCATTCCACTCACAGTGCACTTGTGCATGGGTATGTCCCTTGGCCACAGCTTTTGAGACTTTACCTATGTGTGACACAGTCTTACTTGCTGCGTCAATTGTGACTGCTGTCAGCAGTGGAGTGAGCAGGTGTGGCGAGCCATGCATTGGCGCCTTCCGTGTTGCACTGTATGTGGGCACATGGAGTTGTTCCACACACTTATATAATGCAGGTAGCTGGTGTTGTGCTCGTGCACAGGTTGACACATGGCCCAGTGTTTTGCCATGGAGAAGAGAGAGGGATTCAGGCACTGGCCACCCTTGTCTACATGCACGCAGTCCACCTGCTGATGAGCAGACATTCCCACACCCCCCAAGGCTGAATTGGTCTCCCTGTGTATCCCTTTCTCACTCCCTCTTTGTCCCCCTCTCCCTCCCTGTGTCAGCCTCCTCCCTCTGTCCGTCTCCCTGTGTCTCCCTCCCTCTCTCTCCCCCTCTCCCTCCCTCTGTGTGTCACCCTCTGTCACCTCAGCCCAGCTTCCTAGGCACACACTTTTTGCAGATCTTTGAATGGCCCTTGGCTTGTTCATGTGAGTTTGTTTCTGATCTCCAGGCACCCATTGGGTGTAGTGTCTGTGTCTGCGCTGCTGCTGAGGTGGTGTGTGCTGCCACTCTTTCACAGTGTTGGCTGTTCATTGGCTGCTGTCATGTGCAAAAAGTGCCTTCACCCCATGTCTTCATGCAAGGCGTCCGCCATTTGCAGGCAAGTCTTTCCTGTGTGGGGACACACTGTTTGTCTGGCTGTGACCTAGGCCATATGGGCAGAGGGCATTTTTGTCTGCTTCTGAGTTGCACTATGTGATTTTTGAGGCCCACACTCCCGCCATCCGGGTTACCGTGTCTTGTTTTGGTGTTTTCTGTGGCCTGTGACTTGGCATTGTCCAGCTGGGTGCATGGGGCATGGTGGCGCTAGTGGCATGTGCGTGTTTATGGAGTGTGATTAAGTCATGCGATAGCTTTGGGGTGGTTGCGTGCATGATTGTGAGTTTGGTTGTGGATGACGTTCCCCCCATGTGAGGTGAGTTGTTTGTGTACTCACCAGGCTCTCGGAGTCCTACTACTCCGTCCACTGCCACAACCGGCAGTATGGCCATCACCTTCTCCTCCCAGGGATGGTATTGTACGCGTCTGCGGGCCGGACCTCCTCCAGTGGTGTTGGCCTCTGTGTGTTCCTCGGTCCTTTTGGCTCGGACCCTCCTCCGCAGATCGTACCACCTGGCTTGGCATTCATGCCTGGTCCTTCTGGTGGACGCAACAGCATTCACAGCATCGACAATCGTCTGCCACATGGCTGTTTTTTCGGAAATGCTGGTCTGTCTGACCAATGTTCCAAAGAGGTGTGGCTCGACTCTGAGGATTTCGTAGACAAGGACCTCCAACTCTTGGCTAGTGAACTTTGGATTTTTGTTAGTGGGCATGGTGAGGGGTGTGGGTGTGGATGGTTGTGGGGGGTGTGGATGGTTGTGGGTGTGTGGGTGTGGTTGTGCAGGTGTGTGTGTGAATGTGATGCGGGGTGTTTGTGAAGGTGGGTGTGTGAAGGTGTGCAGGTGTAAGGTGTAGTGGAGGTTGTAGTATGATGCAGTTGTTTCTCTGTGTGGTCTGGCAGCAGTGGGTCTGTTGCAAAGGATCATGGTTTGTGTGTGTTGGGCCTTTTTATTGGTCCATTGGTGGGTGTGGCTGTGTTTGAACTTTGGGTGGGTGTGTTATAAGGAGTGGTTGTGTTTTGGGCCCCTGTTTGGGAGTTTGGCAGTTGCAGGTCAGTGAATGTGTTGTATTTGTGCTTGTTGGACATGTTTTGTGGCTTTGTGCGATTCGAATGGAGTTTTCTTGTGTTGTTTTGCTTTGTCCTGGTTGTTTTGGTGTGTTTTTAGCATCTGTACGGTGTGTACATCGGCCATTTGGTTGTACTTTGCTGTCCTTGTCTCTGGCTTGGTACGACTCGTACATGCGCGATGTTGGGTGAAGGTGCTGGTGTTGGGGCCTGGGGTGCGCTCCGTACTTAGACTGTTGGGGTGGGGGTACGCTCCATACATACGCGGGTAAGGGTACGGTCCGTACATACACTGTTGGGGTGGGGGTACGCTCCAATTTTACGCGGGTGTGGGTACGGTCCGTACATACACTGTTGGGGTGGGGGTATGCTCCATACATACGCGGGTGAGGGTACGGTCCATACATACACTGTTGGGGTGGGGGTACGCTCCATTCATACGCGGGTGTGGGTACGGTCAGTACATACACGGTTGGGGTGGGGGTACGCTCCATACATACGCGGGTGAGGGTACGGTCTGTACATACACTGTTGGGGTGGGGGTACGCTCCATTCATACGCGGGTGTGGGTACGGTCCGTACATACACGGTTGGGGTGGGGGTACACTCCATACATACGCGGGTGAGGGTACGGGCCGTACATACACGGTTGGGGTGGGGGTACGCTCCATACGTATGCGGGTAGGGGTACGGGTCGTACGTACACGGGTGTAGATACACGGGTGGGGGTTCAACTCGTACGTACACGGGTGTTCATACATGGGTGGGGGTTCGACTCGTACGTACACCGGTGTTCATGCACTGGTGGGGGTTCGACTCGTACGTACACGGGTGTTCATACATGGGTGGGGTTCGACTCGTACGTACACGGGTGTTCATGCACGGGTGGCGGTTCGACTCGTACGTACACAGGTGTTCATACACGGGTGGGGGTTCAACTCGTATATACGGGGGTGTTCATACACGAGTGGGGGTTCGACTCGTACGTACACGGGTGGGGGTTCGACTCGTATGTACGGGGGTGTTCATACACGGGTGGGGGTTCGACTCGTACGTAAACGGGTGTACATACACGGGTGGGGGTTCGACTCATACGTACACGGGTGTTCATGCACGGGTGGGGGTTCGACTCGTACGTACACAGGTGTTCATACACGGGTGGGGTTCGACTCGTACGTACGGGGGTGTTCATACACGGGTGGGGGTTCGACTAGTACATACACGGGTGTACATACACGGGTGGGGGTTTGACTCGTACGTACACGGGTGTTCATGCACGGGTGGGGGTTCGACTCGTACGTACACGGGTGTTCATACACGGGTGGGGTTCGACTCGTACGTACGGGGGTGTACATACACGGGTGGGGGTTCAACTCGTACATACACGGGTGTTCATACACGGGTGGGGGTTCGACTCGTACGTACACGGGTGTTCATACACGGGTAGGGGTTCGACTCGTACGTACGGGGATGTTCATACACGGTGGGGGTTCGACTCGTACATACGAGGCCTGGAGGGGGGTTGGGCGCGTACATACGGGGGCTGGGGGGGGTGTTGGGCACGTATGCGGGCACATGTCTCCATGGTTGCTATAGGAGTTCGGTGCGGACGGTGTTTTTTAAATCCGGTTGTAACATCGGACGCACGGGATGGATCGTACTTGCGCGGTCGGACTTCACTTTTCACATTTGTACGGTAAATCGTCCGGGGACGTGTCGGACACATTTTCCGACCCGAGGACGTGTGGGGAATTATTCCCAATGCGATTCGTATGGACTTTTTCCCATGCGAAGACCGGATACGAGTCGTACAGGGAATTTTTTTACAGGATCATAATCGGCACCTCTGTGTTCTTTCTGTCCTCATGTCGACAAATACTGCCTGACGCGTTTCTGGGCATCCGCCCTCATCAGAGGCATTGACAAAGAGATTGTGCATTATAGACACACCCACATTTATTTATAATTAACTGCCCGTAGATGGGCTCGCTCAGGTGAGTGAAAACGCTTTGCCTTGTGGGCCAGAAATGCGTCAGGCAGTTAATGTCGACATGAGGACAGAAAGAACACAGAGTGTGATTTGAGCTTTTACTCGAAGGCCTTGTTGGGGAGTGCTGCCACGCCTGAGGGCAAGTTGGAGCATGAATCTGTATGCGGTTGGCCCGGCCGCAGCGGCTTACACCACCCCGTGAGGACTGGGGGCCACGGGGCTTGGAATCCTCTGGGCCTCGGCTATGGACGAACAACAGGGATTTATGGCTCACTCACACTTTGGGGGCCAATTGAGGACCCTTTATGGACAGTAATAATTGTGCAACCATCAAAGAACTAATTAAGATAGGCATTACAAGGCCCACAAGGCAAAGCGTTTTCACTCACCTGAGCGAGTCCATCTATGGGCGGTTAATTATAAATAAATGTGGATGTGTCTATAATGCACAGTCTCTTTGTCGAAGCCTCTGATGAGGGCGGATGCCCAGAAACGTGTCAGGCAGTAATTGTGGACTTGAGTATAGAAAGAACACAGAGTGTGATTTGAGCTTTTACCCGAAGGAGTTGTTGGGGAGTGCTGCCGCGCCTGAGGGCAAGTTGGAGCGTGAATATATTTATATAGATATATTCACAAAAAAACTATAGGTTTCAGGGGTGTTATAGTTAGCTGGCCATTTCACTCGTACAAAACCATAGAAATTCCGCCGTTATAGTTAGTTCTGCTAACTATAACTCGCGAGCCCGCAATGCACTGCTGATGATGTCACATATTGCATCATTCATGACATGGTCAGTGACATCATTGATGACATCACTGATGAAATCTCAAATGGCATCATCCAGTGAATGTGGTTTAGTTTGAAATTTAAATATGTATTATATATATACCAATCTGTATTGAAGATTGAGTGGATATATGTCTGTCTGGATGGAGGATTTAGTAGCTGTCTGACTGTCTGTTTAAGTGAGTAATTAAAAGTGTCTCACTTAATACATGGAGTAGTAACTAAACTATGTGAATGTGTGCAGCACTGTCTACGTTGTTGTATAACATGCTGCATCAGTTGGTCACTAACTACATGAGTGTGTATATTAGTTATTGATTAGTTGGGTGAGTATTTGTATGGGACACTGAGTTTGTGTGTGGTTGGATGGGGTGTGTGTAACTCTATGCATAGATGTGTGAATGGTTGATTGACTAGGTGTATAGGTTTAAGAGTGCATGTAGAAACAGTAGTTTGGGTGACTGAGTGTATTTATTTGTGTGTTGGTGAGCAAATATATGTTTTAGTTGTACATCTTCAACAAAGTAAAAAAAATAAAAGGCATTGTATGTGAGAGTTGTTGTATATAAATAAGTATGTCAGTGATTGTGAGAGTATCTATATGAATGAGTGTATAATTTTAATGGTGCTTTTTTGGCATATTAACTATGAGTTACTATGTGTTTGAATAAATTAGGTGTTGTTGGATAATTGTGTAAGTGAGTAAATGTAAGTCTGATTAACTTTTTTCATGAGTGAGTAGGATGACTGCATAACCGACTACGATGACTGCTGATGTGTCAATGTCTATATATGTGTATAAGTGCATTTGACAGTGTTCTAATAATTAGTGACTGCATGTATAAATGATTCTGTTGTTGAATGGGTAGTTGTGTGTGTAGACGTAGGAATCAGTGAGTGGGTATTTAGTAATTGGTATTGGAGTGTCAATGGTTTCAAATATGGTACTCTGTATTTTACAGTGAGTGATGAAAGGTTATACTAGTGTATGATGAGGTGTATCAGATTGTCACGTGGATGATGTAATCAGTGATGTCATTTGTGATGTCATCTATAATGTCACTGACCATGTCATGAATGATGCAATATGTGACATCATCAGCAGTGCATTGTGGGCACGCGAGTTATAGTTAGCAGAACTAACTATAACGGAGGAATTTCTATGGTTTTGTACGAGTGAAACGGCCAGCTAACTATAACACCCCTGAAACCTATGTTTTTTTCTGTGAATTTCTAAGGTTTTTTAAATGCTTATTTCTAACTATAACGTCTCTGAAACCTATGGTTTTTTCAGTGAATTTCAAAGTTTTTTTAAATGCTAATTTCTAACTATAACGTCTCTGAAATCTATGTTTTTTTTCAGTGAATTTCAAAGGTTTTTTAAATGCTAATTTTTAAGTGCGATAGTAGTTATACCTATTTTTTTGTACTGATTTTCTACAGTTTTTTAACTGTTTATTTATTAATATTTTATTCATTTAATAACATATATTTTTCTGAAAATTGAAAAAATAAAATTAAAAAAAATTAAAACTGAAATATTGATTAATGTTCTTTTAATTTTTTATTTTAATATATATTATTTTCTTATAAACAAAAAAATCCAATTTTTTACGGAGTCGCACACTCAAAGCGTACACATCACGTTGGGTGCGTGCATTCTAGCTGCATTTTAGAAAAGTCATGAAGGATCCGCGTATGGTGTGCGACGGCTGCATGTTTTTCAGTTACATCATATACATATAATATCATGTGATGTGCGTGATTGGTATGCAACCAGTCCGTGACTCCTGCTCCAGCGCATTCGCGACACATGCGCATTACGGTACGAGATGTTTGTGCGGTTGCGGGTCCCGCATGACGTCATATACGTGCTGGGGCACGCTGGGTGCGGGACTCCCGCAAAAAAAATTATGTTTCAAAATGATATGTATGTGTCTTTAATATACATATTAGGACAATGGATTATGTAAAATATTCATAAAATATTATATTTGTACTTATAATAAACTTATATTATTTTAAAATATATTTTCGCGAAGTCGGGTATGTGCATCGTGAGTGCAGAACACCAGGTCAGCAGAGCTGCTGTACAGCCAGAGAACCAGGTCAGCAGAGCTGCTCTAGAGCCTAAGAACTAGGTCAGCAGAGCTGCTCTAGAGCCAGAGAACCAGGTCAGCAGAGCTGCTGTAGAACCAGAGAAATCAGGTCAGCAGAGCTCTAGAGCCAGAGAACTAAGTCAGCAGAGCTGCTTTAGAGCCATAGAACCAGGTCAGCAGAGCTGCTTTAGAGCCAGAGAACCAGGTCAGCAGAGCTGCTCTAGAGCCTAAGAACCAGGTCAGCAGAGCTGATCTAGAGCTAGAGAACCAGGTCAGCAGAGCTGCTGTAGAGCCAGAGAAACCAGGTCAGTAGAGTTGCTTTAGAGGGAGAGAACCAGGTCAGCAGAGCTGCTCTAGAGGTAGAGAACCAGGTCAGCAGAGCTTCTCTAGAGCCAGAGAACCATGTCAGCAGAGCTGCTTTAGAGCCATAGAACCGGGTCAGCAGAGCTGCTTTAGAGCCAGAGAACCAGGTCAGCAGAGCTGTTGTAGAGCCAGAGAACCAGGTAAGCAGACCTGCTGTAGAGCCAGAGAGAACCAGGTCAGCAGAGCTGCTTTAGAGCCAGAGAACCAGGTCAGCAGAGCTGTTCTAGCTGACACTGACTGACTGACACTGACTGACTGACACTGAATGATTGACACTGACTACTCTCTACTACTCAATCAACTACTCTCTACTACTCTCTACCACTCACTCTCTACTACCCTACTACTCACTCTCTACTACTCTCTCTCTACTACTCACTCTATACTACTTGCTCTCCACTACTCACTCTCCACTACTCACTCTCTACTACTCGCTCTCTACTACTCACTCTCTACTACTCTACTACTCTCTACTACTCTCTCTACTACTCACTCTCTACTACTCACTCTCTACTACTCTCTACTACTCTCTCTACTACTCACTCTCTACTATTCTCTACTACTCACTCTACTACTCTCTCCTACTCTCTACCCCTCACTCTCTACTACTCTACTACTCACTCTCTACTACTCACTCTACTACTCTCTACTACTCTCTCCTACTCACTCTGTACTACTCACTCTCTACTACTCACTCTCTACTACTCTCTGCTGCTCACTCTCCACTACTCACTCTCTACTACTCGCTCTCAACTACTCTCTACTACTCACTCTACTACTCACACTCTACTACTCTCTATTACTCTCTCTACTTCTCACTCTCTACTACTCTCTACTACTCACTCTCTACTACACACTCTCTACTACTTGCTCTCTACTACTCGCTCTCTACTACTCTCTAGTACTCACTCTCTACTACTCTCTACTACTCACTCTCTACTACTCACTCTCTACTACTCTAATACTCCCTACTACTCTCTCTCTACTACTCACTCTCTACTACTCTCTCTCTACTACTCACTCTCTACTACTCTACTACTCACTCTACTACTCACTCTCTACTATTCTCTACTACTCACACTCTACTACTCTCTCTCTACTACTCTCTACTGCTCACTCTACTACTCACTCTCTACTACTCTCTAATACTCTCTCTCTGCTACTCACTCTCTACTACTCTCTACTACTTACTCTCTACTACTCACTCTCTACTATTCACTACTACTCACTCTCTAGTACTCTCTACTACTCACTCTACTCCACACTCTCTACTACTCTTTACTACTCACTCTCTACTACTCTCTACTACTCACTCTCTACTAATCTCTACTACTCTTTACAACTCACTCTCGACTACTCACTCTTCTACTCACTCTCTACTACTTTCTCTCTGCTACTCACTCTCTACTACTCTCTACTACTCACTCTACTACTCTCTACCACTCACTCTCTACTACTCTACTACTAACTCTCTACTACTCTCTACTATTCTCTCTCTACTACTCTCTCTCTACTACTCACTCTCTACTACTCACTCTCTACTACTCACTTGCTACTACTCTCTACTACTCATTTCTCATTTCAAATTCTTTATTCGGCATCTAAAAAACACCATAAAAGCACATGACAATAAAAGATGAAAACTTTCATTAAAATCTATGCTGATATACATCAAATACAGTACTAATTTTTGATTCAACAAACCCCTCTTGTTTTCCTTATTGTTAAGGCCATCTTCAAGAAATTCACCACACAAAACAGAGTCCGGGAGTCATTTACCATTTGTAGGTGTAGCAAGGCGACCCTGGCCTGCTTAAATTTAGCCTGTTTTAAAATACCAAATAAAAATCGACGTCTCGGGACTGAATAAAATGGGCATAACAATACAAAATGAGGGGTGTCCTGAGGAGATCGTAGATTGCAGCCACAGGGACCCTTCTACTCTCTACTACTCACTCTCTACTACTCACTCTCTACTACTCTCTCTCTACTACTCTCTACTACTACTCTCTACTATTCAATCTCTACTACTCACTCTCTACTACTCTCTACTACTCAATCTACTACTCTCTACTACTCTCTACCTCTCACTCTCTACTACTCTACTACTCACTCTCTACTACTTTCTCTCTACTTCTCACTCTCTACTACTCACTCTACTACTCCCTAATACTCACTCTCTACTACTCTCTCTCTCTACTACTCACTCTCTACTACTCACTCTGTACTACTTGCTGTCTACTACTCACTCTCCACTACTCACTCTCTAGTACTCGCTCTCTACTACTCACTCTCTACTACTCTACTACTCTCTACTAATCTCTCTACTACTCACTCTCTACTACTCACTCTCTACTACTCTACTACTCTCTACTACTCTCTCTACTACTCACTCTCTACTATTCTCCACTACTCACTCTACTACTCTCTCCTACTCTCTACCCGTCACTCTCTACTACTCTACTACTCACTCTCTACTACTCTCTCTACTACTCACTCTCTACTACTCACTCTACTACTCTCTACTACTCACTCGCTACTACTCACTCTCTACTACTCGCTCTCAAATACTCTCTACTACTCACTCTACTACTCACTCTCTACTACTCTACTACTCTCTCTTACTCTCTCTACTTCTCACTCTCTACTACTCTATACTACTCACTCTCTACTACTCACTCTTTACTAATCTATACTACTCTTTATTACTCACTCTCTACTACTCTACTACTCACTCTCCTACTCACTCTCTACTACTCTCTACTGCTCACTCTCTACTACTCTCTACTACTCACTCTACTACTCACTCTCTACTACTCTCTCTCTCTGCTACTCACTCTCTACTACTCTCTACTACTCACTCTACTACTCTCTACCACTCACTCTCTACTACTCACTCGCTACTACTCTCTACTACTCACTCTCTACTACTCACTCTCTACTACTCTCTCTCTACTACTATCTACTACTACTCTCTACTGTTCACTCTCTACTACTCACTCTCTACTACTCACTCTACTACTCTCTACCACTCACTCTCTACTACTCACTCGCTACTACTCTCTACTACTCACTCTCTACTACTCACTCTCTACTACTCTCTCTCTACTACTCTCTACTACTACTCTCTACTATTCAATCTCTACTACTCACTCTCTACTACTCTCTACTACTCAATCTACTACTCTCTACTACTCTCTACCTCTCACTCTCTACTACTCTACTACTCACTCTCTACTACTTTCTCTCTACTTCTCACTCTCTACTACTCACTCTACTACTCCCTAATACTCACTCTCTACTACTCTCTCTCTCTACTACTCACTCTCTACTACTCACTCTGTACTACTTGCTGTCTACTACTCACTCTCCACTACTCACTCTCTAGTACTCGCTCTCTACTACTCACTCTCTACTACTCTACTACTCTCTACTAATCTCTCTACTACTCACTCTCTACTACTCACTCTCTACTACTCTACTACTCTCTACTACTCTCTCTACTACTCACTCTCTACTATTCTCCACTACTCACTCTACTACTCTCTCCTACTCTCTACCCGTCACTCTCTACTACTCACTCTCTACTACTCTCTCTACTACTCACTCTCTACTACTCACTCTACTACTCTCTACTACTCACTCGCTACTACTCACTCTCTACTACTCGCTCTCAAATACTCTCTACTACTCACTCTACTACTCACTCTCTACTACTCTACTACTCTCTCTTACTCTCTCTACTTCTCACTCTCTACTACTCACTCTCTACTACTCACTCTTTACTAATCTATACTACTCTTTATTACTCACTCTCTACTACTCTACTACTCACTCTCCTACTCACTCTCTACTACTCTCTACTGCTCACTCTCTACTACTCTCTACTACTCACTCTACTACTCACTCTCTACTACTCTCTCTCTCTGCTACTCACTCTCTACTACTCTCTACTACTCACTCTACTACTCTCTACCACTCACTCTCTACTACTCACTCGCTACTACTCTCTACTACTCACTCTCTACTACTCACTCTCTACTACTCTCTCTCTACTACTATCTACTACTACTCTCTACTGTTCACTCTCTACTACTCACTCTCTACTACTCAATCTACTACTCTCTACCACTCACTCGCTACTACTCTACTACTCACTCTCTACTACTTTCTCTCTACTACTCACTCTCTACTACTCACTCTACTATTCTCTATAACTCACTCTCTACTACTCTCTCTCTCTACTACTCACTCTCTACTACTCACTCTCTACAACTCACTCTCTACTACTTGCTCTCTACTACTCACTCTCTACTACTCACTCTTTACTACTCGTTCTCTACTACTCACTCTCTAGTACTCTACTACTCTCTACTACTCTCTCTACTACTCACTCTCTACTACTCACTCTCTACTACTCTACTACTCTCTACTACTCTCTCTACTACACACTCTCTACTATTCTCTACTACTCACTCTACTACTCTCTCCTACTCTCTACCCGTCACTCTCTACTACTCACACTCTACTACTCTCTCTCTCTACTACTCACTCTCTACTACTCACTCTACTACTCTCTACTACTCACTCGCTACTACTCACTCTCTACTACTCGCTCTCAAATACTCTCTACTACTCACTCTACTACTCACTCTCTACTACTCTACTATTCTCTCTTACTCTCTCTACTTCTCACTCTCTACTACTCTATACTACTCACTCTCTACTACTCACTCTTTACTAATCTATACTACTCTTTATTACTCACTCTCTACTACTCTACTACTCACTCTCCTACTCACTCTCTACTACTCTCTACTGCTCACTCTCTACTACTCTCTACTACTCACTCTACTACTCACTCTCTACTACTCTCTCTCTGCTACTCACTCTCTACTATGCTCTACTACTCACTCTACTACTCTCTACCACTCACTCTACTACTCTCTACCACTCACTCTCTACTACTCACTCGCTGCTACTCTCTACTACTCACTCTCTACTACTCACTCTCTACTACTCTCTCTCTACTACTACTCTCTACTATTCACTCTCTACTACTCACTCTCTACTACTCAATCTACTACTCTCTACTACTCTCTACCACTCACTCGCTACTACTCTACTACTCACTCTCTACTACTTTCTCTTTACTACTCACTCTCTACTACTCACTCTACTACTCTCTACTACTCACTCTCTACTACTCTCTCTCTCTACTACTCACTCTCTACTACTCACTCTCTACAACTCACTCTCTACTACTTGCTCTCTACTACTCACCCTCCACTACTCAATCTTTACTACTCGTTCTCTACTACCAACTCTCTAGTACTCTACTACTCTCTACTACTCTCTCTACTACTCACTCTCTACTACTCACTCTCTACTACTCTACTACTCTCTACTACTCTCTCTACTACTCACTCTCTACTATTCTCTACTACTCACTCTACTACTCTCTCCTACTCTCTACCCCTCACTCTCTACTACTCACTCTCTACTACTCTCTCTCTATACTACTCACTCTCTACTACTCACTCTACTACTCTCTACTACTCACTCGCTACTACTCTCTACTACTCACTCTGTACTACTCACTCTGTACTACTCACTCTCTACTACTCTCTACTGCTCACTACTCTCTACTACTCTCTACTGCTCACTCCCCACTACTCTCTACTACTCGCTCTCAACTACTCTCTACTACTCACTCTACTACTCACTCTCTATTACTCTACTACTATCTCTTACTCTTTCTACTTCTCACTCTACTATTCTCTACTACTCACTCCCTACTACACACTCTCTACTACTCACTCTACTACTCACTCTCTACTACTCTCTACTACTCACTCTCTACTACTCCACTACTCTCTGCTACTCACTCTCTACTACTCACTCTCTACTACTCACTCTCTACTACTCACTCTCTACTACTCTCTACTACTAACTCTCTACTACTCTCTCTCTACTACTCCCTACTACTCACTCTCTGCTACTCACTCTCTACTACTCACTACTACTTACTCTCTACTACTAACTCTCTACTACTCACTCTCTACTACTCTCTACTACTCTCTGCTACTCTCTACTACTCACTTTACTACACACACTCTACTACTCTTTACTACTCACTCTCTACTACTCACTCTCTAATACTCTCTACTACTCACTCTCTACTACTCACTCTCTACTACTCTCTACTACTCTTTACTACACACTCTCTACTACTCTACTACTCACTCTCCTACTCACTCTCTACTACTCTCTACTACTCACTCTCTACTACTCTCTCTACTACTCTCTACTACTCACTCTACTACTCATTCTCTACTACTCTCTACTACTCTCTCTCTGCTACTCACTCTCTACTACTCTCTATTATTCACTCTCTACTACGCACTCTCTACTACTCACTCTCTACTACTCTCCACTACTCTCTACTACTCACTCTCTACTACTCACTCTCTAATACTCACTCTCTACTACTCACACTGTACTACTCTCTACTACTCACTCTCTGCTACTCTCTCTACTACTCTCTACTACTCTTTACTACTCTCTACTACTCACTCTCTATTCTCTATTACTCGCTCTCTACTCTATACCTCTCTCTCTACTACTCTCTACCTCTACCTCTCTACCTCTACACCTCTACCTCTACACCTCTACCTCTCTACCTCTCTCTACCTCTCTCTACACACACACATATGCACATATATATATGCATATATATGCATATGCATTTATATATGTATATGTATATATATATATATATATATATATTATCTACTGGCAGTCGCCAGTAGATAGTTATAGTTACAACCTAGTTTCCATAGGAAATCCCAAAATTCTATTTTGAATAACTTTGGCACCGGATGACGAATCCTCGCGAAATTTTCAAAACTAATGGGGTGCTCCGCTCAGCTCCTACTCTGAAAGTCTCGGGGTGATTCGTCAAGCGGGGGCCGAGAAAAAGGGGGGGTCCCAAAACACGTTTTCCTCATGCATTTTTCCATAGGACCTTTAGTCGCAGCTACAGCCCGAACGGCTGAACAGAATTGCGTGAAATTTGGCAGAGAGGTAGCCATAAGGTCAAGGAAGTGCCTTTTGCTGGTATATATCTGTTCAGTATTTCCTGAGAAAATAGCATTTAAAATCATATCAATATCTATACGCGCGCACCGTGCGCGCACTGTGCTCGCACCCTGCCATGCTTGAGCGCAATTCTGATTGGTTGTTAGATGTCAATAAACATTCGAATCGGTCGTAACCAGGAAGTATTGGCCGCCATTTTGTCTCTCGCAGTCTGAGGGGGTGAAAAAAAAAGGTGGAGAACGTGAAAAGGGGGCAGAGTGGACAGTTCCTGACCCCCTAGCCTTGGTCAGGGGGTCACAGAAGGACCCCAAGGGAGAAAAACATTTTTTAATTTTTTTAAAAAATCGCGAGGTGCGCGCACCGCGCGCGCACGGCACGCACTGCGAACCGTGGGAGCGCGCGCACACCTCGCAATTTAAAAAAAAAAAGAATAATTCACGGTGCACGCACAGTGAAAAACCTGAAAAAAAATAAAATTAATAAATACATAACTTAGCATTTAAAAAACCGTACAAATTCACTGAAAAAACCATAGGTTTCACACACGTTATAGTCACGAATTAGCATTTAAAAAACCTTGCAAATTCACTTAAAAAACCATAGGTTTCACACATGTTATAGTTAGCTGGACATTTCACTCGTAAAAAACCAATGAAATTCCCCCGTTATAGTTAGTGCAGGCAACTATAACTCACGCGACCGCAATCCTCTGCTGATGACGTCAGATATTACATCACTGATGACATATGTGTCTTTATGAAAAATAAATATTTGTAATATATGTATAGCTAAAGATTAATGGAAGAAGACATGGGTAAATAAGTGTCTAAATACAGTGATGTAATATCTGACGTCATCAGCAGAGGATTGCGGTCGCGTGAGTTATAGTTGCCCGCACTAACTATAACGGGGGAATTTCATTGGTTTTTTACGAGTGAAATGTCCAGCTAACTATAACATGTGTGAAACCTATGGTTTTTTAAGTGAATATATATAAACATATATATATATATATATATATAATCTGCATATCTATATAAATATAACTGCATGCATACATATACATATACATATATGCATACATATGCATGTTATGTACATGAAAGTTTGAAAAACACTAATACAAGCAAAGCTAAAAAGCCACCAAATTACACACAGAATTGCTTTAACTTAAACGAGGGCGAGACCTATTGCATTTTTAATGCTTGTTTACTTTGGTTCCATAAAGAAGGCATTCAGATGTGTCACACATTTGCCATAAATTCTGAATGGTAGCACTCTAGTTCCTCATTAAATCACTGTAGTAAAGCTACTGCTCACCAGGGAAGTCTGCTGCTGGTAATCAAAGTACATGTTTCAGTCTGCATGTCATAATTTTTTAATACAATAGAAGAGGATTTGAGAAGTCAAAATGTGCCCCAATTTTTCTTTCTGCAGCACTAATTATAATTTCTATGGCAAAATGAACCCCCTCATTTTGTTCCTTTGCAAATTAAATGTTTTAAGTGTTACCACTTTATTCCAATCAAGATGGCTTCAGGTGTGCCATACTTTTGTCATAAGTAAGACTGTTAGCGCTCTAGTTGTTCTTTAGAACACTCAGGGATATTCTGTCATTGGGCTATACTTGGGCTACATCTGGGTGATATTTGTGCTACATTTGGGCTCTTTTGTCTGTGGTGGCCCTCTTTTGAGACTTATTTGTTATGAAGTTTCCTAATTTCCTCATTTACTACAGTCTCCTCAGTAGGAAATACTTTCAAGTTTTTTACTTTGATTCCATCAAGAAGGCATTCAGATGTGTCACACATTTGCCATAAATTCGGAATGTTAGCACTCTAGTTGCTTATTAGATCACTGTAGTAAAGCTACTGCTCACCAGGGAAGTCTGCTGCTGGTATTGAAAGTGCATGTTTCAGTCTGCATGTCAGAATTATTTTAATGAAATAGAAGAGGATTTGAGAAGTCACTCAAAATGTGCCCTAATATTTCTTTCTGCAGCACTAATCATACTTTCTATGGCAAAATTAACCCCCTCATTTTGTTCCTTTTTAAATGAAATATTTTAAGAGTTACCACTTTATTCCAATCAAGATGGCTTCAGGTGTGCCATACGTTTATCATAAGTTGGACTGTTAGCGCTCTAGTTATTCTTTGGAACACTCTGGGAAGCTGCAGTAGAACACAAAGGAATCAACTGACAGTCTCTGCCCTTGTTGGATGTACATGTTTTACTGTGAATGGTACATGTTTTACTGTGAATGTCAGACTTCATTCTCACATGACTGAGAAATATAATGTGAATTTACAGAAAATATGCTCTCAGTTTAGCTTATATATCACCTTCCAAACCTCTGTGGGAAAAGCATGAGAAAATAGTTTTCTCTCAAACATGATTCATGATATCCCAGCAAAAGGCTTTTTCACAGGGTAAAATCACCTTAGAACATACCACAATTCCTAAAATGAGTATGGTACCATCAACAAATGATTTATAATATAACTAAAGTCTTAAAACCTTCTATTAACTGCAATGCTTTTTAATGAGGTGCTATCATGTATATTGGTCCCAAGATGGCTGCCAACACTTCTTGGATGAAGTGCTGACAGCCAATCAGATCTCACGATGAGATGTGTGGTTAGGCCCCGCCCAGATATATCTGTGATTTTACTTTTGATTTTCTCAGGAACTACTGAACGGATTTACACCATTTAAGCAAAAGGCACAACTCTGAACCAAGGTCTACCTTTCTGCCAAATTTGGTGTAATTCCGTTGAGCAGTTCGGGCTGTAGCTGCGGCTAAAAGTCCTATTGGAAATTGCATGGGGAAAACACGTTTTTGGAACCCCCTTTTTTCTCAGCCCCCGCTACACAAATCATCCCCAGACTTTCAGGATAGGAGCGGACCAGAGCTGGCCAAATGTTTTGAAAATTTCGCGAAGATTCGTCAACGGGTGCCAAAGTTATTCCAAATAAAATGTTGCGAATTTCCTATGAAAAATAGGTCCTAACTATAACTACCTACTGGCGACCACCAGTAGGTAATATATATATATGAACAAGGCTCTTGGGGAGCCGAAACGTTATGGCGACAATTCTGCGAACAAGCGAATAAATTTGCACTAAGGAATCTGGTCCGTGTCTGTGATCTCTTGGTTTGAGGCTACAACGATTCAGCCACTCCTGGGGAGCATTACTTGTTGGATATATATATAGATATACACATATATATATATATATATATATATATATATATATATATATATATATATATATACACAAAATATCCGCTTCTCACCTCCACTTTTGGGAAAAAACTAACACAAACCCAGAACAGTGCTTTTTTGATTTATTGACGTGAGCAGTCTGCTACGCGTTTCAATCTCTGCCTCAGCATCCGATCTAAACTCGGCACTGGAAAGTGAATCCAATAATGAACAAGCAAGAACCAGTTCGGATTTGAGGTTAATCAAAATATCATTGGCTCAAGAATTCGACTGCCTCCGCCAAGACCGGAGACAAACACTGCACCTTCGTGTCCAAAGGAAGCAAAACGACAAAAAAACAATCCAAAACGCCGAGAAAGACGGCGGTGCTGCAAAAGGCGGAAGACAGCCAAGCAACAAAAAACCAACGAATGCGAGATGGAAACGCAACTAAATGAATGTAGCGTTACCACAGAATCTAACACAGTAATAAACCTAACTGACATCAATTTAAACTTGGCTGAAAACCAAATCTTGGCACTGGGTTTATCGTATAGTGCCGAAAGTAATTTTAATCATGCAGGAACATGTATGGATGTTTTCAGATTCATACGCAAACTGAAATTGCGTAAATACCATCTATTGCAGTTAAAGCATAATAAGGAACCTCCAATACATGCGACAACTAGCACTTTGAGTCCAATATTGCTGGTTGCAAGGGACGTTGATCTTTTGCTAGATTTCCATCAACCACAGGTCGAACAGAATAATGGTGAAAGCATAAATGAACTAGAAAAAATCAGTGATTCCATACGTACACCATTTAAACCCAAATCAACTTTTCAACCAGTAATGCTACATGACAATTTGGACATTTTCCATGACCAAGTAACAGCAGAATTAAAGAAACTTTATAAAACCACTGCTTGTGCCCAACGTAACATCAGCCGGAAAAATACCTCCTATATACAATTAATGAAGAAACTGCAAGGTAGGGACAATGTCATCATACGGCAATCAAATAAAGGAGGCAACGTGGCTTTATAGCCGAGGGAAATATATATGGAGGAAGCCATGGACCAGCTAAATGATAAAGACTGTTACAAGAGGAGCAATATGCAATGTGTTAGGCAGGCACAAAACAACTACCATGCCAAACTCTTAGCTTGGAAGAGTGGAGGTCTTTTAAGCGTGGATGAGTTTACATTTTTGAAAACGAATACCAAGTAATTCCAGCTATATACTTCATTCTTCAGATACATAAGAGTATGGTTAAGCCACCTGGTAGACCCATTATTTATGCGTGTAACAGTCTGATGGAAAATACCTCTAAATATGTTGACTATTTTTACAAACTTTTGTGCAAACTTTGCCATCATATTTGCAAGACACAAGTGTTTTTTTAAGGAAGATAAGGAATATGACCTGGGATGCTGAATGCATTTTAATTACTCTAAATGTCACATCACTGTATACAAGCATAAGACATCAAGATGGGATCAAAGCCATCGAACATTATTTGAATGAGAGACCAATGGGCTTGTATATACATAATAAGATGTTGGTTAATATAATAGTGACATGTTTGGATAACAACTTTTTCCTGTTTCATAACCAGGTATATCAACAGACCAGAGGTGTGGCGATGGGGACTTGCTTCTCTCCTAGTTATGCCTGCCTGCATATGGGCCTATGGGAGGAGCAAATCCTCAACAACATTTATGCTGGCATCATGAAGAAACACATTTGTCATTGGTACAGGTATATTGATTACCTGTTCTTGATTTGGAGGGGCCCTGAACATCTGGAACTCCATTTCATAGAGCAGATTAATTCCAATAGCCTTAACCTGCATTTCACTGCATCTATGAGTAGAGAAAGAATTTGCTTTCTTGATGTTGAGGTTTTTATCATCGATGGTAAAGTTGAATCCAGAATGCACAGAAAACCAACGGCTGGGAATACAATATTACATGCTATCAGCCATCATCCCAGACAGCTGATCCAATCCATACCATATGGAGAGATGCTGTGCATTTACACATTTGCAGCACCCCACATGAGTGCTATTTGGCCCAACCGAAGAGTAGGGACAGGTTCCTTGCTATGGGCTATTCCACCAAGATCATAGACAATGCCATTGATAAGACCAATGACATTGAGAGGGTGGACACTCTGACCTAAAGTCTAAAACACATGACAATGGTGCTAGATCCAGTGATCCAATGACGCAAATGATTTTAACATACAATACACAGCACCAACGTATTCGTAAAATAATAAGCCAGAACTGGGTGTTGGTGCATAATGATCCGATATTAAGGGAACAGATATCCAAAACACCTGATGTAACATTCAGAAACGCACGATCAATGACCAACATGATGGTTAGAAGTAGTCCAGAGACGGTGACAGGTAAAACCTGGTTATCCTCCCGTAAGGGTTTTGTGAAATCTACCTCATGTAAGGCATGCAAACTTGCTACTAGCAGAACATCATATGCTAGCCCTTTTAAAACAGATGCAGTGCCTATAACAAAACTACTTACAAGCAAGACAGAGTACGCTATTTATGTGCTGGAGTGTCCCTGTGGCCTGCGATATGTGGCAATTACCAAGTTGCAGGTCCACAAGAGGATACTCCAGCACATTAGGGCAATCAAAAACTGTGATCCCTCGTACCCAGTCGCAAGACATTTCAAGGACACACATAATTGAAATCCAGAAATATTATGTGGTAGACACCGTATTGCCATTAAGGAGAGGTGTTAAAATTGTGAGGCCCGCTTACGTCTATTAGAAACTAGGTATATCCTAGAACTTGATACAAAGACACCATCTGACATGAATTCCAGTGAGGATTTCAATACCTGCCTGTAATATACTGGAGATCTTTTGTTTGCTCTATCTGCACATATATAAGACAATTTGACAAGCAATTTCATTTGCTTTCATGTTTCCTAATTTTTTAGTCATCTAAATATTCAGCACTTTTGCACTTTCACTAACTTGGGTGGCATTGTTATGGCTACACGATCAGCACTAGCACTTTGATAAAATGATAGAAGAACTGAGTCGATACCCACATAAGGCTGTATTAGTTTGCAATGTCATGGTATAGATACATAATATTATAACTTCAAAAAGGCAACATCACGCAGAACTTATCTCAAATCTTATTATAAGATTAAGTTGTGAATTGTTTACAGTTGGTATCAACAAATTAGATGTTATTAACTGTTTTTACTTTCCTGCTTCATGTTTTACCTGGCTACCTTAAAAATACGCTTTATATTGGGGTTTTTAGATGTAGTATTTGGCAAAACCTTTTTTAACATATTGAAATGTTTTTAAGGATTTTTTTATTATTTATGCCATTATATGTGTATCTATTTGTAATTATTGAACTGTTGCTGCTATTGATAGTATTACGACCGTGAAATAACTCTTCTATGTCCATGCAACATGTGACTTGTCACGAGTGAATGCACAAGCACTTTAATTAAGGAGAGGCACTTCGCATGCGTGTTATGTGAACAAGACCTCTGGAAGGTCGAAACGCTTTGTGGCGGAGGTGCTGGGCGTACCAATAAAATTCTGAACACCGAATTGTGGGTCCGTTTTCGTCATTTTCTCATAAGTGGATTGTGTATGGCAAATTCTTTGGATTCAGTGCGATTACAAACTCCTGCGCCTGGACCTCGGTGCCTCGCCAGATGCAGAAGATGTCATCAATGTACCTGATCCAGTGTAAACGCACTGCATGTCAATTCATTGAATTTGCAGTTCACTAGTGAAACGAGCACCAATGCCATTGAATTCCTTGATCTCAAACTTGAGATCACTGAAAAAAAAATAACAAGCAATCTGTTCAGGAAAAGCACGGTAAGCAACAGCCTGTTACATGGGAACAGCTATCATCCCATAAACCTTATCCGCAGTATCGCTTTTGGTGGGTTACTAAGGGCTAGAAGAAATTGCAGCACAGATGAAAGTTACACCAAAGAAAAAAGCATTATAACTAAGAGATTCTTAGCATGAGGGTACAGCCATTTCAAAAGTAGATAAACTTATACGTAGTGATCTACTTATTCCCAAAACCAAAAAGATAAACGAAACAAAACCTATTAGATTCATTACTTACTACCACAGCCAAGCATGGGAAGTAAGGAAAGGTCTTAAGAAATGTTGGGAAGTCTTGAAAACTGATGACGATCTAAAGGAGTACATAGGAGAATATCCTTCCATGACATTCAGAAAAGCCAAATCCTTAAGGGACGCCCTGAGTAAAAGTAGGGTCAATCAGGCTAAAAAACAGACTGACATCCAGGGTTTCTTTACCTGTAACCAATGTAAAGCCTGCAAATTCAGCAATAGCTGTAAATCGATTAAGATTTGTAATGAGAAACCACCACATAAAATCAGGAAACATCTGACATGCAACACTGAGTTTCTTGTATATGCATTGAAATGTCTGAGTGATAGATTTTACATAGGGAGCACGATCCACAAGGCTAAAAAGAGGGTATTGGAAGATCTATGTGCTATAAAAAGAAATTACAAGCAATACCCTGTCATTTCAGCACATGCCACAACCAGAACGCGAATCTGCTCAAATTCTATGTCCTGGACTGCATACCTTTAAGAGAAAGAGGAGGCAACAGGACTTTAGAATTAAGAAAATTAGAGTCCAAAATGATTATCAAATATAACACCTTGGTTCCAACAGGTCTGAATCTGGATGAAGAAATGTCCGCTCACTTAGGATAGAAATAGTGTACAGCTGTCAACGTATCAGAAGAAGATGTTTTAAAGGTTTTGTTCCTTGTATTTTATGTTTTGGATTTTGTGCACATTGATCTTGTTTTTAATACTATTGTTCTATCTGGTCTGATACAGATACCAATGTGGGATGCAGATGAGCTTTAATATCTGCCAACCCAACCACTGTCGAATATAAATGTATTGTATAGATGCTGGACAATCTTTGCTCACCTGAGCAGAATTGGGCCCTCCGCCTTCGTATGTCATTGACTCACTATAATCATGTGATTTTCTGGTACATGTTGAACACCGGATGTTATACTTTTCCCACTGGGGCAGAATTGTATCGGACTGCTGGTGAACAGACACCCTAGTGAGAACACATCTAGAATACTGTTTTATATCTAGAATTTAGGCCACTAGCAGCGCAGTACAAGACTATACGCAGCTAGTTACTTGAGTGATTACTAGTTGTTAAATTTGTTGAGTCTATGTTACTTTATCAATTGAGAAGCAACATGCGGTCATGGTAGCTCACTTGAGCGAAAGTAATGCAGGTTGTTACTGGGCGCTTTACTAATTACAATTCATATTCCAGTAATCCAATATTTTTCTCACAATATAAATAAGATGCATTTACCACATTGTTTGTATATTGCAAAACTTTATTGGCACAACTAATGGCGACCAGTAGAAGTATTTATTTTATGTTTACCATAATGCACACGAATGAGCACTTGTTTCTTTAAAAGTAAGAAAGGAATCACTAAGCCTTGCCCGTGAGAAAGGAGTGACGTAACTCCGAAACGCGTCGGGACTTTGTGCTGTGAATAAACACGATTTGTATAAACGCCACGGCACCGGTGTTCTTTCTTCTTACGAAGCATTTCACTGGACTTGTGTGAATATATACATATGAATATATATATTTCTCTCCTCCATGCTTCGTTACAGCCGCCGCATTACCAGAACAGCGGGTGCGTCGTCAAAACTTGGACCGCCCAAGCACGGTCCAGACGATATGGATAAAATGTTGTGGGACTTTTACGAATATTAATTGAAAGATACCCATTTGGGTTAGTTTTAAAAACATGCCCTTATCGTATTATAAGGGGTGGTTGCTGGAGGAACGATAAAGTTTGTTGATAGTGATTTTAAAAAATGTAATAGATCGTGTAAGTGACGAATTAACCAAGGACTATATGGCCACATGGGTTATATCGTTTTGAAGTCATCTGTAATAATAAGAAGACATTTCTATTGTAGAAATTTGTTTAAACCATGTCAAATGAATTTATATTTACATATACATATTTCTTATCGTTTCACCGCGGCTACCAATGAAATTGAATTTTAATTTTAATTATGTCGTAATTAGAACCGAAATGCGAGTGCATCTTTGTTAAAAACTACCAGTCTTTTGTATAATACAATTTGGTGGTAGTCACATCACGTGACTCGGTTTTGTATACACTGCGTTTAAAAATGGCCGACTGACAAGCGATAAAACTGTTGGTGAACAAGCCTGCTGGACAGGCGAAACGCGTCTTATCAGCTGTCCAAAATAAATTGATTTATGGCCAGTACACGGCGTTGTCAACCCTTGCTTTTTGTGTTCGGAGATTGCCATGAATATATATATGTATATATATATTCACTGAAAAAAACCATAGGTTTTACAGACGTTATAGTTAGGAATTAGCATTTAAAAAACCTTAGAAATTCACTGAAAAAAACATAGGTTTCAGGGACGTTATTGTTAGTTGGACATTTGACACATATAAACCAGAGAAATTTGCACGTTATAGTTAGTTGAGCTAACTATAACTTGCACGCCCGCAATGCACTGCTGATGACGTCACATATTACACCACTCATGACATGGTCAGTGACATCACTGATGACATCAGTGATGACATCATCCAGTGAATGTGTGTTTCTATAAAGTTTAAATATTTTTCATATATATCTATGCCAAGGTGTATTGAAGAATGAGTGGATTTACAAGTGCCTGAATGTATTATTTAGTAGGTGTGTGACTGACTGTATAAGTGAGTGATTGAACACGTGTTACTGAATGCATGGGTTAGTGACTAAACTGTGTGAAAGTCTGTATTAGTGTCTCAGTTGGTGTATAAGCGGCTGCATGGGTTGGTGAGTAGCTACATGAGTGTCTATATGGGTTATTGATTTGTTGTCTGAGTATCTGTATGGGGGCCTGAGTGTCTGTGTGGGTGGATGGGGCGTGTCTGACTATGTGCCTAGATGTCTGACTGGGTGATTCACTGGTTGTATGGATTCAAAAGTACATCTAGGAAGGGCTGTATGGGTGAGTTAGAGTGTGTATGGGTGTGTTGGTGAGTGAATGAATGTCTCAGTGGTATATGTGTGAGTAACTACATATGTTTTAAGGCAGTATATGTGAATGTTGGAGTACATAAAGGACTATACATGAGAGTAAGTTATTTGAAGAGTGGGTGTATAAATGAGTGTTTGCTTGTATCAGTGATTGTATAAGACAGTAAGTATATGTTAGTATCTGCATAAATAAGTTATGTGGTGTGTGTATAAATAACTGAGTTGGTGTGTATAACTGTATGCATGAGTAAATGGGTATGTAATAGATTATTTACGTGACTGACTAGGTGTGTGAGTAACTCTATGGATGAGTGGCAGAGTGTGACTATATGTATAGGTGTAGGAGTGCATGTTATAGTACTGTATTGATGAGTAACTGCATGTATAAGTGACTGGATGTGTGTGTAGACCCAGGAAATAGTGGGTGGTATGTAGTATATGGCACTTTTGTGTGTATGGTTTCAAAAATAGTAGTCTGTATTTTAGAGTGTGTGTATCAAAGTTAATATTAGGGCATCAATGTGTGCATCAGATTATCACGTGGATGATGTCATCGGTGATGTCATCAATGATGTCATTTGAGATGTCATTAGTGATGTCATCAGTGATATCACCGACCATGTCCTGAGTGATGTAATATGTGACGTCATCACCAGTGCATTGCGGGCACGCAAGTTATAGTTAGCTCAACTAACTATTACGTGCGAATGTCTCTGGTTTTATATGACTCAAATGTCCAACTGAATATAACGTCCCTGAAACCTATGGTTTTTTCAGTGAATTTCTAAGGTTTTTTAAATGCTAATTCCTAATTATAACATCTGTAAAACCTATGTTTTTTTCAGTCAATTTAGAAGGTTTTTTAAATGTTAATTTCATATTTTAATCTTTATAAAACCTATATTTTTTGTAGGTTTTTTTGTAATATTTTGCAACTCCTTTTTTTTATTTGAAAAATTATGTAATTTTTTTATATCTTTAAAAAAAGTATGTATATCTTATTTTTTTGGTTGAGAAAACTGGACTCCTATACCAAGCTCCATCAGCACGCGAATCCTATCCGCCATATTGCTAAACTTGTAAAGGATGCGCATTTTGTATCCGACGGCTTTGTAGCACCGTGTCCCGCCTAACATCAAATATGTATAAAGTCACGCCAGCTGCTAGTTTGGTATGCGACGGGTGCACGGTACCAAGCTGCGCTTTACGTCATATACGTATGAGGTCGCACCGGCTGCGCGTTCCGTATGCAACGAGTGCACGCTGCCAGACCCTGTGTTTTGTCAAAGCCTTATGGTATCGCGCCGGGTACGCCATTCCCTCCATTTTTTTTTATGACTCAAAACTATATCTAAATAAGTTTAAAGTGTATATGAGAGCAAGCGATAATCTAAAATATTTTAATCATTTGCATATTTTTAACTGTAATAAACTTATATTATGGTAAATATATTTTCTCTAAATCGCCTCGGGTGCGGCCTCCTTGTGCGCTCGGTGCGCGAATGCCATGTGACCTTAAAAAAAAGTATATGATTGGTTCATAACATTTCCCATTGTAACAGTTGGAGGACCCCACCCATTTTAGTCATTCTCTCTACAGCGTTTGATGAGATACACCTCTTCTACTTAGAGAGCTTTTTTGAAACGTTTTTTGCTGTGTACACATATCTTATAGTACACACAACATGCAATGATCATCTTGATTAATATTCATGCTCTGTACAGTAGGCTTCCACGTGTGATGGCCATGCATCTGAAACGTTACATCAAAAAACAAATGTGTGTTACACGATGCCTCTCGTGTGTGTGTGCGCATTATTGTGCTGCCTTTCGGCCTGGGTATTGGTGGCTCGAAGGGGTATCATCAGCCACGGGTAGAGTGCACATCCTAGATCAGATGTGACATACAGTAAAGAGTAATGCGTAGATTTGTGTTGCAGTATGCTCTGTTGTCAGACTTTACCAATATAGTTGTGTCATATGTGAGTCTTTCAGATTTACGTTTGACATGCATTGCTTGACTGTAATGAGCGTTATCACTGTGAATGACGTAACCTCACTGTTGATCCTCCCTCCATCCGAGCACATTCACATGTGTGCGCTTTGCGATAGCAACACTTTCAATAATACCGCACACCATTGACATGCGTGTCTGCGCATATCCACAAGCTTGACAACAACATGTGATGTTGTCCATTCAATGTTTTCGGACAGCATCTCATTAGCGTTAGTTGCCGCCCTCCCGGTACATGCTACATTAATGTAAATTGCGGATTGTACGACGCCAAAACTGCAACAGGGGAACACACATAAGTGCACCTCCTGCCCAGGCAGGAACTGAACAACGCCCAGGTCCCTGGAATAATTATTTACACCCCTACGCTGGCCTGGCGTACGCAAGCCCAGCCCACTTTGCATACGTATAACTAGGATAACGAACACGCCACATGTCCAAGTTCTTCCTCACTGCCTCAGGTGATATGGCCGCATCCACCTCGCATATCACAATGAGCAATAAAAAAAAGGGATCCATGAGGTGTACACCATCCTGGCAATCAGAACTACATCTGAATTGTGAACACTGCTGGCCGTCATGTTTGGACACACCAATAACAGCCGGTGAGCAGTGGGGCCTGGGTGCACAGGGGCTGCAATTGAGCATGGTGCAGCGGGAGGGGTGGAGTGCATCAGTCTGAGTGCGCAGGTGTGAATAAGCGGTGTTGCCGTGCGTAATAATGTGATCTCTGACCTCATTCAGTCACATCACTGTCTAATTTTAAGGACCTGCTGGACCGTACTGTAGACGTGAGCCAGCGGGCAGTGCTGCCCTACAGACACGTGGTGTTGGCTTTTGGGGCACTGTAGTGAGCTGACTACTAAGTGTACATGCACACAGGCTTGCGCCACTGCATTGCACGTGCACATTATGCTTCTAGCATGCGCTCTGTTCCTTTGTATGTGAACGTTGGCATAACATATTATTATTTAACCTTGTGTATTCTTGTGCACTCCAACTCCTCTGCAGAGACCCCACAATATAATAATAGGATTAGCCCTGGAACATTACCCACCAGGAGGCTCATTTAAATGAACGGGTGAGACCCCGCTTCATTTTTTTTTTTCCATTTTTACCATCCGGATCCGCTTTATTGAAGCGATACAAGGTTTTCCTCCTCATGCTTAAACGAGGCAAACAAGGATTTACTATCACAGGGTGGAAGCCATCCTCCCGCCCTGTAATAGCAAACATATATGTCCCACGGATGCACATCCCTGGACATAGTATGAACTGCGCCTGGGAGGTGGCGCTCCATAGGGCCATGATGCATTGGTTACTGCATAACTACAGAATTAGTAGAAACGCATACTAACACTACTTGCACACGTGTTGTACAGCAACCAGAGTGTAGTGAAGAGGCAGAGGAAGCCCAAAATCCAAAAATTTAAATCCTACCAGGTCGGATGACATAGTTCCATGAACCGACGACCCTGGGATGAGTAGAAACAGCTTCACCAAGAAAACAGGTCTTCAGCAGAACGCAAGCAAGCTCAAAATATTGGTGAGTGCTGCCTTCTTTTTACCTTCTCCCGCTCGTCGCCAAATTTTTGTAGTGAAGAGGAAGACAGCAGTGGATCCGATAAGTAGATTTATTGAAGGAAAAGAAGACAACTTAAATAGCCACCAACAGGAGCAGACAGCAAGGGATGTATGACGTCACAACGCATACATTTACATCGCGGTACACTACATCGCAGTTTTGACAACGCAAGTCGTTACAACGACTTGCGCTAGATGGCGCTCTAGGACAAGGAATAGGACTTAGGAGTAGTATAATTTACCATTCCAACTCCAGTCTACGTACAGTAGGGAAGGTGTTGGATAGTAAATTATACTATTCCTTGTCCTAGAGCGCCATCTAGCGCAAGTCGTTGTAACGACTTGCGTTGTAAAAACCGCGATGTAATGGCATCACGATGTAATCCCCGCATTGTAAATTATGTTTCCCGACAGCAAGGCAACCGTCTTCTCCAGCACCATGTACAAACTCCCCAAGATTCCCCTCATGACAGCTCTACATTCTAACATTACATACTTACATTCTAGTAGCATTACATACTAACATTCTACTATGACTTATATTGGAATACTACACAGAGCACATGACTTTACAGCAATGAGCTCATGGTTTCATCCACGAGTCTCGAGACCGGTAGGGGTGAGTAGTTCGCTTCTCACTCCCTGTATTGTATAAATACAAACTAACACTACTTCCACAGGTATGCTACAGAGCCCAGAGCACATCACTTTACAGCAATGAGCTCACGGTTTAATCCCGAGTCTTCAGACCAATAGGGGTGAGTAGTTTGCTTCCCACTCCCTGTATAGTATAAACGCAATCTAACACTACTTACACATTTATACTACAGCGGCCAGTGTCCTACAGCGCCAAGAGCCCATCACTTTACATCAATCAGCTCGGTTTGATCCCCCAGTCTTCACACCGGTAGGCGTGAGTACTTCGCTTCCCACTTCCGGTATAGTATAAACGCACTGTAGAGGTCAGTAGTTCGCTTCCCACTCCCTGTATGGTATAAATGCCTACTAACACTACTTGCACAGGTATGCTACAAAGACCAGAGCACATCACTTTACAGCAATGAGCTCACGGTTTAGGCTCTCAGTTTCATACCCGAGTGTAGCAGCATCTCATCTCAGCACCATGTCATTCTGAGCAACACCGCACTTTCAGACCGGTAGGAGTGACTACTTCGCTTCGCACTACCCCACAGGGGTTACAGTGCTCCTATACTCCTGTTTCCTACTCTTTTCACCCTTTTTTCCCATTACTCATTTCAACGGAATCACAAATTGGCTGCCAACACTTCCTAGTTGCAACAGATTGCAGCCAATAAGCAGCAAGCTCATGCTCGTAACGCCTCAGCCAATCAGATGGCAGAATTCCCAAATATCGATATCTGCAAATTTTAATATTTTCCCAAAACTGCTGAATGTATTTACACCAAATAAACAAAAGTGTGCTTTCTAGACCAAGACCCTTCTCCCTGCCAAATTTGGGGTAATACCGTTCACCCGTTCCACCTGTAGGTTTGTCTAAAGTTTCCTATGGAAATTGCATGGAGAAAACATGCTTTGAGACCCCCTTTTTTCTCGGCCCCCCCTTGACGAATTACCCCTTAAATTTCAACATAGGAGCTGATATGAACAAGGAATTAGTTTGGAAAATTTCATGAAGATTCATCAAACGACGCCAAAGTTATAAGCAAAGCAAAAAATGGTCTTCTTATGGAAACTTGGTGCTAACTATAACCACCTACTGGCGACTGCTAGTAGGGTAATATATATATATATATATGTTGGATTATCTGTGTGTTTTAAAAATGGTGTTTTTTAACGACTTCCCATTGTGAAAAAGGCAAGTGTGCCGAAACGCGTCAAGCAAAGTAAATAAACCAAAGCTGGATGGTGAAGCTTATCCAAAGTGTCGGAGTCTGATTTCTGTAGTGGAAGTTGGAGGTGGTTTGAATATATATATATATATATATATATATATATATATACCACTTCCAGCAAGATAATGTAAAATCTCTGCCGCCCTACATCCAGGACACCCGGGACTTTTTGCAGAAGTTGCACAGTGTCTCTTGGGAAGCCTCAGATCTTCTATTAACACTAGATGTGACCTCGTTGACGTTGTACACAAGTATTGCGCATAAGGATGGCCTAAGGGCTCTTAGCACTTTTTTGGGCACCAGATCTATAAATGTATATCAACACTCTGAGATGCTGATCACAATGGCTGAATTATGCCTAGAAAACAAATGTTACCTATTTGGGAAAGACACTTAGAGGCAATTGAGGGGCATGGCCATGGGCGCCCGCTATGCCCCCAGCTATGAGAATCGTCACATGGGCTGGTGGGAGGAGCCGGTGCTCAGGGTTTTATACGAGACAGAGTGGAAAGAAAATGTCACGGTCTGGTGTCATTTTATTGATGATTTGTTCATCATCTGGAGGGGGTCCCTAGAGAGGCCAATGTCTTCATAGTGGCTCTGAATACCAATTTGCTAAATCTGACCTTCACAAGTACTATCAGCGGACCACATGTGTACTTTTTAGACTTGGAAGTTTTTATCAAAGAGGGCAGCTTGCACACACGCACTTTCAGAAAACCCACTGCAGAGAATTCTATCCTACACTGGAATAGTTTCCACCCACAAAAACTGGAACAAAGCAGTCCATATGCGGAACATCTCCATATGAAATGAAATTGTAGCAAGATAACCTCTCACAAACAAGCACAATCTGATCTAACACAAGGATTCAGAGAGAGGGGTTATAGTCAGCAATTTTTAAACCAATCACTAAGTAAAGTGGATGGACTACCTAGAGAGGATATTCTATTTAAAGAAAAGAAGGGGAAGAAACAAGCAGGAGACAAAAAGCAGGATTTTGAATGACAACCGGATACAATGCCTATCATGCAAGGGTGAGAGACTGAAGGAATAGGCATTGACATCTGGTTAAAGAATATTCAACACTGAACAGCTTAGTCTCACACAGACCCCTCATTTCTTTTAGAGGAGCTAAATCCATGAGGCAGCAGCTGGTGAGAAATAGCGCTGAGGTAGTTGAAACTGACAGTTGGTTGAGGGCGAATCCAGGCTTTAATAAGTGTTTGAAGTGCAAGGCATGCGAGCATGGAGTGACCAAAAGGTAGATCCAACTATCATTAATGAACAAACCATGGAAATTCCCATGCTTCTTTAACTGCAGGAGTGACCATGTAGTGTACGTACTTCAATGCACTAGTATAATCCACATAGCACATGTTAGGATCCTCCAGCACCTCAGGGCATTAGAAAACAGGGATAAGTCATACCGGGTAGCCCGTTATATCAATGAGGTCCTTGTAGGCAATGTGGAAGAGCTGTTGTACTATGTAATTGATTCGGTCCCCAGAATCAGAGGAGGTGGGAACCGTGAAAGCAAGCTCAGGCAACTTAAATCCCGATATATACTAATGTTTGATAGCAAAACACCTCGAGGCCTAAATTCAGAGGAAGGCATGGATGTCCATCTTGAGTAGGAAAAGTACGAAACTGACTGATCCACTTTATAATGGGAAAGAAGAAGAAAAAAGGAAAACAATGAAAAATGTTTATTATGTCCGATCAATGCTTTTATGTTTTTTATGATATGCTTATGTATTTTCACATAAACAACTTTGTTTTTAAGCTTGTGCCCCAATATGTGCACATTGATAAGGTAACATAATTAGGCAATGAGATTACTTGATAAACATATTGGTAGGCATTTGGGTATTACCTGAATGATTGATGTTGCCTACACTGCACTGACACTTTTGAATATGCATTATATATAGGCAATTGCACTTTATGCTGACACTCCAATAGTGTTTTTAACTAATGCATTTGCACTTTGCATGAGTAGCGAGTTGCAATGAAGTACTTGCACTTTGAAACATCTGAGACTACATGATAGCACATTACCAGAAGAATGAGTAATACCATTAAAACTATTGTTGGTTTTTATTATAATTACACTAAACTGCATTTGCACTTTTATGCAAAGTTGCACCAATTAGGGTCCCAGTATTAATGGTGAGCCTTTATAATTTGCATAGTTACACTTTTATTAGCATGCTCTAGAATGTATAGAGTGTTTGTGATCAGGCAGTTATGATCTAAAAGCCGAACAATTCAACATGTAGGCATTTACACTATATACTGATATTCCAACAATGACAGTATTTAAGGCACTTGCACTTTACATAACAAATGATGTTCTGTACAGAGAACCTGGCACATAGGCATCAAGAGTGAACACAATAGAAAAATCCAATCTAATGTGGGTGTGTGTAACTTTATGACTATATTTGCACTTTAAATGCGAAAGTGCACTCAGGAGAATCTCAATTGAATATAGTGAGACTTGAACTTGCATTCTTATGCGACACTTCACCAATTAGATACGTGGTTGTACCACTTGGAAAAATACTTCTATGTCATGTCAGAACAAAGTATAGAGGAGTATGCCGTTCATTATGCACTATTGCCTATGGACGCATAAGGCGAATGGCGCAACTGAGTAGGCAACATCTTAACACTCAGGACTATATAATTACAATATTTCTGCCAAAGTGCTTAATTTAAATACAATGATCCATAGGGACATAACAAAAGCTTTTTATTGCCGACACATCTCAACGTAAGTGCAATGAAAAGAGACATTTCCAAGAGGCATTACGTTGATGCACAAAAAGAGAACAATAAAACACGTGGGTTTGAAGATAAGGGATCACAGTAATTAGCATTCAAATTGAATAAGTACAGAAGGAAAATGAAAACAATTAAATGTTTGTATATAAACATAAATATTAGAGATCAGAAACGATGCATGTTAAACAAATGAAACTGAAAAAGCAAGTAGATGTGAGAAAATGTTTTGTCGATGATCAAAAATGAAAGCAGAAATGTCATTTATTTATATATATATTATGAATTATAATATTTATAAATGTGCAATTATTAGTTTGTATGATTGTATAGAATAGGGCAACATAAGTGTCAAACCTTTGAAATAAAATAGCAACATTGAAACCTTTAAGTGTGTTGTTTATGTCTATGATACCATGTGACTGCATCTACAGATATAAGTAAAATGCAGTGATATAGCTCTTTGTGTGAACAAGGCAGGGGACTTGGTATGTATTCTTGGGTGGTAAGGGATTTTTTAGGGTATAGGGGGTATGGGTTATTAGGTGGCAAGATAATTTTTACGATTTAAGGTAAATATGGGTTTTTGGGTGGAAGGTAATTATTTAGGTTTTAGGGTGTGTATGGGTTTTGGGTGGCAAGGGAATCTTTAGGACTTAGGGTGGGTATGGGTTTTTTGGTTGTAAAGAATCCTTTAGGGTCTTGCATTTGTATGGGTTTTTGGGTGGCAAGGGATTTTGTAGGGTCTAGCGTGGGTTTGGGTTTTGGGGTGGCAAGGGATTTTTTAGGGTTTAGGGTGGGTATGGATTTTTGGGCGGCAAGAGAATTTTTAGGGTTTAGGGTGGGCATAGATTTTTGGATGTAAAGGATTCTTTAGGGTTTAGGGTAGGTATGGGTTTTGGGTAGCAAGCGCATTTTTAGGGTTTAGGGTCGGTGTAGGGTTCTGAGTGTTAAAGGATTTTTTAGGGTTTAGGGTGGGTATGGAATTTATGTGTGACAAGGGATTTTTTTTGCACTTAGGGTGGATGTGGGATTTTTGGTGGCAAGGGATTTTGTAGTGTTTGCGGTGAGCATGGGTTTTTGGGTGCCAAAGGAATTTTTATTTGTTGGGTGTGGGTTTTTGGGGGCAAGGGCAATTTTATGGCTTAGGGTGGGTATGGGCTTTTGGGTGATAAGGAATCTTTAGAGTTTAGGTGGGTGTTTGTGGCTGGTAAGGTATTTTTTAGAGTTTAGGGTGTGTCTGAGTTTTTGGGAGGCAAGGGATTTTTTAGGGTTTACGGTAAGTTTAGGTTTTTGGTTGGTAAGGTATGTTTTAGGCTTTATGATGTGTATGGGTTTTTGGATAATAAGGGCTTTTTTAGGGTGGGTATTGCTCTTTGGGTGGCAAGGACATTTCTAGGGTTTAGGGTGAGTATGGGTTTGTGGGAGGTAAGGCAGTTTTTAGGGTTCGGGTTGGGCATTGGTCTTTAGGTGGTAGAGATATTTTTATGTTTTAGGGTGGGTATGTGTTTTGAGTGGCAAGGGAACATTTAGGGTTTAGGGTAGGTATGGGATTTTTGAATGGTAATGATTTTTTAAGGGTTTGGCCTTTTTATAGGTTTTTGGGTGTCAAAGGATTTATAAGGGTTTAAGGTTGGTATGGATTATTTTGGTGGAAAGGGATTTTTTAAGGTATAGAGTGGATATGGGTTTTTAGGTGGCATGAGAATTTTTAGGGGTTAAGGTGGATATGAGTTTTTGGGTGGAAGGTAATTTTTGAGGTTTTAAGGTGTGTATGGGTTTTGTGTGGCATGGTAACCTTTGGACTTAGGGTGGGTATGGGTGTTTTGGTTGTAATGAATCCTTTAGGGTTTCGCGTTATTTTATGGGTTTTTGGGTGGCAAGGGATTTTTTGGGTTTAGGGTGGCTATGGTTTTTTGGGTGGCAAGGGAATTTTTAGGGTTTAGGGTGGGAATAGGTTTTTGAATGTAAGCGATTTTTGGGGGTTTCAGGTGGGCATGAGTTTCTGGGTGGCAAACACATTTTTAGGGTTTAGGGTGGGTGTAGGTTTTTGAGTGTTAAGGGATTTGTTTAAGGTTTGGGGTAGATAAGGGATTTATGTGTGACAAGGGAATTTTTTGCATTTAGGGTGGATGTGGAATTTTCGGTGGCAAGGGATTTTGTGGTGTTTATGGTGACTATGAGTTTTTGGGTGCCAAGGGAATTTTTAAGGTTAGGGGTGGGTGTGGGTTTTTGGGGGTCAAGGGAAATGTTATGGCTTAGGGTGAATATGGGTTTTTGTGTGATAAGAATCTTTAGGGTTGTTGTGTGTTTGTGGATGGTAATGTATTTTTTGAGTTTAGGGTGTGTCTGAGTTTTGGTTGGCAAGGGATTTTTTAGGGTTTAGGGTTGGTATGGATTTTTGGTTGGTAAGGTATTTTTAGGGTTTAAGGTGTGCATGGGTTTTTGGGTGGTAAGGGCTTTTTTAGGGTTTAGTGTAGCTATTGCCTTTTGGCTGGCAAGGGAATTTGTAGAGTTTGAGGTGGATATGGGTTTTTGGGTGGAAGGTAATTTTTTAGGTTTTACGGTGTGTATGGGTTTTGGGTGGCAACGGAACGTTTAGGACCTAGATGGTATGTTTTTTGTTGTAATGAATCTTTTAGGGTTTAGCATTTTAAATGGGTTTTTGGGCGGCAAGGTATTTTTTAGGGTTAAGCATGGATCGGGGTTTTTAGGTGGTAAGGGAATTTTCAGGGTTTAGGGTGGGTATGGGTTTTTGGGTGACAAGGACATTTTCAGCATTTAGGGTGGGTGTGGGTTTTTCAGTGATAAGGGAATTTTTCATAGTTTGGGGTGGTTATGGTTTTTTTTAGTGGCAAGGGAATTTTTAAGGTTCAGGGCGTGTATGGGTTTTGGGTGGCAAGTGAATATTTGTGGGTTTACGGTGGGTATGTGTTTTTGGGTTGCAAGGGAGTTTTTTCAGGTTAAGGTGTGTATAGGTTTTTGACTGTTAATGGATTTGTTTGGGGTTAGGGTGCAAGGGATTTGTTAGGGTTTAGGGTGACAAGGGAGTTTTTAGGGCTTAGGATAGGTAATGGTTTTTTATTGGAAAGAGAATTTTGAGGGGTTAGGGTGTGCATGGGTTATTGGATGGCAAGGGAATTTTTAGTGTTTTTGGACTTGCCTATATATTTTGCACCAGTTGACGATTCTTCACAGAACATTCCCAAAAAAGTGTGCTGGTGAATCTAGCCATGCATAGAAAGTGTCGGGGCATAGACAAAGACCGAGTTCGAAAAAAGTATGTTTCCCGAGTTTAATTACCTAGAACCTTTAGACACTCCTTTTAGCTCAAACTGCTGGAAAGAATTACTCAAAATGTGGGAGAAAGTTACGTTCTATTCTGCAGATCACGCTTCTTGTTTGGTGTAAATGCGTTAAGTAGGTATTGAGATATTATAGGAAACCAAATTTGCATATCTGAGCTTATGTGGTACTTTTGCAGTACCTTAATATATACGTTTTAAACGCATACCCTTTTGGAAAAAACTAACAATCACTGGATGATGTCATCAGTGATGTCATTTGAGATGTCATCCGTGATGTCACTGACCATGTCATGAGTGATGTAATATGTGAGGTCATAAGCAGTGCATTACAGAGGCGCAAGTTATAGTTACCTCCGGTAGCGATAACAGCTGATTTTCCCTGGTTTTGTATAAGTAAAATCTGACCCTAACTATAACATCCCTGTAACCTTTATTTTTTTGTGGGAATTTATAAGGTTTTTTAATTCAATTTCCTAACTTTAACGTCTTTGTAACCTTTGTTTTTTTTAAGTGAATTTCTAAGGTTTTTTAGCTTGCAGTCATGTTTGTAGAGTGGTGGAGAAAGGGGGCTGGGCCTTTGACCAGCTCTCAGGAGCTTCCTATGGAAATGAACATGGAGAATGTTTTTTTAGGACCCCTCCTTTTTCTCGGCTGTCCAAGCCGGGAACACTGCACCATCTCATTAATTAAGTGCGGGCCGCAAAAGTTAAGTACTGTTTAAACCTGCAAAGCGGATCAATATAAAATGAACTGGGACATTACATCTGGAGGTCCACTGGAAGGTTAATAAAAATGCAAATAGCATGTCACAGCGCAGAACCCACTGAAGGGTGAAAATTAAAGAATGGAGTGGATGCTTCAGAGATCTGGGGATGATGTAAACAGTGATGTAATTTGTGATGTCATCATTGATGTCATGAGTGATGTCAATGACCATGTCATGAGTGATATAATATGTGAGGTCATAAGCAGTGCATTGCAAGGGCGTAAGTTATAGTTAGCTCAGCTAACTCCAACTGCTGAATTTCTCTCATTTTGTACGAGTGACCCGGTGCCTAACTAATGTCCCTGCAACCTTTGTTTTTTTTCAGTGAATTTCTAAGGTATTCATAATTCTATTCCATAACTCTAACGTCCCTGGAACCTTTTTTTCAGTGATTTTCTCTATGGTTTTTGAAATGCTAATTCCTAACTATAACATCCCTCTAACCTTTGTTTTTTTCAGTGAATTACTAATGTTTTGTAATGCTATTTCATAACTATAATGACCCTGTATTATTTTTTCTAAAATTAGATATTAAACACTACATCTGCATGGTGCTCCATTTATTGTTGTATTTGTCATCTATTTATTTAAAAAGTACATTAATCATCTTATTTCAAGATATTTTCACAATGATGGCTCAATTGGCAAGGACATTTGTTTTTGACAAAGCCTCTCAGGTGCCCATAAATCTGTTAATTTACATGTTTGCTAATTATTTTATTTTTAAATTCGCAGCGATGTCACAAAGATCGCAATCACGTTGCGAATTTGAAGAACAAAAGCAGACATTTAACGACCACATCTCATTAAAAAATGTGAACTTAAAAAATCCATTCTAACTATAACAATACACAAATTACTAAATTAAAGAACATGTTTGTACACATATTGTTAAAGTACCTTAAAAGAAAACTGTGTTTGAACTCTACTTCCCACTAAAAAACACATATATGCACATATTCTAAAGTATTTTAGACACTAGGGTTTATTACTACACTGTTTAAAGATATATTTTCAAGTTCGTAAGCATTCTGAGTATTGCAAAGACGTTGGTAAACGCAATGATCATGCCTTTTTTTGTAAAGTGTAAAACACATATCTGCATACATTTCAGAGTATTTGATACATTAGTTGCCTTATTGCACTGTTTAAAATCATATTTTTGAAGGTAGTTTGTATAATATTCATTTTTAAAATTGCTTTTCCGTTGTTGCGGTGATGCTAGGCATTGCAAATACGTCACTACCCACCATGGGTACATGGGGGCCACGCTGGCGGTTGCAGAAACATCAAGAATATCCTCCATGATTAAAAAATCTATTTTGGACACCTAACTTGTGTCACTGATACCTCCATTTGTTAAATATGGTGTCAGAGTACTCTGACCCTTTATGTCATTTAAATAATAAATTCACCCCCGGGAAAACTCCCTGATACATAAACTGGTGGCTGGCACTTTCTGTTCAGGTTGCGTCCAGCCAATCACAGCACTCCCATTGGTATGCTTTTGCAATATACCTCGAACATCTTGCAATGAAACTGCAAGTACCACAAAACTGTTACAACTTTCTGCTAAGGTTGCAACCAGCGAATCAGAGCATCCCCGTTGGCACACATTTTCGTGGTTTACTGCAAACTCCTTGAAATTTAACTGAGAAACCATCACAAAATATTCATGATCAGAGATACCACTGTACTGTTTGTTTTTAATTTCTCAAGCACTACTGAATGGTTTTGCATGAAATAACAAAAAACACAATCTGCGTAATAACATCTACCTTTCTATCACTTTGGTGTAATTCCATTCAGTGGGTTGGGTTGTAGGTTCAACAACGAGTTCCTTGGGGATTTAACATTACAAACGCACCCTTACTCTGCACCTCTAATTCTCGTTCCTCACTACACGATCCCCCCCAAACTTTCCATGACACATAGAACCTACTTGGATACTCTTTTGAGAAAATGTTCATGCAGATTTTCTAAAGACACCAAAGTTATAGGCAAGTAAAAACCAGGTCCTAACTATAACTACCTACTGGCGATCGCAGCACATTTAGTATGTAAAGTGATTGCACTTACATGTTATACAATTTTAGGGAAATGCAATGCTTGACTATCCGTATTCTTAAAAACTTTTCTATGTCCATGATTGAAACCATGTCTTTAAGTCAAAGCCAAAAGGCCACTTTTGAAATTGAGAAAGGCTGCTGTGACAGCTGAAATGCGTCTCTCTTGTCTCCTGGGTCAGAGGAGGCAACATGAAATAATAAAGCTTTAGACCAAGTTGCCCTTGTGTGCGTGCTCTTTTCCGAACGGAGTAGAGGTTTAGTTTGATATTTCACAGCATTACTGGTTGACGCTGCCCACGCACCACCAGTCGTACTTTGGAGGAATCAGCATGTAAGTGCTACAATGGCAGCCTCCAGGACACTTGTCGGGACGAGGATTTGAGGATGACAGCAGTATGGGAGGCGATGTCCTGTAGTCTGGAGACTTTCAGCGCAGGACCCTGGTTTTTCCCCCTGTCTCAAAATTCCTCTCTCAGTATTTTCGATGGATTCCTGGTGACGGGGCACCATGCAAGCTGACAGGCTTAAGCGGTGAGGACTACGTGGCTTGTCCATTTTTATACAGACAGTCTCCCCCAACCCTGCCTATTTGTTTCAGTTTATATTTTATGCTGTTGCAAGATGTGGAGACTATGTGGTTTCAACTGATGGCCCCATACTTATGGCAATAGTTAAAACACAGCCCGCATGGTGTCTGAATCCTGAAGCTTCCAGTTGACGGCTTGCATCTTTCCTGGGAATCCTGCTGCACAGCACTGGATATGTGTGTGTTCCTGTGACATTTATTCTTCAAACAACACAGTTTTTTTTGTCTGTATTCAAACATTCAGATGTTTACAAACTGATGGGGCCATGCAACAATATGTAGACTAACAAACTGAGGCATTATGGTATGAGTAGTTCATGCTGGGGTCATTTGGTAATGTGGAGACAGTTATTATGCAAATAAGGCCCCTAAGGCATGCTCTATATTTCCGCATCCATTCTGACTCAAATTCTGATGTTAGTACCTATTATGCAATCGTGATGTTTTCTTTGAGGATTCATCTGTGCTAAACCCTGATCTCGATGTGCAGGTCTGTCAACTCATTATTGAAACAGAAATGTAAATAAGTTGTTACAGACTCCGACATTTGGTGATCCAAAGTACTGAAACAAGCAGATGTATTCCACTAAGTCTCATCGTTGCCATATTTTAAATGCAGCATGATGAATTTTTAACACTATCAGCGCAATAAGTTGTTTTATTTGTATTACTTTTATTTTTAAAACTTGGGTCTGAATTTGTCAATGCTTTCTCAGTATAATGTGCAGTGATTTGGTTGTGCACTAAGCATGTAATGGGGACATTAAGATGCATTATGCATTTTTCAAGACATGTATGCAATCTTTCACACAGCACATTTAGTATGTTAAGTGATTGCACTTACATGTTATATGATTCTAGGGAAATGCAATGCTTGACTACTGGCATTGTAGAAACTTTTCTATGTCCATAATTGAAACCATGTATTGAAATCAAAGCAAAAATGGCACTTTTGAGATTGAGAAAGGCTGCTGTGACAGCCGAAACACGTTTCTCTTGTCTGCTGGGTCTGAGGAGGCTACATGAAATAAAAAAGCCTTAGACCAAGTTGCCCTTGTGTGCATGTTCTTTTCCGAATGGAGCAGAGGTTTAGTTTGATATATATATATATATATATCGGAAAGTTCAAATTCCTGCTACTTCCACTCAACGGCGGCGAAGAAGGAAACTCGGACCCCGCTGGACTTCAGGTAAGATGTTTTATTGCAGATCACAACCCACGCACGACGCGTTTCGGGCCTCAAGAGCCCTTGATCACATGCAAATTGACCCTTGGCTTTCCACTTTTAAATGTGTTTTGAGTGTACCACCCACTTCCCCTAATTCTGTGTCACATGGTAATGAACAAGGTAGAAAGACTTACGATATGTGCTTGAATAAGCTAACTCCATTGTAGGAATATGTTACATGTAAGTCTTAATCCAGATATATGTTTTTTACATGCTTTTGCATGTTTGTATCGTGCAATCAATACAATTACAGGATAAATCCATAGAATTATAAAATATAGCAACCATTTAAGATAAAAAACGAACTCTTTAACTGGATAAATCCAGTACCATGGCAGAAAAAGAAAGTGCATAAGTGCAATAGCAGCAAGATGAAAATTTAAGAACAGTGTTAATGTGCAAAATGTGCAAAAAGTGCAAAAATGGTGCAAGATGTGCAAACTATTTCATTATACAGTGCAATAGGTAAAATACCTCATAAAATCAGTTACAATGTAATAAATATGTAAACAATCAAGAATATATATATATATATATATATATATATTCACTGAAAAAAACATAGGTTTCAGGGACGTTATAGTTAGTTGAAGATTTCACTTGTATAAAACCATAGAAATTCGGCCGTTATAGTTAGTAGACCTAACTATGACTCGCGCCGCCGCAATGCTCTGCTGATGACGTCACATATGACATCACTCATGACATGCTCAGTGACATCACTGATGACATCTCAAATGACATCACCGATGACATCACTGATGACATTGTCCAGTGAATGTGTGTTTCTGTAAAGTATAAAAATATGTTTTATATATATATATATATGCCCAGGTGTATTGAAGTATGAGTGGGTGTATAAGTGTCTGAATGGATGATTTAGTAGGTGTGTGACTGACTGTATAAGTGAGTGATTAAATGTGTCTTACTGAATGCATGGGTTAGAGACTAAACTGTGTGAATGTCTTTATTAGTCTGTCAGTTGGTGTGTAAGCAGCTGCATTGCTTGGTGAGTAGCTTCATGAGTGTATATATGGGTTATTTATTGGTTGTCAGAGTATCTGTATGGGTGCCTGAGTGTCTCTGTGGGTGGGTGGGGGGATATATGACTCTGTGCATAGATATGTGAGTGGTTGTTTCACTGGGTGTATAGGTTCAAGAGTGCATATGGAAACAGCTGTATGGGTGGGTGAGTGTGTGTATGGGTGTGTTGGTGAGTGAATGGATGTCTCAGTGGTGCAGTATATGTGAGTTTTGGAGTATATAAATGAGTATATGTGAGAGTGAGTGATTGCAAGTGTATCTGTATGGATGAGTGTGTGTTTCTAGGAGTGATTGTTTAAGAGAGTAAGTATGTGTTAGTATCTGTATAAATAAGTATGGTGGTGTGTGTATGACTGTATAAGCAAGGAAATGGGTGTGTGATAGCTTCTTTGCATGACTGGAAAGGTGTATGAGTAACTCTTTGGGTGAGGGCAGTGTGTGAGTGTCTATATGGGTGTATGAGTGGATATATCAGTGGCTGTATAGATGCATGACTGTGTGCATGAGTGACTGTATGGGTTAGTGGGTGGATGTGTCTGTAGACGTATGAATCACTGAGCAGGTATATACTATCTGCTATTGGTCTGTCTATGGTTTCGATATTGGTGGTCTGTATTTTACAGTGGGTGTATGAAAGGTTTTATTAGGGTATGAGGTGCATCAGATGATCATGTGGATAATGTCATCAGCGATGTCATTTGAGATGTCATCAGTGATGTCAACAGTGATGTCACTGAGCATGTCATGAGTGATGTAATATGTGACGTCATCAGCAGTGCCTTGCGGGGTGAGTGAAATCTTCAACTAACTATAACGTCCCTGAAACCTATGGCTTTTTCAGTGAATTTCTAAGGTTTTCTCAAATGCTAATTTCTAACTATAACGTCCCTGAAAACTATGTTTTTTTTCAGTGAATTTCAAAGCTTTTTTAAATGAAAATTTCTAACTATAACATCCCTAAAACCTATGGTTTTTCAGTGACTTTCAAAGGTTTTTTAAATGTTAATTTCTAACTATAACTTGTTTGAAACCTATTGTTTTTACTGTGAATTTCTAGGCTTTTTTAAATGCTAATTTCTAACTATGCCTACAAAGGTAGGACATGTGAAGAAAGAGGAAGAAAAGCGCAGAAAGAAGCAAGATAAATGCAGAAAGAGGCAACAGAAGTCTAAAAAAATGAAGAAAAGTGCAGGAAGAAGAAGAGATGTGCAGAAAGAACCAACAGAGGAGCAGAAAGTCTTCCTGTGTCCCCAACCTTTTGGTGATGGGTACTGGTGGTAACTGATTCTGACTAACCAGGCCTAGAGCCAGTGCTATGCTAAAAGACACTTAAAATACGGTGAAAACACCTACATACACGAGGGAACACTATGTGTTGTGGTACCCCTGTGATTAGCATGACCTCCTCTGTATTTGCCATGAGTTAATGCCTGGGTCATTGCATGAGTACATGAGTAGTGACTTGATGATTAGAGTGCTACAAGGAGAGAGCATGGTAATTTTATAAGTGCTTGGGTTCTGGAGCAGTGATCGGATAAGCACATAGGATTGGCTGGGTGATTGGAGGACTGCATAGGTAGTACCAGGGAGATTGTAGGACTGCATAGGTAGTCATCAAGGTATTGCAGCAGTGCATGTGTAGTGACTGGGTCATTGCATGAGTACATGGGAACTGAGTGGATAATTAGAGTACTGCAAGGAGACTGTGTGGTGAATTTATAAGTGCTTGGGTATTGGAGGAGTGTTTGTTTTAGTACATGGTAGTGGCTGGGTGACTGGAGGAGTGCACAGGGAGTGACAGTGTGATTGCGGGAATGCATGGGTACTACCTGGGGAATTGAAGGAGCAAATGAGAAGTGTGTAAGTGGGTACAGGACTGTATGGGTAGGGCATATGGGATTGTAACAGTGATTAGTTAGTGCCTGGATCATTGCATGAGTACATAGCTACTGACTGAAAGATTAGAATACTGCAAGGAGAGTGCATGAGTGAATTTATAAGTGGTTGGGTATTGGTGGAGTGTTTGGATTAGTACATGGTAGTGGCTGGGTGACTGGAAGTCTGCACGGTGAGTGACAGGGCGATTGCTGGACTGCATGGGGAATTGAAGGAACGAATGAGAAGTATGTAGGTGGTTAGAGGACTGCATGGGTAGCAAACAGGGATTGTAGCACTGCATGTATTAATGCCTGGATCATTGCATGACTACATGGGTAGTGACTGAATGATTAGAGTACTGCGAGGAGAGTACATGGTGAATTTATAAGTGCTTGGGTTTTGGCGCAGTGATTGGATAAGGACAAAGGACTGGCTGGGTGATTGGAGGACTGCATAGGTAGTACCAGGGAGATTACTGGACTGCATAGGTAGTCCTCAATGGATTGCAGCAGTGCATGTGTTAGTGACTGGGTCATTGCATGAGTACATGGGTAGTGACTGGATGATTAGAGTGCTGCAAGGACAGTGCATGGTGATTCTATAAGTGCTTAGGTTTTGGCAGAGTAATTGGATAAGTACATAGTGCTGGCTGGGTGATTGGAGGAGTGCATGGGTAGTGACAGAGGGATATCTGAAGTGCATGGGTACTACCTGGGTAATTGGAGTGAATCAGTAGTGTGTAGGTGGTTAGAGGATTGTAGCAGTGCATGTGTTAGTGCCTGGGCCATTCCATGAGTACATGTGTACTGACTGGAAGATTAGAGTACTGCAAGGAGAGTTCATGAATTTATAGGTGCTTGGCTTTTGGTGGAGCGATTGGATAAGTACATGGTGCTGACTGGGTGATTGAAGGAGTGCATGGATACTGACAGGGCGATGGCTGGACTGCATGGGTAGTGCTCAGGGTATTGTTGCAGTGCATGAGTTTGTGCATGGGTCATTGCATGAGTGCATATGTACTGCAAGGAGAGTGCATGGTGAATTTATAAGTGATTGGGTTTTAGTGGAGTGATTGGATAAGTACACACATGTCACATCAGTCCCTCCCCCTCCCTTGAATCCTGAGGGTCCCTGGGGGCCAACTAACCCACCAGGAACCTCCAGTAAGCTCCACAGAGGTGCGTTGTAGAGAGGTGGTCCAAGGCCACGCCCCTTTTTACACCTCTCTTCAACGCAGCTCTCTGGCACTTACTGGAGGTACCTGGTGGGCTAGTTGGACCCAAGGGACCCCCAGGATTTAAGGGGACTTAATCCCCCAATTTGCAACGCACCAGAGGGCCCGTTTGCACAGTGGTGAAGGGAGGGGGTGGGGCCTGATGTGATAAATGTGCAAACGCGCCCTGTGGTGCATTTTAAGTTGGGGGATTAAGTCCCTTTAAATCCTGATGGTCTCTGGGGTCCAACTAGCCCACCAGGTATCTCCAGTAAGCGCCACAGAGCTGCGTTGCAGAGAGGTGTATAAAGGGGCGTGGCCTCGGACCACCTCTCTGCAACGCAGCCCTGTGGTGCTTACTGGAGATACCTGGTGGGCTAGTTGGCCCCCAAGGACCCTCAGGATTCAAGGGGACTTAATCCCACAACTTAAAACACGCCACAGGACGACCCGAAGTCTTCAAGGGGAATTAGTTCCCCATCTTACATTGTGCCAGGGGGCGCGTTTGCAGAGCGCTGCAGGCAGGTGGTGGGGCCTCCGGCATGAGCTAAAGAATGATGATGGATTAAACCCAGATCAGTTGACTGGGGGTGAGTACTTGCATTGCTCAACACTCCGTTCATCATCCCCTTTGGTTTTGCTTTGTTCGCCCTAAGTTGGCAGGGTATGCCCAGATGTGGGTCCCTTGCTCACTTTGCCACTGGATTCAAGCTAGCCTGGCTGACGACGGCTGATTAGCCAGAAACCAGTCCCAGGATGCTTGTTTCCGGTCCAGGGAAGACATGGCTTGGCAGTTTGGGCTGGACTATTCCCATGAGACACAGGGTCAGACTGATTTGCATATGTCCATGTCCGAACTGGGGTGGCGGAGTGAGCTAAAGAATGATGATGGATTATACCCATATCACTTGACTGAGGGTGAGTGCTTGCATTGTTCAACACTCCGTACATCATCCCCTTTGGTTTTGCTTTGTCCGGCACGATTCCGGCTTTTTTTTGTTTTTGTTTTTGTTTTTTCAGAAGGGGGGCTGTGTGGCCCCCCTTATTTCCCATTTTTTGTGGGCCTGGAGACCCCAACACCCAGGACCTGACTCCTATTTCTGCCCCGGGGAGCCCATCCCCCGGGGCATGGCCATACATATATATATTTTTTAATTTTCAAAGGAGAGGGTCTGCGTGGTCCCACTCCTTAGGCCTCTGTTAGCCCCGGGGACCCCATCCCCGGGGCTCTGCCTCGTTTTAAAAATATTTTTTTAATTTTATTGGGGAGGGGGGTGCGTAGGCTCCCTCCCAGGCCACTTCTGGTCCCAGGGACCCCATCCCCCGGGGCCTGGCCTTTCCGTTGGGGACCGTGGGGGGTCCCCAATTCCCCCATGGTCCCGCTGGCTCCCCGCCTCCTGCGGGACCCGGCATTCCTTTTCCACACGGGGAGCTGCTGATGTGCTGCTCCCCATGTGGAAAAGCAAATCTAAAGCAGAGTTTGCTATGGTAGGGCGGGACCCCGAGACACTGCAGGAGCTGGTCCTGGGGGTGGTGGGGGCTCGAGCCCCCCACACAGAATTTTTATTTTAAAGATGAGCCCTGGGGAGGTGGCGGTCCCCGGGGCTGCGGTGGGCCACGAGCCCCCCCCACAGTTTCTTATAAAAGCCCCAGGGAGGTGGCGGTCCCCAGGCCAGCGTGGAGGGCATTGGGACCCCCCATGCTTTTTTTTTTACTGCCCCGGGGAGGTGGCAGTCCCCGGGGCTGCGGGGGGGCTAAGTGTCCCCGCTTACATTATAATAAGCCCTCGGGAGGTGGCAGTCCCCGGGGCTGCAGGGCGCCCACTATACATTTTCTCCATGCCCTCGGGACCTGGCCCACCCGGGGGCTTAAACATAACAAAGCGCGGGAGCCCGCGCTTCGTTGTTTTTTTTTGTCTGGATTTGCACACCCAGTGTGAATTTGGCAGATTTCTTTTTTTTTAAATACCTCTTTTTGGCTTGGGGTCCTTTTGGGACCCCCTGAGCAGGCCTAGGGGGTCAGTGTGTTTTTACCCTGCCCCCTTTTCTTGTTTTTTATGCTTATTTCTCTGTTTTCTTGTGACTCGGTTATACTGAGTCACAAGATGGCTGCCAACACTTCCTGGTTTGGAGTGTTGGCAGCCAATCACAGTGAAGCTCGTGGTTGGGAGGGTTCGTGAATCCTCCTCGGCCATAGATATCGAAACTTTTATATTTTAATTTCTCAGCAACTACTGAATGGATTGACACCATTTAAAAAAAGTCGCTTTCTGAATCAAGAACCACTTTTATTCCAAATATGGGGTAATTCCATTCAGTAGTTTCGGCTGTAGCCTTGCCTAAAGGACCTCGGACCTGGGGGAACTGGGTTCGAGTCTCGGTAACGACGCTAAACCTCCTGTGATTCTGGGCAAATCAATTTATCTCCCCGTGCCTAACAAAAAAATAAATGTGTCCTCTTGTAACAGGTGCTATGTAAAGCGCTCTGATACCTGATTGGATTCGGGTCAAGTTTGCTCTATATAAAACTCTGACTAAAAAAAAACAACAACAAAAAAACTACTGAACGGATTTACACCAATTTAAAAAAGGTCGCTTTCTGAACCAAGCTCTACCTTTTTGCCAAATTTGGGGTAATTCCGTTCAGGCTGTAGCCCGTCACAAAGTTTCCTATGGAAATTAACATGGAGAAAATGCGTTTTGGGACCCCCCTTTTTTCTCAGCCCCCTCTTGACGATTCACCCCCAAACTTTCAGGATAGGAGCTGACCTGGATAGACTTTTTTTGTCGAGAATTTCACGAAGATTTGTCAAACGACGCCAAAGTTATTAGCAAATAAAAAAAAGCTTTTCCTATGGAAACTAGGTTCTAACTATAACTACCTACTGGTGACCGCCAGTAGGATATATATATATACATATTACCTACTGGCGGTCGCCAGTAGGTAGTTATAGTTAGGACCCTCTTACCATAGGAAATCCGCAACATTCTATTTTGAATAACTTTGGCGCCGGTCGACGAATCCTCGCCAAATTTTCAAAATAGGTGGGGCGCTGCACTCCGCTCCTACCCTGAAAGTCTCGGGGGGATTCGTCAAGCGGGGGCTGAGATAAAAGGGGGGTCCCAAAATGCATTTTTCCCATGCATTTTTCCATAGGACCTTTAGACACAGCTACAGCCCGAACGGCTGAACAGAGTTCCTTGAAATTTGGCAGAGAGGTAGTCCTCAGGTCAAGGAAGTGCCTTTTGTAGGTTTGGTGTAAATCTGTTCAGTAGATTCTAAGAAAATAGCCTTTAAATCAATATATATATCTGAGCCAGCTTACGGTGCGCTTACGGTGCGCTTACCGTACGCGTACGGTGACGTGCGCGAGCGCGATTCTGATTGGCTGATAGATCTTAGTAAACATTCGAATCGGTCGAAACCAGGAAGCGGCGGCCGCCATTTTCTCTCTCGCACTCTGAGTGGGGATTAAAAAACAAAGGACAAAAACATGTAAAGGGGCTGTTTAGACAGCTCCTAAGCACCTAGCCATGTTGGGGGAGTCCCCAAAGATCCCCCAAGGCCAAAAACGGAATTTTAATTTTTTCGATAATTTCGCCGATTACGCTTACCGTACGCGTACGGTAAAAAGTTTAAAAAAAAAAAAATTATCCATACTCTCCCCACCCCATGTGCAAATAGTGCCCGAAGGGCACCATTTGTGCATGGCATATTACAGATGTGAAAAATTAAAATATTACCTTTCACAACGAAGCGCGAAGCGCATCGTGCGTACATGGCCCATCTAGCGTAATGTGGGCACGCGGGGCGCATAGCGCACCGCGTGCCTACCGTGCGTGCACGGCACTAACTGCGTAAAGTGGGCGCGCGGTGCACGAAGCGCACCGCGTGCTCACTGTGCGCGCACGGTGCGCACGGAATGAACTGCGTTAAGTGGGCGCGCACGCCACGAATGGCGTAAAGTAACTTAGCATTTAAAAAAACGTACAAATTCACTGAAAAAAACATAGGTTTCACACACGTTATAGTTAGGAATTAGCATTTAAAAAACCTTGCAAATTCACTGAAAAAACCATAGGTTTCACACATGTTATAGTTAGCGGAAATTTTACTGATGAAAAACCAATGAAATTCCCCCGTTATAATTAGTGCAGGCAACTATAACTCACGCGACCGCAATCTTCTGCTGATGACATGTGTGTCTTTATGAAAAAAAAATATTTGTAATATATGTATAGCTAAAAATTTATGGAAGAAGACATGGGCAAATAAGTGTCTAAATACAGTATTAGCATCAGCAGAAGATTGCGGTCGCGTGAGTTATAGTTGCCTGCACTAACTATAACGGGGGAATTTCATTGGTTTTTTATCAGTAAAATTTCCGCTAACTATAACATGTGTGAAACCTATGGTTTTTTCAGTGAATATATATATATATATATATATATATATATATATATATATATAGATATATATTACTGCTGCAACTCCCCTTCTCTCATTCGATTTCTGTGGAGAAAGACAGCACTCGCAGGGGGCCGTTTCCGTAAATTTATTAACAGGAAACTTCACACGCTCACATATATATATGTATATATTTATATATATATATGAAAAAATAAGATTCTCCTCTGTATGTAGGAAATAATCGTCCAGCACTCCAGAAGGGTTGAATCGATCGGATCTTTATTTTCAGACAATAAACATCTACACGTTTCAGCAGTCTCAGCTGCCTTGCTCACCATGTTGGAGCGCCATCATTTTTACTTGAAAATACTCTATAATAGAGTAACAACAATGAGGAAGGACTACCGAAGTTTCAACATATTTGCCTACACACTCTTTCTGGTTGAAAGTGGCAGCCATATTTAAATGTACAAGGTGCATATACAATAAATGACATATTACTTGGAAAGTTCCAATTTACACCATCTATTCTACAGAGATGAAAGCGCGAAATACTTTATATTCACAAATGTTGCTGCCATATTTCAATTTCGTCTTTCTGGATTTATATATATCACAGAGATATTTCACCCCTTGCATTTTTAGTCCAGATTAACTCACAAGACAAAACTTATTTATGGCTCTGCCAAACATCTACCAAAGAACGCATTTATGTATCTGCACCTATTCAATTTACATTATGTATGTTTCTTCATTTATGTTTTCCATGGAAATAAAGATGGTATTATTTCTTAATTCTGTATACTATAGGGAGATTACAATTTATCTCAAAGTGCTAGTGCTTTGTGCAAATTAGTCATTGAAAGTGTCATTGCTTCACAATATATTGTTATACACATTTCATAGGCCAATTAGAAAAACATTAATCAAATAAATACATAATTCAAATATCATTACATATTTAAAAACGAATGTTCAAGATTTTAAAGTTTTTCTTAAAGTGAAAGTGCTTTACAAAACATAAATAAACATATTTCATACACTTTTTAAAACACTTTATCCCAAAAATATATATATAATTAAAATATCATTATATATTTTAAAAAACTGTTTTTATAGCAAATGTTACACTTTCAATATAAAATATCCACGTTTGATATACAGACAAAACCCATCACCCCTATGTCCTACTTTACTCATTGTATCAGTCTCTCATTTAAAAAAACAAAAAGGTCTCATTTTGTGCAACTTCTACCCTTAGCATCCTTCATTTCACCATCTCAGCACAAGCAGGTATATAAATCCTCATCGAAATTCAGTCCATGAGGTTCCTTGCTATTAAACTCTAAGATGTAATACGTCTCCAATTGCCTGAGTTCCTTCTCCCTATCTCCTCCTCTCTTTTTACAGGGATCTCAGCTATACAACTATATTGGAGACTCGAGGGATTGCTTTGGTGACATTTTTCAAAATGTCTTGCGACTGGGTATGTTCTGTCTTTGTTTAAAATTGCTCTTCTGTGTTGGAGAACTCTCTTATATACAGGTAGAGTAGTACTTCCTATATATACTTTCAGGCAGTTACATTTTAATAAATAGACAACAAAGTCAGATCTGCAGGTTAAAAAGGTTTTAATAAAAATAGTTTTATTAAAAAAATGTTCTATAATTCGTGCTATTCAGTCCATGTTGGCACGCTTTACATTTAAAACATTTTTTTAAACCTGCCTTTGGTTGGAGCCAATTTGTAGCTCCCCTCTTCCTGTCTTGGAACTCACTACTTACAATAAGATCTTTCAAAGATTTTGATTTTCTGTAAGTAATAATCGGCTGTCTATTTAATTTTGAGCCTATTGAGGGATCTCCTTGAACCAGATACCAATGTTTTTTTAGACTGGCTCTGATTTCTTTGTGATTGGTGTTAAATGTCATAATAAATCTCGGTTTCTCTACATTTGAACTGTCCTTCTTTTACTGAGTTTGTGATGGTTCAAAGAGTGTTTTTTGTCTATCACACTTTCTAGCTTTTATGGCTGCGCCTTTTATTGTTTGTGAAGAGTATCCTTTTTCCCTGAATCTGATTGTCATCTCTTTTTGGCTACTGCATGCCCTCCTAGCCCTATTGAATTCCCCAAAGGGAATACTCCATATCAATGGCGCTGGGTGGGCACTATCTGCGTGGAGAATAGTATTCCCCGCAGTAGCTTTTCTGAATATCGTGGTCTCTAATTTATCCCCTACGGATTGAATTCGGATATCTAAGAAATCTATGGTAGTCTTGCTGCATTGTCCCACAAATTTCAAATTCAGTGAGTTCTGGTTCAGATCCATGACAAATTGTTCTATATCTGTTTCCGTGCCCTGCCACAGCACGAAAACGTTGACTATGAATATTACCCAGAGTAAAATATTATTAGACCACTGTTCCAGAGGTGGCCCCCCGAGCACCTGCTCCTCCCACCAGCCTAGATGTAAATTGGCATAACTGGGGGCGCAGCAGGTGCCCATCGCCGTCCCCCTACTCTTGTAAGAAGAGTTCCTCACCAAACAAAAAAATATTTTATGTTAGGCATAGTTCCATTAGCTCTAAAAGCATTCGGTTATGTTTTACAAATCTTAAAGGTCTCCTATTCAAGAAATACTCTGTTGCTCTAAGACCATCTACATGTCGTATGCTCATATATAATGTCGAGATATGCAAAGTTATTAAAAACATAGTAGTAGCATCCCAACGAATATCAAAAATACATTTAAGAAAGTCCGTCGAATCTTTGATATGTGAAGTCAATTTTCTTACAATAGGATTAAGGAAATAATCAATATACCTAGATGCGTTTTCAAATAAGCTGCCACATGAAGAAATTATAGGTCTTCACGGAGGTGTAGTGATACTTTTATGCACCTTCGGGAGCATATAAAACAGAGGTATTACTGGTTTCTCTTTTTGAATGAATTTAAATTCATCCCAGCTTAGTAAATCCTCTTGTTTCCATACCTCAAGTTTTCCAAAGAAGAAGTCCTTTGTAGCTTCAAATTCTTTCATACTAATCCTTCGATAACATTCTGGATTATTCAATTGACTTAATGCTTCTTTTTTGTATAGTTCACGTCCCCATGAAACAACATTACCCCCCTTGTCAGAGGGTTTTAATCAAAATTCCATCTTCTTTTTGTAGTTTGACCACAGTCTTATGTATTTGAGCTTTTCTAGAGTTAACTCTTTTCTTCTTCTGATTTAAGTCAAAATACAATAATTTCAAATCTTTAGTTACATTGTCACTAAAAATGTCCAAATTGTCTCTTGGCATTTGTGGTACAAATCTCAATGGTAATTTAAATGGGGTTTGATCGTCTCTTTGCATACTTAATTACAACACTTCTGCTTGTTCATTGTATCTTGATATTTCCTCAATACTGTTGCTATTTAAATTTTCAGAATTGTCCACATTCTCCATATTCACATTCTGTTCTCCAGCTAACGTCATAAGGTCTGTCAGAATGGGTATATCATTAACATTCAAGTTGTCCAATTCATGTTGAAGCGTAAAAGTTGATTCTTGTTCATGAGTGCCATGAGGATTACGATTACAATGCAATTTATTCAATTTGAGTTTACGGATGAAGCGATACAAATCCATTCTGCAGCTTGGATAATTAAAATCATTATCATCACAGAATGAAAGCCCCAATTCTAGTATTGGCAGTCCGGCCGTGGGGAGACAGCACCACCCAATAAAGAAATGGGGTGCAAGGTAAAAGAACCGTCTTTAATCTTGATGCGGCACCACAGCGCTTTGAAAATAAACTGTGCAAATTATGATCTGAGGCCCACTGGAGGGTGTAACATTTTAATTAAAAGTCTGCAGCCTCGCAAAACCCACTGGAGGGGCTTACTCTTCTCAAGGAACACTACGGATACCAGAATCCTGTGGAAGAAAAGACTCACCTGCAGCCCACTAGAGGGCAATAAATTGTTCGAAAAAAACCGAGTGCACCTTGAATGTTTATTTGCGTGTTGCTGCAGTAAACCTTTGAAAAAGGAGCTGGGGGCTCTGAAACGCGTCAGGCGATATGAAAACTCAGGTATTAATTTGCTGGTTCCCCTGCTTTTAAGATTCGGAGAATCTGCCTGTGGTGGAGTGCGCTGCCAAGCACAGGACAACTGTGAATTGGCATGTTGGAGGTGCTTGTTTTGTCATATATATATATATATATATATATATATATATATGTATATATATATATATATATATATATATATCCAAGAAACGAAAGTGCTCCTGCTGGATTACGGGGACCCTTGGAGGTTGGCATACACTCCGGCGGAGCAAGCCGGCGAAAATATCCAATTATAAACCACAATGAAGTATGCTCTCAGTAAAGGAAGACGAAACCTTCAGTGAAATGTGTAGGTCAGGTTTAATTCACACAACGCGTTTCGGCACGCAGCCTTGTTCACGTGTGAAAACAAATGAAACCAACAGTCTTACATCTCATACTGGTCACATGAAAATGGACAGCAAAATAGGACTTACTTTGTCAACCAGCCCTAAACCCAGCCGAGATCGGCGGCCATCTTAAACTGTGTATAAACCTGAATGGGTGAATACGTAACCATAGTAAGTCTCAAGTCCTGGGACTGGGCAAAGAAAAAAGTGGAAACAGTTATCCTCTAATTAAATGCCAAGGTACATTATAAGCAAAAAAAATGCAAAATGCATCACAAACATGTGCTGCTGTCCAGAAAAAGTGAAAGTGAAACAAAAGTGACATAATGTAACAAGTGTAGGAATCCCCAATAGATATACGCCATTCCACCTCCTATTGATAGCACAAACCCCTGTGGGAATGCGACGTGAATGCAGAGAACGTGTTAACGTATATGTTCTGCATTTTGAATCACTCGAATAGACGTGAGGGAGGCAGGATCTATGGAGCCGTCTGTGAGATAATCTTGCCCCAGTGGGCAACGACCTTAACCTGAGTGGAAATCACATCGTGGCAATGTCAAGAAATCACTAAAAGAACAATGAGAGAGCTGTAGGTTAAGGATACAGGTGGTGAGACTCATGGATGGTGCAGGTGAAATCAAAGGGAAAAGGGTAGGATGCCCGTGCAGGTGCTGTCAAGTGATAGGGCCCCTTCCTTCTCTCCTGTAAAAAATACAGATAAAAATCTGAATTAAAAACATGAACAGTGGAATGAAAACTTCATTCTAACGAGGAGGCTAATAGAAGAAGCGATAGCAACAAAGTAAACTGTAAAGTAGAGAAACACAAACAACATCCATTTAGGTACATCAGAGGAAATGACATTGCAAACATTAACAGTCAGTTTTGAGATGTATTGACATTTCCTCATCCATGTTAAGACCTCCAGGGGTCTTAGTTTGAAACTCTATGATGTACCTGGATTCTTTTTGTCTTAAGGCCAATACCCTATCTCCCCCACGAGGGTTCTTAGGTATGTGTTCCAGAATAAGGTAACTCATTTCTCCTACATTCGAGAAATGGCGATCATAGAAATGGCGTGCAACGGGATATTTAGGATCATTATTCGTGATCGCCCTTTGGTGTTCCAGTACCCTCTTTTTGGCTGCACAAGTAGTACTGCCAATGTACCAAAGATTGCATGTGCACATAATGGCATAAATCACGAAATTGGTGCTGCAAGTGAGGAATTGAAAGATCTTTTTGGTCACCCCTCGGTATTCTAATGATGCTTTGTATTTGCTGTGTTTACAGGCTTTACAGTGGCCACATGGGTAGAAGCCTATCAATCCATGATCAGTAGTGGTAGGGAAGACCGTGATATCATTTTTGACCACCCAATCACGAATGTTCTTGTCTCTTCTATACGTGATAACGGGTCTGTCAGCAATGAGATTTCCTAGTGTGTTGTCTGCCTTAAGAATATCCCAGTGTTTGGAAACTATGTGCTTAATTTTGTGGGAGTCAGTGTTGTAAGTCAGGATGAGGCGGGTCCCCGCCTCACCCTGTTCTTCCTCTACTGCCCTGGTGTCTAGTAAAGTTTCCTTCCGCTCTACTTTGTCTGCCCTGTCCCTGGCTTTGTTGAGGACCCAGAGTGGGTAACCTCGATTAAGGAATCTGGCCGTGATGTTGTCTCTTTCCTCAAAATAAGAAGTGATATTGTTACAGTTACGTTTGGCCCTCAGCATCTCCCCATAGGGGATACTCCACTTGAGAGCCTCAGGATGGCTACTGAGGGCATGGAGCACACTGTTGCCCGCAGTTGCTTTGCGGAACAGGGCGGTAACTACCTTCCCCTGTTCAATTTTGAGGCTTACATCTAGGAACTCTGCTTTCTGGGCATCGATGTTCCCAGATAGCACAATGTTGTGATCATTATCATTGAGAGTTTCAACAAAGATCTCGGCTTCTTGTTTATTGCCATTCCAGACAATGAACAAGTCATCTATGTAGCGTCGCCACATGATGACTTTGGGCAGATGTTCCTGCAATGGGGTCCTGCTTCCGATGGTATGCTCCCAGTATCCCATGAAGAGATTAGCAAAGCTGGGAGCGAAGCAAGAACCCATCGCAGTACCGTTCACTTGCCTGTAGAGGGCGCCGTTGAAAGAAAAAATGTTGTTTTGGAGACAGTAGTTAATCATCTCCAAAATCATGAGGCTGTGCTCACGATATTTTAGTGGTCTCTGTTTAAGGAAAAATTCACAGGCTTGCAAACCTTGACTGTGGTCAATTATTGTGTAAAGTGATTGTACATCTAGCACAATGAATAGATAGCCAGGTTGCCAAATCAAATCCTCAATTTTGCCCAGGAAATCTTTCGTGTCTCTTAAGTAACTGGGCAGGGATACCACAAATTCCCTAAGAAAGAAATCAACATATTTCGAAATGTTTTCAGTTATACACCCGATGGAGGATACAATGGGGCGTCCTGGGGGGTTGATCTTATTCTTGTGCAATTTAGGTAACAGGTATAAGATGGGTACCCTGGGATGATCTTTCTTAAGGTAACAAAACTCCTCCCACTCAAGGAGGCCCTTGTCTCGCCATGTAACCAATTTATCCCAAATGTTGGTGATACTCTGATGGTAAATCTCCCAATTGGCTGGAGTGTAGAAGTTAGTGTCCTCAAGTTGCCGTAAACCTTCAAGGATATAATCCTCTCTGTTAAGGATCACTATATTACCTCCTTTGTCTGCAGGACGTATGATAATCTCAGTGTCAGAGGCTAGAGTTTTAAGTGCATGTCTTTGTGCCCATGATAAGTTGTTGACCTTGGTACCATGTTTTCTATTCTTACTGAATCTCAATTCGGTGAGGGATTTGATAATGCAGTCTTGAAAGGTGTCTATATGGTCATGCGGTAAGATGGGTATGAAAGTGGACTTGGTTTTAAAGGGGGTTTTCTCTCTACTGTAAGTGTTGATTTCCATGTCACTGAGCAACTGTGTGGCATTGGTATCGGTTAAATCCCCATTCTCACTATAGGCTAATTCGGTCATGGCGATTAAGGTATCTATATCTTCAATGGCCAAATTGTCATTATTGCCGCTAGTGTTAGCTCTGTTGTTAGTATTGGGGCTTTGTTTTTTCAGTATGTGCCATTTTTTTAGTTTTAATTTACGCACATATTTAAACAAATCAATTCTGGTTTCAGTGTACTTGAAAGTAGAGGAGGGACAGAAGGATAGGCCAAGACACAAGGTTCTTTTTTCAGTGTCACTCATCGGTCTTTTAGAAAGGTTAACGACTGTCAAATTTACCATGGTCATATCCATTAATAGTTCCTGTTTGAACGGGTTCTGCGGCTTCCCATGGTACCCCTTCCTCTCTCTGTTGAGCCATCGCTGTGCGAGTCTCTTTTTTCTATTTCGGCGTTTCCCCTGCCTCTTCCTCGTCCGCGTCCTCGTCCACGTCCCCGTGTTTTCGGTAGTTGGTTCTCTCTCGTTGTTTGGCGATCCTTTTGTAGGACCCGAAACTCGTCTAAAAAATTGACTTGTTTGGGGTGGTGTTCTTCTCCCGATGTTGTACCTCCAGAAATGTCGGATTCGGTGTCACTCAATAGGATGTTTTCATTGGTTGAATTGACAGAATTAGCAGTTGCAGCTGCGTTGTTAGTCGTGGTGCTTAGTTGACCTTTATAGAGATGATCATATTTTTTACTGAAAGTTAGAATCCTTCCACTTTCGTAGTCAGCATAGTCCCGGTTCATCTTTCTGGCCTTTCTCGCTTTTATTTCTTCCTCGTGTTTGCCGAGACGTTCTTTCATGGGATCAAAGATTTTGCTTAGTGCATCACTGTCCATGAGTAGTTGTAGGTCAGTCATGAGAAGTTTGATCTGTTTGAGTAGGTCATCTCTATCTTGCCACGCATATTTGATGAGTATTTCCATCATTCCTTTTGAGCTTAGTGCTGAGTGTTGTGACCACTCTTCTAGCATTTTGGGATTGGGAGCCTCGTAGGTTGGAGTGACAAAGATCCGCAATCCTCTCGGTGCCATGTTCTGGTCCACGTAGTTTTGAAGAGAGATGGCTTCCCACCATTTTGACACCTCCGCTCTTTTCATTTTTTCCAGCTTTTTTATTTTTTCTTCCAGCGCCTGTGTTGGTAGGTCATTCCTGTTGGCCATGTTTTGTCTATTGAGGATTGGATTTTTTCTGCTGAATAGCGTCACTGCTGCCGCTCTCCTCTCAGCCTCCTCCTCCATGTTGTCTGATACCTGACCAAGAAATCTTGAAAATAAGGGATCGTCTTCGCAATACCCCTCCGTGCAATGCGGAAGTTACCTCTGCTGCCAAAAATAGACCCAAACTGTAATGTTAGAAGGTGAGAATACACTGTAGGATTGGATATCGTAGCGACAGTTCACTGGTACGGGAACCAAATCCTATGAAGAATTCTCCTAGTTTGGAAATACTCGGTGTCGACAAGTGATCAGTACGTAAGTGACCAGGGGTAAAGTCGCCCAGCTAGTCGTTAACCCGAGGTGGTGTAACTATAGCTAAACGCTCTCCAGCGATACAACTTAAGTCCCCCACCTAACAGGACGAACATGCAACGGGCAGACTTACCTGGGGGTCAGCTGTACGGCGATCTCTCCGAAATCAGAGGCTTGTGCGCGAGTATTCAGATGTCGTCTGCAGCCGGTCCAAAATGTAATCCTCAGTAAATATCCAAGAAACGAAAGTGCTCCTGCTGGATTACGGGGACCCTTGGAGGTTGGCATACACTCCGGCGGAGCAAGCCGGCGAAAATATCCAATTATAAACCACAATGAAGTATGCTCTCAGTAAAGGAAGACGAAACCTTCAGTGAAATGTGTAGGTCAGGTTTAATTCACACAACGCGTTTCGGCACGCAGCCTTGTTCACGTGAACAAGGCTGCGTGCCGAAACGCGTTGTGTGAATTAAACCTGACCTACACATTTCACTGAAGGTTTCGTCTTCCTTTACTGAGAGCATACTTCATTGTGGTTTATAATTGGATATATATATATATATATATATATATATATATATATATACCCTGTACTCCATATGCTATGAACTGCTTTGTTGCATTTTATGTATCAATTTGTTTCTTTAACCCGGTTACTTATGTTTTTGACTGATTTACGGCATCCCTTTAAGGAAAACACACTCTAATTTGTAGTATTTCAGTTATGTCTATTAACTCTAGCATCATGATTGGGTGAACCTGATTTTAAATTGGATGGTCCGGCACCAGCGCGTCAGGTGATCAAGATCGCGGAGGCGATCGAAACGCGTCTGAGGCGGACACTTGTCTGACAAATGAATTAAACGTCAGAATTGAAAATTTGGATTCGTTTGCTGTCTTTACTTCTGGGCGTCAGCATTGTGCATGGTGAAGAGGTCCTTACCTGCCTTCAGCTCCCTTTGTCTCATTGGGGAGTTCAGGACTTGGCTTTTATACAATTTCTTCCGGAATCGGCTGAACTCCGCATTTTTGGACCCTCTCCCAATCAAGCGGCGTGTTCGTGTTTGGCCGGACATCACTTTTGTGATACTACGTGACTCGGAAGGAGTAATCTGGTCACGCCCCCCGTGCCTCGCTACAGTGTTGCTGCATGTCTCCGTGAGCCAGGCGAGGAAGTTTGTTTCTCTGGAGTCGGCGGACCCCGGACGGCTCTCTTCAGTCGCCGGTAAGGAGTGGGACACTGTTTTCAAAGAGGTTATTTTACGGGTTGGGAGATCCTTGCCGTTGCTTTGAATTTGAATTTGAATTCTTCGTCCTTGACCAGCAAAGAAGCGGTTCCAATTATCTAACACACTTTAAGCTTGTTAGCTTACAATGTCAGCCCAAGACGCGCTGCGTGACCGGGAGGCTGCAGCAGAAGCGCTATTTGTTGATTTACCGACTGCTAATGTTACAAATGAATCGCTAACCCATGAGGGGAATACAAACGATGTTAGAAGTTTACTGAGGAAATTGGAGAAACTTCAGAAAACCGAGCTATCCAAATGGTGGGAGAGCAAGTCCCTTGAGAAGTATCGTGATGTGGGCAGGGTGCCACGGGGGTTGCGAGTCATGATTGCACCATCGTATGAAAATCCGCACCCTGAGATGCTTTCTGAATGGGCCACGAATAATCTCCAAGCCTCTATGAACATGGTTCACATCCTGATTAAGTACGCTGTGATTGACAGAGAGAGGATTCTCAAAGAAATTAATGAATTGAATCAAATTCTTGATGCTCATGACCAGAAGGATACCATTGCTAAAGGCAGAGTTTCGATAGCCAATAAATTACAACATTATGAAGAGACTATCAAAACCCGTAAAGCCTTCAAGTTCGCCAGGGACCGTGACGACTACCTGGCGGGAAGGGTTTTCACGTTTTCCCGCAAATTCGACAACGTAAAAAGGAAAGCCCTGACGGAGCAAGTCCAAGGGAAACGTGACAATGCCAGCAATGATAACTTAAGTACTCCAGTGGACTCTGATGTCAATTCTCTCACTAGTTGTGACTCGGATGAAGGTCCCAGTACAGGGGTCACATCTAGCACAGTGGCCATCAGACATACTTTGGGGGAGGAGCTTAATTTTTTAACTATGGACAGGCGAGCAACCCTCCGCCCCAGAAATCCTCAAAATCAAACAACCGCAGCAAACGACGGAGAGAGAGGCGCCAATGTCGCCTCAAAACCATCAAGCAGGGGCAGAGGAGGACGAGATGGAAACGCTAGAACCACAGGATAACACAATTATCAACTTGACGGACACTGTGTTATCAAATGCTGAGCAACAACTGTTAAAATTGGGGCTATCATTCTGTCCGGAGTCTAATTTTTCATACAAACAGTCCCGCATAGATATTTACAAGTTCATTCGAAAAATTAAACTCAAGAAATTCTTCCAATTGAACAAACCTATGAATACGGCCACCTCATCTGACTTGTTGTTGGATTCACTACAAGTTCGGGACTCTGATACACTTCAAATCATGCAATCCTTGGCTAAGGAAAGTGCGGACTTTACTATATCTGGTACTGTACCTGAACAACTGGAAGAGATTAACACTGGATTGGCGGCTGCCAGTCCATTTCGTCCTCCTTCTAGTTTTTATCCAATGATGCCCAAGGACTCTGTTGATGTGTTCAGTGACATGGTAATCAGTGACCTCAAAAGTCTTAATCTGTCCACTTATTCCAAATGTAGACGAATAAATGCAAAATTGAGAAATTATTGGGCGTTGATCAAGAAAATTCGTGGGAATGGTCAAATTGTGGTGATGGGTGCTGATAAGGGCGGTAACATTGTTCTCTGGCCCAAAGATGATTACTTACAAGAGGCACAACGCCATCTGTCCGACACTAATTGTTATAGCAAAGTAGGTCGAGATCACTTGGGTGAAATTAAGAAATCGGTTTCCTCCCTATTAGCCCAATGGAAAAGAATGGGACTCTTGTCAAAGAATGAATACCTGTTCCTCAAAAAGGATTTTCCAACCACAGCCACCCTTTACTTTATTCCTAAGGTCCACAAGGGCATTCACCCGGTACCAGGCAGACCCATTATCTCTGCACGGAATAACCTTTTGGAAGCTATGTCTAAATATGTAGATTACTTTCTCCAACCTCATATGATCGCTTTGCCGTCCTTCATCAAGGATACTGGGGATTTTTTAACTAAAATCAAGGCAATTGGTTGGCAATCTTCTTTTGTTCTAATTACACTTGACATAGCCTCCCTTTATACCAGCATTTTACATTCACAAGGGCTGAATGCTGTCAAACATTTTTTAGATTCCCGTTCCATTAATTTCAAGGACCACAACACCATGCTCCTTCAAATGATTGAACTTTGTCTCAATAATAATCTATTTTTGTTCAATAAAGTACTATTCAAACAGTTGAGGGGTGTGGCTATGGGGGCATGTTTCTCTCCAACCTATGCCTGCCTTTTGGTCGGCTGGTGGGAGGAACATGTCCTCAGGGCCAACCATAAAGACATATGGGATGCACACATCCGGTATTATGGCAGATACATAGACGATATTTTTATCGTCTGGGAAGGTTCCAAAGAGGAGGCCTCCTCATTTGTAGCCTCTATTAATAACAACACAATGAACTTACAATTTACGGCTACCATTAGCACTGAGAGGGTGGAGTTCCTGGATGTGGAAGTGTTCATTATGGACCAACACATAGAAACTAAACTTCATAGGAAATCCACTGCTGGCAACTCTATCTTACATGCCAGCAGTGCACACCCACCACATCTCATACGTAGCATACCCTACGGGGAATATCTTCGTCTACGCCGCATTTGTAGCCGTCAATGTGACTTAGATCAATGCCAACAGGAGGCTACTAACCGGTTCCTTGCCCGTGGGTACAAACCGGACAACCTTAAAAAAGCCCTTGACAAAGCCAATCTTTGTTCTCGGGAAATCTGCCCAAACACCGGACAGCCTCAGACTATTAGTCCTAGTTTGGAGGTGGACACAGAGGTCACTCAACCTATTAGGCTCATTACCACGTTTTGTAAACAACATAAAAGCCTGCGACATATTATTTACAAGCACTGGCCCATTGTTTTAACTGATATGACTCTGAAATTTTTACTGCCCAATCTACCAAACATCACTTTCAGGAGAGCACCCTCAATGAGGGATGCGTTGGTCAAATCCAATCCTGAAGTCACGGAAAAGATCACGTGGCTTACACGCTTTGGCTTTTTCAAATGTGCCTCATGCCGTGCGTGCAAATTCGGAATTAACATTTCTGAATATTGCACTGCATTTAGCAATGTTCCGGTACAAATCAAACAACATTTCACGTGCCGCACTGACTTTGCGGTCTACGTGTTAGAGTGTACCTGTCACTTAAGATATGTGGGGAGTACCAAACTACCGGTTTTCAACCGCATTTTACAACATCTTCGTGCGATTGTTAACTCGGACCCCACATATCCCGTTGCTCGTCACTTTAAAGCCATTCATGCCAACAAGGTCAGTGACCTAACTTATTTTGTGTTTGGGGCGGTACCACCTTCAATTCGGGGGGGTAACAGAGAAAAACAATTACGCCAGTTAGAATCCTCTTTCATCTTATTATTGGACACTAAGATGCCAAATGGGATGAACACGAGTGAGGATTTACATAACTTCTTGTAAAATATGTTTCATTTGGAGTCTTTTATCTTTAATCTGAATGTGGCTATTCCAACAGCACTCACAACTTTAAATTAGCGTTTTTTTTTGTTACTGGTAGTTTTGTATAGTATGAGTATTCACTCTAATGCTTCTTGCTCGAGTCTTTTTGTTTCACTTCCCTTTTTGTATTTATCAATTTTGTTCATCCCTATTTATGCTTTCAATTTTTATTTTTATTTGTTCTTTAACCTTTTTTCATTGAGAGTGTGTTATTTGTAGATTTAAGAAATGAATTATTGTTGTTTCTTTCTAAAACATGCAAGCCGTGGTTAAGATTTGAAAATCAGCATTTTAGCACTTAGGGGCACTTGCCCTGTACTCCATATGCTATGAACTGCTTTGTTGCATTTTATGTATCAATTTGTTTCTTTAACCCGGTTACTTATGTTTTTGACTGATTTACGGCATCCCTTTAAGGAAAACACACTCTAATTTGTAGTATTTCAGTTATGTCTATTAACTCTAGCATCATGATTGGGTGAACCTGATTTTAAATTGGATGGTCCGGCACCAGCGCGTCAGGTGATCAAGATCGCGGAGGCGATCGAAACGCGTCTGAGGCGGACACTTGTCTGACAAATGAATTAAACGTCAGAATTGAAAATTTGGATTCGTTTGCTGTCTTTACTTCTGGCCGTCAGCATTGTGCATGGTGAAGAGGTCCTTACCTGCCTTCAGCTCCCTTTGTCTCATTGGGGAGTTCAGGACTTTGCTTTTATATATATATATATATATATATATATATATATATATATATATATATATACCTATATATATTTAAAAGACAAAACAAGCACCTCCAACATGCCATGCTTATGACCTCATATTTTACACCAATCATAACATGTTAAATCACGACATTGAAGAGTCACTGATATCACCATAGTTATGTACAACATAGAGGAACAGCTTATGGTTGGTAGCACTCTTTCTGGTAGATACTCTATCTAGGTGTAGATGCCTTGCCAATTTAATATCTCCAGGCACCAGACTGGATCAATAAGATTTTTCAGCCTATCCCCTGCACACCAGGAGGTGGCAATGTGCATCTGTGGGGCTCCCCTCCAGAAGTGACAACTGGAGTCGCACATAGCGGCCACCCAAGCTTATTGACTTCAGTTTCTTTCTGGACATTGTCAGTGCCCTCAGATGCAAAGCCAAAATATGAGTTGTCAATGCCAGTGTGCAGATATCTTGTTTGGGACCTGTTTAAATGGAAAATAGTCCATTCCACAGAAAATTGAGGCAGGAAGGTTGTGAGGAATCCACATTTAATTAGGCCTGAGCGGTAAATTCCGTTCCGCTCGCGGAATTTGCGGAATTTGCGTAATTTCGCGTTCCGCGGAGAACGCGAAATTGCTCAAAGTCTGCTTTCCGCGATTTCGCAAAATTTTTGCTTGTTCGCGGTCTCAAAATGCGTGTTCGCGAGATATTTCTCCCCGAGCACGCAAACAGCAATTGTGAACAGGAAAAAAGCATCGCGAACAAGCAATTCCGCGTGTTCGCGGAATTTCTGCGTGTTCGCGGATATTTTTTACCGTTTCGCGGAGATTTGCGTAACGCAATTACGCAAATTACGCCCACCCCTACATTTAATATCCGCTAGAAAGGGTGTTGACAAATTTAAGTCATTTTTTTCTTCTGATGGATACTTCTGACTGCAGATACCCCAGCTTTAAAATAGATACCAAAGTAGTACCTCCCCCTTTGGTGTGATATTGTGGACTGACACACTAAAAAGTCCTGAAGGACCAAAGTTCCAAAATACCTTTGCTGTCAGACCTGGCTGTCAAGGAAGTAATGCTTTGTGAAGTTGTGCACTGATGCCCATGTTGCAGCCTGACAAATATCCATAACAAGCACTCAATGTTATAACAAAGTGGTAGCAGCCTTAGACCTAATGGAATGGTCCCTCAATCCATTTTGAGGCTGTTTTTAGGCCATTACATAGCAGATCTTGACCCGAGGACTATCCATCGGGATGGTCTGCGTTAGCACTGCTCCTCCTGTTTTTTTCCCTGGAGAACCCTCCAAAACAGCTGATTGTCCAACCCATGGTTTATGGCGCAATCAATGTAAAAGCTAACAATCTCTTGGCCCAAACAGTGGAGTCTGTCCTTGTCCTTCGAGTGGTAAAAAGAAGGGGCAAAGTATTTTGGTGATAGATTGCTTGATGTAAAAAGGAGTCACAACTTTCGGGAGAAAGGCTGCCATAGTCCAAAGCACCACTTTGTCTGAAAAGAAGTGGTGTAAGGTGGCTAGACTAACAGAGCTAGAAGCTCTGTTATGCAATTAGCTAATATTATCCCAATAAGAATGACTGTTTTCAGGATCAGGCAACGTGGGGAACAGCTATGCAGTCTCTCAAAAGGAGTATAAGTAATGAAAGTAATAACCAAACTGAGGAGCCACTGTGGCATTCATGTAAAACTTTACCTCTCTGGCTCTTCTTCTTAACAAAATAAGTTACTGCCAGCACGTATCTGTTCCCAAACCCCATTGCACTCCTTGTGCCACCAGCTGCTGTATTTCTAAACTATTCCAAAATGGCTACCCATGGATGTTCATCTAAGGGCACCTTCTTGAAATAATTTTCATCTCATTTACGTAAAACAATTACAAGATTGCCACAGCATGTATGCTTACAAGCTTAACGGCCAGTTTGTACTGGTTTTTCTTTTACTTGAAAAAAAATAATTAAAAGGGGGTTGCAAAGCATAAGCATGCATGTGCAGAAGAAAACTTGCAATAGATTTTATTTACAAGATGACAGCCACATGTGTGCACATATGTGAAGTATCCATCTTTACATAATTGTTCCTAAACTAAAAGAAAAACCATTGCAAGATACCAGTCATGTATGCATGTGCACAAAAGTGTGCCATTTGTGGGGAAATAAAGCATTGGCAATGCCAATACGTGTCACAGGCAAGACCTCTGGTGCTTTCAGTGCTTGTTCTCAACTGCTGTAGAATCACCAAAATGACTAAGAATGGGAAAAAGCTGAAGTAACAGTAGGATAAAGTAATAAGGCTTCCTTTATGGTGACTGCATGATTCTAGTACATTCAGTCTTTTCTATCATCAGCATCCTCCAACAATCACTCAGCCACCGTTTAGTGAATTCACACTGACTGGCAGCTATTTTCACTCAATAAGCTTTTTTATAGTGCAGCGCTGTCACCCGAATGGGTATCTGGGCACTGTGGATGCGATGTCAGAATAAAGGTAAGAAATGAACAGAAGGAGGCAGAATACAGCCAAAAACAAGCAGACAGAGGCAAAATAAAGGTCAGAATCTAGCAAAAAGAAACGTCAGAAAGAGGCACAATAAAGGTCAGAAAAGGGCAGAAAGAGGCAAAATAAAGATCAGAAATGAGTAAAAAGAGACAAAATAATGTGCAGAATGAGCAGAAAGAGACAACATAGCAAGCAAGAGCAAGCAGAGAAGAAACGGAAAAGCAAGTAGAAGAGACACAGAGCCAAAGGTAGAAGAGGGTAGTAGACTGCAGGTAAGCTGGACAGGAGGACTGTCACAGGGGAGCTGGCACAAGTGCTTGTGCCTCATGCCAAGGGGGTAACTGGCAATGGCTACATATGCTATGGGTTGGGTAAGATATGTATATGGTAACTACTAGAGAAGTGTATGGAAATATTTTCAGCATTTCAATATGTAAAAAATATTTTATGCTGAAAGCTGCCTTCCTGTTTAGCACTGAATTGTACAGTAGTGGATTGTAAAACTCACTGGAACTTGGTCACCTGAAGATATACTTAATGCACATCTTTCACCCTGCAGATTTTTCTTTGAAACCTTAAGAGCCTTCAGAAACTAGAAATGGCTAAAAAATTAAATCAAGTTTGAGATTGCAAATGGGAACATGATCCTGACTGCCCATTTCTGACCCTTGAATTACCAGCATTGAAAGCCACATTTCAGTGTTTGAAGATACTCGTATTTTTATTGAAAGAGGATGGTATTGAGCTTGGATAGAAAGGAAATGTACGTTGGTGATTTGATTTTCCATACTGTGATTAGCACAGAGACATTGTTTGAGCAAAATTTATTTTTCATTTATCCATTTCAACACCTAACATGGCAATGCTATTATTAACTTCGTTCACGTTCCTTGACAGAACATATATTTAGTGCACTCAAAAATGTTTTCCATACGTCATTCATTAGCAGTGCTAAAATGAATGGTGTGTCAAGTTAACATGAGGTACAGTAACATTTTACTATTAATAAACATATAGACAAGCCAGAAAGCCCTTGGAGTCACTCGGGGTTCAATTGACACAGGGCAGTCCTTCTCACCCAGGCAATAGAACAACAGGCAGCAGGTTAGCTCAGCAAGGCAAGAGCACAGTAAGGTCGAGAACAGCAAAGCAGCAGTCCAGGAGAGTGGCAGTCCTTTCAGCAGCACAGCAGTTCTTCTTCCTGGCGGAGTAGTCACAGGCCCAGAAGTGTACCGATTTGGTAGTGCCAGAGGTCCAGCACTTATACCTAGTGGTGTCTTTGAAGTGGGAAGACTTCAAAGAAAGCTTTGAAGTGCACAAACGTTCTCCCTTCCTGCCCTGGCTCCAAGCACACTACAGGGGGCACTCAATCTTCCGGGGTGGGGAGAGGACACAGCCTGTTCTATATGTGTAAGTGTTAGTTCCTCCCTTCCATCTTGATCAGGATGGATCATCTGCATGCAGATGACCACACAGACACACCTACAACTCCTTTGTGTGTGACTCTCTAGAGGGAATGCAGGACGCCCGCTGTCACCCACCCCAGACGTGTATTCCAGAGATAGGCAGAAGGCACCAAATTTCTAAAAGTGGAATTTGCTCAACTTGAATTTGAAATCCAACTTCGCCATAAGTTGTGATTTTAAATTGTAAGTTCAATGACACTAAACTTGAAAATACTTTCTCTTTACAATTGGGAATTACACTTAACAGATATGAGATAATCCCAATGTTATCCTATAGAAGAGATAGGCATTGCAGTAGTGAAAAACAAAATTGGGAGCTTTTCACTACAAGGACATGTTAAACTTCAAAGTACATGTCCTGCCTTTTAAATACATGGCACCCGCTCCTTGGGTAGATAGAGCCTACTTTAGGGGTAACTGATATGCATGAAAAAGGAAGATTTAGGGTTGGCAGGAGGGTTACCTTGCCAAATTGAAGTGGCAGCTTAAAACTACACAAACAGGTTGTACAATGGCAGGCCTGAGCCGTATGTAGCAGGCTACTTAAGTGGATTGTGCAATGAAGGCTTCGCGAGTAGCATTTCATTTACAGGCCCTGTGCACATGTAGTGCACTTTGGTAGGGATTTATAGGTGTCAGGTCCGACCAGTCGCGGTGCCTCCGAATTCAGCCTTGAGGGAAGATAGGCACCGAAAACTACAAATCCCATGAGGCCCTAGTCCGAGGATCGTGGGTATTTGAAGACGGCACGCACGTCGGCTGACGTGCGTAATTCGTTGTTCCAGGAAGTCGTGTTTGGCGTGAAAGGAGGGATCAACGGCTCCCAGGAGGTTAGGGGCATCCAGGTTTGAGTTTGTTGGAGTGTAGCAGGGCGCTGCTTACACTCACGGCGGACAGGGGTCTCAGCCGTTGTTGGTGAATCGGGAGTACGGACGCAGAAGTCCTCAGGTACTTTTATTTCGGGGACGCACACAAAGGATTTCAGTGTGGCATCCCAGCATAGGAGAAGGGTTGATTCTCCTGTCTTTATCTAGTGCTTCAGTTGTTAGAGGGCAAGAAAGATTGCTTCTCTATTCTTGATACTTTTACCGGAATATACATGACCACAGTATTCACTTGATTTATTATAACAATATTCCTTTGTGCTTGGATTAACGTTCATTGTGAACGCGAAGACGTGCAGGGAGCACGATTGGTTGATTCTATCAGATTATTGCTGATTGATCTTGTTTGCCAGTAATTCAAGGAACTGCATCCATAGACACTCCCCTTTGTTTCATGTTTTCCATATTCTTTGTTCATACAAAATGCTTTTGGGGTATATGCAGGGAGCTATACACAGAGTGAGTGTAACTCTGAGTTTCACCTTGAATGAAAACACCTGCTATATGTTTATTACAGGTTCTATTCCCTACTGCACCCTTCCTATCCTTTATCCCTCGCTTGATCACTTCACTATTCCGTGTATTTATGTCACGGAGTTGGGGAGGTCAGGAGGTGGAATCTTTTGCAGGACGTTCCTGTCCTGAGGAGCTGCTTCCAATTAGCAGTGACAGAATTACGCATCCACAAAATTAGCTCCTCCCGGCTGGAACGTGGTGTTGGAGATGGCCACTTTAGACGATGTTATGTAGGCTTTGATATTGGTACAACAGGAACTAGCCACATCTAAAGCTGAAACAGCAGCTCTCAGAGAGAGATTAGATAGGCAGACACGCAATCCCTTTGATGTACACCCTCCCTCGTCACAGATACAGGTACACATTCCACCACCTATTCCCTTAGCTACTCCAGAAAGGTTTTCGGGTGACCCTCACAAGATTCAGATATTTTTGACACAAGTGATGTTGCATTTTTCTTGTAAACCATCCTCGTTCCCCAACAACCATTCAAGAGTGGCTTTGGCCATCTCTTATTTGATAGGAGACGCTGCTAATTGGGCAGTGCCGCTAGTTAAGCACGATGACCCCATCCTATCAGATTGGGATGCGTTTCGTAGACAGTTAGAAAGGGTATTCGACAGAAGAGCATCTACCTTTAGTGCAGACAAGGAATTGTTGGAGTTAAGACAGGGAAAGAAGGAATTGGTGACTTATTTAACTGCTTTTAACCGTCTGGTAGCAGACCCACCATAAATTGGAAAAACAAAACGGTAGACTTTCTATCAGAAGATTGCCAGAAAGGATGTTTGCAAAGTTGACCATCACAGGCAGCTGCTTTGGCTCATCCTTTCTGTATAGTCACGGCAGCAGAAAAAGAAGCTGAGTTACCGTCGGCTTATCAAAGGTATCAAGATGTGTTCAGTGAGTCACATGCTGAAGTACTTCCACCCCATAGAATCTATGATTGTCAGATAGGTTTTGTTGCAGTGGCCACAATACCCTCTTGTAGGGTGTATGCTTTGTCTGTCACAGAGACCAAGCACCTCCAAGTGTATCTAGACCACTACCTAGAAATAGGGTTTATATGTCCCTCGTGTTCTCCTGCGGCCTCTCCACATTTTTGTATTTCTAAAGCTGATGGAGAGCAGAGAACGTGTATAGATTACAAAGTGTTGAATAAAAACACCGTTCGAAACAGATACCCTCTCCCCCTAGTGTCTGTGTTATTGGATCAAGTGAAGGACGCCTCAGTGTATACCAAACTGGACTTGCGAGGTGCCTATCACTTGGTTAGGATCAGAGAGGGGGATGAATGGAAGACCGTTTTTAAAACTCGTTATGGTCTGTATGAATCTACTGTTATGCCGTTCGGGTTATGTAACGCCCCGGCGGCGTTTCAGTATTTTCTAAATGATGTATTGAACGAATACGTGGATTCCTTTGTGGTAGTCTATATTGACAACATTCTGATATATTCAGAAAACAACGCGATACATGAGCATCATGTTTTGTTGCTGTTGCAGAAATTGAGAGAGAATCACTTATTTTGTAAACTAAGTAAGTGTGACTTTCATGTGTGTGAGGTAGAATTCTTGGGTGTAATATTATGCCCAGCTGGGCTCAGCATGACTGAGAGGAAAGTGAAAGCTGTTTTGGAATGGCCGGTCCCGAAGAATGTGCATGATGTACATCGTTTCTTGGGATTCGCTAATTATTATCGAAGGTTCATTCTGCACTTTTCACACATGATAGCCCCTATTACAAGACTCCTGAGAAAGAGGGAGCCGTTTGTATGGACCAGGGATGCTGCAGAAGCATTTGTTCAATTGAAGAAGGCTTTCACTTCTGCTCCTGTACTAAAACATCCTCAACCCGAGAACCCCTTTATAGTGGAAGCGGATGCTTCAGATGTCGCTATAGGGGCAGTGCTCTCACAAAGAGATCAACACACGGGACAACTACATCCAGAGGCATATATGTAAAAAAAACTAAATGCGGCAGAGCTGAACTATACTATCACGGAAAAAGAGTTGCTAGCAATAAAAAAAGCTTTTTCGGAATGGAGACACTACTTATGGGGTTCAAGACATCCTGTAACGGTATACACAGATCACAGGAATTTACAATACATGAAAACAGCTAGACAGCTGTCACAGCGTCAGATGAGGTGGATGCTTTTCTTTGCCGAATTCAACTTCATCATTATATTCCGACCAGGAAGCGAAAACAGAAAAGCAGACTCCTTATCGAGGCAAGGCATTAACAGTTGAACGCGGAAGGTGCTCAACGAGGCTATCATTCCTTCTACCAAGGTAATATGTGCAGTAACAGTCGACAATTTCTTGGAAGATGTCAAGAGAGCACACCCTTCTGAAAAATGGCAAGAGTGGGTAGGGACACATAAGAACAGAAGTCTCCAACAAGGATTGCCTTTTCACGATCACAAACGATACCTCCCTTTAATTGCAATACAACGCAAAGCTTTCAAATGATGTCACAGTTCTGTTTTGGCCAGCCATCAGGGAGTAACCAAGAACAAACAACTGGTACAAAGATCCTTTTGGTGGGCCACTTTAACCAGAGACATTGAAACTTGGGTATCTGAATGTGAAGTTTCTGCCAGATCCAAGAGTGAGGCAACGAAAGCCAAAGGAAGGCTGGTGCATATGCCAACTCCCAAACAACCTTGGCAAAACATAAGTTTAGACTTTGTCACAGGATGTCAGTCGCTGATCAAGGGCGCCTACCGAGGCTGCAGCCGAACCCGGACTACAACACCCAGAAAGCCCGGCTGCAAGAAGGCGTGGTCACGGCTGATAAATACGCGGAGATGCGAGCCAATCGGTGCGCGTTATACTGATTGTTGCATCGGTTGCTGCAGAAGGCGCTGCCCGGCGGCGAATGAGTGAGCAGATTTCCAGACGGCCGCAGCCTCTAGGACATTCACTACGGGATGATGGAGTAAGCGTTAACCAGCTTACCGGAATCGTCTCGACCGTCGCCTCACAGAGCCAGCCGTGAGTTGCACGGCTTTCGAACTGCCTTGTTTCCCGTTCTAGGGAGAATCCCCGCGGGGCGCTGACGTAAGCGCCGCCGCGTACTTCGACCACACGTTCCTACGGAACAGAGGAACGCCGTGGCCTCAAGGAATTGGAGTCAGTTCCTTTTTGGTTCCAGTTGGGAGAAACAGCCTTCACCGCAGTTCAGGTACTAAAGGAATAGGGGAGGGGCTGCCCTGTGCAAGACTTTTTAACATTGCCTGATATATTAGAGCATTGGGAGACTTTGTTATACGTTCCTTTGCTACTCATCTTAAGTGTCTTGGATACTACAAACGCTAACATGGTGCAAATGTCAGGGTTGTGGTAATACTTGACTACTAAGCATCCTATTGACCATGCAGTGAGAAACCACTTCAGGCACAGTGTTGTCTGTGTTCATCTTGGGAGTGAAGGGGGAAGTTTATGTACGAAGGTTCAGTACTGTGCAGTTGGTTTAGGAGTTCTGGTGTTCTCCTTTTGGGGCAACGCTACACTGTATGGCTTGGCTGCAAGCGCAGCGGAATGAGTGATGAGACACACTTGTTAGACATTAGTGAGACCTAATGAGAGTAAGAGTGTTTTGTTGCTGTCTATTCTATGTGTCTTCTTCTGTTGCAGGAGTCCCACTCCCCTTGGTCCCCGCCCTAAAATCCTTTTCCCTCGCCTGATTGCCCTGGTACTCTCTGTTGGTGTAATCCAGAGTCGGGGACATCTGGAGGTGGAACCCTTGTGCATCACCCAAGTCCGAAGGAGCCGCAGTGGACCGTGACACAGGACTACCAAATAATCACGGTAACACAGCCATATTGGTTGTAGTGGATAGCCTTACAAAAATGGGGCATTTTGTTCCTTGCTCTAATCTCCCGACAGTCGGTCAGACAGCACAGCTATTGCTTGAACATGTGGTGCGTCTTCATGGATTTCCTGAAGTCATTGTTTCTGATAGGGGACCCCAGTTTATTGCCCAGTTTTGGAAAATGTGGTGTAAGGCCTTACAGGTTACACCACATCTGTCCACTAGTTTCCAACCCCAGACCGAAGGCCAGACTGAGATGCTCAATCAAACATTAAAAAAGTATCTACGTTGCTTTGCCAAGGAAGCGGAGGAATCCTGGGTTTCGTTATAGTTGGCTGAAGTAGCCTATAAAAATGCCTGGCATTCTTCTCGAATCCTTCCTGTAACCATACCTCGAGATCCTGAAGAGCAACTAACGGTGAAAAAAGCGTATTCAAGAAATCCATCACATCCACAGAAAAGTTCAGGTGCATTTGAAGAAAGTCAAGTTGCAGTACATGAAATGGGCAGATACACACCAAAATGAAGGTCCCAAGTATCAACCAGGGGATCGAGTATGGCTGTCCACAAAAAAACATACGTTTCAGGAGACGCAGCATTTTTCACCCCAGGTTCATAGGTCCATATGCTGTGATTAAACAAATCAATCCAGTTACGTACAAGCTCAAGTTGCCTATACACTTACATATACGCCCCGTATTCCACTGCAGTTTATTGAAACCAGCGAGGGGGGTACGGAAGAAGGCAGCTCTGCCCATACCAAGGAACAGGCAGTTGGAATATGAAGTAAAGCGTATCCTGGATTCTATATAGAGGGGTAACAAGTAGTGGTATTTGGTCTCCTGGAAAGGGTATACCGCGGAGGATGACTCCTGGGAGCCGGTCACTAACATTCATGCCCCAAGGGCGATCCGGGTCTTCCATGCTTCCCATCCTACCAAGCCTGGTGCAAAGAGGCGCTTGGGGAGGGCATATTGTCAGGTCCGGCCAAACGCGGCGCCTCCGAATTCAGCATGGAGGGAAGATCGGCACCGAAAACTACAAATCCCATGAGGCCCTAGTCTGAGGATCGTGGGTATTTGAAGACGCCACGCATGTCAGCTGACGTGCATAAATTGTTGTTCCAGGAAGTCGTGTTTGGCGCGAGAGGAGGGATCGACGGGTCCCAGGAGGTTAGGCGCATCCAGGTTTGAGTTTGTTGGAATGTAGCAGGGCGCTGCTTACACTCACAGCAGACAGGGGTCTCAATCGTTGTTGGTGAATCGGGAGTAAGGGCGCAGAAGTCCTCAGGTAGTTTGCTTTCGGGGACGCGCACAAAGGATTTAAGTGTGGCATCCCAGCATTGGAGAAGGGTTGATTCTCCTATCTTTAGCTAGTGCTTCAGTTGTTAGAGGGCAAGACGGATTGCTTCTCTGTTCGTGATACTTTTACCGGAATATACACGACCACAGTATTCACTTGATTTATTATAACAATATTCCTTTGTGCTTGGATTAACGTTCATTGCGAACATGAATACGTGCAGGGAGCACGATTGGTTATTTCTATCGGATTATTGCTGATTGATCTTGTTTGCCAGTAATTCAAGGAACTGCATCCATAGAAACTCCCCTTACTTTCATGTTTTCCATATTCTTTGTTCATACAAAATGCTTTTGGGGTATATGCAGGGAGCTATACACAGAGTGAGTGTAACTCTGAGTTTCACCTTGAATGAGAACACCTGCTATACGCTTATTACAGGTTCTATTCCCTGCTGCACCCTTCCTATCCCTTATCCCTCACTTGATCACTTCACTATTCCGTGTATTTATGTCACGGAGTTGGGGAGGTCAGGAGGTGGAATCTTTTGCACGTCGTTCCAGTCCTGAGGAGCTGCTTACAATTCACGGCGTGACGATAAGTACATTAAGAAAAGATGTTACTGACCTGCAACTTCTGTTCTCCAGTACTGGTATCTTTCATGTATTCACATGCTTGAATCATTCCACGTTGTCGTAGTGGGACTCCCAAGGTACCATAATAAAGCAGTATGTATCACTATCCTAGGCTATATTGGCAATGAAAATGTTGGTTTAATAGCCTATTTATGTTTTTTTTTTTTTAAAGGACCAAACTTGATCTATAACCAATCAGGGGACAGCACCCTCCAGAACACTCCCAACAGAGGCTGAGTCCCTCAGATTTTCAAGCACAAGTGGGAATAAAGAATCCCAAACTATAAGGGGAGCCTCTCCGGGAGGAGGATGGGTCACATGTGAATCTATGAAAGATACCAATACTGGAGAATGGCAGTTACGGGGAAAAACACATTTTCTTCTCCAGTATTGGATCTTTTATAGATTCACATTCTTGAATCAGAATAGCAAGTAGTTACTGTATTTGTATATCTTAAAATATTAGCGCAAATAGCAAATGGTGGGTAGGAAATATATACATAACATACTAATTTTCAATTTAATAAAATATATAAATATATATATCATTAAAAAGTTGCCTAAATACATAGGCAAACACATGCAACCAAAGGAGGCCCCTCCTCATTGAAATAAGTGGTGTAGAAAAACCTGTCCAACCACTGCGTTGTGTGGATTCCAGGTAATAATTCTGCATTAATCATATGCACTCTTCCAAGTCGCAGCACAATATATTTTTTTCAGAGGCACTTCCACAAACAAAGAGGTTGAGGCAGAAACTGCCCTAGTTGAGTGGTCCCTAGATTTTGCTGTGAGCGGCTTGCCGGCCTTTGAGGGGCAGAACTGGATTGTAGCTGAAATTCATCGAGTGCTGGTTGCCATCATGACTGGAGCACTCTTACGAGTGTATTCCCCTGAGTCAAACAGTTGGTCAGTTCTCATGAGTTTCTTAGTGGGATGCAAGTAAAATTGTAGATATAATTTAATACCTAGCATATAAATAGACCTCTCAGCTGGTAATGTTGGAATCCGGAAGAAAGTCTGAAATATTATAGGTTCCTTGGGGCACAATCTGGAGAAACCTTGGGAACAAATGTTTGTATTGATTCTGAGAAGTACTAACTTGCCTGTGAGGCACAAGAAAGTTCATGAGTTGAGAAAGCTTGTATCTCCTCTACCCTCCTGGTCAGAGTGAGTGCTAGTAACAAGGCAACCTTCCATGTCAGAAATATGAGGTGTGCTCTTCATGAGTTGAGATAGAACTATGTTCAGGGGAAGGAGCCCTTACTGGAGGAAAAAACTGAATAATTCTTTCACAAACTGTTTGATGGTTCTGCTAAAGCAGAAAGAGAGAAAATGTGATGAGCATCTATATCTTGATATTGCTATAGGTCCCACATTAATAGACGCATGTACCAACTGTGACTGAGCTAGCAAGAGGATATAGGGTGGATATCTGCAAAATTGTACTAGTAGAGGATGTATGTTTGCTTTCTGGCCCCATAGGGAGAAAAGTGTCCATTAGGCAGAGTGTTTCCATCACAGTTCGCATGTCTTCATCGTGGCTTCCACCTTGACTTGCAGAAAATAGATCTGTATTCCTGAGGAATATTGTGCTCTTTGACTTCATGGAATGTAGGAGTCGTGCGCATGAGAGAAGAGAGGTCGGACAGGATGACAGACCTGGCCTTAGTTCATTGGCAAAAGTTTAAGGGATGTTGGCAGGTAAATGTGGCTGTATTCTGATAGTAGAAAAGCTCCATGAACCATTGCTGCATGGGTCACCTGGGAGTTATCAGGTTGAGATGACACTGCTCCACTTTCTCCTTGCTGAGAACCTTTAGTATTAATGGTATCGGTGGAAAGGTAGGCAAAGATCCCAGACCATCTGTTGAAAGGCATTCCTCCAAGATCTTGTTTGAACGAGAAGATCAGGCTGCTTCCAGTTCTGCTTAGTATATCTGCTAAGATATTGCTAGTCCCCAGAATATGTTTGGCCCAAAGAGTTATTCTGTGTTTTGTTAGCCAGCTCCAGATTTCCTGATCTTTCTTGGACAGCACAAGCGATCTTGAGACGCTTCGTTTCTTCACCTATTGCATGCTGGTGGTATTGTCAGTTTTAACTAACATAGAAGACCCTGCTATCACTGGCAGGGAAGCTTGGCGACTAAGTTAGATGGCTTTGAGTTCCAGGCGATTGATATGCATGCTTCTTCTGGAGCAGAGACCACTTTCCTTGAATCTGCAGGTTCTGTAGATGACCCCCGCCAGCTCTCCAGGGAGGTATCCATAGTCAATACAAAGTGAGGTATTTGAGGTAAGAACGTGAGGTCCTCACAGGTGGGAAATCTGGAACCACCAGGCTAAAGTTTCCATCAGACCTGTGTGAATTTCACGAGGACCTTGAATAATTCTTTTGATTGAATCTATTGTTTTTGTAGCTGTGCCTGTACGGCTCTCATTTTCATGCTTGCAAGAGGGATCCTATTTATCGCTGAGGATATGATGTACAGAAGCGAATTGAACAGACGCACTGACATTTTCTTTATTTCGAGAGCCAGTTCCTAGACACTTTGTTGCATATCTTGGAATAAAAAGTCCTTCTCTTGTACAGTATTTAGTGTTGTTGCCCAGGAACAGTATTTCCTTGGATGGAGGAGATGATGATCTTTGCTAATTCACAAGGAGACCTAGTTTGTGAAACAATTTTAGGTCAAGCCTCTGTGGCCTTGCACGCTTGAAATGCTATTGGTGTTTTCATCAACCAGTTGTTGATGTATGGGAATACCTGATGATCGTCCTTCCTGAAAAAAAGCTGCCCCAGGCAGTAGGTAAAAATGAAGGAAGCTGATTTGAAGCCAAATGAGAGAACTTTGATGGGTGGGTGAGAATGCAGAAGTATGAATACTGTAAAATCAGAACTGTTGTGGTGTAGGAGAGGGTAACCACATGAAAGGATTGTTTCTGGAAATATTTTTTTCCAAACTCCTCTGTTTTTGTGTCTATGAGGAAAATCCGAGAATAGAAGCCCGTTCCTTGCTGATAATGCGGGCCTTTCTCTATGGAAACTTTGGTTAGCCTAGCTAGCACTCCCTTCCAAAACATATGGAGATGATGTGGGCTGTGTGGCTCCCTTATTTTCCCTTTTTGTGGCCCTGGGAACCCCATCGCCCAGGGCCTGACCCCTAGTTTTAATTTTGTACAGAAAAAAAGGGAAGGGGGCCGTGTGGCCCCCCTCCTTAGGCCTCTGTAGCCCCGGGGACCCCATGCCTTGTTTTTTTTTTTAAAAATTGAAATTTTTGGGTGCGGGGGGCCGCGTGGCCTCCCTCCCAGGCCACTCCTGGACCCAGGGACCCCATCCCCCAGGGCCTGGCCTTTCCATTGGGGACCGTGGGGGGGTCCCCAATTCCCCCACGGTCCTGCCGGCTCCCGCCTGCTGCAGGAGTCGGCATTGCTTTTCCGCAGCCCCCCGCCCTTCAATTAGAAAGCCCCGGGGAGGTGGTGGTCCCCAGGGCTGCGGGGAGGCCACGATCGCCCCTCAGTTTATTATAAAAGCCCTGGGGAGGTGGCGGTCCCTGGGGCTGCAGGGGGGGCCGCAAGCCCCCCTGCAGTTTATTATAAAAGCCCCGGGAAGGTGGCGGTCCCTGGGGCAACATGGGGGATTGGGACCGCCATGCTTTTTTTACAACCCCGGGGAGGTGGCGGTCCCCGGGGCTGCAGGGAGCCGTAGTGCCACCTTATTTCATGCCCTGCACCACCGCCATTATATATGTAGGTGATCAAGGCCGCTTGGATGGCCGAAACGCGTCCTGACACAAGAGGAAACAAAATAAAAATAATGCTGCAAAAAGCTGGTTTACGCTGGTGATTTCCGCGCACAAGCGGGTGAATATCGCGAGTTGCTGTGATATATATATATATATATATATATATATATACATATATATATATATATATTTCTTTTCTGTTGTCTGTGTAGGGAAGCTGCCATTACCACCATGCATTTGAGAAAAGGTTTTGGTGCAGATTTTAGATTGAAAGGCAGGCACTTTTTTATTGGTAGTGCACTTTCCACAAGGTTATATTTAAAAAATGTCAAGTGTTTTTTCATTACTGGAATGTGAAAATAGATGTCTTGCAAATCTTTTGAACACATCCAATCTCCCTTCATTAGTTGTGAATAAATTTGATGTAAGGCTAGCATTATAAATTGCTCCTTTTTATGCATTGTAGGCTTCACTTAATCAGAAACTGGCGATGCTTCTTTTGGGGACCTTACGTAAAGAAACAAAATAATATCTTTAATAGACACCTTCCCTCATTGAGAAGGAGGGACAGGTTATGTTTTTTATTTTTGCAGGAAAGATTAAACCTCCTTTCTTAAAGCTCACAACTGATGTTTCGTTGGGATTTTTGATGGAATTGCTGGAGGTCCAGATTTCATTTGGAAGACATATTCATGTTGAATGATTTGTAACACCAGTCTGTCTGATGTCCTGTGGTTCCACTCTGCCTGATTACTAACAGAGCAGAGGAAGTGAGTTTCTCTTGTCTGGCAGGCAAACTGAATTTGCCAGACAATGGGGATCTTTGCTATGCTGCTTGCCTCTTGCTTTGGTTGGGCATCTCTGATAAGAGATCTGCAGTTGTTGTTGGTTGTTGTTGTTGAAGTCCCTTTGTGGCGTGCTGGTACGTCTAGCAAGGGATCTGAATTTTCAGTCTTTCTTGGTTTCAATATTGAGACTCATAGTATTTTATTCAATCTTCTAAACCAACAGCTTCATTAGTTTTAGCTTCTTTTTCATTCTCTTTATATCATCATCATTATGAGTACCAAAAGGTACAGCTGTTGTACGTGTAAGTTTAAGAACCTTCTCCTTATTCTAAGCACATCATGGATGTTTATATCATCCAAAGTGGAAATATGCATAGGAGAAGCCAGGACTGAAACCCGTGTTTATGTAGGAGAGGAGTGAGACAAAGGAGAATCTAGAGTTGGGGTCCCAGCAGGTGTCCTTTGGTATGGTCTCTCTGTTGCTGTTTCAAAAGCACAATGTGGTGGGACAAAAGATGTGGTAGGTGCTGGTATTTCATCTGTGGACAAGAAAGTACTCTTCTGCACTATTACTAGTCTTGATGGGATTTCTAATGGCATCAGATAATTTTGTAAAGGGTCAGAAGCTGGAAAGGAAATTCACTGTAGTTTTGCCAACTATGATGACAAGTATAGTGAAGGGGATAGTTGGCCAGCAGGAGATCCAGATAAAGGAGTGACTGTAGCATGTCTCTGCGTCGATGTGACTGCAGGTGCTTATATCAATGTCGATCTGAAATGTCTTGAAAGTCTACTGTTTTATCATCAATCGCACCAACATCCTCTAAACATAGATAATAATATTAACTGTGAAGGTCTCGCTATTGCGCTCTCCGTCGCCGACAATTCATGGATTCATCTCTTGACGGCAACGGCGTTGGTGCCAAATGCTGTCTTAATGCCGACAAATTCTAATACAACCTGCAGGACTGTCTGGAATGGTGGTTTTGCCTTTTCTCCTTGGATATATCCGCTCTAGAGTTCTCCCATGGAGAATGCCAGGGATACGGTAGAAGGATGATTGTGCTGTTTTTTCTTCTTCTCATGGGTCTTCAGAACTTCTAACTGTTCTCTCAGGGGGATATCCTCTCTTCATGTCATTTTCTGACAGAATTCACAATTGGATACAAAGTGGTACATAGTAAACAGACCCACACACACACCAACACAAGCGCACTAATACCCCCACCCCAGCCCTCTTTCTCCCATAGGAAGGGCACTTCAGAAAAATTGATGTCATTCTGGGAGAAAAAAATCTTCACAAAAGTAGGAGAAATATGTGCTTTTGATGGTACGATGTGTCAGATATTGAAATATAAAGGTAGAGAATGTACGGGCATACATTTAAAAAAATAGAGAGAAAATTTCCCCGAAGTGTTCCAGTAATCCGGTCAGTACTTGCGAAAAAAAAAGAACTGATGCTGTGAGGTAAAGTGCCAATATAATGCATACTGGGAGCTAGAAGTTGTTGGCTCCTTAAAGGAGAAGTCCATCTTTTTTTAAATAAAGCTCTATGGGCTAGCAGGAAAATGTTTCCTAATTTTACTCTTCTGTAAGGTAAAGGTTCAAAGTTCATCATGCTGAAGAATTACATTGTTCAATAGGATGCTGCAATGTAGGTTTCCGTTTAGGTCAGAGACTATTAGTTCTCTGACCTAATGATCAGAGGAACATTAATCAAATACTGACCTACTTTATCCTATTGGAGGGGACATATGACATTGAGGTTTTGTTAAGGTGTCTAGTTCATTAAAGATATATCTCTGGATTTAATGACGAGAAGTGTTTCTTCATACATGCACACTGGAGTGAATGACATCTATGTTTATGATTTCAGTGAAGATCCTACGATGCAGAAGCATTGCTTCATCTTTGCAAATATAGATAGGTCAAGTTTCTTCAAAGCCCTTCCCACCATGCAATTGAAAAGATCATAAACATTCAGTGGTGAAATTGATAGAGGTGATGTGTTATGTCCTCCACAGGACCAATGTAATCCTGCCTTTTCTCTTCGTGCTGCTCATGTAGAATTCAAACTGCATAAGCAATTGAAGGTTATTCCTGAAAAAACACTTATGTTTTCTTTTATTGTTCACTAATAGTAGCTGTGTACAAAAGCAAAACCTTAGGTTACACATCAAACATTACATTAAACTATTACTAATCTTCAAGTAAGCAGTTCGTATTTCTTGAAATGCGTTGCTTTTAGTGTAAAAAGCCTCCATCAGAAGCGTAATATTACATTTAATAGCCAAAAGCGTAATGATGAGACAGAAATATTACTCTGGACTGATCGGAGACGTTACTGACATTGCCACAAAGCAGTGACTGAAATGGCTGAGCCCAAAGAAACCAATGACTTAAGTTAAACGCCCGAAAGACCACTTTGTGTATATTTTCAAAAGCATAAAGGAGTACCAGGTAAAACATTTTTGATTACGCGTAGGTGCACCTTAGTAATGACTGCAGGAAGTTATTGTTTTTTTAGCTTGATAATGGCTTTTTTCTGTAGGATTTGATTTACAGTTGGCATCTTAAAGTAACCCAGTAGACAACACTAAATGTGCTAGGAGATCCCTGATTTAACCATTATCGTACTCTCCATTACTGCCAAGGAAATTGCATTAGGCACACAAGTCTTACATGATGTGGATCTCAGCACTTACCATTGATGTATCAGCCACAACATATAATTCAACATACTTCTGGGCATTAAGAAATGCCTTTCTCTAAGGAAAAGAATACAAAACATAATGAGAAACCATCGTCAGTGAAAAGCAAAAAAATATATCTGATGCATACAAGTGTGTACTCCACTACAAAATGAAGAACCTGGCAACTGGAATGCAGTTCAGTTACATGTAGGTGCTTCAGCAATGATTGGCACAAGAACAATCACAGCTCGCAGATGTAACTAGCACTGTCCTGGTTCTAAACCAGATTTCTTTGCACCTGTGTCTTGATGTAAAAATGCAATTAACATTTGCCTTTACTTCCGACTATGAATTCGAATTAGTGAGCTTCTAGCATAGCCATAGTTGTATATGAGAAACTGTTTTTTTACCAACTGTTTTTGTTTGCATTTTGTGCACAGACAAACAAAATGACACCATTACAAACAGGCAGGGTACAACCCATTGAACAGGGTTAAGCTGATACCAGTTATTGATGGGGGAACAATCCGGGGATCGCCTACCAGGGGCAAAGGAGCTCCTTCATGATATGTCTGTGATCGGAGGAGCAACCACCATCCTGGCCTTCAGCCAGACCTGTTATTCAGTCTCCATGTCTTGCAGCTGAGATGTCTGTGAACAATCAAATCCTAAACTATAATATTCCTCCACACATATGTAAAACTGTCAAACCCCGAGCCTGGGCTATATATCTTTGTGTGACCACTAGACCCAGTGAGCAAAACAAGAGCTCTCAGTGATGCAATTCAATGTCCCCAGAGATTCCAAGAGAACAAATTGGGCATTACGTGGGATATCTTCCTCCAAAATGCCCACAGTTCTTTCAGTAAAATCTCCCAGTATCGCTGAATCTCCATGCTCTCCCACAGCATGTAAAAGAAGGACATTTTGGTACCTCATCACCTCAAACAGTAGGATGTGGCTACTTTCTCCATCTTGTGGAGTTTAACCCTGGCAATATAGATCCTATGCTGAATTTTAAAGTTGAATCAGACCAAATCTTGCTCTAATGGTACCCTCTCGGGTGTATTAGGGCTACCTCACATTCCATGTCTTCTGTATAGCCCACATCTTGATTCCATTGCCATCGGGGGCTCCCAAGTGTGTCAGGGATATTGGTGATGATCACTTTGTATATGGCTGAGACTATCCCCTCCCCATTGGAATTCCCAATAAGTAACTCTTAAAAGGGGACGAGTCAGGTAGGTCAGACTAGTCAATAGCCTCAGCGCGAAAGACGTGCCTAAAACTGGTTATATTTATATAAAAGTGTGTGAGAAAGATTGTACTCCTCTTTTAAGTGTTCAAAAGATTTGATTGGCCTGTCTTCCACAATGTCCCTTGATCTGGAAATGCCAATTGAGTTCCAGCGGGCAAAACCCTACAGTGTGCCCACCTCCTTTAACACAGCACCCTCCCACAGTGGTATGTCTTTCGTGGCCCTGCCCTTAAGAGAAACTACTTTTGAAGGCTTGAGTCAGAAAGCACTTTAGAGGCATATCTCACCATGTCTTGTTGTAGGAAAAAAAGGAATTCATGAGTTTACAACTTTCAAATCATAAATGTAATTGTATTGACAAATGACGATTGCCTTGATCTCATGTACAGGCTATTTTAAGACATGTTACACACACTTTTCACTACCTAGGCATATAGTGTTACTCATGAATAAGAACAATGGTAGGATTAACAAACCATAACACATAATCTATAGGAAAACGTTCCTAGTAACAGCCTTCAAAAACCACATTGGCACCCATACAAATAAAATGTTGTGTTGAGCTAATTCCTTTAGACCCCACTAGGTCTGCTTCAGATTCTAAACTACATACTGCTCCCCCTTCGCTTGCTATGTCAAGAATTCTCAGTAAATTAATCCCTGTCAAGGGTGTGTTGTAATTCTGAAATGGATCACTCTACCAAGGGGCTGTTGTAACTTTGAAAATAAACAATCCCCTCAGGTATTTGGTCTACGTGAAATCTTAACCACTTCGAGTCATATATGAAATTGTGAGTTGCTTGTGGTTCTGAATCCCAATGAGAAAACAAGAACACACTAGTTATTTTCTCCAGTGTCAGTATATTTAGCAACCTATAGCAAATTGGTTGTTCAACAGCTGTAAAAGTTGTGCAAGGGGTTTACTGTCAGGCACAGGAGGCCTAGTGTATTGCACCCTAGAAAATTAGGAATAGCATATCCAATAATTCCAATGATTTCCTTCAGTTTACAGCACTTTAGTATCAGCTAACAATATCTACGTGCGAACGCGCACAAGCAGGATCACGGACTCGCAATATGCTGTTTACCAAATTGTCGGTGCTTTATTAAAAGGAAAAGGTGCAGTCAGGACACGTTTCGGACACAAACTGTGTCCTTGGTCACTTGTCGACATGAACAAAAACAGGAAATATATAACACATAGCACTTCCGGGTCGCGTGATTGACAGGCAAAGGAAATAGAAAAAATACTTTGCATAGCATTGCAGGCAAAGAAATTTGAACGCTCGGTATAATCATCCATTTATGAATATATCTATATCTATATCTATATCTATATCGATATCTATATATATATATATATATATTGTTCCAAAAAACTCCAAGTAGTGTTAGTATGCTCTCAGTAGTAAAGGCACAGCAACAACGTAGTGCAGGTCAGAGTGTTTATTACACTCTGACCTGCACTACGTTGTTGCTGTGCCTTTACTACTGAGAGCATACTAACACTACTTGGAGTTTTTTGGAACATTGGATTTACCGGTGTGCTTCGCCGGCATGTATGCCACCCTCCATGGGTCCCAGCACCCGAGAAGAAGCGATGTCTAATTTTGGAATATATATATATAAGGGCGGGACTGATAAAGAAGCTGCGAGTGCGGCGTCATTTTCCACCTACCTGTTCTCCACGATGCCTAGCCAGTGAACAAGGGACGAGGCTCCTGAAACGCGTATGGCGATAATGGGCGTATTATGCTGAAACTAGCTGTGTTACTTCCCCGCAGTCTGCCAATAAAGAGGAAAAGAAAACACACTGTGTGAGGCTCTGTCAAGCTTTGAGTACCTTGATGTGGATATATATATATATATATATATATATATATATATATATATATATATATATATATATATTACCTACTGGCGGTCGCCAGTAGGTAGTTATAGTTAGGACCACGTTTCCATAGGAAATCCGCAACATTCTATTTTGAATAACTTTGGCGCCGGTCGACGAATCCTCGCGAATTTTTCAAAATAGGTGGGGCGCTACGCTCCGCTCCTACCCTGAAAGTCTCGGGGGGATTCGTCAAGCGGGGCTGAGATAAAAGGGGGGTCCCAAAACGCGTTTTTCCCATGCATTTTTCCATAGGACCTTTAGACACAGCTACAGCCCGAACGGCTGAACAGAATTACTTGAAATTTGGCAGAGAGGTAGTCCTCAGGTCAAGGAAGTGCCTTTTGTAGGTTTGGTGTAAATCTGTTCAGTAGATTCAGAGAAAATAGCCTTTAAATCAATATATATATCTGATCCAGCTTACGGTGCGCTTACGGTGCGCTTACCGTACGCGTACGGTGGCGTGCGCGAGCGCAATTTTGATTGGCTGTTAGATCTTAGTAAACATTCGAATCGGTCGAAACCAGGAAGCGGCGGCCGCCATTTTCTCTCTCGCTCTCTGAGTTGGGCAGCAAAAACGATGCCAAAAAATGTCTAAAGAGGCAGTTTCTTGAGATCCTAACCACCCAGCATTGATATAGGGGTCCCCAAACAACCATTGAAGCGAGAGCAGGAAAACCTGCTTTATCTTCAATGAAGCAAAGCAGGATTGCTTTTGAGTAAGGGGAGCTGCATGTCAGCAGCTCCGCTTTCTCAAAAGCAATGCCGGCTATTGCAGGAGGCAGAGACATGCTAAAAGATTGCCGTTGTGAGAGACACCGTATTATGGTGAAAAGAGTTGATTTGGGCCATCTTCGCTGTTCCTAAATGTTGGTTTTAACGTAAGCACTGTGCACTTTAAAATGGTGGCTTGTAAAGCTTTTTACCAACATCGAGGAAGGCAGCAACGCCGAAACGCATCGGGTGGTGCGGGAGAGGTTTCACACAATAAAATCACTGAAAAGAATTCCTGTGAGTGCTGTCCTTCTTTTGGATCGACTGGGATTGTTCACCGTTGTGGCAGCATATATATATATATATATATATATATATATATATATATTATCTACTGACGGTCGCCAGTAGATAGTTATAGTTAGGACCGTGTTTCCATAGGAAATCTCAAAATTCTATTTTGTATAACTTTGGCGCCGGTTGACGAATCTTCGCGAAATTTTCAAAACTAATGGGGCGCTCCGCTCAGCTCCTACCCTGAAAGTCTCGGGGTGATTCGTCAAGCAGGGGCCGAGAAAAAAGGGGGTCCCAAAACGCGTTTTCCCCATGCATTTTTCCATAGGACCTTTAGTCGAAGGTCCAGCCCGAACGGCTGAACAGAATTACTTGAAATTTGGCAGAGAGGTAGTCCTCAGGTCAGGGAAGTGCCTTTTGCAGGTCTGGTGTCAATCTGTTCAGTATTTCCTGAGAAAATAGCATTTAAAAGCATATAAATATCTATACGCGCGCACCCTGCGCGCACAGTGCGCACACGTGCGCGCACGGTGCCGTGCGCGAGCGAAATTCTGATTAGTTGTTAGATGTCAGTCAACATTCGAATCAGTCGAAATCAGGAAGTGTCGGCCGCCATTTTGTCTCTCGCACTGAAAAGGAAAGGGGGAGAAAAGGTGGAAAACGTGAAAAGGGGGCAGGGAAGAGAGTTCCTGACCCCCTAGCCTTTGTCAGGGGGTCACAGAAGGACCCCCAAGGTTGAAATAAACATTTTATATTTTTTTATAAAAATTGCGGGGTGTGCACACGGTGCGCGCACGGTGTGCGCACGGTGCGCCCAACGCGCGCGCACGGTGCGTGAAGCGCAGGGTGCGCGCACCGTGCGCGCACTGTGAAATACCTTAAAAATATATATATATATTAATAAATACATAACTTAGCATTTAAAAAACCGTACAAATTCACTTAAAAAACCATAGGTTTCACACACGTTATAGTTAGGAATTAGCATTTAAAAAACCTTGCAAATTAACTTAAAAAACCATAGGTTTCACATAGGTTATAGTTAGGTGGACATTTCACTCGTAAAAAACCAATGAAATTCCCCCGTTATAGTTAGTTCAGATAACTATAACTCACGCGACCGCCACTCTATCACAAGGATGATGTCATCAGTGATGTCATGAGTGATGCCACTGACCATGTCATGAGCAGAGGATTGCGGGCGCGACAAAAACTGCAACCGTATATACAGGTGACAGACAGGTTAATTGATTGGCGAGATCAAGGCATATTAGAATGGGAGGAATTCCTATTCAGAATGAAGGAATTGATGCATGTAGACACTTCCTTAAGGGAAGACCTTTGTCGTTTCTGTTACATACGGAAATGATTATAGAAATGGAATTGAGGAAGATGGAATCCAAAATGATTATCAAATATGACACCATGAGCCCCATAGGTTTGAACCAGGATGAGGAAATGTCAATACATTTAAGATGAATTAATTGTCCAAAAACTGCAACCGTCGTAACATGTTTTTAAGGGTTTTTAAAGTTTTATTGATTTTTGGTGAACAGTAGTCCTTCTAGTTAACAGTAATTTTTGGTTTGTTGTAGGATTGAAGAAGATAACGAAAAGCAGATATATTATTCTGAATATATGTAAAAGAAGACACCATATTATGAGGATTATCACTCACTGGAGTTATAAATAACTTATGTTTTTGTATGAGAATTTTACATAAATACCCACTTGGGTTTTACTGTTACACATTGTGGATTTAAACATGTTATTTTGATAATAAAGAAATTGACATACACATTGAATGTTGGTGTAAACATTGAATAGTGAATAATATATTTTCTGCTTAGTTCATACATTCACAACTACGATGTTGAACAAAAACTTTATTGCAACAATGTGGCCAATAAGATGTTTTCTATGTTTACTCATGTTGACTGAAAACGGACACTGTAACTTTAAAAGAATCACCTGCACTTTGAATCCCCGCCCGTGAACAAGGAGTGATTGAAACTCCGAAACGCGTAGGGAGATTCGTTGAATAAAGCACGTCTTTAAACTGAGGCCACGGCACCAGTGAGTTTTCCTTATAACTATAACTGGATTGCGTTTGATATTGTTGGGAGTGGCATCCTGGCCGTGTTGCCCGCCGTCGAAGAGGCTTGGGTTTTGCCGAGTGCTACGTGGGAATATATATATATATATATATATATATATATATATATATATATATATATATATATATATATATATATATATATATATATATATTAGGGGTGGGCGGAATTTGCGTAATCGCGATGCTTTTTCCTGTTCACAATCGCTGTTTGCGTGCTTGGGGAGAATTATCTCGCGAACACGCATTTTGAACACGCGAACAAGCAAAAAATTTCGCGAAGTCGTGGAAAGCAGATTTCTGGGCAATTTCGTGTTCTCCGCGAAATTACCCAAATTCCGCAAATTCCGCGAGCGGCACGGAATTTACCGCCCAGGCCGCGGGCTCTGTTTTAAAAAACAAAAGATGTATGGGGCAAGAGCCCCCCACATGCCCTGGGGACCACCACCTTCCCAGGGCACATACTTTTATGATTATGAAAGCATTTCTTCTTTTGCCAATATCTTTGGCAACGTTTGATGAATCTTCGCAAAATTTTCAAAACTAATGGCCTGCTCCGGGCAGCCTCTGTCTTGAAAATTTCGGTGTGATTCATTAAGCGGGGGCTGAGAAAAAATGCGTCTCAAAACGCATTTTCCCCATGTTAATTTCAATAGGAACTTTAAACAAATCTGCAGCCCGAACTGCTGAACGGAATTACATCAAATTTGCCAGAAAGGTAGCTCTTGGTTCAGAAAGTGACCTTTTTTAAAAATGGTGTAAATCCATTCAGTAGTTCCAGAGAAATTAAAAAAATAAAACTTTCAATATCTGAGCACTCAGGAGGGTTTGTGAACCCTTCCGGCCACAAGCTTCACTCTGATTGGCTGCAAACACTCTGAACCAGGAAGTGTTGGCAGCCATCTTGTGACTCGGTAACCGAGTCACAAGAAAAGAATTAATACAAAGGTGAAAAACAAGAAAAGAAGGCAGTGTACAAACACCCTGACCCCCTAGGCCTGCTCAGAGGGTCCCACAAGGACCCCCAGGGCCGACAAAAGCTTTTTTGTTTATAAAAAAAAGAATCGGCCAAATTCACGCTGGGTGTGCAAATCCGGATGAAAAAAAAATGAAGCACGGGCTCCCTCGCTTCATTTTATATATTCCCCCGAGTGGGCCCGGTACCGGGGAGAATGCGTAATTACTTTGAGGGGGCCCACGGGGACCCCTCAGCCCCGGGGACCGCCACCTTCCCGGGGCTTATTTAATTGTATGGGGGCACGTGGTCCCCCGCATGCCTGGGGACCGCCACCTCCGCGGGCTCTGTTTTAAAAAACAAAAGATGTATGGGGCAAGAGCCCCCCACATGCCCTGGGGACCACCACCTTCCCAGGGCACATACTCATTTCAATGTGGGGGTCTATAGTGGACCCCCAGCACCAGGGACCACCACCTCCACGGGGCTTTGAAATGCTGGGGGGGCTGCACGGCCTCCCTCCTGGAGCCCCTGATGGCCCTGGTGACCACCACCCCCCAGGGCCGGCTCCTGCAATGTACCGGGTTGCCCACTATGGCCGGCTCCTGCCGTGCCATAGCAAACTCTGCTTTACTTCATTGAAGCGAGAGCAGGAAAACCTGCTTTATCTTCAATGAAGCAAAGCAGGATTGCTTTTGAGTAAGGGGAGCTGCATGTCAGCAGCTCCGCTTTCTCAAAAGCAATGCCGGCTATTGCAGGAGGCAGAGACATGCTAAAAGATTGCCGTTGTGAGAGACACCGTATTATGGTGAAAAGAGTTGATTTGGGCCATCTTCGCTGTTCCTAAATGTTGGTTTTAACGTAAGCACTGTGCACTTTAAAATGGTGGCTTGTAAAGCTTTTTACCAACATCGAGGAAGGCAGCAACGCCGAAACGCATCGGGTGGTGCGGGAGAGGTTTCGCACAATAAAATCACTGAAAAGAATTCCTGTGAGTGCTGTCCTTCTTTTGGATCGACTGGGATTGTTCACCGTTGTGGCAGCATATATATATATATTACCTACTGGCGGTCGCCAGTAGGTAGTTATAGTTAGGACCCCTTTTCCATAGGAAATCCGCAACATTCTATTTTGAATAACTTTGGCGCCGGTCGACGAATCCTCGCGAATTTCTCAAAATAGGTGGGGCGCTACGCTCCGCTCCTACCCTGAAAGTCTCGGGGGGATTCGTCAAGCGGGGGCTGAGATAAACGGGGGGTCCCAAAGCGCATTTTTCCTATGCATTTTTCCATAGGACCTTTAGACAGGGCTACAGCCCGAACGGCTGAACTGAATTACTAGAAATTTGGCAGAGAGGTAGTCCTCAGGTCAAGGAAGTGCCTTTTGTAGGTTTGGTGTAAATCTGTTCAGTAGATTCTGAGAAAATAGCCTTTAAATCAATATATATATCTGAGCCAGCTTACGGTACGCTTACCGTAAGCTTACCGTACGCGTACGGTGGCGTGCGCGAGCGCGGTTCTGATTGGCTGTTACATCTAAGTAAACATTCGAATCGGTCGAAACCAGGAAGCGGCGGCCGCCATTTTCTCTCTCGCACTCTGAGGGGGGGGGGCAGTAAATAAAGGCAAAAAACATATAAAGGGGCTGTTTAGACAGCGCCCATGCACATAGCCATGTTAGTTGAGTCCTCAAAGGCCAAAAACGGTAAATTTTAATTTTTTGAAAATTTCGCCGATTACGCTTACCGTACGCGTACGGTGCGCTTACGCTAAAAATTTTAATAAAAAAAAAAAAAATCTCTGTGCATGGCATATTATTGTCATCACTTACAAATTAAATTTAACAGATTACCTATCACAAGGAAGCGCATAATATGTCCTCCATGTGCGCACGGTGCGTAACGTGGGCACGCGGTGCGCGTAGCACACTGAGTGCCCACCTTGCGTGTACGGCACTAACTGCGTAAAGTGGGCGCGCGGTGCGCGAAGCGCACCGCGTGCTCACCATGCGCGCACGGTGCGCGAAGCGCACCGTGCGCGCATGGAACAAACTGCGTTAAGTGGGCGTGCACGCCACGAATGGCGTAAAGTAACTTAGCATTTAAAAAACCGTACAAATTCACTGAAAAAACCATAGGTTTCACACACGTTATAGTTAGGAATTAGCATTTAAAAAACCTTGCAAATTCACTGAAAAAACCATAGGTTTCAGACAAGTTATAGTTAGCGGAAATTTTACTGATAAAAAACCAATGAAATTCCCCCGTTATAGTTAGTGCAGGCAACTATAACTCACGCGACAGCAATCTTCTGCTGATGACATATGTGTCTTTATGAAAAAAAAATATTTCTAATATATGTATAGCTACAAATTTATGGAAGAAGACATGGGCAAATAAGTGTCTAAATACAGTATTAGCATCAGCAGAGGATTGCGGTCGCGTGAGTTATAGTTGCCTGCACTAACTATAACGGGGGAATTTCATTGGTTTTTTATCAGTAAAATTTCCGCTAACTATAACTTGTCTGAAACCTATGGTTTTTTCAGTGAATATATATATATATATATATATTATCTACTGGCGGTCGCCAGTAGATAGTTATAGTTAGGACCGTGTTTCCATAGGAAATCTCAAAATTCTATTTTGAATAACTTTGGCGCCGTTTGACGAATCTTCGCGAAATTTTCAAAACTAATGGGGCGCTCCGCTCAGCTCCTACCCTGAAAGTCTCGGGGTGATTCGTCAAGCAGGGGCCGAGAAAAAAGGGGGTCCCAAAACGCGTTTTCCCCATGCATTTTTCCATAGGACCTTTAGTCGAAGGTCCAGCCCGAACGGCTGAACAGAATTACTTGAAATTTGGCAGAGAGGTAGTCCTTAGGTCAGGGAAGTGCCTTTTGCAGGTCTGGTGTCAATCTGTTCAGTATTTCCTGAGAAAATAGCATTTAAAAGCATATAAATATCTATACGCGCGCACCCTGCGCGCACGGTGCGCACACGTGCGCGCACGGTGCCATGCGCGAGCGAAATTCTGATTGGTTGTTAGATGTCAGTCAACATTCGAATCAGTCGAAATCAGGAAGTGTCGGCCGCCATTTTGTCTCTCGCACTGAAAAGGAAAGGGGGAGAAAAGGTGGAAAACGTGAAAAGGGGGCAGGGAAGAGAGTTCCTGACCCCCTAGCCTTTGTCAGGGGGTCACAGAAGGACTCTCAAGGTTGAAATAAACATTTTATATTTTTTTATAAAAATTGCGGGGTGTGCACATGGTGCGCGCACGGTGTGCGCACGGTGCGCCCAAAGCGCGCGCACGGTGCGTGAAGCGCATGGTGCGCGCACCGTGCGCGCACTGTGAAATACCTTAAAAATATATATATATATTAATAAATACATAACTTAGTATTTAAAAAACCGTACAAATTCACTTAAAAAACCATAGGTTTCACACACGTTATAGTTAGGAATTAGCATTTAAAACCTTGCAAATTAACTTAAAAAACCATAGGTTTCACATAGGTTATAGTTAGGTGGACATTTCACTCGTAAAAAACCAATGAAATTCCCCCGTTATAGTTAGTTCAGATAACTATAACTCACGCGACCGCCACTCTATCACAAGGATGATGTCATCAGTGATGTCATGAGTGATGCCACTGACCATGTCATGAGCAGAGGATTGCGGGCGCGACAAAAACTGCAACCGTATATACAGGTGACAGACAGGTTAATTGATTGGCGAGATCAAGGCATATTAGAATGGGAGGAATTCCTATTCAGAATGAAGGAATTGATGCATGTAGACACTTCCTTAAGGGAAGACCTTTGTCGTTTCTGTTACATACGGAAATGATTATAGAAATGGAATTGAGGAAGATGGAATCCAAAATGATTATCAAATATGACACCATGAGCCCCATAGGTTTGAACCAGGATGAGGAAATGTCAATACATTTAAGATGAATTAATTGTCCCAAAACTGCAACCGTCGTAACATGTTTTTAAGGGTTTTTAAAGTTTTATTGATTTTTGGTAAACAGTAGTCCTTCTAGTTAACAGTAATTTTTGGTTTGTTGCAGGATTGAAGAAGATAACGAAAAGCAGATATATTATTCTGAATATATGTAAAAGAAGACACCATATTATGAGGATTATCACTCACTGGAGTTATAAATAACTTATGTTTTTGTATGAGAATTTTACATAAATACCCACTTGGGTTTTACTGTTACACATTGTGGATTTAAACATGTTATTTTGATAATAAAGAAATTGACATACACATTGAATGTTGGTGTAAACATTGAATAGTGAATAATATATTTTCTGCTTAGTTCATACATTCACAACTACGATGTTGAACAAAAACTTTATTGCAACAATGTGGCTGATAAGATGTTTTCTATGTTTACTAATGTTGACTGAAAACGGACACTGTAACTTTAAAAGTATCACCTGCACTTTGAATCCCCGCCCGTGAACAAGGAGTGATTGAAACTCCGAAACGCGTAGGGATATTCGTTGAATAAAGCACGTCTTTAAACTGAGGCCACGGCACCAGTGAGTTTTCCTTATAACTATAACTGGATTGCGTTTGATATTGTTGGGAGTGGCATCCTGGCCGTGTTGCCCGCCGTCGAAGAGGCTTGGGTTTTGCCGAGGGCTACGTGGGAATATATATATATATATATATATATATATATATATATATATATATATATTAGGGGTGGGCGGAATTTGCGTAATTGCAATGCTTTTTCCTGTTCACAATCGCTGTTTGCGTGCTTGGGGAGAATTATCTCGCGAACACGCATTTTGAACACGCGAACAAGCAAAAAAATTCGCGAAGTCGTGGAAAGCAGATTTCTGGGCAATTTCGCGTTCTCCGCGAAATTACCCAAATTCCGCAAATTCCGCGAGCGGCACGGAATTTACCGCCCAGGCCTAATATATATATATATATATATATATATATATATATCACAAGGTTCACCAAAGCTTCTGAACTCCAGGATAGGTGCACCGCTCGTGAGGGTGAAACTCACGCAATATTTATTTTACAATTCTGAAAGTAAAGACGGGCACTCACAGGGCAATATTGCACTCATTTATCATTGAAGACAGACAGATGCCTTTCGGCAATCTCTTTATCAATGCCTGTCAATTCCAAATGAGCACCATAATGCTTGATCCATTTATACTTTATTACTGCACATTCCCAGTGGCTCATATTTTTTAAATAAATAATGAAGAAGTACTACCACCATCCCACATAACCTTCATTTTAGCAGCCTCCATCGCTGTGTGGCCGTAGTTGTTAAATATATATAGCAACACCACGTTATCCCCTCTTGATGTTCACAAACCAATGTTCACGATAAGACATGCAGCATTTATATAACAACTATACTCCTTTGTTACTCCAACACAGGTACTCTTTCTGAGTGGTCTTTTGTGCCTGATGGGAGTATGAGACAACTCTGGCCATATTCCCTGGCTAACAAGTGCCCCCATTCAGCCATTCATTCATGATTGTGGCACAGAACTACATGGGAAACAAGAAAATGAATTAGAAGCAACTCAAAACAAACGAGTGGCGCTAATTAGCATACCTAGAGAGGGTAATTATGACACCTGTTATTACCGGGCTCCGGCACTGGAGGGTTCGAGAGAAGTATAGGAAACAAAACTCTTTATTTTCATTTGATGCAAGTACAGCACGAGGCTAAGTGCGTCTCAGCGTATTCCTGAATGGTAGCACAGCCCTGGTGCCCAACGCACAGGCCCCCAGCCGCCTCTGCAGTACGCACTCTGTACCAATACGCGATCCATACTGCTCATCTACAGGGTCGATGCGGCCCCCAGCAGGGGTCCTCCCACAGGCACTTAATGATCCCGGCGACACTGCTGTTTTCGAGACACCCCGCTTGGGGCTTTCGCTTAATTGTCTTCTCCAGCCCTCGGCGTCTCTTTCGTGCTTCCGCTGAGACAGCCACATAATCACTTGCCTTCGCCTCACGTGTGGGTGCTAGGGCAGTCACTCATTGGTGCACTTGTTCCAGTTCCATGAATAAGCCACGTGAGTCTGGCATTGTGCAGCCCTGGATGAGAAAAAAAAATCCTTTGATATTGGAATGATAACATGTTTTATTCATTGGTTTCTGTAACCTGTGGTGGCTGGGATTTAGACCTCCTACTTTTCTTGTTTGCCTAATTTCATCATGTCCACTTTTATGATTTTTTATGAAAAATAGAATAAAGTTCTACTTTACTGAAATTTTGGAATAAAGTTATTTGGTGGACTTTTTGTCAGCACGCTTTCCTCGTGACTACGTGGGCATCCTCAAGGAAGCCTGGCCGCCTGGAGAGTGTGAATTATATGTTTCTTCTGCGCACCCGCCCTGCTTCAAAATAGGTTCATTCTAAAGTACTTATGAATTAATTAAAGTTTCCCCGTAGCGCTTGTGAGTGACTACCTCACAAGTACGCAAAAAAGGCAAGGACGCAAGGCCACGCACAGTTACACAGAAGTGTACAGGCTCAACTTCCTGAAGGGGGCGCCCCACACCCTGATGGTAATCTTTACTTTCAAACTCTTACTTTTATCTGCATTTTTTAGGTCTAATTTTCTTCTCTTGGGATATGTGCTTTACTTTCAGGACGCCACTATCAGAGGATAGAAGAATGGGAAATCTTGTATTTTGGCATTACGTAATCTTGGGCGGTCCAGGCACCTTTCCTCTGGCATATTTAATTCCCAGAGATGTAGCTCAGTGGGTTTGAGTGCCCTGAAGAAATCAAACAGTAACCTGTCTGGTGCAGGTTTGAATTCCAACAGGACGGACCCTGGTTCATTCAAAAGCTGCAAAGCCTGTTATAGTTGTGCGAGGCAAGGGCAGCGCAATAAAACGTATTTGTAAAGCGCAAACTACTCACCCTTACAGTTCTCAAGGCGCTGGGAGCCCTTGTGGAAATTAAATGAACTATTGCCCAGAGACATATGGCGCTGAGCTGAAGCCAAAGCCCAGAATCGAACCGTGAAGCCTGTGCTCCGAAGTCAGCTGCCCTGGCTGCTGCACCACACCTCTCAATCTGCACCACACCTCTCCATTATACTATCTGTCTCAGCTAAACTCACCTCCTTCTACTGCAGAGTCTCTGGCACAGGGGTGGGAGCCCTCTGGTGAGGTATTCCAGGGTCCTGGAGGGCCACCTTTGGCAGTGTCTTTATAACAGGCTATGAGGCCCTAGGCCAAGTAAAGTTTGGGGCCCTTCTTCAGAGCCACCATGAATTTCATCATACATTTTGTGCTAAATAAATTCTGCACAAAGTCCAAAATATTACATTCCGTCTTAAAAACAGTTGATATACGTCTTCACTTTGGGACACTAAGATCCTTAAGATGTAATGGATAGTGAAGGGGTTGATATAGTGAAACAGACAAAGGGGAGATTATAAATAGATCACTTTGGAAGGGGGGCGCTTAAAAGGTGATCTGTGGGCAATTGCTCACTTTGCCTATGCCTTAAAACGTATTGATCTGTTGTGGCTGATCAGAAGATCGCAGTGTGTGCAGGAGTAAGTCTGAATGCAACAGAAAAAGTCTGCCACAGTGAGCGAACGTAGTTTGTGATTGGGAGCTGTGTATACGAGAGTGCGCGTGAGTGTGAGAGCTAGAAAGAGAAGAGGGTAGTGAGAGGAATGAAAAGAGAATGACCGGTCAAAGGGAAAAAAAGAGAGAAGGTCATGAAAAGAAAATGGAAAAGTGAGAACAGTACAGAAAGGAGAGAGTGTGCGAGAAAGAGGAAAGAGAAAGGCGCAGAAGGATAGAGGGAAAAGAGAAGAAAAGAGAAAGGCTCAGAGAAAACTCTACGAAAGATAGAGGAAAAGGAGAAGAAAAGAGAAAGGCTCAGAGAGAACTCTATGAGAGAGAAATGAAAAGAGAAGAGAAGGAAAGAACATGAATGAACGAGACAAGCAGACAGATAGGGGGAGAGAGAGGTTCCACATTTGCATAATCTATGGTCCTTAGCCATCATCATTTAAGACCACTGAGACGAAAGAACAGCGCCAAAATATCTCGAAATAAAATGGAAGAGAAGAGACATAAGTGGCAGAGAACAGACAAGATAAAGCCAGTTTTTCGACAGAAGAAAAAGGAGCGGGGAGCGAAAAGGAACAGTGTGTGCGTCAGGGTGTGTGTGAGAATGCAGGTGTGCGTGCATATCTGTATGCAGTCTGTTCACAAAATGCAAAGAAGGCTGGTGAGCAGTGGCAGGGGGCTTGCATTCAGAAATTAAAGAAACAGAAATGAGAAGGAGTAAAAAGAGAATGGAAGGGGTTTAAGGAGCAAGGCGGAACACGGACAAAAGAGAACGGAACGGAGTGAGCCGGGACACAATAGAAAGGGGAGACGAGTCGACAAGGAGCGAAATTAGAGAAGAGGAGAAATATGGATGGAGGCAGGAGTTGAGAGAAAAGGGAGAAGAAAGAGTGAGATTTGGGGACAGAGGACAGACCTGACAGAAGAAATCGAGGAGAGAAGTCACGGAGAAAAATGAACGGGGGCAAAAATTAGCAGGGGGGCTGCACCTCCTCGGTCTGCACTCGGAGCCCTCGGGCGATATGCTGAGCCCTCACCTCCTCACTTGGGCCAGTATCACAAGCCCTCTCGTGAAGCCTCGGCTCCGACAGATAGGAGGGTCCCGTTGCCCTTGATCTGCACCCGAGCTCTCAAAGGGCAGCCAGAACCCTTACCTACAGTCCCAGCTCGGGTTGAGGGAAGCTGTGCCCTCAATGTGCACTGAGTCCTCTCTTGCATCCCCAGTTCCGATACACAAAAGGGATTGGGTGCCCTCAGACACACCGCGACACTGTCCTGCAGCTCAACCGGCACTGGCTGGAATGGTGTGCTGCCCTCAGGCCGTACCTCGAGTCCTCCACCTGCACTGAGGCCCTTTTCTGTCGCTCCAGCTCTAGATAGAGGGGAGCGGAACATCAGCCCGCACCGAGCCCTCCAGCAGCCCCCGCTCTGCCCCCTACAGCCCTGGCACTGGTTGGAGGAGGGAGTGCTGTTCACAGCCCGCACCGAGCCCCTCCACCTGCAGCCCCAGCTGCAGTTGGAAGGGAGACAGAGGTACCCTTCATCAGGACTCCGAGCCCTCTCCTGCAGTGCCTGATCATGTTGAAGGGGACCAGCATCACCAGCCCTGACCGAGCCCTCAACCGGCACCCCGAGCCCTCTCCTGCAGACCCGGCTCTGCTTGGATGGGAGAAGTGTTCTCAGCTAGCACCACCAACTCCCTCTCCCACAAACCTGGCACTGGCTGGAGGGGACCTCAGCCGGCACTGACCCTCACCCAGCTCCCCGAACCCTCCCTGAAGTCCCGGCTCGGGGGAGAGGCGCCCTCCGCCACCACGAGATCTCTCGTGCAGCCCAGGTGCCGGAAGAGGCTGGGGTCTGTGTGCGGCTCAGCTCCTCACCGCCCGAACTCCACCGTCTCCCCCTCTGCGTGCATCTCTCCATCTCCCCCTGCTTCCAGCAGGACTATATTGAGTGGAGAGGCTCTGCAATCACGTGGTCCAGAGGAGCCCCCCCCCCAATATTTTTGAAAAGCACAGGGGGGTGGCGGTCCCTGGGGCTGGCGGGCCTCTTTGGGCCCCCCATTTGAATATAAACATTGCCCCCGGGACCTGGCCCACCCAGGGGCTATAATTAAACGAAATTTTCGGCCAAAATTCGCACTGGGTGCGCGAATCTCACAGATTTCTTTTTTTTTTTTAAATGCAATTTTTGGCCCTGGGGGTCCTTGTGGGACCCCCTGAGCAGGCCTAGGGGGTCAGGGTGTTTCTATCCTGCCCCCTTTTCTTGTTTTTCACGTTTCTTTTTCTGTTTTCTTGTGCCTTGGTTCTACCGAGTCACAAGATGGCTGCCAACACTTCCTGGTTTGGAGTATTGACAGCCAATTAGAATAAAGCTCGTGATCGGGAGGGTGCGCGGATCCACCGTGCCTCTAGATATCACTATCTTTATTTCTTAATTTCTCAAAAACTACTGAACAAATTTACACCATTTTTAAAAAGGTTGCTTTATGAGCCAAGCAGTACATTTTTGTCAAATTTGGTGTAATTCCGTTCAGTAGTTTTTGCTATAACCGTGTCTAAAGTTTCCTATGGGAAAATAATTTTTTGACCACTATTTTTTGAATTTCTCAGGAACTACTGAACGGATTTACACCATTTTAAAAAAAATGGGCTCTTTCTGAACCAAGGGCTACCTTTTTGCAAAATTTAGTGTAATTCCGTTCAGCAGTTGGGGCTGTAGCCATGTCTAAAATTTCCTATGGGAAATACCATGGGGAAAACACGTTTTGGGACACCCCTTTTTTCTCGGCCCCCGCTTGACGAATCACCCCCAAACTTTCAGGATAGGAGCTGACCGGAATTTAAAAATTTCATGAAGATTCAGCAACCGACACCAAAGTTATTGGGAATAGAATGTTACGATTTTCCTATGGATAATAGGTCCTAACTATAACTACCTACTGGCGACCGTCAGTAGGTAATATATATATATATATATATATATATATATATATATATATATATATATATATATATACACACACACACACACATATATGTGTATCTATCTATCTATCTATCTATCTATCTATCTATCTATCTATCTATCTATCTATTTGTCTTTCTGTTTGTCTGTCTGTCTGTCATTCTATCTATCTATATCTATATATCTATATATATATATATATATATATATATATATATATATATATATATATATATAAATATATATATATATATATCACAAAGCACTCTTCTTCCCCGTGCTTCTTCACAGCCATGATAGAAAGAGCACGGACCACAGGATTCTTATTCTTGTTTTATTCAGGATGGCTATCACAAACAAACGGCAGCCATAACGCGTTTCATCCCTTCTTGGGGACTTGATCACATGACGCGGTTCTACAATGGTATCTCGTTTTAAAGGTTAAACTTTTTTCTTTCAATTTTGTATAATTCATTCTGATTGGACTATTCTATATCACATGATTATTCTGCAAACAATGCTGAGTACTTGCTAAAATATATACTGTATTTTGTAAAAATATATTTCAAAATCATGAACTAGAAATTCAGTGGCTCATTTCGTCCTGGATAAATTCCAGCGACACATTAAGTACTCGTTCCATTTGCTAATTATTGGTGCAAATTGCACTGTATAAATACATTGGGTTGCATATTGGTAAGGGCAATGCTTTTATCCAATTATTACTTCATAATTGATATTCGATGTGGACATACATTGAATAAATAAATAAATAAATTCATATATAAATATACTAAAATAGATATATAAATATATAAATATATATAAATATAAATACAGACATAAATAAATACACGTCAGTATAAGACCCATATAAATATAGTCATAAAATCTCCATCAGTATATAAAAGAGTATAAATAACTGGACATTCCAATAGTGTAATGTTGTGTTGGGTAAAGTTACCATCAACATATCACAGGATGAATCCCTTCTTTGCAGCCTGCCATCCATTCTCAGCTGTCAGATCTTCTTGTTTGTACCACTGGGATTTCTTAATTATCCCTATTTTATCTTATTCATTGATTGCCCATTAATTTTAAATCATTTGCTCTTTTATCTCCAGTCCAACCCGAACGTATCTCTGTTGCAATAAATCCTAACCAACATTAGATAACTTCTCCATTGATGAATATTTTTGTGCAAAAAAGTGCTGGTGTAAAACCTTAAAACCCATAAACGAAAAAAATATATATGTGCAAATTGTGCCGATTTAAAAAATTGGTAGTTAAAAAAGAAAGACTATAGAGGGAGTCTATTATGTACAGTATGTTTCTTTCTATTTTCAACGGCTTTTAAGTTCATTATCATGTTTGTATTTTTGACTAATGTCTAGCATGTTTTGGCTTTCACAAAATTAATTAGATAAATCTGGTTGCCAATAGGGGGAGACATAGCAGACCCATTTCAAACCATAGCACACGTCCTAACTCTTAGAGACTTGCATGAAGTTCCTCCGAACTATTCAGCCCATTGGGGTGCTTACTGTCTAAATTTAGGATGTAATACATCGCCAATAAGGTAAGTGATTTTTCCCTCTCACCTCCTCTTTTGTTTTTCGGGACCGAATCAATGAGGAAATAACTAAGATCTTTAGGGTTACCTTCATGCTTCTCCTGAAAGTGGCGTGTTACCGGGTATGATTGGTCATGATTCTTAATGGCACGTATGTGTTGGAGCACCCGTTTGTGCCCCGGTAAAATGGTGCTCCCAATGTATCTTAATTTACATGGGCACTCCAACACATATACCACATGATCCATCTTACAGTTCAAGGCTTTGGTAATCTCATTGTTTGGTCCACCAAAGGGTGTAGAATAATTGGTAGTAAAGACCCCATATTGACAGGCTTTACATACCTTGCATTTGAAAAATCCATGTCTTTGCGCCAGCCAAGATCCCTTGGCTGGCATACCACATGGATCGTTGTCTACTAACGTGTCCTTCATGGATACACCTCTCCTATATGTTATAGCTGGGTGTTTAGGGACTGTTTTTCCAATTATGGGGTCCTGTTTAATGAGATACCAGTTTTTATTAATGATTTTTCTCACTGCTCCCTCCAAACGATTATAATCAAGAATAAATCTAAAATTATCTGAAGTTTCGTCAGGGGCAGCTTGTTTGGGTATTTTGTCTATTAACATTCCCCTGTCAACCAGATTACATTTAGTTAAAGCTTTTTCTAAACATTTATTGCTGTAACCTCGTTCCTTAAACCTGCTAATACATTCCTGTTGTGCTGTCTTTAAGGTTTCACTATTGCTGCAAATTCGTTTTATGCGCAGTAGCTCACCATAAGGAATGCTTTGTATTAGGTGATTAGGATGGGCTCTACTGGCATGTAAAATTGAATTCCCTGCCGTAGGTTTTCTATGTAGTTTGGTCTCCACATTCCCCATGTCTATATACACCTCAACATCCAAAAACACTACATTAGTACTACTTATACTGGCAGTAAATTTTAGGTTCAAATCATTTTCGTTGAGTGCATCAATGAACTCCCTTGCTTCCTTTTCCGTACCACGCCACACCAGAAACAGGTCATCAATGAACCTCCAACAACATTTAACATTGTTATCAAATGTTTCCGTGTATTTGGTCATGAGAACCAGCTCCTCTCACGAGCCCATGTGTAAATACGCATAGCTGGGAGAGAAGCTGGCCCCCATCGCCACCCCACGCCTTTGTTGATACAATACATCTTGAAACATAAATATATTGTTTGTTAGACATAGTTCAACCATGTTAATTATCATTTTGTTATGTTCTGCATATGGGGGTCCCCTTTTTGCCAAGTAGTACTTCAAGGCACGTAGCCCATCGTTGTGCTTGATGGATGTATAGAGTGAGGTTACATCTAAGGCAATTAAAAGATAATCGTCATGCCATTGGATATTTTTTATTTTGGTCAGAAAGTCCCCTGTATCCTTAATATAAGAGGCCAGTTTCTGAACATGTTCTTGTAAAAAGAAATCCACATATTTGGAGGTTTTTTCAAATATGCTATTTTTGGCTGATATAATCGGCCTGCACGGTGGATTTATTTTATCCTTATGTACCTTTGGTATAAAGTACAATATAGGGATTGAAGGGTTTTGTGTCCACAGATATTTATACTCATCCGTTGTTAGTAGGCCCATTTCTCTCGAGGCCATCAGTTTGACACAAAATGCTGATTGTACTGTATTCCAAGTCATTTTGTTACTTTTCCCGTAACAAGATTTGTCATCCAAGTGGTTCATTGCTTCCTTCAAATAATTTTTTCTTTTCCACAAGACCACGTTTCCGCCTTTGTCGGCGTTTCTTACTACTATTTCTTTGGTGTTCTTTATTTTAGTCATTAATTGATGGTATTGTAGCTCTTTTATGTTCTTTCTGGCCTTTGTTGTCACTTTTTGTGCCGATCTATTAAGGTTTTTTAAATCTGAAAAAACATGCTCTTGAAAACTATCAATAGAGTCCTTCATTAATAGAGGGTAGAATGTGGACGGTGGTTTAAAGGGAGTCTGACATGTCTTACATGGCTCAATTGCAGTATTTTGTAGGTTTTCCTCTGGAGTTTCACTGGTCTGATTACCCTCCTGCAATAATTGATAGAAAGTATTTACTAGTTCCTGCGATTCCTGATTTATGTTTGAGTCTTTCTCCATCTTTTTTTGCGTTGATGTTATATTCGTTGTGGAAGATACTTCTATGTTTGATGCTTTTTTGGACTGAGCATGGAATTTCCTAAGTTTCAATTTCCTGACACTTTTATAGATGTCGACCCTGGATTTGGCATAGTTGAAGGAGCTTTCTGGGCAAAAGGAGAGCCCTAAAGCCAGTAGTTGTGTTTCCGCAGTGTTAAGAGTCATATCCGTCAAATTTATCACGGTCGCTTCACTGCATTCTTTCGTTGTAGTATATTTTACTTTTTCCAATACTTCTTCGGTTGTTTCTTTTGTTGTTTTTTGTTGGTTCCTTCTCCTGTTGGCTTTTCTTCTCTCTCTCCGTTTTTTGCTCCTCCTCGATTTCCGCTGGCCTGTTGTTTCCTCGGCCTGAGCGATTGGAGGCGCTCCATGCATAAAAAATCGACTTCATCAGTTAAAGAATGTCTACGGGGAATGGTTGATTTTGTTTTGTTGCGAGCTTCCATTTCTGGCTCGCTTTCCACTGTTGAGCTTCCCTCTGAAGCTGATGTCAAATCTCGGTATTGGCTTCCATTATCAGCCCTTTGTTTGTTGCCTTTATTGTCAGCTTTAAGTGCATCAAATTTTCGGGCAAATGTAAAAATTCTTCCATGCTCATAATCACACCGATCTCTGTGGAATCTCTCTATATATAACCTACTGGCAGTCACCAGTAGGTAGTTATAGTTAGAACCTAGTTTCCATAGGATAATATTTTTTTGATTTGCTAATAACTTTGGCGTTGTTTGACGAATGTTCGTGAAATTCTCCCCAAAAAAGGTCTATCCAGGTCTGCTGCTATCCTGAAAGTTTGGGTGTGATTCGTCAAGCGGAGGCTGAGAAGAAAGGGGGGTCCCTAAAATAGCTTTCTCCATGTTAATTTCAATAGGAAATTTTATTACAGGCTACAGCCTGAACTGCTGAACGGAATTACACCAAATGTGGTAACAAAGTAGGCTTGGTTCAGAAAACGACCTTTTTTTTAAATGATGTAAATCTGTTCAGTAGTTGTTGAAAAATTCAACAAATTAAAGTCAAAAAATCAATTTCCAATAGGAAATTTTAGCCAAGGCTACAGCCCGAACTGCTGAATGTAATTACATGAAATTAGGCAAAAAGGTAGTTATTGATTCAGAAACAACTTTTTCTTAAAAATGGTATAAATCCATTCAGTAGTTGCTGAGAAGTTCCCAAAATAAGAGGTATGTTAGCGGCCCCCCTTCCTAATGATTAATAAAAACATTCAAGAATTGGGCATGCCCCGGGTGATGGGGTCCTCGGGGTGAATATAAATTAATGGAAGTGGACCATTTTTTTTTTTAGAAAAGTTTGGAGTGTCGATCCTAATGCTGGGCTCAGCACGGCCCCCTAGTTTGAACGCGCTGGGGGCGCGGCTCTCAGCGCGCACCCCTAGTGTGAACGCGCTGGATGCACGGCTCTCAGCGTGGCACCCGAGTAATTCACAGGTCTTTAAAATACCATTTACCTGTAAATGAGGCTTTGTTGTGTTTTCACCTCTTCTTAGAGCCCCTGCATCTCCACTCTGCCTATGACTGGAAGAATTAGCCCCCCCAAAAAATGTTATTAGCCTCCCCCGATATTTGGCTCTTGTTGCGCCCCTGACTGGCGTAAGCTGGCTCTGCCCACTCCGCTTACGCTTACAGAATTCCATAGTTTCTATCCGCTGTATGTCAATGATCCAACTGTGGGGCTCGGAATATCTTGCAGACAAGATTCTGGGCCTTTTAATTACTGGTGCTCCACGAACCCAGTAGCTCACTTTAGGGGATCTAGTGGAAGGGACCCAACAGTCAGAATTCCTTGATCTAGAGATTAACGACCTGAGAGGGTATCCACTGAATGAAAATGCAGTATACCACAATGAGAATGCCTAGCGTCAGCTCTCCTGAGGCATGGTTTGCAATTCTGACGCTCCACCGGGGTTGCTACTGGTTGTCAGCCAATTAGGGCCAAGCTCATGCTCGGGGGTTAGGCCCTGCCAACATATGTACTTATACAATCCCTCCGCCAATCCCCAAGCACTTATAAATTCACTATGCACTCTCCTTGGAGTACTCTAATCATCCAGTCTCTACCAATGTACTCATAGAATGGCCTAGAAAAAATTACATAACCAAGGTCTTCCCCACTGCCAGAGGTAACATGGTTGCATGCAAAGTTGACAGCACAATGTAATGTGGAAGGGACCAGGGCCATCATGCATACATAATGAACATGTGGACACAGTTAGATAGATAGATAGTGGAATTGGCTATGGGCATGTGTGCTCAGCCCCTTTTTATTACCAGGGTCACATGTCCAGTGAAGTCTGTGCTGGATGCGTGTAAGGTGAGTGTAACGCAGCCCTCAGGGAATAGTTGGTGCTGGCAACAGCTACAACAGTGATCATCGGATCACACACAGAGATTCAATCATAAAGGGTCCATGACTTGTGGTGTACTAAGGTAGGGGCACCAGATCTTAAATCACACCCAAAAGATTGTTTCATAAAGGGTCCATGACTTGTGGTGCACTGAGGTAGGGGCTCCAGAGATGAGCGTGCGGATGTAAAGAAATTGTTAATGTCCCTTCGGGATATTCCTGCTGCCTGAGGTGACATTGTTACGTCCGGTGTCGAGAGTTAGTGGCACTTGAAGAGCTCAGCGTGTGCGCAGCCAGCGATGATGGCATGTCCTTGCAGGACAGGATTGGATTGGATATGTGTGAGACCTGCTGACCGCAGTGTAGGCCGGAGGCAGTGGTCAGCAATGGCCTACAACCATGTGGTGTTGACTAGTGGCATCTGAAGCATTCAGCGTGTGCGCAGCCAGCAATGATGCGTGTTGTGGGCGGGCCGCACTGGAAGCAATGTCTGTTGCCTACTGGACTGTGTCATCTGCAATTGCGACTCGATCTGAATTGTGAGCCCTGCTGTCCACAGTGTAATTGGAAGGCAGTAGTCAGCACACACATGGAGGACTGCTTTTTGTCACTTCCTCTTGACAAAATCCGAGGACATAGAGTACAAATCTCTCTGCAATTAATAAATCAAAACTCATTTCAAATTGTGAGCCCTGCTGACCACAGTGTAGGCGTATGGAACAAAAGATGAAATATGTATGGAATACATTGTCAAATTGTGTAGGTTTCAGGCACGTTATAGTTAGTTGCCTACTGGAGTCTGAAATTAATGAATCAAGACTGAATTTGAATTGTGAGCCCTGCTTACTACAGTGTAGGCTGGAGGCAGCGGTCAGCAAGGGCCCACAGGCACGTGGCATTGAGTTGAGCTGCACAGTTAGTAGCACCTTAAGCACTCAGCGTGTACACAGCCAGCGATGATGCGTGGTCCAGCCAGGCTGCACAGGGAGCAATGTCTGTTGCCTACTGAACTCTGCAATTAATTAATCAAGACTCAATTTTAATTGTGAGCCCTATTGACCACAGTGTAGGCCAGAAGCAGCGGTCAGCAACGGCCCACAGTCACGTGACGTTGACTTGAGCTGCACAGAGTTATTGGTACCTAAAGCACTCAGCGTGTGCGCAGCCAGCGATGATGCGTGGTCCGGGCGAGCCGCACTGGTAGCAATGTCTGTTGCCTACTGGACTGCGTCATCTGCAATCGTGACAATATCTGAATTGTCAGCCCTGCTAACCGCAGTGTGGGCTGGAGGCAGCGGTCAGCAAGGGCCAACAGCCACGTTGTGTTCACTTGAGCTGTACAGCGTTAGTGGCACCTGAAGCACTCAGCGTGTGCGCAGCCAGCGATGATGCATGGTCCGGGCGGGCTGCAGCAATGTGCTTTGCCTAATTAATTCTGCATCAATAAGGCCACATGGCAGTGACTTGCGGTGCACTGAGTTAGTGGCATCAGAAGCATTCAACGTGTGTGCAGCTAGCGATGATGCGTGGTCCAGAAGGGCCGCACTGGGAGCAATGTCTGTTGCCTACTGGACTGCATCATGTGCAATCGTGACTCGATCTGAATTGTGAGCCCTGGTGTCCGCAGTGTAGATGGAAGGCAGTAGTCAGCACAGACATCAAGGAATGCTTTTTGTCACTTGCTCTTGACAAAATCCGAGGACATAGAGTACAATTCTCTCTGCAATTAATAAATCAAGACTCAATTCAAATTGTAAGCCCTGCTAACCGCACTGTAGGCGTATGGAACAAAAGATGACATCTGTATGGAATACATTGTCGAAAAGTGTATGTTTCAGGGACGTTATAGTTAGTTGCCTACTGAACTCTAAAATGAAGGAATCAAGACTGAATTTGAATTGTGAGCCCTGCTGACCGCGGTGTAGGTCGGAGGCAGTGGTCAGCAAGGGCCCACAGGCACGTGGCATTGACTTGAGCTGCACAGAGTTAGTGGCACCTGAAGCACTCAGCATGTGCGCGGCTAGCGATGATTCGTGGTCCGGGCGGGCCGCACTGGATGCAATGTCTGTTGTCCACTGGACTATGCAATTAATGAATCAACATTGAATTTGAATTGTGAGCCCTGCTGACCGCAGTGTAGGCCGGAGGGAGCGGTCAGCAAGGGCCCACAGCCACATGGCATTGACTGAGCATTTGGTCTTCTTAACCGATTATACTTTCTTACACAATTTGCATCAGCACTAATCTTGAATAGTGAGCCCTGCTGACCGCAGTGTGAGCTGGAGGCAGCGGTCAGCAAGGGCCCACAGCCACGTGGCGTTGACTTGAGCTACACTGAGTTAGTGGTACCTGAAGCACTCAGCGTGTGCGCAGCCAGCGATGATGAGTGGTCCGGGCGGGCCGCACTGGTAGCACTGTCTGTTGCCTACTGGACTGCGTCATCTGCAATTGCGACTCTATCTGAATTGTAACCTTCGTAGAAAAGAAAAGGAACGTTACAACCACACAAACTTCTGTTACGGTCTCATTATGCTGGATTTATCACACCTGTAAGCACCACGGTTCATTTCAGCTTAATACACCTGCATGTTCACTTCACCCACACTGCGCAGGAACAGCTGGAAACCAAGCAAGGGAATCACGTCATAGCAGGCTTCCTGCACGTGTTGGGGGCAACTGACTGCACACATTTACTACTTATGCCCTCTGCCGACACTGCACACAATCACTGCAATCACTGCAACAGAAACTACACGCATTCCAATAATGTGCAGGCAAAACTGGACCACCGGGGTCTGTACACTAATGTCGTCGCAAACTTCTCAGGCAGTTTGGATGATTCTTACATCTTTTGCAAGCATCCCAGCCCTGGTCCCCAGACCAGTCCGCCGCCCAGCGATGACTGCCCGACCCTGCGCAACCAGACCTTAATGCTCACCTGCTGCCACCGACATGTCTCCAAGAGAGCCCACCACGTGCCTGAGCAACCTCCTCAGCCATCGCTGGATTCCATGGCACAGTACCCCCAGTGCATCCTGCTGCACCACACCGAGAAGTCATGTCTGTACAGCCAGCTACCTTTTGGCATACATGCGGTCAAGCCAGCTCAGCTCTGGTGGCACTAACTCAGTGCAGCTCAAGTCATCGCCACGAGCGGGAGGCCAGTGTCCGGCAAAGTGCTTCGACTGCCACCAACTCTGTGCACCCCAAGTCATCGCCACTTTGCGGGAGGCCGATGTCAGCCAAAGTGCCTTGGCTGCCACCAACATAATAAGCACACAGATACACCCAGATATATATCTTTCAGTAGGTAGTTATAGTTAGGACCTCATTTCTATTCAAAAAGTGTTTTTTTTCCATCGCCAATATCTTTGGTGGCGTTAGATGAATCTTTGCAAAATTTTCAAAACTAATGGCCCACTCCGGTTGGCTCCTGCCTTGAAAATTTTGGGGTGATTCGTCAAGTGGGGGCCGAGAAAAAAGGGGGGTCCCAAAACGCTTTTTCCCCATGTTAATTTCCATAGGAATTTTAGACAAAGCTACAGCCCGAACTGCTGAACGGAATTACACCAAATTTGGCAGAAAGGTAGCTCTTGGTTCAGAAAGCGACCTTTGTTTTTAAATGGTGTAAATCTGTTCAGTAGTTCCTGAGAAATTAAAAAAAGAAAACTTTCAATATCTGAGCACCGAGGAGGGTTCGCGAACCCTCCCAGGCGCAAGCCTCACTCTGATTGGCTGCCAACACTCCAAACCAGGAAGTATTGGCAGCCATCTTGTGACTCGGTAACCAAGTCACAAGAAAAGAGTAAAAAAAGTTAAAAAACAGGAAAAGGGGGCAGGGTACAAACACCCTGACACCCTAGGCCTGCTCAGGGGGTCCCACAAGGACCCCAAGTGCCCAAAAAGTATTTTGTTTTAAAAACAAAATCGGCCAAATTCACGCTGGCTGTGTGAATCCGGACAAAAAAAATGAAGCCCCCGGGTGAGTCAGGTACCGGGGGCAATGTGTAATTAATTTGAGGGGGCCAGCGGCCCCCCACAGCTCCAGGGACCGCCACCTCCCTGGGGCTTATTTAATTTATGCATAATTAATTTGAGGGTGCCCGCGGCCCCCCGTAGCCCCGGGGACTGCCACCTCCCCTGGGCTTATTTAATTTATGTGTAATTAATTTGAGGGGGCCCGCGGCCCCCCGCAGCCCCGGGGACTGCCACCTCCCCTGGGCTTATTTAATTTATGTGTAATTAATTTGAGGGGGCCCGCGACCCCCCGCTGCCCCGGGGACCGCCACCGTCCCGGGGCTCTGTTTAAAAAAAAAAGTTGTGTAGGGGGCAAGAGCCCCCCATACACCCCAGGGACCACCACCTTCCCGGGGCAAACACTCATTTCAATGCGGGGGTCTGTAGTGGACCCCCAGCCCCAGGGACCACCACCTACCCAGGGCATTGCAATGCTGGGAGAGGGGCTGCGTGTCCCCCCTCCTGGAGCCCTTAATGACCCTGGGGACCGCCCCCCCTAGGGCCGGCTCATACAATGTCCCGGGATGCCCACCACGGGACATTGCTGTTTGCTACCCTGCACCTTCAATGAAGCAAAGCAGGATTGCTTTTGAGCAAGGGGGGCTGCATGTCAGCAGCTCCCCTTTCTTAAAAGCAATGCCGGCTATCGCAGGAGGCGGGGAGCCGGCGGGACCGTGGGGGCATTAGGGCTCCCCCCACAGTCTCCAATGGTCAGGCCAGGCCCCGGGGGATGGGTCCCTGGGGTAAGAAGTGGCCCAGGAGGGCGGCCATGCGCCCCCCCTCCCCTGTAATGAATTAATTTTTTTAAACGGAAAGGCCGGCCCGGGGGATTGGAGTCCCTGGTGCCATAATCGGCCTAAGGAGGGGGCCACATGCCCCCCTCCTAAAAAAAATACATGCTGGCCAAGCCCTGGGGGATTGGTTCCTGCGGGACAGAAGTGGCCCGGGAGGGGTACCACATGGCCCCCTTCCCCCTAATTAAAAAATGTTTTAAAAAACATGGGAAGGCCGGCCCCGGGGTCCACGGTGCCATAATTGACCTGAGGTAGGAGGCCATGCGTTCCCCCTCCAAATAAGTAAATAATGAAATTTAAAAAAGTCTGGCCATGCCCTGGTGGATGGGGTCCCTAGGGCCGAAATTGGCCTCGGGAGGGAGGCCACATGGCCCCTTCACGGTTTAAAAAAAAACTATAAAAAGGGGTCAGGCCCTGGGGGATGGGGTCCCCAAGGCCCTAAAAATGGTAAAAGAAGGGGGGCCACACCGCCCCCCTCCAAAAAAATAAGATAAAGAAAAAAGCCGGCATCTCACCATAGGCCCCGCCGCCTTCCTGCACCGCTCTTCAAATGTGTCCTGTGGCGCGTTGTAAGTTGGGGAATTAATTCCCCTTGAATACTGAGGGTCCCTGGGGGCCAACTAGCCCACCAGGTACCTCCAGTATGCACCACAGAGCTGCGTTGCAGAGAGGTGGTCCGAGGCCACGCCCCTTTTTACACCACTCTGCAAACACACCTGTTGGTGCACTGGTGGTTGGGCGATGAGGTCCTCTTGTGTCCTGAGGACCTCTGGACACAAGTGGACTTCATACCCCAAGCAGCAGTGCACCAGGAGCTGCATTTGCACAGCAATCCAGGTGTGTGGCGCTTACTGGAGGTACCTGGTGGGCTAGTTGGCCCCCAGGGACCATCAGGAATGAAAGGGGCTTTATAACCCAAGTTACAAAGCTCTAGGAGGCGTGTTTGCAGAGTGATGGGCAAAGGGAGCATGGCCTTTGTCCACCTCTCAGCAATCCCACAGTGTGGGGCTTACTGGAGGTAAGAGGTAGGCTAGTTGGCCCCTAAAGGACCCCCAGCAGCGAAGGGGACTTCAATTCCCATCCATGAGCACACCAGGGAGTGCGTTTGCAGAGTGGTGGGCAAAGGGGGCGTAGCCTGCTATGAGAACTTAGCAATCCTGCTGTGTGGAATTTACTAGAGGTAATAGGAGGGGTAGTTGACCCCCAAGGATGACATTGGGGTCCAACTACCCCTCTTGTTACCTCCAGTAACTCCCACACAATGGGACTGCTAAGACATCCAAGGAGGACATGCCTCCCTTTCTCCACCACTCTGCAAACGTGCCTCCTGGCAGACTACGGGATGGGGGATGAAGTCCAATTTATTCCTAAGAGACTTTGGGGGCCAAGAAGCCCTCTTGGTACCTCCTCTAAGTCCTATGCAGCGGAATTCCTGAGCGCTGGTTGGAGGCCCAGCACCCTTTTTCCACCACTCTGCAAACGTGACTACTACTTAAAGAACCATCTTCCTGCACCTCTGACTTAGAGGTAGTTTTAATCCCCCTATTATGTACTAGGGCATTACAGAGGAGGTCATGCCAATCACAGGGGTACCCCAAGGCATAGTGTTCCCTAGAGTATGTAGGTGTTTTCACTGTATTCTAAGTGTCTTTTAGCATAGCACTGGCTCTAGGCCTAGTTAGTCAGAGTCAGTTATTACCACCAGTACCCGTCAGCAAAATGTTGGGGTCACAGGATGACTTTTCCACAAGGCCTCTTTCTGCTCCTCTGTTGGTTCTTCGTGCACATCTCTTGCTTCTTTCAACACCTTTCTTCGTCTTTCTGGACTTCTGTTGCCTCTTTCTGCATTTCTCTTGCTTCTTTCTGCACCTTTATTCTTCTTTCTGCACATGTCCTACCTCTATAGGCATATTTAGAAATTAGCATTTAAAAAACTTTGAAATTCACTGAAAAAACCACAGGTTTCAGGGACATTATAGTTAGAAATTATCATCTAAAAAAACTTTGAAATTCACCCAAAAAACATAGGTTTCAAGGAAGTTATAGTTAGAAATTCGCATTTAAAACCCTTTGAAATTCCTTGAAAAAACCATAGGTTTCAGGGATGTTATTGTTAGAAATTAGCATTTAAAAAACCTTAGAAATTCACTGAAAAAACCACAGGTTTCAGGGACGTTATAGTTAGTTGGACAATTCACTCGTACAAAACAAGAGAAATTCGGCCGTTATAGTTAGTTCAGCTAACTATAACTCGCGCAACCGCAATGCACTGCTCATGACGACATCACATATTACATCATTCATGACATGGTCATTGACATCACTGATGACATCATCGACGTGATAATCTGATGCACCTCCTCATACCCTAATATAACCTCTGATACACCCACTCTAAAATACAGACTACCATTATCGAAACCATATACACACCAATACCAGTTAGTACATACCCAGTCACTGATTCTTAGGTCTACACACACATCCACTCATTCACCAATACGGGCACTCATACATGTATGGCACTATCATATGCACTCTCATACCTATACAGACACTCACACATCGCCACTCATCCATAGAGTTACTCACACACCTAGTCAGTCATGCAAAGAATTAATCACACTCCCATTTATTGTAGCGGGGGCTGAGACAAAAGAGGGGACCCAAAATGTGTTTTCCCCATGCAATTTCCCATAGGACCTTTAGCCGCAGCTACAGCCCAAACTGCTGAACGGAATTACACCAAATTTGGCAAAGAGGTAGTCCTCAGTTCAGACTCGTGCCTTTTACTTCAATGGTGTAAATCCATTCAGTAGTTCCTGAGAAAATGACATTTAAAAGTACATATATATCTATGGCCTCGGAGGATCCGCGTACCGTATGCACACCCAGCGCGCACCCTGGCGTGCACGAGCTACTTTCTAATTGGCTGCCACCACTCCAAATCAGGAAGTGTTGGCAGCCATCTTGTGCCTCGGTAGAACCGAGGCACAAGAAACCCCCCAAAAAACCTTGCAAAACACAAAAAGGGGGCAGGGTAGAAACACCCTGACCTCCTAGGCCTGCTCAGGGGGTCTCACAAGGACACCCAAGGCCAAAAAAAACAGGAGGATGACCCATGACATCACTGATGACATCATCCTTGTGATAGAGTGGCAGACCTCCTCTCACCATAATAGAACCTTTGATACACACACTCAAAAATAGAAACTAACATTTTCAAATGAATGGACATAGCAATACCACTTACAACACACCAATTCAGTAATTCCAAGATCTACACACATATCCACTCATTCACCAACAGTCCTATACAGTCACTCATACAAGTACTCACTCATCATATGTAGTTATACACCTATACATCCTGTTACACAGTGACACTCATCCATAGAGTTACTCAGACACATAGTCACACATGCAAACAAAGTATCAAACATCCATTAAATTGCATATATACAGGTATACACACACCACCACTCTTACTGCTACAGAAATTTACACATACTTACTCGCTTAAGCAATCACTTATAGAAACACAGACTAATTTATACAGGAACTCTTCCAATCTCTCACTCTCACATATACTCACTTATATATACACCAATACTCACAGATACTAGTTTAAAACATATGTAGTTACTCATTAAGACACTATTGAGACAGTCATTCACTCAATAACATACCCATACACACACTTATCCACCCATACAGTGCTGCACACATGCTGTCTTCAATACATACAAACAGTGAGTCACTCATTCATGCATCTATGCACTATGTAATACCCCCCACCGAACCATACAGACACTCAGACACTCATACTGATACTCAAAAAACCAACTAATAACCTAGATAGACACTTATGTAGCTACTCACCAACCCATGCAGCCACTTATACACATAGTGAGAGACTGATGCAGATATTTACATATATAAAGATTACTTACTAACCCATGTATTCACTAAGATACACTTAATCAGTCAGTTATATAATCAATTTCCCCCCCAAAAAATCATCCATTTAGACACTGATATACCCATTTATTCTTCCATCGACCTTGAAATATACATATATAAAACATATTTGATTTTCAGAAAAACACACATTCACTGGATGATGTCATGAGTGATGTCATCAGTGATGTCATTTGAGATGTCATCAGTGATGTCATGAGTGATGTCACTTACCATGTCATGAGTGATGTAATATGTGACGTCATCAGCAGTGCATTGCAGGCACAAGAGTTATAGTTAGCTGAACTAACTATAACGGGGGAATTTCAATGGTTTTGTACAAGTGAAATATTCAGCTAACTATAACACCCCTAAAACCCATGTTTTTTTCAGCGAATTTCTGAGGTTTTTTTAAATGCTAATTCCTAACTATAATGTGCCTGAAATTTATGTTTTTTTCAGTGAGTATATATATATATATTCACTGAAAAAACCATAGGTTTCACACTGGTTATAGTTAGGTTGATATTTCACTCGTAAAAAACCAAAGAAATTCCCCCGTTATAGTTAGTTCAGATAACTATAACTCGCACGCCCCCAATCCACTGCTCATGACGTCACATATTACATCACTCATGACATGGTCAGTGGCATCACTCATGACATCACTGATGACATCATCCTTGTGATAGAGTGGCGGTCGCGTGAGTTATAGTTATCTGAACTAACTATAACGGGGGAATTTCATTGGTTTTTTACGAGTGAAATATCCACCTAACTATAACCTGTGTGAAACCTATGGTTTTTTCAGTGAATTTGTAAGGTTTTTTAAATGCTATTTCCTAACTATAACGTGTGTGAAACCTATGGTTTTTTCAGTGAATTTGCATGGTTTTTTAAATGCTAATTCCTAACTATAACATGTGTGAAACCTATGGTTTCTTCAGTGAATTTCAAAGGTTTTTTAAATGCTAATTTTAGAATTATTTAATATATTTTTTATATATTTCTTTTACAAAATTTCCATATGTATACATTTATAAATTATCTGTATCCTTTAATTTGGTGCGGCTCATTTTTTTTTTACTTTGAATTTGGATAAAGTTGAACAGCATAGTTAATATCTTCTATTAACTTATGTCCACTTTATTTATTTCTTTTTTTTTCTATAAATTTTTAGGGTGCGCGCACAGAGCGCGCACCTAGTACATTTGCGTACGTTTTTCATGTACGCATGCGTACGTTATCTACGTACGCATACATGCGTTTTAGTGCGCGCTCGCAGCGTGCACCTAGTACGCATGCGTACGTTTTTTGTGTACGCATGCGTACGTTATATACGTACGCATACGTACGTTTTAGTACGCGCTCGCAGTGCGCACCCAGTACGCATGCATACATACGTTTGCATGCGTCGTACGTGCTCCGCGCGCTACACTCGCGCATACGCGCAGAGTACGCGCGCTGACGTTCGCGCATGCGCAAGTGCTGCGTATGCACGTTACGTACGCGCATAATACTTATGCGCATGCGCGCGTAAGCGTTTGCGCATGCGTAATTGCACCGTGCGCGCTCTGAGCTTGCTCCGTGCGCGCACCTCGGGTTATGTGATTAATAAAACAACACTTTTAATTGGTTTTCATTACTTTCACCACACCCAATCCCCTCATGGCAAGTCATGTGATCAAGAAACATCACTTTTCATTGGTTCAAAGTACTTTCAGTTCCAGATTCTTCCAAAACTACACCCACTCCCCTCATTATTAGTTCTGATTCCCTTGGAGAAGGAGCTACTCTGTTTTTGTGAGACAATGGCAGAGCACCAGCCACCTTCTGAGAGTGAACAGGACACTCTTGAGAGACAGAGGCAGAGGAAGCAGAAAGACTCCTTTATATGGCAGTTTTTCACTTTTCCTGAGGGACAAAAGAAGGTGAATGCACCAAAGGTCACCTGCATACTTTGTCACCGCATCTTGTCACGTGGGAATGCTAATAAGAAGTACTCTTTTAGTATTCACACAATGATGAGGCACGTTGAGAAAATGCACCTGTGACTTTTCGTCAAGCTTCTGGAGCAAACCCTCCACCTGCTCAGCCGACGACATCTGCAGTAGCTCAGCCAAGCACATCTTTGGCAGCTCAGCCGAGCACTTCTTCTGCGATGGTGCCTTCACCTTCTTACACACCTCTGGATATTCGTCCTTGTTTTGGGAGGATGAGTACACGTTGCATGGATTGTGCTACTTTTATTACTATGGGTGAGAGCAGTGTTGATCTCATTCAGAGAAAATTTGAGGAGCACCCTTGCACTAGGCCATAGTTTTTTTGTTTGTTTTTTTTTCGTTTTTCTCTTAATCTGTCCCTACATTACCTCAAGGGCTCTTTTTAGAGCCACCTAAAATCTAAACACAAAAACTTGTTTTTTGAATCTATTTGTCAATTTTTTTGGGGGGGTGTGCGCACCCTGCGCGCACCCAATGATGTTTTTTAAATAAAAAATCATTTTTTTCTACTTTAGTAAACCTTCAGGGACTCCCTGACAAAGAGAGGGGAGTGGCAAAGTAATTAAAAAAGAGATGGTTTTTTTAAATGTTTTTTCCGGGTGCGCGCAGAGTGCGCGCACCTCACGATGTTTTTAAAAAAAATTAAAATCTTTTTTTTTTACTTTCGTGGTCCTACTGTGACCCCCTGACAATGGCTAGGGGGTCAAGAACTCCCTACCCTGCCCCCTATTCACGTTCTCCACATTTCCTTTTCAGTGCGACAGATAAAATGGCGGCCGACACTTCCTGATTTCGACCGATTCGAATGTTTGCTGACATCTAACAACCAATCAGAATTACGCTCGCGCACGGCAGGGTGCGCGCACAGGGCTTGCACAGTGCGCGCACCCTGCGCGCGTATAGATATTGATATGCTTTTAAATGCAATTTTCTCAGGAAATACTGAACAGATGTACACCAGACCTGCGAAAGGCACTTCCTTGACCTTATGGCTACCTCTCTGCCAAATTTCAAGTAATTCTGTTCAGCCGTTCAGGCTGTAGCTGCGACTAAAGGTCCTATGGAAAAATGCATGGGGAAAACACGTTTTGGGACCCCCCTTTTTCTCGGCCCCCGCTTGACAAATCACCTCAAGACTTTCAGGGTAGGAGCTGAGCGGAGCGCCCCATTACTTTTGAAAATTTTGCGAGGATTCGTCAACCTGTGCCAAAGTTATTCAAAATAGAATTATCAGATTTCCTATGGAAACACGGTCCTAACTATAACTATCTACTGGCGACCGCCAGTAGATAATATATACATATATACATATATATATATATATATTTATATATATATAGTTAGGTCAGATAACTATAACTCGCGCGCCCGCAATCCAGTGCTCATGACGTCACATATTACATCACTCATGACATGGTCAGTGGCATTACTCATGACATCACAGATGACATCATCCTTGTGATAGAGTGGCGGTCGCGCGAGTTATAGTTATCTGACCTAACTATAACGGGGGAATTTCATTGGTTTTTCACGAGTGAAATGCCCAGCTAACTATAACATGTGTGAAACCTATGGTTTTTTAAGTGAATTTGCAAGGTTTTTTAAATGCTAATTCCTAACTATAACGTGTGTGAAACCTATGGTTTTTTCAGTGAATTTGTACGGTTTTTTAAATGCTAAGTTATGTATTTATTATTTAAATTTTTTTTTTTTTAAGGTTTTTCACCGTGCGCGTACCGTGCGCGCACGGTGTGCTTCGCGCACCGCGCGCCCACGTTACGCCGTTCGCGTAATTTTCACGGTAAGCGCACTCCGCGATTTTTCGTAAAAGTATTAAAAACATTTATGGCCCTTGGGGGTCCTTTGGGGACCCCCTGACAATGGCTAGGGTGTCAGGAACTGTCCACCCTGCCCCCTTTTCATGTTCTCCACCTTTATTTTTCACCTCCCTCGGACTGCGAGAGACAAAATGGCAGCCGACACTTCCTGGTTTCGACCGATTGGAATGTTTACTAAGATCTAACAACCAATCAGAATTGCGCTCGTGCACGGCAGGGTGCGCTTACCGTACGCGCACGGTGCGCGCCTATAGATATATATATGCTTTTAAATGCTATTTTCTCAGAAAATACTGAACAGATTTACACCAGACCTGCAAAAGGCACATCCCTGACCTGAGGACTACCTCTCTGCCAAATTTCAAGGTTTTCTGTTGAGCCGTTCGGGCTGTAGCGCGGACTAAAGGTCCTATGGGAAAATGCATGGGGAAAACGCGTTTTGGGACCCCCCCCTTTTTCTCAGCCCCCGCTTGACGAATCCCCCCGAGACTTTCAGGGAAGGAGCGGAGCGGAGCGCCCCACCTTTTTTGAAAATTTCGCGAGGATTCGTCAATCGACACAAAAGTTATTCTTGGTGGCAGAGTTTAAAAAAAATGGATAAGTTGAGGCCAAGATTTTGTGTCGGGAGTTGCAACATTTTTTTGCCATAAACCGATGCAAAATATAGTTTGTTAAATATAGTAATGCATTCATAGGTACTCATGATAGACCAGCTAAACATATGTGTTAGGTGTTGAGATCTGATGCAACGTCTTGTGATATCACTTCCTGTGAGGTCATGGGTTGTGATGACACTTCTGTGATGTCACTTCCTGTGATACCATGTGCAATGTCATGCACTGTGATGTCATGTGCTATGATGTCACTTGCATACTGCCTAACTTGGGGGCACATTTACAAGGGCTTTATCTCTGTTTTTTTTGCTTAAAACGCCAAAAAAGCAGAGATAAAACAATTGCCCTATTTACAAGAGGGTGCTAACATGCATAATCGCATGTTAGCACCCTTTTTCCCAACGCCTCCCTTTGCATCTCTAATGAGATGCAAAGTGGGCGTCACTGGGGGTACCCCGGATGGACTACCTTGCAAATATCACTGATGTTCACATCGCAATATTTACAAGGCTGCCCCAGCATTTTAGCACACGTTCGTTTTTGGAGAAAACCGCTGTTTTCTCCAAAAACTAGCGTCTGCTAAAATGCAGACTTACCTATCCCTAACATTGGGGTGGATTATGATGATACGACCCTGTGGGTCGTATCAGCAAGGTTATCACCGTTTTGCAGGGAACATCGCTGGAAAACCAGCAATGTTCCCTGCAAAACGGTGATAACCTCGCTATCTCTGGAATTTTTATCGCCCTGGAGAAACGCGTTGTTAATAACGCACTACCAGGGCGATAAATTCCAGAGATAGCCTGCAATAACAAAATTATCGCTAAGCACGCCCAGTGATAATTATCGCTGGCCGTTGATAATATGCCCCTTGGTTAGTCCCCTCACTTCTGCTTTTTAGGATTTGTGCACTGCCTGTACACATTATGTACCGGTCTGAATGTTCTACTGATGCATGGTTAGAAATGTACTATTTCAATAGATTTGTGTCTTTTCGGCACATCTTGAGGTCATTATTTCTCACAAGCTACACAATAAGTACCATATAATTCAATACAATATTACGGTATTTACTGGGAACACTTACTTGAGCGGGAGTCCAGGAACGAAAATCAGCAGGGCTTACTTTCAAAGTGGTGTTTGTTACCTCACAGATTCTGAGTGTACTTTTCAAGTTCTCATACTTGTACACTGCATGCTCCTTATCTGTGGGCTTCAGGGGTGCTATAGCATACGTCTGGCCTGTGTTCATGAAATATCCACTGTGTAACACAATAAATAGAAAATTAAAATGTCTTCTTTCAGATGTACTCATATCTCCAAAAAGAACCACTCCTTCGCAAGATGCAATGACAGGAAACATCAACTTAGTGTGAAACAAGGTGAAGCAAGCATCATCACTCATTCAAATGAATTGCAGACACGTTTTTATCACTAACATGATGTCAAACATGAGAAGCGTATCACCTCCTCATCCGCCTTCCCAGTCAGCAGTCCTTACACCATGAGCAAAGGCTCCCATTACCAGAATAGTCACCAAGATTAAATTACCCATTTCCATCCCCATCCTGCTAGCAATTTTCTTTTGATTTGATCGGATAGCTTGGCTTATTGGACTGCTGCTTGCAGGCGTTGCAACATGGTGGTGTCACACATCCTTAATCTCTGCGGCTGCTACCAAAACTGCCCTGCTGCTGTAGTTCTCCACGGCCTTCGGGTCGGCCCCAGCCCCAGCACTCTATTTTCTCCCTGCCTAGTGTTTTACACCGCGGCCTGCAAAATCGGTGCAGTGAGGGGGAGCCACAGAATATCCTGGACTCCCTGCGGTGACCCAGTGACCCCGAGTAAGCCGCAGGGTTGCAGGGTCGCTGTGCAGGATGCCGGTTGAAAGCTGCCCTGGATTTTGAGGATGTCAAGGTATGGTTAGACAGTTTCAGGAGAGGAGCAGTTGAGCTGGGATAGGAGCTGAGGAGCACCAGCTACACCAGAGGAACAGGAGTAAAGAACAACAGACTAGAGGCTGCGTGGAGTGTCTTTTCCCAGGAAGTGTAGAGCTGTGGAACACAGTTGTGCCCATGGAAGCGGCCCAGGTGCGTGTGCGGTGGCTGGTAAGGCACTTCCGTCTCCTTCTCCTGACATGGAGGTATGTGCGGACCCAAACAGCACCCCCCCTTTTCTTGTGGGTCATGGTGAGCATGTTTTGCTCTCATTATGTAGTGAGTGAGAGCTGAGCAGTGTTCCTGCAGAGGGGAGGAGACAAGAGGTAATAGCTGGATGAGCTGGGACAGTGTGTAGTGATAGTGCTTGGCCAGGCTAGGCTGTGGGTTGCATTGACATGTGTGGGATTGTGAGTGGGGTTGCGCTAAGCTGGTCAGCTGGTGGCCAGTGTGCGGCTTGTGGGCTGGGTTTAGGACCTTACATGAGTGCTTGTGGAGTTCTTGGCCACCTGTTATGGATGAAGTGGAGTATGGGAGGAGTTTGAGGCCAGGAGTGCTGCTTTTCATCCACAGGAGTGTGCCAAGAGTATATTGTGAGCGATTATCTGAATCAGTCATCCTTTGGGTACAGGGCTGAATAAGTCCTTTCTTTCCTTCTAGATGTCCTTGGTTTGCCTTGGTTAGAACTGACCTAGTGCCCTGGTTCAAGACTGACACCTTGTGGAAGTGAAGGCTTAGAATTTTCTTGAACCATATCTTGTTTTGCAATGACATAAAAAAGATTTCTGAGATGACTGCCAAAAAATTGAGAAGACCAAAGTCAACCCGCTGAGGGACTGAGCCCACCATTTAGCCATACTTAAAGGGAGGGACATAATACCAGTTTTTTTCCAGAAATTATCGGAGATCAACTTACGGGCTGGAGAAGTCATATATTCATCTCCAGTGGTGGCAGTGAATGAGGTCACCCCATCTAAGCCAAAGAAGGGAGAGCAACAAGTGGCTTTTACTCCAGCCTTCTCTCAAATACAAGGGAAACCCCCAGTCGGAGCAGTATGTTGCTATTCAGGGGGAGACCCCCTTGCGTGTATCAACAGGGGAGAAAACTACCGAGGCCTCACATGCTCCGCTAAGTCTGGATTACACGCTACCTGATATTTCACCATCTAAACTGTCATCCTTGGGGCGAAGGATGAGAGAATGGAACACCCATCTGAAATGCCAATGCAGCAGACCCAATCAATGGCCCTGTATTTGAGCACTTCCAGCCTTACAATATTGGATCATGTTGATCTGTCTGTTTTCCTGGATTTATTGTTGAAAACCCTAGTGAACACTTAGCAGATTATGTTTCTTTTTTAAGACCTCTGCAGAGTGTTGAACGCATTCCAGCATCTATTATGTCCCCACTAGGAGCAACATGGTCAGTTCTCACCACATTTTCTATATTTTATCAGTAATATTGAATAATCTACTGACTAATAAGTCTGGAGAAGAGTATAAGACTGCTGCAAAGAGCCTTGGCACTTGTACTGTAGATATGAGAACTCAGACGGGTGATCCCAGGATCAGACCACATAGACAAGAAAAAAGCTGTGATCAATCCTTGGTCTTAAGTGGCTTGGAAGCTCTGTTTTTGGAAGAAGACCTTTCTGCCAATGAGGGCCCTAACATTGAGGCTGTCTCCACTGGCCTCTATCTGGTCCCAGGGGATCCCTGCAAAGTTTTTCCAATTTTTAACAAAGCCACAAAGTTCTTCCCTGCAGCCACAACCTAGGAGTCAGGCTTGCAGCATGGAAGAGGGTTAAGTAAGATTAAACAAAAGAGAAATAAAAAGAAGGCAAAAAGAAAAATTCAGAAAATATCTAAAGATCAAGAAAGATTACATTTCAAGATGTGGGTATATCATCTAATTCAGTGGTGGCGCTTCAATCTGCCACTACTTTCCAGGGATCAGCACCTTATGATGCTGCCACAATGCCAGCCTAGCATGAGGGTCACACATTAGAGTGGTGCTTAGACTCACTCAGGCTGATCATGATATGCCCATGGCTTCCAATATGGGGGGGGGGGTTTACTTGGGCAGAGTTGGAGTGGGAAAAGACAGTCTGGAGGAGGATATTTGGTGGGGCTACAATCTACCGCCAATTCACCCGATACCGTCTGGGTGCTTCAATTTGTGGACATTTCTGCTGAATCAGTCAGAAGGATGGCTCAATAGATCTTGTGTTTTATCCCTACTGCACTTGATCCCTAAGTTGGAGAAAGTTTCCACGAAGGACATCTCCTTTGTTGTACAGTCGAAACACAGGAAGTTATCTGCGGCCTGGCCTTCTGTAAGGGTTTACTTTTATTCCAGAGTGGTGACGGAAGAAGTCTTTAAATTCTCAGATGAGCTCAGACAAGTAGGCTTTGATATCTATGCCTCTCCTTCCCCGCCGCAGGCCATCACAGTTAATGGACACTAAGAGGCAGGGGGCTGGGTGGGGGCCCCATCCTACCTCTTTCATCAATGGTCCCCTGCCCTTGATTGTAGGAGGCCAGGGGAGCTGGCCTTGATAAGATCCTAGTGGTAAAAATGAAGGAGGGCAGGCAAATCTTCACTAACCGGGTGCAGTCATCTTAAAAACATGAGTATGCCTCAAACTGGATAGCGGAGAGCATCAATGCAAAAGGGGAGGACCTGATTCACAGAAGTAATCTGAGACGAAAATCTAACTTTACTACTTTCGGTATTCACAAAAGGCATTTACGAGTCAAAAAGTTAGACTTTGGGTCTAAGTTTAGACCAAGAGTCTAACGTAGACCAAAAGTCTACCTTTAGTAGTAGTAAAGTTAGACTTTTGGTCTAAGTTTAGACCAAAAGTCTAACTTAGACCAAAAGTCTAACTTTACTACTACTAAAGTTAGACTTTTGGTCTAAGTTAGACTTTTGGTCTAAAGTTAGACCAAAAGTCTAACTTTACTACTCGTAAATGCCCTTTATGAATACTAAAAGTCGTAAAGTTAGACTTTGGTCTCAGTTTACTTCTGCTAATTGGGCCCGGAGTTCTCAAAACCTCTTTTTCAGAGATCCTGATGACATTGGGGTCAGTCTTTTGTCCTGGAAGGTGCTGGCATGGAAAGGAACGTGGTGTCACTCTTGCAGGTCATCAAGGTCAACAAAGTGGTGATAGCACTCATTCATTAAATCTGGAAAACAGAGGACTGGGGTTGCATGATTATGCTGTTTTCAGTTTAAAAGCAGTTAAGGGGCATTTTAGGAGACCTGCTGGGGGCATTGCCTTTCTGGTTTCTGCAATGCATGATGTTGTGGTGTCTGTCCTACATAGTGATTCTCTGAACTTTCTAGTTGTATTTGTATCTGGGCTTCCCTCGGTTGCGATAGGTATGGGTGGATAAAAAGAGATGCCCTGATCGGAGTAGAGGGACCACACAAGACCCCCGATTTGATTCTCATTAATACATATTCCCCCCCAAAATTGGGTACAAATATCTATTCTGGGAATTAGCGCTTTTGTTGGGCCAGACCAAAGGGCTTGTTCCGTGTGTGCCCATCCTCCTAGACAGACGCAGGACTTTATTCAAAGGGATAAAGATAAGGCATTGATATTCCCTGTCAGGTCTTGGGGAGTTAGAGAGGGGACCACTTGGAGGCCCTACTTAATAGCTGCAATATGTCCATAATAAACAGTAGGTGTCCAGGAGATTAGTCTGCTCTGCCAATATTTGACAATGGGAGGGTAACATCCCTGGCTGATTTTGTGATAATATCCTCTGATCATTTTTGGGTTGCATAGGATCTCTTTGTAGGTGACCTCGGGGTAGTAACCATATGCCTCACACTGTTTAGGGGTCTCAAACAAGAGAGAGGTGGCCTAATAGCTTTCCCCTGCATTGTCAAAAGGTGTATAGTTGTGTAGTCAGCCAAATTAAAATGGCATGTTATAGATGGCCTGAGGGGGTTACTCACAAAGCAACTTAACGCACCTTTACACCATGCAGTAAATGCCTTCAAAAGCCTTCTTTCCTCCATAAGGAATTGGGTGGCTGTAGGCCTTGTAAGGGTCAGTGTTAGAATGGATGAATCTTTTTAGCTCTGAAACATCATGGGCCAAAGTTTTTCTCAATAAAACTATAAGGGAGGCATTTAAAGCAGGCGGGTAACATAGTGCAATCCTGATTAAACAACATAAGAAAGCATTTAGGGGCATATAATCAACGGCCAGCGATAATTGTCGATGGCCGTTCTGTGCGTGAGAATAGTTATCACTGGCTATCACAGATAATTATCTCCATGCTAGCACTGTATTAACAACGCATAGCGCAATGGCGATAATTATTCCTGCGATAGCGTTGTTTTCCATGGAACATCGCTGTAAAACCAGCCATGTTCCATGGAAAACGGAGATAACCTTGCTGATACGACCCTGTAGTCGTATCAGTATAATCTACCCCCATTATTATGTATAGGTAAGTCAGCATTTTTGCAGACGTGGGTTAGTCATATCTCAGACCTAAATAAAGTTAAAGAAGGTGATGGGGTTGCTTCCACCATTCCACAGGAAAGGACGTAGGTCATGGGGCAGGTTGAGAGTATCCCGGCTGGTGGTGATATCAAAGCGGTGAATAAAGGGCTGAAAATCCCAAAGGCAAAAGGGCCAGATAGTATTCTCGCTGATATGATTAAATTCAATACTCTCCCCTGGGCACAGACTTTGGCTCCTTTGTACTGGTGAAATAATTAGGGGACAACATTTGTCAGAAACCTGGAAAGGCAGCATAAGGGTACCCATATATAAAAAGGGCGGCAGGGCACAGCCCTCTAATTATCGTATGATTATCCTGCTGGATATCATGAGAAAAGTTTCCTCAAGACATCTGTTAGGCCTTTTATAAGTTTGGGTGAGTGTAGCTAGGATTATACCTCTGACCCAAATGGGTTTTCGGAAAGGGTACTCAACCATGGAAGGATGTTTGATTTTAAAGCTGCTGCTGGAGGATTGTGCCCTCTCATGGAAACAGCCCCTGTACGCCGCTCATATAAATGTATTTACTGAATTTGACACCGTAAAGAGAGTCGTTTTATGGGAAAAGATGGCCAGATGGAAGTGTACCCTCGGGCTCTTGAAGCTGATAGTCCAATTGCACGAGGGCTCCTCAACTAAAGTAGAACTTGGGGCCCTGCCCAAAAATATCAGTACACCCAATGGCTTGGGACAGGGGTGCATTTTGACCCCACTTCTGTTCTCAATTTATATACTGGATGCCTGTGAAAGTTTAAAGAAGAATAGGGCCTTACCTCCCAAGTTGGGGTTAAAAGCCATAGTTGCTTTGTTTTATGCAGATGACACGGCGCCATTAGATATAACGCCAGGGAAGCTGCATCGGCAATTGAACATCTTTTCTCTTTATTGTAAGGGGAATGATATCATGATTAATATGACTAAAAGGAAGGTAATGGTTTTCTCAAAAGGTGTGAGGCTCCCCGAAGGTTCAGATGATGGGTAAGTGGTGTCCAAATGGAGGTGGTTAAGGAATATAGATACCTTGGTGTGTTATCTAGCCATAGCTTTGACTTCCGGGGTCATGTCTTGTCATAGGATTAAAGGGCCAAAGCCACTGCAGCCTCACTCCAGAGATTAGATTTGGATTAGGTACATAGGTGTAGGAAAGTAGGATCTGCTTCTTATGGTTACCCCCACTTTTTGCTTGCTGTTATACTGTTATACTGTTTTTAACTAGTCCGACTGGGATCCTGCTAACCAGGACCCCAATCTATCTGCTTTCTCCCTAAAATGTTATGTCATGTACTTGGGTACACTCCAGGTTGGATACTGGGACACCCTTGCCAGTCCCTAGTATATGGTACACATGTACCTAGGTCATAGGTACCCCAGAGGCCTCCCATGGGCTGAAGCATGTATTATGACACCCATGAGACTCAATTAAGATAGTGCATGCACCACCTACTTTAGATATAGGTCTACTATATCTATAGGTCACTACACTTAAAAACTATAAGTCACCCCAATAGCAGGCCTTGATAATCCTTAAGGCAGGGTGCTGGGTTTTACATGAGAGGTTTCCCCTGTATGAGCAGAGCCCCCCTTTAGCCTTTGGAGACCATTGTCCTGGGTTGTCGGTGATGCAGCCAAACATATAGGTAGAGGTGCATTATATGCTCGCATAAAATGCTAACTTGAAAACGGCTGCAACAAACCATGTCGTGTTTGGTATCAAACACCTTGGAATCATACCTCCACACTGGTAACCAGTGTGGGAGGTATGATTCCACTCTTCAGAAGCAAGCTTTGTTGGGTTCCTGGTCTTCCCGGTACCAGCCTTCTCGACCCGGTCAGCACAAAATGGTTGCTGCCGGCCAGAGACACATTTCTGCACTCATGCTGTTGAAGACGAGGAAGACGAAGTTCAGTCCGCAGGCGAACAGGTTCATAGTCACGGAGATGATGGAACACAATAAACAACTCTTCGTCACCTCCAACGTGTCATTGGGCACCAAAACTGGAATATGGCAGGACATCGTCGACAAGGTGAATGCCGTTGGAGAGCACAAGCGGACAATGAACGAGGTCAAGAGGCGATGGAATGACGTCCAGGGGAAGACCAAGGAGAAACTCTCTGCCAACCAGAAGGCAGCAATGCAGACTGGAGGTGGGGGCCCAGTGCCACAACTCGAGCTGGATGACATGATGGAGCTGGTGTTGACAGTCATCAGTGTTGATACTGTGGCCAGAGTCAGGGGTCCGGACACTTCTCGACAGGACACAGCACAACCGCAACAGGGTGAATGACCACGAGGTACTGGGGGGACGGGTGGAGATGGCCACGATGGCACACATTCACAATTAAGCAGGGCACAGTACACACCCACAATCACTCTGGCTCCTCGCCCAGACCCACAGACTGTCACAGTGTACAATGCCATGCTGTCAGAATGTCAACCTGTACCATGCGGCTACATACATGTAGACACATTGTAATACACCATCTCCCCTTCACATTGCAGGGGCAGCGTCAACACCTGCGGCATAGCAGTCCCAGCCACTCTTCACTGATTATGAGGAGGACAACACTAGCATCGACGCACAAGCCCTCCTTGACATCATTGACCTCATCTGCAACTCACCTCCAGGATCAGGGCAGCCCAGCTACATCGAGGAGACCCCACCCACCACCCAAACCACCCAGCAGGAGGCACCCACAGCCCCAGCACCCTCCCAAGTCCCCCAGGAACAACAAATGGCCTTCCAACGCCGTGTTCTGGAGGGCCAGAGGGAGACGGCTGAGCAGGTGTGGGTGGGGTTTGAACTCATGGCTGCCAAACTGGACGCCATCCTTGGGTATCTATGTCCGCCCCGTGGTCTCCAACGAGCCCTGACTGACATCACTGGATGCATGACGCGGAAAGTAGAACAGCTGCCCGCTCAGAGTGGCTCCAGCGATACCAGACGTGAGCTGGCACACATGTGGAGGCTCATGGAGGACATGGTGCAGATGGAGGCGGAAAGGATGGCAGCCACTGCTGCACATCATCAAAATATAGTTGGGATCTATCATGCCCTGCAGACCTCCATCATGGCACTGCCGCCACAAGTCATGGCACTGATGAATGCTGCTGCCCCCACACCATCCACTTCCCCGCCCCCTGGAGTGTCAGTGCCTCACAGTGCGGCATACATATGCACTCCAGCACCTGATTGTCACCGCCACACAGTGTGGCCGACAACCCTCCTCCAGCCCTTGATGTGTCAGTGGCACACAGTGCCACAGCCAGTACTTCAACACCCACAGGGGGGGCAGGACACACATCCGGGATGAGGACATGGATGGGTTTGTGATCAGAAGGCACTAGCTTTCATTTCCGCCACCTGGCCTGTTCCTGCTTGGTACCATGACCTTCCACTGACCCCTGATACACTCCGATGCACTCACCCTGGACAGCGACATGGACTGCCACATCCTGTTCGACGACCAATGACACTGCGGACAGACTGCGGACTGTATCCTTCCTCTTCCGCAGTACATGTCATCCCCGGATGGACTGTGGCTGGCCCTCCACGTGCCCATATTCTGTAGTGCGCTCGGCATTGCCCTGTACCGCTCCAGCTGCATAACTGCACTGGATGTGCAAATAAACATCCAGTGATGCACTGCTTTGTCATGTCTTACATCATTCAGGTATGGATGTGTGGATGAATGTGGGGACCGTGCCTTCCCTTGCATCAATGATGTTCATCCTGTGGGATGCGAGTCAGAGTGTGCAACATTGCATTTTGTGTACCTGGTCCCGTGAACACTACAACAGGGATACACGCATCAGTCACTTCCTTTTCCGGACATGGACTGGACCACGCCCCGAGCCCACGAGTCATTGTAGCAAGCCCTGCGCTGGTCCGGCGTACGGCAGGCCAGACCACTCTGATGATGCACAGAGGGCGGGCCCATCATTGCTACCCGTCACAGGCGTACTCGCTGGTGGTGTGCAGGTCACTGGTCTAGTCGTCAGCATGTCACAGCCACTCCCTGAGGGCAGGTTTGCACACAAACCACACCCATCCGGCACAGGCGTCACTGGCCATGTGACTCCGCCAACATAAGGGGCAGAGGACGTCACATTCCCCTCTTCCGGTGGTGACTGGATGATGGCCGCTCCACGCATCTCATTCATAAAGGGCCCATGAGTTGTTGCGCACAGAGTTGGTGGCATCCGAGGCCTGGCACACTACACGGACCAAATGGCGCTGACTGGGGTTGCACAGGGTTAGTGGCCGGCACAGGTACCCCGCCACGGGCAGTGGCACCTTAAGCTGCTGAGCGGGTGTGCAGCCTACGATGATGCCCCGTCCCGGCAGTCTGGGCAGCTCCAGTTTAGTATGCCCTGCTGGACCGCAGTGTAGGCCTACCGCCATGTGGTGTCACTTTCCGGGATCCCAGAGTTAGTGGCACCCATTCGGCTGAGCGGGTGTGCAGCCTGCGATGGTGCCAGGTGCACTGGTATGTCCTCGGCTATGAAGTAATCAAGACCCAGCAACAAACGTGAGAACTGTTGGCCTGCGGAGCATGGCTGCATGGTGTGGAGGGTGCCATGTCCGTGGGCCCCGGGCTTGTGACTTGCAGCAGCACGTGGTGGGACCTCCCATCTACGTGGCTGTGGCAGAAGGTGAGCAGTGAGGCCTGGGTGTGCATGGGCGGGCATGCTCTGATGGGCGGCGGGAGGGGTGCCTCTGCCTGGGTGTGCATGGGTGGGTAGGCGATGTTGTCTTGTGCAGGTGTGTGTACTGTGCCAGCCATGTACCTGGACTCTGTTTCAGCTGATGGCTCTAACTCAGATGCGTGACCGGGTGAACTGCGATACATACCGGCACGTGGTTGGAGACACACCGGTGGCAGCAGGGGAGCAGTGTGGCCTTGGTGCGCAGGGGCGGCACTCTCTCTCTCCCCCTCTCTTCTTCTCTCTCTCTCTCCCCCTCTCTTCTTCACTCTCTCCCCCTCTCTTCTTCTCTCTCTCCCTCTCCTCCTCTCTTCTTCTCTCTCCCTCCTCCTCTCTTCCTCACTCTCCCCTTTGCATGCTCTGTCCTTTGATGTGCGGAGGACACACCATCTCATCATGTTTTTTGTCTTGCAGGCTGGGACCTACAGATTGTCCCGAGGGGAGCGGCCATGTGTCTTCATTTCATTTCAGTGTTCATTTTAATAAAGCTTCATTTGTTGCTTCGAAAGTGAATGTGTGCTGCTCATTTCTGTGTCAACACATATATGTCACCAGTTGTGATTGTGCGACGTCAGGCGGATTATTTTGTGCATATTTAGGTGTAGCTGATGTGGCATGTCTTTGGTCAGGGGGATGCCAGGGAGGGGAGGTCCTGGGGGTGATGTCGGTGAGTGCTGTGGCCCTCTTGGGTGTCCGGGCCGCATGATGGGTGGCTCCATGGCATCTGTTGCCCTTCTGATGTGGCCCTGGGCTGTGCTCCCTTTTGTTGTGCAGGCTGCCGTCCGACTTTACACCAGGTCAGAGCAGGTGTAGATGTCTTGGTGCTAACGTGCCTTATCGCCTATCTTGTGTTTTTATAGCAGTTCTGTCTGGTCGTTGTGAATGTTGAGGTGTGATGTTGTCACAGCTTTTGGCACGGGAACGCCCACTCTGTATCTCATTAGCGATAGTTGCGGGGGCCTCTGTGGCGATGTTTTTTGCGGCTGCTATCGCAGATATACTGGTGCTGTGGGCTATTAACACCAGCTTGTGAATGGGGCGATAGATTTATCGCAACTTTGGCTGCGATAAAGTGCTGTTGACTCGGCAATAGTTTCTTGTGGATATGCTCCTGGGTATGTTGTCCATATTCCACAGAAGGACGGTTAGCTCAGGCTTGTTGTAGCAGCTTATTTGTGTATCTCCGATATACAATAAATTATAGAGACTTACAGAAGTATCCTGTCATCTGTTCTGCGGACTTCTCACCCTTTTCAATATAAATTTAGGGAAAGTGCTTCGGCTTCAGCCAAGGTTTCCGAAGCTGAAGGGGCAATTATCAAACCTTCTGGGAAGGGAACTCCATCAACCAGAGAAAGGTGAAAAGTCCATGGTCTCGTGTCATTAACATGGATAATTCTTCACAAAGCCAGGTTACACCTGAATCCACTGGTTAATCATGTACTGAGACACTAGAGTCCAGTGACCCATGATTACGAACAGGAGGTACACGCCGATCCAGACATTCATCAAGCCCTGCAGTAGTGTTTACAGGAATAGGTTCTGTTAAAAATGATTTTTTTACAAATTGTCCCAACTAGAGTAGTAACAACAGATGCGAGCAGGTGAGTTGGAGTGCACTTTTAGATCGGAGCTCAGTACAGGGGCATCTCTGGAAGCTGAAGCCTCATTCAGTTGGGTAGGAATTGAGTGCTGCTCAATTAATCCTTGTGATTTTTGCCCCACAGATATTGTATTGCATTGTTCTTGCATTTATATAGATCTTACTACGCCTGACGGAGAGTTTTTTCGGCGAGTAGCATGCTACTCTGGAACTCATAAAGGATTAGTGGTGAATCAGTATAGTGAAATATGAAAGTTATTTGAGTGGTGGATATGTAAGTCAGATAATTTGGATTGAGAAGGATAGTGGAGGGAAAGAAGAGGAATAAAGTTTTGCATTTATATAGCGCTTGCTACCCGTGAGGTGGTGTTGAAGCACTTTTTTTTGCGAGTAGTACGCTACTCCGGAACCCATAAAGTAATAGTGGTGAATTAGTATAGTGAAAATATGAAAGAAATTTGAGTGGTGGATATGTTAGTCAGTTATTTGGATTGGGAACGATAGTGGACGGATAGAAAAGGGAACAAGGTTTGCATTTATAATGTGCTTGCTAGCCCTGATGGGGTGTTGAAGTGCTTTTTTGGCAAGTAGTACACTACTCATGAACCCAGAAAGGATTAGTGGTGAATTAGTATAGTGAAAAATGAAATTAATTGGATTGGTAGACATGTTAGTCTGTTATTTGTATTGAAAACAATAGTGCAGGGATAGAAGAGGGAACGATTTAGAAATATTTTTTGGGTGTGTGCTTTGGAGCTTATAGCAGTAGGAGGAGGCTTGGGATCAGTAAAAGGGAGGTGAAGGGGAAGAGTCAGAGGGAGGGATTAGAAAGGCTTGTTTTGGGGGATCAAAACAGTATAAGAGGAATGAGATGATGAAAGGAGGGGTAGAGTAGGGAAGTCTTGAAAGGGTTATTTTGGGGATCATAGACTTGGTATGGGGTTTGAGATGAATGAGAGACTGGAAGTAGAGAATATATTGATAGAGGTACAGGATGAGAAATAGGGTAGTGCATTGGAAAGAGTAGTAGAAAGAGGTTTGAGAGGAGTCAGAGAGTTGAGGTAGAGGATATATTGAGAGTGGTATAGGGTGAAAAAGAGGGCGGTGCATTGGATATGCTGAATTAGAAGAAAAGTAATACATATATAGATCTAGAAGTACATCGATGGTATATAGATGCATAAAGGAATGTAGTATATGTAGATTAAAGATGCATTAAATAAACTCTGGCTTTCAAGTGTTGTTGACCTATACATTAATTAATTTTATATATATATATATATATATATATATATATATATATATATATATATAGTTATTATAAAGATTTACTTATTTATGTAGTCACTTATATACATGTTAAAAACATAGAATAATGTGACTATCGGTAATATGTAAATTTGTTAAGCAGAACTAATGAATATCTACATATATATATGTTTTTAAACATAATTATTCAACATGTTTATACAAAGCAAAACACATATATAGGTACATATCTATAGCACAAATAAATGCTTATATACAGAGAGATATGCTGTATATTTCTGTTTGCGTATGGTGGTTATGTGGGGTAGAGCCAATTCTTGAGTATTTTTCTGAAGATGAGGTGGTTATCTGTGGATCTTATGTTGGGGGTAAAGAGTTCCATAGTTTGGCTGCTTGAACAATGAATGAGGTGCCACCCATGTTTTTTTTTCTTGTATCTTGGGATTTTGAGGTGAGGTGTCACTCTAGAGTGGAGGCTCCTTTGTTAAATGTGTTTGGGGATTTTATTCCTGATGAAGACTGGTCCCGTTCACTGTATCACTTTGTGGGTGATACGAAGCAGCTTGAATGTGGATCTTCTGGCAACTGGTAACTAATTCAGGGCTTTCAAGGCAGTGGAGATGTGGTCTTGCAGTTTTATAAGAAAGAGTAGTCTGGCAGCCGAGTTCTGAATCCGTTGTAGTCTTTTCATGGTTGTCAAAGGTGATCAGTGGTAGAGGCTATTGGCGTAATCGAGTTTGGACAAATCAAGGGAAATGGTGGACTGGACCTTGTGCGGAAATCCCAAATGGGGGAAGATTTCTTGCTGAGTTTTTATAGTAACAAAGCCTGATCTTGCTAGTTTGTCCACTTGGGCATTCATCCATAGCTTGCAGTCCATGGTAATTCTGAGATTCTTACTTCGATTGATACTTTAGGTGGTGTTTCCAGATCATCAGGCCACGTGGAAAGCTGGTCATAATGTTTCCAATCGCCACTAGTGAGTATTTCCATTTTGGAAGCATTCAATTTGAGATTGCTTCACTTCATCCATTGATCCATGGCTCTGAGACAACTGAAAATTGGTGAGTTTCCAATGTCTTTGGGGCATTCCAGTTGAGGAAGTATTTGCGTGTCATCCGCATAGTTAACTGCACGCGAGGTGAAATTGATTGATCAGGGCCAGTAATGACTTCATGTAGATGTTGAAAAGCATGGGCGAGATAATAGAGCCTTGAGGGAACCCTGCTTTTGTGAAGTACGGTTTGGACGCAAAAGGTGGGGTATGGATGACATTAGTTTTGTTGCAGCGAATGTAGGATGCAATCCAGTCTAGAGCAGTCCCCTCCTTGCTGGCTTCATAGAGTCTTTGTATCAGAGTGTCATGGTCAACGGTGTCAAATGCAGCCGAGAGGTCCAAGAGATGTAACACAGCAACCCTGCTGCAGTCAACTGTGTTCTTCAGGTCATCCCAGATTGCAAGGAAGGTAGATTATGTGCCTCTTCCTAGACGGAATCCTGTTTGGAAGTCTGAAAGTTTGGCATTCTCTTCAATTAATTGTGACATCTGGGAAAACGCTGCTCTTTCAATGAGATTGCCCAGGAAAGGACCGTTTGAAATTAGTCTGTAGCTGTCAGGGTTCAGCGGGTCCAAGTTTGTTTTCTTCAGTAATGGGCATATGCATGACTTTTTCAGTTCTTCTGGAAATATTCTGGTAGTTACGTAGTTATTGATGATTCTCCTTAGTAGAGTGACAGCAGAGCTTGTTAGAAAAATTGTCTTGAAGGTTAGCGGTGGACACGGGCCAGAAGGGCTGCCGGCAGGCCTGCTTGCTTTGACCAGGTCCATAAATTCCTCATGTGAAATTCATTGGAAGGAACGGTAAGGCTGGGTTAGAGTATTCTTGGATTGTAGATTTGTAAAAGGGTTACTGCTGATGCTTTGTCTCTGTTTTAAGTATGAGTCTAACGTGTCTGCTTTGTCCGTGTAATGATGTGCCAGTTTTTTCTGTGAACTCTTGAGTAATGGGATTAACTGCTTCTAGGCAATTTGGTTTACAAAATGTATTTAGAATTTTATAGAATTCTTTATTTGCACATTTAGCATTTTGTCATAATAGTATCTTTTCTTCACTTTATAGATAGCTGACTTGTATAATTTTCTGTAGGCAAAGTTTGTCTTGGTTGGAGTATGTTTTGTGCCAGGCGCGTTGCAGCTTTCTAATTTGTTGCGTTATCTCTTTTATCTCTGTATTTCTCCAAGGTGCTTGCTTTCTTTTGTTCTGTTGTGTGGTTTTTATTAGTATCAGGAAATCAAAAGCTTCATGTAACCACTCATACAATCAATCAAATTACTTTATTTAGGCAAGAATACCTTCAAAAGTGTCACATACAACAATTGTGATAAAATCATTCATATTCAAAACACATTCATACAGGTGACAATTCATAAAAAAAATTAAGATAGTAATCATCAGAACGTAACTAGGATTAAGAGAATGAGTATTAAAAAAAAATATATGGACACAATTTTAAAACAGCCCAGGATCGCTTTAGAGTAAGTGTAAGATAGAAGGGCCTCCTTATTTGTTAGCCAACGATTTATGATGTTGTATCGCCTATATAGTGCATGGTGGGATAGGCCAACTAGATGCTATATTGGTTGTCCTCTCAGTCTCTTTGTCCTAATGCCCCACAAGTGGCCGAGGAACTTAGCAGCTGTGCAGACAAATGCAGCTCTTGTGTCTGATTTTAAGATATGGAGAGCTTCCCGAAAATTCTGCATGACCTGTTGCTGGCATATAACCTTAATCCATTTCCATCTAGGGCAATCGCAAGCCGGGGTAAGCAAATAGTACATGGGCTATGGACTCTACAAGGACCTCAAATCCTGGGCAATTGCTGGGGAACGGGTCTTTGATGTGCCATTTGGCTTCTACCTCGTTCACTAGGAGCGTGCCAAGCCTGAATTGGACGTAGAGCTTTCTGTCTTGAGTTGCGTGTATAAAATCAAGATAAGATTCAAGAAGTCTAGTCTGTTTATGAAGTAAAAAATTCTGTGGTTAGTTTGCCCATCTTGACCCTGCTGGTGTGTACTTGTGCAACCCAATTCCAATAGTGCTTCTTTAAAACAGCTTTCCGAGCAAGGGAGAACCTACATTTTCCCAGGCTTCTTTTAGCCCTATGTCAAACACAAGTTTCTTTTTGTTACTCAGCCACCCCACCTTGTTAAAAAAGTCGGATCGGGTGACCTCGGCCATGGCATTGGCGTAGGAACTCCGGGGCCCTCCTGACTCTAGCCCAGAAAAGCAATTGATGAAGATTAACAATGTCACTAATGGGACGTCGACACATATCTAGCATGAGTGGATAGACTGGGGTGTTTTGGGCAGCATCACTAGGTTCCTTATAAATTTGTTCTCCGATCTAGTGAGCTCTGATATCTCCCCACAGTTCACATCCGTACAAGGTGGAGCTGACAGCTTTGAGGTCATAGACCTGTAAGGCAGGGGCAACTGGTTTGGTGTGGGAGGAATGATGGTCTTTCACTAGTGCCCGCATTGCACGTTTGTGATTTAATGTCATTTTTGTTATGTGGGGGTTCCAGGACATTCTATCTGAGAGTTTGACCCCTAGATAATTGAAGGTGCTTACTCTCTCCAGGGGTATCCCTCCTAGAGTTGGCTTACCCTTGTATGACCTATGGGGGTTAAAAGCCATAAATGTTGTCTTGGAAGTATTGATTTCAAGGCCCCGGCAGTACAAAAATGATTGAACCTATTTAGTAGTGACTGCAGCCCTGCCGGAGTTTTAGACACCAGCAGGGTGTCATCTGAAAATAATACCTTCTCCCCACCTAGAGTCAGGGCATCGGCCGGCTCTTGTGATAAGAAGCTTACGGCTTTGTTCATATAGAGGGAAAAGAGGGTGGGCGCTAGGACACAGCCTTGGCGGACAACCCTGCTAGCTGGGATGCGGTCAGTGAGTTGTCCCTGTGTTCCCCATCTTATCCAGGCAAAATTATTTTCATGGAGTTGGATGACTGAATTCAGGATAGGAGAAGGGATTCCGATGTCTTTCAACACTTGCCATAGCTTGTATCTGGGGATTAAATCAAAAGCTGTCTTAAGATCAATAAAGGCAAGAATCAGGCTACCCTGACCAATAGTTACAACTTTCCAATATGGAAATAACAGGTGGCAAACCTGGTCAATGATCCGTCTTTTCTCTGAAACAAGCTTCGTATTTGTTAAAATGCCATTGTCATCTATCCAAACCAAAACCGTATGAAGGACGGCTCTGCTAAAAATGTTTTGCAATGCATCTATCAGGCTAATAGGCCTATAGATACAGGGCTAGGCTCTATCCCCTTTTTTGTAGATAGAGACCACCTCTGACCCCAACCAAGAACCTGGGACAGAGGCGCCACTTGCAATGGCGTTGGAAAGAAGAGGTATGTAACAGGCCCAGTTCGCTATGTCAGATAAGAAGAGGTCCCCCAGGACTCCGTCTGGCCCTGAGGCGTTGGCCTGGACTATTCGCCCATTGGCACCCTCAATCTCCTTCAAGGAGAAGAAGTCTACATTCGCTTAATGGGAGGGCAAAAATTGTCTCCCGCAGAAGATGGAGCTGCAGCATAGATGTAAAGCTTTTTGAAATGATCATGCCAGGCATTTATATAGTTTGGGGGCGATGAGCCCCCTGAGTCATTTCCCCAAACAAACATGGGCCAGAATAGTTTTAAATCCTTGTTGGCGCAAGCTTCCTTGAGTGCCTGCCAGCTGAGTTTGTCCCACTCCTTCTTCGCGTGACAGATGGCCGCCTTATAACTACTTCTAAAGGCTCTGATTTGGTTGATGTCTTTGGATTTAAGAGCCAAGGCAAGATTTTGCCTTTGGATCTTACAATCCTTGTTGTACCATGTTGCTAGGTCCTTTTTTGATTTGCTGGCACTTGGTTTGTGCCCTGGTTCGATGAAATAAGGGCCTATTTGATCAAAGAAACGAGAGTGGACAGTCTACATTTGCTAGCCCTTCCTGACTCTTGGGTAGCGATTGTAGCGCAAGAATACCTGCCGACAGATCCTGCCAAAGGCCCCGAAGTTTGTGTTCACAGAAAGTGACCTTTTGCCATTTCAATCTACGAACATCGTTTGTTGGGAGGACCTCCTTTGCAGTACTCTGCGGTGGGAGCTCATTTAGGTTGCCACCCCACACTGGCTTCATACTTAGGCAATATTTATGGTCACTATCGGTTGTCTGCCCCACAGTCATGTCAACAACACTCCTCCATAGCCTCAAGTCTATTAAGATATAGTCAATTTGAGAAGGACTACTTACTCTGTTGAAGGTGTTTGCTCCTGAGGGATCCGATTTTGTTCTCCCATTCATTGCCCTCAACACATACTCTAAGTTTTGGGCAGTTACTTGAATAGCTAGTTGTGACCATCTTTTAACTTAATTGGCAGCAGATTTGGGGGGGGGGGGGGACTACCCACATCTGGTCTTCTTCGCTCGTACCCGTTATATTGGTTAAATCTAGAAGTTCGAATGAGATGTTGAGGTCACCTGCTATCATTAGTCTTGAATGTGCTGGGCACTTATCTAATAATTCTCCCAAATGGACAAGAGTAGCTGATGGTCTGCCCCCCTTTGTTCCTCTCACATTAATATGGTATAGCTCAATATGTTTACCGGAAGAGCCCATAAAACATAACCCAAGGATATCTGGGCTATCTGATTTCAATAATGTAATCTTGCAGCCCAGGGAAATCTTGACGCAGATAATCAAACACCCTGACTGGGGTCTTTTCCCTTTCAAGACTGGAGGGGCGTAATATCAAACATACCCTGATTTGTGTACGGGGGACAGGGACCAGGTTTCTTGAAAGATACACACGTCAAAGCCCTCTATGAAATCATTCCAATGGGGAAGGGGCATTTTGCTACCTAGTCCTACCACTTTCCAGGATACTATCGTAACTCGGGGTCAGAGCCTGGCCTAGGGTGCTGGCAGGTGTTAGTAGCGACTGGACATCTAATAAGAAGGGGGACCCCTGAAATGGGATAAGGCAGGTACAGCAGGGGGACTAACAGAGAATCTATACGAAAGAGAAGTAACCTGCCAGCAAATATATGACATATATTTGCTGGCAGGTTACTTCTCTTTCGTATAGATTCTCTGTTAGTAGCGACTGGACACATAGTATTAAAATTAGGTCCAGATTTCATACCAAAAGAGTCCCCTCAACTTTGCTTCGTTATTCTACTACCTTTGGTCTCACGGGTCCTACTCCCCTCCCCTCCCCAATTGGTGACAGGGGGCCTTCGTGATGGAAACTAGGGGTATGTATCATAGCCATAGTACAAGGATTTCTATCCTGATGGCCATATTCCCCTTGAAGTCAATCAATGGCTTCTAATGATGATTTGGGGCATGTCTGGTTCGGTAAGGCAGCTGGCTCAGGTTGTGTTTGTGACTGTGCTATAGTAATGTTTCGTCTCAGTTGGATATGAGATGAGTCTGGTGGGCAGCTTCTATATTCTAGGGCTAGGAGGTTCACAGCTAGGTCTTCCCCTATGAGATTTAGTTCCATGCAATCAGTAGGCGGATTAGAACCTACACATCTTCTTGTCCCTAGGATACCATCACAAATTACAGAGCGACATCCTCTAACAGCAAATCCAGTGGATCGCTTAATTTGTCAGTGAATCTCTGCTCTCATACCCCTTCCTCTCACCCAGTTTGGGAACATTAGTCATATAGATCTTCTGAGTAGCAACTGTGCCTTGGAGTGCTTGGGCTTGTGGAGTTTGCTGTATCCAGCCTCTTACCGGCATTCTCCCCTGGTATATGCTATTTCTTATCACTCTGTGATAATTTGGAGGGTTTGCTTCCTACCATTCAGTTAGAAGCGGGATCAGTTGGGGGGAGGTTTATGTTTGGTACCCCTTGGACATAGCAGTCAGTAAAAGAATGTAGGCTGCTTTGGGCAAAGGGAGCCCTTCCATGCTTGAGGAGGGTATTGAGGGGGGAATTCATAGAGGATTCGTGGAGATTTCTACTGGTTGCTTTCAGTGCCTTCGCAATGGAGGGAGCAGGTCTTGAGCTAGTCTCCAACAGTTGCATCAGTAGCCCTGTTAAGTTAGCTATCATAGATCTTACAACCCCCACTTCTGTCCTCAGGTCGCTAATGAGCCGGATGGTGTTCAGATTGTGAACTTGAGGACTTGAAGCTAATTCACTTGATGCCTCTAAATCGGGGTGCATTTTATTGTCTTTTGGGTTCATGTTTGAATCAGAGAGCAGGGAGTATCTGTTACTACACTTGATCCCTGGCTCGTTATGCAAGTATCGTTTGGCGGTACATGTGCACTCGCAATGTGGCATGTATCTCTCTGTTCACTGGGTGTGTGATTCTTGCTTGCTATTCTGTTAAACATTTTTGCAATAGACGGTGCAGTGCTCAGTCTTGTGTTATTTTTAGGTGGGGCTTGGCTGCCGAACGGGCTTTGCGGGGCTGACACTTCTGTATCTAATATGCCTTTACATTCATCTAGTAAACAATCAATTTGATCTAAGACGCAGTTACTGTCAGCATGTTTGTTCGTTTTTTTGCTTTTTCCCCCTTCCCCACTACCCCACCCTGCACACGTTCCACCGATTTCCTTTTCCCTATTATCAGTGCAGCTTTGTTTAACTAACAGGGGACTAGACCCACTTGATGTCCTCCCTAGAGGACTTAGTTCCTCTCCAAGAGATAAAGCAACAGCATTATACAACCAATATAAGAATCGGCCAAAAGCCCGCAAGAAATGTCCCGCAACAGTTCAAGGGGGGGTTTGCAAACTTGCAAATCAGTAGTCCTGGCAAGAGAAAAAAACAATAACTTCCGCGATAGAGTGGATGGCAGTGCAAAAGTGAAGGTTACAGTCAATCAAACTTTGGGGTCGCAAGGCGGAGGGACTGTGAACAGACCGTCCCCCTAACTGGGAATAGAGTAAAAACAACACAGTACCTTGTATTTGTAACTGCCGACTTCGACAGACCTCCGGTTACCAAGGTGCAAGGGGGCTAGCCCTGCCCTGCCTCTACCTGCCAATGACGGACAAGGACGTGCCCGCCGTTGGCCCGGGCATTTCCTGTAAAACGCGTCCTGCACTGCAGGTGCCCTGATAGCGTTTTAAGTGCCTCCTGGAGCGTGGAGCTGATGGTGGAGGCGTACGAGCCACTGTGCATGATAGGGCTCAAAGTCCTGGCCCCCCGCGGCAGTGGAGACAGCAAAAAGGCAGCAGAAACGGATTGCGTTTTAAGCATATTCTGGCGTGTGGAGCTGAAGGTGGCGGCGTATGAGCCGCTGTGCAAGATGGGGCTTGAAGTACAGACCCCCCTGCGTCAGTGGAGACAGCAAAAGTGTGGCAGAAACAGGCTCACACGCTGCAGGATCCTGATTGCGTTTGAAAGCACCTCCTGGTGCGTAAAGCTGACGGTGGTGGCGTACCAGCCGCTGTGCAAGATAGGACTTGAAGTCCTGGCCCCCGTGGCAGTGGAGACAGCAAAAGTGCAGCAGAAACGGGTTCCCATACATTTTGAACAGAATCTATTGTTTCTAGATCTGTACTGGATGTTAGTTGTGTTTCTAAGTGGTCCAAATTGAGTTTGTTCCATGCCCAATAGGTGGATGCACATAAGGAGGTTTTAGGTGTGTCGTTTAGTGTTATTTTATGTTTGAAGGCAAGCAAATGGTGGTCCAACCATGTGAATGGAGTCATCTTTCGAAAAGAAACTAGTTCTGTATTAACAAAAATGACATCTAGGATGTGTCCAGCGATGTGTGTGGGTCCGTGAACAATCTGATGCAGGTTCAGTGCTTCCAGGCCAGCGGTAAATGTTTTGGGATGGGGTAGATTGGGTTTGTAGTTGAATAAATATTATTGTGTAAAGAGGTGTTTGTTTCACCTGTATCACTGTATCACCTGTATCACTGCATTAATTTTTTAAAAAGGCTGCTCATGAGGGACATCTTGGTGTGGGTGGAACACTTAAGAATCGTAAGCAGCAATTTAGTAGCTATCCGTAGATTCACAGGTAAATAGTTGGACAGCTTCCTGTCAAACATATTTACTTTCAAACAAACATCGGAGGACAAGTCAGACTCATATACACTTTGTTCCTTTACCTGATGATGTTTGATGCATAGTGGTGTTGGTTTTTTCAGGCCCCGTTAATATGTTACGTAGTGATAAGATGAGCGTTTGTTTTAATGAGCTATCTTTCAAAATGGGTCTATTTCAATATTGTTAGAACTGGGGTCTCTAGTTGGCAGAGGTAGGTCCCTTTGACCAAATAGGGACCCTTGCTTCTAAGTCAGGGAAAGGGGATTACACTATTGGATAACCCCTGCTCACCCCCTTGGTAGCTTGGCACGAGCAGAGAGGCTTACCTCAGAGGCAGTGTGTTAAGCATTTGTGAGCACATACAGTAATACAGTGAAAACACTACAGATGGACACCACACAGGTTTTATAAAAATAAGTATTCTTTATACAGACTTAACACAAGACCACAAACGACAAAAATCCATGCAACGATGTGTAGACGATGTGTGCACGCTCTGGCAGCCTTGCAGCGACTCTGTACTTTGGAGCCACGACAGGCCCTGCGACACGCTTCTCTGATGATGCGACAGCGACCTTCACGGTTGCGACACGCTTCTCTGGTGATGCGACAGCAGACAGCTGCGACGAAGACACGCTTCTGGGGAGATGCGGCACGCTTCTCCGGCAATGTGATGACTACAGCTGCGGCGGCGACACGCTTCTTTTTGCGTCGCGCTTTTAGCTCCCAGCGACACGCAGGCTTCTGCAGATAGAATTCCCAGCAAGAAAATTCAGAGGGGAGCTGGTGGTGAAGTCTTTTGTCCCTGAGACTTCAAAAGGAAGCAAGCACACGTTCAAGCCCTTGGAGTAATATTCTGCAAGATGATGAAAGTCCTTTAAAAGTTCCTTCTCCTCTCTATGGCACTGAAGACACCACTGTAGGCCAACACAGCAACACAGCACACTGGCAGGGGGGCAGTCTAACTCCTTCAGCTTCCTTTGGTTCTTCTCCTCGGCAGAGGTTCATCTTGTGGTTTCAGAAGTGATCTAAAGTCTTGGGGTCTGGGTCCCCATATTGATACTACTATTCTCTTTGTTCTCTGAAGGCAGAGAGGCCTTTGCCTAGTCCAAACCAGTTCTGGTCATCCCTGGAGCACTTTGTTGACAAGACTCCTTCTTTCCTTTCACAGTGTATGCCAGGGGCATCAGATGCACCACAAGAGGTGGAGCCAGCATTGTGGAGGGAAGGCACAGCCCTATTTAGGTCCCAGGTGCAGCTTCTCCCACCCATCTACATGCAGATCTCTCTATTCAGCCCTGTGCTGACTCACCCTCTCTCCTGGAATCCCCAGCCCCTGTCACTCACAAAACCAGACACACAATACACAACCTAGCAGAAGCAGGCTTGGACAGTTAGGCAAGAAAATACCTACTTTCTAAAAGTGGTATTTTCAAACACAGAATGTTAAAACCGACTTCACTAAAAGATGTATTTTATCATTCTGAGTTCAGCCATACTAAATTCGAATTTCTACCATGTTCGCTGAGTCAGTTAGGTTTATAAGATGTAATAACCAAACTGCCCGTTCTGGCCTATGGGGAATAGGTAGCCTTGCAATAGTGAAAAACGAAAATGGCTGTAATTCACTATTAGGACATGCCACACATACCAGGGCATGTCCTACCTTATACTTACAATGCACCCTGCCCATGGGCCTACCATAGGGGTGTCTGATATGAAGAAAAGGGAAGGTTTGTGGACTGGCAAGTGGGTACACTTGGCCAGTCAACATGGCAGTCAGAGACTGCACACGGGCTCTGCAGTGGCAGGCCTGAGACACACTTTACAATCTGCTTCTGTGGGTGGCACAACCAGTGCTGCAAGCCCATCAGCAGCATTTGATTTACAAGCCCTGGGCACATGGTGCACTTTACTACGGTCTGACAGGTAAACCAAATAAACCAATCATGGCAGTGGCACAGCGCCCAAAGCATCTAAACCAGCAAAACATATCAAAAACAGAGGAGGCAATCAGTAAAAATGGAAGGGAGACTCGCGCCAATGGTACCAGGTCTAACAAATATGCATCTGTGCCCAATACTACTTCAGTGATCAAATATGTGAGCTTTTGAGTGATATATTTGCAATTGAGGGACTGCCAAAGAAGTTACTTACAGACTTCACTTCATCACAATGACGACTTGTATTTCTTGTCATCTCATTAAACATGTATGGATGGTATTATATTCTCCAACTTCAAATGCTATGGTTGAGTGAACACATAGATTCTTAAAATATGGTGTACAAATGGTGGTAGCTGTTGGTGCAGCTGTGGAATCATTACGAACCAAAGGTGTTTAACCATTTAATTTTCTATGAAGAAAGGATCCATAATCAAAACTGTGTCAGAATTGGGTGAAGACATTGCTTGGAAAAGATGACTAATGCATGTGTGAAGGGAACAAAGGATTTGTTAGCCCTTTCGCTGCTAGGCCTTTTCCTCCTAGAATGATAAGCACATTTTTGGCTATTTGGGGTAGTTCACGCTTAGGCCTCCATAACTTTAACAACACAGAGGGTATCCATGCCAAATTTGTGTTCTTTTTTCCAACATCCTTGGAATTTGAAAAATACCCAAGATTTGTGGATTGCCCAGGAGGAGACTGAGAAAATAGGTAAAATAACATTTGTGTTTTTTGGGGAAAAATCTGCTCGCAAAAGCACCTGTTTTTCCACCCCAAAAGATGGCATCAATAAAAGGTTAGCTGTGTTAAAGTCACTATCTTAAAACCTTTGAGGAACTTAAGAGATAAATCGAAAAACCTATTTTTCATCACACTTTGGCATCTTTCAACAAGGTAGCCCATTTTACCTAATTTTTGTGCCTTCAACCTACTTCCAGTTTATGGTAGAAACTTCTGTGAAATACATTGGGTTATCCTGAAAAGATATGGATTTTGGAAAAGTGGACAAAATTCCAAATTCACCACGGAGTAATTTGTGTAGATTGCTTAAGGTTTTACCAAAGAAACTAACAGCTGAAATAAAATAAAAAATATGAAAATAAGTACGAAACAACATTCATTTGTGACTACATTTTAATTTGCAACTCCTTGTCATAGTGGCCAATTTACACAATCAATATACCACTATATTCACTAGACTTTTCTGCTCGCAGAGATATATAGGGGTTTATGGGTTTTTCAAGAACCCAAGGAACCCAAAGCCAAAAACAAAACTTCACATCACAATGACTTTGCATTATGTACTGGGTATGGAGCAATTCAAATGGCAAAATATAAAGAGCGGAACTAGGTATCAAGAAAACCCATGTATTTCTGAAATGGACACCAGATACGGAGTTCAGGACCAGTGGTTATTTGTACATCTCTGAATTTGTGGGTACCCATACTTGCATGTTATGTTATGTTGATTTGTATAGTGCACTAATCACCCGAGAGGCAAGTGTGTGGCCCCTAAGGTGCTGATATGCAGAGCCAGGTCTTCAGCTTCATAGGAGGAGGCTCTGATGTGTTGAGGAAGTTTGTTCAATGTCTTGGGTGTGATGTAGGAGAATGAAAAAACCTCCAGTTTTGCTTTTGCAGATACGGGGAATTTGTGCAAGTGATCGTGAGGCAGAGCGCAGTAGGTGTCTGCCTCCGCCTGCTTACAAAGACAGGTGTATCCCCACCAAATCCAGAAAGACGGCCATCCACCAGCAGCAGACCCGACCACGACAACGCACTCCACCCTGGTGCCAGCCAGAATCCCCACAGGAAACCACAGAATGTCCAAAACGCCACAGCCAGACCGGTCCCCAACATACCCTGCCGCACCCACACCACTGAACACCCCCGAGAACTCTACTGGCTCCCAGCCAACAAAAGAACCACCTCCAAGCTTCTAACACCCGCCCACAAAGCCATCCAAAACACAGGACCAGCATATTCGAACCACCGCCCCCCACTCCACACACCATATCATATGGGGGCAGATAAAGACAACAGGGTAATAATGAGCATGAGCTATGTCAACCATGGGGGAAGGTTGTTGGGTGCAATCTCTGAATGTTCTGTCATAGGAGATTTTTCAATGAGCAAATGACATTCTTTTATCTCTAAAAGCAGTTTAAATGCCGGGCAAGGAGAATTGTGGCGTAAATCATCCAAGTAGGATTTTCCTTTGATGTCCTCCTTGTTACTGACTAATCTGCTATTCCAGCAATTAATTAACCCTGGGAGTAAAACTCTGCTCTGCTCGCAGAGTTTGCAAAGTTTTGGCAACTCTGTGTTCCGCGTCGAATGCGGAGTTGCCAAAAAACTCCACAACGGAGCGGAGTTTTTTGTGTTGGTGCACCTGAAATGCATTTTTGGGCATGCAGGAGCGACTTACCGGGTACCTGCGATTGCAGATGAGATTTTCTGAGCCGTTCGCAAGTGCCACAAGATTTGCTAGGCGGCCGCATGGTCCCGCGTGAGTTTGTGGTGGCCAACATGTCATTCGAGCGCACCAGTGGACTTCCGGTGGGGGTTTTGTGAAAAACGCGATCCCAAACGTGACGGATCTATTCTGACTGCAGTCTGGAGAAGGTTCTCTCCACAAGCAGCTTCAAATCCTTCTCGAAATGATGATTAGGAGTAAACAAACTCCTCAAATTGACATTTGGCTATACTTTTTGTGCAAGGAGTCCTTTTTCTTTTTTTACTTTTTTTTCAAGAGTAAGGAAATGCCCCAGAGCCTCCAACCTCCTGTTCCTGTCCAGCAGGCTCCTCCCAGTGCATTCTCTATCTCCTGGTCACTTTTCATTTGGATTTGGAGCCGGAAGGATCACTCTTTGTATCTGCTATATAATATATCATTGGATTTGAGGACTTTGAATTTGAGATTTCATAAGTAAGTTGGAAAACTGATATTGTTTGTTTAATTGGGGCCATACACCTTGATTTAATTTTATTTTTCATCGACTTTTTAAAATGTATTGTGGTGGGTGGCCTGTAGTTTCAGTAGGGGCCTAATTGTTTCTTTGTAAGTCATTTTTCTTCTTTAATAAAGGAAAAAAGTTACACAGTTCACTACATTTTCTCGATGTTTTGCTTTTGAAATCAATTTGTAATATTTATTTAATTCACTATGTAGCCCAACTGTCTGCCAAAAGGCCTTTCTCAGACAGAAGGCCCACATCTACTCATGAGTGCATGAAACAAGAACTGTTTCTGTGGTGTTTGTGGAATTAAAACATCATTTAGGGCATGGATAGCAATGGATTGAAATAAAACATGTGTTTTTGTAGGTTTTAAAATGTGTTTCAAGAGATGTGTTGTTTAGCATGCCTCCTTTGTCTGGCATGTGTGTGAGTTTTTTTGTAATAGTAAGCCCCAGCATTTGCCTCAGCTCCCCATGTGGCCAGGGGGCATTTTGTAAAGTCTGTGTCCATAGGCCTGCTTGTGGAGCCAGTCAGTATGCTTTTTTTGTTATAAGCCTGCATGTCTTCCCTTTGTTCCTCTTGGCTTATTGCTTCTTGTAATGGTGGCCTGGCCATGTGGCTGGTGGCCATTTTGTAAAGGCATCCACTGAGCTTCTGCCATAGGCCTGCATTGTCTTCCCTTTGTAGGTTGATTGCTTCTTGTGGTAGCCTGGCCATTTTGTGAAGGCAGCCAGTGTGTTTTTGCCATAGGCCTGCATTGTCTTACCTTTGTAGGCTTATTTTTGCATCTTGTTGTGGCCTGGTCATTTGGCTGGCGACCATTTTGTGAAGACAGCAGTGTGCTTCTGCCATAAGCCTGCATGCCTTCTTTGTGGTGGTTATGTTGTCTTGCTGGGTGTAGTTTTGCATGTAATTTATTCTTTTATTAATCAAAAATGTAGCACAGTTCACTGGGTTTTTTTCCACGTTTTTAATACATTTGCAATATTGATATGAATTGATTCACTATGTCGCCTAGTCTGCCAATAGGTTTTCCAGCCAATAGACCCAGATCCACTCATGGGTGCATAAAACAACTGTTTCTGTGCTGTCTGTTTAATTTAAACATCATTTTGGCCATGGATGGCATTGGATTAAAATACAAAATATGTTTTTTTGTGGTATTTCACTTTTTTTCTTTTGTTAAATTAATTAAATTCCTTTTGATGGATGTGTGTGGTTCTAACTTGCAAACCTTTTTAGCCCTGTGGATTTTCATTTTTGGCATTGCTGCATTAAAGATGTGTTGTTTAGCAAGCATGCCTCCTTTGTCTGACCAGTGTGTGAGTGTGTTTGCAAGTAGGCCAGCAATGCATTTGCCTTGGTTTCCCAGGCCATGTGGCAAGAGCCATTTGGTAAGGTCTGTGTCCTCCTTAGGCCTGCTTGTGTTCATTGTTTTCCAGTCCTCCTCCTTGCTGTTGTTATGATGTGACCATGTGGCTGGTGGCCATTTTGTAAAGGCAGACAGTGTGCTTTTGCCATAGGCCTGCATGTCATTCCATCGTCCCACTTGGCTTATTGCTTCTTGTTGTGGCCTGGCCATGTGGCTGGCAGCTATTTTAAGCGTTCAGCCAGTGTGCCCCTTAGCTATATGCTTGCATGGATGGTTGATGAATGAGATAAGCAGCTTAATAAATTAATATTTAGATGCTTGGGGGTAAATTTGATTTTTTACTTATTTATAATTATGTTTTTATTTTGATCTCTTTTTTCAATTTTATGTATTAATTTTTCCAATTTGTTTTTTTGTATATTTTCAACTTTTCCTCCTATTTTTCTAATAATATTTTTTACTTTTTTTCAATTTCTTTTCCAATTTTTTTTACATTTCAGTTTCAAAGTAACATGACTTGGCATCAATGAACCAATAACATTAACACCATGTCTGCTATCTGACGTTCACAGCAGTATTCATTGTATAGGGATTTTTCCCTTCCATTGTCATTTGTCAGCTGCAGCTTGCTGGGTGCCGCATCAGGAGATCGAGCTTCCTGCAAACCACTCTTTCAGAAGATCCATTGTCTACCAGATCCCCAGCAAAGAAAAGGAGGGTTAGCCCATCAACTTCTTCTCCAAGCCCCCCTTCTGATGATCTAGACACCACTTGCATCCTGAATCAGTCTGAGAGTGAGACACGTCACGCCCATGAGACGAGGCTAGGGAAAAGAAAGGTTTCGGAAAGCCTTAAACGAATGGAGGTGGATGTAGAACTGAAGGATGATGAGGAGCCTGTCATCATGGATGTTAGCCCCATGCCAGTAGAGACCGACATTACCCCATCCCAAATAGCACTATGGGATGTGGAACGGATACCACCAACATAGATACCAGCATGTCACTAGAAGTAGGGACTGCAGGGAGTCAAACGTCACGCCCACCTATTGGGTCTTCCAACATTGAAGGTGGCACCAGCAGCGTAAGAAAGTTGACCTCCCCGGTTTGGGACTTCTTTTTGGTTAGCCAGAAGGAGGTGAACATGGCTATATGCTCCATTTGTGGAGCAGGTCGTAGTCGGAGTAATCTTGGTACAAACTATGGTACCGGAGGCCAAGCAACCCTTCTGAGAAAACACCACTAGATCCAGTGGGAGGCACACCTCAGCGGCGAAAAAACCGCAAGTGTTGTTGGTGGAGGGGATGAAGATCCAAGCACAGTGGAAGATAAAAAAAGAGAGACATTTTCTCCGGTGCACAAAGCAGCCCTTTCCCCAGCAGTGCAGTGGTACCACCCACATCATCATCAGCAACATCACAAGGGCACAAAAGTCAGGTCGAGACACCAAGGGGTCCAAGGCAAGAGAGTACCCCAACGAAAAAAAGCTCATTGAGCCTAACAATATCTGGTCTCAAGAAGTCATCTGTATCAGTAGCACCAGAAAAGAAAAACATTCAGGCTACCTTTCTCAGCATGTTTAGGCCAGAGGGGCAGTACGAACACAGCCACTTAAAGGCACATTTGTACAATGTGAAGCTGGCTAAAATGTTAGTGCTAGACCTACTCTCTTTTTCTTTTGTGGAAGAGACATCTGCCCGAAATAGAAGGGTCCCAGTCGATCCTGTTTCACCAGAGTTGCTGTTCCAGCACTACATCACGACGTGCTAGAATTGTATGGACAAGCTTTGCAGCAGAGTGCTGTTCACACTATCCATCTAACGACAGACATGAGGACCAGTTGCCAAGCCACTGATTACATGTGCACCACTGCACACTGGATCTCTTTTGTGGGTGTTAGAGAACAAATATCTGCATGGGGTTGACACTGCTGACATTTTTAATGGTGCTTGCTACAGCATGCTACAGTAGCCATGTTTGCCATGGAGAAATCCCATACTGCTGCAAACAATTTGGAAGACTTTAACACTAAGGACTTTGAATGGCTGTGACCAAGACGGCTTAACATTGGCTTTGCTGCTCCAGACAATGGCAGTAATATAGTTAAGGCCATGGCGATGGTGGCTATTTCAGGGTCCTGTGTTTGGCGCACTGCAATGACATCATTGTTCAAGACTTTCTGAAAAAAGAAGACCGAGTCAGCAACTTACTGACCACCTACAGAAGAAGAAGGTGCACACATTTCAGACATTCTTTTAAAGCCCGGAAGCAGTTGAGGATCATTCAATGTGATAATAGAATGCCAGTTAAACCATTCATCTAGGAGGTGGCAACACTTTGGAACTCAACTTATTACATGCTTATGCCTCTGTTTAAGAAGTACAGATCTATAAATGAATATGTCATGCGAAGAAGGGATGCAACTGTGAAAGGCATGATAATTGAGATGGACCAATGGGGCCTAGTTAAATGCTTGACAGAGATGCTGCTTCCTTTGGAGGTTTTCACACGTGAAGTCAGCAAGGAGGACTGTCCCATGGGCCAAGCTATCCCATTGTTGCACATGCTACAGGAACAGCTAAAGGAGGTGTCTGCAATGTACGCAGGTGTATAGAAAAAAAAGACACATATGAGTTGGTGGAGAGCTTAATCCTTTGCTTATCTGAAAATACAAGGGTGAAAGAGGCATTGTGTCATCCATCCACTACACTTGTACCACACTTCTTGATCCACGATACAAACCATTACTGGACACTTTCATTCCTTTTTCAGACTGGGATGTTGCCAACTACAAAACTTGGATAGTTGTGCAAGCCAGTTACCTAGAAAAAGAACGGCCGGGAATTAGAGGCCTTCAAGTTTAACTTCAGAGCCTGAGAGCAGTGCGGTTGGCTCACAGCAGACAAAACCACCAACAACAGCAAGAACAACATCAACAACAACAACAAGAACTGAAGCATCAGCCCCAAAATCGGAAAAGGAATGGTTTCTACTGGCATGGCTTAAATCGAGTGCTGAGGCAAAGGCAAAAGAGGCAGAGCAAAGCAGACCAGCGATGACCATTGAGCGGATGGTCCAGGCATATTTGGATGACCCAACAGAGTTCTACTTTGATCAAAATCCATTGTTGTATTGGTATGGGAAAAGGCACCAATGGACAGTGCTCAGCAGGCTGCCGATAGACTATCTGGCTTTGCCAGTAGCAAGTGTATCTGCTGAGCGTGTTTTCAGTGCTGCTGGTGCCGCTCTGACAGTGAGAAGGACAAGTGTCTCACCCCAAAACCTGGAAAGATTAACCATGATCAAAATGAATCAGCACTTTATACCAACGGATTACATCATACCTAAAGTACCACAGCAGGAGCATAATGACGGTGACTTAGGTCATAGCAGTACAAAAGGGGGTGGTCATGGACGGAGCATCAGAACCAATCAAACACTCACACCCAGTCAACAGATCTGGGTTTGATCCATCACCGTTCTTTAGCCCACTCTGCCACCCCAGTTCAGACATGGCCATATGCAAATCAGTCTGACCCTGTGCCTCATGGGAACAGTCCAGCCCGAACTGCCAAGCCATCCATCACCACCCCCTTTTGTACCGCTTTGTTCGCCACAAGTTGGCAGGGTATACTCAGACGTGAGTCCCTTGCTCACTTTGCCACTGGATTCAAGCAAGCCTGGCTGAAGACGGCTGAAATGCCAGAAACCGGTCCTAGGAAGCTTGTTTCCGGTCCAGGAAAGGCATGGCTTGGCAGTTCGGGCTGGACTGTTCCCATGAGGCACAGGGTCAGACTGATTTGCATATGGCCATGTCTGAACTGGGGTGGCAGAGTGGGCTAAAGAACGGTGATGGATCAAACCCAGATCTGTTGACTGGGTGTGAGTGTTTGATTGGTTCTGATGCTCCGTCCATCACCACCCCCTTTTGTACCGCTTTGTTCGCCACAAGTTGGCAGGGTGTGCTCAGACGTGAGTCCCTTGCTCACTTTGCCACTGGATTCAAGCCAGCCTGGCTGAAGACGGCTGAAATGCCAGAAACCGGTCCTAGGAAGCTTGTTTCCGGTCCAGGGAAGGCATGGCTTGGCAGTTCGGGCTGGACTGTTCCCATGAGGCACAGGGTCAGACTGATTTGCATATGGCCATGTCTGAACTGGGGTGGCAGAGTGGGCTAAAGAACGGTGATGGATCAAACCCAGATCTGTTGACTGGGTGTGAGTGTTTGATTGGTTCTGATGCTCCGTCCATCACCACCCCCTTTTGTACCGCGGTGACTTAGGTCATGGCAGTAGTGTGTTAGGTGACCTGCTTCTGGGCAAACCAACAGAGTTTGAGGACGAGCTCTACTTTCCTGACAACTAGGCTTTAAATTCTAGTTACTTTCTTTCCTTCATTGACATCCCCCCAAAAAACAAAAAAGATATAGCAAAGGAACATCATTTACTTTATAATTTGTGTGTGTCTGTTTGACTAATCCATCCCCACCACCATCTCACTCTTAGACCTTTTTCCCTGAAGGTTATTTTATTTCCTTACGCTTTGAAAGATCAGATAGTGAGATTCCTTCTCCGGGTCTACTCCACACTGTCCACACTGCTTTTTGTTATTGTTTTATGCTTACTTATACTCCTCAAAGACTCAGACCTGAACAGCTACTTAGTTAATGCCAAGCTTGCAAACAGAAATCTAGTCTATTCCACACTATGAATCTACACACAAAAATTGACTCAGTCAAGTCAATATTTCCCTTCTTATTGTTCAATAACACAATTTTACTACTGCAGGCTGATCCATTGCATTGAGTCGGTACTCCCACTCTGGATTCTGTTGGTACCGAGTTGGACACCACACTCGGAGTCACACTCAGGAGGATCAGAGATGATGGAAGGACTCAGGGCATGGGTGTGAGCGTGACTACTTTGAGAACTGCCACCAGAAGAAGATGGAAGTTTTCAAAATCACTGAAAGCAAATGATTTGGATGATGATGACTTTGAAGTGGACTAAATGTAAACAGCAACAACACCAGGCCTACACATGTCTGTGTAGTGGTGGTGAGTGTGGTGTGACTGACTGATAGCGGTGCATTGATTTTTTAATTAGTTGGGGAAATGCTGTATTCTTGTGTGTGTCTGTGTGTGTGCTGTCTGGATCAAATTCGAAGGTAAGTGGAGTTTGGGTGGGAGGCCTGTTATAGGACGTAACAGCTGGAAACAGACATTTAACCATGCTGCTTCTGAAGCAGTTTTCTTGTTGCACTTCTTTATGCAGTTTAAATCCCCCCCTTGATTCTTCAATATCTTCTTTTACTCCATCTACAGGCCCTTACCCTGTGTCATACTGGAAAAAGAACTCACACTTACGTTACCAAACCGCACCTGCCAGGCACCCAAGATCAACGGACAGTCCAGGAGGAATGCAGTGCAGACAGATGCGACTCCCAATTTGGGAATACAGTATCATTTTCTCTCTTCAATCATTACAACTGTGTGTGTTGTTTATGTTGGTTTACTTGAATCCTATAGATATTTACATTTTATTTGCTATCTTTTAAAGCCCACTACAAGAACATAATGTAGCTTGGGTGTCTCTGGGGGCAGACGGAACATTAATTTACCTTTGCCACTCTAGTAGAACTCATCATCATGCATGCATTTCCATTTGCTCCCATAACAGATTTATGATGGTTGGCCGCCAAGATGAATGTGTTGTCCTTGAGTAGTGGTGTTTGTCTTTGTCAAATCTTTCCCTCAAATCCTTCTTCCTATATATTCATTGAACCCCCTAACCCTCTTCCCCCAAGCTGTGTGATTTAATAGTGTGACTAAATTAAATTTACACCATTAATTGATCATACACTTGGTGGGGCAGATATGGTGAAAGCAGCACCAACTCAAGTAGGGCAGGCAGGGCAAGAATCTTAAGTTCTGCTAAGTAGAACGGTAACCCACTCTGGCAATATATATTTTAGATTGCCCACCCATGCACAGACAGTATTCGATATTCATTTTTTTTTTCAGAGAAACATAATCCATGATAATTGCCAGCATCATTCCTCATCCTTCCAGCACTAAAGGTTACCCTTGTCCACTCCACTTCATAGCTCGATTGACTTCAGTTTTTAACTTGTACTAGCCCACCATTTTTTACTTTACTTTAGCATTGCTTACCAGGTTTTCTTCTTGTGTACTGCTAGTTCTACTCTACTCAGTCTATCTAGTCTCCCTCAGGTGACCGCCTCATTTGTTTTGCAAAGCTTGCATATTAATTGGCATTAACTCAGTTTGTAAATTAAATTTTTTAGTTCACTGTGATGAATATTCTTCATCCTATAGTTTGAGTCCAGCTAGGAGGGAGTGGATCCTCACTGCAGAATCTAGTGTTTCTAGTATTCGATTAGTCGGCTAGCATGCTCCTACTGTCAACTACTACCACCACCTTGGCACCTTGGAAAACCATCAGCATGCAGCTACCGCTTTGCCTAAACACAGGTAAGAGAGAAGAAGTATTGGGGATTCCTTCAAGAAGATTCAATAATATATATACTATGGAAATTAATTCATATACCCACACCCCTTCCGAGTCCATAGGGGTTTTAGTTGCAGACTGCATAGACTAGGAGGAGAGACTGAGAGTGGAAGGACAAGTGAGGGTACCACATATATCTGTTGGTGCGTTACACTATCGGCAGATTTATTTAAATGGCTGCGGCCTTGCAGCAAAGGAAACAGTGCGAAGTAAAACAATAAACCCCCCAAAAGATTTACATTAAAAGTAAAACTATAAATGTATTCTTCTAACAAATAAACTAGAATGAAAGAAACCCACAACACCTGACCCACCCCTCTCCCTAACCCCAACCACTGTCCAGTAAAAAGTGCAATTGTCCATAAAAAAATCCAAATGTCCATAAAAAAATAACATCCAAGTTTTCCCCGACTCCCCACATTCCCACCCTCTCCTGAACAAGTCCCACCCACCAAAGAAATATTAAAAAGGGGCAAGAGAGGCCTATCATCTGGTGGAGGTCTAGGAGCCGGATCTTTCGCTCACGATGGTCAAAGCGCTCCTCCTTCCTGGCCTTTAGGTGCGCCATCCGGAGGAACATGCGATGCTGAAATGTTTTACATGAACAGGGGTGGCAGCAGTGGTTGACTTGCTGTGTGTGGCTGCCTTACCGTGGCACCGTACCACCGGAGGCATTGGGGGCCTGGCTGGTGACAGGGGCATTGGATGCGACAGCTGCTGCCTCCTCCTCCTCCTTCGCCAGAGCCATCAGCCTCCAATATTCTGCCCTGAAAGCCTCCAGCTTCTGTTGCCGGGTCTTGGCTACTATCTCCTGCCTGGTGGGTTGGGATGGAGTAGCTATATCAAGAAAGAAAAAAGGCAATTGTAACCAATACTCTTAGCAAAACAGTAACATAAAATTATACACATGACATTTTAGTGGCACGGTAGCACTAGCAGTACATAATATTTGTGGTATCCTCGATTCCTCAGCCCCTAAGATTTGGGTGTGATTAGAGTTGCATTCATTAGGCACTATGGAGTAGACAAGTATTCTTCTTCTCTCTCTTGTTTAGCTAAATTAATCTTGTAGGCATGCCAGCTCAGCTTGCGCCCTAGGCAGACATACTTGTGTCACAGACTTGCTTTACTTTACTACTGTCTGTAGGTGGGGTAGCTGTACTACACAATTATCTCTTTTTCTATGTTTATGGCTATACTCTGATAAATTAATAGCAAATGCTCAATATCACTTTCACCCTGACTACTACAACAAGGCAGATGATTTGAATAATTACTAATATGAATGATTGATTATATACGGCACAACTTTACGTGACCTGAAGCACTACTATTGTAATAACCATGCAGCTGAAAGGCCACCCATGGCTGACACAGTTGAAATGACATGGGTAAGGATGGAGTGGGCCTTGGACTCGGAGGGAGTCGATTGATGATGGGTGGGTACATACATACATAATATATATTTTTTGCTTGCAAACTACTGTGAGTCAGGGGATTTTTCTGAAATACAACCTCAAACCTTTGAATCAGAAACCTTGAAAACAAAACATTCCTTGTTTATTCTTCTTCCCAGGGATTTTTCCAATTATCATTGCATTGTTTTTAGCATTATTTGTATTCTTCACCCTTGGCATTGCTACTCGAGCATGGTTTAATTTTCTTTTATATTCTCTTTATCCAGTCTTCACCTATGATTGCATACCATCCATCCAAACATGGCTATTATTCTCAAGAAACCTTTCACCAACATACATTTGTCATTTAACCTCCCATGTGTCCTTGCTTGCCATTGAGTTTGACCCATCAAACACCCCAGAAGGATTACTTTCACCCATACAGTTTCACCCACCGCCCCAGGCGGGCATCCTTTCTTTCACCTTTCACCCATCCTTCTACTACCCATGCATCCTAGCAGCCACCTATGTGCATTCCGGGCCCCCTTCACCCACGCATCCTTCTCTGTAAGTCATATATAGGCTTCTGGTTGCTTTTTTCAGTGATTTTAATACTTTAAGAAAACAGTGGTTATCAGTGATTACACATTTTCTCGCTATTAAAAACAGCAGAAACAGTGTTTTTCTGGTGTTTATGGAACATTTTGCTTTTATTATAAGAGATCCAAATACATTTTTGCAAATCAAACTTATTATAGTATACCATTCAATACTTCTTCAGTGAGTCTTTGGTCATATGTGCTCGCTCTTTCCTTCCCATGTAAACTTTTTTCTGTGAAGAGGCCTTCTCAGCATTGGCACTTGGCACTTGAGATGGGCAACGCCAGAACACCCAGTACTCAATTTGCTAACTCTGGCCACTGACATTGCTTTCCATAACAATACTGGTACACTTGAAGAGTGCAGTTCTCTGGGCAAGTTCTGCAACATTTGCTTTGAACTGGGCGCTTATGCCCTCAGAGTTAATGAAGCAGCACTTTTGAAACTACGGCCAAAATTCCCGTTACAGAAGGGATCTAGAATGTGTACAGAGTACCACTTGTGAGGTTTCATTGACTTCAAATGCCATGGTTGGTGAAGGGACTTTTCTATGCATCATTGCAAGCCATTTCTCATACATTGTAAAATAAAAGTTCCTGCATTCCTCTTCAACATTGCTTTGCTTACCAAGTGGCAAGCACTTTAACATGGAACATGTTGCAGTGCTAAAGTCACTAAAGGTGTTTGCCAGCCTACTCTCAAGGAGATGTTTCACATCTACACCAATTATGCTGAACACTTGGCAGTCAAGGGTGTTTTCAGACTATAGTTTCTATTATTATGTCCACTGCAGCAGTTATGTTTTCCTGTAAATATCTAAGAATGCTGTAGAGCGTTCCTTTTTTTCTAATCACTATCAATATGCGACCAAAGATCCTCCCATTTCTTGCCTTTTGCATCATCACTGAGCAAAAAGTCTGTAAACGGTTGCCACATGGATAGTATAGCATCCACAGCTCCTTGGACTTAGAACCATCAGCTAAGCGACACAGTTGGGATGACTGTTTCTTTGATGCCACACAAAGCACAAAATGAGAAATATTTGCGTTTTAGTTCCTGCGCATAACAAAACAGTGCACCAGAATGGACTAAAAAGTCAATAGCATTCTACATTAACTCTGAAGATTGTAAAGACTTTCAGCATATCATCTAACAAGTGGCAAGGCTCTCTTACAGGGAAGCACTTCAGCTCAGGTATCGATTTTGCCCATCACAAACTTTTTCATATATGTAGCTGAATCACTTCAAATACAAACAATATCTCTCCAATCTTTATTAAACTTGGGAAGAACCGTTTGGCAGCAGCATTCCAAGTAACACTGTGTTCCATGTTTTCGAAAGTCTGGTGTCATGTTTTCACCACTATTCCAGGTGCTTGGTAATAGCACTCATTTTAACATATACTTGTCACTATACCTTGCATTGAATTTTAAAGCCTGAGGTGCTGACAATTCACCTACTACCGATAATGACTCACTAGAAACTGGGGGCTGATGTATCAAGGGTTTTTACACATTCTCTGTGGGTAAATATGATGGAAAATATTGGGAAAGATTCTTATGAAACCAGCCATTTTACCTATCAGTGAAAGAATCAAATGGAGCCAAAATATCAAATATGATTTTGATATTTCCTGATTCACTACAGTTTATTTATTTTTTTTTTTTTCATAAGCTTTTATTCGATATGCAAGATATCTTGTAAGCACATTAAAATTCAATTATTACAAAGTACACAAAGAGACAAAAGCTACAAGAAGCCAGTATGAAATACATAAAAAGATAAAAGGGCATGAAATACCCGTTAATAAATTAGCTAAAAAGGAATTAAACAGCTACTGACAATCTCTTGCAACGAATAAGCCAAAACCACTTTAAAAATTTTGCTACTCCACACACTAGAGGGGGGGAAGTGTCCGTGGTTAGGATACGCAAGGCTTCCAGGTGGCTACGTGTGCCCATATTTCGACAGAGGGGTTTCAACCAGGAACTCCTAGGCCTTGCATAATCCGGGCATTCAAATAAGACATGCGCAATGGACTCAAACCTGCTTGGGCAACATGCACAGTTGGGAGAAATACGGGCCGCTGGTGACCATCTCGATACCACTGCACCTAGGGGGAGGGATCCAACTCTAAATTTAAAATAAAGGGCTCGGTCAAAGGGGAGAGTGATCAAGTCCAGGTAGGGTTCAAAAGCCACAATGTCTTTAATTTGCAAAAAGGCGACAGTGGACTTGCAGTGGTTAGAGTTTGTAATTAGACGCTCCGCACACCATTTCCAATAAAGCGCCTTCACAACTTCTTTTGGAGGGGCTGAACGTGATGACCAACAGCCTCCTAGACCGATCTTCTCCAAAAGCTTTTTAGTTTCTCTTAGCCACTTTATCTTAGCCCAACCCCCCAGACTCATTATTTCCCCCAGGGCATCAGCATAGGATTTTAGTTCTTCACCCCTCCAAATTCGTGTCCATAACAAGAGCGGACGAAGCTGGGCCTGGTCTTTAATGTTTTTACAGCCCGTGTCCAACCGCACTGGTACAGATGGTGTGCTCAGGGGCACGGAGATAAAGGATTTCAATAGCTTGCTCTCCGCTGTCTCTAGGGCGTTCAAACGGCAGTGGCCCCACAGTTCTGCCCCATACAAGGCTGATGACACTACTTTAGCCTTGTAGATATCAATTACTGGGGTAAGTGATCTCCTAGGAGAGGCCCTGAACTCCCTCATGAGAGCACCTCCCACTCTCCTATGGTTGAGGACCATTTTATCAATATGATTAGCCCAAGACATCCTATCCGTGATCCGCATACCGAGGTAATCGAATTCGGCTACTTTCTCTAAGGGGATCGAGTTAAGTGTGGGTGGACGGCCCAATTTCTTAGGAGGATTTAGGACTAGATATTTTGTTTTGTCCACATTTATTGTTAATCCTCTTGCAGCACAGAACTCCTGAAAGCGCGTTAGTAATTTCTGGAGGCCTTGAGGGGTCTTCGAAATCAGGAGCGTGTCGTCCGCAAAAAGCAGGGTGGGGATACGGACTCCTCCGAGACAGGGGGCGTTGGCTGGTTCTTGTTGTAGATATTTTACCACCCCGTTCACATATAGTGAAAATAGGGTGGGTGCCAAGACACAGCCCTGTCTTACGCCCCTGGACACTGGAATCTTCTCAGTGAGTTCTCCGTTTTTACCCCAATGGACCTGAGCAAAGGTATGGGCGTGAAGGCTAATGAGAAGGGACAAGATGTAAGGGGGTAATCCCAACTCATAAAGTACCCTCCAAAGATCTTCCCGGGGGACTAGGTCAAAGGCAGTCTTCAGGTCTATAAAGGCCAAGTAAAGACTACCCTTGCCCAGTTCCACCACCTTCCACCCCAGTAGTACCAGCCTGAACACCTGCTCTATTGTCCCCATTCCAACCCGAAAACCTGCCTGAAAGTCTGATAGGATTTTGTTCTCCTCCACCCAGTGGAGAATCCTTCCAAGGATAGCTTTACCAGCTATCTTTTGGGTGGAGTCAATCAGACTTATGGGTCGGTAGTTCCCCGGTGTTTCCCTGCACCCTTTTTTATAAATCGGGACCACCACCGCCCCTTTCCAGGATTCTGGCACTGCCCCTCCCATCATGATATCATTTAGTAGAGCTGCTATGACCCGTGCCCATTCCGCTGGATATGCCCTCATAAGGTCCCCCGGGAGGCCATCAGGGCCCGCTGCCTTGCGAGGGGCTACCCACCCTATAACCCCCTCAATCTCTAACGGAGTGAAGAGATCATAGGCATGAGGTTCAGTTGTTCGTGTGAAATCCATCCCCACATTACGATCCCCATCTAGAGGGAGGTATAGGGACCCAAAATGCTTTACCCAGCTTTGAGGCGGGATGTTACAGGGTCTCACAAGTGCGTCGGGGTTTTTCCGTGTACTTATAAGATGCCAAAATGCCCTTGAGTCCCTAATTTTACTGGCCTGGAGCAGGTCTTCCCAGTATTTATCTTCCCACTCCCTCCTGGCAAGTTTAAGGGACTTATTGTAGGCCTTCCTTGCTTCCTGTATCGCACTACAGGACTTGACTTTGAGCGCCTCAACTAGCTTAGCCTTGTAAACCCTACATGTTTGGGTATACCAACCATCGACTGGTTTTTTAGAGTGTTTGTTACCCAACTTGTTATGGTATGATGTAAAGACGTTAGTTAAGGCATCTACCAGGGAGACAAAGAGCCCACTCACTCTGCCCGCCCCTTCTGAGGAGATTCCAAGGTTTGATACCGCGTGATTTAGGTGAAATTGTATTTCTTCTACCTTTGGCTCTGATAAAACCAATTTGGCCCATTTTATTCGTCTACCACAAGGGGAGACTTCAGAGTCATCCGGAGGTGCGGCTACCCGATTTATATTATCCTTACTTGAAGGGCGCCACCACTGGACCATACTTAAAGAAAGCAAGTTGTGGTCACTTTCAGTCGAGGGGACCACCTGCATGTCCCTTACATAAGGCCATAGGTATACGTCTATTAAAAAATAATCTAACCTAGAGGTATGTCCTGGCCTTTTATACGTATGGGCACCCAACCTATCCGAGGATGTCCTCCCATTTGCTGCCCTTAAGTTGAATTCAAGGCTCAGGGAGTATAACTGGAGCGCCACTTCTGACCACCTTCTAATCGGTGGGATTTCCAGGGGCGGAATCCCCCACCTGGTATCCTCCTCTTCTTGGTCGAGGGAAACGTCCGAGCCCAAGGGCTCGAACGTACAGTTCATATCACCAGCAACCAATGTACGAGACTTATATGGGGTATTGTTTAACAAGGTCTCGAGGAGAGATATTACAGGAGACTTTCTCCCGCCCACGGTTCCCCGGGCATAAACATTATAAACATTTAAGACAACTCTTCCCCTTTGATCTATTAGGGTGATGTTTTGTATGTCTGGGGAACCTGTGGGGAACTCCATGATTCTACAATCTAGAGAAGCCGCGACCCAAATGAGGAGGCCACCCGCTGGGCGCCCTCTCCCTGAATCCGAAACCTGCGCAGGGGAGAAATAGGAAGAAAAGCCCACCCTATGGACCGGTACACAGCTCCATGTCTCTTGGAAAAGGCACAGGGAATGCTCATCAACCGAAGCAATAAAATCCGGTAGAGCCAGTTTTCTTGCGATCCCTGCGACATTCCAGCTGAAAACCTTAAGGACTAGGTCCGACACAGCTGGGGTGTCGCTGGGCGCCAGTATGCCCCTGCCTGTGGGCCTCCTCGGAGGAATATGAGGGGAGCGGGGATCATGCAGGGTGGAAATAGAGTCGCCTATCCCACTTGTAGGATTTCTTTTGATAAGTAATGCTTCCGCTGGATCTGCTCTATACCCAATTTCCAGTCAAATAGGTCCTGCTGTCCACAAATGGTTCTCCCTAATATCCCGTGAAACCCCAGCCCAGTTCTGGCCAAGAGCAGGGGGACTTAAACTTCCTCCAGTAGAGTCAACAATTTGCCTGGGGTAAAAGTAGGAAAGATCTACCACTTTAACCCCCGGAGCCCCCATACTTTTAATAGGGGTGCAAATCGATGGTACTACTCTTGGGTCTTGGAAATTTATGATTATACAATCCCCCTCCTGCGTTTTTTTCCCCTGCCCTACCCAGTCTACTCTGCGGACACTTAAGATAATGCCATCCAGACCCAGCGGGATTGGCTTATTTGCCTTCAGCCAGTGGATACACTTATTCTTAAGTGATTGATGATTTTCCAACTGGCCTTCCTTTAGAGGGGGCACATTGACCATGACTGCAACAAAAGGTTGACAGTCTGGTGGGAGGCTTACTGGGGGGATCCGTCGTACTGGCTTACTGGAGGCCGGTGAAGGGGTAGAAATAGTGGTAGGATGGGGAGCGGACCTAGGGGCTTTCACTAGCGCTAACCTGTTAAAATCGCTACATGCCCCTGGTTTTTGGGAGACTTCCATTTTGCCACTTGCTATCTGTGGCTGCTTTTGTTGGAGAGACTTGGGCTTATTTTTATCAGGCTCTATGTGAGTTAATGAACCCTTTTGCTGTGGTCCTACTTTGGGACGGGGAGGAGATATGAGAGCTGGAATTAATGGACTATTAGAAACACCCTTGTTAAGACATATTGGGTGCTTAGGGTCTCTCTGAGGTAAGGGCTCGTTCCCATTTGCACCCAAGTCCTTGTTTTCAGTCACTCTAATTATTTGTTTAACTGTTGTTTAAAGTGAGTGAAAGCCGTCAAGGGTTGATTGCTCAAGTTTGTCTATCCTTTCCCCGAGACCTTTAACTTGTGTTAGCAACGGATTCAAGAGGCTGTAGACCTTCTCAAAAATATTTTCAGCCGTTGCTAAGTCAAGGAGCTTTAAAGGCTTGACAGTATTTGCGTCTGGGTATAACTCCTCGGAAGGATTCAAAACATCCCCAACTATGTCAGATTCATTCGCTATAGCCTTACCCCTTGTGGTTCTCATACCAGCTCCAGAAGGCTTTCTTAAGCTTTGGTAAAGAGCGGCCTGTCTCACTAGGCAACCCTTTTTACGTTTTCGAACCTTTTTGCTTAGGGGCCTATTCTCCTGTCTAATGATTGGAGTTTGGGAGTTTTTGGTAGACCTAACTAGCTCCCCTTCTGGTGGAGCTAAGGGCGAAATGAGCGGTGTTGAGGGCTCCCGATCACTGATAACTTCGCTTGGGTGATTAGTGAATGATGATGTGGACAGCTTACCAAGGCCATCATCCTCCGCTGTGACTATAGGAAAAAGAGCAGCCAAATTTTCTAGCCTACCTATATTTTGCTCTATGCCAACCAACTGGGGGGGGGTCTATGGAAACACTAGGCACACTAGGAGGAGAAACGGATTGGACCTGGGCACTGGCCGGTATAAATGATTGAGCGTCGACCCCCAGTGATGAACGTCTTGAGGGGAGGTAAACCTCAGATAAACGCCGCTCAGACATGGCAATCTCCTTTTCAATCACCGCCGCCACCCTGGTGATAAAACGGTCCATAGTCCCTATAATGGGGCTTGCGGCATTTGGCCCCCTTGCGCCTTCGTTCCTTAACAACTTTCCAGAACGAGTAGACATAGTTTTCTGAAAACAGAGCGGGGATACACACCAGGCGTATGTACTCACAGTTACTGAAGAGGAAAGGGACGTGGCCCAGCCCAGCCTCCTTCGGCCTCTGACGGCCACAGACGGCCCGCCCTCTGCCCGGGCTCAGCCCGGCGCCGCCCGCGCGCGCGTCCCGCGACGCTGGGGGAGCTTCTGCTTTTCAAGCGCCTCCGGGCGCGCTGATGGCGGAAGTAGAGAGAGAAGCAGGGGCTCACGGGAGATGTAGTTTTCCCTTTGTGGCAGCGATGTCCAGCGGCGAGGGAGCAACGAGGGAGACAGCGGTCCCACTCAGGTCAGACCAGCTTGGCGCTACAACAATGCCCCCCAGTTTATAAAATAATTAAACAAGACCTAAAACATGCTTTTAAACCCAGCATCTTTAGACCAAAGACCACAAAACTGAAAAAAGCAAAAGGAATAACAAACAATATTTTGGTGCCAGCTTGTATATTAAAGTTACATTTTATTGGCCCCTTCAGGAAGAAAACAAATGACTCTTTCACTTGTCTTTTTCTTTCCTTGAATGCCTTTCATTTGTGGTTGTAAAGGTTTTATTTTCAGTGTTTATATGTTTATACTGGTGAGGACTATTTCCCTTTCGGTGGGGTTTTATCAGTTATTATACGTTTAAACCTAAAACAGTCTTTCCTCCTTCAGTCCTTTTTTCCCTTTGCCATCAACCAATCAAGGTCTGACTCTTAGGGGCCGATTTCGATGCGGTTGGAAACGGCTCTGACCGTCGGTTACAGCAGTTTCGCCCATCAAAATGTTTTGTTTGGATTCCTTTCTGACCGACCAATTATGATGTGGTCTGTGGGAAAGGAATCCAAACGGGCTTTCCAAATGGCTTCCAATGAGCTTGGAGAGCCCTTCTACTATCCAGAAAGGGGCCTGTAATCCCAAGGCTGGCTTTTCCGCCCAAGGGATTACAATGGCAGATTCCCACAGCCTTTCTGTGCCGGCTTTTCCGACACACAAAGGCTGTGGGAATCCGACTATGGGGGCCCTCAGCAGGGCCTCTAGATGGCGGCCTAGAGGGCACCCATGGTACCCCCTGTGGATTCCTGCACTCGGTGGCAGGCACGTTGAAGTGTCTGCCACGGGTTGCATGGATGAACTGCACCTCTGCTCTTTACAATGAGAGCATGCATTCCGTTCGGAATGCATGCTCCCATTGTAAAGAATAGGATGGCGACAAAACAGTGTTTGTCGCATCCTACTTGCTGGTTTGGGACCGCCGACAGGAGGTTGTCGGTCCCACTTCAGATCGATGTTGGACGTACTCAGGTCCGCCTAACATCGAATACAGCCCCATAGTCTTCTTCATGAAACTTTCCTCTGCTGAGTTGAAGAGAAGAGGCAATTAGTTACTCAACTCCGTCTAATGCTAAGTAAAGGGTGTCTTCTTCAACTGTTTACAACTTAGTCTCAACATTACAGTGTACAGTGTACACCCTTGCAGCGAGTATGTAATTTCGGTTGTCAATAAGCAAGGAATATGACTTACCACTGCCTGCCACTGCTGCTGGCTCACCCCCTGCAACTGCTGAATCTGCTCCCTCCTGGCTAGCGTCGCCTTCACCTCTGGCCCTAGCACTGGTGGTCGGTACGCCAAGAAAAAACATTGCACTCTTTTAGATGCCATATACGCCTCCCCCTATTTATTTATTTTCACTAGCAAGATTGAAAATACAATACATACACCACACACATCACAATTCAGGTACACTAACTAGAGTAGACTGTGTGTCCTATCAAAAATAATAAAAAATCCGCTTGGGCATTTTGTTGGTGGCAATTTTTGAAAAGCCTCTCAAGAAGAGGGCAACCCAAATGACTGAACTCAGTGGCTGAAGCTATTAGTGAATCTGAGTTTTTGAAAAGAAAAAGAGTGGATAACTGGATGGACAATCGGACATAAAGTCTTCTTGGCTTGAAAATGTAATGGTGCTGTCCTCCTCCTCATATTTGCTTCCGGCCATGGCGTACGGTAATCATTTCATCAACAACTGGTGCTAATAATACTAGGCCTAGAGGAGAAGAAGAGAAGACACAACTTTGGGGTGTCTAACATGACCATCATTTACAGATTGCGCATGAGAAAGTTAAAGAAATCCTTATCATCTCAACAAACATGCGTAGAATACCTTACTAGGGCATGCAATTTACAAAGCAGAGTAGTAGTACTAGTAGTAGTAAGGACCAATGGGTTCTCTGAGTTTTATAGTACCACCGCTAGGCAGTCCAAAAATATATAAGGGGATAGGGAAAGCTGTCTGAAAAACCTGAAGAAAGCAACCTACAGACAGACTAATACAGAGTCAGAGGCAGTTTGAGGTAAAAAAAAAACCACACACAAGAAATATAACTAACTAAGTTAGTAGGTAATGCAAAGATAACAAGAATTTAGAAACAGATGGATCAAAGAGGATTTGGGAAAAAATGAAATTAGGAAATGGAAATAATATAGTTCAAAATAAGGAGCTGTAAAAGTTAGAGAAATATATATTAATATTAACATTAGGAGGACTTACTGGGGCCAGCAGAGCCATCTGATGAGGAGCGTTCCTGACCCTAGAGGCACCTCCAGCTACCGCCTCGGAAGACCTTGTGTTCTTGCCCCTGAATACTGATGATCATGTAAGACATAATTAAAGAGACAAAAAATTATTGGTGTTAAATAAATATTAATTAATCGCTTCAAAAAGATTTTTTGACAGGAAACTGCAATAACATTGCCCTTTCCTAAATCAGATCGACTAGTAGTAGTAGTAGACTAGTATCGCAGTCGCAGACCTTCCTATCTTTATTATTTCACAGTTCCATTCCGTTTCCTGAATCCTAAATCCTAAACCTACCTAGCACGCCTATTCCAAAGACTTTGAAACGAATTGCAAAAACATGATATTTGCTTCTAAGTTCCAATCTCATTCACAATCATCTCAACCCCCTTTGACGGGCCAGGTCACAAAGTCTGCATTTAGTCTAAATGCATAGATGGACGCAGGCATATAGCATACACCAAATTGGTTGGTTGCTATTCACTCACTATACGATCTACAAAAAAGGTTCTACTAAGGAGTGAAGGACTGAAGTGAGAGGACGAAGGCCACAAGATTACTAACTAATATTAAGTAACTAACTAACTACCACTATCTTAGTGACAGGAGGACCAAGGAAATGAGTCTCTCTGGTCTGCATTACCTAGCTTAAGTTCTCTTACATAATCTGCCCAAGCGAGCGCAAAGTTGCAAACAAGTATGATTAGGTAGCGCCAAGCACCTGTCTAGAATAACAATCACATAATATAAGATTTTTAAATGTAACTTACCTGCATGTGAGCAGCAGCATTCTTGCTATTTGGAAAAAAAAAATATTCTCAGGTCCTGCTCTCGGTCCAGGATATCAGACTACCAATGCATCAGTTGGTTATGGGTGCGCCGGACCCCATAGCAGCAATACCCACCCCGCTGCACCCTTACCCACTGCTGCTGGTGCTCCTGGAGCACGTACCCAGACCAGCTGCCAGGGTGGAGGGGAGGTGGTGCTGCACAAAAAAACAACTGCTGCCACCCCCATCTCGGGTGCCGCCTTCCTTGCGGAAGGCGGCTCCTCTTTGCCCGGGTCGCACTTTCTGCCAGGATGCTGGGGGGGTGGGGCAGAAAAGAAAATATAGAAAGTAAAAAAGGAAGAGAGGAGAAGAAGAAAGGAAGTAAAAAAAATAGAAAGCAAGTAATATAGAAAAACAGTACCAAACGCACTAAAAAACACACAAAAAGTAGAAAACAACACAAAATATACACTTCAGAAGACACCGGGAAACATAATAAATAAAAAAATTCAGAAAAAAAGTTTTTAGAAAGAAGGTTTGAAAAGATTAAGGCAGGACTGAAGTAGTCCCCACCGTCATAACAAAGAGAAGAAAACAAGATGGCAGCGCCCATGAGTGACAGTGTGGTACAGTTTGCGTGACATTTACCCCCAAACACGCAATCCAAGTTGCTGTACGGCAAAAACGTCACACAAACGATCGAAACAAGCAACTTCGCCCACTCATGGAACACCGCATAGCGTGGCAGAGTTTTTTTACCGCTTCGCCATGTTCCGAGTAGCACCGCTACGCAAACTCTGCCCAGGCTTACAATTAATTAGGAGGTTTCACCTGCCAAAGACAGATCATTTTGTATCAGAGGAGAATGTTCTGCTTCCTGTGTTTTGCGTAATTATGCTTTTCCAGAGGGTAAGGAAGAAAGATGCAGTGTCTTTCAGATGGTAAAAATCCCTTCTCTATGCCTTTCCTCCATGACCTCTGATATCAAGGGTTTTACATAAAAAGAGGGCGGTCAAGGCTACATTCCTCTTAGTGGTTCCATGCTGGAATCATCTTCCTTGGTTCCGTTTGCTTATTCATCTGGCAATTCACCCTCACTGTGTGATCCCTTTGGATCTTTCTCAAAAGAAGAGCTCTCAGTTGCCTCTTGCAGTTCTGTCTAATCTGCATGTAGGGGCATGGATAATTAAAGGTTGAAGTTAGAATCAAAGGTTGTTCTCCAGAGGTAATTTTGTTGATCCAGCACTCCAGGCATCCATCAAGAGTGTCAGTCTTCTGCTTAATGGTGTAGAAAAAATGGGCTTTCCTGGGGTTGTCTTGAAGCTAGTAAAGATCCTTGATTTCCTTAATGATTGATTTCTGTTAGGTTTGACAGTGTCTACATTGCAGGCGTAATGGGCAGCAGTAAGGGCATTCTGGAACCTTGAGTTAGAAACTATATCTCCATTAGTGTCTAGATTGCTGATGAGTTTATTTTCTCAAGAGACCTGTCATTTGCCGCCCTTTTCCTTATTGGTATATTCCATTGGTCTTGCAAGCTTTGCTAGGTGACCCTTTAAAACTTTGAACACAGCAAATGTGAAATATCTTACCTGAAAGGCAACTTTTCTAATGGCTATTTCTCCAGCCAGAAGAACTAGGGAATTAGGAGCCTTTCAGAGCCCTTTCTAAAGATTTTCCCTGATAAAGGTGTCCTCAGCTCCAATCCCCAATTAGTTCCCTAAAGTTGCTTTAGCATTTCATTGTTCGAATAATCTGGTTTTGACAGTAATATTTCCTTGTCCAGTTTCTGTGGAAGTCTAGAGGTTTCATACATTATATGACAAGAGACCATCTATTTGGACAGAACAAAGCCTTTGAAGAGAGGTGCAGCTTTATTACATTTTGAATTGGGGGTCCAGGTCTGAAACCATCAGGGCCCATCTTGAGTAGGTCATTGAAATTGACAATTATTACTGCATATGAGACATAGGGGAAATGTTTGCCAGGTTTAACTGAGGGGAGATCAACAAGATTTACTGTGGCCTCCTGCGCAGCTGTAAAAGGTGATCAATGCGAGAGATTTGTAATGCTGCAACCTTGTCATCCCCTCATATATTAATAGATCACTATGAACAAGTTAGGATCAATATGAACAAGTTATTTACCTTTGGTAGCGTTCTTTCCGGAGGTTATTCCATCTAACTGCAGATTCCTATTTCCAGGTGCCATACTGGACCCACATAATTTTCCTAGCAATTCCCTTGCGGGTCATTAGGTGGCATTGTGTTGAGTTCATCCCACCCTGAATGTGGCATTAGGCCCCTTACATAGACGTCACTGGGCAGGCTGACATCCAGTTTCTTTCTTGTACCTGTCCACGCAGTCGGATGTGGAGCCTATAAAAATCAGATTATGCCAGTGTGAAAATCTTTAGATAGGAACCTTATTAGTATGGACTAGATGAGTGTAGAAAGATGGCTTTGTATATACTATACCATAATAAAGCCCAGGGAGACCCCAGAGATATAGTAGAGGCTAAATTAGATGAGCACTAACACATTCTTTGTGGTAGTGTGGATGAGCAGTTAGGGCTATCAGGAGGATGTGGTAAGCATTTATTGTATTCACTCAATCAAGGACTGATTACACACACTCAGACACAGAACCCAGACCAATTAAGAAAGTACAAAAAAGATATACTTATATTTTATTTCTAGAACCAATCAGGACTTGGTCAGGTGGGTATTTCCAATTGTAAAACTTTACACAGGAATGCAATTAGGAATGGGTTTGCAATCGTTATGGTGTATATATGCTTTATAAACAGTTTAAATGACTAGGACATTACTTTTTATTACATCTGCATTACTTTTAAATTACATTGACTACTCAGGGTGGTATGCCTAGATACCACACCGTGGATCCTACAATACAAGGTAAGTAAGACTTTTTCAGGTTTGCAATATAGTTACTTTGCTTTCATACAAAAGTTCAGATATGCAACATTTTTAGAAACAAAACTCGTAACATTGGCTCCTATGGGAAAAAAGGTTTAATGGTTCTTAGGTAAGTAAATGACTTATGAGTGGGAGTTTTAGGGGTTAGGACCAAGGCTCCCAAAGGTCCAGTTGGGCACTCAAGTTGCACTACCAGCGGCACTCGGGTTGCCTGGTACAGAGTGCATGGAACCAATGTTTGCTAATGTGGCTATGGAGGCCTTTAGTCAGGGACCGTTGGTGAACAGGCCACTTGGCTGGGGTAGCAAACCTCTTGGGATTAGGATCAACACTGCAGGAGTCAAAAATCAGCACAGGAGTTGCACCACAAGCGGCACAGGGGCAGCCGGGTGCAGAGTGCCAAGGTGATGTTGGAGACCCTCTGGATTCCGTTGGAGAATTCCGGTTCAGCAAAGATGCTGCAGGTTTTGGCAGGGAGGCTTCCTGAAGGTCACCACTGGCTGGAGAAGTAAGTTGGGATCCTGGGGGATAATTGTCACCATAGGTTAGGCCACCGAAGGCCGTGAGGCATTGGGTGTAAGGGTGTCTTTTGGCAACTGGTTCTTCTTACCAGCTCCAGTCACGGTTGGTGGACCCTTCAGGTTGAGGCTCAGGAGTCGTCTTAAGGGAGGTCGGGGATCCCCAGATCCCAGGTCAGGGTTGCTGAGGACACCTCCTCATGGGGTTGAATTATTGGAGCTCGGGCCGTGGGCGTTGGATGCAGATTGGTGCAAAATTTCCAAGCCGCCTGGATCCAGATTCTGTTGGTGAGTCTTTGTTGAGCAAATCCGGTGGCCATGGGAGACAGAGTCTTTAAGTTGAGGGCAGGGCAGGTCCTCCGGGCTCTGGGGGGGCTGCTGGACATGCCGGGGTATCACTGTATGCAGGTTGAAGTCGGGACAGGCTGGTGGTGCTGAGGCGAAAGCAGTTGGTGTCCTCTTTTTCCTGGGCAGCATGGCTCTTCGGTCCTTCTTTCTTCCTCAAGTCTGAGGAGGCAAGGTTCAGGGTCACCCCTAAATGAGAAATGTAGGGGTGTTTACAGGGGTGTGCTGGCCCCGACCTATGTGTCCCTTCCTTGGGGTAAGAACACCCCCTAGTATGCCACCCTCCAGTGGGAGGTTGAATTATCCTCTTTCTAATTGCCTGGGCCCCCTCCACTTCAAGATGGAGGGGACTGAGATGTGTGCTTCACCTTGCCTCCCCACCTGAGGGGTGGGGTTGGCAAAGGTAAGCACACCTCTCCTCCTAACTCAGTTTTCCCACTGATTCTCCCACCCAAAGAGGAGGTCAGAACTGTTGGGAGCCAGTTGCTGGGGGAAGCAAAAGGCAGGGACAGCTCACAAAGGCATTAGGCCTTTCAAGCTTCCACTTTGTGGACCCAGCCCATCCTTGGGGAGGCGGCATGACACCTCTTCCCTGGATGGCACAATAAGTGCTGCAGCATTTAGAGGCCTTCCCTGGTCACAGTGCCCTTGGCACCCATTACACCTTTTACAAGGGGCTTACCTGTGGCCAAGAGATGCGTCAATTGTGTGCACAAAGGTACAATTTTGGGAAACAACACAGGCCCTGTGAATCTGATTGGCATGGACCCAGGGTGCACCAAGTCAAAGGGCATCATGTGTCAGTGAAAAAGTGGGGGGTAACCATGCAAAAGGAGTCCCTTTCCTACAATGAGTCTATTCCACAGAATAGGGAGATGGGTGGATTGGTAAGGATACCTCAGTTAGACAGGGTATCCACTACAAAGATTGTTACTGAAGGTAAGTAACTTGCTCTTTTGATGGATACTTCTAAACACAGATTCCTCATCTTGTTTATAGATACTAAAGTAGTACTTCCCCAGTTGGTGGGTCTTTGTGATGGCTAGGACCAGGAAATCCCACAGGACAGAATGGCAAAAAGACCCTCCCCCCTCACCTGGCTACCCGGCAGAACTGGTTTATGAAAGTATGCACTGGGTCCACTTAGCATCCGGGCAAATGTCAAGTGCATGTCATTGTGGTGCCAGCACCCTTTGAGCTGGTGGAATAGGCACATAGACCTTCCAGAGGTTGTTTCTTGGCAATCCCATGAAACAATAGACAATCAATGTGGAGAATCTTCATTTAGGAACAGCTTTCCCTTTTTTTGTCCTCGAGAATCTTATAAAGAGCTAATCGTCCACTTGATGTTCTTTGGTGCAGTCAACCCCTTCGGTGCTCATGATGGCCGGGAGCCGTCATGAGACACGGTGGGCGTGTGCTCATGACGGCTCCCAGCCGTCATTACACATGGCCCCGGAAATCACTCTGGTGCAGGCACCAGATGGATTCCCTTTATACCCTAAGAGCCTTGGGAGCTGGGGAAGAGCTTCCCCAGTTCCCGAGGCCCCCCACTGGTTTCCCTTAAATGATGATCGTCATTGCAGTGAAACCAAAACTGAATTGAGCCAAGAGGCTCATTTCAGTTTCCCTTTCTACGTGCTCAGGGGGCTATCTCAGCCCCCTGAGCATGTAGAAAGACAGGAGCGGTATCGTTGGAAAGGGGAGAATCGCCCCTTTCCAATGGTACCCCTCCCCAGTAGATCCCTGCTTGCATCCTGTGATTCTGGGCACATCACTTAATCTCCCCGTGTATAATAAAAAAATGAATGTGTCCTCATGTAATGCAACTGGTGCTATGTAAAGCGCTCTGATACCCGATTCAGGTGGCGCCAATATAGGTGATGCAGAAATTATCTTCAGTGCAGACAACACCATGCAGAGCCGGCCGATGCCACCTACTGGCACGCAGGGGTATTGCTTGAAGAAAATATCTTCCAGATCCAGTCTGATGCCTGGGAAATTCAAAAGTTAGGAATCTGTGGCTAGATGTCTCTATCAGATATATAGAGTCACAGGTTCCCTCAGAATCCCATGCACAAAATGAAACATCTACCCACACAACTCTAGAATCTGACACACACAAAACACACACCCTCTCATGCATTTAAACTAATTTCTCCCCTTACACACACAACCACCCCTCACACCACACGACAGTGACACACAAACACACAAACACAACTGCATAGATACAGTCAAACATGCACATTCACACAAGCTGGCCTACTGACTTACACACACACACATACAAGTCATGCACGTACAATTTCAAATACCCTCACACATACATGTATAAAGTGCCATATGCAAGTACATAATCTCACATACACAATGGCATACAAACACTCACAACTATAACATATGTTGTCATACACACACCACAACTCCAGACACACACAATGTCACACATACATACTCACCCACACAACCCTGCTCAAGGACCACTCACACACAGAGTGTCTCCCACCTTCACAATCCCATAGATAGTCATGCACACACTCATGTAAGCCCACATAACCATTCACAGACACACACATATAGAAAATCACATGCAGACATTGCCAGTTATACAGTTTCAAATAACAGTCTGTTAACAGTTCGGGAGATGGAATAGTCCAGAGAATACCAAGATGGCAGCCACACTATCCCAGCCCGGAAACGAGGTCAGAACTCTATGTCCTTTTGCAATGCTGGGAAGGGAAACCTGGAATTGGACAGCCGGAGGAAGCCAGCGACGATAAAGAGCAGCGAATCACAGAAAAGGAGAGCACGGAGTAGAGAAGGAGGAGCGAGAAGCAGAGACCAGGAGACAGTGGAGAGATGGTGCAGTAAGAGAGACGCAAACCTGAAAAGGTTGGAGGTGGCGAGTACAGGGAGACTCAGGATGACGCTCAAGATTAACGCTCAAGGAGCACTGCGGTTGAGTCCAGCACTCCAACAGGGGAAGAGGAGGCTGTGACTCCCCTCCCCACGGCCCCAGAGGGTCGTGGGCTCAGGCAACTGAAGCGCATGCCTTTAAGATCAATTAAGGGATGGTGGGCAGTGTGTAGGCCACCTCACCATAAAGTGTCACTGTTTTTCCTCCTTCCCTGAGGCACAAAGCACAATGGGGCACTGGTGAAGGCTGTTCACTACACCCCCCCTTCTACATAAAGTGTTAGTTGGACCAACCCCCTTACCCCATTTTACTTTATTTTTCCAGATATCTGTAGGAGGAGATGACCTTGATACCCTGAACCCCAGAAGTATGGAAGGATTAGAACCTATCCCCTGCCTATCGGGAAGACCGGACCAAGACTAAAAGGGGACGCTTGTTCAGTAACTGAGACCTACAATCCACTTACCCGCCGTGAGGGGAACGGCTCGCAGAAGGGCTGCTGGGCTGTGCTTTTGCTTTTGCCTTTGAGGAGCAACATCGCCGTGAGGGAAACGGCCCGAGTAAACTTCATTTCCCAGCACTCCACACTGCAGCGCATGCTGATGACGACGCTACTCAGCGCCGGATTGCCATAAATTTGAGCGGGCGCTCACGCAGCGCGGGACGCTTGTTCAGTAACTGAGACCTACAATCCACTTACCCGCCGTGAGGGGAACGGCTCGCAGAAGGGCTGCTGGGCTGTGCTTTTGCTTTTGCCTTTGAGGAGTAACATCGCCATGAGGGAAACGGCCCGAGTAAACTTCATTTCCCAGCACTCCACACTGCAGCGCATGCTGATGACGACGCTACTCAGCGCCGGATTGCCATAAATTTGAGCGGGCGCTCACGCAGCGCAGGACGCGCGCGGGCAGCGCCCGGGCAAAGCCCGGGCCAAGGGCGGGCCCGTCCTTGCCCGTCTGTGCCCGTGTGGGACCGGACCGGGCCCTCCATCGTGGTTGTTTTCCTCACCCTCCTATCATGACCTCCCCGCAAGGATTGGAGTACATCTGCAGGTAACTCTAGCCACTTTCGAATCAGCTTTCGATCTAAACTACCTTGATCACTTCTACAAAATTTACTAGACTGTGTGCAATTTAAGCGGTTTAAGGCATCGTTCAATTTTTTCTGATCATGGGCAAAAGGAAAGCATTGAGCTGCGAACCACCTGGGGGAATGGACACTAACAAGCCAAAAAAGCAAACTCTTCTAACATACCTGACTGGGGCAATGGGGGCAATTGAAAAACAAATATCTTCAGTAGAACAAACACTAGCAGCCGGTACTCTGGTGACTGGAGAAGCTAGAGTGGGGGACGACCAACCCACTCCTATTAAATCTACTACTCCGACCGCGATCGTTGACACCGGAATACCAGTTAATGGCTGTGTCCAAAATATTATACGTGATATCATAGTGCATAACCACAGCGATTTAAATACAGCACAACAAGATAAGGGTAAAAACACGGCCAAGAAGCAGTCAGGGAAGCCAGGTAAAGGTACAAGAGAGGCTAATCAATCAAGGGCACTTAGAGGAAAGGAGATTACTGGAAAGAAAAAAACTCAAGACAGGGCTAACAGCACCACCCAACTCCCCCCATATCTTCAACAGCAACAAGTATCACCAAACAACACAGTAAGGGGATTGATCTGGACTGCATCCTCTACTCTATAAAAACTTTAGACGCTTTTGTGAGAAAAGCGGTCGAGGCGATCGGATCTAGATTAGATCGGATCGAGTCCCAGGTAGCCAAATTCCTTTCGTGTAACGACGACAAGACCATCCCATCCCTCAGCCCTAGGCCCACTAGTAATGGCGCAAATAACATCAGGAAATCCCAACACTTTCCTTCCCACATTGACTCACTTGGAGATACCTCCATTATCGAAAGCAACAACCAATTTAGGGCAACAAAGACACAACAAAATCTAGTCTCGCCGTCTCATACAGTCACTGATAAACACTCCTCTTTTGCTTTTAAACCAACATCTGTAAAGGCACCACCTTCTTTACATCTGGATCTTCCTCCAGCCAGCACTCCCTATACAGTGATTATGGGAAATGTTCCTCACTTAGGCCAAAACGATCAGGAGAGCAACGAATCACTAAGGAACAAAGCTCTACATTGGCTGGGGGACAGAGTGGGCGACATTAATATCTTGTTTGAAGAATTCAAGATGATACGCAGAATAGGATGGATTGGAAGATCTAGGAAATTATTTACGGGCGACTGTTTGGTATTGACTTTCAGATCTCCTTGGTTAGTCAGGAAAATTTTGGGGTTTGCGGCCAAAAATATATTTGAACAAGGGATTAACATACTTCCTCTAGGCTTCTTTTATCGCCCTCCCTCTGAATTAACGAATTCAGTTCATCACCAGCTCCTGCCTAACCAAAAATGTAATATCCCTGTCTATAATCGTTTTGGCGCACTCACTTCTTTAGAAGACCCAGATTGACTACCCCTAAAGCCAACAAATAGAGCAAAGATCCTGGCTGGGAACCCCGATACAGGCTTGTTTACCCCTCCTCAATGGAGCATATCTGAAACTGAGATTGAATTAGTAGCTAGAGTTCATGATACTGAGAGGCAGTCGCAAAATAAGCTAACGCAGAAGGATATTTATGCTACTGTCTCTACCAAAAAAAGCATCACGAATCCAATTTTAGTGGAAATAGAGGTACCAGGATCAGCTCATCAATCATTTATAATACCTAGGGAAGAGGAAGGACATATTAACATCACATATTGGAATATATGGGGCTTATATTCCAAAATCAACAACGACCTTTTCCTTGATTTTGTTAAAAATATGGACATTCTATGTCTGCAAGAGACTTGGTCGTTAAATGAAATCAGCATTAACGGTTTCAAAACTTTTCACACCTCAGCCTCTCCCTCCACTCATGGAAGACCAAAGGGAGGCTTATGTACATACATATCTAATCTTGTGATAATAAAAAAACTAACATTTGAGAATTCGAACCCCTTTTACCAAATTCTTACTCTCACAATGGATAGGAATGACATCTTAATACTTGTCAATTTCTACAACAACATCCCAAAAGAGAATGAATTTAAAGTTATTGATCAACTCAGACAAGTCGTACATAAAATTCAGATGGTCAGCTCAGGAAATGCCCAGATCATCTGGGGAGGGGATTTTAATGCTAATTTGTGCCCCAATAGCAATAACAGGATTTGTGGCATGATCGATGAGGATAACTACAACCTTACTCACTTTCGCCATAATATTCTCGGGAGTGCTTTGAACGAAACTATATTTATGTTGAATTTAAGTTTTGCAAACAAATTAGTGATCCCTCCAATAGCATTCTTACCAACTTATAACGGGAGAGGGACAGGCTCTGTAATAGATTATATTTTGACATCAAATAATCTTGGGAACAGGGTAAAGCAATTTATTACCCATAAGATCGCTATCAGCGATCACTTCCCACAGACTGTAACCATCAAGAGGAAAAGTTCCAACACCCATAATAAACGCAAAACGAATAAATTCTGTCATACCTGCCCCAACCTTGCCATTGACAGCATGAACAGTTTTTCTCTAAAATGGGAACTAGTAGATCCAGAAATCATTACATCTTCAGTAGTGGCCAAGGCTCTACCCCATATTTTGTCGTGTCTGGACGAGAATTCCTTGCCATCATCTATCCTAGACAGTTTTATTTCCATTACAGCCATTATAAAAAGCACACTGTCCGTAAATAGGAAAAAGAGTGATCTTAAGAATACAAAATGGTTTGATACAAACTGTACAAATGCCTACCGTACACTAAAAAAAGCGATCCATAACAGGGATAAAGATGGACTAGCTGTCCAGCAAGCAAGGAAATCATATAATCAGGCTATTGCGACCAGGAAAAAGGCAATAAAAAAATCACTGTGGGAAGACCTACACAGGGCAAGCAGCCAGAATGATGCTAAAGCATTTTGGAAAGTAATTAGGTCTCCGTTTCTCTCAACTGATAATTCTCCTTCTATAGAGATAGCGATAGACGAGGCCCAATGGGTGAATCATTTTACAAGAATTTTTGGCTCTTCAGAGCCGATAAATAGCATAGCCGCATTACCGCCATCTCTACATGTCTACTCCATTCCTCACACTATCGAGTTATTTTTTTCACTCGAGGAAGTCCTGGTAGCACTTAATGAAAGTAAAGGCTCTAAGGCCCCTGGACCCGATGGGGTCCCGGTAGACATCTATAAACACAACAGATCTCTGGGCCCCAATTTTGACTCACGTTCTTAATGCAACCTCCTCGCAGGGCCTCATTAACAGCTGGACGGAATCCATCATAGTCCCTATCTACAAAAAGGGTAATAGACAGGATCCTTCCTGCTACAGACCAATTTCACTCCTAGATTCACTAGGAAAAGTAGCAGGAAGGATCATTCTTACGAGGTTGCAAACTTGGGCCACAGACAAGAACATACTGTCTGATCTACAGTTTGGTTTTAGAGAAGGCCTGGGGACAATAGACCAGGGACTAAACCTTGCCATTCTGCTGGGCAAATACACGAGGGCGAAGAGAGGAAAACTTTACCTTGCGTTTGTTGACCTCTCTTCGGCCTTCGATTGCGTTGCTCATGGTAAATTGTGGCATATTTTAAAGGAAATGAAAGTAGAGGAACCCCTAATAGATTTTTTGAAAGCCCTTTACAGCAATGCCTCAGCGAGAGTCCGATTTGGAAAAGCGGGAGAATGTACTTCATCATTTAAAGTACTTAGAGAGGTAAGACAGGGGTGCGTCATGGCTCCATTCCATTTTACTCTGTACACAAATGGTCTTGAGAAGGCCTTATTGGATGGAAGCCAGGACGTTCCCCAGGTACAACATATTCTGACCCCTAGACGCATACCAGCATTACTGTACGCGGATGATGCTGTGATTCTAGCTAGGACGCCCATAGCTCTCCAGAAGGCACTGGAATTGTATAATAAATATATGCAAGGCATTGATTTAAACATTAATATTTCAAAAACTTTTGTGATGAACTGTGGCAAAGGTAGCAAAAAGAGTAAAGATATCTACCTAAATGGGAACAAACTGGCTACTACATCTACCTACTCATACTTGGGAATACTTGTAGACGATAAGGGCTCATGGAATCAAGCAATTACATTAAGAAAACTTCTTTTTATGAGAGCCACTACCGCCCTTGTCAATTTTTCCCAAAAATTAGGAAAAAGACCTCCATCGGAAATTATCAAAATATATAACGCAAAATGTATGAGTGTAGCAACATACGGGGCAGGGATCTGGGGACACCGGAATGTTTCCGAACTGCAGAAAGTGGAAAATGCATTTTTTAGATATTTATTGGCGGTTCCGGCTTCCACATCCACTTTTGTTTGCCACGCTGAGTTGGGAGTCCCCTACATCACGGACATTATAAAAATTCAACCTATAACTTTGTGGCACCGCATTTGGAAGTCAGAAATAAACCACTTTAATCAGTTAGTGCTCCAAGATGTTCTCAAACTGGACTACTGCCTCGAAATAAAATGGATCAAGTACGTGAAGGACTTTATGACAGATATTGGTAATCCTGAATATTTTAATAATCCTTCTTCCATGTCAGCAATCGTAAGGAAAGATTTTAAGAAACGCTGCATGAACCACATGGAGAGTCTGAGACTAACTAGTGAAGTCACAAAATTGTCAGTGAGTCATAACCTATTGATATCAACTTCATTTGGCATGCAACCGTATCTACAAAAAACAGACAAAAGATACAATAGATTTGTGCTCACCCGCTTTCGACTGAATGTTTTTCATAGGCTGGTGACTTTTCCAACCGTTAACAATTGGTCAAACGAACTATCACACTGCCCATGTGACTCCGTTTCTGAGCAAACAACAATTCACGTTATTTTATTTTGTAAATTTTATGAAGAATTGAGAAGGAAATGGTTAAAACCAATTTTTACATTATGGGGAATTCGTCAATGTCGACCAGCATTCTTCAATGTCTCGATAATGATTGCATAAATTATAACGTTATCGCTTTTTTGAAAAATCTGATTAAATGTAGAAATAGCACTGATTTAGGCTTATTGTGAACAGAGCAAACTTTTAGAAGAACGGTAGATATCTGTTACCAAATGATGTTTTGGATCTATTCCCCAACGCATCTTAATAACGCAGTTGGGGCCAAATGTTTCTTCTTTTTTTGCTCTAAAGCTGTAAACTTATTTTATCATTTTCACATATGGATATTTAAACTTGGTTACACTGTCTTGTATACCTATTGGGTGGATTACCTTCATCGTCTATACATTACATCTAATTGTTTTTCAGAGAAAATGAAATGTTCTTTTTTACTATGCACATACGCACTCTGTATTTGCACGTATATGATCAAACAAAGTAATAGCTTTTAGTTAGGCATGAGGTGAACAGAGGAACAAATAGTACCACTGATACAAAGACATAGTTCCAAACGTTGTTTTGGATTCATCCCCCAATGCATCCTAATAATGCAGTAGGGGGCATACGTTTCATCGTTCTTGATCCACAGTTTCACCTAATTTCAATAACTTAATAATCTGGTAGATTAATTCGAAATAATGACCTGCATATTTATTAGCTGTATTGTTGTTACCGCTTTTCAGTACCTTGAAACGTCTATCTCTTTCTTGAAGCATTATCTTTTTGGGCTCATTTGTTACCATTTTTATATATATTTATAAACCGGAACCATGGAAATGAGCTTTTTGGAACTATATTTCGTATATACAGGTTTTTATAAATTTTCTCTTATGTTTTTTGTATTTAAAAATGTTTTGTTACATTGTACATGCTTTTATGGATTGAAATTAACTTTCCGAATAAAGCTTATTTTGATTTGATTTGACTAAAAGTCGAGTCTACAGTTCTGTTCTTGTATTGTTTTACACTGACCACACCTTGGCCGTCCCAAGAAGCATTGGGATTATTGTACATTATCAATAAATACGACTAACGCTGAAATCTCAGACTAGTGTGTCATTGAGAGAGAGACATCTCCAGTACAACCCTTGCGACCTGACCACTTACACAGTCCCATAAAAACCAGACACAAACACATACACACACACTCACATACACATGCACAAACCTCAGAGTGAGAGATACACTTAACCCCTCCACCACAAGATACAAACTCCCCCTACACACTGAGTCATATGCACTGTTATTCTCAAGCGCACAAACTGAAATCCATAGACACAAAACTCTATGCACCAATATACACAGAGACACCTATACATATGTATACAACCCCAAACACACATACCACACATTTACACACAACCGCCACCTCTCACAGAGTAACACCCATCCACACAATCCAAACCAGAGCCACACACACAATGAAGTACCCCTACATACTCATTGTTACTGAGACACACATATAATTATACACACACACCAAAGCACACAAGCACCACGACACACAATTACACTCATTCTCACAATAGACATGCACAGACTAACACATACAACCACACAATCTTTTTTTTATATAGACACACACCTTTTGAAATTACTCACTGAATTATATATAAAATTACCTCCCATGACAAACACAACCCCACACATATTCACATAGGCAGGCATACACGTGCAGATTTATGTACACTGCAACATGATGCAACACACAGACCCACACTAGCAGATAGTATTTAACACACACATACACACACTCACACATAGATGTTAAGATGACTATTCCCATACACACCGACACACACCCTCACTCAATGACAAACCTACTCATGCAGACTCACCAGAGTGAATTTCAGACATAGCGATAGTCACACAGTGACACACAAAAGTTGACAAATACACAGTCACATAGTCATCTATACTCAAACCTCTACAGTGACATACAGATAATTCCACACAAACATGGACATACGAATACACACATATACTTACTAAAACACACCCCCATAAACTTGCACAACAACACGCACACTTACATATAGAACAATACACATTTCTACTGAAAGTTCTTCATGCAAGTAGTCATGCAGACTGACACACAAACTTACAGAAAGGGACACATACAACTACTTGCAGACATAGATACAGATCCATACTGAGAGACAAACACAGCCATGCATGCAGGGGCGGCTGGTGCCATTTGAAAGTGGTAGGGCGTAAATACTGCACTGTGGCGAGCAAGCGTAGCGAGCGAGCAGGAACAACCTACACGTCTTCCCCAATTTCTGAGGTCTCACTTTTACCTAACCCTGAATCACAACCTAAAAATGACTGTTTCAAAATTTCAAGTTAAGAGCATGAGAAACAAACTTTAATCAACAGGGCGGTAATATCCTCGTGCAAAAACTACAACTAAGTGTAAAATTATCCATGTAACTAAACATCTTATTGCCCAAATAACCTCTCTGTAAAACTTCCCAGTAAACTTCCATCAGTGAATAATGCACGAAATTGTTTAAAATACCATAACATACCATCGCAAATCATAACCATCAAGCATGGCTAAATCACCAACACTGGCCTGCCAAGGAGTAGAATGTTAACCTTCTCAAACCGATTAAGCGCTTCGTCTGTGGTAGTAAGCACTATAAATACCTATAGCACACAAGGTGTAAGGAATCATGTAAACAAACAACTGAGGGTGCTGGTCATGACATCACCTGACTTGCTTTGTAAATCAAGCATGTCTTTATTTGTATGTGCTTGCAAATCTCTGGAACACTGTGACCTTCTCCGCTCAGCAATTCCCTTGAAAGAGTAAAACTTGTGAAAATTACAAAATACCGGAAACGGGCAGAAAGAAATAGTAAACTCAGCAACCCATGCTAAAATACCTAGCAGCACTTTGTCACACGAAACTGCATGTCAGGACACCGTTTGTAGGCCTCGTGATTGTTAATTCTTGACCTGGGGTGCATCAGAGATATATGCAGCACCCCTACTTCCAGAGGCAGACGTGTCCTATTCTGTGTGTTGCTTTGGTCGGCTTCTTCGAAAGTTGCTAGTACAGCGATGGTGACAGCCAGACTTAACAGACACCAGCGATTCTATTACCTGGGCTATTACTCATGCATAATCCTTACTTCTGCTAATCGATATTGGTGTTATCTGCAACACAAGGTGGTGCCGGTGGTGTATGTGTCAGGGGGTGGGGGATAGTTTCTAAATAACAACGAATAAAAGGGGGCTTCAAAGCAGGGTACTGAGTAAATTACAACATGCCATAAAATCTCTAGTGTTGACGCCGTGAATGTACACAAGAGGATTCCGCCCATGCTTTCAATCACCTATTTATTCATCCTTGTACTCACTCATTCACCCTCTCGTCCCGCACTCTGCCACTCGCGTATGAACGCACAAATTAAATCCACAACCCCTGCACTCACACACTTTTATTCACACTTTTTCCACGCATCCAGTTATACAACCACGGCATAAACTTACTGGCGTAATATCAAGATGTAATAAGTGAAACAGACTATCACGTCCAGAAGGACTAGCAAAAAGTATTCCTTTGTGAAAATGTGTTTCCATGCGAGTGTAATCTTGCACTTATCTGGATTACTGAGAGTAATTAGTACTATTTTTGTTTTTACTGACACATATGCTCTTTGCAGGCATACAAACAGTGGCGGCTGGAGACATTCGCGGGGGGTGTCGGGTGGAGTGGTGTCGCGCGTGGGTGCGGGAGAGTTTTAAAATAAAATAAAAATCCATTCCTACCTGACCAGGCAGGTCCGCGCCGCCTCACCGGATCCGTTGGCGCCTACCTACTCTCAGGATCACTGCTGGCAAGTGGGTGGCAACCCCTCTCAGCCAATCCTGGCGCTGCAAGCAGCACCAGGATTGGCTGAGGCCCGGTTACTCTCCGCCCACCTGCCCATTAGGAGACCGAGGTTTGAGCCTTTGCTCAACCCTCGTTCTCCTAATGGGCATGCGCCAGCCTGTGCAGCCACTAGTGCGCATGACTGGGCACGGAGGAAAATATCTCAACCGTCCCCACTCATGCGCACTTGTGCATTGTGCACTACTGCTGCATGCCTCTGGTGACGTCTGACTGACAATGCATGTCAGTCAACATGACGCCGGACCGCCCACCCCCTTTAGACTCTGAAGGGGGTGGGCGGTCCGACGTCATGCTGACTGACATGATTGTCAGTTCTCCCTCGCATCTCTGAACTTAAGTAAACTGAGAGTTTACTTAAGTTCAGTGACGCCGAGGGAGCAGCTACGGGCGGGGGGGCAACGCCCCAACGCCCCAATGGATGCACTCTCACATATTTATGTCCAAATGCACATACATAAACATAAACTAAAATACATACTCTCTTGCACACAATCACAAGCATCTCAAATCCAATTTTTCACAAGTACCATCCAAAGAAAGATGAAGCAGCACACCAAAGTCCTTCAACCAGTTTATTGGCATGAAAAGATATGTGTTTCAGCTACCCTGCAGCCCTTGTCAAGTTGAAAGTTAACCTTACCATTCTCTCACTATTACAGATATGGTTCATTGATATAAACACCATACTGCAATGTCATTCATGAATATAAATAAATACAATTCAATATGATATATGGAATTATAATCACTATGCACATATAACACTCAACGGATATTCCCATTATTTCTTACGATCACCAAAATCATGTGAGAATAATATTACGATACATTAAGCACCCGGAATCAATGATATAAAAAACAGATGTCCACAATTCTTTTATTCATAGAGAGAACTAGACCAGGGGTCAGCCCCAATTATCAACGGTCTAATTTGTTATGCTACATAATTACCATGATGTATTGTAATATTCTTCCCACGTATGATATTGGTGATCAGAAGAAATATGGGAATATCCATTGGCGACTATATGTGCATATTAATTATAATTCTGTATCATCAGATTGAATTGTATTAATTGATATTCACAAATAAAATTCCTTATGGGTCCACTGAAGCCTTTTTTCCATGTCTTTTGATTTTGGGCTTCTTTGTATAATAAGTTCCCCATTTTTTTTATATCTCTTTAATATAAGACAATGACCATTAATTGTCTATGTAATAAAATATTAACAGATAACTTGTATGATTAATGCCAGAGAATCAAATCATTGAATTAGATTGTAGTATGTGGTTTAAATCCATGAACCATATCCATTATATCGAGAGGCTGTGAAGGTTACCTTTTAACTTGACAAAGGCTACTGAGTAGCAAAAACATGTACATTTCATGCCAATAAACTGGTGCAAGAACTTTGGTATGCTGCTTAATAATTTTTGGATGGTGTGGGAATATATCATTTTTTCATTTTACCTGGATCCGTCTCAGGCCTTTATTCAGCCGGAATCATGCTATAGCCCTGGTAATCGGCTACGCCATGGATCAGCCAATCTGGCTCCTACATAAAAAATTGATTGTGTGTATAATAACAATACACTTATATTTTAATTGGGTTGCTCTCAAAAAGAGCCTTTGTGTTCATAGTGTGTTGTGCACACTTTTAGGTAGAACTGGATCCGGTTCTCTTCTGTTTTGAAATGCACTCCGTTTGTTCGGAACAGTCCTGGCATGTCGAATCAATATCATCAGAGAAAATTGAGCCCATCTTGCTGTCACAGAGAAATGCTGAAATTGTTTTATTGATATGGTTCCTAGATTGTTCAAATTTTGGACAAATGTCAGATAACCACTGCTGTTGTGTAGTTCCTATATTACCCATACAGGACTTGTGCGTTCAGATAACATAAACTGTGGATTTGGTGGTAGACTGGTTCTGAGCACCCCTACAGAGAATGTGCCACTAGTGTCTCCTCTTATCGGGGAGAGAATAGTTTCTGGCAACCTTAGAACATAACAACCCTGATCCCTCAGAATCGTGGAAACAATGTACTACTTTTCGCTCAGTCACTCGTGCTCACTCATTTGTCTCACAGATACACAGAATAAACAGTCTGGGCGTTTCAATGAGGATTTATTGAACAGTTGTTATATCTCGTGTAGAATATATGAGCTGCAACAACCATCAGACAGTAGCAGAGATATATGATTAGTAGTACAGTGAATATGAAAGGATAGTACAATTCTACCATCTTGCAATAAGCATGAATAAATACATGAATCTAAAATGCAGGATAAAAGTGCTCGTGCTACTACGATGCCTAAGTGTACCTAGCATGCACGTAGGTGTGAAACCAAGAATCCCTCTAGGATTTAGCCAAACGCCATTACCTGAAGTGTGAGAATGTAGGAGCCCGTCCTGGTCTCGAGTTGAACACCCCGCGAGGGATGTTCCGACCATTGTCAGCTGGAGCATCTGCATGCAGGAGCCTCAGTGTCTCTGGTCAGTGTGTCGGCCTGAAAGTCTCGGTTCTCTCTGCCTAATTCTAGCGACATGTGCTATACTTATGCAGAAAGTATCTAGGGCTCCTTTGTCCCTTGTCTCATGTATTAGACATTGCTGGATTTGAGGATGATGTATGGGATGAACCTTGTATGGTGGAGTAGGTGGTGTAGCCCCTGCCTGGTTTCCAAGAACCCTTATGAATATTCATTCATACTGTGTGAGTCTATTGATGAAGTTATAGGACTCTACTGTTCAGGAGAAACCCTCCTTCTGCACCCAGGACTGGAACTAGGTAAAAGTTCAATCCTAAAGGCTTGTTACTGTGTAGTATGAGTGGGATATTGTAGGTGATGGTTTATGATATTACCCGGGCCTATATTAGGGTACCTATATGAAACATAACACCCACTCCTCTTCCGAACAGTCAATAATGATAAAAATGATAGCAACCTAATATCTTTATTAGGTAGCAGCGCATAAAAACCATCAGTGAGCTCTGGAAAACTTTAAATCCATTTTTAAAACACTAAAAAGGAAAAAAAAAACTTTTACCACTAAAGTCAGTTGTTTGGAATTGTCACTTAAGCCACAGTCCTAATTGAGTTTGTTTATATAAGTTGAATTTTTACAAGCGTCAAAAGGCCATGCTTTTCAGCGAGAAAGTGTCAATTTTTAGTAAATGTTTAAATTTTAGTCGAGTTTAGAAACCAAAAGGAAAATCTAAACTCTTTCCCAGCACCCAATGAGCCAATTCTAGATGAAGTGTCCTGACCGGGAGACGCAACATCGTTGTTGCCTGCTGCTGCAGGGGACAGTCCTTGTAACACCTCGCAGAATACGCCAATGGAGCACAGATGATATTCAGTACTGCCAATAGCTGGTGTAGAGGCAGTCAGTGCTGTAATCGATACCTGGGTGCCAGTGGTGATAGAGGTGGAGATGATGCTCAACCCAGTTGCAAAAGGCACCTGCAGATTCTCGAGGAATGCAGCCATCAATATAGGAATACGCTGAGGATACTGCCGAGCATGGGACCTCAGGGGTTCCAGCCTGGTGTTCAAGTCCGCAGGCGTGTCTGTTGCAAGTGTCAGACAGGGGTCCAACACACATTTTTCACCGCAAAACAGGCATCGAAGAATAGGTAAGATGCAGTCCATCCAGACTGGTCTAAAAGATAGGAATCAAGAGGCGCTCAGTTCCCGTAGGCAAGGTGTGCCCAGATGCTGTACCATGCGTTCACGGTACTTGCGCTCCAGGAGTCCTTGTGCCATCTCGTTGGTGATTGGGCCGTCCATGATGTAGCAGATAAATGACAATCAGGATTCCCGCTATTGATAGCAGGATCAGAGGTAGACCTCCAAAAATGCTTCCAAATACGGATGTATAAAGTTTGGAATAACTCCGAGGATTGTCTGAAAGGTACTTAGAAATCCTGACCCTATTGTCTTAAATAGGTGTACAATACCACTCTTATCAGACATATTAAAGATACGTCCCACCATTTCTGCCAAATCAAAGGGGCAGTTTGTATGTATAAGTGCCTGTATCTCAGTCGAGGTTCTTGCGATTCGAAGATCAAAGGTCTCTCGAGTAGAGGTTAAGGGTACTGTTTGCTTTAAAAGCATGGCTTTCAGTCTGCTGAAAGTATCAAATTGTATAAAGGAAACATTCAACTAAGGCCATAATGGCATCTCCCTGACTGTATTTTTCGGGGGAAACAATACTTGCATACAGCAAATAAACCTCTAGTTCACAGTGACCAGATAGGCAATGCCCGGAAGCATCCCACAGCAACCTTGATCGTTCAGCATCAAGTAACTCCCATTCGAGAGCAGCTTGAATACCGGTGTAATCTCGGCAGCTGGAGTCCCTTTCATGTGGCAAGACAAATTCGCCACCGAACCATTACATGCTCCGTGCAGTGAAATGTCCTGGCACATGAGAGAACTGCTCAAAGCGTTCTTGCAGTTTGTGCCACTTAGAAACACTTCTCTATCCCCACTCCGGCATCGAATTCTATATGGTAATTCCCAGGATTCCTTAATGTATTCCTTACCCATCTTTTCATATTTTCCCACCTGCCTCTGTTCAAGGCAATATTGAAACTGAAAAGTAGCGACCGGTAAAGTTATGTGGCCATGGATAAGCCACTCCGTAGACGGAGATTCCGCTACTGAAAATGGTAGTCTGTCCAGTTTTTCAATACGCAGCATTGTATATTTTGCTCGCCTTTGTGCCATTTCAACCTGTTTATCAGTTAGATTATATTCAGAAAACTGAGACGTACTGCTTATAAACCGCCAAGGCACATAGCCTGCATGCAAAGATTGCAGTGTCCAGCTTAATAACATAATAGAATGTAACTGAGATTGACTGTGTTGTAATATGGCGAAATCCTGTTCCAGTATGTCTATCACAGAAGATACAATGTTGCCTAAGGAATATATGCTGGAGGACAAAGTTGTTAACCCATTGTCTACCACTGCTAGAGATTTCTCTAAGTTAATACGGTCTGTTTTCAGTATTCTCTCTGCGGCCTCTTGTTGAGATATTTTCCAGATTTCCTTATAGGCAGCATAAATGCCAGCATATATGAAGCATTTCTGATGGTGTTTCCTGGGACCTAGTAAAAAATCCCTAAGATCCATGTCTTATGAGAGTAAGGCTAAGTGTTGTTTCACTTCTGTGAGTGTTGAGGTTTCTAGCCAATCAAGGCACAACTTCTCAACACTGTAGGATGTCACTACCCATGGGTGTTCTCTATGTACATAGCCTGGGTCTGGCCTATGGATATCGAACCCTTCGGTGGCACCCCAGAATCTTGTCTGATATCTGTTTGTGTCTAAGGGCCAAACCGCCATTCTTTCCAATTAAGGTCTGATCTATTGTACTATAAAATGTCATCTATTGATGCCCCTTCTTGTGAAGTCAAATTTCCCCACCCTTCCATTTGTGATGGTGTAGGAAACCGATGTGTGTTAAGCTCCTTGTTCTTGGCTAGTCTAAGACAGGATGTCTGTCGCACAGTGTCATTTAGAAATATAATCTGCTCTGGAATGAGGTATGTTCTAAATAGCGCTTCTGTTACTGGACTTGCCAGTCTCTAGAATCCCAGACTGATTTTAAGTCTATTGTGTCCTTCCATAGGTCAAAACCCTATCCAGACAATTGGGCAATAAAGGAAGCAGGGTAAAACTGTTTGGTGTTTGTCAGCATAATTTTCAGTGCCAATGTCGGTGTAACTTGATAATAAAATGACGTTGGGCAGGAGTGTTAAACCACGAAAAAAATGAGAATTTCTGTGCAAATGTTTGCAAACTACGTTTAGGTGGTGTAGGGCAATGTTCCCACTGATGGTACTCAAAAACATTTCTAGGTGAAATAGATTTGTGCAGAAAATGATGACCATAATGTTGGTAATAGTACAAAGTGTCATAGTATGAATTACCTTCTAACATTTCAGTGTTCGGAAATGCAGCAGTTTTTTCTAAATTAGACAACATGTTATTAACAGTTTCAGAGTCCCAATCATCAAAAAATGTACTGGAGGTAATGATATCACTTAATGAAATTTTAAATACAGGTGACATTTTTAAAAGTTCTGTAGGACCGAATAATTAGAAATCAACCTTGTCCCAAAATATACCATCCGGTATAGGAACTGCTGTGATGTTCACTGATGACAAGTCTCTTTGTTCACTATGAGACGATTGATGTGGTTTTAAAATCAAATTAACTTTCTGGGCTGTAGAGCTTTGTTGAAGGTATCGTCCATTAATAAGCATGCTAAAAGTTATAACTAAACCTAGCCAGAAAAGAAAAAATAGTATCCCAGTAATTAACCAGAGTTCTAACCAAGCCAATACCAGGTAAGTCTTTTTGAGAAAGTTCAGAAAGTATTTAAATTGCTGCTTGCTTGAGTGATTTTTGGGCTGGGGTCATTTCAGGCTCACTTAGATCCAAAGAAAACGTATCAAAGATCATGAGGTAGTCAGAAGCAGTTCGATCAATTGTTGGAATTGCATCGGGGTTTTTTAAAATCAGATTTTGCTCTCGTCGTGGCATGTTGATGTAGACGTTTGTATTTGGTCTTATTGCAACTTGAGTGTTGTTTTGATTTTCATTATGATGATGAACTTCGGGTTAAAAGGGAACGAGTTCCATAGCATTGTTGCATAATCCTTCATTTCGTACAGGAGGCTCTTCAAACGTGATGAGTCTTTCTGTTTGAACTTCTTGGATTGTAGCTAGAGGAGGGTGTCTGCTACTGTGGAGTCCACGAGGCCTACTGTTTAGTATCGGCCACATAGTGTGGTTTGATTAAGTCGATTGAGACAAATCTTTTCTCCTTTTTCCCGGCAAGAGGCGGTAAAAGTACAGTTCTTGTTCCTTGCCCTGCCGGAATTCTTTCTTGTCCGCTATTTTCTCTCTGACCAGATCCCCGACCTTTGGGATCCAGGCAGGTCTCGCCGTGACTGCTTTGGCTTCCCCAGTGGTGGTCTGTTTTGCGTGGATGTTACTTTAGCTTATCCTGGATTCATTTAGATCCTATATAACAGCCAATCGATCATGGATATCAAATGGTTTCCCATCCGATACTGGGCCTTCAAATCAAGATCATGTACCCACATTCCCATTCCAAATAGGACCTCATATGGAGTGACACCCCCTAGAGAACTTCTTGGCTGGTTGTTGAGGGCTCTCTGTACCCCATATAAGTGATTGACCCAACTATCGCCCTTGCCTAATACCATAGCTGTTAAATATTGCTTTAAGTCGCGGTTTTTCCTCTCCACAACCAAATTTCCCTCAGGATGGTATGGGGAGCAGTACCGCAAGGCTACACCTATACTTTCCATGGCCTCTTTGTATGCCCAAGAGCTAAACGCCAGGCCACGGTCAGAATGTAACATGCCAACTGCGTATGTCCCTATAAAGACTCGCAAATCTTTGATAACAGTTTGAGCGTCAGCTGAGCACTGAGGCCATGCTCATAGGAATCTTGAGCATGAAGCCACTGCCACCAAGTTATACTTGTAAGCCCCATCAGATTATAAGGGGCCGCAGTGTTCCAAATATACACAAGCAAGTAGTTTGTCTGATTTTAACAATGGTGTCTGTGCCGGGCGTGTTATGGTGAACCCCTTCATCTGCTGGCAGATGTCACATTTCAAGACACAGTCTTTTGTTTGTTTTGTTAGACCTGGCCACCAATAGCGCTGTTTTAATTAAGAAATAGTTGCTGTAACGCCTGTGTGCGCAGCGCCTAAACCCTTGTGTGCTGCTAGTATTAACCCTTGCCTACAATCCATATTTGGTATTACTCTGTCCCCACTCCAGGAACCTGAGCATATGGAATGTTGTTCCCATCTTTGATTGCTCCTGAGGCTTGAGCCGGGAGATTAGAGGCGCGCTGCATAATTCTAAGCAGGCAAGGCTTTTTATTTGCACATCAGCATATTTTGCACAAATAACTGTTTTTAAAAACTGCTCTTAATGTTTTAACGTTGTGGGGCGATTGGGGTGACGTGTATTCCGGCAGCAAAGCAAGTGGGGACTTGTATTTACTCGGGATAGAGTAACCGGAAGTGCCGCCATTTTGAGAGTAATCGAGGTCAGCGGATCAGGCTACTCAACCCATACATAAAAAGGAAGCTGGCGCGGGCGCGCTCCCTTGATTGCTCCTGAGGCTTGAGCCGGGAGATTAGAGGCGCGCTGCATAATTCTAAGCAGGCAAGGCTCCTTATTTGCACATCAGCATATTTTGCACAAATAACTGTTTTTAAAAACTGCTCTTAATGTTTTGACGTTATGGGGCGATTGGGGTGACGTGTATTCCGGCAGCAAAGCAAGTGGGGACTTGTATTTACTCGGGATAGAGTAACCGGAAGTGCCGCCATTTTGAGAGTAATCGAGGTCAGCGGATCAGGCTACTCAACCCATACATAAAAAGGAAGCTGGCGCGGGCGCTCCCTTGATTGCTCCTGAGGCTTGAGCCGGGAGATTAGAGGCGCACTGCATAATTTTAAGCAGGCAAGGCTTCTTATTTGCACATCAGCATATTTTGCACAAATAACTGTTTTTAAAAACTGCTCTTAATGTTTTGACGTTATGGGGCGATTGGGGTGACGTGTATTCCGGCAGCAAAGCAAGTGGGGACTTGTATTTACTCGGGATCGAGTAACCGGAAGTGCCGCCATTTTGAGAGTAATCGAGGTTAGCGGACCAGGCTACTCCACCCATACATAAAAAGGAAGCTGGCGCGTGCGCGCAGCGGACGTGCCGAAGGCGCGCCAAAGGCAAGCCCGTCTGTGCCCGTCTGCGCACGCTCCGCGCTCAGCGCAAGGGACCCTGGATGTACACGCACAGAATCTCAGCAGGCATGCAGGTATGATAGTACAAGCCTGCTTAAGCTAGGAGGGACCTCCCTGAATAAAGACTGTCCGTGCAGATTTCCTAATGCCCCAGCGTTAGTGAGTCCTAAGGTCTGTCCGAGTTGTGGTACCGAGATTCCGAGGATCCTTAATCTACCAATCTCTAGAAATAAGGAGAGGATGAGAGAGGAAATTAACAAAGAAACCCAAGTAATAAAATGTATTTTAGTTAATGTGAGTTCTCTGGTTAAACACAGCGTAGAATGCGCTAGACTTATGGGCGACCTAGGAGCTATGGTGGATTTCATCTCAGTGAGCTGGACAGATGTGGCATCCAGGCCGGATATTGTGATGGCCACACCTCCCGATTTCTCATGCCAGACATTGGATAGACCTGTAGGGAGAGGCGGAGGTTTGGCAGTGATATATCATAAGTCAATTAAAGCTGCCTTTCAGCCAGTCCCTATGGATACTTGTGAGGCATCATTTTTTAATTTCTCCCTTACCCATCATCACTCCTTTAAGGGATGTCTTCTATATAGACCTCCGGGATCCAGGAAGGCTTTCCTCGCCTCTCTGGATACCATCTTAGAAGAAGGAATGCTCACAGAGGCTTTTTCTATTATGGGAGATTTCAATTTTCACTTTGAGCTGACAGAGGAAGTGGACACTATGGCGTTGGCTGACTTGATGATGACCGCTGACCTGAGACAACAGGTAGTGGGGACCACGCACAAGGGAGGGCATGCCCTTGATGGGATTTTCTCTAATCATCTGAACTTACATTTTAAGGGCTGTCTCCCTTTGGTATGGTCAGACCACCCGGCGGTCCAATTTGAGATTCTGTTGCCGGAAGCTCCTAAGAAAAACACTGGCCCAAAGGAATGTATTAGGAGAAGAGCTTGGAATAAGGTGGAGGTAACCACTTTTAATGAATTGTTGGTCTCGACCGCAACACAACTGCCCTCTGAAGTGAATGAGGCCTGTCAAAGATATTCAAGGTGGCTGGAGCAAGCCTGTGATAGTGTAGCTCCAATCAAAGTCTTTCGACCCATGAGATCACACCCCTCGGCCCCCTGGTATTCTGAGGAGCATAGGAACCAAAAACTCACGTGTAAGCAGTTTGAAAGAAGCTGAAGGAGGAATTATAATGATAGTGAGAAAAAAAATGTATAAAGCCCACCTACAGTCCTATAAACAGGCAATAGTGGCAGCCAAACAAATCTATTTCGCTGCTCAGATTAGGAGCGCAAAAAATTCTAGTTAAGAATTGTTTAAGTCGGTGGCCTCGCTGACTGTGCCGAAGCCTGTGCTAGTGCAGCGTAGCCAAGGACTTTGTAAAGATCTGGCCAAATTCTTTTTATCTAAAGTTGAATCTATCTACACGGTCTTTAGTACCCTTAGTGCGGGGAATGTAGATGGCTGTACAGAGACTCCCACAACAAAAAGGATGCCCACCCAGGTGTTTGGGAACTTCCGGCCAATACCTCCCAGGGAAATTTAAAGTCTTCTTATGGAAGCAAAGTCTGGTTCTCCTTTTCATCCTTGCTCCGTAAAGATAATGAAACTGGCGCTGGATCCAATAGCGGAATCTCTTACCACTATTGTTAACCTCATGTTTGCAACAGGACTTTTTCCCAGTCAATGGAAACTGGCATTGGTTCTGCCACTCCTGAAAAAATCAAATCTTCCGGTTAATGATCCCAGTAGTTTTCGTCCAATCTCCAGACTTCCGTTACCAGCCAAGCTGGTGGAGAAAATGATGAACAAGCAGCTTAGCCAGTTCTTGGATGAGACTCAAGTGCTGGACCCGACCCAGTATGGCTTTAGGCCAGGTCATAGCACGGAATTGGCTCTCATAAAGGCTACGGAAGAAATCAGGGTCGCTGTGGATCAGGGAGGGAGGGCGGCATTGATCCTGTTAGACCTGTCCGCAGCATTTGATACGGTTCACCATTCCATACTGTTGAACCGTCTAAATACCTGTGGACTTCAGGGGAAGGCCTGGGATCTTTTAAGGTCCTTCCTTGCGGACAGGAAACAGATTGTGGCCCTCGGAGACTTTCAGTCCAATCCTTTTTCACTGCCTTGTGGCAAGGGTCCTCACTTAGTCCGACTCTTTTTAATATTTATGTTAGTGCACTGGCCCCAGTTATAGATGCCTTTGGTTTTGGCCTTACATCATATGCAGATGATACTCAAATTGTGGTATCTCTGACACCGGAGGGTGAGGCTGATGTGGAAGGTCGTTTTCAAGAGTGTATGCTAGCAGTGGACAAGTGGATGGCCAACAATTGCCTTAAATTGAACTCAGAGAAAACTGAGGTGATATTGTTCGGGAAGAACGCCAGTTTTTGGTCTCCTTCCTGGTGGCCGGACTTAATGGGGAAGGCCCCCGTGCCAACCAGAAAGGTTAAGAACCTGGGTATTATACTGGACGACAAACTTACCTTAGGACCTCAAGTAAATGCATTAGCTTCTAAAACCAGCTATAATATTAAAATGCTGAGGAAAGTCCTGCCCTTATTGCCTAGGGATAGCAGACACACTGTAGTTGGTGCGCTGGTAATGTCCAGACTGGACTATTGTAATAGACTCTACCTCAACATACAATTAAAAGGATTAAAAAAAACTGCAGATACTGCAGAATGTGGCAGTTAGTTTGCTCATGGGCCCTTCAAATTTGTGCTCCGTTTCCAAAGAAAGGAAAGCTTTACACTGGTTCCCAGTAAAGAGCCGTATACAATTTAAAGCACTATGCTTAGCCTTTAAGGCCTTACATGGCATAGGTCCAGAGTTTCTACAGCAGAGACTGCGCTGGTAGGTCCCAGGCAGACATCTGCGGTCTAAAGATGCCAACCTGGCTAGGGTGCCGCATATAAAGAAAGCCCGTTGGGGAGGCAAAAGTTTTATCCATGGCACAGCGAAGGCTTGGAATGAATTGCCTCGCTATTTGAGAACTATCACCGAGCTCCTACCTTTTCGGAAGGAATTAAAGACTTGGCCCTTTTAACCCTTTACCTTGCCAGTCTTAGAGAATCAAGAAGCGCCAGGACACCTCCGGGTATTTGTTGCGCTCTATAAATGACATTAACATTAACATCTAACTTGTAGGAGTACTTGAGTGGAAATTTCTTTCGTACTGCTGAACTGCCCTTGCGTGAAGCAATGACAGCAACCATAATATCACCGTCTATCCTCGTTTATTAATGAATGATTGCTGCTATGGAAGGTGTGCATACAGCCACCTTCGCGGCTTCATCAGCCAATGAATTCCCTTCAACGTGAGCACCATCACATTGATGACTCAGTGTGTGTATCACGTGAGCCCGCGGTAGTTTGTTTTTCAACTCAAGCACCTGGGCTTGTCCCCCTCCATTTGGAGTGTTATCTCATGTAACTTATGTGGGACGCTCACCCTTATGTCTGGTGTTTCCACAGTGATGTAATCATTCAAGTCTGCTGTCACCAGAAATTCCATGAGGTTCTGGTGAGCTATTGTTACTTCTGCCACACTGTCTAGCATTGTCAGAACCCATTCCCCATTCAGAAGCTGCGTCATCAGAATTCTGGGTATGTCTGATCTTCAGGCCTGCACCTTTCTTTTTCTTAAATTAAGGTTTTGATTTTGGCTTGTCTTCTTTTTTGGAAGTATTGTCTTGAGGATTCTGCTTGTCTCTGGACTTTGTACGCTCATCCTTGTTTCTGATCGTCCTTCTCTCAGAGTTTTTCGTTGAGCCCTGAAAGGAATGAGAGGAACGTGTATCAGTATCCTGATACCTGTCAGGTTTCCTAATTCCCTATTTCTGAGATTGTACCTCTTTTCATAGGGCTCCTGTGGAGGAGATCTATCTCGGGATTCTGATATTTTTTCTCTAAAACTTTGGGTTTTTTTTATTATCCAACTTCATTTTAGAAGAAGCAGGTATCTGCTTTAAAGTGTCCTTTTCAGGACTGCCCATCAGTTGTGGTTTTAAAGCTTTCCCACCAAAACTGTCTCTGCCTAATTCTGCATATGGAATTTCAATTATCTTTGGCAGTTCGTGTTGTTGATCCAACGGACTGTACTCCCTTAGGCGTTGGCGGATTGCCACTGAAGCTGCTTCCCCTTTAATATTAGCTGAGATTATGGCTGATACCTGGTCATAGTTATTTAGTAACTTCATCCCTAAGTTCAGCGCAGGCTGTGCTCCGTACTCCTTCTGTATTTGTCTTAATACATCTGGTATCACTGCTAATGAAGGACTACCATGTGTCCTGGTATATATGGCAGCAAAGACTGCACCCTAAGTGGTGCAGTACTCTACTTGTGGTGTTATCCCCATGGGCAAGCAGATTGTTAATATACTGTGTTTTTCAAACAGGGTAGTATTTGGAAATACTGCCTCGAGCTGAGTTTTCTGAGCTATCAAGAATGCCATTTGTTCATGTTTTGTGGGCATTTTGTCCATTACTGCGCGTAGTGTTTGTGGAATTATTTTAGTAGATGTACTCTGATGTTGAGTTCCATTTATTACAACTGTTGTTGGTTGGACTGTGAAAGTCCTCATGACGAATTGTGTCAGGTTTCTGTAGATTCTAATCAAATCTTTTTGTTGTATGAGTAAGTCTGGTTGTGGCATTGTATCAATGTCCGGATGTGGTGTGTAGGCTGCTAATATTGGCCATGTTGCCCCATCTCCTCCGAGCGGGCCTAATCTTACTCTGTATCATATGTGGGGTAGGGCGCCTTCAAACCAGTATAAATGTTCCTGGTATGTGAGTGGACCTCTATGTCCTCACTTGGACCATATTCCAATGGTGCATCTCCTTCTTTATAGTAGTGAAATGTCTGTGTTCTCACATCTGCTTCTGGGAATATAACCCACGCATAGAATAACTCGGTTATGTTTGATTTTTGTGCCTCAATCACGAAAGCTACTAAGCCACCCATAGCCGATAAACCATTTTCTAATAGTTTCAGGGTGATTGCATGTCTGAATTTAGGTGCAATTTGAATTGAGTTTAAATATTCTTCTCCGGCTGAGATTTGTAGATCTGCTTCGTTATTCTCACCGTCAGTCATTTGTAAAGAAGAAGTTTGTTCAAGGGAACTAAGATAAGGTTGTATTGCTCAGTTTTAGGAACAAAATGTCCTTCAAGCTTGAAATAACCAACAGCTAAAAAAAATAGGATCTTTCTCCTACTTAGCTATGGCGGAATTTTGTGCCCACCCACTCCAGAAGTCTCTGGCGTTTTGTGAGTAGGGGTCTCTGAGATTTTGCACAACTGAACTACTGTTAAATATGTACCCAACCAACATTGGTGGCGCCATTTCGTGTAGTTCCTATATTACCCATACAGGACATGCACGTTCGGATAACATAAACTGTGGGTTTGCTGGCAGACTGGTTCCATGCACCATCCCTCTAGGATTTAGTCGAACCCCAATACCTGAAGTGTGAGAATGTTGGAGCCCGTCCTGGTCTCGAGTTGGACACCCAGCGAGGGGTGTTCAAACCACTGTCAGCTGGAGCGTCTGCATGCAGGAGCCTAGCGTCTCTGGTCAGTGTGTCGGCCTGGAAGTCTGGGTTCCCGCTGCCTAATTCCAGCAAGATGTGCTGTATTTATGCAGAAAGTATCTGTGTTCCTTGTCTCATGTATTAGCCATTGTTGGATTTGAGGATGACGTATGGGATGAGCCTTGTATGTAGATATGGTGGGGTAGGTGGTGTAGCCCCTGCCTTGTTTCCAAGAACCCTTATGAATATTCATTCATACTGTGTGCGTCTATTAATAAAGTTATAGGACTCTATTGTTCAGGAGCAACCCTCCTTCTGCACCCAGGACTGAAACTGGGTAAAGGTTCAATCCTAAAGGCTCGTTACTGTGTAGTATGAGGGGGATAATGTAGGTGACGGTGTATTATATTACCCGGACCTTTATTAGGGTACCTATATGAAACATAACACTGCCACTTCTGGCTTTGATATATTTTGGAATCTATAAAGGCAATCTGAGGATATAGAGCCAGCAATTGTGTCAATGTCTCCTTTATTCGAATTTCTACTTCAACCCCTCTGATTAAGCCGAGTTGGTTGCCACCACAGTGCAGAATCATGAGGTCTGGGTACTCCCAATCCAAAATCCTCTCAAGCATCGGTAACAATTGATTCCACTTCATACTTCTTCAGCCAATCCAAGTGATGTTCAGGAAATCCTAGATCTTTCACAATGCCACTTACATGCTCTCTGGCCCAAAAGATAAATCTGTGCCCCACAATCCACATCTAACCATAATCAAGGCTGGGCGGAGTTTGTGGAGTGCTACTCCACCAAATTCTACAGAGTTCCTTAAAAACTCTGTGAAATTTTGGGTAGTTCTGCACTTAGCGTAGTAGTAACAGATTAGCCTAACCACAATATACGGCACATAAAAGCATACCTTTCTGATCCACCTCTGACCAATGTAGAGTGAGTCATCTCGTTTTGCCACTGCCGAGCCCTTTGCCCCTGAGGATGGCCTCTCCACCAGGTTGCTGATGCTCTTCGTGTCAGATGCCTTCTCCTGGCAGAGCGAGAGTGACAGTAAATTGCCAGCTCTTCTGCATCAGAAGAAGTGTGAGCACATGCATGTTGAAACTATGTGCTGCAACAATGATCCTGGACAAGCAGCATGAGGGCAGAAGTGAACTATGAGAGGAAGCACACTGGCACGCGCTTCGCATAGACATAGAAAACAGAAATTGAAGTTCTCCTTGACAATCAATAGAAAGCGAATAGTTATTTTTAGATAAGATATCTATTTGTTCTCTACTGGTTGTCAGGAAAAATGTCAATGTCTGTTTTCTATGTCTATGCGAAGTGTGTACCATCCTTCAAGCTTTGTGATAGGAATCAGGAGAGGACTGCGTCGGCGGCAGAGCACAGACACAGAAGGAGTGCACTTATCAATTGTAAACAAGTACGCTGGAATAGTGAGTACCAATATTTTTATATTGTCCTTTCAAGCACTGGTTCAGGGGATACCAAAGTGTGTGGGGGGTGCATTTCACTGAGGGATAGGGTCGTACTTTGAGGGTCAAATTGCCTTACAATTCTCAATGGGTCCAAATGGGATTTCCCCTCTGCTCCAGCCTGGCTGAGCCGAAGATATGGACAGATTAGGGTGATGGGGAGGTCAGGGTAGGCCACGCAGTGTACTGCAAGGGTTTAGGGGTGCTGAATGATGCTCGGTAAACTCCGCACCGTTATGCAGCAGAGTTTATTGCCGAACTTTGCACTCCAAGCGTAGTGTGAAGTGGGCAAAACTCGGTGAACTCCGCCAGCAGTATAGAGGAACTGCATGCAGGAGTGTTGGACTTGGCCCTTTGTGGCAAGTTCTCCCCTAAACTTCTTGCCTTTTCTCTGACATGGTATTGGTGGCTTTAGGCCTCTGGGCACTGTAGCACTGTGGTCCAGTGTAAAGTGCGTGTGCTCTCTGTGTTACATTTGTGCGGTTGGCCTGCCCTCCCATAGGGATGCTTGGGGATTCCCTGATCAGTGTGTGTCGGTGGTAATTCCTGTTATGAGAGGAGAAGAGTGGTCAAGTCTGGTATGTATGAACTTGTTCGAATAAAACTGTGCGCAGATTTATTGTGGTTACTTTTAGAAGTTGGCATTACTGTGTGCTATGTGTCTGCCTGCCTGAAGTGAATTGCATGTCTGGCTTGTGAGTGACAGGAGGTGGGAGGTGTGTGTGGCTCCAGGAGGGGCAGGATGAGTCGGCGCTGGGCTGAAAAGGACATCTGGGCTGAGAGAAGTGGGAGGGGTAATCCCCCGACTCTGAATAGGATGGTGCCTGCCCTAGTGAATGCTGGCTCTGCCCCCTGTGGTGTGTCTGATCACCTAGCCCCCACCTGACAAAGGTGAAGAGGAGCTTGCAAAACAAAGTGCTCCAATTCCCCCCTGAACCAGGTGCATCTGGTTCCCCCATGCCCTGCACTTGAGACACAGGAATTCTGGGTATAAGTATAGGGGCTGTGACCCCATGAAAAGGTTCTCAGTTCTAGTGCTGTTCCTGACGTGCTGGGGGCTTGCTGCTGCTGGGGCCCAGGAGGACCCTCCAGGGGGCTTGCCTCCATGCTAAAGGGCCCTGTGTGCTGGCCTCCCTGGGCCCAGCTGTGCCCCTGGAAGTCTCTTGCGCCCTGGGAGCGCTTTAATCTCCATTTCCCAGAGCCTCAAGGACTGCAAGGCTGGAAGGATGCACTTTTAGCGCCCTGTGAGCGCTTTTTCTTTTAATTTACTAGCCCCTAGTTGGAGGGAAGAGCGTGGGCTTCGCAGCGAGGCGCTGCAGCCCTTGGAGATGGAATCCCGGTGTGAGGGATTCCCCCGTGATGCCGGAATTGCTGGTGCCCACCCCGCTTATGCTGCATTTGTAGCGGGTGCCTACCCCGCATTTTGCTACTTTGAGTGGGTGCCCACCCCACTATATATTTTGAATTGAGAGGGAGCCTACCCCTCATTTGCCGCCAGAAGAAACAAAATCACACCAGGGCCCGTGGTGCCCGTACCTCCCTTTGTCCATTTTGTCTCTCCTGAGCGGCCCCCGCCTGATAGGGGGCTGCTCCAACGTTGGGGGCCATTTCTGTTCCTAAGAATCCCGGAGTGGGACTCAGACGGCACGTGTAGTGCCCGCGCCATTTTCCCTACGATTGGGGCCTGTTATGTAGAGAGCCTCAGTGAGGCCCAGAGGGCACAGTGGTGCCAGGGCCTATTTGCGTATTCACAGCTGCCCCACCAGACAGAGGGCAGCTGCAACGTTTTGCATACTTGTTCAGAGGGCACATTGAGTGCCCAGGCCCACGTTCAGCTTCACAGCTGCCCAGCAAGTAGTGGGCAGCTGCAACGTTTAGGCCATCATTCCTTTGGGGGCATTGTGAGAGATAGAAGTGAGATGCACTCCTTCGCCCCAGCGCAATTGCGCACATGGATTCTGCTGCCTTGGCAGCGCGCCCTGACATTTTGGACATAGGGCATTTGAGTCCCTTTGAGAAGACCAGTTGGCCAGGGGGACTGTTAGGTTTGTAGGGCGCCAGGCCCTAACGTGATTTATGTGGTGCTAGGAAATGTGATTTATCTGCTATAATTTTACGCACCCTGTTTTATGCCTCTAATGTGGTTTTATGATTATGAGGTATTGCATACTGTGTTATGTTTGAGTTATTCTCTACTATGGTTTAGGTATGAGGTTATTTGCCTACTGTGGTTTATGCTAGTGAGTTATGCTTAGGAGGTTATGGTCTAATATGTTTAGGCTTATGAGGTTGGCGCAGAATATATTTCACGCCTAATGTGATACTGTGCATAATATGGTTTGTGTACAGGATGATGCTGAGTACAGTGCTAGCCAGTATTTACTGGTTGTGTTCTACGTCTAATATATGTTCTACATTTACTATCTTTACTAAGTAATGGTTCTGACAGTGGCCCAAGTGGCCCTGTCATGTGTATACAATCCCCTGTAAATATTCCCCAGTGCCAGGTGGCACAGTGTATATTGTGTGATTACTATTCTAATGTGTTTTATGATAATACAAAGGTCATTTTTTATATAACCTTGCGTGGAGTTCCTTTTGTGGTGTGCCTAGTGTATTGTTGCTGTGTGCGTGTTGCGCAAACGCTTTACACATTGCCTTCGGGATAAGCCTGACTGCTCATGCCAAGCTACCAAGGGGGTGAGCAGGGGTTATCTTTGGCGTGTAACTCCCTTGCCCTGACTAGAGTGGTGGTCTCTGCCTGGCTTTGGCGCAAGCCTTAGCCAACCAGAGATCCCATTTCTAACATTGGTTGTCAGCGGTGAGGATAGGACTTGCGTTTGAGCAGTACCACAGAGACAACTGGTTGCACTACAGGCTCTGCATTTTGGATAGTCACATGTTTGGGGATTATTGTTGCTGATTTTGTTTTAAATGTCATTTCTTTTTGAAATCTGTTTTATTGTTGCACTATGAGTTAGGGGTCCTGCCAAGGACAGAAATCAGAGAATCTGGAGGCGTGACTGCTCTTGTGCAGACTATTTCTTCGGTTCGCCTGAAGCTGAAGGAGTTTTGTACTGCCCTTGTGCAGACTGCTATTTATTGTTTTGGCCTGCAGCGCAAGCTAAAGGAGTTGTTACTGCCCCTGTACTGTCTGCTATTTCTCGGGTTGGCCTGAAGCTGAAGGAGTTGTACCGCCCCTGTGCTGTCTGTTATTTCTAGGGTTGGCCTACAGTGGTAACTTAATTGGCATGGAGTAACTAGCTCGGGAGGGTAGATTATCCCCTATGTGCGGTTGTAGTTTTCTGGAATCCCCGGTAAGGGTGGGATCCAGTGGTGGCAGCAATATGTAGCCCAGTACAAAAAGTCCCAATCCCAGTTCCCAGAGTATGGTACCTGGTTCCCAGTTAAGAGGGGTACAGGTTGTTTTCAGGGGCAGTAAGATGCTGTCTCACCAGTCTTGTGGGGGGAGTGTGGATGAATATTGTGGTGCACTGGACGTCTGGGTGATTGGTTAGCACGGTAAATGGTGTTAAAGGGCTGTTCAATCTGTTCTGTCAGAGAGAACCTGCCCCCTAATTGTTTTCCGGAGTCGCGCCAACCTCTGTTGGAGTGTATAAGTTCTTTGATTCTAGGGAGCTTGCATTGGGGAGTGATACTAGAAGAATGGTGCAGGTGTCTTCCAACCCAGAGTGGTGGAAGTGGTTCAAAGTAGCCCAGCTAGGTAACCTTACAGTGAGGAGGTTGTAGGGACTCACATCCTGTCTCGCAGGAGAAGGAGTGAGATTGGGCTGTGTCCTGAAGTGCCCGCACCTCAGTCTCCAGTACTGGATGGTTCCTAGAGGGAACCCCAGGTAGGGAGCCTAGTCTGTCCTATTGGACTGTTCTTCGAGGGGGATCTCCCTTGTTAGGTGAGCTGGGAGTGTCTGTAATCAGGCCTCCATCAGTTCTGGTGTATGGCCGTGCCACTCCTAAGAGGAGGGTTCAGAAGTCCAAATTGAGGGGTGAGAGGGGCAAAGAGTCCCCAGTGGAATAACCAATGGGTCAGGGGCCAGCCAGAAGGGCTGAGCCACCAATGAGTGACCATGGTGAGCCCATTTCTGTCCTGGGGCATCTTCGCACACTGTCAGTGGGACAGGTGGTCATGAGCTCTGTGCCAGGCAGACTGTCACATGACACATTATTTATGTGTCACCCTCGAGAGGGTATATGTACTCCCATGAAGTTCTGGTTCGCCGGGCATCTGACCAAAGGTACCATCCCTGGGTTGGGGAGCCAGGTTCAGGTGTTTCCTGTCCTGGACGGAAGGGTAACTGTAATCAGTGTCCTGGCCGGTTTTGCCTTCTAGGGGTACCACTCCAGTTGAGAGGATATAGGGCTCTGGAAGGGGGTGCAGCGGAAGGGAGTCCTCGCCTCTGACACTGGTGCAGCCGGTAAATTTGGATCCCAGATGGTAAACCAGTTAATGGAGAGAGGTCCTGAATTGGTAGGAGAGTTTTTTTTATTTTCAGAGGGTACCACGTGGCTTATGGGTGGCCTAGAACCGGAGGGTGTCCCTGAGGTTGCGGGCCCACGTATGTGTTTTCTCGCCCGAAGCAGGAAAGCCCATCAAGGGAATGATTGGTCTAACCTGCGTTTGGCTGAAAGGGGGTTGTGTTGGACTTGGCCCTTTTTGGCAGGTTCACCCCTAAACTTTTTGCCTTTTCCCTGACATGGTATTGGTGGTTTTAGGCCTCTGGGCACTTTAGCACTGTGGTCCAGTGTAAAGTGCGTGCGCTCTCTGAGTTCCATTTGTAAGGTTGACCTGCCCTCCCATAGGGATGCATTGGAGATTCCCTGATCAGTGTGTGTCAGTGGTAATTCCTGTTATGAGAGGAGCAGAGTGGTCAAGTCTGGTATGTATGAACGTGTGTGAATAAATGCTGCGCAATAGTGTGCACAGATTTATTGTGGTTATTTTAGAAACGCCACTTTTAGAAGTTGGCATTTCTGTGTGCTGTGTGTCTGCCTGCCTGAAGTGAATTGCATATCTGGCTTGTGAGTGACAGGAGCTGGGAGGTATGTGTGGCTCCAGGAGGGGCAGGATGAGTCAGCGCTGGGCTGAATAGGACATCTGGGCTGACAGTAGTGGGAGGGGTTATCCCCTGACTCTGAAGAGGATGGTGCCTGCCCTAGTGAATGCTAGCTCTGCCCCCTGTGGTGTGTCTGATCATCTAGCCCCCACCTGACTAAGGGTAAGAGGAGCTTGCAAAACAAAGTGCTCCAATTCCTCCCTGAAACCAGTTGCAGCTGGTTCCCCCATGCCCTGCACTTGAGACAAAGGAATTCTGGGTATAAGTATAGGGGCTGTGACCCCATGAAAAGGTTCTCAGTTTTAGTGCTGTTCCTGACGTGCTGGGGGCTTGCTGCTGCTGGGGCCCAGGAGGAACCGCCATGGGGGCTTGCCTCCCTCCTGGAGGGCCCTGTGTGCTGGCCTCACTGGGCCCAGCTGTGCCCCTGGCCCCTGAAAGTCTCTCGGGCCCTGGGAGTGCTTTTATCTCCATTTCCCAGGGCCTCAAGGACTGCAAAGCTGGAAGGCTGCACTTTTAGCGCCCTGTGAGCGCTTTTTCTTTTAATTTACTATCCCCTAGATGGAGGGAAGAGCGTGGGCTTCGCAGCTTGGCGCTGCAGCCCTTGGAGAGGGAATCCCGGAGTGAGGGATTCCCCCGTGATGCCGGAATTGCGGGTGCCCACCCCGCTTATGCTGCATTTGTCGCGGGTGCCTACCCCGCATTTAGTCACTTTGAGCGGGTGCCCATCACACTTTATATTTTGAATTGAGAGGGAGACTACTCCTCATTTGCCGCCTTAAGAAACAAAATCACCGCCGCGGCCCGAGCCACTTTAGAAGTTCTCTCTGGGCCGCTATCAGCGCGCCCTGGAAGACAGGCGCCATTGCCTGGTTGGGGATGGGCCAACCGGAAGCTGTGAGGGCCTCCCAATCACAGCGCGGCCAAAGGAGAAGGTCCAGGAAGTGGTGCATGCCCGAGCGGGGCTCTCGTGAGTCGGAGAGAGCCCCGGAGAAGTTGGAGCAGTGTGTGCTCAATTCCAGCCGCCCCCACCGCCTGCAGCGAAGTCAGGAGGTGCCACAGGGAGAGCCCCGCAGTGTGGAGATTGCGGCACCGGGGGTACGAGGCACATTGCTGGTGCTTGCGCCCGCCGCATGGTAGAGGACATGCGCAGAGAGCCCGGTAAGAGAGGGCTCGAGGTTGTCCCTTTTGTTTTAATTGCTGAGCGGACCTGCCGTTGCGGGCCGCTCCAACAAGGGGCCTCTTTGTGTCTAGGGCCCTGGGGGTCCCCAGGGCCCGTGGTGCCCGTACCTCCCTTTGTTTGTTTTGTCTCTCCTGAGCTTCCCCCGCCTGATAGGAGAGTGGAGTCCCAGGAGTGGGACTCAGACGGCACGTGTAGTGCCCGCGCCATTTTCCCTACAATGGGGTTCTTAGTATGTAGAGAGCATCAGTGAAGCCCAGAGGGCACAGTGGTGCCAAGGCCTATTTGCGTATACACAGCTGCCCCGCCAGACAGAGGGCAGCTGCAACGTTTTGCATACTTGTTCAGAGGGCACATTGAGTGCCCAGGCCCACGTTCAGCTTCACAGCTGCCCAGCAAGTAGTGGGCAACTGCAATGTTTAGGCCATCATTCCTATCGTAATGCGAAGACAGTGATCATAGAAATAAAATATAAATAAAGTACATTTTGCTTAAATTGGTCTGGAACTCCTTCTTGAGTTGTGTGCCCATTATTTATCACTGTTTTTCATAAATGTCTTACACTCCTCTGTGTTAGGCCTAAGGGTGCGCGACCAAACTACTACCGGTACAAGAGGTGGCTGAGGACTAAACCTGGTTCTTCGACACGCCTGAAGAAGTATGGGGTTGGCTGGATGGATGGTACACAGTCAGAGACAAAAAATCCAGGGGGAAGAGAAATAAAAAAGGGGGCCGGACGCAGACCAAGGGGCCTCACAGAGACACTTCGGTAGAGCATAGAGTCAGAGAAGATCAGACAACAGCAACTCCTTGAACAGATAGCTTAACTAGGCTGACCCTGTCAATTATCTGGAGGCAATAGACACGTGGTGCGACCAGCGGTGTCTGGGGAGGTCCCCTGAGAGACTGGGCGTAGATGGCCCCACAAGCCTGTGCCGGAGGGGGCCCTCTGGAGAGGCTGCTGCGGACATGTGTTTGCCTGCAAGAGTCCAGCTGTGGCAAATAACCCAATTTAATGGTTCAAGGGGCATAGCTGTGAGGGCCTCCCAATCACAGCGCGGCCCAAGGAGAAGGTCCAGGAAGTGGTGCATGCCCGAGCGGGGCTCTCGTGAGTCGGAGAGAGCCCCGTAGAAGTTGGAGCAGTGCGTGCTCAATTCCAGCCGCCCCCACCGCCTGCAGCGAAGTCAGGAGGTGCCATAGGGAGAGCCCCGCAGTGTGGAGATTGCGGCACCGGGGGTACGAGGCACATTGCTGGTGCTTGCGCCCGCCGCATGGTAGAGGACATGCGCAGAGAGCCCGGTAAGAGAGGGCTCGAGGTTGTCCCTTTTGTTTTAATTGCTGAGCGGACCTGCCGTTGCGGGCCGCTCCAACAAGGGGCATCTTTGTGTCTAGGGCCCTGGGGGTCCCCAGGGCCCGTGGTGCCCGTACCTCCCTTTGTTTGTTTTGTCTCTCCTGAGCGGCCCCCGCCTGATAGGAGAGTGGAGTCCCAGGAGTGGGACTCAGACGGCACGTGTAGTGCCCGCGCCATTTTCCCTACAATGGGGTTCTTAGTATGTAGAGAGCCTCAGTGAAGCCCAGAGGGCACAGTGGTGCCAAGGCCTATTTGCGTATACACAGCTGCCCCGCCAGACAGAGGGCAGCTGCAACGTTTTGCATACTTGTTCAGAGGGCACATTGAGTGCCCAGGCCCACGTTCAGCTTCACAGCTGCCCAGCAAGTAGTGGGCAACTGCAATGTTTAGGCCATCATTCCTATCGTAATGCGAAGACAGTGATCATAGAAATAAAATATAAATAAAGTACATTTTGCTTAAATTGGTCTGGAACTCCTTCTTGAGTTGTGTGCCCATTATTTATCACTGTTTTTCATAAATGTCTTACACTCCTCTGTGTTAGGCCTAAGGTTGCGCGACCAAACTACTACCGGTACAAGAGGTGGCTGAGGACTAAACCTGGTTCTTCGACACGCCTGAAGAAGTATGGAGTTGGCTGGATGGATGGTACACAGTCAGAGGCAACAAATCCAGGGGGAAGAGAAATAAAAAAGGGGGCCGGACGCAGACCAAGGGGCCTCACAGAGACACTTCGGTAGAGCATAGAGTCAGAGAAGATCAGACAACAGCAACTCCTTGAACAGATACCTTAACTAGGCTGACCCTGTCAATTATCTGGAGGCAATAGACACGTGGTGCGACCAGCGGTGTCTGGGGAGGTCGCCTGAGAGACTGGGCGTAGATGGCCCCACAAGCCTGTGCCGGAGGGGGCCCTCTGGAGAGGCTGCTGCGGACATGTGTTTGCCTGCAAGAGTACAGCTGTGGCAAATAACCCAATTTAATGGTTCAAGGGGCATAGCGGAAAGGTGGTGGTTTAGATACACACTTCCCACATGTTGAGACACAAGAAAGGGATCAAAGGAGCTCTGAATAGTTGGGGGGCGGGCAGTTTGAAGTCCGTCATTGAGGGAGGAGGGAATGTTACGGGAGTTCGTATAAGTTGTTTGTGTTTGTTACTACAAGTTACGATGAGACTACATAATAAGCATATGGTCCAACAGGGGATTTCCCGAACAACCCGTTTCAGACAGCCGCAGTGCTGCCTACTGATTCCCGAGAGTGAGGTGAGAAGTCCCTTACCCTTAGGCAAATTCCTACATCTAGAGAGAATTACATCTTTAGGGCCGAACAGAAAGTTGAAAAATACTTTCCTGATATGTGAATGGCTTGGGTGACAGAATAAAAAGAGGGGTAGTCTAACAATATTTGAAAAGACAATCGCCTGAAGTGGTCCTGTTACTGGAGACACACTTTCAGGGTATGAAATATGGAGCGCTGAATAAGTGGGCGTACCAGTTGATGGCACACACAGGATACACTAGAGACTGTAAGGGAGTGGGCATTCTCATGCACTCATCTTCCCCTTTATGATCCAGAAGGTCACAAATGACATCCAGGGACGCTTTGTTGCAGTCACCGGTCACTGGGAAGGTGAGCTCTTCAACATAATTTCACTTTATATTCCTCCGAGACTGCAGTCTCAGGTACTGCCAAAGTTGGGGTCCAGCTCCTTGGCCTCCCTGAGGGTAGGATTATAGTAGGGGGAGACTGCAATGCGGCTCTCTCATCCTTATTTAGTTATTTATTTATTTATTTATTTATAAGTTTGTATAGCACTGAATAACCCCGAGGGGTAACTGCGCTTGGATGGTAATGCTAACACAGTCAAAACAAAACAGTGTTAAAAGAGGTGGGTTTTGAGAAGTTTTCTGAAATGTGAGATGATCGAACAGTTGCGAAGTTGAAGAGGTAATTCATTCCAGAAAGCAGGGGCCAGATATGTGAAAGCTTTGCCATCACTGCGTGATTTTTTGATTCTAGGGATGCATAGTAGGCGTTTAGAGCCTGACCTAAGAGAGCGCAAAGGGTTGTAATTAGTTAGCTTACTAGAGAGTTAGGACGGGCCTAGGTGGTTTAAGGCCTTGAAGACAGAACATCTTAAATTTCACTCGCTTTCTTACAGGGAGCCAGTGGGGTTTTTTAAGAAGGGGAATAGAGGGGGTTCTAGGAGGGATGCCCGCAACTAGGCGGGCAGCCGTGTTTTGTACAACCTGTAGCTTGTTAAGGAAGGCTTCATTGGCCGAAAGAAGCAGGGCATTACAGTAGTCTATTCTACTTAGTATCAGGGCTTGCATCAGCGTTTTTTTCCTGGAAGGGGGTAGTAGAGGAAAAATTCTCCTAAGTAGACCTAAAATATAGTAACAGGTGCCAGTAGTGGAGTTGTCGTGAGCATCTTGAGTGAGCTTCTGATCGATTCTGATACCTAGGTTCTTGACCACTTCCTTAGGCGATGGGGCTTTACCCAACTCCTCAGGCCACCAGGTAGGTGACCAGCATATGGCAGCTCCTCCAAACAGCATGCTTTCAGATTTTTCGGAGTTTAATTGAAGGAAATTGCTTTGCATCCAGGAGGCAAAAGCCATCATGCCCTTGGAGAAGATGAGTTGGATTTCAGGTCTGTTCTGGTCAAAGGTGAGGAGGAGTTGGGTATCGTCTGCATATGAAATGGGATTTAAACCCAAGTTCCTCATAAGTTTGGCCAGGGGGGTCTCATAAATATTAAAAAGAGTGGAGCTCAAGCACGAGCCAAAGGGGGACCCCCTTGGTAACCTGGGAAGGGGCAGATTTAAAGGGGCCCAAGGTGACGGTTTGGGTTCTATCAGCTAGGAAATCAGTCATCCACTTCAATGCGAGTCCCTGAACGCCTATGTCTTGTAGCCTCTCCAGCAGGATCTGATGTGAGATGGTGTTGAATGCTGCTGAAAGGTCAAGCAGCACCAGAAGTGCTGCTTGACCTTTGTCCAGTGCCATCCTGATGCTATCAGTCACCTCCACTAAGGCAGTCTCTGTACTATGTTTGGCCCGAAAGCCCGACTGGGAGATATCAAGAAGGTGAGCGGATTCGATGAGCGCAGACAGATGTTTATTAATGTGTCTCTCAATGAGCTTACTCTGTAGGGGAAGCAGGGAGATGGGGCGGTAGTTAATCAGCTCAGAAGTCTTAATTTTAAGGTTTTTGCGGATGGGGATTATTTGAGCATTTTTCCATTCCGAAGGAAGTCTGCCTGAGCTCAAGGAGCTGTTGAGGATAGAGCAGATGGGTAATGCGAGTTGGGTCGAGAATCTAGAAGATACTTTGGCAGGGATGATGTCAAGGGGGGAGCCTGATTTAGTACATTTGAGAAGGGATATGACTTCTGTAACGGCGAGAGAAGGAAAGCTGTGGAGTTGGAAGAGAGTGTTTAGATGGCTAATATGGTCTGCTATGAATGGGGGGGGGGGGGGGGGGGGGGGTAAAAGTTCGCTGAGATAATTTTCTGAATAAAAAAAAGAGGCAATGCTATCACACAGAGATTGCGATGGAGTTTCTGCAGTATCACAGGCTTTAGGATTGGTAAAAGCTTCAGAATTTGAAAGAGAGTCCTGGAGTTGTTTCCGGCTTGATCTAATTGGGATGACATGTGGAGTTTGCGAGCATTTTTAATATTTTTGTGGTATGAGGTCAGAGCGGTCTTGTAGCTAGTAGCTAACTTTATTTTGCTCATTGTGGGAGAGTCGCCAAGTCCGCTCTAGCTTCTTACATTGACTCTTTTCATCCCGCAAGGCGGGGGAGTACCAGTTCGAGGGAGTGGATTTAGGAGGGCGGGTTTGAAGCTTCATAGGAGCTGCCTTGTCTATAGTGTTTAGGATGACAGAGTTAAAATGGGATAGTTGTTGTTCAACATTGTAAGAGACGGTGTCCATGTCCCAAGAGAGAAAAGGGGACAGAAGATGATCGGGCGTCAATTTGTGCCAGGGTCTATACCAGCAATTAATGTGAGTTGTTGGGCTGGTGGAGATGATGGGGCTGGTAAGTTGGAAGTTCACCAAGGAGTGGTCCGACCAAATCAGGGGATGGGTGTCTCCACATTCAATGTTCTGAGAGTTAGTTAGAATAAGGTCTAAGGTGTGACCAGCTACATGGGTGGGCGTGAAGTTAATTTTTACAAGTCCAGAAGAGGCCACTATGAATATTAAAATCTCCTAGCTGGAGGAAATTGCGGGTGGCAATCACATGCGGAGAAATAAATTCTAATAATTGGTTAGTGAAGCCCAGTAACGGGCCTGTACAGTAGAGCTCCTTTCCAGCTGTGTTGGGGGTGTAGGTCTAATCTAACTATGAGGCATTCTAATGCATCTGAGCACAGTTGATCAAGGATAGAAACAGATATGGAATCTCTGCAGATTACGGCTATACCCCCACCAGCTCGGCCTGTCCTGTCGAGTCTCTGGATGCGATAGACATCCGGTATAGCCATGGCAATTGCTGGGATGGAGGAGGGTTTTATCCAAGTTTCAGTAAGAAATCCTATGTCAGGACTTTGATCAGTTAAAAGGTCCCATATATTGTTAGCGTGCTTAGGGAGAGACCTGGCATTAGCTAGAAAACAATTCCATTTAGTACTATTTGGTGGGATGCGGATAGGGTCATGAGAAATATTTCTAAGTGGGTCTAAGGACGCACTAGAGTAAGAGTGGTCGAAAGGGGACTGTGAATTGGGGTGAGTGATGCTCTGGAATCCGTCAGCACTAACTCCGTCCACTCAACGGGCAAGCCTGAGTTGGACTGGGGAGAAGTGCTTGGAGAGCGGCACTGGCAACGAAGAGCAGGGTAAGTGCAGAGATAAGAGTATATTATGCAGGAGTTGCCACACGGAGCTAAAAGTAAATTATGCAGGAGTTGCCACACACATTCTAAATGTTAAAAGCGAATCAGAAAGCAAGCGCGAGCGAGCAGTCACCTTCAGCAGCACAGAGGGATCAGTTAAGCATTAGCATGTCCACTGCGCGTCTTTCCCGGCTACTCCTTAAGAGGAGCAAACGACTGGAGCGGCATCTTCACTTCCGGTCCCAGCCGGAAGTGTACCAGGCCGTATCCGTCAGCACTAACTCCCTCCATTCAATGGGCAAGCCCGAGTTGGACCGGGGAGAAGTGCTTGGAGAGCAGCACTGGCAACGAAGAGCAGGGTAAGTGCAGAGATAAAAGTATAGTATGCAGGAGTTGCCACACGGAGCTAAAAGTAAATTATGCAGGAGTTGCCACACACAATCTAAATGTTAAAAGCGAATCAGAAAGCAAGCGCGAGCGAAAAGTCACCTTCAGCAGCACAGAGGGATCTGTTAAGCATTAGCGCTTGCACTGCATGTCTTGCCCGGCAGCTCCTTAAGAGGAGCCAACGACTGGAGCGTCACCCTCATTTCCGGTCCCAGCCGGAAGTGTACCAGGCCATATCCGTCAGCACTAACTCCCTCCACTCAACAGGCAAGCACGAGTTGGACCGGTGAGAAGTGCTTGGAGAGCGGCACTGGCAACGAAGAGCAGGGTAAGTGCAGAGATAAAAGTATATTATGCAGGAGTTGCCACACGGAGCTAAAAGTAAATTATGCAGGAGTTGCCACACACAATCTAGTTGAATGACTGATGGCCACACGTCAGCAAGAACAATTGGGAACTACACTGGGAGACTTCTTATCAGGGGCGGGTTTACGAGAACTTTGGCGGGCACTCAACCTCACGGCACGTCAATACACTTTTCATTCAGGGGCACACAGCAGTCTATCACTTATCGACTACATTTTCACTTTGGCCCATCAGCAACCCTGCTTTTGCGATGCTCATCATCCGGCCCGGGGCATCTCGGACCACACCCCGGAGTATGTGGATTATGAACTTGGCATGCCGGGCCATGTGCGCATAGGAGGAATAAATCCCTGGTATCTTTAAGTGTCCCTTATTAGAACAAACTTCCAAGAGGCTACAGTCTACTATATCCTAGAAAATGAAGGGATGGTGGACTCAGCCTGTACACTCTGGGAGGCATTCAAAACAGTAATTAGCGGTCAGGGCATTTCTCTAGTAGCAGGACATAAAAAAGAGAAAAGGACGCCGTTAGATGCACCGGAACGAGAACTCCAGGATTTGGAGACTCTTTTGGTCTCAAAGGATTGCGAGTCGGTAGGACACCGCCTGGCACTCAAGCGGTCTGAGCTTAATGAGGTGGCCGAAGAGGTGGCATCGGACTGATACCGTGCAACACAGTATAACCTCTATGAGGTAGGGGATAGAGCAGGCAAACTTCTCGCATGTTTAGATAAGCAGACAACAGCATCAACATGGGTGTTTGAAGTTAAAGGGAGTGATGGTTCCAAAGTCCGAGAGGGACAAAGTATACCAGATGCATTATCTGACTATTGCTCATGGCTCTACACTCCAACTTTCACTGCCTCAATTAAGGAGGCACAGAACCTGCTGTCAATTCTTTAGGTACCTGGCTTTGAGCCGCAGACAGAGGTCTTCTCAAACAGAAGCTGAAAGAGGCTCAGATCGTTCAGGCCATCAGGGCTCTAAGGCCCGGGAAGGCAGCAGAGCCGAATAGACTGTATAAACTGTATAAACTCACAGAAACAAAACTAGCACCCCTCCTCCTGCAGATGTTTCGCGAGGGCTGTGTGATAGTAGTTCTTCCAAGAGACCAAAGAATAGCCGGTATATAGTGGTGATCCACAAGGAGGGCAAACCTCCAGATAAGTGTGCCTCATATAGGCCAATCTCCCTACTGAACGCATAAATAAAAATATTGGTGAAACTGCTCGCGACCCGGCTGACCCAAGTTATAGTCATTAGTTCACCCGGATCAGTAGGGCTTTATGCCAGGGCGGAACACAGCGCTCAATCTTAGGAGACTACATGGGCCCTGTGCAGGGGGGCTGGCATCCATGAAGATGCAGCAGTGGTGTCCCTGGACCCCCCGATGGCATTCAACATGGTTTAATGGCCATTCTTGTATGCAGTGTTGGAAAGACAGGTCTTCGGGCAACGATTTATAGTATGGATTAGACTCCTATATTCTGATACGCTGGCCCAAGTGTCAGTAAACTGGGGCGTTTCAATGTTTTTTCCGTTACATAGAGGGAAGAGATAGGGTTGTCTTCTTTCCCCGCTCCTTTTTGCACCAGTACTGGAACCCTTGACAGTATGAATACGCGGTGATCCTTTGATCTGAGCATTCCACTGGTCCATGGAGGGGGAGGACCGAATCTCCCTCTATGCCAAAGATATCCTATTCTATATTGCGAGCCCCAGCACAACACTTTGTAGAATACTACATATTTTTGATCTGTTCGGCAAGTATTCGGGGTATACCATCAATTAGGAGAAGTCAGTGATTTATTTGCTTGCAGACGACCCTCCGCTACTCCCTAGAGACTGTGCGATACAGATAGACACAGAGGGGTTCCGATATCTCGGACTCTATGTCAAAAGGGACCCTAAGATTTTTTATGAACGGAATTTAGAATCCCCTGCGTCTGTGGAGGTATGTCCTGCACTGGCATTCTCTGCTTATATCCCTCCTGGAAAGAGCATCACTTTTTAAAATGATGGCCCTGCCCAGCTTCCTTTATGTGCTCCACAATACTCCATATGTGGTGCCTTCAAAGAACTTTCAGTTAGGGGGATTTGTTTCTCCATTATGCCCTTGGTGTTGCGAACAAGAGGGGACCTTCTTCCACATGAAATGGGGGTGTCTTATCCTTCAGGATTACTGGGAGGTGGCGCTGACCTGTATCAAAAAGGGTATAATATAGAGGCGACTAAATCACCAAAGTGGTGTCTCCTGAACATAATGGGAAGAGTCAGATCTAACCAGTAAAGAACGTCTTTGGGTGACATTGGGGTTCATGGTCGACAAGCACAATATTGTTAAGCTGTGGAGGGTTGTGATGGCCCAACCCTGAATGAATGGAGGGAAGATATGGACTGGTGCATGCTTGCAGAGAGGGCAGTTTATCAGAGTAGAGGCTGCCCACACAAATGGACCAAAATCTAGGGGAAGTGAAACGAGTATAAGGTAACGATATGCATGCGTGTTGACTGGAGTGGACAGGGACGGATGTCTGAAGATATCTAATGAGTGAGACGGGAATGCCGGGATGAGGGGAAAAAGAATATGTTTTGTACCATTCTATCAATTGATTTTATCACTCATTGTACTGCCTCTTCAGACGACTCCTACACTCAATGGAGCTGCCCCTCCCAGTGCCTTGAGACCCTCAGGGTGAGTAGCTGCGCTTTAACAACCCTGATTGATTAATTGATTGTCGGACGCTACTTTGATACATCATTTTGTGAACATGAATGTCATTGTAACGCAATGTTTATTTTTTCAATAAAAAGATTTATTAAAAAAACGATAGTGGTTCAGATTTCTTCTTTAAACATCTTGTTGCGATGAGTGTGTGTGGTGGTAAGCACCAGGTGAACGCATGGATTATTTAGAGAATACCAAAGAGTGGGTTTCTCTCCAGCAGTGCGTGTGAAGCCCAGGTGCAGATTCAGTGGCCAGGTGGGTATCTTGCAGGAAGCAAATGTTAATTTTGTGCTGCATAAGATATGCGTGGACTAATCGAGACTACCTACAGTTGTTTAAGCCACGCATGTTCCATGTTAGATAAGATATGGAGGCCATGTTATCTGTCTTGGTCTGGGTGTAACGCAGAGCAAATCTGCCTATTGTAGTGTGTATAGAGTTTACAGTTGCTGTGTTCATGACGGAGAGGACATAAAACAGACAGAGCAACATAGTATGACTGTGTATTGTCAGTGTCGTCGGTTATCTAGACTCCCACCTCCCCTGCAAAAGAAACAAAACATTAAACACAAAAAACCCTCCCATCGGAGCATCCCAACCAACAATGAGATGAGCATTTGGAGTCCTTTGTCCTCCTTCCCACCCACATCAAATCCCGAAACAGATGATGACATAATACCCACCCTACAATAAAAATAAAATAGCAAACTATTAACAAAAGGAACTATCTGGGAACTATCCCTCGGGGATGTGAACACACCAGACAGACTACCCTGCCCATCAAGGCTGGGTAGCCGAGATATGTGACAGAGGGTACACACCATTTAACTTGCCAGCATGCATGTGTGCGCTGTGGCCTGGGGTGCAGAGATAAGATTTTTCAGTCAATAATTGAAATGGATGGGCCAAATGAGAAACATACCTCTGGGATGGGGGCCAAATGAGAAACATACCTCTGGGGTGGGCCCCAACCCAGGGTGAGCCCCTGCCTAGGGTAAGCCCCCACCCACAGCGAAATACAGCTACATACTGGTAAGGTTCATGGTGCCCTCTGTCATTGTCAATCATCTGGGTGCCCTCTGGCAAGCTCGGCGTGGTCTGGTGTGAACGCCATTCCCCGGTGGTTTGTTTGGCAAATTTCAGGGCAGCCTTGGGCTCTGTGAAGTAATGCACATTGCCCTTATGTGAAATATGCAGCCTACCCGGGTACAGGAGATCATGTGCCCATCAGGGACAGGACCCGCAAGCTCACCCGCAGCCCTCTTGGTCCTCCGGCCACAGCAGGCATTCACTCAGTGAGTTTGGGGGGGAGGAAGTGGCAGCCGAAACATGGAGACCTGCAATCAGAGAGTGATAGCGGCGGCCGCACAATGCTCCTTACTTCCCCCAAGGCGGTCCAGCTGTGTCAACCAGGAGTGCCGGTAGTCTCTGGCTTCATCACGGCTCTGCGCATCAGGCCCGAGCTGCTTTTGGTGCAGGACCCAATTTTCAGCGGCGTCGGCAGGGGGCACCGGCTGTCACAGACAATGTCACAGCCCGTCTCCGCTGGGCCAAGCGACACCGATATAGTATCCAATCTGCTGAATTTTGGGCCCAGCAACACAGAGCGGCCCGCTCGCACGCCAGAGACGCACGATCCTGGTGGCCTGGCAGAGGGGTAAATTGTCCTACATGCCTTGCAGTATCAGGCCACCTGCCCACAGCAGGTATGGTAGGCCGCAGCGGGTTCCTTTGCACCGGTGGTGTTCTGGGGTGCACAAGGGAGCGTCCTGCTGCCACAGGCTTCAGACCTTCTTGTTCAGTGTCACTGCTCTCCCCACGTAGCTCCACCATTGAAGGACTGCCCTTAAGCCCGAGCTCCGTGCCAGGCAGGTGTTTGAGGCCTTTTTCACCCGCAGGCTCCTGCCTGTGCCTCATCCCTGGTGGTTTAGTAGAAGAGCATTCTGCTCTGTTTTCTGTATCCGGTTTTTCTCTTTTTGCTCTTTCTGTTTGCCCTTTATCTTTTGCTCTTCTGTGTTGTCCTTTCTCTTTTGCTCTTTCTGTTTAGCTTTTCTCTCTCTTTGCTTCTGTTTTTCTCCTTTCTTGCACTCCCCGCCGCTGCTGCACCCGCGGCCCCTACCCCCCAGCAGGTTGCTCCTGCTCCCCCCTCCCAGCTGACCGTCCTCCCCTGACCCGTACTTAATGCGGCCGCTGCGTGACAGGAAGAGCAAGACCACTGACCTTCCTTGTCAGTGTCACTGCTCTCCCCCACGCAGCTCCACCATTGAGGTAGGCTGCGGCGGCGGCGTAGTGTTCTGGGGTGCGCAAGGGAGCCTCTAGCTCCCACAGTATTCAGATCTTCCTGGTCAGTGTCACTGCTCTCCCCCCATGCAGCTCCACCGTTAAGGGACTGCACTTGAGTCTGAGCTCTGTCCTAGGTAGGTGTTCAAGGCCCTCCTCCACCCGCAGGCTCCTGGCTGCACCTCATCCCTGGTGGTCTAGTGGAAGAGCATTTTGCTCTTCTGCAATTCCGTTGTGTTTTCTGTGCCCTTTTTTTCTCTTTTTGCTCTTTATGTTTGCCCTTTCTCTTTTGCTCTTTCAGTTTAGCTTTTCTCTCTCTGACCGCCCTCCCCGACCCCTACTTAATAGTGGCCACACACCGGGTATTCCCCTGGCATGCCGGAGGTGCACCAAAGGCAAGTCCATCTGAGAGCCGACCATGACCAGTGCTAGGGACCCTGGCCCACCGGCCCCCCACTGGTACGGCCACAGCACCCTCCACGTTCTTAACCCTGGATTCAGCAACAACTGCCAGCTGTTGACGCCGAGCAACACCCAAGGCCTGATCTCCTGCCACCACTGCCGCACCTTCACCCACCTATGGACCTGGCAGATGTACCCAGCCCACTGAACGCTGGCAGACACCAACCACTGACTTGCTTCCTCCTCAACGTGTGATCCCTGCACAGACATGCCTTCGAAATCTGGGACCTCCGCAAAACTCAGACGCCCAACGTCGCTTTCCTCACAGAGACCTGGACCAACACCAGCTCTGCACCGACATCGCAACCGCCATCCCAGACAGATACAAGATCCTGAGGAAAGACCATCCCACCTGCCCAGGAGGAGGCATCGCCATCATCCACAAAAACTCCCTCTGCATAACAATCACCGACCTGCATGAAGCCTCGCCCACATTGGAACATCTCCGTTACCACATCCAGACCAACACCAAAATGATGCGCTGCAGAACCCTCGTCTACTGAGCGCTCAGCCCCCATGCTCCATTCACCAACATCATCACCGACCCATCACACTCCACGCCCTCACCTCCACAGACTACATACTGCTCAGAGACCTTAACTTCCAACTGAACAACCACGACGACCCCAACACCACCGCCCTCCTAGAGAACCTCACCAACATAGAACTGAAGCTACTTGTTCCTGCACCCACCCATACAGCAGGACACCCACTCAATTCCATCTTCAAAGGATGAAACAGCATCTTCTTCAGCCACACCACGGAACTGCTCTGGACTAGCCACTACTGCATCCATTTCTCCTTTAGAAATCCCACTGCACACAAGCACGCGTGATGCCACCCACACAAAAGCTGGAACAAAGTCACAGGAGAACACCTCACATCTGCCCTCACCGGCACTCCACCCCCAACCACACCAGCTACCAAAACGGCAGCAAGCACCCTCCACCAATAGATCACCAACTGCGTTGACACACTCACCCCCATCGGGAAGGCTACAGGACGATACAACAAGAAAGCAATGTAGTTCAGCAGGCACTCCAAGAATCCAAGCGCTCCTGCTAACGACTTGAAAAGACTTGGGGAAACAGCAAAACACCAGAAACACACACCACCTACAGTGCAGCCACCACAACTCATCAAAGCCACAAAGCAGAACTTCCTCCAAGACTCCTGCACTTTACTGCTACTTGTGCTGTAACTGGTCGACTCTAAAGATGTCTGTATATTGCTTTGCTCCCCTGTAAAGCGCTCTGATACCCTAACGGGTCAAGTTCGCGCTCTATAAAACACATAAATAAATAAATAAATAAATAAGACAGAATACTCTCCGAAGCCCACAACTCCAAGGAACTCTTCTCCATCGTACAAGATTTGCCAAACAAGACAGCGAAACAACAGACGCACCACCCTCCCAAGATACCTGCAACAAGATCAGCTCCTACTTTCACCTCAAGATCAAGACACTCTACAACAAATTTGATGTCCAAGACCTCTGCACCGCCTCAACTCCCACCCTAGCGATGCCACACAATAGACCCTACTCACCTGGACCCTGCTCACGACAGATGACACCTTAAAGACCATGAAGATCATCCACTCAAGAGCACCCTCAGACCCTTGTCCGCCCCACATCTTCCACAGGGCCTCCACATCCATTGCACCCAAGCTACGCAGAACGATCAACTGCTCCCTCGAGACTGCCACATTCCAAATGACTGAAAGCACGCCGAAGTCAATCCCCTCCTCAAGAAACCCTCCACACACACGACGGACCTCTCGAACTTCAGTCCCGTTTTGCTGCTTTCATTCGCAGCCAAAGTCATCGAAAAGGCCGTCAACTCCCAGCTAGCATATTTCATCGAAACCAACAACATGCTAGACATCTCCCAATCCAGATTACACAACAACCACAGCACCAAGACCGCCCTCCTTGCCGCCACTGATGACATCCGCACCCTCCTCGACCAGGGCCAAACGTCAGCCCTCATCCTCCTGGACCTATCAGCAGCCTTTAACACTGTCTCCCACCACACACTAGCCATAAGACTCCATGACGTCTGGATCCGAGGAAAGGCCCTAGACTGGATACAATCATTCATTACAGGTAAAACACAGAGAGTCAGACTCTCGCCCTACCTCTCAGAACCAATAGAAACCAGATGCATATTATCCAAGAATCCTCCCCCAGCCCAACCCTCTTCAACATCTACATGGCACCCCTCGCTACCATTGTCAGAAATCACGGGCTCAGCATCGCCTCTTACACCGATGACACCCAGCTCATCCTCTTCCTCACCAAAGAACCCAACATTACCAGACACAACTTCCAAGAAGGGATGAAGGAACTTTTAAGGAACTTTCATCATCTTGCAGAATATTTCTCCAAGGGCTTGAACTTGTGCTTGCCTCCTGCTGAAGTCTCAGGGCTACAAGACTTCACCACCAGCTCCCCTCTGAATTTCCTGAATGGGAATTCTGTCTGCAGAAGCCGGCGTGTTGCTAGGAGCGCGACTCAATGAGAAGAAGCGTCTCGCTGTCGCAGCTGTGCCGTCGCATCGCCGGAGAAGTGTGTCGCCGCCGCAGAGGGCACCGCCACATCACCAGAGAAGCATGTCTTCGCCGCAGTTGCTTGCCGTCGCATCACCGGAGAAGAGTGTCGCCACCGCAAGGAGCGCCGTCACATCACCGGAGAAGCGTGTCGCAGGGCCTGTTGCGGCTCAGATTTTGTCGAGTCGCCACACGTCCGTCGGGAGTGCATGCATCATCTTCACATCGTCGCATCAAGGGTGCCATCTTATCGCATCACACTGGATTGTCGCATCACATCGAAGTGCCATCTTGCCGCATTGTAACCTGAACGCAGTACGAGAATCAACGCATCACCTCCTCTCCGGTAAGGAACAAGACGCATTCCCTACTCTGCGCAAGCATTGAAGAGCGACGCATCGCCTCCCCCGAAGCAAGGAACCGACGCATCACCCTTCCTGCGAACCTTTTGTTTGTTTTGCGTTACACATCCATGGTACTTTTGTGAGAAACGTGTCGCATTTATCATTAACTTGAACTAAGTTACTTATACCATCTTTAAGTCTATTTTGAGTACAGTATTGTGGATTTTTGTTGTTTGTGCTCTGGTGCTAAGTCCATATAAAGAATACTTATTTTTTATACAACATGTGTGGTGTCCATTTGTAGTGTTGTTACTGTATGTGTTCACAAATGCCTTACACACTGCCTCTGAGATAAGCCTACAATATCAGACCACAGGAGGTAGCCCGTAAACCACAGCGAGACTGGGGCAGTACATTATATCAAACGACAATGTCTCAATGTGGTTTTCATTTGAGGAACAAATATAGTAAGGAAAATTAAATTGCTAAGGATTAAATCAGCATAGGGAGAAACACAGGGAGACGTATACATGTAGGGTATTATTGATTTAGAGTCACTTAAAACATGTTAGACATATTGAACAGCATATGTACAATCACATGGATAGAAAAGCACTGCGTTAGATTAATGAAATGTAACCGATAGGATACTGTGCACAAGTGCTCGTGAAAATTGTGACGAAGCAAGTGGCACGTGAAGTGGTATATACAGCGGTGGTGTAGGTTGCAACGAGGAACAAAGTGGTACAACAAGTATTTACATATTTAAGACATCCAGGCAGTCAATGATAAACAAATTACTAAAGACAATGAATAGGATGTCCGTAACGTGGGGGCGCCAGAAATTACGCTGTTGAAGTCGACGGCGTTTCGGCCTGCTGAAGTCTGGGCCATCATCAGGACTGGTTACATACAAATTAAAGGCAGTGCTAAGGATGAGAGGAAACGTATCTCAAGATGATGTGGACCATGGGGAGACAGAAGAGAAGTCAAGTAAAAGGGAAGAAAAAGCTTTAATCTGGGTTTGCGCGCGGTGGCAGTGAAGGAAGACAGCGACTAGCAAAAAGCAATTTAGCGCCTTAATCACAGGACGAAGCCGGGTGTTAATGGGGGGAAATGACTATGGCAGTGTGATCAAGGGGGGTCGTGAAGATGTATGGACTGAAAACCGTTCACAGGGCCAGGAGAGGAAAAGTGTGGCGGGTGTGAATACCCGAGAAGTGTAGGTTGCGGGGTGAGAACGGCGCGTGGGCGGGAGGGTGAGGCAAGGAAGCACGGGTAGGGGAGCGGATCGCGGGAGAATATGAGGTGGTGTGACACGCTGGGGTGTAGATGAGTAAAGCGGGCTAAGTGAAGAGGACAAGGCACAGGAGGGCGGGCAGTGCGGACCGTGGTGGATGAAAAAGTGGGGGGAAGAGAAGGGGGGTGGGAAGAAAGGGGCAAAAAAGGCTAGTAGCTAAACTTACTGCAGTGAAAAATCGACAGCGGAGACAGATCCGGGGGATCCGGGATCGCAAAGTAGGAGCGGCAACGGAAAGTATCCGGGGGCCGTGAGGACAACCAAATGTGTCAAGCGGGGTCCGGAAGCCCATGAATGGGTAATCTAGAGGGGGAAAGGGGGAAGTCAGGAGAAATCAACGGATAAGGGGTGGGGAGGTTGCGAGAAGCGGAGAGCGGCTACTTACGATTAAGTAGGATGCAAGTGTAACCCACGGCACGAAGGGTCAGGACGTGCAAGGTGCCAGTGTTAGTCCGGCGGGTGCTACAAATGCAGGCCAGGGGGCGTAAACAAAGTTGGGTAGTGGTGAGGGAGAATTACTGCAGTCAGGCGGGGTCCGGAAGCCAGCAAATGGGTTATCTGGAGGGGAAAGGGAGAAAGAAGGTGAGGTCCGCAGACCGGGGTTTATTGGGGAGGTAGCGACCTGTGGAGAGAAGGTACTTACGATTGACTGGGATGCAGGAGTGAATCACCAGACGAAGGATCAGAGCGTCCAAGGTGCCGGCGTTAGACCGGCGGGAGCTGCAAACTACGTGCCAGTGGGCGTGTACATAGCGCGAGGAATGTCACGTGGGGGGAGGGGGCAAAACGACTAGAGCGCGTGAGACGAAACCGCCGAGAAAGTGGCGGGGGAAAAGAGAGAAAAGACTAAAGCGATTGGTGCAGTGTAAGAGTGGGAAAAACGAAATGAAGGATGGGTACAGTGTCAAATAAAAGAACAAGATATCAAGTATAAGCAATCAAACATTTGAAGATATAATTACAGTTGATGAAAAAGCATATCTTAAGGCATGTACATTTGGTCCTTGACAGAATAAAGGACTAAAAAATGGCAAACATTGATTGTGAAAATAACAATTGGAGGGAAGAGAGGCTAGGGCAAGTGGTGCAATTAAGGTACACCTGGGGTCGGGAAGGAGGGGGGGAAAGGGGGAAGGAGGAAAGGTATTGGTTGGGTGTAGGTGATGCGCTATAGAGGGAACATCACGGTATAGTTACAGTCTTTGGTAAGGCAGGTGGACAGTTGTGACGGAATCGACAGGAATTATGATAGTGTGGAATTCCATTCCTCAAGAGTGTTCAAGCCCTGTTCAATGGTGTTGCAACGAGCTATCCAACGGCATTCACACCTATTCGGAAGTCTTATGGGTTTTGAAGGTTGATCAATCACCATCCAGGTGAAATCAGATTCATTGTGTTTTTTTTCCTTTGAAATGTGAGACTAAGGGTGCTGTTAGAACCCCACATCTGATATGGCTCCGATGTTGTAGGATGCAGTCTTTGACCATTTGGGTAGTTTGTCCTATGTACAGCATGTTGCAAGGGCATTTTATAGAGTAAATGACATTCTGGGATCTGCAATTGGTGAAAGAATGTAGATCACATTTTTGTCCGTTGTGTTCAAAGGTTTTGGTGTTAGTAGTAGTGGAACAAGCTAAACACCTCTGGCATTTGTAATGTCCCAACAAAGGTGGGAGCTTCCATGAGCTCCGGACAGTTTCTTCCCTGGTGGTTGTTTGTGGCCAAGTGATGGCATGTACCAGGTGGTCAGATATGTTTTTTCCCCTGTGATAGGAAAATAGAGGAGGTTAGTTGAAGATGGCCAGGGGAGCCAGATTGTTCCAGTGAGATTTGATGATTTTGGACAGCTTGTTACTGGAGGGAGAGAAAGTAGAGACAAAAGGGAACCGAGTATTAGGCCTCTTTTCTTTGGGGGTGAGCAAAGTCTCACGGTGATTATACCAAGCTCGTTTCCTTGCCCTAGTGACCAATTTCTTGGGATACCTCGGGAGATGAGTTTGGTGGTTAATATTGCAGCCTCCCTGAAAAAGTCCCTTTGCCATTTACAGTTGCGCCGAATCCGTAAGAATTGGCCAAACGGAAGTCCATCACGAAGGCCTCGTGGATGGTAGCTGGAATAGAGAAGTAAAGTATTACGTTCCGTCGGTTTTCTGTAGAGGGTAGTTCCAATTTTTTGGTCTTCAACTTGTAGTGTAGTCTACAAATGGAAGGTTCTCTTCTTTGGGGTCAATGGTAAATTTCAAATGTTGTTGGCAGATGTGTAACAAATCCACAAATCGTAGTAAAGTGACTTTGTCACCTGTCCAAATGAGCAAGATGTCGTCTATGTATCGACGCCAAAATGTGATGTTATTCCTAAATGGATTGAGGTTGGTAAGGAATAACGTGCTTTCCAGATGGTGAACATAAAGAATCGCAAAATTTGGGGCAAAGCACGCACCATTAGAGACTCCTTTAATCTGTAAATTATAGGTATCTTTATTCAGAAAATAATTGTTCTCTAAGGCAATCTCTAGAAGGGACATCACAAAGTCGGTGGGTATCCTCGTGAGGAGTGGTCGGGTATTCCTCTTATGACTTCCAGACCTTCCCTCTGGGGTATATTGGTGTAGAGGGTCTCAATGTCCATACCGACCATCAAATCCATGCCTGGTGTGAAAGGAGTATCTTCAATGAGATTAATCAAATCCATGCTGTCCCAGACAAAAGTATCAGTCAGAGGGACAAACTCTTTAATGATGTTGTCGATGTATTTGCAGATGGGTTCCAGGACGGAACCACAGCCCGACACAATAGGTCTACCAGGCGGGTTCTGTTGGTTTTTGTGTATCTTGGGCAAGACGTAGAGTACAGGGGTCCGAGGGTTGCTGTTGTTAAGAAATATGGCCTCTTTGATTGATATGATATTGTCCAATATGGCCTGGTTGGTGAGGTGTCGTATTTTGGATCTTATTTCAGGTAGTGGGTCAGATACAAGGGCACGGTAGTGTTCTGCATTGTTAAGTTGTCGTAGTATTTCCATATCATACTTCGTTTGATCTTGTATGACAATACCTCCACCTTTGTCGGCAAGCTTGATGATTATGTCCTTGTTCTTGCTCAGATGTTGAAGAGCCTGTTTTTCAGATAAAGATAGGTTGTAAGGGACATATTCATGTTATTGTTGAATGCCTTTCATTTCAAGTAAAACTCTTCTCTCGAAGGTGAGTACTTCGGAGGGCATAAGCATTGAGGGAGGATTGAAGGTTGAAGGTAATTGGAAAGGTGAGCGGATACTTTGTTCACGTGAGGGTCTCTCCGAAAAGAATTGTCTAAGTCTAATCCTTCTGAAGAATTGTAGTAAGTTCTCCTGAATTTCAAAGAAATTGCTTCTGTCTGTGGGGATGAAGAATAATCCCTTACTAAGAAGACTGGTCTCGTAGGAGGTGAGGTCATGTTGTGATAGGTTGAAAATGGGGAGCATAGTTGGAGGGTTTATGTTGTTGGCTGGACTTAGTTCGGGCCCCATTGGTAAAATTTCCATCTGGTTTGACGTTCTCCGGAGTATTGGTATTGGGAATTGCCTCTCGAGCGGCCCCGGCCTCTTCCTCGGTTTGTCTCTAAAAAAACAGCTGGTAGTAAAGGTTGGGGTCTGGGCGGTTTGATTCTTTGGGGTCTTGAGGTACTTGGTCCTTCTCCTGGACTGGATTCCTCGGCTGAAGTATTGGAAGAGTCGGAAAATGATACTTGTAGATGGTTACGAAATCTTCCTCAGTTCCTTTGTTGTCTAGGAGGTTGGTATGGTGTATCGTAGAAATTGTCCTTCAAATATGGGTAGGTGTGCTCATTGTCGTAGTTGCGAATGCCCCTTTGGATTTTGTTTATTTTCTTGTTTTGTTCAAAGGTGTCAAAAGTAGAGATGGTCGTACTTATTTTGTCCAGGAGGGTTTTTGCGTCCGTGACGGTACTATCTTCTAAGATGAGTTTCTCCAATTCGGCGATTTCGGCCAGCTCCTTACGGCTGTGTTCCAAGGCTGTGTCGATTCCGAGGACCATCCAGTGTCTGGAGTAAGTAGTCGCCAGGTGACTGAATCCGGATCTGAATTTGGTGTCTTGTGTGAAAATGGCAGGTACGATGCGGATTTGTAGTCCTAACAGAATGACATGTAAATCGGTACAGATCTGTTTCTTCTTTAGTCTCTCAAGTCTGTCTGAGATAAGCCTGTCTGCTCATGCCAAGCTACCAAGGGGGTGAGCAGGGGTTATCCAGGAGTTTAATCCCCTTTCCATGACTAGAAGGAGGGTCCCTATTTGGACAAAGGTGTATACCATTGCCAATCAGAGACCCCAGTTCTAACAATCATATTTACCTTAATGCGAAGACCATGGACTTAGAAATAAAATATAAAACAAAGTATAATTTTCTTAAATTGGTCTAGATCGCCTTCTTGAGTCGAGTGTCAATTACTGATCACTGTTGTCCACTAAATGTCTTACACTCCTCAGTGTTAGGCCTAAGGCTGGTCGCACACACTACCACAAATAGAGCACTTTGGGTTTTATATTGAGCCTTATACCTTTGGGGAACCTCTGGACTCTGTGCACATTATTACTACCTAGTGGCAATATCATATACAGAGGCAGCTTCCTACAAGTTTGAAAAAACATTTTGACAGTGGGATCAGGATATTCGCAAAACAAATAGAAGTGAAGAAGTATCACCATTTTCAGGATAGCGAATATGCCAGCGATGAATAGTGGCAGCCTGACCCAAAAATATATCTGGGGCAAAAGTCGCTCCATGGCCGGGCCGTAATTAAGGCAGACTATTGTCTCTCTAGACCACAACACCAAGGTATTTCACTGAGTCTATCATTTATTGGATGAGGAACTCTATGTTTGCTTGCAAGGTGGACTCCATTAGAGCGAATAGTTTGGACTTAATGAATTCATGGTCAATCCAAAGAATCCACAAAATCTAATAATTTCATGGACTATGGGGGTGATATTTCTGTCTGATTTTTGTCAAAAAGCTGTACATCGTCCTCATACATGGACAGTATCTCCAAACTCTTCTCGAGTTAGTACAGTATTGTTGGCCTATGGTCATAGCAGGGGATTGTAAAACACGCTTCAAAAGTTTCGAGCTGTTATCATCCTTGTAAATAGCAGAAGATGAGGCGATTGAGAATCCAAGAGCAAGGATAACTCGCAGACTTGACCTGGAGGGTAGACTCCTGGCTATAGAAAAGGAAAGAGCAGAAATGGGTCTAACGCCCATAAATATTGGCAGCTATATAATACATAAGGACAGAGAGACTTCTTATGATCCTAAAATCCCCAAAGGGATTGTCCCCAAATTTAGGGATGGTGATGGCATCACAAAATGGTTCACAGACACCGAGGAGTACTGGATTGGGAACTGTTCACTGGTAACTGAAGGGACAGACTCCTGACCCTTACTGGAGCAGATGTAGAGTCCTTGACCTCATGAAGGGTACCCTGATTGAGGGCTTTGGACTTAATGATGAGGAGTATAGAATTATATTCAGCGGGGCTCACAAAACCTCGAGTAAGTCCTGGGTTGACTTCATAGACTACTCAGTGAAAACACTAGATGGCAGGTTAACTGGAAGTGAAGTGTATGACTATGATGGGCTTTATAATCTGTTTATGAAAAAACACATTTTAAATAATTGCATTAATGAAAAGTTACATCAGTATATGGTAGACCGAGATCCAATTTCTTCCCAAGAATTGAGAAAGAAGGCAGACGACTAGGTCAAGGCTAGGGTGACCAAGACTATCACGGAGGGTGACCAAAAGAAAGGGGTTGCACAACCTCCTCAGGAGAAAGTGAGTGAACATCCTAAAGATAAAAGTAAGGAGTCCATGTAGCCCCCCCAGAAACCTATCTAGGAGGGTGGACCTAAAGACACATCATAGACCAAAATTGGGTACCAAGTTAAGAGTTGGGATCCCAATAGGGCATGGTGTCACAGCTGTCAAAAGACAAAACACCCCACCAAGGACCCTTGCTGTCCTTAAAACAAAGCCCCCGGTGTAGCTCCAGGTATTACCAGTGTAGCCTATGGTGGTAATTCTCCAGATGAGGAGGTCTGTAGGAAAGTAGGTTCTGCTTTCATGGTTACCCCCACTTTGTCCTTGGTGGCAGTATGACTAGTCTGACTGGGATCCTGCTAATTAGGACACCACTCACTGTGCTTTATCCCTAAATTGACCATGGTAAGTACATTTGTACATCCACAACTGGCGACTGGTGTACCCTTGTAAGTCCCTACTGTATGGCACTAAGGTACCCAGGGCATAGATACATCAAGGGACTCCCATGTGTTGAAACATGTATTGTGCGACCCATGGGAGCCCACTCAAACTGTGACTACAGCCCTGCCTTTGCAGCCTGTGTTGGTTGGTGCTTGATTGTAGTTATGAGGGTGCCCCTGCATGAACAGGACAACCCTACAATCCTTGAAGTCGATTCTTCAGGCTTTGCAAGTAAGGTCAGCCATTTTAATACATATAGTGGACATCAGTCACGAGATGTCTAACTAAATAGTGGCTACACCGAACCTGGTCATGTTTGGTATCAAACATGTTGGAATCATACCCCGACACTGATTCCTGTGTTTTATGTATGATCCCATATACTGGGGTGCTCCCTTGGGGTATCCCCCTGTACTGCTGGTAACAGCCTTTCAGGGTCTGACAGCAAGCTAAACTGCTGTCGAACACAGACACAATTCTGCTCTCCTGCTTCTGAGCCAAGCTTGAGCAGGGGAAGCTAGAGCAATAGGTTTCCTGTCACAGGGAAGCATGACCACCTACCAGACCGGACTTAGTGTATTTATGTGGGGTAGGGGTGCTTGCCAGCACCACCAGACTGCTTTGAAGGGCACATTTGGTGCCCTCCTTGCATACTCCAGTTTGAACCACTTCAGGGGAGCCCTTGGCTCCTGTTCTGGCTCAAAGCTGGACAAAGGACATGCGAGTATCCTCCCATCTGTCAAGCCCCTCCTCTGAGAAGGACCATTGAGTTGTTCCAACCCTTACCTTAGGGCACTTAAATACTTACCTGTGGGTGGGTCCTCAGATTCATCATGGGACAAGACTCAAGACTGAAATCATATCACTCTTCGAACGTCTGGACACTTGGACTTCGCTGGACTTCATCTAGAACCAAGACTACATCAAGGAAGAGTACTGCTGCTCCTGGTCTCGCTGTTCTGCAAGTCTTCTTTGTCATCTGTGTCTGTGCTTATTCCAGGATCTTCAATAGACCTGTGGGCATCAGAGGCACCCAAAGTAATCTCCCTTGGAGTGAAAGAGTCACGCACCGCAAGGAAGCTGACTGGTCTACTGCTCCTGGCAACTCATGGACTTTGAAAGGCTCAGCAACACAGGTGGTGGTTCTCTAACTCCCTCAAGGCCTGACCTGTCCTCTTTGCAATTTTGAGGCCAGTATCTTTTGTCAGAACTGCTGGGACCACACACCTGTGCACCATGTCAACTTTGCGTTGCCAAGACTTGTTGGCTCTGCGCTCCAGAGATCTGTGGACTACAAGAAGCTCCAGCCTCTAGCATCTCTTTCTGACAACTACAGTCCTCACCACATCCTTTGCACTGTGGGCCTTCCTCCTTGGTGAGCTGCTTAAGGTCCTATTGTGACTCCTGTGCCTTCAGCCTGGGGGCCTCTTGAGGGTCTTCTTCTGCTCCAAGGGGCTCCCCTGCTTCCTCGGGCCTGCTCTGACTTTTCTGCTTGTGGTGAGTTTGTTGGACCTTGTTGGTCCCAACGTTTCTCCTTTTACATTCTCTATACCAGTTGCAGCTGCCAAGGCTTGCAGGTGCTGCCACAGTACACTGATCCCCTAGTTCGCAACTTCTGATGTGGGGCAGCTCATGCATGGCTCCTGGTCTTCCTCAGCATCGCCTAGTCCTCACAGCTGCAGCGGCAAGGTCACTGTCAGCTCTTCTGAACTGTCCAATATCGGTGGGTATTGCTATTCCATACCTTCTGGTCACCTCCAAGTGGCATAGATTCTGTCCTCTCTGCTTACATGTTCCACACTTGGATTCCACCGACTTCTGCACAGTTTCTCCAGCAGCACTTTTTCTGAAGTCTTCCATTGTGATATACAGCAGTTTCTGATATCACTTCGCACCTATGCACTCGGCTTCCCTGGTGTTGGTATCATGGTTGCCAGGGTATCCACAGGTGGGGTGACTCTCCAACCTTCTGTCTTCCACAGTTTCTTCAGGGTCCACTGGGAAGGGTCCTTCTTATTAACTGCAACGCGACTTCCTGTTGACTTCTACTGGACACATGGCTGTGTTTCCACTCTCCAAACAGCCTCTGTGGGATTCCTGGGTACTTAACTTGGTGGTTCCTTGTGTCCCCAGCTCCTCTGAGTCTCCTGGTCCAAGTCCCCACTTTTTTTTTTAGAATATGGTTTGGTCTCCTACTGGAGACCACTGTATTTGGTGCTTACTTACCTATTTGCAATTGGAGTATTGTTGTGTATTTGTGTTGATATCTCTGAGTAGGAGACATACCAATGTGTTAGTGGGGGTTGTGTAAAAAATAGATATACTTTTATATATACACTGTGTGGTTCTTTTTCGGTTAACCTACACTACAGGATTAAACTGGTAAAGCAAGCTACTTAACACTCCTTAAAGATAAGCCTTAAAGCTGTTCTCCACATCTCCCACTTTGAGAGCTTTCAAAGGTTATCAAAGACCACTAAAATCCTCATAAAGGTTACCTGGATTAATCCAAGGTGCATCACTTAAATAAGTGTGCACCATATACTAAGCCAGTCCTACAAGGTCCTCCTAGCCTTTAACTGGAAAGTGGGCCCACAATGTGAGTTGGAGATTCCAAAGAGGAGTAGACACTTTCACCACCTACTCGTGAATGGAATCCGAGTCACTGCCCTGCGAGATACCTGTGCCAGTCACACTCCGGTAGATGACAGGTTGGTATTCTTCAAACAGAATGTTTCAGGCCAAGCAAAAAGAGTGAGGTCTATCCCAGGAGAGGTCACTGTTTGGCCTGTAACTATAGTGTCCCAATAAATAGCTGGGTCCCTTAGTTGGAGAAGGGTGGCAGTCAGTAAAGACCCGCTCCTTTATTGTCTCTTTGGGAAGGACCACTCAGAGGTTGGTCTGAGCCAAAGTGAGGCACTTGTCCAGTGCCAGGCCTCACCCAAGGAATCTGGAGGGGGCTGAACCTGCAACTAGTGTAGGTAAATCTCAAATGAAAAAGAAGGGAACGTGTAAGAAAGGTTGAGAACTGTTAGCCACAGTTCCAGTGGACCAAGGAGATTCTACACCAGTATGGGAGAACTCCAAAGTTGGCATTGGGGAAAACTGACCTGACCCATAAAATGCCCTGACTAGTCAGGCAACTGGCCATGCTGAGCTGGTAGCTCTTCAGCCGACAGAAAAGGGAGTGGAAGTAGGGTGTTCACAATCAGAAGTGGTGACCCCTCACTCTAAAACAGCAGATAGGCAACCTAAACCCAAGAATGCCTGTAAATTAGCTCCTTCGCTTGTCAGTGAAGAGCTAGAGGAGTTGTTCTGGGCACTGACAGCTGTCAGTGGCCTCTGCTGGGTATTTGCCTTTATGGCTGCACTGACCTTGGCAGGGTGGTCTGACCCCATGACCAAAAGCAAGATGGGCCCCCTGACCCTACTGGACATGGTGGGGTTGTTCAAGTTGTGGGTGACCCATATATGATTCAAGCCTTTTCCGAACTCAGGGCATACAGAATTAATCAGTTACTATTTAATGCCCCCATCTCGGCACTACCTAGTGAAATGCAACTGCAGGTTCAAGCTTTGCGCCATATTAGATATTTAGGTATGCTTATCTCTCACAAATACATGGATCTCTATCAACGTAATTATTTACCCACACTGGTGAGAGCTCAGTCGTTGCTATCCCAATGGCAGCTCTAGCCACTCACTATCATTGGTGTATTGCTTTAATTAAAATGATGATTCTGCTTCTTTTTCTTTTTTCCAATGATATTATAAAATTCTTCTTGGAGATAGATCAAAGGATGCGCCATTTTTCTGGTCAGGTCAAAAGCCTCGGACAAAGTTTGAAACTTTACAGCTATCAATGGAAGATGGTGGTTTAGCAACTTCACATTGTATGAAATATTTCCAAGCTGCATTTTTTAGATTGGTGTGGACGGGCAACAACTTCTCGAAAATCCACAAAGAATTTGTATCTCAATCTTATGTTAATAGAAGCAGACATCAAGCTTTTCCCCTTCTTTAAAATTCCCAAGCTTCAGAAATGCTATAGGTACACATTTCCCTTGGTGGTAGTCTCGATTTAATAAGATGAAGGAAGACTAACACTTTCCTCAATTTCATCTGGATATCCTATTGAAAGAGTGTGACTCGCTAGGTCTGCAGTTAGGTAGAGGATGACTTCCGAAGTGAGAGAAAGTAAGGTTGCACAGGCTCACGGACATGCTGGCAGAAGGGACCATGAGGCACTGGAGACAACTTAAGGAGGCTTATCCAGCAATCTCTGATATGCTGTTTTTATCATATTCCCAAATCAGCACTTTTGTTATAACAATCCCCAGTGGACCTTCTAACTTCAGAATTAAGTTTTGAATTTTATGTCTCGGGTCAAGTGGGAATTGGTAAATGGTGCAATACTTTGTTGAGTCTACTACATTCCAAGGTAGTACCAGATGCCCTTGTGAAAATTGCATCCACCACTAGCTGTGAGATCGAGCCCTCAACTTGGAATGCTTATAACCAATGGGCCCATAAAGCCACCAGGGGTGCTAATTTCAAGAGGATGGTGGTTTTTCAAAATGGCTACTATATTCTACACCAGCTAAACTCCAGAGGATGTTTCCAACCCTATCGGAACTATGTTTTAGATGTGAGGCGAATAAGGGGGATTGGCTCCATATAAGCTTTAAATGCCCAATATTATTTATGTTATGGAGTCTTTCAATGGATGGGGTCTAAGCTCCAAACCACATTAGCACCAGAGCCAAGGGGGGCCCTCTTTGGTATATGTAGCCTTGCAAGCCTGACGATTCATCAGAAGCAGCTTTATTTATTTCGACCCTAGTGGTCAAATCATTCATTCTTCAAAAACGGGAATGGAAAGAAGCTCCATCTTATGACAAATGTGTATCAAAAATGTAGCAGGAGAAAGCAAGGGAGGAGCTCTATGCCTTGAGTATTGGGGCAGTTTACAAATTTCAGATAAATATGGGAAGGGGAAGAGAAGATGGTGTAGTACCCATCGTTTATTGTCAGTAGGTGGGGGTTCAACACCGGTTTGATAATAACGATTGATTATAGTCTAATGAATGATATAAGGGGGATCTTTAGGGATCTCAATAGATTTTTGTTGACTGTTCTTTATGAACCTTTTCTTGGTAACTTGGTAACCATGTGATATTAGATAGGATATTTTGAAAATTTTATGAAATAAAATGTGAGAATAAGACATTGTATATTTTACTCCTGGGTTAATTAAATGAAATATTCCACAGCTGTTTACTTGAAAAGTGGGAAAAGATCCCTTTTTTTTCTTTTTTAAGTATTATCCACAGGTTTGGGGCAAGATGAGTTGCATCTATTTTTTTTTTTTGTGGGGGTTGAAACACTTTATCTTTTAAAAGATTTTTGATAGATTTTTTTACCCTTTTAGTCGAGGTAATGTATACACCATAAGATTGCAAGGTTATGATACATTTCATAAACAATATATATCTTGATAAAAACAAATAATCTGCCAGGCCCGAAGTGGCCTGGGTTTCCTCAGACAAAATAATAATTATTCTTCCATACAATTTGTCTCGTTTACATATAATCATTCCCCCTTTTTTTTCACAATTAGACTGATAAAGCCCAACACAAATTTATATTGATTACAGCTAAATAAATTTGACTGTAAAAACGATAGATCTACTCACGAGTCTTCACATATCTATTCTAAATTCTTTGGATCCAGTCTGATATTGGAGACCAGATTTAACAACCCATGGGTCTTTTCCTTCTCCCTTTAGTCATATAAATAATACAGGCATGTACCAGCGCCATAGCGATAAATACAGTAGCAGTTGTGGATCTCGATCTTATATTAACTTTCATATCTGACCCTACACCGATGATTACTAGTTCTCCAGTAATTATGATCGGGGATCTAAGTATTATATCTAAAAACTTCTCAATCTCTTGAAAAAACACCCCCAATCTAGGACAAGAAAAGAACATGTGAATCGAATCCGCAGCCAGTGATCCACACCTATTACACTTGTCCCCCATTGTTGCACCCCATCTAGCGATTTTACCAAGAGTGTAATATAAATCAAAATGGGCCATGTAGTGCTGACTACGTAATCTTCCAGTCATTAAAACCTGGTTAGCAAGATCAAGAGATTTAATAAAATATACATCCTCAACACCCAGTTTATTCTCCCATTTTGTTTTCCATATACCCAGGTAATCCGGGAATACTTCCACTAATTTTTGGTAATATTAACCCATTGGTTTTTTTTTTGTCATTTTTTCAATAAAGGGAATTTTAACAAACTGTTGTCCTATTCATGGCCCCATCCGAGCCAGAAAACTGCGGATTTGAAGATATTCAAAAAATTCTTGTTTACCTAAACCAAATTTCTCCTGTAGATCTGAAAATGCAAGAAGTTGGTCTTTTTCAAACAAATCCCCTAAGCACCATAATCCTTTTAAGCCCCATGTCAAAGTTACTTGATCCCGGAAGATTATGGGGAGCAACCCGGGAGCGGAGAAGGGGGTATAGGCGTTAAGATTTAAAACATGTATCTTACGTTTAATTTGTTTCCACACTGCATATGCAGCCTTAAGCATCTTAAATTTTGGTTTTTTTAAGTAACTGGGCTCAATTACCCTACCCAGGCAACAATTGGTCTCCTCTCCCAGCCCAAATTCATAAATAGATTGTCTATGAAAAAGGGGAATCTCAGCTTTATCCCAAACTACAAGGGGACCCATAAATTGCATCATAGCAGCCCAGTAATACATCATAAAATGTGGGGTACCACAGCCCCCGCAGTGTCTTGGTATAACCATCTTTTTATATGCCCTTCTCGGTCTTTGGCACCCCCAAAGAAATCTGGAACATATCCTCTCTAATTTAATAAAACACGTAGAAGAAAACTCTAGGGGGATTGTTCTAAACATATAAAGAAATTTCGGTAGGACAGACATTTTTAACACATTGCATCTCCCGTGGAGAGATAGGTGAAGATGATCTAGTCTTTCCAATTTTGCGTTCACCTTCTCCATCACTGGGGTAATATTCAACTCGGGAATCTTGTCCACTTCCGATGTAATTTTTAGTCCCAGATATGTAACTTCTGGAACGATTGATAGATTTAGCGGGGGATCTGTACCTGAGTAAAGAATCTGGGTTTTCTCTACATTTAATTTGTATCCGGAAAAACAACCAAACTGGACAGCCAATGACTTAATTGCAGGTAGCGCAGTAACAATATCACTGGTGAGTACGACTATATCGTCAGCATACGCCAATACTCTATACTCAATACTGTTAAAACTCACTGGTTTAATATCCATGTGCTGGTTTATTTTATTAAAAAATAAATCAATATATAATGCAAATAAAAGAGGGGAACACGGGCACCCTTGCCTTGTAACCCTACTAATACAAAATGATCCAGACTCTTCTCCAAAAATGCGTATAGTTGCTTCCGGACGTATATATAGGATCTTAATTGCTTGGATGAACTGAGGACAAAACCCTTTCCATCGCAAAACATCCCACATGTATTGCTAGGAGACCCTGTTGAACGCCTTCTCGGCGTCCAACAGGATCACCCCCAATGACGATTCGGTTGCCTGGGCCCAATCTAAGAGGTCTATTACTCATCTCACGTGATCGGCGGTGTCCTTGCTGGGAATAAATCCATGCTGGAAATTAGATACTAAAGGGGTAATAACCATTCCTAAGCAGTAAGCTAAGCGGCAAGCCAAAATTTTAGAAAAGATCTTACTGTCTGATTTTATCAATGAGATGGGCCTATATGATGATGGATACAACTCTGGTTTGTCCTTTTTTTTAAAAATAATAATAGTTTTTCGCCAAGAATCTGGTGCTGATCCCCGTTGAGCGGAAAGAAACAGTGTCATAAGTTCCGGTCGAAGCGCTTGACGAAATGTCTTATAGAATTCAAGGGGGATGCCATCCGGGCCAACCGCTTTTCCTGTTGCTAAAGACATTATTGCTCCCTCCACCTCCTCCCAGGTTATACATACTGCTAACTTCTCGTTTTGATCTTGAGTAACTTCATTTGCTTCGATTTCGAAGCTAAATTCCTTCATCTTCTCCACTGCATTTATTGCTTCATCCTCTGTATATAAGTTGTGGTAGTACTTACAAAAAACATTCCAAACTTAACCTGGGGAATCCCGGATCTGGTCCAGATGGTCCTGTATCCTATAAATTCGATTGGTTATCTCCCTCTGCTGAAGTCTCTTCGCTAAAATCCTACCAGAATTGTTCCCCGCTTCATAAATTTGGTTCCTGTACGAAGCCAATTTCGCAGCTATTTTCGTGGCGAAATGTTGGTGGATTTTCATTTTTAAAATTGCAATGGCTTTAAAAGTTAGTTCAGTATTTTGTTGTCTGATTATTTCCCCCATTAGCTTTATTTCTAATAACCTTAACTGATCTATCCCTGCCTTAATTTCCACCAGGATTTTACGCTGTTTGGCTACAGAATAACTGAGTGTTTCTCCCCGAACCCCGGCCTTGAATGCATCCCAAACAATGAGGTCTGAAGCTGTACCCCGGTTATTTAAAAAAAAATCCTTGATCCAATCACCCATATACCCGCAATATTCGGGGTCAAATAAGAGTTTTCGTTCAAAAGTCCATGCCTTTGGGTGGGCCCTAGAACACATTTCAAGTTCTAAGATAACCAGGTTATGGTCTGAGATGATCCTGGGTGTGATCTCTATCTTAGCACACATTACTCTTTCAGCAGAGATAAAAAAAAATAATCCAAGCGGACATGTTTTCTATGAGGAGCTGAATAAAAAGTAACTCCAGGCGCATCTTTCTTATGAGTGTGCCATACATCGGCCAGCCCGAGTTCTTTGACTAGACCTTGGGTGGCATTAAAAACTTTGGTTTTCTTACCCCTATAGGGATGGTCACTTGTAATATCAAATCCACTCTTCAAATGAAGATTGAAATCCCCACAAAGGATTAAAGGGGATGGCCATAACACTAATTCGACACTCAAGTAATGCATCACCTCTGGGTCATCTAAGTTAGATCCATAAATAGAGCATATTGTCAGTGGAGAGCCGTTAACAAGTATTTCAGTAATGGCCCAATACCCCAACACGTCCTATTTTACCCACTTACAAGCACCCAGGCCATGTTTAATCAATATCACAACCCCTCTAGTAGTTGAGCTCTGTCTACTACAAGCAAGTATATCCATACCCAGGTCACTCAGCCACTTTCGAATATTCCCAGAAATATGAGTTTCCTGTACGCAGAGCACATCGATACGCACAACCTGCAGAATTTGGGCCATCACCCCTCTTTTCTTTGTATCGTTTAAACCACATATATTCCACGTACAAATGAATAGTTTACCGGTCATTGTCTTAACGTAAGAGTTAACAGATATCCATCCGCCCAGCCTATACCCTAGGCTATGCTTCATAAAAACTGAAAATATCATTGTCTCTCAAATAGAAATAAGTACCATAACCAGAATGCAATATAGACATCATAAGCCAAACGTGCCTGCCCCACCCCCTCCCGCGAGCCCCACCCCTTGCCCGCCCAAAGCTAACCGACCCCTCCCCCTCCCAAATGAGGCATAGGGACAGAGTCCTCTGTGATGGGAAGCGGATTAAGATCTCTTCCCCAGGCCCCCACCCCCACAAAGAGAAAAACCAAAAGGAAATAAATAAATAAAAAATACTACAGGCATTCATAAGAGGAAGCCCCCCCTTATTGACTAGATACACATTTGCCGGATTAACTCTCAATCCACTTCAAATTGTGCTCAGGAATTCCTTTGCTACTATTTCTGATACCATTTTTTTTATTTTTTCCCTGTGTATAATTTTTAATTTGGCTGGGTTGAGCAGAAAGGCCTGTGTCCCCTTCGCCTGAAAAAGTGGAATCATTTGACGAAGATGCCACCTCTTTTGGACCGTGGCCTGACAGAAATCCGGGCGAACAAAGAACTTGCATCCTTTACCACCTCTCTTCCTGTCTGGCCGTGCTAAGTCATATATTGATTCCCGCAACAAACAAATCAATATATGGGAGGCAAGATGGCGGTCGCGCAGATGACCGAGAGTGAGCTGGTTACGCACGCTCTCCCGGAGTCCCCCCCAGTCTTTCCTATCCTGGATGCTTCGGTAGCTGATCGTGATCAAAACAAAAAACTTCCACATGAAATGCTGTGCCAATACTGGCTTCTAAGCCCGCCGAAAACTACACTCACCGGGGTTTGCGGACAGCGGCATCCCGCTTTGCTGTGCACGCTGTATCAGTGGGGCTTGAGTTATCTGTGCTGGCGGCTTGCGGAACTATCACTGTGCTCACCGCGCTCATTAGTGGTTACAATGGCCCCAAAAATAGTAACCAAAGGCGCTAAGACCCGGGGGGCGGCAGCAGCCACAACCTCAGTCTCAGCCTCCTCTGCTACCTCCCCCGTGGAAACTTCAATCAAATCCGCCCTAGGTTGAGGAGGAGATGCCGGAACACGCCGAGGAGCTAACTGCTCTTCTCCCAGTCTTACACAGAAAGGGGGCAGCATTACCCGGAAGATCCAGACGGTTCCCGGGATATTTAGAAAGCAAATGGGCAGAGGTAAGAGCCTGGTGGAGGCCGAAACAACGGTATCTTCCTTGGAGTATGACAAGACGGCAATGACTATTCCGAGGAACAATGTTGCAGTAGAAGTAACGTTACAGATACCAATAACGTCAGTGCCTTTAACCTTGACTGTGAATAATGAAGGGGCTATTCAGGCCAGCAGGGAGGATGTAAACAGAGATTTGCGGAGCGACGAGATGGTGGATGGGGGGACTGATGCTCTCCAAGCTACCTCTTGTCAGAGAGAGGCGCCAGCAGCTGGAAATATAATCTTTAGTAATATAAAAGAGCCAGTAAAAAAACCTGAGACTCCTAAGCCCTCACAAACAGCAATGTCTTGTACTCAACCCCTTGGTGACGACCAGATCCTGGAGAACAGAAATCCAAATACAGGCAATCAAAATGTTGAAGGCAGACACCAGGGGAGGTGGGGTAAGACTAAGGTCCTGCAGAACATCGATCATCTAGACAAAGAAGCAGTTAATGATGTAGATTCTGGGGAACCTGGGGGAAAGTTTTACTCAATGTCGGACCCCTCTAACTCTTCCGAGAACGAGAGCCTAGGGGGAGACTGGGTAGACGACAAGAGTTATACTAGTAGTTACCAGCTGGATGAAGAGGAATTGAGCTTGGAGGTCTCTGCAAATAAGGGGACCATGTGTAAACAAAAGGAAACTTCTAATCCTCTGATGAAAGAGACACTTGGTACAGCCGGATCACTTGTGTGGGATTACTCATTTTCCCCCCAATTTGACAAGAATGGAGGGCCGGGTAATAACTCTAGAGAAATTGCAGGCGCAGACACGGCAACAGAAGGAGAAATCACCCTCTCCACTATATATCAAATCATAATGGCCCATCGGGAAGAGACTAGGGTGGAGGGACTTTGGACCCAGGGTGCCGTCCGAAAATTGCAAAACACAGTGCGCTGAGTTGCAAAGACATGTACAGAGATATCCACAAGAATCGGGGAAGCCGAGGCAAGAATATCAACAATGGAAGATGAGATTGTGCAGCAGAAGGCTACAATAGCATCTTTGCAGGCTTTAAAAGATGATACCAGCTGGAAGCTCACTGAATTGGAAAATCGTTCCAGAAGGAACAATTTACGAATATTGGGAATACCGGAAGGACTGGAAGGCAAAGACACTAGGCAGTTTGTAATAGAATTATTTTCAGAAGCCTTTCCAGAACTTAAACAATGGAAGTGGGAAGTAGATCTTCAGCGAGTGCATAGGTTCCCATTTAATCAGCGAGCTAGAGCGGGGGGGTCAACCGAAAAACCAAGGGCTATGATGAGTTGCATCTAAACTGTGTGTTTTACCAGGGTTAAAAAAAAATGATGTATTGATTTGATGGCTTGCTTGAGAAGGGGGAATGTTTCTTAGTTTGTTGCTGGTTAATGCAGAATTATTTATTACCCAGTGGTGTGGGATAAGATGAATTCAATGTCAGGACCGGAGATGAGGATTATGCTTAAACTCTCTTCGCTTTACTAAATAGCAGCCTTTTAAACAAACATTTATTTAAGCTTCCACATAAAGCGAAGAAAAACCTAACAATCCCAGGAGTCTCTGGGAATAACATCACAATGTAACCAATGAGAGCCCAACAGTAGTTTCCCTTTGCGGCCAATCAGGAGCCACATGAGGGTGTAATAGTCCTCTCTTTGTTCTGATCCCCCTCTTTCTTCGCTGCCCCAGTTCAGTGCATCTATACTTTCCTTAATTAGGCTTTTTGAGTGTGTTTGTGATTATTCCTGATTGTTTTTTAATTGCCTGGTAATAGGAGTGTTTCTGCTAGTTTATTTAGGTCGTAGGAGCATCTCTCGCTTCTTCGCGACTGTTCTTTGTGGTGCTGCATCGCGGTGACGGTCCTTCACCCTCTAGGTGGCGCTATACTCCGGAGTTTCTAGGGTCCTCAGACGCACGCATCCTGTCGGTTTTAACTGACAGGACCGAGCATACGTAGAGAGCCGGAACTGCTGCGAGCCTTGCCTGAGAGACGGACACCCCTTGGAAACTGTACCCCCTGTGATCAGGATCTGTATTAGGGGTTCTGCCCGACGGGCTGTTTTTTGGCAAGTTTCAGTGACTGCCAGGGTCACTAAGGGACCACAGGTCCTCAGGTTTATTTCGCCAATTAATAGAGGTACCAGGGTAGCAGTGTTCCCAGGGTTAATACCCCTATTGTGCTGCTCAGTCCACGCTAACTGTGACTAGAACTCAGTTGTGAAACAGCAGCCTGTGGCTGCCACATAAATCTCCCCTTGTGTGAAATGGTGCTTGTCAGAGCGACGACCTTCCTCGGAATCTGCACGCAATGATCAATGGGCCCACCTCTCGATACCACCAACTCCGACCTTAACAGTAACGGAGGATTGATGTGATCAAGCGGGGGGAAGGAAGTTTGGGTTGGGAACTGCAGGGAGGGAGATCTGTAAAGCAAAAGGTTACTGCACAAACAAACAGTTAAATTAATGCTAGCCTTTGGATGATTTTTGTGAGCCAAAAGTAGGTATGCACACTGAGTTCACTGTTCGAATGATCAATGGTTCTTTCCTAAAGTAAAAATGTATTCATACATACAATAAGGTAGCCAAATGTTCTACAATAAGAGTTGACTTCACTCTATGTGTCAACAATAGCGTTCTCTTTGTTATTGTTATCGTTTACTGAAACATAAGCTCAGCACTACATCCCAAAACGTAAGTCTCTTTTTGTCTTGGAGTGTTCGTTACACACCTCTAAACATAAAAACATAAATGGTTCTGATCAAACGTTCTTTTACTAATCAAATGTCACAGCGCTAAAATAATGCCTGAATATTCTTTACCAAATCCGAAAACCTGCTCTTAATTTTCAAATCGGCATTTTGCAGTTAGCGGGAGCCGGTAATCACAAGAACGAGAAAAAGGGGCGTGGCCGCACGAGCGGAATGCCGGAGAGGATTCCAAATCCTTTGTAGCAAAAGTCAGCCTAATCCAAAGTTGCTGCGAGGAAGCCCCCACAATAAATAGAAAGAACTCACCAAATTCCCAGGGCAATCCACCACCCTGAAAGGGAACCGGAGCTGAACCAATCCTTCCGTGCGAGCTGACACAGAATAGTGAGCACGGAAGGAAGGGCGTGTCTGCTGACGTTCACGTCAGCACGTTAGCAAACGGGCAAAGCAGCATAGGACTTGAAGTCACATTGTTGTTGTTTCAAGTTCTGCAAGAGAAAAACACATGCAAACAAACAGATATACACAATAAAGACTTACACTAAACTAAATAATGACTTTCCTGTAGCATGCTGGAAAAAGAAACACATCTCAGGATCTGCAACTTGTTCCTATACCATGTGATTGTTCGCAAAACACAATGGGCATCACATTAGTCATTAAACACGGAAATGACACCAGGACCACCAATGTGTCATAGACACAGCGCCATGCGCACGCCCACAACATTCTTTGGCACAAGGAGGCATAGGCCAATATCGGCGATGATGACTGATGACAGCAAAACATGAGTGAGGTCGGGAGGACCCTAGACCGCGCACCGCCCTAGTTCTGACAGTTCTACACTAGAGACATTGACAGAGAGGTTAAACATGTACCTGCTCACCTTCCCTGAGACACATAACGCTGGATAATCATGGAAGCCTCAGAGGAGGGTTATGGAGACCCATAGACAATCTCCCAAGGGATGACGACTTCTACGGCGTAGTAGATGCCTCCATTTACCGTGCAGTAGACAAAGCTATAGCTTCCATTGAGGAGCGTCTTGCCCAACTCATCGCCCTTGAGTGTGCAAAAAGATGCCAGCCAGCACCTGGTGTGCCTAACACTACTCTTGTCCCACCAGACCCAGTTAAAACTGACACTACACCAGCAAAACGCCCTAGAAAGGAAGAGTAGGATGTGGACGCACTGAGTGCCTAAGGCAAGCCTTTATGGCAAAGACCCTGCCTGCTGTACTGCCCAGAGAATCAGAACCCCAAGCAGTGGACCCTTCCCCCCATCCCCAGACCTCCAGGAAGACAAACCATTGGATGAGGAAGCAGGCTCATCTAGACCTTGGCAACCGTCCCCCACCCATAGTGATGGCCACTCAATCTGATAAGCTGGACCCTGAACAGATTTTACACCCCCGATCGGCTTAATGGGTCCCAATGGACAAGGTGGCACAATATGTGGCCAACTGTCTGTGTAAAACACTTGGGAAAGAGGCACGTAGTTGCCTCAAGGTGGAATGCCCCAGGCCTTCTTTGAAGGAAAAAGTGGCGCAAATGCCTGATATTGACCCAAAGATGGCCACTTTTCTGGCAAAGTTTAGCAAGGATCCGAAAAAAGGAATTGATCGGTCCTGGCGGGCTTGCCAGGATAAGCTTGTAGATATGGTGGGCCCCCTGACTAAGATCCTTGACATGGCTGAGGGCCCCTTGATTTCCCCGGAACCTCTCTCGGGGTGGGCGCAGAGGGCAATTATCTTTTTAGTTAATGCCAACTTCTCACTGTCCACGGAGCACAGATGGACGCTACTTATCAAGGTGGATCCAAAGCTTGGAGACCTAGCCGTCTCAGAGGCAGGAGCAGGGGCCCAGGGAGGACTGTTTGGAGAACAATTTGGCAAGGAACTTTGCAAGTTCGTTAATACTTTTACCTCCCTTGATAAGGCCCAGACCTCTATAAAAAAGGTTTTCTCCCCACAGGTTTACCAAGGGGCCGGCCATGGAAGGGGCCTCCCAGCCGGCCCAGAGACTCCTGGGACTGTTAGTTTTTTCTTTGCTTTATGTGAAAGCTTAAAGAAATGTTTGTTTAAAAGGTTGCTACTTAAAAAAGGGAAGAGAGTTTAAGCATAATCCTCGCCTCTGCGTCCTTAACAAAATTTAAACTTTCCTACACGAGAGTTAAGAACAATTTTCATTGTACCCTATTTATTTATTGACCCTATGTTTTTTTTTAAACCTGCTCGAAATCAAAATGCACATTTAAAAAAAAGTTGTGAGTGACCCTCTGGGTTAGCTAGGCATTGCCCTGGCTAAGACATGGTTAGGAGAAGTAGATACCTCTGATCCCAAGATAAAGAGATTGGGGCAGGAAGCTAAAGAAACAAACAGACTGCACTTCAGGCTTGGTCAGCTTTCCAGAGGGAGTGACCTGGCCAGAGAGATGTAAGGTAGAGTAGGCCTTGCAGCAACCCAGACATTTTCCCTACTTGTCCTCACCAGACAGACTAGGATAGCTCTCACAGATTGTGGCTGAGCTTCCTGGCTTGTTGGCGAGGGAGGGGGGGGGGGCTTGTGTAGGAAAATTGAGTTTTGTAGCAGTACCCCTCCACTTTGTGCTGGGCATCTGATGCAACTTTGACTGAGTGTGTACTGGGTCCATGCTAACCAGGCCCCAGTACCTGTGTTCATTTCCCAAAACTGTACCTTTGTTTCCATAATTGGCACATATATGGCTCACATATAAGTCCCTGGTAAAAGGTACCAGTGGTACCAAGGGCATGCATTGTGACCAGAGAGGATCTTTAAGGGCTGCATCATGTATTATGCCACCCTCAGAGACCCCTCACCAAACATATACACACTGCCATTGCAGACTGCGTGCTTAGGTGCAGCTAAAACTGAAGAGTCGACATGGCACACATCCCTGGGTGCCATGCCTATAAAACACTGCCTGTTGCATAGGTAAGTCACTACTCTAGCACTCCTCACAGCCTTAAGGCAGGGTGCATTATACCACAGGCAAGGGCATATCTGCATGAGCAATATCCCCCTACAGTGTCTAACTCCATTCTTGCACATTGTAAGTGCAGTGAAGCCCTATTGAGTACATGGGTTGGGAATTTTCCATTACGAACTCCATAGTTCCATGATAGCTTTACTGAATGCTAGGAAGTTTGATATCAAACTTCTCAGTATAATAAACCCACACTGATGCCAGTGTTGGATTTATTGTAAAGTGCACTCAGAGGGCATCTTAGGGTTGACTCCTGAAAAAAAGACCAACTCTCTGGTGTGCAGCTGACTGGTCTGCACAAGCCGGCAGCTTTCAGACACGTTTCTGACCCCCTGAGGTGTCAATCAAACAATCAATCATTTGTAAAGCGTGCTACTCACCCGTGAGGGTTTCAAGGCACTGAGGGGGGGGGGGCAGCTACTGATCAAACAGCCAGGTCTTGAGGAGTCTGCTGAAGGTCAGCAGGTCCTGGGTCTGTCGTAGGTGGGCGGGGAGGGTGTTCCATGTCTTGCCGGCGAGGTGGGAGAATAATCTGCCACCGGCGGTCGTTCTGTGGATGCTTGGGATGGTGGCGAGGGCGAGGTCGGCGGAGCGGAGCAGGTGGTTCGGGGTGTAGAAGTTGAGTCGGTTGTTGAGGTATGTTGGTCCGGTGTTGTGGAGTGCCTTGTGAGCATGGGTGAGGAGCTTGAAGGTGATTCTCTTGTTGACGGGGAGCCAGTGCAGGTCCTTCAGGAGGGCAGTGATGTGGCTGTGGCGGGGGATGTCGAGGATTAGGCGTGCGGAGGCGTTCTGTATGCGTTGGAGTCTCTTCTGGAGTTTGGCTGTGGTTCCCGCATTGAGGGCGTTGCCGTAGTCTAGCTTGCTGGTGACGAGGGCCTGGGTGACCGTTCTTCTGGTTGCGATGGGGATCCATCTGTAGATCTTGTGAACCATGCGGAGGGTGTTGAAGCAGGAGGAAGAGACGGAGTTGACTTGTTGGGTCATTGACAGGGAAGAGTCCAGGATTAACCGAAGGTTGCGTGCATGGTCGGTGGGTGTCGGCGCAGTTCCCAGCGAGGCCGGCCATCAGGAGTCGTCCCAGGCGGAGGGGGTGAAGCCGAGGATGAGGACCTCCGTCTTGTCCGAATTCAGTTTCAGACGGCTGCTCTTCATCCACTCGGCGACGGCCTTCATCCCTTCGTGGAGGTTGGTTAGAGGATCAGCTGGGTGTCGGCGTATGAGACTATGTTGAGGTCGTGCGATCGGACAATGTTGGCGAGCGGTGTCATGTAGACGTTGAAGAGCGTCGGGCTGAGGGATGATCCTTGCGGTACGCCGCAGGTGATCTTGGTGGCTTCGGATCAGAATGGAGGGAGGCGGACTCTCTGGGTTCTGTCGGTGAACAAGGAGGTGATCCAGTCCAGGGCTTTGTCGCGGATCCCTGCGTTGTAGAGGCGTGTGCGAAGGGTGTGGTGGCAGACAGTTTCGAAGGCGGCTGAGAGGTCCAGAAGGATGAGGGTCATGGTATTGCCGTTGTCCAGCAGGGCCCTGATGTCATTGGTGGCGGCGATGAGGGCAGTTTCGGTGCTGTAGTTGCTGCAGAATCTGGATTGGGACGAGTCCAAGGTGTTGATCTCTTCGAGAAATTGGGTCAGTTGTTTGTTGACGTTCTTCTCGATGACTTTCACCGGGAACGGGAGCAGGGAGATGGGCCGGAAATTCTTGAGGTCCTTTGGGTCTGCCTTGGGTTTCTTAAGCAGGGCGTTGATTTCTGCGTGTTTCCAGCTTTCTGGGAAGGTGGCAGTCTCGAATGAGCTGTTGAAGATCTTACGGAATTGGGGTGCGATGATGGAGCTCGCTCTGTTGAAGATGTGATGGGGGCAGGGGTCTGATGGTGAGCCGGAGTGGATGGTGTTCATGGTCTTGATGGTGTCTTCATCGTTGACGTGGTTCCAGGAGGTCAGGCAGCCAGTGTGACTGGGGGGTGGTGGGTCTGGGGTGTCGGTGGCTGTTGGAGAGGTCTGGGAGTGGAAGCTGTCGTGGATGTCTGCGATCTTGCGGTGGAAAAAGGTTGCTAGAGAGTCGCAGAGGTCTTGTGACGGCGGGATGTCGATGGAGCTGGGGTTGGCAAGTTTCTTCATGATGTTGAAGAGCTCCTTGCTGTTGTGTGGGTTGTTGTCAATGCGTTCCTTGAAGGAGGTCCTTTTGCGGTTCGGATGAGTTGGTGGTGTCTGCGGCTGGCGTTCTTGAGCGCTGCATGGTTGTCTGGTGTTTGCTCGTGGTGCCATTTCTTCTCTAGTCTTCTGCAAGTCTGCTTGGATGTCTGGAGGTCCGCAGTGAACCAGATGGCTCTTCTGTCGGTGCGTCTGTTTGAGGGTTTCTTGATTGAGGCGAGAGTGTTGGCGCAGTCATTGATCCATTGCCTGAAGTTGCGGACGGCTGTGTCGGTGTCGGTGAGGTCGGATGGTGGGTTTCGGGCGAGGGTGGTGATTAGCTGGTCTTCGGTGACCTTGTTCCAGCTGCAGTGGGGGATTCCTTGCTGGTGGGTGTGTGCAGTGGTTTTCATAAAGGAGAAGTGGATGCAGTGGTGGTTGGTCCAGTGGAGTTCGGTGGTGTGGCTGACAGAGACGTGGCTGCTGGCAGAGAAAATGGTGTCGAGCGTGTGTCTGGCAGAGTGGGTGGTTGTTGTGATGAGTTGTTTGAGGCCAAGGTTGGCGAGGTTGTCTAGTAGTGTGGTTGAGTTGCTGTCGGTGTTCTCGAGGTGGAAGTTCAGGTCCACGAGGAGGATGTAGTCTGTGGAGGCCAGGGCGTGCGAGCTGACGGCGTCTGTGATGGAGTCGATGAACTGTGCCCGAGGTCCAGGGGGTCTGTAAACAAGGGTTCTTCTGAGGGTGGTGTTGGGATCGATGTGGATCTGGAAGTGCAGGTGTTCGGCGGTGCTGACGGTGTCTTCGGTGTTTGGTTGAGATTCTGAGGGTATTTCTGTGGATGATGGCGATTCCTCCTCCCGGTCTGTTGGTGTGGTCCCTGCGGGTGATCTTGTAGCCATCCGGGATGGCTATGGCAACGTTGGGCGCTGATGAGGTGTTCATCCTGGTCTCCGTCAGCAACGCGACGTTCCAGGAGGATGAGTCGAGCAGGTCCCAGAGTTCAATGGCGTGTCTGTGGACGGAGAAGGTGGTGAGCAGTATGCATCTGAGGTGGCTGTTGCCTGCCTTGGTGGGGGGGCAGGGCGTGATGGTATATGCTGGCTGGTGAAGCTGCAGTTTTGGAAGATGAATGGTCCGTGGGTGTGCTTCGGCGTGGCCTGGAAGCAGGCGGTAGATCGTCCGGCGTTGAGTGCGTGGAGTAGGTTGGCGTCGTACCTGCGTCTGGTGTTGTGGTGCTCGTGGGGGCCAGGCGCGGATGGGTGCAGACGGGCTTGCCTTAGGCGCTCCAGCGGCGCGACTGCGCAGCGGTCGCTATAAGTAGGGGAGGAGGGAGGAAGCAGAGGTCGGGAGGAGGGAGCGGGGATGAGTGGGGGGCGGGGTCGCAGGGTCAGCAGCAGCGGGAAAAAAGGGGCAGTAGCGAGAGAAAAAATAAACAGTAGCGAGGGGGATGAACAATTAAATTAAATGAAAAAAACAGAAGAAAACACAGCACAGCAGGGGCAGCAGAGGGAATGAGTAGAGCGCGGGAGTGGGAAATAACGGATGGCACACAGGCGACCTGAGGCGCTGGGACGGGCAGCAGGCTCAAACCCTGCTCGTTCAAAGGTCTCTGTGCTGTGTTGGCGCGGTGATCAGAAGGCGGAGCTGCTGGGGCGGGTGCTGGCCTTGGCCCAGAGGTCAAGGCTTCAAGCTCGCTCGCCCGCAGCGGTCACCAAAAGTAGGGGAGGGGCGGGAGCAGAGGTCGGGAGGCGGGAGCGGGGATGAGTGGGGGCAGGACCGCAGGGTCAGCAACGGCGGGAAAAAAGGGGCAGTAGCGAGGGAAAAAATAAACAGTAGCGAGGGGGAAGAACAATTACATTTAATGAAACAAACAGAAGAAAACACAGTACAGCAGGGGCAGCAGAGGGAAGGAGCAGAGCACGGGAGTGGGAGATGACGGATGGCACACAGGTGACCTGAGGCGCTGGGATGGGCAGCAGGCTCCATCCCTGCTCGGTCGAAGATCTCTGTGCTGTGCTGACGCGGTGATCAGACGGCGGAGCTGCTGGGGAGAGTGCTTGCCTTGGCCCTGAGGTCAGAAACCTCTTGTAGGTCAGAAACAAAGCCTGCTTGGGGTGGAGGTGCTTTTCACCCATCCCGAAGCAGGAACAGCATTTAGGGCGGTGAGCCTCAAAGGCATCAAGCCTTTTTTATGCTAAGCAGGACCTCTCTAGCTACTTGAGATGTTCTCCCCACTGACCAAGCGCCACTTTTGGCAGCAAGGTTGGCAGGAAAATTAGTAAGCAGGAGAGATGTGTACCCTCTCAGCCAGTACCACCCATAAGGTGTCCTGAGCCTGTGTGACCCTCTCCTTAGAAAATTCTCCATGTTGGATGGAATGATTTTAGCCAATAGAATTAGAAGATGCCCTCTCACCAAAAGGAGGGGACATACAAAGAGTGTAGTCACCCTAAAAGGTGAGTAGCCCATTAGCTAATACCTGCCAGTACATGTAACACCCATGAATTGAAAATTTAGGGTCAACCCTAAATCTTGATCCTCAGATTCATGGCGACCTAAAGAAAGAAGACCGAAGAGCTTTGCAGCAGTCAAGACTCCAGCCAACAACTTACTTTGCCCCTGCTCTACCAGCTTGTCTGCAGCCCTGGAAGAAACCTGCTAGAAGAAGAGACTCATCCTGCAGGCCCAACGACTGCCACAAAACCCTGGGAAGACTGCCTACCTTCCCTAAAGACCAAGAACTCTAGAGGACAGTGGCCCTGTCTACAAAGAAGACAAAACAAAGAACTACCTAGCCTTCTGGATCCGCAAGTCTTGCCCACTCTGCAGCTGACGGCCCGAGTCTGAGTGGCTAACTGGTCCAGTGAAGTCAACCCAGTGATCCTGACCTCGAAACCATCGGTGGCTGACCTCTCCTTGACTCCACCAAGAAACCTGCAGCCTCAGGCTGAAGGGTTCCCCTGACTGCAACTGGCTCCGGTAAAGATTATCCAACATCTAAAGGCATCCCTGCCTCCTCAGCCACCAACTTTGGGGACCCCAGCTGATGGTGCCCAGGCGTCCACCGACATCCCAACTTACCTGCCTATTTTCCTGGTCCGAGCCTGCAGCCTCTTTGTGAAACCGAGTTTCTCTATCTACTTGCATTGGGTACCCGATGCTGTCTTTGCACCCTGCACATATCCGCCCTTGTGCAGTTGGCGATGTATGATTGGTGCTGCTTTTTGGCCCCCTGTGCTTACTTGAACACCTGAAACCTCGGGTACTTACCTGCAAACCGCGCATCTCGAAGCACCCCTAGTCCCCATAGACTAACATTGGGCCCTCAACACTAACTTTGACCTCTGCACCCAGTCGCCCATGTGCTGCTGGTAGCTCAACCTTAATGTCCACTTGTACCTTGCCTTGTGTTGCTCCAAACCCTCGAAGACAGGGATAGTAAGTTGTGTACTTGCCTTTTAATGTGCATAACTGTTTTCCTTCCATAAAATTGCATTGTATTTCTTGGAATTTGCACCAAGTATCTATTTTTCTACATTGCTAAGTATTGCTACTATTGCTTCACACCACAAAGTATTCATAATACTACTGTAAAGAATTTCTATGGCTATTGGCATCACATTCAGAAAGTATTGCTATTTTTAAACTGATACTGACCTGCAACAGAGTTCATCTTGGTTCTAAAATAAAAGTAACAATGTAATATTTGTATACAAACATTGAACTTGGAGTTAGTCATTGAGTGTGTGCCTCATTTATTGACAGTGTGTGTAGAACAAATGCTTAACACATACCTCTGATAAGCCTAACTGCTCAACCACACTACCAAAAAACAGAGTTAAGGTATTATCTGCTTTAGTCTCTGTAAAGCCTCTGGGGATCCATTGGACTCTGTGCACACTATACCTTACTTTTGTATAGTATATACAGAGCCAGCTTCCTACACATGTTGTTTGTGTTGATTTGTTCAACATAGAAAAAATGTGGGTCTGTCCACCTGCACAGCGTGAAATGACACAATACTTGTCACTGTGGAATTTTCCTACTTCCGTTGCAGCATTAGTGAGGGAATGACAAAATAGGAAATCCTTGTCTGCATGTTGAAGTAAGTTATTCCCAGTATGTTCACATGACACTAGATCCACAGACAAACACAGAGATGGCTATTATGTCATACATTACAGCTTATTTGTTAGTATAATGTAAATTTCTACTTTCTTTACTAATAAATAGGCCATTGCCATACGTGCCATTCTGAAACTGCTCATTGATTATATTGTGCACTTTCAGGATATTTTGCAAGCACATTGATGATCATTCCCTGATGATCCACTATGTGATTTCTGACTGTACAGGTGAAATGTTGCAGCAGAGGCACCAAATGTGCAGCTGTGCAACCAATTTCACCAAGACCGTTAGGAAATCCAGATATGGCGTAGAATCCTTGGTTGTTATCCAGAAGAAGTTGTGTAGTTTTGGGTCACTGAAGGTATTAGGGTGTGAGTTTAATGATGGCATCCAAAACAGATGGGGGAAAAAGGCAAAAAATGTTACCAGTGAAATTCCTGGAAATCTGCCGGTTGTGAATTGGAAGGAACCTAATGCCAACATGTGGAGCACAGCAATAAATCTTACATGTGGTGCGATGTTATTGTGTCTTGTAGTTGATGGATGGAGACTTGGACCAATCTTCTCCAGCAATGTCATGATGGACTCCCTCTTGAGTCGGTAAAAACTGTATGACCTCTTCCTCTCTTCCTCTCTAAGGTAAATGAGGGATATGTGCTGCCAGAGAACCCACTCCCGCCTCCTTCGCTACCTATGTGGTGGTGGTGTTGGTGGTCTACTGGATACTCCCAGTTGCAGCATGACAACCTCCACTCCTTAGTTGAGCTTGCCAAAGTGTTCTGTAATTTTGAGGTTTTCATGCTACAGCTACTGCATCATTTCCTACAACTGGTTTGCCGATGTGCAGCAATTATGGCACATTTCTAGCTTTGCGTTGCATTACCCCACGATGCATGACACAGTGCTACACCCATAAATACCACTGGATTGCAATTGCGTCTGATTTTGCGAGGTAAAGCCTACATTGCATATATTAAATAACGCATGACCCAGCTGAATTCAGCGCAGCTTTTGCACCACGTAAACTGGTAAAAAATGATGCATTTTTAAGATACTTGGGGCCATATGTATCAAAATCCTCATTTGCGATTCTCAAATATCGATTTTTTGCGAATCGCTATTTGAGAATCGCAAAATGCTATGTATGTAGGATTTGCAATACATTTTGCGAATCCTACATATTCCTTAATTGCGAATCTCAAATTGCGATTCGCAATTAAGGAATACCTCCCCATTCATTCCTATGGGCCTAGAGGCCCATAGAAATGAATGGGAAGACATTCTCAATTTGCGATTAGCAATTAGAGAATCGCAAATTGAGAATGCAATTTCAAGGGTGCAAGGGTGTCAAAAGGACACCCTGTTGCATCCCTGAAATAAGCATGGGTGCACATGTAGCGCACATACATGCCCTAAGGGCATGTATGTGCTTCACATTGCACTTTGAAAAATGCAAAAAAGTGCATTTTTCAAAGAAATCGCAAATTACCACCAACTTGAAGTTGGTGGTAATTTGCGATTCCTTAAGGCAAAATTGCACTTTTTTGGTGTTTCTTACATCGCATTTAAGGAATCGCAAAATTTGCGGTTCCTTAAATGCAATCGCAAAATAAGGAATCGCAATTTTTGCGATTCCTTATTTTGCACGCAGATTTGCCTCATACATACCACCAAGCAAAATTGCGATCGCAAACGCCGAAATTCTGAGACTTTCGGCATTTGCGATCGCAATTTTGCTTAATACATATGGCCCTTAGTTTTTTTAATAAGACTTACTGCTTGCTCCTCCCAAGTGTCACACAACCGGGACAAGCCTCTCATAAATGTGCCCTAGAATCTTTTCTGGTAAACAGGCAAAAAGAATGAATACTCTTTCTTTGATTTGTTTCATGAGGCACCATGAAACGTAAGTGCCTCATGGTGGCATTGAGGTGACAGCTCACCACTATTGTATCTGTGGTGTTATTTCGAGACTTTTCCAGCGATATCTCCCATAATAGGTTAAAATCTCCAGTCATAACCACCACACATCCTGCATATTCAGACAATTTACCTAGAAAATTAATTGGGAACTAGCCCTGACCTGAGTAAAGGGCACATATGTGGCAAAAAGTATTTTTCCACATTACAGTACAGTATTTTACACATTTTTACCTTGTACCTCGGACTGGAACAAGACCAGATAAGGAGAATCATTATTAAAAACACTCACTCATTTTTTTTAAGCGGTAGCACCACATGTTCTCCTTGTACTTGAAATCGGTATTGTACTTCATCTGGATATTTCGCCTGTAAAGAATGTAACAAGACAATGTTTACTGTGCATTTTCAAGCCCGCTTTCTCACCAACAAACAACCATGAGCTTGATATACATAGGTCCTATTGCAAAGCTGTCACTGTTATTCGTTCATTCTTGCTTTCCGACAGACCTGACTTTTATGCAACGACTGACGTACTAATCGGTTACCGTGCAAAACTAAGATGAGTGATTTTGTGACTCTCAGAATGCAAGCCAATGAATGGACGGAGAACAGCAAGTAAAAGGAACAGTTTCTTACCTGTAACTCCACTTGACTCATAGGGGTATTTCCATGATAAGTCAAAAGCAATGAATAGTCCTGCACATGTGCGGGGATCAGAGAGCAATTCTTTCAGATATATCTTCTCAAGTGGATATTTTTTGCCTTTCTTCAGTAAGGCCTGTAAAGACACTTAAGAGATAGAGAGACAGATAATGCAGCCTAAGTATATAGCCTACACTGGTAAAAGTCTTCATCATGAAGTGAAAAATGGGCCAGTACATATTTGAGGGGAATTTGATACATTTTATACACAGAATAAATCTTCACAAAACCCTTTTCCATGATAGAGATGAATGAGAGAGAAACGAGTTGCCTCATAGGCTGCCAATATATGGCTCAAAAATAGAAGCTGTGCCTTTAAGAACGCAGACGCCACCAGTATCCCTTCATGCACGGCTGTGGCAGTTGCTTCAGTTCTTTTTGAAGGCGATGTGAGACCTATGCAGACTGTCCGGACACCTCTGTCTAGTCCACCTGGGAGGATGGAGGGTTGCTTATGACTTATCATGGAAATTCCCCTATGAGAGAACTGGAGTAACAGGTAAGAAACTGTTCCTTCTCTCTTAGGGGATTTTCATGTACAGTCATAGGCACTATAAGATTTCAAGCTAATCCCACAGTGGAGGGACCTGAGGATCATTGGAAAAAAGGTTAAGCAAATAGGTTTTTTGGGAAAGCCTGCCTTACTTGAGCATCTGCCCTAGTGTCAGACTCTAGGCATTAGTTTGTAGTGATGGTATGAACTGACTTCCAGGTCGCCGCTCTGCAAATCTCTGGAATGGAAATATTGCAGAGCAGGGTGGTAGTAGCTGCTTTACCCATAGGAGAGTGTGCTTCAGGTCTAGTAGAGGGAGTTTTGCTAGCCTGTTGATAACAGAGTAAAATATATGAAACAATCCATCGTGAAATGAATAAACGATTGGTCTGATCTCTGTATCTTATGTTTTATCTAGATAGAATTTGAGAACCTGTCTAGCATCCAGGGAACAGAGGTATCTCTCTGCTGGAGTAGAAGGATTCTGAAAAAAGTAGGCAAGGAGATTATTTGGTTAACACGGAAATCCAAAATAACAGTAGGGAGGGATTTCAGATGAGTCCTCATGACCACTTTGGAAGAATGAAATATGGTGTATGGTTCATGAGAGCAGAGAGCTTGGATTTCACTAACCCTGCGGGCGGATGTGATAGTCGCAAGAAAAACAGTTTTCCAAGACAGGTGTTGAAGAGACGCCTTCTGTACATGCTTGAAGTGTTCCTGCATAAGGCATGAGAGGACCACATTAAGCTCTCATGGAGGAGAAGGACGTCTGATGGGAGGAAAAAACTTCTTCACCTCTTCCAGGAAATCTTTGATGACAGGGATTCTTAAAAATGAAATTTGTGAAGGAAATTTTCTGTAGACGGTAAGAGCAGCCAGGTGATACCATAATGGAAGAAAATTGCAAGCCAGATTGCGCGGAATAGAGTAAGTATGGAAGGATGGTATCTTCCTGGCAAGAGGTAAGGTCCTTGTTCTTAGATGAACACCAAATGCAGAATCTCTTCCATTTGAGAGCATAAGCGGAATGTGAAAAGGGCCGCTTTGCTTCTCTGAGGATCTCCATGCAGTCTTGCAGCAGGTTCAAATGTCTGTACTGCCCTAGCTCAGGAGCCATGCTGTCACACTCAAAGAGGAGAGGTTGGGGTGTACCATCTGGCCTCCAAATTTCGACGGTAGATCTGTCTTGCATAGCAAAATGAGATTTGAACGGATGGACCGGTGAAGGAGGTCCGTGAACCTCCACTGACATGGTCACTCCAGAGCTATCAGTATTATCTTGTTCCTCGAGTCAAACAGCTTGATGAGAAAATGCTGGGATTAGGGGAACTGGTGGAAAGGCATAGAGAAATTGGCCAGACCAGTTGATCTATAGGGCATTCCCCAGCATTCCCGGTTGGAAGTTCCTCAATGCAAGGCTTTGGAATTTGCTGTTTTCTGCGGTGGGGGACATACATAAGCCCCCCAGTGTCCACCAGTAGAAGTGACTTGGAACAATCCTCAGAGTTAGGCAGTCGGTTCCAAAAGTTGTTGTCGGGAAGAATCTTAGGACCCACCCTGAGGGGAGCCCTTAAGTAACTCTTCTCTGATGACCCACCTATCAGAGGGGGTCAGGGATGCTACTTAGCTGTCCTAGGCAGTCACATGCTCCCAGGGGCCAAGATTCAACATGGGAGAATCAAGTGGCCACTGGAGGAGCTCTGGGTACCTCACTATGAAGAAGCTGGACAGCAGGGTGATCACTTCCCTGTCCTTTGTGTAGTTTCACGCAAGAGCGGGAGCCAAGGGCTCCTTAACTGGGCCAAACTGGTTTATGCATGGAGGGCACCAAATGTGCCTTTCAATTCAGACTGGTGGTGCTTAGAAGCACCCCCACTCTGCCTAATTCTAAAGGAGAGGTGGTTACACCTCTCCTTCACAGGAAATCCTTTGTTCAGTTTCTCCTGCACAAGTGAAGCTCATCAGCAGGGGGGCAGAATACTATTTAGGGTCAGCAGCAGTGCGGGCTGGCATTCAGACCTTGCACGTATACACAGGTAGGTATTGGGGGTCCTATAAGGAACCCCCAATACATGTTATCATGCAACTAACATAGGAGTCAGTGTAGTTGCATGATTCCAACATATTTCATACCAAACATGACCAGGTTCAGAGCAGCCATTATGTAGTTCGATATCTTGACCAGTGTCCACTACATACCTAATAAACGCTACCCCGTATTACAAAGCCCAAAACATAGAGTGCAGGGTTTGTACAGGCACCTCTGCTCGGCAGGGGTACCCACACACTTAGAAACATGCACCCTGCCCTTGGACTGAAGGGCCTACCTTAGGAGTGACTTTTAGGTTTTAAGTGTAGTGACCGGGATGTAAGGGAAACCTTAAATCTGAAGTGAAGGGTGAATGCACCCTTTCACGCAGACTGAAATGAAACCTCTGCAGAAACAGTTTGCATGGGCTCCTATGAGTGGCACAATGCATACTGCAGCCCATAGAAGGCTCCTGGTGTACCAATGCCTTAGGTACCTCAGTATCATATACTAGGGACTTATAATGGTAACCCAGTATGCCAATTGTGGGTTGTACAAAGTACTTACCAGTAAATTTAGAGGAGAGAGCACTGTCACCGGGGTCCTGGTTAGCAGGATCCCAGTGAACTACAGTCAAAACAAACCAACACCAGGTATAAAGTGGGGCTATCTATGCCAGAAAGATCCTACTTTCCTACATAATCCCCTCCCAAGCAAAAGAAGATAAGAAGATATGAATAACCTTGCCCAGTTGAGTTTTAATTTTCTAAGTGGAAATATCTGGAAATTCCATCTGCTTTTGCATGGTTACTCCATGGGATATGTTCTACTGAAAAGTACAACCCTGTAGGGAAATGGACAACCTCAAAAGTTTGGGGTTTTCACCCTACATCTATTTTAGCCATAAGAGGAGCTTATCATCTGTCTGAACAATAAGGGGCTTATCATCTGTCTGAACAATAAAGTGAGTGCCAAACAGGTAAGGCCTCCACTCCTTTAAGGCCCAGACAAAAGCAAAGGCCTCCCTCTCAATAGCTGACCAACGTTTCTCTCTTGGGGTCAACCTTCTGCTGATAAAAGCTACTCATTGACCCTGGCCCTCTTCATTAAGTTGGGATAACACGGCTCCTATTGCTATTTCATAGGTATCTGTCTGGACAATAAATTGTTTGGAATAGTCAGGCCTCTGCAGGATGGGAGCTGAGCGCATGGCCTTCTTCAGGGCTTCAAAGGCCTCATGAGAGCTAACTGTCCAGTTCACCTTCTTAGGCATCTTCTTAGAGGTGAAGTCATTAGGGGAGTTACAATGGAACCATAACCCTTAACAAATCCTCTATAGTACCAAGGCCCAGAAAAGGTCCAACCTGAGTCTGGTTAGTGGGAGCAACTCAATCCACACTTGTTTGGATTTTGCTGTCCAATGGCTGAACTTGGCCTCCACCGACCATGTGACCCAAATATTCAACCTTACCCTATCTGGCACTTACTGTCCTTTATAGTGAGGCCTGCCTTCTGCAGGACCTCAAATACATTTCTGAGGTGGACTAGCTGATCCTATCAGGTGGAGCTTAAGACAGATATATCTTCTACATTTGCTGCACTAAAATCTTCCAGACCTGACAGAACTGTATTCACCAACCTCTAAAATGTGGCAGGTGTATTTTTCATACTAAAGTGCATTACAGTAAACTGGAAGTGCCCTGCTGTCTTAGGTTTTGCAGACTCTGTGAGTCTAATCTGCCAATAGCTTCAATGAGGTCAAAAGTGCTGAGATACTTGACAGAAGCCAGAGTATTTGTCACTTCATCTACCTTTGGGATTGGATGGGCATCAGCCTTAGTGACTACATTGAGGCCTCTGTAGTCTACACAACACCTCATCTCTATCTCTCCGCCCTGGGACTGAGGTTTTGGCACAGAGACTACTGGAATAACTCAAGGGCTATCTGAAGGCTCCATGACCACCCAACTCTAGCATCATTTGGACCTCTGTCCTGATGAAATCTCTGACATGGTCAGGCTGTCTGTAAATGTTGCTCTTCACAGAAAGACTGTCACCTGTGTCCTTTTCATGGGTACACCAGGTGGTTGGACTGGGTATCAGAGAAAAGGCATTAGGAAACTGATTGAGAACCTGTATACAATAAACTTGCTGTTGATCAGTGAGGCTGCCTGCCAAGGCTACTCCTTCAAACTGATCCATCAACAGGGTCTTGTGAGAGGAGACCAAGGAGAGGGACACTATCGTCCTCCTGTCCTTCATTAGTGGCCATAAGCAAGCTCATGTCAGCCCTGTCAAAAAAAAGGGTTTAGGCGATTTGCATGAAGTACACTTTGGGAACTTCTTGGAGTACCTAGGTCAACCAAGTAGGTGACCTCACATTTCTTCTCAAGTATGGTATTGGGACCACTCCACTTGTCCTGGAAATCTGCTGGGGACACAGGCTCCAACAACCACACTTTCTGTCCTGGCTGATGAACATTAGGTACAGCCTTTTGGTCATATCAAGCATTCTGAAGTTCCTCGCAGGCCTCAAGGCTTTTTGTTGGCCTTCTTCATGTCCTCGGCCATAGGAGAACGCAGGACAAGTACATAGTCAACTTTGTCTTGTGTATGAGGCTTGAGAGGTTGCTCCCATCCTTTTTTAACCAAACATAGTGGACCCCTAACTGGATGTCCAAACAGAAGTTCATATGGGCTGTAGCCCACCCCCTTCTCAGGAACCTCTCTGTAGGTAAACATAAGGCAAGCTAGTAAGACATCCCATTTTTGCCTCAGATTTTCTGGGAGTCCCATGATCATACCTTTTTGAGGGTCTTGTTGAACGCTTTCAACAAGCCCATTGCCCTGTGGATGGTAGGGTGTGGTAAACGTATAGTCAACACCACACTCTTTCCACGTAGCAGTGATGTAGCTAGACATGAAGTTAGTACCTCTGTTTGATAAGATATCCTTAGGGAACCCAACTCTGGAAAATATTCCCAGGAGGTCAATGGCCACAACAGGAGCTTTAGTGATCATAATGGGACTGGCCTCTGGATACCTAGTGGCATGGGCCAACACCACTAGGATGTAACTGTGTCCAGATGCTGTTATAGGATGTAAGGGACCTACAATGTCTATCCCTACCATGTCAAAGGGAACCGCAACCACTGGTAATGGAATTAATGGGGCATTTGTAGTACCATCTGACTTACCAATGGCTTGGCAGGTGACACAGGAGAGACAAAACTTCTTGGTATCTTAAGACATGTGGGTCCAGTGAAAGTGAGGGACAAGCCTGTCCCAAGTCTTGCTTTGCCCAAGATGTCCTACAGGGGTAATTTTGTGTGCTAGGGTCAAAGGAAAACCCTTATATTTCTGAGGTATATCCAGCCTCCTGGTAGCACCAGGCTTGGCACCTCTACTCTCAGAAAACAGGAACCCATCTTCCCAACAAGTCCTATGGGACCCACTGATACTCCATGACTCCTCAACAGTAGCTTGCTGTCTGAGCTGTTCAAGAGTGGGGCAAGTTTGTCCTCCAGAGTCAAGTCTTCCCTGGAAGGTCCCCTTGCTCCCAGAAGCTCTGTCTTGTCAGGCCCAAGCTCTTCTCGAACAGTTCCTTCACAAGTACTGAAATTCTCTCCATCTGGAGACTGAATCTCACTGGGAGTATGTAAGGAGGATAAATCCTTACCCTGTCTGCTCCTTCTCTTGGGAGCTGGCTCGTCCATTATTTAAGGGTCCAGGGCTCCCTCTGTGCCTAGTCTCCTGGCCTGAGCACTAGTGACTGCAAAGGCACTGGCTGAAATACCCATCATTTCTCCTGAACTCCACTTCAGACCAGGTTGAAGTTTCTAAATCATTGCCCAGCAGACAGTCCAGAGGTAGGTCTGGGGAAACCACAACTATCTTTGGGCCAGTTACCCCTCCCCAGTTGAGATTAACACGTGCCATGGAATGATCTATCCTGACATTGCAAGTACTGGTCACTTGGTAAACCTGACCAAGTGGAATCTGTTCAGGGGACACACGTTTCTCTGTCACCATAGTTACACTGGCCCTTCCTGCCATTGATGAGCGGATGTTGTCTGCACTTGCCGAAGTTAGTAGGACTTACAAGTAAGGTGCCAAAATCCATGCCACCATCACAAATCAAAACAGCCTAGGTGGATGTCCTGACTAGGCCAGAACCCACTTCAGTACTCAAGGTATACCCTAATAAACTATTGGGGTACGACTACTAACAGAACTAGTGCTAAAGGTGCTAGATGCTTTAGGAGCAGTAGTACTAAGGTCCTTGGTGCTAGACGTACAGTAATCGGCATCTTTTGCCCTATGACCATTTTCCTTACAGAGATAGCACCAAGGTTTCTTGTTGAAAGGAGTTTGGGACCCACCCCCAGAGGAAGATTTTTGGGGACCTTTTGAAGACTCTTTCTTGTTTTTACCTTTCTCCCCACCCTCCTCTTGGGCCTTAGAAGAATCTTACCTCTTCTGGTCACCACCACAATGACATTTCTGCTTCACCCTGTTGCGGACTCACTTGTCTGTCTTTGTTCCCAATTCTTGAAGTGAGGTCAGATCCGAGTCCACCAGGTACTGGTGCAGTTGTTGATATAGACAGTCGTTAAGTGTAGGAGGCTGGCTTAGTATATGGTGCACACTTATTTAAGTGATGCACCTTGCACTAATCCAGACAACTCTAATGGGGATTTTAGTGGTCTTTGATAACCATAGAAATCTCTCAAGTGGTAGCTGTGGAGAGCAACCTTAAGGCTTATCCTGAAGGAGTGTTAAGCAGCTTGTTTTACTAATCTAACCATGCAGTATAGGTTAAAGGAAAAAGAACCACATTGTGTATATATAAAAATATGTCTATTTATTACACAGCACTTGATTGATTGATTGATGGGAAACTTATATAGCGCAGCTATCGCCCTACGGGCATCTTGGCGCTCACTAACACATTGGTATATCTCCTACCCAGAGATATCAAAACAAATACATAATAATACTTCAATGTCAATAGGGTAAGTAGCACAAAATACAGTGATCTCCAAGTGGAGACCAAACCTTATATGAAGAAAGTGAAATGTGAACTGTGACCAAAGATGGGACTTGGAATAGTAGACTCAGAAGAGCTGGGCACACAAAGGACCTCCCATGGTATTTACCTAAGATCCCCACGGAGGTTGTGTGCAGCGTGGAAACACAGCCGTGTGTCCAATAATAGTCAATGGACCCTGATGAAACACTGTGAAAGACAGAAGGTTGGAGAGTCACCCATCTGTGGATAACCCAGAAACCTACATCAAGGAAGCCTAGTGAATAGGTGCAAAGTGATATCAGAAACTGCTGTATATCAGAGTGGAGAACTTCAGGAATGATGCTGCTAGAAAAGACTGAGCAAGAGTCCAGTGGAATCCAAAGGGTGGATGATTCTTGAAGTGAAGAACCTGTAAGCAGAGGGCACAGAGTCTATGGCCCTTGGAGGTGACCAGGAGGCACGTGTTGGGCTGGTCTATCCCCTCACCTGAAATCTAGGCAGTCGACAGGGGAGATGACAATACCTCAACCCTTCCAGACTATATCTTAGTTTCACTGATTAGTTTTACAGTGATCCTGGCAAATACTCTGAAAGGGAAGGGGTTTGGGAAGAGAAACAAACATACAAAAAAGAAGAGACACCGCGACTCTGCTCCCAGGACCTGCTGGGTTCTTAAATACAGAGTTGTCAACTTCTGTCTGCTTTAAAAGAAAAAACAACCATCAATGTACCTCAAATTATACCCAAAATAATAAACCAACTAAGTTATTGCTCAAACAATATTTAGCTTGTCACCTATTTCTCAGGCACGAGAGTCACACGTGCGTGGTTCTAAGTTCCTTGGTTTCTGATCTTTCAAATAAGTGCAATAATAAATCAGCTCCTTTTTGAATTAGCTAAGTAAGAAGAAACAAAATGTGATATCATAATTACTATCTGCCTATTTCCTTTTGATCTGTTAACCTAAATATCTCTAATAAGCTAATGTATCTCACCTTTGTTTTAGTTGTTTCTTGCCTTCTCTATTTTCTTCTGAGTATTTCTTTTCTCTGTTCAAGTATTGTCACTTTAAATGTTCATAGCTTTTTTCAATACAAAGTCTGCTTAATTCTTATCAATATTTATAAACATGCTTTTACCCAAAGCTATAATTGTAACCTTCAAAATATACTCTGAATAAAACATGTGCCTTTTAAAATGCGTGCTGCACAAGTAAAGTTCTAAGCAAAGATTCAAGCACGTTTAAATGTCCTCAGAAAACGCAACCTAAACCGGCAATAATACTTTCAGGAAATCAGAACTAACAGAGATATGCTCTAAGAGTCTTTCTCAGATAGTTCAGCAAAGTCAACGGAAGCCAAGAATGTCGCGAGCAATTAACAGACTTATCTTTGTGAGCGTCCTTTATCCCACATTGGAACCGGCCCTTGTAGATCAGGAAAGCTTTTGTTGCTCGTTGCCAGGTGATGTCACGATCCGACTTCCAGACGAAAGGGAAAAACGAAGTCAAGCACGAAAGCTTGTCTCGCATCAGGGCATTGTCAAGCGCGTGCCAACGATTGTTTTAAGGACACGTGTTTTTTGACAATGTGCCCGGTTTCCTAGCAACCATTGTAAATCTTCGGTTGCACGTTTAAACAGCTCATGGAGAGCGCGAGAAAGGAAATAATAAGTCTTTATTAAAAAGACACAATGAAATAATACATGTACCCCAAATATAAATTAATAGCAATGTAACTTAATTGAGGGACGATTGGAATACACAGAAAATATCAAAAAACGGGCACAAAAATTAACAGTCAGAAATACAGACTAAATACTTGTACTAACATCCTGGGGAATGCGAACATGATTTATGTGAGACTGTGCGCAGATAAACAAATAACACAGTTGGTAAAATCAATAGCTTCTGCATGTTGATTCCTGACAGTCCTCCCCTGTAAAACCCGATACTGGACGTGGTTTCGAGGGATGTTGTTGGTGGAATTGCCTAACTAAATGAGGAGCGTGGACTGAAGAAGCTGGTTCCCAGGAATTTTCCTCAGCACCGTAGCCCTTCCATCCTAACAGGTAATATAAGACACCATGGTCTCTTTTGGAGTCCAAAATTTTCGCGACCTCACATTCTAACTGACCATTGATTTTTACTGGTGGCGGAGGTGGACCTACTCTGGTCTGTGTAATATAGGGTTGTAAAAGAGACACATGAAACACTGGATGAATACGATAATCACAGGGTAGGGACAATTCCATTGTGACTGGGTTGATGATTTTCTTAATTGGGAAGGGCCCTAAAAACCGGGGTTGTAGTTTCCGAGAACCCTCTAATCACAAATTCTTGGATGAAAACCAGACCATATCCCCTACAGCATACTGAGGAGTGGGTCTTCTATGTTTGTCTGCTTGTTGTTTGACCTGTTGTTGGTACTGTTGTAGATGAGAGCATACTTGATCTTGTATTTTATGAAGCAGTGAATGATGGGTAGATACTGCTGGGACATTTCTTGAAGTGCAGTTTGTGGAATAGATAACATACGTGGATGATAGCCTAGTAAACAATAAAAGGGAGACACTCCTGTGACTGAATGGACAGAATTATTATAGACAAATTCAACTAGAGGTAAGGACTTGTCCCATTCTGTGGTCCATGTAGAAGAAAAACAACGTAATAGTTGTTCCATGGTTTGATTGAGGCGTTCTGTTTGCCCATCAGTTTGTGGGTGATAAGCTGAAGATAAACGAACATCTATGCCCATTGATGAACAAAAACCTCGCCAAAACCTGGAAACAAATTGAGGTCCACGATCGGAGACAATAGTTGTCAGTAATCCATGTAACCTGATAATATGTTGTGCAAAAAGGTTAGTGAGTTCTTTGGCGGAAGGCATAGGTTTCAGAGGAACAAAATGGGCCATTTTGGTTAAATAATCTAGGACTACCCAAATGATATGGTAACCATTTGAAACAGGGAGGTCAGTGACAAAGTCCATACTTAAAGTATGCCATGGTGAGGGAGGTATAGGCATAGGTTGTAGATAACCGGTTGTTAGAAATGGGATTTCTGGTTGGCTAGGGCTTGCGCCAAAGCCAGACAGAAACCACCACTCTAGTCAGGGCTGGGGAGTTACACGCCAAAGATAACCCCTGCTCACTCCCTTGGTAGCTTGGCACGAGCAGTCAGGCTTATCCCGGTGGCGATGTGTAAAGCGTTTGCGCGCGCACCCAGCAACAACACCCAAGGCCCACCACAAAAGAAACTCCACACAAGGTATCATATAAAAATAGCCTTTGTATTACCAAAACACATTAGATAAGAACACACACTTTACAATGTGCCAACAGGCACGGGCAGAGTTTACCAGGGATTATATGTACAGGGGACAGGGCCACATGGACCACTGTCAGGAATTAGCACTTTGTGGAAATTAGCACTTAGAACATAGGAATAATACTGTAGTACAAAATAGCAAATGTAGTACACAACCAGTAACTACTGGTAACAGGTAAGTACCACCTACGCAACCCTAACCACCTTAGGAAAATGTCACGCAGGGAACTAGGACCTCACTAGCACCACCTGTACTAGGAGGAGACAAACAACCACCTAAGTATCACAATACCTGTAGGGGTAATAGCACGTTACACATGATGCATCACATTCAGAGGTGTAGGGAAGGAAAACACATGATGCATAAAAACATTCAGCGGTGTAAAACAAGGCACATGACGTATAAAAACACATTCAGAGGTGCAGGGAAACACAATTGCGCAAGAACTCATATAAGCCACCACCTGTGGCAGTCCCTAGGCCAACTGGCCTCGTAGGGGCTAGGACGCTCTGTGTCCCACAGTCAGGGCAAGATTGCGCAAGCCAAAGCAGACGCAAAGGCCACAACCTAAACGGTGCAGCTGCCCACTAAGTGCTGGGCAGCTGGGAAAAATGAGCGTGGTCACCACTGTGCCTTTAGAACCAATCTGTCGCACTTGGAGCCTCTCTGGGCTCTAAACAAATGAAATGCCCCCTAGAGCCTGTCAGGGCTCTAAACATTAATGCGCCCTGCGTTGGAGAAATGCCCCCGATGTACTCGCACCCTACACAGCCAAGACGTGTACTTTGAAGCCTTCTAGGCTCTCCAGACCAGAAAGGCGCCCCGTCGTTGGAGCCTCAACCGGCTCTGGAATACACATATGGGGGCCAACGTCGGAGCGGCCCGCTGCCTTCCGGGGCCGCTCTTCCTCGTAAGATAAATGCTCCTCTATGCCGGAGCGCCCCTCGGGGCTCGGTAAGCACTGCCCCCTTCTCCTCCTTCGAGGGAGCGTCAGGCGCTCCGAAAACCACCAGGCTGCCCTACTCACCGGGACTCCGGCGGCGCTTCTCTTCTTGGCGCGGGGCTTCTCCAGGATGCAGGGCTCTCCCCCACTTGCGGGAGCCCTGCAGGGGCAATCGCCGCACGTCCTCACTGGAGCGCGGGGTGGGCTCCTGTCCGCTCCTCTTCCGGGCTCCGGCCCCGCCTCCACGAAGGCTGGACTTCTCTTAGTTTCCGGGTCGCCGCAGGCAGCGCGGCGGCCCCGAGCTCCTGGTGACGGCGGCGATACGGGGTGGGCTCCCGGTTACGATGCAAATAAAGTCGATAACGGGGTAGGCTCCCGATTCACCAACGAACATAAAAGCGCGTGGTGGCACCCGCTATCAGCAAATCACTCCAGTAGCGGGATAGGCTCCCGCTTGGTTCTCCTAGCGCCGCGATGCAGGGTGGGCACCTGCTCGATAACTAGACAATAAATCGAGGTGGGCACTCGATATCAGAAATAAAGCGCTCCTGGCGCTTGGGGTAAATGTGAAAGCGCTCTCCGCGCTCCAGGCAAGTCCAGCGCTTCCCGGCGCTGGAGGCTTCAGCAAAGCCCCAAGAACAGCGCTCTTTGATGCTGGGGTACCACAGAAAGCGCTCCTGAGCGCTAAAGGCAAAAGTGAAAAGCGCTCTCAGCGCTAGAGGCAAGTCCAGCAAAGTTCTCCCCTGCATGCAGCAGGGCAGGGGTGGGGGGCAAGGCTGGACCCAGAGCCAGCTCACTGGGCCTCCAGGCAGGGAGGTAGTCCAAGTGGCGGTCCTCTGGTCCAGCGGAAGCAGCCCCCTCAGGTAAGATCCTGGCAGAGAACAGTTTCTGTGGGGACACAGCCCCATTTTTATACAGTACAACCCTTTGTCTCAGGGTGCAGGGAAGGGGCGAACCAGTTACAACTGGTTCCTGAGCACTTTGTTTTGCCTAGCCCCTCTCCCTATTCAGAGTGCAGGCCTGGGTCATCAGTCGCACCACAGGGGGCGGAGCCAGCATTGTGTGGGGAAAGCCCAGCCCTATTCAGGACTCAGGTGTACTCCTCCCACCCATCTAGCTGCTGATCTCCCTATTCACCACTGGGTGACTCCTCCTAACTCTGGCGATTCCCTAGCCCGTCACATGACCTCAGCCAGCCAATCACGCGACAGGCAGTCACTGCACATTTTACACTAATATGCCAACTCCTAGAAGTGGCACTTCCGCACATGACATAATCACGCATCATACATCATTGCGAAGCATTCAATCACCCGAGTCCGCACATACCAAACTCGAGCCTGCACACCCCACGCATCAGGAACTACCAGGGACACATACATTCCCCATGCATTCCTATGGGAGGGCAGGCCTATCTCACCACATGCACTCAGAGGGCGCACGCACTTTACTCTGGGACATAGGGAAAGTGCGCAGAAACCAAAAATCACTACCACCAGGTCACAAGTAAAAGCGAAAAGTTTAGGGGTGAACCTGCCAGAAGGGCCAAGTCCAACACAACCCCCTTCCAGCCAAAACGCAGGGCAGACCAATCACCACCGTGATGGACTTCCCTGCTTGGGGCGATAGAACACGGACGCGGGGCCGCAACTGCAGGAACACCCTCCGGTTCTACGCCACGATGAACCCATGGAATTCCTTCTAAAACCACTGTCTGGACGAACTGGGCTACCCCACTGGTACTCCCAAGTTGTCCGCGGCCAAGACCAGGCCCTAGGTCACCCAGGTGCCACCGGTCTTTGCCTAATCACAGAGTGGGGGGTAGTAACCCCTGGCACATAGAGGCCATTCTCCACTCTTCCTGTCTGCAAGACAGGACTAGACTGCCACTGGTTCTCCAGCCTAGGGTCTACACCCTCAGGTGGACCAGGAGTCTCAGGGAAGGCTCTCCTCCCCTTACCTCTTCTCCTAGGGTTCCTCCTCCTCTGGCGAGGGGTACATCTAGAACGCCATTCCAACCCAGTGTTTAACCCCTTAGGTTGCACCGGGGTCAGAGGTGGGCTCTCCCACCCTCTGCACCCCCTTCCAGAGCCCTGCTCCCTACCAACTGGGGCGGTACCTCTGGAAGAAGCACCGGTCGGGACGCTGGTTACAGACGTCCCACCCTTCAGGTCAGGCTGATCCCGAACCTGGCCTTCCAACCTCCGGCCTAGAACCTTTGGTGGAATAATTGCCTGGCACTCCAGGACTTCTGAGGATTTACACTCCATCCCCCTGAGGCTAACGAACAACACATATGTCGAGTGACTGTCTGTCTGGCGCAGATCTCCCGTCCCCTGTCCACCTGACAGTGCGCAGAGATCCCCCAGAACAGAAGGGGTGTCACCATGGTCACTACACAGGATCCTAGCCCAACTGGGTAGTCCCTGACCCACTGGCTCTTCCACTGGGAAACTCATCCCCCAATCACTCCTCACACTGGACTCCTGTACCCTCCCTACCGGAACGGTACTGCCAGACTCTAGAACCACAGGAGCCCTGTTTACAGGCGCTCCAGGTCCTCTACTCACTAGGTGATGTTCCTCAAATGGATTAACAGGACAGCCTAGGTCCCCAACTTGGTGTTCCCTCATGAAACCATCCAAGTCCTGAGGCAGGGTTTCATGCGTCTGGGGACCCTCGGTCACCCACTTACTCCCGCTCCACTGAGCCAGGCCGTAAGCCCCTACACCCTCCTTGCTATCCTGGGACCAAGCTGGGCTACACTGAGCCTCTTCCACCACGCTGGGCTGGAAGATACCTGAACCACTACTTTTGGATTCACTCCCTAATGACTCTAGAGAACATCTGGCACTTTCCCAGCGCTCTGCTTCATCCGCAAGCTCAAATGGACAAAAAGAGTTATACCTCAACAGGTGTTGGCGCAACCCCGGCACACAACAACTGAGCAGGTGTTCTTTGAGAACCAGATTACACAGTTGATCAAAATCAGATTCTGCGGGAACTTTTATCCAATCCAACAGTGCATCCTCACATTCATCCACAAACTCCTCCCAAGACTGGTGAGACAGTTTCCTACTGCCCCTGAATTTTAACCTTAACTCCTCCTCCTGGGAAACAGGTACCAGACTGGGGGAACTGGGACTGGGATTTCCTACACTGAAATCTATATAGCTGCCACCACTGGACTCAACCCTCCCTGGGGAGCCCAGAAAATTAAAACTGCGCGCAGGGGATAGTCTACCCTCCAGAACTACTTTGCCTCTGGTGGAGGCCCTCTCAGCCTCCGCTATCCTCTCCTGCGGAAAGACCCACTCAGTCTCTCGCTGTTGCTTCCTGGCCTCCAGCTGCGCCATAGCCTGGGCATGCTCTAACCTGAGCTTTTCTAACGTCAGCTGGTGCTCCCTTTCTTTCCTCCTATCTTCCCATTCCTCTGGGGACAGGGAAAGGGATGAGGCGCTGCCTCCTACGCTGGACCCAGCAACAGGCTCCATTCTGGCGGACGTTCTGGTGAAAAGATTACACAGGGAACCTAGGGGTCTGAGCTTAACACAGGAGTACACAATTCACAAAAGATTCAGCAAGCTCTCTATACCAGAGAACTCACACTCACTTTTCTAGTGCCACACACCATTCATCCACACACAACCCTCCCCTCGGACTAGTAAGGCAGTTTCTACCACCCCTGATTCCTCAACCTGACCACAAGTGACACAGGTACCAACTCTGGGCGCAGGGCGGGGAACAAATGTACTGGACACTATTATGCTGCCACCACTGGATCCTACCCTTACAGGTGAATCCAGAAAACACACTGCACTTAGGGGGATGATCTACCCTCCCGAGCTAGGGACACCTACCAATTAAGTCCCCACTGTAGGCCAACCCAAGAAATAGCAAACAGCACAGGGGCAGTTATCTCCTCCAGCTTCTACTGCAGGCCAACCCCAGAAATAACAAACAGCACAGGGGCAGTTACCTCCTCCAGCTTCTACTGCAGAACAACCCAAGAAATCGCTGTCTTCACAAGGGCAGTTACCTCCTACAGTTTCTGGTTTCTGTCCTTGGCAGGACACTCAACTCAAAGTGCACAAGCAACACATTTCCACAGAAATGACATTTAAGAACAATAATCCCTATACCATGTGACTATGTAAATGCAGAGCTTTGTGGTACAGCCAGTCGCTGCTGCGGTACAGCGCAAACGCAAGTCCAAATCCCACCGCTGATCACCAATGTTAGAAATGGGATTTCTGGTTGGCTAGGGCTTGCGCCAAAGCCAGACAGAAACCACCACTCTAGTCAGGGCTGGGGAGTTACACGCCAAAGATAACCCCTGCTCACTCCCTTGGTAGCTTGGCACGAGCAGTCAGGCTTATCCCGGAGGCGATGTGTAAAGCGTTTGCGCACGCACCCAGCAACAACACCCAAGGCCCACCACAAAAGAAACTCCACACAAGGTATTATATAAAAATAGCCTTTGTATTACCAAAACACATTAGATAAGAACACACACTTTACAATGTGCCAACAGGCACGGGCAGAGTTTACCAGGGATTATATGTACAGGGGACAGGGCCACATGGACCACTGTCAGGAATTAGCACTTTGTGGAAATTAGCACTTAGAACATAGGAATAATACTGTAGTACAAAATAGCAAATGTAGTACACAACCAGTAACTACTGGTAACAGGTAAGTACCACCTACGCAACCCTAACCACCTTAGGAAAATATCACGCAGGGAACTAGGACCTCACTAGCACCACCTGTACTACGAGGAAACAAACAACCACCTAAGTATCACAATACCTGTAGGGGTAATAGCACGTTACACATGATGCATCACATTCAGAGGTGTAGGGAAGGAAAACACATGATGCATAAAAACATTCAGCGGTGTAAAACAAGGCACATGACGTATAAAAACACATTCAGAGGTGCAGGGAAACACAATTGCGCAAGAACTCATATAAGCCACCACCTGTGGCAGTCCCTAGGCCAACTGGCCTCGTAGGGGCTAGGACGCCCTGTGTCCCACAGTCAGGGCAAGATTGCGCTAGCCAAAGCAGACGCAAAGGCCACAACCTAAACGGTGCAGCTGCCCACTAAGTGCTGGGCAGCTGGGAAAAATGAGCGTGGGCACCACTGTGCCTTTAGAACCAATCTGTCGCCCTTGGAGCCTCTCTGGGCTCTAAACAAATGAAATGCCCCCTAGAGCCTGTCAGGGCTCTAAACATTAATGCGCCCTGCGTTGGAGAAATGCCCCCGATGTACTCGCGCCCTACACAGCCAAGGCGTGTACTTTGGAGCCTTCTAGGCTCTCCAGACCAGAAAGGCGCCCCGTCGTTGGAGCCTCAACCGGCTCTGGAATACACATATGGGGGCCAACGTCGGAGCGGCCCGCTGCCTTCCGGGGCCGCTCTTCCTCGTAAGATAAATGCTCCTCTATGCCGGAGCGCCCCTCGGGGCTCGGTAAGCACTACCCCCGCCCCCTCCTTCGAGGGAGCGTCAGGCGCTCCGAAAACCACCAGGCTGCCCTACTCACCGGGACTCCGGCGGCGCTTCTCTTCTTGGCGCGGGGCTTCTCCGGGATACAGGGCTCTCCCCCACTTGCGGGAGCCCTGCAGGGGCAGTCGCCGCACGTCCTCACTGGAGCGCGGGGTGGGCTCCCGTCCGCTCCTCTTCCGGGCTCCGGCCCCACCTCCACGAAGGCTGGACTTCTCTTTGTTTCCGGGTCGCCGCAGGCAGCGCGGCGGCCCCGAGCTCCTGGTGACGGCGGCGATACGGGGTGGGCTCCCGGTTACGATGCAAATAAAGTCGATAACGGGGTAGGCTCCCGATTCACCAACGAACATAAAAGCGCGGGGTGGCACCCGCTATCAGCAAATCACTCCAGTAGCGGGGTAGGCTCCCGCTTGGTTCTCCTAGCGCCGCGATGCAGGGTGGGCACCTGCTCGAGAACTAGACAATAAATCGAGGTGGGCACTCGATATCAGAAATAAAGCGCTCCTGGCGCTTGGGGTAAATGTGAAAGCGCTCTCCGCGCTTCAGGCAAGTCCAGCGCTTCCGGCGCTAGAGGCTTCAGCAAAGCCCCAAGAACAGCGTTTTTTGACGCTGGGGTCCCACAGAAAGCGCTCCTGAGCGCTAAAGGCAAAAGTGAAAAGCACTCTCAGCGCTCGAGGCAAGTCCAGCAAAGTTCTCCCCTGCATCCCCAAGATCCTGGCAGAGAACAGTTTCTGTGGGGACACAGCCCCATTTTTATACAGTACAACCCTTTGTCTCAGGGTGCAGGGAAAGGGCGAACCAGTTACAACTGGTTCCTGAGCACTTTGTTTTGCTCAGCCCCTCTCCCTATTCAGAGTGCAGGCCAGGGTCATCAGTCGCACCACAGGGGGCGGAGCCAGCATTGTGTGGGGAAAGCCCAGCCCTATTCAGGACTCAGGTGTACTCCTCCCACCCATCTAGCTGCTGATCTCCCTATTCACCACTGGGTGACTCCTCCTGACTCTGGGGATTCCCTAGCCCGTCACATGACCTCAGCCAGCCAATCACGCGACAGGCAGTCACTGCACATTTTACACTAATATGCCAACTCCTAGAAGTGGCACTTCCGCACATGACATAATCACGCATCATACATCATTGCGAAGCATTCAATCACCCGAGTCCGCACATACCAAACTCGAGCCTGCACACCCCACGCATCAGGAACTACCAGGGACACACACATTCCCCATGCATTCCTATGGGAGGGCAGGCCTATCTCACCACATGCACTCAGAGGGCGCACGCACTTTACTCTGGGACACAGGGAAAGTGCGCAGAAACCAAACATCACTACCACCAGGTCACCAGTAAAAGCGAAAAGTTTAGGGGTGAACCTGCCAGAAGGGCCAAGTCCAACACCGGTTGGAGCAACGTGAGGGGTCTTTGATTGCACACAAACAGGACAGGTTTGGGCATATTTTTTGACATCATCAATGAGCGTAGGCCTCCAAAATTGTCTTTGACATAAGTCAATATTTTTTTTTTATACCAGGATGACCAGCAAAAACAGAATTATATGTCCAGGATAACACTGTTTTTTGTAATTCCTGAGTTGGAACATATAAGTGATCATTATGATACAACAGTTCCCCTCTTTTAACTAACTCAGGTAGTTCTGTAGCCTCCCCTTGTGCTTTTTGTAGATGTGTTAAAAACTCTTGTGGGACACAGAGGGCTACAACATTGTTTTCTGGGATAATTGGGTTGATTTGTTCATTATCCACCTCAGAACCCTGATAACTCAAACGAGACAGTGTGTCTGCTTTCTGTTGTTCCTTACCAGGTCTATAGGTAATAAAATCGTATTCATAAAAAACAGAAGTCAACGAAGTTGGCATGTTGTTAGAGCTTTTACACTTTGGTAGAATTGTAAGTTGCGATGGTCCGAATAAATAGTTACGGAGTGACGAGCCCCCAATAGGTGGTGACGCCACTCTTGAAAAGCCAGTTTAATTGCGAGCAATTCGCGTTCTGCCACCGTATAATTTTGCTCAGCCGGCAATAAACTTTTTGAAAAGTATGCAACGGGGTGAAGATGACCCGAACTAGGATTTCTTTGGGACAGGATAGCTCCTACAGCCACCTGGGAAGCGTCTGCTTCAACATAAAATGGTTGTGAAGGATCTGGATGATGCAAAATTGGTGCTTCGTGAAAGCCCTTTTAAGGTGTTGAAAAGCCCCTTCTGCTTCTTCAGACCAATGAAAGCGAATTCCCTTTTTTAGCAAGCGAGTGATGGGAGAAACTATGGTAGAGAAATTTGGGATAAAGCGCCAATAGAAATTGGCAAACCCCAAGAATCTCTGAATGTCCTTGATAGATCCTGGAGTGTCCCAACGCAAAATGGCCTGCACCTTAGATTGATCCATAGCGATTCCATTTGGTGAGAGAACATAACCCAAGAACTCTACAGTAGTGGCATGAAAAATACTCTTGTCTAATTTAACAAACAACTGATGTTCCCGCAGACGTTGTAACACTGCTCTAACATGACCAATGTGCTCGTCAGTGGAGGTGGAATAGATCAAGATATCATCGATGTAACAAATGACACAGATGTCTAGAAATTCCTGTAGGACCTCATTAATAAAAAATTGAAACGCTGCAGGAGCGTTGAAAGTCCAAACGGCATCATAGTATATTTGAACAGACTAAACTTGGTCCAAAATGCCGTTTTCCATTCATCCCCATCTTTGACCCTGATGAGATGGTAAGCACCTCTTAGGTCCAGTTTAGTGAAGATGGTGGAATTACGTACTTGATTCAATAGTACAGGTATAAGTGGAAGAGGGTACCTATTTTTTACCGTGACTTTATTGACTGCGCGGTAATCGTTGCAGGCGCGAAAATCTTTGTTTTTCTTAGGAACGAAGAACAAAGGAGAACTGACGAGAGAGGTGGAATGACGAATAAAACCCTTCATCAACAAGTCGTCGAGATATTCTTTCAGATAACGAGTCTCTGGATCAGATAACCTGTAAACTCTACTGCACGGCAGAGTGGCTCCCGGAACTAGATCGATTCGACAGTCATATGACCTATGTGGTGGAAGTTGAGTAGCCTGAACTTCTGAGAACACATCATGAAAGTCTTCATAACATTGTGGTATCTTGGATACTTCCGATTCCTGTGTCTCAGCATTTGAACTTACAGAGGCGCAATGAAGGGGGGTAATGGGTTGTTGCCGCTGTTGGTAACAGGACTGAGAACAATATGTAGAATCTAGTGTAATGGTCCTTTTGATCCAATCAATTTTAGGATTATGTACCTGACGCTAGGGTATTCCCAATATGGCTCCAAAAACTGGGGTGTCGATTAAATCAAATTGTATTAGCTCGGAATAGCCGTCAGCGCAAATCATGGTCAAAGGTTGTGTCTGATATTGAATTAACCCTGATGTCAACTCGGAACCATCAACGGCTCGAACAGGTTCAGGAACAGCCTTTTTCTAGGTAGGGATGTTTAAAGTGTTGGCTAATCCAATATCCAAAAAGTTACCAGTGACTTCTGAGTCAAGAAGAATCGGAATTACTTTTCTAATTTGAGTCGCCAAAATCAAAGGTAACTATGAGAGTTAGGTGTCGAGGAACGATGGAAACAGTATTTGCCAAATGATGATGAGAAACCGTTGATTCTAATGCGCTCGATAAGGAGGTCTCTTTCCTTATCGGGCTGATAAGTTTCCCGACTGATCTGTCTCAATGATTGACGAATCATTGTACCCCACCATCTTTCTAGGTGTTGTTGGTTTCACCTAACAGTCTCTGGCAAAACGTCCGGGCTTTCCACAATACAGACATAATTTTAGTCGGTGTCTGCGACCTTTTTCATCTTTGGACAGTGGTCCTTTAATTCCACCAATTTCCATTGGTTCAACACCATTTGATGAAGAATGGGTGATCTCCTTATTCTCTTGCTTTAAAACAATTAGTCTAGGGACATCACTCCGAGTCCTCTCTCCCTTACGTTCTCCCAAACGATGGTCTAAGCGAACCACTAGATCAATAAACTCAGTACATCAGTAGGTAGATCAATGATTGTAGCAAGTACGTCTATTAGCACGTCTTTGAGACCCCGATAAAATAACGACGTTCTTTTTCATCAGGCCATTCTGTCTCAGCAATAAGATGATTAAAAGATGTGATATACGTTAGTAAGTCTTTGGTACCTTGATGCAGGTTCAGTAGCTCGTTATCACTTGCCTGAACAAATTGATGCCTAGCAAACAATTTCCGCATCTCTACTTTAAATCGTGGAAAATTGTGTAGTAAGGGATCATCTCTTTCAACAAAAGGAATAGACCATGTGGCGGCTACTCTGCCCAAATAGGACAAAACAAAAGCCACCTTAGCCTCATCATTGGGAAAGGCTGCAGGGCGGCACATGAAATGTAGTTGGCACTGATTTAAGAATATATTAAATTTGCTATGATCTCCGAAGAAACGGTCAGGGGGAGCCAATGGAACTGGCATTGGAGTGACGACAGAGATGTTAATGGGTTGTGTCACCGGACCCTCAGTGTGTGTTGCATTCTAATTAAAATGGGGGGGTTGCACCACTACTTTGGGTTTTACTGTCGGATCCCATAGATTGTCACGCAGTTTGTGATGTTGCAAATCAGTTCTTAACATGGTGTTTTCTTGTTTTAGAATTACTACTTCCTGTTGTAACTCTTGGAGTAACCTAGATAAATCCTGCATGGAGAGTGGGGTTCCATCGCCCAGGCCGACTTTAAATGTTGTGGCTTGACTTTCTGTTGTGCTGGTCTAACCACTCACCTGAAATCCAGGCAGTCGACAGGGGCAATGACAATACCTCAACCCTTCCAGACTATATCTCAGTTTCACTGATTAGTTTTACAGTGATCCTGGCAAATACTCTGAAAGGGAAGGCGTTTGGGAAGAGAAACAAACATTGAAAAAAGAAGTGACACCGCAACTTTGCTACCAGGACCTGCTGGGTTCTTTAAATACAGAGTTGTCAACTTCTGTCTGCTTTAAAAGAAAAAACAACCATCAATGTACCTCAAATTATACCCAAAATAATAAACCAACTAAGTTATTTCTCAAACAATGTTTAGCTTGTCACCTGTTTCTCAGGCACGAGAGTCACACGGGCGTGGATCTAAGTTTCTTGGTTTCTGATCTTTCAAATAAGTGCAATAATAAATCAGCTCCTTTTTGATTTAGCTAAGTAAGAAGAAACAAAATGTGATATAAAAATTACTATCTGCTTATTTCCTTTTGATCTGTTAACCTAAATATATCTAATAAGCTAATGTATCTCACCTTTGTTTTAGTTGTTTCTTGCCTTCGCTATTTTCTTCTGAGTATTTCTTTTCTCTGTGCAAGTATTGTCAATTTAAATGTTCATAGCTTTTTTCAATACAAAGTCTGCTTAATTCTTATCAATATTTATAAACATGCTTTTACCCAAAGCTATAATTGTAACCTTCAAAATATACTCTGAATAAAACATGTGCCTTTTAAAATGTGTGCTGCACAAGTAAAGTTCTAAACAAAAATTCAAGCACGTTTAAATGTCCTCAGAAGACGCAACCTAAACAGGCAATAATACTTTCAGGAAATCAGAACTAACAGAGATATGCTCTAAGAGTCTTTCTCGGATAGTTCAGCAAAGTCAATTGAAACCAAGAATGTCGCGAGCAATTAACAGACTTATCTTCGTGAGCGTCCTTTATCCCACCTTGGAACTGGCCCTTGTAGATCAGGAATGCTTCTGTTGCTCGTTGCCAGGTGATGTCACGATCCGACTTCCAGACGAAAGGGAAAAACGAAGTCAAGCACGGAAAGCTAGTCTCGAGGCTATTTATAGCCGCATCAGGGCGTTGTCAAGTGCGTGCCAATGATTGTTTTAAGAACACGTGTTTTTTGACAATGTGCCCGGTTTCCTAGCAACCATGGTAAACGTTCGGTTGCACGTTTAAACAGCGCATGGAGAGCGCGAGAAAGGAAATAATAAGTCTTTATTAAAAAGACACAATGAAATAATACATGCACCCCAAATATAAATTACTAGCAATGTAACTTAATTGAGGGACAATTGGAATACACAGTAAATATCAAAAAACGGGCACAAAAATTAACAGAGACAGAAATACAGACTAAATACTTGTACTAACATCCTGGGGAATGTGAACATGATTTATGTGAGACCGTAGATAAACAAATAACACAGTTGGTGAAATCTGCAGCTGCTGCATGTTGATTCCTGACAGCACGGAAGAGCAATGGCCACTGATGTCAGAGAGGTTCAACGGTATTGACGGTGACCTTATCGCTATATCTAAGAGGACCAGGTGATGCTGAGGTTGCACGAGCTGTCCCATTTAGGAAGTTGAGAACCAGGGGGGGTCGGTGTTCGATGGGAGCACAAAACAGCCTTGGCAGCTGAAACTGGCATGGAATGTGAAGAAGGAGCAAAGCTGCGACCAGCAAGGGCCAAGGGACTCACCAACAGCAGGAGAGTCAGACCAGGCACCGAGCAAGCAGTGGAATCCACTGGAGCAGAAGAAGACCCTCAAGATGACTCACAAGCAAAATGCACAGGAGTCACAAGAGGATCTCGAGCAGCTCACAAAGAAGGGAGGTCCACAGTGCAGAGAATGCGGTGAGGATGCTGTATTTGGCAGGAAGAGATGCTGGAGGGTGCAGCTTCTTTTAGCCTGTAGATCTCTGGAGTGCAGAGCCACCAAGCATTTACAACGGCAAGTCGACGCGGTCAAAGGGGTTCAGTCCCCCGGTTCCAATGAGGGATAGTAGCCTCAAAATTGCAGAGAGGACAGGTCAGGCATTGAGGGAGTTGCAGAACCACCACCTGTGTTGCTGAGCCTTATGAAGTCCGTGGGAGCAGCAGACCAGTGAGCTACATTGCAGTGCCTGCAGATGCAGGGGGAGTGACTCCTTCACGCCGAAGGAGATTGCTTCAGGTGTCCTTGATGTACACAGGTCTGTTGAAGATTCTAGCAGAAGCACAGATAAGGAAGAAAACGTGCAGAATAGCGAGACCAGGAGCAGCAGGAGACTTCCTTGATGCAGTCTTGGTTCCAGGTGAGTTCTAGCGAAGTCCAAGTGTCCACACCGTAGAAAAGTGATGTGGTTTCAGGCTTGAGTCTTGTCCTACAACAAATCTGAGGACCCACACACAGTTAAGTCCTTAAGAACCCTAATGGAAGGGTTGGAACAACACAAGGGTCCCTCTCAGAGGAGGGGCTGGACAGAGGGGAGGATAATCCAATGCAATTTGTCCAGTTGTGCATCAGAGGGGAAGCCAAGGGCTCTAATGAACTGCTTTAAACTGGATAATACAATGAGGGCACCAAATGTGCCCTTTAAAGCAGTCTGGTGGCACTGGCAAGTGCCCCCACCCCAGCCCAATAAACGAAGTCATGTCTGGCAGATGGTCACACCTCGCTGTGACAGGACACCTATTGTGTTGTCTTTCCTCCAGCTCGAGCTTGCCTCAGCAGCAAGAGGGCAGAATCATGTCTGTGGTAAGCAGCAGCATTCACTTGTTTGCAGACCATGAAAGGCTGTTAATGGGAGTACAGAACGGTCCTCTAAAGGCCCCCAGTACATGGGATCATACTTCCAAAACTGGAATCGGTGTTGGGGTATAGTTCCAACATATTTGATACCAAACATGACCGGGTTCAGTGCAGCCACTATATAGTTAGACATCTCGTAAGGATTAATGCCCACTCTATGTCTAAAAATTACTGACCACACTTACAAAGTCTGGAGAGTTGACTCCAGAGTTTGTATGGGTGTACTGCTCATGCAGTGGTACCCTAACACTTATGACCAAACACACTGCCCTCATGACTGAAGAGCCTGCCATAGAGGTGACTTGCAGGTTTTAAGTGCAGTGACCTCAGATATAAGGAAACTTATATCTGTTGTGAGAGGTGCAAGCACCAAATCGCCAAGGCTGCAGTGGAAGGCCTGTAGTTACAGTTTAAGTGGACTCCCATGGGTGACACAATACAGGCTGCAGCCATGGGAGACCCATGGTGTAGCTATGCTCTGAGTACCTTAACACCAGATACTATCAATCAATCAATCAGGGAATTGTAAGCGTGCTACCCACCTGTGAGGGTCTCAAGGCGTGGGGGGGGAAGGGAAGCAGCTCCTCTCAGACAAAGAGCCAGGTCTTGAGTGTCTTCCTGAAGATGTTCATTGATGAGGCACGTCTGATGTTGATCGGGAGCTCGTTCCAGGTCTTGGCAGTGATGTAGGAGTAGGGTCTTCCACTTGTTCTGGCTCTGCGGCTGCACGGTGTTTCGGTGAGGCCGAGGTTGGTGGATCAGAGGTTTTTTCTGGGTATGTGGAATGTGATTCTCTCGTTGAGGTATTGGGGTCCGGTGTTGTGGAGACACCTGTAGGCATGGGTGAGTATCTTGAAGGTTATTCTCTGCTCTACGGGGAGCCAGTGGAGGTTCTGCAGGTGTAGGGTGATGTGTTCGTGTCGAGGGATGTCGAGGACGAGTCTGGCTCCGGTGTTCTGTATGGTCTGGAGTTTGCAGAGCAGGGACTTGTTATGAGTGCGTGGTGCCAGTCTTTCTTGATTCGGGGGATCCATTTGAAGGTTTTTCGGAGGATGCGGAGGGTGTTGAAGCAGCTTGAGGCGACGGCGTTGACCTGTTGGGTCATGGAGAGGGTGGAGTTCAGTACGATGCTGAGATTTCGGGCGTGGTCCGTCAGGGCGGGATGGCTGCCGAGGGCGGTGGGCCACCAGGTGTTGTCCCATGCGGAGGGGGAGGGTCCAAGGATGAGGATCTCTGTCTTTTACGAGTTGAGCTTCAGGCAGCTTCTGCTCATCGAGGATGCAGCGTCCTTCATTCCTTCCTGGAAGTTGATTCTGGTTGTGACGAGGTCCTTGGTGAGGGAGAGGATGAGTTGGATGTCATCGGCATAGGATACTATGCTGACTCTGTGCTGTCTGACGGTGGTGGTGAGGGGGGCCATGTAGATGTTGAAGAGGGTGGGGCTGAGCGACGATCCTTGGGGTACTCCACAGTTGGTTTCCGTGGGTTTGGAGAGGATGGGTGGCAGTCTGATCCTTTGGGTTCTGCCTGTGAGGAAGGAGCAGAGGCAGTCAAGTGCAGTTCCCCGTATGCCGGCGTCGTGGAATCTGGCGGTGGGTGTGCGGTGGGAGACGGTGTTGAATGCTGCAGGGAGGTGGAATAGGATCAGGGCCGCGGTGTGTCCTTGGTCGAGGAGGCTTCGGATGTCATCTGTGACGGCGAGTAGAGCGGTTTCGGTGCTGTGGTTGCTGCGGAATCCAGATTGAGAGGGGTTGAGGATGGAGTTTTCTTTAATTCATTTTGTAAGCTAGGCATTGACTACCTTTTCCGTGACTTTGGCCGCGAAGGGCAGGAGGGAGATGGGTCGGTAGTTCTTCAGGTCCGTGGGGTCTGCTGAGGGCTTCTTGTGCAGGGGTCTGACTTCTGCGCGTTTCAAGTCGTCGGGAAAGGTGCCGGTCTTCAAGGTGATGTTGATGGTGCGTCATTGTTCTGGGGCGATTGCGATGGTGGCTCTGTGGTGGTTGTGCGGCGGGCATGGGTCAATGGGGGCCCCTGAGTGGATGCCTTTCATGGTGGAGGTGGTGTCTTCGGTGGTGACTGGGGTCCAGGAGGAGATAGTAGGCTGGCTGTTGTTACTAGAGGGGGAGGTGGTTTTGGGTTTGGTGTCAGAAGTCTGGTTGCTGAAGTGGTCATAGAGACCCTTGATTTTCAGATAGAAGTAGGATCCGAGCTTGTCAAAGAGGTCCTGGGAGGGGGTGATGACTGTGGTATCGCTGTGGGGCTTGGTGAATTGTTGGATAATGCTGAAAAGTTCTTTGGAGTTGCTGGAGTTGGCAAGGATCTTTTTATGGATGAAGGTCCTTTTGGTGGATCTGATGCATTGGTGGTATTCTGACATGGCGTTCCTGTAGGTGGTGTGGTTTCCTGGCGTTTTGCTATTTCTCCAGTTTTTCTCGAGACGTCTGCAGGTGTGTCTGGATTCTTGGAGGTCTGTAGTGAACCAGGTGGCTTTCTTGGGGCGCTGTCTGTAGGGGTTGAGTAGGGGTGCGAGCTCGTCTGCGCAGCTGGAGATCCATTTGTGGAGTTCTTTGTCTGCTAGGTTGGCGTCAGTCGAGTTGGTAGGGGCGTCACAGTTGAGGATGGAGTTGAGCTGTTCTACGGTGATTTTGTTCCAGTTTCTTCTTGGCAGGCACAGTACAGGTTTGGGGGTGGTGGGTCTGTTGACGTTGAAGTGTACGCCGTGGTGGTCCTTCCAGGGGGGTTGCGTGGTGCGGCTGAAATGGATGTTGTTTCCTCCTGCGAAGATTGGGTCGAGGGTGTGTCCTGCCTTGTGAGTGTGTGTGGTGATGAGCTGTTTCAGGCCAATGTTGGTGAGGTTGTCCAAGAGGGTGGTGGAGTTAGGGTTGTTGGTGACTTCTTCACTTTTCTCATTCCACAGGAATTCTCTTTGTCCCTAGGTATTCATTTACTGCTAACATTTTTGGGTGTCAGATCCAACTCTGCTCTTATTTTCTAGAGCTAAGAGATTAGCCTCATGGTTAATCTTCTATTCAACCTTTCTAAAAAAATATGTCTTCTTAATTGAGGCTGTCCTCAATGTCACTTGGGGTGCCTGTCCCACCTGTGTGAGATTTAGGTACCCTAACTACTGTTTTTGAGAATATGAGTGCAGGGACCATATCTTCTCGATGTAGGTGAGGTGGATAGGAATTGTCACCCTCATCACTACTCTCTCTTTCTTCAGGGAGGTCATCCCTTTCAGAAAGGTGTTCCTTTGCATATTCTGCCAAGAGCTCCTGGAGCTTAACCTTGGTAGGATTGAACCAGTTTTTATTTTTTTGAGTTTTCAGAGGGTCCTTAGCGCTTTCCATTCAAGATGGAGGTAAAGGATCAGGTTGAGTTCCACAAACATTCATCTGCACTTTCCATTATTTTACTAATAGTTGGGACTTTTTAAGAGGCCTAAAATAACTTCTAAGTATTTTTACCACTTACTAAAGTACTTTTTCAATTTGTAAAAATACAAAGGGACTTAACACAGGCCCAAATTAGACTTTTACAAATGTGGAAAAAAAATTCAATTCAAAAATTGAAAGTGAATCTAAAGGCAAATTTTTAGGTCGAGGCATGCTGTATTCGAGTATGTACTTGAAGCCCTGCCCACTCTCCACCCAAATTTGTCATTGGCTTGTGTCATTGTCCTTCGTAAATGCTGGCTTCTGATTCGTTAATAGGCTTGTTAGTCCCTCCTTAGTACCACCTTGTCTTCATTTGTAACCTTTTTCAACAAAAAAGTACTGGCACAATGTAGCAAAGAACTTTCTTGTTACTCTGGACTAGGTGGGAGGAAGTGTACGTTATCACAGACCTCCAATGCTCGTTTATAAAATCTGGAGACAACCCATCCAGAATGCTACAAACTTAACAATTAAAATAGATAGAAAAGTGAGAAAAGGAGAATGTGTAGTCAGTCCACAAACAGATACACTCTACAGAAACCCTCAAATGGTGACGAGGTGAGAAAATATGTAGAGAGAGAGAGAGAGTACCTCACGTGCGCACCACCAGAGGAGCTACTGGTTGGTTCTCACCAGCTTGCCCACGTTTATTTCATCATCGGTCACTCTCTCTCGAGAAAAAGGTGTGCAGTGTCCAATGGAAAACACAAAACACAAGACAGTGTAATGTGAAAAACACAACAAACAAATAAATTGTGCAGACAACGACAAATATAAAAATAGTGAAAGTGTATAGACTCACAAATGATTGTTTTATTCTGGTTAGGAGTCTATCACTCTGTTAAAAACCACAGCATGTTGCATACCTTAACAATGACGGCCAACATGTTTCATTGCCAATAGAGTTTGTGGCAAATTCATCAGGGCAAGAAGGGGTCAAAAAATCACCTTCTCAGGACACACACCTTTAAAAAGACTGACAAACACAAACAAACAAACAGCATAGTCAGTGCGGGGAGGGATGAGTTTAACAACCAACCAACGGCTGGTGATAGTAACACCATTTGGTTCATTACCTAGTTGTGGCTATGGGCCCACGTACCAGCCACCAACCAGTTGCAAGGGCGTACTAAATTTTAAACTATCGCCATCCTGCTCAGCAAAGCACGACCGGCGTTGGTGCCTGCACCTGTGGAAACAAGTATAGATCATCTATACATGACTCAATCTAAAAGACACACTGTGTATTCGCTCTTCCTCAATGTTCCAATGAACGGACACCTCGCTTATTTGAAAGTTCTTACAGCCCCAGGACCCTTTGAAATGTATTGTATCACATCAGCACGCCCCAATGCCGATATCGTATTCACAGCACAACTGCCTTCAGCAATCACCAGCGTCTAGTTTAATAATGTGTAAAAAGAAAGAAAAGCCCTAAGCTCTTCGTACCGCAACAATCACATACCAACCAGAAACGAAAACGGCGTTTGTTCAATATCTCGTCCGTCGAGTCCTTGTACACTAGCATCCCCCAGGACGCGACGCTGGTGGCAGCAGCTCGCGCCCTGGGAGCTCAGGAGTGGTTTTATGACACCCCCCAGTCCTTTGTCATGCAATGTGTGGAGCTGGCTCTCACTCGTAATTTTTTCTGTCACAAGGATGCCCTGTACTTACAGATCTCGGGGACATCGATGGGCGCTACCTTTGCGCCGAGCCTGGCGTGTATTTACGTCGGCCAATTCGAGGCAAACTACCTTGACCACCCCTCTAATCCCTTCCAGGGGCACATTTGCCTCTGGAAGAGATATATAGACGATGTTCTATGTATTTGGAGGGGCACTCAACAACATCTTTGTGAGTTCCTTGAATGGCTGAATTCTCTGGACACCTGCTTGAAATTCACTTGGCAGTTTAGTAGGGAGGCGGCGACATACCTTGACCTCGATATCACTGTGTTGGATGACAAACTTACTACCAGTGTTCATCACAAGCCCACTGATAAAAACTCCCTTTTACACTATCAGTCGTACCATCCCAGAGCTCTGAGGGATAACCTCCCAGTGGGGCAGTGTTAGAAAGGGTAGACGGACCGGGAGGGCCGGCCGGGGTCAGGAGGAGAGGTCTCCGGGGAGAGCCGTCTCCAGCGATCGTACAGACAAGTAACTTCCCCCCCCCACAGACAAATACCACTCACGGATAAGGTTCAGTGATCTTTATAAGCACTTATTTAAGGTACGGTGAAAAGGGTACAAGGAGGTCTGGACTCAGGGGTCCCCTCGATCAAAGTCTCGCAAGGTAGGGAAGGGGGTAGCGGGACAGTCTATTTACCAATCAGGTAACTCGGATGCGGTGGTGATAAGCTCACGATCCTCGAGCTTTGGTGAGTAGGTGGTATGGGCCGCGGCAGCGCCAGCAGGTCCCGGTGCGGATGGTCGTTACAACGGGCCGCGGCAGCGCCAGCAGGTCCCAGGAAGATGATTGTTGCAGAAGGCCGCGGCAGCGCCAGCAGGTCGGACGATGGTTCACAAGAGCGGGCTACGGCGACGCCAGTAGACCGTCAGGGTTGAGTTCACTCGGTGTCTCTCGACTCCAGGATACAACTGCCTTCCTGCTCCGGAGCTGCCCCAGTTATAGGGCTGGTGCCCTTTGATGTCCGGACCCTCGCACTTGGAGGTCGGAGAGTCCGGGATGAAGGTGTCCAGACACCCAGCAGGGGGTGGAGCCAGTGCCCGGGGGAGCTGGGCGCGATCGGCACCTGGCGGGGGAGAGCCCTTGACACTTCGGCCTCCCATTGACCTGTCAAGGGGTCCGCTCACCTCCTGGGGGGATTGTGGTGCCGGGATGTCGGGGCCGGCCAGGCCCGGGGTCAGGGTCGAGGGGAGGCCAGGCGGCCGCGTGGTACAGGGTCCAAGATGGCGGCTTGACCCGGCCGGGAAAGCCGGTGGGGCTGGACCCCGTGATGCGTAGGGGTCCGAGGGCAGAGGGTCCGTCGGGGGACGGGGTACAGGTGCTTGTCGCGGGATTATGCCAGGTGGCCCGGGGTCCGGGCCTTGTCGAGCGGGGAGGGCGCGAGCCGTCTGTGAGGCCTGTCCAACATGCGTCCCCCCCAGCTGAAGGCGGGGAGAGTCACCCATCTCCTTGGGGACTCTCTTCGTCGAGGCGGAAAAAGCGGGACAGGCCATCCGCGTTGGCGTGGTCTTGGCCCGGTCGGTGCTCCACGGTGAAGTCCATTCCCTGCAGGGAAATGGACCAGCGCAAGAGTTTTGGGTTCTCCCCCCGCATCTGCATCAGCCATTGCAGGGGTCGATGGTCGGTCTGTACCCTGAAGTGGGTACCGAAGAGATAGGGCCGGAGTTTTTTTAGGGCCCACACTACTGCAAATGCTTCCCTCTCGATGGTGCTCCAACGCTGCTCTCGGGCCAGGAGACGTCGACTGATGAAGGCCACCGGCTGGTCATGACCTTCGGAGTTCAACTGAGAGAGGACGGCTCCGATGCCGTGGTCGGAGGCGTCGGTCTGCACCACAAACTCTCGACTGTAATCGGGGGCCTGGAGCACCGGGGCGGTGCACAGGGCGGCCTTCAGCTCCTCGAAGGCCGTTTGACAGTCAGGAGTCCAATTGATCCGCTTTGGCTGGTTCTTAGATGTGAGACCCGTGAGGGGCCCCACGATGCTGCCGTAGTCCTTCACAAACCGCCGGTAGTAGCCGGTGAGCCCCAAGAAGGCTCGGACCTCGGTCTGGGTGACGGGGGGCTGCCAGGACTGGATGGCAGCAATCTTAAGTTGTAGTGGGGCCACCAGCCCGCTCCCCACTTGGTGCCCAAGGTAGGTCACAGATCCTTGGCCAATCTGGCACTTGCCGGCCTTAATGGTGAGGCCGGCCCGCTGGAGGGCTTGTAGGACCTCTTGTAGGTGACGGAGGTGGTCGGCCCAGTGGTGGCTGTACACAGCGATATCGTCCAGGTAGGCAGCGCTAAATTCTTCAAGTCCCGCCAAGACCTGGTTCACAAGGCGTTGGAACGTGGCGGGGGCATTCTTCATGCCAAAGGGCATGACCTTAAAGTGATAGTGGCCATCGGGGGTGGAGAAGGCTGACCGTTCCTGAGCCCTGGGTGTGAGGCCGATTTGCCAGTAGCCCGCCGTTAGGTCGAAGATACTAAGATAGCGGGCGGCCCCCAGCCGGTCGATCAGCTCGTCTGCTCGGGGGATGGGATGAGCGTCGGTCCGGGTGACAGCGTTCAAGCCCCGGTAGTCGACGCAGAATCTCAGTTCAGGTGCGGTGCCAGGGGCAGCGGCTTTGGGAACCAGTACGACCGGACTGGCCCAGGGACTGTCCGAGGGCTCGATGACCCCGATCGTGAGCATCTTGGCCACCTCCTCCTGTATGCAGGCCCGTACCCGATCTGGCACGCGGTAGGCCCGGTGCCGGACAGGGGGACTGTCCCCGGTGTCTACGTCGTGCAAACACCAGGGGGTGACCCCGGGGGTGAGGGAGAACAGGGCCGCGAACTGCAGCAGGAGGTTCCGGCAGTCCTGTCGTTGCTCCGTAGTGAGGGCGTCGGAGAGCCGGACCCCGTCCACGGAGCCGTCCTTCTCCTGAGTCTTCAGGAGATCCGGGAGGGGCTCGGAGTCTTCTTCTGTGCCACTGTCCGTAGCCATCAAGAGGCTGAGTTCGGAGCGCACAAAGTGCGGTTTGAGCCGGTTGGTGTGGAGGACCCGAAGGGGGTTCCGGGAGGGCCCCATGTCGATGAGGTAAGTGACGGGGCTTTTGCGCTCGACCACTTTGAAGGGCCCCGTCCACTTATCTTGCAGGGCACACGGTTCGGTGGGGGACATCACCCATACCTGCTGCCCCGGCTCGAATTCCACGGAGGAGGCATTGTGGTCATACCACCTCTTCATGTCCTCCTGGCTGGCCTCGAGGTTCGCCTTGGCCATCTCCTGGAAGCGCCGGGTTTGGTTTCGTAAGGCCAGGATGTATTTGAAGACGTCTGGAGGGGTCGTTAGGGGGGCCAATTCCCAGCCCTCCTTCACTAGGCTGAGGGGCCCTCGCACAGGGTGTCCGTACAGGAGTTCAAAGGGGCTAAAGCCGAGGGACTTCTGGGGTACTTCCCGGTAGGCGAAGAGGAGGCACGGGAGCAGTACATCCCACTGGCGACGGAGAGGCTCTTCCAATCCCCCAATCATCCCTTTGAGAGTGCGGTTGAACCGCTCCACTAGTCCGTTCCCCTGGGGGTGATAGGGGGTCGTGAATCTGTAGGTGACCCCGCATTGTTGCCAGAGGGACTTCATGTATTTCGATATGAAGTTCGTACCTCGGTCGCTGACGACTTCTCGGGGGAAGCCTACCCGGGAGAAGATCCCCATCAGGGCCCGGCCAACCACTGGAGCGGTCACGGTCCGTAGGGGTACCGCCTCGGGATAGCGGGTGGCATGGTCCACTAGTACCAAGATGAACCTGTGTCCTTGTGCCGTGCGGGGGTCCAGCGGTCCCACAATGTCTATCCCCACCCTCTCGAACGGGGTGGTGACCACCGGGAAGGGTTGTAGGGGGGCCTTAAGCTTCCGGCCACTCTTCCCGCTGGCTTGGCAGGTGGGGCACGATCGGCAGTGGTTCAGGACGTCATTCCTCATTTTTGGCCAAAAAAAGTGGGTCACCAGTCGACTGTACGTTTTATCTTGGCCCAGGTGCCCAGCCAGGGGGACATCGTGGGCTAGGTTGAGCAGAAAGTCTCGGAAGCGGAGCGGGACCACCAGAACTCGACTGGCCCCCAGCTCGGCGATTCTTTGCTCGCTGTAGAGCAGGTCGTTATCCCAGTAGACCCAGTGGGTCCCGGTGGTGTCCCCGGCGGCTTGGGTGCTGGCTTGTTGGCGGAGTCCCTCGAGGGAGGGACAGGTCTTTTGCTCCTGGCGGAACTGTTCCTGGGTGGGCCCCCCTTCTTGCCGCCACTGAGCCAGATCCGGAAGGTCCTGGGGTTGCGCGTTTTCTTCGGTGGTCTGGTCTGGGAGGTCGAAGCCGCCGTTGTCCTCTACGGGGGCAACTGGGGGCGGAGGTGCCGGCCATTCGGTTTCTTCTGATCGGGGAGCGGCACGGCCGGCCATGGATCGGGTGGTTATGCAGGCCCAGTCCGGGAGGCCCAGCATCCCCAAGTGTTCTCTTCTCTCGACGGTGGCCCACGGGGAACTCTCAAGGTCATTCCCCAGGAGGCAGTCCACGGGGGCATCGTCCCGGACCGTCACTTTCAGTAGGCCGGAGACCCCCCCCCATTCAAACGGGACGCAGGCCATCCTACACATGCTCTCAGAGTTATCTGCCGAGCGGACGGGGCAGAGAATGTTCGGCAGGATCTGCTCGGGCTTCACCAGATGACAGCGGACGGCCGTCACGCTGGCGCCGGTGTCGCGCAAGGCCTCAGCTCTCTGTCCATTAATGGTCACCCACTGACCGTATTTTCTGGTGTTGGCGGGTAGGGGAGCCCGCGGAACCATGTCTCTTCCCCCTAAGCATGCCAGGACCATGGCGGCCGGTTCCCACCCTTGCTGGTCCGGCTCATACTCCTCGGGTCCTTCCGACGACTGCTCCTCCCCCAGGGCAGCGGCAGCTACCTGGCGGGGCTTGGGCGTTTGGTTCAGCGGGCAGTTCGGATCGTTGGCGTAGTGGCCTATTCGCTGGCACCGGTGGCACGTGACGTTGGCCCGGTACCCAGGCCGCAACGGGGGGTTGCCCCGGCCGGCCGGCGGCGGGGTGCTGGCCACGGTGGTTGCCGGTAAGGCGTCTCTCCCACGCCCCTGACCTCCTCCTCCTCCCCGAGGACGGTGCTGGCCTTGGTTGCTTCTGTTCTGGTCGTGTGGCCCTTTTCGGCCCACTCGGGTGCTTTCCCATCGGTCAGCTTCGGCGGCGAGCTGCCGGGGGTCAGTCAGCTTACTGTCGAGTAGGTGCTGCCTGAGCTCGACGAAACAGTTGTTTGACAGGTGTTCCCACACCATGAGGTTGAAGAGTTGTTCGTATGTGGTGACCTGACTTCCCTTGATCCAACCCTCGAAGGCCCGGCTGAAATAGTTCACGTATTCCACCCAAGTTGTACCTGGGATCCGGGTGCAATCCCTGAACCTCTGGCGGTACATCTCGGGTGTGAGGCCGTAGCGGGTGAGGAGGGCAGCCTTCATGTGGTCGTAGGACGACATTTGGTGATCGGGGAGCTGCAGCAGGGCATCGCGACCCTCGTTGACAAATCTCCCCCAAAGTCCGGCTCCCCAGTCACTCCGGTCGATCCGGTGGGAGGTCATTGCGATCTCATAGGCCTTAAACCACTGTTGTATGTCGTCTTCTCGGACATACTCGCGGACCACATCCTTGGGAATGTGAACTTTTTTCTCAGTTGGTCCCGGGGTGTGTGGTCTTTCAGGCACCCCCAAGTCCTTATGCTGTTTGCGCAGTTCTATTTCTGCCAATTGGCGCTCGTGTTCGAGCGTTATCTTTTTCTCTTCCAGCTCTCTCTGTCTCTGTTTTTCTTCCCGTTCCTCTCGAATCCGCATATGCTCGAGGTTGAGTTTCTGTTCGGCTAACTTGAGCTCCCCATCCATCTTGAGTCGTGCCATCTCTAATTCGTGCAGTCTGACTCTGTCTCTTTCTCGTATCTCCTCCGGTGAGAGGCCCGTTCCCCGCTCTTCGGGAGTCGTGGCGTTTCTTTCTGGTGTAACGCTGTTTTGGTCTGGTGTGACGCTGCTTTGGTCGGAGGGTCTTGTGACCCCCGTTTCTGTCCACGACTCAAGGGCGCGCTTTAGATCATCCTTGGTACTCAGGCCAGTGGTAGCAATGCCAAGTTCTATGCAAAATTGTCTCAGTTCGCGGTGGTTGTATTCTTCTAGTTTCTCCATTTGGAACTTCTCGGTGGAGCTGCTATCTTTGGTCGACATCGTGCTTTGTCGTGGGGTGAGCTACTCTCTGTACGATTACGCGTTGATTCGGATCGCGCCGCTGGCCACCAATGTTAGAAAGGGTAGACGGACCGGGAGGGCCGGCCGGGGTCAGGAGGAGAGGTCTCCGGGGAGAGCCGTCTCCAGCGATCGTACAGACAAGTAACTTCCCCCCCCACAGACAAATACCACTCACGGATAAGGTTCAGTGATCTTTATAAGCACTTATTTAAGGTACGGTGAAAAGGGTACAAGGAGGTCTGGACTCAGGGGTCCCCTCGATCAGAGTCTCGCAAGGTAGGGAAGGGGGTAGCGGGACAGTCTATTTACCAATCAGGTAACTCGGATGCGGTGGTGATAAGCTCACGATCCTCGAGCTTTGGTGAGTAGGTGGTATGGGCCGCGGCAGCGCCAGCAGGTCCCGGTGCGGATGGTCGATACAACGGGCCGCGGCAGCGCCAGCAGGTCCCAGGAAGATGATTGTTGCAGAAGGCCGCGGCAGCGCCAGCAGGTCGGACGATGGTTCACAAGAGCGGGCTACGGCGACGCCAGTAGACCGTCAGGGTTGAGTTCACTCGGTGTCTCTCGACTCCAGGATACAACTGCCTTCCTGCTCCGGAGCTGCCCCAGTTATAGGGCTGGTGCCCTTTGATGTCCGGACCCTCGCACTTGGAGGTCGGAGAGTCCGGGATGAAGGTGTCCAGACACCCAGCAGGGGGTGGAGCCAGTGCCCGGGGGAGCTGGGCGCGATCGGCACCTGGCGGGGGAGAGCCCTTGACACTTCGGCCTCCCATTGACCTGTCAAGGGGTCCGCTCACCTCCTGGGGGGATTGTGGTGCCGGGACGTCGGGGCCGGCCAGGCCCGGGGTCAGGGTCGAGGGGAGGCCAGGCGGCCGCGTGGTACAGGGTCCAAGATGGCGGCTTGACCCGGCCGGGAAAGCCGGTGGGGCTGGACCCCGTGATGCGTAGGGGTCCGAGGGCAGAGGGTCCGTCGGGGGACGGGGTACAGGTGCTTGTCGCGGGATTATGCCAGGTGGCCCGGGGTCCGGGCCTTGTCGAGCGGGGAGGGCGCGAGCCGTCTGTGAGGCCTGTCCAACAGGCAGTTTCTAAGATATCGTAGAAACTGTTCCTCTACATCAGATTACTTACATCAATCTGAGGTGTTGAGCACGAAATTAGAACAACGTGCTTACCCCAAGAGGATTATTACCAGAGCCCGTAAAAGGGCGCACAACACACCTAGGGAGGCTCTGCTGGAGAGGAACAAAAAGGAATCCAAGGAGAGTTTGCCAGTTGTCCTTACATTTGACCCGTTGTCTAATAAGATCAGACAAATAATCAAGCGACATTGGTCATTGTTATCCACCAGTGACTTTCAGATGCCCCAGCCTAGATTCGCATTTAAAAGGACCCAAAACCTGAAGGATAGACTGGTGCATACAAGACCTGCCCATGTCCAGAAGAACATAAATCTACCTTCAGGACACCATCCTTGCGGGAGCTGTTCAGTGTGCGAACTGACGGAGAAAACAACTGAGATCATACTAGGTAGTGGGAGGACCTGGTTTCTCCGTCAGTTCACCAACTGCAATACGTGCCATGTAATCTACAGATTGACATGCCCTTGTGGACTACATTACATTGGGCTTACATCTAGAAAAGTCAAGGTACGCATTCAGGAACATCTGAGCACCATTAGGGCTGGTAAGCTCACCACTCGACTAGTCCAACACTACAAAGAGCAGCGACATCAATTTAGATCTGTAAAGTGGGTTGTCCTGGAAAAGGTGTGGGGCGATCTGGGTGATATTGATAAGAGACTAGCCGTGAAGGAGGCCCGTTGGATTTTCACTGAGAAGGGGGACACCGTTGGCCTCAATGACCAGATCGAGTGGAATAAAGTAAGCAGATAGGTGGTTATTGATAGGCTGAGTATTTTAACAAATTATCAATATACTACCTCCACTCACCCCTGATGAACCTTTCTTAACATCTGGTACATAGTATAACTTTGACAAAGTGGTTCCGCATGTTCTGCAATGGTTTGGTTGAGATGTTCCAGCTCCCTAGGGCATACATCAGGTGACACATTGGCCATTGGTATAGTTCATTCATGGTGCCATTGGGTTGGGCGCTGCACGAAATAGGACGATGGTGCACAGATGCGCGTCTTGTTTCATCCTGGAGGTTGGTTAATAACTATCCCTATCGTCTTTAATTGCGGACTTACTTCCCTGTTCTCCGATATACTATCGCCCTTTGATAATGATGATTGCCATATGGGTCTTGTGACTGCAAGAATTTGCTTACATACTGGCTGGGATTGCCTCATACACGCCACCTATTGGGCCTTGCCTTATCTCTGGTGGACGTATGTTGTTTTTTTTTTTTAAACAAGTGTGCATTATTACCCTTTAATTTAGAGTCAGAGGATTTAGTTCGTAGCTTGGGTCCTCTGGGTTGCAAGTCAGAGCTATGACCACTCCAAAATGGCCGCGGCATTTCCCTACTGTAATTGACACACCCTCTCGACTCGCGTAGTCTCGCGAGATGTTGTCACAGCTACTCATTGAAATTGAATGCAGCCGCGCGTTGAGTTGTTCCAGTGCTGAGGTGACGCCTGGTTGTACAAGAGACAGGGTTAGCCCGGGGACGGACGAGATATTGAACAAACGCCGTTTTCGTTTCTGGTTGGTATGTGATTGTTGCGGTACGAAGAGCTTAGGGCTTTTCTTTCTTTTTACACATTATTAAACTAGACGCTGGTGATTGCTGAAGGCAGTTGTGCTGTGAATACGATATCGGCATTGGGGCGTGCTGATGTGATACAATACATTTCAAAGGGTCCTGGGGCTGTAAGAACTTTCAAATAAGCGAGGTGTGCGTTCATTGGAACATTGAGGAAGAGCGAATACACAGTGTGTCTTTTAGATTGAGTCATGTATAGATGATCTATACTTGTTTCCACAGGTGCAGGCACCAACGCCGGTCGTGCTTTGCTGAGCAGGATGGCGATAGTTTAAAATTTAGTACGCCCCTGCAACTGGTTGGTGGCTGGTACGTGGGCCCATAGCCACAACTAGGTAATGAACCAAATGGTGTTACCATCACCAGCCGTTGGTTGGTTGTTAAACTCATCCCTCCCCGCACTGACTATGCTGTTTGTTTGTTTGTGTTTGTCAGTCTTTTTAAAGGTGTGTGTCCTGAGAAGGTGATTTTTTGACCCCTTCTTGCCCTGATGAATTTGCCACAAACTCTATTGGCAATGAAACATGTTGGCCGTCATTGTTAAGGTATGCAACATGCTGTGGTTTTTAACAGAGTGATAGACTCCTAACCAGAATAAAACAATCATTTGTGAGTCTATACACTTTCACTATTTTTATATTTGTCGTTGTCTGCACAATTTATTTGTTTGTTGTGTTTTTCACATTACACTGTCTTGTGTTTTGTGTTTTCCATTGGACACTGCACACCTTTTTCTCGAGAGAGAGTGACCGATGATGAAATAAACGTGGGCAAGCTGGTGAGAACCAACCAGTAGCTCCTCTGGTGGTGCGCACGTGAGGTACTCTCTCTCTCTCTCTACATATTTTCTCACCTCGTCACCATTTGAGGGTTTCTGTAGAGTGTATCTGTTTGTGGACTGACTACACATTCTCCTTTTCTCACTTTTCTATCTATTTTAATTGTTAAGTTTGTAGCATTCTGGATGGGTTGTCTCCAGATTTTATAAACGAGCATTGGAGGTCTGTGATAACGTACACTTCCTCCCACCTAGTCCAGAGTAACAAGAAAGTTCTTTGCTACATTGTGCCAGTACTTTTTTGTTGAAACTATTGTTGATTGGAGGGCGTTCTTGCACTTGTTCCCTCTTTAGCTCCCTTGTTTGATTGAATTCATTTGTAACCTCCCAAGAGGACTGGCCCTTTTACTACTTTTGTACACTGCAACTCTTATTTAGTCTGTAAACACTATTTTCTTTAATCAATTTCTCCTAGTGAAGTCACAACATACTTTCCTGCAACATTTAGCGTGCCATGCGCGCTTTCACTTTCCAAGCAGCCCGAGATAATGGCAGCTGTTTCTTTGAACTGCAATAGGTCTTGCATTTACAAGAGTTTGAGCTATTGGCATTGTAAATGACAATGCCTTTTATTTATGTGTTAATTATGAAAACAGATAAATAAAAGGTATTGTCATTTACAATACCAATAGCTAAAACTCTTGCAAATGCGAGACCTATTGCATTGCAAATGCTTGTTAGATTGTAGTTGTGTGTTCACTTATTGTCCGAGAGGTCGAGCAAATGTAATCGTAGACCCCACTGTTGATCCACAATGTAGGAAGCTGGCTCTGTATATACTATACCAAAGTAAGGTATAGTGTGCACAGAGATCAGTGAATCCCCAGAGGCTTACAGAGGCTAAAGCAGATAATAGTAAAAGCTCTATTTCTGGTTGTGTGGTTGAGCAGTTAGGCTTTATCAGAGGGCTGTGTTAAGCATTTGTTGTAAACACTCAGGAAAAAAAAGGATTGCACACACTCAAAGACTGAATCCAAGAACAATTGTTTTGTATACAAATGTATTACTTTGGTATTTTATTTTAGAACCAAGAGGAACTCAGATGCAGGCAAGTAATAGTTTTAAGAATAGAAATAGTCCTTTTCAAGATGCAGTAGGAATTGTTTTACAATGAAGTAAAAATGCTTTACAATACTAGGAATACTTTGGTATTGTCAATCAGTAACAGTAGACCTTAGCAATGATAAAAGATAGACGTCTAAATGCAATAAGCAGAAATGCAATGCAATCATGGAAGGGAAACAGTTATATGCATTACCAGGTAAGTACATGGCATACACTTCCAGTCTTCAGGGATTTCGACTAACAGTGGGCAAGGGTTAGATTGAGGTAGGCAGTGCTCCACCAGCGATACTGGGGCAGCAGAGTGCGGACAGTGGACCCAATGTTAGTCAATAGAGACTGGGGGCACCGAACAAGGTGCAGTTTGCAGGCAGACACCCGGAGTTTCGGGGCACAGGCCCTGGGCATTAAAGCATGCACAGGTAGTCACAAGGCAGCACCAACCTTACACCACCAGCAGCACAGAGGCGGCTGGGTGCAGGGTGCAAATCAACGTCAGACACCCAATGCATTTCAATGGAGAATCAAGGTTGCACAAAGACGCTGCAGGCTCCAACCAGAAGGCTGGATAAAGATGACCACCGCAAGGCAGGTAAGCTGAGATGTTGAAGGAGGGCTGGCCATCATCGGTTGGGCTCCCTAAGTGAGGCGGCTGAGGATGCAAGGTGCCCTTTGGTGCCGGATTTTCTGCCGGATGAGCTCAGGGAGACCTCTCAAGATGATGTTTCAGGGGTCTTTGTGGAGTCCAGGAGAGGTCAGCCACTGATGGAGCCGAGGTCTGGATCGCTGGAGAGACTTTAATGGACAGGTGAGCCACTCAGTCTCGGGCCATTGGCATCAGGTGTATAGTAGGCAGGGGTCGCGGAGCTGCCTGGATCCGGAGTCCTAGAAGTTGGGGTTTTTTTGACAGGGACACTGTCCCCGGAGATCTGGTCTTAGCTGAAGCATGGGCAGTCTTCTTCGAGCACTGTAAGTCACTGGCCACAGGATAGGCATCATCTCCTTTGCAGGGTATTTGAGACAGGCCCGTAGGGCTGGGGCCAAATCAGTTGTGGTCTTCAAGCTTGGCTGCAGGGCATCTTCTTCTGTTATGTTTCATATAGGTACCCTAATATAGGCCCGGGTAACATACTGCTTCACCTACATGACCTCACTTCACTACACTGTAACGAGCCTTTAGGATTGATCCTTTACCTAGTTCTAGTCATGGGTGCAGAAGGAGGATTTTTCTTAAACAATGGAGTCCTATAACTCCATCAATAGACTCACACAGTATGAATGAATATTTATGAGGGTTCTTGGAAACCAGGTAGGGGCTACATCACCTTCCCCACCATATCTACGTACACAGTTCATCCCATACATCATTTTCAAATCCAACAATGGCTAATACATGAGCCAAGATACAAAGGGGCCCTAGATACTTTCTGCATAAATACAGCACATCTAGCTAGTGTTAGGCAGAGGGAACCGAGACTTTCAGGCTGACATACTGACCAGAGACGCTGAGGCTCCTGCATGCAGATGCTCCAGCTGACAGTGGTCTGAACATCTCTCGCGGGGTGTCCAACTTGAGACCAAGAAGGGCTCCTACATTCTCACTATTCAGGTAATGGGGTTTGACTAAAACCTAGAGGTATTCTTGGCTCCACACTAACCCACATGCTAGGTACATGTAGGTACATCTAAATAGGCATTGTAGGAGTGCAAACACTTTTATCATGCATGTTATATCCATGTATTTATTCATGCTTATGGCAAGATGGTAGAAATGTACTATGCTTTTATATTCACTTTACTGCTAATAATATATATCTACTACTGTCTAATGGTTGTTACAGCTCATATATTCTACATGAGAATAACAACTGTTCAATAAACCCTTATTGAAATGCCTAGACTGTTTATTCTGTGTATCTCTGAGACAAACTAAGTGAGCACAAGTGACTGCGCGAAAAGTAGTATATTGTTTCCACGATCCTGAGGTATGAGGGTTGTCATGTTCTGAGCTTGCCAGAAACTATTCTCTCCCTGATAAGAGGAGATAATAGTGGCACTGTGAGCTAGCTAATGCAAACAGGCTAACATTCTTGTGGGGGTGCTCAGAACCAGTCTGCCACCAAACCTACAGTTTGTTATCCAAACACGCAGATTCTGTATAGGAATATATAGGAACTACAATACATGGTGCCACCAACGTTGGTTGGGTACTTATTTAACAGCAAAATCTGAGTAGTTCAGTCGTGCTAAGTCTCAGAGACCCCTACTCACAAGATACCAGAGACGTCTGGAGTGGGCGGGCACAAACTCCAGCTCGGTGACCGTCTTCCGCTCAGGTTGGCTGGAGACCAAGCCGGGTTGAAACGTCGACCCCCCTAAGTGGCCTGGATCACTATTTCTACTCCAAAACATGCCACTCGAATAATACATTTTTGTGTCTACAAACTGTATTATAAAAAGTGTTGATTACTTTTTGATGTGACCAGGTTTTAGTAGACTGGGACGCATGACCAGTCCAATATTAAATATTTTTAAGTTCTTTCTTTCACCCTTCTGTGATTCTAAGTTCACTTCTTAAGCACCCCCCATTTACCTTCTTTGCACGTTCCTTTTGGAGCAACCTATCCTTTCCAAAATTGCTTCAAACAAGATACAGTGAATATTTAACTGTGCACCCTGTGATATATATATAATAACTACCAGGTGTGAGACATAAGCATTGTTGCACTTTTCTTCTCCCTCAAAACTAAATTTTGTATAGTATTGATTACTGAGAGCTTACGCATTGAGTCTCTTATAAATCGTGTTTGTACTCGTGACTGTACAATTGATATAAACCAGTACTATAAATAGAGGTCCAGGACCATTGTAGTTCGTATCATATTGAACCCAGGTCCATGACCATGATTGGGTAACCCCATTTTTGTAATGGCTACCATGCAAAAAGGGGCACTTACCTACACCCTGCCCTTGGACTGTACGGCCTACCTTAGGAGTGACTTATATGTTTTAGGTGCAGCGACTGGGTTATAAGGGAAACCCTTTATCTGAAGTGAAGGCAGCTCTGCAGACACAGTGTGGATGGGTTCCTATTTTTGACACAATATATTCTGCAGCCCATAGGAGACCCCTGGTTTACTAATGCCCTGGGTACCTCAGTATCATATACTTGGGAATTATAATGGTACCCCAGTATGCCAATTGTGGGGTGTACAAAGTACTTACCAGAGAATTTAGAGGAGACTGCCACTGGGGTCCTAGTTAGCAGGATCCCACTGAACACTGACACCATACAAAAGGTGGGGTAATCTATGCCAGAAAGATCCTACTTTCCAACACCAAGTGTACTACAGTCAATACACAATGACACCAGGCAAAAAGTGGGGGTAACTATGCCAGAAAGATCCTACTTTCCTACTGTAACTGGCTTAGTATATGGTGCACAATTATTTAAAAGAGGCACCTTGCACTAATCCAAGCAACCCTTATGGTGATTTTATTGTTCTTTGATAACCATCGAAAGCTCTCAAAATGGCAGCTGTGTAGCGCAGCCTTCAGGCTTATCTTAAAGGAGTGTTAAGCAGCTTGTTTTACAAGTTTAATCATGTAGCGTAGGTTAAATAAAAAAAGAACCACACAGTGTATATATAAAAATATGACTATTTATCACATAACACTCACTAGCACATGGGTATATTTCCTAAGCACAAATTCAGAAGTCTCCAGGGGGGAGACCAAACCATATACTAGAAAAGTGTATTGCGCACTGCTACCGAAGTCGAGACTTGGACCAGGAGACTCAGAGGAGCTAGGGACACAAGGAACCACCCAAGGTAAGTACCCAGGAGCACAACGGAGGTCGTGTGCAGAGTGAAACACAGCTGCGTGCCCAACAGAAGTCAACAGGGAAGTCGTGGTTGCAGTTTTTAAGAAGAAGTACCCTTCCCAGTGGACCCTAAAGAAATTCAGTGGAAGACAGAATGTTGGAGAGTCACTTCACCCGTGGATACCGAGGGAGCCTGGATATCTACACCAGGGAAGCCGGGTGCATAGGTGTGAAGTGGCGTCAGAAACCGCCGTAGACCAAAATGGAGGGCTTCAGGAAAGATGCCACTGGAGAAGACTGTGCAAGAGTCCAGTAAGATCCAAGGGTGGATTCTTGAAGAGAAGAAACTGTAAGCAGAGGCAACAGAGTTCATGCCACTCAGAGGTGACCAGGAGGCATGGAAGAGCAATGCCCACCAATATCGGATGGTACCGCTGTGTTGACAGTGACCTTTGCGCTACAGCTGTGAGGACCAGGTGACAATGAGGAAGACCAGGAGCTGTGCATGAGCTGCCCCACATTGGAAGTCGAGAAAGAGGGAGTCGGTGTTCTAAGGATGGCTACTAGTGTGCCCTCATAAGTCCCAAGTATATGGTACTGAGGTACCCAGGGCATGGGTACATCAGGGGTCTCCCATGGGCTGCATCATGTATTGTTAATGTTAATGTTAATGTTAATGTTATGGAGATTTGTATAGCGCACGGCTGCCCCAGCCAAGGGGCGTCCCGGCGCTGCGAAAAAACCAAATGCAGAGAGAAAGGAACGCAAAGAAAGAAAAGCAATTATTGAAAAAGGTAGGTTTTGATAGCCTTTCTAAAGGTCAAAAGATCCTGCATGCCACGGATAGATTCCGGAAGACTATTCCATAACTTGGCAGCTAAGAAGCTAAAGGATCGTCCGCCTACTCTGGCCAGTCTGGTGCGGGGGATGATCGCAAGATGTTGTCCCTCTGATCGAAGCGACCTCCTAGGAGTGTACTCCGACAAGAGGGGGCATAGCATTGGGGGAGAGGCGGTTTTAAGGATTTTAAAGGCTAAACATAGTGCCTTAAACTGGATCCTTTTACCCACCGGGAGCCAGTGTAATTTTCTCAAGGCTCCAGACGTCGAGGATTGGCGAGGAAGACCTGCCAGCACCCTGGCAGCTGCGTTCTGAACTCTCTGAAGTCTGGAGGTCTCGGCAAGGTTCGCCCCTAATAGGAGAGAGCTGGCATAATCCAGTCTCGAAAGGATAGTCGCCTGAACAATTATCTGGCGAGTGTGGCAGTCGAAGAACCTCAAAATAGGTCTGAGGTTACGTAGAATGCCGAAGCAGGTGGCCGCCACCTTTTTAGTATGGTGCGTAAACCTCAGTGCCGAGTCCACCCAGACTCCCAGATTTTTAATGCATTCTTTAGGCTTGGGAGGTTGGCCCAAGACATCAGGCCACCAGCTATCACCCCAGGACGCGGTATTCTTCCCCAGGAGCAGTATCTCTGTTTTCCGGCGTTAAGTTGGAGAAAATTCGCCGTCATCCAGTTGGTGATGTCAGTGAGTGTCTGCTTAAAGCGAAAAGCCTCCAGACCACTGTTGTCATTAAGAGCCACCACCAGCTGGGTATCGTCAGCATAGGATACCAATGCCAGTCCGCTCCTTCTAGCCACCTCTGCAAGGGGGCGGACATAGACATTGAACAGGGTAGGGCTCAGGGAAGAACCCTGCGGCACTCCCTGTCCGATGTTATGCTCCTTCGAGATGTAAGGGGGGGTAGAGACTCTGAAAGACCTGTTGGAAAGAAAGTCTCTAAACCATCCTAAGGCTACCCCTGTAATACCAATTTCCTCCAATCTCATAAAAAGGACCTCGTGTGACACCGTATCGAAGGCAGCACTGAGGTCCAACAGGACCAGTGCTGCCGTTCCGCCGCTGTCAAGGATGGTACGGAGGTCCTCTGTAACACTGAGCAGGGCTGTCTCGGTGCTGTGACCAGCTCTAAATCCGTGTTGGGAGTCATCCAGAATGTTATTGGATAGGAGGAAATTGGTCAGAATGTTATTGACGTGTGCCTCAATGATTTTGGCTGGCCAGGGAAGCAGGGAGATGGGCCTGAAATTTTCAGGAAGCATGGGATCTAAAGTAGGTTTTTTTAAGATGGGAGATACCCATGCCTGCTTCCATTTAGAAGGAATGCTGGCAGTAGAGAGAGACAAGTTAATAGTGCCTCGAATATGTTCTGTGATGAGTTCATGGGCATCACGGAAAGTCTCCGGTTTTAAGGGATCCGCCGGGGAGCCAGATTTAATTTTCCTACAGATTTTTTGGAAACTCTCTTGCTCAAGGGTAGGAAAGGAGGAAAGAGAAGGTCTGGTAGAATCTAGAGTAACCGAAAGCTGTGGACATTTAGGAAAAGTGTCATAAATTGCCCTAATCTTATTGGTGAAAAAATTAGCCATATTATTGCAAAGGTCAGGGGAGACAGTGGTAGTGATAGCAATTTTTTTCGCCGTAAGATCTTTCAGAATTTTAAAAACAGATTTAGAGGTGTTGGAACTACTGTTGATTTCATCGGCATAATATGCCGCTCTTGTTCTGCACACCTTTCGGTGATAGGTTTTCTAGAGTAGGGCATAATTCTGTTTGAGGTTGGCGTCGTAGTTTTTTCTCCAGCCCCTCTCCGCCTTTTTACATTCTTTTTTCAAAATGGCTAGTTCAGAGTTGTACCAGGTACTAGCCGTATGGGTACGGGCCTTGATCCACCTGACAGGGATCAGGGTGTCTAATGCCTGGGTGATCCAGAGGCAAAACTGATCATACCTTACGTCAGGGTCCTCACTTAGGGGAGGAGGGTTTAACACCAGGAGTTTCTGCAAATCTTCTAAGCGGAGTTTTCTCCAAGGACGTTTTTGGACTAACGGAGTGGGCACCAGAACAGGGCTAGAGTTGCAAGCAATAGACAGTGTGACCAGATAGTGATCCGTCCAAGTCATAGGAATAGACGGGTATGCGGATCCACTCGTAATATTAGTAAAGATGGGATCAAGGAGGTGTCCCGCTCTATGTGTGGGACCACTTACGAGTTGATTAAGCTGAAAAGCAGCGAGATCCGCAAGAAAGGTGGCAACTTTAGGCTCGGTGACTCTGTCTAGATGTATGTTAAGGTCGCCTATGATCGTGAAATTAGCCGTTTTAGTGATGTTAGTGCCCAGATACTGTAAAAGTGCGTTAATGAAGGGTGCGTCGGCGCCAGGGGGTCTATAGATCACGAGGCCAGTTGCGCAGAACTGTGACTTGGCTTTAATTGAAAAGCGAGCGCTTTCGCTGCCCTTAATGTCCACTTTAGTTAGTTGGCAGGCAAGGTGGGATTTGACTATAAGCGCTAGCCCGCCCCCTCTTGAGCTCCTGTTCACCATGTGAGCGGTATAGCCCGTAGGAGTAGCTAGGTTGCAAACCGAGTCCATGTCATCATGGAGCCACGTCTCGGTCATAAACAGGGCATCAAGGGAGTGATCAATTAAGAGATCATGGATTTCCAGATGATGTTTTTGCATAGATCTAACATTTAGGTGTCCTAACCTAAGGGCCTTGGGCGGTTTAGGTTTCGATTTCGTATTGGAGCAGAGTTTGGAGGGGTGTAGCAGGGGTTTTAGAATATGGGCTGGATTCCTCCTAGTACAAGAGCAAGTGGGGTGCTGGAAACTCAGCAGCTCGGTCTTAGAATAGCACATCTTACCGTGAGAAATATAAGAGGGGGAGCAATATATCTGGCGCCTGACGCTGCCTTAGCGCGGACGGGCGCAGACGGGCAGCTCTTTGGCGGGTCTTCGGCGGGGCTGCGCGCTCGAAGGACTGCGAGGGCTAAATAGCCCAGAGGAAGTCAAGCACTAGAGCGCTAACCGCTCTTCGTGCAGGCCGACCGGAAGTGCCTGGAGGTCCCCACGATAAGTAGCAGGGAGGCGGCACCGCCAGACAAGGCAAGTCAGTGATGGCGTGTGGTGCAGGGGGATTTTTGAATTTTTAAAAAAGCACACAGTAAAAATATCACACAATTTCCCAACATAAAAATGAAAATGCACATAAAGCCAGAAGCGCTATCGAACTCTCACTACCCAGGTTAGATCGCAAAGCGGGTCGGGGACACTGCCACTGTCTCCTTCCCGCAGCGAGCCACTGACACCTGCAGCCTAAATAGCCCAGAGGAAGTCAAGCACTAGAGCGCTAACCGCTCTTCGTGCAGGCCGACCGGAAGTGCCTGGAGGCCCCCACGATAAGTAGCAGGGAGGCGGCTCCGCCAGACAAGGCAAGTCAGTGATGGCGTGTGGTGCAGGGGGATTTTTGAATTTTTTAAAAAAGCACACAGTAAAAATATCACACAATTTCCCAACATAAAAATGAAAATGCACATAAAGCCAGAAGCGCTATCGAACTCTCACTACCCAGGTTAGATCGCAAAGCGGGTCGGGGACACTGCCACTGTCTCCTTCCCGCAGCGAGCCACTGACACCTGCAGCCTAAATAGCCCAGAGGAAGTCAAGCACTAGAGCGCTAACCGCTCTTCGTGCAGGCCGACCGGAAGTGCCTGGGGGCCCCCACGATAAGTAGCAGGGAGGCGGCTCCGCCAGACAAGGCAAGTCAGTGATGGCGTGTGGTGCAGGGGGATTTTTGAATTTTTAAAAAAGCACACAGTAAAAATATCACACAATTTCCCAACATAAAAATGAAAATGCACATAAAGCCAGAAGCGCTATCGAACTCTCACTACCCAGGTTAGATCGCAAAGCGGGTCGGGGACACTGCCACTGTCTCCTTACCACTTTGAGAGCTTTCTATGGTTATCAAAGACCACTAAACCCACCATAAGCGTTGCCTGTATTAGTCCAAGGTGATTCACTTAAATAAGTGTGCACCATATACTAAGCCTGTTGGACCCGGCCTCGTGGCCTCCCTGGGCGATGGCTCCACCCCCCGCTGGGTGTCTGGACTCTCTCATCCCGGCCCCTCCGGCCCCCCCCCCGGCGCGAGGGTCCGGACATCAAAGGGCTCCAGCCATATATCTGGGGCAACCCACAACCGGGACAGTAGTTGTATCCTGGAGTCGAGAGCCCTGCTGATCGAATCGCGGCTGACCCTACGGAGAGAGACTCATTGCCTGAAACGCGGAACTCGAGCCCTGCTGACCTCGTCGCGGCTCAACCTCAAAGGAGTAACCATCGGAGCCCTGCTGACCTCGTCGTGGCTCGACCTTGAAGGAGTGACCATCGGAGCCCTGCTGACCTCGTCGCGGCTCAACCTCGCAGAAGTAACCAACGGGGCCCTGCTGACCTCGTCGCGGCTCGACCTCATCGAGGCAACCCTCCGAGCCCTGCGGACGACATCCCGGCTCCCGACTCCCGGAACCCCCCCAGCTCGAGGATTGAGAGCTGAGCGCAGGGTGTTCCCGTACCAGGCTGGTACTGAGACTGTCCTGCTACCCCGTCCCTAAACGACCCGAGACTCTTTGTGGTCCCTCGATCCACCTGTAAATATTGCCACAGAAACCTGCCTTTTGCAACCGATAAAGACTTGTAAGATTTGATACCCTTGTTGTGTCCCTTTGTGGTGGCTGTACGATCCTAGGAGAAGGACCTCGCCCAGGAGGCTTCTCAGCGGCGCTCGGCTACTTCCTAACGGAACGGTGCCTCTCGGGGTGGTCAGTCCGACACCATCTAGCTCCCCGGAGGTCGCCCTTCTAACATTGGTGGCCAGCGGTGCGATCCGAGCCCGACGCTAATCGTACAGCGAGTAATTCGCCCACTACCTACCCAGACACAGAGTAACTATGAGCAACCAAGAGACAACCCCAACCGCGGAGTTCCAACAAGAACGGTTGGAGGAATATACCCATAAGGAACTAAAACAGTTTTGTAAAGACAAAGGCATCGCGACCACTGGATTAAACACAAAGGAAGACCTGCAAAAAGCCCTAAGGGCCTGGGTAGAGCCCGAAACGGCTTCCCCCCAAACCGGAGAAAACCCGGTGCCAAGCGTGCACCAGCAACCAGCCGCAGCCCCAGCAGATGGGAGAAGAACTAGCATGGAGACCAGCCTCTCCCCAGAAGAGATGTGAGAACGGGAGAGGGTCCGGAACCACGAGTTAGAGCTCGCCCGACTCCGCCTGGACGGCGAACTCCTACTAGCAGAAAAGAAATTGGCCCTGGAGCAACTGCGGTTGCAAGAAGAAATAGAGGAGAAAAAGCGGCACCGAGAACTGGAAGAGAGGAGGCTAACCCTCGAGCATGAGCGGGGCCTTAAAGAACTTGAAATTAAGTCCAAAAATAGAGAGGCCGGCGCCCCTGGAAACGGGGACACCCCTCCGACGGCCGAGGCAAAGGTACATATCCCCAAGGATGTCGTCAAAGAGTACTACAAGAACGACGACATCCAACAATGGTTCAAGGCCTACGAGGTAGCCATGACCGCCCATCGGGTACCCCGGAAAGATTGGGGTGCCGGCCTATGGGGACGGTTCCTCAGCGAAGGCAGAGACACCCTGCTACAGCTCCCAGATGCAGTGATGACCTCTTATGACCATATGAAGGAGGCCCTGCTCACCCGCTATGGTCTCACCTCAGAGATGTACCGCCAGCGCTTCCGGGACTGCAAGAAGCTCCCCGGCACCACCTGGGTGGAATACGTAGACTTTTTCAGCAGGGCCCTGGAAGGGTGGATCAAGGGCAGCAAAGTCAACTCATACGAACAGCTGTTCGACCTCATTGTATGGCAACACCTCTCCAACAACTGCTTTGTCGAGCTGAGACAGCACCTCCTCGACAGCAAGCTGACCGAGCCGCGGAAGCTCGCCGCCGAGGCCGATCGATGGGGGAACACCGGGGTCCCTCGGAACTCGATGGGGGAGTACCAACGGAACACCATGGGGCCCCCCCGCCAGCGCGGCGGAGGAGGGGGAGCGAACCGGAACAGAGACTTTCCAGCAGGGCCGCCCCGGAGTCCTCCCCGGGGACCGGCCCCGAACCGCACGTCCCCGTCCCTGCCCGAAGAGGAACCCCCCTAGCCCGACCAGGGCCTCGACCGGCGGTAACGTGCTACAACTGCCAACAGCCAGGGCACTATGCCAGTGACCCGACCTGCCACGTGAACCGACGAGCCGGGACCCCCGGGCCACCCCCCCGCCAGTTGGCGGCCGCGGCCCTGGGCGAACGGGGAGAAGATGAAGAGAACGACGACGCAGAGCCCACCGAATGGGAACCCGCCGCCATGACTTTGGTATGCCTGGGTGTTGGACTTGGCCCTTCTGGCAGGTTCACCCCTGAACTTTTTTTGCTTTTTATTGGTGACTTGGTGTGGTAATTGTTTGGTCTCTGCGCACTTTCCCTGTGTCCCAGGGTAAAGTGCGTGCGTGCTCTGAGTGCATGTGGTGAGATAGGCCTGCCCTCCCATAGGAATGCATGGGGAATGTATGTGTCCCTAGTAGTTTCTGATGCGTGGGGTGTGCAGGCCCGAGTTTGGTATGTGTGGACTCGTGGGAGTGAATGCTGCGCGATGATGTGTGCGGCGTGCATGTACCTAGTATGGAAGTGCCACTTCTAAAGGTGGGCACTTCTGTGTGCAGTGTGTCTGTCGCGTGATTGGCTGGTCATGTCATGTGACGGGCTAGGGATTCCCCAGAGTCAGGATGAGTCACCCAGTGGTGAATGGGGAGATCAGCAGCTAGATGGGTGGGAGGAGTACACCTGGGTCCTGAATAGGACAGGGTTTTCCACACACAATGCTGGCTCCGCCCCCTGTGGTGCGACTGACGACCCTAGCCCTGCCAGTGAATAGAGTGAGGGGCTGAGCACATCAAGGGTGCTCCCCAACCAGCTGCGACTGGTTTTCCCCCTCACCCTGAACCCAGAACAAAGGGGTTTGCTGTATAAAAATGGGGCTGTGTCCCCACAGAAACTGTTCTCTTTTTGGATCCTGACAGAGGGGGGCTTGCTGCTGGTGGGGCCCAGGAGGGACCGCCATGGGGGCTACCTCCCTGCTGGAGGGCCCTGTGTGCTGGCCCCTGGGCCCTACCCTGCCCCCTGGATGGCTTCAGGACCTTTTGGACCTTTTTGCTGGTCCTTGGTCTCTGCCCAGGCTTGGTGCAGCCTGCTAGCGCCCTGGGAGCGCTACATCGCTTTATTTGCCCCATAGGAGGGCTGGAGCTCCGAAGCGGGGCGCTGCCGTCTGTTTGGAGGGAATCCCCGTCGTAGGGATTCCCCCCTGATGCTGCCGAGAGCGGGTGCCCAACCCGCATTCTGATTATGCCTAGCGGGAGCCCACCCCGCTTATATTGTGCCTTTGGTGCGGGTGCCCACCCTGCTTATGTCTTTAATTGGCGGGTGCCACCCCGCTTCTGTGGTTTAAATTTGCGGGTGCCCACCCCGTATGTTCCGACATCGTGAAATCACCGCCGCAGCCCGGAGTCCCGGCCGCGTCATCCCCCTGCCGCGCTGGGATTGGTCCAGCGGGAGGGGGTCTGGCCCACGTGATCGGGGCCTCAAGGATGAAGCCGCGGCGCGAGCCGGGAAGCGGAAGAAGCGTGTGTCTCCCACCGGGGCTCCCGAGAGCGAGGGAGAGCCCCGGGTGACCAGCGGAAGTGAGGAGGAGAGGTTGCGGGCCGAGAGGGGCTCCCATGGTGTTGGGAGAGCCTCGCGTAGCGCGTCCGAACCGAGCGTCAGCGCCGACGGAGTCCGGAGGTGAGTGAGGGCAGCAGGAGGGCGATCCTTGTCTGTGAGCCCCGGGAGGCTCCAAGTGCTTGGCAGTACTTACTCACGAGTCCCCCGCGTGGGACTCCAACGGTTGGGGGCAGGATTTCCGAGCGCAGTTGCGCTCCCACGGACACGGAGGCACTCTTGCTTCAGAGCCCACGAGGCTCCAACGTTGGCCCCCATTGTATAGTTTAGAGCGTTGAGCGCTCCAACGACGGGGGCATCTCGTTCATGATCAGAGCGGCCCCGGAAGGCAGCGGGCCGCTCCCCCGTTATTTAGGGGGCATTTCTTGTTGTAGAGCCTGCAAGGCTCCGGGGGCATTTCTTTTGTGACTGAGTGGCCCCAGATGGCAGCGGGCCACTCCCACCTTGCCCCACGGTGACGTTCAGAGCCACGAAGGCTCTAGGGGGCAGTTGGTGCATTTAGAGTCCAGGAGAGGCTCCAACCCCTGCCATATGTGTTTAGGAAGGCACCGTGGTGCCCCAACATCTCTCCAGTTGCCCAGCACTTAGTGGGCAGCTGCTACGTGTAGGTTGTGCTTTGTGCGCCCTGGTCTGCGCAGCCTGCGCAGTCGCGCCCTGACTTTGCTGGGACATAGGGCGTCCTAGCCCCGACAAGGCCAGTTGGCCTAGGGACTGCCACAGGTGGTGGCGAATGTGAGTTTTGCGCTATTGTTCCTTTCCTGCACATCTGAATGTGTTTATGCGTCATGTGCTTTGCTTTACACCGCTGAATGTATTTTATGCATCATGTGTTTCCCTTGTTCTACACCTCTGAATGTGATGCATCATGTGTAAAGTGCGTTTACCCCTACAGGTATTGTGATACTTAGGTGGTTGTTTTCTCCCTAGTACAGGTGGTGCTGGTGAGGTCCTGATTCCCTGCGCAATATTTTCCTAAGGTGGTTAGGGTTGCGTAGGTGGTACTTACCTGATACCAGTAGTTACTGGTTGTGTGCTACATATGTTATTTTGTACTACAGTATTATTCCTATGTTCTAAAAAGTGCTAATTCCTGACAGTGGTCCAGGTGGCCCTGTCCCCTGTATATATAATCCCTTGTAAATTCTGCCCGTGCCTGTTGGCACATTGTAGAGTGTGTGTTTTTATCTAATGTGTTGTGTATAATACAAAGGCTATTTTTATAGAATACCTTGTGTGGAGTTTCCTTTGTGGTGGGCCTTGGGTGTTGTTGCTGGGTGCGCGCGCAAACGCTTTACACATCGCCTCAGGGATAAGCCTGACTGCTCGTGCCAAGCTACCAAGGGGGTGAGCAGGGGTTATCTTTGGCATGTAACTCCCCAGCCCTGACTAGAGTGGTGGTTTCTGCCTGGCTTTGGCGCAAGCCCTAGCCAACCAGAAATCCCATTTCTAACACTGGGCAGCCGGGAAATGGTGCCCTGGGCTCCCATCCCGAACAACACCCAGAAGTATCAACAGTGGGTCACCATTTATGGACGCCGGGCCGAAGCCCTCCGCGACACCGGAGCCAGCGTGACAGCCGTTCGCTGCCACTTGGTGACCCCCGAACAGATCCTGCCTAATGTACTGTGCCCCGTCCGGTCGGCAGACAACACCGAGAGCTTGTGCCAGACGGCCCGGATTCCCTTCGAGTGGGGGGAGTGTCGGGCATGCTGAAGGTGACCGTCCGCGATGACGCCCCCGTAGACTGCCTCCTGGGGAACGACCTGGAAAGTTCCCCCTGGGCCCACGTCGAGCGCCAAGAGCATCTGGGAATGCTGGGACTGCCCGAGTGGGTTTGCGCAACCACCCGGTCCACGACCGCCCGGGCCATCCAGCTGAGCACACCTGCTCCCCCCGAAGAGCCGGAGTGGCCCGAACCCCCACCCCCCTTCGTCGAAGAAGAAGCCGATGCTCAGTCCGGGCCGCCAGAAGTCCCCCGGGACGAGGTTGCCGCGCTCGGCGACCTACCAGAACTCGACCAATGGCGCCAAGAAGGTGGCCCCACCAGGGAGCAGTTCCGCCAAGAACAGAAAACCTGCCCCTCCCTCGAAGGGACCCGACAGCAAGCAGCCGCCCAGGCCACCGGAGAACAAACAGGGACCCACTGGGTCTATTGGGACAATGACCTCCTCTACAGCGAACAGAAGACCGCAGAACTGGGGGCCAGCCGGGTGCTGGTGGTCCCCCTCCGATTCCGAGACTTCCTCCTCAATCTGGCGCATGATGTGCCCCTCGCCGGACACCTGGGGCAAGACAAAACCTACAGCCGCCTGGTGACCCACTTCTACTGGCCCCGAATGCGGAAGGACGTGGACAACCATTGCCGCACCTGCCGGACCTGCCAAGCCAGCGGGAAGAGTGGGGGAAAAGTCAAAGCCCCGCTCCAGCCCTTTCCAATAGTAAACACCCCGTTCGAGCGGGTGGGGATCGACATCGTGGGGCCCCTGGACCCCCGAACCTCCCAAGGACACCGCTTCATCCTCGTCCTGGTCGATCACGCCACCCGATACCCTGAGGCCATCCCTCTCCGAACAGTGACGGCCCCCGTAGTGGGCCGGGCCTTAATGGGAATCTTCTCTAGAGTGGGGTTCCCCCGGGAGGTCGTGAGCGACCGAGGCACGAACTTCATCTCAAAGTATATGCGGTCCCTGTGGCAACAATGCGGGGTCACCTACAAGTTCACCACCCCGTACCACCCCCAGGGGAACGGACTAGTCGAACGATTTAACCCGACACTGAAAGGAATGATCAAGGGCCTGGAGGAGCCCCTCAGACGCAAATGGGATGTCCTGCTGCCCTGCCTCCTGTTTGCCTTTCGGGAGGTCCCGCAGAAGTCTCTGGGGTTCAGCCCCTTCGAACTCTTGTACGGACACCCTGTCCGGGGCCCCCTCAGCCTGGTCAAAGAAGGCTGGGAGACTACCGTCCAGGATGCTCCGCCCGACGTCTACCGGTACCTCCTGACCCTGCGAAATCAAACCCGGAAATTCAGGGAACTGGCCGAAGCCAACCTCGAGGCCAGCCAGGAGGAAATGAAACGCTGGTATGACCAGAACGCCTCCTCCATCGAGTTCGAGCCAGGCCAGCAGGTCTGGGTCATGTCGCCCGTTGACCCCTGTGCTCTCCAGGACAAATGGACCGGGCCCTTCAAGGTGGTAGAGCAAAAGAGCCCCGTCACCTACCTGGTTGACATGGAGTCCCCGAGGAACCCCCTCCGGGTTCTCCACGCCAACAGGCTCAAACCCCACTTTGCCCGAACGGAACTTAGCCTGCTGATGGCTACGGACGATGGGGCCGAGGACGACTCCGAGCCCCTACCCGACCTCCTGAGAACCTCCGAAAAGGACGGCTCCGTAGAGGGAGTCATCCTCTCCACCACCCTGACTGCGGAACAGTGCCAAGAGTGTCAAGGACTGCTGCATCACTTCGCTGCTCTCTTCTCCCTCACTCCCGGAGTCACCCGATGGTGCGTCCACGACGTCGACACCGGGGACAGTCCCCCCGTGCGACACCGAACCTACCGAGTCCCCGACCGAGTGCAGGCCTGCATCCACGCCGAGGTCTCCAAGATGTTGGCCCTGGGGGCCATCGAGCCCTCCGACAGTCCCTGGGCCAGCCCTGTGGTCCTGGTGCCGAAAGCGGCCGCCCCGGGCACCACCCCGGAGCTCCGGTTTTGCGTGGACTATCGGGGATTAAATGCCGTCACCAAAACCGATGCCCATCCCATTCCTCGGGCAGATGAACTGATCGACCGCCTAGGAGCAGCCCGCTACCTTAGCACCTTTGACCTCACCGCCGGGTACTGGCAGATCAGGCTCACCCCAGGCGCCCAAGAGCGTTCTGCTTTCTCCACCCCCGATGGCCACTACCACTTCCGAGTGATGCCCTTCGGCATGAAGAATGCCCCGGCGACCTTCCAAAGACTAGTGAACAAAGTACTGGCCGGCCTAGAAGCGTTCAGTGCCGCCTACCTGGACGATATTGCGGTGTTCAGCAGCCACTGGGCCGAACACCTGAGGCACCTCTGGGAGGTTCTGACCACCCTCCAAAGGGCCGGGCTCACAATAAAAGCCAGCAAATGTCAGGTAGGCCAAGGATCCGTAACCTATCTGGGACATCAAGTGGGGAGCGGCCAGGTGGCTCCCCTCCAGCCAAAGATCGACACCATCATGGCCTGGGAGCCCCCAGCCACCCAAACCGCTGTAAGGGCCTTCCTGGGACTCACGGGCTATCACCGGCGGTTCATTAAGAACTACGGAAGCATTGTGGGCCCCCTCACGGAGCTCACCTCAAAGAAACAACCAAAGAAGGTGCACTGGACGCCCCTCTGTCAGGCGGCCTCGAGACCCTCAAGACAGCAATGTGTACCGCCCCAGTGCTACAAGCTCCCGACTACAGCAAAGAGTTTGTGGTACAGACTGATGCCTCGGAATACGGAGTCGGGGCTGTCTTGTCCCAAGTGAACTCTGAGGGGATTGAACAGCCGGTGCCCTTCATCAGCCGGCGCCTGCTGCCCCGGGAGCAAAGATGGAGCACCATTGAACGGGAGGCCTTCGCCGTGGTGTGGGCCCTCAAGAAGCTCCGGCCCTACCTCTTCGGCACCCACTTCTGGGTCCAAACCGACCACCGGCCCTTGCGGTGGTTAATGCAGATGAGAGGCGAGAACCTGAAGTTGTTGCGATGGTCCATCTCTCTGCAGGGGATGGACTTCACTGTAGACCATCGGCTCGGCAACGACCACGCCAACGCCGACGGCCTATCTCGCTTCTTCCGCCTCGGCGAGGAGAACACCCAAGAAGATGGGTGACTCTCCCTGCCTTCTGCTGGGGGGGACGCCTGTTGGACCCGGCCTCGTGGCGTGGTCCCGAACCCTCCTACCAGCCCAAACGGGGGCAACCCCAACCCTTCGAAGCCCCCCGAGATTGTACCCCGCTACCCGCATCAGCCTTCGCGACGCAGCCCGCCCGGGCCTCGGTCCCCGCGAAGCCCTGACATCGAGGCGCCAAGACCCGACCCAAGGGGGTCGAGTGGCCACTCCACAGATCCCGGAGGAGGGGAGTTTCGATGGGGCCCCCCGCCGGCCCCCGACGCTTGGGCCCGATCGCCCTCCGGCCTCCCTGGGCGATGGCTCCACCCCCCGCTGGGTGTCTGGACTCTCTCATCCCGGCCCCTCCGGCCCCCCCCCGGCGCGAGGGTCCGGACATCAAAGGGCTCCAGCCATATATCTAGGGCAACTCACAACCGGGACAGTAGTTGTATCCTGGAGTCGAGAGCCCTGCTGATCGAATCGCGGCTGACCCTACGGAGAGAGACTCATTGCCTGAAACGCGGAACTCGAGCCCTGCTGACCTCGTCGCGGCTCAACCTCGAAGGAGTAACCATCGGAGCCCTGCTGACCTCGTCGCGGCTCGACCTCGAAGGAGTGACCATCGGAGCCCTGCTGACCTCGTCGCGGCTCAACCTCGCAGAAGTAACCAACGGGGCCCTGCTGACCTCGTCGCGGCTCGACCTCATCGAGGCAACCCTCCGAGCCCTGCGGACGACGTCCCGGCTCCCGGAACCCCCCCAGCTCAAGGACTGAGAGCTGAGTGCAGAGTGTTCCCGTACCAGGCTGGTACTGAGACTGTCCCGCTACCCCGTCCCTGAACGACCCCGAGACTCTTTGGGATCCCTCGATCCACCTGTAAATATAGCCACAGAAACCTGCCTTTTGCAACCGATAAAGACTTGTAAGATTTGATACCCTTGTTGTGTCCCTTTGTGGTGGGGGGGATTACGTGGCTGTACGATCCTAGGAGAAGGACCTCGCCCAGGAGGCTTCTCAGCGGCGCTCGGCTACTTCCTAACGGAACGGTGCCTCTCGGGGTGGTCAGTCCGACACCGTCTAGCTCCCCGGAGGTCGCCCTTCTAACAGCCAGCCTCCTACATTGGTGTGCAGGGGTTGGGATTTAAGCTGTCACTGCTTTACCACTTAATCTAGATGTGGCTAGAGGAAAGACCATCACTAGCTTAGGCACATATAAATACTTTTTGTGATTAGTAAGTTCTACTGAACTTTTTGGATTGACAGTTAAGGGTACATCACAGCCCTTTCTCCAATCTTTGGAAGTTTAGTTTCACTAGGGTAGGTAGGTGCAACACCACACTACACCTGCTCGCCATGTCTTTAGTTGGGAAAACCAGTGGGTACCAACCCTCTAGTTACAGTTACAGGAACATAGGACCATGGCTGCATCCAGGAAGACAGGTAGCAACACTAACACAGAGCAACTCTTAGAGATGTGCCTGCAGTATGATCTCCAGAATCCTGGGAGGCCAGAAGGACAGGTAAACTCTAGATTGGGTGGGTCTCAAGAAGTAGGGTCAGGGGTGGCTCACCCCAATGACCCCACTTCTGAGCATGACCTGGAAGAACCAGAAGACTCCTCACTGGTGAACTCTAATCCCCCAGGGAATAGTACAGATGGTATAGAGGAAGTCCCTAGAGGTAGGTCCCCCTTTTTTCCTCATGGGAGGGTAAAAAGAGGCCAGGGGAGGTCTAGGTCCTCCTCTGTTAGTTCTAATGCCTCTAAACACTCCATAGGGACCTCCATCTCTAGCCAGAGGGAGGACTATTTAGAAAGGAAATACCACCTACTCAAACCAGAGAGAGCCAAGCTCAAGAAAGAACAGTTGGCCCTTGATAAGGAAACCCTAGAATTTTGGAGGGCTAGAAAACATTTGGGACTTGGGTCCCAAGGTGGCATTACTAGCAAACCTAGGGTCATGTAGACTTCCTTTAATACCAGGAACCTGAGCAGGATAGTCCCTCCATACCAGGAGGGGGATGATATCCATAATGAGATCACTGCTTTAGAGAGGCCCTGTAAAGTTTAGAAGGTCCCTTAAGGGCCGTGGTCAGCTATCCTGTAGCTCGCCTTTGCTAACAAAGGTAAAGACAGACTTTTGACTGTCAGAGAGGAACATGCTGACAACTTCTCAGTCTTAAAGAGTGCCTTCATAGATGGGCTTGGTTTAACCACTGAACAGTACAATGTTAAGTTTAAGGATACACAGAAGGCACACACTCAAGAATAGGTTGATTTTGTAGACAGTGCAATTAAGTCTCCGAAAGGCTGGCTTCATTGAAGTAATGTATGACTATGAGGGACTGTACAATTTATTGATGAGGGAGTACATCTTTAATCATTATCAAAATCAGCAACTGCACCAGTACCTGGTGGACTCTGATCTGACCTCTCCTCTCCCCAAGTATTGGTAAAGAAGGCAGACAAATGGATCCACACCAGGGTCAATCAGATATCTTATGGTGTTTGTGGTGACCAGAAGAAGCAAGATTATTCTCAGGCCCAAGAGAAGGGTGGGGGAAAATGTAAAGACAAAAAAGAGTGTTTACAAGCTCCCCAAAAGTCTTCCTCTGTGGGTGGGTCCCAAGCATCCTCTTCCTCTGGCAAGAAACCTTGGTGCTACCTGTGTAAGGAAATAGGCCACAGAGCAAAAGAAGCCAATTGTTCTAAATTTGGCACCACGGAAACTACTACTACTTTTCCTGAAGCAACTAATGCCCCTACCACTAGTACAAGTTGTAGTAGTGCCCCCAATGGATTAGTAGGGTTAATCTTGGATTCTGAAGTGGGTTCTGGCCTAGTCAGAAAACTCACTCATGCTGTACTTGTATGTGACAGTGGCATGGAACTTGCCATTTTACTTGTAAGTCCCACCAACTTGGGCAAATACAGGCAACAGCCTCTGTTGAATGGTCAAGGAGCTGTGACATACAGGGACACAGGGGCCAGGGTCACAATGGTGACAGAAAAACTTGTGTCTACTGAACAGATCATACTTGATCAACTTTACCAAGTGACCAACACAAGAAATGTTAGTATTGATCATTCCTTAGCATTTGAAAATCTCAGCTGGGGAGTGGTAACTGCCCCTGAAAGAGTTATGGTTTCCCCAGACCTACCTGTGGACTGCCTGTTGGGCAGTGACTTAGAAACTTCAGCCTGGTATGAAGTGCATTTCAGGACACATGCAGAGATGATGGGAATATCTGCCGGTGCATTTGATGTTACTAGGGTTTAGGCCAAACAGTTAGGCACTGAGGCAGCTCTGGATCCTGGAAGAATGGACCAGCTAGCTCATAAGAGAAGGAGCAGGAAGGGTAAGGAATTATCCTCTCTCAGATCCCAGTGAGGATCAGTCTCCTGAGGGAGATTACCTCAACCCCTGTGAAGGAACTGTCCTAGAGGAACTTGGGCCTGGCACTGCTGAGTTCTTGGGGGAAGAGATCCCTTCCAGGGCAGACTTGAGTCTGGAGCAGAAATCCTGAAATGAAAAGACCATTTATTGAGCGCGATAGCTACCCTGAGGCGTCCTAGCGCTACGGACCAAGCATATAGGTAGTGGAGTTAGGGGATTTATTCAGATCTATTGAAAAGCAGGGTTTTTAGTTGCTTACGGAACCGCAGAAGGTTGAGCTCAGAGCAAAGGGGAAGGGGGAGAGAGTTCCATAGTATGGCCGCGTTATAAGAGAAGGACCGGCCTCAACACCTGGTCCTCTTAATCCTGGGTACCGTGGCAAGGAAGGAAGAGGCTGATCTAAGCTGTCTGGTGGGATTGTAGGGGGTGATCAGTGGGTAGTTGATGACAGCCCCGGTTTTCCAGAAGGCTGGATGAGCGATGCATAGGGCCTTAAATTTGATCCTTTCCCTGACCGGGAGCCAATGGAGGTTCCTTAGACCGGGTTTGGCAGAGAGTCTACGGGGTATTAGAAGCAAAGTTCGGGTGGCGCAGTTTTGTAGGATCTGAAGCTTGCGCAGGGTGGTTTGAGGGGCCCCTAGATAGAGAGCGTTCCCAAAATCTAGCCAAGACAGAATGAGACCCTAAACCATAATCTGTCGTGCTTGGGGCGGCAATAGGGGAAGAATCTTCCGCAGGAGCCTGAGTAGGCCAAAGCAGGTGGCTGATAGTTTAGCTGCTTGGTGGTTGAAATTGAGGTACTTGTCCAGCCAGATGCCCAGGCTCTTTATTGTATCCTTAGGGATGGGGGCAGGGCCAAGAGAGGTCACCCATGATGGGTTGATGGGAAGAGTTCTGCCCCTCTCTTGAACAGCTCAGACAGCAAGCTGCTGTTTAGGAGGCAGGGAATGTCAGTGGGTCCCAAAGGATCTATTGGGAAGATGGTCTCTTGTTTTCTGAAAATAGAAACCCCAAGCCTGGTGCCACCAAAAGGTATGTTATAACCCAGACATTCAGGGGTTTTCTTTTATCCCTAGCGCATGACTTTCCACTTGGAGGACATCTTGAGCAAAGCAAGACTTGGACAGGCTTGTCCTCACTATCACTGGCCCCACATTGCAGAAGATACCAAGGAGTTTTCTCACACCTGTGTCACCTAAGCCAGTGGTAAGTCAGGTGGCACTACAAAGGCTGCTTTAATTCCACTTCCAGTGGTTGGTGTTCCTTTTGAAAGGGTAGGGATGTACACTGTAGGCCCCTTAAACCCTCCAACAGCATCTGCGCATAGTTACCTACTAGTGGTGGCGGACCATGCCACAGGTATCCATAAGCTATTCCATTTATGACCACTACAGCTCCTGTTGGGGCTTTGGTCCTTCTGGAAGTCTTTTCCAGAGTGGCGTTTCCTAAGGAGGTCTTGTCAGACAGAGCTACTAAGTTCATGTCTAGCTACATGATTGCTATGTTGAAGGAGTGTGGTGTAAACTACAAGTTTGACACAGCCTATCATCCACAGTCCAATGGACCTGCTGAAAGGTTCAACAAGACCCTAAAGGGTATGACCATGGGACTCCAAGAAAAGCTGAGGTGAAAATTGGATGTCTTACTACTCTGTCTTCTTTTTGCCTACAGAGAGGTTCCTCGGGAGGTGAGTTACAGCCCATTTTTACTTCTATTTGGACTTCCAGTTAGGAGTCCTTTTTGTCTACTGAAGGAGGGATGGGAGCAGCCTCTCAAACCTCCTAAACATGACATGGTAGACTGTGTACTTGTCCTGCGTTCTCGTATGGTTGAGAACATGAAGAAGGCCAGCAAAAACCTTGAGGCCAGTCAGGAAGTTCAGAAAGATTGGCATGACCAAAAGGCCATACTGACTGTTTACCAGCCAGGACAGAAAGTGTGGGTGTTGGAGCCTATTGCCCCAGCAGCTCTCCAAGACAAGTGGAGTGGCTCCCACACCATTCTTGAAAAGAAAGGTGAGATCACCTACTATGTTGACCTAGGTACTCCAAAAAGTCCCCATAGGGTAATTTTTGTGAACCACCTAAACCCTTTCATTAACAGGGCTGGCATGAGCTTGCTCTTGGCCACTGATGAGGGACAGGAGGAAGAGAGTGACTCTGTCCCTGATCTCTCTCAGGACTCTGTTGATGGGTCAGTTGATGGAGTAGCCTTGGCAGGCAGCCTCACTGATGATCAACAGCAAGCTGATTGTAAACAGGTTCTCAATCAGTTCCCAATCTTTTCTCTCTGACTCCCAATCAAACCACCTGGTGTACCCACAAAGTGTACACAGGTGATAGCCTATCTGTCAAGAGTAAAATCTAAAGACAGCCTGGCCATGTCAAAGATTGCATCAGGACAGAGGACCACAAACCCCCCCCCCCCCCAAACGTATGGACATGAGTCTACCTTTGCCTATTTGAGCCTTCATTTTCTAAGTGGAAATATCTAGACATTCCATCCGTGTTGGCATAATAACTCCCAGGTCTATGTTCCACTGGAAAGTCAATCCCATGTAGGGAAATTGACCACCTTAAAAGTTTTTAGTGGCCTTCTTCATATACTCAGCCATACATGACCGTAGGCCGGGTACATAGTCTACAATGTCCTGCTTGGGAGGTTTGAGAGGCTGCTCCCATCCCTCCTTCAACGCACAAGTGGACCCCTAACTGGATATCCAAACAGAAGTCCAATTGGACTGTGACCCACTCCCTTCTGTGGAACCTCTCTGCAGGCAAAACAAGGCAAGGTAATATGACATCTCATCTCCTCCTCAGTTCATCAGCTAGTCCCATAATCATACTTTTGTCTGTTTTGTTGAATCTTTCAATTAACCCATTGCCCTGTGGATGGTACACCACACTCTTTCCAAATAGCTTTCAGGAAGCCATACATGATGTTTGCACTTGTGTCTGACACCGCCCCCTTTGGAAGTTCCACTCTGGAAATGATTCGTAAGAGGGCTTTGGCCACTGCAGGAGGTGTAGTGGTCCTAACGGGAATAGCTTCGGGAATCTTGTTGTGTGGTCCACCAGCACCAGTATGTATCTACTCCCAGAGGCTGTTGAAGGGTCTAGGGGACAAACTATGTCAATCCCCGCCCTCTCAAAGGAAACGCCAACCACTGGTAGTGGGATTAAGGGGGCCTTTGTAGTGCCACCTGATTTGCCACTGGCTTGGCAGGTGACATAAGAGCAACAAAACTCCTTGATGTCTTCTGACACGTGGGGTCAGTGAAAGTGCGGAACAAGTCTGTCCCAAGTTTTACATTGTCCAAGAGGTCCTGCATGGGGTATGTCACGTGCTAGGGTTAAGAGGAATTCCCTAAACTATGAGGAACCAACCTACCTCCTGGTAGCACCAGGATTGGGGTCCCTAGGCTCAGAATAAGGGAGTCCATCTTCCCAGTAAATCTATAGGATTCACTGACATCCCGTGTCTCTTCTGCAGCAACTTGCTGTCTGAGTCCCTCAATAGAGGGACAAGATTTCTGACTCAATTCCTCCCTGGAGGGTCCTCCTGCTCTCAGGTGCTCATGTGAGGCCCAAGCTCCTCTGGGGCAGATCCCTCACAAAGGTCAAGTTTCATCTACCTGACAAGACAGATCCTCGCAAGACGTCTGGGGACAGGACCATTTCTTACCCATCGTACCTTTCTTGTTAGGAGCTGCCTGTGCCATTATTTCAGGCTCCAGTACTCCTTGATTTCCCTGCTTCTTGCTCTGTGCTCAAGTTACCACAAAAACTCTTTCAGGGAGACCCAGCATTGCAGCATGGGTGCAACTCCACTTCAGCCCAGTCTCCAAATCATTGCCCATAAGACACACTACAGGAATGGATGAGGATTAAGTAACTTTTTTAGGGCTAGTAACTCCCCCAGCAGAAATTAACCACTACCTTGGGGTAGCACTTAGTGATGTTATCTGCGTTGGTCACTTGGTAAGTTTACCCAAATAGAATCTGCTCAGAGGGTTGAGACAGAATATCGAGTTTAAAATATCGAGTGACATTAATAATGAGTCAAGAATATCGTGATACCATAATATCGAGGTAAGTCATTTTGATGTTAAAAGTATAAAAAATAGATTTAGTTTGAAATATCTATATTAAAACTATTGATGTTAAAAATATAGTTGTATAGAATATTGTTTTTTAAATATTTTTTAAGTGTCAATTATTTTATAATTTTTTGCAATTGTAATAATTGTTTTTAGTAATTGTTAGTGTTGTATAATAGTTATAATGTTAATATGTTAATATTAATATTTGTTTGTAAAATATATTTTTAGTAACATGATGTTTGGTTTATAGGGGATAAGGGTGGGGAGAAATTTAAAAAATGTGAATATTTAGGTGCCGATTCCGATCCGTTAAAAATCATTTGCGTATGACCCGTGTCCGTATTTGTTTACGTACGAGTCGGAGAAGCACCGTACAAACGGCCAAGTACGATCGGTCCATGAAAAATATCTACGAATAGCGTCGGGAAAAGTCTACGAGAGTGCGTCGGAAAGTGTTCACGTCCGAATATCGTCAGGAAAAGTGTATGAGAGTGATCCGGACATTGTTACGTGCAAATCGTAAAACACAAGTCCGAGCGCGCAAGTACGATCCCGACCGTCAGTCCGAATACACAATCACACGTAAAAAGGCCCATACGGAGCCAACGCAGTAGCACAAATGTACACGGGTAAAATCATGCCCGTGTACGAGGCGTACAGCCCCCCCACCCAAATATGTCAGCACCGTACACCACCCTGTCCGCACTGTACCCCAGCCCCGCAACTGTAGGCACCGTACCCCACCCCATGTATGCGCCGTACCCCCCCATGTACATGCTGTACCCCCCCTTGTAGGCGCATCACCCCCGCATGTACGCGCCGCACCTCCGCATGTACGCGCCGCACCCCATGGCCGCACGTGTATGCATCGTACCCCCACCGCATGTACGCACCTTACCCCCCCATGTACGCGCCGTACCTCCGCATGTACGTGCCGCACCCCATGGCCGCACGTGTACGCACCGTACCCCCACCGCATGTACGCGCCTTACCCCCTCATGTACGTGTCGTACCTCCGCATGTACGCGCCGCACCCCATGGCCGCACGTGTACGCACCGTACCCCCACCGCATGTACGCGCCGTACCCCCCATGTACGTGCCGTACCCCAGGGCCGCACGTGCATGCACCGAACCCCCACCACATGTACGCGCCTCACTCCAACACCGTACCCCAGCACCCTCACCCAGCATCGCGTATGTATGGATCGTACCTACGCGAAAATGACGGAACCAGGACACTGTAAAACAGCACAAGGAGGGTCAATTCGACTCGCACAACACCACAAAACACGTCTACATGACAAAATACATCTCAATGACTGACCTGGCACATCCAAACAGGCAAACAGAGGCCCCAAATCACAACCACCACTTATAACACACCCACCAAAATTCAAACACAGCCACACCCAAAAAAGGACCAATAAAAAGGGCCCACACACACAACCCATGAGCCTTTGCAACAGACCCACTGCTGCCAGACCCTACTGAGAAACAACTCCACATAGAAACCACTCCATATCACTCATACCTCCACTACACCTTCACTCACACACCTTCACACAACCTCCTCCACAAACATCCCCCTCTTCACATTCACACCCACACCGTCACATTCACACCCACACACCCACAACCATCCACACCCACACCCCACACCATGCCCACAGACAAGAATCCAAAGTTCACTACGGCGGAGCTGGACCTCCTTGTCAACGAAGTCATCAGAGTCGAGCCACAGCTCTTTGGAACATTGGTCAGAAAGACCAGCATAGCTGCCAAATCTGCCATGTGGCAGAGGATCGTCGACAAGGTCAATGCTGTTGCGCCCATCCGAAGGACCAGGCATGAATGCCAAGCCAGGTGGTACGATCTGCGCAGGGCGGTCAAGAGGAAAATGAATGAAGAATATGCCCAGACTAACATCAAAGGAGGTGGGCCGCCCCGCAGACCCGTACACTACCATCCCTGGGAGGAAAAGGTGATGGCCTTGCTACCGCCGGTGGGAGTACACGGAGTCGAAGGAGTCGCAGAGCCTGGTGAGTACACAAACAACTTACGTAACATGGGGGCAATGGGGTCCACACCACATATACACCAAATGCACGCAACTCCAAGCACTCACCGCAAACAACCACACTCAAAAACCACGCTCATGCCACTAATGTCACCATGCACCCTCCACAAATCAAGGCAAGGCCATGTCCAAGCCTACAACAACCACACACACAAAACTGGAAGTCCGGGAGGCTGGGAGGGTGGGCCCCACACAACACATTGTGAAAATGAGAAGCAGACACCAATTATCAAAAATAGGGGGGAAGAAGAGGTTTGAGAGGTTAGGTTTACCCTCCAACTGTATACATAGATAAAAAAATAGCCTGAACGTTCACGTTAACAGAACCTAACCTAGGGGTGTCAGGAAGACAATTGTTTCCCGAAGAACACCCAAGGAAAAAAGGAAGAAAGGGGCAGAACACTTCCTTTCTTGAGTCCCCTCACTCACCAGGGTTTCCCCACGGTGACATGCTTCATCATTGGGGTCCTCTCAGTCCTCTACGGACTGAGGCGTGCTGCAACTTGCGGATTACGTAGGAGCACTAAACCAAAATATGTGTGGTGCAAGTGTAGTGGTGTGGAGTGAAACAAAGTGAATTAAAATAATCAACTAGTGGGCCAAATACATTTTATTCTTGCTCCTAGCTAATTGGTTAAAAAGGTGGGTAATATGCTAGAGTAACCTACTATAGTGGGTAAGTGTACCTAGCATATGGTCAACTAGTTTCGAGCTTCCCCAGCTCTTCCTCAGGACTACACTGGGACCAGCCCAGTGCAAGTACCACTCCTAGTAGACCTAATTCCGGTGCAAAAACAAGTGAAGAACGCTGCGCCTAATAAGGACAATACATACGTAAATGTACGCCTGACAATGTCTGTAGGGTATAAAAATACAGAAGTTAAAGGGAAAAAAGGAAACAAAATATGCAATGTATATCAAAGCAATGGCGGTTACACTATACACCAGTGTTCTAATACTCATTTACTATTGGTTCTTATTGTGCCACTGTGTTGCTATCCAGCAAATACATCCTTCATGCGGGCGTTTCGCTATAATGTGAATAAAAAGTGTCTATGAATGCACACAGTGCACATACAAACATGCGTCTGACACGACAAAAAACACACATAAGACTGACAAATACACAACAATACATACATCTTAAGAAGCAATGCTATGCCTCATGGTCAACGGAGGGGGTGTGGAAACTCGTACACCTAAGGAGATAGTACAAGTAGTTGTTAAAAGGTTGTAGCACCGTCTTAATCTTAATCATAGAATTCTTGTCTGACATTCCACACCACACATTATTTTACACTATCACAACCATGACTGAAGTAACTGGTCTCACTTACTCACAAGATGAGGTAGATAGAATTATAGCATCTATGCTTCCTCTAGCTGGGACCAGAACCAGGGATACCACCGAAGCAAGTCAATGCTGGGATGAACTAACAGAATTGAAACGTGAACAAATAAAAACACTAATACACGGGATCATGATGACAGAGTATGTGAGAGCCAACATTGCGCCACGTGGTCTGATAGTCAGGAATGAACCCTTCATTTTCCAAAATGACAAACTTTTTAAGAAAGACTGGTCACTAATATCCTGGCACTGCACCAGAGATTGGTTAGTGCTAATTATTAAAACAGCTACACGCCTATCAGAAGAAATGAAAATTGGGATCCATGATCTAGAGATTCGTCTAAAAACCTACCAAACCACAGCTGAGTTAAAAAAACGATTGGAAGAACTTAACAAAAGCATGGCTGAATTTGAGATTGGCTTAAAAGATGCCAAGTATATCAAATTAAAAAAAGACCAAAAGAATTTCTCACAAGAAAAAATGTACCCCTATACCAGAGAAGATTATATTCCATCAAATCGCAATCCGGGTTACAACACGGATAGCGATGGCTCTGATACAGGCTCTGATTTTTCAGATCCTGGTAGAAATTACAACTCCACCACCAGAAACAGACGATCAAGAGGAGGGCGTCCTAGGAACAGGGGCGGAGCAAGGTTTGGCTGGTCCCCATTCCAAAACGTTCCACCATACGGCCCCCCCCCACAATTCTTCTATGGACCACCACAATTCCAGCAACCATACCCACCACAACCCTACCCTTACTGGGATCTCAGAACCAAGAACAAAACCAGTCTTTTTTAGGAAGAGGAAAGAATCCCCCAAGAGGAAAAAACAGACGAGGTCAGCAAGTACAATGGGCTCAGCCACTGGAAACAGTGAGGAGTCACACACGGAGCATGGGCCCACCGAATATGCCCTCGACGAGCAGCAACCAAGCCTTGTAGTAAACCTTTCCAACCTATCCTTGACACCGATCCAAAAAAATGTATTGGAAAAAGGATTAGGTTTTGTCCCGACAGCAACGTTGGACAAATTCAAATTGATCTGCGAATTGAAAGAATTTATTCGCAGAATTAAGTTGGAAGTTTTTTTCAAAGATAAAGAACAAGACCCTACAACCAAGACGGACACTGGATTACACAAAAAATCGAACTTCACACCACCACCTAATACCCTTCCTATCGAATTACTAGCATTTGAAAAAGCGGCAATGAAGGAAATCAGAGAGATGGACCCAAGATCCATAAGGGTATTCCACAATACAAGTAAAAGTGAACAAGAGGCAATCCACCAACTCTCGAGTGAAAAAAATCTCACTATCAAACCAGCCGATAAAGGTGGAGCAATAGTCCTACAAAACACATCGGATTACCAGACCGAGTGCCTTAGGCTTTTGGATGACAGAAGAAACTATCTAGCTATACCAAATGACCCCACTGAACGGCTACGGATAGAGATCGCAATCTTGGTTGAAGAATCTCTTATCAATGATTGGATAAGTAAGAAAGAAGCGGATTTTCTGGAGAACAAGAAACCCGTTATTCCTTATTTTTACACCATCCCAAAAATACATAAGTCTATGGTTACACCTCCCGGCAGACCCATAGTATCAGGGATTGGTTCAATCTTGGAATCTTTGTCGAAATTTGCAGACGCATTTCTAAGACCCTTAGTCCAAGCAACTGACACATACTTACAAGACACTAAAGCTGTTCTGTGTCTGATTCAGAATCTTGATTTCAACCCCATAACCAGCATTCTGATCAGTCTGGATGTGGAAAGCTTATACACCAGTTTACCACACAAGGACACACTGGATATTTTGGAAGAAGTACTCTTTGAAAACAATTGGGCCTACCACACGCCCAGACATGTGGTTCTTGAATGCTGTCGCCTAGCTCTAACCGAAATTTTTTTCCAATTCAATGACTCTCTGTACAAACAAACGCACGGTACCAGCATGGGAAGTACCTTTGCGCCGAGCCTGGCGGGGCTCTATGTACATCATCTGGAACGACACAAGATCCTCCATAATAACAATCCGCACATCCACAAGATCAAATTATGGAAGAGATACATCGACGATGTGCTCTTGATCTGGGAAGGCGATGAAACAGGTTTTGAGTTTTTCCTACTTTGGCTCAACCAACAAGATCCATTCTTAAAGTTTACCTTTACCATGAGTAGGTCCAACTTGGTTTTTCTTGACCTTAACATATCAGCACACGAAGGTCGCCTGATTACTACCACACACTTCAAACCTACGGCAAGAAACTGCCTCCTAGTGTACGACAGTTTCCACCCAAGAAGCTTGAAAGACAATCTCCCCTTCGGGCAATTTTTGCGCCTAAGACGCAATTGCACCACACGAGAGGACTACAAAATTCAAGCTAAAGATCTATCGGAGAAACTGGTGCGACGGCATTATCCACAACATCTGGTGTCCAAAGCACAAAAAAGGGCTTCCAACAATAACCGAGAAGCACTTCTAGAACATAAACCTGAGAAAATAGCTAACAATCAGAAAAGACAATTCTGCATTACGACTTTTAATATCGCATCAGATCAAGTGACCAAAATAATCAAGAAACATTGGCGGATCCTGAATAGTGGAGGTTTGGATTTCCAAAAACCTATGTTCAGTCACAAAAAAGCGAAAAACTTGAGGAACTACCTGGTACACACCAGGCCAAATCCAACGAAGACTGTAGGACCTGTACGCCTACTCCACCCATTACCAGAGGGACACTACCCTTGTGGTAACTGTAGCGTGTGTCACCTCACAAGCGCAACAAAAACTGTCACCTACAATAATGGCGTTACTTGGAATCTTCGATCATTCACGAATTGCAACACCACAGGGGTAATATACCTCATCACTTGCGTGTGTAATCTCCATTATGTGGGGATGACCACAAGAAAAGTGAACACGAGAATGATTGAACACCGAAGCAATTTCAGATGTAAACATAGCAACACCAAAATGACCACGCATTTCCTACAACAACAACACACACCCAATGACTTCAGCTGGGTCATCCTTGAACAAATCAATAACCACCCCAACATTGAAAGAAAATTACATGAAAAAGAACAACGTTGGGTCTTTAAACTACAATCGGATGACAATGGCCTTAACGATGATATACCATGGGGCCAATTCACTTCCAACTAAGGTTTTTTGCCAATTTATTTTTTGTAATTTTTTCATGTAAATACCCAATTCATGTAACTTTATTGAAAAGATCAATGTGGCAACCTCTCCATTAATGACAACTGTTTAATACTCTTCATATCAGCCAATTCTTTGTATTTAAAAGTATATGACACTATCTATATGAAGATGCGCATCACTGGAACGCGACCCGGTTCCTTTTAAACTACCAATGTGAGTAGGACCTGATATTGCCCCCTACCCTGTGTCATTTAGACCTTTTTTCTCTGACAATGATTTTGTCTCAACAACGTTTTTTGTGAGCACTGGTTGGTCACTCAGTATTCATGACCAACCTATACAACTATTATGAGGGCTATTAATACCATCTCACAGGAAGAGCGTGTTTTCGGGCTTTCGAACTCTTCCTGATCCAACATGGCGTATTCGATCTCTAACTACGTCTTCTTAACAAGAAGGTTTGGATACTTAGCATTCACAGCCATTATGATCCTTTGTAACGACAGTTACTTTGTCACCTTGTAGAACAAGCAATTCATTTGATTAGGTCCCTATTTTTCTAACTATATTTTTTTGCCTTTATTGAAGAATTACTTCTTCCTTTGCCAACATGGCCGCCCCGCAAAAGGACCGCCACCGGGAAGTCCTTCCTTACTTTCCACCACCTCGCTCGGAACCACACAGTATGCGGTCCGCGAGGTTGGTCTCCAGTAGGTGTTCCAGAGTGTGGCTTCGAAAGTACAAGTGAGTGACAACACCCCTGGGGGAAGATCTACCCTATCCCCCTAACTAACGGAGATCACATTTTTTTCGTATTTCTTTCCCGCACAAGGTCTGTCAACAAGACGGTACTACAACCTTTTAACAACTACTTGTACTATCTCCTTAGGTGTACGAGTTTCCACACCCCCTCCGTTGACCATGAGGCATAGCATTGCTTCTTAAGATGTATGTATTGTTGTGTATTTGTCAGTCTTATGTGTATTTTTTGTCGTGTCAGATGCATGTTTGTATGTGCACTGTGTGCATTCATAGACACTTTTTATTCACATTATAGCGAAACGCCCGCATGAAGGATGTATTTGCTGGATAGCAACACAGTGGCACAATAAGAACCAATAGTAAATGAGTATTAGAAAACTGGTGTATAGTGTATCCGCCATTGCTTTGATATACATTGCATATTTTGTTTCCTTTTTTCCCTTTAACTTCTGTATTTTTATACCCTACAGACATTGTCAGGCGTACATTTACGTATGTATTGTCCTTAACGCATGCTTATTAGGCGCAGCGTTCTTCACTTGTTTTTGCACCGGAATTAGGTCTACTAGGAGTGGTACTTGCAATGGGCTGGTCCCAGTGTAGTCCTGAGGAAGACCTGGGGAAGCTCGAAACTAGTTGACCATATGCTAGGTACACTTACCCATTATAGTAGGTTACACTAGCATATTACCCACCTTTTTAACCAATTAGCTAGGAGCAAGAATAAAATGTATTTGGCCCACTAGTTGATTATTTTAATTCACTTTGTTCCACTCCACACCACTACACTTGCACCACACATATTTTGGTTTAGTACTCCTACGTAATACGCAAGTTGCAGCACGCCTCAGTCCGTAGAGGACTGAGAGGACCCCAATGATGAAGCATGTCACCGTGGGGAAACCCTGGTGAGTGAGGGGACTCAAGAAAGGAAGTGTTCTGCCCCTTTCTTCCTTTTTTCCTTGGGTGTTCTTCGGGAAACAATTGTCTTCCTGACACCCCTAGGATAGGTTCTGTTAACGTGAACGTTCAGGCTATTTTTTTATCTAAGCAGACACCAATGCCTTCAGCCCATATGGCATAGGTACATAACCATGCACAATGCACAGGGACTGGCAAAGTACTGACAAGGTAGATGACACTTGGCCCTGCTGTATGCAGCACAAGGCCCTCCTGGGACCACTGTACACTCAAACACCAACTCCATAAGCACAGGTATCTAGCACAGGAACTCACACTCACTGTCATGCCAGCATGCACCATGAGGGGACACACACATCACCTGGGAGACCCAATGACAACTCACACTACACACAACAGCAGGCCCGGTCACAACCAACCCCCTAACACAAGCACACACCCCCGGGGCAGGCAACGGATTTACACACTCCCACAATGGACATGTGACACAACAAGACCGATCCAGAGCCAAATAAGCATCAGAGCAAACAATCTACAGGTCAAACACTCAGGAGAACATCCCAATCTGTCCCCCGCAACATACCCATCCCCAAGTGGACATTGAGAGGAATGCTAGGCACATCCAACTACCTGGAGGAAATGTGTCAACTTGAATATGTATGAAACATAGATGTCGCATGAAACACCATTGACATTGTCTCTCTCTCACACACAGGGCAAAGTCGTAGATCTCCCCCCAACACTGGGGGGAAGAATCTCAGTCCCAGGCACCGCGTGAAGACGATCCCACCGGCAGCGACGACTCTCACCACTCCGTGGATGACCCCGACCAACCTGGACCCTCTGGTTCACAAGCCCCTGCAGCACCTGCGTCAGGTACATCTGTGCCAACCACCACCCCCATTCCTGCCACATCCCAGGACACACCCAGGAGCCCTGCTCACACTGAACAACAGAGCCAGTCTGATCAGGAGGGACAAGGTTCTGCGGGCACCCAGGTGGAGGCAGGCAACCCTGCAAATGCCATCCCTCAGGGGTCCCATAGACCCGACGTGCCCACAAGGGCAGGCCAGGCTCAAGTGGGCAGGGGTGGTGGGAGTGGAGGCAGGCGGAGGCGCGATCCTGACCAGCCAGCTCAGGACCCCGGTATGTCACACATACGCAACATCCTGGACTCATACCGGCGTGACACCAGAGGCATCAACCAGGTCGTGTCAAGACTCTCCGAGATGCAGGGCAACCTCGATGAGCTTAAGAACCTGCAGGTCGAGCATCATGCCAGTCATCAACAACACCAAGGACGGATGGAGGCAAGACTGGCTGAGCTCCTGGCGGTGCACAGGGACGTGAGCCAATCACTCTGTCAGATCGCCCAAAGCCTGGCAAACCCTCCCTGTGCCACCAGGCGTAGACCAGCACCAGACACAGGGAGGGAGGAGGAGGATTCATCTGACGGAGCGTCCCCAGCATTGTCAAGGCCTGCATCTGAGGGTCCCCGGAGGAAGGTGGGTCGTCCACGGAAAAGACCGTGAGAGTCAGCGGACCATCCCCATCTCCCAGGTCACCTGGCCTGGCACCTGGCCCTCTGGCGCAACAGCAGCACCTTATCCAATCACATTCTCTGCCACATGGACTTGCTGGTCACAGTCTGACCAATGATGACCAACACTGTGGTCTGGACTCTGATGACTTCCAATGCCAAGGATACCATCTCCCCCTGTGAACTTTGGATTCTATTCCCCCGGTACAGCACCCAATTGCATCTACCAAACCACTTACCCCACCGTAAATAAATATTTCACCTTGGACATGAGACGTTCTTGTCATTTTGCATCATTCAACGACATATGTGTGTGGAAATGTCAAACTATGCCTGAGTGTTGAACCAATTCCAGCCATCCATACCCTGGGATCAGAGTCTGGTACAGGACACACATGGGTCACAAGGTATCATTCAATGTAGGCATGGAGCACAACACTCACCTGCAATGGCCTCTGGCTGCTATGGGGTGGCTTGCTAAACTGTGCGGAGAGACCTATTTGGGAGATCATCATCAAGGCGTAGAGGTCATGGCTCATGTGGAGATTCCTGTGGAGGGAGTCCCAGGTATGTGTGGCCAGGTGGGAGAACAATGTCCTGTATGCTGGAGTACGGTGGATGTGAAGAACGGAGGCCAGGGCAAGGTTGGATGCACGGAGATGGCCCAACAGGATCTAGGATGACAGATGTACAAGGTTGGTTGGGGTTGGGGTTGTGGACGGCATCCTGAGTGTGGGTGGGGAGTGTGGTGGTCACCCTGCAGCAGACAGTGATCCACTGCACCTATCCATGGTGGACGGTGAGGTGGCTGGGGTGCAGGGGGTAGAATCTGAGGTGTGCAGATGCCCCCTGGATGTGGACAAGTTTCCTGGGAGTTTGAATGTACTTGCTCCGTAGAGGGCAGGGCAGTATTTGACACGGATGTTGTCATGGACCTGGGGGATGGTCTGTCTTTTCTTGGAGTGGATCCATCTGTGGATCATGTGCATAATGCAGAGGGCGTTGCAGCATGAGGTACAGATGCTGTGGACTAGCATGGCAAATGTGAGCGAGCCAAACATGATGCACACGATCTTCTGTGTGTGGCCACTGGGTTCTTGTGCAGGGCTCTTGCGGGTGAGACACAGGCACTTGACCCAGCTGGAAGGGGACAATCCTCAGATGTGCAGCTCAGTCCTGTACAAGTCCAGCCTCAGGTGGCTCGTGTGCAGCCATTCATCAATAGATCTCATGCATACTGGAATGATGGAACTGCCAATGTCTGTGTCTTTGTTGAGGGTGAGGAGCACCTGGCTGTCAATGGCATACGAGCTGATGATGAGGTGCTGTGCGCATGTGATGGTGGAGAGGGGGGTCCTGGACACTCTGTAGATTGACATGCTGAGAGATGATACCTGTGCTATGTCCCAGACGATGACACCATACTACATGCTGAAGCCTCGAGTCCCACTCCCATGCCCTTGCTGGGCTACAGAGCCGGTGGGGAGTATTAGGGACGTGACCTGGTTGGTGTGACAGGGCTTGGAAGGCGGGGCAGCGCATTGTAGGCCGTTGGAGTTGCACACTCAGCATGCAAAGGTGTCGTGTGTTTGCCCAGGGTATGTCTGAGAGCAGGCGTTAGATGTGCGCATGGACATAGCTCGGAGTGTGGGTGATACATCAGACTGTAGTGTGATGTGGGTAATGCAAGGACAGGATGGTGGTGCAATGTGCACCTTACATGTGCTGATGGTCCAGCCTTTGCCACGGCGTGGCGGCAACAGTGGCATAGACAAGCTGAGGACAGCAAAATGAATGGGTGGAGGGAGGAAGTGAGGAGCATCCTGGAGGCGTGTGTGTTGCCAAATCTGGATACTCTGTTGGCCCTTGCTGCAGGGCCCGCAGCAGCAGGCGGCATCTCCTTGCAAAATGACAGAATTTGCACACATAGACTAGGATGTCAGAAGGACAACTGCAACAGGCGCGTGTGTAAAGTAAGGAGTGTCGAGTGTCACATGGCACACCCAGAAACAATGCATGCACAATCACCAAAGAAGCATGACACCGGATCAGGAAACTGAAGGCCGACCTGCGCACAGGAAACACACCCTCAGCAGCTGTTGGCGGCCCATTGTGCGGACCAACATGCCAAAAAACATACACGACCATGTACTTCATGCCCAATAGGGAGCCTAACCCATGAGCAAATGCATGCATGTTGCTAAACTACACATGGACTCCTATGCATAATCTTCCACAACTATGCCAGATATGCCGCATGCAAAGTGGCAAGAGACCTGCATTGACAGAGATGAGGCACCTTGGAGTGTGACAAACACCTTTATTACTCAGCCTCACACTAAGGGAAATCCATCAATTGGAACAGACTCACAGGTCATTTGGCTGACCATGTGTGACCTACACTGGACACCCCCTTCAACACACAGATGTGTAAATCCTACTGAGGTGGCACACAAGTGAAGGGGTTGAGCCTCACACCCCTTGCTGCACACGGAGAGTCTACAATTCCCCATTGAGCCTCATATGGTGATGTCCCACACTATGTCCACCATTAGCATCCCGTATGTTCCTTGGAGACGTTATACACACATCGATGCCTTCATCAGAATCCACACACCATTACAGATGACTGTCAGGAAGGGTGACCATCAATTCATGGGAGCCATGCAACACGTCAGGTGGCCCATGGTGAGTCGACATGTATGCATGGTAACACAACATGCACAGGAGCAGTCCCCACATATCACAAACACGTCCCACCCACAAAATGCCTTGCTGCACTCCTTACCCCAAATGTTTCAAAGTTTCAAGTTTCAAAGACTTTATTCGGATTATAAAAATCCATAAAAGCACAAAATACAACTGACATTACAGATTTACAGTATGCAGGTATTTACAAAATAAAAACAACAGTTCATTCATGCTTTAAGACATAGTTAAACGGGCACGAACCACAGTTTTTAAAAAGGAACCCACACGGAAAACAAGTTTGCAATCATCCAGGGTTAATATCATTGAAAGTGCAAGATCCAGGCTAATCGGTTTTAATTTTTTAAAATACGGAGTTAAAAACCATTAAAAATATTTAATATAGAATTTACAAAAAAATAAGAAATGTTGTTTGGACACTCCGGCAATCACATGGGCACGGCTCGACAATTTGATTGTTATAGTTCCATAGCGGGAAACTCAGAGCATATTTGATAGTGCCAGCCCTAAGGCGAAATAAAAGGCCTCGCTCCCAGTGGCTCATTGGGAGAGTTAGGTAGCTGGGCATAGGATAAGTTACAGGATTACGGGCTAGGTATCTAGTGACACTGGATTTCTCGGACTCTCTCACAGCCCTTTCATCACTAAACAGTGTATAGAGAGGTTGTTTAAGTACAGACTTGGGTGTTAGCTGAATGGTGGTAGGATCAGAAAAAACATTTTGGAAATTCACACTACCAAGAACGCACTGCACCCCGGAAAGCCAAGGGATGGACATGCCTCTATCGCAACATAAACAATCCTCTATAATGTCCCTAGTCAGTTTAGCAGCAGGGTTTTTCCAAATGGCCAGCCAAAAAAGAGCAGGGCGAGCACGAATAAAATCCTCAATGAAGTGCAACCCCAAATCTTTATGACAAATATAATGGGGAGAGGAGATAGGGGCACGAAGGAGCTTCCTGCAAAATCTATTTTCCTCTGCAAGGATGTGCGGACATCTGGCTGTTCCCCAAACCTCAGCTCCATATGTTGCAACCAGAACGCATTGGGCCTTATATATTTTTTAAATGGCGGCCAATGCGCCCGTCCTTTTAGGGCGGGGGAGGCTTAGGATGGAATTAATGGCCTTTGAGAACCTACCCCTGGAGTGGGCGATATGCCCACTCCAGGAGTTGTTCGCAGCAAAGACCACTCCCAAGTACGGGAAGCTGCTAGTAGACCCCAGTCTCTCTGTCCCCACAGCGATGCTTCCAATGTGTCATTTCTTCGGGCCACAGGACATGACAAAAGATTTATTAAAATTGGTCTTTAAATCCAAGGAATCCATATGGTCGACGAAACCATTCACTAGAATACGTAACGCGTTGGGGGTGCGGCCCATAAGGACCGTGTCATCTGCATATAGCAGAGCGGGAAGGTAATTGCCCTTTCTTTTGGGGACATCACAGGTTAGAGAAACCAGGGACTTGTGTAGCCCATTAATTTAGATAATAAATAAAAGAGGGGCTAAAACACAGCCCTGTCTAACCCCTCTATGCACTCTTACCACATCAGTCACCTCGCCCCCTTGGCTAATCCTAATACGGGCCTTCAGATCTCTATGCAAGTAGGCCAAAAAATGAACCAAAGATTCATCCAGGCCATATTGCAATAGGGCCCTCCAAAGCATCGACCTATTAACGAGGTCGAAGGCAGTGGATAGGTCCATGAAGGCGAGGTAAATTGGGGATTTACGGGCTACGGTATATTTGCCCAAAATAAGGTTGAGGTTAAGACATTGCTCTGCCGTACCAACCTTGTTTCGAAAACCCAGCTGGCAACTCTCTAAAATGTGATTATCCTCGGCCCAGGTCAAGATTTTGTTATATAGCACTCAGCCTAGTATTTTTAGGGTATTGTCAGTGAGGGAGATAGGCCTATAACAGGATGGTTGGGACCGGTCTCCCTTCTTAAAAATAGGCACTATTGTGCTCGATGACCAAGTTGGTGGTGGAGAGGTGAGTGTTAGATTGTTAAAAACGTTCAACAAGAGGGGGCCCCACAAATCAGGATAAGATTTAATAATGTCAATAGGGAGGCCATCCGGGCCTGGGGCCTTATTCCCCGCACACTGAGTGATTGCTTCTTCCACCTCCAATAATGATATTTCTACCCACGGGGGGTGGTTAAATACAGGAATAGCTGTTACTGGGTGCGGGCGGCGTAAATCTTAGAGAAGTGATCCGTCCAGGCTGCACCAGAAATGGTGCAGTCCATTGGGGTCAGAAGCTGGCCTGAGGAACGCAAGTCTTTGACCGCGGCCCAAAAGATGTCCCCCCTTCCGCGGTCAGCAGTTCGTGCAAACACCTCCCAACGCTCTTCTAGGATCTCCTCCTTCCTTCTCGTAATAGCCAATTTGTAACGAATCCTAGCATTTTTCACATCGGTCGGGTTCCTCGGGCAGGAAAATAAAACACGCCGCAAGTCGTGGTTGGCTAGAGAACACTCGTGATCAAACCATCTCGGGCCATCCGAGACTATGCGCCGCGGGGTCATGAGTTGGGCTCGACAGGCTGAGCATATTTTAGCGAAATCCTCAACTGCCTCAGGATTCGGTTTAAGGTCAGACAACCATGAAAGAAAAAGGGGTAAATTATCTCTAACCAGTGTCTGAAAAGTCCCCTTAATATTAATGCCTCTCCATTTTAGTCTAAGATTGTTTGAACATGTGGAGAGGTTCCTTGCTCCGCATTCCTTATTATATACCGGGCGGTGGATTGATTTTAGGCAAAGCTTAATGGGGTTATGATCCCCTTGGGGCATGGGAATTACTATCGCCTCACAAATACGGTCAGCCAACCCAGGAGTAATAAAAATATAATCAATAATTGAAAAACAATCTCTGCCTCTGAATGTAGGTACTAGGGGAACTGTTAACAGACAATTGACCATTATGTCCATTACATTCTCCAAATTGTGTGAATTCAAAAAAGAGATCAATTCCACTCCCCTTTGACACCCAGAACCAGAGCTACTTTCCTCCATAGGTGGACAAACCTCCAAGTCACTTAGCACACAGTCAGCTCGACACACACATTGCAATACATGCCACACAAGGCTCAAAGCGTGCACACTCAGACACAGGGACTCACCATCATGAGAAGAAGTTGCGGATAAGCTGACTCCGGATGTCCTCATCCTCATCCTCATCCTCACTTGCCCGGTGCCCGAGCCCTTCATCCTCCACAGGTGGATTATCCTGCTCATCCGGATCAAGGATGAGTGGCACGGCCTTCTCCACTGCCATGTTGTGCAGCATGCAACACACAATGAAGATTTTGCAGACCTTCACCGGGGCATATGGGAGGGCGCCGCCGGTCTTGTGGAGGCACCGGAATCTGCTCTTCAGGAGTCCAAACGTCCTCTCAATCACGCGCCTCGTCTGCCCATGGATGTCGTTGTACCGGTGTTCTGCAGCTGTTCTGGGGTTGCGAAAAGGCGTCATCAGCCATGGCATGTTGGGATAGCCAGAGTCCCATACATGGAAGCATCATGTGAAGAAGTAGGTCAGGAGATGCCGTAAGATACAAAGATAGCGCTGAACACAGGACTAACAGAGTATACCCACCAACAAGACATGCTCGTTCCGCGTGCAGCTGCAGCATCATTTCTGGCACCCTGCTACGCCTCATGATGTATGCATCGTGTGCGGACCCTGGAAAACGTGCACAGACATGGGAAATCAGCATGTTAGCAAGACACACCACAAGGGCATTAATGGAGTGGTAATGTTTTCTGTTTCTATAGGCTACCTCCTGTGCCTGTGGTGGTACCAAAGCCACATGTGTCCCATCAATGGCCCCAATTACATGAGGCATCCCTCGCAGGGCATAGAACTCACCCTTGACACCTGTCAGCTGCTCACGAGTGGGAAAATGGATGAATTCATCCAGGTGCAACAACATGGCTTCTATAACATCATGCAGGACACGGCTGAACATAGTCTGGGACATGCCACCGAAACGTGCCGGTGGCAAAAAAATGTAGGGCTGCCATCACCTTCACCTTGGGGGTCAGAGCTGTAGGATACCTGTGTTGTGGTTGGAGGTGTGGTGCAAGCCGGCGGGTCAAGTCCTCTATCAACTCTTGCGAGAATCGGTATCTGCGTATGCAGTCATGATCACGCATGGCATCCAGGTCTGGCATTCGTCTGGGGAGAGGCGGTGCCCTGCAGAGATTTGGGAGGAATAACGAAGAGTGAGCACATTACCACACCAATGTCACTGAGGTGTGCACATGTTCAACAGCTAATACACATCTGCTTAATACAGAGTCTGTGCTGTGCAATACATCCAGGACACGTGGGCCAGCCAGGTGATACTCGTACGAAGAGCCAGCCACAATAGTTGCATGGCAATGTTGACGTGACATGCCATGAAATAGCTGTTGGCCAGTGTAAGTGACAAGCCAGACACATTTCATGAGTGACAGACATCCACTTATCAGCATTAGAAGGATGTCATCTCATACAGACAGCTGCCGGTAGTCTAGACGCACAGGTCACATGTTATCTTGAAATGGACAGATGACACACATTTCCATTAAGGGGTCCATGTGAAAAACTGATGTCACAGACATTGATACAACGCCGATATTGCCTCATGTCAGGAAGTCATCTTCGAACCATCATGACACATGTAACGTGTGAGTCCACATGTGGCATGGTGTGCATATATGTGTGTCATGCACAAATGCACACATACACATGTTGGAAGCTGCAACAGCAGGTGAAGTTGACGGAACACCAACGGAAATCTCATGGGAACACATGACACACACATGACATAGTCACCTCTTGGCACACTGGGAGTCACATGTCAGGTGTAATTATCCATGTACCTGCCATCAGGGAACAGTTGCGAGTGTTTCTGACTGTGCCATACCAGTGATGCAGTGCTTGACACGTGTGTCGCACATGCACACATGTGCAAAGTGTGAAGGGGAAGTGTGCCACGTAGTGCCCTATCACACATGACATGTGTAAACAGCTCATCAGACATCTATTGTGCCACAACATGAGGAGACATGTGCCACATCACTGCCTGACACACCTAGGCCCTGCACATGAAGGACTGCACTGACAATGACTTGATGTACAGCCTTGTGCGAGTCTGACACCTCCATTCCTTTCGTGTGCGCCTCCTCTCACCTGTGTAAGCTGTGAAACGCAGTACACACGCTCTGAGGGCGTGTGTAGGGCCCGTACTCACGCGTGTACGTTCCGTACACGCATGAGGACGGTCCGTACACGCGTGAGTACGGTCCGTACACACTATAGTTGTGTTGCCGTAGGCCATAGTGAGTACGGCCCGTACTCACGCGTGTACGGTCCGTACACGCGTGAGTACGGGCCGTACTCACTATGGCCTACGGTAACACAACTATAGTGTGTACGGCCACTACTCACGCGTGTACGGACCGTACACACGTGAGTACGTGCCTATCACTATCGTTGGGGGTACCCTAGGGCCTAGTAATAGGCACGTACTCACGCGTGTACGGCCTGTACACGCGTGAGTACGTGCCTATCACTATCGTTGGGGGTACCCTAGGGCCTAGTGATAGGCACGTACTCACGCGTGTACGGTCCGTATACGTGTAAGTATGGGCCGTACTCACTATGGCCTACGGTAACACAACTATAGTGTGTACGGACCGTACACGTGTGAGTACGTGCCTATCAGTATCGTTGGGGGTACCCTAGGGCCTAGTGATAGGCAAGTACTAACGCGTGTACGACCCGTACATACGTGAGTACGTGCCTATCACTATCAATGGGGATACCCTAGGGCCTAGTGATAGGCACGTACTCACGTGTGTACGGTCCGTACACGCGTGAGTACGGGCCGTACACACTATAGTTGTGTTACCGTAGGCCATAGTGAGTACGGCCCGTACTCACGCGTGTACGGACCGTACACGCGTGAGTACGTGCCTATAACTATCGTTGGGGGTACCCTAGGGCCTAGTGATAGGCACGTACTCACGCGTGTACGGTCCCTACACGCGTGAGTACGGGCCGTACTCAATATGGCCTACGGTAACACAACTATAGTGTGTACTGCCCGTACTCACGCGTGTACGGACCGTACATGCGTGAGTACGGGCCGTAAAAACTATAGTTGTGTTACCGTAGGCCATAGTGAGTACGGCCCGTACTCACGCGTGTTCGGTCCGTACACGCGTGAGTACGGTCCGTACACACTATAGTTGTGTTACTGTAGGCCATAGTGAGTACGGCCAGTACTCACGTGTGTACGGACCGTACACGCGTGAGTACGTGCGTATAACTATCGTTGGGGGTACCCTAGGGCCTAGTGATAGGCACGTACTCACGTGTGTACGGTCCGTACATGCGTGAGTACGGGCCGTACTCACTATGGCCTACGGTAACACAACTATAGTGTGTACTGCCCATACTCACGCGTGTACGGACCGTACATGCGTGAGTACGGGCCGTACACACTATAGTTGTGTTACCGTAGGCCATAGTGAGTACGGACCGTACTCACGCGTGTACGGTCCGTACACGCGTGAGTACGGTCCGTACACACTATAGTTGTGTTACCGTAGGCCATAGTGAGTACGGCCCGTACTCACATGTGTACGGACCGTACACGCATGAGTACGTGCCTATTACTATCGTTGGGGGTACCCTAGGGCCTAGTGATAGGCACGTACTCACGCGTGTACGGCCCGTACACGCGTGAGTACGTGCCTATCACTATCGTTGGGGGTACCGTAGGGCCTAGTGATAGGCACGTACTCACGCGTGTACGGCCCGTACACGTGTGAGTACGGCCCGTATCACTGTAGTGATGGTGCCCTAGGGGTACATGTGAAAAGCGCCGTACCTGTGTGGGGATTTAAGAATTACAATGGGGACACATGAGGGACAAGTATTAGGGCCTAAATGCATGCTGGTTGTCATTGATACCGAGTTTCAAGTTCAAAATTTTACATCATGTGATCTGGAAAAATCAGTTGGCCACATTTAACATTGTTGCAAAGTGGTTGTTGACTTGACATGATGCTGCAAAATCGAAAGATGCAAAGGCTGTCATGAAGGACTGCACTGACAATGACTTGATGTACAGCCTTTTGCGAGTCTGACACCTCCATTCCTTTCGTGCGCGCCTCCTCTCACCTGTGTAAGCTGTGAAACGCAGTACACACGCTCTGAGGGCGTGTGTAGGGCCCGTACTCACGCGTGTACGGTCCGTACACGCATGAGTACGGTCCGTACACACTATAGTTGTGTTACCGTAGGCCATAGTGAGTACGGCCGGTACTCACGCGTGTACGGTCCATACACGCGTGAGTACGGGCCGTACTTACTATGGCCTACAGTAACACAACTATAGTGTGTACGGCCCGTACTCACGCGTGTACGGACCGTACATGCGTGAGTACGTGCCTATCACTATCGTTGGGGGTACCCTAGGGCCTAGTGATAGGCACGTACTCATGCGTGTACGGCCCGTACACGCATGAGTACGTGCCTATCACTATCGTTGGGGGTACCCTAGTGCCTAGTGATAGGCACGTACTCACGCGTGTACGGTCCGTACACGTGTGAGTACGGGCCGTACTCACTATGGCCTACGGTAACACAACTATAGTGTGTATGGCCCGTACTCATGCGTGTACGGACCGTACACGCGTGAGTACGTGCCGTACACACTATAGTTGTTACCGTAGGCCATAGTGAGTCCGTGTACGGTCCGTACACGCGTGAGTACGGTCCGTACACACTATAGTTGTGTTACCCTAGGCCATAGTGAGTACGGCCCGTACTCACGCGTGTACGTACCGTACACTCGTGAGTACGTGCCTATTACTATCGTTGGGGGTACCCTAGGGCCTAGTGATAGGCACGTACTCACGCGTGTACGGCCCGTACACACGTGAGTACGTGCCTATCACTATCGTTGGGGGTACCGTAGGGCCTAGTGATAGGCACGTACTCACGCGTGTACGGCCCGTACACGCGTGAGTACGGCCCGTATCACTGTAGTGATGGTGCCCTAGGGGTACATGTGAAAAGCGCTGTACCTGTGTGGGGATTTAAGAATTACAATGGGGACACATGAGGGACAAGTATTAGGGCCTAAATGCATGCTGGTTGTCATGGATACCGAGTTTCAAGTTCAAAATTTTACATCATGTGATCTGGAAAAATCAGTTGCCCACATTTAACATTGTTGCAAAGTGGTTGTTGACTTGACATGATGCTGCAAAATCAAAAGATGCAAAGGCTGTCTTGAAGGACTGCACTGACAATGACTTGATGTACAGCCTTGTGCAAGTCTGACACCTCCATTCCTTTCGTGTGCACCTCCTCTCACCTGTGTAAGCTGTGAAATGCAGTACACACGCACTGAGGGCGTGTGTAGGGCCTGTACTCACGCGTGTACGATCCGTACACGCGTGAGTATGGTCCGTACACACTATAGTTGTTTTACCGTAGGCCATAGTAAGTACGGCCCGTACTCACGCGTGTACAGTCCGTACACGCGTGAGTACAGGCCGTACTCACTATGGCCTACAGTAACACAACTATAGTGTGTATGGCCCGTACTCACGCGTGTACGGACCGTACACGTGTGAGTACGTGCCTATCACTATCGTTGGGAGTACCCTAGGGCCTAGTGATAGGCACGTACTCACGCGTGTACGGCCCGTACACGCATGAGTACGTGCCTATCACTATCGTTGGGGGTACCCTAGGGCCTAGTGATAGGCACGTACTCACGCGTGTACGGTCCGTACACGCGTGAGTACGGGCCGTACTCACTATGGCCTACGGTAACACAACTATAGTGTGTATGGCCCGTACTCACGCGTGTACGGACTGTACACGCGTGAGTACGTGCCTATCACTATCGTTGGGGGTACCCTAGGGCCTAGTGATAGGCACGTACTCACGCGTGTATGACCCGTACACGCGTGAGTACGTGCCTATCACTATCGTTGGGGGTACCCTAGGGCCTAGTGATAGGCACGTACTCACGCGTGTATGGTCCGTACACGCGTGAGTACAGGCCGTACACACTATAGTTGTGTTACCAAAGGCCATAGTGAGTACGGCCCGTACTCACGCGTGTACGGTCCGTACACGCGTGTGTACGGTCCGTACACACTATAATTGTGTTACCGTAGGCCATAGTGAGTACGGCCCGTACTCACGCGTGTACGGACCGTACACGCGTAAGTACGTGCCTATCACTATCGTTGGGGGTACCGTAGGGCCTAGTGATAGGCACGTACTCACGCGTATACGGCCCGTACACGCGTGAGTACGGCCTGTATCACTGTAGTGATGGTGCCCTAGGGGTACGTGTGAAAAGCGCCGTACCTGTGTGGGGATTTAAGAATTACAATGGGGACACATGAGGGACAAGTATTAGGGCCTAAATGCATGCTGGTTGTCATGGATACCGAGTTTCAAGTTCAAAATGTTACATCAAGTGATCTGGAAAAATCAGTTGGCCACATTTAACATTGTTGCAAAGTGGTTGTTGACTTGACATGATGCTGCAAAATCGAAAGATGCAAAGGCTGTCACTGGTGTATGTTTAAAGGGATTGGAGGAAACGTAGGATGCAAATGAGTCTGACCAATCACTCTGTACTCCTGTAAATGAAATAGGCCAGCAAGGCAGATATAAGGCAAGCAGAACCCATGAGAGGGCACTTGCCTGCACAACATGTCAGTCGATACCACTGCTGCTGTATTGTCTCCCTCTGGCACCATGTCAAGGACTGTGGAGAGGGCCCAGCCTTTCACCCAGGAGGAGAACGAGGCCCTGCTGGATGTGATCCTCCCACAGTACCCCATGCTGTATGGTTGACCAGGGGAGCAGGGGAGTGCTGACTCCAGTACCTTTGCCTGTGCACCTTTATTGTGTCTGTCACTTCTGGCATTGTGTCCAGGTGTGACAGACATGCAATGTTGGGTGGAGTGGGTCCCAGGGGGGAAGGGATGGCTTATGTCTCTCATGCAGGGCTTGATGTAGTTCATGTGTGCACTCCTCACTTGCATTGTGCTTACTGTGACATTCACTGCATAGTGCATGGCACATTCCGCCAGTCAAATTCTCTTGTGCATTCTTGTTCTATTGTCCTGCGGTGATTCAGTGGTCACCCCGGTGTGACAGGTGACTGCACCCACGGATGTGTGTGAGAGTTGAGTGGAGCTGTGGTGAGAGTGGTGAGAGTGTCCAAATGATGTGTACGCCCCCTGGACATTGATGTGTGTGAATGTTTCTTGTCATGTGGATGAGTGTCTATGTGGAGTGTTGCACCACAGCTGCATGGAGGAGGCAACTGCTCAATCCATCTGATGTGTGAAGTAAGCCGTGCTGTGTCTGACTTGCTGAGCTAGCCCCACACCTGTGACCCCCCCCTGGCAAATGGCACATGTGCAGAGTGAGGTTTGCATCCGCTGTTGCAAATGGCAGGTGATTGATGTGTGCCTGTGTGTGTCTGTGTACTCTGCTGAGGTTTCGTCAGTGGCCTGGGGCATGTGACTGCTTTGCAGTGCTGTCCATCAGCCTTGTGTTGCTTGGGATGCACAGTGTATGCCATGATCAGGGATTCATTTGCACCCCTCATGCCACCTGTGTACTTACTATGCCATGTAGTGCATTGCTGCGTCCCCAGTGGGAAAAGTCCCTATGACTAAGGTGCTATTACTTGCCAGCATACTATGCCCTGTTCTACAAATCTAAGATGTTCAACTGTGTGTCTCTGTGACATGGTGCAGGTGTAGTGATGTTGTCCCACTTTGTCATCCACACAGGTATCCCCCTACCACAAGGGGAAGATCTGGAAGGACGCCGTCAAGGCCGTGCAATCGGTGGAGGGTCGCAGTCGGCGCCTGCCACAAGTGAGGAAGAGATGGCAGGACATCCGGTGCTGGACCCGGAGGATCGCCCGGGTCATGCTGAAGGAGGAGGCTCCTCGCAAGCATGGGGGGACCGGCGCCTGACCCACTAGATGCGGCGTGTCCTGGCGGTGGTCTTTCCTGACCTGTATAGGCGGATACAGGAGTTACAGCAGCAGGAAGGGGGTAGGTACATGTGTGTTTGTTGTGTGTCGCCAGCTTTTGGAAGTGCTCAGTTGCCTGGATACACTGCCAGGGTTTATATGTGTAGTGCATATCCTGTTCCCCAAAGTCAACCTGTGCTGTTCTTCCTCCCTTCCCCTCCTTGACATGTGTTACCTGGTCTATGTGTTATCACTATTGCACATGGTCATCTAGGCTGCCAGTTTATCAAGGTGAACACTGCTTTCAGCATCATGTGTGGGGGTGGTCTGCCTGTGCCCTGTCATGTACAGTCATTAGGGGGTGCATATTTGTTGCCACTGATACTAAGTCCCAACATAGGAGTGTGAGGTTTCAAATGAACGGACTTGCTGCATGCATTACCAATGTTGTGGCCGCAGACATGATGTGCATGAGTGGGATATATGCATAGTGGCGGGACGGTTGCTCCTGTAACAGTCAGCTCATTCCAGGACCATGGAGAAGTGTGCACACTACAGTCCCCTGTCACAGCCTGCCCTCCTACTCATGTGTGTCATCCAACACTGTGCACATTCACTGTGGGTTCATAATGGCTCTGCCTCTGTGGCATTGTTCCCTGGCCTAGGTAGTAGTTTTCACATGTGTGATACATTTGCCCCCTGGACAGGGATACAGCAGTTTGCTTGTGCATACTCACACTGGGCAGTGCCTGTGTGGCTATTCACAAGAATCTGTTGATATTTGTTTGTGTCCAATATGTTTTGCCAGCCCTACAAGGTGATGTCGTGTTAATGAAGCTAGTTTTCAAGCACAGTTATTGTAACCCTGAATAAGAGCTTACACTTCTTGATTGGTATCAGTCACATTGACTCAGGTATGGGTGGGTGTGCGCGGGAGGGGCGTACATGTTCAACCCTGATGTTTCATTGCCAGTTCTGACTTGTGTGTGATTATTCGCAGTACAGAAAGTCATTGTGCAGTGCCCCCGTGATGTTGGCCAGTGCTTGCTGTTGGTGCTTCATTGCCTGTGTCAGTTCTTGGCAATCATGTATCCTGCTTGGACATATTTGGCACCTGTGTGTGGTTCAGATGCTACACAGTTGTGACTTTGTGTGCTGACATCTGTGGGTACATTCTGGCTTGCCATGAGGGGGAACCCACAGTACAGCTAGGCTTTTGTGCTAAACAATTGCAGGCCCATTAGCTCATGCATTGTCCTGGGTGTGGACATGTGTGCCACTCCAGATGACAGTCAGTAGGTCATATGTGTAGCCAACTGTGTGATCAGGTGATGGATAGCCATGTGACAAATGACATTATTCAAGTTGTTACTCTGGGAAAATGTCCATTGGCACTCACTACACCTGTCAACATGTCTCAATGTTTCATATGCTTGACCTTGTTGTTTGGTTGTGAAGGACAATGATGTGCCTGCATGACAGATGTCTCCCAAGGAAGTGCACAAGACACCACCTTTACACTTTCCAGGGACACGCTGGACATTTTAAAGTAAGGCACAGTTTGGACAACACTTGTTTGGAATTCATACATATACATGCTCCCACAGTTCGCTAGCATTTGGGTTAGTCCTTGGTTGTTGCTGATACCAACTTACGAGTGTCAAGTCATCCAGCCACCCTGGTGCCATGTATATGTACTTACTGCTACGCCATTTCTGCCTAACAGTGGCTGATTTGAATGAGTCTGTGTGAGAAAGTGGCTCTGTATATACTGTTCCTTAATAGGTACAGGGTGTACAGAGTCCACAGACCCCAAGGGTTTAACAGAGGTTAAAGTTAGATATAACCTTACTCTCCAAAGTGGTAGCCTGGTCGAGCAGTAAGGCAGTATCAGAGGACAGTGTAAAGCATTTGTTGTACACACACAGTCAGCAAATAGTTCCACACACTTAATAACTGAACTCTAGGCCAATGGTTTGTATATAAAAAATATATGCTTGTTTTATTTTAGAACCAACACTTGGAATTAAAATATACTTTCTCGACAGGAGATGTTTCATAAAAATACTTTTGTATATGCAATAGACTTTTTAGTAAACAGTTACAAGTAGTTGCAGTAGGCAACTCTATTTCTAAACACAATACATTGAGCTCAATGATAAATTCAAATTATATGCAACAGATTACTTTATAGATTACTTTTGTAATTCCAGGCCTGGATCCTAGATCCAGTCCTGGGTCAGTTCTCAGAATCAGCTGTTGAAAGTCGACTTTGGTACTGTAATGATTTTTAACTAATATTTAGCTATTTTAAAAGTTAGCACTTAGAAAATATTTCAGAGCAAACAATCAATGATTCCCTATGGAAGAAAATGTAGGTTACAGGTACAGTAGGTTATCGTTACTTTTGTAATCCAGTACTGGGTGCCTAGACTCAGTACTGGGACCTTTATCCAAAACAGGTAAGTAATTACGTTTTCAGATGTTATACGATTTTTGAAGAATATTTAGAAATTGCAGAAATCAACACTTAGAAGTAATTTCACAGAAAAACAGTCAATGGTTTCCTATGGAAGAAAAATGAGTTAAAGTTAAGTATAGTAGTGGGTACTTTTCAGAGTCAGTGCTGGGCACCAAGATCCAGCACTGGGAGCTCACCTAAGAGCAGGTGAGTAAATTCGTTTTTGTCACTCGGCTGATTTTTGGTGATTATTTGAAGATTTGAAAAGTCCAACCTTAGAAGAAATTTCAGGAAAAAGCCAGCCAATGTTACCCTATGAGGAAAATAGAGTTTGCGGTTTAAGGGTAAGTACTCGACTGGCAGTGTTGAGGTTCTGGGCACAGACTCAGGGGTCTCCCACGGTCAGGTAGGTATAGTTGTTTCACCCTCAGCGACTCTAGGGCGGCCGGGTGCAGAGAGAGTTAGGCCCAATGTTATCTTATGAGGGATAGGGGGGCCTGGGTTGGTGGCTGCTGTCTGGCAAGCCACGTGGCTGTGGGAGCTGGGCTCCTGGTCACTTACTCAGGGCAAGTGGGGAAGTAGGTTAGAGTAGAGTTTTCACAGCCAGGGCCACTCGGGCGGCTGGGTGCAGGATGCTTTTGAGCCATCGGGCGCTCAATTGATTTCTATGGGAAATCTCTGGTTTGGAAAAAGACTGCAGGCTCGGGGACGAGGACTCTTCAGGTGCCACCACCACTTCGAGAGGTAAGTTGGGTAGTTGGAGGATAGGTAGATACCCCGGGATTGGACACAGAGGGCCGTGGGGCGCCGGGTGCAGGGGTGCCTTTTAGTGTCAGAAAATCTTACCCTCTGTTGATCGCGGTTGGGGTGGCACTCTGTTCTGAGGCTGCAGGCTTCTTCAGGATTGTCGAGGGGGGTCCTTGGGTGCCGGACTCGGGGTCACGGTCGCCGTGGGGTTGTCCTCGTGGGTTTAGTTCACTCCGGCACCGGCCAGGCTTGGCGGGTGCAGAGTGGGCTGGGATCGCGGTTCCGGGCTGCTGCCAGGGGTGAAAGGTAGGTTCTGAATAGAGCCTCTACTCATGGGAGTCCCAGGGGATCAGAGTTCAATGGTAGCCAGGTCCTCCGGGGTTTCTGAGGTTGCTGGCCACAAGAGATGCCGGGTTTGGAGCAGGAGCAAGTCCGAGGTCGACAGGCCGGTAGGGCTGGGGCCAAAGCAGTTGGTGTCTCCCTCTCCTTCGCAGCTGCAGGGCAGGTCTTCTTTTCTTCTCGCTCTTCTTGTAGTTTCGGAATCTGGAATCTGGGGAAGGAAGGTTCAGGGTGCCCCTAAATACTAGATTTAGGGGCGGTACAGGTAGGGGAAGGCCAGGGACCAATTGGTCCTTGTCCTGGGGTGGGTACACCCCCTATCCTGCCTCTCTCCTGTGGGAGGGGGGCAGTAGCCTAATCCTGATAGGGTATGGCCTCCCATCTTCAAGATGGCGAGAGCCCGGAGATGTGCTTCACCTCGCCTCCCCCACCTGAGGGGTGGGGTGGGCAGGCTGGCACATCCCCTGTCCTTGTATGGGGTTTCCGGCCAAGCTTCCCGCCAGAGTGGGGGGTTGCAGTGGCCTGGGGAAACTCCTAGAGGCGGCAGGCCTTTGAAGCTTCCCTTTGCTCATCCTGGGGGAGGAGATTTATCACCTCACCCAGGATGTGCATTGTTGCAGGCCCGGGAGAGCAGGGGCTCTCCCACCCAGGGGTCCAGCAACGTGTCTGCTGTGTGGGAGCCTGGGCAGCCTCAGAGCAGATGTGGATTGTAGGTTAGTTGTAAGGGGGCATCTCTAAGATGCCCTCTGGGGTGCCTGGTACATTAAATCCCACACTGGCATCAGTGTGGGTTTCATGTGCTGAGAAGTTTGATACCAAACTTCCCAGTCTTCAGTGTTGCCAATATGGTGCTGTGGAGCTCGTGTTTGACGAGCTCTCAGCACCATGTACTCTTATATGGCAGCACTGCACTTACAGTGCCCGGGAATGGACCTGGGTACTGTAGGGGCACAGGGCTCCTGCTCCTGTGCCCACACCATGGGCATAAGGCACCCAGCCAGAGGGGTGACTGACATATGCAATGGCAGTGTAGATGATGGGCATGGCACACAGAGATGTGTGCCATGTCGACTCTTCATTTTGTCCTGCACCCAGACACTCAGCCTGCAAAGGCAGTGTGTGTGTAAGGGTACAGGGCCTCTAAGGGTGGCACAATGAGTGCTGCAGCCCTTAGGGGCCTTCCCTGGTCACAAGGCCCTGGGTACCTAGGGTACCATTTACCAGGGGCTGACATGTGGCCAGGGTTTGCCAATTTGGAGTTTGTGTGTTTTAAGGAAGGAACATAGGCCCTGGGCACCTGATTGGCAGGAGTCCAGGGTACACTCAGTCAAAGTACAGTCAGCAATTTAGCAAAAAGTGGGGGCATACCATGCAAGAAAGATGGCACTTTCTCACACAACCCCGCCCCAAACGAAAGGTGATGAGACTAACCTTGTCCTATGGAGTCTTCATTGTCTAAGTGGAAGAACCTGGAAAGTCCATCTGCATTGGCATGGGCAGTCCCTGGTCTATGTTCCACTTCAAAGTCCATTCCCTGTAGGGAGATGGACCACCTTAATAGCTTTGGTTTTTCCCCTTTCATCTGCATTAGCCATCTGAGAGGTCTGTGGTCAGTTTGAACCAGGAAGTGAGTACCAAACAGGTATGGCCTCAACTTCTTCAGGGACCAAACCACAGCAAAGGCCTCCCTCTCAATGGCACTCCAACGCTGCTCTCTGGGGAGTAGCCTCCTGCTGATAAAAGCAACAGGTTGGTCTTGGCCTTCATCATTGGTCTGGGATAGGACCGCTCCTATCCCTAGCTCAGAGGCATCAGTCTGCACTATGAACTGCTTGGCATAATCTGGAGCTTTTAGAATTGGTGCTGAGCACATTGCTTCTTTCAGGGTGTCAAAAGCCTTTTGGCAACTAACTGTCCAGTTCACTTTCTAGGGCATTTTCTTGGAGGTGAGTTCTGTGAGGGGGGTCACAATGGACCCATACCCCTTCACAAACCTCCTGTAGTATCCAGTCAAGCCAAGGAATGCCCTGACTTGGGTCTGGGTCGTTAGAGCTATCCAGTCCATGATGGCCTGGATCTTAGGTTGTAAGGGCTGTACCTGGCCTCCACCTACAAGGTGGCCCAAGTACACCACAGTGCCCTGCCCTATCTGGCATTTGGATGCCTTGATAGTGAGGCCTGCATTGTGCAGAGCCTCTAAAACTTTTCCAAGGTGGATCAGGTGATCCTGCCAGGTGGAGCTAAAGACAGCAATATCATCAAGATAAGCTGCACTAAAGGACTCCAGCCCAGCCAGGACATGGTTCACCAGCCTCTGGAAAGTGGCAGGGGCATTCTTTAACCCAAAGGGCATCACAGTAAACTGATAATGTCCATCAGGGGTGGAGAATGCTGTCTTTTCTTTTGCTCCTGGGGCCATGCCAATCTGCCAGTACCCTGCAGTTAAGTGAAAGGTACTGAGGAATTGGGCAGCCCCTAATTTATCTATCAGTTCATCTGCTCTTGGGATAGGGTGAGCATCTGTCTTAGTGACAGAGTTGAGCCCTCTATAGTCCACACAGAACCTCATCTCTCTCTTTTCACCCTGTTGATGAGGTTTGGGGACTAGAACCACTGGGCTGGCCCAGGGGTTCTCAGAGGGTTCAATGAGCCCTAACTCCAGCATCTTGCTGACCTCAGCTTTGATGGACTCCTTGACTTGGTCTGACTGTCGATAGATTTTGTTTTTGACAGGTGCATTGTCACCAGTGTCCACATCATGGGAACACCAGTTTGTCAGACCAGGAGTCAGGGAGAAGAGGCTAGCATACTGCTGCAAGACTTGCTTGCAGTCAGTTTGCTGTTGGGCAGAGAGGGTGTCTGAGAAGATCACACCATCTACTGACCCATCCTTTGGGCTGTAGGAGAGGAGGTCAGGGAGAGGTTCCCTCTCTGCTTCCTGCTCCTCATCAGTCACCATCAGCATGGTGATTTCAGCCCTGTCATTGTAGAGCTTGAGGCGGTTCACATGGATGACCCTCTTGGGTGTCCTGCTAGTGCCCAGGTCAACTAGATAGGTGACCTGACTCTTTCTTTCTAGGATAGGGTAAGGGCCACTCCATTTATCTTGGAGAGCCCTTGGTGCCACTGGCTCCAAAACCCACACCTGTTGCCCAGGTTGAAATTCAACCAGTGCAGCTTTTTGGTCACATCAGTGAATCTGGAGCTCCTGGCTGGCCTCAAGGTTTTTGGATGCTTTTTTCCATGTACTCAGCCATTCTGGACCTTAGACCAAGCACATAGTCCACTATGTCTTGTTTGGGTTCTTGAAGAGGTCTCTCCCAGCCCTCTTTTACAAGACAAAGTGGTCCCCTTACAGGATGACCAAACAGATGTTTAAAGGGTGAGACACCTACTCCCTTCTGTGGTACTTCTCTGTAAGCGAAAAGCAGGCATGGTAACAGGACATCCCATCTCCTTTTGAGTTTTTCAGGGAGCCCCATGATCATACCTTTCAATGTCTTGTTGAATCTCTCAACAAGGCCATTGGTTTGTGGGTGGTAGGAAGTAGTAAACTTATACTGCACCCCACACTCCTTCCACATGTGTGTTAGGTAAGCAGACATGAAGTTGGAACCTCTGTCTGAAACCACCTCCTTAGGAAAACCCACCCTGGTGAAGACACCCAGGAGAGCCTTGGCTACTGCAGGAGCTGTAGTAGTCCTAAGGGGAATTGCTTCAGGGTACCTAGTGGCATGATCCACTACCACTAGAATACATTTGTTCCCTGAGGCTGTGGGTGGCTCAAGTGGACCCACAATGTCCACTCCTACCCTTTCAAAGGGGACCCCCACCACTGGTAGTGGGATGAGGGGGCCTTTGGGTGGCCACCTGTCTTGCCACTGGCTTGACAGGTGACACGGGGGCTGACAAACTCCTTCACTTTTTGGTGCATCTGGGGCCAGTAGAAGTGACTCACTAGCCTTTCCCAAGTTTTGGATTGCCCCAGATGTCCAGCTAGGGGGATGTCATGAGCCAAAGTTAGGAGGAACTCCCTGTACTTCTGTGGCACTACCACCCTCCTGGTGACTCCAGGAGTGGGGTTTCTTGCCTCAGCATACAGTAATCCCTCTTCCCAATAAGCTCTGTGGGTACCACTGACATCTCCCCTTGCTTCTGAAACAGCTTGCTGCCTCAGGCTTTCAAGAGTGGGACAGTCTCGCTGACCCTGGCACAGCTCTTCCATAGAGGGTCCCCCTGGGCCCAAGAGTTCAACCTGTTAAGGGTCAAGCTCCATGGACTCAGTTCCCTCAGGGGTATCCAAATCCTCTCCCTGGGGAGAGGGGTCCTGAATGGTTTGCTGTGTAGAAGCTGGTTCCCCAGTCTTCTTTCCCTTTCTCTTGGTTGGCTGGGCCATTATTCCAGGCTCCAGACCTACTTTTTCACCATTCCTCTTGCTCTGTGCTCTGGTTTGCACACACACCAATTCAGGGATGCCCAGCATGGCTGCATGGGCCTTTAGTTCAACCTCAGCCCAGGCTGAGGTTTCCAGATCATTTCCAAGCAGACAGGCAGCTGGCAACTTTGGAGAGACCACTACCTGTTTCAGGCCAGTAACCTCCCCCCCAGCCTAATGTTACCATGGCCATGGGATGACTAGTGGTGACACTGTCAGCGTTGGTGACTGCGTAAGACTTCCCAATCAAGTATTGCTCAGGGGAAACCAGTGTGTCTTTCACCATAGTGACACTGGCACCTGTATCCCTCAGAGCTTCTACCCTAGTTCCATTCACCCAGGGGTACTGTAAGTATTTCTTTAAGTTGAGTGGCCACACAGCTACAGCGGCAAACTCCACTTCTCCCAAGGAGACTAGACTTGCTTCAGTGTGTTCCCAGATTTGCTCAGGGTACACCTCTGATCCCATTTGTATGCTTGCTGCCCCAGGAGTAGCTGTACTGGGTGCCTTAGGGGCTTTGTTTTAGGGGCAAGCTACAGTTAAGTGTCCTTGCTTCTTGCAGGTATTACACCAGGCCTTTAAGGGATCAAAGTTCTTCCCCCTATTTGGTTGGGGCACATAGGGAGCAGTTTGGGTCCCACCCACCTGAACAGGTTTTTGGGGCCCTTTGGAAGACTCAAACGTTTTATCTTGGGGATTCTCACCACATTTCCCCTGGGGAGGCTTTGGGACCACATTCTTTTGGTCACCCCCAGTGGTTGTCTTTGTCACCCTAGTCTTGACCCAGTGGTCTGCCTTCTTTCCCAATTCTTGGGGAGAAATTAGACCTAGGTCTACCAAATGCTGATGCAACTTTTCATTTGTTCAGTTACTCAAAATATGTTCCTTCATGAATAAATTGTACAATCCAGTAAAATCCTGCACACCATGTCCAGCTAACCAACCATCCAGTGTCTTCACTGAGAAATCTACAAAATCAATCCAGGACTGGGTCTGGGTTTTGTGAGCCCCCCTGAATCTAATTCCATACTCCTCAGTGGTGAATCCAAATCCCTAAATCAGAGCTTTCTTCATGAGGTCATAGGATCCTGCCTCTGGCCCAGAAAGGGTCAGAAGCCTGTCTCTGCAGTTACCAGAGAACAGTTCCCACAGGAGTGCCCCCCAGAGAGGTTTCTTTACTTTTCTGATATCACAAGCCTTCTCAAAGGCTGTGAACCATTTGGTGATATCATCACCTTCCTCAAATTTAGGGACAATCCCTTTGGGGATTTTAAGGTCAGAAGTTTCCTCCCTATCCTTATTTTTATTATTGCTGCCACCATTGATGGGTGCTAAACCCATCTCTCTCCTTTCTTTTTCTAGAGCCAGGAGCCTGGACTCTAGCTCTAATCTTTTGGCCAGCCTCACAAGGCTGTCCTCTTCACTGGGGGCCCCCCAGTGTTCTCTCTGGGACCAGAGCCACCTGTGTAGTCTCTAGGTGCCCAGATGCTGATCCTTGGATTGGAGGGTATGGTTGCCCTCTCCACCCTAGGGAATAGCATGGGGGGGGGTTGTTGTCAACCTCCTCTGCTTCCCTTTCCTCATCTGACTGGCCATCGCCATGTTCAGATGGGTGGTCCTTAGCATACTCAGCCAAGAGCTCCTGGAGCCCTAGTTTGGTTGGATGCAGGCCCATTTGTAAATTTTTAAGTTTGCATAAGGACCTCAATTCCTTGAAAGACAAGTGTAAGTAAGGTGTGAGGTCGAGCTCCTCCACCAGGTCCATGTTATTATTATCACTAATAGCTGGGTTTGTTTAAGACATTCTAACCTGAGAGTTCTAACCCTCTACCCTGACTATAGTGACTTTTATTTTTCTAAAATTCTAATGGGACTTAAGCAAGGCCCTAGCAAGACTTTTAGTAATTTTTGGAAAGACCAATCAGAATTCTAAAGGCAATTTTTAAGAGTTCTGTCATGTGGTCAGATGGTAACCAAGTAGTCCAACAAATGCAAGTTTGTATCCCACCGATGATCCACCAATGTGAGAAAGTGGCTCTGTATGTACTGTTCCTTAATAGGTACAGGGTGTACAGAGTCCACAGACCCCAAGGGTTTAACAGAGGTTAAAGTTAGATATAACCTTACTCTCCAAAGTGGTAGCCTGGTCGAGCAGTAAGGCAGTATCAGAGGACAGGGTAAAGTATTTGTTGGACACACTCAGTCAGCAAATAGTTCCACACACTCAATAACTGAACTCTAGGCCAATGGTTTGTATATAAAAAATATATGCTTGTTTTATTTTAGAACCAACACTTGGAATTAAAATATACTTTCTCGACAGGAGATGTTTCATAAAAATACTTTTGTGTATGCAATAGACTTTTTAGTAAACAGTTACAAGTAGTTGCAGTAGGCAACTCTATTTCTAAACACAATACATTGAGCTCAATGATAAATTCAAATTATATGCAACAGATTACTTTATAGATTACTTTTGTAATTCCAGGCCTGGATCCTAGATCCAGTCCTGGGTCAGTTCTCAGAATCAGCTGTTAAAAGTCGACGTTGGTACTGTAATGATTTTCAACTAATATTTAGCTATTTTAAAAGTTAGCACTTAGAAAATATTTCAGAGCAAACAATCAATGATTCCCTATGGAAGAAAATGTAGGTTACAGGTACAGTAGGTTATCGTTACTTTTGTAATCCAGTACTGGGTGCCTAGACTCAGTACTGGGACCTTTATCCAAAACAGGTAAGTAATTACGTTTTCAGATGTTATACGATTTTTGAAGAATATTTAGAAATTGCAGAAATCAACACTTAGAAGAAATTTCACAGAAAAACAGTCAATGATTTCCTATGGAAGAAAAATGAGTTAAAGGTAAGTATAGTTGTGGGTACTTTTCAGAGTCAGTGCTGGGCACCAAGATCCAGCACTGGGAGCTCACCTAAGAGCAGGTGAGTAAATTCGTTTTTGTCACTCGGCTGATTTTTGGTGATTATTTGAAGATTTGAAAAGTCCAACCTTAGAAGAAATTTCAGGAAAAAGCCAGCCAATGTTACCCTATGAGGAAAATAGAGTTTGCGGTTTAAGGGTAAGTACTCGACTGGCAGTGTTGAGGTTCTGGGCACAGACTCAGGGGTCTCCCACGGTCAGGTAGGTATAGTTGTTTCACCCTCAGCGACTCTAGGGCGGCCGGGTGCAGAGAGAGTTAGGCCCAATGTTATCTTATGAGGGATAGGGGGGCCTGGGTTGGTGGCTGCTGTCTGGCAAGCCACGTGGCTGTGGGAGCTGGGCTCCTGGTCACTTACTCAGGGCAAGTGGGGAAGTAGGTTAGAGTAGAGTTTTCACAGCCAGGGCCACTCGGGCGGCTGGGTGCAGGATGCTTTTGAGCCATCGGGCGCTCAATTGATTTCTATGGGAAATCTCTGGTTTGGAAAAAGACTGCAGGCTCGGGGACGAGGACTCTTCAGGTGCCACCACCACTTCGAGAGGTAAGTTGGGTAGTTGGAGGATAGGTAGATACCCCGGGATTGGACACAGAGGGCCGTGGGGCGCCGGGTGCAGGGGTGCCTTTTAGTGTCAGAAAATCTTACCCTCTGTTGATCGCGGTTGGGGTGGCACTCTGTTCTGAGGCTGCAGGCTTCTTCAGGATTGTCGAGGGGGGTCCTTGGGTGCCGGACTCGGGGTCACGGTCGCCGTGGGGTTGTCCTCGTGGGTTTAGTTCACTCCGGCACCGGCCAGGCTTGGCGGGTGCAGAGTGGGCTGGGATCGCGGTTCCGGGCTGCTGCCAGGGGTGAAAGGTAGGTTCTGAATAGAGCCTCTACTCATGGGAGTCCCAGGGGATCAGAGTTCAATGGTAGCCAGGTCCTCCGGGGTTTCTGAGGTTGCTGGCCACAAGAGATGCCGGGTTTGGAGCAGGAGCAAGTCCGAGGTCGACAGGCCGGTAGGGCTGGGGCCAAAGCAGTTGGTGTCTCCCTCTCCTTCGCAGCTGCAGGGCAGGTCTTCTTTTCTTCTCGCTCTTCTTGTAGTTTCGGAATCTGGAATCTGGGGAAGGAAGGTTCAGGGTGCCCCTAAATACTAGATTTAGGGGCGGTACAGGTAGGGGAAGGCCAGGGACCAATTGGTCCTTGTCCTGGGGTGGGTACACCCCCTATCCTGCCTCTCTCCTGTGGGAGGGGGGCAGTAGCCTAATCCTGATAGGGTATGGCCTCCCATCTTCAAGATGGCGAGAGCCCGGAGATGTGCTTCACCTCGCCTCCCCCACCTGAGGGGTGGGGTGGGCAGGCTGGCACATCCCCTGTCCTTGTATGGGGTTTCCGGCCAAGCTTCCCGCCAGAGTGGGGGGTTGCAGTGGCCTGGGGAAACTCCTAGAGGCGGCAGGCCTTTGAAGCTTCCCTTTGCTCATCCTGGGGGAGGAGATTTATCACCTCACCCAGGATGTGCATTGTTGCAGGCCCGGGAGAGCAGGGGCTCTCCCACCCAGGGGTCCAGCAACGTGTCTGCTGTGTGGGAGCCTGGGCAGCCTCAGAGCAGATGTGGATTGTAGGTTAGTTGTAAGGGGGCATCTCTAAGATGCCCTCTGGGGTGCCTGGTACATTAAATCCCACACTGGCATCAGTGTGGGTTTCATGTGCTGAGAAGTTTGATACCAAACTTCCCAGTCTTCAGTGTTGCCAATATGGTGCTGTGGAGCTCGTGTTTGACGAGCTCTCAGCACCATGTACTCTTATATGGCAGCACTGCACTTACAGTGCCCGGGAATGGACCTGGGTACTGTAGGGGCACAGGGCTCCTGCTCCTGTGCCCACACCATGGGCATAAGGCACCCAGCCAGAGGGGTGACTGACATATGCAATGGCAGTGTAGATGATGGGCATGGCACACAGAGATGTGTGCCATGTCGACTCTTCATTTTGTCCTGCACCCAGACACTCAGCCTGCAAAGGCAGTGTGTGTGTAAGGGTACAGGGCCTCTAAGGGTGGCACAATGAGTGCTGCAGCCCTTAGGGGCCTTCCCTGGTCACAAGGCCCTGGGTACCTAGGGTACCATTTACCAGGGGCTGACATGTGGCCAGGGTTTGCCAATTTGGAGTTTGTGTGTTTTAAGGAAGGAACATAGGCCCTGGGCACCTGATTGGCAGGAGTCCAGGGTACACTCAGTCAAAGTACAGTCAGCAATTTAGCAAAAAGTGGGGGCATACCATGCAAGAAAGATGGCACTTTCTCACACAACCCCGCCCCAAACGAAAGGTGATGAGACTAACCTTGTCCTATGGAGTCTTCATTGTCTAAGTGGAAGAACCTGGAAAGTCCATCTGCATTGGCATGGGCAGTCCCTGGTCTATGTTCCACTTCAAAGTCCATTCCCTGTAGGGAGATGGACCACCTTAATAGCTTTGGTTTTTCCCCTTTCATCTGCATTAGCCATCTGAGAGGTCTGTGGTCAGTTTGAACCAGGAAGTGAGTACCAAACAGGTATGGCCTCAACTTCTTCAGGGACCAAACCACAGCAAAGGCCTCCCTCTCAATGGCACTCCAACGCTGCTCTCTGGGGAGTAGCCTCCTGCTGATAAAAGCAACAGGTTGGTCTTGGCCTTCATCATTGGTCTGGGATAGGACCGCTCCTATCCCTAGCTCAGAGGCATCAGTCTGCACTATGAACTGCTTGGCATAATCTGGAGCTTTTAGAATTGGTGCTGAGCACATTGCTTCTTTCAGGGTGTCAAAAGCCTTTTGGCAACTAACTGTCCAGTTCACTTTCTAGGGCATTTTCTTGGAGGTGAGTTCTGTGAGGGGGGTCACAATGGACCCATACCCCTTCACAAACCTCCTGTAGTATCCAGTCAAGCCAAGGAATGCCCTGACTTGGGTCTGGGTCGTTAGAGCTATCCAGTCCATGATGGCCTGGATCTTAGGTTGTAAGGGCTGTACCTGGCCTCCACCTACAAGGTGGCCCAAGTACACCACAGTGCCCTGCCCTATCTGGCATTTGGATGCCTTGATAGTGAGGCCTGCATTGTGCAGAGCCTCTAAAACTTTTCCAAGGTGGATCAGGTGATCCTGCCAGGTGGAGCTAAAGACAGCAATATCATCAAGATAAGCTGCACTAAAGGACTCCAGCCCAGCCAGGACATGGTTCACCAGCCTCTGGAAAGTGGCAGGGGCATTCTTTAACCCAAAGGGCATCACAGTAAACTGATAATGTCCATCAGGGGTGGAGAATGCTGTCTTTTCTTTTGCTCCTGGGGCCATGCCAATCTGCCAGTACCCTGCAGTTAAGTGAAAGGTACTGAGGAATTGGGCAGCCCCTAATTTATCTATCAGTTCATCTGCTCTTGGGATAGGGTGAGCATCTGTCTTAGTGACAGAGTTGAGCCCTCTATAGTCCACACAGAACCTCATCTCTCTCTTTTCACCCTGTTGATGAGGTTTGGGGACTAGAACCACTGGGCTGGCCCAGGGGTTCTCAGAGGGTTCAATGAGCCCTAACTCCAGCATCTTGCTGACCTCAGCTTTGATGGACTCCTTGACTTGGTCTGACTGTCGATAGATTTTGTTTTTGACAGGTGCATTGTCACCAGTGTCCACATCATGGGAACACCAGTTTGTCAGACCAGGAGTCAGGGAGAAGAGGCTAGCATACTGCTGCAAGACTTGCTTGCAGTCAGTTTGCTGTTGGGCAGAGAGGGTGTCTGAGAAGATCACACCATCTACTGACCCATCCTTTGGGCTGTAGGAGAGGAGGTCAGGGAGAGGTTCCCTCTCTGCTTCCTGCTCCTCATCAGTCACCATCAGCATGGTGATTTCAGCCCTGTCATTGTAGAGCTTGAGGCGGTTCACATGGATGACCCTCTTGGGTGTCCTGCTAGTGCCCAGGTCAACTAGATAGGTGACCTGACTCTTTCTTTCTAGGATAGGGTAAGGGCCACTCCATTTATCTTGGAGAGCCCTTGGTGCCACTGGCTCCAAAACCCACACCTGTTGCCCAGGTTGAAATTCAACCAGTGCAGCTTTTTGGTCACATCAGTGAATCTGGAGCTCCTGGCTGGCCTCAAGGTTTTTGGATGCTTTTTTCCATGTACTCAGCCATTCTGGACCTTAGACCAAGCACATAGTCCACTATGTCTTGTTTGGGTTCTTGAAGAGGTCTCTCCCAGCCCTCTTTTACAAGACAAAGTGGTCCCCTTACAGGATGACCAAACAGATGTTTAAAGGGTGAGACACCTACTCCCTTCTGTGGTACTTCTCTGTAAGCGAAAAGCAGGCATGGTAACAGGACATCCCATCTCCTTTTGAGTTTTTCAGGGAGCCCCATGATCATACCTTTCAATGTCTTGTTGAATCTCTCAACAAGGCCATTGGTTTGTGGGTGGTAGGAAGTAGTAAACTTATACTGCACCCCACACTCCTTCCACATGTGTGTTAGGTAAGCAGACATGAAGTTGGAACCTCTGTCTGAAACCACCTCCTTAGGAAAACCCACCCTGGTGAAGACACCCAGGAGAGCCTTGGCTACTGCAGGAGCTGTAGTAGTCCTAAGGGGAATTGCTTCAGGGTACCTAGTGGCATGATCCACTACCACTAGAATACATTTGTTCCCTGAGGCTGTGGGTGGCTCAAGTGGACCCACAATGTCCACTCCTACCCTTTCAAAGGGGACCCCCACCACTGGTAGTGGGATGAGGGGGCCTTTGGGTGGCCACCTGTCTTGCCACTGGCTTGACAGGTGACACGGGGGCTGACAAACTCCTTCACTTTTTGGTGCATCTGGGGCCAGTAGAAGTGACTCACTAGCCTTTCCCAAGTTTTGGATTGCCCCAGATGTCCAGCTAGGGGGATGTCATGAGCCAAAGTTAGGAGGAACTCCCTGTACTTCTGTGGCACTACCACCCTCCTGGTGACTCCAGGAGTGGGGTTTCTTGCCTCAGCATACAGTAATCCCTCTTCCCAATAAGCTCTGTGGGTACCACTGACATCTCCCCTTGCTTCTGAAACAGCTTGCTGCCTCAGGCTTTCAAGAGTGGGACAGTCTCGCTGACCCTGGCACAGCTCTTCCATAGAGGGTCCCCCTGGGCCCAAGAGTTCAACCTGTTAAGGGTCAAGCTCCATGGACTCAGTTCCCTCAGGGGTATCCAAATCCTCTCCCTGGGGAGAGGGGTCCTGAATGGTTTGCTGTGTAGAAGCTGGTTCCCCAGTCTTCTTTCCCTTTCTCTTGGTTGGCTGGGCCATTATTCCAGGCTCCAGACCTACTTTTTCACCATTCCTCTTGCTCTGTGCTCTGGTTTGCACACACACCAATTCAGGGATGCCCAGCATGGCTGCATGGGCCTTTAGTTCAACCTCAGCCCAGGCTGAGGTTTCCAGATCATTTCCAAGCAGACAGGCAGCTGGCAACTTTGGAGAGACCACTACCTGTTTCAGGCCAGTAACCTCCCCCCCAGCCTAATGTTACCATGGCCATGGGATGACTAGTGGTGACACTGTCAGCGTTGGTGACTGCGTAAGACTTCCCAATCAAGTATTGCTCAGGGGAAACCAGTGTGTCTTTCACCATAGTGACACTGGCACCTGTATCCCTCAGAGCTTCTACCCTAGTTCCATTCACCCAGGGGTACTGTAAGTATTTCTTTAAGTTGAGTGGCCACACAGCTACAGCGGCAAACTCCACTTCTCCCAAGGAGACTAGACTTGCTTCAGTGTGTTCCCAGATTTGCTCAGGGTACACCTCTGATCCCATTTGTATGCTTGCTGCCCCAGGAGTAGCTGTACTGGGTGCCTTAGGGGCTTTGTTTTAGGGGCAAGCTACAGTTAAGTGTCCTTGCTTCTTGCAGGTATTACACCAGGCCTTTAAGGGATCAAAGTTCTTCCCCCTATTTGGTTGGGGCACATAGGGAGCAGTTTGGGTCCCACCCACCTGAACAGGTTTTTGGGGCCCTTTGGAAGACTCAAACGTTTTATCTTGGGGATTCTCACCACATTTCCCCTGGGGAGGCTTTGGGACCACATTCTTTTGGTCACCCCCAGTGGTTGTCTTTGTCACCCTAGTCTTGACCCAGTGGTCTGCCTTCTTTCCCAATTCTTGGGGAGAAATTAGACCTAGGTCTACCAAATGCTGATGCAACTTTTCATTTGTTCAGTTACTCAAAATATGTTCCTTCATGAATAAATTGTACAATCCAGTAAAATCCTGCACACCATGTCCAGCTAACCAACCATCCAGTGTCTTCACTGAGAAATCTACAAAATCAATCCAGGACTGGGTCTGGGTTTTGTGAGCCCCCCTGAATCTAATTCCATACTCCTCAGTGGTGAATCCAAATCCCTAAATCAGAGCTTTCTTCATGAGGTCATAGGATCCTGCCTCTGGCCCAGAAAGGGTCAGAAGCCTGTCTCTGCAGTTACCAGAGAACAGTTCCCACAGGAGTGCCCCCCAGAGAGGTTTCTTTACTTTTCTGATATCACAAGCCTTCTCAAAGGCTGTGAACCATTTGGTGATATCATCACCTTCCTCAAATTTAGGGACAATCCCTTTGGGGATTTTAAGGTCAGAAGTTTCCTCCCTATCCTTATTTTTATTATTGCTGCCACCATTGATGGGTGCTAAACCCATCTCTCTCCTTTCTTTTTCTAGAGCCAGGAGCCTGGACTCTAGCTCTAATCTTTTGGCCAGCCTCACAAGGCTGTCCTCTTCACTGGGGGTCCCCCAGTGTTCTCTCTGGGACCAGAGCCACCTGTGTAGTCTCTAGGTGCCCAGATGCTGATCCTTGGATTGGAGGGTATGGTTGCCCTCTCCACCCTAGGGAATAGCATGGGGGGGGGTTGTTGTCAACCTCCTCTGCTTCCCTTTCCTCATCTGACTGGCCATCGCCATGTTCAGATGGGTGGTCCTTAGCATACTCAGCCAAGAGCTCCTGGAGCCCTAGTTTGGTTGGATGCAGGCCCATTTGTAAATTTTTAAGTTTGCATAAGGACCTCAATTCCTTGAAAGACAAGTGTAAGTAAGGTGTGAGGTCGAGCTCCTCCACCAGGTCCATGTTATTATTATCACTAATAGCTGGGTTTGTTTAAGACATTCTAACCTGAGAGTTCTAACCCTCTACCCTGACTATAGTGACTTTTATTTTTCTAAAATTCTAATGGGACTTAAGCAAGGCCCTAGCAAGACTTTTAGTAATTTTTGGAAAGACCAATCAGAATTCTAAAGGCAATTTTTAAGAGTTCTGTCATGTGGTCAGATGGTAACCAAGTAGTCCAACAAATGCAAGTTTGTATCCCACCGATGATCCACCAATGTGAGAAAGTGGCTCTGTATGTACTGTTCCTTAATAGGTACAGGGTGTACAGAGTCCACAGACCCCAAGGGTTTAACAGAGGTTAAAGTTAGATATAACCTTACTCTCCAAAGTGGTAGCCTGGTCGAGCAGTAAGGCAGTATCAGAGGACAGGGTAAAGTATTTGTTGGACACACTCAGTCAGCAAATAGTTCCACACACTCAATAACTGAACTCTAGGCCAATGGTTTGTATATAAAAAATATATGCTTGTTTTATTTTAGAACCAACACTTGGAATTAAAATATACTTTCTCGACAGGAGATGTTTCATAAAAATACTTTTGTGTATGCAATAGACTTTTTAGTAAACAGTTACAAGTAGTTGCAGTAGGCAACTCTATTTCTAAACACAATACATTGAGCTCAATGATAAATTCAAATTATATGCAACAGATTACTTTATAGATTACTTTTGTAATTCCAGGCCTGGATCCTAGATCCAGTCCTGGGTCAGTTCTCAGAATCAGCTGTTAAAAGTCGACGTTGGTACTGTAATGATTTTCAACTAATATTTAGCTATTTTAAAAGTTAGCACTTAGAAAATATTTCAGAGCAAACAATCAATGATTCCCTATGGAAGAAAATGTAGGTTACAGGTACAGTAGGTTATCGTTACTTTTGTAATCCAGTACTGGGTGCCTAGACTCAGTACTGGGACCTTTATCCAAAACAGGTAAGTAATTACGTTTTCAGATGTTATACGATTTTTGAAGAATATTTAGAAATTGCAGAAATCAACACTTAGAAGAAATTTCACAGAAAAACAGTCAATGATTTCCTATGGAAGAAAAATGAGTTAAAGGTAAGTATAGTTGTGGGTACTTTTCAGAGTCAGTGCTGGGCACCAAGATCCAGCACTGGGAGCTCACCTAAGAGCAGGTGAGTAAATTCGTTTTTGTCACTCGGCTGATTTTTGGTGATTATTTGAAGATTTGAAAAGTCCAACCTTAGAAGAAATTTCAGGAAAAAGCCAGCCAATGTTACCCTATGAGGAAAATAGAGTTTGCGGTTTAAGGGTAAGTACTCGACTGGCAGTGTTGAGGTTCTGGGCACAAACTCAGGGGTCTCCCAGGGTCAGGTAGGTATAGTTGTTTCACCCTCAGCGACTCTAGGGCAGCCGGGTGCAGAGAGAGTTAGGCCCAATGTTATCCTACGAGGGATAGGGGGGCCTGAGTTGGTGGCTGCTGTCTGGCAAGCCACGCGGCTGTGGGAGCTGGGCTCCTGGTCACTTACTCAGGGCAAGTGGGGAAGTAGGTTAGAGTAGAGTTTTCACGGCCAGGGCCACTCGGGCGGCTGGGTGCAGGGTGCTTTTGAGCCGTCGGGCGCTCAATTGATTTCTATGGGAAATCTCCGGTTTGGAAAAAGACTCGGGGACGAGGACTCTTCAGGTGCCACCACCACTTCGAGAGGTAAGTTGGGTAGTTGGAGGATAGGTAGGTACCCCGGGATTGGACACAGAGGGCCGTGGGGCGCCGGGTGCAGGGGTGCCTTTTGGTGTCGGAAAATCTTACCCTCTGTTGATCGCGGTTGGGGTGGCACTCTGTTCTGAGGCTGCAGGCTTCTTCAGGATTGTCGAGGGGGGTCCTTGGGTGCCGGACTCGGGGTCACAGTCGCCGTGGGGTCGTCCTCGTGGGTTTAGTTCACTCCGGCCAGGCTTGGCGGGTGCAGAGTGGGCTGGGATCACGGTTCTGGGCTGCTGCCAGGGGTGAATGGTAGGTTCTGAGTAGAGCCTCTACTCATGGGAGTCCCAGGGGATCAGAGTTCAAAGGTGGCCAGGTCCTCCGGGGTTTCTGAGGTTGCTGGCCACAAGAGATGCCGGGTTTGGATCAGGAGCAAGTCCGAGGTCGACAGGCCGGTATGGATGGGGCCAAAGCAGTTGGTGTCTCCCTCTCCTTCGCAGCTGCAGGGCAGGTCTTCTTTTCTTCTCGCTCTTCTTGTAGTTTCGGAATCTGGAATCTGGGGAAGGAAGGTTCAGGGTGTCCCTAAATACTAGATTTAGGGGCGGTACAGATAGGTGAAGGCCAGGGACCAATGGGTCCTTGTCCTGGGGTGGGTACACCCCCTATCCTGCCTCTCACCTGTGGGAGGGGGGCAGTAGCCTAATCCTGCTAGGGTAGGGCCTCCCATCTTCAAGATGGCGAGAGCCCAGGGATGTGCTTCACCTCGCCTCCCCCACCTGAGGGGTGGGGTGGGCAGGCTGGCACATCCCCTGTCCTTGTATGGGGTTTCCGGCCAAGCTTCCCGCCAGAGTGGGGGGTTGCAGTGGCCTGGGGAAACTCCTAGAGGCGGCAGGCCTTTGAAGCTTCCCTTTGCTCATCCTGGGGGAGGAGATTTATCACCTCACCCAAGATGTGCATTGTTGCAGGCCCGGGAGAGCAGGGGCTCTCCCACCCAGAGGTCCAGCAACGTGTCTGCTGTGTGGCAGCCTGGGCAGCCTCAGAGCAGACGTGGATTGTAGGTTAGTTGTAAGGGGGCATCTCTAAGATGCCCTCTTGGGTGCTTGGTATATTAAATCCCACACTGGCATCATTGATACCAAACTTCCCAGTCTTCAGTGTTGCCATTATGGTGCTGTGGAGCTCGTGTTTGACGAGCTCTCAGCACCATGTACTCTTAAATGGCAGCACTGCACTTACAGTGCCCCGGAATGGACCTGGGTACTGTAGGGGCACAGGGTTCCTGCTCCTGTGCCCATACCATGGGCATAAGGCACCCAGCCAGAGGGGTGACTGACATATGCCTTGGCAGTGTAGGTGATGGGCATGGCACACAGAGATGTGTGCCATGTCGACTCTTCATTTTGTCCTGCACCCAGACACTCAGCCTGCAAAGGCAGTGTGTGTGTGTAAGGGTACAGGGCCCTAAGGGTGGCACAATGAGTGCTGCAGCCCTTAGGGGCCTTCCCTGGTCACAAGGCCCTGGGTACCTAGGGTACCATTTACCAGGGGCTGACATGTGGCCAGGGTTTGCCAATTTGGAGTTTGTGTGTTTTAAGGAAGGAACATAGGCCCTGGGCACCTGATTGGCAGGAGTCCAGGGTACACTTAGTCAAAGTACAGTCAGCAATTTAGCAAAAAGTGGGGGCATACCATGCAAAAAAGATGGCACTTTCTCACAGTCTGTCAGCTCAGACAATGACTGTGTACATGTGGTTTGTTGTGCACCTCCTTGTGTGACTTCTGCTATACAGACACATGTGTGTTGTGTTGTGTTCACAGAGTGCCACATTCACACATGCTAGACATGTCCATTTTGTAAAGGGTTGTGATTCTCCAAGAGTCACTATGTATTTATTTGCGGTGTCAAAAGTACTCACAGGTCTCTGAGTGTGGGGATACCTTCTGCATTGGCATGTGGTATTTGGCCTTGGGTGCGACAATACTGTTTGTTTCCCAGTGAAAAAGAGGTGGCATGCCTTCATAGTCTTGCTGTGCTCAACTGATTCCAGACACTAGCTTCTCTGGAACTTGGGATTTCAAGTTATTTGCTGTTGTGTCCTAATTTTCATTGTTTCCAAGTGGCATGGTGGGTCAACCAATTGGGGGGTGCAGGGCTTACATATGTGGGGAGTATTCTAGATGTTACTCATGATGCCTTTCATAATATGCACTGTTGCCTATTTTGTTTGGAATCATGTGTCAGATGTATACAGGTGACTGATTTTTTCCTGTCTCTTCACCTTGCCTACAGCATCATCGGAGGACACCGAGGGAGACACCGGCACGGACGTGGAGGAGGGATCGAGCAGTGGTGCCACCACTGCTGAGGAGTCGGTGGAATCTAGTGGCACGGAGGGCGAGGGGAGTGAGGCGGAGGACCTGCCCAGTACCAACACAGATTACGAGGCAGACGGGTCCGAGGCTGAGCTCCCACAGCTGAAAGCAGCAGTACATCTCTCGCCGCCCCCTCCATTCCCATCACCGCCCTCCCACTTGCTTGGGTCCCTTCTGTCCATGCTAGGCCACACCGTGTCTCCTTCGTGCCAGGCACCGCACCCCCTGCCCCTGTCCCCCCTGCTGCCCTCGCTGCCGAGTCTGTGGACATTCAGCGGCAGTTGCAAGTTGGGCAGACATCGATCTTGACTGTCCTCCATGGCCACACCACACTGCTGACCCAGATGGTGTCGTAAATGGACGGCATGTCATCAGCGATGTCTGACCAACGGATGTTGCTGAGGTCCCTGGACTCGTCACTGACGGCAGTAGCGAGTCACCTGCAGCGCTGCCTCCCCCCCTACCCCTGGCCCATCCACAAGTCCAACACCCATGCCTGTCCCAAGCACACCCAGACATCCACACACACGCACCCCACCAGTCAGAAGCAGCACACCACCACATAAGGGCAAGCACACACCTCCTGACACGCACACTCAGGGGGTAGCAGGCACACCCACTGGGTCTGGGGCACACAGGCAGGCACGTAGCCACAGTCCTCGTCCACATGACTCACTCCCCAGTCCCTCCGATGTCACTCCCCTTGGCTCCCCTGCCCCAGATTCGGAGAAGGAGGCCTACTTTGCTGGGCTGGGCCTCAGCCCCACTAGTTCACCTGGATGCAAACGGTCAAGGCACTCCACGGGTAGGGGAGTTAAGTCCCCCAGCCCGTCCACCACCTCCCCTAGTAGCGCTGAAACCCATCCCTCCGACCCCCCCCCTCTCCTTGGGGCCTGTTGTTTCTCTGGGTGCAGGGGAGTCGCTAGAAGAACTGGCAGAAGTGTGCAGCGCCGAATCCGCATCCACCTTTGGCGCTGCCCCACCCCCTGTGGTGGAGTCGTCCGTCCCTGCACCCACTACACCTACCCTTCCCCCTCCTGTCCCTGCGGTGCCTGGTCCTTCCCCACATGATGCCCCCCCCAGTCGACGACACAGTCTTGTGATGTGCAGGCAAGCTAGGGGAGACGCATGGCAATGGGTGCCCCCCCAGGACTAATGAACTGTACTGGCCATTGGCCTTTGGACATCTTTGTGTTTGCTACATCTTATTTTTTCACGCTGAATAAAGCATTTTCTTTTTCGTTTGGAAAAGTCTTGCATTTCATGTATTGATGTTGATGCTGAGGCTCCAGGAGTTGGGGTTGTGGGAATGTGTTATGTTTCATGGAAATGTTGTAGTCTGCATCTCATGGGGTGGAACCTGGTATCTGCGTGCCCTCACAAGGTCTCTGGAAAGAATCTTTGGTCGTGTCTGACCTTTGTGTTTGGAGACATTGTCCCTAGGAGTGTTCCTTCCTCTGTGGCACCTGACATCTTCCCTGCAGAGAGTTGCACAATTGTTGTGTTGACCTGTGTCTACATTTCCTTTGTTGGTGATGGATCCCTTCAACTCTGGCCATGCCTGCTCAGCAATGTCTCCAGCTGCATCGTCTGTGCCATCCTTGCTAGTCACTGTACTTGTGTATTGAGTATGTTGAAATGCCTTCATGGAGACATTGTCCCTTTTCCGCACAGTGCATGTGTGTAATCCCAGCCTAGCACACATATGGTACTTGTTCTGCTGTGTATTTGGGCACCTGACTGACAATTGTGGGCATTGTATCTGGGGGAACTCCACCCTATTCCTTCCATGAGAGACTACATCTTGGTGGCTGTCCCAGCACCTGTACATTCCTATCAGTCATGGGATGTGCGTGACAGTGTGTGTTCCCTTTGGGTCTCTTACTTTAGTAGGCATTGACATGACTATACAGTCTTGTGGCATGATCTCTGTGTGTGTATTGTGCTGCATCTGCCAGGGGTGGGTATGCATGTGTTATTTGTCCTCACACCCACATGTGGTGTGTCATGCAGTGGGGGTAAGACCTCCTTCCTCCTGGGAGTGGGACACTGCTGTCAGTGATGTGTTGTTATGGCACTATCATCATTGTCCTAAGTTAGGGATACGTACATTCACCCATAGAGCTGTGGTCATCTGATAATGATGTATACCCCCCATGTCTCTGTCCACTGCTGGGAGTCCTCTGCACCCACCCCTCATATGCCTGGGCACTGCTGGGAGTGTTAGGCACCCACCCCTCATATGTCTGGGCACTGCTGGGAGTGTTAGGCACCCACACCTCATATGTCTGGGCACTGCTGGGAGTGTTAGGCACCCACACCTCATATGCCTGGGCACTGCTGGGAGTGTTAGACACCCACCCCTCATATGCCTGGGCACTGCTGGGAGTGTTAGGCACCCACCCCTCATATGTCTGGGCACTGCTGGGGGTCCTCTGAACCCACCCCTCATATGTCTGAGCACTGCTGGGAGTGTTAGGCACCCACCCCTCATATGTCTGGGCACTGCTGGGAGTGTTAGGCACCCACCCCTCACATGCCTGGGCACTGCTGGGAGTGTTAGGCACCCACCCCTCATATGCCTGGGCACTGCTGGGAGGGTTAGGCACCCACCCCTCATATGTCTGGGCACTGCTGGGGGTCCTCTGCACCCACCCCTCATATGTCTGAGCACTGCTGGGAGTGTTAGGCACCTACCCCTCATATGTACGCATACGCAAGCAAAGCCATAGTGAAACGGCCTGAACACGCGCGTGCATGGGCCGTTTCACTATGGCTTTGCTCGCGTATGCGTACCCATAGTGATACGCCCCGTACACGCGCGTGTACGGGCCGTTTCACTATGGCTTTGCTCGCGTATGCGTACCCATAGTGATACGCCCCGTACACGCGCATGTACGGGCCATTTTACTATGGCTTTGCTCGCGTATGCGTACCCATAGTGATACACCCCGTACACGCGCGTGTACGGGCCGTTTCACTATGGCTTTGCTCGCGTATGCGTACCCATGGTGATATGCCCCGTACACGCGCGTGTACGGGCCGTTTCTCTATGGGTAGGCCTACGGCAGCACTCCCATAGTGATGGGGAACGTACACATGCCCTCAGAGCGCATGTACGGTGCATTCCACACCTGACAGTGGTGACAGGCAGCACACAGAAAGGAATAGAGCTGACATACTTGTCCAAGGCTGGACATCAAGGCATTGTCTGTGCAGTACTACATGTGTGGGGCACAGGTGTGTCAGGCTGTAATGTGGCACATTACTCCTGAGTTGTGAAGGCAATAGATGTATGATGAGATGTGTACAGATGTCAAGTGTGATGGTGGACTATGTGCCAGACATCCCCTTCACTCCTTTGACATGTGTGCATGTAGTACAGAACACTTGTGAAAAGCGTCAATGCCATGGCACAGTCAACAACACACTCAACTGTCCCCTGATTCCAGCTACAGGGGTTTTCACACCTGACATGTGACTACCCGCGTTGCACGATGTGACTATGTCATGTATGTGTCGTGTGTTCCCATTAGCTTGCTGTAGGTGTTTGGTCAAATGCATCTGCAGTTGCTGCAACGAACATGTGTCTGTGTGTAGATGGCCATGGCACAGTGTTACGCATACCACGCCACATGTGGAATCCGACGTAAGGTGTGTGTGTATGCATCGACACCGAGTTTCAAAACAAGGACATATCTGCATACTCTCAATGTATGTGGAATCATTATTGAAATGTAATCCTTCATGGCAAGGTGTGTGGTCTGTCCTTTTTCCATTACATGTGATCTGTGCCTCCAGTGTTTCGCAACCTGTCTGTACAATAAACATCCTTCCTCTGCACATATTTGGTTGTCTGTAACTCCTGTAATGCGTCTGCCTGCTCACTTACACTGGCCCACAGCTAGTTTCATGGCATGGCATTATGAGGTTGAGAATAAACGTTTGGAGCTGTCTCTTGGTAGGAGTGTCACATGGCTGCCATACGTGTGCCAGGGCATATTGCACAGACCTGACTCTGTATGTAGCATATGTGTATTGCCTGTTGACCATGTGCTCAGTACATTGACATTGGTGGTGTACTGTACTCACTCTTCGTTGCCCCTTCTAATTCCCTGCAGGGCTCCGCCTCTTCCTCGAGCAATTCCGGACTTGGCTGACATGCGGGAAAATGACTGTATACGCCGCTACCGCTTCCCCCAACGTTTGATTGAGGACTTGACGACACGGCTGGCAGCACTCCTCCAACCGCTACACAGAGATCCTGGTGCACTGACACCCAAGGTGAAGGTGATGGCAGCCCTACATTTCTTGGCCACGGGTACCTTTCGACATACCATTGCCCATGTGGGTGGGATGTCCCAAACCATGTTAAGCCGTGTTCTGCATGATTTTTTAGAGGCCATGTTGGAGCACCTTGATGAGTTCATAAAATTCCCAACTCCTGAGCAGTTGACAGCTGTCAAGCGTGAGTTCTATGCCCTTGGAGGGATGCCCCATGTCATTGGGTCCATAGATGGAACACATGTGGCTTTGGTACCACCACAGGCACAGGAGGTAGCCTTCCGTAACCGCAAGCATTACCACTCCATTAATGCCCTTGCGGTGTGTCTTGCCAACATGGTGATTTCACATGTCTGTGCTCGTTTTCCAGGATCAGCACACGATGCGTACATCATGAGGCGTAGCAGGGTGCCTGAAATGATGCTGCAGCTGCACAACGAACGAGCATGCATTGTTGGTGGGTATACTCTGCCAGTCCTGTATTTAACGTCATCTTCCTGTCTTACTGCTTCTCCTGACCCACTCTTGTCCATGATGTTTCCATGTAGGGGACGCTGGCTATCCCAATATGCCATGGCTGATCCCGCCTCTCCGCAACCCCAGCACGGCTGCCGATCACCGCTACAACAACGCCCATGGGCGGACCCGGCGAGTGATAGAGAGGACGTATGGCCTCCTGAAGAGCCGATTCCGTTGCCTCCACAAGAACGGTGGCGCACTCCCATATGCACCGGTGAAGGTCTGCAAGATATTCCTCGTATGCTGCACAACATGGCAGTGGAGAAAGCAGTGCCACTCATCCTGGATGCAGATTAGCAGGACCATCCACCCGTGGAGGATGAAGGGCTTGGGCACGAGGCAAGTGATGTGGAGGAGGAGGAGGCGGTGGAGGACATGCGGAGTCGGCTCATACGCGACTTCTTTGCTTAGTGGTGAGTTCCAGTGTCTGAGTGTGCACGCATTGGGCTGTGTGTGGCATGTGTTGCAATGTGTGTGTCCATCTGCATGTCTTCCAAGTGAGTCTGAGGTGTGTTTGGATGTGTCACTCGAGTGATGGTGCAATAGAAGAATGTTTTTCCAGAGTCATCATTGTCACCTAGCATGTTGACAACCTAATACATGTCGAGTACATGCACATGCATGCGGATGTACTTCTTTTGGCTGACTTCTGGTGTGTCTCCCATCCACAGGTACTTGCGCATGCTGTCTGCTGGTGGCATTGTTGTGCTCCTGCTATTCCTCATGATCACAGCAACATGTGCTGAATCAGCGTTACATGCACGGACAAGTTTGAAAATCTCCTTCGGGTAAGGGATGCAGCACGGCTTTTTGGGAGTGGTATTTGTTTTGAATGTGTGTGCACTGCTCCTGTTCATGTTTGGTTACTTTGCATACATGTAGAATCACCATGGGGCACATGACCTGGAGCAGAATTCACCTGAATTGATGGTCAGACTTGGTGACAGTAATCTGTAATGGGATTGTGATGGAGCCATTAATGTGTGTGACACTGGCCTCGGAAACATATGGGTTGCACCGGGTGGACATGGTGTGTGAATTCCCCATTAGGGGCTCAATGGTGTATAGCAGGCTCTCCGTGAGCAGCAGGGGGTGTTTAGCTGTAACCCGTCACTTGTGTGCCAGTGCCATGGATTTCCAGCATCTGTGGTGCTAAGGGGGGTGCCAGTGTTGGTCCCACGTCTTCATCCACATGACCTGTGTATGTGTAGACAGAGTTGCATTAGCATTCCGACACATATGACTAATAAAGGTGTCCCTCTGCCTCCAAGGTGCCTCATCCCTGTCAATGGTGGTCTGTTGCCACTGTGCATGCGGCATGTCTGGCATTGTTCTCAGAGATGGTGCATATGAGTCTATGTGTAGAGTAGCAAGATGCAAGCTGTTTGTCAGGGATTAGATTCTGTATTGTGCATGATGTCCATGGCTGTGTAGGTTTTGTGGCCTTTCAGTCTCCACGACGGCCACTGTGCCGCATGTGAATCCATTGTGTGTGTGTGTGCCATGTTGAACCAGACATTCCTTCCTTGACATGCACCTTTTGCATGGTTCCTTCCTGAGATCCTTGTATTTGTGTGCTACTTGTTGTTTCCTTGACATGGCGCATGCTGCTGCAGGCCCTGCTGCAAGGGCACCCAGTGTCCACGCAAACGAGCTGGAATCCATCATGGATTGCTTGCTGACATGTGCTATGCTGAACAACAGCATCTGTGCCTCATGTGGCAGCACACTCTGCATTATGCACAAGATCACCAGTTCCATCCACCTCAAGGCAAGAGGGAGACCTTCCCCCAGGTCAACTATGACATCCGTGTCTACTCCTACCCTGCACTCTACGGACATGTGCGCTAGAAATCCCATGATACTTGTCCACATCCAGGGTGCATCTGCACAGCTCTGCTACTACATCCGGCGACCAGGCCACATCAACGTCCAACAGAGATGGGGGGAGTGGATCACTGCCAGCTGCAGGAGGACCTTCTCAATCCACGCACACCCTCAGGATGCAGCCCACACCCACAACACAACCTTGTGGCACTGTGATCCAACACCCATTTGTGCCATCTCCATGCATCCAATCTTGGCTGGCCCACCATTCGCCACATCCACCTGACTCAAGCATGCAGGACATGGTTCTGCCACGTGTCTACACATACCTGGGACTCCCACCCCAGGACACTCCACATGATCCCTGACCTCTGCGCATGACTGTTGCTCTTCTGAATAGGTCTGTGGGCACAGTTGTGCGGGCACCCCCTCAGCTGGTTGGGCCCATCACGGGTGAGTATGGTGCTCCATGTCTGTCTTGGATGGTACGTTGTGACCCATGTGTGTCCTGTGCCAGACTCAGACCCCAGGGTATGGTGGTTCGGAGTTAATTCAGAAATCAGGCATGGTTTGACTTTACAACACACACATGTAGTGGAATAATGCAAAATGACGGCATCATCTTGTGATTGTGATGAATGTTATTAGTGCTGGGGTACGTGTTTGGGGGGGTGACAAGAGGTGCTTGGCGGGAGTGTAGAATCCAAAGTTCACAGGGGGAGTTGGTGTCCTTGCCATTGACAGTCATCAGAGTCTGTGCCACAGTCTTTGTCAACATTGGTCAGACAGTGACCAGCAAGGCCATGTGGCAGAGAATGTCCTTTGCTGCTGTGCTGCTTTTGGGCCATAGGGCCAGGTGCCAGGCCAGGTGACCTGGGAGATGGTGATGTTCCGCTGACTCTCACGGTCTTTTGCGTGGACGACCCACCTTCATGCGGGGACCCTCAGACGCCTGGCTTGACGGTGCAAGGGACGCTCCGTCAGATGATTCCTCCTCCTCCTCCCTCCCTGGGGCTGGTGCTGCCCTACGCCTGCTGGCACAAGGAGGGTTTGCCAGGATTTGGGCGATCTGACGGAGGGATTGGCTCATGTCCCTGTGCACCGCCAAGTGCTCTGCATGTCTTGCCTCCATCCTGGCATGATGCTCAACCTGCAGGGCCTTCATCTCATTGAGGGTCTCCACTACCTGGGCGATGCCTCTGGAGTCACGCCGGTATGCGTCCAGGATGGTTCTGACGTGTGCCATAGCCGGGTCCTGAGCCAACTGGGCAGGTTCGGGCCTCCGCCGTCCTCCTCTCCCACCACCCCTGCCCACTTGCGCCTGGCCTGCCGTTGTGGGCACATCGAGTCTCCGGGACCCCTGAGGGATGGCATTTGCGGTGTCGCCTGCCTCCTCCTGGGTGCCCGAAGAACCTTGTTCCTCCTGGACAGACTGGCTGCGTTGTTGTGTGTGGGCAGGGCTCCTGGGTGTCTCCTGGGATGTGGCAGGAATGGGGGTGGTGGTTGGCACATTTGTACCTGACGCAGGTGCTGCAGGTGGTTGGACACCATAGGGGCCAGGTTGCTCTGGGTCATCCACGGAGTGGTGAGAGTCGTCGCTGGCGTTGGGGTCCTCTTCACGCAGAGCCTGGTCCTGTGAGTCTTCCCCCCCAGTGTTGGGGGGAGATCGACGACGTTGACCTGTGTGTGAGAGAGACAGTGTTAATTGTGTTACATGCGACATCCATGTTTCATTCTTTTTTGATTTGGCACAGTTCCTCTGGGTGGTTGGATTTGGCTAGCATTCCTCACACAGTGCACTTGTGCATGGGTATGTCCCTTGGCCACAGCTTTCGACACTTTACCTATGTGTGACACAATCTTAGTTGATGCATATTTTGGGAACGCAGTCAGCAGTGTAGTGAGCGGGTGTAGCAAGCCATGCAGACCCGCCTTACGTGTTGCACTGTACGTGGCCAAATGGTGTTTTTTCCATGCTATTTGAGAATGCAGGTAGGTAACTTAACAATTTGTGACAGGGTTCTGACGAACACAGTGAGTAGGTATATTGGGTGTAAGGTTCTGTTTGTGCCTGCAGCACGAATGTACTCGTGCACAGATTGACACATGGCCTAGTGTTTATCAAAGGTTGAAGGGGGGTTAAGGCACTGCCAAACCTTGTCTACATGCACACAGTCCACCTGCTGACGAGCGGACATGGCCACACCACCCTAGGGTGATTTGGTCTCCCTCTGTCTCCCTTACTCCCTCCCTCTGTCAGCCTCCTCCCACTGTCCGTCTCCCTCTATCTCCCTTTCTCCCTCCCTCTATCAGCCTCCTCCCTCTGTCCGTCTCCCTTTCTCCCTCCCTCTATCAGCCTCCTCCCTTTGTCCGTCTCCCTTTACTCCCTCCCTCTGTCAGCCTCCTCCCTCTGTCCCTCTCCCTTTCTCCCTCCCTCTGTCAGCCTCCTCCCTCTGTCCGTCTCCCATTCTCCCTCCCTCTGTCAGCCTCCTCCCTCTGTCTGTCTCCCTTTCTCCCTCCCTCTATCAGCCTCCTCCCTTTGTCCGTCTCCCTTTACTCCCTCCCTCTGTCAGCCTCCTCCCTCTGTCCCTCTCCCTTTCTCCCTCCCTCTGTCAGCCTTCTCCCTCTGTCCCTCTCCCTTTCTCCCTCCATCTGTCAGCCTCCTCCCTCTGTCCGTCTCCCTTTTTCCCTCCCTCTATCAGCCTCCTCCCTTTGTCCGTCTCCCTTTACTCCCTCCCTCTGTCAGCCTCCTCCCTCCCTCTGTCCGTCTCCCTTTCTCCCTCCCTCTGTCAGCCTCCTCCCTCTGTCCGTCTCCCTTTCTCCCTCCCTCTATCAGCCTCCTCCCTTTGTCTGTCTCCCTTTCTCCCTCCCTCTGTCAGCCTCCTTCCTCTGTCCGTCTCCCATTCTCCCTCCCTCTGTCCCTCTCCCTTTCTCCCTCCCTCTGTCAGCCTCCTCCCTCCCTCTGTCCGTCTCCCTTTCTCCCTCCCTCTGTCAGCCTCCTCCCTCTGTCCGTCTCCCTTTCTCTCTCCCTCTATCAGCCTCCTCCCTTTGTCCGTCTCCCTTTACTCCCTCCCTCTGTCAGCCTCCTCCCTCTGTCCCTCTCCCTTTCTCCCTCCCTCTGTCAGCCTCCTCCCTCCCTCTGTCTGTCTCCCTGTGTCCACCTCTATCTCTGTCCCTCTCTCTGCCCCTCTCCCTCCCTCTGTGTGTCACCCTCTGTCACCTCAGCCCAGCTTCCTGGGCACACACAGTTTGCAGGTCTTGCAAAGGCCATTGGCTTGTTCATGTGGGTTTGTTTCTTCTCTGCGGGCACCCATTGGGCGGAGTGTGTGAGTCTGCGATGCTGCTGTGGCGGTGTGTGCTGACACTCTTTCAGTGTGCTGCGTCTTCATTGGCTGCTGTTATGTGCAAATTGTGCCTTCATACCGATGTCGTCCTGCAACGCGGCCACCATTAGCAGGCAAAACAGTACTGTGTGGGGACACACTGTTGGTATGGCTGTGCCCTAAGCCATATGGGCTGAGGGCATTGTTGTGTGCTTCAGAGTTGCTCTATGTTAGTTTTGAGGCCCACCCTCCCGGCATCGGGGACATCCTGTCTTGTGTTTGTGTTTTGTGTGGACTGTGACTTGGCCTGGCCTTGCTAGGGGCATGGGGCATGGAGGCACTAGTGGCATGTGTGTGTTTTTGGAGTGTGGTTGTGTCCGGTGCTGGCTTTGTGGGGGTTGCGTGCATGATTGGTATTTGGGTTGTATATGGCGTTCCCCCCATGTGAGGTGAGTTGTTTGTGTACTCACCAGGCTCTCGGACTCCTTCTAGTCCGTCACATGCCAACGGCTCCAGCGTGGTCATCACCTTCTCCTCCCAGGGATGGTAGTGTACCGGTCTGCGGGATGGCCCTCCTCCAGTGATGTTGGCCTGGTTGTGCTCGTCCGTCATTTTGCGGCGGACCGTCCTCCGCAGATTGTACCACCTGGCTTGGCACTCATGCCTGGTCATTCTGGTGGACCCAACAGCATTCACAGAATTGACTATCCTCTCCCACATGGCAGTTTTTTCTGATATGCTGGTCCGTCTGACCAATGTTCCAAAGAGCTGTGGCTCGACTCTGATGATTTCGTCGACAAGGGACTCCAGCTCGTCCTTTGTGAACTTTGGATTCTTGTTGGTGGGCATGGTGTGGGGTGTGGGTGTGGATGGTTGTGGGGGTGGGGGTGTGGATGGGTGTGGGTGTGGATGGTTGTGGGTGTGCAGGTGTGTGTGTGTGAATGTGATGAGGGTGCGTTTGTGATGGTGGTTGTGTGAAGGAGTGCAAGAGTAAGGTGTATTGATGGTTGAAGTATGGTGCAGTGCGTTGTCTCTGGGGTCTGGCAGCAGTGGATCTGTTGCAAAGGATCATGGTTTGTGTGTGTTGGGCCTTTTTATTGGTCCATTTGTGGGTGTGGCTGTGCTTGAACTTTGGGTGGGTGTGTTATAAGGAGTGGTAGTGGTTTGGGCCTCTGTTTATCTGTTTGTCAGTTGCAGGTCAGTGTATAGGATGTATTTGTCCTTGTTGGATATGTTTAGTGGTGTTGTGGGCCTCGGATTGACTGTCCTTGTGTTTTTTTGGTTAGTCATGGTTCAGTAGGAGTGTTTTTAGCGTCTGTACGGTGCGTACATGGGCCATGTTGTTGTACAGTGATGTCCTTTGCTATGGCTTAGTACGACTCGTACATGCCCGATGTTGGGTGTGGGCCTGGGGTAGGGTGCGTACGAACACGGGCAGGGTGTTGGTCCGCACCGTCCATCGGTGGTGGTGTTTCGCACGGTACATACAAGGGGGGCTGGGTGTAGGGTCCGTACATACACGGGTGGGGGTACGGTCCGTACATACACTGGTGGGGTGGGGGTACGGTCCGTACATACACTGGTGGGGTGGGGGTTCGGGCCGTACATACACTGGTGGGGTGGGGGTACGGTCCGTACATACACTGGTGGGGTGGGGGTACAGTCCGTACATACACGGGTGGGGTGTTGGTACGCTCCATTCATACACGGGTGGGGGTACGGTCCGTACATACACGGGTGGGGTGGGGGTACGGTCCGTACATACACTGGTGGGGTGGGGGTACGGTCCGTACATACACTGCTGGGGTGGGGGTACGGTCCGTACATACACGGGTGGGGTGTTGGTACGCTCCATTCATACACGGGTGGGGGTTCGGTCCGTACATACACGGGTGGTGTGTTGGTACGCTCCATTCATACATGGGTGGGGGTACGGTCCGTAGATACACGGGTGGGGTGGGGGTTCAGTCCGTACATACACTGCTGGGGTGGGGGTACGGTCCGTACATACACGGGTGGGGTGTTGGTACGCTCCATTCATACACGGGTGGGGGTTCGGTCCGTACATACACAGGTGGGGTGTTGGTATGCACCATTCATACACGGGTGGGGGTTCGGTCCGTAGATACACGGGTGGGGTGGGGATTCGGTCCGTACATACACGGGTGGGGTGGGGGTACGGTCCATACATACACTGCTGGGGTGGGGGTACGGTCCGTACATACACTGCTGGGGTGGGGGTACGGTCCGTACATACACGGGTGGGGTGTTGGTACGCTCCATTCATACACGGGTGGGGGTACGGTCCGTAGATACACGGGTGGGGTGGGGGTTCGGTCCGTACATACACGGGTGGGGTGGGGGTACGGTCCTTACATACACTGGTGGGGTGGGGGTACGGTCCGTACATACACTGGTGGGGTGGGGGTACGGTCCGTACATACACTGGTGGGGTGGGGGTACGGTCCGTACATACACTGGTGGGGTGTTGGTACGCTCTGTACATACACGGGTGGGGTGGGGGTACGGTCCGTACATACACGGGGGTGGGGGTTCGGCACGTACAGCCACGGCCGGGGGCATTTTGCACATACATGCGGGGTCTGTGGTGGGGTGTTTGGCACGTATGCGGACACGTGTCTCCATGCTTGCTGTGGGAGTTCGGTCCGTACGGTGTTTTTTGCATACAGTTGTGAAATCGAAAGGACGAGAGTGATCGTACTAGCGCGGTCGGACTTCAATTTTCCGATTCGTACGGTTAATCGTCTGGGGATGTGTCGGACACAATTTCCGACCCGAGGACGTGTGGGGAAATGTTCCGGATGTGATTCGTATGGAGTTTTTCCCATGCGAATCGTACTTGGCAGTTTGTACGCTACTTGGACGACTCGTACTGTAAAAATACCGGATATGATTCGTACGGGGAAAATTTTTAACGGATCTGAATCGGCACCTATATAGTTTCATTGATACTATTATTTTTAAATAAATTTCCTTTTATTTGTCAGGTTTCCTGGAGCTTTTCTTTTTTTTGATCTAGTTTTCAGGTTTTTAATGGTTCGACTAGAGAAGATTGCGCTGTTTGGTCCCTATTTCTACAGTTGTATTTTTTCATTTTGGGGGGGGATTTTATCTTTTTATGGAATTGGATTTGGATCTTTTTTGGTGGGATTTCTACCAGTTTGGACGATCTACCGCACTAAAATTGTAACTTATTTTAATATTTTTAAATATGGGTAGGAAATGTTACATTTTGTAATGCATGTTGCTGTTGATAAATGTTATGTACTAATTTATGTTGAATAGATTTATTCCTATAGATGATTTATTTACTTTGTTTCATTGTTTTCAGTTACTTGGTAGTAAATTATTTTTTTAATTTAAATAATATGTCAATTATTATGGTTAAATATTCTTTTATTTTTGACATAATAAATATATTCAAAATTTAAAAAATACATATAGTGCTAGAACTTGTAATATGCTCATTGGGACTGCACCAGTTCAACTTAGCATAAAACATTGTAGTGAAGCTCCGCGACCGCTAGGGAACGACTACTCCCTGGCACAGCCTGTGATCCTATAATGTGTAGAAATTAGTTGTTAGTATCTTGCGAACAAAAAGGAGGAGAAACATCTGGATTGGGTCACCCAGCTGTATTTCAAAGAAAACGCTGGGTCAGTGCAAAGTTCGCTCATGCTCTTGGAGGCATACAAAGCCACGATTTGAGGTACAGTTATAGCAGGTGAGGTGGGTGAGAAGAGAGAAAGGCTTAGGCGCATGTCAGATCTAGAAGCAGAACTGCTGCAGTTGGAGTATGAGTATGCTGCGTGCCCTACGTGCATGACAAAACACAGCCTCAGGTAAAAGCAGGAAGAATACCGCACAGTACCACACCACAAGATTAAATTCAAAACATCCTATTTAGCCTATTAACAGAAACGAATATATGAGCCAGGAACAACGCAGGAAAACTGCTGGCATGTCTGGGGATCAGGGAAAGGGAGGGTCTGCACTTCAGAGAGTTCAGGATGGAGGATGGGGACACAGTGACTGGGAGCAGGAAGATAGCAGATACGTTTGCGGAATACATGACATACTTTTACAAGACCAGACTGGCTGTGCCCTGGGTAGAGATGCAGGACGTTGTGCAGGATTGCACAACAAGGACGCTGAGTTCAGCTAGTGGGAGGGAATTGAAGGCAAACCTTTCAGTAGAGGAGGTAACACTGGCGATCACACAAATGCAGTCAGGAAAGGCCCTGAGCCCCAATCGGCTTCCTATAGATTTCCTCCAAAGAATGGTTAGGAATGTAGCTGCCTCCCTACATGCAATGTAGGGATATGCATACCTTACCCAGAAACTCCCAGCAGATATCTGCACAGCAACCTTTGTCCTCATCCCCAAGGAAGGGAAGCTTAATGATAGATATATCTCCTACAGACCAATCTCTCTGCTCAATGAATATGCCAAAATCCTGGTGAAAGTGTTGGCAAAAAGAACACACAAGGTGGTGGTCAAACTATTCCAGTCAGACCAAACAGGATTTATGTCACACAGACAAACCAGACTGAATCTCCAGCGACTTCATAACTGCCTGGCACCTGTTGGACGGGATTGGACCCATAGGTTATCTTCTACCTAGATGCCAATAAGTCACTTGATTCAGTCAAATGGCCTTTCCTGTTTGAAATATTGGCTGAGATGGGATTTTGGCCTTGCTATATCAAGTGGGTAAGACTACTCTATAGCGGGCCGAGATCCAGGGTGAAGCTCAATGGCTGCCTATCCTGAGAATTGGAATTGAGCAAGGGACGTAACAGGGCTGCCCCCTATCTCCAATGCTTTTCTCGCTGGCAGTGGAGGCACTGGCAGAATGGGTGGTTGTAGAAACACAAATATGGGAATGGGGTGGGGCATAGGTTGGGAAGAGATAATATCACTCTAAAAGGTCGATATGTTGCTGTATCTCGAGAGCCCAGACCAGTACCTCGTCAGACTGTGGGATGTCTTTCATAGAAGTGGGAGGTACTCCGGCTTTAGGATTAACTGGAATAAGTCTCTACTGTTTACAATGGATGGGTGGAAACAGGATGGGCAGCTGCTGCCGCCTAGGGTGGAGCCCCATTACTTCAACTACTTGGGTATTTGGGTGACCAGAGGAGCTGGGGCTATGGTAAAAGCACTAGAGAACAATGTTAAACACTGGAATTCACTACTGCTCTCAATACTTGGTAGGGCGGCAATTTTCGAGATAATTACGCTGACAGGCTCCTCTATGTATTGTAAACAAGCCCTTTTAAAATCCCAGATGCCTTCTTTACCAAATTGGACACCCTGCTAGGAACACTTCTGTGGGCTGGGGACAGCCCGCATTGTAATGGTAGTGCTGCAATGATCCAAATTTGAGGAGGGGGTATAGCGCTGCCAAACTTAAGGAAGTATTATGAAGCATCCTAGGTTAGTGTGGTGAATGACTGGGCATACAGAGACTTAGACAACCCGGCTTTCCGATGGGAAAGATGGGGAATGGGCAATTGGAGTTACATGCACCCACTATACTTTGGTGAGATGGGTCGCACCATGGGACTAGCCAAGCTCACAGTGGTGTCAGTATGTCACATAGTGAATGGAGAAATGAAATAGAACAACTGTTTAACCCTAAAACCCCCCATGGGAGGAGACAAGGCTAGGACATCTGGCGAAACTACAAGGTTTCCAGAGGTGGGATGGTATCGGCCTATCAATTCTGGCAGACATAGGATACAAATGGGATAGTCCCATTCGAGCACCTGCAGAGGGAGTATCAGATGTCTTCAATGCAGTGGCTCAAAACTAGCCAGCCGAGGCATGCACTCCAAAGCAATATTCCTAGGGAGGAGGATTCACAAGAGGACTCTCCTATGGAAGGGATGATATTAGAGAGGCACATTCAAATGAAGTCCTAACATTTGGGACACTACTAAGAAAAACACTAAGGGAACTGGGGAGACTAAAAGACCACTCAGAACAGAATCTGGTTAAACTAAATGATGAAAGCTGGCAGTCTGCACTGGGCTTCCCTGAAGAGCTATCGCTTTTCAAATGAAGATCCTTCACAGGACGTACTATACGAGAACACTGTTGTTCAAAATGGGAAAGGCAGGGGATGCAAAATGTCTCCAGCACTGTCGGATGGAAGACCTGTTCATGCATACCCTGTGGCACTGTCCAAAACTGCAAACCTTTTGGGAGGCAGTTACAAGCTCACTAGAAGAGGTGATTCAGATCAGCACAGAGAAGCTTGGTATATGGGGCACTATGGATTTGACGCAGTATGAGAAAATCCTGGTAAACATAGGCTGCATGGTGGCTAAGAAAGACATCGCCCAAAAATAGGGGAGTGAGACAGACCCCCCGATTACAGGAATGGGAGGCGGGTATAGGTAGATGCTTGCTAATGGAGAGGAAAGTCTACAAAGACAGGGGTTGCCCACACAAATTTGAGAAGATACGGGGTAGCTGTGGAGCAAGCACTGTGGCTAGCGGGGACAACAGTATGCCAGGTGATACCACTGGACTTGGTGTGGGAGGGTTTTAGAAAGGCTCAGACATAAGGAGGTGTAGGGACTGCTAACAAAATCAGTGGGAGTGGAGAAAAAAAGCAAACTGAATGTGGGCCTACATTAAACACTGGCTGCAAATGCTTGATTGATGGGGGTTTGCTGCCGGTGGAGGGTGAGAAAGAGTTAGGGAATGGCGAAGCTGTGAATATTGTGTCATTGTATGGTTTATGACCGTTGTTTATGCAAAAAGCAATAAAAATGTATTACAAAAATTCCTATGAAAATTGTATGGGGAAATTGCATTTTGGGACTTTTTTGTGTGGAAACTTTAGTGAAGATTCATCAAACAACACCAAAGTTACTGCCAAACAAAAACGCTGATCCTATGGTAACTAGGGGCCTTATTACAATGTCGGCCGGGAACTGAACTATCCGACTCCATGCCAGATTCAGTTCCAATCGACTCGCGTTCGGCGGTTCCGCCCGACCGTTTATCATGCTTCTGAACACCATTCGGAAGGACTCTCATTGGCTTCAATGGGAGCCTGTGTTCCAACCGACAACACAGGCTACTATGGGGAAAATGGGTGTCTGTAGCAAACCTTGCACCCTGTCACGGGCACCCCAAGGTGCCTGCCACAATGTGCATGGTTTTACAGGGGTGTCACTTGGGTACCCCCTCCTAGCTGAGCTAGGACCCAAAATCCACAACTAGGCTCATTTAAAAAAAAGGGTAAGTTTTCTGTGGAAAAATGTGATGTATCCACGTTGTGTTTTGGGCCGTTTTGTGTCATGTTTACCGGGAGACTTGGGAAAATGCTGGGTGGGTGGAAGTTTTGGCTCACCGCAGCTTTCAGAACTTTCCACAGAAATTTGTGGGAAATGTGTTGTTTTTTTTTACAAAGTTTGAAGTTTGCAAGGGCTTATGAGTAACAGAACCTGGTGAGAGCCACGCAAGTTACCCCATCCTAGATTTCCTTGGGTGTCTAGTTTTCAGAAATGCACAGGTTTGCTAGGTTTTCTTGAGCTAGGCCCCAAAATCCACAGCTAGGCACATTGCACAAAAAGGGACAGTTTTCTGTGGAAAAATGTAATGTGTCCTTGTTGCATTTTGGGCAGCTTCCTGTCGCAGGCACTAGGCCTATCCACACAAGTGAGGTACCATTTTTATCGGGCGACTCAGGAAAATGCTGGGTGGGTCGAGGTTTGTGACTCTCTACAGATTCCAGAACTTTCCATCACAGAAATGTGAGAAAAATTTGTTTTTTTGTTTATACAAAGTTTAAGGTTTGCAAGGGATTCTGGGTAACAGAACCTGGTGAAAGCTACACAAGTCTCCCCATCCTGGATTTCCCTGGGTGTCTAGTTTGAACACATTTACAGGTTTGCTAGGTTTCCCTAGGTGCCCGCTGAGCTAGTGCCCAAAATGCACAGTTAGGCACATTGCAAAAAAAGGGTCCGTTTTCTGTGGAAAAATGTGATGTGTCCATGGTGCATTTGGCCTGTTTCCTGGCACGGGTATTTGGCCTACCCACACAAGTGAGGTACCATAATTACCCTAAGACTTGGGGGAATGTTGGTTGGGTGAAAGTTTGTGGCTCTCTGCAGATTCCAGAACTTTCCATCACAGAAGCTTGAGGGAAATTTGTATTTTTTATTTTTTTATAAAGTTTGAGATTTGCAAGGGATTCTGGGTATTAGAACCTGGTGAGAGCCACCCAAGTCACCCCATCCTAGATTCCCCTGGGTGTCTATTTTTCATAAATGCACAGGTTTGCTAGGTTTCCCTAGGAGCCGGCAGAGCTTGGGCCCAAAATCTACAGTCAGGCACATTGCAAAAAAAGGGTCAGTTTTCTGTGGAAAATTGTGATGTGTCCATGTAGCGTTTGGGCCGTTTCCTGTCACGGGGACTGGGACTACCCACACAAGTATGATACCATTGTTATTGGAAGTTGTGGAGGAAGGCTGGATGGGTGGACATTTGTGGCTCTCTGCAGACTCTAGTACTTTCCATCACAGAAATTTGAGGGAAATGTGTTTTTATTTTTACAAAGTTTGAGGTTTGCAAAGGATTCTGTGTAACAGAACCTGTTGGAAGCCAAAGAAGTCACCCTATTCTGGATTCTCCTAGTTGAATCATTTTTAAAAATGTACACGTTTGCTAGGTTTCACTAGGTGCCGGCTGAGATAGGGCCCAAAATCCACAGTTAGGCACATTGTAAAAAAAGGGGCAGTTTTCTGTGGAAAAATGTGATGTGTCTATGTTGCGTTTTGGGCCATTTCCTGTCGGAGGCACTAAGCCTACCCACACAAGTGAGGTACTATTTTTATCGGGAGACTTGGGGGAATGCTGGGTGTGCAGAAGTTTCTGGCTCCTCACAGATTCTAGACAATTTTTTTTTCTAGGTAACAGAACATGGTGAAAGCAACACAAGTCAACCCATCCCGGATTGCTCTGGGTGACTAGTTTTCAGAAATGTACACGTTTGCTAGGTTTCCCTAGGTGCCAGATGAGCTAGGGCCCAAAATCAGCAGCTAGGGTCAATTAAAAAAAAAGGGTCCATTTTTGGTGGAAAAATGTGATGTGTCCACATTGCGGTTTGGGCCATTTCCTGTTGTGATCACTAGGCATACCCATATAAGTGCAGTACCTTTTTCTTGGGAGATTTGGGGAAATGCTGGGTGGGAGGAGGTTTGTGCTTCCCCACAGATTACAGAACTTTTCATCAGAGAAATGCAAGGGAATTGTGGTTTTGTATGACTAAGTTTGAGGTTTGCATGGGATTCTGGGTAACAGAGCCTGGTGAGAGCCACACAAGTCAACCCATCCTGGATTCCCCTGGGTGTATAGTTTTAAAAAATGTGCCAGTTTACTCGGTTTCTCTACGTGCCGGCTGAGCTAAGGTCCAAAATCCACAGCTAAGCACATTGTGAAAAAAGGGTCAGTTTTCCGTTGAATAATATGTGTCCATGTTGCGTTTTGGGCTGTTTCCTGTTGCGGTTACTAGGCCTACCCACACAAGTGAGGTATCCTTCTATCGGAAGACATGGGGAATGGTGGGAGTGTGGAAGTGTATGGCTCTCCACAGATTCCAGAACTAGCCATCGCAGAAATGTGAGGAAAATGCGTTTTTCTTCACAAAGTTTGAGGTTTGTAAGGGATTCTGGATAACAGAACCTGGTGAGTGCCCCACAAGTCACCCCAACACTATATTCCCCTCGGTGTCTAGTTTTAAAAAGTGTACAGGTTTACTAGGTTTCCCTACATGCTGGCTGAGCTAGTTTCCAAAATACACAGCTAGGAACATTGCACAAAAAGGGCCCATTTTCACAGAAAAAATGATGTGCTTTCATTGCGTTTTGGGACGTTTCCTGTTACGGGCACTAGGCCTACCCACACAAGTGAGGTACCATTTTTACCGGGAGACTTTGGGGAATACTGGGTATGTGGAAGTTTGTGGCTCCCCACAAATTCCAGAACTTTCCATCACAGATATTTGAGGGAAATGTTTTTTTTTTTTTTACGTTTGATGTTTGCATAGGATTCTGGGTAAAGGAACCTGGTGAGAGCCACAAAAGTCACCCCATCATTGTCCATAAGACACGCTACTGGAATGGATGAGGATTACGCAACTTTGTTAGGGCTAGTAACCCCCCCAGCTGAATTTAACCACTACCTTGGGGTGGCACAGAGGGGTCGATTCCGATCTGGGTCGGACAGCCCTCCGAGAGCTCTCCGTAGCCTTACCTTGCGACCGACTCGTACCGGGAGCCGGTCCGTCCGGGCGATGAAGTACAATGCGCAAAAGTGCCACAATTCCGTCTGACACGTAGGCTGCGATTCCAGCAGCATTTTCCTTACGAGCCGTACCTCCAAACGCCTATTCTAGTCGCCCGGAAGCAGTTTCCACAGCAGTTTCCGGCCGGACAAGTACAATGCGCAAATCCTACGCACCGGACGGGTCGCCACTAGCAGCACGTCACAGCATCCTGTAGAGCTGCATATCAGGTCCGATTCGCGCCACAACACGATCCACGGCTACGAGATGGACTAACTCTCAACGTGTACGAGATAGAGCAACAATCAGCAAGTAAAAGACGAACCAATGATGAATCCCATCGCGCAGGTCATCCCAGTACTGTATATCTATGACCGTATCATGAACAGACGCGTACATCGCAGACGGTAAGTCAGACACCCCCACAAACAAACATCACGAACACGCAAAATGCTACACACACATAGTGGGGGGGACATCCCATCAACCAGCAACAGCAAAACCACAGGGGTAGCATGGTCCTCACTAACAGCAGTCCCCACACCCGGGGGGGTGCCCATCCCCACTACCAACCACAATCATAGGGGGCTGGATGCCCAGCACTACTACCATCCCCACTCATAGGGGGCTGAATGCCCTGCACCACTACCATCCCCATTCATAGGGGGCTGGATGCCCAGCACTACTACCATCCTCACTCATAGGGGGCTGGATGCCCTGCACCACTACCATTGCCACTCATAGGAGGCTGGATGCCCAACACTACTACCATCCCCACTCATAGGGGGCTGGATGCCCAGCAATACCAGTACCCCCAACTCATGAGGGCTGGATGCACAGTACTACTAACATCCCTACTCATAGGGGGCTGGATGCCCAGCACTACTACCATCCCTACTCATAGGGGGCTGGATGCCCAGCAATACCAGTACCCCCAACTCATAGGGGGCTCGATGCCCAGCACTACTACCATCTCTACTCATAGGGGGCTGGATGCCCTGCACCACTACCACCCCTACTCAAAAGGGGCTGGATGCACAGCAATACCAGTACCCCCAACTCATAGGGGGCTGGATGCACAGCACTACTACCATCCCCACTCATAGGAGGCTGGATGCCCAGCAATACCAGTACCCCCAACTCATAGGTGGCTAGATGCACAGCACTACTACCATCCCCACTCATAGGGGGCTGGATGCCCAGCAATACCAGTACCCCCAACTCAAAGGGGGATGGATGATCAGCACTACTACCACCCCCACTCAAAGGGGGCTGGATGCCCAGCAATACCAGTACCCCCAACTCATAGGGGGCTGGATGCGCAGCACTACTAACATCCCTACTCATAGGGGGCTGGATGCCCATCACTACTACCATCCCCACTCATAGGGGGCTGGATGCACAGCACTACTACCATCCATACTCATAGGGGGCTGGATGCCCAGCAATACCAGTACCTCCAACTCATAGGGGGCTGTATGCCCTGCACTACTACCATCCCCACTCATAGGGGGGCTGGATGCCCAGAAATACCAGTACCCTTAACTCATAGGGGGCTGGATGCACAGCACTACTAACATCCCTACTCATAGGGGGCTGGATGCCCATCACTACTACCATCCCCACTCATAGGGGGCTGGATGCACAGCACTACTACCATTCCCACTCATAGGGGGCTGGATGCCCAGCAATACCAGTACCCTCATCTCATACCCTCATCTCATAGGGGGCTGGATGATCTGCACTACTACCATCCCCACTCATAGGGGGCTGGGTGCCCAGCAATACCAGTACCCCCAACTCATAGGGGGCGGGATGCCCTGCACTACTACCATCCCCACTCATAGGGGGCTGGATGCACAGCACTACTAACATCCCTACTCATAGGGGGCTGGATGCACAGCACCACCAGCATTCACACACATAGGGTGACCAAGCAAACCAACCCCCTACCATCTTGGCAAGATTGTATGTTTGTGTGTGCAAAATGCCCACAACACAGATTCTGACAATGAACATGATATGTGACTTGTGGGGTTCAAAACACCAGCATTTTAGTATCATTGTGGTAATGGGGTCTAAACCCCCCAACACTACAGTGACCAAAAGGTGATTGTGGGGTTCAAATCACCAGCATTTTAATATCATTGTGATAATGGGGTATAAACCCCCCATCACTACAGTGACCAAAAGGTGAGTATGGGTTCCAAAACACCAACATTTTAGGGTCATTGTGGTAATGGGATCTAAACCCCCATCACTAGTGACCAAAAGGTGAGTGTGGGGTTAAAACATCCAGCATTTTAGGATCATTGTGGTAATGGGGTCTAAACCCCCATCACTACAGTGACCAAAAGGTGAGTGTGAGCATAATAATAGCAGCATCACCAGACCAGCATTTGTGATTACTGGTCCCGACACCACAAGCAATGTAGTGGCAATGTGGTGGTTGTGTCACATACAAACAGATTTGAGAGGCAAAGATTGCTGTGTATCACAAGAACTCCCTCTGCCATTTGCAGACAAGCATTGGCCATGACCCCTGACAATGCCTACAGTGTACAATTAGACTATGTGAAACGTGAGCATCATGATGCATACACACATATCTCTACGAACAGACACACAAACTGAGGAATCCTGTGGAGACTGTCGATGTTAGGTGAAAAAGTCACATACCATGGCAGGAATGGGACATACCAAACATGATCAATGTGCAGGATGATGAGCTACAAGACGCATGGAGACTAGGGACAAACTTCCAAGCAACATCCACCCAATGGAACGCAAAAGCCATACCACTGCAGAGGTGCAGATGCACAAAAACAGACAGGCAGCCCCATACCATACTGCATTTCATACACAACACGTGTGTGTGTCTCAGTGTCCCCAGGCTAGTACACAACTCATGACGGTGGGCTGAACTACAATGACACAGATGTGTACACAGTGCCATACAAAAGTAACTCATAAACTGGGCATCCCTTTGTGGGCAAGCAGGCATTGTCAGATGAGTGGGATCCCAACGGATTCATGTGACACAAGCTGGGTGGAACAGCAACCAACACAGCAAGAGACAGACCCACTACAGCACTACCCTCTAGTACCCTAATTTGTGGTGACAGTAGCCTGTACGCCAATCCCACTGTAATGACAAAGGTATGTTTTCCCCATACTGTGGAGCACAGTCAGCTGTGCATACTGGGTCATGTGTCCGGAAGAACAAACTCACATCACACCTCCATAAACACAAATCACTGGCGATGGCCTGCAAACAATGTGCAAAATATAGGTAGGGGCCTAGACATGAACCAACTCCCATTTGGCCAAACTCAACACCACACACCTTGATCTGCTACAATGTTCATCAGCTAGGCACACAGGGACTGGTGACATTGCTCATGCACCCATGACAATCCCAGGGGTGGTGGGGGGGATCTAGGGTACCCACAAATCCTCACACATGGCCTGTCAACAACCTCTGTGAATGTCTGCCACACTGCATAGTATGCGGAACATGGGCATAATGTGAAAACCACCCAATTCATTTGGAACCCTGCCACACACCTACACCAATGAGGAACCAAAGGAGAGCCACAACGAACACATGTGGACACCTTCCAACGGTGAGCAGCCAAAATATCGAAACTAAAATATCTACCTACACAAATATCGAGTTTTAAATATCGAAGGGACAGAATATCGATGTCAATAATATCTATGGACAGAATATCGATCCTAAGGTAAGTATTTTAATATCGATGTTAGTAATATCAAAGTTAGTAATATCGACATCAAATATATCGAGTTTACTAATATTGATGTTACTAATATCGATATTTATATTATTGTTATGTATTTTATTATGTATTTAATATGTATGTGTTATATGTTTTTAGTTAAGTGTTCTACTGGTTTTAACATATATGTATACAATTTTTATATGTTAACAATGTTTTTTAAGTCAATTTTGTGTTTTAGTACCGTAGCGGGTTGTGGGTTTATAGGGGAATAGGGTGGGAAGTAATTTAATTATATGGAATTAATTATACATTTTTAGGAATTATAAATTAATTTTAACTAATTTTTGCGTTTAAGTTCTGTAGCGGGTTGTGGGTTTATAGGGGAATAGGGTGGGAAGTAATTTGTTGCGGGATGAAAGGAGGCTCTGAAACAGGAGCTGTTTCTCTAGGTGTTTTATTCTTTTTAGGTACACGTTTTCTCTCTTTTGAGGGTCGGTAATACGGTAAGGTGCTCTCCTCGTCAAGTTCTAGGGTCCCGCGACTGCTAGGGGGCGTCTTCCGTCTCTGACTCCGCTCCAGGATGTCGAGGTCTTCGGGACAGGGCTGTTCTCCGGTCCTCCGGACGAGGGGAGGAAAGAAAGGACAGAAGGGAGAGGCGTATCAGTGCTTCGGTCAAAAGAATATATCGTGAAAGGGCCCAGGGAGTGGAGGAGGAACACCGTGCTCAAAACTCCTAACCTAGGTGGCGAAGGTAGTGAGGAAAGGGTACGGTGAGGGGTCCGGCTCCTAGGTTCTAGGCACTCTATGAAGTCCCGCCCAACCCGCGATACGAGCCCGTACCTGCTGGTGCCACGCTTCTCCCTCGGAAACGTGGCGGGGCGAATCACGGGATCGTTGGCCTCCTGGCTCGGCAACCGGCACCACGGCTCTTCGCCTGGTTGTCTCGTCGGTCTTCTCCTCCGCGATACTCTCCACTCGGTCCTCTCGGTTCTTCTCTCGTTCTCCTTCTCTCTCTCTCTTCTCCGCTCCGGTGATAACACACACCTCTCCTCCTCGTCTTCCGGGATATGACGGCTCCGTCTCTGTGACGTCCTCGTTGGGGGCGGGCACTGCTGCTAGCTCGTCCCAATTAAAGTAACAGTGTTCGTCAGGCGTCTTGGCGCTGCCAAAGGCTGTAGGATCGCTCCGGGAGACCGGGTGCTGTGGGTACAGAGGGGATATGGTGGGGGACACAAAGTCAGTATGAGAGTGGCAGGCGAAGGCTCTGTCGGGGTCGGGCTCGCTGTTACATAATTTAATTGTAATTAATTAATAATTTATTTTCATTTATTGGTATTGATAATTATATTATTGTTAATTAAGTATTAATTGGTAATTAATTTTTATTAATTGGCAATTAGTTTTAATTAGTTGATTAATTGATAATTATGTTAAGTGTATTATTTCATTAGTGGAGTGTGTCGTGCGTTTATAGGGGAATAGTGTTGGAAGTAATTGAAATCTAATTAAGTAATTATTAAATTAGTTGTTGGGTATTGATAATTAATTAATTGGACAATAATTATTAATTGGTAAATATTTTAAATTATAATATTTTGGTTATGAAAAATAATTAATTGTTGATTAATCATTAATTGTGAATTAAATATAATTAAATATTATGCATTGATATTTCTAATTAATATATTAATAAGTAATTATAAATTGGTAATTACTGTGTAATATTTAATATTTTGGCGTATGAAAAATATTTAATAGTTCAATATTTTTTAATTGGTAATTAATGTTTCATAATTATTATTTTGCGGTATATATTTTTTTAAATTGTTAAATATATTTTAATTGGTATTTACTTTTTAATAATTCATATGTTTTTGGTTATGAAAAGTATTTTATCGTTTAATATTTATTATTTGGTAATTAATATTTATTAATTATTATTTATTGGTTTTTATTATTAATGTATTGTTAATTAATTATTCTTTGGTAGTTATGTTTGTAATAATTATTTATTGGTTTTTGTAAATAATTTTGAGTTATTTAATAATTAAATCACTAATTATTTTAAATAATTATTTTATTTATAACTATGTTATTTTTAACTTCTACGCTATCCAACACTTTCCCTACTGTTGCACCCTCTGGAGTTGGAATAGTAAATTTTATCCCTACGCTATCCAACACTTTCCGTACTGTTGCACTCTCTGGAGTGGGAATAGTAATTTTTACCCCTACGCTATCCAACACTTTCCCTTCTGTTGCACTCTTTGGAGTTGGAATAGTAATTTTTACCCCTTCGCTATCCAACACTTTCCCTACTGTTGCACTCTGTGGAGTTGGAATAGTAATTTTTTCCCCTTCGCTATCCAACATTTTCCCTACTGTTGCACTCTCTGGAGTTGGAATAGTAATTTTTACCCCTACACTATCCAACACTTTCCCTACTGTTGCACTCTCTGGAGTGGGAATAGTAATTTTTACCCCTACGCTATCCAACACTTTCCCTACTGTTGCACTCTGTGGAGTTGGAATAGTAATTTTTACCCCTACGCTATCCAACACTTTCCCTACTGTTGCACTCTCTGGAGTGGGAATAGTAATTTTTACCCCTACGCTATCCAACACTTTCCCTACTGTTGCACTCTGTGGAGTTGGAATAGTAATTTTTACCCCTACGCTATCCAACACTTTCCCTACTGTTGCACTCTCTGGAGTGGGAATAGTAATTGTTACCCCTACGCTATCCAACACTTTCCCTACTGTTGCACTCTCTGGAGTGGGAATAGTCATTTTTACCCCTACGCTATCCAACACTTTCCCTACTGTTGCACTCTTTGGAGTTGGAATAGTCATTTTTACCCCTACGCTATCCAACACTTTCCTTACTGTTGCACTTCCTGCAGTGGGTATAGTAATTTACACCTGTACGTTATCCAACACTTTCCCTATTGTTACACTCCCTGGAGTGGAAATAGTAATTTTTAGCTCTACGCTATCCAACATTTCCTTTACTGGTTTTTTGTTGGAGCTGGAGTAGTAGTTTTATTGTCGGTGCTATTTAATATTTTTTGTATTATTTTAGCTAATGTAATATATAATTAATTTTAACAATATTCAAATTAAATGTAGTTCTTTAAATGTTATATATAATTATTTAATTTTTATTCATGTTATTGTTTTATGTGTATGATGTATTTGTAATTTATAACAATTTTTAACAAGTTGTAAGTTATTAAAACAACTATTAAAATTTATTATTAAGTAAGTATATATATTATATATTATATGTATATGTTTAATTAATGTTTTATTACATTATATATATATTAATTATTAATTTTAAACATTATAAAATATATTTAATTATGTTTATTTTATTTATAAGTATTATTTGGTTTATTTTAAAAAAACATTTTAACTAAAAAATACTTTATATTTTTAATAACGATATTTTTGACATTCTGGTGCCGATCACGATCCGGTAAAAAAATTCCCCGTACGACTCGTATCCGGTCTTTTTACCGTACGAATCGCACAAGTGCCGTACAAACTGACAATTACGATTCGCATGGGAAAAAGTCCATACGAATCGCATTGGGAAGTATTCCCCACACGTCCTCGGGTCGGATAATGTGTCCGACACGTCCACGGACGATTTACCGTACAAATGTGAAAAGCGAAGTCCGACCGAGGAATTACGATCCATCCCGTGCGTCCGATGTTACAACCGTATGGAAAAAACACCGTCCGCACCGAACTCCCATAGCAACCATGGAGACATGTGCCCGCATAGGCGCCGACCCCCCCAGCCCCCGTACGTACGCGCCGACCCCCCAGCCCCCGTACGTTTGAGTCATACCCCCCGTGTATGTACACCCGTGTACAAGTCGTACCCCCCCGTGTATGTACACCCGTGTATGTGTCGAACCCCCCGGGGGGGTTCGACACGTACACGGGTGTACATACACGGGGGGTTCGACACATACACGGGTGTACATACACGGGGGGGTACGACACGTACACGGGTGTACATACACGGGGGGGTACGACTCGTACACGGGTGTACATACACGGGTGGGGGTACGACTCGAACGTACACGGGTGTACATACACGGGGGGTACGACTCGTACACGGGTGTACATACACGGGGGGTACGACTCGTACACGGGTGTACATACACGGGGGGTACGACTCGAACGTACGAGGGCTGGGGGGGTCGGCGCGTACGTACGGGGGCTGGGGGGGGTACGGCGCGTACCGGGCCACCTACTCTGGTCGTTTCGCGAAGTACTTCGCTTTTCCGGCACTTTTTGGTGCCGTGAAAATATTGCCGTCCGGACTGCTGTCGGTTCGAATCGTGGTTCCTGGGTCGTGAAACGCTGCCTGACAGCGTCCCGACGTCACGTCGCAGCATTCCCGGAGCACATTCATATGTATATTTTCGTCGGTCGGTGTTTTTTACGATTCGTACGGAAATGGTGTTTCCGTGCGAATCGTAATTCCATGTTTGTGAAGTTTTACGACCGGGTACGAGTCGGACGGAGAAAACGCTCCGACCGACGGTTCGTACCCGGTTTTTGCCGGATCGTAATCGGCACCTCTATATTTTATTTTCGATATTTTTGTACTTACCATGTTGTAGATAGGATCTCGATATTCTTGTCATCGATATTTTTGTGTCGATATTTTTGTAGGTCGATTTTCTGTCTGTCGATATTTTGTCAGACATTCCTTCCAACATAGCAGCAATGACCCTGATGATTGGGAGTAGTCACACACACATACAAGTGAGCCGCTCGCGGACAGATACCACATAGGGAAAACAACACGATATTGGTAACATAAGTGCCAATGGGAATCCAGATTGTGTCCCACGTGCGTTTTACAACATCCCCGGAACTTACAACTGAACAGCCAGGGATGACACCCTACTGACCAGTAGTTTGTCATGCACCTACATCCCAGAAACCCCAGGGCAAAGATGTTTGATGAACACAGGACAACTCAGCAAGTGCACCAAACAGGTACATCTGTAAGGAACACAGGCTGTGTCCAAAAAAGGGAAGGAAACACACACAGACATGCTCGCACAACACACACCATGTGCCCAGGCATTGTCACGGAATGACACAATGCCATGAGGGGACTCAACTCCTGGGGAAGGTCAGCTGTGCCAAACGTTGTCTGTGCAGGGTTCTGTCATGCCAGCACAACACTTGCCCAGTGGGCCAACAATTACAACACAATGAAAGCTCTGGTCACAGCAGCCTGTGTACGGGAGTCTCCCTTCAGGCATCTGCACAAAGGCAATACTCATGTAGAGCAAGTTGGACTGATGACACAGATGACTTGTGTACCATGGATGCACAAACCTGCCTGTCCAGTGGAGATAGTCCTAGTCAGGGAATCTTACTATGAGTCCAAATGTAAGCACAACATATGTGCAACAGTATATGCCAAAGATGTGAAGTAGCAAACTCAAAGAGAAAATCCTGATCACAAAATTTTGCCATAATTACACCCTGAAATTTCAGCTAAGGATGTCATGGATACATAGCAGAAAAGTACACATATCCCATGGACCACATGGAGTACATCTCATCAACAAATCATTCTGTTATACCTTTAAAACACCTGTACAACAGCAAGTCCATGACACTCATCATCATCATGTACATTTGATGCAACACCACTGGATAACAACAATTGGCTTTATTCAGCACATAACTCATTGAAACTGTTAAGTTCACAATGTCAAAAGGCCAATGGCCAGTCCATTTCAGGAGTCCTACCAGGGAGACATGTGAACAAGTTGTCATCCATTGCTTGCCTGCACCGCTACGGGCAGGGGATATCTCCCCTTGGAGGGGCATACACAGGAGCAGGCCAGGCACTGCAGGGAGAGGATCAGGGGACAGCAGAATGGGGCAGGGGAGGGGTGGTGGGTGCAGGAGTGTCACTGGTAACTGCAGTGGAGGTGTCTGACACAGTGGGCGCCGTCACCACGGCAGGGCCCAAGTCAGATGTGGTGGGTGCTGTCACCACTGCAGGGCTCAAGTCAGACGGGGTTGTTGCCGGCACAACTGCAGTGGGCAGATCAGATGGTTGGGACGGGGTCTCCACTGCAGTGCCAAACTCCAAAGGAGTGTCATGGGGTTCAGGTGACGTGAGCAGGACAGAGGGTGGGGACACGGTCTCCACACTAGTGGCAGAAACAGGCTGAGCATGTGAGGTGGGGGTGGAAGTGAATGTGGTGGGGGGAGGGCCTAAGCATTTTGGGGATGCGGTATCAGTGTGTAGGGGAACCAGGGGCAGGGTGTTTTGGGGGGACCTGTGGAGTGGTGGCCTTGGGGCTGCAGGACGGAGACTGTGTCTTGGAGCTGCGGGATTGTGGTGGGGTCTTACTCTTCCTGCTCGGGGGGACTTGCGGATGGGGGCCTCAGTGTCCGTGCACCTGGGGGAGGGTGTCCGTGTGGCAGGGGAACTCCCCCCTGTGCGTGGTGACTTCCTCTTCCCCTTGTGTGTATGCTATAGGGACTGTATCACCTTAATTGAACGTGATATATGTGTATCCAGTAGGACCAGTGACTACGCAGATCACCAGTTTACTTGTGTTAACACGCATGTGTAAATGTTTGGAAGCTATCATGTCAGTTTGTACAGAACGTAGGATATCAGTATGTTCCTGTGTCCAATGATGCACTGAAAAATCAGGTCGAATTAAGTCATAGAAATGTTTCACTCTTTCTGAGTAATCCAAAATGTATGTCCTGCCAAAATTTAAAAATCCTAAAATGCATTGTAGTCTTTTCAGAATTGTTGGAGGTTGGAACCGTGCACATTTTTTAAACAAATTGTGCTGCTAGGCTTTTGCCTTCACTTGACAATCTGTACCCTAAAAATAGGACACTGAGGTGGCCGATTTTTGTTTTTTTTTAAATTAAAATTGTATCCTCTGTGGGCGAACCCAAGAATTATGTGGTTCACCCAAGACAAGTGTTCCATTAATTCATTGTGCGTCAGAATGATGTAGTTCTTCACATAAACTATATTTGGAGTATGAAAAAATACAACCATAAAAGTACACAGCTAAAATCAAACATATACATGTGGCATACTAAGAATAAAATCCATATTGCATATAAAATATTAGCAAAAAGACTTGATTGAAACACAGCTAAAAGTAGTATATACAAATAGACTAATCGGTGGATACTACAGGTCAGTAATAAAAGCATATCAAGGTCCAACCAATCGTACACCTTTTGGTATATCATCATTAACTTTTATGGAATGCTTTCCTAGTTTTAATATCATTCATTATAAATAGCGCAACATTATAACACACATGCGGGCTGCCTAATGACACAAAAACATTCTGGTGCCGATTACGATCCGGCAAAAACCGGGTACGAACCGTCGGTCGGAGCGTTTTCTCCGTCCGACTCGTACCCGGTCGTAAAACTTCACAAACATGGAATTACGATTCGCACGAAACCACCATTTCCGTACGAATCGTAAAAAACACCGACCGACGAAAATATACATACGAATGTGCTCCGGGAATGCTGCGACGTGACGTCGGTACGCTGTCAGGCAGCGTTGCATGACCCAGGAACCACGATTCGAACCGACAGCAGTCCGGACGGCAATATTTTCACGGCACCAAAAAAGTGCCGGAAAAGCGAAGCACGTCGCGAAACGACCAGAGTAGGTGGCCCGGTACGCGCCGTACCCCCCCCAGCCCCCGTATGTACGCGCCGACCCCCCCCCCAGCCCCCGTACGTACGCGCCGACCCCCCCAGCCCCCGTACGTTCGAGTCGTACCCCCCCCAGCCCCCATAAGTTCGAGTCGTACCCCCCCGTGTATGTACACCCTTGTACGTGTCGAACCCCCCGTGTATGTACACCCGTGTACGTGTCGAACCCCCCGTGTATGTACACCCTTGTACGTGTCGAACCCCCCCGTGTATGTACACCCGTAGCGCTGGGGGTACGCACCGTACATACACGGGTGGGGGTACGACTCGAACGTACACGGGTGTACATACATGGGGGGGTTCGACACGTACACGGGTGTACATACACGGGGGGTTCGACACATACACGGGTGTACATACGCGGGGGGTTCGACACGTACAAGGGTGTACATACACAGGGGGGTACGACTCGAACGTACGGGGGCTGGGGGGGTACGACTCGAACGTACGGGGGCTGGGGGGGTACGACTCGAACGTACGGGGGCTGGGGGGGGTCGGCGCGTATGCGGGCACATGTCTCCATGGTTGCTATGGGAGTTCGGTGCGGACGGTGTTTTTTCCATACGGTTGTAACATTGGACGCACGGGATGGATCGTAAATCCTCGGTCGGACTTCACTTTTCACATTTGTACGGTAAATCGTCCGTGGACGTGTCGGACACATTTTCCGACCCGAGGACGTGTGGGGAATACTTCCCAGTGTGATTCGTATGGACTTTTTACCATGCGAATCGTAATTGGCAGTTTTACGGCACTTGTGCGATTCGTACGTTAAAAAGACCGGATACGAGTCGTACGGGGAATTTTTTTACCGGATCGTGATCGGCACCCCTGTGTGTTTTTATGCATTCTGAAATTCTGGGCGATAAACATAGGTTTCAGAAAGCGAGTCCTCAAATTCTAATTTAATTTATAGAATAATAAAAAGTGCAAAGTGCTCTGTTTACCAGGGCACAAAGTTGCATCAGAAGGGCATGACCTCATATGTGGAAAAGCGACTAGGTGATGCACAATATCGCATCTCAGCCTAGTCAGCACAAAACAATGTTGTGTGAAATTTACATATGTCAAATAATGGGTTGGCCCCACTTCCTTGTCCAGGGTCTTATAAAATATCACGAGTGATTTTTTCCCCCTCGACCAGGTCACGTTTGGCAAGCCTACATTGGAAAAAAAATAGTTTTGTCCTGTTCTTGCTAAGTGATGTGAACTGGGTGATATCAGACCAAACGGACAAGTTACACAATTCGCCCAAAAGTTAATGTGTCCTCATGTAATGCAACTGGTGCTATGTAAAGCACTCTGATACCCGATTTAGGTCAAGTTCGCGCTATATAAAACTCCAAGAAAAAAAAATGTAGAATAGCCACGGTATTTTTAAAGCCTTATCCATAGTTAGGCAGTTTAGGATAATATTTACAGTAAAGCTAACCTCATCCTTGACCCACAGTGATATTCATAATGACAAGGGTTTAGCCAAAAGGATGTCCCCTATGAATTGTATGTTAACCTCATTGGGAACTATGGTGTTTGCAGCACAGGGTGGCAAATATAGGAGCCTTGTGAGTAATTTATATTCCTCAATTTTCAGGTCATGGGCATTGGCGTAGCCCCACAAACCAGCTCCATAAGTTCCCGCTGTCACGGCATTAGCTTTTTATATGGCCACCATTTCCTTAATAGGACGGCTACCTAGTTTTAACGCAAACCTGAAAATTCCCTGGGAGGCCTTGCCCATTTTAGCTCTGGTATTTAATACATGCTGAGACTATGAGCCATTGCTTGAAAACAAAATCCCCCGATAACTAAAGGATTTCACTGAAGCAATTGGGGTACTATCAATAAAAAAGTTTTTCATGGTTTGCGTATATGGCCACAGACCATAGTGAAAGTTTTGGTTTTGTTAATAACCATTTTCCTTGAGGTCATAAATTCGCCAAATGCGTCATCAGTTTCTGCAGACCAAGGTGCCGATCACGATCCGGTAAAATTTTTCCCCGTACGACTCGTATCCGGTCTTTTTACCGTACGAATCGTACAAGTGCCGTACAAACTGCCAATTACGATTTGCATGGGAAAAAGACCATACGAATCGCATTGGGAAGTATTCCCCACACGTCCTCGGGTCGGAAAATGTGTCCGACACGTCCTCGGACGATTTACCGTACAAATGTGAAAAGTGAAGTCCGACCGAGGAATCACGATCCATCCCGTGCGTCCGATGTTACAACCGTATGGAAAAAACACCGTCCGCACCGAACTCCCATAGCAACCATGGAGACATGTGCCCGCATATGCGCCCAACACTCCCCCAGCCCCCTAACGTTCGAGAAGTACCCCCCGTGTATGTACACCCCCACCCGTGTATGTACACCCGTGTACGTGTCGTACCCCCCGTGTATGTACACCCGTGTACGTGTCGTACCCCCCGTGTATGTACCCCCGTGTACGTGTCCTACCCCCGTGTATGTACACCCGTGTACGTGTCGTACCCCCGTGTATGTACACCCGTGTACGTGTCGTACCCCCCGTGTATGTACACCCCTGTACGTGTCGTACCCCCGTGTATGTACACCCCTGTACGTGTCGTACCCCCGTGTATGTACACCCCTGTACGTGTCGTACCCCCGTGTATGTACACCCCTGTATGTGTCGTACCCCCACCCGTGTATGTACACCCCTGTACGTGTCGTACCCCCACCCGTGTATGTGCACCCGTGTATATTAGAGTCGTACCCCCCGTGTATGTACACCCGTGTACGTGTCCTACCCCCGTGTATGTACACCCATGTACGTGTCATACCCCCGTGTATGTACACCCGTGTACGTGTCGTACCCCCCGTGTATGTACACCCATGTATGTGTCGTAACCCCCGTGTATGTACACCCCTGTACGTGTCGTACCCCCCGTGTATGTACACCCATGTACGTGTCGTACCCCCACCCGTGTATGTGCACCCGTGTACATTAGAGTCGTACCCCCACCCGTGTACGTACACCCCTGTACGTGTCGTACCCCTCCGTGTATATACACCCCTGTACGTGTCGTACCCCCGTGTATGTACACCCCTGTACGTGTCGTACCCCCCGTGTATGTACACCCCTGTACGTGTCGTACCCCCACCTGTGTATGTGCACCCGTGTACATTAGAGTCGTACCCCCACCCGTGTATGTACACCCGTGTACGTCAGAGTCATACCCCCACCGCAACCTCCTAAGTACGGAGCGCACCCCAGGCCCCAACATCACAACCGCATGTACGAGTCGTACCAAGCCACACACAAGGACAGCACTGTACAACAAAATGGCCCATGTACACCCCGTACACACGCTAAAAACGCACGTACACAACCAGGACAAAACAAAACAACACAAGAATACACCATTCGAATGGCACAAAGGCACTAAACATGTCCAACAACCACTAAAACAACACATTCACTGACCTGCAACTGCCAAAAACAAACAGAGGGCCCAAACACCACCACTCCTTATAACACACCCACCCAAACTTCAAACACAGCCACACCCACCAATGGACCAATAGGGCCCACACACACAAACCATGAGCCTTTGCAACAGACTCACTGCTGCCAGACCCCACAGACAACCTACAGCACCAAACTAGAAGCTTTACCACACCCTACACTTGCACACCTTCACACAACCACCTTCACAAACACCCCCTCATCACATTCACACACACACCTGCACAACCACACCCACACACCCACAACCATCCACACCCCCCCCACCATCCACACCCACACCCCTCACCATGCCCACTAACAAGAATCCAAAGTTCAGTAAGCGAGAGTTGGAGGTCCTTGTCGATGAAATCCTCAGAGTCGAGCCACACCTCTTTGGAACATTGGTCAGACAGACCAGCATTTCAGAAAAAACAGCCATGTAGCAGACCATCGTCGATGCTGTGAATGCTGTTGCGGACACCAGAAGGAACAAGCAGGAATGCCAAGCCAGGTGGTACGATCTGCGGAGGAGGGTCCGAGCCAAGATGACGGATGAACACAACCAGGCCAACGTCACTGGAGGAGGGCCATCCCGCAGACCCGTACACTACCATCCCTGGGAGGAGAGGGTGATGGCCATACTGCCGGTGGAGGCAGTCGAAGGATTAGGAGGACTCCGAGACCCGGGTGAGTACACAAACAACGCACCTCACATGGGGGGAACGTCATCCACAACCAAACTCACAAACAGGCACGCAACCACCCCAAGCTATCGCATGACTCAACCACACTCCATGAACACGCACATGCCACTGGCGCCACCATGTCCCATGCACCCAGCTGGACAATGTCAAGTCACAGGCCACAGAAGACACCAACACATGACACGGTAACCCGGATGGCGGGAGGGTGGGCCCAAAAAATCACATAGTGCAACTCAGAAGCAGACAACAATGCCCTCTGCCCATATGGCCTAGGTCACAGCCAGACAAACTGTGTCCCCACACAGGAAAGACTCGCCAGCAAATGGCGGACGCCTTGCATTAACACATGGGGGTGAAGGCACTGTTTAGCACATGACAGCAGCTAATGAACAGCCAACACTGTGAAAGAGTGGCACACACCACCACAGCAGCAGCGCAGAGACACACACTACACCCAATGGGTGCCTGGAGATCAGAAACAAACTCACATCAACAAGCCAAGGGCCATTCAAAGATCTGCTAACAGTGTGTGCCCAGGAAGCTGGGCTGAGTTGACAGAGGGTGACACACAGAGGGAGGGAGAGGGGGACAGAGAGGGAGGGAGAGGGGGACAGAGAGGGAGGGAGACACAGGGAGACGGACAGAGGGAGGAGGCTGACACACAGAGGGAGGGAGAGGGGGACAGAGAGGGAGGGAGAGGGGGACAGAGAGGGAGGGAGACACAGGAAGACAGACAGAGGGAGGAGGCTGACACACAGAGGGAGGGGGAGGGGGACAGAGAGGGAGGGAGACACAGGAAGACGGACAGAGGGAGGAGGCTGACACACAGAGGGAGGGAGAGGGGGACAGAGAGGGAGGGAGAGGGGGACAGAGAGGGAGGGAGACACAGGAAGACGGACAGAGGGAGGAGGCTGACACACAGAGGGAGGGAGAGGGGGACAGAGATGGAGGGAGACACAGGGAGAGCAAATCAGCCATGTGGTGTGTGGGAATGTCTGCTCGTCATCAGGTGGACTGCGTGCATGTAGACAAGGGTGGCCAGTGCCAGCACCCCCCCTCTCCTCCATGGCAAACACAGGGCCATGTCACAACCTGTGCACGAGCACAACAACAGCTACCTGCATCATATAAGTGTGTGGAACAACTTCATGTGCCCACGTACAGTGCAACACGGAAGGAGCCAATTCTGCATCCTTAGTCTCCCTTTTGGGTATGATTACTATCTCTCCACGGCCCCGTAGCTAATTGAAACAAGCATCTAATTGAAACAAGCATCCCATTCCTCATGATTATTCATCACCTCCCCATCCCACTCCAAGATGGCGGCTTCCATCTCAGCCGGTCCCATTGACCCAGGTCTGAGCAGTTCCAGCCTGTCTTTCCAATAAAGTTCGAGTTTTCCTCAATATATGATCTTTACCACAATATCGCTCCATATCTCACCGTCTCTCGCCCTCATAACTTGTTTTGAGTTGCGAGTGATTACCTACCCACGCTGGAGCAATGAGACCTCTCTGAAAATATATTTGAATACTTAATAGCATCAAAACCAACAGTCTCATCCTTTTCCAAGATGGCGGCTCCACTCGCATACCGGAATCGGAGCTTGCCCTCTTCTATCTCTAGCCTTGTGACACGCCCGCCAGCACATAAAAACATTGCAGCAACGAGGACACGCCAGAATGCGGTCCGAGAGGTTTGGCTTCCAGTAGGTGTCAGAAGTATGCGGGGTTCAACGTACAAGTAAGTGCTACCATTCTCAAACTCCCGGACGGAGTGAGGAGACCCTTCTCCTTCTCCCTCACACCATGCTGGGCGATCCGTCATTACGGAACACGCCTCTTTCCCTAACGATCTCGATTCCTATCCTCCATTAGATGTACGAGATCTCCGCATCCCCTCCAGTGACCATGAGGCACAGTGTTGCTTTTTCTTAAGTATGTTACATGTTTTATGTTGTATGTTATTGTGTGTATGTAGTCAGACCTAATAATTTATTAATTTCAGCACACTTTTTCCATCACCACGCCGGCATGGAGTGAATAATTGCATCTCTTCTGTCTTTCACTTAGCGGCACGTCAGACATGGAAGTGTGCATACACCTGGGTGTAGTGTGCTCACAACTTTAGTGACAATTACGTATTACACTATGCATATATAATTTTTTTTTCTCCTCCCAATTAACTGTGATTTTGTACTTTACAGACCATTGTGCTAACGTACATTACGTATGTATATTTTTTTAAAAAACGCATGCCTTACTATTGTGGCATCACACTTATTGCACCTTATTAAGGTTGACTAGGAGTGGCAAGTTTCTCAACACTGGGCTGGTCCCAGTGTAGTCCTGACGAAGAGCTGGGGAGCTCGAAACTAGTTGACCTCAAGATATGCTAGGCACACCTTTCCATTATAGTTAGGGTCCCTTGTCATATTACCCCGTTTTTAATTTTTTCAGCTTAGAGCACCAATAAAGTTTATTTTGTAGCCCACTAGCTGATAATTTAAATTTTCCCACTCCACCACCACTTCACTTGCACTACACATAGTCCACAAAATTTCTAGTGCTCCTACGTAACACCGCAAGTCGTAGCACGCCTCAGTCCGTAGAGGACTGGGAGGACCCCTATGATGAAGCATGTCACCGTGGGGAAACCCTGGTGAGTGAGGGGATTATAGAAAGAGATAATACTTCCCTTTCTTTCTGATAACGGTGTCCTTAAGGATCAAATTGTTTCCTACACCTTTTGTCTCTCCCGGTTAGGTTCCTGTCTACTTGACTCGTTCAGGTAGTTTTTTGATAGGTATATTAGTGGAGGGTGAACCTAACTTTAACCTCTACTTTCCCCTTATTTCTGGATAAATGTCAACAAGTCTGACCATCTATTCAGGTGTACCCAGCTGCATGTCATGTGTACCATGGTGATGCAACATGGCTGCAGAGGAACCAAATATCGACAGGGGCAGTGTGCATACATCGTGAACAACTGCCACACCCAATACACCCCTGATGCATCCCTTACCCTAAGGAGACTTCCAAACGTGTCCGTGCCTGTAACGCTGAGTCAGCACACGATGACGTGTCCATGAGGAATAGCAGTGCCACAACAATGCAAGCAGCAGACGGCATGCGCAAGTACCTGCGGAAGAGAGACACACAAGAAGTCAGCCACAAAAAGCACAGCCACTTGCATGTGCATTTACTCGACACATGCATGGATGACAACATGCTAGGTCACAATTATGACTGGGGAAATACAACCATCACTGGCACCATCACTCCAGTGACACACCCACACACACCTCTGACTCACGTGCCATACATGCAGGTGGAGACACACATCACAACACATGCCACACGGGGACCAATGCGTGCACACTCAGACACTGGTACTCACCACTAAGCAAAGAAGTCGCGTATGAGCCGAGTCCGGATGTCCTCTTGCGGCTCCACATCCTCCACATCACTAGCCCCATTGCCAAGCCCTTTGTCCTCCACGGGTGGATGGTCCTCTTCATCTTGATCCAGGATGAGTGGCACAGCTTTCTCAACTGCCATGTTGTGCAGCATGCAGCAGACCATGAAGATTTTGCAGACCTTCGCCGGGGCATATGGGAGTGCGCCGCCGGTCTTGTGTAGGCACCTGAATCAGCTCTTCAGCAAGCCAAACGTCCTCTCTATCACTCGCCTTGTCCGGCCATGGGCGGTGTTGTAGCGGAGCTGGGCCGGCGTGATGGGGTTGCGGAGAGGTGTGATCAGCCATGGCATGTTGGGATAGCCAGCGTCCCCTACATGGGAAGCACATGGACATCGTTAGAACAGGAGAAGCGGTCGTGCTGGAAGTCTACGCAAAATACAGGACAGACAGACTGTACCCACCAACAACACATGCTCGTTCGTTGCGCAGCTGCGTCATCATTTCAGGAACCCTGCTACGCCTCATGATGTAGGCATTGTGTGCTGATCCTGGAAAACGAGCACAGACATGTGAAATCACCATGTTGGACAGACACACCACAAGGGCATTGATGGAGTGGTAGTGCTTGCGATTCCGGTACGCTACCTCCTGTGCCTGTGGTGGTACCAAAGCAACATGTGTCCCATCTATGGACCCAATGACATGGGGCATCCCTCCCAGGGCATAGAATCCGTGCTTGACCCCAGTCAACATTTCTGGGGTAGGAAAATGTATGAAGTCATCCAGGTGAATCAACATGGCCTCTGAGAAATCATGCAGCACACGGCAGAACATGCTCTGGGACATGCCACCAACATGAGCTATGGTATTTTGAAAGGTACCCGTGGCTAGAAAATGTAGGGCTGCCATTACCTTTAGCTTGGGTGTCAGTGCCGTAGAATACCTGTGCAGCGGTTGCAGGTGTGGTGACAGTCTCGCCGCCAAATCCAGAATCAACCGTTGGGGGAAGCGGTAGCACTGGATACAATCATTCTCCCGCATGGCAGCCAAGTCCGGAATTGGTCGGGGAAGAGGCGGCGCTCTGCAGTAATTTGGAAGTGACAAGGGAGAGTGAGTGCACCACAACAACAATTAATTCGTACTGAGCACATGTTAATCTGTCTATACACATATGCTACATACGGAGTCAGGTATGTGCCACATGCCCTGGACACGTATGGCTGGCAGTTGACACTCCTACCAAGACCCAGCTACACACGGAGATTGAGAACCTCCACATGCCATGGCATGGGATTAGCTGTGTCCCAGTGCAAGTGAACAGCCAGACGCAAGACAGGAGTGACATACACCCACACATCAGCAGAAGTAGGATGTCGATTGCAGAGACTGGTAGCGGAACACTAGAGCCACAGGTCACATGACATTACACTAGGACAGCCCACACACCTTGCCATGAAGGTGCACATGTCATGACTCACCACTCATTCATAGAGAGGATGCAGACATGTCCTTGTTACGCTACTCCGTGTCCCATGCATACATACGCACCTCACATCCGATACCACATGTGGCATGGTGTGCGGAACAGTGTGCAATGTCAATCTACACACAGACACATGTTGGTTGCTGCAACAGCTGCAGCTTTTGAGGGTGCTCCAACATCAACCTAATGGGAAACCCCCACACATACATGACATAGTCACATCGTGCACCGTGGGTAGTGACAAGTCAGGTGTGGTAACCCCTGTACCGGGCATCAGGGGACACTTCCGTGTGTTGGTGTCCCTGCCATGCCAGTGTTGCTCATCCCAAGTGTGCAGTACGACATGCACACATGTCAAAGGAGTCAAGGGCGTGCCTGGCACACATTGCACCGTCACACATTACATCTGTACACATCTCATCATACATCTGGTGCCTTCTCGACTCAGGAGTAATGTGCCACATCACAGCCTGTCACACCTGTGCCCCACACATGTAGTACTGCCCAGACAATGCCTTGATGTCCATCCATGGACAAGTATGTCCGCCCTATTCCTTCCTGTGTGCTGCCTGTCACCACTGTGATGTGTGAAAACCGCCGTACTGCTGCTAAGAGGGCCTGTGTACGTTCCCAAATCACTATGGGAGTGCTGCCGTATGTGTACCCATAGTGATGGTGAGCGTACAGGCATGTGTACGGTCAGTAAGTACGCATACGCGAGAACACCCATAGTGGTATGGACCATACACACGCCTGTACGTTCACTATCACCATGGGTGTCCGCGCGTATGCGTACTCGTACTGGTACGGCCCGTACACACGCCTGTACGTTCACTATCACTATGGGTGTCCTCGCGTATGCGTACTCGTAGTGATAGTGAACGTACAGGCGTGTGTACGGTCCGTACCACTATGGGTGTTCTCGCGTATGCGTACTCGTAGTGATAGTGAACGTACAGGCGTGTGTACGGGCCGTACCAGTATGAGTACGCATACGCGAGGACACCCATGGTGATAGTGAACGTACAGGCGTGTGTACGGGCCGTACCAGTACGAGTACGCATACGCGAGGACACCCATGGTGATAGTGAACGTACAGGCGTGTGTACGGGCCGTACCTGTACGAGTACGCATACGCGAGGACACCCATGGTAATAATGAACGTACAGGCGTGTGTATGGTCCGTACCACTATGGGTGTTCTCGCGTAAGCGTACTCGTACTGGTACGGCCCGTACACACGCCTGTACGTTCACTATCACTACGAGTACGCATACGCGAGAACACCCATAGTGGTACGGACCGTACACACGCCTGTACGTTCACTATCACTATGGCTGTCCTCGCGTATGCGTACCCATGGTGATAGTGAACGTATGCACGCGTGTACGGGCCGTTGCTATGCATTTGGGGTGCCCTAGGGGCCCGGAATGCACCGTACCTGTGGGTGAAGCTCAATTTTACATAGGGGACACATGAGGGACAAGTATTAAGGCCTACATGCATGCTGGTTGTCATGGAGACCAAGTTTTAAGTTTGATTTTGTTCTGGAAGGTGCACAGCAGAAGTCAGTTGGAATGAATCTACTTTGTTGCAATGTGTTTGTGGGGTTGACATCATGCTGAAGAAAAAAACACAATAAGAACCCACTGACTGTGCTAGGTTTGAAGGGATTGGAGGAAACATAGGATGCAAATGTGAGTGACCAATCACTCTGTACTCCTGTGCATGAAACAGGCCAGCAAGGCAGATATAAGGCAGCCAGGTCCCATGAGGGAGCACTTGCCTGCACATATTTCGATTCTACCACACTGCTGCTGCTCCTGATTCCCTGGAACCATGTCAAGGTCTGTGGAGAGGTCACAGCCATTCACCCTGGAGGAGAACCTGGCATTGCTGGATGTGATCCTCCCACAGTACCCCCTGCTGTATGGGCGACCAGGGTATCAGGTGAGTGCAGAGCTACTAGCACAGACTGTGTCCCTTTTTTGTGTGACTGTGACTTCTGCCATTGTGTCCAGGTGTGACACACATGCTATGTACTGTAGGGGGGGTCCCAGGGGGGGGGGGGAATGCCTGATGTCTCCCAGCAGTGCCCAGAGACAGGAGGGGTGTGTGCAGAGGCCTCCCAGCAGTGCCCAGAGACAGGAGGGGTGTGTGCAGAGTCCTCCCAGCAGTGCCCAGAGACAGGAGGGGTGTGTGCCTATCACTCCCAGCAGTGCCCAGAGACAGGAGGGGTGTGTGCCTATCACTCCCAGCAGTGCCCAGAGACAGGAGGGGTGTGTGCCTATCACTCCCAGCAGTGCCCAGAGACAGGAGGGGTGTGTGCCTATCACTCCCAGCAGTGCCCAGAGACAGGAGGGTTGGGTGCCTATCACTCCCAGCAGTGCCCAGAGACAGGAGGGGTGGGTGCAGAGTCCTCCCAGCAGTGCCCAGAGACAGGAGGGGTGGGTGCCTATCACTCCCAGCAGTGCCCAGAGACAGGAGGGGTGGGTGCCTATCACTCCCAGCAGTGCCCAGAGACAGGAGGGGTGGGTGCAGAGTCCTCCCAGCAGTGCCCAGAGACAGGAGGGGTGGGTGCCTATCACTCACAGCAGTGCCCAGAGACAGGAGGGGTGTGTGCAGAGGCCTCCCAGCAGTGCCCAGAGACAGGAGGGGTGTGTGCAGAGTCCTCCCAGCAGTGCCCAGAGACAGGAGGGGTGTGTGCCTATCACTCCCAGCAGTGCCCAGAGACAGGAGGGGTGGGTGCAGAGTCCTCCCAGCAGTGCCCAGAGACAGGAGGGGTGGGTGCCTATCACTCCCAGCAGTGCCCAGAGACAGGAGGGGTGTGTGCCTATCACTCCCAGCAGTGCACAGAGACAGGAGGGGTGGATGCCTATCACTCCCAGCAGTGCCCAGAGACAGGAGGGGTGGGTGCCTATCACTCCCAGCAGTGCCCAGAGACAGGAGGGGTGGGTGCAGAGTCCTCCCAGCAGTGCCCAGAGACAGGAGGGGTGGGTGCCTATCACTCCCAGCAGTGCCCAGAGACAGGAGGGGTGGGTGCCTATCACTCCCAGCAGTGCCCAGAAACAGGAGGGGTGGGTGTGATGCACAGTGTAAGCCTTGATGATTGATTGTGTCTTTGCCCTCATTCCACCTGTGTACTTTCACTGGCACGTACTGCTTTTGCCCTTCCCCAGAGGAGTATGTCCCTATGGCAAAGGTGCAATGCGTTGGCTGCATTACATGCCTTGTTGTAACCAGCTAATTTGTTCTCATATGTGTCTCTGTGACATGTTGCAGGTGTATTGATGTAGTGTCACTTGTTCATCCTCACAGGTAGGCGCCTCTGCCAAGGAGCAGATCTGGCTGACCGCCGTCAGTGCCGTGAGGAGTGCGGATGGTCGGAAGCGGCGCCTGTCCCAGGTGAGGAAACGCTGGCAGGATATCCGGTGCTGGACGCGGAGGATCGCACGGCTCCTGCTGGGGGACTCACCTGAGAGCCATAAGAACCGCGGGCGCCGCCGTCTCTCCCACCTCCACAAGCGTGTGCTGGCGGTGGTCTTTCCAGACTTGGACAGGCGCTTACAGGAGATGCAGCAGCAGAAGGGGGTAGGTACATGTGTGTTTGTTGTGTTTCACCAGCATTTGTAAGTGCACTGTTCCATGGATGCACTGCCAGGGTTTAATGGTGCTGTGCAGATCCTGTTACCCACAGTATTGCAGTGCTCTCCTGCCTCCCTTCCCCTCCTTGCAATGTGTTCCCTGGTCTGTGTGGAGTCACTCCGTCACAAGGTTATGTAGCCTGGCACCTTCTCCACGTGTACAATGCCTGCAGCATCATGTGTGGGGGTGGTGTGTAACAGGTTTTGGGACCTTGCCTGTGCCCTGTCCAGTTCTGGTCTTGTGGGTTCCATGTCAGTTGGCACTAATGCTGAGTCCAGACATGGGAGTTAGTCTCTCAAGTGTGAGGCCTTACAGCACGCATGTCCTATGTGGTGGCCTGTGACATGATGTGCATGAGTGTGCGGTACGCATAGTGCGGGGATGGTAGCGTGTGTTGCAGTCATTCCCATTCAGGAGCATGGAGTTGTGTGGCCACTACTGTCCCCAGGGGCATATTTTCCTAGGTATGATGTGTGTAATCCGAATATGTTGACAATCTCTGTGTCTCAGCATAGGTTGTGCTCTGTGCCATTGTCCCCTGGCCAAATGTATTTTGACGTGAAATGTAGTACAAGTGTCCACTGTACAGACTGACCTGATTTTCCTTGTTCATACTCACGGTGGACATTGCCTGTGTGTCTTGTTACAATCATCTGATGATGCCCCTTTGTACATGAATATTTGGACAGCCGCACCTTGGGTATTTTGTGTGCAACCTTGAATTGTTGCATCCCATGTGTATTTCACCCAGACTAAGGGATGTAAGTGCTTCCTGTGTGTCCAAATAATAGTCTCATGTAGGGGGTGGGTGGTGCGGGCATGGCCTTCATGTCACAACCTGATATCTCCTTCCTAGGACTGGCCAGTGTGTGATGTTTGTCTGGACATGCACTCAAGGTGCAGTGGGCCAGTCATGGTGGGCATGTTTTCAGTATAACCTATGCTGCATGTGCCTCTTGTTCCTGGATATGGTGCCTGCTCATCCCTATTTCCTGCCACGCTGTGTGGTGCAGATGCAGTGCTGGATTGTCCCCAGGGCCTTGCTCCTCAGTCAAAATTCCATTCCATCTCATTTGCTATTGTGTCATGCTCTCCATAGTTTTTCGGTGGCATGGTGGGTCAAACAACTGTGTCTTGCATGCCCTACATATGTACCTTGTTTTGTAGATGTAACTCTTCTTTTGTTTCAGGCTATGCACTGTGACCTATGTAGATTGGACTCATGTGACATATGTATACAGGTGTATGATTAATTTCTGTCTCTTCACCCTGCCCACAGCATCGTCGGGGGACACGGAGGGAGACATGGGCACAGACGGAGCAGAGGGACCGAGCACCAGTGCCAGCGGTGACATCGGGGCTGGCACATCAAGTGGGACTGAGGTGGAGGAGAGTGAAGCCAGGGATCTGTCGACTGGCACAACAGAGTATGAAGCTGACGGGTCCGAGGATGATCTCTCCGAGTGGGCGGCGGCTGCACCAGCAGCTGACAGCGGCACTACATCTCGCCCCGCCCCCTCCATTGCCATCAGCCGCCTCCCAGTTGCTCGTGTCCCTTCCCAACGTGCCCGGTCACCACATGTCTCCTTCCTGCCAGGCACCGCACCCCCTGCCCCCGTCTCCACTGCTGCCGCCAATGCCGAGTCTGTGGACATCCAGCGGCAGTTGCAGGTTGGTCAGGCTGCGATCCTTAATGTCCTCCATGGCCACAGCCAAGTGCTGCACAACATGGAGGCATACTTGGAGGGCATTCATTCATCGCAGGCTGACCAACGCAGCTTGCTGAGGTCGATAGACTCGACACTGACTGCAGCAGTGGGTCTCCTGCAGCGCTACGTCCCACCCCCTTCCCCTGCCCCATCCACACTTCCCACTCCCATGCCTGTCCCACGTACACCCAGACGTCAGCATGCGCCCACCACAACACACACAGGCACCACACCAGCAGGAAAGGTCCACCGCACACCTCCTGACACGCACACACAGGGTGAAGTAGGCACACCCACTGGGTCGGGGGGCAAACGTGTGACACGCAGCCAGAGTGGGAGTCCGCATTCCACCCAATCCACTCCCTCCAAATCCCCTCCCCTCAGCTCTCCTGGCCACATCTCCCCCAAAGACTCCTTCATGGCCGCTCTGTCCCTGAGCCCCACAGTGACGCCACCACGCAAGCGGTCAAGGAAGTCCTCGGTCAGGGTGGTTGATTCCCCTCCCCTGTCTACACCCTCCCCCAGTGGCACTGCGACCCATCCCTCTGACCCCCCCCCCCTCCTTGGGGCCTGTGGTTCCTTCGGGTGCAGGGGATTCCCTGGCGGACCTGGCTAAGGTGTGCAGCGAGCTCCTGGCCTCCACCTTTGGCCCTGCCCCACCCCCTGTGGTGGAGTCCTCCATCCCTGCACCCACGACGCCTACCCTTCACCCTCCTGTCCCTGCGGTGCCTGTTTCTTCCCCCCCACATGATGCCCTCACCCCTGTGGAAGACGACGGAATGTAACTGTGCAGGCAAGCTAGGGGACACGCATCCCACTGTGTCCCCCATCCAGCTGTGACTTCTGGACTGCCCTATGGGCTTTGTAAATATTGAACTTTCTACGAACATACAATTTTGGATCATGCTGATTAAAGCCATTTTTGTTTCCTTTGAACACTACTGCTTTTCTGATATTGCTGTTGGTGGGGCTGCTACATGATTTTGGGTGGTGATCATGTGTTGGTTGTGTGGGAAATGTAGTAGTGTACTGGTCATAGGGGGGACCCTGGGATCTGTGTGCCATCACACGGTGTTAGCTAGGTTTCTGTGTTCATGTAAGCAGTTGCTGCATGGTGAAATTGTCCAAAGGTGTATTCCTTCCTCTGTGTACCCTGATATCTTCCTGCAGGGTGTTCCCAATATTTAGCGCAGAGCTGTGTGTACATTAACTGGGTGTGTGACGGACTCTTCTACTTTGCACATTCATGCTGAGCGATGTCTCCACCTGCATCATTCGTGGCATTCTTGGTAGTCATTGTACTTGTGTATGTGGACTATTGACATGACTTCATGTGTACATGTTTTATTTTCTGCGCTATGCATGCGTATACTCCCAGCCTCGCACACATGTGGTACATGTACTGCAGGGTCTTTGTGCACCTGACTGAAATTTGTGGGCATGGTATCTGTGGCTACTCCACCCTTTGCGTTTCATGGGCACTGCTGTGAGTGTTAGGCACACACCCCTCCTGTCTCTGGGCACTGCTGGGAGGACTCTGCACACACCCCTCCTGTGTCTGGGCACTGCTGGGAGGACTCTGCACACAGCCCTCCTGACTCTGGGCACTGCTGGGAGGACTCTGCACCCACCCCTCCTGACTCTGGGCACTGCTGGGAGTGATAGGCACACACCCCTCCTGACTCTGGGCACTGCTGGGAGGACTCTGCACACACCCCTCCTGTCTCTGGGAACTGCTGGGAGTGATAGGCACCCACCCCTCTTGCCTCAGGGCACTTCCTGGAGGACTCTGCACACACCCCTCCTGTGTCTGGGCACTGCTGGGAGGACTCTGCACACACCCCTCCTGACTCTGGGCACTGCTGGGAGGCCTCTGCACACACCCCTCCTGTCTCTGGGCACTGCTGGGAGTGATAGGCACCCACCCCTCCTGCCTCTGGGCACTGCTGGGAGGACTCTGCACACACCCCTCCTGTGTCTGGGCACTGCTGGGAGGACTCTGCACACACCCCCCCTGACTCTGGGCACTGCTGGGAGTGATAGGCACACACCTCTCCTGTGTCTGGGCACTGCTGGGAGGACTCTGCACCCACCTCTCCTGTCTCTGGGCACTGCTGGGAGGACTCTGCACACCCCCCTCCTGACTCTGGGCACTGCTAGGAGGCCTCTGCACACACCCCTCCTGTCTCTGGGCACTGCTGGGAGTGATAGGCACACACCCCTCCTGCCTCTGGGCACTGCTGGGAGGACTCTGCACACACCCCTCCTGTCTCTGGGCACTGCTGGGAGGACTCTGCACACACCCTTCCTGACTCTGGGCACTGCTGGGAGTGATAGGCACACACCCCTCCTGACTCTGGGCACTGCTGGGAGGACTCTGCACACACCCCTCCTGTCTCTGGGCACTGCTGGGAGGACTCTGCACACACCCCTCCTGACTCTGGGCACTGCTTGGAGTGATAGGCACACACCCCTCCTGTGTCTGGGCACTGCTGGGAGGACTCTGCACACACCCCTCCTGTCTCTGGGCACTGCTGGGAGGACTCTGCACACACCCCTCCTGACTCTGGGCACTGCTGGGAGGCCTCTGCACCCACCCCTCCTGTGTCTGGGCACTGCTGGGAGGCCTCTGCACACACCCCTCCTGTCTCTGGGCACTGCTGGGAGTGATAGGCACACACCCCTCCTGCCTCTGGGCACTGCTGGGAGTGATAGGCACACACCCCTCCTGACTCTGGGCACTGCTGGGAGGACTCTGCACACACCCCTCCTGTCTCTGGGCACTGCTGGGAGTGATAGGCACACACCCCTCCTGACTCTGGGCACTGCTGGGAGGACTCTGCACACACCCCTCCTGTCTCTGGGCACTGCTGGGAGTGATAGGCACACACCCCTCCTGTGTCTGGGCACTGCTGGGAGGACTCTGCACTCACCCCTCCTGTCTCTGGGCACTGCTGGGAGGACTCTGCTGTTAGAAGGCGACCTCAGAGGGGCCCGGAGGGGGCCCTGACTGGCCTGAGACCAACCCTCGAGGTATCGTAGCCGGGCACTGGCGGGAGACTCCTCAGGGGAGGAATCTCGTATCTAGGATCGTACACTCGGCACCACACGACAAAGAGACACGACACCGAGAGTTCTTAAGAGCAAATCTTTATCAGATTGGAGTGGTAAGATCTTTATGATCCGCAAGGCAATATATATACAAGTGGAGCGCGGGCTCACAAAGTCTTGGATGGGGGTTAGGAGGTAGCGGGACAGTCTTTGGGGGGAATGGATCAAATGCAGGAGCGTAACCGGCGCACAGCTCACAATCCTCGAGCTGGGGGGATACGCTTGTCGTCGTGGGGTCCGGCGGGACCAAGGGAGTCTGTGGGCACTGCGAGATACTCAGCAGGCTCGAGTACAAGTTCGGAGGTCTTACGATCTTCAGGGAGCCGCGAGTCACTCAGCAGGGCTCAAGCACAAGTTCGGAGGTCTTACGATCTTCAGGGAGCCGCGAGTCACTCAGCAGGGCTCAAGCACAAGTTCGGAGGTCTTACGATCTTCAGGGAGCCGCGAGTCACTCAGCAGGGCTCAAGCACGAGTTCGGAGGTCGTACGATCTTCAGGGAGCCGCGAGTCACTCAGCAGGGCTCAAGCACAAGTTCGGAGGTCTTACGATCTTTCAGGGAGCCGCGAGTCACTCAGCAGGGCTCAGGTGGTTCCAAGGCGAATCTGCCGGACAGTCCCAGAGCACCCCTTGTTATAGGGCGACTCCTCTTTGATGTCCGGAGTCTGTGCAGGCAGGGGTCTTGTCACCTGGGGGTCGCTTGTTGGGGTTTCCTTCCATTGTCCTTTGATCCTTTCAGGGCCGGGTCGGGAGGAGCCCCAGACACCCAGCAGGAGTGGAGCCAGCCCTCAGGGAGGCCGGCAGGTCGATCGAAACATACCGTCCCAGGGAAGCGCAGAGGTGTGATGGAAACTGCTCCTCCCTCTCTCATCCCAAGGGGGGCGCAATGTCCTCCAGCCGGAGTGGCGCCTGTAGGCTAGGGTCGCGCTGGGGCCGGGCGGCCATCTTGGTGCATGCAGTGGGCACGTGGGCCCGGGGTGGCCGAAGGAGGAAGGCCTATGGACGTGGGAAGTCCGGGTCGGGTGCGTGTGTCCTGGTGGGAAGGATCGGCTAGGCCAGGGGCTCGGGGCTGGTGTGGGGTGCAGGGGTCAGGTCTGACTATGTTACGAGGGCCGGGTCCAACACGCGTCCCCCCCAGCTGAAAGCCGGAGAGAACTACCCATGTTCTTGGGGGTTCTCTTCACTGAGGCGGAAGAATCGGGAGAGGCCATCGGCGTTGGTGTGGTCCGTACCAGGGCGATGTTCCACGGTGAAATCCATCCCCTGGAGGGAGATTGACCACCGCAGAAGCTTGGGGTTTTCTCCTCGCATCTGCATGAGCCATCGCAAGGGGCGATGGTCGGTCTGGACCCTGAAATGGGTGCCGAACAGGTAAGGGCGTAGCTTCTTGAGGGCCCAGACTACTGCGAACGCCTCGCGCTCGATGGTACTCCATCTCTGTTCCCGGGGCAACAGCCTTCGGCTGAGGAAGGCCACGGGCTGGTCTAGACCCTGGTCATTTACTTGGGAGAGGACGGCCCCGATGCCATGCTCGGAGGCATCAGTTTGTACCACAAACTCTTTGGAGTAGTCGGGGGCCTGGAGGATGGGGGCCGTACACATGGCCGTTTTCAGGGCATTGAACGCCTCTTGGCAGGCAGGGGACCACTGTATCTTCTTGGGCTGCTTCTTGCACGTGAGTCCCGTGAGGGGACCGACCAGGCTGCCGTAATTCCGGATGAATCTCCGATAGTAGCCCGTGAGGCCCAGAAAGGCTCGGACCTCTGTTTGGGTGGTGGGGGGTTCCCAGGCTAGGATGGCGTCGATTTTGGGCTGTAGAGGGGAGACCTGCCCGCTTCCGACCTGGTGCCCCAGGTAGGTTACCGAACCTTGCCCAATCTGGCATTTGCTGGCTTTCACGGTGAGGCCCGCCTGGCGTAGGGCAGTTAGCACCCTCCGGAGGTGTTGGAGGTGCTCACTCCATTCGGAACTAAAAACTGCGATATCGTCGAGATATGCAGCGCTGAATTTTTCCAGCCCGGCCAGGACTCTATTTACCAGTCGCTGGAAGGGGGCCGGGGCATTTTTCATCCCGAAGGGCATTACGCGAAAGCGATAGTGCCCATCCGGGGTGGAGAAGGCGGACCGCTCCTTGGCTCCCTCTGTGAGCGCAATTTGCCAGTAGCCGCAGGTGAGATCGAAGGTGCTGAGGAACCGTGCAGCTCCGAGCCGGTCAATGAGCTCGTCGGCTCGGGGAATGGGGTGGGCATCGGCTCGGGTGACCTCATTGAGTCCCCGGTAGTCCACGCAAAAGCGGAGTTCCGGGGCGACCCCGGGGGCGGCTGCTTTTGGGACCAGGACCACGGGGCTGGCCCAGGGGCTGTCTGAGGGTTCGATCACGCCTAGGGTCAACATTTTCGAGACTTCGGCTTGGATACAGGACCGGACCCGATCGGGGACTCGGTAGGCTCGGTGTCTCACTGGTGGGCTGTCTCCGGTATCCACGTCATGGACACACCAGTCGGTGACCTTGGGGACCAGGGAGAAAAGGTCCGGAAACTGCCCTAGGAGCTGGCGGCAATCCTCACGTTGCTGGGGCGTGAGAGACGGGGAGAGGTTCACTCCTTCTACGGAGCCGTCCCTCTCCTTGGTGCTTAGAAGATCCGGGAGAGGATCCGACTCTTCTTCGGACCCGTCGTCAGTGGCCAGAAGGAGGCTCAGCTCTGTCCGCACAAAGTGGGGCTTGAGGCGGTTCACTTGGAGGACCCGGAGGGGGTCCCGGGGTGACTGGACGTCTACCAAGTACGTGACCGGGCTCTTTCGCTCAACTACTTTGAAGGGCCCGGTCCATTTATCCTGGAGAACGCAGGGTTTCACGGGGGCCATGACCCACACCAGCTGGCCCGGCTGAAACTCTACTAGTGCGGCGTTCTGGTCGTACCAGCGCTTCATCTCCTCCTGACTCGCCTCCAGATTGGCCTCTGCCAATTCCCGGAACCTCCTAGTCTGATTGCGGAGGGTCAGCACGTAACGGAACACGTCTCGGGGGGTGCCTCGGGGCGCCGCCTCCCACTCTTCTTTGACCAGGCTGAGGGGCCCCCTGACGGGGTGCCCGTAGAGTAACTCGAAGGGGCTGAAACCCAAGGATTTCTGGGGAACTTCTCGGTATGCGAATAGGAGGCAGGGGAGCAGGAGGTCCCACTTACGCCGGAGGGGCTCTTCCAGGCCCGCGATCATCCCCTTCAGAGTCCGGTTAAACCGCTCTACCAGGCCGTTTCCTTGGGGGTGGTACGGGGTGGTGAACTTGTAGGACACCCCGCACTGTTGCCATAAGGACCTCATGTATCGGGAGATAAAGTTGGTCCCGCGATCGCTCACGACCTCGCGGGGAAAACCCATGCGGGAGAAGATCCCCATCAGCGCCCGGCCCACCACGGGGGCCGTGACGGTGCGCAGGGGAATGGCCTCAGGGTAACGAGTGGCATGGTCCACCAGGACGAGGATGAACCGGTGCCCCTGGGAAGTTGGGGTGTCCAGAGGTCCCACAATGTCGATCCCGACCCGCTCAAAAGGGGTACTGACGACAGGGAAGGGCTGGAGGGGAGCCTTGCGCTTCCCTCCACTCTTCCCACTGGCCTGGCACGTGGGACAGGACTTGCAGTGGGCTTCTACATCGGCTTTCATTCTAGGCCAGTAGAAGTGAGTCACGAGGCGACTGTATGTTTTGTCCTGACCCAAGTGGCCTGCGAGGGGGACGTCGTGGGCCAAGCCCAGGAGGAGGTTTCGGAAGCGTAGTGGTACCACCAGCACCCGGCCGGACCCTAGCTCCACCGACTTCTGTTCGCTGTACAGAAGGTCATTCTCCCAATAGACCCGGTGCGTCCCCGTCTGGTCGCCTGCGGCCTGGGCCTCTGCCTGTTGCCGGGGCCCGACCAGGGAGGGACAGGTAGCCTGCTCTCGGCAGAACTCCTCTCGGGAGGGGCCCCCTTCGTGGCGCCACTGTGTTAATTCGGGCAGATCGCCTAACTCGGTGTCTGAGGTGGAGTCGGAAGGCGGCGGGTCGTTACTGGCGAGCGACTCTTCCGGTGGGGGGATGTGGGGGCCCTCGGCTGGGACCATCCCATCTTCAGGGGTCGGGGCGTCGTCGACGTCCCTCAGGGGGGTCAGTCGAGCCGCCATGGATCGAGTGGTGGCGCACACCCACTCAGGGAGGACCATCATCCCTAGGTGGGTCTTGCGCTCAACCTGCCCCCAGGGGGAACTTTCCAGGTCGTTCCCCAGGAGGCAGTCGACGGGCTGGGATGTTCTCACTGCGACCTTCAGTTTACCGACCACCCCTCCCCACTCGAAGGGCACCAGGGCTACCTTACATAGGCTTTCTGTGTTGTCGGCTGAAATGACAGGGCAAAATACGTTGGGGAGGACCTGGTCCTCGTGGACTAAATGGCTGAGGACACCAGTGATGCTGGCCCCGGTGTCGCGGAGGGCTTCTACTTGGTGGCCATTGATCGTGACGAGCTGGCCATATTTCTTTGTGTTAGAGGGCAGGAGGCTCCCAGGGACCATCTCCCTATCCCCTAAGGACACTAGGGCCATAGCGGCTGGTTCCCACTCCTCGGCCTCCTCAACCTCCTCCCCCAGGGCTACATTGGCTATCTGTCTAGCGGGGGGTGCTGCCTGGTTGGTGCGTGGGGCCATGGGGCATTCAGGGTCGTTGGCGTAATGCCCGGGCTTCTGGCAACGGAAACAAGTGATGGTTACCCGGTGCCCCCGTCTCAGGGGGGGGCCGGATACAGCTGGTGGGGGTGCCGGGAAAGGCGGAGGTTGGGACTTCGGGGGACTAGTCTGGGGCTCTCTCTGCCCTCCCTGGTTTCCCCCCCCTCTCTGGCGGGGTGGTCCCTGACTGGCTCGGGGGTACTCTCCTACAGGGCCCCGGGAGACCCGGGTGTTGGTCCAGCGATCCGCCTCGACAGCCAGCTTTCTCGGGTCCGTGAGCTTGCTGTCGAGCAGATGCTGGCGTAGTTCCACAAAGCAGTTGGCAGCCAGGTGTTCCCATAACATAAGGTCAGTTAGTTCTTCCAGGGTGGTTACCTTGCTGCCCGTGATCCACCCATCGAAGGCACGGCTGAAGAAATTCACATATTCCACCCAGGTGGTACCCGGGATCTTCCTGCAGTCCCGGAACCGCTGGCGGTACATCTCCGGGGTGAGGCCGTACCTTGTGAGGAGGGACGCTTTCATGTGTTCATAGGAGGTCTGCATGGAGGTGGGTAGGTCGAGCAGGGTGTCTCTCCCTTCGCTCAGGAACCGTCCCCATAGCCCAGCCCCCCAATCCTTCTGCGGGACCCGATGGGAGGTCATGGCGACCTCGTAGGCCCGAAACCACTGCTGAATGTCATCATTCTTGTAATATTCCTTGACCACATCCTTGGGGATGTGGACCTTCTGTTCCGTCGGGGCGGCCGCCTCCCGGTTCCCCGGGGGCCGCGCTTCTTCGCTTCTTGCCTTCAGTTCTATCTCCTTCAAGCTGCGTTCATGTTCTAGTTGAAGTCTCCTTCCCTCGTGTTCTCGTTGGAGTTTCTTCTCCTCCAGTTCTCCTTGCACTCGCAACTGTTCTACTGCTAGCTTTTTCTCGGCTAATTTCAATTCGCCCTCAATTTTGAGTTTGGCTAATTCGAGCTCGTGATGGCGACTTTTTTCTCTGTCTGCGAGTTCCTCCGGGGATAGGCCCCCGTCTGGTACGAAGCCTCGCACCTGGTTGCTGCTGCGTTCTCCTTGGGAGGGTCCTGCTTCGTCGTGGGGCTCCACCGCTCCTTCTGGGCGGGAGGCTCCAGAATCCACCCAAGCTTTCAGTACCTTTTGCATATCTTCTTTGGTGTTGAGACCAGTGGTAGCGATTCTGAGTTCCTTACAGAATTGCTTTAGTTCTCTGTGAGTGTACTCTTCCAGCTGTTCCACCTGGAACACGGTGCTGGCGTCGTCTTCTACGAGAACAACGGCGCTTCCTTCTGCCATCTTTGTCGGTAGTGCGTCAGCCGTTCACGGTACGATCTCTAGATTATGGGCCCGAATCCCGTCGCTTGCCACCAATGTTAGAAGGTGACCTCAGAGGGGCCCGGAGGGGGCCCTGACTGGCCTGAGACCAACCCTTGAGGTATCGTAGCCGGGCACTGGCGGGAGACTCCTCAGGGGAGGAATCTCGTATCTAGGATCGTACACTCGGCACCACACGACAAAGAGACACGACACCGAGAGTTCTTAAGAGCAAATCTTTATCAGATCGGAGTGGTAAGATCTTTATGATCCGCAAGGCAATATATATACAAGTGGAGCGTGGGCTCACAAAGTCTTGGAGGGGGGGTTAGGAGGTAGCGGGACAGTCTTTGGGGGGAATGGATCAAATGCAGGAGCGTAACCGGCGCACAGCTCACAATCCTCGAGCTGGGGGGATACGCTTGTCGTCGTGGGGTCCGGCGGGACCAAGGGAGTCTGTGGGCACTGCGAGATACTCAGCAGGCTCGAGTACAAGTTCGGAGGTCTTACGATCTTCAGGGAGCCGCGAGTCACTCAGCAGGGCTCAAGCACAAGTTCGGAGGTCTTACGATCTTCAGGGAGCCGCGAGTCACTCAGCAGGGCTCAAGCACAAGTTCGGAGGTCTTACGATCTTCAGGGAGCCGCGAGTCACTCAGCAGGGCTCAAGCACGAGTTCGGAGGTCTTACGATCTTCAGGGAGCTGCGAGTCACTCAGCAGGGCTCAAGCACAAGTTCGGAGGTCTTACGATCTTTCAGGGAGCCGCGAGTCACTCAGCAGGGCTCAGGTGGTTCCAAGGCGAATCTGCCGGACAGTCCCAGAGCACCCCTTGTTATAGGGCGACTCCTCTTTGATGTCCGGAGTCTGTGCAGGCAGGGGTCTTGTCACCTGGGGGTCGCTTGTTGGGGGTTTCCTGCCATTGTCCTTTGATCCTTTCAGGACCGGGTCGGGAGGAGCCCCAGACACCCAGCAGGCGTGGAGCCAGCCCTCAGGGAGGCCGGCAGGTCGATTGAAACCCACCGTCCCAGGGAAGCGCAGAGGTGTGATGGAAACTGCTCCTCCCTCTCTCATCCCAAGGGGGGCGCAATGTCCTCCAGCCGGAGTGGCGCCTGTAGGCTAGGGTCGCGCTGGGGCCGGGCGGCCATCTTGGTGCATGCAGTGGGCACGCGGGCCCGGGGTGGCCGAAGGAGGAAGGCCTATGGACGGGGGAAGTCCGGGTTGGGTGCGTGTGTCCTGGTGGGAAGGATCGGCTAGGCCAGGGGCTCGGGCTGGTGTGGGGTGCAGGGGTCAGGTCTGACTATGTTACGAGGGCCGGGTACAACATCTGCACACACCCCTCCTGACTCTGGGCACTGCTGGGAGGCCTCTGCACACACCCCTCCTGACTCTGGGCACTGCTGGGAGGACTCTGCACACACCCCTCCTGTCTCTGGGCACTGCTGGGAGTGATAGGCACACACCCCTCCTGTGTCTGGGCACTGCTGGGAGGACTCTGCACCCACCCCTCCTGTCTCTGGGCACTGCTTGGAGGCCTCTGCACCCACCCCTCCTGTGTCTGGGCACTGCTGGGAGGACTCTGCACCCACCCCTCCTGTCTCTGGGCATTGCTGGGAGGCCTCTGCACACACCCCTCCTGTCTCTGGGCACTGCTGGGAGTGATAGGCACACACCCCTTGTTGGACAGGCCACATGAAGGGCTTGCTCCCTCCCCGCATGACAGGGCCCAAGCCCCGGACTCCCAGGTGTTACCCACAAGGGCAACCCGCACCCCGTCTCCCAACGGAACTCCTGCCCCCGGACAGCCATGTATCATGGGGCCGAACCACTACCGGCTCCCCCGGCCGGATCAGCCGCCATCTTGGGCGCTGCGCCACGCGGCCGCGTGGCCTCGGCTCGACCCTAACCCTGGGCCTGGCCGGCCCCGACATCCCGGCACCACCATCCACCCAGGAGGTGAGCGGACCACTTGGCAGGTCAATGGGAGAAAGAAGTGTCGATGGCTCTCCCCCGCCAGGTGCCGATCGCCCCCCAGCTCCCCCGGGCGCTGGCTCCACCCCCTGCTGGGTGTCTGGACTCCCTCATCCCGGACCCCCCGACCTCCAAGTGCGAGGGTCCGGACATCAAAGGGCGCCAGACCTATAACTAGGGCAGCTCCAGAGCAGGAGGGCAGTTGTATCCTGGAGTCGAGAGACACCGAGAGAACTCAGCCTTGACGGACTACTGGCGCTGCCGTAGCCCTGCCTTGTGAACTATCGTCCTGCCTGCTGGCGCTGCCGCGGCCTTCTGCATCATCCATCCTCGTCGGGACCTGCTGGCGCTGCCGCGGACCGTTGTAACGACCACCTTCATCGGGACCTGCTGGCGCTGCCGCGGACCGTGTAACGACCATCTTCACCGGGACCTGCTGGCGCTGCCGCGGACCGTGTAACGACCATCTTCACCGGGACCTGCTGGCGCTGCCGCGGCCCGTCCAAGCTAGAACACCGAGCTCGAGGATTGTGAGCTACCCACCATACCATTTCAGCTACCAGATTGGTAACCAGACTGTCCCGCTACCCCCTTTCCCCAAACCAAGAGACTCGAATCGAGGGGACCCCTGAGTCCAGACCTCCTTGTACCATTTCATCGTACCTTAAGAAATCACCTATAAAGAACGCTAGATCCTATCCTTGTGTGGTGTATATCTGTGGGGGGGAAGTTATTCATCTGTACGATCGCTGGAGACGGCTCTCCCCGGAGACCTCTCCCCTTGTCCTCGGCCGACCCTCCCGGTCCGTCTAACATTGGTGGCCAGCGGCGCGATCCGAATCAACGCGTAATCGTACAGAGAGTAGCTCACCCCACGACAAAACCACGATGTCGACCAAAGAGAGCGGATCCACCGAGAAATTCCAAATGGATAAATTGGAAGAGTATAGCCATCGTGAACTTAAACAATTCTGCATGGAACTAGGCATTGCTACCACTGGCCTGAGTACCAAAGACGATTTGAAGCACGCCATTGAGTCGTGGGCGGAAACCGGGGTCGCCGGATCCCCAGACCAAAACGGTGCAGCATCGGAGGGGAACGCCACAGCTCCCGAGGAGCGAGGAACGGGCCTCTCGCAGGAAGAGATCCAAGAAAGAGAAAGAAACAGATTACATGAGTTGGAAATGGCACGACTCAAGATGGACGGTGAATTAAAATTGGCCGAGCAAAAACTGAACCTAGAACATCTGCGGCTCCGAGAAGAACGAGAAGAAAAACAGAGGCAGAGAGAGCTCGAAGAAAAAAGACTAACATTCGAACACGAGCGCAAACTGGCGGAAATAGAACTTCGGAAACAGAATAAAGAACCGGAGGTGCCTGAGCGACCACGCACCCCGGGAGCAACCGAGAAGAAAGTCCACATCCCCAAGGATGTTGTCCGAGAGTATGTCCGAGAGGACGACATACAACAGTGGTTCAAAGCCTACGAGATCGCCATGACCTCCCACCGGATCGATCGGAGTGACTGGGGAGCCGGCCTATGGGGGAGGTTCGTCAACGAAGGCCGCGATGCCCTACTGCAGCTCCCAGACCATCAGATGTCATCCTATGACCACCTGAAGGCTGCCCTCCTCACCCGATATGGGCTCACACCCGAAATGTACCGCCAGAGGTTCCGAGACTGCACCCGGATCCCGGGTACAACTTGGGTGGAATATGTCAACTATTTCAGCCGAGCCTTCGAGGGTTGGATCAAGGGAAGCCACGTAACGACCTACGAGCAACTCTTTAATCTCATGGTGTGGGAGCACCTGTCTAACAACTGCTTCGTCGAGCTCAGGCAGCACCTCCTCGACAGTAAATTGACTGACCCACGGCAACTCGCCGCCGAAGCTGACCGGTGGGAAAGCACCCGAGTGGGCCGGAGAGGGCCACACGAGCAAAACCGAAACAACCAAGGTCAGCACCGTCCCCGAGGAGGAGGAGGAGGCCAGGGGCGAGGGAGAGACACCGTCCCGGCCACTCCCGCGGCCAGCACCCCGCCCCCGGCCGGCCGGGGCAACCCCCCGATGCGGCCGGGGTTCCGAGCCAACGTCACGTGTCACCGATGCCAGCGAGTCGGCCACTACGCCAATGACCCGAGCTGCCCGCAGAACCAAACGCCAAAGCCCCGCCAGGTAGCTGCCGCCGCCCTGGGGGAGAACAAATCTCCGAGGAACAAGAAGAATATGAGCAGGCACAACAAGAGTGGGAACCGGCCGCCATGGTTCTAGCGTGCCTAGACATGGTCCCGCGGGCTCCCCTACCCGCCAACACCAGGAAATATGGCCAGTGGGTGAACATTAATGGGCGCCGGGCCGAAGCCCTACGTGACACAGGGGCCAGTGTGACGGCCGTCCGCTGTCACCTGGTAAAACCAGAGCAGATCCTGCCGAACATTCTCTGCCCCGTCCGCTCAGCCGACTATTCCGAAAGTCTATGTCGGATGGCCTGCGTCCCCTTCGAATGGGGAGGGGTCTCCAGCATGTTGAAGGTGACGGTCCGGGATGATGCCCCCGTGGACTGTCTCCTGGGGAATGACCTTGAGAGTTCCCCGTGGGCCGCCGTCGAAAGAAGAGAGCACCTGGGGATGCTGGGCCTCCCGGACTGGGCATGCGTAACCACCCGGTCCATGGCCGCCCGTGCCATCCCCCGACCAGAAGAACCAGAATGGCCAGCACCTCCTCCCCCGGTCGCTCCGGTAGAGGACAACGACTATACCGACCCCCCCAGAGCCAACCCCCGAAGGGGTCGCCCAGCCCCAGGACCTTCCCGGCCTGGCTTAGTGGCGTCAAGAAGGGGGGCCCACCCAGGAACAGTTCCGCCAGGAGCAGAAGACCTGCCCCTCCCTCGAGGGACTCCGCCAGCAAGCCAGCGCCCAGAGCGCAGGGGACTCCACCGGAACCCATTGGGTCTATTGGGATAACAACCTGCTATACAGTGAACAAAGAATCGCGGAGTTAGGGGCCAGTCGAGTGCTGGTGGTGCCCCTCCGTTTCAGAGACTTCCTGCTAAATTTGGCCCACGATGTCCCCCTGGCTGGACACCTGGGCCAGGACAAAACCTACAGTCGCCTGGTGACCCACTTTTTCTGGCCGAGGATGCGAAACGACGTCCTCAACCACTGCCGGTCCTGCCCCACGTGCCAGGCCAGCGGGAAGAGCGGCCGCAAGCTCAAGGCACCTCTGCAACCCTTCCCAGTGGTCACCACCCCGTTCGAGAGGGTAGGAATAGACATTGTGGGGCCCCTGGACCCCCGCACAGCACAAGGACATCGGTTCATCCTGGTACTGGTGGACCACGCCACCCGCTACCCCGAGGCTGTGCCCCTGCGAACTGTAACAGCTCCGGTGGTCGGCCGGGCCCTAATGGGGATCTTCTCCCGGGTGGGCTTCCCCCGAGAAGTCGTCAGCGACCGAGGCACAAACTTTATCTCGAAATATATGAAGTCCCTCTGGCAACAGTGCGGGGTCACCTACCGATTCACGACCCCCTATCACCCTCAAGGGAACGGACTAGTTGAGCGATTCAACCGCACACTCAAGGGAATGATTGGGGGATTGGAAGAGCCCCTCCGTCGCCAGTGGGATGTACTCCTTCCGTGCCTCCTCTTCGCCTATCGAGAAGTTCCCCAGAAGTCCCTTGGCTTTAGCCCTTTCGAACTCCTGTACGGGCACCCTGTGCGAGGGCCCCTCAGCCTAGTCAAAGAAGGTTGGGAGATGGCCCCCCTAAAGACCCCTCCAGACGTCTTCAAGTACCTCCTGGCACTACGCAATCAGACCCGGCGCTTCAGGGAAATGGCAAAAGCGAATCTTGAGGCCAGTCAGGAGGACATGAAAAAATGGTACGATCAGAATGCCTCCTCCGTCGAATTCGAACCTGGTCAACAAGTGTGGGTGATGTCCCCCACCGAACCATGTGCCTTACAAGATAAGTGGACGGGGCCCTTCAAAGTGGTCGAACGCAAAAGCCCCGCCACCTATCTCATCGACATGGAGTCCCCCCGGAACCCCCTCCGGGTCCTCCACACCAACAGACTCAAACCCCACTTTGTGCGCTCGGAACTCAGCCTCCTGATGGCCACAGACAGTGGGGCGGAAGAAGACTCCGAGCCCCTCCCTGATCTCCTGAAGACCCAGGAGAAAGACGGTTCCGTGGACGGGGTCCGGCTCTCCGATGCCCTCACCCCGGAGCAACGCCAGGGCTGCCGGGACCTCCTGCTGCAGTTTGCTACTCTGTTTTCCCTCACCCCAGGGATCACCCCTTGGTGCTTGCACGACGTGGACACTGGGGACAGTCCCCCTATCCGACACCGGGCCTACCGCGTACCAGATCGGGTGCGGGCCTGCATCCAAGAGGAAGTATCCAAGATGCTCACGCTCGGGGTCATCGAGCCCTCGGACAGCCCCTGGGCCAGCCCGGTCGTGCTGGTCCCCAAAGCCGCTGCCCCCGGCACCACTCCTGAACTCCGGTTCTGCGTCGACTATCGGGGCTTGAACGCTGTCACCAGGACCGACGCCCATCCTATCCCCCGGGCGGATGAATTGATCGACCGCCTGGGGGCCGCCCGCTACCTCAGCATCTTCGACCTGACAGCGGGCTACTGGCAGATCGGTCTCACACCCCGGGCCCAAGAACGGTCCGCCTTTTCTACCCCCGATGGCCACTACCACTTCAAGGTCATGCCCTTCGGCATGAAGAATGCCCCAGCTACTTTTCAGCGTCTAGTGAACCAGGTCTTGGCGGGGCTCGAAGAGTTCAGCGCCGCCTACCTGGACGACATCGCTGTATACAGCCGCCACTGGTCCGACCACCTCCACCACCTCCGAGAGGTCCTGCAAGCCCTCCAGCGGGCCGGCCTCACGATTAAGGCCGGCAAGTGCCAAATTGGTCAGGGGTCCGTGACCTACCTCGGACACCAGGTGGGAAGCGGTCTGGTGGCCCCTCTGCAACTCAAAATTGCTGCCATCCAGTCCTGGCAACCCCCAGTCACGCAGACCGAGGTCCGAGCCTTCTTGGGACTCACCGGCTACTACCGGCGGTTCGTGAGGGACTATGGCAGCATTGTGGGGCCCCTCACGGGTCTCACGTCCAAAAACCACCCGAAGACGATTAACTGGACCCCCGACTGTCAAGCGGCCTTCGAGAAGCTGAAGGCCGCCCTGTGCACCGCCCCTGTGCTCCAGGCCCCCATTTACAGTTGGGAATTAATTGTACAAACGGACGCCTCCGACCACGGCATCGGGGCGGTTCTTTCCCAGCTGAACCCCGAGGGTCTTGACCAGCCGGTGGCCTTCATCAGCAGACGCCTCCTGGCCCGAGAACAGCGCTGGAGCACAATCGAGAGGGAGGCCTTCGCAGTGGTGTGGGCCCTCAAGAAGCTCCGGCCCTATCTCTTCGGTACCCACTTCCGGGTGCAAACAGATCATCGACCCCTGCAGTGGCTAATGCAGATGCGGGGGGAAAACCCAAAACTATTGCGCTGGTCCATCTCCCTGCAGGGAATGGACTTCACTGTGGAACATCGACCAGGCCAAGACCACGCCAATGCAGACGGCCTGTCACGCTTTTTCCGCCTCGACGAGGAGAGTCCCCAAGAGGATGGGTGACTCTCCCCGCCTTCAGCTGGGGGGGACGCATGTTGGACAGGCCACATGAAGGGCTTGCTCCCTCCCCGCATGACAGGGCCCAAGCCCCGGACTCCCAGGTGTTACCCACAAGGGCAACCCGCACCCCGTCTCCCAACGGAACTCCTGCCCCCGGACAGCCATGTATCATGGGGCCGAACCACTACCGGCTCCCCCGGCCGGATCAGCCGCCATCTTGGGCGCTGCGCCACGCGGCCGCGTGGCCTCGGCTCGACCCTAACCCTGGGCCTGGCCGGCCCCGACATCCCGGCACCACCATCCACCCAGGAGGTGAGCGGACCACTTGGCAGGTCAATGGGAGAAAGAAGTGTCGATGGCTCTCCCCCGCCAGGTGCCGATCGCCCCCCAGCTCCCCCGGGCGCTGGCTCCACCCCCTGCTGGGTGTCTGGACTCCCTCATCCCAGACCCCCCGACCTCCAAGTGCGAGGGTCCGGACATCAAAGGGCGCCAGACCTATAACTAGGGCAGCTCCAGAGCAGGAGGGCAGTTGTATCCTGGAGTCGAGAGACACCGAGAGAACTCAGCCTTGACGGACTACTGGCGCTGCCGTAGCCCTGCCTTGTGAACTATCGTCCTGCCTGCTGGCGCTGCCGCGGCCTTCTGCATCATCCATCCTCGTCGGGACCTGCTGGCGCTGCCGCGGACCGTTGTAACGACCACCTTCATCGGGACCTGCTGGCGCTGCCGCGGACCGTGTAACGACCATCTTCACCGGGACCTGCTGGCGCTGCCGCGGACCGTGTAACGACCATCTTCACCGGGACCTGCTGGCGCTGCCGCGGCCCGTCCAAGCTAGAACACCGAGCTCGAGGATTGTGAGCTACCCACCATACCATTTCAGCTACCAGATTGGTAACCAGACTGTCCCGCTACCCCCTTTCCCCAAACCAAGAGACTCGAATCGAGGGGACCCCTGAGTCCAGACCTCCTTGTACCATTTCATCGTACCTTAAGAAATCACCTATAAAGAACGCTAGATCCTATCCTTGTGTGGTGTATATCTGTGGGGGGGAAGTTATTCATCTGTACGATCGCTGGAGACGGCTCTCCCCGGAGACCTCTCCCCTTGTCCTCGGCCGACCCTCCCGGTCCGTCTAACAGCCCTCCTATTTAACAATATGTACGCTTAGTCCATACACGTGTGTGGGTTCGCTCCATGGGGGTACGGGTCATACTTACACTGTTGGAGTGGGGGGTACGCTCCATACGTCCGCGGGTGAGGGTACGGGTCATACTTACACTGTTGGGGTGTGGGGTACGCTCCATACGTCCGCGGGTGAGGGTACGGGTCGTCCTTACACTGTTGGGGTGGGGGGTACGCTCCATACGTCCGCGGGTGAGGGTACGGGTCGTACTTACACTGTTGGGGTGGGGGGTATGCTCCATACGTCCGCGGGTGAGGGTACGGGTCGTACTTACACTGTTGGGGTGGAGGTACGCTCCATACGTACGTGGGTGGGGGTACAGGTCGTACTTACACTGTTGGGGTGGGGGGTACGCTCCATACGTCCGCGGGTGAGGGTACGGGTCGTACTTACACTGTTAGGGTGGGGGTTACGCTTCATACGTCCGTGGGTGAGGGTACGGGTCGTACTTACACTGTTGGGGTGGGGGTACGCTCCATACGTACGCGGGTGAGGGTACGGGTCGTACTTACACTGTTGGGGTGGGGGTACGCTCCATACATCCGCGGGTGAGGGTACGGGTCGTACTTACACTGTTGGGGTGGAGGTACGCTCCATACGTACGCGGGTGGGGGTACGGGTCGTACTTACACTGTTGGGGTGGGGGGTACGCTCCATGCATACGCGGGTGGGGGTACGTGTCGTACTTACACTGTTGGGGTGGGGGGTACGCTCCATGCATACGTGGGTGGGGGGACGTGTCGTACGTACACTGTTGGCATGGGGGTACGCTCTCTGCATACGCGGGGGGTACGTGTCGTACTTACACTGTTGGGGTGGGGGGTACGCTCCATACGTACACGGGTGGGGGTACGTGTCGTACTTACACTGTTGGCATGGGGGGTACGCTCCTTGCATACGCGGGTGGGGGTACGTGTCGTACTTACACTGTTGGGGTGGGGGGTACGCTTCTTGCATACGCGGGTGGGGGTACGTGTCGTACTTACACTGTTGGGGTTGGGGGTGAATGTGAATGTGAATGTGAATGTGCAGGAATTTATATAGCGCAAATCACCAAGCGGTCTCTAAGCGCTTGCTTAGGGAACCCATCCTGGTATTTCCCTGTAAGATAACCCGGCAGGGCATCCACAAGGTGAAACCCAGGCATCCCGCTGCGAGGGGCCCATGTGGAGATTAAGCAAGCTATTGCCCAGAGTCGCAGAGTGTGAACCCATGAATCGAGCATGCACTGGAGCGAGAATTATCGAGTCCATGGACATTTATGGACTCAAGACCCAGCCGAGCCGGGAATTGAACCCTGGTCCCGGGCTGACCTCTGCTTCCAGGTCTGCCTCCTCTAACCAGTGAGCCACACTTCTCCATGCATACGGGTACGCTCCATGCATACGGGGTGGGGGTACGGTCCGTACATATCCGTCCCCACGCTATGTGATGCTTGTGCGGGCCGTACCCAGGCCTTTGCCACGTGGGTACGAACCGTCCCGCCATTGTTGGGGTGACGTAGGTGTGTGCGTGGTACGACTCGTACCCACGCTCTTAAGGCGTGGGTACGGGACATACCTGTCTGGTTGTGTTGCCGGTTCGCGTCGTCAAGAACTTCCGTTGTGGCGGTCGCTGGCCCCCACCCCCTCATAGTGACCAGGGCCTGAGGGTCAGGTATGTCCAGGGCATGTGTGCTGTGTGACTTTGGTGGGGGTTTTGTGGTCTGCCCTGGTCCTGCCACCCCCCCCCCCTTTCCCCCCTCCCTTTGTTGTTCTGACCTTCTGCGGCGTCTGCGTCGGAACCTGTAGAGGAGGTCGACTGCTATGAGGGCCGGGATGACACGTAGGATCGGGTCCATGTCTGTCCGTCGCGTACGGGTACTCCTTGTTCGCGTCGTCCTGTCTGTCCGTCGCGTACCGGTACTCCTTGTTCACGTCGTCCTGATTTCCCGGCAGTTTTTGGCAGCCGGAAAATATTCACCGTGCGGGATGACGTCGGTGCGAATCGTAATTCCTGGTTCGTGAATGGCAGGCTGCGTGCGTCCCGACGTCATGTCGGCGCTTTCCCGGATCGCATTTGTACGTTTATTTTCGTCGGTCGGGGTTTTGTACGATTTGTACGGAAATGGTGTTTCCGTGCGAATCGTAATTCCATGTTTGTATATTTTGACGACCGGGTACGCGTCGGACGGAGAATATGCTCCGTCCGACGGTTCGTACCCGGTTTTTACAGGATCGTGATCGGCACCCAACTGGTGTTCTAGCTAGAAGTACAGCGTCGTCTCCATAAAGCAGTACTGGTATTGAGAGTCCTCCAGCCTTAGGGCCATCAGTCTGCATCGACTTGGGATGGATATCCACCCTTTTAATAAAGAGTAAAAAAAGTAATGGCGCCAACACACACCCAAAATAGATTTTGGTCAACCAGCTCAAAAGTGCTGCTCAAATCAGCAAAACATAAACATAAATCACCCGTCCTAGTCCTTGTGTATTTGCCAAATTAGGAGCTCCAGGTGAGTGCATTGTTCAACCATGCCCATCTCCTTCCTAAAGCCATACTGAGCCGGGGACAGGATTGAGTTTTCTTGTACCCATTCCTCCAACCTTACCAATAGTACTCTACTCATGACCTTTAGTGAGGAGTCTAAAAGGGAGATCGGGCAATGATTATTGGGACATCCTTTATCCCCCTTCTTATGTATAGCTATTATTGTCTCTGTTGTTGAGGAATTGATTTTAATGGGATCGCATGATGAGGTGACTCATCATCCTACTCAAAATGATTGTGGAAAAGTACAGGAGCTAATGCCCACTCCTGCCCATATTAATTTTTAACTGATTTTGGTGTGAGGTCGGAGAAAGCAGTTACAATAACTTCCTCTCCCATTGGGCAATCCATTACAAACTCAGGTGGCCAACGTGTTTCGGCCAGGGGAATATCAAGACCATAGGCCAGGCTCTCTCAAAAGAGACCATTTACCTTCTTGGGCATGTCCCCCTCCATTTTGAGCATTATTTCATATAAACAATGTGGGACACTTACCCTTGTATCAGGTGGTTGCACTGCGATATGCTCACTTAGGCCTACTACCCCCAGATAATCCATCAAGTTATGGTGAGCTATTGTGACTTCTGCCGCGCTGTCCAGCATTGTCACTGCCCACTCCCCGTTCACAAGCAGAGCACTCAGTAGCCTGGGCATTTTAATCCCCGCTATCTTCTGCTTCTTAAATTGAGGTTTTTAAGTCTTTTGTCTTTCTTCTTTTTTAATGATGTAGACCGGAGTGTGACGTGTCTCCCTCTTCAGCTTGACTCACTCTTCCGATTTGTACTCTCTTCAAATGCTTTTCGGATGTCTCCTGAAAGGAACTAGATGAACGTGTATCAGTACTCTGACACCTGTCAGGTTTTCAAATATTGTCACTGTTACTCAAATTGTATTTTCTCCCAGTGTGCTCCTGTTGAGGAGACCCAGCCCCTGACTGTGTTTTGTTTATTTTTTTTTGTTTATTATCCCATTTCTTCTTTGAAGAATAAGGTGCTTGCTTAGCGTTATCCTTTTCAAAATTGCTCTTAACTATTGGTTTCCCAGGTCTGGTTTCCGGATGATCTCTATTGAGCAAAGCATGTGTATCTTTGATAATCTTAGGCAATTCTTGCCCCAGCTGTGCCGGAGTGAAATTTCTCAGGCACTGGCATATAGTCACTGCTGCTGCCTCCCCTTTTATATTACTCAACATAATGGCTGACACCTGGGCAAAATTACTCATCAGTTTTATCCCCAGATCTAAGGCAGGCTCTCCCTGTACTCATTCTAAATCTGTTTCAGTACATCTGGTATGACTGCTATTGAAGGGGTACCATGTGTTCTGGTATATACGGCAGCGAGGATTGTACCCCAAGTGACACAATCTCCTATCAGAGGAGCCATCCCCATTGGCAAGCAAAGTGTCAGTATTCTGTGTTTCTCCTGCAGACGCATATGGGGAAAAACTGCTTCAAGCGGTGCTGTTTTCTGTGCTATCTAGAATGGGATCTGCTACCGGCTGGTGGGAACCTTTCCCATAATGGCATTTAGTGTCTGTGGGCTAATACTTGTAGTAGCCATGTGTGGTTGTGTAGCCTGAGCAGCCCCTGCAGGTTGGAGTGTAAATGTTCTCATTACGTATTGTGTAAGATTTCTGATTTTTTTTACTAAATCTCTGTAGAGTGTATGGATTCCTGCTGCTGATAAAGCAACAATGTCTGGATGCGGTGTTTATAAAGCTAAGAGCAGTCAACTCGCTCCGTCCCTGCTGAGCTGACCAAGTATCACGCGTTCTGTGGTATGGGGTAGGGTGCCTTTAAACAAATTAATGGTCTCTTGGTAAGTTAACGGAACATCTAAGTCCACATATGGGAAACACTTATCAGGTGGTTCAACTTCGATGTATTCATGAAATAACCGTGTGTGTGCATCTGCAGGTGGGAACTTAACCCAAAAATAGAATAACTCAGGTCTGAATGTTTTGTGTGCCTCTACCACGAATGTAACATTTCCACCTGTTGGCGGGAGGCCATTTTGTAATAATTTCATGGTAACTGCCTGTCTGTAATTTTCTCAAATATTGAGTCCAACTATCTGTTCTTCAACGTCCCCAGCTTGTTCGGTCAATGTAAGAGCAGAAGTATTAAGCTAAAATTTTACAGAGATATGGTATGCACAATGTGGAAACTTCTAATCCTCCAAGCTTGATTAAACCCACAGCCAATACATAGGGTATACCTACTCAGCTGAGGCAGATTTTTTTCCATTCTCACTACGGGTGTCACCGGTTAAACTGTGAGTAGGGGTCTCTGAGAAGGCACAACTGAACTACTCATATTTGACTATTAAATAAGAGCCTAACCAACGTTGCCAGCGCCATGCTGTGTCGTTCCTAAAAATCCGTAGGACCTATGCATTGCTTGGAAAACGTAAACTAAGTGCTTGGTGTCAAGACTGATTCCGGACATCCCCGCAGGATATGTTGGCATATAGACCAGCTAGCTCACAGTACCACCATAGCCCACCAACCTACCGGGGAGTGAATGGTTTTGTGGCAACCAGTGAACATGACAACCTGACCCCTCAAGGATCGTGGAAACAGTACAAAATTTTTCGCTCAGTCATTTGTACTCACTTATTCTCAGAGAAATATACAAAGAATACACAGAGGGACATTATCAATAATATTTATTGAACCAACGTTATTCTTGCATAAAATACGTATGCTGCAGTGATTAGTAGAGAGAAGCGATAAGCGTGATTACAAGCACCAAAAGCATAAATAGCAGATAGAGTTCTACCATGGTGCTAAAACAATGTATATATGCAAGCATATAACACAAGGCAGTAATCTAGCATACTCCTACTATGCAAACCCTACTCTAAGTGTACCTAGAGTATGTGTAGGTGTAGAGGCAAGAATTCCCCAAAGGACGACACAACCCCATTAACTGATGGGATAGGGTGAAGGACTGTGGTATATGCTTCATGTATTGTTTTACATTGGTCTGTCCTATCTAGAATACTCTTCCACTGTGACTCCCTAATGTAGAGTGCTTGGTCCCTGTTGCCTAGTGCTGTGGCCAGTTACTGTTGGGAGCCCTGTTGATAGGAAGTTATTTTATGAGAAGTGTTAGACCTGGCACCTTGGCGTGAGTTTCCCTTCCACTTTTTTGATGGTGTGCCTCGATTGTTTTGCTAGTGTTGTCCGCTCAGGGCACTGCGCCACGGCTAATCCGTGCCGCAGTGCAAGTGCTCCCTAGGTAAAGTGTACCTGTAAATTGATGTTCATGATTGGTTTATTGGATTCACCGTCAGTCCCCAGTAAAGTGCACCAGGGGTGCCAGGGCTTGTGAATGCCAATGCTGCTGGTGGGCTTGCAGCGCTGGTTGCGCCACACACAGAAAGCGGCTTTGTAAAATGTGTCTAGGGTCTGCCACCGCAGACCCTGTGCACGGTCTGGGACCGTCGCGCTGACTGCGCAAGTGCCCCCACTTGCCAGTCCCTAAACCTTCCCTTACCTACATATTAGCCACCCCTCTGGTAGGCCCAAGGGCAGGGTGCATTGTAGGCATAAGGTAGGACATGCCCTGATGTGTGTGGCATGTCTTAGTAGTGAATTACAGCCATTTCCGTTCTTCACTATTGAAGGCTACCTGCTCTCCATAGGCCAGAATGGGCTGCTGGAGTCACTACACGCTGTGACCCCAGTGGACTCAGAGAGCATGGTAGAATGTCAAGTTTAGTATGCCTGAACTCAGAATAATAAAATACTTCTTGTAGTCAAGTTTATTTTAATATCCTGGGTTTGTAAATACTACTTTTAGAAAGTTAGTATTTACTGACCTGACCATTTCAGTCCGCCTCTGCTGTGTGTGTGTGTTCTGCCTAGCAACAGTAAGGAGCAGGGTTGGGGAATCCCCAGAGACAGGTTGGCGGCCAGGTGGTGGGTAGGGAGATGACACCAGGATGGGTGGGAGGAGTACACCTTGACTCTTGAATAGACCTGTGCTCTGCCACCACAAAGCCGGCGCCGCCCCCTGTGGGGCGGCTGATGTCTCTGCCCTGCTGCTGAAAGGAAAGAGCAGAGTCACCATAACAAAGTGCTCCAGAACTGGACTGAGCCAGGCCTAGGCCCCCTGGCGCTAAAGAACGAAAGAATCATGGTATAAAAGTAGGAGCCTGGCTCCTAAGAAATCAGAATCCTGTTTTACCACAAAGAACCTCTGCCCGACTAGAAGGAGAAGAAGACGCTGGAAGAGCTGGCCTGCTGCTTGCCTTGCTGAGAAAGGAGAGGAAGAGACTACTGAAAAGACTTTGCTACTTTGTGCTTTAAACATTCTCCAAGGGCTTGATCTGAGCTTGCCCCCTGAACAGAACCCCAGGACCAGTGGGTTCTCTGTGCTTTTGCTCGTCCTCCGATTCGAGCCGTGTGTGCATCCCGCTGGAAAGAGACTGCGCCCCTCATCGCCCCTCCTAGGGCCGTGACACTCAGGAGCTCGCCTGCTGCAACCCCGTGAGAGCCCCGCTCCGTCCGGAGCCGCTCTCTGTCCCCGGGCTAGGCCGCCTGCGCCCCTGTCACCGTCTGCCACTGGAGCGCGCTGAACGCGCTATCACCCCTCCCGCCGGAAACCGTCCGACGACTGTGATCTACGCCGGGTCATCCAGCTGCACTGACCGTGCCCTGTGACCCGGCTTCGCTATCCCCGGACATCTCGGGCCGCGCCGCCCCCGCTGTGGAGACCCCCCCTGCACCGCCGTGCTGAGGGTCGCTGGCCGCGCCTGCCTACCTGCCCACACCCGCTGATCGAGGACCCAAGACCACTTCCCAAGCTGAGAGTCGCACCGACCTGTGCCGACTCTCCACATCACTGAGGAAGTTCCAGTATCGGGCTCGGGCCCGCAACGCCTTATTTCCCCGTTCGCAGGAGTCGATCTCTGTAAGTACTGGAACCCCAAGTGACATTTGCAAGAGACTGCAAAGTATCTATTTGAAGCTACGAACAAAGAACATTTGCCTGCTTTACAACCTGGTGGCATAGCGAAAACGTTATTGGTCTTGTGATAAGTCTGCTGAGATATATATACTTATTTTTACATAAAGAAGCGTATTTTTCTACATATCCAAATCTGGTGTCCGTTTCTGGGGGGATTGATGTATTTACTGTGTGTGTGATTGTAAGTGCTTAACCAACAACGCCTGAGGAATCGCCTTGGCTGCTCACGCCACGCACCTAGAGGGTGAGCAAGGGTCATTCAAAAGGAGTTATCCTGCGCCCTGACGTGGAGGAGAGGGGTCCTGCTTGACACAAGGGCAACCTTGCACCAACCAGAGATCCCCGACTCTAACATTGTTGGCAGCGGCTGGGATTTCGGATTTGCATTTGTAATTTGCATACAGTGAATTATTAATCACCAGATAGTGAGAGCAGACCAAGTAACGCCGCCACAGGTTTTCATTTTTGAACTTTGTTGAGACATCTGCCATTACTGCAACCATGCCTGGCTCACTCTCTGCTGGAAGAGCACTCTCTGTGATTTCTGGAATGGATGAGGTGGATTGGGAGAGACTGGAAGGTTACACAGCGGAGCAATTGAAAGGCTACAGTGTAAAATTCAGAGTTCCCCATGCTGGATTCAGGAAGAAGAACCAGTACACCAAGGCGTTGAGAGCCTGGAAGGAGTCAAGAGACCCACGGAATGCGGGGGACATCGTTCCACCCGACAACCTTGAGGAGCCCAGCAGAGTCCGGTCGCCAGAGGAGCTGGCAGACAGGGCAGCAGACAGGTCGCATGCAATGTAGATGGCAAAGTTGGCAGGACAAATGGAAATGGAAAAGCAGAAGTTGGCCCTGGAGGCACAACAACGCCAAATGGATCATGATATAAGATTGAAGGAGTTGGAGCTGAAGGCGAAAAGTTTGGACACCGCTCCTTCTGGTGGCAGCACTCCACCAGTGCAGGTAGAGTCCAAGGTGTACATCCCCAAAGATGTAGTGAAGGAGTATTTTAGAAAGGATGACATAGGGCAGTGGTTTAGAGCCTATGAGGTGGCCATGTCTTCACACCGGGTCCCTGAGAAAGACTGGGGAGCGGGGTTGTGGGGAAGGTTCCTTGCTGAAGGGCGTGACACACTGTTAGATTTACCCCTAGATCTCCAAGCCTCATACCCCCATATGAAGGAAGCTTTAATGACCAGGTATGGGTTAACTCCTGAGCTATATCGACAGAGGTTCAGGGAGACTAAGAAGATCCCTGAGAGTACGTATGTGGAGTATGTAACTTTTTTCTGCAGAGCACTGGATGGTTGGGTGAAGGGTAGCAAAGTGAATGATTATCAAGGGCTGCTTGATTTAATTGCATGGGAGCACTTGTCCAGTCAATGTTTTCCTGAGCTACGCCAGCACCTGATTGATAGCAAGCTGTCCAACCCGAGGAAGCTTGCTGAGGAGGCGGACCGCTGGCTCAGCACCAGGGTCCACAAGGGTCAAGTGGGAGACTCCGCCAAAGGTGGGCAGGGTCCCATGCAGAAGAGTGGGGGGGACAGGGGTAAACAGAAAGGGTTCCAAAAAGGCCCCCAAAGTAATCCCCAAGGGAACCAGCAGAAGGGTTCTCAGCCTCCCCCACCCCCGCAGCAGAACGGGGCCCCGACAGGTAGGCCTGTTCCAAAGGGGCCCTTCAATTGTTATAGGTGTGGTGACCCGGGTCACATTGCCTCTGATCCTACGTGTCGCCTGTTTGGTAAGACCGCACCCACTGGTGCTCCACCCCGGCAAGTAGCTAATATTAATTTTGGGGAGGAGGTAGCAGTCCAGGAGGGTGGGGGTCCCGGGCAGATGACCCTAGTCTCGCTAGGAGACAGTGAGATGGTCCCTGAAACCTACTTGCCCTCTAACACTAAGAAATATGGGCAAGTAGTGACCATCAATGGAAAGAAGGTTGAGGCTCTTAGAGATCCAGGAGCCAGCGTGACCTCGGTGAGGCAACACCTGGTGTCTCAAGAGCAGATTGTACCCAATGCCTACTGTAGAGTTGTCAATGCTGACAACATAGAGAGTCGTTGTCCAATGGCTCAAGTTCCCTTTGAATGGGGGGAGGTCTCTGGTACTCTACAAGTCGCTGTGAGAACTGACATGCCTGTAGACTGTCTGCTAGGGAACGACCTGGAGAGCTCCCCTTGGGAAAAGGTGGAGAAGACCACGCATCTGAGGATGGTGGGTCTACCCGACTGGGCGTGCGTGACCACCCGGTCCATGGCAGCCAGTAGGGGTGTTGAGAGGGTCCTGGAGCCTGAGGGAGAGGTCCAGGAACCGGCCTTAGGGAGAAGGCGCAGGAGGCGCGGGAAACCGGCCCCCGAAGTTCCCACGGCCCAGGAGGAAGTAGACACTGAGGGGGATGCTCTGGAGCCTACCGGGGAACAGATTGCCGAACTGGGAGACCTGCCTGAGCTGACCCATTGGCAGCAGGAAGGAGGTCCCTCCAGGGAGGAATTCTGCAGGGAGCAGAAAGAATGCCCTTCTCTCGTGGGTATGCGGCAGCAGGCTGCAGACCAGGCCAATGGTGTTCAGGCCAAAACACACTACGTATACTGGGAGAGTGACCTCCTGTATTCCGAGCCTAAGGCTGCTGAACCTGGGTTAGCCCGTGTGCTGGTGGTACCCCAGAAGTTCAGAACCTTCCTACTGGGGCTGGCTCATGATGTGCCTTTAGCAGGACATTTGGGAATGGACAAGACCTATGACAGGCTTGTCACCCACTTTTACTGGCCCCAAATGCACAAGAATTCAGATTCCTACTGCAGAACCTGTCAGACTTGCCAGGCAAGTGGTAAGAGCGGAGGGAAGCACAAGGCTCCTCTGCAGCCCTTCCCCGTGGTCGGTACGCCATTCCAGCGAGTGGGTATTGATATTGTGGGGCCTCTGGACCCCAAGACAGCCCTGGGCAACAGGTTCATCCTGGTCTTGGTGGACCATGCCACCCGGTACCCTGAAGCCATCCCTCTGAGGACAGTGACAGCCCCCGTGGTGGGACGAGCACTGATGGGAATTTTCTCCCGAGTGGGATTCCCTCTAGAGGTGGTGAGCGACAGGGGGACCAATTTCATATCCACATATATGAAATCTCTGTGGAAGGAGTGTGGGGTAACTTACAAGTTCACCACTCCTTACCACCCCCAAGGAAATGGGTTGGTTGAGAGATTCAACCGAACCCTCAAAGGCATGATCATGGGCCTAGACGGTCCAATGAGGCGTAAGTGGGACGTCCTCTTGCCATGCCTGCTCTTCGCTTACCGAGAGGTGCCCCAGAAGTCTCTAGGGTTCAGCCCCTTTGAGCTTCTGTATGGTCACCCGGTAAGAGGACCTCTGAGTTTGGTAAAGGAAGGCTGGGAGCAATCTCCTAGGAAACCTCCCCAGAATGTATACAGTTACATGCTGGCCTTCCGAAACCAGACTAGGCGTTTCAGGCAACTTGCTGAGGCAAATCTGGAAGCCAGCCAGGAGGAGATGAAGCGGTGGTACGACCGGAATGCCACTCTGGTAGAGCTTCAACCTGGACAAAAGGTGTGGGTCTTGGCCCCAGTGGAGCCTTGTGCACTTCAGGATAAGTGGACAGGTCCATTTGAGGTTGTGGAGCGCAAAAGTCCTATCACCTACTTGGTGGACATGCAGTCTCCCAGGAACCCTTTGAGGGTCCTACATGTTAACCGCCTTAAGCCCCACTTAGAGAGGACCGAAGTGGGCATGCTGCTGGCCACTGATGATGGAATGGAAGAGGAGACCGAGCCTCTTCCTGACCTCTTAGTAGCCTCTGAGAAAGATGGGTCAGTGGATGGAGTTAACCTCTCACCCACCCTGACGCCCGAACAACAGGAAGATTGCCGCCACTTGCTGGGGCAGTTTCCCGATAGGTTCTCCCTTTTTCCTGGTGTCACAGATTGGTGCGTCCATGATGTGGACACAGGAGACAGCTTACCTGTGAAGCACAAGGCTTACAGGGTAACTGACAGGGTCAGAGCTTGCATCAAGGAGGAGGTCTCCAAAATGCTTGCGCTAGGGGTGGTTGAGTCCTCCAGCAGTCCTTGGTCCAGCCCCGTGGTCTTGGTCCCCAAAGCTGCTGCGCCGGGAGCCACACCTGAACTTCGGTTCTGTGTGGACTACAGAGGACTCAATTCAGTAACTAAGACTGACGCGCACCCCATCCCCAGAGCTGATGAGCTCATTGATCGGCTAGGGGCTGCCCGGTTCCTCAGCACGTTTGATTTAACGTCTGGGTACTGGCAGATCGCCTTGACCGATGGGGCCAAAGAGAGGTCAGCATTCTCTACACCAGATGGGCACTTCCAGTTCCGGGTAATGCCATTTGGGATGAAGAATGCCCCTGCCACCTTTCAGAGGTTGGTCAACCAGGTACTGGTTGGGCTGGATGCGTTCAGTGCCGCCTACCTGGATGACATCGCAGTGTTCAGTGCCACCTGGCCCGAACACCTGCGCCACCTCTGGGAAGTGTTGATGGCTCTGCGCCGAGCAGGCCTCACGATCAAGGCAAGCAAGTGCCAGATCGGGCAGGGTTCCGTGGTGTACTTGGGACACCAAGTGGGGAGTGGCAAGGTGGCACCCTTGCAACCCAAAATTGAGACCATCCTGGCTTGGGAGCCCCCCAAGACGCAGACCGCAGTGAGGGCCTTCCTGGGGCTCACTGGGTACTACAGGAGGTTTGTCAAGGGCTATGGAACGATTGTTGCCCCCTTGACAGAGCTGACTTCCAAGAAGCAGCCCAGGAACGTGATCTGGACTGACACCTGTCAGAAAGCTTTCGACACCCTGAAGACTGCCATGTGCACGGCACCCGTGCTCTTGGCCCCTGACTTCTCCAAGGAATTCCTAGTGCAGACAGATGCTTCAGAGCATGGTGTAGGGGCTGTTCTCTCACAGATGACTGAGGAGGGCTGGGACCAACCCGTAGCCTTCATCAGTAGGAGGTTACTTCCACGGGAAAGTAGGTGGAGTGCAATTGAGCGAGAAGCATTTGCTGTGGTCTGGGCGCTGAAGAAGCTAAGACCCTACTTGTTTGGGTCTCACTTCCGGGTTCAGACGGACCACAGGCCCCTCAGATGGTTGATGCAAATGAGGGGTGAGAACCCGAAGCTGTTGAGGTGGTCCATCTCCCTACAGGGTATGGACTTTACGGTGGAACACCGTCCTGGTACAGATCACGCCAACGCTGACGGTCTGTCCAGGTATTTCCGCCTTAGTGACGAGGAACCCCCTGGGCAAGGGTAGTTCTCCCCACATTTCAGCTGGAGGGGACACGTGTTAGACCTGGCACCTTGGCGTGAGTTTCCCTTCCACTTTTTTGATGGTGTGCCTCGATTGTTTTGCTGGTGTTGTCCGCTCAGGGCACTGCGCCACGGCTAATCTGTGCCGCAGTGCAAGTGCTCCCTAGGTAAAGTGTACCTGTAAATTGATGTTCATGATTGGTTTATTGGATTCACCGTCAGTCCCCAGTAAAGTGCACCAGGGGTGCCAGGGCTTGTGAATGCCAATACTGCTGGTGGGCTTGCAGCGCTGGTTGCGCCACCCACAGAAAGCGGCTTTGTAAAATGTGTCTAGGGTCTGCCACCGCAGACCCTGTGCGCGGTCTGGGACCGTCGCGCTGACTGCGCAAGTGCCCCCACTTGCCAGTCCCTAAACCTTCCCTTACCTACATATTAGCCACCCCTCTGGTAGGCCCAAGGGCAGGGTGCATTGTAGGCATAAGGTAGGACATGCCCTGATGTGTGTGGCATGTCTTAGTAGTGAATTACAGCCATTTCCGTTCTTCACTATTGAAGGCTACCTGCTCTCCATAGGCCAGAATGGGCTGCTGGAGTCACTACACGCTGTGACCCCAGTGGACTCAGAGAGCATGGTAGAATGTCAAGTTTAGTATGCCTGAACTCAGAATAATAAAATACTTCTTGTAGTCAAGTTTATTTTAATATCCTGGGTTTGTAAATACTACTTTTAGAAAGTTAGTATTTACTGACCTGACCATTTCAGTCCGCCTCTGCTGTGTGTGTGTGTTCTGCCTAGCAACAGTAAGGAGCAGGGTTGGGGAATCCCCAGAGACAGGTTGGCTGCCAGGTGGTGGGTAGGCAGATGACACCAGGATGGGTGGGAGGAGTACACCTTGACTCTTGAATAGACCTGTGCTCTGCCACCACAAAGCCGGCGCTGCCCCCTGTGGGGCGGCTGATGTCTCTGCCCTGCTGCTGAAAGGAAAGAGCAGAGTCACCATAACAAAGTGCTCCAGAACTGGACTGAGCCAGGCCTAGGCCCCCTGGCGCTAAAGAACAAAAGAATCATGGTATAAAAGTAGGAGCCTGGCTCCTAAGAAATCAGAATCCTGTTTTACCACAAAGAACCTCTGCCCGACTAGAAGGAGAAGAAGACGCTGGAAGAGCTGGCCTGCTGCTTGCCTTGCTGAGAAAGGAGAGGAAGAGACTACTGAAAAGACTTTGCTACTTTGTGCTTTAAACATTCTCCAAGGGCTTGATCTGAGCTTGCCCCCTGAACAGAACCCCAGGACCAGTGGGTTCTCTGTGCTTTTGCTTGTCCTCCGATTCGAGCCGTGTGTGCATCCCGCTGGAAAGAGACTGCGCCCCTCATCGCCCCTCCTAGGGCCGTGACACTCAGGAGCTCGCCTGCTGCAACCCCGTGAGAGCCCCGCTCTGTCCGGAGCCGCTCTCTGTCCCCGGGCTAGGCCGCCTGCGCCCCTGTCACCGTCTGCCACTGGAGCGCGCTGAACGCGCTATCACCCCTCCCGCCGGAAACCGTCCGACGACTGTGATCTACGCCGGGTCATCCAGCTGCACTGACCGTGCCCTGTGACCCCGCTTCGCTATCCCCGGACATCTCGGGCCGCGCCGCCCCCGCTGTGGAGACCCCCCCTGCACCGCCGTGCTGAGGGTCGCTGGCCGCGCCTGCCTACCTGCCCACACCCGCTGATCGAGGACCCAAGACCACTTCTCAAGCTGAGAGTCGCACCGACCTGTGCCGACTCTCCACATCACTGAGGAAGTTCCAGTATCGGGCTCGGGCCCGCAACGCCTTATTTCCCCGTTCGCAGGAGTCGATCTCTGTAAGTACTGGAACCCCAAGTGACATTTGTAAGAGACTGCAAAGTATCTATTTGAAGCTACGAACAAAGAACATTTGCCTGCTTTACAACCTGGTGGCATAGCGAAAACTTTATTGGTCTTGTGATAAGTCTGCTGAGATATATATACTTATTTTTACATAAAGAAGCGTATTTTTCTACATATCCAAATCTGGTGTCCGTTTCTGGGGGGATTGATGTATTTACTGTGTGTGTGATTGTAAGTGCTTAACCAACAACGCCTGAGGAATCGCCTTGGCTGCTCACGCCACGCACCTAGAGGGTGAGCAAGGGTCATTCAAAAGGGGTTATCCTGCGCCCTGACGTGGAGGAGAGGGGTCCTGCTTGACACAAGGGCAACCTTGCGCCAACCAGAGATCCCCGACTCTAACAAGAAGCCAAATAAAGTTCTCTACACCTCATGTCTGATGTGCTTCATTGCACTGGCGACAAGCGAAGAAGATATAACCCACGCAAGACCAATCTTACAGGAGTCAAGAAAAAGTTTTGGTTATGCGACTACCTATTTGGTCCTAAACGTCCTAACACAGCTAAGTTTCATTTGAAACTTTAAGGTAGTGTACTTGCTGTTTAATTACTTAACAGCTTTCTACGCTTTACTCCTCTGCCCCTCGCTATCGCAGCATGGATTCTCTTGAGATACTCGACCAGCGCGACTCATTCTCTTCCTAGCGCACTTTTTATTTACTGCGGGACAAGAGGAAGGGAGAACCCTGGGGCTTTTGTGCTTTGTTTGCCTTAACTGTTGTAACTTTGCCGGCAACGCCTGCTCGTGTTACTTCTACTCGTGAATTTCTGAAACGCTTCTCTCCGTGTTCGCTATCGAGGCAAGATCGACATTTTTGAAACGCACTTTGCTCTTCCCACATGTGCAACGTTCTCATGGCCTCCATTTCTCCACACTCAAAGCCATTGTCACATCCTGACACCTGACGTCCTGGACACCATGACGTAACTTTGTTGCCTGGCAACCCGGCATACTTTCACATCAAGCTGACCAGTCTTATATATTCCGCGCTATTACACACTGCAAATCAGTTCTTTCCACTTCGCTGATACGCACAGCTTTCATATTTACTTCTGCGTGTCAAAACTACGTATTTTGGATTCATTTCAGTTCCTGCACGTCAACTTCACGCTGATACCCACAGCAAGTCAATTTCTTTTAACTTCGCTGATACGCACAGCTCATCTATTTATTTTGCGTGTCACGTTTCAAGGCATCCAAGTTCGAGATTACGTTGCTATTCACTTGCATTTATGTCCACAGCGAGTAAACTTCTGTTAACCATGCTGACACGCACAGCTTAATCACTTAACCCTTCGTGCTAAGTCTACAGGTTATTTTGTTCTTTTTCATGTCGCTGTAACTTCACCTAACATTCTATCATTCAACAACGCTGACACGCACAGCTTTATTGCTTGTCATCCTGTGTCTATTTCGCTTGGTGATTCTCACAGCACGCATAAGCACTCGTCCTGGCTGTTTTCTCTCAACCTGCGCTGATACTCACAGCTTGGTCTCAATTATGTAGTCAAGTATAAGCATAACTGTTACGTACCAGTTTTACTTTTGTGGCTTATTTTATTGTGATTTCTGTGTTTGTTCTCCTATTACAAAATTCAAAATGTCACTCCTCCACCATGTTTCCTCTCTAATCCTGGTGAGCCTGCACTACGTTGGTCAAAATGGAAAAAAAAAATTCAAAATTATGCAAGAGTTTGTGGGGTATCTCCGAGCGCAGAGAGAAAATCTGCATTATTACTACACTGTCTTGGTTCTGAAGGACAAGAGGTGTTTGAACACCTCCCTGATTTGACAGATAACGAATCTGATAGTCTCAATGAATTTGAAATATGTCTTAAAATACTCGACAAACACTATCTTCTGAAAATCAGTACAATTTTAGAGCGGTGCTATTTTGGGAAGCGAGTGCAAAAGTCTGAAGAATCTGTTGAGGCTTATATTACTGCCCTCCGTAAGTTGGGTGCTACATGTAAATTTGATGGGTCCCTCGAAGAACGTATTCGCAACCAATTTATGGTAGGATGCAATATTGAGAAATCAAAGATGAACTTTGGCAGAAAGATGACCCAAAGCTTGATGAGGTTGTTGATATACCTAAGAGGATAGAACACCCCTTGCTTGCGCTGAAGTCATCAAAAAAGAAAATGGGTGTCCTGGAGGAGAAGGTTCACTCTGTTACCAAGAACCTGGTTAAGTCTTCTTCTTCTTCTGCCTCTTCTTTTAAACCCAAGAGAAATTTCAAGATGAAGTGTTTCTGATGTGACTCGACTGGACATCTTGCCAATGACAAGTTGTGTCCCGCCCTTTCCTCCAAGTGTCCCAATTCTGGGAAAATTGGTGACTTAGCCAAAGCTTGTAGAGCTCAAAAGAACAAAAAGGGAATATGAGTCAAAGAGGTTACTCTTGAGTATGAAAGTGATTCCGACTATGACAAACTACACTGTGGGGAAGTTTTATTACAAGGGGGATTGCACAAGTGTAAAAGACCTGTAGATGAAATACAAGTGAATGATTGCACCATTAAAATGATTTTTGACTCGGAAGCAAAAATCTCCCTTATCCCCAAATAATTCTTTGACATGAAATTGTGTGGGAAGGTGAGGGTATACAAGCCTGATATCAAGCCATTGGCCTATGGTGGTCCACCATAACATTTTTAGTTACTTCTTAGGTAATATTGGATACAAAGAGAGAATAACTGCTGGGAAAATGTATATCTCGTGTAGAGGCGACAGCATAATTAGCTGTTTCACCAGGCTGATCTAGGTGTGTCATTGGGTCCTGGATGTGATCCATGCATTGTCCTTAGAGACATCACTCCTCATCCGGTTCCTTTGAATGTTGTTTCGAGTGGGATTGCTTCAAAAGTTGTATCAAGTGAATCAAGCTGTACTGTACGTACCGAGTTTAAAGGAGTCTTCAATGAGAAGTTGGATTGTCTCTCGGGCTATACTCACAAAATCACACATAAGCCTGATGCTGTTCCTGTTACGTGTAAGGTGCGCAATGTACCTTTGACCATGAGAGAGCCCATGCGCATAGAACTGGAGAAATTGAAGAAAGAGGGGATCATTATTGAGACGGAGGCGAGTGAGTAGTTGGTTCCGGTGGTTCTTGCCCGCAAGGCCTCCGGAGACGTACGTTTGTGTGTGTACCTCCGTGCCCTCAATCGAACAGTTGTGGCTGAAAGGTACCCTCTTCCTAAAATCATGGAGATGTTAGCCCAATTAAGTGATGCACGCTTTTTCTCGACTCTTAATCTCAGAGCGGCCTACTATCAAGTAAAAATTGATGATGAGTCCATGAACTTGACTGCGTTTATAACTCCTTTTGGCACCTATAAATTCACACGACTACCTTTCGGCTTGAACTCCGCAGAGTCTGTGTTCCAAAGAGTTATGGAGGACGTGTTAAATGGTGTGGAAGGAGTTAAGATAAACCAAGATGACGTTCTGGTTCATGGCTCATCTCAACAGGAACATGATGTGAGACTTAGGGCTGTTCTCGAGCGATTTGGAGCGAGAGGTTTAACCTTGCGCGAGAGCAAATGCAGGTTTAATCTTCCCGTTCCTCAAGCCAGAGATGAACTCATCACCTTTTTAGGGATGGTGGAGTATTACAATAAATGTGTTCCTTGTTTTGCTTGCCGCACCTCCACATTGAGATCCCTCTTAAAGAAGGGCGTGAAGTTTTCATGGTCTCCCCAGTGCCAGTTAGAATTTGAGGGTGTCAAGAAAGCTCTGAGTTTGGCTCCCTCTCTTTAGAGCTTTGGCACTTCTGGTAGCTCTATCCTGATTACTGATGTCAGTTCAAAGGGACTGGGCGCTGTCTTTAAGCAGACGAGAGACGGAAAGGAAGAGACTATCATGTTCCTCTCCAGAGCCCTTATTGGTCCAGAACTTCAGTACTCCGTAAGTGAGGAGGAAGCTCTCTGTATCTTCTGGGCCATCAGGAAATTAAAACATTTCCTCTGGGGTAGCTCTTTCGTCATTCATTCGTGTCACAAACCATTAAAGGATGTGTTCTGTAAGAAGGGTCTAGACACTGTCTCCTCTAGAATATGCAAGTGGGTAATTGCCCTGCAAGATTTAGATTTTGTTGTGAAGTACATCCCTGGGGCAGATAATAAGGCCGCCAACTGTCTTTCTCGCTTAGTGCCTAAACAGTGTGAGGAACTCTCACCTGACCACGAAGTTTCTTGGGAAATTGATGACTTCAAGGTGTGTGAAATTGTTGAAGGGATAATCTCCGAGGCTGTGTGGAAGGACGCAATGAAGAGTGACACAGACATGCATGAAGTGACAGATTGGTGTCTGAGGGTTGGACTGGTATCAGGTCTTTGAGTGAAGGTGTCAAGAAATTCTGAAACATTCGTAGTGAACTTTGTGTGTCTAGAGCGTAGGTACTCATAGTACGGCCCACGTGCCGTCAGCGGCCCGGCAGACCTTTGTTGGCGGCCCACGGACCTTGCCTTGCAGTTTCCACAGCCGGCAGTAAACATAGAAGATGACTGCAGGAGCATACGTAGTGAATATGTGTTAAATAGGTATTCACTACGCATGCTCCTGCAGCCATCTTCTGTGTTTACTGCCGGTCTCTGTGACAACAGGGCACCTTCGGAAAACTTCCCAAAATGCCCTTTAAAAGTCAGCTGTAAGTGCTTTCACAGCTGACTTTTAAACAGGACTTTTGGGAAGCTTCCTGTTTGACGGAGACAGTGGTGACAGATAGAGGCAGAGAGACATATAGAGGCACAGAGACAGATAAAGGCAGAGACAGATAGAGGCGGAGACAGATAGAGGCAGAGACAGATAGAGGCAGAGACAGGTAGAGGCAGAGACAGATAGAGGTAGAGATAGATAGAGGCAGAGACAGATAGAGGTAGAGATAGACAGAGACAGACAGCAATAGAAACAGAGAGAGACAGACAGAGAAAGAGGCACGGACAGATAGAGCCAGCGACAGATAGAGGCAGAGACAGATAGAGGCAGAGACAGATAGAGGCAGAGACAGATAGAGATAGAGATAGACAGAGACAGACAGCGATAGAAACAAAGAGAGACAGACAGAGAAAGAGGCACGGACAGATAGAACCAGCAACAGATAGAGGCAGAGACAGACAGAGGTAGAGACAGACAGAGACAGATAGATGCAGAGACAGAGATAGAGACAGGGACAGACAGAGACAGGGACAGACAGACGGACGGAGGCAGAGACAGACAGAGACAGAGGCAGAGAGACGGAGAGACGGAGAGGGGAAGAGAGGGAGGGAGACAGAGGTGTGGAAATTTAGCTTGCAAACTGAACATTATCTGCGCCATCTTGCCTCTCCCCAGCGCCACGCACAGCGAATGCACGGCCGCCATTTTAGGCACCCCACTCTCTCCCCGCTCATTCTCGATCGCCAGCGCTTTCCCCTGACGCTGCGAACATCCCCCGCGCGCCGGCCACCCCCGCTCTCTCATACACGGGCCATAAACCCTCTCCTTCAGCGCGACCCTGCTACGGAACCACCTCCGACCGACATCCCATACATGGTCATGCCTCTCCTTTGATAACCCCCTTCCTCTGCGCCCCATTGTCCGAACTGGTCCCAGGCCATCACCTAGCCCTGCGGATGTAGTTTATTGCCCCTACTGTAAGGGAAACACCCCACATCAAAGAGATTACAGTGGATCAAAGCCCCTACCCCCTGAGACCCGGCCGGTTGCACACACCCCCGGGAATTGGCGGAATTCCCTGCTGCGCGATAGCCATCTCCTACTGCGGGTAATGTGGGAACTTCTACTGTAGCTATGTGTGGGATCGGATCTGAGCCGGGGGCTTCAGGGGATGTTCTTTCATGCATCAAGGGAATCTCAAGAATGTACTATGTGTAATAAAGCAATAAACCGGTGTATAAGAGACCAGGTCTCAGAGATGCAGTTAGAGCACCTCGTGACGATACCTTGCTGTCTGATCTGATGTGTTCTGCTCCGACGGAATAAAACTTTGTTTCCTGCCTTCCAGTCTCCGGCGCCTGCCTCTTTCATTGGTAAATTATCGAGTGGTATGAGAGGCGATTACCGCCGGGGAAATACTTGAAAGGTTATCGACTGAAACTGCCGCTACCATTTAACAATTGGCGCCCAACGTGGGGCCCATCAGCGACACGTGGATCCAGTGGGAGAGGTTCCGACGACAGAGTGAACGACTGCAACGATCGGGAGAGCTCCTGCCCAATAGACCCTCGTCTGGCAGCCGATCATCCGAACTTCACTGGTTCCGAGCAGACCTCTCTCGAGTGATCTACGGTCCTGACTGGGAACCATCAGGAGTGCCGCGGCAAATACGGAGAGTAGAGGACGATCGGGCGCTGGAGGCAGAAGACGAGAAACTGTCCACGCGGTCCGGGTAAGGTCGTGATACACGACAAATTGCGAAATAATTGATTGATTGTTTGAAGCTCTGGAATACTAGTATTGCTCATTGATTGTGCTCATTGATTGTTCTCTTTGAGATATTCGCTGTCTACAAACGGGGAGGAGTAGAAATACTCTCTCCCTCTCTCTCTCCCTTTGCAGATAGTGAAGGGTAGGTAACGCAGACTTTTGTCCCCGTTGAAACCCGTCGTGCCTATCTTTATCTCCCCACTGATTGATTGTCCGAACATTGATTGTTTTGAAGAATAGTGCTCTTTGAGATATTCTCTGTTTGCAAATAACGTAGAATAGAAATATTCTGTCTAGTCTTTGCAAATAGTGAAGGGTAGGTAATGCTGACTTTTGTCCCCGTTGAAACCCGTCATGCCTATCTTTATCTCCCCATTGATTGATTGATTGATTGTCCGAACACTAGCTGTTCGATATTGGTGCTCTGGAGGTATTCTCTGCTTACAAATAACGAGGAATAGAGATATTCTGTCTAGTCTTTGCAAGCAGTGAAAAGATAGGTAGTGCTGACTTTTGTCCCCGTTGAAACCCGTCATGCCTATCTTCTCCCCACTGATTGGTAGTTGGTTCTGCCCGGACCGCTTATTAGAGGTGAACCATCCGGCTCCACTGGAAGGCACCCCTAATAAGGACATGTTCACTAAATATGGACTAGTCGCCGTAGCTTATACCAAGCTATGGCATAAATATACAAAGAAGGACCCCGAGAGTCAGTAGGCCACTGATGGGATCCTTCGACGACCATAAGATAGAAGTGCTAGAAATAGCTCTGCGTAGCAATAAGACGACGCCTACTATGCTTGACAGTATCGGCATGTGGCGCAAAGAAGCAATGCAACGGAAAAAGAGGGAAGAAGTAAAAGCAGAAAAGGAATTACGAAAAGCAGCTCACCTTGCCGCTAGAAAGTTAGAAGAAGAAATAAAGGAGAGAAGGGAAACTAAACTAAGACAGGAGCCCGAAACATCAGGCCAGTACGCCGTTAGGACCCCTTCTTTGCTATACCCTGAGTTATCCTCTAAACAGCGAACGAATGACGAATTACTGTTAGGTCCCCCGGTCATTTACATGCCCCCTCCATATGCACCCTCCCAGTCAGTAGTGCAACACCCCCCACCCCCAAACACGAGCGAAAGCAGTACAGGGGCCTCGGTCCTCACGGCCTACGCGCCGGCTGAGCCTCTTGTACTGAACCCAACGTCGGCTATAACGTTAGACGACCCTAAGATGAGAAAGAAAGAGTCCACCAGAATGAATCGACTAACGAAGGATGAACGAACAGGAATCGACAAAATAGTAAAGGCACTGGTAGGATCCTTTTTGACCTTGCAAAAACTAAAGTAACGCTAGGAGTTAGCCCTTTGTGGGACATATGAAACCGAGGGAAGGAGCCAAGCTCACGGTCGAGACGGCCACGAGGTAGCCTGACTCCATTACTCTCACCTACCTAAACATGTCTGCCCTACTGCCCACCCCGCCCAATAAGCATGACAAAATCCTGCACAAACGGAAGCCTGCTGGCACCCACCATCGACGTCACCAAACTAGGGCTAGATCGCGCGCAATTGGTCTATGTTATTTTTCCGATTGCACAGTAACCTCCTTGTGCTCGTCATCAGATTGCAAATATGTACAAACACTCCAACGAAGTAGTATAGTTATAACATTTTAATAACTTATAAGATATAACAAACACACCAACAGGGTAAACAGGTTAAAACACGTTTTAAAACAACTATTTACATGACAGTCTGCTGCAACCTCCATCCCAAAGCCTTAACGTCCACGTGACACCGTCCTCGCCTCTCCTTCCTCGAAATTGCAACATTGGCCTGTTTTGGGCGGTTCTTTTAGTTGACTTTGGGCTATAAAAGCCATGCAAAAATCCATTGACATCAGTGGCGGACGACTGTACGAATAGGCCGGAGGCTATACGAAGCGCCGAAGTTCTGGCAACACCAAGGCGGAGTCCGCCACGCTGTGCGGGCCTTCCCGCTTTCTTTGTTCTTTCTTCAATAAGGGCTGATGCCCTGGCGGGGGGAGGCGACGCGGACGGGCCTCCCCCACCTCCCCAAGTGGAGGCTCACCAGCAGATGAGGGCACCCCAGCCATCTTTTTCATCGGCCTGCTGAATTTCACCCTGGCACGCTGTGCGGATCTTCCCATTCTCTTCTTCCTTCAATAACGGAGGGTGCCCTGGCGGGGGGAAGCGACGCGGACGGGCCTCCCCCACCTCCCCAGGTGGAGGCTCGCCAGCAGATGAGGGCACCCCAACCGTCTTTGACTCGCCGGCCAGCTAAGCTGCACCCAACCGTCTTTGACTCACCGGCCAGCTGAGCTGCACCCTGCCGCTGCACGCGACCACCGGACAACCGCCCAAGCACAGGTTCACCAGGATCACCACTAGCTCCCGACGCGAGGAGTGGGCCCCCGCAGCCAAGAAATCGGGGACCCACCCCGGTGGCGATACCATCCAAACTGCTGTCTTCACTGCTACTGGAATCACCCCGGTGGCAGTACCATCCGAACTGCCGCTGTTACTGCTGCTGGCTCCTCTCCGGTGGCTGTACCGAAGAGCTGCTGCTACTGCTGCCCTTGAACTCCGGCGGTCGACTCCTCCGGATCCAGGCCTAAAGCCCACCGTGAGACAATTCTGGACTCGAAAGCTTGTCTGCTTGGGCGTGGGCCCCACCCTTGACAAAATGCTCCCCTCAGCCTTGCAGAATCGGCTGGAGTCATTTGACACTCGACTCCCGCGGACTTCCGGTAAGGACAAAACCGCCGCCATTGCTCTTTGCCCCGGACGGCAGCCACCTTGCCTCCGCTTGGTGCAGTGAGAAAGACTGGTTCGAAGCGTCGGCGGAAGAACCCGCCTGCTGCCCCGCCCCAAGAACGAACCATGGCATTCCTACGGGGTCGCAGTGACGCCATGCTGACGCAAAGTTGACGCTAACGAAAGTTCTCGAACTACTGAAAGGGATTCTGGTCCAACAGCTAATTCATGGAAAGACTTAGACGGTACTCTGGCCCGACCTCGCCCCAAGATGGCGCCGATGTAGGAGAGGCCTACAAACCCTTGTGGCGTCCCAGTCACGTGACATTTGTGTTAAAAAGAGATATATATATATATATATATGCGATGCTTCCACACATGATGGTCGGGGAGAGGCGGGGAGGGAACCGATTTTATGCCGTAGTAGCGTTGCTCATGACACTCGACGCCTCTCACGCCGTGGCCGGCCTGAACGGTTGTAGGCCCGTATCTTGTATACTGACATTGTTTTAAATAAAGGGCCTCTTGAAGGAATTACGGAATCAGTGTCATGACTAATCACATAGGTTGATAAAGATTTCTACTTTTGAATAAATGATTGTTACTCCCAAGCAATAGAAAATAGGTAATGCAGTCCCCATTTGCCTGAATCTTTTTGATTAACGGGATTGGTACCCATCACACCTATCTTTTTCCAAGAGTTGTTAAACAATGGTCAACCATAGCTCAGGGTATATGCCGAACGCAAGGTATGGTATCTTGCACCTTAATACACGACCGATTGAGAAATGCATGTATGACAAGGGAACCCGAATTTAGGAAATGAAATAAACTAGAGCATCTTTGTCTCGGACAAAAAGAATAATAGGTCTGCGGTATCACCCATTCCTGCGACTAGCCTGGTACGTGGTAAGTAGAACTTTTTCGTGTCTGCGCGCGCTAGGGTACTTTGAATGCTGCACATCCCCTCCCCTCTTTTTCCCCTCTATAGGTCACGACGAAGCTCCGACTGAAGAATGAAGTGGACATGGACCGCACCGAGTTCAATATCAGGGAAAATTTAGACAAACGTTGTGAGATAGTGCGTGAAGTGCAGACCACCATTGAGAACATGAGAAACTGTATGGCATGATTGTGCGTGTGTGCTGTGATTACACGGTATGAATGTGTGTGCATCTCATGCTTAGGTCACTTGAAGAGAGCGTCACTGTATGATTGAAATGCTCGCCATCGATCAAAGGGAGGAGTATAAAGGGTCCGACACCCCCTAGGATAAACTACAAAATACTGAAAGTACGCAGCATGCATAGGAAAAGAGGACAGGAAAGGAGAGGTCCCGATGCTCAACGTAGCCCTGAGTCTCCATCTTAAGTTTCTGCGCTTGATGCATGTACTGTCACACCATATCCGGCATTTGTGTGTACGTGATCACCGAATTTATGTCTTTTCCCCGCTTGTGTTTTCTTACATGGAACAGACCCATGCTACTCCATGTTGTGTGTGCACCAAGTGGCCTATTATCTTACCCATGTCTCTCTCGTTTTGTGTCGTATGTATGCCAAATAGCCTACTTGATGCACACCTCTCTCTCTCTCTCTCTCTCTCTCTCTCTCTCTCTCTCTCTCTCTCTCTCTCTCTCTCTCTCTCACTCCCTCCCTCACTAAAAAGCCTTCATACCCTCTTTTCTGTTTGAATAAATTAACGACACATACCTCCTCGGTAAGTGTATAATTGGCCTGGAGCACGGTGGTGTTCGAACAAAATTGACTGAAGCAAAACGACCGTACTTTGCCACGTTACTACCTCTCCTTTCTACAAATATTGAGCTTAATTGGCTGAGAAAAGAAAGGACAGGTAAGACGACTGATGTCTCCCAATTTGGCCCTCATCACGGGGACTATATGTCAGTGGTTTCCGTTTTTTCAGAGCTTTAACAACACCATCTCCACCGCCCAGAATTACCCCCGCCCAATTACCCCGAAATAGAATGTCTAAAGCACCCCGTTCTCCCAAGATAACCCCAGCCCTATACTAGCCACCTCAAGAGTATTTCGAACGAAACAGCTGATGACCTTATTCACTAATAATACATCGCCTAAACTGATAAAGGGTTACCTATTGTCGCCAGCAAAAATGATGCTTAGCTTATGTTCCTCCCCGAAATGGATACTCGTGAACCCGTGACAGTAGCTTTTCATAAACCTAGCAGTCCTCGGAAGGAAATATATAGTAACAAAACTTGTGTTGAGACGAACGAGCCTCTGCCGGAGAAGCCGGTTCGAATTTTTAATAGACTAGAAGGTTGACAGATGTCAAGCTTCCTGCAGCCAGTATCGGACGCAGGAATCGGCACCTAGAGGGCCAGACGATGGACAGGGACACCCACAGAAACTTGCACCACAGCAATGATTAATAGATTAGTAACGCACACACCAACAGACACCAATCATACAGCAACCGATAAAAGCATGTCCGTAACTACTCGGTGGTTGGGAGAGAGGATGAAGTATGTAAATGTCTTCCCTGCCAACTCTCTAAGATTTTTGTTTCTTGTACCCATTTAAAGATAACGTGCTGCCATTGGAAGGGAGGGGTCGGACGTGACGCACAGCCTGGCTGCAGACCATGGAACATCTACGACATCGACCAAGGGGGAAGCTACGAAGCAAAAAGGGCGTGAGACGAGACACCATTTTCAGGATGATAAGCGTGAAGGGCTACATCAAGGCCCCCTGCTCACCGACCAGCGTGCCTGAAGTCTCAACCCGTCGGGCCCGATTAATGGGCCCAGTGCTGGAAGATTCTGCTCCCCTTGGTCCACATTTTTGATCCGATCCCACTCCACCCCCTCTTCCCTCGGCATCCCGAAGCACGTCACACCCTTCTCTCTCTCACCCTCTTTTATATGGATTATGAATCTGACTTACCTACAGAAGAACAAAAAGCAGGTACCCTGTCTCAAAGTACCTATGGTGAACTGTGTTAAGGAACAGGGCTGTGATCGGAGAACAGTGAATGATCACACCCTGCAACGTGAGAAATTGGATTTGAGCTGGACCTTAGCTCCACCGCCGGTGCTCAACAGTGCCAACGAAAGAAGAACAACAATAAGAGCTTACCAGTGATGGCTCTTTATAAAAAAGGACACTGGAAAGAAGAACCCATGTCAAAGTTGAAAATCCTCTCCCAACTACCTTTTTTTATATTAACTATCTTCCTATCAAGTTTTCATGATGTTGCATCAATCACTTCCGACTGTACACTGAGATGTTGAAGAAAATGTAACTTTGTATAGTAACATTCATACAACACCAACCATGTACACGACTATACTGACTATTTTCGATCCACACAAAGTCTAGGCCTTAAGTAATGTATGAAATATCTCTTGTTTTGCCAGAAACATCCTGTTTGCTTTACAGTATCCTATTTGTGCTCAAACAAACTCCCCTCCTCCTGTCCCTGGGCCCGACATGCGGCACAGCTGATGTAACTCTGTATGTACTACCTCCTCGCCTACTTTATCACCTGTATGTAACTATAAGCAAATGTGTCTGATTACTCCTGCCTGCCCTAAAAACTCTGTATCTTTAAGGAATGTACGAAAGACATTAACGATATTATAGCTGAAGGTTAACGAAGATAAACGCCGAACTAGGCAAGCTGGCGAGATATGTTAAAAGGGAGGACTGTGGAAATTTAGCTTGCAAACTGAACATTATCTGCGCCATCTTGCCTCTCCCCAGCGCCACGCACAGCGAATGCACGGCCGCCATTTTAGGCACCCCACTCTCTCCCCGCTCATTCTCGATCGCCAGCGCTTTCCCCTGGCGCTGCGAACATCCCCCGCGCGCCGGCCACCCCCGCTCTCTCATACACGGGCCATAAACCCTCTCCTTCAGCGCGACCCTGCTACGGAACCACCTCCGACCGACATCCCATACATGGTCATGCCTCTCCTTTGATAACCCCCTTCCTCTGCGCCCCATTGTCCGAACTGGTCCCAGGCCATCACCTAGCCCTGCGGATGTAGTTTATTGCCCCTACTGTAAGGGAAACACCCCACATCAAAGAGATTACAGTGGATCAAAGCCCCTACCCCCTGAGACCCGGCCGGTTGCACACACCCCCGGGAATTGGCGGAATTCCCTGCTGCGCGATAGCCATCTCCTACTGCGGGTAATGTGGGAACTTCTACTGTAGCTATGTGTGGGATCGGATCTGAGCCGGGGGCTTCAGGGGATGTTCTCTCATGCATCAAGGGAATCTCAAGAATGTACTATGTGTAATAAAGCAATAAACCGGTGTATAAGAGACCAGGTCTCAGAGATGCAGTTAGAGCACCTCGTGACGATACCTTGCTGTCTGATCTGATGTGTTCTGCTCCGACGGAATAAAACTTTGTTTCCTGCCTTCCAGTCTCCGGCGCCTGCCTCTTTCATTGGTAAATTATCGAGTGGTATGAGAGGCGATTACCGCCGGGCAAATACTTGAAAGGTTATCGACTGAAACTGCCGCTACCATTTAACAGAGGGTGACAGAGGGAGAGGGAGACAGAGAGAGGGAGACAGAGGGAGAGAGGGAGACAGAGAGAGAGAGACAGAGAGAGGGGAGACAGAGAGGGAGACAGAGAGAGAGGGAGACAGAGAGGGAGGGAGACAGAGAGGGGGGACAGAGGGAGGGAGACAGAGGGAGGGAGACAGACCGAGGGAGACAGAGGGAGAGAGAGAGAGGGAGACAGAGAAAGTGAGACAGAGGGAGGCAGAGGGAAGGAGATAGAGGGAGGGAGAGGGAGACAGAGGGAGACAGACATGGGGAGACAGACACAGGGAGACAGACAGAGGGAGACAGACAGAGGGAGGGGGAAAGACAGAGGGAGTGAGACAGAGCGAAATCATTTGATCCAGGAGTAAGGAAAGTCTGGTAGAGAGAATTTTGGCCAGGACTTTATTGACAAAATGTATGAGGGATTTGGGGTGATAGGAGGAGCAGTTAGTTGGTTCCGTACCAGATTTTAGTAGGAGAGATATAGCCGCCTCCCTCAAGGAATTGGAGAGCACACATTCCTCAAGTGCTTCAGCGTATACTTCAAGTAGTTGCAGTGCTAAACTTTCCTTATGTATGTTTTGTAAAATATCCCTGACAGTCCATAAAGGCCTGGTGCTTTTGTTACCTCAAAGGCGTCTATTACCTGGGTTACCTCCACCACAGTGAAGGGTTCCCCAAGGAATTGTACCTATCCCGTAGTAAGCGGCACCATTGCCACCTTTTCTAGGTAGGCTAAACGTTGTGTAGAGTCTTTAGGGAGTTTGGTTGCATACAAAGATCTATAGTAAGCGACCCATTTTGCCAGTATATCCGCATTGTCAGTGGCCATGGAATCATTTGCCTTCCACTTTATGTCCGGCTCCAAAAGAAGGCTGCACAAATCGTGCCAATGTCTTACCAGGGCGTTTCCCCTCCCCATATCGGTGTGCTGCTAGTTGCTTGCCCAATAAATGTACCTCCCTATCAACGTGTTTGTTAAATTCAAGAAGGGCATTGCGTTGTTTGGAAATGTTGAGTGTAATTGAGGGTCTATCCAAGTGCGTCAATTCTGTCTCAATTTTGGCAAGGCTGCCCCATATGGAGAGCAAAATTCCCGCCTGTTTAAAAATGCAAATACCGCGGACATATGTTTAAAGGCATCCCATAGTGTTGTGTATTTGGTCACTGAACCTTTGTTCAGACTGAAATATTCAGTGATTGCGTCTTACAGTTCAGATTTAAATAAAGCATCAAACAGGGCCGTAGCTGGGAAGGACCATTTCCGCTCACAGCCGAGAGAGTGCGGTATACACAAGTGGAGGAGTACCGGCGCGTGGTCCGGTAGCATACGGGGCAGCGTCTCTACATCCTTAGTCCACTTACAACCCAGGGCATCAGTGAGCCAGTAATCTATGTGTGTTTGGGTGGAGTGAGGCACTGAATGGAAAGTGTAACCCGGGACAGTTGGGTGATGCGATCGCCAGATGTCCTGCAAGGCCAAGGTGTGCATGATGTCTTTCATTGCTTGGTGGGCATGGAGTTTGGAAGCCTGCGCAGGGTTGGAGGAGTCGCGGCTGGGGTCTAGCCAGAGATTTAGATCCCCTCCAAGAATCAGCGTGTCATACTCATAGCGGTGCAGCATAGTATGAACGTCAGTGAAAAAAGCGGGAGTGTCTGTGTTGGGCGCATAGACATTAAGAAATATAACTGTTTTCCCCATCTGCGTTCCCAGAGCCAGCAGATACCTCCCCTAAGGGTCCGAGATTGTATGTTTATGTGTGAAGGGGAGGGTATGGTGTATTAGAATACACACTCCACGGGAATAGGTAATATAGCTTGCGAAATATCTATGCAGTCCCCATGAGGAAGCATAAGAGGGGTCTTTTGCAACGGGAGATGGTTTTCTTGAAGGAACGCTATTTTGATTGTTGTGCCTCCAAAGGTACGCAAGTACTAATTTACATTTCCAGGGTTTATTGAGCCCCCTCACATTCCAAGTGAGAAGATTTACCTCAGCTGTGGGACCTGCAGTCATAGATATACAGTAGGTATGCACAATACCAGTAAACAATTGCATCTGTACGGCGTGTGGAAAGGGAAGATTACAAAGAAGGAAAAAAGAAAATATACAGGACAGCACAATCCAGGTAAACACAAATGTCATCAATAAAATCTCAACAAAGAACAACCCCTACCCCCCTCCCACACCTAGGCTCAAAAGGCGGGTGAATATCTGCCATCCCCACCCAAGATAAACTGATGGGAGTCATCCGTAGGGGGTGGGCAATGCCTCGGGCGTCCAATGCCCATTATTTTAACTTTAGCATTCTGTAGAGTATAAAGAAGGAAATATGCATTTTCATACGGAACAGTCGCAGTTCTTTTCTTGATCCCATTCAGGCATTAAGCTTCATGACATTTGGGGATGTCCAGGAATACAGGGGTATCAGTCAGTGGTGAAGAGTTTGGCATTTGCCGCTAACTGTCGGTCAGGGAAGGAGTGTCCAGAGGAAGAACCTGGCTGGGCTCCTACGGGTTGTGCTTTAGTGCTGTTTGCAGAAAGTTAGTACATCAGCAGAATTATCAAAGAACCGAGGTTTCTCGCCCACCATCACCCGTAACCTAGCCGGGTACAGCATGCCATATTTCAGGCTCAATGTACGGAGCTGGCGTTTTGCCTCCGTAAATTTATAACAAGCTTCCTGAACTACAACTGTGTGGTCTGGATAGAAAGAGAGTATGGCGCCTTGGTAATGTACCAGTGCATGTTACTGGGCCAGGCGGAGGATCGCATTGCGGTCCCTATAATTGAGCAGGCAAGCAATTATGGGTTGTTGGGGGGCTCCTGGGGGAGACGTGCGCCTAGAGATTGGTGTGCTCTCTCCACGATGAAGGTTTTGGAAAGGTTGTCTGCCTCAAACAGTTCAGTTAACAAGGATTCCACAAATGGCTCGGGTCGCCCGATGTTTGTGGATTTCGCCAGCCCAAGAATGCAAATGTTGTTTCTCCGTGACCTAGCCTCTAGGTCTTCATTCTTCATGGCGAAGCTCTTGAGCAGACGTTTCATTCATTCCAGCCGGCGTGTTGCATTTCTGGCCTGATCCTCGTGGTTGGAGATGTGCTTTTCTGCCTCATCGAGTCTGGTGCTGAGTCCATCCAGGCATCGCCCCATTCTGTCCAATCTGGTAGTTCGGTAGTCAAATCTAGAGTCAATTGAGCGGAACCCCACGCGGAGCTCCGCCATTATGGCTGCAGCGCCTTCTATAGCTTGTGGTTGTTCTTCTCTTTCCCATCCGTCCCCTCTGTCCAGGCTGTTATCTGTACATTCTGATGTACCCTGTTTATCAAAGTTCAATTTGCACTGCTTGGGCCCCCCCGACCCATGTCTTCATGGTATGGCGAGCCTGCTAGTAAGGGTTGTTCTGAGTATATTTGTCAAGGCGCCTTCAACTAGCAGGGTGGTGTTGGGAATGATGGTGTTTCACCAGCATAAGGTGTGTGTGGCAGTCCTTAACCAAGGTCTATCTCCCAGGTGGTCACGTGACTTTGTCGCTATTTGAAGATGCGTAGGTGCATTCAGCACCATCCAGCGTGTATGACCTGGGGGGAAGCTCAGGGAGATGTTGTTGGGGTGTGCGCAAAGGTGCAGCGTTCGAGTCAGGCAAATCAGGCCAGTGTGCTAGGCCCCAGAGTCGTGGCTACGTGCCCGTTCACCCATAAGTGTGTTCAATTGTGCATAGTCTCTTGGGCCTACCACCCCCGCCAGCTGGTAGCGCCTCCCGGCCATTGGGGATTGTCTCCCTGGTTCTGGGCATCCCTAATCATCAACAGGTACGACCTATTCTCTCGGCACAGTGGGCCTACCAACTACAGCCCCACAATGCAATGGGGAGCCTTCTCCCTGTAATGGCCGCAGCCCCCATCTGTATGAGTCTTTAGCACCGAGAACGCAGGGTGTTGTTGCACACTGTGCAGCGTGCTACTGCAACCTCCATAGAGCAGGGGGGCCATGTGGGCTTGACAATGCACTGAAATGGTGACGTCTCCAGGCCTTGTGGGTCCACTCACTGTGGTTTTGTTGCACCCGTTATCCCCAGGGTTCCTCCCAGTGTTTCTGGGTGTACGGGGGTACACGGAGGTGTCAGTTGTGGCTCTTGAGGGTAGGAGAGGGTGTTGAGGAGGAGGGAAGCGGCAGCGGCCTTATGCTAAGTGAGCCTTCTCACCCGCAGCAATCATGTTAGTCGGGCCCTGCATTCAGCGACCCAGACCCCGCACCCACCCGGAGTCTGCTGGGTGGTGTCTCCTCGGCCAATCTGCTCCCCATGATATGGGCCCTTTTCTATCCTCCTCTGGCCAGACGGGTTGGGCAGGCCTCAGCAATGTGGAACATGATGACGTCTCCAGACTTTGCGGGTCCGCTTCACTGTGTTTTTGTTGCACCTGTTCTCCCAGGTTCTCCCAGTGCTTCTGGGTGTAGCAGGAGGTACGCAGAGCCATCCGTTGTGCTTTGGGAGGGGGGAGAGGGTGTGGATGGGGGTCAGGGAAGCAGCGGCGGCCTTGAGCTAAGTGGGCTTTCTCGCCCATAGCACTCACGTTAGTCAGGTCCTGTGTGCCGTGACCCAGCCCCCACACTCACCCGGTCTCAGGCGCTGGTTGGCTTCTCCTCAGCCAGTTCGCTCTCTGTCATGCGGGTGCTTTTCTGTCCTCCTTTGGCCAGGTGGCTTGAGCAGGCAGGGGGAGCACCACAGCTCCAGCCTCAGGCTCACCAGTGGACCCTTTCACCACGTGGCCTCTGAGGTACGCTGGGCCTCTGTGCATCTCCGCCCTCACCATCACGTCATTTTCAGGTATACAGGAGTATCCGCACAGGATTTTCTCGCCCCCAGCTCCACCACTGCAATGTCAGGTGTGGTTTCTGCGGCTGTTCCGGCGGTTACAGAAGCCACATCGTGTTGTTTTCTTCAGCTGGATGGTGTCGGGCGGCGTAGCTTCAGTGACTTGCAGCCATCTTGGTCGACGGCTTAGCCACCCCCTACAACAGTGAGGTTTTTTAATAGAGAAAAGTCCATTTCACAGAATGGGGAGGTAAAAGGGTGGTGATGAATCTACAGTTATGTAGAGTATCTAGCACAGAGAGCATTACCAAAGGTAACTGTTCCTCTGACGAATACTGCTAACCAAAGATTTGTCACATTGTGAACAGATATCAAAGCTGTACCTCTAAAGGTGGAGGGTCTGTGGAAGGGCTCAGACCAAATGTTCCAGGGGGACGAACAGTCAAAATGTTCTTACCATCAGACATGACTATCGAGGCAGTAGTGCTTGGTTAACATGTGCACTGATGCCAATGTTGCAGCCTGACAGATGTTCAGATCAGGTACTGTGCATGCAAATGCAATTACAGCATCCTCAACCCCTCCAGAGGCTGCTTTCTTGCCATCATAAATTAGATTTTAAGGCAGAGAACTCTACGTGTAAATAAGATCCACTTCTGCCTTGCTTTGACTTTCTTTGCTCCGGTAAACTCCACAAAGAGTAGATTGTCTACTCTGTGATCCTTGTTACTGTCTATGTAGAAGCTGTGTCCTCTCTTAGGGACCAAATGATGGGATCTCTCTCCCACTTTCTAGGAATAAGAAGTGGGCAAACACGAAAAAATTACAGATTTTCTGACATGAAAAATCATTACAACCTTAGGGAGAAAGATTGCCTCGTTCATGAGCACCAGCTTGTCTGGAAAGAAAGTGGTATAAGACAGCTTAACAGACAGAGCTTAGAGCTCACTCAAGCGATGTGCTGATAACGATGTTAAAGAAACTCTTTGGGGCGAGCAGACGAAGGGGACAACTGTGCACCAGTTCAAAACGGGTGCATATAAGAAAATTAAGAACCAGATTACGGTCCCACTGTGTCACATCACAAAGTGTTTAGGAGAAAACAAATAAACCAAACCCTAAAAAAAAAATCACATCACAACAGGTGATTTTAGGAGGGATGGTTGGTACGACAACTACAAGAAAGCTGACAGTGCTGGCAAATAACCATTAGCAGTGCTGCAAGTCCTTGCTGGACCAAAGACAAAACAAAAAGTAGCCCATATGATAGTTTGGCCTGGAAGTGGACCATATCACAGCTACTACAAAGAGCCACATACTTGTCCCAGGATCCTGCATAGAGAGATGTCATGTAAGGACGCCTAACGGACAGGATAACATTCATTTCCTCTGGAGGGAGACAAAAAGCAGTCAACAGCAAATGATCAATCTCCACACATAGAGGTATAAATTGCGCAGACTTGCATGCAAGACCCTGCCCTGCTGCTACGACAAAAGATCCTACTGAACTGGCAGCTTGGTTGTTATGTTATGTTAATTTAATTTGATATTGCGTACACCCTGACAGGGGTATCTTTGTGCTGAGGACAGCCGCAACAATGAGAACAGAACACTGAGGTTAAAACAGATCCATCTTAAGTAATTTCTTAAATTTGATGTAGTCAGTACTAGTACGGATATGAAATGGCAAATTGTTCCAGTAGTGGAAGCCAGGTACGAGAAAGACCTTCCTCTGCACCTTGACCGTCAGATGTAAGGAATGGTGAGTAGGGCTTTATGCATGGATCTCAAATTCCTGATTGGGTAGTAGTGTTTTAGCTTCTGGTGTAAGTAGCTGGGACCTTTGCTCATTTATACTTTGTAGATTTAGCAGCAGTTTTTGAATATATTCTCTTTCTGACGGGTAGCCAGTGTAGAGTTCTCAAAAGTGGGGTAGAAGCAGATTCCAAGGGAAGATTGCAAATGAGCCATGCTGCTGTATTATTTATGTATGACTTGTAATTTTGAAAGTAATTTCTCATTGGGTGAAGCCAATAATGCGTTGCTATCATCCAACATTCTAATAATGAGAGCCTGCACCACGGTTTTTTTTTTAGCCAAGAGCGTGAGACATGGATGTGCTTTCCTCAGCAGGCACATCCTAAGACGCAGGAGCTCGTAATGGACAGAACCTGCTCTTTCATTGCTAAAGCTTGCTCTAGCCTAATACCAAGAGGTTTTACTACCTGATTGGGGATGGGAGCATTACCTAATTCTGTAGGCCACCAATCAGGAGATGGGAGCTGTTGGACTTTCCCAAAAAGCATGATCTCTGTCTTTTCTGCATTCAGCTGTAAAATGTGTTTGACAGCCACTCTGCTATCACTCTCATCCCGTTGGAGAAGTGTTTATTAACTTTATCTGCATCTTCGTCAAAAGAGATGACCAGCTGTGTGTTATCAGCATAAGACAACCTTTTAAAACCTAATAATTTGATGATTTTAGTGAGGGGGGCCACATATATGTTAAATAAAGTGGGGCTCAGACACAATCCCTGAAGTCTAGAGGCACAAGCATAGATGGAGTGTTGACATTCTGAGAACATCTCATGGAGTCTATCACAGCTACCAAGGCTGTCTTGGTGCTGTGCTTTGATCTGAAACCAGATTGAGATGGGTCCAGGATCTTATTGTCTTCAAGATAATCTGGACAGCTGTTTAATAATTTAGCCTTCCAGCAGTTTACCTAGAAATGGAAGCAGAATGGGCTGATAGTTTGTAAGACTTGAAGAGGCAGCATTTAGCCTTTGTTTGGATAGGCATGACCTGCGCGGTTTTCCCGGACAAAGAGATTTTCACTATCTCGATTGATAGACTGAACAGTGATCTGATTGCAGGGGCATTCTGCTTTGAGAGTAGCTCTGAGATCCTTGGCGGGCATGGGTCCGAGGGAGAACAACATGTAGGTTTTTCTATAGATCTGTGTTTACTCAAGTAAAATTCCACTGAACTTTCCCATGTTGCATCGACTGTTGCAGGGAGGGGAGTTGAAATTCCACTACGTTTTATCCTGGTCAAGAGAGCTGATGAAATATTGGTACATTAACTTGATTTTTTCCTAATAAAAGTCTGCAAGAGAATTGCATAATTCTTGCAAGGCCTTAATTGTCTGAGAACAGGCGTGAGGATTAATAAAATCATTAAGTGCTTTAAAAAGCTATTGAGACGAGTTGCCAGCCTGGCAAATTTGATTGGTGATATGAGTTTTATGAGCAATTTTGATGTTCTGATGATACATGGCGAGCGCAGTTTTGTATATTTCTTTATCATTTAGGTTATTAGTCAAGCAATAGCATCCCTCCAACGTTTTATATGAGGACTTTTCTAATCATAGCTTTATGGTATACCAAAGCGCAGGAGGTCTATGTTTAGTATTCATATGTATTTTAAAAGGGGCAATACTGTCACAGGCTAAATTTAAGGCCTGGTGATAATATTAATCAGCTAAGATTTGGTTTACTTCTGGGTCCTTAGAGGCCATAGACATATCAAATACTTCAGAAAAAGAGTCAGGAGAGACACTCTGCCGTTGTCTTATGACTACTTTATTGCCACCTTTTGGCTTTCCAATCCGCTCTGATTTAGGGATTTGAAAACAGATCAAAGAGTGGTCTATCCAAGGAAGACGTGACGGAGAGTCACAGGTTAAACACTGGAATTAGTAAAAATTAGGTCCAATGTAAGGCCTGATATATGAGTAGTGCCTTTAATTTTTTTATGTAAACCCAGCAACTCTAAGTCTGATATGAGCTGTTTTAAGACAGATGCTCATGCCCAGGAGTTCTGGATATTATATTCTCCTGGCCCACTCCACAGTCACTAGGATGACTTGGGTCTGGTCATTCTTGATCTTCTTCAGAACTCAGGGCAGAAGAGGCTGTTGCAGGAAGGCATTCTAAAGTCCTCCACTATAGACAGAATGCATCTCTGAGAAAAAGCCTTCTTGGGAATTCCAATGCTCAAAAGTTTTGACATTGTTTGTCCTTGGCAGTGATGAACAGATATAGCCATTGATGGAAGATGTTCTGCTCCACCTTCGAATACAGATGCCATTTGTGATCTGTTAAGCATTGCAGGTTGAGTTAGTCTGCTCTGGTGTTTAAAGATCCCTACAGGTGGCTCACGGTCAGAGAAATGCCATGACAATTCAGACAGTTCCAGAGGCAAATAGACTCCTGTCAAAGGACCTAGGACCACACACTACCCTGCCTGTTGCAGTACTACATGGCAGTAGTGTTGTACGTCAGAAACTGAATCAACCTTCCTATGATAGATGGCATGAAGGCCTTTGATGTCAAGATAATGGCTGCAGATCCAGCAGATTGATGTGGAGGCTGGTCTCCACCGGTCACAAGAGTCCTCTGATCACCCTGTCAGTTTTGGGTATGGTAGGGAGAGAGGTCTGCCGCTGGTCCAACTGTAGTTGAGCAGCCACCTAAGCAGATCTTTTGTAGTCTCCTCTGGAACCCAGATAGAATCTGAAAGATTTCCCCAGGTGCTGAGCCCACTGAGATTTGAGATCCCATTACAGAGCCTCATATACCATTCAACTTGATCGACAAATGGGATGCAGGAAGCCAACAGGCCAAGAGGCATCAGACCCGCCCTTACAAAGATGCAAGTTTGAGGTCGAAACATGAGGAATATCCTGGACTAATTTTTCAGAATGAAAGACCCAAGAATGCACTATGTCCAGGAGGGACGAAAGGAATCCTCTGCAAAAGAGTCAGCAGTGACTTCAGCACATTGATTGTGCATCCCATAGAAGTATGGATGTTCACAATCATCTATAGGTGATTTACGACTGACTCGTGCAAGACTGCTTGCAGCAGCCAGTCATCAACTTAGGGAAGACTGATATGCCTGACCTCCAAAGGTATGCTGCTACTACCACTATCGCCTCCCTGAACATGTGAGGGATATTGGTGAGGCCAAAGAGGAGCATGTTAAAATGAAAGTGCTTCTGATATATTTGCTAATTTTTTTGTGGTCCAATATACCCTATCTAGTGTGAAGAAATGGTTTGTTTTAATGGAGCAGGTTAAACTACTATGTATAAACGTTAATAGAGATAAGTGCCATAGGTTTTCAGCCTAGTATTCCTCCCAAATTTGATATGGTTTTCTTCAGTTTGTTTTCCGCTGCTACAAGGCTCAAATATCAAGTTGAGGCTCTGGTCAGAGTCTGACAGAAAAAGTTGCTGAAGCGACTTCTGAGGAGAGGCATCAGCTTCTTTGAACCGGAAAGGATAAGTGCCGGAAGTGTGGCCACTGAACTCGTGTGCGGCTTCATACAATATCAGGATAGATTTGGCTCTGAGTTGTAAATTCCTGTGTGCTTGACTTCCTCCTCTGGCATTGGGGCCGGCGTTGTTGCAGCAGGAATCAATGTGGATCATGGTGCCATGTGTGAAATCAGCTTCGGATTCAGAGCTGTGCCCATAGCCGGTTCACAAAGAAGAGCTAGCGTCAAAGGTTGGCCCATCAGTGGTAACCCAGCTACAGGCCTATGCAGGTCCATGTGGCCTGAAGGCATACCAGCGGGAACTGGTAAGGTGCTGAATAGGTAAAGTACTGCATCTTTAAATGCTGAAATTGGGGGGTGCGCTAGAGATCCCACAGCAAAATGGCCGCATAATAGTGTTGCTCTGCCGACTGCAGTCATTATCCTGGAAATATCGGCGGAACGGACAAACATCCGCTCGAGTAAAAGTATGCGCTGTGTTACTGAAGGGGGTGATAAATATTGTCATCCTGAGCGGAGTACAACAGCAACTGAGGGAGATCTTGGCGAACGTGGCCTGCGCAACCGTTGCCTGCTCCACAACAAGATGGCAGCGGTAGAAGAGGCCCGGGCCTCGCCAGCAGAGTAGTGAGCTGTGCATATCCCCCGCAGTGAAAGATTCAGCCTGGAAACGGTAGGAGGTGGCTCTGCGAGCTGCCCGGGAGATGTGTAGCGGGGTTGGGGGGCGCACCCGACAGGTGTAAATGTGTGCACTGCCTACTATAAATTGCTGAGCTGTGACCCGTTGTAGCTGGTGCTGGGGTGGCAATATGTGATAGAACAGAGGCAGCAGGAGCAGCCCACAACCCCAACGGGGAGAACAGAAGCGAGGAGTGACCCTAGGTATGTGTGCAGCGCCAGTGAAGAGCCCTACAATTGACTGGATACGGATTGCAGACCGGGAGCGACGAGGGCAATATCCGTGGTGCGTAATAACTTTGGCCCAGGCGCAGGGTGGCTCCACTTGCCGCTTTGTGGCAAGCACAGAACATGATGCTATCCGGAGCTCATGGTGGGCTGAAGCATATCTTTTCTCTACTGTGGGCCAAGTTTGGGGTGGCCTGGGCATGGAAAATGAATCTACAGCAGGCTTTGTCCTATGTTTGGGAGCTCACGTATTCACATTGCGGTGTTACTCCGCGGGATGTCTCCTTCTGGGTCCTGGCGGTGATGCACATGGGCGAACAGATTGTGGGCTACGACTGTTGTAGAAAATAAGATGACCAAATTCACCAAAAGCTGCGGGCTGCAACAATCTTTCAGTTGCCGGGTGGCTGAATTGAAACCGGGACAATGGGTAAGTCCGACAAGTAACAGTTCAAGGTGTCCTTCGAGTGCTTGTCGTGGCCTGCTGTGGCGCACTCAGATACCGAACTAGATATGGGGCAAACAAATATATCTTCACTGGAGACCACTCTGCTAGCAATGCAGCAAAGTTTACAGGCCATAGATGGGAAAATAGATTCCCTTACAATCAGGATGAACAGCATGGCCGCCAGGTTGGACAAGCAAGGTGCATGCTTAGACACCGAGGGGCAGAGCATTTCCTCTGATGAGGATGAGTCTCCTGCGATGATGGTCAAATGCTGAGACATGGAAAAAATATTGGAGGTCATGAAAGCAAACAATAAACATTTCGAAGTGCGCTCCCGGGGAAACAACCTGCAAATCCTGGGGGTTCCTGAGAGCACCAACACAGGTCAGCTTGAAGATTATGTTGAGGTAATGCTCAAAGAACGGTTTGGAGCGGACAACTTTTCGCAAGTTCTAATAATGGAGAGAGCGCACAGATCATTGTCTCCCAGACTGCCCCCTGGGGCACTTCCATGGCCCATAGTGGCCAAAGTTTTAAACTATTGTGATTGCGATGCAGTGTTACAGATGGCAAGGGAGAATCAGCACACCAGTTACCAAGGAAATGTGGTATCCTTCCCGGATTTCATCATGGCAGTCCAAGCGGTACGCAGAGTTTGCTCCTATCAATAAGAAACCGCGCAAGCTGAAAATCCCTTACGCAATGTTGTACCCCGCGCCAAGAGCAGCTCTGGATTTCCTGAAACAGATGAAATCGAAACAGAAAATTCTGAGGCGGTCACCTTTCCCCACACACTCTGCATTATAGAGGCTGACCGACAAGTAACATTTCAAGCGGTCCTTCGAGTGCCGCCGCTCGTCATGGCCTGCTGTGGCGCACTCAGATACCAAAATAGATATGGGGCAAACAAATATATCTTCACTGGAGACCACTCTGCTAGCAATGCAGCAAAGTTTACAGGCCATAGATGGGAAAATAGATACCCTCACAATCAGGATGAACAGCATGGCCACCAAGTTGGACAAGCAAGGTGCGTGCCTACACACCGCGGAGCAGCGCATTTCTTCTGTTGAAGACGAGTCTCCCGCGATGATGGTCAAATGCTGAGACATTGAAAACATATTGGAGGTCATAAAAGCAAAGAATGAAGATTTTGAAGCGCGCTCCCGGGGAAACAACCTGCGAATCATTGGGGTTCCAGAGAGCACCAACACAGGTCAGCTTAAATATTATGTTGAGCTAATGCTGAAAGAACTGTTTGGAGTGGGCAACTTTTCGCAAGTTCTAATAATGGAGAGAGCGCACAGATCATTGGTCCCCACACCACCCCCGGGGCGCCTCCACGGCCCATAGTGGCCAAAGTTTTAAACTATCGTGATCGCGATGCAGTGCTGCGGATGGCAAGGGAGAATCAGCACACCAGTTACCAAGGAAATGTGGTATCCTTCTTCCCGGATTTCACCATGGCAGTCCAAGCGGTACGCAAAGAGTTTGCTCCTGTCAAGGAGAAACTGCGCGTGCTGGAAATCCCTTACACAATATTGTACCCTGTGCCAAGAGCAGCTCAGGATTTCCTGAAACAGATGAAATCGAAACAGAAAAGTCTGAGGTGGTCACCTTCCCCCACACACTCTGCATTATAGAGGCTGTTGTGGGACACCCGGTATGGACAAATGGTGGTATGGTGGTTCCCCGCACGCATGTAAGTAGGATTGTCTGCATTGGTGTGCTGGAAGGACACCAAGACCTATATGACCTGTGGGTAGTTGAGGTCCCTGAACTTTGTTGGGCAGAATAGCGAGCTCCTGTGACACTCTATTTTTTGCATATGTATGTGCAGATTAATGTGGGATGTAGAGATATAACATCGCTATAACGTATGAATCAAGGTCAGACTCATTTTTGCAGAGAATGATTATGAGTAACGTTGTATTCTGCGGCTGCACGGGGCAGTCATTATTGAAAAGGTACCATCCGACTAGTGAGGGTTGGGGCTGGTGTGGGATATGCAACGTGTTACTACACTGTGTAATGGTATTTTACATGCTGTAAATGTTAGTTCAAAACAGTTTTACTTGCAGTTTGTTCCCCAGACTACAATGTTAATCTGGTCACATCCACTCCATGGGTGGGAGGAAGGGCATCTGGCTGACCCCCTGAGGGGGTTCCCCATTACTGTTGTAATGTTGAATGGGCTTGTTATATGGGAGTGCCTTTGCTAAAGTAGGAGGTGGGTTATCTGGGTTATTGTTTGTAGTTTCTGGCATGGTATATCACTGCCATTTAGTCACACCGGTTGTATGGATACAGATGTTGAATCACGGTACAGGAATAGCATGCAAGAATAAAATTCACTACATAAATGCTAGGTGAGATCAGGTTAATGACGTGGAATGTCAGGGGGCTGAATAATCCCCAAAAAATCAGGCAGGTGTTGGCCTATTTAGACAGGCATCGGGTACAGTTAGCGAGAGGAAGGGTGGGTGAAAAATGGGCGGTGGTTAAAGCGGCCTCCTCTTACTCCTCCTATGCCAGGGGGTCATGAATTTAGCGAAAAAGGGCACTCCTTTAGACTTATGCATACAGAGTCAGACGACCTACAAAGTTTCACACTATTATAGGGGTGGCTTGGAGGTACGAACCTTACAATCATTACAACTTATGGCCTGAAAGTCGATGAACCAGTTTTTACCAGAGACTGGAGAATAAACTGTTTGATCTACAACCAGAAGTGAGTACTATGAGGGGGAGATATGAATACATATCTGGATCCTGATATAGATTGCAGTGAGACCACCTTATGGCAGGGGAAAAGCGTGGCACAAGTCATACATGATATCATGCACAATCATAAGCTTATTGATATATGGAGGGTACGGAACCTAAAGGTATGGGAGGACACGCACATTTCCTCTGTACACAAAACATGGTCCAGGTTGGACTATTGGCTGATATCGAGTGCGGCGGATCCCTGAGTGAAGGGAGTGACAGATTTACCACGGGCTCTCAGATCATTCCCTTGTGGTCCTGGGTGTGAGTATCCCCATACATCACACAGCCCTTTCAAAAGAGGCTACAGCCTTCCTCACTGCTCGATTCTGTTATTAGTGAGGGGGTGCAACAGGCTATTGAACTGTTCTTCAACGAAAATGTGGGCACAGTGGAAGAAGCAGGTACATTATGGGAGGCATTTAAGGGGGGGACATGTATTGGGCTGCAGACAAACGTGCTTAAGGATCTAAGATCTCAAATATGCACGAAAGAAAAATCCTTAATCAGATTGGAAAAAGAGTATGCTACCTCACACAAACTGGAAATATTAGCCGAAACCAAGGAGCAGATCCCTGGATATAATGAAACAGCAGACCAAGAGATCAAACATATGTCCAGGCGTAGAGTTGCTAGAATGTAGAATGTGTCCGAGTCACATTTTAGCAGTGAAGATCAGGACACCACAGACACAGGAATACATTACAGAGCTGGAGAGTCAGGATGGCACTAAGAGCCATAGCACGGCTGAAATCATTGATCAATTCATGAAGTACTATTCCGATCTATATGGCGGGGGAGGAAGCTGATAGCAATGAGATTCTGGCCTTCTTTGAGGAAATTGTTCTTGCTTGGTTGTCACCGGGGCAAAGAGAGTACCTGATGCAAGAATTCACAGTTGAGGAGGTAAAGGAGGTGATACAGTCGCTTCCCTCTGGTAAGGCGTCAGGTAGCGACGGCTTGCTGTGTGAATTTTGTAAGACATATGTAGATCTGCTAGCCCCTCATCTCCACAACATGTATAGTCAAGCATATGCAAACAAGATTCTACCTCCCACACTACGGGAGGCCCAAACCAAAACCCTATTAAAGCTAGGCAAACACCGAGGATGTTGTGAGTCGTTTTTCCCTCTCTCACTATTAAATACTGATACAAAAATCTTGGCAAAAATGGTGGCGACTAGATTATGCTTGTTGCTCCCAGCGTTGATCTTGCCGGACCAGCTGGGTTTTGTTCGAACCATCTCCACCACACATAATATACGTATATTATTTGCTGTCATGCATCAAATTGACCCGGACGTCGAGGCGGCCGCTGTGCTGCTTGATGCAGTGAAAGCCTTTGACTCCATCAAATGGGGGTTTATGTTTGATGTATTGAGATGAATGGGATTGCCGTTTGCATTTATACAATGGATGGAACTGCTGTATAATGCCCCAGTTACTAGAGTTCGGGTGAACAATTGTCATTCCAAACTTATATGAATTCTCAGGGGAACATGACAAGGCTGCCTGGTCTCCCCGCTCTCCGTTGCTCTTCACGATTGTGATGGAGCTGTTGGCATGTGTTATAAGGCAGAAGCACTCGAGCGCAGCACTAGGATTTCAGCAACGACCTCTTGTTATATCTATGTATACGAACGACATGGTTTCATATGTTTTCAATCTGAAATGGAACTACGTGGTTTGATCAGAGAGTACATAACATATGAACGGCTTTCTGGTTTCAGGATTAACTGGAATAAATCTACCATCTTCCTGTTAACGCAATCATTTGAACTAGAATATCCGCTGGAGTGGACAGTAGAACCTGTGAAATATCTGGGAGTATGGATTCACAAGGATGCTGAAACCGTTGTGAGAGAGAATTTTGGTCGGGCATTAGTACACACAGAGGAACAAGTGAGCAGATGGATCACAGTGCCGTTGTCACTGGCAGACAGAGTAGCTGTCATAAAAATGACGGTCTTCCCGAAGTTTTTAAATCTGTTCACAAATGTCCCCATCCATCTACCGAAGACTTTGTTGGACAGATTGCGCACTGTTTTAATCTGGATGGTCAGGGCGGATAAACAACCTCGATGCAGTTGGGAAACACTTGCAAGGCCATATTCCCAAGGGGGCTTCGGGCCCCTGATCTATACTTCTATTATTGGTGCGCACTGGCGCACTTCGCGCATTACTGGTACTTTCCCCCAGCAATCCTCCCGCACGTCTTAGTGGAGGCGGACAAGATATTTCCAGAACCTCTGACCCCTTGCTACATAAGGCACAACCAGTGTACCCCGACGTGAAATGAGCATGATAGACTGTACAGCAAAGGCTTGGCGAACATTGGCGGAGTGTTCGGGGAAACTCCCAGTTTATGCTTCGAACATGTCTCTGGCGCTGCCCCCAGATATATCTGTGGTACAGGAGCTCCGGGCACTTTTATCCTTGCAGATATAGGCATTGTCTCGATGGGTAATGCATACCCTGAAGGTACCTTTATTACATTAGAGGAGATACAGGCACGTCAACCAAGCTCCCCTATAACAATTTTTACATATTATAGACTGAGGGAGGCCCTTAAAACTTTTAACACACAACATCCTGAAGAACAGCTAACTCTGAAGCCGCTCCAAGCCATGTTGGTGAGTCCCACCCGTCTGAAATTAGTAACTAGACTATATACTGCAATGCAGGCAGACACTGCACCGAAACACTGTAGGGCCAGGGAAAAATGGAATATGGTGCTAGATGCTCCACTTACAGAGAAAAACTGGGACTATAGGTGTTCTATCACAGGGTTACTGACAGCAAATTGTAATTTGCGTATTATTCATTTTAAGTTTCTACAGCAACTATACTATACACCTAAACAGTTAAAGAGGTATGGGCTACGAGAATCAGACAATTGCAACAGATGTGAAATACAAGATGCTGATTTTATACATTTGGCTTGGCTTTGTGGGAGGCTGCATGTTTTTTGGGAGCAGGTTACCAAGAACCTGTCTGATATCGTATTGGAACCAGTAGGATGTACACCACAGTTGTGTTTGCTGGGCCTTATGGGCATCTTTTACCACAGAATAGGAGATTAGTTTTGATCGCTCTGCTCCTGGCGAAGAGAAAAGTGGCCCAATACTGGGATAGTAGAAATGCTCCATGACCACAAAGCTGGTTGAAAGATGTTACATATTGTAGGGATCTGCCGTCATGTTATCCTGAAGAACTTCCTATGCCGTCTAGGCCCAAGGACTTCTGGGCCCCAAGTACGTCCTACCTACTGACTATAATTGAGGCAAACTCTCCTACTACAGTCACTGACAACTGAACTTGCAGTTAATATTGAGTAGATACATGTATGTATAAAACTGTGTGCAATGTTGATTGACCACTGGTGTATACTGCAATTTATGTTTTACAGTCATAGATGTACCTGCCTTGCCCTTGTTGCAAAATGATGTTTTAATCATATTAGAGCAAAAATAATTTTTTAATTTTTTTTTTAAATGCTGTAAATGAGGGTGGTGACACCAATGAACCCAGAAACTCAGGCTGCATCCGAATCAGTCATGGAATTGGTTCCTAGGTGGGGTACCGGTAACAAGCTTGCAGAGCACCATGACATCCTTGTGACTTATCCCAGGGAAAGTGGCAAGGCTGAGACGAGATCTGCTTGGACTTCTTGTGCTATTTCTTCTGCTTGGATTTATACTAATAAATGGAGTGAGATGATGATCTACTGCGGGGCTGATGCCAGGAACGCAACCAATCCGAGTCCTAGACTTTGAGTGGGAACAGGCATTACGTAATTTCTGGTGATGCTGGGTGATGTAGAGATTGGCTTTGGGGTCTCAAATTGCATTTGGATTTATCAGGGCACACTCCCCACACAACTTTGAGTCATGGCCCAACCCTGTACACCAGAGGCATACCTTGTGGGGATGTGACACAGACATTTGTTTGCAACAGTCCCTATAAGGCTTAAGGCTTGTGGTCGTAGGGTGGGATACTTTCCTTTCACACTGGAATATTTTTGAGAAAAATGTTCGTCTACTGGCAGGAAGAAAAGAGAAGATAACTCTGGATCTGCATACAAGGGCATGGAAAAAATGGAACACACGTCAGCACACACTGGAAATGTCTATGTATGTCTCCACTCATCACCTTCAGTGTGGAGCAGAGAAGACATGGCACATCATGATGCCACCTAGTGACACGCAGGGGTTATGCTGAAAAATCCTCTGGATCCAGTATGGCACCTGGGGATATTCACAAAGTGAAGATTCTGCAGTTAGAATCCATATGTACTTAAAACCTAGTGTCATCCATATAACCATATTGTAGGAAACCACAATCTGAATATATTGGAGGGGCCAAGTGTAGTATATAAAACATACAACAGGTATGGATTAAATTTGTGCCAATTCAACATGTCGCCCACAAACCAGACACAGAATGTAGATATGGATTGATAAAAGGGCATTTTGATGAGAGGCCCCTATTACTGCGTGTATTATATGCCCAACATATATCATCCATTCATTATTTGAACAAGCTCTGCCCAACACTCTTACTGGAAGTCATAACTCCTACTATATGTTGAGGAGATTTTAACTGTGTAATTGACCCTTCCAGCTGCTACTTGGAACACCAAACGCTAGGCGACAGACAGCTTCAAATCATGGAAAACAACATGGAACTTAGGAGACAATGCGAGGGACACCCACCAACACACAACAGATTGCTTCTTCTTTACGCAAATACAGAATTATCACCGAAAATTGGACATGACCTTTTGCTCCATTCACATGAGAAGAGCAGTGAAAACAATCTTCATCCAAGACAATATCAGATCATTACCCACTACTACTCACAATGGCATGGAACAGGACACAAATCGCTATATCCTCTTGAAGACTAGAACTTCTGGGACTACTAGATTCTGCATATATGGCCACCATTAGAGAGTTCATAACAAATTATTTCAATAATAATAAAGGAACAGTGAAGTATTTAGGGCAGTATGGGAAATGTTGGTTAGGGCAATGTGTATGAAAACAATATTTATGGCCACATCAGTGCTACATAGGAAATGCTGTCAGGACAGAAAAACAAATAGTCAATGGTCCCTTTAATAAAGCTGAACTATTGAACACCAGGAAGCAATATGTAGACAAAAGAGGGGAACAATTGAGCTGCCTGCACTTCAGAGATTATAGGGCTAGAACACATGAAGAGAGAGACCAGAGAGGCAAATTACTATCCCAACTGGTATAACTAAAACAGCCACCAAGCCAATACCTTTACTGTAAGGGAAGAACGGGGAGATCAAATACACTCAATCAGAAATCAGCAACATTTTTAGAAACTACCATGAGCAGTTATATACTCCTCAATCTCCCTTACTAGAACAAGATATACATCTGTTCCTAGATAAAGCTAGGCTGCTGCAGTCTCTCCTCAAGGACAGAAGAATATTAGCAAAGCCTCTGACAGATGCTTAGAACACTAACAAAATGGCAGGTACTGATGGGTTCCCTGCTGAATTATATGCCACCTACACAGATCTACTCTCTCCTACATACTCAAAATGCATGATACATCAAATTCACCACGTGTGTTACCTAAATCCACCAGAGAATCCTTAATAGTGGTTCTTCCTAAACAACATTGAATGTTACCTCACAGCACTGCCTATCCATGCTCAATATTGACATCAAAATATTGAGCAAAATCCTAGCATCATGAATAGTAAAGGTGTTGTTGAAATTGGTACCCCCTGATCTATGAAGATTTATACCATTACGGAACACATTATATAATTTGAAAAGGTTGCTCCATATAGCAGTAGAGACCGACAACCATGGATTGAATGCAAATTTTGCCTCCCTAGACATGAGGGCCCGATTCACAAAGGTAAACTGAGACGAAATTCTAACTTTACGACTTCCGGTATTCACAAAAGGCATTTACGAGTACTAAAGTTAGACTATTGTTTCAGTTAAACTTAAGTTTTGGTCTTAAGTTTAACTGAGACAAAAAATGTAAACTTAAAACCAAAACTTGAGTTTAACTGAGACAAAAGTCTAAATTAACTACTTGTGAGTGCCCTTTGTGAATACCAAAAGTCATAATGTTAGACATTCGTCTCAGTTTACCTTTGTGAATCGGGCCCAGAGAGTATTTGACATCAATGGCTGGGACTTTATTGTCGCTTCCCTTTCACAAAAGGGCTTTAGGGCAAAATGTATGAAATTGCTAAAACTACTTTAGTGTTCCAACGGCCAGGGTATGAACTGGCATGTCTATTTGGAACACATTGAGGGTGGGGATGGATGGCCTTTGTTACCATTAATCTTAGCACTTACTATGGAATCACTGTAGTGGCAAATATAAAGTGGAAAGGAATGTAACCAGATTAGAATCCAGGTCGAGTCTCGTAAAATATTAGTGTATGCGGACAATATTGTGATGTATTTTAAAAATTCTTCTAACACAACCAACACTCAGTCTTGGTGGAATTCCAGGACTGGATATGAACAGTTAAATTATGACAGTTATCAATTATGGAAACATGGAGCTGAGAAGTAAAGAAAAGGAGAGGAACTTGGTGTTGATAGGGCTGTCGATGCATTTACTGTGGAGTGTGGGGACAATGGGAGAGATTGGGTGAGCAGTCAGAAAATGTATCTGGTCAGTAGCTGGCATCACTAAATTAGGAGATATCTATGAACAGAGAAACTAAAAAATTATGGGCCTGATTCACAAAGGTAAACTGAGGCGAAAGTCTAACTTTACGACTTTCAGTATTCACAATGGCATTTACGAGTAGTAAAGTTAGACTTTTGTCTCAGTTAAACTTAAGTTTTGGTCTTAAGTTTAACCTTTTGGTCTCAGTTAAACTTAATACCAAAACTTAAGGTTAACTGAGACAAAAGTCTAACTTGACTACTCATAATTGCCATTTTGTGAATACCGAATGTCAAAAAGTTTGAATTTCGCCTCATTTTATCTTTGTGAATCAGGTCCAAGAACTTTATATCAGAATATGATTTAGCAGCAGGCAATTGTCTAATGTTGCCCAAATGTGAATTTACCATGAAAAGACAAGAGGCGTTTGGCAAAACAGGACCAGCTAATTTAAGTAAAAGCAGCGTCCAGGAAAGCAGGCAATAGACTAGGGGTCTGGAGACTGTCTAAAAGCGCATGGTTTTCGGTCGTCATTTTATACATTACATGAGGCGTCACAAAGTAATTTGTATATTCCTTTGGAGACACATATATGGGCCTTGTCATGGGCTTTAAATCTGGTCACCTTATAAGATGCATAGGTGGGTCTCAACCTTGCGTGGACACAATGCGGGGCCAGTGGGTACATGTCCAGGTGTCGGGCATGGGGAGCACATGATCACTGTATGTATTTTGCATGCTGTGTTCTGATTAGCTAAGTGTTCCTGGCATAGTGTGGCATCTGGCCTTATGATGTTTTGGGAATGCGTGCCCCTCCAGGCAAACGTTTTTTAATGGGGCCAACCTCCTAGGGTCATTGTGGTGTTGATGCCTATCTGTGGGATCAATCAGGGTTTTCCTGTATGCGCATTTGTTAAGGGTTGCGTGTCACCCCACCTGTGATCTATCAATCAGTTGTTTCAGGCCTAAGTCGCAGTGCCTGCCTGACCACATACCTCTGACTCGGAGTTGAAGGGAGGTCATTTGGGGTGATTTCAACAACGGTAATAAGAGTTCATTATTATAAGTACATATATCATGACGTGCATCAATATCATATTTTCCAATATTTGTTTTTAAAAAAAAATATTTGTATTAACATTTCTGACTGCAAACATTGCTGCATTATCATACATTTTTCTTGTTGTATACAGCTCATTATTAACATATGGACGTGAAAGATTGAATTTTCCCATAAGCATGCTGGGTTTTCTTTTGCACCCACATCATTGTCTACATACATATACAACATAGTCGGTTCTATTCTGGATGGAATGTCTAATCAGTATCTTCTGATGGTGATTCTTCACGTGGGGGATCACAAATATTCCCTCTATACTCATTCCATTTTCCCCACACCCTCGTTCATTTTTTGGGGCATCTTCTATGCGTGTATACTGCTTTTTCAGTTATTATTAGTTTGTCCATATCTCGGCACCACCTACCCACTGTGGGGTTCTGCATAGCCCCCCACATTTGCACTATATTTCTCTTCACTAATGCCATTCCCAGCGCAACCCAGTTTTGCGCTGCATGGTTGAGGTCCGTAGGTTCCCAGATGTTGAGTAAACAACGCCTAGGCTCTGGCTTAATCGTTAAGTCCAGTGCCTGAGAAATTGTGTGCATAACTGCCTTCCAGTATTTCGCAATTTCTGCGCATTGCCAAATTGTGTGCCAAAATGTGCCGTGCTCTCCACATTGCCTGAGGCAAAGTGGCGTGTCTGCCTTGCGTATTTTATATAACAGTGTTCTAGTATAATATGTGCGGTGCAGAATCTTAAGTTGCATTAGTTTAAATTTGGAGGGGATCGCCACTTCTCTGGGGGATGCTATTGCTTCCTGCCAGTCCGTCTCGTCCATTGCACCATATTTTCCAATATTAACATTCCCCCCCCTAGCTGAATTTCCAACTACATCATGTACCCCTTACTTCATGACAGTTACATTATTTGAGGTTTGCTGTGTTTGTGTTGTGTCTATTACTTATTACCTAGGTACTTGCATTCTACCTAACGTGAGGACTGTGTTTTTACAGCAGAAAACCCCCACTTAAAGAAAACCACAGAAAAGGTGCACAGGAAAAGAAGTCTATAAACAAGTTTTGTTCAGGAGCACCTCCTTCCATCTTCATGTCAACTTGTTGACAATGCAGTAGGTGGATGGCAAGAGCTGTTATCCTGCTGTCTAGCTCATTTCTGGGGATGAAAGTACAACAGGATGCACCGATTTTGGCACACACCCCACCCTGAATCGCAGTCATCAAGTCCAACACATACCAATGTTGCATCACATTATGGCAGATGGCTCTTAGTTCTTCCTTGATAGCCTTTTGGCCAGGATCAGTATCTATGATCAACTTCAGCATTTCTTATCTGGCTATCTGAAACCAGCTGACCTTTGCCTTTGTTTGCAAGGTGAAGAAGGACAGAGACCCTCCTCAATTTACTTGAGTGTCAGAAAACAGTCTGAATTCTTCCAGAATGTCCTAGTACTGAGCCCAGCCAAAGTAATCGGCAGTTCTTTTTTCTTGAGCCTAATGCAATAGAGTTGTTTTCTTCTGTAGCAGATATTGGAACAATCCTCTCCAGGAATGACCAGAGTCAGCTGTGTATGGTTACGAGGGTGCAGAGGCCTTGCCATCTGGAGAGGAGCTGGGTGTGGGCAAATTCCCCACATTGTCAGTAGGTATCCATCAATATGGAGGTACTCCTTTGCATATCTGGTACATGCAGTATTGCTTCACAATTATCATCTGTGCCAAGCGGTATTATTCCATTGCCTTTGAAACACAAGGAATACGGTGTACGTTTCTATACATTTAGGGGTTGCCCCTTCCCTTCTAGCCAAGTGTACCTATCTATCTCAGTGTCCCAGATTTCCTGACATTGGTATCCATGCTGGCATTCAACCCTTCAGGTCTAGACTTATTACCCTTGTATCATTGAGGTGATTGGCCCTGCACATTGGAACTCCAGGTATGTGGTCCATGTGTTATTAAAGAATATTGTCCAACTAAAAACCACACTGAAATTTTCCAAATAATTTTAATTAGAGTGGGCTCATAGAGTCCCAACCTTCAAACCTTCATCCAGGAACACAAGACTGATAGTCTACAAACCACTGAGATTACAACATGCTGAGTTAATACTGGCCTATGGATGCAAAAACCATCATATTATCTGGAATGGGCGCATAATCCATATCTCTCAAGCCTATTCCAAAACAACTGTTGAAACCAGAAAGGGGTACCTAGCTTTACATGACACACTAAGAGAAATTAAAGTTTTCATTTGCAGGACCAGAGAGATGCAAGATAATGGCAAAGGGCAAAATTCCACACATTCGAAAAACCTATAGCTCTATTGAACTTTCTGGACAAACTCTCCGAACAAGAAATGAGATTCTCAAGATCTTCCTCCAATAAAAGTAAACAATGACAGACTTCTCTTGAAGTTTTACTACAACTGTTTCTGTTACCCGTACTCTTCATTATGTTCACAATGCAGATTGGGATGCCCTTTACTTTATCACGTTAAGGGACACACTTAGGACTCGTTTCATGTGGGAGGTTAAACATTACACTCCAATTTTACCCAAAAGTTAAGATTTAGTAGTATTTAATTGTACATCCCACATTGGCACTTATAACATAATGCAAATCACAAAGAGCTAACAACTTAACTGCTGATGTATGTAGTATTTCAACTATCTTGAGACAACTGAACAAATACTCTGAAACAATACCATATTGTCTGTATGCCTCATAGTTATTGTTGAAAAGGTTCCTACCTATGTTTTGCTATGTTCTGTTCCGTGCTGGAGGATGGATGCTCTACGTCATCGCTTCTTCTTTGTTGAAGTTTGTGGGGAGGAGGGGGGACAGGAGGGTAGGGATGTGGGTTCTGCTCTTTTACTTTCTTTCTGAATCTGTTTTTCCTATATTTCCCCTTCTTAATTTCCCACTAATCCTCACGCAATAGCACATCACACATGTAGCACTAAATATCGATCCCATTAAAGTCTTTGCATACAAGTTCTTGAATCCCAAATGGGAAGCTCTTATCCTGTTAACCGCAGTATACCCTCGAGATGCGATATCCTCCATGTTGAATACTCAACAACACATTCTAATTAAAGAAGACCATGGATCAGTCTCAGAAGCTATGCTATCTGGTATATATCAGAGTCACCAGAAACACTATGGATGCACACAAATTATGTCTCCCGAAATCACAGCCTACTAAAACATTCTGACGTCTCACACACATTACACTGTCAAGCTGTTTCAATATCATTCTCCTCAGCACCATGACTCTACAGGCTATTACAGACAATCTCAATATTGTCTACCTAAATGTCAAGGGATAAAACCATCCTTTAAATAACACAAAATAATGTACTACCTGTATAAATCTAAAGGAGATATTATTCTCCTCCAAGAGACAAAAATCACTGACAAAGAAGCCGCCTCACTCAAAGACAATTGGATATAGGAGGCTCTCTGCTCTCCTGCAACACATAAAAAAATACAGTAATTACCTTAATATCTAAGCGTTCCAACATCACACTCGAATCATACTCTATGGACGAAGAAGGCAGTCTGATAGTCTCTACCTTATGTAGAGGGGAATACCTAATCCATGTACTCAATATATATGGCCCCAATAATGACCATTCCTCCTTCTGGAACAAGATACCAGACAGTATTGGTCACTTATCCCCTAACGAACTTATCACTGTAGGTGGTGATTTTAAACTTGCCACTTGATACAATTATAGATCATCAATCCACCTGTAAATATCACCCACCTAAAGCTCATAATATAATACAAAAAATATGTACTAAATACAATCCCAAAGATACCTGGCGATTACAACACCCTGATTTCAGGGAGTACACTTTTTATTCAACACCACATAACTCTTACACAAGAATCAACTATATTCTCATCTCAGGTGCTACGCACATTTGGTTGACCAAACAAACATATCTCCGAGATTACTTAAGTACCACTCCTGAATCAATACACTCCTAGTTGGAACTAAGCCAAAAGTCTCCACTCAAGTATGACGATTTAATAATGATGTTCTATCCAACCAATGAGAAGAAAATTGAGGATGCTATATCAAACTACCTTATTGGCAATGATTTACTGAACACAAATATACAAACACCATGGGGCGCTCCAAAAGCATCGCTGAGATGAGCTCTCATTGATATAAAACCAAGAAAAACAAAGCAAACAATGTCACACTAGTGAAACTAGAAGGAATAAGACAACTTGAACTATCACACATCAAAAACCTAGATTAACCGCTTCAGTGCCCATGACGAGATAGTCTCGTCATGGAGCGCGGTTGCGCTGTGCCCATGACGAGACTATCTCGTCATGAACCCCGCCCGCTAATGCAACGCTCGGCACAGGGCGTGGAAAGGGCGGGGCACTGAAGAGGTTAAGAAACCCTCTCCCTCCTCATACACCTAAAATAAGAATATAACAAGATTTGAAGTGAAAAAGTCATTGTGTGGATTAACAAATTTAAAGTCTTAAAACTATGCGAAGCCAACAAAGCAGGCAAAATGCTGCCCTCATTCTTCAAACATAAACAAAATCAAAAAAACATAACAGTAAACAGGGACAATAAAAACCAAAAAACACACACGAACGCTCAGAAAATTGTAAACACCTTTACACAACTCTACAAGAAGCTATACTTGGATGATCAAGATATCAGTCCTGACCAATGCAATAACTACCTCAACGAATTATAAATACCTTGTTTATCAGAGGAAGATAAAAACAACTCTATGTAAACCTAATTCCATGTCTGGTTGTAGCAAAATAGTCAACTTGGGTATTCTACAACTAGTACATACATAACTATATCAATAACATTTGTATTGCTTACCCTAGAGATTATGTTACTAGTCTTTGATGGGTTGATTTAAAAAAGATGGACACAGACAGCAACACATCTTTTGCTGCAAGTGCAAGGTGATTGTATGTAGCTGTAAGATAGAATCTACATGGGCGAAAAACCAGCAAAATCTTGTTGGGGTTGAAAAAACACCTATATGACTCTGGAGAGCAATTGTTCCCTCTGCATACACTACAACCTGGCATGTGTGCTGAAGGTTCACTGTGACATAGAACATAACCCAGAGTGAGACTCTGTGGTCCTGTGAGACAACCTAGCAGATACTCCTTTACTGTGTATCAGACTACACTGAGCTCACAGGGCCAAGAAAGACCGGCAGTGGCAGCAGCAACAGACTGTAATGGCAAGACGTGCTTTTCTACCTTTTACCAGTAATAGAGAGCTTTCTACTTATCTCTCCTGTTTTCGATTAGTCTATCAGCTCCCTCCCCTGCAACTGGTTTCTTCACTCAACCCATTTGGTAAATGGCTGACATGGCTGTTTGCCCTATCTGTGTGAGGTAGGATGTTTGCCGAGTGTGCATGCTATATATTACTGTGGCAGCGAGGAATCTATTTTGATTCCTGCACATAAATGGTACCTAAGATGGAGAGAGCTATGTGTAAATTGCACGGCTCCACCCAAAGTTAAATGAATATTTTATTTATATGGTTAATCATAACCATTAGCAAGAAACTTATAAAACCATAAATTACAATACATAATATTTTCTTTTCCAGTTGGATTTCCATAAACTTTATTTGAAACAAGAGTAGGCATGGGACATATTGAGTAACATTACAAGCCAAAGGCTGTGATTTAAAAGGATCTGATCCAACTAATTACTATTCTTGGAAAATTCACAGACAACAGTTTCCAAACAGCATCTAAAAATTTAACAAATCTGATCTTCAGCTGAGGTTGCTCCTGTATGCGATATTACAAGTAGGGGAGGGTGGAACTCGCTCAGTTTTACTCGGCGGAATTCTGCTGTGTTATATAAAAACTCAGCAAAATTCGGCAGTGTTCTGACCACCCTCAGAAATTAGCCCATGCATAGTTAAGCATGTATTGTATATTATTAATGTGGTCTCGGACTGTGATTAATGCTTTCGAATATAGTGTTTCGTAATATTTTGCAAATGTGGGCTCTCTGAGTGCTCGGGAATCCACTCCAGCAATTGAGGAGTAAAACTCTGCAGCCTTTGAGATAAAGGAAAGCAAGCATTGCTCTAACAGTGATATCTCTTGGCTAGTTTACTTTACAATGAGTCTCTGAAACAGTAAAGGGAAAAATAACTGTGCAGCATTTTTTAGCACACCATCTGTATTCTTCTGAGGAACAAGCAACATCACCTCGGAGTTCTAAACATTACAAATCAGCATAGCCCACTACATCAACCACGCAATCAGCTATTCATTGGATTTACAATCTGCGACGCTTGCAGAAGTAAACTAGCAAAAAATGTTGGCTGCCTTCATCTTTCCCTCTCTGAGGGCTTTATTTCACATATAAAACAAGAACTGCGGGGGGCGTGGCTTTGCACTGAAGCGAGATGGCCGCGTAAAAGAGTAGCTCCGCCTCGCCCGGCCCCAAACCACATCATCCGCTACATACATCAGACCCCCGCTCACGGGGACAGCTGCCCGCAACGTACCGGAACTGACCTGGCCGGTCACCGCAACAGGGAGCGAGTGGCGGACCCCAGAGTTTTGCGGCCTTCCTGGAGTGAAAGACCGGGTCCTGTGGTGCCGGCGGAGCCCGAGAGGTACGAGTGTGAGAGCGGCTGCTGCACTGTGTGACACCGGACTGAGGCCTGAACCTGGGGGAGTGGCCCAAGAGGTGATGTGGAGGCGGTGCCTTCCCCTGCAGAGAGCCTGGGGGCTGCTGGATCGCTGCCCCCCTATCCCCTCCGCTTACGTGAACTCAGCAGTGGAGCCCCTTGAGCCACCTTGACCGGCGGCATGATCGACCCTGCAATACCAGTGACCCCGGCTGCTTCTGCTGGGACGAGGAGGTGCCACCCCTGGGGGCAATATCGTGGAGAGGCCGGCAACCCTGCAGTGCTGTAGAGGGAGGCTACCCCACACCTATAGTGCTTGTCTGAGTGCCTGTATACCCCGCGCGGAGGCGAGTCAGACCTGCCTGTCCCAGCTGCGAGACCTAACACTCTGGTGACTGAGGGTCGAGGGTCGTAGCCCTTCCCCCTGGATGAGAGACTGTTCGGCTGAATAAATCAACCCGTGGCGGCCGTTAAGCCTGTTGAAGTGTGGAGGTGAGGGGCGAAGTGTTGCGTCTCCTCCAGTCTGCCAACCGTGACACCGGGAGCCTGAGATGTGGCCAGTGAGATCTGGGAATAGATTGGAGGGTGCGGAGTGTCGGACCTGTAGACAATATGAGTGGAAAGGGCACCAAGCAGTCACAACAGAGCAGATTGGACAAATACACCTTCTCTGAGGTGAATGTTCCTGAGCTCCCCTCTCGAGAGGTGCCAACCGGGGACTTGGAGGACAGCCCCCCCGGACTAACCTTGAAGGATGTCATGGAGGTGATAGCAAGCGTTAGAACTTCTATGGAATAGAGAACAGATTTGGGGAGCGAGAGGGATGGTAGGATATATGAGTGGGGTGATAAGGCTGGGAAGCTCCTGGCCTGACAAGAGAGGAAGGAGCAGGCCAACAGGCTCGTCCCAGAGCTGTCAGACGAGGAGGGCAGGGTACTCACTGACCCTCTCGAAATCGTCCATGAATTCGCTGCATACTACGACAGAATTTACCAGTCAAGTTCACCCTTCCTCAGGAAGGACTCCATGGACCTTCTTAGTGATATCCATCTGCCCACTCTCTCGGAGGAAGACCAAAACTTTCTAGATACTTTCTAGATAGTGGCATCACAAACGAGGAAATAGCCCAGGCAATCAGAAGCCTTCGTTCGGGAAAAGTGCTCGGGCCCTCTGCGTCCTGATGGAATTGCCCAGTTTCTTCCGATCCATGTTCGAAGAGAGTAAGAGTGTGGGTATTCTCCCTCTGGACCAACGGCTGGCATCTCTGGTCATGATTCACAAGGAAGGAAAGCCCAGAAACAAATGCACCTCTTACAGACCCATCCCCCTCCTGAATGCGGAACCCAAGATCAAGGCCAAACTCTTGGCCACACAGCTGTCTCGGCTGATAACCACACTGGTCCACCCGGATCAGTCGGGCTTCATGTCCCACCGTAACACGGCCCTTAATTTACGTAGGGTTCATGGAGTACTGGGGAGGGTTGATACTATTAAGAAGCCGGCCGTCATAGTGTTCCTAGATGCCTCAATGGTTTTTGACACCATAGAGTGGCCGTACCTACTAGCTGTCCTTGCCAAAATGGGGTTTGGGCCTGTCTTTACAGCATAGGTTAGACCCCTATATTCGGAGCCTCTGGCCCAGGTGGTAGTTAATAACAAGAGATCAGACCCTTTCCCGCTACATAAAAGAACCAGACAGGGGTGTCCACTCTCCCCCCTGTTGTTTGCCCTATCTGTGGAACCATTGGCGGCCTGGATCCGGGCAGATCCGATGGTTTGCGGACTGCAGTGGTCGGAAGACTGGGAGGACCGCATTTCACTTTATGCTGATGATGTACTCCTTTATCTAGCCTCCCCCAAAAAGTCTTTAATCTGTGTGTTGAATATTTTTACAACATTTGGCAAATATTCAGGCTATTCGATTAACTGTAGCAAGTCACTCATATATGTCCTGGGAGGTTAGTCTCCTCCACTGCCTTGAAATTGCCCGATGCAGACGGTGTGAGATGGTTTCCGCTACCTCGAAATCTTTATCACCGCAGATCCTAAACTCCGGTATGAGCGGAACCTGTCCCCACCACTGCAGCGACTCAAACGCAATGTCGCTAGTTGGAAGACCCTCCCGCTCTCTCTGCTGGGCAGAGCTGCACTATTTAAAATGATGTACCTGCCCCGTCTTTTATATGCCCTGCAAAATTACCTGGATCCGGTTCCAGCACGATACTTTAGAGAAATCTAAGGGCTGCAGAGAGTTGCTATGGGAGGGGAGGCCCAGAATCGCACTCAATAAATTAGTCCTGAATTGGTACGACGGAGGTATCAGTCTCCCTGACATTCGGAAATACTATAGGGCCTCCCACCTGGCTGCCATTAATCACTGCACTTATCGCAAGCCCGGCGACCCGGGTTTTAACATGGACAGATGGCTGCTCCCTGGGGACAATGCTAGCACTATTTAATCACTATGTAAACTCAGGAGTTATTACAGGCACCACAGCAGAAGCCAATATTTTAGTAATTCCAGAAGATGGGAAGGATCTGGCACTCCCTAAAAATTACAGACCCATCTCCTTGATAAGTTTAGACTGAAAAATATACATTAAGATATACACCAAGATACTAGCCAAGCACCTTAATCTCTTTTTACCACAATTAATAAGTAACACTCAGGTCGGCTAATAAAAAATTGTATCTCGAACGACAATACCCACCTTTTGTGCCATATCCTAGACAGAGCAAAATCATCTTCCTCGGCCTTTGTCGCGATTACACTGGATGCTGAGAAAGCATTTGACAGAGTATCTATCATTGGTATTCCTTGAACAAACCCTTAATTCTGCCAATCTAGGTGATGAGTTCATCAAAATGATTATTGCTTTATATAAGAACCCAAGAACTCACATCTGTATTAATGGCTCCTTATTCTACCCACTTAAACAATAAAAAGGTACTAGACACAGCTGCCAACATTCCCCATCCCTCTTTTTCCTGGCACTGGAACCCCTTCTCCTGGACATGAAAAACAATCCCAATATATCAGGAATTAACTTCAACTGGAAACTGGTGAAACTTAATTCTGACATTTTATAGTCCCGGATAACCCAGGCTCCTCTATCCAGGCTCTCAAGGAAACTATAGAACAATACTCGAACATTTTGTTATATAAATTAAACGGAGACAAATCGGAAGTTAAATCTGTTAACTTACATGACATGAAATACCTAGTAGGATATTCAGGCCTAACCTGGCAACCCTGCTAAACCAAATATCTGGGGGTGGAATTTGGTTCAGACCTAATAGAGACCATAAAACATAACAAAGCACTGACCCTTTAGAAGACAAAAGAGTTATTAGCTAGCTGGTCAGCTAAATTCATCACCTGGTGGGGAGAATGGAAAGTATAAAAATGATGATCACACCAATAATTAACTACCTACTCAATATGCTCCTGCTACTACACTCTGACAACTTGTACCACAAAATAGACAAACTGCTCTCACGGTTCATCTGATAAGATAAAAAGGCAAGAATAGCGGAAAAACGTTGCCTGCACAATACATAAGGAGGCATCAACCTGCCCAACTTTGAGGATCATCAACTGGTACTTCGAGCCAAACAAGGTGCTTACTGGCTCCAGACTCCGGATAACTATACCCCCGTTTGATTGGAGGTTGAAAGCGTGATCTTGAATAATTTGGACTCTAACGCTATTCATAACCAACTGCAAACAACTCACCAACTCCAAATACATTTTAAAACGCACCACAAACGCTTTATTGACCATAGAGAGGAAACTACCATCATGGATAAAACTTTCTGCCCTAGTCTCTCTCTGGCACAACCCGAATATCACATACGAAGGCAACACCGTTTTTTTGGTCTCATGGATCAACAAAGGAATGTTCGTTCCAGAACCTCTTCCCTATCCTTTTTGAACTACAAACACAATGGTGCACATGCATCAAACTCAGAAATAGCGAATCCTAAATAGCGAATTTTAAAGAATTGCTATTTAGAAATCGCTATTTCCTATGCATGACCGTTTTAGCGAGCATTTACCAAATCGCTAAAAATCGCTATCGCACACAGCGATAACACAATAGGGACGCGCAAATACAGAAATAGCTATTTGCGAGCTCGTTAATAGGAATTTCGCAAAAAGCAAAATCGCTATTAGCAAAAAGGCAAATAGCGTGTCACTTTCGATGCATGCTGATGGCATCACAACCAGGAAGTCATCCAGTCCATGCTTCATTCAGTGCCCAGAGAAAGTGAGCGGAGGAGACTGAGTGCAGGAGCAGAGCAGGACAAGTAACTTCTTTGCTTGCAGACCTGTCCAGTCGAAATAATGGAATCATCAACATCACGGGAGAGTGCATCATGCAAGCTCAAGTTCAGTGAGAGAGAAATTGAGAACCTCATCGAGGAGGTCATGAGGAGCCATGACAAGCTCTTTGGGAAACTGTCCCTCAAGGTACCGGAGGCAGAGAAGAGGAAAATATGGCTCAGGATCCAGAACCAAGTGAATGCAGTGGGGGTCACCCGCCGTACAATAGACGACCTGAAAAAAAGGCGGTACGACCTGCGCAGCCGTGCCAAGGAGAGGATTGCAGACAGGCTGAAGGAGGCTAAGAAGACTGGAGGGGGACCAGCAACACTGCCTGGAAATACACCCCTGGAGGACCTCGTTGAGTCCACACTCCAGCCTGAGGCTGTGTTTGGAGTGACCCAGTTGGATACATCCAAAGGGGCCAGTACTTCACAAGGTAAGATGCATGCAAGTGTCCATTTCAAGAGACATATCATAATGTGACCATCACCTCAGCTCAGTTTTAGTGTACAGATACTAACTCCAGTCCACATTTTCCTGCAACTCCCAAGTGCATTATGGGAGTTACAGACAGGTTAGGCAAGTTGGTAGGCAAACACACCATAAGAAAGTTAAACACGTGAACACTGTGTGACAGATAGTAATTTAATATGACCCAAAGTATGCTTAATGTGACACGCTATTACCCTTACAACAAATTAATAATGCACTGTTTAACATAACAGATGCAGCAGAAGGAGAGTCTGAGGGCAGTGAATGTGGAGACACACAGGAGACTCAGGCTGAGGCAGACGTGGAAACACCTGTGGGCCGACAAAGCACAGCCCCTGCCCCCACTATATGCAGGGCCCCAGTTTCACCACTGCAGGTCATGGAAGCTGAGGAGGAGGGTGAACCAGCTCCAGAGAGAAGCTAGCCTCGAGGTACCCCACAATGACACCCCAGTCACAGGTCCGGTACAGCATCATCCAAAGGCGAGGCGCAGGTCAAGGGCACGCATCACATCGCAGGAGGACCAGAGTCCAAATGTCTGGGGTGGGCAGGATTGCCAGATGCTGAGGGTGCAGCACCTGAGGGCAAAACATATGAGGTCAATGCAGGCACAACTCGGCAAAATGGCAACCAACATTGCAGTCATGAGTGATTGTATGAGAGAACTCACAACAGCTGTGGTGGAAGGCAACAGGCAGTCCAATACGGCCATGCAGGAGCTGAGCAGGGTGATGCAGGAGCACCAGGTGACACAGAGAAGACGGCATCGCCAGTTAATGATGCGCTTAGAAGCCTATACTAAATCTAATAATCGACTGAGCACCAACACTGCACTGCTGTCGGTTCGTGGCCTTGCAGATAGAGATGAGCCATTGGTGTGGGGATGTGGCTAGGGCACTGGTGCAGGTAAATAATGCTGTGGAACAAATCCAGGCTGCTACTGCTGGGGGCAGCAATGTGACGGGGGAAGAGGGGAGTGAGGAGGCGTCCAGCCTCAGTAGCCTGTCAGTGCCAGTCCCCACTTGCAGGAGGCGCACCATTCAGAGCACAACACCACCCGGTGCCTTCATGAGGGATGTAGATGATGCCGGCGAAAGGCGTTTGGGGGTGCGTGGTAGGAAGAGATAGACTGACTTAGGTAGAACAATTCAACCATGGTGAGGTAACCATTGACAATACCATACTAGTGACTGAAAGTCAAGTCCAAAAATTAGGAATTGTTTTGTTTTTGGCGTTCAATCACTGTGGTACTTTGCACCTGCTATGTGTGCTTTAACACAACTACACGATTTAATGCAAGTAAATACAGTACAGTTCAAACATGCTGTGTCGTGTCTCATCATTACTCACCTCAGAAATATTGTTGTGTAATTTCTGCATGTCTCCTACGCCCTTCTGCTGAGCTTGCCCCATGTGCTGGTCGTAGTGTGGCACTTGCTGGTTGTCCTCCTCAGGCTCACTGTCGGTCAGTTCAATGGGTATGCCTCTCCTGGTAGCAATATTTTACAACATGGCACATGCAGCCACAATCCTGCAGCAGGTCTCGGGCCAGTACTGCAAAGCTCTGCCAGCCTTGTGGAGGCAGCGAAAGCGACTTTTCATCAGCCCAAAGGTGCGTTCGATGACTTTTCATGTGGCGATGTGCGCTGCATTATACCTCTGCTCATTTGGGGTGGCTGGGTTGAGGTATGATGTCAATATGTAGTTTCGCACGGCGTATGCGCTGTCACCTTCAGGGTAGTGAGTAAAGGGTTAGTGACAGTTATGCATTGCCATTTGGCCATTGTGTGAGAGGAAGAATTATGCATTTTTACCAAGCAGATGTCCTTTGCCAAAATCATCCCTGAGCAGACGGGTGTGTATGCCACTGTGTCAAAATATATAGGAGTCATGTGTGCTTCCAGGGTATTGAGCAACAATGTCTGCAATGATATAGTTAGCATTGCAGACTACTTGTATATTGAGTGAATGATAGGATTTACGGTTCATAAAAATGTATTCATTCACTGCTGGTGGACAAATGGCAACATGCATACAATCTATGCAACCGATTACATGTGGAAACCGGGCTACCTGGTAGAAGTCCTGTTTGGTCTTATTCAATTCCTGTGGGGTTGTGGGGAAGGTAATGTGGTTGTGGATCCTTGTAATCATGGCGCTCAGGAAAGATTTAAAGAAATGTGAAAGGGAGCTTTGTTACACCCCTACAGCTACAGCTACTACCCTCTGGAAACTGCCTGATGCAAGTAGGTGCAGGCAATGTTTTCTTCTTTCTCTCAAACATATTTAACATTCACCCCAAAAAAGGAATTCTCATTTCTCAACAAAGGATTCCTTGATCCCAACATCAGACGACACGCAGATCACATTCTACTCGCTCTTTTAATATCATCCACAATTAAAACCTTTACTTATAACTGGCAGAACACACACAAGGCTTCCTTTCAAGCCTGGATTGGTTCACTGACAGAATATTGGCAACAGAAATATCCCCATACCACAATAACGAGTAAGTACAAAAATATAGAAAAAAAAATCTGTCATAAATATAGTAGTACAAAATATATTTTTTATATATATGTAAAATAAGGGAATAAATATTAAATATATTAAGAATAAAATAAATACAAATAAAAAATCAGATTTAATATACAGTTTAACAAATAAACTTAATTACAAAAAGTTAAACTCACATATATAATAATTTGAATGTAAATGGCAGTTTAAGCATGGTGAATAAAGAGCTCAGCAAGGAGCAAACTTGCGGATTGCATCCTTGTTTTGGGAAAACTTTGAAAATGTTTTTACTGCGGTTCTGCTTTGAGGATTGCACTGCCATGGAATTAAATAATGGAGTCGCAAGGGCACAGAACTGTTCACAGCCCCAAGGCGACAACAACAGTTGGTTAAATGAACTGGGATATTTACACTCAGAGGCATTGAAAATAATGTAAATTTGGAGGAAGACAAAACACACCCACTAGAGGGCGTCAATTAGCACCTGGAGACTACAAGTTCCAGCATGCAAAGAATGAATATGACTCACCTGAGAAGCCTTAACAGAGGGTTACAAAAATATTAGCATGCCGGGAAAAGGTGTCCTGGGAGGCTGGTGCTTTGTTCTTTTGCAGTAGCCTGTGAAGAAGGGCAGGGAGGCCCAAAACGTGTCAGGCAGAGCAGTTTTCTGAATGTAAATGGCAGTGGTGAATAAAGAGCTCAGCAAGGAGCAAACTATTGTGGAGTGCGTCCTCGTTTTGGGCAAACTTGGAAAATGAAGATATAATACGATAATATATATATATATTACCTACTGGCGGTCGCCAGTAGGTAGTTATAGTTAGGACCCTGTTTCCATAGGAAAACCGCAACATTCTATTTGGAATAACTTTGGCGCCGGTCGACGAATCCTCGCGAAATTTTCAAAACTAATGGGGCGCTACGCTCTGCTCCTACCCTGAAAGTCTCGGGGGGATTCGTCAAGCGGGGGCTGAGAAAAAAGGGGGGTCCCAAAACGCGTTTTTCCCATGCATTTTTCCATAGGACCTTTAGACACAGCTACAGCCCGAACGGCTGAACAGAGTTACTTGAAATTTGGCAGAGAGGTAGCGTACAGGTCAAGGAAGTGCCTTTTGTAGGTCTGGTGTAAATCTGTTCAGTAGTTCCTGAGAAAATAGCATTTAAATCAATATATATATCTGTGGCAGCTTACGGTGCGCTTACGGTGCGCTTACGGTAAGCTTACCGTACGCGTACGGTGCCGTGCGCGAGCGCGATTCTGATTGGCTGTTAGATCTTAGTAAACATTCGAATCGATCGAAACCAGGAAGCGGCGGCCGCCATTTTCTCTCTCGCACTCTGAGGGGGGGAGGAAAAACAAAGGGTGAAAACATGTAAAGGGGCAGGTTAAACAACTCCTAGCCTTGACCAAGGTGTCCCAAAAGAACCCCCCAGACAAAAAATTCAATTTAATTTTTTTTCCAAAAAACGCCAATTACGCTTACCGTACGTGTACGGTAAAAATTAATTTAAAAAAAACCAGTATCCACACTTTCCCACCCCCGTGTGCATAAGGTGCCCGCAGGGCACCTTTTGTGCATGTCATATACATAGTATAATGAATATTTAATAGATTACCTCTCATAACTAAGGGCATAATATGTTGATGACATATGTGTCTTTATGAAAAAAAAATATTTGTAATATATGTATAGCTAAAATTTAATGGAAGAAGACATGGGCAAATAAGTGTCTAAATACAGTATTAGCATCAGCAGAGGATTGCGGTCGCGTGAGTTATAGTTGCCTGCACTAACTATAACGGGGGAATTTCATTGGTTTTTTATGAGTAAAATCTCCAGCTAACTATAACATGTGTGAAACCTATGGTTTTTTCAGTGAATATATATATATATGTATATATATATATACCTTAAAACAATTATTAAACTAATAATTTTTATGTATTTTATAATTTAGAAATTATATAAAAATGTAACGGCTTCGCGCCTTTTTCGTACTGTGTAACACTCACAAAAATAGTCGGCATTTTTAATCAGTTCAACCAAGGAATGTTTCCGGAGGAAATTACTTCATTTCCGGCCAGCGTGAAGGTAACCATAGAAATCGATATACACAATGTTAAGGTACACTTTGTAGATTAGTGGCGGCCATCTTAAGCTGATGAATGGCTGTATATCGGTCATTATTGATCTAAATCGTTTTTACATGTGATTTGAGCATGTTAAAAAAAACATTTTTATTTTTTATTTGGCCCTGAATGGGCAATTTGTTCAAAAACCTTTTGTGCGAAATTATTTACAGTATTTAGGAGATGCGAACAGTGTTTCATGTTAAAGTATAAATTAACAAAAGATATTTATCCCTGTATGGGTAGCGTGTGTGAGAATATTTACAGTGTAATTTAAGTTTCAAGAGGTTTTCATATTTCATAGCGATCTTGAACCATTTAAGAATATATCCATAATTACACTTCGTAATTATTTGTTCTCTGATACTGTATTGCATACATCATACAAAGGTAATGTATATATATATATATATATATATATATATATATATATATATATATATATATATGGATAGATATAGATATATATACCAATAACATAAAATCTATTTAAAAAACATTCTATTATAAATAAAAACATTAAACTTAAATTTCCCACTCCAGTCAGTGCAACAGTAAAGAAAGTGTTGGATAGCGGAGGGGTAAAAAATACTATTCCCACTCCAATGAGTGCAACAGTAGGGAAAGTGTTTGCTAGCGGAGGGATAAAATTTACTATTCACACTCCAGTCAGTGCAACACTAGAGAAAGCGTTGGATAGCGGAGAGGTAAAAATTACTATTCCAACTCCCATGAGTGCAACAGAATGGAAAGTGTTGGATAGCAGAGAGGTAAAAATTACTATTCCCATTCCAGTGAATGCAACAGTAGGGAAAGTGTTGAAGAGCGGAGGGATAAAATTTATTATGCCAACTCCAGTCAGTGCAACAGTAGAGAAAGTATTGGATAGCGGAGGGATAGAATTTACTATTCCCACTCCAGTCAGTGCATCAATAGGGAAAGTGTTGGATTGCAGCGGGGTAAAATGTACTATTCCTACACCAGCGAGTGCAACACTAGGGAAAGTGTTGGATAGCGGAGGGATAAAATTGACTATTCCCAATCCAGTGAGTGCAACAGTAGGGAAAGTGGTGGATTGCGAAGGGGTAGAAATTACTATTCCCACTCCAGTGAGTGCAACAGTAGGGAAAGTGTGGGATTGTGGAGGGGTAAATTTTCAATTTCTGCTCCAGTGAGTGCAACAGTAGGGAAAGTGTAGGATAGCGGAGAGATAAAATTTACTATTCTCACTCCATTCAGTTTAATCTTAAAAACAAATAAAATATCAACAAAACAAAAATATTAAATATAATTAATATTTAAAAATATATATATTTTAATGTTAGATACACATCACAACTACATGCAAATATTATATTCAATAAAATAAATAATTTTCAAAAACATAAATATCTTTTAGTTAGAAATTATTTATTAACAAAAACATCAATTAATACATAAATTTAGTCGGATTAATTCCTACCGATATAACACCACACAACTAACAACCCACATCAAAAAGAAAACAAAATGTATTTGCATAATTGACATAATTAATTATCAAACAAATATTCATTAAAAAACAAACTAAAACACATAAAATGTCATTAACTTGCCACTCTTTACACCTATAATCGCCACAACCCACACCTAAAATTAAACTGTAAAAAAATTACACAATTTAAAAAAATCAATTAAATACCTTAATAGTATTTAACAACTAATTATAAAGTAAGTAAAATTAATTTACTCCCCACCCTTCACCCCTATAAACCAAAACGTACACACAAAAAATAATTAAACAAATACCCTCATTAATGATCAATTCATTTTAATTACCAACTAATTATTAATTAATTACAAATAAATTACTTCCCACCCTTTGCCCCGAAAAGTCCCACAACTAAAATGAATTACACAATTTCCATATTTAATTTTCAATTAATGAATATTAATTAACAGCTAATTATTAATTAATTACAAATAAATTACTTCCCACCCTTTACCCCTATAAATTCCACAACCTAAAATTAATTACACAATTACCATAATTGTCAATTAATTAAAGAAAATTAATTAATAACAAATTATGAATTATTTAAAAATAAATTACTATCCACCCTTTACCCCTATAAACCCCACATCCCGCACCTAAAATGTACCCATAAAAACAAAAACACAATTAACATTAAAAAATCTCAATTAAATAAATGTTAATCCGCACGCCATTATAATAGACCCCTTAGTTTGAATGTTGCAGGCTTGGAATAAAGATGTAATGATGTGGGGTTAGTTTCAAACCGGGTGATGTTTATCACTATTCTATGGGGTTCTACTCTACTGGATGGCATCTTGGCCCTAACACTACATAGGTGAGGAGGAGCCTAGCGCGCAACCAAGATGGCCGCGTAGGCTTATGGCTCTCGAGGGCCTCCGCAACCTCCCACGTCTATCCTGACTTAATCCTGATTTATTTGATGGGCTTTTGCTGATGAACTTGCGCTGAGGTGCCACCCGTTTTCCAAATTCAGATCGGCCGCCGGGAACCGGAATGGTTGCGCTCCGAAGTTTGCGGCCTGCTCTTGCCTTGGTCCCGATCTCGAGTTGGTGAGGTGCCCGGGTACGAAGTGAACAACAGCGGCATGCTGGGCTCGACCTGCCACGTACCCCGCACTTTCACTTTCGTTTTCAAGCTTGTTCTCTGATATTGGCTGAGGGACTTTGGTGTTTCAGAGGGGCACGGATGGCGGAGTGTCTGGCCTGACTCTCGGACTATACTCGGGCTTCCTGTCTCTGACGGCTGTGTTTAATTGAAGTAGCTCCCTGGTCCTTGTTCCTGGTGCTGGCGGGTGCCAACTTTGGTGGCCTCCGGACGATGGCGGCGAGACTAGACGGAGACAAGTCGAAACCCAAGTCAACCCGGAGGGGTGCCTATACTCAGGTCAACAACATGGATCGTTATGCGCAGACAAAGGGATCCCCTAGTGGCTCGCATCAATCGCCTGAGAGGTCCAAAGAGGTCTCGGGCCCTTCGTCAGAATTGACTTTGCTGGACGTTATGGGCGCCATTGAGGAGATGAAGGCTGCTGTGGGTCAGCAGTTTGATACCCTGGCTCATAAATTGAACGCGGTCCTGATCGATGTGAATTTGGTCAGAGCAGACCTATCCAAAACTAACGAGCGGGTCGACTCTTTGGCTCAAGCTTCGTCGAGCTTAACTGTGGACGTGGCTGCCCTGCAGACGGAGGTTCGTAGGTTGCGGCTAGCCAGTGACCTGACGGACCGTCGACTTGAGGACTCCGAAAGCAGGGCTAGACGGAACAACGTTCGTATCATCGGAGTGCCGGAAAGATCGGAGGACTCTGCTGCCGACCTTTTTGTGGAGGCTCTGGTGATCAATCGTCTCGCGCCCAAGGGACTGAGCAAGTTCTTCGCGGTGGAGCGGGCCCACAGGATTCCGGGTGGTGCGCCCAAAGTGGGTGCTCCCCCGCGGCCTATAATCGCCCGACTCTTTAACTTTCAGGATAGGGATGCTATCCTTCAGGCGTCGAGGGTGGCCGGGCCGCTGAAGTTTGAGAACTCCAATGTCAGTTTTTACCCGGACTTCACGCAAACGGTCCAAAAACAACGGCTGGGATTTTTGGGCGTCAAACGGCGCTTGAGGGACATGGAGCTGAAATATGCAATGTTATTCCCGGCTAGGCTGCGGGTTGAGTTCCGGGGTCGCTCACACTTCTTCGACTGGCCGGAGGCGGTTGGAGACTGGTTGGATGCCCTGCCTCGGGGACAGGATCGGGATGGTCGGATGGCGGAGAGCGGAGAGGGTTTGGTGCAGCAGGACTAGAACTTGGTTCCTGGAGATGGACTATACTGGTGACGTCTTGTACCTTGGCTTAACTAGACTCTAGTTTGTGACACTATGCCCTTCAAATGCTTGGAGGTTGTGGGGAGCTTATTGGGGCCCTTTCCTCCTTCTGGGGTTCTTTTTGTGGTATATGTTAGGGCGACAGGCACACTGCGAGTTGGGGGGGCTGTTTGGGCTCAAGCAGGGGTGCAGGGCGGGGGGAGTTGTGGTTGGGGGATTGTGGGGGAGGGGGGTGTTGGGGACTGTTTGTTTGTTTCGCAAGGCAATGTGAAGTTCTCTGCTGACTTGTCCGGGTTGTGCTTTCCGGGATGTGGGTATCATGCACGGGAGTGGGGTGGGGGGTAGGGGATTGAGAATCCTTTCGTGGAATGTGAATGGATTGGGGGACAGGATCAAGCGCGGGGTGGTGTTGCAGTTTTTGAAACGGATTTCGCCCGACATTGTTTTCCTGCAGGAGACACATTTGATTGGGAACTCCTTCCATGCCCTAAATAGGAGGGGCTATCGCCTTGCCGCTCACTCTGGTTTCACTTCTGGCTCACGGGGAGTAGGCATTTTGGTTAGGGCCTCTCTCCCATTGGAGGTGGACGAGGTGCTTCACGATGATAGGGGGCGCTATGTGGCACTGGTGGGGAGATGGGAGGGTAGGACTGTTTCGCTCGTTGCTGTTTACGTGCCTCCGGGGTTACAGACGGCTACATTTGCTGATTTGGGGCGTCTGGTCCTGGGACTCCCTGGGGGGGTTCTGGTGTTGGGGGGTGACTTTAACGCTGTTGTATCTGGGTTGGAGGACCGTCGCCCCCCCAGGGATCTCCCTAGGGCTCAGGCCTGGTTGGGTGGCTTTCTGGACACTTTGGGACTTGTAGATTGCTGGCGACTGATGCACCCGGGACAGGCGCAATACACCTTTCCCTCGGGGGCCCATGGGAGTCTCTCGAGACTTGATTACATGCTTATGCCGGCGATCCAAGCTGGGATGCTTGGGGCGGTGCGTCATTTGGCCCGCGGTATTTCTGACCATTCCCCTATATGGTTGCAACTGAAGGTTGTCCCTGGGGCAGAGGGGAGAGTAGCGCCCATTAACCCCTGGTATTTACGTAACCCTAAGATCCGCGTGGAACTGGTTAAATCCACGATCACTACTTCAATGATAATGTGGGGTCGGTGTCGTCGGCTGTCTCCCTATGGGAGGGTTATAAAGTGGTGGTCAGGGGGCAGGCCTTGTCACTTATCTCCCATGCTAAGAGGTGCGGGAGAGCAGAGGTGGTTCGCCTGGAAACTGAAATAGCTGAAATGGAGGAGGACTTGGAGCGGGGTGTTACTGATGAGAAATTGCACGTTCTCAGCCTCAAACAATCAGATTATAGAGCGCTAGTCACGGATGCCGCTAAAGAGATGAGTAGAGAGCAGCAAGGACGACTGTATGATGTGGGGGATAAGGCCGGAAAGTTGATTGCTTGGTTGGATAAGAAGGAGAGAGCGAGCAGGGTGGTGCCCGTTGTGGAGAGAATGGATGGAGATTGTTGACTGCTTCGCGGATTATTTCCGCGGGGTATACTCTCCGGTTTCTGTGCGTTCGGAGGAGGATTCTCATCTGTTGCTTAGAGACATTGCATTGCCAACCCTATCAGAGGCTGATGCAATATTGATGGAGGCGAAGTTGTCGTCAGATGAGATCGCTTTGGCCACTCGCTCGATCGCGTCTGGTAAGGCTGTGGGTCCTAATGGTCTTCCCATTGAACTATATAAGTTGCATCCCGATAAGATAGCGCCGTATCTTCGGGACATGTTTTTCGCGGCACGTGCGGCGGGCTTCCTCCCCCCTGACCAACGTCTCGCCACCATAGTTGTGATACACAAAGAGGGGAAACGACGAGATCGCTGCACCTCCTATAGGCCCATTTCGCTGTTGAATGCAGAACCCAAAATTCTGGCTAAGGTATTGGCTAATCGGCTGGTCCGGGTCGTGGGCGGCTTGATTCATCAGGATCAGTCCGGTTTTATACCCCATCGGAATACCGCCCTGAACTTGAGGCGGTTGCACGGCGTGCTTGCTAGAGCGGAGTTCATACGTGAGCCGGCCATCTTGGCATCTTTAGATGCTACTATGGCGTTCGACACTTTGGAGTGGCCGTATATTTGGGCCGTGCTGGCGAAATTCGGGTTCGGCCCTGAGTTTATTGGTTGGGTAAAATTACTATATGCTGACCCACTGGCTCAGGTTGTGGTGAATGGTAGGGTGTCGGCTCCCCTCGCACTGGGGAGAGGTACGCGGCAGGGTTGTCCGTTATCACCCCTTCTCTTTGCACTTTCTTTGGAGCCTCTCGCCGCCTGGTTGCGTTGGGAGCCGTCGCTGCGGGGCATTAGATGGACGCCGGAGTTTGAGGACCGTGTCTCCCTCTACGCGGATGACATCCTTCTGTATCTTACCTCTCCCCGACAGTCGCTAATTGTATTGGTGGACATATTGAAGACCTTTGGTCGCAACTCTGGCCTGGTCATCAACTGGGCCAAGTCATGTGTTTACGTCCTCTCGGGCGAGGCCCCCCTTCTGCCGCGGGATTGCCCTATCCAGATTGCTACACTTGGGTTCAAATATTTGGGAATCTTTATCTCTCTGGATCCCGCGGTCCGCTATGAGCGGAACCTTCTCCCTCCCCTCCAGCGATTGAAGGCCGACGTCGCAAGGTGGCGACGACTTCCGCTCTCGCCGCTCGGACGGGCGGCATTGTTTAAAATGATGTCGCTACCTCGCTTCTTGTACGCTTTGCAAAATACTCTAGATGTCGTGCCAGCCCGTTATTTCCGTGAGGTGGAGGGTCTTCAGTGCCAACTGTTTTGGGACGGGCGGCCGCGGATCGCTCTCGCCAAGTTGACGCTCCCCTAATATGATGGGGGGGTCGCCCTCTCCGATATTAAAAGATACTATTGGGCGTCTCAATTGGCGGCGGTGAACCACGGGATATACGGTCCTGCCTTGAATCCGGCCTTCGAGATGGATAAATTACTACTCCCGGGTGGGGATTATAATAGGGCGCTGTATTCGGTGACCCCGGATGCACGGTTGACAGGACCCACGCAGGTTGCGGTACGTGTGTGGCATGCGGCGAGTGCTGCGATGGGGTGGAGGGGTCGCTTGACTCGGGCGACGCCGTTGTATGCCTCCGAGCGGCTGGGTTGTTTGTGGAAAACGAAAGGCTTTGAGAAATGGGATATGATTGGTATATGTAAGGTGGGTGACCTTTGGGCGAAGGGGTCCTTTAAAACGTTTGAAATGCTTAAAACTGAATACAAATTAAATGATAGAGAGTACTTCCGGTATGCACAAGTCTACCATGCGCTGTGTTCGGTCTTTCCGGACGTTGCTGCTATCCCCGAATATTCCCCGCTGGAGGATAGAGTATTGGATGGCTATGTGCCCGGCAGCACTATTTCTCTGATCTACAAAAAACTTATTAATGATCGCGCGGACTTGCTGTTCCGTCTGCGGGAGGCATGGACGGGCGACGGCTTGGAACTGGACGATGAGGACTGGGTAACGGCGGTGGCCTCCCCGAAAGAGGTGGCGATCCCGGCCCGCTTACGATTCGTACAGCTCAAGATCCTCCACAGAGTGTATGTCACGGGTCCCGGTTTGCTACGTATGGGGTACTCGAGGGATGGAATGTGTAAGCGTGGATGTGGCCTGTCGGGTACCTTTCTTCATATCCTATGGGAATGTTTGGAGGTTGTGCGATTTTGGAACGGTATCCACGCCGTAATGGAGGAGGTCACGCACGTGGCTCTGTTGCCAGAGGCTAGGAGGTGTTTGTTGAATGTCTGGGAACCGAATGACTATAATGTGGCACAGACGCAGTGGATGACTTTGGGGTACATGGTGGCTAAGCGTAACATTGCACAGCTGTGGGGCTCCCCGAGGCCATCCACGATTGCGGTATGGAAGGAGAATATGGACTGGTGTATGTTTAGGGAAAAGACGGTGTATGTGGCGAGAGGCAAACCTGGGAAATTGTCTAAGGTATGGGGTCCATGGAATTTATATTGTGGACATATCTGCACCCCGCCTCTGCCGTTAGAGGTCGATATTGCTTTGTCCCCCTAGCCACGCATTCTGCGGGATTGTGTGAGGTGTGTTCCATGCTTTGTCTTCCCGTTGCCCCCCGCTACCACTTCCTGTCAAGAACTGCTTCAGACACTGTACGTTGTCCCCCGTCCTGGGAAGCGCACGCTGCTATTTCGGACTCTCATTGCCTTGAGTGTGTTTTGTATTTAATAAAAAATGAAACTGTTTTTTCCGATTGCTCTCGGCCTATGGCCACGCCTGTCGCATGTGTTCACGGACTGCCGGGAGCTTCGCCTCTGGTTCATTTGACTGTGTGGCGTTGCATTGCGGGCCCTCTGGCTCTGTAGCGGCCGGCCTCGGTGGTTGTAGGCCCTTGTATGTATTTTATTGTATAATAAAGGTTTCTTTAAAAAAAAAAATTAAAAAAAAAAACACTACATAGGTACAGGTGGATGAGACATTTTGCTTTTTCAGGGGTTATTTCTTGGGATAAGTAAAGTCTGTCTGTGCACATCCGAGAGTGCATTGATACACATACTACATGTCTGTGCAACATGTCTCTAGTAGGCTTGACACTTCTTGCTCTCAGGTGAGGCCACTGAAGCTGCCACACGAACGTGCATGTTGGGACACTTTTTATCGACCACGCTCCGGTACTCCATGAGTGAGGAGCAGGTAGAGTTAGACCAAGAGCGCCTCTATGGCACCTTCGTCCCAAGACTCTTAGAGACACTATGTTCTGGGAGGAGCTTCAGGAAGCATTTGTCAGTTATTTTTTCACCAATTGGTTGTTCACCACCATTAGGGGTACGGAGTGGGACATGTTAAAGGTGGTGGTGCGAGGGGAATGCCTGTCTAGGGTTAGGGCACCAGGAGGTGGCTGAAACGGGAGCTCACTGAGGCTGAAGACACACTGGCTGAGCTTCAGCAGGGAGGGCTGGTGGCAGAGCCGCGAGGTGAGGGACTTCTGCAAGACTAGCGTTGAGTCAGGGAAAATTGGGACAGACTGGACTACCTCGTTAGACATGACTACCCCCACCTGTTACACAGGGAGGGCGATAAGTGTGATAGACTGCTGGCATGGCTAATGAGAAGGGAACGTCCACCCCCTCTCATACTGGCATTCAGGTACCCTAATGGGACAGAGGTCATAACACAAACTAGTACTAACTCTAGTTAACCACTTAGCCGAGATCTACAGGGAGAGTCCAGACTCCAGTTTAGCTGAGATTGAAAGGTTTGTGGATGACATTCAGCTCCCCCGTTTTATTGCATCCTGATCTCCTCGTGTGGGCCGTGAAGCGTAGCAGGGTGAAACTAGAGGTGTTTAAATTGGACGTGGACTTGGGGGGCCTGGGCCTAGCTGACTTCATTCTCTATTACCTAGCGGGTCTGCTGCTATATGCGGCGCAGTGGTGTGCTGAATGTCCCAATGTGGAGAAAGCACTGTTGGCGGACTGGGGTGCAGGATTGGGCCTCCCGAGGTACCTCATGATGGGCTTGTGGACCCCCTTAGATTGTCTGTTTATGGTTCGTCAGGTCGTGGGGGCCTGGGTGAAGGCGGTCACCTTGGTGATACGTAGGGCCCAGTATGCTCGATTATTCCACTCTGATGGATGCAGGGTTTCCGTCACCTACGGACCATCATGAACCTTACGAGGTGGTGTGAGGGGGTGGTTCATGACAGCTAGGGACCTGTACTTCAATGGAACCTTCCTTTCCTTTGGCGATGCAAAGGAATGTTTCAATGTGCCAGATTGCCATCTCTTACGATAGGCGAAAATATCTCGCATGTGTTTCCAGATGAAGCGAAGGAGAGTCAAACCTTGATACTGCTGTTGGACCCGCGCTCCTATCGAGGACTAATCTCCTGCATATATAAAGCTCTGAAGGCATATTGCATGATTGATGTATCAAGAATCCGAAACAGATGGACAGCTGATCCATTGTCACCGCTCACAGAGGGGGAGTTGAAGTGGGCATTTTTGCAGGTACCGGGAGGTGGCTAGCAATACACGCTTCAAGCTCAACTAGTTCCTTTACCCACATTGCACATATTTAATGCCCCAGAGATTGTCAAGGGTCGATGCAATGTGCCTCTCAACGTGCCCTCAGTGTGATATGGGACCACTGACTTTTTTAAATAGGACCTGGGATTGTGATCGACTTCAGGCATATTGGCGGGTGTTGCTCCACGTGCTGCGTGAGGTCACACATGTGGGTATCACTATCGAGGTGACAGTTAAACACTGTCTTTTGGGCGTACTCTCTATATCTAGGACAGGTACTCGTGTGCGCCATCAATTTGCACTCCTGGAACTTGTACTGGCTAAGCGCTGCATTGCCATATACTGGACTCACACTGTAACCGCCACCAGCCATATAAGTGGAGAGCGGACCTGTGTGTATGGGGCATGGCTAAAGAATACTGGCTGTGCTTGGTCCGCACTAATGAGAATGCGGAGTGTGACCTGGAGATGTGGGGAAACATGGTAGACTGGATAATTAGAATGGGGCCTCGTCACAGACTATGGCTCTCGAGGCCTCCATTATGTGATTGGAGGATGACCCCCTCTCTGGTTGAATGGGATAGCGTGTGATTTGTGGCAGTGTGAGGTATATGGGTGAAATAGATACTGTGCTGACTGAGGATCTTGATTTCACCCCCTGGAGTGTAGGCCTGGAGAGTTGGACAGATGCTGGTTCCCCACACACCCATTTATTGCCACATTAACGTAGTTGAGTTCTGCGTCTCACTCAGCAGATCATGCCAATCCCGATGGCTACTCGACGCACATATCCACCTTCTCCCCCTTGCTCAAATGGGACAATGCTCTGTCCATGAGAGGTTGGGGGCTTCTCTAGCACACTTGATTGTTCCTCACCTGCTGCCTGAGGAATCTTTTAGGTATTGTAGCCTGACTGCCCATCGCTGCCCAGTTATTGTTGTATTTTTTTCTGTTTCTGTGCATGATTAAAGTTTTGTGGGTATGGTCCTGTGTTTGCTTCACGATCACATACAAAATATAACACTGGTACCCTGCAGACGCTGAAAATATATGTACAATGGACAATGATAAATACAACAGTCGGCTTCTTTCTAATTCCATTGTTTTCTCTATTTTCTTAGCTTCTGTGGATGGTGTCATTACACATCCCAATCAATGTTCTTCGCTCCTAGCCAACACGTTTTGTTGCTTACAGGGATAAACCCGCTACTTCTTCTGGGCTTGATTCCAGTGACAATTTCACCACGGAACCCTGAGCTCATTCCTTGTTTATATTATAATTGGTCATGAGATTCCGTCAGCCAAATGCAAGCTCTCAAAATCCGTGAAGTTTCCAAGCTTCTTGAGCTGCAGAATAGTGCCCGATCCGGCATGATTCTTGTTGAAGAGATTTCTCCCACACCTCGCAAGTACTCTGTGATGTCCTGTATATCAAACACGACAAAGTATGCCTAGCTATGATGCTTGGGTGCAGAGAATATGGGTGAATAGGGAGGCTAGGGTGATATCCTGTACCACTTACCTGATGTGTAAGGTAATGTGTAAAATTATTTTTCACTACTTTGTGGCCAGGAAGGATAACATGTAATGTGAAGTATCTAAGATTTTGAATTACTCACGTTTAAAAAAAGAAAAAATCCTAAAAAAAAATCATGTAAGTTTGAAACTCAAAGCACACAGAAAACCAGTAACTTAAAACTCATAACATTGAAAGAAATGTAAAAGTCAGTTTGTAAAAATCAGGCCAAATAAAGTTTTTCCCACCAAACAGAACAGCCAATGTGTTTCGAGTGGTAGACGAAACATTTCCTGTTCCAGCAACTGCAGACAATGGGCCTGATTACGATGGGGGTTAACCCGCCACCGGCAGGCTGCAAGTGGCGAGTTCACCGTCATCGTGAGGCCAATTTCTCCCACCACATTGTGATGGCGGGCAGTGTGCGTTGCGGATGGAAAGCCCGTCCACCACGGATCCGACAGCAGCAATCATTAGGATTGCCTGTCTGACCACCCCGCATCGACAGAATGGTGGCGGTGCCTAGCAGGCACCGCCCGCCAGATTAGGATACTGCATCGCCACCAGCATTTCCATGGCAGTTCAACTGCCATGGAAAGGCTGGCGGGGATGTACTTTGGGAGCCCTTAGCGGGTAACCCTTGTGCAGGGGCTGGTTGTTTGTGCCCTTCGGGGGCACCTATGGTGCACCCCTACATTTCTCTGCTCCATGTGGCACACACCGCATGGTGCCTGCCAAATAGTGCAGGAAATGCAAACAGTGCCTTTTAAACATTGCAGCAGGTGCTGCAGTCAGCAGTCCCCGCCGCAATGTTAAATGTGCCATTTGCGGCCGCTGTGGTAGCAGTCGCATTGTTATATCATGTGCGGGACCGCCGCTGTCCCAATCCCCGGAACAATGGCGGATGTTCTGCAGTCCTTCCGCCATCATAATGAGCCCCAATGTTCCTAGCAGCGTACTTTGAAGCAGGTTTATGACACAAATGTGTTCCAATCCAGCCCTAACAGCAGGCGCTTAGGGAGTGATAACAGCCTGTAGAATGTCCACAGAGCTAAAATCCCGGTAACTAAGAGCTGAAGCATCCCAGGACTGATCAAAAAATGCTTGAAGCAGCAATGGAATACACTGGGCACAACTACATAAATGGGCCTTTAAGGGGTCCACCAGTACATGTATTTCTGATGGCTCAGCCAACTGCAATCTGAGACATAAATCCAGGGCACATTCAAAAGTGTACAGCAGACAGCGGAATACAGGTTGTACGCAGTGCAGCCATACAGGCTGGAAGGGCAGGAATGAATGCTCATTCAGCTCTTGAAGCAGAGATGTGCTAAAGCAATGTACCATGCGTTCACGGCACAACAGCACATGTGGAGATCAAACATCTCTTTAGTGGATGCTAAGGCCAGATCTTTTTGAAATAGCATAGCTTTCAGTTTGCACAGAACTCCTCCCACTGCCTCCCTAACTGTTTGGGCAGTTGGAAACAGAACTTGAGTACAAGTAACTATGGAATGTATTGTCACCAGAAGGGTTATGCCTAGTTTCATCCCACAACAGCATCAAATAGCCCCCATTAGGGAACAATCTGAAAGGGGGCCGATTCATGACCGCTGGGGAACCGTTCAGGTAACAGGACAGGCTCACCACAGACGCATTACATGCCCCATAGAGTGAAATGTTCTTACACTTAAAGTGGTCTTGCAGTCGGAACTGCTGAGAAAGACTTCTACTCCCCATTCCTACCGCAATACTTGAAAGGTAGCTCCCAATACTCATGTACGTACCCTTTCATTAACGCTTCATATCTGCCTACTTGATGGTGTTGCAGACCATATTGGAAATGGAAAGTTGAAATTGGTAAAGTAATATACCCATGGTTTATCCACTCCGCGGACGGCGTTTCCACAATGGTGAAAGGTAATTTCTATAGCTTTTCAAGGTGTGACATTGTGTACCTATCATCCTTCTGTGCCATGAAGATCTGTTGTTCGGTTCGTTGATAAGGGGAAACAGACTAGCAGAGTTGATTTGTCACCGTGGAACGTGGCCGGAACGTAATGTTTGAAGAGTCTGGTTCAATAGCATAATAGACCTAAGCTGTGGCTGCCCATGTAATAATACGGACATGTCCTGCTGTATAATGTCTATTGCTGACGGCACTATGTTGCCCAAAGAGTATATTCTAGAGGATACGGTGGTCATACCGTTGTCTACCACTGCCAAAGCCTTTTCTAAAACGAATCCTGTCAATTTCGCACAGACTTTCAGCAGCATCCTGCCGAGAAACTTTCCATATCTCATTGTATACTGCAACCAAAAAGCGCGCTTAACTAGGCTTTCGGGGACCTAATAAAAAGTCCCTGAGATCCAGGTCATCAGAAAAAAGGGACAAGTGTTGTTTTACCTGAGACAGTGTCGAGGGTTTTAGCCAATCAGGGCACAACTTCCCAACACTGTAGATTGTCACTACCACAAGTGTTCAGATTGCACATAATGCATGTCAGGTCTATTGGCCTTGAAACCCTTGGTGTTACCTAGGAATCATGACTGATACATGTCAGTGGACAAACTAGCCATCCTTTCCAATTGGGGTTAGATAAATTGTACATGCCATTACATAGCATTGCATCTAAAATAAATATCTTCACTGTATAGTGTAAACTGCTGCCAATTGTCAAAACGTATCAATGTGGGAATCCATGGTCTGTTCAAGTCTTTCATCTTGGCTATTCCAAGACACGATGAGTGTTGCACAGTCTTGTTCTGGTAAACCATTTGTTGTGGTATGAGGAATGCTCGAAACAAAGCCTCAGTTCCCTGAACCTGCCAGTCTCTTGTCCCCCAAATAGATTTTACCTCTATAGTGTCTTTTCTGAAGTCAAAACCCTGTACAGACAGCTGAGGAAGGAAAGATGCAGAATATATCAGCTTGGTGTCAGTTAGCATTTTTTTCTTTTCAGGTGTTGGTGTGAGCCTATAATAAAATGAGGCGGTCATATGTGTCATAAATAAGCAAACTTCTATGCAAATGTTTTTTAACTACCCTGAGGTGGTGTAGGGCACTGCTCCCATTGAGTGTAATTATAAACAGCATGTGGAACACTTTTTTTATGTAGGAAATGATGACCATAATGTTGAAAACAGAACATATCAGCATATTTAAATGTGTCCATCATACAATTCATCAGAGGAAAACACAGTTGAATGCTCTAGATCTTCTATCAATTCATCTACTGTATTACTGTCCCAATCATTAGAAGCAGCACTATGGATAATGACATCATTTAAATATATATATTTTTAATATAAATATTTTTATTAACTTTTGCGTCATACAGGATGTACTGGACTAAATGCATTTTCTATTCAATACAAAGCTAAGCGACAATCCAGAGACATCAATGCTTGTAACATTTCTCAATGTGTTGTAATATTACATTCACCTCTCACTCAAACGAATTAGACTAAAAGGTTACATGCATCATCGTAAACTCTTTCCAAACCGTGTGTCTTGTTGAGTCTTAGAAATTCCCTGAGCTCCCTCTAGGGCCCCCCAAACTATTTCCCATTTTTTTGGGCTTCCTCTACCCTGATGCACCACCTGCTCCACTCTCTGGCACCAGTCAAATCTGACATCCACTTCCCAAAGGTCAGGGGTTCCATTGTGCCGCATTCCTGGGCTATATTTCGCTTGGCCCCTCGGGCCGATAGTGTCACCCAGATGTTTTGATATCTAGGCCTAGTTTCTTCCCCCAATATATTCAGCAATAATGCCTTTGCACTCAACAAAACTGTGCTGGATGTAACCTGATATATTACCTCCATAATCTGTGTCCAAAATGCTTTAATCTAGGGACATGCCTATAAAATACGAAAAAATGTAGCTCCTTGGGCTCAACCACATAAACAGTGCGGGTACACTGCCTTTCCAGGCCTAAAGAGGACCGTCCTTGAATAACAGGACCTTTGCAAGATCCTCAATTGGACAAGACTGAATCTGGCCCTGATAGCAATTTACTTAGGGCTTTGTATGGCCTTGTTCCATTCCACATTATAAATGTCTCCTAGGTCACCTGACAATTTTTAACGTAAATGCACCATTATATCTGAGGAGTTATTTAGGCCTCGGTGGAGTTTGCAGAGTGGCACTGCGCAGATTTCCACGGAGTTAAAAGATACTCTCTGGAACTCCACTCCGCTCCGCCCCAGTCCCACAATTTTTTTTTTCAAAAGGGTCAAAAAGCCTGCTTACCTTCTCTCTGCCGTCTGCGGTCCACCCTCCTCCATGAAGTGGTGTCTCCTCCTTGCCACCGTCGTCCTCCTTGTGTTGCTGGTCGCAAGCCGCTACGTTTTACATCTTGCGTGGACTGCAGTGCATGCAAGATGTAAAACGTAGGGGATTGCAACTGGCAACGTGAGGACAACAACGGCAGCAAGGAGACACCATGGCGAGGAGGAGGAGGGTGGCTCGCAGATGGCAGAGAGAAGGTAAGTGGGTTTTTTACCCCTTTTCTGGGCCGTGGCACAGGGGCTGAGGGGCGTACTCCGCTACTCCACTGAGTCAGAGTTTTACCTCAACTTCCTGTTCCCAGCGGAGAGCTGAGTTGGTAAAACACCGCAAACTCAAAATATATGTGCTGCAATGATCAATAGACAGAAGCAAATGAAAGTTACTAAGAGCACCAGAACGGTGAACAGAATAAAAGCTCCACCATGGTGGTAAAACAATGTAAATATGCAGGCATATAAAGGAATATAGACAATTGGTCATACTCCTTCTATGCAGTCCCTAACTTAAGTGTCTAGGGTGAGTATGTGTGTGTCTAGTCAATAATACCCGTACTGGATGATGCAAGCCCAGTTAAATGATAGGAAATAATGTAAGTCCGCATCTTGGTCATGAGCTGGCCACCATGGCAAGGAAAAGTCAGCAAGCTTTTAGGACAAAGGGTCAGCGTGTCAAGACCTCGTCAATATCAGCATAGCGCTCCTCTGCCTAAACCCAGAAATGATTGTTTATTTATTAAGAAAAGCATCCTTGTGAGTCCTGTGCAAGCCAGCATTGTTTTGGTCAATAGATAGGAATGTCTCCCCGTGGATGAAAAATAGAATGACATTTGCACAATGTGTGTCGAGACCTTGTATGTGGTGTTCAAGGAATAGTCATTATGTTAGGGGGAGCAGAATCTGTAAGCGAAGCAGTTTCAGGGAAACTAATCCAACATTGTCACACATGCAAATGTGCACGAATGTTTATTGCATGTAAGGCAACCTAAGAAAACGTGTCCATCATGAAAGATGGTGTTCGTTTATTATGGGTCTACCTTAGACACATAACAGGATGTGAATGACCATAATGAAATATTTGAGACAAAAGAAGACTTAGGGGGTCATTAAGATAGTCGACTGAAAAGCCCTCTGACCGCCAAGCTTCCGGAACAAAAACACCAGCATGTCCCGCTGCAAATCCGGTGGTCAAATAACGATGCAATGCATGTAAAATCTGACCGCAGCAGTAGGATTTCACAAAACACTGTCCGCCACGGTTGGAAAATCAGAAAATCTGACTTTCAGCGGATGGAAAAGCTGTGTCATGCACTAAAAAGGGCGATTCACCTGCGGTAAGACCGCACAGCAAATCAGGATGAGATGGCGGAGCTCTCGTAATGATCATTGTGTTACTACCGCTACAAGAATGAAAGTCTAATGAAACATTATAACCGTACCTTCAAGTGGGCCGGTTCTCTCCCCTACTCTGAATTACAGCTGACACGCCCCAATGATAGACCACCCATTTTTTTCAAAGCACTTAAATCCCTTGCCATAATTGAAAAATACAACTGATGATCACTCCTCATGTGGACACACCCGCATTGCGGAGTATAAAACCAACTCCTTCTCTGACCATCATCCTTTGCAAAACAACAGCAGTGAAGGGCCAGACACCACAGCTATTAGAAGAGGCAACTTATCACACAGCACACCAACACACCCACCTATCCACACACCCCAAGACTTTTCACACACACACCTGACACACCTTACACACCTTACACACCTCCACCACCACCTCACTCCCTGCACTTGTCTCATATTTGCTCAGCATACACCATGTCACAGAAAGAAAAGCCCAAATTCACTGACAATGAGTTGTCAGTGATGGTATATGAGATAATTAGAGTAGAACCACATTTGTTCGGAGCCATGGTCCAACAGACCCCACTTGTTAGAAAAAATCAAATGTGAGAAAGGATTGTCAACAAAGTCAATGCAGTAGGGAGCACCCTGTGCACACTGCGTGACATCAAGAAGGGGTGGCATGACCTCAAGACCAGGGTGAAATACTGTGCCAACAGGAACCATGAGGCGGCTCATAGAACTGGTGGTGGGCCTCTCATTCCACCACTAACATTCACTGAATGGGAGGAGAAGGAGCTTGCCATCCTGCATCCAGAGAGTCTCACAGGAGTAGTTGGGGGAGTGGAGACTGGTAGGTACCAACAAATGTATCACATCACACTGTCATGTTCTGTCATGAACAACCATTGGGCTACAATTCAAAGACACAAATTAACTCATGTACAACTCACTCTTTCAAAAACATGTTTCACTTGGACAGCATTTAATTCCTCTGCTTTACATTACAGGTAGGTAGCCATCTTAGTAGAGAGGAAGTTGCTGGAATATGAGATCAACATCACAACTCCCACAAGGACCTCTGGCCTCCCTCCCAAACTGCATGGAACACTCCCCCCACCCCAGCCATCTCCCGCCACACATCCTCCTCACAGGTAGGTAGCCAGCTCATGCCCTCTAGCCTCCCTCCCAAACAACATGGAACACTCCCCCTATCCCAGAGTCATGTGGCAGCTATCTTCTTCCACAGTACCTCCTCACATGTAGGTAGCCAGCTCATGCTCTCTGGCCTCCCTCCCAAACAGCATGGAAAACTCCCCCCATCCCAGAGTCATGTGGCAGCCATCTACCTCCTCTGCCTCACCTTAAAGGTATGTAGACATCTTAGTAGATAGGCGGTTGTTGGGATATGAGATCAACACCACACGGCCCTCTGGCCTCCCTCCCAAACTGCAGGGAACACGCCTCCCATCCTAGAGTCATGTGGCAGCCATCTCCCTCCTCTGCTTCACCTTACTGGTATGTAGCCATCTTAGCAGAGAGGGGGTTGTTGGGATATATGATCAACATCACAACTCCCACAAGGCCCTCCATCCCAAACTGCATAAAACTCTCTCCCCACCCCAAAGCCATGTGGCAGCCATCTACCTCAACAGTACCTCCTCACAGGTAGGTAGCGAGCTAATGCTCTCTGGCTTCCCTCCCAAACAGGATGAAACACTGCCCCTTCTCAGAGTCATGTGGCAGCTATCTCCCTCCTCTGCTTCACCTTACAGGTATGTAGCCATCTAAGTAGCGAGAGGGTTGTTGAGATATGATATCAACACCACAACTCCCCCAAGGCCTTCTGGCCTCCTTTTCAAACTGCATGGAACACTCCCCCTAAACAAGAGTCATGTGGCAGCCATCTCCCTCCTCTGCTTCACCTTACTGGTATGTAGCCATCTTAGTAGAGAGGGGGTTGTTGGGATATATGATCAACACCACAACTCCCCCAAGGCCTTCTGGCCTCCTTTATAAACTGCATGGAACACTCCCCCTAACACAGAGTCATGTGGCAGCCATCTCCCTCCTCTGCTTCACCTTACTGGTATGTAGCCATCTTAGTAGAGAGGGGGTTGTTGGGATATATGATCAACACCACAACTCCCACAAGGACTCTGGCCTCCCTCCCAAACTGCATAAAACTCTCTCCCCACCCCAAAGCCATGTGGCAGCCATCTACCTCAACAGTACCTCCTCACAGGTAGGTAGCGAGCTAATGCTCTCTGGCTTCCCTCCCAGACAGCATGAAACACTGCCCCTTCTCAGAGTCATTTGGCAGCCATCTCCCTCCTCTGCTTCCCCTTACAGGTGTGTAGCCATCTTAGTAGAGAGAGGGTTGTTGAGATATGATATCAACACCACAACTCCCACAAGGCCTTCTGGCCTCCTTTTCAAACTGCATGGAACACTCCCCCTAACCCAGAGTCATGTGGCAGCCATCTCCCTCCACAGTACCTCCTCACAGGTAGGTAGCATGCTCATGCCCCCTGGCTTCACTCCCAAACAGCATGGGGCAATTTGACCAACACATCCCTCACCTGTTAGCCAAATCTACAATGCTCCATATTTCACATCCAGTGCACACACAGCTAAGCTAACGTATATGGCACATAAATCACACATTGAATCAAAAAGTCCCATGTTAAGAAAAGCAGAGCACTAGCACGAGATGCACAAAATAATATTTGTAAGTCCCAGTTATGGAAATCATGAAGGCTCATATGCACAAAATACATACATGGACACTCATACAAATGACTCAATACACATGATGTTAATGCAAAATGACATACAGAAATTAGGAAGTGTCTGCATAGTTGTAACATAATAATAGCAAAGTCTACAATAGCCCTGCCTAAACTAAATTGGATGAGCACCAAGTTGGGAGAAAATGACATGTCCTTTGAAACACCTTATATGTACATGTGAAATGTTTGGTTTTGCCATGTCACCTCGCTAACAAGTAATGGATGTACCTCAACATCATGTCATACAGCAGATGAACTGTTCCAAATGACTAGCATTTTCCAATGTTAAAGGCTTGTTCTTCTCCACTAAAACATCAATGACTGTGTCACCAAAGTTGTGGAGTGCGCTTAACATGCTGACAATGGGTGAATTGCAATCAACAGCTAGAGAGACCATCACCAACCAGCAGAGGTAGTCCCTCCCCGGAGCATGAACTCTCAGATGCAGATACTCTCCATTTCTCAGATGAGGAGCAGCAACAAGGCCCTTCAGGCCTGCCAGGGTGTACCCAGTCTCAGGGGCTCATTGCCATCGACACTCTCAACACAACTGCAACAACAACTTCATAGAGCCCTGCAACAACTACCTGTGTAGCAACCACCTCCACCATCACCACCGCTGCCTGCAACACTGCCCCTGTCTCAGGCTGGGGACAGGGTGCGGATGCATTCAGAGCCAAGGCCATAGGTCCATGTGAGCAGGACAGGTGGGAGGGCAGTTGGGTGCCAAGCACAGGAGGACACTGAGACTAAAGCCCTGGCCACTGTCACTAGAGTCCTTGGTGCATACTCACAGAACCAGGGACAAATGGATCATCTGCTGCAGAGGTCCATGGACATCCGTATGGGACAACTGGTAGATCTCATGGGCCAGCTTGTGGGTGTACTGAGGGACATACATGCAGCTCAAATAATGTCTCCCCACCCTCCAGTGACCAGCCTGCTGATACTCCCACCACTACAGCAGCGGCCACAAGGAGGGATGAGCAGCAAGCCTATGACTCCTCAGACACCTGAGCCTACAACAGAGCCCCCCCTGCCAAACACAAGAGGGGACGTCCGAGAAACATCACTGGTGGATCATGTGGCAAAGCAGCAAGCCAAGCCACGTCACTGAGCCAGCCATGATGTCACCAGTGCTGCACTCGACATTGACTTTGTTCAGCATCCTGTCCCACATTGCCATGTTGGTGGCAGGAGTCTGTTGGACTGTTAAATTCCACTAATTTGGTGACCACTCCATTTTTCTCTGTTACCATCACTGATGACTGAAACACTCGGTATGCACAATTAACATCTAACCCACTTTAATACAAACACCATGTTATAGAAAATAAACACAATTAACACCAATATGCCTTCGTGTGAGTGCTATATTTATCAGAGTAAGTACAATGTAAACTCAGATTTAAATGTACAAGATTTGATTGTGACAATCCATTGACAGTGCGGTGGGACCTAGAACAACACTAGAAGATAACACTGAGTTGTCTATGATGGCATAACAGCAACAATACACTATTGGTCAACACTGTGCAAGATTCATTTCGGATAACACTGACCAACACCATTGACATAGACATCAGGTAATTGTAAATACAAACACAGTGATAAACAAAATACCCCACAGCAGTGGGACAACAGCAACCATAATCCCAAAACATCATCAATGCTTCTGCCCTAACAGCAAAGCAAACTGACACAGTCATAGCTGATCAATGCTAACTTACACTCAAGGGAAGCCGTTGTTAATGAACTGTTGATGGAGATCAAGACCTTCCTTCTCACCACTATCATCGTCACTGGGCATGTGTGGATATGCTGCGGGGGCTCGTGCTGCTCATCATCTTCCTGAATCCTGAAGGCTAGGTTAAGGTGTCTGGACAAGAGTGGTGGTGCACTACTCTACTCTCCACAGAAGGTGTGTCAGATCGCTGTTGCCTGCTGCATGCTCTACAACCTGCGCAAAGAGATCACCCTGATTCAGGAAGATGATGAGCAGCACGAGCCCCCGCAGCAAACCCACACATGCCCAGTGACAATGATAGTGGTGAGAAGGAAGGTCTTGATCTGCATCAACATTTCATTAACAAGCCCATTGTTAATGAACTGTTGATGCAGATCAAGACCTTCCTTCTCACCACTATCATTGTCACTGGGCATGTGTGCATTTGCTGCAGGGGCTAGTGCAGCTCATCATCTTCCTGAATCAGGGTGATGTCTTTGCGCAGGTTGTAGAGCATGCAGCAGGCAACGGCGATCTAACACACCTTCTGTGGAGAGTAGAGTAGTGCACCACCACTCTTGTCCAGACACCTTAACCTAGCCTTCAGGATTCCAAAGCACCCTCCACAACAGGAATTGTCCTCCCATGGGCATCATTCAAGCGGACTTCCCCTGGCATCCTTGGGTTCCTCAGTGGGGTGAGCAACCAAGGCCAGTTGGGATACGCGGAGTCACCTAGTTGTGAGAAATACAGACCAACAATGTAATTTAAGTATTTCAGAAGACCAGCATGTCACACGTACACCACAATTATGACACAGCTCACTCACCAACAAGCCAGCCCCTCTCTGGATAAAGATTTGCCATCATTTGTGGGATGATGCTGTTCTGCATTATGTAGGAGGAATTGTGCAGATCCAGGAAATTAGGCACACATATTGGATATGATCAGATCGGCTTGCCATACCACTTGCACATTTATTGAATGGTAATGCTTCCTGTTACAGTAGATGTGCTTCCGTACCTGTGGTGGAACAAGGCCAATGTGTGTGTCCTCAATGGCACCAACAACATTTGGGGTATGACCAAGGTTCTAAAATTCACCCTTCACATTTGCCAATTCATGTCTCTATGGAAAGTGGATGTAGCTGTCCTTGTATGTCAGCAATGCAGACATGACATCATGCAACACCATGCTGAACATAGGTTGAGACATCCCACCTGCGATGGCCACTGTGTACTGAAACGAACCGGTTGCAAAGTAATGCAGGGCAGCCACCACCTTCACTTTTGCTGTCAAAGCTATTGGGTAGGTTCTGTGAGGCCTCAAATGGGGCTCCAACTGAGCACAAAGCTCTAGAAGGGTAAGGTGAATGAGACTGTATTTCTTTATGATGTCGGTATCCTCCATTGTCAACAGGTCTGGTATAGGCCGATACACAGGTGGTCTTCTCCTACATAATCTGACAGTGAACACGTATAAAAAGAGTCAAAGATGAGATGTGGGTAACAGCTTACAGCATGACTCACACAGCCCCAACATTGACAGGAATGTTCACAAGTGACATGCATGAGCGCCCGAGCAGACAGAGATAGGTTTGAATACCCCTACATGCGTCATGGTAATGGGGGGGTCACATCAGGGGGGAGGACAGGAAGACGGGGGCACACTGACATGGGTGGCGGGAGGGAGTGGGAGGTGTAACTTTTCCACTGCATAACTGGCAGAAATGTCGTATGTTCTACTCATTGGTTAGCTGCTGGTGCTCCTGTGGGAATTGTATTGGGCTGTTGGTAAGAAAACAATAAAAAAAAATTAAACAAGTGACATGCATAGACAGCTTGATCCCCTGCAGTCTAATAGGTAGCCAGGGTGTACATACTAACTCTTGTCAAACCACAATTAGACTATGTGTATGGCATGTGTTACACTGCTAAATCATGTGTACCCAGCCCTGTGGGTAGATGACACAGCACATGTGGCAAACAGCATCAGACTTGTATGTAGCTGCTGTCAGTGCACAAAATCCACCTTGAATCCCACAAAACACAACATGATGACAAAATACTGCCAGTGAGTGTAAGCTGGCCAGTAACTCATACATATACAACACTGTGCACAGAAATATATGCATGTTACGTGGGCAGTCCAGCCTGACTGTGGTAGGAGTTAACATCACATACATTGCGATGTCAAATGAAACAAAAATCTACATGAAATGTGTATACATGCACTGTCGGATGTCCCCACCCTCCTACAGAAACGATGAGCGGGACTCACCTCCGTGCCCTGATTCTTTCCCTTTTTCTCAGCCCCCTGACGAGTACGGGAGAAGAGCGTCTCAGACCACGAGTATTCCTTCTATGGACTGGCCCTTTAAGGAGAACGAGGAAAGCGAAGACCCCGCCCCCTTTGAAGACGCCATCCACGAACAGGAGCCATTTAACCCGGAAGAGGACGTCCATGGGGGGGGCGCAACGGGAAGCAGGAAGCGGAGGAACCGGGCGTCGGAGAAGAACGAAGCGCTGCTGGCAGAGCGGAGAGAGCCTGAAACGGAGAACGATACGAGGAGCCCGAGACTGACTACCCAAGAGGAAGAACTTCCCTGTACCGGACACCATACTCCTGAAGAATATCCAAGGCTGCTCTAAAGTGCTTGATCTTGTTGTCACACTAAATAAACACCCCCTTAAGCATCATCAACCTCGTCTGATCTCCTCCCTGACCCAGCTGTTCTTGACATGTACACTTGGATGAAAATTGCTGTAATAGAAATTGTTTATGCTTATATAGTGTTTTGTGTAAATGAGCATTAGCTGCGCCATTTTCTATTTGGGCACCATTTCAAGCTGTTCGAAACTGATCTAGTTTAATTCTGAAAAATGCTTCTTTTTGGGCTTTATTTCTTCACTTGGTTTTTGTTTCAGTAATAAGCACACGATTCACGTTACCACATAGTTTTCTCATTAGATAGAGGCCTTTTCCCCCTTGTCTGGTGGAAGGCTCTGGATGGAACGACCTTGGACTATGTTACTTGGTGTAAGATACGAGAGCTGAAATCGTTTCTCCTGTATTTCCCTGTTTAGCTGCACCGGTTTGGAAAATTCCACTGTGGGCGTGTTTTCGCCTGGTTAGGAAATGTACATAATGTATCTTTATGCTTCTTGATTTCAGTTCCCTCTGCATCACTCCTAGCGACTTGGCAGATGGGGCTCCGCTCTGAGTGTATACGAATAAACAGTTATTAGTTTGTATTCTCTTCTGTCTGGCCGACTCTTCAATTAGAATTGACGGCTGAGAGGTGGTCATTAGTGACCCAGGTGGCTCTAAACGGGCAACTTCCTTCAAAATGACATGTGATGACAGACACACCAATGCATTTTGTCCCATGTGTACTTAAATTACAAGTGTGGGAAGACTAAAGCTAAAGTTTACACTCTCCAATCCCTTTACAAGGTGCAGTTGTTTTTGGATGATTGTGTTGGGATCAGTGATGCAACTGCTCAATGTGTTTACAGGCGCGGTAGGTGTGCTCCGCCACTGCGGGCACAGGCATTGGCCCTAATTGAATAATGTTTGCAACTGCTCAATGTGTTTACAGGCGCGGTAGGTGTGCTCCGCCACTGCGGGCACAGGCATTGGCCCTAATTGAATAATACCGGGTAGCAGTGGAGACATACTGACCCTCGCGTTGTAACACCGCCTCTGAACAACATTGTAGCCAATGGAAACCGCCATTGCAGTAGTGCATTGCATATTTGAACGTCCCGGTAGGCGTGCTCCTCTACTGCAGGCACAGGCATTGGCCCAAATTGAATAATGCGGAAGAGGGGGACCAATGGCATTAGCAGAGTAACACAGAAACAACCCCAGGGGCCTATGTAAGTGTGTGAAATGGCCACACTTGTCACTTGCCTACAGACACTGCTGCCTGCCATTGCTCCCCACCAACTGCTGCTGCACATCATCTCTGGAACCAGTAATGGCTCGTACCAAGAACATCAGAGCCCATTCCTTCACCACAGAGGAGCTGGAGGTCCTGGTGGATGAGGTCCTTGGCCAGTACGGGCGGCTATATGGTGCTCCAGAGGTACTGGTAATTGTAGGTGTAACTTCTTTTGAGTGATTATAATGTTCAACCTATGTGACTGTACACTACTCTGTGCCTCAGAGTGCAAGCCAATGTTCATGCATTCAGATTTTGATGTCTGCATGGCCCCTATATGACATACAAGTTGTTGCACTTGAATAAGTGGGGAGGAGAGCACATTGTTACAGGTGCAGCTCCCTTAAACCCCTAAATCACACATATTGTTCTCTGAAAGGGTAATGAAAATGTGTGAGATGCTGTGTAGCAGAATGACTTCACGTTGATGGTGTGTAGAGCTTTATTCCCATTGATCCCTGACCGTATGCAATGATGATTTGTACATACCGGTTTATAGCAGTAGTAGAGATACACTGATGGCTGGAGCAATTCTCACTTTGAATATAGATTCAATGTCAAACGTCATGTACAACTTCACTAAGTTTAACCATAATTATTAGTGAGATGGTACCCATCGATTGGGAAGAGGATACAGAATGGTGGGTGTAATGATTTGCCAGCTACACTATGGAGATGAGTCCAGTAGGCAGAAGAGTCCAAGGCCTGTATCTGTCTAGATTAGTGGCAAATCACCTCTCACACATCTGCTAAACGTACGGTGGACATGTCATCCTTATATTTGGTGCCATTATGTGTAGAGTCTCACATATGTATGTACTGGGTCATCATTCTTATTCTACATGCATGTTAAACTTGTGATGGCACACATTTTGTGTCTACTAAAACCCCTAACGCCTGTACTGTGAATGCACAATGTATCTGCCCATATCGCCAAAAGGACTTTGCAAGAGATGTGAGCAGTCCACCCTCCTATATATTAGAAGCAGCATATAATGGTATGAGGAGTACACAAGAAAGGCCTACACCTTGTCACATGAGTGAGAGAATGTAGTGTCAGGTACCTTAGTGTGACATCCATGGCACGTGTAGCTTTGTAATGGTCCTGGACATTAAGGTGTGTTTTGTGTTAGACACAGTGAGTAAGATCAATAGGTATCAATTACAGTGTATTGTCTGTCAGGCTCACTCACATCATGCACTACAGATGATGCCCTGTTTCACCTTGCTTTCAGTGCACGCCATCTGCATGTAAATGATGTGTGCAGGTATTTTGTTCATCCTTATCAATGTTTACATTCGACTTAGCAAGCTTGGTCAGAGTGTGGTATGTGACTTAGTCTATGGACTCTGCTGTCCATTGATCTATGTGTGTGGTATGTGTAAAAATGCATCATGACTGGCACACAATGGTCTACAACACGCTGTAAAAAGTTTTCATCTTGTCTCCCATGCCTACAGCTCAAGGTCCATCAGCGAAAGGCAATATGGAGGGCCATCGCCTGCAAGGTGCGGGCCCTGGGGGTCTTGAACCGACGACATACTCACTGCCACAAGAGGTGGGATGACAGCTGCCACCTTAGCAAAAACGTTGCCGCAATGACGCTGGGGCTGGTCCTTCAAAGTGGCAGGTTGACGCGCCGGAGCATGACTCCACTATTGGCCCGCATCCTGGTAATGACACAGCCAGAGCTGAATGGACGCTTGAGGGCCCAACAGCAGCAAGTTGGGGGTGAGTATTGGGCTAAGTGTGACTTGGTGCATGACTGGCAGCATTAATCACAAACATGAGCAAACCATGAACCTCTGAGATGTCTCTAGTATGATGCAATTGCTTCTAAGTAGCCCCAGTGGCAAGGGCAGATGTTCTGCATGTGTACAACATTTTTATTGCCATTTAGGCAATACATGAACAGTGTCATTGCAAATCATCTTGACATGTTTGCATCTACCCTCTTGAAAATGGTATCTGAACTGAGCCATTCATACACAGGTGAAGAAGCATTGTGAAGTGTCTAGCACAGTACACTTATCAGCCTTGTGTGTGCAGTGTGGCACCTTCAATATTGTGACTGATGTGATGAAGTGCAAGTGGATAGAGACATACTCAAATGTGGACTAAGGGTGCAGTGAGTTAGCAGAGGTTACACCTTTCACTTGGGTGGAGTACAGCAAAATGATACAGATGACAGCGGCACATTTAAACAAATATCAGCAGCATGGCATCAAATGAAGTAATTCCCTGCCACGGTAACAGCAACTGCACAAAGGCGCTGATGGTGTAGATGGTGTTGATTGCAGTGATGCATTGGATGATCTGCATTTGCTCATTGTGCACATGGCAACATGTCTTTGTGATGGTTATACATTGGAAGGTAGAAGCTATGGAGCTAAACGTAGCTACTGTGAGATTGAGTTGGCCCTAGGGCGTAACAGGTTGTATGTGATCAGTGTGTATGGCAAATTGTGATTTAAGTGAGGTGTTGTACTGTAACTTGTGATGCAAAAAGCCAATGTCACTCTGAGTGGCAGTACTTACTATGTGTGCATTGCGGAGGGCTGTCCATATGCATCAGTGCATGGTCAAGCTGTGGCTACTGGTTTACACCAGTGAGTGATGTCTTATGACATTGATGTGTCATGGATGTCAGCATTCAGCACAACTTAGGGATGTCAGATGGCAGACCCCAGATCTTAGCACACATTGGCTGTCCTTATGGAGGCCACTCAGAGCTTCAAATACACATGGTAATCTCAGGCCATTGATCATTGACAGCTTGGCCAGAAATTGAAATGGTGTTGGTTTGTGACATGTCACAACACGTAAGGCCCTTGCGTCATATTTCCCTAGTCATGCGAATGTGCATTGTCTTTTTGACAACATTAGAAAATGGTGCTTCATAGCACTTTATCCCTAAAAATGTGTCTGTAACATATGCAGAGGTGTTAGCCTCAGAGACATCAACTGGCAGTGAACAGCAGTGAGCATCATGTGAGGGTGCCATGGGACATTTGGGACATTTGTGGTGTGTACATCCATGTAATTGATGACTCTACAAATTGGTAAACAATGTTCATCAGTAGTTGTTCAAGCAATGTTGAAAATAGTTGGATGGAAGGATGCAATGTCACTTAACAATAGTTAAGTCTCTGTTTGTATCTGTGTGGTTCGAACTCATACTTCAAGTGGGAGTAACACAACAGAATTAGATGTGTAGCTCTCTTAACTAAAGGCATGTAGGTGTGTCTACAGACAATAGGATGTGATGTTGAGATGTAGACACATGCACAGCAATTTGGCTGTGTCAACGCATCATGAAGCATGAACGTCTAATAAACATCTGTCAATGCATCAGGTGATCTGGCATGAGATTGGGCTTATGCAGCCAGTACAAGTTAAATGTGGGCCTTAAGTCAAATGAATTCTGTGTGTATTGCATGTCATCTTTGTGAGCATGCCACTTTACTCAACCTATGTCTCTGTCTCATACAGCATCTACCGAGGGCAGGGAAGGAGATGGGCCTGACAAAGTTGGGGAAGCAATTTCAAAAGACAGAGCACTGCATGTCTAAAAGTCAAAACTGCAAAACCACAGTTAAAGGTTTATTAGTCACGCAAAAGGTCCATGTGTCACAGTCTTGATTATTCGTAGACCGTTTTGACAAATTGTTGACACGTAGAACAAAACAGCTCAGTTTGACCAAATGTTGACATGTAGATATAGAGAGAACAGCCGACACGTGTTTCGTCGCTTAAAGCGACTTTTTCAAGGCTTATACACTCGAAAAAATGGCATTCAACAAAACGACTTGGTCTGCACAATTGTCGCAGAGCCCGTAATAATATATCCAAGAATACCTTCCGTATTACCATTAACAACGACAATGTACTGATTGTTCCAATAAGATCCAATTGTCACTCTTATACATGTGTCGTTTAAACGAACCCGACCACAGAAGAGACCCGAAAAAATGCTCTGAAGTGTAGCTTTGGGTCTTACTTACGGGCCGTGTCTTATACTATGGTTGAATATCAAGGGATGTTATCATAATCCCAGAGGGCGTGCACCTGGACCCGCACTCAGCTACACTTCTGAGCATTTTTTCGGGTCTCTTCTGTGGTCGGGTTCGTTTAACCTCTTCAGTGCCCATGACGAGATAGTCTCGTCATGGAGCACGGTTGCGCTGTGCCCATGACGAGACTATCTCGTCATGAACCCCACCCACTAGTGCAACGCCCGGCACAGGAGGGGGAAAGGGCGTGGCACTGAAGGGGTTAAACGACACATGTATAAGAGTGACAATTGGATCTTATTGGAACAATTGCTACATGGTCGTCGTAAATGGTAATACGGAAGTTATTCTTGGATATATTCTTGGATATATTATCACGGGCTCTGCGACAATTGTGCAGACCAAGTCGTTTTGTTGAATGCCACTTTTTCGAGTGTATAAGCCTTCAAAAAGTCGCTTTAAGCGACAAAACACGTGTCTGCTGTTCTCTCTATATCTACGTGTCAACATTTAGTCAAACTGAGCTGTTTTGTTCTACGTGTCAACAATTTGTCAAAACAGTCTACGAATAATCAAGACTGTGACACATGGACCTTTAACTGTGTTTTGCAGTTTTGACTTTTAGACATGCAGTGCTCTGTCTTTTGAAATTGTTTCTATGTTATATGCGTGGTACTTAGTATCGCACATTGAATGATATTGTGGGTGGCACGACATTTGCATTGAGCACGCTGTATTTAATATAAATTTGGTGCTAACTATAAAAATTTGACAGAGGTGCTGGCCAGGTTTCTATAAACGACTGCCACCTTTCTATTTAACGCAAAAGTTGGTTAAGCAGCTGGCATTACTGGTACCCAGGAGTTCAGCAACACTGAGGTGACCAGCACCTCGTAGAGGACAGGAGTGCCCTGGAGGAGTCTGGGCCTGAAATACCAACCTCTACATCTTTGCACTCCAGCGGTGACTCCTCGGTGTTGGCGGACAAAGAAAGTTCGACATCTACTTCTTCATCTGCCACACCCCGTCCTGTGTCCACCCTCCCTGCTGCTCCCCAAACTGGTATCCGGTCACGCAGCCCTAAGGAGGGCAGAGTCTCCTTCCCCCAGGCACTCCTGCCCCTGTCTCCCCTGCTGCCCTCAGTCTGGAGGCCATAAACATCTTGCGGCAGCTGTCTGTGGATCAGACTGCGCTCCTGAATGCCTTCCAGGATCATGGCAACAAGTTGTCACAGGTTGTTGCGTTCCTGGAGGGCATTCATTCGGACTTGGGTGGCCTACACAGAACTGTCCAGTCTTTGACCTCCACACTGACGTCAGCCATTCAGCAATCCCAAGCTTCTAGTCCAGCTCCTGTCCCTTCATAAATCAACCTCTCAGTGCCCCCACCTGACCAGAACGCACACACACCAGAGCACTCAGGCACCCAGGCATCCACAGGCAGGACACATCAATAACAATCAAAGCAATAGACACCATACACCATCCCCAAAGCACATAAAAAGCCCACATGACAGCATAACAAAACCATCAAGGGACACTCAGAAACATAAAGGCAAAACACATGCATCCACATTGCATACCTCAGATTCTTCCCCCTCCAAGAGCCCTCCCATCCCCACACCTCATCCCAAAGCCGCCCAAACACTTACCCTGGCTGCTGTGTACCTGGTGCCTGCCACAACTGCCCACCCCTCCCTTCAGAGGGCTGGTTTGCCCAAAACTTCCACTCCCCCCCCTGTGAAGCATGGACACAAGGCCAAAGAGGCAAAAGTACATCCACAACAGGGGAGGCAAGGGAAAAGCCCCCCCCCTCCCCCAGCTTACCACCAGATCAGGTAAATGTCACCGGAAAGAGGCACCACCACCTGCATCACTTTCTAGGTAGAAGGAGGCTGTTGTGTCCACCTCACTTTCCCTTGGCCTACGACGCTTAATGGATAAGATCCCCAAACAAGTGAGACCCAGACCCCCAGAGGCAACATCATCCACTGAGCTTCCCTCCAGTATTTATCCACTACCCCATGCCACAACTTTACCAGGACTAGCCAGCCCTGAGGCTCCCACATCATGAGATCCCTCTACCTCAGCCAGTTCTCCCACTCCCAGGTCCAGACCTCCAACTACCCCGGACAGCCATCCCCTCCCAGTTCCAGGTCTCCCCAATTTTAAAGCAGAGTCCCTTCCTACCCCATTTCTCCCTGAGCGGTGCCTGTACTGCCTATTTGATGCCCCTATCCTGGGGAGATTACCATGGCAGTGGACTGTGTTGCACGTTTGTAGTGCAAGTTTACATGCACACAAGTGCAGACTCTATTTTGGACTGGCTGTTGGCCTTTACGTTTTGCACCTACATAACAGTTTAAAAGTTTATGTATTAAAATGTATATGTATCTTCTGAGCTTTGTCGCTAGCCTTGCTAATGATGCACTCCAATGTATGTATATATGTTAATCTGTTCCATGCTCTGAATGCAACTTTCACATTGTCATGGACTTGACTTGCTATTGCTGGTGTCCCAGAGGTAGCAGCAAGTAATGTGTTTATTGACTCACAGGGTTAATGGGGCCATGATGCTTGTCTGTGATGGTCTACATTAATTTGTTGGTGCTCTACTTTTGTACACATGTCATATTTGTATGCTCTACATCAACAACGGCTATTTATTTTTACATAATGACTTAAGGAGTGGACAGGGTACATCATATGTGGGGATCTATCTTGATGTGTACACACCAGTGTAGGTGTGTAGTCATCTTGGATAGGTATGATTTCATAGTCACGTGGGTACATTTACATGTGTGCACTGGAGTACTCATGCAGTGTGATTGTCATGTAATTAGCTGATGTATGAATGTGTATGTGCCCTTGAGCATGACCCCTTCATACATGTATGATCCAGTTGATGAGTGGATGTTTTTTACATGATGAGACACCTGCAGGAGGTTGTGTGCACATGTTTAAGTTGTTGCGTGTGCAGTGTGTCAGTGTGACCTTGCAGTCCTAGGGTACACATACTTGTTGTCCATATCTTTGTGAGTAAGCAGAGTGTGTCACTACTGTGTGTGTGATGTGAGTTTTGGTATCAGGCATAGCTCTTGCTTACCTTTGTTCTCAATGTGCTGACTATGGCACACATACAGTATGTGTGACATTTGCCATACACTGATGTTACATTACACTTTATCTACTTCACTATGTTGTATTAAAAAACAGACCAGTGATGTACACAAATCCAATCTCTGAAACTCCACTGTGTGCTGTGACAGTGTACCTGTGACCACTGTATGACAGTGCTGTCACAATGAGACCATCTGAGACCTACACAATGTGAGATACTCCACTATGTCTTTTTGATCTGTCTACTCCTCACCTGTACAATATTCCTGTATACACCACTTCACTCAACAATATTTCACTGTATGCCATGCCAGTGTTTGACCCTCCCCACCACTCCATAGTGTGACACTATACTGTGGGTGTATTATTTGTATCCAAATCCATTGTACTCTTTCACTATTCGATATGTGCTCTTTGAGTCTACTTAATTGCAGTCATGGGTAATCCTGTAGTACAGATGAGTTTACAGCACAGTCCTCTAGCCTTGCTCCATGCATATGTGTTTGCTTGAGTTGTGTGGCAGTAGGTCATAGAAAAAGTGTGTAGGTCTTTGCTGAGCACTGCTTCCCATCCTGTGTGTGGAGTGATCTGTGTACTGTTATGATTTTTTATGTTCTTGTTCATGGTGGTGAATTCAGTTATGTCTTTTACTGGATTTAGTGGTGTTCACACACTGCTTACTCTGCATGCACTGCTGTCAGTGGATGATGCATTGTCCTTGCCAGGTGTGAGTCCACCTAATGTCCAGCTTAGATTGCTTTGGGATGTTTTAGGATGTGAATATGTTATGGTGTTGTTGGGGAGGGTTGCAGCCTTTGGCCTGTATTGTCTCTTTCTACTGACAAGTCCATGTGTGTGTTGTGTTGTTTTTGCAGGACATTTTGTGTAAGGAGTGTGTGTATTTGAAATAATTCAGATGGGTGTGGATTTGGTATTGTGCATTTCTTGTGTGTATGTCACATAATGCAATGTGTAGTCTTTTTTATGTGCTGGTTTTATGGACAGATTTGTGCTATGTCCCCTTATCTTTGAACAGTCACTTGTTAGGATTGTGCCTGGGAATGCTTGTCTGGCACACTGACATCATGGTCACTTTGTAACCGGTGGAGTGTCTATGGCTGTCTTGGCAGCTTTGTCTGGATGTACACAGTTTGGGGCTAGATGTGTCGTTTGTTTTTGGAGATTTTTCTTTAGATGGATTATGCTGTCTGTGCAGTTAGCCTGAACAAAAGTTATATTTGTTCCATGGAGGAATGGGAGCAGATTGGCAATCCAACCTTTTGATGAACATGTCCAAGATTGTTGGACTTCTTTTGATGTGGTCTGTGATACACGTATTTAGTCATTGAATTGAGTTGAGCATTAGATCAGACATCCTTGAGTTGATCTCTGTGATTTTGAGATACACACAAGTGTGTAGCATTGTGTAGAAGGGAACTCATAGGAGTAGATTAGCATCTTTTTCAGGGATTGTCCCAGGTGTAGGGCAGGGAATGTGGTAGATGGTTAGGTGAGGGGTAAGAAACGCGTTACTTACCTGTAACAGCAGTTATCCAGTATTGGTGTCTTTCATAGATTTACATGCCTGAATCATTCCCCGTCGTCGAGACGGGAGCCTCCGGTACATAGAAAAGTAATGTCCTATAGACATACATAGAGAAAAATAGGCCTAAGGGCCTCCCCTTAGTAGCCTATCCTTGTCCTTATGTAAAAAGGACCAAACTCTTAGAGCCAGCCAATCAGCTATCACCTCCCTCTAGAACCTTCCTGACAGGAGCCTCAGTCTCTCAGATTTTCGTACGCACCAAGCTAGGTAGGCGTAATATAGTTAGAGAGAGACGTGAGTCCTTCCAGGGGAGGCGGGAGGGTTGCATGTGAATCTATGAAAGACACCAATACTGGATAACTGCTGTTACAGGTAAGTAAAGCGTTTCTTATCCAGTATTAAGGGTGTCTTTCATAGATTCACATGCCTGAATCAGAGTAGTCAGCAATACATTATGCACATTTCTGATGTAATCATGCCATATAGCCATTTTAGATAATACACATATTACTATGCGAGTTTGAAACATTGGCATACATCAATATATCATAGCAGTAAGAGATGTGCATACCAGGATGGCGGGATGTTGGAAGGCTCACCTCACTGGAATAGATGGCGAAGCACCGCCTGGCCCACTGCTGAATCCTTCATAAGTTCAGCATCCAGGCAGTAGTGTCTGGAGAAGGTGTGCGGTGACTTCCACGTCGCCGCTCTACATATGTCCAAAATCGGCACTCCAGCGAACAGCGCTGCTGATGTGGACATCGCTCTGGTGGAATGCGCTTCCACCCTAGCTCTCAACGGCCGTCCGGCCCCATCATGGCAGAATGCTATCGCTGAGGAGATCCACCTGGAGATGCTCTGTTTCGTTAGAGGCATACCTATCCTTGGCCTACAGTAGGCCACAAATAGCTGGGATGACTTCCTGAAGCTCTTTGTTTTGTCTATGTAAAACTTTAGACACCTTTTGAGGTCCAAGGAGTGTAGCGTCCTTTCTGCTGCGGTGGTAGGGTTTGCAAAGAAGGAACGTAGAACCATCGGTTCATTAAGGTGAAAGTCTGAAGGCACTTTCGGTATGAACTTGGGATTTGTCCTCAGCACCACCCTGTCCTGTTTGAACTGCATGAAGGGCTCCTGAATGGATAGAGCCTGTAGCTCGCTGACTCTCCTGGCAGATGTTAGAGCGAGCAGCAGAGCCGTTTTCCATGAGATGTACTTGATGGATGCTCGATGAATGGGCTCAAAAGGGTGCTTCATGAGTTGGTTAAGGACTAAATTGAGGTGCCATGTCGGTGGGACCCGTCTAGGTTTTGGGAAGGATCTATATAGTCCCTTTAGGAACTGCTTGATAAGCCTACTGGACCAGAGAGACGGTCCTTTGTAAGTCCTGGTGAATCGTGAAATGGCCGCCAGATGCACCTTTATGGATGCGTGCGCCAATCCTGACTGTGCCAAGTGTAGTAGATATGGCAATATCTGTTCATGTGTGATATGGAGTGGTCTCAGGCCCTTTTCTAAACACCATGTGCAGAATCTTTTCCATTTTAGAGAGTAGGTTTTGTTGGTACTGACCGCTCTCGCTTTTGCCAGCACATCTCTGCATTCCTGCGGGATGTTTAAATGACAGAACTCTCTGTGCTCAGGAGCCAGGCCGATAACCCGAGCGATTGCAGGTTCGGGTATTGCACCTGCCCGTTGGACATTGTCAGCAGGTTCGGGTGCCGCCTCAGACGAATCGGTGTCCTGATGGAGAGGCGATGAAGATCCGAGAACCAGTGCTGCCTCGGCCAGAACGGGGCAATTAGGATCAGGGTACAGGGCTCCACCTTCATCTTCCTGAGGACCCTGGAAATCATCGGAAACGGCGGAAAAGCGTACGCAAATACGCTGAACCAACCTATGGAAAAGGCATTTCCGAGTGACCTTGGTTGGGGACGCCAACTTGCGTAGTTTGGGCATTTGGCGTTCACCTTGGTAGCAAACAGGTCGATTCCTGGGACTCCCCATTCTGAGAATATGTGATCCAGCGTACTCTTGTCGAGCTCCCATTCGTGGGAGAGGGATTTTTGTCTGCTTAGGGCGTCCGCAATGGTGTTGTCCTTGCCCGGGACATAGTCCACCCTGAGCGAGATCCCATGGAGCACAAGCCAGTTCCAGACCTTTTGCGATTCGCGTGATAGAGTGAGCGAACGCGTTCCTCCCTGTTTGTTGAGATAGTGCATCGTCGTGGTGTTGTCCGTTCTGACGAGCACCTGGGAGTTCTGGATGCGTGGTAAAAAGGCTTGTAGCGCCAGATACACAGCCCTTAGTTCCAGAAGATTGATATGGAGTTGCTTCTCCTGATCTGTCCATTTGCCTTACTTGGAGGTCCTGTAGGACGGCTCCCCAGCCTTCCAGGGATGCATCGGTGGTGATCACCAGCGGTGCCGCTGGAAGTAGGAATGGCAGTCCTATAGACAAATTCTTGTGATTACTCCACCATTCCAGGCTCTTGGATATTTGCGGTGTTATCTTCACAATGTCTTCGAACGAACCTGTACTCTGTGTCCATTGGTTCGTGAGGGCTTCTTGCAATGGACGCATCCTGAGTCTGCAGTGAGGGATGAGGAGTATACAAGAAGACATCATTCCTAGGAGTGATTTGTAGGTTCGAACTCTCAGGGACTTCCTTGATGCCACAGCCGTGGCCAGAGATATTATTTTGTTTTTCCTTTCCTTTGAAGGAAATGCCCTTGCGCATTCCGTGTTCAAGGTCGCCCCGAGGAAGGTGATGTTTCTTGTTGGGGACATGCAGGATTTCTCGTGATTGAGAGTCAATCCTAGTTGTTGAAAAAGATTGGTGCAGGCGTTGGAGGATTCGGTCGCGCCTGCAGTTGAAAGTGCCTTTACCAGCCAGTCGTCGAGGTAGGGGAAGACTTGGTGACCCAATTGACGCAGGAAAGCTGCCACAGGTGAAAGGCACTTGGTGAAAATCCGCGGTGCAGATTTGAGGCCAAACGGTAGGACTTTGAATTGGTAGTGCTGTCCTGCCACCTCGAATCTCAGAAATTTCCTGTGCCCCTTGAGTATCGGGATGTGGTAGTAGGCATCCTGGAGATCCAAAGATGTCATGAAATCTCCTTTTTCTAGACTGCCTAGTATTTCTTGGATCGTCACCATCCTGAATGACTGACTCTTCAGGAAAGAGTTGAGTGCCCTGAGATCTAGTATGGGCCTCCACATTTTCTCCTTCTTGCGTATAAGAAAGAAGCGGGAATAGAACCCTTTCCCTCTTTGAGACAATGGAACTCGCTCGATCGCTCCTTTCTTTAACATCGCAGATATTTCTTGGAGCAGCAGTCGTAGATGTTTGTGCGGAAGCCCGCAGGGAGGGGTTGCAGGTGGGATGGTGGTGAATTCCAGGGAATGGCCGAATCTTATTAATTGGAGCACCCAGCGATCTGTGGTGATGAGATGCCAATTTTCTAGGAAATGGGTCAATTTTCCTCCAATCTTTAATGAGGGATATAGTTGCTGGACTGGCTGGAGTAATTGGTCACTGGCGTCCGCCAGTGCCCCTCTTCTGGTTTTTGCCCTTGAAGTTTGATCTCCCATAAGAAGTCTGGCGACCTTGTTGCTGCTTCTGTTGGTACTGGGATTTATTCTGGTAGGAATACGAGGACCTATTTTGATAGGACCCCCTGTAGGAGGACTGGCCCCTGAATTTGTTTCCTCGAAAGGACTGATTCCTTGCCTGCAAAGTACCAAGTGCTCTAGCAGTATCAGTGTCTTTCTTGATCGCTTGGAGCGCCTCGTCAATCTTGTCCCCGAAAAGGTGTTGGCCGTCGAAGGGCATGTCCAGCACCTTCGTCTGCACCTCTTGCCTGAACGATGTTGCCTTAAGCCATCCATGACGGCGCAGGACTGCTGCCCCAGCTAGTTGTCGAAAGCCCGTCATGGCCACATCTATGGCACAATCAATGATCTCAGCTGCCGAGGTTTGGCCCTCCGTAAGCAGCGCCTTGACCTCCTCCTGAACTGTGTCTGGCAGTTCCGCTATATATGGGGCTATATCTTCCCAAAGCTGGCGGTTATAACGCCCTAACAGGGCTATGGAGTTGGCCACCTTGATGGTCATGACCGATGTCGTAGTAAACCTTTTACCGATTGTGTCCAACTTCCTGCCTTCCTTGTCCGGTGGGGCTGACAGAGGAGAGGAAGGGTTGCGAGAATTCTTTTGGGCCGCCTGGGTTACGACCGAATCCGGTTTCGGGTGCCCATTAAGGCAAGCTGGCGCCGTGGTTGGAGCCTTGTATTTTTTATCCAGGCGTGGAACAACCGCAGGTACAGATGCCGGCGTCAGCATCAGTTTCTTTCCCTGGTCCCAGAGAAAGTCTATTATTGGGATCGACTTCGTTGTCTTCTTTGCTTGCTCCTTGAAGTCATGTAAGAAGCACTCGGTCTCAGTCGATTCCATCACCATATGAAACCGCTTCGCTGCTCTTTCAACTATTCTATGGAACCCGCCAATGTCCACTGGCGGTGAATCTGCTTGGTGCGGTTGCGGTGAAGCTGGGGAAGATGCCACATACTCCTCTTCCTCATCGTGATCCGTGTGGTCTTCTTGGACTTCACCCTCCTCCATTTCTTCAGCCTCTTCCTCTGATGATTCTAACACCTGAGGTGGCACTTTCTCATGGCGGACCTGAGTAGTTGGCCGTGTCCGTTTTGGGGCTGCCGCTGGTGTATCTGCAGTATGCGTCGAGCCCCCTGTCTCAATTGCCGGTGATTCCGGGAAACGCTGTTTGTAGTCCTGGATAAGGTATTTGAGGTCATTCACAATTGAAACGGGAAGGCATACCATCGGGGTGACCTCCGTGCGAACCTGACCTCGGACAGGGTGTTCCTGGTAGGTCATCTCCTCCTGTTCTTCGTCCGTGCTCTGACATTTCACGTGAAGCTCTGAAGGGGAAGTAGCCTGATCCAGGAGTTCTTCTTCAGATTCCTCACTCTGGAGAATCTCCGTAGGCAAATGAGTTTGCACCTTACTTGGTGGCGTTGTCTCTGGTGTAATCTGCTTTTTGGTCAGTTTGCCCGACACAGAATCTTTTGCAGGATCCCCTGCCGTCGTCCTTGGTGGTAGGGTCATAGACGACGTTTCTATCTGCTTGGATTTCTTCCATGGCTCAGTAATGACCAAGGTCGACGACGATTCCCCCGTCGACTATACCCTCGTCGACGGCATGACCTTCGTCGACGGTGCCCCCGTGGACGATATTTTCTTCGTCGACGATGCTTTCGTCTAAACTTAGGACTACTAAATTGAGAAAAATCCTAATTTTAAGAATTTCGGTATTCACAGAAGGCATTTAGGAGTCCTAAAGTTAGGAGTCCTAACTATACTACTACTAAACTGAGAAAAATCCTAATTTTAAGACTTTCGGTAGTCACAGAAGGCATTTAGGAGTCCTAAAGTTAGGAGTCCTAAACTTAGGACTACTAAATTGAGAAAAATCCTAATTTTAAGAATTTCGGTATTCACAGAAGGCTGTTCAGTTCATAAACTTTATTCGACAGTTAAAAAAAACGTCATAAAAGTACATGGATAAAAACAAACATGTGACATTACACAGGAAACATACATATCATCATGGGTTGTTTACAGGGCATACAAAAGTCTACAGTAAAAAACCAGAGAAAATAGCTAAAAAACCATACTTTTTCTTGCAGCAACAGATTTCAGAATAAAAGTTGCTATATAAAAACACAAATCCGGGCTAGCAAGTGAAAATAACAATTTCATGGCATTTGAGGTAGAAGACACAGAATGTTTTTTAAATAACGGTTTCAAGTAAACAATACGTAGAGCTTTGTAAAGGGGGCAGATTAACATAAAATGAAGGGTACTTTGCTTGGTTAATTCATCACATGGACAGGCAGATGTTGTATAGTGTTTCATTATAGGAAAGGCCACAAGGTTGTGGACAATACCAAGCCTAAGTCTGGATAGGACGAATTGGTGAGATTGCCTGTAGATTATTTGGAGATAGAGAGGCAAACCAGGACCCTCGTTTACATTGGAGGAATAGAAAGCATGAGTTGAGTAATTACTTGTGTCTGCTTTCCGTTTAACAAATTTTACCCTCAAAAATTCCTCTTTCACTTCCTTTTTGGATAAAGTGGTTACAATCTCGGGATCTTTGCGTACATCCAAATCAAAGATGTCTCTAAAAGTAGTAAACACATACTTTATCCATGGTATATTCTTAAAATTATCCAAAGACAGACAATCTTGGATAATACTCTTTGTGAAGCCTGTTTCGTCCTTCAGCCAAATAGACCTCCATACCAGGAGGGGTCTCAATTCAATCAGATCGGCTATATGGTCCAACCTTAATTCCTCGTGGACCAGGTAATTAGATGCCGATGAGGGTAAACAAAGTAGCCGTTTCAAAAATAAATTTTCCAGTATTTGTAAGTCTTTGTTACACCCATGCCCCCATACCCCTGAACCATAAAGTGCTATTGATGAACATCTGTGTCTATAAATATTTAGCATTGCTGGGATCCGTCGGCTTCCCAATTTGGAGGCAAATCGGAAGACACCTAGCGTGGCCTTCTCCAACCTGGCTTTTATATTAATGTGTTCAGGTGTCCATGAGCCCCGACTGTTAAAAGTAATGCCCAGATAACAGAAGTTATCTACAACCTCAATTCTGTTATCTTTAAAATAGAAAGACTTGTGGTGATTCACCTTTTTGCCACAGACCATGATGAATGTTTTAGAATTGTTAATTTTAAGTTTCTTACCCTGGATAAAGTCATAAAAACAGTTCATTAGCCGCTGTAGGCCGATTGGGGTTCTAGATAATAAAACGGTGTCGTCCGCATATAACAGCACTGGGATTGGAAGGCCACCTGCTTGTGGTGCGTCAGCTTGGACCTGTTTTAGTTCATGTTCCATAGAATTAATAAAAAGGGAGAAAAGCAAGGGGGCCAATACGCACCCCTGCCTAATGCCTGATTTTACCATAATCTTTCTCGTACACTCTCCAGCTGGTCCATATCGTATCTGAGTAGTGAGGTTGGAATACAACCTAGCTAAGAAATGGATAATGGCTGAGGGAGCTCCCATATCGAGAAGGGTTGTCCACAACAGGGAGTGGTTCACCAGGTCGAAGGCACTAGAGAGGTCCGCAAAGCAAAGAAATAAGGAACCCGATTTGGCCTTAGTATATTTTCCTATTAAAAGGTTGAGGTTAATGCACTGGTCAATGGTCCCCAAACCCTTTCTAAAGCCATATTGTGATTGTGCCAGGATATTATTATTAGTCGCCCACTCCTCGAGGCGTAATAGTAGTACGCGACTCATAATTTTAAGGGAGGAATCTAAAAGGGAGATGGGACGGTAATTTTTAGCCTCTCCTCTATCTCCCTTCTTATAAATCGGGATAATAACGGATTCACTCCAGGTTGCCGGGGTGGAGAAATCATTGGCAGCATTAAAGACCTGGGTCAATAGGGGGCTCCAAAGGACCAGATCGTGTTTATAAAGATCTATAGGGACCCCATCAGGTCCCGGGGCTTTACCTCCTTTACTAGAATTAATCGCTGTGACTACTTCTCGGATGGTAATTCCCAAAGTCTGCGGGGTCGACTGGGGATTCATACAAATTTTATCATAAGACTCCTCGGGGGGGTCAAATATTCCTGAAAAATATCGGACCCAGCTATCTTCGCTTACTAATGCGGTAAGTACTGGGAAATCTTCTTTCTGGAGGAATGGGGCATTAATCGTACTCCAGAACAATTTACAATCCCGGAGAGCTGCTGCACAATCCAGATTGTCCCAGGCTTGTTCCCGGAGTTCGTTTTTCCTGCGTTTGAGTTCAGTGTTATAGTTGGACCGCAAGGTTTTAATCGCTTCCCTGTCTCTAGGATGGTTGGATAGTGCTTGCTTCAGGGTTTTTAACGCTGACGTACAGGCTTGGTCGAACCAGCCAACCTTATCCCGTCTAGAAATCAACTTATTATTAGTAAAAATTCTATTAATAATAGTGCCTAAATCCTCAAAATCCGCTATAATACCCTTAGAGAGGGCATTGACTTCCAGACAGCGAAATATCTGCCTGGAACCACCTGCCACAACTGCACTATGTAGTTTTTCTGATTTTTCTGTACACCACTTTATCCGGGTTCCATTAGGCCTATTTGGGACAATATTGTCGACAACCCTGCCTGTATGCGTAATTCTGGGGCCCCAGATAAGAGTGGACATAGTTAGGGCATTATGATCACTCAGGCAATAATCCTTAATTATTGGCACAGTGCAAAATGGCATCAAAGGGGTTGAAATCAATACATAATCAATAACCGACTCAGTATCCCTCCCTTTAAACGTGGGAACAATATTGCCCTCTTTATCAAGAGCTGGTTGGTGGATAACTAGATCAAGTTTTAACAGAAGACCATTAAGGGAAGTCCCATATTGGGTATGTTGAAAATGTGCTAAATACTCCCCCGAATCCCCATCGAACCCACAAACTGAAGTTTGAGAGTGCGGGCACGTTCTGATATTGAAATCCCCTCCCCAAATAATGTCGTAAACTGTGTGGGAATTATTACAGATTTTGTCTAGGGAGGCTTCCAGTTCGTCCACAACCAGGGTGCTGGTCGGGTCAAATGTGTTATTGTAATGATTGATCAGTAAAGTATTCCTACCCTTTTTAGATTGTAATTCCAGGATTTGTGAATGTGTGCCAACAGTAGAATATGAGCCTACAGTTATCGGGAGATCGACTGATATGAGGACAAGCAGACCCCCTTTAGCCCTCCCCATAGCAGATTCCTTGGCAACACAGTTATAGGAAACAAAACCATCAAAATGGATGTCTAAAGTGGACCATGTTTCTTGTAAACATAGAATATCAAACCCAAGGATAAGTTCCCTCCACCCTAGAGACGAAGCTCTCTGTCGCCAGCCAGCTATATTCCAGCTCATCATAGAGTACCCTTGATCCCTGGGGGTTGATATCTCTTCCAAGGGAGTAATCATTGTACGTCCGCTATCAGCAATAACCTCATCGTGTGGTAAAAGGTAAACTTCAGTAGGTTTGTCAAAAGTTAAGGGGGTCAGATCAAGTAGATCAGAGGTTATTTTGCCAACCGTTACTGGTAAGATATAATCCTCCCCAGTAGCCCCGCTATCGACCGGATTAGTCACGGTGGGTAGGGGGGGGACAGTGGTGAAAGCACTGGATAGTCAGTCGACTCCCTCTAGCCCATCGAGACAACTATATCGATTATAATCCCAGAAGGTGTTCTGCGGGGTTGGAAATGGGGGCAATCTGGAGTATCTTGGGCGAAAAGGTCTTCCCCTACGTTCAACCCTAGTCCATTCATCGCTTACATCAAAGTACAAGGGGTTAATGGGTGGGGGGAAGAAAAAGGAGACAGGGAGAGTCTGGATAGTGGAATCTAATGATCTATTAACGCCCGCACATATGTAAGACACAGTACGTGGGTCTCTAAAACTGACAGTAATACAGTCTCCCTTAATGGATTTAGGGGTTTTACCAATCCATGGTACCCTCCTCACCATGATGACTTCATTGTGCAGGTGTGCCGGTAATGGTCGATTCCAGTTAAGCCATTTTATGACTTGGTTTTTAAGGGAGCTATAGGTTTCGGTTTCACCCTTGTCTAATGGAGGTGCTCCTGCCAGAATTACCATGAACCGGTTGGCCTCCGGTGGTAGGTCGGGCCGTCTAATTTTTGGAGTTTTGAGGTCTTCAGGTGGGGGCCCTTGGGTATCAATAGGCAAAAGTGCGGGTGGGATATGCGAACCTGGGGGGGGGACTTGAATATTCTGGCTAAGGCTAACAGAACTAGGAACTTGGGGAACATGTTGGATGCTTGTGGCCATTGAAACGGGAATTGGGGGCACAGTAGTAGAAGGGGTAATTTGGGGGGCAGGCATGCTAGGAGGGAGACCAGAACTATTAGGCTTGGGGGAGTTAGCTAAAAGTAAAGCGGTTGATTTCTCTATATTAGACATTCTAAAATCAAGCCTATCTAGCTTGGCCTCTAAGGGAGAAATAAAAGATTTTAGTATGGTTGCAATTTTATCCATGGAGATATCGTTACTGGGTAAACTCCCTCCACCTTCGGAATTCAACAATGCCGATACTCCGTCTATTCTAGCTGTTTTGGATGCCCTCCCGTTATTTTTACCTTTTTTGTAATGCTGTCTCTTCCGTTTCTTAATAGCCCCTTCTTTTCCCCCATGAGTTGAAAGAGGGGGAGAATTTCCATCAATTACAGAGAAAAGGGAAACATTTGCACAATCAGAGACATGGCTAAAATCAGCAATGACGGTGGAGGGATTAGATGTAACAACAGAGTCAATACTAAGCTGGGGGGCAGAATCGGGTAGTAAAGGATGAGCATCCACCACAGGCAAGCAGTCAGTAGGTCTTTCAGGAGTTTTGGCATTAGCAAAAGGACCCATACTGGAGCGTTTAAGAGACATTAGTTCCTTGGACAAACGTTTCTCCAGTGTAACAAATTCTTTGTCAATAATATTGTTAGCCCTAATGAGAAACTTCTCCATACCTCCTGCGGCAGATTGTGATCCTCCAGCCAACCGGGATTTGCTCCTGGTTTCGCGTGATACACAGGGAATCAGGCAGCAGGAGGATTAAGGGGGGTAGCCCGGTCCGGTCACTACTGGTCACGAACGGGCACAAACGGGCCCTGCTCTTGGCCCGGTCTTCGCCCCGAGCTTCACCCCGCGCGCGTCCCGCTAGCGCGTAAGGGTGTAGTATATTAAATAGGGGGAGGAGTCGGAGGAGGAGCTGGCGGGAAGAGGCCACAGGTGCTGCGGTGAATTCCGCGCTGTGCACAGTGGTCCTCGCAGTCCCGCCAGCGATTAGGCAGCAAGGCTCGAGTCCCCCAACACTCCAACCAACACGGGCAACAGAATCCTCTGGTTTCAGCAACGAGCGGCACCCGCGAAGCGGGGGCCGCGAGTCTTAAGAGGAGGCGGTGCAGATTTTCCGGGAGGAGCTGGCGGAAAGAGGCCACAGGTGCTGCGGTGAATTCCGCGCTGTGCACAGTGGTCCTCGCAGTCCCGCCAGCGATTAGGCAGCAAGGCTCGAGTCCCCCAACACTCCAACCAACACGGGCAACAGAATCCTCTGGTTTCAGCAACGAGCGGCACCCGCGAAGCGGGGGCCACGAGTCTTAAGAGGAGGCGGTGCAGATTTTCCGGGAGGAGCTGGCGGGAAGAGGCCACAGGTGCTGCGGTGAATTCCGCGCTGTGCACAGTGGTCCTCGCAGTCCCGCCAGCGATTAGGCAGCAAGGCTCGAGTCCCCCAACACTCCAACCAACACGGGCAACAGAATCCTCTGGTTTCAGCAACGAGCGTTTAGGGAGTCCTAAAGTTAGGAGTCCTAACTATACTACTACTAAACTGCGAAAAATCCTAATTTTAAGACGTTCGGTAGTCACAGAAGGCATTTAGGAGTCCTAAAGTTAGAGTCCTAAACTTAGGACTACTAAATTGAGAAAAATCCTAATTTTAAGAATTTCGGTATTCACAGAAGGCATTTAGGAGTCCTAAAGTTAGGAGTCCTAACTATACTACTACTAAAATGCGAAAAATCCAAATTTTAAAGTGGTTGGGTATTCACAGAAGGCATTTAGGAGTCCTAAAGTTAGGACTCCTAACTTCTGTGAATACCGAAATGAGTAAGTGCCTTCTGTGAATACCAAAATGAGTAAGTGCCTTCTGTGAATACCAAAATGGTAGTAAGTTTAGGATTTTGTCTTAAGTTAGTTCTGTGAATCGGGCCCAGAGACACTATCCTAAGGGAGAAGCGAAAATTGGGCGACATCCAGATTCAAAATTTGCAAATTATGTTATTCCCTGACTTCACAGAACAAGTGCAGAGAAGATGCAGATCCTTCAGAGAGGCGAAACGCAAGCTTAGGGAGCTGAATATCGATTACTCACTACTGTTCACGGCTAGGGTGCGGGTTGATGTGAAAGGCACCACTCGCTTCTTTGATACACCAACAGATGCCTGAGATTGGCTGAAGGAAGCAGGACTTCGACGGGACCTAGACCATCAAAAGAACTCGCCACACTCTGATGGGACAGAAGAGGCCAACACCGAGGCAGTGGCAGGGGCCAGGGGGGTGCTGCCCTACAATCAGCAGCTCCCAACCTGGAACAAATGTTGATGGAACAGAGAGAGGCCACCCATGTGGCAGCAAAGATCTGGTCTGCTGCACGGAGCTCGGACCAAGAAGCGGGATACGCCAGGTCCTAGAGTGAAGATGACTATACTCCCACATGATCGGTGGACCTAAACCGTCTGCACCTTCCAGATCTCACGCCACAAACTTCAGATGATATAGTCTGAATAGCTATGAGAAAGTGGGGAGTTGAACTCTGGTGTGTAATTTACGTATGCTGCAATAACCCGCTCTAAAGATAGAAACACTACAACATGCATGTGATACAGGTAGTGCCTCATTTCCCACCTCGCCCACCCACTGCCTCTCTTCCCCCCGCGTTTCCCTTCCTCCTCTATTCTGGAAAAGGTCAAGATGGGTCGAAGAACAGGCTTAGTGCTCTCCCCTGCCTGACAGGCACGCACATTAGCACTTAGCTCTATGGAACACACAGGTAGCGTGGAGGTACATTAGAGGGATGGACAAGCACCAGCAGTGCAAATTGCAACAACCCTCATTGCCAGACACCAAAGTGGATAGTAGCTGCCATGGTTGGGAGATATTGTTTGGGCGAGATGTCGTTGCAAGTTTGCCCTCATTAAGTTCTACAAAATGTATTACAATCCAGTGTTTACATATTATTTACGACGCCCCGCGGAGCACTAACCAACCGCCTGGTTTCCCAATCTGTATACAAGCATACCTGTAGTGGTAGACATCCCACGCCAATTCAAAGGCCCATGTAAACATACTCGCATGGAATGTGAGAGGAATACATACACCTGCGTGTAGATATGCTATATATTCCTATTTACAATGCAGATCAACCAGCATAGCCCTTCTGCAAGAGACACACCTAACCCAAGTAAAAGTGGATCACCGGCATTGGCAAGGCCAAGTTTATAGCACTAACTTCTCCGCACACGCTGGGAGAGTAATGATATGGGTGAGAACTGGGGGTCACTTATGTAGCAGAGGCAGTGGTACCAAATATGAGGGCAGATATGTGTTCATAAGAGGCAGGTTAAACAGCCAAGCACTCCTCATTGGCTCAATGTACACCCCTAATACAGAACAGAAATTGTTCTTGCGCCGGTTATCAGAGGTCCTAGCCCAGTGGAGTGGCATTCCCTGGCTGATATGTGGCGACTTCAACTCAGTACTGGACATAGACCTGGACTACCCATTACAGCCCCAACGCGCACCACTGCCACCTCAAATGCACAGTCGCTAAAAGAATGGCTAGCCCACTGGTCTCTAGCTGACAAATGGCACACCCGCAACCCGGGCTCATGCATCTACTCATTCTATTCCCCGTACATGGCTTACACGTCAGGCTGGACCACATAGTGGGATCGCACAACTTCTCCACTAATTGAAGGGATTGACTATCTAGGGCGCATGCATTCCGACCACAACCCTCAGTTCTTACAACTCAAATGGGAGGTGGCCCCACCACCTATTCCCACCTGGAGTCTCAAGCCCGCAGTACTGGAGGATCAGATGTTTCAAACCTCCCTAGGAGCTGCGACCGTAACCTACTTTGAGCACAACTATGGCTCCATGGGTGATGTACTCTTGGAATGGGATGCTTTCAAAGTAACTGTTAGGGAACACTGTCTAGGACTCTCCTGGAACATTCCTAAGCAAATAAGTGATGCACTCAGGAAAATAGAGCGCCAGCTGCTACAACATGAAACCTGGGTGGTGGCGGATGTGGGGAACACCAGGTGTCTAGATGAGCTACATGCAGAGCAGATTAACCTGCTATAGAGACTAAGGTGCCATAATTATGCGGAACATTCTGCACATACACATGCAACTGCGGATAGAGCAGGACGAATGCTAGCATGGCTTTTAAGTCAGGAGCAAGCTAGTCAACCAATACATACTTCACATGACAATAGAGGATGCTTACTATACACACAGCATCAAATGCAACCAGCAATGACGAGACACTACACAAAGGTCTATAAGTACTTGAGATACAGTGACAAGAGACAGGCAGGGGCCTTTCTAGACCCCATAGGCTTGCCCAAGGCAACTCCCGAGCAATACGAGGCTCTAAATCTACCAATTACCCTAGACGAAATTCGTGATGCTATTATGAAGCTGGAGACAGGGAAAACCCCTGGGCCAGATGGTCTGCCGGTTAAATACTATAAAGCATATACTGAAGCATTCGTCCTGTGCCTACATGTCCTTTACACCACAGCACTGGAAAAGTTGAGACTACCCATGTCAATGTGTGAAGCAAATCTGGTGTCGCTATTGAAACCTGACAAGGACCCCACAGACATGGGTTCCTATAGACCGCTGGCCTTGCTAAACATAGATTACAAAGTGTTGAGGAAAATATTGGTGGACCGAGCTCTAGTGCATGCAGATCAAAACAAGTTTGTGCCCTCCTTGAACCTAAGACAATTTTTTGGGGGTTGCCACATATGTCACGCAACAATGGCCATAGTCTGGTTGTCTAGTGTTAGACCCAGAGAAGGCCTTTGACTCCCTGGAGTGGGACTTTTTATTTGTCGCCTTGACCCACAACGGCCTAGGTGATAAATTCATCCACATGGTCAAGCTGCTGTATAGGGATCTAAAGGTACGAGTAAGATTAGGCCCATATATCTCTGAGCCAATTTCGGTGAGAAGAAGGACTTGGAAAGGATGTCCAATATCTCCACTTCTCTTCTCACGGGTTATCAAGCCACTAGCGGAGACAATCGGTGCTAGCGCAGACTGGGGTATCCCACTGGGGGATGACATATATGTGATCTCATTATATGCAGATGATCTCCTGGTATACATTAGGGATGTATAGTCAATGTCCTAGGTGACTTTGCCACCTTGTCAGGGCTGCGACTTAACGCAGCAAAATCATGTCTATATCCCTTCAAACTCAATGAGGTATGTGTACAATGGAAAACTGACCCCTTCCACTACTTGGCCATAAGCATATATAGACTGCAAGTGGACCTACTGGATGGCAATTTAGGCAGAGCATTAACAGAGGTCCGTTCCCAAATATCCTACAGAGGCATGCTCCTACTGTCAGTGACAGGTCAGGTAGCACTTACGAAAATGGCGGTTCTCTTGCAGTTTTTATACTATTTCACTAACTTGCCCTTATATATCCCTCCACTCTTCTCCCATACAGTTGAAAGGATAATCAGGGACTTTATCTGGAGGGGCTCCCGGCACAGGCTAGCTATTAGTAAGCTATATTTACCCACGAAATAGGGAGGGCTAGCGGCGCCAAACATGGAGCAGTACTACCTGGCAGCGCAACTGAAGTGGGTGGCAAAGTAGTTAGCCGAGTGTCATCTGTGCTATATGGCAACCAAACACCTACTCTGGCCCCTGGCCGCCCTGCTACAGCTGTCCCATCCCTGTGCTAGAACAAAGCAACCAGAACCACTGCACCTTAATGTAATGTAGCATACAGGTGCTATTGACGAAGCTTGTATATTACCAGAAATACAAGACCATACGTACCTGCCCTACCACTAGAGGGTACACCTAGAGGCCACATCATAACCACAGCAGTCGAATGCATTATTAGAGGGAGGCAGAGATCCGAGATTTAGGAGACTTGTACAAGGAGGCCGACCCTATGTCATACCACGCTAGCTGACAAAGATGGATTACATCCAGGTCAATTCCTACTGCATCGCTTGCTTTTGACTGCCATAGCCATCGCATGGGAAGACATGACTAATGAACCTCCCCACTCACCTCACTATCTAATACCTGCATGTGATGGGACAAGAGGAGCACCTCATATGGTGGTTCGACACCTCCCTAAGGCAGCACATGGCATTCACGCTTGCGCCATTTCGACTACGTTGGGAAGAACACTTGCGAATGCAGACCTATTACACATGCTGTTGGAATGCCAAAACCTGTTGGAGTACTGGGGGGTGGTAGCGGATGCCGTCTTTCATTGCGCAGAGCACACTGTTTTGTTTGAGATCGAGACCTACATTCTACATCTCTACAGCAGAAGTAAGAAACATAGGGTGACATCCTGCATTTTAGATCTAGAAATTGCAGTGGCTAAGAGGCTAAGGTGGAAAGCCACGGCACCCCTCCCCATGTACTGGTGTGGAGACACTCCATTTTAAAGTGGACTAAAGCAGAAAGCCTTGTGCTGCATCAAGAAGACATAGGGTATATGCAAGGCCCCACTCGCCACAAGCTGGGCTGCGATACTGAATGTATTGCAAAACATGAATAGCGCTGAGACAAATACACGACCCACAGCTGTTGGCAACTATCCAGAACAAATGACAGGAGAGTAAAGCAAGTCCAGGAGGTAACACAGCAGTGGGATGACAGCTGGCACATATGAATACGCACCCCAGCAGTGGGACCCAGGGCATACACAATACTCTACTGACAACAATGGACACTGGGGACACTTCAAGATGGGGAACTGGGACAAAGTCAAAAGACGATCTATGATGGCTTGCTTTAGATCTTTACAAGTTGATATAATGTTCATACAGGAGACACACTATAAGGAGGGCTTCCCCTTAGATAAACCCCCTGCTTACATCCAGCATGAATTCTACGCCTCCTCCAATGCAGCTGTTAGAGGGGTTGCTATATTAGTAACTATGAAACTCCAATGCGAGATCCTGATGGTTCATAAAGATCATAGTGCAAGGTGGCTCTGGGTGCAGATGAAGATTTCAGACCACCTTTTTAACTTTGTGAGCTACTATGGCCCTATTGAGGACTCACCAACATCTCTGCAGTCCCTGTATGATTTTGCAACCAATCAGTCTGGGTATCTTGTGCTAGGGGGGCGATTTTAATCTTCTGATAAATCCAGCTATCGATTGCTCCAGGGCCAACAAAACACAAACTAAACCTAAGTCCAGAAAGCTGTATCAAGATTTTATAAGGGACTTTTCACTAGTATATTGTTGGAGGGACCAATACCCAGATAAAAGACAATATACTTGCCATTTAGGAAGATTTCATTCCTCCTCTCGGATTTATTTCACATACTCTTTTAAAGACTGAGTCTGAGATTTGTGAAAATCATTTCTCAGATCATGCACTGATTGCTGTGAAGTTTTAAATTAAAACTCAATAAAAAATAAGGCCCAGATGGGTATTTGATAAATCTCTCTTTGTTGATGAACAATGGGTCTCGCATATGCGTTTGGCATTGGAGGAGTTTTTAAATTTAAATATTAACACCGCTTCTACGTTTATTGTCTGGATCGCCTTAAAAGCTTTTTTTCGACGCAAGGTGATTGCATACTTGGCCTTTAAGAGGAAGAAAGAGAATACTCAAAGAATCCAGCTTGAGAAAGAGCTAAGCATCACAACAGCAGAATATCTTGCTACCCCATCTCCTGAAGGGAAAGCTAAACTCGCTGGTGCCAACTTCAACTTACAAGAATACTTTGTAGCTAAAGAAATTGTACATCATGACTCAGTATTACAGAAAAGATACGAGGAGAGCGATCACATAGGCAGATTTCTAGCCTGGTCTACTAAAAAGAGATCAAATACCAACCACATTAAAAAAATAGTGGACCCAACCACTCTGTGTTCTTCGTCTCTTCCCTCGGAAATCTCAGAGGTGTTTCTTAATCACTACAAAAACATTACCGAAACGCACAACACTAGCTCAGAGGTTGCTTTAGCTTGGCTTGACAAGATAAACAACGCTATATACCACCTGAGTCACAAGAGCTCTTGAGCTCAGTTATTTCTCTTGAGGAAGTTACACAGGCGATAAATTAATCTCCGGCAGCCAAGGCCTGTGGACCAGATGGAATCCCCTCCAAAATCTATAAGATTTTTTCTCTCCAACTCTCTGTTTTCATGAAAAGGTTTTTTAATGGGATCCTTGAAGGGCACTCCGTTCTGGAAAACTTCACTCAAGCTGCAGTAATAAGCTTTGTTAAAAAAGGGAAACCAAATAATGAGGTTAATTCGTATAGGCCTATTAGTCTATTAAACTCGGACTACAAAATCTTTACTAAAATTCTCGCTAATAGACTCGTGCAGGTAGCCCCTTTACTTATCCATCATGATCAGAATGGCTTTCTTAAAAACAGACTTTTGGCTTCCAACATTCATTATTTAGTACAGGAGATCGATTACTTCCATACTAATAAACCAAAGCGGCTGTAATAATGCTTGATGCTGAAAAAGCATTTGACAGAGTACAATGGCATTTTTTATTCACAATCTTAAACAAATTTGCGATCCGAAGTGTATTCTGCCAGGCGGTGAAAAATCTGTGCCACAATGCAAAAGCGTCCATTGTTATTAATGGGGATATCGCAGGCACAATTTCGATCAGTCTGGGGACACGCCAAGGCTTCCCCCTTTCTCCTGTGCTATTTTCCCTCTTTATTGAGCCTCAAGCATGTGCTATTCGGCAGGATTATGCTATAGCCGCTCCCCTACTGGGTTCGCAAAACTTAAATTATTTGCCGATGATATGGCACTTTATTTAGAAGCTGATAGGGATCATCTAACAAGAGCCCTGGATAAAATTAGGGAGTTTACTAACATTGGAGGATATAAAATAAATCATGGCATTTCAGAGGTGCTTCTTTTTAATAGCACCGTCGATATCTTGCCCCACCAAGCCAATAAGATACTTAGGGATCTTTGTGACCACCAGATTGGAGGACTTATATCCTTTAAATTGTATCTCCACTTTAAATAAAACACGCAACCTGCTTAAACAATGGGAAAATCTCCCCATCTCGATTATGGGGCGGGTTGCCCTCATTAATATGAACATTCTTTCATTATTTTTATTTCTTTTTTCCAATATAATGATCAAGATTCTGAAATCTTATTTCGATTCTGTTCAGTCAGAATTTAGACGTTTTATCTGGTCTGCACAAAAACTGAAATTAAAGCTACAAATTCCTCAATTAGAAGCAGAGGATGGAGGTCTAGCCTTGCCGGATGTACGGCTATATTATTATGCATCAATTCTCAACTGGCTAAACTATAATATTCTGGAGGATTTGATGGATGCCAATATTTTTCTTACAACTATGCTAAAGGAATCAGAGATCGACCTTGCACCCTTTTTACGTTTACCCAACCTTGCACCCTTTTTACGTTTACCCAAACTCCCCAAAAAAACACGCTATAAGACCCCAAGGGCGATTACTTCGCTCTCTCAAAAAATATGGGAAATATATGATTTCCATGGCTCCATCCCCAGTTGAAATTAAATGAATGCATTCCTTTGGGGCTAAAATGGTCACGTCAAAATTGCGGTCAGTGGGAAAAATTGGGATTTGTTACTCTTCAAGATTTTTATAGAAATGAAAGGTTTCTTTCCTGGCAGCAAGTACTAGACTGTAAGAGTAATATAAGCAGTCTCATGATGTTCAGCTATGCACAGGTTAAACAGTTCTGTGCAGGCCTAACCGTCAAAAAAGATTGTCCAGGCGCTCTCCTTGGGAAGGCACATTTTATTTCCAAAACTAAGGGTATAGGCAACTGGTACAAACTACTTAACCCCTTCCATGCGGCGCGAATTCCGCCGCGGTGCTGACCGTTTCTTGCGCGGGCGGGCTCATGACGGAACGGTTCCGTCATGAGCACAGCTCAACCGACGCTCATGACGGAACCGTTCCGTCATGAGCACCGAAGGGGTTAAATAAGCAGAGAGTAAACAGGTAATCCTCGACTACCTGGAGATGATTAGCTCGTCTACTGGTTGCACTTTCAACTTGCAACAATGGCAGAATTATAGCAAAATGAGCTACAAAACAGTCAGGGCTGCCAACCTAAGAAGGATGGCTTGGTTTAGCAAATGGATGATCTATTATACTCTTGATCAGCTCCACAAAATGTTCCCCACTGTTGATCCTAGGTGCTTTAGATGTGGTCTTACAACTGGGGACTAGCTTCACGTTGGGTTTACATGCTGCCACTTAAAAACATTTTGGCAAGATGTCTTTTCTAAAATTGGTAAAAAATTGGAAATCTATCCTCCTCCTAGCCCTTTAACTGCCCTCTTTGGCGGAATGGAAATGAGCGAAGACTTGACCTTAGGTCAACGTCAATTTAGATTTATTGAAACATTAATTGCGAGATCTCTTATCCTAGCAAACTGGAAATCCAAGGTGGTTCCGGCGATCCATCAATGGCTTATAAAAATTCAAAGAGTTCTCAAACGAGAAACATTATATGCTAAAAGGATAGGCTCTTTTGCCAAAGTTGATAGAATCTGCATTGAATTGTTTTGCAGCCCACTTTTAATTATGCTTTATTTCATTTTAATTTTCACCACAATCTATCAGTTTGATGAGTACAATTACTTATATTGAACTGGACTTGAGCTTTTTAGTATATCATGAGCAAAGGTTTCCATATATTGGACCTGCAGCTCTAAATCATAATTGATCTTGTTTTTTCTTCCTAATTGTTTCTAAGTTTTCTTTTTTTTTCTTCGTTGAATTGTGTATTATAAATTTATGTAACGTTTTGAATGACAGTTTCATAGATTTAAAATGAATTATGAATATTGTATTTATGTAACAAGATCTATGCAGGTTGCTTTGGCACTTTTTTTTAAATTAATTACTTTTTGCTACAAATAAAAAGATATATTTTAAAAAAAGATGGATAACTGGGACGAGTTCCAGTTTTATACACAAGTACCTGGAATGTTTAAAGTAGTCATGTTTCTTTAGTAACCTCCTCCCTAGTTAACAGACTACTACTTAGTAAATATTCACCAGGCTGACACATACAAGATGTGGGGGACACAAGACCTGTGCAGAGGGTTTCCACAGCGCAGCATAAGCAGCATGAATATATACAGGGGGAACACATGACAGCTGCTGTGGAGTCCTAAGCATGCCTTGATTGTACCCACACCCATGCTTATTGTCTAGCAAGAAAGCGACTTAATTACCAATACGATCTGTGTTGGATACTATGTATGTCTGTATTGTTAATTGAAAATACAATAAAGAGATTTTTTTTTTAAAGCAAACACTACCATTAATTCAGCAAAACTGAAATTAAGTGAGCTATAACAATTTTACAACAACAAACATCCCCCCAAGACAACAGATATTACCCCACTAAAATACACTTTTGCAGAAATAAATGTGAAATACAAAAAAAGGTTTTTAACCCACATTTTACATTCAATCCAAAGCCATCCCTGCCCTCCATGATGTTTTAAAACAACATATACCACAGAAACAGTTGTTTTATGTACCCATGACTAGTACTCAGCCTACTGGCTGGATAGCTGGTGAGCAGACTACATGGTGAAGTAAATGAATAATGCAAATCTAACAAACATGGAGAAACTGTACTGAACTGTGCAACCTTTCCCTTTACGAAAGATAAAAAAGTAAATGCAAAATATTTACTAGGCCCCTACTGAAACTTCAGGCCAACAACCATAATACAATTTTAAAAATGTAATAAAAAGTACAAATAAATACTGGTGCATGCCCTCTATCAAACAAACAATACCATTATTCAAACATTTTTTTAACTTACTTGTGATATCACAAAAACAAAGTCCTTAAATCCAATCGTATATATGCAGTAGACGAAGAGAGTGATCCTTCCACCTCAAAATCCAAACAAATAGTGTCCAGGAGATGGACAAAGCACTGGGAGGAGCCTTCTGGACAGGAAGAGACTGTTGAAGTCTCTAGGGTACTCCTTCCTTGTTGAAAAAAAGTTAAATAAAAAAAATGCGTCTTGCACTAAAAAAAAAAACTAACTGACAATTGGAGTAGAATATTAACTTAAAAATCTGTTTATGAGTAGATTTCGAGTAAGGAATCTGCTTGAGATGCAGCTGTGGCTGCTTGCACTCGCCAGCGTCTAGAAATTGGCACCAGAAGGCTTCTTGGCGACTGGAAGCCGCGCTAGCAGGCAGCAAATCACGCACACACTCGCTAGTGGCTGGCAAATCTCGTTGCGATCGCCAGCGCATGCCAAAGCAAGTCTCACGCATGGCAACTGAAAAATAACTCCGTCACGTGCCCAAATTTAGCAGGAACGTCGTGTTACACGTGTAGCATGGAGTTCCGGAATTCGCCAAATCTGCAAGTGGAATTATATTTCTGCCTAGGCCTAGTCCTCATCGCTGCCCTTCTGCTATTAAATATTTTGTAGGGTGCATGGGAACATAGGGACTGCATCTCGCTAACTCTACGAAGAGAAGTTATGGCAACCAAGAAATATTTCCAGTACAGGTGTTGGAGAGAGGCTTTATGAATACATTCTAAAAGAGGACCCATAATGCAAGAAAGCACAATATTTATCTCCCATGGAGGGGACGGTCTCCTGAAAGGAGGATATATCTTTATAATGCCCTCCAGAAAATCCTTGACCACAGGTATTTTGAAAAAAGACATTTGTGGAGGACATTTTTGATAGGGTGTGATTGCTGTGAGATGCATTCTAATAGAAGAGAACTGCAATTTAACTTTAGGCAGATGAAGGAAGTATGGAGGAACAGCCTCTTCTTAATAGGTGAGAGGACTGAAATTGTCCTGAGAGCACCTGATGCAGAATCTCTCCCACTTGAACAAATAGGAAGTTCTAGTAAATGGCTCATGTGATTCTCTCAAAACAACTGTGCACTCCTGAGGGAGGTTCAGGTCACCAGATTGTATGAGTTCAGGATCCATAAATGACATTCAGTAAGTGAAGGTTGGGGCATTGAATCTGGCCTTCATACTTCTGCAGAAAGTCCAGTCTGCATTCCAGCCTCCTGTGTGGAAACTCTGAAAGGTGGAGGAGATCCATGAACCACAACTGTAGGGGCCACTCCGGAGCAATGACAATAATTCTGGCCTTTAAGTGTGGCAGCTTGATGATCAGTGTTGGCAATAGGGGAATCGGAGGAAAGGCATCAAGAAATTTGCCTGAGTAGTCTTCCAATAGAGCATTCTCCAGTGGGTCTGGTTGGTAAAACCTCGAGGCGAAGCTTGGGCATTTTTTATTTCTTCCATCCGAGAAAAGATTTGAGGAAAGCCCTAGTTGCAGAAGATGCTGTGAAGGATGGAGTTGTTTAGGACCCTTTTGTGATGGTTCTGCTGAGAATCTCTGCGTGCGTGTTCTACATTTTCGGCAGATAAACCACTGTAATCCTGAGATTCCTGGATATTAGCCGGTTCCAGTTTTTTTGCACTTCCGGGAAAAGAGGTCTGGATCTTGTTTCTACATGCTTCTTCAGATAATACATGGTTGCTGTATTGTCTGTCTCAACAAGGAGAGAATTTGTCCTGTATGATGGAAGAAAAGTCTTCAGGGCTAAATGCACTGCCTTCAACTCCACAAGGTTGATGTGATATGATTTTTTGCCTTCTGAGGCCGCAAGCCTTGCATTTGTAGATAGTCTAAATGAGCACCCCAACCTGTAAAGGAGGCCTGTGTCACTATGGTTTGGATCAGGATGTCTTGATGGAAATTCATTCAGTTGAGTAGGTTTTCTGAGCGGCACCACCATTTGAGTGATTGTTTTGCATCAGTGGTAAGCATCACTCTGTCCTTCAATGTTTTTAAGAGTTGATTTCATTGATCTTCCAGATATTGAAAAAATGTTGACAGCTAGGGGCCCTGTTGCTGCACTACCTGAGGTAATCACTGGGTTCCAGGCAATAGTTGCCCACCGCTAAAGACCAGCTACCCATTGGTCAAACAGAGACATATAAACAAAATTGAGAGGCAACAAAACAAAGTGCATACAAAGAAGTTTGTACAAGAAACAACAAAAACAAGACAAGTGGGAATAGGAACAAGTGCAGAACATGAGTTTCGTCTTATCACAGGCTTCCTCAGGGATGAAAAGTAAACATGCAAGGAACACAGATGTAAGTATATACTCACTTACACAAACTGTCAATTGCATATTGTGATCTAACCTATAGTTTTAAAACCCGCACCATATAAAACACACATTCCACAAAAAAAATAAGGGAGGGATTTACAGAAACATAAATAGGTCACTGAACATAAGAACACAGAAACATACTAAATTATAATCTGTCAGACACAAATCTGTTGGTCTAGAGAAATACACAAAACATCTATGCAATATGGTGAACACATTTTTCTCTCATTTCTTCCAATCATCTTTTATAATATCTTTTTATAATTTCCGTCTTGTGACATCCTGCTTTCATTTCTTTTTGGAAATACAAGTATTTGGTAGGAATGCACACCTTCCCTTGTAGTGTTCTTTTGTTGCCATTTATCCAAACAATTCACATTTATGAGTGCGTGCAGACAATTGCTGTGAACCGCCCCTGGTCACAGTTATGCTGAAGCAGAAAAAATAGGGGACAAACTAGCGCACCCTTTTGTCGCACAGCTCTGTGGGAACCTTCCCTCATGTTAAACACTTGTTGTGAAATTATCCATTTTCTCCATATTAGAATCATCTTAAACTTAAACATAATTCAATGCGTTATTCCATTGCTCTTCCGAACTTCATAAATCACTGCAGAGACAGCGAAATCCAATCCTGTTTCTTTATTTCATTTTTTTTTTTTTCCTTTTTCACTAAAAGAGACAGCGTCGAAGCAGGAAGTGGATTTCATGAAGAGATGATTACATCTAATATACAAGAGCACCACAGCAGCGGATGCATTGGACTGTTGACGCAGGATTTATATTTCATTTTCCTTTTCTTTTTCCAATTGTAGCATTACGGTTGTTTAAATAAGTGATTTTTTTCGCACGCATTTGATGTTATTCGTTTATATGTTTTTTGTGAAATATTTATTGCTTATTAAACTCGCAGGGTGGGTTTCTGTTAATTAAGGAGGTCTGTTTTTGGGTTAGTCACGTGTCTGGGGAGGACATTATGGGATTTGTAGTTTACGTTAGGTCATCCAGTATAGCTTCAGGTGATATGGGTTATGAGGCTTGGTCTGAGAGGACTCGCATCTGATTGGATATACGCGAGGGAGGTTTCAGCTTTATAATTCACCGGTTGACCGCTAACAAAGAGGGATAACATAATCAGGAAGAGAGAGGAGCATGAAGAGGTTAGGCTGCAGACGGAGACTTGCATTAGGTATGTGAGATAAATCTAACAATTATGGGAGACAAGCTTGGTTGCCTTAAGTGAGGGTGGATTTCGAGTTGAAGTGGGAGATTAAATAGTTGTCAGGGTTGCACAAGATGTTGGTTTAATTCTTTTTGAGTAGCCAACGTTGTAGTCAGGAGAGAGAGAGGGAGGGACAGGGATGTGTTTGGTTGTGGGAGCACTTTGTTTCAATACATTATAGATAGAAGGTGAGGGGGAACGAGGGTAGATGGAACCACACAGGAATGCTTTGTTTGGTTTTATATTGTTTGTTAACAGTGAATGGATAGCTGAGATGTGCCTTTTTGTTACAGAGACCCCTGATGAAGAGCCCGTGAGGCTCGAAATGCATTGGGCATAAGTAATGAGTCATCTTTGCTGCAAGATAACATCTTGATCTTTGTTTTAACGTGTTACTGCGAAATGCCTATGAGCACTCAGTGGACATATGAAAAAAAAAAAAAAAATGAAATAAAGAAACAGGATTGGATTTCGCTGTCTCTGCAGTGATTTATGAAGTTCGAAAGAGCAATGGAATAACGCATTGAATTATGTTTAAGTTTAAGATGATTCTAATATGGAGAAAATGGATAATTTCACAACAAGTGTTTAACATGAGGGAAGGTTCCCACAGAGCTGTGCGACAAAAGGGTGCGCTAGTTTGTCCCCTATTTTTTCTGCTTCATTTCTTTTTGTGCATATGCATAATGGTTGACGGCATGTACTTTGTTTGTTACTTTAATATATTTATACAAATATGTAGTTTCTGTGAAAGTGTTCGTCATATTGATGAAGATTTAATGAAGAGCCAACAACCTGAATTTTTCTGTGAGAACCCACTTGTTCACTTGCTTGAGGTCTAAAACAGGTCTTTACTTATTTTTGGTCCTTTCTTTTTTACCAGGAAGTAACCGAAATAAATTCTGATTCCTTTCAAATGAGGGGATATTTTCTACTACCTGTTTCTGCAAGAGGGTGGAGACTTATTGCTGCAGTTTTTCCCAATAGAAGAGGGATAGTTTCTTTGGGGGAATGGATGGTGGAGGACACTTGCATCTGTGTTAGTATCCATGTTCTACAATATTCAGAACCCATGTCAGCTTTTATTTTTGCCACTCTTGTAGACAATATGTTAGTCTTCCCGCTACCAGAGTGGGTAAGGGAGGAGGGGGGAGAGAAGACTCATAGTTTGCCACTGGCTGGTTCTGTGGCTTGGGCAGATGGTTGCTAGCCTCCTCTGCCCCTTGACTGATGGCGTAATTGCAGATATCTCGGTGGCTGTTATGACTGCTGTTGTTTCTGTTGAAGCCAATGAGTGGTTTGATAGGTGGAAGTATTGACAGTCATAGGACTTTTAGGAATGTCTCCTATATTCTTGTCTTTTCTCGAATCCCACAGTTTTTAGAGTATTGAGCTTGGATTTCATACGTAACATCTTATTGTCAGCATGAGTACTGAATAAGGTGCATCCTGAAAAGGGCAGGTTCAGAATTTGGTGTTGGGTTTCAGGCTTCAAGCCTGTGAGTTTGAGCAAAGAAGAACACTGAAGTGCTAGACCATGACAGTAGCCAAGCGCTGCCAGCATGGAGGAATCAACTGCAGCAATGATGACCTGATTTGACATTCTTGGAAGTCTTGAAGTTTATTTCTGGGAAGATCATTCAAGAATTGTTGACTAGGATCCCAAAGAGACCTATCATAACATCCTTGGAGTGCTGTTACACTACCAGCTTCCATAGAAACAGCTAAGGTCTTGCAGACTTTCCTGCCCACCAAATCATTTTTTTTACTTTCCCTGTCAGGAGGAACAGTAGATAGCAGAGGCTTGGCATGTACTTTCCGAGCATCTGAGACGAGGACAGAGTCTGGATTAGGATCGGAAAGAAGAAAGTATGGTTCCTGATCCAGTGGTCTGTATTTTTAATGTAAGTGTTATAGTGCAGTTTTTACATCAGCCAGTATCAAGAAGAGTTCCATAGCTGGGTCTACGAGACCTGGAAACAACGGAAGTAATGGTCTTGACGCAGATCTATGATGGAGTGTCTCAACAATTACCGTCATATATTGTGGTAGTCGATAAATGAACATTACATTTTTGGCACCTCTAATAAGTACCACCTGGAAGGTATTTATATCAACCATAGGAGATATTCTTGCTGCAGGTGAATTTGTTAACGATGGTTAATATACTCCCAAAGAGGAAGTGGTATGATGAGACTATGAGGATCTCAATGTGGATAAAGAAAACTGCTCTTCCTTGAGTGTGAATGTCTTGAAGATCTTGAGTGATGATGTCAATAGTGGGATCTTGATCTTTGACGTAAACCTATTGCTGCAAGGTCTGGGATGATGGAAGCAAGATCTAGGGTGCCTTGGTGTAGGTGTCACTGGTACAGGAGAATGTGGTGGCCAAGAAGAACTAGCTGATGGTTTTGGCAGTGGAAGTACTGCTAAAATTGCTGGTTTTAGAGGAGGATGTGAAGGAGGAAGAGGAAGACGCTTGAGAGCTGAAGGTGGAGGAGTCAATCCATTCAGAGCCAGAGGAGGTGTTGGTGAATCCAGAAGTTTGACTTGAGAAGGTGCCCTGGATAGAGAATAGGCTTGTGATAACTCGGAGTCAGACTCTGATTGAAGTCTGCACGCTTTCATCCATGAAAGCCACTCCGCTGTCTTGGTCAGAGAAGTTGGATGAATCTTAATGTCGAACTTTGTCTTGAGGGAAGTTCACAAGGCCATGTGGTGTCTCGATGAAGAACCTCCCGACGTCAATGATGCTCTCTTCCTCGATTTCTTTTAAGTTATCGACGTCAAACCAGTTGTTAATGGCAAGCAACCAGGTGCTGTACCTCTTGTCGATATTGATGTCCTCGATGTTGAAGGGGAGCACTGGTTTTGCCAGATCTTCTACTTTGGGATCTCCCACTGCAGGGGTCCTCAGAACGTGATATAGGGGCACTGGTAGAGGTACCAGTTTCTCCTCGCTTCTTAGAAGTCTCCCCAGCCAGAGAGTCTTGAATTCTATGGTGTGCCACCTGGCCACATGGCAACATGTCTGGGGGAAGAGAGAGTCAGGCAAACAGAGGCTACAGATTATGTGCAGGTCTATTTTGCCATTTTCTGCCACACTCTGGGCATTTCAGAGAAGGAGTTGGCATTTTGTGAAAAAATATATATATTTTCTATCAGGTAATTATCAGAAAATAATACTCTATGCACTAAAGGACATAGAATAAATTAGTTTGTGAGAGACAAGTGAAAACGTATCTGAAGGAAAAACCTTATAAAAGTCAGAGCTCTGCTCTAGGATTCTGACATCAGGGGCCATAAAAAAGATCTGCGTAACCTGCCACTTACAGGCATGATGTGACACTGGATGTCAAGGGGCCCTTAAAAGGGTCAGTGTCCTATTCTTATTGTTTTCAGTGCTGCAGCCCATACAGCTATATTACCATATATTTCCTGATCTCTTACTTTAAAAATAAATACAAATTTTGTGAAGACGTTTTTAAAGGGGTACTCTTTAAATATTTCTAGTGACTTTTGAAAGTTTATGCCTTTTTTCTTCCAAATTTTGAACTCTTTTAAAATGATTGGCAATATAACCCGTATTTAAGGTGCACATTTTACATTTCTGTCGCTTCCTGGCCTTTCCGAAGTAAGGCGAAGAAAATGTGACTTTGAAAGAAGTGCTCTGGGGTCCCGCACTTGGGCAGGACTATTCAGTGCTTATGATTATCAATGGAGATACCCTGAGAGAGAACCATATTTCCCAGGGAAGCTTGAAATATTTTCCATGTTTTATGGCTTTCAGTGAATTTTTTTTTATATCACTGACAGTTGAGCAATATCCGACCCTGTTTGGGTGGTCACAGGGCAAGCAGGGAATACTCTGCCTGAGCCTTGGGATCTGGAGCCATAATCCTCTAGTGTCCTGGGGCTTGTCCTAATATGGCTGGGCAAAAGGGGCCAAGTACAACCCCTTCAGCACTTGACTCTCAGTTTGAGTAAAAGCGAACAGTCACAGGTGTTAAGGAAGAATGTGTGGGTGGTTTAGCTCAGCGCTCAACAGGTCACACAGAGTAGAGCAATAACCAAATGTCCAACCTAATGTTTTACTTTAATAAAAGAAAAGTACCTCTCTCAGCAGCTGGTTGGCCTTAGGACACTTCAAGTCAGAGATTCAGCATGTTCCAAAAAGGTCAGACTCCAAGTGAAATCCGGTCACCCATAAGAAGCTGGCTTGGCCGAACGTCAGACATCAGTCCTGGCTATGCAGCAGCCCATTGAGGGCTCTGGGAAGCACTCATTTCCTTGAGAACTTGAAGCTGGAACAAAAAGTGGGCTTGGGGCTCCAAAATGTATACAGTTAAAGCATACTGAGTATTCTCCGTCTGCACTTTCAGAACTGGTATGGAGGGGTTCTTCTTTGATCTCTCCTTACATGCTGGTCTCCAGACACATCCTTTGGGCAGAGTGATAATCCTCACAGAAGCGTAGTGTTTAGCCTGGAGCACTAACAACAGGGACACCATGAGGTGTGAACATTCTGCACCTAGCTCATCATCAGCAAAACTGGCAGTGACCAGGAAAAGAGACAAAAGGCCTTGCCTAAAGGAGCCTTCTCGCCCTTAATACAGGCTGAAGTTCCAATCTTCACCCCCACTATCTATTCAATGGCAGTGCTCAGGAAGAGTAATCAACGGAAAAAAAAGAACCTAATAAAACTTCTAGAAGAGGATAGTGTCCTCTTTCCCTACTTCTATGTCAAGGTCTACTCCATCCTGATTCAGGAATACCAGCAATACACTTCCCCTCCCTGGGGAAAACAACCTAACCTCCATCTCCTGTACATAAACAGGCCAGGGTGTGCCAAAATGGAACCTGCGGGCCTCTGTTCCTCTGGGTCACTCATACGCACAATGTGTGTACCAGATAGGCTGCACACACGCATCCCAGAACAAGAGGCCTGTGCTCCATATCCTGTAGTGGCTGCTGCAAGATCAATGTTACTCTAGTAGCAGCCATTTACATCTCTCAGTATAGCAGTTCCTGTATTGGAACTGGGGTTCCCAACAGGATTTTGAGGTAAAAAAAGGTGCCCTGTCTTTCTTTTTTTTGTTAATTCACAGACCTGTGAACTTCGCCTTAGTGTCTAATGGCAGAATTATACAAGTGCTGACCAGTTAAAGCACACTCAGCGACTTTGTAAAATGCTAATATCTCCAAAAACATTGAACAGATTCACACAAAACCACGGAAAGCATGTTTTCTGGGTTAAGTTCTACTTTCATGCCAAACTTTGGCATTAATTCATTCAGCTGTTTGGGATGTAGGCATAAGCAAAATTTCCTATGGCAACTGAAATGGAAAAACACTTTTTTCACCCCTATGCTTAACTTTTTTCTAATGCATGTAGCAGCAAGACAATTGCCATTTTGCAACAAAAGGGTGAATAACCGCAGAATGACTGGTAATCCAGATGCTGCATCTGCAAAGCGTGAATGTATGTAAGTATGCATGTCAATCAATCAAACAATCTTTACTTGGTTGCATCAACCATAAAGTATAAAAACAATACATCAAAAATTCTTAAAACGTTTCATTTGTAAACCACGAACCTAGCCAAAAGGCAGCGAGGCGCTACATAGGGTCAAAGACAAGAATATGGCCAGTGCGTAATGAGAGAGATAGATGGGTTCTGGGGGAAGAAGTGTACTGTTACTGAATAATAATGTAATGTTCTTTAAATGGGTGCGCCCTGACTCTCGTAAATTGGAAGAGGGTTGGGACTGTACTAATGGAAAAGGGATGTTGTTCCAGATCTTGGGTGTCCTGATGCAGAAGGGCAGCATGTATAATTTCAAATGATTTATGTCAGGATACAACCAAAATCACAGACTGGTGAAGTAGTAACAATTGGTGACCTGAGCAAGACTTATCCACCCAGAGACAGTGCTCAGGAGGTCTATATAAATATCTCATGAGCAAGGTAGAGCAAATAGAGAAAGGACACGCATGGGACTAACAGAGAGCTAGAGTGCTAACATTAATGGTGATAGCACAGACCGATATTCTTAGGCGACATGTTTATTTATTAATTCTTTATTTTTACAAACAGCCCAGAATTTCATTAGCAAGTCCAGTCAAGTCAAGAGCTGAGAGCAGGGACACGAGAGCGGAGACTCTGGGACATCGAGGGCAGCGTGCTGTCGGGCCAGCGGGCTCTTTCTGGTTTTGCACAAGCTCTCGGGCGGTCAGGGCACCCGTGTGCAGAAGGAGCCACGGTGTGTCACGGTGTGCCGCCTAGCCGCGAGCGCCGAGAACTTCTCAGACGCGGCTCAGCGCAGGAAGCGGCAAGAGTGGCAGGATCTATGGCCAGCAAAACGCAAAACGCCGGCGGCTGCGAGCTCCTATCTTTCTTTCACCGCGGGAGCCTTTGCCTGGTGCCTGATGCGGCCAGAATCTGGGCCGCGGACACGGACGCTTGCCTAGCCGCGAGAGCTCCCCGAGTGCAGGCAAGAAGGGTATTTGTGGGTATTTGCGGCAAACACCGTGAGTCTTTTCCCCGGAGACGCGGGGGCTTTTGACTCTGCCTTGCCTTGCGGGGGACCGCACAGCATAGTACCCCCAGGGGCACCCCGCTTACCCCTCCTCCCCCAAATTAGGTTACCCAATGAAGACACAAGAAACAGTTGTAAGTGGGTAACAAATGCTGCAGGTTTATTACATAATTCCAGGATATGTAATAGGTGGGTTATCTTACGGGCGATCCAAGGGCAGGCGGCCATCTACTTCACCTGCCCGCCTGATGAGCCGGGCAGCAAGGGGACGACCCCCAAGTGCTGCCCCCCAAGTGATTCTTTTTCGATCACGTGCTGTTGTAAATTCTACTCACACCCCCCCTCTCGGGGCGGAGCGTCGCATAGCAAGCCCCCGGTTGTTCAGGCCCACAACCGCCCGCAGGCCTAGCGGGGCGCCGACCGGCTTCCGGGACCTCTCTGGAGGCTCCTCGTTTTGGCTCAGGCACCACGTGGTGCCGCGCAGAGGTACCCTTTGTACCGGCCTGCTTCCAGATCGCCCTGTAACTCCGCCTGCAACGAAAAGGAAAACATTAAAACGTTCAGCAAAAAACCCCACCCCACCACACCTACGCCGGGTAAGCGGTAGGGAGGGTAAAAAGGCGAGGTGGGCGACAAAGAGGTCGCCAGTGAGGGTGGGGGAAGGCTAAATAGCCTCCCCCTCACACCTGGGCCCGGAAGTGACGCGTATTCCGCGTCACTTCCGGCCCTGACACGGAAGGGGGGGGGGGCACCAATCTGAGTCCCTGCCCCCCCCCCAAAGGAGAGAGTGGGGAGGGGTGACCGGGGCCCCGGGGCCACTAAGGCGCCGACCGCCGAGTGGCCCCCTGCGGGGTCCGCGGTCAGCGGCATAGTACCCCCAGGGGCACCCCGCTTACCCCTCCTCCCCCAAATTAGGTTACCCAATGAAGACACAAGAAACAGTTGTAAGTGGGTAACAAATGCTGCAGGTTTATTACATAATTCCAGGATATGTAATAGGTGGGTTATCTTACGGGCGATCCAAGGGCAGGCGGCCATCTACTTCACCTGCCCGCCTGATGAGCCGGGCAGCAAGGGGACGACCCCCAAGTGCTGCCCCCCAAGTGATTCTTTTTCGATCACGTGCCGTTGTAAATTCTACTCACACCCCCCCTCTCGGGGCGGAGCGTCGCATAGCAAGCCCCCGGTTGTTCAGGCCCACAACCGCCCGCAGGCCTAGCGGGGCGCCGACCGGCTTCCGGGACCTCTCTGGAGGCTCCTCGTTTTGGCTCAGGCACCACGTGGTGCCGCGCAGAGGTACCCTTTGTACCGGCCTGCTTCCAGATCGCCCTGTAACTCCGCCACAGCCCTGGAGGCGGCTAACCGTCGCAGCCAGGGCCCCCCACCAACCCGCTATAGTCTTACCTGCACCTCTCCTATCTAGGGCTTCCTGCAACTAGCTGGAAGGGAACCATCCCTGCAGACAGAAGAGTTTGACATTCTGCCACCTCATGACAGTTTGACAGTGCTCGCGGGACTCGAACCCTTGTCCTGTGAGACCATTAGAACCGTAGGCACAAGACTTATTGAGCTATGGCTCCTGGTTAAAGAAGAGTTTGAAATTTTGCCAACTTATGACACTTTGACAGCGTTTGCGGGACTCGAACCCAAGACTACCATTGAGCTATAGCTCCTGGTGTTGTAGATGGCCCCATCTAAGCCCCCAAGGCCCGAGACACTATCCTAATCGGAATAGGGTCTGCTGAAATAAAGGACCCGTTGGGCCTGGGGAGATGTGCCAAGAACTATTCGCCCCCCATGCGGGCAGGTTACCCTCTTCACAATTCTGGGCCTGCCCTCTTAGGCTATGAAGGCGAGAGGGGGTTCACTTAACCTTTGGCCAGCCCCCTCTGATTGCTAAACCTGGAGCACAGGAGTGCTCCTAGCTGCCAGCGCGTGACCGTGGGCAAGGGGTGCCTCCTGCCCCTGCCCACCATCCCCTATTCCTTATGGGAATTATGCCCCTACAGATCCCTCAGTGATGTAACCCCCTAGGTATACCAGCTTAGGGAATCTGTCTGGCTTAACATTGCGCGCCGTAGTAAAGTTCAAGCATTGAGGATTGACTAAGTCCTACTACGCCCCTCCCATCATGCTCCTCAGAGGAGGGTGGCGGGGGGGGGCCCCCACCGCAAACCCAGAGCATCCCCAGCGGTGCCAAATTCCTGCTCCGTTGAAGTGGAGATTTAGTGCACCCTGGGCGTGTCAAATTTACTATTGACATACTGTCCCCTTGCGATTGCCCCGCCGACAGCCCAATTACTGGGACAGCAGCACCGTATGCTTGCTGGCAGCGCCCCTGGCGCGGTAACGTGTCCGTAAACCCGGATCCCAGTCTCCCGCAGCTGTGGTACGCGACCAGGGAATCCGGTGGGGGATACCCCCAACCGCAATGGTCCTCTAGACATTAAGAAAAACCCTATTTTACCTGGGCCTATCCCCAATTGATGGTGGTTTCACCCAGCTGTAAGGCCCGAGGCCCGCCTATGGAGCCTATTTAATTGTTTTGCTACTCGGCCCCTTTATGGGCAGGCCTCAGAATTAGGGCAACGCGCGTGCTCCCAGGGCATGGTGCTCCCTGCCTTTGGTTGCAGTGGAATGCCCCCCAAAGTACACCTGGACCTATTCCTATATGGTTCTTTCCGCTACTTCTCCTGCAGGCCTAACTCCTGGTTATGGTGCCCAGCTCAGTGTGCTGCAGGCTAATCGGCTTAACAATGAACTATCGGTGGATTTGAAACAGAGGTACACTCCACGACACCGAAATAACCACGGGTTAAAATCTGCTCGCGAGCGGCGTACCCGCAACCACTTGGTCAATCACGCCGGTAACCTATGTGGTGCTGAGTCAGTGCGTCCCCGAATTCAATGCGAATGGGGCACTGAGCTACACCCATATCTACACCCATCTAGAGGCTCAAACCAGACTTCCTTTAGTATTAGATAATAACTACCATTCCATCTCGGTTGCGTTGCCCTGCCCGACTAGGCTCCCACCTGGGTGTCTAGGTTACAGTTAGTTATGTGTGGTTTCCCCCATGTCAGTGCCACTATGAGTGACAGTTGAAGGCGGCCCACATAAGCATGTTGGCGGGGCAGAGTTGCGGACATAAGCATACCTCGTATAGACTGTCGGCAGCGACCCGTGTTTAACTGTTACTAATATGGCAATGACCGTTCTACGTTAGGACTATCCCGACTCTGGTCCAACCTACCCAAGGATTGATGCACTTGGGAGCGCGAGGCCGTAGGCAATGGGGGGGGTGTCGAGACAACAACAATAATGACAAACGACCCAAGCCCCCTTTTAGCAAAAGATTGGAGACGAGCTACCCGTGGTCACGTGGGTCAGGATCGTACTGCGCGAACCTCGCAATAATTAACACTCTCATATTGCGCGAACGCAACCCGAATGGTATGGCAGCGCTGTGCATGATCCACATATTTGCACGCGTATTCGGGCACGGGAGTGAGATCATGCGCCGCCAGGTCCGCGACCCTCGGGAACCCAGGCATACCAGGTCCAGCATCTCGCATACAAATTCGGGCACAGCGATATTCATTGATTTACCCAGCGTCGCAACCCAGCGTGAACTCGATCCGAAGGTAATGGCGCGCCGTTCCTGAGCACTGTATATACATGCATCATCGGGCACGTGGATATTAAATTATCTGCCCAGAGTCCCAGCGTGACCCGCCCGAAGGTGTTGGGAGTGCGGTACATGAGCCATAGGTATTTACATACCTATTCGGGCACGGTCAATTAGTGATTAGCTCAAACCGTAATGTGCGCAGTGTTATTCTAGCGCCGGACACAGGCACCGACCGAATAACACATTCGGGTGCAGGGGGTGTCGTAATGCCCGTAATCATCTAATGCGCGCAAATGTGGGCACAAGCAATTCTTGTGAATAATACGTGCACTTGTATCATGTGTCTGCATTATAGGAAACCAGCAATACATGCTGCATATTTATCTAGCGTGAACTCGACCCGAAGGTATCAGAGCAAAGACTTGTGAACGATGCCTGCACTTGTATCAAGTATCTGCCTTATAGCAAGCCAGCACATACCTGTTGCATATTGTATAGCGCGAACTCGCCGCCAAAGGTATTGCACCGCTTCACATGAGCACTGTATTTACGTTACACGTACAGGCACGGGGAGCGTGAGAAATTCGTACCACAGAACACGAACCCCATTCCAGGTCACGCGAGCACCGCACCCGATTAACCCTTGCGGTGCGTGGGGGGATTAGTAATACCCGTAGTCGCATGATGTGAACAGTGCATGTACTGGTATCATGTATCTGCCTTATCGGAAGCCTGCAATTACATGGTGCATATTTATATAGTGCGAACTCGACCGGAAGGCATTTGGAGCACTTTACATGAGCACCGTATTTACAGTACATCTTCACGCAAGGGGTGCTTAAGAAATTCGTACCATATTACCCGCTCCCCAACCGGATCACGCGAGCACCGCACCAGATTTTTCATTGAGGTGCGGGGGGTTTATTAATGCCCATAATCGCGTATGTGAACAATGCACGCACTTGTGTCATTTAACTGCCCTATAGGAAGTCAGCAATACATGTTGCAGAATTATATAGCGCGAACTCGACCTGAAGGTGTTGGAGCGCTTTACCTGAGCACCTTATTTACATTACACATTCAAGCACGGGGAGCTTACAAGATTCGTGTCGTACTAAACGATCCCCGTGCCAGGTCCATTGCGCCTGCCGCACGCAGCCCACTGCATGCCCCCCCCCACCCTCAACGGCAGTGTAGCCGACTGGAGGGGGGGGGCGATAACCTTAACCAGGGAGCGCCACAGGGGTTGCACTTTCCGCGATCAGCGGGGACCCAGGCAGCTCCCAGCCTTGCAGTGCTGGTGCATTGGGGCTGTGAACCCACGCTAGTCTCCTACCGGCTCCCACGGCACAGGGTATGCGGCTTCAAGCCGGCCGCACCCCCGTTAATTTACTTCGCTCGCGAGGGCGACCGCCATTGTGAAGTATGCCCCGCGGGCGATCACTAACCTGTGTGCTCTACCGGACCAAACGAAAGGTACGCCAACCGATACAGAATCAATGTAACTTGAAACCTGTGACTTTGCGAGCAAGCGTCCCAAGGCAGAGGACCCACGCACGCTCATGCCCGCTCCCACCGTGCACAAGGTCCACCGCCAGCAAGCAATCCACCCCAGGACCTTAATGGAGCTTTCAAGAATCTATGGGACTTAAGGGATGGCCCCGGCTAGCAAGAGTCCCATTCCCTCATTCAAAACCGGGGATAAACACATATCACAGGCAACGTGGTGAGAGCCCACCTAGTGTTCCAATTGTGCATGTTTCAACAGCGCAAAGGTATCGGTAATTTGCCCCCTGCGCCACTTACACCCTTGTCCTGTCACAAGCGGGTTCCGTCGGTCAACCGGACACCAAGCACGATCTAGGAGAGAGAATGGAGAGGTGAGCGCAATTGAAACAAGGTATAGGAGGCGCTCGACCTGGTTCTGTCAAGCATGTCCCGATGGCCGTGCAAACGTACTCTCAGAACCCCCCCAAGCCTGCCCACGTATTGTAGCGCCGTCAGGGTCCTGAGGCGGAAGGCAGGTGACGTAATGTCCCGGGGACCTAATACGCCTTGTACGACAATGGCTACTTGAGAGAAGAGTTTGTACTTTTGCCCCCGCATCTTGGGGTCACTTGTATCATTGTCAGGGCCAAGCACCATTCAAGTGTTATTTATTTAATGTAGATTTATATAGCGCGAAGGTATTAGAGCGCTTTACATGAGCACCGCTTACATTCAGGCACGGGGAGATTAAGTGATTCGCCCAGAATCACAGGATGTGGCGTCGACCCCGAGGCTCGAACCTTGGTTCCCTGCACCTAAGTTGGAAATCTCTGCATATCTTCTTTATCTAGCGCGACTCGACCCGAAGGTATTGGAGCGTGTAGCACCGCATTTACATACATATTTAGGCACGGGGGATTAAGATTAAGTGATGTGCCCCGAATCACAGAATGCGGCCCCGAGACTCGAAACACCCACCAGATTGAGATTGAGGACCTGAGCCTCGGTCCTGGTATACGTTTCGCTCTTTATGCATATATCCCGTAGCACCGTATTTACATACACATTGAGGCACGGAGTGATTAAGTGATTTGCCCCGAATCACAGAATGTGGACGCGACCTCGCGGCTCGCCCCTGGTTAAGTACCCTGTATCGTTGTCAGGGCCATTCGCTATTCAAATCACAACCCAACTATAGTTGTACATCGCGAAGGTCTGAAAGCGCTGTACCCGAGCACCGATGTAAAAGCCGACAGACGCATTTGCTCCCTACGAGTGTAATCAGGGTGGCCTATCGACTCGCGATGCGGACGCGGCTCCGAAGCTCTATGACCTCGCACCCCCTGAGTCAGTGCGGCGGGGGTGAGGAGATGCCACGACAGGCGGACAAGGTCCCGCACAGGAGGACACACCATGGGACAGGGATGCTCCCACCGCTCCCGTCCATACGCCCGGCCTCAGAAACCGGCACTGCTCCCCACTCTCCCTTGGGCCATATCCGTTCGCTGGGGATGAAGGTGTCTGCCGAACCAGGGATCAAACCAGGCGCGTCACATTACACATTACATAGGCCATGAGACGTGGTTCATGTCTAGATTATGCTTTTATGCATATTTTATGAATCGTCTCCGCATTCAATATAAAAGACAATACCGACTCTCACACCCTGGTCCCCCGCTCCGAGGTTGCCTGTTTCTTGTTGGGCACGGGGGGATTAAGTGAATTGCCCCGAATCACGGGATGTTTTGCCGACGCCGAGGCTCGAACCTGGTTCCTATTTCCAATGTCGGCAGCTCTGGCCGTTACGCCACAACCTCTTTTCTCACGCTGATATTGGTGAAAAAGACACCGTTTAGAGATTAGGGTTTAAAGGATCTACAAAGCAGTGTTCATTATGGTACTTCTTTGCCTACAATATGCAATATGAACGTCAGGAGAGCACAAGGTAAAGCCCCCTGTCACTGCGGCCGCCCGGTATCAGAGGACCTGGACAAACAGGCCGAACTAGGCTGGCTCCCTCTCGCATACCTCTGCACGCATACCCGGTAAGCGCTGCCTGCCTCCCGGTTCTGTTGTGCACCACAATCACGCCCAGCACGCTCAGCCCCCGTGGACCTCAGGCGAGCAGCCGAATTATGGCCGTGGAGGGAGGGGGGAGCTTGTTTTATGAGGCAGGGTACCCCCAGAACGCCAACCCGTATCCGAGGTTCGAACCCGGTTCCCGAAGCTCCAAGGACGGGCGCTGATCCCCCACACCCCCCCCCCCACCAGCCGTGAGCACCAGGTGAGGCACATGCCCTCGGTGTGAAGCGGCAAAGCCACCAGGCAGGAGGAACCCTGCGTGTTTGGAAGGCCCACCTCCTCGAGCCGGGATTGATGGCTGTTGATTAGGTGAGTGAATTCCTCTCTCAGGAACGGGGTGACGCCTGCGTGGGCACAACTGCTTTCGGGGCCTTGAGAGGTCAGGCGACATCGCCAACCAGCCTTTGGGATGTGAGGCAAACCCACTGTGCAAGGGCAGAAGCAACACGTTTTTGCTGCCTTGTAGCTGATTATACACGTATATTCTATACTCTATAGTTATGTACACAAACACACATACACAGTAATGCACACATTTAGATGGCCAGGTAGATTCGCGTCTTTGGCTCAGTCCCCTCTAGGAGTTAACTTTGATGCGGCAAACGTTAATTATCTGGCAATGGGGGGGGGGGGGGGGTGTAGTGCACAACTGTGCGACTTCAGCGCGGGGTGAGAAAACCGGACTATCCATGTCCCACCCCTCCCCCACAAGACCTTTTACTGCATCATGCCACAAAGAGCCCTGTAGGACACCAGGCGCGAACACCACTGCGGTTCGGCAATCAATGTGCGCGTGGGCATAAGAGCCTCCTGCTTTAATAGTAGGCCACTCGCGAGTGCAAGCCGCGCTGCCCCGAACCCCCCCTCAGGACCTAGCGCGATGTGCGGATGTATGCGAACCCCCCCTCAGGGCCTATCTCGAGGCGCAGGGAGGGCGAAGAATCGAAACTCCCCCCCCCCACCTCGGACCCTAGGTTGATGCGCGAGGGGGAAGACGATTAGCCCGGGCTTGCCAGGAAGCGCGTGGCGGGTGAATGATTGCAGGAGCTTGCGCCCCCGGTTAACTATTAGGAACGGGGGGGGGTGCGGGCAGTGATCCCGCTACGATTCCGCCACTGCACTGCTCATAGCCGCCCACTCAAGACGCCAATCGTGACCCCATCTTGCGCCCCCTCCGCCCGTGGCTATCCGGGCCACAAGGCCCCGTCACCTGGTACTGCCCAGGGACAGGGCCGGGGCGGAGTGGGAACAGCAAGACTCACCGTGGATCCGGACGAGACGACGACCGATGCGGCGTGGATCCGGGGGACACAGCAAAAAGGCGAGGTGGGCGACAAAGAGGTCGCCAGTGAGGGTGGGGGAAGGCTAAATAGCCTCCCCCTCACACCTGGGCCCGGAAGTGACGCGTATTCCGCGTCACTTCCGGCCCTGACACGGAAGGGGCGGGGGGGCACCAATCTGAGTCCCTGCCCCCCCCCAAAGGAGAGAGTGGGGAGGGGTGACCGGGGCCCCGGGGCCACTAAGGCGCCGACCGCCGAGTGGCCCCCTGCGGGGTCCGCGGTCAGCGGCATTTCACGTCTGTGCAGACGGCAGGAGCCGCAGGGGTCTTGCCTAGTGCAGCAGAAACATTTGTCAATCTTCAGTGCAGGAGCTGCAAAGCATTTTTCGGGAGAAATAAAAAAAAAATGTGGGCGAGTGAAGCAGAAGTTGCGGGCTCCTTCTACCAGCGCAGCAAGAGCTGCAAAGCCTTCATCTGGCACGGCTGGAGCCACAAAAAATTGTCGAGTTCCTTCTTCCAGCGCAGCAAGAACTGCAAAGTCTTTATCTGGAGGAGCCACAAAAAAATTGGCGAGTGCAGCAGAAGCTGCGAGTTCCTTTTTGAAGCGGTAGGAGCAGTGCAGGAGCAGTGTTATGCAAGCAAGGGACATGTGACAAGTGAAGTCAATCACTGTTGAAGTCTGGTGAGTCTAATGCAGCCACTCTCCAACTTCATTTTTAACCCAAGTTTAGTATATGGCATCGGTGGGAAGGAGGAAACTGCCATAGCCCTTCAGGTTGAGTCGGGTCTGAGAAGGTCCCTACCTCCCTGCTCCCACCCCCGGTTCCCTCTTTTTCAACAGCGCTGGGAGTATCACAATCCTATCACAATTCTATCAATCCTATCAATCCCACTATTAATCCCACTATTAATCCAGATAGTATCGACTGGAATCAGGACACCAACAGCTGGAATACAATACAGTTGGATATCGTTCAAAGGTTTCTCGTTCCTTCTAATTGAATTAATATAGATAATTAGGTTTGGTAAAGTGCAGTATGAGGCCAGGCCGTGTCCAAGGAGGTCCAACAGTAAAAGGAGCCACAAAAAAGCATAAACGAAACACCAATACGCTAGAGGCACCAAGGATCAACCACCATCTAAAACCACGCCAGCAGTACAGAGTGATTGCTCCTTAATTGTAGTAACAACAGAAATAAACATTTCAGGGAAGCAAAAGAACGGGCATCCATCAAAAATGGAAATAAACGATAAATCAAAAAACTGCCAAACCTCGTTCCAAACAAAAATGTCCACAAAATGTTGCTTTTTATAAAAAAAAAAAGGGGACACTTTACTTTCAAATGCTAGAGAAGTGCCGAGCCTTCAATCACCTCTTCAGCCATTACAGCCATTTCAACCGTTATAATTTACTGGCGCACTGTGTAACACTTACAAAAAGGAAAGTCCTAATATGTTAGTTAGCAGTTCACTGCAAGTAACATCAACCCCACAATGTAATAAAATTCAGATGGGTCATGATACTACAACCACTGGCAAGAAAGTTGCAATTGACACCGAACTAATTCAAGTACATAGGTCCAACAAAGCACAAGAAATATCTGTAGATGATCTAGAGGAAAGTCAAACGGCCATCTATGAAATAGCAGGGGCCAGTAGATCACTTCACAGTAAAACTATAATTGCCAACTGTGTTAGACCTGGCACCATTGGCATGAGTCTCCCTTCCATTCTTCTGTTTTTGCTGGTTATAGATGCTCTGGGCGCTGTGCCACTGCCATTCAGTGCCACAGCGCAAATGCTCCCTTTGTGAAGATGACATGTGAATTGGTACATCCATGATTGGCTTATTTGGTTTACCAATTAGTCCCTAGTAGCGTGGCCCATGTGTGCCAAGGGCTGGTAAACCGAATGCTGCTGGTGGGCCTGCAGCAATGGTTTGTGCCACCCACAGAAGCAGCTTGTAAAGCGTGTCTCAGACCTGCCACTGCAGTGTCTGCGTGCAGACCAGAACTGCCATCTTGGCTGTGAAGTGCACCCACTTCCCAGCCCCTGAACCTTCCCTTGGCATCATGTAAGCCACCCCTATGGTAGGGTGCATTGTATGTGTAAGGTAGGACATGCTCTGATGTGTGTAGCATGTCCTAGTAGTGAATTACACCCAATTTCGTTTTTCACTACTGTAAGGCTACCTGTTCTCCATAGACCAGAATGGGAGGTTTTGGCTATTACATTCTATAGTCATAACTGACCCACAGAACATGGTAGAAATACGAATTTAGTATGCCTGAGCTCAGAATATTAAAATACATCTTTTAGTGAAGGTTATTTTTATATTCTGTGTTTGAAACTACCACTTTTAGAGTATAGGTACTTTCTTGCCTAAGCCTTCCAGTGTGCTCCAGGGCTGTGCAGAACTGGTTCTGGCTGGGTTCAGTGACTTGTGGCTTCTAAGAACAAAGACTTTGGGGGTATAAATATTTGTGCCCCAACCCCTACAATTTGTATTGCTCCTGGACAACAAGAAGAACCTCTGCCCGTGTAACTACAGGAATCTGCAGGAGAAGGACTGTCCTTGTGTTTGTGTGCTGTTTCTTGGACTGGCCTGCAGTGGTTACTACTGGACTTGGAAGGAGAGGAAAAGGACTTTGAAGGAACTTTTATTTTGTGGCTACAGCAATCACCCAAGGGCTAGAAGAAAGCTAGCCTCCTGCAGGAGTCTCAGGCACACCAGACTCCACCACTAGCCTCCTGTGTCCTCCCAGCGAGGATTTCTATCTGCAGGTGAGGCTCCTGTGAGTTCCATGGCCTCTAGTTCTACTGCTGAGAAAAGACTGCTGACAACCATCGCTAACCCCCGTTAGCGAGCCGCTGCAGCTGGTGAGCATGAGAAAAATCGTCGCTCTGCTGCTGCCGAGCGCTCGCTACTGGAGATCGTCGCATCACCTGTCAGTGGGCCTGAAAGCGCTTGCTAACCCCGAAGATTATCGCATCACCCATCAGCTGGCCTGAAAACGCCCGCTATCCCGAGGTTCATCGCATCACCCGTCAGCGGGCCTGAAAACGCCCGCTATCCCGAAGATCGTCGCAGAGCCTGTCAGCGGGTCCCAAAACACCCGCTATCCCGAAGATCGTCGCAGAGCCTGTCATTGGGTCTGAAAACGCTCGCTAACCCAAGTTATTGAATCGCCTGACGGAGGGCCTGAAAACGCTTGCTAAACCCAAGGATTGTCGCATTGTTTGTTAGCGTGCCCCAAAGTGCTCGCTAACCCAGAATCATCGCACCAAGCTCATCGCAGCGCGGACGCCGAGCGTTCGCCATTTTCCCCGCATTGCATCAGGATCGTCGCTCCTTCGCGGAGTGCCATTTTCTTCTATCGCAGCAAGATCGCACACGCAACAGGCTCGGTGCATCATCCTCCCTTAGCGGCAAGCATTTTATCGCATCACCGGCTTAGCTTGAAGAAATTTGTCGCTTTATCCTGCCCGCAACCCAGCGCATCATCCTCCCTTGCGGTAAGGATTCAACGTATCGCTGGTTAGCGTGAGGAAATTTATCGCTACAACTCCTTAGCGACATTTTTGTTGCTTTGCCACAAAATCCAGATACCTTGTGAGTAAAAGGGTCGCAGAGACCACTGCATTGAACTGAACATCATTTTGTGCACCTTGAACTATTTTTGCAGCATTTTTAAAGTAACCCTATTTTTCTAGTATTGTGGATTTTTACTGTTATTGGTCTTGTGATTAAGTCTATATAAATATACCTATTTTTTATAACTACTTGAGTGGTGTCCATTTGTAGTGTTCCTCACTGTATTACTCTGACTTAGGAAGAAGGGTCCCTACTTGGACAGTGGCCAGCCATTGCCAACTAGAGACCCCCATTTCTAACAAACTGCGTCACAATTGATGTACCATCGATTTGCGAACAGAGAAGCCCAGAGGAAACAAAGCAAAAATACAAACAAATTAGGGTAAGGGAAGAATGGAGAGAAAAGGATAATTAGCTGGCAGTTCCAGCTCTAGTTTCACAAGTGACAGATTACAACATACCGTTAAGATCGGGGGGGGGGAGAAAGAGAAAGAGGACAGGCCAACAATTCATTCCTCAGAAGAGACAGAAGTCTCTTCATACCTGGGGAAGGAAGAGTGGGAAGATCTTATAGCCGCCTACTCCCAAGATAAGTGTAGGAGCGGGCCTACCGCAAACACTTCGAACAGGACAACCGAAGGCAAGCAGGAACAACAGGTGGAGGGGGCGACTAAGGGAGACCAAAATCCTACAACAAATATAGAAAGTCAAGAGGGATCAGCAAAACATACAAATTATGAAAGTGCATGGCCAAGTCTGTTAAAAACAATGCAACTCCTGGTAGAGGCACTCCATTACCAATCCGACAAGATGGATACTCAATTGACGCTACTAGATACTTTGGCTGTCTTTGTGATTGCCATCGACGGGAAGCTGGGTACATTAAACACGCTTCTACAAAACAAGTACGACCGATCGCAAGGCGCGAACTTGAGTTGCGGATGTGGTCCAATTATTGATAAATTGGCCTCACTCCCAGTAATGCTGAGTGATCTGTGTACTCAACTCAAAAATTCCCCGCAAGGCTCATATAAACAAGGTTTTGAGGGCCACTCAGAAAAAGAAACATACGATCCGATAAACACAGTATTAATTAAAGCCAATAAAAAGGGATACTCCGGGATAAAGGATACCCCAGCTCAATCAATTAATGGAACAGAGGGCAGAGAAACAAAATCATTAATTGGCCAAACGTCTGAAGCCTCATCAGAAGACATTGCAGACAAACAAATGAACGCAAAGCAAAGGCGAGCAAAAAATTGAAAAGGTAGAAATCAAAAAACAAATGTAAACCATGAAGGATTCATGCGTCTCTTTGGCTCGTCATCACCATCAGTACAAAGCGAAATCAAGCCAAGAAATGACATCTGCTTAGCAGGGACCCCTGGACGAAATACAGTAGCTGCAGAAGTAACAAAGCAGACTGTCAATAGAGTGAAGCAAGTAACTGAGAAAACGCAAGTCCTTGAGTATACTATGAATGAAGATTTAGAAGTCCCTCATCGAGAAGGGCCTAGCATGAGTCTCCAATCAACCAAAGAGGGAAAAGTATCTCTCGAGCCTGATCAGAACCAATTACAAACGAGCAATACCATGTCCCGTTCTATCGTCAATCGAACAACAAACTGCGAATACACCTCGGTAACAAAGCTTGGGAATGAAAACGACTAATGTACACTGATTTAGAAGCCAGGAGAAACAACAAGGTGCAACCTTAAAGAGATAAAGGACAGTCAACTGGCTTCCATTACCCAAGGGACTTCATCTATACATAAAAGGGCCAACCAGAGACAAGAAATGCAGGCACCCACAAAAGAATTGGAAACCATGCGAGATGTCCCTAGGCATGGAGGGGAAGGCCAATTGCTTAAATTAAGACAAGAATCAATTTGCCAAAAAGAGAGAGATGAAGTACATCTATCAGGTGCCATTAACAGCAACACGAGGAAATGAGCCTACCAGGAGCTCAGAGGAATTAAGGCATGCGATAAGGGCTATATGGTTCAGTCCGGATTATATCTCGAAAGGTAGGCACGGCATACTGAACAGAGGTAATATTCTACGGCTGCTATCTCATATTCCCTCTTGGGAAGAAGTGACTACTTTGGACCTGGCTTCAATCGAATTCATAGACGACGACGGATCGGGCGGGGAAAAAACGAAAGCAACATGGACAATGTCATCAATTGCACAAAAAATACTAGCAGAGGCTCACATTTTCAAAAACTGGGGGATAACAATAACTCCTTATATAAAGCCAAGACACCCAGAATTATTAATTCCGGCAGCAACAGTGGGAGCTTAGGCTTCTGTATGCAGATCTGGAATATCGGTGCTCGGAGGTGCGATGGGGAAATGCGGAACAAGTAATGAGCAACACCCTAGTATCATTAGAAGCATTCAAAATGGCATGCCATCGCCAACTGGATCAAATGATCTAAGATGGATCGCTAGAATGATAAACAACCATACAAATTGACAAACCAGCTCACATTTAAGATCGAGTAAGCATAATCATCTATGCATATGTTCATGGAACGTTAATGGTCTAGCCTCCAAAATATCTGACTCAGATTTTGTTAGATATATAAGATCTTTTGACATTGTAGCATTACAAGAAACATGGCAAACAGACCCTCCGCACCTTCAGGGATTTTTGCGTTTCTTTACTGGTGTAATAAGGATGACAAAATACGGCCACCTCCAAGGTGGTCTAGTAACGTATGTTTCAGCCACAAGTGCCCATGTGGTCAAGGAAGTTGGACCAACCTCTTCAGAGTCAGTGGCAATAAACCTTCTCATCTCACAACTAAAACCAGGCATAGGGGGAATAGATCTTACCTTGATCAATGCCTACGTCCACCCAAAAAGGAAAGCAAAGGCAGTAAACAAATTATGCAACCGCGTGGAGGAGTGCATAAGGGAAAGACCTACAACAGATCTTATGCTCACCGGGGACTTTAATTTAAATCTTATGGGAATCTCGTCAGATGACGAGATTCTAACTCAAAATTCGGCTTGGGATATACCACTACAATGTAAGCCTCAATTTTCCAAACAAACCAAATTAGGTTAGCAAATATTAGAGGACCTCGAGCATTTTAACATCAGAGTATTAAATGGAAGATTTGATGGAGATAACGCCCCAGCTACTTCATTTCACTCAACAAGAATCAATACTATATTGGATTATACTTTTATTTCACTACCTTTATTTCAACATATGATTTCATTTCAGATAGGTGAAAAAGCTGACAGCGACCACTGTCCCCAAGAAATTGTCCTCAAAATTAGCAAGCCTAAATTTGAGTTATCCTCGATGCCAAAAGAGTCAGTTTATACTATCAACCACAAAAGGATTAAGTGGTCAGCAGCAACGGACAAAATCACACTAGAAAAGGCTAAGCAGCATTTCAATGCTAGAACCGGATCTAGCGAAGTTGAGAAATGGGAACAATGTATAACGTCTATGGCAGCTTACGCTACAAGATCCAAGCCACAAGTCCAATCGGGCCGCAGCCCACATGAAACACTTTACACAAGAGTAAAAAGAGAAACTCCGGTGTATAAAAAAATAAATGTATCACACGATGAGTCAACTTCGGTATAATCCTATGGATATAGTGAAACATGATCTTCTACGAAAACAAACGGCAATGCTGAAAAAAACAAAATGGGAAGTCAACAGATCAGTGGAGGACAATATGTGGGCAAAACTACACGCTGACACCAAACGGAGCGGTGGTGCAAGTTTTTGAAAACCATAAACCACTTCACAAGACCTATGCATGACGGAGTTTCCTCTAATATTACCGAAGAAGTATGGGCAAGCCACCTTAGGAATCATTTCAATCAGGGCATGGATTTTAAATTGGAAACAAAAACTGATAATGTGATAAGAAGTTTTGTTAAAAATAAAGCACAGACATTCCACAGGGGCGCTGGCAATCCAGAAGGTCATACACTAATCATAAACGATGGATTGTCAAGTACACAAAACATCGTTAAGCGCCAAATTAAAAAAGGAAGAAGAAAGGGGGCGCCAGGCCCGAACGAAACTCTGCCTAACTTTTATAAACTAGACAAGAATGAATGGGCAACAGCGTTCGAGCCTCTATTTCTGGAAATAAGACACTTTAATAGATTGCCCGGCTCCTGGATGGGCTCAATCATCTCTCCAATTTTTAAATCTGGGAACAAGTATCTCCCACAAAATTATCGATTAGTGGCCCTAATGGACAACGAGGCAAAGTATTTTGCAGTCACACTCTTGGAGGAGTTGCAAGCTTGGGCCAAAGACAAATCCCTAATTCTGGTTATTCAGACTGGCTTTGCTAAATCAGTTGCGACAACCACTAATATCCTAACCATGGGTATGTTAATAGATAAGGGTGAATCAACCAAAATGCCCATTCACTTCTGTTTTATAGACTATGAGGCTGCTTTTGACCACTTAAATCAGAATATTTTATGGTCCAAAATTGAACAGTTGGGGGATACCAAGGCCTCTGTTAGACTTGCTGATCAACCTTCACACAGAGACATGGGTCCAGATAAAGTTGGGTGACGGATCACTTCTGTCAAGACGCATACCAACCAACAAAGGCCTCAAACAGGGTTGTGTTTTAGCCCCCACATTATTCAATTTGTTTTTAGGGGACCTTATCCTAAATAGCTGTAACTCTCATGCCCCCAAGTTAGGAGGGCAATTATTACCGTGTCTTCTCTATGCGGACAATATAGTCCTAATCATCCATACAAAAGTAGGGCTACAACATCTTGTGAATGCTACACAGGGCTATTCAGAAGCAAACAAATTGACCATAAAGCTGGAGAAAATGCAGACAATGACGATCAGCAAGAACAGGAAAAAATCGTCTAACTGGTTTTGGAACAATACTCGTATTGAGGATACGTCAGAATATAAATATTGAGGATTAAAAATCGATAACAGTGGCCAGTTTACTGTACAGAAAACCAGCATCAGAGGTAAAGGCCTTGCCTTACCAATCTCTTTAAAAGCACTAAATAGCAAACTTACTGGCCCATCTCTCCTACCACTGGCACAAGTAATACGAGCCAAACTCCTGCCAGCAATTACTTATGGGAGTGACGTACAGAGAGGTAGAGATGCAAAGACTCTGGATAGTACAGTCATAGCCGCATACAGGATCATTTTCGGCTTGCCCAAACAAACCTCACCGGCTCAAATTAGGCTTGAGTTTGGCCTCCAGAAACAGCTGCTGGCAAGACGGGGGCGTACATAACTATCTGGGACAAAGTGTGAAAATCCAAACAAGGAACTCTAAATGATTATCTATGAATGGAGTTAGAGCAACATTCAGCCTCACCAGCTGCTAAGTATGTCAAAAGCAGCTTGGCGAATATTGGCTTTGGGATACCCCTACAAATCATACAACGCTTAAAAAACTGGTTAGGAAAACAATCAAACATCTGCCGTGGGTTGAAGACAATGCATCCCTCACGAAAAGGTCACACAGCTGGATGACCCTGAACTCGTATTCCACACAAGCACCACAAAGCTACCTTGAATTGGGTTATGCTAAAACCGTTAAAAATTAAGTTTTTAAAGTACAGGTTGGGCCTGTTACCCTGTATCCGGCATCTTCCACACTGGCTAAAGGATAAGGTGGGCACCCTTTGTCGGGTTATGTGGTTCTGTGCCAGAGGATATGCTGCATTTGTTATGCTCCTGTGACAAACTGGTGGAAGAACGAAAACATATGCTAAAATCCCATTTTAATCAGCGTGTGATACGCTCACGAAGACAAGCAGTTCTTGCCTGCTTTGCACCTCACGATCCACAGCTGAATTGTAGTCTTGTGAAGTTTATGAAGGTGGTGGAAAGGAAAATGCCAAGAATTGACTCTTAATTGCCTTTTAGATAGTATTATAATACAAAACTGTATCTATTTCTACTTAATGTCGCTAAAAAGTATACATTTTATGATACAAAAAAGAAACAAAAAATTGTGATTTATGACATACTGTTTATACAAAACTGTATCTATTTCCACTTAAGGTCGCCAAAAAGTATTAATTTTATGATTTTAAAAAGAAACCAAAAATTGTGATTTATGATATACTGGTTTTACCAATGCATATAGATCTAGTTTTAAAATGTGATGTTTGTACTGCAATGGTTTCAATTAAGTATGCAAATAAAAATTACTTACTTACTTACATGAGCAAGGTAAGAAGTTCAAGAACAATCAAAGTTGGCTATGCAAGCAGGAAGTACAAAACATTAAAGGACCAAACTTAATTTACGCCTAATAGGCAACACGAGGCTAGATTATGAGCAAGGTTTATGAGCCTGGGCATATTTTACGATCTCCCTAATAAGGTGTACTACCAACAGTCAGACATGCCAAGTTGGTCATGGCTTAAACCTTACTCAAACTGACATCTTGTGCACGTACGGGTAAAATATCAAGCGCACGCAAGTAGCTGCCCTTACAGAACAATACAAATTAACCTGTTCAGTGTTACCCTTTTGTTCCTACTTCTCCTTGCAGGCCAATTATTTTATATCCAAGACAACAGGTCCAGTCAGTTTACAGGAGAATTCAATCACCTTAACTTCTTAAATCAACTTGCACGATTCCTTCACTTTATGTAACCTGGGGTGCGTGAGGGTTGACATGAAAAGCTGTCAAATCATGATCAATAACATGCAGGATTTATTTTTATGGTTAACTTGACACACTGATTTTATGCTTTCTCAGGATCTTTGGCCGTTCTTCCATCTGGTTTTTCTTTTGACTTCATGTATTCATGGACAGCAACTGCTCTCTAGGATTTGCATCTACCAACATGGTGCACAGTGGGAGATGTAGTGTTGATGTTCTTCAATTATGCGTATTGTCAACACAGTGCAAACAGAAATTACCTCAGAAAGACAAATGGTTTATTTTTACTGCTTCTTCATCCTGTTTTATTGCTTTGTCTTATGGTGGATGCATTAATGTAGGCAAACAGAAGTGCATCTAGAACGGTAGATACCCCCATAAATATGGCAAAAGCCACACTAGACATTTCTTGTTTCGAGTGTGCATGGGTCATACCAAAAGGTGTTTGACATATAAACATCCTAACAGCGAACCGTCCACCACTCTTTTATAGATATACATTATCTACTCTGCTAAATGACAGTTATTTGGCATTGTAGCTTCTACATGGGCCACAGGTATTGTACTGTGTTGGCTTGGCACTCAATTGAGATATTTTACTGCTAGTCCATAAGATGTTAACTGACCACTTAGCCCTACCTTATATCTGTATTTTGCTCCAACATAACATCATGCACATTGTTGTATTGAGTTCTTAAGTCAGGCTTGTATGTCTGAGTGAACGTCTATGGGCGCTGATGTTAATATCTGTGAATACGATGTCATTACACACCATGATATATGGAGACCGGACCACGGCAATACCCATTAAAGCAATGTTGATGCATGCCATAACATTTTGTTGCGCAACACTATTAATACCAGTAAAAACAATGTCAATATGTCATGATCTATGCATGCATAACAATGTCAAGATCAATTGAGGCAATATCAATGTACACCAGGACAACTGTACGCACAATACTGAGAATATCTGTAAAACTGATATTAATAACAGCCATGTTAATTAATACACATTTTAGTGAACTCATATCATTGTTGTCGGATACACCCACGGTGACCTCTCCATCAACCCAGAGTCAGGAACACATGGTTTGACAGGCCCTGGGACCCAAACCAGAGCCTACCAATTGAGAGGTCACAGGTGTGGTTATACTTATCCCAAAGACAAACAAGCACCAAGGGAAAACCCTGATCGATCCCACATATAGCCATTACACTACAAACAAGTCAGAGGAAATTGGCCCCAATAACACACATTTGGCCAAAGGTGCGCGTTCCCAAAATAACACAAATATAGATGCCACATACAGTTAGAAATACTCAATCAGGGCACAGCATACACACCACACATAATAATCATGTACTCTTAATGCCAGACATCTGGAAACATACACACTGCCTCACACTAGCTTTCCCCGAGTTCGAGAGCCACCTGTGTCCGCCTTATCTGATGGTTGTACTTGTTTTTTATGACTAAGCCAAGAATACCAGATTGGTTTATTGTACCTCACAAAGGGTATAAATGGTCAGCCAAAACATCTGCACAATGAGAGACTTTCTTCAGGCGTTACTGTGTCGATACTCTCCTGGCTGCTACATTTAATTAAACCAACTTGTTCCTGTTTTGCCAAATACCTCTTGTCTTTTCATTTTTTAAGATAAATTCATATCTGCGCAACACTGGATTTAATTTTGTTGTTGTTAAGATGTGTGATATTGATGAGCTGAAGGTACTTACCTTCGACAGTTGGCAATAGCAGGACGAAGGTGAGCTAGGCACCTTAGAAGGAGAGAAATTGTGGGTTGTGGCACTGTCATGTTGATTGTGTTGTCTGCATTGTGGTATTGGGCTGTGACTACCTATTTATAGCTTCCTTCTTCCGATCCATCCTTGGTGTGACACAATTACCACAAATGCCACACACTTGACAGAGTCTATTAACTGGGAGACTTTTGAATATGCATCCACTTTTTTGGAATCACATGTCCACCGAAGAAATATCCTTATTGAGTTTTGCAACATACACAACCTTAATACATGACGTCTTAAAGTATATTGTTTTAGTGCTGCGCAGTAAGATCAATGCGTTTAAACAGGAGTACATTAGACAAAGCATCTGTGTGGAGTGCTTGTGGGTATCAAAGTCCACCCTGTCTTTAGTACTTACTGCTTTTGGCCTGATGTAGCAAATGTCGCTATGATGTAACAGGGAATGGACAGAGGGGTCTGGGTGGGGGGCAGGAGGAGACGGTTTTAGTAATGAGGTGTACAAGGTGGTGTGGGTAACTTGGCAGGAGGGCATGCAGGTGGGCATCACCCCATGTCAGAGGTATGTAGGTTTGTGTAGAGTGGTACCACAGGCGAATGCTAACGTGGGCATTCCCGATCAAGGCAGTATTTATTATGTGTGCGGGAAGAATCTACCACTTTCATGGCGGTAGGTCATCATTACGACCTCCTGCAGGAAGTGTGTGAGGAGGTCGGCCCACTGAGAGGATATGCGTTGTCTGTGCGACTGGTGGATCTCCTTGTATTGGAGGGCCTCCACTTCCACTGCTCCCCATTTGATCATCGCTCCCCTCCATGCCTTCACCGGGGGGTCTCGAAGGAGCGCTAGTGAAGTGTGAGCATGAGCTTGGTTGGTAGTTTTGCCAAATCCACAAATGGGACTCGTATTTTCTGTTGCTTCTTGCACTTGAATATGCCCTGGGAGTATGCTTCCAATATGTGAATTTCTGGTAACTCTGTTACCTCGCGCAGGGTGGTGCACATTAAGTGCCAATAATTTTGGACAGTAGGACAGGACCATAGCATGTGCATGAAGTCTGCATCAGGAGCTTGGTAGAATGGGCATTGAAACTGCATCTAGGGTAAGTAGCCATGGAGTTAAGCCAGGATTAGGTAGGCCCGGTAAAGGATGAAAAATTGTATCTTTTTGAAGCGTGAGTTGTGGGAGACCTATTTGGGAAACTAGCACTCGTTCCTTATCATGCAGTTCCCTCCCGAATACATCCTTCCACTTTTGACACAGCGGTGTGAAGGGACTGGTTGTCAGACCGCATATGGCCTTATGTAGCCAGGTAATAAGATATTGGCCGATTCCCATAACCAAGATGGTCTGAAGCACCGGTTACGAAGCAGATTTGCCCCAGCAAGGTCCCAAAGCATGTAACATGTGTGACTGAGCTGTCTGTGTAAGAGGAACTGTCCAGATGGGAGGTCATTCTCCTCTGCCAATTAGTCAAAGGGGGGGAGGTGGCCCTAGGCAAAGAGGTCGCCCGCCGTGAGCAACAAGTAATCAATACAAACCCACAGTTTCCTAGCTGTGTAGAAACCTGACTTGAGGGGAAGGTCAATGAAGGTAAATTTGGGGCATATAGTGTGGTCTTCTGAGAGAGGCAGTGTATCCTGGCCATGCATGGCTTTCCAACCACCACTTGTAGGGGCCAGGGAGCCACAGGTCGGGCCTTTGAATTGTAGGTATTGGCAGAGGTCCGGATTCAGTACTGGCTTCTTCTAAGTAGCGCCCAGCTGTTCAGCAGGACAACCATTCGAGCTGTGCTGCCAGAATGTGTGCCTCGAAGCACAGGCCTCCCAAGCCTCCCTGGTCCACCAGAAGCTGCAACTTAGAAGAAGCAATCTGCTTAGCTTATGTCTGGGCCCCCATGTAAGTGTGCAGAGGAGAAACTCAAGTTCCCTGGATAAGAAGCGTGGTGGTATAACCGGGATGTTCGTGAAATAGTATAAAAAGGCAAGGTCGGAGGACCATCTTTGCCAAGGCATTTTTGCCTATGCAAGCTGGGGGAGGGACTGCCAGAAATATACCTGGGTTCAGATTCCCACCAGGGCTTTGGGGCGGTTCCCATCATATAAGTCCTGGGAACTATGATAGAGGGAGAGCCCTAAGTAGCAGGTTGTCTGCACATGCCTGTTGAACCAGGTGTCACAAAGATATAAATCTCATGGTTGTTGATTGGGGAAGAGCAGATATACAGCTAATTTTGCCCAGTTGACTTGGAGCCCAGCAGTAGTGGTATAGTCCACTAAAGTGTCTCGGATCTGTGTGAGGTCGGCTGCTCTGTCTCATATGTACAGGAGAAGGTCATTGGCGTTTATGGAAACTGTGTGTGTCCTGTCTGCGAGTGGGATACCCCACTAGTTGCCCTCCCCATGCAACCGCACAACGAGAGGCTCCATTGCGAGCGCAAATAGTAAAGAGTGGGTATAGCTGCCTCTTACCTATGCCAACTGGAAAGGGGGTCCAGACGAGGCGACTCAAGTGGATCCAGGATGTCGGCTTGGAGTATGGCAATCAAATGTAGGCTATGAGTCTGTGTCCGATCCCCAGGCAGGTGGGTACTGAAAAAAGGAAGTGCCATGTTAGGGTATTGAATACCTTCTCCAAATCGAGAATGAGGCAGGCTGCCTACAGGAACAGTCCCTTTGCCTGGTCCTGCACGTGGAAGAGGTGACGGATATTCTGCGAGGTGTTGCGTCTGGGGACCATGCTGTTTTGATGTGAATGTACCAGTTCTGGTAAGATCTGGGCGTACCTGTCAGCCAGGATTTTGCCCAAAATTTTGTAGGATGACTATAGGTCTGTAGGAAGCTAGCAGTGTGGGGTCTATGTCCGGAACAGAAGGGGAGACCAAGTGGGACTCTCAAAGGGAATGCAGGAGTTCAACAGTGCTTAATGGTGCTTCATAATTTTCTGCCAGACGTGGCGACAAAAGTCAAGAGAAACTTCTATAGTACTCCAAGGGCAGACAATCTAACCCTAGTGCTTTGTTTTGAGCAAGGTCGTAGATTGCCTGCTTCACATCTGCTAGCGAGATCTTCACATCTAAAGATAGTTTGGTGGGGGACAAAATGAATGGGAGGGCAATACACGTCAGGAATTTGTTGGCATGGCCTGCTGAAGCGTCTGGAGGTGCCCTGTAAATGGACAAGTAATACTCATTAAAGGCCTGCAGTATGTCAGCTTGTGTGAGGACAGTGACGCCCGATAGGTTGACCACTTCAGTGATGGGGCAGGTTAATGACTCCTGCCGAAAAAGCCATAGCCAGGAGTTTGCCAGACTTGTCTTCCTCTCTGTGAACTTTTGCTGCGTGGGCTGCAGGTTTTCTAGACGAGCAATGTAAGCAGATTTTGAATCCGCAAGTTGCAGGGCAAGTGCAGGGTTGGTATCAGCTGCCTTGCTCAGGTCAGCTAGGGTCTGCTCAGCTGAATTTATGCCCCTCTCTAAAGTCCAGCAGACCCCCACTATCTGTTGAATACAGGCTCCTCTTTTTACCACCTAGTGGAGGATGTGTTGTGGTTCTTTGAGAAATACTGTAGAATGTGGTCTCCCTGCTCCTCCCAGAAGACAGGGTCCTCTAAATAGTCCTGTGGTAACTTCAATGCAGAAGTGGGGGGGTGGGGGGCTGGGACGGGAATGGCAATTTGAGATCCATGATGTGTGCATCGTGTTCAGAGACTACTTGTCCCAGAAAATCTGTGTGTTGAACTAGGGGTATCAGTGAGGCAGAGCAGAGGAAGTGGTTGAGCCGTACGTGTAGATTGTGCAGGATGGAATGGAAGGAGTAGAGCCAGAATTCAGGGTGCTGACACCACCACGCATCTGCCAGCGACCAGTGACAAGCCCAGCTGCAGAAGCAGTCTACCTGTGCATGTAGAGGAGAGTGGGGCACAGGGAGGGGGGATCTGTTTAGCACTGAGTCGAGCACACAGTTGTAATCTCTGCCCAGCACCCAAGGTAACGTGGTCTTAGGGGTGAGTGCAGCAGAGAGGGTATCCCAAAAGGTACGTTGCTTGGTGTTGTATGCGTATATACTACTGAGGAGCAGCACCCGGCTAGTCAAGTGGCCTTTGAAGAGTGCATAGCGCCTTCCCTATTGATGGTCATGTTTGCTTCTTGAAACCGGACACAAGGATGCACCCATAACAGGGCGCCTTGTGCATACGCTGAGTATGTGGTGCGCAATGAAGACGTCTCCAAAGCCTGCGCAGGCGGTCAATTTCTCCCATCACAACATAGGTCTTTTGCAAAAAGACGATTTGCGTATGTTGGCACTTGATATAGAAATATACAGCTTAGCACTTTCTGGAGGTGTGCATGCCTCGTATGTTCAAGGTGAGGAATCGAATGTCAGTGGTGGGGGCCATGGTGATGTGTATGTGACATGAGTGCCAGATAAGGGGGAGCAGCCCCGTGACCATAGCGCCTCGCCACCCCACCCGTGTTCAAGGAACCACAAAAGGCCCAGCCGCCAGGGTGATGCAAGAGTAGGGAGGGAAGTGTTCATTGGTAACTACGCCAACTAGGGGAATTAGGTATCCCAAAACTGGGGGCCTACCAAAACTGGTGGTACACCCAAACAAGGCATGTTTGTTGTGCCTTAGTGTATCGTGGGGGTAAGGCTAGTCTTTGGTGTGTAGCTGTGTAGCCATATTACCCTTCTAAGGTTAGGAATCATAGTATGCCAGTGTTGGCTGGAGCCATGATAATGCCCCTGGGGGAGATTGGGGAGAATGTACAGCATGGGGTGTTCAAGTGTGGTGAGCAGGTGAATGGGACCTATGAGGTGGCAGTGGCCTGCTTGTTGCAGAATATACGTTGAAAACACCTCTAGGACATTATACAATCTACCTGTGGTGTCACCAACGGGGGGGGTCTGCAAGCCATTGCAGTAGTCTTCAGATTGGGGAGTGTTTTCTTTGGAGGAGAAGATGTGTAGGTCCCTCTGTTCATTGTAGCCATGGAGTTAGGCCCCAAATTTTTAGCAGCCTGTACGTCCTGCCTACAGTCTGCAACAATTTGCTCAAAGTTAGGGGAACTGGCTGAGGATACCTAGGACAGAGGTCCTGCACATGGCTTACCTTGGTGTCGGCTTCACAGCCAGTAGGGCCCGATGTAGGCTTTACGCATTGCGCTGTTGATTCTCCCTGGTGTTGATCAGTACAATCCCAGGCCTTCCTGGGGTCATTGAAGAAGACAGTGGTGCTGTCGGATATTATCTTGAGGTGGGTGGGGAACAGCAGTGAGTACTGTATGTCCTGCTGGAGGAGATGCCGTTCAATATCCAGGAAGGAGGATCGCTGATGCCGAACAGCCCGGGTGTGGTCAGAAAATAGCATAGAGTTTTCGTCTTTCACCCGAATGGGCCTGCAGGCCTGGTCGCAAGGAGTATGGCATCACGGTCCTTCAAGTGCAAGAGATTCGGCAGCATAGGATGGGGAAAACTCTGGCTGTGGGTGCCTTTCCAGAACGCAATGCGCCCTTCTCCAGGGAGTAGTAGGGGGTGAGGTCTGATGCTGGGGTGAAAGTTTTGAACCAAGACTCCAGGTAGGCGAGTGGGTCCATTACCTCAATCCCCTCTGGAAGCCCCAGGATGTGGATATTGCTCTTGCTTGAGCGCCCCTCCAAATCCTCTGCTCTGTTCTCAAAATGTAAGACCTTGCAGGTCCTGGATCGCTGAATGACTGACGTTGTGAGTGACTGTAAGGTGGCCAGGGTCTTCTCGCCATCTGAGATTTTATTTGCAAGCTTGCAATGATCATTGTGTAGAAAGTTAATGTCTGTAGTCAGGGAGCCAAATCGGGCCGCCATGGAGACTCAGGCATTCTCTATAGCTGCCAGTACCATTGGCCAGGTTGTCAGATGCAGAGAGTTGCAGTGTGTCTCCCAGCAACAGGGTGTCTGGAAATGTAGAAGAGGAATTGCGGAGGCCGATGGCTGAGCCGTGATGGTGGATTGTAGGCTGCTCATGATTGGCATTTCTCCCCAATGTATGACAATGCTGTACGAAGGATTCGCAAGTTGGATCTCAGTGGCCAGTCAGAGAACCCCCCTTGTACTGAAGCATGAGCCGTAAGGCGAGGGCGCTGTCGCCAATGCTATTATATGCATGCAAGGCTGCATCCTGCTGAGTCGGGGGGTGGCCCTGGCATGGGCGAGAGTAGTGTACAGAGGCTGTCTTGGCTCTTTGCACATGGCAGGTAGCTGTTGGATGTCTTGGTTATGGCGCTGCTGTGAAATGTAAAGAAGCGGGGGGAGATGGAGGTCCTCGGAGGAGCCTTGTGGGGACCCGTGAGGATGCAAAAGTGCAAATGATGCCCAGGCCCTCTGTGTCAATGCAGCCAGTAATTCCCAGTGCGCGCCTCAATTGTGAGGTCGGTGGGTGGCGGATGGTGGGCAAGGTAGCACGAAAGAGGTCCTTCATACACTAATGCAGTCTCCTGCGCACCTCAATCATGATGCAGATATTGGGGTCAGAACAGCTGGGGGGAGGAAGGCCAGCTGGGGTGCCCACCTCACTGGGGCGGACACCCAGTTATGCACTACGTGCTGTCCTCAGCCCCAGCAGCCGCACCGGTGAGCCAGCACCGGCTGGTTCACCTTCTATCGTTGCCACCCATGCACCCAGACTGCGGTGCCAGGACTGGAGCCCAGAGGGCAGGAGAGGCGGGATCCCTCAGCTGCCAGCGGTCCCTGCAGGAGGACAGCCCCCAGGCCGAGGTTGCGCTTACAGGAGGGAGGATCCCCACAGATGCGTCCACCCTGGAAAAGGTTCCACCAGGGCACGGATAGTAGAGCCAGGCTGCGGCAGTCGCCGGGCTCCAAGTGGCGCGCTGTATTCCACATTATGGTTTGCCAGGCATGTCTTGATTATGGCACCCATGCACCACCGGCGCTGGGCAAGGTATCAGGCAAGGGCGCCATTGAGCTGTTGTGTTTCTGCACTGAGGATCTAGCCCCAGCAGCAGACTCAGGGTCACCTCCCCAGCAGCACAGAACCAGGCATTGTCTGGGTTCGCCTGGCCTGGGGAGTCACTGTTTGGGGCGGCCAAGCTTAGCAATTGACTACCGCCAGCCAGCCCAGTTGACGAACATCTTGGGGAGGGTATGACCCCAATATGTGTGGTTATGTCTGGCCTGGTTCTCTGCCAGTACGGTACATTGCAGGCCTTGTCTATTACCCCTGCTGAGGCTGTGGTCCCCTATGTGCCTAAATTATGGCACCCATGTGAGGGGGTGTGAGGAGACAGAGGACACCAGATCTGCATGACATGCGCCCCACCTGCAAAGACACTGGTCCCCATCTGTCCCAAATGTGATGCCAAACCAGGGGGACTGAGGGGTGGGAGATAGACCAACTCTGGTAGTCACCACTGAGCCACACCATGGCAGGTAGGAAGAGGCATGAGGCCCCTCTCCCAGATGTGCCTCACCTGCTGTCTCGATGAAGGTCTGGGGAGCCTCTTGTGCAACATGGCCATCCCAGGGGCTCAAGAGGCAGATCTAGGGCCCCCCATCGTAAGGCCCGATGCCGGTACTCCAGCAGTAGGAGTTCAGGCAGACAATGCCTCTTCACGCACTCCGGTTGTGGCGAGGATGTCCGGTATGATAAGGCCTGTGGTGTAGGGGAGAGACGCACCCGCCCTCCAAGGCAGGACCCAGCTTAGATCTTGTTGGCATGGCAATTAAGGCCCCCATCTTCGAACACAGCTCCAATGCAGTAGAAAGCACACCCGGTGGTGGTACGTTGCAGGCCTTGTCTAGTACCACATCTGAGGCCAACGTCCTCTATGCGCCTCGATTACTGCACCAATGCGAGTGGGTGTGAGGACATATAGGAGACCAGATCAGTATGGTGTGTGCCCAACCTGCAGTGTCGGCGGCCCCCATGCATCCCGACTGGACGCTGAACCAAGGGGTCCAAGAGGAAGGAGAAAGACCAAGTCTGGCATTCCACGCTCTGAAGAGGAGTCAAAGGGGGCGAGGTGCCCCCTGCCACCGATGCACCTCACCTGTTGTCTCAATAAAAAGCCTGGGGGCCTTCACAGCATCGAGGCCATCCAAGGGATGCACGCCGCAGTACTAGAGGTCTAGGGCCCTGCCTCCACAGGCTCCAGCGTCGGGCGCTGAAGGGGTAGGAATCCAGGTAGTCAATGCCTCCTTGTGCGCTTGAATGTGACTCCAAGGGAAGGAGGTTAGGTATAATAGGATCTTTGGTATGAGGGAACGCCGCATCAGCCCCTAGAGGCAGGCTCCAGCTTAAATCCTGTTGGCAGGGCAGATTAGGCCCCCTTCATCGAACACAGCTCTGGCGCAGGAGAGGGCACACCCAGTGCCCCCCCCAGCCCTCACCTGGAGGTAGCATTGCTGTGGCCCTCTGCTAAAAGGCCCACTGCTGTATTAAATACTGGAACAGGAACACTGTTGGCAGGGAGACTGCAGTGTTCTGTGGCGTAATTAGATCCTTTAGTGACCCCCCGGGAACTCCTGGCCAAGATTATAGGCGATTATCGGGCAAATCTGCGGAGCCCGGAGGAGATGCGTTGCCATCTTTGCAGCTCGTTACCAACAACAGAGGCAGCCCAACGCACCTGAACCAGGGGCAATAATATGTATTCCTAACAGAGGCTCAAGAAGCAATTTGCTTAAAAATACAAAGTTAACACACAAATATCTATATCATAAACAAAACAAATAATCAACCCTTAGGTGAAAGAAAGAGAGAGAAATAAGAATAAGGATACCCATATGTAAAAAGAACAATCACTATAAAGATATTAATTTATTACAAAATGTAAAACAATTAAGACAATAACGCTCAAAACAATATGCTGGTAAACAAACAATACAAATCACAAACCAGACAGGTGGCAAACGAAAAATTACACGTTACAATGAGGGTACAACATATACAAAATAAATGTGTCCTTCATAAATTTTGGCCACATAGGCGTCGACGGCGTTTCGACCACTGTAGAATTACACGGTCATCCTCAGGACTAAAATTTCCATTGAGCGTCACAAATAATTCAGTATCTATTACAAAAAAGGGGGACTGCAACCATAATTACTTCAGTTGGTCCAGGAAAAAACTTTTTCACAGTATCAATAAAATGGGCGAGTGTAACTTCAGCCCGTCTCAAAGAGTTGAAAATTCGGCCCGTCTCAGAAAGTCGAGAGTATATTCAAGTTAATGGCATCACTTCTTCTAATTAGGAAGATGGTGTAAAAAAATCGGTGAACAAAACACAGGTGTGCTTCCGCACATCAATAGGCCGGCCGGTCCTTGAGGTAGCAATAGGTTAAGGGAACCACGTCCTAAAGATGATGCACTTTCATGACAGAAAAGCAGGACTGTACATGACATCTGGAAACTGACAATACTTCTGATTAACGTACACTTAATACCGAAGCTTCTTGTCTGACACAAGTGGATCAGTTCCTTATCAACCACTAACATACAGTTGCAGGGTCTTGTTATACTGACAGGAACATCCAACAAAGCACCACTGTTTCAGCCACAACACATCAGCGGACTGAGGGCTGGCTTTGTAGAACTTTGTGAACCCTACAGATCAAAAGATTGCTTTAATGCAAAATTTGTCTCAGCCCTTTATTCTCCACATCCAATGCCTTACATATGGTGTGCTTATCTCCCCACATGTATGTTGTATGTCTGTTGTGTTTACATACTTACGAGGAAAGGTTTACAGGCTATGTCATTGCTTGTTTTGTTGTGTCTTTGACAATGTTATTTATATTTGAAAATTGTTTTTGATTAACTGTCTGTATGTGGAATTGCCAGGAGGCCTATTATTCCACATACAGACGATTAATCAAAAACAATTCTTAAGAATGGTAGTGATATTTGATTGTAGGTGAACAATAACTCATAAAGAACAAGTTACTTACCTTCGGTAACGCTTTTTCTGGTGGATACAGTATCTGCCAGTGGATTCCTCACCTTGTGAATATCCCCTGCGCCAGCAACATTCGGAAACTCATGTAGCAGTCCACACCGATGAGGTCGAAAACGACGTCACAGAGACACGGCTCCGCTCGCGACTCCGCTGATGTCACCGTGTTGGAAATTCACACTCCCACACTGGAAGGGTGGTGGTGTTCTCCCAGACATACACTGTGGTAGCTTGGCTCGAGTGGTCAGGAATCAGGCACCGTGCTAAGCATACGTCATACCCATACAATAACCATGCGTGCATCCGTTCCAAAAACGACTCTACACCGTAAAAATTATGAAAATATCTTTCTTTATCTTCTTTTTCTCTTAGTTGCTGATTAGGTAAATAAATAACAATCACAATATACAAACTTTTTAAATAGTGCAGGTCAAATAAATACTGGCTTAATGATTCAATAAATAGGGGTGATCATAAATAATGAAGGCATAAATATAAGTGCAATACATACAGGCAATTAAATATTCTGAGGCAATAAATACTGTAAACCAATGAATATTGTGCATCAATAAATACTGTGGACCAATAAATACAGTGAAACAATAAATAGGTTAACTACAATAAATACAGTGCCCCTAATAAATAATTAAAAGCTGACAGTGACACTCATAGAATCAGATCACATTTGAATTCCTAAGGGCTGATTTGGCCCAGGTACAGCTTGTGGGGATGTGGAAGGCTGGAGGGTGTCTACTCCCTGGCTTGGACAAGGCTGAGGCCTAAACTGAGGTAGATCAAGGGGGAAATACCAGAGACCTGGCTCTCTCACTCCACACAACCCCTCTAAATTAGTCTCAGCTCACCCCTGGCACAGTCAGGCTGGTTCCAGCACCTCCCTAGCCCCTTAGAGCAGTCTCTCAGGTCTCCACAGGGCCTTAGGCGCCCTCTACTCCACTTACTGCCCTTTTTCTGATGCTCCGACGCCGCTGGAGTCGTGTCGACGCCGTGAGGCGGTTCCGATTCGATGTCGGCGGCCTCGGCACAATGTCAGTTCTTGACGACGCCGGTAGGCGGTTCCGGTTTCGATGTCGGCGGCCTCGGTTCGATCTCGACCTCCGATTCGATGACGTCGGGCAGTCTTGGCTCGGTGTCGACGTCGGGCGGCTCCGGTCCGATGGCGACCTCGGATTCGATGACGTCGGCCGGCCTTGGCTCGATGTCGACTTCCGGCGGCTCCGGAGTGTGATCTCCACTCCCGACCTCCGGTGCTCCTCTCCTCAGGTTTCCGGCGACTCCGGAGTGCGACCTCCACTCCCGACCTCCGGCACGGTTCTCTCAGGTTCCGGCGACTCCGGAGTGCGATCTCCACTCCCGACCTCCGGCACGCTTCACCTCGGTCTCCGGCGACTCCGGAGGGCGGACTTCACTCCCCCGTCGATGTCACTCACTCGACCTCGGGTGACTTCCTCCTCGACCTCTGGTACTCCTCACGACCTCTGACGGCGCCCTCTCTCGACCTCTGGCGGCTCCGGGTATGACGTCCACTTTCCAGTCGGCGCCGCTTCTCCACCTCGGGCTCCAGGTCTCAGGCTACTCGACGTCGGACTCCAGGGAAACCAGTTTCCAGGTCAGGATCTTGCTGTTCTCTGTTTCTAAGGCCTGTTCCTGCTGTCCAGGTCCTTAGGATGGTTTTTCTTGCTTCTTCCCACACAGGGCTCCAGGCTGGGCTCAGTCAGTAGGGACTAGTATCAAGGGTGGGTTTATGGACCCCACTCCAGGCACAAGTTTCCACCCCTGCTGCTTCACTCCTTCCTCCTTCAAGTTTCTGCTGCTCACTCTTCACCAGTCAGGTGCCAACTGCCAGCTCCAACTGCCAACTCTCTGTCTTAGCTTCCCAACATTCTAAACCGCCTCCAACTGTCACAGGGTTCTGGAATGTTCTGGAAGGTGCTGGTAGGTTCCAGTGGATGCTGGTGATGTCACAGGTGGCCACCATTTTGTGCTCCAGGCCCTCAGACAGAAGTTTCAGGGGTAGCTAAAATGGCTCCCTGAATCTGCAGCAACACGAAAAAAATCTGGTGGTTCCCAAAAAGGAAAAATTCAAACAGGGTTTGAGGCAAAAGTGGGACAAAATAAATAATGATGAGGAGGGACCACCCAAAGGGCTGACAGGTCTAACACGCGTCCCCCCCAGCTGAAAGTGGGGAGAGCTACCCAACCCCTTGGGAGTTCTCATCACTAAGGCGGAAATACCTTGAGAGACCGTCTGCATTGGCGTGGTCCACTCCAGGCCGATGTTCCACCTGAAAGTCCATTCCCTGTAGGGAAATAGACCACCTCAACAACTTGGGATTCTCCCCCTTCATCTGCATCAGCCAACGAAGGGGTCTGTGGTCGGTCTGAACCAGGAAGTGCGAGACAAACAGGTATGGCCGCAACTTCTTCAGAGCCCATACCACTGCAAAGGCTTCACGCTCTATTGCACTCCACTTCTGTTCCCTGGGAAGTAGTCTCCGGGATAGGAAGACCACGGGTTGATCCAGACCCTCTTCGTTGAGTTGCGATAACACTGCCCCAATGCCATGTTCTGATGCATCTGTCTGGACAATGAACTCCTTGGAAAAGTCTGGGGCCCTTAAGACCGGGGCCTCGCACATGGCTTTCTTCAATCTCACAAAGGCCTGCTGACAAGCCTCCGTCCAGACTACCCGTCGAGGTTGTTTCTTGGACGTGAGCTCCGTGAGGGGGGCTACGATGGTACCGTACCCCTTCACGAAGCGGCGGTAGTATCCCGTGAGGCCCAAAAATGCTCGGACCTCAGTCTGTGTCTTGGGGGGTTCCCAGGCCATGATGGCCTCGATCTTCGCCTGGAGGGGTTGCACCGCTCCCCTACCCACCAAGTGTCCAAGGTACACTACCGACCCCTGCCCGATCTGGCACTTGCTGGCCTTGATCGTCAATCCAGCTTGTCTCAGGGCCTGGAGAACAGCTTGCAGGTGACGCAAGTGATCCTCCCAGCTGTTACTGAAGACGGCTATGTCATCCAGATAAGCAGCAGAGAAACTCTCCATTCCGGTGAGGATCTGGTTTACCAGGCGCTGAAACGTGGCAGGTGCGTTCTTGAGCCCAAAGGGCATCACACAGAACTGGTAGTGGCCATTGGGCGTGGAGAAGGCTGACCTTTCCCTTGCTCCATCAGTCAAAGAGATCTGCCAGTACCCTGAAGTAAGGTCAAAGGTACTTAGATATTGGGCAGCTCCCAGCCGGTCAATCAATTCATCCGCCCTAGGGATCGGATGAGCATCAGTTTTGGTCACTGATTCAGTCCCCGATAGTCCACACAGAACCTCAGTTCTGGTTGGGCACCCGGTGGTGCAGCTTTTGGTACTAGTACCACCGGACTGGACCAGGGGCTGCTAGAAGGTTCGATCACTCCTAGCTCCAGCATCTTAGTGACTTCACTATGAATGCTGGCCTTCACCTTGTCTGACATCCGGTAGATCTTGGACTTCACAGGTGGGCTGTCTCCTGTGTCCACGTCATGGACGCACAGGTGAGTCCTACCCGGGACAAGGGAGAACAACGAAGAGTACTGCCCCAGGACCTGGCGACAGTCCTCCTGCTGTTCAGGAGTTAGAGATTGGGAGAGATTCACTCCCTCCACTGACCCATCCTTCTCTTGAGACGCAAACAAATCAGGGAGAGGCTCGCTTTCCACGTCCTCTCCTCCGTCAGTCACCATCATCAAGATGACTTCGGGCCTCTCGTGGTGGGGTTTGAGGCGGTTGGCATGCAGCACCCGCAGGGGCTGACGAGGGGTCTTCAGGTCCACCAAGTAGGTAGCCTTACCCTTCTTCTCCAACACCTCAAAGGGTCCTGACCAGCGATCCTGGAGGGCACTAAGCTCTCCTGGTTCGATCACCCACACCTTCTGGCCAGGCTCCAACTCCACCGGGTGAGCGTTGTGGTCATACCACGCCTTCATCACTGCTTGGCTGGCTTCCAAGTTGTCAGAAGCTTGCTTCCACAACTTAGCCATTTGGCTCCGGAAGGCCAGCATGTAGCTCACCACATCCTGGGGAAGCTTTCTGGGAGTTCTTTCCCATCCGTCTCTCACCAGGTTGAGAGGTCCACGTACAGGGTGCCCATACAGAAGCTCGAAGGGGCTGAAGCCCACTCCCTTCTGTGGCACTTCCCTGTAAGAAAAGAGTAAACAGGGTAGGAGGACGTCCCATTTCCTCCGCAGGCTTTCAGGCAGACTTCTGATCATGCCTTTCAAGGTTTTGTTAAACCTCTCCACCAGACCATTGGTCTGGGGGTGGTAAGGAGTTGTGAACCGGTAGGTCACTCCACACTCCTTCCACATCGCCCGCAAGTACGCTGACATGAAGTTGGTCCCCCTGTCGGACACAACTTCCTTGGGAAAACCTACTCGGGTAAAGATTCCCATCAGGGCCCTAGCCACAACAGGTGCTGTTATGGTCCTCAGAGGTATTGCCTCTGGGTACCGTGTGGCATGATCCACCAGAACCAGGATAAACCTGTGACCAGCTGATGTTGGCGGATCTAACGGACCCACAATGTCGATGCCCACCCTTACAAAGGGGGTACTAACGACAGGAAGTGGTTCCAGGGGAGCTTTCAGCTTCACCCCTGTTTTCCCACTGGCTTGGCAAGACACACATGTCCGGCAGTAGGTATCGGACGACACTTTCATCTGAGGCCAATAAAAGTGTGGGACAAGACGGGCGAAGGTCTTGTCTTGCCCCAGGTGTCCTGCCAATGGTATCTCGTGAGCCAACTCCAAAAGGAAGGCTCGATAACGTTGAGGGACTACCAAGGCTCGTGACGATCCGTGTAGGGGTGCCTTGGGTTCACTGTAGAGGAGGCCATCCTCCCAGTAAACACTGTAGTTCCCTTCAACGTTCCCTGCTGCCTGGGCTTCGGCAGTCGCCTCAGCCCCTCAAGGGTAGGGCACTCCCTCTGGCCCTGGCAGAATTCCTCCCTGGACGGGCCTCCCTCCACGTGCCACTCGGCCGGGATGGGTAGGTCCTCTAGTTTGGTAACGTCCCCCACCGCAGACTCCTGGTCCACCACCTCCGGTGGCCTATCCGTCCTACGGGGTGGGGACGCCGAGGCAGGCTCCTCCTGTCCTCGGTTCTTCCCTTGACTGGCAGCTGGCTGGGCCTTTGTTCCAGGCTCCAGCCGAAATGAACTCCCTCTTCGGGTAGTCGCGGACCTTGTGCTAACACAGGCCCAGTCAGGTGTACCCAGCATCTCAGTGTGAGTCCGGTATTCCACCTCCTTCCAAGCGTTGTGCTCCATGTCATTCCCCAGCAGACAATCGACTGGCACGGCAGGGCTTACGGCAACTCGAAGTGAACCTGCAACCCCCCCCCATTCAAAGGGAACCTCGGCCACGGGATAGTGGCCTGTTCTGCCGTCAGCCATCGCGGCTGGGTGGAGTACATCGGAAATTACCTGCTCTGGAGACACCAGTTGGCTACGCACCATAGTCATACTGGCTCCTGTGTCTCTCAGAGCCTCCCCTCTTTGGCCGTTGATGGTGACCCACTGCCCATACTTTGCGGTATTTGCGGGCACCTGGATCTTAGGAACCATCTCCCATTCTCCCAGGGACACTAAAGTGACACCCGCCCACTCCCTTCCCTTAGTTAAGGGCATCTCCTCCCCGAGCACTACACTAGCTACTCCGGGGGTCTTTCCTCCAATGGGAGGGGGTGGTCGTTTCAGGCACTTCGGATCGCCTTTATAGTGTCCAACGCCACCGCACTCGTAGCAATGGACAACCCTTGGCTGCTGACTCTGGCCAGGATTAGGGTTTCTGGGTGGGTTAGCCCTAGGGGTGAATCCTGTTCCCTTTCCTTGGAAGTTATTTTGGGGGCCTTTGGAGAACTCCTTTTTCTTTTCCCCTCCCTCTTTCTTCTGGGGGGCGCCTTGTCCGGCCTTTTGAGTATCCCCTCCAGTCCCCCTTGTGGACACCCGGGTACTAGCCCAAATGTCCGCCTCCTCAGCAAGCTTCCGGGGACTGGTCAGCTTGCTATCCACCAGGTGTTGCCGCAGTTCAGGGAAACATTTCTCAAGCAGGTGTTCCTTCAGTACTAGGTCAAACAACCCCTCGTAGTTCCTCACTTCACTGCCCTGAATCCAACCCTCTAGTGCCTTCTTTGCATAGTCCAGGAAGTCCACCCAATTCTGTGTGCCCAGTTTGTGACTACCCCTGAACTTCTGTCTGTACTTTTCGGGTGTTAGTCCAAACTTTCTTATGAGCGCCAGTTTCATGGTGGGGTAGTGGGTCTGCTCATCCTCTTCGAGGGCCAATAAAGCATCCCTACCAGCTGGAGGCATGTACTTGTACAATCCCCCTCCCAGTACTTCTCTGGAACCCCATGGGCCCTTAACGAGACCTCATAGGCCGCTAGCCACTTGGCGATCTCATCACCCACCCCATAGCTAGCTACTATGTCCTTTGGCAGGTAGGGTTTGGGTTCCCTGGTGTACTCTCTTTCTTCGCTGCGACCGTTAGGTACAGGGTGTGCCCCGATTCTCAGGATCTGAAGATCTATTTCTTTCAGCCTTATCTCATGAGCCATCCTCTGTTCCTCCTTCTCCTTCTCCAGCCTTGCTAAGTCCCATGTGAGCTGTCTTTTCTCCCTCCGGTCTGTTAACTCCACTTCAGACAAGCCACCGCTAGAGGCACTGCTGCCCTTCCTGGAAAGTGTCCTGGGCCCCGCTGACAGGTTCCCCACCTCAGGTTGGTACAAACCAGCTCCCTCACTGTCGGGCTCTCTATCCCTGTCCTCCTCCTCAGCCTTGCTTTCTCGTCGTGCCTCCCCCCAAGCCCTTAAGCTGGTTTGGAGTGCACCCTTCTTTGCTCCTGGGGGACAATACACCCCCTCCCGCTGACAGAACTCCCTGAGTTGGGCCACAGTGTACGTTTCCAAATTTTCTAGTACAAACTCCATCCTGCCCACTCAGGTCAGAGGACAGTTATTTGCAGTAACAATGCAGGGGGGTACCTTTAATAATACCTCCTCCCACCACCAGAGTCAATTTGGAAAAAACAAAAACCCACAATTAGGAAGGCCGCTTTGAGAAAACTCCCGGTGTAGGCCTATGGACTACCCACAGTTATTGTTGAGTATACGTAGGCACAGCTCTATCCCACCGCTGAACACCAATTATGTTGGAAATTCACACTCCCACACTGGAAGGGTGGTGGTGTTCTCCCAGACATACACTGTGGTAGCTTGGCTCGAGTGGTCAGGAATCAGGCACCGTGCTAAGCATACGTCATACCCATACAATAACCATGCGTGCATCCGTTCCAAAAACGACTCTACACCGTAAAAATTATGAAAATATCTTTCTTTATCTTCTTTTTCTCTTAGTTGCTGATTAGGTAAATAAATAACAATCACAATATACAAACTTTTTAAATAGTGCAGGTCAAATAAATACTGGCTTAATGATTCAATAAATAGGGGTGATCATAAATAATGAAGGCATAAATATAAGTGCAATACATACAGGCAATTAAATATTCTGAGGCAATAAATACTGTAAACCAATGAATATTGTGCATCAATAAATACTGTGGACCAATAAATACAGTGAAACAATAAATAGGTTAACTACAATAAATACAGTGCCCCTAATAAATAATTAAAAGCTGACAGTGACACTCATAGAATCAGATCACATTTGAATTCCTAAGGGCTGATTTGGCCCAGGTACAGCTTGTGGGGATGTGGAAGGCTGGAGGGTGTCTACTCCCTGGCTTGGACAAGGCTGAGGCCTAAATTGAGGTAGATCAAGGGGGAAATACCAGAGACCTGGCTCTCTCACTCCACACAACCCCTCTAAATTAGTCTCAGCTCACCCCTGGCACAGTCAGGCTGGTTCCAGCACCTCCCTAGCCCCTTAGAGCAGTCTCTCAGGTCTCCACAGGGCCTTAGGCGCCCTCTACTCCACTTACTGCCCTTTTTCTGATGCTCCGACGCCGCTGGAGTCGTGTCGACGCCGTGAGGCGGTTCCGATTCGATATCGGCGGCCTCGGCACAATGTCAGTTCTTGACGACGCCGGTAGGCGGTTCCGGTTTCGATGTCGGCGGCCTCGGTTCGATCTCGACCTCCGATTCGATGACGTCGGGCAGTCTTGGCTCGGTGTCGACGTCGGGCGGCTCCGGTCCGATGGCGACCTCGGATTCGATGACGTCGGCCGGCCTTGGCTCGATGTCGACTTCCGGCGGCTCCGGAGTGCGATCTCCACTCCCGACCTCCGGTGCTCCTCTCCTCAGGTTTCCGGCGACTCCGGAGTGCGACCTCCACTCCCGACCTCCGGCACGGTTCTCTCAGGTTCCGGCGACTCCGGAGTGCGATCTCCACTCCCGACCTCCGGCACGCTTCACCTCGGTCTCCGGCGACTCCGGAGGGCGGACTTCACTCCCCCGTCGATGTCGCTCACTCGACCTCGGGTGACTTCCTCCTCGACCTCTGGTACTCCTCACGACCTCTGACGGCGCCCTCTCTCGACCTCTGGCGGCTTCGGGTATGACGTCCGCTTTCCAGTCGGCGCCGCTTCTCCACCTCGGGCTCCAGGTCTCAGGCTACTCGACGTCGGACTCCAGGGAAACCAGTTTCCAGGTCAGGATCTTGCTGTTCTCTGTTTCTAAGGCCTGTTCCTGCTGTCCAGGTCCTTAGGATGGTTTTTCTTGCTTCTTCCCACACAGGGCTCCAGGCTTGGCTCAGTCAGTAGGGACTAGTATCAAGGGTGGGTTTATGGACCCCACTCCAGGCACAAGTTTCCACCCCTGCTGCTTCACTCCTTCCTCCTTCAAGTTTCTGCTGCTCACTCTTCACCAGTCAGGTGCCAACTGCCAGCTCCAACTGCCAACTCTCTGTCTTAGCTTCCCAACATTCTAAACCGCCTCCAACTGTCACAGGGTTCTGGAATGTTCTGGAAGGTGCTGGTAGGTTCAAGTGGATGCTGGTGATGTCACAGGTGGCCACCATTTTGTGCTCCAGGCCCTCAGACAGAAGTTTCAGGGGTAGCTAAAATGGCTCCCTGAATCTGCAGCAACACGAAAAAAATCTGGTGGTTCCCAAAAAGGAAAAATTCAAACAGGGTTTGAGGCAAAAGTGGGACAAAATAAATAATGATGAGGAGGGACCACCCAAAGGGCTGACAGGTCTAACACACCGGCTCCATAAGAAGACCTCGTCGGCGTGATGACGTCAGTTCCGCCCTTTTTTCCGTGCCTTCGAGGCACACGGACGGACTGACAGCAATATATACACAGTATACACAGTACATAATATACAATGCAACGCACACAGTGTGAAGAGTAAATAGGAAGGCAGAAGAAATAACAAAATGCCTTAAACAGTACCAAATACATTTTGAAACATCATCACAGAATTGTAAGTATACAAGGGTAGACAATGGGGAGCCGGGTGGGTCAGTGAGGAATCCACAGGCAGATACTGTATCTACCAGAAAAAGCGTTACCGAAAGTAAGTAACTTGTTCTTCTGATGGATACATCTGCCAGTGGATTCCTCACCTTGTGAAAAGATTCCCACAGCAGTCCCACTCCCGGAGGAGGTTGTCCACCCTTCTATACCAAAAAGTCCTGAAGGACGGAACGAGCAAAATGTCCGTCCCTCCTCACCTTGGAATCCAAGCAATAATGCTTTGCGAAAGTGTGAAGGGAGGCCCAAGTTGCCGCCCTACAAATGTCCTCCACAGGAACACCTCTAGACAAAGCAGAAGTGGAAGACTTAACTCTAGTAGAATGAGCCCTTAAACCCTCTGGAGGTTCCTTACCAGCCAAAGAGTAGCATATCTTGATGCACAAGACAATCCATCTGGAAAGGGTGCGCTTGTGCACCGCTCTGCCTTTCCTGCAGCAAACAAAGCCCACGAAGAGCTGGTCGTCAACTCGAAAGTCCTTTGTCCTGTCAAGGTAGAAGCTCACCGCCCTCTTAGGATCCAAGCGGTGAAGCCGCTCCTCCTGCTTGGAAGGGTGAGGGGGAGGATAGAAGGTAGGGAAGGTAATGGACTGCCCCAGATGGAAGGGAGTTGCCGCCTTAGGCAGAAAAGCAGCCCTGGTCCTGAGTACCATTCTTTCAGCATGAATGGTCAAGATCGGGGGGTTTGAACTTAGAGCTTGAAGCTCACTTACCCTCCTTGCCGAGGTGATCGCAATGAGAAAAAACGTTTTAAAGGGCAACAATCTCAAGGGACACTAGTGAAAGGGCTCAAAGGGAGAACCCATCAGATAAGTTAAGACAAGATTTAAGTCCCATTGAGGCACAATAAAAGGAGTAGGAGGAAACTTGTTTGTAAGGCCTTTCAGAAATCGTAAAACAATAGGAGATTTAAACAATGACGGCTGATCCGGCAAGAAAAGGAATGCCGACAAGGCTGAAGGATATCCCTTTACAGTGGCTACAGCAAAACCTTGCTGAGCAAGAAAAAGGGCAAAGGGAAGAATGTCAGGCAAACAAGCCCTCAAAGGATCAATTGACTTCTCCCCGCACCAGAGCACAAATTTAGACCACCTATAGGAATAGATAGATTTGGTGGAATGACGTCTGGCAGACAAAATTACATCTACTACATCTGGCGGGAGAGAAAAATAATTCAGGTTGCACCATTCAATCTCCAGGCATAAAGGTGTAAGCTCTGGAGGTGGGGGTATAGAACCTGCCCCTCCGACTGCGAGAGGAGGTCTGCCCACAGAGGGAGATGGAGCGGAGGGCACGAGGAGAGATGGAGAAGATCTGTATACCACACCCTTCTTGGCCAATCCGGGGCGATCAATATGACTTGGGCCCGGTCCTGGCGAATCTTCCTCAGAACCCGAGGAATCAAGGGTATGGGAGGAAACACGTAAAAAGGAGTTGTGAACCCCAACTCAACTGAAACGTGTCCCCCAACGCTCCCTGCATCGGATACTGGAGACTGCAGAATGACGGGCAGTGAGCGTTCTCGAGAGTAGCAAACAGGTCCACCCGAGGAGATCCCCACATCCGAAAGACGTGACGAACCACCTCCGGATGAAGCCTCCACTCGTGGTCGGCGGAGAACTGCCGACTGAGACTGTCTGCACGTACGTTCAAAACCCTGGCCAGATGATTTGCCATCAGACATAGACGTAGAGCCTCTCTGCAGAGACCAAGAGACCCCACTCCTCCCTGCTTGTTGACATACCACATCGCAGTAGTGTTGTCCATCAGGACTTGAACCGACTGACCGCGAAGGGAAGGGAGAAAGGCCTTGAGTGCCAAACGTATCGCCCGCAATTCCAGAAGGTTGATGTGAAGCAACCTTTCCCCCAGATGCGCACCCCACCCTAAAGTGTATGCATCCGTAATCACTGTGTGAAAAGGGGACAAGGGCACCCAAAGGAATTACACAGGGACCTTGGGAAGTTATATATTACAGGAGACACTGGTCCCTGAAAGCAAAAAATAATTGAACATACAATGAATATAGTCAAGATTGGTACTATATTACAGCCAATGTTCAGCCGGACAAGGCAACTTTAATAAGTGGAAATAGTTGGTAATGATTCAGAGAATGTAAGTAGAGTCTTAGTGGGACACAAGCCTGTATCCTGAGACTTACATATCGTGAGAACAAAATGTAGAACACATTCAGGCAATTACAATGATGTTTCTGTTTTTTAGAAGAATAATGAGTAATGAAACATCTAATACGTTTACTGTCACCTTCACAATAAGTTCAATACAGAGATTTGAATGTGTAAGGTAGACAATTATGTCGACGGCGTTTCGATCCTTATCAGGGGGATTTTGGATCATCATCAGGACTACTCAATTAAATTGCCCATATCAAGTGCCTCGTGGTACCGGTTGGGGTAGCCGAGGGGGCGCCAGGTCGTGGGCGGGTGTCGGGCTCGTCCGGATCAGAAGCGGACCCGATTCGAAGGTACAATGCCTGGTAAATTTAAGTTCTGAGGTAGAGGGACACGGTAATTAATGAGTTACGTCTCAATATGGTAAAAGAAACGAATTCCGTGGCCACGCGTATAACAGCTCGTTCGGGTGATACCGGATCGACTGTGAAGTGCTAATTGTAATTGCCTGAATGTGTTCTACATTTTGTTCTCACGATATGTAAGTCTCAGGATACAGGCTTGTGTCCCACTAAGACTCTACTTACATTCTCTGAATCATTACCAACTATTTCCACTTATTAAAGTTGCCTTGTCCGGCTGGACATTGGCTGTAATATAGTACCAATCTTGACTATATTCATAATCCGTAATCACTGTGGCCACTGAAGGAGGTAGATGGAAGGGCTTTCCTTGAGACAGATTGCCCTCCACGCTCCACCAAGATAGATCCGCCGCAGCTTCTCTGGAGATCCTCACAGACTTCCTGAGATCTCCCTTGTGTTGATACCACTGCCTGCGGAGGCACCACTGTAGCACCCTCATGTGCCAGCGTGCATGGTTGACCAACAGAATGCAGGGAGCAAACAGACCGAGCAGACGAAGGACCTTCAGGACTGGAACGACCGCTCCATTGTAAAACAAAGGAATAATTTCCTGTATGTCGAGAATCCTTTGTGGAAGTGGGAATGCCCGACACACAGTAATGTTTATGAACAGGTTGCGCTGAGAGGGCACCAGGTGATATTTGGGTACGTTTATCGAAAAACCCAATTTGTACAACAGCTGAGTCGTAACCTGCAGATGATGAAGCACCTTCTCTGGCGACTCTGCTTTGATCAGCCAGTCGTCCAGATAGGGGAAAACTGAAATCCCCGACCTTCTGAGATGGGCTGCCACCACTGCCATCACCTTCGTGAAGACTCGAGGTGCAGTAGTAAGACCAAACGGAAGGACCGCAAACTGATAATGTTGCGACCCTACCGTAAACCGGAGATACTTCCTGTGCGACTTCAGGATGGGGATGTGGAAATACGCATCCTGCAAGTCGATCGACACCATCCAGTCTTCCTGATTCAGCGCTTGAAGAACCTGCGCAAGGGTGAGCATCTTGAACTTCTCTTGCTACAGATTAAGATTCAAGATCCTGAGGTCCAATATTGGACGCAATCTGCCGTCCTTTTTCGGAATCAGGAAATACCGGGAGTAGCATCCCTGACCCCTCTCCTGCTCTGGAACCACTTCTATCGCACCTTTTTTTAGTAACGTCAGGACTTCCTCCTGTAGGAGAAGACGGTGGTCCTCTGAGCAAGTGCCTTGACAAGGAGGGTAATTTGGAGGGAATTCCCGAAAGGGAAGGGCGTACCCATTTTCTACAAGATCTAGAACCCAAAGGTCTGTAGTAACCGATTCCCAATCTTGTAGAAAATGGGTAAACCGGCCCCCCACAGAACCAACATGATCCAGAATGGTGGATCTAGGGCTGCTTTGCAATGGTGGGAGGGGCTGAGGAGGAGGAGAGCTGTCGGCCACAAGTGCGACCCCTGATTCTGCCTCTGTAACCCTTATACAGAGTGCTTTGCTGCTGCTGCTGCTGTGGCTGTCTGTATGTACGAAAGGTAGACCTTCTGAAGCCCCTGTACCTCTTGAATGAGCCTCTTGGCTGAGTTTGAAGGCCCAAAGATTTAGCCGTGGTCTTACTCTCTTTAAATCTTTCCAGCGCAGCATCCGCTTTCTTGCCAAAAAGTCCAGAGCCATCAAAAGGCAAGTTCAAGAGCGTTGACTGGACATCAGGGGAAAATTCTGATGACTTAAGCCACGCACTCCTCCTAGTGGCAACAGAAGATCCCATGACTCTTGCAACCGAGTCAGCTGTGTCCAATCCACTCTGGATCACCTGACGCGCCGCCGCCTGGGCAATCCCGAAAGGATCTCATTGTAACCAACCCTATCCTCTTCTGTTAGTTTTGGGGCTAGCTGCCTTGTTGAGTCAATAAGAGCATGTATATAACGGCCCAAGAGACAGGTGGCATTCGTTCATTTAAGGGCCATGCTGGCCGAAGAAAAGACCTTCTTGGCCGACTGATCCAGTTTTTTTGCTTCCCTGTCACTCGGGACCTGGGGAAAAGAACCTGATGACTTTCTTGAACATGCGGCCTGAACCACCAGACTCTCCGGAGACAGGTGAGATGTCAAAAAATCTGGGACCTCCCGGAGCTGCCCTATACCTCCTGGCAATGACTTTAGAAACTGCCGGAGCAGAAAAGGGCTTACGCCACACCTCCATTACTGGCTCTATGATGGCGTCATTAAAAGGGAGTAAAGGTTCAGAAACAGTAGAGGGAGAGTGCAGAACTTCTGTTAAGATGTTAGGCTTGAACTCTGCAGAAGGCAACTGCAGATCTAAAAGTTCAGCTGCCTTCCTTATAACAGCATGGTATGGCGCCACATCCTTTGAAGGAGCATCAGAAGGAGGAGTAATCTCCCATTCAGGTGATAAGTCCAGGCCACTAGCCTCCTTCAACTCCTCAAAAACATCATCCGATTCCATGAGTTCCCCTTCCTCTACCTCCTCCATCAGGTATCTTTATTCGTCCAGCACCCTCTGGGCCTCCCTCCTAGACCTGATTCTCACAACCGGAGTCGGCGGCGCCGTGACCGAATCAGACGGCGCCGGAGCCGGCGTCGAACGTGGATCCAAAGAGACAGCCGGCGTCGAGCGAGGTCGAGTTGGCGCCGGTGAAGAAGGGAGCGGCGTCGATGTCCTCGGCGCCGGTAGATGCCAAGACGGCGTCGCCGGAAAAAATGGCATGAAGGGAGCCTGAGGATAGGCATGGGGAACTCCCAAACTGAAGGCCATAGGAACCATAGGACCCGAAGGTGCATCAGAGGGGTACATGGCTCTGGAGAATACTCCGTACATCTCATTAAGATAATGCGTAGGGTCCTGACCTGGTCCTGGAAACGCAGGATATTGCTAAGGCATCACGGACTCTGGCCGACCGATGGTGGATCCAGTGGAGCCGAAGGCTCACCCGGGGCCGGAGGAACCGGGGCCGGAGCCGGAGCCAGAGCTGGAGATGGAGCCGGCGTCGGAGAAGGAGCCGGGGCCGGAGCCGGAGAATGTTCCGGTGAAGCCACAGGTGACGACAGGCCAGTAGGTGAATCCGGAACGGGCGAGGGAGACACAAAGTCCTTACGGCGTCGGGAGGGCGATGTCGATCTCGGAGCCGCATCCCTATCCGAGTGACGTCGAGATGAATGCCTCCTCTTTTTCTTGTGCTTCCTGGATTTGGAAGCATGCCCCGAAGTCGACTTCGACGCCGACCTCGATCTCGACCTCGATCTTGATCTCGATTTTCTCCGGCCTCTTTTTTCCTTCTTCATCTTTGCAATGAAGAGCTTTGCTTCCCTCTCCTTAAGAGCCTTGGAACTCATCTTGCGGCAGCAAGAACATCCCTCGACATCATGGTCCGATGACAGGCACCACACGCAGTCGTTATGCGGATCCGTTATGGACATGTGTTTCCCACATTCATGACAGGGTTTAAATCCTGACTTCTTCGTCGACATTTCTGCAGAAGAAGACAAAGAGAAACTAGCAGAAAGCAAAGTAACCAGTATAGCTACAGAGAGAGATTCCCGAAATCCGTTGGCGTCGACGGCGCGGAAAAAAGGGAACTGACGTCATCACGCTGACGAGGTCTTCTTATGGAGCCGGTGACATCAGCCGAGTCGCGAGCGGAGCCGTGTCTCTGTGACATCGTCTTCGACCTCATCGGCGTGGACTGCTACAAGAGTTTCCGAATGTTGCTGGCGCAGGGGATATTCACAAGGTTAGGAACCCACTGGCAGATGTATCCATCAGAAATAACTGGCCTATAAAACAACTACAATGTAATCTTTAGTTCAGCACAGAAAAACATTTACCTTTGGGTCCCTCCTGTACCAGCGGTCAAGTTTATGAGGATGAACTACTTCATATTCCTTCACTTCGGACAGAGATGCCAGGATAAAACCTGAAACAGAAAAATATATAAAAAAACAAAGATAGCCTGATTCTATTTTGAGATATGGATTAAACAGTGTAGCCTTGAAATACAGTTTCAATAATTGAAGTTTCACAATGCATATACCTTGTCTGAGAATGGACAGAGGAGCACAGTTCAAATATTCAAGTGACAGTTGGGAGAATGGTGGAAGATGGTGCTTTAGCCTTTGGTGTGACCAGAAAACAAGAAACTCCGGATGCTTTACAGTTTGGCCTCTGTCAGCAGAAATCACCACTGAATTTGAGGGCTGGAATGTGTTGGGACTTAAGCATGGAGTGTTATGAGTTGGCATGGTTATGGAATTTTGGGAAGGAAAGGGATTATGGAATGGAATAATATTCTTCTAATTATTATTATTATTTATTATGATAATGTTGGAAAAGGCAGTTTAGCTAGGAGGCGGTGGTAGATACATATATTGATTAGTCCTGCTGAATTACTGTAGCCTGAATAAAGTCTTACCAGATGAAACAATGACTTTATATTGGAGACAAGTTGTTCACATAGCAGGACGAGAGACCCTGCACGTAAATTCCTTAATTTCTGCCACAGTTGCCAGCACCGGTCTAAGCTAGCCCCTCAGGCTGGTTGGTTCAGCACTTCCTTTTTAGTGCAGGAGTGACCGTGGCAGACATTGGCTACTGCTGCACAGACTGCAAAGTACGGTTAAGTGGAAGGAAGCCCCACCATTTTAGTTTGACGAAAAGGTACTAAGCATGCAGAAGAACAAGGTTGCATCTACTACGCATGGTTGAACTGTGGCAATTTTAGATTGGGGCATGCCCTAGGCCTCATTTTCTAAGAAAGTGCAAACATCAAGTGCCATTTCGGACTGGGTTTTGATGCAAGCCTCATCTGCTACGCAAGCATAGCACCTACGCATACGCAAACGGTGGCCATCTTAAATTGGGCTGTGCTCCAATCATCGCGCTCTATGCTACAGGCAATTTAAATGGCATTTTAGACTGGAATGTGCTCCAATTTTATTGAATTGTACAATTTTTAGTTAGCATCTTACTCTAAAAATGCACTCTACGTGACTACTACTCTAAACGCTTATAATTGAAGCGAACCTTAGAACCGGCATTAGATTCGCAAATTCTACAATAAGGAAATACATTCCTATTTGCCTTCTTCTTCACGCAATCCATGTGACACACTTTCGGATGCTGGGAAGTGAGTGTTCTTGTTGGTGTTCAGGTTGCATTTTAATCACATTAGGGGTACTCTTTCCCTGATTTCTTGCAAGTATACTGCAATCGTATCTTTGATACTTTTACAATACTTCTGTGTACAGTTAAAATGCAACAATCTATAGTGCCACCTCCTGCCTTTCATCTAATCTGACTGCTCTTGAGTCAGACTGGGTACAGTGGAAAGAAGGATTTGAAGCATATCTTGAGACCCTAGAAGGAAAGTCCTTCACACAGAAAAATAAATTTGCCATATTGAGACATTGTTTGGGTCCTGATGGTCAGAAAATTATAAAACACATTCCTAGAAATTTAGTACTTCTAGATGATGGTGATGGGGTGAGAATGAGTATGCATCAGCCATAAAATCTTTATATGTGAGGTTGAAGGCATGCAAAAATGTCTTCATGGAACGGCACACATTGCTGGAGAAATGGCAACAAGTTTTGTAGGTGCTTTGAGGATTTCAGCAGCGTTTGAGGAAGAAATCGTTGGGACCAACTGGTAAAAAAACCCTAACTTAATGTTACATCAAGCAATAGAAATTGCAACAAGAATTGAAAGTACAACCTCGTACATGGAACAGATGACTGAGTCAGATATCAAATCTCACTTTCAGAATGTGTTATATATTAAAAGTAAATATAAGAAAGGGAAAAAAGGAAGAAACTGAGAAGTTGTCTGAAAAATCTTACAAAATTGAATAAAAAGCAACCCTAGTATACTTAAGACTGTCACAGGTATGGAAGCACATCCCATTTAGGAAATGCTAGCATATGCCCCGTCATAGATCTATCCTGTGCAAAATGCTTGAAAATGGGGCATTTTGCAAGGGTCAATTAATGGGGTGGAAGTAAAAGCCAGGGCAGACTCCGGATCTCAGTTCATGTTGTTGAGCAAGAAAAAATGGAAAGAGGACTTTAGTGGAAGTAGAGTCCAACTGAAGGACTCTATGAACTGGCCTGCTGGTTATGAAGGCTCACCCATAGAGGCGTTGGTAGAGTACGACGTGGAACTTAATTTTAAAAACAACATTACACAAGGCGATGTTTATATGTAAAAAAACAATGCTTGTTTATTGGGTTGGTATGATCAAAACAATTTAGAAATATTGTTAGATCGCAATAATCCTGCTCAAGTAATACTAAAGTAAGAGCATGTTCAAGTTCCATGCATAACAAAATGCATGTAAGGAGGCTCACACCGAAGCATTACAAAAAATCTTAGGTCTGTTCAAAGCTTTATGCATAAGATAAGAATTGTGCATGAATCACATCCTGTTGTGCTTAAAGTTCGTAGAGTGCCCTTAACCTTTGACAAACTAAGTGGGCAGGGCGTCATAGAACCCCCATGCAGTGTTCTGACTGGGTAGCTTCAATTGTCTTAGCTCGTGAAGCTAATGAATCTTCGTGACTTGAACGATAAAATATCAATTGATCACTACCCCCTTCCTAACATCACAGAAATGCTACCCACACTTAAGGGGGGTAAAGTGTTAAGTTTGCTTGACATGGCCTCGGGATACCACCAGATCAACCTGCATCCTGTTTACATGTATTATACATCCTTCATAATCCCATAGGGTTTGTATCAATTTAAGTGCATGTCCTTCGACCTGACGTCAGCTTCGGCCGTATTTCAAAGGGTAGTGGAACGTTTGTTTAAAGGTAAAGAAGGTGTTGTTGCATTCCAGGACAATGTGCTAGTTTTTGAGAAATATCAATTGCAACATGATGAAAGATTACATCGGGTGCTGTCCTCTTTGAAATGCAGAGGTGTGGCGTCAATTTAGCACTCCCAACATTGATTATTTAGGCTACAAATTGTCAACCAAGGGGGTCGAACCAAAAGCAAGCCTTGTTAAGGCTATTGAAGATTTCCAACCACCGGAAAACAAAGATCAATTACAATCCTTCATGGGATTAGTTGAATTTTAATCTAGATTCATTCCTAGGTGTGCAGGGAAAATGTATAATATGTGGAATCTTTTGAAAAAGAATACTACATTTCAGTGGAGAGGAGAGTGTAATCAGGAGTTTAATTTGGTTAAAAATGAGGTGGTGCATGCTATCCTGTTTAAATCTTTTGACACTCGAGATGAAAGTATATTCATGACTAATGCCAGTAAGAAGGGTTTGAGAGCAGTTCTCATTGAATGAAGAGAAGGTAGAGATGAAGCTGTTGCATTTGCATCAAGAAGTTTGAGGGGGCTGGGTCATCATACTCCATAATAGAGAGAGATGTTCTAGCATGCTGGTGGGGTATTATACACTTCAAACCTTACCCGTGGGGCACACATTTTACTGTACGTGTCGATCACAAACCCCTTGTTCAATTGTTTATTGCTAAGGTAGTGGAGCGAGCTACCCCAAGAAATGACAAATGGCAGTGTAGGCTACATGAATATAATTATCAAGTTGATCAAGTACTAGGAGCTAAAACCATGTTGCCTGATTGAGTTTCTCATCTGCCAGGATGCGAGCAAACACGAAGGAAGAAGAATTGTGTGAGGATGAGGCGGATGTCGCGTGCACAGTTCATAATCACTCTGAGGGTACCATGTCACAGGAAGAATGGATGATTGCATGTGAGTCGGGCAAGGAGATGAGGGAGGTAATGAAAAGTCTCCATCGAGGGTGGTCAAAGTGGAAACCTGAAGGTAAATCCTTTGCGGGGTACAAACATGTTTTTGAGGAGGTATCCATTGTCAATGGTCTCGTACTCTGGTTGAATCTTCCAGTGGTGCCTGAGGGAATGAGGAACAAAGTACTGGCATTAGGTCACGAGGAACAAATAAGTATGCATGCCATGAAGAGGAGAATTTGTGGTGGCCTTGGATTGGAAAGAATGTTGAACATTCTGAGAGAGATTGCAAGAATTGTATGATTAGTGATAAATCGCAGGTTACTGTTCCAAGTCCAGTCCAGGTACCCAACAAAGCCTGGAGCAAACTGGCCATCGCAATATTGGTCCACTGGTCCTATCATAAAGCATTCATGAGTGTGGGATAGTAGTAATTGATTTTTACAGTTGTTGGCTGGAAGTAAAGTTTGTGAAAGTTGCCAATAGTTTAAAAGTCATAGAATTTTTGGAGTCCATCTTTGCTACAGAAGGAATCTCTGACAAAATGTTAACAGATAATGGGTGTCAATTCACTTTTGCACAATTTACACCGTGTTCAAGGTTTTTGGGAATCAGGCATACCAAGACTTCTTTTTACCATCCTAGGATTAATGATCTAAAAGAGATTTGAGTCATAAAAGAAAATGTGCAATTGGCAAGGATCAATGGATTGAACGGTAAACTGAAGTGAAGAAAATTGTTATGGGCTGTAAACACCACGCCTAATGTAGACACAAATGTGTCACCTTTTGCATTACTGAGAGGAAGGGTGCCTGAATCCAAGATGATAAGGCAATGGATGGGGAAATTTTCTGTTTCCAAATTTAAGGTAGAAAATGTAGGTAGGAAAAGGATACACACACAGAACAAATAGGTAGACAAGTGCAGAAGAATGGCAAAAGTGTTAGTAGAAGATTATGTGAGGATCACAATTCCTAGAATTATACCCAAAGGGAAGCACAGATTTTCATTACCCAAGAAGGTGTTAGCTATGAAGAAGAGTGCGGTGAAGTTATAGGATGGCAAGTGGTGGAATGAGAACAAGATCACAATAGCTCATTATCAGGTTAGAGGATACTTTTTTTATATTTCTTTTTATTGTAAAACAGCCTTACAACTTTACAAAGAAGGTCAATGGGTTTGCAACAATTTTCAGAACAGATACAGATAAAGTCTAGACAGCGCACTTGTCGTTCACTATTTTGACAATCAGTTTTCATCATGATCAACAACTTCTGGCTTATCGAAGGGGGGAGGGGAGGGAGAACAGGGGGATCACAAATATTTCCACGATACACATTCTATTTAGTCCATATCTGGGACCACTTTTTCGAACATCCCCTGGAGACATACACTGTTTTTTCCTGAAACATACACCAGTCCATGTCTTATTTTCACGAGTTGAGACAGGGAGTTTCCCTTGCTTTCCACATTGTAGTAATATTGAGCTTAGCCGCCATATGACCCAATGGCCCAGATTTTCTCCTTGCTACTCAAATCTGTTGGCCCCCATATATTAAGCAGACACATCACAGCCTCTAGATTTAGGTCTTGGCCAACCATCTCCCCCATACATTTAAGTACACCTATCCAGTACTTACGGATGATAGTGCAGTCCCACAGAATATGTATGAACGTGCCCTCTTTACCACAGTTACGCCTACAGCCGGGATCTGCCTATACCCCATCCGCACCAAGGCTGACCCAGAATGGTATATTCTATGGAGAATTTTATGCTGCATTAGTTTGAGCCCCGACGAGATTGCGACCTCCCGGTGGAGGCGAGGGCCTCCGCCCAGGCTTCATCATCCATTTCTGATAGGTCGTCAGACCATTTTTCTCGCACCTTCTCGAGGGGGTCGGATGTGTGATTAATTAACTTTCGGTAGGTGAGAGATATTGATTTTTGAGGCATGTAGCCATCAAGGAGACGGTCTTCCAATGGCGTTGCTTCGGGCAGTGTCTCCGTGTAAGGAGGAGGAAAGCGGGGCAGACCGGAAGTGGACTATGGCTGTGCCGCTTCAGTCCAACCCGGAAGCTGGCAGCAGTCTAGTTGTGGACCCAGTAAGAGGAGAGGAGTCGAGAACGGAAGCAGACGCGGGACGCATAAAGCATCCAGAGGAGAAGTTGAGTGTGGGCGGTATCGGAGGACAGAGAACGGTGCACCCCGAGGAAGACGAGAGCGGAGCAGGAGAAGGCGAGAGCAGAGCAGGAGAAGGCGAGAACGGAGAGGAGGAGGACGAGAATGGAATGGAACGGAACGGAACGGAACGGAGGAGGACGAAAGCAGAGTGGGAGACGGTGGAACCAGAGCGGAGCCGACGAGACGGAACCAAGAGAGCATTATCCTCAAGGCGACCAATCCCGGTGGGCTGAAGGGAGGAGAAGGCGCCCCGGGTCCCAACGCCACGGTCCGAGGGACGGGCCATGGCTTAAGGCAAGTGCCTCCCAGGGGACCATTTGGGTGGGGGTGGTGGGGTGGGGACACAGGGAGGTAGGGCACTTAAGTGGTGGCGATATGCTGCAAAACTCCCCACAAACCCCTCCTGCACTTCATCTCCAGTGGCGGTAGCACAGACTGACCAAAACTAGTATCGGTACTGACCCCAACCTATTTTTGTTTACTTTCCGCCCTTCCCTCACCTGACGAGCATACCTTCTGAAGACCAAGAGCACGGAGGTCCAAGATCCCTCAAAATCAAGAAAAACCCGAAACAGGAAGAATCTGGCTCCTGACTGTTTGTTTTGTTATTTTGGCCTGAGCCACATTTGAGAACAATCCCGGAATACAACCCCTACCCTGTCTGTAAGAAGCACAATAAAAAGGGTAGTTACGCATTCCTGAGCCTCGCGTCTTGTGGTCCATCTTCTCATTGGGCACCCTCATATCCTACACTCCCCTATCGGCATGATGGCATGCAGGGCGTGTCTCATTTGGTAGTATCTAAATAATTCCGATTCTGCAAGTTCATATTCGTGTTGTAGTACCGAAAAGTTCACCACCTTGCCCTGTTTCCATACATCTCCCACTTTAGACAATCCGATGAGATCCCATTTATCAAAGCCCTTGGTGTTACGTAGCGTGCCCAACAGATAGGAATTCCATAGGGGGTTAGCCTGTGTAATTTTCTTATCCCAGCCCATGCTTTTGTGAGTTGTTTTCCAAATCTGGACTGAGTGTGACGTAGGTCCCATTAGTTGTAAGGCAGCGGGTCTAGAGTAGAGTGCCCTGGCTTAAGAACCCCCCCCGGTAGAAGTCATCTCTCCATCTGGTACCCTGGGTCGTTAAGTGGTCTATAAGTACCCTGGTTAATAGCTGCCAATTGCACGGCCAACTAGTATCTCTTGGTGTCTGGGAGTCTGATCCCACCATCATACCATCCCCTGACCAATTTGGGAAATGATATACTTGGAGTCGCATTTACCCACAGGAGAGCTCTCTGTTCACTCTCGATCACAGCAAAGAAGGTAGGTTAGAGGAAACGTGGGTGTCTAATAACAGGAAGAAGGAGGAGGGTGTGGTGAACAATGGGATGAGTGATGATGACTCATAACTTAAAGAGTCATTAGAGACAAAAACTGCCTTGTAAATTTCAAGATTATATTATGAAAATGAATTTGTTATGAGTTCATGCCATCATTAAGAAGTTGTAGAAATCTTTATTGTTTATCTGTAGCAATATATTTATGTTTAACTCTTTGGGATGATGGAATCACCATAGATGTCATGCCATCATTATAAAGTTGTAAAATATTTTCTTTGGAATCATCATAGATCTCATAACATTATTATAAAGTTGTAGAATATTTTCTTTTTCTTTCTGTTACATGTTCCTTATACTTACCTGTCATAATAATTAGGAATTGTACAATAATATTCAATTGTAGTGTTATTTATAAGTTGTAACTCTCTGTTTTATAATAAGCTGTACTTTTTTGTTCAGCATTAAAAGGGGAAGGATGTGTTGGGACTTAACCATGAAGTGTTATGAATTGCCATGGTTAAGGAATGTTGGGAAGGAAAGGGAATATGAAATGTTGGAAAAGGCAGTTGAGATGGGAGGCGGTGGTTGATAGATGTATTGATTAGTCCTACTGTATTATCATTAGTGTATCCTGAATAAAGTCTTAATAGATGAAACTACGACTTTAAAGAATGCAGGCCAGTTTTGGAAGGTAGGATTTTGGGCACAATCCCAGCATACGCCTTAGTGAGTTATCCCATCAGAACCTAGGGATAAAAGAGCAACTGACACGCAGACTCATGATGAAACAGAGTACAGATTACACACTGTAGAATCTGATCGACTAAAGTGGCATTGTTTTATCTGTCATACGGTGCACAAGACTGCACAAGTAAAAGAAGTAGGATTTTATAGAAGGCTCAGCCTCATAACAAAAATCTATAAATATTTTGAATTATTATTCCTAATGCACATGGTTAGGTTCATTACTTGCATGAAACCTTTCTGGGATCATAGGCTCTTATTACTTCAGTTTTGTTTATAGATAAATGTTAAACATTGTTGGGACGAGAATGTCACATTCATGAAAGTCTGACATGAACCTCTGCCCTTAGTGCCTGACTGCAGGTGAAACTGGTATCTTGACCTTTTTGTTTGGCCTTAGCATCTAACATGTGTGCGGAGGCCTACGCCTGTCCCTCGTGATACACGGTACAGAACCTGTTTTGTGGCCTGGATGTGAACACAAAGTGTGTCCTCATAGTGGGTATAGGACTACAGTCTATACCTTGTTGTATCACATAAAGCAGTGAAGGCAGTGTACCACGTTTTGTGAATCTTTAGTGTAACCAGACCTTTTTCTCTGTGTCACAGAGTATGTCTGTCGATTGACACCTTCATACGTAAAGTTCAGCTGTAATGTGAACATCTCATCCTTGCACTGACATTGTGTGTGTGTGTTTGCGTGTGTGTGGTGTGTGTGTTTGGAATGAGTGTGTGATACATGTATGGTAGTAGAACTCTGGGGAGTGATAGTGAGTATAGATCCATTTTTTAACGCCCTGGTTTAGCCTGGCAAAAAATGGAGGGTGGGTACAGCATGTACATATGGTGGGTGTGTTTTTACTGCATTCCTGTGACTACAAAATGGAGACTGAGACACTGAAGTGAAAGAGTATGGAGACAGTGCTCCACTTAGAAATTCACTGAGGACCTTGTTAGCAAAGCGCTGCTGATTAGGTTTACCTGGACACCGACAATTAATAGAGGGTAGGTGTGAGAGGTGGAACACCAATTTCTGTTGTTCAAAATGAGGAAGTTTCTAGGCAAGGCCTGTCCTTTCGTCTGCCAGAGTATTCAAAGGAATACTATATGACCAGGGCTGGCATCTGCGTGATAGCCATACTCCCAGTGATAAGAGGATTTCATTAGAAGTCTGTACATTCTACTGGATGAACTGAAGGTCTACCTAAAAGCTAGAAGCCTGCCTGCCAGTTGAGAGAGTGAAGGAGAGTGCCTGGTCCTGCAGGAGGAGGTACTCTCTGGGAGAAGACCCAATAAAAGCCAGAAAGTGAATGACTGCTGGGAGCGAAGCCAGGTGTAACCTATGTATGCAAGGATTCTACTTCACCAGGATCAGCTCAGGATAGATTGACCAGACCTATTTCTTCATCTCGGGTGGGGGGAGGGAACGGGGACTCTCTCTCTCTCTCTCTCTCTCTCTCTCTCTCTCTCTCTCGACGTTAAAATTAGGAAATAGAATTAATAAAAAACATTAGCAAGGGAGTTATAGTTTGGTTCAGATTTCACTTGTACAAAACCACTGAAATTCAACAGTTACAGTTACCTGAGCTAACTATCACTTATGCCCCTGCAATGCACTGCCTATGAACTCACATATTACATCACTCGTGACATGGTCATTGACATCACTCATGACATCATTGAGTTTGAGTGTTAAACATATATACTAAGCTATCATAAAGTTAACTTATTATACTTTGTGCGCTACTAATAAGTGATTCTATTTTTTAATATATATTATGTGATACAAGAAATTCTGGGTAAGAAACCCTTGTGACATCCACATAAAACATACCACCCTGAACTCCCGAGGGTGTCTAGTTTTTAGAAATGTCCCAGTGTGGCAGGTAACCCTAAGCGCGGGATGAACTAGGGCCCAAAATCTATAGCTACAGTAATTACAAAAAAGGGTATGTTTTGAAAGGAAAGATTTAATGTGTCCATGTTGTGATTTGGGCTAATTCCTATTGTGAGTGCTAACCCCAAGAACACAAGTGAGGTACCATTTTTATTCAGAGATGTGTGGGACTGCTTGGTGGCAGATGCTGAAACTATCCTGCACAGAAAAAAGAAGAAAAGATTTGTTTTTAGCCAAAGTTTGAAGTTTTCCTGGATTTCTGGATAAGGACTTATGAGATCCACGCAAGTCACAACACCCTGGACGGTATAGTTTTCAGAAATGTGTGGGTTGGGTAGGTTTCCATGGCTGCCAGCTGAGCCTGGGCTCAAAATCTACAACTAGCTAAATTGTAAAAAAAGGTTGGTTTTGAGTAGAAAAATTTGATCTGTCAATGTAGCGTTTTAAGTCCTTTCCTACACTGGCTGCTTGGCCTACCCACTTGTGGGGTACCATTTTTACTGAGAGACTTGTGGGAATGGCAGGTGATAAAAGAACTGTGGATCCTTGATGATTCTGGAGTTGTTGTTCACAAAAACGTAAAGAAAATGTGGGGCATATTAACACACAGCGATAAATATCGCTGAGCGCGATTAGCACTATTTTTTAATATCGCCGGCTATAGCCAGATTAAATCGCTGAGATAACTCGTTATCATCAATGTTTATCTCCACAGCGATAACAAATCCGGCGATAGTGGCAAAATAAGGGGACATCGCTGGAAATCCAGCGATACAAATGCGGCAACAAGGGAATCTTTGGTAATAGGGAGATATGGACTTAGCCACAGAATCCACCTCCCTTTATAAATATAGCTAAGTCTGACATTTTACAGACGTTAGGTTATGGCGATAACCGCGCTTAGCTCGGCTTTTTTAATCGCTATGGGTGTCCTGGGCCGGCTTGGTAATATGGAGAAGTGCAGTTAGTGACATTTTCTGTGTTATTTTGAGATGAAACGCCCACCTCCCTTCTCATAAGAGATACAAAGCGAGGCGTCGGTAACAAGGCTGCTAACATGGGCTAATGCATGTTAGCACTGCCTTGTTAATAGGGCGAAAACATTATCTCCAAAAAGCAGAGATAAGGCCCTTGATGATATGCTCTGTGTGCCTTTAGCCAACGTTTGAGCTTAGCAAAGGCTGTTGAGTAAGAAACCCTTATGAGATCCACACAAGTCACACAATGCTTGACCTCCCCTGGTGACTAGGTTTCAGAAATTTCCGAATTTTGTAGGTTTCTCGAAGTACCAGCTGAGTTAGGGCCCAAATTCCATATGAACCCCCCTTGCACAAATGGGTGAGTTTTGAGGGGAAAAATGTGATCTGTCCGTGTAGCGTTTTGGGCCCTTTTCTGTCGCAGATGCTAGGCCCACCCACACAAGTAGGGTACCTTTTTGTATTGGTAAACATGTGAGAATGTTGGGTGGTTGGAAATCCCACAGATTACGGAACTTTCCTTCACAGAAATGTGAGAAAAAATTTAGAGTTTAGCCATAGTTTGAAGTTTACAAGGGCTTCTTGATAACAAAACTTTGTGAGAACCACAAACGTCATAACCCTCTGGAATCCCCCCAGGTGTCTGGTTTTCAGAAATATCTGGATATGGCCTACTTGGGTGGAAGTTGAGTTCGGGCCTAAAATCTGCAGCTTCCTGCATTGTAAAAAAGAGAAGCATTGAGTTTGCTGGGTAAAATGTGATGTCTCCAGGTCGCGTTGTAGGTCGACTTGTGTTGCAGGGGCTAGGCCCAGCCACATAATTGTGGTACCATTTTTATCAGGTGACGTGAGAACGCAGAAGGTAGGACATTTTTCAATACCAAATAGAATTCTCTGCATTTGTGGCTTACAAATATAAGCCAGTGTGCAAGAAAGAAGACATTTTGCAAGATGCTCTCTGAATCACATGATAGTATGGGAAACAAATTCAGAGAAGCACACGTAACCACTATTCCTAAACTTAGTACATAGGTTACCTTCATACCTATTTTGCATTCCTTATATTTTACCACATGAATTGCTCTATAGTTAGTTCTCAATGAAAAATCAATCTAACTGTGCAGATCCGTTGTTGGTTCTGGGTATCAAATGTTTTTGGAGAACCTTACCAGGCTCAGTTGTGTCACCCTCCAGAACAGAATAGTCAAATATAGCTACAACGCTAGACCCTAGTTGACGGGTATACAATTTAGAGAAGTGAGAAAACCATGCTTGACTACTAATACTACGTGATGTAATTACCATCTGGTCTGTTCCTAGCTCTAATTGTATCCCAAAAGCGTCTAGCATCTTTACCAGAGCTGGCCTCCTTTAGAGTGTGCCAGTACTCATCTTCCCAATCCTTTTTGGCACTAGCTATCACCCGTTTATAGTCCTTTCTAGTATACTGTATCGAAGATTGTGACTTGCCCTTAATAGCCTTAATTAGGGCTGTTTTTGCCTGTCTACATGCAGGTGTAAACCAGTCATGTGTGCCCTTCGGCTTCAAATTCCTTACTGGCTTACCCCCACATACTTGCTCCAAGAATAATTCTCCTATAGTTTTAATTGTTTCTTCAAAGACTAGTGTTGCCCTACCAGATGCAAAAGGAATTTGTGTAATAGCATCTAACTCTGATTGTGAAGTTAATAAAGTTTGATCTATAATATTAAGCTTAACTTCATCAAGAGCTATTTTACTCCACTTTAATTGCCTCCCGCAATTAGATAGGGAAACTTTAGGGGCAGGCTTATGGACTATTCCATTTATTTTACTTGGCCACAAATTATTAAGGGTTAATGACAACAAGTTATGGTCACTTTCAATAGTGGGTAAGACCGCCATATCCTGAACCGATTTTCAGAGTATAAAATCAAGGAGGATATAGTCAATCCGTGAGGTATGATTCACCCTATTGTAAGTATCAGCACCCATAGGGTCCGAAATAGTTCGGCCATTAGCAGCTCTTAACCCAAACTCCATAGTCAGTGCATTTAACTGTATCACCCTTTGGGACCACTTTTTGATCGGTTGGATAGTTAATACTGGTATGCCCCTTTTTGAGACATCTTCCGCCAAATCCAAAATGTCCTTGGTCGCAAGGGGCTCATATGAAACAGTTAAAATCTCCCGCAACCAAGACTTGAGCCCCGTCATTACAGGCTCTGAGCTCATTTTCAAGGATGGTTACTGTAGGGGAAAAAGAACCATTTTTTGTGCCCCTGGCATAAACATTAAATAGCTCAAGGGCTCGCCCCCTATTAGAACCTCTCAGCAGAATTCTTAATATATCTGGACAGTTGGTCTGTTTTTGGGTGATATGACATCCAAGAGAGGTACTCACCCATATGAGAAGGCCCCCTGAGGGGCGGCCCTTCCCTGTACTTGGGGATGTTGCAGGCAAGAAAAAGGTAACATACCCAACTCTATGGAGAGGCTTCAAGCTCCAGGTCTCCTGGAACATACAAATCTTATGCTCTTCTACCAGAGAATTCCATTCTGGCAAGCCCAATTTCCTATTTATGCCTGCCAAATTCCAACTAATAACTTTAAGTGGTTCCATGGTACCAGGAGTACAACTTCTTGGTGAATCCAGTTGATCTCTAGAAGGTTTGAGCAATACTTTGGTTAAATCAGATACGGGGATATACTGGGAAGATGTTACCAGGTCCAGAGTACCTCCCTGGTCCATTAGGTGGACCACCGGGGGCAGATGGTCAGACAAAGAGTTAGCTTGTGGATACAATGGGGAGTAATGAATACGTCAAAACCCTAAATCAGGACCAAAATATTCCCCCCTGTTACCATAGTTAAAAGAGGCGTAAGGGCAATACTCATTTGTAGACCTACCCCATAATTTATTACCCTGGGTTTGCCAATGAAATTGAGGTACTTGACGAGGATAGAAATAATCCAAACTAACTGTTCTGATTATACTACTGGTAGACCCGTTATGATAATTACAGATGAGCTTCACGGCGCGTGTATCGCGAAAATTAACTAAGATACAATCGCCGGAAACATCCTTGGCTCTATTACCTACCCAACCAACTCTTCTAACAAATAGAACCTTCCCATCTATCTGTCTCGGTAGAGGTCTGCTGTTATTCAGATAGTGGATGGTTTTGTTTTTCAGTTCAGGGTATGATTCTGTTTTGCCAGGTGGCAGCTGAGGAACTCCTACCAAGACTACCACGTAAGGCATGCTAGCTAGGGGTAGGTCGAGATTGGGAGGGAAAGACTGTTCGTTATCAACCTTACCCAGACTGCTGGTCAGTTCTACCCTTGTTTCCATCGCATTCTTAGAGGTTGATTTGTCTCCCAAAATTTGTAAGGATGTGGCAGAACTAGCTCCCTTGCTTTCAGAGGTTGCTCCATTACTAGGTGTGTTAATAGCAGCCTTGGATTGAGGGGTTTCGCTAACTCTTAACACCTTGCTACCTTTCGTTGCTGGGCATTTACTCGTTTTATTTCCTTTTTTCATATTTGGTGCTGGGAGATTGCCACTACCCTCATTCCCAGAGGGTACGTTATTGTTCGAGGTGACAACAATAGGTGTTGGCAATGGGTCTTGCAACTTATGTTCAACAGAAGTAGAGCTAATTTTTATATGCAACTTGATTAATGCTTTTAGAGAGAAAAAATTGTCGAGGATACCTTGTTCAAGCCTATCCAACCGTGTTGATAAAACCTTAAGCCTCTCATTGACCGGAAGTAGGAGGGACTTCATAGTCTGTTCAATACAGTCAATGAGAGGAATATCTTGGGCATGGCTTAATAGGTTTTCCCGATTTAAACTTCCACTCTGTGATAATGAAATAGCAGTATTAATAGTTCCACTGCTAGTTTGCACCAGGGATTTCACCACCAGAGCTTCTAGTCTGTGTAAGAGCGGATCTCCAGAAGTGGTGCCATCACTTTCAGATATTATAATGGGAGTATCGGATACATGACTGGTACCAGAGGTTTCAAGGGCCATTTTATGCTTTTTGGATCTATGCAGCTTTTTGTTCTTTTCATTTGTCCTACCCCCACTGGATCTTAACTCGAGGGGTTTTTCCCCAAGAGGTAGTTCAGACCTAAGCCTAGCAGACTGTCCTCGGGTAGTTACACGGGGCGGGCTTATGCTTTGGTTACCCTCAGATATCCGGGTCGAATTTAGTGACCTTGGGCAATTATTAATAGTTTGGGAGTCACCTAGATGGGATAATAATGTAATCGGTGTCTGGGATAACCTGGCATGAGAGAATAGAGGGGAAGTATCAAGGGACGTACTCTTATCCGAAAAGGACACATCTTCGATCACTGGGGTCTGACGAATCTCTGGAAGCAAAGCAAAAGACGGTAACAGGGTAGCATCCTGGGAGTTAGTAGTAAGCATTGACATATTGGAGGTAAGAAGTGGAGGATGGCAACCCATAGGCAATGACAAGCGACGTTCCGTGTTTTCAATGGCATTTGCCACAGCACCAATGGTTTTTTGCAACATACGGTCGATCGCTGTCAAGCTAGGGAGCTGAGGGGTGACCACATTTTGTGTTTGTGCACGGACAGGTTTTTGAATAGTACGATTTCCCATTTTACAAGTCCTATTGCAGGGAACAGACCAAATGGAGTTTAGTCAAGATATTATACCCATTGCACAACCGTAAGGGTATACACAACAAATATAATACAATGCAATACATACCAATACACAATTAGCTATAACGCTAGTCACAGGTTTTAAGACAATAACCACAGGGTAAAGTTAATGCAGCCTATAGTGGTGGTGGAACGCAAAGGACTAGGGCGCAGAGGAATGGCCCAGCCCAGCCGCTCCCGGCCACTAACGGACATAAACGGTCCCGCCCTTGTCCCGGGCTTCTCCAGGCGCCGCCCACGCGCGGACCCGCGACGCGGGAAGTGCAGCATTTGCCACAACACCAATGGTTTTTTGCAACATATGGTCGATCGCTGTCAAGCTAGGGAGCTGAGGGGTGACCACATTTTGTGTTTGTGCACGGACAGGTTTTTGAATAGTACGCTTTCCCATTTTCCAAGTCCTATTGCAGGGAACAGACCAAATGGAGTTTAGTCAAGATATTATACCCACTGCACAACCGTAAGGGTATACACAACAAATATAATACAATGCAATATATACCAATACACAATTAGCTATAACGCTAGTCACAGGTTTTAAGACAATAACCACAGGGTAAAGTTAATGCAGCCTATAGTGGTGGTGGAACGCAAAGGACTAGGGCGCAGAGGAATGGCCCAGCCCAGCCGCTCCCGGCCACTAACGGACATAAACGGTCCCGCCCTTGTCCCGGGCTTCTCCAGGCGCCGCCCGCGCGCGGACCCGCGACACGGGAAGTGAAGCTGTTTTTGAAGCGCCTCCTGGCGCGAGAGTTGCTGACGCTGCTTCCGGGGTTGGGCTGGCAGGGAAGCTGGGAGTGGTAGTTGCCTCCCTCCCTCCTCACTGCGGCCGCGATGTTCCCTAATGCGGCGGCGGGAGGGGAACACAAACAGAGGCTACACAGGGACGCCAAACAGAGGAAAACGAGGTAGGCGCTTGGTTCACTCTGGGACCAACAGGCTCGGTATCACCCACTCCACCGAAAGTGACGCTGTTTTTGAAGCGCCTCCTGGCACGAGAGTTGCTGACGCTGCTTCCGGGGTTGGGCTGGCAGGGAAGCTGGGAGTGGTAGTTGCCTCCCTCCCTCTTCACTGCGGCCGCGATGTTCCCTAATGCGGCGGCGGGAGGGGAACACAAACGGAGGCTACACAGGGACGCCAAACCGAGGAAAACGAGGTAGGCGCTTGGTTCACTCTGGGACCAACAGGCTCGGTATCACCCACTCCACCGAAAGTGACGCTGTTTTTGAAGCGCCTCCTGGCGTGAGAGTTGCTGACGCTGCTTCCGGGGTTGGGCTGGCAGGGAAGCTGGGAGTGGTAGTTGCCTCCCTCCCTCCTCACTGCGGCCGCAATGTTCCCTAATGCGGCAGCGGGAGGGGAACACAAACGGAGGCTACACAGGGACGCCAAACAGAGGAAAACGAGGTAGGCGCTTGGTTCACTCTGGGACCAACAGGCTCGGTATCACCCACTCCACCGAAAGTGACACTGTTTTTGAAGCGCCTCCTGGCGCGAGAGTTGCTGACGCTGCTTCCGGGGTTGGGCTGGCAGGGAAGCTGGGAGTGGTAGTTGCCTCCCTCCCTCCTCACTGCGGCCGCGATGTTCCCTAATGCGGCGGCGGGAGGGGAACACAAACGGAGGCTACACAGGGACGCCCAACAGAGGAAAACGAGGGAGGTGCTTGGTTCACTCTGGGACCAACAGGCTCGGTATCACCCCGATAATAATAATTCTTCATAAAAAATGATGGGAAAAGCAGATCACTTGTACCCAGATGTAATGGGAAAATCAATTCTATGTCAGGACCAGAGGCGAGGATTATGCTTTACTTCCTTCGCTTTATTCAAAAGCAGCCATTTGTTAGAACTTTATTACAACAAACTAACTTTCCCATGAAGCCCTGGGAATAGAGTAAAACGTTAACATCCAATGGGAGGACAGCTCCCAGTAGCCACCAATCGGGCATAAACCGTTGATAGTATAGTTCATTATCTGTGTTCCCTCGTCCTCTTTCTTTGTTGCTTACAGCCTAGATAGTGTTCCCTCCTGTTTTCTAGTGATTAGAATATTTATAGTATGATTTGCTTATCGTGTGTCATGGTTTTTATTTAATATTGCCAGTTTTCATAATTGCTGAAGTGCTTCGTGCTGACAGTGAGAATGCTTTGCATTCCTCTGCACTTGTTTTTTCCTTATTGGTGCGGCCCTTTGGCACGTGGGGACATCCTACTGCTAGGTGGCACCATAGTAGCGCATCACTCTGGCTCTAATGCACGGTTTTAGATTCCCCTCTTAGCGCTGATTGCCGAGGAGCGTATCCACCTGGAGAGTGATGTCCAGCACTTGTGGGGTCTGTATAGCCCGATAGGGCTGAGGTTGCATAAACTTGATGCCCTGCTTTAGTGGGGTCAAGTAAGAGTGCATTGATCATGACACCACACCAGGGACTGTAAGTAAAGTTGGACAGTGATACTGACCCCAGGGGACACGCTCCCAGGTAGGACCCCATATAATAAACTTGGCACCAGGAGTGTAGTTTTCCCAGGCTTGGACCCAGTGATTGAGAGGCTTTGCCCACCCATATTGTTTACTGTAATCCCAGCCCCATAAAAGCTGTGCTTTGTCTGCATACTGTTGAGCCTAGTGAGCTCCTTACAGTGCTGGGTTTCTCAACCCATATTCATTGCTCTGAGTACCATATACATCATCCCGCAGATCTTGCCTGCTCCCAATAGTGTGTACTGTTGTGATAAGCCACAGCTTAGTGCGCACTGTTCCCTCTGGAGGAAGTGGATCATAGGGAGGCAGTCCGCCTAGCATTCCTCCCATGGGACTATCATTTTTATGATGCAGTAGATGCATCAATTTTCAGGGCTGCTTCAGAAGCCATGGGCCCCCTAGAGTATCGCCTCTCCCAAAAATTTGCGAGTGAATGCGCAAAGGTTGCAGGGTCCCTTCACCCCCCATGCAGAACCCCAGCCTCACTGGGGATCCCCAGCCCCCTGCACCTGACACTACTCAGGCGAAACATCGTTATGAAGCAGGGGTCGATCATGACGCTTTTGCCAGACTAAAACAAGTTTCTTGTCATAGAATTCAGCCCTGCCGTTCGCCCCCTGGGACCAAGCAGGCTTGTTTACTGACTCTTCCGCTTCAGTTTCCAAAGACCTACAAGGTGACAACCCTCACAGAGACCCTGAGGAGGAACCAGGCCCTTCCAGACCTTGGTTTCCCTCTTCCCAACCCCCATCGGCCCCAGCTAGTGCTGACCCAAGTTCCAATATGTTGGACCCCGAGGAGATCCTTCACCAGCAGTCTTCCGAATGGGCCCTATCGGACAAGGTTGCAAGCTATGTGGTGGGCTGCAAGCCACTGGACAAGAAATCTCATAACTGCCTCAGGGCACAATGCCCTCACCCTCCCTATTAAAGAAAGGTGGCGCTTAGCCCTGAGCTTGACCCTAGAATAACCACCTTCCTCCAGAAGTTCATGAAAGACTCTGAAAAGGGATATATGGACCTGATGGGCATGCCAGGACAAACTCTTGGATGTCCTCTGCCCATTGATGAAGATATTACATGTGGCTGAGGATGCCAAGGCTTCGGGCTCCTTGATTTCACCGGAAGTGCTGTCTAGTTGAGATAAGTGCGCTGTCACATTTCTGGGCAACACAAACTGCGCGTTATCAATAAAGAGTTGCCGCTCTCTGTTAATCAAAGTTGACCCCAAACTGGGGGACTTGGCAGATTCTGAGGGAGGAGCAGCGGCACAAGGGTGTCTCTTCGGGGAGCCCTTCATTAAAGAGTTGGGAAAATTTAAGAACACGTTCACTTTTCTGGACAAAGCTCAGTCCTCTATTAACAAAGTGTTCACTTCCCGAGAATTCCATGGAGCCGGCCGAGGCAGAGGCCGCTCGCCTGATTGCGCACATGCCCAGTACCCTTCTTGAGGGCAAGGCTCCTGGCAAGGCCAATATCAAGATCAAAGTTGCTTTGTCAACTTCTATCCAACACGAGGCAGACGTTTCAGAGGCAGAGGTGTGAGAGAAGCAGGAGCTGCTGCCAATTCTAGTGAGTGTTCTCCCTTCTTCCCTTCTAAGAGTAGGAAGCCAGCTGGCAAATTTTACCCAGGCATGGGAAACCATTTCAAAGGATGCATGGGTCTTGCAAATGATCTGAGGTTTTCACATGGAATTTAACAGCTCTTCCAGGCAAGACTTCCGCCACGCCCCATTCAATTCTCAGCCCACCAGGCTTGGTTAATGGATGCAGAGGTTGCAGCCCTGCTTTTAAAAGGCACTATTTCCCACGCAATTCCCCACCCACACTGCTTCATCAGCAAAATCTTCTTAGTTGACAAAGCCAATGGAGGCCAGAGACCAGTTGTTGGAAAGGCGTTCTCCGGGGGGCTTCGGAATACGTTCCTGACCACCCGTTGACCCACCTCTCCCAGAGTTAGGCCGAGCAAGGGCGGGGAGGCCCTTCCTGGAAGGGTCTCATACCTAGGATCGCACGCGCTGAGCTTGCACTCTTTGACAGAGGGACACCACACAGTAGTTCTTCGTAAGACAGTATTCTTTATCGTTAGTTTTAAGGGATCTTTATGATCCGAAATGCAGGTATTGAATCAGTGCCACAAGCGGCGGCGATCTCGTGATGGGGGTATGGGGGTAGCAGGACACTCTTTGAGTTCAGTGTCTCTGCGGAGTATCCTTCGCACAGCTCTCAGTCCTCGAGCTGGGGGATGTTGTTTCTCTCAGCAATCTCTGCAGATTCTCCTGGAGGAGAGTGCCGCGAGTCACTCAGCAGGCACAGGTGGTTTCGGAGTCGGGGAGCCGCGACAGCGTCAGCAGGGCTCAGATGGTTCAGAGTTCGGGGAGCCGCGACAGCGTCAGCAGGGCTCAGATGGTTCAGAGTTCGGGGAGCCGCGACAGCGTCTGCAGGGCTCAGATGGTTCAGAGTTCGGGGAGCCGCAACAGCGTCAGCAGGGCTCAGATGGTTCAGAGTTTGGGGAGCCGCGACAGCGTCAGCAGGGCTCAGATGGTTCAGAGTTCGGGTAGCGTTCTTCGTTTCGGGGAGCGATCGAGCCGCGACCAGGTCAGCAGGCTCTCGTGGTCCAGGTCTTCTCTCCCCCCGTCCCTTCAGCACCCCTTGTTATACTTCCCCTCCTCTTTGAAGTCCGGAGTCCTCGCAGAGAGGGGTCTGGGTGCTTGGGGGCGGTGTGTCGGGATTTCCTGTCGCTCGGCCCTTTGATCTGTTCAGGTGGGTCTGGGAGGGACTCCAGACGCCCAGCAGGCGAGGCGCCCGCTCACCGGGGGCCTGGTGGCCGATCAAAACCCTCCTTGGAGAGGAGACCAGAGGTGTGACAGGGACAGCTTTTCTTGGTCTGGCTCGGGGGCTTCTCTCTCTCTCTGCCGGGCATGCGTGGTAGGGACTTGGGTGTTGCTGGGGCCGCGGCCGGCCATCGGGTTGTTGGGCCATGGTGGCCGGAAGTCTGTGACATCGGGAATCAGGTGCGGTTGCAGGGTGGCTTGCTGGTCGGGAGGGCCCACGCCACGAGACCAGTCATCAATCTTCAAGAATTCAACAAGTGGATGGTTATCGACACTTCAAAATAGGGGGGATCCACCTCCTCTGCAATGTCTTGCATCCCTGAGACTGGCTCGTTCGTTTCAACCTCAAGGGTGTATACCTGTCGATCCCAATCTTCCCACCTCACAGGTGATTTCTGCTGTTCATCTGGCGATACTAGACGTTCAAATTTTCCACTCTGCCCTTTGGGCTCTCCTCCACCCCTTGGTGCTTCTTGAAGGTTCTCAAACCAGTCATAGAGTACCTTCAGGCTCATACTCATACTTGACCACAACGTTCGTAATTAGAGACACTGTATAGTTTAAAATGTTTTTTTTTAACTAACGTGCTCTAAGTTGCAGTACTCTAGCCAATACTAGCAGCATAATGCATAAGAACAATATAATCAGCATTGTTTTAATTCCATAAAGCACAAAAGGGGCAATCATATTATAATGACAGTGGAAACAGGACTATAGTGCCTTTTACCACCCTGGCCGTGCTCATGAGTTAGTTTAGAATAATTATAGAATACCTCTGGGCTTTGTCAGCGAGACCCCATAACTACGAGATATGATGCAATGAATCACATCCCAGGATCATTACAGCTCTTCTATGTTGGAAAGGTTTTCTTCAAGTGCCTTCTCATGCATTTAATGCCATATTAAAAAGCACCCCAATTTCAGTTGGGCCACTGTGCTTCATGGTATGTCTATGTGCGTGGGACTGACCAAAGTGAATCAACAGCATACATTGGTATTCAACCTTGAACACGCTGTGCAGACAGAGAGCACGTTGCCCAGCTGGATATGTGAAAGGTAGACAGTTCTCATGTGAAGCAGCGCCAGCAAAGTATTACACGAGAACAGAGCCATGTAGTGTTGTGTGCAAAAGCAGCAGAATGGCAGCCAAGCATATACTACTTATGCTAACTTAGCAATGTCTGCAGTTAACCCCATTTCCTCACTACAGCTTCCCCTTGGCCAGGTCAATGGACAGTGGACTCAATAGAAACAGAGTTCAAGTCAGAGTGAGCAAGAATCAAGAGCATCAGTCATATTTGGACAAAGAGTCAAATGGTGCACAAATCGACTTGAGAAAGAGAGAAAAAAAAATGAAAAAGAAAAAACCAATACAAAAAACATCCAGCAGATGATGGAAGTCATCCAGGTTAATCCATTAAGGTGTATGAGCAGTAAGTTGCAACAGCTTCCAAGAGGAAGTCATTGATATAGTCAGAAAAGAGAGTAGCCATCCATTCCAGCAAAGAGAATGAACATACATGTTCATGAACAATGGGAGCTTCTAGCACCATCAGTGGACAACTTGCGTTTCCTCAAGAAAACTTCATTGTAGGAAATCATGTGCAGCTGCACAGACATCCCATTCCGCTAAAACTCTAAGCGCAGCTGCGCAGGCCATAATCCCAACACCAGAACAGTCCAGCTCATGCGCCACTAGAGGACTCATTAGCATGTCATAATCTGGGGCAGGAGACACCGTATTGGAGAGGCAAATATCCAATGCCCATTCAAACGAACATTCCAGGCAGTGGAAGACTGGTTGCACGAAAGTGAAATAACCAAAACAAAAGGATAATCCATAAGCCACGCTCCGAGTGGCCAGTGGTAAAGTACCGTAGCATTCAAGCATATGACTACGAAGCAGCAGCAGCCGATCTCGGCTGTTTGGGTCCACAGGAAGTACATCCATTGCGGAGCAAGCAAATTAACAGCAGAATCCCAGCGGCTAGGGCAAGAAAAAGTGGCAAGCCACCGCAGACGCTGGAAAAAATAGAATGGATAAATGCTGGTATCACACCAAATATAGTTTGAAAAGATGACAGAAGGCCAGAGCCCACAACTTTAAAAAAAATGGCCAATGCCTGTGGTGTTAGAAGCATTGAAGATAGTGTGAATCAACGCACCGAAATGTAGTGGGAGGTCAGTATTAAGAAGCGACTGTACCTCTGTGCGAGTGTTAGCCACGTGAAGGACGAATGTCTCACAGGCAGATGTGAGAGCAACTTCTTTTTGGGACAATAATTCTCTTATTCTGCTCATTTTATTGAACTCTGCCTTCAAGGTCAGAATGGAAGGCCAAATCGAGATGTCGAGCCTACCATGTGGGGGTGGAAAAGGCACATTTTTACCACACGTTGTGAGACTGTTACAATATAGGGTATGCCAGCAAGCAAGCCACAGCAATCTTCATTATTTAAATGGCAAATTGCTACCGTTTGCTAGCAAGGTAAACGTAGATGTGATAGCTGGTAGTGAATAACCCTTCAAAACACACGCCAAATTTGGTGCTGTTAAGTGACATGCGCCATGCAACTGTACATTCTTACACACAAGAGAATGATCAGGTGAGGAATCACATGATTCCCCAGTGAGGTACACCTCTTTGTCATCCTGTAAGCATCTGTATGTGAATGGTAAAGACCACACCTCGTGAAGAAATGCACTGCCTAAACGTTGATAGCGGCCCAAGGGATAATGTTTCATACATTAACTAATTTAAACAAGGAAAATGGCAGAGTTATTAACCCATGGATGAGCCACACTGCTGAATTAGTTTCAGCAACCGAAAAAGGCAAAGGTTCTAATTTTTCAATATGTAACAGAGTGTATGTGGAATCCTTCATGGACATAAACTGTTGTGTATCTGTCAAGTTAATAGGCGTAAATAACGATGACGTGTTCATGGAATCCCATGGCACCTTCCTCCATGTAAACTGCATAATTGAACGCAATTGATTTTGACCATGATGCAAAACAGATACTTCATCATGAACAATATCCACAACAGATTAAACAATATTGTCTAATGTGTAAATACGGGAAGAAAGAGTGTTAATACTATTCTTAACAACAGCCAGTACTTTTTTTTAAATTAGCTTGGTCTATTGCCCTTAGACGCGAAGCAGCTTCAATTTGAGACAGCTTCTAGATTTCATTGTAAGTTGTATAAATAAATCTTTTCGATCTAAAATCAGATGGCCCTTTAATAAAATCTGTCAAGTCAATGTCACTTGACAACAATGACAAATGGCGTTTTACTGACGTAAGGGTCGAGTACTGCAACCAATTTTGGTATAATTTTCCTACTGAATAGGTAATACCAAATGGGAGTCCGAAAAATGTGGATCAGGTCTATCCTGAGTGTATCCTGTGGCCTTGCCTAGAAAACTGTGTTGGCAAGAATCTGAACTTGTTTGCCAAACCAACCAACCCAGGTGGTCCAGGCTAGTGATATTAAAAGTATTATTGGTAAGCAACAATAGCAAATCATCAATGGCCAAATCAGTATGATTATTCCAGTTCTCATAATGAGCTAGTGCAGGTATTTTAGGTGCATTCATTTGTTTTGCAGTGGCTAAACCTAAACAGGTTGTTTGATAAATCGAACTATTCAAGAATAGGATTTGTATTGGGATAAGGCATGCACGATGCAAAGCTTCAGAGCCTTGTACCTGACAGAATTTAGAATCCCAAACAGACTTAAGATCTAATGTATAGGGTCGCCAACCCTTTTTTCTCTTATTCTTTTTCCAAATCTAGATTTTCTTGTGTCCCACAGCTATCCTATGAAGCTTATACAATTGTTGCCTGACATGGTTTTTTGATACCTACATGCCGTACCAATCACAGGTAACCGGACACTTATGAAATGCACTAATGGTTTTCTTTACCCTTATATGTTTTGAAGCGCATGGCTTTGTTTCTCCACTTTCAGATCTATGTTAGCTAGCAACCAGCCAATATTTCTGGTTTGCCGAACAATTGTAAGAGCCTTTCCATCAAACTAAAATTAACCATGCTCAGCCTTTTAAAACTAAAGGGGTTATAATTAGTGCTTCTTCATGGTTGGCTTGCCCTTATTACTCTCCCATAATTTTCTTCTAACTCTGAAGCTTGACACTCTCTATCAGGCTGGTTTAGCCCCTCTTAAATCACTCCCGCACCGAGATTGATGATATGGTACCTCGGGTCTAGTTTTTTTACTTCACATCCATGCACCAGGACTGCATGCCTTCTATAAGGTTACAATATTTGACAACAAGGTTGTTATATATGATACTCTACTTTATTGTGCCCTTATGTCTACATTTATCAATGGACATCTGTATGTATACTTTACTTTATTTTTTTTAATTAATTTTTTTATTGAACTTTTGCACAGACACACGTATAGGATAAACAAATATTCAATTGTATACCACCCAGCATTTCACATCTTTGCGTCATATCCTTAATTGTCATATACCAGTATACACTAGAGACAGTAATATTGCACCAACTCATTCTGTACTTTTGTAGGGGTACCACATTATACACTAAGTTATCTTACAAGGTTATCATGGTTAGGAGTGAGTTGCAACAAATATGGTCTAGGCAGACAAACATTTATCACTTTTTAAAAAAAGGAAACAAGGGGTGGTAATAGCTGCCTACACTCTAGTATTTTAGAGTGGGTGTTCTCTGTGTATAGTGTGGAAATGTGGATTTCCCTGATCAGTTATGTCCCCTATCTTGGACCCCAACGGTTCTATATGGTTCTATATGCATGTTACAAGTACATGTATGTTTCCTCCAGTTCCAGTTTCGAAGACGCAAACACATGTGCGTCCACCGTTAACATGTCCTCTGTCAGATCCGCCATGAATGGGCTGGATATTCGATTCCTAAGTATGAAAGGCCACCGACTTTATATGGCTAAGTTACTCCATTTTTACAGTTCAGGCAAGTAGGCCCGATTCTGTCCTCAAAGCCTTTCCCTGCTCTCTGCCTCTGACAGCTTCAGCTTGAGCTTGCATCTGTGACCATGAACTTTGTCTCATTCTCTGCGCGGCTCACGAAGCCTGACATCAGCCTATTCTCTGCCAAGAGCTGTATTTCACCTTCGAATTATCTGCTTCCCCCTCAGCCGATGCATTCCTGCCTAGTAGCTTAAGTAAACATTCCTCCAGTTACCAAGCAAAAGGCCCGGTTTCTCTGCCCTCATGCAAGTAATTCATAGCCCTGTCACCATGGAATATTCCCATCCCCTTGCATCTCATATAGACACTTAGACGCTTGTACACGCACACACAGTCAGTATAGAATAGATTCTGTCCGAGAGCCCTTCCCTTGTGGATAACACAGTTCTTTAAACATAGGATATTAGATATGATTTGGGATTAGGTTGACATAACCCCAGACTTTTGTCTCCACATGTAGAGCTAAATGTCAAGTCCCCTTCACCCTCTAGTTGCACGTCTATCACACGTCATGCTGCTGCGCGCGCATCTCTGCCAAGTATTTCTGCTGACATTGCGAAATCATCTCCAGGTATCCACCCACACATGACAATTTACCCCTTATCATCAAGTGGACGCCCACATGGACGCCCACCTTCACGCCTACTTACACGCCCACATGCTCTTATCTCATTCTCTCTTGCTCTCTTGCTTACGTACAATTGAGAAATGTATATATACTGTACTCTGTGAATAATTTTTTGAGAATATTGAGAATACTTTTCAGCCCCGTCCAGATCCTTTTTGGTGATGGAGATATTCTCCCTTTGACTCGAGTTATTGGAATAAAGCCCTTTATGTATCTGATACCACAGACTCAGCCTCTTGCTTTATGCATGATCTTATTGATATCTGAAAAATTATGACAGCGTAATATTTTATTTACCACAGAATGGCGCCCGAACAGTTTAATCTCTTTCCCCACACGCCGGAGATGAAGGTCCTGTTTTGCCCCCTTCCATAGCCGTGATGGACTTCAAGCGTGCACGTCGCGGGTTTTCCCGCCAACTCCCTCAGGCCACCGAAGGGGACAGACTGTGACCAGGCATCCATACGAGGCGGTGAGGAACGCAGATTGTCTACCCAGAGCCCACCTGCGAGAGAGCTGCGTCCGAGGTATACAGAGGCCAACCAGGTTTTCAAAGTCCCGATGTCCAGAGGGTCCGATGTCCGCAGTCGTCGAGTCCAGTCCATTCTCTGAGGCCTTCCGTTTCAAGGAGCTACTCGGTGAGTACCATCGCCGGGGAGGCGTGTTGACGCGCACATAGGTTGTGCCGGTCAAGACGGATTTGGGTACACAAATCCGGTCTGCACTGTTTAGCAGTGTATATGTACTGTTTAGCAGTATATCAAGTATTCCGAGGTATCTAGTTATGGTCAAGAATTATGCGTGGTGATTAGTTAGGCAGACTGTCATCATTGTCGGTCGTTGTTAAAATGTTTAATGTTTAATGTTTAAAGTGTTCAAATATTGTGGTATGAATGATTGTTCATTGTTCACTGTTCATTATTGTGTTTTTTTTGTATTAAGTGTGTTCAAGATTAAGTATCAGATCAGTTGTCAATATGCCGCTCTTTTCGAAGTTAAGACAGATTACTACTAGAAAAGGGGTGCTTGAAGAAGCAGTTCCTATTCCTCCTAGGGACACTCCAGGGCAAATAATGTATCACAAGCATGGCTTAGACGCCATATTATTCCTTGATCTATGGGTGGATTACACCAAAGAGTTACCAGAAAGTCAGAGATGGCCCGTAGCTGGGACCTGGGATGCTGAATGTATCATGAAAGTCGAAGAAGAGTTGTGGAAGAGGAAAGCTAGACAGTCACAGAAAGACGCTGTTGAATTATGGCGTAAAGAATAGCATAGACGCACAGAGTAAGCGCTCAGAAAAGAAGAGAAAAGTAGGGAGGATTCAGACAAAGCCCGAGAAAACGTGTTAGTTGAGGAAGGTATACGAGTAAAAGCAGGACAAGTAGATGGACAACGAAACACTCTTATGAAAGAGAAAATGTAGACCAGCTTGGAAGGATGCCATTGAGTTTTTGGCGCAAGGCGTCACATAGAAGGTCAGAGTAAGTGTTTCACGAAGCAGAGAGAAGTGGACTGGTGTCTGGAAAAGCCAAGGATGAGATGTTACAGGAGGAATTTGAGCTGGTAAAATGAGCGCAGGCTGACAGAAAAAGAAATACTGACGTTGCTGGTATTTATCCCGTCCTTTCAGAGGGCCCAGCAAGAGTGGCCCCAGTAAAAAGACCAGTTATAATACATATATTAATTACATAGTAGCCCAAAGGTTCTTGAGCCCCCCACCAAATGAACAGCGCATAGCTGGTGTTTACATGGTCCAACATTTGACTACATTGTCAATAGGAAATTGAGAGGGGTGCAGCTAGAGAAGGAGCAACTCCTGTGATTTGATGACACCCCTAATGTACAAAGTGTTAACGAAAAATAATTAGTGACAAGTTTAGCTTGGAAAAAGAATTGTGGGTATTTCGAATTTGCAAATTTTTCATGAATACAGGTTTGTGTTCTTGATGGTCCAGTGAGCCAATGTGCTGGGTCAAGTCGGTAAGATTATGACCCCCTGAGTGCAAATTGTATGTAAAAATAATTTTTCAATTGAGCGAATTATTGCAGTTTTTATGGAATTGAGTAGTCTTTTTGTCTTTGACAGCTTCAGAGTGAGGAGAAGGTGGGGGCCGTGTAGAGCAGAATGTGATACAGAAATCGGAGACAGATTCTGACCTTGTAGCCAGTGTAGGTGGGGGCCGATGAGAGGAGCAGAACAGGGCACTGCTTAGAAGGCTTCTCTGACATCGCATCTGTGTAATGCCTGCAGCTGGAGAGCCTTGGGGCCAGGAGTAGGAAAAACAAAAAAAAGATGGCTGGCAGCCCAGGCTCAGGCCGCGCTGAGGGGCTATTTTTAACTTCTCTGATAAGACAGGGCAGCTGAGAAATGTAAGTCGAGAAAGATTCCCTTGTTCTATTCTGTGCAAAACAAGAGCCCCGAGGAAATGTCTATGGAGAAGATTTGTTTTATTTTTTAGCAATTGTTATATTGCTTCTGGTCAGAAAGTAAAATGTTGCTCTTGTTTGGAATTTTAAGGGCTATGTGCCTATATAAAAACGATTTTCAAATTCAGACATTTTTGAATTGTGGCCACAAGCTGCCACCAGTTGCATTGGATAAATGATCCAGTGGTTACGGGTCTGTGAGGAAAGATGTGAGATGCATCTTCGACTAGGACATGAGGGTACATTGTGTACAAAGAAGCATAGCACATTTTTATAAAAAAAAAAAAAAAAAAAAAAAAAAAAAAAGAGACAGGTTCGTGTGTTCGTCATTTTTTGATTATTGTTACTGATCCTGTGTGTCAGACTTGACGCGGTCATCATTGGGATGACCCACTGCCAGATGGGGTTGTATAGGGCAGGTAAATAAGTTATTGATTATAAGCCTGACAAATTAAGCAGGCCAGAATGTTCGCATCTGAGCTGTAGGTACTGTAATTACGCATCGCTGCTCATTTATATATGTTAGTGTAATTATCTATGCTTTCTGTGCCCGGTATACTGATGGCTTGGCACAATTACTAAATTTCACAGACATGATATTACCATTATCATGCTGTCAAAATAGCAGACAACACGTTATCAGTGTATGTCTAATTGGTGTTGGAGATGAATGAAACAAAAGAAAAAGGCTATGCAAGACTAAAATATTTTTCACATAACTGCCTTTCTCTTATAGACAGGCAGCCTCGGTCATATGTTTCCAGATTGGACATTAAGGAACAATTATGATCTGTGCACTCGCATTTTAACTCTTGAAAGGCCTGTTTTAAATAAGGACTGCCACCACAGAGTGACAAATAAGGCTCGGTATTTAGGGTAATGAGAAAATATCTGACAGGATTTCCTTTTTAAAGTTTGCTTTAGTAAGCTCATTCTTGTGAGTGGTGGCCCCAAAAGTTGACTTGTTTTTGAATTAGGCTATTTATTGTATAGGTGGAAATTATTGCACATTGACTGATTTCTTTAGCAGATAAATTATTAATTATCAACATTAACAACTGTTCTTAAACTTGGTTTTCCGAATATTTAGGTAATTTAGCATTCCTATTAGGGCCTCCTAGCATTAATATTGACTTCAGGTTGGTGTAGGTTCATGTAATAGGGACATTTGCATATGAGATGTCATTTGGCTAGCTTATGAGCTAACACAATGAGGTTTGTACATTAATTTGAAGGATTTCTCGCCGTTTCACATACGCTGTGTATCTCCTATAATTTTGCTTACGCCCAGTAGCTACACACAGGGATTAATAGTATTGTCAAGACACAGGGTTTGATAGTGTTTGACAGCAGTGAAATCTGTTTCAGATTTCCTCCTGTCAAAAAGGGGGGGGAAGGAGGAGAATATTGGCTTTCTGCTGGCCCCTGAGGAGGTTCGCTTCCCGCTAGCCCCTTAGAAATTAGCCCCCTTAGAAATTAAGCCAAGGAAATAGGTATGGTGTTTTCCCCTTTTTCTCATGTTTTATTGTGATCTTTCAGGGGAATTAGTCCAAGCCCCTAATACAGCTTCTACTAAAGTCCTCCCTTGGACACAAGAACACACTGTGGCATTTGAAGAATTAAAGAGAGCTTTATGTCAAGCACCAGTTTTAGCAAACCCTGATTACAACAAATCGTTTAAGTTTTTGTGACAGAGCGGGATGGAACAGCACTATCTGTCCTAACACAAGATCATGCAGGAAAACACGAGCCCTGTGCTTATCTTTCTAGTACATTAGACCCAGTAGCACAGGCTTTGCCTGCGTGCCTAAATCAGTTGCAGTAACGGCCTTAGCCATAAGACAAAGTGACTCGATAGTGCTGGGCCACCCTCTGACAGTACAAGTACCACACGCAGTAGAGGTTCTCTTGAACCGGACACAAACACAACACCTGACTGTAGCTAGACTGACGGATTATGAGCTGACGTTATTTCAACCACACATAGAGATCAGACGATGCAACATACTGAATCCCGCTACCCTTTTGCCCTCCAGTACAGAAAGCGTTTCACCACACAACTGTGTTGAAGTAATACATACCGTGACTAAACCAAGACAAGACTTGACAGATGTTGCACTCCCAGACCCCGAGCTAACACTATATGTTGACGGCTCATGCATGAGGACAGGGGCGGGAGAATTAGTGGCAGCATATGCAGTGACTGCTGATACTGTAATAATAGAGACTAAAAGAATAGACATATTGTCAGCACAAGCAGCAGAGCTCATCGCCCTGACACAAGCGTGCATAAGAGCTAAGCACCTGAGAGTAAACATTTACACCGATTTTGTGGAGAGAAAGAGGTTTCTTGACCTCTCATGGGGCCAAGATACAGCATGGCCCCCTTATTCAAGCCCTACTGGAAGCAATACATTTACCAACAGCCATAGCTATCCTAAAATGTAAAGCACATACTAGAGCCACAGATACCATTTCCCAAGGCAATGATCTGGCAGACCGAACTGCTAAACAGACAGCTCAGACCCCACTAGACATGACAAAATCACAGATACTATCACTGTCCAAAGCCATGACAGTTAGGGATCCTTCCAGGGATGTACAAGACATTCAGACACATGCTACTGTAGACGAATTAAAGAAATGATCGGAACAAGGAGGGGTACTGACTGATCAAGGTTGGATGACAAAGGGCAAATCCACATGGTTTCTTCCTGATACCATGGTACAAGTGATTATAAATACCGCACATAGTCCTGCACACTTAGGAGAGAAAGCAATGATAGATAGCTTACAGAATATATGGTTCAACAAGCACCTGCGTGCAGCAGCGAAACAAAAGGTCAGAACATGTATGATCTGTTGCCAATTCAATGCAGGTAAAGGCATTCCGATGGAACAAGGTGGATTCCATCCACCTGACCACCCTTTTGAAGTGCTCCAAATGGATTATATCCAAATAAACAGATGTAGAGGTTACAAATATGTCCTGGTACTAATGAAGCAGGTGTCCCTTCTGTTAGGGTATACCTGGAAATTCCATTGTGTGCGACATCCTGAAGCAGCAGGCCTTGTAGAAAGACATAATCAGACATTAAAAATTTGCGCAGACAAAGGTATAGACTGGATGGTAGCCCTGCCGGTTGCCCTCTTTTACATGCGAATTGTAGCTCATTCTAGAACAGGCTTATCTCCCTATGAAGTGGTCTTTGGTAGACCACCAAAATATGTGGGCACTACAATGCCTAAAAGATTACTTATGTTGACAGTAACATGCTGACAGATTACCTGGCTTCCTTGATGTCTGCACTACTCTCTTGTTGTTCGCAGGTTGCTGCCGCCTTCCCTGACAACACCCAGGTCAAAGAATACTCCATCGCTCCTGGATGACAGGCGCCGAAGTCAGTGCTCTGGACCACGGGGACGGCCGTTAAAGTCAAAGTGCACCTTCACCACTCTTTTACAAAGGAAAAAAAACTTTGAACTTGGATTTTGAACAACATTTTCTAGAGGAGAATGCCCAGAAGTTTCCACAAAGCTAAACCTTGATTCAAAAAGTCAGAACCCGTTTGATCAATTAAGTCCACTAGGTGGTGAAGCGGTTGAACATGTATTCTGGCTCGCATAAGATCTTGGACAATAACATAAAGCAAAAATAAGAGTTAGATAAGAAGCAAATAGATGTATAGTGACTGTAATTTTTCAATATCTTAAGAGCATCACGATAATATGTATCAGCTTAATACTACATGCTATTTTTCCTCCTATTGCCTCACTTTTACACTCCTCCACTAATGATACCATAAAGCACACATTTAGTGATCTGCCATCCTATGAGCTATCATATCGACTTGCCTTACGCAACAATACCTTTATTCAGATGCTGCACCATTCACATCAGACTAGCAATGCTACAGACTGCTGGGTCTGTGGCCGACTCCCCCCCCCTATCAGAACTATAAGGGAGTTTTGCCCCTTTATTCTCTATCCGTTCACACACACAATGGCTCCTGTGGAGCATGGTTTAGTTTGATTAATTCCCTAGATTCGAATTCCGCAGTTTATCAAGACAACTGGGTATGGGGAAACCTGAACTTAGTTTTGCTTAAAGTCTGCTACCCTAACAAGGAGGGACTTCCCAAAAGAACAGGAACTGATCTAAGAAATGAAGTATATGGATTAGGTAATTTTACACTTAACCTCATGATCCTGAACGTTGAATCTGAAGCTACACCAATCTTGCCCGCCATGTCCGTATTCCCAGTAAAAGAGGAATTATGTATAAGAAAGAATGGCTCCATACACATGGGCCATAGTAAATGCACCACTGTAATAAAATTCAGTGATCAAGGCAAGTCTACATTTAGAGCTTCTCGTCATTCCTACTTTATATGTGGCCAGACCGCATATATACGCTTACCTCTAGATTGGGATGGTACCTGTTACATAGCATTCCTCCTAGCACCTGTTTTCCTAGCTCCTCCTGATTCTCATAGAAATACTCATTTAGTACACAATAGACAGCAGAGAGATCTCCCAATTGTCAATTACACTGAAACAGCATGGGAAAAATACACAGATTTCAATAAAGGTTTCTTTCCCTATATAGGTACAGTTACCAATAGTAAGCTGATACGTAGATTAACCAGAACCCTTGAAGCAGTAGTGAACGAAACTATTTCCGCCTTAGGCAATTTAACAGAAGAGCAGTCTGCTATGCGGATTGTTGTGCTTCAAAATAGCCTTGTCCTTGACGTTATCCTGGCCGATAGGGGCGGAGCTTGTAGGGTCATCGGATCAAGCTATTGCATTTTTCATACCAGAAAATTCGCCATCTGTATATAAAGCCATAACTCGCCTTCATAAGATTGTAAGCCAGATACACCAGAATCCAGGCACCTGGACTTGGTCCGGTTGGTTTTGGAGTGTATTATCTACCTTTGGATGGAGGGTCCTATCCTTCCTAGGTATTGGCCTTCTCATACTATTCAGTTGCTGTCTATGCCTGCAATGTGGACCAGCGATTTGTGGTCTGTGTGCCACATCGTGTATTCCACATCAAGGTTTTCGCTCAAGATCCCGGAAGAAGAAAGAAGAAGAAATGATGCTCCATGAGCAAATCGATGGATTAATGAAGATTGATGTTTCTTGACGGGCAAGTAGGGGACAAGGAGGGAATGTGGAAATGTGGATTTCCCTGATCAGTTATGTCCCCTATCTTGGACCCCAACGGTTCTATATGGTTCTATATGCATGTTACAAGTACATGTATGTTTCCTCCAGTTCCAGTTTCGAAGACGCAAACACATGTGCGTCCACCGTTAACATGTCCTCTGTCAGATCCGCCATGAATGGGCTGGATATTCGATTCCTAAGTATGAAAGGCCACCGACTTTATATGGCTAAGTTACTCCATTTTTACAGTTCAGGCAAGTAGGCCCGATTCTGTCCTCAAAGCCTTTCCCTGCTCTCTGCCTCTGACAGCTTCAGCTTGAGCTTGCATCTGTGACCATGAACTTTGTCTCATTCTCTGCGCGGCTCACGAAGCCTGACATCAGCCTATTCTCTGCCAAGAGCTGTATTTCACCTTCGAATTATCTGCTTCCCCCTCAGCCGATGCATTCCTGCCTAGTAGCTTAAGTAAACATTCCTCCAGTTACCAAGCAAAAGGCCCGGTTTCTCTGCCCTCATGCAAGTAATTCATAGCCCTGTCACCATGGAATATTCCCATCCCCTTGCATCTCATATAGACACTTAGACGCTTGTACACGCACACACAGTCAGTATAGAATAGATTCTGTCCGAGAGCCCTTCCCTTGTGGATAACACAGTTCTTTAAACATAGGATATTAGATATGATTTGGGATTAGGTTGACATAACCCCAGACTTTTGTCTCCACATGTAGAGCTAAATGTCAAGTCCCCTTCACCCTCTAGTTGCACGTCTATCACACGTCATGCTGCTGCGCGCGCATCTCTGCCAAGTATTTCTGCTGACATTGCGAAATCATCTCCAGGTATCCACCCACACATGACAATTTACCCCTTATCATCAAGTGGACGCCCACATGGACGCCCACCTTCACGCCTACTTACACGCCCACATGCTCTTATCTCATTCTCTCTTGCTCTCTTGCTTACGTACAATTGAGAAATGTATATATACTGTACTCTGTGAATAATTTTTTGAGAATATTGAGAATACTTTTCAGCCCCGTCCAGATCCTTTTTGGTGATGGAGATATTCTCCCTTTGACTCGAGTTATTGGAATAAAGCCCTTTATGTATCTGATACCACAGACTCAGCCTCTTGCTTTATGCATGATCTTATTGATATCTGAAAAATTATGACAGCGTAATATTTTATTTACCACAATAGGAGGGTAGACTGCACAAGTTAGCATGTATTTAGACACTCACCTGGGGAGAGCCGGTGATATTGTAGCTGGAACTGGCAAAGAGACGTCTGGAACAGACTCACTCTTTCCACTTAGCCAGGTTGCGAATGGTTCCCATATGTCTTTCGGGCACGATGCCATAGGCATAAGATCCCAGACTGCAGCTAATTGCTCCTGTCAGTAAGCAATGTTTTGCACCCAGGTAGCCACTCGGGTAATGGCAGGTGCACCCCAGTGTATAGCTAGTCTACACTTCGCAAGCCGAAGCTGCATAGCCGTAAGATGGCATTTCTAGGGTGGGATCACTTCTACATAACCCAGCAAGGCCATCAGTGGGGTACATTCTAGCGTTAGACTGATGACAGTGTGTATTGTTTCATATACTTCCTCCCAGAACCCAGCTATGGATGGGCAGTCTCATGCGACGTTTAAAAATGTAGCATCCTCACGTTTACACTTCCAGCATCTCGAATCCGGGTGTAGCCCTAGTTTGTATAATTGCAAGGTGGTGCGGTACAGTCTATGTATGAATTTGAAATGTATAAGTCTCAGTTTATAGTTTGTGGATAATAGTCTAACCTGTGAGAAGCAGAATGACCATTGTACGTCTGTAGGCAGTTGATTCAAATCATTCCTCCACTGAGCCAGAGCCTTAGGGGGAATTCACGGGGCACCTGTTTGCGTAAGGTTATATAACCTAGTGATCAATTTGCGAGGCGATGGAGTAGTTAATAGGTGTTCTAGTGGCGTCATGGTAGCGGGAAATGTTGGGAAGGTGGGGTGTAGATTTTTGCAAGCGGCTCGGAGTTGGTGAGATAGGAACAATTCAAAGTTAGGTATTTGAGTACCATCCTGATTTAGTGGTCGGTTCTATGTTATGGGCATGCGCTACAGAGCCCTTATCATGAAGAAAGGGAAAATGTGGATGATATGCAAGTGGTGTGGAGGGTGCATATAGTAATGGTGTCTCAACACGCTTCCTAAGGCCCTACCAAGCCCAACATAAAGTTTTGACTGTGTTTATTTCGTTGACCATTCTATGATAGGACTTATACACAGCTATGTGCATTGGGGTGGGGTCGGCCATGTCTTTTTAAATGGCCACATGCGGCAGAAAGGGAATGGGAAGTATCCAGAACTGAAGATATTGCGCACATGATGCATACAGTTCAAAGTTGGGGGCTTCTAATCCACACCTTGATAGTGGATGCATCAGCAGTTCCCAATTCACATGTGGCTGTTTTCCAGCCCACACCAGGGCAAGTATTATAGAGCAAAGAGATTTGAAAAAGGCTTGGGTTAGAGGAATGGGAATGTTGGCAAATAAGTATAGAAATTTAGGGAGTACTATCATTTTAGTTATGGCAATTCTGCCAGTCAATTAAAGTGGCACCCCAGAGTTTTGCTTTACGCTCCAGCCAATCCAACAGTTTGCCAAAGTTTAAATGCCAAAGGTACTGTAAATCTCTGCTTAGCCACACACCTAGGTACTTAACCGCGCCATATGCCCATGTGAGTGGAAATTCCAATTCCGTTTCTAATGGGGCAGTGGTTAGTGGTAAAATGGAAGATTTGGACCAGTTTATTTTTATGCCAGACATTCCAACCTATCAGAGAACTTCCCGCAGTACGGGGTTCAGGTGTTCAGCTGGTTTGCGAATGTACAACGTAATATCGTCAGCGTACATTCAGATTATAAGACTTCTATCTGAGAATCCTAGGCCATGGATGGTATGGTGCTGACAGATTCTGGTGGCTAAGGGCTCCATCGCCACTGCAAATAGCAGCGGCGAAAGTGGGCATTCTTGTTTATTGCCACGGGTTATGAAGAATGGCTCAGATATTAAGCCATTTGCTTTGAGACAGGCTGTGGGTTTAGTGTAGAGCAGGCTGATTAATTTAATAAAATTAGGACTGAATCCCATCCTGGATATAATGGTAAATAAAAACGGCCATTCCAGAGAGTCAAACGCCTTGGTTGCATTAAGAAACACTGCAATGCCCGGCAATTGGGGGTCTATTTGGTGAACAGTGGCAAAGAAGGTGCGCAAATTATGAGCTGATGACCTTCCCGGAATAAATCCAGATTAGTCTGGCCTGGCAATAAGCGGTAGGAGCAGCTGCAACCCGTTGGCAAATAATTTGGCAAGGATCTTTGCATCTACGTTAATTAAGGAAAGGGGTCTATATGAGTCACAAAGATTTGCATTCTTGTCCGGTTTTAAAAGGGAAATAATAACTGCTTCTCACATAGTTGGTGGCAGAATACCCTGTTCTAACAATTCCTGATATACATCGAGCAGTCGGGGCACCAGCCCTTCCACATATGTCTTATAAAATGTGGTGGTTAGCCCATCAAGCCCAGGTGCCTTTTCTCCTGGCAAACTGCTGTTGACACCTCTTATGTCTTAGACTGAAAAAGGATAGTCTAAGTACTCTCTGTCGGCCGTCTCAACTCCAGCATCTCTCCCAAATTCGGTGAGTGATTTGTTGGGGCCTTAGCATACACAAGGCCTGTCATCCGATCTAGTGACGCACAGCGGCCATGTTACGTTCCAGCTAGACCGCAGCTCAGCAGGCTCGGCATCTCAGCTCCTGCCTTGTACCCGCTGCCAAATCTTTTCACAGACCTCGCCGTTTGTGTTGGCAATAGAATCCGCTGTTTTGTAGCAGCAGATTCCAAATGCAGATGGCGATAAATAAGGATATTGTGAGAACTGGAAAAACCTCTAAGCTAACCTGTATATCTTCAATAGCTGGACTCTCAGGCTCATACAAAAGACATGTCTCCAAATTATTTGCTCAACCAGAATGTTTTCATAAAACCATATTTATTATTTATAAAATGTTTTTGGGGTTTTTCTGTGTTTCAAATAAGATTTTTTTATAAATTGTGATATATTAACACGAAAATGTGAAAAATAGACAGACAAGCAAAATAGTCCTGTTACATCAATGTCTCAATTGAGTTAATGTGTTTGATTTCATGAACAAGAAAATTTTTCACTTTTTTATGAATAAACAATGAATAACAATTGGTCCTGATGAAGATGGTTTTACTCATTTCCCACCGAAATGTGCGTTGACCCATTTGCTACTGATGGGAATCCAGTTTGAGACACTAAGACAAAGAAGAAACTGCTGAGATATAACAAAATATCGTAGTAATGAAGTTATCAGATTTTTCTCACAGGATCCCGCTTTTGTTTTTGAATAGTTATATGTTTTGATTGTTGGTGCAGTATGTATGATAGGTTGGATGCGGCATATGATGTGTTGGAATGCATGTTTGATGATTAAGTGTGGGGGTTACTCTTATTTTCATCATTATATGTTGATTTATGTCATGTTGTAATTAACTCTTATGTGTTTAATTAATTGTCTATATTGAACTTATTCTTGTTCATGAAATCAAACACATTAACTCAATTGAGACATTGATGTAACAGGACTATTTTGCTTGTGTGTCTATTTTACACATTTTCGTGTTAATATATTACAATTTATAAAAAATTTGATTTAAAACAGAGAAAAAACAAAAAATCTTTTTATAAATAATAAATATGGTTTCATGAAAACATTCTGGTTGAGCAAATAATTTGGAGACATGCCTTTTGTATGAGCCTGAGAGGCCAGCCATTGAAGAGATACAGGTCAGCTTAGAGGTTTTTCCAGTCCTTGCTTTTTTCTCCCCTCCTCTAGGACCTAAATTCTTACAGGGGACACCTTTCTACTAATTAGGATAAATTAGGATATTGTACCCTGGCCTGCAGAGACCCTTCAGAAGGCAGCCATACTGCAGCACGGCAAAGCCACGCCCCCATCTGTATGTATACTTATTTACTTTTGTATTTATTTATTCTAATATTGTTACCCTGCAATACACAATTCAATTGAATGTGGCATGAATTTTAAGATATTTTTATTTTTCTCTTGTTATGCATTTAAAAACTTTCATAAATTACAACATCCAATTGGTTATTTTTTGGACCTATTAAATGTTGACCGTGCTTATAATGGTTTCTTACTCCCACTATGGATTTTCTAACATAGTATTGGACTTACCATGATAATGTATATGGAATCCTTCTCTCTTCATTTTTCCTTATGGTTTTCTGGCACCCTAATCTTATGGTATGAAGGACCATTCTTAACGGACATTCAATCTGTAACTTTGGCACTTATTGCTGCGTTTTCCTATGATACCTATTGTATTTCGGGATGCTGGTTCGGGTAATTTTGATGATATGCTTATGAATTTTGCTTCTACATTTTGTACATATGGACATATACTTTGGGGTTTACTCCTACTTTCTGTTGTTAACTGGGGACAAGTTTTGTGCTTTTCTAACCATATATGGGTTTTCTGATAACTGATATGTCTACTAATATAGCACTTTTTTAAATGTCAATGTATGTGTTTATTCATGTGTCTAATTTTTTGCATGAATTTTGACTTAATGATCTTTCTAATTGGTTGCCTTTCCTCTTTCGCCTTTTTCTTGTTCATTTTCTTCACATTTTTACGTTGTTCACACATGGGTATCATGGTGACTATCCATTCACAAATCTCTTCCTTTTTGTACATATTATTTTACACAATGTCAGCTTTGAAAGCCCCAGGTATGTGCGCCAACAGGGGGTGAAACACATGGTGACTGTACTTTTAGAATCAGGGATTCTGGTTTTAGAGAACCACTTTAAAGTTCTGGCTTACAACCAAAAATAAAGATACAACAACACAACTTGAGACACCACCAGTCCATTTTTCTAGAATTGAAGGAATACGCCAAGAATATTCACCTGTCCTTTTTATGTATATTATAAGCAGTTACTTGTCACACTAAAGTTACCCTTTCTTTATAGGGTCTGGCACGGGTAAACAGGACGGGTGAGGACAGAGCAAAGGTGTGACTCGCATGACGAAAAAGGACGAAGGAACACCGATAATGGACTATACTATGGAATGTTAATGCCTGATTGGTGGTGTAGGAGATTGGCATCGACTGCATAGCTGCCCCCAACTTTTTGCTGATGTTTTGACTGTTTTTTTACTCTAGCCAGGCTGTGGCCCTGCTATCCAGGACCCCAGCTTATCTGCTTCCTCTCTAAACCGATGTGAGTACCCTAGGTACATACCAATTGGATACTGAGGAAACCCTGCGAGCCCCTTGTCGATGGTACCCTAGGTACCCAGGGCATGGGTCCCTCAGGGGCCTACCAGGGGCTGAAGCACTTATTGTGCCACCCCTGGGACCGCCATACAAACTGACACCACCAGGCCACTACTGTAGTCTGGGTAAGGTGGTGCTTGCACCCCTTACAGGGATATAGGTAGCCAGTATCCCACTTAAGTACAACACATATATCCTCATAAGTCACCCCTAAGGCAGGCCTTGCTAATCCTACAAGGCAGGGTGCTGAGATATGTGTGAGGGGGAACCCCTACCTGAGTAGGGCCCCTCTGCAACTTTCGTTAAAACGATTTCGAGGTTGTTTGTAGTGCAGCCATACCATATACTCTTAAGCACATTATAATCAATCGCGGTAGAATGCTAACTTGAGAATGGCTGCACAGAACCATGTCGTGTTTGGTGTCAAATACCTTGGAATCATACCCCCACTCCAGTAACTGGAGGGGGGGTATGATTCCACCCTGCTAGAGGGGTGATATGGTAAAAGCGGTTGATTTTAAACACCAATTTAAAAGAGCACACGTAGTACAAAATGGATGCTACCAGCCACCCACACAATTCTGGCTGCCTGTGGCTGGGCAGAACTCCAGCCAAGGCAGTTGGACAATATGGATCCTGTTGCAGGGAGGTGTCCTCACCTCCCCAGACAGGCTATGTGGATTGGAACTGGGTGGGTGCACTTTAGGATTCCTTTCAAACTTGCACGTAGGCTCCTTTTGGTGCCTACTTCTGCATACACCGCTTCAAACCGGTTCAGGGGCATCCTGTCCCCTGCTCTGGCGTGAAACTCAACAAAGGGGAGAGGGTGTAGCCACCCGTTCCCGCCTGAACTCCCATTGGTGGCCCCTGGTTTAGTCACTCCCCTAATTCTTGGATAAAGGTGGGTGAGGGGTCCCCAGAGCTTCAGATTAATCTTGGACAAGAACTCTGCTTCTAAAACTTGAACCTTTGACGAGCTGCTGCCCAGCTGATGGAAGAAATCTCCCTTGGGGTAAAGGAGTTGGCACTCCGCTGCTCCTACGGACATCGAAGGCTTCTGCCTACTCTGAGGTAGGTTCCCAAGCATCCCAGAGGCCAGTGAGTGTGCACAGCAAGGTTGAGCACCGTGGACCCCGTGGGTGCAGAGATACCCAATACCCCAGGACACCGGCCACCTCTTGCACAGCACACGAACTCGACGAGTGGCGAAGTTGTGCTTTGGCCTATCTTTGGGCCAACCTCTCAGCATCACCTGTGCCAAAGATCGACGCTCCAGCCCGCTCCGGCGACCCGTAGGCGCACCTTTACGCACGCCATTTTGCTGCCTCCCGTGGTCCCTGGTCTCTCGACTGGTGGGCCCTGACGCAGGTCAATCTTCACTTTAACAAGCTCCCCTGGTTGCTCCAGGTCTGCTCTTCAGTCTCCTCGCTGGAGACCTCGCCCAGACTTTGAGGGTCTGCACCGTAGCTGTTTCTTCATCCTTGCGTGGGTTACGGTTGCCAAGGCTTAGTGGATCCAATCCGGACACTAACACCGCAGCGGCCTTCATCCTTCGTGGGACAGTCGCCCTCCAGCAGCTGGCCTTCCTGGACGCCTCCTGGACTCCGTGGCTGCTGATCCAAGCTGAACTTCTTTGAACCATAAGCACCAGACATTGAAGGGCTCTCTCCCAGAATCTGTCCCCTCTGCTTTCAGGTCCTCTTCTTCAAGATCTTCATCTTCAACCTGCACGACATCGACGACTCTTCTCTCAAGCAGCAGTTCTTCACGTTTTCCAATAGAAAATGAGACCTCGACCCAACACCGAAAACGACCTATGCACCCGGCTTCCCTGGGGCAGGTAACAGTGGTACCTCGGTACTATCGTGGGTGTGGGTCCTCCAAGAGCTTAACATAAAACTCATGAACTCGAACTCTTGCTTGAAGTGTCTAGATTCCTGCATTTTCCAACCGCGACATTCCCATAGGGTTTAACAGGGATTCCTGCCTTAGTTGAACTACTGCACACTTTCACCGTGGGTCCCCTTCCTCCCTACCTTGGGTGGTTTCGTAAGGGGCCAGCGATCCTAAGTGCCCGAGGCAGTGCCTGCAGAACTGTTGTGGTTCTTATACCACTTTTTTGATATATGGTTTGGTCCTCCCCTGGGGCCCTGTGATTCCAGTGCTATTTATTATAACTATTATTGCTTTATTGAATTGTATCTTTACCTCTTGCCTCATAAAGAGACTAGTGGGATTTGTTCTTAGAATAAATACATATATTTTGAATATATACATGTGTGGACTACTCTTTCATTTGGTTATTCAAGAGGTTATCTATGGTAAAACAATAAGCTTAACATTCCTTCAAGACTTAGCCTGAAGGCTGCTCTCCACAGCTACCACTAGGATAGCCTTCTTTAAAGGTTGTCTTTTAACCTATCACCATAAGAGTCGAATTGGACTGGTGCAAAGTGTTCACTATAACTAGTGAACAGCATATGACAGGCCAACTTCTCACAGGTGGTTACAGGGAGCTATTCTCCCATTGGATGTCAACGTTTTACTTCAAAATGGCAGCTGACAGTGAAGGAGGTAAAGCATAATCCTCGTCTCCATGTCCTTAATAGAATTGAAACTTTCTGTTACAATAGCTAGGACATTTTTCATTCAAAATACTACCCTACCCCAGTCATTCAAATAAATATTACATTTCAACAGATGCTTGCTCGGGTTGGAAGAGGACATAATGTGGATGTCAGATGTGCGTAAAGTTATATGAAGCCCTACTACCTGTTGTAGGGGCTTGATGTGAGTAGTAAAGGGGCACCATACTGCATCAAATTGGGCCGCACGGTCTCGGATGACAGCAGTAAATGTTTTCACAGCATAGATTCACCAAACCTTCCCCCATCTCATATTTAAAGGAGGAGGAAGGGGCTACTTCCACATCTGTGCCACCCGTAGTCGCACCACAAGAAGTAGATAGGAAAGTAGACGGCATTGAGGGGTCGTGTGGGAAAAATTTGAGACCAATGGGGGCAAATGGGAGTCAGGTTGCCACCAATGTCGGAACGTTGCAGTTGACTTCAGTGAGTCACTGTAGGGCAAAGGGAGGCACCTCCAGCCCAGTGGTAGTGGTTGTGGGAATGGAGATGCGCAGGATATGGAGGAGTTCTGCCGATGTTGGGCCATCTCGGAGAGGCCGTGGTCAAGCAGCTGGGGAGGAGGGGGCCAGGAGGGTCACTTAGAGGAGGGGATAGGCTCTCAGGAACGAAGCTGTGGTCAGCTTGGGTCATTGGGTTGAGAGGATTACTCTAGGTCGTGGAGGCCGTCCAGCTGTAGTGTTTTCTTCTGGCAGGGCAGTCGCATCAACACAAGGGTTGGTCCTCTACCGCTGCGGTCTGAAGTTCTTTTTGCAGCAGTTAGCCATGTCAACACAAGTGTCGGTCCTCAGCTTACTGCGGTTCTTGTACCGGCAGTTGCCGGGAACTAGAACCTCTAGCCCAAAGGGAGTTTCTTGGAGATTGGTTTGGAGGCTGGAATTCTCTGGGTATTCTTGGAGGCCTTGCACTGTTCCTGGAAAGACAGCAGGGCCAGTGGTCAACCGCTACAGGTGGCAGAGTTCTTGCCGGGCTTAGTCTACAGTGGTTCAATTTCTGGTGCGGCAGCAGTATTCTTCCATCTTTTTCTTTGGTCTGTCGAATCGGAAGAGGCAAGGTTCAGAGGTGCCCCTTAATACTAGATTAGGTGCATTCACAGAGGTGTGCAGGGCGGGACCAATTGGTCCCTTCCCTGGGATGTCTACACCCCCTATTGTGCCACCCTCTAACTGGAAGGTGGCACAGGTCTCTTTCAGATTGGGTGAGTCCCCTCATCTTCAAGATGGAGGGGACTGAGATAGGTGCTTCAATTTGCCTCCCCCACAGGAGGGGTGGGGTTTGCAAAGGTGGGCACACCTCTCTTCCTGGCTAGGTTTTCCCACTGATTCTCCTGCCCAAAGTGGGGGTCAGATTTGTTGCCGGTCAGTTGCTGATAGCAGCAAAAGAATGGGGCTAACTAACAAAGGTGGCAGGCCTTTGAAGCTTCCCCTTTGTGGACCCTGCCCATCCTGGGGGAGGAGGCATGACACCTCTGCCCAGGATGGGCTTTGTTTGCGGACCCAGAGGATGGAGGCTCTCTACCCAGGGGCCCAGAAACCTGTCTGGTGGTGGCAGATGGCTGGTAGCCAGTCAGGAACCACACCAGGTCTGGTCATTTTTTAGGGGACATCCCCTCTGAGTGCAGTTTACATTAAATCCCACACTGGCATCAGTGTGGGTTTAATGTGCTGAGAGGCTTGATAACAAACTTCCCAGTTTTCAGGGGAGCCATCCTGGGACTGTGGAGTTCATAATGACAAACTCCCAGTCACATACCCAAAATGGCTTCACTGCACTTACAATAACTGTGAATGGCACAGACACTGTAGGGGCATATTGCTCATGCAGCTATGCCCTCACCGGTAGTATGGTGCACCCTGCCTTTAGAGCCATAAGGCCTGCTAGAGGAGTGACTTACCCATGCCACAGGTAGCGTTTGTGGGCATGTAGACTCTTCAGTTTAGTCTGCACCAAACATGCAGCCTGCAATGGCAGTGTGTGGGTGTTCAGGTGAGGGGTCTCCGAGGGGTGGCATAATACCTGCTGTAGCCCTCAGAGATCCTTTCTGATCCCCAGGCCCTTGGGACCAGGGGTACCTTTTGCAAGAGACTAACATCTTGCCCAGAGGTGTGCCAGTTGTGGGGACAAGTGTACCGTTTTTGGAAAGAACAAATAACCTGGGAATCTGATTGGTGGGGACCCAGGGCACACACAGTCAAGTTGGTATCAGGTATCTGGCAAAAGGTTAGGGGGTAACCATGCAAAACGGGACACTTTTGTACATCAACTAACCAGATGCATCTGACAATCTTATGTAAAAAGCCTAGAAAAGTCAAAAAACCTGTCCACAAAACATAGTTTAGTTTTTGTAACTTGAGAAATGATAAGCTAATTGCCTTTTTTCCTGCCATGAAGGTCTAAGGCTACAGCTAGTACTCATCAAGGAAAAGGCTTAAACAAAAGGAGTGCTGATGCTCCTTTAAATGAGGCATTTACATTAGCCCAGCTGGAACTGAAATTAAAAGGCCTCAATTACCACCTGCAGAATGATGTGCAACATGCAAAGCTCACAAAATGCAGCTACTACTGAATGTATCCCAGTGTCAGGACAAAGTCAGCACATTTCTGGGACCGGACCAGATTCGCCTCAATAATAGTTGCTGGTTCCAGATTCCTCCCCTTATTTCTAGGACTGGTGTTGTTATTGACCTTTGGTACTCCCATATGAGGCATTCCCCGGGTTCACTCACAGGAGGTTTTTCCCTAGGTAAGGTCTAAATGGCTGTCCTACAGGTTACTTTACTGGAGGTATTTATAGCTCGTGAAGCATTCTAGGCATTGCCCCCAGAGTGCTATTCTAATAGGCATCACCCTGTGAATATTAAAAGATGCCTATTGACATGCTAACTGTGATAATCAGATTTGGACAAGGTGAGTAGAGAAAATAGGAACACTTTATTCCATATCTGTCACAAGAGGTCGGCACCGCTAAACGCCATTAACCGCCACTCAGAGAAAAATCCCAGGCCCAAAGTTCCAAAGCTCATACCAAAATCCTGGCTTTGTGGCAAGGAATAGCTGGAACAGAGATGATAGGGGAACAATGACGGAAAAGCAACAGGAGGGCTAGGTAATGAAAACAAGGTAAAATCCAAAAGTAGCAATTAAACATAGCTTCCAAGTTTCAGATTGCCATGTGAGACACTTTCATAAATTATGTATTATTAATGTGTGACATTTCAACAACTGTGAGTGACACTTTCTCGCAACCAAAATCAAGCAATGAAAACCAGGAAAACATATAAATATCAGCAGTGACACCCATTTGAGCAACAAGACATTCTAAGAAGATGGTGAAAGTTCTGGAGAGCACCAGAAACTGAAGCACCTTAGTTCTCTTCCAAGCTGATCGTACTGTTAAACAAAACGAGGGCTCAGATCTGCACCACTCATTGACAGTGCAGGCCGCGCCACTGCAAACAAAAGAATATTTTGGTTAATTTTAGCAAAGTCTGTTATTATAATAGGGTCAGATTATCGGTTGTAAAAACCGGCACAGTGTGCCTGCCACTTGCTCACCTCAAGTACAGAGAATACCATAATGACTGCTGTAGTGGGGGGATAAAAAGAGAAGGAGGAGGATAAGGACTGTTTTCCAGATTGGGTCTCCTCACTTGAAAGCACACACATCATCTTCCGCTAGGGTACGGAATGTAGGCACGGTGCAGACTCCACTACCGAAATTTTGAGCAGGTGTTCTTGTTTAATTTCTTCTGCTCTGACAAACGTAAACTAACAAGCTTTACCTAATTGCTTTCTCGACTGCTCGGCCACTACGAATATGGCCAATCAAATGAGCAAAGGGAAATCAATTTTATTTAGGAGCACGGATTGTTTTATGAGTTCATAGTTTATAAGTTCACTTACTTCGATTCGAGGCAGGCAAGGAGCGAAGACGGATCCATGGCAACAGGTGCCTGGTACATGCTCTCACAGCTGCAGTGCAGGCACCACGGCTCCGGTCGGGCCTGAGTTGGTTGACCCCTAGTCCATGATGAATCATTCTACCACTACGCACACTGCACAAAGCATGCAGAGGGCTGAAAGTGGTGACCCGCAGCTATCTCTGCCACAAGGTGGCAGCAGGCTCACAAGAGTCAGCAGCCGCCAACGCTGGTGAAGGCAGGTTAGCCTCAGAGAGGCCAAGGCAAGCCTGCGGTGGCACGAGTGGTCATGGTGGCTTGCGCATAACCTCAGCTGCCTCTGCCATGACTCAAAGACCCATCTCACTGTCCAGTGAACACCGGCGCGCATTATGGAGGATAGGAAACAAAATAATTATTGCGGCATGGGGGCAGTGGCAAACTAAAACAAGCATTTGCAATGCAATCGGTCTCGCTTTTAGGACCTTATAAGTATTCAGCCATGCAGTACAGGCTGGCACAGCTGTGGAAAAGGCAATCACTTATTAGGCCACACACTGACATTGTGCAGTAATACGTCTAAATTATGCATGGTACTTACTTACCCCAGACTAACGTCTGCAGTTACAATGTGCTGTGCGATGAATCTGACAATGGAATCTTTTGGGGAGGGGCCACGGGATGTGTGGTGGCTGCCGGGGTGTGGCTGGTAGTGTTTTTGCCAGCAGGGCTGCTGATATGTTCAGTGTCTCTCAGCTGCCAGATGTAAATGGTGTCTGCTGGTGCTTCTGTGCCATCAGCCATTGGACGTAGGCAGTGTTTGTTGGCTTTGGTACCTAGGCATTCTAGTGATGGTGGTGTCTGTCGTTTTTTGTGTGCCATACCGGTGGAAGGAAAGTTCAAAGTGCACATGTCCATACAAAATATACTAAAAGTACAGATGGTATTCATAAAACAAGCATGTGTCTTGGGGTCTACTCTGGAAGGGATTGTATTTAAACTTGGAAGATGGGCTCATATTAGCAACAAAACCAGAACAACTTTACTGTTGGGGTTCTTACCGCGTTCGGGTTCTTTGCACGGAACCTGGAATGAAGGTTCCGTGCAGGGAATGTGGAGCGGTCGGGGTTGGCAGTTGCTGCCGGGGAATCAGAGTGTCAGGACCTGAATAAAGAAGCTCTACCTTACAACGTCGTATCTTCTTTTCATTGGCGACGGGCTGGTCCGGCTCTCGGTTCCCCCTTCATCGGTCCTGTGGTTCCGTTTCTGCCTGCACTGCTGTTGTAACGGCGGGAATTCGAGAAAATTGAGCGTCGTCGAGCTTTGGGATTGCCGGATTTGAAGTCTCCCTCCGCTGCTTTCTCTGCTGCTCTTCCTCCAGATTTGATCGTCGGCGGTGAGAGTGTTTGTTTCTTTCCCCTTCTTTTGGTGTTGCTCGGCGCGTAGATCGGCGCGCGGCGTAAGCGCGAGCGTCACGCTCTGACGTTCCTCGCCTGGTTGTGTACAGTAACCTTGGCAACTGGATGTTCTGAAGCATGCGCTTTAGATAAAGGCTGTGCTTGGAGTTCAGCGTTTATCCTTGCAGTTTTTTTTTTGTTGAGATGGCATATGGAGCAATATTTTGCATATGGAGCAATATTATGGAGGAATATTTTTACCCACAATTCTTTAATCTTGGGGAAATGTACAGTCTTGTTCACGGGAAAGCACTTTTGCTTGTGCAGGAATGACTATATACAGTTATATGCACATATAATCATCCTTAAGCTCAAGAGAGCATCTCTGAAGTTTAACTAGTGTATTATATATTTTTTTTTTCTTTTTCTTTTCTCTCGCTAAAAGACACTTTTTTGTAGCAGTTGAAGGATTCCTAAGTGACATTTGCAGCATAGTGTTAATCTTAGTGGCAGCAACTCACCCACGCAAGATTGACAATGGATAACATTACTGCTCCACCTCCATTTTTACAGTTACCTGGTCCTCCTCCTATGCTATGGCCACAATGGAAGGCCACCTTTGAGGCTTATTTGGAGGCAATCGATGGTGACACTTTCACATCCAAGAAAAAGAAGGCCTTACTAATGTACAATGTAGGTGCTGAGGCAAGGTCAATTTTGCAAACTTTACCTCTGGAGTCGGTGTGGACGTGCACCAGTGGTGGTGAAGATGGGGATGCACTAATTGTCGATGATTATGCTTCCCTGGTAAAAACTCTTGATAAAAGATTTAATCCCAAGCGCAATGTAGTTCTGGAACGGCACAAATTTTTACAGCGTGCGCAGATGCCTGGTGAATCCATTGACGACTTTGTTGCTGCTCTCAGAATTTTGGCTCTCAAATGTAATTATAGAGAATTTCGTGATGAAATAATTCGTGATCAGCTAATTGAGCGTACTTGTGACAAGAAAGTCCAACAGAAGCTTTTATCCTCCGATGATCCTGATCTTGAGACTGCTCTTATCTTAGCAAAGAGTGTTGAGCATTCTCAACTCTGCATGAAAGAGTTAAATACACCTGTATCGTCATCTGAAACCATTTCTGCATCTCAGGTCAAGCTGGTCACCACAAAAGCTTCTGTTAAACCAGCCAAGAGTAGTAACGTCAATGCTTCCCGGACACCATCCGTGTCCAATTTCCCCAAGGCGAGAGTTGAACAACATCCTTCGTGTTATCGTTGTGGTAGCACCTCTCATCTGGGAAACTTCAAGTTTTGTTATGCCATAAATCAGACTTGTTTCAAGTGCGGGAAGAAAGGACACTTAGCACGGATGTGCAAGGCAACTGTACCGCAGAGAGTACCTCCTCGTACTGTGAGGGCCATAGAAGAGGACTGCGTGTATGAGGATGATGAGCGCTACGAATTATTAATGTTGTCTTCATCATCTATACAAGAAGAAGGGGTTGTAGAGATAGCTTCTATCGGAGAGGGTCAAAGAAGGAAAAGTCCTGTGTGTATTATAAATGTGAACGGGAACGGCATGAAGTTTCTTGCTGATTCCGGTTCCCCTTTTACTCTGGTTAATGTCAAGGATTTTAAAGGTTTGGGCAGTATTCCGGTAGTCAACTCCTGTATAAGAATTTTTGCGTATGGTGGCAAAAGAGTGAAGGTACTAGGCAAATTCAAGGGAAAGTTAGAATTCAAGGGTGAGTGTATTTTCGGTACTATATTCATAGTGGAAGAAGGTGCGAATTTGTTAGGATGGCATGAACAAGGCGAACTTGGGATCATCCTTGATCCTAATCACGCCGACATGGTGCTGTCCAAACGGGAGGCTATACAATACTATGCTAGTCTTTCAGAAGCTCCTCCTGTACATACTATCACGACGGATGTGTGTGTTGAGAGTGATTGGATTAAAAGTTATCCTGAGGTTTTTAGTGGGAAGTTGGGCAAACTTAAGGGTTTTCAGCACCGCATTGTCCTCAGAGATGGTGTAACGGCTGTGGCGCACAAGGTACGGAAAAGTACCACTCAGTATGCGTGGGGAATTGAGGCTTGAGTTAGAACGGTTATGCGCATTGGGGGTGATCGAAGCTATTGAAGGGTCTGAGTGGTTGTCACCCATTGTTTTAGCGCGTAAGGCCGATAAGTCCCTTAGGATGTGTGTGGACTTGCGCGATCTGAATGCGTGCATCTGGGTGGATCGACAACCTCTACCCAACATTAATGAGATGTTGTCGACTTTGGAGGGTGCCAAATATTTTACTTCTCTTGACATATCTTCTGCATACCACCAGGTCGAACTGTGCAAGGACTCCAGACATCTTACGTCATTTGTGACTCCTGATGGAGCTTTCCGATATTTACGCATGCCGTTTGGGTTGGCATCAGCTTCCGCAGTGTTCCAGCGTCTCATGGGAAACTTGTTCAGGAACACTGTGGGAGTGGTGTTTTTCCAGGATGACATTCTTATTCACGGGAAGACCATACAGGAGCACGATGTCAGAGTTAAGCACGTTTTGGACATAGTCAAATCTAGTGGTCTGACGTTAAGAAGGGATAAATGTAAGTTTCTGCAAGATGGGGTAGATTACCTTGGTCACCATATCTCTGCTAAGGGTGTAGAACCAAAGATGAAGTTACTGGATGCCATTAAGGATGCACCTGAACCCATAAACAAAGACCAGTTACGCTCTTTTCTGGGGCTAGTTGAATATTACGCTAAATTTGTACCCAACTTTTCAGACAGAACTGTATGTTTGCGCAGTCTTCTTAAGAAAAATGTGAAGTATACCTGGTCTGAGCAATGTGCGTCTGATTTTAGGTTACTCAAGGAGGCTATAGTACAGGCACAGCCACTTAAACTTTTTGACATCAATGACAAATGCATTGTCACAACCGACGCCAGCAATGTGGGTCTAGGTGCTGTTTTAATGCAGAGGAGATCGGACAATAGGGAAGAAATTATTGCTTTTGCATCCAGAACACTTCGTGGTGCTGAAGGAACCTATTCTACCATCGAAAAGGAAGCGTTGGCGCTATGGTGGGGTGTACAGTATTTTCGTAATTTTCTGTGGGGTAACAATTTTATTCTCAGAACTGATCATAAACCTTTGGTAGACCTGTTTACCACCAAAGGTGGTGGTAGAGCTACACCTCGCATTGCTAAATGGCAGTACAGACTAAATGAGTTCAATTATTGCCTTGAGTATGTTGCTGGTGTGAAGAACTGTGTGGCTGACTGTTTGTCCAGGCTGCCTCTTTCTGGAAGTGTTACTGAACCTGCTATTGACTTTGTGGAAATGGTGTGTGCGGTCAGTACTGTTGCTGATACGGGAGCTGCCTTATCTGAAGGGGATTGGAAACTGGCCATTTCTGAAGATGTGGAGCTTTGCAGGGTAGTTGATTTGGTAATTCAGGGTTGGCCCAACAGTACTGCTATTCCTGAGGAATTGATTCCCTATTCGAGAATTAGTGACGAGTTGTCCCTGGTTGATGGGATTTTGCGCAGGGGTGGGTTGCTGGTTGTTCCCTTGTCATTACGCAAGAAAGTTTTAGACCTAGCCCATGAAGGTCATTTGGGTATTCGAGCTATGAAGCGGAGGGTGAGAGAAGATTTTTGGTGGCCAGGTGTTGATAGGTCCATCGAGCATTGTGTCAGGGATTGTGGTGCGTGTGTGCTGAGTGACAAATCTCAGGTAACCTGTCCGTCCTCCGTCAGTCCCGTTGCAGTCAAGGAGATACCGTGGTTTAAACTGGCTTTTGATGTGGCTGGTCCATTCAGTGGCTTAGGGGTTTCTCCTAAATACGTGTTAGTTTTGATTGACTATATGTCCAAGTGGCCGGAAGTTAAATTTGTGGATGGTATCAACTCAAGTGTGATTATTAAATTTCTGATGGAGGTTTTCCTTCGGGAGGGATTTCCGGAAGAATTGGTGACAGACAATGGTACGCAGTTGGTGTCTACTGAGATGCAAAGTTTTCTGAGCAAGCATGGCATCAGACACACACTTACCTCCCTTTACCATCCACGTAGTAATGGGTTGGTTGAGCGTTTTAATCGTGTCATCAAGGAACAATTACAGTTGGCCTCTGTTAATGGTCTTGATTGGAAGGTTGTGATTTCGGATGTGTTGTGGGCTATGAGGACAACTCCACACTGTAGTACTGGAATGTCTCCATTTTCCTTGTTAAGGGGGAGAGTTGCGGGTTCAAAGCTTAACAAGGATTGGATGCTAAGGAAGGCAGTGGATCCTCTAAGGTTGGGTGCGGTGGTGGATGTTAGAGCTGCCACTCAAGCCAAGTATGGTTCAGATTGTCCTAAGCAGTCTTCTGTGTGTGAAGGGGATTGGGTAAGGATTAAGAAACCTGTTTTTGTTCGTAAGGGTTTCTCTCGGTTTTCTGCTCCTGTTAAGGTCAGTAAGGTGAGAGATCATGTGGTTGTTCTGGAAAATGGCAAGGTCTGGAATAAGTCTGCTGTTTCTGTGGTGCCTAAGTCCAAGGTGGAGTTCGTGAAAACCAAATTTGGTGTTGATACTCAGGGTACAATTCTACCTTCCAGCACTGATACGCATGGTGGTTGCACTTCGGAAAGCAACCTTGCTCCTCAGCAGGGTCCTTTGAGAACTAAGTTTCTTCCTGCCAGAACCAGGTCATCTCCTGTTAAATTACAGGATTATGTTAGATTTTGACTTTCTGTATTTTGTGATTGATGTGTTTACATGTGGGTGTGTTTGTTTTTAGGTAATTAGTGGTTTGTGTTTTTTTTGCGAAGGAAGGGGGGTGTGTTGGGGTTCTTACCGCGTTCGGGTTCTTTGCACGGAACCTGGAATGAAGGTTCCGTGCAGAGAATGTGGAGCGGTCGGGGTTGGCAGTTGCTGCCGGGGAATCAGAGTGTCAGGACCTGAATAAAGAAGCTCTACCTTACAACGTCGTATCTTCTTTTCATTTACTATATGTGAGGAGGCTCTGTTGTCACTTCTACAGTAACTCCGGACTGCTCTTTCTGGTCAAGGTGTATTGGAAAGAACTGCATTGTTAAAAACACTGCACATGTTCAAAAAATAACATAAAAACAAATCCAGTGAGTTTGGAATTTAAAGTAAACCCACCTCAGATCGGACGACTGCAGCCATGCTGAGAGCGCCAGGCTGCGGCACACCTGCACCAGAGACACCGGGGCCATGGTGTGCATGTTGTGTGTTGATGCCTGGGGGTGGAGTACTGCATTACCCTAATAGTTTTCACAATTATTATACACTCGATTGGTGTTGTTTTTTGTTGAGTTAAGGATATTAATACAACACACAATAGGGACTCTTTGTAATTACTGTTTTTAACTGCTGCCAGGTTTTGAGACTGAGGCGGATCCGACTCACTTAAAACCATGAATGTAAGTAGTAGGGTTACTGGGTTTTGAATACTTTTAGTGTAAGCACAGTTAAGAGTTTGAAAACCTTTTCCCGGGAGAATGTGCAGAGAAAATGAGTGGCTACTTTAAGTAACAGTTCATCATGGAATGTACTGCCCATTCTTATAATGGATTTTGGGAAATATTTAATACTTTTATTGATTACTTCTTTAGAATTTACTTACTTATTTGTTTTATATAGCTTTCTTGTGATTAGGAGCTACTTCGTAGCATTAGTGGGTTGACAGAAGTTTGCCTCTGTTGTCCCTTTCCTGACAAATGGAGGTTGTAAGATTCAGCATTTTCCAAAGCTAGTTCTCGGTAAGCTTGGACTGTTTGTCAGGGCGTCTGGTGTGGTTCAGTCGACTGTTGCCCTAAATCTATCATTAGCCAAGAAAACATCATGGAGTGAGTCATACTACCTGTGATAAAGACCAGTGCATTTTGGCATCAACAGTACATCGGAGGCGAATTGCCTTTGGTAGAAAGGGATCAGACTGGGGCTTTAAGTGGGCCGGGTCCTGCCGGTGCTCAGCACAGGCAGTTTTTAAAAGCAGGTTCCGAGACAGGTCCCTACTGGGCTCTCCATTTTTACCCTAAAAAAACAACCCTTTACTTTGCAATAGTACAAGCAGTCACTGCCTTTGATGTACGTTCAAAGAGACATGTTTTTCAGTTTTATATAGCGCAAACTTAGTGCGCTTTACATGAGCACCAGTTGCTGAGAGGCAGGAAGATGCCTTCTGTTTCAAGAAAAAATGCCATTCGACATTTCTGATTCATGACTGTCAGCATTTTGGCCCCCATTTTAAATATGCAAATAATGGGTATATGTCGCTTTTTCCACTGAAAATGCATCTTTTGATTACCTTGTAATGCTGCTGCAGTTCGACGATTCTACACAAATCAAAATCTGGCAGACAATTGGCATGTTTGGCATTCTCTTTGCATCTCGAGCTACATGTCGATCCGTAAAAGAGAAGAAAGGGCAAAGTAAAGGTTGGGGGAGGCTTGTGATTGGCTAAAAACGTAGACAGTGTTTGATGGTTCTGCATTAAAGTTAAGATACCAGTGGTCGGCTTGATAACTCTTTGTGAAGCTGGAGGCTCGCTACAGAGCTTAGGCACTCGCTGTCGGCAGAAGAGTGGTTTGAACGCTGGGATTGGCTGTAGGCCTGGCCCTGTAGTCCACACCCAAGGAATATAACCAACAGCCATGCACCGCAGGGGTTTTCTGCATGGTGGGTTGATTGCAGGGCTTGGCCTAAGGCAAGCTTCACCTGTTCTGGGTTTGGAAGAAGCTTGCAGTGCAGCTGCCTGCAATGTGCTTTCAGCGATCGTGCTATAACATTTTTAAAAAGCATTAGGAGAGAGCGAGCCCTGCCTGCAGCAGGTAGGACAAAGCTATTTGAGAAAATAGTGCTTGGAGGCTGTCATGAAAGCGTACTGAGTAACAACATACGTAACAGGGGATGTCGCCATGGGAGGTTACAAAATGAGACAAGGCAGTAGTAAGGAGGGACTACTAAGCCTATTGACCAATGAACAGCCACAGTTTACAGTGGACAATGACACAAGCCAATGAAAAATATGGGCGGAGAGTGGGCAGAGCTTCAAGTCCCTGCCTGAATACAGCATGCCACACAGAGCAGCACATGCGCTGCCCAGGCTCAAACTAAAAATACAATACACCTGATCTCTCATTCCTCTTACCAGGTGGCAGAGTAGATGCACGGGTGAATTGTAGGATTCTTAAGCACCAAGTAGTACTTGTTCTTTCTGTAGATTGCTGTACATCGTTTGGCCCCTAACCAAGATGGTTACACAAATGGCAGCTTAGTTATAAGTGTTGGCTGCATGTTCTCTTTGCACAAGGTGAGCAACCGTATGCTCTGTGCGCAGCAACATAAACCATTAAAAATACAATGAACATGACAACTTAAGCTTCCCATGGGAGCCCATTGATTGTATTTGCAATGCGGCATGGGGTAGACTCCTGAGCACAAGTCACAGCACAATTACAAAAATAACCAATTTACACAATCCGTTAAGCATGTGCTTGCTTCATTTAGAAAGTGACTTGGGAAAAGAATAGGGTGTACTGTAGCTCTTTCCAGTTACACAAAATAAGACATACCACTTCATTACAGCTCCTTGGCTGTTTGGGCTAGTAACTAATCCACTCACGACAATAGCAGGTACATCGTCACCATTATCTGCATGTTTTCTTTGTATAATTCCACATGAGAGAGCCATCAGAACATACCACAATCACCATAAGAAACATTGGCAAGCCAAAGGTCCCACACATACTGTTATTAAAGCAAGCAGCATTAACAGAGTTAAGCTGTGCTCTCAAAGAGAAATGTTAGGAAAATGAGTTAGAAGATTAAGGGCCTGTAAGTTTACTATTTTTTTATATATTCACAAACTATGAGTTTAATTTTACTAATAGTGATTTTACGACTGCAGAGAGTACACACTTGCAGCGGAGATTCTGCACATAAAAAGATAGGCATGTCCTAACATTTTATGTGCGGAGCTCTCCCCCTCGACTGCGGAATTTCCGCAGTCATGAAATTACTATTAGAAAAATGAAACTCGTATTTTGTGAATGCCAAAAAAAACCTGTAAATTTACACAAAAGTGTAAGTTTACCTATGTGAATCAGGCCCTTTGTAGGTTTTTGGCAAGTGGGTGCACTTAAATGACATACAGAACAAAATGTGGCATAATATATTCTTCTGAATATGGGACAGTGTTTTCTTTGCTTCTTTAAGCAAGCCTATCTGACCCCGCATCTTCAGTTTGTGAATAAAAAAACTGCAAATGCCACGACTTGTTATAAGGACAGCAAAGTTAAACGAGAGCAATTAGTGATTACCAGTTACTTTATAGCAGGCTTAAGGCATCGAAACAGCACGCAATTTCTAAGCAAAAACAGATAAATCAGCAATGAAAGGTAGTTGTTCGAGAACATTAAATACATCAATGAACACAGACGTGTTCCAATTACAAGCTACGTCATGCACATGGGCAGCCTAACACAAGCATTCCTTGATGCTGAAAGTTTGCCCTGGTGAGGGACCAGAACATTTTACGACACAACAGAGCTATAAAGAACTCGCAGCTATATAAATACATGTATTTATTCTATGTATGCGGTTTATGAAGAGCAAACTACAATCTGTGCTTGGATTTAGATTAGAGGGACCATGCTGAGATGGAAAGAATTAACAAGGTAATTGAGTATCTTGGGGGTGGGGAAGAATACACGTGTTCTGCTGAGGAAGGTGGGTCGTGCTATGAAGTGCACATAGGGACCAGTTCTATAGGGAGGAGCAGACTTTGGTGTGACAGACATTCAATATTTTCGCTTGCACAAGTGGAAAAAATCCTCTGCAAATTAGTGTTTTGAGTACTTTGAGCACTTAACACGCTTTATTTATGACCTTTAACATTGTATGTTAAGAAATGTCTCTAATCGTAGCCCCAGCTGCAAATGTTTATTTATTGGCATAAACAAAAGCTGTATTACAGACTGCTTCATCGAGCCTCCTCAATGAAACAGACATGAAGCAGACTTACAAAACAAGGGCCAATAGCCCTTCCATACAAGCCATGTAGGCGTGGAGGCTGGCGGGATTGCTTTATGCCAAGATGGTATTCATGGTCAGCACTCTCAAATAAATACAAGCAGGAGCAGCACCACATATGCTCATAGAGTTGTGTTATTCACTGTGCACATGTTCTACATTATTTAGGAAAAACAGGACTTTGATGGTTCGGTTTATTTACCGCTGTGGGTGATATTTATTGGAATGTCTCCAAATCCAACTTATTTGTGGCTAGTACACAAATTATCTGCTGTAGTTCCCTTTTGAACTAAGGGTATCCAATGTACGTCAGGGAGGGGCGGGTGTTTACCAGATTTTGAAGATATCTACATGAAATAAATTGCCCTACAATGAATCTACATGGAACTCATTTACATATCTAGTGGTTTTCTTTTAAACTTATCGCTGAGCTAGTCCTCCTGAACCTCTGTTGGACCTCAATGCTTTAAAGTGGGACTGTCATTGTTTGCGTGTTTAAAATACAAAACCACGAGTTTGAACCAAACAAGGCCCCACAATTCTCTCAAGACCTGCCCAGCCTTTACCCAGCGCCCTGCTGATTCCGACTACAATCGGTGCAATAAATAATATATAAAGAAGGTGCATCTTAAAAATAGTAATGCATGACATAAACAAGTACCTTAAAAGCGCATCGGAGTGAGTGCCACACAAGCCGTCTCCATCTGAACCCCAATCAAACAGCAATGTAAACAGACCTGAGGAACGACCCATCTCTCTTTAAGTAGTGGTGAAGTTGGAACTTTCCCGGAGAAGAACACGCCATCTCATGTAAAAAAGAATTACCCCCTTTATCAACTTTGAATTTGCTTTAGGAAACAAAATTAAAGTTGTGTGCAGCACGGTGTAAACACGCACAGAAACCAATAGCACCTGCTATTGGTTTCATGTGCTTTAGAGAATATCTATTTTTAACATGTCACACTAGCACAGGAGAAGGCAGGAGTGACACATTAGACGCGTAGCTGACTATTCCATTTATAACATTTGAAAGAAACTTCAGGAAAACTGTAAACCTCAGGAAGTTAATATGTACTACCGGAGCTCAAACGTACACACGTGGGAAATGCATAGGCTGGCAACCACAGAGAAAAAATAGCATGCCTCCTCCTTCTGTTGGTACGGTATCAACTAAAGAAGGACATAACACATCTCACCCGGAGAAAATACGGCATTCTAATTAAGAGAGAAAAAGGCCCAACGCTGCCGACTTTGGTACCAGGGAACAGGATTCGAGTCTGGCGCCGGCTCATCATCGTGTGATTCTAGATAAATCACTTTATCTCCCGGGACCACAAAAAATGAAAATACATGTTTTCTTATGTAACTTAACTGGTGCGTGTGCACAGCGCTTAAATGCCGTCAAGTTTCCATTTTTAAGCCCTCCACAACGTACGGAGTATAAAGCATGCCCTTTGATGCGCCTTCTTCTGGCATGAAGCCGCCCTTTAATGAAGCAGCGCACTGATACGGCAAGGCACAAAGCTACGTTCTCTATACCTATTGTTCCTTGTAATAGCACTGACTACGTGAGGTGTCTTTGGAGAGAGCTGCTCGGCAATAGGAAAAAGCCTTAACTGTGTGATTAAGGTGGGCAGTGCTTAAGATATCAAGGTCGGAGAGGCACATTGAGGCTGCAGCGGGGCGGTTAGAGACTTTGAAAGTAAAGCCTGTGCTCGTAGAAGCAATCACAGGCAGACCCCGAAGAAGTGGCTGAGCTCAGGAAGGGTTAGAGGGTGGGGACAGCGAACCGAGCAGAGCAGTTAAGATCGGTGCACAGAGTGGAACCCACCGCGCTTCACTTTATCCCGTTTCGCTGCTTGTGCTGTCTCTGCCTTCCGCCGTCAATTGGCACGTGTATAATGTGTAGTAAAGACCTTGTATGCGCATGTCTTCTGCACAGGATAGCACAGGTCAGGCAAAATATAGTGCGCAATCCGAGGAGAAAACAAGCATTTACAAATGCAATAGGACTCGTATTTACGCGAGAACTATTGCATTGTAAACAAAAGTGTGGGCTCCAGGAACCTACGAAGGGGAGTGGGGGTGGGAGGGTGGCGGTGGGCAGAGAAGTTATAAACTGTGGGAGGGAACAGGGGGAGGCAGGGGAACAAAAGAGTTTTTAAAGTAAAGGGGCTGATAGCCATGGAAGGATAAAAATGATGACATGGCTGTCAGGAGGAGGGACTAACAAGCTAAAAACCAATGAGAATGCAGGATTTACAATTGAAGCCAATGAAAAAGATGCTCGGAAAGTGGGCGGAGCTTCCCCCACTGTACTGTATACTGCATGCCTCGCAAAGCGAACAGCACGTTGCGCTGCAACGCTATGCGAGACCTAAAATCATAACTGCTGCTCGCCCTGCCGCACACTCAAGAGAGAGATATGGATACACTGTTTGTTGTAATCACGTGACCTCACCACGTCACATGAATGCCATGCCCCTGGCCAGCCCGCAGCAGATGTGCTATAATGAATGCTCATTGGTGCAGCCACGAGCTACCGGATCGGCACAATACTCCCAGCCATTCACAAATATACTTAGCACACTTTAGACTATTGACTCTGCTAGACAGAGCAGCACAGGGTCCGCGTTGCGTGCTCATCAGGAGTGTATAGCCAGGGCGGCAATTTCCGTCCTGCTTGTCTCTTCCTCTGCACCAGCGGTGGTGTCAAGGAGGCGCTACAAATGTGTGGCCTGCCATTTTAGTGCGGTGATGCGGACCCCCGTGCAAAAATGCGTTAGTATCATGCCTGGTGCGTGGTACTTGGCAAGGCTGATTATGTAGAATAACAATGAAGTTACAATTCTAACCCAGGGACGTTTTATAGGCTAAGTTGATGACTCAGATCTCCCCCACTGCCACGGTTTTCAGAGATACGGTTTGCTATCTCGATTATTAGGACACTTTAAATACATGGCTTTGTTTTTGGGAAGGAGCTTCAGTGAGCAGGCATGCCTGAACTGAAAAGTAACATGTACTCACACTTCGAAAGACGCCCATTTACGCTGAAATCACTTATAAAAGAAATTATTTCTAGTCGTGCTGCATCAGACTCCTTTAAGCTGTTCGGACGTTGTTCAGCTAGACTGCTAGAGACTCAGGGGCAGATTTACAAGAAGGTGCCGCAGTGTGGCATCGCAAGCCCTTTGGCTGCGCCACGCTGCAGCACTTTCAGAGCACAGGAATGCGACATATTTACAATATGTCGCAATCCTGTGTTCTTCCATACACTGGCCCACAGAACCAGCTGCCATGCGCCAGCGCAGGCACCCTTGCACCATGGTGCACGGATGCCTGCGTCATGGGGAGATTGATTTTGTGCAGGAAGGGGCACCTTCACTACACAATCACTACAGGCATTTTCCTCTTTCAATACGTGCTGTAGAATGCAGCACGCATAGAAAGAGGAAAAAAACGAGGAGAAATTAAAACATTTCTCCTCGTTGTGCCTCGCTACGCCACCCCATAGCATACTGATGCATTTCCAGGTTTACGAATCCTTGTAAATCTGGAAATGTGTCTGGTTCCATGGGTCTTGCGTGGGAACACCCACAGCAACACCTGTGGAACGTCCCTTTCACGCAAAGTGCTACGTGTAAAGGGGCCGTATTTACAAGGACAAGAAAAGCCGCACAGGGTGTCTTTTCCTGTCCTTGTAAATATGGGGCAGAGGACTGCGCTGCCAGTGCATCACAATAAGTGACGTACTGGCAGCCCAAGGGGCTTGTAAATCTGCCCCTCACTGTTCACGTCCCGAGAAGACAGAAGAGGATTGGGGGACGGGGAGGCACTCCTGCCATTTTTCAATTGCTAAAAGTGACTACTACAGCTTGCTGTCAGGCCTCAAATGAGTGTTGAGGGAAGAATTATTGTAATTCAAAAGTTCAAAAGAAAAGGAGAGGAACAAGCCCGTGCTATGACTCATTATGCTGGATAAACAACTTCACAATCTTTCGCTTTCTAGGCATACTCTATCTTGGTGAAAAAAAAGCTATGTCCCCGGCACACCTGTAAAAGAATTAGCGCTTTGTTCTGTAAAAATACGTTTAAACAGCAAAATTCAGAACAGGGTGCAGTGTGTGCGTACAGTCTCATTTATTTGTCTCTGAGTTTTCCTTTAGCCCATTCAAATGATGGAAACGTTTATATTTGAGCTAAGAGCCCGTGTACTCTTGCGTTCACGTCGTACGGGGTAACAACAACTATCTAAGGTTTTCTCACCTTTGCAAACCATAAAGACGATACGCAATAGCAGAGCGCACATGGCAGACACAAAGCACCGATACTGGACTTCGCCGCCAGTTAGCAAGGCGCGCACGACTTACGTCAGGCTACTGTTACACGTCATTTGACAATCGACCCATCGGAAGCACCTGTAGAAGACGACTGTACTCAGCTCCCGCACTAAGAAATGCTCACGGACGTTTTATACAGAAGTTCAAGCGTTCGATGACGCCAACTGCCCTACGCTAGAACAGTGTGATAGGCTGTAGCGACGCAGAGAGAGGAACCAACAGGCATAAGGCGTGAAACAGAACTGGAGTTACCGGGAATTGTGCTGACACTGTTATGTAGGTCTGCCTTTCTGTTCCACTAGCTGATGTTAGAGTTGAAAACTGCTGTTTTAGGAACTACTGACCCTTGTGCCCGACGTACGTGACATATTCATAGTTTTTTTTTGTACTTTTACTGACATTGCTTGGCACATTTTTTAAACAAAAATTCATATGTATATTTTGAACAGACAAAAACTGGCAGAACAACGAAATACATTGCTTGAAAATGTATTTGTTGTGTATACGTATTGCATACGTATTTTATTATTATTTGAATGTGTTGGTTCACGGCGCGATCTTGTTGTTCTAAAACCGAACTTCTGAGAGCGGCCGTGATCCAAGATAGACAGTTGTAAGGGGCCTGCCAGAGCTTGAAGACGTGTACCTGGTGGTGCTACCCTGTTTTTATACTGTTACCCGTTTTCATCATACTTAACAGTATTCTTTGCAATTGCTTTGTGAAGATTTACTTCATTAAATATGTAGTAAACAGGCAGGATGCAGGCTTTGTCTGAAGAGGTTTATTACTGGTTACATGGAGAGGAGAAAGCTTGGCTGCAGCTAACTCCAACGAACACCAACTCCAGAGTGTCTTCTCATACATACTACAGTCACCAAGTAACAGTATAACATTCCAACCAAACACATAATGATAGGCTTACATTAACATTTCATAGAGAGATCACTACATTACTTCCCTTTCTTCCAAAACAAAATTAAAATAACTAAAAACAGGAAACACAAATAAAAAAAACATCACAATAAACTAACATTAGAATAAAAATATACAGTAATACATAATAGAACTTTATTTCCTGTATCTAGCGGGTTTGCTCACAACACGCGAACTCCTCGTGACACCAACTGGTTCAGTACCTGTGCCACAAGAAGGATTATTGCTCCTATTAGATGGAATTTGTCCAATGGAAGAATTGACTTTAGCGACCTTGCACTAATTCCACCAAAATCCTCCCTCAACCTGAATGGCATTTCCCATAATCTTAATCACCTTAACTGGAGGTCCAAATTTGCTTTCACCTTTGTTAGTATGCATGGATTTCCTGATTCTAACAGAATCACCTACTTTTAGTATAGAAATCCTTGAACCTTTCTGAACATCAAAACTCTTTTTTTGTTTAACTTGAGTTACAGAAATATTACTTTTAGCTAAAAACATCAATTTTCCCACATCTGATTCTACATCAATCCACTCGGACATCCACCCTGGACGAAAAGACGTGATGGGCTTCCTACCCCTCATTAACTCAAAAGGACAAACCTTGGTAGAAGAATGTGGAGTGGTCCTATAAAACCATATCATGCTTTCCAGTGACTTAAGTACATCTTGGTTATTGATCTTGGCCCATTTCACGCAGTCCCCTACAACTCTATTCATCCTTTCCACTAGACCATTCCCTTGAGGGTGATAAAGGGAACTTTTCAAATGTTTTACACCTGAAACAGACAGAAAAGTTTCAAAATCTTTCCCTACAAATTGTTTCCCATTATCTGAAACAAGAACTTCAGGAAACCCCTCTCTGGACCAAACTTCTCTCAAACATGTAATGATGCTCTTAGAATCAGCTTCTCTAACAAGCTTATACTCAGGCCATTTTGAGGCATAATCAACCATCACTAATATAAATCTAGAATTACCATTGAGAGACGAATAAGGTCCCATAATATCAACTCCCAATTTGACCCAAGGCCGATCTGGGCATTCTACAGGCATGAGAGGAGGAACAGAAGTTTTGAGAGACTTGTCAGCAGAACAGCAAATACAACAGTTTAAAACAAAATCATCAATTTCCGAATCCATTCCTGGCCACCAATAGACATCACAAACACGCCGTTTGGTGAAAGAAGAGCCTAAATGCCCATCATGAGCTCTAAGTATTATCCCTCTCCTAAACACATGTGGAGGAATAAGTTTGTCATTTCGCAACAAAATACCATCTTCCAAGGATATTTCATCCTCAATTTTAGAGAAAGGTTGCAATGCAGGAGGTAAGACCTTTTCTCTGGGCCACCCCTTCCTAACCAGATTGCACACATCTTGAAGAATGCAATCATCAGAGAATGCATCTCTCCACTCATCTTCAGAACAAAATCTTAATTCAGGAATATCAACACCCGCCACAAGACAATCATCACAATCCTCCCCAATCAGGTCAGCAAAAGAAACATCGTCATCTTGAACACACGTGGAAGGAAAACGGGAAAGAAAATCCACCCTCCCATTCTTACCCCCAGAGATGTGTCTGATGTCAAATTGATATTGTAATAATTTGGTAACCATTCTCATAATCCTGGGAGTACAACATTTGCTTAAACTACTACCCAAGATACTGACCAAAGGTTTGTGGTCCGTCTGAAGTTGAAAACGCTTTCCCCAGATGTATGGGCGAAACATTTCAATAGCCCATGAGCAGGCCAAAAGCTCCTTCTCAATAACAGAGTATTGTAACTCAGGTGACCTCAGGACTCTGGATGCAAAACCAATCGTTCTTTCAACTCCTTTCTCAGATTGTGTCAAAGTGGCACCCAACCCTACTTGACTGGCATCGACTGTGAGACAACAAGATAAGCTAGGGTCGAAAGGCTTGAGCACAGCACTATTACAAAGTAGACCTTTGATTTCAGCAAAGGCAGACTCACATTCCTTGCTCCAAACAAATTTAGTCCCCTTTTTGAGGAGAATACTAATAGGACGGACTATTGTGGCATAATGGGGAATAAACCTTGAGTAGTATTCACACAGTCCCAAGAGAGATTTTACCCCTGTTTTGTCTGCGGGAGTGGAAGCATTAGTAATGGCTTCCAGAAGGCCAGGTCTGGGTTTATCACCATTTTGACTGAGAATATGACCCAAGTACTCTACTTCTGTACAAAAGAATTAGCATTTTTCAAGTTTTAAAACAACCCCATGTTGTTGAAATAGACCCAACACCTTTTGCAAGATGAGATCATGCGAAGGGGCATCATTTGCAAAAATCAATACATTATCTTGAAAAACTAAGACACCATCAACCCCTTTAAGGATGTTAGACATAACTCTCTGAAATACTGATGCAGCAGACGCCAACCCAAAGGGCATGCGTCTGTATTGAAATGTACCTAAGGGAGAGATAAACGCTGTGAGGTGACGGGAATCAGGGTGTAATTCAATTTGATAATAAGCGCTTGCAAGGTCAAGCTTGGTGAAGAATTTGGCACCTTTGGTGGAAGCAAACAAGTCATTAGTTTTTGGAAGAGGATGTGAGTCAACCCAGATCTCCTTATTAAGTGACCTCAAGTCCACACACACCCTAAGTTGCCCACACCTCTTCCTTGCGACAACCAAGGTGAAAGCCAAAGAGAGGATTCCGCTGGCTCAATCACTCCCTTCTGACATAACTGTGTCAATTCCTTCTCCAAGTCCTCCCTAATGCTATAAGGTACTCCCCTGAGCTTGTGCTTGACAGGTAAGGACCCTTCTTTGACTATAATTCTGTGTTTGAAGCCATGTACTTTCCCTAAGTCCGAACCAAAAACAGAAGGAAATTTGTCTTTGAGTGATTGAACTTCAACCGAACACCCAACTACTAGGACTTGTTCTTTGGCTCCAGGTTTAAGAATTATTCCAAACAATCCTTGGTGAAACCACCCTAGGATGTTTAGTCCTTTAAAAGCAACATAGATTTTTCCCCCTTATTCTCCTTCCTTTAAAACACATCTCTTCTTCAAAAAAACCCAAAAGGTCGATCTTCCGACCTTCATACGACACAGGTGTTCGATCGGGAGGCAAAAGAGGTTGCCTTCCTTCCCATGTATTATCGAAAAGTTCTTTGGTGATCATAGTAATTTTTGCACCAGAATCCACTAAAAGTTTTATGCATCTGGTACCAATGAAAATATCAATAATGGGGTCAACACAAGATTTGGGATCACCTTCAACAACATTATTAGTAATGTGCTCGGAAACTACAGAAACTATCTCAGAATCGGAAGAAGACTCAGATTCTACTAAGCATACAGCAGACTTCTTCAAAATTTTCCGACCTTTGAGCTTAAGACAAACTTTAGCAAGATGACCTACTTTTTTGCAATAATTGCACGTGACATTAGAGGCAGGACATCGTGAACCTCTTAAATGAGGTGGGTTCCCACATCTTATACAAACTGTAGGCTCAACATTGCTAGTAGTGCTATGCTTTGAAAACTTGTTGACATTGCTAACACTATTTTTAAATAATTTCTTTGTGGATTTGCCAGATGTATTAAGGTTTATAGCACTGACAGGTTCAATTATTTTGTCTTCCAATTCTTTCAAGGAAACCATAGAAATTTCTATACTTTTAGCTAATTTGATAGTTTCATCAAGAGACGGATCTCCCATGGTAAGTTGTTTTTGTCTGATATTTTTGTCTTTACAATGGCAAACAAATTGGTACCTGATGTGTTGATCAGTCAAGTTCTCGAATTTACATTCCGCTGCTAGTCTACGCAACACAGAAATGTACGAATCGACATCCTCCCCTTCAGATTGTTTCCTCTTAAAGAAAGAATGTCTAAGGACCATGAGGCTCGGTTGTTGGTCAAATCTAAGTTTGAGTTTAAGCACAGTTTCTCTATATTCATTGTTAGGTACAGCGACATCTTCTGGTAGATCAGGCAAATGTTTAAAGACAGATCTTCCTTCGAAACCAAGAGAATGTAATAACAAATATTTTTTTCTGTCGGCGCTACATCTAGATGCACATATGGCGCCTAAGTAAGTTTCAAAAGCGTCATGCCAAACCTCCCATCTGATAGGCGGTTCTCCAGGAGATTCTAAAAAAGCAGGTGGTGGGTTAACAGATTGGAGAGTACACATGTTAGAGATAATAAACTGGAGAATAAAATGTAAACTGTAAATTTGACTGTAAATAGGAAGAGAGAAGAAAAAAATATATATTATTGAAGTAACAGCCAAAACTCAACGTAAAAATGAAGGTGTGTGTGTCACCGTGGTGCACACTAAGGTAAGGTGAAGATATGCTTGTACCTAAGATGCCCACACATAAAATATAGTAGATAGAATAAATGGTGTGTATATCACCGCAATATACACTGTTTGGATGGTACACAAGGAATGTACTTCAAGCGTTTCAATGTTGATGAACAAAACAAATGGGTAGAAGTGAACCGAATAGTGCTGCAATAGCTGTGCACATCAGCGTTAAAATCCAAGTGCACATATATATTTGGGCTTTAAAGTAGGAAGAAAGCTGTGCGCATCAGCATTGTTGCTTGTATATTTGTGCGCTTTTATTTCACTCGCATTTGTAGCGGTGTATAATAATGAGTACGACTTGAAGTATTAACTAGAAGCTGTGCGTATCAGCGTTGTGGCCTTGAAATGCGTGCGCACTGATCGCGTTCATTAAGTTGCTAAGCAACAATGAATGCGGAAACTCTCATTCGGAAGAAAAAAAAATGACGTGACGTGACTTTAACGCGTTGATGCGTCGTTCAGATGAAACTTCGGAGTTATACGGAGCGAGGAACGCTGTAGCGCGCGATCTCCGTATACGTCACGAATGGTCCGGTAGGACTTTAAACACAGTTTAATAAATATATATATTTTTAAAAATGCGTAGATGAAGTACTGAATGTTCTGGCACAAAAAATCTTACAGAGCGAATCCAGCCAAATGGAGCGCAGTAATGGCCATGTCAAAGCGCAAACGCTGGCTTTAGAGTCTCCACGGTATTCAAGTAGAAATAAAAACGTCCTACCGTGATGTCTTTGGACAGCTTGCTTGTAGAGATTCTGGGGAGAAGTTCATCCATGAAGTTTAGGCATAATGAATATGTCGAGTGGAGTCACACGATGATGCACTTCATTAGTATTTCCTTGACTTACAGGGACTGATGACCGGTGAAGGTTTTAATCTTGAAGATAGATGAGTCCAAAGTTAGATTGTGCTATGCACGCTGGATAATCCATGTAACCAAAATCGTTGCCAAGTTAATGTGGTAAACAGGCAGGATGCAGGCTTTGTCTGAAGAGGTTTATTACTGGTTACATGGAGAGGAGAAAGCTTGGCTGCAGCTAACTCCAACGGACACCAACTTCAGAGTGTCTTCTCATACATTCTACAGTCACCAAGTAACAGTATAACATTCCAACCAAACACATAATGATAGGCTTACATTAACATTTCATAGAGAGATCACAACAAAATATAACTAAGGAACTAGTATTTATAAGAAGCAGGAAAGCCAGAGATAAGCCAGGGGTCTGGCTTGACTATATAGGCCGTCCCAGGTCAAACAGGATTACTTTAGAAGCCATCCTAGAGTCATCCGATGAGCAACTACATTAGAAGTCATCTTCACATTATCAAATATCAAGTTCTTGAAGTCAGCGGCACAGCTTAAAAGCTCAGCCTGGTGATTTGAGGATGACTTTGAAATGAGTATCTGATGACTTCAGAAGGTGTCATTATTCCTGATGATTTAGAGATGACTTGAAAATGACTATCTGATAACTTTACAAGATGAGATTGTTCTTGATGACTTTGGGATTATTTGAAAATGACTGATTACTTCAAAGGTACCATTGTGTTTTCAATAAGATGTTTTTTTCTGGTGATTTGAACATAAATTGCTGGCTACTTCAACAGCATGTCCACCGCTTTGGTTTAGTTTAAAAAAAAAAATTCAAACTGTTGTATGACTGCAAGATTAATTGCAGGGACACGCATAATTACATATAAGTTTTCTATGCTACACAACTGAGCATACTATGTGCTACATAGAACTGTTTATGTCAGTCACAGGCAGTGTTCCCTGTAGGGTGCGCGCATGTGCTTCCGCGCACCTCTGTGACTACCAGCGCGCATTGCCCTGTGTGAAGCGCACACACGGGACATTCCGCTAGTAAGTTCGTGCTGCCGGGGGCAGTGTTAACATGGTGCAAGAGGGGAGCATGGAAAACACGAGGTCACGGCAGGTAAGTGTATTTTTGTATGCAAATTGGCAGCCTCTGCAGGTGTTCATCAGCACTTGCTGCATTTATTTTCTTAATGGAGCGTGGCTGCGGGCTGTTTGTGGGCCTTTGTGAAAATAATCATGTTATTCACAGCACATGACTGTGCTGCGATTAACAGGAATACTTTCATAAATGCCCACAATCAGCCCACAGCCGACGCTCCATTAAGGAAAGAAACGCAGCAAGTGCAAAAGCAGGGCATGTGTTTTACACATCATGCTTTTGCATTTGATATATGTCTTTTCTTAATGGGGCGCGGCTGTGGGCTGATTGTGGGCATTTGTGAAAGCATTCCTTATAATCGCAGCACAGTCATGCGCTGCGATTACCATAAATACTTTCACAAATGCCCACAATCAGCCCGCAGTTGATAAAAGAAATGCATCAAGTCCAAAAACACAGCGTGCGTTTTACACATTGTGCTTTTGGACTTGATGCAGGTTGCATTTGGCATCAGGCGCACAATGCCCATCGGATTCAAGGGGCTTCAAAGTTATCACGCATTATTAAATTGATGCATCATCTCTGCCTGGCTGCCGGTTAGTTCATTTCCAGTAGCTGGAAAGCCGAGCACTCCACTTGCAGTGACAGATAGAACTGAGGAGCCCTGCAGCCAATAAAATAACATTTTAAGCCTACAATATTCATTAGCCTGAGCTGTTGTGCACCACAAGGCTGAATATTTGTTATTGGATAATGGCTAGTGACGTGATACACATTACAGGGCAGTCAGCCAACTGCGGGATCTGTGGCCCTCGAGAGAAATGACAATTGTAACTATCGGAGAAGCGCAGGTGCATGGAGGGAACCGTAAAGACATTCCGACCAAAGTAAGATGATTTCTGAGATAGAATGCGTATGCGGGTGTAAACTGGGTAACTTTAAACTTTGTGAAAGTGACCTAGTGACTCCTTCCTGACTGCGTGGAGGGAGGCCTGCATAACTTTATGGTGACACTGAACCCTCCACCATAAAGCAGGTGGAAAGCTGCGACCGGCAAGCATGAGCTCTAGGTTTATGATTTGCCCATGCCTGTCCTGTCCACTTTTGTCTCTGTGGTTCATTGAATGGATGCCGATCTACCCCTGCTACCTGCCTCATTACCTAAAGCTATTCATCAGCCTCGGATGCACACAGATAGTGTGCAACAGGCTGCTAGTGCTGAAAAGCGATCTAGCGGAAACCATACTTTTCTCCTCTTTCACCTCACTGCGGCGCAGGTTTCCTGCACATCTAGCCTCCGGATCACAAACATGCAGTCACAGTAGGAGTTGAGGGTATGGTTCAGACACAGATAACAGCATTAACAAAAATAGTAGAAGAAAGGAGAAACAAGGTGACCGAGTTGGAAAGAAATTAGAGGAGAGAAATGGGACAAGATATTAAGGAAGGAGATATAAACTTGTACAGGACGGCATGTCAAGAGAGGAGCTGACGGGGAGAAAGCGTTCGAGATACAGAGAGGAATGAGAGAAGGGCAAATGGAAGGTGGTGGAAAGAATGCAGGGAAAAAGATAGAAGTATACAGAGAGAGGAGAGAGAGATGAAGATGGAGGCTAAAGAATCAGAAAAAAGGAACAAAGGTCTAAATCTAGGAGCCTCCTGCTCTAAACCCATGGGTAGGACTCACAGACTATGCTACAAAGAGAGAGGATGAGGAGAGCAACAGACTGATAAGTAGGAGGAAAGAGGCTGTTAAGAGAGTGATGGGGAAATAGACATATGAAGATTAGGATGAAGAAAGAGAGAGGAAAAGATGACTGGGATGAAAAGAGGGAGGATGCAACAAGAGAGATAGAGAGAGACTGGTAGAATGATGTGAGCTACCAGCTTGAACTGTACTACGACTGAAATTTGCTGATCTACCCCAGGAAAGGGGGGGTTTAAGGGTGGTGGGGACAGCACCACTCACAGTGTGTCTGCTGCGGATTTACATCAGTTTCTTACCATTACCCATGTTAAAAATTTCACTTCAGCTTCTGCCATGTCGTAACTGGTCAGCCATCAACACAGAGCCTTACTAAAGTTCTCCGGGGCCCATTATCTGTGTTTTCTCTCAATGACCCCCTCCCCAACCCTTTGCTATCACCTAAAACTTAATTCCATGTCAAATTTAACAGCAGAAACTAATGTTAATTATTGAAAGTTATATAAACATGACAATGCGACTCAGCACATCACGGCTGGTTATTAATCAAAGGCTGAAATGTGCTACTGTAGTTTATCCTGTCTTCCTAACCATTGATCATAGACCATAAACTTTACCAGCCAGCGTTTAAAGTGAAACTATAACTCCCAGAGCACACTTGATGGGACAGATGCAATTTCTGTCAGTGACATTGGAATACTGGATAGCAACTCCTTATGGTCCTATCTTTTGTTGCGGGTTTACCTCACAATAAGCATGTTAGAAAAAAGGAATTAGGTTAGTAACATTGCATAATCACTTATGGAGAATTGTGACAGCTTTAAGTCAAGAAATTGGATAATTCATTGAATGCATCTAATAACAGGCATAATTGTTTGACTGTCATGTTACAGTGTCAAACAAAGAGAAAGAAATGACACAAAAGAACACTGAAACTTATAAATGTCAATCTCAAAACGTGACAGTTATGTGCAGTTTGGATTTATTTATTTACACTGCGCTACCACATATTTAGAGCAGAACAACTCCGGGTTTTGTGATGGCGCTTCCCAGCATTCTTTTTTACCTTATTGCAATAGCAACTGAATATGCCTGAGACTGAGTGACATCATAATCTCCTAGTTGCACTTGCTGTGCTATGAAATTTGCTTTTTAGGCTAGTGCGCAGGTCATGAATGATCATATCAATGAGATCTTCTTCTGAGCAGCAGCATTGCCTGCCTGCCCTCTTATACTGAGAACTGATGTCACACAATCTGTCTATGGTTAGTTCCCTTCCTTCCGTTTTCTGGTGCTCTGCTGCAGTTTTAAGCTCTTCATAGAGTTTCTCATTGCTCAAATGGGTGTAATTTCAGATATTAATGTTTCACTGGTCTTCATTGCTTGATTTCGCTTCTGACAAAGTGTCACTCAGAGCCGTTGAAATGTCACTCATAATTTCTCTGAAATGAGGAAAATGTCACACATTGTAATCTGAAACCTTGGCAGCTATGTACATCTGCCACTTAGATGTTTACATAACATGAACAAAGTTTCAAAATGTTGTGCGTGAAGGCTTGCAATTTGCACTTTTGCAAAAATCGTGCTTTATCTTTTTTGCAAGTTCTATAAAGCTTTACGTGCATCTGACAGCTGCTTCCGATCAATGTGAATATCAGGTTAGAATTAATTGCAAACAACTGGCTTGCGCTTGCATTTTTTGGGTTTGCTTGAAAGGTTTCTTCGGGGAACCCAACACTTTGTTTTCATTGTACTTTGCACCTCATAATTATGCCCACTGACTTTTTTGGTGTGCCTCCCATAAAAGCTATTCAGCATCCTTTTTTCAGTTTTTAAAAGAAAAATGGAAGTTTGTCATGAATCAAGGCAAGAAAGTGAGGTTGCAAAAGATGACTTTTAAAATGTGGCGCTTTACAGTGCATGCAAAGAAGTACTTGAGGATTTGTAAAGCACACTGTTCCTCATTACCAATGGTCCTTTAACTCCTTTTACCACATATCATAATTATAACCCAATCAATTGTGTACACATCAATGTTAGTTTTTATTGTGTGCGATAACTATCGCACATAAAACTAGGCCACACGTAATGAAGGTCTAAATCTGCTCATCTCCATATTGTACCAAGGGCATCCACAGCTGCAGTGCAAAGAAACAGGGCTTGGGGTAAGATATTCTGATAAAAATCTATTATATAGCTGCTTACTTAGTATATATTCTTTCCAGCACTGTGATCAGCCTTACAGTGACCCTGAGAGACCTCAATAAACATGTTTACACACCATTCAGCTCCAATAACCTTCTCACGCAAACTCGTAATATCATGTCACCGAACGTCTGTAAGTCGCAGTTACTGATCTGTTTTCATGGCCAGAAGCCAATACAATACAACCTGCCTCTGCTGTGCGGATTCTCACTTAGCATAGGGATCCATAGTAAAGGACCAGAAAGGGCCTGTTGGACAAATACTGCTGATTACTAATTCAAAGCACGGGTGGGAGGAGGATCGGAGTGGAGAGAGGAAGCTCTCAGAGAGGATGTGTTAAAAAACAATACAGGATTCTCAAAGTAACTTTCACTAGAATTGTGACTTATTTAATTGTAGGCCTAATGGGGCCATTCACGCTATTTTTGATAGCCTGATAAGATAAAAGATAAAGTGCCTTTGCAGGATCGCGAGGTGTATTCCTCAAAGATAGATGCAGTACAAAGAACATAGGAAACGTTTTTATTACATTTAGCCCAATCCCATAATGTTCGAACTTCTAGATATGCTCTTTTATATTTACAGTAACTGTCCACAAATCTTATAGACAGGGCGGGCTTTAAGTGGGATGAAAAAACTAGGGGTCTCTTTAAGGTATGTGACGGATGTAATTAAGGGCGTGGCTTAAAAACACAAATTGAAAATATGTGCTTAGTATAGTGTGCTGCCTTACTGGTATTTTGCTGCTTCTGTCACTGCATCCAGATATATAATACAAGTAACATTACACCTACAACAAGCCAGGACTATTGGCTTTGTCATTGGTTGTATTTTGCTGTTTCTTTCTCTCTGTGCATCCAGATATATAATATAACAAGTGGCATCCCAGACGCCATCTGCATCAAGTCCAAAAGCACAACGTTTTAAACACATCGTGCTTTTGGACTCGATGCATTTCTTTCCTTAATAGAGCATGGGTGCGGGGCTGATTGTGGGCCTTTGTGAAAGTACTCAAGTTAATCGCACTTCATACACTATCTTTGATGGGATAGCCCGACATTACTCAGTAGCTTGCCCATCAAATTGTAAAAATTAATGTAAGTGTGTAACTTTTGAGTATATGTGATCTTGTATAGGCTCCCAACATTTCCCCACACAATGAACAGTGCTACAGTTAAGAATCTTTAGTAAAATTTTATCATGGTACCACCGTTGGAGTCTTGTGCTTTTCTAAACCTGAAGTGTACTTGCCTGTGTAACCAATTCATGTCATGGCGTGCATATCCAAATTGCAAACCTACCTTAAGACCCAAATGTGCCGCTGTATGTGTGGAAACGCACCGCCTTTTCACTTTTCTAAGCAAAAGTTTGGAGCGATATTTGGCGCTCCGCGCACACGCATTCTGGTTCCTGGCGCACATAGCCATGGCTGCAGCGCACCAAGACCCTACACTGCCGCACACAGAGGAACAAAATTAGAGGGAACATTGGTCACAAATTATTTTTTTAACTCATTTGTTTTCCACTTGCTTTTTGTACAAAACAGGTCAAACAAATATCCACTGTTAAAATGATCAATGCATAGCATTAATAAAGATGAACAATGGCTATTATATGCATGGGCACTGAAATTTACTGACAATGAAGTATGACATTATGGTGCAGGATACACTAAATAATATAACAAAAATAAGTGATGCATATCATACAATCACTGGGGGCACATAATGCAGCAGTTTTTTTATCTAGCCATCTGATATTTGATACTTTGCACTGCACAACAATACACAAAATTAGGGAAAACAAGCAACCATCAAACAAATACTGAAATGATGAACTATTTTATTTAATTCACAAATACATGTAAAAAAATAAAAACCTTTTACTTTTAATGGGAAAGGTGAAGCTTTTCTAAATTCTAAATTATCCTCCAATTGTATATAGCTGTACATTAACAGAATATTTATGAATTTTCAGTTGTACATTTTGTTTCTATATTGATATATACTTTATTATTCTGTCAAATATTATGTTTTATGAGCAGTTGTGGACCCCTGCGTAGGTGTCGTGGACCCTAGGTTCCCCTGTAGCACAGGTTAAGAAAGCTGATCTAGATGGTTTCAAATCAAATGCGCTATATGAAGAGACATGCATGTAGGAGAACTTTATATCATGCTTTTTCTTAATCTATTTCAAACCGATTTGGCATTTCACTTACAAATGATTCATTTTTTACCTAAATGTAAAAGCTGCCACATTTTATCATTGAAATCTTGATAGCTGTGATGTTGTTATCTACTACTACCAGATGAACTGGTTCCCTGAAGTCATAGGATTCACATTTAAGTCAAACCATGAGTGCCAGGTTAACAGACAAGTCTGACTGCTTACACTGAATTAATCTGGTGACCCTGACATAAGCAAACACACCAGGTTCTGATTGATATGTTATTACACAGTGATCTCTCCTCTGAATACGCGTGTATTTTGAGCTGTAAACAAGAACATTGCTTTGTTCTTAAAATTTTGATATAGGCTACTACATTGGAGCCTGAAGTATGAGTGATCTGAGTTACTGCTATATATTCATTCTCTGTTTAGCTGTGGGTATGTAGAACCAACACAGTATATGCAATTTGCTATTTTTAAGTACATTTTCAATTTCTATTATATGAACACATCATACGCTGGTAAAATTCTGCATCAACACTATCAGTAGGCAAATGATTTTCCATTAACACAGGTATTACTTGTATCATATTTACCGCATCTAAAATTAGTGTTCTATGCCTACTGTACCATGCACATGATGTAAAAAGAATGCTAACAGTGCACTCTCATAATGTCTCTAATATGCCCACATGACACTGTAGCTTATGCAGGCACACAACACTGACAAACACAATGCTCTTGTAGTAGCGTTTTCGAGATTTACACTTTTTATGAATTACTGATAAGTCCCTTGGTATACCATATACCCAGGGCCTGTACTTTAAAGGCTACCAGTGAGCTTGCAGCGCTGATTATGCCACCAACATAAGTAACCTTTTAAACCTGTCTCAGGCTTGCCATTGCAGGGCCTGTGTGTGCAGTTCACTGCCACTTAGGCATGGCATTTATAGCTACTTGACAAGCCTGAAACTACCCTTTTATTGCATATAAGTAAGGGGGGCAGAGTTAGTGGAGTCCTACTATGCGAAATTCCACAGAGTTGAAAAAATCTCTGCCGTGCTACGCCGAGTTCAGCTTGCGGGTGGAGTTTTCTGGCGCACCTGTTCGCATTGTGTAGGAATGCAGATGGCGTCCACGCACTCCAACATCACGCGTGAATGGCACTACGCTGTTCTCAATTGTGTTCTCGCGTTCTAAATCATGAACAGCACCACGCGGTCTGCATGGGCGCGGCCATCTTCTTTCTCTGCTCTCTGTTATGGTGCTGGGCCTGACTTTTATCTGTCCTTAATCTTTGTAATCCTCCTTTATTACTTTTCTACCCCTTATTTATATTTTTTAAAATAGTGTGTCTATGTGTTTGTGTATTTTACTTTTTTGTGTACATTTTTTCGTGTCTCTGTGACTTTTTCACTTTATATGCCCTTCTTTCCTTATTTCTTTCTTCTTTTCTTTCCCTTCCTTTTCCTTCTTAATATTTTCCCACCCAGCGTCATGGCAAAAGGGCGACTTCCTTGCGATTTGCAGCCCTGTGCAATCTTTGGAGAGGAGGAGGTGGCAGCATCAGTTTGTTTTCTGCAGCGCCACCTCCCCTCTCTGCTAGCGGCAGGCCAGGTAGCTGCTACCCCCTGCAGGAGCATTTTTCGATGCTGAGGGATGGTATGTCAGAGCGTTCGGCGCACCAGCCAGGTTCAGCACACCACCCAGCAGGTTAAGCACCTTTTGGCAGACATTCTGGACTGTTGACAGGTCCTGCTCAACCTGCTAGGCATTGAGATTCCGGGGCTCGTTCAGTATTAATTATTTATTGTGTTTATGTTCTACAGTGATAAAAAAAAAACGAATAGCATGCTGCTCACATTCAGAGGTAAGTTATGCCTTGTTTTGCTGGTATATTCTTGTGTGATCTAGTTTCTGTTCTGCAGGTGCCACTACTTAATCGCCTACATCAGGCGCTCGCTTTGGCTGATTATTAAGAAGCCATTGTAGACTGTTCTGCTGTCAATATAGCGAATCACTGAGTAGAGCATTCTCTCTGTAACTTTTATTATGTAGCTTGTACAGTTCCAGGTTATTTAATTGAATTCACAGTGATGTGAAGTATACATCTATGCATTGCAAAGAAGGGAGACTGAGTTGACCCATCAAGGGTTTTGAGAAATGGGAATAGTTAGAATCGAAGATCATTCACTGCAATACATTAGTTCCAAATGTCGTTTTTCGTAAGGAGATTTGGAATATGGATTTAGCAACAGTCAATAGACTCGAGTTGAAACTAGTAGTACTATAGGTGATCTGTTTTAGCGACTGCATTTGCGTTTCATAAAACATTTTGTGGAGATTATTAACAGAATCACTAGTCTGTTTTTATTTATCGTCTTAATTTCTTTCATCAGCACCCAAGGGCAAGAAGGGGGACATTTCTGAGGGTCCAGGAAAATCTGGTCAGCCGGCGCCAACCACCAACGCCACTGCCGGGGCTCTGCTGATTCCAGTAAGTCCTTTTATGATTGTTATGGATTTCCTAGGGCACACTCTTGGGGTATTGGAATGTTGGTGCTGTCTATTGTGAAGATTCAGATAGCAGGCCCAAGTAAGCTAGTATTTTAAATAAAAATCACCATGTATGTTTGTTGAGAAGGCTATCCTTTTCCTGCTTATGCCTAGCTCTAACACAGTTCAGTTCACAAGACAGTGGCCATGGTCATCATGGCCCCCCCAATGTAGTGTGCTACAGACCCGTTCATTTATAGTTATAGTATACCAGCAGTTTCCTATGGCAGCAAGGCTGAAAAAAGATATGAGAACCCATTCCCATTGCATTTGCCATCCAATGCCATATGTTTTTCGTTGACCATTATTCCACACCTGGCTTGTCTAACTTTGTGAACCAAATTCCCAGAGTGATAAATAGAAGATACTGCAGTGCTAGCTTAACTATTGTGCTGTATTGCAGTTGTATTTGGAGTTGCATATCTGGGATCCAAATTATGTGTAATGTTTTATTCTAGCCACACAGACAATTGGTAATGCCAGCTCCAGTGCTGCTGCAGGAGGAGACGGGTCAGTGGAGGGTAAGAAGCGGTAGCAGGGACGGGCACTTGAAAGTCACATCATTTCTTGCAATTACTATGCTCACTAGCTATTGCCATGGCATCGCTCGTCATCAAAAATGACCTTGAAGTGAACCCCCCGCAGCTTTACCAGTCACAGCGGCGGTTGACTTCCCATGGCCTCTTCTATCTGCAACGCAGAAAAATCTCACATAATGAGCTGTGATGGCTTGCAGTAGACATGAAAAAATGGAAGGTAACTTATAAGGAGAAAATGGTATATGAGTGAAAGGGTGGGTGGGTGAAAGTGCGCTGTGGGTAAAGGGATGAATAGGTGAAAGGATGGGTTGAAGAAAGGGTTGCTATTGAATGGGTGGATATTGTATTGGAACTTTTGGTGAAAAAGACTGGATGGGAGAAAATAAAGTTTAATCATGGTGGCTATGGCTGAACTAGAATGAAAGGATAAATAAATGTTTGGATGAATAAACAAGGCAGCTCTTCTTATGAGGTGCCTGCTGCTGCTCACTTACTCTGCTTACTTAGTTTTTGTAGGGTTATCATTCAAAGCTATGGTTCTAAGTGGAATTAGGTATTTAATTGTATTCTTAGTTCTACTCCCTTGACTTGCTGTATTTGTTAGGTGAGCCAGATCTATCCTACATATTATTCATCATTCCCCTCCCCACCCATGGCATTTTTGCCAACTATGACCAAAGTACATTATGGGTCAATCAATTTGTGACTTCATTGTTGGCTGTGGAATATGCATCTACTTCAGTTAATGTGGCATTTACAATGTTTTCAATGCATTGCAAACTAAACACACATGGTGGGTTGTCCTTTCGCCCACTCAGTCACCTCTGAGTACTTCACCCCTATATTTTTTCCTAAGTTCTTCCGTCCCAGACTACCCAATTGGAAAATCCATTCTTGGCATGTGCCACATTTAATGCAATACCCATGTGAAGTGATTCCAGAACATATTTCATGGTTTCCAAAAACAGATTTAATTTACACTTGTTCATATTTTTCCCTTTTGAATTGTACAGTGACTGAATAAGCCAAAGATCATGAACCAATGATCAGTGTAGTGGCCCCTCTATTATCTATAAAAAAAGCTCTACCATACCTGTCTAATCCCTTTACCCTACCCCTAGCGGTTGAGAAAATCTAGTTTCCCTTCCTTGTTTACTGCCCAGCAAATTAATTTGTTGGAAATACGTGGTGGCTGGAGCGGCCACAGAGTAAATAGGTAAGAAGTGAATGATTTGATGTCAAGTTTGGCATATGGAATACACAGTGACGATTGTGCCAAATAAAATCTATATAGTCCGTTCCTTTACCTGTAGTGCAGTCCTTAGATTAATTTTCCTAGACGTCTACTTACTGCAGACAGATAATATAGTAATATCTGCATTTCATACATGAGGTGTTTGACTGACATAGTATCTTTATTTATTATTCATCTGCCTCTTTGAAGACAGGGTAGAAAGAGAAATTCATTTGGTGAAGAGCAGGGCCATTGGAATTAAAAATAAATAATGGTCAACTACAGCTGCAGATAGAAGCAACCTAGCAAAGGCACTGGCTAGCAATGAGCATGGCTTCATTGTTTTAGCACTTCATACAACTTGTACTCCAAATAGCGCATAATGCCGTACTCATCAATGTGAAGACATTTATTTTTCAACTCAAAGCGTGTGACTTTATAGTTACTTCAAAAGCATTTAGAAGAAAAAATAACAATCACATTTTTTTAAATTCTGTTATGGTATTCTCTGCCTGTTAATACTTTTCTTCCACACAGTCAGTGCTTTTTTATGTTTGGCAACATGTGAGGGTAAAACATAACATTGGCCTTGTGACACTCCTAATCATAGTCACATCAAATAATTTCCAATGGCCCCAGGGGACTAGCAATGCACTGCTACTGTGACACCAGTAATTTACAACAAGTGTTTGCTCAGGGCATTATTTACAATTTGAGTTTTTCTCAATATAGCTGCTCGTCCAGCCGGACTACCCACCAGGCAGTTGATAGCAGCCCGTTTGCGGCAGCAAGGCAGGCGCGTATCCGGCAGGAATACCGTCAGCTGGTGGTCTTGGAAGAGAAGGAGGAAATTAATGCACAACAGCTGGGCCCCAGTGTAGCTGGTCCCCCTCAGCCTCCAGCCTTCCAGCCATCCCCTCGCCGGCACCGCCACCAACCAACTGCTGCTACCTACCACCACACCGGCAACAGGTCACTGCTGCGCCGAATCCTGCAGCAACTGGGCACCATCAAGGGCTGGCTCACCACAATGATACTGAGCCTGGACCAGCTCCGGACCAATATCCATAATGCCCTCTTCTAGCCCTCTTTTATTTTTTTGTTTTGGCAGGAGGGATTTGTTTGTTGGGGCTGGGTGGAAAGGGTCGGTAGGGTGTTGGGACTGGAGAGACTTGGACATTTTGGGGTTTGGGTCAGTTTTTCTTGGGAGAGAAGTAAGCATGTTGTTTGTGTGGAAAGTATGGATTTGTTTGTAAATAAATAAAGGGGAAAATTATTTTTTAAATTTACTGTTATGCCTGAAGTAGTTTTTTTTACTTTCAGTTTGCACTGCTGCCTTCAATTAGTAGTTTTACGCAGCCTGTTTTTGTGCTTGTAACTTAATAGAGCATAGCACTTAGTTATAGAGCTTAGGCTTATTCTTCTCTAACTATCTTGACCATTATGGGTAATTCTGCCATGATGACCTATATTGTGTAGAACTATCTAGATAAAAAACAGTAGCAGTTAATTTATTTCTTACTAAGTTAAATTACATCCATAGTAGTTGTCTTACCTGAATATACATGCAGCAATAACAGGAAGCTTGTTTCCGGTTCAGTGAAGACCTGGCTTGGCATTTCGGGCTGATCTGGTCCCATGAGGCTCAGGGTCAAGACTGATTTGCATATAGCTGGGTATGAACTGAGGTGGCGAAGTTAGCTAAAGAACAATGTTGGATTCACCCCAGACCTGTGACTGGGCGTGAGTGTCTGAAAAGGTTCAGCACTCCATCCATCATCTCCTTATCTTTGCTTTAGTCACCCTAAGTTGGCAGGGTATGCCCAGTTGTGGGTCCCTTGTGCACTTTGCCACTAGATTCAAGCTACCTGGCTGATGAGGGGTATTACCCCGAAACTGGTCCCAGGATGCTTGTTTCCGGTTCAGGAAAGACCTGGCTTGGCAGGTCGGGCTGGGCGGTCCCCTTGAGGCACAGGGTCAAGGCTGAGTTGCATATAGCTGAGTCTGAACTGTGGTGGCAAAGTGTGCTAAAGAACGATGATGGAGTCAACCCAGATCGTTCACTGGGGGTGAGTGTCTGAAAAGTTTCTGTGCCCTTTCCATCATCTCCTTGGGTTTGTTTTGTTCGCCCTAATTTAGCAGGGTATACCCAGACATTGGACCCTTGCTCACTCTGCCACTGGACTAAAGCTAGCCTGGCTGATGAGGGGTGTTCCTCCAAATCCAGTCCTAGGATGCTTGTTTCCAGTTCAGGGAAGACCTGACTTGGCAGTTCAGGCTGGACTGCTCCCATGAGGCACAGGGTCAAGACTGATTTGCATATAGCTGGGTCTGAACTGTGGTGGCAAAGTGTGCTAAAGAACGATGATGGAGTCAACCCAGATCGGTCACTGGGGGTGAGTGTCTGAAAAGTTTCAGCGCTCCGTCCATGGTCTCCTTATGTTTTCAATAACAGGGGAGGCATCACAACTTCACAAGTGAGGTCCCACTTCGAGTTCCACCCAAGTAAGCTACAACTGTAGGATTGTGTATGGCCCTACTGGTCCTCACAGTGCCTCTGTTAGGCCGCTGCCACTCCCCCAAGGTTCTTTGTGTGCAGGGTGAATGCAGAAGGCACGGCAATTGCCACCAAACATATCACCCATGAGCCATGGAAAGCCGTCAACGTAGAGGAGCCGAGATGTAGGGGTGACTCAGGAGGCAGCAGTGTTGGCCAGTGGGCCATTCAGGGAGGCTCTGCTCAGGATTGCCGACGCAGCCTAGCCCGCTGCACAACCAGGGCTCCTCCTCGTGTCTGCTTGCTGATCGGCGCGACACGGAGGAGGGGTAGGTTTCCACTCCTGAGGCGAACGAGCACTCTTTCTCGGTCCGCCAACTCCGAGCTGCTGACGAAGCCCATTTCCTTTCATCTTAAGGGTTGGGTGTAGGCTTCCTAAAGAAGGAGCACCTACCAGCGCAAAGACGCAATATTCCCTTACTATCAAGGTACTATAGGTTCACAGTACTTAACTTCACTGGCGCCTATTCTTACTTATTTCTATTCTTTACACTCACTTGTTTGATTTGGTCCTGACGAAGCGCGATCGGATCCCTTATGGACCTACTCTGAAGCGCGAAACATGTTGACCCGATTTTTCTAGGACTTTTATCCCCCACTCACTCACTCATCCTGAGAGTTGCAGTAAATTTTATACCTGCCCTCATTATTTTGTTCCCTGAGGACCTCCAGGATTATTTTTAATTTATACTAGACAGAGCCGTGAATAAAGGTCTTGGCTCCTACCTAGTAAGTTTTTTAATACACCACTCACATCCCTTTTAGGTAGACCCACACACCCCCATGCACAACTGCGGCGTCTCCTAAAAGAACTCCGACAAAGAGCCCTCTTGCGGGGCCCGTGGGGGACTGCAGCGCCACCCCCACGAGGAGCAACGCCCCATGATGAAGCAAGACACCCGAAAGGGTGTGTGAGGGCACTATATTTCAAAGGAGAAATTCCCCACACTGATTTTGGCCCAACCATACCTAGAACACACACAATCTTTATTCTTATCTTTAGGAACAGTAACCCTCTCAATATGTTCACGTGATTTTGAGGGAGCATGGGTTCTGGACCTGTTTTCTAATTACGGTCCCGGTCCCCCCCTCTCTCCCTTTGTGTCAATGATTTGCTGATAGGAGCTGTCAGAGCACGCGGTGCAGGCGATAGATTGGGTGGCACAGCCAGCGGGCTTGATAGTCCAGTCCTCAGGCTCACCCACGGCCACTTTCACGTCGGGGCCTCTGAGGACAGTGTTGGCTCACCAGGCCACAGTCGCTGCTCTTGTGCTTTACGTGGCTGCTCATTGGTGAAAAAACACTCCGCTGGGTGAGGGGAGTGTTGCTCCCCCAATGCATAGTTGGCACTCAGTAATGAGGCTGGATGTAGGTGGAACACCAATGTTGTTGAGCAGCTGTCCCCGGAGCTTCACTGCTGCACGGCCATTGTGGTTGCCGGTGTGACCACGCCCCCACGGCTATTCATTTCTAATCAGGAATTACGGCTTAAAAGGGTATTACGGAATTCCCAATGTTAACCTGTGAGTGGGCCTCAGAATAGTGAAAGATGAATTTAGGTATTTTTCACTACCAGGGCATGCAAAACTTAGAAGTAACTGTCCTACCTTTTACTTAAACACAACGCTGCCCAATGGGCTACCTAGGGCCTACCTCAGGGGTGACATATGTAATAAAAGGGGAGTTTCAAAATTGACAAAGGGCTTTAAATGCTAAGTCAAAGTAGCAGTAAAACTACACACACAGGCTCTGCAGTGGCAGGCCTGATACATGTTTAAAGGCATAGTTGTGTAGGTGGCACAATCAGTGTTGCAGGCCCACTAGAACAATCTAATTTACAGGCCCTGGTTATATGGTATACCACTTTACAAGAGACGTACAAGTAAATTATATATGCCAATTGTGTATACACTAATGTTACCATGTTTAGGGGAGAAGCACATGCACATTGGCACTGGTCAGCAGTGCATTGGTAAAGTGCTCAGAGTCCTAAGGCCAACAAAAAGAATCAGCAACAAGAGGAGTTAGTCAGGCCGAAAGATTGAGGGAAGACCACCCTAAGGCTGACAGGTTTAACACGTGCCCCCCTAGTTAAAAGTGGGGAGAGCTACCCACCTCTAGGGAGTTCTCTTCACAAAGGAGGAAAAACCTGGATAGACCATCAGCTTTGGCTTGGTCTATCCCTGGTCTGTGTCACCGACAGAGTTTGTGGAGTTGTGTCATTCCACGTTCCACTTGAAGGCATAGTGTGTCAAAAATCTGCCAACCACCGTATAGCAAAGTATACAGGCGCCCACCCCCAGTAATTAAGAATTCATAGACGTGAAAAATGAATAACATTGTGCCACACTGCAGGCATCCTCCGAATGAAAAGTGTTAGAAGTCTCTCAATCTGTTGAAAACATGCCTTTGTTCGTATTGCCAAAGTGAAATCCGATTCCTTATCGGGAAAACCTGTCAAAATCTTGCAACGCTTGGAATTCTGAAGTTATATACCCAGTCACGGCCGGCATGACTTGTGGGTGGGCGGGGGGGTGGTCAGGTAGGATGGTCGCATGGGTTTGCGGGGGGGGGCAGAGGTAAAAAATTAAAACTTACCTTCCCTAGTCCCACAATGTTGTGGCTCCTGGTTGGGGCCCGTTTTCCTGCTCTCCTGCTGAACAGGAAGCAAGCAGCCTCCCTCCCCTCCCCAAAGCCAATCATAACACTGCAAAGGCAGCGTTGTGATTGGTGGGGACAGCGCCCAGCTGGACGCTTTTGGGGAGGCCATTTTCTCTATGTAGGCTGCATGCTGCCTACATCATTCACAGATTACTACAAATGTCTCAATATTAAGCTTTCTTCCCTGTTTGCTTTAAAATTAGGCTGTTCTGTGCATTCTGTCAATATGGCAAATACTGTGCTGCAATAATAAAATTAATTCACAATACTGCATTGCATGCATCAATGGGCCGTTCGGGTGCCACTACCTTACCATACGTTTTGAAGTTGTAGATATGATATACGTTGTGCACGAGCCAGGTGCAAAGCAAAGTTTTGCAACAATTTAATAAAAGGCATCACCACCTCCACAGAAGCGCACTTTCCTCTCCAAAGAGAGAGCAGGAGAGAAGAACTGTCTCAGAAGGCAATCGGACCATGCTGCTGAAACACAGCTCATTCTTCGCTCATTGCTGCCAATCACAAGCCGCCTTACAAGAAGGAAGAGGCTTAACTTTGTAACTCAAGGAACTGGCACTGATCGCAGGCATGGAGTTTGCAACCCTGGGGCACCTAAAGCCACAGGCAGCCGATGCCACCCATACTGTGCAGGTGCTCCTGCGGTGGCTGAGTGATCGGGGGCCGGGTGGCTGACTTTGTGGTGCAAGGGAAAAGCTCCATAGTGGCCATGGCAGAGGGTTTAGACACCTACCAGCTAACCAACATCCTTGCTACCATACACTGGTGGAAACTGGTCCACTGGCATTTCTTGTCATGGGAATGAAACTCTATTGACATTCTGCAATCACAGAACAGTAATTAGTCATCTCATGGCGGTGCATGCTTTAAAAGGATATACATACAATAAGAGGCAGGGCACTTTGTCATAGTGGTATCACCTTTATTAGCCAACTGTAGTGAAGATCGTTATCTACATATGTACAATGCTAAGTTAGCATAACCGCGTTAGATGTTAGAAAGCCATCTTGCCGCTTTTGCTGCTTTTGCACACGACACTGTAGTCACATGTTATTAAATTGAGAAATGCTTATTCGACTTTGCTTCACATGAGAACTGTCTGTTGTTAACATCCCAAACAGTGAGCAGTGACCTTGGTCTGTACACAGTGTAAAAGAAACAGTCTGGGTCGCTAGACGGTGCATGTTGTTGAGTTCAGGTTGATCGGGCCACTAGTTTAGCCATAACACGCACGCAGCTGCAAATACCTGAAAGTCGAGTGCTTTTAATATTGCAGTGTTACATGTTTTCATTACATTTGGAAAAAGAGCGTTCCTAGGAGCAGAGCATAGCTGATCCTGTGATGTGAACACTCTGAGCTGATCTTTACGGTATGGGGTTCCCCATTCAAGCCTAGAGACCTTTTATTAGTCTAATAATACTATTGGTGTGTTAGAGAAAGGAAGGTGGGTTAGATCCACTGTCATTTTAGTATGATTGCTCCTTTCATTTTCTATGGTATTGTAATTATGCTGGTGGTTTTGATTTTAATCGTTTGTCTGCTAATGTTAGCCAAACTGCTGCATCTTAGGACACGAGGTTTATAAAATAAACTCTTTAAACTTTTACCGTGTCTCTGTTTATTCTGTTGTGGACTGGTACGAGAATAATTACGAAAAGGTATTTCTGATTCCCACCATTCCTGAGAAATATACTAAGTCGCTTGTTCTGGGTTGTCTATACATTGGGACCGCCGAGCTAAACCTCGGATAACGAATGAGACACTGATGCTGGCCGGATGAGGGGTTCTGGGTTCTGAGGTGAGTTTTTGGTACACCGCAATTCACTGAGGGCCTGGGTTCCTGCGCATAGTTCTGCGCATAAGCAGAATCCCTGCAACATGGCGCACCTAACGTTTGGTCTATTGATTTGAGACGCCTTAGTAGTGCTTGTATTGGTCCACAACACCCTCACTCTGGTTTCCGGATAATGGGAGTGACGGTTTAACCTACCTGTGTTTCGACAAAATATGTTCCTTCAAGCTTGATCATTAAAAAGGTTATTTAATCTGAACCCTAGTGCTACTAATATTCTGTAGATTTACTGTTTAAGTCCTAATGGCGGTCGATATTCCAGCTCATAGCCGAGCACACCTGAAACGTCATCTGGCGCAGTATGGGGTGCCGGACGATGGTATGGCTGTGATTTTTGTGGTAAGTGCCGATGCGTTGTTTCCGTTTGAGTTGTTCTACTCTTGGGTTACTATGCCGGCGGTGAGTGAAGACGATAATACATTCCACACCTATACTGCCACGCAGCTACCAGCCAACTATACGCCATATAGGACTCAGGAAATTCCTATTTCTGCCTGGCAGCATAGCATTTGGTTTAATGGTGCCCTTCCCCATGCGGTTAGACCGGCAAGAATGGGCCCTTTGCCGATTGCAGGGGCCACATGGCCGGTACTGGCCGGATATACGCTCATCCCCGCTATCTACAGGTAACGGTGGCTGAGTTGCGTGTGCTTCACACAGCCCTTATTACAGTACATAGGGCATTAGTGCAGTACGTGTTACGCAAGGTGCAGGTGGTCGCTTCTGCTGTTGCGGGACAACCGACGGACCACCACGCGGTGATTATTAGTCCTGTTATGGTTAATTCGGTTGTGGGCAAGTGACCCCAAAATAGGGATGATTTCCCTTATTGGCTTGCTGAGAAATTTGACCAGATAGAAGCGGTTTATCCGCATACAACTCCTGTGGAAAAACACAGGATCCTTACCATCACTTTGCCGAAAGACTTAGTCCCAGGCATGGCCGATTGTGAGAACTGGGGTAAGGTCTTTGCAGCGACATACTCAAAGTGCTTCGGCACTCCGTCTCTGTCGGTACTGCCCTCCGTTATAAAATGTGTTCAGGAGAATCATGGTGCGGAGGCTGCTGTCGAATTGGGAATGTGGCTTGTCGGTGTGTTCGATGTGGTTGCTACCATGATACTGGGCAGCCTCAAAGGAGATGCTATGCAATTCCAAGTGCTTAATAAATTAGACGCAGTGAACGAAGACGACAAGCCTAGGGAATTTGCGAAAATTATCGCGAACGCCTATAAACAAGTTGGTCGTAGCACCTTAGGTGTTAAACCAACTGTGAAGAATCCTGATTTAATACAGCAGACAAAGGCAAACTCGTCTGGTAAGGACGAACGCCCTAATTTTCCAAAACAAAGTTGGCGGGTGAAAAAACAGGAGAAGCAGCAACAGAAACAGGGGTCTCGTCCTGCCTCTCCAGTACAGTCAGGTAGTGAACGCACTTATGATCTGCGTGATCGTGCTACTATTAAGTCACCTGATCGATTTCAGGTTTATGAACAACGTTCTCCTCGTTCTTCACAGGAAACATCGGCTTCACAGTCCGGTGGCGGAGGCGGTGGAAAAAGTCGGGGTGCACAGCAAGCACGTGAGCAAACCCGACAGACTGACGGCAGAGGCAAGCAAGAGGACTCTGCACGTCAACGACCCCCGTTTCAGAAGAAGAAAGTTGCTGCACTGACAGCGAGGTATGCCTCAGATGGTACGGACGCAGCTTCAGTACCTGACATGGGCGCTAACGCTGCTAGACAGCGCGGCAGAAGTTACAGTAGTGCGACAAGCACTGCGTCCATATCTGGTGGCGACAGCAACTGATATATTTGTGAATATTGAAACTGCTGACACTCGGGTGTCTCCCCCTGATAGACTGTTTAATATAGTTATTCAAATTGAAGGTGACATACAACGTACAATTCAAGGTTTTTTTTGGGATAATCTGACCACTACCTATGATATTCTGTTGGCGGAGGCAGATTGGCCCCTGGCTTTCGTTTTAGATGCTCCTAGAGGGGAGGAGGTGATCCTCCAGTCCTTTGCGCACACAGTGCCTAAGGTCCTAGCTAAAAAGTACGCCGGGGAATGGGCTCTGGTGCAAGCACCTTCGTTATATCGGAATCAGGTTGGCTGAGATAAAATTTCTCCCGGCCATGAGATTCCATTGCGGACTACGCCCCAACCTCAACCCCAATACCCCATGCGTCACGAAGCTAGACCTCACATCGCGTCGATCCCTGAACAATTGGAATATCAAGGAGTTATCGAAACATGTGTGTCACCTATGAATAATCCCTTGTTCACTGTGACGAAGCCTGACGGGTCGTACCGCCTAGTTTTGGATTACCGGCACCTTAACTCTCATTGCCGGACCTGTGCAGTACAGAACACCCACAGTTCGGCTCTCGTCGATAGTCTCGTGAGAAAAAGGTTTAAAACCACTTTTGACATTTCCAATGGCTTTTATAGCCATAACCTGTCCTCTCTTAGTAGTGAGTCGACGGCGTTCACCTCTGGTGGCAAACAAAAACAATTCAAAAGATTACCAATGGGCTATAAGAACAGCCCAGGAGTCTTTGCCGCTCGCGTGGTCTCCCTCTTGGAGGGTATAGACCCGGATGCGTACTCGTAAGTGGATGACATTTATCCCACAGATGACGAGTTGGACCCGCATCTCCATCGCGTTGATCGCATTATTGTTTTGTTTGGAGACTTCGGTTACAAATTCAACTTTGCGAAGTCACACATTGCGGAATATACAGTGTTGTTCTAGGGGTACGAACTCAACAATGAAGGCCAGGGATTGGCTCCGCACTTTCTAGAGAAATGCGCATGCCTCCGTGCTCCTACTTCACTGAAGAAATTACAATCCCTGCTGGGTTTTTTGAATTTCGGTCGAACTTACATCCCGGATTATGCCCAGCGTATCAAGCCGCTTTACGCCTTGGTACAACCTACTTTTTCCAAATCTTGTTGGCTGCCAGAGCATTCAGCTATGTTGCAGTTATTGCAAGCTGATCTTCTTGCTTCTAAGTACTTACTGACACGTGATAACCACACTAACCTGGTCATAAGAATAGTGCCCGGCGCAGTTGGTTTCACATACTTAACGTTCATTGAGGGCGACACCGTCCCCATTGCTTACAAATCTCACTTGTACACTTCAGCTGAACTGCGCTTTTCCGCTGTCGAGAAGGTTCTGACAGCAGTGCAGATGGCGATTCTGAAAGAACGAGCGCTGTCGCAAGGAAAACGCATGTTGGTGGTAACACCCTATCCTGCCCTTGAGGCGGTGACAAAAGCGAGTGTACCGAATTCTAAAGCTTTGCATCCAAGGTGGATACAATGGGCCACTTCCTTGACCTCGCCGGACGTCACTTTTATCTTTGACGCGGCCCTTCAGACTCAGGAGTTTTTACAGTATGAATTCGTTCATCCGGCTCCTCTGTCCTTGCGCCCGCTCGAGGATTACCATTGTGTCATATACACTGACGGTTCTGCGCAACCCGCAACTGAATCAAAGCACGCCTATTCAACGGCTTGCGCAATTGTAGTCGGTACTTTCGTGAATGGTGAATTCCAGTCCGATGTCGTGCATATGCAGTCATTGGGTGATTGTACCGCTCAGTTGGCGGAGCTTCGTGCTCTGGTGCTTGCACTGGAGTTTGCTGATCCCCGAGTTACTACACTTATAGTGAGTGGCTCCTTTTATTGTGTTCAATCTTACAACGACAATCTACATTTTTGGTCTCAGAATGACTACCATGATTCCAAAGGTAGCACTATTAAGCATAAACTGCTTTAGGTTCGAGTGGCAGATCTTAAAGAACGTCTGCCTCTCATGAATGTAATTCACACTCTTGATCACCGACGCGTTGGTGTCCATGCTGTCGGCAACAGCTTAGCTGACGAGGCGGCAAAAACAGCAGTGGCGACATACTTAGTAGCAGTAGTTACAAGATCCAAAAGTAAGATCGATGATGACATCTTGGCAGCTATTGCTGCTACAGAGCAGGGAATGAAGCCACCGAGAGGTTTCCCTGCTCGTTACCATTATCGCTTAAGTCCTGATAAAGTCCCATTAGTGAGGATTAATGACGTTGGTGACAGATTGATTCCCAACGCGGACTGCAGACCTTCTTTGATATTAGCGGCTCACGAGGGCATGGCGTCAGCGCATGCCGGCGTTGCGGCTACTGTATCTCTGCTACAACAACGTTACTGGTGGTGCGGTTTGTACAAACAGGCCAGAGCTTATGTTCTTAATTGCGACATTTGCCAGCAGATTAAACCTTCGACTGCGGCGCGCCCACCACAAACTCAGTTGTACATATCTAATAAACCATTGGGTTGTGTTTATTTGGATCACTGCGGTCCTTTTACCTCTGATACTGCATACAAATACATCTTGGTTGCAGTTGATTCATGCACACGTTTTCTGTGGGTGTGGCCACAAAGGAGTGCTGATTCTCGCACTGTCATAAAAGATTTGCGTGTCTTTGTTGGGAATTTTGCATGTGGTACCTTTCATTCTGATCAGGGCCCGGCGTTCGCCTCTAAGGCGTACAAAGAGGCCATGAGAAATTTGGGGGTCCAAGTCAAATTTTCGTCTCCATACCGGCCTGAGGGTAATAGTGTAGTGGAGCGAATGAACCGTGACTTAAAGCAATCTTTGACAGCCAGAGTTTTGGGTACGGGCCGGAACTGGCTTGCCCACTTGTATGACATGCAACGTGCACTTAATAATCTCCCTAGAAGGTCTCTGGGTGGGCGGACCCCATACATGATGCTCTTTGGTGTTCGAATGTTTGTTCCAGACCTTGATGGTCTAGACATGGCGGCGTCAGCCGCACCCTTTGACGTAGATGAACACTGTGCTGTATTGCAGAATCTTCAAGAAGCCAGAAACAGTCTAGCGAAGGAACACGTACCCTCCTCGTCTGAAGCTGAACTTCAGATTCCGGTAGTCGGCTGGCTACCTCGGGTTGGTGATCTGGTCTGTGAGAAGGTGGAGAACAAGAAGGAGTTCCGCCCCTCTTATCGTGCACCGGTTCCAGTGCTTGGAGTGCAGGGTACTAGAACAGTCATTTTACCTCCACTTCCTGGTCGAAAGGATAACAGGTACATTTCGATTGACAATGTCAAACTACAGCAAGTGGCCGATTCTTCTTAGTATGACTCCGGCAGTTTCCTGCCCTTCGATGCTGAGAAATTCTGTTGTGGCCCGAGTTTCTGACACAGTGCCTGATGTTGCCATCGAGATGCATGCCGTTACTGGTCCCTTGTTGCCACAAACACCTAGTGGTGTGCTTGAAGAAGTTGAGTATGCTTATCCTGCGGATGTTACCTTGCCTGTTTTACAATCCACCACGGTTGCCCTCTCACAAGACTCTTTTTATTCTCGTTCAATGACTTCCATGGCCCCGTCCAAGGTTCCGATTTTTGTGGGTTGGTTCAAAAGACATTTTTTAATACCCCCTTGGACTTACATTTGGCTGGTGCTCATATGTTTTTTTTGTTTATGTCCATTGGTTTTGTGGTAGTGTTTTTTAGACTCATCAATGGACACTACCTGAATGAAAGGTCTTCAATTCGACTTATTAATGGAACTTTGGCCCCCCACTCCTCATCACACATTATGAAAAGGGGCCAGACTTTTGTGAACATTACTGCCTGGCCTGTACGTGATGGGATCGCTTGGGATTAAATTTCAAATTCATGGCCCCATTGAAGTGATTAATGTGCCAAATGTATTTCGTGTTTCTATGGGTGATGTCGTTAAGCAGAACATTCACTCAGATGATTGGGATGTTCAAGCCATAGAAGCACTGTTTTCTGATTTGAAATATTATGCTGCATTTGATGCTGAGGATTTGTATTTAGATACTGCTAATTATGATGAGCAATTTTGTTATGAACATTATGGCACGCATTTCCTACACAAAGCCAATACGTTTAGAAATTTTGTAAATTATACACAATGGGAACACTGCCCCGCCCCTAGGATGGGCAGCTCTGCCACGTTAGTGGAAAAGATCACTTATTTTTCAGATTTTAGTGTGTCCAACCTGGCCTCCTTTTATTTTAAAGTTGCGCCCGAGTCTGCTTTTAAAGTTAGACTGACACACACCAAATTGTTGTATTCCAAGTCCTTTATGGATGAGTTGGCAATCGGCGGGTATGATCTGTGGAAAGCTACAGTCGATCTTAAATCGGTTTGGGGCTCCAAACGATGGCAAGTACAGGGAACAGAAGCTGTGCATCGTGCCTGTCTTATCCTGAATCATATGTTATTTTTAAATTCATCCATTTTTTAGACAACCTGTTTTGGATTGGCTACGTCTAAAAAATTAAATTCTCCCTCCGTGCTGGATCTGGGTGCTTATCCCAATTGGGGTAATCATACGGATCTATCACTTGCTATGTTGCAGACACAGGTTTCCAACACGTCCTTCAATATTTCTGAATTGAATCCGGAAGGGTGGTTGGTGTGGCAAACGAGTTCAGACTCCTGTAACATCGGTTTCTGGGTTTAAAGCAGGGGTATACACAGGTTCGTGTGGACCCCCGTTTTGAATCTTCTCACACTGTAACTACCTACTCGGTAGGGAAGATATGCCAGTCTTGGCTGCAACATTCCACTTTAGTGTCTGTTAAACGTCATTTAGCGCGATTAAATGACAAAATAGATTTGAATGATTTTGTTAAGGGTCCTGCAGTTGGCAGGCCCAAATGATGGGTGTATGCTGTTTATAATGAAGTTTGGAAGTTGTCATAAATTGAGGCTGCATCCAGATTACGTGCTATTGATCAAGCCAATATGGAAAAAGTGTTGGCTGTAATAGATAATAGTATTAACACCCTATCTTTTAGAATTTAAGCCTTAGATAATATTGTATCATCTGTGGTAGACATTGTGCAGGATGATTTGTCTGTATTGTATCATGGTCAAAATCAGTTGCGTTCTATTATGCAGTTTGCATGGACGTTGCAAACTTTAAAGGCAGGGAAAGTCCCTTGGGATTACATGAATACATCATCTTTGTTCCTTCCTTTTAATCTAACTGCAAAACAGCAATTCATGTCCATGAAAGATGCTACATATTCATTGCTACACATTGAAAAGTTAGAACATTTGCCTTTCTCTGATGCCGAATTGAATTCTGCTGTGTGGCTTGTACATGGGTTGATCACGTTACCGTTTCCCCTGTTTAAGTTTAGTTCGTGCATGAAACATTATGCTCTGGGCAGATACGAACAATTGGGTACTGCCTTCCTGCATGAAGTTTGGTCGCTCCCTTTCACATACAGATGTGTAAGGGACGGCAAGGAGGTTTACTTGAAAGGTGAAGAGTGCACTTCCACTCCGGATCACTCTGTTGTGTGTAGGCACATTCAATTGCATGGTGCATGTAATGTGCACGCCCCTAATTTAGCTTGCGTCCTTTACGCTGCTTACGGTAGTTATTTGCTGTTAAATAATGAAGCTTGCTGTGGGATGTTAGTGGGAATTCCCTACATAGTGACTGTATCACAGAGAGTAGTTTGCTGTAATAACGTCCTGTTCCCACCCCCGCATGACCGGCTCGATGTATCCATCTGGCCTTCCATTCCAACCTTGAAAGCAGAGTTCAACAAGATGAGCAGAATAAGGGCTCTATTGTCTCAAAAAGAAGTTGCGTTGACTTCGTCCCGGGAAACATTTGTCCTTCACGTAGCAAACACGCTCACTGAGGTGCAAGCGCTTTTGAATACTGATCTACCACTTCATTTTGGGACTCTGATACAGACTATCTTTACTGCCTCATCCACAAGTGGCATAGCTCATTTTTTTTAAATTGTGGGCTCTGGCCTCGTGACCTCTTTTCAAACTATTTTTGGAGTGATCCCGGCCTTTTTTCATTCTATTTTTTCCAGTGTCTCCCTTTACTTCTCGCCCTCATAGCTGGAATACTGTTGTTGATCTGCGCCCTGCGCTATGGATGAACAACTTGCGTCACACGACAACATGTCCCGGCTGCTCCATCTTCGTAACCGGATGCTTGAATTCTATGGCACTTTACCGCTGGCTACTCTGAGCGTGGCCTATGGATTGTCCTTCCGGTTTGCCTACTTTACTTGTGTGCAGCCAGTCTTTCATTGCCTAGATTGTCCGTTCCAATGGGCTCTGGATTTGTGTCTGTCAAACTCGGTGTCTCCTGACCCGGATTATGATCGGCTAATGAGCCCCTTAGTGGCTCATGAGTTGGACTGTTCTGGTGTCGGGATTATGGCCTGTGCAGCAGCGCATGGAGTTCTTGGAAATTGGGACATCGGAACGGCTGCGATTGACTTCTTAGCAAGAAGTTATCTTGAAGAACACGCCAGCTGTCCTCGTCTGGTGCTGGAGGCTCCGGTGGTTGAGGAACATGTAGGTTCCTTCCCCGTCCTGAACTGGATGGCAGATAATTTTGCAGAACGTTCCAATGATTTCCTCTTGGAAGCTGTTGCAACTTATTGTGCCTATACATTGGTGGATTGACTTTTGTACTTTCATTTCGTCCTACGTCCTTCAATTATGTTTTTTTAACCTCTTCATGGTTTTTTTACTCCGTTTTAACTTTTTCCTTTTTTTCTTCGAACTTTTTCACTTCTCTTATATGGACTTACAGTTCATGCCCTTGGTTCCGTTTTATCAAAATTGAACTCTGCATTCTTGCAAGTACGCCCCTACTGGTTAGTGGTCCGATCAAGTGGGGGTGTAGTGAAGATCGTTATCTACATATGTACAATGCTAAGTTAGCATAACCGCGTTAGATGTTAGAAAGCCATCTTGCCGCTTTTGCTGCTTTTGCACACAACACTGTAGTCACATGTTATTAAATTGAGAAATGCTTACTCGACTTTGCTTCACATGAGAACTGTCTGTTGTTAACATCCCAAACAGTGAGCAGCGACCTTGGTCTGTAAACAGTGTAAAAGAAACAGTCTGGGTCGCTAGACGGTGCATGTTGTTGAGTTCAGGTTGATCGGCCCACTAGTTTAGCCATAACACGCACGCAGCTGCAAATACCTGAAAGTTGAGTGCTTTTAATATTGCAGTGTTACATGTTTTCATTACATTCGGAAGAAGAGCATTCCTAGGAGCAGAGCATAGCTGATCCTGTAATGTGAACTCTCTGAGCTGATCTTTACGGTATGGGGTTCCCCATTCAAGCCTAGAGACCTTTTATTAGTCTAATAATACTATTAGTGTGTTAGAGAAAGGAAGGTGGCTTAGATCCACTGTCATTTTAGTATGATTGCTCCTTTCATTTTCTATGGTATTGTAACTATGCTGATGGTTTTGATTTTAATCGTTTGTCTGCTAATGTTAGCCAAACTGCTGCATCTTAGGACACGAGGTTTATAAAATAAACTCTTTAAACTTTTACCGTGTCTCTGTTTATTCTGTTGTGGACTGGTACGAGAATAATTATGAAAAGGTATTTCTGATTCCCACCATTCCTGAGAAATATACTAAGTCGCTTGTTCTGGGTTGTCTATACATTGGGACCGCCGAGCTAAACCTCGGATAACGAATGGGACACTGATGCTGGCTGGATGAGGGGTTCTGGGTTCTGAGGTGAGTTTTTGGTACACCGCAATTCACAGAGTGCCTGGGTTCCTGCGCATAGTTCTGCGCATAAGCAGAATCCCTGCAACACAACCTGCTGTGAGTATTTTCCAACTCAATTTGTCATCGTATCCAGCAAACCTTTCAGCTCGCCAAGCAGCGGATTTGCACTGAGGCCCTCAGCTGGTTGTTATTAACGGTAGTGTACAGACCCACGCATGCACCAGAATGAGCATACTGTGCAATAAGAAAGAGCCACACCTCCAAGTGCAAGCATAGAATTACGGATGGATCCTAGGACTATTTTTAGGTCGAGCCTAGCGTCAGCGTGCATGCGCTGCTCGCTCTGCGATACTACTGTAGTAGAGTATGGGAGAGAAGCCGCACCCACTCTCCTATCATATTTTTCATTGGCTTGTGTCATTGTCTTTCGTAAATGCTGCCTTCAGATTTGTTAATAGGCTTTTTAGTCCCTCCTTAGTATGGCCTTGTCATCATTTGTACCCTCCCATGGCGACTGGCCCCTTACTTTGGTTGTTTCACGGGTCCTGGTATTTAGTCTGTAAGCACTATTTACTTTAGTGAATATCTATTACTGCAGGCAGGACATGCACTGCTTCAGCTGAAACCACTTGTGTTTTTTTAAACATCACAACTGCCCCGTAACACGGGCGCCTGCATTCAATCACTTTTTTAAAAAAATAGTTCTTTATTGGAATTTTTTACCACAAATACAACATAACATAGAAATATGAATGAATAAAGCCATCATCTGAGAAATTGCTCCCCCTCCCCCACCCCCAGAAAACCTTCCCCGCCTCCCACCCTGGCTGGTCCTTTACACCTAACAAGAAGACAAGGAAATAAAGGGAAAAAGAAAAGAAAAAGATCTGGCGTAAGAAAGAAAAAAAAGAAAAACAATGTCTGTAAAGTAAAGAGAAACAAGATCATTGCAAGTATTCCGCTCAACAGTAAAGCCAAATAAAATACAGCACGAACTCTAATATTTTTCACCCATTACCACCTTCTTGCCTACCTTCAGACCATCTAATCAGAGGGGCCCAAACTGCCATCCCCTTTCCTCTTGCTCTTTGCCCCTTTCTGACATATACTGCAGTCTCTAGCCTGTATGCTGCCAAAAATCTCCTTAGCTACTGTTGGCCCGTAGGTGGAACTGGATCAAGCCAATGAGTGGCTAAACAGAGTCTGAATACTGTCATAGCAATAAAGAGAAAGGTCTCAACCTTAAACGGGAGGGCTACTCACTCCAAGTACAATCAGCTGTGGTGTCAAATCTATGTTCTGACCCAAATGAGATTCCAAAATAATGCCAACATCCCTTTTGATTGTAACCAGGTCAGGGCAGGAAGCAAACATATGTACGATGTCTGCTGCTGGACAGCCGCACCGTGGACATGTGGATCCCGCAACTCCTCCCCATTTTGTAATCTTCTCTGGTGTTATATAAGGATTAAACCAGGTTTTAAAACATTGCAGCTGGAGGTTGGCTGCAATACATGAGGTTTGGGCCATATGAAGTGAATCTTCCGCTTCGCCCACTCCAACCAGTAATCGCTCATGCCAGCGGTCACGGTGTTTAGATAAATCATCCAGCATCGTCTCATTCAATTTTTTATAAATCCCTCCAAGTGTACCTGACCCTTTAAGCAAAATCTTAACCAACGTCACCAGAGCAAAACCACTGCTGCCACCCATTTTCCTCGCTAGAAAATCTCTTATCTGGAGATATTTAAAAAATTGTCTGTTATCGACCCCAAAAGTCTCCTTAATCATGTCGAAATCAATCACTTCTGTCTCATCCATGACATCACTAACGATCCTGACACCTTATGCCCGTCATTGAAAATACTAGGGAGTGACTCATTGCTATACAATGGGGTATAAGCATTAATGAGACCCAAACCAAGCCTTTTTCGAACTGAAGTCCAGATTTTAAAAGCACAAACCAGCGTCTTAAACTTCACCCTTTTGTAATAATTAAAATCTGTGTGTTGCAAGAGACAGCCACTAGTCTTTGCCCCCAGTAATAATTCATAAATTGAGGCGGGCCGCCACCTGTAGCTGACCAGATTCAGCCCTAATTAGACTACCCATTTCAAATAATATTGCAGCCCAATGGTATAGCTGAAGGTTGGGAACTGCCCAGCCTCCTCTATCTCCAGGTAGCGTTAAAAATGTCAGCGTCCTCTGAATGTGACAATTAGCCCAGTCAAAGGAATTTCCCTAAAAAATATAAAATTTTCGGCGAAAACAACATCTTTAAAGCATTGCATCTCCCAACCAATGTAAGCTTGAGATTGTCTATTCGATAAAAATCTGCTTTAAATTTTGGAAGTAATGGGTCTAGATTAGTTTCCACAATTTTTGACACATCCGCCATTATTTCGACCCCAATGTATGTTGCCTTCCGTATGACCCTAGGGCAAATAATCTGAAGTCCCTTGCGAACAACCACAAGGATTTTGTTGGAGTTAAGTCAGTAGCCCGCATACGCCAGGATCTTAGTGCTCCCCTCATTACTATGTATTGCTGAGATCTGATTATTATCTATAATTTTCCTAACTAAAGGGGGAATGTACAAAGCAAATAATAGGGGGGAGCATGGACACCCCTGACGAGTCCCCCTACTAATTGAAACAGGACCTGACAATTCCCCCATTATTGCTACTCTGGCCACCGGGTTGCTATACATTATTGCGATGGCCTTAATGAAGCCTTCGCCTAGCCATCTACTCTCAAGTCTTGGCCACAGGACCGGCCAGGAGACCCTATCAAAGGCTTTCTTCGCATCTAACAGGATTAGCCCGATAGGATCTCCCGTAATCCCTACAGCATCAAAGAGAGCAATCACTCTTTGGACATGATCAATAGTGCTCCAGCGGGAACAAACCCATGTTGGGTTGGTGAAACCAGTTTCTTAAACACAGCCGCTAGCCGGTTTGCCAGGATCTTGGCATATACCTTTGCATTGCTATTAATTAACGTTATAGGTCAATAAGTCCCCAACTCCTTAACTGATTTCCCTTTTTTGGGAAAGACCTCAATATTGGCCGAGCCCCATGAGTCGGGTGCCCCGACCAGATTGGGCCTCTAAAAGACATTGACCATTAATACCAGTAGGCAGGGAGCCAACTTTTTATAGTATTCCCCCGGAACGGAGTCTGTACCAACCGCCTTTGCGTTTACCAAGGAGCTGATAGCACCCGTAACTTCTTCAGCCGTAATGGGTACTTCCAGCGCCTCTCTTTCTTCCCTAGTTAGCTTTTCCCCTGGGAGCCCTGCAAGATAATCCTGAGTTTCCTTCTCGCTTCCAGTGGTTTCTTCAGTATACAGCTGTTGATATAATCGCTGAAAGGCAGCTTGTATATCAGAAGGCTCTGAGACTAACCCATCTCAAGGATCATCAATTTCAAGAATTCCCCCCTGTGTCATCTGTTGTCTAGTGCTCAAAGCAAGCAAGTGTCCCACTCTCTTACTGCACATATACATTTTGGATCGCCAGGCTGCATATTTCCCTGCCGCTTTACTTGCCTAGACTTCTAAAATTTTAGACTTAGCTAATGCCACCAGTGTTTGTGCCTGCCCCATGTCCGCCCACTCATAATTGCATCTACTAATTGCGTCTCTGCCTCAACCAACTTTCTATAGAGTTCCTGCGTGTGCAATGTACCCTGCTTCTGGGACCACCAGCCATACCTTGAGGTTTCCTCTCTTATCTCAGCTTTGAGAGCATCCCATACTACATCCACCCATGTACTATCCCTACTCTCAGATATAAATCTGGGAACCCGTATTCTCATATATGCGATATAATCCTCATCGTAAAGGAGTGCTCTATCAAAAGTCCAACGTGGTTCCTCCACCTTTGAGGACTGAAATGAAATCTCAAGGATTAGCAGATTGTGATCAGACATGACACGTGGAAATTTAGAAATGCGACAGTTTATCAAAAGTCTCTGAGACACAAAAAATAGTCTAGCCTGGCGTGTGACTGATGTGGTCTTGGGGTTCTTGCGAGGCCCAAACATCAATGAGTCCATGCGTCATACATAAATTAACCAAAGATTTAAGGACTTTAGGTTTACGGCCACTATATAGAGTAGGCCCATGCTTAATAGTATTGGCACTCAAATTTAAATTAAGATCGCCACAGATAATTAAAGGCAGCGGCCAACCAACAAGTTCCATATTTAACCAATTGAAAAGGGCAGGATCTTCAAACACTGAGCCATAGACCGAACACAGCGTGAAAGAGTAATTATCCGCATTGCATTGAGTAATGACCCATCTGCCAAGGTGATCAGCTTTAGAGCGTGGAAAACTGAAATTTTTTCTGCGGGCCATAATAGCAACCCCTTTTGTGCGTGTGCCTTGGGTTGTAATGGAAACTAGCTGATAACCTGCTAATTCGGCCACCTTATGTCTCCCAGCTTCGATGTGTGTCTCTTGCAGACATACTATGTCAGCGTTCACATACTGAATGTCTTCGATAACCCTGCTTTTTTTTTTAGGACTATTTAATCCACAAATGTAATCAGGAGATTACTTAAAAATCTAAATAATATCAATGCCATTACATATAATTCTGCGCATTGACCAACCTGTCAACCAATAGCTTGACCCTCCCCCACCTTATGGCAAGAAAGGTACAAGGACCCTTGCGATGCCTCCTGCATGATACTACTTCCCACCACCACCCATCAACATCCACCAAGTAAACAACAAAAATAAGTGTGACTATTGTCCAAGTACATCAGCCCTCATGATCTTTCTGATTTTAGACTCCTGATATTTCACGTAAAAAGTCCTGTGCTTGCATCTCAGAAGAGAAAACCCTTATATTTCCCCGGTGGATGACTTTGAGACGAGCTGGGCTCAGTAGATACACCTCACAATCGATCTTCTGGAAGGGAGTAAAAAGTTGTAATAGCCTTCACCTCCTTTCCACCATATTATGGCAGAAGTCAGGCCTGACAAAGAAGGAATGACCCTCAGCCGAGCATCTTGCTTCAGAACGCGCCTTGTGAAAAATTGCTTGTTGCGAAAGAAAGTTGCCAAAAAATATTAATATAGCTCCAGGTTTATCGTTCACGTCATTCTGACCCTTCATTTTTTTCAGCAGGAGTTGGAAACGGTGTACACGCTGAACTTCTGTGTCCCAATCCCAATGTGCAAGCTCGGGGAAGCCGCCCTTCAGCAATTGCAGCACAAACCATATAATGTCTTCTCCTTCCACTTTTTCCGGTATACCCAGTAGTCTTGGATTATTATGCCTCTGGCGGTTTTCAAAGTCTTCAAGCTACCACATGACATCCGTCATCCTTCATTCTTTTGATGTAACTTGGTGGGCAGTGCTCTCAGCTCTGGTCTCTAATGCCACAACTCGCTCTTCCAACACCGTGGTTCTTTTGGTAATTTCTCTGCAGGTTTTATTTATTTTCTGGATGGCCCCTTATAACATCTTTGTTTCATGGTGAGCCCTCTTATGCTCCTGTCGAGCTTCAGATTGAATCTGTTTAAGAGTGGAGTATATGAGGTCCATCGAGGGAGATGCCTCACTTGCAGACTTTGTTAGAGAAAGAATATTATTTTCCCCTTGAACGTTGTCATCTGGTGCCAATCTGCTATCATCGATTTCAAAATTCATAGTAGAATAATCCCATTTTAGTTTGCCTTGTATCCTGCGCTTTTCTCCCTTTATTTCTATTCCGCCGTTTCTGAGAGAAAAAGGCACTTTTGTGTGCTGGGGTTAGATAATGACCTGTCCGAGTCCATTGCTGAATCTTCCAGCAAGGATACCTCATTTCCACTAGCATTAGTCTTCATTGAGGGAAAATAATTTTTCAGCTCCTTCTGGGGTCCCCTCGATCTTGTGCTGTATCTGAGAAAGTCTAGGATTAACAGGTAAACTTGCATTATTAACCTGCTCCTGCTCCTTACTCCCATGTTTCCCTACCATGGTGTTAGCATCAAAGCACTCTGGTTCCCCCTGTAGGATCTCACCTTGACCTAAACATAAAGATGTATAGGGCACCAGTCCTGTACTTACAGTGTCCAGGGGTGAAAGGCCATCTCCGCCTGTAACCGGCACTAATGCATCTTCAGTGTTAACATCATTGACCTCATTGGCAGCTTCGCCCTTCTCATGCACTCTCCCATGGCCGGAAAACATCCCTGGGATCACTCGCTGCTTGCCAGGGCCAGGCCCGCCTCCTCTCCTGGACGCTGAATGCTGACTTTCAGCTTCACCAGGACTGCCTCCACGCTTCCTGTTGCCGCTGCGGGAGTAGCATCTTCTGCTTTCTTCCGGCTCAGCGCCTTTCACGTTGCTGGGGGGCCGTGGTGGGTCCCCGTAGCTCCCGCTCCAATACCCATGGCGCCAAGATCCCCACGGTCCAGGGGAAGTTTGGGGAGTTTAGGTGGCATGTTGGTGCGTCGGAGCTGGCGTCCACCGCTGCTCACGCTGAGCGGAATCCTCAAAGTAGTCAGGATCAGCAGGTGGGCAAGTTCTGTCATTTTCGCCTGCGTCCTTCCAAGCAGTCACTTCAAGCAATATGTTGTATAGAGAGTGGCCATCTAAAGCAGCTTTAGCTGAAATTTACTGAGGAGTTCCATGGAGCCATAGATGGGTGGTGAATCGCAGCACCTCACGCAGTTGCCATCTTGCCCGTCCAATGGAGGCTTCCAATAACTTTAACCCGCCATTATCTTGTGTCGGTTTCAACCCCCTCCGCCCCCATGTAAAATGGATTTAGAAATGATTAGCGAATTAACTCATTGAATTCCAGTTAGCACATAATCCTGTGCTAATGGGCTGAAGCTGACCACAGCACATCTGTGTTACATGTCATCTGTACTAAAGCCAACTGATGGGTTGCTTTCAAAAGCCTGTATTATTAACAACACAACCACCAATACCACCACCATCAATACCACCACCTCCACCAATATCACCACCAATACCACCACCACTGCCAATACCACCACCACCAATTCTACCACCAATACCATCACCAATACCACTACCACCAAAACCACCACAACACAAATCAATACGACCACCAATACCGCCACCACTACCACCACCATCAATACCACCAACACCACCAATACCACTGCCAATGCCAATACCAGCACCACCAATGCCACCACCACCAATACCACCACCAATTACCACCACCAACGCCAATACCACCGCCAATACCACCACCACCAATACCACCACCCATACCACCACCACCAATACCACCACCATCAATACCACCACCAATATCAACACCACAACCACCAATACCACCAGTACCAACACCACCAATGCCACCACCAATACCACCTCCAATACCATCACCAATGCCAATACCACCACTATCACTAATATGACCACCACCAATACCACTACCACCAATAACATTACCACCAATACCACCACCGATATCACCACCACCGTCAATACTATCACCACCAATACCACAACCAATACTATCACCAATACCACCACCAATACCACCTCCAATACCACCACCAATACCACTGCCAATGCCAATAGCACCACCAATACCACCATCACCACTAATACCACCACCACCAATACCACCACCACCATCAATACTGCCAACACCAATACCACCACCACCAATACCACCACCACCAATACCACCACCCTCAATACCACTACCAATACCACCACCACCAATATTGCCATCACCACCATCAATACCACTACTTCCACCACCACCAATACCCCACCACCAATACCACCGCCAATGCCAATACCGCCACCAATGCCAATACCACCAACAATACCACCACCACAATACCACCACCACCATCAATACCACCACCTTTACCACCACCAATATCACCACCACAAATACCACCACCACAATACCACCACCACCAATACCACCACCATCAATATCACCACCTTCACCACCACCAATACCCTACCACCATCACCAATACCACCACCAATGCCAATACCACAACCAAAACCACCACCACCAATATCACCTCCACCACCAATACTATCATCACCACTAATACCACCACCACCAATACCACCACCAATACCAACACCACCAATACCACTACCATCAATACCTCCACTAATATCACCACCACCATCAATGCCACCACCTGCACCACCACCACCAATACCATCACCACCACTAATACCACCACAGATACCACCAATACCACCACCAATACCACCACCACCATTACCACCACCAATACGAATACCACAGCCAATACCAATACCACCACAACCAATACCACCACCACTAATACCACCACCACCACAATACCACCACCTCCACTAATACCGCTGCCACCAATGCAACCACCAACACCAGCACCACCAATACCACCACCTCAGTGCCTCTCGCTCTCCAGTAATAGCATTGCCGAAGCTGCAGCTGACACCATCCTTCCCTCCCTGCCATAAAGCACATCCCACCCTGCACCAGGAGTTGAAGCCAGGGCCCTATTACAGCTGGAGGGTTTTTTATTAGACCAAAGATAGCAATGACTTTACGCGATGCCACACTTCATACTCAAATCACAGAGAGGGGCAGCAAATAGCACCCCCTCCCTCTCTTCCTCCTGAGCTGCGACAGTGTAATCACAGAGCAAAAAGTGTTGGAGCGTTTTGTTATTGTTTATAGCTCGGATCATATGTACCTCTCACTTCACATTTTGTGTCTGTGTAATTTACAACACTTACACACCTTCTTCGCTGCACTATTTATCACAATGTTGAAGATGTCGCAGGATGTTCTCTTCCTCTGATATTTACAATCTAACATGCGAAGGCCCTTTATTGCACTGCAATAGGTCTCGCATTTGCGAGAGTTTAAGCTATTAGTATTGTAAATGACAATGCATTTTATTTATGTTTTAAAACCCAAAACATAAATAAAAGGTATTGTCATTTACAATGCCAATAGTTCAAACTTATGTGAATGCGCAGACCTATTGCATTGCAAACGCTTGTTTGATTAATTGAGTTTGGTTTCTATATGACGATCATGCTTGCCTACTCACGCACAACAGATATGTTTTCTGTGGACTGAATTTGATTGAATGCCCTCTTCCTCAGCAGTCCGTTTCTGTGCCTCCTGCAATGACCACCATATATTTGTTGATAGACAGTGCTCTGATTCACATACCTGTCAGAACCTCATATACATTTGGTGGGTCGCTGCCACTTCCATTTGGGGCATGGCAGGCAAATTTTCCTCCGGTCATTTGCGGCTTCAAGTTGCACTTGTCAGTCGCGTGGTAACAGAAGGAGTTAATGCCCGTTTGGAAGAATGGAGAATTTTTTATTATTTAGGACTGAGGAATTTGTTGTATGGACATTTCTCAGTTGTGTCGTCTAGGAGATATTGCTTATCTTTCATGCAATACATTTTAGACAACACACCCAATTAATTAGTCTTTTGGTCCCCGAAAGCGAGGTTTCTCTGATTGTGGGAGGATCTCTGGGGAATCTTGCGGAGTTCTTACATAATTCTGCGGAGTAAAACTTTGCGAGTTCTGCTCACTGCTAGCCATGTACACATGGCCTGCTTAAAGGAGTTAAGTGTTTTTGGCATGCACCTGTCCAAATCCCATTTCTAGGCTGCTTCTTAGCAGTCGGCTCTGTCAAGGCGAAAGCAATGGTGCCATATCCTCTGACAAACCTCATATAATACCCAGTAAGGCCCAATAATGCTCTGACCTCAATCTGGGTTTTGGAGGGATCCCTGGCCTTGGCCTGGAGGAACTGCAACTTACTTCTGCCCGCCAGGTGTCCCAAGTACATCTCTGACCCTTGCCCTGTCTGGCACTTACTTGCCTTGATAGGCCTGCCTGTTGCAGAGTCTGAAGCATTTCCTGTACGTGAAAAAGGCGCTCCTTCTAGATGCAACTGTAAACAGCTATGTCATCCAGATAGGCAGCACTGAAGGCCTCCATACTACCAAGGTCCTGTTTCAACAACCTCTAGAAAGTAGCAGGGACATTTTTGAGTCCAAAAGGCTTCATACTAAACCAATAGTGGTCCTCTGGAGTGGAAAAGGATGACCTGTCCTTTGTTATTTCTCTTAGGGCAATCTGCCAGTACACCAAAATAAGAACATAGGTACTTACGCACTGAGCAGCCTCTAACCTGTCAATATGCTCATTAGCCTGGGGGGTGGGCTGAGCATCTGTGTTTGTGACTGAGTGAGCCCTCTATAATCCACACAGAACCTGTGTTCCGGTATGGTGCCCGTTGGGAAAGCTTTAGGTACAAGAACCACAGGACTGGATCAGGGGTTACTGGCATATTCTCTCATTCCCAACTCTAGCATTTTGGAAACCTCTTTCTTAATGCTGGCCCACACCTGGTCAGACAACCTATTAAATGTGTTCTTGACATTAAGGTTGTCTCCTGTGTCCACCTCATGGGTGCACAGGTGGGTAGTCCAGTGGATGAGGGGAAAAAGAGAGGAGTGCTGTCCCAACACTCTGCTGTTCAGGATTATATCCTCCACTGATTCATCTTTTTCCTTTGAGGCCAAGAGCTCAGGGAGAGGTTTGCTGTCCTCTTCCTCTTCTTCATCTGTCTTGTTAGGAATGGGGGTCTCTAGTTGGCCATGGCTGGCGCCAATGTCCAATAGGAACCCTTCTTCCTAAGTCAGGGCAAGTGGGTTACCCTCTTTGATAACCCCTGCTCAACCCTGTGGTAACATATCCCGAGCAGTTAGACCTATCTCAGAGGCAGTGTGTGAAGCTTTTATGGCCACGTACAATAAGGCAGTAATGACACCACAAAAGGACTCAACTCAGGTAGATATAGAAAAATAATATCTTTATCTAGCAGTTTAACTCAAAGACTCTCAAAGCGTTTCAACAACTACAATTCACGTCAACCCGTAGGGACTAAAAGAGACAACAACGTATTCACCCAAAGCGGGACATGGACTGAGTTCAGGGCTGGGGCCTACGCCACCTGTTGCGCACCAGGTACCTGTCGTTGGAAGGGACTACAGCACGCAGGTTCTGGAAGAAGCAGAGACGGTGACAGGCGGAGTCCCAGCGACCACAGGTAAAGGAGGCTGAGTTCCGCAGCGTGCACTCACAGTGGTTCAGGCACTCAGGGGCAGGCGGGCGTTCAGTGGCAGCAGCGCGCGGCAGCGCGTGACTGCAGCAGCCTGGGCTGGTGGTGGCGATGACTCTCTTCGTGCAGCTCCGTGGTGGGCTCACTGCAGCAGCAGCTCTCTCTTAGCTGCGGCGGCCCACAGAACAAATTCCAAGGATGCAAAGTTGTCAATGGTGTGGGCGCTCAGCGGCCACAGCTCTCTCTTAGCTGCGGCGGCCCACAGAACAAATCCCAAGGATGCAAAGTTGTCAGTGGTGCGGGCGCTCATCGGCCACAGCTCTCTCTTGACTGCAGCGGTCCACGCAGATTCAGCGGAAAGTCCGAATGTGCCGATTCAGGTGGGCTCTTAGCGGCTGCAGCTCTCTCTTAGCTGCAGCAGCCCACACGAATCCAGCAAAAGGTTTGAAGGTACAGATTTAGGCAGGCTCTCAGCGGCGGCAGCTCTCTCTTAGCTGCAGCGGCCCACACAGGTTTAGCAAGAAGGTTTAAAGATCCAGAGTCAGGTGGGCACTCAGCGGCGGCAGCTCTCTCTTAGCTGCAGCGGCCCGCACAGGTTCAGCGAAAGTTTAGAAAGTCTCAATTCCGATTCAGGTTGACTCTCAGCGGCAGCAGCTCTCTCTTAGCTGCAGCGGCCCGCACAGGTTTAGCAAAAGTTCAGAAGTGCCCAGTCCGCGGTCCTCACAGTAGAACTAGAGGCTCCGCATTACTCAACGGAGGCCTCACCTGCAAGCCGAACTCCTTGCACAGGAATTTCAATGGCGGACAGGGTGAAGTCTAATGTCCCTGAGACGTCTGCAGGAGGCGCTCTCGATTTAGGCCCTCGTTAGTTTCATCGGCAAGCTTAAAGAAAGTTGCAAAGTCCTTTCCTCTGTTCACTTGGACAGAGTTTAGTCTTGACATCCAGAAGGAACACACTTGGCCAAAGTTCCAGCGCAGCATTTTATACCTAAAAAGTCTTTGTTCTCTAAGGTTGCAAATCACTGACTCCGGTCAGATCCAGTTTGGGGGGGTCTGGGAGCACTTGGTTTACAAGGCAACATCCTGCCCTTTCAGAATGGGGGTCTGATATCGGACACCCAGTGGGAGGTGGAGCCATCATTCACCTTGCCAGGCACGGCCCTGCTCGGATCAAAGAGTCACCCCTCCCCATGCTCCGAATACCGATCTCTCTCTCCAGCCAGGTCTGACCCAGATGGCCCTGCTGCTCCAAAACCAGACGGCCAATACACATACGCGCAACAGCCTACAGTAAAGCTTGGGCAAGAAACTACCACGTTTTCAGGAAAGGTATTTCAACACATGTAATATATAAACGGTCCTTACTAAAAGGTGCCCCTCAATGTCCTGAGCATATACATATCAAACTCGAGGGTCCTATCAGGTTCCTATGGCCCAATAGGATGATAGAAAGCAATCTTTAACCGGCCCATCCTGGCCTATGAGAATGGATCGTTTCGCAGTAGCGACAGTGAAATGGAAGGTAACTCACTACTGAAACAGGCTACACCGATGTAGGTATTAAAGTTATCCTTATTCATACAGTCATTTATATACAGGGAGCATTTGCCGTGTGGCACTGAGTAGCAGTGGCACGGTGCCCAGAACATCTAAATCCAGCCAATAGAAAAGATAGGGAGGGTAGAGAGGAAGGGAGACCCACGCCAATGATGCCAGGTCTAACACGCGTCCCCTCCAGCTGAAATGTGGGGAGAATTACCCATCCCCTTGGGGGTTCTCATCACTAAGGCGGAAAAACCTGGACAGACAGTCAGCATTGGCGTACTCTGTACCAGGGTAGTGTTCCACCATGAAATCCATACCCTGTAGGGAAATGGACCACCTTAACAACTTAGGATTCTCACCCCTCATCTGCTTCTTAGAAGTCAGCTCAGTCAAGGATGCAACAATGTTGCCATATCCCTTGACAAACCTCTGGTAGTACCCCGTGAGTCCTAAGGAGGCCCTCACCTGCATCTGGGTCTTGGGGGGTTCCCACGCCAGGATAGTTTACATTTTGGGCTGCAGGGATGCCACCTGGCTGCTCCCCACCTGGTGCCCCAAATATACTACAGAACCCTGCCCAATCTGGCACTTAATGGCTTTGATTGTGAGGCCTGCCTTCCGCAGTGCCATCAATACCTCCCAGAGGTGGCGCAGATGGTCCTCCCAAGAGGAGCTAAACACCGCAGTGTCATCCAGGTAGGCGGCACTGAAATCCTCCAGCCCAACCAACACCGTGTTGACCAACCTCTGAAAAGTGGCAGGGTCATTCTTCATTCCAAAGGGCATCACCCGGAACTGGTAATGCCCATCGGGTATGGAGAATTCTGACCTCTCCTTTGCTCCCTCGGTCAGGGTGATCTGCCAGTACCCAGACATCAAATCAAATGTCCTGAGGTATTTGGCAGCCCCCAACCGATCTACGAGCTCATCAGCTCTGGGGATGGGGTGACCGTCAGTCTTTGTGACTAAATTGAGGCCCCGGTAGTCCACACAGAACCGAAATTCTGGGGTGGCACCAGACGCGGCAGCTTTCTAGACCAGGACCACTGGGCTGGACCACGGGCTGCTAGAGGACTCAATCATCCCAAGGGCAAACATTTTGGTAACCTCGTCCTTAATGTAGGCCCTTACCCGGTCAGTCACTCGGTAAGCTTTATGTTAATGGGGTGACTGTCCCCGGTGTCCACGTCATGGACACACCAATCAGTGACACTAAGCAACAGGGAGAACAGATCACTGAATTGCCCCAACAGTTGGCGATAATCACCCTGCTGCTCAGGGGTCAGTGTGGGGGAGAGGACCACACCTTCCACTGACCCATCTTGCTCCCCGGCACACAGGAGGTCAGGAAGGGGCTCGCTCTCCTCCTCCTTTCCAGCATCTGTGACCAGAAGCATGCCCACTTCAGACCTCTCAAAGTGGAGCTTCAGGCGGTTAACATGTAGGACCCGCAAGGGGTTCCTGGAAGTCCACCATGTAGGTAACAGGACTTTTGCGCTCCACCACCTCAAAGGGCCCACTCCACCTATCCTGGAGCGCACAGGGCTCCTCTTGGGCCATGACCCAAACATTTTGTCCAGGCTGAAACTCCATCAGAGTGGCATTCTGATCATGCCAGCGTTTCATCTCTTTCTGGCTGGCTTCCAGGTTTGCCTCAGCAAGTTTCCTGAAATGCCGAGTCTGGTTTCTGAAGGCCAGCATGTAATTAAACACATCCTGGGGAGGTTTCCTGGGAGATTGCTCCCAGCCTTCCTTGACCAGACTCAGAGGCCCTCTTACCAGTTGACCATAGAGTAGCTCAAAGGGACTGAACCCTAAGGACTTCTATGGCACCTCACGGTAGGCAAACAACAGGCAAGGCAAGAGGACATCCCACTTATGCCTCATGGGCTCCCCTAGGCCCATAATCATGCCCTTAAGGGTCTGGTTGAATCTCTCAACCAGCCCATTACCCTGGGGGTGGTAAGGAGTGGTGAACATATACATTACCCCACACTCCTCCCACAGATACTTCATGTACTTGGAGTTGAAATTAGTTCCCCTATCGGACACCACCTCCCTGGGGAATCCCACACAGGAGAAAATCCCCATCAGTGCCCGTCCCACCACGGGGGCCATCACTGTCCTGAGCGGGATGGCCTCGGGGTACCGGGTGGCATGGTCCACCAAGACCAGGATGAACCTGTTGCCCATGGCTGTCTTGGGATCCAGAGGCCCCACAATATCAATACCCACTCTCTCAAATGGGGTACTCACAACAGGGAAGGGCTGTAGGGGGGACTTAATCTTCCCCCCACTCTTCCCACTTGCCTGGCAAGTCTCACATGTCCCGCAGTGAGCATTTGAGCTCCTGCGCATCTGGGGCCAATAGAAGTGGGTGACCAGCCTCTCAAAGGTCTTGGTCTGCCCCAGATGTCCGGCCAATGGTCCATCATGAGCCAACCCCAGTAGGAAGGTCCTGAAGCGCTGGGGTACCACCAGCACACCGGCTGACCCAGGCTCAGCAACCTTAGGCTCGCTGTAAAGGAGGTCATTCTCCCTATAGATCCAATGTGACCCTGTCTGATCACCTGCTGCTTGGGCAGCGGCCTGTCGCCGGACCCCCTCAAGAGAAGGGCAGGTTCTTTGTTGCTCAAAAAATTCCTCCCTGGAGGGCCCCCCTTCCTGCAGCCAATGGTTCAGCTCTGGTAGGTCCCCCAGTTCAGCCACTTGTTCCCCTGTAGGTTCCAGGGCATCCCCCTCAGGGTCTGCTCCCTCCGGGACCATGGGATCCGCGGGGGCCTGGGCCGGTTTCCCATTCCCCCTACCCCTTCTCTTTAAGGCAGGGGCCTGGGCTATAATTTCAGGCTCCAGGCCCTCTTGAACACCCATCTGAGTTGCCATGGACCGAGTGGTTGCACACACCCACTCAGGTAGGCCCAACATTTCCAAATGAGACTTTCTCTCCACCGTAGCCCACGGGGAGTTCACTAGGTCATTGCCCAACAGACAGTCTACAGTCATGGCGGGCCTCACAGCCACTTGAAGAGTTCCTGAGACCCCCCACTCGAAGGGAACCTGAGCCACCTCACACTGGCTCTCTGAGTTGTGTGCTGATACTACGGGACAGAATGCATGGGGGACAATCTGCTCTTTGGACACCAACCTGGAGCTGACAGCAGTCACACTAGCTCCTGTGTCCCTGAGAGCCTCCACCCTATGGCCATTGATGATCACCCACTGCCGGTACTTCTTAGTGGTTTTGGGCAGTGTGGATAAGGGACCTTCTCAAAGTCTCCTAGCGAGACAAGGGTTAACTCTAGGGGATCCCACCCACCTCGGACCTCCATCTCCTCCCCCCCGGACTACACTGGAAATCTGGCGGAATGGTGCAAGGGGTACGTGCATGAGGGGGTGCATGGGGGTCCCTCTGGGGACACTGGGGATCATAATACCGGTGGCCCACGTGACCACACTTAAAACAAGTAAGCGGTCCCCTCTGAACAGGCCTACCTGTCGGGGAAGCCGGTTTCTTCTCAGGGGGAGGCTGGGACACCACTGCTTGGTTCCCTGGGGAATTACTTTGGGGCCCTTTCTGGAACTCCCGTGGCTTACCCTTGTCCCCCCCACTTCTCTGCTGGGGACCCTGCCCACCTCTGGCGAAGTCTCCCATAAAACCTTTGTGGACCCGGGTGCTCACCCAGTGGTCCGCCTCCTCAGCAAGCTTCCTAGGGTTAGTCAGCTTGCTATCAATCAAGTGCTGGCGTAGCTCTGGAAAACAGTTACTAGAAAAATGCTCCCACGCAAAATCGTATAACTGCTCAAAGGTTTCCACCTTGCTACCTTTCACCCAGCGTTCCGTTGCTCTGCAGAAATAAGACACACATTCAACCCATGTGGTACCCTCTAACTTCTTACAGGTCTTAAACCTCTGCCTGTACATTTCTGGGGTCAAACCATAACGGGTCATCAAAGCTTCCTTCATATGGGTATACACCATCCTGCTCTCCTCAGGCAGGTCCAACAGGGTATCCCTACCATCACTCACAAAGCGTCCCCACAACTCAACTCCCCAATCCTTCTCAGGGACCCGGTGGGACACCATTGCTATCTCATACGTGGCAAACCATTGCCCAATATCCTCACTCCTGTGAAAATCCTTAATGACATCTTTAGGAATATAAACTCTACTCTCAGGAGTTACTAAAGGTATGCTGCCACCAGAGGGGGAGACCGGGACACTCCTCGCCCTGATCTCTATGTTCCTCAACAATCTCTCCTGCTCCATTTTCATTTTCTCAAGTTCAATTGACAATTGATTCTTCTCAATGTCTAACTTCTTACTCTCAAGGTCCTTCTGACCTTCCAATTCAGCCATCTCCAAATTATGCCTCCTATCACTCTCCCTGTCCTCCAGCTCTTCTGGGGTCAGGCTCCTTAGGAAGACTTTAGTACCTAGATTGGAGGGTGTTGTATCCCCACCCCTCTCTACTGCACCATCCGGCTGCCCTCCAGCATTCTCTTCCTCATCCCCGGTGGACGCTCTCGCTTCCCACCAGGCCTTTAGCACCTTCTGGTACTCCTCTTTCCTAGAGAGACCTATCACAGGGACTGCAAATTGCTTACAAAATGACTTCAGCTGTCTGGCAGTATAGGTATTTAATCTTTCCTCCTCAAAGGTGAGATCCTCCGAAGCATTGGATGTTGGACTTTCGTCTACTAGCAGTACTCATGGCTGCTATCACCAAGTCACTACTAAGACAACCAACCAAACAATAAAAAACTAATTGTGGCTGCGCTTGGTCTACACTCACCAGTGGTGTTTACCAGTTATTGTACGTGGATTATAAAGGCAAGTCCTGATCCTCACCGCTGACCGCCAATGTTAGGAATGGAGGTCTCTAGTTGGCAATGGCTGGCCCCAATGTCCAAATAGGGACCATTCTTCCTAAGTCAGGGCAAGTAGGCTACCCCCTTTGATAACCCCTGCTCAACCCTGTGGTAACGTAGCACAAGCAGTTAGGCCTATCTCAGAGGTAGTGTGTGAAGCGTTTATGGCCACGTACAATAAGGCAATAATAACACCACAAAAGGACACAACTCAGGTAGATATAGAAAAATAATATCTTTATCTAACAGTTTAACTCAAAGACTCTCAAAGCGTTTAAACAACTACAATTCACGTCAACCCTTGGGGACTAAAATAGACAACGTATTAACCCAAAGCGGGACACGGACTGAGTTCAGGGCTGGGGCCTCCACGACCCGTTGCGCACCAGGTACATGTCGTTGGAAGGGACTACAGAACGCAGCTTCTGGAAGAAGCGGAGACGGTAATAGGTGGACTCCCAGCGACCACAGGTCTTGGAGGCTGTGGTCCGAAGCGTGCACTCATAGTGGTTCGGGCACTCAGGGGCAGGTGGGCACTCAGGGGCAGCAGCGCGCGGCTGCGGCGGCCCGGGCTGGTGGTGGCGATGGCTCTCGTCGTGCAGCTCCGTGGTGGGCTCACAGCGGCAGCAGCGCTCTCTCAGCTGCGGCGGCCCACAGAACAAATCCCAAGGATGCAAAGTTGTCAATGGTGTGGGCGCTCAGCGGCCACAGCTCACTCTTAGCTGCGGCGGCCCACAAAACAAAGCCCAAAAATGCAAAGTTGTCAGTGGTGCTGGCGCTCAGCGGCTACAGCTCTCTCTTAGCTGCGGCGGCCCGTGGGGCAAATTACGAGGATGAAAAATAGTACAAGGGGTGGGCACTCAGTGGCTACAGCTCTCTCTTGGCTGTGGCGGCCCACTGGACAAATCACGATGGTGCACAGTAGCAACGGGTGTGGGCACTCAGCGGCGATGGCTCTCTCTTGGCTGCGGCGGCCCACGGGACAAATCACGATGGTGCACAGTAGCAAAGGGTGTGGGCACTCAGCGGCAGCAGCTCTCTCTTAGCTGCGGCGGCCCACGGGACAGATCACGATGGTGCACCGTAGCAAAGGGTGTGGGCACTCAGCGGCAACAGCTCTCTCTTAGCTGCGGCGGCCCACGGGACAATTCAGGGTCTCGACCAGGCGGGCACCACGGTGGACACTCGGCAGCCACAGCGCTCTCTTGACTGCAGCGGTCCACGCAGATTCAGCCGAAGGTCCGAAGGTGCCGATTCAGACGGGCTCTCAGCAGCGGCAGCTCTCTCTTAGCTGCAGCGGCCCACACGGATCCAGCGAAAGGTTTGAAGATACAGATTTAGGTGGGCTCTCAGCGGCAGAGGCCCACACAGGTTTAGCAAGAAGGTTTAAAGGTTCAGAGTCAGGCGGGCACTCAGCGGCGGCAGCTCTCTCTTAGCTGCAGCTGCCCGCACAGGTTCAGCAAAAGTTTTGAAAGTCTCAATTTAGATTCAGGCAGGCTCTCAGCGGCCGCAGCGCTCTCTTAGCTGCAGCGGCCCACACAGGTTTAGCAAAAGTTCAGAAGCGCCCAGTCCGCAGTCCTCACAGTAGAACTAGAGGCTTCGGATTACTCGACGGAGGCCTCACCTGCAAGCCGAACTCCTCGCACAGGAATTCCGATGGCAGACGGGTTGAAGTCTAATGTCCCTGAGGCTTCTGCAGGAGGCGCTCTCGATTTAGGCCCTCGGGTAGTTTCTTCGGCAAGCTTGATGAAAGTTGCAAAGTCCTTTCCTCTGTTCACTCGGACAGAGTTTAGTCTTAACATCCAGAAGGAACACACTCGGCCAAAGTTCCAGCGCAGCATTTTATACCTAAAAAGTCTTTGTTCTCTAAGGTTGCAAATCACTGACTCCGGTCAGAACCAGTTCAGGGGGGTCGGGGAGCACATGGTTTACAAGGCAACATCCTGCCGTTTCAGAATGAGGGGGTCTGCTATCAGACACCCAGTGGGAGGTGGAGCCATCATTCACCTTGCCAGGCACGGCCCTGCTCGGATCAAAGAGTCACCCCTCCCCATGCTCCGAATACCGATCTCTCTCTCCAGCCAGGTCTGACCCAGCTGACCCTGCTGCTCCAAATCCAGATGGCCAATACACATACGTGCAACAGCCTACAGTAAAGCTTAGGCAAGAAACTACCACATTTTCAGAAAAGGTATTTCAACACATGCAATAAATAAACGGTCCTTACTAAAAGGTGCCCCTCAATGTCCTGAGCATATACTTATCAAACTCGATGGTCCTATCAGGTCCCTAGAGCCCGATAGGATGATAGAAAGCAATCTGTAATCGGTCCATCCTGGTCTATGTGAATGGATTGTTTCGCAGTAGCCACAGTGAAATGGAAGGTAACTCACTATTAAAACAGGCTACACCGATGTAGGTATTATAGTTATCCTTATTCATACAGTCATTTACATACAGGGAGCATTTGCGCTGTGGCACTGTGTAGCAGTGGCATGGCGCCAGAACATCTAAATCTAGCCAATATAAAAGATAGGGAGCGTAGAGAGGAAGGGAGACCCACGCCAATGATGCCAGGTCTAACATGTCTCTAAAAGCATGGTGGGCTCAGACCTCTCAAAGTGGGGTTGAGGCTCTTTACATGGAGCATCCTGTGGTGGTACCTAGAGGTCTTGAGGTCCACCAGGTATGTGGCCTCACCCTTCCTTTCAATCATCTCATAGATCCCAGACCAGTGGTTCTGTAGAGCCCTGGGTTCCACAGGTACCATGAGCTACACTTTCTGCCCAGGGTGCAATTCCACAGTGACAGAAATTTGGGTTGTACCACTGCTTCATTACTTCCTGACTGTCTTCTAAGTTGCATGAAGTTTGCTTCCACAACTTAGCCATCTGGCTTCTGAAGGCCAGCATGTAGCTCACTACATCCTGGGGAATCTTCTGGTGAGCTTTCTCCCACTCTTCTTTTACAAAACTCAGAGGTCCTCTAACAGGGTACCCACACAGCAGCTCAAAGGGGCTGAAGCACACTCTCTTTTGTGGTACCTCCATGTAGGCAAAGAGAAGCATGGCAAAAGGACATTCCACATATACCCCAAGGCCTCAGGCAGGCCTTTAATTATGCCCTTCTTGGCCTTGTTGAACCTCTCAACAAGCCCATCGGTTTGTGGATGGTACAGGATGGAAAACTTATAGGTTACCTCATACTCCTTCCACATTGAATGCATATAGGCAGACATAATGTTGGTGCACCTGTCAGACACCACCTCCTTGGGGAAACCCACTTCAGTAAAAATCCCCATCAGGACTGTTGCCACTGCAGGTGCAGTCATGGTCCTCAAAGGGATTGCAACTGGGAACCTAGGGGCATGATCCAATAGAACCTAGATAAAGCTGTTGCCTGAAGCAGTCTAGGGATCAATAGGCATAATAATGTTGATGGCTACCCTCTCAAAGCATGTGCCAATGACATGCAAGGGTTTAATGGGGCCTTTCAGCTTCTACCCTGTCTTCTCACTGGCTTGGCAGGTCACAGAAGTCCTACAGAAAACATCTGAGGAAGTCTTGATCCTAGGCCAATATAAGTGGGAAACAAGCCTTGCAAAGGTCTTGTCTTGGCTCAGGTGTTCTGCAAGGGGACGTTCATGAGCCAGCTACAGTAGGAAGGCCCTGTAGCACTGGGGACCACCAGGGCCGTTGTTGGGCCATGCACAGGAGCTTTAGGCTCACTGTAAAGAAGGTTATCCTAGTAAATGTGATGACTTCCAGAGGCATCACCTGCTACTTGGGCTTCAGCCTGTTTCCTCATTTTCTCATGGGTTGGGCACTCCCTATTTGCACTGTAGAGCTCTTCCTTGGTTGGCCATCCAGCAAGCTCTAGGAGGTCACCAAGGGGAGCAATGCCCACCTCAGTGGGCCCCATGGCTGCCACAGCAGGTGTTCCATTAGCCTCACTAGGAAGATATTCAGGAGTTGGTTTCCCACACCCTCTGCCTTTACCCTTCTTAGCAGCTGACTGGGCCATTGTTCCAGCCTCCAGTCCTTTTGACTCCCATCCTGGGCAGCCATGGACCTTGTGGTTTCACAGATCCAATCAAGTAACTGCAACATCACCAAATGAGCCTTAAGTCCCTATTCCTTCAAGGTAGTGTGCTGAAGGTCATTACCCAACCAACAGTCCTCAGGCATGGCTGGGCTCACTGCAGCTTTCAGAAGACCTGCCCCCTCACTAAAATAGAACAAGGGCCACTGGTGAGTGACCCTCCCTGTTGTCAGCCACCACAACCTGGTGGAGTGCATTGGGTATCACCTGTTCTGGGGACACCAGCCGACTCCTTACTATTGTCATGCTGGCACCTGTGTCTATCAGAGCCTCAACACCTGGCCCATTGATAGTGACCTATTGCCTATACTTTGTAGAATTAAAGGGCACAGGTATCTTAGTAAACAACTCAATTTCACCCAAGGATACTAGGGTGACCCCACTAAACTATCCCTCCACTTACTGGAACAAACTCCTCTGCCAACACTATGCTTGCCACTCTTGGGACATTCCCTCCAGTGGGTGGTGGTGCTCTTTTTGGGCACTTGGGATCCCCCTTGTCGTGTCCATACTCATATACTCATAGCACTTGGGAGTTTTAGGCTGCTGACTCTTGTCAGAGTAGTTCTTTTTGGGGGCCTTCCTGGACACCCTGAAGCTGACCCTGATGTCTGCCTCCTTAGTAAGCTTGCTATCAACCAGGGTTTGCTGCTGTTCTTGAAAACAAATATCGAGCATGTGCTCCTTCAAAATCAAGTTGTACACCCTGAATAATCACCTTCCTTGCTGCCTCTCACCCAGCCCTTCAGTGCCTTGTTGGCACAATCTAAGAAATCCATCCATGTCTATGATGAGATCTTGAGGCTGTCCCTGAACCGCTACCTATATTTTTCAGAGGTCAGTTCAAACTTGCTGACTAAGATGGCCTTCATAGCAGTATAGCATGTCTGGTCCCCCACCTCTAGTGTAAGGAGTGTGTCCCTCCCCACTTATGGCGTATACCTCCATGAACTATCACCCCAGGACTCCTCTGGGACCTTGTGCACCCTTAGAGCCATCTCATGGGCTACAAACCACTTAGTTATGTCATCCCCCACCACTTAACATGTCACCAAGTCTTTGGGGGTACGGATACTTGACACACTAGGGGACAGTGCAGGTATGCTGCCATCATTGCTGCTGGCCCCCACTTGTAGGGCTATTATGTAAGCACTCTGAGGCTCAGCTCATGGGACTTCTCCTCCATGACTAGCCTTCTCTCTTCTAGGCACTGCCTTTTCTCAATCAAAAATATTTCTGCTCCTGTGTTAGCTTATCAAGCTCCAGCTTGATCTTTCTCTCCTCCCTCCTGTCTGTCAGCTCCTCTGGGGACAGGTTCCTTGATGAAATGCTGCTCCCTGCTCTGGGGATCACCCCTGCTTCCAGCAAGTTGTTGGCCACTCCACAGGCAGACCCAGATCCACAGAAGATTCTAGAACTAGCTCTTCATCCACCTCCTCAATTTTTTCTTCCTCCTCTGTGACCTCAGCCCCTGCATCACAATCCTCAGCCCAGGCTCTCAATGCCTTCTGCAGCTCCACTTTCTGTCTGAAGCCGTTGATGGACAGGTAAACCCCATTGCAAAAATCATTGCGCTGGGGCACTGTATAGCTTTCTAACTTGGCCAACTCAAAATCAATTACTACAGGTGCAGGTCCTGTTTCTCGAGAGAGGCAAGGATTGGCAAAAAATCAGAAAGCCAATCAGGGAGAATTAGAAAGGGTTCTGTTAGAAATGGGTATTCTGGCTGGCAGAGTATGCCCAACGTCCAAGCAGGAGCCACAATCCACGTGAGGGTAAGCCATACAACCTAAATTATCCTGTGCCCACCCTCTGGTAGCTCGACAAAGAGCAGTTAGGCACTGTATAAATTTCTTGTGCAACTCTTAAACAGTAAAACAGTGAAAACACCACAGAAAGACTCCACAACAGTTAAGAAAAATAACATGTTTTTCTTTGCTTTTTAAACTCTTTTTTATTAATCATGCTCATCACATAATGCAAGAGTTTGTCATTGAAGTATGACATCATTGAAAAAGTAGAATCTCCCTTTAGATATAGGGTCTGGCAGATCCTTTAAAACAAAATACACAACAAACAGTGGGTACGCTCTTTATTTACTCCCTGACACCCTAGCAATAAGACTATCATAAAGCCAAGGCTAATGTCCATCTAGGTCTATCCCTGGATATATTTGCCAAGGGCCCCATATTTTTCCCCACTTCTTGGGGAATCCCCTACTGTGATACACTACATCCTCCGCCCAATCTAGGTCTTTTCCCAATTTGCCACCAATGGCGGGAGACGCGTCCCCCATCTCCATGCAATATTCCGTTAAGCCACCCCTGCTGCAAATGCCAACCATATCCGGGCATGTCTGGGCCAGTCTGTCTCCCCTGTATCATCAATAAGCCTGGGCAGTGAACTCCCCTCTGCCTGTGGAGTTTGCAGAGTTTTCCCCACTCCGCGAGTTTATCTCCTTCGCGATCATCAAAGTCAATTTGGCACGTGCCAGCGTGGAAAATCAGCCTCCCGGTGAGATTTCTCAATGCGCGTGGTCAGAATTCTCATTGCGAGTGATCGCTTATGCTTGCCATCGCTCACGTTGAGAAACCGTCCATTCATGTTGAGAAAGCTGCTGCTCGAGTAAAAAATCTACTCGAGCAGCAGGAAGGAAGCAGCGCTCGCTTGTGCTATGCATGGTGCCATTCGCAATGATTGCACAGTGCGGACAAACACCCGGCCTGAAAATCACCACGAGCTGCATTTATCTAACGTACTCCGCCACTTGCAGAGCTCCGCTAGCTCGGCCGAGTTTTTTTTGTACTTCGCGCAGAACTCTGTGAACTCCACCCAAGCTTAATAATCAACGCCAGCCATTTCACCTGGAGTGTGACTTCAACTGAGAGTACCTTTGACATAACAGTGGCTATATCTTTCCAGTATCGGCGACCCACGACGCTGCCTTTTTCCTCTACACGGGCCGCAGTGCAATCCACGTTGCCTCTCTCTCCTTCTTGAGCAGAGCAACACGGTGGCCCACTATTGCCATTTTGGTGTTGCAGGTGCGCCCCCAACTCCTGTTGCCTCTTTTCATCTCGCACTCCGCAGACTTGCGCTACAGCCGTTGGATGTGTCCCATAACATCTTAGGAATACCGCAGGTCCCAGATGAGGCCTGCGGTTTCCTATGCTAATTAATTGGGTGCATTTGTACTTACCTTCGGCATTGTAGCATCCTGTGGGTCATCTCCTGTGGTGCCATCTTGTTGCCTGTTTTCCTTCTCTTTCACGGCCATGCTCCCAAAGGGCCTTGGGGAGGAAGGTTGTTCTACCTTTCTAACGTGGCGGCCTTCCTATTCTGCTCTTCATTCCTTTCCATATCCAAGATGGCAAAGGTCTTTTTCCTGTTTTGTCACTTCCTGTTTTGTCATGTCCTGTTCCTGTTTGTTACTTCCTATTATTGGGTATTAAAGGGGCAGAACCTTTTCCTTCCTTGTGTTTCAACACTCCTTGTCTCTGTTGGTGTGTCCTTGCTCCTGTTGGTTTCCTGTTCCATTTTTTGGTGCTCCTTTCCTTCCGTTGGCACTCTTTTCCTTTGATGCCTACTGCTCCAGTTTGGGTTCCTGTAAACCTCCTGCTCCATCCTGGGTTTCTGTTTTTTCTGTTTTTCCTGATTACTTTTCTTCTCCTTCATTTCTGGAATCTCCTCGTCATCAGAGGTTTTTCCCTACAGGGTTCTTTCCTCTTGCGACTCCTCTTGGAAGGCACTGGCTGCTTAGGCTTCTCACTGTCGGTGGCACCGTGTCTACCGGAAGGGGTCACCCATATCTCTGACAAACCAGGACTTACAAGAACCGAAGCTGAGAACCATCCCAATATCCCAAGACTGGTAAGAAGGACTCCAAACGTGACAGCCCTGGGCATCGCACCACATCTTAGATACTACAAAGTTTTGACTAAAATGCCCACCCAGTGAGTCTGTGGAGTAGCCTGCATGGACCAGAAGTTTATATCCAAAATGGTCCAGTGCTTTATAATCATCGCCTCTCAGGTGTGTCTCCTGAAGCAAAATAAAATCTGGGGAGTGACGTTTAATATGCTGGTGCCCTTCCCGTTTATGTTCCATGTCAATATGTGTACTCGTTTAAACCTTTCCGTCATTATTGGCATAACTCAGTTCCCTGAGCATCAGCAAAACACATATGTGAAAACGATCTCTCCGCCCTCGCTACCCTTGATCTGTGTTTCAGGTAAGCATACCAATTTAACTTTTCAGTAACTGCGAACTTCCCCAACAGTTTCCCCCTCCAGGGCCAGACTGAGAGCCAAAATCGGCCCTGGCAAACTGCTCAGCTGGCCCCCCTGTGGGGCGGGTGGGTGCGGCTGAGCTGTTTACATGGGCCGATTTCGGCTGATGTTGTTACAGGGGGCCGATATTGCCGGCCCCGGTAACAAAAACGGCCCGACCCTTGCTGCCCACCGGGGAAACACCCGGTGCCCGCTACTGCCAGCCCAGCCCTGCCCCTTTCCTACTTAATGAGTTATAAACTTCCCACTTGCCCAACCTGCAGAGTGCCTGTCACCCAAACTTGTGCATGGAACAGAGGGGCGGCGTTACCTCAGTCGCCAACATATGCGAATCAGAATTTGTCAACAATAGACACTTCTCTGCAGTCTGCTACTCATCCCCCCTTAATCTAGGTGAGGTTAAAACACAGGCATCACTTAATTAGGCCAAGTTGATCGAATGCTGCCAAGCTTTCTAATCTTTCACCCCCCCTTACCTAGGTGAACACCACCATGCATCAGGTACTGTTCATAATCAGTCTGGGTCAAATCTTCTACTCTATTCCAAAGGGCTGAATGGGGGTTCAAAGTTCTGAAACTCTAAGGTCTCTCCTGCTCTGGAGTCTTTATTTTTGTTTCATCTTCACCTCAATCTACTCCAGCCCTCCAACCAGTCCCATGCTTCTTTTGGAGTCACGGAAAGGTGTGATTTTCCCTCAGTGTTTAGCCACAAATTGGCCGGGTACATCATCATATCTTTTATATTTTTCTCTCTGAGGGCATTTTTTATAGAGTCAAAACTTCGGCATTGGCGCTGTACCCTGAGGGTGAAATCTGGGAAGAAGCTAATTGTTGTGTTTCCATATTGTAAGTCCCCATGCAACCTGGCAGCTTGCAGAATAGCATAGTCCCTGAAATTAAGAATACAAGCTTTGATAGTCCCTGGGTGGGCCCCAAGGCACAGCGGTGGTCCCAGCACCCAATGTGCTCTCTCCAATGAGAACAAATTTGACACTCTTCGGGCGGAGTGTGTTAAGGATCAGGTCTTCCATGAATAGGTCAGCAGGCTGTACCTCCGCCCCTCTGGGGACTCTCACCACCAGATATTGTTCAGTCGCGCTCTCCCATCTTGATCCTCAAGCCTTGCCAATACATCTCCCTGCTGTTTTGTTAGTTTAGTTACTTGTTTTTCCAGGCATTGAATTTTGGATTGTAGGCTACCTATATTTGTTTCCTCCACGTCTACTTTCTCTGCCATTACTCGGAAGCCTCTTGAAGTAGGTTTATCTCTTCAGGTACCGCATCAAGTTTAGGTTCAAGAGTATTTCTCAGGTCTCTTACTGCTTTCATAATGTCTCTGAGTGTGGGATCCAGTGCCTGATTCGTTACTCCAGGCGCCACAGGCTGTTTGGTGGTGTCCTTAGTCTCTTCTGCCCCCCAAGGGGGACAATGTATTTGCCAATCTGGTTAGATTGACCATGGTGTGGGCCTTTTGTTCACCAAACCCGGGTCGCTTTACATTTTAAAGTGATTTTTGCAACCGTTACAACATAACGGCCACAAATGTGTAGAGTGGCCGTCAAACTGTGATTCCTTTTCTCTGTCGATGTTTTCATTGACTTCTGTACACAGAAATTCAGATGACTCCCTCGTGCATACGGCGTTCACACAACCCCGGATATGGAAGAGCGGGTAAGAGTCCATTATTTGGAACATAGCAATGCTGGATTAGATCTTTTTGTGCTACTTATTGACCCAATTACTTATTATTGTAGAATAGCATCTTACTCTTATGTATTTACGAACCAAGAGAGTGTACTTTGGGTTTGCATACTTTTTCCTGCCTCACTGAATTAGCGGACCCATAAGCCTAATGGATTGTTTATGAGCTTGATACTAGTTCTTGCCTTATTTAATAGCGGACTTAGAAGCTTATTAGCGGATATATGAGCTCATCATTATAAGCGTAGCAATGCCGTATAAGATTTGTTTGTTATTGACTGGTATAATTATTATTTTTAACTAAACAATAGCATCTCAGAGAGTACTTGGCCAATTGTTCACTCTTTCTTGTTTAATAGCGGACTTATCAGGGTCATATCACACTTTCCCCAGGACTTTCTGAAGCTTACACAAGTTGAGGGTATGTGCCCGTATCTTTGACTCCTTCAATGCCCTTGGCCCCTGCTTTGGGGTGCACTTTGAACCTTGTCCAACTTTTCCCGCTGAGATTGTCAAAATCTGATATGCTACTTGGTTCTTCTTTTAGATCTTACTCGAAAGTTTGTCAATTATTGGGACAGCCACTGTTTTAGAGGCTTCAGACAGAAGAAATTGCCTCCAAACCTTTTACATACCATTTTTGGAGGGACTCTAGGAACAGTTCGGACTAATATCCATAGGTATGACATATTCCCACACTCCCTCATCACTTTTGGTGGTGCCTCAAATTAGGGCACCCTGCCATTTATTGGCCAGCATGATTTCCCTTGCATGGATGTCACTCCCTTCACCATGATGTTTTTAACACGCTTTTGAAATTTGGACACTGGGTGATTTTCACTTTCGAACATCACAATGTCCAAAATGAAAAAGTTATAACTGATTCTAAAACCTCTTTACCCTTCATCTGTATACACTATTGTTATACACGTCTTATTTTTTTTTAACTTGTTTTTATTTGCATTTAAAGTAATCACATATGAGCATTGCAAGCAATTGTTTACCCCCTACTGGTACAAGCTTTCCCTACTGCCAGGAGGCTAAAAGCCCTTTTGCAGTGTTTATCATTATCTGATGCATTGTTCAATAGGGACGATGCAGAGGCAGTTCCAGTAGTACAGGGTAAGAAGCATACATTAAGGCACATTAACAAAAGTGGATCTCTTATAGCTGTAGACCTGGTTCTCTGAGTAGCATGTGGCATCCGTCAAGGTACCATTTTGCAACTCTAGGCGTTAAGATGACGGACATTGGTCCAATGACTGCATATAACAGGTCTGCTCATAGGAATTACAATGTACAACCCAAAGCAATACTTCCAACTTCAAGAGCAAGTTGATAAAGAGAAGGAAGAAGAATATATAGAGTAGAAGTAAAGGAAATGAAGAAAAGGATGCGAGGTATGTCGGGGGATGGTCAATCAGCACTTAGTAAAGGAGGTGCAAGTTAGCAGGGTGGGTACGTTGTGATATTCAAGGCCGGGGGCAAATACTGTCGGGATGGAAAGACAGGCTAGGATCGTCCCTGTTAGGAGGGTAGTAAGGCGCCTGGGATCTGCGGTGAAGGTGTCACCAAGGGTTAGGTGTGGAGGGGTGCACTGGTAGTTCCCCAAAGGCTATCTGCATCCGGGGGATACACAGCATCCTCGAAAAGCCGCAAAGCTCGCAGCCTCGGAGGTTGAAGTCAAGCGTGTTCCATCCTACAAAAATATTCCAACAGCGACTGCCAAATTTTGGTGAAGTTAGTGTTCCGGAGCTGTAGGCCTGCCATGAGTAGTTCCATTGCCATCGTGTGCCACAGGCGGGTGAACCAGACGTTAATTGGGGGCGTTTCAGCTTTTTTCCAATAGAGGGCAATGATCTGTTTGGCAGCACCAAACATGTGAAGTCTTAAATGCCAATCCCGGCGAGTCATGGCGCGCAGGTTCACCGACCTGAGGACCAGGACAACCGTATCCAGGTTTTCAGGCAGTGGTATTGCCAGCCTGATGTGACTGAGCACCTCCTTCCAGTAGATGGTCAAGAGTGGGCACGTCCACCAAATATGCAAAAAATCCCCCGGGGCACTAGTGCAACGCCAACATAGAGGTGAGGAAGTGGGAAACATTTTGTGCAGCCTGTGCAGGGTGTAATACCACTGGGTCATAACCTTATATGCAGTTTCCCGCTGGGGCATGCTACAGAAAACCTTCTGGATGTCGCTCCATAAATGATCCCATTAGGTTGGTGTAAGGTCCGTGGCTGGCATTGACTGCCTATGCGTCTGGTAAGTATGTAGAGCAGCACGTGGGGGATGTTGAAGAACTTGGTAGGTACGAGATATTAAACCCCTGGAGTTGTCAAATGAGCTCACTGTGCCATAGATGACGCCTGAACCCAATGTCTAACCTGGATATATTGAAATCGAGCCCCCTCCGGTAACAGGAAGTCTTGCTTACATTGTTCAAAGGTTTTTAAAGTGTCTCCCACAAAAAGATCCTGGATTGTCCAACATCCCCCTTCAGTCCACTCTGAGAAGTAAGGCGGTTGGTAGGCAGGCGGGAAGTGTAGATTACGAGCAATGGGGGTGTGTGGGGATGGAAAGGAAGTTAGGCCCCTACGCAGTGCTAGCTTATCCCAAATGTCAAGGACCGTCTTTGTGGGGACCACTATATAAGCACTTCGAGAGCGAGCGTCCCCCGTGAGCCAAGTGAGATCCCAAACAGGTCTACAAGTGACTGCCCTGTCCATATGAAACCAGACTTTCTCGCTCTCCCATGCCATCCACTCCGAGAGGAAGTGAAGATGCGACGCCCAATAGTATTCTAACAAGTTAGGACATGCCAGTCCCCCCCCCTGTCCCGCGGAAGCAGGAGTACCTTGCTAGGGAAGCGCGGTCTAACCCCTCCCCAGATAAACTTGGTAAGCTCATGTTGAAGTCCCTGTATTTGGTGCTCCGGAATGGGAGTGGGAAGAGTCTCAAAAAGATATAGTATCTCTGGGAGGATCGACATTTTGACCGTGTTCAGATGCCCTAACCAGGATAACGGGAGGTATTTCCACGTGCGTAGGTCAGCTAAGATGTCTTTTTTACACTCCTGCAAATTTTCTTACATCCAAGTGGCAAGCGTGGGGGTCAAGTTAAGTCCCAAATATCTTATGGTGCGGGGCACCCGCTGATAAGGAGTGAGAGATTGGAGTGGGGGAATCTCTTCTGTAGGGATCGTGAGATTTAGGGCCCATGATTTCTCATGGTTGATTTTAAGCCCTGACACCAATTTGAACGACTGGATCAGTCTATGTAGGGCAGGTAGAGAAGTTCTTGGGCGGGTTAGAGTAAGAAGAAGATCATCGGCGAACAAGGCTATATTGTGATTTAGTCCCCCAAGAGTGATGCCATGGATGACAGGAGATTGACGAATCATGATAGCACGAGGTTCCACTACGAGGACGAATAGGAGGGTAGATAAAGGACACCCTTGTCGGGTGCCCCTGTGAATAGGGATGGGTGACGTGAGCTGGCCGTTGAACCAAACCTGCGCCAGAGGGGAAATATATGGAGCCATAATTCTGGCGACCATCTGTGGACCCAGACCGATTTTCTGTAGGACAGCTCAGAGAAATACCCAATCAACTCAGTCAAATTCTTTCTCAGCATCGAACGAAAGCAAGCAGGAGGGTATTTTCCAATGATGTGCCTTTCCAACTAGGTGGGCGATACGCCGGACATTGTCTGCTCCTTGTCGTTGGCGAATAAAGCCCACCTGATCCGGCTCGATGAGCCCCGGAAGGTGCTGCTCGAGACGCTTAACCAGTATTTTAGTGTAGAGTTTGAGATTTATATTGAGGAGCGCAATGGGACGGAAAGAGGAGCAGAGCGTAGGATTCTTCCCTGGTTTAGGAATTAAAGCAATTTCAGCCATGGCCATAGATGTGGAGGGCCCCACCGTGTCCGAAAAGGAATTGTAGAGGCGAATCAAATGGGATTAGAGTTGTGGAAAGAAGGCATAATAGAACGAGACTGGCAAGCCGTCTGGTCCCGGAGTTTTTCCGAAGGGGAGGTCTTTCAGAGCACCGGCGAGCTCCTCTTCAGTGATGGGCTCCTCCAGTAGTTGAGCGTGGTGACTGCTGATCGGGGACCACTCGCAGGTCTCCAGTGCATCCAAAACTTGATCTGGGTCGGGCGAGTCCCTGGCGTAGAGAGATGTGTAGTATTCCTGGAAAGGTTGCAGTTTAGCGGCTTCAGTGGTGGCCCAAGTGCCGTCCCCTAAGTTAAGCTTAGCAACATGTGCCTTGGCAGCCCGCGCCCGGAGGCGGAGTGCCATGACCGAACCCACTTTATACCCCCTCATAATACCGTTGTTTCAGGGCTAACAGGGCGTGCGCCGCTTTGTTGGTTCTTTGCGCCCGCAATTGGCCTTGAAGCATGGCAAACGCCTTTATATCCCGAGAGAGTTTGTCCTCAAACAGTCAGGTTCCTCGGGCCCAAGCTATGGTGATGGACATGATGCAGCCACGAATGGTGGCCTTAAACGCGTCCCAGACCACTGGGAATGGAGTCTCTGGGAGGTCGTTGGCCTCGAAATAAGACGTGATAGCATCCCGAAGTTCCGCCGCATCCACCGGATCCCTAAGGACGTGAGGAGGGATGCGCCATCGGATTTGGCGATTAGAGTGGGAGGAGCGATCCTGGAGGAGGAATTCCACATGAGCGTGGTCAGAGACCGAAATGTCAGACATGGAGGCTGAAAGGGTGTCAAGAGAATGCGAGACAAAGATATGGTTGATGCGCGAGTGTGAGAAGTTGGCCTGGCATTTGCTGGTCACTAGTTAAAGTGGCCACCTTGCACCAGTCCAATTTGACTCTTATGGTAGATAGGTTTAAGACAACCTTTTAAAGAAAGCTATCCTAGTGGTAGCTGTGGAGAGCAGCATTCAGGCTAAGTCTCTGAGGAATGTAAAGCAGCTTGTTTTACCTTATAATCTCTTGAATTACCAAATGAAAGGAAACCACACAGGTATATATATAAAATATATATGTATTTATTTCTAGACACACTCTACTAATCTCTTTATGAGATTAGAAGTCAGGAACATATGCATGAATCAATGTTTCACAACAAATTAGGCACTTATATGGCTGGGGCCCTAGGGGCGTACCAGACCATATACAAAAAAAGAGGTGTAAGAAGAACGACTTGAGAAAGGAGAAGGCCTAAGGTCTTAAGAAGCGCTGGGGCCTCACTAATCCACCCAAGGCAGGTAAGTAAAGGACCCACAGGAGACTCATGCAGTGTGAGAACACAGCCGCGGATCCCAATAGATTTCAATGGAGCAAGTCACGTTTGGAATTTTAAAGTTCTAGGGTACTTCTGGAGAGTCTACAAGCAAGTCACTTACAGGGTAAGTAGTTCTAGAGCCAACACACACAGGAGCACCGGAGTGCACGAGTTACCTCACCCAGGGAAGCCGGGTGCATAGGTGTCTTTTGGTGTTGGGTCGCGGCGTCGTTTTCAGTGGGAGCCAAAGAAGACTTGCTGCTTGTGAAGACGGAAGAAGTGTCCGGTGGAATCCAAGGCTGGATTCAGAATAAGGAAGACCTGAAAGCAGAAGGGACAGTGTTCAAAGTCACTTGCCAGTGACCCGGGGCCAGGAAGATGGACGCCCATGATAGTAGGGTGATTTCAGGTGATTCACGGGTGTCTTGACTCTTCAGCCACGAGGTCCAGGAGGCGTCGACGACAACCAGGAGCTGGATTCGGAGTGTCCCACAATGTCTGCAGCTTCTGACGTGTCAGCAACCGGATTGGAGCCAACAAGCCTTGGCAACAGCACGTCTTGTGAAATGTGAAGAAAGTCAGCGGTGCAGACCAGCAAGATCTGAGGGACTCACCCAGCATGGGTAAGTCAGGGCAGGCCTGGAGCAACCAGGGGAGCCCTTTGGTTTGATAGGAAAGTCTTCAGGGGACCCACAAGCCAGCCGGCAAGGAATCGCAAAGACGCCTTGGGAGGATTCACTTCACAGGAGCCCACGGTCACTCGGGACGAGGTAGGCCTCTGATCTTCGGTGGAAATCCTGCTGGAGGCTTGGACCACACGTGGTCCAATACACAAGTTTGTAGAACGTCGTGAAGGGATTGCACTCGAAAATAGTGCACAGTACCCTGGTATTGCTATTCCTCGTCACTCGTGGGGTCCAGTCGCCTCAGCTCTGCTGGGGACTCACGATGGCTGTCGAGAAGTCAGGAAATCTGCTTCCGGGGCTGCAGGGACTTCGGACTCCGGTGGGAGTGGGAAAGTTTGCGACCGTTGATTCAAAGGTTTGGTGCCTGCCAAGCAGGGGAGTCTCTCCTTGACTCCAAGGGAGATTCTTCAGTCTTCCAAAGGTAGTGGAACATCGAAGGTCAAGGATTCTTCTTGTAGAGTGTCATCCAGGGATATCTAGTTTGCAATGGCAAGGGTTCCCTATCTTATACTAAAAGAAAGGGAGGGACTAGCTCTATGATCACTCCTCTGGGAGGATCAGAGGAGTGGGTGGTTACACCCACTTCCCTTTGTCCAGTTTCACGCCAGAGCAGGCGCAGGTAGCCCCTGAACCGGTTTGAGCTGGCATATGCACAGAGGAGCCTACTGCTCCCCCAGTGCAGGACTTCAAAGCACTCTAGGAGTGCACCCACCGAGCCCCAATACACTAAATCCTGTCTGGAAGGTGGTGACACCTCCCTGTGACAGGATGCCTATTGTTGGGCCTCCTCCACTGCGAGTTTCGGTCAGCAGCAGGAGGCAGCCCAGTGTCTGTGCTGGTGGCATCCAGTTTGTGATGCCAGAGCTCTTTCAGGATTTTACCGTGTTTCCACAGTAGGTACATGTCTACCCCTCTATAAGGGTGGGATCATTCTCCCTCACCAGTTACTGGTGTTGGGGTATAATTCCAAAGCGTTTGACACCACACACAACATGTTTTGATGCAGCCATCCCAAAGTTAGCATTTACCGCGAGGTTATAATGCACTTAAGAGTATATGGTTTAACCGCATCCACAAACAGCCACAGAGAATAGACTCTGAGGGCTGCAGAGGGGCCCTGCTCAGGTAGAGGCACTCCCTCACATGTAAACCAAGCACCCTGCCCTCAGGATTGATAGGGCCTGCCTTAGGGGTGACTGATTGGCTTATATGTGTGTGTAAGGTGAGATATAGGGAACCTATATCTCAGTGAGGAGTGCTAACACTACCTCACCCAGGCTGCAGTAGCAGGCCTGTGGTGTCAGATTTAGTCTGATTCCCAGGGGTGGCATAATACATGCTTCAGCCCCTGGTAGGCCTGTGAAGTACCTATGCCCTTGGTACCTAAGGTAACATATACTAGGGGCTCATAAGGTACCACAGTATCCAATCACTAGTGCATCTAGTATGCACTCCAAGTTGTTTAGAGAGAACAGAGAGACTGGGGCCCTGATTAGTAGGGACACAGCCAGACTATAGCAAGAAACCTGTGTTAACATCAGAAAAAAAGTGGGGGCGATATAAGTGCAGATCCTACTCTCCTACATAACTCCCCCCCAAATGCAGGGACACTAAACTAACCCTGACCAGTTTAGTCTTCGTGTTCTAAGTGGAAATAGCTTGAGAGTCCATCTGCATTGGCATGTTGGGTCCCAGGTCTATGTTCCACTGTATAGTCCATCCCCTGTAGGGAAATGGACCACCTTGAAAGTTTTGGGTTTTCACCTTTCATCTGTTTGAGCCATAGGAGGGGCTTGTGGTCAGTCTGAACTATGAAGTGAGTGTCTAACAAGTATGGCCTCAGCTTCTTCGGGGCCCACACCACAGCAAAGGCCTCCCTCTCTATAGCTGACCAACGTTTTTCTCTAGGGGTCACCCTTCTGCTTATAAAAGCTACTGGCTGGTCTTGACCTTCATCATTCAATTGAGTACAGCTCCCACACCCAGCTCAGAAGCATCTGTTTGGACAATGAACTTTTTGGTGTAGTCTGGACTCTGTAAGATGGGGGCAGTGCACATAGCCTGCTTTAGGTCTTCAAATGCCTTCTGTCAGCTAGCTGTCCACTGAACCTTTTTTGGCATTTTCTTTGAGGTAAGATCATTTAAGGGGGTCACTATAGATCCATTCCATATCCCTTAACAAACCTCCTATAGTACCCAGTCAGGCCTAAAAAGGCTCTCACCTGTGTCTGGGTGGTTGGAGCAACCCATTCAATGATGGTTTGGATTTTGCTCTGTAAAGGTTGAACCTGGCCTCCACCTACAAGGTGGCCCAGGTACACAATCTGACTCTGCCCTATCTGGCACTTAGTGGCCTTGATAGTGATTTCTGCTTTTTGCAGGGCCTCCAAAACATTTCTGAGGTGGACCAGGTGATCCTGCCAGGTGGAACTAAAGACAACAATATCATCTAGATAAGCTGAGCAATAAGTTTCCATACCTGTCAGAACTTGGTTCACCAACCTCTGAAAAGTGGCAGGTGCATTTTTCAAACCAAAGGGCATCACCACAAAGTGGTAGTGCCCACCAGGGGTTGAAAATGCTGTTTTGGCCTTGGCATCATCAGCTAACTTGATCTGCCAGTAGCCAGCTGTTAGGTCAAATGTACTAAGATACTTGGCTGAGGCCAAAGTATCAATTACCTCATCTGCCCTTGGTATGGGATAGGCATCAGTCCTGGCGACTACACTGAGGCCTCTGTAGTCTACACAAAACCTAATTTCTTTCTTACCACCCTGGGAATGAGGTTTGGGTACTAGGACTACTGGACTAGCCCAAGGGCTATCTGAAGGCTCAATTACACCTAGCTCTAACATTTTCTGGACTTCAGTCCTGATACAGTCCCTGACATGGTCAGGTTGCCTGTAGATTTTACTCTTGACAGGCAGACTGTCTCCAGTGTCCAACTCATGGGTGCACCAGGATGTCTGACTAGGGGTCAGGCTAAACATATGTCTAAACTGCTGCAAAACTTGTCTGCATTCAGTTTGCTGATGATCAGTGAGACTGCTTGCCAAAGAAACACCATCTACTGACCCATCATCAGGGTTCTGTGAGAGCAGGTCAGGGAGAGGGTCACTCTCCTCCTCCTGTTCCTCATCAGTTGCCAGGAGCAAGCCCATGTCAGCCCTGTCAACATATGGTTTCAATCTGTTGGCATGGAGCACCCTATGGGGGCTGCTGGGAGTTCCAAGATTCACCACGTAGGTGACTTCTCCCTTTTGCTCAACAATTGTATGGGGGCCGCTCTACTTATCTTGGAGAGCTGCTGGGGCCACAGGCTCCAACACCCACACTTTCTGTCCTGGCTGGTATACTGTCAGCACAGCCTTTTGGTCATGCCAAGTTTTTTGTAGTTCTTGGCTAGCCTCCAGGTTTTTAGTTGCCTTCTTCATGTATTCGGCCATCCTGGAGCGGAGACCAAGTATATAATCCATCACATCCTGTTTGGGAGGTTTGAGAGGTAACTCCCAGCCCTCTTTCACCAAACATAATGGACCTCTTACAGGATGCCCAAACAGAAGTTCAAATGGGCTGTAGCCAACCCCCTTCTGTGGAACCTCTCTGTATGCAAACAGAAGGCAGGGAAGGAAAAGGTCCCATTTTCGCCTAAGCTTTTCTGGGAGAAATTTAATCATTCCCTTTAGGGTTTTGTTGATCCTTTCAACTAACCCATTGCATTGTGGGTGATAGGGAGTAGTGAGTTTGTAGTTTACACCACGCTCCTTCCACATTGCTTTTAGATACCCTGACATGAAGTTGGTACCTCTGTCAGATATAACCTCCTTTGGGAAACCCACTCTAGAGAAAACTCCAATGAGGGCTCTTGCCACCACAGGGGCTGTGGTGGTCCTCAGGGGAATTGCTTCTGGATACCTGGTGGCATGATCCACTACCACCAGGATAAACCTGTGCCCAGAGGCTGTTGGAGGGTCAAGGGGACCAACAATGTCAATCCCTATCCTTTCAAAGGGAACCCCCACCACAGGTAGTGGTATCAGGGGGCTCTTTGTTGTGCCACCTGACTTGCCACTTTCTTGGCAAGTGACACAGGAGCGACAAAACTCCTTGGTGTCCTCTGACATATGTGGCCAATGAAAATGTGGAACAAGCCCATCCCAGGTCTTGTTTTGGCCCAAGTGTCCTGCTAAAGGGATGTCATGTGCTAGGGTCAAGAGGCACCCACTAAACGTCTAAGGAATTACCAACCTCCTGGTGGCTCCAGGGGTAGGATCTCTAGCCTCGGAATATAGGAGCCCCTCATCCCAATAAACTTTATGGGACCCACTAGCACTCCCAGCAGCCTCAGCAGCAGCCTGCTGTCTGAGGGGTTCAAGAGTGGGGCAGCACTGCTGCTCTTTGCTCAGATCTTCCCTGGAAGGTCCCCCTGCCCCTAAGAACTCAACCTGATCAGGCTCAAGTCCCTCTGGGGCAGTTCCTTCTTCAGGATCTGCTTCTCCTCTCTCGGGACGAGTATCTGTGATCTGAGACAGAGGGGAAGGCACTGCCTTAACCCTACTACTCCTCCTCTTGGGTAGCACCTGGTCCATACTTTCAGGATCCAGAGCTTGTTCAGTGTTATGCATTTTGGCCTGTGACCTGGTCACAGCAAATACCTCTGCAGGTATTCCCAACATCTCAGCATGAGTCCATAACTCTACTTCAGACCAGGCTGAAGTCTCCAGATCATTGCCCTACAGACATTCGATAGGGAGGTCTGCACTGACTACAACCTTCTTAAGGCCAGTTACCCCTCCCCAGGAGAAATTCACAACTGCCAGACTATGGTTGTTCCTGACATTGCTTGCATTGGTAACCTGGTACATTTCACCCAGGATGATCTGTCCAGGGTCCGCAAGATCCTCTGCACCATGGTGACACTAGCACCTGTGTCCCTAAATGCCAAAGCCTGTTTGCCATTTATTACAGGCTGCTGTTTGTATTTGTCCAGATTACTGGGGCTCACTAGGAAGGACATATCAATGTTCCCATCACAAATCAGCAATGCCTGAGTGGGTACTCTGACTAGGCCAGAGTCCACTTCAGAACCCAGGGTCAACCCTACTACACCCTGATTCTGATTACCACCTCCACCAGTTGCTGAACTAGGGGGAACAGTTGCCTTAGGGGCAGGAGTGGTGGTGGTTTGGTCTTTGGACTTGTTACAGTCAGAAGTCCAGTGCCCTTTCTGTTTACAGAATTTGCACCAGGGCTTCTTTTGGCCTTTTCCCTTGTTGGATTGTGACTCCCCACCAGATGCAGCTTTTTGGGGTCCTTGTGAAGACCTCTGGTCTTTTGACTTATCCCCACCTCTATCTGAGCCTTTAGGATCTTGCTTCTTAGTGTCACACCCTTTGTTCTGGGTTTTCTGCCTCACCCTGGTTCTGACCCATTTGTCTGCCTTCTTTCCCAATTCTTGGGGAGAGGTCAGATCAGAGTCCACCAAGTATTGATGCAACAACTGGTTTTGGCAATTATTAAGGATCTGTTCTCTCATCATAAGATTATATAATCCCTTAAAATCTGTAACTCTACTACCAACCAGCCAACCCTCCAGAGCCTTGGTTGCACAATCTACAAAGTCTGTCCAGTCTTGAGTCTATGCTTTCTGGGTGTCTCTGAACTTCAACCTGTACTGTTCAGTGGTTAAGCCAGACCCATCTATTAATGCACTCTTCAGGACTTCATAATCATCAACATCCTCTTCTCTCACAGTGTGGAGCCTGTCTCTGCCTTTATCAGAAAAGGAGAGCCACAAGATTGCTGCCCACTGCTTTTAGGGGACCTGTTGTACTCTACAGGCCCTTTCCATAGCAGTTATCCATTTGTGGATATCATCCCCACTCTGGTAGGGAGGAACAACCTTGGACAGGTTCCTATGGCCTGGAATATAATCTCTGACTCGAGGGACACTGTTGCTGCCACCAGGGGTTTCTAAACCCTCTCTTCTAGAAGCTCTCTGGAGCTCAAAGGCTTCTTTGTCTAATGCCAACTGCTTGGCCTTGAGGGCAACTCTTGCTTCCTCATACTGTAGAAGTTTGTACATTCTTTCAGAGGAGGTCTCTCTTCTATTAAAGTATGAGTTCCTCTGTTAGACAGATTCTCTGCCAGAGTGATATGAGTGGTCAGAGTCCCTTGAAGGGGACCTAGGCCTCTCTTCCACTCTGTCAGCTCTCTTAGGAAGAATTCCTCTGTCCCTTTCAGACCCCTGTGGGTCTGGCCCTTCAACCACAGAGTCCAGGTCATCTTGATTTTCATCATCTGACCCAGAGACTATAGTTGACCCACACCCTTATTCAGACCCCTTAGCTCCTAGAGCTAATCTAAGATCATCTGTTGTCAACAGATATATCAGGTGTAGTGTGGAGGGACTCTGTCCTATCCTCAGGTGCCTTGCAGCACACATGGCTTTCAGGTCAAAGAAAGTCATAGCCTTATACTGAGGTTGGGTGGACCCACTGGCTCTATCCCTTTAGGACATTCTAGTGTTGTGCAGTGTTGTACTACCTACACTAGTTTGTGGCCTACTGATCCTAGCTTGAGCTGTAGCAAGGGTGTGCTATCCCTTCACAAACAGCTCTAAGTTCAGTAGAACTTGTTGATACTAAGCTTGACTTTATATGTACCTTGAGTACCTTTAGTGGTTTTCAGTTAGTAATTGAAATAGAGATTTTCTGGTAAAACAATGGCAAGCTGGATACCCATACGCTGCCCACCAATGTGAGAAGTTGGCCTGGCATATGCTGGTCACTAGTTAAAGTGGCCACCTTGCATCAGTCCAATTTGACTCTTATGGTAGATAGGTTTAAGACAACCTTTTAAAAAAAGCTATCCTAGTGGTAGCTGTGGAGAGCAGCCTTCAGGCTACGTCTCTGAGGAATGTAAAGCAGCTTGTTTTACCTTATGATCTCTTGAATTTCCAAATGAAAGGACACCACACAGGTATATATATAAAATAACTATGTATTTATTTCTAGACACACTCTACTAATCTCTTTATGAGATTAGAAGTCAGGAACATATGCACAAATCAATTTTTCACAACAAATTAAGCGCTTACATGGCTGGGGCCCTAGGCGCGTACCAGACCATATACAAAAAAAGAGGTATAAGAAGAACGACTTGAGAAGGGAGAAGGCCTAAGGTCTTCAGAAGCACTGGGGCCTCACTAATCCACCCAAGGCAGATAAGTAAAGGACCCATGGGAAGCGCATGCAGTGTGAGAACACAGCCGCGTATCCCAATAGACTTCAATGGAGCAAGTTTCGTTTGGAATTTTAAAGTTCTAGGGTACTTCTGGAGAGTCTACAAACAAGATTACAATAAATGGTTTCAGTTCCTTCAAAGAAGAGAGGGAATTACAGCAGGCAGGTAAGCTGTAAATAATAGGGAATGTCTCCATAGGGTAAGTGAGTGTGCAAAGTGGGGAGAGAATACTCCTTTGTGTGGTACGTTGTGCCCTCACACTCCCTTGCGGGTGTATAGCATCATCATTGGGCAAGATTGCTCCTCGTGGGGATGGCGCTGCAGTCCCTCACGGGCCCTTGATTAGGGGCTCTCTAGCGGAGATCTTTTAGGAGTTGCCGCATTTGTGTATGAGGGTGTGTGGGTTGGGGAGTGCTAGTGAGTGCAGGTTAAAATGAGTCAGGAACCCTAGTTTCTGTAATCAGAGGATCCCTGGTTCAGAATAAAAAGTCCACGGGGATGGAGATGCACGTTAGTGCTAATTGGAGAGGGGAAACAAGACCAAATAGAATCCCACTTCTCTCAACCCGTGTAGTGTGTAACTGGGGTGATTTAGAAAAAGGTCAACATGTTTCACGCTATAGAACGGTCCCTAGTGGATCCCGGAGCGCTTCATCAGGACCATAAAGAAAACTAAGAAATGGAATTCGGGAAAAGACAACCCGTAATCCCATATGTTACCTAGGTCAGGTATGCTTGACAAATAGTATCTGGGACCCGTTCTTATACGTTAATCCTGTTCATAGCCTAATAGGAGACAAAAAAAAAGGGGGGAGGGGCGGGGGGAGGAAGGGAACATGGAAAAAGGGGAGAACACAGTAACATATCAAAAGTATACGGTACACGTTTGGCATAGAGGGAAACACTCACGCACGGTGTGTGCCCAAGTGCCAAGTGCCATGTGCATGAAACATACAACAACCAGGAGTGTGTCATTATGTTCATGCTAAGTCAAAAACAGTGCTGAGAGTAACCCAGCGCAAAGGAGGAACACGCGGTATTGATAATAGGTTCCATCCTAAGCCATATAAAGTGACAGTGTGGCAAAAATGTGATCGTAACTCGCTAAAAACTTCAGGTAAATTGGTGCAGGTGGGGGTGACAATTGTGAACACAGAAGGTAAAAATATCTAGACAGGTTAGGTGTCATAATTGGCTCCCACTGTGAGCGATAGTGCGGATCAGAATCCCTGCAAGGCGAGAAGGCGGGCTAGAAGACCTTAACGTGAGGGAAACAGTGGCTGTTGCGCAACTCGGGGTTAGTGGGGATGTAGGGGGAATCCCATGGTATACATATCATGCCCTGTAAAAGGTGACAAGGCAATCGTTGGAACACAAACACAAGTACTGCGGAGTAAGGCTACAGATAAACAGGACGATAAACATAGCCACGGATTAGCAGTCCCGAAATCGCGGTGCTTGCCGGAGTTGTAAGGGCAGATGGAGGTGGTACTTACTTGGAATCTGGCCTTACGTCGCGGGAAACCTACCCGTACAGCTGTACTGCCGGTAACGCTAACTATTAGGAACCAGTCCGATTAAATAATGCTGCCGGGTCGAGAGGGTGCCGCGGAATGTGACGTCATGTCGTAGCGTCTAAAGATGGGGAATTCGAAGGAGATAACCTTAGGGTGGCAACTGACGCGGCCATATTGGAATGGTCCCATGGATAGGGATAGATGGGATGCTATGTCGATTTATAAAAGGGGAGGTGCTTTCCCCAGGTGTGAAATAGGGGCATAGTGGAAAAGGTGAAATTAGTACCCCTCTCAGAAAAAGGGTATAATAAAATATATAATATATATATTGCATATATTTTTATCTTAAGTACACAGTCATGGACGTCCGAGGCTGCTGATAGAGATAATGCGAGCTGCTCGTGATCCTGGTGGACACAGTGATGAGAAAGCTGTGTGTTTGATAATGACAGATCGGAAAAGCTCCCGAACTCTCGAGTGCTCGATATGGTCTTAAATAAACGAAAGGAACCTGTCCTATATACCAAAAGCCCAGAACCAACTGCCAATCTAGGCATCTACTACACTGCAGTGATTGCTGAGCCGTTGCATAACATCGTATGCTCATCGCTTTGCAAAAGCGATGAGCATACGATGCAGTACCTGCTGACGGAGCCCATCGTCTACTAAGAGAGGGTAGGCGTGTTATTTCATTGTATGTCTATTTAACTTGAAGTGTATGTATCCCAACGATTGCCTTGTCACCTTTTACAGGGCATGATATGTATACCATGGGATTCCCCCTACATCCCCACTAACCCCGAGTTGCTCAACAGCCTCTGTTACCCTCACGTTAAGGTCTTCTAGCCCGCCTTCTCGCCTTGCAGGGATTCTGATCCGCACTATCGCTCACAGTGGGAGCCAATTATGACACCTAACCTGTCTAGATATTTTTACCTTCTGTGTTCACAATTGTCACCCCCACCTGCACCAATTTACCTGAGGTTTTTAGCGAGTTACAATCACATTTTTGCCACACTGTCACTTTATATGGCTTAGGCTGGAACCTATTATCAATACCGCGTGTTCCTCCTTTGCGCTGGGTTACTCTCAGCACTGTTTTTGACTTAGCATGAACATAATGACACACTCCTGGTTGTTGTATGTTTCATGCACATGGCACTTGGGCACACACCGTGCGTGAGTGTTTCCCTCTATGCCAAACGTGTACCATATACTTTTGATATGTTACTGCGTTCTCCCCTTTTTCCATGTTCCCTTCCTCCCCCCGCCCCCACCCCTTTTTTGTCTCCTATTAGGCTGTGAACAGGATTAACGTATAAGAACGGGTCCCAGACACTATTTGTCAAGCATACCTCACCTAGGTAACATATGGGATTACGGGTTGTCTTTTCCCGAATTCCATTTCTTAGTTTTCTTTATGGTCCTGATGAAGCGCTCCGGGATCCACTAGGGACCGTTCTATAGCGCGAAACATGTTGACCTTTTTCTAAATCACCCCAGTTACACACTACACGGGTTGAGAGAAGTGGGATTCTATTTGGTCTTGTTTCCCCTCTCCAATTAGCACTACAGTGCATCTCCATCCCCGTGGACTTTTTATTCTGAACCACGGATCCTCTGATTAAAGAAACTAGGGTTCCTGTCTCATTTTAACATGCATTCACTAGCACTCCCCAACCCACACACCCTCATACACAAATGCGTCAACTCCTAAAAGATCTCCGCTAGAGAGCCCCTAATCAAGGGCCCGTGAGGGACTGCAGCACCACCCCCACGAGGAGCAATCTTGCCCAATGATGATGCTATATACCCGCAAGGGTGTGTGAGGGCACAACGTACCACACAAAGGAGTACTCTCTCCCCACTTTGCACACTCACTTACCCTATGGAGACATTCCCTATTATTTACAGCTTACCTGCCTGCTGTAATTCCCTCTCGTCTTTGAAGGAACTGAAACCATTTATTGTAATCATGTACTACTTTTAGGAGCATTGGTTCAGGACCTCTTTCTAATTTGCTCCTTGTCCCTCTTCTGATTTTGTTTCTGAGTCTACAAACAAGTCACTTACAGGGTAAGTTGTTCTAGAGCCTACACACACAGGAGCACCGGGGTGCACGAGTTACCTCACCCAGGGAAGCCGGGTGCATAGGTGTCTTTTGGTGTCAGGCCGCGGCGTTGTTTTCAATGGGAGCCAAAGAAGACTTGCTGCTTGTGAAGACGGAAGAAGTGTCCGGTGGAATCCAAGGCTGGATTCAGAAGAAGGAAGACCTGAAAGCAGAAGGGACAGTGTTCAAAGTCACTTGCCAGTGACCCGGGGCCAGGAAGATGGATGCCTACGGTAGTCGGGTGATTTTAGGTGATTCATGGGTGTCTTGACTCTTCAGCCACGAGGTCCAGGAGGCGTCGACAATGACCAGGAACTGGATTCAGAGTATACCACGATGTCTGCAGCTTACTGAGGTGTCAGCAACCGTATTGGAGCCAACAAGCCTTGGCAACAGCAAGTCATGTGAAATGTGAAGAAAGTCAGCGGTGCAGACCAGCAAGATCTGAGGGACTCATCCAGCAAGGGTAAGTCAGGGCAGGCCTGGAGCAACCAGGGGAGCCCTTTGGTTTGATAGGAAAGTCTTCAGGGGACCCACAAGCCAGCCGGCAAGGAATCGCAAAGACGCCTTGGGAGGATTCACTTCACAGGAGCCCACGGTCACTCGGGACGAGGTAGGCCTCTGATCTTCGGTGGAAATCCTGCTGGAGGCTTGGACCACACGTGGTCCAATACACAAGTTTGTAGAACGTCGTGAAGGGATTGCACTCGAAAATAGTGCACAGTACCCTGGTATTGCTATTCCTCGTCACTCGTGGGGTCCAGTCGCCTCAGCTCTGCTGGGGACTCACGATGGCTGTCGAGAAGTCAGGAAATCTGCTTCCGGGGCTGCAGGGACTTTGGACTCCGGTGGGAGTGGGAAAGTTTGCGACCGTTGATTCAAAGGTTTGGTGCCTGCCAAGCAGGGGAGTCTCTCCTTGACTCCAAGGGAGATTCTTCAGTCTTCCAAAGGTAGTGGAACATCGAAGGTCCAGGATTCTTCTTGTAGAGCGTCGTCCAGGGATATCTAGTTTTCTATGGCAAGGGTTCCCTATCTTACACTAAAGGAAAGGGAGGAACTAGCTCTATGACCACTCCTCTGGGAGGGTCAGGGGAGTGGGTGGTTACACCCACTTCCCTTTGTCCAGTTTCGAGTGAGAGCAGGGGCAGGTAGCCCCTGAACCGGTTTGAGCTGGCATATGCACAGAGGAGCCTACTGCTCCCCCAGTGCAGGACTTCAAAGCACTCTAGGAGTGCCCCCACCCAGCCCCAATACACTAAATCCTGTCTGGAAGGTGGTGACACCTCCCTGTGACAGGATGCCTATTGTTGGGCCTCCTCCACTGCGAGTTTCGGTCAGCAGCAGGAGGGCAGCCCAGTGTCTGTGCTGGTGGCATCCATTTTGTGATGCCAGGGCTCTTTCAGGATTCTACCGTGTTTCCACAGTAGGTACATGTCTACCCCTCTAGAAGGTCCCACACCAGTTACTGGTGTGGGGGTATGATTCCAATGCGTTTGACACCAAACACGACATGTTTTGATGCAGCCATCCCAGAGTTAGCATTTACCGCAAGGTTATAATGCACTTAAGAGTATATGGTTTAACCGCATCCACAAACAGCCACAGAGAAGGCTGCAGAGGGGCCCTGCTCAGGCAGAGGCACCCCCTCACATGTAAACCAAGCACCCTGCCCTCAGGATTGATAGGGCCTGCGGTGCGATATAGGGAACCTATATCTCAGTGAGGAGTGCTAACACTACCTCACTCTGGCTGCAGTAGCAGGCCTGTGGTGTCAGATTTAGTCTGCTTCCCAGGGGTGGCATAATACATGCTTCAGCCCCTGGTAGGCCTGTGAAGTACCTATGCCCTTGGTACCTAAGGTACCATATACTAGGGGCTCATAAGGTACCACAGTATCCACTCACTAGTACATCTAGTATGCACTCCAAGTTGTTTAGAGAGAACAGAGAGACTGGGGCCCTGATTAGCAAGGACCTAGCCAGACCATAGCCAGAAACCAGTGTTAACATCAGAAAAAAAGTGGGGACAACATAAGTGAAGCTCCTACTCTCCTACAGCGAGTAGGAGCGGTGAACGTGGGAGTAATAGGAATAATCGTGAGCGCCCGGGGAATGGTAGCGCCAGATGTCTATAGGGCCAGGGGTAGTTAGTTGCTTCTTTAAGGCAGAGGACATAGCCCCGGTCCCGTGGAATGAACCTTCACTACGGTCAAGATCCGCCTCCCATACCAGGTTGAAGTCGCCCCCCAGGATGAGATTAGTGTCATCTGGCATTATGTGTTCCCGCAACAACCCCAGCAAAAAAAAGTCCTGAGCCTGATTCGGTGAGTATGTGTTGCATAAGGTAAGGACTCTTTGCCCAATCTTGACCACAACTTTGAGGAATCTGCCATCATTACTAGGGATCACCCGCGTGTCACCTTGGCAAATACCTGCCCTGCACAGAATAGCCACCCGCTGTTTTAGTGGGTGCAGACGCTCAGAGTTGAAGAGGATATCTAGGATGGGCATCTGCCCTCAAAAGATGAGTTTCCTGCAGGAATATAATGGCCGGGTTGTGCAGTAGAAAGTAGTGCCAAATCTGACGACGCATGTTGGTGGAGTTAAGACCCATCACATTAAGGGAGAGCAGTTTCAGGCAGGGAATAGAGGTCATCTTTCCTGCATTTTGAACGCTAGTGCCATTGCAGGCATAGGGGTAGGACAAAGGAGAGCTCCTCGCCCCCAACGCAGACCCGGGCAAAACAAGGGAGGTGGATGTCAATGCCGGGCCAGGCATAGCACTGAGTAGAGAAAAAGCAACTTACACAGCAAGGAGACCCCTCCCCCCAATCAGGACCACCCTCCCGCCAAGGTAAGAGGGAATAAAGTAGAAGAAGGAGAAAGAGAGGAAAAAGAGAAGAGACAAAATACCCCAAAAATAACAAGGGCCAACATAGCCAACAAGGCCTATTCCATTCCGGGTGCCAGCCAGGCTCAGTGGCACAGGCCATCCCAGAGATGTCACTCTCCGAGGAATAGGAGTGGAGGCGGGTCTCTGAAGGTCTGCGTCGCCATTCGGGAGGTTAGTTCGGCCTCACCGCCGGTGTGCAGTCCAAACGGCATGCGGTCTTGCCAACAAGATGAGTGGAGGACTGATCCCCTTCTCGCCAAGAACAATTCAGGTGGTGAAAGGCAAGGTTTCATGAAGGTGTGCAGAGAAGTGATTTGTCAGAGAACTGGGAGCTCAGGGACGACTGTCCACCTTCTAAGGAATGGATGTGCTGTATGATGTCCTGCTTTGCCTGGGATGAACCATGTTCTCCCAGATAAGACGGGCATCTGGAGCAGTTTATCTTAGCCCATTGAGGTTTAACAGGCTCGCGGATCAAGAGAGGCAATCATGTAGGGCTAAACGGCGGCATGGTTGAGATTCGAAGCAGCTGCGCAGCCTCGCGGAAGGACCGCAGTCCCCGACGTTTGGGCTCCCACTGGAAGATGAGTGCAAACAGGTGACCCCACTGGTAGCGGACACCCAGTTCCCTTAACTTATCATTGATGGGCTTGAAGTCTTTACGACAACGAAGCGTGAAACCTTGACCTCTGGGCCAAGGCCAGCACTCTCCCCAGCCGCTCCGCCTGATCGCTTGACCGAGACAGCACTGAGCCTCCTCCAGTGCAGGATTTGAGCCAGCAGCCCGCACCTCAGGTCCAAGTAGGCACCCTCCGGTACCCATCCAGCGCTCCGTTTTTTGCATTGTGTTTCCCGCTTGAATTGTGTTTTCCCGCTCCCCTGCTGACTGCTACTGTTAGTTTTGTGTTCTGTAAACAGTAAGTTCCGTAGCTTGTTCCGTGTTACTGTCCCCCCTGTTTCCCGCCGCAGCTGTCCCTGCGGCCCGTCCCCCTACCCAGCCGCTATCACCTCCCTGCTCTGCTCCCGCCCCCTCCCCTTCGTATGGCGACCGCTGCGGGGGAGCGTGCGTGAAACCTTGACCTCTGGGCCAAGGCCAGCACTCTCCCCAGCAGCTCCGCCTGAACGCCTGACCAAGACAACACTTAGCCTCCTCCAGTGCAGGGTTCGAGCCAGCAGCCCGCACCTCAGACCCACGTAGGCACCCTTCGGTACTCGTCCAGCGCTCCGTTTTATGCATTGTGTTACCCAATTAAATTGTGTTTCCCACTCCCCTGCTAACTGCTACTGTTGGTTTTGTGTTCTGTAAACAGTGAGTTCTGTAGCTTGTTCTGTGTTACCGTCCCCTCTGTCTCCCGCTGCTGCTGTCCCTGTGGCCCCGCCCCTTACCCAGCTGCTCCTGCCACCCTGCCTCTGCTCCCGCCCCTTCATATGGTGACCGCTGCGGGGGAGCTCGCGTGAAACCTTGACCTCTGGGCCAAGGCCAGCACTCTCCCCAGCAGCTCCGCCTGATCGCCTGACCGAGACAGCACTGAGCCTCCTCCAGTGCAGGGTTCGAGCCAGCAGCCCGCACCTCAGGTCCACGTAGGCACCCTCTGGCACTCGTCCAGCGCTCCATTTTTTGCATTGTGTTTCCTGCTTGAATTGTGTTTTCCCGCTCCCCTGCTGACTGCTGCGGTTGGTTTTGTGTTCTGTAAACAGTAAGTTCTGTAGCTTGTTCTGTGTTACCGTCCCCTCTGTCTCCTGCCGCTGCTGCCCCTGCAGCCCCATCCCTCTACCCAGCCGCTGGCGTGCCGAAGTCGTGCCTGAGGCTGCTCCCTGGCCCCCAGGAACGCCAGGTCGCCCGACTCCACTATGACGCCAACACCCTCCTCGAACTCAACACCGGCCGATCATCGAACTGCTTCCAGGCCAGCCCAAAACTCACCCACGGACCCTTCACCTGCCGTAGCTGTAGCTTCACCAGCCAGCGTACACCAGCACGCCCTGCCCCCCCCAGCAAGGCAGGCCACAACCACCACAGATGCATACTGCTCAACACCCGCTCCATCCACAGGCAGGCCATTGGACTCTGGGACCTACTCGACTCATCCTCCCCGGACGTTGCTTTCCTGACAGAGACCTGGATGAACTCCTCATCGGCACCCGACGTCGCCATAGCCATCCCAGACGGCTACAAGATCACCCGCAGAGACCGCACCAACAGACCGGGAGGAGGAATCGCTATCATCCACAGAAATACCCTCAGAATCTCGACCAACACCAAAGACACCCTCCGCACCGCCGAACACCTGCACTTCCAGATCCACATCGATCCCAACACTACCCTCAGTGGAACCCTCGTGTATAGACCCCCCGGGCCCCGGCCACAGTTCATCGACTCCATCAAAGACGCTGTCAGTGCGCACGCCCTGGCCTCCACAGACTACATCCTCCTCAGAGGTCTGAACTTCCACCTTGAGAACACCAACAACAGCAACTCCACCCCCCTTCTGGACAACCTCACCAACCTCGGCCTCAAACAGCTCGTCACGACACCCACCCACTCCACCGGACACACGCTCGACCCCATTTTCTCCGCCAGCAGCCACATCTCCATCAGCCACACTACCGAACTCCACTGGACCGACCACCGCTGCATCCACTTCTCCTTCAAGAAAACCACCGCGCACAACCACCAGCAAAGAATCCCCCACCACAGCTGGAACAAGGTCACCGAAGACCAGCTAATCACCACCCTCGCTCGAGACCCACCAACCGACCACACCGACACAGCAGCCCGCAACCACAAGCAATAGATCAATGACTGCACCAACACTCTCGCCCTGATCAAGAAACCCTCAAACAGACGCACCGGCAGAAGAGCTATCTGGTTCACTGCCGACCTCCAGACATCCAGGCCGACCTGCCGGAGGCTAGAGAAGAAATGGTGCCACGAGCAAACACCGGAGAACCATGCAGCCCTCAAGACCGCCAGCCGCATGCACCACCAACTCATTCGAACGGCCAAAAGGACCTCCTTCAAGGAACGCATCAACAACAACGCACACAATAGCAAAGAGCTCTTCAACATCGTGAAGGAACTCCCCAACCCCAGCTCCAGCTCCAACGACATTCCGCTGTCACAAGACCTCTGTGACTCTCTAGCTACCTTCTTCTACTGCAAGATCGCAGACATCCATGACAGCTTCAACAACCAGACCTCTCCCACAGCTGCTGACACCCCAGACTCACCACCTCCCAGCCACACGAGCCGCCTGATCTCCTGGAACCACGTCAACGACGAAGACACCATCAAGACCATGAACACCATCCACTCCGGCTCACCATCAGACCCCTGCCCCCACCACACCTTCAACAAAGTGAGCTCCATCATCGCACCCCAACTCTGGAAGATATTCAACAGCTCATTCGAGACTGCCACCTTCCTGGAAAGCTGAAAACACACAGAGATCAACGCCCTGCTCAAGAAACCCAAGGCAGACCCAAAGGACCTTAAGAACATCCGGCCCATCTCCCTGCTCCCGTTCCCGGCGAAAGTCATCGAGAAGATCGCCAACAGACAACTGACCCAATTCTTTGAAGAGAAAAACACCATGGACTCGTCACAATCCGGATTCTGCAGCAACCACAGCACCAAAACCGCCCTCATCGCCGCCACCGACAACATCAGGGCCCTGTTGGACAACGGCAAACCCGCGGCCCTCATCCTCCTGGACCTATCGGCTGCATTCGACACCATCTGCCACAGCACCCTTCGCACACGCCTCGACAACGAAGGGATCCTCGACAAAGCTCTGGACTGGATCACCTCCTTCCTCACCGACAGAACCCAGAGAGTCCGCCTCCCTCCATTCCGATCCGAAGCCACCAAGACCACCTGCGGCGTACCCCAAGGATCATCCCTCAGCTCGACCCTCTTCAACGTCTACATAGCACCACTCGCCAACATCGTCCGATCACACGACCTCAACATAGTCTCATATGCCGACGACACCCAGCTGATCCTCTCCCTCTCCAAAGACCCCGCCACCTCCAAAACCAACTTCCACGCAGGGATGAAGGCCGTTGCAGAATGGATGAAGAGCAGTCGCCTGAAACTGAACTCGGACAAGATGAAGGTCCTCATCCTCGGCTCCACCCCTTCCGCCTGGGACGACTCCTGGTGGCCAGCCTCTCTGGGAACTGCGCCGGCACCCACCGACCACGCACGCAACGTGGGGTTCATCCTGGACTCTTCTCTGTCAATGACCCAACAAGTCGACGCCGTCTCCTCCTCCTGCTTCAACACCCTACGTATGCTTCTCAAGATCTACAGATGGATCCCCACCAAAACCAGAAGGAGGTTCACCCAGGCCCTCGTCACCAGCAGGCTGGACTACGGCAACGTGGGAACCAAGGTCAAACTCCAGAAGAGACTCCAATGCATACAAAACGCCTCCGCACGCCTTATCCTCAACATACCCCGCCACACCCACATCACTGCCCACCTGAAGGACCTGTAACAAGAGGATTGCCTTCAAGCTCCTCACCCACGCTCACAAAGCACGCCACGATGCCGGACCAGCATACCTCAACAAGCGACTCACCTTCTACAACCCCAACCGCCAGCTCCGCTCCGCAGACCTCGCCCTTGCCACCATTCCACGCATCCACCGTACAAACACCGCCGGCAGATCCTACTCCCACCTCGCTGCCAGACATGGAACACCCTCCCTATCCACCTACGGCAGATCCAGGACCTGCTAACCTTCAGGAGACTCCTCAAGACCTGGCTGTTTGATCAGTAGCTGCTCCCTCCCCCAGCGCCTCGAGACCCTCACGCGTGAGTAGCACGCTTTACAAATGCTTGATTGATTGATTGATTGATTGATTGATTGGTAGGGGCAAGGTGTTGGAACAGCTGATTAGGGGAGGCCTTGAACTTGAGTTCTGCTTTGTCTCAGGCTGCCTTGAGGATTGCCTGCTTCTCTGTAAAGAAATGGACCCGGGTCAGGATGTCGGGGATAAGGCCTGGGCGGCCAGGCGGGCCAGTTACCCGATGTGCGCGGTCCAGGGCTGGCGGGGATGCATCCTCATCTCCCCTGATCTCCTGGAGTAGATCTGCCACAAAGGTCATGATGTCTGACCCCTCGGCTCCAACCGGAACCCCCCGTGAACGCAGGTTTTTTCGGTGGCCCCTGTTTTCCAAGTCCTCCTGTTTAAGCTGTAGTTCAATGTGTTGATTCTCCAGGGTGGCCAGGCGTTGCCACAATTGTTCTTGGTCTTCTGTGCGCACGTCGACTGTTTTTTGAGGCCGTCCACTCTCCCTCCCAAACTCCGTAACATCTCATCTGAGATCTTTGACGCAGGCCTGCACTTCAATTCTGAGGGAACCAATTTCAGATTTGAGTTCTTGCATGAAACTGGACATGAAGGGCTGGGTGATGGGTTCAGAGGGTCCCCCTGCCGCGGAAGTCATGTCCACTGTGGGAGTCAAATCCGATCTGTTCCACAGGGCCATAACTGGGTTGTTTCTTGGGGGTGCTGCAGAGTCTTTCCCAGCGAGCAAGCGAGTCATGGCTCCTCAAAGATCCATGGGACAGGTCGTGGAACTAGTGTGAAGGCTCAGCACAATGTCGGGCCTGAGGCGGTCCAGTCAGTAGGCATGGGGCGCCAGTGAGAGGAAGCGGGGTTGTCCAGAGGGCCACCTCTCCTGAGACTTTGGACACCCGAGAGATTCAGGAGCAGACGGAGCAGGGTTGTGAGGTCAAGAATCATGCAGGGTCCTGACGGGCCAGCCTCAGTGCACCTCCCTAGTCTAGTGCGTGCCCCCCTTGTAGGCGCAGTCACACCCCCCTGGCGTGGGGGGCTCCTCCTCAGCACCCCCTGGGGGTAGATCTAGGGTGGGGGCCACCCAGAGGCCAGCAGCTCACCGCCCGGGAGGTTTTCAACAGTCCCCCCCGGCGTCAGGATTCCCCTTCCAAATGTGTTACTTCACCCAGGGGCAGGGCTGCAGACAGTGGGCAATAGTCACAAGTGTCTCAGGGACCCGGCGCAGGGGAGATATCACAGCTAAGATTCTCCAAGGCTGACATTTCCTTCCGCCCCCAGGCAGTCGCACCGGGCCCTGGAGCAGCCCGGGCCAATTGAGAGCCCCAGGCGAACACACGCCAGGGGACAGGGCAGTCGCAGATCCCAAGGAACAGCGGGGGGCAGTGCTCCTCTTGCACTCACCGATCAAATTCCCCGAAGCCACCACAGCTGACTCCAACAGCAGGGTCCCAGGCCAGTGGCGAGAAAAGTACAGCTGGAGGGACCCAGGAAAGGCACCAGATTCTCGGTGTGTCACTTCAGCCCCCCAGATGCAGTCAGCCACCCCTCCACGGTGCCAGAACTAGTCAGAGGGCCCAGTCCAGTCAGGCGCTCCTCGGAGCCTCAGAGGTGCAAAATGACGGCCGCTGGGCCCCCAGCCGAGGCCCAGATCCATGGCGCTCAGCACTCCGCCTCCCGTGGTCTTGCGCCATCTGTAAGTCCTGCAGGGGGCTCAGGAGGCAGCCGCGTGCAATCTGGCCCAGCAAAAGGACTGAAGGCAGGGCTCAGGTCGCTCCGTGCAGGAGAGCGGCCGGGGCTATGAGAGCGGCCTGAGGAGCTCTCAATCGGCAGTGCCCCTGCTGTTCATTAGCAGTCCGGAGTCGCAGCCCCCATACCTCAACTGCTGGGTCCGGTCACCTCCGCCGGGGTCCTCCAATCTGCAGGCGCGGGCAGTACAGCAGGCAGGCCGCTCCATTGTGTTCAACGCCCCAAAATGGTACCCGCGTTGCCGTGGACTGGGGCTTTCCTCCGCGGCTCCGGCGGTGACAAGGAGACCGGAGAGATGCCGGGCCCCCAGGGAGTCCGCCGCAAGTCCCCGATGATCGAAGGCAGGCCAAGGGCTATGACAGTCCACCCCGGAGATCGCAAGGCGGGAGGCACCAGGTTACAACATGGCGGGCGAGTTCCCCCAGGCCGGGGTTCTCAACTGCGGCCCACATCCGCCACTGCTGGCCACCCTGGAGAAGCGCCGAAAGTCTCAAGAGCTGTCCAGGCTATTCCGCAGGTCAGGCGTCCCTCTTCCAGACACCTGTGATGCCGTTAATGCCGCTAATTAAGCTTGTGTCAACGGCAGCTGGCTGAAGCTCCCACTGCGTGCGTCTCACTCCATCGGTAGCGAGACCATGCCCTCCTACATCTTTTTTTTTTACAACAGTGTGTATCTGGTGATGGGGACACCCTTATAGATGCTAGTAGAAAACAAAAGTATTGTTAATATTAGTGCAATATGATCTTGCAGCCTTGAAAAAGTCCAGGAGGATGAAACACGTGACAGTGCGGTGTTTTGGACAATACTGTATGAAAACTTACCTTTGAAGTAAAAACGATGTGGAAGAATTTGACTTTTGCGGACTGGATCTGATCATTTCAACGCAACTTTATCAAACGAAGACCTACTGTTGTAAACTGGACTGTGTGTTCTTGAGTGCTTTTTTTTCTCTGTGAGGCTTTTGTACACAACATGTTTGATCAGGATTGAGGCCTAGGCCCTTATCCCCCAGTTTAAAGCCTCTCAGGGCAAATCAACTTGACTCTACCAGCACCGTTAACTTCCCTTTAGCCAGGGTTTAGATCACCTTCCTGGTCTTCCAGGCTAAACCAGGCCAGTATATGAACCACTTTTGTTATGTAGCAAGCCTTCAGGGTTTTCAGGCAGTCTGTTTTGCTGCCAGGCCTCTATTATATATGTGCTGATTATATATGTTCCTGGTAAGCACTGTTCTCAGCATGGGCTGGACAGCCACAAGCCAGGTCTTTGAGGATATTTCATGGCAGCCTCACCACACTAATATTCGTCTCCACTGAGAGAGGAAGGAATGTCCACCACCACGCCCTCCGAACAGGCCCTGTCTGTGCAGCTCACTGGCTGGGGTTGTGAAGCTGTCCCTTTCACCACAGTCAGCCGATTGCGGGGCTCCCTACTGCCTAGGCCATGAACCTATGATCAGTTCGGCGCAGCCTGGCCCTTTCTATGCACATCAGTGCTGAAAATCTCGCCCACATTGCTCGATCACTGCTTACTGGAGGCCCTTTAACCAGTAGGCCAGTACCATGTTAGCTTCGAGTTCCGAGTGGGCCTCAGCTTTAGCTTGGCAGTGGTGTGTCTGGCCGAAAGGGCCGGGAGCGGGCGCCGCAACGTTGTGTACTGCAGCTATCCAGGCAGGTCACACCGTAATTCTCCACCCTCGACTCTGGACCACGCCCAGCCAGGGGCCACCACAGAGATCACCCAACGGGTGGGGGCTCTCCGGCTGCCTCCGCTTCTCTGCTTTAAGTGCATGGTTCAGCTAGGAAGGCTGGCAGTGGGAGCCACCATTTTGCCAACGGCCACAGTCCACTCAGGCTGCTCCGATCTTCTTGCAGGCGATTTATTTGCAGTGGCAGGCTCCCACCTACACTCATGCTTGCTACCCCCTTGTGAACATCGAAGTGGGGAATAATTAGTACGTAAAATGTAGGATATTTGCAGGGTTATTTCTTGCGATCAGAGGAGCCTACTCAGAGTGCAGCCAACCTCTCGAGAGCAACCCATAATGTGTGATTTTATACATAAAACAAGCCCAAAATGATAAGAATCTGTTCAGTAGACGTTGAAGTATGAAGTTGTACGGTATCAAAAACCCCAGAGACAATAAGAGTGTGAGTTATGGGGTTACCCTAGGACAAAATCAAAAGTTCAGGCCGACTGCAGGAATTTCCTAGGGTCCACTGAATAAAAGTACCTTTATACCGGACAATGTCGCTAGGATGCTGCGTAGATTACTCTGTGGATGAGAGGCCTTCCATGTAACAGCAATTATGCAGTGAGTCCAGTATACATAACAGTGAGAGTGTGCTGGTTCTAACCCGCACTGTGGCAGACATGTGCTAAGTCCGATGCAGATGTGTGAGATGTGTGAGGGCGGGTTGTCGAGCACTTTAGGGCCTCACCTCCAAGGGTTCAGTACTGAGATGGCATCACTTGGCAGGGTAGACTCACATCTCATAGAGTCCCTGTGCATATGCAGGTGATTCACGTCTTTGATATCCCTGAGAATTGGGAACAGGAGACAAGTCAGAAAGCCCTTGGAGTCACTCTGGGGTCAAGTAATGCAGGTCCAGTCCGTCACACCCAGTCGGGCGAACAGAAGGCATCAGAGCGGCTCAGCACAGAAATAGCACAGCAAGGCAGAGTTCAGCAAAGCAGTGGTACGGCAACGTAGCATGCCTATTAGCAGCACCATGACTTGTCTTCCTGATAGTGTGGTCACCCGTCCACAAGTGTTCTCTATTGGTAGGGTTAGCGACCTAGTACTTATACCCAAATGTGCCTTTTGAAGCGGGGGAGACTTCAAAGAGTGGTCTTTGAAGTTCAGACATACCCTTTTAACCCAGACCTGTCTCCAGATTAGCTATGGGGGTTAAATCAGAGCTTTGACTGGGGACATGACACTACCTATTGAGGTGTAAGCATCAGCTCCTCCCTTCCCTCCTGCCCAGGAAGACCCATCAGAATGCAGATGTATGTAGATGGGTATTCAGACACACCTAACCTTTCTGTGTTTGTGTCTGTCTTGAGAGAATACACAATGTATAGCTGTCACACATCCCAGATGTGTTTTGGAGACAGGCTGAAAGGCACACAGAGCTGTAGGAGCGGAGAAATGTCAACTGAAAGCCTGAAACTGTTCCTAGGATGCTTGTTTCCAGTCCAGGGAGAACCTGGCCTGGCAGTTTGGGCTGGACTGTTCCCATTGGTCGCAGGGTCAAGACTGATTTGCATATGGCTGGATCCAAACTGGAATGGCATGGTGAGCAAAACAACTATTGATTTAGGCCCAGATCTCTGTATTGGGGTGAATGTATGACATTGTTCTGCATTCTGTCCATCAATTGTTCTTTTGCACTTTCTAAAAGTGGCATTTCTAAAATAGTAATGTTAAATCCAACTTTACCTGTAAATAGGATTCATCATTACTGTTCCAAAGGTATAAACATGAAATAGCTACTCCTTTCGAATCAGGAATTTCAACTTAAAAGTGCATTAAGAAATTCCCAATGCCAGCCTATGGGAGGAGCAGGCCTCACAGTAGTGAAAAGCACATTTAGCTGTTTGTCACTACCAGGACGTGTAAAACATGAGAGTACATGTCCTACCTTTTACCTACACAGCACCCTGCCCTTAGGGTTACCTGGGGCCTACCTTATGGGTGACTTACCTGTAATAAAAGGGGAGTTTTTAGGCTTGGCAAGTTGTTTTAAAATGCACACACAGGCCCTGCAATGGCAAACCTGAGACATGGTTAAGGGGCTACTTATTAGAGGTGGACAGAGCTTGCGGACTTGCACTACGCAAAATTCCACAGAATTGCAAAAATATTCAGTGGAATTCCACGGAATTCCGCTCTGCCCTAGTTTACAATTCTCAATTGTTCTACTGGAAACAAATTAAACATTGTATAGAATAGTGGCTTCCCTGCAACACTGGGAGGCAAAGTGATGCCCAAAGCAGTTTGTTCCTATCCTTTACCACCCTTGGTATGTGAGTGAATGAGGGAGGGCGGGTACTCTAGTGCCACATACCCAAGGGATCCTAGAGGCACAACCATGCACATAAAGCCTAGAGGGCCCGTGCCTTTACCGCGACCTTACCGTCATTTTCACCCTAGCAATGGCATCCTACCAGAATAGCTTAAGTTCCACTTAGAGTGCACTGGAGGTCGCTCGTGGTGCCTCCCTGCCCTGCTGTGTCTGCTAGCAGTGGAAGCCTGGCTAGGAAGACGCCTTTGGGGAGCTCGAGCCCTGCCTGAAATGGATCAGCAATTAAACACCAAGAATGTTGGTGTTGTCAGGCAGCCTTACAATCCTGGCTTGCGATTGTGACTACACAAGACTGAAATGGGAAACAAGCACATAATGCTGGGCTGTGCAACATTAGCACAATACAAAATCTTTCACTGGCTCATTCATTGTTCTCTCATATCACTGTAATAGTTCGGCCCACAAAAGAGGAAGAACCACAAGTCATTAATAGCAATAAAGTCTGTGAGTTATGATGACTTTATCAATGCACTATGCACAGCCAGCGCATTGTGTGATATCTAGCATCTTAAGACAGGTGCAGTACCTCAGTTGTTCAGCGCCCCTTTGAGATGTACTTCCTCTAGGTGTTTAAGAGCCAGGCTCTAATGAACATATAATGGTCCTTATATTATCAGCCTGAGACAGTGAAAGTCTAAATCAGCCCGCCTAGGATTCAAGTGTATGTTCTGCTGTTCACATGCAAAATTGCACACACATGCGTTGAGCCATTGTCGCACCCACACATTCTCTCATATCTTCCATACCAAATGAAGGCTGTAGAGAATACAAACCAATAACTGTTTATTAGATACACTCAAAGCGGAGCCCAGTCTGCCCAGTCTCGAGGAGTGCTGCAGAGGGACTGAACAAGCATAGATATTCAATATGTACGTCTTGTAACTAGGCTAAAACACGGCCATAGTGGAATTTTCCAGGCAGGTGCTGTTAAGCAATGGAATACAAATAAGAAAAAGTCTCAGCACTCGTATCTTACACAAAGTTGCAAACTCCAAGGTTGTTCCAGTCGGGCCCATCACTAGACAAGTGGGAGAGGGCCTCTATCTAGAGAGAAAGGTATGCCCTAATATTAACAGTCAATTCATTAATAAAGCTACACCTACCATTGCAGAAAAGAAACATAACAGAGGTCTTTTCTCAGAAACAGCAAAGGATTAGTTTCAACCATGATTCAAAATGGCGCCTGAACAGAAAATGGCGCAGTGAATGCTAACTTTACATAAGAAATGCACACACACAAATATTTTTATTCTAACAGACCCTCCTTTTAGCATGAGCTAAAACATTTTCTCACAGCAACAAGGAAAATATAAGACCAGGAAAACAGGAGACCATGAGTAAAACTCCTTATGAGCATTCTATATTCTCAGTATCGGGAAAGGAGACTGTAATGAGCGAAGAAGTCTTGAAAATGTCCTCATCTATGTTCATGAGGCCATCTATCTCTTTCTGTACCATAATTGCAGCGTTGGTATCATGAGTCGATATTTTCTTTTTAGGGGTGAGAAAGGTGGTGCAATAAGAGCAACAAAAGGGGAGGCACTAAATAAGGGCACAACAAAGCACCAATATCATATTCAGGTAAATCACCTTTTCAAGAATCCAACCCTAGCCACCAAAAAGAGTCCAACTCCAATTTCCGCTTTCCATTCTCTTGACATTCTTGAGGATGTGTAATATGTGTTTGCTAATATTCTTTTCCATATCTTTGATCCAGACTACACACTGGTCTCCGACTACCACTCATACACCACCATTGTTGGCTAAGATGAAATCAACCGCGTATCTAGTCTGTTCGGTATATATCCGCATGCTTTCCAACTGAGTGGTGATGTCATGTAAAACTGCCACTGTAGTATGAGATAATTTTTGTAACTTGCACCCAAAATATTCTCTGGCTTTCTCACCCCGAGCCATAGAGGTACCACCCAAAGTGAAAATAGAAGAACGGATGTATCCAAAGGTGATCCCATTACTGTATTTATTGACCTCTATATCAGTCACTCCCTCACAGAATTCTTTGGTCAAAGTCCTCTTAAACCAACGGACGTTAGGCCTAGCATACTTGCAAGACACACCTAAGGACAACATCATCCCAAGAGCAACTTTGTCAGTACCATTATGAACGTTAGAATAAGTACAGTTAGACAAAAAGTAAAACCCAGGGTGTGCATAAATCGGTCCTTCATAATCTTCTGCAGCATATCTGGTCTTCATGCCAAACGTACTCGGATCCTTGTCGTTCACTAGAGGCATTGTATTTTGGTATAGCACTATTCCAGAACGATTGATATCCAAAGAAGTGCCCGTACTATTCACAATAGGGCACCAAGCAGGGTAATAACCAGCCTCCTGAGTAACTATCGATTCCTGATAATGCCAACCCACCAGTGTGACATTCTGTTCCTCCATGTAGGAGTTGTCGCAATATGTTTTGTTATCACAACCTGGATAACCCCTTTCTATAATATAAACAAGGATCTGGCTAGTCACAATCTAAAACTCCCTTCACTTCTGTAAATTGCAGTTGATGATTATATGTATAATTCATAAGTGACAATGGGTATGCAGTCCATAAACTAGTGACAGATTTAGTGGGGTAACAAGCGGTCCCTTCTCCAAAGAATCTCTTGTGTGTATCCAGAAACACATTGTTTGGGCTGTCCTTATCTTTCTTGTCGGAGGAATAAACTTACCCTCTGTGCGTAAATGTACATCCAGGCCATTTTCCAAAACACATTACCCCCACACCATATTATTCACAACAAACCACAAGAGCAAGACGTGTTATTTTCTGTTTGTCGGTCCACACCATATTATGATGGGCAACAGGAATCACTGGCTGCTCTTCCTCAGCAACCATTCTATCCAAAGGGATGCATAACGAATGATGAAAAGGGGCAAAATGCAAAAGAAATATACAAGTTCCTAGTGTCCTTCGGAGCCTCACTGATACAGGCTTCTATTGTCTATCAATACATTGGCGCTCTTGAGCACTGACAGTGGAGCTTGCTCTGACCTAAGCTCGTATCCCACATTGATCAGGATGGTATACCTTCAGGGTATACTTTGGTCTTCCCTATCTAATGTGCGGACTACTAAAATGAAGTACGTAGAAATCCCTCACTAGGCTCAACTAATGTTGTTGGTACTTGGCTTCGGTACAACCTGTCTTACGCAGTCCATCCCTAATCTTTTTTCTCCTTAGACTTAGTTTCCCTCAGCCGAGGGCGCAAATTGTACCTGGTAGCCCCAAGCACCATGTGATCAGTGAACAAAGGCTCTTGGATAGCTTGTATTTACGGAGAAACAGCCTCGTTCAACAGATCAGCATTTTCCTTATCCGTCTGCGTCCACGTTAGCTGGCCATTGCTGAATGGGACAAACCGAGGCACCTGCTCGCATTCAGAGTCCCCGATGCCGTCCTTAACCCACTGATCATAGGGTAGAGGTAAAGGAACCCTCTGACAGTGCGTTGCATGAACCAAGTTCTTATGGCCAGCAACCTTCACAGCAGTACGTGCCACCAATAAAACCTGTTCAGGCATCTATCAGCCCAGCTCCAAATGTTCTTTCTCTGAAAGTTGCGAAACAGGACATAATCTCTGGGATGGATATCGTGGCCTGGTCCCTCTGGTGTAGAAGGTAGGGACTCAAGCACCTGTTGGTGAATAGAACGTAAATGCTCTGTTAACTGGCCAAGATAATCAAGTAATACAGGGTACTCAATATCTGAAAATCTACAAGGACGCAGGACGCCCCAGACATTCGCTAGGCACCCAAACACGACCTCGTAAGGAGACAATCCTATCCTAGAATGAGCTGTTGTTCTTGTCGACAAAAGAACCAACGGTAAAGTATCTGGCCAATTTAACCCTGTAGTCTCTAGTATTTTTGCCAATTTTAGTCTGAGAGTACCATTGTACTTCTGAACCTAACCCGCTGACTGTGGGTGATAAGCGGCATGGAATTTCTGGCTCACATGAAGACCCTCACAAATCAATTGAATCACTTTTGCATTAAAATGACTTCCGTTGTCACTCCAGATAACTCAGGGCAAGCCGAAACGAGGAAAGAACTCCTTCAGGAGTACCTTTGCAGTCATAATGGTGTATTATCTTTAGTGGGATGAGCCTCAACCCATTTACTGAATGTGCATACAACAACCAGAGCATACTTCAGATTATTGCGTCCCTCCAATTCAATATAGTCCATTTGAAGGACTTCAAAAGGAAAAGTGGGTGGTGCTAAATTACCGGGTGGTGTAGGGGTACCCTTCCCTGGATTATGCATCATGCAGACTATGCAATAATTCACCAAATCTGCGGCTGTCTTAGAGATATTGTCATTATGCCATACAGGGTCACAACTTACAAATGCCTTTTGCACTAATATGAGCGGGACCATGCTCCCTGGCTAAGCGTAAGATCACTATGCATTGGAAAGCGAAGGGGAGCCCAAGCCTAGCGGGATGGAAAGCAGAGCTCTTCAAATGGGCTGAATGCGAAGGAGTGATTAGATTGCAGATAACAAAACGCACAGGGAGCATGAAGCCATTGGAAACGACGAAGGCCTGGGAGACATGGGTTGTAGCACTCAAATCCCCTGATAATAGCGAAGATGACACCTCGGTAGGGGGCTCCGCAGTTGACACAGAATAATCTGTGGGTGAATGCAGAGTTCCGGGGGCCTGCTGCCCCGCCTTAGGACATCACATCGACACACCTTATCGAGGTGAGTTCCCCCACAGTGATACCCCATGTAGTGGGGATTCCTGCCAAGCCCTGTATGGTTCTTTCATCTCACTGACCTAGACCGACGTGACATGCCTGGGGAGGAGGGATGGGAGGGGGGTAGTTAGAGGGGGTGGTTGGAGGATAGGGGGCAGTTAGGGGGCCAGCGGCTGCATTTGCCGCAGTTGCAACAGGACCTGACTGTAAGAACTGACACAGAGCCGGCTAGCTGCGGGGTGTACCTCAAACTACAACCAGGCTGCCACCTTGTGGGTCCTGTATTGCTCTACTTTGGTTCCAAGTAACTCGTTGTTCAACTGTAAGATTGGCCGGGGATAGATACCACGGCCTATATTCTCTGTATGAAACTCAATAAAGTCTGTTTGAAAAAAGAAATGAGTGGGACCATGCGCCATAGTAACCACAGGAAGAACATATGCATCTGGTAACATCCATCTCTGCTTCCCTGATTTATCAGTCGAACAGCCTTCCTCATTTAACTGTGCTGTACTTTCCAGCAATTCCGCTCATTCTTCCATTGTGGCCTCACTTTGTATCTCCTTTACCATCTCAAGATTATTCTCAAACATGACAACTTCAGGGACCCACCTAGATGGACCTTCTACAAACATACGTTTCATCTTTGTTCAGGCTGTTTCCTTAGCTGTCTGATCTGCAAAAGCATTTCCTCTACCCATGTCATTAGTAACCTTCCTGTGGGCACTACACTTGATTATGGCCAACTTCTTGGGGAGCGTTAAAGCGGACAAAAGCCTCGATATGAGGTGCCCATGCTGAATCCTGGTGCCATGAGAAGTAAGAAACCCTCTCTCTGCCCAGAGGAACCCAAAATTATACGCGGCCCTGAAGGCATACTGGCTGTCAGTATATATGTTGACAACCAGTCTGCCGCTCAATTCACAAGCTCGAATAAGAGCAGGGAGCTCAGCAGCTTTAGTCAACTGTTAGGGGACCCGTGATGTCTCTACTACCATGGGCAATGTAGTGATAGCATAAGCTGCAGTCGTAGTGCCATCTGGTAACTTAAAACAAGAGCCATCGACATATAGTTCTCCTTGGGGATCAGATAAGGGAACATCAGTCAGGTCTACCCGTCCCTTCGTCTCTTCTTCCATCCAGTAGATACAATCATGCTTATCAACTGCATCATTCTCAGAAGGGAGGAGTAGTAATGTGGCTGGATTCAGAGTAGCACATCTTTTAATTGTTATGTGTTTAGCAAACAACGTCAATTCATAGCCGGAAAGACGTGCACTGGTGAGGTGCTGTGTCTTTGTCTTATTCAAAAGTGCATCCAGAGAATGGGGTACCAAAACTGTGAGATTGGTATCAAGCACGCGTCCAGCCGATTTTCTGATTGCAGTGGCCACAGCCACGACCACTCTCAGACAACTCGGGAGGGCCCTCGCCATGACGGGATCAAGGACAGCAGAGAAACAGGCACACAGCCGTTGCTTATCCCCAAACGTTTGTGTTAGGACATAAAGCGAGCAACCAGCCATCTTGTGGATATAGAGCACAAATGGTTTGCCATAGTTACATATAACAAGCACTAGAGCAGAACAAAGCACAGTTTTCAATTGCTCAAAAGACTACTGACACTCAGGCGACCAAGGCAAAGGCTCATGCACTTCTTTCGTTGTTAATGCAAGCAAATGTTTAATTAGTAGAGAGTAGTTTGGGATCCACTGGTGACAGTAGGAAGTAATACTTATAAAAGCGCGTACACCTTTTTGAGTTTATGGAATGGGCATTTTAACAATGGTACAGATGTGTTCAGGGGTCAACCTCCTACCCTCCTTCGACAGTAGGTGACCTAAGTAGGTGACCTCCTGTTGACAATACTGACTTTTAGAAAAGGAAACCTTATGTCCATAATGGACCAAATGCAACAACAATTTAACCCCTTCGATGCTGCGCAGATTCCGCCGCTGTGCTGACGGAATCTTGCGCGGGTGTGGTCATGACGGAATGGTTCCGTCATGAGCACAGCTCAACCGTGGGTCATGACGGAACCATTCCGTCATGAGCACCGAAGGGGTTAACTGTACTGTCTCTACAACCCTGTTCCGTATCCGAAGCTATGAGGAGATCATTGACATACTGTTCCAATACATTACCTGAGGGTAGCGACAAGGAATCCATGTGAGCTTCTAATGCTTGACAATAAATACCAGGACTTTCCGTATAGCCCTGAGGAGCGCAGCAGAATCTAAAGCTCCTACCAGCCAGTGTGAACCCAAACAAATATCTACTGTCTGAATGGATAGGAATACTAAAGAAAGCATTATTCAAATCAATAACAAAGAAACATTTTGCAGTGGAAAGGACCATCGTCAATTGCGCACTAACATCAGGAACCACAGGGAACTGTGGAACCACTATCTTGTTAACTTTGCGCAGATCAATCACAAAACGCTAAACATCACTAGACTCCTCAGAGGAACCTGAGGGTGCCGTCTTAAGTATAGGAAGAATATGACTATTACAAATATTGCCAGACATTTCCTCAACTATTCCCTTTTGTATCAAATCCTGAAAAATCTGAAGAAAAGCCTGTTCTCCTGCCTGCGGTATATTATACTGAGGAATACGAGGCAAAACAGCATTCTCTTTAGCTTGTATAGAAACTGGTGGTATATGCAACAGTCCTACGTCTGTGTCACCTGTGGCTCATAGTGTGGGTGGGGCATCAGCAAATTCAGCTGGAAGGGGTGCATCCTGAGACAAACACTGTTTAGTACTCACATCCGGACTCATGGTGATATAGACACCCGCAGGAGAGCAATAGATCGTAGCATACAACTTCTTCAACAAATCCAAACCCATCAAATTCTCACCACAGTTGAATGTCAAGAAGAACGCGGACTCCATAATAAAAGGACCAACAGTCAATGCAAGGGGACGCAAGATGGGGCTTACAACCGGTACGCCTGAAAAACCTACTGAAACATTATTGTGGCCAGACAGGGCTGCCCCAGGGATCATATGTCGAGAAACAGAACCTGTGTCCAACAAAAATTCCTTAGTCGAGCCTTGCAAATCCGTTGTGACATAAGGGCCACGCTGATCTACAGGTATCTGAACTGGTCCCACTCCCTGTCCCTGGATGTCCTAGTTATAGGCCATACCTGTCGCCTCCGTAATCATAATAATAATACTGCCCATTGCAAGGGTCATAATTGTTATCAGAACGACCCTGTGAAGCAGTAGTATTCTGAGCCCTCTCTGTCCCATGACCCTTTCCACCAGAACCTGGCCTTCTAAGAGCTGCAACTTTCTGTAAAAGTACAGGGCACTCGCTAGGCCAATGACCGTCCTCCTTACAATGCGCACACTGATCTGGCCCTAAAGGCTTAGTTTAAGGCTGTCTACTGATACGTGAAAGCTGTCTGAAAGGACCACCCCGTCCCCTACTATTTCCCTCAAACCCTCACTGTAACAACACCTTCGTCTTTAAATCCTCGATGTTCATAGTACTGAGTCATATTCAAAATAACAGAGGGGGCGGAGGTGGACCAAGTACTCTCAGACACCAGAAAACAAGTTGCAATTTCAGGAAGAAGATTAGAAGCAAATCTATCAACAAGCAATCAAACACCTCCCTCTATATACATATCCTGCCCACTGTAGTCCAAAAATGTATTTCCGAACCAGGTAAAGAAATCAGACACACTTTCATCCTTCTTCTGTCAACAGGCCATCAATTTATTCCAGCTTACCTTCTTAGGCGGGTATAAGAAAATGCATATATGTAATAATGCAGCCTGGCAAAGCTAATATATTGGCTCTGGGTTTATCACTTGGCTTCCTTTCCTGATCCCATCCTTTAATCACATCCCATGTACCACCCAACTCCATGACATGGTCTTGAGTATGAACCAGTCTCCAAACATCAACTGAAATGAGAAGACCAAAGAACATTTCAATATCAGCAAGAGTCATGACAGTAGAATAGGCAGCCTCTGTCAATTCTTTATAATAAGCTGTAGGATTCTTCCTAGGATCAGGCAAATGAGCCTTAAAGGCTAGAACCTCACATCTTTTCCATGGAGTATAAACCCATTGTTCCTGAAAACGGGCCGCTACAGCCGTTTATTTCTGTGCTGGTCCGTTATTGCAGGGATTTCTGGGTGATATATATGATGGATCGGATCGCATCGGAAACTGAGATACCTGATTAGGGCTCCTCTCATGTAATCTACCCTGTAAGCAACTAAAGTTGTAACATTTCCAAATACTTGGCCTGGTTCCAAGTCAGCAGCATACACACAATCTAAATATCAAATAAAATCTGAGGCAATTCAGTCCCAATATGTTGTTGCCAAAGACTAATCAATGTAGCAGACATATGCTTAAGGGCATGCTGCTATATAAAGGGTTCAAAATCTAACATGACCTACCAAACATCCTCCACACTATCAATCACATTACGGCCCACCGCGCAGCCTGATCAGCTATTACTTGTTTCACTCCATCCCCCACACCAGATCGCACTAACAGGCATATTCACCCCTTGAATTTTGTCCAATCTCTATCCTGAAATCCAGGTACTGGCGTCTCAAAATTCAAAGGAGTCGGAGGATGAAAAACCATGGAAGGAGAAGCAACAGAAGAGACAGGGACAATCATTGCATGGCGGTTGTACCGGGGGAGAAAGAACGGAGGATACAGGTGTTGAGACAGTAGATGTGCTGAGGGTCACAGTTGCCAAAGACGGCGAGGGTAAAGAAGGGGCGGGAAGTGCAGTAGCCACAGCTGTTGAAACAACTGCCGTGGACACAGGAACAGCTGAAGCAGATGTAACAGACTGCTGTGACCTTAAGGAAATGGTGGGATATATCCATTGCGGGGCATAAGGAGGGGTGGTTGAGTGTCTAACAACTCCTCTACAAAAGTATCGTCTTCTTCTTTGGTCAAATTAGACTTATCTATCTGCAAGCAAAATCTCCTATCTTCACATTCAATTCCAGACTCTTGTTTTTCTCTATCATATGCCACAGTTTTCTGTGTCAATGTCTGCATTTTTCCCTTCCGTGCATCTCTCTTCATCTTTAACGGTATCTGCCTAGCCTCCCTCTGCTAAGTTCTGAGAGAATCAAACATAGACTGTCTACTTTATTTCTTAAATAATTGCTCCTGTAAAAACACAATCTTTTGTTCATCAAAACTGCCCATCAACGGCCACTGCAACTCAGCATTGTCCCTCGTATATTTGTGCCATAGTGTACTAAACATAAATGGGCCAAGACCGTGCTTCACGTAAATATCAAAATTAGGGCTGCCTTCAGGAGGTGCCAGCTGAGCTTCTTCCAATCGAGCATCTGTAGAACAACAAGGACAACACGAATAGAATATTTTACTTCGACTAGCCATTTTAAAAGGAAAACAAGTTTGTTGCTTATACCTAACAAAGTGATTGAAAATACTTTTATTGTATTGTATTGAACTTTATTTCGACATAAAAACATATCATAAAAGTAATACAAACATCAATAAAAAGAAGAAAAGGAACAGTTTGGCGAACGCAGTATAAAAACCTACAGAATCAACAAAATAAAATAATAAACAAGTTTTTAAAAGCCAAAACAAGCAGAAACACATTACTGTAACAACTGTTTCCTTGCAGTTTTTATCCTCCAAGCCCAACCCAGAAATTTAGCCATACAGCAGGCAAAGAAGGGACGGGCATCTGAGCGCAATATGCGTAAAGCTTCCAAGTATGATCTTGTGCCCAGACTCCTACATAAAGGCTTCAACCATCTCGACCTAGGCACAACATAGGCATGGCACTCAAACAACAAATGAGGTATGGACTCAACCCTTGAGTCACAAAAGGGGCAATAAGGAATAGTTTGGAATGGAGGTTTCCAAGTAGACGTTAGGAATCCTAAGGGAAGAACACCCACCCTGAATTTAAAGTATAATGCTCTGTCACCCGGGTTATGGATTGAGTCCAGGTAAGGTTCTCTGAAAGGGATCTCCTTAACTAGCAGAAACTGGACAACAGATTTGCAATGATTAGGGTTACACAGCCTCTCATTATCCACCCAAAGCCAGTAAGCCTTCTTTAGCATTTGTTTTGAAGGTGCTGTTCTATTGACCCAAGCATCTCCTAAACCCAACTCATAAAGAAGTCGCTTAACCTCCCTGAGCCAGATTACCTTATGCCAGCCAGATAAAGATAAGATTTCGCTTAGGGCATCTGCATAACTACTCAATTCAGGGACATTCCATATCCTAGCCCATAATAAAAGGGGACGTAGCCTAGCTTGCTCGCAGATTGGGCGTGTGCCTGATTCTAGCAAGAGGGGAATTGTAGGGGTACTATGGGGTAACTTCATAAGATCTTTGTAGAAATTATTTTCGAGGTGGGTCAAGATGTCAACTCTCTGTGTACCCCACAATTCCGCACCATACAATGCTGCACTCACCACCCTTGCCCTATAAATATCTAGTAGTGCCCCAATAGGTTTTAAAAGTGAGGCACGTTGTTCCTTGAGCAGGGCCCCTGTGATCCTCTTATGGGTCAGAAACACCTTTTGGTGGTGCGCCTTCCAACTCATATTGACACACAGTCGAATTCATTGACTCTATCAAGAGGAACAGAGTCCAAGGTGGGAGGAACAACAGTTTTCCTGGGAGGGTTAAGAACAAGGAATTTGGTCTTGCTTATGTTTATGGACAGGCCCTTGGTGTCACAAAAGGCCTTAAAGCTAGAAAGCAACTTTTGGATACCTACTGGTGACTTTGAGATTAGGAGGGTATCATCCGCAAAAAGGAGCGTAGGAACTTTCCTACCAGCCAAGGATGGTGCATCTGACGGCTGTTGAAGCAGATGCTCCACCACTCCGTTAACATAAAGAGAAAACAGAGTGGGGGCAAGCACACACCCCTGGCGGCCGCCCCTATCTACGGGAATACGAGATGTTTTTTCCCCCTGGGTACCCCATCTAATCTGGGCAAAGTTGCTTTCATGAAACTTTATGAGCAAGGACAACAAGTAGGGAGGTATGCCCAACCTACCGAGGACATTCCACAATTGGACTCGTGGGACCAGGTCGAAGGCAGTTCGCAAGTCTATAAAGACTAAATACAAGCTGCCCCCACCCAGCACAACCACTTTCCAATATATCATTAAGAGGCGAAACGTCTGCTCGATGGTACCCATCCCTGATCTGAAACCTGCCTGGAAATCTGACAAAACCTGGTTTTCTTCGACCCACTGCAAGATCCTGCCTAGTACCACTTTGCCCACGACCTTTTGTGTTGAGTCAAGCAGGCTAATAGGGCGATAGTTAGCTGGGTCGTCCCGACAGCCTTTTTTAAAAATAGGGACGACCTCAGCACCCCTCCATGAGTCAGGGAGAGAACCTCCCAACACAGCCTCATTCAAAAGTGAGGCAATTAATCTACTCCACATTGATGGATATTTCTTCAGCAGGTCGCCCGGAATTCCATCAGGTCCAGCAGCCTTATTGGATACAATACAGCTGATTGCCCTTTCAACTTCCTCAGTGCTGAAGGGGCAGGCATTAATGGAAATCTCGGCTGGTAAGCTGGCGAGAAGACCCGTATTAAGATGGGGTACCCCACATTGGACAGAGTACAGTTTGGAAAAGTGGGCAAACCAGACATCACCAGGAATATTACAAGTAAACTGGAAATCGAGAGGTTTGTCCCTAGCTCTCAGCAGATCCCAGAACCCCTTGGAGTCTTTCCTGGTGCTTGCCTCCACTAGATCCCACCAAAACCTGTATTCATTCATTCATGAGGAGGAGCCTAGCGCGCATCCAAGATGGTCGCGTGAGCACAGGGCTCCCCGGACCCTCGCTGCTCCTCGGAATTTATCCTGATAATATCCTGATGTGGTTTATGGAATCTGGGAGATGAAGACCGGCTGAGCACGTATCTCTTTTCAGAAATTGAATCGGACCTGGGAATCCTGAGTTATCGTTGTTAGAACTTTTGGGACCCACCCGACGGAGGTGCCCGGGGCGAAGGTGAACAGTGGAGCCGTGTCGCAATTGAACAACAGCGGCTGCAGCGCGGTGCCAGGGGCCGCTCGACCACTTTCGGTTTCACTTTCGGACCTCAGGGGGCTGGCCGGTGGAGCGCTTGAGGTGGCGGGGTGTATCCTTGGCCTCTGCACGAGGCTTTGTCTCCATCTGCCACTAGAGTGCCTGTCGCCCTGGGTCCCCCCGCACCGCCACATTGTGGTCTCGGAGGAGGCGCTAGTCTCCGGTGCCGGTGCCTCTGCTACTTTGATCGGCGGTCCCCTTCGGTGTCCGTGACCACATGGGGGGCAGGGGGGGCCCCGAGGGGCGTAAGACTAAGGCCTCCCTCCGTGGGGGATCGGTCCAGACCAACAACATGGACCGCTACACTCAGGGCAGGGGCTCCCCTGGAGCGGCCGGTCCCCCCCCGGACGCCACCGGTGGTGGCACGTCCGTCTCTTCGGAGCTTTCCCTACAGGATATCATGGGCTCCATTGATGGCATCAGGGAAACCATCGCCACGCAATACGAGGCCCTGGCCCGTAAAATCGACACGGTGGCAATTGATGTCACCTTAATACGGGCGGATCTCTCCAAAACAAATGATAGGGTTCAGGCTCTCGATGCGCGGACCTCCACCCTTGGGGCGGATGTGTCGGGCCTGCAAGCCGCGCTTGGTGACATCAAGGTGGTCAACGATCAGATGGCCCGGCGGCTGGAGGACTTCGAGGGACGGGCCCGACGCAACAACATCCGTGTCATAGGCGTACCGGAGTCCTCCGACGACCGCCCGGTTGACCTCCTGGTCGAGGAGCTCATCCTCCAACAATTGACCCCTGCTGGCTTGAGTAAGTTCTTTGCCGTGGAGCGGGCCCATCGAGTTCCGGGCGGTCGACCACGGCCGGGGGCCCCCCCGAGGCCTATCGTGGCCAAGCTGTTTTACTACAGAGACCGGGATGCGATTCTGCAGGCCTCACGTGTCCATGGCCCGGTTCGATATGAGAACTCATCCATTAACTTTTATCCGGACTTTACCCAACTGGTCCAGAAACAGCGGATGGGATTCCAGGGGGTGAAACGTCGTCTTCGTGAACTGGGCCTAAAGTACTCTATGCTCTACCCTGCAAAACTCCGAGTGGAACATGAGGATCGGACTGCCTTTTTTGACTCTCCTGTGGCCGTGAGTGACTGGCTGGACTCGCTGCCGGACAGAGGTGGCCGTCCCGGGCCCTCTGCAGGTGCCAACGGTGACGGGTCCCCTTTGGAGTGACTTTTGGTCCTTGATTTTGCCATTTTGTACTGTTCAGCTGGGTTGTACTTCTTTGGTTCATTGTGTCTTGCTAGGACCTGTGTGGGGGGCGGGCGGGGTCGGGTCCCTTTCCTCCTCCGGGGTCTTTTCGTAGAATGGGGTTAGTTGGGCGACAGGCACACTGCAAGTTGGGGGTTTTTTTTGGCCCGCAGGGGTGCAGGGTGGGGGGAGTTGGATGTTGGGGGGGGTGGGGGGGAAGGAGGGGTTGTTTTGTTGTGTGTTTTTTGTTTGTAGGGCGAGGTATTGATTTTTGTCCACCATCGGGAACTGTGCTGCTTACTGGGGGACCTTTGATTTATTGGAGGGGATGGGGGGGGACGGGTTGAAGCTGATGTCATGGAACGTCAATGGGTTGGGGGACCGTATCAAACGGGGTGTAGTACTGCAGTACTTGCGTCGTCTGACTCCTGATGTGGTGTTTATCTAGGAGACGCATCTGGTTGGTAATGTCTGCCATGCAATGAATAGGGGGGGATACCGCCTCGTGGCTCATTCTGGTTTCACAACTGGCTCCAGGGGGGTGGGTATTCTCCTGCGATCCTCACTTCCGTTGGAGATCACCAGGGTAGTCTCAGATGACAGAGGGCGTTATGTGTGTCTGACTGGGAGGTGGGAGGGGCATCCCCTTGCCCTGGTCTCAGTTTATGTCCCCCCGGGCCTCCAGAACTCCACCTTCGCGGACTTGGGTCGAATGCTGCTTGAACTTCCGGACAGTCTTTTGCTTATGGGCGGGGACTTTAATTCGGTGGTCTCGGGTGACCTGGATCGTCACCCACCCAGGGCCCTCCCCGCTGCCCAGGCATGGCTAGGTGGTCTGTTGGAGACCTTCGGCCTGGTGGATAGTTGGCGATTAATGCATCCGACCCAATGTCAGTACACCTTTCACTCTGGGGCACATGGGAGTCTTTCTAGGTTAGACTATTTCCTTATGCCCGCGGCGCAGACTGGTCGAATTCGAGAGGTCAGGCACCTGGCGAGGGGTATCTCCGATCATTCCCCGCTGTGGCTGCTCTTTGACACCGAGTCGCGGTCTGCAGGGCGGATCGCCCCCATTAACCCGTGGTACTTGCGAGACCCTACGACTCGCGATAGCCTGGTTAAGGCTATGGACCAATACTTCCTTGAAAACGAGGGGTCGGTGTTGTCTGCAATGTCCCTGTGGGAAGCCTTTAAAACCGTAATCCGCGGACACGCCCTCTCCCAGATAGTGGTGGCTAAGAAGCTCAAGAGTGAGGCAGTGGTGAAGCTGGAGACTGACATCTCTGGGCTGGAGTCGGCCTTGGAGGAGGGTGTCACTCCGGACGGACTCCATGCCCTCAGCCTGAAACAGTTTGAATACAGGTCTCTTGTCACTGACGCTGCCAAAACTATGTATAGGGAGCAGCAGGGTCGATTGTATGATGCCGGTGACAAGGCGGGTAAGTTGATTGCGTGGCTGGACAAGAAGGAGAGAGTGAATCGTGTTGTCCCGGAGCTGCGTGTCTCGGATGGAGTGTGTGTGACTGAGCCTGGTGAGATTGTGGAATGTTTCGCCGACCACCTCCGGGCCGTGTACTCCCCGGTGACTGATAGGGATGAGGAAGACTCTTGCCTTCTACTGAGGGATATTGCTTTGCCCGGCCTGTCCGTCGAGAACCGTGAGCAGCTGGACGCCCCCTTGTCGGTAGATGAGATAGCAACTGCGATTCGATCCCTTCGCTCGGGCAAGGCTATGGGTCCCAACGGTCTACCTATCGAATTATATAAGTTGCGCCCGGATAAACTAGCGCCCTTCCTCCGTCGTATGTTCCAGGAGTCCCTTGAGGCAGGTTCCCTTCCTGTCGACCAGCGACTGGCCACGATAGTCGTGATCCCCAAGGAAGGTAAGCCGCGGGACCGCTGTGCCTCCTACAGGCCTATCTCACTGCTAAACGCAGAGCCTAAAATCCTGGCTAAAGTCCTCGCCAATCGTTTGTTGAGCGTCATCTGCGATCTGATTCATCCTGATCAATGCGGCTTCATCCCGCATCGCAACACCGCCCTCAACTTGCGGCGTCTTCATGGCACCCTCGCCAGGGCGGAGTACCTCTCCGAACCAGCCGTGCTGGTTTCTTTAGACGCCACGATGGCCTTCGACACCGTCGAGTGGCCGTTCCTCTGGGCTGTCTTGACCAAATTCGGCTTTGGGGAGGGGTTTCTTGGCTGGGTGAAGCTTCTCTACACGGGACCCATGGCTCAGGTGGTGGTGAATGGGCGGGTCTCTCGGCCCTTCGCGCTCGGTCGGGGTACGAGGCAGGGGTGCCCGTTGTCCCCTCTGCTCTTTGCTCTCGCCCTGGAGCCACTCGCCGCTTGGCTCCGCTGGGAGCCCTCGATCAAGGGGATCCGGTGGGCCCCGGGCTTCGAGGATCGGGTCTCGTTATATGCTGACGATATTCTCCTGTATCTTACCTCGCCGCGGCAGTCGCTTAACGTTCTCTTTGATGTTCTGACTTCCTACGGGAGAAATTCGGGTCTCACGATTAACTGGTCTAAATCCTGTGTCTATCCTATCTCCGGTGGCCCTCCTCTCTTGCCGCCTCGGCTTCCGATCCAAGTATCTCTGGCCGGCTTTAAATACCTGGGGATATACGTCTCGTTGGACCCGGTGGCTCGCTATGAGCAAAATCTCCTGCTTCCACTGCGGCGTTTGAGGGAAGACACGGCTCGGTGGTGTAGGCTGCCCTTGTCCCCGCTGGGTCGGGCAGCACTGTTTAAAATGATGTCCCTTCCCAGATTCCTCTATGCACTTCAGAACTCCTTCGATGTCATTCCAGTGGCCTACTTTCGGGAGGTGGAGAGCCTGCAGAGGAGACTGGTGTGGGACGGACGGGCGCGTATCGCTCTGGCCAAGCTTACTCTCCCCTGGTACGACGGGGGCATCGCGCTTCCCGACATTCGCAGGTATTATTGGGCCTCGCAGTTATCGGCCATTAACCACGCCACGTATGCGCCTGGCTTGAATCCGGCATATGAGATGGATAAATTCTTGCTTCCCGGCGGGAATTATAACAGGGCGCTTTACTCCCGCTCGGCTGGACGGACCCTGACGGGCCCTACTAAGATTGCGGTGCGGATCTGGAAGGCGGCCAATGTAGCCATGGGCTGGAGTGAGCGACTAACATGTGCTACTCCTTTATTTGCCTCCGACCGACTGGGGAGCCTCTGGACGACGAAAGGGTTTGACCGTTGGGACACGATTGGTATTAGTAGAGTGGGAGACCTATGGAGGAAGGGCGCGGTTAAGACCTTTGCGGCGCTCCAGAGCGAATACGAACTCACGGACAGGGAGTTCTTCCGATATGCCCAGGTTCGGCACGCCCTGCTCTCCGTCTTTGGGGAGGGGACTAATATCCCTGCCTCTTCGCCCCTCGAGGACCGCATACTCGATGGTCATGTCCCCGACAGTACTATCTCTTTAATCTATAAAAAACTTATTAATAATCGGGCTGACCTATTGGTGCGCCTTCGGGAGACGTGGACGGGGGATGGGGTGGAATTAGACGATGAGGACTGGCAGTCCGCACTGTCGTCCCCTAAGGAAGTAGCCATTCCAGCCCGTCTCCGCCTGGTCCAGTTAAAGATTCTCCACCGGGTGTATGTGACGGGTCCCCGTTTGGTCTCGATGGGATTCTCGGAAGATGGGCTCTGTAAGCGGGGTTGTGGGCTCAGTGCCACCTTTCTCCATATCCTTTGGGAGTGCCGCGAGGTGGCGGAATACTGGCGTCGGGTTCATGGGGTCATGGGACAAGTCACCGGAGTTGCGCTGCTGCCGGAGGTGCGCCGCTGTGTCCTGAATGTGTGGGAGCCCAATGATTATAACGCGGCTCAGACTCGGTGGGCGGCCCTGGGGAACATGATTGCCAAGAGGGATATAGCGCAGCTTTGGGGCTCCCAGCGGCCTCCCACCGTGTCAGTATGGAAGGAGAACATGGACTGGTGTATGTTCAGGGAGAAGACTGTGTATGTGGCCCGTGGTAAACCCGGGGCATGGGGTAGAATTTGGGGGCAATGGAACGCATATCGTGGGGGTATCTGTGCTCCCCCCCTTGTGGACACCGATATTGCCTTGTCCCCCTGACCCTTGATAGTTCCCTGCAACTTGTTGTAATAATCGAATATAGATGTTCCTCTAACGTTACCCCCCCCGACCTTTCAGTGCTCCTTCCTCTTGATAGCTAATTGAGGGTCCGAAGTAGAGTCCCCCGGATGTAGCCTGACCCATGTTTTTTGCCCTTATGCCTCGCCTTTTGTTTTTTAGTTGTTATTTATGTTAAATTTATGTCTCCTGCCTCCTTCGAACTATCCGGAGCCTTTAACGGGGCTGGGCCCCAGGAGTCGCCTACTGCCTTAACTAATGTACGATCCTTTCTGAATCTAGCGGCCGGCCCTGGTGGTTGTAGGCCCATGCTTGTAACTGATTTATTGTTCAATAAAAATTTGGAAAAAAAAAAAAAAAAAAAAAAAAAAACCTGTATTCATGGGCCTCCTTCGCCTCTGCCACAACTTTTTTGTAGAGTTTCCTCGCCAATCTAATATTGCCTGGATCCTTGCTTTTCACTGCGGAAATGAGTTCCCCCTTAGCAACCCGACATTTAGAGGAATACCACTTATTTCTTGCCCTAGGAGCACCTTTCGCAGAAACCCTCACGCTGGTTTGGGGTATAATAAACAAATCGCTTAACACCGCAATGGTTTCTGTGAATATTGGTAAAACAATTTGACTGGTAGCACCCAGGGCATCAAGGCGCGGCCCCACCGCTAGCATAGTGGTCCCTGCCTTTGCCATCCTTTCCTCGTCCGCTGCTACTTTAGCCCACTTTAGGCGCCTGCCACAGCACGAAGGAACAAGCTCATGAGAGGTTTTCCACTTGTGGGGAATCTTAATTGAGTTCCCAACCTGCCAGGGCGGAATCAATGTTAAGGAGAGAGGATTGTGGTCACTATCACAAGACGCTATAACCTCCATATCATAATGGAATGACCACAAATTATAATTCAACATAACATAATCTATTCTGGAGGTATGTCCCATCCTGTTGTAGGTGTGCGCACCCAAAGGATCCGATTTAGATCGTCCGTTAGTTGGTCTTAGGTCATGTTCCATACAGAGTGCATTGATGTCTACCGCACTCTGAGACCATTTAGGGATCGGATCTAGGGTCAGGGTGGGAATACCTCTCCTTGTGTCCTCATCCCAAGTGTCCAGAATATCCTCCCTAGCCAATGGTTCAAAACAGCAATTAAAGTCGCCTGCGAGGAGAACGTAAGAATCAATACTGCAGGCGGCTAGATCGCTGTTTAATCCTGTAGAGGATAGAGTAGATGACCCGCCCCTGGCCCCCCTTAAATAGAGGTTAAAAACTTCTAGCTTCCTACCCCCTGGTCATAGTATGGTTATCCTCTGGAGATCGGGAGAATGCGTGGACTTTTGGCTTACACTTAAACCTAGTGCGATATTAACCCATATAAGAAGGCCACCCGACGGGCGACCTTTACATCCATGTTGTTGGGAAGCTGGGACGAAGTAGGTCGTAAAGCCCACTCTATGCCTAGGTTCAAGGCACCAGGTTTCCTGCAAAAGACAGATGTTATAAGAGGCCAAAAAGGCATTCCATTCAGGAATTTCAAAATTGCGGGCGAGCCCTGCCACATTCCAGCTTATAATCTTTAGCAAGAGGTCGTCCGAGGTAATCTGCCTTAGAGGGTTGTCTAGTGTAACCAAATTGGATACAGGTCCTACCACCCCCGCAGCAGTTCTATTTAACCTAGGCAGTGGCTCAGTCTGGTGGTGGTAGGGAGCCATTGCTACATCAGTCAACTTCCTAATTGGTGAAACATTCTGAATTGGAGGCAAGGGAATCATACGAGGTGGGTCCAGTCGTTCCGTTACGACTTGGGAGTCAAAAATACATGACGTATTCAAACCCGCCTCTATAGGTAAAACACAATGCATTCCCTCTAGGCTTGGAGAGCTAGCAACAGAAGGTTCAATCAACACAGGAAAAGATTCATTGTGCCCTAAAACCTGTGGTAGAGGAACTTGGGGAGCAGGTTGGCATGCGAGTCAATCTACCTCCTCAAGACCAGCAAACCTATTCGAGGTGGGGAAGCCATTCCAGTTTATGGGGGAATCTTGGAATTTTTTGGGATGACTCCTCCAATTGTGGTGGTGTACTAGAGACCAGTCCTCTTCCCGTGTATATCTAGGACGCGGTGGATAAAAAAAGGACAATGGCCTAGGTATAACAAGAGAACCTTCGCCAATAGGCCAGGAGCAGATGTGGTGTGCCGTATGAGGGTCCTCAAAGGTCACCACTATACAATCCCCGGGACTAGATTTCCTTGTAGGGCCCACCCAGGGGATTCTACGTACCATCAAGATTCTGCTGCTCTGTCCATTGGGAATTGGTCTATTCACATTGAGCCAATGCATTATCTTATTCTTCAGAGACCAGTGGTTCTCATGTTGGCCGTTTCCCATCTGAGGGACACCCGTCAACACAACCACATAATCATTGGCCTCTGGAGGGAGATCAATGTAACCCCCTCTAAAATTATTCTTAACAGGAGGGCTCTGGGTTGGATGGAACGCCACTTCACTGGGAGGGGGTCTATGCGGTGCGCCTGCATTGGGTTTGACTAATGGTTGAGGGGTGGGGCGCTTGGGAGCCTTAAGTATGGGGGCGGTGGTACTATGATCCACACCCACAGTCCCCAATGTAGGAACCGATCGTGCAATAGCTGGTACTGGAGGGAAGGATTGCGGGACTTGAGGAATTAAAACATGAGGTGATGGCTCAACAGCGGGAAAGCCCTGATTTTCTAGACTTCTCAGGCCGAGAGTGGCCAGAGCAATAATGCTCTTTTCCATCTCAAGCAAATTATTCTCAATGCGTGAGAGTCTAAGATCAAGGGGGGAAAGAAGTTTCTTAAGAGTTTCCCAAACTAAACCTATAAATTCCCCTTCATTCCTTTCCACACTCTCTGCATGTAAGCCCGCATCCTCTGCCAAAGTGGCCGTAGGGGCGGTCGAGAAAGCAGAAACTGTCCCCTCTTTAACTCCCTCATAATGTGGTTGTTCCCTGAACACACACCCTCCCATGGGATTAGAAACCGGAACGCTAGTCAAATTCAGCTGTTGTGCAACCGCAATTTTAGCCTTCTTACGACAGTAAGCAGACCGAGAGGTGCATTTTCTTTTAGATTGATTATCTTTGCTAATGGTGCACCTAGGTGAAAACATTGCAGGGATGGAACAATTAGAACTAGCATCCTGCTTGAGAGGAATGGTAGGTAGATTCACTGCACTATCCTGAATCAATGGCTCTAAAGTAGAGGGTAGTGAAGGAAAAGACGGGGTATGGTGGACATCAACCTGTGTGACTACACAATGGGGGATAGCTGGACGCGCCGGGGTAACCGCAGTGGCTATATGGCCCAGGGAGGATTTTTTTGACAGATCGATTACCTGGGACAGTCTCCTAGCGGATGCCAATTCCAGGGAGACACGAGGCTGAAGTTTGGAAATTTCATGGTCTATAGCTGTGTTGGTGCGGGTGATAAAATCGTCCATAGGGCCATTGATTGGGAGACCGCCATTTGCGGCCTTACTCCTTGTTAACCTGGTGGACATAGCTTAACAACCACAACAAAGGCAACCCCCTGACTTAACTGTGGGGATACAGTGATAAATGGTTTAACAATTAGGCTCAAACACAGAAATGTTGAAAAAAGAACAGAAGAGGGTGGCCCCGACCAGACCTCGCAGACCTCGAACGGCCTCAAACGGCCCGCTCTTAGCCCCGTCTTCGCTCCGGGCGCGTTCCGCTGGCGCGGATAGGTGGGACTCTTAAATTACAAAGGCGTTGGAAAAGGGGGAGGGGCCGGGAAGAGGACCCAGGTGTGCTGGATCGAACAACAGCGAGCACCCTGGTCCTCGCAGTCCCGGATCAGCGATGTTGTGCAGGAGCCTCCCAAGTGCCTCCCAAGTGCAGAGTCGGTAAGTTCAGCAGACCCAGGCAGGGACAAGGAGCAGCCACGAAGTATCCAAGAAGTTAGTCCGGCGAGCGGCACCCGCGAAGCGGGGGCCGCGAGAGGTAATGTACTGGCTGGGGGAGGGGCCGGGAAGAGGACACAGGTGTGCTGGATCGAACAACAGCGAGCACCCTGGTCCTCGCAGTCCCGGATCAGCGATGTTGTGCAGGAGCCTCCCAAGTGCCTCCCAAGTGCAGAGTCGGTAAGTTCAGCAGACCCAGGCAGGGACAAGGAGCAGCCACGAAGTATCCAAGAAGTTAGTCCGGCGAGCGGCTCCCGCGAAGCGGGGGCCGCGAGAGGTAATGTACTGGCTGGGGGAGGGGCCGGGAAGAGGACACAGGTGTGCTGGATCGAACAACAGCGAGCACCCTGGTCCTCGCAGTCCCGGATCAGCGATGTTGTGCAGGAGCCTCCCAAGTGCCTCCCAAGTGCAGAGTCGGTAAATTCAGCAGACCCAGGCAGGGACAAGGAGCAGCCACGAAGTATCCAAGAAGTTAGTCCGGCGAGCGGCTCCCGCGAAGCGGGGGCCGCGAGAGGTAATGTACTGGCTGGGGGAGGGGCCGGGAAGAGGACACAGGTGTGCTGGATCGAACAACAGCGAGCACCCAGGTCCTCGCAGTCCCGGATCAGCGATGTTGTGCAGGAGCCTCCCAAGTGCCTCCCAAGTGCAGAGTCGGTAAGTTCAGCAGACCCAGGCAGGGACAAGGAGCAGCCACGAAGTATCCAAGAAGTTAGTCCGGCGAGCGGCTCCCGCGAAGCGGGGGCCGCGAGAGGTAATGTACTGGCTGGGGGAGGGGCCGGGAAGAGGACACAGGTGTGCTGGATCGAACAACAGCGAGCACCCTGGTCCTCGCAGTCCCGGATCAGCGATGTTGTGCAGGAGTCTCCCAAGTGCCTCCCAAGTGCAGAGTCGGTAAGTTCAGCAGACCCAGGCAGGGACAAGGAGCAGCCACGAAGTATCCAAGAAGTTAGTCCGGCGAGCAGCACCCTTTTATCAAAAACGATCCTCAGACCATACAAAACTCAAACCACAACTGTACCATATCCACAAAGACCCAAAACAAACACACCTGATATAAGTAGCACAAATGGACCAATTCTCCGCTGACGACTCTTCAGACAAAATGGTCAGATCCAAGGGTTTCGCAGTTTAGGACTCCAGTCTGGATGACCACTGGGTGAGGCACTGTCCGACAGGACAGAAGGGGCAGCTGTGAGCAAATAATACTCTTCATGCAGGGATCCCTGAGCCGTCAGTCCAACCCGATGATGTCCTCGGCCTCATATCCATCTGCGGAAAGGGGATGGATAAATCACCCGAAGGAGTTCCTGTTCGGGCGCCAACTGAAGGAAGTGGCCCAATTAGGGTCACCCGGGTCACACTTGACCACCTCTCAGCCTTCCATTCCAAATGAAGAGTCGGTCAGGCAATAGAGAATACAAACCAATAACTGTTTATTAGATACACTCCGAGCGGATCCCAGTCTGCCCAGTCTCTAGGAGTGCTGCAGAGGGACTGAAATCAACAAGCATAGAGACACATTATGTACGTCTTGTAACTGGGCTAAAACACACCCATAGTGGAATTTTCCAGGCAGGTGCTGTTAAGCAATAGAACACAAGGAAAAAAGTATCAGCACTCGTATCTTACACAAAGTTGCAAAGTCTAAGGTTGTTCCAGTCAAGCCCGTCACCAGACAAGTGGGAGAGGACCACTATCTAGAGAGAAAGGTATGCACTAATATGAACAGTCTATTCATTAGTGAATCAAAACCTAAAATTACAGAAACAATACATAACAGAGGTCTTTTCTCAGAAATAGCAAAGGATTAGTTTAAATCATGATACAAATTAGCGCCTGAGCAGCAAATGGTGCTGCGAATGCTAACTTTACATGAGCATTGCACAAACACAAATATTTCTATTCTTACACACTCTTACACACATACACTGGCAGATGCACAAAACAACACAGATGGTCTTATTTTGATGCTAATTTGTATTTCATGAGTGTTTTAAAGCCACACTTTTGCATTAATTTGCATGTGCATCATGCACCAGGACCCCCGACCCCTCCCGGTGTGTGCAGATGGTGGCCAGGGCTGGATAAGCCGGCACTGCTGGAGGGTTGAAGCCCACTTACCTGCAGCACCTGAAGCCCCCATGCTCCAACAGAGGCTCCTGATCAGGGCGACTCGAGTAGATGCTCCACTGCCAGATCTGCCCCCCAGAGAGCAAAGCCGATCCCCAAAGTAGATGGAAATAGACACCAGGCTGCAGGATTTACACAAGGCCATTGTGACATAGCTAATAATATGCACATGCCAGAGAGTTTGAAGCAACGTCTCTATACACATATGGGTTCTTCAGGTGCTGTGTGCACGTGCCTGGGAGTTTGAAGCAATGTCTCAATAGGGGGTGGCCGGGCTCCGGTAAACCCCACTACACTATGTGGGGATTCCAAGAAAACTTCACCAGCAGTGCAGAGTTCACTGCCCACACCTAGTACTTATGTGGGTGGCGCAATCAGTGCTTCATGCCCACTAGCAGTATTTAATTAACAGGCCCCAGTCACATATAGTGTACTTTATATAGAAGTATAAATATGTCAATTAGGGATTAATCCATATTACTATGTTTAGGATGGAGAGAGTAAAAGCACTTAATCACTGTTTAGCAGTGGCAAAGTGTGCAAAGTCCTAAAACCAGCTAAACATGGGGTCAGAAAAATGTAGGAAGGCAGGCAAAACATTGAGCGGAGACTACCCTAAGTCTGTCAGGTCTAACATGTGTCCCCGTAGCTGAAAGTGGGGAGAGCTACCCAACCCCTAGAAAGTTCTCTTCAATAAGGTGGAAAAATCGTGAGTGATCATCAGCATTGGAGTGGTCAGTCACCAGGTGATGTTCCAACGTGAAGTCCATTCCCAGTAGGGAGATGGACCAACTCAACAGTTGTGGAGTTTCACCCATCATCTGCATGAGTCATCTGAGGGGTCTGCGGTCTGTCTGAACCAGAAACGGATTCCCAAATAGGTATAGTTTCAACTTATTCAGTGCCCAGACCCTGGCAAAAGCTTTTCTTTTAGAGGCACTCCACCTCTGTTCCTGTGGAAGTAACCTGCTGCTAATGAAGACTACCAGTTAATGTATTCCCTCCTCATTCAGTTGTGCTAACACTCCCTCTATGCCATGATCTGAGGCATCTGTCTGTACAATAAATTCCTCAGAGAGGTTAGGGGCTCTGAACACAGGTGCTGTGCATATGGCTTTCTTTAGAGATTCAAAGACTTTCTGAGAAGCCTCTGTCCAGATTACCAATTGGGGCTGCTTATAAAGTCAGCTAACTTAAAGAGGCAACCATGGTGCCATAGTCCTTAACAAATCATCCTTAGTAGCCAATGAGGCCTTGGAAGGCTCTCACCTATGTTTGGGTTTTAGGTGGTTCCCATGAGAGTTTTAATCTTGGCATGGAGGGGTTGCACCTTGCCTCCACCTACCAGGTATCTCAAATACACCACAGAACCCTGGCCAATCTGGCATTTGCTGGCTTTGATTGTCGGGCTGGCCTGTTGCAGGGCTTGAAACACCTCATGGAGGTGATGCAGGTGTTCCTCCCAGCTGGTCATGTAGACAGTAATGTCATCCAAGCAGGTGGCACAGAAAGCCTCCTTGCTGGCCAGGGCCCTGTTGACCAACCATTGGAAGGTAGCAGGGACATTTTCAAACCAAAGGGCATCACCTGGAATTGGTAAAAGACCCTTGTGGGATGAGAATGCTGACCTCTCTTTGCCCACTTCAGTCAAAGCTATCTGCCAGTACCCTGATGTCAAATCAAAGGTACTGAGGAAATTAGCAGCACCCAACTGATCAATCAGCCCCTCAGCTTGGGGAATGGGGTGTTCAACAGTCTTGGTGATGGAACTGAGATCTCTGTAGCCCTCACAGAACCATAGTTCCGGCTTGGTGCCCGATGGGGCCACTTTGGTACCAATACCACAGGACTGGACCAGGGAATGTTAGAGGGATCAATCACCCCTAAGGCTGACATCTTGGAGACTTCCTCCCATTTGCAGGCTCTCACCCTGTCTGACAACCTGTACATTTTATTCATTACAGGGGGACTGTCTCCCATGTCAACATTATGGATGCACAGATGTGTGAGTCCAGGGGTGGGTGAGAACAGTAAGGCAAACTGTCTCAGCAACTGGTAACAGTCACCTTGCTGCTCAGGGGTCAGTGAGGTAGAGAGGTTGTCACCCTCCACTGATCCATAGTGTTCCTGTGCAGAGAGGAGGTTGGGAAGAGGTTCACTCTCCTCTTCCATGCCCTCATCTGTCACAAAGAGCATGTTCACTTCGGACCTCTCGAAGTGAGGCTTCAATCGGTTAACATGGAGCACCCTTAGGGGATTCTCAGGGGTCTGGAGCTCCACCAGGTATGGGGCCTCCCCCTTCTGCTCCTTGATCTCATATGGGTCAGTCCAGCAGTCCTGGAGAACTCTGGGTTCTGCTTGATCCATGACCCATACTTTTTGGCCAGGCTGAAACTCCACCAGTGTGGCCTTTGTACCGGGGTTTTATCTTCTTTTGGCTGGCCTCTAGGTTGCTTTTAGCTTTCTTCCAGAAGCTGTGTATCTGGTTGCAAAGGCCAGCATGTAGCTGACCACATCCAGGGGTGTTCTTAGGAGCTTTCCCCCACTCCTCCCGGACTAGGCTAAGCTGTCCCATAACAGGGTGTCCAAAGAGGGGTTCAAAGGTACTGAACCCTACTCCTTTCTGCAGCACATCCCTGTAGGTAAAGAGAAGGCATGGCAACAGGATGTCCCACTTACCCCTCATTGGATCAGGCACACCTATAATCAGAGCTTTTTTCAAAGTCTTGTTGAATCTCTCACCTAGACCATTAGTTTTGGGGCGATAGGGTTTTGTGAACTTGTAAGTCACACCACACTCATCCAACATGAACTTCATGTACCCAGACATGAAGTTGGTGCCTCTGTCTGACACTACCTCCTTGGGGAACCATCCTTGGGGATTCCCATCAGAGCACTTTCTACCACGGGTGCAGTCACCGACCTCAAAGGGATTACCTCTGGGCAGTGTGTGACGTGGTTCACCAAGACCAGGTCAAACCTATTGCCTGAGGGTGTCTTGGGTCCAAAGGTCCAATTATGTAAATTCCCACCCTTTCAAAGGGGGTGCCAATGACAAGAAGTGGAATCAGGGGAGCTTCGCACTTTCTCCCCGATTTCCCATGGCTTGGCAAGTGGGGAAAGACCTGCAGAGTGCATCTGAGGCTGCCTTTATTCGAGGCCAACAAAAAAGGGATACAAGTCAAAGATCTTATCCTTCCTCACATATCCTGCAGGGGAATGTCATGAGCTAGGCCCAGTAAGAAGGTCCTGTGGCATTGGGGACCACCAGCACACGGGCTGCCCCAGTACTAGTAACCTAGGCTTACTGTAAAGTAGATTGTTCTCCCAGTAGATTAGGTGATCCTGAGTAGCTTCACCTGCTGCATGGTAAAACCAAGGACCATTTTTCCACGCCCCTTGCATTCTCCTTGTCATTTGCCTGGGCCATTCCTCTAGACTCTTTTGACTGCTTTTCTGAGCATCACTTTTTTGATGCTCCAGTTTGGTTGAGGGTTTCACTGAAACTGCCCAGATTGGTAGTATTCACTCCCCTTTTGATTGAGAGTACTCTTAAGATATGGAAGAAGAGTGGAATTCTACATATATACTTCTATTCCCCGCCCATTTGAATATCCCTGTTGTTACCTATGTTGCTTTAAATGCCTCGACTCCCCTTGCACATTGTCAGTGTGAAATATTCAATTGACACTAAATCAGATGTGCAGATGCATTCCAGGCTTTTTGTTGTGTGTAGAAGACCTAGTATGATTCCTCTATTTAGAATATCTCCTCTTCCTCTGAATTTGCATTCCAGCAGAAATATTATGGCATCAGTGACATCAGTGGCTCGATGTTCGTTGCCTAACTTGCCATTAGGCTGTGTAGTCGCGCATTGTACTTGCGTTTAAAATGAAGCAGAAGAGTTAAACATTTGAAGGAAGCTGGAGACTGTCTGTTCGCTAGGTGGAGCCCTGATAGATTTGGGAGCCACATTTAACCCCTTCAGTGCCCATGACGAGCTGGACTCGTCATGGGCTGCGGTGGCGCTGTGCCCATGACGAGTCCAGCTCGTCATGAACTCCGCCCGCTTATGCAAAGCGCGGCACTGGGCGGGGAAAGGGGCGGGCATGCAAGGGGTTAATGGTATAAATTTAGTGTCTCTGACTGTGTCAGTTGAGGTGGCCACCTGTTTTATTGCTGATGAGAGTGGTGCTGTCACGTGCTTTTGCTTGTGTGGCTAGATTACACTCTCTTTTGATGAAGAATTCCCTGCCTGGTTGTACAGATCCAGCATTATTACTATTGTAAGTGGCAGCAACAGTGTAGGGCTTGCAATGGGACGCAGAGAGATTGTCTCATGCTCCCCTGTTGTGACTGTCCTGCCGTTGATTTTATTCAGACCCTAGCCGACATTCCTCGAAAGTCCTCCCGATGTCTCAAAGGATTTCCCATCTATTATGTTTGCCGTGTTGTCAGATGGGTTAGGTGATATCATCTGAAGCTCACTCTGCTTTGAGTCTAATGGTGCCCTTATAGTATTAGCCACCCTGTAGTGACCGGCTATCTCATTCTTTCTGTTTCTGCCTTTTCTTCTTTGTTGTCAGCAAGCTTGTGTGTTGTTTGGCTCGAGTTTATGGTCTGTTTGCTGAGATGGGGTGGGAAGAGGAGGTGTGTCTTGTACACAGATTGAGACTGCAGTGAGACCATTTATGTTTTGGGGCCTGCTTAGCCGGCTCACTGTCTCTTGAGATGCTTGCTTCAAGTTAGGACTGCCAACCCCTGATTGCTCGTTTAGTGGGATAGTCAGGGCAGCACATCTCGTGTTGATGCCCTGTTTCAAGTCTGTTATTAGAGTTCCCAGCATGGTAGGAAGTGCGGATATTTTTCCAAGATGGGTGCGCAGGTGCAGTCTGTTTGTGCTGCTTGTGCTGCTTGCGTTGCTTGTGAGGCACTCTGCCCATGTTTTATCAGGCTCTTTCGTTCTGCTGGCTTCTTCTCAATCCCAGAGACAAAGACTGCTAAGGAATGAAGGACTGATAGCTGCATGCCCATCTGGTCTGTCTAATATTGCAAATCTGTCATGGAGTGCTGCATGGTGTTGTGAAGAGTTGTCCCGATGGCGTCTGTTTTTTGGGCCACCCTGGAGTGGTTTCCATTTTTGAAGGTTAGGTGGCTGGTGCCTGAAAAGGAATTTTGTGTATAGGAGGCTACCAGCTCCTTCCGGTCTTGATTTGCGAGATATAACATATCACAATCTGTGCCTAGGGATTCTTCCTTAGACTGGTGAATAGGGGAATTGCCTATGGTCCTGAGTTTTGGGGGAGAGTGTGTAGTTGGAGCTGTGTGTTCTGTGACACATGTTGTCTGTGATTGTAATTAAAAGCTGGTTTCACTGTAGTGCTTTTGGGATTCTAGCTGCCCATTCTCTGAAGATGGGGTGGGAGAGCTGTGTTCTGCTGTCCAATTTGTGCCTAGGTTAGACGCTGTTCTATCTGGTTCGCCCTCATCTCCTGAGTTGGAGGAGGGGGATTGAGCCCGGGGCTGTTCAGGGATTTCTTCCTGTGATGATTCAGTGTTTTGGTTTTGATTTTGGTCTTGAGTGGTATCCTGATTGAGCTTCATTGTACCTCTTAAGTTTTTCCACTCCCTTCAGTGTTATCAACTGTGTCCACCAACCCACTTTTATTATTGTCTGGGATTGTATATTTTGTTCCTGTAAGTTTAGGGTTCCCTTTCGGGGAATTTGTTGTGGATGGTAGTGCCTCCAGGCAGTAAGCAGAGGCTTTCAGTAGTAGAGGGGATTGGAGGCCCTTAATGTCCGTGTTCCTAAAATAGGTGTTTGGTTGGTGGGTGAAAGGCTTCAAGGTTGCTCCTTTGATCTTCTGTCTTTTTCTCCTTGGTTTCTTTAGTCCCTCTTTTCTGTTTACCTGTCTGCATCATGTTTAAAGTACTATCCTTGATGCCATTAAGGATCCTTTTGGTCCTTTTAAGCCTTAAGATGGGCACTCTCACTTTGCCAGATCTCATTGCTCTGAATAAAATTGAGCAGAGTAAGAACAAATTGCAAAGATGAGCAAGGTGTCCGCCACACTCTGGGGGTGGTGATGAGGTGTTTAGGCAATTGTAAACAATTGAAGGACATTGAAGGCAATTGAGACAGCGTTGATCAGAGCAAGGAAAGCCTGCCACAAGTTACAGAGCCCTGGGCTCATGTGCCAGATTCAATGGTTCCATTTGATAGCTCTGCTGCTTTGATGGCCCGATATTGTCCTGTCTTGCTGGTCCTGGTAGTAGCCAGTAACTACTCCCCCGCCAATCTATTTTGTTGTATGTAGATTTAATTGTGCTTACGGCTAAGCTCAGTTGTTTTACTGCCCTACTTTTGTAGAATTGTGCAGTTAAAGTGTTTGTAGCACCCCCAATTGCTCTACTGCCCCACTTTTGTAGAATTGTGCGGTTAACGTGTTGTAGTGTCCCAATAATAGTGCAGACAGTTAGATTTACAAGAGGTGGGTAGGGAGGAGGAGGGGGGAGTCTTGGTATGGCATGTGCAGCTGCAGCACAGAATGGTGGCTTGCGGTAGTTTGCGGAGTCGTGGCAAGCCATTTGCAGGAGCAAGCTGCACCAGTCTAAAGCTGGCTGCTTCTGTACCCTGCACCTTCAGAGGAGCCGCGCAAGTCTGAGCCTCACTTGCGCTCAGCTTGCTGCCATCCCCTCACACCACTTACTTGCCTTGCCTCGCCCTTCGCTGCTTCACCGCATCCAGACATTCTCCTGTCTTGGCTCAGGTGGACGAGGCACAGAAAACTGCCCGGCTGCTTGCAGAGCCTTGCTTTGCCTCATCTCACCTTGTCTCGCTGAGTATGCGTATTGTGTGTGAAACTAATCCTTGTGCAACATGTGGTACTTTGTATGCAACCATGTAGTACCAGTCCTTTGGGTTCTCGGTAGTGTAGGCATGTGTTTTCATAGACCACGCCCCCAGTGCTCCTCAGGAACCCTGTGAACCTTTAGTGCTAACCTTGGGTAAATGGCACTTATCAATGTCATCTCCCACCACAAAATTGGGCACCAAATCCTTGGGTATACGAACCCTCTTTTATCCTTCAGGTACTGCATGTATGCTGCCACCATCACTGATAGGAATCCACCTGCCTGGCTTTAATCTCCAGCTATTTTAGATGCAGCTTGTGAGCCAGAAGAAGTTTCTTTTTTTGACAAAGCTATGTGGCCCTCAGCTATTTTATCTTCCATTTCGACCTTAAATTTTGTCATCTGTAGCTTAAGATACCTCCCCTCCCTCCTATCAGCCAGTTCAGGCCATGGGGGGAAGACCTTGCTTTCTGCTCTCTCACAGGGAGGCCAATATCAGGGATGTCTCCCTCAGCTGCTGCAGGTATTTCCTCCAAAGAGCCATTTCCTGATTCTCCTGCTCAGTCATTCTCAGTGCATTTTGAAAGTCCACCTTTTTGGTAGCTCCCTTGGCAGGTAGTCCCACCTCCTTGCAAACGTCTTTAGGCTGGACCACGTTATGAAGTATCCAGATTGGGCAGCTCAAATTCTATGGCTTCAGTTGCAGAACCAGTTTGAGACATGATGTTAGAGGATTAAAAATGTAAAACTCCAAATTTGGGAAAATTTGAAAGGGCCTTCAGATGTGGATGGGTAGTGTACACCAAGTTACTGTATGATGCTCAAACACAAGTCCTATCCTCATTGCTGGCCACTAATGTTAGAAATTGGGTTTCTGGTTGGCAGAGCATGCACCGTGTCCAAGCAGAGGCCTTTAGTAAGGGTAATCACTACACAACCAAAAGTATTCAGTGCTCACCCTCTGGTAGCTTGGCACAGAGCAGTCAGACTTAACTTAAGAGGCAATGTGTAAAGTACTTGTGCAACACTTAAACAGTAAAACAGTGAAAACACCACAAAAAGACTCCACAACAGTTTAGAAAAATAAAGTGCGATATTATGAATAAAAAAATACTAAAATTATAAGAATCTTTTCAGTAGACATTGAATTACAAAGTTGTACGGAATCAAAAAGTCACAAGTACGCTTATAGACAATAAGTGCATAAGTGAGTTATCGGTGTGCATTAGGTCCGTACAAAGACAAGAGTTCAAGCTGACAGCAGGGAGTGTGGGCCGGCGGCAGGGACCTCCTTAGGTCTGCTGAAGGAAAGTACCTTTTATCCGGATGATGTTGTTGCCACACAGCTGCGTAGATCATGCTGCGGACAAAAGCGTAGAGGTCTTCCACGTAACTGCAGCAATGCACTGAGTTCACTAAATGTAAGAGTTAGAGTTCGCTGGTTCTGACCCACACTACGGCAGAGGGGAACCAATGCGGATGTGTAAGTGCGGGTTGTTGAGCACTTAGGGCCTCCTTTTCAAAAGTCCAGGACTGGGATGGCACTAGGCTTGTGCGGCAAATTCCACTGAATTCGTGGAGTTTTCCGCACTCCGCGGAGTACCCAGATTTTAAACAAACTCAGCTTATCAATGTTAATGTGGCTGGTGCGAGCGAGGAAAATCCAACGCTAGACCACTCCCATTGAGATTTCTCAATGGGGCCGATTGCGGATGGTCATGACCGCTCACGTTGAGAATCCTTCCGTTCACGTTGAGGAAGCTGCAGCTTGAGTAGAACATCTACTTGAGCGGCAGAAAGAAGCAGCGCCCTCTTGCACTGCGCATGGTGCTGTTCGCACTGATTTTCCAGTGTAAAACAAACACCTAGTGCTAAACATTTGCGCTAACAGTACAACCTAACTTACCCCACCGCTTGCGGAACTCCGCATAGTGTAGTGCAGTTTTTGGTCACTTCGCAGAGTTCTGTATAGTAAAACTCCACAAACTCTGCCCAGGCCTAGATGGAACCATTTGGCATGGCAGACTAATGGCCTATAGAGTCCAGGTGCTGATGCAGGTAGTTCAAGTCTTTAATATACCGACAAATTTGGAACAGGAGTCAAGTCAGCAAGCATTTGGAGTCACTCTCAGCTCAAGAAATGTGGGTCTAGTCCATCTCACCCAATGGGTCGAACAGCAGGCAGCAGGATTGCTCAGCACGGCAAGAGCACATTGCCTAATGCAAGAGCACACTAAGGCAGAGTTCAGCAAAGCAGCAGTCCAACAACATAGCATGCCTTTTAGTAGCACCACAGCTCATTTTCTTGGTAGTGAGGTCAAAGGATCAGAACTGTTCTCTCTTGGTAGGGTTAGAGACCCAGTACTTATACCCAAATGTGTCTTTGAAGTGCACACATACCCTTTTAACCCAGCCCTGTCTCGAGACTAGCTATGAGGGGTAAATCAGTACTTTGTGTGGGGACAGGACACTACCTATTAATGTGTAACGTCAGTTCCTCCATTCCCTCCTGCCCAGGAAGACCTATCAGAATTCAGATGTATGTATAAAGACAGACCTAGCCTTCCTGTGTTTGTGTCTGTTTAGAGGGAATGTACAAAGTGTAGCTGTCATTCACCCCCGACGTGTATTGGAGACAGGCTGCTTGGCACATAGAGCTGAAAGAGCAGAAAAATGTCCACTTTCTAAAAGTGGCATTTCTAAGATACTAATTTTAAATCCAACTTTACCAGAAATTAGGATTTATCATTACTATTCTAAAGATATAAAACATGACACACTACTCCTTTGTAATCTCGAATTACGTCTTAAAAGTGTTTTAAGGAATTCCTAATGCTAACCTATGATAGGAGTAGGCCTCAGAATAGCGAAAAACTAATTTTGGTATTTTTGAGTCAAAGTGGCAATAAAACTGCAACACACAGGCTCTACAATGGCAGACCTGAGATGTGTTTAAAGGGCTACTTTTGTGGGTGGCACAATCAGTGCTGCAGGCCCACTAGCAGCATTTAATTTACAGGCCTTGGGTAAATGGTATACCACTTTTCAATGGACTTACAATAAATTAAGTATGTCAATTTTGTATACACCAGTGTTACCATGGAGAGAAGTACATGTAATTTAGCACTGAACAGCAGTGGCAAAGGGCCCAAAGACCTAAGGCCAAGATCAAAATCAGCAAAAAGAATAAGTAGGCAGGCAAAAGGTTTAGGGGAAGACCACCCTAAATCTGACAGGTCTAACACTTATCTTGGAAAAGATAGACAAGCAAGCCCTCCCAGGAGGTGGGTCTGCGGACTGTGTTACACTAAGAAGTTCTGGAGGACCGAAGAGACAAACTTTTCATCATGCTTGACCTGACTGTCAAGGCAATATTGTTTGGCAAATGTGTGCAGTGATGTCCATGTAGCTCCCTGAGAGATATTCAGTACTGGGACTCCTCTAGCTAACACAGTAGTAGCAGATTTAGCTCTGGTGGAATGAGCTCTTAAGCCTTCAGGGGGCTGTTTTTAGCCATTGTGGAACAAGTTTTACTACTGGGACAATCCATCTGGAGTTAGTTCTCCTGTGAACTGGCTTGCCTTTCACTCTTTGGAAGCCACACAAAGTTGATTGTCCACCCAAGTCTTTGGTACAATCGATGTAAAATGACAGTGCTCTTTTTGGGTCCAGGCAGGGCAGTCTCTCTTCTCACTTGGTAGGATGGGCAGGGTGAAAAAAGTAAGCCAGATGATATTCTACCCAACGTGAAAAAGTGTAACCACCTTTGGTAAAAACTTGGAGGCATGGGTCTTAAGGACCAGTTTGTATGGGAAAAAGGTTGTGCATGGAGTGAACCGAAAGCTTCTGCAATTTGCTAACCCTCCTGGCAGATGTTATAGCCACAAGGAAGACTGTTTGATGGTCGGCAGTCACAGAGAGTAGCTGTGCAAAAGCTTAAAGGGCAAGCACATTAAGAAGGCGAGGATTAAATTCAAGTCCCATTGGGACATGATGAAAGTTGAAAGGGTAAACATGTTATAAACTTTTCAGGAAACACCTCACAACAGGTGGCTTGAACAGATTTGGCAGTACGCCAAGCTGCAAATTTGTCCCATCAGCAGGCATACATCGTTTCAGTAGAGAGACACCTGGTCACCAGAATGACATTGTGTACTTTGGGGGGGAGATCAAACATCCTCAACTGTCACTGCTCAATCTCCATGCATGTAGATGAAGAGTGTGCAGGTTTGGGTGCAGGACCATGTCCTGTTGTTGTGACAGGCGATCCTCCCAAAGGTAGCCTGATTGGAGGACAGATGTGCATGCTGAAAAGTTTGGGATACCAGACTATTCCTGCTCAATCCGGGGCCACTAAGATAACTTGGTCCCAGTGATTCTTGATCTTTTTGAGAACTCTAGACAGGAGTGGTAGTGGCGAAAAGAGTCCAGGAGTCTTGAACTCCACTCAAGACGAAATATGGCTCAGAGCAATAGCCACTTTAGAAACTCCAATGCGCGAAAGTGCTGACATTGCACGTTCTCGGTGATAGCAAACAGATCTAACCAAGGACATCCCCAATCTCTGAAGAGACCTTGCATCACCTCTGGTTCAAGATTCTATTCCGATCTGCAAGGCATCATCGGCTGAGTTCATCTGCTCTGGCTTTCAGAGAGCCCACCAGATGTTGAACCACCAGGAAAATGCCCGGGGTGTTCCAGCCATGTCCAGATGACACAAAGTCTACAACCCTACCCCTCCATGCTTGTTGCAATACCACATGGTGGTGGTGCTATCCCTGAACACCTTAACTACCCTTCCCTTAATGGAAGGAAGAAAGGCATTCTATATAAGGGCAATCGCTCTTAGTTCCAACATGCCGTTGTGAAGATGAGACTCTGCCGGAGACCAAATTCCTTTGATCTCCAACTCTACCAGATGTCTGCCCCAACCCAGTAGTGACACATTTGTCACTACTTTGATGGATGGCGAAGAGATATTGTCCATGAGCCACTCCTGCAGACTTTTTGCAGTTTCATCTGATGTCTGGACCAGGTCGGAGGGATTCCCCTGATGCTGTGCCCAATTGAACCTCAGATCTCACTGTAGAGCCTGCATATGCCAACAGGCATGTTTTACCAGCAGGATGCAGAAGGCTATGAGACCCAGCAGCCTCAAAGTCAGTCTAACTTACCCAGGGTAGAGGTTGAAACATCGGTATCATAGCCCGAATATCCTAGACCCGCTGTTATGGAGAATAAGCCCAGCACTTCACTGTACCCAGAATGGTTCTGATGAAAGGGAGCATCTGAGAGGGATTCAGATGTGACTTTGGCATGCTGATATTGAACCTCAGGAATGCAGGATCTCTACATCAGTCTTGACATCAAAGACAACTACTTGGGGTGATCTTGCCTTCAACAGTCAGTTGTTAAGGTAGGGGAAGACAGGAACCCCTGGTCTCCAAAGATATACCTCAAACACTGTCATCACCTTGGTGAATACTCGAGGGGTTCTCATAAGGGCACAGGAGATCTTAGAGAACTCATCATGCATTTGGTCTACCGTGAATAGAAGGCAATAATTGTGGGCAGTCGGGACAGGGATATGGAAGTAGACATCCTGCAAGTCCAGATCTACCATCTAGTCTCCAGGGTCGTAGTCAGGCAGTACCTGTGCCAAAGTGAGCATCTTGAATTTTTCCTTTTTCAGGAAGTAGATGGGAGGGCTTAAGTCCAGAATAGAATGGAGGCTTCTATCTTTTTTCGGTACAACAAAAAAGCGGGAATAGCCTCCATGACTTACGTCTCATGCCAACACCCTATCAATAGCTCCTTAGGCCAGAACAGCATGTACTTCTTGCTGTTGTAACAGCAAGAGGTGGTCCTCTGTCAGCCGACTGGTGGACGCTGGACGCTGGCAGGGCCTGTTAGAATGGTAGGGCATAGCGCTGCTGGAAAATCTGAAGCACCATTTGTCGGAAGGGATTTCCCACCATTGGGGCAGGTCATGCAGATCCTGCCAACAACTGGGTGCCCATGATGGTAAGAGGGAAACTAAAGACGCTTTGCAGTTGTGGCTACTGGGGGCAGATTGGGTCAACCTATGACTCTGTTTCCCACAAGCCTCGTGGGAACCGCATTTGTGGCCATGAAAGTCCTGTGTCATTTGCTGGCCATGGTGACTTTGGGGAAAGCAATAAGGCTGACAGCCCCTACTGTAGGCTCGGAAGGGGTAGAATGCAGAATGTGGCTGATGTGGGACAATGCTGAGCCCCAATGACCTTGGGGTGTGCCTGTTGTCTTTGAAACGCTCAAGCTAAAATATTTCTTATCACTAAAAAGGCAAACACCATTGAAGGGCATGTCCATAAGGGATGCCTGGTCATTCCCTGAAAAGGCAGTGATCCTCAGCCTGGTGTGACGTTGGAGCACCATCATGAAAGCAAGTGCTCTGCCCAGTGACTCAGTGATATCCGATCCGCATCTGATGGTTAACTTTGTAGCATCTCTCCCATCAGCAGTAGCTTCAGTAGCTTGGGAGAGTATGGCTCGGGCCTTCTGCGAGAACATAGGCAGCACTCGTACTACCATATCTCATAAAATATTGAAATAACTGCTCAGCAAGCACATGGTGCTCACACCCCTCAGTGCCAGGCTAGTGGAAAAGAAAATCCTCTTTCCGATGGTATCCAGCCTCTTGGATTCTCTATCTGGTGATGTGATAGGGAACAAACCAGAATTTTTCTTCGAAGTTGAAGCCTGAACCACCAGGCTCTCAGGATAGGGGTGAGAGAGGCCGGATCCCTGGGTATTGAATCTCAGCTGCCATCCTAGTCACCATGATGAAGTTAGCCTCTTTCTCCATAGCCACTGTGAGAAGAGAGAGGAGGCCTGTGTCTGGTGAGTTATGCAGACCACTGGCATCAGCCAGGTCCTCATACCAGGTGTCATCTGCCATGGACTCTGCTAGGGGGTCCGAGGATCCATAGGGATCCTCAGATCCTCTCCCTTTGTGTTCCTCAGAGGGCCCTTCAGGAAAATATGGCCCTGTCTCCAATTCAGGCAGTGTGAGCCTGGTCGTGACGGGAACCGGCATTGGTGTATGACGATCCGGCTCCATTTTAGGGTCGTAAATCACTAAGGTTTTTGGTGCTGCCGGTGGGTGTGTGCGATACTGGGAAAGACACCATTGGCCAGGTCCTTGGAGGAGGGTTCAAAGTTGTGATCATGCTGATCTGGATCCATCAAAGGATCCTGAGGGCTCAACTAGTGGAGAACAGAGCCCCTGTTGGAGTCCCTTCCGAACCCTTGGGGCCCAAAGAAGCTTGAGAGGGGTTCACCCACCCAAAAATGAGGCCCATGATCTCATAAAACTCACGCAGCTGGATGGGGTTGCTGAGGAAAACACAGGGGGTGCGAAGCGGACTCAGTGTCAGGTGTTGGCTTTACAGGTACAATCTGAGAGCGGGACCTAGATTTATGACATCATTCTCTTTTATTGTCTTTCGAATGGAACAGATGTGGAGAAGATGAAGAGTGCTTTGACTTCTTGGACTTCTTTTTGTGGGATTTACCTGAAAAAGTCCAGGATTACAATGGTGACTGGTCCGAGTGACTCCGGGAGCTGTCCTGAGAAAGCTCTCACGAACAAGAGCTGGATTGAGGCAGACTCATGTGGCCATAAGGTTAATGGTCCACTCCTACTTCAGGTCCTCAAATCCAGGCAGGTCATGGAGCTCTGGTCCTTTTCTAGACACCACAGACAGAAGTGGGGGTCTGTCACCAATATTTGTTTGTGAAAGGCTCCATAAGGCTTGAACCCAGTAGGTTTATTTGTGGACATGTCCCAAAACGTAAGAAAATGGCACAGTAGTACGATTTGACAAAATGGTTGCAGAGGGTCAGCCAAAAAATGACTGAGAGGAGCTCATCCAGATTTATGCTGATGGGATGCAAAGGAAGGAACTAAGGTCAGCACTCTGGGGTGGTGCTCATATAGGCACCATCCGTGTCAATACCGGCATGGACAATGACGCCGATGGCATGAGGAGCTGAATGACACCACCTACCAGCATACACTTGGATTACAAAAATGAATCCAGATGCAGTGTGACGCCTCGGGAATATTCTAAGGAAAGAAATCCGCATTTAGAAGTCTTCATTAGATATTCTACATTATATCATATTTGATAAATGTTCACATTTCCAACATGCCTCTACTAGCCTTATGTTGTGGGCAACCCCGAAAAAGCAGCACACACTATATTGGCTAAAGATAATAACACTGTTGGCTGACATTCTTCATGTTATGAACACATAGGTGCCAATTCCGATCCTGTAAAAGCCGGGTACGAATGGTCGTACGGAGCGTATTCTCCGTCCGACTCGTACCCGGGAAAACCACCTTACAAACCCGCAAGTACGATTCGTACAGAAATGCCATTTCTGTACGGATCGTAAAAAAGTATGTGCGGCGAAAAAATACCCACAATTTCGATCCGGGACATCGCGTACGTGACTTCCGGACGGGGTCAGTCAGCGTTTTACAGACCAGCAAGTACGATCCGCGCCTGCGTCACTCCGCACGGCTCACTTTTTACGGCAGCTAAAAACTCCCGGGAAATTGAGGACGACGCGAAGAAGGAACACCGGTACGTGACGGACAGCCATGGACCCCATCCTACGTGTCATCCCGGCCCTCCTAGCCTACGACCTGGTGCACAGAAACAGACGCTGACGCCGCAGAAGGTCAGAACCCCCACCCAAGTTAAAAAATATACATCCTGCACATAAATTACCTCAAGGGTCTGGTCACTTCGGGGGGCGTGTCCACCAATCCCTACGTACCGCCACACCGGAAGTGAACCTGGACGCGTACCCGTCACCACTTCAATGGTGGGACGGACCGTACCCACGCCCCCCAGAGCGTGGATACGGTCCGTACCACGCGTACCCCACATCACCACTACAATGTTGGTACGGTCCGCACCACCATTGTAGTTGTGACGTAGGGGTACGCGTGGTACGGACCGTACCCACGCTCTGAGGGCATGGGTACTGAAGTACTGGGTATTTTAGACCCAGCGGTGCAGGGGCACACACCCTATGACTTCTGGGTTCACCCTGTTCCAGACCTACAGAAACACAGAGTCTTCTGGGTGAAGTCAAAGATCGTTTATTGGCTGCAGACCAATTACAGGTGTCCTATAAGTACAACAGCGTGTATGTTCTCAGGAGACTGCTGAAAATCATAGAAACGGACTTCATCTTAAATACACTTTTCCCTGCCTCAAGCATACATTCCTAGGTTTTATGATACGGCAATATACAAGTGTACATTACAAAGAAAAGGCAGAGTCATGATGACCATCCCACATTCCAGTTCGGCCAGCCCACAATGATTTACACAGTAAGGTTCAGATCCCACATTTGATATCAATAGGCCCCAATAAAACACGGGCAGCTCCTGTTTTGGGAAACAAGTCATAAAGCAGGAACAGTCAGGTGTGAAAGAGATTAGCCGGAGGCTCGTGTAGAATGAAAGGGTTTTATGATGGGTCAAACCATGATGCTAATCACAGGTGGACGGAGGAAGGGGAGCTTGTGAGACCAGTTTGACCTGGGGCAGCAGAGCCAGCTGCCCAGGTCACAGAGAAGTCACGGGAAAGCACATGTACTGTGAGGCCCGTATTTGCTCCATTATAGCCTATGTGAGGGCAATGACAAGATGGCCACTGCCTCCAAAATGGAACCCGCGTAGTGAAGCAGAATAACGTGTACACAGTGCATTCATAGCTAGAACGATATATAAAGCACTTGTACATACCGCATTAATCATTTGCGGTTTGCTAATACCAGATAAACAGGGGTAGGGCCCTGTCCCCTACGCGGTGCCAGAGATTAAAGTACGAAAGACCCTCCTTTTGCCCTTACATAGGCAATCACTATACTCATCTTAATCCGAGTCCAGGTCAATGTTCACAAAGTCATGGAGATGTTGCTGTAGCATCATCCTATTACTTAGCTCGTCCCTCGATACAGGTTTCCTTACACATAAGGTAGCACAGAGGCCACATATCGCAGGAGCACACTGTATGCACAGACAGAACAGGAAAAGAATGGCTAAGATCATTCCAATGACCATTAGAACTTTCCAACCCCAGGCAGATATCAGTTCCCAGAACCACCCCACCAGTGACCAGTCTCCCTTATCCACGTGTATGGATTCAGATATCTTATGGAGTTTGGAGATGGCTTGATAGACTGTTGGAGCGTTATCTGGTATGAAAATGCAGCAACTAGATTGGATAACCTTACATACCCCACCGCGGTCTGCAAGAATAACGTCTAGAACCATGCGGTTCTGCAAAGTCATAAGGCGATCCGCTTGGAGCTCAGCTGTCAGATTACCATGGGCACCAGCCGTTACATTTACAGTGGATTCAACCACACGTGTTAGTTGTCTCAGGTTCCTACTATTCACCATAGGTCCCCAAAACGGCAGGAAACCCAAAAAGAAGTCTCCCGCTTCCTGACCGGCAGTATCCTCCTTACTAATCACACCTCTCACAACTCTGGTCTTGTGATAATCAGAGGCAGCAGTAAATGTAGGCGGTAGCAAGTTCGCAATATAACATGTGCCTGAGAAATCAGGGGGCAACCATGTATATGCTCGGTCATTGCAGATGAAATATGTGCCCTTGGCAGCCAAAAATGCAGGGGAAAACTGTGACGGGAAGGTGTACGTTTCAGTACAGTCACTTCTTCCCAGTTGAGCTCTAGGATTCTGACCATTACCCTGTAAGCAGAACCGACCTATGTGGGGTACGACCCAGATTGGAGATGAGATTTTTCGCTGTCTTTCACCCAGACTAATACTATACCCCGTCGCGTTCCATCCTACATAAGGTCTCAATTCTTCTTTGGGAATGGATGAGTATGCATCAATATCTCTACTCATATCGGCAACTCCTTTCATCAAAGCCTTATTATTGGTGATAGGTCTGATGGAACGCGGTTGGCGAGGGGAGTACGTATCTAGAGCATAGAGAAACATGGTCTGGAATGCCCATGACGATCCATTGTAACTGTACGGCAACACTAGATAGGGAATACCCTTATTGATGGTATGTGGCATTAACCCACACACCCAGCAATTGGTCGTATTCATTACTAGTTGGTGCTGGTGCAAAAGCTGGATAAACGAGTTATTTACGAACTCGGATCGTCTGGTCTGTTCGTGCTCAGGCAGAGGGTGAAAAGAGTGAGGGGAGGCAGTAGAAAGAGGTATAGGCTGTACAGTGGGCGCAATGGTCTTTTGAGAAGAGAAAAACACAAATCCTACGATGAACATTATTATACTACAGAGCGTAAATAGGCACAGAAATACAAAACATTTACTTTTTACAATTCTACACATCCTTGCTTTAGAGTTTATGTCCTCAACGGGTCTCTCCATCTTAAAAAACTCCATCCTCTAAACGGGCCGCTCGCGGCGGATGAGTTTCTTCTGCTAAGGAGTACGCCTGTCAGTCCAGGGAAACGCCCTAGACCAACCAGAACCGTTGACCTAACGTCTTCGGCGTGTACCCCAAAGTCTTGACACCGCGACCCTGCGGCTGAACCCGGATGGTGGTTCGAAAAACAAAAATCAAGAAAGTCCTTCAGATGGGAGAGCCAAAAATGTCAAAAAGGGAATAGTAAAGAAATCTTTATTTGTCCATGGGCCTTGGTCTCAAATTATAGCGGAGACGGCCAGGTGCTGTTTGGTCTTGGAACAAAAGTTCAGGCTCAGTGGTGTCCAGTCGATTTGATGGTGGCACAGCTTCTTGCAGAATATTGTCACTCTCTTGGTCTGAAACTGTGCCTCTTATGCGTGCGTCACTGAATGGTACAAAACGAGGTACAATGTCTGCCTCAGAGTCGGCGATACCCTCCTGGACCCACCGGTCATGTGGCAAAGGCAAGGGGACTACTTTGCAGTGGGTGCCATGGATCCAGTGCTTCTTCCCTTTTACTCGCACCGCTGATCTCGTTGATAAAAGCACAAGGTGAGGGCCGATCCAGCGAGGCCCGTCGTTGCTCTTGCGCTGGAAATTTCGGACCAGGACCCACGAGCCAGGGTTGATAGGGTGTCCAGGAGGTTCAGAAGCTTGGGGAAGAGTATCATGTACCTGTTGGTGCAAAACACGCAGTTTAACAGTCAAATCATACAGGTAATCGAGTAGTACTGGATGCTCAATCTCACTAAATTTCGTAGGCCTCGGTACACCCCATACGTTGGCCGGGCGGCCAAAAACCACTTCGTAAGGACTAAGTCCCACTCTTGAGTGTATGGTCATTCTGGTGGACAGGAGTGCTAAAGGCAGAGCATCAGGCCATTTAAGACCGGTGCTCGCCTGAATTTTGGCCAGCTTGAGCTTTATGGCTCCATTGTAGCGCTCTACTAGTCCATCTGATTGGGGGTGATTTGCAGCGTGGAACTTTTGCTTTATGCCTAAACCTTCACATACATTCTTCATCACTTTACCCACGAACTCACTTCCATTATCACACCACACCATTCTTGGCATCCCAAACCTGGGGAAAAATTCTTTCACAAGGGCTTTGGCTGTGGATAGGGCAGTGTTATCTTTCAGAGGATAAGCCTCTATCCATTTTGAGAAAGCACAAACAACCACCAGTACATATTTCAGGTTGTTGCATCTTTCCATGTGAATAAAGTCCAGCTGCAAAACTTCGAATGGACATGATGGGGGTGCAAAGTGACCAGCTGGAGTTGGGGTTCCCCTACCAGGGTTGTATTTCAAGCATACCATGCAATTCTTGACCACATTCTCTGCACACTTGGGAATTCCAGCATTCTGCCATACTGGAGCCAACAACTTACAAATTCCTTTCGTACTGATATGTGCCATTCCATGTGCCATAGTAACCACTGGGAGCACATATGCGTCAGGTAGCAACCATCGCCTATGTTCTGTCAGATCAATCCAACAACCATTCTCATCCAACTTACCCATACTTTCTCTCCACTTGCTTAGCTCTTTCTCTGTGGCCTCAGCTTGAAGCGACTTCACACTCTCTATTGTGTTCTCACACATTCCAACATCATCAACCCATCTTGCGGGGCCTGCAACATACATTCTAGTCTTCACATTCTGTGCTGTTTCTTTCGCGGTCTCATCAGCAAACGCATTCGCATGTCCAACATCATCTGTGATTTTCCTGTGCGCACTGCATTTCATGATCGCAACTTGCAACGGTAGGGTCAGTGACTCAAGGAGATCATTCACCAACTTGCCATTCTGAATTTTAGCTCCATGCGACGTCAGAAACCCACGCTCTTTCCACAGTCGCCCAAAATTATGAGCCACGCCAAAGGCGTACTGGCTATCTGTGTATATATTCACTCTCATTCCTTCAGACAACACGCACGCTCTTGTGAGGGCGATTAATTCTGCTGCTTGGGCCGAATTATGTGGCACTCGTGCAGTTTCCACGACCGTGTGTAAAGTCGTGATAGCATATGCAGCAGTCGTGTCACCATTAGGGAGCTTGAAACATGAACCATCCACCCATAAAGTGCCATCACACTCAGTCAGGGGAGTATCTTTTAGATCTACTCTCCCTTTCGTCTCTTCTTCTGTTCTGAACAGACAGTCATGTTGCTCAATCTCATCTGAGTCTGCTGGAATTGGCAATAACGTAGCTGGATTCAGCGTACTGCATCTCTTTATGTGTATGTGATTTGCTAACAGCGTAAGCTCATAGCCTGATAATCGTGCACTAGTCAAGTGTTGTGTCTTGGTCCTATTTAATAATGTGTCTACAGCATGTGGAACCATAACGATCAATGTGTTGTCCATTACCAAACCAGCAGATTGTCGGATAGACATCGCTGCAGCAGCTGTCGCTCTCAGACAGCTTGGCAATGCCCTCGCTACAGGGTCCAAGGTTGATGAAAAATATGCGCATGGGCGCGGTCTGTCGCCAAAGGGCTGTGTTAGCACTGACAACGCACATCCATCTTTCTCGTGAACATACAACGTAAAAGGTTTGCTGTAGTCAGGAGTACCCAACACAGGAGCTGAGCACAATGCATTGCGCAATTCCACAAAACTTTTCTGGCACTCTTCAGACCATGGGATAGGATTCGGTGTGTCTTTGCATGTTAAGGCTAACAAAGGTTTTGCCAACAAGGAAAAATTAGGAATCCAATGCCTACAGTATGAGGTAATGCCCAAGAAAGCACGTACTTCTCTCTGTGTTCTTGGCACACTCAACTGTGCAATGGCTTGAATTCTTTCTGGGGTCAGTTTCCTTCCCTCCTTCGACAAGAGATGACCTAAGTAGGTCACTTCCTGTCGACAATATTGCAGCTTAGAGAGAGACACTTTGTGATGGAAAGCAGATAAATGGCGCAACAATGACAATGTGGCTTCTTTACAGATGTTTTCAGTATCCGCGGCGATTAGTAAATCGTCCACGTATTGAATCAGAATAGCGCCACTAGGTAAAACAAGTGCATCGAGCTGCGCTTTCAAAGCTTGACTGTATATGGATGGACTCTCACAGTAGCCCTGGGGAGCGCGTTTGAAGCGGAAGCTTCGGCCTCCCAGACTAAAGCCAAAAATATCTCTGCTCTCCTTTGCAATTGGGATGCTAAAGAAAGCATTCTTTAAATCGATCACTGAAAACCATGCAGCAGAGGCTGGAATCATCGTTAACAAGGCAGTTATATCAGGGACAACCGGAAACTGTGGCACAACAATCTTATTAACCTCTCTAAGATCAATCACAAATCTGTAAACAGGTGGCTGTGAAGGGTCCGTTCGTTTTAAGACAGGTAAAATCGGACTATTACAAACGTTGCCTCTTGTTTCTTCAATCACACCCTTATTAATCAAGTCGCTGACAATGTCTAACAATGCTTTCTGGCCTTCATTAGAGATCTTGTACTGGGGAATACGTGGCAGTCTGACATTAGCCTTTAAAGTCACCACGTATGGCGGTATCTCCAAGAGGCCCACATCATTGGGACCAGTAGCCCAAAGGGCATCCGGAAGGGATGACAATTCAGGTGGCATTGTATTTTTAGACAAGTACATTGGGGAAATCACTTTCTTGCCTAATGTAAGTTGTACTCCTGAAGGAGAACAATACAGTGTAGCGTCCAATCTTTTCAACAAATCTAATCCTAGCAAATTCTCACCACAACCTGTTGTCAGAATCAGGGGTGCTTTCAACTCGCAAGGCCCAATAGAAAGTGACATGGGACTAGAAATCGGGTTCCTAACCGGGGCGCCAGAAAAACCTACTGAAACATTTATATCGCCAGACAAAGGTGCGCCAGGGAGTTTTGAATGCATGATTGAACTCTTTGCAGCACCAGTGTCTAGCAGAAAGGGCTCCGTTACATTTGCTGTAGTTACCTTAACATACGGTCCACTCTGATCCACTGGCACTGAAACAACTCCCTCTCTCTGTCTACGACTATCCTAGTAATCATTACTTTCTGCATCACCGTCCTCTGCATAATAATCATTATTATAATACTGAGCCGTATTACTAGTCGCGTTAGCTTGCTGGTCAAAACTATTGATGGTATTTTGAGGCGGCAGAGGAAGCGCGTTCTGGGGAGCATTTCCACGCCCTCTGCCTCTAGGAGCTTGCTGACCACCCCTACCTCTTGCGCCATACGCATTACCGTTCCGCTGCACTAATTTAGGGCAACTATATTTAAAATGACCTTCCTCTTTGCAGTATGAACATTGGTTGGGACCTACAGGGACACGTGGTTGATAATACCCATTCATTTGCTGATTGTTCTGAAATTGTTGGGGTTGGTGATAGACACCTTGGGGTTGCCTATAATTATTCTGACCTCCACGTGGCGGATAGGCCTGCTGCAAAAGGACCTTCGTCTTTAGTTCCTTCGTTTTCTTTTCTGTTCTATCTTTTTCGTCTTTATCTCTGTTTTCATAATACTGTGCAGTAGCCAGTATTTGCGCTGAAGAGGAAACAGCCGAAGAACTTTCTGAATCTTTTAACTTTTTACACAGGTCAGGAAGTAGATTCTGCACAAACTTATCCACAAATAACCGTTGGCCACCCTCAGTACTCATATCTTGCCCACTGTGGTCAACAAACGTTTCTTCAAACCTAGTAAAGAAGTCTGACACTGTCTCATCTTTCTTCTGCTTGCATGCAGATAACTTGTCCCAATTTACGCGCATCGCGGGCATTATTGTCTTCATATACGTGATGATTCTACCAGGCAGTTCTGCTACTAAAGGCTCAGGTTTCGCACCACCAGTTTGTCTAGCATCAGCAGCGATGATGTTAGCCCATGTGTCTCCTAGTTCTGCAGCATGATCCGTATTACGTATGGATCCCCACAAGGGCTGTGGAACCACATTCCCAAACAGCATATCTACATCAGCCAGATTCATTACACAAGATTCTGCAGTCTGTGACAACTCCTTATAATAACCAGTAGGGTTTTTACGGGGATCAGGCAATGACTGCTTGAGTGCTAACACCTCAGATCTTTTCCATGGAACATGTACCCAAATACGCTGGAAATGTGCTACGACAGGTGGATTAGCATTTGCATCAGCGGGTCTCCAAACTGGGGGAACCTCACGCATCGGATATTGGCGTGCTTTTACCCTCTTTCCCACAGAAACATCAGGTTCAAACAACGACTGTTGACAATCATCATTCCTGAAGGACAATACAACCGCAACTGCTTTCTCTACCTCGCGATCCACAATTATACCAGTTCCAAAGTCAAACCTCACTCTACACAACTCCTGCGGGCTCGGGTCTTTACCACTATCCTCCAATTCTTCACAGAGAATTTCGCACATTTTCTCAAACACATATCTCTGTTTTGGGGCATCCCACTGATGGAAAACGTTGACAACTGATTCCACATCATACAGTGAAGGGAAAACAATCCATCTACGCGCCATGCTATCTATTACCTTTTTCTCATCAGGGTTAGGCAATTGACTACGCATTTGCTTACGCTGTAAACCAGGAGTCGCACCAGATGACTCAAAGGGAGGCGACATTAATGTAGTAACCACATTAGCTAAGCGCTGTCGCGCTGAAGGAGAAGCTGAGGCGAAAACAGAGGGAAAAACAGAGGGAAGAAAAGAGGATGCAGAAACAGGTACTGGAGTGGTGGAAGGAAGAGTGTCAGGGGAGGCAGCTGCTGAATTAGGCAAAGTCGCAGGAAGCGCGGGGGCAGTCAGGAACACAACTGGCGGCCCTTGAGAGGGCTGCGCTATATGGACAAGAGCCGGCTGCGCAGCAGCTGGCGGTAGCGGCAAGGCTTGCTGTATATTAACTGGAGGTGGCATATTCACAAGCTGGGGAGGTGCCGTGGCATTTTGAGCATACGGGGGTGGTGAACTCAACAAATGTGACATCAGGGGATCTTTCTCCTTTTCTTCTAACTCATTCCGCTTAGAGTGTGGTAAGGCTGGGTAACATTTGTCGATCCCTAACTTACGCTGTCTGTGCAATTGCTCATTCATCTGCTCCTCCTCATTGTCTTTAAATTGGACAGCTGCTTGCATTACTGTCATACCTCTCTCCCTTTTATTCTTTTTCGCTAGCTTAATTTCCTTCTGTTTGGCTTCCTTTCGCCATAAGCGGAAAGAGTCAAACATCGCCGGCCGGGCTTTCTTTTTGAACAATTTAATTTCTAAATTATCTAAAATATCGGTATCGAAACTACCATTTTGGGGCCATTTGAAAACACCGTCTTTCCTGGTGTAGTGGATCCATACTTCGTTATATGCAATGGGGCCTACGCCATGCTTTACATAGAGCTCATAAGTTGGAGTTCCAACCGGAGGGACCGGGCATGATTCCTCCAGCTGGAAATCTTTTCCACAACCCAAACAGAATAATCTACCAAATATTCTAGAACCAGGCATCTTTGCTCACTAGTCTAGATCCAAACGTCAAAGGATTATCAATTACGATAATCTCGTGAATACACGAGTCCTCTGGCTTTGGCGTTTGCAAACTCCAAATTTCCAAATCAAAACGATCCCGAGGGATACCAAAACAAATGGGAGACGCTCCACTTATACTTAACTGAATATTGCTGATCGATGGCGTCACCAGAAGACTCTCTCGATTGTTTCGCTCTCTCAAAACTCGTCAAGGGTCCAAAACAGGTCGATTAATCAGGGCAGCAGTCCTTCGTAGCCGTCGGGACGCGGAGAACCTCGCAGAAAAGACTTTCGGACCACGTCGACATGCAGGGGTCGATGAAGTGGCGGCCTTCCTCCAGAATTTCCACACGAAGCTCCTCACGAACCTCTGGCTTGGACCGGTACCGCTGAAATCGCCCCACCTTGGGCGCCAAACTGAAGTACTGGGTATTTTAGACCCAGCGGTGCAGGGGCACACACCCTATGACTTCTGGGTTCACCCTGTTCCAGACCTACAGAAACACAGAGTCTTCTGGGTGAAGTCAAAGATCGTTTATTGGCTGCAGACCAATTACAGGTGTCCTAGAAGTACAACAGCGTGTATGTTCTCAGGAGACTGCTGAAAATCATAGAAACGGACTTCATCTTAAATACACTTTTCCCTGCCTCAAGCATACATTCCTAGGTTTTATGATACGGCAATATACAAGTGTACATTACAAAGAAAAGGCAGAGTCATGATGACCATCCCACATTCCAGTTCGGCCAGCCCACAATGATTTACACAGTAAGGTTCAGATCCCACATTTGATATCAATAGGCCCCAATAAAACACGGGCAGCTCCTGTTTTGGGAAACAAGTCATAAAGCAGGAACAGTCAGGTGTGAAAGAGATTAGCCGGAGGCTCGTGTAGAATGAAAGGGTTTTATGATGGGTCAAACCCTGATGCTAATCACAGGTGGACGGAGGAAGGGGAGCTCGTGAGACCAGTTTGACCTGGGGCAGCAGAGCCAGCTGCCCAGGTCACAGAGAAGTCACGGGAAAGCACATGTACTGTGAGGCCCGTATTTGCTCCATTATAGCCTATGTGAGGGCAATGACAAGATGGCCACTGCCTCCAAAATGGAACCCGCGTAGTGAAGCAGAATAACGTGTACACAGTGCATTCATAGCTAGAACGATATATAAAGCACTTGTACATACCGCATTAATCATTTGCGGTTTGCTAATACCAGATAAACAGGGGTAGGGCCCTGTCCCCTACGCGGTGCCAGAGATTAAAGTACGACAGTACGGGCCGTACCACACGTACCCCTACGTCACCACTACAATGGTAGTACGGACCGTACCCACGCTCTGGGGGGCGTGGGTACGGGCCGTACCACGCGTACCCCTATGTCACCACTACAATGGTGGTACGGACCGTACCCACACTCTGGGGGGCGTGGGTACGGTCCGTACCATGCATACCCCTACGTCACCACTACAATGGTGGTACGGACCGTACCACCATTGTAGTGGTGATGTAGGGGTACCGTGGTACGGACTGTACCCACGTTCTGAGGGCATGGGTGCGGGCCGTACCACGCGTACCCCAACGTCACCACTACAATGGTGTTACGGACCGTACCCACACTCTGAGGGCATGGGTACGGGCCATACCACGCGTACCCCTACGTCACCACTACAATGGTGGTACGCACCGTACCCACGCTCTGGGGGGAGTGGATACGGTCCGTACCACGCATACCCCTACGTCACCACTACAATGGTGGTACGGACCGTACCACCATTGTAGTTGTGATGTAGGGGTATGCGTGGTATGGACCGTACCCACGCTCTGAGGGCATGGGTACGGGCCGTACCACACGTACCCCTACGTCACCACTACAATGGTGGTACGGACCGTACCCACGCTCTGGGGGGCGTGGGTACGGTCCGTACCTGCGTACCCCTAGGTCACCACTACAATGGTGTTACAGACCGTACCACCCTTGTAGTGGTGATGTAGGGGTACCGTGGTACGGACCGTACCCGCGCTCTGAGGGCATGGGTACAGGCCATACCACGCGTACCCCTACATCACCACTACAATGGTGGTACGGACCGTACCCACGCTCTGGGGGGCGTGGGTACAGTCCGTACCACGCGTACTCCTATGTCACCACTACAATGGTGGCACGGACCGTACCACCATTGTAGTGGTGATGTAGGGGTACCGTGGTACGGACCGTACCCACGCTCTGAGGGCATGGGTACGGGCCGTACCACGCGTACCCCTACATCACCACTACAATGGTGTTACGGACCGTACCCACGCTCTGAGGGCATGGGTACGGGCCGTACCGCGCTTACCCCTACGTCACCACTACAATGGTGGTACGGACCGTACCCACGCTCTGGGGGGCGTGGGTACGGTCCGTACCACGCGTACCCCTACATCACCACTACAATGGTGGTACGGACCGTACCACCATTGTAGTGGTGATGTAGGGGTACCGTGGTACGGACCGTACCCATGCTCTGAGGGCATGGGTACGGGCCGTACCACGCGTACCCCTACGTCACCACTACAATGGTGGTACGAACCGTACCACCATTGTAGTGGTGATGTAGGGGTACGCGTGGTACGGACCGTACACACCCTATGAATGCAGGGGTACGGTCCGTACCACCCGTACCCCTACGGCTCCAGTACATGCACTCCCAGCAGTGGACAGAGACCTGGGGGTGGGTGCAGAGGACTCCCAGCAGTGGACAGAGACATGGGGTTGGGTCCAGAGGAATACCAGCAGTGGACAGAGACATGTGAGGGGTGGGTGCCCATCACTCCCAGCAGTGGACAGAGACATGGGGGTGGGTGCAGAGGACTCCCAGCAGTGAACAGAGACATGTGAGGGGTGGTTGCCCATCACTCCCAGCAGTGGACAGAGACATGGGGGTGGGTGCAGAGGACTCCCAGCAGTGGCCAGAGACATGTGAGAAGTGGGCACCCATCACTCCCAGCAGTGGACAGAGACATGGGGTTGGGTCCAGAGGACTCCCAGTAGTGGCAAGAGACATGTGAGTGGTGGGTGCCCATCACTCTCAGCAGTGGAGAGAGACATGGCGGTGTGTACATCATTATCAGATGACCCCAACTCCATGGGTGTATGTACGCATCCCGAAATTTGGTCTATGTTGATAGTGCCTGTTGGACCCGGCCTCGTGGCGTGGTCCTGACTTCCCTGGGATTGGGCCCGTTCCCCGCCCTGGCCTCCACGGGCCACCCGTTCGAGCCGCACGAGGTCACATACACCTCGGGGCTCCACCATTTTGTTGCCTGCCACGTGACCCTGCGCACCAGCCCACATGACCCCGCTCAACCCGACCTCGGCCCCAGCAAGGCCCAGACATTGAGGCACCAAGAACTGGCCAGGGGGTATCACGTGTACACTTCCTCGCCCCTGGTGGAGGGCAGTATCGATGGGACCCCCAACCGTCCCTACACACCGAGGTGCGATCGGCCTCCATCTCTCCTGGGCCGGGCGCCTCTCCTGCAGGGCGTCTGGCCGCTCCCAACCCGGCCTCTCCGCCCCCCGGGCACAAGGGTCCGGACATCAAAGGACCCCAGGCCTATATCTGGGGCGACCCCGCAACAGACCGGCAGTTGTATCCCGGAGTCGAGAGCCCTGCTGATCGAATCGCGGCCGACCCTACGAAGAAGACCTCTTGCTTGAACCCACCACGAGCCCTGCAGACTGCGTCGCGGCTCCTTCTTGCTGAAACCTTGAAGCCCTCCCCCGGAACATCGGGGCCCTGCTGACGCTGTCGCGGCCCAACCTCGCTGAAACCTCCCTCGGAGCCCTGCTGACGACGTCGCTGCTCGAGCCGAACAGAAACCATCTTGAGAGCCCCGCTGACCTGGTCGCGGCCCTCCCCGAACTGAACGCCAGAGCCCTACGGATGCCGTCGCGGCTCGACCCCTCCGAGATCCGGAGGTCCTCCAGCTTGAGGATAAGAACTGGGCCCCAGGTACCCTCGTACCAAGCTCCTGCCAAAGACTGTCCCGCTACCCCTTCCCTTCTAAAGAGACACTGAGACTTTTGTGGATCCCTTGATCCCTTTCGTGTAAATATTGATCCCGCACCCTTCAAGTGCTGATAAAGAATTGCTCGTCTTGAGACAACCTCCTTGAGTCCTGTGTGGTGGTGTTACTGTGCTAGTACATGATAGGAGAAGGATCTCCTCGGAGGCTTCTCAGCAGCGCTCGGCTACTTTGTGCAGTGTGAGGGCCCCTCTGGGTGGTCTCTCCGACTCCCCGAGGTCCGCCTTCCAACATTTGGTGGCCAGCGACGGGATCCGAGCCGAACGCAGTACGTACAAGCCAGTAACCCACTAGCTACCCATCCAGACAAACGGAAGTCATGAGCAACCAAGAAAACAACGCGACCACGGAGTTCCAGCCCGAACGGTTGGAGGAATACTCGCACAAAGAATTGAAACAGTTCTGCAAGGACAAGGGCATTGCGACCACCGGCCTAGGTACCAAAGAAGAGATGCAGAAAGCCCTGAGGACCTGGCTAGAGGCCGAGGCAGGCCCCTCCCAGGACGAAGGTCCCCTGCCCCTGACTGTGGCCACATCAACCGCACCGACTCCAGCAACCGGAGGAAGAAACAGCCTAGAAACCGGCCTCTCCGAAGAGGAGATACGAGAACGGGAGAAGGTCCGGAACCACGAACTAGAGCTCGCACGACTGCGGCTGGACGGCGAACTCCAGCTGGCGGAGAAAAAACTGGCCCTAGAGCAACTACGGCTACAAGAGGAGATAGAAGAGAAAAGACGGCATCGTGAGTTGGAAGAAAAGAGACTGACCCTTGAACACGAGCGAAGTCTCAAAGAACTCGAGCTCAAGGCAAAGAAAGGGGGGACCGACACCCCCAGTAATAGAGACACCCTACCACCTGCCGAAGCCAAGGTACTTATCCCTAAAGATGTCGTCAAGGAGTACTATAAAAATGACGACATCCAACAATGGTTTAAGGCATACGAGGTGGCCATGACCTCCTATCGGGTGCCCCGAAAGGACTGGGGTGCCGGCCTGTGAGGTCGGTTCCTTAGTGAAGGTCGAGACACACTGCTCCAGCTGCCAGAAGAGGTGATGACCTCCTACGACCACATGAAGGAGGCCCTGCTCACCCGCTACGGGCTAACCGCGGAAATGTACCGCCAGTGGTTCAGAGACTGCAAGAAGATCCCTGGTACCACCTAGGTGGAATATGTGGACTTTTTCAGCCGGGCCCTAGAAGGGTGGATCAAGGGTAGCAAGGTCACCACCTACGGGCAGCTGGTCGACCTCATTGTGTGGGAACATCTCTCCAACAACTGTTTCGTGGAACTAAGGCAACACCTCCTCGACAGCAAGATGACCGACCCCCGAAAACTCGCCGTCGAGGCCGATCGATGGGTCAACACCCGAGTCCCCCGGAACTCGATGGGGGAGTACCAGAGAAACCCCGCCGGACCCCCCCCGCCAACGCGGTGGAGGGCCGAACCGGAACCGGGACCCCCCCGCCGGGGCCCCCCGGAGCCAACCTCAAGGGCCGCCTCAGCAACACCTCTCCCCGAGCCTAGCCCGAAGAGGAGCGACCCCAGCCAGAACCGGACCACGGCCCCCAATAACCTGCTACGGCTGTCAACAAACCGGGCACTATGCCAGCGATCCGGTCTGCCCCCTGAACCGAAGAAACGGGGCCGGCGGGCCCCCGCCCCGACAGCTGGCGGCCGCCGCCCTGGGGGAAGTAGAGGAGGAGGAAGAACCCCTCGACTGAGGAACCACCGAGCGGGAGCCGGCGGCCATGTCCCTGGTCTGCCTGGGCAGCCGAGAAATGGTGCCCCGCACACCCATCCCAAGCAACACCCAGAAATACCAGCAGCAGGTCTCCATCAATGGACGACGTGCCGAGGCCCTGCGCGACACCGGCGCCAGTGTCACCGCTGTCCGCTGCCACCTGGTGACCCCCGAACAAATCCTACCCAATGTGCTGTGTCCCGTCCGGACGGCCGACAACAGCGAAAGCCTGTGCCAGATGGCCCTGGTCCCCTTCGAGTGGGGAGGGGTGACATGCCTACTAAAAGTGACTGTCAGCAACGACGCACCAGTGGACTGCCTCCTGGGGAACGACCTAGAGAGTTCCCCCTGGGCTCAAGTGGAGCGACGAGAGCACCTCCGCATGCTGGGACTATCCGAATGGGCCTCCGCCATCACCCAGTCTATGGCCGCCCAGGCCCCCCGCTCGTCCCTGGCCTCCGGTTCCGCCAAGCCCGCGGGGCTCGCACCGCCCCCGCCTGCAGCGAGGGGGAAGCGGACGCCGACACTGGACCTACTGAACCCTCCCCCGAAGAGATCGCTTCCCTCGGCGCCCTACCAGAACTTGCGCCATGGCGCCACGAAGGGGGCCCCACCCGAGAGCAGTTCCAGCAAGAACAGCAGTCCTGTCCCTCTCTCGAAGGGGTCCGACAACAGGCGTCCGCGCAAGCCAACGGTGACCAGACCGGCACCCACTGGGTCTACTGGGCCGAGGGCCTGTTGTACAGTGAACAGAAAGTGGCAGAACTCGGGGCCAGCCGCGTGTTGGTGGTCCCCCTCCGCTTCCGGGAGTTCCTTCTCAACCTGGCACATGACGTGCCCCTCCCCGGACACTTAGGGCAAGACAAAACTTACAGCCGTCTGGTGACCCACTTCTACTGGCCCCGGATGCGGAGAGACGTGGACAAGCACTGCCGGTCCTGCCAGACCTGCCAAGCCAGCGGGAAGACGGGGGGTCGGGTCAAGGCCCCCTCCAGCCCTTTCCAGCCGTCAGCACCCCGTTCGAACGGGTCGGGATCGACATCGTGGGGCCCCTGGACCCCCGGACCACCCTGGGTCACCGCTTCATCCTGGTCCTCGTGGACCACGCCACCAGGTACCCGGAGGCTGTCCCGCTGAGAACTGTAACGGCCCCTGTGGTGGGCCGGGCCTTAATGGGAATCTTCTCAAGAGTGGGATTTCCCCGCGAAGTGGTGAGCGACCGGGGCACAAACTTCATCTCCAAGTACATGCGGTCCCTGTGGCAACAGTGCGGGGTCACGTACAAATTCACCACCCCCTATCACCCTCAGGGGAACGGACTGGTCGAGCGCTTTAACAGAACCCTAAAGGGGATGATTCAGGGCCTGGAAGAGCCCCTCCGGCGGAGATGGGATGTCCTACTACCCTGCCTCCTGTTCGCTTATCGGGAGGTCCCGCAGAAGTCCCTGGGGTTCAGCCCGTTTGAACTGTTGTACGGGCATCCGGTCCGCGGACCCCTCAGCCTGGTCAAGGAGGGCTGGGAGACGAAGCTCCCAGGCACCCCCCCTGACGTCTACCAATACCTCCTGACCCTACGAAACCAGACCCGCAAGTTCCGAGCCATGGCCGAAGCCAACCTCGAGGCCAGCCAGGAGGACATGAAGCGGTGGTACGATCGGAACACCTCTACAATCGAGTTCGAGCCAGGCCAGCGAGTCTGGGTCATGGCCCCTGTTGAGCCCTGCGCCCTCCAGGACAAGTGGACCGGGCCCTTCAAGGTGGTGGAGAAGAAGAGCCCCGTCACCTACCTAGTCGACCTGGAGTCTCCCCGGAACCCCCTCCGGGTTCTACACGCTAACCGGCTCAAACCCCACTTTGCCCGGACCGAACTGAGCCTGCTACTGGCGACCGACGAGGGGGGCGAGGACGACTCCGAGCCCCTACCCGACCTCTTGCAGAGCGACGTCCACGACGGATCCATCAAGGGTGTCCAACTCGCCTCCTCCCTGACCCCGGAACAGCGTAACGACTGTCAACAACTGCTGCAGGACTACGCAGCCCTCTTCTCCCTCACCCCGGGGGTGACCCACTGGTGCGTCCACGACGTCGACACCGGGGACAGTCCCCCCGTGCGACACCGAGCCTACAGGGTACCCGACCGAGTACGGGCATGCATCCAGGCCGAGGTAACGAAGATGTTGGCCCTCGGGGTCATCGAGCCCTCCGACAGCCCGTGGGCCAGCCCTGTCGTCCTGGTACCGAAGGCCGCCGCACCAGGCCATCCCCCGGAGTTACGATTTTGTGTAAACTACCGAGCCCTGAATGCTGTGACCAAGACGGACGCCCATCCTATACCCCGGGCCGACGAACTCATCGACTGCTTGGGGTCCGCCCACTACCTAAGCACGCTGGACCTCACCGCCGGGTACTGGCAGATCCAGCTCACCCCCGGCGCCCAAGAAAGATCCGCCTTTTCCACCCCTGATGGGCATTACCACTTCCGGGTGATGCCCTTCGGCATGAAGAACGTCCCGGCCACCTTTCAAAGACTCGTAAACAAGGTTTTGGCCGGGCTCGAGGCCTTCAGCGCGGCCTATTTGGATGACATTGCCGTGTACAGCAACCACTGGGCTGAGCACCTGGGTCACCTCAAAGCAGTCCTGGCCGCCCTCCAGAGGGCCGGGCTCACGATCAAGGTCAGCAAATGCCAGATCGGCCAGGGATCGGTGACCTACCTGGGCCATCAGGTGGGAAGCGGTCAGGTGGCTCCCCTCCAGCCAAAAGTCGATGCCATCCAGGCGTGGGAACCCCCCACTACCCAGACCGCTGTACGGGCCTTCCTGGGCCTCACCGGATACTACCGGCGGTTCATCCGGGACTATGGGAGTATTGTTGGGCCGCTCACGGAGCTCACCTCAAGGAAACAGCCAAAGAAAGTGCACTGGACTCCCCGCTGCCAATCAGCTTTCGAGACTCTCAAAGCAGCGATGTGCACTGCCCCTGTGCTCCAGGCCCCTGACTACAGTAAAGAGTTTATCGTGCAGACAGACGCCTCCGAATATGGGATCGGGGCCGTCCTGTCTCAGGTTGATGAGAAGGGACTCGACCAACCAGTGGCCTTCATCAGCCGACGGCTGCTGCCCCGGGAGCAACGATGGAGCACCATCGAGCGCGAGGCCTTCGCAGTAGTGTGGGCCCTTAAGAAGCTCCGGCCCTATCTCTTCGGTACCCACTTTCGGGTCCAGACCGACCACCGGCCCTTGCGGTGGTTAATGCAAATGAGAGGCGAGAATCCCAAGCTGCTGCGGTGGTCCATTGCCCTGCAAGGGATGGACTTCTCTGTTGAGCACCGGCCCGGCAATGACCACGCCAACGCTGACGGCCTATCCCGCTTCTTCCGCCTTGACGAGGAGAATCCCCAAGGAGATGGGTGACTCCCCCTGCCTTCGGCTGGGGGGGACGCCTGTTGGACCCGGCCTCGTGGCGTGGTCCTGACTTCCCTGGGATTGGGCCCGTTCCCCGCCCTGGCCTCCACGGGCCACCCGTTCGAGCCGCACGAGGTCACATACACCTCGGGGCTCCACCATTTTGTTGCCTGCCACGTGACCCTGCGCACCAGCCCACATGACCCCGCTCAACCCGACCTCGGCCCCAGCAAGGCCCAGACATTGAGGCACCAAGAACTGGCCAGGGGGTATCACGTGTACACTTCCTCGCCCCTGGTGGAGGGCGGTATCGATGGGACCCCCAACCGTCCCTACACACCGAGGTGCGATCAGCCTCCATCTCTCCTGGGTCGGGCGCCTCTCCTGCTGGGCGTCTGGCCGCTCCCAACCCGGCCTCTCCGCCCCCCGGGCACAAGGGTCCGGACATCAAAGGATCCCAGGCCTATATCTGGGGCGACCCCACAACAGACCGGCAGTTGTATCCCGGAGTCGAGAGCCCTGCTAATCGAATCGCGGCCGACCCTACGAAGAAGACCTCTTGCTTGAACCCACCACGAGCCCTGCAGACTGCGTCGCGGCTCCTTCTTGCTGAAACCTTGAAGCCCTCCCCCGGAACATCGGGGCCCTGCTGACGCTGTCGCGGCCCAACCTCGCTGAAACCTCCATCGGAGCCCTGCTGACGACGTCGCGGCTCGAGCCGAACAGAAACCATCTTGAGAGCCCCGCTGACCTGGTCGTGGCCCTCCCCGAACTGAACGCCAGAGCCCTACGGACGCCGTCACGGCTCGACCCCTCCGAGATCCGGAGGTCCTCCAGCTTGAGGATAAGAACTGGGCCCCAGGTACCCTCGTACCAAGCTCCTGCCAAAGACTGTCCCGCTACCCCTTCCCTTCTAAAGAGACACTGAGACTTTTGTGGATCCCTTGATCCCTTTCGTGTAAATATTGATCCCGCACCCTTCAAGTGCTGATAAAGAATTGCTCGTCTTGAGACAACCTCCTTGAGTCCTGTGTGGTGGTGTTACTGTGCTAGTACATGATAGGAGAAGGATCTCCTCGGAGGCTTCTCAGCAGCGCTCGGCTACTTTGTGCAGTGTGAGGGCCCCTCTGGGTGGTCTCTCCGACTCCCCGAGGTCCGCCTTCCAACAGTGCCATAACAACACATCACTGACAGCAGTGTCCCACTCCCATGAGGATGGATGTCCAAATCACACATGCATACCCACCCCTGGCGGATGCAGCACAATACACACACAGAGATCATGCCACAAGACTGTATGGTCATTTCAATGCCTACTAAACTAAGAGAGCCGAAGGGAACACACACTGTCACGCACATCCCAGGACTGATAGGAATGTACAGGAGCTGGGACAGCCACCAAGATGTTGTCTCTCATGGAAGGAATAGGGTGGAGTTCCCACAGATACAATTCCCACAATTGTGAGTCAGGTGCCCAAATACCCTGCAGAACAAGTACCATATGTGTGCTAGGCTGGGATTACACACATGCATTGTGCAGAAAAGCGAGAATGTCTCCATGAAGGCATTTCAACATACTCAATACACAAGTACAGTGACTAGCAAGGATGGCACAGACGATGCAGCCGGAGACATTGCTGAGCAGGCATGGCCAGAGTTGAAGGGATCCGTCACCAACAAAGGAAATGTAGAGACAGGTCAACACAACAATTGTGCAACTCTCTGCAGGGAAGATGTCAGGTGCCACAGAGGAAGGAACACTCCTTGGGACAATGTCTCCAAACACAAAGAGCATACACGACCAAAGAATCTTTGCAGAGCCCTTGTGATAGCACACAGATACCAGGTTCCACCCCATGATCAGCAGACTACAACATTTCCCTGAAACATAACACATTCCCACAACCCCAACTCCTGTAGCATCAGCATCAACATCAATACCTGAAATGCAAGACTTTTCAAACGAAAAAGAAAATGCTTTATTCAGCATGAAAACAATAATGTGTAAACGAGACTATGCCCAAAAGCCAATGGCCAGTCCATATCATTAGTCTTGGGGAGGACACATGGCCACGTGTCTCCCCTAGCTTGCCTGCACATTCTAACCCTCAGGTTCATCGACTGGGGGGGGCATCATGTGGGGAAGGACCAGGCACCACAGGGACAGGCGGGGGAAGGGTAGGTGTGGTGGGTGCAGGGGCGGACGACTCCACCACAGGGGGTGGGGCAGCACCAAAGGTGGAGGTCAGCACGGCGCTGCACACTTCCGCAAGCTCGTCAAGTGTCTCCCCTGCACCCGGAGAAAAAACAGGCCCCAAGGAGGGGGGATCAGAGGGATGGGTTGCAGCGCTACTGGGGGAGGTGGTGGACAGGGTGGGGGACTCAACTCCCCTACCTGTGGAGTGCCTTGACCGTTTGCGGGCTGGTGAACCAGTGGGGCTGAGGCCCAGCCCAGCCAAGTAGGTCTCCTTCTCCGATTGTGGGGCAGGGGAGCCGAGGGGAGTGACATTGGAGGGACTGGGGAGTGAGGCATGCGGACACGGACTGTGGCTGCGTGTCTGCCTGTGTGCCCCAGACCCAGTGGGTGTGCCTTCTTCCCCCTGAGTGGGCGTGACAGGAGGTGTGCTTGCCCGTACGTGGTGGTGTGCTGCTTGTGTCTGGTGGGGTGCATGCCTGGGAATGTCTGTGTGTGCTTGGGACAGGCATGGGAGTGTGAATTGTGGATGGTGCAGGGGTAGGGGGGGACGCAGCGCTGCAGGAGACTCACTGCTGCCGTCAGTGACGAGTCCAGGGACCTCAGCAACATCCGTTGGTCAGACATCGCTGATGATATGCCCTCCATGTACGACACCATCTGTGTCAGCAGTCTGGTGTGGCCATGGAGGACAGTCAGCATCGATGTCTGCCCAACCTGCAACTGCCGCTGAATGTCCACAGACTCGGCAGTGAGGGCAGCAGGGGGGACAGGGGCAGGGGGTGCGGTGCCTGGAACGAAGGAGACACGGTGTTGCCTAGCACGGACAGAAGGGACAGGAGAAACTGGGAGGGCGGTGATGGGAATGGAAGGGGCGGTGACAGATGTAGTGCTGCTGCCAGCTGTTGGAGCAGCCTCCGCCCCCTCTAGGAGTTCAGCCTCTGCCCCCTCTGGGAGATCAGCCTCGTACCCGTCAGCCTCGTAGTCGGTGTTGGTACTAGACAGGTCCTCCGCCTGACTCCCCTCGCCCTCCGTGCCACTTGCTTCCGCCGACTCACCAGCAGTGGTGGCACCAGTGCTGGATCCCTCCTCCAGGTCCGTGCCGGTGTCTCCCTCGGTGTCCTCCGATGATGCTGTGGGCAAGGTGAAGATACAGAAAAAAATCAGTCACCTATATACATCTGACACATGAGTCCAAACAAAATAGGTTACAGTGCATATCAGGAAATGCATCATGAGTAACATCTAGAATACTCCGCACATATGTAAGCCCTGCACTCCCCAGTTGGTTGACCTATCATGCCACTTGGAAACAATGAAAATTAGGACACAACAGCAAATGACTCGATATCCAAATATACTGAGAAGCTAGTGTCTGGGAACAGTTGAGCACAGCAAGACTATGAAGGCATGCCACCTTTTGTTCACTGTGAACGAAACAGTATTGGCTCACCCAAGGCCAAATAACAGACGCCAACGCTGAAGGTGTCCCCCCACTCAGAGACCTGTGAGTACTTTGGAAACCCAAAAGAAATACATAGTGATTCCTTGGGAATCACAACACTTTACACAATCGACATGTCTAGAATGTGTGAATGTGCCACTTTGTGAACAGAACACACATGTGCCTGTATAACAGAAGTCACACAAGGAGGTGCACACAAAACTACATGTACACAGTCATTGTCTGAGCTGCCAGCCTTATTCAAATAAGCCACTGTTAGGAAGAAATGGGGTATCAGTAAATACATATACATGGCAGCACGGTGGTCTGGATGACTTGACACTCGTAAGTTGGTATCAGCAACAACCAAGGACTAACCCAAATGCAACCACACTGTGGGAACATGTATATGTCTGATCTCAAAACAAGTATTTTTCTAACTGTGCCTTTCTTTGAAATGTGCCAGCGTGTTCCCGCAAAGTGTAAAGGTGGTGCCTTGTGCACTTCCTTGGGGGACATCTGTCATGCAGGCACATAATTGTCGTTCACAACAAAACATTAAGGTCAAGCATATAAAACATTGAGAAATGTTGACAAGTGTAGTGAGTGCCAAGGTACAAGACTTCTTGACTAACAACTTGAATAATGGCACCTGTCACATGGCCATCCGTACCATGATGACACAGTTGCCAACACATCTGAGCCACTGCCTGTCATGTGGAGTGGCACACATGTCCAAACACAGGACAATGTATTAGCTAATGGGCCTGCAATTGTGTCGGAATAAGGAGCACCTGAACTGAGGAGACACCCTCATGGGAAACAAGAATGTCCACACAGATGTCAGCACACACAGACCAAACTACGTAACATCTGGACCACACACTGGTGCCATTAATGAATGAGCAGGAACCATGTCTTTGAACTTTCGACACATGTTGCAAAGCACAAACATTAAACCCTGCACAACATGACTGGGTCACTGCATGTTGAGTGTCTGTCCAGACAATTATCACACACAGGTCAGACCTGGCAAGGAGACATAAGGATTGGACATGTGGGCCTTGCCCGCACAAACCCCCCATACCTGAGACAATGTGATTTAGACAGATCAAGTAGTTACACCTCTTAATCTGGGTTCACTAAAATGTGCATGAAGACTTCCTAAATGTAATCAACATCATCTCGTGAGGCTGCCCACACATATTTGTGACAAACAACCATCAACAGATAGTTGTACATAGACACACAGGCACTGGCCAGTGTGAGTATGCACAAGCCAAATGGGGCCACCCTCTACAGTGGACACATGTAGCACACTTTACATAAATACAAATGAGGCCAGGGAACAATGCCACAGAGGCCAACCTATGCTGAACACACAGAGAATGGGCACAGTGTTGGATGACACACATGATTCCGAGGCAAGGGTGTCTCAGTGGACTGTAGTGGGCACACTGCTCCATGGTCCTGGAATGATCTGACTGTAACAGGAGCAACCGTCCCGGCACTATGCATATCTCCCACTCATGCACATCATGTCTGAGGCCACAACATTGGTCATGCATGCTGCAAGTCTGTTCATTTGAAACCTCACACTCCTATGTTGAGATCAGCATCAGTGCCAACAATTATGGACCCCCAAATGACTGAACAGGACAGGGCACAGGCAGACCACCCCCACACATGATGCAGAAAGCAGTGTGCACCTTGATAAACTTGCAGCTTAGATGACCGTGTGCAATAGTGATTACACACAGACCAGGGAACACATGTCAAGGAGGGGAAGGGAGGAAGAACAGCACAGGTTGACTTGGGGGAACAGGATATGCACTGCACATATAAACCCTGGCAGTGTGTCCAGGCGACTCAGCACTTCCAAAAGCTGGTGACACACAACAAACACACATGTACCTACCCCCTCCTTGCTGCTGTCTCTCCTGTAGCCGCCTATCCATCTCAGGGAAGACCACCGCCAGGACAAGCTTCATTTGGTGGGTCAGGTGCCGGCTCCCACCGTGGGGGCGTGGTGGTGAGTCCCCCAGCAGGACCCGGGCGATCCTCCTGGTCCAGCACCGGATGTCCTGCCAGCGTTTCCTCACTTGGGGTAGGCGCCGACTGCGACCCTCCACCGATGTCACGGCCCTGACGGCCCGCTTCCAAATCTGTCCCTTCTCGTAGGCGGTTACCTGTAAGGATGACAAAGTGAGACAACATCACTGCACCTGCTCCATGTCACAGAGACACACATTTGAACATCTTTGATTTGTTGAACAGGGCATAGTATGCTGCCAACTAATAGCACCTTAGTCATAGGGACATTTGCCTCTGTGGACGCCCCAATGTACTACATGGCATTTAAAGTACACAGGTGGCATGAGGGGTGCGGCCCACTCCCTGATCATGGCACACACTGTGCATCCCAAGCAACACAAGGCTGATGGACAGCACATCAAAGCAGTCACATGCCCCAGGCCACTGACGCAACCTCAGCTGAGTACACAGACACACACAGGCACAGATCAATCACCTGACATTGGCAACAGCGGATACAAACCTCACTCTGCACATGTGCCACTTTCCAGGGGGGTGTCACAGGTGTGGGGCTAGCTCAGCAAGTCAGACACACAGCACGGCTTCCTTCTCACATCAGATGGGTAGAGCAGTTGCCTCCTCCATGCAGCTGTGGTGCAACACTCCACATAGACACTCACCCACATGACAAGGAACATTCACACACTTCAATGTCCAGGGGGTGTACACATCATTTGGACACTCTCACCACAGCTCCACTCAACTCACACACATCTGTGGGTACAGTCACCTGTCACACCGGGGGGACCACTGAATCACCTCAGGACTATAGAACAAAAATGCCCAAGAGGATTAGCCAGGCTGAATGTGCCATGCACCATGCAGTGAATGTCACAGTAAGCACAATGCAAGTGAGGAGTGCAGACATGAACTACATCATGCTCTGCATGAGAGACATAAGCCATCCCCCCCCCCCCCCTGGGACCCACTCTAAACAACATTGCATGTCTGTCACACCTGGACACAATGCCAGAGGTGACAGTCACAAGAAAGGTGCACAGTCAATGCTAGTGGAGTTAGCACTCACCTGTTCCCCTGGTCTCCCATACAGGCTGGGGTACTGTGGGAGGATGACGTCCAGCAACGCCTCATTCTCCTCTTGGGTGAAAGGCTGGGCCCTCTCCACAGACCTAGACATGGTGCCAGAAGAAGTCAAGACAGCAGCAGTGGTGTCAACTGACATGTTGTGCAGGCAAGTGCCCTCTCATGGGTTCAGGCTGACTTATATCTGCCTTGCTGGGCTGTTTCATTTACAGGAGTACAGAGTGATTGGTCAGACTCATTTGCATCCTACGTTTCCTCCAATCCCTTTAAATATGCACCAGTGAGTGCCTTTGCATGGTTCAAAATGTTAGCATCATGTCAAGTCAACAACCACTTTGCAACATTGTATATTGTCTCCAACCGACTTCTGCTGGCCACCTGATGTAAAAATTTGAACTGGAAACTCGGTCTCCATGACAACCAGCATGAATTTAGGCCCTAAGACTTGTCCCTTATGTGTCCCCTATGTAATTTTACAAGCCACACACAGATACGGTGCGTTTCACACATACCCCTACGGCACCTGTTGCACAGTGCGTTTGACATGTACGTGTACGCACTGGTAGTACACGTACGTGTACCACCAGTATGTGTACACGTACGTGTACTACGGTAGTACATGTACGTGTACACATACTGGTGGTACACGTACGTGTACACACTGGTCGTACAAGTACGTGTACACACTGGTGGTACACGTACGTGTACTACCGTAGTACACGTACGTGTACTACACGTACGTGTACACACTGGTGGTACACTTACGTGTACACACTGGTCGTACACGTACGTGTACCACCAGTGTGTACACGTACGTGTACTATGGTAGTACACGTACGTGTACTACGGTAGTACACATACGTGCACACATACTGGTGGTACACGTACGTGTACACACTGGTGGTACAGGTACGTGTACACACTGGTGGTACAGGTAGGTGTGCACACTGGTCGTACACGTACATGTACACACTGGTCATACACATACGTGTACACACTGGTGGTACACGTACGTGTACACACTGGTCGTACACGTACGTGGGTATGGTCCGTACACACACGCGTACTCCTACGCCAACACCAATATAGTGATACGGACCGTACCCACGCCCTCAGAGCGTGTGTACGGTGCGTTTCACATCTTACACTGGTGATAGGAGGTGCACAGGAAAGGAATGGAGGTCTCAGACTCGCACAAGGCTGTACATCAAGTCATTGCAGTCCTTCTTGTGCAGGGCCCATGTGTGTCAGGCAGTGATATGACACATGTCTCCTCATGTTTTAGCACAATAGATGTGTGATGACCTGTGTACACATGCCATGTGTGATGGGGCACTATGTGGCACACTTCCCCTTCACACTTTGCACATGTGTGCATGTAGTACAAATGTGTCAAGCACTGCTTCACTGGTATGGCACAGTCACCAACACCCGCAACTGTCCCCTGATGCCAGGGACATGGATAATTACACCTGACATCTAACTACCAGCGTGCCCCGATATGACTATGTCATGTGTGTGTCATGTGTTCCCATGAACTTGCTGTAGGTGTTCCGTAAACTGCATCTGCTGTTGCTGCATCCAACATGTGTCTGTGTGCATATGGGCATGGGACACATATACGCACACCATGCCACATGTGGATTCACACGTTACGTGTGTCAGGATTGTTCGAACATGAATTTCTGACATGATGACATATCTGCGTCGTCTCCATGTCTGTCTTTTCGTTTTTCACGTGTACCCCTTCATCGCAATGTGTGTGATCTGTAAATTTCTCATGACATGTGACCTGTGCGTCTAGCTTGCCGCCAGCTGTCTGTATGAGATAACATCCTTCAAATGCAGATATGTGGATGTATGTCACTCCTGTGATGTGTCTGGCTGTTCACTTACACTGGCCCACAGCTAGTTTCAGGGCATGTAATGTAGACCTTGACGATCAACAGGTCTAGCTGCGTCTTCCTAGGAGTATCACCTGGCTGGCATACGTGTCCCGGATGTATTGCACAGACCAGACTCTGTATTTAGCAGATGTGTAGTAGCAGTTGAGCATGTGCTCAGTTCATTGACATTGATGTTGCTATGTACTCACTCATCGTTCTTCCTTCCAATTTTCTGCAGGGCACCGCCTCTCCCCCGACCAATGCCAGACCTGGGTGCCATGAGGGAACATTACTGCATAAGACGATACCGCTTCTCGCAAGAGTTGATTGAGAACTTGACCGCCCGGCTGGAACCACACCTCCAACCGTGACACAGGTATCCTACTGCTATGACCCCCAAGATGAAGGTGATGGCAGCCCTACATTTTTTTGCAACCGGTACGTTTCAATTGACCATAGCTGATGTTGGTGGCATGTCCCAGACGATGTTCAGCCGTGTCCTGCATGATGTTTTAGAAGCCATGTTGGAGCACCTGGATGAATTCATCCATTTTCCGACTCGTGAGCAGTTGACAGGTGTCAAGGGTGAGTTCTATGGTGAGGGGAGCGACCTTTGACCCTGTTCACCAGGCAGGTCGCTCCCCTCACCGCCACGCAGCCCCCTGTGTGACCTGCATTTCGATCGCTGCCGCTCGTGTTAGCCTCTGCCTTGGCGATACTCCTGTTGTCTCTGTGCCTCTCATCGCCCCTTTTTGCCTTCTGTGCCCTGACTGACTGTCTCCCTTTTGCCTTCTGTGTCCTGAGTGTTTGTGTCCTTTTGCCTTTTGTGCCCTGATTATCTGTACCACTTTTTTGCTTTCTGTACCCTTGATTGTGTGCCCCTTCCTCGCCGCCCGTTTCCCGCCGCTGCGTCCCGGCGGCCCCGCCCCCTTGTCACCCATTGGCCTTCCCGCTCCCACCTCCCAGCTGCTCCTCCCTCCCTCTCCCACTCATATGGAGGCCGCGCAGCGGTAGAAAGAGCGACCTTTGACCCTGTTCACCAGGCAGGTTGCTCCCCTCACCGCCACGCAGCCCTCTGTGTGACCTGCATTTCGATCGCTGCCGCTCGTGTTAGCCTCTGCCTTGGCGATACTCCTGTTGTCTCTGTGCCTCTCATCACCCCTTTTTGCCTTCTGTGCCCTGACTGACTGTCTCCCTTTTGCCTTCTGTGTCCTGAGTGTTTGTGTCCTTTTGCCTTTTGTGCCCTGATTATCTGTACCACTTTTTTGCTTTCTGTACCCTTGATTGTGTGCCCCTTCCTCGCCGCCCGTTCCCGCTGCTGCGTCCCGGCGGCCCCGCCCCCTTGTCACCCATTGGCCTCCCCGCTCCCACCTCCCAGCTGCTCCTCCCTCCCTCTCCCACTCATATGGAGGCCGCACAGCGGCCGCGCGCAGCGGGCGTGCCTAAGGCAAGCCCGTCTGCGCCCGTCCGCGCCTGGCCCGCGCCCAGCGCCAGACCCCCTGGCCCCCGCAGATGCCAGCCCACCCGCAAGTCCTACAACGCCGCCACTCTCATCGCACTCAACTCCGGCCGGATCCCCGGCTGCTGCAGCACCACCCCAAGACGCACCCACAGACAATTCAGCTGCCATTCCTGCAAGTTCTCCTGCATCCGGCCCTGTACCGCGCCCGCCAAGCCGAGCACCAGCAGCAACCACCTGAAGTGCATCCTGCTCAACACCCGCTCCGTCCACAGACAAGCCGTGGAACTCTGGAACCTGCTCAACACCACATCTCCAGACGTCGCCTTCCTCACGGAAACATGGATGAACGCCTCCTCAGCACCCGACATCGCCATCGCCATCCCGGACGGATACAAGATCACCCGGAGGGACCGCGTCAACCAGACAGGAGGAGGCCTCGCCATCGTCCACAAGAACACCATCCGTATCACGACCAACTCCGACGACACCCTCACAGCTGCCGAACACCTTCACTTCTAGATACACACTGACCCCAAGACCACACTCAGAGGCACCCTCATCTACAGACCCCCAGGACCCCGCACTCAATTCAGCGAAGACATCGCAGACTTCATCAGCCCACACGCCCTCCCCTCCGCTGACTACATCCTCCTAGGGGACCTCAACTTCCACCTGGAGAACAACAACGACTACAACACCACCACCCTGCTGGACAACCTCGCCAACCTCGGACTCGAGCAACTGGTGAACTCCCCCACCCACTACGCCGGACACACGCTTGATCCAGTCTTCTCCTCCAGCAAGTACATCTCCTTCAGCCACACCACCGGACTCCACTGGACAGACCACAGCTGTGTCCACTTCAGCTTCAGAAGAACCACGACTCACCACCACCCGCAACAGGCTCCCCGCAGGAACTGGAACAAGATCACCACCGACCAGCTCACCACATCACTGAGCCAGAACCCTCCCGCCAGCTCAACGGACCCCAACCAAGCAGCCAACAACCTCACACAGTGGATCACCAACTGCGCTGACGACCTCGCACCTCTGAAAAACCACCCCAGCAGGCCCGGCAGCAAGAAAGCCGCCTGGTTCAACGACGACCTCAAAAGCTCCAAAAAGAACTACCGTACCCTCGAGAAAGCCTGGCGAAAAAACCCGACTACAGACAATATGACCGCCCTCAAGCACGCCTCCCACAAACACCACCAGCTGATCCACACCACCAAGAGGACAGCATTCAAGGAACGACTAGACAACAACGCACACAACAGCAAGGAACTCTTCAGCATCGTCAAAGAGCTCTCCAACCCCAGTGCCGGAAACAACGACATCACTCCCTCACAAGACCTCTGCGACTCCCTCGCCTCGTTCTTTCACTGCAAGATCGCCGATATACACAACAGCTTCGGCGCACAGACCACGTACCCAACCACCGAACAGACGACCCCCACCACCACCCTCCGCGCCTGGACCCCGGTCAGCACCGAAGACACCATCCACACGATGAACACCATCCACTCCAGATCACCAACCGACCCATGCCCCCACCAAGTCTTCAACAAGGCCGACTCCGTCATCGCACCCCAACTCCGGGACATCATCAACTGCTCCTTCAACACCGCCACCTTCCCGGAGAGCTGGAAGCACGCCGAGCTCAGCGCCCTCCTGAAGAAGCCATCAGCAGACCCCTCCGACCTCAAGAACTACCGCCCCATCTTGCTCCTGCCTTTTCCTGCCAAAGTCATCGAGAAGACCGTCAACAGACAGCTTGCCGCCTTCCTCGAGACAAACGGATCCCTCGACCACTCGCAGTCTGGCTTCCGAGCCAACCACAGCACTGAGACCGCCCTCATCGCAGCCACTGACAACATCCGAGCCCTGCTCGACAACGGGGAAACAGCGGCCCTCATCCTCCTGGACCTCTCCGCAGCGTTCGACACTGTCTGCCACCGCACCCTAGTACAGCGCCTCAGCAACATCGGAATCCAAGAGAGGGCTCTAGATTGGATCATCTCGTTCCTCGCCGGAAGAACCCAGAGAGTCCGCCTCCCCCCGTTCAGATCTGAGGACATCGAAGTCATCTGCGGCGTCCCGCAAGGATCATCGCTCAGCCCCACCCTCTTCAACGTCTATATGAGCCCCCTCGCAGCCATCGCACGCCAACACAACCTCAACATCATCTCCTACGCCAACGACACTCAGCTGATCCTCTCCCTCACCAACGACCCAGCCACCGCCAGAACCAACCTACACGAAGGGATGAAAGACGTAGCCGAGTGGATGATGAACAGCCACCTGAAACTGAACTCAGACAAGACGGAAGTCCTCATCCTGGGATCATCACCCTCCGCCTGGGACGACTCCTGGTGGCCCCCCGCCCTGGGCAGCGCACCCAAACCTACGGACCACACACGCAGCCTGGGCTTCATCCTGGAGTCCTCCCTCTCGATGACCAGACAAGTCAACGCCGTCTCATCATCATGTTTCAACATCCTACGCATGCTCCGAAAGATCTTCCGATGGATCCCCACCGAAACCAGAAAGACGGTCACCCAGGCTCTTATCACCAGCCGACTGGACTACGGAAACACCCTCTACACCGGAACCACAGCCAAACTACAGAAAAGACTCCAACGCATCCAGAACGCCTCCGCACGACTCATCCTTGACATCCCCCGACACAGCCACATCTCCGGTCACCTGAGAGACCTGCACTGGCTCCCCGTCAGCAAGAGAATCACGTTCCGACTCCTCACCCATGCACACAAGGCCCTGCACGACCTGGGCCCCAGATACCTCAACAACCGCCTGACCTTCTACACTCCCACACGCCAGCTACGATCGACCAGCCACGCCCTCGCCACCGTTCCACGCATCCGAAGAGCCACCATGGGAGGAAGATCCTTCTCCTACCTGGCAGCCAAGACTTGGAACTCCCTCCCCATCCACCTCCGCCTGACCCAAGACCACCTCTCCTTCAGGAAGCAACTCAAGACCTGGCTGTTCGAGCAGTAGCGGACCCCCCTCCCCCTAGCGCCTTGAGACCCTCCGGGTGAGTAGCGCGCTTTACAAATGTCTTGATTGATCGATTGATTATGCCCTGGGACGGATGCCCCATGTAATTGGGGCCATTGATGGGACACATGTGGCTTTGGTACCACCACAGGCACAGGAGGTAGCCTTTCGCAACCGTGAACATTATCACTCTATTAATGCCCTTGTGGTGTGTCTACCTAACATGCTGATTTCCCATGTCTGTGCCCGTTTTCCAGGAACAGCACACGATGCCTACATCATGAGGCGTAGCAGGGTGCCAGAAATGATGCTGCAGCTGCATGACGAACTAGCATGTCTTGTTGGTGGGTATACTCTGTTTGTCCTGTGTTTAGCGCTATCTTTGTATCTTACGGCATCTCCTGACCCACTTCTTCACATGATGTTTCCATGTAGGGAACTCTGGCTATCCCAACATGCCATGGCTGATGACGCCTCGCCGCAAGCCCAGAACAGCCGCAGAACACCGTTACAACGATGCCCATGGGCAGACCAGGCGCGTGATTGAGAGGACGTTTGGACTCCTGAAGAGCAGATTCCGGTGCCTCCACAAGAAGGCGGGCCCCTCCCTTATGCCCCGGTGAAGGTCTGCAAAATCTTCCTTGTGTGCTGCATGCTGCACAACATGGCAGTGGAGAAGGCAGTGCCACTCATCCTAGATCCGGATGAGCAGGAACATCCACCCGTGGAGGATGAAGGGCTTGGTCATGAGGCAAGTGAGGAGGAGGAGGAGGACATCCGGAGTCAGCTCATACGCAACTTCTTCTCATAATGGTGAGTCCCTGTGTCTTAGTGTGCACTCTTTGAGCCTTGTGTGGCATGTGTTGCAATGTGTGTGTCCAGCTGACTGTATGCTAAGTGACTTGGAGGTGTGTTCTGATGTGTCATTCGAGTGATGATGTCATTCCACACATTTTAGCTGGGACACTAATTTTACAATTAGCATGGTGACATCATTATTCCTGTAGAGTACATGACCATGTCTGCGGATAACTAGCTCTTCGCTGACTTGTTGTGTGTCTGTCATCCACAGGTTCTTGCGCCTGTCGTCTGCTCGTGTCATCGTTGGCCTCCTGCTATTCCTCATGAGTATTGCAACGTGTGCTGAATCAGCGTTCCATGCACGGACATGGTGAAAAGTCATTTTGGGTAAGGAGTGCAGCAAGGCATTTTGTGGGTGGTACGTGATTGGAATATGTGGGGACTGCTCCTGTGCATGTTGTGTTACCATGCATATATGTCGACTCACCATGGGGCACATGACATGTAGCATGACTCCCATGAATTGAAAATCACCCTTCCTGACAGTCAACTGTAATGGTTTGTGGATTCTGATGAAGGCATCAATGTGTGTAAAACGTCCCTCAGGAACATACAGGATGCTAATGGTGGACATAGTGTGGGGCATCCCCATAAGAGGCTCAATGGGGAATTGCAGCCTCTCCGTGTGCAGCAAGGGGTGTTTGGCTCACCCCCTTCACTTGTGTGCCAGCTCAGTAGGATTTAACACATCTGTGTGTTGAAGGGGGTGTCCAGTGTAGGTCCCACATGGTCAGCCAAATGACTTGTGAGTCTGTTCAAATTGATGCATTTCCCTTAGTGTGAGCCTGAGTAATAAAGGTGTTCCTCACACTCCAAGGTGCTTTATCTCTGTCAATGCAGGTCTCTTGACACTTTGCATGTGGCATCTCTGGCATAGTTGTCAAAGATTGTGCATATGAGTCCATGTGTAGTTTAGCAACATGCATGCAGTTCTTCATGGATTATGATCTCTATTGTGCATGAAGTACATGGTTGTGTATGTATTTGGGCATGTTGGTCCCCACAACGGGCCCTCAACACCTGCTGAGGGTGTGTCTCCTGTGCGCAGCTCGGCCTTCAGTTTCCTGATCCTGTGTCATTCATCTTTGGTGATTGTGCATGCATTGTCTCAGGATGTGCCATGGAAAACCGGACACTCCTTCCTTTACATAAGCCTGTTGCAGTTGTCCTTTCTGACATCCTTGTCTTTGTATGCAACTTGTGGCATATTTTCCAGGACATGCCGCCTGCTGCTGCAGCCCCTGCAGCATGGGCACACAAAGTTTCCAGATTTGGCAACACACATGCCTCAAAGATGCTCTTCCCTTCCTCCCTCCACCCTTTCATTTGGCTGTCATCAGCTTGTCTGTGCCACTGTTGCGGCCACGCGGTGCCAAAGGCTGGACCGTCTGCACATGCAACGTTCACATTGCACGACCCTCATGTCCTTGCATGACCCACATCACACTACAGTCTGATGTTGCAGCCACCCTCCAAGCAATGTCCATCCGCAAATCTCCCGCCTGCTCTCAGGCATACACTAAGCTCACACACAACACCTTTGCATGATGAGTGTGCAACTCCAACTGCCTACACAGCACTGCCATGCCTTCCAGGCCCTGTCACACCAACCAGGTCATGTCCCTCCTACTCCCCACCGGATCTGTACCCCAGCAAGGCCATGGGAGTGGGACTCAAGGCTTCTGCATGTAGTGTGGTGTCGTCGTCTGGCACATGGCACAAGTATCATCTCTCAGCGTGTCGATCTACAATGTGTCCAGGGCCCCCCTCTCCACCATCACATGTGCACAGCACCTCATCATCAGCTCGTATGCCATTGACAGGCAGGTGCTCCTCACCCTCACCAGAGACACATACATTGCCAGTTCCAATATTCAAGAATGCATGATATCCATTGATGAATGGCTGAACATGAGCCACCTGAGGCTGGACTTGTACAGGACTGATGTAATCATCTGAGGATTGTCCCCTTACAGCTGGGTCAACTGCTTGTGTCCCACCCGCAAAAGCCCTGCACATGCACCCAGTGGCCACGCACACAAGATGGTGTGCATCATGTATTGCTCGCTCACATTTGCCATGCTAATCACCAGCATCTGTACCTCAGGCTACAACACCCTCTGCATTATGCACATGATCCACAGATAGATCCACTCCAAGGAAAGACAGACCATCCCCCAGGTCCACGACAACATCCGTGTGAAATACTGCCCTGCCCTCTACGGAGCATGTACATCCAAACTCCCGGGAAACTTGTCCACATCCAGGGTGCATCTGCACACCTCAGCTTCAACATTCGGCGCGCCAGCCACATCACCGTCCACCAGAGATAGCTGCAATGGATCACTGTCTGCTGCAGGATGACCTTCCGACTCCCTACCCACACTCAGGAGGCAGGCCACAACCCGACCCCAAACCAACCTTGTACGTCTGTCATCCGAAACCCCGTTGGGCCATCTCCGTGCATCCAACCTTGCCCTGGCCACCATTATTCACACCCACCGTACTCCAGCATGCAGGACATAGTTCTCCCACCTGGCCAGACATACCTGGGACTCCCTCCCCGGGAACCTCCACATGAGCCATGACCTCTACGCCTTAATGATACTCTTCCAGATATGTCTGTCCGCACAGTATTGCAAGCCCCCCCTCAGCAGCTTGAGGCCATCACAGGTGAGTATTGTGCTCCATGTCTGCATTGAATGATACATTGTGACCCATGTGTGTCCTGTACCAGACTCAGATCCCAGGGTATGGATGGGTGAAGTTAGTTCAACACTCAGGCATAGTTTGACATTTACACACACATATGTTGTGGACTAATGCTAAATAACTGCAACATCTCATTCAAAAAAAGATATTTTTATTTGCAGTGGGGTGCGTGTTTTGGTAGATAAAATAAGGTGCTCTACCGGATGCATAGAATCCAAAGTTCATAGGGGGAGGGGGGGATGGTATCCTTGGCATTTGAAGTCATCAGAGTCCAGACCACAGTGTTGGTCATCATTGGTCAGACTGTGACCAGCAAGTCCATGTGGCAGAGAATGTCATTGGATGAGGTGCTGCTGTTGCGCCAGAGGGCCAGGTGCCAGGCCAGGTGACCTGGGAGATGTGGATGGTCCGCTGACTCTCACGGTCTTTTCCGTGGACGACCCACCTTCCTCCGTGGACCCTCAGATGCAGGCCTTGACGATGTTTGGGACGCTCCGTCGGACGAATCCTCCTCCTCCCTCCCTGTGGCTGGTGCTGGTCTGCGCCTGGTGTCACAGGGAGGGTTGCCCATGTTTTCGGCAATCCGACGGAGTGATTGGCTCATGTCCTTTTGCACCGCCAGGAGCTCAGCCAGACTTGTCTCCATCCGTCCTTGGTGTTGTTGTTGACTGGCATGTTCCTCGGCCTGCAGGTTCTTCATCTCGTCGAAGGTCCCCTTCATCTCAGTGAGTGTCCCCACTACCTGGTTGATGCCCCTGGTGTCACGCCGGTATGTGTCCAGGATGTGGTGTATGTGTGACTCCGCCTGCCTGCACTCCCACCACCCCTGCCCACACGAGCCTGGCCTGCCGTTGTGAGCACATCGGGTCTACGGGACCCCTGAGGGATGGCATTTGCGGGGTTGCCTGCCTCCTCCTGGGTGCCCGGAGATCCTTGTCCCTCCTGGTCAGACTGGCTCTGTTGTTGAGTGCGAGCAGGGCTCCTGGGTGTCTCCTGGGATGTGGCAGGAATGGGGGTGGTGGTTGGCAAAGATGTACCTGAAGCAGGTGCTGCAGGGGCTTGGGCACCAGAGGGTCCAGGTTGGTCAGGGTCATCCATGGAGTGGTGAGAGTCGTCGCTGCCAGTGGGATCATCTTCACGCCGAGCCTGGGACTGTGATTGTTCCCCCCCATTGTTGGGGGGAGATCCACGACGTTGCCCTGTGTGTGAGAGAGAGACAATGTTAATGCTGTTTCATGCAACATCCATGTTTCATACATATTCAAATTGGCACAGTTCCTCCAGGTAGTTGGATGTGCCTAGCATTCCTCTCAATGTCCACTTGTGGATGGGTATGTTGCGGGGGACAGATTGATATGTTCTCCTGAGTGTTTGACCGGTAGAATTTTGGCTAGGATGCTTATTTGGCTATGGATTGATCTTGTTGTGTCACATGTCCATTGTGAGAGTGGGTAAATCCGTTGCCTGCCCCAGGGGTGTGTGCTTGTGTAAGGGGGGGGGGGTGTGACCGGGCCTGCTGTTGTGTGTAGTGTGATTTGGCATTGTTTCTCCCAGGTGATGTGTCTGTCCCCTCATGTTGCATGCTGGCATGACAGTGAGTGTGAGTTCCTGTGCTAGATATCTGAGCTTGTGGAGTTGGTGTTTGACTGTACAGTGGTCACAGGAGGGCCTTGTGCTGCATACAGCAGGGCCAAGTGTCAGCTACCTTGTCAGTACTTTGCCAGTCCCTGTGCATTGGGCATTGTGCATGGGTATGTACCTGGGCCATATGGGCTGAGGGCAATGGTGTCTGCTTCTGAGTTGCACAATGTGGTTTTTAAGCCCCACCCTCCCAGCATCCCGGACATCCAGTCTTGGGTTTGTGGTTCGTGTAGCCTGGGACATGGCATGGCCTTGCTTTGTGAAAGGGGCATGGACATGTTAGTGGTATGAGCGTGGTTTTTAAGTGTGGTTGTGTCCGGTGAGGCCTTGGGGGTAGTTGCGTGCATTTGGTGTAATTGGGGTGTGGATGCCATTACCCCCATGTTACGTCAGTTGTTTGTGTACTCACCAGGCTCTGCGACTCCTTCGACTCCCACCTGCGGTAGCAGGGCCATCACTTTCTCCTCCCAGGGATGGTAATGTACCGGTCTACGGGGCAGCCCACCTCCAGTGATGTTACTCTGGGCGTATTTCTCATTCATCTTCCGCTTGACTGCCCTCCGCAGATCGTACCACCTGGCTTGGCATTCATGCCTGGTCCTTCTGATGGGTGCAACAGCATTCACCCTATCGACAATCCCCTGCCACATGCGTGTTTTTTCAGCTATGCTGGTCTGTCTGACCAATGTTCCAAAGAGCTGTGGCTCGACTCTGATGACTTCGTTGACAAGGATGTCCAGCTCCTCCCTTGTGAACTTTGGATTCTTGTCTGTGGGCATGGTGTGGGGTGTGGGAGTGGATGGTTGTGGGTGTGCGGGTGTGAATGTGACGGTGTGGGTGTGAATGTGAAGAGGGGGTTGTTGTGAAGGAGGTTGTGTAAGTTAAGGTGTAGTTAAGGTGTAAGGATGGTGCAGTTATTTGTGTGTGGGGTCTGGCAGCAGTGGGTGTGTGGGGTCTGGCAGCAGTGGGTCTGTTGCAAAGGCTCATGGGTTGTGTGTGTGGGCCCTTTTTATTGGTCCATTTGTGGGTGTGGCTGGGTTTGAAATTTTGGTGGGTGTGTTATAAGAGGTGTTTGTGATTTTGGGCCTCTGTTTGCCTGTTTGGATGTGCCAGGTCAGTCATTGAGATGTATTTTGTCATGTAGACGTGTTTTGTGGTGTTGTGCGAGTCGAATTGACCCTCCATGTGCTGTTTTACAGTGTCCTGGTTCTGTGCGAGTCTTTTTCGAGTAGGTAAGTTCCGTACATACGCGATGCTAGGTGAGGGTGCTGGGGTACGGTGTTGGGGTTCGGCGCGTACAGGTGCAGGGCTGGGGTACGGGCCTGGGGTGTGGCGCGTACAGGTGCGGGGCTGGGGTACGGTGTTGGGGTACGGCACGTACAGGTGTGGGGCTGGGGTAGGGTGTTGGGGTACGGCGCGTACAGGTGTGGGGCTGGGGTAGGGTGTTGGGGTACGGCACGTACAGGTGCGGGGCTGGGGTACGGGCCTGGGGTGCGGCGCGTAGAGGTGCGGGGCTGGTGTACAAGCCTGGGGTACGGCGCGTACAGGTGCGGGGCTGGGGTACGGGCCTGGGGTGCGGCACGTACAGGTGCGGGGCTGGGGTACGGTGTTGGGGTACGGCGCATACAGGTGCGGGGCTGGGGTACGGTGTTGGGGTACGGCGCGTACAGGTGCGGGACTGGGGTACAGGCCTGGGGTGCGGCGCGTACAGGTGTGGGGCTGGGGTACAGTGCGGACAGGGGGGGTATGGTGCTGACATATGGGAGGGGAGCTGAACGACTCGTATCCGTGCACAAGTTTACCCGTGTACATGTGTGCTACTGCGTTCGCTCCCTCCGGGGCCTTTTACATGCGGTTGTGTATTCGGACGGGCGGTACGGATCGTACTTGCGCGCTCGGACTTCTGTTTTACGATTTGCACGTAAATATGTCCGGCTCCCTCTCGTACACTTTTCCCGATGCTATTCGTATGTAATTTCCACGTATGAATCATACTTCGCCGGTTGTAGGGCACTTGTACGAATCGTACGTAAAAAATTACGGGTACGAGTCGTACGCAAATTCTTTTTAACGGATCGGAATCGGCACCATAATTTACTTTTTATTTAAAAATGTTTGTCTGATTGTAATTTTAAAAGTGTGGGTAATAGGCCCTTGACGTCTGTAAAGGAATGCACTTTTAATTTGAAATGAACATTCTGTCTGGCTGCCACAGTCTTATTTACTGACTGCACAGCCCATTGTCTGAGTTGGAAGTATCTAAATTGTTTGTCTTCGAGTAGGCTGATTTTACAGTTCTTGAAAGATCTAATCTGTCTGTTTCCAAACAAGTAACTTTGAAGTCTGTGGTCACTGTGGTCTCAATTTCTTATATTCTTTTTCATTGGATGCTGGAGAGAAGTCAGGAAGTGTATGAGTGTGTGAGTGGAGAGGTATGTTATTTGTCTTTTTAGGTTGAGCCTGATCCAGCGCGCAAGCGATGCTCTCGCGGGCTGGTGTAGGTACGGATCACTGACATAATATCGAGAAGGAGAATATCGACTTGCCAAAATATCGAGGAAAAAATATAAAATGCCAAAATATTGAATCCCTATCTACAAACAGGTAAGTACAAAAATATAGAACCCAAAATATCGATGTAAAAAATATAGTTGGTCAAAATATCGAATTTTTTAAATGTCTTAAAAGTAATGTAAAATTAATGAAATAATAAATATAATTAACTAAAACATACATAAAAATTCTTAAATAACTTTACAATTAATAAATAATTAATGTAAGTAAAAAAAATGTTTTTTTAATACCTATATATATTAACGTAATATTAATAAAAAATATTCAATATTTTTAGCGTAGGATAGCGGGCGGGTAAAATTTACTATTACCACTCCAGTAAGTCCAACAGTAGGGAAAGCATTGGATAGCGGGATGGTAAAAATTACTATTCCCACTCCAGAGAGTGCAACAGTAGGGAAAACATTGGATAGCGTAGGGGTAAAAATTACTATTCAACAGTAGGGAAAGCGTTGGATAGCGTATGGGTAAAAATTACTATTCCCACTCCATAGAGTGCAACAGTAGGGAATGCGTTGGATAGCGGGAGGGTAAAATTTACTATTCCCACTCCAGTGAGTGCAACAGTAGGGAAAGCATTGGAGAGCGTAGGGGTAAAAATTACTATTCCCACCCCAAAGAGTGCCACAGTAGGGAAAGCGTTGGATAGCGTAGGCGTAAAAATTACTATTCCCACTCCAGAGAGTGCAACAGTAGGGAAAGCGTTGGATAGCGGGAGGGCAAAATTTACTATTCCCACTCCAGTGAGTGTGACAGTAGGGAAAACATCAGATGGCGTAGGGGTAAAAATTGCTATTCTCACCCGAAAGAGTGCCACAGTAGGGAAAGCGTTGGATAGCGTAGGGGTAAAAATAACAATTCCCACTCCAGAGAGTGCAACAGTAGGGAAAGCATTGGATAGCGGGAGGGTAAAATTTACTATTCCCACTCCAGTGAGTGCAACAGTAGGGAAAGCATTGGATAGCATAGGGGTAAAAATTACTATTCCCACTCCAAAGAGTGCAACAGTAGGGAAAGCGTTGGATAGCGTAGGGGTAAAAATTACTATTCTCACTCCAGTGAGTGTAATAGTAGGGAAAAAAATAATTTAATATTTTATTAAAAATAAAGTAATTATTAATACTAATAACAAAAGTATTAAAATTATTTACCAATCACACAATCTTTAATAATTAATTATTTATAAATACCAATAAATAGTTTTATTAAATTAATTACCTGTTAATAATTAATTAACAACCAATTAATTTTCAATACAAAAAATTTATAAATACAAATAATACCAATTAATAATTAATTAATAATACATGAATTATCAATATACAAAAATACTTTCAAAAATTAATTATTTATAATTGAATTATTTCCCACCATATTCCCCTATAAACCCACAACCCGCTACAAATAATAAATTAATACAATTAACATAATTATCAATTAAACAATTAATACAAATTAATTACCAATTAATACACATTAATTACCAATTAATAATTAATCAACCAATTAATTTTCAATACCAAAAATTGATAAATAATAAAAAATACCAATTAATAATTAACAGTAAATTAATTATCAATGCACAAAAATATTTTCAATAATTACTTAATTATAATTAAATTACTTCCCACCCTATAACCCTATAAACCCACAACCCGCTCCGAATAATAAATTAGTACAATTAATATAATTATCAATTAACCAATTAATACAAATTAATTACCAATTAATAATTAATTACAATAAATTAATTATCAATACCAAATAATAATTACTTAATAGCAATTAAATTACTTCCCACCCTATTCCCCTATAAACCCACAACCCGCTACAGAAGTAAAACGCAAAATTAAATTACAAATAATTACTAATTCCTAAAAATTATTATTTAATGTATTATAATTAAATTACTTACCACCCTAATCCCCTATAAACCCACAACCCGCTACGGAATTAAATTAAAAAAAAAATTAAATAACATAAAATTAATTACTTTAAAAATATTCAAACATACATTCCAAAATTAATACATACTTTTAACACATATACTAATACTTAAAACACTTCAATAACAGTCGGGTCCTTCCGGGATCCAAGCCCTCGTCAGGTGGTGCGTTGTCCGGCGAACCCACTGCCGGATAATCCAATAACCAGTCTCAAGAAACGAAAAACGCACTCTCAAAGGTCAATCTTTTTTAATTATAAATCGCTACGCGTTTCGACACAACCTGTGTCTTGGTCACACGATTATTTCTGGATTCTCAAACATACATATAGGTATATGTAAACATAGAAGAGGTGCTGACATATTGCTCATTTAGGCTGCAAAAGCGGCCGCCATTTCTAAACAGGTACGAACCTCGTGTAATTAATTGAATATATCCAAATTTTCTTTGAGTTCGGGCTGTAGATCAGCTTAATGACATTTTTACAACATTTTTACAACAGATTGAGTGCCACTGATGTCATGTTGTCGGATTCATGTAATGAGAATTACCGTACATTTCAGTACCGACAAAAAATTCAACCAACTTTATCAATTCAGAGTTGATACTCACAGACAAAAGCTCGTGATACGAGCCCTGTGGACTCTATTGCATATGCATCAAGCGGACTAGTGCCGTATTCGTTCCCATAGATGTGTGGGCATGCATATATTTGGTTTTCAAACTTCGAACTCAATTATTTGGATTTGTAAACGGACTAGTGCCCCATATACAAACGCACCCGTAAAACCAGAATGCATAGCTCGAATGCCAAGTGGCAACTATAAGCCAAGAGCAGTAAGCACATCATATTACAACCACTTGGTGGTTTGCAAAGACCAAAGTCACAAGAGTGTATGTGACACACAAGAAGAACTGAAAAATATGCTGAAATTATAAGGAAACTGTGCAATTCTTATCTCAAGGAGAGTGCGATGAAGTGTCATCCTCATGAAGAAAAGGGTAGGGAACCTGTGCCGTGTCGTGAAGAAGTGAATGGTCCCTTCCTTTCCTCCTGGATGGTGAGAGAAACATAGGTTAAAATTGCAAATTGGCTCTCAATTACTGATCAATCACATGAATGAACTAGCATGCTATTCAACAAGATATAGAAGGCATTCAATACTCATCCAATACATATAAAATACATATAAAATACAGATAAAGATCACAGATAAAGATCATATTGCAGGATTCAAGGTTCAATTATCATGTAAGTGTGTTGCAAGTTCCTCGTCCATATTGTGCCCCCCAGGGAACTTGGTTTCTAATTCCATGATCCATTTGGATTCCCTCTTCCTAAGGGCCAGCTCTCTATTACCTCCTCTTTTGGAAACATGCACCTGTTCTATGGCGAAGTACTTCAAAAGAGAGTTATTGGACTGGTGTACATCCTGGAAATGTCGAGCGATGGGATAATTCTGGTCCTTGTTGGTTATGGCTCTAAGGTGTTCCTGTACCCGCTTTTTCACCATGCAAGTTGTACTCCCAACATACCAGAGTCCGCACGGGCATTGCAGGATATACACTACATAGTTAGTGCTACATGTAAGGAACTGCGGGATAGTCTTGTTCTGTCTTAATCCCGGGATCTTAAAATCCTTCACCATGTGGCTACATTTGCAGGCTTTGCAATGGCCACATGGATAGAACCCTTTAAGATTGAAACGGTTCCTATTGGGTGTTTCTGTGATATCCCCTCTGACCAAAATATCTTTCAAATTCCTTCCTCTTCTATATGTTATCAGAGGTCTATCACTGATGGTCCCACCAATGATAGAATCTGATTTCAAGATCCTCCAATTGTCAGCCAACATTTTCTGGACCTGTTTGGATTCGTGATTGAATGTAGTTATCACTCTCGTTGGCATTTCGTCCTGGTCCTCCCTGGTGGAGTACTCTAAGGCTTGTAGTCTGCTAATTCCACTGATCTTCTTTACTGCCTTGTTTAATACCCATTCCGGGTACCCTCTTTCCCTGAATCTGCCTAGTACGATACCTGTTTCTTTCTTAAAGTCTTCCTCCGTGCTGCAATTTCTCCGTGCTCTTAACAACTCCCCAAAGGGGATGCTCCATTTAAGTGACTCAGGATGAGCACTGTGGGCATGGAGCAGGCTGTTCCCGGAAGTCTCCTTCCGGTGTAAGCTTGAAATCATTTTGCCTTCCTGTATTGTAATGACGGTGTCTAGGAATTCAATTTTATTGCTACTTATACTAGCAGTGAGGTGTGTATTGTACTTGTTGTTATTAAGTTTGCTAATGAATTTCCTAGCTTCCTCTTCATTGCCCTTCCAAATGACGAAGAGATCGTCAATATACCTTAACCAAACCAAGACTTTTTCAAAGTCTGAATCCATGTCATTATTAGTGTGGAGCTCCTCCTCCCACTTGCCCAGGAAGAGGTTTGCAAAACTAGGTGCGAAGCACGTTCCCATGGCCGTGCCGCGGACCTGTGTGTGTAGTTCACCATATAGGTGCCAATTCCGATCCGGTAAAAAAATTCCCCGTCCGACTCGTATCCGGATTTTTTTCCGTCCGAATCGTCAAAGTAGCGTACAAACTGCCAAGTACGATTCGAACGGAAAAAAGTCCATACGAATCGCATTGGGAAGATTTCCCCACACGTCCTCGGGTCGGGAAAAGTCACCGACACGTCCCCGGGCGAGAAACCCACCGTGCGGAAAAATAAAGTCCGACTGCGCAAGTACGATCCCTCCCGTCCTCCCCATTTCACAACCGTACGCAAAAAACACCGTCCGAACCGAACTCCCATAGCAACCATGGAGACATGTGCCCGCATACGCGCCGAACACCCCACCACCCCCCGCCCGCGTATGTACGCCCCGAACCCCCACCCGTGTATGTACGCACCGAACCACCAGCCGTGTATGTACGCACCAAACCCCCCCCCCAGCCCTGTATGTACGCACCGAACCACCAGCCGTGTATGTACGCCCCCGAACCCCCCCCAGCCGTGTATGTACGGACCGAACCACCAGCCGTGTATGTACGCACCAAACACCCACCCGTGTATGTACGCCCCCGAACCCCCCCCAGCCGTGTATGTACGCACCGAACCACCAGCCGTGTATGTACGCACCAAACACCCACCCGTGTATGTACGCCCCCGAACCCCCCCCCAGCCGTGTATGTACGCACCGAACCACCAGCCGTGTATGTACGCCCCCGAACCCCCCCCCAGCCGTGTATGTACGCACCGAACCACCAGCCGTGTATGTACGCACCAAACCCCCACCCCAGCCGTGTATGTACGCACCGAACCACCAGCCGTGTATGTACGCACCAAACACCCACCCATGTATGTACGCCCCCGAACCCCCCCCCCAGCCGTGTATGTACGCACCGAACCACCAGCCGTGTATGTACGCCCCCGAACCCCCCCCCAGCCGTGTATGTACGCACCGAACCACCAGCCGTGTATGTACGCACCAAACACCCACCCGTGTATGTACGCCCCCGAACCCCCCCCCAGCCGTGTATGTACGCACCGAACCACCAGCCGTGTATGTACGCACCAAACACCCACCCGTGTATGTACGCCCCCGAACCCCCCCCCAGCCGTGTATGTACGCACCGAACCACCAGCCGTGTATGTACGCACCGAACCACCAGCCGTGTATGTACGCCCCCGAACCCCCCCCAGCCGTGTATGTACGCACCGAACCACCAGCCGTGTATGTACGCCCCCGAACCCCCCCCAGCCGTGTATGTACGCACCGAACCACCAGCCGTGTATGTACGCACCAAACCCCCACCCCAGCCGTGTATGTACGCACCGAACCACCACCCCACCAGGGAATGTACGGACCGCACCCCCACCAGTGCATGTACGGACCGTACTGACGCCAAAAAAACACGTACTGAACCCGGACAAACCATATTTACACAAGGAGAGTCAAGTAGAGTTTCCCCACACCACCAAACAGGCCCAACAACCCCACAAACATCACATACACTCACCTGCAACTGCCAAACTGCCAAACAGAGGCCCAAAACTCAATCACTCCTCATAACACACCCACACAAATTTCAAACACAGCCACACCCACAAATGGACCAATAAAAATGGACCACACACACAAACCATGAGCCTTTGCAACAGACCCACTGCTGCCAGAGCCCACAGACGACCCACACCACCATACTTGAACCTCACACTTGCATACCTTCACACAACCACCTACACAAACACCCCCTCATCACATTCACACACACACCTCCACTACCACACCCACACACCCACAGCCATCCACACCCACACCCCCACAACCACACCCCACGCCATGTCCACCACCAAGAATCCAAAGTTCACAAAGGAGGAGCTGGAGATCCTTGTCGACGAAATCCTCAGAGTTGAGCCACAGCTCTTTGGGACATTGGTCAGACAGACCAGCATATCCGAAAAAACCGCCATGTGGCAGAGGATCGTCGATTCTGTGAATGCTGTTGGGACAACCAGAAGGACCAGGCACGAGTGCCAATCCAGGTGGTACGATCTGCGGAGGACGGTCAAGAGGAAGATGACTGACAATCACAACCAGGGGAACATCACTGGAGGAGGGCCGCCCCCCAGACCGGTACAATACCATCCCTGGGAGGAGAAGGTGATGTCCACGCTGGCGGTGGAGGGACTACACGGACTGCCAGGACTCCCAGACCCTGGTGAGTACACAAACAACTCACCTCACATGGGGGGGATGCCATACACAATCAATCATGCATGCCACCCCCCCCAAGCCACCACCGGACACAACAACACTCCACAAACACACACATGCCACTGGCACCTCCATGCCCCATGCATCAATCAGGGCCATGCCAAGTCACAGGCCACACAATACACCAACACAACACAGGATGTGGTCGATGCTGGGAGTGGGGGCAGCAAAACTAACATTGAGCAACTCACAAGCACACAACAATGCCCTCAGCCCATATGGCCCAGGGCACAGCCATACAAACTGTGTGTACCCACACAGTACTGTCTTGCCTGCAAATGATGGCTGCCATGCAGGATGCCATGGGTCTGAAGGCACAATTTGCACATAACAGCAGACAATGAAGATGCATCGCTCTGATAGAGTCTCAGCACACACCGCCACAGCAGCAGCCTACACTCAGACACACTGCCCAATGGGTGCCCGGAGAACAGGGACTAACTCACATGAACAAGCCAATGGCCATTCAAAGACCGGCTAACTGTGTGTGCCCAGGAAGCTGGCCTGAGGTGACAGAGAGTGACAAAGAGAGGGAGGGAGAGGGGGAATGAGAGGGAAGGAGACAGAGGGGGGACACAGGGAGACAGACAGAGGGAGGGAGTAGGGTGACAGAGGGAGACCGACAGAGGGAGGGAGGAGGGTGACAGAGGGAGGGAGGAAGGGAGACACAGGGAGACTAAATCACCCTTGGGTGGTGTGGCCATGTCCACTCGTCAGCCGGTGGACTGTGTGCATGCAGACCAGGTCTGGCAGTGCCTCAACCCCCCCTTCCGTAGATGAAGACCGGTCCATGTGTCAATCTGTGCACGAGTCCATCCGTGCTGCAGGCACAGACCTAACCACACACCCAGTATACCCACCCACCGTGTCGGTAAGAACCCTGTCACAAATGCTTCAGTCCCCTACCTGCAACATCAAATTGCCTTGCCAAAACACCATTTGGCCACGTACAGTGCAACACGTAAGGCGCCTCTGCATGGCTCGCTACGCCCGCACACCACACTGCTGACTGTGTACCCAAATAGATGCATCAACTAAGATTGTGTCTCACACATGCGTAAAGCCCTGACAGCTGTGGCCAAGGGACATAGCCATGCACAAGTGCACTGTGAGAGGAATGCAGGACAGATCCAACTACCCAGAGGAAGAGTGCCAAATCAGAAATGCATGCAACATGGATGCCACATGTGACACTGTCAACATTGTCTCTCTCACACACAGGTCAACGTCGACGAACACCCCCCAACACTGGGGGGGAAGTCACACAGGACCAGGCTCCGCGGGATGATGACCCCACCGCCAGCGATGACTCTCACCACTCCGTGGATGACCCAGACCAACCTGGCCCCTCTGGTGTCCAACCACCTGCAGCACCTGCGTCAGGTACAACTGTGCCAACCACCACCCCCATTCCTGCCACATCCCAGGAGACGTCCAGGAGCCCTGCCCGCACACGACCACCCAGCCAGTCTGCCCAGGAGGGACACGGTCCTCCGGGCACCCAGGAGGAGGCAGGCGGCAACGCAGATGCCATCCCTCAGGGGTCCCGGAGACCCGATGCACCCACAACGGCAGGCCAGGTGCACGTGGGCAGGGGTGGCGGGAGTGGAGGACGGCGGAGGCGCGAACCTGACCAGGCAGCTCAGGACCCGGTAGTGTCCCAGGTCAGCAACATCCTGGATACATACCGGCGTGACACCAGGGGCATGGACCAGATTGCGTCCACCCTCAATGACATCAAGGGGACCCTCCAGGAGATGAAGACCCTGCAGTCCCAGCAACATGCCTGTCAACTGCAACACCAAGGAAGGATGGAGGATAGACAGGCTGAGCTCGTGGCGGTGCAAACCCAAATGACCGGTGTACTCCGTCGGATTGCCGACAACATGGGCAACCCTCCCTGTGGCACCAGGCGAAGGCCATTACCAGACACAGGGAGGGATCAGGAGGAGGAGGATTCATCCGACGGAGCGTCACAGACATCGTCACGGACTGCTTCCGAGGGTCCCCGCAGGAAGGTGGGTCGTCCACGAAAAAGACTGTGAGAGTCAGCAGAACATCACCATCTCCCAGGTCACCTGGCCTGGCACCTGGCCCTCTGGCCCAATAGCAGCACATGACATTGTCTGCCACATGGACTTGCTGGTCACTGTCTGACCTATGTTGACGAAGACTGTGGCATGGACTCTGACATTTTGCTACGACAAGGATACCAACTCCCCCAGTGAACTTTGGATTCTACACTCCCGCTGTGCACCTCTTGTCATCCCCACAAACCCGTACCCCACCACAAATAAATTAATCACACTTACAAGATGATGCCGTGATTCTACATTATTACAATACATGTGTGTGTCGTACAGTCAAAGCATGCCTGATCTCAGAATTAACTCCAACCATCCAAACCGTGGGGTCGCAGTCTTGCCCAGGACACACATGGGTCCCAATGTCTCATCTGATACAGACATGGAGTACCAAACTCACCTGTGCTGGGCCCAACCAGCTGAGTGGTTCCCGCACAACTGTGGCTACAGACACATTCAGGGGAGCAACAGTCATGCGCAGAGGTCAGGGATCATGTGGAGTGACCTGGCTTGCCGCTCCCAGGTATGTCTAGACATGTGTCCCTACAATGTGCAGCATGCTTGCGTCAGGCGGATGTTGAGAATGGTGGCTAGGCCAAGGTTGGATGCATGGAGATGCCAGAATGCAGTTTAGGATCACTGTGCCACATGGTTGTGTTGGGGTTGTGGGCTGCATCATGAGTGTGGGCGTGGATCTAGAAGGTCATCCTGCAGCTGGCTGTGAAACATTCCCCCCATCCCGTTAGGACGTTGATGTGGCCTGGTTGCCCGACGCAGTAGCAGAGCTGTGCAGATGCACTCCGGATATGGACAAGTACCATGGGAGTCGTGAGGCACATGTCCGTAGACTGCAGGGTAGGATTCTACACAGATGTTGTAGTTTCCCTGGGGGATGGTCTCTCTTGCCTTGAGGTGGATGGAACTGTGCATCTTGTGCATAATACAGTTCCCACTCCCTGACAAACCCCTAGCATCTTGTCACTCTACACATAGACACATATGCACCACCTATGAAAACTATGCCAGACCTGCGGCACGCACAGTGGCAACAGGGCACCATTGACAGGGAAGAGGCACCTTGGAGACAGAGGGACAAATTTATTAGTCATGTGTGTTGGAATGACAATGATACTCTGTCAACACATACACAGGTCATGTGGATGTACATGTGGGAGCAACACTGGCACCCCCCATTGCAACACAGATGCTGGCATCCCATTGACCTGGCACACAAGTGACGGATAACAGCTAAACACCCCCTGCTGCCACGGAGAGGCCGCTATACACCATTGAGGCCCTGATGGGGCAATCACACACCATGTCAACCCGGTGCAACCTGTATGTTTCCGAGGCCAGTGTTACACACAATGATGGCCTCATCACAATCCCCAATCCCCTGCCACATGACAGTCACCAAGTCTGAGCATGGCTCCAGGTGAAGCCTGCCCCATGTCATGTTCCCCATGTAGGATCACCATGTATGCAAATGGAACACACATGAACCGGAGAAGTGCACACAGACTACAAACAATTCACACACCCAAAACGACGTGAGGCATCCCTTACCCTGAGGAGATTTCAACACTTGCCCGTGCATGTGACGCTGAATCAGCACATGTCGCTGTGTTCATGAGGAGTAGCAGGAGCACAACAATGCCACCAGCAGACAGCATGCACATGGACCTGTGGAAGAGAGACACACAAGGATTCAGCACAAAGGAGCACATCCGCAAGCATGTATTTAACACGTATCATGTTGTTAACATGACAGGTGACAATGATGACCCTCAGACAACATCCTTCCATTGCGCCATCACTTGAGTGACACTTCAATACACACCACTGACTCACTTGGCAGACATGCAGATGGACACACACATTGCAACACATGCCACACACGGCCCAATGCGTGCACACTCAGACACTGGAACTCACCACTAAGCAAAGAAGTTGCGTATGAGCCGACTCCGCATGTCCTCCACAGCCTCCTCCTCCTCCACATCACTTGCCCCGTCACCAAGCCCTTCATCCTCCACGGGTGGATGGTCCTGGTCATCTTGATCCAGTATGAGTGGAACAGCTTCCTCCACTGCCATGTTGTGCAGCATGCAGCAGACGATGATGATCTTGCACACCTTCACCGGGGCATATGGGAGTGCTCCGCCGGTCTTGTGGAGGCACCGGAATCGGCTCTTCAGAAGTCCAAACGTCCTCTCAATGACTCTCCTGGTCCGCCCATGTGCGTTGTTGTAGAGGTGCTCGGCAGCCGTGCTGGGGTTGCGGACAGGCGTCATCAGCCATGGCATGTTGGGATAGCCAGCGTCCCCTACAAGGAAACATCATGGACAGAAGTGTGTCAGCACAGGCAGTGAGATTGGAAGATGACGCCAAACACAGAACTGCCAGAGTCTACCCACCAACAATACATGCTCGCTCGTTCCGCAGCTGCAGCATCATTTCTGGCACCCTGCTACGCCTCATGATGAAGGCATCGTGTGCTGATCCTGGAAAGCGAACACAGACATGTGAAATCACCATGTTGGACAGACACACCACAAGGGCATTAATGGAGTGATAATGTTTGCGATTCCTATACACCACCTCCTGTGCCTGTGGTGGTACCAACGCAACATGTGTCCCATCTATGGACCCAATGACATGGGGCATCCCTCCCAGGGCATAGAACTCACGCTTGACATCTGTCAACTGCTCACGATTTGGGAATTTAATGTACTCATCCAGGTGAACCAACATGGCCTCTAAGAAATCATGCAGAACACGGCTGAACATCGTCTGGGACATGCCCCCGACATCAGCAATGGTATGTTGGAACGTACCCGTGGCAAGGAAATGTAGGGCTGCCATCACCTTCAACTTGGGTGTCAGTGCACTTGGATACCTGTGGCGCGGGAGGAGTTGTGCTTCCAGCCGGCCAGTCAACTCATCAATCAACCGTTGGCTGAATCTGTAGCGGCGTATACAGTCCCGTTCATGCAGGGCAGCAATGTCTGGCATACGTCGAGGGAGAGGCGGAGCCCTGCAGTGAAATGGAAGGAACACCTAAGAGTGAGCACTGTACAACAACATCGTCAATGCACTGAGCACATGTTACACAGCCAATACACATATGCCACGTTGTGAGTCAGGTCTGTGCCACAGTTCCTGGACACGAACGCCAGTCAGGTTACACTCCTACCAAGGGACAGCCACTAACGGAGGGGGGCAAGATCACGATGACATGGCATGAGACTAGCTGTGGGCCAGTGTAAGTGAACATGCACACGCATCACAGGATTCACAGACATCCACACATGTGCAGAGGTAGTATGCGTATGGTACAGACAGGTAGTTGGATGCGATATGCACTGGTCACATGTCATAGGAATAGGACAGGCCACACACATTGCCTTTGAGGAGTACATGTCGAGACAGAACATACATAGGGAGCATGTGGATATGTACTTGTGTTGATACTCCGTGTAGTTGGATACATACACACCTCATGGCAAATCACATATGTGGGCTGGTGTGCGGAACAGTGTGCCATGCCCATCGACACACAGACACATGTTGGCAGCAGCAACTGCTGACACATTGAATCACACACCTACAGCAAAATCATGGAAAGACATGCCACACACATGACATGGTTGCAGCATGCAACGCAGCCATACACGTGTCATATGTAATATTCCGTGTACCTGGCATCAGGGGACAGGTGCGGGTGTCCGTGACTGGGACATGCAAGTGACTCATGGCTCCACTAGTGTGTACGACATGCACACATGTCAAAGGAGTGCAGGGGATGTGTGGTACAATGCGCACCATCACACACGACATGTGTACACAGCTCATCGTACATGTGCTTTGCCCACACCTCAGGGGTAAAGTGCCACATCACATCCTGACACACCTGTGTCACACACAGGTGGTATTGCACAGACAATGCATTGGTGTCCACCCTTGGCAATACCTGTCCGCTCCATTCCTGTCTGTGTGCCGCCTGTCACCACTGACAGTTGTTATACGCACCGTACATACGCTCGGAGCGCGTGTATAGGGTCCCTGGGCCAATATTGCCGCTGGCGTATGCGTACGCCACAGTAGTACGGACTGTACACGCGCTTGTACGGTCCGGATCACAATATGGGCGCTGGCGTATGCGTACGCCACAGTAGTACGGACTGTACACGCGCTTGTACGGTCCGGATCACAATATGGGCGCTGGCGTATGCGTACGCCACAGTAGTACGGACTGTACACGCGCTTGTACGGTCCGGATCACAATATGGGCGCTGGCGTATGCGTACGCCACAGTAGTACGGACTGTACACGCGCTTGTACGGTCCGTACTACTGTGGCGTACGCATACGCCAGCGCCCATATTGTGATCCGGACCGTACAAGCGCGTGTACAGTCCGTACTACTGTGGCGTACGCATACGCCAGCGCCCATATTGTGATCCGGACCGTACAAGCGCGTGTACAGTCCGTACTACTGTGGCGTACGCATACGCCAGCGCCCATATTGTGATCCGGACCGTACAAGCGCGTGTACAGTCCGTACTACTGTGGCGTACGCATACGCCAGCGCCCATATTGTGATCCGGACCGTACAAGCGCGTGTACAGTCCGTACTACTGTGGCGTACGCATACGCCAGCGCCCATATTGTGATCCGGACCGTACAAGCGCATGTACGGTCGGTATCACTGCTTGTGGGGTGCCCTAGGGCGTGGAACGCACCGTACCTGTGTGTAAATGTATGAAAACACATAGGGGACACATGAGGGACAAGTATAAGGGCCTAAATGCCTGATGGTTGCCATGGAGACTGAGTTAAATTTTTGAATTTGAGCACCAGGTGCACAGCAGAAGTCAGTTTGAAAGAATCTACATTGTTGCAATGTGGATGTTGACTTGACATCATTATCAAAACTGAAACCATGCAAAGCCACACACTGGGGTAGGTTTGAAGGGATTGGATGAAACGTAGGATGCTAATGTGACTGACCAATCAATCTGTACTCCTATACATGAACAGGCCAGCCAGGCATATATAAGGCAGCCAGGTCCCATGAGAGAGCACTTGCCTGCACATCCATTCATCCCTGACCACTGCTGCTGATAGTGATTCCTCTGGCACCATGTCCAGGACTGTGGAGAGGTCACAGCCATTCACCCAGGAGGAGAACCTTGCCCTGATAGATGTGATCCTCCCACAGTTCCAGAGCCTGTATGGTCGACCAGGGGTTCAGGTGAGTGCAGACTCCACTAGCTTAGACTGTGCCCCTTTTGTGTGACAGTGACTTCTGGCATTGTGTCCATGTGTGACAGACATGCACTGTTGTTTGGAGTGGGTCCCAGGGTGTGGAAGGCCTCATGTCACCCATGCAGAGCATGCTGTGTTTCCTGTGTGCACTCCTCACTTGCATAGTGCCTACTGTGACAATGAATGCAAGGTGCATGCCACATTCTGCCTGCATACTCCTCCTGGGGATGTTGTTTCCACAGTCCTGATGTGATCCTGTGTTCCCCCCAGTGTGACAGGTGTCAGTACCCATGGATGTGTGTTTGTTCAGTGTACCTGTGCTGTGAGTGTCCAAAGGCCGTGTTCGTCCCCTGCACATTGGTGTGTGTGTTAGTCCCCTGTCATGTGGGTGAGTGCATATGGGGAGTGTTGCACACAAGCAGCATGAGGGATGGATATGGCCTGGCCATCGGATGTGAGCAGGGAGCAGTGCTGTGTGCATGCCGTGCTGAGCCAGCCCCACACCTGTGACACCCACGTCTACTGGCACATGGGCAGAGTGAGGTGTGTACCCGCAGTTGGCAATGCCATGTGATTGTCCTGTACCTGTGTGTGTCTGTGTACTCTGCTGAGGTAGCATCAGTGTGCTGGGGCAGGTGACTGCTGTGAGGTGCTGTACATAATCCTGGTGTAGCCTGTGAGGCACAGTGTGATCCCTGGTCAGTGAGTGTGTGGTACCCCTCATGCCACCCGTGTGCTTCCACTGGCACGTAGTGCATTTGGCCTTCCACAGTGGATAATGTCCCTATGACAAAGGTGCAATTAGTTGCATGCATACCATGGCCTGTTCATAATGAGGATTGTTCTATATGTGTGTCTCTGTGTCTTTGCTCATGTGGATTAATGTATTCTCTCTTTTGCATCCTCACAGGTAGGCGCCATTGCCAAGGGGGAGATCTGGAGGGAAGCCGTCAGTGCCGTGAGGGGTACAGAGGGTCGGAGGCGGAGCCTGTCTCAGGTGAGGAAACGCTGGCAGGACATCCGGTGCTGGACGAGGAGGATTGCACGGCTCCTGCTGGGGGACTCACCTGAGAGCCGTAAGAACCGTGGCCGCCGTCGTCTGACCCACATCCAGAAGCGTGTGCTGGCGGTGGTCTTCCCCGATATGGACAGGCGCCTACAGGAGAGGCAGCAGCAGGAAGGGGGTAGGTACATGTGTGTCAGTTGTGTGTCCCCAGCCAATGTAAGTGTGCAGTTGCATGGATACACTGCCAGGGTTTGATTGTGCAGTGCGTCAACTTCTCCACAAAGTAGCACAGTGCTGTTCTCACTCCCTCCCTTCCCCTCCTTGCAATGTGTTCCCTGGTCTGTCGCCACTCTTGCACAAGGTTATTTATGCAGGCAGTTCATGCAGGTGCCCTATGCTATCAGCATCATGTGTGGGGGTGATGTGCCACAGGTATGGGGACCTTGCGTGTGCCATGGCCAATTTCAGTCATTGTGGTGTCCATGTCACTTGGCACTGATTGTGAATCACGACATAGGGGTGTGTCTCCAAAATGTACAGCCTTCCAGCATGCATGTCCAATTGTGTGCCCTCTGACATGATGTGCCTGAGTGGGAGGCCTGCTAAGTGCAGGGACGGTTGCTTAATTTGCAGTCATGTCCATCCTGGACCATGGAGGAGTGTGGGCACTACTGTGCCCTGGGGCACCTCTTCCTAGGTATCATGTGCGTCATCCAACAATATGGCCATTCACTGTGTCTTTGCCATGGGTTGCGTAGGGTGGCATTGTACCCTGGGCTCAACTGTTAGGACCTACAGGTTGCTACATGTGTCCACTGTACAGGGGGACCCATTTTGCTTGTGCATACTCACAGTGGGCATTACCTGTGTGTGTTGTTGAGACAATCTGATGATGTTTGCCTGTCAATGATGTGTGGACATGGCCACCAGGGGCTGTGTGTTTACAGTCATGAATTAGTGGAGGCCATGTGTTTCCATCCCAGAGTAAGAGGTGTACATACTTTCTCCGTCTCAATGAGATTGTCTCAGGTGTGGGTGGTTTGTGCGTACAAGGCCTACATGTCAGAAGCTTCATCCTCCTTGCTGGGTTTAGCCTGTGTGTGATGTTTGACTGGACATACGCTCAAGGTGCAGTGACCCTGTCATGTGTGGCCTGGTTTCATGTATTGCCTTTGCAGCATGCGGCAAGAGTAAATGGATATGATTCATGCTCATCCCTTTTTGACGACGCAGTGTGGTGCAGGTGCTGTGCACATTTGTCCCCAGAGGCTGACTCCTCTCTAAAATTTCAGGTGCAGTGATTTGCTGTTGTGTCATGATCTCCATTGTGTCTCAGTGGCATGGTGGGTAGAAAAACTGTGTGTTCCATGGCCTACATGTGTACATTGTTTTGTAGGTGTTACTCCTGTTGCTTTTCAGGCTATGCAATGTGACCTATGTATATTTGACTCATGTGACATAAGTGTACAGGTGTCTGATTTTCTCCTGTCTCTTCACCTTGCCCACAGCATCGCCGGGGGACACGGAAGGAGACACTAGCACGGACCGGGAGGAGAGATTGAGCACCAGTACCAGCAGTGCTGTCCTGTCTGGCACATGGAGTGGCACGGAGGCCGAAGGGAGTGAGGCGGAGGACCTGTTGACTGCCAACACAGACTATGACGCAGACGGGTCCGAGGCTGAGCTCCCAGAGGTGGCGGAGTCTGCCCCCCCAGCTGATGGCAGCCCTCCACATCCCCCCGCCACCTCAGGTTCCATCACCGGCCTCCCACATGCTCGTGGCCCTTCCCTCCGTGCTCGGTCCCCACATGTCTCCTTCCTGCCAGGCACCGCACCCCCTGCCCCTGTCACCACTGCTGCGGTGAGTGCGGAGTCTGTGGACATCCTGAGGCAGTTGCAGGTTGGTCAGACTGCGATGCTAAATGTCCTCCATGCCCACACCCAGGTGCTGACCCAGATGGAGGCATACATGGAGGGCATGTCGGCTGCGCAGTCTGACCAACGGCAGTTGCTGAGGTCCATAGACTCCACACTGACTGCAGCACTGGATCTCCTGCAGCGCTGCGTAACACCCCCTACCCCTGCCCCATCCACAATTCCCACTCCCGTGCCTGTCCCACGCACATCCAGACGTCAGCGTGCACGCACCCCAACAGACACAGGCACCACACCACCAGGGAAGTCGAAGCGCACACCTCCTGTCACGCACACACAGGGTGAGGAAGGCACACCCACTGGGTCGGGGGGGAAACGTAGAACACGCAGCCACAGTGGGAGTCCGCATTCCACACAACCCACTCCCTCCAAATCCACTCCCCTTAGCTCTCCTGGCCAACAGTCAGTGACAGCATCATCCACTGCGAGTGTGCCCCCCAGCCCCAGGATGACACCACCCCGCAAGCGGTGGAGGCGGGACCCGGCCAGGGGAGTTGAGTCCCCCACCCTGTCCACACCCTCCCCCAGTGGCGCTGCGACCCATCCCTTTGCCCCCCCCCCCTCCTTGGGGCCTGTGGTTGGATTGGGTACGGGGGAGTCGCTGGGGGAACTTGCCGACGTGTGCAGCGCCATTCTGTCCTCCACCTTTGGCGCTGGCACCCCCCCTGTGGCAGATTCATCCCTCCCTGCACCCACAACACCTACCCTTTCCCCTCCTGTCCCTGCGGTGCCTGTTTCCACCCTCCCCCCTGATGCCCCCTCTTCTGTGGATGAAATGGACTTGTGAACTGTGCAGGCAAGCTAGGGGACACACGTCCCGATGTGTACCCCCCCCCCGGACATTGCTGCTGGGCTGGCCCATGGCCCTTGTACATAGTGGACATTTTCTCTGATATATTTTCCTGCTGAATAAAGCCTTTTCTTTTTGTTTTGCACACTGATGCTTTCCTGGACTTGCTGTTGGTGCTGGTGCTCCCTGCGTTGGGGTGGTGATAATGTGTTAGGGGTCTGTGAAATGTTGGAGTGTGCTGCTCATGGGGTGTACCCTGCCATCTGCGTGCCATCACAAAGGTCTCTGCAAATGGTATTTGGTCATGTTTGCTCTCACTGTATGGTGACATTGTCCCAAGGTGTGTTCCGTCCTCTGTGGCCCAGGCCATTTTTCCTGCAGGGTGTCTCCCAAATGCTGTGCTGTGCTGTGTCTACATTTCCTGGATGTGTGAGGGTTGCCTTTCAATATAGCCATGCTGGCTCAGCGATGGCTCCGCCTGCATCTGGGGTATCACCCTTGTAGGTCACTGAACTTGTTGATGGGGTATATTGTCCGATGTCTGGGCACTGCTGGGAGTGATAGGTACACACCCCTCCTGTGTCTGGGCACTGCTGGGAGTGATAGGCACACACCCCTCCTGTGTCTGGGCACTGCTGGGAGGACCCTGCACCCACCCCTCCTGTGTCTGGGCACTGCTGGGAGGACCCTGCACCCACCCCTCCTGTGTCTGGGCACTGCTGGGAGTGATAGGTACACACCCCTCCTGTGTCTGGGCACTGCTGGGAGGACCCTGCACCCACCCCTCCTGTGTCTGGGCACTGCTGGGAGGACCCTGCACCCACCCCTCCTGTGTCTGGGCACTGCTGGGGGTGTTTTGCACACCCCATTCTTATAGCAGGTTCGGTGCGTACATGCACGGGTGGGGGTTTGGTGCGTACATACACGGGTGGGGGTTCGGTCCGTACATACACGGGTGGGGGTTCGGGGCGTACATACTCTGCTGGGGTGGGGGTTCGGTGCGTACATACACGGGTGGTGGTTCGGTGCGTACATACACGGCTGGGGTGGGGGTTTGGTGCGTACATACACGGCTGGTGTGGTGGTTTGGTGCGTACATACACGGGTGGGCGTTTGGTGCGTACATACACGGGTGGTGGTTTGGTGCGTACATACACGGCTGGGGTGGTGGTTTGGTGCGTACATACACGGGTGGTGGTTTGGTGCGTACATACACGGCTGGGGTGGGGGTTCGGTCCGTACATACACGGGTGGGGGTTCGGGGCGTACATACTCTGCTGGGGTGGGGGTTCGGTCCGTACATACACGGGTGGTGGTTCGGTGCGTACATACACGGCTGGGGGGGGGTTCGGTGCGTACATACACGGGTGGTGGTTCGGTGCGTACATACACGGCTGGGGTGGGGGTTTGGTGCGTACATACACGGCTGGGGGTTCGGGGCGTACATACCAGGGTGGGGTGGGGGTTCGGGGCGTACATGCACGGGTGGCGCTTGGGTGCGTACATACACGGGTGGGGGTTCGGGGCGTACATACCAGGGTGGGGTGGGGGTTCGGGGCGTACATACACGGGTGGCGCTTGGGTGCGTACATACACGGGTGGCGGTTCGGGGCGTACATACACGGGTGGGGGTTCGGGGCGTACATACCAGGGTGGGGTGGGGGTTCGGGGCGTACATACACGGGTGGCGCTTGGGTGCGTACATACACGGGTGGCGGTTCGGGGCGTACATACACGGGTGGGGGTTCGGGGCGTACATACACGAGTGGGGTGGGGTTTCGGTCCGTACATACACGGGTGGGGGTTCGGGGCGTACATACTCTGCTGGGGTGGGGGTTCGGTCCGTACATACACGGGTGGTGGTTCGGTGCGTACATACACGGCTGGGGTGGGGGTTCGGTGCGTACATACACGGGTGGTGGTTCGGTGCGTACATACACGGCTGGGGTGGGGGTTTGGTGCGTACATACACGGCTGGTGTGGTGGTTTGGTGCGTACATACACGGGTGGGCGTTTGGTGCGTACATACACGGGTGGTGGTTTGGTGCGTACATACACGGCTGGGGTGGTGGTTTGGTGCGTACATACACGGGTGGTGGTTTGGTGCGTACATACACGGCTGGGGTGGGGGTTCGGTCCGTACATACACGGGTGGGGGTTCGGGGCGTACATACTCTGCTGGGGTGGGGGTTCGGTCCGTACATACACGGGTGGTGGTTCGGTGCGTACATACACGGCTGGGGGGGGGTTCGGTGCGTACATACACGGGTGGTGGTTCGGTGCGTACATACACGGCTGGGGTGGGGGTTCGGTGCGTACATACACGGGTGGTGGTTCGGTGCGTACATACACGGCTGGGGTGGGGGTTTGGTGCGTACATACACGGCTGGTGTGGTGGTTTGGTGCGTACATACACGGGTGGGCGTTTGGTGCGTACATACACGGGTGGTGGTTTGGTGCGTACATACACGGCTGGGGTGGTGGTTTGGTGCGTACATACACGGGTGGTGGTTTGGTGCGTACATACACGGCTGGGGTGGGGGTTCGGTCCGTACATACACGGGTGGGGGTTCGGGGCGTACATACTCTGCTGGGGTGGGGGTTCGGTCCGTACATACACGGGTGGTGGTTCGGTGCGTACATACACGGCTGGGGGGGGGTTCGGTGCGTACATACACGGGTGGTGGTTCGGTGCGTACATACACGGCTGGGGTGGGGGTTTGGTGCGTACATACACGGCTGGGGGTTCGGGGCGTACATACCAGGGTGGGGTGGGGGTTCGGGGCGTACATGCACGGGTGGCGCTTGGGTGCGTACATACACGGGTGGGGGTTCGGGGCGTACATACCAGGGTGGGGTGGGGGTTCGGGGCGTACATACACGGGTGGCGCTTGGGTGCGTACATACACGGGTGGCGGTTCGGGGCGTACATACACGGGTGGGGGTTCGGGGCGTACATACCAGGGTGGGGTGGGGGTTCGGGGCGTACATACACGGGTGGCGCTTGGGTGCGTACATACACGGGTGGCGGTTCGGGGCGTACATACACGGGTGGGGGTTCGGGGCGTACATACACGAGTGGGGTGGGGTTTCGGTCCGTACATACACGGGTGGGGGTTCGGGGCGTACATACTCTGCTGGGGTGGGGGTTCGGTCCGTACATACACGGGTGGTGGTTCGGTGCGTACATACACGGCTGGGGTGGGGGTTTGGTGCGTACATACACGGCTGGTGGTTCGGTGCGTACATACACGGCTGGGGTGGGGGTTTGGTGCGTACATACACGGCTGGTGGTTCGGTGCGTACATACACGGCTGGGGTGGGGGTTTGGTGCGTACATACACGGCTGGTGTGGTGGTTTGGTGCGTACATACACGGGTGGGGGTTTGGTGCGTACATACACGGCTGGGGGTTCGGGGCGTACATACCAGGGTGGGGTGGGGGTTCGGGGCGTACATGCACGGGTGGCGCTTGGGTGCGTACATACACGGGTGGGGGTTCGGGGCGTACATACCAGGGTGGGGTGGGGGTTCGGGGCGTACATACACGGGTGGCGCTTGGGTGCGTACATACACGGGTGGCGGTTCGGGGCGTACATACACGGGTGGGGGTTCGGGGCGTACATACACGAGTGGGGGTTCGGGGCGTACATGCACGGGTGGGGGTACGGGCCGTACTTCCACGGGTGGGGGTACGGTCCGTACATACCCCTGCCCACGCTCTGCGTGCCTGGGTACGGGCCGTACCCATGCCTTTGGTGTGTGGGTACGGTGCGTCCCACCATTGTTGCGGGCCGTGGGGTCCGCACCGTACACAGGCCTTGGGGGCGTGGCTACGGGTCGTACCACGCGTACCCCTACATGACCCCAGCAATGCTGGTACGAGCTGTACCAAGGCCTTTCTGACGTGGGTACGGGCCGTACCGCTATTGTTGGAGTGACGTAGGGGGACGCGTGGTACGTTCCGTACCCACGCTCTTGCGGCCTGGGTAGGGTACGTACCGGTTCGCGTGACCATCCACTTCCGTTGTGGCGGACGCTTGCGTTGCTGGCCTTGCCCCCACCCCCTGGAAGTGACCAGGCCCTGATGGTCAGGTATGTCCAGGCCATGTGTGATTTGGTACCATGTGTTGGTGTTGTGTGTCCTGCCCCTGCCCCCCCCTTTGCCCCTGGTTGTTGTGCTGACCTTCTGCGGCGTCTGCGTCGGTTCCTGTACGCCAGGTGGACTGCTAGGAGGGCAGGGATGGCACGTAGGTTCGGGTCCATGTCTGTTCGTCGCGTCCAGCTGCTCCTTGCGTGTGTCGTCCTGATTTCCCGGCAGTTTTTGGCAGCCGGTAAATATTTTCCGTGCGGGATGACGTCGGTTCGAATCGTACTTCCTGGTTCGTGAAACGTAGGCTGGATGCGTACCGACGTCACGTCGGCTCCTTTCAGGATCGGAATTGTGTTTAGTTTCTGTTCGGTCGGTGTTTTGTTCGAATCGTACGGAAATGGTGTTTCCGTATGAATCGTACTTGCATTTTCGGATGGATTTCGCACCGGGTACGAGTCGGACGGAGAAAAGGCTCCGTCCGACGGTTCGTACCCGGTTTTTACCGGATCGGAATTGGCACCTAAATAGGAAGATGTTATTTTTCAGACATAGACCCATCATGTCAATTAACATATTGGTGTGATCGTGATAGCAGATATTTCTTGCCTTGAGAAAGTGGAGACATGCTTCAATGCCCTGGGTGTGATCAATGATGGTATATAATGAGCTCACATCCAGGGCAATGAGTAGATATTCCTCTGCCCATATGATATCTGAGATTTTATTCAGAAAATCTTTAGTATCCCTGATGTGTGAGGGTAACTGGGTGACATACTCTCTAAGAAAGAAGTCAACGTATTTAGATATGTTCTCGTTGACATTACCTAGTGACGATACTATAGGTCTCCCTGGTGGTACCTGTGGGTTTTTATGTATCTTCGGGAGTAAGTACAAGATAGGTAGTTTGGGGAAATCTTTTTTTAGAAAACAGTATTCCTGCCATGTGATAAGTCCTTCTTTTTGCCAAATAGCTAGTTTTTCCCATGTGGTGTTTATGCTATCATTATATGCATCAGTGGTACATTTGCAATAAAAGTTCGCATCAGAAAGTTGTTTTAGTGCTTCATCAATGTACATACGTTTGTCCCACAAGACAATATTGCCTCCCTTGTCGGAGGGTCTGATTACCATACTACTGTCTTGTGCAAGAGATAGAATAAAGGTTCTTTGTTGATTAGAAAGATTGGAGTCTGAATTCTGACGTGTACCTAGTCTGTGTTTATGCTTAATCATTTCCTTCGTTACCACTTCATGAAAGGTGTCTATTGAATCATGTGGCAAAATCGGAAAGAAAATGGATCTGGGCTTGAACAAAGTGCAAGCTGGCCTATGTATGTTGACACCTTCCAGATCTTCTGAGTCCTGGGACCCTCCAGTGCGCACAACAGGCTCTGCTAGATCATACATTGTTGCTAGGACATCTGCATCGCCAACATTAAGATTCGGTTGCGACCAGATATCCAACTGTTGATCAACGCTTTCAGGTGGTCTGGCGTTCCTTAGGCTATGCCATTTTTTTAATTTAAGTTTCCTTATGAACTTAAAGATATCCACTCTAGTGTTTGCATAGTTATACAACTCAGTAGGACAGTAAGTTAGACCTAAGCATAGCGTCGTTTTTTCCATGGGTGTAAGGAATCTAGAGGACAGATTAATGATTGTTCTCTTTACTATTTCCTCATCCATGGTTAGTATATTTTCCTTTGGCCTCCTCTTTTGGTTCCCATGAGTGCCTTGCTTATTTCTCCTTTGTCGGAGCCTGAGTCTCCTCTGCTTGGACCGCCCCTGCCTCTTCCTCTTCCTCTTCCTTGTCCCCGGCCACGACCCCGTCCTCTCTTCGGAGTGGTCGGTTGGGCATCTTCCTTCTGTCGTCTTGTCCTCATGACGCGGAATTCGTCTAAAAAAGACGCAGGTTTGCTTGTGATTTCAACTTCAGAGGAAGTACTAGCTGTGGTATCTGAGAGTTCTGTGTCTGAATCTTCCGTTGTTGGTGCTTCAATTACTGCTTCCACATTTTCAGAAGTGTTTCCTTGGTTGTCTTTCTGCTTATAGAGATGATCATATTTCTGGCTATACGTTAGGATGCGCCCGCTCTCATAGTCCGCACAATCTCTATGCAGCTTTCTCTGTTTCCGTGATTTGATATCCTCTTCATATCTCTTGAGTCTATTTACCAGATCTTCCTTGAATTTTTTGATCTCCTCCTGGTCGGTACTTTTTTTGAAATCATCATTGATCGCTTCCAATTCTTTAATTATTTCTTCTCTGTCCTCCCATGCGTATTTAATGAGGATCAGAAGCATATTCTTGGAACTCAGGGCCGAATTGTTTGCCCAGTCTTCGAGCATCCGTGGGTTCCGTGCCTCATGTGACGGGGTAGTGTATATGCGTAAACCACGTGGCACCATTTCCTTGTCGACGTAGTCTTGAAGTGAGACTGCCTCCCACCATTTCGATGCTTCCTGTTTTTTTAGTTTCTCATACCTCCGCATTTTGGTATTCAACGTATTCTATATCTTGTTGAATAGCATGCTAGTTCATTCATGTGATTGATCAGTAATTGAGAGCCAATTTGCAATTTTAACCTATGTTTCTCTCACCATCCAGGAGGAAAGGAAGGGACCATTCACTTCTTCACGACACGGCACAGGTTCCCTACCCTTTTCTTCATGAGGATGACACTTCATCGCACTCTCCTTGAGATAAGAATTGCACAGTTTCCTTATAATTTCAGCATATTTTTCAGTTCTTCTTGTGTGTCACATACACTCTTGTGACTTTGGTCTTTGCAAACCACCAAGTGGTTGTAATATGATGTGCTTACTGCTCTTGGCTTATAGTTGCCACTTGGCATTCGAGCTATGCATTCTGGTTTTACGGGTGCGTTTGTATATGGGGCACTAGTCCGTTTACAAATCCAAATAATTGAGTTCGAAGTTTGAAAACCAAATATATGCATGCTGTTGGACAGGCCACACGAAGGGCTTGCTCCCTCCCCGCATGACAGGGCCCAAGCCCCGGCCCGCCAGGCGTGACCCACGAGAATCACCCGCACCCCGTCTCCCGACGGAACTCCTGCCCTCGGACCTCCATGCATCACGGGCCCAAGCCACCACCGGCTCCCTCGGCCGGGTCAAGCCGCCATCTTGGGCCCTGCGCCACGAGGCCGCGTGGCCTCCCCCCGACCCTAACCCTGGGCCTGGCCGGCCCCGACATCCCGGCACCACCATCCACCCAGGAGGTGAGCGGACCACTTGGCAGGTCAATGGGAGAACGAAGCGCCAAGGACTCTCCCCCGCCAGGTGACGATCGCCTCCAGCTCCCCCAGGCACCGGCTCCACCCCCCGCTGAGTGTCTGGACACCTTCATCCCGGACCCTCCGACCTCCAAATGCGAGGGTCCGGACATCAAAGGGCGCGTGCCCTATAACTGGAGCAGCTCCGGAGCAGGAAGGCAGTTGTATCCTGGAGTCGAGAGACACCGAGAGAACTCAGCCTTGACGGACTACTGGCGCTGCCATAGCCCTATCTTGTGAACCATCGTCCTGCCTGCTGGCGCTGCCGCGGCCTTCTGCAACATCCATCCTCGTCGGGACCTGCTGGCGCTGCCGCGGCCCGTTGTAACGACCATCTTCACCGGGACCTGCTGGCGCTGCCGCGGACCGTACATCGACCATCTTCACTGGGACCTGCTGGCGCTGCCGCGGACCGTGTATCGACCATCTTCACCGGGACCTGCTGGCGCTGCCGCGGCCCGTACCAGCTAGACCACCAAGCTCGAGGATTGTGAGCTACCCACCATACCATCTCAACTACCAGACTGGTAACCAGACTGTCCCGCTACCCCCTTTTCCCATCTTGAGAGACTTGAATCGAGGGGACCCCTGAGTCCAGACCTCCTTGTACCTTTTCATCGTACCTTAAGAAGTGCTTATAAAGAACGCTAACTCATCTCCTTGTGTGGTATCTGTCTGTGGGGGGGAAGTTATTTTTCTGTACGATCGCTGGAGACGGCTCTCCCCGGAGACCTCTCCCCCTGTCCTCGGCCGACCCTCCCGGTCCGTGTAACATTGGTGGCCAGCGGCGCGATCCGAATCAACGCGTAATCGTACAGAGAGTAGCTCACCCCACGACAAAACCACGATGTCAGCCAAAGATAGCGGTTCCACTGAAAAGTTCCAAATGGATAAGTTGGAAGAATATAGCCACCGCGAACTTAAAGAATTCTGCATGGAACTAGGCATTGCTACCACCGGCCTGAGTACCAAAGATGATTTGAAGCGCGCCCTTGAGTCGTGGGCAGAAACTGGGATCGCCGGATCCTCCGTCCAAAACAGTGTCGCACCAGAGGGGAACGCCACGGCTCCCGAGGAGCGGGGAACGGGCCTCTCGCAGGAGGAGATCCAGGAAAGAGAAAGGACCAGATTACACGAGTTGGAAATGGCACGACTCAAGATGGACGGTGAACTAAAGTTAGCCGAGCAGAAACTAAATCTAGAGCATCTGCGGCTCCGAGAGGAACGAGAAGAAAAACAGAGACAGAGAGAGCTTGAGGAAAAAAGAATAACACTCGAACATGAGCGCAAACTGGCGGAAATAGAACTTCGGAAACAGAATAAAGAACCGGGGGTGCCTGAGCGACCGCACACCCCAGGGGCAACCGAGAAAAAAGTCCACATCCCCAAGGATGTTGTCCGAGAGTATGTCCGAGAAGACGACATACAGCAGTGGTTCAAAGCCTACGAGATCGCCATGACCTCCCACCGGATCGACCGGAGTGATTGGGGAGCCGGACTATGGGGGAGGTTCGTCAACGAAGGTCGCGATGCCCTGTTGCAGCTCCCAGATCACCAAATGTCGTCCTACGACCACATGAAGGCTGCCCTCCTCACCCGCTATGGCCTCACACCCGAGATGTACCGCCAGAGGTTCAGAGATTGCACCCGGATCCCGGGTACAACTTGGGTGGAGTACGTAAACTATTTCAGCCGAGCCTTCGAGGGTTGGATCAAGGGGAGCCATGTAACGACCTACGAACAACTCTTTAACCTTATGGTATGGGAACACCTGTCGAACAACTGTTTCGTCGAGCTCAGGCAGCACCTCCTCGACAGTAAATTGACTGACCCCCGGCAGCTCGCCGCTGAAGCTGACCGATGGGAAAGCACCCGAGTGGGCCGGAGAGGACCACACGAGCAGAACCGAAGCAACCAAGGCCAGCACCGTCCTCGGGGAGGAGGAGGAGGCCAGGGGCGAGGGAGAGACACCCTCCCGGCAACACCCGTGGCCAGCACCCCGCCCCCGGCCGGCCGGGGAAACCCCCCGATGCGTCCAGGGTTCCGAGCCAATGTCACGTGCCACCGATGCCAGCGAGTCGGCCATTACGCCAATGACCCGAGCTGCCCGCAGAACCAGACGCCCAAGCCCCGCCAGGTAGCTGCCGCCGCCCTGGGGGAAGAACGACTATCAGAGGAACAGGAAGAGTATGAGCCGGCCCAGCAAGAGTGGGAACCGGCCGCCATGGTTCTAGCGTGCCTAGGGGGAAGAGACATAGTCCCGCGGGCTCCCCTACCCGCCAACACCAGGAAATACGGTCAGTGGGTGACCATTAATGGGCATCGGGCCGAGGCCTTACGTGACACAGGCGCCAGTGTGACGGCCGTCCGCTGTCACCTGGTGAAACCGAGCAGATCCTGCCGAACATTCTCTGCCCCGTCCGCTCAGCCGACAATTCCGAAAGTCTGTGTCAAATGGCCTGCGTCCCCTTCGAATGGGGAGGGGTCTCCGGCCTATTGAAAGTGACGGTCCGGGATGATGCCCCCGTGGACTGCCTCCTGGGGAATGACCTTGAGAGTTCCCCGTGGGCCACCGTCGAGAGAAGAGAGCACCTGGGGATGCTGGGCCTCCCGGACTGGGCCTGCGTAACCACCCGGTCCATGGCCGCCCGTGCCGTCCCCCGACCAGAAGAACCGGAATGGCCAGCACCTCCGCCCCCGGTCGCCCCAGTAGAAGACAACGACGAGGCCAACCCCCCGGAACCAACGACCGAAGGGGACGCGCAACCCCAGGACTTCCCCGGCCTGGCTCAGTGGCGTCAAGAAGGGGGGCCCACCCAAGAACAGTTCCGCCAGGAGCAAAAGACCTGCCCCTCCCTCGAGGGACTCCGCCAACAAGCCAGCGCCCAGAACGCAGGGGACTCCACCGGAACTCACTGGGTCTACTGGGAGAACGACCTGCTATACAGCGAACAGAGAATCGCAGAGCTAGGGGCCGGTCGAGTACTGGTGGTACCTCTCCGCTTCAGAGACTTCCTGCTCAACCTGGCCCACGATGTCCCCCTGGCTGGACACCTGGGCCAAGACAAAACTTACAGTCGCCTAGTGACCCACTTTTTCTGGCCGAAGATGCGGAACGACGTCCTGAACCACTGCCGGTCCTGCCCCACGTGCCAGGCCAGCGGGAAGAGTGGCCGTAAGCTGAAAGCCCCTCTACAACCCTTCCCAGTGGTCACCACCCCGTTCGAGAGGGTAGGAATAGACATTGTGGGGCCCCTGGACCCCCGCACGGCACAAGGACATAGGTTCATCCTGGTACTGGTGGATCACGTCACCCGCTACCCCGAGGCGGTGCCTCTACGAACTGTAACAGCTCCTGTGGTTGGCCGGGCCCTAATGGGGATCTTCTCCCGGGTGGGCTTCCCCCGAGAAGTCGTCAGCGACCGAGGCACGAACTTCATCTCAAAATACATGAAGTCCCTCTGGCAACAGTGCGGGGTCACCTACCGATTCACGACCCCCTATCACCCCCAAGGGAACGGACTAGTGGAGCGATTCAACCGCACTCTCAAGGGGATGATTGGGGGATTGGAAGAGCCCCTCCGTCGCCAGTGGGATGTACTACTCCCGTGCCTCCTCTTCGCCTAACGAGAAGTTCCCCAGAAGTCCCTCGGTTTTAGCCCTTTCGAACTCCTGTACGGGCACCCTGTGCGGGGGCCCCTCAGCCTAGTCAAAGAAGGTTGGGAGATGGCCCCCCTAAAGACCCCTCCAGACGTCTTCAAGTACCTCCTGGCCCTACGCAATCAGACCCGGCGCTTCAGGGAGATGGCCAAGGCGAACCTCGAGGCCAGCCAGGAAGACATGAAGAGATGGTATGATCACAATGCCTCCTCCGTCGAGTTCGAACCTGGTCAACAAGTGTGGGTGATGTCCCCCACCGAACCATGTGCCTTGCAAGATAAATGGACGGGGCCCTTCAAGGTGGTCGAGCGCAAAAGCCCCGTCACTTACCTCATCAACATGGGGACCCCCCGGAACCCCCTTCGGGTCCTCCACACCAACAGACTCAAACCACACTTTGTGCGCTCAGAACTCAGCCTCCTGATGGCTACGGACAGTGGGGCAGAGGAGGACTCCGAACCCCTCCCGGATCTCCTGACGACTCAGGAGAACGACGGTTCCGTGGACGGGGTCCGGCTCTCCGATGCCCTCACCCCAGAGCAACGCCAGGGCTGCCGGGACCTCCTGCTGCGGTTCGCTTCACTGTTCTCCCTCACTCCCGGGGTCACCCCTTGGTGCTTGCACGACGTGGACACCGGGGACAGTCCCCCTATCTGACACCGGGCCTACCGCGTACCAGATCGGGTACGGGCCTGCATACAAGAGGAAGTGGCCAAAATGCTCACGATCGGGGTCATCGAGCCCTCGGACAGTCCCTGGGCCAGCCCGGTTGTATTGGTCCCCAAAGCCGCTGCCCCCGGCACCACACCTGAACTGAGATTCTGCGTCGACTACCGGGGCTTGAACGCTGTCACCCGAACCGACGCTCATCCTATCCCCCGAGCGGATGAATTGATCGACCGGCTGGGGGCCGCCCGCTACCTCAGTATCTTCGACCTAACAGCGGGCTACTGGCAGATCGGTCTCACACCCCGGGCTCAAGAACGGTCTGCCTTCTCTACCCCCGATGGCCACTACCACTTCAAGGTCATGCCCTTCGGCATGAAGAACGCCCCCGCTACATTTCAACGTCTTGTGAACCAGGTATTGGCGGGGCTCGAAGAGTTCAGCGCGGCCTACCTGGATGATATCGCTGTATACAGCCGCCACTGGTCCGACCACCTCCTCCACCTCCAGGAGGTCCTACAGGCCCTCCAGCGGGCCGGCCTCACGATTAAGGCCGGCAAATGCCAAATTGGTCAAGGGTCCGTGACCTACCTGGGGCACCAGGTGGGAAGCGGGCTGGTGGCCCCACTGCAACTTAAAATTGCTGCCATCCAGTCCTGGCAGCCCCCCGTCACCCAGACCGAAGTCCGAGCCTTCTTGGGGCTCACCGGCTACTACCGGCGGTTCGTGAGGGACTACGGCAGCATTGTGGGGCCCCTCACGGGTCTCACGTCCAAGAACCAACCGAAGCGGATTAACTGGACCCCCGATTGTCAAGCGGCCTTCGAAAAGCTGAAGGCCGCCCTGTGCACCGCCCCTGTGCTCCAGGCCCCCGATTACAGTCGGGAATTCGTGGTACAGACAGACGCCTCCGACCACGGCATCGGAGCGGTTCTTTCCCAAGTGAACCCCGAGGGGCATGACCAGCCGGTGGCCTTCATCAGCCGACGCCTCCTGGCCCGAGAACAGCGCTGGAGCACAATCGAGAGGGAGGCCTTCGCAGTGGTGTGGGCCCTCAAAAAGCTCCGGCCCTATCTCTTCGGTACCCACTTCCGGGTACAAACCGACCATAGACCCCTGCAGTGGCTGATGCAGATGCGGGGGGAGAACCCAAAACTATTGCGCTGGTCCATCTCCCTGCAGGGAATGGACTTCACCGTGGAGCACCGACCGGGCCAGGACCACGCCAACGCAGATGGCCTGTCACGCTTCTTCCGCCTCGACGAGGAGAGTCCCCAAGAAGATAGGTGACTCTCCCCGCCTTCAGCTGGGGGGGACGAATGTTGGACAGGCCACACGAAGGGCTTGCTCCCTCCCCGCATGACAGGGCCCAAGCCCCGGCCCGCCAGGCGTGACCCACGAGAATCACCCGCACCCCGTCTCCCGACGGAACTCCTGCCCTCGGACCTCCATGCATCACGGGCCCAAGCCACCACCGGCTCCCTCGGCCGGGTCAAGCCGCCATCTTGGGCCCTGCGCCACGAGGACGCGTGGCCTCCCCCCGACCCTAACCCTGGGCCTGGCCGGCCCCGACATCCCGGCACCACCATCCACCCAGGAGGTGAGCGGACCACTTGGCAGGTCAATGGGAGAACGAAGCGCCAAGGACTCTCCCCCGCCAGGTGACGATCGCCTCCAGCTCCCCCAGGCACCGGCTCCACCCCCCGCTGAGTGTCTGGACACCTTCATCCCGGACCCTCCGACCTCCAAATGCGAGGGTCCGGACATCAAAGGGCGCGTGCCCTATAACTGGAGCAGCTCCGGAGCAGGAAGGCAGTTGTATCCTGGAGTCGAGAGACACCGAGAGAACTCAGCCTTGACGGACTACTGGCGCTGCCATAGCCCTATCTTGTGAACCATCGTCCTGCCTGCTGGCGCTGCCGCGGCCTTCTGCAACATCCATCCTCGTCGGGACCTGCTGGCGCTGCCGCGGCCCGTTGTAACGACCATCTTCACCGGGACCTGCTGGCGCTGCCGCGGACCGTACATCGACCATCTTCACTGGGACCTGCTGGCGCTGCCGCGGACCGTGTATCGACCATCTTCACCGGGACCTGCTGGCGCTGCCGCGGCCCGTACCAGCTAGACCACCAAGCTCGAGGATTGTGAGCTACCCACCATACCATCTCAACTACCAGACTGGTAACCAGACTGTCCCGCTACCCCCTTTTCCCATCTTGAGAGACTTGAATCGAGGGGACCCCTGAGTCCAGACCTCCTTGTACCTTTTCATCATACCTTAAGAAGTGCTTATAAAGAACGCTAACTCATCTCCTTGTGTGGTATCTGTCTGTGGGGGGGAAGTTATTTGTCTGTACGATCGCTGGAGACGGCTCTCCCCGGAGACCTCTCCCCCTGTCCTCGGCCGACCCTCCCGGTCCGTCTAACACATGCCCACACATCTATGGGAACGAATACGGCACTAGTCCGCTTGATGCATATGCAATAGAGTCCACAGGGCTTGTATCACGAGCTTTTGTCTGTGAGTATCAACTCTGAATTGATAAAGTTGGTTGAATTTTTTGTCGGTACTGAAATGTACGGTAATTCTCATTACATGAATCCGACAACATGACATCAGTGGCACTCAATCTGTTGTAAAAATGTTGTAAAAATGTCATTAAGCTGATCTACAGCCCGAACTCAAAGAAAATTTGGATATATTCAATTAATTACACGAGGTTCGTACCTGTTTAGAAATGGCGGCCGCTTTTGCAGCCTAAATGAGCAATATGTCAGCACCTCTTCTATGTTTACATATACCTATATGTATGTTTGAGAATCCAGAAATAATCGTGTGACCAAGACACAGGTTGTGTCGAAACGCGTAGCGATTTATAATTAAAAAAGATTGACCTTTGAGAGTGCGTTTTTCGTTTCTTGAGACTGGTTAATACTTAAAACACTATAAAAAAAATCGATATTTTTAACAACTATATAATGACTGTCGATATTACTTACTTCGATATTATGTAAATCGATATTTCTTACCTGATTTTCAATATTCTTCACCACTATATTTTGGCAATTCGATATTCTGTCCATTCTATATTAAAAACTCGATATTCTGTCCAGTCAATATTTTTTTTTCGATATTTTGACTGTTTACCGTAGGTACTGTACGGAGGAGAAGCCTCTCCCATATTCTTCATTGGCTTGTATCTTTGTCCTTTGTAAATGCTGGTGTTTGATTCCTTAATCAGCTTTTTAGTCCCTACTTCGTACGACCATGTCGCCATTTGTAACCTCCCATGGCTACTGGCCGCTTTACTTGGTAGTTACACGGTACGTGTACTTTTTCTTTATCGAGCCGGGACAAAGGTGGCCCACTTGTTTGCAATGCCATAGGTCTCGCATATAAATGCGAGACCTATTATATAGAAAATATATTTTTCTCACAGCGCTGCGTCATCTTGTTTCTTTTAATTTGTCTCTCACTACCTACCCCCTCCCAACCCCCTGCTCCTTGACACCCCTCCGAAATCGAGATCGCTGTTTTAAAAAAATGTTTATTAAGTGATATGCTGAGAATCACAGAATATTGGGTCAAGGCTCAAACACTGGCCCTCAGCTCACGTGTCGGCAGCAATGACCACTAAGCCACATCCTCTCCCTCTGCAGCATGATATTATTGGAACAACTGAATACAATGGTGCCGATTCCGATCCATTAAAAATATTCCCCGTACGAATCGTATCCGGATTTTTTTACGTACGAATCGTACAAGTCCCGTACAAACTGGCAAGTACAATTCGTATGTGAAAAAGTACGTACGAATCGCATTGGGAAAATTCCCCGACACGTCCTCGGGTCGGGAATAGTGTCCGACACGTCCCCGGACATTTTTACATACGAATCGGAAAACTGAAGTCCGAGCGCGCAAGTACGATCCGTCCCGTCCGTCCAAATGTACATCCGTATGGAAAAAAGACTGTACGGAGCGAACAGCAATAGCAACCATGGAGACGTCCAAACATGTGCCCGGTACGCGCGAACACCCCCCAGGCCCTCCCCGTATGTACGCGCCGTACCCCCAGCCCCCCGCGGATGGACGCGCCGTACCCCCAGCCACCCGCGGATGGACGCGCCGTACCCCCAGCCCCCCACGGATGGACGCGTCGTACTCCCACCCCACCCGTGTATGTACTGAGCGTACCCCCACCCCCGTATGTACGGTGCGGACCCCCACCCCACCCGTGTATGTACGGAGCATACCCCCACCCCCGTATGTACGGAGCGGACCCCCACCCCACCCGTGTATGTACGGGGCTGGGGGTACGGCGCGTACATACGGGGGGGCTGGGGGGGTGTTCGGCATGTACCGGGCCCCCTTTTCCTCACGCTTCACGGCGTACTTAACTTTTCCGGCACTTTTTGAGTGCCGTAAAAATATTGCCGTCCGGAGTGCTGTCGGTACGAATTGTACTTACTGGTCCGTAAAAAGCTGCCTAACTCCGTGCGAATGTCGCGTATGCGCTGTCCCGGATCACATTCGTATGTATTTTGTAGTCGGTCGGTGTTTTTTCCGATTCATACGGAAATGGTGTTTCCGTACGAATCGTACTTGCATGTTTGTACGGTCTTTTTTCCGGGTGCGAGTCGGACGGAGAAAACGCTCCGTCCGACGATTCGTACACGGTTTTTCCCGGATCGGAATCGGCACCAATGTGTTTACGTGCTCCTACCCTTTCTTCTCTCGCCTGCCCTCCATTCACTTTGTGATCACTCTCCCAAGCAGTTTTCCTGCATCTGCCGTCCCTCCACATACTCCCTCATCGCTGTTTGTTATGATCAGAAGGACTTCTGTAAGCATTTCACTTTATCCGAAGACTGCTCTGCTTTCTGCTTTTCTAATAATTAGGCTTTGCCACTGCCTTTTATAGTCACATGCTGGAAGTACAGTAACCTTCACGCTGTCGGCTAGGCGCTGCTCTCTGGGTAGCAGGACTACAAAGGCACGGTGCTTCTTTTCACGCGCACAGAAAGTTGTTTCCGTTTAAACATGAGATAAACAGTGCACAGCGCATCACTGCAGCTGCTTCAGATACAGCCGTCTGCAGGAAGAGAAACAGGCGGCATAGGATGAGACGTGCAAGCATTGCTAGAGCGTTCGTACTGGCCCTAGTTGCGGCTCAGAATTGATATCTTGTGTTTTTGACACACTTAAACCGTGTGCCGTTTTGTGGCTGCTTGCCTTCTAGGGTTTAGCAATGTGCTGCCTCTAGATCTGCACGAATAGTAACCAATACAGAAACGTCTTTGTGTCAGCTATTAGCCGGGCTCTGGATAAATGTGAATATTACCTTTTATTTATTAATTTACAGGTAAATAATAGGGATTGTATTCTATTTAATCGTCATCTTCAAATTGCAAGGAAGATTCACCTTTTACCCAGCTGCAGGTTAAATGGCTAAGATTATGTATTATTTGATCAGAGGCTGTGCAAACGCAGCTAGATAAACAGCAGATATTATGCACAATTTGATCACACAATGCAAATTGCAAAGAAACCAGTTAACTAGCTGGGGGCTCAATAGTCGAGATTAACCACTATCTGTCAATCTGCTTTGCAGAAAGCAAAGGAAGATCACTATTTGCCCAGGCTCTAATTAAACAGCAATGATTATGTTTTCAGCCGTGTCAATACCAAGGAAACGTCGCTCACTATTTATCAGGCCGCTGTCTAAATTACATTGATTTTAACTACATGTTAATTAGCAAAGATTATTTACTATTTTTCTTGTGCGACAGGCCAGATAGCACAGAAGCGTAATTATTTACCTGTTGAGTGTTGGATCAATAGCAGAGATTCTATAGTGTTTTGCTAGCCACCACTAAAACAGTGAAGTTTCTCCGCCATAAACCAGGCTGCCATCCAAATACTACAGAATTGATGCTATTTAGCTGGTGACTTGGTAAATGATGAGGTTCCTCTGCCATTCAATCAGTCACTGCCTGCAATTATTTTGAATTCAATACATTTGTGGATTTTGTAAACTCACATAACTGTACATGTGGGCGAAGTCCCCTTTGAATAAAGTTATGTGGGAGAGGTATCATGCAAACAGTAGAAACTTCATAAAGTTTGCAAAATGTAGAACTTTGATGACATTTCTACACATATTTTCACATTCCACTGGACGTTGTTGGCTGCCCGCTGATACTCTCCCAGGGCTAGAAAACGGTGACTGGAATCTTACTGTGCTCTGCAGGAGCATTATTGGAAGGTGCCTGCACCAACCTGTCCTACTGTGAACTGCCTGCTCTCCTGCATGGAAGTGATTGCCACACCTCTAGTTGGCTGTGGTAGGAACCGACAGAGGATCACTTGCCAACATGCTTCTGGCAGAGATGAGATCTAATCGTTGGGATTGGTCCACTGCTAAAACGTTGCCTCTTTGTGGAAGTGGACTGTTCGGAAAAAAAACAGAGGTAGTGGCTTAGTCAATTCTTGCTTGCAATGGATATTTGCTAATGTTAACTACAAATGTGCTACCAGAGGATGTGTCATGGAGCACATAAACATGCAGGACTAGCTAAATTTTTGGTGACCAGTCTGTCTCACAGCAGTCGCCCAGCTAGTGATAACAAACAATACATCTTCTGCAAGGCATGTGGAGTAGCCTAAATTGAGGGAATAAAGATTAATAGGTTAAGGATATATTTTGAACTACCCCGTAAGTTGATTTTTCTATATTTGAATAAATAGTATGCACCATTTTTGCTTGATGCTGTGGTAACCAGAGGTCTACCTATGGCATGGCACAAGTCCTAAAAAAAGAAATGCGGGGACTAACTAGGTTAGACAGTATGCAAGTGACATCATGACGTGTGCAATCCCAATGCATGTCACGATGCGTGACACGTGACATTGCGCGTGACATCACAGGGAGTGAACTTACTGGAAGTGACATCACAAGCAGGAACATCAGGTGTTAAGTCCTCACACATATGTTTATTAGGTATATCTTGAGTACATTTAAGCGCATTGAGATTTAATGGATAAGATTTGCGTTGGGGTTGTGTCAAAAAAGTGGCGCAATCCCCAAATAAAATCTGGGACTCAACCAAAAAAATTTTTTTTAATCCTGCCACAAAGAAATTGCCAAAAAGGAGAAGCATCAGGGAATATTAATAAAGGTTAGATAACTCCGGAGTTTAACACATTTGTTGGAGAGATCTGTGTTTTGTGAAGTCTCAGATTTGAATCTAAGTAGTATAAGGGTAATGTGTCTCCTGCAAAGCACATCACGTAAAATGCAGATGACAGATTTTTTTTTTATGTAGATAGTAAAGTGGGTTACTTCTTTTAACACAGAGATCCTATTGTTAACTGCAGTTCATTGATTGTAATCCTTGTAATGTAACACAGTTAGCTATGAAGGATATGAAGGATATGTGTCTCCTACACCTGGTAACCCTGTCTCTTATAACTCATCTTGTACATTGATTTACACTTGTACATGATTTATTGTCATTGTATAATGTGTGTGTGACGTAAAGAGCTCTGACACCCTGCATTGGGTTGCGTAGAACTATAAAAGAAATAGAATAGCGCTATTTAAGTTGTTATTTGTGTAAGTACTGGGACAGACCAACATATCTGACATTCTTACAGTGCATGCATCTCTTATATACAGGGATTCAACAAAGGCAAAAGCATGCCTCTCTTAAGTACCTGTGAAGACATAACAAGCTTTGTGCCTTTGTTTTCCCTCTGTGGCACTTACATTTAAGTGTGAGGATCCAGGCTACCTCCAGTCGGGATATTCAAACAAAAGGAGGAGTGATGGCCCCTTAACTTTGGCCCAGCTGGAGGTGAAAAAAAGCTACCTCGCGGCCTGCACATTGCTGCTGGGAATGGAAAGCAGGCAATGTGCAGGCCCTACTGAACGTGTCCTGGTGTCTGAAAATGACACCGGGAAAAGTTCAGCATATTTCTGGGGGGCCCAACTTCTTGGGAGGGGGTACGGCGTCCACTATGTGCAAATAGTGGGTGGATGCCTTGTAGCCCCGACTTGTGCCCTGACCTATGGCAGTCATAGGTCCCAGAGGATTGTTTATCAAAATATAGAGATAACTAATAATGTCATGACCACATAGACTACTGCTACATTGTGAAGGTACGCAAAAAGAACACTTGATGGACAGAGTGCTGATCACTGTCAAACATTCACCTCAATACAGAGATCTAGGCCTAAATCCATGTTTTTTTGCTTCCCATGTCATACCCGTTTAAACCTAGCCATATGCAAATCAGTCTTGACCCTGCTCCTCATGGGAACAGTTCTGAGTGAATGCCAAGCCAGGTCCTCCTTGGATAGAAATAAGCAGCCATGCTAGCTTGACTCCAGTGGCATGGAGAGCACGGGACACATGTCTGGGCATACCCGTCGGTGTGACAAATGCAGCAAGCATTTCCACTCAGTAGGTCTCGCATTTACGCGAGTTTAAGCTATTGCCATTGTAAATGACAATGCATTTTATCTATGTTTTAAAAATTAAAACATAAATAAAAGGCATTGTCATTTACATTGCCAATAGCTCACACTAGCGTAAATGCTAGATCTATTGCATTGCAAATTCTTGTTTGTTTTTGATATTGAAATCTATAGCCCTAGGACGGTGCTCATGAATTTACTACATGGCAGTCTGGCTGGTATATTCCTCTTCAGTCATTAAGGCTTAGGAGATGCCACTGCTCGGTCGATATGCAGCCAGTGCTTACTGGAAATAGACTTATGAACATCATCTGAAAGGATTGAAAAGCAAGTACATATCGAACCTCCCCTTCAGACGCCATATCTTGCTTATGCACTCCTAATATGCACAGAAAAATCTGTATCATAGGCTATACAAAAACATCTGCTAGAATTCATACCGCCAGAAAAACCACCAAGGCTGTCAGCTAAACTGTTGAAGTTTTAATACTACCTGCAAAGCGGGGTGACTTAGGCCTGCTGGACCTACATGATTACTACAGAGAATGTCAACTTCAAATAGTAGGAAATTTAACACACATAAAAACATTCAAGTTATCTTTAAGCTATCTCATAATGGGATATTAGCTGCATACAATGTAGATATTTTAGTTGTTCTGTCTGCCACCAAGTATTTTACAGATTCTTCTGCACATTTGTTTGAAGTCTTGAAGAACGATGAATCGATGCTCGATGTTGGGACAGAAAGGTCCATTGAATAGTGTACAGTTGTACTCCTCTTCTCTGGGTACCGGACTGCGTATCTGTGGGTTTTGACTTTGACCATGCTATTTTAGTGATTGAGGAGTGGCCTGGGCCAAGGCCTGTCTCGACATGAGAGAATTCCTGGACCTGTCCTGTTTCTTGGAGGGGCGCAAAAAATATGCCTCATTATCAAAAAGTGCACTATTGTCCATATCAAGGTTAGTCTTGGATTTAGAGAGGAGCAGAATACCACAGTTGTGATCAGAGCTTTAATATGTGCAACTATAGTGGATGTTGGCAAGCTTATTCATGTAAGTTATGTTTCTTTGTGCTTACCCGACTCCTAGCTCTGTCATCTCAAGTGTTTGTTTTTGTGTGTTTGTGTGCGAACCTGCGTGGTACATGTATGATATGTGTGAGTAATAGATCCCTGTGGGATTGAATGTCGCCATCACCTTTTGCACAAGATGCAGGTGATGTGGTTTTTCCAGACAGTGGAAAAGTATTACCTACATTCCTTGTGATTGAGGGAGGAGACATAGACACTGAGGGGAATGGAGACAAGGCTCTTTTTGAAATTAAATGATGCCCTTTGCTTGCCAAGGAACTGTTTATTAGTTTTCTTGAACACTGTCATTTGGGGATGGTAGGGTTATTGGGTGGGAAAGCAGACTCTTTTAAGCAAAGTGAAGGGGACCCTTTCGGTGAGATCTAGCCTTTTGTTTTTGCCTGATTACATTCTCAGTTTAGCTGATGAATGCTGGTGTAAAAACCTCACACATTTTTGCACCTCTATTGTGTGTGCTCTAGTCTGGTGTGAGGCACCACTCTACACATCTTTCTACACAAAGGCAGGGTCTGGAAAGCAGCCTGTAAAGGACATGTGAAAGGAAAACCACCCTAAACCGGTTCTGAAGATACAGACAGTAGATACACATCTTGTATCTCATTTTTCTGTATAAAAGTGGGACCCCACTGGCCAAAAACCATCAGCAACAATGACCTATATCAGTAGACTCTCCAACTCCCTGCTCATGAAGAAATCCTGAAAAGACGCTGCGGCTGGATAGGTCACATCCTCCACAAGCCCTCATAAAACACCACCAGGCAAGCCCTGACCTGGAACCCTTAAGGGAAAAGGAAAAGAGGAAGGTCAAGAAACACCTGGTGCTGAGACTTAGAGGCTGACTGCAAGGAGATGGTTTACACCTCGAGTCAGATTGAAAGAAAAGCTCAGTACATAAAATGTCTCAAAAGTCCTGGTTGATGGCCTATACCTAGGAGGGGTAGCAGACATAGGTGCATAAGTACTAGCCCCAGCATCTTTGAAAGGAGGGGGACTGACAAACCAATAGGTTGGCGCCCTGTAGCAAAGCCACGTCCTAGGGGCTTAATCATTATCATCATCAACACTTTATTTCGCATTTAAAATCAAATGCATAAAAAGTACAAACACGGATAACAAACATTTCAATAAATTAGCATAGAAAACATGCATCTTTAAGTCTTTTCCCTAAAATCCTGAAAGCAACAGATATCATCTAGATAATTAATTTATGTTATTGCACCCAGATATCTAATTTTCCTATCCTTAATACATGCAGATTAAAATGTAATCACATATTCACTAAACTACGGGTTTTAAAGGCTGTGCATAAAAATGAGGCCATTGCAAAGCATACATAAGGGTGCCGATCAGGATCCTGGAGAAACCGGGTACGAACCGTCGGTCGGAGCGTATTCTCCGTCCGACTCGTACCCGGTTGCAAAACTTTACAAACATGCAAGTACGATTCGCACGGAAACACTATTTCCGTACGAATCGTACAAAACACCAACCGAGGAAAATAAACATACAAATGACATCCGGAAAAGCGTCGACGTGACGTCGGGACGCATGCAGCCTGCGTTCCACGAACCAGGAAGTACGATTCGCACCGGCGTCATCCCGCGCGGAGAATATTTTCCGGCAGCCAAAAACTGCCGGGAAATCAGGACGACGCGCACAAGGAGCACCTGTACGCGACGGACAGACATGGACCCGAACCTACGTGTCATCCCGGCCCTCATAGCAGTCGACCTCCTCTACAGGTACCGACGCAGACGCCGCAGAAGGTCAGAACAACACCCAGGGGCAAAGGGGGTGGGCAGGGGCAGGACACAAAACCCCCACCCAAGTCACACAGCACACATGCCCTGGACATACCTGACCTCCAGGCCCTGGTCACTTCGAGGGGGTGGGGGCGTGTCCAGCAACGCCAGCATCCGCCACAACGGAAGTGAGCGACGCCGTGAACCGGCAACACAACAATACCGGTACGTACCGTACCCACGCCTTGAGAGCGTGGGTACGAGTCGTACCACGCGCACACCCACGTCACCCCAACAATGGCGGTACGGCCCGTACCCATGTGCCAAAGGCCTGGGTACGGGCCGCACAAGCACTCCACAGCGTGGGCACGGGTACGTACGAACCGTACCCCCACCCGCGTATGTATGGAGCGTACCCCCACCCCAACCGTGTATGTATGGACCGTACCCCCACCCGCGTATGTATGGAGCGTACCCCCACCCCAACCGTGTATGTATGGACCGTACCCCCACCCACGTATGTATGGAGCGTACCCCCACCCCAACAGTGTATGTACGGACCGTACCCCCACCTGTGTATGAATGGACCGTAACCACACCCGTGTATGTATGGAGCGTACCCCCACCCCAACAGTGTGTGTACGGACCGTACCCCCACCCGTGTATGAATGGACCGTACCCACACCCGCATATGTATGGAGCGTACCCCCACCCCAACAGTGTATGTATGGAGCGTACATGCCCAAACGCAGGAGGGGTTGGTGCAGAGTCCTCCCAGCAGTGCCCAGACACAGGAGGGGTGGGTGTAGAGTCCTCCCAGCAGTGCCCAGACGCCGGAGGGGTGGGGGCCTATCACTCCCAGCAGTGCCGAGACACAGGAGGGGTGGGGGCCTATCACTCAAACAGTGCCCAGACACAGGAGGGGTGGGTGCAGAGTCCTCCCAGAAGTGCCCAGACACAGGAGGGGTGGGTGTAGAGTCCTCCCAGCAGTGCCCAGACACAGGAGGGGTGGGTGTAGAGTCCTCCCAGCAGTGCCCAGACGCAGGAGGGGTGGGTGTAGAGTTCACCCAGCAGTGCCCAGACGCAGGAGGGGTGGGGGCATATCACTCCCAGCAGTGCCCAGACACAGGAGGGGTGGGGGCCTATCACTCCCAGCAGTGCCCAGACACAGGAGGGGTGGGTGTAGAGTCCTCCCAGCAGTGCCCAGACACAGGAGGGGTGGGTGTAGAGTCCTCCCAGCAGTGCCCAGACGCAGGAGGGGTGGGTGTAGAGTCCACCCAGCAGTGCCCAGACACAGGAGGGGTGGGTGTAGAGTCCTCCCAGCAGTGCCCAGACACAGGAGGGGTGGGTGTAGAGTCCTCCCAGCAGTGCCAAGACGCAGGAGGGGGGGGGTGTAGAGTCCTCCCAGCAGTGCCCAGACACAGGAGGGGTGGGGGCCTATCACTCCCAGCAGTGCCCAGACACAGGAGGGGTGGGTGTAGAGTCCTCCCAGCAGTGCCCAGACACAGGAGGGGTGGGTGTAGAGTCCTCCCAGCAGTGCCCAGACACAGGAGGGGTGGGTGTAGAGTCCTCCCAGCAGTGCCCAGACGCAGGAGGGGTGGGTGTAGAGTCCGCCCAGCAGTGCCCAGACACAGGAGGGGTGGGTGTAGAGTCCTCCCAGCAGTGCCCAGACACAGGAGGGGTGGGTGTAGAGTCCTCCCAGCAGTGCCCAGACGCCGGAGGGGTGGGGGCCTATCACTCCCAGCAGTGCCGAGACACAGGAGGGGTGGGGGCCTATCACTCGTAGCAGTGCCCAGACACAGGAGGGGTGGGTGCAGAGTCCTCCCAGAAGTGCCCAGACACAGGAGGGGTGGGTGTAGAGTCCTCCCAGCAGTGCCCAGACACAGGAGGGGTGGGTGTAGAGTCCTCCCAGCAGTGCCCAGACGCAGGAGGGGTGGGTGTAGAGTTCACCCAGCAGTGCCCAGACGCAGGAGGGGTGGGGGCATATCACTCCCAGCAGTGCCCAGACACAGGAGGGGTGGGGGCCTATCACTCCCAGCAGTGCCCAGACACAGGAGGGGTGGGTGTAGAGTCCTCCCAGCAGTGCCCAGACACAGGAGGGGTGGGTGTAGAGTCCTCCCAGCAGTGCCCAGACGCAGGAGGGGTGGGTGTAGAGTCCACCCAGCAGTGCCCAGACACAGGAGGGGTGGGTGTAGAGTCCTCCCAGCAGTGCCCAGACACAGGAGGGGTGGGTGTAGAGTCCTCCCAGCAGTGCCAAGACGCAGGAGGGGGGGATGTAGAGTCCTCCCAGCAGTGCCCAGACACAGGAGGGGTGGGTGTAGAGTCCTCCCAGCAGTGCCAAGACACAGGAGGGGTGGGTGTAGAGTCCTCCCAGCAGTGCCCAGACACAGGAGGGGTGGGTGTAGAGTCCTCCCAGCAGTGCCCAGACACAGGAGGGGTGGGTGTAGAGTCCTCCCAGCAGTGCCCAGACGCAGGAGGGGTGGGTGTAGAGTCCGCCCAGCAGTGCCCAGACACAGGAGGGGTGGGTGTAGAGTCCTCCCAGCAGTGCCCAGACACAGGAGGGGTGGGTGTAGAGTCCTCCCAGCAGTGCCCAGACGCAGGAGGGGTGGGTGTAGAGTCCTCCCAGCAGTGCCCAGACACAGGAGGGGTGGCGGCCTATCACTCCCAGCAGTGCCCAGACACAGGAGGGGTGGGTGTAGAGTCCTCCCAGCAGTGCCCAGACACAGGAGGGGTGGGTGTAGAGTCCTCCCAGCAGTGCCCAGACGCAGGAGGGGTGGGTGTAGAGTCCACCCAGCAGTGCCCAGACGCAGGAGGGGTGGGGGCCTATCACTCCCAGCAGTGCCCAGACACAGGAGGGGTGGGGGCCTATCATTCCCAGCAGTGCCCAGACACAGGGGGGTGGGTGTAGAGTCCTCCCAGCAGTGCCCAGACACAGGAGGGGTGGGTGTAGAGTCCTCCCAGCAGTGCCCAGACGCAGGAAGGGTGGGTGTAGAGTCCACCCAGCAGTGCCCAGACACAGGAGGGGTGGGTGAAGAGTTCTCTCAGCAGTGCCCAGACACAGGAGGGGTGGGTGTAGAGTCCTCCAGCAGTGCCCAGACACAGGAGGGGTGGGTGTAGAGTCCTCCCAGCAGTGCCCAGACGCAGGAGGGGTGGGTGTAGAGTCCACCCAGCAGTGCCCAGACGCAGGAGGGGTGGGGGCCTATCACTCCCAGCAGTGCCCAGACACAGGAGGGGTGGGGGCCTATCACTCCCAGCAGTGCCCAGACACAGGAGGGGTGGGTGTAGAGTCCTCCCAGCAGTGCCCAGACACAGGAGGGGTGGGTGTAGAGTCCTCCCAGCAGTGCCCAGACGCAGGAGGGGTGGGTGTAGAGTCCACCCAGCAGTGCCCAGACACAGGAGGGGTGGGTGTAGAGTCCTCCCAGCAGTGCCCAGACACAGGAGGGGTGGGTGTAGAGTCCTCCCAGCAGTGCCCAGAAGCAGGAGGGGTGGGTGTAGAGTCCTCCCAGCAGTGCCCAGACACAGGAGGGGTGGAGGCCTATCACTCCCAGCAATACCCAGACACAGGAGGGGTGGGTGTAGAGTCCTCCCAGCAGTGCCCAGACACAGGAGGGGTGGGTGTAGAGTCCTCCCAGCAGTGCCCAGACACAGGAGGGGTGGGTGTAGAGTCCTCCCAGCAGTGCCCAGACGCAGGAGGGGTGGGTGTAGAGTCCACCCAGCAGTGCCCAGACACAGGAGGGGTGGATGTAGAGTCCTCCCAGCAGTGCCCAGACGCAGGAGGGGTGGGTGTAGAGTCCTCCCAGCAGTGCCCAGACACAGGAGGGGTGGGGGCCTATCACTCCCAGCAGTGCCCAGACACAGGAGGGGTGGGTGTAGAGTCCTCCCAGCAGTGCCCAGACAGAGGAGGGGTGGGTGTAGAGTCCTCCCAGCAGTGCCCAGACGCAGGAGGGGTGGGTGTAGAGTCCACCCAGCAGTGCCCAGACGCAGGAGGGGTGGGGGCCTATGACTCCCAGCAGTGCCCAGACACAGGAGGGGTGGGGGCCTATCACTCCCAGCAGTGCCCAGACACAGGAGGGGTGGGTGTAGAGTCCTCCCAGCAGTGCCCAGACACAGGAGGGGTGGGTGTAGAGTCCTCCCAGCAGTGCCCAGACGCAGGAGGGGTGGGTGTAGAGTCCACCCAGCAGTGCCCAGACACAGGAGGGGTGGGTGTAGAGTCCTCCCAGCAGTGCCCAGACACAGGAGGGGTGGGTGTAGAGTCCTCCCAGCAGTGCCCAGACGCAGGAGGGGTGGGTGTAGACTAGAGTCCTCCCAGCAGTGCCCAGACACAGGAGGGGTGGGGGCCTATCACTCCCAGCAGTGCCCAGACACAGGAGGGGGGGTGTAGAGTCCTCCCAGCAGTGCCCAGACACAGGAGGGGTGGGTGTAGAGTCCTCCCAGCAGTGCCCAGACACAGGAGGGGTGGGTGTAGAGTCCACCCAGCAGTGCCCAGATGCAGGAGGGGTGGGGGCCTATCACTCCCAGCAGTGCCCAGACAGAGGAGGGGTGGGGGCCTATCACTCCCAGCAGTGCCCAGACACAGGAGGGGTGGGTGTAGAGTCCTCCCAGCAGTGCCCAGATGCAGGAGGGGTGGGTGTAGAGTCCTCCCAGCAGTGCCCAGACGCAGGAGGGGTGGGTGTAGAGTCCTCCCAGCAGTGCCCAGACACAGGAGGGGTGGGGGCCTATCACTCCCAGCAGTGCCCAGACACAGGAGGGGTGGGTGTAGAGTCCTCCCAGCAGTGCCCAGACACAGGAGGGGTGGGTGTAGAGTCCTCCCAGCAGTGCCCAGACGCAGGAGGGGTGGGTGTAGAGTCCACCCAGCAGTGCCCAGATGCAGGAGGGGTGGGGGCCTATCACTCCCAGCAGTGCCCAGACACAGGAGGGGTGGGGGCCTATCACTCCCAGCAGTGCCCAGACACAGGAGGGGTGGGTGTAGAGTCCTCCAGCAGTGCCCAGACGCAGGAGGGGTGGGTGTAGAGTCCACCCAGCAGTGCCCAGACGCAGGAGGGGTGGGTGTAGAGTCCACCCAGCAGTGCCCAGATGCAGGAGGGGTGGGGGCCTATCACTCCCAGCAGTGCCCAGACACAGGAGGGGTGGGGGCCTATCACTCCCAGCAGTGCCCAGACACAGGAGGGGTGGGTGTAGAGTCCTCCCAGAAGTGCCCATGGAACGCAAATGGTGGAGTACCCACAGATACAATGCCCACAAATGTCAGTCAGGTGCACAAAGACCCTGCAGTACATATACCACATGTGTGCGAGGCTGGGAGTACACAAATGCATAGCGCCTAAAAGAGAACATGTCCACATGAAGTCATGTCTACAGTCTACATACACAATTACAGTGACCACCAACGATGCCACGAATGATGCAGGTGGAGACATCGCTCAGCATGCATGTGCAAAGTTGAAGGAGTCCGTCACACCCCCAGCTGATGTAGACACAGCTCAGCTCCACATAGTGGAAACACCCTGCAGGGAAGATGTCAGGTTACACAGAGGAAGGAACACACCTTGGGACGATGTCACCATGCAGTAACTGTTCACATGAACAAAGTAATTTAGCCAACAGCTTGTGATGGCACACAGATACCAGGGTCCACCCTATGACCAGCACAAGACTACATTTCCCACACACCCAACACATTATCACCACCCAAAATCATGGAGCAGGTCCACCAACAGCAATACCAGATGAACATTAGTGTTCAAAGGAAAAAACAAATTGCTTTATTCAGCAGGATGTAAGTTATAAGCATCAGAAATGTCAATATATACAAGGCCCATAGGGCAGTCCATGACTCAAATCCGGATGGGGGACACAGTGGTACGTGTGTCCCCTAGCTTGCCTGCACAGTCATACTCCTTTGTCTTCCACAGGGGGGGGGCATCATGTTGGGGGAAAGGACCAGGCACCGCAGGGACAGGAGGGGCAAGGGGAGGTGTTGTGGGTGCAGGGACGGACGACTCCAACACAGGGGGTGGGGCAGCGCCAAAGGTGGATTCGAGCACGGCGCTGCACACTACTGCCAGGTCGCTCAGTGTCTCCCCTGCACCCGAAGGAACCACTGGCCCCAAGGAGGGGGGGGGTCACAGGGATGGGTCGCAGCGCTACCCGGGGAGGGTGTGGACAGGGGGGGGACTCAACCACCCTGACCGGGGACTCCTTTGACCGCTTGCGGGGTGGTGTCACTGTGGGGCTCAGGGACAGAGCGGCCATGAAGGAGTCCTTGCTGGATTTGTGGCCAGGAGAGCTGAGGGGAGTGGATTTGGAGGGTGTGGATTTTGCAGAATGCGGACTCCTACTCTGGCTGCGTGTCTTACGTTTGCCCCCCGACCCAGTGGGTGTGCCTACTTCACCCTGTGTGTGTGTGCCAGGAGGTGTGCGCTTGTCCTTCCCTGCTGGTGTGGTGCCTGTGTCTGGTGGGGTGTGTGCATGCTGACGTCTGGGTGTACGTGGGACAAGCATGGGAGTGGAAAGTGTGGATGGGGCATGGGTAGGGGGTGGGACGAAGTGCTGCAGGAGACCCACTGCTGCAGTCAGTGTCGAGTCAATAGACCGCAGCAAGTTGCGTTGGTCAGACTGCGATGCTGAAATGCCCTCCAAGTATGCCTCCATGTTGGTGAGCACTTGGCTGTGGCCATGGAGGACATTAAGCATCGCAGCCTGACCAACCTGCAACTGCCGCAGGATGTCCACAGACTCGGCATTGGCGGCAGCAGTGGAGACAGGGGCAGGGGGTGCGGTGCCTGGCAGGAAGGAGACACGTGGTGACCTAGCATGCCAGGAAGGGACACGAGCAAGTGGGAGGCCAGTGATGGCAATGGAGGGGGCGGGAGAGATGTTGTGCTGCTGTCAGCTGTTGGAGCCGCCTCCGCCCCCTCGGAGTGCTCAGCCTCGGACCCGTCAGCTTCATAATCTGTGGTGGCAGTGGACAGGTCCTCCGGCTCCCTCCCCTCGGCCTCAGTTCCACTCGATGTGCCAGCTAAGGTGTCACTGCTGGCACTGGTGCCCGGTCCCGCCGCACGGTCCTTGCCGGTGTCTCCATCTGTGTCCCCCGACGATGCTGTGGGCAAGGTAAATTAACAGGAATTAATCAGACACCTGTATACATATGTCACATGAGTCAAATCTACATAGGTTACAGTGCATAGCCTGAAAAGAAAGATGAGAACATCTACAATACAAGGTACATATATAGGCCCTGCAACACACAGTTGGTTCACCCACCATGCCACTGAGAAACTATGGAGAGCATGACACATTTGCAAATGACATGATATGGATTTGGACAGAGGAATCAGGCTCTGGTGACAATCCAGCACTGCATCTGCACCACACAGCGTTGCCGTAACTAGGGATGCGCAGGGACCATCTCCATGAACTTGAGGCACATGCTGCAAAGGTAATACTTAAAGACATGCCCAACATGAATGGGACACTGCACCTTGAGTGTATGTCCAGACAAACATCACACACTGGCCAGACCGACCAATGAGATTTCAGGTGTCGACATGTAGGCCTTGCCCGCACCAACCACCCCCTACATGAGACAATTTGATGAGACACAGGAAGCACTTGCATCTCTTAGTCTGGGAGAAATACACATGGGCTGCCAGAAACCCATATTGGACCCAAAATACCCCATGTGCGCCTGTACAACGATTTCATTTACAAATGGCCATCATCAGTAATTGTAACAAGACACACAGGCACTGGCCACCGTGAGTATGAACGAGGAAAATTAGGTCAGGCTGTACAGTGGACACTTGTAGAACACGTTACGTTAATATACATGGTGCCAGAGGACAATGGCACAGAGCACATCCTATGCTGGAGACACTGAGAGTGTCCACATATTGTGATGACACACATGATACCTAGCAAAATATGCCCCAGGGGACAGTAGTGGCCACAATATTCCATGGTCCTGAATGGTAATGACTGCAACACAGGCCACCATCCCTGCACTCTGCGTATCGCACACTCATGCACATCATGTCACAGGCCACAACATAGGACATGCTTGCTGTAAGGCATTACACTTCAGAGACATACTCCTATGTCTGGACTCAGCATCAGTGCCAATTGACATGGACCCCACAAGTACTGAACTGGACAGGGCACAGGCAAGGTCCCAAAACCTGTTACACACCACCCCCACACATGATGCTGCAAGCATTGGTCACGTGGATAAACTGCCAGCCCAGATGACCTTGTGAAAGAGTGACTACACACAGACCAGGGAACACATGGCAAGGAGGGGAAGGGAGGAAGGACAGCACCGCTATACTGTGGGTGACAGGACCTGCACCGCACATTTAAACACTGGCAGTGTATCCATGCAACTGCGCACTTACAAATGCTGGTGACACACAACAAACACACATGTACCTACCCCCTTCCTGCCGCTGCTTCTCCCGTAAGCGCCTGTCCATGTCAGGAAAGACCACCGCCAGCACACGCTTGTGGATGTGGGTCAGACGGCGACGCCCATGGTTCTTAGGGCCCACAGGTGAGTCCCCCAGCAGGACCCGTGCGATCCTCCGCGTCCAGCACCGGATATCCTGCCAGCGTTTTCTCACCTGGGCCAGGCGCCGCTTGCGACCATCCGTCCTCCTCACGGCACTGACGGCGTCCCTCCAGATCTGCTCCTTGGCAGCGGCGCCTACCTGTGGGGTTGTAAAAGTGAGACTACATCAATACACCTGCCACATGTCACAGAGACACACATTAGTACAATTTTGCTGGTTTCAACAAGGCATAGTATGCAGCCAAAGCATTGCACCTTTGTCATAGGGACATTTTTCTCTGTGTAATGGCAAATGCACCACGTGCCATTGAAAGTACACAGGTGGCATGAGGGGTACGACACAATAAATGATCCAGACTCACACTGTGCATCAGAAGGTACACCAGGATTATGTGCAGCACCTCAAAGCAGTCACATGCCACAGGCCACTGACGCTACCTCAGCAGAGTACACAGACACACACAGGCACAGGACATTCACCTGCCATTGCCAAATGCAGCTACAAACCTCACTCTGCACATGTGCCACTAGACTGGGGGGGCTCACAGGTGTGGGGCTGGCTCTGCACGTCAGACACACAGCACTGCTCCCTGCTCGCATCAGATGGGCAGGGTATATCCATTCCTCATGCAGCTTGGGCGCTACACTCCACATATGCACCCACCCACATGACAGGGGAGTTACACACACACCGATGTCCAGGGTACGAACACATCATGTGGACACTCTCAGCACAGGTACACTGAACTAACACACATCTGTGGGTACAGTCACCTGTCACACTGGGCTGACCACATAATCACATGAGGACTATAGAAGCAACATTCTCAGGAGGCTTAGACAGGCAGAATGTGACATGCACCATGCAGTGATTGTCACAGTAAACACAATGCAAGTGAGGATGGCAGACATGCACCACAGCATGCTCACAAAAAAGGGACACAGTCTGTGCTAGTGGACTCTGCACTCACCTGAAACCCTGGTCACCCATACAGCATGGGGTACTGTGGGAGGATCACATCCAGCAATGCCAGATTCTCCTCCAGGGTGAATGGCTGGGCCCTCTCCACAGACCTTGACATGGTGCCAGGGAATCACGAGCAGCAGCAGTGTTGTAGAATCAAAAGATGTGCAGGCAAGTGCTCTCTCATGGGACCTGGCTGCCTTATATCTGCCTTGCTGGCCTGTTTTATGCACAGGAGTACAGAGTGATTGGTCACTCACATTTGCATCCTATGTTTCCTCCAATCCATTTAAACCTAGCACAGTCAGTGGCTTTGCTTTTTTTTTTTTCTTGAGCATGATGTAAACTCCACAACCACATTGCAACAAAGTAGATTCATTCAAACCGACTTTTGCTGGGCACCTGCTGAAAAAAATTCAAACTTTAAACTTGGTCTCCATGACAACCAGCATGCATGTAGGGCTTTATACTTGTCCCTCATGTGTCCCCTATGTAATTTGGAGATTCACACACAGGTACGGTGCGTTCCGGGGCCCTAGGGCAGCCCAAATGCATGGCAACGGCCCGTACACGCGTGTGTACGGTCCGTATCACTATGGGTACGCATACGCGAGCACACCCATAGTGATAGCGAGCGTACACGCGTGTGTACGGTCCGTATCACTATGGGTACGCATACGCGAGCACACCCATAGTGATAGTGAGCGTACACGCGTGTGTACGGTCCGTATCACTATGGGTGTGCTCGCGTATGCGTACCCATAGTGATACGGACCGTACACACGCGTGTACGCTCACTATCACTATGGGTGTGCTCGCGTATGCGTACCCATAGTGATACGGACCGTACACACGCGTGCACGCTCACTATCACTATGGGTAGGCCTACGGCAGCACTCCCATAGTGATAGGGAACGTACACACGCCCTCAGACCGAATGTACGGTGCCTTACACACATAACAGTGGTGACAGGCAGCACACAGAAAGGAATAGAGCTGACATACTTGTCCATGGATGGACATCAAGGCATTGTCTGTGCAGTACTACATGTGTGGGGCACAGGTGTGAAAGGCTGTGATGTGGCACATTACTCCTGAGTTGTGAAGGCAATAGATGTATGATGAGATGTGTACAGATGTTATGTGTGACGGTGCACTATGTGCCAGACATGCCCTTCACTCCTTTGACATGTGTGCATGTCGTACAGCACACTTGAGATGAGCGTCACTGGCATGGCACAGTCAACAACACACGCAAGTGTCCCCTGATGCCCGCTACAGGGGTTGCCACACCTGACATGTGACTACCCACGTTGTACGATGTGACTATGTCATGTATGTGTGGTGTGTTCACATTAGCTTGATGTTGGTGTTCCCTCAAAAGCATCTGCTGTTGCTGCAACCAACATGTGTCTGTGTGTAGATGGCCATGGCACACTGTTACGCACACCAGGCCACATGTGGTATCTGATGTAAGGTGTGTATGTATGCATGGGACACAGAGTAGCGTAACAAGGACCTGTCTGCATCCTCTCAATGTATGTGTGGTCAGTCATGACATGTACACCTTCATGGCAAGGTGTGTAGGCTGTCCTAGTGTAATGTCATGTGACCTGTGGCTCTAGTGTTCCGCGGCCTGTCTCCGCAATCAACATCCTACTTCTGCTGATATGTTGATGTATGTCACTCCTGTATTGCGTCTGGCTGTTCACTTACACTGGGACACAGCTAGTCCCATGCCATGGGATGTGGAGGCTCACAATCTCCGTGTGTAGCTGGGTCTTGGTAGGAGTGTCACCTGGCAGCCATACGTGTCCAGGGCATGTAGCACATTCCTGACTCCGTATGTAGCATATGTGTATTGACAGATTAACATGTACTCAGTACATATAAATTGTTGTTGTAGTGCACTCACTCTTCCTTGTCACTTCCAAATTACTGCAGAGCGCCGCCTCTTCCCCGACCAATTCCGGACTTGGCTGACATGTGGGAGAATGACTGTATACGCTGCTACCGCTTCCCCCAACCATTGATTGAGGAGTTGACGGCAAGGCTGGTACCACACCTGCAACCGCTGCACAGGTATCCTACGGCACTGACACCCAAGCTGAAGGTAATGGCAGCCCTACATTTTCTTGCCACGGGTACCTTTCAATATACCATAGCTCATGTTGGTGGCATGTCCCAGAGCATGTTCAGCCGTGTGCTGCATGATTTTTTAGAGGCCATGTTGCTTCACCTGGATGAGTTCATCCATTTCCCAACTCCTGAACAGTTGACTGGTGTCAAGCGTGGATTCTATGCCCTGGGAGGGATGCCCCATGTCATTGGGTCCATAGATGGGACACATGTGGCTTTGGTACCACCACAGGCACAGGAGGTAGCGTACAGGAATCGCAAGCACTACCACTCCATCAATGCCCTTGTGGTGTGTCTGTCCAACATGGTGATTTCCCATGTCTGTGCTCGTTTTCCAGGATCAGCACACGATGCCTACATCATGAGGCGTAGCAGGGTGCCTGAAATGATGACGCAGCTGCGCAACGAACGAGCATGTGTTGTTGGTGGGTACACTCTGTCTGTCCTGTATTTTGCGTAGACTTCCTGCCCGACCGCTTCTCCTGTCCTACTTATGTCCATGTGGTTTCCATGTAGGGGACGCTGGCTATCCCAACATGCCATGGCTGATCACACCTCTCCGCAACCCCAGCACGCCGGCCCAGCTCCGCTACAACACCGCCCATGGCCGGACAAGGCGAGTGATAGAGAGGACATTTGGCCTCCTGAAGAGCCGATTCAGGTGCCTACACAAGACCGGCGGCGCCCTCCCATATGCCCCGGCGAAGGTCTGCAAAATCTTCATGGTCTGCTGCATGCTGCAAAACATGGCAGTTGAGAAAGCTGTGCCACTCATCCTGGATCAAGATGATCAGGACCATCCACCCGTGGAGGATGAAGGGCTTGGCAATGGGGCTAGTGATGTGGAGGATGTGGTTCCGCAAGAGGACATCCGGAGTCGGCTCATACGCGACTTCTTTGCTTAGTGGTGAGTACCAGTGTCTGAGTGTGCACGCATTGGTCCCCGTGTGGAATGTGTTGCGATGTGTGTGTCCATCTGCATGTATGCCACGTGAGTCAGAGGTGTGTGTGGATGTGTCACTCGAGTGATGGTGCCAGTGATGAGTGTATTTCCACAGTCATAATTGTGACATAGCATGTTGTCATCCTTACATGTTTCGAGTACGTGCACATGCAAGTGGATGTGCTTTTTGTGGCTGACTTCTTGTGTTTCTCTCATCCCCAGGTACTTGCGCATGCCGTCTGCTGGTTGCATTGTTGTGGCACTGCTATTCCTCATGGACACGTCATCGTGTGCTGACTCCGCGTTACACGCACGGACACGTTTGGAAGTCTCCTTAGGGGTAAGGGATGCATCAGGGGTGTATTGGGTGTGGCAGTTGTTTACGATGTGTGCACACTGCCCCTGTCGATGTTTGGTTCCTCTGCAGACATGTCGCATCACCATGGGACACATGACATGTCGCTGGATACACCTGAATAGATGGTCAGACTTGTTGACAGTCATCTGTAATGGTATAGTGGATTGTGATGATGGCCTCAATGTGTGTAACACTGCCCTCGGACACATACGGTTTGCATTGGCTTGACATGGTGTGGGACTTCCACATCAGAGGATCAATGGTGTATGGCAGGCTCTCCGTGAGCAGCAGGGGGTGTTTAGCTGTTACCCGACACTTGTGTGCCAGTTCCATGGATATCAAGCATTTGTGGTGCAGAAGGGGGGTGCCAGTGTTGGACCCACATGTCACTCCACATGACCTGTGTATGTGTACTCTGAGTTGCCTCTGCATTCCGGAATACATGACTAATAAAGGTGTCCCTATGCCTCCAAGGTGCCTCTTCTCAGTCAATGCTGGTGTGTTGCCACAGTGCATACGGCATGTCTGGCATGGTTTTCAGTGATGGTGGCTATGTGTCTATGTGTAGAGTAGCAAGATGCAAGCTGTTTGTCTGGGATTAGACTCTGTATTGTGCATGATGTCCATGACTGTGTGGGTATTGTGATATGTGCCATCCCCATGCATCCAACGTTGGCCAGGCCACCATTCTCTGCATCCACCTGACTCAAGCTTGCAGGACATGGTTCTGCCACCTGTCTACAAATACCTGTGTGCCCCCCATGACACTCCACATGATCCCTGACCTCTGCGCATGACTGTTGCTGTACTCAATATGTCTGTCGGCACGGTTGTGCGGCCACCCCCTCAGCTGGTTGGGCCCATCACGGGTGGGTATGGTGCTCCATGTCTGTCTTGCCTAATACATTGTGACCCATGTGTGTCCTGTGCCAGACTCAGGCCCCAGGGTATGGATGGTTAAAGTCATATGAGAACTCAGGCATGGTTAGACTTTACAAAACACATGAAAGGTAATAATGCAAAATGTAGGCATTTTTTGAAAAACCTTTATTTAAAAACAGGACACAGCTATTCAGCCGACAACCCGGAGGTTCGGCAGCATCGATGATTAGAAACAGTGATGCGCCCCCAGTAAAGTACAAAGAGAAGTGCAAAGGTTCAATTTTAAACAAACACAAAAAAGCACAGCAAACCCCAGCAAGGCAAGAACATTAAAAACCATGGTGAGAGCCCCCAGGGGAGGCCGGACCCCACTCATCTACCGGTTACAAGATAGTGTAAGGAGGAAGAGGGGGGACAGCAGAGGCCCAAATAGTTCACAAACCAGACTGTGCTGGAAAGAAGGTCAGGGGGAAAGCTGTTCCTCGGGCGGTTCCAGATCAGGGGCAAGGCATATTCCCCCCCTGTATTGATTCCACCGCCCCCAGATGGCGTGCCTCTTCCGGGGGCGGCCGCTAGAGCAGTAGACTGTCTTCTCCCTAAACATGCTCCAGTCCATGTTCTCTTTCCACGCAGTCAGTGTGGGGGGCCCCGAGGAGCCCCACAATCGCGCGATATCCCTCTTAGCGACCATGTTACCCAGTGTCACCCATTGGGTCCGCGCCTCATCGAGATCAGTGGGCCCCCAGATATTCAGGAGACAGCACCGCGCCTCCGGCTGCAGAGCAATGCCTGTCACCTCCCCCATTACTGCATGGACTCCCCTCCAGAATTCCACAATGACACCACACTCCCAAATGATGTGCAGGAAAGTACCCACCATACCACACCCCCTCCTGCACAGGCCGTCCTCCGAGAACCCCATGTGGACCAGCCTTGGCCCCGTCACATACACTCGGTGCAGAATTTTAAGCTGCACCAGCCTCAGGCGCGACGGGATCGCGACCTCCTTAGGGGAAGAAACAGCTGACTGCCAATCCTCATCATCTAACTCGAGGCCATCCCTAGTCCACTGGTCCCTCAGCCCCAGAAGCATGTCCGCCCGGACGTTTATAAGTTTCTTATATATGAGCGAGATCGTGCTTTCGAGCATGTGGCCATCAAGGACCCGGTCCTCCAAGGGAGAGGACTCAGGCACCGTCTCACCCTCCACGAGGACTGATCGGAGGGCGTGGCGCATCTGAATATATCTGAAATACTCGGAGGGCCCCAGCTCATACTCAGTCTGCAACTCCTCAAAGGACTTCACCTTCCCCTTATGCAGCACATCACCCACCCTGGAGATGCCAATCAGGTCCCACTTATCAAAACCTTTTGAATGCCAAAGCCTTCCCAATCTCTCCGATTCAAACAACGGGGTAGCGAGGGTGAGCTTATCCTTCCAGCCCAGCGAGTCAGTTGCCATCTTCCACACCCGCACTGCCACAGCGGTGGGCCCCGTGAGGGACGAGTCTAGGGATCGTGAGTACAACGCCCTGTAATAGTTACCACCACGCAGCAACCACCTGTCCATGGCATACCCAGGGCTGAGAGCAGGGCCATAAAGCCCATGATTGATCGCGCTCAGCTGTGTGGCCCAATAGTACCGACGGATATCTGGGAGCGCAATGCCCCCGTCGTACCATGGAAGCGTCAGCTTTGCAATAGCAATTCGCGGCCGCCCATCCCACAGCAACATCCGTTGGAGGCCTTCGACCTCCCGAAAGTATTTGGCCGGCACCCAATCCAAGGTATTCTGTAAGGCGTAGAGAAAGCGGGGGAGAGACATCATTTTGAACAGGGCCGCACGCCCGACGAGGGAGAGCGGCAGCCTCCGCCAACCTTCAACATCGCGCCTCAGGCGTGCCAGGGGGGTGAGCAGATTCTTCTCATAGCGCACAGCCGAGTCCATGGAGATAAAGATCCCCAAGTACACGAAACCCTGCTGGGCGATCTGTATCGAACATGTTCTAGGGATCGGTGGAACCTCGCCACTAAGAACATACAAGTACGATTTGCTCCAATTGATGACGAGACCCGAGTTCCTACCAAAAGATGTGAGTACGTCACAGACCACTATAAGTGATTTCTTGGGCGAGGCAAGATACAACAGGATATCATCAGCATAGAGCGAAATACGGTCCTCGTGTTCAGGCGACCGCCGAAGGCCCCGTATATCCGGGTGCCAACGTATCCACGCAGCCAGCGGCTCAAGGGCGAGGGCGAACAACAGAGGCGACAGGGGGCAACCCTGCCAAGTACCCCTTCCAAGCTGAAACGGAGTCGACGCCCGACCATTCACCACCACACTAGCTAGCGGCCCCTCGTACAGCAACCTCACCCAGCTCACAAAACCGCTGCCAAAACCGAACTTGGCCAGCACGGCCCACAAGTATGCCCACTCCACCGTGTCAAAGGCCATCGTGGCATCAAGAGACGCCACAATAGCCGGTTCACGCAACGTGCCCGCCCTGGCGATTACGCCATGAAGACGCCTAAGATTCAGCGCTGTGTTTCGGTGCGGGATGAAGCCGGATTGATCCGGGTGGACTAAGTCGCCAAGTACCCTAATCAAACGGGTCGCCAGGAGTTTAGCCAGAATTTTCGGCTCCGCGTTAAGAAGTGAGATAGGCCGATATGAGGCGCACTTATCGCGGGGTTTACCCTCTTTGTGTATGACCACAATCGACGCCAGTCGCTGATCCAACGGGAGGGCCCCACCCCCCCGCGCCTCCAAAAACATGGCGCGCAGGTGAGGGGCGACCCTATCCGGGAACAGCTTGTACAGGTCTATCGGCAAGCCGTTCGGTCCCGAGGCCTTACCCGAGTTTAACGCGCGGATAGCCCCCGCCACCTCGTCGACCGTTATTTCACCATCTAGATCGTCCCTATCTATAGCAGAGAGGCAGGGCAACTCGATATCACGGAGGAGGTCACACGAGTCCTCGGTTGGCCTATCCGACGCAGAGGCATAAACCTTACAGAAATAGTCCGAGAAGCTCTTTACAATCCCCTCAGGTTCCACAATCGCCTCTCCCCTCTCTCCCGTCAACTCTGGCACCACTCTATTGACCCGTTCTTTTTTGTCCAGCCACGCCAGGAGTTTCCCTGCCTTATCACCAACATCATACAGTCGGCCCTGCTGTTCCCTACTGAGGGTCTTAGCGGCGTTCGTCACCAGGTCTTTATACTCAGTTTGCTTCAAACAAAGCTCATGCAGTGAGGACTCTGTAACCTCCTCCTCCATCGCTCCCTCCAGAGCCGCGATCTCCTCCTCCACCTGCAGAATCTCACCATCTCTACGCCTCTTGGCAGCCACTACTAGGGAGAGGGCCTCCCCCCGAAGCACGGTCTTAAAAGCTTCCCACAGCGACACTGCCGAGTCAACGGTTCCCTGATTGTCCTTGAAAAATTTTTCTACCTTCTTTACCAGGGCGCTGCGCATCTTGGGGTCTCGGAAATACCAAGGGTTGATAGGGGCCACCCTTCCTCCTCCCTCCCGACCTAGATCCAGCCGGATCCACACTGGCGAGTGGTCAGATATACCGCGCGCCATGTGCCTCGCCTCGGATACCAACGAGGCATGCGCGGCCAGAGTGAGCAGGTAATCAATCCTGGAGAGGCTACCATGTGCCCCGGAGTGGAACGTGTACTGGCTCTGTGTGGGGTGCCGGAGCCGCCAGCAGTCTATCAGACCAAGCGTGTCTAGGAAGTCTGGAAGCCATTTCTGAGCCCCCCCTGTGTCTCTGGGCGGGTGTCTATCCAACAGGCCGGAGCAAACAGCGTTGAAATCCCCTCCCACCACAAGCATTCCCCCCGGGAGACCCAGCAGGGCCCCACCCAGATCTGCAAAAGTGGAGGCCTGCAGGGCCGGCGGGACATAAACCGAAACTAAAACCACAGTCCGTCCTTCCCACCGCCCCGCCACCGCCACAAACCTCCCCCTATCATCAACAATGGTGGAGTCCACCTCAAATGGCAACAAAGCTCTAACTAGGATGCCCACACCCCTGGATCCAGATGAGAATCCTGAATGTGCAATGAATTTATACCCCTTCCTATTCAGGGCATAGCACGTATTTCCTATAAGATGCGTCTCCTGCAGCAGGGCAACATCCGGCATTGATCGTTTCAAAAATTGCAAAACAATCCCCCGCTTAATGCGATCCCCCAACCCATTAACATTCCAGCTTATAACACTTAAGCCCCTACCCCCCATCCTCAAACGGAAAGAGGCCCACCCCACACCCGAGGAGCCACCATGGAACAGCCCTGGATATAAGCATCATGCCTTGCAGAAATAAACCCCCCAACAACAACCCCAAAATCCCTAAAACTCCCCCCACCCTGCACCCCTGCTGCAGCTTACAAAGCCCCCCCAACTTGCAGTGTGCCTGTCGCCCTACAAAAACAAAAAGTCTACAAAAAGTACCCTAAGGGAGGAAAAGAGCAACCCTCGTCCTCCCGCAACCCTCCACAGTTACTGCACTCTATGCAAGTCTTCAAGTATAGTCAAATCAAGTCAGACCGGCTCCGAGATGTCAGCCCTGCCCATCCCGGCCACTGTCTCCATCCTCGGCTGTGTCGTCCCCCGTCCGTCGCCGGGGCAAAGCGTCCAGCCATTCGTCGGCCATAACAGGAGAGTCAAAAAAGAATGTCCGATCGTCGTGCACCACCCGCAGTCTGGCAGGGAAGAGCATGGCATACTTCAGGTCACTTTCCCGGAGTCGCCGCTTCACCCCCAGGAAGCCCTGTCTCTGCCTCTGCACCTGCTGGATGAAGTCCGGATAGAAATTCACCGACGCGTTCTGGAAGGGGACCGGGCCCGTCACCCTCGATGCTTGCAGAATAGCGTCCCGATCTCGAAAGTGAAAGAGCCGGGCCACGATCGGCCTCGGCGGGGCACCCGCCTTAGGCCTCCCGCCCGGCACTCTATGGGCCCTTTCCACCGCAAAGAACTTCCCAAGGCCCTTGGGCTTCAGATGATTGAGGACCAAGTCTTCAACAAGCAGGTCAACCGAAGCCTCATCCGAGGACTCCGGGACCCCGATAACGCGCACATTGTTGCGCCTGGCCCGGCTCTCAAAGTCCTTAGGCATCATCTCTTGATCGTGTAAGTTTTTATTTGTGTTGGGGTACGTGTTGGGGGGGGGTATGACAAGAGGGGCTTTCCGTGTGTGTGGAATCCAAAGTTCACTGGGGGAGTTGGTGTCCTTGCCTTTGGAAATCATCAGAGTCCATGCCACAGTCTTTATCAACATTGGTCAGACAGTGACCAGCAAGTCCATGTGGCAGAGAATGTCATTTGCTGATGTGCTGCTGTTGGGCCAGTGGGACAGGTGCCAGGCCAGGTGTCCTGGGAGATGGTGCTGTTGCGCCGACCCTCACGGTCTTTTCCGTGGACAACCCGCCCTCCTGCGGGAACCCTCAGAAGCAGGCCGTGACGATGCTTGGGATGCTCCGTCGGATGTATCCTCCTCCTCCTGATCCCTCCCTGTGCGTGATGATGTTCTTCGCCTGGTGGTACAGGGAGGGTTGCCCATGTTGTCGGCTATCCGACGGAGTGAACGGTTAATTCCCGTGAGCACCGTCACAAGCTCAGCCTGTCTGTCCTCCATCCGTCCTTGGTGTCGCAGTTGACAGGCATGTTGCTCCGCATGTTGCTGGGCCTGCTGGGTCTTGATCTCCTCGAGGGTCCCCTTCATCTCGTTGAGGGTGGACACAACCTGGCTCATGCCCATGGTGTCCTGCCGGTATGTGTCCAGGATGTTTCTTACATGGGAATATACCGGTTCCGCAGCCAACTGGTCAGGCTCGCGCCTCTGCCGTCCTCCACTCCCACCACCCCTGCCCACTTGCACCTGGCCTGCCCTTGTGGGCACATCGGGTCTCCAGGACCCCTGAGGGGTGGCATTTGCGTTGTCGCCTGCCTCCTCCTGGGTGCCCGGTACACCGTGTTCCTCCTTGTCAGCCTGGCTGCGTTGTGGTGGTGGGGCAGGGATCCTGGGTGTCTCCTGGGATGTGGCAGGAGTGGGGGTGGTGGTTGGCCCAGTTGTACCTGACGCAGGTGCTGCAGGTGGTTGGACACTAGAGGGGCCAGGTTGGTCGGGGTCGTCCACAGAGTGGTGAGAGTCGTCGCTGCCGGTGGGATCGTCCTCCCGCAGAGCCAGGTCCTGTGAGTCTTCCCCCCCAGTGTTGGGTGGTGATCCACGACGTTGACCTGTGTGTGAGAGAGACAATGTTATTTTTGTTCCATGCAACATCCATGTTTCATTTGTTTCAAAGTTGGCACATTTCCTCTGGGTATTTGGATATGTCTTGCATTCCACTCACAGTGCACTTGTGCATGGGTATGTCCCTTGGCCACAGCTTTAGAGACTTTACCTATGTGTGACACAGTCTTACTTGCTGCGTCAATTGTGACTGCAGTCAGCAGTGGAGTGAGCAGGTGTGGCGAGCCATGCATTGGCTCCTTCCGTGTTGCACTGTACGTGGGCACATGCAGTTGTTCCACACACTTATATAATGCAGGTAGCTGGTGTTGTGCTTGTGCACAGGTTGAGACATGGCCCAGTGTTTTGCCATGGAGAAGAGAGAGGGATTCAGGCACTGGCCACCCTTGTCTACATGCACGCAGTCCACCTGCTGACGAGCAGACATTCCCACACCACCCAAGGCTGAATTGGTCTCCCTGTGTATCCCTTTCTCACTCCCTCTCTGTCCCCCTCTCCCCCCTCCCTGTGTCAGCCTCCTCCCTCTGTCCGTCTCCCTGTGTCTCCCTCCCTCTCTCTCCCCCTCTCCCTCCCTCTGTGTGTCACCCTCTGTCACCTCAGGCCAGCTTCTTAGGCACACACTTTTTGCAGATCTTTGAATGGCCCTTGGCTTGTTCATGTGAGTTTGTTTCTGATCTCCAGGCACCCATTGGGTGTAGTGTCTGTGTCTGCGCTGCTGCTGTGGTGGTGTGTGCTGCCACTCTTTCACAGTGTTGGCTGTTCATTGGCTGCTGTCATGTGCAAAAAGTGCCTTCACCCCCATGTCTTCATGCAAGGCGTCCGCCATTTGCAGGCAAGTCTTTCCTGTGTGGGGACACACTGTTTGTCTGGCTGTGACCTAGGCATATGGGCAGAGGGCATTGTTGTCTGCTTCTGAGTTGCACTATGTGATTTTTGAGGCCCACACTCCCGCCATCCGGGTTACCGTGTCTTGTGTTGGTGTTTTCTGTGGCCTGTGACTTGGCATTGTCCAGCTGGGTGCATGGGGCATGGTAGCGCTAGTGGCATGTGCGTGTTTATGGAGTGTGGTTGAGTCATGCGATAGCTTTGGGGTGGTTGCGTGCATGATTGTGAGTTTGGTTGTGGATGACGTTCCCCCATGTGAGGTGAGTTGTTTGTGTACTCCCCAGGCTCTCGGAGTCCTTCTACTCCCTCCACTGCCACCACCGGCAGTATGGCCATCACCTTCTCCTCCCAGGGATGGTATTGTACGCGTCTGCGGGCCGGCCCTCCTCCAGTGATGTTGGCCTGGTTGTGGTCGTCGGTCATTTTGCGGCGGACCGTCCTCCGCAGATCGTACCACCTGGCTTGGCATTCATGCCTGGTCCTTCTGGTGGACGCAACAGCATTCACAGCATCGACAATCGTCTGCCACATGGCTGTTTTTTCGGAAATGCTGGTCTGTCTGACCAATGTTCCAAAGAGGTGTGGCTCGACTCTGAGGATTTCGTCGACAAGGACCTCCAACTCTTGGCTAGTGAACTTTGGATTCTTGTTAGTGGGCATGGTGAGGGGTGTGGGTGTGGATGGTTGGGGGGGCTGTGGGTGTGGATGGTTGTGGGTGTGTGGGTGTGGTTGTGCAGGTGTGTGTGTGAATGTGATGAGGGGGTGTTTGTGAAGGTGGTTGTGTGAAGGTGTGCAGGTGTAAGGTGTAGTAGAGGTTGTAGTATGGTGCAGTTGTTTCTCTGTGTGGTCTGGCAGCAGTGGTTCTGTTGCAAAGGATCATGGTTTGTGTGTGTTGGTCCTTTTTATTGGTCCATTGGTGGGTGTGGCTGTGTTTGAACTTTGGGTGGGTGTGTTATAAGGAGTGGTTGTGTTTTGGGCCTCTGTTTGGGGGTTTGGCATTTGCAGGTCAATGAATAGGTTGTATTTGTGCTTGTTGGACATGTTTTGTGGCTTTGTGCGATTCGAATGGAGTCTTCTTGTGTTGTTTTGCTTTGTCCTGGTTGTGTACGTGTGTTTTTAGCGTCTGTACGGTGCGTACATCGGCCATTTTGTTGTACAGTGCTGTCCTTGTCTCTGGCTTGGTACAACTCGTACATGCGCGATGTTGGGTGAGGGTGCTGGTGTTGGGGCCTGGGGTGCGCTCCGTACTTAGACTGGTGGGGTGTGTGTTCGCTCTGTACATACGCGGGTGGGGGTACGGTCCGTACATTCACTGTTGGGGTGGGGGTACGCTCCATACATACGCGGGTGAGGGTACGGGCCGTACATACACTGTTGGGGTGGGGGTACGCTCCATACATACGCGGGTGGGGGTACGGTCCGAACATACACTGTTGGGGTGGGGGTACGCTCCATACATACGCGGGTGAGGGTACGGTCCGTACATACACTGTTGGGGTGGGGGTATGCTCCATACATACGCGGGTGGGGGTTCGGTCCGTACATACACTGTTGGGGTGGGGGTATGCTCCATACATACGTGGGTGAGGGTACGGTCCGTACATACACTGTTGGGGTGGGGGTACGCTCCATACATACGCGGGTGAGGGTACGGTCCGTACATACACTGTTGGGGTGGGGGTACGCTCCATACATACGCGGGTGAGGGTACGGTCCGTACATACACTGTTGGGGTGGGGGTACGCTCCATACATACGCGGGTGGGGGTGCGGTCCATTCATACGCGGGTGGGGGTACGGTCCGTACATACACTGTTGGGGTGGGGGTACGCTCCATACATACACGGGTGAGGGTACGGTCTGTACATACACTGTTGGGGTGGGGGTACGCTCCATACATACGCGGGTGGGGGTACGGTCTGTACATACACTGTTGGGGTGGGGGTACGCTCCATACATACGCGGGTGAGGGTACGGTCCGTACATACACTGTTGGGGTGGGGGTACACTCCATACATACGTGGGTGAAGGTACGGTCCGTACATACACTGTTGGGGTGGGGGTACGCTCCATACATACGTGGGTGGGGGTACGGTCCATTCATACGCGGGTGGGGGTACGGTCCGTACATACACTGTTGGGGTGGGGGTATGCTCCATACATACGCGGGTGAGGGTACGGTCCGTACATACACTGTGGGGGTACGCTCCATACATACGCGGGTGGGGGTACGGTCCGTACATACACTGTTGGGGTGGGGGTACGCTCCATACATACGCGGGTGAGGGTACGGGCCGTACATACACTGTTGGGGTGGGGGTATGCTCCATACATACGCGGGTGGGGGTACGGGCCGTACGTACACGGGTGTATATACACGGGTGGGTGTACGGTCCGTACGTACGGGGGTGTACATGCACGGGTGGGGGTTCGGCGCGTACATACGAGGGCTGGGGGGGTGGTTGGGCACATACATACGGGGGCTGGGGGGGTGTTGGGCGTGTATGCGGGCACATGTCTCCATGGTTGCTATAGGAGTTCGGTGCGGACGGTGTTTTTTCCATCCGGTTGTACCATCGGACGCACGGGATGGATCGTACTTGCGCGGTCGGACTTCACTTTTCACATTTGTACGGTAAATCGTCCGGGGACGTGTCGGACACATTTTCCGACCCGAGGACGTGTGGGGAATTATTCCCAATGCGATTCGTATGGACTTTTTCCCATGCGAATCGTACTTGGCCGTTTGTACGGCACTTGTACGATTCGTACGGTAAAAAGACCGGATACGAGTCGTACGGAGAATTTTTTTCCAGGATCCTGATCGGCACCAAGGTGTCTCCAGTTTTAACATAACAGTCAATGCGATGATGTAGTTACGCAAGCAAAATTTCTGCAGAAGTGGAATGATATATCTTTTCCCCTCCGTTTCATAAAAATGACTTACATATCATATGTGTGCAATTGATTGTTTTGAACAAGAATCACACAGGTTGCGTTCCAGTTGATTATGTGTGAATACATTTACCGGATAGCCTAACTTAAGTGTTATGTAACCTAGATGAAATCTCGTTAAAATATAACAATGGCGATTGTTACCCATAAAGGAAAGCTACGTCGATGGACCATGCTGCAAAGAGGGTCTGTTATTGTATGCGATTACCGTGGCTTTCTCTTTATTTCTATGCCATCTTTCTTGCACGCATTTTTCTAAGAAAGTATTAATTAATTTTGCCTTCGAAAAGGTTTCACACTGCGGGGGTTCAGCATAAAGTACCCCTAGCCCCAATGATTCAAGAGTGATCTTTATATTGGGGCTTAATCAAAAGAAGAAGAGCCTTAGCTGTGACCAAACCCATGTATCTGACCCTCTTTGTTTAAAAAAAATTGTTTATCAGTTTTGGCAATAAACAACTACAACAGTCTTGCCAAGCAGTGTACATTCCAGTCGCAAATGCAATCTGAGCTTGGTATGGGAAAATTCCCTAGCACATTGATGCAACAGGGAGGTAGGAGGGGGAGGAAAAGGGGTAACGGGAAAGAGAAAAATACTCGAAGTGTACAGGGTGAAAGGGGGGACAAGGTAAACAAGCGAGACACTTAGAGAGATCCTAATTCCTCCTAACCAGTAGTATCCTATAGTAACACACCAGGTGTGATAAGAAATCAGGGCATCAGTCACCATTGTCAGGACAGTCAAGTAAGATATCACCCGAGGGGGGAAAAACAGACTCCTCAGTCATCGACGGGCTCCATTGGGGCCAGTCACATCTTCAGCCGTGTCTGAGGTAAGTCTGAGGTTGTTCACAAGGGGGGGCCTAAATAACCCTTGAGCATAAGCGAACAGGCATTAATTCCCAGTATTCTTCTAATAACACCTGCAAGGTCCCCACCTTCTGCCCCAATGCATCACCACACTACGCTTAGCCAAGAGCAACAGCATAGCTACAGACATCCTGGGGGGATCTCCTTAACATATCCCAGGAGTGTGACCAGGGGAGACCACCCAGGAGATTGCCCCGTGATATCAGTTATAGCCCAAAACACCTTCTCCCAGAAATCCTGAAGTTTGGTGCAGCATATGTGCGTGCGACAAGCATTCCGGGAGAGGGGTTGGTGAGCAGTTCTTCAAGCACTGTGAACGTGGGGGGCGCCGCCGTGATTGTGTCATGCAGCCCTCATAAGGACTCTGAAGCTGATAGTATGTCATGGAGTCAAGGAAAGGGGGCGCAGCATGCTGGTAAGTGACAGCTGCCATCCGGATATGCAGCTCTGAGGGAGGAGAGCTGCATACTTCGCAGGTGCGCGTGGGTACCCACATCAGCAGTGATTGGGAGTAGCGAGTGCTCCAAGAGACGGATCGACGGAGCAAATAGATTGTTGAGGTGAGCTTTTTTTCCGCAGCTCGTTCCATGCCAGGGTATCCACCTTGTGTCGCGCCCACCAAACAGGCCCATACTAGGCTGCTTGAAGCAGGCTTGAAGCTGCAAGGTCTACCATGGGTGCATTATGCTGCTGGAATTGGATAGGATGCAACCAGTAGAACGCCAAGTCGCCCGGGCACTAAGGAAATGCAGTTACATATTCTGCACCCCCAGGCCTCCGTGTATAAAGTTGAGTGTCAATGTTTCCCACGACACACAGAGCTGTTTGCCGGCCAATGTTAACAAGATCAGTAGGGAGCAGAGTCTCCGCTGAAAAAAGGTCAGTAGAGGGAGCGGCAAGTTGAGGAAAAGATACAAGAATTTGGGGAGTATAGCGTTTCTTTGTATGGCCAGTCTCCAAGTTTGGGACAGCAGTAGCTTCGACAAAGCAGACACCTGGGGGCATATTATCAAGCCAGGTGATACAATTATCGCCGCTTTAGCGGCAGAACACTGCCGCTAAAACGGCGATAATGGGCTTGATAATATGCTCTATGGAATTCCAATTGAAGCCCATGTTAGATGTGAAGGACATCTAACCTGGGCTTCAATTGGAATTCCATAGGGCATATTATCAAGCCCATTATCGCCGTTTTAGCGGCAGTTTTCTGCCGCTAAAGCGGCGATAATTTTATCGCCTGGCTTGATAATATGCCCCTAAGTCCTCGAGCCACGTCACAAGTTTGCTATAGTTCTCCCGCCACAGTTCTTCCATGTTTTCACTTAGTCATACTTCCAGATAACAAACAGAATTGCAAGCCCATGTCAAAGGGAGAACAGATGTGAAAGATTGTGTACCCTCCGTAAGCAAGAACATATTGATTTCGCCTGCTTAATATAAATGCCCGCCATGCCGTCAAAGCGAATAAATACCTGAAGGATAGGGTCCAGAAGGTCTGACGGGTTTCTGACGTATAATGTAACATCATCCACATACTTGGAGACAAGTATCTGCCTGGGACAAAACACGAGTCCAAGATGTAAGTGATGCTGCCAAAATCGGTCTGCGAGCAGCTCTATTGCAATGGCAAATAATATGGCGTTAGCGGGCATGATTGCTGAGTTCCATGAACAATCGCAAAGGGGACAGGATCATGCCATTGATCCACAGGCAAATAAATGTATTGTCAAACCACAGGCGTTCTACAAGGTGAAAGAGGTAAGGCCATTCAAGTGAATTAAATGCCTTAGTGCAGTGGTTCCCAAACTTTTGACTCCTGAGGACCCCCATTGAGTCACCACTGAAAGGCGGGCACCCCCAAGCAATTTGTAGGATTTAAATTTCAAACATTAAAACAGTAATTAAAAAAAAATAAAAACGTGTGCACACAAAACAAGTACTCGAATTACTAAGGATTTCAGGGGCATATTTACAAGTCCCTATCGCCATGGGAACGTCACTTTTAGTGATGTTCCTGTGGCAATAGGGGCTTCGCCTTATTTACAAGGCAGCGTTAAGCCACTTATTGTGGCTTAAGCTGCCTTGTAAATAAGGCCCCTTATCACGCAATGCTTAGCGTGAAAAAGGTGGGCAGTGGGAGTTACAGTGGGCGTTTCACTCCAACACCCACTGATTTTGACGCTGCCCTCTATTTACAAGGTCAGCTTAAATAGGAGACAGCACCCAAATTAAGACCATGAAAAACCTGGTCTTAACTCTGCGAAATGAGGAGAAATGCCTTATTTCTCCTCGTTTTTACTTTTTCCAACGGAAAAAGCAAAACACCTTTGATTGTTTATGTTCAGGAAGGTGACCCTTCCTGCACATAAACAATCTTTAATAAAAATGACGTTTTGTAACTTCCATGTGTGCTGCATTGGGCAGCACACATAGAAGTGACAAAACAGCATTACACAATTGTTCATGTGCAGGAAGTGGGAACATAGCAGCATCAGGATAATGATAGACTGGGAATAAACATATGTTGCTAAATTTTACCATGCAGTTTGCAAGCAGCTCTTTGATGACAGTTCAAAGGACACTGCTAGATTACGATTGTCCCTTATGAATTGCACAGTGACGAAAGAATCTCTGTGACCTATGCACATAAAATACTGTTTTTTAAAATGCATTGTACACGTTCTTTGCAGTAGGCATATTAACTCTGTGTCACATTAGGTAAGTCACAGCTGCCACTGGACAAAACTCTCATCTCTCTCCAGCAGGTACATTAATCACTGGCATTTTCTTGACACTTTTACAGTTGCTCATAAACTGCTAATTTCACAAAGAACTTTGCAGTGCTTTTAAAATTTCTGGCTGAGGACCCCCTGGGAATGTGCCACGGACCCCTGGGGGTCCTCGGAGCCCAGTTTGGGAAACACTGCCTTAGTGACATCTAGAAGCACAGCAGCACTTAAAGTCGGGTCTATTGTGTAGAGATGGGCAAAGAATGTGAGCAGATTATGGGCAGTAGACCTGCCTGGCATGAAGCCAGACTGGTCCAGACTGACCACCTATGGAAAGAAAGGAAAAATCCGCAAGGCGATCAGTTTGGGATGAATTGCATTATCTATCTTTATCGTAGAGTGGGGCCTATAAGAATCGCATTGTTTAGAGACTTTGTCTGGTTTCAAAATGGTGATGATTAGCACCTCTTGCAGGAATGGCAGGAGCAACCAGGTTCGCACAGACCCCTCGTACATATCAAGGAGGTGTGAGGCAAGCAGGGGCACAAATTCCTTGTAGAAGGAGGTGGAGACACTATTGAAGCCGGGGGCTTTGTCATCTAACAATATCCTCAATCATAAGGGTTCATTAAGGAAGAGGCGATGTCCCTCATCCAGCCACAGGAGTTGTACAGAGTTCACGTAGGGAGTCAAGTCTGAGGTATGGAGGACTGGGTGGAAAAGTACAGATTAACATAAAATTGCTCAATTGTGCACTGTACATCCTCGTACCCTACCTGTATATTCTGGTGGTCGTCCAGTAGTTCGACCACATAGTCACTAGCCCATTGCTTGCACAACAGCCTAGCCAGAGTTTTGCCAGCTCTATCTTCCCCCATTATATCCAGATGCAGGCCTCCCTCCTCAAATAATGCATCTCAAGGATTGCAGCATTTTCATGTTCCACGAATTTGCTATGTATGGAGGCGAGCAGCTTGTCCTCACTAGCCTGAAAATGAAGGACTTCCAAAGCATGAATTTCCGTCTCTAGGGGAGAGAGGTGACCCTGCTTGGCAATACAGACTTTGTGGATGACCACCCTGAAGGCCTCACGCAGGGTGGATGGAGAGACTACAGATGATGATTTGTGCTTGAAGTAATCCATAATGGCTTTACGAAGTTCACAGCAGAACACCTGATCTTGCAGTACACCGGGGGAAGATGCCAAGTAAATGCCCGTGAGGCGATGCCAGGCAGGTGAAGTTCCAGAACAACTGTGGCATGATAAGATAACATTCGTGGGAGATGCTGAACATCAGAGGTCCATGAGGCGACATCGCTGGTGGCCAGCCAGAATTCGATTCTAGACCAAGAGTTGTGAGTGTAGGTTACTCAGGTTCCCTGAGCTCTGTGTGGATGATGAGTGCTCCAAAGGTCTGTAAGGGTATTGTCAGTGATAATAGTATGTAGTTGCCCAGCAGCTTGTAGGTGGGGGTGCAATGTCTCATCAAGTCGGTCCACGCAGGCATCCAGCACTACATTGAAATCACCTCTCCGCAACACAGCCCACGGGCCTACCATTCCAAACAGTCATTACATCTCAGAGAAAAAGAAAGGGTCGTCTATATTGGGGCCATATGTGGATACCAGTATTATCAGAAGCCCTGTCGAATGCCTGCCAAAATAACGCATCGCCCCTGCGGGTCTCAAAGTGTGAAGTGTGTGCACCAGTGAAGTCCTCTACAGAGCATTGGCGCAACCCCTTGCGCGATGCAGGAATAGCAGGTAACATGCTTTTCACACACACAGTGCGCCTTTAAATGTGTCTGTGCCTCGTCTGTCATGTGCAGTTCCTGCAGCAAGCAGATATTGATATTATGTCGCTGTAAATAGGCAAATACTTGTAGCATTTTACATCTGTTTTTAATTCCCCTGACATGCCAGGTTAAGTATTTAGGGACATAGAAGGCAACGATTTTCGATCAGGTGTGTACATTAAGGAGATTGAGGACTACAAGGCTGAGTGGCCAGACAGGGGATAAAACAAGCAGAGAACATTAAACATAAACAGTGCAACAACCCATACCCCACCACCAAATGTGGCCCCCCCAAACAGGCCTACAAAGGACAATCTCTCCCACCCAACAAGATCCATGGGGGAAGCCGGAAAAGAGTCAAGGGACACATACCTATGGGGTGCGAAAGGTTGTCCGATTCTCTCCCAGCATGGAAAGCACAGGGGGGCCCGATCTTGTGGTATAGGAAGCCAGGAAGTAAACACCATACCATCTTGTCGTCTGGTTGAGTAACTCCACACTGTCTTTCATGGGCCAGATGTCGCCCTCATTCCATGGTTCATCCTGATAGGCAGAGAAGGTATGCACAGCTCGGGGTCAGCGACTCAACACCATCGACTTGGAGGAACTCAAGTTCCCATCCGCCAGTCATTTACACCGATGTGACCATTTGCAGGTAAAGATGGCTCAACAATGGGGAGTCTTCTAGCATACTTGACAGCTGCCTTCAAGTCAGTGAAGTTATGGGTTTTCCCCCGGTGATGTACTTGAAGCTTAGCTGGATAGATCAGGGAATACTCCACATCTGTCTTCTGCAATGCACGCATCACCAAGAGGAACTCCTGTCTGGCAGCCTGGACAGCCAGTAGGAAATCCAGAAAGAAGGACATTTCTCTGTCCCAATATTGAAGGGACGAGCATCCTCTAGCGAGGTGGCACGTGGTGCCCCTGTCTCTATTGTTTAAAAACCTTGCTATTATCGGTGGTACCGGGTGTGGTCTCATAGATATATCCGCCCTCTCCATGGTCAGCAGGGGGGGAGAGCCTCCCTGAAGAGAGTGCACAGCATTTCCTCCACAAAGTCCTCCTTGCTGTCCAAGGATGCTGAGATTGTTTCGGTGTTATCACACCTCCAGGTCTTCGTTTTAATTGCGTATAACTCTAGTACCATCTCTATCTGCAGGAGGCGCTCCTCAGCAGAGTTTTAGCTGATCCAGCGGCTCCTTCTGTGTGTCCACCTTTTCCCTCTGGCTATCAAAGGGATCTGCCATCATGTTCATTTTCGTATCAATGGTGAGTAAGCTTTGTTTGCGGTCTATAAACATCGAGCAAATGTCTGGCTCCTGTGCCACACCGCCCCCTGTCTGGGAGCTCGATGTAGAGTCCTTCTGATGCAGCTCCATGGTGCACATTGTCCTGCATGATTCGAAAGACAGCTGGTATTGTTTATTGTCCGTCTTCTCCATGGTTCAGTTGGCTGCTCCGCCTGCTGCACAGGCCTGGGGGCACCAGACATACAGGTTGAATCAACTCGCTCCCAGGTCAGTGCCAACACCCCATGCACCCCACAAGAAGGCCACACTAGACCGAACTCACAAGCAGGGGAAGGTCTGAGGATGAGCTGGATTCTGGGGGTCAAGACTCTCCAGACAATGAGCAGCTCAAGTGATCACTAATAGCAGTTCCACTTTACCGGAGGTGATTGCTGCAGCAGTTGTCAGGCACGCTGACGGGCCCGCCTCACCCCGTCTCCTTCTCCACAGATAGTACAAGCAGGTCCTCAGCTGCCCACCAGCATTAGGCGATCAGGTAGACCGCCACCAGCAATGAGATGTGGGTCAGCCGGCATCAGGCTCCAGAGTGTGCAGCAGCTCATCCTATCACGCCAAGACTGATGCCCAAAGATGCACCGTGCCAACATTTCTCTCTCATGCCCCACGCCGCACCACTGTACGGTGCCACACCACGGGAGCCCATGAGATAAGGCTCTGCAGAGGACGGGGAATATTCTTGTGCTGCCAGCATGTCAGTTCAAGCTGCTACACATGATGCCTCATGCCCTGCGACAGTGAGATCCAGGGGCATCACTCTGCACTGCAGGTTGCCTGATAATTCCAGAGTTGTTGGAACAGCCCTGCTCCAGCAGGTGGCTGATCTATATGGGCACAGCTGGGAAGGTTTTAGATGAGCTGAGCGATCACTTCAGCCAGTGACCTTCTCACATGCAGCACCGGGTCTGCCATAGTGCACACCACGTCATCACCACACAGTCCAAGCTGCAGGCCAAGCACACCCCCAAGCCGTGGTCGGCTTAGTCCAGGTCTAGTATTGCGTGTAGGCTTGCTCTGAGGGATGTGGAAGGTTAGCACAGTGTTTTAAGCATACTTATGAGTGACAATGTACTATTAGAAGTGGGGGAGGGTTGGAGCAACCAGAGCCGTCACAGAAATGCATGCCATTGGGCGGGCGCACCTCCATGTGGCAGTCTAGCGCCTGTGGGACCAAAGGAGTCTCCTGAAGTTGCTTCAGCTATTTGAATGTAGCACACTAACCCTAGCAGATACTAGGGGGGGAATTAGAGGCACGGGGCACGTGGAGTCAGCTAGCCTCCAACCTAACATGGAAACACAACAGAAGCTGCTCCACCTACAGTGACTGAAACCTAGAAAAAGCTAAGTAAAAGGGGGTGATGTCATCTCACTTTTTGTGAGATGCTGTTAGAAATGGGGGTCTCTAGTTGGCAGAGGTAGGTGCCTTTGTCCAAATAGGGACCCTTCTTCCTAGTCAGGATAAGGGAGTTAAACTCCTAAAATAACCCCTGCTCACCCCCTTGGTAGCTTGGCATGAGCAGTCAGGCTTATCTCAGGGAGAGTGTGTAAAGCATTTGCATATAACTAACAGTAATACAGTATAAGCACTACAAAAGGACACCACACCAGTTTAGGAAAATATCCAATATTTTTATATGATTAAGACAAGACCAAAAAGGTTCAAAATCCACAATACAGTACTTAAAAATCTTCAGTTATCAAAATAGGCTTGAAAAAACAGTCCCTTGATGTCGATAGCTCCACCCAGGGCTATCACGGCATAGTGAGCAAACAAATCCAAACATTTCTGGCTGACCGCAGAGTGGCAGGCCAGCTACGGTATCAGGAAGATCCGCAAACAGTACCTTTTGGAAATGCAGCGCATCAGCGAACTCTCGTTGAGCTTCCGAAAGCACGGCGTCCGCAGGCGTCGGATTTGGAGGTCCGTGCAGCAGTCGTTGGGGCCCTCAAAGTCACACGCGTTGCAGATCGAACTCCTCTCTGTTGAAGTCAGGAGCGCTGGCGTGGGCAGGTGATAGGTGCTGCGGTGCGAGGTGCAGCGGTGTGGAGTGCGGTGCCCTCAGGTCGCAGTGCGAGCAGCGGCTCGGCGTGTGGCATCAGATGGCGTCATCAGTGAGACCCGGGTCGCGGTGCGAGGTGAATGCTGTGGTTGTCGTGGTACTGGCAGGTCACAGTGCAAGGGATGTATGACGTTACAACGCACACTTTTACAACGCATGCACTTACAACGCATTTTTTACAACGCATAATCCATTACAACGCATGACTTTACAACGCAGGACACTACAACGCATTTTTAAAAAATACCTTTACAACGCATTACCATTACAACGCATACTACCTTTACAACGCATACCATTACAACGCATAATATTAAATTACATTTAAGGTAAGTATTAGATAGTATAGGGGTAAAAATTACTATTCTAACTCCAGGGGGTGCAACAGTAAGGTAAGTGTTGGATAGTGTAGGGGTAAAAATTACTATTCTAACTCCAGGGGGTGCAATAGTAGGGTAAGTGTTGGATAGTGTAGGGGTAAAAATTACTATTCTAACTCCAGGGGGTGCAACAGTAGGGTAAGTGTTGGATAGTGTAGGGGTAAAAATTACTATTCTAACTCCAGGGGGTGCAACAGTAGGGTAAGTGTTGGATAGTGTAGGGGTAAAAATTACTATTCTAACTCCAGGGGGTGCATCAGTAGGGTAAGTGTTGGATAGTATAGGGGTAAAAATTACTATTCTAACTCCAGGGGGTGCATCAGTAGAGTAAGTGTTGGATAGTATAGGGGTAAAAATTACTATTCTAACTCCAGGGGGTGCATCAGTAGGGTAAGTGTTGGATAGTATAGGGGTAAAAATTACTATTCTAACTCCAGGGGGTGCATCAGTAGGGTAAGTGTTGGATAGTATAGGGGTAAAAATTACTATTCTAACTCCAGGGGGTGCATCAGTAGGGTAAGTGTTGGATAGTATAGGGGTAAAAATTACTATTCTAACTCCAGGGGGTGCATCAGTAGGGTAAGTGTTGGATAGTATAGGGGTAAAAATTACTATTCTAACTCCAGGGGGTGCATCAGTAGGGTAAGTGTTGGATAGTATAGGGGTAAAAATTACTATTCTAACTCCAGGGGGTGCATCAGTAGGGTAAGTGTTGGATAGTATAGGGGTAAAAATTACTATTCTAACTCCAGGGGGTGCATCAGTAGGGTAAGTGTTGGATAGTGTAGGGGTAAAAATTACTATTCTAACTCCAGGGGGTGCATCAGTAGGGTAAGTGTTGGATAGTATAGTGTAATATTATGCGTTGTAATGGTATGCGTTGTAATGGTAGTATGCGTTGTAATGGAATGCGTTGTAAAGGTAGTTTTTAAAAATGCGTTGTAGTGTCATGCGTTGTAATGTCATGCGTTGTAATGGATTATGCGTTGTAAAAAATGCGTTGTAATGGTAGTGCGTTGTAAAAGTTGCGTTGTAAAGGTTGTTCCCCCAGTGCAAGCAGCAGTGTCGTCGCTGCTGAAGCGCTGTCCTCGTTTGACAAACTGGAGTCGATGGTGCCGGCATCGGTAGGCCAAGGCTGCAGTGCGGGATGAGGGTGGTGTGTCGTTTAACTTTACCAGTGGTGCCCTCGAACTACGGTGGAAGCAGCGGCGTAGATTTCTGCATGGAGCGGCATAGTTGGGGATACCAAGGCATCGTTGTGAAGCGAGGCGGTGCGGAGTGTGGTGTCCACAGGTCGTGGTGCCAGCAGCGGCTCCATGGCGGCATCAGCAGGCATCAACAGTGAGACCAGGTTTCACGGTGCTGCGTTGTGGCGGTGCCCTCTGCGGGGCTGTCAGGACACTGAGTCGGCAGCGGCGTCGTCATCGTCGTCGGGCTGCTTTTTCTTCGGTTGCAGCACAGAACAAACAGTTCCCAGTGCTGAGGGCAGAAGAGCTTCAAGTCTGTGTTGGTCCTGAGACTTTTTGAAACTTCTGTCAAAAGTAAGATCCCTTTGGGCTCCTTTTAAGCATACAAATTCCTATTACTGTCATACTCCTAATCAAACCAGGTGGTGATTTGGATGTACTTTCAAAGCAAAGCGACGCGTTTCGGTGGCAATGGTAGATAAACCACCTTCTTCAGTGCATTGATAAGGATTAATTGTAAAATAATTTTCCATACAATGTCTTTGTAGATTGTGTTAGGAGATTGTTTATGGTATCTATAAGCCTGAAGAAGGTGGTTTATCTGCCAATGCCAACGAAACACGTCGCTTTGCTTTGAAAGTACATCCAAATAACCACCTGGTTTGATTAGGAGTAAATCAATTGTGGAACCAGTATTATCAGCTTGAATATATATGTTTGTGGAGTGCTTACTTGATTTGCCATATGTGTGATGTTCCTCTTTATTTTCTACATTCTCCCAGGTTGTTTTTAACTATGTTTTTAATCAATGTTAATATCTAAAGTGTATTGACGTTATAATCATTGCTCTGTAAATCACTTTTTTACTAGTGGTTTTATTTATTGAATTCGAATGAGATCTTTTATAAGAATAAAAAATATATGACACTTTTTATATTATATTTTTTTGGTTTCTATTCGGTGTTGGTGAATCGTATAGTGTATATGTGGTACCAATGTGTTTGTATGACAGTAATAGGAATTGTATGCTTAAAAGGAGCCCAAAGGGATCTTACTTTTGACAGAAGTGTCTAATCTTGGTGCCCTGTCCCTTTGGTGAGTAGGACCCTTCTCCTATATTTTTTGAACCTGAGACTTTTTGAACAGGAGGCAAGCTCTACCTCAAGCCCTTGGAGAAACTCACAAAAGTAGATTGCAGAAAGCTCAGTCCAGTCCTTTCACTGCCCAAGACAGAAGCAGCCACTGCAGGCCAAAACAGCAAAGCACACAGCAATGTGGTAGTTCCTCCTCACAGCTTCTCCAGCTCTTCTTCTTGGCAGTCTTCTTGATCCAAAAGAGTTCTAAAGTTCAGGGGTCTGGGCCCCAATATTTATATCTCCAAATCCTTTGATCTTTTAGGCAGAGCATGTCTGTGCCCAGCCAGAACTAGTTCTGCCTTCTCTGGGGTGGCTTCCTGGCAGGAGGTGGAGACAGTACTGTCAGAGGCAGACCAGGCCCATTCAGGTGCAAAGAAATCTCCTCCCCCTACTCTAAATGCAGCCCAGGTCTATTCAGCCCTTTTCTGACCAACCTAGACTATCCGGAGCCACTCCTGCTCCCCAGCCCCTGTCATCCACAACCCAGACAGTCAATCCACAAACCCAGCAGAGGCACACTGGATGGATAGGCAAGAAAATACCTACTTTCTAAAAGTGGTATTCTCAAACACAGAATGGAAAAATCACCTTCACTAAAAGATGCATCTTTAGATCTGAGTTCAGGCATACTAAACTCCATTTTCATACCTCGTTCAAAGGGCCAGTGATGTTTATAGGATATTATAAACAAACTCCCCATTCTGTCCTATGAGGAACAGTTAGCCTTGCAATAGTGAACAACAAAATCAGCAGTAATTCACTATCAGGACATGCCACACACACCAGGACATGTCCTTCCTTTCACATACACTGCACCCTGCCCACAGGGGTACCTTGGGCCTACCTTAGGGGTGACATGCAAGAAAAGAGAAGGTTAGGGCCTGGCAAGTGGGTGCACTTGCCAAGTCGACATGGCAGTACCAGACTGCACACAGGCTCTGCAATGGCAGGTCGGAGTTACATTTGCGGGCTGTTTGGGTGGGTGGCGCAATGCAGTGCTGCAGCCCACCAACAGCATTTGATTTACAGGCTCTGGCACATGCAGTGCACTTTACTAGACCTGGGCTAAAAATCCGTTCCGCTCGCGGAAAGTGCGATAATTTGACATTTTCGCATTCCGAGGAGAGCGCGAAAATGTCAAAATTTCCGCAATCCGCATTTCACTGGAAATGTTTTGCTTGCTCGCGCTGTAAAATAATACATTCTCACGTGCGCGCGATCGCCTTACCTGACTCCCCGCGTTCGCCAACAAGTTTTCCCGATCTGGTAGCCATTTGCTCTGTCTCGCGACAGTTCGCGCTCGCAGTAACGTCATTCATCGCGCGATCATTTCTTTCTTCTCGCGATCATGCACCGCGAGACAAGTGAAAACAAGATGGCCGCACCCGCGAGCAACCGCATGGGTAAGTTGGCGAGCCGCGACCACGCAGAAAATACCGCGAACGGGCGGGAAAAAAACTTCTGCATCTTAGCGATATTTCCGCGTGTTTGCGGAGATTTTTAACATTTTCGCGATAATTTGCGAAAGTGAATTTCGCAAATTCCGCCCACCCCTACACTTTACTAGGGACTGATACATAAATCAAACAGGCCAATCAGGGAAACAGAAATCCACAACACATTTTACCACAGGAGCACTTGCACTTTACCACTGATCAGCAGTGTGAAAAGTGCACAGAAACACTAAGCCAGCACAAACAGAGTCAAAACTGGGAGGTCAGAAAGCAAAAACTCAGGGGAAACCCGCCAAAATATGCCAAGTCTAACACATGTCCCCTCCAGCTGAAAGTAGGGAGAACTACCCACCCTTCTGGGAGTCCTCTTCGCTAAGGCGGAAGAACCTAGACAGTCCATCTGCATTGGCGTGTTCTGTGACAGGACAGTGTTCCTACGTAAAGTCCATTCCCTGTAGGGAGATGGACCACCTCAGCAGTTTTGGATTCTCACCCCTCATTTGCATTAACCATCTGAGGGGCCTGTGGTCTGTCTGAACCCGGAAGTGAGTCCAAAACAGGTAGGGCCTCAGCTTCTTCAGTGCACAGACCACAGTGAAAGCTTCCCCTTCTATGGCACTCCACCTCTGTTCCCTGGGGAGTAGTCTCCTGCTAAGGAAGACTACAGGCTGGTCTAGGCCCTCTTCGTTTAGTTGTGAGAGCACCGCTCCCACACCATGCTCTGAAGCCTCAATCTGCACGACTAATTCCTTGGAGAAGTTGGGTGCCTTGAGCACTAGTGCCTTGCACATGGTTGCCTTCAGGGCATCAAAAGCCTTCTGGCAGAACTCAGTACAGATCACCTTCTTGAGCTGCTTTCTGGAATTCATCTCAGTCAAGGAGGCAATAATGGTGCCATAGCCCTTAACTAACCTCCTTTTGTACCTTGTGAGACCTAAGAAGGCCTCACCTCTGTCTGGGTCTTGGGGGGCTCCCAAGCCAGAATGGTGTCAATCTTGGGTTGTAGGGGCGCCGCCTGGCCTCTTCCTATCTGGTGTCCCAAATACACAACAGAACCCTGCCTGATATGGCACTTACTGGCCTTAATATGGGGCCAGCCGCCTGCAGCGTCTTCAACACTGACCTGAGGTGCTGCTAGTGTTCTTCCCAGCTGGAGCTGAACACTGCGATGTCATCCAGGTATGCGGCACTGAAATCCTCCAGTCCAGCCAACACCTGGTTGACCAACTTCTGAAAGGTTGCAGGGGTATTCTTCAACCCAAAGGGCATCACCCGGAACTGGTAATGTCCTTCTGGGGTTGAAAATGCTGACCTCTCTTTGGCCCCATCGGTTGGGGCAATCTGCCAGTACCCGGACGTTAAATTAAATGTGCTGAGGATATTGGCAGCCACCGACCGATCAATGAGCTCATCCGCTCTGGGGTTGGGGTGCACGTCAGTCCTGGTGACTGCATTGAGCCCACGGTAATTCACACAAAACCGCAGTTCTGGAGTGGCACTGGGTGCAGCAGCCTTTGGGACCAAGACCACTGGGCTGGCCCAAGGACTGTTGGAGGGCTCGATCACCCCTAAAACCAACATCTTAGAGACCTCCTCTTTGATGCAGGCCCTGACCCGGTCAGTCAACCAGTAAATCTTGTGATTCACAGGAGGGCTGTCACTGGTGTCCACGTCATGGGTACAACAGTGAGTTCAGAGAGAACAGTGGGGCAAACTGACCCAGCAACTGTTGACAGTCGCTCTGCTGCTCTGGGGTCAGTGTAGGGGAAAGGATCACACCTTCCACCTACCCATCATACTCCTTGGTAGACAGGAGGTCAGGGAGAGGTTCACTTTCCTCTTCCACCCCATCATCTGTCGCCAAAAGCATGCTCACTTCGGACCTCTCGAAGTGGGGCTTGAGGCGGTTCACGTGGAGGACCCTCAAAGGGTTTCTTGGAGCCCGCAAATCCACCAGGTAGGTGACATCACTTTTGCGCTCCACCACCTCAAACGGCCCAGTCCACTTTTCCTGCAAGGCACAAGTTTCCACTGGGGACATGACCTAAATTTCTGCCCAGGTTGAAATTCGACCGGAGTGGCATTCTGGTCATACCCATTCTTCATTTCTTCCTGGCTTGCTTCTAGGTTCGCCTGAGCGAGTTTCCTGAAGCAGTTTAGTTTCAGAAGGCCAGCATGTAACTAAACACATCCTGGGGAGTTTTCCAGGGAGCTGCCTCCCAGCCTTCCTTCACCAAACTCAGAGGTCCTCTCACAGGGTGACTATACAGAAGCTCAAAAGGACTGAACCCAAGAGACTTCTGTGGCACTTCCCTGTATGCAAAGAGAAAGCTTGGCAAGAGGACATCCCACTTACGCCTCATGGGTTCGGTTAGACCCTTAATCATGCCCTTCAAGGTCTGGTTGAATCTCTCCTCCAGACCGTTACCTTGTGGGTGGTAAGGAGTGGTGAACTTGTAGGTAACACCACACTCCTTCCACAGGGATGTCATATACCTTGATAGGAAATTGTTCCCCCTGTTAGAAACCACCTCCCTGGGGAACCCCACGCGGGAAAAGATCCCCATTAACGCCCGGCCCACCACTGGCGCCGTCATTGTTCTGAGAGGGATTGCCTCTGGGTACTGGGTGGCATGGTCCACCAAACCAGGATGTACCTGTTGTCCATGGCTATCTTGGGATCTAGTGGCCCCACAATGTCCATCCCTACCCTTTCAAAGGGCGTTCCAACAACTGGAAAGGTTTGGAAAGGAGCTTTGACCTTCCTTCCACTCTTACCACTTGCCTTGCAAGTTTGGCAAGACCTGCAATGTCCATCTGACAGCCCTCGCATTTGGGGCCAGAAGAAGTGGGTGACAAGCTTGTCAAAGGTCTTGTCCTGCCCCAAATATCCTGCCAAAGGCACATCATGAGCCAGACCTAGTAGGAAGGTCTTAAAGCGCTGGGGTACCACCAGCACACTGGCAGACCCAGGCTCAGCGACATTAGGCTCACTGTACAGGAGACCATTTTCCCAGTAGATCCAATGTGATCCAGACTGATCACCAGCTGTCTGGTCTGCAGCCTCCCACAGCGGACCCTCTAGAGAAGGACACTCTTTCTTCTCCTTGCAGCATTCCTCCCTCGTGGGATCCCCTTCTTGCTGCCAATGGGTCAGTTCAGAAATGTCCCCCAGTTCAGCTCCCTGCTCCCCTGTAGGCACCGGGGCGTCCCCCTCAAGGTCCACCTCCATCTGGTCCGTGGGAACGACAGGGGCTAGTTTCCCGCGTCCCTTGCCCTTTCTCTTGGCAGGGACTTGGGCCACTGTTTCAGGTTCCAAGTCCTCTTGATAACCCTTTCTGGCTGCCATTGACTGAGTGGACATGCATGCCCAATCTGGCAACCCAAGCATCTCCAAGTGACACCTGAGCTCAACATCCTTCCACAAGGACTGCTCCAGGTCATTACCTAACAGACAATCTGCAGGCATGGAAGGGCTCACAACCACCCTCAAGTGACCAGAGACCCCCCACTCAAAGGGAACCTGCACCACCATACACTGGTGCTTTGAATTGTCCACAGAAATTACTTGGTGGAATGCCCCTGGGACTACCTGCTCCTCAGAGACCAGATGACACCGCACTGAGGTCACACTGGCCCCAGTATCTTTGAGAGCCTCTACCCTTTTCCTATTGATGGGCACCTGGTTTCCTGTGACGTTCTCACTGTCCCCTAGTGAGACGAGGGTCATTTCTGCGGGATCCCCCCCTGTGGGTACTCCTCCTCCCCAAGCGCTACACTAGCCAACACCTTGGACTGCCCACTGGTGGGTGGCTGTGCCACCTTAGGGCACTTGGGGTCCCCTCATGTGACCCATCTGTCACATGCAAAACACTTGCGGGGCGGGTCTCAGCAGGCTTTCCTGAAGAGACCCCTTGTTTCTTATCTCCAGGGTGTTAGTTTGGGGCCCTTTAGAGAACTCCTGGGCTTTACCCTTGCCACCCCCACTTTTCTGCTGGGGACCCTGCCCACCTTTAGCTGAGTCTCCCCCAAACGCTTTCTTGTGGACCCTGGTACTCACCCAGCATTCCGCCTCGATAGCAAGCTTCCTGGGGTCAGTCAGCTCACTATTGACTAGGTGCTGGCGCAGATCTGCAAAACATAGGCTAGACAAGTGCTCCAGTGTAATCAAACAGTAAAGCCCCTGAAAATCTGTCACATTACTGCCCTTCACCCGCCATCCAGTGACCTGCAAAACACATCTACACATTCCAACCAAAAGTTGGCATCAGATTTCTTCCTGGACCTGAACTGATCCCTGTATTTTTTAGGAGTGAGACCATGCTTAGTGAGAAGGGCCTCCTTCATGTCAGCATAGGTGAGGTTATACCCCTTACCCAAAGCTATTAAAAGTATTCCTTGCTGCTTCTGGAAACAGAGGCTACAATCCTGCTACCCAATTCTTCTCAGGGACTCCATTCATGTGTATCACTGCCTTGTAACCTTAAAACCACCTTTGTATGTCATCCCCCTTCTTGAATTCCTTGCCCACATTTTAGGGATGTGCACAATTCTGTCTGCCTGTACTGACGTGTTGCTGCCACCATCTGAACTGGCTCTACTCCTCTGATCCAGCTCCTTTATCCTGATCTCATAATCTAACATCCTCCTTTTCTCCTCCATGGCTAACTTAAGCTTCTCCAGTTTTACTGCAACTCTCCTTGCTTCCCGCCTGTCCTCCTGCTCCTCTGGGGCAGGCCACTGCTGCCTGGCCTGGAGGGTTCCCCCCTCCCAAAATCACATCCACCCTAGGAGTAGGCTCCTCTGCCTCTCCACTGAGATCACCAGACAGCTCGCTGGCATGTCTGGCTGCTACCCAGGCCCTCAGCGCCTTTTGTAGCTCCTCCTTCCTAATGAGGCATCTTACTTGGACTTTTAGGATTTTGCAAATCGCTTTCAATTCCTTAACACTGTAGGATTCCCACCTATCCGCCTCAAAGGCAGCTTCCAGGGATGCATCAGATGATGCTCTTGATTCTGGCATGATGAAGTAGCAAGTTCAAACTGGCAAGATCAAAAATAGGCTCAAAAGAAAAGAACCAGTATGTGACACGTAATGGTCTGCGATATGGTAGTAGAGCACACCAATCACTTTAAGTCAAGTGCAAATGCAAATCCTATCCTCACCGCTGACAACCAATGTTAGAAATTGGGGTCTCTAGTTGGCAGAGGTTGGTGCCTTTGTCCAAATAGGGACCCTTCTTCATAGTCAGGATAAGGGAGTTACAATCCTAAAATAACACCTGCTCACCCCCTTGGTAGCTTGGCACGAGTGGTCAGGCTTATCTTCGAGGCAGTGTGTAAAGCATTTGCACATAACCAACAGTAATACAGTGTAAGCACTACAAAAGGACACCACACCAGTTTAGAAAAATATCCAATATTTTTATATACTTAAGACAAGACCAAAAACGATAAAAATACACAATACAGTACTTAAAAATCTTCAGTTCTCAAAATAGGCTTGAAAAAACAGTTCCTTGATGTTGATAGCTCCGTCCGGGGCTATCACGGCGTTGTGAGCAAACAAATCCAAATAGTTCTGGCTGACCGCGGCGTTGCGGGTCAGCTACTGTGTCAGGAAGACCCGCAAACAGTACATTTTAGAAATGCAGGGCGTCGGCGACCTCTCGCTGAGCTTTCGAAAGCATGGCGTCTGCAGGCGTTGGTTCCAGTGGTCGGTGCAGGTGTTGTCGGGCCCTCAAAGTCACACCCGTTGCAGATCGAACTCCTCTCTGTTCAAGTCATGAGTGCTGGCATCTGCAGGTGCCAGTTGCTGCAGTGCAAAGTACAGTGGTGCGGCGTGCGGTGCCCTCAGATCGCGGTGCAAGCAGCGGCTCGGCATCATATGGTGTCATCAGTGAGACCAGGGTCGCGGTGCAAAGCGAATGCGGTGCTCGTCGTGGTACTGGCAGGTCACGGTGCAAGCAGCGTCGTCGTCGTTGCTGAAGCGCTGTCGGTGGTTGACGAACTGGAGTCGATAGCTTTGGCTATGGTAGGCCAAGGCTGCGATGCGGGATGAGGGTAGTGCCCTCGAACCACAGTGCAAGCAGCGGTGTAGATTTCGGCATGGAGCGTCGTCTTGAAGTGAGGCGGTGCGGAGTGCGGTGTCCACAGGTCCCAGTGCGAGCAGTGGCTCGCTGGCGGCATCAGCAGGTGTTGTTGGTGAGACCAGGGTCATGGTGCGGCAGTGCCCTCTGCGTTGCCGTCAGGACACGGAGTCGGTAGCGCCGTTGTCGACAATGTCAGGTTGCTTTTTCTTCTGCTGCAGCACAAAACACACTGTTCTCAGTGCTGAGGGCAGAAGAGTTTAAAGTCTTTGTTGGTCCTGAGACTTTTTGAACAGGGGGAAAGCTCTACCTTAAGCCCTTGGAGAAACTCACAAAAGTAGATTGTAGAAAGTTCAGTCCAGTCCTTTCACTGCCCACGACGGAAGCAGCCACTGCAGGCCAACACAGTAAAGCACACAAAAATATTGTAGTTCCTCCTCACAGCTTCTCCAGCTCTTCTTCTTGGCAGTCTTCTTAGTCTGAAAGAGTTCTAAAGTTCAGGGGTCTGGGCCCCAATATTTACATCCCAAAATCCTTTGATCTCTTAGGCAGAGAGTGTCTGTGCCCAGCCAGAACCAGTTCTGCCTTCTCTGGGGTGGCTTCCTGGCAGGGGGTGGGGACAGCATTGTCAGAGGCAGACCAGGCCCATTCAGGTGACAGGAAATCTCCTCCCCCTACTCTAAATGCAGCCCAGGTCTATTCAGCCCTTTCCTGACCCACCTAGACTATCCGTAGTCACTCCTGCTCTCCAGCCCCTGTCCTCCAAAACTCAGACAGTCAATCCACAAACCCAGCAGAGCCACACTGGATGGTTAGGCAAGATAATACCTACTTTCTAAAAGTGGTATTTTCAAACACAGGGGTGCCGATTCCGATCTCGCTCGGAAGGGCTTGTAACACGATCCGGATGGAAAAAGTATGAGCAGTGCGCGTGTTTTCTGTCCGACTCGTACAGCTGTACGAGCAAGCAAGTACAATGTGAGCAGTGGGAAATTCGCTGACCCATAAACGCTCCGGGAAGCGGTCTTCGGGGGTCCGTGCTGGACCCCCCTTCACCCTTAGCCTTATGAGTTGATCACAGGGGGGGACCCGAGGGGCCCCCCTACACATGCATGTACGGTGTGTATGGCACCAATGCGTACACACTACAGGTGGCGCCCTTGTTCACATTGTACCCATTCAGTCCATGGCAGCCCGTATACACGTCGTATGACTGGCTCCCATTGACTTCAATGGGTGTCCGAGTCCATCAGCATACGGCAGCATCGTACTCGCTCGGTCGGACTCCAGGGGCACGGCTCGGTCGGAAAACCCTCTGGATCTGACTCGGATGGACTGCTTTCCCAACGAGATCGGAATCGGCCCCAGAATGGAAAAATCACCTTCACTAAAAGATGCATCTTTTGATTCTGAGTTCAGGCTTTTTAAACTTCATATTCCTACCTAGTTCCCAGGGCCAGTGATGTGTATCGGATGTTATAAACAAACTCCCCATTCCGTCCTAGGGGGAACAGGTAGCCTTCCAATAGTGAAAAACGAAATTGGCAGTGATTCACTATCAGAACATGCCACACACACCAGGGCATGTCCTACCTTTCACATACACTGTACCTTGCCAACACGGGGACCTTGGGCCTACCTTAGGGTTGACTGACATGTATGAAAAGGGAATGTTAGGGTCTGGCAAGTAGGGGCACTTGCCAAGTCGACATGGCAGTACCAGACCGGACACACGCTCTGCAGTGGCAGGCCGGAGTTACATTTATGGGCTGTTGGGATGGGTGGCACAATCCAGTGCTGCGGCCCACCAACAGCATTTGATTTACCGGCCCTGGCACATGCAGTGCACTTTACTAGAGACTGACACATAAATCAAACGGGCCAATCATGTAAACACCAATCCACAACCCATTTTACCACAGGAGCACTTGCACTTTATCACTGATCAGCAGTGAGAAAAGTGCACAGAAACACTAAGCCAGCACAAACAGAGTCAAAATCGGGAGGTCAGAAAGAAAATACTCAGGGGAAACACACCAAAAGATGCCAAGTCTAACAGACGCCATCACCATCTTTTACTTAGCATTTTCTAGTTTTCAGTCACTGTACGTGGAGCAGCTTCAGCTTTTTGAATGTCATTTATCTTCTGCTTGTGACAAGCGGAGCACTCACCAGCAGGTCTGGCCACGTCTGTGCATTACATTTGGTGTACTGGAACAGTTCTTCACCATACCCGTTCTCCAGGAAGGGAGGTGTGGGGTCAGTGCAGCAGCCCTCCTCTCCAGCTATGGGCCTGCCTCACCCCAGGGGAGTGGCTCTGGAGGCAAGAGCAGGCCCGCAGGAGCTGCAGGATCAAAGTACAAGTGGGGGACACCCCATCACAGGCATGTCGCACTGAGAAACCCACGAGGAGCACACACTGCATCAGTGGATGCCCCAGACCATGCAGGCTCCGTGCCTCCTCAGAATCTCCACAGAGAGGGGGCGGCACAATATGGCAGTGCACAGTTGCGGCAGACTCCTCACTTAGGCGCAGGCCGGCAGCGGGCCCAACCAGACGTGCTTGGGCCTGGCGCCAACTAGGGGCTACTGCAGCCACAAGGAACCAGTGGGGCCACCACACCCCTCACCCCCACACACCGTCAGGGTCACCGCAACCTCTGCAGATCATCAGATCTCCTCCGGGTATCAAGCAGTCCTCCCGAGGGATGCACTCTCCATTTCCATCCACACTCAATGCCTGTCTCTGCCTGAGGACGATCAGCAACCCCAGGGTCTGGGGATAGGCTGCACCTCCGTGGGGGTCACAACTGGTCCTCCCCTGCAAATTTCTCCCTTACACAGGTAGCAACAGGCGCAACAGGGCAACAGGTTAGATCCTGCCTCTGTTCGCCCCGATGCTGATCCAGAGTAGGGGTAAATGTCAAATTCGCAATGCCGCCAACAGAGCCCTTTCAACAGTCAGCCATCTTATGGCTGGGCTAGCTCCACCCCCCATTTCTTCCTTAAATTTTCTGGACTCTGCAATAATTCCTGTAAAACACAATTCAGACGACATAACAAACTTTGTTTCATTCTTGTCCTACTTAAAAAAACATCCATTTTAATTTAGTTTTCTGAAAACATTTCCACATACCTTGAGCACTTTTGTAATGTATGTGTTTATTGACTGAACTAGAAATAATACAGTTGTTTTCCAGTAATTAATTCTGCATAGCCACGGGACGAGTTCTCAGGCAGTCTTAGACTCAGATGCAATATATATTCACTTAAAAAACCATAGGTTTCACACATGTTATAGTTAGGTGGATATTTCACTCGTAAAAAACCAATGAAATTCCCCCGTTATAGTTAGTTCAGATAACTATAACTCGCGCGCCCGCAGTCCTGCTCATGACGTCAAATATTACATCACTCATGACATGGTCAGTGGCATCACTCATGACATCACTGATGACATCATCCTTGTGATAGAGTGGCGGTCGCGCGAGTTATAGTTATCTGAACTAACTATAACGAGGGAATTTCATTGGTTTTTTACGAGTGAAATATCCACCTAACTATAACATGTGTGAAACCTATGTTTTTTTACGAGTGAATTTGCAAGCTTTTTTAAATGCTAATTCCTAACTATAACGTGTATGAAACCTATGGTTTTTTCAGTGAATTTGTACGGTTTTTTAAATGCTAAGTTATGTATGTATTATTATTTTTTTTCTATATTTATTTTACAATAAACTACGCACCCCCGCGATTTAAAAAAAAATAATTTACATTTTGTTTTCTGCCTTCGGGGTCCTACAGGGACCCCCTGACAAAGGCTAGGGGGTCAGGAACTCTCTACCCTGCCCCCTTTTCACGTTCGCCACCTTCCTTTTCACTCTCGCACTGAAAAACAAACAAAATGGCGGCCGACACTTCCTGATTTCGACCGATTCGAATGTTGACTAACATGTAACCACCAATCAGAATTACCCTTGCGCACATTAGGGTGCTCACACGGTGCGCGCACGGTGCGCGCACCGTGTGCGCTTATAGATATTTATATGCTTTTAAATGCTATTTTCTCAGGAACTACTGAACAGATTGACACCAGACCTGCAAAAGGCACTTCCCTGACCTGAGGACTACCTCTCTGCCAAATTTCAAGTAATTCTGTTCAGCCGTTCGGGCTGTACCTTCGACCAAAGGTCCTATGGGAAAATGCATGGGGAAAACGCGTTTTGGGACCCCCCTTTTTTCTCGGCCCCCACTTGACGAATCGCCCCGAGACTTTCAGGGTAGGAGCTGAGCGGAGCGCCCCATTAGTTTTGAAAATTTTGCGAGGATTCGTCAACCGGCGCCAAAGTTATTCAAAATATAATTTTCAGATTTCCTATGGAAACACGGTCCTAACTATAACTATCTACTGGCGACCGCCAGTAGATAATACATATATATATATATGTATATATATATATATATATATTTTTTTTTTTTTGGTTTTTTTTTTCAAAACCTGTTCAGCTCCTCCAGGGATATCCGCCCATAGTCTGGTGGCGCACGGGGCCGGTAGAGCCACAGCCGGCATAGATTTTGATTCCAGTTTTCAAAGTAAAGCGCGCTCTCAGTTTAGGGTAAATCAACGATCTTTATTCCGACGTTACGTGTTTCGAGAGTGAACTCTCTTGATCAAGAGAGTTCACTCTCGAAACGCGTAACGTCGGAATAAAGATCGTTGATTTACCCTAAACTGAGAGCGCGCTTTACTTTGAAAACTGGAATCAAAATATATATATATATATTATCTACTGGCGGTCGCCAGTAGATAGTTATAGTTAGGACCGTGTTTTCATAGGAAATCCGCAACATTCTATTTGGAATAACTTTGGCGCCGATTGACGAATCCTCGCGAAATTTTCAAAATAGGTGGGGCGCTCCGCTCCGCTCCTTCCCTGGAAGTCTCGGGGGGATTCGTCAAGCGGGGGCTGAGAAAAAGGGGGGGTCCCAAAACGCATTTTCCCCATGCATTTTTCCATAGGACCTTTAGTCCAAGCTACAGCCCGAACGGCTGAACAGAATTACTTGAAATTTGGCAGAGAGGTAGTCCTCAGTTCAGGGATGTGCCTTTTGCAGATCTGGTGTAAATCTGTTCATTAGTTTCTGAGAAAATTGCAGTTAAAAGCATATATATATCTATAGGCGCGCACCGTGCGCGTACGGTAAGCATACCGTACACGAACGGTGACGTGCGCGAGGGCTATTCTGATTGGTTGTTAGATGTCAGTAAACATTCGAATCGGTCGAAATCAGGAAGTGTCGGCCGCCATTTTGTCTCTCGCAGTCTGAGGCAATGAAAAACAAAGGGGGAAAACGTGAGAAGGGGGCAGGATGGACAGGTCCTGACCCCCTAGCCTTTGTCAGGGGGTCACTGAAGGACCCCCAAGGGTAAAAAAATAAATATTATTTTTTGCGAAAAATCGCGGGGTGCGCGCACCGTACGCGCACGGCATGAACAACGCATCGTGGACGCTTGGTGCGTGAAGCGCACCAAGTGCCCACTGCGCGCGTACGGTACGCGCACGGTGAAAAAACTTAAAAAAAAAAAAAAAATACATAACTTAGCATTTAAAAAAACGTACAAATTCACTGAAAAAACCATAGGTTTCACACACGTTATAGTTAGGAATTAGCATTTAAAAAACCTTGCAAATTCACTTAAAAAACCATAGGTTTCACACATGTTATAGTTAGGTGGATATTTCACTCGTAAAAAACCAATGAAATTCCCCCGTTATAGTTAGTTCAGATAACTATAACTTACACTACCGTCACGCTATCACAAGGATGATGTCATCAGTGATGTCATGAGTGATGCCACTGACCATGTCATGAGTGATGTAATATGTGACGTCATGAGCAGGATTGCGGGCGCGCGAGTTATAGTTATCTGAACTAACTATAACGGGGGAATTTCATTGGTTTTTTACGAGTGAAATATCCACCTAACTATAACATGTGTGAAACCTATGGTTTTTTAAGTAAATTTGCAAGGTTTTTTAAATGCTAATTCCTAACTATAACGTGTGTGAAACCTATGGTTTTTTCAGTGAATATATATATAGTTATATATTATATATATAGATATGTGTGTGTGTGTGTTGACTAGAACAGTAATCTCTGTACACAAACCGATGTTTATTTAATAAAATGCCAAACATTCGCCTAAAAGAACAGAAAACCCTAAGAACGAATTTTCAAAAACTGAAAACATAGTCAGTACTAACAGACACCATCTTAACGTTTGAAACGTATTTTTGGTCATTCCAAGTCCTTGGGACACTTAAAATTCCTCTCGGGGAAAATCCCTTACTGCAGTTTACGATTGTATTCCCGTGCGATTTTACCCCCAATTGTGAGGTTTTCTGGACAGAAGGGAAAGTAATGCACAGATGTGGATTTGCTGCACGACATTCTGCCCACTTTACCCATTATTGTTATCTGTTTTCCCTGCACATATTCTACAGGTCAATCCTGGGGATGTGGCCAAAGCCCCTTTTTTAGGTCTCGCCTGACCCAGCGCTTGCGCTAGTCTGGCGAGACTTTTTGTGAGGGCTCAAAAAATGCTACCATGGCCAGCCTAGAGCTACAGTGCATGTGCACGGGTGCGCGCTTAGGAGCAGAGGCAGGCAAACCTCGTCATGCTCATTAAGCGCCCGGGATCACTTTCACTTTCGCCCGCGATCACTTTCGAGGCGCCCCTTTGATGTTCTCGTTCAAAGAACATCAAACATCAAAGAACATGTTGTTGTGTTAATGCTTTGCTGCGCCCGTTTGACTTACAATGTGCTTTCTCTTTCCACAAACTCGATGTTTGTGTTCCTTTATTTTGAGATGCTTTTAGTATTACTGTTTTGTGACTTAAAGAACATTAAGGAAATGTTACTGTGAAACTGGACAACGTTCACAGTGTTTATTTCTGAATGCAGCGGCTGCTTCATGTCCGTTGCACCATTCAGGGAGTTCTTTCGTTGGAGCTTTCATGAGGACATGAGGAGGAAGCTGGAAACTTTTGGCACATTCTCTTTAAAAGCACAGCATGTTGGCGACTGGTTAATCGATTAGACCTATGTAGCGCTTTAGATCTCAAAGCGCTATGGTGGGTGCAGCAGTTACAACTCATGAAATATGGGGTGCAACTCACAAGGAGGGGGCAGGTTTGAGTGCACATTGGCTGCAATCCAACTCTTAAGATGATGGGCTGTGTGTATCCATTATCAACACTCAGACTTCGCTAAATGATCTTGTTTGTTTTGTTGTTGTGTTAATGCTTTGCTGCGCCTGTTTGATTTACAATGTGCTTTCTCTTTCCACAAACTCGATGTTTGTGTTCCTTTATTTTGAGATGCTTTTAGTATTACTGTCACACACACAAAACCACAACAACACACACAACCACACACACAACCACAACCACACACAACCACAAACACACACACAACCGCACATACAACCACACACACACAACCACACACAACCACACACACACACACACACACACAACTGCACATACAACCACACACACACACACAACCACACACAACCACACACACACACACAACCACACACACAACCACAACCACACACACAACCACAACCACACACAACAACACACACACACACAAAACCACACACACACACAACCACACACACACAACCACACACACACCCACAACCACACCCGCACCCACAACTGCACCCACACACAATCATAACCACACAGACAACCACAACCACACACACACAAACACACACAACTACAACCATACACTCTACCACACACACAGCCACACCCAAACACAACGACCAACACAACCACACACTCAACCACACATAAAACACACACAACCACAACCACACACAACCCCACACATACAACCACACACACAACCACTCCCAACCACACATCCACACACACACCCACAACCGCAACCGCACCCACAACCACACACACAACCACACACACACACAACCACAACCACACACACACACAACCACACACACACACAACCACACACACACACACACACACAACCACACACACAACCACACCAAGCATTGGCATAGCCAATAGGTCTCATCTTTGGGACCTTATAAGTGTTTAGCCACGCAACAGTTGATGTGGTTGCACCAAGGATATTGTGCTGCATAATTAAATACTTAGAAGGTCCCAAAAGCGAGACCTATTGGCTATGCCAATGCTTGTTTCTACATTGAGGTGTCTAAAGTTAGGAAAACGTCAGAAACAGTGCAAGACAATCTATGTTCACTGTTTCCGACTTGTTCTGTGTGAAGTTCATGCACTAACTCAGAGAAATTCCTAGTTATATGTTAGAAACTTTAGACACTTTGGGCCTCATTTATAAGGCCCGTTGCTTCCCCGGAATGTCACTTTTTTGACATTCCAGTGATGCAATGTGCCCGGCATATTTGCAAGTCCACATAAAGCCACTTTACGTGGCTTTTCATGACCTTGCAAATATGCACAAATATGTGCCCCTTTATGGTAGAACACTGCGTGAAAGGGGAGCGCCATGTGTGATGCCATGGTTGTTCCCACGCAACACCCATGGAATCTGAAGCATTCCTAGATTTATGAGAAATCGTACATTTGGGAATGGGTCAGAATCTAACGCCACCCCAGGGGTAGCATTAGGAAGGTGCAACGAGGAGAAACCTTTTTATTTCTTCTATTTTTTTCCTTTTTCAATGTGTGCTGCATTCTACAGCATTCATAGAAAAAGGAAATTGCATGAATTGATTGATTTTGTGCAGGAAGGTGTCCCTTCCTGCACAAAATCAATCAGCCCCGCAACGCAGGCACCCTTGTACCATGGTGTAAGGGTGCCTGCATTGGAGCATGGCAGCTCATTGTGCGCTTGCGCTGGGGAAAAGGAAGGGAGTGCACCGTATCACATAGATACAGCACATTCCTGCCCTTTTGTTTAGACGTAGGACAGCACAGCAATATTCCTTGCGCGTTGACCTAGCCAAAACCTCATAAATAAGGCCCAGCGCATATAAAAAAATAGGCGCTCCGTCATACATGATCCATCCTATGGAAGAATTTGAGTGGGGAAAACCTTATGCGTGCGATAATTTCAAATGCATCAAATCGTTGTTTGGGCGCAGACACCGTGCCTGAGCCTGGCATTACCAGGTAATTCAGAACGAAGGTCCAATTGAGGCATAGCGTGGGAAAATATTAACCAAAACCTTTCTTTATTCATATTTTTATAGTGCTCTTACCCAACATCTTTATACATGGAGCAGAAAACATACAACGTAAAGCTAACTTAATAGTGACTATTTGGTAGGATCACCCTTTGGGAACCAGCCAGAATATGAACATATATGAAAGTGTTTGGGTACCAGTGAGAAGAGGGTATCAGTGAAGAAGACAGGACTTCTTTGAAAGTATACAATAACACTGAGAGCGTCGATAGAAGGTAAAGGCACTTGATTATAAGGCCTGTGAAGGATGGTGAAGGAAGAGAGATTGCGGACCAAAGCTATGGGCAGTCTCTAGGGTACATATGAAGAAGTAGTAAGCCTAAGCCATTAAAGATCACAAAGAGGATACGGTTGGTTGTGGTGGAGCTGACAAAATACAACAGGTGGTGTGTGGTTTTGAAGGGCTTAAGGAGGTGAAAGATGATGCCCAGCTAGTAGCAAATTTAGAAAGAAACGGAGTCTGTACAAACATATCAGCAAACAAAAAGGAAAATATCTGTGCAATGAAGATAACAAAACAGAGAACATCCTGGGCCCAAAAAAGACATGTCAAGGTAAGAAAGAAGTGTGAGATTGTGAGTAAAATGTAGCCCACAGCTTTAGCTGTTTCTGCAACAAATTATTCGTGTTATAGGAATTCTTAGGACTGACAGATTTTCAGAACTTTAAGCACGAGTTCAAGTTTTTTGTCAGTGGTTCTCGTAATCCTTGTTCTCCAGCAACTTGTGTGGTTCAAGGTGAAATATTTATGGACAAAACTCTCCACATCCAGTTCTTGGTGCCTGCAGATATGTACGGAAGGAGCAGATCTTTTGATGTCGATGGTTAGGTCTTTATTCAGTTCGTTTTAATCCCAGTAGCGACAGTTTTCGCTGTCTGTATGTTTTTCAAGTTCCTATATTTTGCTCAGGATTAATGTTAAACAAATGCAATTGTAGTACCGCAAATTATATCTCCTTTTGGTATGAATCTCTGCTGATGGTTCTTCAAAGCTGGATTTATATGATGTCCTTGCTTTACTAAAATTTAAATAAATAAAAATAAGGGAAATGAGCGAGAACCTGCAATAACTTCAATATAATGCACAACATAATAGACTTCAAATGCAAACAATTATTGCCACAATATAGAGGTCAAGAATGTTAAACGAATACACATGTAGCAGGTATGTATAAATTAGAAAGTAAACAAGCTGAAAGATCAAGGTGATAGTAACAGTAATCAAGAGCAAAATTAATACACATTTGAATTGACAGTTTCACAGTATGTAACATATGTTTATTGACTCTATATGAACTATGAAATAACATAGCTATTTTCCAGCAATTATTTCTGCACAGCCATGAAACGACTTCTCAGGCCATTCTATACTCAGATGCAATACCTGCATACCTGCTAAGGCACATAATACATTAATAAACCACAATTAACATACCTTGATGGAAGTGAGATTTATATATACTGGTTACGGTACATTGATGATGTGTTTTTAATTTGGAAGGGAGATGAGGAGAGTTCTATCAAGTTTATTTCTACTCTTAATAAGAATTCTATTAATTTGAATTTTACCTGCCAGATCAGTAACACTACAATAGAATTTCTTGATTTGAAAATCAAGGTGACAAATAACAAATTAGAGACAACACTGTTTAGAAAGTCCACAGCAGGAAACAGTACTCTGCACGCCAGTAGTAGTCATCCAAAACATTTGATTGATAGTATTCCGTATGGCGAAATACTGAGGATTAAACATATTTGTAGCACCACTGCAGAATCTGAAAAATGCACACAGAATGCTATGCAGAAACTGAAGAAAAGAGTTTACAATGATAAGATACTGACACAAGACCTCAATAAATCACAGGGCAGACCAAGAGAGATACTTTTGCTAAGCAATGAAAAAGTGAGAGGGGTAGCCGAGACAGAAAATAGCCCCAGACTAATCACAACATACAGTAGGCAAGAGAGGAGAATCAAATCTATTATAAGAAATAACCGGCCTATTGTATTAACAGATGGGGTGTTGGGACCCCGTCTTCCTAGTCTTCCAACCATCACTTTCAGGAAAGCTAAGTCCATGCAGAGCCGATTGGTAAAGAATAGTCCAGAGAAGAATAGTCCAGAGTTAGTAACTGCGGGCACATGGCCCAAACCAAGACAAGGTTTTTTTAAATGTTCTTCCTGCCGTGCGTGCAAGTTTGGTATTAACACCACCAAATACACAACTCCAATTTCCAATAAGGACATTGACATCCAGGGCAATTATAATTGCAGGACTGAGTATGCTGTTTATGTCCTGGCGTGCACCTGCGGTTTGCGTTATGTGGGTAGTACAATGACGCATCCTACCCGGTAGCAAGGCTTTTCAAAAGCACACATGATAATGACTTGAGTTGCCTCTCGTACTTCGTGATTAATGCAATTTTACCCCTTAGAAGAGGGGGCAACAAAGAAAAAATTTTAAGACAACTTGAAACTCGCACTATTTTGGAGTTAGACAGCAAAGTCCCGCATGGACTGAATACAACTGAAGATATGCATAATTTTTATATATATTTTCTCCCATTCGTATATGTGATGTTATTCCAATATATTTTAATCAAAGTGGAGGGAGATAGAAGGAGCTGTGATCCATTCGGCTTCCAGCTAGTCATTAATAATCAAAGGGAATGGATCACTTGTAGCTGTCACCAGGGTTCAGGTAGTTGTTTCCGATATTTGGTAAAAAACCCTCATTCACGTAAGACGGTTGTTGGGCGGTATATCTTGATTCTCCACCTTGATTTTAAATACGTGACAGCATCATCATGGGGTTCTTTCCATGCTTCCTCCGTCCTGGAGGGAACCACTGGATATTTCAGTAGTGATCAGGGAAAAAAATATATATAAAAAAAGTGAGGAGTGCTCAAGTGGTGTGAATAATTAAAAAATTCCTCTTGCTGCCTGGACTTGACTTTATTCCGTTCGGTTCAAGGGAAAAAATCTTAAAATACAACTATGTGCAGATAGGACGTGTAATGAATCCGCTGCAGTCTTAGTCTGAGTGGTCGGTTGACATGTTTCAGCCCCTTGTTTGCCCCGGAGGATCGGGGAGCTTTCTTCAGGACCTCAGGTGAAAGTGGTATGTGAAGGAAATGGGTAGTGTCCAAATCCAGATTGAAATTTCGAGTGCTACTCGTATGAACTCGGAAAAGGATAATACCTTCCAGGTTCGAGTTCCGAACTTCGTAAGGGCAAACAGGGGTGCGTATTTACGCGGGTTAGTGGCGGGCACGACTTGTGCTGACGCTGTCTACCTTTGCGACCTGAAGTTGTTTATATGCTGTCTTGCAAAATAAAGGAGTGAACACACGCCGTGTGAGGTACCTTCAATTTTGGGAATCCTTCGATTGGCACATGTAGCGGCCTTCCCAGGTCGCGAAGGTACCCCACTGCAGACGAGCAGGTCAGGTGGCGTCACTAGTATGTTTCCGATGGAATGGCGTGTCAATTTTGCAGGACTATTACAAAGCATGCTCACAACTTTGTGTTCTTACAGTTATCCACTGTGGTTTTAATAATACGAAGGAAACTAAGCAACGCACCCACTATGGGAAATTACAAATGAACAAACTATGGTAACCACAATGCACTGACGCATTTCGCCATGTGGGCGGGACCTCAACAACATTAAAGCTGGAACAATCATGTCGCTGCCTTTCCGCCAAAGCCATTTCTCGTGATCAAGGGCGCGGACGCCTGAAACGCGTTGGGACTTTAAAAGGCAGATTGTATCTAACCCTAACTATGTTCCTGAAGTTGTTAATATGCTGTCTTGCAAAATAATGGAGTGAACACACGCCGTGTGAGGTACCTTCAATTTTGGGAATCCTTCGATTGGCACATGTAGCGGCCTTCCCAGGTTGCGAAGGTACCCCACTGCAGACGAGCAGGTCAGGTGGCGCCACTAGTATGTTGCCGATGGAATGGCGTGTGAATTTTGCAGGACTATTACAAAGCATGCTCACAACTTTGTGTTCTTACAGTTATCCACTGTGGTTTTAATAATACGAAGGAAACTAAGCAGCGCACCCACTATGGAAAATTACAAATGAACAAACTATGGTAACCACAATGCACTGACGCATTTCGCCATATGGGCGGGACCTCAACAACATTAAAGCTGGAAGAATCATGTCGCTGCCTTTCCACCAAAGCCATTTCCCGTGATCAAGGGTGAGGACGCCTGAAACGCGTTGAGACTTTAAAAGGCAGACTGAATCTAACCTTAACTGTGTTCCTGAAGTTGTTTATATGCTGTCTTGCAAAATAAAGGAGTGAACACACGCCGTGTGAGGTACCTTCAATTTTGGGAATCCTTCGATTGGCACATATATATATATATATATATATATACAAACAAGCATTCCCCGATTCTGGAGTCCCCGACCCTTCAGGGCGGCCTCACGGAAATGGGCTCGGAGTAACCCATCAAAACACCATCCAGTGGAGAACAAAGAGTGAGGCCCAATACTGGAAACAAGGCTTTTATTCCGGCATTTTTAGCAGCACAGCATGCTTCCATTCGCTAACGTTTCGGCGATTGCCTTGTTCACAGCTGGAAGTTAAAACACGTGATTTGCAAAGTGCGTCAGTGCGTGCTTTTGAAATGTTGATCACATGACTGTTATGCTCAAAATACAAGTCCCACAGTGCATTGTAAAATCATTATGAATAAATGTCATGAAGATTCTCATTATTATTTTGCCATTGTTATGGATTCAAAGTTCTTACTTGGCAATAACACTGTTGTTAATCTAGGGTTTTCAATCAGAGCAGCCAGGCGAGTTTGTAATCCTTGCATGTTACTGTCGATTTTCATTTTGCCTGAAGACAAACCCCATTGTCCAGCAAGATCGCAACAGGAAATAATCCCTCACGAATCCCTTCCAACACGCACTCATTTTTTGCTTGAATAGCTTTCCTTAGTAGGCTGGGCGCATGAGTGGGTCATACTCCTCGTTTAGAATACACACAAGCATTCCCCGATTCTGAAGTCCCCGACCCTTCAGGGCGGCTTCACGGAAATGGGCTCGGAGTAACCCATCAAAACACCATCCAGTGGAGAACAAAGAGTGAGGCCCAATACTGGAAACAAGGCTTTTATTCCGGCATTTTTAGCAGCACAGCATGCTTCCATTCGCTAACGTTTCGGCGATTGCCTTGTTCACAGCTGGAAGTTAAAACACATGATTTGCAAAGTGCGTCAGTGCGTGCTTTTGAAATGTTGATCACATGACTGTTATGCTCAAAATACAAGTCCCACAGTGCATTGTAAAATCATTATGAATAAATGTCATGAAGATTCTCATTATTATTTCACCATTGTTATGGATTCAAAGTTCTTACTTGGCAATAACACTGTTGTAAATATAGGGTTTTCAATCAGAGCTGCCAGGCGAGTTGGTAATCCTTGCATGTTACTGTCGATTTTCATTTTGCCTGAAGACAAACCCCATTGTCCAGCAAGATATCCACATCTAGTTATAGTTAGGACCTATTTTCCATAGGAAATCACAACATTCTATTTGGAATAACATTGGCGCCGATTGACGAATCTTCGCAAAATTTTCCAAACTTTTGGCCAGCTCCGGTCCGCTCCTATCCTAAAAATTTCACGGTGATTCATCAAGCGGGGGCCGAGAAAAAACAGGGGTCCCAAAACGCGATTTCCCCATGCATTTTCCCAAAGGACCTGTTGACGCAGCTACAGCCCGAACTGCTGAACGAAATTACACCAAGTTTGGCAAAGAGGTAGTCCTCAGTTCAGAATCGTGCCTTTTGCTTAAATGATGTAACTCCGTTCAGTAGTTCCTGAGAAAATTAGAGTTAAAAAGATAGATATATCTGGGCGGAGCCTAACCACACATCTCATCGTGAGATCTGATTGGCTGTCAGTACTTCATCCAAGCAGTGTTGGCAGCCATCTTGGGACCAATATACATGACAGCACCTCATTAAAAAGCATTGCAGTTAATAGAAGGTTTTAAGACTTTAGTTACAATATAAATCATTTGTTGATGGTACCATACTCATTTTAGGAATTGTGGTGTGTTCTAAGGTGATTTTACCAAGTGAAAAAGCCTTCTGCTGTGATATCATGAATCATGTTTGAGAGAAAACTATTTTCTCATGCTTTTCCCACAGAGGTTTGGAAGGTGATCTATAAGCTAAACTGAGAGCATATTTTGTGTAAATTCACATTATCCATCTCAGTCATGTGAGAAGGAAGTCTGACATTCTCAGTAAAACGTGTACATCCAACAAGGGCAGAGACTGTCAATTGATTCCTTTGTGTTCTACTGCAGCTTCCCAGAGTGTTCTAAAGAACAACTAGAGCGCTAACAGTCCTACTTATGACAAACGTATTGCACACCTGAAGCCATCTTGATTGGAATAAAGTGGTAACTCTTAAAACATTTAATTTAAAAAGGAACAAAATGAGGGTGTTCATTTGGCCATAGAAAGTATGATTAGTGTTGCAGAAAGAAAAATTAGGGCACATTTTGAGTGACTTCTCAAATCCTCTTCTATTTCATTAAAAAATTCTGACATGCAGACTGAAACATGCACTTTCAATACCAGCAGCAGACTTCCCTTGTGAGCAGTAGCTTTACTACAGTGATCGAATAAGCAACTAGAGTGCTAACATTCTGAATTTATGGCAAATGTGTGACACATCTGAATGCCTTCTTGATGGAATCAAAGTAAAACACTGAAAGTATTTCCTACTGAGGAGACTGTAGTAAATGAGGAAATTAGGAAACTTCATAACAAATAAGTCTCCCAAAATGGCCACCAGAGACAAAAGAGCCCAAATGTAGCCCAAATATCACCCAGATGTAGCCCAAGTATAGCCCAATGACAGAATGTCCCAGAGTGTTCTAACGAACAGCTAGAACGCTAACACTCTTACTTATGACAAAAGTATGGCACACCTGAAGCCATCTTGATTGGAATAAAGTGGTAACACTTAAAACATTTAATTTACAAAGTAATAAAATGAGGGGGTTCATTTTGCCATATAAATTATGATTATTGCTGCAGAAAGAAAAATTAGGGCACATTTTGTTTTCTCAAATCCTCTTCTATTTCATAAACAAATTCTGACATGCAGACTGAAACATGCACTTTGAATACCAGCAGCAGACTTCCCTGGTGAGCAGTAGCTTTACTACAGTGATCTAATGAGCAACCAGAGTGCTAACATTCAGAATTTATGGCAAATGTGTGACACATCTGAATACCTTCTTGATGGAACCAAAATAAAAAACTGAAAGTATTTCCTACTGAGGAGACTGCAGTAAATGAGGAAATTAGGAAACTTCATAACAAATAAATCTTCCAAAATGGCCACCAGAGACAAAAGAGCCCAAATGTGGCCCAAATATCACCCAGATGTAGCCCAGGTATGGCCCAATGACAGAATATCCCAGAGTGTTCTTAAGGTAACCTAGAGAGCTTACTGTCTTACTTATGACAAAAGTATGGCACACCTGAAGCCATCTTGATTGGAATAAAGTGGTAACTCTTAAAACATTTAATTTAAAAAGGAACAACATGAGGGGGTTCATTTTGCCATAGAAATTATGATTAGTGCTGAAGAAAGAAAAATTAGGGCACATTTTAAGTGACTTCTCAAATCCTCTTCTATTTCATTCAAAAATTCTGATATGCAGACTGAAACATGCACTTTTAATACCAGCAGCAGACTTCCGTGGTGAGCAGTAGCTTTACTACAGTGATCTAATGAGAAAATAGAGTGCTAACATTCAGAATTTATGGCAAATGTGTGACATATCTGAATACCTTCTTAATGGAATCAAAGTAAAGAACTGAAAGCATTCCCTACTGAGAAGACTGCAGTAAATTAGGAAATTAGGAAACTTCATAACAAATAAATCTCCCAAGATGACCACCAGAGACAAAAGAGCCCAAATGCAGCACAAATATCACCCAGATGTAGCCCACATGTAGCCCAATGACAGAAGTGTGCAAAACACTTATTTTTTGTGTATTTGCAGTTTTATATAGTGCAGACTTGTCAGGTATTCAAGTGCTTTACATGAGCATTGGTTACATCACACAAGATCAAATTCATTTTGGTTGTGGACATGGGGAGATTAAGTGATTTGACCAGAATCACAGAATGTTGAGCTGAAGCAGAAACTCCAACCTGGTTCCCCAGTTGCAAAGTCTGCAGCTCTGGAAGTAACACCACATCCTCTCCCCTAGGTTCAACAAAACATAAAGATTACAAATAATTTATAAGTTCTTTGTCGCTATTTGAAAACTCAGAAAATATGTCCTCATTTTAGTTTTTTAGAGCACTAACCATAATTTTGATGCAAATAAGACCCTCTCATATATGTAATTTCTAAAGGAAATGCTCTAGGTATTACAGTTTTGATTACATCAAGATGACGTCAGGCGTTCCACACTTTTGTAATAAATATAGAATGTTAGCAATCTAGTTGTTCATTGGGATACTGTTGAGAGGCAGAGGCCAGGGGCACGGACTCTGAACATTGAAGGCAGGTAGGAGAGTGCAGAGGCAACAATTTGACCACACTGGGCAGGCAGGAAGGGCAGCGGCAGCACAACAGACTATGGAGGGCAGTGGAAAGGGGGGCAGGGGCAACAAACCAAATACCGGACTGGCAAGAGAGGCTGTGGCAATATAATAGACCATTGTGGGCAGAAGGAAGACCGGTTTCAGCCAGGAAACGTCCAATGTTTTTAACCTCAAATGGGCTTTATTTGATCTGTCTCCTGTCTACAATCTCCTCTTTTTCAAAGTAACTCAAAGGGGAAAATCAATACCACAGTTATTTTTCAAAATCTCCCTCTTGCCAAGTTCAAAATGTTCGCAAGTATTTTTACATTGGATCATGGTAGGCAGGAGGAATTGGGGTAGGGACATGGACTCGGATAACAGAGGACAGGAGGGACATGGTGAGGTGCACCAAACTGACCCTACAGGGCAGGCTTCAGGGTTTGCAGCAGCACAATACACCACATAGGGCATGCGGGACGGGAGTGCAGCACAACAATCCATAGAAAGCAATAGGGAGGGGACAGGACCATGCACATGGACAACAGAGAACAGAGGGGAAAGAGGCAATGGTAGCTAGCTGACCTTAATGGGCAGACAGGAGAGAAAGCTGCAGCATAACAGACCATAAAGGGAAGGAGGGACGTATCAGGGGCATTACAATGGAACAGACAAGCCAGGAGGGAGGGAATAGGGGTCTGCACATGGAAACAGAGGGCTGGGGGTAAGGGGGCAGGGCAGGAGCAGCATGATGACCATGGCTGTCAGGCAGGATGGGCACTTGAAACAAGACACACCATGGAAAGCAACAATGAGACTATGATGGCATACACACAGACCATGGAGTGAAGGTGGGAGGGGGTCAGGGGCAGCTAGCTGACCACACAGGGAAGGTGTGAGGGGCCATGGCAGCACAGAAGACCATGCATGGCAAGCGGGAGGGTTAGTGGCAGCACAATGGCTATGATGGGCAAGAAGGAGGGTGCAGGGGCATGCACAAAGGACATTGGAGGATAGAAGGGAGGGTCAGGACTTGGGCACAGACAAGAGAGTTCAGGGGAAGGGGCCTCACAACAGGCCGCGTGGGGTGGCAGGAGGAGCAGTTGCAGCACAACAGACTAGGGAGGGCAGAAGGGTGTGGCAGTAAAATGGATCATGGAGGACAGGAGGAAGAGGATAGGGGCATGGCATGTGGACAGGCAGGGTGGAGGTGGCAGGGACAGGTTACAGTCATCTGACAATGCTAGGCAAGTGGGAGGAGAGTGGCAGCTCAACAGAACACTCAGAGTAGATAGGAGTGGCAGGTACATGGAACATGGTGGGCGAAAAAGATGGAGCAGGGGCATGCACAAAGACATCGGAGGGCAGGAGGAAGGAGAATAGGGGCAGCAAGTTAAGCACAGAGGCTAAGCAGGAGGTCAATGATGGGCCATAGAATTGGGCAATGGAGGGCAGGAGTAGTGGACTGGTACATCATGCTAAATGGAGGGCAGTGGCAACACATCAGACCATGCGTGGCAGGAGGGAGGAGGCTAGTCCATGGATTCAGACAACAGAGGATAGGGAGGAGGTGGATGGGGCAGCAAGCTAACTGTTCAGAGAAGGTGGGTATTAGGAACTTTATTGTTTTTTAAATGTGTGTCTGTGCGAACTACTTAAAATATGAACAAGTATGCAGCATAATCTCACTTTTATTCAGGATGAAGAGGACGTTTGTGACTGTGACTCCGGGCTCACTTGACAGAAACACCCCCTGACCCTCCACCCCCCATCGCAAAATGTAATGCCCGTGAAAAGGGTAGGTGGAAGCAGTGTTGTATAGAACATAGTCCTGAGAGCACGATTGAAAATGAAAACTAGATATAGTATATGTTATAAACTATGCACCATAAAGTGTGATATAAGATGAACCGGGCGTGAAATATAATATGCAATACATTGTGCGAAATGACAGATTCATTGGAGAGCGCGAGATAGCACAGGCACTAGCGCGTGCTTTGCGATATGCGCCTTGGAGTGTAATATGCACAGGGCAGTGTTGTGTAACCTAACTAGTCTCTAAAGTTGTCATATAAAATATGTGCTGGGGAGTGTAACGTTGCATATGCACTGTGACAAAGATATGGATCCCAGATTGTAATATGTATGGCATAGAGCTGTGCGTTATAACATAGGCATTGAGGAAGGCACGTTAGATGGGGCAATATAACCAGTGCGAAGGCAAGTGTGGCATGACATATTCACGGGGTGGTGTTACAGTGCACATGAGCTAGAGAGTGTCATAGCATACGCACTAGCTGGTGGAATACAACACAGAGGTGTGTAGCACACGGCGGGCACTGGTGGGTGTAACACAGCATTGGGCTCAGCCAGGAGCACGCTGTGACTCTCAAGTGAGGTTTGTCTCCTTTCCAGAGAGTAAAAAAAAAGTATTACACATCCGGCGGTTGATGTGTGTTTTATTAACCGTGAGGGGGGTTTCTTGCATAGTTTGGTCGAATTTTTGTCGAATCCCCTTTGAATGGCTTGGTGTACGTGTGTATTGAATGTGCCCGTCAATAGCTACCCATGTTTGTATAAATAAACGACAAGGGTGTCTACTTGGAGAGCACCCACCGGCGGGGGCGCCGGGATTAGGAACGGTAGGGCGTCAGGCACGTCAGAGCTTCCCTAGCGGTGTAAATACATTCCACGTGGATTCATTGTATGCATAGTCGACTTTTAATGAATATCACGCAAATCGTCATGGTGATAGGTACATACGGTTTGTCCAGCATGTCCTAGGTGTTTCTATAAATATATATTTTTTAAAATAATAAAAAACAAAGGCAGGCCCCGGGGGATGGGGTTCCCGGGGCCATAAGTGGCCTGAGGAGGGTGGCAACGCAGCCCCCCTCCTAAAGAATAATAAAAAAAAAGGCCATGACCTGGGGGTTGGGGTCCCCGGGGCCGATTAAGGCCTTGGGAGGGCCAATTAAATTTTTTTCAACAAAAAAAATTAGGGTGCAGGCCCTGGTGGATGGGGTCCCCAGGGTCAATAACTTAGAAAAAGAAGGGGGGCCACACAGCCCTCCTTCTTAAAAAAAAAAGAAAGAAAAGACCGGCATCGCGCCGGAGGCCATGCCCCCTCCTTGCAGCACTCTGCAAAAGCACCCCCTAGCCAGTTGTAAATTGGGGAATTAATTCCCCTTCAATACGGAGGGTCCCTGAGGGCCAACTAGCCCAACAGGTATCTCCAGTATGCGCCAGGGAGCTGTGTTGCAGACAGGTGTTCTGAGGCCACGCCCCTTTTTACACCTCTATGCAACGCAGCTCTGTGGCGCTTACTGGAGGTACCTAGTGGGCTAGTTTGACCCTAGGGACCCTTAGGATTCAAGGGGACTTAATCTCTCAACTTAGAACGGCCACAGGGCACGTTTACACAGTGGTGAAGGGAGGGGACAGGGCCCGAGGTGACGTGTGGAAACACGCCCTGTGGTGAGTTTGTTAAGTTGGGCAAATAATTCCCTTTCAATCCTGAGGGACCCTGGGGGCCAACTAGCCCACTAGGTGCTTCCAGTGAGCGCCACTGCTCTGCGTTGCAGAGAGGTGGTGCAGGCCGTGCCCCTTTTTACACCTCTCTGCAATGGCGCTTGCTGGATGTACCTAGTGAGCTATTTTGCCCCTAGGGACCCTCAGGATTCAAGGGGATTTAATCTCCCAAATCAAAAAACGGCCACAGGGCATGTTTACACAGTGGGGAAGGGAGGGGATGGGGCCTGAGGTGACATATGCAAACACACCCTATGGCGCGTTTTAAGTTGGGGAAATAATTCCCCTTCAATCCTGAGGGCCCCTGGGGGCTAACTAGCCCACCAGGTTCTTCCAGTAAGCGCCACTGAGCTGCGTTGCAGAGAGGTGGTCCAGGCTGTGCCACTTTTTACACCTCTCTGCAATGCAGCTCTGTGGCGATTACTGGAGGTACCTAGTGGGCTAGTTGGACCCTAGGGACCCTCAGGATTCAAATGAGCTTAATCTCCCAACTAATAACGGCCACAGGGCGTGTTTACACAGTGGTGAAGGGAGGGAATGGGGCCTGGGTTAACGTGTGCAAACAAGCCCTGTGGCACGTTTTAAGTTGGGGAAATAATTCCCCTTCAATCCTGAGGGACCCTGGGGGCCAACTAGCCCACCAGGTGCTTCCAGTAAGCACCACTGTGCTGCATTGCAGAGAGGTGGTCTAGGCCGTGCCCCTTTTTGCATCTCTCTGCAACGCAGCTCTGTGGTGCTTACTGGAGGTACCTTGTGCCACCTGGCATAATCCAACAGTAGGATGCAGGAGACCATGAGGCTCAGCGGCCTCAGGGTCATTCTCACCAAAATCCGGGATAGAAGCTGAAACCTTGGCATCATAGCCAGAATATCTCAGACCTTCTGCGCAGGAGGAAAAGGCCCAAAATTGAACTGTGCCCAGAACAGCTCAGATGAAAGGGAGTGACTGAGAGGGAGTCAGGTGTGACTTAGGCACTTTTATAGTGAACCCAAGCGAGTCCAAGAGGTCCACCATAGTCTGGAGATGGGAGACAATACCCTGGGGCGAGCCTGCCTTCAACAGCCAGTCATCAGGATAGGGGAAGACTGGAACCCCTGATATGTGCAGATGGGCTGCGACCACCGCCATCATTTTCATGAACACCCGAGGGGCACTGGTAAGGCCAAAGGGGAGCACGGTGAACTGAAAATGCTCGTGGTCTACCATAAACCTTAGGTAGCGTCTGTGGGCTGGCAGGACAGGGATATGCAAATAGCCATCCTGCAAGTCCAACGCCACCTTACAGTCTCCAGGGTCGAGGGCAGACAAGACCTGAGCCTACATTAGCATTCTTAACTTCTCCTTCTGGAGGTCTAGGATAGGACGCAGGCCTTTGTCCTTCTGGGCACCTTAAAGTAGCAGAAATAGCAACCACAACCTACTTTTTGTGCAGGGACCCTTTCGATAGCTCCCTTGGCCAAGAGAACTGAAACTTCCTCACAGAGAAGCACCAAATGATCCTCCGGCATGCGATCCATAGATGGTGGCATATAGGGAGGGTCAGTCTTGAAGGGGAGGCAGTAGCCCCTTCTGACTATTTGCAAAATCCACCTGTCCGACGTGATGAATTGACAGTGGGGGAGGTGATGGCGAATACTGCCACCCACAGGGCCATTGCTTGCCCTGAAAGGTTGGACTAGGAGGGTTTGGAGGCTGCTTCAGGGGGGTGAAGGGTGGACTGGCCCACCCGCTGGCTCCCCGACCCACAAGAATGCTGGGTTCCACGTCCACAGCCATGCAGAGTCTGGGTAGCATGCGTGAACCGGTGGTTCAAGTGGCCTGGATGTGGTGGGGTGCCCCTTCCGTTGCCATTAAAAGGGGTGAAGGGCAGACTGTGGTGGATGGGAAGATGCGGTGAGTCCCAAAGAACTGACAGTAGCTCAAGAATCCTTAAAGTGCTCCAGCACCAAGTCTGCCTTGTCACCAAAAACGCGATGCCCAACGAAAGGCATGTCCAGCACGGTTGACTGGACATCCCCCGAAAAGCCAGACGTCCTCAATCAGGCATAGCGCCAAAGGGTTACCGACTTGGCAATCATTTTGCCCAGTGAGTTGGAGGTATCCAGTCCACAGTGAATCATGAATTTTACTTCATCTCTCCCGTCTGCCACTGCTTGCGAGAGAAGGGCACAGGCCTCCTCCGGGCACTGAGGCAGCACTTGTGCAACTGTATCCCAGATAGTATGGGAGTATCGGCCAAGAGGCATGCGGTATCCATGACTGCAGTGCCAAGCTAGAGGAAGAGAACATGCGCTTCCCCAAGATGATCCAGGTTCTTGTAATCCCTGTCAGTGGAAGTAGAAGGAAATACGCCTTTAGAAGACGATGCTTGGACCTCAAAGCTCTTGGGGCAAGAGTGATGGGTGAGGAAAACTGGGTCGCCCGGGGCTGGACGGTGGCGACGGGCAATCATCCTTTCCAAGGAGTTCCTTTGCTGGGCTTGGACCAAGTGCCAAGAAGGATGTCAGTGAGGGCTTCTTTGAAGGGCAGGAGCGGTTTGGAGGAGGTTGCCGCAGGCTGAAGCACCTCTGTCAGGAGATTTGTCCTGACCGCCACTGAAGGGAACTCTAGGCCCAAGGCCTTGGCTGCCCTTTGCACCACTACAGCATAGGAGTCTCCCTCCTCCGTTGCAACAGTAGGGGGAGAAAGCATTCCATGGTCTGGAGAAGTGTACAGACCACTGTGTCACCCAGGTCCTCTCTTCATTCCCGCTCTTCAAGATGGTCTGCTAAATGGTCTGATGACCCTTCCCAGTACTCATCACCACCATCTGGGCGGTAGGGAATACCAGGGATGAACAGGGGAAAAAAGTACCCTCCAGCATCAGATTCGACATCGGTCGACGTTGATTCGGCTTCTGGTCCATCTCGGGGATGAGGATGTGGACGACGTTGGCCGGGGGCATGGGTGACGCCGGGGGTGTCATCGCAGGGATTGGAGCCTGGGAAGGTCATGTAAGATTGACCAGCGTCAATCCAGATCCAGGACTGTATCCACTGGGACCCTCCAGCGCCAGGGCGGGAGGCGCCGGCATTGAAGGTCCAGGGCCCTGACCAGCTCTGCGGGGTATGAAGGCACACCAGCAGAGTCAGGCTGCCCAAAGATTCTTTGGAGGGCTTAGTAAAATGTACAACGTTTGACAAGGGACACCCCAGCTCCCGGAAATGGGGGGAGGCACGGAGTTGTCCCTGAATCAGGCACTGGAGACAGAGCCTTAGAGCGATGATGCTCCGGATCCCGGGTCGTGTCAGCCGACTGATGGGGAGAAGGTCAAAGAGCACTGGTGCTTCTTTGCATTCTTCTTGTGCTTCGACTTACCCAAGGACTTCCAAGACTTTGAATGGGAGGAGGCATGGGGGCTCCGCGAGCGGTCTCGAGACCTTCCCCTCAAATGAGACCGGGAGCAGCGCAGAGCCGACTGCCAGGCATCCCAAAGATTTCGGGACTACTCCCACAAAGACATAGGATTCATGGCCTGGCAGTCAGAGCACAACTTCAGGTCGTGTTCGCGATCAGAAGCCAAAGACACAAGAGGTGGGGGTCAGTCACCAACATCAGCCTGTGACAGGCCCCGCAAGGTTTGAAGCTAGTCTGGCAAAGGGACATCCTTCACACACCAGGAGTTGAAGACTGGAAAAGAAGACGACAAAATGTCAAAAAGAGATTAGTCAAAAAGTGACTAAAGGGGTAGCTCTCTTCGGGTCTGCACTAGGCTGGCACAGAAAAGGAAAGAACTGACATCAGCACACAGGGGCAGTATCTAAGTAGGCACCACAATGTCATCCCAGTGACCACGATGCCGAAGAGGGACGCAGAGTCGACCAACGCCCCTTACGGACGTGCTGTGGTACTTCTAAGAAAATTCTCTGGATCCAATCCGACGCCTGGGGGAAATTCTAAGTTAAGGAATCTATAACTAACTGTCTCTTTCAGATATAACAGCCAGTGGAAATGGCAGAGGAGTAAGTAACATTAGTGCCTCAGGTGCAGTGACACCAGGACCCAGGGATGTAAGTGCACAATTAAACCACTACTATGGCTGCTTTACTCGTTCTTTTCTTGCATTAGGGCTCAGTGCACCATTGATGTGCTAATGTTGTTTTATGGCATTGGACTAATGGCCCGAGAGAGGGGATAATTGGAGCCTAGGATACCCTTTAGCATTAGGCTTCAGGGAGATGGAAGAGAGGCAGATGAGAGGAGGACTTTAACAAGGGGCAGCGAAGACAGGATGTCAAATTAGTGATGCAGACTGTCTTACTTTGACATGGGGAGAGCACTAGGGTTGAGGTGGGCCACACATGGGCATTCTTTTTTAGGTCAAGCGTGAGCCAGCGCACAAACGCTGCTCTGCGAAGAGCTGTGGTATTTTTCATTGGCTTGTGTGTTTTTCCTTTGTAAATGCTGGCTTCTGATTCATTATGAGACTTTTTAGTCCCACCTTAGTACAGCCATGTAATCATTTGTGTCCTCCCATGGCTACTGGCCCCTTTACTTGGTTTTTACACGGGACATGTACTATTTACTTTGTGCTTGTAGCGTCACGCAGCTTTGTCTGTACCTTCTCCTCACCTCCCACTCACCCGCCCGCCCGCTGTCCATGCCTTCTCCTCCCTACCAATGTCTGTGCCTTCTACCCCCTGCCATCACGTTGTCTGTGATGCCAAGTTGCCCACCATTTGCAATGCAATAGGTCTCGCGTAAATTGGAGACCTATTGCATTTCAAATGCTTGTTTTCCCCTGGTTCTACAACCACAAGGTCAGTGGGATCTTCTTGGGTCCGCTTCAGTTATGCTCCTGATGTCTGTAAATGATGGGGCTCTATCTTGTGAAGACTGACCACGAAGCCCTGGAATGTGTCACTAAACGTACTATTAATCACACTCTTTATATGACTATAAAGTTTGTCAAGATCTACTAATGTATGTTTCACTGTTTAAGAAGTTACTTGAGAAACTTGTTTATTTTGAACAGTTGATCCTCACATATGAGAACACTCACTCCCTCAGCTTTTACCTGTATTTTTTGCTTACCCGCCCCCATCCCTGTTGCTATGTGTCACCAGCGCTACATTGTTACGGACATGGACAGTCTACCCACAGTGACCACGTGCACTCAAGGAAGATTCACAGGATGCTGACTGTTTATCTTTTCATAAACTCGAGCAAAGGTTACAATCAGTAACTAGAAGAGCAGTGCCCAGCATCTACCGGGGAGCATCCCTCTTTTGGAAGACAAGCGTCGGGGTGAACTGCAAGGTAAATAAATACTTGCGTTTGTTGTGCCATTTAAAAATCAATGAATGTGGCCTTTGCTTGTTATCAGTTATTTTTAGTGTTCAGGGTTAGATGTGCTTTTTTTCCTGGGTTAGTGATCCAACTTCAAAGCAAGCCAGGCCTGTCTTACACCGCCCTGTGGAACGTTACACATCTTTATGGCAGGCCCATATCAATGTGGAATGCTTAGCTTAGCCACAAATTCATGAATTAGGGAATTGTCTCCCCGTCCATGCAAAAAAGGCTAGGGAAGAGAAGCGTGAAGTGCTCATCCACGGGGGTGGTCAGAGAGCAGTACACACTGTACCTTCCTCCTTACTCAGGATTACGAAAGAGGTGCTCCTAGAGGGTACCCCTGAGTTGTTAGATGCACAAAAGTATTTTTTACTGACGTGTTCGTGCATTTTGACTGAAAAAAGCAGTGCAATGTGCTTATGTAGACAACAGTATAAAGAATTAAGTTTCCATACTTTGCAATAACTATTAATAGCAAATCAGCATTGTTAGACCTGTCAGCCCTTTGGGTGGTCCCTCCTCATCATTATTTATTTTGTCCCACTTTTGCCTCAAACCCTGTTTGAATTTTTCCTTTTTGGGAACCACCAGACTTTTTCGTGTTGCTACAGATTCAGGGAGCCATTTTAGCTACCCCTGAAACTTCTGTCTGAGGGCCTGGAGCACAAAATGGTGGCCACCTGTGACATCACCAGCATCCACTGGAACCTACCAGCACCTTCCAGAACATTCCAGGAGATTCCAGAACTCTGTGACAGTTGGAGGCGGTTTAGAATGTTGGGAGGATAAGAGAGGCAGTTGGCAGTTGGAGCTGGCAGTTGGCACCTGACTGGTGAAGAGAGTGGAGCACAACAGTGAAGGAGGAAGGAGTGAAGCAGCAGGGGTGGAAACTTGTGCCTGGAGTGGGGTCCATAAACCCACCCTTGATACTTGTCCCTACTGATGGATCCCAGCCTATAGCCCTGTGTGGGAAGAAGACAGAAAAACTTATCCTAAGGACCTGGACAGCAGGAACAGGCCTTAGAAGCAGAAAGCAGCAAGATCCTGACCTGGAAACTGGTTTCCCTGGAGTCCGGCGTCGAGTAGCCTGAGACCTGGAGCCCGAGGTGGAGAAGCGGCGCTGACTGAAGTAGCAGACGTCGTACCCGGAGCCGCCTGAGGTCGTGAGAGGGCGCCGACGGAGGTCGTGAGGAATACCAGAGGTCGAGGAGGAAGTGAACCGAGGTCGAGCGAGCGGCGTCATCGGAGGAGTGAAGTCCGCCCTCCGGAGTCGTCGGAGACCGAGGTAGAGGAGCACCGGAGGTCGGGAGTGAGGATCGCACTCCGGAGTCGCCCGGAGCCTGTGAGGAGGAGCACCGGAGGTCGGGGGTGAGGATCGCACCCCGGAGTCGCCGGAAGTCGACATCGAGGCCAGGCCGGCCGACGTCATCGGAGCCGAGAGCGCCATCGGACCGGAGCCGCCCGAAGTCGACATCGTGAAGAGACTGCCCGACGCCGTCGAATCGGAGGTCGAGATCGAACCGAGGCCACCGACATCGGACCGGAACCGCCTGCCGGCGTCGTCAAAGAACTGACATTGTGCCGAGGCCGCCGAGACCGAACCGGAACCGCCTCACGGCGTCGACACGACTCCAGCGGCGTCGGAACATCAGAAAAAGGGCAGTAAGTGGAGTAGAGGGCGCCTAAGGCCCTGTGGAGACCTGAGAGACTGCTCTAAGGGGCTAGGGAGGTGCTGAAACCCACCTGACTGTGCCTGGGGTGAACTGGGACTAACCTAGAGAGGTTGTGTGGAGAGAGAAAGCCAGGGCACTGGTATACCCCCCTTGGATCTACCTCAGATTAGGCCTCAGCCTTGTCCCAGCCAGGGAGTAGCCCCCCTCAAGCCTTCCACAACCCTACAAGCTGTGCCTGGGCCATATCAGCCCTTAAGAATTGAAGTGTCATCTGATTATATGAGGGTTGCGGTATACTTTTAATTATTTATTGGGGATACTGTATTTATTGAGTTTTTACCTATTTATTGCTGCACTATATTTATAGGTCCACAGGACTTGTTGGTGTACAATATTTATTGGTACAGTATTTATTGCCTCAAAGTATTTAATTGTCTGTATATATTGCACTTGTATTTATGCCCTGTTATTTATGATCACCCCTATTTATTTCATCAAACAGCCAATATTTATTTGACCTGCCCTAATTGAAACTTGTATATTGTGATTGGCCTATTTATTTTTCCAATCAGCAACTAAGAGAAAAAGATAAAGAAAGAATATTTTCATAATTTTTACGGTGTAGAGTCGTTTTTGGAACGGATGCACGCTTGGTTCTTGTATGGGTATATTGTATGCTTAGCACTGCGCCTGTTTCCTGACCACTCGAGCCAAGCTACCACAGTGTGTTCGGGGAGTCCACCACCACCCTGCGGAGTGGGAGTGGGCGTTTCCAACATAAATTGGTGTTCAGTGGTGGGATAGAGCTGTGCCTACATATACTCAACAATAACTGTGGGTAGTCCATAGGCCTACACCGGGAGTTTTCTCAAGAGCGGCCTTCCTAATTGTGGGTTTTTGTTTTTTCCAAATTTACTCTGGTGGTGGGAGGAGGTATTATTAAAGGTACCCCCCTACATTGTTACTGCACAAAACCTGTCCTCTAACCTGAGTGGGCAAGATGGAGTTTGTACTAGAGAATCTAGAAACGTACACTGTGGCCCAACTCAGGGAGTTTTGCCAGCGGGAGGGGGTGTACTGTCCCCCAGGAGCAAAGAAGGGTGCACTCCAAACCAGCTTAAGGGCTTGGGGGGAGGCACGCCGAGAAAGCAAGGCTGAGGAGGAAGACAGGGATGGAGAGCCTGACCCCGAGGGGGCTGAGATGTACCAACCTGAGGTGGGGAACCTGTCAGCAGGGCCCAGGACACTTTCTAGGAAGGGCAGCACTGTCTCTAGCGGGGGCTTATCCAGCGTGGAGTTAGCAGATCGGAGAGAGAAAAGACAGCTCACATGGGATTTAGCAAAGCTGGAGAAGGAGAAGGAGGAACAGAGGTTGGCTCATGAGACGGAGAAAGAGAGGATGGCTCATGAGATAAGACTGAAAGAGATAGAGCTTGAGATCCTAAGAATTGGGGCACCAACTGTTCCTAATGGTGGCAGCAAAGACCAAGAAATCACCAGGGAATCCAAACCTTACCTGCCAAAGGACATAGTAGCTAGCTATGGGGCGGGTGACGACCTCGCCAAGTGGCTAGCAGCCTATGAGGTCTCGTTGAGGGCCCATGGGGTTCCAGTGAAGTATTGGGGAGGAGGATTGTATAGGTACATGCCTCCAGCTGGTAGGGATGCTTTATTGGCCCTCGAAGAGGATGAGCAGACCCACTACCCCACCATGAAACTGGCGCTCATCAGAAAGTTTGGACTAACACCTGAAAAGTACAGACAGAAGTTCAGGGGTAGTCACAAACTGGGCACACAGAATTGGGTGGACTTCCTGGACTATGCAAAGAAGGCACTGGAAGGTTGGATTCAGGGCAGTGAAGTAAGGAACTACGAGGAGTTGTTTGACCTAGTACTGAAGGAACACCTACTCGAGAAATGTTTCCCTGAACTGCGGCAACACCTGGTGGATAGCAAGCTGACCAGTCCCCGGAAGCTTGCTGAGGAGGCGGACATTTGGGCTAGTACCCGGGTGTCCACAAGGGGGACTGGAGGGGATACTCAAAAGGCCGGACAGGGCGCCCCCCAGAAGAAAGAGGGAGGGGAAAAGAAAAAGGAGTTCTCCAAAGGCCCCCAAAATAACTTCCAAGGAAAGGGAACAGGATTCACCCCTAGGGCTAACCCACCCAGAAACCCTAATCCTGGCCAGAGTCAGCAGCCAAGGGTTGTCCATTGCTACGAGTGCGGTGGCGTTGGACACTATAAAGGAGATCCGAAGTGTCAGAAACGATCACCCCCTCCCACTGGAGGAAAGACCCCCGGAGTAGCTAGTGTAGTGCTCGGGGAGGAGATGCCCTTAACTAAGGGAAGGGAGTGGGCGGGTGTCACTCTAGTGTCCCTGGGAGAACGGGAGATGGTTCCTAAGATCCAGGTGCCCGCAAATACCGCAAAGTATGGGCAGTGGATCACCATCAACGGCCAAAGAGGGGAGGCTCTGAGAGACACAGGAGCCAGTATGACTATGGTGCGTAGCCAACTGGTGTCTCCAGAGCAGGTAATTCCCGATGTACTCCACCCAGCCGCGATGGCTGACGGCAGAACAGGTCACTATCCAGTGGCCGAGGTTCCCTTTGAATGGGGGGGGGTTGCAGGTTCACTTCGAGTTGCCGTAAGCCCTGCCGTGCCAGTCGATTGTCTGCTGGGGAATGACATGGAGCACAACGCTTGGAAGGAGGTGGAATACCGGACTCACACCGAGATGCTGGGTACACCTGACTGGGCCTGTGTTAGCACAAGGTCCGAGACTACCCGAAGAGGGAGTTCATTCCGGCTGGAGCCTGGAACAAAGGCCCAGCCAGCTGCCAGTCAAGGGAAGAACCGAGGACAGGAGGAGCCTGCCTCGGCGTCTCCACCCCGTAGGACGGATAGGCCACCGGAGGTGGTGGGCCAGGAGTCTGCGGAGGGGGACGTTACCAACCTGGAGGACTTACCCATCCCGGCCGAGTGGCACGTGGAGGGAGGCCCGTCCAGGGAGGAATTCTGCCAGGGCCAGAGGGAGTGCCCTACCCTTGAGGGGCTGAGGCGACAGGCCGAAGCCCAGGCAGCAGGGAACGTTGAAGGGAACTACAGTGTTTACTGGGAGGATGGCCTCCTCTACAGTGAACCCAAGGCACCCCTACATGGATCGTCACGAGCCTTGGTAGTCCCTCAACGTTATCGAGCCTTCCTTTTGGAGTTGGCTCACGAGATACCATTGGCAGGACACCTGGGGCAAGACAAGACCTTCGCCCGTCTTGTCCCACACTTTTATTGGCCTCAGATGAAAGTGTCGTCCGATACCTACTGCCGGACATGTGTGTCTTGCCAAGCCAGTGGGAAAACAGGGGTGAAGCTGAAAGCTCCCCTGGAACCACTTCCTGTCGTTAGCACCCCCTTTGAAAGGGTGGGCATCGACATTGTGGGTCCATTAGATCCACCAACTACAGCTGGTCACAGGTTTATCCTGGTTCTGGTGGATCATGCCACACGGTACCCAGAGGCAATACCTCTGAGGACCATAACAGCACCTGTTGTGGCTAGGGCCCTGATGGGAATCTTTACCCGAGTGGGTTTTCCCAAGGAAGTTGTGTCCGACAGGGGGACCAACTTCATGTCAGCGTACATGCGGGCCATGTGGAAGGAGTGTGGAGTGACATACCGGTTCACCACTCCTTACCACCCCCAGACCAATGGTCTGGTGGAAAGGTTTAACAAAACCTTAAAAGGCATGATCAGAAGTCTGCCTGAAAGCCTGCGGAGGAAATGGGACGTCCTCCTACCCTGTTTACTCTTTTCATACAGGGAAGTGCCACAGAAGGGAGTGGGCTTCAGCCCCTTCGAGCTTCTGTATGGGCACCCTGTACGTGGACCTCTTAACCTGGTGAGAGACGGATGGGAAAGAACTCCCAGAAAGCTCCCCCAGGATGTGGTGAGCTACATGCTGGCCTTCCGGAGCCAAATGGCTAAGTTGTGGAAGCAAGCTTCTGACAACTTGGAAGCCAGCCAAGCAGTGATGAAGGCGTGGTATGACCACAACGCTCACCCGGTGGAGTTGGAGCCTGGCCAGAAGGTGTGGGTGATCGAACCCGGAGAGCTTAGTGCCCTCCAGGATCGCTGGTCAGGACCCTTTGAGGTGTTGGAGAAGAAGGGTAAGGCTACCTACTTGGTGGACCTGAAGACCCCTCGTCAGCCCCTGCGGGTGCTGCATGCCAACCGCCTCAAACCCCACCACGAGAGGCCCGAAGTCATCTTGATGATGGTGACTGACGGAGGAGAGGACGTGGAAAGCGAGCCTCTCCCTGATCTGTTTGCGTCTCAAGAAAAGGATGGGTCGGTGGAGGGAGTGATTCTCTCCCCATCTCTAACTCCTGAACAGCAGGAGGACTGTCGCCAGGTCCTGGGGCAGTACTCTTCATTGTTCTCCCTTGTCCCGGGTAGGACTCACCTGTGCGTCCATGACGTGGACACAGGAGACAGCCCACCTGTGAAGTCCAAGATCTACCGGATGTCAGACAAGGTGAAGGTCAGCATTCATAGTGAGGTCACTAAGATGCTGGAGCTAGGAGTGATTGAACCTTCTAGCAGCCCCTGGTCCAGTCCGGTGGTGTTAGTACCAAAAGCTGCACCACCGGGTGCCCAACCAGAACTGAGGTTCTGTGTGGACTACCGGGGACTGAATTCAGTGACAAAAACTGATGCTCATCCGATCCCTAGGGCGGATGAATTGATTGACCGGCTGGGAGCTGCCCAATATCTAAGTACCTTTGACCTTACTTCGGGGTACTGGCAGATCTCTTTGACTGATGGAGCAAGGGAAAGGTCAGCCTTCTCCACGCCCAATGGCCACTACCAGTTCTGTGTGATGCCCTTTGGGCTCAAGAACGCACCTGCCACGTTTCAGCGCCTGGTAAACCAGATCCTCACCGGAATGGAGAGTTTCTCTGCTGCTTATCTGGATGACATAGCCGTCTTCAGTAACAGCTGGGAGGATCACTTGCGTCACCTGCAAGCTGTTCTCCAGGCCCTGAGACAAGCTGGATTGACGATCAAGGCCAGCAAGTGCCAGATCGGGCAGGGGTCGGTAGTGTACCTTGGACACTTGGTGGGTAGGGGAACGGTGCAACCCCTCCAGGCGAAGATCGAGGCCATCATGGCCTGGGAACCCCCCAAGACACAGACTGAGGTCCGAGCATTTTTGGGCCTCACGGGATACTATCGCCGCTTCGTGAAGGGGTACGGTACCATCGTAGCCCCTCTCACGGAGCTCACGTCCAAGAAACAACCTCGACGGGTAGTCTGGACGGAGGCTTGTCAGCAAGCCTTTGAGAAATTGAAGAAAGCCATGTGCGAGGCCCCGGTCTTAAGGGCCCCAGACTTTTCCAAGAAGTTCATTGTCCAGACAGATGCATCAGAACATGGCATTGGGGCAGTGTTATCGCAACTCAACGAAGAGGGTCTGGATCAACCCGTGGTCTTCCTATCCCGGAGACTATTTCCCAGGGAACAGAAGTGGAGTGCAATAGAGCGTGAAGCCTTTGGAGTGGTATGGGCTCTGAAGAAGCTGCGGCCATACCTGTTTGGCTCGCACTTCCTTGTTCAGACCGACCACAGACCCCTTCGTTGGCTGATGCAGATGAAGGGGGAGAATCCCAAGTTGTTGAGGTGGTCTATTTCCCTACAGGGGATGGACTTTCAGGTGGAACATCGGCCTGGAGTGGACCACGCCAATGCAGACGGTCTCTCAAGGTATTTCCGCCTTAGTGATGAGAACTCCCAAGGGGGTGGGTAGCTCTCCCCACTTTCAGCTGGGGGGGACGCGTGTTAGACCTGTCAGCCCTTTGGGTGGTCCCTCCTCATCATTATTTATTTTGTCCCACTTTTGCCTCAAACCCTGTTTGAATTTTTCCTTTTTGGGAACCACCAGACTTTTTCGTGTTGCTACAGATTCAGGGAGCCATTTTAGCTACCCCTGAAACTTCTGTCTGAGGGCCTGGAGCACAAAATGGTGGCCACCTGTGACATCACCAGCATCCACTGGAACCTACCAGCACCTTCCAGAACATTCCAGGAGATTCCAGAACTCTGTGACAGTTGGAGGCGGTTTAGAATGTTGGGAGGATAAGAGAGGCAGTTGGCAGTTGGAGCTGGCAGTTGGCACCTGACTGGTGAAGAGAGTGGAGCACAACAGTGAAGGAGGAAGGAGTGAAGCAGCAGGGGTGGAAACTTGTGCCTGGAGTGGGGTCCATAAACCCACCCTTGATACTTGTCCCTACTGATGGATCCCAGCCTATAGCCCTGTGTGGGAAGAAGACAGAAAAACTTATCCTAAGGACCTGGACAGCAGGAACAGGCCTTAGAAGCAGAAAGCAGCCAGATCCTGACCTGGAAACTGGTTTCCCTGGAGTCCGGCGTCGAGTAGCCTGAGACCTGGAGCCCGAGGTGGAGAAGCGGCGCTGACTGAAGTAGCAGACGTCGTACCCGGAGCCGCCTGAGGTCGTGAGAGGGCGCCGACGGAGGTCGTGAGGAATACCAGAGGTCGAGGAGGAAGTGAACCGAGGTCGAGCGAGCGGCGTCATCGGAGGAGTGAAGTCCGCCCTCCGGAGTCGTCGGAGACCGAGGTAGAGGAGCACCGGAGGTCGGGAGTGAGGATCGCACTCCGGAGTCGCCCGGAGCCTGTGAGGAGGAGCACCGGAGGTCGGGGGTGAGGATCGCACCCCGGAGTCGCCGGAAGTCGACATCGAGGCCAGGCCGGCCGACGTCATCGGAGCCGAGAGCGCCATCGGACCGGAGCCGCCCGAAGTCGACATCGTGAAGAGACTGCCCGACGCCGTCGAATCGGAGGTCGAGATCGAACCGAGGCCACCGACATCGGACCGGAACCGCCTGCCGGCGTCGTCAAAGAACTGACATTGTGCCGAGGCCGCCGAGACCGAACCGGAACCGCCTCACGGCGTCGACACGACTCCAGCGGCGTCGGAACATCAGAAAAAGGGCAGTAAGTGGAGTAGAGGGCGCCTAAGGCCCTGTGGAGACCTGAGAGACTGCTCTAAGGGGCTAGGGAGGTGCTGAAACCCACCTGACTGTGCCTGGGGTGAACTGGGACTAACCTAGAGAGGTTGTGTGGAGAGAGAAAGCCAGGGCACTGGTATACCCCCCTTGGATCTACCTCAGATTAGGCCTCAGCCTTGTCCCAGCCAGGGAGTAGCCCCCCTCAAGCCTTCCACAACCCTACAAGCTGTGCCTGGGCCATATCAGCCCTTAAGAATTGAAGTGTCATCTGATTATATGAGGGTTGCGGTATACTTTTAATTATTTATTGGGGATACTGTATTTATTGAGTTTTTACCTATTTATTGCTGCACTATATTTATAGGTCCACAGGACTTGTTGGTGTACAATATTTATTGGTACAGTATTTATTGCCTCAAAGTATTTAATTGTCTGTATATATTGCACTTGTATTTATGCCCTGTTATTTATGATCACCCCTATTTATTTCATCAAACAGCCAATATTTATTTGACCTGCCCTAATTGAAACTTGTATATTGTGATTGGCCTATTTATTTTTCCAATCAGCAACTAAGAGAAAAAGATAAAGAAAGAATATTTTCATAATTTTTACGGTGTAGAGTCGTTTTTGGAACGGATGCACGCATGGTTCTTGTATGGGTATATTGTATGCTTAGCACTGCGCCTGTTTCCTGACCACTCGAGCCAAGCTACCACAGTGTGTTCGGGGAGTCCACCACCACCCTGCGGAGTGGGAGTGGGCGTTTCCAACAAGCATTATGACCCAGAGACGAAAATGTGCACCTTTTTGACTGTCTACAATGTTCTGACTTCACTGTGTTTTTCTGAGTTCTGAGAGGAGCAATAAAAAAATGATATAATTTTAAATTATGTGACCATCAACCGGTAAACATAGCGCTTAAATGAACGAGTTACTTACCTTCGGTAATGATGTATCTGGTACACACACAGTCTAGCCGCAAATTCCTTAACTTAGAATATCCCCAGGTGTCAGACTGGATCCGAAGAATATCAGCAGAACCTCTGTGCGCCGGGGGACGGCGTCGCATGGCTCCGTCCTGACGTCGTCCACGGATATGACGTCAATGGAGCCATATACATCCCTCCCGGCGCGCTGACGTCAGTTTTCTACTGTGAAGCTTTTCCGCACCACAATGTGAAGCCACTATGAAGAAAGTAACACGATTAGGACCACCCGGTCACTCACGACCACTTCTCAGCCTTCCATACAAATGAAGAGTCGGTCAGACAGTAGAGAATACAAACCAATGTTATTTATTAGTATTCGCTCGAGCGGAGTTCGGTCTAACCAGCCTCCTTAGATTGCTGGAGAGGGACTGACTTTCACAAGCATAAAGGTAACATTTATACGTTTTGCAGCTGGGCAAGAACACACCCATCTTGTAACTTGCCACAGGGAAACAGCTTAAACAAAGGGGCACACGAAGATGAGCTAAGAGTCTGAGACCGGGCACACACTATCTCTCTGGCAAGGTCATTCTTTCTGTGCCCGCAGCTGGGATAGTGGGAGCGAACCTCTATCTAGTGGGAATGGTATGCGTTAATGAGCGACTTTCTCATGCATTCACAGGGCCTAACCTTGGAGACGCAAATGCATCACAGCAGTTTTTTAGGTGAGAGAGTAGAAATGAGCTTTGGTCAGTCAGACAAAATGGCGGCCACAGAGAAAATGGTGCCGCAAATGCTAACTGAACATAGGGCATTACAATGAAAATAACATTTAATTGCAAAATAACCCCCTTTCAGCCTTTGCTAAGTCATTTTCTCGCACGATCTAGAATCAAATAACATATTGCAAGCATAAGAAACATTACTATAGGCTAGGGGTACATAGTCAGTATGCAAATTTACCAGCACCAAAGTACATTATTTTAGCAATCCTGATAGAGCTCAATCACAGCATGTGTGTTGTGGACTGGGACTGACCGATCAGGGATGAGAATCTTAACTCAATGTGCACAACAAGCTAGGAGACAGTGCATACAGGGGCATATTTTTCATGTCAGCAAACCTTTTGGCTCAGGGCAAAAACATACTTTTACATTGTAGCTGATGAAATGTACGATACGTAGATGGGGCAAAAAATTAGATTGGGAAAAAGAAAAGAGAGGCAGCACTTGCAAACCATCCCTTCGGAGGCCAAGCCTGAGCTTGTGACCCACAGGCAAAGTAAACATTATGATGCAGGATCTAAGACGGGCTTGTTATCATGTTCAGTCTGTAAGTGAAGCCACATGTGCTCTCACCCACCGCAATCCCCCCCGCCCCCGGATACTAAACGAATTGTCATATTAACCACCGTTCAAGACATCTGCTTAATGTACATATTCCTTTGCAGTGCAAAAATCAATAAATGTCATATCTGGAACAGAAAAACGAAATTGAAGGTACACCAATCGAAGCAATTGAATTATCAGTGTATGTCTTCTGGTGCTCCCCTTTGTGAGGAGCCAAAGTAACAAACATGTGTTAAGAAAAAACGGATGTTGTACCAACTAGGGAGTGCACAGGATACGCCTCATCCAGTAGGTAGGATATCCCTAACAAAATTATTTGCGCAATAACAACTATGGGTGCTAAAACTATTCTAGTTTTTGTGGACCAACCCCTCTCTGGGCACGGAGGTGTAAAGGGCTGTTCTTCCGCAACAATTAGGCGACCAAAAGGATACAATGTTGTTAGCGGGAAAGAAATGCAATGCAATAGGGCAAGCGGCAAAGAAAAAAGAGAATGGGCCAAAGTTCCCAGTGTTTATCAGAGCCTTGCTGGCAGACTCCAATTGTTCATCTACAGTGGTGCTGTTGAGCACTTTCAGTGGAGCTGCGCGATCGCAGCCCTTTCTGAAGAAATCCCACGTTGTTCAGGGTAGTGCACCCCCCTTTTTCCCGGGGAAGCATGTCGAATTCAACCTATCTAATGTCTGAACAATGCACCAATCTCCCTTTCCCTAAACTACCGTTGGTACCACAGGTAAGGTACATCCTATTCTTTTTCCTCGCAGTCCATCCCTACTAGTCTGACTTCTCTTTTGCTGCACTGTTCCTCTTTGGGGGGCGCAAATTGTACCCAGTGACTCCAGGCACAGAAGTGTCGGCAAACAACTGTACTTTAATGGCTTAAATTCTCTGGGGCGGACGCTGCATTCAGGGCACCAACACTGTCCACATCCCTTTACATCCATATTTCAGAGGCTGAATGCCGAGTCCGCGTCTCTTTGATGTGGCAACAGGGACAGACGGATCTGTTAATGAAATAGAATGCACACTTTCAGTTAATTGATACAAGTAATCAGAGAAAAACAAATACCCTTAGCGCTAAAAGGGGCTGAGCCATCGGCAATCATGACTACAAGGAGAACATGTGCACTGCCTTGTGGGCGTGGGTGAGCATCTTGAAGGTGACTCTAGCTTCGATGGGGAGCCAGTGGAGTGTGCACAGGTGCTGGGAGATGTGGCAGTGTCTTGGCAGGTCGAGGACCAGTCTTGTGATGGCTTTCTGGATGTTCTGTAGCTTGCGGGTGAGGTTTTTGTTTATTTCGGCGTAGAGTGCGTTGCGGTAGTCAAGTCTGCTGGTGACCAGGGCGTGAGTGACGGTCTGTCTGTGTTAGAAGGGCATCCATTTGAACGTCTTGAAGGAGGCGGAGAGTGTGGAAGCAGGAGGGTGAGACAGAGTTGATCTGGCGGTCAATTTTGAGCTCGGAATTCAGGATGATTCCCAGGTTACGTGCGTGGTCCATAGGGATGGGCGGGCTTCCGAGGGCAGGGGGCCACCACATGTCGTTCCATGCGTCAGGGGTTGGCCCATGATGAGAACTTCTGTCTTGTTGGTATTTAGTTGTAGGCAGCTGTATTTCATCTATTTGGCGGCGGCTTCCATGCCTTCTCGAAAATTGTGTATTGGGTTTGTTGGATAGGGAGAGGATGAGTTGGATGTCGTCTGCGTATGACACATTGTTGAGTCCGTAGATTCTGACGATGGGGGCGAGCGGAGCCATGTAGACGTTGAAGAGTGTAGGGCTGAGGGAGGACCCCAGGAGACTCCGCAGGTGGTAGTTGTAGGGTTGGAGAGGAAAGGGGGGAGTCTGACCCGCTGCGTTCTGCCTGAGAGGAAGGAGCAGATCCAGTTGAGGGCCTTGTCTTGTATCCCTGCGTCGTGGAGTCTGCGTATTAGGGTGCGGTGAGAGACTGTGTCGAACGCTGCTGAGAGGTCAAGGAGGATGAGGGCTGCTGTTTCTCCTTTGTCCAGTAGGGGGCGGATGTCGTCTGTTGCAGCGAGGAGGGCGGTTTTCGGACTGTGGTTTTTTCTGAAACCGGATTGGGAGGAGTCGAGGATGTTGTGCTCTTCAATAAATGTGGCGAGTTGGCTGTTGATGGCTTTCTCAATGACTTTCGCTGGGAACGAGAGCAGGGAGATGGGTCTGTAGTTTCTGAGGTCGGTGGGGTCTGCCGAGGGTTTCTTCAGGAGGGGTTTGACCTCGGTGTGTTTCCAGTCGTCGGGGAACGTGGCAGTTGCCAGGGAGCGGTTGAAGGTGTGGCAGAGCATGGGTGCGATGGTGTTGGCGGCTCTGTTGAAAATGTGGTGGGGGCAAGGGGTCCGTGGGGGCCCCGGAGTGTATTGACTTCATGGTCTTCCGTGTGTCTTCGGTGGTAAGGGCTGTCCAGTTGTCGATTGCTGGCTTCAGGGTGTCGGGGTGGTTAGTGAGGGTTCAGTGTGTTGTTGTCTTTGTTGAAGTTGTCATAGATGCTCTTGATTTTGTGGTGGGAAAAGGTGCTGAGTTTGTCGCAGAGGTCTTGTGAAGGAGGGATGTCGGTGGACTCACTGGTGGGTTGGGCGAACTCCTTGATGATGTTGAAGAGTTCTTTGCTGTTGTGTGCGTGAGTGGAGATTCTGTCTTCAATTGCTTTTTTCCTCGTTTTTCTGATGAGTTGGTGGTGTGCGTTGGTGGCGGTTCTTAAGTTGTTGTAGGCTTCTGTGGATTTGGTGTTCCTCCAGGCCTTTTTGAGGCGGCAGCAAGTGCATCTGGACTCTTGAAGTACGGTGGTAAACCATCTGGCTTTCTTGGCGTGTGTGTTGTTGTTTTTCTTGAGGGGGGCTATGGTGTTGGCGCAGTTGGAGATCTATCTGTGCATGGTTCGGGCTGCGGTGTTGGGGTCATCGTTTTCCGTGATGGTTAGGGTGGAGTTGCTGAGTGATGAGGTTAGCTGGTCGTCGGGTATTCTGGTCCAGTTTCTTCGTGGGAGCAGGTGCAGGTGTCTGTGGATGGTGGGTGTTCTGAGGGTGAAGTGGACGCAACGATGGTCAGTCCATGGGAGTTCAGTGGTGTGGCTGAAGGTGATGGAGTTACCTGTTGTGAAGAGGGTGTGTCCTGCTTTGTGCGTGGGTTCGGTCACGATCTGGCGGAGTCCAATGTTGTGAAGGTTGTCCAGGGGGGATGTGGTGCTGGAGTCCAGTTGGTTGTCGAAGTGGAAGCTGAGGTCTCCCAGTAGGGTGTAGTTGGTGGACGCGATGGAATGCGGGGAGATGATGTCCATGATGGAGTTGGCAAAAAGTCTGCGGGGTCCAGGGGGTCGGTAGATGAGGGTGCCTCGGAGGGTGGTGGTAGAGCTTCTTGAAGTCTGTAAGCTCGTCAGGGTGTGTGCTCAGCTGGAGGTTGGATTTGTGGACGATGGCGGTTCCTCTTCTTGGGCGGGTGGGGCAGTCCTTCCTGGAGGTCTTGTATCCTTGGTGAATAGCGATGGTGTTGTCCGGTCCCGTGGTGGTGTTGGTCCATGTTTCGGTTAAGAACGCTACGTCCGGGGTGGTGCTGTCGAGGAGGTTCCAAATTTTGGTGGCGTGTTTGTGGAGGGATCGGACGTTGAGGAGGATGCATTGCAGGGTCTTCGGTTGGGTTGTGGTCTGGTGGGCAGGTTGCACCGGGTATGTGGTCTTGGCGGTGCTGCAGGTGTGCCGGCTGCGGTGACAGCTGAAGGGTCTGTGGGTGTCGGCTGGTGATGCTAGCTTGCAATTGTTGTTGTGTCCTGGGTTGAGAGCGTGGAGTGCCGCGGGGTCGTAGCATTGGCATTGAGGAGGTCCAGGGTTCCTGGCGCTGGTTGCGGTCAGTCACAGATGGGCACAGACGGGCTTGCCTTTGGTGTGTCTTCGGCGCGCCAGTGGCGCGGCCGCCATTAAATAGGGGTTGGGGAGGGCTGGACAGCTGGGAGGCAGGAGCGGGGAGGGGAGCTGGATTGAAGAGTGAAAATGAGGCAGTGAAAGGTGCAAGAAAAGTGGGGGTAAGACACAGACGGAGAGTGAGAGGGGAAGATTAAATCAGTGAAAAACGAGTGAAAATGGAGGAAAGACACAGAGGGGGAGTGTAAGGTGGAGACTGAAATCAGTAAAAAATTTGTGAAAATGGAGGAAAGACACAGAGAGGGAGTGAAAGGGGGAGATTGAAATCACTAAAAAACGAGTTAAAATGGAGGAGAGACACAGAGGGGGAGTGAAAGGGGGGGATTGAAATCAGTAAAAAACTAGAGGAAACAGAGGAAAGACATAGAAGGTGAGTAAATGGGTGGGATTGAAATCAGTGAAAAACAAGTGAAAACGGAGAGAAAGAGCGGAGCAAGAGAAAGGAGACAGAGGTCAACTGGACCACCAGGGATGAGGCACAGGTAAAACCTGCGGGTGGAGGAGGGCCTCGAACACCAGCACTTGAGAGTGCAGGGGCTCGAGGGAAGGCCTCACTTGATGGTGGAGCTGCGAGGGGGAGAGCAATTTCACTGACAATAAGTCAGTGGTTTTGCTCGCCTGTCCCCGCAGCGGCCGCCATTAAGTAGGGGTTGGGGAGGGCTGGACAGCTGGGAAGTGGGAGCAGGGAGGGGAGCTGGATTGGGCTGGTCGAGTTGGTCATGCTGGGGAAGAGGGGCCGCGGGGGCAGCAGCGGCAGAGAAAAACGAGCAGAAAAGGCAGAAAGTGAGGAAAGAGTAAAAATGAGGCAGTAAAAGGTGCAAGAAAAGTTGGAGAAAGACACAGAAGGAGAGTGAGAGGGGAAGATTAAATCAGTGAAAAAGGAGTGGAAATGGAGAAGAGACACAGGGGGAGTGAAAGGGGGAGATTGAAATAAGTAAAGAACTAGTGAAAATGGAGGAAGGACACAGAGGGGGAGTGAAAGGGGAGATTGAAATCAGTAAAAAACAAGTGAAAACGGAGGAAAGACCCAGAGGGGGACTGAAAGGGGGAGATTGAAATCAGCAAAAACTAGTGAAAACGGAGGAGAGATACAGAAAGGGAGTGAAAGGGGGAGATTAAAATCAGTAAAAAACGAGTTAAAACGGAGGAAAGACACAGAAGGAGAGTAAAAGGGGGAGATTAAATCAGTGAAAAATTAGTGAAAACGGAGGAAAGACACAGAGGGGGAGTGAAAGGGGGAGATTGAAATCAGTAAAAAACGAGTGAAAACGGAGGAAAGACACAGAGGGGGGCTGAAAGGGGGAGACTGAAATCAGTAAAAAACGAGTGAAAATGGAGGAGAGACACAGATGGGAGTGAAAGGGGGAGATTGAAATCAGTAAAAAACTAGAGAAAATGGAAGAAAGACACAGAAAGAGAGTAAAAGGGGGGGATTGAAATCAGTGTAAAACAAGTGAAAACTGAGAATAAGAGCGGAGCGAGAGAAAGGTGACAGAGGCCCACTGGACCACCAGGGATGAGGTGCAGGTAAAACCTGCGGGTGGAGGAGGGCCTCGAACACCAGCACTTGAGAGTGCAGGGGCTCGGGGGAAGGCCTCACTTATGGTGGGGCTGCGAGGGGGGACAGCAATTTCACTGACAATGAGTCAGTGGTCTTGCTCTACTGTAGCCTCACTCTGTATCTCTTCATTAATGGGCACATCAATAACATGGTGGCTTTGGGGCCCACCTATCAGGATCAGCTGCAATAGATGCCGTACTTTACTATTGGCAATATCTGAGGGCGTGTCAAAGCAGACAAAACCTCCATCTAAGGCGCTTGCGACTCTAGAGGCACATGAAACTCGCAGTACGGGATAGGGAACTTGTGACGTCTCACTGCTGTACACAGCGCAGCAATAGCATGCAGAGTAACTGTGGTGCCATCTGGTAACCCAAAGCAAGAGCCATCAACATATTGTTCCCCTTGGGTGTCAGATAAGGGAACATCAGTGAGGTCTACCCATTCCTTTGTCTCCTCTCAGAAGGGAGGGGTAGTAACGGGGCTGTGTGCAGAGTGGCACAATATTGAACCTTAGAGTGTCAGCTCATGACCTGTCAGACGTGCACTGGTGAAGTGCTGTGTCACTATTTTATAAAAAAAATGTATTCACAGCATGGAGTACCATGGCTGTGAGATCAGTGTCAAGTACAAGGCCAGTCGATTGCCTTATCGAGACAGCCACAGGCATGACCGCTCTTAGACAGCTCGGGAGAGCTCGCAGGGTAGTGTTAATCATAGCACAGAAATAAACACACAGTAGAGAAATGAGCACACAATTGTTGCTTATCTCTATACCTGATTGCGTTAAAACAAAAAAAACAGTGCACAAACGCCATCATACAATACCAATCACTTAGCATGCCAAACACTGGAGCTGAGCAAAGCGCTATTTGTTGTTAAAAAATAACGAATGTTCAGGCGTTTCAAGCAGGTGATCATGTAGCTGGGTCATACTTAGCAAACTGACATTCATGTGTGCAAGGCATGCATTCATGCAAAGCATGCGTTCATGCAGTTCATGCGGTAGGATCATGACTCCTACCCCCCTTTGACAGTAGGCGACCAAAAGTAGGTAACCACCTGTCGACAATATTAAAAACGTAAAAAATGGTACTTCATGGCCATGTTGAGCTAAATGTCGGCATACTGAATCAATATGTTACCTGTGGGGAGCGACCAAAACTACTTTGCACTTTTAAATGATAGATACCGTTATTGCTGTGTGAAACACGACAGAACGTAAGACTGCACCCAGCGTGTGTGAACCCATGTGGGCCCAAAAATCCATGTGGCTACTTACAAGATGAATATGATTTGTAAAAGGAATGTACTCTTCTAGTGAGAGACAAAAAGAAAAATAGCAGAAGAAGGAATTATTGTAAAAAGATCTTGAATATCAGTAGCCGTTGCAAACAGGAAAATCACTACTCCATTAATGTCACGTAAGTGAAACAAAGTAATCAACCTCTTCATAGTCATCAAGAGTATCCGAGACCGTCACATACATTAACGATAGTCTCCCCAACCCCCTTCTTTCTAAACAAAACCTGAACTATGTATATATGGTTTTTTTTTTCTACAAGGCTTACTGTCTGCTGCTACACGAAAACTACTGGGCTTACCACATCCTCACCTTACCTTCCGTTTCCCCTAAACTCGAAATACTAGATCATATCTAAGATGACAGAAGGTGCTGCGGACAATGTGCCTTCGGAAGCCTAGAGTCATGTCGCTATTACAGTAAGCAAAGTATAAATAAAAAGCAGTCGCGCACCACCTCCTGTTAACAAACCCTGTCCAGTATAATCTAAGATACAAATCACAAGATAACATGTCCCAACCAACCTCATAGATAATAATATGGCCGGGCAAAGTAAGTAACTCAGCCCAAGGCGTGTCTCCTGACTTCTGTTCCTTATCCTATTCTTTAATTTTATCGGAGGTACCACCCTCTTCTACAACGGGGTCCTGCATATGCACCTGTCACCAAACATCCACTGGCACAAGCAAACCAAAGAACATTTCAATATCTGCTAGTGTTAAATTCTTCCTAGGGTCAGGTAACTTAGTCTTAGGGGACAAAACCTCACACCTTTCCCATGGAGTATAAACCCATTGTTCTTGAAAATGAGCCTCTACTCGCTGTCTGACATCAGCATCATGCTGATCACGCAGCAGTGGTATTTCAGGGTGATAAATAGGGTGTACTTCCCTCATCGGAAACTGGGACCCTGTTGTCGGGCTCTTCTGAAGGAACGAACATCAATAACCAAACGGCACTACAACATTAACAAAAACTTGGGTAGGGGCCATGACAGCAGCATACAGATGGTCCCGGATATCATAAATAATCTGGGGTGCTACACCATTGAAAAAATGATCCCACAACCCAATTAACGTAGCTGACATATGCTTATGGGCATGCTGCTGTACAAACGGCTCATATTCTTTCAACACACATTACACACCTTCTATAGTATAAATTGTGTTCCGGGCCCACTGCGCAGCCTCATGAACCACTACCTCTTCTGTCTCTGCATCTCCTATGTAAGAGCACGCATACAAACTCATGGACTTCTTAAATTTCAGGAAAAGCAAGGAGAGAGCGAGGGGAAGTAGAGGGGGTATGTCCTGCTCCCCAATGTAATGCTAGACTTAAACAATGTAGACGAACCCACTATGCGTATGTGTTACAATCACTATATGTGGTAAGTACATGGACCCATTAGGTGTACTTAAAAGACCCCTCACACACCAACCTAGTTGGTGTCATGCTTCATCATTGGGGTCCCAACCGGGTGGTCGAGTGCCCCCCAGTTGTGCTACGACGCCTGGTTACAGTGGAGCTGGTGTGTTGCAGATATGTGATGAGACGTGAATTGATTATATTAAAAATATATCTCTGAGAATCCTTGCGTTTAGACTTTAATATTGGCGGCTCAGGATATGGTTAAAAGATATATATGTGATGCAACTATCTGGAGATTATTATCGTTAGTTGACTATGTGTTGAGGTCTACAGGTTTCAGCCCATTTAAAACGTGTGATAGGGCTTTCTTAAGGACCAGTGAGTGAGAATAGTGAGTGGCAAAGGTGAAAAAGGTCACGTGAAACCAGTGAAGTACCTACACATGCGCTAAGGTGTGTGGTGTAAGTGTCGGCGTACTTACTGACACTTGTCACAAAAAACCTGTTGGGGGAGAAAGAGGGCAAGACAAGACACATAGATTATGGCAACATAAAATGCAATCTTAAAAGGTGCTGTAGTCCTTGTCTTGGTGACTACCACAGTGATTGTTATGCTAAAATGCTGCGCATGCTGGCAGCGACGTGCAATGACTCGTGGCATGCTGCACCTGCAAAAGAGTAGTTGATGGCTTCCTGTGCAGCCTTGGTGAGTTTAAGCGCGCATAAGCCTAGGCAGATGGTGGCCGCATTGAAGTGTGCGGTCAAGTGGCTTTATGCTTTAACATGCTAGGTTCTTGGGGCCTGGGCCATTTAGCTTTTAAAGGTAAAGGTGGCGCCCTGTGCAGCCTGTGATGGCTACACCTATAGTTACGGCTGGAGCGCCGTGTGACGAGTGGTGGCCACATGAGGAGTATAACATGTGGTCCGGGGCGCGCTATGCAAACAGGATATTGCCACACGTGAAGTTCATACATGCAGCCATGTGACATAGTGCACTGTTAAAAACAATATATGTAGATTAATAAATGCGTGAAGTTAGCGGTAATAATTACACTATATTTAGATATTTTGCAGCTAATCGAGGCTTGGGGGGGTGCTCTTCCGATGTCCCAATCTAAAAATAAAGGGCGAGAATTGTGGCATTATGAGCATGGAGATCCGTGTGTGTTCATACGTCTATATGGGCAGGGGCGCTCGCTACCTTGCTTGGTCTCGGTGAGTGTCCCGATTCAAAACTGCATTAATCCCCCGAAGTCCCGTCTGGTACAGGACGCTGCGAGGGAATGAGCTTTTAAATGGAATGGTATGGTCCGGTACGTGCTGTGTAGCAGGATTGCTGGGTACGTGTTAGAGTGGCAGTGACACAGTGCCTGTTCAGCACGCATGTGCGCGCATGCGCGTTACGTTCCGATGAAGTTCTATGTGAGCCCAACTGTGGGCTTGAGCTCGGGGGCCATGTTGGACTGGTGTAGTTGAAGTGAGCTGTGGTTACAACAGGGATACGAAAATGCCCATTGGCCCAGCTTGGGCTTTGTAGAATACAGACAAGGTTCCAAGAGGATAGCGGCTGTATGTCAAACGAATCAAGATTACTGTTTACAGCTGCTTGCGATGTATGATGGGCGGGACCGGATGGTCTCTGTGGTATAAGGCATTGTTTAGAAGTGAGACATTGGCCCTAATGGTCTAGGGAAAAGAGAAAAGAAAAGAAACACACACCTCATGGGGTGCTGAGTAGCTGGTATTTATGTGTACAGGTGCTGCTTTAAATTTCTCAAGAGGGGATTTTATGAATCAGACTGAAACCCAGGAGGTGAAGAAAGGCGACCTCTGTGGTCAGATGTAACCTGGGGTAGTGTCTGTGTCAACGTGTGTTGACATTATGGCCTGCTGAGACTGTTCCATGATATATTGTCATTGAGGCCTGTGTTATGGCTTGGTAAGCGATAAATCCATCTTTGTTCTTTTTCTAATACATGGTGTTGTATGTTCGGCAGATTCGGGTCCAGTGCCTTAATGACGACCCAGCGCATGTCATTTGTCATGTGGCCTGCTTCCAGGAAGTGGTTGGTCATTTTTGTGGTGTTCTTTTTACAGCTTGTGGTGCTACGGTTCTGGTCTTGACCTTTCAGTTTGTCATCCCAATGTAGGTGAGGTTGCAGGGGCACATGATGCGATACACAACATATGCCGTGTTGAAGTTGGTGTGTTGTCGTAGTTGCTAGGTCTTACCTGGTTCCAGATTGAGATTCTTGGAGGTTTCAGTGATGTGGCACACACTGCAATTGCCACAGGGGAAGTGGCCGACGACTTTGGGAAGCCCCCACACATTTAGGACTGTGTTTACAGGCTTCAGCTGTGGTGCCGGACATATAGATACTAAGGAAGGCATCTTTGATGGATCTTGCTTTTTTGTGAGATTTGCCAATTTATTTTATGATTTGAGAGACCTTGTTAGAGATGGTGTTGAAGGTAGTTACACAGGTGAACGGTGTTCGGGTGGGTTCACGTGTCTGTATTTCAATGAGCCCTTTGCGGTTTTGATTCCATGCTCGTTTCTTTTCTTTCTCTGTGATGTGTTTGGGATATCCACGCTTCAGTAGCTTTTTGCTTCGATCCTTTGCTTGGTCTTTGTAGTCTCCCACATCGCTGCAGTTTCTACGGAGTCGGAGGTACTGTCCGTAAGGGAGATTTTCTCGCAGTGATCTGGGGTGGAAACTGGAGAAATGTAGGAGTGAGTTGCGGGCCGTGGGTTTGAAGTGGGTTTTACTCTTCAGATACCCTCCGTCAGCTTCAATGTCCAGATCTAGGAATGGGGTTTTGTTATGGTCAAAGCTATGCGTGAATTTAAGATTTGGGCCGCAAGTGTTCAGCCATTCGCAGAATGTTGTGAGTGACTCGGTATCTCCTTCCCAGATGAGTAGGATGTCATCGATGTAGCGTTTATAGAACTTTATTTCTGGGATCCGTGACAGTTTGTTGTGGAATAGATGTTTGGTCTAAAAATTGTATACTTAGAGGCCGGCCACATCGGGGGCGAAAACGCTCCCCCTTGACGTACCGTACTTCTGTAGATAGAGTTGGCCATCAAACTAAAAGAAGTTTTCTTTCAGTGCCAGCGTAGCGCATTTCAAAATTAATCTCTTTGAGGTCTGGTACTGCCAATCTGTCTCGTCCAGGGCGGATTTCAATACTCTCAGGGTGCCGTCTTGCGGGAGACTGGTGTAGAGGCTCTTTACGTCAAGACTCACCAGGAATGAAGTTTCCAGGTTGTGGGCTAGGGTATTGAGTAGCCTTAGAAGGTCCTTAGTATCTTGGAGATAGGTACTGGTGGACTGGACCATTGGCTGGAGAATGAAGTCGCAATAACGAGATAGGGGTTCAAGTAAGGACCCTATGCCCGATACAATAGAGTGCCCCGGTGGGGGTGACTCTTTTTTGTGCATCTTGGGCACTATGTAGAAGTATGGTATTTTGCCTGAGGTGGTGGTTAGAACTTTAGCTTCACTGGGCGTGATTTGTCCTGTGGTCTCTGCTTCTTTGACCAGTGCATTGATGTGTGTTCTCAGGGTTTCGCTCGGATCCTGGGTGAGTTTCCCATAGTTCTTGGTGTCACTGAGTAGTCTTTCATATTCCAGTCGATAATCCTCTTTGTTCAGGATGACGGTGTCCCCACCCTTGTCAGCAGGTTTTTTGACAATAGCGTTGTTTGATCTCCGTGATCGAAGGGCTTGGCATTCTGCATTACTGGTGTTCTGGAAAGTGTGATCCTCCTTGAGTGTTTCAATTTCCTTGAATACAGCCTGTTCATAGACTATATCTTCTGGAGGTATGGCACTAGGTGGTGGCATGAAGGTGGACTTTACTCTGAAGTGGGTGTCTCCCTGCTGTTCGATGGCAGGTTGGGGTAGTGACTGTTCAAAAAATGCTTTTAATCTGAGTTTTTGAAACTTGTCTAGTCTGGCTGTCGGTACGAACCCGAGTCCTTTTTCTAGCACTACAAGTTCCGTGGGTGTCAAGATGTGGGATGAGAGGTTGGTGACAAGACTCATCTCGTGCTGGGACCTGGTTGTTGGTCCTTTGTTTTGCTCCTTGTCTGCGCTCATTGGTGCTGGTCGTCCTCCCAGTGGACTTGGTTCCCTCGTCGTCTTCTTCCACGTCCCCATTGGCCTCCTCCTAAAAAAGGAAATTGTTGGTTCTGATTCATGTAGGGAGGTGGTGGTCCAAAGGGCGGGTTCCAGCCGTATCCATATTGTGGATGCATCTGGGGGTATGGGGCTGGGTAGTCCATATTGGGCCCTGGTGGCCCTTGTACCCATAGTTGTTGCCAGACGATCTTTCTTCCCCTTTCCTGCTGTCTTTTTCTGTAGCTGCTTCAGCTGGAACTGCTGCTCCCAGATGAGTCTTCATCTAAAGAACCCCCTGATGTGTTTGATCTTTTCGTAGCTTTGTATTCAGTGTCCGTAAAACCAAGTGAGGTAGCGCGCGCCCCTGCCCATATAGACGTATGAGAACACATGGATCTCCCTGCTCATAATGCCGCAATTCTCGCCCTTTATTTTCTGATTTGGACATCGGAAGAGCACCCTCCCCGAGCCTCGATTAGCTGCCAAATATCTAAATATAGTGTAATTATGTCCGCTAACTTCACGCATTTATTAATCTACATATATTGTTTTTAACAGTGCACTATGTCACATGACTGTATGTATGAACTTCATGTGTGGCCAAATCCTGTTTGCATAGCGTGCCCTGGACCACATGTTATACTCCTCATATGGCCACCACTCATCACACGGCGCTCCAGTCATAACTATAGGTGTAGCCATCACAGGCTGCACAGGGCGCCACCTTTACCTATAAAGGCTAAATGGCCCAGGCCCCAATAACCTAGCACGTTGAAGCATAAAGACACTTGACCGCACACTTCAATGCGGCCACCATCTGCCTCGGCGTATGCGCGCTTAATCTCACCAAGGCCGCACAGGAAGCCATCAACCACTCTTTTGCAGGTGCAGCATGCCACGAGTCACTGCACGTCGTTGCCAGCATGCACCGCATTTTAGCATAACAATAACTGTGGTAGCCACCAAGACAAGGACTACAGCACCTTTTAAGATTGCATTTTATGTTGCCATAATCTATGTGTCTTGTCCTCTTTCTTCCCCAACAGGTTTTTTGTGACATGTGTCAGTAGGTACGCCAACACTTACACCACACACCTTAGCGCATGTGTAGGTAGTTCACTGGTTTCACATGGCATTTTTCATCTTTGCCACTCATTATTCTCACTCACTGGTCCTGAAGAAAGCCCTATCACATGTTTTTAATGGGCTGAAACATGTAGACTTCAACACAAAGTCAACTAACGGTAATAATCTCCTGATAGTTGAATCACATATATATCTTTTAACCATATCCTGAGCCGCCAATATTAAAGTCTAAAGACAAGGATTCTCAGAGATATATTTTTAATATAATCACTTCACGTCACATCCCATATCTGCACCACACCAGCTCCGCTGTAACCAGGTATCATAGCACAACCGGCGGGCACTCGGCCACCCGGTGGGGACTCCGATGATGAAACATGACACCAACTAGGTTGGTGTATAAGGGGTCTTTTAAGTACACCTAATGGGTCCATGTACTAACCACACATAGTGATTGTAACACATACGCATAGTGGGTTCGTCCACATTGTTTAAGTCCCTTCTTAAATTTTGTCCAATCTCTACCATCAGACCCCCGGGCCAGTGTTCCACTTTTCAGTAATGTAGGGGAATGGAACAATACCTTGGGGTGACAAGGGAGTAGCAGATACTTGCATCTCAGCAGGTTGCGGCATAAGTGAAAGGGCTGATTAAAGAAACACCGAAGCAATACATGTGGCAGGAATACTAACAGTCATAGTCGCTACAAACAGCTAGAACAAAGAAAGGACAGTAGTGCCCAAGAAAAGACAGTGGTGCCGTAACCAGAGCCGGCCAATCAATGGCAACAGAAGCAGGAGAATCATGTTGCTGGGGCTGTAAGGGAAGAATAGGAAATATCCTTTGCAGGGCAAATGGATGTAGCGTTCGGTGTCTAACTATTCTATCACAAATCTTTTTCTTCTTGGCTACATGACTTTTATCAATCTGTAATCGAAATGTTCTATCTTCACAGTCAATACCCTTCTCCTTCTTATTTTTTTTTCTTTTTGTCACATGTTATGGCTTTCTGAGTCACATTCTTCATTCTCCCCTTCTCATGTCTCTTTCTCTACCTTCATCCACCTCTGTTAAGCTACTCTTTGCCATGTTCAAAGGGAATCAAACATAGACCATCTCCTTCTTTTCCTGAACTGCTGTCCTTGTAAAATCTAGTCGAGCATCAGTAAAATAACTATAACAGCACAAAGAAACCTTTCACAGTTACCAGGCATTCTCAAAGTAAACATGTTCACTATTTTATGCCTGACAAAATATTTGCAAATACTTTTCCAAAAAATCGATCTGCAGACTGTGCCAAACAAGAACCAAAATAGGTCTTCATACCGTGCCAGACAAAAGCCAAAGTCGGTACCACAAACCAAAAGCCGGCCAAATCCCAGGCATTTTCAAAAGTAAGCCAAATTCAATATGTTGCCTGGCAAAGTGTCCGCAAACACTTTGCATCCAAATCGGTGCGCAGACCTACCAAATGCAAACAAAAATGGTCCTCAGACCATACCAAAGACAATCCATAAATATTCACAAAGAACCAAAACAAGCTCACCTGGTGCACACAGGTCAAACAAATTTATTCTCCACTGCCCACTCTTCAGACCAAATAGTCAGATTCAAGGGTTTTACCGGTCAGGACACCAGTCGGGATGACCACTGGCTGAGGTACCGCCGGGTCAGACAGATGGGCTGCTGCGAGTTCATAACTCTTTCGTGCAGGCATCCCCAATCCGCCCGTCTGACCCGACGTGGCCCCATCCTCCTCACCCATCCGCAGGAAAAGATGGGTCACTCATCCGATGAGGTCTCTGTTCGGGCGCCAACTGAAGGAAGTGACCCGATTAGGGCCACCCATGTTACTTACGACCACCTCTCAGCCTTCCATACAAATGAAGAGTCGGTCACCCAGTAGAGAATACAAACCAATGTTATTTATTAGTATGCTTGAGCAGAGTCCGGTCTAACCAGCCTCCTTAGATTGCTGGAGGGGGACTGACTTTCACAAGCATAAAGGTAACAATTATACATTTTGCAACTGGGCTGGAACCTTGTAACTTTCCACAGAGTAACAGCTTAAACAAAGGGGCACACAAAGATGAGCTAAGAGTCTGAGACTGGGCACGCACTATCTCTCTGGCAAGGTCATTCGTTCTGTGCCCGCAGCTGGGATAGTGGGAGCGAACCTCTATCTAGTGGGAAAGGTATGCTTTATAGAGCAAGTTTCTTGTGCATTCAGCGAGGCTTAACGTTGGAGACACAAATGCATCACAGCAGTTTTCTAGCTGAGAGAGCAGACATATGCTTCGGTCAGTAAGACAAAATTGCGGCCACAGAGAAAATGGCTCCACAAATGCTAACTCGACATAGGGCAATACAATGCAAATAACATTAAATTCCAACAACTACCAAAACCATGAGAGTGGGGGAACAGTGTGCTAAAAAAAAGATAAAAAATCTTTGAAACAACAGTGACAAGAAATCGTAGAAGGATGAGAAACATCACCATGTACATCAATTAAAGAGTACTTTATACTATAAGGGACTGAAGGGGAGAAGAGACTACTCGCCCCTAGAAATATTGTCTCAGAAGCGAAGATCCATGCCCTCCTATGAGGCAAAACAGCATTGGAGATGAATGACATGGCAAACAGTAGGCAGTTTGCAATCACAAAATTTAACTGTAACGGGCAACAGAACTGGAACAACATGACTCATGGTAATTGACCAGATTTCTGCAACAACTGAGAATGTGCAATCATACACCCCATAAATGACCTATCGACTGTAGCACTGTCAACTAGACCCTAAACTAATTGACCACAACAAAGTCAAGGAGACCCCAGGTAATGGTTAAAAAAAATAACAGGGAAGAAGGGAGGGTCTAAGAACATGATTAAGCCCCACACTGGAAGAACCGGCGTGCAGGAGCATGAAGGACATTGAACCCACCACCAAATTACAAGAATGGGTGGAGAAGCAACAGATAAAACAGAGCGGGGAGGATGGGTGGGCGTTAAGGAATTTGTGGCTAGACTGTGTCTTGACCAGATACATTGTTACCGAAGGTAAATAACTTGTTCATCTGATAGAGAAATCTAGCCGCAGATTCCTTAACTTAGAATAGATACCAAAGCTATACCCCATTGGAGGAGGGTCTGCGACTAAAAAACCCCAAGATCCAAAGAGAAGTCATCCATCAATAACATTTACCAAAACACGGTGGGGATAGCAATGCCAGCGTGGCTGACACCAGACCCATTAGGCTCTGTAAGGGAGCATTAACAAGGGGAGGCAAAGGCACCACAATCCATCAGAAGCCACAGTACGAGACCTCTCTCATCCAGACAGGGATGAAAGGGAAGCACATAACCAGAACGGCCCATGCATAATGGAAAAGAGTCCTCAAACTTCTGCAAGAAGAAGTTAAACCGAGTACAAGTCCCATGAATCTGCAAGAGACAAAGTCCCAGAAAAGGAACATAACAGTATGACAGAGTCAGAGCATACAAACGGAGCATTCACAACAGTAGATGTCAAAAATGACATGTCGAGGTACAGATATCACCATGCAGAGATAAACAGAACCATGACTACCAGGAGATACATTTATGTTGATGACAGGGATACAAATAAGCAGACAGTGTGGACCGTGAGAACTACACCACACATACGCAAAATCCCAATGAAATTTAGCATCAACAGCACATATGTGTAAGCAGAAAGAGACTAGCTCATCACCAGGTAGTCAACCAGCCAATCATACTCGGAGGTACAATGGTTAATGGACACTGTTCAGGTCGGGCACACAAATAAGGCTCGCTCCCAGGAGGGAGAGAGAGAGAGTATGCCTGCCTTCGCGCTGTGTGGATGTCCCATGACATATATACATATTGGATAGAGGTAAATAGTATTTTAACACAATACCAGGCTGGGTTTAGAGATAGAACTAGCACAGTTGATCAGGTTTTTTGACTTCTCTGTTTGGGTTGGAAATAATCAGTTTTCAAGAAAGGACATCTGTACATAACTTTTATTGATTTGAAGGCTGCCTTTGATCTGATTCCTTGAAACTCGCTCTGGAAATCCTTAAAAGTACACGGCGTACCCGAGGACCTACTTACCCAAATGGAGAGATTACATGAAGATAATTTTGCAAAAGTTAAGTGTGGTCCAAGGGGAGAACTAACAGACACAATCCCCATAAGGAGGGGTGTCAGGCAGGGTTGCGTGTTAGCACCCACGCCTTTTTCATTATTTGTAAATTACGCCCCTAAATTCTTATTAGGATGTAGCCATGATTCATCGAAGCTAGGAGGGGTTCCTGTTCCGGCACTTTTATTTGCTGATGATACAATTTTTCACAAACTCCAAAATGCCTCCAAAATGTGTTAAACACGTTTAGTAATTACTGCGCTACTCATGGTTTAGAAATAAACTCCAGAAAAACAAAATATATGGCAGTAAAACCACACAAATCATTTAAGAAGAATATCACTCTTTTAGAACAGAGGTTAGAGTGTGTGCTGAATTTTAACCATCTAGGTATTACATTACAAACAAATTTGACGTGGCTATCCCAATTGCAAAAAAACAGATCTATTCGGATTCAAAATGCAGTCCGATACTAAACAAACACAAGAACAGTATTACTAAAGCTGTTTGAAGTCTACAAACACAGGGCCCAATCTGCTGCCCTATATGAAGCTGAATTATGGGGTCCTCTTGTAAAAACACATTCACGTAGGGAAGAAAATAAGTTTCTTAGAAGCTTACTATCCCTCCCTGTAAGGACACCCATGATTCCCATTACCACTGATATAAATTTAAAGCGCCTAGATCATCATGCAATCTTAAGACCGCTGCTATTCTGGGTGCGCCAATGGAGCACCCCAGAGTAAATTAGGTGTAGGGAAGGAATAGAAGAAATCCTAGGACTAGATCAATCGGCTTCTCTACCGGGGGTCAAACACGTACGTACATGGTTCTGCAAACTGGGGCTTAAACACCTCTGCGAAACTCCTTCTTTAATGATACCATCCGTGAAAAAGAGGCTTAAAAGTCCTTTCTGGGCATACATGCAAACAGTGTTTCCCAAAGCTCTACAAACGGCATGCTGATGCACCAGTTTATTTTAATAAAACCTCTCCAGTTATACAAACCATATCTGGATGAATTTCAACCCCAGCTAGCAAAATCCTTGTATATGAAACTTTGGTATGGCATTCTACAAGTTCGCACCAACACAGCTAAGTGGGGCTGTATAAATGGTGAGCCAAACAATGATAATTGTTCACTATGCGAATCTAGCACTCCAGAAAATGACTCCCACATACTGTTTTTTTGCCCAGCATATGGTGTTCCTAGAAGCAAATGGATTAAACCACTATGCCTGAATTTGGGAATTAGATCATGCTCTGATGCGACCAGAATACCAAAAAGTGATACTACACAGAAAATTGTTTTTAGCGTCAGAAGATTTTTATTTTGTGTTAACCTAATACGAATAAAGACAGGTCTAAAATTTTAACATAGTATCATGTAATGTGGTACTCACATTCTCTCTAATCCCCAGAGGTTAGTTACTTCCTATGTAGAGGCCAACCTGGAATATCAAGGAAGTTTAGACACCCTTGGCATTCTATAGTGTTAGTGTGTTGCCGTGTTCTCTCTCTGATAGACAGTATGAGTCGTATATATGATTAGTACATAGGAGTAACATACAGGTTCTTTTTCTTGCACACTATAAGCATTTGCACTTTAACCAGGGTAAAATTTAATTAATGACTTGGTTACCATATATTATATGTCCACACAAATACCAACTTGTAATATTGAGGAACTATAAATATTCCTGGCACTTTATAGCATTTGCAGTTTAGCTATGTTGAGACCCCAACATGAGTTGTTCCTTTTTATTAGTATTTTGTAACCTTATACCTAGCCTGGAAGTTTAAAACTTTAAAATATTTTTTATGTTTAAATTTGAAAATTATCTACTTGTTTTAAAAAATGTAAATTGTTTAAGAGCCTGGCTTGTATAGAGAACAAGGATTGAATATGTACAAAATGACTGCCTAAAGAAAGGATTACTGAACTGGTGGTATTTCTCTTTTCTGAATGTATATTGTTTTTACTGTGTATCTTTAATGGTTTTTTAAACTGAATAAAGATTATTGACTTGAATTGAATATATACATATAGACAAATACATACATACGAAAATATATTTATTGAAAGACAAGGGGAACTCGAAGAACACACCCTACATGATATAGGAGGCCGCACAATTGGTACCAACAGCACCGATGTGAACCAGAAAAGGATAGAAAACATGTCAAGACACTTCAAAAGCAACATCATCAGCCCCGTCGGGGAAGGTACCCTGGTCTCTCACGTGACAGGCAGAGATATTGACCACAACACTAATGAGGAAATGGCTTAGTAATACACATACATTGACGTCAGAAAAATGTATTACCTACTGGCAGTCGCCAGTAGGTAGTTATAGTTACAACCTAGTTTCCATAGGAAAAGCATTTTTTGATTTGCTAATAACTTTGGCGTCGTTTGACGAATCTTCACGAAATTCTCCCAAAAAAGGTCTATCAAGGTCAGCTCCTATCCTGAAAGTTTAGGAGTGATTCGTCCAGCGGTGGCTGAGAAAAAGGGGGGTCCCAAAACACGTTTTCCCCATGTTAATTTCCATAGGAAATTTTGCGACGAGCTACAGCTCGAAGTGCTGAACGGTATTGTGAGAAGTTGGCCTGATGTATGATGTCACTAGTTCTAGTGTACACCTTATATCAGTCCAAATACCCTTATGGTGATTGGTTGTAAAGTCAACCTTATAGACCAGCTATCCTAGTGGTAGCATGGACAAGAGCAGTCTTAGGCTAAACTCTGAATGGCATGTGAAGCCAGCTGTGATACCATATATAATCCCTTGAATACCAAATGAAAGGACACCACAACAGATATATATATACAATAAAGTGTATTTATTCTAGACAAACCCTCAGCACTCTTTATGAGATTAGAGGTAAGTACAACACAGTCTTATTTATGCATACATTAAGTCACACAGGTAAGTAATACAGTTAGGCCCTAGGGGCCACGCAAACCATATACTAAGTAAGTGGTATAAGGACCACTGTCACGGAAATAGGATAGGCCTAGGCCTAGGGAATCGCTGGGGCTACACTATGCTACCAAAGGTTAGGAAGTGGGAGGCCCACGGGATTCAGGTGCAGAGTGGAAACACTCACGCGTAATGCGTATAATCGATAGAAATAGTACAGTTTTGAATTAAATAGATTTAGGACACTTCCGGAGTAGCTAGGAAGTCGAAACTAGAAAACTAGACACTAGGATAGTCACTATCCTGATGAGCACCGGAGTACCCAAGTTACCTAGCCCACAGGCTGCGGGTGCATAGGGGTGAAGTTGCGTCGGGTTTCGTCGTCGACTCCTATGGATGCCTGAAGAAAGATGCTGACAGGCAGTCAGTGAAGAGTGTCCGGTGGATCCCAAGGCTGGGATCAGGAAGAAAGGATACCTGCAAGCAGAAGGGACAGAGTCAAGGTCACTAGCCAGTGACCACGTGGAACCAGGAAGGAACCAGGCGATGTCGTGAAGATTGCAGGTGAAGGTGAAGCTTGTCGCTGCAGCCCCGAGGACCAGGGAACGTCGAGGACGACCAGGACCAGGAGGCGAGCTGTCCCACGTAGGCTCTTGCTGTCGGCGGTGTCGAAGTTGGACTAGGACTCACCAAGCCTTGGCAAGCGGAACCCACGAAGAACGGAGGACTTGCTTCTGGTGCAGACCAGGAAGGTCTGGGGTGCTTCTTCTTTGCAGAGAAGCGGGAGCCAGTCTGGAGGAGCCAAACCAGCGCTGAAGATTTCAGGGTGCGTTGTCTCAAAGGCCACTAGCCAGCGGGCAAGCAACCGGACAGACGCGGCAAGCAGGAAAATGCAGAAGGGCCCCACGCAGGACTCGTGGAGTGTGGGGGGCTGATCTTCGGTGCAGATGGTGCTTGGGGTCGGGGCTTCTCAATCCCCGGTGCACAACTTCGAGGGTGCCTCAGAAGCTGCGCTTGAAGATACTAGCCACTTTTCCCAGGTAGCCGGTCCCACGTCTCTCGTCGCCTCCACGGATCTCAGCACGGCTGTGGATGTGGATCAGGGTCGGAGAAGTCTGGAAGTCAAGGCTCTGGTCGGGCTCTGCAGTCGGTCCCTCGTAGAACTGGAGCAAAGCAAAGGGTAGTCTCTTGATGGTGCCTGTTTGCACAGGGTAGCCACTCCTTGGCCACAAGGGAGATTCTTCAGTCTTCTTCTTTCGTCGAATGTCGAAGGTCCAGAGTTTCTGTTCAAGTTGCAGGTTCAGGATAATCTAAAGTCTTGAGGCCCAACTCCCACTCTTATACTAATCTGGGGGGCTGGGATACCTGCTAGGTCACGCCTTATGGGTGGGACCTGGGAGGGGGGTGGTTACACCCCCTTCCCTTTGTCCAGTTTCGCGCCAGGACTGGGGCTGGAGTGCCCCAGCACCGGTTTGAACTGGACTATGCACGGGACACCTTGTGTGCCCCAGGCATGTCTCATTCAATTCATCCCTCCCTGCCCCAATACACTAAGGCCTGTCTGGGGTGGTGCTAGCACCTCCCAAGGCAGGAAACCTATTGTCCAAGCCTCCCTTGCCGGGATCACTCCCAGCAGCAGGAGGTCAGACTCGTGTCTGTGGCAGCAGCATCCATTTTGTGATGCTGGGGCTCTGATTAACTTTAACCGGGTAAGTAGGTTACAACATGTCTTCTCCCTCTAGAAGGGAGGGACAATATCCTCATCCCCAGAAATGGGATGGGGGTATTATTCCAAAGTGTTAGACACCTTACACGACATGTTTTGATAAAGCCAAACCATAGTTACCATAACCGTTTAAGATTATAAGGCACTTTAAGAGTATATGGTCGGCTATATCATAGAACAGCTATAAGGACATGGTTCCGAAAGCTGCAGACAGGCTCAGCTCATGCTAGAGCACCATCTCACTTGTTACCAAGCACTCTGCCTCCAGGATTGTTAAGGCCTGCCATAGGAGTGGCTGATAGGTACACATGTGTCTATATGTAAGTTAGGTATAGGAATACTACACCTAAGCAAGGGGTGATTACACGACCTTGCCCCAGCTGAGTGATCAGCCAGTTGTGTCATAATGGAAGGCCAGGCCAGGGGTGGCATAATACATGCTGCAGCCCCTGGTAGGCCTAGGGTACACCTATGCCCTGGGTACCTAAGGTACACTGTACAGGGGCCAATAAGGTGATCCTATCCAATTGGGTTATGCACCTAAAGTACATAGTATTAATTTAGAGAGAGAACAGCAGGGCTGTGGGTCTGATTAGCAGGCCCACAGCCACATCTAAGTCGAAAACCAGTAAAGCAAAAGCAAAAAGTGGGGGTGAACATAGAAAGCAGACCCTACTCGCCTACACAACCCCCCCCCCCCCCAAACTTAGGGACATTAAACTAACCTTGACCAGTTGAGTCTTCATGTTCTAAGTGGAAATATCTGGAGAGTCCATCTGCATTGGCATGGTCAGTCCCAGGTCTATGTTCCACTGTGAAGTCCATCCCCTGTAGGGAAATGGACCACCTAAGAAGTTTGGGATTTTCACCCTTCATCTGATTTAGCCACAAGAGGGGCTTATGGTCTGTCTGAATCTTGAAGTGAGTGCCAAACAAGTATGGCCTCAGCTTCTTCAGGGCCCAAACCACAGCAAAGGCCTCCCTCTCAATAGCTGACCGACGTTTCTCTCTAGGGGTCAGCCTTCTACTTATAAGAGCAATGGGCTGGTCTTGACCATCTACATTCAGTTGTGAAAGAACAGCTCCCACACCTAACTCAGAAGCATCTGTCTGGACAATGAACTCTTTGGAGTAGTCTGGACTTTTCAGAATAGGTGCACTGCACATGGCCTGCTTCAGGTCATCAAATGCTTTTTGACAGCTTACTGTCCACTGAACTTTCTTTGGCATTTTCTTGGAGGTCAAGTCATTAAGTGGTGTCACAATGGACCCATAGTTCTTAACAAACTTTCTGTAGTACCCAGTCAGGCCCAAGAAAGCTCTGACCTGAGTCTGGGTAGTTGGAGGAGTCCAGTCCTTTATGGTCTGGATCTTGCTCTCCAGTGGTTGAACCTGACCCCCACCAACTAGGTGGCCCAGGTACACAACCTTGCTCTGCCCTATCTGGCACTTAGTGGCCTTGATAGTGAGGCCTGCCTTTTGCAGGGACTCTAAAACATTCCTCAGGTGGACCAGGTGATCCTCCCAGGTGGAGCTAAAGACAGCAATATCATCAAGATAAGCTGCACAATAATCATCCAACCCAGTAAGGACTTGATTCACCAACCTTTGGAAAGTGGCAGGTGCATTCTTCAAACCAAAGGGCATTACCACAAATTGATAATGTCCTCCTGGGGTCGAGAAAGCAGTTTTGGCCTTTGCATTCTCAGCTAGTCTGATTTGCCAGTAGCCTGCTGTCAGGTCAAATGTGCTCAAAAACTTAGCAGCTGCCAGTCTGTCAATGAGCTCATCTGCCCTAGGTATTGGGTGGGCATCTGTCCTAGTGACAGCATTGAGACCTCTGTAGTCTACGCAAAACCTCATCTCTCTCTTACCATCTTGGGTATGAGGTTTTGGCACAAGAACTACAGGACTAGCCAAAGGGCTCTCTGAAGGTTCAATGACTCCCAGCTCCAACATCTTTTGTGCCTCAACTTTTATGCAGTCCCTGACATGGTCAGGTTGCCTGTAGATTTTACTCTTCACAGGCAGACTGTCACCAGTGTCCACCTCATGGGTGCACCAGTTTGTCTGACTTGGGGTCAGAGAGAACATATGTCTGTAGGACTGCAGAACTTGCCTGCAGTCCTGTTGCTGATGGACAGTGAGGCTGTCAGAAAAGACCACACCATCAACTGAGCCATCATCAGGGTTCTGAGTCAACAGGTCTGGGAGAGGGTCGCTCTCTTCCTCCTGCCTCTCATATGTAGCCATGAGTAGCCCCATGTCTGCCCTGTCAACATATGCCTTCAATCTGTTGACATGAAGCACCCTGTGGGGGCTTCTGGGAGTCCCAAGGTCCACCAAGTAGGTGACTTCTCCCTTTTTCTCAACAATAGTGTGGGGTCCAGACCATTTGTCTTGGAGTGCTGCTGGGGCCACTGGCTCCAACACCCACACTTTCTGCCCTGGCTGGTAAACAGTCAGCACAGCCTTTTGGTCATGCCAAGCTTTTTGGAGTTCTTGGCTTGCCTCAAGGTTTTTAGAAGCCTTCTTCATATACTCTGCCATCCTGGAGCGGAGACCAAGTACATAATCCACTATGTCAAGTTTGGGTTGTCTGAGATGTCTCTCCCATCCTTCCCTTACCAAACACAGGGGTCCTCTTACAGGATGCCCAAACAAAAGCTCAAAAGGGCTGTAGCCAACCCCCTTTTGTGGGACCTCTCTGTAAGCAAACAGAAGGCAGGGTAAAAGGATGTCCCATCTTCGCCTAAGCTTGTCTGGTAAACCTTTTATCATTCCCTTTAGGGTCTTGTTGAATCTCTCAACAAGCCCATTGCACTGTGGGTGATAGGGTGTGGTGAACTTGTAGTTCACACCACACTCCTTCCACATTGCAGTCAAGTATCCTGACATGAAGTTGGCACCTCTGTCAGAAATGACCTCCTTTGGAAAGCCCACTCTGGAGAATACTCCAAGCAGGGCCCTTGCCACAACAGGAGCTGTTGTGGTCCTCAGGGGAATAGCTTCTGGATACCTGGTGGCATGGTCCACTATCACCAGTATGAATCTGTGCCCAGATGCTGTTTGTGGGTCCATTGGTCCTACAATATCTATGCCCACTCTTTCAAAGAGAACCCCCACCACAGGTAGTGGTATGAGGGGGGCCTTTGTGGTGCCACCTGATTTGCCACTGGCTTGGCAGGTGACACATGAGCGACAAAACTCCTTAGTATCTTCTGACATATGGGGCCAGTGAAAGTGAGGGACAAGCCTGTCCCAAGTCTTGTTCTGGCCTAAATGTCCTGCAAGGGGAATATCATGGGCCAAGGTAAGAAGGAAGCCTCTGAACTTCAGTGGTATGACCAACCTCCTGGATGCACCAGGCTTGGGGTCTCTAGCCTCTGAGTACAGTAGCCCTTCATCCCAATACACTCTATGGGTACCTTGAGCATTCCCTGCAGCCTCAGCAGCAGCCAGCTGTCTGAGGGGTTCAAGAGAGGGGCAGTCTAATTGAGCCTGCCTCAGATCTGCCCTTGAAGGTCCCCCTGTCCCAAGAAACTCAACCTGATCAGGTTCAAGTTCTTCTAGGACAGTTCCTTCAGGGCTCTCAGAATCATCCTCCTGGGAGGGCTGATCCACCACCTGAGGCAGGGGGGAAGGCACAGCCTTAACCCTACTGCTCTTTCTCTTGGGTTGTGACTGGTCCATAGTTTCAGGATCCAGCACTTGTTCAGTGGTGCACTTGTTCAGTGGTGCACTTGTTGGCCTGTGACCTGGTCACAGCAAGGACATGTGCATCTATCCCCAGCATTTATGCATGGGTCCTATACTCCACTTCAGACCAAACTGAAGTTTCAAGATCATTGCCCAGTAAACACTCTACAGGAAGGTCTGAACTAACAACAACTTTCTTGAGGCCAGTTACCCCTCCCCAGGAGAAGTTAACAATAGCCACACTATGGGAGGTAGTGGCATTGCTAGCGTTGGTCACTAGGTAATTCTCACCTAGTATGATCTGTCCAGGGTCCACAAAGGCAGGTGTCACCATTGTGACACTAGCCCCAGTGTCCCTGTAGGCCTGAGCCATTCTTTGGTTGATAAAAGGAGTCTGTCTGTACTTGCCCAGGTTACTGGGGCCTATAGTAGAGGACAAAGCTAAGTCCCCATCACAGATCAGAACAGCCTGAGTAGGTATTCTGACTAGGCCAGAATCCTCCTCAGTTCCCAGGGTTAACCCTACTACACCCTTTTGCTGGGAACCACCACTTACAGCTGAACTAGGGGGTACAGTTGCCTTAGGGGCAATGGTGGCTGGGGGCTTATCCTTTTTGGTGCACTCACTAAACCAATGTGAGTTGGACTTACAATAGTTGCACCATGGTTTCTTTTGGCCTTCTTTCTTTTTATCCTTTTTGGGACCACCCTCCCCCTGAGCCTTTTGGGGGCCTGGTGAAGACTTCTGGTCTTTTTGTTTCTGATCATTACCCTTCTGGTCTGCCTTTTTCTGATCACCGCCCTGGTTCTGGTTTTTCTGCTTAACTCTAGTCCTGACCCATCTATCTGCCTTCTTTCCCAATTCTTGGGGAGAAGTCAGATCAGAATCAATCAGGTGTTGATGCAGTAGCTGGTTCTGACAGTTGTTAAGGATTTGCTCTCTCATGATCCAATTATACAATCCTGTATAGTCCTTAACCTTACTTCCCACTAGCCAGCCTTCCAGAGCCTTAGTGGCACAATCTACAAAGTCAGTCCAGTCCTGAGTCTGTGTCTTCTGGGTATCCCTGAACAACAACCTGTATTGTTCAGTGGTTAGGCCAAACCCATCAATTAGAGCACTCTTCAGGACAGTGTAATTATCTGCATCCTCATCACTAACTGTGAGGAGCTTGTCTCTGCCTTTCTCAGAGAAGGAGAGCCACAAGATAGCTGCCCACTGACTTTGGGGTACCTGCTGTACTTTGCAAGCTCTCTCCAAAGCAGTTATCCATTTGTGGATGTCATCCCCACACTTGTAGGGAGGGACAATCTTGCTCAGGTTTCTATTATCATAGTGCCTGTCTCTATCCTTAGGGATATTGCTGCCACCAGTGGGTTCTAACCCACTTAATTTTTGTTCTCTAGCCAGAGCAAGCTTCTCTTTGGCAAGGGCAAGTTCTTCCCTCTGAATCCTCAGATTAGCTTCCCTCATTCTGGCTTCATGCTCCTTTCTCTCAGGGGAAGTCATTCCCCTGTGAGAGGAAACACTAGAGATGCTAGAGACATGGGAGTGGATGGATTCCCTTGAAGGGGATCTGTCCCTCCTGTTTCTCTGGTTAAGCCCACTTGGGGGTCTGTATTGGGGGACCCCATGCAAACTCCCATGTAAACTTAGGTTAGCCTGGCTAAGTCTTCCTACTTGGCCCTGGCTGTCTACCTCTTCATCTGAAGCCCCATCTGACTCCTCTGTGGTGGGTAGACCCTTATCTACAGCTATGGCCCCGTCCTGGGCAGCTCTTTCAGCATCATAGGCCTCCAGAAGCTCCACTAACTGTCTAAGGGTAGGGTTGGAACCCTGTTTTAATCTCCTGGAGGTACACAGTTGTCTCATCTCCTGGAAAGTGAATGCATCATACCTAGAGGGAACCTGTCTAGGATTCTCCTCTCCTGAGGGAGCATCAGTGTGATCTCCATCCAGGGGCATGATTCTAGTGAGGGTGTGGTGTGTGCACCTACCTACACTAGTTGTATGTACTAGACCTCTCTAGTAGTTGTAGTCAGGGTGTGTTACTCCCTTCAACCTACAACCACTAAGTCCAGTAGGACTTAAGTATTATAATTAGGGCTCCCGGTTTTCCGTATTTACGGATTTATACATATAAATACAGACGGAAATCGATATTTCCTTTGTCTGTATTTATATTTATAAACGGTAAAATACGAGTAAATGTTGCCGCGCTAGTCTCCCGCCTCCCGATTCCTGCAAGCAAAAACCCGATGCCTCTGGGTTTCAGCTGACAGGGCAGTATTGTGTAATGTGCTAATTCTTCCAGCAATAGTCAGAGGGGCGAAGCAGGGGCTCTAGAAGGGGTGAACAACCAACAAAGCCCCATTAACAAGCGAATGGTCTTTTAAAGACCTGTGAAGTGCTCGGGGGCGGCTGTGTGTAAGCTGTTTCAGCCCGGGCTGCCACAAACGTGGGGGAGGAGTAATTTGTCCGAGAGAATGTATTTTAATATCACGCGCAAGAACAATCCTCTTGCTATACAAAATGCATTTATAAAAAATAGATTCTGAAACCAAACCAATTTTTTCGTTGACTTGCAGGCATCAATAAGAGGGTAAAGCGCACTGCCATATTCCTCTTTCTTTGTTATTTGGATTGCTGTGCGCGCGATTCGCAATGTCTGGAGGAAAATGCCTTAGCCAGTTGTGTTTTTATGTGAAGTGAAAGAAAGACTGGGTGGTCGCAATTAAGTGAACGCCCTTGCCTGAATGCACTGTTAGTTTTTAGACTGCGAATGCTTCTGGTAACCTCTCAAGTCCCAAAAGAACATTTACCACGTTTTGCGAGTGAACAGTAAGTTAATGACTACAACTGTGTTTTTTAAATTAACTGTCAGCGCTGATTTTGAGGAAATTAACACTTCTAATAATTCATTAGAATCTTAAATTTAAATTTAATGACGAAAATATATGTTCTCCTTCCATCTCGCGTACAGGTACCAATTGCATTTAAATTCAAAATGTATATTGAAAAATGGCCACGATGCTACCATAACATTTAAGAAGCGTGCTGCTGTTGGCTAAAAGGCACGCTCCACGGACTCGAAGAATCTGGCAGGTTCTAGAAGACAAATCAGTCCTTGATTGGCAGGAGCACATGCTTCTTTCCGAAATTAAACATTTGAGCAGTCTCCAAAAAGTTAAATTAGGATTGACAAACAGCTGAAAAATATACAGTACGTGTCGGGACAAATTACATACAGACTGCAACAAGCATTTGCAATGCAATAGGTCTCGCATTACTGAAAAGTTTGAGCTATTGGCGTTTGTTAATAATAATGGAAGATCGATAGCTTAAACTTTTAGTAATGTGAGAGCTATTGCAGTGCAGAATTTTGTTTTCTCTATTTTTTTTTTAATTCAAGCTACAAGTGCGGGTGCTGCGACTGCTTTAAAAAAAATAGAATTTTTTTTTTGCAATGCAATTGCTGTCGCGTTACTGGAAGTTTGCGCTATTGGTGTTGCATTATTATTAGCAACGGCAATAGCTCTCTTTTGAAAGCAGTAACCTGCTGATCTGGTTACATCATACCCACTCTGTAATCTACTTGGTACATGTTCTTTGCATCCGGCCTATTAACCCTCTGCACTAACTTCACAGAGGTCACAACCTCAACTATACAAAACACTGTTCTGTTTCCAGGATGATAACTAATCACACGAGTTTTCTTGACATTTCTGGGAGGCCTGGTAATTGGCGGCGGAAAGAAAAGCCGCAGCAGGTGCTTCAAAAGGTGTATAAACTTCCAAACAGGGCGCCCCCAGAGTATCGTCCACTTGGTGGCAGCGGAGTGACGTCTTTAGTACATGTTTGCCCCATATGCTCGGATATGCACTGTTATGCAAACTGTATTCACTGCTATGTTGCTAGTGCCAACTCCGGTCCTCTCTGTTAATAAACGTGAACCAGGAACATAAAGAAACAGCATAGTTGGGTCAATGTAAATAAATGTGAAAAATACTAGCTGTAGCGTCGCCTTTTGCTTGTGGCAAAAATAAATATGGATAAATACAGAAAAAAAGCCCAAAAAATAAATATGGATAAATACAGACGGAAATGGCAAAAAAATAAATACCATAAAACCGGGAGCCCTAATTATAATCTATGTTATATGTACCTAAACAATCTCTGTGTGATCTTTCAATTTAGTATCTCAAGATTACAATGGTATTACAACAGCAAGCTCAGATCCCAACCGCTGCTCACCAATGTGAGAAGTTGGCCTGATGTATGATGTCACTAGTTCTAGTGTACACCTTATATCAGTCCAAATACCCTTATGGTGATTGGTTGTAAAGTCAACCTTATAGACCAGCTATCCTAGTGGTAGCATGGACAAGAGCAGTCTTAGGCTAAACTCTGAATGGCATGTGAAGCCAGCTGTGATACAATATATAATCCCTTGAATACCAAATGAAAGGACACCACAACAGATATATATATAAAATAAAGTGTATTTATTCTAGACAAACCCTCAGCACTCTTTATGAGATTAGAGGTAAGTACAACACAGTCTTATTTATGCATACATTAAGTCACACAGGTAAGTAATACAGTTAGGCCCTAGGGGCCACGCAAACCATATACTAAGTAGGTGGTATAAGGACCACTGTCACGGAAATAGGATAGGCCTAGGCCTAGGGAATCGCTGGGGCTACACTATGCTACCAAAGGTTAGGAAGTGGGAGGCCCACGGGATTCAGGTGCAGAGTAGAAACACTCACGCGTAATGCGTATAATCGATAGAAATAGTACAGTTTTGAATTAAATAGATTTAGGACACTTCCGGAGTAGCTAGGAAGTCGAGACTGGAAAACTAGACACTAGGATAGTCACTATCCTGATGAGCACCGGAGTACCCAAGTTACCTAGCCCACAGGCTGCGGGTGCATAGGGGTGAAGTTGCGTCGGGTTTCGTCGTCGACTCCTATGGATGCCTGAAGAAAGATGCTGACAGGCAGTCAGTGAAGAGTGTCCGGTGGATCCCAAGGCTGGGATCAGGAAGAAAGGATACCTGCAAGCAGAAGGGACAGAGTCAAGGTCACTAGCCAGTGACCACGTGGAACCAGGAAGGAACCAGGCGATGTCGTGAAGATTGCAGGTGAAGGTGAAGCTTGTCGCTGCAGCCCCGAGGACCAGGGAACGTCGAGGACGACCAGGACCAGGAGGCGAGCTGTCCCACGAAGGCTCTTGCTGTCGGCGGTGTCGAAGTTGGACTAGGACTCACCAAGCCTTGGCAAGCGGAACCCATGAAGAACGGAGGACTTGCTTCTGGTGCAGACCAGGAAGGTCTGGGGTGCTTCTTCTTTGCAGAGAAGCGGGAGCCAGTCTGGAGGAGCCAAACCAGCGCTGAAGATTTCAGGGTGCGTCGTCTCAAAGGCCACTAGCCAGCGGGCAAGCAACCGGACAGACGCGGCAAGCAGGAAAATGCAGAAGGGCCCCACGCAGGACTCGTGGAGTGTGGGGGGCTGATCTTCGGTGCAGATGGTGCTTGGGGTTGGGGCTTCTCAATCCCCGGTGCACAACTTCGAGGGTGCCTCAGAAGCTGCGCTTGAAGATACTAGCCACTTTTCCCAGGTAGCCGGTCCCACGTCTCTCGTCGCCTCCACGGATCTCAGCACGGCTGTGGATGTGGATCAGGGTCGGAGAAGTCTGGAAGTCAAGGCTCTGGTCGGGCTCTGCAGTCGGTCCCTCGTAGAACTGGAGCAAAGCAAAGGGTAGTCTCTTGATGGTGCCTGTTTGCACAGGGTAGCCACTCCTTGGCCACAAGGGAGATTCTTCAGTCTTCTTCTTTCGTCGAATGTCGAAAGTCTTGAGGCCCAACTCCCACTCTTATACTAATCTGGGGGGCTGGGATACCTGCTAGGTCACGCCTTATGGATGGGACCTGGGAGGGGGGTGGTTACACCCCCTTCCCTTTGTCCAGTTTCGCGCCAGGACTGGGGCTGGAGTGCCCCAGCACCGGTTTGAACTGGACTATGCACGGGACACCTTGTGTGCCCCAGGCATGTCTCATTCTATTCATCCCTCCCTGCCCCAATACACTAAGGCCTGTCTGGGGTGGTGCTAGCACCTCCCAAGGCAGGAAACCTATTGTCCAAGCCTCCCTTGCCGGGATCACTCCCAGCAGCAGGAGGTCAGACTCGTGTCTGTGGCAGCAGCATCCATTTTGTGATGCTGGGGCTCTGGTTAACTTTAACCGGGTAAGTAGGTTACAACATGGCTTCTCCCTCTAGAAGGGAGGGACAATATCCTCATCCCCAGAAATGGGATGGGGGTATTATTCCAAAGTGTTAGACACCTTACACGACATGTTTTGATAAAGCCAAACCATAGTTACCATAACCGTTTAAGATTATAAGGCACTTTAAGAGTATATGGTAGGCTATATCATAGAACAGCTATAAGGACATGGTTCCGAAAGCTGCAGACAGGCTCAGCTCATGCTAGAGCACCATCTCACATGTTACCAAGCACTCTGCCTCCAGGATTGTTAAGGCCTGCCATAGGAGTGGCTGATAGGTACACATGTGTCTATATGTAAGTTAGGTATAGGAATACTACACCTAAGCAAGGGGTGATTACACGACCTTGCCCCAGCTGAGTGATCAGCCAGTTGTGTCATAATGGAAGGCCAGGCCAGGGGTGGCATAATACATGCTGCAGCCCCTGGTAGGCCTAGGGTACACCTATGCCCTGGGTACCTAAGGTACACTGTACAGGAGCCAATAAGGTGATCCTATCCAATTGGGTTATGCACCTAAAGTACATAGTATTAATTTAGAGAGAGAACAGCAGGCTGTGGGTCTGATTAGCAGGCCCACAGCCACATCTAAGTCGAAAACCAGTAAAGCAAAAGCAAAAAGTGGGGGTGAACATAGAAAGCAGACCCTACTCTCCTACAGGTATTACCCCAAATTTGGCAGAAAGGTAGAGTTTGGTTTAGAAAGCGACCTTTTTTTTAAATGGTGTAAATCCGTTCAGTAGTTTTTGAGAAATTCAAAAAATAAGAGTGAAAAAATCATTTTCCCATAGGAAACTTTGTGCAAGGCTACAGCCTAAACTACTGAACGGAATGACCCCAAATTTGGCAAAAAAGTAGTGCTTGGATCAGAAAGCGATCTTTTTTTTAAATGGTGTAAATCCGTTCAGTAGTTTCTGAGGAGTTAGAAAAATAAAAGTTTCGATATCTGGGCAGAGCCTAAGTCCCGAGCACGAGCTTCACTGTGATTGGCTGCCAAAACTCCAAACCAGGAAGTGTTGGCAGCCATCTTGTGGCTCGGTAGAAGCGAGTCACCAGAAATCAGAGAAACAAAGATATAAAAAAGAGAAGGGGGCAGGGTAGAAACACTCTGACCCCTATGCCTGCTCATTGGGTCCCAAAAGGATCCCCAGGGCCAAAAAAAAGGTTTTATTTTTTTTAAATTTCAGCGCTTTTGCACAGTGGTGCAGGGAGGGGGCGGGGCCTGACATAGCAAGTGTGGAAACACACCCCCAGGCACATTGTAAATTGGGGGATTAAGTCCCCTTCAATCCTGAGGGTCCCTGGGGGTGAACTAGCCCACCAGGTAACTCCAGTATGCACCAGGGAGCTGCATTGCAGGGAGGTGTTGAGAGGCCAGGCCCCTTTTAACACCTCTCTGCAACGCAGCTCTGTGGTGCTTACTGGAGGTAGCTGGAGGGCTAGTTGGCCCCCAGGGGCCCTCAGGACTCAAGGGGACCTAATCCCCCAATTTACAACGCACCAGGGGGTGCGTTTGCACAGTGGTGCAGGGAGGGGGCGTGGCCTCGTGTGACAAGTGTGCAAACTCGCCCTGTGGTGTGTTTCAAGTTGGGGGATTAAGTCCCCTTGAATCCTGAGGGTCCCTGGGGGCCAACTAGCCCACCAGGTTCCTCCAGTATGCGCCAGGGAGCTGCATTGAAGAGGGTTGGTCCAAGTCCACGCCCCTTTTTACCCCTCTCTGCAACGCAGCTCCATGGCGCTTACTGGAGGTACCTGGTGGGCTAATTGGCCCCCAGGGACCATCAGGACTCAAGGGGAATTAATCCCCCAACTTAAAATGTGCCAGGGGGCGCGTGTGCACAGTGGTGAAGGGAGGGGGCGGGGCCTAACATAGCAAGTGTACAAACACACGCCCTGGCACATTGTAAATTGGGGGATTAAGTCCCCTTCAATCCTGAGGGTCCCTGGGTGTGAACTAACCCACCAGGTACTTCCAGTATGCACCAGGGAGCTGTGTTGCGGAGAGGTGTTGAGAGGCCACGCCCCTTTTTCCACCTCTCTGCAACGCAGCTCTCTGGCCCTTACTGGAGGTCGCTGGTGGGCTAGTTGGCCCCCGGGGACCCTAAGGACTCAAGGGGATGTAATCCTCCAATTTACAATGCTCCAGCGGGCGCGTTTGCATAGTGGTGCAGGGAGGGGGCGTGGCCTGATGTGACAAGTGTGCAAATGTGCCCTGTGGCGCGATTTAAGTTGGGGGCTTAAGTCCCCTTGAATCCTGAGGGTCCCTGGGGGCCAACTAACCCACCAGGTACCTCCAGTAAGCGCCAGGGAGTTGCATTGCAGAGAGGTGGTCCAAGGCCATGCCCCCTTTTTACACCATTCTGCAACACAGCTCTGTGGCGCTTACTGGAGGTAGCTGGTGGGCTAATTGGCCACCAGGGACCCTGAGGACTCAAGGGGACTTAATCCCCCAATTTACAACGCACCAGAGGGTGCGTTTGCACAGTGGTGCAGGGAGGGGGCTTGGCCTGATGTGACAAGTGTGCAAACACGCCCTGTGGCACGTTTTAAGTTGAGGGATTAAGTCCCCTTGAATCCTGATGGTCCCTGCGGGCCAACTAACCCACCAGGTACCTCCAGTATGCACCAGGGAGCTGCGTTGCTGAGAGGTGTTCAGAGGCCACGCCCCTTTTTACACCTCTCTGCAACACAGCTCTGTGGCCTTACTGGAGGTAGCTGGTGGGCTAGTTGGCCCCCAGGGACCCTCAGGACTCAAGGGGAATTAATCCCCCAATTTACAACACTCCAGGGGGCGCGTTTGCACAGTGGTGCAGGGAGGGGGCATGGCCTGATGTTATAAGTGTGCAAACACTCCTTGTGGCGCGATTTACGTTGGGGGATTAAGTCCTCTTGAATCCCTGGGGGCCAACTAGCCCACCAAGTACCTCCAGTAAGCGCCAAGGAGCTGCGTTGCAGAGAGGTGGTCCAAGGCCATGCCCCCTTTTTACACCATTATGCAACGCAGCTCTGTGGCGCTTGTTGGAGATAGTTGGTGGGCTAGTTGGCCCCCAGGGACCCTCAGGGCTCAGGGGACTTAATCTCTCAATTTACAACGCACCAGGGGGTGCGTTTGCACAGTGGTGCAGTGAGGGGGCATGGCCTGATGTGACAAGTGTGCAAACCCACCCTGTGGCGCATTTTAATTTGGGGGATTAAGTCCCCTTGAATCCCGAGGGTCCCTGGGGGCCAACTAGCCCACCAGGTTCCTCCAGTATGCGCCAGGGAGCTACATTGCAGAGAGGTGTTCGGAGGCCATGCCCCTTTTTACACCTCTCTGCAACGCAGCTCTGTGGCATTTACTGGAGATAACTGGTGGGCTAGTTGGCCCCCAGGGACCATCAGGACTCAAGGAGAATTAATCCCCCAACTTAAAACGCGCCAGGGGGCGCGTTTGCACAGTGGTGAAGGGAGGGGGCATGGCCTGACATAGCAAGTGTGCAAACGCACCCCCTGGCACATTGTATATTGGGAGATTAAGTCCCCTTCAATCCCGAGGGTCTCTGGGGGCCAACCAGCCAACCAGGTACCTCCAGTAAGTGCCAGGGAGCTCCATTGCAGAGAGGTGGTCCAAGGTCATGCCCCCTTTTTACACCACTCTGCAATGCAACTCTCTGGCGCTTATTGGAGGTCACTGGTGTGCTAGTTGGCACCCAGGGACCCTCAGGACTCAAGGGGACAGTGGTGAAGGGAGGTGAAGGGAGGGGGCGGGCCTGATGTGACATGTGTGTACTTATGCAATCACTCCACCAAAACTGAAGCACTTATAAATTCACCATGCACTCTCCTTGCAGCACTCTAGTTATCCAGTAACAACCCATGCACTCATGCAGTGACCCATGCACTAACTCATGCACTGCTACAATACCCTGAGCAGTACCCACTCAGTCCGGCCATCGCCCTATCACTACCCATGCACTCCTACAATCACCCAGTGAGCACCATGTACTTATACAATCACTCCGCCAAAACCCAGGCACTTATAGATTCACCATGCACTGTCCTTGCAGTACTCTAATCATCCAATCAGTACCCATGTACTTATGCAATGACCCAGGTACTAACACATGCACTGCTACAATCCTCTGAGCACCACCCATGCAGTTCAGCCATCGCCCTGTCAGTACCCATGCACACTTTCAATCACCCAGCCAGCACCATGTACTTATCCAATTACTCCACCAAAACCCAAGCACTTATAAAATCACCATGCACTCTCCTTGCAGTACTCTAATCTTCCAGTCAGTACCCATGTACTCCTGAATGACCCAGGCACTAACACATGCACTGCTACAATGCCCTGTGCACTACCCATGCAGACCTCTAACCACCTACACAGTACTGATTCACTCCTCCAATTACCCAGGTTGTATCCATGCAGTCCAGAAATCCCTCTGTCACTACCCATGCATTCCTCAAATTACCCATCCAGCCTCCTGCACTTATCCAATCACTCAGCCATATCCCAGGCAGTTATAAAATCACCATGCACTGTCCTTGCAGCACTCTGATCATCCAGTCACTACCCATGTACTCATGCAATGACCCAGGCACTAACACATGCACTGCTACAATCCCCTGAGCACTACTGATGCAGTCCAGACATCTCCTTGTCAGTACCTATGCACTCTTCCAATCACCCAGCCAGCATGTATCCAGTAATATGCATGTGAGGATTGGGCGGCTCTATAGTACAATTCCAAGTCCGGAGCACTAAGGCCTCCCATCGCATATGGTAGCGTCAATATCCTCCAGGGAACGCGTGGTTGCCTGTCCCCCCATGCCAGACGCACCAATAGAGAGTGAAGACGACTAAAGAATGCTTTGGACAAAACCATGGGAATGTTCCCAAATAGGAAGAGAAAACGTGGTAGAACTATCATTTTCATGAGTGCCACTCTGCCCATCAAAGAGAGCGGAAGGGCGATCCAGCTGTCAACATCATCCTCCAGCTTGGAGATGGCAACTCCATAATTTTCCCTCAGGACAACCTCCGAGTCAGTATGTAGCCGGATACCCAGGTATCGTACCGCCTCTGTGGACCATAAAAGGGGATATTCTGGCTTAAAGCGGACCGTGGCCGGAGTAGGAGGGAACATGATGGACTTGTTCCAGTTGACCCCTATGCCTGAAAGAGAACCGAAGAGGACCACCTCCCTTAACACCGAAGAAAGGTGGGTCTCGGGCTCCCTGACATAGATAAGCGTGTCGTCCGCATACGTTGATACAATTAGGCGATAATTTGGAAATCGTATGCCCTTGTGACTGTGGTATTCACGGAGTGCACAAGCCAGGGGTTCTGCCATCAGGGCATACAATATTGGTGAGAGAGGGTATCCCTGCCTCGTGCCTCTATAAATATGTATGGGATCAGTGTCAAGGGATCCAATCCGAATGCGTGCCGTGGGGGAGGAGTAGAGTGTCGCAAGTAATTGCAGGAAAACCGGCCCCACTCCCATACGGCCCAGGATATTGCGCATAAAAGGCCATTCAACAGAGTCGAAGGCCTTCTCCATGTCTAAGAATACCACAACAGCTGGGACTTCCGAGCGAGTATGTTGTAAAGCAGCGAAGACAGTTCGCAAGTTATAGGTTAAGTTACGGCTAGGAACAAAGCCAGCCTGTTCAGGTGCCACCAGGGTGGTGACCAGTGGGCTAAGACGATTGGCAAGTATCTTCGCGAAGATCTTAGCATCCACGTTCATGAGGGACAACGGACGGTACGAGGCACACTCCTCCGGTCGCTTCCCAGGCTTAAGTATGGCCACCAGTATCGCCTCTCGCATAGTCGGAGGCATACTTCCTGAGGTGCATGTATCCTCAAACAGTGTGAGTAAGTGGGAAAGTAGGAGGTCCTGAAATGCCTTATAGAAGGCTACTGTGAGACCGTCACTTCCCGGTGCACTACCAGCTCTCATCCCCGAGAGGGCAAGTAGCACCTCTTCGCATTCAATTGGCCTCATCAGGAACTCGCGGTGCCAGTTGGACAACCAAGGGAGTTTAATATGCGTCAGGTAATCCTCTATACGTTCATCAGATCAGTGACCGCGGGAAGAGTAGAGTTCAGCATAGTACTTCCGAAATTGTTCCGATACCTGATCCTCCGTGAGAGGAGGATCACCTTGCTGTAACCTAATATCTGGAATCGTGGTTCTGGCCCGCCGCTGCCGCAGAATCTGTGCCAGCACCCTACCCGGCCTCTCCCCCTCACCATAGTTACGGGCAGTGGCATATTTCCCGAGGTGTTTTATCTCTACGTCAGCTTCCGCATGGTATTCTCGTAGAGTTTGCGGCAGTTCCCGGGTGGATTCCTCACTTTGTACTTTTTCACGAGAGTATTCAAGGTCCTTCAGTTTCCGCTCTAAAGCAGTCAATCTAGTGCGTATCGACTTTCGAAACCCCGCATGCTTGGATATTGTCACCCCCCTAATATATGCCTTAAAAGCTTCCTAAACAGTCAGAAAGGAGTCCACCAAACCTATGTTTGTCTCGAAAAAGGTCTCAATGGACGTTGCAATCTCCTCTTTAAAAACAGAATCAAGGAGGGAGTATGGGGGAAAGCACCATGCAAATGGAGGGATACGTTTCTTAGGGGAGGCCTGCTTAAGAAGCAATGGCGAATGATCAGAGTAGACATAGTGCAAACTACGTTAATGACCTCAAAGAGGAAGGAAGAGAAGATAAATAATTTTTCATGAAAACTGTGCATATTACAAAAGGTGACTTAATCTACACACAGGGAAATGCCAAAAAGCAAAAGGTAATATGTTGTTATGTGGACGGAGCCTGAAGTTGCCATTGCATGCTGTGGTGTATTTCAAGATAATATTTGTTTGAGTGAGAGACTACTGTTCATATATCACATGTAAGATCCTCTGAAAACCTGCTGTCAAGCACATCACTGACATATACTCAGAAAAGGTATAGGAGGTAGTATAGCGGGGGGGGGGGGGCTCTCACATGTGTAATGTAAGTGTTAGTATTTTAGAACTTTAAATTATCCTGACCTTTGCCAAACACGCTTAATTCATTATTTTAAATCCAGTTTCCTTTGCTTTGGGGCTGGACTCATTTGCAGTGTAATGACATCGTTCAACAAATCACAAACATGCAAACATTGTAATTAATATCATAGAGCTTTAAGCATTCACTAAAGAAAAAAGTATAACGCTACGCTATGTTGGTTTGTGGATTGACAAAGTGAATGGAAAAAACAACTTTAAAGGACAGAAAAGTACAGGATCCTGATTTGTAACTGAAAGAAAAAAGGGTCCCAGGAAGACGGCATCCATAAGGACAGTGGGAAGCATTACTGTCATTTTTGGAATTATCTTTTTATGGATATAGCCTCCCGTAGGACTCTATGTGGACCTACTAGGATACCCACTAAGTAAGTAACAGGCAATGTTCCTTCGTTCCCATAGTCCTTAAATTTATGCACAAAACACATATGATTATAAATAGCCCTACAGCAAAGATACAGCTCCCCCTGTGCACTTTTTTGCAGAGGATAGCATCAAGCCATGTCTACCCCGATCTAATTGGCTCAATGGCAAAAGGGCAATCCTCATGGCAAGTATTGCCTATTGTCCCTGTAACCTTAGGAACAGAATATTACCGCAGCCTCGCTGAATTACAAAATCCTCCTCCTTAGGAGTTGACTCTCAGTCATGGCAATTTGGTATGACTCCAATAAAAGTAACAGCTGAATGCTGCACAATAGTTGGAATGTGTATTCATTGATACATATAATATATAATTTCTGTATGCAAGAGTCAGAAAAGTTTTGTATTGATGCTTTTTTACAAATTGTCATGAATAAATCATAAGATCGTTGTTGCGCCTGCCCCTTTTTGCAGGGTTATCTAAAAATGTTTTGCCTTCTACCTGCATTTTCTGACCTTCTTTTGGCACTTTACCACTGCTATCCAGTGCTAAAGTGCATATGTTCTGTCCCAAAAGAAGGTAATGGTAATTGGTTTTCCATGATTGGCATATCTGATTTACTGGTTAATCCCTATTACAGTGCACCATGTGTGCCCAGGGCCTGTAAATCAAATGCTGCTAGTGTTCCTGCAGCACTGACTGTGCAACACACACAAGTAGTCTTGTAAACATGTCTCGGACCTACCACTGCAGCGCCTGTGTGCAGTTTCAAACTGCCATTTCGACCTGGCAAGTGCATCCACTTGCCAGGCCCAAACGTTCCTTTTAGTACATGTATGGCATCCCCATGGTAGGCCCAAGGTAGGCCCATTATCAGGGTGCAGTATATTTAAAAGGTAGGACATGTACTGTTGTACTTTACATGCCCTGGTAGTGAATACTGCTAATTTAGCTTTGAACAACAGCAAGACCTATTTGTCCACTAGGCTAGATTTGAAGCTGCCTTGCAACATTTTACAAGTGCATTGGGAGCTGAAGTTTGGGGTGGCTCACAATTTCAAAATACATCTTCTGGTACAGTTGGTTTTTAAATTGCAGGTCTGAAAATGCCATTTTTAGGGTTGGCATTCCGCCTTTAACTATTCTGTGCCTCTACCTGTCTGCTGACTATAGGTATGGGTTAGGATGACAGTTGGGCTGTATGTGTATTCACTCTAGACAGTCACACATACTGGTGGCCCATCACCAGGCCAACGGGTCTGCTTGAGCTAACGTGGTGGGAGGAGTTGACACTGACACCTGAATTGGGCTGTGCCTGTCCTCGCACCCCTTGTAGTGTGTCTGGAGCTAGGTCACAGAAAGGCAGGGTATTGTGCATTACTAACACTATCCTTTGATGTTTGCATACTTCAAAGGCTACAATGGTTATAAGTACTGTCCCTTTAACCCCATATCATCAGAACAATTCTAGGCTGAGGACATTCTGCCAGACAGAAGAGCTGAATAGCTGCCAGGAGAGACTGCCACTTTGCTGTTTGCTTTGGTATGTTACCTGCTGCTTGTGCCCTTGGAGGGAAAGGACTGGACTTTGCTTTCTACATCCTGCTTCTAATGTTCTCCAAGGGCTTGAGTTGAGCTTGCCTCCTGTTAAGAAGTCTCAGGGCCATTAAAGACTTCACCTACCAGTTCCTGGGCTCTTCTGCAGAGTCCTGTCTTGCCAAGTGGTACCAAATCCAGTTCCTGGGCCCTTGGAAGTGAGTTCTGGAGATCTCAAGAAAAAAATCCACGCATCGATTCCCAGCATTTTTCCGAACCAGCACATTGCTGCAAAACTCAATGCATTGCCATTGCCTGCACTGCAGCTTCCAACGCAGGCCCCACCTTTCCATCACAGCGCATCAGAAAAACTTTTGCTACATGAGTTTTGAGCCCCGCATTACTGAAGTCTGTGACGCAATACTCTGACTCCAACTCCAATGCAGCGACTGCTTCATCACTGTGTAATGAACGCAGTCCGACTTGACTTTTGATACATCGTCCCTGGGCGCCGATCTCTTCGTCGATACCGCACAGCAGTAAGGAACCGATGCATCGGGACTGCAATCGATGTACCACCTCCCCTACAACAGTAAGGAAGTAACACATCACCTCCCTTGCAATAGCTGTAAGGAACCAGCGCATCACCTTCCCTGTGGCAGTAAGGAACCAATGCTTTTTCGGTGCTTCACTCCCCCTGCGCCTCTCATTGTCCTTGATTTTTTACGCATCTAAGATTCTTTATCCTGATCAAGTGCATCCATTGATTTCTATTGACTGAACTTAGTTTAATCTTTTAAAAGTGATATCTTGACTCAGCTATGTTGGATTTTTGCCATTTTGGTATTGTTTTATTCAGATAAATATTGGCTATTTTTCTAAATTGGTGTGGACTCCATTTGTAGTGTTTTCACTATGTTACGGTGTGTGTGTCTGTGTGTGTGTGTGTGTGTGTGTGTGGGCATGTATGTGTGTACATAGTCTATCCACATTGCCTCTAGGAGAATCCTGACTGCTCTGTGCCAAGGTACCAAGGGGTGACCAGGGGTTATCTTGGGTGTGTAACTCCCTTACTCTAACTAGAGTGAGGGTCCCTACTTGGACAGGGTGCAAACCACTGCCACTTAGAGACCCCATTTTGAGCAATCATAAAATATTTCTGCATGGTGCAATATGTTTTTCTATACGTTTTACTGTTTTTAATTTTTCTATAACTTTCCCTTCTACTTTCAAAATGCTCCATTTGTAAGTGTCCGCTGAGTTCCTTTTTTTCTCCCCATTTATGTAAATTATCTGGGTGCCAAACAGATTTAGATTCAAAGAGCTACAGACACCTTCGTAGGCACATCCTGCTGCGAATGACTGGAGAGAGAGGCTAGATGTACTGAGTCTGCTGGGCCTGTCAGTGTTCTAAATACTTTGTCTTTATTGATCTGCCTCCTCCCAACACGGTCTTATATGGCTTCTAATCACCTGGCCGACTGCATATACAGTGCAAGGGAGGGAGAGAAACCAATATCTACACATATATACTCGAAGAAAATAAATGCATGGATGTCGATTTACCAAAATTCCAGGGCTAGCGTAAGAAACATCACACACCCTTTGATCTGAATGACATCTGAGAAAGTGACATCATATGACCTATAACCCTGACTCTTCCCAGAACGTGATGTCACATGATCTTAACCATGATGACACCACGATAATTGACATTGCTGAAGTTAACTGCATGGTTATTATAACACACAAATGTGTGTTTTAGATACAACCAATACTAGGGTGCTGATATTATCTTTGAAAAAGGTGGAGGGTAATAATTACGCTGATTTGTAGCAAAAGATTGAAGGAAGTGAGATAGAATTCTTCTGGCAGATTTCAAGGGGGCTCTTTCACAAGAATATTTAGAAAACAAGGGGTTTATAAGGTGCATTTAAAGTGCAGTTTTCGCATACATTTGCTAAAAAGCCACAGGCTCTGAAATGGCTTTACATGGTGTGCTGAGCAAATGAAACCTGACGCTCCTCAGGAGTTGACTCCAGTTTTCAAAATGTGCTCTTGGTGCCTGGATCTGTAATAAATTACCACCATTATGCCAGGGCCAGCATTTTGTCATGGGTGCTCTATTATATGGCATAGATTCCCCTAATTCCTAAAATTAAATGCCATATCCCAATGCCAGAATTCTACCATTACTGCCTTTAATATGCCATGGATGACCCTTACGTCAACATTTACCTCTAGTATGTGAGGGCCAGCAATTTATCATGGTTGTCCTCCCTAAATAAATAATTTATTCACAACGTGTCAGGCCTAACATTTTTCCGCTGGTACCCCATGTTCCAAGACTTACCTCTAGAATGTTAGAATTAGTATTTTATCCTGGGTGCTCTTTATGCCAAGAAGAACCTCCAGTATACCAGTGGTGGTATTTAGTGACAGGTGCTTATCATGCTAAGAATTGCCTGCAGGATTACTTTATTTTGTCATGGCTGCCTCTATAAATGGTTCACTGATACATCGACTCCAAAAACCTCGAACTACAGAAATATGACGGAAAAAATATTGTATACAAAAATATCAACACCCTATACATGAAAAAGTAATTACACAAACATTGATAAAAAAATATTGTTAAAAAAATCATCGATGACAAAAATATCGACAACAAAAATAAAGTACACGAAAATATTGATAACATTAACCCCTTCAGCGCGGCGCGGATTTCCGCGCCACGCTGAAGATTCCGTGCGCGGGCGGGGCCATGACGGAACGGTTCCGTCATAAGCACAGCCCAACCGACGTGCATGACGGAACCGTTCCGTCAAGCGCGTCGAAGGGGTTAAAATAAAATGAAACACAACAAAAACATCAATATTAACAATATCGACAGCACAAATATCGATAAAATACATATAAACTATATTGAAAATAACATTTAAACATAAAAATATGCTATTTACAATTATATAATTAACTTACATATACCAAATATTTAAAATACATTTTAAAAATTATTTAAAAAAAATGATTAACATTAATTAAAACTAATACAATAACAATACAAACACAAATAAATAAATAAATAAACAATACAAGATTAACCCTTTCTCTGCTAGGCCTTTTCCTCCCGGTGCTAAGCCTTTTTTTTGGCTACTTGGGGTAGTTCTTGCTTAGGCCCTGTAACCTTTTGACCACATAAGATATCCACGCCAAATGTGTGTCCTTTTCTTCCAAAATCACGGGGATGCTAAAGGGTACCCAGGGTTTGTCGATATCCCTGAAGGGGACCCAGAAATGTGCCAAAACACAGCTAAAAACTTTTATTTTTGAAAAATGGGAAAAAGTGCTGCAAATGAAAGCGTCTGTTTTTTTCCCTACAAATGGTATCAACAAAGGGTTTGTGGGGCTGAAATCACAATTTTCCCAGCTTTCAGGAACTGAGAGACTTTTGCCAGAAAAAAACATAGTTATGGCATTTAACTGGGACATAGCCTATTTTTGCTATTTTTTGTGCTTTCAACCTTCTTCTAGTTAATGTTAGAAATGGGTATAAAAGCAATAATGCATCTTGGAAAGCTATACATTTTGAAAAGGTAGACAACATTTTGAATTCAGCAAGGGGTCATTTGTTTAGATCCTTCAATGTTTCTTTATAGAAACTAACAGTTGAAAGTAGGAGAAATTGAAAGTGAATTTAAAAAAACAGACATTTGAGCCAACGTTTTCACCTGTAACTTCTTCTAATTATGACAGATGTTTGAACGCACTATACCGTTACATTGGCTAGAGCTTTCTGGTTGTGGGGACTTTTAGGTTCACCAAGATCCTGACAAACCCAGAGCCAATAAATGAGCAGTACCTTACAATGTTTTTTTATTATGAACCGGGTATATAGCAATTCATTTGGGAAAATATATACAGTGAAAAATCGTGATGAAAGACACCTATGTATTTCTGAAATTGGAACAAAATGTAGAGTTTAGAAACAGTAGCTATTTGCACATTTACGAAATTGTGAGTGCCCATACTAGCATGAAAATTGTAGGAAATTTTTTAAAGTGACTTCTTTTTTACACATTGGTGCCGATTACGATCCGGTAAAAACCGGGTACGAACCGTCGGTCGGAGCGTTTTCTCCGTCCGACTCGTACCCGGTCGTAAAACTTTACAAACATGGAATTACGATTCGCACGGAAACACCATTTCCGTACGAATCGTAAAAAACACCGACCGACGAAAATATACATACGAATGTGATCCGGGAAGGCTGCGACGTGAAGTCGGGACGCTTTCAGGCAGCGTTTCACGACCCAGGAATTACGATTCGAACCGTCAGCAGTCCGGACGGCAATATTTTCACGGCACCCAAAAAGTGCCGGAAAAGCGAAGTACGGCACGAAACGACCAGAGTAGGTGGCCCGGTACGCACCGTACCCCCCCCAGGCTCGGTACGCACCGTACCCCCCAGCCCCCGTACGTTCGCGCCGACCCCCCCCAGCCCCCGTACATACGCGCTGACCCCCCCAGCCCCCGTACGTACGCGCCGACCCCCTCCCCAGCCCCCGTACGTACGCGCCGACCCCCCCAGCCCCCGTATGTACGCGCCGTACCCCCCCCGCCCCGTATGTATGCGGGTACGACTCGAACGTACGGGGGCTGGGGGGGGTACGGCGCGTACATACGGGGGCTGGGGGGGGTTAAGCATACGTACGGGGGCTGGGGGGGGTCGGCGCGTACATACGGGGGCTTGGGGGGGGTCGGCGCGTATGCGGGCACGTCTCCATGGTTGCTATGGGAGTTCGGTGCGGACAGTGTTTTTTCCATACGGTTGTAACATCGGACGCACGGGATGGATCGTGATTCCGCGGTCGGACTTCACTTTTCACATTTGTACGGTAAATCGTCCGAGGACGTGTCGGACACATTTTCCGACCCGAGGACGTGTGGGGAATAATTCCCAATGCGATTCGTATGGACTTTTTACCATGCGAATCGTAATTGGCAGTTTGTACGGCACTTGTACGATTCGTACGGTAAAAAGACCGGATACGAGTCGTACGGGGAATTTTTTTGCCGGATCGTAATCGGCACCATTGTCTTTAATTTGGAAATAGAAATGCATCGAAAGTCAATAGGTAATAACAGTTGCTCTACAATTCTGTGTTACCCTAAATCTCCCAATAAAAATGGTACCTCACTTGTGTGGGTAGGCCTAGTGCCCGTGACAGGAAACGTCCCAAAACGCAATGTCGACACGCTTCATTTTTACAGTACCTAGCTGCAGAATTTGAATCCTAGCTCTGCCGACACCTGGGGAAACCTATCAAATCTATACATTTTTGAAAACTAGACACCGAGGGGAATCCAGGATGGGGTGACTTGTCTGGCTCTCACCAGGTTCTGTTACCCAGAATCCCCTGCAAACCTTAAACTTTGTAAAAAAACAAATTTTCCTCACATTTCTATAGTGGAAAGTTCTGAAATCTGCATAGATCCACAAAAATCCCCCACCCCGCATTCCCCAAAGTCTTCAGATAAAAATTGTACCTCACTTGTGTAGGTAGGCCTAGTGCCCGCGTCAGGAAACAGCCCAAAACGCAACGTGGACATACCATATTTTCACAGTGAAAACTGACCCTTTGTTTGCAAAGTGCCTAGCTGTCGATTTTGAACCCTAGCTCTGCCAGCAACTTGGGAAACATAGCAAACCTCTACTTTTTTTTAAACTAGACACCCAGGGGAATCAAGGATAGGATGACTTGTCTGGCTCTCACCAGGTTCTGTTACCCAGAATCCCTTGCAACCTCACACTATGTCAAAAATACACATTTTGCTCACATTACTGTGGTGGAAAGTTCTGGAATCCTACAACCCAGCATTCCCCCAGGTCTCCCGATAAATATGGTACCTCACTCATGTGGGTGGGTCAAGTACCCGCGACAGGCAAGGGCCCAAAACATATTGAGGAGACATCAAAATTACCTATCACAAAAGAACCTGGCTGTGCAAGAGAGGTCATCTGGGTTTTTGGCCTGGGGCTCGGCGGCCATCTTGGGAAACTACCAAACCTGCACATTTCTGACAACTAGACACCCGGAGGAGTCCAGCGAGGTATGGCTTGTGTGGATCCCCCAACATTTTCCTACCCAGAATCCCCTACAAACCTCAAATTTAGCTGAACAAATCAAATTTTTCTCATATTTCTGTGTGGAAAATTTCTGAATCTGCATGGAGCCACAAATGTCCTACCACCCAGTGTTCCCCCAGGTCTCCCAATAACAATGGTACCTCACTCGCGTGGGTGGGTCAAGTACCCGCAACAGGCAAGGGCCCAAAACGTATTCACGAGACATCAAAATTACCTATCACAAAACAGCCTAGTTTTGCAAGGAGGGTCAACTGGAGTTTTGGCCCCGAGCTCAGCTGCCATCTTGGCAAACTACCAAACCCACACATTTCTGAAAACTAGACAACCTATGGCTTGCATTGATCCCCAAACGTTTTTCTACCCGGAATCCCCTGCAAACCTCAAATGAGCAGATAAAATCGAATTTTTCTCAAATTTCTGTGTGGGAAAGTCCTGGAATCTGCATGGATCCACAAATATCCTACCACCCAGTATTCCCCCAGGTCTCCCGATAAAATTGGTACTCACTCATGTGGGTGGGTCAAGTACCCTCCACAGGATAGGGAATCATTGGGGGATCCATGCCAGCCATACCTCACTGGACTCCCCAGGGTGTCTAGTTTTCAGAAATGTCTGGGTTTGGTATGTTTTCCTAGATGGCTGCAGAGCCCGGGGCCAAAAACCCAGGTGCCCCCCTGGTAAAATAAGGTAATTTTGGGATAGGTAATTTTGATGTCTCCACAACACGTTTCGGGCCCTTGACTGACGCAGGTACTTGGCCCACCGACACAAGTGAGGTACAATTTTTTTCGGGAGACTTTGGAGAATGTGGGGTGGGTGAAAGTTTGTGGTCCCACGCAGATTCCAGAACTGTGGGGATTTTTTTTTTTTTTTTTACATCCCGGATTATCCTGGGTATCTAGTTTAAAAAAATATATCGGTTTGCTAGGTTTTCCTTGGTGCCGGCACAGCTAGGGTTAAAAAACTACAGCTAGGCACTTTGCAAAAAAGGGGTCATTTTTGACTGTAAAAATGTGGTGTGTCCATGTCGTGTTTTGGGCCTTTTCCTGTCGGGGACACTAGGCCTACCCATACAAGTGAGTACCATTTTTATGGGAAGGCTTTGGAAAATGGTAGGGTGGGTGGAATTTTGTGGATCTATGCAGATTCCAGAACTTTCCACTATAGAAATGTGAGGAAAATGTGCTTTTTAAAAAAGGTTTGAGGTTTGCAAGGGATTCTGGGTAACAGAACCTGGTGAGAGCCAGACAAGTCACCCCATCCTGGATTCCCCTTGGTGTCTAGTTTTAAAAAATGTATAGGTTTGATAGGTTTTCCCAGGTGCCGGCAGAGCTAGGATTCAAAATTTGCAGCTAGGCACCTTGCAAAAAAGGGGTCAGTTTTCATTGTAAAAATGTGGTGTGCCCATGTCGTGTTTTGGGCCTTTTCCTGTCGGGGACACTAGGCCTACCCATACAAGTGTGGTACGATTTTTATCGGAAGGCTTTGGAAAATGGGGGGGGGGGGGGTGGAATTTTGTAGATCCACGCAGATTCCAGAACTTTCCATCACAGAAATGTGACAAAGTTTGAGGTTTGCAAGGGATTCTGGATAAAAGAACCTGGTGAGAACCACACAAGTCACCCCATCCTGGATTCCCCTGGGTGTCTAGTTTAATAAAATGTATAGGCCTGCTATGTTTCCCTAGGTGCCAGCTGGGCTAGGAACCAAAATCCACAGGTAGGCACATTCCAAAAAAAAGTCTGTGCCTAGTGGGTTTTTACCGCCCTGGGGAGGGGGAAATTGGGGGCTATTGCCCCAATATGCCCCTGAGGGGGTCAGAAAGACTGTGCCTATTCTTTTGGAGGGGTGGGGCATTGGGATGCCCATTCTGGGCAGCCCGCACTCCTACGTATAAAAAAGCCAACATAATTGCTGTTGCATAGTGGGCTCTCTGCCCCCTGGGGGCAGATAAGGGGCTACTGCCCCCAGCTGCCTCCTGGGAGGGGCAGAAAGACTGAGGCCTATTTTTTGGGGGGTGGGGGTATTAGCATGCCCATTCTAGGCAGCCCCCACCTGAACTTTGGAGAAAAAAATCCCTGGTGGCTAGTGGGCTTTCTGCGCCCAGGCGGGGCAGATAAGGTGTTATTGCCCCATCTGCCTCCCATGGGGGCCGAAAGACTGTAGCATTGTTGGGGGGTTGGGGCATTGACAAGCCCATTCTGGGCAGCCCACAGCCCTACCTATATAAAAACAATCCCAAACTGGAATTTTGTAGGGGGAGGGGCATGGGCATTGCCATGCCCATCTTTGGCAACCCCCACCCCTAAATTCATTGTGAAAAAACCTGGTGTCTAGTGGGCTTTCTGGCCCCCGGGGGCAGATTGGGCACTACTGCTCCATCTGCCCCCCAGGGGGGTCAGAAAGACTATATTTTTGCAGCGGGGCTGGGGGCATTGGCATGCCCTTATTAGGCAGTCTCCACCCCTAATTCATTTTAGAAAACAATCCCTGGTATCTAGTGGGCTCTCTGCCCCTCCTGGGGGCAGAAAGACTGTTATTTTTGCGGGAGGGGATGGGGCATTAGCACGGTTTGGGCAGCCCCCACCCCTAGTTCAAATTTTCCCCCAAAAGCACTGCTGTCTAGTTGGCTTTTGGCCTCCCGGGGGGCAGAAAGACTGGAATTTTGTGGGGGGAGGGGTGGGGGTATTGGCATGCCCATACTGGGCAGCCCCCACCCCTAATTTGCATTTGAAACAAAGTCTCTGGTTTCTAGTGGGCAGAAAGACTGTCATTTTGCAGTAGGGGTGAGGGCATTGGCATGCTCATATTGGGCACCCCCTACCCCTAATTCATATTTGAAAACATCCCTGGTATTTAGTGGGCTTTCTGCCCCCCCGGGGTCAGATTGGGGGATACTGCCCCATCTACCCCCAAGGGTGGGCGGAAAGACTGTCATTTTGTGGCAGGGGATGGCGCATTGGCATGCCCATATTAGGCAGCCCCCTTACCACCAATTCAATTTTAAAAAAAAATCCCTGGTATATAGTGGGCTTTCTGCCCCGCCTAGGGGAAGATTGGGGGCTATTGCCCCCATCTGCCCCCCGGGGGGGCAGAAAAACTATAATTTTTGCAGAAGGGGATGGGGGCATTGGCATGCCCATTTTGGGCAGCCCCCACCCCTAATTCAAATTTTCCCAAAAATCCCTGGCGTCTAGTGGCCTTTTGGCCCCCCGGGGGGCAGAAGGACGGTAATTTTTGCGGGGGCTGGGGTCATTGGCATGCCAGTTTTGGGCAGCCCCCACCCCTAATTATTATTGCCATAAAAGATCCCTAGTTTCTCGTGGGCTTTCTGCCCTGTCTGGGGGCAGATTGGGGGCTACTGCCCCATCTGTCCCCCAGGGGGGCAGAAAGACTGACCAAACCCATTGTTTTGGGGGCGCAAAGGCCCTTGACCAAGGGGCCACTCCCCCCTCTCTGGAGGCTAGTGGATGGATCCTTGCTTGGGGATTCTCCTCTTTCCAATGATACCTCTCCCGTCCTTCTACATGCTCAGGGGGCCGAGATAGACCCCTGAGCACATTGAAATTGAAACTGAAATTAGCCTCTTGGCTCATTTCAGTTTCCGTTTCACTGAAATTACATCAGTGCGACGTGCGTGCTGATCGTCATTTCGGGGAAGCCAAAACTGCAGCCTCGGGAGCTGGGAAAGCTCTTCCCCAGAATCCGAGGATATTCGGGGTGAAAGAGAATCCCTCTGTTGCCCACACCAGAGGGATTCCCTGTGCCATGTGCTAGGACGGCCGGGGGGCGTCTGACGCACATGAGCACTGGTGCCTCAGATGGCCGCTGGCCGTCCGACACACCAAAGGGGTTAAAAATATGTCACACCAACCGAAAATAAACTAACATTAATATATCTCATACATAAATAAATTAAATGACTTTGTTTTATTGGTTTGCAAGCATATGAATAAAACATTGCGCATGACGGACATTCCCATATCTTGTCTACAGAGATGCCTTTCCCTCCCCCTGCAAGTCAAGCCTGTACAAACATGTATGAGCCCCAGCTGGCCTTTCAGTGGCGATCGGGGAGGCAAGGACTGCTAAGATAGAACATGGGATTGATCCGGCAAAGCATTATAAAAAAGTCCATAGAAAGAAAACCCTCTGAACCCCCCCTCCCCGAACCCCCCCACCCCTGAACCGATGTGCTGTGTGAATGCCTCTGAAGAGCCCTATGTAAGGGTTGTCAATTACTTGGTGGGTTGAATGACCTCAGTCGCGGATTGTGTGTTGGTGAGCCGGAGGAGGCGGAGGTATTTTGGGCATGTCACCTCATTCATTTCTAACGCTAGTAGGGACAATAAGGGACACCGGAGGGTTCTGAAAGAGTCTGCTGAATTCGTTAGGGTGGCTTGAATACGTTCCATGCCTACAATATACCACAATTTATGTAGCAATCCTGTGTGGGTCGGTCGGGTTTGTGTGCCCCATAGGGAGAGGATGTGTTGGACAGCTGCTCCCAATGCCAGGCCCATCTGTTTCCCCCGTATCGACTTCAGTGGGTACGTGATTCAGTTGCAAAGCCCTAAAAGTGTGTAGGCGCAGAATCCGGGAATTTCGGTCTCAAAATGTCTGTCGATGTCGTCCAGAATAGAGCTCCAGTAATCCGTCAGTTCCGTACAGTCCCAGTGTAGGTGGGTCAGTGTACCCTCTGCATCACAGCCCCGCCATCACGTCGTGCTATGGTCCGGGTTCCCTTTATGTAGTCTGGCTGGAGTCAAGTACCAATATGTGGCAACTTTGACCGCCGCTTCCCTACTAGCCATGTTACAAGCCGTGTGGTTGGCCCGGAAAGAAATATCGTGCCATTCTTTCTATGTAAGATCCCTCCCAATTTCCAGCGCCTTTGTCCTGCAGAGGGTGAGGAGGAAGCCGGTGGACTGAGCATATTACACATTTCAGAGATCATCTTCTTATCAGAACATTTTGTTAAAAGCCATCTCATCTCTCGTATGCTGTGAGCTTTCTGCCAACCAGCGGCCGCATGTCAGGATGGAGGAGCCAGTGGCGGAGTTGGAAGTATTGGAATCGGTTTGGTGCTATGATTGTGTAGGATTGTTTTACGTCGGCAAATGAGAGAAACCCCTCCAAATCGAAGAGATGGCCCGCTGACTTGCAGTCCGTGACCCGCCATTGCGGGAATGCCCGGTCCTCCAACCCTGGTGTAAACTCTGGGTTGTCGAATAGGGGTGACAATGGTGAGGGGAGGATGTGAGTCCTCTTTTGATGGCTACTGTATCCCAGACTCGTAGTAGCGTGTTCGTGATTGGAGAGCCCTTGAGATTTGGCTGTCTATCTGGCCTCTTCAAGAACGGCACCTTCCACAGGGAAAGCTTCGCTAGTGCCCGGTCCTGGAACAGCCACCGTTTTTCAGATTCAGGTCTGCCCCATTCCACCAGGAGTCGGAGTTGGGATGCTCTGAAATATTCCAGGAAGTTTGGGATACCTAGTCCTCTTTCATCGGGAGGTCTGTGGGAGAGCTCTCTGCGCATACGAGGGCGTGCCCCTGCCCAAATGAAGTGTTGCACCGCTCCCTGTAGCTAGTGAAGGGTCCCCAGTGGGGGCTAGGCCGGTATGGTCTAGAAAATTTAGAGCGCTTTCTGTAGGATACTCATTTTTATAGCGGCAATCCTGCTGAGGAGCGACAGTGAATGCATTTGCCAGTGTCGGAGGTCTTTCTGGATTTGGGAGAGGAATTTAGTATAGTTCTGTGTGACTGTTCGCGTGATAGGGGGAGCTAAGTCTATCCCTAGGTAAGTGATGGTGTCACAGGTCTGGAGCTCTCCGTATGGTGGACGCCCCATCCCAGGTAAGTCTACACTGTGGCTAAGGTGTAAGACCATGGATTTCCCTACGTTTATCTTGCAACCGGAGACCAGGCCAAAGGAGGTCAATTCCTGCAGAAAAGCTGGCACCGAGCACTTGGGGGACTCCAAGGTTGCCAAAATGTCATCAGCGTATAAGCTCACCGTATGTCGCTTCCCTCCAAATGGGATACCAAAGATGTCAGGATTATCCTTGATATTTTGTGCTAAGGGCTCCATGTAAAGCGTGAAGAGAAGGGGTGACAGCGGGCAACCCTGTCTCGTGCCCCTCTGGATTTCAAAGGTCCTGGAGGCTGTGCCATTCACCCTGACTATGGCCTTGGGCTTGTCGTAGTAGCTTGCTACCCATGCCCTAAAGCGATCTCCAATGCCAAAGTGCTATCTAAGATATCCCAATCGACTCTGTCGAAGGCCTTTTCTGCATCGACCGACAACAGCAGAGCATTCATCTTAGTGTGGTTCCGCCCCCACAGTGTTCAGCCCCGTCATAGCGACTCCCTGGAGGTAGGTTTCCCTGTCGCCGTGCGTGTGTGAGGTCTTACTTTAGAGCGTGGAGTAGAAGTCTCGGTAGACGTTTGCTATCTCGTCGTCCCGTTCCACTCTCTCCCCCCTGGGGTTCTGAAGCACTGGTATTTTTGAGCGTGGGTGCGGGCCCTAAGTTTGCTGGCTAGGAGGTTGCCCGTTTTATCGCCCCTAAATAATAGGAGTGCCGGAGCCGGAGGGCCGCGTATTCGGCCCTATCTAAATCCAGAGTTGCTAATTGCGCTCCCACCGCTTTCAATTGGCGCCACACTCTGGGGGCGCAAGTGTATTCTGTGTATTCTTTCTAGCTCTACCACCCGGGCCGTGAGGAGTTTCCTCTTATCCTTACGTTCCCTGGCCTCGGCAGCGGAGATGGCAATTAATTCACCCTGCACCACGGCTTTGAGAGCCCCTCATAATGCTATAAGAGGTATGTCCGGGGAATCATTCATTGCTAAGTAGTCAGTGATGCATTTGTGGAGTTGCTGAGACACCCCTGCTCTTTGAAGCAGATTTTCCCTGAATCACCACTTCCCCCGCGGTCTGAGAATTGGGGGCATAGAAAGGGTCAATGTCACTGCGTCATGATCTGAGAGTGCCGCTGGTTTAATGTTCACCGTATCTACAAGTGCTGTCAGCTCTGTAGATCCTATGAAATGATCCAGTCTTGCGTATGTATGGAGCGCATTAGAATAGAAGGAAAACTGTGTGGTTTGTGGGTGAGCCACCCTCCACATGTCCACCAGGCCCCTGTCCCTTAGCCATTCCCTCCCTGACTTGTATAATGACTTCGATAGTGCCCCTGTTTGTCCATACCGCTGGCCAGACCGGTCTTTCTCTGCATCCATGACCAAATTCAGGTTTCCCCCACTACCATTCTCTTATCTTGTGAGCAGAGGACTTCCGACAATGCCGCCTTGAGAAATTGTTCTTGTCCCGAGTTGGGGGGTCTAGGGTACCCACTACCAAAGGAGCACCTCCCACTCAGAGTGTGCGGGCCAATAGACGACCTTTTACTTCTGCCACCTTGTCGCCCACCATGCCCTGGAATGTCTTAGCAATCGGTATGGCCACCCCTGCCTTCTTATCCGATGTGGAGGAGTAGAATTGTTGGGGGAAGGCTCAGGACCTCATCCGGTGCCAGTCTTTGAGAATGAGATGGGTCTTTTTTCAAAAGGCACACCGACGCCCCTGAGTTCTCTAGATAGGACAGGATGGCCCTCCTCTTAATGGGGTTGTTCAGCCCCTTCACGTTAAGGGTGAGTATGTGAAGTGTGGAGCTAGTCATAAGGTATGTTCGCGTTTAGGCTGCTGAATCCGTTGGAGTATGAACCCCTTGTCACCACGGGGATGCTCTTGGGCCCTGAAGTCGTTCGATTGTGAACCGGGCTGTGTGTGGAGCCCACCCAAGACAGCACATCAGTTCCCCATGCCCTCCCCCACCCCACTCTCAACAACACCCCACCCACAAACGTGAAACCTCGTCCCCATCCCCTATCCCAACCACCCAGAACCCGCCCAATCCCTACCCAACGCCAACCGAAAGGCCCCAGAGTTCTATCAATGTCCATTGCCCATCATACGAGAATGTGGGCATGTGGAAAACAGAGATCGGGGTGTGTGTGTGGTCCAAATGTCTCGGGCCCCCCGACCCCGGCCCCCCACCCCAGCCAGTGCACTTTCAATGCCATACAACCCTTTTGGTACAGTCACGGGTGGATCGGCGAAGCGGTATCTTTCAGGACTGCGTCTAGGGCTGCCTGTCTCTCTTGTGCCATAGTATCAGAATCCGGTCGTAGTTCCAGGCTGGGGGAACGCCTGCGTCCCACTCTCTGCCATCTGTCTCCTGAAGATTTTTGTTTGTGGCTAGGTGACTATTCTGGGTTCCGTGGTTCCAAACCAAGTAGCTTGCAAGTGTCTTGGAGGGACCTAAGTTGGAGAAGTTTGCCATTCCATTTAAATATCCGGCGAAAAGGGTGGCCCCAGGAGTATGCCACCCCTTGTTCTCTCAGATGAGCTGTTACTTCTTTAAAAGCTTTTCTGCTTTGTAGTGTGATGGAGGCTAGATCCTGGTAGGAAGCTATAGAATGCCCTTGGAATTGGAGGGGTTGTTTTGACCGGGCCTCTTGCAGTATACGTTCTTTAAGAGGAAAGTCTGGGAGGAAGGTGAGTATGTCTGGGGGAGGGGCTGGAGAGCTCCTCGGCAGGCCCACACAGTGTGCCTGGTCAATGCGGATCTCAAAGTCTTGTGATTCTAACCAGAATGTCTCGAAACAGTCCCTGAAGATAGTGGGTTGCGTCCGACCCTTCCGTTTTCGAAGGGACCCCTCAGACGCGATTGTTATTTCGTCGAGAGCGGTTTTCGAGGTCCTCCGCGTGGGCCTGCAGGTCCAGCTGTTGGTCTCGCAAGCAAATCACCTCTTGTTGAAGTTGTTCAATCTCTTCGCCTTTGGTTTGCTCATGGTCTTCAAGCGCTGCTACCCTCTCCCCAACTGCGTCGACGTCGCAACGGATCTCTTTCACCTCGCCCGCCACGTCGCTTTTGAGCGTTTGGAAGTCCTCTCGAAGGACATTGAACAGTGATTCAAGAAAGGAGCGAGTGATTGGGACTTCTCCCTCTTCTGGGTCTGTGTGGGCTTTTGGGGTTGGGGACGTTCTACTTCCTTTCTTGCTTGATATGGATCCTTTGGTGAGCATCTCTTTCAGGGATCTCTCCCCTTTCTTCTTTTCTGAGGACATCGTTGGGTCACACACTATTTGGGGGAAATTCCTGGTGGTCGTCGCGTTCTTGGAGCACATAAATAGCTCAACTGCTGGCGGTGTCAGGTGAGGTGAGTCCCCCTTTCGGCTGGCAGTGTGAGGCCCCCGCTAGGCCCGGCTTCCCCCAGGCCTCTATACTCAGCCTTGGGGGCAGCGGCTCCCCAGAGCTCTCCAGCTGCCAGTAAGGACCCTCTCTCCACCGCAATGCTCAGGGGCCCCCAGCAACCGCACCGTAGAGTTTCGTCGACTAGGATACCCTCTGGTCCGCTCTCAGCCCCTCCGCCGACCGTCTGCGTCCTCTCCTCTCCGCCAGGCGAAGGTCCTGGACGAATATACGTCCCCCTTCTCCACAGCCGCTCTGATCCTCTTTCTCCCAGTCTCACCTCGTGGCCCTGTTGTCCCACGCTCCACCGGGGTCCCTCCTTTGGTATCCTTGCAGCTGTCCTCCTTGCTAGGCACCGCCCTGCTGCTGACTTTAGGCTGTCGTGACAGCGGGTCTATAGCTCTCTGTGGCAGAGCTGCGGGGCCTTCAGAGCAGCCCCATCTGTGTGTCTTCCCGTGGGGTCCCCTCCTTGTCCACTCGTAACCTCATGCCTCTGCCAGGCGAGGGCCCCGGCCGGGTAAAAGCCTCTCTTCCACTCCGCCGCTGCACCGGTCCCCCTGCGCGCTGCCTCACCTCGTGGTTCTGCCGCCGCTCACTGCAGTTCAGGCCCCACTGTCGGCATCGCTTTGGTAGGCCCCTCCACACGGCCTACCGCGCTACCCACCACGGGCGGTCCCAGCGGCAGGGTAATGACGAGGAGCCCCCAGCGTAGCTCCGTCTATGCCTATTCAATCTCGCCTGGCCTCCGCTGCGGCAGTTAGTCTGTTGGTATACCTGGAGCCTCGGTGGTTGGCGCTGCCCTCAGGAAGCTCCTCTGCTCCGCTCTGAAGATGGCGCGCCCTTCGGTGGAGCCAGGCACCCACCACTTGCACCTTCGCTGGATTCTCGTCCGGTTAGCTCCTACTGGTGCTGATCATGCCGAATGTGGCTTGTGTTAGAGGGTTGTGACCCTGCACCGCAATCCGCCAGGGATCACATGCGCCGGGGCCCTCGCAGCGCGCCCCAGAAGACTCCCTACTGGCTGCTCAGGCGCGATGGGGGCTTGACGGTCCCGAGCCCCGCCACCTCTCAGCTATGCCAGCTCCACAGTTGTCACTCGGGGCACTCCTCTTGTGCTGGGCATGCACCAGGTGCTGGCATCTCTCGCTCCACAGTTAAGGGCCCCCTGGGTGCAACCGCGGCTGCACTAGTCACCGTCCAGCCTGGGCGCCATTTTCTCGTGCCACTTTCTCGCTGGGCCACCTGGTAGCGCCGATCGGGACAGGAGCCCCGCACTTTACGCATCCCGGGCAGTCTCACCATTGTAGCTCTCCGTTCCGTCGCTTGTGGCGGCCTTTGCTGGGGTCAGTTGCTGGGAAATGACTGGGCGGGAAGGCCAGGAGCGAGGATCCTCCGAGACGTGCGACCTAACAGATCGCCATCTTGGCCACCATGACATTTTTTTATATGTTCATTTCATAAAGACTTTATTCGGCACACAAGGCCATAAAAGCGCCCAATTTGATAGAATAAAAACATAAAATTGACACAGATTAAAATTTGACATAGAAAGAGCAGTAATCCAGTTCTAGTATAACCATTCCAGCATTTGGCCAAATTGGGTCCGGGGAGGTACATTGTTGGAGACAGTCATACAATTCCTACAATGTCATTCTGTTGTGCCATCTTTTTTAAGATGGCCTTACGAGTGCACCACATGGTGAATAGGAACCGTGAAATTGAGAAAACAATATGCATTTGTGAATCAAATTTCAACAGCCTATACACTTCGCTACAGTGCAATAACAGTAATAAACAAAATAAATACAAACATTAAATAAAAATTATAAATATCAAACTAATTAAAAGGTAACGTCTAAAAAATTCAAAAAAGCTATCTCGACCAATACATTTAAACTAAAACAACACAAACCAATAGAAAAAGCTAACTGATTAAAGTGACACTATAGAAACAATGAATTAATCAACACCACTTTTACCGTACATCAGACAAACAAGGAGGAAGAGAGATACTTGACGAGAGAGAGAACACAGAAGTTAAAGAAACTACTCATCCAACTATATCAAAAATCCATCAAAACAGGTAAGAACAAAACCTTATAACAAAATATAAATAATTTGCCTTTTTTTATTTCATTAACTAAAACTATTCTATATGTTTCTTTCAATATCACATATAAAACTTAAATAAAATCCACATAGAAAATACAAGAAAAAGATTTTGTGCACAACAAAATTTAAATCAACATTATAAAAAATATATAACAAAGTAAGTATATAACTTAAGCAAAAAACTAAATTATTTAAAATTAATACATTTATTACAAATACAACAGCATCACAGGAATGGGAGGGCAACAACCCTTAATGAATTTCCTGACAGGAGCAATGGGGGCAAACGAGGAACAAATCAACTCAGTGGAGGTGACCTTGACACAAGGTAGGGTGGGTACGATGGCTACAGAAAAATAGCACAGTTAATTTATCTAAGGTCTCTCCCAATGGTTCATGGGAGGTAACAGCAGTACAGGTTCATCTAAATGGGTGTTTTCAAGAGTCTCTGGGGCATATTTCTGTTAGTGATTTGGAATGTGACTCACGGACCCCACCCAAACGAGCTAGAAACCCCAAGGTCCAGGAGGAGGCCCAAAATCTAACCCCCCCGAATGAGCAAGAAAGTACTAATTGCTTATAGCAATAATAATTAAAAATCTAACCTCAAGACCAGCACTACAGTAGCCTTAAAACCACATGAGGATAATTCATCCTTTAAAAGGACCCACAAGAAGGTATGTCCTTAACCCTTAATGGTAACAGGGCCCCACCTGGTACTTCTCTATTCTCGTCATCCTTGACTAGGGCACCGTCAAGGTACGAGGCTGATAATCATATAAGGAAAAATGTAGAGAAGGATGATAAGGCTGGAGGATACCAAGCTCGACCTTTGCAATTAAAGACGGTCATCAGTAATAATACTCTTGAGTTACCCCCTGGGACAACTCCTTAAACAATAATTTTGGCCAACGTCCCAAGTTTATCTCTACAGAGGACTGAAACATGGGAGGCATTACGCAACAAATCTTCATTCTGGCTAGGTGGAAAAACTGGTTTGACTGAAACCCTGTTTGCAAAATACAAAATTGCCAGATGAGTTTCCTGGGTGGCGTGAGATCAAAAAACCCTACAGGGTGATGTACTTACATTTAGTGACTCATACTTAGTACAGGCTATTTTATCTAGGGCAGTGTGACGGACCGTCCCCAGACGAACCGCAGGAGGATCCATTTCCCGCTTACCTCTCTCCTTGTCTCCTTTTACAGCCGGGAACGGACTCGTCAGATCTCTTCCCCTTTAACTCAAGGGTACGACGTCAGGAGGAAGCACACCAGCTGACCCGATCACGTGACACAGAGGCGGATCGTCAAAACCCGGAAGACGAAGGAGAGAGGGAGACAACGCGGGGAGCGACAGAGAGATGAGCCGCAACCGAAGCCATCCAGACCTGGTGGAAACCGCCGCACGCCTGGGACGAGGAAGCCGACCCCGAGGTTCAGGAGGGCCGCGACGACGACCGGACGATTCCGCTGGGGACCGAGGGACCAGCCGAAAGAAGGGAGCCGGACCTCATCCGGTACCGCCAGCACGCGAGCCATGTCCCTGGAGGGGCATGGCTTGACAAGGTACGGGGGACCCTAGGGGCTCTCTGGAACACGCCAGTACAGGGCGGGAGCCAAGGGGTGAGGCGGGGAGCCAAACGGGAGAGCCCTAGTACCCCGTAACCTAGGATCCCCGAGCACGTCACTACCCCTACCCCAACCCTTTCGCCCACACTCGGTGCAGGGCTAGGTATTTGGTGTTCCCTCACTTCCCCTTCCTAAGGAACAATGCGCCGCTAAACGACGGCCTTTACATAGTTCTCTTGTTTTCTTTTCTTTTTTTGGGAAACCATCGGCGGACTGCCAAGTCTACAAGACGCCTCTTTTCCCTTTGGTGTGACAAGGCTGAAGAAGGAAGCCTGACGTAGATCCCTCCTGGGAAGGAACCCGAGAGAGACTTGCCGAGACTTTAAATTTATGCTTAATTTGTGAGAAGAGATTGTTCCACTTGCCCGTTTATGACTCTACAATAAACAAAATAAACCAAGATATACTGCTCTCCTACTCCTTGCTTCTCCACCGCGCTACAGGCAGGGAACTCAACTATAACATATAAGGGCATTAATGTTTTACCTTTAGGGTTCTTCTATCAACCACGTGACGTCAACCAATATACAACCCATGCTGGGGGACCAGCGGTAAATGCCTTATGTCACTATAATGTTCTGGTTCACAATCGTTTTGATATACTCCCTACACTTGAGGACATATATTTACCGACTGTTGTAAATGAACTCTGTATACAAAAAGGGTGGCGGGCCAGGTTAGCCCCAACTAATCCAGGAAGCTTTTTAAGGGGATCCCATATTGATCAATACACCATAGCGGGGGCTCTTGCCCCTATAAGGCCCATGGAGATATTATCAGATTCTATGGAGCAGGATTTCAGTGTTAAAGAAGCAAATAGACATATTTTTGATGTTACAACAACTGGGGATCTACGTAAACCTTTGGCTGCATGTAAAATACTCTTTTGGAATGTGGCAGGGCTGTCCTCAAAAATAGATGATCCACATTGGTTAATTTTTGTTGAACGGTTTACCATATTGTGCCTCCAAGAGACATGGATGGTGGAAGAAAGACATATTAATGGGTTTGAAACTTTCCATACCCCAGCAGTTGTCATGGATCATGGGATAAATAAGGGTGACCTTTGTGTATATGTGTCAAACTGTCTTGGTGTGAATAAGCTAAACCTTAAAATGGCAACAGCCCACTATCAGATTCTATTGCTACATGTAGATAAAAAGTTCTGTGTAGCTCTGCTAAATTTTTATAATAATATTCCAAAAGAGCAGATAGTGAGTGTATTGATGAATTTGCAGAAGGATCTGAGTAAATTGCAGGACTAATTGTCTCATGATATGTGTATTCTGTGGGGATTTTAATCATGTCCTGTGCCAACATATTGGGCAGGGTTTGTGGTTTAAGCTATGATAGAGGACCTGTTGAATTCCATTGACTTCCAGTTTAATTTGGGTTATGCTAATGATCTGTGTATACCATCAGTACCCTTAAAACCCACTTTTAATGGTAGAGGTTGCAATTCTATAATAGATTTTATTTTAGCTTCAAATAGATATTCTGCCAAGGTTCATAATTTTGTAATCCAGTCTAATGGTATGAGTGACCATTATCCCTTAAGTCTTGATTTTGACCTGGTGTGTCCCGTCATCGGTAAGAGGAATTTGGCGGCTGAATACGATTTTATTATTAATCTCACTAGAAATAATGGGTATTCATTGAGCTGGAATAAAGTAGATCCATCTACATTCATCGAGCAACTAGTATCCTCATACAAAGAGGACTTTGCTGTGTGTCCTAGTGAGGATGCTAGGAATGAAGCGGTTCTAAATGTATTCGGCCATATTATGGGGGAGACTTGGAGGTCCATTAGGATGTAGGGCAGAAAAACACCCCGACCGCCATGGAAGCGGAAAACAACCGCCCACCGGCCCCGTGGGAAAACAGGCAGCCAAATTAGCATTAACTGCCCCAAAAATCCGACCGCGGCGGTACGAGGTCAGAATCGCGGTGGAAAAGCAACAACCCGCCGCAAGTATAGCGGAGACACCGCCCCGGAAATTAGTATATCCCCGGCGGTCCCGCGGTATGTACTGCCGTCTCCGACAGGCAGACAGCACTACAACAACCACCAGGCCCCCTGGCCCACACCTGAGCAGGATGGATCCCTCCCCCACCCGACCCAGGAGCAGTTGGAAGCCATTGCAGTATAGCAAACAAACTTAAAGGTAGGTATCCATCTTCACAATGAAGGTGTTTGTGTCAGGGAGGGCTGCACTACTACTCCCACCATGTCCCCTGTCCCACACCTGAGCAGGATGGATCCCTGCCCCACCCCACCCAGGAGCAGTTGGAAGCCATTGCAGTACAACAAACAAACTTACAGGTAGGTAGCCATCTTCACAATGAGGGTGTCTGGGGGTGGGGGGCCTGCACCACTACTCCCACCATGCCCCCTGTCCCAAAGCCTAGCAAGATGGAGCCCTCCCACCACCCCACCCAGAAGCATGTGTCAGCCATTACACAACCCTCATCAAACTTACAGGTAGGTAGCCATCTTCCCTGGGAGGGTGTTTGCAGCTGGGAGTGCTGCACTACTACTTCCAACATTCCCTGTGTCCCACACCTCAGCAGGATGGATCCCTCCCCCACCCCACCCAGGAGCAGTTGGAAGCCATTGCAGTACAACAAACAAACTTACAGGTAGGTATCCATCTTCACAATGAGGGTGTTTGTGTCAGGGAGGGCTGCACTACTACTCCCACCATGCCCCGTGTCCCACACCTGAGCTGGATGGATCCTTCCCCCACCCCACCCAGGAGCAGTTGGAAGCCATTGCAGTACAACAAACAAACTTACAGGTAGGTAGCCATCTTCACAATGAGGGTGTCTGGGGGTGGGGGGCCAGCACTACTACTTCCACCATGCCCCCTGTCCCACACCTGAGCAGGATGGATCCCTCCTCCACCCCACCCAGGAGCAGTTGGAAGCCATTGCAGTACACCAAACAAACTTACAGGTAGGTAGCCATCTTGACAATGAGGGTGTTTGTGTCTGGGAGGGCTGCACTACTACACCTATCATGCCCCCTGTCGCACACCTGAGCAGGATGAATCCCTCCCACCACCCCACCCAGAAGCATGTGTCAGCCATTACACAACCCTCATCAAACTTACAGGTAGGTAGCCATCCTCGCAATGAGGGTGTCTGGGGGTGAAGGGCCTGCACCACTACTCCCACCATGCCCCCTTTCACACAGCCTAGCAAGATGGAGCCCTCCCCCACCCCACCCAGGAGCAGTTGGAAGCCATTGCAGTACAACAAACAAACTTACAGGTAGGTAGCCATCTTCACAATGAGGGTGTCTGGGGGTGGGGGGCCTTCACCACTACTCCCACCATGCCCCCTGTCTCACAGCCTAGCAAGATGGAGCCCTCCCACCACCCCACCCAGAAGCATGTGTCAGCCATTACACAACCCTCATCAAACTTACAAGTAGGTAGCCATCTTCCCTGGCAGGGTGTTTGTGGCTGGGAGTGCTGCACTACAACTCCCAACATTCCCTGTGTCCCACACCTCAGCAGGATGGATCCCTCCCCCACCCCACCCAGGAGCAGTTGGAAGCCATTGCAGTACACCAAACAAACTTACAGGTAGGTAGCCATCTTCACAATGAGGGTGTTTGTGTCAGGGAGGGCTGCACTACTACTCCCACCATGCCCCCTGTCCCACACCTGAGCAGGATGGATCCCTCCCCCACCCCACCCAGGAGCAGTTGGAAGCCATTGCAGTACAACAAACAAACTTACAGGTAGGTAGCCATCTTTACAATGAGGGTGTCTGGGGTGGGTGGCCTGCATTACTACTCCCACCATGCCCCCTTTCCCACACCGGAGCAGGATGGATCCCTCCCCCACCCCACCCAGGAGCAGTTGGAAGCCATTGAAGTACACCAAACAAACTTAAAGGTAGGTAGCCATCTTCACAATGAGGGTGTTTGTGTCTGGGAGGGCTGCACTACTACTCCCACCATGCCCCCTGTCCCACACCTGAGCAGGATGGATCCCTCCCACCACCCCACCCAGAAGCATGTGTCAGCCATTACACAACACTCTTCAAACTTACAGGTAGGTAGCCATCTTCACAATGAGGGTGTCTGGGGGTAGGATGCCTGCACCACTACTCCCACCATGCCCCCTTTCCCACAGCCTAGCAAGATGGAGCCCTCCCCCACCCGACCCAGGAGCAGTTGTAAGCCATTGCAGTACAACAAACAAACTTACAGGTAGGTAGCCATCTTCACAATGAGGGTGTCCGGGGGTGGGGGGCCTGCACCACTACTCCCACCATGCCCCCTATCCCACACCTGAGCAGGATGGATCCCTCCCCCACCCCACCCAGGAGCAGTTGGAAGCCATTGCAGTACACCAAATAAACTTACAGGTAGGTAGCCAGTACGTGCACCCACCCATTTTTCCCAAATTAAATGGTGCCATATGACAACACCAGCCCTCACATTGCACAAAGAGCCATACCTACCCCTTTGCCAAGCACAGTGTGCACACAGGTAAGCCAAGGAAGCTGCCACAACCACCAAAGTGTGACACACCAATGCACAAGTAGAAGAAAGCCTGGGCACATTCATGCATAGCAACTAGTTACATCACCATGGGGCAAGTGCAACAAGGACCATTCTCAAAATGTGAAAGCATGTGTGGTGGCACAAATCAAGATATGCACATGACAGGACAAAGGGATGCAGGAGATGACAATAGCCAGTCCATGGCAGATGTGACGTCTGCTAGGTCAGACAACTAAACCATGAGTCCACAATTAAACACATGTTGTGCCAGGCCCTAGATGGCAACAAGTCCCAGTAAACCTCAATCTGACACGGTTCGCATGGTATGCCCTGACACCTCGCACCATGGACAAGTAATGCTTGTACCAGTGTATCATGTCAGAGAGCACAGTACTGCACCCAGTCAACAATGTGATGATATGTCAATTGTGCAGTGTACAAAATGTAAATGACACACAGCTAACCCAAATCTTGCCGGGTGCACTTCAATGACCATTTCCCATCTGGTCCACAGGTGACCAAGAACTCACTGCAGACGACAACACCAGCAACCTGCAGAGCCAGTCTCCATCCCCCGAAACAAGGACTCTCGGATGTTGACTCCCAGGATTCCGTGGACGATGAGCTTGAGGCCGGCCCATCTGGTGTGCCAGGAAGCAACAGGTCCCAGGACCCGAGCGTCCCCCCACCATATATGCGGCACAACAACTCCACAGCAGACCCCTGCTGTCACGGCCTGTGCGGCGACCGCCACCACCACCACCACCACCAGTGCTGCCGGCACCACCCTCCCTGTCCCAGACAATGCCCCGCACACACCACCCATGGAGGAGGGCAGGGAGAGGATGCGGGTGCCCACAGTGGTGAGGCAACAGGTCTGTGGCAGCAGGGCAGGTGGGAGGGGAAGGGTCACCCAGGGAAACCAGGAGGCTGGGACCCACTACCTGGAACACATCACCAGAGTCCTGGGTGCATACGAACAGGCCCAGGGACGAACGGGCTGGTCGGACGATCTGTTGCACGAGCTCATCCTGCTGATGAGGTCCATCGACAGACGCATGGGACAAATCGTGGACCTCTTGGGCCAGCAAGTGGCGGTACTGAGGGACAGGCATGTGCCCCAGACAGCACATCCGCCTCCCTCAGGTGGGATGCACAATGACAGTTCACCATCCTCCCCTGTGCCCACAGAAAGGGGTGAGTCCTCAGACCCCACTGGCCCTGCAGCAGGGCCCCCCCTGCCAAACGACAAAGGGGCCGTCCCAAGAAGACCCTGGGAGTATCTGGAGGCAAAGCACCTGCCAGACGCAAGTCACGGAGCCAGCCATGATGGCAACCGTCTCCACCACTGCATTGACTCTTTGGACTGTCCTACCCCACACTGCCTTGTGAATGGCATCTGCCTGTTGGACAGCAATGTGGTGACTACTCGACCACTCGACCATCTCATCTACCACAACTGTCAACTCACTCCCCCCTAATGGAAATGTACACCCCCCTTGCATCTCACCATAGTAAATAAAATATCCTCACACACATGTTGTTGTGTCAGCTCTGTCTTTATTGCAGGGTGTACAGTCTTCAACATGATCACAATGTACCAGGACCATGGGCTGTATGTAGGCAAGGAGAGGTCGAAGGCACCTAGGGAAACACAACAGAACAACTTTCACTGGTCTGGGTGTGATATCACAGACATCAAACAAGCCCTAACACCAGGATAACCAAACATGCACATGTCACAATGGCCCCCAAGTGTCAACATACACGTCCCGTTGATGTCCCCAAATGACATGTCCTAGAGACCTTTCCAACCACCACTGAGTCTACAACTGGCTGATGCTACAATTCTCACATGCCCCTTCACAACAAAGCAATCTCATCAGACAATGGGTATGTTGCATATTGCCACCCACCGTCAAGTGAAGTAGCGGGTGATGAGCTGTTCACGCAGGTCAACACCTTCCTCCTCTCCACTGTCCTCATCACTGAACATGCCTTGGTTTGCTGGCTGGGGCCTTGGGTCCTCACCATCATCCAGGAGCAGGGGAATCTCCCTGTGAATGGCTAGGTTGTGGAGCATGCAGCATGCAACAACAATCTGACACACCTTACCGGGCGAGTATGCCAGTGCACCTCCGGTCTTGTCCAGGCACCGGAAACGTGACTTGAGCAGGCCAAAAGTGCGCTCCACCACACGACGTGTCCTCCCATGGCCCTCATTGTAGCGGACTTCAGCCGGGGACCTGGGATTCCGCAGTGGGCTCAGCAACCAGGGACAGTTGGGATTTGCAGAGTAACCTAGGTATGACAAACACAAATAGACATTGCAATGTCGCAGAGTCTCAGGAGAGCAGATCACACACACAGCACGCCATACGACTAGGCATACTCACCCACAATCCATGCATGCTCTGGAAGAAGATTAGCCATCCGCTGGGGCACTATGCTGTTCCTCAGGATGTAGGAGTCATGGGCCGAGCCTGGGAATTTGGCACACACCTACGAGATGGTCATATCTGCCAGGCACACCACCTGCACATTGATGGAGTGGTAATGCTTGCGATTGCGGTAAATGTGCTCACTTGCCTGTGGTGGCACGAGCGACATGGGTGCAATCAATGGCCCCAACAAGATTGGGGATGTGTCCAAGGGGATAGAAGTCTTCCTTCACAGCTGGCAATTCTGCACCCCTGGGGAAATGGATGTATCTGTCCTTGTATAGCATCATGGCGGACAGTACATCACGCAGCACCATGCTGAACATCGGTTGGGACATCCCACCAGCGCTGGCCACAGTCTCCTGGAACGATCCTGTGGCAAAAAAATGCAGGGCTGCCATCGCCTTCTATGTAGGGGTGAAAGCTGTTGGATATGTCCTGCGTGGGTGCAGGTGGGGTTCCAACAGATCACAAAGGGTCTTCAGGGTGGCTCTGTCCAGGCGGCATTTGCATATGATCGCAACATCCTCCATGTCCTCCAGCACCGTCAAGTGACGAATCAAATTTGGCCTCCTCCTATTGGAGTTGATAGTGGACACATGTCAATACAATACACCAAGAGATGTGCACAGCATATCACGTTCTGGATGGCACACTAACAGACCAGCTTACATGGAGGGTCACCTTCAGCTACACAAAGGGCACACGTGTCAACTTACTCAAAACAAGTACCTCAAACACCACCTTTGGCTATGTGAATGCACATAGGGATATGGCCACAGTACACATGTGCACGCCTGGGAGTCTAGCATCCAGCATATATGTAACTAATCAAAACCACTGTCTCCTACCTAGCTGCTGTACCGGTCACACCTTGATGCGTCATTACAAATTGGCACACATCCACCACACAATGACCACAGTCGGCGCTGGAATGATGAATGTGTTCATGAGCAGACATGAGAGGCAATTCTAATTAGATCAACATTCATCGAAACGAGCATTGCTGTATTTGTCACTGGACCTCAACACATTGACATGTGTACACATTGTACAGTCCAGGACTACACTGTCCTGCCTACACCAACATCAAATCCTCAAGTGACATGTGAGTGGGTACAGACAAATGTACGTTACACACACACAAACATGGCATGTGTAGCCATCAGTGGAGTAAATTGAACATTGGCATCGTGTGCACAATGATGTGCCATTGAACATGTTGGCACTATGCACTGTTGATGTGTGACAGATGGCCATTGCCATTGCATGGCACCCAAATCATGGTAGCTACCTCCTGGCACCGGTGGTGTGTCCCCAGCACCCCCATTCACACCAGTGCAGTAGTCATAGGCATGAAGACATGTGGAAATGGCAGTTGTCATGCTCCGCTGACAGAATGGCAGCGCCTCGTGTCAATGCATGGCACCCATATCACGGTAGCTACCGCCTGGCACCGGCGGTGTGTCACCAGCACCCCCATTCACACTAGTGCAGTAGTCATAGGCATGGAGACATGTGGAAATGGTGGTTGGCATGCTTCGCCACTAAAATCGCGGTAGCGCACCCTGGGCCCCAGCAGTGTTACACCGCCGTGGAGCTCGTCCTAGAGCCAATGGGAAGCTCGATAGCGGTGGCATGATGCAATTTTGAAGATCGCGGTAGGCGTGCTCCGCCACCGTGGAGGCAGTCATTGGCTGCATTTGAAAGATGCACCATCGCGGTAGTGCACCCGGGGCCCCAGCGGTGTTACACCACCATGGAGCTCACCCTAGAGCCAATGCGAAGCTCGATAGCGGTGGCATGATGCAATTTTGAAGATTGCGGTAGGCGTGCTCTGCCACCGTGGAGGCAGTCATTGGCTGCATTTGAAAGATGCACCATCGCGGTAGCGCACCCCGGGCCCCAGCGGTGTTACACCGCCATGGAGCTCGCCCTAGAGCCAATGCGAAGCTCGTTAGCGGTGGCATGATGCAATTTTGAAGGTCGCGGTAGGCGGGCTACGCCACCGTGGAGGCGGTCATTGGATGCAGAGGCAGACATGGACCACAAATTGCTGCAGCTTGGCACCTTTGAAACGACCCCAGGGGGGTATATATGTGGAAGTGAGCCTCACATTGCCACTGCTCACAGGGCCTGTTGCCTGAGACCCATCACCTGCTGCTGCCTCCAAGGACTGCTGCCCGACACCCCTCACCTGCTGCTGCCTGACACCCCTCACCTGCTGCTGCCTCCAGGGACTGCTGCCTGGGGACCCTCGCCACCAAAATCCCCTGCTGTTGTGCCACGTCCACAGTGATGGCAAGGACAGAGAAGATCCGTGCCAGTCCCTTCACGAGTGAGGAGCTGGAGGTCCTGGTGGACGAGGTGCTCACACAGTACCCAAGGCTATGTGGTGCCCCAAATGTCGTGGTGAGTCTTAAACAGTGTTGTGGTAGGGCAGGGGGGCCACACATGTAGTGGACTGATTCAGTATGTGCCTGGGAGTGTGGGGTAGTGAAATGCACTGCCTGACATGCTGTCTCCAGTGGGAGGGTGTGTGTACCCAATGCCACAGCTTTCCCTCCCTGCACATGTAAGTATGAGTGACCTGTGTTGTGTTGTCAGCCATACAGTGACACAGAAGGTTGTTCATGCTGTAGTCAGGACAGTGATTGCTTGGCTGGATGGCTGTGTGTGCCCCTGTAGTCCATCTCATTGTGAGCCCAGCTGGACAGCACAGTCCCCATCTACAAAGACAAGGACACATAAGTTCACTTACAGAGTATGACATCAGTCTTTTCACATTGCACTCCAGCTGCGGCCCATCTCAGCACTGTAGATTGCACACAACCGCCCTTGTGAAGGGCATTTTGTATTTGTGAGAACATGTCCCTCAATGTGACATCCATGACACAGTTATCTATTTACAGGGCAGGGACATTGAGGGCTGCGCAGTCTTGGACACAGTGGGTCACCCCCCAAACACAGGTTGACATATGTATGTGTTGCTCAACTCAACAATTGACTGCAGATGTGGGCAGGCAGGTTTCAGTGCTGGCATCCTGCATGTGTGTGAGATGTGCAGGGACTGTGTTCCCCCTCACACCTGCATGCTTTAACATCAGCTTTTCCCATGCAGGGGTCACATGTGGGCTGTACTATAGTCTCTGATGAATCATCGTTGGATATGTGATTTGGTTGTATCTTGCTGCCATACTGATAGATGTCGCTACATGGCACTGTGTACCTGATCATTTCTCCCTCTTGTCTCCCATGCCTGCAGCTCAAGGTACACCAGCGTAAGGCCTTGTGGAGGGCCATTACAGCGAAGGTGTGAGCCCTGGGGGTCTCAAACCGACGGCACACCCACTGCCACAAGAGATGGAATGACATCAGCCGGCTGGCAAAGAATGTGGCGGAGATGACCCTGGGGCTGCTTCCTCACACTGGGCGTCTGGCACGCCGCAGCATGACACCACTAATGGGGCGCATCTTGGCAGTGACACGGCCTGAGCTGGATGCACGTTTGAAGGAGCATCAGCAGCAAGCCAGGGGTGAGCATTTGGGGAGTCTGACTTTGGATGGGAGTGGTTGCATGTGTACAGAGTCTGTGCCAGCGCTGGCCTCTGTAATGTTGGTAGTGTGATGCTGTGGCATGTAAGTGGCTGCTGGCCTGGGTGCCTGTTGTATGCATTTGCCCTACCTGTACTTACAAAGTTGATTTGGAAGCTGTGCCTTCACATTACATTCTGAGCTGTGCTCTTCAGGTTTCTTCTGCATTGGTGTAGTCTTGGGAATCCCATGGGAGGGAACAGCAGTGTGCCCAATCTGACTGTGCGTACATCAATGCGTCCATCGCATGCACCCATATTGGGGAGGGCTAGATATCTTACAGCAATGTGCAGCATTCTATTGTCCCCAAGGTACGACACGGTGGGTGGCATGGGCTAATGTCCATTGTGGACTGTCATGTTGTAGTCTGGGTCTGTGTTGTCCCCTCCTGTTACATCCAGTTCTGTCATTGGCAACAAGTTGTGTGCCCCCATCATGTTCCTAGGTGTACTCAGAACTAGTTGTGTGTCTGTTTGAACAGAGCCACAAGCAGGGTGTTGTGCTGTGTGGTCATCACATGGCTCACTCATTCCTGAGTTTCCAGTTTCCATGCATTGCTTGAGTCTATGTAGTGAGTTGGCACGATGTGATTGCACAGGGTGGTGTGCAACATGTAGATTTTCTCAACTTTTTCCATGCATTGCTTGCATATGTTTGTTCTGTTTTTGCCACTGACCTGACCCTACATCTCTCTCTCCCATGCAGCATCACCTGTGGTTACGGGGGGACAGGAGACGGACACCAGTGGGGGTGAAACTAGCACCACAGCTGCCCAGGAGCCCAGTGACACAGATGTCACCAGCGCATCAGAGGGGGACAGGAGTCTTCTGGAGGAGTCCCAGCCGGAGACGCAAAGCACCACATCATCCGATGCCAGTGGGGATGCATCCATGTTGGAGGGCACAGGGAACGGGGACTCTGCATCGACTTCCACCACACAGCGGCCATTGCCCACCCTCCCAACCACTTCCTCTGGTGCTGCCCATGTCCGCCTCAGTAAGAGGGGAAGAGTGTCCTTCACCCCTGGCACCGCTGCCCCTGCTGCCATCAGTGCTGAGTCTGTGGACCTTTTGCGCCAGCTAAGTGTAGGCAAGACAGCTCTCCTAAATGCCTTAATTGACCACAACAAGAAATTGGCCCAGGTGGTTGCTTTCATGGAGGGCATACATTCAGACGTGGGTGGGCTGCACCGGACAGTCCAGGCTTTGTCATCAACAGTGACGCCTGCCCTGCAACAGGCACATTTTCACAGTCCAGCTCCAGTCCCTTTGTCCACCACCCAGGCAGCGGTCACGTCTGACAATAGTGACCACGGTCCACATACATCAAAGACATGATACAGCACACAGAGCACACATCAGCAACAACCCAAGCGGTCCCGTGTGCAAATACCATCCCCACAGAAGACCAAAGGCACCCCAGAGCGCAGGGAGAGAAGCCCGTCAGATGACACCAGGGGACAATTAGCAAAGCAGCAGACCTCAGGCACACAGGCCTCAGTGGAATCCCCATCCAAGCACTCCCCTGCCCCTAAGGCATTTTGCAAAGATAATCGTACAGTGTCTGTGCCCACCAAGGAGGTGGTGCATGCCAAGGGTACACCTGGGAAGGGCTCAAAGGCAGTATCACCAACCACCTCGACTCCCATTCCAAGCCCAGTGAAGCAGGGGCCGGAGGGGACTGTAGGGGTGACACCTAGTAAACAGGGGAAGGGGGGCAGAAGCGAAGCAAGGCAAAACGTTCAGCTGGGTCCAGCACATCACCAGAGGGGCTGCCAGCGCCTGCACCTGCTGCAGCAGTGGTGGTGAGTGTGCCTCTTGTGCCCACACCACTTCCCGTTGATCCACAGTCAGTCAAGCCATTTAGGATCCCCAAGAAGTGGAAGGGCACCCCTCCACAATCTCCCAGCCACACCGTGACTCCCGTCTGCCTCTACCTCAGCTGTTCTGCTTTCTCCCCTGTCAAGTGCTCCAACAGTCCCTGAGACACAGCCAGCTCCCAGTCTGCCTGACAGCCAAATCTGAGTGGTAGTCACCCTCACACCCATGTGTCTCACACAGGAGGGCCTGTACTGCACATTGTTGCCCCTTGACTGTGTTGCTGGCCATGGAAAGGTACAGTCACACACATTTCCTGTGCAGCTTCTCATGGACATACTCTACACTCTGCCCTGGCCACTGGCCTTGTTGTTCACTGCTGTGTTGGACCCTTGCCTGTGCAGCTTCTCATGGACATGCTCTGCACTCTGCGCTGCCCACTGGCCTTGTTGTTCACTGCTGTTTTGCCCTTGCCTGTGCAGCTTCTCATGGACATACTCTGCACTCTGCTCTGGCCATTGACCTTGTTGTTCACTGCTGTGTTGGACCCTTGCCTGTGCAGCTTCTCATGGACATACTCTGCACTCTGCCCTGGCCACTGGTCTTGCTATTTTGCCCTTGCCTGTGCAGCTTCTCATGGACATACTCTGCACTCTGCCCTGGCCACTGGCCTTGCTGTTTTGCCCTTGCCTGTGCAGCTTCTCATGGACATACTCTGCACTCTGCCCTGGCCACTGGCCTTGGTGTTCACTGCTGTGTTGGACCCTTGCCTGTGCAGCTTCTCATGGACATACTCTGCACTCTGCCCTGGCCACTGGTCTTGCTGTTTTGCCCTTGCCTGTGCAGCTTCTCATGCACATGCTCTGCATTTTGCGCCTTACTCTTCTCTTCTCATGGTACCTATCTGTACAATTTGTGAATAAAGACAGTTGCTCCAGTTGTGTATTTTGTCAGTGTCCTTACTGAATAAAGTTCTTTTGCTGTGTGTAAATGGTTTATTGTGCCACATGGTCTGTGTGGCACTTCAACATGTTCAATGTTTGGGCTCACTTGCTCTCTTTTTTTCAGGGGTGACACGGTCTTCAGTTCTTCTTGGCCCAGATACTTGTGGTGGCAATGGTGTCAATTTTGAATGTTTAGCAGTAGTCATTTACTTGCCAGCATAGGGTGGGTTTCTGCACACAGTGTTGCAGGCAGGCTGTCCAGGGTCATCATGTGTGTGTTCTTTCTATATGTGTGCCCAGTGGTATATGTGTGTAGTCATCTTGTGATGGCCAGTCATCCTAGTCCCATGGCTTACTTTCTATGTGTGCTCTTGGATGGCCAGGTATTGTGCAGTGTGAAGGGGTGAGTTTGTGGGGAGTGTTGATATGTGCATGCCTCTGCAATTTCAACTACACACATGCGTCACCCAGGAGTTGTGTGCCTGTTGTTTTGATTGTTCATCCCTGTGGATGTGGTTGTATGCCCATGTGTGAGTTGTATGTTGTGCACTGTGCAGTGTGTTGGTGTGTCCTTGCAGTTCTGTCTAACTCCTACTTGTTGTTTTTGTCACTTGTGAGTATGCAGAGGGTGTTACTGGCAATTCAGTGTTGTGTTTTGTTGCACATCCCTGTGTCTGGTGGTTGTGTGTGGGGTCTGTGCAGACCTGCTGCTCCACACTGCCATGTGGTTGTGTTTTCTCATATATTGCTGTCCCATGGTACCTACTTGTTTCCAGTGTGGCATGTTGTATGTGTTGTCATGCCATCCCCTATCTGTGGTTCAGCTGCCTACCCATTGTGGGTCTGCACTCCCTCTCTTTGTGTGTGGTACACTCCTGCCATGTCCCCTACTGACATGCAGTACACTTCACTTTGGTGTGAACTGTCCCCTTGGTTTGTATGTGTGTGTGTGCCTCCCCATGACTTCATTTGTGCCACTGTGCTTTGTGGTGCAGTTCTTTGTCCAGGGTCAATGTGTCGCTCAGTGCATTTCCCCAATGGGTCATGTGTGATGTTCTGGTGCTGTTTGTCAGTCAAGATTGCTGCTATGCAGTTCAACTGTGTGTGCTGCCCAGTCCTGTGGTCAAGTTGTTTCCACCTTTGTGTCCCAGACTTGTGCATCTATTGGGTGTTGTGTTGGATGTATGTGTGTTGTTTGTGTTATTGCTTCACTTCCTGGGTGTGCTGTGCTGTATGGTGTTGTGTGGGTTGCTGTTCTGTCACTGATGTCTGTGTGTGTCTGGTATGCTTGGTGTGTACACACAGATTGTTGTGCTTGCTGTGCTGTGTGTATGTTGCCTTGTGATTGCATGTTGGGCATCCCCTGATGTCGTACTATGTATGCTATGTGATTGTTCTGTCTGTGCATCTGTTGTTTTTTTGCTGTGGCAGTGTTGTTCTGTGATGGTGCACTTCTTGTGTGTGTTGTGGAATGTTGTCTGTGCATTGTTCCTGAGTGATGAGGTTGTGCACTCCTGTTGTGTCTGTGCTCCCATTGCCTTTCCCCAGTTTAGCTGCACACAGCATGTCTGTTGTTGTTGTGGCTCTGTGTGTGTTTCAGTTGGGTTATGTGTTTATCTGTTGTATTTGTTTCCACATTTGTGGTGTCATCCCTGTATGTGTGTGTGTGTGTGTGTGATGTTTGTGGCTGAGCCCAGGGTGTGTGGTTGTTTGTGTGTGCATTGCCTGTCAAGTATTGCCAGCCTTCAGTGTGTTTGGCACTAGAGTTGTGTGCTGCTGGTGTGAGGGGGGTATGTTTGTAGATTCTTACTGGTGTTTGTTAGTCCTTAGGTGTTTAGATGGTCCCTGTGTGTAGTGCTGCTTGTGTACTCCTGTGAAGTAGTTGTATGTATGTGTGGCTGTTCCCAGTTTGACTTCAGGGCCTTCCTTTCATCCTTTCATTCTTTTGCCTATACATGGTTTGCCTTGCTGTCTCCCTGTGTGGTTGCACCGAGCTGTCTGTGGTTTGATTTCACTGACTGTGCCAGCTATGTGTGCTTTGATGGTGTGAGGGTGTTGTGCTCAGTTCCTTGTGTTGTTATGTACACATGCTTGTTGTGTGTCTCCATGGCCTTCCATTTGTGTGCAGCCCACTTTGGTTTCACTATTTGTTGTGCTCCATTGCTGTTGGTATGTGGGGTGTGTATGTGTGTGTGTGTCAGTCTGTGATATGTATGTGTGACTGTGCAGGCTGTGTGTCCATTTGGATGTTGATTCCTTCTGTGTGTTCATTTGTTGCTTGTCCTCATTGCTTTTTCCCTGAGTGTGGTGTAGTGAGTGTTTGCCTGGCCCTGTGCTACTGTGCTGTGTGTTGTGTGTTCCTGTGCAGCCACTCCTGCATTGTGTGTCTCCATGATTGTTGTGTGGTGCAGGGTATGTATTGCCCTGGCTTGTTGTTGTGCATGGGGTGCACAGGGGGGCAAATGGCATGTGCCTTCATGAGGTGTGCTAGTGTGTGGGTGTGGCCCTGTGGTCTTTGTACCTTGCCCATGCCTGACACTGTCCCCGCCTTCTGCATTGCGCATGTATTTGCTTGTGTTCGCCGCTGCGGTGACTGGACCGGGACATTGCTGCATGGTGGCAGTAGCTTCTGTGTCCAGGATGCAGCGGGGTGCATTTGTGGCAGGTGGGTGATGTGTGGGTGCCCTTGGGGATGTGTCCCTATCCCCCCTAGGGTGTCTGATGTGGATTTGGACCCTGTGTCAGGCCGTGGGTTGTGTGTTGTGCGTTGTGGTATTGCGTACCTGCGGCATCGTCCGCGGTGGTCCATGAGCTCCTGGTGATGTAGCAGGTACAGTAACGGAAAGACGTGTAGAGCTGGGTCAATTGCGGTCATGTCAGGGTGGTGTGGACCGGGACTCTGGTTTTGCGCTCCGCTGTCGAGTTTCTGCCATCTCTGGTTGGGTGGTGTCTCCGCTGCAGTGTGTCTGCTTGCTTGAGTCATCCTAATTTGTGGACCGGGGCGGACGTCATTCCGCACGGCGGAGGGTCTCCATTGGCTCCCACCGCCGCGGTGGCAGGCACACTTTGATGGCGGTGCGCGTCGCACCGCGGCGGTCGGGAATTGGCCTATGTTTGACCATACTAATATGGCGGGCGTGATGTCCGCTGCTAGCGGGTGGAAAAAGGCATTTTCCCGCACCGCTAGCGCGGCGGGGTATCACCGCCCTACATCCTAATGGACCTCTAAGAATCTACTAACGGTGGAATTAAAGCAGAGTGATTGCAAGATATGGGGCTGGTTCAACCAGGCCATGCACCAAGAAAGTCTTGCATAAGAGGGACAGAAAACATGCTGAAATAAAACAGACTACAACTACGTACAGGTGTCCTTTAAAATCAAGTAAGGAAAAACTAAGGGCAGACGCTTGGCAAGCCTTGCATGAGGCATGTTTAAGGAGAGACAATATTAGCTTTTGGAAAGCATTTAACGTTCCCTTTTTAGGTGCAAATGACACTCCATCGCTAGAAATTGCGATAAGTGAAGAAAGAGGGGTAAAACATTATACTTCCCTATATAATGATGACAATCAGGTACGGATAGAAGGAGATCCTGTTTCTGCTTCATATGTCACAAACACAAATGCACATGCTCAAACGTTTCCTCTAAATATACGTTTTTCCCTAGAGGAGGTAATATCTGCTATTAATGCTAGTTCAGCCGGTAAAGCTCCGGGGCTGGATGGAGTACCTGTAGATTTATATAGATCCAATCTTCCTTTATGGGCACCACTATTAACTAATGTTCTAGCTACCTGCTGTCAGCAAGGCCTGATTCCCTCGTGGTCCATCTCAATAGTGGTCCCGATTTTCAAAAAGGGGGATAGGAATGACCCAACATGTTATCGCCCAATCTCGCTATTGGATTCCCTCCTCAAGGTGGTAGGGTGGGTTGTTTTAAATAAGCTACAAACATGGGCAGGGAATGCTGGTGTCCTATCAAGATTACAATATGGGTTTCGAACGGGTCTAGGGACTATCGAACAGGGACAAAATGTAAGTCTTATCATAAGTAGGGGTGGGTGGAATTTGCGGAAGTGCCTTTCGCAAAATATTGCGAAACGGCACAAAATCTCCGCGATCTCGCGATATTTCGCGTGATCGCGGAGATTAGTGCTTCCGGTTGAGGTTTGTGACAGGAGCATCGTGGCAGAATGAATCCTGTCCTGAATATTTACCTGAGAAGATGCCACCATTTTGTGCAATACCTCTACTACACTGGAGTACTTTCTCCTGGCTAATCAGTAAGTGCTACCTCGTTGGGTAAATGTATAGTACTTTTCCTACACTACAGCTGCGTATAGGGCCAGAAGGTTTGTCTACAGTGACCATGTGTGTTTGTAACGTCCAGGGAAGGCATGGCTTGGCAGTTCGGGCTGGACTGTTCCCATGAGGCACAGGGTCAGACTGAATTGCATATGGCCATGTCTGAACTGGGGTGGCAGAGTGGGCTAAAGAACGGTAATGGATCAAACCCAGATCTGTTGACTGGGTGTGAGTGTTTGATTGGTTCTGATGCTCCGTCCATCGCCACCTGCTTTTGTACTGCTTTGTTCGCCATAAGTTGGCAGGGTATGCTCAGACGTGAGTCCCTTGCTCACTTTGCCACTGGATTCAAGCAAGTCTGGCTGAAGGCGGCTGAAATGCCAGAAACCGGTCCTAGGAAGCTTGTTTCCGGTCCAGGGAAGGCATGGCTTGGCAGTTCGGGCTGGACTGTTCCCATGAGGCACAGGGTCAGACTGATTTGCATATGGCCATGTCTGAACTGGGGTGGCAGAGTGGGCTAAAGAACGGTGATGGATCAAACCCAGATCTGTTGACTGGGTGTGAGTGTTTGATTGGTTCTGATGCTCCGTCCATCGCCACCTGCTTTTGTACTGCTTTGTTCGCCATAAGTTGGCATGGTATGCTCAGACGTTAGTCCCTTGCTCACTTTGCCACTGGATTCAAGCAAGCCTGGCTGAAGACGGCTGAAATGCCAGAAACCGGTCCTAGGAAGCTTGTTTCCGGTCCAGGGAAGGCATGGCTTGGCAGTTCGGGCTGGACTGTTCCCATGAGGCACAGGGTCAGACTGATTTGCATATGGCCATGTCTGAACTGGGGTGGCAGAGTGGGCTAAAGAACGGTGATGGATCAAACCCAGATCTGTTGACTGGGTGTGAGTGTTTGATTGGTTCTGATGCTCCGTCCATCGCCACCCGCTTTTGTACCGCTTTGTTCGCCATAAGTTGGCAGGGTATGCTCAGACGTGAGTCCCTTTCTCACTTTGCCACTGGATTCAAGCAAGTCTGGCTGAAGGCGGCTGAAATGCCAGAAACCGGTCCTAGGAAGCTTGTTTCCGGTCCAGGGAAGGCATGGCTTGGCAGTTCGGGCTGGACTGTTCCCATGAGGCACAGGGTCAGACTGATTTGCATATGGCCATGTCTGAACTGGGGTGGCAGAGTGGGCTAAAGAACGGTGATGGATCAAACCCAGATCTGTTGACTGGGTGTGAGTGCTTGATTGGTTCTGATGCTCCGTCCATCGCCACCTGCTTTTGTACTGCTTTGTTCGCCATAAGTTGGCATGGTATGCTCAGACGTTAGTCCCTTGCTCACTTTGCCACTGGATTCAAGCAAGCCTGGCTGAAGACGGCTGAAATGCCAGAAACCGGTCCTAGGAAGCTTGTTTCCGGTCCAGGGAAGGCATGGCTTGGCAGTTCGGGCTGGACTGTTCCCATGAGGCACAGGGTCAGACTGATTTGCATATGGCCATGTCTGAACTGGGGTGGCAGAGTGGGCTAAAGAACGGTGATGGATCAAACCCAGATCTGTTGACTGGGTGTGAGTGTTTGATTGGTTCTGATGCTCCGTCCATCGCCACCCGCTTTTGTACCGCTTTGTTCGCCATAAGTTGGCAGGGTATGCTCAGACGTGAGTCCCTTTCTCACTTTGCCACTGGATTCAAGCAAGCCTGGCTGAAGACGGCTGAAATGCCAGAAACCGGTCCTAGGAAGCTTGTTTCCGGTCCAGGGAAGGCATGGCTTGGCAGTTCGGGCTGGACTGTTCCCATGAGGCACAGGGTCAGACTGATTTGCATATGGCCATGTCTGAACTGGGGTGGCAGAGTGGGCTAAAGAACGGTGATGGATCAAACCCAGATCTGTTGACTGGGTGTGAGTGTTTGAGTGGTTCTGATGCTCCGTCCATCGCCACCCGCTTTTGTACCGCTTTGTTCACCATAAGTTGGCAGGGTATGGTCCGACGTGAGTCCCTTGCTCACTTTGCCACTGGATTCAAGCAAGCCTGGCTGAAGACGGCTGAAATGCCAGAAACCGGTCCTAGGAAGCTTGTTTCCGGTCCAGGGAAGGCATGGCTTGGCAGTGCGGGCTGGACTGTTCCCATGAGGCACAGGGTCAGACTGATTTGCATATGGCCATGTCTGAACTTGGGTGGCAGAGTGGGCTAAAGAACAGTGATGGATCAAACCCAGATCTGTTGACTGGGTGTGAGTGTTTGATTGGTTCTGATGCTCCGTCCATCGCCACCCGCTTTTGTACCACATTGCCATGGCGCCGACGGCCCCGGGGTCTCTCGAGTCAGCTGTCCATCATAGTGGGGGAAATGGCGGGAAGACGTTGCCCACCGCTGGTGTGTGGGGCGGGGCCAAACGGACGGGGCTTCCAGCAGTTCACATGTCTCTTGTTTATAAAGGGCCAGAGCAGTGTCTCTGAGGCAGACAAGGAGAAGGAACCGCCTTGGCACAGGAACTACTCGAGGATTGCGCTCGAGAAAATGAAGGATGCACGACCACCATCAAGGATTACAGCTATTATTTCAGGGTGGAAATGGGGAGAAGGCACATCTGCTTAACCACGCTCACGAATTATACACGAGGATTGCGCTCGAGAAAATGAAGGATGCAAACACCACCATCAAGTATATCAGCTAACATTTCAGGGTGGAAATGGGGAGAAGGCACATCTGCTTAACCGTGCTCACGAATTCTACACGAGGATTGCGCTCGAGAAAATGAAGGATGCAAGGACCACCATCAAGTATTACAGCTAACATTTCAGGGTGGAAATGGGGAGAAGGCACATCTGCTTAACCACGCTCACGAATTCTACACGAGGATTGCGCTCGAGAAAATGAAGGATGCAAACACAACCGTAAAGTATATCAGCTAACATTTCAGGGTGGAAATGGGGAGAAGGCACATCTGCTAAGCCACCTCCACGCTCACAAATTTTTTGGCTGATTAATGTGTTACTGAATTTGAGCTTCAACTCGGGCCCTGCTTTATTTAATTTCCGTTCCCTCGCGGATCGCGGAAATTTCGACATTTCCGCGTTCTGCGCGGAACGCGAAAATGTCGAATTGTCGCAATTTCCGCGAGCGGAACAGAAATTGTCGCCCACCCCTAATCATAAGAAAATACACACAGGCCAAGAATGAAAGACTTTTTATGGCTTTCGTGGATCTCAGCTCTGCGTTCGATTGTGTGAAGCATGAAAGGTTATGGAGTATCCATGAAGAGATGGGAGTTGATCCCCCATTTATACTTTTTATGAGAGAATTATATAAAGATGCAGGGGCGAGAGTTAGGTTTGGAAAAAGGAGTGAATGTACAGCCTAGTTTCCAATTAGAAAAGTGGTGAGACAGGGTTGTGTATTCACCTCTTTTCTTTTTACTTTATATATTAATGGCCTTGGCCATTTTCTAAAAGAACAGTGTCAGGATCTTCCGAGTATTAACAATTGTCTAGTTCCAGTTTTACTATACCCAGATGACACGGTTTTAATGGCACTTATTAGGGCCACAAAGAATTGTAACTAGCCTTGTCACTTTTATGCAATGTAGGGCTTTGAGTGTGAATACCACTAAAACCTTTATTATGAAGTATGGTAAGAGGAGTGTCAAATGTAATTACATTTTTGTATCAATAAAACAGTAAAATTGACAGTGTTAACAAGTTTTAGTATCTGGGGATTAACTTTGACAATAAGGGGACGTGGTCTCCTACAGTTCAGCCTAGGAAACTGATGTTTTTAAGAGCCACAGGTGCTATGATTAATTTTGCAAGACAATTAGGCCGCAGACCAGTCCCTGAATTGTTACAAATATATAAATCAAAGTGCCTCTCGACAGCTGTATATGGATCGGGAACTTGGGGCTTTACGGATGTGCAGCAATTACAAGTGATTGAAAATGCTTTTTATGATATTTGCTTGCTACCTCGCGTTCCACTGCTAATTTTATTTGTCACTCGGAGCTTGGTATCTCATTTGTCTTGGATTTAATCAAAATCGAACCTATTTTGTAATGGCATAAGGTCTGGGTGTCAAATGAGACCAGTTTTAAATGTAATATTATTACAGATTGTTTAAGGCTCAACAAGGCCTCTCGATATATCTCGGATATATCAAGCAACTAATGAGTGAGGTGGGTCACCCTGAATACTATGAGAGACCTGATAGTATTAAAGGTATTTCAAGAAAGATACTGGAAGCAGATTGTCTCGCTCATTTACAATCTAAGAGATTGGATGTTGAGAGCGCTAAATCAACTGTTATGGATAATCAGCTGATGTAATCGAGCGCTAGCATTCAAACATATTTGGTTCAAGTGATGGGAAGTTATGATTGAATGCTACTGACACGCTTTTGCCTGGGGATTTTCCATAGACTTATAGGCTTCCCAGTTTTAAATGAATGGTCTGCGATTTTGGATCCCTACCCATGTGATGACGTATCAAGTCAATCTATGCTGCATATTATTTTATTTTGTAAATTTTACTCTAACCCTAGGAAAAGGTTTTTACTGCCCATTTTAAAAACTTTGAGTTTAAGAAGATGTCACGCAGCTCTACTGATGTTACAAACTCTGGATAATGAATTGATTATAAAGCCTGTTGCTCTTTTTTTAAGTGTCATTAAGTCTAGGAAATCTATGTGTAACTGAGACTCTGACTTTTAATTATGCAGATTTTATGTATTTATTTAAGGATATGTGCAACTGAATAATAGGATTTCATTTTAAACCGTGCATTATACTTGTGCTTTCATGATTTATTTTTAAATCGAATATAGCTACTTTTGATTTGATTTGATACAAATAAAAGCATAGCTAATACTTTTCTTTTCACACCTTCTACAAAATTCAACAAAACAACATCAAGGAAAGACACTTCATCTACTAAAAATAGTAAGCATATAATTTTATTTTACAAAAATAATTTAAATAAAGACTAATGGGAACATTCATCAAACTTCTTACCACTGGCGGGCCAATGCACAAAAATCAGCCCATTTGCAACCAGTAAAAAATACTTTTAGGATGCATGAACAAAAAACGCAATAGCAAAATAGGTAATAGCAAATTGCAAATGCCTTCCCTTCCATTCATATGACCCTCTCGGCCCATAGGAATGAATGAGAAAAGATTAAATTTGCTATTCTGGGATGTGTAGAAATCACAGTTTATTTAGCAATTCCTACATGCATAAAAAATTGCAACTCCTAAATAACAATTCTTTAAAAATTGCTATTAAGGATTTGCAATTCTTTCACTTCATACATATGTCCCTAAATTATAAAAATAGTCAAATTAATTAAAATATAACCTTTCTCTTTTATTTGACAGATTACACTTAACTAAAACTGCACCAAAAACCGTGAAAACAACGTCGAAGAAAAGTACCAAAGCAACATTAAAGAAAAAGATCAAACTAAGTAAGTATATCAATTAATTGACAAATAGAACAAAGTAATAAATGAAAAATTAAATAAAAAACAATTCTAACTAATAAATAATTTTCTCTTTACAGCTTCTACAAACTTCAACAACAAACAACATCAAAGAAATAAACTTCATCAACTACAATTAGTAAGTATTAAGGGGCCGATTCCAATCCTGGGAAAAGGCTGTACGAATCGTTGTATGGAGCGTTTTCTCCGTACGACTTGTACCCAGTAAACTGTCCGCACAACCTAGGAAGTACGATTCGTACAGAAAGCCTATTTCCATACGTTTCGTACAAAAGACCGTACAGGTAAAAAAACAAAACAATTCTGATCCGGAACAGCTTGTACGCGACATCCGGACGCATTCAAGCAGCGGTTTCCAGCCCAGCAAGTACGATTCGTCCCTACGTCACTCCGTACGGCTCTTTTTTTATGGGAGCCAAACACAGCCGGAAAAGCAGAGTCCGACGCGTACCGCTACGCAACGGAGCCCCGGTACGCGACGTACAGGCCATGAACCCCATCGTACATGTCATCCCGGTCCTCGTAGCCTACGACCTGGTGCACCGGACCCGACACACACGCTGCAGAAGGTGAGAATAACACCCAGGGGCCAGGGGGGGGGGGTGAGAGGCAGGAAACATACCCCATACCCAAAGCAAAACCTATAATATGGAGCCCATACATTACCACCAGGGTCTGGTCACTTGGGGGGGCGTGGCAAGCAACCCCTGCGTACTGCAAAAATGGAAGTGGACGTGTACGGTGCGTTGCACACGTACCCCTATGGCACCAGTAGAACAGTCATACGGACCGTACACACGCAAATGAATGCGTGGGTATGCTGCGTTCCACATGTACCCCTACGCCACCAGTAGAACAGTGATACGGACCGTACACATGCAATGAATGCGTGGGTACGGTGCGTTCCACACGTACCCCTACGGCACCAGTAGAACAGTGATACGGACCGTACACACGCAATGAATGCGTGGGTACGGTGCATTCCACACGTACCCCTACGGCACCAGTAGAACATTGATACGGACCGTACACACTACGGCACCAGTAGAACATTGATATGGACCGTACACACGCAATGAATGCGTGGGTACGGTGCGTTTCACACGTACCCCTACGGCACCAATACATTTAGATACGAGGCATACACACTCCAGGAATGTGGGCTTACGGACTGGCCCTGCATGTTACCTTCATATTGGTGTGTGTGTAGGTCCAGGCCAGCAGTGTACTGCTCCAAGGGGGTGGGTGAGTGGGTGGGTACAGAGGATTCCCAGCAGTGGCCACACATATAGGGGTGGGTGCAGATTAATACCAGCAGTGGACAGAGACATGGGTGTGGGTGCAGAGGACTCCCAGCAGTGGACAGAGACATGGGGGTGGGTGCAGATGAATACCAGCAGTGTCCAGACATATGGGGGTGGGTGAACAGTACTCCCAGCAGTGGCCTGCAATATGAGGGGTGTGTGCAGATGAATACCAGCAGTGTCCAGACATATGGGGGTGGGTGCACAGGACTCCCAGCAGTGGCCGGCAAAATGAGGGGTGTGTGCAGATGAATACCAGCAGTGTCCAGACATATGGGGGTGGGTGCACAGGACTCCCAGCAGTGGCCTGCAATATGAGGGGTGTGTGCAGATGAATACCAGCAGTGTCCAGACATATGGGGGTGGGTACAGAGGACTCCCAGCAGTGGACAGAGACATGGGGGTGGGTGCAGATGAATACCAGCAGTGTCCAGACATATGGGGGTGGGTGCACAGGACTCCCAGCAGTGGACAGAGACATGGGGGTAGGCACAGATGACTCCCAGCAGTGGACAGAGACCTGGGGGTGGGTGCAGAGGACTTCCAGCAGTTGCCTGCAATATGAGGTGTGTGTGCAGATGAATACCAGCAGTGTCCAGACATATGGGGGTGGGTGCAGAGGACTCCCAGCAGTGGACAGAAACATGGGGGTGGGTGCAGATGAATACCAGCAGTGTCCAGACATATGGGGGTGGGTGCACAGGACTCCCAGCAGTGGACAGAGACATGGGGTGGGTGCAGTGGACTCCCAGCAGTGGACAGAGACATGGGGGTGGGTGTAGAGGACTCCCAGTAGTGGACAGAGACATGGGGGTGGGTGCAGAGGACTCCCAGCAGTTGCCTGCAATATGAGGTGTGTGCAGATGAATACCAGCAGTGTCCAGACATATGGGGTGGGTGCACAGGACTCCCAGCAGTGGACAGAGACATGGGGGTGGGCGCAGAGGACTCCCAGCAGTGGACAGAGACATGGGGGTGGGCGCAGAGGACTCCCAGCAGCTGCCTGCAATATGAGGTGTGTGTGCAGATGAATACCAGCAGTGTGCAGACATATGGGGGTGGGTGCACAGGACTCCCAGTAGTGGCCTGCAATATGAGGGGTGGGTGCAGATGAATACCAGCAGTGTCCAGACATATGGGGGTGGGTGCACAGGACTCCCAGCAGTGGACAGAGACATGGGGGTGGGTACAGATGAATACCAGCAATGTCCAGACATATGGGGGTGGGTGCACAGGACTCCCAGCAGTGGACAGAGACATGTGGGTGGGCGCAGAGGACTCCCAGCAGTGGACAGAGACATGGGGGTGGGTGCAGATGAATACCAGCAGTGTCCAGACATAAGGGGGTGGGTGCACAGGACTCCCAGCAGTGGACAGAGACATGGAGGTGGGAGCAGACGACTCCCAGCAGTGGACAGAGATATGGGGGGTTGTACATCATTATCAGATGACCACACCTACATGGTGGTATGGACGCATCCCTAACTTTGGACTATGATGATAGTGCAATAACAACACATCACTGACAGATGTGTCCCACTCCCAGGAGGATGGATGTATTTCACACACTGCATGACACACCACATGTGGGTGTGAGGACATATAACACATGCATACCCACCCATGGTGGATACAGTACAATTCACCCCCTTATATCATGCCACAAGACTGTATAGTCATGTAACTGCCTACAAAACTAAGATAGCCAAAGGGAACACACACTGTCATGCACATCCCAGGACTGATAGGAATGTACAGGTGCTGGTCCAGCCACCAAGATGTTGCCTCTCATCGAAGGAATAGGGTGGAAGTCCCCTAGATACAATGCCCACAATTGTCAGTCATGTGCCCAAATACCCTGCATAACAAGTACCATTTGTGTGGTAGGCCGTGATTACACACATGCATAGTGCTGAAAAGGGGGAATTTCTCCATGAAGGCATTTCGACATACTCAAAACACAAGTACAGTGACTAGCAAGGATGGCACAGACGATTCAGCAGGAGACATCGGTGAGCAGGCAGGGCCATTGTTGAAGGGATCCGACACCAATGAAGGAAATAATGACACAGGTCAGCACAACAATTGTGCAACTGTTTGCAGGGAAGATGTCAGGTGCCACAGAGGAAGGAACACTCCTTGGGACAATGTCTCTAAACAAAATTAACACACACTACCAATGGTTCTTTGCAAAGACATTGTGATGGCACACAGATACTATGGTCCACCTCATGACCATCATACAAATACATTTCTCTGAACCCTAACACATTACCAGAACACCAACTCCAGGAGCCTCAACACCAACATCAAGTACCTGAAATGCAATAGTGTTGAAAGTAAAAATAAAGGCTTTATTCAGCACTAAAAAAAAACAAAGAAAAATAGACTATGTACATCGGCCAAGGGCCAGTCCATATTTCAAGTCCAAGGGGGGACGTAGGGGACCGCGTCTACCCCTAGCTTGCCTGCACAAAGGAACCTCAAGGTTTGTCAACCGAGGGAGTGCATCATCTGTGGCAGGAACAGGCACCGCAGGAACAGGAGGGGGAAGGGTAGGTGTTGCGAGTGCAGAGGGGAATATCTCCACCACAGGGGGTGGGGCAGCGCCGAAGGTGGAGGTGAGCTCGGTGCTGCACACCGCTGCCAGTGCCTCCATCTGAACCCCTGCACCTGAAGATTTCCCAGGGTCAACAGAGGGTGTGGTGGGTGAGGGATGGGGTGCAGCGCTCTTGGGGGAGGGGGTCGACCTGGTGGGGGACTCAACTCCCGTGCCCGGGGATTTCCTCACCCGCTTGTGGGGTGGTCGCTCAGTGGGGGCGAGCTCCAGCTCACCCATAAAGATATTCTTGGGTGAGAGTTTGGCAGGGGAGCCAAGGGGAGTGGTTTTGGAGGAACAGGGTTGTGAGGACTGCGGACTACGACTGTGGCTGCATGTCTGTTGACTGTCCCCAGACCCTGTGGGTGTGCCTACATCCCCCTGAGTGTGCATGCCAGGAGGTGTGCGCTTTGCCTTACTTGGGGGTGTTCTGGCTGTGTCTGGTGGGGTGCGTGCCCGTAACTGTCTATGTGTGCGTTGGACAGGCATGGGAGAGGGAAGCGTGGATGGGTCTGGGGTGGGGGGGGGGACGGAGAGCTGCAGGAGACTAACTGCTGCCGTCAGGGAAGAGTCCATGGACCACAGAATCCTGCGTTGGTCAGACATCGTTGCTGACATGCCCTCCATGAACGACACCCTCTGTGTGAGCAGTTTAGTGTGTCCATGGAGGACATTCAGCACCGATGCCTGCCCAACCTGCAACTGCCGCAGTATGTCCACAGACTCTTCACTGAGGGCAGCAGGGGTGACAGGGGCAGGGGGTGCAGTGCCTGGGCCGAAGGAGACATGGTGGGCCTTTGCACGGACAGAAGGGACGGGAGCAACTGGGAGGGCGGAGATGGTAACGGAGGAGGTGGGAACAGATGTGGGGATGCTGCCAGGTGGTGTTGCAGCCTCCGCCTCCCCCAGGAGGTCAGCGTCGGACCCGTCGGCGTCGTAGCTGGTATCGTGTCCAGACAGGTCCTCTGACTGACTCCCCTCGCCCTCCGTGCCACTGGCTCCTCCTGACTCTACAGCACTGGTGGCACTGTCGCTGGGTCCCTCCTCCAGGTCTGTGCAGGTATCTACCTCCGTTGCGGATGATGATGCTGTGGGCAAGGAGAAGAAACCGAAATGCATCAGTCACCTGTATACATCTGACACATGAGCACAAAAACAATTGGTCACAGTGCATATCAGGCAATGCATCATGAGTAACAGCTAGATTACTCCGCACATATGTAAGCCCGGTACTGCCCAGTTGGTAGACCCACTATGCCACTTGGACACAAGGAAAAAAAGAACACACCAGGCCACTACTTGAATGAGAAATACACTGAGAAGCTAGTGTCTGTGAACCGGTGAGCACAGCAATACAATGAAGTCATGCCACCTCTTGTTTACGCTGAAAGAAACAGTAGTGGTGCACCCAACGTAAACTGACACACCTCAATACTCAAGGTGTCACCACACTCAGAGACCTGTAAGTACTTTGGAACACAAAACGAAAAAATGTTCGTACCTTGGGACTCACAATACTTTACACAATCGACATGTTTGGAATGTGCCAATTCGCCATTTCGCAAAAAGAACACTCATGTGCCTGCATGAAAAATGTCTCACAAGGCAGTGCACACAAAACTACATTTACACTGTCATTGAAGAAGCTGGCACATTTTCTATGAAGCCACTGTTAGAAATGAATGGTGTTGCAGAAAGTACATATACATGGGCCCACTGAGGTCTGGATGTCTTGAGACTTGTTAGTTTGTATCACCAACAACAAAGGAGTCTCACAAAATCCAGACCACTTTGGGAACATGTATATGGAGAATCTGCAACACCAGTTAATTCTAACAGTGGCTTCCTTGCAAAGGTGCCAGCGTTTTCCATGAAAGTGGAAATGTCGTTTGGTGTGCACTTCCTTGGGAGACATCTTTCATGCAGGCACATCAGTGTTCTCAACACAAATCATCAAATTACCACATTTAAAACATGAAGAACTGTTGACAAGTGCTGTGAGGGCCAAGGTACAATGTGTTTAGAGTAACAACTTGAATTATGTCAGTTGTCACATGGCCATCCGTCACCTGATTGTACAGTTGGCTACACATATGACCTACTGCCTGTCATCTGGAGTGGCACCAATGTCCACACCCAAGACAATGCATAAGCAACTGTGCCTGCAATTGGGTTGTTAAAAAGCATAGCTGTACTGTGGAGACACCCTCATGGCAAGCCAGAATGTCCACACAGATGTCAGCACACAAAGTCCAAACTGCGTTGCATCAGAACCACACACAGGTGCCAAAAATGTATGAGCAGGAATCATGTTTTTGAAAAAATGACACAGGCTGCAACGCACGAACATTAAGCACTGGCCAGCATCACAGGGGCACTGCACGGTGATTCTGTGTACAGCCAATTCGCACACACAGGTCAGACCTGGCAAAGAAAAATCAGGGGTGCCCATGTAGGCCTCTCCCGCACAACCACCCATACCTGAGTCAATGTGATTGATACAGATAAAGAAGTGACACCTCTTATTCAGGGTAACAAAAACTGTGCAGCACAAATTGCTGGATTTACACAACATCACCTCCTGGGGCTGGCAACACATATTTGTGACAAACAACCTGCAACAGACTTTTGTGAATAGCCACACAGGCACTGCCCAGTGTGATTATGCGCAAGCAAAATAGTGTATCCCTGTCCAGTGAACACATGTAGCACACATTAGAAAAATACAAACTAGGCCAGGGACCAAGGCCAGACCTATGCTGAACCCACAGAGAATGTGCACAATGTTGGATGACACACATGATTACGAGGCCAGGGTGTCTCAGGGGACTGCAGTGGTCACACTGCTCCGTGTTCCTGGAATGAGCTGACTGTACCATGAGCAACCGTCATGGCACTATGCATATCTCACACTCATGCACATCATGTCTGAGGCCACAACATTGGTCATGCATGCTGCAAGGGTGTTCATTTGAAACCTCACACTCCTATGTTGAGAATCATCATCAGTGCCAACAAATATGGACCCCCAACATAGTGAACAGGTCATGGCACAGGCAAGGTACCAACACAAGTCACAGACCACCCTCCCACATGATGCAGAAAGCAATGTGCACTTAGATTTACTGGAACCTTAGATGACCATGTGCAAATGTGATTACACACAGACCAGGGGACACATGTCAAGGAGGGGAAGGGATGAAAAAGAGCACCAGGTGACATTGGGGAACAGAAAATGCACTGCACATATACACTCTCGGAGTGTATCCAGGCTACAGAGCACTTTCAAAAGCTGGTGACACATAACACAACAAACAGCCATGTACCTACCCCGTCATTGCTGCAGTCTCTCCTGTAACTGCCTATCGAGGTCAGGGAATACCACTGCCAGGACATGGCTCATGTGGGGGGTCAGGCGTCGGCGCCCGCCGTGGGGGCGAGGAGAGTCGATCCCCAGCTGGACCCGGGCGATCCGCCGGGTCCAGCACCGGATGTCCTGCCACCTTTTGCGGACCTGGAGCAGGCTCCGAATACGCTCCCCCGCAGATCTCACGGCCCTGACGATGTCCCTCCAGATCTCCCCCTTCTCGTAGGCAGTTACCTGTCAGGATGACAAAGTGACACAACATCAATACACCTGCTCCATGTCCCAGAGACACACATTTAAACATTTTTTTAAATGTTGAACAGGGCATAGGATGCGGACAGGAATTGCATCATTCACAATAAGAAATTGGCCTGTGTGCAAGCCCCAATGCACTACATGGCATTGAAAGTCAACAGGTGGCATGAGAGGTGCGACACACGCACTGATCATGGCACACACTGTGCAGCACATGCAACAGCAGGCTGATGGCCAGCACGTGTCAAGCACTCACATGTCCCACTCCACTGACGCACCCTGAGCAGACTAGACAGACACACCCAGGCACAGATCACTCGCCTGTCAGTCACAACAGCGGATACGACCCTCACTCTGCACATGTGCAACTTGCCAGTGGGGTGTCACAGGTGTCGTGCCAACTCTGCAAGTCAGACACACAGCACGGCTTACTTGTCACATCAGATGGGTAGATCTGTTGCCTCCTCCATGCAGCTGTGGTGCAACACTTCACATAGACACTCACCCACATGACAAGGAACATTCACACACATCAATGTCCATGAGGTCGTACACATCATTTGGACACTCTCACCACAGGTCCACTCAACTCATACACATCTGTGGGTACAGTCACCTGTCACACCGGGGTGACCACTGAATCACCTCAGGACAATAGGAAAAAAAAGCCACCAAGGATTTCCCAGGCTGAATATGTCATGCACTATGCAGTGAATGTCACAGTAAGCACAATGCAAGTGAGGAGTGCACACAGGAACTACCTCATGCTCTGCATGAGAGACATAAGCATGTCCTTCCCCTTGGACCCACTCTAAACAACATTGCATGTCTGTCACACCTGGACACAATGCCAGAAGTGACAGTCACATAACAGGTGCATAGGGGAAGGTAGTGGAGTCAGCACTCACCTGCTCCCCTGGTCTCCCATACAGCTTGGGGTACTGTGGGAGGAGGATGCCCAGCAACGCCCCATTCTCCTCCAGAGTGAATGGCTGGGCCCTCTCCACAGTACGTGACATGGTCCAGAGGAAGCAGAGACAGCAGCAGTGTGGTCGACTGGAAAGTTGTGCAGGCAAGTGCCCTCTCATGGGTTCTGGCTGCCTTATATCTGTCTTGCTGAGGGGCATTCATTTTGGGGAGTACATAGTGATTGGTCAGACACTTTTGCATCGCACGTTTACTCCAATCCCTTTAAACATACACCTATGACACACATTTGCATCGTTCAAATTTTGAGCATCATGTCAAGTCAACAACCACTTTGCAACATTGTATTTTGTGGCCAACTGACAATACAGTACAATGGTGAAACGAAGCGTACACACGCGACGATTGCGGGTGTACGGTGCGTTTCACACGTACCCCTATGGTACAAGTACAATGGTGAAAAGAAGCGTACACACGCGACGATTGCGGGTGTACGGTGCATTTTACACATACCCCTACGGCACAATTACAATGGTGAAACGAAGCGTACACACGCGATGATTGCGGGTGTATGGTGTGTTTCACACGTACCCCTACTTCACAAGTACAATGGTGAAACGAAGCGTACACACGCGACGATTGCGGGTGTACGGTGCGTTTCATACGTACCCCTATGGCACAAGTACAATGGTGAAACGAAGCGTACACACGCGATGATTGCGGGTGTACCGTGCGTTTTACACGCTTACAATGGTAATACAGGCGTACACATGCCAGGAATGGAGGGCTACGAGTCGCACAAGGATGTCCATCAAGTACTTGTCATTGCATACTTTCATGTGCAGGCCCTAGTTGTGTCAGCCAGTGATATTGCACATGTCATCTCATCTAGTTGCACAATTGATGTGTGATGACCTGTGTACACATGTCATGTGTGATGGGGCACTATGTGGCACACATCACCTTGACACGTGCCACATGTGTGTCTGTAGTCCAACTGTGTCATGCACAGCAGCAGTGGGATGGCACAGTCATCACCACCCGCACCTGTCTCCTGATGCCAGGGACAGGGACACTCTCTCAACTGACATGTCACGATCAGCGTGTGTTAGAAAGGATAGACGGACCGGGAGGGTCGGCCGGGGTCAGGAGGAGAGGTCTCCGGGGAGAGCCGTCTCCAGCGATCGTACAGACAAGTAACTTCCCCCCCACAGACAGATACCACACACGGATAAGGTTCAGTGTTCTTTATAAGCACTTCTTAAGGTACGGTTGAATGGTACAAGGAGGTCTGGACTCCGGGGTCCCCTCGATTCAAGTCTCTCAAAGCAGGGTAAGGGGTAGCGGGACAGTCTGTCTACCAGTCAGGTAGGTTGGATGAGAGGATGATTAGCTCACAATCCTCGAGCTTAGTTGGTACGGGCCGCGGCAGCGCCAGCAGGTCCCGGAAAGATGGTCGATGTACGGTCCGCGGCAGCGCCAGCAGGTCCCGGTGAGGATGGTCGTTACAACGGGCCGCGGCAGCGCCAGCAGGTCCCGACGAGGATGGATGTTGTAGAAGGCCGCGGCAGCGCCAGCAGGCAGGACGATGGTTCACAAGAGCGGGCTACGGCAGCGCCAGTAGTCCGTCAAGGCTGAGTTCTCTCGGTGTCTCTCGACTCCAGGATACAACTGCCTTCCTGCTCCGGAGTTGCCCCAGTTATAGGGCAGGCGCCCTTTGATGTCCGGACCCTCGCACTTGGAGGTCGGAGGGCCCGGGATGAAGGTGTCCAGACACCCAGCAGGGGGTGGAGCCAGCGCCTGGGGGGGCTGGAGGCGATCGGCACCTGGCGGGGGAAGAGCTCTTGACACTTCGTCCTCCTATTGACCTGCCAAGTGGTCCGCTCACCTCCCGGGTGGATGGTGGTGCCGGGATGTCGGGACCGGCCAGGCCCGGGGTTAGGGTCGGGGCGAGGCCATGCGGCCTCGTGGTGCAGGGCCCAAGATGGCGGCTTGAACCGGCCGGGGGAGCCGGTGGGGCTGGGCCCCGTGAGGAGTAGAGGTCCGAGGGCAGAAGATCCGTCGGGAGACGGGGTACAGGTGCTTTTCGTGGATTATGCCTGGTGGGCCGGAGCGCGGGCCCTGTCGTGCGGGGAGGGAGCAAGCCCTTCGTGTGGCCTGTCCAACATGCGTCCCCCCCAGCTGAAGGCGGGGAGAGTCACCCATCTCCTTGGGGACTCTCTTCGTCGAGGCGGAAAAAGCGGGACAGGCCATCCGCGTTGGCGTGGTCTTGGCCTGGTCGGTGCTCTACAGTGAAGTCCATTCCCTGCAGGGAAATGGACCAGCGCAAGAGTTTTGGGTTCTCCCCCCGCATCTGCATCAGCCACTGCAGGGGTCGATGGTCGGTCTGTACCCGGAAGTGGGTACCGAAGAGATAGGGCCGGAGCTTTTTGAGGGCCCACACCACTGCGAAGGCCTCCCTCTCGATGGTGCTCCAGCGCTGTTCTCGGGCCAGGAGACGTCGACTGATGAAGGCCACCGGCTGGTCATGACCTTCGGGGTTTAACTGAGAAAGGACGGCTCCGATGCCGTGGTCGGAGGCATCGGTCTGTACCACGAATTCCCGACCGTAATCGGGGGCCTGGAGCACAGGGGCGGTGCACAGGGCGGCCTTCAGCTTCTCGAAGGCCGCTTGACAATCGGGGGTCCAGTTAATCCGCTTCGGTTGGTTCTTGGACGTGAGACCCGTGAGGGGCCCCACGATGCTGCCGTAGTCCTTCACGAACCGCCGGTAGTAGCCGGTGAGCCCCAAGAAGGCTCGGACCTCGGTCTGGGTGACGGGGGGCTGCCAGGACTGGATGGCAGCAATCTTAAGTTGTAGCGGGGCCACCAGCCCACTTCCCACTTGGTGCCCAAGGTAGGTCACAGACCCTTGGCCAATTTGGCACTTGCCGGCCTTAATTGTGAGGCCGGCCCGCTGGAGGGCCTGCAGGACCTCTTGGAGGTGACGGAGGTGGTCGGGCCAGTGGCGGCTGTATACAGCGATATCGTCCAGGTAGGCAGCGCTGAACTCTTCGAGCCCCGCCAAGACCTGGTTCACGAGGCGTTGAAACGTGGCGGGGGCATTCTTCATGCCGAAGGGCATGACCTTGAATTGGTAGTGGCCATCGGGGGTAGAGAAGGCTGACCGTTCCTGAGCCCTGGGTGTGAGGCCGATCTGCCAGTAGCCCGCTGTTAGGTCGAAGATACTGAGGTAGCGGGCGGCCCCCAGCCGGTCGATCAGCTCGTCTGCTCGGGGGATCGGATGAGCGTCGGTCCGGGTGACAGCGTTCAAGCCCCGGTAGTCGACGCAGAATCTCAGTTCAGGTGCGGTGCCGGGGGCAGCGGCTTTGGGGACCAATACAACCGGACTGGCCCAGGGACTGTCCGAGGGCTCGATGACCCCGATTGTGAGCATCTTGGCCACCTCCTCCTGTATGCAGGCCCGTACCCGATCTGGTACGCGGTAGGCCCGGTGTCGGACAGGGGGACTGTCCCCGGTGTCCACGTCGTGCAAACACCAAGGGGTGACCCCGGGGGTGAGGGAGAACAGGGTAGCGAACTGCAGCAGGAGGTTCCGGCAGCCCTGGCGTTGCTCCAAAGTGAGGGCGTCAGAGAGCCGGACCCCGTCCACGGAGCCGTCATTCTCCCGAGTCTTCAGAAGATCCGGGAGGGGTTCGGAGTCTTCCTCTGCCCCACTGTCCGTAGCCATCAGGAGGCTGAGTTGTGAGCGCACAAAGTGTGGTTTGAGTCGGTTGGCGTGGAGGACCCGAAGGGGGTTCCGGGAGGTCCCCAGGTCGATGAGGTAAGTGACGGGGCTTTTGCGCTCGACCACTTTGAAGGGCCCCGTCCACTTATCTTGCAAGGCACATGGTTCAGTGGGGGACATCACCCATACTTGTTGTCCAGGCTCGAACTCAACGGAGGAGGCATTGTGATCATACCACTTCTTCATGTCCTCCTGGCTGGCCTCGAGGTTCGCCTTGGCCATCTCTCTGAAGCGCCGGGTCTGGTTGCGTAGGGCCAGGAGGTATTTGAAGACGTCTGGAGGGGTCTTTAGGGGGGCCATCTCCCAACCTTCTTTTACTAGGCTGAGGGGCCCTCGCACAGGGTGCCCGTACAGGAGTTCGAAAGGGCTAAAACCGAGGGACTTCTGGGGAACTTCGCGGTAGGCGAAGAGGAGGCACGGGAGTAGTACATCCCACTGGCGACGGAGGGGCTCTTCCAATCCCCCAATCATCCCCTTGAGGGTGCGGTTAAAACGCTCCACTAGTCCGTTCCCTTGGGGGTGATAGGGGGTCGTGAATCTGTAGGTGACCCCGCATTGTTGCCAGAGGGACTTCATGTATTTGGATATAAAGTTCGTGCCTCGGTCGCTGACGACTTCTCGGGGGAAGCCTACCCGGGAGAAGATCCCCATTAGAGCCCGGCCAACCACCGGAGCTGTCACGGTCCGTAGGGGCACAGCCTCGGGGTAGCGGGTGGCATGGTCCACCAGTACTAAGATGAACCTGTGTCCTTGTGCCGTGCGGGGGTCCAGAGGCCCCACGATGTCTATCCCCACCCTCTCGAACGGGGTGGTGACCACCGGGAAGGGTTGCAGAGGGGCTTTCAGCTTCCGACCACTCTTCCCGCTGGCTTGGCATGTGGGGCAAGATCGGCAGTGGTTCAGGACGTCGTTCCTCATCTTCGGCCAGAAAAAGTGGGTCACTAGGCGGCAGTACGTTTTATCTTGGCCCAGGTGTCCAGCCAGGGGGACATCGTGGGCCAGGTTGAGCAGAAAGTCTCTGAAGCGGAGAGGTACCACCAGTACTCGACCGGCCCCCAGCTCGGCGATTCTTTGCTCGCTGTATAGCAGGTCGTTATCCCAGTACACCCAGTGAGTTCCGGTGGAGTCCCCTGCGTTCTGGGCGCTGGCTTGTTGGCGGAGTCCCTCGAGGGAGGGACAGGTCTTTTGTTCCTGGCGGAACTGTGCTTGGGTGGGCCCCCCCTCTTGACGCCACTGAGCCAGGTCAGGAAGGTCCTGGGGTTGCGCGTCCCCTTCGGCCGTCGGGTCTGGGAGGCTGGCCTCGTCGTTGCCTTCTACTGGGGCGACTGGGGGCGGAGGTGCTGGCCACTCTGGTTCTTCTGATCGAGGGACGGCACGGGCGGCCATGGACCGGGTGGTTATGCAGGCCCAGTCCGGGAGGCCCAGCATCCCCAGGTGCTCTCTTCTCTCAACGGTGGCCCACGGGGAACTCTCGAGGTCATTCCCCAGGAGGCAGTCCACGGGGGCATCGTCCCGGACCGTCACCTTCAACAGGCCGGAGACCCCTCCCCATTCGAATGGAACGCAGGCCATTTGACACATACTTTCAGAGTTGTCTGCCGAGCGGACGGGGCAGAGAATGTTCGGCAGGATCTGCTCGGGCTTCACCAGGTGACAGCGGACGGCCGTCACACTGGCGCCTGTGTCACGCAAGGCCTCGGCTCGCTGTCCATTAATGGTCACCCACTGACCGTATTTCCTGGTGTTAGCGGGTAGGGGAGCCCGCGGGACCATGTCTCTTCCCCCTAAGCACGCCAGGACCATGGCGGCCGGTTCCCACTCTTGCTGGGCCGGCTCATACTCCTCTGGTTCCTCCAATGATCGCTCTTCCCCCAGGGCGGCGGCAGCTACCTGGCGGGGCTTGGGTGTTTGGTTCTGCGGGCAGCTCGGGTCATTGGCGTAGTGGCCGACTCGTTGGCATCGGTGGCACGTGACGTTGGCTCGGACCCCAGGACGCCACGGGGGGTTGCCCCGACCGGCCGGAGCCGGGGTGCTGGCCACGGGTGTTGCGGGCAAGGCGTCTCTCCCTCGCCCCTGGCCCCCTCCTCCTCCCCGAGGACGGTGCTGGCCTTGGTTGTTTCTGTTCTGTTCGTGTGGCCCCCTCCGGCCCACTCGGGTGCTTTCCCATCGGTCAGCTTCGGCGGCGAGCTGCCGGGGGTCAGTCAACTTACTGTCGAGGAGGTGCTGCCTGAGCTCGACGAAGCAGTTGTTCGACAGGTGCTCCCATACCATCAGGTTAAAGAGTTGTTCGTAGGTGGTGACCTGGCTCCCCTTTATCCACCCCTCGAAGGCACGGCTGAAATAGTTCACGTATTCTACCCAAGTTGTACCTGGGATCCGGGTGCAATCTCTGAACCTCTGGCGGTACATCTCGGGTGTGAGGCCGTAGCGGGTGAGGAGGGCAGCCTTCATGTGGTCGTAGGACGACATTTGGTGATCTGGGAGCTGCAGTAGGGCATCGCGCCCCTCGTTGATAAACCTCCCCCAGAGTCCGGCTCCCCAATCACTCCGGTCGATCCGGTGGGAGGTCATGGCGATCTCGTAGGCTTTAAACCACTGTTGTATGTCGTCTTCTCGGACATACTCGCGGACAACATCCTTGGGGATGTGGACTTTTTTCTCGATCGGCCCCGGGGTGCGTGGTCGCTCAGGCACCCCCAGTTCTTTATTCTGTTTCCGAAGTTCTATTTCCGCCAGTTTGCGCTCGTGCTCGAGCGTTATTTTTTTTTCCTCCAGCTCTCTCTGTCTCTGCTTCTCTTCTCGTTCATCTCGGAGCCGCATGTGCTCGAGGTTGAGTTTCTGTTCAGCTAACTTGAGTTCCCCATCCATCTTGAGTCGTGCCATTTCCAACTCGTGCAATCTGGTTCTTTCTCTTTCTCGGATCTCCTCCTGCGAGAGGCCCGTTCCCCGCTCCTCGGGAGCCGTGGCGTTCCCCTCTGGTGTGATGCTGCTTTGGTCGGAGGGTCCGGCGACCCCAGTTTCTGTCCACGACTCTAGGGCGTGCTTTAGATCATCTTTGGTACTCAGGCCGGTGGTAGCAATGCCAAGTTCTATGCAGAATTGTCTCAGTTCGCGGTGGTTGTATTCTTCTAATTTATCCATTTGGAATTTCTCGGTGGAGTTGCTATCTTTGGCTGACATCGTGTTGTTGTCGTGGGGTGAGCTACTCTCTGTACGATTACGCGTTGATTCGGATCGCGCCGCTGGCCACCAATGTTAGAAAGGATAGACGGACCGGGAGGGTCGGCCGGGGTCAGGAGGAGAGGTCTCCGGGGAGAGCCGTCTCCAGCGATCGTACAGACAAGTAACTTCCCCCCCACAGACAGATACCACACACGGATAAGGTTCAGTGTTCTTTATAAGCACTTCTTAAGGTACGGTTGAATGGTACAAGGAGGTCTGGACTCCGGGGTCCCCTCGATTCAAGTCTCTCAAAGCAGGGTAAGGGGTAGCGGGACAGTCTGTCTACCAGTCAGGTAGGTTGGATGAGAGGATGATTAGCTCACAATCCTCGAGCTTAGTTGGTACGGGCCGCGGCAGCGCCAGCAGGTCCCGGAAAGATGGTCGATGTACGGTCCGCGGCAGCGCCAGCAGGTCCCGGTGAGGATGGTCGTTACAACGGGCCGCGGCAGCGCCAGCAGGTCCCGACGAGGATGGATGTTGTAGAAGGCCGCGGCAGCGCCAGCAGGCAGGACGATGGTTCACAAGAGCGGGCTACGGCAGCGCCAGTAGTCCGTCAAGGCTGAGTTCTCTCGGTGTCTCTCGACTCCAGGATACAACTGCCTTCCTGCTCCGGAGTTGCCCCAGTTATAGGGCAGGCGCCCTTTGATGTCCGGACCCTCGCACTTGGAGGTCGGAGGGCCCGGGATGAAGGTGTCCAGACACCCAGCAGGGGGTGGAGCCAGCGCCTGGGGGGGCTGGAGGCGATCGGCACCTGGCGGGGGAAGAGCTCTTGACACTTCGTCCTCCTATTGACCTGCCAAGTGGTCCGCTCACCTCCCGGGTGGATGGTGGTGCCGGGATGTCGGGACCGGCCAGGCCCGGGGTTAGGGTCGGGGCGAGGCCATGCGGCCTCGAGGTGCAGGGCCCAAGATGGCGGCTTGAACCGGCCGGGGGAGCCGGTGGGGCTGGGCCCCGTGATGAGTAGAGGTCCGAGGGCAGAAGATCCGTCGGGAGACGGGGTACAGGTGCTTTTCGTGGATTATGCCTGGTGGGCCGGAGCGCGGGCCCTGTCGTGCGGGGAGGGAGCAAGCCCTTCGTGTGGCCTGTCCAACAGCGTGCCCCTATGTGACTATGTCAGGTGTGTGTCATGTGTTCCCATGAGCTTGCTGTTAGTGTTCCGTCAACTGCATCTGCTGTTGATGCATCCAAAATGGGTTGTGTGTGGAGATGGGCATGGCACACATCTACGCACACCATGCCACATGTGGATTCCCACGGCTGTAGGGTCTGTGTGCCTCGGACATCATATTTTCCCAGGCAGACATGTCTGCGTTGTCTCAATGGCTGTGTTTAATTGTTGTCACGTGTACCCCTTCATCACAATGTGTGTCATATGTACATTTGACATTCCATGTGACCTGTGCGTGTGCCTTGCAGTCAACTGTCTGGATGAGATGACATCCTTCCAATGCAGCTATGTGGATGTGTGTCACTCCGGTGATATCTCTGGCTGTTCACTCAGACTTGCACCCAGCTCATTTCATGGCCTGTCATGTAGATTTGACAATCAACAGGTGTATCTGGCTTTTCGTAGGACTCCATAGTTACCTGATGTGTAGTAGCAGTTTAGCATGTGCTATGTTCATTGACATTGATGTTGGCAGACTCTCAATCTTCATGATTCCTAACAATGTCTTGCAGGGCACCGCCTGTCCCAAGAACAATGCCAGACTTGGCTGCCATGAGGGAACGTGCCTGCATCCGACGTTACAGATTTACTCAACAGTTGATTGAGGACTTGACTGACAGACTGGCACCACACCTCCAACCGCAACACAGGTATCCTATTGCGCTGACCCCAAAGATGAAGGTGATGGCAGCCCTAAATTTTTTTGCCACAGGTACGTTTCAATTGACCATAGCTGATGTTGGTGGGATGTCACAGACAATGTTCAGCCGTGTCCTGCGTGATGTTTTGGCAGCCATGTTGAAGCACCTTGATGAATTCATCAAATTTCCTACTCCTGAGGAGTTGACAGATGTCAAGGGTGATTTCTATGCCCTGGGAGGGATGCTCCATGTCATTGGGTCCATTGATGGGACACATGTGGCTTTGGTACCACCACAGGCACAGGAGCAAGCCTATCGCAACCATAAACATTACCACTCAATAAATGCCCTTGTGGTGTGTCTTGCTAACATGCTGATTTCCCATGTCTGTGCATGTTTTCCAGGATCAGCACATGATGCCTACATCATGAGGCATAGCAGGGTGCCACAAATGATGCTGCGGCTGCACAACGAAGGAGCATGTCTTGTTGGTGGGTATACTCTGTTGGTCCTGTGTGTTGCAGTATCTTTGGCTCTTACGGCATCTCCTGACCCACTTATTTACATGATGTTTCCATGTAGGGGACTCTGGATATCCCAACATGCCATGGCTGACACCTCTCCGCAACCCAAGAACAGCTACAGATCACAGGTACAACAATGCACACGGGCAGACCAGGCGAGTGATTGAGAGGACGTTTGGCCTCCTGAAGAGCCGATTCCGGTGCCTTGACAAGACAGGCGGGTCCCTCCCATATGCACCGGAGAAGGTGTGCAAAATCTTCATTGTGTGCTGCATGCTGCACAACATGGCTGTTGAGAAGGCAGAGACACTCATCATTGATCCTGATGAGGAGCAACACCCACCCGTGGAGGATCCAGGGCTTGGTCACGAGGCAAGTGATGAGAAGGAGGAGGATGATATCCAGAGTCAGCTCATACGCAACTTCTTCTCATAATGGTGAGTCACTGGGTATGAGTGTGCAAGCTTGTAGCATTGAGTGGCATGTGTTGCAATGTGTGTGTCCAGCTGACTGAATGCAAAGTGACTTTGATGAGTGTACTGATGTGTCACACAAGTGATGATGTCATGCCACACAGTTTTGCGGAGAGACTTTCTTTGAAATTTGCATGTGTCCAACATTGTTCATGTTTCGTAACTGACCATGTGTGCGGCGAGATTTTTTTTAGGTGACTTCTTGTGTGTCTGTCATTCCCAGGTTTTTGCGCCTGTTGTCTGCTCGTGTCATCGTTGTCCTCCTGCTATTCCTCATGAGGATTGCAAAGTGTGCTGTATCAGTGTTCCATGCACGGACATGTGGAAATGTCAGTTTGGTTAAGGATTGCAGCAAGGCTTTTTGGTGGTGGTACGGGTTGGGAATGTGTGGGGACTGCTTCTGTGCATGTTGTGGTACCATGCATACATGTCTTCTCACCATGGAGCATATGACATGTAGCATCACTCCCATGACATGATAATCACCCTTCTTGACAGTCATCTGTAGTGGAGTGTGGAGTCTGATGAAGGCATCAATGAGCGTAAACCTTGCCTCTGAAACATTGCCGATGCTACGGGTGGACATAGTGTGAGACATCACAACAACTGGCTCTATGGTGATTTGCAGCATCTCAGTGTGCAGCAGGATGTGTTTGGCTCATCCCCTTGACTTGTGTGCCAGTTCATTGGGATTTACAACATCCGTGTTGTGAAGGGGGGGGGTCCAGCGTATGTTCCACATGTTCTGTCAACTGACCTGTGAGTCTGTTCGTATGGATGCATTTCCCTTTGTGTGAGTTTGTGCAATAAAGGTGTTCTGCACAATCCAAAGTGCCTCATCTCTGTCACTGCAGATCTCTTGCCAGTTTGCATGCGTCATCTATGGCATAGTTGTCAAAGACTGAGCATATGAGTGTATGTGTACTTCGGCAACATGCATGCATTTCTTCATGGCTAATAATCTCTATTGTGCATGAAGTACCTGGTTGTGTATGTATTTGTGCAGGTTGCTCCCCACAACGGGACGTCAACGCCTGCTGACGGTGTGTCTCCTGTGCGCAGCTCCGCATTTTGTTGCCTGATCCTGTGGCCGTCATTTTTGTTGATTCTTCATACATTTTCTCGGAGTGACCCATGAGTAACCTGACACTCCTTCCTTTACATACACCTGTTGCACTGTGCCTTTCTGACCTCCTTGTCTTTGTGTGCTACTTTTTGCCTAGTTTCTCACCCCTTCCGCCAGCTGCTGCCTCACCTGCAGCACCGCCCCACCGAGTGCCCTGATTCGGCAACCCACACGCCTACAAGATGCTCCTCCCTTCCCCCTCCACCCATTCTAAATGCAGCCAGCAGCTTGTCTGTGCCACTTTTGCACCAATGCCGTGCCAAAGGCAGGACTGTCTGCGCCTGCAACGTGCACAGTGCACGACCCTCTGGTCCTTGCATGACCCACGTCACACAACAGGCTCATGCTGTAGCCACCCTCCAAGCAATGTCCTCCAGACAATCAACTGCCTGCTATCAGGCAACCCCTAAGCACACACACGACACCTTTGCATGCTGAGTGTGCAACTCCAACTGCCTACACAGCGCTGCCCCGCCTACCAGGCCCTGTCAGAACAACCAGGTCACGTGCCTCCTACTCCACACCCGCTCCGTCCACAAGCACGCCATTGGACTCTGTTACCTCCTCAACACAACGGCCCCACACATCACCTTCATGACAGTAACCTGGTCAAAAGCATCCTCAGCACACAACTTCTTTATTGCCATCTCAGACAGATACAAGATCACCCGCAGGGACGGCAACAACAATCCCGGAGGATGAATTTCATTTTATTCCCAAGTACACCCTCAGAGTCACAAATCCGGTTTTGCTCCAACCACCCGGCAACCCTCAGAGTAACACTCATCTACAGATCTCAAGGCCTACATCCACAATTCCGCAAAGCCATCAACACGTACATCTGCATGCACGCCCTCACCTCCACAGGCAAAATGTGGCTGGGGGCCAGTAACTTCTTGCTGGAGGAGAACCACACCACCATCCAACATTGGTCCATCAACATTTGCATCCACGTCTCTGACAAGTAACACACTGCCCCACACCCCACTACCGATCCCCCAAAGATGCTTGATGTAAGTCACCACAGACAAGCTGTGTGGGACACTCGAACCAACACCACCGCCACACCCTGCAACCTCACACACTGGATCAGCTACTGATCCAACAATCTTGCCACATTGACGGACTTTCCTGTGAAGCACAACAACAGTTAAGCCACCTGGGACAAGGCAGACCTACTGGACTCATACAGTTCGATCCGGACTCTTGTGCAAACCTTGCAATACAAAGTACCTTCATTTACCTTACAGCCCTGGAAAACGCCACACACAGCCATCACCATATCATCAGCAAGGACAAGTGGAGATCCTTGAGATAGGGCCGAGGCACCAAAACACACGACATCAAGGAGCTCATCAGCATTGTGAGTGAACTGACAGCAGATCTCCATCCGAAAGACACCCCACCCTTGCAAGGCAGATCACATCCCTTGCAACTTTCTACCACTGCAAGCTCATGGCCATACACGACAGCCTTGGCACACAGAGGCAGACAGCACTATTATCCGCATGACAAACCCCCCTCAGGTTCTGGACTCCAGTAAGCAACAAATACACCACCTGGCTCATGTGCATCAGGCCCCTTCCCACACAACATCTCAACCACATCATTCCCCATCCTTGAAGCCCACGTCCAGGGCATCCTGAATGTCTCATTTGAGTTTGCCATATTCCATGGGAGCTGGAGGCATGCAGAGACCCAGGCCCTTCTTCAACAACGGATGGCAGTACCGCAGGATCTCCTGGAACATCACCCTGCTTCCCAACCCAGCAAATGTCATCAGGAAGACACTCAACGAGCGACTGACAAACTTCCTCCGCGCAAACAGCTCCAGTCAACCGGCACCAAAACATCTGCCACAGTCATCACACCACTGCAACCTTCATCATTGCCACCACCAACGACAACTTAGCCCTACTCAACAATGGTGAGACCACCCCCCTTGACCTCTCAACAGCATTGTACACCATGTGCTACCACACTGTCAGCTCACACATCTCCAACACTGGTATCCAGAGGAGGGCCCAGGATTAAATCACCAAGTAGCTCACCAGCAAGGCCCAGGGAGTCGGCCTCCACCCTGCAACATGTAGTACACTGTAGTCATGTGGCCCATGCCCCAGGGCTAATCTCTCAGCGTGACGATCTTCAATGTCTCCATGAACCCCCTCTCCACCATCACATGCGCATACGACCTCATCATCATCTCGTATGCCATTGACACCCAGCTGCTCCTCAACCTCACCAGAGACTCAGCCATTGCCAGATCCAACCTTCAAGAAGGCATGAGATCCGTTGACGAATGGCTGACCATCAGCCACCTGAGACTGGACTTGGACAGGACTGAGATCATCATCTGAGGATTGTCCCCTTATGGCTGGGTCAACTCCTTGTGTCCCACCGGCCTGGGCACCGCACCAGCACCCAGTGGCCACGCACGCAAGCTGGTGTTCATCATGGACTCATCGCTCACAATTACCATGCAACTCAACACCATCTGTACCTCAAGCTGCAACACCCTCCGCATGCTGCAAATGATCCACAGATAGATCCACTCCAAGGCAAGACAGACTGTCCCCCAGGTCCACAACACCAGCCGGGTCAACTACAGCAACGCCCTCTACGGAGGAACAACAGCAAAACTGCAGGAGAAGTTTTCCACATCCAGGGTGCATCCGCACACCTCATCTTCAACATCCCCCGCCCCAGCCACATCACCGTCCACCTGAGATAGCTAGAATGGCTCACTGTCTGCTGCAGGATCACCTTCAGACTCCTGAACCACACTCAGGAGGCAGTCCACAACCCCCGACCCAAAACCGACCTTGGACATCTGTCATCCAACACCCCGTTGCCCCAACTCCATGCAGCTCACCTTGCCCTGGCCACCATTCATCACATCCACAGAACAACTGCATGCAGGAGATAGTTCTCCCACCTCGCAAAACAGACCTGGGACTCCCTCCCCAGGCACCTCAACATGACCCATGACCTCTACACCCTTATGATACTCTGGCAAATTGGTCTGTCTGAGCAGTATTGCAAGCCCCCCCTCTGCAGCTTGAGGCCATCACGGGTGAGGATTGGGCTCCATGTCTGTATTTTGTGATACATTGTGACCCATGTGTGTCCTCGACCGGACTCAGATCCAAGTGTATGGATGGCTGGAGTTAGTTCCACACTCAGGCATACTTTGAAATATCTCCACACGTATGTTGTGCACTCATGCTAAATGACTGCAACATAAAATTACAATTATAATTTTTTTAATTATAGGTCTGGGGCGCGATTTGTGCACAGAAAAAGGTGCAATACAGGGACCATAGAATCCAAAGTTCACAGGGGGAGATGGGATCCTTGGCATTTGAAGCCATCAGAGTCCAGGCCACAGTGTTTGGCATCATTGGTCAGACTGTGACCAGCAAGTCCATGTGGCAGATGATGTAAGTCAATGAGGTGATGCTGTCGCACATGGAGGCCAGGTGCCACGCCAGGTGACCTGGGAGATGTGGATGGTCCAATGCCTCTCACGGTCTTTTCTGTGGACGACCCACCTTCCTCCGGGGACCCCCAGATGCAGGCCGTGACGATGCTTGGGACGCTCGTTGGACGAATCCTCCTCCTCCTCTCTCCCTGTGGCTGGTGGTGGTCTTCGCCTGGTGGCACAGGGAGGGTTGCCCATGTTGTCGGCGATCCGACGGAGTGAATGGCTTATGTCCCTTTGCACCGCCAGGAGCTCAGCCAGTCTTGCCTCCATCCGTCCTTGGTGTTCTGGTTGACTGGCGTGTTGCTCGGCCTGCTGGTTCTTCATCTCTGTGAGGGTCAACACTACCTGGCTGAACTCCCTGGTGTCACGCCGGTATGCGTCCATGATGTTGTCTATGTGTGACATACCGGTCCCTTCAGCTGGCTGGTCAGGTTCTCACCTCCGCCTGCCTCCACTCCCACCACCCCATCCCACATGAGCCTGGGCTGCCGTTGTGGGCACATCGGGTCTACGGGACCCCTGATGGATGGCAGTGGCAGTGTTGTCTGCCTCCTCCTGGGTGCCTGGCGCACCTTGTCCCTCCTGGTCAGACTGGCTCAGGTGTTCACTGCGGGCAGGGCTCCTCGGTGTCTCCTGGGATGTGGCAGGAATGGGGGTGGTGGTTGGCACAGATGCTCCTGAACCAGGTGCTGCAGGGGCTTGGACACCAGAGAGTCCAGGTCAGTCGGGGTCATCCGCGGAGTGTTGAGAGGCGTCGCTGCCGTTGGGATCAGGTTCCTCCCGAGCCTGGGACTGTGATTGTTCACCCCCATTGTTGGGGAGAGAATCATCCCGTTGCCCTGTGTGTGAGAGACAGACAACGTTAATGCTGTTTCATCCATGTTTCATACACATTCAAGTTTGCACTGTTCCTCCAGGTAGTTGTATGTGCCTAGCATTCTCCTCAATGTTCACTTGTGGATGGGTATGTTGCGGGGGACAGATTGATATGTTCCCCTGAGTCTTTGACATGTAGATTTTTGGCTTGGATGCTTCTTCGGCTATGTATTGGTGTTGTTGTGTTACATGTCCATTGTGACAGTGGGTAAATCCATTGCCTGTCCCGGAGGTGTCTGCTTGTGTAAGGGGTGTGTGTGACAGGGTCTGCTGGTGGGTGTAGTGTGATTTGGCACAGGGGCTCCCAGGTGATGTAGCTGTCCCCCTATGGCGCATGCTGCCATGACAGTGAGTGTGAGTTCCTGTCCTAGATATCTGACCTTGTTGTCTTGGTGTTTGTGTTTGCACTGGTCACAGGAGGGCCTTGTTCTGCATACACCCGGGCCAAGTGTCAGCTATCTTGTCAGTACTTTCCCAATCCCTGTGCATTGCGCATGGTGCATGGGTATGTACCTGGGCCATATGAGATGAGGGCAATTGTGTCTGTTTTGGAGTTCAACAATGCGTTTTGTGACACCCACCCTCCCAGCATACGGGACATCCATTCTTGGGTTGGTGTTTCGTGTAGCATGGGAAATAGCATGGCCTTGCTTTCTCAATGGGGCATACACATGTTATTGGCATTAGAGCTGTTTTTGACTGTGGTTGTGGCCGGTGAGGGCTTGGGGGTAGTTGCGTGCATTTTGTGTAGTTGGGGTGTGGATGCCATTACCCCATGTTACATAAGTTGTTTGTGTACTTACCAGGCTCTGGAAGACCTTGAAGTCCATGTACTCCCACCAGCGGAAGCAGGGCCATCACCTTCTCCTCCCAGGGATGGAAATGTACTGGTCTGCGGGGCCCACCCCCTCCAGTGATCTTGCTCTGGGCGTAGTCGTCATTCATTTTTCGCTTGACCGCCCTCCGCAGATCGTACCACCTGGCTTGGCATTCAGTCCTGGTCCTTCTGATGGGTGCAACAGCATTCACCCTATCGACGATCCTCTGCCACAGGCGTGATTTTTCGGCTATGCTGGTCTGTCTGACCAATGTTCCAAACAGCTGTGGCTCGACTCTGATGACTTCATTGACAAGGATCTCCAGCTCCTCCCTTGTGAACTTTAGATTCTTCTCTGTGGGCATGGTGTGGGGTGAGGGTGTGGATGGTTGTGGGTGTGTGGGTGTGAATGTGAAGTTGTGGGTCTGAATGTGAAGAGGGGGTATGTGTGAAGGAGGTTGTGTAAAAGTGTATATGTTAAGGTGGATGGGTGCAGCTGTTGGTGTGTGCTCTCTAGCTGCAGTGAGTCTGTTGCAAAGGCTCATGGTTTGTGTGTGTGGGCCCTTTTTATTGGTCCTTTTGTGGGTGGGCCTCAGTTTGAATTTTTGGTGGGTGTGTTATAAGGGGTGGTTGTGAGTTTGCCCCTCTGTTTGCCTGTTTGGATGCGGCCAGGTCAGTCATTTCCATGTTTTGTGCACTGTAGACGTGTTTTGTGGTGCTGTGCGAGTTGAATAGACCCTCCTTGTGCTGTTTTACATTGCCTATGTACGGTGCCTGCATACGCGATGTTGTTGTGAGGTGTGTACATACGCGATGTTGGGGTACGCACCGTACATACGCGATGATGTTGTTGAGAGGTGCGTACATACGTGATGATGTTGTTGTGGGGTGCGTACATACGCGATGTTGGGGTATGCACCGTACATACGCGATGATGTTGTTGTGAGGTGCGTACATACGTGAGGATGTTGTTGAGGGGTGCATACATACGCGATGTTGGGGTACGCACCGTACATACGCGATGGTGTTGTTGTGAGGTGCGTACATACGCGATGATTTTGTTGTGGGGTGCGTACATACGTGATGTTGGGGTACGCACCGTACATACGCGATGATGTTGTTGTGGAATGCATACATACGCGATGATGTTGTTGTGAGGTACGTACATACGCGATGTTGGGGTACGCATCGTACATATGCGATGATGTTGTTGTGAGGTGCGTACATACGCGATGTTGGTGTACGCACCGTACATACGCGATGATGTTGTTGTGGGGTGCGTACATACACGATGTTGGTGTACGCACCGTACATACGCGATGATGTTGTTGTGGGGTGCGTACATACACGATGTTGGGGTACGCACCGTACATACGCGATGATGTTGTGATGTTGGGGTACGCACCGTACATACGCGATGATGTTGTTGTAAGGTGTGTACATACGCGATGTTGTTGTGAGGTGCGTACATATGCATGAGGGGCCTGTACGACTCGCACCCTGAGAACTACTATTCCCGGGATACGAGTCGTACAAAGTTTGCTTTGTAGCGGGTAAAGTCATTCCCCGTGTATGGAACGTTTTCCATACAAAGCCTAAATTGGAAAGCCGGTCCGGATCGTACTTGTACGGTCGGACTGTATTTTTAGGCTTCGTACGGAAACGTGTCCGGGTCCGTCTCGTACAACTTTTCACGATCGAATTCGTACAGATCGGGCCGATCCGCATGTATTTTTCCCGTACGAATCGTACTTCACAGGTGGGACGGGACTTGTACAATTCGTACGGGAAAAAATATGGATACGAGTCGTACGGGAATCGGCCCCTTATTGTTTTACTACTAAATACAAAAGCATACAATAAAATAGTAACTTTTTAATAACATTAGCATTTTGCTTTCATACCAACAGAAGATATACTAGTGAATAAATAACAACCATCAAAACATATCCAGCAAGAACACTGAAGCAACACTAATGCAATTATATTTTCAATTATATTATTTATACTAACAGGTTTACTGTTCAAAGTAGCATAATTAATAAACATATATATATATATACATTTATATATCTTCACAAATAAATGGCAGAAGGAGCAAAATTCATAACTTCGCAAACGGGGAAATTACTTCTTTGCGACAAGTAATTAAAAGCAAAACACATTGGAAATGTAGCAAATATTACTCTAATGCTTGCTATGGGAGATCCACTATAGTAGAAACCAATGTAGTCAGTATTAAAGAACACAACAATCCCCCCAATGTGACTGAAATTGAAGTCAGAGATGCCCTCGAAACAATAGGAGAAGCAAGTACAAGTTCCCAACACACAAGTTCCCAAATACTTTAAAATGTTTTAACCCAAGTTGCTGACCATTTCACTGGACACCTACCGTCCATCCCCATGTTAAAAAGATTAATCACCAGAGCTAAAAGAGCTACAGCTCAAACATCACCTATCCCCCAAACATTTGAAGAAATTCAAATGTTACCTGAATACACCATCCCCCAAAAATATGAAAAATTCCTTCTTTATGACAATGAAAGTCATGAAAAACGAATTATCATCTTTGCTACAAACACCACTTTACAAAAACTTAAAAACTGCAAAACATGGATGATGGATGGCACATTCAAAGTTTGCCCCAAACCATTCTACCAGCTATATACCATCCACAGCGAATATATGAAAATACTAATATCCCCTTCATGTATGCATTTCTCCCTAATAAACAAAACACCACCTATATTGGGCTCCTGACAGTACTAAAACAATTCACTGACAATTACTTTCCACAAACAATAATCATTGACTTTGAGCAAGCAATGATTCAATCAATTTTAAAATTATACCCACACACTGCAATACAAGGTTGCTTTTACCACTTCAATCAGAGTATCTGGAGACACCTACAAAAATCTACCCTGAGTATAGATTATGCCACCAATAGCAACTTTGCCTACCAAATAAAAAAATCAATAGCCCTGGCCTATGTCCCAACAACTGAAGTAGCCAATCAGTATAACATACTTCCGGAAAGCCCTTTCTATCAAGCAAATGAAAGTAAACTCCCCCCCTTCCAAGACTACTTTGACGACACCTGGGTGGGAAGGTCACATAGGCCAGGGCACCGTAGACAACAAAAATTCCAGATCCTCAAAAAGCCAAAACTAACAACACAGTGGAAGGATTGCATAATGCCTTCCAAGCCACAAAAGAAAGGGGACAACCAACACCACATAAACTAATTCAAGCAATTAAAAAGGAACAGAGCTATCAAGAACTGAGACTAGAGCAATCCCTAACTGGCATAGGCCTAAACTAAGTAAACAAACAAAAACAATGTACGAGTACCTACAACAAAAGACTTGATTATATCCAAACACCCAAGGTCTAGAATATCTAGACATGATTGCTAAATCTATACTTTAAACCATACAAAATGTTAAACATCATAATAATCTTAAAACTATAAACATGTAAACAACATAATTCTCTATTTGTTATATTAATAAATATGATTACGTCATAATTTTAAATCGAGCACTAAATTATATAACATAATATATTTATTAAAATAAAAAGAACAAACAAACCAATTAAACAAAATACATTTCCCACCAATAATTATAAAAAAAAGTAAAGTTATGGAGCAGTAGAATATCCTCAAAAACAATAAAATCCATAGCAGACAAAGTAAATCCAACTCCATTTGCTAACAAAGCACCCCCAAAAATGCAAAAATACAACTGTATAAAAAAGGTCCAATGCCACAATCCTCTTAATTACGAAACCTTAAAAAATCCGAAATATAGTTTAGAAAAAAATACTCCAACAAACTGGAAAAAAGGAAATGTAAAGTAACTTATCAAAAAACGAAATACATTTTCTTTTTTTTTAAGGTGTCATCAGCTCCATCCGTTCAACAAACAGAAAACCTGTAAATAGAAAAGAAAAGAACATCCGCCCTCAACAACAAATACAATCCCACAATCATTAATATCAATATTAAATACAAACTAATATATTTAAACAACACATAACTAACACTGCATAACTTTCTAATTCTAACCAACACTACGTCAAACACATAAAACACTAAACTACCAAAACAATACCTAACTACACCAAAAACTACACAAAAAACAAACAAATAACACCCTAACAAATCTAGTTACACTACTACTACTTTGCCCCTACCCTAAAACTACCTTAAAAGAATATCAAATTAAACTTACCTTAAACGACAAAACGCAGCTCCCAAGCGTGAGGTTCCGTCTTCCAAAATGATCTAAAAACGAAACAGATATAAAAGTGAGAAAAATGAAAAAAAAAGTCTGCATAGTAAAAATGAAAAACAGACTAACTCCCCATAGACAATTATTTTATTTATTGTAATGTTTTTTCCAAATGTTTAAAAAAAAAAATTGAGAATTGTAAAATGTACATTAACGTGCCGATTCCGATCGGGTAAAAAAATTTCCCGTACCACTCTTATCCGTATATTTTTACGTATGAATCGTTTTACGTACAGATCATAAAACTGAAGTCCGAGCGCACAAGTACTATCCGTACCGCCCTTCCGAATACACAAGCGTATGTAAAACGTCCCGTACGTAGCGAACTCTGTACCACTCGTATCCTGGGTAAACTTGTGCCCGGGATACGAGTCGTACAGCCCCCCCTCCCCCCTGTGTATGTCCGCACATACCCCCGTATGTCAGCACCGTACCCCCCGTATGTCAGCACTGTACTCCCCCATGTCTGCACCGTACCCCAGCCCCGTACTTGGACGCACCGTACCCCAGCCCCGTACTTGTACGCAGCGTACCCCAGCACCGTACCCCAGCCCTATACTTGGACGCACCGTACCCCAGCACCATACCCCAGCCCCGTACTTGGACGCACCGTACCCCAGCACCGTACCTGTATGCACCGTACCCCAGCCCCATACTGGTATGCACCGTACCCCAGCCCCGTACTTGTACACACTGTACCCTAGCACCATACCCCAGCCCCGTACTTGGACGCACCGTACCCCAGCCCCGTACTTGTACGCACCGTACCCCAGCACCATACTTGTACGCACCGTACCCCAGCACCGTACGCCAGCCCCGTACTTGTACGCACCATACCCCAGACCCGTACTTGTACGCACTGTACCCCAGCACCATACCCCAGCCCCGTACTTGGACGCACCGTACCCCAGCCCCGTACTTGGACGCACCGTACCCCAGCCCCGTCCCCCAGCATCGCGTATGTACGGACCTTACAACAACATTGCGTATGCGAGCACGGTTCAACAACATCGCGTATGTACGCACCTTACATACGCGAAAACGACTCGTACTGAACCAGGACACTGTAAAACAGCACAAGGAGGGTCAATTTGACTCGCACAACACCACAAAACACGTCTACAGTAGAAAAAACATCAAAATGACTGACCTGGCACATCCAAACAGGCAAACAGAGGCCCAAACTCACAACCACCTCTTATAACACACCCACCAAAATTTCAAACTCAGGCACACCCACAAATGGGTAACCGTGATAGTAGGAGAGACACACTACTATCCCTTACTATCAGAACCTAGAATATTTGTGAAAAGGAAAAAACATTATTCTTTTAATACTGCCCTCACACACTTTGTAGTGTCATCTTTCTGTGACCTCACCACTACATCCTTAATCTCTTAAAAAACATTGCGCTCCGCCCTCTGTGTTGGTCTGCACGGGGGCGTTTGACGCGGCCCAATGATGAAGCATGACACTACAAAGTGTGTGAGGGCAGTATTAAAAGAATATTGTTTTTTCCTTTTCACAAATATTCTAGGTTCTGATAGTAAGGGATAGTAGTGTGTCTCTCCTACTATCACGGTTACCTGTTACTAAAAAGTTTGGATAGCTCTTCTCTGTATAGTGAGTTCTAAACGTTTGTTAGGGGAGTCAGAGAAGGCTCAAGCTCTCCCTTGTATCTCTTCCTTGTGATAGTGTACACCCACAAATGGACCAATAAAAAGGGCCCACACACACAAACCATGAACCTTTGCAACAGACTCACTGCAGCTACAGAGCACACCCCAACAACTGCACACATCCACCTTAACATATACACCTTCACACAAACTCCTTCACACATACCCCCTCTTCACATTCCCACACACACCTTCATATTTACACCCACACACCCACAACCATCCACACCCTCACCCCACACCATGCCCACAGACAAGAATCCAAAGTTCACAAGGGGGGATCTGGACATCCTTGTCAACGAAGTCATCAGAGTCGAGCCACAGCTCTTTGGAACATTGGTCAGACAGACCAGCATAGTTGAAAAATCACGCCTGTGGCAGAGGATCGTCGATAGGGTGAATGCTGTTGCACCCATCAGAAGGACCAGGAATGAATGCCAAGCCAGGTGGTAAGATCTGCGGAGGGCAGTCAAGCGGAAAATGAACGAGGACTACGCCCAGAGCAACATCACTGGAGGTGGGCTGCCCCGCAGACCGGTACATTACCATCCCTGGGAGGAGAAGGTGATGGCCCTGCTTCCGCCGGTGGGAGTACACAGACTTCAAGGACTTCCAGAGCCTGGTGAGTACACAAACAACTCATGGAACATGGGGGAATGGCATCCACACCACAACTACACAAAATGCACGTAACTACCCCCAAGCCCTCACCGGCCAGAACCACACTAAAAAACAACACTCATGCCACTAACATGTGTATGCCCCATTCACAAAGCAAGGCCATGCCATGTCCCAGGCTACACGAAGCACTAACCCAAGACTGGATGTCCGGGATGCTGGGAGGGTGGGGCTCAAGGCCCTCCTGTGACCACAGCAAACTCAAACACCAACACAACAAGCTCAGATATCTAGGACAGGAACTCACACTCACTGTCATGGCAGCATGCTCCATGGGGGGACAGATACATCACCTGGGAGACCCACTGCCAGATCACACTACACCCACCAGCAGGCCCTGTCACACACACCCCTTACACAAGCACACACCCCCTGGGCTGGCAATGGACTTACCCACTCTCACAATGGACATGTGACACAACAAGATCAATCCATAACCAAAGAAGCATCCAAGCCAAAAATCTACATGTCAAACACTCAGGAGAACATATCAATCTGTCCCGCGCAACATACCCATCCACAAGTGAACATTGAGGAGAATGCTAGGCACATACAACTACCTGGAGGAACTGTGCCAACTTGAATATGTATGAAACATGGATGTCGCATGAAACAGCATTAACATTGTCTCTCTCTCACACACAGGGCAACCTGATGGATCCCCTCCCAACAATGGGGGTGAAGAATCACAGTCCCAGGCTAGGGAGGAATCTGAGCCCACCTGCAGCGGCGCCTCTCAACACTCCGCCCTCTGGTGTCCAAGCCCCTGCAGCACCTGCTTCAGGAACATCTGTGCCAACCACCACCCCCATTCCTGCCACATCCCAGGAGACACCCAGGAGCCCTGCCCGCACTGAACAACTGAGCCAGTCTGACCTGGAGGGACAAGGTTCGCCGGGCACCTAGGAGGAGGCAGACAACCCCGCAACTGCCATCCCTCAGGGGTCCCATAGACCCGATGTGCCCACAACGGCAGGCCAGGCTCGTGTGGGCTGGGGTGGTGGAAGTGGAGGCAGGCGGAGGCGAGAACCTGACCAGCCAGCTGAAGGGACCGGTATGTCACACATACGCAACATCATGGACGCATACCGGCGTGACACCAGGGCCATCAGCCAGGTAGTGGAGACCCTCACAGAGATTAAGAACCAGCAGGCCGAGCAACACGCCAGTCAACAAGAACACCAAGGACGGATGGAGGCAAGACTGGCTGAGCTCCTGGCGGTGCAAACGGACATAAGCCGTTCACTCTGTCGGATCGCCGACAACATGGGCAACCCTCCCTGTGCCACCAGGCGAAGACCACCACCAGCCACAGGGAGGGAGGAGGAGGAGGATTCGTCTGACGGAGCATCCCAAGCATCGTCAAGGCCTGCATCTGAGGGTCCCGCGAGGAAGGTGGGTCGTCCACGGAAAAGACCGTGAGAGGCAGCGGCCCATCCACATCTCCCAGGTCACCTGGCCTGGCACCTGGCCTTTATGTGCAACAGCATCACCTCATTCACTGCCATTCTCTGCCACATGGACTTGCTGGTCACAGTCTGACCAATGATGACAAACACTGTGTTCTGGACTCTGATGACTTCAAATGCCAAGGATCCCATCTCCCCCTGTGAACTTTGGATTCTAGGCACACTGTATAGCACCTATTTTTCCCCACAAAACACGCCCCCACTGAGAATAAAACGAAATTTCTTTCATTAGATGTTGCAGTCATTTTGCATGAGTCCACAACATACGTGTGGGGAAATGTCAAACTATGCCTGAGTGTTGAACTAACTTCAGCCATCCATACCCTGGGATCTGAGTCCGGTACAGGACACATATGGGTCACAACGTATCATCCAATACAGACATGGAGCACAATACTCACCCGTGATGGCCTCAAGCTGCTGAGGGGGGCTTACAATACTGTGCGGACAGACCTATTTGAAAGAGTATCATTAAGGCGTAGAGGTCATGGCTCATGTGGAGGTTCCCGGGGAGGGAGTCCCAGGTATGTTTGGCCAGGTGGGAGAACTATCTCCTGCATGCTGGAGTTCGGTGGATGTGAAGGATGGTGGCCAGGGCAAGGTTGGATGCACGCAGTTGGCCCAACAGGGTCTTGGATGACAGACGTCCAAGGTTGGTTTGGGGTCTGGGGTTGTGGACTGCCTCCTGAGTGTGGGTGAGGAGTCTGAAGGTCATCCTGCAGCAGACAGTGATCCATTGCAGCTATCTCAGGTGGACGGTGATGTGGCTGGGGCGCGGGATGTTGAAGCTGAGGTGTGCAGATGCAACCTGGATGTGGACAAGTTCTCCGGGAGTTTGACTGTTCTTGCTCCGTAGAGGGCGGGGCTGTAGTTGACACTGCTGGTGTCGTGGACCTGGGGGACGGTCTGTCTTGCCTTGGAGTGGATCTATCTGTGGATCATGTGCATCATGCGGGGGGGTGTTGCAGCATGAGGTACAGATGCTGGTGAGTTGCATGGCAATTGTGAGCGACGAGTCCATGATGCACACCATCTTGCGTGCGTGGCCACTGGGTGCTGGTGCAGTGCCCTGGCGCGTGGGACACAAGGAGTTGACCCAGCTGTAGGGGGATAATCCTCAGATGATTACCTCAGTCCTGCCCAAGTCCAGCCTCAGGTGGCTGATGTTCAGCCATTCATCAACGGACCTCATGCCTTCTTGAAGGTTGGAACTGGCAATGGCTGTGTCTTTGGTGAGGGTGAGGAGCAGCTGACTGTCAATGGCATACGAGATAATGATGAGGTTGTGTGTGCATGTGATGGTGGAGAGGGGGGTCATGGACACATTGAAGATTGACACGCTGAGAGATGAGCCCTGGGCCATGGGCCAGGTGACGCCACTGTACTACATGCTTAAGGCTTGAGTCCCACTCCCATGGCCTTGCTGGTGAGCTACTTGGTGATTTCATCCTGGTCCATCCTCTGGATACCAGTGTTGGAGATGTGTGAGCTGATAGTGTGTGAGCACATTTTGTATAATGCTGTGGAGAGGTCAAGGGGGGTGGCCTCATCATTGTTGAGCAGGGCAAAGTTGTCTGTGTTGGTAGCAATGATGACGGTTGTAGTGGGGTGATTACTGTGGAAGATGGTCTTGTGCAGGTTGCCTGGAGCTCTTTGCGTGGAGGAAGTTTGTCAGGTGCTCGTTGACTGTCTTCCTGATGACATTTGCTGGCTAGGGAAGCACGGTGATGTTCCTTGAGAGCCTGCGTTCCTGCCGTCCGTTGTCTAAGAAGGGCCTGGGTCACTGCATGCCTCTATCTACCATGGAATGTGGCTAACTCCAATGATACATACATGATGTGCTGGACGGGGGCTACAAGGATGGGGAATGATGTGGTTGATATGTTGTGTGGGAAGGGGCCTGATGGAGATCCCCAGGGGATGTTGCACATGAGCCGGGTGTTGTTTTTCCTGATGATGGAAGTCCAAAACCTGAGGGGGGTTGGTCCAGCGTATAATAGTGCTGTCTGCCTCTGTGTGCCAAGGCTGGCGTCTATGTCCATGAGCTTGCAGTGGTAGAAAGTTGCAAGGGATTGGCTCAGCCTTGCAAGGGTGGAGTGTCTTTTGGATGGAGAGCTGATGTCAGTGCACTCACAATGCTGATGAGCTCCTTGATGTCGTGCGTTTTTTTTTGCCTCGGCCCCATCTGAAGGATCTGCAATTGTCCTTGCTGATGATATGGTGATGGCTGTGTGTGCCGTTTTCCAGGGTTGTAAGGCCACTGATGGTTATTTGTGTTGCAAGCTGTGCACAAGAGTCCTGCTAGCCGTGTATGAGTCCAGTAGGTCTGCCTTGTCCCAGGTGGCTTAATTGTTGTTGTGCGTCACAGGAAAGTCAGTCAATGTGGCTAGATTATTGGATCAGTTGCTGATCCAGTGTGTGAGGTTGCAGGGTGCGGCGGTGGTGTTGGTTCCAGTGTCCTACACAGCATGTCTGTGTTGACTTACATCAAGCATCTTTGGGGGATTGGTAGCGGGGTGTGTGGCAGTGTGTTGCTTGTCGGAGACATGGATGCTAATGTGGATGGACCAATGATGGATGCTGGTGTGGTTCTCATCCAGCCAGAAGTTCCTGGCCCACAGCCACATGTATCCTGTGGACGTGAGGGCGTGCGTGAAGATGGACGTGTTGATGGCTTTGCGGAATTGTGGATGTAGGCCTGGAGATCTGTAGATGAGTGTTACTCTGAGGGTTTGAAGGGGGTTTGTGCCAAACCGATTTGTGACCCGGAGTGCGTACTTGTGAATAGATATCAATTCATCCTCCGGGATTGTTAGTGCCATCTGTGCGGGTGCTCTTGTATCCGTCTGAGATGGCAATGAAGAAGTTGTGTGCTGAGGATGCTTTTATCCAGGTCACTGTCATGAAGGTGATGTGTGGGCCTGTTGTGTTGAGGAGGTAACAGAGTCCAATGGCGTGCTGTTGGACGGAGCCGGTGTGGAGTAGGAGGGACATGACCTGGTTGGTGTGACAGGGCCTGGAAGGCGGGGCAGCGCTGTGTAGGCAGTTGGAGTTGCACACTCAGCATGTGAAGGTGTCGTGTGTGCGCTTAGGGTATGCCTGAGAGCAGGCGGTTGATTTTCGGTTGGACATTGCTTGGAGGGTGGCTGCAATATGAGACTGTTGTGTGATGTGAGTCATGCAAGGACATGCGGGTTGTGCAATGTGCACGTTGCATGCGCTGACGGTCCTGCCTTTGGCACAGCGTGGCCGCAACAGTGGCACAGACAGTGATGACAGCCTAATGAATGGGTGGAGGGAGGAAGGGAGGAGCATCTTGGAGGCGTGTGGGTTGCAGAATCCGGGAACTTGGTGGGCCCTTGCCGCAGCAGCAGGCGGCATGTACTGGAAACTAGGCCGAAAGTAGCACACAAAGACAAGGATGTCAGAAAGGACAACTGCAACAGGCGTACGTAAAGGAAGGAGTGTCAGGTTACTCATGGCTCACCCCGAGAAAATGGATGAACAATCACCAAAGATGACTGACACAGGATCAGGAAACAGAAGGCCGAGCTGCGCACAGGAGACACACTCTCAGCAGGCGTTGACGGCCCTTTGGGGGGAGCAACCTGCCCAAATACATACACAACCATGGACTTCATGCACAATAGAGATTATTAGCCATGAAGAACTGCATGCATGTTGCCGAACTACACATACACCCATATGCACAATCTTTGACAACTATGCCAGAGATGACGCATGCAAAGTGGCAAGAGACCTGCATTGACAGAGATGAGTCACTTTGGAGGGTGAGGAACACCTTTATTACTCAAACTCACACTAAGGGAAATGCATCAACATGAACAGACTCACAGGTCATTTGACTGAACATGTGGGACCTACGCTGGACACCCCCTTCACAACACGGATGTTGTAAATCCAAATGAACTGGCACACAAGTTAAGGGGATGAGCCAAACACCTCCTGCTGCACACGGAGAGGCTGCAATTCCCCATTGAGCCTGTTATGGGGATGTCCCACACTATGTCCGCCCGTAGCATCCCGTATGTTTCAGAGGGAAGTTTTACACACATTGATGCCTTCATCAGAATCCAAAATCCATTACAGATGACTGTCACGAAGGGTGACTATCAATTCATGGGAGTCATGCTACATGTTATGTGCCCCATGGTGAGTAGACATGTATGCATGGTAACACAACATGCACAGAAGCAGTCCCCACACATTTCAAAAAACGTACCACCCCCAAAATGCCTTGCTCCAATCCTTGCCCAAAATGACATTTCCCCATGTCCGTGCATGGAACGCTGATTCAGCACACGTTGCAATACTCATGAGGAATAGATGGAGGACAATGATGACACAAGCAGACAACATGCGCAAGAAAATGGGAATGACAGACACACTAGAAGTCAGCTAAAAGATTTTTCTCCGCATACATGGTCATTTACTAAACATGAACAATGTTGTCCCCATGCAAATTTAAAAGAAAGTGTCTCTGCTAAAATGTGTGGAATGACATCATCACTCGAGTAACACATCAGAACACACATCTAAGTCACTTTGCATACAGTCAGCAGGACACACACATTGCAACACATGACACCCAAGGCTACAAGCGTGCACACTCAGACTCAGTGACTCACCATTATGAGAAGAAGTTGCGTATGAGCTGACTCCAGATATCCTCCTCCTCCTCCTCCTCACTTGCCTCATGACCAAGCCCTTCATCCTCCACGGGTGGATGTTCCTGCTCATCTTGCTCCAGGATGAGTGGCACTGCCTTCTCCACTGCCATGTTGTGCAGCATGCAGCACACGAGGAAGATTTTGCAGACCTTCTCCGGTGCATATGGGAGGGACCCGCCTGTCTTGTGAAGGCACTGGAATCGGCTCTTCAGGAGGCCAAACGTCCTCTCAATCACTCGCCTGGTCTGCCCGTGTGCATTTTTGTATCGGTGATCTGCAGCTGATCTTGGGTTGCGGAGAGGTGTCATCAGCCATAGCATGTTGGGATAGCCAGAGTCCCCTACATGGAAACATCATGTAAATAAGTGGGTCAGGCGATGCTGTAAGAGCCAAAGATACCGCAACACACAGGACAAACAGAGTATACCCACCAACAAGACATGCTCGTTCGTTGTGCAGCCGCATCATTTGTGGTGCCCTGCTACGCCTCATGATGTAGGCATCGTGTGCTGATCCTGGAAAACGTGCACAGACATGGGAAATCAGCATGTTAGCAAGACACTCCACAAGGGCATTTATAGGGTGGTAATGTTTACGGTTGCGATAGGCTACCTGCTGTGCCTGTGGTGGTACCAAAGCCACATGTGTCACATCAATGGACCCAATGATATGGGGCATCCCTCCCAGGGCATAGAAATCACCCTTGACACCTGTCAACTCCTCAGGAGTAGGAAAATGGATGAATTCATCAAGGTGCTCCAACATGGCTGCCAAAACATCACGCAGGACACGGCTGAACATTGTCTGTGACATGCCACCAACATCAGCTATGGTGAATTGAAACGTAGCTGTGGCAAAAAAATGTAGTGCTGACATCACCTTCATCTTGGGGGTCAGCGCAGAAGGATACCTGTGTCGCGGTTGGAGGTGTGGTGCCAGCTTGTCGGTCAAGTCCACAATCGTCGGATGCAGGCACGTTCCCTCATGGCAGCCAAGTCTGGCATTGGTCGTGGGACAGGCGGTGCCCTGCAGAAAATTGTCTTGAATAACGAAGATTGAGAGCCTACCAACATCAATGTCAATGAACAGAGCACATGCTAAACTGCTACTACACATCAGCTAAATACAGAGTCTGGTCTGTGCAATACATCCAGGACACGTATGCCAGCTTGGTGATACTCCTACGAAAAGCCAGATACACCCGTTGATTGGCAAGTCTACATGACATGCCCTGAAACGAGCTGGGGGCCAGTCTGAGTGAACAGCCAGAGACATCACAGGAGTGACATACATCCACATAGCTGCATTTAAAGGATGTCATCTCATACAGATGGCTGACGGCAAGCTAGAAGCACAGGTCACATGGAATGTCAAATGTACAGATCAAACACATTGCGATGAAGGGGTACACGTGAAAACAGAAAACACAGACATTGAGACGACGCAGATATGTCCTCATGTGAAAATATGATGTCCGATGCATACAGACCCTGCTTACGTGGGAATCCACATGTGGCATGGTGTGCGTAGATGTATGCCATGCCCATCTCCACACAGACACATGTTGGATGCAGCAACAGCAGATGTAGTTGACGAAACACTAACAGCAAGCTCATGGGAACACATGACACACACATGACATAGTCACATCGGGGCACGCTGATCATGAAATGTCAGTTGTTAGTGTCCCTGTCCCTGGCATCAGGGGACAGTTGCGGGTGGTGGTGACTGTGCCATACCAGTGATGCTGTGCTTGACACATTTGTACCACAGGAACACATGTGCAAAGTGTGAAGGGAAAGTGTGCCACATAGTGCCCCATCACACATGACATGTGTACACAGGTCATCACACATCAATTGTGCAACTACATGAGAAGACATGTGCAATATCACTGCCTGACACACCTAGGCCCTGCACATGAAAGTCTGCAATGACAATGACTTGATGTACAGCCTTGTGCGAGTCGGAGACCTCCATTCCTTTCGTGTGCGCCCCCTATCACCAGTGTAAGCTTGTGAAACGCCCTACACACACTCTGAGAGCGTGTGTATGATCCGTATCACTATAGTAGTGGTGCCATAGGAGTAGGCGTGGTACGGACCGTACACACGCTCTCAGAGCGTGTGTACGGCCCGTATCACTATAGTAGTGGTGCCGTAGGAGTACGCGTGGTACGGACCATACACACGCTCTCAGAGCGTGTGTACGGTCCGTACCACGCGTACCCCTACAGCACCACTACAATAGTGATACACACCGCACCCAAGCAATGGATGTGTGAGTACGGTGTGTATCACTATTGTAGTGGTGCCGTACGTGTACGGGTACGTGTGAAACGCACCGTACATGTTTTTTGGATTCAGAAATTACATAGGGGACAAGTATTAGGCCCAAAATGCATGCTGGTTGTCATGGATACAGAGATTTCAGTTGCAATGTGGCCATCATGTGGGCTTGAAAGGTCAGTTGGCCCAAAAATTACAATGTTGCAAAGTGGTGTTTGCCTTGCTATGATGCTCAAAATTTGAACCATGCAAATTTGTGTCATTGGTGTATGTTTAAAGGGATTGGAGGAAACGTAGGATGCAAATGAGTCTGACCAATCACTCTGTACTCCTGTAAATGAAAGCCCCCAGCAAGACAGATATAAGTCAGCCAGAACCCATGAGAGGGCACTTGCCTGCACAACTTTCCTGTCGACCACACTGCTGCTGTCTGTGCTACCTCTGGCACCATGGTGCGTACTATGGAGAGGGCCCAGCCATTCACACTTGAGGAGAATGAGGCATTGCTGGATGTCCTCCTCCCACAGTGCCCCAAGCTGTATGGGAGACCAGGGGAGCAGGTGAGTGCTGACTCCACTACCTTTGACTGTGCACCTTTTTTGTGACTGTCACTTCTGGCATTGTGTCCAGGTGTGACAGACATGCGATGTTGTTTAGAGTGGGTCCCAGGGGGGGGGGGGGGCAGGCTTACGTCTCTCATTCAGAGCATGATGTAGTTCCTGTGTGCACTCCTCACTTGCATTGTGCTTACTGTGACATTCACTGCATAGTGCATGACACATTCAGCCTGGGAAATCCTTGATGGCATTTTTTGGCAATTGTCCTGATGTGATTCAGTGGTCCCCCCGGTGTGACAGGTGACTGTCCCCACAGATGTGTATGAGTTGAGTGGACCTGTGGTGAGAGTGTCCAAGTGATGTGTACGCCCTCCTGGACATTGATGTGTGTGAATGTTCCTTGTCATGTGGGTGAGTGTCTATGTGAAGTGTTGCACCACAGCTGCATGGAAGAGGCAACAGATCTACCCATCTGATGTGAGAAGTAAGCTGTGCTGTGTGTCTGACTTGCTGAGCTAGCCCGACACCTGTGACACCCCACAGGCAAGTGACACATGTGCAGAGTGAGGTTTGTATCCGCTGTTGCCAATGGCAGGTGATTGATCTGTGCCTCTGTGTGTCTGTGTACTCTGCTGAGGTTGTGTCAGTGACCTGGGGCATGTAACTGCTTTGAGGTGCTGTCCATCAGCCTGGTGTTGCATGTGATGCACAGTGTGTGCCATGATCAGGGAGTGTGTCGCACCCCTCCTGCCACCTGTGTACTTTCAATGCCATGTAGTGCATTGGGGCTTCCACAGAGGACAATGTCTATATGAGAAAGATACAATTCCTTGGCAGCATCCTATGCCCTGTTCAACATATCAAAGATGTTCAAATGTGTGTCTCTGTGACATGGAGCAGGTGTAGTGATGTTGTCTCACTGTCATCCTCACAGGTAACTGCCTACGAGAAGGGGTGAATCTGGAAGAAGATCGTCAGGGCCGTGAGATCGCCGGGGGATCGCAGTCGGCGCCTAGCCCAAGTCCGAAAATGGTGGGAGGACATCCGGTGCTGGACCCGGCGGATCGCCCGGGTCCAGCTGGGGCTCTCACCTCTACACCCCCACGGCGGGTGCCGATGCCTGACCCCCCACATGATGCGTGTCCTGGCGGTGGTCTTCCCTGACCTGGATAGGCAGTTACAGGAGAGACAGCAGCAAGGAGGGGGTAGGTACATGTCTGTTTGTTGTGTTGTGTGTCACCAGCTTTTGGAAGTGCTCTGTAGCCTGGATACACTGCCAGGGTTTATATGTGCAGTGCATATTTTGTTCCCCAAAGTCAACCGGTGCTCTTATTCATCCCTTCCCCTCCTTGACATGTGTCCCCTGGTCTGTGTGTAATCACAATTGCACATGGTCATCTAGGCTGCCAGTTAATCCAAGTGCACATTGCTTTCTGCATCATGTGGGAGGGTGGTCTGTGATATGTGTTGGTACCTTGCCTGTGCCCTGTCCTGTTCACTCTGTTGGGGTTCCATATTTGTTGGCACTGATGATGAGTCTCAACATAGGAGTGTGAGGTTTCAAGTGAATACACTTGCAGCATGCATGACCAATGTTGTGGCCTCAGACATGATGTGCATGAGTGGGAGATATGCATAGTGCCAGGACAGTTGCTCATGTTACAGTCAGATCATTCCAGGAACAAGGAGCAGTGTGCCCACTACAGTTCCCTGAGGCACCCTTGCCTCGTAATCATGTGTGTCATCCAATACTGTGCCCATTCTCTGTGTGTTCAGCATAGGTTTGCCTCTGTGGCATTGTTCCCTGGCCTCATTTGTATTTATCCAAAGTGTGCTACATGTGTCCACTGGACAGGGAGACCCCATTTGGCTTGTGCATACTCACACTGGGCAGTGCCTGTGTGTCTATTCACAACTACCTGTTGATGGTTGTTTATCACAAATATGTGTTGCCAGCCTCACGAGGTGATGTGGAGTACATTTGGGAATTCTTGCAGCACATTTTTGTAAACCCTGATTAAGAGGTGTCACTTCTTGATCTGTCTCAATCACATTGTCTCAGGTATGGGGGATTTGTGCGGGTGAGGCCTACATGGCCAAATCTTATGTCTCCTTGCCAGGTCTGACCTGTGTGTGATAATTGGCTGGACAGAGACTCAACGTGCAGTGACCCAGTGATGTTGTGTAGGGTTTAATGTTTGTGCTTTGTAGCATGTGTCAATTGTTTAAATACATGATTCCTGCTCATATATTTTTTGCACCAGTGTGTGGTCCAGATGCTTCATAGTTTGGTCTTTGTGTGCTGACCTCTGTGTGGACATTCTGGCTTGCCATGAGGATGTCTCCTCAGTGCAGGTATGCCTTTTTACAACACAATTGCAGGCCCATTAGCTTATGCATTGTCCTGGGTTTGGACATGTGTGCCACTCCACATGACAATCAGTGGGTCAGATGTGTTGCCAACTGTGTCATCAGGTAACGGATGGCCATGTGACAACTGACATAATTCAAGTTGTTAGTCAAAAAGTATTGTACCTTGGCACTCACAACACTTGTCAACAGGTCTTCATGTTTTAAATGCTTTAGTTTGATGTTTTGTTGTTAAGAACAATAATGTGCCTGCATGACTGATGTCTCCCAAGGAAGTGCACAACAAACCACCTTTACACTTTCAGGGAACACGCTGGCACATTTTAAAAGAAGGCACTGTTCTAATAAGACTGTTTTTAAGATTATACATATACATGTTCCCACAGTGTTGTGGAATTTGGGTAAGTCCTTGGTTGTTGGTGATACCAACTTACGAGTGTCAAGTCAGCAAGACTTCCATGGGCTCATGTATATGTACTTTCTGCAACACCATTTCTTTCTAACAGTGGCTTCTTTAAATAAGGCTGCCAGCTTCTTCAATGATTGGTAAATGTAGTTTTGTGTGCACCTCCTTGGGAGCCATCTTTTATGAAGGCACATGTGTGTTCTGGTCACAAAATGGCACATTCCCACATTCTAAACTTGTTGATTGTGTAAAGTATTGTGAATCCCAAGGGACCAATATTTTTTCGTTTTGTGTTCCAAAGTACTTACAGGTCTCTGAGTGTGGGAACACCTTTAGTATTGAGGTGTGTTAGTTTGCCTTGGGTGCACCACTACTGTTTCTTTCAGGGTAAACAAGAGGTGGCATGACTTCATTGTATTGCTATGCTCACCTGTTCCCAGACACTAGCTTCTCAGTGTATATCTCATTTAAGTTTTGGGCTGGTGTGTCCTATTTTTCCTTGTGTCCAAGTGGCATGGTGGGTCTACCAACTGGGGAGTACAGGGCTTACATATGTGCGGAGTAATCTAGCTGTTACTCATGATGCATTGCCTGATATGCACTGTGACCTATTGGTTTTGTACTCATGTGTCAGATGTATACAGGTGACTGATGTTTTTCTGTATCTTCACCTTGCCCACAGCATCATCATTGGAAACCGAGGGAGACACCTGCACGGACCTGGAGGAGGGACCCAGCACCAGTGCCACCAGTGCTGGCGAGTCTGCAGGAGCCAGTGGCACGGAGGGCGAGGGGAGTCAGTCGGAGGACCTGTCTGGTGGCGAGCCCAACTACGACGCAGACGGGTCCGAGGCTGACCTCATTGAGGGGGCGGAGGCTGCTAAAACACCTGGCAGCAGCCCAACATCTGTCCCCGCCTCCTCCATTCCCATCACCGCCCTCCCAGTTGCTCCGGTCCCTTCTGTCCGTGCAGAGCCCCACCATGTCTCCTTCGGGACAGGCACCGCACCCCCTGCCCCTGTCACCCCTGCTGCCCTCAGTGCAGAGTCTGTGGACATACAGCGGCAGTTGCAGGTTGGGCAGGCATCGGTGCTGAATGTCCTCCATGGCCACACCACACTGCTGACACAGATGATGTCGTTCATGGAGGTCATGTCAGCAACGATGTCTGACCAACGCAGGTTTCTGCGGTCCATGGACTCTTCCCTGACGGCAGCAGTGGCTCTTCTGCAGCGCTTCGTACCCCCCCTACCCCAACCCCATCTACACTTCCCTCTCCCATACCTGTCCCATGCACACCCAGACATTCCCAAGCACGCACCCCACCAGACACAGGCAGCACACCACCAAGTAAGGACAAGCGCACACCTCCTGGCACGCACACTCAGGGGGATATAGGCACACCCACTGGGTCTGGGGCAAAAAGACATACACGCAGCCACAGTCTGAGTCCGCAGGCCTCACAACCCAGTCCCTCCAAAAGCACTCCCCTTGGCTCCCCTGCCAAACTGTCACCCAAAGAGGTCGACATGGGTGAGCTGGCCCTCACCCCCACTGTGACACCACCCCGCAAGCGGGTGAGGAAGTCCCCGGGCAGGGGAGTTGAGTCCCCCCCATGTCCACCCTCTCCCTCAAGAGCGCTGCACCCCATCCCTCGGCCACCCCCCTCCGTTGGCCCTGGGGTTTCTTCCGGTGCCGGGGTAACTCTGGATGCCCTGGCAGCAGTGTGCAGGGCCGAGCTCACCTCTACCTTTGGCGCTGCCCCACCCCCTGTGGTGGAGACGTCCACCCCTGCACCCACCACACCTACCCTTCCCTCTCCTGTCCCTGCGGTGCCTGGTCCTTCCTCACATGATGCCCCCCCGGTCGACGAACCTGAGGGTTCCACTGTGCAGGCAAGCTAGGGGAGACGCATGCCCATGTGTCCCCCCAAGGACTTCTATTATGGACTGGCCATTGGCCTTTGTATATAGTGTGATTTCATAATTTGTTTTTTATGCTGAATGAAGCATTTTATTTTTACTTTGAACACTATTGCATTTCAGGCATTGATGTTGGTGCTGAGGCTCCAGGAGTTAGTAATGTGTTATGGTTCTGAGAAATGTTCTAGTCTGATGGTCATGAGGTGGACCATGGGATCTGCGTGCCATCACAAGGTCTCTGCAAATAATAATTGGTAGTGTGTGTTATTTTGGTTTTGAGACATTGTCCCAAGGAGTGTTCCTTCCTCTGTGGCACTTGACATCTTCCCTGCAAAGAGTTGCACAATTGTTGTGCTGACCTGTGTCTACATTTCCTTTGTTGGTGACGGATCCCTTCAACTATGGCCATGCCTGCTCAGCAATGTCTCTGGCTGCATCGTCTGTGCCATCCTTGCTAGTCACTGCACTTGTGTATTGAGTATGCTGAAATGCCTTCATGGAGAAATTCTCCCTTTTCAGCACTATGCATGTGCGTACTCCCGGCCTAGCACACATATGCTACTTGTTCTGCAGGGTATTTGGGCACCTGACTCACAATTGTGGGCATTGTATCTGTGGGAACTCTGGCCCAGCACCTGTACATTTCTAACAGTCCTGGGATGTGCGTGACAGTGTGTGTTCCCTTTGACTCTCTTAGTTTAGTAGGCAGTGACATGACTATACAGTCTTTTGGCATGATCTCAGTGTGTGTATTGTGCTGCATCCGCCAGGGGTGGGTATGCATGTGTTATTTGTCCTCTCACCCACATGTGGTGTGTCATGCAGTGGGGGAAAGACATCCATCCTCCTGGGAGTGGGACACTGCTGTCAGTGATGTGTTGTTATGGCACTATCATCATAGTCCAAAGTTAGGGATGCGTACATACACCCATGGAGTTGTGGTCATCTGATAATGATGTACACCCCCCATGTCTCTGTCCACTGCTGGGAGTCCTCTGCACCCACCCACATATGTCTGTCCACTGCTGGGAGTGATATGCACCCACCCCCATGTCTCTGTCCACTGCTGGTAGTGATATGCACCCACCACCATGTCTCTGTCCACTGCTGGGAGTCCTCTCACCCACCCCCATGTCTCTGTCCACTGCTGGGAGTGATATGCACCCACCCCCATGTCTCTGTCCACTGCTGGTAGTGATATGCACCCACCACCATGTATCTGCCCACTGCTGGGAGTCCTCTGCACCCACCCCTCACATGTCTGTCCACTGCTGGGAGTGATATGCACCCACCCCTCATATTGCAGTCCACCGCTGGTAGTCATTTAAACCCACCCCTCACATGTCTGTCCACTGCTGGGAGTGATATGCACCCACCCCCATGTCTCTGTCCACTGCTGGTAGTGATATGCACCCACCCCCATGTCTCTGTCCACTGCCGGTAGTGATATGCACCCACCCCCATATCTCTGTCCACTGCTGGGAGTCCTCTGCACCCACCCCTCACATGTCTGTCCACTGCTGGTAGTGATATGCACCCACCCATATATGTCTGTCCACTGCTGGGAGTCCTCTGCACCCACCCCTCACATGTCTGTCCACTGGTGGTAGTGATATGCACCAACCCCCATGTCTCTGGCCACTGCTGGTAGTGATATGCACCCACCCACATATGTCTGTCCACTGCTGGGAGTGATACGCACCCACCCCCATGGCTCTGTCCACTGCTGGGAGTGATATGCACCCACCCCCATGTCTCTGTCCACTGCTGGTAGTGATATGCACCCACCCCCATGTCTCTGTCCACTGCTGGTAGTGATATGCACCCACCCCCATATCTCTGTCCACTGCTGGGAGTCCTCTGCACCCACCCCTCACATGTCTGTCCACTGCTGGTAGTGATATGCACCCACCCATATATGTCTGTCCACTGCTGGGAGTCCTCTGCACCCACCCCTCACATGTCTGTCCACTGGTGGTAGTGATATGCACCCACCCCCATGTCTCTGTCCACTGCTGGGAGTCCTCTGCACCCACCCACATATGTCTGTCCACTGCTGGGAGTGATATGCACCCACCCCCATGTCTCTGTCCACTGCTGAGAGTGATATGCACCCACCCCCATGTCTCTGTCCACTTCTGGGAGTCCTCTGCACCCACCCACATATCTCTGTCCACTGGTGGGAGTGATATGCACCCACCCCCATGTCTCTGTCCACTGCTGGTAGTGACATGCACCCACCACCATGTCTCTGACCACTGCTGGGAGTCCTCTGCACACACCCCTCACATGTCTGTCCACTGCTGGGAGTGATATGCACCCACCCCCATGTCTCTGTCCACTGCTGGTAGTGATATGCACCCACCCCATGTCTCTGTCCACTGCTGGGAGTCCTCTGCACCCACCCACATATGTCTGTCCACTGCTGGGAGTGATATGCACCCACCCCCATGTCTCTGTCCACAGCTGGTAGTGATATGCACCCACCACCATGTCTCTGTCCACTGCTGGGAGTCCTCTGCACCCACCCACATATGTCTGTCCACTGCTGGGAGTGATATGCACCCACCCCCATGTCTCTGTCCACTTCTGGGAGTCCTCTGCACCCACCCACATATCTCTGTCCACTGCTGGGAGTGATATGCACCCACCCCCATGTCTCTGTCCACTGCTGGTAGTGATATGCACCCACCACCATGTCTCTGACCACTGCTGGGAGTCCTCTGCACACACCCCTCACATGTCTGTCCACTGCTGGGAGTGATATGCACCCACCCCCATGTCTCTGTCCACTGCTGGTAGTGATATGCACCCACCCCATGCCTCTGTCCACTGCTGGGAGTCCTCTGCACCCACCCACATATGTCTGTCCACTGCTGGGAGTGATATGCACCCACCCCCATGTCTCTGTCCACTGCTGGGAGTGATATGCACCCACCCCCATGTCTCTGTCCACTGCTGGTAGTGATATGCACCCACCCCCATGTCTCTGTCCACTGCTGGTAGTGATATGCACCCACCCCCATATCTCTGTCCACTGCTGGGAGTCCTCTGCACCCACCCCTCACATGTCTGTCCACTGCTGGTAGTGATATGCACCCACCCCCATCTCTCTGGCCACTGCTGGTAGTGATATGCACCCACCCCCATGTCTGTGTCCACTGCTGGGAGTCCTCTGCACCCACCCACATATGTCTGTCCACTGCTGGGAGTGATATGCACCCACCCCCATGTCTCTGTCCACTGCTGGGAGTGATATGCACCCACCCCCATGTCTCTGTCCACTTCTGGGAGTCCTCTGCACCCACCCACATATCTCTGTCCACTGCTGGGAGTGATATGCACCCACCACCATGTCTCTGACCACTGCTGGGAGTCCTCTGCACACACCCCTCACATGTCTGTCCACTGCTGGGAGTGATATGCACCCACCCCCATGTCTCTGTCCACTGCTGGTAGTGATATGCACTCACCCCATGTCTCTGTCCACTGCTGGGAGTCCTCTGCACCCACCCATATATGTCTGTCCACTGCTGGAAGTGATATGCACCAACCCCCATGTCTCTGTCCACTGCTGGTAGTGATATGCACAGTAGAAAAATGTTGCCAATAAAAACTAGAATTCGTCTATTTAGTTATTTTAAAATATGTATAAACTATACAAAAAATTATAAATAATAAATAATAAATAATTACTATATCTAAATTCAGAACAAACTAAACTCAACAAGAAGGCTGGATAATAGCCCCCAAAAATTACTATCCCAACTTCAAAATAACTATACTCAGCGCAAATGCTGGATAATAAACCATAATAATTTACTATTCCAACCCAAAATCCAACTAAAATCTGGGAACGTGCTGCATAATAAATCATATTAATGTACTAGTCTACCTCCAAACACAACTAAACACAGGGTAAGAATTGAAAAGTAAACCATAATAATTTATTATTCAAGCTCAAAATCCAACTAAACTCAGGGAAAGTGCTGGATAGTAAACCATAATAATTTACTATTCCAACCCAAAATCCAACTAAACACAGGGAAAGTATTGGATATTAAACCATAATAATTTACTATTCCAACTCCAAATCCAACTTAACACAGGGAACGTATTGGATAGTAAACCATAATAACTTACTATTGTAACGCCAAATCCAACTAAACTCAGGAAAACTGCTGGATAGTAAACCATAAGAATGTCCTATTCCAACTCCAAACCCAACTAAACTTAGGGAAAATGCTGGATAATAAATCACAATTATTTACTATTCCAATTCCAAAAGCAACTAAACTCAGGAAAAGTGCTGGATAATACATCATAATAATTTACTATTCCAACTCCAAACACAAGAAAACACAGGGAAAGTATTTGATAGTAAACCATAATAATTTACTATTCCAACACCAAATCAAACTAAACTCAGGAAAAGTGCTGGATAGTAAACCATAATAATTTACTCTATCAAGCCAAAATCCAACTAAACTCAGGGAAAGTGTTGGATAATACATCATAATAATAATGTACCATTCTAACTCCAAACACAACTAAACACAGAGAAAGTGTTGGAAAGTAAACCATATTAATTTAATATTCCAGCACAAAATCCAAGTAAACTCAGGGAAAGTGCTGGATAATAAATCATAATACTTTTCAATTCCAATTCAAAACACAACAAAACACAGGGAAAGTATTGGATAGTAAATCATAATGATTTACTATTCCAACTCCAAATCCAACTAAACACAGGGAAAGTATTGGAAAGTAAATCAGTATAATGTACTATCCCATCTCCAAATCCAACTAAACTCAGGGAAAGAACTGGATAGTAAACAATAATATTTAACTATTCAAGCTCAAAATCCAACTAAACTCAGGGAACTGCTGGATAGTAAACCATAATTATTTACTATTACAATTCCAAAAGCAAACTAAACTCAGGAAAGTGCTGGATAATAAATCATAATAATGTACTATTCCAACTCCAAACACAACTAAACACAGGGAAAGTATTGGATGGTAAACCATAATAATTTATTATTCCAACTCCAATCCAACTAAACTCAGTGAAAGTGCTGGATAGTAAACCATATTAATTTACTAATCAAGCTCAAAATCCAACTAAACTCAGGGAAAGTGCTGGATAGTAAACCATAATAATTTACTATTCCAACCAAAAATCCAACTAAACATAGGGAAAGTATTGGATATTAAACCATAATAATTTTCTGTTCCAACTCCAAATCAAACTAAACACAGGGAAAGTATTTTATAGTAAACCATAATAATTTACTATTAAAACTTCAAATCCAACTAAACTCAGGGAAAGTGCTGGATATTAAACAATATTAACTTACTATTCAAGCTCAAAATCCAACTAAACTCAGGGAAGCTGCTGGATAGTAAACCATACGAATTTACTATTCCAACTCCAAATCCAACTAAACTCAGGGTAAATGCTGGATAATCAATCATAACAATTTACTATTCCAATTCCAAAAGCAACTAAACTCAGGAAAAGTGCTGGATAATAAATCATAATAATTTACTATTCCAACTCCAAACACAAGAAATCATAGGGAAAGTGTTGGATAGTAAACCATAATAATTTGCTATTCTAACTCCAAACCCTACAAAACTCATGGAAAGTGCTGGATAATAAACGCCCCAAAATGTAATATTTCTAACTCCCAAATATGTATTATTTATAAAATTTTACTTATTACATTTTTTTTAAATAAATTTAAAAATCTACCAATTTGGAATTATAAACCTATTTTTTTTATTAATTAGAAACGGTTTGCCAAATCTTAAAATGTAACACAATTGTATTTAATTATTCACTAATTGATTTCAAAAAGATATTTTAAAATACAAATGTATAGCATAATACAGTTTTCACAACAAATTTTTAATTTAATTAAGATTACAGTATAAATTACAAATAAACACAAATATGGTATAATCCAATATTAAGCCCTTTTTAAACTCATTTTACATTTAGACTAAACTAAATTATATTCCTAAACTAAAAAATTTAATATCAAATTATTAATATATTTCACTCAATTGACATCAAAATATTCGCACTCCAAAAAAGTTCACATTTTTTAATTTAAAAAAATATGTATTAATTTTTACTATTAATTATATATTTCCTAATTTGAATCTAATTGTTTAAACAGCATTCTTAAATTACTCCCCACCCTTATCTCCTATAAACCCAACATCCAGCTCCTAAAAATTATTATAAAACCAACAAAAACAAATATTTTACCATCAAAAATTAAATTAAACATTATAAAATATACCAAATTGCAAAAAAAAAGAACAAAAAAAAATACAAAAAATAAGTCGATATTATTTACAACTATATATTTGCCATCCATATTTACAATCACAATATTTCTAGACTACACAAAAACCAATATTTTTATCAACGACAAGACTTACCTCGATATTTTGCAACTTCAATATTCTTGACTCAATATTCTTGCAGTTCGATATTTTCAGTCACATTGATATTCTGTTTGCACCCTAAAGATCAAGAATGGCCTTCAGTATACTATGGCTAACAGACTGTCAGGCATAACACCACATTCTTACTAATGCTCACTTACCTTCACTCACTCACACTCATTCTTATTAATCTCATGAATTTGCACTCACTTGCACTCATTCAATCTCGCTCATTCTCTTGTTATCACTCTTACTCTCATTTATTCGTGTTCATTCACATTAATTCTTACTCTGACACATTCACACTTTCTCACTCATGCATACTTGCCCTCACTCTCACTCTTTCAATCTCATTCACTGTCACTTAACATCACTCGGACTCAGTCATTCTTCATTCATTTAAACTCTTTCACATTAACTTTTATTCTCATTCATTCGTACATTGTCACTTAGGGCATCATTTGGATGGCGATCCAGACGTAAAAAGGGACCGCCCCCCATAAATGCGGCAGTCCCGTGGGGGTGATTAGGATGCGTCCACCACACTGGTTGGCGCATCCTGCATTTTTAACATTGTGGCAGGCGGTGCTTTCAGCATCACCCGCCACAATGCCAAAAATGCATGTTATGCATACGCATGCACAACGTGGCAGGCACCGCGCGGTGCCTGCCATGTTGTGCATGCACATGCAGGGGGGTACCATAGGTACCCCCATGTGCCCCCCCAATCCCCAACATCCTGGGGCCCGCAACGGGCTGCCAACTTCAAGATCCGCAAGGCTGCCCCCCGCCTGCATCCTGATATGGATGGCGGTGTCATATTAAACCCTTTTCCGCCTGGTCGACTCGTCAACCGGGCGGAAAAGCGACGGACGGTCTTCCTGTCTGTCGCGGTACCCACCGCCATACTAATATGGTGGGGTAAATGTTTGGCGGGTAGGGAAGGATGTAGGGCGGATCGCCACTGCCATGCAGATGGTGGCGATCCACCCTACATCCTAATGGACCCCTTAATCTCATTCACTTGCACTCACTGTTACTCTCACTCATTCTCACTGACAATTACACTTACTTATTGTTGCTCATTAATACTCCCTTACACACCTTCTTGAGCATTCATTCTCAATTATCCACTTTCTCAGTCACTTGTAGTAAATCTTACTCTCACTCATTTTTACCCACTGACTCACTCCAACTCATTTATTAAGACTTAAGGGCTCATTACAATGGCAGACGGACTTAAGTCCACCCGCCATTGTCACAGAAATCAGGTTCGGCCGCCTATATGGCGGCAGTCCTGCCATGGAATTACAATGCGACCACCATGGTGGCCCCAAAGTGCAGAAGGAAAGTGCCCCTGCTAGAGGGGTGCCCACAACGGAGCCCCAAAGTCAATCTCCGCCAGCCTTTGAATGTTGGATGAACCGCCAATCAAGTCTGGCGGAGATGATGCATCCTACCTAATATGGCAGACAGTGCCTGCTAGGCGTCGCCACCATCCTAGGTATGCTTTCCGGGTCCGACAGGCAATCGTAAGGATTGCCTGTGTTGAACCCATGGCGGGGGGGCTTCCCGTCCACCAGCAAACCGCCTGCCATCCTAATTTGGCGGGCAGAGAATGGCTGCAAGTTGGCTGTGAATCCGCCACCGGCAGGCTGCCAGTGGCAGATTCACCGCTATGGTAATTACCTCCTTAGTCTCACTCATTGCTACTTGCTAGCTGTCACTGACTCTCATCCACTAATTTTCAATCAAATACATACACAGAAGCTCAGACATACAGGTACACAAACTCACACATACACACACACTCTCACTCGCAGACATGCACACAACCTATATATAAAAATATTTTTCGACTTACTTTAGCTGACAGCAAAACTCTTGTTTAGGCTCTTGGTATTTTGTATTACTCTAATATTAAATAATAGACAATTATTCACTAATCATGAAATAAAAAAATGGAGAGTAAACAAGGGAAGCAGAAACCCCATGGCCAAAATATTGAGCTATCCCAGTGCTGTTGGCACTGATGTTGCAACTTCTTAGACCAGGTCTCACAAAAACAATGCCAAAGGTCCCAAAGGGCAAGCCAGGGGTCGCAGCTGCGACCTCTGCCAACCCTAAATGAAATCCATGTGCCACTACCCCTATTGGTCCAGTCACAGGTCTTCAGACAAAGGAAGGGAATGGCTTGCAGAGTACTGTGGTGCAACCAAAGTTGGTGTCAAACTGACAGCTAGCTTCCTAGATGTGAGTGGACAACACCTGACCTACAGTTCCCGGAAGACTACCTGTCTGCTGAGAGAGAGAAGGAGCCAGCTAACTCTGCAGGAAGAGTGTCTGTCTGGGAGGAGGGGTGGGGGTGAAGCCTGTCCCAGGTGCTGAGGGACATCCAGAGAAGTAGACTGAGGAGAGCGATCTTTGGGCTCTGCTACCTGAAGACCTCCAGTCTCATCATGGTGGTTCTGGGTGGAAATCATGAAGACTCTGACTGACTCCCCAAATCCAGCTGTGCTGTGATCCTGAGTCAAAATCTGGCCTGTATGTGGGTGCATCATCATCATCATTAGAGCGGCTTGTGTGTGGCTGCACCAAGCTGAGACAAATGGTTCTTGTGTGAGACTAACATGTTCCTACATTGATAAAGTCTTCACTTGTGACCATTGCTTCTGTCAGCGCAACCACTGCAGAAGATCATCAGGAACCACGCTGAAGCAGGCTTGCCAGATCTGGGGTTGCGCTCCAGCAACCAGTGCAAAGATCAGAGTTAGGATTGCAGGTAGCATGCCACCTCCTATTAGCAGGAGAAGGGCAAGCATGCTGAGAAGGAAGCTAGATGACTGTATAAATGAATGATGCACTGCTGGTGGTAAGAAACTGCACAAAATAAAACTGCAAGAGACTGAGCAGAAGCATGTTAAAGGGGAGGGCTTCACTTGAGCCATAATCATGCTAATGCCATATCCTTAAGAGGGGTGAGGAACCACCTAATCAGAAGTAAAGACCAAGGCAACATTGCGGATAGCGACACAGCTCTGCCTAACAGCGCCACTGGACAGTAAATTGTGTTATAACTTTTGTATTCCATTCTACTTTGCATTAAAGAATTCAGCAATCATTTATTGCACTGCTATGAGTCTGATGAGCTTGAGCAGACACATACTATGTCCTGGAGAAGCCTGTGACTGCTTGCCATCATAATCAGTGAGAGTGAAGTGCTTAAGAGGTTGTACTTGGCCCAGTTTGTAGAGCCAAAGTAGGATGGACCCTGGGGCATCATAGGCAAACAACCCTAATTCACATGGTTGAAGCTCAGTAGCTAGTGCTTGCTCGGTGGCACCCTAAGGTGCGTCTGCCATTCATAGATTCCATATTATACACAGACTATCCACTGTAAATAGCGATTTGAGGTGTTTCTTCCCAGCAAATGTCCTCCTCCAATTTGAAGGTAATCATTATGATAACAGCTAATAGTTTGATTACGAGGGAAGGGAATGTAGAGGGCAAACATGTTGTATTTCATGTCCCAAGGTAAACCAGTTTTTTTAAAAAAAAACATCTGTTTATTGAATCTTCTGTTACATTTTTGATATACCGATTACATATTTGCCAGCATATTAATGCTTCTGTGCTGTATGAACTGCACTACAAACATGCACCTCTAGGGAGTGTGTGGATAGTTACATCAAGAAGTTACATAGATGAGAGCGTCTGTGCATGCTGCCAATTATTGGTTTTATCAGCAGATCGTGTGTTACATACATCAATTTTCGTTCAATGAGCCAAGCATATTTAAAACAGTAAACAGTAAATCTCAGCAATGGAAGAAAGATAAATAACACCCGAGGGGCACTGGTAAGGCCGAAGGGGAGCACGGTGAACTGAAAGTGCTCCTGACCCACTGTGAACCGCAGGTAACGCCGGTGGGCCGGCAGGACGGGGATATGGAAATATGCGTCCTGCAAGTCCAACGCTACCATCCAGTCTCCAGGGTCTAGGGCAGCTAGAACCTGAGCCAAAGTCAACATTTTGAACCGTTCCTTCCGGAGGAAGGCATTGACGTTCCGGAGGTCCATGATAGGGCTTAGGCCTCCTTTGCCCTTCTTGGGAACCAGAAAGTAGTGGGAATAACAACCACGACCTACTTCTGGGCTCGGAACGCGCTCGACGGCCTCTCTGGCCAAGAGGGCCGTAACTTCCTCTCGCAGAAGATTCAAATGATCCTCCGAGATACGGTGGTGCTGCGGTGGCATGGCAGGAGGGGTCGTCTCGAAGGGGAGGGAGTAGCCCCTTCGGACGATTTGCAGCACCCACCTGTCCGAAGTAATGGTACGCCAGTGGAGCAGGTGATGGCGAACCCGGCCTCCCACTGGCGAGTAATGGGCCTGAAAGCTCGGACTAGGAAGGCTTTGAGGCGGATGCTGCCGGGGTGGATGTGGACTGACCGCGTTGTCCTCCAGTACCGCCTCGGCGGAAACCACGTCCGCGACCGCGTGCAGGCTGGTTCTGCGGCCGGTGGCTAGGCGGACGTGAGGAGGTGCACCTTCCTTGGCCACGAAAGGAGCGAAAAGCGGAAGTTTGTGGCCACGGGGCCGAGAGGCCCAAGGACTTGGCCGTAGCCCGGGAGTCCTTGAAGCGAGCCAGCGCACTGTCCGCTTTCTCACCAAAAAGGCGAGTGCCATCAAAAGGCATGTCCATGAGAGTGCTCTGGACATCCCCTGAAAAGGACGTGGACCGCAGCCAGGCGTGACGTCGAAGCGCCACCGTGGTAGAAATCGCCCTACCCAGCGAGTCCGTAGGGTCGAGTCCACATCGGATTGCATGGCGCGCTGCATCTCTCCCATCGGCCAGAGCTGAGGAAAGCTGTGCCCGGGCCTCCTCCGGGCACAGGGGCAGCACGTCCTCCACCGTGTCCCACAGAGAGTGGGAATAACGGTCCAAGAGACAGGCGGTGTTCAAAGACCGCAGGCCCAAACTGAGCGAGGAGAACAGCTTCTTACCGAACTGTTCCAGTCTCTTGGAATCCCGGTCCGGAGGAGCGGACGGGAATGAGGATTGGGAGGTAGAGGCCTGAATAACCAGACTCTCGGGGGTGGGGTGTTGGGACAGAAAACTGGGGTCGCCCGGAGCAGGGCGGTGGCGCCTGGCAACGTTCCTATCCACAGGAGGGACTGTGGAGGGCTTGAACCAGGTGCCCTGCAGAACGTCAATGAGGGCCTCATTGAATTGCAGCAGAGGCTCAGTAGAGCATGCGGCAGACTATAGCACCTCAGTGAGGATGTTAGTCCTCACAGCCACGGCAGGCAGCTCAAGCCCAAGGGCCGCGGCCGCCTTGCGCAGCACCACAGAAAAAGCTGCACCCTCCTCCGAAGCCACAGTCGGAGGAGAGATGAATCCAGTGTCCGGTGAGGTATCCAATCCACTGGCCTCCCCCAGTTCATCTGCCCAGTCCTGAGAAAGCTGCCCCTGAAGGGCGAGGTCGCCCAGTCGAGTCCGCGGGGCCCGAAGGCGCGCCAGCGGGCGTCGACGGCGGGGCCAGGCTCCTCATGGCCGAGAGGAAGGCACTGACCTCCGCCGGCATCGCGTCAGTCCCAGGGACCGGCGGGTATGGGGACTTGCGCGGCGCCTGCGGCTCCTGCGGAGCCACGGGGGTGGAACCACCCAGACCCTCGGCCGAGTTGCGCGACCGGCGAGGGGAGTCCAAAGAGCGGTGTCGCCTCTTGGACTTCTTGGAGTGCTTCGACTTACCCGAAGACTTCGAGCCAGACGAGCGACGATGCGACCGATCCCTGGACCTCTTCCTGGACCGGGATCGAGAGGGGCACGGAGCCAAGTGGCGAAGCTCGAGAAGCTTGCGGGACCGCTCCCGCCTAGCTTTCGAGGTCAGGGCCATACAATCGGAGCACGACTCCGCGTCGTGGTCGAGGCCCAAGCAGTACAGGCACCGGCGGTGATGATCGGTCACCGACATCAGTCGGTGACAGTCGTCGCAGGCCTTGAAACCAGGCATCCTACCGGCACCAGAGTCGAGAAGTGACCAAAAAGAGTCGAAAAAGTTAGTAAACAATTGACTAAAGGGGTAGCTCTCCCGGATCGGCGCTTACTGGCGCGGAAAAAAGAAGAACTGACGTCAGCGCGTGAGGGCGGCGTCTAAGTACTCCGACGACGTCATTCCGGCGCACGACGCCAACGACGGACGCGGAGCCGCAGACGACGCCTAGGGACGCGCAAGGGGTATTGCTACAAAAATCTTCCTTATCCAGTCTGACGCCTGGGGCGATTTTAAGGTGAGGAATCTAACTAACGTGTTTCTTTCAGATAAGGCATTTTGATGCAGGTAGGTTGAGGAGATGGTGGTTGAGAGTGAGTTGGTGAGCTGTGTTGTTTTTGGTAGAATAGCCTTATTGTGCTGTAGACACTGAGATGCAAAGTTGTGAAGAGTGGCATGTTGTTTATTTTGTTTGCGTCTGTTTAGGGTAGAAGGTGTATGAGTTAGGGGTGGTGTTACAGCATGTCAATCATGTTGTAAGGTTCTAAATTGCCCAATGGATGAGAGGCAGTTGAAAAAGAGTTGCTGTGTTGCTGTATATCATTCAAGTGTATGAGAAGCAAGAAAGCTTGGCAGTAGAGTTGGTTTAAGGTGTGTATTATTTGCGTAGTCAGGAGAGTGGGCTGTGTATGTTTGTAGTTTGTGATGGAAAGTATTCTGAGGCAGTGTATGTATGAAAGTTTGTTGCACTGATGTGTGTGTTTTGTTTTGAGTTTGAGGAGTAGTGAGAAGAGATGATGATGATGTAGTTGTTTTCTGAGAAGTATTTGTATGTAAAGTAGTGTTGGTGAGTGGAAGCTGAAAGGTAAAGGGGCGGTGATGTGTTTTGGAAAACAGTGTATGTGGTGTGTCCGAGGGGATGAACAAGAGTTAGGAGTGTTTATGTCAGCGTTGATTGCTGGAAGAGGTAATATGAGTGGTAGAGTGGAATGTATGGGTTTTGTGGGTGTGTTTTGTAGTAAGAAAAAGGAGGAGGGTGTTGGTGGATGAAATGAAGGAAGGTTGAGTATAGGTTTGGTGGTGACAGGGTGACTGTTATGAGTACATAGATGGTAGAAATGGTGCTTCTCATAAGCAGGGAGTGTCTTTCTCAATGGGATATAGTTACACATAGTATGGATTTGAGTTGCATAGGTAATGTATGGATTTGTTTGTGGTATAGGATAGAGTGGTGTTTTGTGTGTGAGTGACCGTGCCATTGCATGGCATTTTGAGTAGAAGGGTGTATGAGTGTGGTTTGTGGTATTTTTTGGGTGGGTTTTGTGATAATAAAAACTGGTTTGGGTTTGTCTGTAGTGAATGAGTGGAGTGCATTTGTTGTGAGTGTGATACTATGTTTGTGGATGTAGATGGGTAAAATGGTTGTTAGTGAATAGGAAAACGGGTAGCATTTTTGGCCAGTCTGTCAAGATGTACTATGGCAATGCAGCAGCTATCACACCTAGATGACTTGAATTATTGATTTGGTTGGAGCAAGGGAAGTATTGCTTGAAAGGACTGGATCCTGACAAGATTTAGATAGGCTATGCCACCTCTGAGTTGAGAATAACCTATAGGTAGGGTTGGATTTTGAAGAGTTGGAGGAGGAATTTTGTGGTCTTACTGGTAAACACTAAGCGATGAAGCAGATCCAATGTGACCCGTGTGCAAAGGGGAGCACTTTTAACTAGTAATGCCTACCGCTGACCACAAACCTGAGATACTGGTAATAAGTTAGATGTATTGGTATGTGGAAATAGTCATCCTTTAGGTAGAGCGTGGCCATAAAGTCGCCTTGCTTGAGAAGTGGAATCACATCCTGAAGGGCTACCATGTGAAAATGCTCTGATAGGATGTATTTGTTTAAGGGCCTGAGGCCCAGAATAGGCCTGAGCAACCTATCTTATTTTGGGTATTAGAAAGTACATTGAGTACACCCTGCTGATAGCGGGAGACGGGTTCTATAGCATCTTTGATGAGGAAGGCTTTGACTTACTTCTTGAGCAAACTGTGATGTTCCGGTGAGAGTGTGTTTGCTACTGGGAATGGTGAGAGGTGTAGAAGTGAGCTCCAGACAATAACCATGTTGGTTAATGTCCGAAACCCAAAGGTCTGAGGTGACGGTTTGCAATATGGGAAAGAACCCTTGTAGTTACCCCTGACAGGTATGGTGTGGTCAGGGGCGGGGAGAAGAGGCAAGTCAGGGTTTTGTGGCCAGTCAGCTCCTTTTGGAGAGCTACCCTTGCCTCTGGCATTGTTGCCCATATAGGACTATCTGAAATAACCCCTGGGATAGCATTGCTGGCCCTGAGTGCATTGATAGGAGTTGGAGGTTTCAGTGGAGGTAGTCTTTGAGCCTCCACAGTAAAGGGTGTGGCGAAAGGAACTGCAGGATTTTACAGTGCCCTCATCAACGTGGCTGTCTCTGTATCCTTTTTGATTTTTTCCAAAGCTTAGTGCACCTGTGGACCAAAGAGGTGCTCACCATCAAAGGGCATGTTCAGTAGGTTCTGCTGAAATTCCAGCTTAAAGCTGAAGATACAGAGCCATGCGTTTGTGCGTAGCAGAATGCTATAATTGACCCCTCTGTCAGCGGTGCCAGCCGCTTTTAGGGTACAGCAGATAGAGGAGTTGGATATGAGCTTGCCCTCGGAAACTATCACCTGATTTTTTTTCCTATGCTCTGCAGGGAGATATTGAAGGAGCTCCACTATTTTGTCCCTGTGAGCCTGATTGTCTTGTGCAAGAAGGCCAACAGAATTAGGTACCTGCCAGTGCTTGCTTGATTTCCCAGCCACCTGTTTTCTTGCTACATCTAAGGATTTGCTTTACTTTTCTGGTGGTGGGGCATCCCGTGGCCTGGGAGTTGGCTCACTAATGTGCAGTGGTGATTACCTAAGTGGTGATTGATCGCAAACATAAATGGAGTCAGAAGGGAAGGCTTTATGGCTTTATATTTTTATCCACCGTAGGAGTCATAATCCTAGCCCGACAGGGTCTTTAAAAATGTCAGATGGTGACGTAACATAACTTTGAGCCTGGGGAAATGCTGAATGGAGCGGTAAGTGGAAGAGAGGGTTTCAAAGAGAAAGTCCTCTAAGGCAGATGTCTTCAAACTTTTGTAGGTTGAGCCCACCCAGCTGATTTTATGTAAATGTCGAACCCCCCCACCACCTGACAGAAATTTCTGGAATCTCGTACACCACATAATTGACCGTCGCACTCATATCTTAGGCCATATCCGACAAATAATGTCCAACACAATAAGTGTGTTTAGTTAACTGCAGGCTTGTGAGTGGGTGTGGTTAAATGACAGAGGCTTATTACACAGCTCAAAACTCAATCTTCCAGCAGGTACATTAGTCATCAGACACTGGTGAACCACACCTGAATATAAGTGATGGTGCTTTTATTGATGCCTAAAAAATGCTGGATTTACAAGGAACTTTGCAGTGTCAACCCCCAGTAACAAAACTGCCCCCACCTTTCCAGCCTCCCAGGGAAACGCCAGATACCCAGTGCAGCCAGTCTGGCCTTGCTACCACCCTCCAATGGTGCCCCTCATCTTCACATAGACCGTCCCTCATGTGTATTTGATTTCTTTTACAGTGCTACTCATTCCAAGTATGTACGGCAGCGTGTCGGAGTGCGTTACATCACACACATATTATATAAAGACAATGACTCATATAAATGTGAAAGTCAATGTACTGAAGGTAATGGGGCTACAAGGTGTAATCATTCTTTCATCCATCATTCAGTCTTTCACCATTCATTCATTTCACCATGTCCTTCCATCTGAGTGTCCATCCATGGCCACACATATTCAACCATTTGCAAACCTATCCATCATATATCCTTCAATCCATCATTTCACTCATCCATCCCTCCATCCACATTTTCACTCATCCATCCCTCCATCCACCCTTTCCCCCTATCCATCCATACCCTCGTCCATCCATCCAGTCATTTACTCTTTCACCCATCCAGCCTTTCTTTCACTTACCCATCCATCACATCCATCTATCTATTTACCTTTTCTATCATTTATCCTCCCACTCTCCCATCCATCCTTTCTCTCATTATCCATCCATTCACCCTTTCATTCACCTTTTCACTAATCCACACAGCCATCCACCCATCCCTTCACTTACTCACTCACCCACCATTTCACATTAATTATAAGCTGAGCTTTCGTCTGCTGGTCTGAGGGCTTAGTATTCTCTGGGACTGAAAACTTTCTGATGTTTTTTCAAACACCTGCAGGATACTTGCACCAGCCTTTGCCTCACGTACCTCCCAAGAGCACTTGTCGAAGTAGTCCATTGACTGTCCTGATCCTGAGGTCACTGTAAATAATTGCCTGAAAGTACTTAACAGTCACAAAAGTTGTCCTGACACAGAACATACCTTTGGAAACACCTTGTCCCCATGTTCCAGCCCTTCAACTACACCTCCTGAGTGAACCAGAACAAGGTAAAGGTGGAATGTATGCTGCACTTGGCTGTTTCAGCAGCAGCAGCAGCTTCAGCTGCAGCTTCACTGCATCCCCACTACACGACGCAGGTTCATGTACTTCACTGTTCAATTTTGCTGACAGATGTACTCATTCATTCCTTGAGTGATTGTGCTTCAGGCCATGACAGGATGTCAGTCAGCCTGTATGGACACTTTATTCTTTTGACCACCACCTTAAGGGGTTAAATGATTAACTCACTCAACAAGCAGACATCAAAATGTCCTTCAGCAGACCTTTGGCCATTTCCTTCCCCATTTTCTTTCTAACTATATCTTGCTCATCCTTTGTCGTTTTTCGCCCCAATGGTTTCATGAACGCACTTTGGAAGTTAGCTAAACTCCAATGCTTCTCATTCCTATCCAGAAAAATGGAACAGTCCCTACCTACATAATACACCCAGACTAAGCAGCTTAACTTCACCAAGCCAGGGGCACAAAAACAGGCCCTTGCAACTCCTGCGGCGCAAGGGGCCCCTCATCCATTCAGGTGGTACCCCATTCAGCCCAAGGCCAATAAGCATATGTGAGTCTCTGGGGCCCCTCCACACATTCTGCAGGGGGGGCATCTTTTGTGTTATACCACTTCACCAAGCACTTAGAAACGGGGACAGACAGCCATTTCAGCTACAGTGGGGGGCAGGGAGTCTCCTCTGCCATGAAATGGAACACGGAGGAACAGACAGTCCACTGTAGACTGTCTGTTCATTTGGTTTCGGTTTCATAGCAGAGGGGAATCCCAGCCTCCCACTGCAGCTGAAGCATTTCAGCTCTAGCAATTAACCTATTCCCGGGATGGTTAGCTCTTTCCAGAAGGGAGGCAAAGTTTCCCTTGAAATTAAAAAAGCATGCAGGTCGTGACCCATCCATTTCTGCTCCATACCTCCGTGACCGCCGAACCCCCTCCATGTCCCCCACTCCCCTCCCCCCCCCACAGACTTCAAAAACTGGACAGCACTAAATGGCCCAGCAGTATATTAGGGCGCAATTCTATTACAAAAGCCCATTCCACTTACCTGTTGGTGATCTTCCAAGGTGTCAAGACACCAGCAAACTCCTTCACTGGGGGTAAAACCAGGAAAGCCTTCACAGCACACAAAGAAGAATCAAGGCAGAAAAGGCAGCATGCACGAGGCAAACAGCAGGAATGAACGTAGATGTAGATGTATGCAAGAGTTATTTGCACGCAAATTTTGCGGGACTTCCTGTCATCCATGCTGCTGCCTCCTCATTGGTGGAACGTCAGTGGTGACGTTCCTATGTGTTGATTGGCTGCTGTTCTGGAGCTGTCCAATCTAAAATCTCCATTTGAAGTGGGCAAAGAAATACCGGAAGCAAAACGACTTGCGACGTGGGAAACAATGGTAAAAGTTTAAGTTGGAGTGCGCCCCCCTGAGATGGCGTCGCGCCCCCAAGATTGAAGAACACTGCTCCAAGGGCTCAGTGTAGAGTTTCACCTTGTGAAAGGAGGCCGCCCTACTGATGAATTCCTAAAAGGATGTGAAATAATACAGAGGGGCGGGCTGGGTAAAGGTCCCAGGGGATCCCAGGCGGTCCCCTGGAAAAGCAGGTGGGGAGGGCTACGGAATAGGGAGAGGTGATGGTGGCACAAGGAGTAGGGAATGGCAGCCTAAACTGCTTTCCTGCACTGTTTAGTTGTATTCAGAATATCCAAGGTCTCCTGAAGAACAACTGGCATTTCAAGTGTGGAGCAGCAGGGTCGAAGGGCATGCAAGGATGCGGCCCATGTGGGGGTAAACAACCAGGTGTTTCTGTCTTGAGTTGAGCTGCTCCTGCAGCTATGGAGAATCGGCTTAACGTTGCAGGTGTAAAACTTTTTGTTTAACGTAGAGGTTTGGGTTGGTGTTGAGGTAAATGTGGTTGATGGCAAGTGTTGGCCTGGTGCCGGTGAAAGGGGTGGCAAGCAGCGAAGCAATACGTTTCAAAGGCTTCTTCAGCGCTAATCTTTGCAGGGCATCCAAATTGGTTTGTCACTGCCAACCATGGCCTGAAGTCAGTGGTGGTTCGAAAGCCTGCCTCTGGTGTTCCAGAGTCGCTGAATGTCCCTTGGCTGAAGGCTGCTCTGGATGAGTGATGTCAAGAGAGTGGGGATGTTTTAGTAAGGGATTGCTGCGCTGGAGTTAGGTCCTCGATCTCCAGGTCTGAGCCAGAAATTTCTCTGAGGGATAAAGCCTCTTCATCTGCAGTCAGCGGTTGTGGGTGCTGCTCCCCCTTGGGGTCCCTGGGACCAAAGAGGTCTGGGGTGTAGTCTCCAGCTTTGCAGGTGGCCTTGTTGTGTTCTTTACAAGAATATTTCATGTTGCACCGAGAGCAATATCAAAATGGTGTCCACTTCATCACCATCAAAGCCTGGTGGAGAGAAGCAAGTGCTGATGGGAAAGGCCCAAGAGCAGGGCAGTACACCTAGAGAAGGAGCCATAGCACCTCTCAGTTTAAAAGACCTCCTCAAAGAAAAATAAACCGCGCACATCCAGGCACAACACCAGATGGCCGGAACATGCACAGCAAGTGCAGCCACACAAGCCTCAAACATAACTTTACCATATGATTTAATGTTATGACCTGAGACAGATTTTTCACAATATTTTTGTGCAAAGCCCCCCTGCTTTAGCACAATCATGCCATTATCCATGGGCAGAATTTTGACTGTGTTAGTGCAACTGTTTCGACACCATGACCAAACTGATTATCATCTTCACAAGATAAAAATTACTGTTTGTTGGTGGAGCCAGAGAGCCGGCAAGCAAGATGGCCGCAGTCCCGTGAGGCTCCTGCAGCATAGGGAAACATCAAGCTTAATCCGGCCCCACCCAGCCCTATCGGAAGCTGAAGGATGGACGTTCGCAAGTCCCAGCACACAGGGAGAACATACCTACTTTTAAAAGGTCACTACACAATGCTGCAGAGGCCCTTTCCCCCCTGACAATCAGCGGCAAATGGGACGAAGCAATGATGGCAGCCTGCTAGCTGCCAGATACAACGGAAGGTCCCTCTGCACCCTGCGGAGAGGTGACGTGGGCTGCTGAGTGGAGACGCCCAACCTTCGCGGCTACGGGCTGTCCCCCCGCTGGGTGCCGGTCCTCGATCCCGGCTGCAGTTGCAGGTGGCTAAGTGGTGGGGTCCGTGGGGGAGTCCCGTCTGATGCTGGAGTCGGGTTGAGGGCTGGAACACCTGATCTGCCTGCGGCGCTGCAGAGCGAGAGCTGACAGTTGCTGCCGGCCACCTGGACCTGCGGTCTGGGGCCCCGGTTGAGCGTCATAAAGAAGAGGAAAGCGGTGGTGCTGGCGCCCGGCCCCCTGTGGCTGCGGGCGGAGCAATGGAGTCGGGGTGGCGGTCTCAAAGACCACATACATAGTGAAGGAGGCAGCCAGCCGGCAAGCGCTGCGAAGAGCGCAATTCAGAGGCAGGTGTGGGGGCTGAAATAAGTGACTGGAAAGGTCCACGCAATCCAGGAGGTACCTGTGCAGAGCACCTAATAAGTTGTAGCAAGTGGGAAAAGCACTTAACCACAGCAAGATACACAAGAGACGCTTGCCCAGCCATGAGGCATTTCCCGAACCGCAAATGGAACATTAGCTGAACAGCTATTGAACGGGGTGAGCAATCAGACTGGACCAGTCCCATTGCCAGGTGCCCTGGGAAGGGGCCTCCTAAATCTGTTACAGTTCCCCTACTGAGGCTATCTTAGCTCACTGCAATTGAGAGAGAGCAGTAACAAGAGGTTGGAAGTAAGCAAGGTTGTGAACCCCTGCGTGTTGGATGGCACAGACTTGCTGCAACACCAAGATATAGCTGAATGTGCAGCTGTGAGTGGAGATGACACTCCCACACTAAGCATCCTGCAACACTCTGCAACCTAGAAGCACACCAACAACTCTGCAGTCCCTTATGTCAAGCAGAATCTCTGCCCCTCCTGGTCGCATCATGGGGGTAAGACGGATGAACAGCAAACCAAGCTGCTGTTTGAGGTCCACTGGTCTGCTCGTGCCCCGCTAATGGCGCAGAGCACACAGAAGTGGACGAAACTACCGCAGAAGATTCTTCTGAAGCAGTAGACAAGAAGACGCTGCGTCACGCAATACAACAGAGTCTCACATCCATGCAAAAAAAAATGGACACAATTTGCACTATAAAGGAATCTATCATGCACAAACTGGAAAAACAGGATAAGCGCCTAACTGAAGTGGAACAACGCATCTCTGCAGTCGAAAACACTGTCAAAAACTGCAGCGACCAATTGCTTATTATAGAAAAAGTCATTAAGATCATATACCTGTGAAAAAAAGTCAGATCTCATAGAAATAATTTGCGTATTCTTGGGATTCCAGAGTCCACAATTACAGGCAAGATGAAGGACTATATATAATGTCTACTGGTCACATTATGTGGTGTAGAAGCCTTCTTGCAAATCCTGATCGTGGAACATGCCTACCGGTCACTGATGTCCCACTCACCACTGGGAGTCCCAGGAAGACTAATACTTGCTATATTGCTACACTATCGAGATTGGAACACTGTTCTGCGGCTAGCTAGAGAGAAAAGAAATTTGCAATTGGAGGGCAATGAGGTGTCAATATATCTGGACTTTACTGCCACAGTCCGGAGGCGCGTGGGAAGTTCACGCCCATCAAGCAGAAAATGATACAGGGAAGCCTGCCCTATGCAATGCTATACCCAGTCTGGCTGTGAGTCACCCACAAGGGGAAGAGATCATGTCTTTGCCACCCTGCAACAGGATAGAGACTTTCTGCATTGGAATCCACTGCATGGATCCCTGGCGAAAACCTCATCAGCCGCGGCCAGAGCATATTCAGCGATGTCGGAGACAGGCTGAATTAGTAATCCTTTGTTATCACTGTGTGATTGACTCAGGATGTGGCCTGCTGCGGAAACCACACAGACCTCTCACCCTCACCTTTAAATCCATCTTGTGTCTGAGACATCAAGATAATCCCTCTTTAGGACTTTAGCTATTACTCACTATCCTAATGTCAGTGGAGTTACATTTTTTTGTTGAACCTTATTCTCACCCATGGTCAAGTGGGCGCATGGTGCTCCATCATCTACCCTCAGGCGCCCTCGATCTCTCGAGAATGGATCCAATGAGCTTTTTGGCTATTTCCCTACTGTTAGAAAGGGTAGACGGACCGGGAGGGTCGGCCGGGGTCAGGAGGAGAGGTCTCCGGGGAGAGCCGTCTCCAGCGATCGTACAGACAAGTAACTTCCCCCCCACAGACAGATACCACACACGGATAAGGTTCAGTGTTCTTTATAAGCACTTCTTAAGGTACGGTTGAATGGTACAAGGAGGTCTGGACTCAGGGGTCCCCTCGATTCAAGTCTCTCAAAGCAGGGTAAGGGGTAGCGGGACAGTCTGTCTACCAGTCAGGTAGTTTGGATGAGATGATGATTAGCTCACAATCCTCGAGCTTAGTTGGTACGGGCCGCGGCAGCGCCAGCAGGTCCCGGAAAGATGGTCGATGTACGGTCCGCGGCAGCGCCAGCAGGTCCCGGTGAGGATGGTCGTTACAACGGGCCGTGGCAGCGCCAGCAGGTCCCGGAAAGATGGTCGATGTACGGTCCGCGGCAGCGCCAGCAGGTCCCGGTGAGGATGGTCGTTACAACGGGCCGCGGCAGCGCCTGCAGGTCCCGACGAGGATGGATGTTGTAGAAGGCCGCGGCAGCGCCAGCAGGCAGGACGATGGTTCACAAGAGCGGGCTACGGCAGCGCCAGTAGTCCGTCAAGGCTGAGTTCTCTCGGTGTCTCTCGACTCCAGGATACAACTGCCTTCCTGCTCCGGAGTTGTCCCAGTTATAGGGCAGGCGCCCTTTGATGTCCGGACCCTCGCACTTGGAGGTCGGAGGGCCCGGGATGAAGGTGTCCAGACACCCAGCAGGGGGTGGAGCCAGCGCCTGGGGGAGCTGGAGGCGATCGGCACCTGGCGGGGGAAGAGCTCTTGACACTTCGTCCTCCCATTGACCTGCCAAGTGGTCCGCTCACCTCCCGGGTGGATGGTGGTGCCGGGATGTCGGGGCCGGCCAGGCCCGGGGTTAGGGTCGGGGCGAGGCCACGCGGCCTCGTGGTGCAGGGCCCAAGATGGCGGCTTGAACCGGCCGGGGGAGCCGGTGGGGCTGGGCCCCGTGATGAGTAGAGGTCCGAGGGCAGAAGATCCGTCGGGAGACGGGGTACAGGTGCTTTTCGTGGATTATGCCTGGTGGGCCGGAGCTCGGGGCCGGAGCTCGGGCCCTGTCGTGCGGGGAGGGAGCAAGCCCTTCGTGTGGCCTGTCCAACATGCGTCCCCCCCAGCTGAAGGCGGGGAGAGTCACCCATCTCCTTGGGGACTCTCTTCGTCGAGGCGGAAAAAGCGGGACAGGCCATCCGCGTTGGCGTGGTCTTGGCCTGGTCGGTGCTCCACAGTGAAGTCCATTCCCTGCAGGGAAATGGACCAGCGCAAGAGTTTTGGGTTCTCCCCCCGCATCTGCATCAGCCACTGCAGGGGTCGATGGTCGGTCTGTACCCGGAAGTGGGTACCAAAGAGATAGGGCCGGAGCTTTTTGAGGGCCCACACCACTGCGAAGGCCTCCCTCTCGATGGTGCTCCAGCGCTGTTCTCGGGCCAGGAGACGTCGACTGATGAAGGCCACCGGCTGGTCATGACCTTCGGGGTTTAACTGAGAAAGGACGGCTCCGATGCCGTGGTCGGAGGCGTCGGTCTGTACCACGAATTCCCGACCGTAATCGGGGGCCTGGAGCACAGGGGCGGTGCACAGGGCGGCCTTCAGCTTCTCGAAGGCCGCTTGACAATCGGGGGTCCAGTTAATCCGCTTCGGTTGGTTCTTGGACGTGAGACCCGTGAGGGGCCCCACGATGCTGCCGTAGTCCTTCACGAACCGCCGGTAGTAGCCGGTGAGCCCCAAGAAGGCTCGGACCTCGGTCTGGGTGACGGGGGGCTGCCAGGACTGGATGGCAGCAATCTTAAGTTGTAGCTGGGCCACCAGCCCGCTTCCCACTTGGTGCCCAAGGTAGGTCACAGACCCTTGGACAATTTGGCACTTTCCGGCCTTAATTGTGAGGCCGGCCCGCTGGAGGGCCTGCAGGACCTCTTGGAGGTGACGGAGGTGGTCGGGCCAGTGGCGGCTGTATACAGCGATATCGTCCAGGTAGGCAGCGCTGAACTCTTCGAGCCCCGCCAAGACCTGGTTCACGAGGCGTTGAAACGTGGCGGGGGCATTCTTCATGCCGAAGGGCATGACCTTGAATTGGTAGTGGCCATCGGGGGTAGAGAAGGCTGACCGTTCCTGAGCCCTGGGTGTGAGGCCGATCTGCCAGTAGCCCGCTGTTAGGTCGAAGATACTGAGGTAGCGGGCGGCCCCCAGCCGGTCGATCAGCTCGTCTGCTCGGGGGATCGGATGAGCGTCGGTCCGGGTGACAGCGTTCAAGCCCCGGTAGTCGACGCAGAATCTCAGTTCAGGTGCGGTGCCGGGGGCAGCGGCTTTGGGGACCAATACAACCGGACTGGCCCAGGGACTGTCCGAGGGCTCGATGACCCCGATTGTGAGCATCTTGGCCACCTCCTCCTGTATGCAGGCCCGTACCCGATCTGGTACGCGGTAGGCCCGGTGTCGGACAGGGGGACTGTCCCCGGTGTCCACGTCGTGCAAACACCAAGGGGTGACCCCGGGGGTGAGGGAGAACAGGGTAGCGAACTGCAGCAGGAGGTTCCGGCAGCCCTGGCGTTGCTCCGAAGTGAGGGCGTCAGAGAGCCGGACCCCGTCCACGGAACCGTCATTCTCCCGAGTCTTCAGAAGATCCGGGAGGGGTTCGGAGTCTTCCTCTGCCCCACTGTCCGTAGCCATCAGGAGGCTGAGTTCTGAGCGCACAAAGTGTGGTTTGAGTCGGTTGGTGTGGAGGACCCGAAGGGGGTTCCGGGAGGTCCCCAGGTCGATGAGGTAAGTGACGGGGCTTTTGCGCTCGACCACTTTGAAGGGCCCCGTCCACTTATCTTGCAATGTAGAATAATCACAGGAGTTATACCCATAGACCCAACTGAGATTGGGTAAATACTTGTAAATGCGACAATATCCCAGCAGGATATACTGAAATTATTTAAAAAGGTATGTACAAGACATTACAAGGAAAAAGAGAGGAAACTCAAAGTTATTTTTTCAAAAGCGCCAATCGGCGTCATATATTTTTTGGATAGATCAACAGAGCACAACAAGGTATAAAATACTCTGGCAACCCTAGTGAAAAAGTGTACAAAGTGCTTGTGTAAGTGAAACAACGGCGCTAGTGACAACGTGGAAAAAACACAACAACAGCCGGCGCATGAAGGCAATATGTACAATACAAGGTCCATATAACAATTTGCTGGATAGTAAGATTGGTAATTTTCTTTTTCAAATGAACCAAGTTTGTGTGCGCCAAGAGCGTTTAGGCTGGTGGGTAATGGTCAACGGCGTTTCGATCCTGCCAATTTAAGGATCATCATCAGGCCCATTATCGGAAGCTTACTGGTGATCCCCTGCCTGACTTAAAGAAAAAGATATACCACATTACGAAACAAGCTCAAACCAACAATATTATCTCCTCCAAGGAATTTTCTTTCCTAAACAATGCCCATCCACGTACACCAGTGATCTACGTCTTGCCTAAGATCCACAAGGACCTTCAAAATCCCCCGGGAAGACCCATTGTGTCTGGCTGTGGCTCCGCCCTTGAACCTTTGGGTAAATACTTAGACTCTGTCATTAAAGAATTTGTTCCACTCACCGACACCTTTATAAGGGACAGCATGGATCTTATCAAGACCATAGAAGACAGACCTTTTGATGTAGAGACAGAATTGATGGCTGGTCTTGATATAGAGTCCCTATATACGAACATCCCACATGAAGAAGGACTTTTAGCCATCTTTGAACTACTAGAAACCAGACCTAAACCCACCCGCATTCCCACAGATTTTGTGATGGACTTATTACACATTGCCCTAGAAAATAATTATTTCCTGTACAAAGAGGACATCTACTTGCAAATCAAAGGTGTTTCGATGGGAGCATGTTTTGCCCCGAATTTTGCCATTCTCTTTGTTCACAGACTTGAAACTTCACTTATACTCTCGCCCATCAACCCATTCAGACATCAAATTTCCTTATGGCGCAGATACATCGACGATGTCTTGCTACTCTGGAAAGGATGTGCCGCCACCTTATCCTCCTTTGTCAATTGGTTGAACAATTCCCAAACCCACCTTAAATTCACATGTGAACAAACCACCAATGACTTGCCTTTTTTAGATCTCACCATACATGCAGAGGATGGTCTAATTGGAACATCACTATACCGGAAGCCCACCGAGAGAAACACACTGCTCCATTACTCTAGTTATCATCCACGTGGGCTCAAAGATGGGCTACCCTATGGACAATTCCTTCGGATTCGAAGAAACTGCAAGTGGCGCAGAGACTACTTCAGAGAATCGGAAGTCCTATGCAATAAACTTACAAACAGAGGTTACCCACGAAAATTGGTCTCACGGGCACGTAAGAGGGCATGGTACTGCCACCGTGATCTCTTACTTACACCTCAACCTAAGAAAACCAATTCCAGGATTCCATTTGTCTCTCAGTTCAGCCCGAGTAGTAATCAGGTTAAGAAAATTATTACTCGTAATTGGACATTGCTGCGGACTAACAAATCCTTCCAAGAACCGCCACTCTTCTCATACAAACGGGGCAACAATTTATCGAACCATCTTGTCCATGCCATCACCTGGCCCAATAAATCGACCACAACCAATACTATCACCTCGAGCTGGGGTTTACCACCCTTACTGGGCCACTACAAATGTCAATCTTGCAGTGTTTGCGAATTAACAACCAACACTAAAGATTTCAAGTTCAACAACCAATCACATACCCTGAACACATTTACCAACTGCCGCTCACAGAATGTGATCTATGCCATCGAATGCCCTTGTCATCTAGTCTATATTGGACAAACTACTCAGATGATTAAGAAAAGGATCATCCAACACAAGAGCAGAATCAACTGTAAAACCATTACAGCACCGTTGGTCTCACACTATCTGGAACAAAATCATGATGCTCTGGACATGAAATGGCAAGTTATTGAGCAGCCCCGCCTGCCTCCCAGAGGTGGAAACCTCCAAGCTCTCCTTGACAAAAGTGAATGCAAATGGATAACTCGTTGTAACTCTGTACACCATGGCTTGAACACGATTGATGAGTGGAATGGTACCATTCATTACACTACCTGATATACAACCCTCCTATACCCCTTCCATACCATTCCTTGTAACTCTGCCTTCCCTGATCCATTGTCCGATGTCCTACGGACCCAGGTATCCCTTGCCCTCTGTCTCTGAATGGTAGTTCATAATTTTAAACCTTGTTGTTTTCTATTAATGAATTGATTTCTATCTCCATTATGTTTGTTTCGGCATTATTGTTTGCATAACTGTGGTGGTTGCATGGTCAGACTTTACCTCCTCCTGTCCCTTTCCTTTGTCCGCAAACCAGTCTCGGTTTCTCCCCCCTTTTTTGCCCCTCTCTCTGCCCTTTTTCCCTTTCCGTCACCATGCTGGTTCGATCCCCAGCTTCCCCGCACCAACTCTTCCCTTTCTTTCTCCTTTTCCCGTCCATTCAGCGTCCATAGCAACCGGGCTGCATTCCCACCTCCTTAGTTACCTGAACGCTGACTCATTCCCCGCCTTCCGGCAGCGCCGTCCAATAGACGACGGCTCCGCGTAACGCCCAGTCTGCCTTCATTTAAGCAGCTCCGTTGCTCGTCTCACTGTCACTAATCGACCTAGTTGGTGCACATGTAATTGGCTCCTCTAGTCCTCTCTCCCGCTCTGGATTTACTCCTGTTTTGCTGTGGATCGCTATTTATATACGCGACCAGAGCCTTGACTGCGGCTCCATTCAACCTTGGGTAAGCTTTTAATAGTCATTTGATCGTTCGCAGTCATATCCCCACTATACAGCCGGTAACGTTCTGCCCCCCTCTACCCCCTTTCTTAGGCTGCTGCCTGGTCCTCCCCCTACATCGGTTGCTTTTCCTGCGAAGTTCCTATTTGCTTCGGTGAGTCCATCGAACCTTGCCGCCTCCGTTTCCCCTGTAATTGTACTTCCTCTTTCTAACTTTTCTCTTACCCTTCCCTTTTACAGCTTCACGAGGGAGACCTCCTCCCCGTGCCCTCCACTTAATTATTCACCTATTGCGGAACACTCAGCCCTCTCCCCTTGCACAAGGTAGGCTCCCAGTCCTTACCTGTTCCAACTTTATCCTCTCCCTGCTTCTCTTTCCTTTTCCCGCCCCGCCTCCCTTTCTCCCCCTTCTCTCCGTTCTCCCCCACCCCCCTCCCCCCTTTCCACCCCCCGCCCTCTTTCCTTTACACGCCTCATCCCTCTTGGCATTGTCTTGCCCACACTCTTCCCCCCCCTTTTTTCTTGTCTCCTGACCGCCGCTCTGATTCGTTAATTATTTCTTTACAGAGCACTCCCAAATTAAGCAACCCAGGTCCTGATGATGATCCTTAAATTGGCAGGATCGAAACGCCGTTGACCATTACCCACCAGCCTAAACGCTCTTGGCGCACACAAACTTGGTTCATTTGAAAAAGAAAATTACCAATCTTACTATCCAGCAAATTGTTATATGGACCTTGTATTGTACATATTGCCTTCATGCGCCGGCTGTTGTTGTGTTTTTTCCACGTTGTCACTAGCGCCGTTGTTTCACTTACACGAGCACTTTGTACACTTTTTCACTAGGGTTGCCAGAGTATTTTATACCTTGTTGTGCTCTGTTGATCTATCCAAAAAATATATGACGCCGATTGGCGCTTTTGAAAAAATAACTTTGAGTTTCCTCTCTTTTTCCTTGTAATGTCTTGTACATACCTTTTTAAATAATTTCAGTATATCCTGCTGGGATATTGTCGCATTTACACTTATCTTGCAAGGCACATGGTTCGGTGGGGGACATCACCCATACTTGTTGTCCAGGCTCGAACTCAACGGAGGAGGCATTGTGATCATACCACTTCTTCATGTCCTCCTGGCTGGCCTCGAGGTTCGCCTTGGCCATCTCTCTGAAGCGCCGGGTCTGATTGCGTAGGGCCAGGAGGTATTTGAAGACGTCTGGAGGGGTCTTTAGGGGGGCCATCTCCCAACCTTCTTTTACTAGGCTGAGGGGCCCTCGCACAGGGTGCCCGTACAGGAGTTCGAAAGGGCTAAAACCGAGGGACTTCTGGGGAACTTCGCGGTAGGCGAAGAGGAGGCACGGGAGTAATACATCCCACTGGCGACGGAGGGGCTCTTCCAATCCCCCAATCATCCCCTTGAGAGTGCGGTTAAAACGCTCCACTAGTCCGTTCCCTTGGGGGTGATAGGGGGTCGTGAATCTGTAGGTGACCCCGCATTGTTGCCAGAGGGACTTCATGTATTTGGATATAAAGTTCGTGCCTCGGTCGCTGACGACTTCTCGGGGGAAGCCTACCCGGGAGAAGATCCCCATTAGGGCCCGGCCAACCACCGGAGCTGTCACGGTCCGTAGGGGCACCGCCTCGGGGTAGCGGGTGGCATGGTCCACCAGTACTAAGATGAACCTGTGTCCTTGTGCCGTGCGGGGGTCCAGAGGCCCCACGATGTCTATCCCCACCCTCTCGAACGGGGTGGTGACCACCGGGAAGGGTTGCAGAGGGGCTTTCAGCTTCCGACCACTCTTCCCGCTGGCTTGGCATGTGGGGCAAGATCGGCAGTGGTTCAGGACGTCGTTCCTCATCTTCGGCCAGAAAAAGTGGGTCACTAGGCGGCTGTACGTTTTATCTTGGCCCAGGTGTCCAGCCAGGGGGACATCGTGGGCCAGGTTGATCAGAAAGTCTCTGAAGCGGAGAGGTACCACCAGTACTCGACCGGCCCCCAGCTCGGCGATTCTTTGCTCGCTGTATAGCAGGTCGTTATCCCAGTACACCCAGTGAGTTCCGGTGGAGTCCCCTGCGTTCTGGGCGCTGGCTTGTTGGCGGAGTCCCTCGAGGGAGGGACAGGTCTTTTGTTCCTGGCGGAACTGTGCTTGGGTGGGCCCCCCCTCTTGACGCCACTGAGCCAGGTCAGGAAGGTCCTGGGGTTGCGCGTCCCCTTCGGCCGTCGGGTCTGGGAGGCTGGCCTCGTCGTTGTCTTCTACTGGGGCGACTGGGGGCGGAGGTGCTGGCCATTCTGGTTCTTCTGATCGAGGGACGGCACGGGCGGCCATGGACCGGGTGGTTATGCAGGCCCAGTCCGGGAGGCCCAGCATCCCCAGGTGCTCTCTTCTCTCAACGGTGGCCCACGGGGAACTCTCGAGGTCATTCCCCAGGAGGCAGTCCACGGGGGCATCGTCCCGGACCGTCACCTTCAACAGGCCGGAGACCCCTCCCCATTCGAATGGAACGCAGGCCATTTGACACATACTTTCAGAGTTGTCTGCCGAGCGGACGGGGCAGAGAATGTTCGGCAGGATCTGCTCGGGCTTCACCAGGTGACAGCGGACGGCCGTCACACTGGCGCCTGTGTCACGCAAGGCCTCGGCTCGCTGTCCATTAATGGTCACCCACTGACCGTATTTCCTGGTGTTAGCGGGTAGGGGAGCCCGCGGGACCATGTCTCTTCCCCCTAAGCACGCCAGGACCATGGCGGCCGGTTCCCACTCTTGCTGGGCCGGCTCATACTCCTCTGGTTCCTCCAATGATCGCTCTTCCCCCAGGGCGGCGGCAGCTACCTGGCGGGGCTTGGGTGTTTGGTTCTGCGGGCAGCTCGGGTCATTGGCGTAGTGGCCGACTCGTTGGCATCGGTGGCACGTGACGTTGGCTCGGACCCCAGGTGCCACGGGGGGTTGCCCCGACCGGCCGGAGCCGGGGTGCTGGCCACGGGTGTTGCGGGCAAGGCGTCTCTCCCTCGCCCCTGGCCCCCTCCTCCTCCCCGAGGACGGTGCTGGCCTTGGTTGTTTCTGTTCTGTTCGTGTGGCCCCCTCCGGCCCACTCGGGTGCTTTCCCATCGGTCAGCTTCGGCGGCGAGCTGCCGGGGGTCAGTCAGCTTACTGTCGAGGAGGTGCTGCCTGAGCTCGACGAAGCAGTTGTTCGACAGGTGCTCCCATACCATCAGGTTAAAGAGTTGTTTGTAGGTGGTGACCTGGCTCCCCTTTATCCAACCCTCGAAGGCACGGCTGAAATAGTTCACGTATTCTACCCAAGTTGTACCTGGGATCCGGGTGCAATCTCTGAACCTCTGGCGGTACATCTCGGGTGTGAGGCCGTAGCGGGTGAGGAGGGCAGCCTTCATGTGGTCGTAGGACGACATTTGGTGATCTGGGAGCTGCAGTAGGGCATCGCGCCCCTCGTTGATAAACCTCCCCCAGAGTCCGGCTCCCCAATCACTCCGGTCGATCCGGTGGGAGGTCATGGCGATCTCGTAGGCTTTAAACCACTGTTGTATGTCGTCTTCTCGGACATACTCGCGGACAACATCCTTGGGGATGTGGACTTTTTTCTCGATTGGCCCCGGGGTGTGTGGTCGCACAGGCACCCCCAGTTCTTTATTCTGTTTCCGAAGTTCTATTTCCGCCAGTTTGCGCTCGTGCTCGAGCGTTATTTTTTTTTCCTCCAGCTCTCTCTGTCTCTGCTTCTCTTCTCGTTCATCTCGGAGCCGCATGTGCTCGAGGTTGAGTTTCTGTTCAGCTAACTTGAGTTCCCCATCCATCTTGAGTCGTGCCATTTCCAACTCGTGCAATCTGGTTCTTTCTCTTTCTCGGATCTCCTCCTGCGAGAGGCCCGTTCCCCGCTCCTCGGGAGCCGTGGCGTTCCCCTCTGGTGTGATGCTGCTTTGGTCGGAGGGTCCGGCGACCCCAGTTTCTGTCCACGACTCTAGGGCGTGCTTTAGATCATCTTTGGTACTCAGGCCGGTGGTAGCAATGCCAAGTTCTATGCAGAATTGTCTCAGTTCGCGGTGGTTGTATTCTTCTAATTTATCCATTTGGAATTTCTCGGTGGAGTTGCTATCTTTGGCTGACATCGTGTTGTTGTCGTGGGGTGAGCTACTCTCTGTACGATTACGCGTTGATTCGGATCGCACCGCTGGCCACCAATGTTAGAAAGGGTAGACGGACCGGGAGGGTCGGCCGGGGTCAGGAGGAGAGGTCTCCGGGGAGAGCCGTCTCCAGCGATCGTACAGACAAGTAACTTCCCCCCCACAGACAGATACCACACACGGATAAGGTTCAGTGTTCTTTATAAGCACTTCTTAAGGTACGGTTGAATGGTACAAGGAGGTCTGGACTCAGGGGTCCCCTCGATTCAAGTCTCTCAAAGCAGGGTAAGGGGTAGCGGGACAGTCTGTCTACCAGTCAGGTAGTTTGGATGAGATGATGATTAGCTCACAATCCTCGAGCTTAGTTGGTACGGGCCGCGGCAGCGCCAGCAGGTCCCGGAAAGATGGTCGATGTACGGTCCGCGGCAGCGCCAGCAGGTCCCGGTGAGGATGGTCGTTACAACGGGCCGCGGCAGCGCCAGCAGGTCCCGGAAAGATGGTCGATGTACGGTCCGCGGCAGCGCCAGCAGGTCCCGGTGAGGATGGTCGTTACAACGGGCCGCGGCAGCGCCAGCAGGTCCCGACGAGGATGGATGTTGTAGAAGGCCGCGGCAGCGCCAGCAGGCAGGACGATGGTTCACAAGAGCGGGCTACGGCAGCGCCAGTAGTCCGTCAAGGCTGAGTTCTCTCGGTGTCTCTCGACTCCAGGATACAACTGCCTTCCTGCTCCGGAGTTGTCCCAGTTATAGGGCAGGCGCCCTTTGATGTCCGGACCCTCGCACTTGGAGGTCGGAGGGCCCGGGATGAAGGTGTCCAGACACCCAGCAGGGGGTGGAGCCAGCGCCTGGGGGAGCTGGAGGCGATCGGCACCTGGCGGGGGAAGAGCTCTTGACACTTCGTCCTCCCATTGACCTGCCAAGTGGTCCGCTCACCTCCCGGGTGGATGGTGGTGCCGGGATGTCGGGGCCGGCCAGGCCCGGGGTTAGGGTCGGGGCGAGGCCACGCGGCCTCGTGGTGCAGGGCCCAAGATGGCGGCTTGAACCGGCCGGGGGAGCCGGTGGGGCTGGGCCCCGTGATGAGTAGAGGTCCGAGGGCAGAAGATCCGTCGGGAGACGGGGTACAGGTGCTTTTCGTGGATTATGCCTGGTGGGCCGGAGCTCGGGCCCTGTCGTGCGGGGAGGGAGCAAGCCCTTCGTGTGGCCTGTCCAACACCTACAGGATACCCAACATTTTCCAAACAAATTATTTTGATTGCTTGTCCTTTTTACTTTCTCGTCACAAACCTTCTGCCTCTCCAGACTCTCTCTGCTCATTTTGCTCATTTATTTTCCCTCACTGCCTACACCCACTCTTCACTCTTCCTTACCTCCTTCTCTCGTCCCCCTCTGAGCTTTTTCCTCCACTATCCCTCCTTCCTTTGCTCTATACTTTTAGCATTCCTCCTTTTCTCTTCATTTTTTAATAAAATATCTGCTTGCATCATCACACACCATGAGTGACATATTGTTTAATTGTTTGTTCTTTTGGGAAGGATGTCATTTCTTGGCAAGGTTGGGCCGCCAGAGTGGGAGGGGGGAGGCAAAGAGAAGTTCGAACTGTTCTTTTGGGCACATATTCATGCACTGTTATTGCCATGTTACCAATGCTATGTACTACCAACACATTGCCAAGACAAATACGAATATTGCACTACTCACTTAATGATAATCACTTCCAGAACAGATGATACCAACATCACATCCACAACAATTAACTGTCTAACTTGGAATGTCAGAGGCCTGGGTGACCCACTGAAAGGAAGGAATATACTTTTCTAGCTTTAGAGACATCACATACATATTGCCTTACTACATTTGAAGGACTCTACTCACACCATATTTGCAACCAAATGGGTCTCATACAGGCAATTTGCCACCTTTTCCTCCTATGCAAGAGGCGCTATTATACTTGTTCATAAAGGAGTGAATTATACACCACTGGGCACTTTAAATGACACCCATGGATGGTACAGGCTGGCATGGGGTCGACTGACTACAACAATGATCACTATGGTTAACTGCAATGGTCCTAATGTTGACAACCAATCCTTCTTTGACAGACTCGGGGGAAAGATCACAGATATTGGCACCTTGTATATATTATGGAGAGGAGATTTTAATATCACTTTAGGTAAGAACAGGGATAGATCTCACACATCCTACCACACATCATAGCACTGCGGCTAAACAAGTTAAAGATATTATGGAGAAGCATGACCTTCTAGATCCTTGGAGAACTCTACACCCTTCAGCTAGAGAAGGCACATTTTACTCTAGTGCACACATCAGCTGGTCATTACTGGATTATTGGGTAGCATCCAAGGGCTGTAAAGCTGGATATGCAGGGAAACTCATTTTGCATGTACGTTCTCCAACCCTTGCTCGGTTCTACTGGAGCTCTGTCTCCCAGTGACTGCTCCCCCCAATTTGGTGTAGAGGTTAAATCTCACTTTCTTACTGGATACTCCATTCCGGGAAGAGCTACGGCAAGAAATTGCTGACTTTTTCGATTGGAATAATGAGTCTGTACCCGTAAAGGGAACGATCTGGGGGTTTAAGGTCACTATGTGCTTGAGACCAAGCTGAAGGGACTGAAGGCCCGCCAGGGAGGATCAGATGAATCCCAGCTCGCGGGACAGATACGATATGCCCTCTCTAAGTTCCAGGAAATGGCAGTGTGATTGTCTTTATACCTCCTGTGCTTCACATAAAGCTAATATTGATGTGTACCTTGATGATAGCACACTGGAATGGTCAAGCGATGCACAGAGGCAAATTATGGATGCAGAGTTCGTGGACGACGAAATCAGAGAAGCTGTAATGCAGCTGCAGCCAGGTAAGGACCCCAGACGGGCTGCTAGCTTAAATTTGCAAAACATATATGGGAACATTACTCCCAATCCTGAAAGCAGTAAATCAGTAGGCTAATGAAAAGGCATCCTCCAACCATCCATGTGCGCTGCTATGATTATCTCTCTGCTGAAACTGTGAAAACCCCCCAGAATGTTGCAAATCTTACAGTCCCTCTAGCTCATCAACTACAATTTTAATATTCTTGCAAAAGTGCTTGCCAACCGCCTCTCCCTACTCATGGCATTCCTAGTGCTCCTAGATCAGTCATGCTTCGTCCAAGGACTATTGACATCTCACAACCTAAGGACACTTTTTGCACTGTTACACAGCATTGACTCAGACACAGCTGTGGTGGCAGTCTTTTTAGACGCCACCAAAGCCTTTGACTCACTGGAATGGGAATATGTGAAGCTGGATCGCTCTTCTCTATTCACCAGGGGGAGATTCTGCCTTAGGTCTTTGGGGCTGCGCCCCCGGAAATTAATTCCTTCGCATTCCTTTACAAATATTTATTAGAATGATTTACGTAGAGATATGATCGTAGCTCTAAACAAGTCGATGTATTTAAGTCTGGGCTGTCTGTCCCAGGCTGCCTGCCCCACCTCGCTCTGAATCAGGAGATGGAAGTCAGGCAGTAAATCAACTTTCTGAACTGTGATGCACGACGCAGGGCTTACTGTACTAGAGTCCTTCATTATGAATCATTGCCATTTTAGTCTATTGCAGTATTCTCCAAAGGCCAGTGACACTGTCAGCATCACCGTTTAGGGCGTTGGAGTCACCTCCTTGCGTGAGAGCAGCCGTCCGTCATTCACAGGCATATATCCCACCCTTTCCCATTCGTCACACGTAGCAATGGATGCAAGCACCGTGCATGTGTGTTTTGGTCATTGGTAATGATAAGTGTTGGAATGCTAATCTATTATGCGTTTTGGTCTGAGACCCCCCCGCCACTCTAACCTCCTCCATTGTGACACCACAGGTCCTGGCTGCAGGTCGCTGGCTCAGTTAGAAGTGGAGCTGCAGCATTTGTTCCCCTGTGAAATGGATGCAAACGATGAGCAGGCCAGTGTTCTTGTTCCCTTGTGAAGTTGATACTAATATCCGATTGAAGAGCAAAGACGAGATATGTGTTAACAATAGACAGTTATATGCTGTATGACATTAAAACTGTCCCGATCTTCATGCTCTTAACAACAATAATGCCAAAAACATGGACTGATTTATGAACGAGTGTTAAAAACTTTAAGGCAATGCATGTCAACAATTTAGTTCCTCTCTTATTTCAAGTTTCACTTAATGTTGCCACCCTCAAGAATTAGCTCATTAATCATGTTTGTGTTTCTTTCTGTATTTTGTTTCATACATACTTTGAGCTGTGCATGTGTTTATGAGGGCCTTTGATTGTGAGCTCTGACGCTGATGCTGAAGCCAAAGCAAAGTGACTGTCAGTGGGTTAGCCTGTCTGCAGAGCACACAGAACAATGGTCATGTTTTCTAGTTGTAATTGCAATTTTGTGAAAATGTGTACGAAGGGGGTGCACAGATGGCAACATTTTTAAAGGGTAAAAGTAAAATAAATTGCTTAAATGTGAGTGAGTGCAGTATATGTTTGGACGTGGTGAAGTGGAGGAGATGCAAGGAAGTGCATTTGGGGAACAGTGAAAAGAGAGTGCTGAAGAGAAAAGAGAGGTGGTTGAAGATGTGCAGATCTTTTTTCAATTTTTTCTTCTGGAGAAGGATCTAGCCTGGGCCCCACATTTGTCCATTAGGTTTGCCCACGTCGCTCACTAAATAAAAGTCATACCAAACTTTTACGTCCACCAGTTTCAAATGTCACCCGCCACTGCTATTTGCATCCCTAGGTGAGGGTTAGAATCAACGGCGCTAATTCCAAGCTCTTTGTACTATCTAGAGGCACCCGGCAGGGGTGGACACTCTCGCCGTTACTTTTCGCCTTGGCCGTGGAACCACTAGCCGCGACATCACAACAACAGCACTGTGAGCATGCCCTTCGGTACTCTTTTGGGCATCTATTAGTGTCCTTATACACAGATGATATATCCCTCTACTTGTGGGACCCACAAAATAGTCTGAATGGTACATTGCGTGAAATTGTCAATTTTGGTGGATTGTCTTAACCCCTTCCGTGCTCATGACGAGCTCAGTTCGTCATGAGTCACAGTGGAGCTGTGCTTATGACGAGCTGAGCTCATCATAAGGGCCGCGGCCCGCCCATGCACGATTAATCCCCTGCCTGTGCGGGAGAATTAATCAGTGGGCGGGGTCGTGACGAGCTCAGCTCGTCATGAGCACAGCTCCACTGTGAGTCATGATGAGCTGAGCTCGTCACGAGCACAGCGGCGCCCCCCCCCCCCGCACCGTGGGGGAATTACCCCCGCAGGGAAGTGGTTAAGTCCATATAAATTGGGAAAAATCCCAATTGTTTCCACTAACACCAGTCACAGTAAAGTCTACCTCAGACTTCCCTCTGCAGGAGGGTGTGACTCAGAACGTACAGGGTTGCCCTGACCAAAATTACAGACTACATAACACGCTGGATTTTGCTGCCTCTGTCCTTGGCAGCGCACATCTTGCTTATGAAAATCCTGCCCAAACTCCCATATCTGTTTCTAAACATTCCTTATCACCCCAGTCCCCAATTTTTTCAAGCATTAAAGACGCAATTGATCCATTTGACGTGGGCGTATAAGTAGCCCTGTTTATATTGGAATGTCCTCAGTAAACCATTCTCAAATGGGGGCTTTGAATCCCTGGACATGGAGCTTTATTACTTATCTGCCCAGGCACACTTTGCCTTCCATTGGTTTAAGCCCACTCCCTACTCCCTCACTTATATATATTTAGAGTCAATGATGCTCCATCCATGAAAGACAGATGCTACTGTTGCGGGCACTTCCCTAGCATGGGACAAACTCACTGAGAAGCTATAGAAACTTCTGCTCTGCACCCCACTGGCGCCTTTACCTTTTCACCCACTATTTCCAGTTACAGAAGAGGCAACCTGCAGGCAAATCCTACAGAAGTATAAAATCAGCAACTGGGGGGACCTCTACAGGGAAGGAACATTTATCACACAAGACTATTTCTTTGTAGGAAGGGAACCAACTCCTTTAGAAACATTTCCATACATACGCCTAAGACACAACGTGAAAACCACAATGTTGACCTCCCCATGAAAACCTTCTTCCATAGACACATTGCACATTTTACTCTAGGTGGCGAACCCTACTATACCACGTGGCGCAGTTGGAATCTCCCATCGCCAAGGAGCGAGCACATTCTCATTGGGAGCCGCAGTTGGGCTGCACTTTTAAGTATGAGCAATGGGCCTATTGTTGCACACAGACTCGGCAAATCCCTCCAAGCAGCAGATTACTTATAATTCATTACACATTCTTGCATAGAATGTATTATACCCCTGCTAAACTGTATTGGTGTGGTGAGCTGGGAGTTGACTTCCTTCCTGTGGAGTGGTCCTGTGCCCTGATACACGTATATTGGAGAGAAAGAAAACAGGCACTCACTGTCATAACAGGATAGAGCATGCCCCTGACTCTGCTTATTGCTCTGCTGGGGCACATCGCAGATATAGAGAATGGTATGAGAAAATATGTGGAACTGAGCTTGTTATTAGATAAAAGACGCGTGGCATGTCGATGGGGGAGGGGTAGAGCACCTAAATTCAAAGATTGGTTTAATGACCTGATTTATTGTTGGGTGCCAAATGACCACATAAGCGAGGTTGCTTCCCCCGAGGACTCACCCTAGGGAAATATGGGACCCATTATAGGCATATCTTCTAGCTCAAATACACTGAGTGTGCGGGAGAGAATACACAGACACACAACGCTGCCTTGCCCACCTAGGGATTGCCACTGGATGGGGAGATGGGGAACTGGTGTCTACGTACGTCTCAGGTCTGTTATGAGATTAAATTTACTAGAATACGCACCCCTCTGTCCCGATGAGTTACACTGTATACGATAATTCATTGTTAATCTTTATATGAAAGTGTGTAATATGTATTGGCATAATGTAGTGGCATTGATCATTCACTAGACTGTGCTCATGTTGATTCTGTTTGGCTATGCATTAGTACATGCATTGTATATTGTCCAAAGAATCTCAATAAAGAGATCTCTAAAAAAATACTGTTTGTCACTGATATAAAAGACTAGCTACCGACACACCTTTTCTGCATCAAATGGCACGAAGACCATACCCTTTTTTCCCAGTGGATTTTTGAATGAGTTGGGCTACTATACTAATATTGTCAAACGTCTAGAGATCTTTGACAAAAATAATTTGGTCTTCATGAATTAATTTGGGGAACATTTGAGCATGACTGGAGGAGAGGACCTCAATTTAAAACATGTCTGCATAAAAAAGTGCTACACCTCTGTCTGTCTGTTCGGGAGGACTTTCATTTATAGCTCATCTGTATTAAACAGTGCCATAGGCATGTGTGTACCACACCGTAGGTGATCTCTGCTCTGTTTGGTGAGTGATACCACATCAGCCTCTGTCACTGGTGGTGTTGCCTTACCTGAACGAGCCATTGACTGAAAGACTTTTGTCAAGGTGGGTTCTAGGTTCACGGAGAACATTTTGTAAAATGTCCCTTGTAAGCTGTCATCTCCAAGGGCATGAAATGACTTAGGGCCATATTTTGGGTTGGGCAGGTGAGATACTGTGTTGCAAACGTGGCGGATGTCCCAGCCATTGTATTACAAGTGCAACATAGCATATGGCTATTTTAATACAGTGGATAGGATATCCATCACATTTTTATTTAGTTGCCTATCCTCCAAACTCTAACGAAGGCCCTTAGCTGCTTTGATTACCGCTAAAGCTTCAGTCTCTGATATAGGGGCTAATGCAGGTTTTTTATTTGACCATCACCTATGGAAACATCAAATTTTGCAAAAACTATTTCTGCACATTCGATGATTCTAAGTCACGACCAAAGGCTCGGATAGTGCAATTTAAATTTCTTTATTAGCGCTTAGCACCCAAAAACCAGGAGAAACAATTTTAGGGCTAAGTATTGCATGAGTCTGCCAAACATTAACTACAATGCTCCAATCACAGTACAGCAGATAATACATGACAGTCCTCAAGCAAAAGCACTTCCTCTTTTTTGTTACTTAGCAGCCAGATACATGTCTGTTTTTTGGGGAGTTTTATAGATGTCGCTATGAACACCCCAACAGTTTAATGGTAACTGCTTGCGTATTTTGCTGATTTTGATCATGCCTGGCTTATTGACTGTACCTTGAGTGCAGAGTAGATGCAGCACCACTTGTCAGCTCTTGTAAGGCTCAGTTGTCCTCAGAAGTGGCACTGCTCTTCTTGTGCCAGACCTGTGTTCTTCCTGAGGGACTTGGGATCAATTCACAAAGTTGGGCAGTGACCAGTTTCAGCAGAACCACGGTATTAATGATCAAGACTGCACAGCCAGCACACCAGGGAGTGCTATGGGCATCTCACCGATCTGCTGTCCCTCTCGGTCATCGGTTCTGCTAGCCAGAAACAGTAGCGACGAGAAAGAGGACACTAATGTGGTTGGAGATCGCAGTGCACACTGAATTTAAAAAATGTCAAAAATAACTTTAAAACACAGTATTTGGGTTCTCTAATTGGGTGTGACGTCATTCTCAGGTGAGAGTAACCTTTTTCCTCCCCTGACCCTTTTAGAGTATGGAGGGATAGCGTTGCATGCTACTCCTCTGGGAAGTCACTCTTTCTCGTATCTGCTCAGCATATCATAGGATCATTTGGTAGATTTTGTAGAGAGCTTTACTCACCCTGACCCAGTAACCCATAGGAACTCAGAGATTCTGTAATAAGGGGTCAGCATAAATATTATAGACAACACCTGATCCCCCTGGCTGTTGCAAGATATGAGGAGTTCCCAGAGGAGTTCTTCTTTCCTATTGGATACCAAAGATGTCTTCCTGCAGAAATCAGTTTCATCAGCTCTTGAGCCCCTGGCCAGAACAATCCTTTCATTGGCAGCAAGTTAAATGTTTTACCCACTTGTAAGGGAATACTTTTGCCTACCAGAGACAATTAATTCCAAAGGTGTGCAAAATGCTCCATGAAATGCTTGGAGGACCCTTTATAGGTCAAGCTTTAGAGGTAGCACACATACACTGCTCTGTGAGGCATGCAGTGATCCCTGTGTCGGCATTTTAACATGCCCAAGCTTGCCATTCGTTCTTTTGTGTGAAGTTTTAAAATGCTGGCTTTTGATTGGTGCGTTGGTAGAATTTGTCCCTCATTTGTGTGCTTGGTTCCCTCCCATGGTGACTGCCCCTCTTTCATGTTCTCCTGCCATCCTCCGTCCTGTCTATTTGTGTTAGTTTTGGCGCACTATTTGTTTCTTTACGTTTTTTGGTTTGCATGGTGATGCTCTCCTCACGCACAGCTGATGTGAAAATCTAGATGCGATTGCTTTTTCAACCCCGCAACCGATGCCATTATGTACATTGATGGGGCGGTTACGTTCTGGAGGCATTAGTAGAACATTTAAGCGTCTTCCTAGAAGGAAAACACTCCTGCAGGTTCACCCCTTGTTCATTGAGAGGATCTAGCTTCTACAACAACACCCGTCATTCCCGTGGCTGGGGATAGGAGCAGTAGCAGACGGTACCCAATTCTGAACCCACAGAGACTTTGGCAACATTCCATATAGGTCAGAAGCTTCTAAAAGTCAGCCTACCCACGCACTAGCAAAAATGCTTTTTATTAGATCAGCACATTACTTTAATTGACTTGTTCTGCCTCTATTACTGGTTTCCCCTCCCACCCGTCATTTCTCCTTCACCCCTCCCCCTAACCCATCCTTGTTCCGTCTCATTGGTGAATATTCTGTGTGTCGAGAATGGGCTTGTTGGACTTGGCCCTTTTTGCAGGGTCATCTCAGAACTTTTTGACTTCCTCCTGTATTTTTTCTGACCTGTTGTTGGTAGTTTTATGACTCTGGGCACTTTCCGACTGCTGATCAGTGCTAAAGTGCATATGCTATTTTTTGTAAATTGTTGCTATTGATTGGGGTTTCTATGATTGGCTATTTGATTTACTCGTAACACCCTAGTATAGTGCATTGTGTGTGCCCAGGGCCTGTAAATCAAATGCTGCTAGTGGGCTTGCAGCACTGATTGTGTCACCCACAGAAGCAGCCTGTAAAATGTAACTCTGGCCTGCCATTTCAGAACCTGTGTGCAGTCTAGTACTGCCATGTTGACTTGGCAAGTGCACCCACTTCCCTTTGCTACATATTAGTCACCCCTAAGGTAGACCCAAGGTACCCCTGTGGGCAGGGTGCACTGTATGTGAAAGGTAGGACATGCTCTGGTGTGTGTGGCATGTCCTGATTGTGAAATACTGCCAATTTCGTTTTTCGCTATTGCAAGGCTATCTGTTCCCATAGGCCCGAATGGGGAGTTAGTTTATAACATTTTATAAACATAACTGACCCAAGGAACAAGATAGCAAAATAATGTTTGGTATGCTTGAACTCAGAATGTTAAGATGCATCTTTTGTTGAGGGTGATTTTAACATTCTGTGTTTGAAAATGCCACTTTTAGAAAGTGGGTATTTTCTTGCCTAACCATCCAATGTGCCTCTGCAAGGTTTGTGTATTGCATGTCTGGCTTTTGGATGACAGAGGCTGGAGGAAGGCAGTGGCTCCAGAAGTCAGATGAGTCAGGGTTGGGCTGAATAGACCTGGGTTGCATTTAGAGTAGGAGGAGGAGATTTCCTTTCCACCTCAATGGGCCTGGTCTGCCTTCAACAATGCCATCTCCACCTCCTGCCAGGAAGCTGCACCAGTGAAGACAGAACTGGTTTTGGCTGGGTACAGACACTCTCTTCCTTCAGAGAACAAAGGATTTTGGTGTATAAAAAGAGGGGCCCAGACCCCTAATGTTTAGATCACTTTTGGGAAATCAAGAGGAAACCTTTGCCAAGGAGAAGAGCCGGATAAGCTGAGAAGGAATACTGCCCCTGTGCTGTTTGCTGTCTGGGGTTGGCCTGCAGTGGTTGCTTGCTGCCAAGGAAAGGAGAAAAAGGACTTTGCTGTTTTGCGTAGTCCCGACGCCTGCTGCCATGCCACATCAACTCTGAAGCCGACTTCATCAATGCGAAGCCGATCCTGCACGTGGGTGACTCCCGAATTCATCAACAGTGTACCACTGTAAGGAACAGAGCATCCGGCGCCATCGTGACGTTCCCTCCCCGACGCAGTAAGGAACCATTGTCTCACCTCTCCTGCCCTGCAGTAAGAAACAGAGGCTTCACCTCCCCTGGGGCCGTAAGGAACCAATGCCGTTTGGTGCCAACAAAGCATCACCTCCCCAACGCTGTGCATCGTCTTTGCTTTCATCGTTTCCAAGGTACTGTTCTTTGCGGGCCCAACGCCGCGCACCTCGGGGTCCGCGCCATACTTTGGGATTTTCACCGGTCTCTACATCATTATAACTCCAAGTGGGGTTATTTGTTGCTAGGAACTTTATTTGAGTGAATAACCTGTTTTAAGTATATTTCTGATACTGTATTGTGGATTTTTGTCATTTGGTCCTGTTTTAGTTTAGATAAAGATTAAACATTTTTCTAAACTGGTGTGGTATCCATTTGTAGTGCTTTCACTGTGTTACTGTATGTGTTTACAAATGCTTTACACACTGCCGCTGAGATAAGCCTGTCTGCTTGTGCTAAGCTACAAAGGGGGTGAGCAGTGGTTATTTTAGGAGTGTATCTTCTTTACCCTGACTAGAAGCAAGGGTCCCTATTTGGACAAAGGTACCTACATCTGCCAACTAGATACCCCTATTTCTAACAGGGCCCAAGAGCCCGAGGCTGCTCCGAGCATATACTTCTCCAGCTGTGCATCCGTTCTCATCTGTGGCAGTGCAGGAATTTTCCAGAGTGGAATTATACCTTCTAATACAGATTCCTGAATCTACTGAGACTTTGGCAACATACCACGTAAGTTAATTACAGAGCAGGATGTAAATGCATGATAACCTGCACTTTGGGTGTAGTTTCAGCCAGGTAATGATGAGTTTTGTTCAAAACTCATACAAGTAAAAAGGTGTGTTTTTAAAGACTCATTGATTTCAAGACTTCAGAGAAACTGGTCACTTTGGGGCTGATGCACAAACCTTCTGGCCACACCTCTTACCCTTCTTGCTTCAGGAGAAATATATAACAAGAGGCTACAGGAATAAAACAATTGTGAATAATATATGAGGGTGGTTGTGATAAAAAGCAGGAAGGATGTGCAGAAAGGAGCCTTTACAAAAAAATTATCTGCCAGTACGCCATCATCTATCAGCTTCTGGCAATATTATAATTTTACACAAGGTCAACCTTTTAACATTTGTGTTTACGAGTAACAACTAGAAATGGGTAAGCCAATCTAATGGTTTGGCTCGGATCTTAGAGTCAGTGCACAAGCTGAGCTCTAAAAACACTGTTTTCCCCTGATGTTTTTAAAGGGTTTCCAATTTGTCTTTTCCCTCCCAAATACACAGCACCTACAGTGAGATAACGTCCAAAAATTTAAGTTTTGTCGCAGGTACAAAGGCAATGCATAGTAATGTTTGATAATTGCACTTTGTTCATGGCAAGAAATTCTAAATGTTAATCTTTTTGAAAGACCAAAAGTGACAGGTGGTCGAAGTGCACAGGCAGCATTTTGTCAGTTTTACTGTAAGCAATATATTTTTATTGATGTAAAAATATTAACCTCTTCAATGCCTATGACGAGCTGGTCTCGTCATGGGCCGCGGTTGCGCTGTGCCCATGACGAGACCAGCTCGTCATAAACCCCGCCCGCTAATGAAAGCGCCGGCACAGGGCGGGGAAAGGGGCGGGCACTGAAGGGGTTAAACTGTCTATTTGATCTTCTCCCATCAACTAGTGAGATGATTGAGACAAAGAAGTGATGGCAGCATGGGATGTGGAAACCTCTAAAGCTGTAAGTGGCTGTTCCTGTGTTACTATTGAAAGATACTCATTTTCAGACATTTTATATTTTTTAGTGACGTCTGGTATTATTTCTACAACTCTTAGCTCTGAACTCATCCGCCAAGGAGCATAAAAAATGTCTCCCCTCTCTTGCCCATGCCCTTTCCCTTTCATCAAACACGGTGACAGCAGCAGGGTTAACCTCCATCAAAGGTAGTGCACCCACCACCAGAGACAAGTGGGAACACTTGTAGCGTGGTAGCGCAGGCAAAGCCAATAGCTCTGGCTAAACACTTATAATGTCCCAAAAGCGAGACCTTTTGGCTATGCCAAATATTGTTAAAATGCACCTGGCTACCACAGAGAGCGAATTATAATAGGGTCAAACTGTGGATAGCCGTGGAACAAGTGCCTTCTCGCCAAGAGAGAGACCTCAATGGAGGGGAAGGTTTGCTAGATCAGGACATAGAAGAATACTCTGGAGAAAAACCAGGCCCTAGTAAACCCTGGAAGGAGGAGCCAAGCATCCCATGTTGGAGGATAGATCCTCAGGGGGCCTGAAACATACAGGATTCTTAGACATGCTGGATCTAGAACATGTGGATCAGCCACAGTCCTCAGAATAGATCAAGGCTGAAAAACTGGATAATTGCATGAATAATAGAATGAGAAAACCTCCAGCTAAAGAGGTTAGAGACCGCCTTAGAGCAGAAAGCCTGAGACTATGACTGGAAGGAAAAGTCACTATGTCCCTCCTAGACCACCCGTCCACACCAGACAGCCTCCCAAGAAACATAGGGACCTAGACAATCAATCTAGTGGCATACTTAAATAAATCTGGTGGATTATTCCCCACTCTGGGAACTGGTAGAGGTTGTGGTAGCAGAGGCGCATTCGCAAATGCCGCTAATGCTCCTGGGGACCCTAAGGTAAGGAGTATCAATTTCTCCCAACCAAGAGTGGGAGGGAGGCTTAAGTTGTTTGTATCAAAAGCGGTGAAAGTCTATTTAGGATGCTTGAGTCTTTCAAATAGTGAAAGGGTTTTCAAACAGAATTCTACAGAACTCTGCGTCAGGTGAGAAAACCCAAATCACATTCCTTTTCAGAGATAGAGGCATCCCTCATGAACCAAATGGTGGAATCCTTACTGCTAAAGGGGACGGAGGCTTCAACTTCTTTACACCCAATGGGTTTGTTTTCTGAGGAAGTTTTTATTTTCATAATAGAGAAAAATCTAAATACCATCAGCCAGGAATAGCTCAAAGAATGGCAAGCATACCGCCATTACAAGAGAGAGGGAATTAATCTCCTAAAATACATTCTTCCACTAAGCAACTTGCTAGCCAGATTAGATCCGAAGGATGTCTACCTCACATTCTGATTTATGTGTCTAATTGAACATTCCTCCTGTTCAGATGGGGCAACAGATTCATTAGTTATGAGCTCTGCCTTTTAGACTATGATATGCATCATGGTATTTCATCAAAGCGCTGATGATGGCCATGGAACTGTGAAGGTTTGTGGGAATTCACTTGATATTTTACTCATGAAACAGAACCCCTTGAAGCTAAGGCAAGACTTGAAGATGACAAAGTCTGTTTTGGAAGACTTGGGATTAGACATCAATGCAGAAAAATATGAGATCTTCCCAACACAGAAGAGTACATTCCTCAGGTTCATGAAAGACTCAGGATGCCTAATGCTGGAGGTCCCCCAAAACAAGATGAAGACAATTCGATGAATCTGAGAGTGACTCAGGCAAGGGAGATTATTTTGGTGCATCAACTATCCAGATTGGTGAGACTCTTAGCATTGTTAATTTAGTTGATATTACAGAACCCCCTTATTGTCAAGCAATTAAAAGACTGAATGTTTATCACCTCTGGACACTTTATTTGTCATGATGTGATTTGTGTATGCAGAGGAGATTATTCTCACACAGTAAACCAGGATTGAGATCCAGTGGTGGCTGGATAATATATAAGCCTGGGTCAGCAGAACCATCTTTGTGAACTCTCCTGAACTAGAAATAGAGTCAGATGGGAGTTGTTCAGAGTGGGGAACACTCTACTGGGATAATACTAAACAAGGATGGTGGGCAGATAAAGAACTGGGACTGCACATTAACTTCCTATAACTCCTAACGACATCATACACAGTCACATGTCTGACGAAAGACAGGATATCCTGCTCAGTACTTCTGAAGATGCATTATGTATTGGTGGTCCAGTATGTAAACAAACTAGGAGCATTGGAAGAACTGGCAAAAGACTTTTAGCAATTTTGCCTGAACAGGAGGATTTCAGTTATGGCAGAAAACCTACCAGGGAAGTAGAACTTCATTGTGGAATGCAGCTCCATAACACTTAAAGGCAGTATGCAAACTGCAATGCAACTAGGAGTCTTTTAGATAATAATGAACAGGTGGAGGCTAAGTAAGAAAGACCAATTTGCGTATACCTTGGACCATCAGCTCCAGCGGTACTTCATTTGAAGACCAGACTCGTTGCCCAAATCCACAGATGTCTTCACTCATGAATAATGTCAAACCCTGAGTTTGGTTTCTCCCCATTGAAAGACTGAAGGTGCAGGTGAGAAAACAAAAAGCGAACATGATCCTTTTCGCACCAGTGTAAAGTGCATGAATTTGGTTTCCAGTTCTTCTGGAACTTTTTTGGCACTCTCCAATCTTTGTTTCCCATAATTCAAATTGTCTGAATGATTAGCAGGATACCAGTTGGTACAGGAAGGAATGTTCTGATTGATGGTCTGGAAAATTACGAGAGATGGTGGGAAATGCCAGGACTGGATGGATACTACAGTAAAACGGTACAGCTCAGCATGTGGAAGATGGTCCAGTTGGTGTGTAGGATAAAGTCTGGATCATGTAGGGACAGATATAGATTATTTTGGAATTAGAAGAAAGCAGGTTTGCTTAAAGAAAAATCAATGCCTGAGGTTGGCTATAACAGTGAGAAATTTGCAGCTGCCGAAGTGCCAGTGGGGGAACATACCCTGGTGTGCAAGTTGATCTAAGTCATTTGTTTATATTTCAAGGTGTGCCCAAATCTGAGATGTGAACTATGTCCTCAGTCTTCTGGAGTTGTGGCAAGAAAGCTGTATCTCACAAGTAGTGAGGTTGTCTATATTGCTGTGCCCTTTTTTCTGCAAAAGAGCCCCAAATGTTTAAGTGATAGATATTTCTGCATGGATACCAAAGGAGTCAATCAAATCAAACCAAAAAAACTTTATTCGGATAAAATATCCACAAAAGAATTGTAGAGATCAAATTTTACAAAACATCTTCATAAAGATTCTATCAAGATCCATAAAAATGATCTCACACGTGGACAGTTAGATGTACAGGGACATGACACCAGATACTAGGCTAGGCAACAACTCAATGGCCATCAAGTTAAAAGGCATTATTATGAACATCAGATTAGGGATAATTAATGGACTATTCATTTTCATATCTTAAAATGTCCATGTATATCAGCTGTTTCATACTTTAAATGGCATAAGAAGCATAAACGGAAACTCAGTAGCACAGGTTCACAGTATTGAGATTTTTGGATACAATTAAAGGCATCTTTATAATAAATATTTTTTTCTTTTAAGAACACTGGCCACAATATTTGTTTCTTCAGATACCTATAAAGTTTACAAAAAAATTAAAAAAAATTCAGGACACAAGACCATATCGGGAAAAGCAACCAAGAAGTGCAATGTGCCTATTAGCGTTATTTTTAGATAAAATCTGTTCTGAATATTTGGTACTATGAGGAGGTATTTCTGGGCATTTTGCTGCATGGGGCCTGAGAAGTACATTGACACAGTTGGTTTGACACACTCTCTTTCTCTATCGGCCATCTCTTTCCCAGTCAGAATGGATTTTAAATCTTTCTTACTAAATTGTAATACTACCTCTGGCTTATCGTTGCCCAATTTCCCATCCGCCTCCTTTAACAACCTGTTTACATAAGCCAGCCAAGGTATTCTTGCTCTATATTGCAGAGTAAGACAGTCTGTTATTATATCTTTGGTGAATTTAGTGCCATCTTTACTCCATATGTTGTACCAGAGTGTGATGGGGTTTGTCTGCAAGCCATCCTCTAAACTGGGACTCCTAATTCCTTATGAGCAATACAAGAGGAGGTTGAAGAGAGAACTGCTAATAGTCTAAATAGGAAAAGATTTTCCTGTTTCTTCAACAATTTACAATTTGACAGTCGCCACAATAGGGCTCCATAATTGACTGTAGAAATTCATTTACTTCTATATATAGTCAACAGCTCTCCAATGGACGTATTACCAATTTTCGATGCAAACGTAAAAAGGGCTTCTGAAGATCTAATAAATCTCTAATTTGATGCTTTTACATGAGTCCCCCATTGACCATTACTGGATAAATTCACACCTAAATATGTAAACCTTTCTGTTGCAGCGAGTGCTATTACCTTAATATGATGAGTTTTCTTCTTAGTTCTTTCTTTCCCACACATCATGGTAATGGTTTTCTTTAGAATAATTTTCATATCCTTGTCCTCCGTGTACATGTTGAAACCGCCTATCAAGTGCTGAAGACCATTACTAGTTCTAGATACCAGAACGGCGTACTCAGCGTACAGGAGTACCGGTGTTAGACATTGACCAAATTTAGGAGCATATGTAACGAGAAAAAAGGGGGGGCAAGAACGCAGCCTTGCCAAATTCCTTTGGTTATTTTAAACCATTATGTATTTCTCCTCTTGGCTCGTAATGTACTTGCATCACTATAGGGGCATAACAATTAAGACATAATTTGAATTTGTCAATTGGAACCCCATCAGAGCCAGGTGCCTTCGCAGCAGCAACTTTTTCCAAGGAGGTAGTAACCTCCTCTAGGCTAAAGTGTTTTAGGTGTGATGGTCCTGCAAAGAATATTGATCTAGTGGTAACAACGAGGTCTTGGTTTTCTCTGTTAACAATTCCACAATAATGACTCAGCCAGTCAGCCTGTTGGACGAACGACTCTACCTGAGGAGCTGACGAATCCTTTAGGAAGGGCTGATTATGTTTTTCCAGAAAAGGGTAATAAAATCCCTTGTGTCATTTTCCTGTTGCAGTTTTTCCCATTCCTCCTCCTGCAGTTCCACCTTTTTTTACCTTAGCGCTTGATTATAGGCAAGTCTCAAGGTTAAAATCTTGTCACAATTTCTGGGATGGGTGTGGAGGACTTTCTTCAGGTTCCGGTTTGCACTTGAGCAATCCTAGTTAAATGACCTAATTGGTTTATTATAAGGCCTCTTCCTAGTAGGTCTCAGGTTACTGGAAATGGTTGTTAATAGTTTAATAAATGTGCATCTATAATTTGACAGAGCAAAGAATTTTGATTAGTGCAAATTGAAAAATTATCGGTTTAGTCTTTAAAAACGTTTTCTAATAGGGCAGCTCCATTGACATTTGTTCTCCTGAGACTAATACCCCTTGTACCATGGGTTTCCATGTGTCCCGCCATTTGTGGTCCCTTGGCCCACTGTGTTTTAATATTAAGTGACATCAATGAAGGGTTATCGCTGAAAAGACATGGAACATTTTTGAAAGAGTCCAACCATACAAATACATCTACAGAGACCAAGAAAAGGCCGATAGCAGATCCAGAAGGGTTCCCCTTGAAAGAGGATATCAATTTTTCCTGCCTATTTGGTGTATGTCCCATAAGCTCAAAATTATATCTCTAAATAAGTTCATTAAGAGCCTCCCCATATAGACTGTGTGGGAAATGAATTTGGTTACCCCCATGGATATTAGTATATCCCCATATCTTAATATAGGGTTTATCTCAGGTTTCTATATTAAAATCCCCAACCCATATATAAATACAGCTATCTAAAGCACTAGTCTCAAAGGCTTCCAGTTCTCTCCATAGGTCATCGATGACCCTATTCCTTGTACAGTCAAAAACATTATTGTAAAAAATAATCAGAAACAAATTGGCTTTCTCGATGGTCTGGAGATGAAATTTCTGGAAGAAAGGTGAATTGAGGATACCCTCCTTCACCGTTAACAGAGAGGTGGTATAGATTATTAAAGCTTGGCCCCCTTGGCTCTTCCATGACTGGAGGGGGTAGCTGGGGTACTATAGGTCTTCTACCCATCTAAACAAAATCCTCCTGTATGCCAGGTCTCCTGTAAACAAATCAAATGGGATGATTTAAATAAGCCTACCCAGTCCTTGTTTCCTAGTTTATTTTTAACACCTGCAAGACTCCATGTCCTTATTTCTACTTTGGTGCCCACACTATGCAGCCATGGGGGGCCCTGACCATCCACATTGGTTGGCTCGGTCAGAATCCCACTAATTGTTGCCAAACTCGCTTTATTCTGGATATTAAAACTGACTGCTCCCCAGTATGATTCTTTCCCAATGGATTCAGGGGAGGGCTGGGGTTTTAAGGCCCCTTCTCATCCCTTACCCTTTTCACTTCCAATTCAGTTCGACCTTCCAGTCAGTCACAGTCATCGAGAAAAGTCAGAGGGGTATACCTATTAAAAAGGTCCAAGTCCCTCGGAGCTATTTGGAAACCACCTCTGGTCAGAGCTGTTCACCTAGGTAACTTTCACTGGCTTTGTTGAGTGGTCTGAACCATAGGCGCAATTCTATTAGAGAAACCAAACGGTAGGGTCCGAAAGGGGTTGGAAGATTGATTTACACCTGGATGTCTAAGTGAGGTAAAGATTCTCCCTGCCACTGATTGCCTGTTAAAGTTTATTATAACACAATCTCCGTCCAGGGATTTAGCTTCCTTCCCTATCCAATTTACTCTTTGGACCATATTGGTCTAGTCTCCAACATGAACCCCCAACGTTGTGTTAGAATCTAATCCATGCATAATCTTATTCTTTAGGTGACTAAAACTTTCAGTAGAACCAACCTTGAGGGAGGGGACATTTCCCAGAACTATGACATAAGGGGTAGCTTCAGGTGGAAAAATAGGTGTGATAGTGTTTGTTAAATGAATACTTGCCGCTCCATTAACAGGTGTGACTTCAAGTGACCCTTCCTGGCAGTATGTAACTACTCCCCCCACTACTACCCTTGCTCTGTTTAAGATACGAGGTACTGTGTAAACCTCTCATTAGAGGCCTGTCAATTGTGGGGCATAATGTGCAAATATTTGCCTGGTTGCTTGACGATCCTGTAACACTCCCTTCTAGCTTGTTACACGTGGCATATGAGTTCATGGCATTAGTAGATGGTATTGGATGCAGTGTCAGCCCTTGTAGACCCATGCTGGGGACTGGCTTCACATGGTTTGTTAATGCTGATTCTATAGCAACTGAGCGGGCACAGATTGGTCCAATTTAGCATTCAAACCATCAATAAATTCATCATTCATGGACTCCATCAAACTCTCTAATCTATCCTTTTCCTTAAGCATAGTACCACCAGATGTTATAAGGGTGTGCTTTGGGTGATATTAGCCCTGGTATTGACCCTGGCCCATTTAGACCCAGAAGGAGTATTGTTTACAGTTTGAAGGATAATTAAGCCTAATACCAGGACAGTGTCCTATCTGGTGTTCTAGATAACACAAAACTATGTGTGGTCAAATGTAATAGGGCCTACAAAGCTAAGACAGAGAAGATCAGTCTGATCGGGACAAGACAACTTCATATCTTTATTTGTTAAGATGGCTTGCAGGACAGTATAATCTCTGAAGATCGCAAGATGGGTAACCCTGGGTGGGTAACTCCGCTCCGTCAGTGGAGTTTGCGGAGATTTGCCTACTCCACGCTCTGTTGCAAATGCGGAGGTAGGCAAAACTCCGACTACGTGGCGGAGCGGAGTTAGCCAGTCCCTCCACCCTCTCAAAATATTCAAAATTAAAAAAGAAGACACTTACCTGCACGGCTTCCGCCTCCCCTGCCTGGCCGCTCTCCTTCCTGCCTCTCGTGTCCTTCTTAAACGAAAAAATTCCTACGTTGTCCATCTTGCGCATGCCCAAGACGTACAAGGTAGAAGTTTTTTCGTTGAAGAAGGACACGAGGCGCAGGAAGGAGAGCGGCCAGGCAGGGGAGGCGGCAGCAACGCAGTTAAGGGCCTTTGTTGCAGGGATTCTGCTTATGCACAGAACTATGCGCAGGAAACCAGGACCTCACAGAATTGTGGTGTACCAGAAACTCCCCTCAGAACTAAGAACCCCTATTCGACTAGCTTAGTGTCACATTCGTTATCCGAGATTTAGCTCGGCGGTCCCAATGTATAGACAACCCAGAACTAGCGACTTAGATACTCTCAGGAGTGGTGGGAATCCGAAATACCCGGTGGTAGCTATATATCAGTCCACAACAGAATAACAAAGACACAGTAAAGTTTAAAGAGTTTATTTTATAAACCTCGCGTCCTAAGATGCAGTACTTTGGCTAACACAAGCAGACAAATGGTTAGGATCAGCACCATCAGCATTGTTACAATACCATAGAAAATCAAAGGAGCAATCATAATAATAATGACAGTGGAAAGCGACCACCCTCCTTTCTCTAGCAACTAATAAGTTATTATTAGACTAATAGAAGGTCTCTTAGGCTCGCATGGGGGACCCCATACCTTATGGATCAGCTTAGTGGAATCACATCACAGGATCAGCTAGGCTCTCTCCTGCACCAGCTCTTCGTTTCAAATGTAATTGAAAACATGCTGCTCTGCAATATTAAAGGACTCGTCTTTCAGGTATTGGCAGCTGTATGTATGTTATGACTAAGAAGTGGTACGATCAAACTGAACACAACAACCTGCACCGTCTAGTGACCCAGACTCGTTCTTTAAACGGTGTACAAACCAAGGTCACTGCTCACTGTTAAGGATGTTAAACAACAGACGGTTCTCATGTGAAGCAAAGTCGAGTCAGCAGTTGTCGAATGAATAACATGTAACAACAGTGTCGCGTGCAAAAGCAGCAGAAGCGGCAAGCTGGCTTTCTAACAGCCATCGAGGTTATGCTAACTTAGCGTTGTACCTAGGGAGTGGTTAACCCATACTATACCTTCTTTTTAAAATTTTAAATAATTTGGTTGGGGAGAGGGAGCAGAGCGAAGCGGAGCTCCACATAGTTTTTTTCAAACTCCATGGAGCACCGCTAAGAGGCTAAGAGGCACTACGCCAGCTCCGCCCACCCTTAAAGATGGGTTTGCTTTGTAATATGTGAAGGAGGAATGGATATTTCTAGATTTGGGGTACACTCTGTAAGATGATCCATGGACTCAAAAGCCTCTTTAGGGTGACGGCTGGACTACATGTTAAAAATGTACGAATGGTTCACAGATTCAACATTTAAGAAGTTCTATTTCAAATCAGTGATGAGGTGGCATGATTGGTAGTCATTAAACTTTAAACTTTCATAATGGGAGTCTGCGATTCTGACATAGAATGTACACGTTCCTATCTTGAAAGAACATTTCAATTCTATTAAGGACAAAGGCAAGAATTTTGTTGCAGGGAAAGAGCAACTAGCCCAATATATATAATGGAAAATAACACAGTGGGTTATAAGGATATTTTATTCTGGCATTGTTAATGCATACTGTAATGTAGACAAAAAACTACACAAATTATAATAACAGTCCAAAGATGTGAATGGATAGAAAGGTGGAAGGAAGAATACTTAAACTCCTCTAAATTGTCTTTCTAATAGGAATGCATCAGGAGCAAGATTGTCAATGGAAGGCCAAGGGTGTGCTGCGTTTTAGGTGGAGGCACAAAGAAGGATGCTATATGTGGTATATTGGACTGTGGTTGAAGAATTACTTCTCCTGGTTTTTGGATGTGGAGCATTAAAATGCATAATCCATGTCCTTAATTGCTGTTAAACTTTCCTTCATGATTGGTAGGGCATTTTATATTCTAGGCTGTTTGTATACAAGTCTGTATAATATCTGAATAACTTTGATTTTCCCTGTCTCCATATCAAATGGACAATTGTCTGCCTTTTAAACTTGTCATCCTGATCTGTTATTTTTCCCTTTGAGGGCTTTATTTTTTATTTTTATAACTCTTTTTATTTGCAAAAATAAACTTGTTGGTCATTTCACATTTATATTCACAGATATTACAGTGTTGCATCCATAGACTCTCATACAAATATATCACTTCAGATGTCACAGTACACAAGATGGTATCAGTACATAACTCATTACGGCGTTAATGGTTCGTCAAGGGAAGGGAGCATGGGAGGTTCACACAGGTTTCCGCGGTACTCATTCCATTTTGACCCAGCTGCCACCCATTTTCGGGGGCACCCCCGAGCTATATAGACTGTCTTCTCTTTCAGCATGCACCAGTCCATGTCCTTCTTCCATGCACTGAGCGTTGGAGGGGTTCCCGCTCCGCATAGGCGTGCTATATTGTGTTTTGCAATTATCTGTCCATGCGTTGCCCAGATTCTACCTTTTACGGACAAGTCTGTGGGCTCCCAGATGTTCAAGAGGCACCTTTTAAAGTTGGGTCGCAAGTTTACCCCCCAGACAGTACGCATACAGTTGTGCACCCGCTTCCAGTAAGTTTGTATTAGAGGGCACTCCCATATTATGTGAAGAAACGTCCCTACCGCCCCACATCGTCTCCTACAAAGCCCGTCCTCACTCCTCCCCATCAAAACTAGTCGTGTGCCCGAGATGTAAACTCTGTGTAATATTTTTAGTTGTATCAGCCCCAATTTTGCCGATATCGCTACTTCTTTGGGGGAGGAAAGTGCCTCTCTCCATTCCTCATCATCAATCACAAGACCGTCAGTCTCCCATTTTCTCCTAAGTGCAAGCAATGGTTCACGGGTGTGATGTATGAGTTTTTTATATGTGAGGGAAATAGCCCTCTCCGGTAAATGACCGTCAAGCAGTCTGTCCTCTAAGGGGGAGGACTCCGGGAGCGTCGTTCCAGGTGGAATGTTCGACTTGAGTGAGTGCCGGATCTGCATGTATCGGAAGTATTCCATTTGCGCTAAGTCGTATGTTTGCTGTAGTGAGGCAAAAGTCACCATGCCATTGGACCCCCATCGGTCCTTTATATGGGAGATCTCTGTCAGATCCCAGTTACGAAACCCTTTGGTGCAACCCAGTGTACCTAGCCTTTCGGAGACCCAGAGCCGGGTTGCCAATGTGAGTTTGTCAGCCCATCCTAGTTTTCGGCTCACAATATGCCATAGTTGGACAGATTGCCTTGTAGGTCCTGTGAGGCGATTCTTATTAGGTTTAGAGTAGAGCGCAGCCTCAAAGTTCCCCCCGGGGAGGATCCACCTGTCCATCTCATACCCGGGACCATCCCCACTCCTATACGTGCCCTGGTTTAGGGCCGAGAGGTGTGCAGCCCAATAGTATTTGCGGATGTCCGGAAGTGCTATACCCCCATCGTACCACCCTAGTGTAAGTTTCTGGAGTTGTGGGGCTTTTTTATCTATTAACTAATACAGAGGTAAAGGTGCCTCTGGTGGACATCAGATGTTAAGATCTTTTCAGGTGCCTGTCTTTTTTTTCTTTAATGGAGGTTTTGAGGGTTAATTCAAAAAGGCATGTAAGAGTACATAAACAAGTCCTGGATACTTCAAAATGCTTGTCTGAGAGGCCCTATAATTAGCACAGCTTGCAATTCTATATACTGTTGTATTTTTGCCTTTCTAGTTGAGAAAATAGAACATGCCGAAATTCAATATGCAGGCTGTTAAATAAAAGAGCAAATTACTCAAAGGGAGATATTTTGCCTCCTCTGGTCAGACATGAGGGAAACAAGGTGAGAGAAGCAGGGTTGGCCAGACAGATGGAGAGGGGATTTCGAATATTGAAGTATTGCTCGAAAAGTCATCAGAAAGCATCAGTAGTAAAATGACATTTCTTCACATTATTCAATATGGGACGAAAATAATTCTATTCAAAAAGCACATACCGTTTACTTTTTAAAACATGCGCGGATTGATTTCCTTTTAATTACTGTCACAATGATTATGATGATCACCAGTGGAATAGCAATGCCCAAACCTATAAGCAGTGAATCGCTAGCATCAGCAGCCTCTGTAATAAACAAATAAGATAATTCAAAAATGAGATATAAAACCTTTGTACATATTTGTGTTTTTTGTTGTTGTTTTTTTTGTTTTTTAAATTCTTTTTATTTGCATTTTCAACAACAAAACAAATACAATTCACTGCAGTGTGTATAGGATATGTGAATAACGATACAGCACTCCCCCAACACAACATTATCAATAAGGTTGCTAGGTGCCAACCCGCCAGTTCACGGTAATATTCACACGGTCCCCCCACCTCCGCCCCTCCCCACCCCGAACACCTTCCATATCATATGCATCGACCTCAGCGCCTCATGATCTACCTGGCTCCCGTCCCCGTCCAGCCACCACCAGTAAATAGCATTGTTTTACAGTGCTTGAAGCGTTGTATGTGCCAACCAGTGTGTAAATGGTTCCCATATGTCCCTAGGTCGCGAGCGCACTGGTAGGAGCTCCCAGTATAAAGCGAGTTGCGTCTGGCAGTACACAGCGCTTTTAATCCATTCCCTAAAGTTAGGCGATGTAGTAGTGCCCCAGTGCATCGCGACCTGTCTTTTGGCAAGCAAAATGAGCATGGCCGGCAGTTTACGGAGTTTAGGCTTGAGCATGTGTAAAATCCCTAGTAGTGTAGTTTGCGGTGTGCATGGGATCAGTAGGCCAGTGATTGCACACACCAGCTCCATTACCCTGGCCCAGAAGGAGGCTATCGTGGGACACTCCCATGCCATATGTAAGAAAGTAGCTCCGTGTGCACTGCAACGCCATCAATTGTCCGTGTCTCTTAAGCCCATACGATGGAGCCGGCTAGGAGTGCGGTATGTCATATGAATGTATTTAAAATGTATCAGTCGGAGCCGATAGTTAGGGGAGAGGGTCTCAAGCAATCTACAGCATATGTCCCAGTGTTAGTCAGGGATTTCGGTACCTAGTTCCGCAACCCACACACAGCGCGCCGTTGGGACCACTATTGGATGGTTACTTTGCATGCGTCCGTACAGTCGGGATACCAGTTTATGCCCCGACTCCACGGTTAGCACATTTTCCAAGGCCAGCAAATCTGGCGGCGGCGCCGGAAAGGTAGGAAACTGCTTTTGGCATGTATGGCGCAGTTGATAGTAAAGCAGTGTGTCGAGCATCGTCGGAGCCTCCGCACCGCACATCTGTTCCGGCGTGATGAAAGTTTCGCCTGGGAATAGGTCCCCCGCCGTGTTAAGGCCGTGGGACGTCGCGCGCTCCCCGGTTTTCATGTGTTACAGCGGGGGCCACATGGGGTTCCCGCGCAGAGGTACCGACTTGGTGTAGAGAAGGGCCAACTTGGCTCGGCGCCGCAATCCGTCCCAGGCCCATTTAAGTGCGTGCACCGTGTCAGTCAGTCAGTCAGTCAAATAACTTTTATTCGATCAATTAAAGATCAAAAAAAGAGACAATACAAACAAATAGTCACATTACATAAAATACAGGGTACATATTCATCAATTACAAATATAATAACATTATCATGATTAAAATTTGAAGAGAACTTATTTCATGGGTTCAATTCTGAATTTAAAAATAATAAATAGGATAAAAAGATAAAAATTTCATTAAAAAACTCTAACAGGGATAGAAAACTCCACACCTAAACGCCACCCTCTGTCACAACCACATCAGTTAAATTCATGCTAGACCGTACACTAAAACGCTTCTTGCTAATACGAACGGCTGCCACTAAAAAATTTGCTACATAGAAAGCAATAGTAATATTAGGCAACAGTTGTAAGAACAGAAGCGCTGGCCGAACCTGAACAAAACCAGCCTCTTTAAGTATCGGTAACAGATATTTTGACCTAATCTGTGCATAATGTTCACAAAACATAATAAAGTGTAATGTGTCTTGACAAGAAAAATTGGCACAATCACATGGGGTAGCATTATCAGGAGTAACCCAAGTGGGATAAAAGCCTAACACAAAATGTATCAGATTTAGGCGAAACTTGGTGAGAAGAGACCTATGAAGTGGCATAGTTACAAATATCAAGTAAGGTTCAAGACCGGGAACAGAAGGGCAGAATGGGCCTTAGTACATTTGGAGTCAAACCATTTTTTGCCTTTGTGAGATCCTGGCTTGGAATTAACCAAGAGGGCCACGTTTACATGTTGGCAAATGGTAGTAAAAGCTTCAACGATACTAGAGTTAGTACTGTCATGGTCTAAGCAGGTACCCATCTCCGCTTCAACCTTAGACAGAACTTCTTGTAAAAAAATGATCGGAGTCACCTGGGCCCATTTTAGCCTCCTGCCTTGATCTTTAGCTACAAGGGATCTGGTGCCCAATTTTCTTGAGTCTTTGGAGACCCAAAACCCTTCCAAGGCAGCCTCAGCTATCACTGGATTGTGGTCACTAAATGCGGAGTCCTCCACCCTGTAATCTAAAATCAAGGAAAAAATCAAAGAGGAAACGAAAATATAATCGATGACAGACCCTGGGTCAGAACCTTTAAAAGTACACATTCTCTGACCTTCCGTACAACAACCAGGTTCGGAGAGGTCTGCGGAGGCCAATAGGCTCTCCAAGGCCTCACCTTGTTTAGTGTGTTCAAAATGTGTGGGTGATGAATAGGGAGATCCATCCTCGTCATTTAAAATACAACCTAGACTGCAGGGATGGATATTTAAATCACCCATAAGGATGACTTCAAAACTGTTATGTGACATTCTGTATTTATCCAGGACCTCCCCCAGAGATTCTAGATGCTGATTTGGACTGACAGAATCTTTCACCGTGTCAATTTCTTTGCATCTCCTCTTGTGTGGCGCATATAAGGCCGTGTTGAGCGCTAGCGGGGCTGTCCTGTCCGCCTCTATCGCCACATGCGGCTGAAACGGCGTGGGGTGTACCCAGTAGTGTAAGAACTGCGCCTGTGCGCAGTAAGCATACAACGTGAAATCTGGTGCTGCCATACCACCCTGTCTCTGTGGGAGAGTAAGGGTCTCCCAGGCCACCCTCGGCTGCCTTCCACCCCACGCTAATTCTATCATTTGCGAACGCACTTGGTTCAGAAAACGTGCAGTCAGGGGCAGCGGGATGTTGACAAATAAGTATAGTAGCTTGGGTAGGATGACCATTTTGGCCACCGCTATTCTACCCGCCAGGGAAAGGGGCAAGTGTTTCCAGCGGCTGACTTTTTCCTCTATCCACTGTAGCGCCCGCCCATAGTTTTCTGTCCACAATTTCTGCATGTCCGTGCTGATCCATATCCCTAGGTAGCGCACCGGACCGGTCGCCCACTCTAGCGGGCAGTCTGGAGTAAAACGGGGTGTCCCAGTCGTCAGAGGCAGAATGACCGATTTCTCCCAATTGATGGTTACTCCTGATAGTTGGCCATATGTCATCAACTCTCTCGTCATGGGGGAGAGATTGTCCTGTGGGTTCACCACATAGAGTGTAATGTCATCTGCATACATAGAGACGGTCAATACCCGGGATGAGAACCCGATACCCCTGTCCACATGGTGCTGTCTAATTCGGGCCGCCAACGGCTCTGTGGAGATCGCGAACAGCAGGGGGGACAGGGGGCAGCCCTGTCTCGTGCCCCTGCTAATGGCAAAGGGCTCAGAGACAAGCCCGTTCACCCGCACACGGGCAGTGATGGCAGTGTAGAGCAATCTGATATATCGGATAAAAGCTTCACTCAGCCCCATGCGCTGCAGCAAAGGAAATAGGAATCCCCACTCCAGGGAATCGAACGCTTTCATGGCGTCCAGGAGCACCGCCGCGGCCCTGACGTGGGAGGCCAAATAGTGCAGCACCCCAAAAAGGGTTCGAAGGTTGTGGGACGTGGAGCGGCCCGGCACAAATCCCGACTGATCTGGGCGTATCATAAGTGGCAGCACCGGCTGTAGCCGCGTTGCGAGCATTTTAGCGAATATTTTCACATCAGTATTAATTAAGGACAGTGGCCTATATGAGTCGCATTTCTGGGCATCCTTATCTGGTTTTAGGAGGGCAATAATGATAGCCTCTCTCATCGACGCTGGGAGTATACCCACCTCAACTGCCTCAGCGTATACGGCTAAAAGCCTGGGGGCCAGGAGATCAGCGTATTCCTTATAAAACTGCGCTGGCAGGCCATCCGGCCCTGGTGCTTTTCCGGCTGCCAAGGACCCTATTGCTTCCTTGACATCCTCTACCGTGAAGGGGCAATCGAAGTATCCTTTTTGGTGCGCATTGAACCAGATCAGCTGTACCGTGTCTAGGTAACCGGACAGGTCCCCCGATGTAGGCGCTCCCCGGGAACGGTACAGGTCTTTATAAAAATTCCGAAATGCACCCAGGATTTCTGGAGGTGAGCACGCATGGTCCACCTGTGGTGTTGCGACCGAGGAGATGTAGGAGGAATTTCTTTGCGATCGCAGCAAGTGGGCGAGCGTCTTGCCCGAGCGATCTCCCTCCCCATATCGGCGTACCGTCGCATATTTATGTAAAAATGTAAGCTCTCTATCCGCCTCCGTCTGGTATTCCGTAAGTTTGGTGCGCGTCTCCGCCAGCGCCGCTGCCGAGGGGTCAGAGCAGTACTGCACTTCCAGGGCATGAAGGCGGTCTACAAGCCCCTTGAGCGTGTTTCTGATGTCCTTCAGGACTCTGGCCTGCCCCGCAATGCAGTGGCCTCTTATAACCACCTTGAATGCATCCCACAAGGTGCCCACCGATGCCACCGAGTTCGTGTTTAGTTCGAAATAGTCGAGGATGCGTTGATGTACGTCCTCGCGGAATACCTGATCCAGCAAGGCCTGCGCCGGCAATCTCCACGTGAAAGGTGTAATGTATGGCTTGGGGACCTGTAGCACCAGCTCAACAGGGGAGTGGTCGGATAGGGTGCGCGCTCTGTGATGAACCTCAGATACCCAGGCATGTATGTGTGGGGTTAATAGCCAAAAATCTAACCTGGACCAGGCTCTCCTGTGTGGGGTGAAGCAGGTGCCCTCCCTCACCTCGGGGTGCAGTATCCGCCACGAGTCTAGCAGATTGTACTCCTCCATGAGGCCCTGGAGAAGACCCGCCGTGCGTGGGTGATGTGTGCGAGCGGCCCCCTCCCTGTCGTGTTCCAGTGAAAGCACCGCATTGAAGTCTCCGCCCCAAATATACGCTCCCTCGCCCATTGAGCGTGCCTTGAGCCAAATGTGTCGAAAAAAGCCTGGGTCGTCCGTGTTAGGGCCATAAGTGTTAATAATGATTACCTGCATGTGAAATAATTTCCCCAGTAATATTATGTATCGCCCCTCTGAGTCGGCGTGCAACTTAAACGTTTGCCAGGGCAAGCCCCTCCGGATCAATATGGCTACTCCCCGGGAGTAGCTGGAGCATCCGGCAGTGTGCACTTCGCCCCATCTGGCATGTCGGAGCCTCTCCCCAGCTTTCTGCATCAGGTGGGTCTCCTGTAAGAGACATATGTCAATGTGGTGCCTGGTCAAGTGTGCGTGAGTCAATCGGATCTTGCGGTGGTCATTTAGACCGCGAATATTCCATGTCAGACAGCGCAGCGCGGTCAGGGACGCGCAATGAGATGTGTCCTATACAGCGGTGTGTCTATCTGTGGCGCAAGAGGTGGGGCATGTGGTGAGAGCCCTAGCGTATCCTGTCTCGCACCCAACAGCAAAATATAGGCGGCAGGGGATAGCGCTGCTTCGTCATTTGGTAGTGTAAGAAAATGCTGCAGTACAATAATACAAACCAATAAAGAACATACCCCCCCTCCTCCCACTCCAACCCCCCAATCAGGTTGAGATTCATTACCCCCCCAAACAGGCCCAACAACAACTCTCCTGTAACAGTACCATGGGTATCATCCCTTCGAGGGCGTGGGGTCACCGGCAAACTCCCCCATCTGAAGTCGATAGGGTGGCCGAGCATTGCCACCTTCTATCATCGTGATCTGTCTAAGTATAGCAAGAGATGCCCTACGCACCGTCCAGTATAGTAGTGGTGCGCAGCCACGGATCAAAAATAATCTCTGCCCCGTGTCCAACTGTTCCCGTCGGCTCGTCCCTGCACCGCCTGTCCATTCCAGGGCCCAGGACAATATTCGTAGGAAAAGTGGCGTATTCTCAACAGCAAAGCCTCCGGGCGTCTCCCAGTGCTGCATGCGTGCAGAGACCCCCCAGCAGTATGCTGTTTTACTCAATGTCACTCAGCTGGCCAGCCGGGGGGGTCTCTCGGCTGTCGCGCAGCTCCCGGCACGACCGCTCCGCTTGTCGTGTGAATTTCAGCGCCTCCCTCGCCTCCGTGAAGATCATCGGTTTCCCCTTGGTCTGAATCCTCAACTTGGCAGGGTACAACATGGCATACTTGGTCCCCACTTTTTGGAAGATCTTTTTAGCCGGCAGGAATTCACGCCTCGCAGCTTGCACAGCTTGTGTAAAGTCGGGGTATAAGGAGATGGCCATGTTTTGGAAAGTGAGCTCACCTTTTTCACGGGATAGGCTCAGTATTGTGTCTCGGTCTCTGTAATTTAGAACTCGGGCGAGGATCGGGCGCGGCGGCGCTCCCGGCACCGGGCGCGGGCCTAGTGTTCGGTGTGCGCACTCGACCAGGAACATTGCCGACAGTTCCGCCCCAAACAAATCGCGGAACATACCCTCCACGAACTTCTCCATATTACCAATATGTGTGGATTCCGCAATCCCAATTATACGTCTGTTATTTCTGTGGGAGCGGGCTTCCAAATCTTCGTTGCGCCCACGTATCACTTCCAGGACCTTATCCATGCGTAGCAGTTTTTCTCGGGTGTCACTGTGGCCCTCCTCACATTCAGCAATCCGCGTCTCCGCCGCCGTAAGTCTCTCCTCGTGCTGATCGACTTTGTGCGATATGCCTTCCATTCGCTGAGCCATGGAGTCTAGTTTGTTGTCTATCTCCCTGAGGCAGCCTTTGCGGTCGCGAAACATACTTTTTATGTCGTCCTCTTGCGTGGGTTCTAACTGCGTCTCAGGGACCACCGTCTGTGATGTCGGTTCCGCCTCAGCGTTCCGGGCACTCCGTCTCTCGAAATGCAGCTTCGGCTGCTTGGCATCCGGCTTCCCCATTGTGCTGCGGGGAAGACACCTTGGGAGGGTCCCAGGGGAGGGGGGGGCCCCAATGGGTTACTTCAGGTTCCGGTTCTCGTCGAAATTGGCAGGCCCTGCAGGCGCCCGAGTCTCGCCCACACCGGGCCGCCCCCACAGCCCCGCCAGGGGTACAGCCCTATTCAGCCGGCCAGGCCCAGCAGCGCACTCCGTCTGCAGGTGTGTGTCGGCTCTTTTGCACTAGGTATGTGTGCATTTACCGTATGGCATAGGGGCAGTAACCTTGCGCATGTCCCTGCGCCCTTGCCGGGTAGCTACCCCGCCGTCCCCTCCGCCAGCAATTCACCTTTCACCAGGATGGGTAGGTTCATGGGCGGGCAGCCAAGCGCCATACACAAGCGGGGGCCAATCTGCACTCCCCCGTGGGGCGCCGCAGTCATTTCTCCCCTTGCCGGCGGGATCGCCAGCGGACACAGCAGCCCAGGGTGCTCCTTCACTGTCAAGGCCCCGCCAGCCAGCCACGTACTCCGCTACTCTTCGCCGTCTCCTGCGTGGGTCAGCCAGTCCACCGCCCGTCAGGCGTCCCGCTGCAATAATACAGCCGTGTATGGCAAACCAGTCCTGCTCCCGCAAGCTCTCACGGCGGCTCCACCTTGCGTGTCGAGTCGCCGGCCCGCGACCGGGGCCTCGCGTAGTGGGCGAGGCCGTCTAGTGCGATGTGGGCAGGCCGCTGGGGCAGCGCAGGGCCACCGCGCCAGAACAACGCCGCCGATCGCGGCCGCGAAAGCTGTCGCCGGGTCTCCGGCGCTCAGGCACCTCCCGCCTTATTGTGGCTGCACAAAAAAGGAAGGCATAGTACGGATGGGCAGTCGGATTCTGTGTTCGGCCGGCAGAGCCCCGCTACACGGCGGCCATCTTGCGGCTCAGCTCGGCCACGCCCCCCATATTTGTGTTTTGTAACACGGTTAATTAGAGTTTAAAGGGTTAACTTTAACAACCACATTAAGGATGCTGGCATCCGTGATCCAGATTAAGGGCCTTTTTTTAGAGTTTGGCTGATGGGATACTCTGTCAAAATATGAGAGATATCTCGCCTGTCGTATTGCAAGTGCCTTATAGCTTATGGCACTTGTAATATGGTGGACAGGATATCCATGACCGTTTGATGGAATATTCCATCCACCAGATTCTAAATAGGGCCTCAAGTGCCTGGGTTAAGGTCTGATGGACTATCCAGACCAATGGACATCTTTGCAAATCGAAAGGAACCACTGTCACGGTGGTTAATTTTAATGTAAGAAAAATCTTGGTGGATGGCTGCCATTAATTTTGATAGTTGTTCACTAGACTTTTCATAAATGTTTGGTTTTCACAAAAAAAAACTCCCAGAGAAGGGGTTTATTTATGAAAAAGAATAAACAGGTGGCTCTGGGACAGGCTTAGCAGTCTCGAGTGGGTCAAGAGGATAGATATATATATTATATTGCTGGGTTAGTGGATATTCTAATAGTCACGACAATAGTTCTATATACAAATGCGCATCTTCCTATATGCAGAAAGTCAATAAAAAGAGTTGTAAAAACTGTTATATAAACAGGTAATCAGAGGGACAAACAATGCATGGCAATACCTTAGAATCTTGTTTTGTGTATCAGAGGTACACAGATGCAGTTTTGAAGAATACTGACCTTAAAACATAACTCCTTACCCATGCCTACATGCAGGATCCATCGAACATTAACAAACACACAGAACTGGCATTGGTTATTTGAGTATTTTACCGCCTAAAAAAATAATTTTCTTGCTCAAATTCTGAACCTCTGAAGAGTAGAACACGTTTCAGCTTTTTCACTGTGGGAAGGTGCTAAGTTTGTAGTTTTAGATAGATTGCTGAAACCTCTACTGCAGACCTTAGCTGTTTAGGGCATGTCTTTTTCGGGAGAGAACACAAACAATCAAACCCAGGCTCATGAAACTGAGTAGAAAGTGTCTGATTTGGAGATAGTGGAGTTGATGAAACAGAAAAGTCATCTTTCAATTCCTTTTAATGAAGTAAAAGGTAAACATCAGCTATGAAGAAGAACTGCAACCTACTGCTACAACAGTTGCACCACTTCTTCAGCTATGAAGAAGAACTGCAACCTACTGCTACAACAGTTGCACCACTTAGGATTTCCGTGGGTGAGGTAGTGCTTCCATTCGTACAGAAGCAGAATAAAGAAATATTGAATCGTGAGAACAGCGCAAGAATGTAATATGACAACAATGGTTTGCTCAATTGAGGTACTTCATAACTCACACATTATGTTGTCTAATACAAGGCAGAGTAAATTTCCAAACTTCATAAATATACCAAGAAACCGGGCCAATAATGGCAATAATGTTCACTCCTAAACACAAGTAAATGACAGCATTAGAATGTTTGATGCCATACTTTTCAAAAAGAAAAATAAATCTCTTTGCTAACAAAGAAAAAGAGCATAGCAGGATAAAGTGTGTAAGAGTCTGATCGCACCTTGCAAGCAAGGGCAGGTGGATCTGCCTCTGGAGATCAACCAGTTCTGTGTAAAAGACTTTACAGGGAGGCATCCTAGTTGGAATTTAATAAACAGAACTCTCTTTGTTGGTGGAAATATATGATCAATATAATTCTCAAATCCAAATGCAGGTTTGATTCCCCAGAGGGTAAGCAACAATTTTCCCTGGTCCTGATCAGAAATCCACAACCAATAGTTCCCCTTTGGTCTATCAAGGGTTGAAGGATTCATAGTCTTAGACTTGGGCCAATATTTATAGCAACCAAGGTTGTTGAGGGTATTTGCAATTTGTTTGAGCCACAGTAATTTTTAAGAACGGCTGCTATCCCAAAGTTTGCATATTGATTTGAGGTAGTTTGATAAACTTGGTATGACCACATTCAGTGCCAAAACAAGAGTTCTTTTAGAGCAGCAATGGCTTCGATGTTGGTCAAGCCCAACTCATGTTTGAAAAAGATTTTCAATTTTCAGGAGGCCTGCTGCTTATTGGACTCCCAAATCTCAGCTTCACATAAGCCTACAGCAAGCTCTTTGACTTTGTACAATTAATTGTAGCGCCGGCTTGATCGCTCTTCACCCAACACTACTTCTGAAATGGATGAAAACATTTGTCTGTCGGAGCATGCTCATTTTACTCTTTTTGACTGTTTGCCCCACGTCAATTTATCATTGAACCTTACCCTTAGGTAATCATAGGAATCTAACTTTTCTAGCGGCTAGTTGTAGACTCTGAAGGAATTCTGAATATGTTTAGTATTTTAAATTTTATTTTGAGTTTTTTGGGGGAAGAATATTGTTCAAAAGCTTTGAGGAGTCTGTGCGTAAAATGTTCAGTGCTGGCGAAAAGAACGTCAGTGGTGGCGAATAGCAAAATTAGTGTTTTATCCCCCCCGATCAGATTTAAAGCTAGCGATTTAGTGCCCATGCCATTAATGAACAAATTCAATACTAAAGGTGCAAAAACTAATTCACGCCTCACACTCAGTTCTATGCCAAAGCTTTGTGTGCAATTTTCCTGGGGGCCAAATTTTAACACTGCTGTTTTACTCTGGTGAAGCAGCCTCATGGCACGCACAAGCTTGGTGTTAACACCCTGCTCCTCCAGAGGATGCCAAAAGGCAGGCCTGCCCACAGAATCAAGAGCGGTTGTAAGATCAATAAATAGTAAGAAAAGAGACAAATGTTTTATAATGGTGTGTTTCAAATAGATGGAGTACAAGGTGGCTGCTTGTTTGATTGTACCTTGTGAAAGCCGGTTTGAAATGGATACAAAATATTTTGGTCCTTGACCCAAGTCGCTAATTGAGTTAGAAGTAGTTTGGCATTGATGTTTCCTGCACTATTCAAAAGAGATTGGGCGATAATTTTCTGTAGAGTTCCAGGGACCTTTTTTATGCAGAGGATTAATGACTAGGGCTCCTCAAGAAGCTGGGACTTTCCCACATTCCCAGATTGCCTTGGAGGCAGTAGTTAGGATTGGGACCCAGGTGGTTAGATTGTTGCAGTAGGTGTCAGATGGGATTTTATCAGGGCCAGGTGCTTTCAACCATTTTTGACTCAGAATAGCAATGCAGACTTTGGTTTCCACAAATTCTTAAACTTGTAATGCAAGACGTGACCACAGGTGACAATATAGCGTCGCTCGGCACAACATCTTTGGCAAAATAGAAAGCCCGGGCACCTTTCTCATTTGGCTGGCTACAGCATGTTTGATTATGTACGTAAGTAAAATGGTCAATCCAGGTCTGTGCCATAATGCTGGAATCAAGATTTCTCTGGACACCTTCACAGCTCCATCTAATTAAGTTCCAAAACAATTTTGTGTTGTTCCCTTGGATTGCCTTCATAAGTTTTGACCAGCTTTTAACATGCAAGTTCCGTTTTTTTATGTAATCATCCACTTATATTCCTTCCACAACAACAAAAACATGATTCACACCATGCAGAGTTCTTTCTTGAGCTAATGCTATAGTGGACTTTAGTTTAAGATACTCTTTGTCAAACCAAGTGATGCATATAGTGCCTTTGAGGTCAAGCTGGCGATGCAAAGATGGTAATAAACTAACACTAGCTTTCACGTGGTTCTCAAGAAGGTAGCCAGTTTAAATGGAACAGTTGGATCAATTTGCTCTCGTTGCAGTAAGAGGTAATTACATTCTTGCTTCCAATGATTAATCATGGCGTAATTTGTTGACTTATTGACAGAGCGACCGGCGTGCTATATGATATTTCCCCTACTTAGCTCCAAGATTAAGTTAATTTTGCTGTAGATTTCAGCCACTTCTGGCCCAATGTTAGGCTCCAATCAGAGATTTAAAGTTGACACTAAGGGAACATGGTCAATTTCTAGCTGCCTGGTAATGGTCATGTCACTGATGATATACCAGGATTCCATTACCATGAATAAGTACTCAATCAAGCAGTCTCGATTGCTTGCTCAGAATGTATATTGACTAGGACAGTCTGATGTAGTGTGTCAATTCAGGGATCGTAGCTCGCTCATATTGAGGAAGTCACATAAAATTCTGCTACACTTGGAAGATCTTGTTTTGAGGACATCCACATGAGAAAGACTCCACATAGACTCTTTCCTCCTCTATCCCTCCTTGGCTCAGCCCAAATCTCATTTTACTACTATGATCTCCCAAACAACCCTTCCTAAATTCTTCTCTCATGTTTTCCTCCTTTGACTCATCCCAAACCGCATTATTTCTACTATGTTCTCCGTAATCCCTTTCTAGAGACTCTTCCGTCCTCCATCTCTCCTTTAACATATCCCAAACCTCATATTACTATTATGACTTCCCAAATAACTCTTTTTAGATTCTTCTGTCTTCTATCCCTCTATTATCCTATTCAATCCAACTAACAGACTCACATGTCCACCACTCAAATTAATTCAGATTTCCCTGTACTAATCCTTCATTAATCCTTTTGGGTTCCGGAATGACGTGCTACTCGCTGAAAAGTTCTTTAGCATCTGGTCAGGGGTAGTAAGAGCTATATAAATACAATTACAATATCCACATACATCATCATTAAGTCCGGGCCAGTGTTGAAGTCTCCACAAACAACTAGGGTGTGAGATTGGACTCTTTTATTTACAAGGGATTTTTGCGTAAACAAGCTCATTCTTTAAGTTAGTGATATACAGCTCCAGTTCTTTAATGAGAGCAAGGTAGTTCTTGATTGCACTTACTTGCAGGATATTTGAATTAACTTTGTGATGGTCAAATCTGTTAGTACAGGTATTTAGTGAAACCCAGATTGCCAGGCCATTCTTTTACCTTTCTAGCCACCTTTTGTAGCGATTTACAAAAAGTTGAATACCCATTGAAGATCACCTCACTAATGGATCGCCTGACATATTTAAAAAAAATGTTGAAGGGCGAAGCTGAGACATATTTGGCAGCCTCTCTCTGAGATTTTGAAAACGCAGAGATTCACAAGAATATGACTCACCCCAGTGTTTTCCCTAGCACTGGTGCAAAAAAAGATGCCTACCACCATGTCGCAAGGGTGCCTGAGCTGCAGGGACAATTGTTTATGTGCAGGAAGGGACCATTTCCGACACATAATCAACAATGGCAATTTGCTTTTAATAATTTCTCCTCATATCGCCATTCTAACTCCTGGTATTCTCTGGCATTCGTGTTTGGTGCTGCCTCAGCCTTCTAAATCTGGGGCAGTGTAAAAAGTCAATGGAAGTTGTGATGGAATGCCCACAGCAACACCCATTGTACCCCCTTTGCAGCAGAGGACTGTGGTGGAAAGGGGCATATTTACAAGGTGGCATCTTGTAAATATGTTTGCCACCTTGTTGTAAATACGGAAAATGGTGCTACACCACTGGAGTGTCAAAAACAGAGACGCTCCAAAGGTGATAGGGGCTTGTAAATATGCCCCCCCCCCCCAGTTTCCTGAAAACAGCAAATGTTGTGTGCTTAAATAAAAGAGACCCATTCCAGGTCTTCTAATTTCGACCTTAGCCCTGCACTTTTCCAGCTGAGTATTTGGCTTTGTCAGTTTGCCTTCCGAGCAAAGCTTAACTTCTATGCTTTCTGGTGTTGTAATTGTAGTTGTGCATATGGTTGTGAATGTGGTTGTGATTGTGGCCCAGGTCAGAAATGTTAGAGTATGGAAGCTTGGGACCTTTTATTTCTAGGTGCAAGTGCAGATGATGCAAATTATAGAGACCTTGTGGGATGTGGATTTAAACCAGCGACATCAGCTGGACGCATCGTGGGTCAATCTACAATTTCTAAAGCAAGGATATTTACTCTAAGATTATTACTGTTTTTTTTAGTAACAATATGCACCTAGGGGAGCTGCTGGGTCCCCTTTGTGATCTATGGAGTTGTGTAGCACTACCTTTGGAGTTCTTTGTCTGACTTAATGGGTTTGCTGAGAACAATGTTTCAAAGACCTAAGGGTACAGCTCTGGGCCACTTCTGCTACCAAGATACCCCAACATTCTAAGATGGCATTATGTGACAATACTCCCTCTGCCAAAATTACATTGGGATACCGTGTAATTGTTGTCCATCTACTCCCTACCTCAGAACTGCGTAAAAAAGGCAACCCTATAAGGATCCTGGGAATGCATTTCTCGGTAACCCGGAAGTGAGTCAATACGTTTTATAAGGTCCTAACAACAGCTGCATCAGTATGTTTTGTCCGGCTAGATCAAAATAACAAGGGGAATTGTTGTTCGACCCTGCACATAATTTTCGAAATCCCAGGAAAATGCAGAGAGCGAACACAGTGATGAGTTCTCATGTGAAAGCAGCCATCAAAATTATTTCAAAAAAGCGCAAAGCAGCAGGTAGGCTGCGACATGCTCATGCTAACTTAGTGAAGCCTATGGGCCACGTGACACCCTCCCCTTGGCCAGGTCATTAGCCCTATGCCTAAGACAGAAATCAGAGGTAAGTAGAGGCAAAGCGTCTCAGTTGTAAGCCAAATAGGATAGCCATGAAGCCCAAAAAAATTATATATCAAGATTATATTTTGCACATTTTTGCTTGCCAATTAGGCACTCAAAAATCCATCCATTTACAGTTAGTCGTCGAAGACAAAAATGTTTCGTGAAAAGCGGAATGCCATGAACTCAGAATGTTGTCAGTACTTTCCATAGTAAAAAGGTATGCCATCCAGTTTAGTAGATCAAACAAGCACACATGTTCCTCATATCTAGAGGCTGTTAGAAGCATGCCAGGGCAACCTGCGTCAACTTTGATGAAGCTCTGAGCTATGAGGCACTGTTCAGGTGCACAGGTACTCAAGTCTGCTGTTGGGCCAAGCAGAGGATCACACAACAGGCGTCTACCCATGGAACTTTTCTGATCATGGGCCTTCAATGGATCCAATAACAGATCGTAATCCAGGGCAGCATGTGTGGTATTGGAGACGCAGACATCCAGGGCCCATTGAAAAGGGCATCGGAGGCAGTGGAACACAGGTTGCATGCAGGTGAAGTATGCATAACATAAGGTCAGCCAATAGTTGATGGCAAAGAACTTCACTGGCATTGAACCAAAAAGCTGCAACATTCGATCACGGTACAGCTGCAACTGGACCAGGTTTGGCAGCTCCACAGAGTGAGCATCCATTGTGAAGCAATACTAGGAGAGCAAGCACTCCACAAATTAACAGGAGCACCAGGGGAAACCCTCCTAAGGCGCTGGAAAAAATAGAATGGATAAAGGCTGGTAATACTCCATAAATAGTCTGAAAGGAAGAAACAAGGTCGGATCCCACGATTTTGAAAAAGTCGGCATGGCCCGCTGTATCAGAAGCATTAAATATTTGGGTGCCGATTACGATCCGGTAAAAACCGGGTACGAACCGTCGGTCGGAGCGTTTTCTCCGTCCGACTCGTACCCGGTTGTACAACTTTACAAATATGGAATTACGATTCGCACGGAAACACCATTTCCGTACGAATCGTAAAAAACACCGACCGACGAAAATATACATACGAATGTGATCCGGGAATGCTGCGACGTGACGTCGGGACGCTTTCAGGCAGTGTTTCACGACCCAGGAAGTACGATTCGAACCGACAGCAGTCCGGACGGCAATATTTTCACGGCACCCAAAAAGTGCCGGAAAAGCGAAGTATGCCGCGAAACGACCAGAGTAGGTGGCCCGGTACGTGCTGTACCCCCCCAGCCCCCGTACGTTCGAGTCGTACCCCCCCAGCCCCCGTACGTTCGAGTCGTACCCCTACCCGTGTATGTACACCCGTGTACGTGTCGAACCCCCCGTGTATGTACACCCGTGTACGTGTCGAACCCCCCCCGTGTATGCACACCCCTGTACGTGTCGAACCCCCCCGTGTATGTACACCGGTGTACGTGTCGAACCCCTCCGTGTATGTACACCCGTGTACGTTCGAGTCGTACCCCCACCCGTGTATGTACGGGTAGGGGTACGACTCGAACGTACGGGGGCTGGGGGGTTCGACTCAAACGTACGGGGGCTGGGGGGAGTGTCGGGCGCGTATGCGGGCACATGTCTCCATGGTTGCTATGGGAGTTCGGTGCGGACGGGGTTTTTTCCATACGGTTGTAACATCCGACGCACGGGATGGATCGTAATTCCGCGGTCGGACTTCACTTTTCACATTTGTACGGTAAATCGTCCGTGGACGTCTCGGACACATTTTCCGACCCGAGGACGTGTGGGGAATAATTCCCAATGCGATTCGTATGGACTTTTTCCCATGCGAATCGTAATTGGCAGTTTGTACGGCACTTGTACGATTCGTACGGTAAAAAGACCGGATACGAGTCGTACGGGGAATTTTTTTACCGGATCGTAATCGGCACCCATGTGTATTAATTCTCCAAAATGTAGTGGGAGATTTGTGTCTAGAAGTGAGTGTATCTCACTTGCGGTTTTTGCCACCTGCAATCGAAGGTCTCTCAAAGGGATGTGAGAGACACTTCTTGTTGAAACAATAGCGCTTTGAGTCTGCTTAGTTTATTGAAATCTGTTTTCTAAGTTGGAATGAAAGGCCAAAGCGAAATAGCTACAATCCCATGCGGGGGTTGGAAACAGCACATTGCTGCAACATGTAACACGTTGTGAAACCGTTACTATAAAGGGGATGGATGCCTGTAAGCAGCAGCAGTTGTGGTTATTTAGGATAAGATAACTGCTATTAGAAAGCAAAGTTAGTTCAGGAATAATAGCGGGGGCAGGGGTACCGAAATGTTGCAGGTCCTGTGCACTTAACTTGCTTACAGACTAGGAAATATCCTACTGTGGAATCGCAGTCCTCCCCCGTAAGGAAAGCTTCTTATATGCACGCTGACAACTGTAGGTGAAAGGTAATGACCACAATTCATGAATATAGTTACTGCTAGGGGGCAAAAACCTACCAACTGGATACTGTTTCATGCAGGCTGTGAACTGAAAAACTGAGATGGGAAGTGTAATAACCCTATTTATTAGCCACACCGCTGAATCAGTCTCTGCTACAGAAAATGGTAATTTTTCTAATTGTTCAATATGTAATAATGTGTAGGTTGCACTTTTCATTGACATTAGTTTCTGTTTATCGGGTAAATCAAATGGCAAAAACAGTGCAGAAGCATTTAAATAGTCCCATGGCACATTTCTGAGTGTTTGCAAAGGCCAAGCAAACTGCATTACAGAACTGAACTTATTTTGACCATGATACAAAACAGACACTTCATGTTGAACAATGTCAATGACAAATGATACCATGTTATCTAATATATATATATATATATATATATATATTACCTACTGGCGGTCGCCAGTAGGTAGTTATAGTTAGGACCCCTTTTCCATAGGAAATCCGCAACATTCTATTTTGAATAACTTTGGCGCCGGTCGACGAATCCTCGCGAATTTCTCAAAATAGGTGGGGCGCTACGCTCCGCTCCTACCCTGAAAGTCTCGGGGGGATTCGTCAAGCGGGGGCTGAGATAAAAGGGGGGTCCCAAAACGCGTTTTTCCCATGCATTTTTCCATAGGACCTTTAGACAGGGCTACAGCCCGAACGGCTGAACAGAATTACTAGAAATTTGGCAGAGAGGTAGTCCTCAGGTCAAGGAAGTGCCTTTTGTAGGTTTGGTGTAAATCTGTTCAGTAGATTCTGAGAAAATAGCCTTTAAATCAATATATATATCTGAGCCAGCTTACGGTACGCTTACCGTAAGCTTACCGTACGCGTACGGTGGCGTGCGCGAGCGCGATTCTGATTGGCTGTTACATCTAAGTAAACATTCGAATCGGTCGAAACCAGGAAGCGGCGGCCGCCATTTTCTCTCTCGCACTCTGAGGGGGGGGCTGTAAATAAAGGCAAAAAACATATAAAGGGGCTGTTTAGACAGCGCCCATGCACATAGCCATGTTAGTTGAGTCCTCAAAGGCCAAAAACAGTAAATTTTTATTTTTTGAAAATTTCGCCGATTACGCTTACCGTACGCGTACGGTGCGCTTACGCTAAAAATTTTAATAAAAAAAAAAAAACTCTCTGTGCATGGCATATTATTGTCATCACTTACAAATTAAATTTAACAGATTACCTATCACAAGGAAGTGCATAATATGTCCTCCATGTGCGCACGGTGCGTAACGTGGGCACGCGGTGCGTGTAGCGCATTGCGTGCCCACCTTGCGTGTACGGCACTAACTGCGTAAAGTGGGCGCGCGGTGCGCGAAGCGCACCGCGTGCTCACCGTGCACGCACGGTGCGCGAAGCGCACCGTGCGCGCACGGAACGAACTGCGTTAAGTGGGCGTGCACGCCACGAATGGCGTAAAGTAACTTAGCATTTAAAAAACCATACAAATTCACTGAAAAAACCATAGGTTTCACACACGTTATAGTTAGGAATTAGCATTTAAAAAACCTTGCAAATTCACTGAAAAAACCATAGGTTTCAGACATGTTATAGTTAGCGGAAATTTTACTGATAAAAAACCAATGAAATTCCCCCGTTATAGTTAGTGCAGGCAACTATAACTCACGCGACCGCAATCTTCTGCTGATGACATATGTGACTTTATGAAAAAAAAATATTTCTAATATATGTATAGCTAAAAATTTATGGAAGAAGACATGGGCAAATAAGTGTCTAAATACAGTATTAGCATCAGCAGAGGATTGCGGTCGCGTGAGTTATAGTTGCCTGCACTAACTATAACGGGGGAATTTCATTGGTTTTTTATCAGTAAAATTTCCGCTAACTATAACATGTCTGAAACCTATGGTTTTTTCAGTGAATATATATATATATATATTCACTGAAAAAACCATAGGTTTCACACACGTTATAGTTAGGAATTAGCATTTAAAAAACCTTGCAAATTCACTGAAAAAACCATAGGTTTCACACATAGTTAGCGGAAATTTTACTGATAAAAAACCAATGAAATTCCCCCGTTATAGTTAGTGCAGGAAACTATAACTCACGCGACCGCAATCCTCTGCTGATGCTAATACTGTATTTAGACACTTATTTGCCCATGTCTTCTTCCATAAATTTTTAGCTATACATATATTACATATATTTTTTTTTCATAAAGACACATATGTCATCAGCAGAAGATTGCGGTCGCGTGAGTTATAGTTTCCTGCACTAACTATAACGGGGGAATTTCATTGGTTTTTTATCAGTAAAATTTCCGCTAACTATGTGTGAAACCTATGGTTTTTTCAGTGAATTTGCAAGGTTTTTTAAATGCTAATTCCTAACTATAACGTGTGTGAAACCTATGGTTTTTTCAGTGAATTTGTACGGTTTTTTAAATGCTAAGTTACTTTACGCCATTCGTGGCGTGCGCGCCCACTTAACGCAGTTCGTTCCGTGCGCCACCATTTGCACACGGGGTGGAGAGAGTGGGGTTTTTTTTTTTTTAATAATTATTTACCGTACGCGCACGGTAAGCGTAATCGGCGAAATTTTCGAAAAATAAAAAATTACCGTTTTTTGCCTTGGGGGATCTTTGAAGACTCAACTAACATAGTTATGTGCATGGGCGCTGTCTAAACAGCCCCTTTATATGTTTTTGGCATTTGTTTATCAGCTCCCCCCTCAGAGTGCGAGAGAGAAAATGGTGGCCGCCACTTCCTGGTTTCGACCGATTCGAATGTTTACTAAGATCTAAGAGCCAATCAGAATCGCGCTCGCGCACGCCACCGTACGCGCACGGTAAGCGCACCGTAAGCTGGCTCAGATATATATATTGATTTAAAGGCTATTTTCTCAGAATCTACTGAACAGATTTACACCAAACCTACAAAAGGCACTTCCTTGACCTGAGGACTACCTCTCTGCCAAATTTCAAGTAATTCTGTTCAGCCGTTCGGGCTGTAGCTGTGTCTAAAGGTCCTATGGAAAAATGCATGGGAAAAACGCGTTTTGGGACCCCCCTTTTATCTCAGCCCCCACTTGACGAATCCCCCCGAGACTTTCAGGGTAGGAGCGTAGCGTAGCGCCCCACCTATTTTGAAAAATTCGCGAGGATTCGTCAACCGGCGCCAAAGTTATTCAAAATAGAATGTTGCGGATTTCCTATGGAAACGTGGTCCTAACTATAACTACCTACTGGCGACCGCCAGTAGGTAATATATACATACATATATATATATATATATTCACTTAAAAAAACCATAGGTTTCACACATGCTATAGTTAGGTGGATATTTCACTCGTAAAAAACCAATGAAATTCCCCCGTTATAGTTAGTTCAGATAACTATAACTCGCGCGCCCGCAATCCTGCTCATGACGTCACATATTACATCACTCATGACATGGTCAGTGGCATCACTCATGACATCACTGATGACATCATCCTTGTGATAGAGTGGCGGTCGCGCGAGTTATAGTTATCTGAACTAACTATAACGGGGGAATTTCATTGGTTTTTTACGAGTGAAATATCCACCTAACTATAAAATGTGTGAAACCTATGGTTCTTTAAGTGAATTTGCAAGGTTTTTTAAATGCTAATTCCTAACTATAATGTGTGTGAAACCTATGGTTTTTTCAGTGAATTTGTACGTTTTTTTAAATGCTAAGTTATGTATGTATTATTATTTTTTTATATATTTATTTTACAAAAAAAACTACGTTTTATTTATTTATTTTCTTTTCACGGTGCGCGCACGGTGCGCGCACCCCCACGATTTAAAAAAAAATAAATTAAAATGTTTTTTTCTGCCTTCGGGGTCCTTCAGGTACCCCCTGACAAAGGCTAGGGGGTCAGGAACTCTCTACCCTGCCCCCTTTTCACGTTCGCCACCTTCCTTTTTCACTCTCGCACTGAAAACAAACAAAATGGCGGCCGACACTTCCTGATTTTGACCGATTCGAACGTTGACTAACATGTAACCACCAATCAGAATTACGCTCGCGCACGTTAGGGTGCTCGCACGGTGCGCGCAAGGTGGGAGCACGGTGCGCGGCTATAGATATGTATGTACTTTTAACTGCAATTTTCTCAGGAACTACTGAACAAATTGACTCCATATATGCAAAAGGCACATCCCTGACCTGAGGACTACCTCTCTGCCAAATTTCAAGTAATTCTGTTCAGCCGTTCGGGCTGTACCTTCGACTAAAGGTCCTATGGGAAAATGCATGGGGAAAACGCATTTTGGGACCCCCCTTTTTTCTCGGCCCCCGCTTGACGAATCCCACCCGAGACTTTCAGGGTAGGAGCTGAGCGTAGCGCCCCATTAGTTTTGAAAATTTCGCGAAGATTCGTCAACCGGCGCCAAAGTAATTCAAAATAGAATTTTGAGATTTCCTATGGAAACACGGTCCTAACTATAACTATCTACTGGCGACCGCCAGTAGATAATCTATATATATTATTACCACGTTATAGTTAGGAATTAGCATTTAAAAAACCGTGCAAATTCACTTAAAAAACCATAGGTTTCACACATGTTATAGTTAGGTGGATATTTCACTCGTAAAAAACCAATGAAATTCCCCCGTTATAGTTGTTCAGATAACTATAACTCGCGCGACCGCCACTCTATGACAAGGATGATGTCATCAGTGATGTCATGAGTGATGCCACTGACCATGTCATGAGTGATGTAATATGTGACGTCATGAGCAGTGGATTGCGGGCGCGCGAGTTATAGTTATCTGAACTAACTATAACGGGGGAATTTCATTGGTTTTTTACGAGTGAAATATCCACCTAACTATAACATGCGTGAAACCTATGGTTTTTTAAGTGAATTTATATATTTATATATACATATATATATGGGAAGACACTGTATTAATGCTGTTATCAACCACTGCAAGGACTTTTTCCAAATTAGCCAGGTCAATTTGGCGGAGATGCACCACAGCTTCCATTTGCGATAGTTTCCAAAATGCATTATATGCTGTTTTAATGAAATGGTTTTTGGGGGGGGAATTTGGGCCTAAAAGAAAATCAGCCAGATTGATGTCACCTGACAAAAGAGAAAGGTGTTGTTTCACAGACGATAGTGTGGATTGTTCCAACCATTCCTGACATAATTTACCCACTGAATATGTGTGTCAACATAAACTTAGTTTGGGACTGCCTCTTTAATTAATAAAAATAGGACTGTGGGTCTGTAAGATTGTACTCAGAAAAATATATGAATTTACTCTGTTGAGTCTTTGAACTTCCCTGTAAAGGAGTTGGGCAATGTTTCCACTGTGTATATTAAAAAAACGGTCTCAGAGTGTTGGTCTAATGCAAAAAATGCTGGCCATAATGTTGATAACAGAACAAAATGGCATAATTTGCAGAATTCAAATAAAAGTCTTCATTGTCAAACACAGCATAATATTTCAATTCAGAGATCAATGAATGAACTGCATGAACATCCCGGTCATCTGATGTATGCTGGATAAAACCACATCTCCTAAGGAAACGCGGAAAACATATAGAATGTTTAAAATTTTGGTCAGGCCATGGATATCACATGATACTTTATCCCAACCAATGCCATCAGCAACAGGGAACGCTGAACTGTTGACTAATGCTTGATCTCTTTTCATTATACGTGATGTTGTATGAGGGGCCAGAACTCCGTCAACCAAGTTCACAGCAGATCATTCAGGTATATAATGGCCATTGATCAGCAATAAAAATATAGTCACAAGACCAATCCACATGAAGAGGAATATCATCGTAAGTACCGCCCAGCTGTATGTCCAGGGTGGAACTAGGTAAGTCCGTTTGAACCAGGCAATGAAAAGACTGGTATGTGTGGGGGGTTTTGCCACAGAGGAGGACGAAGAAGATGTTTGGGAAGAAAAGGTGTTACGGTCCATATAATAACCACTGGACCCCAACTGAAACAACGGGGGTTGTGCAGCATCTGCTGGATCATGTATGGTACTCTCAGGAATGTTAATGATAACCTCAACTGGAGGAGAAGCATACTCAATGTCTGCAGTGTTGGAAGTAGAAGGTAAAAAAGGCACAAAATCCATTGAAGTTTCCATCTCCCCCTCCATTTCTTGGGGAGCCGTTGAAGAAGCTGAAGCCATCGGTTTCAGGGAAAGATCTCGGCGTGGAATACTTGGAGGCAGACTATTCAGCATCAGCAATATGATGTAGTTTGACATGTGCAATAGAAATGTAACGATTCTCCTTATGACCAAGTAAATGAGGCAGGATCACAGTACGAGTACCCTTCAATCCAAGAACTGGGACTGGTGCACTGTACGAAGGACCAAATTCTTTTTTGTTCTCCATTTTCTCTCGGACCAGATCGCCAACTTTAGGAAGCAAGCCAGTAACAGGAATCAGCACCGCTGCTTCTGTGGATGAGGGCAAATGATCTTTTGCAAGAGTGCCACAAATCTTTTGTAGATCCTGTAACATAGCACAATGGTTATCTACGTCAAATTTTGCGGCAGACGCCACAACATCTAGACCATCAAGGTCTGGCACAAACATTTTAATGCCAAAGAGCATTTTGAATGGGGTCCGCCCACCCAGAGAACTTCTAGGCAGATTATTTAGTACACGTTGGACTCCATATAGATGAGTCAGCCAACTCCTGCCAGTACCCAAGACTCTAGCTGTCGAAGATTGCTTAAAGTTACGGTTCATTCGCTCCACAACTGAATTGCCTTCTGGCCGATATGGAGAAGAAAATTGTACCAGCACCTCTGGATACTTCATTGCATCACAGTAACCCTTAGAGGCAAATGCAGGCCCTTAGTCACAGTAAAAGGTGCCACAGGCAAATGTCCCGACAAAGACACGCACATTTTTAATGACGGTTCGAGCTTCAGCACTACGTTGCAGCCAAACCCTTAGACACCTAGTGCACATATCCACTGCAACCAAAATGTGCTTAAATGCAGTGTCGGATGTCAAAGGACGCAGTGGTCTAGATAAATACAACCAAATGGTTGATTTGCGATGTAAAGTTGTGCATGAGGTGGACATGCACCTGTAGGAGGTTTAATTTGTTGACAAATATCACAAAAAAGAACATGTTAACAAGCCTGTTGATAAAGACCACGCACCAAAAACATTTCTGCAAAAGTGAAATTGTCGCACTCTGGCATGGGCTGAAGCCACGCCTTCATGAGCGGCAATGAGAAAAGAAAGTCTGCGGTCCTCGTTGGGAATCAGCCGATCCTCAACAAACGGAATAGTTGATAATGGGACTTGATCAGGAGACAAGTGATATGTGTAAATCAAAGGAAAACCTTGGGGGAACTCTGTCCCCTCCTTCATCGCAGCTATAGCCGCAAGAATATCATCAATTTTAGTCATGGACCTAGTGACTGCTGCTACTGAACAAGTGGCTATTGCAAGTTTGACTGCTTCATCAGTCAAAGAATAATCAACATTGTGTGCTCATACGCGCTGATGGCCTAGAGTATGGATAACATGTGTGAATGACAAACGTTCCATAAGAACAGCAACTCAAACCCAAAGTGTTTTATGCTTAATTGGGCTACCTTTAGAATCATGATAATCATTCTATGACCAAAAGAACAAGTTGTCTTTAAAGAATTGCACAGAGTAAAAGGAATAGCAAACAATATGAGTGGGTACATCAGGATCAGTGAATTCTAGAGCCAAAACCAGTGCACGCAGCTCTGCCAATTGAGCTGTGTAATCTCCAAGAGACTGTGTGAGTACCAAGAAGGATTTAAAATCCCCATTGCCAACTGTGCCTGCCACTATTGCGCAGGCAGCCAAATAAGCATGTGTAGAGCCAACGTCTAGTTGAGCGTAACCATCAGTGTAAATGATACATTTGTACTGATCAAGAGGAAGCAAAGACAATGGAGGAGGATGAACGTGTTCATATTGTAAATACTCCTGCATCTGCAAAAAAGGGTCAAAGCTAAAATTGACATCAGCCGATGTCAACAAACTCACCTATTGAAGCCAATGGGGATGTAAAGCCTTAGAATTCAGAACACTCGCCTTTGTGACAGCTTCTAAATCAGGCACAGGCGAGACCATGAAAATGCATTTACTTTGCGCCAGAAAGCGTTCCTTCAGAATCACCATCTCTACAGCCGTCAAAACATTTTCTATAGTTGAGAAACTCATCTCTGCAGGAGTATATAAATGCAAATTGTAAGCAATGGGGACCGAGTCCCCCTCATTGAACGTCAAGTAAGTGAAACCCAATGTGCCTGGTACAATCCTTATGACCAAATCTGTAGAATTGTCATGTGTTAACAAGAAGATGGTCGCAAATAGGTCAGACTGCAAAGACCGAAGAATCGCGGTATGTTCCAGAAGCCAACAAGAAGCAGAAAAGGAACGTTGTATCAAAGAGTAAAGTGGTTTGATACGCTGGGCATATTCAGGAATGTAAGTCCTTCCGAAATTCAAAAAACCCAGCAAAGATTGCATTGTTTAAGGGTAGATAGAGGTTGCAATTGATCACATTTCTCCTGAAAGTGGGGGGCCAACCCCTACCTTCATTGTTGAGTATGTAACCCAGAAAATGTACTGCCAAAAAGGTGATCTGAGACTTAGCAAAGTTGAATTTGTAACCAAAGTCTGCAAAAGACATTATGATGCGAACCACATGCACAAGATGCAGTATTAATTAATTATCTGTCAAATAGATGTCATCGACGTATGAGAAGGCATCAGGGTCAGTTTCATGTACAATCGACACAATGCGTGCCACAAAAGCACTGGGTCTATTCTTATATCCCATAGGCAAGCGCGTGTACCTTTGTGAATGCCGAGGGCGCTGAAGGCAGTTAAGTCACTGCTTTCAAGAGCCAAATTGGACTATAAAAAACATTGGATATATCAAGAGTCTTTTTATATTTATTACGAACAATGTTATTCACTAATGCAGAGCTATGTATGTTCTGAACCATAAAAGTACGAACATGATTGGTCAAATGTCTGTAATCTGAAATTATGCAATATGAACCATCTGGTTTCAATATCGGAAAAAAGAGGATTCTTCAGCAATGAAACACAGGGCTCAATCACACACTGATATTCAAATTGGGTCCGGATTTCACTTAAGGATTCCTTCACATCTCCTTTGATTGGATATTGTGGTTGGGCCTGTGGCATAGATCGCAAAGAAATTTAATGTGCTGGTTAATCCTTATCCCAACCCACCTGATTAAGATACACAGCAGGAGCAAGGGCTAATGCCCACTCCAACACGTAAACCCTTTTAACCTCTTCCAAAACATAATGCGAAAAACTCAGGAGAATAACATCCTCTCCTCTAGAAGAAGCCAAAACAAATGGGGGGAGGGGCAATCAACCTCCTTCAACAAAAAATAATAATAAGAAGTAACGTTGTCCCAAAGACTGCCTTAATTGTACCTTTAATATCACCTTCAATTTGGAGGCCTAGCTCATAAAGCCTATCCGGGGTGCAACTCGTCTATCAGCTGTTTCCACTGTAATAAACACGATAGTTGCTTTAACCTCCAGACACTGGTGAGTGCCTCCTGCACTATGGTAACTTCCGCCGCACTGTCGAGGATTGTTACTGCCCATCTCCAGTCGAGGAGCAGGGTTTTCACCGTCTGAGGCATATTTGCCAGTCAAAGCGGCAACTTTTTTCTTCTGAAATGGGGCACGATACGGAGATGGTACCTCCGGTTTGGCTTTTACTTCAAACTGGCACTGCGGATCACGTCGTTGCTGCGTGGTCTGGCCTTCTCTGCAATCCCACCATTCTCCCCCACTGAACTGTTGATCCGATGAATCCTGAAAGGAACAAGGAGAAAGAGGATCAGGAACCTGAAACCTCTTGCGCATCCTAATTTTAGAGTGGTCACGCGAATCATATCTACAATCAAAAGCGTCCGGTGGGGGCGAACCAGCTCGAGATCCAGCCTTCTGCTGTTGCTGCCGCTGATTTATATTCCAAGCCTTTTTAGGTAAGACTGGACGACCCTCCTTCTCAGGAGAAGGTTTATGTTGTACCTGAGAAAAGGGTCTCACTCCCAAACTATTACGACCCAATGATGTATACACAACCGCAATAATAATTGGCAACTGCCGTTGCTTGTCAATGTTCGCCACAGCCAACAGGCATTGACGGACTTATGAGCTAACAGCCTCACCTTTGACGTTGGCAAGAATCATATCAGAGACACTAGCGAACATGCCCACTAATCTCATCCCCAATTCCAGTGCTGGACCAGCCAAGTGTTCATCTTGAACCTTCTTCAGAACATTAGGCAGAACGCTCAAGGAGTGGGTGCCGAAGCACAGTGTGTACATCGCAGCAAACACCATCCCCCAGGTGGTACAATCAGCTAAAGCGGGAACAATACCACTCGGTAAACTCATTGTAAGGATCCTGTGTTTCTCAACACGGGTAGTGTGTGGAGAAACAGCCTCAAGTTGCTCCAATTTTTTTGCCAACCAATATGGCAAATCATTTCTATTCTGAGAACGCTTGCCCATCACCGAATTAATCCTGATGGGACTAATGACAAGACCACCACCATGTCCTGGCGGGATGAGGAGTGGCTACAGCTGGAGCCACATGAATATTACGTGACTAAATTCTATGATACTTCTGTGTATATGAATCAAAGATGTATGTAACTGACGTAGCTCAGCGAGTGTAACACCAATATAATTTGGATGTGGTGTAAAACCTGCCAAAACAGGCCATGTGGCTCAGTCGACTGATAAGATGCCTAAACGGACCACAGAATGAGTGTGAGGAAGGGTGCCATTAAACCAGATGGTATGCTCCCAGGTTGACAACGGAACTTGAAGTGATAACTGAGGCTAGTGTATGTTCATGAAAGAAATTATCATTCCCATCCACTGCTAGAAATGTAACCCAAGAGTGAAAAACCTCGAAGCAGTAAGCTGCGTCCACGTAGACAATAAAAATAAAATCAGCCCCCGCATTAGGGACTCCACGTTGCGTCAAATAGCCACAATAGCGACCGGTTGTGCCATAATAGAAATGGGACAAAGAAACAGAGAGAAAACGGTAGCGCAAAACAGGGTATAATAAAGAAACAAAACCTTTGAAAATTCAAGCATGAAAAACCTATAAATATACAAATATAGGCTGTTAAGCCTTCACACCACGGACGTATCCGGAAACCGGTGAGAGGGTACTGTGGACAAGCACAAGCGCTGCTCAGTGGTCTCTTGAATAAGTACCAGACCAAAAATTGGGTGCCATGTTGCAGGGATTCTGCACACACACAGAACTATGCGCAGGATTATGGGCCCTTCATGTATAGGGACTCGGTCTTTCTACTACCTTAGTACCCACAAGCCCAGGACTGACTAGCTATAGTGTCTCACTTGCTCTCCTACTCATTAACAGAGAAACAAATGATTAGACACCCCAGAACACAACACTCCCTGATCTCTCAGGACTCGGGGTAACAAGAACACCTTTTCCCTCGAACTCTTGGCTCTTGTCCATAATAAGATCTGATAGAGATGCGAAATAGTTTAAAATATTTATTTTAACTAACATGCCCTAATATGCAGAATACGTGCCACAACAAGCAAGAAAATTCATAGTACAAATACAGTCAGCATAGCAGCTAGTCCATATATCATGAGGAGAGATGTCATCACAAAAAGACAATGGAGAAAAGAGTATAGTGCCTAACCTCCCTTCCCTTGCTAAGAAGAAGTATTATAATATAATGAAATATCTCTGGGTTTTGTCAGCAGAACCCATACTTCAGCCTAAAGATGGTAGATCTACATCATAGGTGCTGTCTCACTCTTCTCCCTGGAAAGGTCCCTCTCCAAGTGTTTCTCACCTAATTTGTGTACCCCACTAAAACCCAAGTACGTTGTCCAAACAACAGCTGCATCAGTATGTTGTGTCTAAGGGCTAAGGTCTCACCAGAACAAAATACCAAGGGGCATTGTTTTTCGACCTTGCACATAATGTTTAGTCAAAATCCCAGGTACATGCAGAAAGCGAACACAGCGATGAGTTCTCATGTGTAAGCAGCCATCGAAAATATTGCAAAAAATAAAGCCATGTACTAACGTGCACAAAGCAGCAGGCAGGCTGCAACGTGCTCCTGCTAACTTAGTGAAGACGACAATGTTCCTATGGGCCACGTGACAATAAGGTATTTGCTGATTCAGTGTAAGACCGGTCTGAAAAGACCTGCATTGAGCTTCTTCTAGAAGGGTCGATGTTCCGAGCCCTGAAGGGAAAAAAGGGCAGGGAGTTCCACACAGTAGTTGCTGCACCAGAGCTGGACCACTTCTTTGTTGTGAAGCATCTAGATTTAGAAATCTAGATAAGTACTTTATGAGGTCTGAGATCCCTGGAGTCTCTGGAGATAGTAAGTAGTGCTCCTAGAGTTAGAGGGACGTTGTTGTGGATTGCTTTGTGGCAATCCTTGGGGATTTGACTGAACTGGATTCTGCCCAAGATGAAGAGCCAGGGGGGGTCTTGAAGCATAAAAGTCATATGTTTGAATTTGCTAGTGGAGTGGAGTGGTCTAGCAACAAAGTGTAGCACTGCTTTGTGTGGGATGCTAGGTAGAGGTCTATTTGTATGCCATTTCTGAAATCTAGTCTTAACCCGTCATTATGAATGACCCAGAGTAATCCCCAAAATGTTTGAGCCCCAATATTTATTTTTTATAATTCTTTTTTAAACATCATCAACATAACTCACCATATTGACGCATGAGCAAGAGACTGAATATCTTCCAAGTTTCCGACCTAGGTCACAGAGAATCAAATTACAATGCACAGTATATGACAATTAGGGGGTTACAAGAGTCTCGTCTTCATTCAGGGGTGCTGGTGGGGTACAAATATTCCCACTATACAAGTTCCAAGGCCCCCATACCCCGTTCCATTTCTTGGGACACCCTCTGGCGGCACAAACTGATTTTTCCCGGAACATGCACAAGTCTAAATCCTCCTCCCATTTTCCCAGTGTGGGCGGTTGGTGGGCCCCCTAGTTTTGTGCAATGTTTCTTTTCGCAATCATGACTGCCAGAGTTGCCCATTGCTTAGTGTAAGAGGTAAGGTCTGTCGGTACCCAAATGTTTAGGAGGCACCTGCGTGCTTCTGGCTGTAGGTCAATTGTGAGTACCTCACGAAGTGTGCGATGTATGGTGTGCCAGTATGATTGTATATGTGCACATTCCCATATAATGTGGATAAAAGTGCCAACCTCCCCACACCCGTGTCTGCACTCCCCACTATTTGCCTTACCCATGAGGACCAAACCCGGTCCTGTGGTGTAAATCCTGTGTAGAATTTTGAGTTGTACTAAATGTAATCTGGCCTGGACTGCCACTTCCCTCGGGGAGGAGAATGCCTCCCGCTAGTCCTCTTCATCTAGTTCTAAGCCGTCTCTTATCCATTTCCCCTTAAGAGATTGGAGCGGGTCTTCCATATTGTTAATTTGTTTTTTGTAGATCAGGGAGATTGTTTTTGGGGAAGAAGGCTGTTAGAAATGAAATTTCTGGTTGGCTAGGGCTTGCGCCAAAGCCAGGCAGAAACCACCACTCTAGTCAGGGCTGGGGAGTTACACGCCAAAGATAACCCCTGCTCACCCCCTTGGTAGCTTGGCACGAGCAGTCAGGCTTATCCCGGAGGCAATGTGTAAAGCGTTTGCGCGCGCACCCAGCAACAACACCCAAGGCCCACCACAAATGAAACTCCACACAAGGTATTATAGAAAAATAGCCTTTGTATTATACCAAACACATTAGATAATATTCACACAATTTACACTGTGCCAACTGGCACTGGGCAGAATTTTACAAGGGACTATTTACACGGGACAGGGCCACATGGACCACTGTCAGAATCAGCACAAATCACCAATTTGTACATATAGGACATATACTAACTGTAACACAAATTAGCACGGTAGAGCACAACCAGTAACTACTGGCGCAATATTGACCTCAGCGTCATCACACTAGCATCAGGTATAAAACCTATCCTGCATCCATCACAGGGGCATAAACACATTATGCAATTTCTCATTGGTCTAACGCATTAGACCTAACCACCTACGTATACCTACACAGGGAAGTACAATTTCCCTAACACCAACCTAAACAGGTAAAACAACCTCCTAGGCAGAAATGACCACATTTAGAGGTATAAAACACAGGGTGCGCAAAACATGCTATACACAGTACATTTCCTAGCACCCAATCACATTAGCATGAATCACAGGGTGCGCAAAACATACTACACAGTACATTTCATAGCACCAAAATCACATTAGAGTCCAGGTTGCGCCAGAACTTAAACGTAGCAGCTGCCCACTACTTGCTGGGCAGCTGGGGACAAGAACAGGGCCTAAACACTGCAGCTGGCACTAAGCGCTGCGCAGCTGGGGAAGGCAAATAGTTACCAAGAATGTTGGAGCCACCTAGGCTCTACACCCACCATGTCCCCTGGAGCACACTGGCTCCTGAAAGTCATAGGCGCCAACCGTTGGAGCCATCTAGGCTCAGAGAACAAACTGGCACACGTGCTGGAGCCACTCAGGGCTCTGAAATAACAATATTGGCCGGCGTGAGTCCCCTCTGGACTCTAAATAAAGGATGCCCGCCTTGTTGGAGCCTCACTGGGCTCTAAACAAATATGTGCCCTTCGTTGGAGCCATGCAGGCTCAGAAACAATCGGGCCCAAGAATTAGAGCGGCCCACTGCACACACGGAGCCGCTCTGACTCGGTGCCTCGCACCGAACACCAAGGAAATGCCCCCGAAGCTGGAGCGCAGTAGCGCTCAAGAAACAAATACTGCCCCAACCGTTGGAGCGGCCCACTGCCATGTGGGGCCGCTCAGGCAGTAGGCCCCGGTACTGGTGCCTAGGTCCCCTCTTCCCCCCCAGCCCTTGTCACTCACCGGCTGGGGCGAAGGTCGGATGGTACCCCTCTCGCGGCGCGGGGCTTCCCTCACTCCTGGGAGCCCCGCGCTGCAGTCTTCACCAGGGCCCCCTCCTGGGACACGGGAGTTTACCTCCAGTCTTTCCGGCGGTGGGGTGGGCTCCCGCCATCCTTGAATGACGCCTCGCCGCCACGCTTCACCCGGTCCCCCATCCCGGGACCGGGACTTGGTAGATGGAGCCTGCGAGGCTCCGGGACTTCCTCCCCTGGAGATGGCGGCACTTCCGCTTCCGTCCCACGGCCCCGCCCACAACCAGGCGGGCCGCGGACTCGGCGGCGATTTTGTATGCGGCTCGGGCCGCGGCGGTGATTTCTTTGTAAGAGGGGTAGGCTCCCTCGAAATTCAAGATATAAGGCGGGGTGGGCACCCGCCGGACACGGCAAATCGCGAGGTGGGCACCCGCCGCTAGAACTAGCGAAATAGGCGAGGTAGGCACCCGCGTAACAACGATAAATGCAGGCACCACGAGGGGATCCCCACATCGGAATTCCCTCGGTTCCTGGCAGCGGCGCGCTGCACGCCGTCAGCTCCTCTCTCTCTTCTGGGGCCATGATTCGAATGTGGCGCTCCTAAGGTGCAAGAAGCGTTGGCAAAGTCCTGGCCTTTAGCCAGAAAAGCACAAAGGAGTCCCAAAAGTCATGAAGTATCCAGGGGCAATGCAGGGCCCAGGGGCCAGCTCCTAGGGCCCTCCAGCAGGGAGGCAGCCCCCATGGCGGTCCCTCCTGGGCCCCACCAGCAGCAAGCCCCCTCCTGTCAGGATCCAAAAGCAGAACATTTTGTAAGGGGACACAGCCCCTTTTTATACACATAATCCTTTGTTCTCAAAGGTGCGGGGAAGGGGCGAACCAGATACAACTGGTTCCTGAGCACTTTGTTTTGCTCAGCCCCTCTCCCTATTCACAGAATAGGCCAGGGTCATCAGTCGCACCACAGGGGGCGGAGCCAGCATTGTGTGGGGAAAGCCCAGCCCTATTCAGGTCCTAGGTGTACTCCTCGCACCCATCTAGCTGCTGATCTCCCCATTCACCACTGGGTGACTCCTCCTGACTCTGGGGATTCCCTAGCCCGTCACATGACCTCAGGCAGGCAATCGCCAGACAAGGCACTCATTTCCCACTGCACACAGAAGTGCCCACTTCTAGAAGTGGCACTTCCACACTAGATACATGCATGCCGCACACATCATCGCGCAGCATTTTATCACACGAGTCCGTACATACCAAACTCGCACCTGCACTCCCCACGCATCAGGAACTACCAGGGACACATACATTCCCCCATGCATTCCTATGGGAGGGCAGGTCAGTCTCACTCAATGTAACCCAGAGCGCACGCGCTTTCCACTGGGACACAGTGTGAAAGCGCCTAGAGGCCTAAAACCACTAGTACAACACAGGAAAAAGGCTAGGATACTGCAAAAAGTTCTAGGGTTGAACTTTCCAGAAGGGCCAAGTCCAACAAAGGCCATCAAGTAGTCTATCCTCCAGGGGGGAAGCATCCAGGAGGGGGCACTTACTGGTAAGGTGAGTGTGTAGGGCATGTCGAATTTGGAGGTACCTATAGTGCTCAGTGTCTGCCGGGTGATATTGCTGTTGGAGGGAGGCAAAAAGAAGGATTTCATCTTCAACCCAAAGATCTTTAATCTGGGAAATTCCAATAAGGTCCCACTTATCAAAGCCCTTGGATTGCCACAAATTACCCAGCTTTTCGGAATTCCACAGGGGAGTCGCCAGGGTGAGACTGCGATCCCATCCCAGCTGTTTGTTCACCACATGCCATATATGGACTGAATGTGCGGTTGGGCACGTGAGGGGGTATTTGCGATGCCTAGAGTAGAGTGCTCGACTCTATTCCCCCCCTGGGAGGAGCCATCTGTCCATGGCATATCCCGGGTCATCAGGACGGCCGTATATCCCCTGGTTTATAGCCGCTAGATGGGTCACCCAATAATACTTTTTAATGTCTGAAGACTGATGCCCCCGTCATAACAGTTGAGGGTGAGCTTGGTTAAGGCAATTCGGGGTTTACCGTCCCTTAAAAGGTCTCTTTGTAGATTCTATATTTCTTTAAAATATGATTTGGGAACTGGATCCATGGAGTTCTGGAGGGCATAGAGGAAGCGGGGCAAAGCCATCATTTTGAAAAGGACAGCTTTACCCAATAATGAGAGGGGCACAGACTTCCAGTGTTTGATGTAACTTTTCAATCTCTGTATTGGTGGTAGAAGGTTGTGGGTGAAGCGGAGCTCGGAGTTGAACGTTTGAAAGATGCCGAGATAGCGGAAGCCATCTGACGCTATCTGGATCGGGCAGCCCCTTGGGAGAACGGGTGGTTCTCCCTGCAGAACATAGACCACGGATTTGGACCAGTTTATAGTAAATCCGGAGTATCTCCCAAACACTGCAAGTATGTCCAGCAGGCATATTAGGAAGGCTCTTGGAGGTGTCAGGTATAGCAGAATGTCGTCTGCGTACAATGATATCTTATCTTCCCAGTCCAGGGACCTACACATACTGCGGATCACTGGATCACTGCGGATCCAAGCCGCCAGGGGCTCCAGGGCTAAGGCAAAAAGGAGCGGCGATAGAGGTCACCCCTGGGGTGTACCGCAGCTTAGTTGGAATGCTGGTGACTTGCGGTTGTTCACGGCGACTTGAGCCATGGGATTCAAGTATAGCAACCGGACCCAGCCCACGAAAGTGGGTCCGAATCCCAATTTGTCGAGCATAGCAAAGAGATACGGCCATTCTACCATATCAAATGCCATGGTAGCATCTAGAGATACTAGTATTGCTGGTTCTAGGATAGTTGTTGCTCTGCCCCGAACGCCATGAAGTCTGCGTAGATTTCATGCAGTATTACGATGTGGCATGAACCCTGGTTGGTCGAGATGTACAAGGCTATCAATCACTTTTATCAAATGTATCGCTAATAGTTTTCCAGGATCTTGGGTTCGTGTTGAGCAGTGATATCGGTCTATAGGATGCACAGCAGGTTTTGGGTTTACCCTCCTTGTGGATGACCACGATGTTTGCTATCCTTTGGTCTATGGGAAGAGTCCCTTTTTCTCTGCTATCTATGAACATTGAGCGGTGGTATGGGGCTATCTTATCCGGTCTCAGCTTGTATAACTCGATTGGTATGCCGTTGGGACCCAATGCCTTCCCCGAATGCACTGCCCGTATTGCCTCAGCCACCTCATCGTCCGAGAAAGCGGACTCAAGATATTCACGATTCTCATCTGTGAGGGTGGGAAGCCTGATATCACGGAGTAGGGCACTGTTCTCTTCTTCTGTGTACTGCCCGTTCGTGCAGAACGCCGTCTGGTAATAGTCTGCAAACCGGTCTGCTATTTGCTGCGGGTCAGTTATAGGGTCGCCACCCTCTTCATGCAGTTCAGGTACAAGGCGGGCAGCCCATTCCTTCCTATCTAGCCACACAATTAACTTCCCTGCCTTGTCTCCTTGTTCATAAATTCTGCTCTGCATTTCCCTCCCCTGCGCCCTAGCTCTATCTGTTGCTATGCTTTTAAAGTCATCCTGTTTTAAATTCAAGAGGTGTAATTTCTTGGGGGTCACTGCCTGCTCTAATTCTTCCTCCAATCTAAGTTCCTCGTCTTCTGCCCGCACCAAATCTTTTTGTTTGTCTTTTTTTTCACCCGCGATCAGGGATATGGCTTCCCCACGGATTACTGATTTATGGGCTTCCCATAATGTTTGGGCTGATTCTACAGTCTCCTCATTTTCTTGGAAGTAGTGGTTCTTTGGCTTGAACTCATGGGAGGAAGACAGAGAAATAATTGAAATTAAACGTGTTTGGGGAATAAAGTGAAGGAATTGGGATTACCAGGTGCTTTTCCACAGAATTCAATCTCAAGATTTAATCAATTTGCATTAGGTGAAACCTCCAGTTGGAATAACAATTATTCATGGGTTTCCCTATTAGCATATAATTCCGTTGGACCCAGTAACCGCAATTATTGGACCTGGTCACTGAAATTAAGGGGACTACAGAATTAACAGGCCACTTCTAATGACGGCCTTAGTAAAACCATTACATTCTGTAACAGCAACACTGGTTCTTTATAGTGTTTAGAAATAGCAGAAGTTCCTTATGAAGCATGACAGGTTATCATCATTATTGTTACAAGTTAGACAAAAACAAATGGTTTGATAAATGTCCCCTCAAACAATATCATAGACATAAGATTTGAATGGTGCAGTACAAAGTCATGACACTTTGAATTGGTTTGTACTCACTTCTTTCCAAAACTATTCTGTCACAGGTGGGTGGACGCCAGCCTTCCTCGCAATGACACTGCAATTCATGGTCACACACCTAATAAAAAACGTGCAAATTCATAAGTCTTTTACAGATCCTCAAACACACTATTCCATAAACCAAGATGTTTCTTGCTATTCTTGTACTCTAGTTGTAGCTATGTAGGCAGTGGCGTAACAAAACTTCAGAGGCCCCCTGCAAAGTACATGCAGCTCCCCACTACGCTCTGGACTTAGTCTGAAACTCTCAGGCCAGGGGCCTAACCGTGCCAGATGAGGCCCCCGGAGCCCAGGGCCCTCCAGCACCGCAGGGGCTTCAGGGGCTTTTGTTACGCCACTGTATATAGCACTTCATAGCCCTGAAAAGGCACAGAATCGCACAGATGGGTAGCAAGCAGCACCTTGGAGCAGTGCATAGTTCTGAGAGTATTTGCATGGTGGCCCATGTGGGAAGTATTTTGACATTGTGCCTGTTCCTATCTTGTCGAAGGTCACTGTGCCTAGGCAAGTAATAGGACAAAGATGTATCAGATCCCCGGGGGGATGATGAGAAGAACTGGAAGGCCTGAGAAGAAATGCAGACCACTGTGATAGATGATGTCATGTCTTTCACTGCTCATGTTGATTGCACACAATCATGATATAAGATAATCCCATCTACGCATTTTTCTTGGTAAAAGATGATAGTGAATCTGCAGGCATGGGCTGCATAAAGCCAACTATATTGATGAGATCCTTTATTACCAACTATGAGTAACCACCTACAGGCAGAGGACAGAGGTAGCTATATTTAGTGGCCTTTTAGGGACCACTTGTTAATGGTGAATGAGTGATATACCAAAGTACACTTGATTATATATGGCCAGAGTAAATTTCTCGAGACTCCCCTCTTGAACAAGGTTAGAAGGACACATGGTTATTCACTTGCTGCAAGCAGAGTGGATAAATGACCTACTGTGAATACATGGAGGTTATACAAGAGTAGCCCATCGGCTCACTGGGATATATGCAGCCACATATAGGAATAAAAAACTCAACAAGAAAAAGTTACTCACCGTCAGTAACGATCTTTCTTGCGGATGTACTTTCTACCCACCCCCTCATCATTCCTTCCTTCTGCAGACCACCTACGCATCCTTCAGAAGGAGGTAGATATCTTACTGTCAGTGGAATTAGTGCCAGAGCAGGAACAGGGCCAGGAGTGATATGCCTGGTACCTCCTGGTCCCAAAGAAGGACAGTCTTCATCCGATCCCAACCTCAGTGTCCTGAGCAAGGAAAATGTGTTCAAGATGCTGTACCCGGCTCATGTGTTGCTATCACTGGAAATGGGAGACTGAATAGTGTTTGTTGATCTGTAAATCTGTGTTTTCACATACCAATTATATGGTTGCACAGGAAGTACCTGCTATTAATGGTGCATTACTTGTTTGTGCCTCACTTCTGCTCCACAAGTCTCCACAAAAGAGATGGAAGTAGTCACCACCCTTCTCAGACGATAAGATATCCTAGTGTTTCTGCATTTGGATGACTAGCTCCTCAAGGCCAAGCCTCCGGGGATGATGTTGTGTCACCTTCAGTCAACAGCATCACTGCTGTACTACCTGGGCTTTTTTATCAACATGCCAAAGTGTCACCTGGAGCCCTCTTGGTGCATCCTGTTCATAGCGGCAGTAGTGGACACTATATTAAGCCAAGCCTCTCCCCTCCTCAGAGGATAAAGGATATTCAGTCTCCAATGAAGAAGACGTAACATTCTTAATGGTCTTATGCCTGCTAGGTCTGCCAGTTTCCCGAATTCTCCCGATCATATACCCATGCTGATACATGAGGCCTCTCCAGTGGTACCCACAGGCAGGTGTCCCAAAATGGCAGACATCTCTCACACTCCATGGTGATCTTGGGAATGCTACGGTGGATTTGATGTGGGGGAGCATGAAGGAGAAACTAGTTCAAGGGTTGTCCTTCCAGGCTCCTCCAGCAGTTACCAGAGTGGTAATGGGTGATTCCACTCTATGGTAAGGAGTATATTTAGAGGAACTGGAGATTAGAGGCCTTTGGTTTCCAGAGGAGTAGATGTTGCAAATCAATCTGTTAGAACTGAGATCAATCCAGTTGGTGCTCAAGACCTTTCCTTATGTCCTCCACTTGGTCTCCCTCACAGGGTAAATAACCTCTCTAAATTGGAGAGGATGAGTCTGCATTCCAACCCCCAGAGCCTCCATCTTCATGCCTGAAGATCTAGCAGGGAAACCTGAATGCTTTTCATCTGCCACCTGAAGTGATGGATGTTACTTAAAGGGCCCACATACATTCCACCTAAATGGTATATTTCAGGAGATTAAGTAGTTTTGTTTAGTATTGTTTAGGCAATTCAGAAGAACCTCTCAAGGCCCACTCATCCAATATCTCCCAGATATCCCTATTGTTAGCTCAGCAGGGTTGTGTAGTGGGTAGGGTAAAGTCGTGCTTATCAGTGTGGTCATTCTTTTTTTGTCTGCCAGAACAGCTTTCTCGATAGTTATGAGGTTTCTGAAGGATCTAACAATTATGTTTCCCCTTCCGCATTCACAATGCCTCAATAATATATTAATGTGGTCCTTATATTTTTCATGTCTTCTACCTTTCAACCCTTACACAGTTGCCAGTTGTGACTGCTTACTTAACAGCTTTTCTGATTGCTATTACTTTGCCTGGATGTGTCAGTGAGTTGCAGGTGCTGGGCATCAAGCCTCCCATTACATTTTTTTTCCTGACAAGCTGGTCCTTTGAATTAGAACTGCTTTCTTGCCAGAGGTCGTAACACTCTTACACTTGGGACAGTCCATAGACTTACTTAACTTCTTCTCGCCTCCGCTGCCCACTAATGAAGAGGAGAGGCTTCTCAGGCTGAACGCTAAAAGAGTGGTCAATTTTTATATTGACCTTACCAAAGATTTCCCACTTGATGATCTTTCATCGGCTATACTGGCAAGATGAAGGGGTAATCCATCCAAAAGGAGATGCTGTCCAGGTAGATATTCTTGTTCATTAAGATGTGTTATACCTTGGTCCACAAAGAACCGTTAGAGGGTATCAGAGCTCCTTCCACCAATTAAACAATCAATCAATCAATCAGGGGCTTATAAAGCACGCTACTCACCACTGAGGTTCTCAAGACGCTAGGGGGGGGCAGCTCCGGGTCAGTCGATAAGCCAGGTCTTGAGGTTCTTCCTGAACGTGTGTAGGGTCGGGGAGCGTCTGATGTTCATGGGGAGCTCGTTCCAGGTCCTGGCTGTGATGTAGGAGAAACCTCTCCCCCCCGTTCTGTTTCTGTTGATGCAGGGGACCTCAGCCAGGGCAAGGTCGGTGGAACAGATGTTCCTCTTAGGTATGTGGAAGGATACTCTCTTGTTGAGGTATTTGGGTCCGATGTTGTTGAGGGATTTGTAGGCGTGGGTGAGGAGTTTGAAGGTGACCCTCTTCTCGACGGGGAGCCAGTGGAGGTCTCGTAGGTGCTGGGTCATGTGTTTGTGGTGGTGGTGTCCCAAGGATGAGTTTGGCATTTGCGTTATGGATGGTTTGGAGTCTGTGTAGTAGAGTTCTATTGATACCGGCGTATAGTGCGTTGCCGTAGTCCAGTTTGCTGGTTAGGAGCGTGTGGGTAACGGTCTTTCCGCAGTCAGGGGGATCCATTTGAAGGTCTTGGAGAGGATGCCCAGGCAGTTGAAACTGCTGGAGGTGACGGTGTTGATCTGGTGGTTCATGGAAGGGAGGAGTCGAGGATGATGCCGAGGTTTCGTGCATGGTCTGTAGGAGTGGGTGGATTTCTGAGGGTAACGGGCCACCAGGTGTTGTCCCAGGCAGAGGTGTGGGGTCCGAGGATGAGTTCCTCTGTCTTCTCTGAGTTGATCTTCAAGCAGCTGTCCTTCATCCAGGCTGGACCATTCTTCATTCCTTCCTGAAAGCGGAGTCTGGTGTCTTTGGGATTCTTCGTGAGTGAGAGGATGAGCTGGGTGTCATCGGTGTAGGACACAATGCTGAGTCCCTGCTGTCTAATGATGGCGGCGAGGGAGGCCATGTAGATGTTGAAGGGCGTGGGGCTGAGTGATGATCCTTGGGATACTCCGCAGTTGATGTCGGTGGGTTCGGAGAGGAAGGGAGGGAGTCTCATCCTCTGCGTTCTGCCGGAGAGGAAGGATTGGATTCAGCCGAGGGCGGCTCCTTGTATTCCTGCGTCGTGAAGTCTGGCTGCGAGGGTGCGATGAGAGATGGTGTTGAAGGCTGCGGAGAGGTCTAGAAGGATGAGGGCCACGGTGTGTCCCTGGTCGAGTAGCATGCGGATGTCATCCGTGGGGGCGAGGAGGGCAGTCTCGGTGCTGTGGTTGCGGCAGAATCCGGACTGGGAGGCGTCTAGGATGTAGTTCTCTTCGATGAAGGTGGTCAGCTGGGCGGTCACGAGTCTCTCAGTGACTTTGGTCGCGAAGGGGAGGAGAGAGATGGGCTGGTAGTTTTTCAGGTCGGTAGGGTCGGCCATGGGCTTCTTGAGGAGGGGTTTTACCTCTTCCCTCTTCCAGTCATCTGGGAAGATGCTGGACATGAAGGAGGCGTTGATGGTCAGTCCTGCGGCCCTGTGGAATATGTGCGGTTGGCAGGGGTCAGTTGGGTTTCCTGAGTGGGTTTTCATCATGGTGGCGGTGATGTGTTCGACGGTGTCGGGCTTCCAGGTCATGATGGTTGGCTTGTTGGCGGCATTGGGGGGGTGTTGTCCGTCATCAGTTCGTTGAAGTTGTCATAGAGGGCCTTGATCTTCAGATGGAATTTAGCGCTGAGCTTGTCGCAGAGTTCCTGGGAAGGTGGGATGTCTGTGGCTTCGCTGGGAGGTTTCGTGAACTGTTGTATGATGCTAAATAGCTCCTTGGCGTTGGTCACGTTGGTCTGGACTTTGTCTCTTATGAAGGTTCGTTTGTGTCTCTTATGCCCTGGCGGTATTCCTTCAGGGCTTTCCTGTGGTTGTCCCGTGCTTTCGTGTTTTTCTGGTTTCGCCAGGTTTTCTCTAGGCATCTGCAAGAGCGTCTGGCTTCTTGTATTTCAGTGGTAAACCAGGTGGCCTTCAGGGGGCATTGCTTGGCAGGGTGGCGGAGGGGTGCGAGCTTATTGGTGCAGCGGGAGATCCAGCGGTGAAATTCTGTGGCTGCGGAATTGTTGTCGGTCGTGGCCTTGGGGGGGGGTCTTGGAGGAGGGTGGTGCTGAGGAGTTCCTCTGTGACCTTGCTCCAGTTCCTTCATGGTGGTTGCGGTGCGGGCTTGGGTGCGGAGGTGGTGTTGAAGGTGAAATGGATGCAGTGGTGGTCTGTTCAAATGTGCTGAGTGGTGTGGCTGAAGCTGATGTTTGTTCCTCCAGTGAATATAGGGTCAAGGGTGTATCCCGCTTTGTGAGTGGGCGTGTTGACTACCTGCTTCAGCCCAAGGTTGTCGAGGTTGTCGAGGAGAGTGATTGTTGCAGATGTCGAGGAGGAAGTTCAGGTCCCCGAGTAGAATATAGTCTGTGGAGGTGATTGCGTGGGGTTCGGCGAGCTCCGTGATGGTGGTTGCAGACTGGGTGCATGGTCCCGGTGGTCTGTAGATGAGAGTCCCACGTAGCGTAGTTCTGGGGCTGGTCTGGATCTGGAAGTTGAGGTGTTCTGTATTGGAGTGGGGGTCACTCGTGCTGGAGGTGAAGAGTCAGAAGGGGGTTTTGTGGGCGATGGGGAGTCCTCCTCCTGGGCGGTGGGGGCGTCCTTTCTCTGGATCTTGTAGCCATCGGGGTGGCAGTGGCGATGTTGGGGCCAGAGGTGACATTGATCCAGGTTTCCGCAGGGGCGAGAGGGTGTCAAACAGGTCCCAGATCTCTAGGGCGTGTCGGTGAAGGGAACGCACGATGAGGAGGATGCATGTCAGGGTTTTGGTGGTGTGTGCGTCGGGCAGTCTTTCGGCGGTAGTGGGGGTGTTGTCGATGGTGAGGGATCTGCGGCAGGCACAAGCAAGGTCCATGGGTGGTGTTCTGCGAGGATCTTAGGCATTCTGTGTGTCGTCCAGGGTTGAGTGCGTGGAGGGTGGCGGAGTCGTAGCGGTGGGGCCTGGGAGAGCCAGGGTTCCTGGCACTGGTAGCGGTCGGGTCTCAGCACACCGGCTGCGCGTGTCCGCCTCATGACAGCGCAGCGGTCGCCATTAAGTAGGGGAGTGGGGCTGGACCAGGGTAGGGAGGTGGGAGTGGCACTGTGTTGGGGGGCAGGGTTGCAGGGGCAGCAGCGGTGGGAAAAGGGACCAAAATACCGCTGTGAGACTAACAGAATAATACAAAACAGTAAGAGGAATACACAGGCTAAGACGAAGGCACAACAGTAAGGGGCAAACACAGAGTAATAACACAGGCAACAATAGACAATATGAATGCTGAGGAAAAGGACAAACAAAACGGCCAGCAATGAGGAGAGCCTGAGGCACTGGGAACTTGCAGCCGGCATGAACCTTGCTCGTGAAGGTCTCTGGGCTGGAGTTGAGCGGCTGGTAAGGCGGCGCTGCCAGGGAGAGTACTGGCCTGGACCAGAGGTCAAGGCTTCACACCAGGGCAAAGTCTTCAACTTCAACTCTGGCAAGAAACGTTTCCGTGGCAGAACTGCAACGCTGTGACTTAAGTTTCCTTGACACCTTTGTAAAACACTACTGTTTGGATTTGGAGGTGCAGAGGTAAGGACACTGCAGACTCAGACCCTATGATTTTGTGGTTTAAGCAATCCGTCATGCCCACTTCCTCATTGGGTATTTCGTGGGGAATCTATTCAAAAGATGAGAAATCTGCAGGTAGAAGTATTCATCAGGAGAGTGCTATTTAACATCTATCTTGGACCCTTATGGTAAGCTGAAGACATGGACAACTGTAGCTTGCCTGCAGATAACAAGGGTCCAGTGGTAACATAGAGAGACTCTACAATACAAGAAAACAAGATAGATATGTGGTCTATCATGAATCTTAAGGATATGGTCAAGTTTAAGCATGCACAAAACATTCATTGCATTTCCAAGAGGATTCTCCTGTGCCAGGCCCATTTGGAAAGTTGTGGGCAGTCTGAATAGGGTCTTTTAGTGTCCTCTTGAGAACAGCAAAGGAGCATCCCATATTGTACACTTGGGTGACAGAGGACCCATGACAGAGGCACAAAATAGATTTTTTTCTTTTGATTAAATAGCTTAATTTATCAAATTTCTACTATGATGTACTTCAAATACTTCCAAGGAACCTTTTTCACCAAGTACTTCAAAAGAGAAAAAGACATTACAAACATTGTGTTTTTGATAAAGAAAAACCTCAACATCAGTCAACGTAATACTGTGAAAGTGATGCCAGTCCCATTAATGCAGCAATAAAGTCATGACAATGAATGCCTCACAAATTCCCCTTTTATTCTGCTCCGAAACATCAGCATTGTGGGTACATTTCTGAAGTTCTAAAAGTAACAACATAAGACTACAATATAATGCAAATCCCTAGCACTTGCAATGGGAGTATCACCAACACCCCATCACTGGGCATATCTGTACATTTCTTGGTACTCCAGCCACCAAAACTATGGGCCTGTTATCACAGTTGCCTCTTTTGACTGAAGGCACCAGGTGAGGGAGAAAAGTGATGCATTACATTCCAAATTCTCTGGGGTACTCAAACCACTCCAAATTGGTTAAATCTTGGAGAAAGTACCCCCCAACCCCATTGAGGCCACGTGTGTCAGCTGGCTACGGTTCATATGGCTATGCTTGTATTTTACGCATTAGCCCAGCTACAACTTTAACATTTTCATTACCTTATTTTCCTCACTAAACATACAATCATCAGTATGGCACCTGGCATGTTTACAGCTGGGGCATTGCTGAAAGAATGGTATTTTGAACAAACCAGTGCACTCGGTGGTGGATGATGTAAATGTCTTCTTTTTGCCTTTATAGCAGATAAAATGGTCAAAGGGGGGTAGTTCAAGACAAGCTATCAAGTCACGGTAAAAGAACTTTATTTGGTTTCAAAAGAAAACCATAAAAGTTCATAAAATCAGCATTACAGATAATGAATCAAATGACCTATTTACATAGCAGTGTGAGAGGTAATTCATACAATTCAGTTATTTAAAAAGAAATGGAGGAAAAACAAAATACAATTCTTAAAATTCAATCTTTGGATGAATCTGCTTTACCAGGCACTTAATACCCTGACAATGTGCAACCCTCCCCATAAAAACATACATCAAAACTTAGGTTGTAGTTTAAAGAATTGAACTGTTCAAGTTCAGCTACAATCACTAATACCGCTTCCTAATAGCCATTGCAACTTTAATGTAGTTGGAAACCCCAATGCATATATCATATGTAGCCAAAGAGTATAAGTAATTAAATCCTTCGATATAAGGACATGGCCTAATTTCTTATAAAATCGGGACTATAAAAGACAGGCTATCACACTTTGATCTCCATCTCACAAAACAAGCTGGATGTACAACATTTTTCAAATGAAGTGATGTGAAAAAGTCTTCCGGAAGAGCAAAGGACAGAGTGCCAGCTGCAATTTTGCTGGTCTGATATACACGGATCCATGCTGCTATCTCTCTGCCATTCACTTGCCGAGCTTGGCACAAAAAATGGCTCTTTGTACAAAATAGATTGGATACAATATCAAATTAAACCAGGAGTGTAAGTTTAAAATGTTCACATACACCTATCTCTGAAAAAGTGACATTCAGAAGTAGCTAGGCACAAATGGCAGCAGTTTTAAAGCTCAAATGCCCAGTAACGTGGTCAATGAGGTTGAGAGTTCCATCTGGTTATTTTGGTGTAATTAATTAATTACTGGATTTTGATTTAAGAGTGAGAGAAGAGCAAAGCCATGTGTAGGTAAAGATTTACAGACCAATAAGATAAGTACTCTGTCTGGTCCAGGTAGGTCAGTTAGGATATGTGCTCAATAGGTACACCTGCGAGTGAAAATGTTGTAGGCCAACCATATGTAATTAAAAAGATTTATCGGATATTAGGGTCATCCTGAGGTTAAATAGCAGCATCCCATATTCATGCATTGGTTATTTCTGGCCTTGTAAGATGTTACACAAGGTCAATCTCAGGTTCTTGATTAAGCCACCTGTAATTTAATAGGGGGTCACCTAAACAAGAACGGACGTCAAAACGGGCCTGAAGTAATCAAATGGAAGCAAGACTTGGAATCCCTAGGTCTTGTTATTTTGAACGGGAATACAAAGGGAGACCAACCAGCGGGAATTACCTTTTTAAGAGGAAAGAAACAATCCACTATAGATTACACAATAATCAGTAAGGACCTTTTGAACTTAGTTGATTATTTTCTATAAAAATCCGACCAGAGAGTGACCATTTTCCCCAAGAAATAGCACTTCATTTAAATTTGATATATAGAAAGAGCACAGTATCCATAGCCGTAATGCCAGAAGCACATAACCAAAGAAGACTTAAATGGAGAAGAACAAACATTAAAGAACTAATGGATGTGGTGAATATACATGTGGAGAACAATGAGGCATTGGGTGCCCATTTGATAGTACAGGATTGGGAGTATCTGTGCATGTCTTTGTTCGATAAATTCCCAGCAATTCCAGTAGGCAAAGCTTTGTACGGGTCCAGAAAAGAACCATGGTATAATATACAGCTGAGAGACCAGAAGAGGAATACTTTAAAGGAGGGAAAAGTAATGGCCTTGGCAGCCAGAATGGAAAAAGTAATAGATAACAGCAAGATCACAATAATGAGAAAGGTATATAAGAAAATGCGCAGAGAGGCAAAAAGGGCACATACTGAAATACTCTGGGTAAAAATGCTGTGGGCAAGCAAATTACCGAACAGCAGTGAATTTTGGGGATTAATAAATAAACTAACAAAGGGAACAGAAACCCACCAGAATGTAGAAATAAGTGAGTCAGCTTGGATACAATACATTAACAAATTGTATAATAACATACAAACATATACTCACAGGTGGGCAGATATAAGTCCAGACGAACCAGAGGAATTAAATCTGAAATCTACTTCAATAGGCAGTCCCATCATTGAAAAAGGACAACCTGTAACGCAAGATCTAATACCTTTTACAACAACAAAACAATTAAAGGTAGTGATAAAAAATGTGAAAACCGCAGGCGCAGATGGGCCAAATGGCCTCCCAAATGCCATTTTCAAGCATGACCCGGAACAGTGGGCCAATTACCTCGCCCCACTCTTCAACCAAATATCTTCCGAGAATAAGACGCCACATTCCTGGAGAGGAAGTCTATTTCATCCAATTTATAAAAACGGCAGTCGAACAGAACCTGGGAACTATAGACTCATTGCCCTTATCAATGTAGAGGCAAAACTTTTTGCATCTTGCATTTTACAATATTTACAGGCGTGGATGGAGGAAAAAAGAATAATCCCGAAATTTCAAACAGGTTTCAGACAGGGCATGGGCACCATCACAAACCTGGCAGCATTGGCAATCTTAATTGAAAACGCTGCAAATAAAAAAACAGGTCTATTAGCATGCTATATTGATTTGAAATATGCTTTTGATAGAGTGCCGCGAGATCGTCTTTGGCTGAAACTGAAAAAATGGGGATTACCCCAAAAACTGAGAGACTCCATAATATCTCTATACAGCGAAACTTGGGCCAGGGTGAAGCTTGGAGACGGCAGCAGAATATAATCAAAGATAAAAATAACCAATGGATTAAAACAAGGCTGCTTCCTCTCACCATGTCTATTTAATCTATACTTAGCAGACTTAAACAACTACTTGCTAAAGACAAATGGCCATCCGCCTAAACTGGCAAATGAGTCAATTCAGTTCCTGCAATATGCGAACTGAATTGTGGTAGTGAGTCAAACCCCAATAGGGTTGCAAAGAGTCATAAACAAACTGACTGATTATTTTGATCTCTTAAGCTTGGAATTAAACAAGACAAAAACCAAGGTGGTGCGATTAGTAGGCCCTAGATCAGGAAAATATAAATGGTAGGCAAAGGGAACACAAATTGAGGAAATTAGCTCATATAAATATTTGGGAATCAAACTGGGTCGAAGGATGACCTTTATGAATCAAAAAATTGATATAAAAGCAAAAGCCCAATCATTAATTTTTGCCTACAAACAGCTCTATAAGAAATTGCAATGTCCTTCCCATGACCATCTTTTGAAAATAATGGCAGCACAACTGCTTCCAACTTTGTCCTATGGCCTGGAAATCTGGCATGGTCCAGAAATTACCATTTTAAACGAACTGCAGACAAAAGTGTATAAAGCAGTTTTTAATCTTCCTAAAGGAGCATCCCCAGCACAGATACGCTTGGAATTTGGCCTCCAGATCCAGGAATATCAAAGAAAAGCAACATTTGCGAAATTGTGCTGGAAAATTCAGAGCATCGGAACCTGGAACGCTGAACAACTTATGTTGGACCGAAATAGGATCGCAGTTTGAGCATAAAAAACAAATTCATGGGGCGATTTTCTGTGTACAGCCCTGGAAGAACTAGAGATTGATGAAGCCTGGAATAGCAAGTTGGAAAGAACAACATTTAATAGAGCATGTAACGCCATGGCTAAGAAATTATCGCTCATGGAAGACAAAAGAAGATTGACCAAACAACGTCATGCCTGGACTGTAATAAACTCATATACCAAGCTAAAACCGCAACCCTATTTAGTGGCGCACTTTCGACTATCATTAAAAAAGAGGTTTATGTGGTACAAATTAGGCGATCATAATTCGAAGGATTTGGTCCCCACCTGGAAAAGCAAATAACAAGTTGAAATTTGCCGTCTGTGCGGATATCACAAAGAATCCATATGCCACCTGATGTGCGTTTGTGACTCTTTAAAAACCGAAAGAGCGAAGATGCTGAAAGCATCTTTTAATGACTTACAGATTCGCACATGCAGACAGGCGGTAATAAACTGGATGGGGGGCTCTTCAAATATTTTAATTTGTCGTGGTGTAAAATTCATGGCCCTAGTGGACAACCTCTTATTGAAAGCGGATAAAGAACAAAGGCTTGGGGTTGGGACAGCTCTGGGAATTTTATAGAAATTGTAAATATTCAAAAGTTTTATTGATAATATGATGTTTTTAAAACTTCAATTGTTATATATTTTATTGTGTGCTTTATGGTTGTGATAAACCAAATAAAGTTGTTTTTTTGGCTGACTGATTAAGCCACCTGAAATAGGAGGCAGTGAGGGTCAAGTGGATAGGGAAGGGAGCAAGGTCGTGTGGGCTCTATTCCACTCTATGTAACTTGACTTGATGCTGAGTGAGGGGAGCAAGAGACTGCATAGTATGTCACATGGCAGTGTGACAGCTGATTGCAGGGTGACCTGCTACATACAGTGTTATACACAGCCACAGTGTAAGACTCACCACCTCCTGTTCAAGGATGGTATAACCAACTGCTATGTAGAGGACGTAGGAGATAATCCTGAAACTACTGGGACAGACTGTTTTACCACAGCACTGCTGAAAAAAGTGAACCTGCAAAGCTGAACCGAGCGCTCTGGTCTGAACACTTACGTGTTATCTGGTCAGGGTCTTACTTTGTCATATGTACTGTTTCCAAAAGTCACAATGTCACAACACTCTGGAATATATGATAGGCAAGTGCCTTTAAGAATCTGCCTTCTCATGAGGAAAAAGCTAAAGGCGTGAAATGCCTCCTCCCTCAAGAAAGGCTTCAGACGTTTGGGGATTGACAAAACAAAACGTAATATAATAGCGAAATTCGTGGAGCGAGGACTCGTGATCGGCAACTGGAGGGAGTGAGAAAACAAGCTTGTTGCAGTGCACCTTCCAACCAGACTGAATTCTTTAAATAGTAAAAAGGAAATCATATCAAACATCACATGACAGGAAACATAAAGGATTGGGAAAATCGGAAAAGAATCAAAAAAGAAACATTCACGATGGAAAATAGAAAAACAACAGTAATGAAAACCTGAATAGGACTAGCTGCTGAGCAGCTTTAAAAGGCAGTTTTAAACCCTTTGGCAAGTGATAGCTATTTTGGGGGGATTGGAGAAAATAGCGTTTAAAAAATTGTGTGATACAGAAATATTGCGTAAAGACATTGGGGTGTCAAAAAGATAATCAACAGGACTGTCAAAAATATAATCGACAGTAAAAATATTGTTTAAAGTGTTTTTAGGTCGAGCTTTAGCGGCAGCGCGCAAGCGCTGCTAGCTCTGCGTGGCATGCAGTAGTCCAGTATCTGGAGAGAAGCTTCCCTCACTCTCCACCCATATTTTTTATTGGCTTCTGTCTTTGTCCTTCCTAAATTCTGTCTTCTGATTGATTATGAGGCTTGTTAGTCCCGCCTCATTATGTCCATGTCGTCATTTGTACCCTCCCATGGCTATTGGCCCCATTACTTGGAGTGTTACACTGTACCCTATGTGTTATTTATCAGCACTATTTTTTCCCCGCTCTGACACCCGCACTACCGACGTCTGTGTCCCCCTCCTCCCGCCCGTACGCACTCCCGTTTACAATGCAATAGTCTCACGTAAATGCGAGTCCTATTGCATTGCAAATGCTTGTTACTGATCTTTTCACGTGTATTACTTCAGTATCTTAATTTATGCTCTTGCTTTTTAGATTAACATCGAAAAATTAGCTACTTTTAACTGTTTGACAGTGAATGAGCCTGATCATTAATTGTTCACAATACGTGAAAGTTAGGGACTGTCCATCTCTGCAGAAGCGCAGATTTTGCGCATCTCCCATTTAAATTTTTATTTTAGAAAAATTAACGACCACCTTTAGTGTAATAATTTGTTTCAAGTGTGTATTTGAACGTTTATGGAGCTATATCTTTAATGTCAATGAATTCTAAACTTCAGTCGTATTTTTCGCTATTGCCGAGGTGAGGAGCTACTTTGAGCTTTTTGGTAGAACTTGTGCTTGTTTATGTCTTTGTTTTCATTGGGGATTTTGCTGGTTTCAGATTTCAGACCTGGCATACGGCAGCGGAAGGTGAGCGGAGGACGGGGCAGTGTGTGTGTGTGAGCCGGAGAGATCTCCATGAGAGCCGCTGCCACCGCTTGGGGAAAGCCGTGACAGCCAGTTGGAGCAGAGAGGGCAGGCGAGGAGGGAAAGCAGGGCTAAGCGCTGAGAGTGAGGGGTCGGTGGTGCTGACATGTTATCACGTATAGCAGGCATGCCTGAGCCACCGACCGACATAGCCATCCCACACAGGCAAAGTTAACGCCCTCCACGATGTACTGCAGATTCAGTTATCTCAGACAGACAACTATTTACCCCATTTTCTCTTCCAAACCAGCTATTATCCCCAACGGTCACCTCCTCTTGAATGTTTTCCCCGCTCCTCCATTACTTATTTTCTACCCACTGCAACACCTTCATTGTGAAAGTCATGGGTGACATTTCATCCTGCCCATTATCGTCCACTCGATTGGACACTCACGATTGTGTCACTTTGCATGCTATCACCGTCTCTTAACACTTTTCATTCCTTGTCGACCTCTAATCAATCATTTTAATCATCGGTCCATGTAGTGGTTATGCATGTAAAATTGTGCCACATTTAGAGGTGCCTCGTTAAAATGTTCATCTAATAATACATTAAATAAAGTTCTGTGTTGTGCAAGTACTGTGGGCCTCATTTATAAGAAGTGACGCATCGCTGCGTGAAAGCAGCGATGCGTCACTTCTCAGTGCACCCTCCTTGCAACATGATGGATGCATCGGGGCAGATTTACAAGCCCCTTGCGTCACTTTTGCACCGTCGTTGCGTCACCTTTGTGACTCAGCGGCAGCGTAAAAGTTGCGGCCCATTTACAACGTGACGCATCTAGGGAGATGCGTCACGTTGTGAAGCCCTGCGCCACATTAAACCTGCATCAGGTTTAATGTATGCAGGGTGGGTGTTCTGTCGCAGGAAGCCCCGTAAAAGTGACGCAGTGAAATCTACAAGATTTCACTGAGTCACTTTTACGTCCATGCTGTGTCAAAACCCTGCGCCTGCTTGAAGCAGGAGTAAGAATTGACGCAGCATGTTAGGCATAGGGTGGCCCTGAGCATTGCTGGAGTTGCGTCGTGCTTGCGACACGACTCCAGCAATGCGTGACTTTTCCGTCAACAGATGCGTCAGAATTTCTGACGCATCTGTCAATCCTTGCGCTATGGTGACGCAAGGATTTGGCAACTAGGCGCAGGGAAAGTAACGCATCTCTACAGATGCGTCACTTTCTTGTAAATCTGCCCCATCATATTTACAGTATGACGCATCATGTCGCAAGGAGCTACAGATACGTCAGTATTTCTGATGTATCTGTAGGCGCAAAAGTGACGCATTGCTGGAGTGTGTCACAAAAGTGACGCAACTCCAGCAATGTGTCCTTTCACATGGGGCACGCCCCATGTGAAAGGGCCTGCGTCAGTCTTACGTCTGCTGTTAGGCAGGCGTAAGATATTGACGCATTTGCACCCTAGAAGTGGCACAGTGAAATCTCGTAGATTTCACTGCGTCACTTCTACGATGCTTACTTACGTGGGAACACCCACCCTGCATACATTATACCTGACGCAGGTATAATGTAGCGCAGGAGTTTACAAAGTGACGCATCTACCTAGATGCGTCACTTTGTAAATATGGTGCAACAAGCTCCAATTTTTACGCCGCTGGTGCGTCACAAAAAGTGATGCACCGGCGGAGCAAAAGTGACGCAAGGACTCATAAATGAGCCCCTGTGTTTTTAATTTGTTTCCTATATATAGTCAGTGAGGCAACGCTTAAACTCACCCATAATCTAGCTAAACAATAAAAATCGAAGTCCCGCCTATTGAAAAAGTTCTATTGAGGGCCGCTGCTGCAATTTAGAATTTTACAATAAATCTGCACGTCCTGTATCAGGTTTTACACCTGCTGTAACTGCTTATATATGACGTTCTTTACTCCAATACTTTGGCCCTGACAGTCATTGTGCTCTAGTGTCAACAATGTTCATATATGACTACAAACCAATCCCGCCCCCCTCCCGCGCAAAACTGAGCTTCATGCAGTCCTCTTTTAAATGTTGAGGAACCGACTATGTAAAGATTTTTCAGCGAGTAAGCATGTCATCTAACACTAAATTGCCATAGCTTTGCATAAGTAAGGAAAGCACTTGTAAATAATTTTGTAAGTAACTTCAAAACGTTTGCTTGTGAAAATCATACTTTCCAATTTAAACTGAGCACGTTTGATTCAGGGACATTTTACTGACACCTTTTTAGATTATAGGACTATACTGATTTCCTAGAAACAAAAATAATTCTCATTCCAGAATGGCTTGGAAAAAGAAGTTTTAATTTTAACCATGGTATTTATTTTATGTAACAATGTTTTATTAGTAGATGGAAATTAACTTTTCATTTTATACTGCCTTTTCAGATTAGACAGCTAAACCGATAGAGCACATGATTGTGGTAGTGAGCTGTTAGTCACTGATCTGGATTTTTTTTCTTCCTAGAGCAGTGTGGGATGGGACTTTAGGAAGAGTTCTGTGTTCATTGCTTCCTATTGTTCTTATCAAAGTGTTTTCCTGATTATGGAGAGCAAAACGGGACAGAAAAGTTATACCTCACTACGCCTGATTCCTTTTAGTCTCATTTGAATCACCAAAATGTATTTGCTAATCTTAAAATTCTAGTTTGTATTATTGGTGACACATGGCAAGAATTTGGCAGGTTTAGAAGATGTCTAAACCACTTATGCTGTCTTACTTAATGTTAATTGTTGTATATTCACCCATTGTTGCATTTTGAAATGTATCTTTGTCCATGCTACAAAGATTACCCACCAGTAATCCTACTGTTAATACACAAGTAAACCTACTAAATTATATTTTTGGCCTATGATTGGATAATATTGGTATGTGGACAGATTTTACATTGAACTGAATGTTAGTTGGTCAAAACAGAAACACTAATACTCCACCCCTCCAACTGGTATCTAAGAATAGAGCACAACTTGGTGCCTAATGCGTTTGACACCTTGATAACAACAGTTTTTTGACATGCTTCTTAAAGGATATCCGGAAGATTTTTGTTGAATTTTGAACATGAACATCTTATCGGTGGTGATAGTATTATTTGCAGTGCAAAACTTAAATAAGTATCCACTGAAGAATCACATTTTGTTTGGTTAAGATATTTTCTTAGGGACTGAGGAGGGTTGTAGTGGAAGGAGTGTAGGTGTTTAGGCCACGCCTGCTTCTCTTGCAAGTGCCTGTCTTCTCCACCCACTCTTCACTCAGTGCCTGACCCTCTTGCTGGCCTATAACTCTTGCTGGTTCCTCCTTTCAGCCCCAGCCTGTCCACATACAGGTGCCTCACCCTCGTCTACGCCTATTCTTCATGCAAGTGCCTGCTCTTTATGGAAATACCTATTAGCCCACATGTGCTCTCCTATTAGACCGCAACCCTGCCTCCTCCTCTTGCATTTACCCAGGCCCCAGGAGCGAAGCATAGATACCACATGTCCTCGTGCAAGCAAGCACAATGGCCCGTTTGACTGATGTTGGGGTAGTAAAATACAGCAATTTGTATTTAATGGGCCTCTGGTGCCACTGCACCTGCTGCACCTCTACAAACTACACCCCTGCCGGGCCATGCCTGCTGCTCTTACTAATATCTTACCCCGCCTCTGCTTCCTGCAATTCCATTACTCCTGCCCGCCTCTTCGATGCTCCTCGCCCCCCCACCGCCTGACCCCTCCCTGACAGGAGGAGCACCCACAAGCTGGCAGCTGGCCCCGCTATGCCCGGGACCTGCCAGGGCGGTCCCGCCCAGAGCTCCTCTTCGCATGAATGTGAGAGGCGACCTTCGATTTTGTGCCCTGAGGGTATGCACAGTTTTTTGGGGGGATGGGGGTGGAAGGATGGGGTGGTGTTCTCATTCTTTAAATATTATGCAGGGGCTGAGGTTATTGGTTTAAAACGGCTCCAGAAGCAGAGGGGGGTTGAGTGACAATGAGGTAAAAGGGACACAGGAATGCAGGGACTGTTCTATTTTATTTTGGGGCGAAAGGGGGGGTTGGAGGTTTGAAGAGGCTCCCACCCGGATCGAAGGCAGAAGCTCTGGGAACATAAAGTGAAGACAGAATCAAAACACAAGTGCAGGCAGTCGATGTAATGGCAGCTAATTGGTGCGCTAATAGCCTCGCAGGCGGTAATAGCCCCGGACCCCTCTGACTGCTTCCCTGGCGGGCTGCCGCTAGGATATTACAAGGGAAATCTAATGATATTTTAGTTATTAAATGCGTGTAATTAATTTATAGCACCACTGAAAATAAAGTCGGTATGATGGCTGTGTGTGCATGCATCCAGGGCCTGACCTGGGCCACAGTCTGCCCCAAGCCTGTCCAGGAGCTCGCTTCTCACAGCACAGACAGACGCTGCCTGCTGAAAGCCCAGGGGACACGGAGGGGCTGGGGAGCAGGAAAGGAAGGCCTCAGAAGCGGAACAGGCAAGAACACCAAGAGCAGAGCAGGCAGGGGCCCAAGAACTGGGCAAACACGTACCTTCAGAGTACAGCAAGCAGGGCTCCAGGAGCAGAGCAGGCATGAGCACGAAGAGAAGAGCTGGCAGGGTCCCACGAACAGGACACACAGGCATCTTCAGAGAACAGCACGCAGGGCTCCAGGAGCAGAACATGAAGGGGCCACAGGACCTGAATAGAGTGGTCAGGGCCCACCGCCAGAGCAGGCAAGAACACGAAGAGAAGAGCAGGCAGGGTCCCACTAACAGGACAAACAAAGCTGGAGAACTGCTATACACTGGAATAACCTAGCCAACATTGTTGAAGTCATGTTTGGTAACCCCTTTGGCTCTTAGGGCACCAGGTAATTGACTTGGGAGCCCATGTGTTCCCGTACCTGGCATTTCACGCAGTTTGGTGCTTACTTTCCCTCCATGTTAAAGAACAGTAGATGTTTCAGCACCCAGGCTAATATGCTGCATAGCTAAATACATATAAGGTCCCAAAGGCAAGACCAATTGCATTGCAAATGCTTGTTAATATAGTAAAAAAAATATTGATTTAGAAAATATTGCTGTATGTAATATTGTTTGTAAGTGTTATTTTGTATGTAATTTATTGTATTGTGTTTTATTCTATATGTTTATAATTTTTTTAAATTAGTATTTTAAGTAAGAAAATTAAGCAAGTCTCTATCTGTGAGAGTTACTCGAATCTAGACATTCACTGACACAGAGAAAACTGTTTTATTTGTAGTGTATTGTCCAAACCAAGAAGTATTGCATCTGTTATTGGCCATGAGGAAATAGACCTAACTTATATGGAGGACTCACTTAGCCTCCAGCCGCTAATTTTATAGATAATTTGTTGGGACAAACAGGAAGTGTGTTTGGTTACAGCCTTTTTAGCAGACTGTTTATTGTTAGATAATGTACTGCATATTCCATGGTTTGTACACGCCAAGAAAATGTTTTATCAACTTGGAATGCCAGAAATGTATTATAACCCTGGGGCAATTGTTACGAGGTGCGTATAAAGAATCATACAGTGCTTTTTAGAACACTGCATGGAGTTGAGGAGGGAACAATCATTAACTATGTCTAGTATTCTTGAAACTCTACTATTTGTACACCTGTAGCTCCCGAACCCTATTTATCACCCATAATCAACCATAGTCAGCACTTCCTCTTCACCCATTTCAGGTTGAGCACAGTGCACTTTATTATAGCCTTTCCTAACTAGGGGATCTTTTTTAGAACTCCGCCCTCAGATCCCTGTGATGGTGTCTCTCATCAATGCACTTTATGATCTTTTGCACATTATATTCAACCCCCTGCCGTTCATTTCTGTCTCTCATTCTTCATAAGACTAAAATGAGAACATATAAGTTAGCACTGATCTGTCTCCAGAAGTTAGATACACCAGCCACCTTCTATGCTGTTTTAAATATCTCAAAGAGGGCTATTATTATTAGGAAAAGATATGAGTCAGGGCTGTGTATCTTATGGGGTCTTAAATTATGAGATTTTAAATGTAATTGTAATGCCTCCATTCTGTCTCATATGGCTTGCTATTTTATTGTATACTTATTCAAATGTATTTCTGCTGTGTTTATATTCTTTTATGACTGTTCACAGTAGAATAAAGATTGAATTACTGACAAGATAATTTATTACTCAGGAAATTGTTGAAATTCGTGTTTTATTCGGATTAATGTATACAACTATTAATGATACTTTTTTTAGTAGTGGAATGGGATTCAAGGGGATAATGGTAGGGAGATTATTTAAAAGTTGATATTTTAAAGTAAATGTAATTATGTTAATGAATGTAAATTAATATTTCAAAATGTATAACTTAATTTTGTTACAATAATATTTTGTATAAATGACATTTTATAAGTTAAGATATATAATAAATATTTTAAACATCCTATTTCATTGTAAATAATTAAATACATATTTATATAAAAAATGAAATGTAAAATATCTAAAAATAAAATTAAAGAGAGTGAATGAATTTAACATTTCTTGAAATAGACATTTCTTATTTTAATTTTTTTAAACAATTATAATGATTTTTTTTATGTGAAAAATTATGTCAATGTAGAAAGATTTTTTTCTACATTTACATTTTATAAATCTGTATTTTTAAAACAAACTGCAGATGCTTCTTGGAACCTTTTCACCCCACGGGACAGACAGGCTGGTCTAATTAATAGCTTCCTTTGATGTTCTATAGAAGGACAGCAGCAAAATAAATGTTCCTGTGATTCATATGCGCTGGAACATAACCTACAGCCTCTTCTGTGTACATGACTGGCCCAAACAGGATTAAAATCTCTTACTGGCAGTGCTAGCAGTCACATATATAGGTGCCGATTAGGATCCTGGAAAAAATTTCCCCGTACGACTCGTATCCGGTCTTTTTACCGTACGAATCGTACAAGTGCCGTACAAACTGCCAAGTACGATTCGCATGGGAAAAATTCCATACGAATCGCATTGGGAAAAATTCCCCACACGTCCTCGGGTCGGAAAATGTGTCCGACACGTCCCCGGACGATTTACCGTACAAATGTGAAAAGTGAAGTCCGACCGCGCAAGTACGATCCATCCCGTGCGTCCGATGTTACAACCGTATGGAAAAAACACCGTCCGCACCGAACTCCCATAGCAACCATGGAGACATGTGCCCGCATACGCGCCAAACCCCCCCCAGCCCCGTGTACATACGAGTCGAACCCCCGTGTATGTACACCCGTGTACGTACGAGTTGAACCCCCGTGTATGTACACCTGTGTACGTACGAGTTGAACCCCCCGTGTATGTACACCCGTGTACGTACGAGTCGAACCCCCGTGTATGTACACCCGTGTACGTACGAGTCGAACCCCCCCGTGTATGTACGAGTCGAACCCCCCGTGTATGTACACCCGTGTACGTACGAGCCGACCCCCCCGTGTATGTACACCCGTGTACGTACGAGTCGAACCCCCCCGTGTATGTACACCCGTGTACGTACGAGTCGAACCCCCCGTGTATGTACACCCGTGTACGTATGAGTCGAACCCCCCGTGTATGGACACCCGTGTACGTACGAGTCAAACCCCCGTGTATGTACGAGTCAAACCCCCCCGTGTATGTACACCCGTGTACATACGAGTCGAACCCCCCCGTGTATGTACACCCGTGTACGTACGAGTCGAACCCCCACCCGTGTATGTACGGTGCGTACCCCCAGTGCGAAGTCCCGCCTATTGAAAAAGTTCTATTGAGGGTCGCTGCTGCAATTTAGAATTTTACAATAAACCTGCACGTCGCTGTATCAGGTTTTACACCTGCTGTAACTGCTTATATATGACGTTCTTTACTCCAATACTTTGGCCCTGACAGTCATTGTGCTCTTGTGTCAACAATGTTCATATATGACTACAAACCAATCCCGCCCCCCTCCCACGCAAAACTGAGCTTCATGCAGTCCTCTTTTAAATGTTGAGGAACCGACTATGTAAAGATTTTTCAGCGAGTAAGCATGTCATCTAACACTAAATTGCCATAGCTTTGCATAAGTAAGGAAAGCACTTGTAAATAACTTTGTAAGTAACTTCAAAACGTTTGCTTGTGAAAATCATACTTTCCAATTTAAACTGAGCACGTTTGATTCAGGGACATTTTACTGACACCTTTTTAGATTATAGGACTATACTGATTTCCTAGAAACAAAAATAATTCTCATTCCAGAATGGCTTGGAAAAAGAAGTTTTAATTTTAACCATGGTATTTATTTTATGTAACAATGTTTTATTAGTAGATGGAAATTAACTTTTCATTTTATACTGCCTTTTCAGATTAGACAGCTAAACCGATAGAGCACATGATTGTGGTAGTGAGCTGTTAGTCACTGATCTGGATTTTTTTTCTTCCTAGAGCAGTGTGGGATGGGACTTTAGGAAGAGTTCTGTGTTCATTGCTTCCTATTGTTCTTATCAAAGTGTTTTCCTGATTATGGAGAGCAAAACGGGACAGAAAAGTTATACCTCACTACGCCTGATTCCTTTTAGTCTCATTTGAATCACCAAAATGTATTTGCTAATCTTAAAATTCTAGTTTGTATTATTGGTGACACATGGCAAGAATTTGGCAGGTTTAGAAGATGTCTAAACCACTTATGCTGTCTTACTTAATGTTAATTGTTGTATATTCACCCATTGTTGCATTTTGAAATGTATCTTTGTCCATGCTACAAAGATTACCCACCAGTAATCCTACTGTTAATATACAAGTAAACCTACTAAATTATATTTTTGGCCTATGATTGGATAATATTGGTATGTGGACAGATTTTACATTGAACTGAATGTTAGTTGGTCAAAACAGAAACACTAATACTCCACCCCTCCAACTGGTATCTAAGAATAGAGCACAACTTGGTGCCTAATGCGTTTGACACCTTGATAACAACAGTTTTTTGACATGCTTCTTAAAGGATATCCGGAAGATTTTTGTTGAATTTTGAACATGAACATCTTATCGGTGGTGATAGTATTATTTGCAGTGCAAAACTTAAATAAGTGTCCACTGAAGAATCACATTTTGTTTGGTTAAGATATTTTCTTAGGGACTGAGGAGGGTTGTAGTGGAAGGAGTGTAGGTGTTTAGGCCACGCCTGCTTCTCTTGCAAGTGCCTGTCTTCTCCACCCACTCTCCACTCAGTGCCTGACCCTCTTGCTGGCCTATAACTCTTGCTGGTTCCTCCTTTCAGCCCCAGCCTGTCCACATACAGGTGCCTCACCCTCGTCTACGCCTATTCTTCATGCAAGTGCCTGCTCTTTATGGAAATACCTACTAGCCCACATGTGCTCTCCTATTAGACCGCAACCCTGCCTCCTCCTCTTGCATTTACCCAGGCCCCAGGAGCGAAGCATAGATACCACATGTCCTCGTGCAAGCAAGCACAATGGCCCGTTTGACTGATGTTGGGGTAGTAAAATACAGCAATTTGTGTTTAATGGGCCTCTGGTGCCACTTCACCTGCTGCACCTCTACAAACTACACCCCTGCCGGGCCATGCCTGCTGCTCTTACTAATATCTTACCCCGCCTCTGCTTCCTGCAATTCCATTACCCCTGCCCGCCTCTTCGATGCTCCTCGCCCCCCCACCTCCTGACCCCTCCCTGACAGGAGGAGCACCCACAAGCTGGCAGCTGGCCCCGCTATGCCCGGGACCTGCCAGGGCGGTCCCGCCCAGAGCTCCCCTTCGCATGAATGTGAGAGGCGACCTTCGATTTTGTGCCCTGCGGGTATGCACAGTTTTTTTGGGGGGATGGGGGTGGACAGATGGGGTGGTGTTCTCATTCTATAAATATTATGCAGGGGCTGAGGTTATTGGTTTAAAACAGCTCCAGAAGCAGAGGGGGGTTGAGTGACAATGAGGTAAAATGGACACAGGAACGCAGGGACTGTTCTATTTTATTTTGGGGCGAAAGGGGGGGTTGGAGGTTTGAAGAGGCTCCCACCCGGATCGAAGGCAGAAGCTCTGGGAACATAAAGTGAAGACAGAATCAAAACACAAGTGCAGGCAGTCGATGTAATGGCAGCTAATTGGTGCGCTAATAGCCTCGCAGGCGGTAATAGCCCCGGACTCCTCTGACTGCTTCCCTGGCGGGCTGCCGCTAGGATATTACAAGGGAAATCTAATGATATTTTAGTTATTAAATGCGTGTAATTAATTTACTGAAAATAATGTCGGTATGATGGCTGTGTGTGCATTAGGCCTGGGTGGTAAATTCCGTTCCGTTCGCGGAATTTGCGGAATTTAGGTAATTTCGCGTTCCGCGGAGAACGCGAAATTGCCCAAAAATCTGCGGTCCGCGACGTCGCGAAATTTTTTGCTTGTTCGCGTTCTCTATATGCGTGTTCGCGAGATATTTCACCCCGAGCACGCAAACAGCGATCGCGAACAGGAAAAAAGTATCGCGAACAAGCAATTACGCGTGCTCGCGGAATTTCTGCGTGTTCGCGGAGATTTTTTACCGTTTCGCGGAGATTTGCGTAACGCGATTACGCAAATTCCGCCCACCCCTAGTGTGCATGCATCCAGGGCCTGACCTGGGCCACAGTCTGCCCGAGCCTGTCCAGGAGCTCGCTTCTCACAGCACAGGAAGACGCTGCCTGCTGAAAGCCCAGGGGGCACGGAGGGGCTGGGGAGCAGGAAAGGAAGGCCTCAGAAGCGGAACAGGGAAGAACACCAAGAGCAGAGCAGGCAGGGGCCCAAGAACTGGGCAAACACGTACCTTCAGAGTACAGCAAGCAGGGCTCCAGGAGCAGAGCAGGCATGAGCACGAAGAGAAGAGCTGGCAGGGTCCTACGAACAGGATAACCAGGCACCTTCAGAGAAGAGAAGGCAGAGCTCCAGGAGCAGAGCATGAAGGGACCCCAGGAACAGAGCAGTGAGGACCCAGGACCAGAGCAGGCAAGAACACGAAGAGAAGAGCAGGCCGGATCCCACGAACAGGACACACAAGCATCTTCAGAGAACAGCACGCAGGGCTCCAGGAGCAGAACATGAAGGGGCCACAGGACCTGAATAGAATGGTCAGGGCCCACCGCCAGAGCAGGCAAGAACACGAAGAGAAGAGCAGGCAGGGTCCCACTAACAGTACAAACAAAGCTGGAGAACTGCTATACACTGGAATAACCTAGCCAACATTGTTGAAGTCATGTTTGGTAACCCCTTTGGCTCTTAGGGCACCAGGTAATTGACTAGGGAGCCCATGTGTTCCAATACCTGGCATTTCACGCAGTTTGGTGCTTACTTTCCCTCCATGTTAAAGAACAGTAGATGTTTCAGCACCCAGGCTAATATGCTGCATAGCTAAATACATATAAGGTCCCAAAGGCGAGACCAATTGCATTGCAAATGCTTGTTAATATAGTTTAAAAAATATTGATTTAGAAAATATTGCTGTATGTAATATTGTTTGTAAGTGTTATTTTGTATGTCATTTATTGTATTGTGTTTTATTCTATATGTTTATAAAAAATTTTAATTAGTATTTTAAGTAAGAAAATTAAGCAAGTCTCTATCTGTGAGAGTTACTCGAATCTAGACATTCACTGACAGAAAACTGTTTTATTTGTAGTGTATTGTCCAAACCAAGAAGTATTGCATCTGTTATTGGCCATGAGGAAATAGACCTAACTTATATGGAAGACTCAAACTCCAGCCACTGATTTTCTAGATAATTTGTTGGGACAAACAGGAAGTGTGTTTGGTTACAGCCTTTTTAGCAGACTGTTTATTGTTAGATAATGTACTGCATATTCCATGGCTTGTACACGCCAAGAAAATGTTTTATCAACTTGGAATGCCAGAAATGTATCATAACCCAGGGGCAATTGTTACGAGGTGCGTAGAAAGAATCATACAGTACTTTTTAGAACACTGCATGGAGTTGAGGAGGGAACAATCATTAACTATGTCTAGTATTATTGATACTCTACTATTTGTACACCTGTAGCTCCCGAACCCTATTTATCACTCATAATCAACCATAGTCAGCGCTTCCTCTTCACCTATTTCAGGTTGAGCACAGTGCACTTTATTATAGCCTTTCCTAACTAGGGGATCTTTTTTAGAACTCCGCCCTCAGATCCCTGTGATGGTGTCTCTCATCAATGCACTTTCTGATCTTTTGCACATTATATTCAACCCCCTGCCGTTCATTTCTGTCTCTCATTCTTCATAAGACTAAAATGAGAACATATAAGTTAGCACTGATCTGTCTCCAGAAGTTAGATACACCAGCCACCTTCTATGCTGTTTTAAATATCTTAAAGAGGGCTATTATAATTAGGAAAAGAAATGAGTCAGGGCTGTGTATCTTATGGGGTCTTAAATTATGAGATTTTAAATGTAATTGTAATGCCTCCATTCTGTCTCATATGGCTTGCTATTTTATTGTATACTTAATCAAATGTATTTCTGCTGTGTTTTTATTCTTTTATGACTGTTCACAGTAGAATAAAGATTGAATTACTGACAAGATAATTTATCACTCAGGAAATTGTTGAAATTCGTGTTTTATTCGGATTAATGTATACAACTATTAATTTATACATTTTTTTAGTAGTGGAATGGGGTTTAAGGGGATAATGGTAGGGAGATTATTTAAAAGTTGATATTTTAAAGTAAACGTAATTATGTTAATGAATGTAAATTAATATTGCAAAATGTATAAGTTAATTTTGTTACAATAATATTTTGTATAAATGAAATTTTATAAGTTAAGATATAAAATAAATATTTTAAACATCCTATTTCATTGTAAATAATTAAATACATATTTATATAAAAAATGAAATGTAAAAATATCTAAAAATAAAATTAAAGAGAGTGAATGAATTTAATATTTCTTGAAATAGACATTTCTTATTTTAATTTTTTGAAACAATTATAATGAATTTTTTTTATGTGAAAAATTATGTCAATGTAGAAAGATTTTTTTCTACATTTACATTTTATAAATCTGTATTTTTAAAACAAACTGCAGATGCTTCTTGGAACCTTTTCACCCCAAGGGGCAGGCAGGCTGGTCTAATTAATAGCTTCCTATGATCTATAGAAGGACAGCAGCAAAACAAATGTTCCTGTGATTCATATGAGCTGGAACATAACCTACAGTCTCTTCTGTGTACATGACTGGCCCAAACAGGATTAAAATCTCTTACTGGCAGTGCTAGCAGTCACATATACAATATCTGCTGGCGGGTTTCCGCATTTATGACTTCCTGGATACACGGTTGCGGAATAGCCGTTAAGAGACTGTACCTGTGGCGAGTTGGCTAGGAATAACAGATATTGTGCCCTTGAGGTCACCTTTATTTACTGGTTAATTGCTTTGTTCCAAGTGGTATATGGGTCGTCCACTGCTTGGAGGGCTGTTTCTTTGATCTGGACAGTCTTCATGGCTTTTCTTACCTGATTAAACCAAGGGTTACCTGGATGTTTAAAGTTGAATTTTAGATGCCCTTTTAATGATGTAGTCAGGTGATTCTCTGTCCTGATATAATATTTAGGCATGGAGGTCTGACAATCTAGTGTTTGTATCAAAAATCCAAGATCCAGCCTTAAACTAGAGCGGGGAGCGCATTGAGGTTGAAGAACATTTTTCTTCTATGCTCTACAGTGGGATTGTTCTAAGGCTGAAACTAGGGCACCTGGGTAGGTGTGAGGGTCATACTGTAAGGCTGGTAGAAATGTTGCCTTCATTACCCTTAATATTAAGACTGCCAAGGCACCGCTTAGTAGTCAATTCAGTTGACCGATCTCAAACGTAATTGTTGTACTTTTAAAAAAATATCATTTGCCTGTGCCACGGAGGTACTATTTTCACTGAACCACATGCCTAGGTAGGTATACGTTCTTGCTGTGCTGATTCTATTGCAGCCGAGGCTACAGGAGATGTCCTTTTTATTCCTGAATTTTGCAAATATTAAGACTTTTGTGTTTTATATCCTGGTTTACCTGTGGGTGGTTGGCCAGGTTGAATTTATTCAGAGCATTCAATGCCCGCTGTAAACCAGTTTTGGTGCGATCCATAATCACTAGGTTATCCGCATATTGGATTATTTGCAGCTTGGTGTTTCCCAGCTTAGGAGGGGCTAGACAGCCAGACTCCAAGGTATTCCCTAAATCAACTGTGACAAATTAAAAAGCAAGGGGGCCAAGACACAACCCTGTTTTAGGCCATGATTTGTTCCGATTTTTCAGGTGACCATACAAGATCCAGTTTTGACTAAGACCCATGTCCTTGAGTACAGTGAGATTATGGCTCAAAGCAGCGTAGGTGGTATGCCCTATGCATCTAACTTCCTCCATAAAGCAGCCCAATTAGTTCTGCCAAATGATGCACTGTAATCAATAAAGCAACAAAAGAGCGGTAATCTGTAATTTTGGGCAGTTTGGTGCCTCAGGAAGGATAATGTGATGCTGTTATCCATGGGTAACGGCCGGCCCTGAAGCCTGATTGAAAGAGAGGTAATATTTGTTACTCCTGGACCTACATCTCTAGATGCTCAACAGGGTACGGGCATATGCTTTGGCCTCCACATCAGGAAGTGTGATTAGTCAATAATTTGAGGCCACTGATAGCTTCCTTTTTTGTATATAGGGCAGAGGATGGACCCTCTCCAGGCTTCGGGGACTTTTGCAGTATGGAAAACACAGTTGAAGAGTGGAGTTAGCAGCCTTGCCCAGTTATTAGGGGCACATTTAAACAAACGTACAGGTAGACCATTAGGACCGGGGGCCTCATCTCTTCTCATATGCTTGATGATGCTTTCATGCTTCTTCCTACTTATTTGTTTGGCTACTATGCACTGGACCTCTTTTAATTGAGATGATAGCTCATGCTCTAAATTAGCTCCGTTCAGCGGCCAGGTGGCTGACTCCCAAACAGGGATAGCATTAGAGGGAATTAGCTTAAGGTCATTTCCCACGGGCTGGCTGGTTACCAGCAGGGCAGCCTGTTATATAAAACTTTCAGTTTGTAGCATCATGCATAACATGTTTTAGATTGTAGTGGAAATAATACATTTCACCCTTCTAGGGCCTGATTGCAAGTTGGGCGGTCTGACCACCCAAACATTACATCCGCTTTCTCTATGACACTACTGCGCCAACAGTCTATCGCCTAGCATATTACGAGTTGTGCTATCTGAAACGCAGACCGCTGCCACGGCACTCTTCTCACCAGGACTACGGAGGTCTGCAATGTTAGTATTGTGTCCACCGATGCCGTCAGGTCCGCAGTCTACCAATGAGCGAATTACGACTAAACAGCCATACTGGCGGTTTCACAGTGGCGGTTAACAAATAACAGTTACCCAAAGGCAGTAGACTGCCTCAGTACATGTGCAAAGAAAACCCACAACAGTGGCCATTGGATGTATAAAAAACTATACAGCTTTGTAAGCCATGAAGGAAACTCAGCTGATTAGCAGCGCCAGGTGACCCTTTGACTCTGCACTCCTTACATGATGAACAATGCACAACCAAGCTATGTGTTTTCCTGTATTATACGCAACTAGACCCTGGAATGGACAAATACACAGGCTATGACTACACTGTGTTTGTAGCAGAGTTCTGGAGATGTAATATCTATACCTAAAGCCAAAATGCCACTTATCTGCACAGCTAATGAGCTGATGAAATCCACTAGATCCATTGAATTTCTTTAAATGTCTAGTAATTAACTTCAACTCCACGCAAATAGATGACAATACTAATCTCTATCTATTTTTTATCTTCTCTGTAATTTAATTTTAATAAATTAATTATTTGTTGTTAATTAATAATACTTATTTAATTTGTAATTATGGTAATTATGTAATTAATTTTAAGGTGTGTGTTTTGGTGTTTATAGGTGTAAAGGGCGGGAAGTAATTTATTTTTAATTGATGAATTAAAAATTGGTTCTTAATTAATTTTAATCAATTAATTGGTAGTTAAGTCTGGTAATTGTGTCATTCATTTTAGGTGTGTGTTTTTGGTGTTAATAGATGTAGAGGGTGGGAAGTAATTTATTTTTAATTGATGATTTAATAGTTGGTTGTTAATTATATTTAATTAATTGGTAATTAGTTATGGTAATTGTGTAATTAATTTTAGGTGTGTATTTTGGGGTTTAGAGGAATAAAGGGTGTTAAGCAGTTTATACATTTTTTTATAATAATAATTTGTTAATTGATATTAACGAAATTAATAAAAAAATGTCTATGGCAAGTGTGTAATTCATTTTAGGTGTGTGTTGTGGTGTTTATAGGGGTAATGGATGGGGAGTAATTTGTGTTTCATTAATTTAATGTATAGGGCCTGATTCCGTTCTCGCTTGGAAAGCCCTACGGCTAACTCAGATCCGGAGAGCTTTTGAGCGAAACCTGCTCCTGGAGTCTGGACGAGTGAGTATGATGCAAATACCCGCTGACGGACTCGGGTCGCTCGGAGTCCCATTGAAGTCAATGGGAGCCTGTTATACGTTCCGTACATAGGCTTCCGTCGAGAAAAAAGTAAGTCGCGGAAATGTGCACCGCCTGTCATGGGGAAGTGTCGGTGCCCCCTGCACTGTACCTGCATGTGTAGGGGGGAACCTTGGGACCCACCTGTGACCGAATCGTAGGGCTATGGGTGAAGGGGGGCCCGCTATGGCCCCCCAACATCAGCGTCCTGAAGCATTTTCGAGTTGGAGGCTCCGAATCAATCCAGCTGCTCCACGTGCGCATCGTACTTGGTCGCTCGGAAATCAAGCCCATTGCACTGCGCGAGTCGGCCATGTTGTAGTGGTCCAGAGGACTTCTCTGACGGGTACGAGTCGCTCGGAGCGCGAGGCGATTTTCACATCGTACTCACTCGCTCGTACGGTGGTATGAGTCGGTTGGAAATAGCACTTGCGACTCGGACTCGCTCCTGACAGATGCTGTCAGGAGCCCTTCCGAGCGAGATCGGAATCGGGCCCATAGTTGTTAATTGATGTTAAATATTTGATATTTATTTTGGGTAATTGTTTATTTTTTTTGTGTTGTTTTTACTTTTAAAGGGGTAAAAGGTGGGTATTAAATACATTGTTATTACTTTATAATTAGTTGTTAATAGTAATAGTTTTTAATCTAGAAATAAGTTTTAAGTGTGTTTTATTATTTTATAGTTACATTTAGGTGTGTGCTGTGGAAATTATAGTGTTAATGTGTGCGTGGTCAATTAATATTTATTAGGTTTTTTTTATTATGTTTTTTCATTGATTCTTAATTATGTTAGCTATGGAAGTAAATGTGATTTAAAATGTTGAAGTGTGTTGTTATTTGTGTGGTGTTATAGAGTAGGAAATACAATAAATACATTTATGTATTAATTAATGTCTTTGTAAATATTTTCTTGTTTAAACAAATTTGTTTTGAAATTGATTTATGATTTGATTTTACATAATATTTGTAAGTATTTGTTATATGTAATTCATATTTTAATGTGTTTCCTTTTTATATATTCAAAATATGTTTTCAGTTTTTAAAATATTATTTATTTAGTTTTTTATAATTTCCCTTAATTTTTAATATATATATTTTTTTAACTGTTGTAGTGTGAATAGTAATTTCTGTCTATCCACTATCCAACACTTTCCCTACTGTTTCACTCATTGGAGTGGGAATGGATATTTTCACCCCACTGCTATCCAACACTTTCCCTAGTGTTGCACTCACTGGAGTGGGAATAGTAAATTCTTCTCCTTCGCTATCCAACACTTTCCCTACTGTTGCTCTTAATGAAGTGGGAATAGTAATTTTTACCCCTCCGCTATCCAACACTTTCCCTACTGTTGCACTCGCTGGAGTGGCAATAGTAATTTTCACCCCTCCGCTATCCTCATGTTCCCAACTGTTGCACTCACTGGAGTGGGAATAGTTATTTATACCCCTCCTCTATCCAACACTTTCGCTACTGTTGCACTGACTGTATTGTGAAATTTAAGTTTGAATATGTTTTGAATGTTTAATGTTTTCATTTATTATATATTTTTGTTTATCTATATTTTAAATCATTGATATATATATATTTGTATATAATTTTAAACTTTTTATATAAATTAGAAATGATAGTTTATTAATTGTTTTAAGGTAAATATATATGTATATATAATTATGTTTGTGTTTATCTTTTTTATTAAATGTATTTGTTATATTTCATTGAAATGTATAATGCATGTACTTTATTTGGTTAAAATTAAATGTAATATTGAATATATTCAATATACATTATTTTATTTTATATTTATATAAACATAGATATTTTACACATCTATATTGTTTACATCGATATTTTTTAGTCGATATGTTTGTATTTACCTGTTTGAGTATAGGAGTCAATATTTTTGTTGTCTATATTTTTTACTCGATATTTTTTACATCGATATGTATTCCATCGATGTTGTGTCAGTAAATGGACTATTCATGCCCAATGTTCCATAACTGATTGGAGGAGTATGTTGGACTTTGGACTCCAGACAATTGGACTCTACTACAATGATTTCATCCACCATGACTTAAGACTGCACTATTCCATGTCACCAAATCATTGTCTCCTGTTGTAATTCTAACATATAACAATGTGAACGTAATACCATGTGAAATTTGCAATGTCAAAACTATGGACTGCTGGAAGCATGGATATGTTGTATGCAAACAATATCCAACTCCGGATCACTACCATGTCACAACAACACATACATACAACTGTCTGGTCTAATAACATCTTTATTCCATTGTTCAAATCAAACGCTGACATGATGCCAGAAAAATAGCAAATAAGACATGACTCAGTTATTCTGTGTCAGTGATCACATAGTCAGTTGCAGACTTTCACAAGGTGGAAGGAGTGGATACATCTGGCAATGCCCTACACAATAGGCAACAATAAGTTAGGTCTACATCATTAGCTGAAGCCATATTGTCAACCTCACAAAAGGAATCCTACATCAAATAAACACATAAACAGGCACATGCCAGTACAATAGTTTCTGACCCCGGGGTCAGTTCAATCCTGTGTTGCTTGCATCTGGTGGAATGTCCACTAGCCCTTTGGACTACAATGAGGAGAATCATCAACAGCTACATACAGTTCATACACACTGAGGAATTCGCCAATGTGAAGGGAGACTTGCATGAATTGGGCCCAACATAACATTGGGCTCGATTCCGATCCTGCTCAGAAACCCTTCCGACCGACACAGACCGGGAATGTATTTCGACCAACACATATGCGCGCTGTCCGACTAGTGAGTACGATGCAATGCGTGTTAAATACAAACCCACACGCACGGAGCACAATACCGACGATCAACATGTACGGGAATCAATCCGCCCGAGTGAATCGCCTGGAAAAGAGCCTGATGTGACCGATTCATATGCGAACATTGCAACATAGCGTAACATGAATTGGACAGACTCGGACTACCCCGCCAATGCTTAAAAAATGCATCCGTTGTGGTCAACTGAACGTCTCCGTCATGCTCAACTAAATACAACAGAAACAGACAGAAAAAGTAAAAACAAGCATTATCAAAGGCAAAAACAACTATTAAGCCACAACTTCACATATATAAAGGGGCAAATCTTTACCATGATCTCTTGCAAATTCAACAGACCTGGCAGCAGATACCACCTCTACTCTTCACTGAGACATACACTCACAAGCCACCCACCATACAACCTGTACACCTCTAGCACCTGTCGATTACCACACTCACAAACACACATCTTTACTTATACTCACTCTTCCTCACTTTCACACTCACCCACACATCCATTTCCACCACCACCTATCACCATGCCCCCAAAGAAGAATCCAAAGTTCACAGACAGTGAGTTGGAAGTCATGGTAGATGAAATTCTCAGAGTAGAGCCACAGTTATTTGGCACATTTGTCCATCAAACCCCCCTGTTCCAGAAAACCAAGATGTGGGAGAGGATTGTCAACAAGGTAAACGGTTAAGCACCTTGCCTGCGCACATTAGATGATATCAGAAACAGGTACTATGATGTGTGAAGGAGGGTCAAGAAACTGATTGGCAGAGACCATGCCCTGAGCCAGCAGACCGGCGGTGGCCCTCCTGCAAAACCTACGCACTTCACTTCCTGGGAGGAGAAGGTATGGGCTATTCTTCCACCGGAGTGCATCCATGGATTATCAGGAGTACCAGAGCCTGGTAAGAACATAACCAACTAACCAAGATTGTGAGCCAATACACACCCACTTATATCACTATTAAGGGGACAGTAATACTGTTAGAAATGGGGGTCTCTAGTTGGCAATGGCTGGCCACTGTCCAAGTAGGGACCCTTCTTCCTAAGTCAGAGTAAGCGGCCTACCCCCTTTAATAACCCCTGCTCAACCCTGTGGTAACGCAGCACGAGCAGCTCGGCTAATCTCAGAGGCAGTGTGTGAAGCATTTATGACCATACACAGTAACACAGCGAGGGGCACTACAAAGGGACACCACACAAGTAGTTATAAATAATAAGTATCTTTATATATAGACTTAACACAAGACCAATAACAGTAAAAAGCCACAATACTAGAAAAATAGGGTTGCTCTTGAAATGCGGCAAAAATAGTTCAGGTGTGCAAAGAGGAGTTCAGTTCAAAGCAGTGGTCACTGCGACCCTTTTACTTACAAAGTACCTGGATTCTTTAGCAAAACAACCAAAATGTCGCTAAGGAGCTGTAGCGCTGATTTTCCTCATGCGTTGAATCCTTGCCACAAGGGAGGATGATGCGCTGATCTGTGTGCAGGACAAAGCAACAAACTTCTCCACGCTAAGCCGGCGATGCGTTGAAATCCTTGCCGCAAGAGAGGATGATGCGCCGAGCCTGTTGCGTGTGCGGCCCTGTTGCGATGAGAAGAAATGGTGCTCCGCGAGGGAGCGATGATCCGGGTGCGATGTTGTTGGACCCGGCCTCGTGGCGTGGCCCATTCGACCCGTAGCAACACCACACCTGATCCCCCACCCCGTAGTAACACCACACATGCTCCCCCACAGACCCAGGGCTACCCCCGTCCTTCCCTCCATCTTCCCGACATCAGGCTCTGCACCCCAGATGGCCGACCCCGACCCCAGCACAACCCCGGCCTAGTCGCGCCATGCTGGCTGGGGGGAGAAAGAGCCCCCGGTGAGCAGGAGAGGGAGGAGCAGTTTCACTCACACCTCTGGCCTCCTCTCGAGAGATGGTTTTCGATCGCCCTCCGGCCACCCTGAGGGCTGGCTCCATGCCTGCTGTGTGTCTGGGATCCCTCCCGACACCGCCTTGAAAGGATCAAAGGGCCGCCTGGCAGGAACCCCCAACAAACAACCCCCAGGGCTAAGACCCCTGCCTGTGAGGACTCCGGACATCAAAGGGGAGGCGACCTATAACAAGGGGCGCTCTGGGACTATCGGCAGATTGAACCTGGAACGAAGAGAGCCCTGCTGACATGGTTGCGGCTAAAGGAACATCATCACAAGATCCGACGGAACTCTTGGAACCTCGGTGAGCCCTGCAGACAGCGTCTCGGCTCCACCTGGCAGAGACGGACTTCTGCCTAAGTCATCTGAGCCCTGCAGACAGCGTCGCGGCTCCCCCTAGTAGAGACGGACTTCTGCCTGAACCAACTGAGCCCTGCAGACAGCGTCGCGGCTCCTCCTGACAGATACGGACTTTTGCCTGAATCATCGGAGCCCTGCTGACGCCGTCGCTGCTCCCCTCGCAACCTTGAGAATTTGAGCCCGGCAGACTTGTTCGCACTCAAATACTATCCTGGTCCGGCTGGACCCCAAAGACCGTCCCGTATCCCCCGACTCGAGGATTGAGAGCCGTGCGCCGGATAGGCACCTGCATTGACCCTGATCCTAAGACTGTCCCACTACCCCTACCCCTACCGAGACTCTACGAGCCCTTGCTCTACTTGTACAGACGAATCTGCGGATCATAAAGGTCCCGATATTTCTTGATAAAAGAATACGTGTTTCAGAATCTACGGTGTGGTGTTTCTGTGTTGCATGGTATTAAATCAGCGTGTACGATCCTAGAAACGGGACCCAGCCCTGTGGGGGTCTCCCGCAAGTACTCGGCTACATCTTCCGGGGAGGGTGAGTCGCAGGGCGGTCAGGTACACACTCTGTCCTTTCCTGAGGCTGGCCCTTCTAACAGATGTGATGAAAATGGCGGACGCCCGGCGTCCTCGCTGCGATATTGTGAAGCGATGAACTCGATGCGATGATCTTTGGTTAGCGAGCACTTGGAGGCCCGCAAACGTGCGATGCGATGATCTTCGGGTTAGCGAGCCTTTGGCAGCCCGCAAACTTGCGATGCGATAATCTTGAGGTCAGCGAGCATTTGGCAGCCCGCAAACGTGTGATGCGATGATCTCCGGTAGTGAGCACTCAGCGGCAGCAGCGCAATGATTTTTCGTACGCGCTTCAGCTGCGGCGGCTCGCAAACGGGCGTTAGCGACGATTTTCAGCACTCTTTTCTCTGGAGTAGAACTAGAGGCCCTGGAACTCACAGGAGCCTCACCTGCAGATATAAATCCTCGATGGGAGGAAACAGGAGGCTGGTGGTGGAGTTTGATGTGCCTGAGACTCTGGCAGGAGGCTAGCTCGCTTCTAGCCCTTGGGTGATTGCTTTAGCAAGTTGAAATAAAAGTTCTCTTCAAAGTCCTTTTCCTCTTCTTCCAAGTCCAGTGAAAACTACTGCAGGCCAATCCAAGAAACAGCACACAAGCACAAGGACAGTCACCTCCTGCAGATTCCTTCAGTTACAAGTACAGAGGTTCTTCTTGACATCCAGGAGCAATACAATTTGTAGGGGTTTCAGCACAGATATTTATACCCCAAAAGTCTTTGTTCTCAGAAGCTACAGGTCACTGAACCCGGCCAGAACCGGTTCTGCTCAGTCCTGGAGCACTTTGTTTACCAGGCTGCATCCTTCCTTTCAGAAAGAGGGGGTCTGCCATCAGACGCACAGTAGGAGGTGGAGCCAGCATTCACCTTGCCAGGCATAGCCCATTTCCGGTCAAGGAACTAACCCTCCCCATACTCCAATGCAGATCTCTCTATTAAACCCAGGTCTGACTCAGCCTGCACTGTCCCTTCAAAACCAGACAGCCAATACACATAACAGCAGAGCACACTGGAAGGCTTAGGCAAGAAAATACCTACTTTGTGAAAGTGGTATTTTCAAAAACAGAACTTCACTAAAAGATGTATTTTAATATTCTGAGCTCAGGCATACTAAATTTGTTTTTCTACCATGTTCTTTGGGTCAGTTAGGACTATAGAATGTAATAGTCAAACCTCCCATTCTGGCCTATGGAGAACAGGTAGCCTTACAGTAGTGAAAAACAAAATTGGGTGTAATTCACTACCAGGACATGCTACACACATCAGGGCATGTCCTATCTTACACATACAATGCACCCTACCATAGGGGTGACTAACATGATGCCAAGGGAAGGTTCAGGGCCTGGGAAGTGTGTGCACTTCACACAGCCAAGATGGCAATTCTGGACTGCACACAGACTCTGCAGTGGCAGTCTGAGACACACTTTACAAGCTGCTTCTGTGGGTGGCGCAAACCAGCGCTGCAGGCCCACCAGCAGCTTTTGGTTTACCAGCCCTGGGCACACACAGGCCAAGCTACTAGGGACTAACAGGTAAACCAAATAAGCCAATCATGGATATACCAATTCACATATCATATTTACACAGGGAGCATTCGCGCTGTCGCACTGAATGGCAGTGGCACAGTGCCCAGAGCATCTAATAACAGCAAAAACAGAGGAGATAACAGCGAAAAATGGAAGGGAGACCCACGCCAATGGTGCCAGGTCTAACACGTGTCCCCTCCAGCTGAAATGTGGGGAGAACTACCCATCCCCTTTGAAGTTCTCATTACTAAGGTGGAAAAATCTGGACAGACCATCAGCATTGGCGTGTTCTATACCAGGGCGGTGTTCCACCATGAAGTCCATACCCTGTAGGGAAATGGACCACCTCAACAACTTGGGATTCGCACCCCTCATCTGCATCAGCCATTTGAGGGGCATGTGGTCTGTCTGAACCCGAAAGTGAGTCCCAAACAGGTATGGTCTCAGCTTCTTCAGTGCCCAGACCACAGCAAATGCCTCACGCTCAATTGCACTCCACCTCTGTTCCCGTGGAAGTAACATCCTACTGATGAAGGCTACAGGTTGGTCTAGTCCCTCCTCATTGATCTGTGACACAACGGCCCCCACCCCATGCTCTGAAGCGTCTATCTGGACAATAAATTCCTTAGCAAAATTGGGCGCCTGGATTACAGGTGCTGTACACATGGCAGTCTTGAGGGCATCAAAAGCTTTCTGACAGCTGTCAGTCCAGTTCACAATCTTTGGCTGCTTCTTGGAAGTCAGCTCGGTCAAGGGTGCAACAATGTTGCCATACCCCTTGACAAACCTCCTGTAGTAACGCGTGAATCCTAAGAAGGCCCTCACCTGGGTCTGGGTCCTTGGGAGCTCTCAAGCCAGGATGGTTTCAATCTTGGGCTGTAGGGGTGCCACCCGGCCACTCCCAACCTGGTGTCCCAAGTACACCACAGAACCCTGCCCAATCTGGCACTTACTGGCCTTGATTGTGAGGCCTGCTCTGCGCAGCGCCATCAACACTTCCCAGAGGTGGCGCAAGTGGTCCTCCCAGGAGGAACTAAACACTGCAATGTCATCCAGGTAGGTGGCACTGAAATCCTCCAGCCCGACCAACACCTGGTTGACCAACCTCTGAAGGGTGGCAGGGGCATTCTTCATCCCAAAGGGCCTCACACGGAACTGGTAGCACCCATCTGGTGTGGAGAATGCTGACCTCTCTTTTGCCCCATCAATCAAGGCGATCTGCCAGTACCCAGATGTTAGATCAAACGTGCTGAGGTACCGGGCAGCCCCTAACCGATCTATGAGCTCATCAGCTCCGGGGATGGGGTGCGCGTCGGTCTTCGTGACCAAATTGAGACCTCGGTAGTCCCCACAAAACCTAAGTTCAGGAGTGGCACCAGGCGCTGCAGCTTTTGGTACCAAGACCACGGGGCTGGCCCAAGGGCTGCTAGAGGACTCAATCACCCCTAGGGCAAACATTTTGGAGACCTCCTCCTTAATGTAGGCCCTGATCCTGTCAGTCACTCTGTAAGCCTTGTGCTTGACAGGAGGACTGTCCCCGGTGTCCACTTCATGGACGTACCACTCAGTGACACCAGGCACCAGTGAAAACAAATCAGGAAATTGCCCCAACAGCTGGCGACAATCTTTCTGCTGCTCAGGGTTCAGTGTGGTGGAGAGGACCACACCCTCCACTGACCCATCCTTCTCTCCTGCACACAGGAGGTCAGGAAGAGGCTCACTCTCCTCCTCCATTCCAGCATCTGTGGCAAGAAGCATGCTCACTTCAGACCTCTCAAAGTGGGGCTTCAGGCGGTTCACATGCAGGACCCGCAAGGGGTTCCTGGGAGACTTAAAGTCCACCAAGTAGGTAACTAGACTTTGGCGCTCGACCACCTCAAATAGACCAGTCCACTTATCTTGGAGCACACAAGGCTCCACTGGGGCCAGTACCCAAACCTTCTGACGAGGTTGAAATTCGACCAGAGTGGTGTTCTGGTCGTACCAACGTTTCATTTCCTCCTGGCTGGCTTCCAGATTTGCCTCAGCAATATTTCTGAAACGCCGAGTCTGGTCCCTGAAGGCCAACATGTAGCTAAATACATCTTGGGGAGGTTTCCTGGGAGATTGCTCCCAGCCTTCCTTGACCAGACTCTGAGGTCCTCTTACTGGATGGCCATAGAGCCGTTCGAAGGCACTGAACCCTAAGGACTTCTGTGGCACCTCATGGTAGGCAAACAACAGGTATGGCAAGAGGACATCCCACTTACGCCTCAGGTGCTCTTCTAGGCCCATGATCATGCCCTTCAAGGTCCGGTTGAACCTTTCAACCAGACCATTACCTTGGGGGTGGTAAGGAGTGGTGAACTTATAAGTTACCCCACACTCCTTCCACAGAGACTTCATACACTGGGAGATGAAGTTGGTTCCCCTGTCAGACACCACCTCTCTGGGGAACCCCACCCGGGAGAAGATTCCCATCAGTGCACGTCTCACCACGGGGGGCCGTCACTGTTCTGAGCGGGATGGCTTCAGGGTACCGGGTGGCATGGTCCACTAAGACCAGGATGTACCTTTTGCCCATGGCTGTCTTGGGGTCCAGAGGCCCCACAATGTCAATGCCCACTCGCTTGAATGGGATACTGACAACCGGAAAGGGCTGGAGTGGGGCCTTGATCTTCCCCCACTCTTTCCACTTGCCTGGCAAGTCTCACATGTCCTGCAATGAGCGTCTAAGCTCTTGCCAATAAAAGTGGGTGACCAGCCTCTCAAAGGTCTTGGTCTGCCCCAGATGTCCTGCCAATGGAATGTCATGAGCCAACCCCAGTAGGTTGCTCTGAAGCACTCAGGTACCACCAGCACACGGGCCGACCCCGGCTCAGCAGCCTTAGGCTCGCTATACAGGAGACTCTTCTCCCAATAAATCAGATGTGAACCAGACGTGTCACCTGCTGCCTGGGCTGCAGCCTGTCGCCGCATACCCTCAAGAGAAGGGCAAGCTCTTTGCTGCTCACAAAACTCCTCCCTGGTGGGCCCCCCTTCCTGCTGCCAATGGGTCAGCTCAGGCAGGTCCCCCAGTTCGGCGACCTGTTCCACCGGTGGCTCCAGGGCATCCCCCTCAGGGTCTGCTCCCTCCTGGGCCGTGGGAACCAAGGGGGATGGCTTCCCATGCCCCCTGCCCCTTCTCTCTAAGGCAGGGACCTGGGCAATACTCTCAGGCTCCAGGTCTTTCTCAACACTCTCCTTGGCTGCCATGGACCGAGTGGTAGCACACGCCCACTCAGGCAGACCCAACTTTTCCAAGTGAGATCTCCTCTCCACCGTAGCCCACGGTGAGTTCTCTAAATCATTGCCCAACAGACAGTCTACAGGCATGGTGGGCCTCACAGCCACCTGAGGAGTTCCTGAGACCCCCCACTCAAAGGGAACCTTAGCTACCTCACATTGGCTCTCTGAGTTGTCTGCGGACACTACTGGGTAGAATGCATGGGGTACAACCTGCTCTGTGGACACCAACCGGAAGCTGACAACAGTTACACTGGCTCCTGTGTCTCTTAGAACCTCCACTCTAAGGCCATTGATGGTCACCCACTGCCTGTACTTTTTAGTGTTATCAGGTTGTGCAGGCTTAGGGACAATCTCAAAGTCTCCTAGTGAGACAAGGGTCAATTCTACGGGATCCCGCCCACCTTGGGCACCCATCTCCTCCCCTCCCAGGGCTACACTAGCAAGCTGGCGGGGTGGTGCACGGGGTGGTGCAGGAACATCCCTTTGAGGACACTGGGGATCAAAGTATCTGTGGCCCACTTGACCACACTTATTACAAGTAAGGGGCCCCATCTGAACTGGCCTACCTGTCGGGGGCACTGGCTTCTTCTCTTGGGGAGGCTGGGACACCACTGCTTGGTTCCCTTGGGAATTACTTTGGGGCCCTCTCTGGCACTCCCTCGGTTTACCCCTGTCCCCCCCTCTTATCTGCTGGGGACCCTGCCCACCTTTGGCGAAGTCTCCCACTAGACCCTTGCGAACCCCGGTGCTCACCTAGCGGTCCGCCTCCTCAGCAAGCTTCCTAGGGTTAGTTAGCTTACAATTAAACAGGTACTGGCGTAGCTCAGGAAAACAGTTACTAGATAAATGCTCCCATGCAATCAAATCATAAAGCTGCTCAAACGTTTCTACTTTGCTACGTTTTACCCAGTGCTCCATTGCTCTGCAAAAAAAGACACATATTCAACCCATGTGGTACCCTCTAGCTTCATGCAGGTCCTAAATCTCTGCCTATACATCTCAGAGATCAAAGCATAGGGGGTAATAAAAGCTTCTTTCATGTGGGCATAAACCATCCTACTTTCTGGGGGCAGGTCCAACAAGGTATCCCTCCCCTCACTCACAAAGCGTCACCACAACCCCACTCCCCAATCCTTCTCAGGGACCCGGTGGGACACCATGGCTAATTCATAAGCTGCAAACCATTGCCCAATATCTTCACTTTTGTGGAAATCCTTAATAACCTCCTTGGGTATATACACTCTACTCTCAAAATGCACTACTGGTATGCTGCCACCAGAGGGGGAGATCTCTACACTCTTTGCTTTAATCTCCAACTCCCTCAATATTCTCTCATGCTCAAGTTTCACATTCATAATTTCAAATTCTAACTTCTTGTTCTCTAGGTCCCTCTGACCATCCATTTTAAGCTTAGCCATCTCCATAGTATGCCGCCTATCTCTCTCCCTGTCCTCCATCTCTTCTGGGGACAGACCCCTTGAGGACTCACTACTGCCGGGGATTGGAAACTGCTTTATCTCCCACCAAATCTACTACTTCAGCCTGCTGCTCTCCTGCATTCTCTTCCCCCTCCACAGGCTCTCCCATATTCTTAGGGGCATCCCTGGCTTCTAGCCACGCCTTCAGCGCCTTGTAATACTCCTCCCTCTTAGTGAGACCTGTGATAGGGACTGTGAAGCGTTTGCAAACATATTTGAGCTGCCTGGAAGTGTAGGTGTCTATTTTCTCTTCTTCCCAGGAGAGATCCTCTGAGGCATTGGATCTGGGCTTGCCCATTGTAGCAATAACTGGCAATGTCACTCAAAAATAGAATAAAAAAACCTCAAAAACCTATGTGGTTCTGTTATGGTCTGCACTTACTAGTAGTATACACTATAATTTCTGTATGCGATCACAAATGCAAGTCCAGATCCTCACCGCTGATCACCAATGTTAGAAATGGGGGTCTCTAGTTGGCAATGGCTGGCCACTGTCCAAGTAGGGACCCTTCTTCCTAAGTCAGAGTAAGAGGGCTACGCCCTTTGATAACCCCTGCTCAACCCTGTGGTAACGTAGCACGAGCATCTAGGCTTATCTCAGAGGCAGCGTGTGAAGCATTTATGACCCTATACAGTAACACAGCGAGGAACACTACAAAGGGACACCACACAAGTAGTTATAAAACATAAGTATCTTTATATATAGACTTAACACAAGACTAATAACGGTAAAGAGCCACAATACTGAAAAATAGGTTTACTCTTGAAATGCTGCAAAAATAGTTCAAAGTGTGCTAAGAGGAGTTCAGTTCAAAGCAGTGGTCTCTGCAACCCTTTTACTTACAAAGTACCTGGATTTCGTAGCAAAACAACCAAAATGTCGCAACCGAGCTGTAGCGATGATTTTCCTCACGCGAAACCGGCGATGTGTTGAAACCTTGCCGCAAGGAAGGATGATGCGCCGATCTACAGATGCGTGCCGGACAAAGCGACAAACTTCTTCACGCTAAGCCGGCGATGTGTTGAAATCCTTGCCGCAAGGGAGGATGATGCGCCGAGCCTGTTGCGTGTGCAACCTTGTTGCGATGAGAAGAAATGGCGCTCCGCGAGGGAGCGACAATCCGGGTGGGATGCGATAAAAATTGCGGACGCACGGCACCAGCACTGCGATGTCGTGATGCGATGATCTCAATGCGATGATCCTTGTTTAGCAAGCACTCAACAGCCCGAAACGTGCGATGCGATGATCTTTGGGTGTTAGCAAGCGCTTTGTGACCCGCAAGCGTGCGATACAATGATCCTTGGTTTGCGAGCACTCGGCGGCAACAGCGCAATGATTTTTCATACGCTCTTCAGCTGCGGCGGCTCGCAAACGGGCATTAGCGACGATTTTCAGCACTCTCTTCTCCGTAGTAGAACTAGAGGCCCTGGAACTCACGGGAGCCTCACCTGCAGATAGAAATCCTCGCTGGGAGGAATCAGGAGGCTGGTGGTGGAATCTGAGGTGCCTGAGACTCCAGCAAGAGCTAGCTCTCTTCTAGCCCTTGGGTGATTGCTTTAGCAAGTTGAAATAAAAGTTCTCTTCAAGTCCTTTTCCTCTTCTTCCAAGTCCAGTGACAACTACTGCAGGCCAATCCCAGAAACAGCACACAAGCACAGGGACAGTCACCTCCTGCAGATTCCTTCAGTTACACGGACAGAGGTTCTTCTTGACATCCAGGAGCAATACAATTTGTAGGGGTTTCAGCACAGATATTTATACCCCAAAAGTCATTGTTCTCAGAAGCTACAAGTCACTGAACCCAGCCAGAACCAGTTCTGCCCAGTCCTGGAGCACTTTGTTTACCAGGCTGCATCCTTCCTTTCAGAAAGAGGGGGTCTGCCATCAGACGCACAGTAGGAGGTGGAGCCAGCATTCACCTTGCCAGGCACAGCCCTATTCAGGTCAAGGAGCTACCCCACCCCATACTCCAATGCAGATCTCTCTATTCAACCCAGGTCTGACTCAGCTTGCCCTGTCCCTCCAAAACCAGACAGCCAATACACATAACAGCAGAGCACACTGGAAGGCTTAGGCAAGAAAATACCTACTTTCTAAAAGTGGTATTTTCAAACACAGAATATAAAAATAAACTTCACTAAAAGATGTATTTTAATATTCTGAGCTCAGGCATACTAAATTCGTTTTTCTAACATGTTCTTTGGGTCAGTAAGGACTATAGAATGTAATAGTCAAACCTCCTATTCTGGCCTATGGAGAACAGGTAGCCTTACAGTAGTGAAAATCGAAATTGGGTGTAATTCACTACCAGGACATGCTACACATATCAGGGCATGTCCTACCTTACACATACAATGCACCCTACCATAGGGGTGACTCACATGATGCCAAGGGAAGGTTCAAGAGCTTGGAAGTGGGTGCACTTCACAGCCAAGATGGATGTTCTGGACTGCACATAGACTCTGCAGTGGCAGGTCTGAGACACACTTTACAAGCTGCTTCTGTGGGTGGCGCAAACCAGCGCTGCAGGCCCACCAGCAGCATTTGGTTTACCAGCCCTGGGCACATAGAGGCCACGCTACTAGGGACCAACAGGTAAACCAATCATGGATATACCAATTCACATGTCATTTTTACACAGGGAGCATTCGCGCTGTGGCACTGAATGGCAGTGGCACAGCGCCCAGAGCATCTAATACCAGCAAAAACAGGAGATAACGGCGAAAAATGGAAGGGAGACCTACGCCAATGGTGCCAGGTCTAACAGAAGGAAAAGGAGGAGGAGAGAGAGAGAGAGCGAGAGAGAGAGAGAGAGAGGGGAGAGAGAGAGGGGGAGAGAGAGAGAGAGAGAGAGCGAGAGAGAGAGAGAGAAAGAGAGACACTGCCACCCCTGTGCATCCATGAGCAAATAATTATCTGGTGCCACCGAAGTGTGCAGCAGTGGGCACTCCACGTGTCCGTCAAAACTCATCCCAGATATGTCTCTGAGTCCTGAGTAATGAATGGAGGAGATCACATCAGGTGCTTGGCGGATCGCACAGATGTCGCTGAGTCCTGAGTCATGAATGGCGGAGACCACATCATCTTCTCCACGGCCCGGCAGATCTCACACATGTCGCTGAGTCCTGAGTCATCAATGGCTGAGACCACATCAGCTTTTGGGGTCACTAAGCCTGTGGAAGTTAAGTTCGTGCCACGTGGTGTTAGGCCCCTGATGGCCATATGAGCTTCGGGTGGCACTAACCCTGTGCATCTGAAGTCCATGCCAAGGGGGTGGTAGGCCCCTGAGGGCTATACAGATTAGGGTGCGAGTAACCTTCTGCGCAAGTTTTGAAAGACTCTTTATGGTTGAGACATGTGGAGCATCCGGCATCTAGTCAGCACTGGCAATAAAGGATGTGACGTTGTCGATCTATTATATTTGCGTGGTCACATGGCCTGTCAAGCATGTGCTGGACGGGTGTGGTGTGTGGGTAAAGCTGCCCTCAAGGAGTGGGTGGGAGATGTGGAGAACTAGACCACTGACCTGCACAGGAACAGCAAGTACGCCTGCGACAGGTAGGTATGTGGGGCCATCGTCGGAACGTAATCTGAGTGGCGTGGCGTGGCCTGGCGTATGATGGAGCAGGGCAGGGATAGCTACAAAGGCGTGGACAGCTCGTAGTACTGCGTCTGTGAGTGGAGTGGACGGGCCACAGCTGTTCCTCTGCGAGCCTGGGTACAAACTGTTCATAACTCACACTACATAAGTATTGAAAAATAATTTTGTGATTCAGTCCGTCAGCTGGCATTTGTCCGAGGTATTTGTGAAAATATATCGGAGTTCTTTCTGTGATAGATACCCCTTTGACACTGCCTCTCCCCACATCAGCAGGTAGCACACCCTCTTCCCACATTACCATCATACTACCCAACAACCTTCTTGGGCCCGGAAGTGTTCCTGTGCGGTTGGACAAAGAAGAGTCTTAGATATGTATAGATTTACATATAAAAAAATTATTTAAAGAAAAGAACAACAAATAAGACTGAAGGGAGTCTGGTGCTGTGGTTCGCTGTCACAAATTTGGGGTGACTGCCATTCCGGATTCAGGACACAGTTACACATGTGGGAACGGTTTGTGTTAAAGAGGGTTAGTGGCACCACGTGCTGTTGGCCTTGCATATGGAAATATGCCTCACTGATCAGAGGGAGTCTGGTGCTGTGGTCGCTGCCACGGACTTGGGGTGACTGCCATTCAGGACTCAAGACACAGTTACACATATGGGATCGGCTTGTGTTAAAGAGGGTTAGTGGGACTACGTGTCGCCGGCCTTGCATATCGAAATATGCCTCACAAATCGATGGGTGTATATTGTGTGGTTGCTGCCTCGGACTTGGGGTCACTGTCATTCAGTACTCAGGACACAGTTACACATGTGGGATCGGCTTCTGTTAAAGAGGGTTAGTGGCACCAGAAGTATTGAGAGTGTATGAGCCTGTGATGATGCTTGGTGTGGACGGGCCGCACTGGGAGCAATGTGTCTTGGCTATAGGACTGCGTCATGTGGAATCACGACTCTATCTGAATTGTGAGGCCTGCTGATCGTAGTGTAGGCCAGAGGTAGCGGTGAGCAAGGGCCCACAGCCACGTGCATACGTTGGTGGCCTCACCGGCCTGCGCAGTGCAGGTTCAGTGGCACCACTTGTCGCCAGCCTTCAATATGAAAATACTCCTCACTAATCGAAGGGAGTGTGGTGGTGTGGTCCCTGCCATGAAGTTTTGGGTCACTGCATATGGAAATATGTCTAACTGATCAAAGAGAGTTTGCTGATGTGGTGGCTGCCATGGACTTGGGGTCACTGCCATTCAGAACTCAGGACACAGTTACACATGTGGTATCGTCTTGTGTTGGACAGTGTTAGTTGGCACCACACGTCCAAAATTTAAATTGCGAGGTCTGCTGCCCGCAGTGTAGACTGCTGAGTGTTCGTTTGTACTTGAAAATGAATTTGGTGATTGTACTAAAGGTATAACTGATATAAAAAATGTTCAAGAAGAAAGGATACTAAAAGGATATTATGTAGATTTAAGGCCTGTAATAGTTAGTTGCCTAGTGAACTCTGTAGTTAATGAATGAAGAAATAATTTCCATTGGGAGTCCTAGTGAGTGCAGTGTAGGTGTATGATGAAAAGATGAAAGAAGTATAGAATACACTGACGAAGTGTTGTATTTTCTGAGTACAATCTTGTTGTTAGAAATTAGTATTTAAAAATGGAATTATGAGCTGTACTGCCTGCAGTATAGACTGCTATTCCATTTTAGTTTTCATTTGAAGATTAATTTGGTCATTGTAGTAAAGCTATAACTGATATAAAAAAAAGTTCTTGAAGCAAGGATAAGAAAAGGATAATATGTAAGGTGTAGGACTGTGATACTTACTTGCCTACTGGAGTCTGTAGTTGCATATGGAAATACCCCTCACTGATCAAAGGGAGTGTGGTGGTATGGAGTTGGGGTCACTGCCATTCAGGACTCAGGACACAGTTACACATGTGGGATCGGCTTGTGTTGAACAGAGTTATTGGCACCACGTGTCACTGCCGTTGCATATGGAAATATGTCTAACTGATCAAAGAGAGTATGCTGCTGTGGTTGCTGCCACGGACTCGGGGTCACTGCCATTCAGGACACAGTTACACATGTGGGATTGGCTTGTGTTAAAGAGGGTTAGTGGGACTACGTGTCGCTGGCCTTGCATATCTTAATATGCCTCAGTGATCGAAGGGAGTGTGCTGCTGTGGTCGCTGCTATGGACTTGGGGTGACTGCCATTCAGGACTCAGGACACAGTTACACATGTGGGGTCGGCTTGTGTTGAACAGGGTCAGTGGTAGTACATCTACGTTCCTCGTTTGAATTTTATAATGAGTACGTCGGCAATAAATATAAACATAGTTGGGATTTTCACCAAAAACTACTTTAAACTTTGTTATTTCTTTTTCAACCTTCCCAACAGTTATTTTCTGTACAGTTCTCTTGACTAGCAAAGAAACGTAAGTCTATATCATCACAAATTTGTTTTATAACATTTAAATTAAAACTCAATTTCGTGCCGCAGGAAAACCTAGACTTATCCAGATGGTTCTTGTTGACTTTGAATGTAAACTTGCAGATGTCTATCGATCCGAACATTGGTAGGATCCAATTTCTCGATGTGAAAGTATCTTCAAACTGAAGCTGTACATGTTTTTCCTAAGTGTCTTCTCCTGTGAAATGTCTTCCCACATTTCTTTAAATTCTGTCTTCTCAGAGTTGGTAATATATGACGTGACAGAGTGAGAAACAGCAATTGAGTTATGTGCATCATATTGTATGTTCATATTTGCATTTCACATCTTCAAAATCTCCGTATTGTCATCATTATTGTACTTCGATGCTTCTGTTCTTTTTAAATTATAAGTATTTTTGGGTGATTTTCGAGTGATGGTTTGTCTCATTGCTGACATAAAACTGTTCACTCTTCCTTTGGAAATTACTGGACGTGGAAAGGGAAATCGACAGTTTGTGTAAAATGCATCTCTTGCGTTATCTTTTCGTCGGCAATACCTTCCACATTGATGACTTCGATATGCAAATACACCACATTAATCGAAGGGAGTCTGGTGCTGTGGTCGCTGGCAAGAAGTTGGGGTCACTACCATTCAGGACTCAGGACACAGTTCCACATGTAGGATCGGCTTGTGTTGAAGACGGTTAGTGGTACCATTTGTCGCCGGTCACCCACAGTGTAGGGCAGAGGTAGCTGTGAGGTAGGGTCCACAGCCACGTGCGTACGTTGGTGACCTAAACAAACCTTGCATAGTAACAGTTCAGTGGCACCACGTGTTGCCGGTCTTCCATGTAGAAATACCCCTCGGTGATCGAAGGGAGTGTGGTGCTGTGGTCGCGGCCATTGAGGACTCAGGACACAGTTACACATGTGGGATCGGCTTGTGTTGAACAGGGTTAGTTGGCACCACGTGTCGCCGGTCTTCCACAGTGTAGGCCGGTGGCAGCGGTCAGCAAAGGACCACAGGCAGGTGACGTTGACTTGAGCTGCACAGATTGGGAGCATTTGGTCATCTTAACCCACTCTCACACAATTTGCGTCGCTACTAATGTTGAATTGTGAACCATGTAACTCCAGTGTAAGGCGGAGGCAGTGGTCAGGATGGGTGCACAGCCACGTGACTTTGAGTTGAGCTGCACAGTTAGTGGCACTTGGAGTACTCAGCTTGTGCGTACCCTGCGATGAGACGCGGTCCCGGCGGGCCGCAATGGGAGCAATGTGTTTTGTCTAATGAATTCTGCTTTGATAAGGCCACGTGGCGATGACTTATGGTGTAGTGAGTTAGTAGCACCTGAAGCACACAGCGTGTGTGCAGCCTGCGATCATGCGTGGTCCATGCGGGCCGCACTGGGAGCAACGTGTCTTGCGAACTGGACTGCGACATCTGCAATTGCCACTGAATCTGAATTGTGAGCCGTGCTGTCATACACATACGCTGGAGTGGCATACGTTGGAGCAGCCCACTCCGCTTCCAGGGGGGGGACATCACAGCTACATGACCGAGATCTTCCCCACTGCCTGAGGTAACATGGTTGCATCCACTGTGCACTACACTACAAGTATCAATAGTATATCTCCACATGGAGAGGTTTGTGCTTTGCATAGTGAGGTCTGTGCAGCACATGAGCGTTACACTTGGCATTGTGTGCTTTATCAGTGATGGGTGACTTGCCTCCTTCATATATAGTTGGTTGCTCATCTCCCAACATTCAGCTATTGTGTGGCTGAGGGGAATGGCATTTTGGGAAGGTCCTTTGTTCTGTTTTGTGCTGCCTCGGTGGTAGTAGGGAGGTGGTCCGGGGAGGAGGTTCTGGTGGTGGTGGGGCTGGGTGCTGTGGTGTTGTTGGGTGTCGGAGCTGCATGATCAGTAGCTGTATCACGTGTTGGTCTTTAGATGTGGCTGCGAGTTGGGTCAAAATAGATAGTCGACCTCCTTACACCAGTTAAAGGTTGATGTTAATTTGTTACTGCTAACTCGGCTTATCACCTGCTTTTTGGATCGCATTGCAGATTTGGCTGGTCATTGAAAATATGGGGAAGTGGTGTTTTCGTGTTTTTTTTGCATGGGAACGCCTACTGTGCATTTCATTAGCGTCAGATGTGGCTCTTGTTTGTGGCGATTTTGTTGGTGTAATGTATTGATGGAAGAGAAGTGAGATTTGCAGTTTTCACCAAGTTGAGAATGGGATGATAATTAAAAAACACAGAAAAAAAGATAGGTTTAATGAACGTTATAAATAGAAATTAGTATTTAAAAAACTTTTGAAATTCACTGAAAAAACCATAGGTTTCAGGCACGTTATAGTTCTTAATTAGCATTTAAAAAACCTTTGAAATTCACTAAAAAAACTATAGTTTTCAGGCACGTTATAGTTAGAAATTAGCATTTAAAAAACCTTAGAAATTCACAGAAAAACCATAGGTTTCAAGGACGTTATAGTTAGGAATTAGCATTTAAAAAAACCTTAGAAATTCACTGAAAAAAACATAGGTTTCAGGGACGTTATAGTTAGTTGGACATTTGACTCATATAAAACCAGAGAAATTCGCCTGTTATAGTTAGTCGAGCTAACTATAACTCGCGCCCCCGCAATGCACTGCTGATGACATCACATATTACATCACTCATGACATGGTCAGTGACAACACTGATGACATCACTGATGAAATCTCAAATGACATCACTGATGACATCACTGATGACATCATCCACATGAAAATCAGATGCACCTGATAGGACCCTGATATAACACTTGATACACCCAGCTCAAAATACAGACTATAATTTTCGAAACCGTAAACACACCAATGCCAGTTAGTGCATATCCACTCTCTAATTTGTAGGTCTACACACATCCATTCATTCACCTATACACTCACTCATACATACAGTCAGCCATCAATACAGCATTATCATATCCAGTCACATATCTATACAGATGAAAAAACACAGCACCAAATGCACCACTCAATCTATACAATACAAGTGAGTCCAAATCTTTAGGGTAGTTCGTTTTCCAAAAGGTTCTTCTTTATTATACAGTTTGACATGTGATTTTTTAAAAACTTCCGACGACAGCAAAAGCAGCCAACGCGTTTCGTCCAACTTTGGACTTCTTCAGGGCTGCAACAAATTTATACACAAAAGGCAAAATGAATGACATACATAAGGACCAAAACACAAGCAGCAATTACAATACAATTGTGAATATTAAAAAACAATTTGAATACAAACATATTGTTATAGATCTATACAAAAAAATCGTCAGAGCAAACCATATTGCAGCTAAGAGACATTAGTGATAAGCAACATCATAGCAGTGATATATTATACACATGGAAATGCCGAATCAGTGTATTAGTAAAGCGTCAGGACACTCCTTACCATATGTCACATTTCTGGAGGCCCATGAAATCATTATAAAAAAGAGAAAGAGAGCCAGTAGGGGACAAGAAAGAGTGGGAAAGTCGTCACCCAGGGTAAAAAGTGCGGAGTATGCGACACGTGATAAAAACATTTTTTAGAGAACCCGTAGGAAAAAGAGGTAAAGTCAGGTGATGGCGGTCAAATGCAGGAAACCCAGCTAGTGATAACATCTGGGCCCGACTAAGTAAAGAGAGAAGAGAGTGACTACAAACAAACAAAACGCTGGGTCTGTACCCACCCAAAATAGTAGGTTGAATAATAAACACGTAGGGTTCTTATTAACTCAATTCAAGAGTCTTTCTCCATCCAATAGGATATAGTATATCCCTGATACGAGATCACTGTCCCTGAAAGGGAAAGCAGGTCACATCAGAGGCACTGTAGAGAAACGAGATCATTCTCTCTAGCTATTGTCATATAAAGGTCAAAATGTAATCCTACTTACTGTTTAAAAACAGAAGTAAATGGTACTAATTAGAAGATAAAAAAGATCCTTTGCCATCAGTAACAAGCAATAGTAGGATAGTGGGTTTGTATGTAAACTCCTCCAATGATAAGGGCAAGTTTGTCCTATCGTGGGATACCTATGAGAAAAAGGAAGGGACATACATGAGGCATGTTTCTTCAGAGAAATGGGCGTTTGTCGTTTTAATAAAAAAAGGGAGGTATCCAAATACCTTAGGAGTAGAAACCACGGACAAAAATGAAAAGCGTGTGCTAAAACCATCAACATGTCTACATTAGGCATGAGTTAAGCGTTTCCTGAGCAATAATACAGTTTGAAGCACCAAAAACCCTTTAAACTTCACGTCAGAAACCGATAAGTATCCAGAAGGTAGAGGCCGTTTAGGAAATAAAGAATACTCTCTGTAACTATCCACAAAGCGCTATTAACTCCATGCACGACTACCCTCCGTAAAAGCCCGATTCAGTATCCAAATGGAAATCAAAGGGAGGCGCCAGCCCCGTCCGGTAACAGCGACATCCACTAGTAAAGAGAACTATTTAAATAGTGTCTTATAACAGGCTATAATGGAAACACCTGAACCCAATCCCCAGGTGCGGGGATTCCAAATTATAGGTCGAGCGCCTCCCGACGGGAAAGAAGATCGATAGGTCGGCCGCCATGTTGGAAAGGTGAAAGAAGCCTGCAAGTCTGTAGCCCGAATCGTAACGTCAACGGGATATTCTTAATCCCAAGTGTTCATAACCACCCTATGCCGATCCTGTAGTAATGTCCCAGATGCGCGGGACCAACTGTAAGCCGTACAAAAAACTATTAATCCATAGCTCGAATCGTATCGTCAACGGTATATTACTAATCCCAAGTGTCCATGATTAGACTATACCGAACCTGTAATACTGTTCTAGACGTAGGGTAACAACTATGAGCCGTCCAAATTCATGTATGGACAAGGTTAAGATACGAAAATAGTCGCCATCTTAAAACGGTGAAATGCGTCCGTGGTCGTATAGTTAAACAACGGTCTCAACCAAGGCATATCCGAAAAAACACGAGGTGCGCCGCCATCTTTAAATGGTCAAGGTGAGAATGGCTTCTAGTTGGCTACAACGATGTGCAAGGTGACTATATCTCATGGTCGAAGGAGTAACCAGAAAGAGGTGAGAGTATTAAAAAAGCCCAGCCAAACAATGAGGAAACACCCCCAAACGTCAATCTATAGTTGGCAATAACTATCCAACTAATGCCTCAATATCGGGAAGGGCGCCATCTTGAAGGGATAATGGACGCCCATGTATTAGCCAACATAAAAAGAAAAAATTGACTGGACACATCTTTATGAGCAGTCGGTGCAACAAAGAACGCCAAGTTGAACACCCCGGTCAATGCCAGAGTGGGCGAATGTTAATATATGAAGGGGGCGAATTAACACAGAGTGCCTGCTGCGGAAACGATAAAAGCACAGGATAAGTCCCTTACACCAGTAATGTCCATTGCAGGGCAGCAATCTAAAGATATTGGTACCCATAAGTCATGTGTCATATGGAAAGGGGTGCCCAGAGGGATAATAGAGGGACGGGAGTACAATCAGGGACCAGAGCATGGTTCGAAATCGGAATATCACCACACAAATATGTTGAGCATCGTATCTAGCATGGTCAGTGGTGATGTCATTAGAATTCACATCTAATTTGAATGCAGATTAGAAACACGGAGGTCACCTACAGAAGGAAACCGTTGGATGATCTGGTGAATTTTAGAGGAAATAATGCATTTCGGATTCGCTGTTGTGACCCATCTCTACGCACCGAAGTCTACATATCCAACTGGCTTCATTTCTTCTCAGGTCCTGTTCCCTATTCCCACCCCTAGGTGAGATCCGCATGTGATCAATACCGAAAAACCATAACTCATCCAGGTTATGTTGTTGTTCCTGGCAGTGCAATGTTAGGGGGGTATCTCAGATCCCCATTCTTGACTGCCCTTAGATGTTCCTGTATCCTGACTTTTAGTTCTCTTTTGGTGCTACCAACATATATCTTATTACATGGGCATCCCAGTATATATGTCACAAACTTAGTTTTGCATGTAATAATATGTTTAATCGTATGCACTCTGCCGGTGTTAAATTGAAAATTGCGGGTTCTGTTTTTACCTATTTTGCAGACGGAACACTGGGTGCATGTGAAAAACCCACCCTGGCCATCCCTCATCCAATTAGGGGCTTTGGGTGATAAATAGGGGTGGGCGGAATTTGCGGAATTGCGTTACGCAAATCTCCGCGAAACGGTAAAAAATCTCCGCGAGCACGCAGAAATTCCGCGAACACGCGGAATTGCTTGCTCGCGATGCTTTTTTCCTGTTCACAACTGCTGTTTGCGTGCTCGGGGAGAAATATCTCGCGAACACGCATTTTGAGATCGCGAACAAGCAAAAATTTCGCGAAATCGCGGAAAGCAGACTTTTTAGCAATTTCGCGTTCTCCGCGGAACGCGAAATTACGCAAATTCCGCAAATTCCGCGAGCGGAACGGAATTTACCGCCCAGGCCTAGTGATAAAACCAAACTGGGACAGAGCATGTTTCTCAAATTCTTGCCCCGTCTGTAGGTAACTTTCGGGTTTTTAGTTATCTCATTCTTGAGGCCAGGGACCTCCTCAAGTAATCTCCAGTGTTTACGCAGGATGTTATAAATTCTGCTACTGTCCCTATTGTAACCCGTTACCAAGGCAGTGGGCGAGCATCTCCCTGTCATACTCGGTGTTCTCAATGCAAGTGTACTCTCTCGCCTGATATTCAATGCCCTTTTCTCAGTTTTGTTCATCAAGCTGGCAGGGTAACCTCTTTCCAAAAATCTTTTTTTCGTTTCTGTTAGGTTTTGAACAAATGTCTCCTGGGTACTGCAGATCCTTCTCATTCTCACCATTTCACTGAAAGGGATGTTGTTAACCACATGTCGGGGATGGGCACTGTCATAGTGTAAAACACTGTTACAGGCAGTATTTTTACGATGGATTGTGCTTTGTATTGCATTATTATGGATAAAGAATTGGATATCGAGGAAATCAATCCTCTCTCTGTTCCAGTTTAGGGTGAGTCGGATATTGTACGGATTATCATTTAGATAATTGTAGTACTCCATGAGTTCCGGGACAGGTCCATTCCAGATGATAATAACATCGTCGATGTACCTGCCCCAGAATAGTACATAATCCGTCCATGCAGAGGAGTGTCTGCCCCAGGCATGCACCCGCTCATACCAGCCCATAAAAAGGCCAGCATAAGCGGGCGCAAACCTTGAGCCCATGGCAGTGCCCTGTGTCTGTTGGTACCACCCATTCTCATGCATGAAATAATTTTTTGATAGGATTATGTCCGTCATTTCCATCAACATTTCATTGTGGCCCAAGTGGTCGGCCGACAGTATTACAGGTTCGGTATAGTCTAATCATGGACACTTGGGATTAGTAATATACCGTTGACGATACGATTCGAGCTATGGATTAATAGTTTTTTGTACGGCTTACAGTTGGTCCCGCGCATCTGGGACATTACTACAGGATCGGCATAGGGTGGTTATGAACACTTGGGATTAAGAATATCCCGTTGACGTTATGATTCGGGCTACAGACTTGCAGGCTTCTTTCACCTTTCCAACATGGCGGCCGACCTATCGATCTTCTTTCCCATCGGGAGGCGCTCAACCTATAATTTGGAATCCCCGCACCTGGGGATTGGGTTCAGGTGTTTCCATTATAGCCTGTTATAAGACACTATTTAAACAGTTCTCTTTACTAGTGGATGTCGCTGTTACCGGACGGGGCTGGCGCCTCCCTTTGATTTCCATTTGGATACTGAATCGGGTGAGATGTTGTCCGACATGCTTTTACGGAGGGTAGTCGTGCATGGAGTTAATAGCGCTTTGTGGATAGTTACAGAGAGTATTCTTTATTTCCTAAACGGCCTCTACCTTCTGGATACTTATCGGTTTCTGACGTGAAGTTTAAAGGGTTTTTGGTGCTTCAAACTGTATTATTGCTCAGGAAACGCTTAACTCATGCCTAATGTAGACATGTTGATGGTTTTAGCACACGCTTTTCATTTTTGTCCGTGGTTTCTACTCCTAAGGTATTTGGATACCTCCCTTTTTTTTATTAAAACGACAAACGCCCATTTCTCTGAAGAAACATGCCTCATGTATGTCCCTTCCTTTTTCTCAAAGGTATCCCACGATAGGACAAACTCGCCATTATCATTGGAGGAGTTTACATACAAACCCACTATCCTACTATTGCTTGTTACTGATGGCAAAGGATCTTTTTTATCTTCTAATTAGTACCATTTACTTCTGTTTTTAAACAGTAAGTAGGATTACATTTTGACCTTTATATGACAATAGCTAGAGAGAATGATCTCGTTTCTCTACAGTGCCTCTGATGTGACCTGCTTTCCCTTTCAGGGACAGTGATCTCGTATCAGGGATATACTATATCCTATTGGATGGAGAAAGACTCTTGAATTGAGTTAATAAGAACCCTACGTGTTTATTATTCAACCTACTATTTTGGGTGGGTACAGACCCAGCGTTTTGTTTGTTTGTAGTCACTCTCTTCTCTCTTTACTTCGTCGGGCCCAGATGTTATCACTAGCTGGGTTTCCTGCATTTGACCGCCATCACCTGACTTTACCTCTTTTTCCTACGGGTTCTCTAAAAAAAAATTTTATCACGTGTCGCATACTCCGCACTTTTTACCATGGGTGACGACTTTCCCACTCTTTCTTGTCCCCTACTGGCTCTCTTTCTCTTTTTTATCATGATTTCATGAGCCTCCAGAAATGTGACATATGGTAAGGAGTGTCCTGACGCTTTACTAATACACTGATTCGGCATTTCCATGTGTATAATATATCACTGCTATGATGTTGCTTATCACTAATGTCTCTTAGTTGCAATATGGTTTGCTCTGACGATTTTTTTGTATAGATCTATAACAATATGTTTGTATTCAAATTGTTTTTTAATATTCACAATTGTATTGTAATTGCTGCTTGTGTTTTGGTCCTTATGTATGTCATTCATTTTGCCTTTTGTGTATAAATTTGTTGCAGCCCTGAAGAAGTCCAAAGTTGGACGAAACGCGTCGGCTGATTTTGCTGTTGTCGGAAGTTTTTAAAAAATCACATGTCAAACTGTATAATAAAGAAGAACCTTTTGGAAAACGAACTACCCTAAAGATTTGGACTCACTTGTATTGTATAGATTGAGTGGTGCATTTGGTGCTGTGTTTTTTCATATGTAGATTCCAAGTATTGGAACAGCATTGTGCTGGCGGGTGCTAACCAAAAGTGAACACTCCTGGTGAATAAATAATCTTTTTCACCATATTATTATATTGAGTTACTCTAAAATCCGGTGCTGTCTTAGTGGGATTCCGCTAGCCCTGTGTTTTGTACTTATGTATGTTGTCACCCTGTTAGCACGGATTTAACTCTCTTACACTTGACGAAAGGAACTTTTGGAATACTTCAATTTAATTTAGCATAATCTAGTTTATTATGGCTCAGTTTAAGGACAGAAGACACGAGCTGGCCCAGGACTTATTTGTCAGTAGTCCAGGAGCAGGAGGACATGCAACGGTCACCCCCAGTTCTGAAGGACTACGTAGCAAATTTCAAAAGTTAGAAAGGCTCAAAAAGGCCGAAATGGCACGGTGGTGGGATGGCACCACCCTGACCAAGTATATGGAAATGACAAAATTCCCAGGGGGTTGAGAATTCTTATTTTCCCCACCTTTGAGAACCTCGAAGAGGGGGACCTTAAGGATTGGGAAAAGAATTTACACGATGCATCATTTGTGATGATGCGAATTCTTATTAAAAACGCAGAATGTAAGGGTAAAAAACTAGAGCAGGAGATCACTGAATTAGAGTCTGAAATAGCATCCATGGATCTAAAGGAGGCTATCAAGAAAAACTATGAAATATTAGACAAGATTCTGGATGATCACCAGATCTATCTAAAGGATAAGAAGGTCAAAAAGATACGCAGGGATGACAGAGATTATAGGGACGGGAGGGTTTATACGTTTGCCCGCAAATACGATAACATCAAGGTTACAGGGGAAGGAAAGAGGCAACGTGAGGACACAATGGGTTCTTCATTGGCGGGCAGTGTGTCTTCAATCTCATCCTCCGTCAGCTCCATAGCCCCTGAGGACACAACTCCAAGACCCACTGATAATATCCGACCCTCCTCCGCTTCATCTTTTTTATTAGAAATGGAGAAAGTCAGGGTGGGTGGAAGACCAGTGGGAAAGGAACAAAGACAAGACGAGGTGGTAGGAGATGGCAGGAACAGCGAAAAAAACAAAAACATGACAAAAGAGATCCCAGAAAGGACAACAAGAACCAGGAAGGGAGGAATCAGGAAGTGATGGAAGTTGATACTAATATGACTGATAATTTGAAAATCATTAACCTTTCTAAAAAAGAACTTTCAAGTGATGAGATAACCGTTCTGAGTAGGGGTTTGGGTTTTTGCCCAACCCAAACAGGCAATGATGTTGATATTTTTGTGGATGTTTACAAATTTGTACGGCAACTGAAATTAAAAGACCACTTTGCAAATATTTTGCCTCCATGTATTGATGAATTTCCTAATCTTATTTGTACTGAACAAACTGTCTCGGAATTCAACACTCTAAGATCCATGTTATCAATCCAGTCTGAGACGGAGATTGATACAGACTCTCTTCGCATGGAACTAAACATAGCGGAGGATTTAAGTGTAAACAGTGGTCTCCAATTGAAATCTAAATTTATTCCATCAGGGACACACCCTAATATCGACATCTTCCATGAGAGGGTCACACATGACCTCTATAAACTCAAAACCCCTTATCCTAGAACGGACAATACTAAATTCAATCTCTCCCTGGCTGAGAATCAAGCACTAAAAAATTTAAAATCCGATTCCACTCTAGTCATCCGGGAGGCGGACAAAAGGGGCAATGTTGTCGTGATGGACAAGAAGGACTACATGGGGGAAATTGAGAGGCAGTTGGCGGATGCCACCTGCTATAAGAGGCTGACACTCAACCCCACTAGACAATTATGCAACTACATTAACAGCAAACTTTTTGAGTGGCGCGAAACTGGCCTTATTGACGAGAAAGAGTATAGATACCTGACGGTCATGGAACCCACCTTTCCATGCATATACATTCTACCCAAGGTCCACAAGGGTGGCCCCTTTCCCCCGGGGCGACCGATAATCTCGGGCATCAATTCCCCCACGGAAAGATTATCTGAGTACGTGGATGGTTTCCTCCAGCCACTGGTACAAAAACTGCCTGCATATATAAAGGATAGCAAGGATATCCTTTCAAAATTTGAGGGTTTGGAGTGGTTGGATTCCATGATTTTTGTGACCTTAGATGTTACCAGCCTCTACACCAGTATCAAAAAGGAGTTTGGTGTTAGGGCCATGGAGTTCTTTCTGGGACAAAGAACGGCCGACCACTTGGGCCACAATGAAATGTTGATGGAAATGACGGACATAGTCCTATCAAAAAATTATTTCATGCATGACAATGGGTGGTACCAACAGACACAGGGCACTGCCATGGGCTCAAGGTTTGCGCCCGCTTATGCTGGCCTTTTTATGGGCTGGTATGAGCGGGTGCATGCCTGGGGCAGACACTCCTCTGCATGGACGGATTATGTACTTTTCTGGGGCAGGTACATCGACGATGTTATTATCATCTGGAATGGACCTGTCCCGGAACTCATGGAGTACTACAATTATCTAAATGATAATCCGTACAATATCCGACTCACCCTAAACTGGAACAGAGAGAGGATTGATTTCCTCGATATCCAATTCTTTATCCATAATAATGCAATACAAAGCACAATCCATCGTAAAAATACTGCCTGTAACAGTGTTTTACACTATGACAGTGCCCATCCCCGACATGTGGTTAACAACATCCCTTTCGGTGAAATGGTGAGAATGAGAAGGATCTGCAGTACCCAGGAGACATTTGTTCAAAACCTAACAGAAACGAAAAAAAGATTTTTGGAAAGAGGTTACCCTGCCAGCTTGATGAACAAAACTGAGAAAAGGGCATTGAATATCAGGCGAGAGAGTACACTTGCATTGAGAACACCGAGTATGACAGGGAGCTGCTCGCCCACTGCCTTGGTAACGGGTTACAATAGGGACAGTAGCAGAATTTATAACATCCTGCGTAAACACTGGAGATTACTTGAGGAGGTCCCTGGCCTCAAGAATGAGATAACTAAAAACCCGAAAGTTACCTACAGACGGGGCAAGAATTTGAGAAACATGCTCTGTCCCAGTTTGGTTTTATCACCCAAAGCCCCTAATTGGATGAGGGATGGCCAGGGTGGGTTTTTCACATGCACCCAGTGTTCCGTCTGCAAAATAGGTAAAAACAGAACCCGCAATTTTCAATTTAACACCGGCAGAGTGCATACGATTAAACATATTATTACATGCAAAACTAAGTTTGTGACATATATACTGGGATGCCCATGTAATAAGATATATGTTGGTAGCACCAAAAGAGAACTAAAAGTCAGGATACAGGAACATCTAAGGGCAGTCAAGAATGGGGATCTGAGATACCCCCTAACATTGCACTGCCAGGAACAACAACATAACCTGGATGAGTTATGGTTTTTCGGTATTGATCACATACGGATCTCACCTAGGGGTGGGAATAGGGAACAGGACCTGAGAAGAAATGAAGCCAGTTGGATATGTAGACTTCGGTGCGTAGAGATGGGTCACAACAGCGAATCCGAAATGCATTATTTCCTCTAAAATTCACCAGATCATCCAACGGTTTCCTTCTGTAGGTGACCTCCGTGTTTCTAATCTGCATTCAAATTAGATGTGAATTCTAATGACATCACCACTGACCATGCTAGATACGATGCTCAACATATTTGTGTGGTGATATTCCGATTTCGAACCATGCTCTGGTCCCTGATTGTACTCCCGTCCCTCTATTATCCCTCTGGGCACCCCTTTCCATATGACACATGACTTATGGGTACCAATATCTTTAGATTGCTGCCCTGCAATGGACATTACTGCTGTAAGGGACTTATCCTGTGCTTTTATCGTTTCCGCAGCAGGCACTCTGTGTTAATTCGCCCCCTTCATATATTAACATTCGCCCACTCTGGCATTGACCGGGGTGTTCAACTTGGCGTTCTTTGTTGCACCGACTGCTCATAAAGATGTGTCCAGTCAATTTTTTCTTTTTATGTTGCTTAATACATGGGCGTCCATTATCCCTTCAAGATGGCGCCCTTCCCGATATTGAGGCATTAGTTGGATAGTTATTGCCAACTATAGATTGACGTTTGGGGGTGTTTCCTCATTGTTTGGCTGGGCTTTTTTAATACTCTCACCTCTTTCTGGTTACTCCTTCGACCATGAGATATAGTCACCTTGCACATCGTTGTAGCCAACTAGAAGCCATTCTCACCTTGACCATTTAAAGATGGCGGCGCACCTCGTGTTTTTTCGGATATGCCTTGGTTGAGACCGTTGTTTAACTATACGACCACGGACGCATTTCACCGTTTTAAGATGGCGACTATTTTCGTATCTTAACCTTGTCCATACATGAATTTGGACGGCTCATAGTTGTTACCCTACGTCTAGAACAGTATTACAGGTTCGGTATAGTCTAATCATGGACACTTGGGATTAGTAATATACCGTTGACGATACGATTCGAGCTATGGATTAATAGTTTTTTGTACGGCTTACAGTTGGTCCCGCGCATCTGGGACATTACTACAGGATCGGCATAGGGTGGTTATGAACACTTGGGATTAAGAATATCCCGTTGACGTTACGATTCGGGCTACAGACTTGCAGGCTTCTTTCACCTTTCCAACATGGCGGCCGACCTATCGATCTTCTTTCCCGTCGGGAGGCGCTCGACCTATAATTTGGAATCCCCGCACCTGGGGATTGGGTTCAGGTGTTTCCATTATAGCCTGTTATAAGACACTATTTAAACAGTTCTCTTTACTAGTGGATGTCGCTGTTACCGGACGGGGCTGGCGCCTCCCTTTGATTTCCATTTGGATACTGAATCGGGTAAGATGTTGTCCGACAAGCTTTTACGGAGGGTAGTCGTGCATGGAGTTAATAGCGCTTTGTGGATAGTTACAGAGAGTATTCTTTATTTCCTAAACGGCCTCTACCTTCTGGATACTTATCGGTTTCTGACGTGAAGTTTAAAGGGTTTTTGGTGCTTCAAACTGTATTATTGCTCAGGAAACGCTTAACTCATGCCTAATGTAGACATGTTGATGGTTTTAGCACACGCTTTTCATTTTTGTCCGTGGTTTCTACTCCTAAGGTATTTGGATACCTCCCTTTTTTTTATTAAAACGACAAACGCCCATTTCTCTGAAGAAACATGCCTCATGTATGTCCCTTCCTTTTTCTCATAGGTATCCCACGATAGGACAAACTCGCCCTTATCATTGGAGGGGTTTACATACAAACCCACTATCCTACTATTGCTTGTTACTGATGGCAAAGGATCTTTTTTATCTTCTAATTAGTACCATTTACTTCTGTTTTTAAACAGTAAGTAGGATTACATTTTGACCTTTATATGACAATAGCTAGAGAGAATGATCTCGTTTCTCTATAGTGCCTCTGATGTGACCTGCTTTCCCTTTCAGGGACAGGGATCTCGTATCAGGGATATACTATATCCTATTGGATGGAGAAAGACTCTTGAATTGAGTTAATAAGAACCCTACGTGTTTATTATTCAACCTACTATTTTGGGTGGGTACAGACCCAGCGTTTTGTTTGTTTGTAGTCACTCTCTTCGTCGGGCCCAGATGTTATCACTAGCTGGGTTTCCTGCATTTGACCGCCATCACCTGACTTTACCTCTTTTTCCTACGGGTTCTCTAAAAAAAATTGTTATCACGTGTCGCATACTCCGCACTTTTTACCCTGGGTGACGACTTTCCCACTCTTTCTTGTCCCCTACTGGCTCTCTTTTCTCTTTTTTATCATGATTTCATGGGCCTCCAGAAATGTGACATATGGTAAGGAGTGTCCTGACGCTTTACTAATACACTGATTCGGCATTTCCATGTGTATAATATATCACTGCTATGATGTTGCTTATCACTAATGTCTCTTAGCTGCAATATGGTTTGCTCTGACGATTTTTTTGTATAGATCTATAACAATATGTTTGTATTCAAATTGTTTTTTAATATTCATAATTGTATTGTAATTGCTGCTTGTGTTTTGGTCCTTATGTATGTCATTCATTTTGCCTTTTGTGTATAAATTTGTTGCAGCCCTGAAGAAGTCCAAAGTTGGACGAAACGCGTCGGCTGCTTTTGCTGTTGTCGGAAGTTTTTAAAAAATCACATGTCAAACTGTATAATAAAGAAGAACTTTTTGGAAAACGAACTACCCTAAAGATTTGGACTCACTTGTATTGTATAGATTGAGTGGTGCATTTGGTGCTGTGTTTTTTCATATGTAGATTCCAAGTATTGGAACAGCATTGTGCTGGCGGGTGCTAACCAAAAGTGCACAGTCCTGGTGAATAAATAATCTTTTTCACCATATTATTATATTGAGTTACTCTAAAATCCGGTGCTGTCTTAGTGGGATTCCGCTAGCCCTGTGTTTTGTACTTACATATCTATACAGACAATCACACACTGCCTCTCATTCTTAGAGTTATTCACACACCTAGTCAGTAATGGAAATAATCAATAACACTTTCATTTACTCACCAGTACAGTCATACACATACCACGTCACTTATTTAAACATTTACTAACACATACTTACACTCTAATACAATACTAATACAAGGACACACTGATCCATACAGACACTCTCACAATCACTCATTCTGACATATAGTCATTTATATAGTCCAACACTCATATATACTGCCTTTCACATATGGAGTTATTCACATGTACAACTGAGCCATCCATTCACTCACCGAGACACTCATACACACACTCACTCAGCCATATAGACCTTCACAGATACAGACTTGAACACATATACCTAGTGAATTAGCCACTCACACAACTATGCAGAGAGTCACACCCCCCAGCCACCCACGCAGACACTCAGGTACTCATACAGAACAAGCAATGAATAGCTCATATAGATCCTCATTTAGTTGCTAACCAAACCATGGAACTGCTTACACACCAACTAACAACCTAAACTGTGTGAATGTCTATATCAGTCGCTAACACATGTATTATGCAAGATACAATTAATTAGTCACTTATACAGTTAGTCACACACCTACTTAATCATCCACCCTGAGTCTTATACACTCATTCATTCTTCAATACACCTTGGCATATATATATTTATAAAACATATTTAAAATTTACAGAAACACACATTCACTGGATGATATCATCAGTGATGTCATTTGAGATGTCATCAGTGATATTACTGACCATGTCATGAGTGATGTAATATGTGACGTCATCAGCAGTGCATTGCGGGGGCGCGAGTTATAGTTAGCTCAACTAACTATAACAAGCGAATTTCTCTGGTTTTATGAGTCAAATGTCCAACTAACTATAACGTCCCTGAAATCTATGGTTTTTTCAGTGAATTTCTAAGGTTTTTTTAAATGCTAATTCCTAACTATAACGTCCCTGAAACCTATGTTTTTTTCAGTGAATATATTACCTACTGGCGGTCGCCAGTAGGTAGTTATAGTTAGGACCTATTATCCATAGGAAATCTGCAACATGCTATTTGGAATAACTTTGGCGCCGGTTGACGAATCTTTGTGAAATTTTCAAAACTGGTGGGACGCTCCGGTCCGCTCCTATCCTGAAAGTCTCTGGGTGATTCGTCAAGTGGGGGCTGAGAAAAAAGGGGGTCCCAAAACGTGTTTTCCCCATGCAATTTTCCATAGGAACCTTTAATCGCAGCTACAGCCCGAACTACTGAACGGAATTGCACCAAAGTTGGCAGAAAGGTAGACCTTGGTTCAGAATCGTGCCTTTTGTTTAAATGGTGTAAATCTGTTCAGTAGTTCCTGAGAAAATCAAAAGTAAAAACACATATATATCTGGGCGGAGCCTAACCACACATCTCATCGTGAGATCTGATTGGCTGTCAGCACTTCATCCAAGAAGTGTTGGCAGCCATCTTGGGACCAATATACATGATAGCACCTCATTAAAAAGCATTTTAGTTAATAGAAGGTTTTAAGACTTTAGTTACATTATAAATCATTTGTTGATGGTACCATACTCATTTTAGGAATTGTGGTGTGTTCTAAGGTGATTTTACCATGTGAAAAAGCCTTCTGCTGGGATATCAATCAATCAGTGACACTTGTAAAGCGCGCTACATACCCGTAGGGTCTCAAGGCGCTGGGGGGGGGGGGGGGGTGCCGCTACTGCTCGAACAGCCAGGTCTTCAGCTTCTTCCTGAAGGAGAGGTGGTCTTGGGTCAGGCGCAGGTCGGACGGGAGGGAGTTCCAGGTCTTGGCGGCCAGGTAGGAGAAGGACCTTCCTCCTGTAGTTGCTCTGCGGATGCGGGGGACGGCGGCGAGGGCGTGGTTGGCTGATCGGAGGTGGCGTTTGGGAGCGTAGAAGTTGACTCGGTTGTTGAGGTAGCTCGGGCCTTGGTCGTGTAGGGCTTTGTGTGCGTGGGTGAGGAGGCGGAAGGTGATTCTCTTGTTGATGGGGAGCCAGTGAAGGTCTCTCAGATGTCCGGAGATGTGGCTGGATCGTGGGATGTCGAGGATGAGTCTGGCTGAGGCGTTTTGGATCCGCTGGAGTCTCTTCTGGAGCTTGGCGGTGGTCCCGGCGTAGAGGGCGTTGCCGTAGTCCAGTCGGCTGGTGACGAGGGCCTGGGTGACGGTCTTCCTGGTCTCTGTGGGGATCCACCAGAAGATCTTCCGTAGCATGCGTAGGATGTTGAAGCACGCCGAGGAGACGCTGTTGACTTGCCTGGTCATGGAGAGGGAGGAGTCCAGGATGAAGCCCAGGTTACGTGCATGGTCTGTCGGTTTGGGTGCGGTGCCCAGGGCGGGAGGCCACCAGGAGTCGTCCCAGGCGGAGGGAGAGGAGCCCAGGATGAGGACCTCCGTCTTGTCCGAGTTCAGTTTCAGGCGGCTGGTCGTCATCCATTCGGCTACCTCTTTCATCCCTTCGTGTAGGTTGGCTCTGGCGGCGGCGGGGTTGTTGGTCAGGGAGAGGATCAGCTGGGTGTCGTCGGCGTAGGAGATGATGCTGAGGTGGTGTTTGCGTACGATGGCCGCGAGGGGGCTCATGTAGACGTTGAAGAGGGTGGGGCTCAGGGATGATCCTTGGGGGACGCCGCAGATGACTTCGGAGGCCTCTGACTTGTAAGGTGGTAGGCGGACTCGCTGTGTTCTTCCGTCGAGGAAGGAGATGATCCATTCCAGCGCCTTGTCCTGGATTCCGATGTTGCTGAGGCGCCGTATTAGGGTGCGGTGGCAGACCGTGTCGAATGCCGCGGAGAGGTCTAGGAGGATGAGGGCCGCTGTTTCTCCATTGTCCATCAGGGCTCGGATGTCATCGGTGGCGGCGATGAGGGCGGTCTCGGTGCTGTGTTTGGCTCGGAAGCCGGACTGTGAGGGGTCGAGGGATCCGTTCGTCTCGAGGAAGGCGGCCATCTGCTTGTTGACGGTCTTCTCGATGACTTTGGCTGGAAACGGGAGAAGCGAGATGGGGCGGTAATTCTTGAGGTCGGTGGGGTCCGCTGTTGGTTTCTTGAGTAGAGCGCTGAGTTCGGCGTGTTTCCAGCTCTCGGGGAAGATGGCGGTGTCGAAGGATGTGTTGATGATGTCTCGCAGGTGGGGTGCGATGACAGCGTCGGCCTTGTTGAAGATGTGGTGGGGGCAGGGGTCGGTTGGTGATCCGGAGTGGATGGAGTTCATCGTGCGGATGGTGTCTTCTGTGCTGATCGGGGTCCAGGCGTGGAGGGTGGTGGTGGGGGGGGCTGGCTGGTCGGTCGTGGTGTGCGTTGGTTGGTTGTTGAAACTGCTGTGTATGTCCGCGATCTTGTTGTGGAAGTATGAAGCCAGGGAGTTGCAGAGGTCTTGCGAAGGGGTGATGTCGTTGTTTCCCGCGTTGGGGTTGGAAAGCTCTTTCACGATGTTGAAGAGTTCCTTGCTGTTGTGTGCGTTGTTGCCCAACCGGTCCTTGAATGCTGTTCTCTTGGCGGCGCGGATCAGCTGGTGGTGTTTCCGGGTGGCAAGTTTGTAGGAGGTCCTGTTGTCCGGTGTCGGATCCCTTTTCCAGACTTTCTCGAGGGCTCGGCAGTTCTTCTTGGAGCTCTTGAGTTCGTCGGTGAACCATGGGGCCTTCTTGCTGCCGGGTCTGCTAGGCGGGGTCATGTTTGAGAGAAAGCTATTTTCTCATGCTTTTCCCACACAGGTTTGGAAGGTGATCTAAAAGCTAAACTGAGAGCATATTTTCTGTAAATTCACATTATCTTTCTCAGTCATTTGAGAATGAAGTTTGACATTCTCAGTAAAACATGTACATCGAACAAGGGCAGAGACTGTCAGTTGATTCCTTTGTGTTCTACTGCAGCCTCCCAGAGTGTTCTAAAGAACAACTAGAGCACTAACAGTCCTACTTATGACAAACGTATTGCACACCTGAAGCCATCTTGATTGGAATAAAGTGGTAACTCTTAAAACATTTAATTTAACAAGGAACAAAATGAGGGGGTTCATTTTGCCATAGAAAGTATGATTAGTGCTGCAGAAACAAAATTAGGGCACATTTTGAGTGACTTTACAATTCCTCTTCTATTTCATTAAAAAATTCTGATATGCAGACTGAAACATGGACTTTCAATACCAGCAGCAGACTTCCCTGGTGAGCAGTAGCTTTACTACAGTGATCTAATAAGCAACTAGAGTGCTAACATTCTGAATTTATGGCAAATGTGTGACACATCTGAATGCCTTCTTGATGAAATCAAAGTAAAAATCTGAAAGTATTTCCTACTGAGGAGACTGTAGTAAATGAGGAAATTAGGAAGCTTCATAACAAATAAGTCTCCCAAGATGGCCACCAGAGACAGAAGAGCCCAAATGTAGCACAAATATCACCCAGATGTAGCCCAAGTACAGCCCAATGACAAAATGTCCCAGAGTGTTCTCAAGAACAACTAGAGCGCTAACAGTCTCATGACAAAAGTATGGCACATCTGAAGTCATCTTGATTGGAATAAAGTGGTAACACTTAAAACATTTCATTTGCAAAGGAATAAAATGAGGGGGTTCATTTTGCCATAGAAATTATGATTAGTGCTGCAGAAAGAAAAATGAGGGTACATTTTGACTTCTCAAATCCTCTTCTATTTCCTAAAAAAATTCTGACATGCAGACTGAAAGATGCACTTTGAATACTAGCAGCAGACTTCCCTGGTGAGCAGTAGCTTTACTACAGTGGTCTAATGAGCAACTAGAGTATTAACATTCAGAATTTATGGCAAATGTGTGACACATCTGAATGCCTTTTTGATGGAACCAAAGTACAACATTTAAAGTATTTCCTACTGAGTAGACTGCAGTAAATGAGGAAACTTCATAACAAATAAGTCTCCCAAGATGGTCACCAGAGACAAAAGAGCCCAAATGTAGCACAAATATCACCCAAATGTAGCCCAAATATAGCCCAATGACAGAATGTCCCAGAGTGTTCTTAAGAACAACTAGAGCGCTTACTGTCTTACTTATGACAAAAGTATGGCACACCTGAAGCCATCTTGATTGGAATAAACTGGTAACACTTAAAACATTTAATTTTGCACTAGAAATCATGATTAGTGCTGAAGAAAGAAAAATTAGGGCACATTTTGAGTGACTTCTCAAATCCTCTTCTATTTCATTAAAAAATTCTGACATGCAGACTGAAACATGCACTTTTAATACCAGCAGCAGACTTCCCTGGTGAGCAGTAGCTTTACTACAGTGATCTAATGAGCAACTAGAGTGCTAACATTCAGAATTTATGGCAAATGTGTGACATATCTGAATACCTTCTTGGTTGATTCAAAGTAAAAAATTGAAAGCATTTTCTACTGAGGAGACTGCAGTAAATGAGGAAATTAGAAAACTTCATAACAAATAAATCTCCCAAGATGGCCACCAGAGACAAAAGAGCCCAAATACAGCACAAATATCACCCAGATGTAGCCCAATGATGGAAGTTTGCAAAACACTTTTTATTTTTTGTCGTTTTGCAGCTTTATATAGTGCAGACTTGTCAGGTATTGGAGTGCTTTGCATGAGCATTGGTTACATCACACAAGAAAAAATTCATTTTGGTTGTAGACATGGGGAGATTAAGTGATTTGACCAGAATCACAGAATGTCGAGCTGAAGCAGAAACTGTATATATATGTAATTTCTAAAGGAAATTCTCTAAGTATTACAGTTTTGATTACATCAAGATAACGTCAGGCGTTCCACACTTTTGTAATAAATATAGAATGTTAGCAATCTAGTTGTTCATTAGGATACTGTTGAGAGGCAGAGGCCAGGGGCACGGACTCTGAAAATTGAAGGCAGGTAGGAGAGTGCAGAGGCAACAATTTGACCACACTGGGCAGGCAGGAAGGGCAGTGGCAGCACAACAGACTATGGAGGGCAGTGGAAAGGGGGGCAGGGGCAACAAACCAACAATACAGGACTGGCAAGAGAGGCTGTGGCAATATAATAGACCATTGTGGGCAGAAGGGAGAGGCAGTAGTAGTACAACCATACATGCCAACAGACCGATTCAGCCAGGAAACATCCAATGTTTTTTAAGCTTAAATGGGCTTTATTTGATCTGTCTCCTGTCTACAATCTCCTCTTTTTCAATGTAACTCAAAGGGAAAAATCAATATCTCAGTTTTTTTTTCAAAATCTCCCTCTTACCACGTTCAAAATGTTCGCAAGTATGGTACATTGGATCATGGAAGGCAAGAGGAATTGGGGTAGGGACATGGACTCGGATAACAGAAGACAGGAGGGACATGGAGAGGTGCACCAAACTGACCCTACAGGGCAGGCATCAGGGTTTGCAGCAGCACAATACACCACACAGCGCATGCGGGACGGGAGTGCAGCACAACAATCCATAGAAAGCAATAGGGAGGGGACAGGACCATGCACATGGACAACAGAGAACAGAGGGGAAAGAGGCAATCGTAGCTAGCTGACCATAATGGACAGACAGGAGAGAAAGCTGCAACATAACGGACCATTAAGGGCAGGAGGGATGGATCAGGGGCATTACAATGGAACAGACAAGCCAGAAGGGAGGAAATAGGGGTCTGCACTTGGAAACAGAGGGCTGGGGCAAGGGGGCAGGAGCAGCAAGATGACCATGGAGGTCAGGCAGGATGGGCACTAGAAGCAAGACACACCATGGAGAGCAACAGTTGGACTATGATGGCATACACACAGACCATGGAGGGAAGGTGGGAGGGGGTCAGGGGCAGCTAGCTGACCACACAGGGAAGGTGGGAGGGGCCGTGGCAGCACAGAAGACCATGCATGGCAGGCGGGAGGGTTAGTGGCAGCACAATGGCTATGATGGGCAAGAAGGAGGGTGCAGGGGCATGCACAAAGGACCATGGAGGGTAGAAGGGAGAGTCAGGACCTGGGTACAGACAAGAGAGTTCAGGGGAAGGGGACTCACAACAGACCACGCGGGGCAGGCAGGAGGAGCAGTTGCAGCACAACAGACCAGGGAGGGCAGAAGGGTGTGGCAGTAAAATGGACCATGGTGGACATGAGGAAGGTGATAGGGGCATGGAATGTGGACAGGCAGGGTGGAGGTGGCAGGGACAGGTTACAGTCATCGGACAATGCTAGGCAGGTGGGAGGGGAGTGGCAGCTGAACAGAACACTCAGAGTAGATAGGAGTGGCAGGTCCATGGAACATGGTGAGCAAAAAGGATGGAACAGGGGCATGCAGAAAGACATCGGAGGGCGGGGGAAGGAGAATAGGGGCAGCAAGCTAAGCACAGAGGCTAAGCAGGAGGTCAATGATGGGTCAGAGAATTGGGCAATAGAGGGCAGGAGGAGGGAACCGGTACATCATGCTAAATGGAGGGCAGTGGCAGCACATCAGACCATGCATGGCAGGAGGGAGGAGGCGAGTCCATGGATTCAGACAACAGAGGATAGGGAGGAGGTGGATGGGGCAGCAAGCTAAGTGTTCAGAGAAGGCGGGTATTAGGAACTTTATTGTTTTAAAAATGTGTGTCTGTGCGAACTACTTACAATATGAACAAGTATGCAGCATAATCTCACTTTTATTCAGGAAGAAGAGGGCGTTTATGACTGTGACTCTGGGCTCACTTGGCAGAAACACCCCCTGACCCTCCACCCCCATCGCAAAATGTAATGCCTGTGAAAAGGGTGGGTGAACGCAGTGATATATATAATATAGTCCTGAGAGCACAATTGAAAATGAAAACTAGATATAGTGTATGGTATAAACTATGCACCAAAAAGTGTGATATAAGATGAACCTGGCATGAAATATAATATGCAATACATTGTGCGCAATGACAGATTCATTGGAGAGCACGAGATAGCACAGGCACTAGCACGTGCTATGCGATATGCACCTTGGAGTGTAATATGCACAGGGCAGTGTTGTGTAACCTAACTAGTCTCTAAAGTTTTAATATAAAATATGTGCTGGGGAGTGTAACGTTGCATATGTACTGTGACAAAGATATGGATCCCAGATTGTAATATGTATGGCATAGCGCTGTGCGTTATAACATAGGCATCGAGGAAGGCACTGTAGATGGGGCAATATGACCCGTGCGAAGGCAAGTGTGGCATGACATATTCACAGGGTGGTGTTACAGTGCACATGGGCTAGAGAGTGTCATAGCATACGCACTAGCTGGTGGAATACAACACAGAGGTGTGTGGCACTCGGCAGGCACTAGTGGGTGTAACACAGCATTGGGCTCAGCCAGGAGCGCGCTGTGACTCTCAAGTGAGGTTCGTCTCCTTTCCAGAGAGTAAAATAAAAAGTATTACACATCCGGCGGTGGATGTGTGTTTTATTAACCATGAGGGGGGTTTCTTGCATAGTTTTGGTCGAATTTTTGTCGACTCCCCTTTGAATGGATTGATGTGCGTGTGTATTAAATGTGCTCGTCAATAGCTACCCATGTTTGTATAAATAAGTGACAAGGGTGTCTACTTGGAGAGTACCAGCCGGGATTAGGCATTGTAGGGCGTCAGACACGTCAGAGCTTCACTAGCAGTGTAAATACATTCCACATGGATTCATTGTATGCATAGTTGCCTTTTAATGAATATAACGCAAATCGTCATGGTGATAGGTATGTACGGGTTGTCCAGCATGTCCTAGGTGTTTCTATAAATATATTAAAAAAATAATAATAAAAAGCAAAGGCCGGCCCCTGGGAATGGGGTCCCTGGAGCCGGTTAAGGCATCGGAAGGGGGGCCACGTGGCCCCCTTCCAAATTTATTTTTTCAAAAAAAAATTAGGGGCAGTCCCTGGGGGATGGGGTCCCAGGGCCAATCAATTAGAAAAAGAATGGGGGCCACACAGCCCCCCTTCTTAAAATAAATAAATAAATAAAAGACCGGCATCACGCCGGAGGCCACGCCCCCTCCTTGCAGCACTCTGCAAATGCGCCCCCTTCTGAGTTGTAAGTTGGGGAATTAATTCCCCTTCAATACTGAGGGTCCTGAGGGCCAACTAGCCCAACAGGTATCTCCTGTATGTGCTAGGGAGCTGCGTTGCAGACAGGAATTCTGAGGCCACGCCCCTTTTTACACCTCTCTGCAACGCAGCTCTGTGGCGCTTACTGGAGGTACCTAGTGGGCTAGTTTGCCCCTAGGGACCCTCAGGATTCATGGGGACTTAATCTCCCAACTTAAAACGGCCACGGGCGTGTTTACACAGTGGGGAAGGGAGGTGACGGGGCCTGAGTTGAGGTGTGCAAACACACCCAATGGCGCGTTTTAAGTTGGGGAAATAATTCCCCTTCAATCCTGAGGGCCCCTGGGAGGCTAACTAGCCCACCAGGTGCTTCCAGTAAGCGCCACTGCGCTGCGTTGCAGAGAGGTGGTCCAGGCCGTGCCACTTTTTACACCTCTCTGCAAAGCAGCTCTGTGGCGCTTACTGGAGGTACCTATTGGGCTAGTTGGACCCTAGGGACCCTCAGGATTCAGATGAACTTAATGTCCCAATTAAAAATGGCCACAGGGCGTGTTTACACAGTGGTGAAGGGAGGGGACGGGGCCTGAGGTGACGTGTGCAAACACACCCTGTGGCACGTTTTAAGTTGGGGAAATAATTCACCTTCAATCCTGAGGCACCCTGGGTCCAACTAGCTCACCCGTTGCTTCCAGTAAGCGCCACTGTGCTGCGTTGCACCGAGGTGGTCTAGGCCGTGCCCCTTGTTACATCTCTCTTCAACGCAGCTCTGTGGCGCTTACTGGAGGTACCTTGTGGGCTAGTTGGACCCTAGGGACCCTAAGGATTCAAGGGGAATAAATCTCCCAACTTAAAACGGCCACAGGTCGTGTTTACACAGTGGGGAAGGGAGGGGATGGGGCCTGAGGTGATGTGTGCAAACACGCCCTGTGGCATGTTTTAAGAGGAAGTTGAATCCCCCTGCCCTATTATATACTAGGGGCTTACAGAGGAGGCCATGCTAATCACAGGGGAACCCCAATGCATAGTGTTCCCTAGTGTATGTAGGTGTTTTCACTGTATTCTAAGTGTCTTTTAACATAGCACTGGCTCTAGGACTGGTTAGTCAGACTCAGTTACCACCAGTATCCATCTGAAAAACTGGAGGGTACAGGATGATTTTGCAACAAGTCTTCTTTCTGCTCTTCTGTTTGTTCTTTCTGCACTTTATCCTTCTTCCTGCACTTTTCTTTGTCTTTGAGGACTTCTGTTGCTTCTTTCTGCATTTCTTTTTTTTCTTTCTGTGCGTTTTTTCTTCTTTCCTCACATGTCCTATCTCTGTAGGCATAGTTAGAAATTAGCATTTAAAAAACTTTTGAAATTCACTGAAAAAAACAACGGTTTCAGGCATGTTATAGTTAGGAATTAGCATTTAAAAAACCTTAGAAATTCACTGAAAAAACCATAGGTTTCAGGGGCGTTATAGTTAGCTGGACTTTTCACTTGCACAAAACCATTGAAATTCCCCGTTATAGTTAGTTCAGCTAACTATAACTTGCGTGCCCGTAATGCACTGCTGATGACGTCACATATTAAATCACTCATGACATGGTCAGTGACATCACTCATGACATCACTGATGACATCTCAAATGACATCACTGATGACATCATCCTTGTGATAGAGTGCCAGACCTCCTCTCACCCTAATATAGCCTTTGATACACACATTCAAAAATAGAAACTAAAATTTTCAAAACAATGGACATACCGATACCAGTTACAACAACCTATTCAGTAATTCTAAGATCCACATACACTCATTCACCAACAGTCCTATACAGTCACTCATACATGTACTCACTCATCATATGTACTCGTACACCTATACATCCTGTTACACAACACCACTCATCCATAGAGTTACTCACACACATAGTCACTCATGCTAATAAAGAATCAAACATCCATTTACTTGCATATACAGTTATACACACACCACCACACTTGCTTCTACAGAAACATACACATACTGAGTCTTTTAAACAAAGACTTATAGAAACACATACTTATTCATACAGTAACTCTTCCAATCTCTCCTTCTCATATACAATCACTTATATACACCAATAGTCACATATACTAGTTTAAAACATATGTAGTTACTCATAAAGACACTATTGAGACAGTCATTCACTCACTAACACACCGATACACACACTCATCCACCCATACATTCCTGCACACATGCTTTCTTCAACACATACAAACAGTGAGTCACACATTCATGCATCTATGCACTACGTAATACCCCCCACCGAACCATACAGACACTCAGACACTCATACTGATACTCAAAAAAACAACTAATAACCTATATAGACACTCATGTAGCTACTCACCAACCCATGCAGCCACTTATACACAAAGTGAGAGACTGATACCGATATTTACATATTTAAACATTACTCACTAAGCCATGTATTCACTAAGATACACTTAATCAGTCAGTTATGCAATCAATTTTTCAAAAAAAATCATCCATTTAGACGCTTTTATACCCATTTATTCTTCCATTGACCTTGAGAAATACATATATAAAACACATTTAATTTTCAGAAAAACACACATTCACTGGATGATGTCATCAGTGATGTCATTAGTGATGTCATTGGAGATGTCATCAGTGATGTCATGAGTGATGTCACTGAACATGTCATGAGTGATGTAATATGTGACGTCATCAGCAGTGCATTGCGGGCGCGCGAGTTATAGTTAGCTGAACTAACTATAACGGGGGAATTTCAATGGTTTTGTACGAGTGAAAAGTCCAGCTAACTATAACGCCCCTGAAACCTATGTTTTTTTCAGTGAATATATATATATATATATGTATATATATCGTTTCAACGTCTGCTCATACAATTTAGAACAGACTCCAGCACGCTTGCTGTTGCTTCCTAGAGTTTTATTTCAGCCACATGCATACAGGTAACGCGGTTCGACCGCGCAAGCAATATTTGTCAAACCTGGAGCCGCAGCCATTTTTTGCCTTTTTATGCTTGTGCAAATCTTAAAGTGACAGTGAAAGGTTTTCAATAAAGTTTCAAAACGAACAATTAAAGTGACTGTGCAACATTGTAATATCCAAAGTGACATGTACAAACAAAATATCCAGACCCAATGGCCAATGTGTTGTGCAAATGAACATTGTAAATACCACATTAAATTATCATAATGTGTGGGAATACCAAAAAAAGTCTATGCATTATTGAACATTTTAAAATACATTAAAAATCAATTGTTAAAATGCATTGGAAATGTATCTGCCTCATTATAATCACCGAATCTCGGGCAAATGCCTGATTAATACCACCTTTGTGTTGCCAAACCCAAGCTTCCAGGCCTACTAAACACTCTATGTACAATCACAATAAAAAGTGCTATGTGCAATGTCACTTAATTAATAAAGTGACTTGTGCCTTGTGCAAATACCGCATTGATGTTTAAAATTTCATAAGAACCAAAGATCACTTCAGCTTGAAAGATTCTGTCCAAAAGCAATGAAAATGTAACAATATTTAACCTTCCCACAATTATCCACTCTATGCTCTCTCCTCATTTTTGTGAGCAAGTGCCCCCAATCTTTCAACTAATGACAAGGCTGGTCACACCTAGTTAAAAACTAAAGTGCAGTGCATAAAACTAGGTGAAATGTTTTCAATCATGTTGCCACATGAAGTGGTTTAAAATGCACAATTCATTAAATCAATCAATTACTTATAATAGACAGAGCTTCAGAGTCTCTAATCATCAAAACACAATTGTCTTTCAGGCTCATCTGACAATCTGTCAGCATCTCTCTATCTACAGATGGACATATAGGTCTTCCTCAGTGTTATGTCCATAGGGGATCTTACTATTGAAATGGAGAATATATCTCGATTCGAGCTGTCTCTGGCACCTTTCTCAATTACCCCCTCTCAATCTTTGTGGCACTTAATCTAATACAAAGTATTTCAGATCATCCAACTTATTATCATGGAATTGCTGGAAATGTCTGGCCATGGGGTACGCCTGATCCCTGTTATTAATCGCTCTAATATGTTGTAAGATCCGCTGATGCACTGGTAAAATCATACTGCCTATGTACAATTTAAAACAGCTGCCCCTTAAAACATATACTGCAAACTGGCTCCTGCATGTTAAAGGCTTCATGATCTGCCACGTCTTATCTGTGAATGGGAAGGGTACCTCCGTTGCACTTTCTCCATACCTGCATGACTTATACTTGTTGCATCTCCTGAAGCCCTTACTTTCACTGAGCCATGTTGTCAGTTGTGGGGTCCCTGGGCTATTTGTGACCAAAGTCTGCTGCAACAATCATGCTTTGAGAAGGTTATTAGTAGCCCATTGCCTAACTTTTGTCTTAGAAAGGCATCCCCACGCAGCACATGCCAATGCTTCTGCATGATGGATCTTATACCTTTATAATGTTTGATATAGCCTGTGATAAAACAGAATTGTGGTTATACTTTGTCTTTTGACTCCCTGATGTTAACTGCTTTTGTAAAAATTAGCTGATCCCTAGGCTTTGCATTTGCCTGCTCTCTAGCTGCTCTAAGCACTGTTTTACTGTATCCCTGTTGTTCAGACCTCATATTTACCTCGTCCTACAGTTGGATATGGCAGCTACAGTTCCTTTTCATCCTCAAGTTCTAGGCATATGGGATGCTGTTCACCAGTTTGAGAGGATGGAAACTGCAAGCATGAAGTATTGTATTGCCCGCTGTACTATTTCAAAATGTTTTCGTATTAATTCACCATCCTCTATGTACACTGTAGGATCAAGAAATTGGACCTCCTCTCTGATCAAATGTGATGTAAACTTCAAGTTTAGGCCATTGATGTTAATCCTCTCAATGAATGACTCTGCTGATGATATGTTGCCTTGCCAAATGATGAAAAGATCATCAATATAGCAGGTCCATAGGACCACATTATCGGGCATTTCCTGTGCATATTCTATGGCGAGCACCTGCTCCTCCCATCAGGCCATATGCAAATTAGCATAGCTGGGGGTGAAGCAGGTTCCCATTGCTGTTCCTCTTAGCTGTTGAAACAGGTCTGTGCCAAATAGGAAGATGTTGTTTTTCAGACACCATTTGAGCATGTCTACCAGCATTACTGTGTGCCTATACAATGAGAATGGGCGCACATTCAGATAGTACTGCAACGCCCTTATACTGTCCTCATGTACAATGCATAGGAAGGAGACATCTAATGTTATCATGATAAAATTCTCCTCCCACTTGATGTCATACACTTTTTAAAAAAAGATCTCCCGTGTCGTTTGTGTAAAATGACAAATTCCTCACATAATTCTGCAAAAAAAGTCTAAAAAACTTGAGGTGTTCTCAAATATACTTCCAATTGCTGAAATTGTCAGACAGCCTCTTGGTTTGCTCACATTCTTATGTACCTTCGTATAAGATATAATACCGGTGTTACTGGTGAATCTATTTTAAGGAACTTATGCTCTGCCTGGGATATGAGACCTACAGATCTGCAATGGTCTGGCTGTAGATGGAAATTGGTTTTAGTGGTCTTTAGTGTGCCTTCATCAACCTTCTGATAGCAGAGTCTATCCTTGAGTTGTGACCTCTCTTCTTCTTGGTACATGGCAAGGGGCCAAAAGACGAAATTGCCACCTTTGCCCTCCTGTCTGACCACTATCTCTGGCCTGGCTTGCAGCTTCTTCATCAGTTTCCCATAACCCATATCCCTTGCACAGGTGGTACTTTTAGCCTGCTGGTCTGTGTATAGCTGTTTAAAATCATGAATAACCAACTCATTGCAAGAATCTATGGAATCTTAAGAGTCCATGGGTAGAAATACAGAACGGGGTTTAACGGCGTGCTTGGCTTATTATATACACTCAAACCTTGTTCCCTTAATATAGCATCAAACTGTCCATGTCCCTCAAATTACCCCAATCAGAGATCTGCAATGCAGTGGTATCATCAATGGCTTCAGTGTGCTGCAATACGGCCGTCCTGTCAACTGAATAATACTTAGCCACCCTGAGTTTACGTGTGAATTTCTAAACAATTAATCCGGGTTTGAACATTGTCCATATCTTCAGGGGCACAATAAGAAAGACTGCGTGAAATAATTTTTGTTTCCTCTGCATTTAATATTAGGTCAGACAAATTTATAATGCTGATAATATTGCCCATTACTGGCTATTCTTGTTGTTCACTTTCTTGGTCCCTTGGGCCCAACTAGCCCACTAGGTACCTCCAGTAAGCGCCACAGAGCTGCATTGCAGAGAGGTGTAAAAAGTGGCATGGCCTGGACCACCTCTCTGCAACACAGCACAGTGGCGCTTACTGGAAGCACCTGGTGGGCTAGTTAGCCCCCAGGGGCCCTCAGGATTGAAGGGGAATGATTTCCCCAACGTAAAACACGCCATAGGGCGTGTTTGCACACGTCACCTCAGGCCCCGGCCCCTGCCTTCCCCACTGTGAAAACACACCCTGTGGCCGTTTTAAGTTGGGAGATTAAGTCCCCTTGAATCCTAAGGGTCCTTAGGGGCAAATTAGCTCACTAGGTATCTCCAGAAAGCGCCATTGCAGAGAGGTGTAAAAAGGGGCACGGCCTGCCCCACCTCTCTGCAACGCAGCGCAGTGGCGCTTACTGGAAGCATCTGGTGGACTAGTTGGCCCCCAGGGTCCCTCAGAATTGAAGGGGAATGATTTACCCAACTTAAAACGTGCCACAGGGCGTGTTTGCACATGGCACCTCAGGCCCTGTCCCCTCCCTTAACCACTGTGTAAACGCGCCCTGTGGCCATTCTGAGTTGGGAGATTAAGTCACCTTGAATCCTGAGAGTCCCTAGGGTCAAACTAGCCCACTAGGTACCTCCAATAAGCACCACAGATCTGCATTGCAGAGAGTTGTAAAAAGGGGTGTGGCCTCCGAACACTTGTCTGCAACACAGCTCCCTGGCGCATACGGGAGATACCTGTTGGGCTATTTGGCCCTCAGGGACCCTCAGTATTGAAAGAGAATTAATTCCCCAACTTAAAACACGCCACTGGGCGCGTTTGCACAGTGGTGAAGGAAGAGGGCGTGGCCCGAGGTGACATGTCTGCAAACACGCCCTGTGGCGCGTTTTAAGTTAGAGAATTAATTCCTCCTCAATCCTGTGGGTCCCTGGGGGCAAACTAGCCAACTAGGTAACTCCAGTATGCTCCAGGGGGCTGCATTGCAGAGAGATGTTCAGAGGCCACGCCCCTTTTTACAACACTCTGCAACGCAGCTCCGGGTGCTTGCTGGAGGTACTTGGTGGGCTAGTTGGCCCCCAGGGACCCTCAGGATTGACGAGGAATTAATTAACCAACTTAAACCGCGCCACCGGGTGTGTTTGCACACATGTGAACTCAGGCCCCGCCCCCTCTCTTCACCACTGTGCAAACGCACCCCATGGTGCGTTTTAACTAAGTTGGGGGATTAACTCCCCTTGAATACTGAGGGTCCCTGGGGTGCAACTAGCCCACCAGCTACCTCCAGTAAGCGCCACAGAGCTGCGTTGCAGAGGGGTGTCAAAAGGGGCGTAGCCTCAGAACACCTCTCTGCAACGCAGCCCCCTGGTGCATACTGGAGGTTCCTGGTGGGCTAGTTGGCCCCCAGGGACCCCCAGTATACAAGGGGAATTTGTTCCCCCTCTGCAAACGCGCCAGGGGGGGTGTTTGCAGAGTGCTGCAAGAAGGGGCAGTGGCCTCCAGCGCGATGCCAGTCTTTTTCCTTTTTTTTTAAGGAGGGCTGTGACCAAGGTCTTATGCTAATACCGAAACGCGTGAATGTCTACATAAATCCTTATTATTGCATGTCCTTCTCTTGGACACTTGAAACAGTTCGTCTTCAGTTGATAAGAACACAGATATTACAACCCAACAGATACATGGGTATACATCTTCATACACATGTAATGTTTTGAAACAGCCAACATGTTTTTAGCGAGAAAATCTTGCTTCTTCAGGGCTTAGCAAAAAAGATTCCAAGCAAACTTTATTCTAAACTCATGATATCTGGTTTCCACAATTCTTCATGATCTAATGTTCCATTCAGTGGTTTCCTTCATTAGCATGCTTAGGCTATAGCCTCCTGTCAGTGTGGATACCATCAAGTATATATATATATAATTGGCAAAGAGACACAAAGTTGCCCACCTCAATGGCCCGTTGCTCATCGGCCATTCATACAAAGTGATACAATCAGAAAAGAGAAGCAACAATATATATAGAGAGAGCTTGAGTGATTTGACGTAGTGAGCCACTTGATGCTTGTTTGAGGTGGATGAGCCTCTGGATCAAGTTTGAAGATGTGCATGGCAATTTGATTGAACATATCTGCAAAATACGTTACTAATGTGATTGTTAGTTATAACTTAATCTGGATCAGATGATAATCATCTTGCTAGTGGGGCAAACATCGCAAAATTATACATTTTTTGTCTTAGGTGTTTCAGTTAACTTTGGTAATGATTGAGACAAGCTAGATGATCGCAGATGCAAACACAGGCAGATTTCCATGGGTAAGATACTCACACAAACTCTGACTCCCTTGAGGGCATAAGAAAGAGACACTGCATGGAGGGGTCTTTTCTTCTTTTAGTTTTTGATTTTTGTGGCCCCCTTCTACCCCCTTTTTTCTGTTTTTGTAAATTATCTTTGGTCACTTTTATTTGGTGGTCTCACTCTTTTCACCTTTTTTTCACGTGGCAAAATCATTTTCTAATGGTCTATTTCTGTTATTCCACTTTCTGGTGTGTCGGTTGGAGTCTTGTTATGTAATATTAATATTGCTATTCTGGTTATAAAATATATATCTTATTAGAATAATCTAGCTATCTCATCACTCTGATGTGTATCTCAATCTATGATCAGATCGAACCTGTGTTTATATTTGATGGTTCTATCATGTCATTGAAAGTAAGTGTTCAATGCATGCAATGTTGAGACCTAATGTATCAGACAAACAACTGAGTTTAAAAACATTGTAGACACATTTCATGCCGAGTCCCAAGACGGCTGCCAACACTTCCTGGTTGAACTGTTGACAGCCAATCAAATTTTAGTAGGATCCGCAAGTCCACTGCAAGGACTCACTTTCCCAGATATCTATATTTTTTTAAGTTAGATATTCCAAAAACTACTGAACGGATTTTAACCAAATCACCTTTCTGTCAAATTTGATTTAAGTTCGTTCAGCAGTTCGAGCTCTCGTTGTGTTAAAAAAATTGAAAAATCCCCATTGACTTAACATGGGGAAAATGAATTTTGGGACCCCCTTCTTTTTACTCGGCCCCCCCTTGATAGATCACCCTGAAACTTTCAGCACAGCAGCGGAACCCAAAAGGGGAAGCTTTGTGAACATTTTGTGGAGATTTATCAAGCAGCACCAAAGTAATTGGCAAAACAAAAAATGCTTTTCCTATGAAACTTCGGTCCTAAGTATAACTACCTACTGCTGGTGACTGACCGTGGGTTATGTATATATATAGAGGCATCCAACATCACGGTGGGCATGTGCATCGGACGGCTTGCGTACATCCAAGCACCCACCTACGGGGGAAGCGCTGGTGCTCCTCCCATGTGCCGCCCATCTACGGACCTCCACCAGAGATGGCAGTGGAGGTCCTTCTGCTGCCTCCCTGCCCCCCTCCACGTCATCTAACAACATCGGTGCGCACCGTGCACCAACATCATTAGAGGCAACAGCACATGCTGGAAGCCATTTGCTTCCAGTGTGTCGAGTGACACAAGAAGGTTTCTACCTGGGTAGAGTGTCCTTATTTTTAAACAAAGAGGCATCGGCGGAAAGGATTTCCCCTTCATACGATGTCTCTTTGAGCATTCCTGCTGCACGTTTGCTCATGGGGCCCAATACACACTAGGAATTTTTTTTTTTTAAATCGCATCAAATTCAGTGCAGTGTGTTGGGAAGCGGCCCGTTGGGCAAGGGTAGCTCCCCTTTGGGGATCATTTATTTGGGGCGTTTTCGCCTCCCTGGAGGGCAGATTGGCTGATTATTTTGTTTGCCCCACTAGGCCACCAGAGATTTTTTTTTGTAAAACCAGTTTCGTGTTTGCGAGGAGCGCCCCCTTTGGGGAGCAAATCTTTCTTTGATGTTGGGCAGCGGCCCCTTGGGCAAAGGTCGCTGCCCTTTATGAGTGTGATTATTTTGGCAGTTTCTGCCCTCCTTGTTTAGGCCCAGAAGCCATTAGACACCAAGTATTTTTTGTATGTTGTTGGAGAGCGGCCCCTCGGACAGGGGTCGCTCCCTTTTATGGGGTGATCATTGTGGCCATTTCCGCCACCTTCAGGAGTATATAGGCCATATGTTTTTGGGCCTATCTACCCCCAAAGGGAGCAGAAGCCATTAGACACTAGGGATTTTTCTAAAGTTGTTGTTGGGGAGCGGCTCCTTCGGCAAGGGTTGCTCCCTTTTATAGGGTGATTATTGTAGCAGTTTCTGCCCCCTTTGGGGGCAGATCGGCCATATGTTTTTAGGCCCATCCGTCCCCAGGTGTTCGGAAACCACTAGACATCAGGCTTTTTTAAATGTTGTTGATGGGGAGTGACCCCTTGGGCAAGGGTCACTCCTCTTTTACCGTGGTGAAAATATTGGCTGTTGCTGCACCCCTTTATGGCAGATCGGCCTAGCATTTTTTGGCCCAAGTGAAACAGAAGCCACTAGATACCAGGGACTTTGTCAAAATCTATTTCTGCGATTGGGGGAGTGGCCCCTTAGGCAAGGGTCGCTCGCCTTTTAGGGGATGATTATTTTGGCTGGTTCTGCGTCACTTGGGTCTTATGCTTTCAGACTCACCTGCCCTCCAGCATGGCTGGTGGATTGTGTGTGGAATGGTGCATTATTTGCATATATGATTGTAATGCTTTATTTTCCATGTTTGCTGTTTTGGCAGTGGTTGAACTGCGGTTTGCGTAGTTTCTTGTATTTGGTAAGAAAAACTTTTTTTTGTGTTAACTACAAATTAGTATTTTTGTCAGGCATGAAGGATTTTTTTATAAGTGGTGTCATAATAGCAGCATATTTAGTTTATGTTTTGAGTGTGAAACTCTTTTTGGACTTGTGTACGATGTGAATTGCATTGTCTTATATGTAATTTCCTTTTCTTTTTTTTATGGGATACTGTTGGTCCTTGCTGTGTCAGTGCAGAGTAGGTGGAGGTAAGCTTAGCTGTTTCTGGCAAGTGAGTGGTATCGTTTTGGAGTATATAGCTGTTTGTGATAAAGCCACATTTTGTTTATTGATTATTTTACAAAGTGTTTGTTGTTGTTGACTTATTTGACAAGGTTCCTTTATTAGTAAGGATTATGGCTAGCCGCAGAATTACTGCTAAACAGGCGGTTGGTATGCTTTTTGAATCTTACTCTGACCTTGATTATTAGACTGATGGAGGAAGTGTAAGATTCTGGCAGTGAGCTTTCTGTCCACGAGGAATAATCTGATGATGAAGCTACCCTCAGTGCAGATGAAGCTACTCTCAGCGTGGATGAAGTGCCTGTTTTAAAGGAGGACACTGATGTGTTGGTGCAGGAAGAGGCATTCGGATTGCAGCCTGGGCCTGCAAGGCTTCCTATTGGAATGCAGGACTCTGGGTTGATCCAAACATGGTGCAGCTGGTGTTGCCTGCCTTTAGTGGTGATGCAAGGTGTAGAGTGAATTGTGAACATTTGTTGCCTTTACAATTTTTTCAGTTGCTTATGGATGATGTATCTTTGGATAAAGATTGTCGAGCAGACTAATTTGTATACTGAACAGTATTTGAGGGACAACAGTGCCAGACTTAGGTCCCACTCTAGAGCTACCCAGTGGACTCTCACGAATCTGGATGAGATGAAGAAGTATTTGGATTAAACTTTTTGATGGGTTAGATAAGGAAGCTGTCCCTGGCTTCATATTGGTCTACCAGTTCCTTGAGGACAACTGCCATATTTCCTGCAATTATGAGTCATGATCGGTACTAACTTTTGCTTCGGGTGCTGCATTTTGTTGATAATGCTTCGGCATTGCCACAAGATCACCCTGACTGTGTCTGCCTTTTTAAAGATTTGGCCTGTCCTTGATCACTTTGTAGATCGATTTTCAGAGATCTATACTCCAGGGAAAGAAATAGCTGCTGATGGGTCTTTGGTCCTGTTCAAGGGCCGTTTGGTTTTTAGGCAGTACATTCCTAGCAAGAGGGCATGTGATGGAATTAAGATGTATATGTTGTCTGAGAGTAGGCCAAGTTATGTCTATAATTTCTAGGTGTTCAGTGGTAGGGATTCCACTATTGACCACATTGGTTGTCCATCTACTTTAAGAGTTTCAGAGAAAATTGTGTGGGAACTTGCTATAGGACTTTTTAATAAAGGTCACCATTTGTACCTAGATAACTTCTACACTGCTGGGCAATTGTTTAATGAATTGTTCAAAGTGGACAATCTTACTTGTGGCACAGTCCACTCTAACCCCAAAGAGCTTGTTTGGAAAAAGCTTCAGAGGGGACAGTGCAGTGCCTTGCGTAGTGATGAACTGCTAGCTGTGAAATTTGTGGGGAGGAGGGATGTCTCCATGCTAACTACCATACAAGATGAAATTACTTGACCTGTGACTGTTTGGGGTCAGGATGTTGAAGTGTGCAAGCCTGTGTACATTGTATACTACAATAAGCACATGGGTGGTGTAGATAGAGTAGATCAGAGGATGGAACCTTGCACTTCTGTTCGTAAGTCTTACATTTGGTATAAGAAGTTTGCCATCTATCTCTTCAACTTAGCAACTTTTAATGCTTTTGTTGTGCTCAAAGAGTGTTCTCCAATGTCAAGGAGTCTGTGATAGGCAAAATGCAACAATTGATGGACAGAATGCAGAACAATGTCATACATTCACCCCAGTACAGAGGTCTGGGCCTAAATCCATAATTTTTTTGCTCACCATGCCATTCCAGTTTGAACCCAGCCATATGCAAATCAGTCTTGACCCTGTGCCTCATGGGAACAGTCCAGCCCGAACTGCCAAGCCAGGTCCTCCCTGGACTGGAAACAAGCATCCTAGGACCGGTTTCAGGGTTTCACCCCTCTTCAGCCAGGATAGCTTGATTCCAGTGCCATGGAGAGCACGGGACTCACGTCTGAGCATACCCGTCCCACTCGGGGTGACAAAATGCAAAAACAACAATTGATGGACAGAATGCAGAACAATGTCATACATTCACCCCAGTACAGAGATCTGGGCCTAAATCCATCATTTTTTTGCTCACCATGCCATTCCAGTTTGGACCCAGCCATATGCTAATCAGTCTTGACCCTGTGCCTCATGGGAACAGTCCAGCCCGAACTGCCAAGCCAGGTCCTCCCTGGACTGGAAACAAGCATCCTAGGACCGGTTTCGGGGTTTCACCCCTCTTCAGCCATGATAGCTTGATTCCAGTGGCATGGAGAGCACGGGACTCACGTCTGAGCATACCCGTCCCACTCGGGGTGACAAAATGCAAAAACAACAATTGATGGACAGAATGCAGAACAATGTCATACATTCACCCCAGTACAGAGATCTGGGCCTAAATCCATCATTTTTTTGCTCACCATGCCATTCCAGTTTGAACCCAGCCATATGCAAATCAGTCTTGACCCTGTGCCTCATGGGAACAGTCCAGCCCGAACTGCCAAGCCAGGTCCTCCCTGGACTGGAAACAAGCATCCTAGGACCGGTTTCAGGGTTTCACCCCTCTTCAGCCAGGATAGCTTTATTCCAGTGGCATGGAGAGCACGGGACTCACGTCTGAGCATACCCGTCCCACTCGGGGTGACAAAATGCAAAAACAACAATTGATGGACAGAATGCAAAACAATGTCATACATTCACCCCAGTACAGAGGTCTGGGCCTAAATCCATAATTTTTTTGCTCACCATGCCATTCCAGTTTGAACCCAGCCATATGCAAATCAGTCTTGACCCTGTGCCTCATGGAAACAGTCCAGCCCGAACTGCCAAGCCAGGTCCTCCCTGGACTGGAAACAAGCATCCTAGGACCGGTTTCAGGGTTTCACCCCTCTTCAGCCAGGATAGCTTGATTCCAGTGCCATGGAGAGCACGGGACTCACGTCTGAGCATACCCGTCCCACTCGGGGTGACAAAATGCAAAAACAACAATTGATGGACAGAATGCAGAACAATGTCATACATTCACCCCAGTACAGAGATCTGGGCCTAAATCCATCATTTTTTTGCTCACCATGCCATTCCAGTTTGAACCCAGCCATATGCAAATCAGTCTTGACCCTGTGCCTCATGGGAACAGTCCAGCCCGAACTGCCAAGCCAGGTCCTCCCTGGACTGGAAACAAGCATCCTAGGACCGGTTTCAGGGTTTCACCCCTCTTCAGCCAGGATAGCTTGATTCCAGTGGCATGGAGAGCACGGGACTCACGTCTGAGCATACCCGTCCCACTCGGGGTGACAAAATGCAAAAACAACAATTGATGGACAGAATGCAAAACAATGTCATACATTCACCCCAGTACAGAGATCTGGGCCTAAATCCATCATTTTTTTGCTCACCATGCCATTCCAGTTTGAACCCAGCCATATGCAAATCAGTCTTGACCCTGTGCCTCATGGGAACAGTCCAGCCCGAACTGCCAAGCCAGGTCCTCACTGGACTGGAAACAAGCATCCTAGGACCGATTTCGGGGTTTCACCCCTCTTCAGCCAGGATAGCTTGATTCCAGTGGCATGGAGCGCCACTGGAGTCAAGCTATCCTGGCTGATGACGGCTGATAGCCAGAAACCGGTCCTAGGATGCTTGATTCCGGTCCAGGGAAGACATGGCTTGGCAGTTCGGGCTGAACTGTTCCCATGAGGCACAGGGTCAAGACTGATTTGCATATGGCCATGTCTAAACTGGGGTGGTGTAGTGGGCAAAAGAACGATGGATTTAACCCAGATCTCTTGACTGGGGGAGAATGTCTGCATTGTCAGCATTCCGTCCATCATTTGTTTGTTGTAACGCTTTTCGCCCTAAGTGGGATGGGTATTCCCAGACGTGGGACCCGTGCTCACTACGCCACTGGAGTCAAGCTATCCTGGCTGATGACGGCTGATAGCCAGAAACCGGTCCTAGGATGCTTGATTCCGGTCCAGGGAAGACATGGCTTGGCAGTTCGGGCTGGACTGTTCCCATGAGGCACAGGGTCAAGACTGATTTGCATATGGCCATCTCTAAACTGGGGTGGTGTAGTGGGCAAAAGAACGATGGATTTAACCCAGATCTCTTGACTGGGGGAGAATGTCTGCATTGTCAGCATTCTGTCCATCATTTGTTTGTTGTAACGCTTTTCGCCCTAAGTGGGATGGGTATTCCCAGACGTGGGACCCGTGCTCACCATGCCACTGGAGTCAAGCTATCCTGGCTGATGACGGCTGATAGCCAGAAACCGGTCCTAGGATGCTTGATTCCGGTCCAGGGAAGACATGGCTTGGCAGTTCGGGCTGGACTGTTCCCATGAGGCACAGGGTCAAGACTAATTTGCATATGGCCATGTCTAAACTGGGGTGGTGTAGTGGGCAAAAGAACGATGGATTTAACCCAGATCTCTTGACTGGGGGAGAATGTCTGCATTGTCAGCATTCCGTCCATCATTTGTTTGTTGTAACGCTTTTCGCCCTAAGTGGGATGGGTATTCCCAGACGTGGGACCCGTGCTCACTACGCCACTGGAGTCAAGCTATCCTGGCTGATGACGGCTGATAGCCAGAAACCGGTCCTAGGATGCTTGATTCCGGTCCAGGGAAGACATGGCTTGGCAGTTCGGGCTGGACTGTTCCCATGAGGCACAGGGTCAAGACTGATTTGCATATGGCCATTTCTAAACTGGAGTGGTGTAGTGGGCAAAAGAACGATGGATTTAACCCAGATCTCTTGACTGGGGGAGAATGTCTGCATTGTCAGCATTCCGTCCATCATTTGTTTGTTGTAACGCTTTTTGCCCTAAGTGGGATGGGTATTCCCAGACGTGGGACCCGTGCTCACTACGCCACTGGAGTCAAGCTATCCTGGCTGATGACGGCTGATAGCCAGAAACCGGTCCTAGGATGCTTGATTCCGGTCCAGGGAAGACATGGCTTGGCAGTTCGGGCTGGACTGTTCCCATGAGGCACAGGGTCAAGACTGATTTGCATATGGCCATGTCTAAACTGGGGTGGTGTAGTGGGCAAAAGAACAATGGATTTAACCCAGATCTCTTGACTGTGGGAGAATGTCTGCATTGTCAGCATTCCGTCCATCATTTGTTTGTTGTAACGATTTTCGCCCTAAGTGGGATGGGTATTCCCAGACGTGGGACCCGTGCTCACTACACCACTGGAGTCAAGCTATCCTGGCTGATGACGGCTGATAGCCAGAAACCGGTCCTAGGATACTTGATTCCGGTCCAGGGAAGACATGGCTTGGCAGTTCGGGCTGGACTGTTCCCATGAGGCACAGGGTCAAGACTGATTTGCATATGGCCATGTCTAAACTGGGGTGGTGTAGTGGGCAAAAGAACGATGGATTTAACCCAGATCTCTTGACTGGGGGAGAATGTCTGCATTGTCAGCATTCCGTCCATCATTTGTTTGTTGTAACGCTTTTCGCCCTAAGTGGGATGGGTATTCCCAGACGTGGGACCCGTGCTCACTACGCCACTGGAGTCAAGCTATCCTGGCTGATGACGGCTGATAGCCAGAAACCGGTCCTAGGATGCTTGATTCCGGTCCAGGGAAGACATGGCTTGGCAGTTCGGGCTGGACTGTTCCCATGAGGCACAGGGTGAAGACTGATTTGCATATGGCCATGTCTAAACTGGGGTGGTGTAGTGGGCAAAAGAACGATGGATTTAACCCAGATCTCTTGACTGGGGGAGAATGTCTGCATTGTCAGCATTCCGTCCATCATTTGTTTGTTGTAACGCTTTTCGCCCTAAGTGGGATGGGTATTCCCAGACGTGGGACCCGTGCTCACTACGCCACTGGAGTCAAGCTATCCTGGCTGATGACGGCTGATAGCCAGAAACCGGTCCTAGGATGCTTGACTCCGGTCCAGGGAAGGCATGGCTTGGCAGTTTGGGCTGGACTGTTCCCATGAGGCACAGGGTCAAGACTGATTTGCATATGGCCATGTCTAAACTGGGGTGGTGTAGTGGGCAAAAGAACGATGGATTTAACCCAGATCTCTTGACTGGGGGAGAATGTCTGCATTGTCAGCATTCCGTCCATCATTTGTTTGTTGTAACGCTTTTCGCCCTAAGTGGGATGGGTATTCCCAGACGTGGGACCCGTGCTCACTACGACACTGGAGTCAAGCTCTCCTGGCTGATGACGGCTGATAGCCAGAAACCGGTCCTAGGATGCTTGATTCCGGTCCAGGGAAGACATGGCTTGGCAGTTCGGGCTGGACTGTTCCCATGAGGCACAGGGTCAAGACTGATTTGCATATGGCCATGTCTAAACTGGGGTGGTGTAGTGGGCAAAAGAACGATGGATTTAACCCAGATCTCTTGACTGGGGGAGAATGTCTGCATTGTCAGCATTCCGTCCATCATTTGTTTGTTGTAACGCTTTTCGCCCTAAGTGGGATGGGTATTCCCAGACGTGGGACCCGTGCTCACTACGCCACTGGAGTCAAGCTATCCTGGCTGATGACGGCTGATAGCCAGAAACCGGTCCTAGGATGCTTGATTCCCGTCCAGGGAAGACATGGCTTGGCAGTTCGGGCTGGACTGTTCCCATGAGGCACAGGGTCAAGACTGATTTGCATATGGCCATGTCTAAACTGGGGTGGTGTAGTGGGCAAAAGAACAATGGATTTAACCCAGATCTCTTGACTGGGGGAGAATGTCTGCATTGTCAGCATTCCGTCCACCATTTGTTTGTTGTAACGCTTTTCGCCCTAAGTGGGATGGGTATTCCCAGACATGGGACCCGTGCTCACTACGCCACTGGAGTCAAGCTATCCTGGCTGATGACGGCTGATAGCCAGAAACCGGTCCTAGGATGCTTGATTCCGGTCCAGGGAAGACATGGCTTGGCAGTTCGGGCTGGACTGTTCCCATGAGGCACAGGGTCAAGACTGATTTGCATATGGCCATGTCTAAACTGGGGTGGTGTAGTGGGCAAAAGAACGATGGATTTAACCCAGATCTCTTGACTGGGGGAGAGTGTCTGCATTGTCAGCATTCCGTCCATCATTTGTTTGTTGTAACGATTTTCGCCCTAAGTGGGATGGGTATTCCCAGACGTGGGACCCGTGCTTACTACGCCACTGGAGTCTAGCTATCCTGGCTGATGACGGCTGATAGCCAGAAACCGGTCTTAGGATGCTTGATTCCGGTCCAGGGAAGACATGGCTTGCCAGTTCGGGCTGGACTGTTCCCATGAGGCACAGGGTCAAGACTGATTTGCATATGGCCATGTCTAAACTGGGGTGGTGAAGTGGGCAAAAGAACGATGGATTTAACTCAGATCTCTTGACTGGGGGAGAATGTCTGCATTGTCAGCATTCCGTCCATCATTTGTTTGTTGTAACGTCTGTGATAGGCAGCCTTGTTGTTGTGGAACAGGCAAGTGTTCCTAGATTTGGCGTGGTGGAAGCTGTGGCTAGATTAAAAGATTGCCACTTTCCTTATTTAATTCCTCCCACACCCAAAAAAAATAATCCTTGTAAGAGATCAAGAGTCTGTTCGTGAAGAGGTATGCAAAAGGAGAGTCGTATGCACTGTGCTGAGTGTCCTTCTAATCCTAGGCTGTCCCCCCCACATATTCCAGATTGTATCACTCTAAAAATAGTTTTTGGGAGCAAACGTGACTACAATGGTGAACTGCCTTGTATGTATTATTTTATTTTTGTAGATCTGTTTCACGGTTGGCATTAAAATGATGTATGTAGGTATAGTTTTGTTTCCTTGTTCTAATTGGCTTGTGTTTTCTTTCTTTTAAAAAAAATTGATGACGGTGGGAATGGACTGGTGATTGGCATTGCGGTGTGCATGGATTGGCACTTGACTGAAGGTGTACCTGGACTGGCTCTTGGCTGGTGGTGTGCATGGACTGGCTCTTGGCTGGTGGTGTGTGTGGAGTGATGTTTGGCTTGCGGTGTGCATGGAGTGGCATTTGGCTAGCGGTGTGTGTGGACTGGCGCTTGGCTGGCGGTGTGCGTGGACTGGTGTTTGGCTGACACTGTGTGTGTAGTGACTTACTGCTGGTCATTACACACACTGCTAGCCAAACACCACTGCACACACTACATCAACTGCCAGCCAGTGTAATTGCTGTGTCAGTCATGTGGGCATGTGAAAGTGATGGGCCCTTGACTGGCACAGTCTGCTGATGTGAATGTTGTAATGTACTGGGCCCGCGGCTGGCGGTGGGAATGGTCTTGTGTGTGTCATGTATGAAAGGTGTGTGAATGGCCTGTAACCAGGTTGGTGCCTTATCATGGCTTTACAGCTCATGAGCTGTAAGTCATTGGTTTAGGTTTTTAACCTTTTATTTATTAACAGTGCATTATCTTTTTGTGAATTCTCTTGGTAATAAAATTTTAAGCTCTAAACCTACACTCACCCTCGTGCCAAGCCCAACCAGTATGTGTTTGTACTTAAGGCATAGTTTTGAAGTAAGATTTGTCTTTTCTATCTTTCTCTGACAAGATGTACATTGTCTCTACATTGTCTGTTGATGTGAGTGTTGTAAACTGCTGGGCCCTAGCTGGTGGTGTGAATGTGTGTGTCAAGTATGAAAGGTGTGTGAATGGCCTGTAAAGAGGTTGGTACATTGACGTGGCTTTACAGGTCACAAGCTGTGAGTCACTGATTCAGGTTTTTAACCGTTTAATTATTAACAATGAATTTACTTTTTGTGAAATATCTTGTTAATAAAATATACACCTTGAACCTTTCACTCACCCTCATGCCAAATCTAACCAGTATGTGTGTGTACTTGAGGAACAGATAGATAGGCAGTCATATTTGTCTTTCCTGTCTTTCTGTGCTAAGGTGTAATTAGCCTTTAGGGAAAATCTACCAACTTTAGATATTTTCGTAACCTAAAATAAATTGGGAGTCTTGGTTGGTGTGCCTCTCATGGATCCCAACAACCTTTTTTACTCACAATGCCATGCTAACCTCAAAATGTGACCATAGTCACATATTTTCTTTGTATTACTGTGTCATAATCTTCTAGTATCAGAAAAACCACAATTTTCCTACCACCCAGCGTTACCCTAGGTCTCCCGATAAAAATGGTACCTCATTTATGTGGGTGGGCCAAGTACCTGCAACAGGCAAGGGCCCAAAACGTCTTGTGGAGACATTAAAATTGCCTATCACAAATGACCTGGGGCTAGATGTACAACCCGTTTTTGCATGTGCAAACAGGTTTGCGACCCATTTGCACATGCAAAAACCTCATGGGCCATGTACAAAGCCTATTTAGCGAGTCGCAATTTATTTGCGACTTGCTAAATAGGTTTTGCGACTCGCTATTAGGAAGGGGCGTTCCCTTCCAAATAGTGACCGCAAAGCAATGCGGAGCCATGTACCAATGTTTTGCAACCACAATTGCGGTCGCAAAACACTTGCAAATTAACCCTCTTCAAGAGGGTGGAAATTGAGACACAAATGGGAAGGGGTCCCCAGTAGACCCCTTTCCCTTTGTGACTGGCTCAGAAAATATTTTTTAAGGGCTGGCAGTGGTCCCAGGGACCACTACCTGACCTTAAAAAATGAAACGAAAACATTTCTCTCTTTTTTTGATGCATCCTGTTTTCCTTTAAGGAAAATGGGCTGCATACAAAAATTAAAAAAGCCTGCTTTATTAAAAAGCAGCCCCAGACATGGTGGTCTGCTGAGCCCAGCAGGCCACCATACCTGGGATGGCTTGCCATTCCCAAAGGGGTAGCAAATTGCAAGTGGCTCATTAATATTCATGAGCCTCGCATTTTGCGACCCCATTATGAATCACTAACAGTGTCTCTGACACTGTTGTACATCACAATTAGTGGCCCACAAATTGCGACTCGCAATTGAACGCAATTTGTGAGTCGCAAATTGGTTGGTCGTACATCTAGCCCTTGGTTTTGCATGGGGTCACCTGGGTCTTTGGCCCGAGTTCGGTGGCCATCTAGGAAAACTTACCAAACCCACACTTCTCTGAAAACTAGACACCCGGGGGAGTCCAGGGCTGTGTGGCCTGCATGGATCCCCCAATGTTTTCCTACCCAGCATCCCCTGCAAACATCAAATTCAGCTGATAAATATCAAATTTTCTCACATTTCTGTGTGGGATTACTGTACCAGCACAAATGTCCTACTACACAGTGTTCCCGTTGGGCTCCCGATAAAAATGATACCTCACTTGTGAGGATGTCCAATGTAAAATTATATAAAAAATTATTTTTCAAAAATAGAGAGTTATCTGTGCTATCACCTTAATCCTTGTTTTTGGCCCTTCCCAGTCACAGGCCCTTGGCTCACTCGTACAAGCGAGGTATCATTTTACACTAGAGACTGAGGGGAATGCTGTGTGGTAGGAGATTTGTGCCGGCACGGTGATCCTACGCAGAAATGTGAGGAAAATTTGATTTTTTTTCAGCTAAATCTGAGGTTTGCAGGGGATTCTGGGTATGAAAACGTTGGGGGATTCACACAAGCCATACCTCCCTGGACTCCCCAGGGGGTCTCATTTTAAAAAATGACTGGGATTAGTAGGTATCCCTAGATGGCCGCCGAGCCTGGGGCCAAAAACCCACGGGACCACCAGGCAAAATCAGGTTGTTTTGTTATAGGTATTTTTGATGTCTCCACAATATGTTTTGGGCCCTTCCCTGCCTCTTGGCCTACCCACACAAGTGAGGTACCATTTTTATTGAAAGACTTTGAGGGATGCTGGGTGGGTGGAAGTTTGTGAATCCTCGCAGATTCCAGAACTTTCTATCAGAGAAATGGAAGGAATTTTTTTTCCGAAGTTTGAGTTTTGCCAGGGATTCTGGGTAACAGAACTTGGTGAGAGCTACACAAGTCACCCTATCCCAGATTCATTTGGATGTCTAGTTTAAAAAATGTATGGGTTTGCTAGTTTTCCCTAGGTGCCGGCTGAGCTGTGGTTCAAAATCTACAGCTAGGCACATTGCAAAAAAAAGGGTCGGTTTTCACTGGAAAAATGTGATGTTTCCTGACGTGGGCTCTAAGCCTACCCACACGAGTGATGTATCATTTTTATCTGCAGACTTTAGTAAGTGCTGGGTGGATGGAAGATTGTGGTTGCTTACAGATTCCAGAACTTTCCATCACAGAAATGTGAGAAAAATGTAGTTTTTTTAACACAAGTCACCCCTTCCTGGATTCCCCTGGATGTATAGTTCTCAAATATGTCTGGTTTATGTAGGTTTCCCTAGATGTCCGCCGAACCCAGGGCCAAAAACCCAGGTGAACCCGCCCCCCTTGCAAAACCAGGTCTTTTTGTGATAGGTAATTTTGATGTCTCCACAATATGTTTTGGACCCTTCCCTGCCGCGGGCACTTGGCCCACCCACAACGGTCAGGTACCATTTTTATTCAAAGACTTTGGGGAATGCTGGAAGGATGAAAGTTTGTGGATCCACGTAGATTCCAGAACTTTCCATCAGAGAAAAGTGAGGAAAATGTGTTTTTAAAGACAAAAGTTTGAGTTTTGCCAGGGATTCTGTGTAACAGAACCTGGTGAGAGCCACACAAGTACACAAGTCACCCCATCCTAGATTCACCTGGATGTCTAGTTTTAAAAAATGTATAGGTTTGCTAGGTTTTCCAAGGTGCCGGCTGAGCTAGGGTTCAAAATACACAGCTAGGCACATTGCAAAAAAACGACGAGTTTTCACTGGAATAATGTGATGTGTCCATGTTGTGTTTCAGGCTGTTTTCTGTCACGGACATTAGGCCTACCCACACAAGTGAGGTACCATTTTTATTGGAAGATTTTGGGACATCCGGGGTGGGTGGAAGTCTGTGGATCCACACTGATTCCAGAACTTTCCATCATTGAAATGTAAGGAAAATAGGTCTTTTGACAAAGTTTGAGATTTGCAAGGGAATCTGGGTAACAGAACCTGGCGACAGCCACACAAGTTACCACATCCTGGATTTCCCTGGGTGTCTAGTTATCAAAAATGTATAGGTTTGCTGGGATTCCCCAGGTCCCGGCCTAGCTAGGGTTCAAAATCCACAGCTAGGCACATTGCAAAAAAAGGGTTAGTTTTCACTGGAAACATGTGGAGTGTCCACGTTGCATTTTGGGCCATTTCCTGATGCAGGCACTAGGCCTACCCACACAAGTGAGGTACCATTTTTATTGGAAGACTTTGGCAGGTGCTGGGTAGGAGGAAGTTTGCAGCTGCTCGCAAATTTCAGAACTTTCCATCACAGAAATGTGAGGAAAATGTTTTTTTCTTTGACAAATTTTGAGGTTTTCAAAGTACTCTGGGTAACAGGACCTGGTGAGAGCCACACAAGTCACCCCATACTAGATTTCCTTGTATGTATAGTTTTCAAAAATGTATAGTTTTGCTAGGTTTCCCTAGGTGCCGGCTGAGCTAGGGTAAAAAATCCACAGCAAGGCGCATTGCAAAAAGCGTCAGTTTTCACTGGAAAAATGTGATGTGTTGACGTTACGTGTTGGGCCGTTTCCAGTCGCAGACACTAGGCCTACCCACACAAGTGGGCAGCATTTTTATTGGGAGACTTAGGGGTACACAAAATAGTGGAACACTTGTTATTACCAATTGACTTTTTTTGCATTTCTACCGTTCAAATGTGAGAAAATGTGTAAAAAAAATGTCATTCTATAAAATGGCCTCTCATTTACATGCTTGTATGGGTACCAACAATTTTGTAGCTGTGCAAATAACGACTGCTTCTAAACTTTATATTTTGATCCTATTTCAGAAATATATAGTTTTCCTTGGTATCTATTTTTCACTCTTTATATTTTACCGAATGAAATACCATATCCCAGAACTAAATGAAAAACCATTGCAAGACATAGCTCAGTTATTGGCTCTGGGTTCCTCGGGTTCTTGGTGAAACTACAAGTCCTATATATAACCACAACCAGAAGGGTCCAGCGGATGTAACAATATATTGAATTAAAAAATCTATCAAGAAGTTACAGGTGAAAAAGATACCACAAATGGCTGCCTTTTTCAACTCAATTTCAATATTTTTTATTTTCAACTGTTTCTATAAAAATGTTGTATACTTTTCTGAAATGTATAACTTTCCGGGATCCATTATTGCTTTCACACCCATTTCTACCACTAACTTGAAGAAGGGTTGAAAGCACAAAAAATAGCAAAAATAGCCATATCCCAGTAAAATACTAAACCTGTGTAGAAAATGTTTGTTTTCTGACAAAAGTCTGCCCGCCCTTGAAAGCTGGGAAGATGGTGATGTCAGCACCACAAACTCTTTGTTGATACCATTTGCAGGGAAAAAAAGGAACGCTTTTTTCAGCAGCACTTTCCCCCATTTTGTTTTTTAAAGCCACAATTTAGCTGAGTTTTGGCTAATTTCTGGGTCTCCTCCAGGGGAATCTACAAACCGTGGGTACCTTTAAAATCCTCATGATGTTGGAAAAAAAGGACGCCAATTTTACATAGATACCTTCTGTGGACCAACAGTATCGGGGAGCTAAGGGTGACCTACCCCAAAAAGCCCCCAAAAAGCTTAACACACAGGGGTGGGGGCCCAGTGGGAAGGCCTTGCAACGAAAGGGTCAAAGGTGAAAATATTTTGTTTCTAATATTTGTGTTTTCAATATAAGTAAAAAATTATATATTTACCCTACACACAATTTGTATTCTCGATATTTGTGGTTTTATTAGTTAGGTATAAGAAGGCAATATGTTTGTTAACAATATTTATTTTCTGATATTTTTGTGTTTCAATATTGTATGCATCGATATTATGTAAGTGATCCCCATTTTGGAGCTTAAGGAGCAAAGAGCAGCAGCTAGGAGCCCAGACATAGTAGAGGAAACAGGCCCAGGTGAAAAACACTCCCAGCCCTCAGCCCTCAGATTCTGTGTATCGCAGAACCCCACAATGTACTGTGGCTCCCAGTCGAAAACTCAACATTGATTCCTTTTTCAATTTGGATAAAGCTGCTTATATTTCTTTATTTCCTTCTTCAATTTAACACAGTCTTTTTTGTTTTTAATCTTCGATGTGTCTGTGGTCCATAGTTCTCCCAATTTCACCAAGAAGAAGGTTCCACCATTGCTTTTAATTTTGTACGAGGGGATGGATATTTGAGGACCAAGCCACGACCAGAAAGCACTGTTCTCTAAATATCTTTTGAATTTTGATTAAACAAACAAGGGCCTTTGCATTGATCGCCCCATGGGCAACGAACCTTGAACCTTAATGGCTGAGAGCCTAACAAAATCCTTGCACAAGGGAGCGAGTAAAGCCATTAAGCACATATATGTACCGTGTTAGTATACATATCTTAACGTCACAGTTTTCTGAAATATTTTCTGTGTACTTTGTTTACATTTGCATAGTGTGCACATGAAATGAAAATTACTATAGTGGTCTGTATTTTGTGGAATATCCTAGATGAGTTAAGTTGTGCTAGAGTGCTAACAGTGAGAAACCGGAGTTTCTTCTAACTGAATTCTCTTGAGGGATCAATAATAGGATGGAGTTTATAATTACAGTGCTTCCTCAATTGTTTACCATTGGGACTGTAAGTCCTTGAGTCAGGAGTTTGTAGTTTCTCTGTTGTCCACCTCTGAGGACATCTGTTTTGGGATGTTTCAATTTAAGATGCTTAATTTGTATTCAGTCCTTGATTGAATGGAGATAGTGGTCCAGCACTGAGCGTTAAGGTTCTTTCGGGTTTTCCAGTTTTAGAATAATTTGTGTGCAGTCATTTTTGTTGTAGTAGGTTAGGTTGAAGCTGAGCTGATCAGTTTCAGTAGTGGTGTCGGGTAGAGTTTGAAAAAAGTAAATAGATAATTGAGTCTTGATAACTCTGGGATGAATAGTAGAAGGTATTGATGTAAAATAGGGTAGTGAAAGTATGATGTGTCTGTCCTGGAGAGAAGTGGCGATCTAATCACAGATACTACTTTAATGCTACCGTTTTCTAGTCTCAGTAGCAGGGCCTGGTAGTACAAATAGTCAAAGGAGTATGACCCAAAAAATAGCAATGCTCCAGCTTAATTTCTGTGCACTGTCGTTTGCAGGTCTTCCCACATGGAAATTGAATTCAGTGCCTCTGCCAAGGCAATAGCTTATTTGGTGGCCAGAGAGTAAATTATTTCTTTCTAATATGTCAGGTAGTGGGGAGAATTCAGCGGTTTAACTAGTTTTCGTAGTCAGGGCCCACTGCAGGTCGGTGTGTAGTTGGCAGACACTAATGGATCAGTATATTCAAGTAGGCTTTCTGTTCTGAGAGAAAGGTTGCTATAGAAAGGGAGTTGTTGAGGACATTTCATGTCATATTGGAAGCCGAATAGTTGAGTAAGATGTATTGGAATGTTTATTCCAGACAGAGGCGCGATGGAGAGGTAGATAGCTTCTTACCTTGACCTCTTTGAGTTCAGCTTTTATTAAAAGCTTTTTGAAGGAAGCTAGAGACTGTTGCCTTTGTTTATCTTTAGTTCAGTTAGTCATGTTACATGTTTGTTGGTTTTGGGTTGTTTTGTTCCTGAAGGAGTCCTCAGGTTCTTTGTGCTGGTGGCCTACTCGTTCGTAATATATAGTAAGGGAAATAAGGGAACCCCAATAAGTGAACCTGGTGTGGTATAATGTTTTAGAAAAACAATGGTTCCTATGTGGCCAAAAATGGTCCAAAGAAAAAGCAGCGTCAGATTTAGACACAGTAAATAAACAGTCAATAAATAGTGTGACCAGAGTCAAACGAGTTAAATTAACTTTTTAATTTTATTGAAAAATATGCAAGAAATAGTTGAGGTGCTCACATAGGAAAGTGACAACAAGCGTGATGTGATAAGTGAAGGTGACTTTTAAAATATATACATCGCATTGACAACACATAGGGAACTCCACATGATTAATTTATACAAAGTGTAAGGAGTTCTTGTTGAAGGGTCCCTACCTTAGCTAATCAGGCCCAGCCATAGGTAATTAGACACACCCCGAGGCTAATTTAGCTGCTGCACGCTCACACCGGCAACGTGTTATAACTGACCTCACACACTGCCTCAGCCTCTCACATCCAGCGCGGCCTCCGGAGAAGCAGGAAGGCAGCTCTGCTCTTCGTTGTCAGGCTGATTAATGCGGTCCTGCAATAACTATTATGTCAGTGGAACTCCTACTGCACTATGCTTCCCTTATAGAGCTCCCACCCCCAGTTACTATTGCCTTATTTTTCTTAGATAATTGCATTCGAGGATCCCTGACCTCACAAGGCAGTACTGATACGCTGCTCTTTGTTGAATGTATGGTCCGGATAGGAATTAAAAGTCGCCAGTCACATTTGGAGCAATTACACGCCTCTCTTCAAGTTTCTGAACTCACGCCCCTTGCGGTCATCTGCATAATAATTCTCCGGCAATGCCCGGTTGTGAGTAAGTTCCAGGCTCTCAGTTTTATTCCCTTTTTATTCCCTTCTTCGCGCTTCCTTCTGTCAATATTCATGCATGCTTCTTCTATTTAATGCATGAACGAAATGACCTGATTAGGGCCACCCGGGTCACTCTCGATCTCCTCTTGCCTTCCAAGAACGAACAGTCAATAACGCAGTAGCGAATACCAACAAACGAGTTTATTCACAAATTACACTGCAGTAGAGTCCAATCTGACCAGCCGTCTATGATGGCTGATGAAGGACTGACTTTAACAAGCATAAAGTTACATTACTTATGTTGCGGAGTCCACAAAGACCTGCCTACCGTGGTAAAACACTGGTGGGTGTCGTAAAACAATGGGGTACAGAACATAAGTCTCAATTCTGCAGCCTGGTACAAGCTATCTATATTTCAAGGTCATCTGGCCTATCCTCCCCTCTAGACAGGTGGGAAAAGGCCTTGATCTAAGAGAAAAGGCATGCACTAACGAGCTAACATGAGCATTGAAGAAACAAAACTTACCAAGGACTATTTCTCGTAAATGAGCAAACAACAGTTTCGAATGTGCATGTAACAGTTTCAATTATAACAGAACATGGTATCTTCTCTAACTAAAATGGTGGCACAAATGTCAACCCAGCTAATCCTGACATCTGTATCAACTGATTACGTTTTACACACAACATGTAAATAAAATGTATTAGCCATATAAATGCTAACATAATATAGGGCAAAACACAAGTAATATAGTAGAACTAAGTTTCAATTCTATCATGCACATGGCTTCAATAGCCTGTAATTGCTATCTTTGGCTCCACCTGTGACATAATACAACATGATTCTGACCTAGTACGTCTGCACTTTATTAATTAAGGTTTTTACAAATGCTGAATTGTGCCCTTTGTCACATAACTATGTCTCACTGAGGTATTCCTATTCAGACCTGGAATGGCAATATGAAATAATTTTTCTGCTTCAATAACAACAGGCCGTACCTCTAAATACTGTTTACTTGGCACACCTATTCATTTCTAATTTAAATCACTGTCCAGGGTCCTTACTTTAACATATGTAAATAACAACATTTTTGAATGTGCAAGTAACAGTTTCGATTATAAGAGAACATGGCTTCTTCTCTAACTAAAATGGTGGCACAGATGTCAACCCAGCTAATCGTGACATCTGTATCAACTGATTACGCCTTACACACAATATGTAAATAAAATGTACTAGCCATATAAATGCTAGCATAATATAGGGCAAAACATGAGTAATATAGTAGAACTACGTTTCAATTCTACCAGACCCTCCTTTTAGCATTTTTATGCAACATCATTTTTATTTGTGCTATCAGGTCAGGGCCTTTACAATTTTAGGACTAGAAAGAACATTATTATGTAGACAATAATCTGTCAGAAATGAGTACATACATAAATAGAGCTCACTGAAAGAGAGATACGACATTAGTCATTAGCAACACAAATAACATCGGAGACAGAATCCGCATGGGAAGTAACTGATCCAAAAACTCCCTCATCCAAGTGCATGAGGGTATCAAGCTCTTGTTGAAGCATTATTTTGGCATTAGTGTCATGAATCGAACTTATTTTGGGTGTAAGATAAGTGGTACAAAATGAGCACCATAAGGGAAGACACTGTATCAGGATACAGCAGCAAATTACAATAACGATGAAATATATCACCTTTTCTAAGATCCAACCCCAACCACCGAACAAGGATCAACTCCGATTACCGCTCTCCATGCCTTTAACATTCTCCAAGATGTCTTAAATATGTTGGGTAATATTCTTTTCCAAATTCATGATGCCGACCACACACTGATCTACCTTGATAGCGCATTTGTTCCACATTCGTAGCTAAAGTAAAATCAACAGCAAATCTTGTCTGTTCGGAGTATATACGCATACATTCTAATTGAGTGGTGATATCCCGTAAAGCTGCCACCGTCGAATTGGATAAAATATGTACTTTACACCCAAAAAACTTCCTAGCATGTTCACCCCTGGCCATGGCAGTACCACCAAATGTAATAATAAAGGAGAAAAGGATATATCTAAAAGTAATACGATTGCTATAGTTATTAACTTTCAAATCAGTAACTCCCTCACAGAATTCCTTGATCAATGCTATTTTGAACCATCTTATATTTGGTCTACTATGCCTACAAGGTACCCCAAGAGGTAGTACCATTCCCAAAGCCACATCTTCTGTATCATTGTACATATTGGAATACGTACCATTTGATAAAAAATAAAAACCTGGGTGTGCGTAGTGTGGACCTTGGTAATCTAATGGAGAATATCTAGTATTCATTCCTTTCATACTAGGGTCATCCTTTTTTCCTAAACGTAGGACATTTTTGTATACTATTCCTCCAGAACAGTTAAGATACAAATATGTATCAGTACTATTTAACTCAGGACAACACACAGGATATGTTCCTGCCTCTTGAGTGACAGTCAGATCTTGGCAATGCCAACCTGTCAGAGTGATTTTGTTTTGCTAAAATATTGATCACCACAATACATTTCAGGCATACATCCTGGATATCCTGTGCCTCTCAGTTTTCTATAATATAGGCAAGGTCCAAGATATCCCAAGCCAAATTCACCTTTCACCTCTACAAATGTGGGAGGACGAACATATGTATAGTTTACTAGTGATAGGGGATAAGTTGTCCATAAACTTGTGACAGAATCAGTAGGGTAACAAGCTGTGCTATCCCCCCAAAAATTCCGGTGGGTGTCCAAGAAAACATTACTGTGCATAATTCGCTTCCGCCGATCTGACGGAACTGCTCATTACAAGACACATGACAATGTAACACCAGAGCACCAAATTATCCAGAACAGCCCCCCTCCCCAATAGAAAAAGTAACATAACTACAACCCAGAATATCTTCTTCCTGAGCAATCATTCAAAGCCAACCTGCCCTGGGCGTAGGGCAACAAAACCCTGTTCATCTGCTGCAAGAGGACGACCAAAAAGATAAATGTTCTCTATGTTTATATTCACAAATCAAAGCATCAAAGAAAAAACAACTTAGGATGGAGCCAATGATGGGAAAAAGGGCAACAAATTAAAAAAAAGGAAAATGAAATGCCAGAAAGAAAAGGATCAAGAATCAGGGTCCGTTCAAAGCTTCCCTGGCATGCCTCTATCATCCAATCCATGGTGGTGCTATTGAGCACGTCATGGTGGAGCCACACCCTTCCTGCTCATGAACAAATGTTCAATGATAATGTTCTTAGGATGGGGCGCTCTCCCTCCTTGGAAGATACCCTCAACTTATCCTGTCCTGCGTCACAGGTAGTGCATCAATATCCTGATCCCTAATCTAATGGGAAAGAGCAAAAACAAGGGACATTTTCCCCTATCTTATTGAATGAAGTCTATCACTAACTATATTCACTTCTAGTCTCTTGGCACACTACCCCTCCGTCGAGGACGCAAATTGTACCTGTCTTTTCCAGGCACTGTCTCATCTTGAAGTAGAATCTGAAATTCGGGGGGTACCAGAGACTGGGACTCGGGCTCCTGTGAATCAGATAAAGTGGAACTCTGAGTAGCCCTTATGTCTGAGGGGACTGCTTCATTCAGAACAGCATCATTTTCATTCTCTGTCTGCGTCCAAACCAGTTGGGCATCCGAGACCGGTTGAAATCTTCGGACCCTTTCGGTCTCGTGGTCTCCAGTGCCTTGACATACCCAGGCGTCGTAGGGGAGAGGTAACAGTACCCACATACAGTGGGAGGCGTGGATCTAGTTCTTCCGACCTTCCACCCTCACTGCTGTCTTCGTTGTGATAAGGACCATGTAGGGGCCCTTCCATCTAGGCTCCAAGCCGTCCTTTCTCTAAAAGCTTTGTATTAACGTATAATCACCGGGCTGAATGGTATGCCTAGGCCCCTCAGGTGCTGGAGGCAGCGCCTTGTGTATCTGTTGGTGAATAGAATGTAAGCTTTTAGGAAGTTCATGCAAATTATCATATATTTTCTATCTCGGAGAACTTTTTTGGTCTAGGAACAACCCACACATTCGCTGGATAGCCGAAGATTACCTCATAGATAGATAGATAGATAATACTTTATTCGAGTTCAAGATTCATGAAATCATAAAAGTAACATGTTCATGTACAGACAAAAGTAAACCACAATAAAAATAATGTTACACAGAACATAGATAAATTACCTAAGAATTAATTAAACATTTCCTTTTCCTTAAAATACTTTTTAAAAAGCCCAGCATTATTGACACACAGTATTCATCTTGTAAAGATACTAAAAACAATAAGGCGGGCCGACAGTGTCTCCATGAACCATGTTTTTTTAAAAATGGCTTAATCCATCTAGATCTTTCCGTTGAATAAAATTTACAAAAACAAATAACATGCAAAGTTGATTGGGTAGACAAATTGTCACACGGGCAATTGCATAATTTTCTTGACCAATCATTAACTGCAGGGAAGGAAACTAAGCGGAAGAAGACGTCGAACCTTAGCCTGGTGAGCAGAAAACGGTCAAAGCCCACCTGACACCATGTTAAATATGGCTGAATATCATTAGAAACCAATGTAAGTTGATGTTGTAATACAAGGTTCTTATTAAATTCAACGCCTAATCTAAGTGATTCAACATGGGACCAGCATAGCTCCTTCAAGTCCTTTCTTGTTAGACTGCACATGGTCTCCGGTTGAAAGTAAAACTCGGGTCTGCCAAGGTCCCTTGTAAATTGACAAATGTATTTCAACCAGGGTATCCTAAGTGCTTTATCCAATCCCATGCAATCTTTGAGGATGTCTCTATTTAGCGTTAGAGCTGGAGAAGTCCATACCCTGTACCAAAGCAGAACTGGTTGAATACTAATCAGATCGCTCACATAGCGCATACCTAACTCTGCGTGACAGTTAAAAACAGGGGAGCTAGCAGGGGTTGCCAAGATAAATCTTAAGAATGCATTCTCTACCCTTTGTATCGTGGAGAAATTATTATTGATCCCCCAAATACCTGCCCCATAAATGGCTATACTGATGCACTTGGCTTGATAGATTTTTAGCAGTATTGCAGGTGGTCTCTTCCCCAGCTTTTTTGAGAAGATCATAAGTGCAGCAGTAGCTTTCTTAAATGACAATGTCCTATTTCTAATAGCAGGACCCCAGGACCCCTTTTCCTCGAGAACTATTCCCAGGTAGGAAAATATTTTAGATGTGGCAAGTTCCTCTTTCCCCACAAACAAACGACATGCTCTTTTCTTGCCGCTACCACAGGACATTACAAACGATTTGGAAACATTCAGTTTTAACCCCCTGTTATCCATAAAATTTATATAAGTGTCCAGAGCAGTTTGAAGGCCTCTTTGCGTCCGGGACATGATCACTGCATCATCAGCATATAGGAGGGATGCAATTTGGTGCTGATTGGCCTGAGGGGAATCGCGTACTGCAGCAATCAGGACTTTTTCTAAGTCGTTGGTATACAGGTTAAACAGCAGTGGGGCGAGTACGCACCAATGTCTCACGCCCCTTTTTACGTAAAAGGGCTTAGTGCATTCACCATTTAAACCGTATCTAACCTTTGCCCTAGCGCCAGCATACAGCTGTCTTAGAAAGGAAATAATTACTTCGTCAACCTTCATATCACTCAAAATCTGCCACAATCGATTGTGAATAACACAATCAAAAGCCGCACTTAGGTCGACGAACACGACAAAGAGTTTGCCCTCTTTGGCCTGGGTATATTTGCCAACTAAAGACGTAAAGTTGAGAACCTGTTCTACAGTACCGCAGCCCTTGCGAAAACCGTATTGAACCGGCGATAAGATGTTAAACTCGTCTGCCCAAAGTTGCAACCGATTCAGGATAACTCGCCCAGTGACTTTCAAGAAAGAATCCAGAAGGGATATGGGACGGTAGCAAGAAGGTTTATCTCGGTCCCCTTTTTTGAATATTGGTATAATTACCGAGTCTGCCCAGGTATAGATGAAACCCCGCGCACAACTAGCCTCTAGAGCACGCTTGAGTAGAGGCGACCAGAGCCCCGGCTGAATTTTAAATAAATCAATTGGGACGCCATCTGCTCCTGGCGCTTTGTTACCTTTGCTCTGGGTGATTGCGACAGAGAGTTCATCAACAGTAACGTCTAAATTGATCGGGACGAAATCGTCCGCCAATTGCCCCTGGGTAATAGACTTCTTAACTACCAATTTATCTTTCCCTCCCGGATTATAAACCTCAGCAAAAAAGTCGACCCAAGAATCTTCAGTGATGGCCACATCCATTCTGTCAATTTCCCCTGTAGTGAGGAAAGGAGCCCTAACCGCCAGCCAGAAGGCAGAGCAATCCTTTTCCAAGGACGCATTATATAAACATTCCCACGCGTCGTTCTTAAGCGCGCATTTTCGAGCCTTCCGGGCCTGATTGTACACACGTCTAAGGTGAGTAATTTCAGTTTGATTCCTTGGATTTTTCCCCAAGGCTATCTTTAAAGCAGTGTGGGCCTTAGTACACGCAGAATCAAACCACCCTTTTCTAGCTACTTTCCCCACTTTAGGGGGACGATGTAGGACATCCTTAATAATCTTAGTAATAGAAGCAAAAGATTCCAGAATGTCTAAGTGGGATACTTCATCCTGAAGGCACACGTTAATGGAGGTTAATGCCTGTTTAATAATATTCCTATTCATCTCCACTTGATTACACTGTGACCATCTAAGGGCAAACCCGTTCATTCTATTTAAAGTGCAGTCGGTAGTCCAGGCCAATTTCTCCACCACAGAACAGACTGATTTGCAGGGGAGCTGTATGCTAAAACTCAAGGGAAGATGATCACTCACCCCAAGAGTATGTGTGGCAAAATCAGTTAACCAGCTGGAGTGGGAGTTGGTGATTGTAATGAAGTCAATCAACGTACTATACCCTCTCCCCACATACGTTGAACTAAACTCCACTGGAGGTCTGCAGAGCAAGTTGACAAAACCAAGATCAAAAGTTGCCATCATTTCATTAAATGAATCACCTCCGCTATTATGGTCGAAATGTGGTTGATATTCAGATTTATATTTTTCCTGATCACCACAACCGCTCAGAAAATATTTACAGAGGTGGTGATTAAAGTCACCTCCCCAAATAATAATGGAATCCCGATGTGATGAGGCTAGCAAAGCTCCTAGATCTTTAATGAGAGTATTTATCAAACCATTTACTAGACCTTTCTCAATACTATTGTATAAATTAACAATGAGCATCTCCACTTTGGGGGCTACCTGGATTAAAATAATCTGATAGTAATCACATTGGCCCACCACTTTTACTGACAGGGTCTCCATCAGATTAGATAAATAAATAATCAGGCCCCCTTTATTTCTCCCAGAGGTAGAAGGACTAGCAGGTTGATGGAAGGTTCTATATCCGGTAATGTGGATGGCTTCCAAGGACCAGGTCTCTTGCAAACATAAGATGTCTATATTCTTGATATAATCAATCCATATGGGATTATCAATCTTGGAACGGAGACCAGCTACATTCCAGAACGCAATCCTGGTTCCTTTGTTTTTTACTAGCTCTGGTTGGTGCAATGGTGAGGTTACCAACTGCACATCAGTTCCACAGGGTATCGCGGTTGGTACACATAAATCAGTCATAGCAGGAGTAACAGCAGCCTCCGTAGATGGGCGTCAGTCCACTCCTTCAAGTCCGCTCAAAACTGAGAAGCGGTTGACCCCTGAAAAACTACGGTGGCAGCTGTCATTCCCGCACCAAGTCCTATTAGGAAACGTTTTCCTTGGGTATTCCCAGCCTAAGTTAAGTGGGGTGCGGTAGCTCATCCTCCCCCCTAGCTCAGGGATCATACTGGAGTTTGGTCTATTCAGCTCTCTATAAAAATAATCGAGTGGGAGAATCTGGATACCCCTCGATTGTGGTTTCACATTAAATAATGATTCGTTGATAATTCGTCTAACCAAAAAAGAATTGTTAAAATTAAGTATAATGCAATCTCCGTCTTTGGTCTTCTTAGATCTGCCAATCCAGGCCACTCTTCGCACCATTATTAAATCATTCCAAATGTTATTGCCCGCCGTGGTATTCTTAGTAAACCAGTGAAGCACCTTGTTTTTTAATTGACCAAAGTCCTCACTGACGCCTTTATTCAATGTAGGGACATTTGCGAGTACTACTACTAAAGGTGAGCACACTGGTGGAAGGTTAATAACTGGTAATGAAACCCGTTCATCCTGATCATCCCGCTCTTTCTCCCTCGAACTTTTGTCACTAGATTGTAAGTAAGTAGTAATAGGTCGGGTGGGTTCGGTAATATTGACACTTGTAGTTATCGGGGGCATCAAAGGTAAGCAATTATCACCAGCTACCTGGGTATTTAGACCTTGAGGGGCTGGGTTATTGCTAAGTGTTGTTTCAGTACAGGTGATCGGGTTGGGCGGTGTTAAATTCTCAAGCCTACACTTATTGATATTGACGAGCTCCCCCAAAATATCTAACTTATTATTAATGTTTTTCAATCTCTCTATTAGTGGAAGGGTGAAGGAACGTAGAAGATGGATTATGTTGGAAAGAGATACTGTTGTGTCCTCAACCCTTTCACTAATCATATTTCTATTGTGTAAAGCAGAAGACAACAGAACAGGGTCTATCGATATTTGAGAATTCTTCTTAGATTTTTTGGTATAGTTTTTAGAACAAGTGACACTATGTGTACCAGTCAATTTTAAAATTTTGGATTTCCTGCCTGTTTGACTGTTACCACCCCTTTTCCTTTTCTTTTTCCCTTCCTTATCCAAACTAGGGAGAGCCGCTACTATATTGGCTTCAGGAGCTACATGATCTTCTGGCTGCAAGCTTTTTCTAGGCTCAATTGGATAGAAACCCTCGGATGAATCAAGGCTGCTGAAGGAATTATTACTCTTAGACACAGAATCCACGACAACAGGGTAGTCAGAGTACGTTGAACTATGTGGGCATGCGGAAGTCAAGTCTGCCCTTACTGGTGACACCACACAATTTAAATCACCTAGAGAGGAGCGTCTGTTACTCAGGAGTTCCATAGACAAGCGTTTTTCAGTCCGGGCAATCTCCCTTCCTACAACATCAGCTGCTCTCAGGAAGAAGTCGTCAAGAGTACCGGTGGGCCTTCCGCTTGCTATGGCAGGTGTAAGGCAACGTTTCCCCTCTTTGACCGTAGTGAGTGACATGGTTACATACAATAGCAAGACTTGCGACAGTCAAGGAGATCTTACCAGGGAGAAGTAGGCCACAGGGACGTGGCCCAGCCCAGCCTCCTCCTGCCCCGGACGGCCACAGACGGCCCGCCCTCTGCCCGGGCTCAGCCCGGCGTCGCCCGCGCGCGTCCCGCGACGCGGAGGGAGCAGTCGATTTTCTAGAGCCTCCGGGCGCGCTGTCGCCGGTAGAGGCGTCACGAGGAGCTGAGGCTCATGGGGGCTGTAGTCCCCCCACGCTGCTGGATGTACTGGCGGCGAGTGTAGTCCATCAAGGACTGGCCCTGTTTCGCTGCCCCACGGAGAAAGGATGTGGTTCCTGCCGCTATGCTGCTGTGCTGGTAATGGCTCAGGTGTCTCCCCCGCTCCACCGAGGGAGCAGTCGATTTTCTAGCGCCTCCGGGCGCACTGTCGCCGGTAGAGGCGTCACGAGGAGCTGAGGCTCATGGGGGTTGTAGTCCCCCTACGCTGCTGGATTGTACTGGCGGCGAGTGTAGTCCGTCAAGGACTGGCCCTGTTTTGCTGCCCCACGGAGAAAGGATGTGGTTCCTGCCGCTATGCTGCTGTGCTGGTAATGGCTCAGGTGTCTCCTCATAGAGAGATACTCCTGTTATAGAATGGGCTGTCATTTTGGTGGACAACAAAGAAGGGGTAATGCAGCCGGCCATTGTAATCCAGTACTTTCCTTCACTTTTGCCAACCTCAGCTTGAGAGTACCATTGTACTTCTCAACCAAACCTGCTGACTGAGGGTCATTAGCTGCATGGAATTTCTGCTGAATATGCAAACCATCACATATCAGTTGGATCAATTTGGCGCTGAAGCGACTTCCGTTATCACTCCAAATCAAACAGGGCAAGCTGTAGCAGGGGAAAAACTCCTTAATAAGAGCCTTTGCCTTTGCCATGGCGGTGTTTTCTATTGTGGGGTAAGCCTCAATACATTTGCTAAAAGCACAAACTACCACTAACACGGATTTCAAGTTATTAACTCATGGTAATTCTATATTCTATATATTCTATTTGGAGTACCACAAAAGGGAAAGGAGGTGCAAAATTACCAGAAGGTGTAGGGTTACCCTTCCCAGGATTGTGTCTAAGGGAGATCACACATTATTTCACTAAGTGAGTAGAAACCTTTGGAATATTGTCATTTCGCAACACAGGGTCTAGCAACTTACAGATGCCTTTGGCCCTAATATGGGCTGGGCCATGTGCCATAGTAACTACAGGAAGTACATATGCATCTGGTAACATCCATCTCTGTTTCACGGACAGATCAGTCCAACGTCCCTCATCATCTAGACACCCTGTTTGCTCCTGCCACACTGCCATCTCTTCTACTGTTGCTTCACTCTGGATCTCTTTGACATTTACTAGTGTGTCCTCAAACATCCCATTCTCGGGTACCCACCTAGCAGGGCCCGCCACAAACATCTTTTTCATCTTAGATCTGGCTGTCTCATTAGCTAACTGATCTGCAAATGCATTTCCTCTCCCCACATCATCAGTAATTGTTTTATGAGCACTGAATTTTACTATTGCTGGCCGTTTGGGAAGAGTCAATGTTGAATTTTGGTCCCGTGCGATGTCAAGAATCATCTCTCTGCCCCGAGGCGTCCAAAATTATGGGCCACCCCGAAGGCATAATGGCAGTCAGTATAAATATTGGCAATCAGTCCTTCGCTTAACTCGCATGCTCGCAGAAGGGCTACCAGGTCCGCAGCCTGTGCTGATTAATAGGGAACACGTGACGTCTCAACTACAGTGTGCAGCATCGTAATAGCATACGCCGCTGTAGTGGTGCCATCTGATAATTTGAAACAAGAGCCATCGACATATAGTTCCCCTTGGGGGTCAGATAAGGGAACATAAGTCAAGTCTACCAGTCCCTTCGTCTCTTCATCAGTGCGGAACAAACAATCATGGACATCCGTTTCCTCTTCTTCCGAAGGGAGGGGTAGTAACGTTGCTGGGTTCAGAACGGCACAACTTTTGAGATCAATGTGAGATGCAAACAATGTTAATTTATATCCAGTCAGACGAGCACTGGTAAGGTGCTGCGTCTTCATTCTATTCAAAAGTACATTCACAGCATGCGGTACCATTAGTGTGAGATACTGACTGAGAATGAACCCTGCCGATTGTCGAATAGAGACCACCGCAGCGGCTCTTAAACAGTTTGGGAGAGCTCTGGAGGCAGGGTCAAGCGTAGCAGAAAAATAAGCACACAGCCTCTGCTTACCTCCAAAGGCTTGTGTTAACACAGAGAGTGCACATCCAGCCGCTTCATGTGCGTACAGCATGAAGGGCTTCTTGTAATCTGGCGTGCCAAGCACAGGTGTAGAGCAAAGTGCAAGTTTTAATTGGTCAAAAGCATGCTGACAATCATGACTCCAGAGCAAGAGCTCATGCACATCTTTAGTGGTTAGGTAAAGCAAAGGCTGTATTAATAAACAATAAGCAGGTATCCAGTGCCGACAATATGAGGTGATGCCTATTAACGCACGCACATCCCTTTCAGTCACAGGGATAGGCATCTTATCATTAGCATCAACTCGTTCAGGTGTTAGCCTCTGACCCTCCTTCGACAGCAGGTGACCTAAATAGGTGACCTGCTGTTGACAACATTGGAATTTAGAGAGGGACACTTTATGTCAATTTTTTGCCAAATGCATTAACAATTGTACCATGGCATACCAACAACCCTCTTCGGTGTCGGAGGCTATTAAAATGTCATCGACATATTGCAATAATACATTACCTGAGGGAGAGAGAGAGAGTCCAATTGAATTTTTAAAGCTTGGCTATAAATACTAGGACTTTCTGTATACCCCTGAGGAAATCTATAAAATTGGAAGCTTCTGCCAGCTAAAGCGAAGCCGAATAAATATCGGCTATCAGGGTAGACAGGAATGCTAAAAAAAGCATTTTTCAAATGAATCACGGAGAAATATTTTGATGTGGAAGGGAACATTCTTAGAAGGACGGTAATATCAGGAACCACCGGTAACTGGGGAATAACTATCTTATTTACTTCCCGCAAATCGCTCACAAAACAATAAACATCAGGGTGTGTGTCAGGGGAATCCACAGGTGTCTTTTTAACAATAGGAAGAATTGAGCTTTTACACACATTCACTATTGTCACCCCTAACTTGATCAAAGAGCCTGTTCCCCAGCCTGCGATATTTTGTACTGGGGAATACGAGGGAGCACAGCGTTTTCCTTGATCTTTATAGAAATAGGTGGTATCTGTAGTAACCCAACATCAGTGTCCCCTGCCGCCCACAAAGAAGATGGTGCATCCTTAAATTCAACAGGAAGTGGGGCATCCTTTGCAAAACATTGTTTTGCACCATCCACATTAGGTCCAAACGTCATGTAAACACCAACTGGGGAACAATAAATAGTAGCATATACTTTCTTCAACAAATCCAATCCTAAAATATTTTCACCACAATTTGATGTCAACAAAAACAGAGAATCCACAGTAAAAGGACCAACAGTTAGAGCAGGAGGTTTGGAGATGGGGCTCACAACCGGTACACCTGAAAAACATTTTCCAAAACATTATTGCGGCCAGACAGGGCGGCCAAGGGACCATCGAATGAGCAACAGAGGTATTCATTGCGCCTGTACCCACCAAAAATGTCTGTATCGAACCATGTAATTCCGCTGTGACATAAAGACCAGGCTGATCTACAGGAATCTGGACTGGTCCCTTACCCTTTCCCTTGCTGTCCTGGCTATGTGACATTCCTGTAAAGTCATCCGTATTGTAATCTTCATGATAATACTGCCTTCCTGAGGGATCATCAAAATAATTCTGATCAGAGTGACCATTCTGAGGATGCATCCCCTTGAACTTCATCTTGACTACCCTCACCATGACCCCTGCCATTCCAGCCCCTTTCTCTCGGTACTGCAACTTTCTGTAACAGTTCTGGGCACTCACTTTGCCAATGCCCCTCCTTTTTACAATATGCACACTGATTCAGCACCAATGGCACACCACTTCTACCCGCACCTCGAGACCTCTGAACCGGACCAGTGCTTCGACCCCTTCCAGATCCTCTTGCAACTTGCTGCAACAGCACCTTCGTCTGTAAATCCTTACTCTTTTTTTCCACCTTATCCTCATTTTCTCGATGTTCATAATGCTCAATATCACTGAAGGAGTGGAATTGGTCCATGTGCTCTCAGAAGCTTGCAAATGAGCTGAAATTTCAGGGATTAAATTTGTAACAAACGTATTGACAAACAAACAAACACCACTTTCTACTTACAAATCCTGCACACTAAAATCCTAAACAAACCCTTCAAACCGAGTAAAAAAATTAGAAACACTCTTCTCTTTCTTTTAGCGATATTCCATCAGTTTATCCCAATCCACTTGTCTGGGTGGAATAAGAGAATGCATGTAGGTAATATGTGATTCTGTAAAGCCAAAATCTCAGCCCTAGGTTTGTCGTCAGGCTTCTGTTCCTTATCCCATGCCTTAATCTTGTCCCATGTGCCACCCAATTCCACTCTATGATCCTCTGTATGCACCTGCCTCCTTATATCTACGGGCACTAACAGTCCAAAAAACATCTCAATATCTGCTAAGGTCATAACTGTCTTGGAGGCAGCCTCTGTTAATTCTTTATCATATGCAGTAGGATTTTTCTGGGATCCGGTAACTGACTCTTAAGGGCAAGCACCTCACTTCTGTTCCACGGGGTATAGACCCACTGCTCCTGAAAATGAGCCTTAACCCATTGTTGAGTAACAGCATTTGATACACTACACTGCTCTGGAATCTCAGGGTGGTAAATAGGATGCACTTCCCTCATCCGAAACTGAGATGCCGGAATCGGAGTACTGTGATATAATTTCGCCCTATAACTAAGTAACGTCCCAACATTACTATCGACTTCTGCAGGGGCCATACCAGAATATACACAACCTCAAATGTCATAAATAATTTCAGGAGCTGTACCTCCAATACAACGTTCCCACAAGCCAATCAATGTAGTTGACCTATGCTGAAGGGCATGTTGTTGCACAAACGGATCAAAATCCTTCATCACACTCCCTATATCCTCCAAACTATAAATCACATTCCGAACCCATTGAGCTGCCTGAATTGCAAACATCCTTTTCTCTTCCTCACCCACATCAGATTGAATCATTGCCTGCTCCAATCGCTCCCGTGCTGCCGCCCAATTCCCTCCATCCAACCCTCGCACCGGTGTTCTAACACTACTCAACACTGTGGGTGACACGCCTAGGGGAAACACAAAAGATGTAAACGCAGGTGACAGTTACAATAATTGGCTGTGTGGTATGTGTAAGAGAAGGAGGAGAAACAGAAACAGTTGACACTGCAGGGGTGCCTGCAGTCACTGTACCCGTAACTTGCGAAACCGGAGGGGAGATGGACATGGCTGGAGTTGAAGTTGTTAAGGCTGCGGAAAAACCAAAGGAAGGCGAGGGAATAATAGAGGACTGAGACGACGGGACAGTAGGATATATTTTTTGCGGGGCATGGGGAAGTGGGGAGCGGGTTTCCAACAGATCTTCCACAAAATGATCCTCTTCATCTCACACAGCATAGGACCTATCATATTGTAATCGAAATTTCTTATCTGCACACTCAATACCCTTTTCCATCCTTTCTTTATCGTAAGCTACTGCTTTCTGAACCACTGTTTGCATTGCCTTCTGTCTGGACTCTTTCGCAGCACGTATACGTCTCTGCTTATCTTCCTTCTGCCATACCTGCAAAGTATCTTTAGTTAAGTCTAATTGGTCGCACACTGCTCCACCTACCAAGCGTGTTACCCCAATGAAAAATGGTCCCTGAGGTCAGCGTCGGCGAGTACGCCTATGCCCGTGTAATGCATGCAAGTATGAGTAGCGTTAGCCATCCCTGGACACGTGTTTCGAGGTAGTTGCCTCTCGTCAGCAGGGAGTAGGAAAGTGTGTAGGGTTGCTGTGTAAGCTGCTAAAATCGTTATCAGGTAAAATACCTCTCGTAGCGCGCAGGTGCGTAACCATGAGCCCGTCGGCTCCACCGGCTCAAGGGAGCCTGAAAATAAAGTTAAGTCTAATTGGTCGCACACTGCTCCACCTACCAAGCGTGTTACCCCAATGAAAAATGGTCCCTGAGGTCAGCGTCGGCGAGTACGCCTATGCCCGTGTAATGCATGCAAGTATGAGTAGCGTTAGCCATCCCTGGACACGTGTTTCGAGGTAGTTGCCTCTCGTCAGCAGGGAGTAGAAAAGTGTGTAGGGTTGCTGTGTAAGCTGCTAAAATCGTTATCAGGTAAAATACCTCTCGTAGCGCGCAGGTGCGTAACCATGAGCCCGTCGGCTCCACCGGCTCAAGGGAGCCTGAAAATAAAGTTGAGTCTAATTGGTCGCACACTGCTCCACCTACCAAGCGTGTTACCCCAATGAAAAATGGTCCCTGAGGTCAGCGTCGGCGAGTACGCCTATGCCCGTGTAATGCATGCAAGTATGAGTAGCGTTAGCCATCCCTGGACACGTGTTTTGAGGTAGTTGCCTCTCGTCAGCAGGGAGTAGGAAAGTGTGTAGGGTTGCCGTGTAAGCTGCTAAAATCGTTATCAGGTAAAATACCTCTCGTAGCGTGCAGGTGCGTAACCATGAGCCCGTCGGCTCCACCGGCTCAAGGGAGCCTGAAAATAAAGTTAAGTCTAATTGGTCGCACACTGCTCCACCTACCAAGCGTGTTACCCCAATGAAAAATGGTCCCTGAGGTCAGCGTCGGCGAGTACGCCTATGCCTGTGTAATGCATGCAAGTATGAGTAGCGTTAGCCATCCCTGGACAGGTGTTTCGAGGTAGTTGCCTCTCGTCAGCAGGGAGTAGGAAAGTGTGTAGGGTTGCTGTGTAAGCTGCTAAAATCGTTATCAGGTAAAATACCTCTCGTAGCGCGCAGGTGCGTAACCATGAGCCCGTCGGCTCCACCGGCTCAAGGGAGCCTGAGAATAAAGTTAAGTCTAATTGGTCGCACACTGCTCCACCTACCAAGCGTGTTACCCCAATGAAAAATGGTCCCTGAGGTCAGCGTCGGCGAGTACGTCTATGCCCGTGTAATGCATGCAAGTATGAGTAGCGCTAGCCATCCCTGGACACGTGTTTTGAGGTAGTTGCCTCTCGTCAGCAGGGAGTAGGAAAGTGTGTAGGGTTGCTGTGTAAGCTGCTAAAATCGTTATCAGGTAAAATACCTCTCGTAGCGCGCAGGTGCGTAACCATGAGCCTGTCGGCTCCACCGGCTCAAGGGAGCCTGAAAATAAAGTTAAGTCTAATTGGTCGCACACTGCTCCACCTACCAAGCGTGTTACCCCAATGAAAAATGGTCCCTGAGGTCAGCGTCGGCGAGTACGCCTATGCCCGTGTAATGCATGCAAGTATGAGTAGCGTTAGCCATCCCTGGACACGTGTTTCGAGGTATTTGGGCTGACGAGCCTTGGTTCCGCACCTGCGCGCCGGTAGAGGTATTTTACCTTTAATATTTTGGCAGCCTACTTGGCACCCTACATACCTACCTGCTCCCTGCTGACGAGAGGCAATTACCTCGAAACACGTGTCCAGGGATGGCATTATAGTGACATACTCGTGGCATAGGCGTACTCACCGTTGCTACTACATTATCCAGAGTTCTATGGGGCTATTTGCGGGTATGACGAGCAGTGTGCGACCTACTTTGTTAATACCTGCAAAGTATCAAACATCGACTGGCTACTTCTTCTAGCAAATAATTTATCCTGTAAATAATTACATTTTTGTTCATCAAAGGTACCATCCTGTGGCCACTGAAGCTCAGTATTGTCCCTCGTGTACTTGTGCCACAATGTGCAACACATAATAGGACCAATACCATGCTTCACATACATATCAAAATTCGGAGTGCCTTCTGGAGTTGCAGGATGCCGCTCCTCCAGGCAATGTTCGGCAGAGCAACATCGGCACCCCAAACACCACACTTTGCTCCAACAAAGCATTCTAGCATCAGACACATTAATGTATTCACTCAATCAACACGCGTACACACAATTAAACACTCATAAATAAGGAGCTCTCAAAAAACAGTCCATAGACTGTGTCAAGACAAGTCAGTCCTCAGACTGCACCAAGACAAGATAGGCTCTAGCCCAAGGCCTTTTTCAAGAATAAACCAAATTCAACAACTGGCCCGGCAGAACGTTCAAAAACGCTCTGTATCACAAGGGTCAGAAGACCTACCAAATTAACCAAGACTGCGCCGCACTTACCAGGAATTCAAAATGAACTCACCTGGTGCACACAGGTCAAACAAGATTATTCTCCACTGCTGACACTTCGGACCAAACGGTCGATCCAAGGGTTTTGCCTTTTCAAGACCCCAGCCAAGGTGATCGCTAGATGAGGAGCCGCCCGGTCAGACAGGTGGGATAGCTGTGAGAACAAAGCTCGATCGTGTGGGGATCCCCGATCTGCCCAACCAACCAGATACAACCCGACCTCTACAACCCGACTACGGGTGAGATGGGTCACCTGGTGAAGTCCCTGCTTGGGTGCCAACTGAAGGAAATGATCCTATTAGGGCCACCCGGGTCACTCTCGACCTCCTCCAGCTTTCCAAGAAGGAAGAGTCGATAACGTAGTAGAGAATACAAACAAACAAGTTTATTCACAAATTACACTGCAGTGGAGTCCAAGCCTATGATGGCTGACGTGGGACTGACTTTAACAAGCATAAAGTTACATTATGTATGTTGCAGAGTCCACAAAGACCCGCCTACCTTGGAAAAACACTGGTGGGTGTCGTAATACAATGGGGTATGGAACATAAGTCTCGATTTCGCAGCCTGGTACAAGCTATCTACATTTCAAGGTCGTCTGGCCTATCCTCCCCTCAAAGGACTATTTCTCGTAAATGAGCAAACAACAGTTTCGAATGTGCAAGTAACAGTTTCGATTATAATAGAACATGGCGTCTTCTCTAGCTAAAATGGTGGCACAAATGTCAACCCAACTAATCATGACATCTGTATCAACTGATTACGTCTTACACACAATATGTAAATAAAATGTATCAGCCATATAAATGCTACCAAAATATAGGGCAAAACACGAGTAATATCGTAGAACTTTTTTTAAATTCTATCATGCACTTGACTTTAACAGCCTGTAATTGCTATCTTGGGCACCACCTGTGGCATAATAATACATGATTCTAACCTAGTACGGCTGTACTTTATTAATTAAGGTTTTTACAAATGCTGAATCATGTCCTTTCTCACATAACTATGTCTCACTGAGGCAATACTATTCAGACTAGGAATGGCAATATGAAATAATGTTTCTGCTTCAAATAACAACAGGCCCCACCTCTAAATACTGTTCACGTGGCACACCTATTCATTTCTAAATTAAATGGCTGTCCAGGGTCCTCTTATAGATTCAGCTTGCTCACAATTGTTATGTCCTGAAGATGATCTCAAACAGTTGAGATCGAAACGCCGTTGACCCCGTACAACAAGAATTCCTTACACTTTGTATAAATTATTCATGTGGGGTTCCCTATGTGTTGCCAATGCGATGTATATAAAGGTCACCTTCACCTATCACATCACACTTGTTGTCACTTTCCTATGTGATCACCTGAACTATTTCTTGCATATTTTTCATGAATTAAAACGTTAATTTAACTTGCTTGACCCTGGTCACACTATTTATTGCCCTCTGAGATATTCATTATCTAGACTTTAACATACTGTGTCTAAATCTGAAGCTGCTTTTTTCTTTGGACCATTTTTGGCCACATAAGAACCATTGTTTTTCTAAAACACTTGTTCTTGATTGCATCACAGAAAGTTTGCAAGTATGGTATTTTGGTGGATGGGCCCTCTGGGTTGAGGAAGTAAAGGGGATCATGGTAACGGTTTTGACTATTTACTGGCATGTTTGACGTTTCAATGAGGCAGGCTGCTTACATTTCCATCACCGCACGTGAAGCATGAAAACACTAATTAATATGGAACTGCTCACTTGGAAACTGGCAATCACAAAAAATTAGTGCAACAGGAAACCTCCTTGGATAAGTGGGTGGGCTCGTAGCACTGACAGGTGCAGTGTATTGGAGGCTCCTATTTATCTGCCAGCGGTTATCCGAGAAGACAATAAAAGAGAACTTATATCTTGGAATCACCTCTGTACATTATGTGTTTAGTGACTTAAATTATTGTCGACCTATGGTATGCATCATGGTGACATGATGAGTTTTATGTACACAGAGTACAATTGCCGATATATCTTGTTTTCAGCACAATACAAACATTATAGCTAGTGCCTTGGAAATACCAACACAACTGTTTATATAAACACATGTAAGCCTGTAGTGAAACTTCCACCACTTACATCAATTAAGAAGTAGACATATAACACTGCAAGTCCGACTGTTGGTAAGAAAACAGAACCGTTTTTTGTAACTGAAATCCTAAATTTAACACTAAGTTGAAGATCTGTGTACCTACCAGAGGTTAAGTTCATTTACACAGTGCTAACATCTAAAATGTGAGGTGTAGGACTTTTAGATTTAAAACAAGGGTAACACAAGTAGATGTGCTGTGTAACATGTGAGGGGCTTGTTAAAAAGCCCATTGCGCTGTCTCTGCCTCACTTTTTTAGATGCACTGGCGGTGTAAATATGGGTTCCTTTCATACATCACTATACTTGAAAGGGGCACTCCATGGGTGTTTCGGTGGCGTTCCCATGCAAAATCCATTGAAGCAGACAAATTACCTGATTTACAAAGTGTCATAAACCAGGGAATGTGTCAGAACCCTACACCTCTGCAGGAAAGGTGTAGGATTGGCACCAATGGCATAACAAAACTTGTGGGGGGCCACCTGCAAAGTACATGGAGACCCCCCCTCTGGAGTCAGACAGGTGCTTTCTGGCTAGGGTACTCTGCATTCGGGTCCCCCGCAATGCAGGGGCTGTGTGGGTCCATGTTACACCACTGATTGGCCCAACGAGGAGAAATATTTTTATTTCTCCTTGCTGCAGCACACATAGAAGGAGCAAAACACCATTAATTATTGTTTTTGTGCAGAAAGGTGTTCTTCCCTGTGTCGTGTCCCCAATGTCCCTTGCGTCCCAGGAACACGCAGAGACCGGTGAGTGATAACTATTCTTTATTGCTGCGACTCGTCCGTGCTCACAGGCATGTCCTCTTGCTTCTCCTCATGTCCCCGCTATGCCTAGCCCCACTGCCTGACCGGAAGTGGTGTCCAGTTGCTGACCCCTCCCATGGCTGGGGTGCAGGGTCATAGTGCCCTCTGCACCATGTCACGATACCCTGCACAACAACAATCATCCCTACAAAGCAGCCATCCTTGCACCATGGGTCACAGGTGTCTGTGTTGGCCCACAGCTGCTGTTTGTGCACTGGTCCAAAGGAGAAGTACATTAATGCTCCGTAACTTGTAGATATGGCGCATTCTTCCCCTTTTATTTTCATGCATGCCAGCCCAGCAAGGAGGCTTGCTGCGCTGCCATGTTTCATGATATAGTGAATGAGGCCCTCAGACTGCAACAAACTTGCGAATTGGTTGAAATGTACAGCTTTAAAAGCCAACATGTTCCTATCGAGGGTTTGGAAAAAGATATAAAAGGTATTCATGTTTTATATTTGGGATATAAGATTTTTATTTTCCACTCTTCAGAAACATCAGGCCAGGTATAGGAAGCAAAAGACGCAAATCACCGGTCTCAAATTGCACCCAATATTTTTAACCAGTATGGAATTTTTTCAATTGATCTGTGTAATAATAGGTCGATACACAGATTTTAGACTTGTAGAGGGTCGCATTTGAACCTCCCTAAGTATGAGGTATGCAAGTTAAGACTCATTAAGATTGGTGGCCTTTACAGGCATGGTGGCCAGCTATTTTGCCTGTGTAAACAAAAAAACATGAAACTCTTAAAAAGTTTGTTTGTTTGAGAGTGCCTACTCCCCAACCAATCTTTTTTTTACATTCACAAAGGTGAGGTGTTTTTAACCTACTGATCTGAGGCTAGCCAAGAACTACCTGCTCTTTGGCCCTCTTCTGTTTGACAGCCATGTGTCAAGGTCAGCTTGCCCTTGATCAGAGTACTGCATAGAAAAATGCCTGCCAACATGTAATTTTCATCTATTTCAACTACCCCCACCAAAGAAATGAATAATGATAATTGTATCTTTCATAAATGGCATCCTGCCTGTCACTACACTTATGTTTTGACAACTATTTTCTACAACTCCACCCACTCTAAAAGCACAGGGCCCTCACAACCAGAACTGCGATTTTGATGCTAAGGAGCCTGAGAGGACAGTTGTGTAGTGGCATGAGAAAAGTGAGTACTAAATTTAGGTCTTACTAAGGCAGGATAAAAGGTGAAGGCGAGAGTATGTAATGGAGACCTTTCAGGAAAGTATTTACAAAGGCGATTTGAATAGGGATGGCTGATCTGACAACCACAGAAAGGCTAATATGGCAGAAAGATAGCCCTTTAGGGTTCCCAGAGCAGGAAAGTGGGACAGGAAGGGGACCAACCAGTTTTTCTGCACACCATGCTACAAACTTGCCCCAATAGGAGGCGTACACTGACTTGGTGGAGGGACTCCAGCGTGCATAACCGCTGACATTGCACATTCTTGGTGGTAGCGAAAAGATCTGAAAAAGGCTCTCCTCACTGCTTAAAGAGACCTTGAACAAATTCTGGATGGAGATGCCAATCATGATCTGCCAGCATCTTCAGCTGAGTTAGTCTGCCCTGGCTTTCAGAGAGCCCACCAGTTGTTGAACTTCCAGGAATATGCCCCAATGTTCCAGCCATGTCCAGAGTCACAGGATCTCTTCACAAAAGATCCATGACCACACTCAGCCTGGCTTGTTGGAGTACCACATGGCGGTCGTGTTGTGTGTGAACAAATGCACCAGTCTTCCCTTGATGGAGGGTAGAAAGGCTTTCATTGCTGTCTGGATTGCTCATAGCTCCAACAGGTTTATGTGGAGTTTGGATTCCACTGGAAACCAGAGGCCTTTGATCTACACCTCTCCCAGATGGCCGCTCCATCCCAGGTGTGATACATCTGTCATTACTGTCAGATCTGGTTGGGGAAGGGAGAGGGGTCTGCCACTAACCCCACCATGGTTCATAAACCAACACTGAAGGTCCTTTGGAGTACTCTCTGAGATCTGAACCATGTAGAGCAATTCACCTGATGCTGTGCCCACTGGAACGTTAGGTCCCACGAAACAGTCTATATATACTAGTTAGTATGTGTCACAAGCAGGATGTAGGTGACCCAGAGGCCCAGCAGCCTCTGAGTCAGCCTCACCAAAATCCAGGATAGAGGCTGAAACATCAGTATGATATCCTGAATATCCTCTACTCGCCCTTCAAGAGGATTAGCCCAAAAATGCAATGTGTGCAGAATAGCTCCAATGAAAGAAGCATCTAAAAGGGAGTCAGGTGTGACTTCCGCACATTGATAGTGAACCCCAGTGAGTTCAGGAGATTTGCTGTAGTCTGGAGGAGGGAGACGACATCCTGGAGCGAGCCCACCTTCAATAGCCTGTTCTCAAAGTAGGGGAAGGCTGGCACCCATGACCTCCACAGATGAGCTGGAACCACCACCATCACCTTGGTGATCATCTGAGGGGTACTGGTAAGGCCAAAAGGGAGCATGGCAAACTGAAAGTGCTCATGGCCCACCATGAACTGCAGGTAATGTCAGTGGGTAGGCAGGACAGGAATGTGAAAGTATGAATCCTGCGCAACCAATGCTACCATCCAGTCTCATGGGTCAAGGGCAGAGAGAACTTAAGCAAGCGTGAGTAGTTTCAATTTCTTCTTTGTCAGGAAGAAATTGAGAGGGTGCAGGTCAAGGATTGGACAAAGGCCTCCATCATTCTTGGGCACCAGAAAATAGCAGAAATAATAACCATGACCTAGTTCTGTCATCAGCACCCTCTCTATGGCTCACTTGTCCAACAAAGTTGCCACTTCCTTGCGGTGTAAGGAGAGATGGTTCTCCATCAGCCAGTCACAAGTGGGTGGCATGGCTGGAGGAGCAGTAATGAAGTAGAAGGAGTAGCCCCTTCGGACAATTTGAAAAACTCAGAGGTCAGATGTTATTGACCTTCAATGGGTTGGGAGATGGGGTATTCTGCCTCCCAATGGTTGTCCATGATTGTCAGAGGGAAAATAAAAGGTTTTGGAGGCTGCGGCACTGGAGGGGGTGGGAGACTGGCCCAACCTCTTGCCCTACCCATGGCTCTGTGGGTACTGTGTTCTTGGCCACACAGACGCTAGGAAACTAATGTGCCTTGGTGGCTGAGTGGGTAGGAAAGCAGCTGGAAGACCTTTCAAAGGCCATGAAAGGAGCAAAAAGAGAACTGGGTTGGCGAGAGAATTTGAAAAGGCCCAAGGACCTGGACGTATCTCTGCTATCTTTGAAGTGCTCCAGCGCTGAGTCAGCCTTGTCTCCATAAGTGAAGCTTGCTCATTTCCTAAAAAGCCAATTTTCCTCAGCCAGGCATGGCGCCGTAAGGCCTCTGATGGAGAAACTGCTCTGCCTAGTGAGTCGTCATGTCCAGCCCACATCGGATTGTGAACTTGGCTGTCTCTCTTCCATCTGCCGTAGCTGGGAAGAGTATGGCCCAGGCCACCTCTGGGACCATGGGCAGCACTGCACAACCAAAGTCCAAAGTTATTGGAAGTAGTGGCCCAAACAGTGTTCATGGACCTCAGTGCCTGGCTGGTGGAAAATAACATTTTCTTGCCTAAGGTGCTTAGCCCCTTGTTTTCCCTATCTGGTGGCATTGTAGGGAATGCTCCAGGATTTACGTGGGAAGTGGAAGCTTGGACCATCAAGATCTCGGGGGTAGGATGTTGTGTGTGGAAACTGGGGTGCCCTGGAGTGGAACAATGCAGTGGGCAATTGTCCTACTGACAGAAGCCCCTGTGAAGGGCTTTGACTTGGCCCCAAACAAGACGTTTGTAAGGGCTTTATTAAATGGAAGAAGTGGTTCTGAGGGGGTAACTCCCAGCTGGAGAAACTCTGTCAATACATTAATCTTGACCTCCACTAAGGGCAGCTGAAGGTCTAGGACCTCCACCACCCTCCACACCATCATTGCAAATGAGGATCCCTCCTCCTTAGCCATGGTAAGAGGAGAGACCACACAAGTCTCGGGGGAGGTATCCAGTCCACTGTCATCTGCCAGATCCTCAAACCAGTCCATATTGGGGTCTCAGGACTGGTATTCTTCAGGGTCCAGAGGCCCCTCCCAGTCTTCCTCAAGTCCTAGCCCAAATGAATTGGGCTCTGGCTCTGGTCTGTAGATAATGGCTCTAGTCAGCACCGGACAACACCCATCTGCGTCAAAGTCGGGATAAGAATGGGGATGGCGTCGCTGTGGAAGGTTTGTGTGGATGATGTGACAATTGACGTAGGTCTTGGCATCATGGTAGTGCTCAAAACACCAGAGGCACATGAGGTGCAGGTCCCTCTCTGACATCTGCTGGTGACTCGTGCCGCAGGGCTTTAAACCAGCCTTCTTAGCAGACAATCCTGCCACACCAGGAGACAAATCCGAAAAAACTTCAAAAAAACATTGAAAAAGAATAGTCAAAAAGTGACTGGGGTAGCCCTCTCTGGATCTGCGCTGACTGGAGCAGAAAGAAAGGAAGGCAGAGCCAAACAATGCCACCTACCAGCATGCAGGAGTACTGCTCATGAAAAATGTCTGGATCCAGTCTGACGCCTGGGGATAATTCTAAGGTAAGGAATCTGCAGCAAAAAGTCTCTATCAGATAGAGAACACAGGGAGGTCAGAGGGGTTTTCCTTGAGTTGATACCAGAAAGACCTGAGTACCTGGTTTAGGAGAAAATGAAAGAATCCTGTAAGAGGCTCAGTTCTGAAATCTTTCAAAACCTGAACACCAAGCAGTTTCGGATTATTTTGGCTATAAGTTTGGCCTGTTAACCACTGAATCTGCTAAAATATGAAGACAGGGAATGTTTGTGAATTCAGACTGGAATAAAAGGATCCCTTCCTGAAAATAAGGGATCTTTTAGAGCTAACGGCACAGACTATCAGTCAGGGTGGTGGAGGACATGACATCCACCACCCTGATGGAATGCCTCTGCCAAATTTAGGGGTCCATTATGATGTTGTGCGGATCGCCACCGCCCGGCTGGCGATCCGCACACGATCTGCACACCATCACAGCACAATTTACCCGCCACCTTATTACTATGGGGGGGGTACCGCGGCAGACGGAAAGTCCATCCGCCACTTTTCCGCCAGTCGGATTGCTGTCCGGGTGGAAAAGGCACACAATATGGTAGCGGTGCCTCCATATTAGGATGCCTGCGGTGGGTATGCCTTTCCATGGCGGAGACTCCGTCATGGAAAGGCATACGGTAAATGACTGTGGAGGCGTGTTGCGGGCCCCTGGGAGGGTGGGGGTGGGTGGCTGCACTTGGAGAGTACCTATGGTACCCCCCTTCATTACCACGCACAAGGTGGCAGGCACCGTGCGGTGCCTGTCATGTTGTGCATGCCAATGCACAACATGCAGATTTTACATTGCGGTGGGTGCTGCTTACAGCACCGCTCGCTGCAATGTAAAAGATGCGAGATGCAACTGCCAGGGTGCGGTCGCATCCTAATTGGCCTAGCGGGACCATTAACCGTTATGGGGGCGGGCAGACAAAGCCGTAAAGGGGCCCTTAGAGATCATCTCCTGTCCAGGGGTGAACTCTGTACCTTTAAAGGAACAGCCATCACAGCGGTCCCTCTGAAAGTCCAAACAGTTTGATGTTTGTCCACCATCTTTTTGATGGCTGTCCACCAAACCTTTTGTTTTTCAAAAACAAACTCCAAAGTGGGGCCTTGATTTTAAAAAACAAATAAGTAATGATGCCCTGGGTGTGAGGGGTGTCAATATTTGTATTTTCTGTTCTTCACTGCTAGGTTTTCCAAGGAGTGTCGGACAGAACAAATAATCCGTAAATAGTGCGGGCAGTCTGATACCCTTACTTCATTGAGATAGTGACAGTCATCTTTACTGCATCTATTTTAGAACACGCTGGTGAGGTTGACATTCATTGTGGCATGTGGAATCTGCCCCTCTCCTACAAGCCAGTCTACTTTTGGCAGGACAGTATACCACAGCTGCATTATTTGCACTGCAGTTTGAGTGCACTCATCTTCGGGGAGTTATACATACTTGAGTGAGTATTAAATATTTCTTTCCACGTATTGGTGACGTTAAATTCCTGTTTCACCACCCCTATTCTTGAGACCAGCTCATTGCTCCAAAATGGAAGCTAACCATTATTTTCCCACATTAGTTTCCTGATTCTATTTTTTAGTATCATGCAGATTGCATCTGTGACCATACAAATCCATGTATTAGTGTTTCAATGGTATACATCATCGACTATAGGATGTTATAATGTTTTCTACCAGCTATATGTGGGGACAATGTCTTACCCACACACCCGCTATGTCGACAAATTGTGCTAAGGTTTGCACATGAAAAATTACAAACTCAATAAAGCTTGTTTACTATTGCCCAGGTGAGATCACTGTCCCTTGCAGGGGGTTGAAATGTTGTAAAAAACATTAAATAACAAACAAGTAATGCAACTCGTTCTAGAAAAAAGTGTAGTTTGTTATGAACAAACATTTTCTCTCATTGGATTCCCCTACGTTATAGTTCCTCTTGATAGTGGTTTTCTTTCTTTCACTGGGGACACATTGCACTGAAGAAGATTGTTTTTTTTGTTTGCGTGCCTTGAAGATTATTTTGCTTTTGTTTATATGCTTTCAAAAGTGTATACAACTGGTGTTTTTATCAAACCAAAGTGGGTGTTGATCATATAATGTAAGGCAATAGCATTGAATGGGTGCAGTGATCTCACTGATTATTGGAAATTATGTAAATGACACTAATGAGAACCACTGTTGCAGAATATTACAACATAACCAAATTCCCATGAGTTTAAGGGTTGCTCTTGTAGAAAAGGATTCTTGCTCTGATGACCAGCACTCTATCAGGCTACTGGAGTGGGCTTTGCATCAATTGAGTCAGCGAGGAGCAACCACCAATGGAAACCTGACTGTCACCCAAATTTAACTAGGGTGGGCGGATTAAGAGTTTGTCAGACAGGGAAGTCTGTCATATTGTGACTGTGACGCGGTGGAGAAGCAGACACTGACAACGTTGTATGGATTAGAGGTCTTTATTATTAGCAACACTGTTATGATATGCAACTTTGTGCAAGGTGAGACAAAACCAGGTTCCCTCGTGGTATTGATGTGGTGCTTGTCTTCGTCTTTCACTCTCTTCCCTCAGAGAGGAGAAAGAGGTGGGACCTTCAACCGTCTGGTGTCACGGTATCCCAGAGTAGCTCACAGTGACCTCCAGTTGTTAACACATAAAGGGGAAAAAAGAAACAAAAAGGAAAACACCCCATAAGGAGGAGGTTCTATCTGCTACGATTGTGATTGGGGTCAGGGAGTGCAGGGAGTATACACCCAGTACCAGCACCAGTGTTTGTGTTGTTTACGTGCAGCTTCCGCGCCAGAAAGAGCAACTCTCAGGTGTTCACCTCCCTCCACCTGCACCTGCTTTTGTGATAACGGCGTTTCTCCCCCACGCAGTTCCTATCTGCACCTGTACCTTGTGAAGCCACGTCCCTCCAGGGACGCGGCCGGCTTCTCCATGGTACCGTATAGGGTGCGGCTCCCTCTTAGGGTTGTGGCGGGCGAAGGCGTACTCCTCTCCTGGTTCCGGTGTCGTTTCCCCTGCGTCTTCGGCAGCAGCGTTAATCCCGGGGCGATGAAGAAGGTTTTCACTTGCCTTTCGGTCTTTTCCAACTCCTCTTTCTCCGTCCTTAGGCTCCCTGATGAACGCGCTTCCCGTACCGCCTCTTCCGGCTTTAACCAGACCGGGTCTCCAGATGCAGTCATGTGACCAGTGAATGAGCCCAATGGAAGTTCACTCTTAAAGGAACAGAGCCAGTTGTCCTCTGCAGTAGGATTCAGAAAACAAAGGACGGGACAGGGAGACAGGTAAGGGGACCCCGATTCCGGTTCCATGGTCGGAGGGTCAGTTTGGGGAGGTAGCGCTTCGTCACAGTGACAGAGTACCCTATCTGCTAAACTGTAAATTGAGTCGCAAGTCTTAGACAAAAAAAGAAAGGGGAAATCAACAAGAATCGCTCAATCAGACTAACAAGATGATGCAAGATCAAAAGGACATTCATGAGACTAAAAACATGGGAAAATAGTATACATTATTACATGAAGAATCAGGAGAACCCAGTGACCTGACAAATATTGATAAAACAATGGTACTCCTTTTTAAACATATACTAATTGAAAGAGAGAAGGAAGTACCTAATGTATTCTAGGACAGAATGTTAAATCCAGTTTAAGTCTCAATATACTTGGAAAGTGAAATTGACAAAAGAGTTTGTTCATTTGCCTCAAAGAGAGAGGTGCAAGAGGGATAAATGCAGATGGATGATAGATGCAGTAAGGCTTGCTCTTTTTCTCTGCATGGTTTCCTATTTTAGCCTCAACAATTTGGATCATTTTTAAGTGGCTATTAGGCGCATTAATTGTTCTTTTAACTATCTAGACTTACCTTCATCAGGACCTCTTGACTTTCCGGTCTGCAGCAGGTGTTCCCGTTTGTGCAGAGAAAGCCAATTGTAGGCACCTCACTTCCGCCCATCATTTCTCACCAGCATTATAGAGGTTAGCAGTCTAGTGCACCATGCCTCAGGGAATAAAACTCGAGGACGGCCCGGACACGCAGCTATGATAGATGCAGTAAGGCTGGCTCTTTCTCTCAGCATGGTTTGAAATTTTAGTCTTAAAAAATTGGATCTTTTTTAAGTGGATATTTGGTGCATTAATTGTTTTTTAGGTTTAAATATTTTTTATTGGTACAAACAAAATTGCAATAAAACATTACAATGCCATCCATTTAAAAGCTTACGTGTAGGCCAAACAATATGGCATAAAATGAAACAAACCCCCAACTTCCCCCACCCCCCGGTCTCTTCCCTGACCCTCCTCCAACCTTTCACCCTTAATACCATCAGCCGCCCCCCCCTACCCACCTCTTCGAACAACAAAGGGAAAGAGTGAGAAGCCACTAAATATCTTTATGTCTGTGCAATTAGGGCCTGATCCTGTGTCAACGCAGGGAGAAGTAGTAATCGCAAATATCTGGGACATGTGAGCTCTCGAAAGTCAGTGCTTAACAAGATCATAAAGGGACGCCACAAATCAGCAAAGGAAGTGCCATGCCCCAGAAGCTAAAAGGTGATGCGTTCCATTCCTAGTATATGTCATATCCTGAGTAACCACCCCTGGAATGTGGGAATGAAAGCAATACCCATCTGCCTACCTCTGCGAGACTGGAGGGGGAAAGTAAGCGCATTGGGAAGCCCAAAAAGTATATCCACAGGGAAGCACGGTATTTAGTATCAAAGTGCTTATCTATCTCATCAAGAATTTGCTCCCAATATCGCGTGAGTTTTGGGCTTTCCCAAAACAAGTGTGTCAGTGTGCCTTCGGTCTCACACCCCCTCCAGCAACTCGGGGAATTGTCAGGGTAGCTCTTGTGTAGTCTGGGAGGGGAAAGGTACCAATATGTAGCTATCGTATGCCGCTGCCCGCGTCCCAAGCAGTGGGACATCAGCGGGCAGCATTCTAGTGGCCGCCCGTCGGAGCCTTCACCCCTTGCTGCCTCGCGCGCGAGGCCTACGCCCACTTGAGTAAGATCCCCTATCGGGTGGAGCTGGAGGCGGGCCAGGGGGGGCGGGGGGCGCGGCTTACCCCCCCACTTAGTGGGCTCTCTCGCCCAGTTCCTCCTCTGTCTCCTGCGCGCCGCACCAGCCTGGACACGCGTTCACCCACCCTTTCCTCTTACCCCACGTGCCAGGCACAGCGCGTTATTTTGGAATGTTTAATTTTTTCATTTGCGTTGCAGGCGGAGTTACAGGGCGATCTGGATGCAGACGGGTACAGTAAGGGTACCTCTGCGACAGGCGGTACAGTAAGGGTACCCCTGTCCGGCACAGTAAGGGTGCCCGAGCCAAGGTCCAGGAGCCGAAGGGGGTTCTGGGAAGACCGCGACGGCGCCCCGTTAGTCCTTCGGGCGGTTGGGGGGCCTGACCAACCGGGGGTGGCCACAACACGCTCCGCCCCTGTCGGAAGGGGCGGGAGTAGGAGGCAGATCACGTGACCCAGTGGATGATCTGCAGATATTTATGTGCCACACTGCCGGGCATCGACCCACCGTGTGTGCTGGCTCACCAGGCGGGCGGGCAGCAAGGGGCTGCCTGCCCTGGATCGCCCGTAAGATAACCCAATTTTATTATCATACTGTGTTGTATGAAATAAACCTGCAGCAGTTCTTCACCCACAAATAAAGTGTCAGTGTAATCTTTGGGTGATGTCCGTGTATGCGTGTTGACTGAGGCGGATGACGGTGTGGTCACTAGTGGCCATTTCTATGCGGGAGACATTGCGAGCCGAGTGTTTAAGATCTGTAAAAAATGTCCCCCCATTCCTTCTGCGATAATGAGCATCCCAACTCGGCCTCCCACCGCCGCTGCCCCACTGCATTAATTGTTTTCTAACTAGTTATACTTACCTTTATCAGGACCTCTTGACTTTCCAGTTTTCCGCTGGTTTTACCGTTCGTGCGGGAAAGGCCAATTACAGACGCCTCACTTCCACCATCAGTACTACCCCCAATTACAGAGGTTAGCGGTTTAGCATACAACGCCTCGAGGAATTCAACTCAATGACGGGCCCGGGCGCGCAGTGATGCGATACTGGTACGCCACAGGTGTGCCAAAGGCAAGCCCGCCTGCACCTGTCTGCGCCTGTATGGTGCCAGGCCCCCTGCTCCTTTTACACTTTACACTTTCTCCAGAGAATCCCTTCTGGAAATGTGCAATGATGGCAAGCCTATTCCGTGTTACACTTTTGCCTTTAACAAGGATGCTCACTCCAAGCAAGGCCAACTTATAGCCCAGACACCTCCTACTGTGATAACTGAGATGTGGAACACTGGGAGGGTGGTTTCCTGTATAGTATTTAACGCAAGGTCTCTAATCAATAACAAAAATAAAAAACGAATATACCGGACCTTATACTTATTATGGAGACATGGGCAGATGACTCAGGATCTTAAAATTGCCAATCCAGAGGGCTATGACATCAAAATAGGTGACAGAGTGGATAAAAAGGTTGGGGGGATTGCAATAGTGTATTGCAAATCCTTTAAGGCAATCTTCCAGCCCGTTTTACAACTTGAATATGAAGCACTTTAATTCAGTCTGAAATTGAATAATACATAATCTTTTCAAGGCCTTTTTTATCTACAGACCACCAGGCCCCAGGGACAATTTTATTCAAAAGATACAGGATTTCATGTCATATTGTGTTGATTTTTCTAACTTCACAATATGGGCTATTTCGATTTTAATTTTGATCTTACAAATAACTCCGAAGCAGATCACCTGGTGGATAACCGTAATAGCTACAATCTTACGCAGTTCATAAAGGAACCCACACACCAGGCAAATCATACTCTCAATGGAGTATTTACTAGCATTCATGATTTGAGTTTGGATAAGGTCCTGCCTACAGTATGGTCTGACCACAAGTCCATTTTTCTCTCAGGGGTCCATTAGGATGTAGGGCGGATCGCCACCACCTGCATGGCGGTGGCGATCCGCCCTACATCCTTCCCCGCCTGCCACCCATTTCCCCCCCGCCATATTAGTATGGCGGAGGGATCCCGCCTGACGGAAAGACTGTCCGCCGGTTTTCCGCCGGTCGACTAGTCGACCAGGCAGAAAAGGTGCTCAATATGGTGGCGGTGTCTGCATGACACCGCCATCCATATTTGAATGCAGGTGGAGACGTGCCTTTCCGTGGCGGCGATGTCGCCATGGAAAGGCATGCAGGGTTTGTTGTCGGTGGCCCGTTGCTGGCCCCCAGGGTAGGGGGGTGGGGGGTGCACATGGGGGGTACCTATGGTACCCACCTGCATTGTCATGGACATGGTGGCACGCACCTCGCGGTGCCTGTCACCTTGTGCATGACAATGCACACAGTGCATTCCCAGCATTGTGGCAGGTGGTGCTGTGAGCGCCGCCCGCCACGATGCTAGGAATGGAGGATGCCACAGCCTTGGTGGTGGTGGCATCCTAATTGCAGGTGCGGGACCGCCGCACCACTGGTGACCGATCCCAGCACCGCTAGGGTGGCGGGCGGACTAAAGTCCACCCGCCATCCTAATGGGCCCTTAACCCCTTCGATGCTCATGACGGAACGGTTCCGTCATGAGCATCGGTTGGGCTGTGCTCATGACGGAACCGCTCCGTCATGAGCGCAGCCCCCGGGGGAAGCGCTGGCGCTCCCCCCCTGGGGCATCGATCGTGCCCCCACAGAGGGGGGTGGCAGCGGAAGATCTTCCGCTGCCACCCCCGAGCCCCCCACGCTTCCCCATGACGTCAGCGCGCACAGCGCGCGCCGGCGTCATCAGGAAGCTCTGGGATGCCTGGAAGCCATTTGTTTCCAGGCGTCCCAGGGAGGAGACGGTGAGTTTTGTGCTCCGGTGGAACCGCGGGGGGGGATTTTCAAAGTATTGAGGCATCGGGGGAGAGGAAAGAGTATTTCCTCTCCCCTGATGTCTCAATACAGGGCATTCCTGCTCCACGATCGCGCACAGCGTCGAGATCGTGGAGCAGGGATGCCCCACTAGACACCAGGGATGTGTGTTTCCGTATTTGGGGAGCGACCCCTTGGGCAAGGGTCGCTTCCTTTGCCCCCATAATAATTGGAAGTCTTTTCTGCCCCCTCTGGGGGCAGATCGGTTTATTTTTTCGCCGTTTCTGCTCCCAGGGGGGGCAGAAAAGCCCACTGGACACCAGGGATATAAATATTATTGTAGGAAGCGACCCCTTGGGCAAGGGTCGCTTCCTTGGGCCCCTAATTTTTTTGAAGACTGGGGCAGATCGGTGTTATTTTTTCGCCGTTTCTGCTCCCAGGGGGGGCAGAAAAGCCCACTAGACACCAGGGATCTAATTATAATTGTAGGAATCGACCCCTTGGGCAAGGGTCGCTTCCTGGGCCCCCTAATTCATTTGAAGACTTTTCTGCACTTGGGCCTCCCACACAAGTGAGACACCATTTTTACCGGGAGACCTGGGGGAACGCTGGGTGGTGGTAAATTTGTGTGAGCCCGGTGATGCCACTACTTGCCCACCCCAAAATGTGTGAAAAAAGTGATTTTTTCAGCAAACACTGAGGTTTGCAGGGGATTCTGGGTAAGGAAACGTTGGGGGATCCACGCAAGCCATACCTCCCTGGAAGCCGCCGGGTGACTAGTTTTCAGAAATGCATGGGTTTGGTAGGTTTCCCTAGATGGCCGCCGAGCACCGGGCCAAAAATCAAAGTGACCCCCCTTGCAAAACCAGGTGGTTTTGCCATAGGCCATTTTGATGTCGCCTCACTACGTTTTGGGCCCTTGCCTGCAGCGGGTACTTGGGCCTCCCACACAAGTGAGGCACCATTTTTACCGGGAGACCTGGGGGAACGCTGGGTGGTGGTAAATTTGTGTGAGCCCGGTGATGCCACTACTTTCCCACCCCAAAATGTGTGAAAAAAGTGATTTTTTCAGCAAAAATTGAGGTTTGCAGGGGATTCTGGGTAAGGAAACGTTGGGGGATCCACGCAAGCCATACCTCCCTGGAAGCCGCCGGGTGTCTAGTTTTCGTAAATGCGTGGGTTTGGTAGGTTTCGCTAGATGGCCGCCGAGCACCGGGCCCAAAACCAAAGTGACCCCCCTTGCAAAACCAGGTGGTTTTGCGATAGGACATTTTGATGTCGCCTCACTACGTTTTGGGCCCTTGCCTGCCGCGGGTACTTGGGCCTCCCACACAAGTGAGACACCATTTTTACCGGGAGACCTGGGGGAACGCTGGGTGGTGGTAAATTTGTGTGAGCCCGGTGATGCCACTACTTTCCCACCCCAAAATGTGTGAAAAAAGTGATTTTTTCAGCAAAAATTGAGGTTTGCAGGGGATTCTGGGTAAGAAAACGTTGGGGGATCCACGCAAGCCATACCTCCCTGGAAGCCGCCGGGAGTCTAGTTTTCAGAAATGCATGGGTTTGGTAGGTTTCCCTAGATGGCCGCCGAGCACCGGGCCAAAAACCAAAGTGACCCCCCTTGCAAAACCAGGTGGTTTTGCCATGGGCCATTTTGATGTCGCCTCACTACGTTTTGGGCCCTTGCCTGCCGTGGGTACTTGGGCCTCCCACACAAGTGAGGCACCATTTTTACCGGGAGACCTGGGGGAACGCTGGGTGGTGGTAAATTTGTGTGAGCCCGGTGATGCCACTACTTTCCCACCCCAAAATGTGTGAAAAAAGTGATTTTTTCAGCAAAAATTGAGGTTTGCAGGGGATTCTGGGTAAGGAAACGTTGGGGGATCCACGCAAGCCATACCTCCCTGGAAGCCGCCGGGTTTCTAGTTTTCGGAAATGCGTGGGTTTGGTAGGTTTCCCTAGATGGCCGCCGAGCACCGGGCCCAAAACCAAAGTGACCCCCCTTGCAAAACCAGGTGGTTTTGCGATAGGCCATTTTGATGTCGCCTCACTACGTTTTGGGCCCTTGCCTGCTGCGGGTACTTGGGCCTCCCACACAAGTGAGACACCATTTTTACCGGGAGACCTGGGGGAACGCTGGGTGGTAGTAAATTTGTGTGAGCCCGGTGATGCCACTACTTTCCCACCCCAAAATGTGTGAAAAAAGGGATTTTTTCAGCAAAAATTGAGGTTTGCAGGGGATTCTGGGTAAGGAAACGGTGGGGGATCCACGCAAGCCATACTTCCTTGGAAGCCGCCGGGTGTCTAGTTTTCAGAAATGTCTGGGTTTGGTAGGTTTCCCTAGGTGCCGGCAGGGCTAGAGTTCAAAAACGACAGCTAGTCACTTAGCCAAAAAAGGGTCATTTTTCACTGCAAAATTGAGGTGTGACCTCCTTGCGTTTTGCGCCGTTTCCTGTCGCAGGCACCAGCCCGACCCGCACAAGTGAGGTACCATTTTTCTCGTATGACTTTGGGGAATGCGGGGTGGGTGGAAATTTGTGGATCCACGCAGATTCCAGAACTTTCCATCCCAGAAATGTGGGGAAAATGTGTTTTTTTGGTCATTTTTTTACGTTTGCAAGGGATTCTGGGTAACAGACCATGGTGGGAGGCAGTCAAATCACCCCATCCTGGATTCCCCTGGGTGTCTAGTTTTCAAAAATGTATAGGTTTGCTAGGTTTCCCTAGGTGCCGGCAGGGCTAGGGTTCAAAAACTACAGCTAGTCACTTAGCCAAAAAAGGGTCATTTTTCACTGCAAAATCGAGGTGTGACCACCTTGCGTTTTGTGCCGTTTCCTGTCGCAGGCACCAGGCCGACCCGCACAAGTGAGGTACCATTTTTCTCGTATGACTTTGGGGAATGCGGGGTGGGTGGAAATTTGTGGATCCACGCAGATTCCAGAACTTTCCATCCCAGAAATGTGGGGAAAATGTGTTTTTTTTGTCATTTTTTTACGTTTGCAAGGGATTCTGGGTAACAGACCATGGTGGGAGGCAGTCAAGTCACCCCATCCTGGATTCCCCTGGGTGTCTAGTTTTCAAAAATGTATAGGTTTGCTGGGTTTCCCTAAGTGCCGGCAGGGCTAGGGTTCAAAAACTACAGCTAGTCACTTTGCCAAAAAAGGGTCATTTTTCACTGCAAAATTGAGGTGTGACCACGTTGCGTTTTGCGCCGTTTCCTGTCGCGGGCACTAGGCCGACCCGCACAAGTGAGGTACCATTTTTCTCGTAGGACTTTGGGGAACGCGGGGTGGGTGGAAATTTGTGGATCCACGCAGATTCCAGAACTTTCCATCCCAGAAATGTGGGGAAAATGTGTTTTTTTTGTCATTTTTTTACGTTTGCAAGGGATTCTGGGTAACAGACCATGGTGGGAGGCAGTCAAGTCACCCCATCCTGGATTCCCCTGGGTGTCTAGTTTTTAAAAATGTATAGGTTTGCTAGGTTTCCCTAGGTGCCGGCAGGACTAGGGTTCAAAAACGACAGCTAGTCACTTAGCCAAAAAAGGGTTATTTTTCACTGCAAAATTGAGGTGTGACCTCCTTGCGTTTTGCGCCGTTTCCTGTCGCAGGCACCAGGCCGACCCGCACAAGTGAGGTACCATTTTTCTCGTATGACTTTGAGGAATGCGGGGTGGGTGGAAATTTGTGGATCCACGCAGATTCCAGAACTTTCCATCCCAGAAATGTGGGGAAAATGTGTTTTTTTTGTCATTTTTTTACGTTTGCAAGGGATTGTGGGTAACAGACCATGGTGGGAGGCAGTCAAGTCACCCCATCCTGGATTCCCCTGGGTGTCTAGTTTTCATAAATGTATAGGTTTGCTAGGTTTCCCTAAGTGCCGGCAGGGCTAGGGTTCAACAACTACAGCTAGTCACTTTGCCAAAAAAGGGTCATTTTTCACTGCAAAATTGAGGTGTGACCACGTTGCGTTTTGCGCCGTTTCCTGTCGCGGGCACTAGGCCGACCCGCACAAGTGAGGTACCATTTTTCTCGTAGGACTTTGGGGAACGCGGGGTGGGTGGAAATTTGTGGATCCACGCAGATTCCAGAACTTTCCATCCCAGAAATGTGGGGAAAATGTGTTTTTTTGGTCATTTTTTTACGTTTGCAAGGGATTCTGGGTAACAGACCATGGTGGGAGGCAGTCAAATCACCCCATCCTGGATTCCCCTGGGTGTCTAGTTTTCAAAAATGTATAGGTTTGCTAGGTTTCCCTAGGTGCCGGCAGGGCTAGGGTTCAAAAACTACAGCTAGTCGCTTAGCCAAAAAAGGGTCATTTTTCACTGCAAAATCGAGGTGTGACCACCTTGCGTTTTGCGCCGTTTCCTTTCGCAGGCACCATGCCGACCCGCACAAGTGAGGTACCATTTTTCTCGTATGACTTTGGGGAATGCGGGGTGGGTGGAAATTTGTGGATCCACGCAGATTCCAGAACTTTCCATCCCAGAAATGTGGGGAAAATGTGTTTTTTTTGTCATTTTTTTACTTTTGCAAGGGATTCTGGGTAACAGACCATGGTGGGAGGCAGTCAAGTCACCCCATCCTGGATTCCCCTGGGTGTCTAGTTTTCAAAAATGTATAGGTTTGCTGGGTTTCCCTAAGTGCTGGCAGGGCTAGGGTTCAAAAACTACAGCTAGTCACTTTGCCAAAAAAGGGTCATTTTTCACTGCAAAATTGAGGTGTGACCACGTTGCGTTTTGCGCCGTTTCCTGTCGCGGCCACTAGGCCGACCCGCACAAGTGAGGTACCATTTTTCTCGTAGGACTTTGGGGAACGCGGGGTGGGTGGAAATTTGTGGATCCACGCAGATTCCAGAACTTTCCATCCCAGGAATGTGGGGAAAATGTGTTTTTTTTGTCATTTTTTTACGTTTGCAAGGGATTCTGGGTAACAGACCATGGTGAGAGGCAGTCAAGTCACCCCATCCTGGATTCCCCTGGGTGTCTAGTTTTTAAAAATTTATAGGTTTGCTAGGTTTCCCTAGGTGCCGGCAGGGCTAGGGTTCAAAAACTACAGCTAGTCACTTTGCCAAAAAAGGGTCATTTTTCACTGCAAAATTGAGGTGTGACCACGTTGCGTTTTGCGCCATTTCCTGTCGCGGGCACTAGGCCGACCCGCACAAGTGAGGTACCATTTTTCTCGTAGGACTTTGGGGAAAGCGGGGTGGGTGGAAATTTGTGGATCCACGCAGATTCCAGAACTTTCCATCCCAGAAATGTGGGGGAAATGTGTTTTTTTTGTCATTTTTTTATGTTTGCAAGGGATTCTGGGTAACAGACCATGGTGGGAGGCAGTCAAGTCACCCCATCCTGGATTCCCCTGGGTGTCTAGTTTTCAAAAATGTATAGGTTTGCTAGGTTTCCCTAGGTGCCGGCAGGGCTAGGGTTCAAAAACTACAGCTAGTCACTTTGCCAAAAAAGGGTCATTTTTCACTGCAAAATTGAGGTGTGACCACGTTGCGTTTTGCGCCATTTCCTGTCGCGGGCACTAGGCCGACCCGCACAAGTGAGGTACCATTTTTCTCGTAGGACTTTGGGGAACGCGGGGTGGGTGGAAATTTGTGGATCCACGCAGATTCCAGAACTTTCCATTCCAGAAATATGGGGGAAATGTGTTTATTTTGTCATTTTTTTACGTTTGCAAGGGATTCTGGGTAATAGACCATAGTGGGAGGCAGTCAAGTCACCCCATCCTGGATTCCCCTGGGTGTCTACTTTTTAAAAATGTATAGGTTTGCTAAGTTTCCCTAGGTGCCGGCAGGGCTAGGGTTCAAAAACTACAGCTAATCACTTTGCCAACAAGGGGTCATTTTTCACTGCAAAATTGAGGTGTGACCACGTTGCGTTTTGCGCCGTTTCCTGCCACGGGCACTAGGCCGACCCACACAAGTGAGGTACCATTTTTCTCGTAGGACTTTGGGGAACGCGGGGTGGGTGGAAATTTGTGGATCCACGCAGATTCCAGAACTTTCCATCCCAGAAATGTGGGGAAAATGTGTTTTTTTTGTCATTTTTTTACGTTTGCAAGGGATTCTGGGTAACAGACCTTGGTGGGAGGCAGTCAAGTCACCCCATCCTGGATTCCCCTGGGTGTCTAGTTTTCAAAAATGTATAGGTTTGCGAGGTTTCCCTAGGTGCCGGCAGGGCTAGGGTTCAAAAACTACAGCTAGACTCTTCGCAAAAAAAGTGTAAATTTTCAGTGTGAAAATGTGGTGTGTTCAGCTTAGGTTTTGAGCCACTTCCTGTCGTGGGCACTATGCCTACCCACACAAGTGAGGTACCATTTTTATCGGGAGACTTAGGGTAGTTCAGATTTGTAAAGCAACTGTTATTACCTATTGATTTTGGATGCATTTCTCCCTTCCAAATGAAAGACATTGTGGAAAAAAAAGTCATTTTGAAAAATGACCAATAATTGTCATGCAAGTATGAGTATTCCCAATTTTGAAAATGTGCAAATATGCACTGTTTCTAAACTCTGTAGTTTGTTCCCATTTCAGAAATACATAGGTGTCTTTCATACCGATTTTTCCATGTATACATTTTCCCACAATAATTGCTATAGACCCGGAACAAAAAACAAAAACCATTACAAAATGCTGCTCAGTTTTTTACTCTGGGTTCGTTGGGCTCTTGGTGAACCTACAAGTCCTATATATCCCCATAACCAGGAAGCTCCAGTGGATGTAACGGTACATTGCTCTCTAAGAGATGTGATAATTAGAAGAAGTTACAGGTGAAAACGTTGACTCAAAAGGCTGCTTTTTTCAACTAATTTTTAATTTTTCCTATATTTAACTGTTAGTTTCTATAAAGAAACCTTGATGGATCTACACAAATGACCCCTTGCTGAATTCAGAATTTTGTCTACTTTTCAAAAATGTATAGCTTTCCAGGGTCCATTATTGTTTTTGTACCCATTTCTACCATTAACTGGAAGGAGGTTGAAAGCACAAAAAATAGCAAAAAGCGGGTATGTCCCAGAAAAATGCCAAAACTGTGTAAAAAATGTTGGTTTTCTGACAAAATTCTGTCATTCCCTAAAAGCTGGAGAAATGGTGATTTCAGCCCCACAAACCCTTTTTGGATACCATTTGCAGAGAAAAACCCAGAAGCTTTCATTTGCAGCCCGTTTTTCCCATTTTTCACAAAAAAACCAAAATTTTGCTGTATTTTGACTAATTTCTGGGAACCATCTAGGAGAATCCACAAACCCTGGGTACCTTTAGAATCCCCATGATGTTGGAAGAAAAGGACGCAAATTTGGCGTGGATACCTAATGTGGTCAAAAAGTTACAGGGGCCTAAGCACGCACTACCCCAAATAGCCCAAAAAAGGCTTAGCACAGGAGGGGAAAAAGCCTAGCAGTGAAGGGGTTAATGTCCCCCCTAGCAAGGGCCCCTGCACAAACGTATCCAGAACCTTTAAGTATCGTCCCTGGAAAAAACACAATTTCGAAGAGTCCAAGGGTATTCTCTCCAACTTGAGGTCTGGGCCAGACAACAATGTGGATAATGCAGCAGTGAATTATACTCACTGGTTAGACTCAACAGTTCTCAGATTGGTGCCAAAAAAACACATGAAGTGCCATAGTAAAAACCCATCAGCCGCTTGGTACGCACAAAAATTAAAAGCTTTCAAACAGAAATGTAGATTTCAAGAGTGCAGTTGGAGAAAAGAAAAGAATAATGCCCGGAAGAGAAGACTACATTTAAAAAGTTTCTCGTGGAGTACAAGGCACTAATCATGCATCAATGCATCAAGCGATTTTACAATTGCAAACAGTGCGATTCACAAAAATCGCCAATTTGCGATCACAAAATGGCCATGTTCAATGCATGAAAGTTTTTTACATTCACAATTTGGGTAATCGCAATTCTTTGAGATTCCCTAAATTGTGAATGCAAGTGGGGAATCGCAATTTACGATTCCCTACTGCACATGCAAGAAGCCTTTCCTAAATGCGAACTGTGCATTTAGGAAACACTAATTAACATTAACTTCAAGTTGATGTTAACCATGTACCCACTTGGAAAAATGCACAACACTGCATTTTTCAAAGTGCCATGTAGCGCACACATGCCCCTATGGAATGTGTGTGGTTTACATGTGCACACTTTCTTTTTTGGGGGTAGTTCGGGGGGGCCTTAGGCCCCCAGGCACCCTTGGTTTTGCAGTAGCAGGTCCAGGTCAGTAGCAGATCCGCTTATTGAGCTACTAAATATGATACTGACCTCCGGTCAGTTCCCGGCTATTCAGAAAAAAGCCTCCATTCTGCCTCTGGTGAAAAAACCTTCTTTGGAACCAAACGTTGTGAGAAGTTACAGGCCTATATCTTACCTTCCCTTTCCTGCCACGATATTTGAGAGGGCTTTGAATGAGGAAATTGTATTTTTTTTAGCTGCTAACCAGTATGGTTTTAGAGCACACCACTGTACAGAGTCATCTCTGGTTGGCTCTGGTAGCAGTCTCCGAATAACTGAGAATGGTGATTGACAAGGGCAGACATGCACCACTGATTTTATTAGATCTATCTGCCGCCTTTGATATGGTCCACCATTCACTCCTCTTAAATTGGCTCCAGTCCCTGGGCTTTAGAAATCCAACACTGGCCCTGCAGACCTTGGTCCTATGTGCAGGGCAACAGACCCTAGAGCTGGGAGATTCCATTTCAGACCCCTTCTTCCTCCCTTGTGGAGTTCCTCAGGGGTCTTCTCTTAGCCCAAGCTTTTCAATATCTATGTTACCCCTCATTCGTAGTTATGCCTTCTCAGTTTTCTGCTAAGCGATGATGCACACATTTTGGTGTCTTTATCATGTGATGTTGAACAGGAGGCAAAAAAGTTCTGTAGTTGTATGTCTCACATTGCAAACTGGATGCAAAAAACTGCTTGAAGCTAAACTTAGAGAAAACAAGGTCTTGCTTTTCAGGAATCACTCCACCTTCTGGATAAGCCTGGGCGTAGTTCGCGAAGTAGCACTTCGCGAAGCTACGCAAAGTGCAGTTCGCACTACCCCAGCTACGCGTAGCACTTCGCGAACTGCGTAGTACCTTGTTCGCACTGTGCCAGATGTCGTTTTCAATGATTGCACAGTGCGGACAAGCAACCTGCACTGTGCAATCATTGAAAATGGCATCTTGCACAGTGCGAGCTGTAGTTTTCTGCTGCTCGAGTAGATTTTTACTCAAGCGGCAGCTTTCTCAACGCGAACTGGTAGTTTCTCATCGCGAGCGGTCGCGAGCATACACGTCCACTCGCAATGAGAAACCTGACCTCCTCGCGTTGGGAATCTCGCCGGGAGGTTTATTTTCCATGCTCGCGATCGCCAACTTGATGTTGCTGATCGCGAACAAGGAAAAAGTCACGCCGGGATGTCATTTTGCTTGCTCGCGGTCGCCAACTTGACGTTGAGGACCGCGAGCAAGCAAAAAATGACCGCAGCACTACGCAACACTACGCTACGCGTGTTTGCACTGTGCTACGTGCAATTCGCGTAGTGCGAAGTAGCGTGAACTTCGCAAACTACGCGAGCGTAGCGTAGTGCTTTGCCCAGGCTTACTTCTGGAACTAATGCCGAGGCCATTGCGAGCCATTCAGAAATCCAGTTTGGATTCCTTTCTGACCGACCCCATCAAAATGGATCGGTTGGAAAGGAATTGTAACAGCTGATTCTGGTGCAGTTGGAATGGCTCCAACAATCGGTCGGAGCCGTTTCTGATTGCATCGGAATTGGCCCTTTAGTAGTAAATATGGGCGGGACCTGGGAAGTGGCTGCGGAAAGAGGTGCCTGCCACGGGGTGCAGGGATGAACTGCACCTCAGCTCTTCACCATGAGAGCATGCATTCCATTCGGAATGCATGCTCCCATGGTAAATAATAAGAGTGTGACCAAATAGTCTTCTTCCTGGGTTGGGATCGACGACAGGAGGTAGTTCGGTACCAGTCCCAAACGATGAAGGATGGACTCCGGTCCGTCCAACATCGGAATCACCCCCTAAGTAGTAAACTTACATGTGTGAAGATCTCCTCATTGAAAAGTTAGAAGGGTAGTGGTCAAGAGTTACTCTCGCAGGTTTGTGATTTGCATTTTGTAGTAAATGAGAAGAATTACTGTACTACTACTTTACCTTCTACAATATGCAGCATCTGAATCAGGTCCCTTGACTCCTTGTTGTGTAAGTATAGTTTTTAGTAGATATACATGTGATGTTTTGTTCTGAAGTACTGGCCTGTGGAATCTAACATATTTAGAAGCTGACAACTGGATCACTACACCTGCTCAGTAATAAACTGTAACCAAATAAGAAACATTTGCAACATACCGCGTGTCCTTTGCATTTGCTTGAGCACATTGCTGATCTGTAAATGCTTTCCATATCTACACATTGGCCCTTGATACAAATCTAGATTGGAAATCAAAGGAAAATATATATACAAATATGAAACAATTATTACAAACAGCACACCATCAAATCAAAACATTCCATTGAAAAATCATTAACACCCCCTCCCTTTCCTTGTCACAGTATCATAAAAGAAGTCGACTCATTTGAGTCAGGCATATTGTTTACTTTACACCTTTTATTTTTAAACTGAACTCTTTCCATTCGAAGGGTACCATGGGTAGGACCACTTATTTTCCCTGCCTCCTGTGGTGCAGCTGGTTATTCCTGTCTATGATATGAGGGAGTATTTCATTCAATAAACTTGTTTACTTTAGGAGATTTGGTAAATATTTGTCTTTTTGTATTATTTGTCACCTCTCCATAGGTCAGCACATTCTGAGCTACCTGTTAAGCTTTTTTAGTGGCAAGAACACTAAACAAATAGGGTTGGCATTGCACTCCCTAGCTTTCTATCATAGCTGTGCATGCATACCTCCAACAAGCAGCCAACCTTGGAAAGCCATAGCATGTGTTTGGCAGGCTGTCCTGGCAGCGCGGGGGGTCTAAATCATGGTCATTAGTTATGCATTGCAGTGTGTTGTTGATTCCATTAGCGGTTTCAATTGTATGCATTATGTCATTTATTAAGTCACATGACATATAATGATCTAAAAATGTGGGCTATAATGCCTCAGTTCATGGGTATAGTGCTTGATTAGCTGCCTCTACTAACAGTCACCTTAATTAAAAGCCTATAGGGTCTAACAATGCTTGTACTGTGAACAATCATTATATAAGCATGACCCAGAGGATGCTCTGCAGTGCTTTCTCAAGTACAGGTATAAATCACTTTACCAATTCTGGGTTGAAGGAATTCATAGGCTATGGTTCAGGCATCTTTCAAATTGTACTTGGAGACAAAGCTTATTGTGCACCTAGCAATGCTTGAGACCATTGGGCATGTGTATTTAGGCTCTTATTAATAAGTACACTGGTCCATCGGACCACTGGACTCATGGGGGCGGTCCGACTAGTGCCGTATTATGATGCGGGTGGTTGTACCGCCATGAGACTGCTAGGTCCACAGGGATCAAGAATCTGGCTGTGCCGGAGCTCTGGAAAAGCACAGTAATATGCTGGTGGTGCCAGAGCCAGAACCGCTGAGCATATTACGAGTTGCCTTTCTACCACATTTTTCATGGCAGTGAACCTGCCATGAAAAGGGTGGCAGAGAGGTAACAAAGGGGGCCCTAATGGGGCCCCTGTGCCTCTCCTGTTCCTGGGGGTGCATGCAGAGGAGGACATGTTGTGCTATGGTTCTACAATAGTTATATAAGCATGACCCAGAAGATCCTCTGCAGAGCTTTCTCAAGTACAGGTATAAATCAATTTGCCAATTCTGGGTTGAAGGAATGCACAGGCTATAGTTCAGGCATCTTTCGAATTGTACTTAGAGACAATGCTTATTGTGCAGATAGCAATGCTTGAGACCATTGGGCATAAGTATTTAGGACCACTATACTCATAGTGGCGGTCCGACTAGTGCCGTATTATGATTGATGTGGTTGGTCTGAACATATTACGAGTTACCTTTCTACCACCCTTTTCATGGCAGTGAGCCCACCATGAAAAGGGTGGCAGAGGGGTAACAAAGGGGGCCCTAAGAGGGCCCCTGTGCAACTCCTGGGCCTGGGGGTGCATGCAGAGGAGGGCATGTTGTACCCCACTTTAATTGCACCCTTGTTCCTGCATGGTGTTGCATACAAGCCACACCATGCAGGAACGTGCAGTCAGCACTTTCACGGCGGTGGTATACATATTAGGCTAACCTATGAACCCAACATGCCACGCCGTGAGACTGCCCCCACACTGCCTGGGTTACTGACAGAATATCGACCCCCAAATATCCCCATGCACAAATATTGAGTTTTTAATATCGATGTCAAAATTATCGACATATATTTATTATTGTACATATAAAAATATTGAAGAAAAAATATCAATGTAAAAAATATAGTTGTACAAGATATCGATTTTAGTATATATAAAAAATACAATTAAATATAGAAAAAATTAGCTTTACAAAAATAAATTAGATGTAATATACATTTGAATAAATATAACAAATACATGTAATTTGAAGAATTTAAACTTACGTATATAAAATGTAATATATATATATACTTACTTTAAAACAATTAATAAACTATTTATTTTAATTTATTTCATAATTGTATTCATAAACATTTATAAATAAATAGATATATAAATACACCAATAACATAAAATCTAATAAAAATATATTATAAATTAAAACATTGAACTAATTACAAGTCTTTAGAATTACATTTTCTACTTCAGCGAATGCAACAGTAGATAAAGGGTTCAATAGCGGAGGTATAAAGATTACTATTCCCACTCCAGTGAATACTACAGTAGGGAAAGTGCTGGATAGCGGATGGGTAAAAATTACTATTCCCTCTCTAGAGACTGCAACAGAAGGGAAAGTGTTGGATAGCGGAGGGGTAAAAATGACTATTCCTACTCCAGTGAGTGCAACAGTAGGGCAACTGTTGGATAGTGGAGGGGAAAAAAATCCTATTCCCACTCCAGTGAGTGCAACACTAGGGAAACTGCTGGATACCGTAGAAAAAAATTACTATTCACACTGAAACACTTAAAAAATATATATATATATATATATATATATATACATATATTCACTGAAAAAACCATAGGTTTCAGGGGTGTTATAGTTAGCTGGACTTTTCACTTGTACAAAACCATTGAAATTCCCCCGTTATAGTTAGTTCAGCTAACTATAACTCGCGCGCCCGCAATGCACTGCTGATGACGTCACATATTACATCACTCATGACATGGTCAGTGACATCACTCATGACATCACTGATGACATCTCAAATGACATCACTGATGACATCACTGATGACATCATCCAGTGAATGTGTGTTTTTCTGAAAATAAATATGTTTTATATATGTATATCTCAAGGTCGATGGAAGAATAAATGGGTATATAAGTGTCTAAATGGATGATTTGTTTTTGAAAAATTGATTGTGTAACTGACTGATTAAGTGTATCATAGTGAATACATGGCTTAGTGAGTGATGTTTAAATATGTAAATATCTGTGTCAGTCTCTCACTTTGTGTATAAGTGGCTGCATGGGTTGGTGAGTACCTACATCGGTGTCTATATAGGTTATTAGTTGGTTTTTTGAGTATCAGTCTGAGTGTCTGCATGGTTCGGTGGGGGGTATTACGTAGTGCATAGGTGCATGAATGAGTGACTCACTGTTTGTATGTGTTGAAGACAGCATGTGTGCAGGCCTGTATGGGTGAATGAGTGTGTGTGTGTATAGGTCTGTTAGTGAATTAATGACTGTCTCAATAGTGTCTTTATGAGTAACTACATATGTTTTAAACTAGTATATGTGACTATTGGTGTATATAAGTGAGTATATGTGAGAGTGAGAGATTGAAAGAATTCCTGTATGAATAAGTATGTGTTTCTATAAGTGATTGTTTAAAAGACTAAGTATGTGTAAGTTTCCGTAGAAGTAAGTGTGGTGGTGTGTGTATAACTGTATATGCAAGTAAATGTATGTTTGATTCTTTATTAGCATGAGTGACTATGTGTGTGAGTAACTCTATGGATGAGTGGCATTGTGGAACAGGATGTATAGGTGTATTAGTACATATGATGAGTGAGTACATGTGAGTATGAGTAACTGTATAGGACTGTTGGTGAGTGAGTGGATGTGCATGTGGATCTTATAATTACTGAAGAGGTTGTTGTAACTGGTATTGGTATGTCCATTGTTTTGAAAATGTTAGTCTCTATTTTTGAATGTGTGTATCAAAGGTTATATTAGGGTGAGAGGAGGTCTGCCACTCTATCACAAGAATGATGTAATCAGTGATGTCATCAGTGATGTCATTTGAGATGTCATCAGTGATGTCATGAGTGATGTCACTGACCATGTCATGAGTGATGTAATATGTAACGTCATCAGCAGTGCATTGCGGGCGCGCGAGTTATAGTTAGCTGAACTAACTATAACGGGGGAATTTCAATGGTTTTGTACAAGTGAAAAGTCCAGCTAACTATAACACCCCTGAAACCTATGGTTTTTTCAGTGAATTTCGGAGGTTTTTTAAATGCTAATTCCTAACTATAACGTGCCTGAAACCTATGTTTTTTTCTGTGAATTTCAAAGGTTTTTTAAATGCTAATTTCTAACTATGCCTACAGAGATAGGACATGTGAAGAAAGAAGAAAAAATGCACAGAAAGAAAAAAAAGAAGTGCAGAAAGAAGCAACAGAAGTCCTCAAAGACGAAGAAAAGTGCAGGAAGAAGGATAACGTGCAGAAAGAACACAAAGAAGAGCAGAAAGAAGCCTTGTTGCAAAATCATCCTGTACCCTCAACTTTTTCAGACGGATACTGGTGGTAACTGAGTCTGACTAACCAGTCCTAGAGCCAGTGCTATGTTAAAAGACACTTAGAATACAGTGAAAACACTTACATACACTAGGGAACACTATGCGTTGGGGTCCCCCTGTGATTAGCATGACCTCCTCTGTAAGCCCCTAGTATATAATAGGGCAGGGGGATTAAAACTACCTCTTAAAACAGGCCACAGGGCGTTTTTGCACACGTTAACTCAGGCCCCGTCCCCTCCCTTCCCCACTGTGTAAACACGCCCTGTGTCCATTTTTAGTTGGGAGATTAAGTTCATTTGAATCCTGAGGGTCCCTAGGGTCCAACTAGCCCACTAGGTACCTCCAGTAAGTGCCACAGAGCTGCGTTGCAGAGAGGTGTAAAAAGTGGCACGGCCTGGACCACCTCTCTGCAATGCAGCTCAGTGGCGCTTACTGGAAGCACTTGGTGGGCTAGTTAGCCCCCAGGGGCCCTCAGTATTGAAGGGAAATTATATCCCCAATTTAAAACGTGCCATAGTGCGTGTTTGCACACGTCACCTCAGGCCCCGTCCCCTCCCTTCACCACTGTGTAAACGCGCCCTGTGGCTGTTCTAAGTTGAGAGATTAAGTCCCCTTGAATCCTAAGGGTCCCTAGGGTCAAACTAGACCACTAGGTACCTCCAGTAAGCGCCACAGAGCTGCGTTGCAGAGAGGTGTAAAAAGGGGCTTGGCCTCAGAACACCTGTCTGCAGCGCAGCTCCCTGGCGCATACTGGAGATGCCTGTTGGGCTAGTTGGCCCTCAGGGACCCTCAGTATTGAAGAGGAATTAATTCCCCAACTTACAACTCGCCAGGGGGCGTGTTTGCAGAGTGCTGCAAGGAGGGGGCGTGGCCTCCGGCACGATGCCAGTCTTTTATTTATTTTAATTTTTTAAGAAGGGGGGCTGTGTGGTTCCCCTTCTTATTCTAATTTATTGGCCCTGATGACCATCCCCCAGGGCCTGTCTCCTACTTATATTTTTTTGACCCCAATCCCCAGGGCCGGCCACTGTTTTTTATTATTTTTAAAAAATATATATTTATAGACACACCTAGGACATGCTGGACAAACCGTACGTACCTATCACCATGACGATTTGCGTGATATTCATTAAAAGGCGACTATGCATACAATGAATCCACGTGGAATGTATTTACACCACTAGTGAAGCTCTGACATGTCTGATGCCCTACCGTGCCTAATCCCGGTAGACACCCTTGTTGTTTATTTATACAAACATGGGTAGCTATTGATGGGCACATTTAATACACATGCACACCAAGCCATTTAAAGGGGATTCGACAAAAATTCGACCAAAACTATGCAAGACACCCCCCTCACGGTTAATAAAACACACATCCACTGCCGGTTGTGTAATACTTTTTATTTTACTCTCTGGAAAGGGGACGAACATCACTTGAGAGTCACAGCGCGCTCCTGGCAGAGCCCAATGCTGTGTTACACCCACCATTGCCTGCTGAGTGCCACACACCTCTGTGTTGTATTCCGCTAGCTAGTGCATATGCTATGACACTCTCTAGCCCATGTGCACTGTAACACCACCCCGTGAATATGTCATGCCACACTTGTCTTCGCACGGGTTATATTGCCCCATCTAACGTGCCTTCCTCGATGCCAATGTTATAACGCACAGTGCTATGCCATACATATTACAATCTGGGATCCATATCTTTGTCACAGTGCATATGCAACGTTACACTCCCCAGCACATATTTTATATTACAACTTTAGAGACTAGCTAGGTTACACAACACTGCCCTGTGCATATTACACTCCAAGGCGCATATCGCATAGCACGCGCTAGTGCCTGTGCTATCTCGCGCTCTCCAATGAATCTGTCATTGCGCACAATGTATTGCATATTATATTTCACGCCCGGTTCATCTTATATCACACTTTTTGGTGCATAGTTTATACCATACACTATATCTAGTTTTCATTTTCAATCGTGCTCTCAGGACTATGTTCTATATAACACTGTGTTCACCTACCCTTTTCACGGGCATTACATTTTGCGATAGGGGGTGGAGGGTCAGAGGGTGTTTCTGCCAAGTGAGCCCGGAGTCACAGTCACAAACGTCCTCTTCTTCCTGAATACAAGTGAGATTATGCTGCATACTTGTTCATATTTTAAGTAGCTCGCACAGACACACGTTTTAAAAACAATAAAGTTCCTAATACCCGCCTTCTCTGAACAGTTAGCTTGCTGCCCCATCCCCCTCCTCCCTATCCTATGTTGTGTGAATTCATGGACTAGCCTCCTCCCTCCTGCCATGCATGGTCTGATGTGCTGCCACTGCCCTCAATTTAGTATGATGTACCAGTCCACTCCTCCTGCCCTCCATTGCCCAATTCTATGCCCCATCATTGACCTCCTGCTTAAACTCTGTGCTTAGCTTGCTGCCCCTATTCTCCTTCCCCCTGCCCTCCGATGTCTTTGTGCATGCCCCTGCTCCATCATTTTTGCCCACCATGTTCCATGGACCTGCCACTCCTATCTACTCTGAGTGTTCTGTTGAGCTGCCACTCCCCTCCCACCTGCCTAGCATTGTCAGATGACTGTAACCTGTCCCTGCCACCTCCACCCTGCCTGTCCACATGCCATGCCCCTATCCTCTTCCTCCTGTCCTACATGGTCCATTGTACTGCCACACCCTTCTGCCCTCCCTGGTCTGTTGTGCTGCAACTGCTCCTCCTGCCTGCCCCATGCGGTCTGTTGTGAGGCCCCTTCCCCTGAACTTTCTTGTCTGTGCACAGGTCCTGACCCTCCCTTCTATCCTCCATCGTCCTTTGTGCATGCCCCTGCACCCTCCTTCTTGCCCATCATAGCCATTGTGCTGCCACTAACCCTCCCACTTGCCATGCATGGTCTTCTGTGCTGCCATGGCCCCTCCCACCTTCCCTGTGTGGTCAGTTAGCTGCCCCTGACCCCCTCCCACCTTCCCTCCATGGTCTGTGTGTATGCCATCACAGTCTCACTGTTGCTCTTCATGGTGTGTCTTGCTTCTAGTGCCCATCCTGCCTGACCTCCATGGCTATCTTGCTGCTCCTGCCCTGCCCCCTTGCCTCCTGCCCTCTGTTTACATGTGCAGACCCCTACTCCCTCCCTCCTGGCTTGTCTGTTCCATTGTAATGCCCCTGATCCGTCCCTCCTGCCCTTTATGGTCTGTTATACTGCAGCTTTCTCTCCTGTCTGTCCATTATGGTCAGCTAGCTACCATTGCCTCTTGCCCCTCTGTTCTCTGTTGTCCATGTGCATGGTCCTGTCCCCTCCCTCTTGCTTTCTATGGATTGTTGTGCTGCACTCCCGTCCCGCATGCCCTGTGTGGTGTATTGTGCTGCTGCAAACCCTGATGCCTGCCCTGCAGGGTCAGTTTGGTGCACCTCTCCATGTCCCTCCTGTCCTCTGTTATCCAAGTCCATGTCCCTACCCCATTTACTTCCATGATCCAATGTACCATACTTGCGAACATTTTGAACTTGGTAAGAGGGAGATTTTGAAAAAAAACTGGGGTATTGATTTTCCCCTTTGAGTTACATTGAAAAAGAGGAGATTGTAGACAGGAGACAGATCAAATAAAGCCCATTTGAGCTTAAAAACATTGGACGTTTCCTGGCTGAATCGGGTCTGTTGGCATGTATGGTTGTACTACCATTGCCTCATTCTTCTGCCCACAATGGTCTATTACATTGCCACAGCCTCTCTTGCAAGTCCTGTATTGTTGGTTTGTTGCCCCTGCCCCCCTTTCCACAGCCCTCCATAGTCTGTTGTGCTGCCACGGCCCTTCCTGCCTGCTCAGTGTGGTTAAATTGTTGCCTTTGCACCCTCCTACCTGCCTTCAATTTTCAGAGTCCGTGCCCCTGGCCTCTGCCTCTCAACAGTATCCTAATGAACAACTAGATTGCTAACATTCTATATTTATTACAAAAGTGTGGAACGCCTGACGTCATCTTGATGTAATCAAAACTGTAATACCTAGAGCATTTCCTTTAGAAATTACATATATGAGAGGGTATTATTGGCATCAAAATTATGGTTAGTGCTCTAAAAGACTAAAATAAGGACATATTTTCTGAGTTTTCAAATAGCGACAAAGCACTTTTAAATTATTTGTTATCTTTATGTTTTTTTATCCAGTTGACCACTTGATTAAATGTTGCACTTAGGGGAGAGGATGTGGTGTTACTTCCAGAACTGCAGACTTTGCAACTGGGGAACCAGGTTGGAGTTTCTGCTTCAGCTCGACATTCTGTGATTCTGGTCAAATCACTTAGTCTCCCCATGTCTACAACCAAAATGAATTTGTTCTTGTGTGATGTAACCAATGCTCATGTAAATACCTGACAAGTCTGCACTATATAACACTGCAAAAACACAAAATAATAAGTGTTTTGCACACTTCTGTCATTGGGCTATATTTGGGCTACATCTGGGTGATTTTGGGCTACATTTGGTCTCTTTTGTCTCCGGTGGCCATCTTGGGAGATTTATTTGTTATGAAGTTTCCTAATTTCCTCATGTACTGCAGTCTCCTCAGTAGGAAATGCTTTCAGTTTTTTACTTTGATTCCATCAAGAAGGCATTCAGATGTGTCACACATTTTCCATAAATTCTAAATGTTAGCACTCTAGTTGCTCATTAGATCACTGTAGTAAAACTACTGTTCACCATGGAAGTCTGCTCCTGGTATTAAAAGTGCATGTTTCAGTCTGCAAGTCAGAATTTTTTAATGAAATAGAAGAGGATTTGAGAAGTCACTCAAAATGTGCCCTCATTTTCTTTCTTCATCATTAATCATAATTTCTATGGCAAAATGCACCCCCTCATTGTGTTCCTTTTTAAATTAAATGTTTTAAGTGTTACCAGTTTATTCCAATCAAGATGGCTTCAGGTGTGCCATACTTTTGTCATAAGTAAGACAGTAAGCGCTCTAGTTGTTTTTAAGAACACTCTGGGACATTCTGTCTTTGGGCTATACTTGGGCTACATCTGGGTGATATTTGGGCTACATTTGGGCTCTTTTGTCTCTGGTGGCCATCTTGGGAGATTTATTTGTTATGAAGTTCTACGCTGTGCACTGCCAAAAGCCTAACACAGTGATGAAGTTGGGTGAATATGATAAACAAAAAACAAAAATCACTGCAAAAACTGTTAAAGTGACATTACAGTTAGGTATGTTAGAAAAATGTGCATACACAACATAGTACAGGAGCATTTAAATGGCTGGACACTACTGCTAATGCCATATGATAATCCACAGGACTATAGAAATAATAATCTCCCCGAACCACCAGTGGCATGCTTCATCATTGGTGTTAAACCTCATCCAGATAGTTTAATACTATCTGGATGGGCTCCACCAACCCGATGGCAGCTAGCATATGTTCCTTTTCTGGATAAATGCAGGAATCTATTAATCAAAAATGGTTACAGGTATACTCTGAGTCTCTAGTTATTTTTTTTTTTATATAGTTCTTTTTATTAAACAAAAAGAATCGACAACACAAGGTACATCACAGTGTAGACAGGTTACTTAATACTTGGCTAAGAATTCCAAATCACTACATGAGCACTTACATAATTGCTGCAATAATAATTACGGAGATGGTGGATCATCACATGTAGGTATGTTCATGGGGTTACAGATCTCACCTCGATATAGGTTCCAATCATTCCAAATTTGTGACAATTTTCGGGGGCATCCTCGAGATACATATACTGTTTTCTCTCTAAACATGCATCAGTCCATGTCCCTTTCCCAGGCCTCTGTCGTTGGTGCGTGCACTGCTCACCACAGTTGCGCTATATTTCTTTTTGCCACCATAAGGCCTAGTGTTACCCACATGGCGAGTTTGCTATTCAAATCTGTGGGCTCCCACACATTCAGGAGACACCTCTTAGCTTCTGGATGGATAGTATGTGAGAGCACTTCACTGATGATCTTGTGTATTTTATGCCAGTATCGTTGGATGTGTTCACATTCCCACAATATATGCATAAACATCCCTATACTACCGCAGTGTCTCCTACAAGTCCCATCACCCCACGCTCCCATTTTTACTAGAGTGGGCTCTGATATATATACTCTGTGCAGTATCTTTAATTGGAAAAGTCGCAGCCTTGCACATATAGCTATCTCTCGCGGGGACGCCATCGCCACCGTCCAGTCTTCATCATCCATGATTATACCGTCTCTGCCAGGAAAGAAGCCAGGAAGAGGAGGATGTCATCCGCATATTGTGAAATGCGGTCTTCCCAATTTTCTGCCCACCACAGTCCCCGTATCACTGGATCTTTACGGACCCATGATGCCAATGGCTCCAATGCTAGTGTGAAAAGGAGTGGGGAGAGTGGGCAGCCCTGGCGAGTACCTCTTCCAAGTTCAAATACTTCTGACTTCTTGTTATTAAGGACCACTTGGGCCAGGCGCTCCGAGTAAAGGAGTTTAATCCATTGGGTGAAGCGTGGTCCAAAACCAATTTTTTCGAGGACTGCTGAAAGGTATGGCCATTCCATGGTATCGAATGCCATTGTGGTGTCAAGAGATACAATTATTGCTGCTTCTTGAATAGTGGCTACTCTTCCCATCACCCCGTGCACTCTATTCAAATTCAGTGCGATGTTTCGTTGAGGCATGAAGCCCGATTTTTCTGTGTGAACCAGCCTGCTAATCACTTTGACCAAACGGCCGGCAAGGAGTTTGGCTAATATCTTGGGTTCCGCATTAAGCAACGATATTGGCCTGTATGAGGGACACTCTGTCTTTGGCTTGCCCTCTCTTATATATTGTCACTAGTGTCGCAATCTGTTGGTCCCTCAGGAGTATTTCCTGGTCTCTACTCTCCTCGTACATCTGCCGCATGTATGGAGCAATTTTATCTGGGTCGAAGTTTATAGAGCTTGATTGGTAGGCCATTCGGGCCCAGAGTTTTCCCTGACCTGAGACTCCTAATTGCCTGGGCTATCTCGTCGTTAGTCAGGTCACTTTCTAGCAGTGCTAAGTCATCAGTCGAGAGGGTCGGGAGGGTAATGTCTCTGAGCAATTGTTGGGAATCAGTTGTTGTGTGCGCTGTCTGTGGGCGGTATATGTCGCTGTAGTGTGCCGCGCACATGGTCGCTATTGCCAGTGGATTAGTGATTTTTTTGCCTGTCTTGTCTACTAGCTCAGGCACCAGTCTACTTGCAAGTTCTTTCTTGTCCAGCCATGCAATGAGTTTCCCCGCCTTGTCTCCCAAGTCATATATTCTTCCCTGCGTCTCCCGTCCCATGGCGTTGGCCCTGTCAGTCACTATCCCCTTGTACCTGTGTCTCTTGAGTTGTAGGACATGAAGCTTTTTTGGCGTCACCTCCCTATCAAGGTCTCCCTCCAGCTGAAGAATTTAATCCTCTGCTGCGAAAAACGTCTTTTAATTTTTCCTTCCGCACCCCTACAATCTGGGAGAGTGCCTGCCCTCTAATTACAGTTTTGAACGCTTCCCACATTGTCTTGTGGGAGCGTACCGGCCCCTGATTTTCCCGAAAATAAAGTTCCATTGCCTCTTGCAGTGCTGTTTGGACCCCTGGGTTACGGAGGTGCCAGGGGTTAATGGGGGCGACTACCCACCCTCTGTTGTCCAATTACAAACTGGGCCCATGTAGGGGAGTGATCTGAGATGCCCCTTGCCAAATGCCTTACTTCCCTAACATGCTCAGTTTGGGATGCTGGTATCAATAGGTAATCAATGCGTGATAGGCTATGGTGTGATCCTGAATGATATGTGTGTTGGATGCTATCAGGATGAAAAGACGGGCAGACATCAATCATTTCCAGGGTTTCTAGGAAGTCCGGCAACCACCGGTTCGAGGGACCCAATTCCCTAGGCGGGTGATGATCCAACGTGCCTGAGACCACAGAGTTAAGATCTCCTCCCACAATCAGAAGACCGTCCGGGATCGATAGGAGTATGGACCCGAAGTCTTTGAATGCGAGCCCTTGGAGGCCCGGAGGCACATACACCGATGTCCCTTCCCATTGTCCTGTGATACCTATGTATATACATGAGGCGTAGGCTCACGTTGAAATAACTACCGTAGGGAAGGAGTTTTTAAGCATTATTCCCGTACCCCTCAAGCCCGTGGTGAAGCCCAAATGCGCAGCCAGTCGGTATCCCCACCTATTGAGGGCCTTACAAGTGTTACCTACCAGGTGTGTTTCTTGAAGCAGTACCACGTCTGGGGCTTGCCGCTTTTATATGTTGCAGTACTACACATCATTTGATTTTATCCCCCAGACCATTGAAATTCCAGCCCATTAATTTGATACTCTTCTCCCATTGTGTACTCATCAGGACCAACGTTTCCCCAGTCAAGTAAAGCGATAAATCTATGGCACCTTGTCGACTCAACATAAACAACCAACAACTTAACAGCCCTTCCCGACAACCCCCCTCCCTGCTTCCCTGCACTCTGGGATCAGAACTGCCCAGCGCTCACTTAATGCAGAGTGCCTGTCGCCCAACAATTAACTAAAAGAAGAAACCGAGGGAGTGTCATGGATAGGCGGAGATAGGCACATAGAGCGCATACACAGAACGCTGTATGGATGATTGAGTGTAAACTACAACTCCCATAACCCTCAGGGAAGGCTGGTTCAAGCAACTGACTGCGGGTACATAAGCCCCACCTTTGTTGTGCTCAGGGCTTGTTACTCAAGTAATTTCCTGTGGAGGTGAAACTACGTGAAGCAACAGCATCCGACAAACTGCTGAACTTTGGACCTTGTGTACTTATGACATTCCGCCCTTCTGGATGGCTCTTTTCTTTCATGAGACTATTCCCCAGAGCACCGCTATCGTATGGCGTCTCAAGCGCCCGTGGTGCGGTAGATTCCTTGAAGCTTTGAACCGCCTTTCTACATCCTGGGTACGCGTGTCCATGATGCGCCAGTCAATATAGAGCAAACAGAGAAAACAATCAGAACTACCGTGCGTCTTGCACTCGGTAAACATAACTCAGGCGCAACCTTCTAAGCCGCCTCGTGGTAGCGGAGCTACCCTGTGTTATATGAGAAGCCCGAGTAAGGTTGCATCCGCGCTAGTGAAGCGCTTCAGCTGTTTGGTTCGAGTCTCTGTCTACACCCCTCAGGAGAGTGAGAAAGAACTGAGCACTTATTCCTCCTATCCTGACAGCCTCCCGAGTGAGGTTGCTTCCGCGCTGAAGAAGCGCTTCAGTTATTTGTTTGTTGTTCTATTAGCCTTGCCTAATACGCTGAGGAGAGCGAGATAGGCTGGGCATTTAGCAGATTGGTGATACCAGAAGTACCACAAGGCTCGGAGCAGCCATATGGAAGGAACATTCACCGTTTCCAGAGGATTATCTGCAATAAGTACCTCAATCCCTCGTGGAACTGAACCGTATATTTTCTTTTTTTATTTTTATTTTTTTTCCTTTTGTGCCTTTTTCTGTTGGGAGATGCACAGCTGCAATATAAGTAAGTACCTGACACATAGAGGGATGGGTGGTTTAACATATAGGAAAAAATTCTTATGTGTGTATTGTGTCTCATTTACAGGGCAGACGGGTGGATTGTAGGAGAGAGGTCTACATCTTCCGAAGACATCCCTATTCTGTACTAAGCAGCGGCAATGTTATTGTTTCTTTTGTCCCTTTTTCCCTTTCCCCTATGGTGGTGTTATCTGTGGAGTGTGATATATATACTCGTGGGTATCTCCATATAGGGTAATGGGTTAATTCACTTCAACCATCGTTCCTGCTGTATCCGGCTGGAAGGTTAGTGTTTAACCTTCCTCTGAAGGACAGAGTGAAAAGCCCACTGTAACTTACGGCCCGAACGATGGACACCAACACTGTTGGAAACGTTGACCGCCCTAAGGATGAAGGTAGATGCTTTCAGGGGTGAGAACCTAGAGTTGCGTAATGAAATGAGCACCATGAGACGTGAAGTTGCAGGGTTGTCTCGCTCCAGCACTACAGGTATGCGGGGGGCTCAGTATATTCGGAATTGGACACTACCTCCGCCAGCATCTCATGTTGCAAATGCAGGGCAAACGGCTCACACCTTGGGAGGGGGTACGGGTCCTTCCACCAGACAGGTTATACAGCCCGCACAGTTACCCTTAGCTCCTCCTGAAAGATTCTTTGGGGACCCAAAGATATTTGGTATTTTTCTGGGGCAGAGTAAATTACATTTTATGTGTAAACCCGCAGTGTTTCCCACTGACCAGGCTAAAATGGTCTTTGTGATGTCTTATCTTGGGGGTAACGCAGCTAGTTGGTCTTTTTTCCTCATAGAAAGAGACAACCCTGTCTTGCGTAACTTTGACACCTTCTGTGAAGAAATGCGCAAGTTGTTTGATAGGAAGGCACACCAGCTTTCATTAGATAGGGAATTGATTACGCTAAAACAAGGTACCCAGGATTTATTATCATACATCACCACCTTCAATAGGGTCATAGCTGAAACAGACTGGCCTATGGAGAAAAGAACATGTTTGTATTACCAGGGATTGAGAAGTGAGCTGAAAGACATCTTGGCTCAGGTGGTGCACATGCCAGCCACCTGTGATGAACTCATTGACCTCACCATTCAATTGGACCATAGACTCCAAGAAAGGAAAGGAGATAAACATAGCATTGAATCTAGATATATATTTCCTCGCCCAAGAGCTATATCAGAAGGACACCCCCCAGCTTCTGATGGGACAGCACCCATTACTTACTTATTACCATGCAGATCAGTGGCATAAGAAGACCACTAAGTCAGGAAGAAAGAGAGCGAAGAAGGAAACAACAGTTATGTATGTACTGTGGGAAACCTGGGCACTTTATCAAAGACTGCAAGGTGAAAACCAAGACCACCTACAAAGAGTTCAAAGGGAATCAGAACGTGCCAGTGGTGGAATACCTGCTTTAGGACTAGGAAAACTAAAATGCCCAAACAAGTCACAGATCGCTTGTTTGAGGCCAACGGAGGAAGAGGTCTGTCCATTGGTGGTTAACACAGTTCAAAACACAGTGGCACATATGAACGTATGTGTTACGTTTGATATACCTGGGGCCAGACTTGTACTAGTACATGCCTTGTTAGACTCAGGGGCTACAGGTAACTTTATCGATCAAAGCTATGCACAAGAAATCGGTATACCCTGTGTAAAGAAAAAGGTCTCAGAATTAGTAACCGCCGTAGAAGGTACGGAGCTGACGTCCGGCCCTGTACGATACCAAACTCAGCAGATACAGATGCAAGTGGGCATAAATCATTACGAAAATACTCAATTCGATTTATAGATGCCCCTAATTTTACTCTCGTATTAGGCATTCCCTGGCTTACTCTGCATGATCCCTTCGTGCAATGGGCAGCTCGGACTGTCACGCTCAATTCCTCATATTGCATGGAACATTGCACCAAAGACAGAATACAAGAAGCTCCTCAGACGGCGAACCCTGCGGAGTTGTTCGCCAGCAGTTGTCTTACACGAAGTGTGGGATGTGTCACCACACTGCCAGAAGAATACCAGAAATATCATGCTGTGTTTAGCGAGCAAGAAGCAAGCAAGCTGCCTCCACACAGGGAGTCTGATTGTGTGATTGATCTAGAACCGAGAGCCAGCATCCCATGTAGCCGCATCTACGCCCTCACCGAAGAAGAAACTACGTACTTGCAGCGATACTTAGAGAAACTATTATCGACTGCCTTCATTTGTCCTTCTTCTTCACCAGCATCCTCGCATCTTTTTTTTATTCAGAAATGCGAGGGGGGCCTAAGGGCTTGTATTGATTAAAGGGCGATCAACCGAGTAACCAAGAAGAACAGATACCCCCTGCCATTAATACCTGTCCTGCTGGATCAATTTAAAGGAGCCACTGTATTTACCAAGCTAAACTTCAGTGGAGCATATCATCTGGTAAGAGCGAGGCGGGGAGATGAATGGAAAACGGCCATTCGAGCCAAGTTCGGACTATACGAATATCAGGTTATGCCTTTCGGACTGTGCAACGCCCCCGCCGCATTCCAATACTTCATGGATGAAGTTCTAAGAGGATTACTGGAAGTGTCATGTATTGTATATATTGACAACATCCTTGTGTACTCAACTTCCTTGGAAGAACATATTTCTCACGTGTCTGCAGTGTTAGAGCGGCTACAGCAGTACGCACTATATGCGAAACTGAAGAAGTGCTTTTTTCATACCGCTGAAGTAGAATTCTTGGGTTATGTCATCAGCCCCAATGGACTCTGTATGGATAAAAAGAAAACACAAGCCATTACTAAATGAGAATCCCCTTCCTGTGTGAAAGCCCTACAGAGTTTCTTGGGGATTGCGAACTTCTATCGAAGATTTATAAAAAACTTCTCCTGTATCATCCAACCCTTGACACTCCTTCTTCGGAAGGGAGCTATCTTTAAGTGGACTGCATTAGCCGAAAAGGCATTTCAGACATTAAAGCTGTGTTTCACCAGTGCTCCAGTATTGCGACATCCTGATGCCTCACAACCCTTCATACTCGAAACAGATGCCTCTTATTACGCCATTGGGGGAATCCTTTCCCAACGACACCCAGACACCGGCCAACTTCATCCCGTCGCCTTCTTCTCTAGAAAGTTGTCCAATTGTGAAGTAAACTATAGTATTACAGATAAAGAATTGATGGCCATCAAACGAGCATGTGAGGAATGGAGACATCATCTACTGGGGGACAGACACACAGTGGAAATATATACAGATCACAGACACCTGCTGTTTTTAAAGAGTGCCAGAGCCCTAACTCCTTGACAACTACGATGGTCGTTGTTTTTTGCGGACTTTGATTTCGTGATCAATTACAGACCAGGGCCACAAAACGGGAAGGCTGATGCGCTTTCCAGACCCATGACTAATCCGGAAGTCAGTACCAATCCTGTAGAGGAACCACCCATCAAACTACAGAAGGCTTCCTTTCCAGCAGAGACATTAGCCTTAATTACTACGGACGACTTCTTGAAAGAAGTGAAGAATCAAATCACTGGCCTCGATAAAGGCGCATGGGTCATGGAAGAACCACAACATCGTCCTGTCAGAGATGAGTTGTTGTTTCATGACAAAAGACTGTATGTTCCTGAAGGTCCACTCCAGCTACAGGCCTTACAATGGATTCACGATACATCTTTGGGCGGACACATGGGGATGCAGAAAACACTACAAACCATGTCTTGTTACTTCTGGTGGGAGTCACTTCGGAGAGACACTGCAAAATACATTTCCGAATGTTCCATTTGTACACAAGCCATTGCACAACATCAATAACCCAGCGGTTTACTTAGACCTATACCCACGCCACCGGATCCTTGGCACACGGTGTCTATGGACTTCATCATGGAAATGCCTCTTAGCTCTGGCCATGACACCATACTAGTGGTCATCGATCATCTGACCAAGATGGGCCATTTCATTGCTCTTAACAAATTGCCTACCCCGGCAGAACTCGCTACAGTCTTCTTACAACATATAGTACGACTACACGGAATCCCTTCAGTTATCATCACAGACAGAGGGACTCAGTTCACTTCCAAATTCTGGAAATCGCTATGTGAGGTCATGAAGATCGATGCCCATCTGTCTACAAGCTATCATCCGCAGACAGACGGCAAAACAGAACATTTGAATCAGACATTAGAACAATACCTAAGGTGTTTTACATTAGTACAAGAATGCGACAGGAGTATGCTTTTGTGGACAGCAGAGTTCACCTACAACAACGCTGATCATTCATCTTTAGGATGTTCTCCCTTCTTCTGTCTTAATGGTTTTCATCCCAATATGTTACCTTTTGAAAACCCCGTGGCCTCTAAGCTACCCTATATTCAGGAACACCATGCACACCTTAAACTAGTATTAGACAAAGCCGAAGTACACCTAGAAGAGGCACACTTTGAAGTTTTGTTCCAAAGAGACATACGCAAATCTTTTACTGTGAAAATGCAATACTGAGCAAAGAAATCGTCAATGTACCACTACCACTTTAAATTCTGCAATGAGCACGAAACCTGGTCCCTTTTCGCTGTCTAAACATTGGCTTATAAAACAAGGTTGAACTGGACTGCCTTTCAGCTGCATATGATTAAGGTTCGTAGGAACTGAAACGCGTCATGCTTGAAATATTTTATCTTGCCTGGAATAAAGCATTTTTTATTGAAGCACGTCTGGTGGGCCTGATTACGCAGCACTGAAGTGGTGCGTGTTCTTCGTTTGGAATATTTTGGTTTTGACGCAGCCAGTCAGGCCCCGACCCGCAAGGATGTGGCGTTCCTAGCGTCAACTTTCATTTGGATTTTGATATGAGGATGCCCGCCGGCAAAAAGGAGATGGAAAACGGAGTGTGGATGGCAGGGCCATATGTGAGAGGCCCGCCTCAACTTTGGAGACTTTTCGTATTTGCCAGGGTTTGTAAGGGAAAGTGTTCCCTGACACAGCGTGTGTAATAATGTTGCAGATGGAAGGCAAGTAACAAACGGACTAGAATTGAAGTTTGTTTCGTTTTATTTAACAACTTTGGCTACTAAAGGCAGTTTTTCCTGAAACATGGAAGTCGAAGTAATCTAAGACTATTACAAGACAAAAATTTAAAAGTTAAAACGAAAAGAAGAGTCCAGGTTGTAAGACGAGGAAGCACAAGCAGTGCATTATGGGCGATGTGGTTTTCTGAGAAATGAAGTCTTACTTATACAAGCCTGTCTGAGTATTGCATGAGAAGCAAAGTACTACACTTTGAAGTTTTGTTCCAAAGAGACATACGCAAATCTTTTACTGTGAAAATGCAATACTGAGCAAAGAAATCGTCAATGTACCACTACCACTTTAAATTCTGCAATGAGCACGAAACCTGGTCCCTTTTCGCTGTCTAAACATTGGCTTATAAAACAAGGTTGAACTGGACTGCCTTTCAGCTGCATATGATTAAGGTTCGTAGGAACTGAAACGCGTCATGCTTGAAATATTTTATCTTGCCTGGAATAAAGCATTTTTTATTGAAGCACGTCTGGTGGGCCTGATTACGCAGCACTGAAGTGGTGCGTGTTCTTCGTTTGGAATATATATATATATATATATATATATATATATATTATACATATATATATATATTTTTTTAAACTTAAATGAATCATTCCATAGATTTTAACCATTTAGTTTTAGTTTTGACTTCTGTTTTATGATGTCATTTATATTGCCTTTGTAAAAGATGTTAAGGCAATCATACAATAAAGATTTTTACTCACCTCACCTTACTCAGCCTGTATTGTTCATATGTCTCTTCCTCTGTTTTCTCAAACATAGTTAGACTGACTTAAATATTCTCTCCTGTCTCCGCCTCCCCTTCTGAGCAGTCAGTATGAGCATCCTCCTCACTATAAGGTACAGGGCAGCCATTGTGGAAGCCCCTCATACATTTTGTAACTGTTTTTATACTTTGGGCCCTGTTACCATCTGCTTTGAAATGGTGGTAAAATTCATGTGCAAACAGGTCATTTTGCGACTATTCACAATTTTCGAAATGCTTTAACATGCCGTTTGTGACTCGTAATTGGGGATTCCCTAATTGCAACTCGTGAAATCTGGTCACAAATTTTACTGAGTTACAATTTGGTTGCATCGCTATTTTCATCTTGCGAATACTTGTTGTACATCTCGTCCGGTCATTTTTGTATTCGCTAAGCGATTTGCGACCGGTTTGTGAGTCACAAATCAATCGTACCTATGACCCTAGAGGTCCCTATACACAGTTTAGACTTTATTTCTGTCTTTTTGTTCCATTAATTAGCATGCAAAAGTCTCTTTTACAGAGCTACTTACTCCCTAAAAAATTGCTTACTTTAAGTGGCCTTTTGAGATTTTTTTTGTCACAGAAAACATAAATAAACACACCTGGCTAGATTTGGAATTGGCTGGGGATGGAAACGAAGTGATGAATTTGGATGAATGGGATTATTTTCATTAGTAAGACAAGCTATAGGTTGATGCCACTGACCCCCACCTTTTCTTTGAGAATGAAGGGGTGGTCCAGGAACCTTCAGCTTCCCTACTTTTAGCTTAGTGAATAGTGACACTCTAAAGCTGGATTCAAGGAATCTGAGTTGGATTGCCATTCTCCCAGCACCAGGCTGCCAGTCTTGCCTCTACCCAAGTAAAGAAAACTCACATTATTTTATTGGAACACATGATCTAAGAAAACAATCATGTTAGCCGACATTATTGGCCTGTTTTCCATCTACAAGTGGATTTGTTTATCAGTCGCTTACATATGGAGCTCACCTCATATTGCTGTATGGCTAACTATTCCAAATACAATCTAACCCTTTTTGGCGAAGGTGCTGGGCACTAAAGTGGTTACATTTACTACCTAACTCCAATCTAAACTATTTTTGGTAAGGTGCTGGAAACTAAAAAGGTTACATTTACTATTCCTACTTCAATCTAAATTATACTGGGGAAGTTGTGAACAAGAAAGGGTTTTACACTGACTATTCCCACACAATCTAAAACATTTTGGGAAAGGTTCTGTTCAATAAATGGGTTCCATTTACTATCCCAACCCCAATCTAAACCATTTTGGGGAAAATGTGGGACACTGAAGGGGTTACATTTACTATCCCCACTCCAATCTAAACCATTTTGGGGAACATGTTGGATACTAAAGGGATTACATATACTATTCCAGCTCCTTTCCAAAACATTTTAGATGAGGTGTTGGATACTAAGGGGGTTACAGATATGAAATGTACTCCAAAACAAAATATGAATAAATATTCCTTTTTCAATAAACAAAACAAAATCTTACCTAATAAATATTTCAAATCACATAGATATTACAAATGACCATCTGAAATAAATAAATATAACTTAAATATATCCATATAAATATGCATATATACGTCTGTATATCTATTTCTATATATATATAGAGCCAGCTCTCCCTGTGCTACTGCATCGCTCTTACTCCTGTCTTCTCCTTGATATTCCCCATTTTTTTAGTGCTTTCTCCTTGCTTTTTCCTTGTCAGTAATACTTATATCTTGAGTTGTGTATATCTGGATTGAGTACGTACCTGTGTCGATTATTTCTTTGGTAATGTGTTGTTTTATCATTTTGGAAATTGTTTCTATTACATAGCCAATAGTTGTCGTTGACATCAATGCCACAGACGCACCACAGTCACCTTTCTGTTTTGCTTAGGGAGAGATAGACTCAATGTGTTGTTTAAGAGGTTGGTCATATTGTTACAGAAGAAGGATGTGTTCAAGAAAGTTCCCATGATCCATCAAACCATTATCCAACTCAAAAACAGGCTCTGATTTTCCCCGATAGTGAGCCCTCTTTTACCAATCACTTTATTAACTTCAACCACATGCTCCAATATGTCTCTCCTTTTTGTGACTTGTTACCTGCTAAGAGAAGAGGAGAGTGGTTATGTCAACTCCAGAGATGGTCATCATATACGAATCAGTGCATCTTTTGTGGAATTGGGATGCCTCATGCTCTGTAATGCGCATGTACAAGTGCCTAAGGTTTTTCAGCCCTCGAATAAATGGACCACTTTCTTCAGATTTGCTAAATGCCAAGTAACTGTGCAAAAGAAAGCTTTTTGGATTCCCGAAAAACGTAACCAGTGCTGTGTACTCCCATCTTTCTACATGAATTCCATCTTCCCATTAAACTGTTGACTTTTGGAAAGTCGGATCGGGTGATAGTGAAAGTATTTAGAAAGCTGGTTATGCTTTGGATGTTGAAAGTAAAGGTCAACTATATGTGCCTGGTCCATTCCTTGTGTCTCCTTCAGATCTTGAATCCCAGCTTCTGGCAAATTCAATAAGATGGATGCAGGTCTCCCTGACACAGTGGATTCAGTTGCGTTATCTACTGGAGTGGCCTTTGCACTGGATTCTATTGCTTCCTCCATATTTGTTCCAAGTGTTGCGGAAGTACTAATTTTTAAGTCCTTCTTACTAGTGACACCTTTCCTTGCATCAATAGACAGGTCACCTGCTTCCTCCGATATTATATCTGCCATTCTTTCAGAATCATGTTGTTCTATCATTTGCTTGCAAGTGGAGTCTTCTGTCAAAGTAATGACCAGAACATTTGCACCTGTAGAAAGAGGACCCACTGCTGTAGTACAGGCATTTTGATACAGCTTTTTGGTCTGCGTTGTAAACATGTTGAAAATTTTCTTGTTATCGCTCACTTCTTCTTCAAGCTGTCTTCTATTCTTTTCTTGTAATTTTTCAACACCCCCTTTTATATTATTCTGTTCCATTTCTTTCTCTAGATACAAACATATGTTGTTTGTGTTATTCATTCAGGGTTAGTAATAACGAGAAAAAGGAAAACTACTAGCGAATACATCTTCCTTGACTTCTACTGCCATGCGGTTATTTGCTAATCAACATTTTTCATTTTATTTATACAGTGTACACTTTTGTTTTGTAATAACATTGTGCGAGAAAGCACTTTAGGTTGGTGATACTAAAAGAATGGACATTCTAGCCCATTAATAGTCAAAGTACAGTGGAGGGGCCACATGTGGCCCTCCTCAGCTTAACTTGCTGACCCCTGGTCAAGAGCAGCATTGGTCTGCTGTTTCCTCGACTCAGTACAAACATTCAAAGGTGCTAAAAAAATAGGCAAGCATTAATTTAAAGGCTAATGGGAGTTAATGAAAGGAAGTAGCTAGGGTATCCTGCACCACTCAACTTTAGATACACCTCAATTTTCAAAGACATCTTCCAGCAAAAGATTAAAAGTATGATAAAGTCTGTTCAAAATTCAAGTAGTGTATTTCATTAACATGCAGAACCATTTCACCCAAGTACATTAAATTATATCAGTGCACTGAGAAGTTTTTTCTGGTTAGACAATGATCGCCAGTTCAGCTGATTAGTACCAACTGAAGGGCTGGGGGGAACGAGGAGGTGAACAGAGAGGTAAAGAAACAGTGTAATGAGAGAGGTGAAGTAGAACTGGAAATGAGGCAGTGATATATGTGATGGGGAGAGAAATAAGGTAAAGACGGACAGATCGGATAGCCAGAAGCACAGCAATAGAAAAATGAAGAGGTAGGTATATAATAAGTGTAAGAGATGTAGGTAATACTTCATGTCAAAGAAATACACATGCAAACCTGCAAAGTGAACCTTCTTCACTTTTCCAAAGAGAATATGTATCAAATGCCACTAAGAATTCAGCAGAAGCAATAAACACCATCTGTTCTCAGAATCATGGTTCAAGTGACCTGCAGACAACTAGTGATATTGGTTTAAATATTCCATCTGTAAAACAAATCTTCACATGCCCTTCCATGTGTAAGACACATGCTGCAGCACCAACTCTGAAGCACGTTCTGGGGGCCACATGCATGATAACAAAACACAACCAACCAGAAAATGTTATGCAATACCAAATGGCTCTCCTCTTCCAGGCAGGTTAGAGCCATGTGTTTGGGCATAACAGGGCCTAAGCAATTAAGCAGACCCGAGGCAGTTATCTTTCAGAAAAGCTCCTCTATGGATGGCAATAACCGTGAAAATTATAGAAAATCAGCAAAAGGACATATAACCTCAACATGCTAGAAAAGGCAATCCTTCTGCACAGGGAAACAAGTGTCAAGTTTGCAAATTTTACTTTGGCCTTGAGCAGGGCCTAGCGAAGAATGAGGCTCAAAAAGTTCTCTTTTGAGAAATCACATTACACAAAGTCTTAAATGTATCCTGAAATCAGCACACACACATGCTGGTGCATTCTGTCCTAGAACCTAACATAGAGTCTAGTCAGAATGACCTGCAAACTACAGCCCGAAACTAAACAAAAGTTACTAATTATTATTCCTGACATATAGAGAAAGAAGTCCCTTGTCTGCATTTTGGACGAGGCTTTAAAATAGAGCTGAAAGGTTGACTGGCACACAAATGAATCAGTTAATCGTGCGCAAAAATGGTAAAGAAATCCCTAAAAATGGTTCCTACCTATTCCTTCTTGCTTCAGGGGAGGGATCGTCTAGCAACACACTGCATTTCTGGGTGCTGGATGTGGTAAGTCCGTAAAGCTTTGGAGCAGACCTACTACACTGAGCCTAGTGCAGGATTTTCTGGACGTGGTGAGACCACGATTGAGGCGCACTAGATGTGGTGTTGAGTCTTGCTTTACTCAGCCTACTTTGGTCAGCCCTATGGAGAGTGGGGTGCCAAGAGGATTAGATTGCCCTCTTGAGTTGGAGCTTGGCCTTGCTTTTATGTCCCTCACCTGGCTAACGTGGGTGTGGTAATCAGGAGGTGGAATGGAACTCTATGAATTCTCACCCCCCCGTTCAATACAGAAACTGTTTCTTACTGGCTGACTGAGAAAGGGGGTGTGGTCGGAACAGTGGGACAGAAACCTACAGGCCTGCTGTTTTCCCACTCATGCAGGCAGTGAGTGAGGGGTGTGTCCATATGGAGGTGAGGCAGGAAATTTGAGTGTCCCTTTCTACTAGGGAGGGAAGCGAAAGCCACAAACATCACTCAACAAGATCCCCCATTGCAGGCTGAGGATGTAGTCACTGGAAAATATTAATACAATGGAATGTTATCTTAGTGCAAGCTTAGGCCCTCCCAGAATAACAAAACGAACATAGAAGTAGAAAAGTGCACACGGCAAGAGGTACAGAATGACTTAAGTGTCAGAGCCCAGTCTCCACAACATACGAAAAACAGACAGCGAATCATTAAGGGAAATTAAATGGAAATTTTGCATCAGAAAAGCTGTGTTAAAAAATACGGACATGTTTTTATAAAGTGTCCTCTTTAATTTTCATGGTCCCTTTGCAGAATCATAAAGCATGAACAAATGGTTAATTTTTATTGTTTTTTTTCCTTTTGACAGTCTTATATAGTATGAATTCAGCCCAAGGCAAGGCTCTTTTAGCGCTATTCATGATCATCAATTACAGTACATGAGACCACATTTTTTATTTAAGGGCCTTGGGAATTAAGTGATCTGCCCAGAATAACAGGCTGTTGAGCGGACGCTGGAACACAAACCTGATTCCCCACCTCCACATAGGCGAGACCATCGGAGCAAGACACTTACAGGGTTTTGACACATAGCATGTTGCGGGAGAGGTCTGCAGTCCCAGCCACAGTTAAACTGAGAGAATAGAGACAGAACACAATTGTTGAGCTGCAAGTACTGTCGGTGGGGACGGTTCCCTTCCATGCCTCCTAAAAAGAAAACCCTGGCGTGAGGTGCACTTTTAGCATATTTGGACTGTTCCAAGCCTGATTCAACAATCTGCAAAGTGGTGCCCCGGGTCAGGCGATAGAGCTAACAAAGTTGGAGCTCCTCAGCAGCCTCTGTATCTTTAAGGCAGAATTTCACAACAGTGGCTAGGTTATATGTCTGTGCAAAAATGTGCTTTCTGACTATCATAAATCCAAAAGGTTCTTTTTTGTACGGTGCTCCAAGGAGCTTAAATGGCCACCAAACTCCAGTAGGGAACCAACGCTCCCCACAATATTGAGTAATACTTACTTTTGAGCTCCGTAGTAATAAAGATCAGAGTTCAAATTGTTCCAAGAAAGTATTTTTAATTTTCTTTACTTTGTCTTCTCATCCACCCATCAATCTTTTGAGTTCTGTAGCCAGCACATGTTTCATCATATAGGTACATCAACCAATGACTTCCTCAGGGCTAACGCAGATTCCAATATGGTAAATTATAAAAGCAACAGGCAGTTATTATAGTGGTCAACATCTATATCCCAATGTATCAGTTGACCAGACATATCCTCATATGTCAATGGCACTCATATAAGAGTATCAAGTAAAGGAGAGTGCTGCCGGTAATGACACAAACTGAATTACCCTCCTGTACTCAATGATGCAGCCGGCAGGGGAGGAGACAAACTCTTGGCAGTGGATAAAGTCTGACTGGCTGAAACTATCTGTTTGGGAGGACCTGGTCTAGTTGTGACAAAGGACCTCCTGCCCCTGTGCGTCACATGAAGAGGACTGCTGTCCTTTTGGCACATTTTTCTGGGGTCAGAGGTGGCACCTTAAATTGTGTGCTTCTCTGGCCGTTTGTATGCTTCTATTAAAAAAAAAACGTTCTCTAGTTATATTATTGGTGGGGACGTTGAAGGGGGGGCACCACTGGGTCCACCTCCTCGATAGCCCACCATCGCCCTTCAGTGCTCTTACACCTGCTTATCCCTTATACGCAAACAACGATTCAAATCTTCTTACTTAATACACACTGACTGAACTCCCTGAATAAACGCAATGCCGTCTGGCATGCACTTGAGAGGTCTACACCAGATATTATTTGCCTACAGGTAAACCCATCTTCTATGCAAAGAACAGGGAAAATTGAAACACAAGGCTTACCCTATAAGATATCACTATTCAGGCTCCACTAAACAAAGAGGAGTGGCAATATATCTGAGATGCAACTGAACCCTGATAGTATCAAACACCCACATAGATAAAGAAGGTTGGTATATCTTCCTAGTATGCATGCTGTGAGGCCCTAACTCAGCTCCAGAGTCTTACCTGGTAAATTTCCTGGACTGACTGTCTAGGTTGGTCCAGGGTGATATTATTCTGGTGAGAGATCTTAATACAATATGAGACCTACACCAAGACAGGGAGGGATGATACAACATCCACTTGGGCGCTTTCTACAAGAGACTGAGTAAGGCACTGAGAGAACTAGGTCTACAGGGTTTATGGCAAGACTTACACCCAACCTCAATGGCCTTCGCTTTTTTACTTACAAATGCATCACACACAGTCACAGATCGATTATATACTGCTAAGTTACTCCTTGTAGGACTGAATGAACTGCAGAGATAGGGCAAATAGCAATCTTGGACAGTCACTGGTCACGGTCCAGCTTAATTTAGGACTGAGGAAGCCCAGGAGCAATTGAAAACTACACCCAACCCTACTTAGAGACACAGTCACAAAAAATGAAATTGAACAACACATAGATGCGTACTTTGAACATCATCAAGGAGGGGAGGTGTCCATTACTGGTGAGGTGGGATGCTTTTAAATCAATCATCAGTGGTGTATTTATAGCCACAGCTTCAGAATGCAGACACCGCTGCACCCTGGAAGTACAGAAATTAGAGGAAGAGATCCTTGTCTTGGAAGCCAATAGACTTCTGCGACCTTCACGCCACACTACTTTGGCACTTAAAACAGCCAGAGACCCACTACGCATGCATTACACTAATAAGGTAGAAATTTTACCACTGTACATTATAATCCCTCATGCGTCCCAGGTGACAAGGTAGGCTCCCCCTTGCTAGAATCCTTAGGGGAAAATGAGAAACAGAATATGTCAGAGAAATCATAGCTCCATCGGGGACCCTGATAGTAGAGGATGCGAGGAAAGTAGATTAATTCCAATTCTTTTATGAGATTCTCTATATTGGTGTAACCCATCCCCCGAGGGTAGGGGAGGCTTTTCTAAACAATGTACACCTGTCAACACTCACGGATGACCAAAGAGACTCTCTGGAGAACCTGATCCTCCTGAACTAAGTTAAATTAGCCATCACAAAGCTTAAGCTGAACAAACCCCCAGGACCTGATGGTCTTATGGCTCAATTCTATAAAATAGCCACACCACGACTGATCCTCAAATTCCCCACTCTGTTCAACCACTGTAGCACCATGGGTGCAGTTACCCCTATGATGAGAGAGACTGTGGTCATTGTAATACCATAACCCAATAAAGATGAAAGACACAGTACATCTTACTGGACTACAGCTCTGTTGAACATTGATGCAGAGCTAAACATGAAGATGCTCATGACCCGCCTCAATGAAGTGCTGCACACAAGGATACATTCTGACCACAGAGGATTCATTCAAGGACGGCAGGCCTACGATAATGTCTGGACAGCCAACTACATGATTGAAAAAGCCTCCCTCAAGCAGTGTTGCTGTGGCTATATGCCAGGAAGGCATTTGATCAGTTGAATTGGAACTACCTATGTATCACTCTCCAGAAAATGGGCATAGACCCACTATTACTGCGGATGATATTCTCTAACTATGCCAACCCTGTCACTTGAGTTACTCTAAATGAACACCTCTTCATGCCCTTTCAACTTTCCAGGGGCATCAGACAGGGATGTCCCCTCCTACTGCTCCTCTCTACCATCTTCATAGAACCCTCCAGGGTGCTTAATTTGACAAACACCTGCAGTTAGGAGGATTACATTTGGGCCAAGAGAATTCATGATTTCCCTTTACACCAATGATATGCTTTTGTCACTAGGCTCCCCAGATACCCCACTCCCATCAATAGTTGCTATGCTTGAGTCCTTTCAGAAGATCAAGCTTGATAAATCTGAGATTCTGAATATGACACTTGATGCGGATGAAGCGTCTGACTTGTCTCCCCTCCTTCCCCTATTGATGAGCCTGCTCTTTGGATGAATATCTCTGTGTTCGACTCACAAAGCCAGTTACAGGACTGTTTGAGGCTAATTAACCCCCCCCCCCCCCCATAGCCATCACAAAAAACGTTGACTCCTAGGGACAACATATCCTGTCCTGTTTCAGTAGAATGAATACTATTAAAATAAACATACTCCTGTGCCTTCACTATCTGTCTCACGTGCTACTTATATGGCTAAATTCCCCATATCCAATACATATCTAACATAAACTGATGACCTTTACATGGAAAGGTAGCGCCCCAAGACTATCATAGAAAGTCATGATGCAATCCAAGTAGATAGGGTGCATCACAGTCCTATGTATCCTGTACTATTACACAGCTGCACAACTATGAATAGTGGTGGACTGGTCCACAATGCTCTTGGAGAAAAACTGGTTACAAAGGGACCATGACATAGTTCATCGTCCTTGTAGGATCTGCTGTACCTGGAGAAACTCCATTAGCCACTTAATGCTTACCTCAGAATACTGGTAGTGATCATTAAAGACATATGACAAATATGTGACTACTCAGGGCCTGGTGATCTACCCATCCCTGTATGCACCAATCACTTCAAAACAGCATTCACACCACCCTAGAAGTCAGTTCTTTTCCTAAATGGAGAGATGGAAGCTGCAAATTTACAGCGAACATGTATGATGCCATCACACCCCAAACTATGTAAAAATGGCAACGATATCCCGGAATCTGAGTGGCTTTAGTATACGAACTCTGGCACTAGGTCACACATCTCCTCATTCAAGCAGGTGCCACAAGAGCCAAAACTGGCTTTTAACTCTAGCTCTGGAAACTGATTGGCACTTAGGCATGATGTTTGCAATATATAAGCTTCTCCGAGCCCTGAAAACTCCACAGACATGGCGACTCAACACTGAGTGGGAACAAGTGTTCGGGATACAAATATAACTCAAGAGCTGGGATAGTCTACACATAGATATACATTCCTCCTCTACATCCACTAATGGCCAGGAGATACACTATAAAGTGTGGTTTGGTTGGCACTACATCCCTCATGGACTACACCACATGTACCATAACGCCTCACCTAGGTGCTGCAGGGGATGTGGCTCACTGGGCGATGTGCTGCACATCTGGTTGGGCTGTCTGAAGATTCAACCCTTCTGGGGGACGTTCCTCACATTGCTTTGGAAGGTTATAACTTTCCCTAACTGAGAAGCCCCAGAGGTAAAGCTCCTGGGTCTGTTGCCCCTTCACTTGACCCATTTGACGAAGGATGAATGGCATGTGTGTCTATTACATCTAGGGGTGGGAATACTCACAAAAGCGCACAAATGGAAAAAAACTGCTCCCATTCCATTCATAGTGTCCTGGCTGAGTGGCTTCTCACTAGCTGCCACTACCAGATATGTTTCTGTACCCCTGGACCCCTGGGCCGAGAGCCTGCGCTCTAAGGATCCTGAAACAAAGCACATCCTGTGACGAGGTACCAAGCCTCCTCCCCCAGGATGGGCAGGTCCACAATGGCGAAGCTTCAAAGGCCTGCCACCTTTGATAGCCTACCCCAGCCATTTGCAGTTCCCAGCAACTGGCCCGCTGGTTCTGACCCCCACTTTGGGTGGGGGAATCGGTGGGAAACCCAATTTAAGAGGAGAGATGAGCCTACCTTTGCCAGCCCCACCCCTCAGTTGAGGGAGGCGAGGTGAAGCACCACTCTCAGTCCCCGCCATCTTAAAGGTGGGGGGACCCAGCCAACCAAAGTGAGGCTCATGCCCCCCTCCCACTGAAGGGTGGAATAGTAAGGATGTACCCATCTCAAGGAGGGGACCTATTGTTCACGACGCACACCTACCTGTAAATGCCCCTGCATTTCGTATTAAGGGGCAAGCCTGAACCTTGCCTCCTCAGACCAGAGCCGAAAAGAATAAGCAAGAAGAAGAAGGACTGAATAGCCAAGCGGAGAGAAGAAGAGGAGGACACCAACTGACTTTTCCCGACCTTAGACTCCTCCAACAGAAGCTTGGTGTGTCCTGCAGTCAGCAGTCCTCAAAAACCCGGAGAACCTGCCCTGCCTTTGCGACTAAAAAGGGCTTTGTCTCTCGTGAGCACCGGACTTGCTCAAAAGTAACCGACTGTGACTCTGGCCGACTCCGTGAGTCTCCACCACTACGCTCCTGACGAACCGGGCCTGATTGACCGAATACCCTAAGGAGGTCCCCCACAGTTATCCTAGCCTGGATCCTAGTGACCCTTGAACCTCCATAAGTTCCTAAATCAAACCTGCAGCTAACAACTGTAAGGTCACCTCAACAGCGGCTAAGGCGACCCCCTGACAGACTCCATAACTGAAGCGGTCTAGAAAGAGCAACCGTCTGACCGAAATGCTTGCAGTCACAAGATGACGACTTTTGTCTCAACAGCAGCTGACCACTCCGAGGGAACAGCAACCGAATCTGCAGCATCAACCAAGACCACATCCTACACCCGGCAGGTCCTGTGCCGCTGGTGGTGTAGTTCTTGTGTTGGCCATTGGGCACTTCAGTGCTGACCTTGAACCCAGGAGCTTTTATTCCCCAATCTGGTGACCTACTCATCGCAGTTCCCAAGCCCACAACCGTGCTTAGCCCGTTAGTTAACGTGTGGTCTCTGCACTCTGCACCTGGCCGCCTCTGTGCCGCTTGCGGTGAGACTTGAGTGCTCATTTGACCGAATCTTACTCGGTGACCCGTAAGCTCAGTTCTGCCTTTTCAGGACTAAATGTGGCTCATGAGTAGTACTGTAAATCTGTGTTAAGTTTGCAAAACACATTCACTCATTCTTCTTTCCCTCAGGAAATGCACCAGCCTAGCTTCTAGAGATAGTTGGCTGCGTATGAAAAGTAATTACAAAGTAACTCTGACTGTCTGTGAATACAAAGTAATTATAATGTAACTAATTAATTGCATTCAATCTGTATTTAAACTGCATATGCTTGCAAAGTATTTCTATACTGACCTGTACCAGTCCTGGCCTGGTTCTAGAAAATAAATATAACTAAACAATATCTTTATACTGTTAGAACTGGGGGTCTCTAGTTGGCAGAGGTAGGTACCTTTGACCAAATAGGGACCCTTGCTTCTAGTCAGAGTAAGGGGCTACACTTCTAAAATAACCCCTTGGTAGCTTGGCACGAGCAGACAGGCTTATCTCAGAGGCAGTGTGTAAAGCATTTGTGAACACATACAGTAATACAGTGAAAACACTACAAATGGACACCACACCAGTTTTGAAAAATAAGTAATCTTTACTAGACTTAACACAAGACCAAACGACAAAAATCCACAATACTGTAATCAAAAATAGACTTTAAGATGGTAGAAATAGCTTAGTTCACTTTAGATGGTAAATTCAACACTTTACTCTCAAAGTACCATAGATGCGTCACGCAAACAAACAAAAAGAGTCGCAGGGAAGTTGATGCGCTGTTCCTTACACTCAGGGGAGTGGATGCATCGGTTCCTTAATGCTGCGCAGGGGAGGTGATGTGCCGCTTCCTTACTGTGTGGGGAGTTGATGTGTCATTTCTTACTGCGGCCCGGTGACAATGCGACAAGATGGCGCATCGATGCGACGGGACGATACGGTGCGAATGCGAGAAAATGGCGTCTTGATGCGATGCGACAACGTTGGATGCAATGCGTGCACGCCCGATGGCCGTTCTGCAAACTCAGTAACTTCTGAGCCACGACAGGCCCTTTGACACGCTTCTCCAGTGATGCGACGGTGATTTCTGCGGCGGCAACATGCTTCTCCGGTGAAGCGACGCTCTTCGTCGATGATGCAACAGCGAACAGCTGCGGCAGGGTAACACTACTTCAGCGATGTGACCGCCACTGCTGCTGCGGCAACACGCTTCTCCTCGTTGCATCGCACTTCCAGCTCCTACGTCACGCATTCTTCTCAGAGGGTCCAAACAACAGTAGACACCTCTCTGCAGGCAGAATTCCCTGCAAGGGAATTCAGGGGAGCTGGTGGTGAAGTCTTGTATTCCTAAGACTTCAGGCAGAAGGCAAGCACAATTCAAAGCCTAGGAGATTCTTCTTCAAGATTGCAAAAGTACACACAAAGTTCCTTTTCTCCTTACTTTGGCAATAAAGTAACCACTGTAGGCCAACCCCAACAGCACAGCACAGGGGCAGTCTCCTCCTTCAGCTTCCTTGGTTCTTCTCCTTGGTAAAGGGTCGTCTTGCTTCCCAGAAGTGATCTAAGGTTCTGGGGTCTGGGTCCCCCATTTTATACCCACAAATCCTTTGTCTCTGTAGGCAGAGAGTGTCTGTACCTAGTCCAAATCAGTTCTGGGTGCATTATGCCAATGCACAACTTCTTCCTTTGTCATTGTGGGCCAGGGTCATCAGACGCACCACAGGAGGTGGAGCCAGCATTGTCAAAGGCAGGCACAGCCCTTTTCAGGCCCAGGTGCTACTCCTCCCACCACTCCCATTGCAGATAGGTCTATTCAGCCTACTGCTGACTCATCCTGTCTCCTGGAGCCACCCCAGCCCCTGTCACTCACAAACCAGACATGGAATACACAAACCTAGCAGAGGCAGGCTGGATGGTTAGGCAAGAAAATACCTCTTTCTAAAAGTGATATTTTCAAACACAGACTGTTAAAACCAACTTCACTAAAAGATGTATTTTATCATTCTGAGTTCAGGCATACTAAATTCGTTTTTCTACCATGTTCCCTGGGTCAGTGTCATGATGGGCCACCCCTGGACATGGAAGAGGGAGATGGCAACTCCTTATCGCCTTACATTTCCCCTGTGTTCTTGTTGCAGTCACCCACGACAGGAGATGGTGTTGAGCCCTTTAATTCCCCGTACTTCCTGGAACCTGCGCCGTATCATGTGACCCCGTCACATTCTCTAATAAGCGTCGCCGTGACAGAGGAGACCGGCTTTTTAATGAACCCTGTGTGGAAGGAAGATGTCCGTCGTGGGTCAGAAGTAGGAGAGAGTCCCTATCCAGACTATCTGGAACGGAGGAGTGGCGTAGATACGATGCGACCAGCTGCACCAGTGGCGGAGGGCCGGAAGAGAACGTAGTCCGAAACAACAGGACGCCGGGATCCAGAAGAGCAGAGCAGGGAGCCGGACCCTATCCGGCATCACCAGTTGACCATCCGCGCTCCTGGAGGAGTGTGGCTACCTGAGGTAGGTGGCAGTATCCGGGAGTGGTTCGGGAAGGGAAGGCTTGCTGGAAGAGATTCCTTAAGCAGGGAGGGAGAAGGATACCGAATCTCCGTGTAACGGCTCAGATCCTGAGGAACAGTTAACTTGGTTTTAGACCAGGAATACACTCGGTGGTGGTTTATGGGTGAACTACCCTCACTCCCTTTTTCCCTTTTGCCCACTACGCAAAATGTATCGGTTCCCTAAAACTCGTGTTTTCTTTTATTTATTTTCTATATCCGGCTAATCTCTGAGGTCCCTCATCCATATGGACGGACGAAGAAAAATCCACGCCACTTCCTGTGGAGAGAAGACGGAAGCTGCTGAAACCCTGGTGTTGTCCTTGTAGTGCCAATACAATAAAAACACTTTGCTTTGACCAGAAAACCCTCTCTGTCCCTCTGTGCCCTTTGACAGTCAGTTAGGATTATAAGATGTTATAATCAAATTGCCCATTCTGGCCTATGGGAACAGGTAGCCTTGCAATAGTGAAAAACAAAATTGGCTGTAATTCACTATCAAGACATGCCACACACCAGGCATGTCCTACCTTTTACATACAATGCACCCTGCCCATAGGGGTACCTTCGGCCTATCTAAGAAAAGAGGGGCCCCTTCTAGACCAAAGGAGTAGGGCACTGTGAAGTGAATCAAAAGGGTACCCTTTGGACCAAATAATTGAGTACAGGTGGAAATTATCGCACACGTATCCTGATTCGAACCCAATAATCTCATTCATTCATCCATACCGAGGAAGATTGTAAAACATGTAATCAAGACTACACAGAACAAAACTATAAACTAATAAAAATCTGACTTCATAGGTAAATTTATTAATTGTTCGACATATGTTAAAAGCAAAAAAGTTGTTCCATACAGACGATAATTTGACATAAATAACCAATAACTAACAATAAAAACGAACAACCTAAGTTAATCACAATAGCTAAAAACCATAAAAAAATAAGAAAATGAGAGTCACTAATATAGACAAAAACAAAATGTCATAAAAAATATTACACATCCGTAATAACAATATGTGGGACGTAGAACCAGGTACTTTGGTACTTAGTACTCGTTAACTGTCGCCCATGTAAACAGATTAGCGTAGAAAAATAGGCGTCGACGCGTTTCGATGGTTTAATTATATCTCCATCTTTTTCAAGACCACACTCTTGACTCTCATGTAGTGATTTAAAAAGCACCAAGGACTGGCACAATAAATAGTCTGTACCTATGTGTTAAAACATGAAAAAAGCACAATCAATATTCTCCAAACAATCAATGAGTGCACAACATATCTATTATCAATTTTATAACGCTAAAGGCTAAGACATATAAATAAAAAATGAAAAATGCCCACAGCGTTACTATAAAGCTTATTGAAACATATGCTTAACTTATTCTGACAGAATTACAGAAAAAAATGTTTTCCTTGCTGTTGTATTCTGCTGCATGCAACAATCTGTCCTCTCACTGTAAGTTCCAGCACTGTAGCACACTTAAACAGATATATATCCCTCTCAAACATTTATAACAAGACCCAATAGGGCCTCACCTTTTCTAGTTAAACCAATTATTTCCTCTACCACCAATATAGCAGGACCCCATAAAACCTCACCTCTTCTAGTTGAGGCAGGCTACCATCCATACAGTGGATCAGTGGTTTTCAGTTTTCTAATATGGAAGTCTCCTGTAGGTGGTCTGTGAAGCCCTAAGGTTATTCTATTGATAATAAAGGAAAATAAATGTATTTTTAAATAATTTTTTAGTACTCATGATAGATATATGAGTGGGTCTAACCAGTTGTTAGGTTATCGATCTAAACGGAAATCTCTCACCTTCCATTTCACTAGTCAATTGTTTCCTTTGAGTTCCTCTTTTTATTATAATACCGTCCTTGTTTGTTGGAAGTCGCTATTCTTGGTCCAATAAGATTGTAAAGGCCCCTATAAGGTATATGGACCGACCTGTGAAGTATAATCGATATAGGTCAGAATAGTACATTACTCGGATTCATTCAATTAAATACAGTGCAAATATACTGTTGTTTACCTTAAGATGAAATGTGCGTAGTTTTGAAGCCGCACCTCCTACATATTTCTTGGCCGTCTTGCAATGGACTTTATAGAGTTTCTTTGTAGGGATATCGCTGTATAGTTTCCCATTTATAATTAGGGTCTGAAATAGCAAGGATATCATCCGAGTTACCTTACTGTAAATGCCTTAGGAATGCATCTACTATCCTTCCCTATACATATAAGTTCGTGCATTCTCTGCCAGTAACAGTCCGAATGTTACTTTGTTATATAAGGGGGGGGGGGGAATTGCTATTCTACGAGGGAAATTTCACCTCTAAATCGCCTCATTTCAAATCATGTTTTCGTAACTATCGGTGTGATGGTTGGCATTATTGAATGTAATGGCATAGATTTCATGCGATAAGCAACTAAGGTACACTGAGGGAGAGAACTAATTCAATACCTACCAATATCCTACCCATCTATGCCGAAGACCCAGATATCCTCACTACAAGGTTGAGGTCTCACTGCAGCACTACCTATGTCCCACTCGCTTGAACTAATGGGTTCTCACTTGCGAAAGGGGCTACCTCATCTCATAGAGGATCCAAACATAGAAGCTGGTGCATTACTTCCTTTTTGTGATACAGCCACGGGTTTAGTCGGCGAGAAACGGATAGACGGCCTCTCGCTCTAGCATTAAACTCTATTTATATTATTTAGATAATGCCAAACACCTGTTCGTAGACGGCGCTTTCCCGCCTTTACGATTGCCGTATTACACGGATTAGTCGCGCGAGTATTGCCCAGTTGGGACCCCTTACGCTTCCGGGTCGAGAGCAACGTCCGATTAACTGGAACATCAGTCGACTGCGAAGCCTAACTTAACGGGCGCCATATTGGGCTAAATATAATAAGTTTGTCCAGCAACTGGCAGTAACTCTTGTAAATGCAAAATTGCGGTAAATATCAGTATATGAGGCGAAGATAATTGGAGTTTATTACTTGTATGAATAGACTCGCTCCCAACCCGAATGAAGAAAACAGACGGGAGAACATGAAGATACTCGCAAAAAAATCGCCAAAATTTGGAGCCATCTTGGAATGGGACTCACTGGGTGACTTGCAGATACAGATTTAACTATTGTGAAGGGACAGCTTGTTATTATATATGTTATAAACATATATGTTCAAACATATGAGTGTATTAAAAAAAAAAAGGGAGCTAGGGGTTTTAAGCCATGTATCCTATAAGTCACATCGAAAAAAGGGTTAATATTAAAACAGACATTTTGGGGCATGTGAAGGTAACCCAGGGAGGGAGGGGGAGAACTATCATATTGTATGCAGAAAATGAAAGGCCAGCATTTCAAGAGATGAATGACATCCAATCCTCCTTTGAGTTGAGGCCTCCCCCGATGGTACCTAATTTGCATATAAACCATTGTTCCCTCTTTTTTCTGACCTTGTCTACATTTCCACCACGTCTATTATTCTTAATTTTTTCCAGCACAAACCATTTAAACTCATCACATTTGTGGTTGTGTTGGAGAAAATGTGTCGTGAGTGGTGCATTTTCTTTATGCGTGCGAAGTGCGGATTTGTGTTCTGTGATTCTGAATCGGACTTCCCGCCCTGTTTCGCCCACATAGCCTAGGCCGCATGGGCAGATGAGAAGATAAATTACGTTTTTGCTCCTGCAGTTAGTCAATTCTTTAGATGAAAGTGTATTACCGGGGCGTGGCCTGCAGCCGACAGCGATGGCCGCGCGCTAGGGAGGCTCTGAGAGCGACGTAGTTTCCCCAGACAATCCGGCACTCTATCCGACCAAGTATCCTGCCCCCAAGACAGCAATCGCTACCGGAAGGCAAGAGGCACCGATCGAGCTGGCCCTGGTCTGCGGGGGGCCCGGGAAGAAGCGGAGGCTGTGCGGTGGGCGGAGGCCTTGCTCGACACCGGCAGCCGGGGACTGAATTTTCCGGTCTCAGCCGACTGGCCTTGGAACGTGAAGGAGGGACCGGCATGGAGGTGTGCGAACACCCGCTGACGTGCGGAGAGAGGTGGCGAGGCACAGAGCGTCTGAAGGGGGCACAGCCAGAGTGCCATCTACGGCGGCTCAGTGGCGTGAGTGTGGAGATTGAGGCGTGGTGCCCTCGCAGTGAGAGGAAGCAGAGCCAGCTCCGTCGAGAGCTGCCACGGATCAGGCAGTGCGGTGGAAAGGTGCAAGCAGCAAGCCCCCAGAGCCGTCAGAGCACACGGTGACCTGATCAGCCCAGAGGCCCTATAAACTGAGGTACAGGTGTCACCGGAGCTGTGGTGGAGGGCGCGAGGGACCCTGCGGCCTTGTCCCGCGCTGGCAGCCGGGGTCTGGATTTCCGAGGGACCCTAAAAACGAGGGCGGGGTCCAGCAGGTGACCAGTGGGGCAAGCCCAGGAGCAATCGAAGGGAAGAGCTGGAGGTGGGAGCCTGTGCGGGGCGCATCCATCCTGACGACGGGGATCACATCGGGAGTGGGCACACTCGGCAGCGTTGCGGAAGGCGCTGAGAGCGCGGGACAAGGGCTAGGCAATACGGCCGCGCAGGGCGGAGAAGACGCTCCATTAGCCGAGGCCACCAAGAGAGGACAGGGCCCCGCCCCCGCTGCAACCCTCCGCCGGCTAAGGACCGGATTTACTAACGTTGCAATACGATTGCTCGCAACAATCGCAGCAAGAAGTGGACAGGCCTCATCCGTGCTCCGTGTCACCTCGGGTCTGAGGCGGGCCAGAGACGGGCCATTAACGTGGAGGGCAGATCCGGGAGCGTGCAGAGCCAGTGGATGCGCTGCGACGACCAGAGCCCCCCGGCACGGTGAAGAACGCACCCCAAGCGCTTAGAGACATCAGTCGCGCCGTGCTGGTGAATGCGAGGACTTGGACACCCATAGCTCAATCACCGCTTCTGGGCCAGGGAAAGCCGACATGCCGCGCTGGTGGGCGAGACTAGCGGCCGGCGGCGGGGATTACCTGTCAGAACTGACTGACCCAGGTGGAGATGGGGGGAAAGGGCCAGCGCGTGACCGCACAGGCCAAACTCGACAAATATGCTTTCGCTAAAGACTCCAAAAGCCCGCCAGAGCGCAAAGAACTTTCCGCTGGGGCCCCAGACTCCGGGGGAGTAGCCAAGGTGACTTTGGAAGATATTATGGCGGCTCTTGCTAGCGTACAGTCCACGGTGGGGTCGATCTCTGCTGATGTTTCCTTCCTCCGAGCGGATTTCCAAAAAATGAACGCCAGAGTGACAGAGGTGGAGCAGGTGGCGAAATCCCTTACTAAAGACACCGCTTTGCTGCTCCACAGAGTTGGTCAGCTGGAGAATGACAATAAACTCATGGCGGCCAAGCTCGATGATCAGGAGGGGCAGTCTCGGAGGAACAACGTTAGAATTATGGGGGTCCCGAAAGGCGAAGGGACCCATGCCATGGATCTATATGTAGAAGACCTCATACAGTCAAAGCTTCAACCTCGGGGACTATCCGCCCTCTTTGCAGTGGAGAGAGCGCACCGAGTGCCGGGCGGTAAGCCCAAACCTGGAGCGCCCCCAAGACCTTTCCTGGCCCGCATCTTTAACTTTCGGGATCGCGATGCTATCCTCCAGGCGGCGAGAGTGGCACCGCCGGTGCGAATCCAAAATTCCCAGATCTCCTTCTTTCCGGACTACACGGCGGCGGTTGCTCAGCGCCGGAGAAGCTAGCTGGAGGTAAAAAAAGAACTTCGGAGACAGGAGCTTCCATACGCAATGCTCTTTCCGGCGAAGCTGCGGGTGGTGGCGGAGAGAAAGACACGCTTCTTTGAAACGCCAGAGGAGGCCCACGACTGGCTGGAGGGATGGCAGCGGGCCGAGGGTGATGAGAACTCAAGACGGCGTCGCCGACAAGATAAAGCAGAAAAGGAGGACGCCACGGTCTCCGCGCCTGGGCGGCAGGCATCACCCTCCACGAATGCAGACACTGAGGAATGACACGGCTACAAGTAGCAGGTGAACTGGCGGCGTGGTGGCGAGGCGAGCCTCTCATGACCGGTGTGCTGACGATGTGAAAAGAATGTGAACGTAACGGCCCGCCCTTACCGGTGATGTAGGCGAGGGGTCCAAATTACAGGCTCAACTGGGCTTCTCAATGGCGAAGACTGGCTGAACGGCTGTCTTGGAGGTTGGGGGACTACAGTATTGACTCTCGGACTCCTATCCCCCGGCACACAAGTACTGTTTATGAGATCAAAGCACTCTGCTATGTTGGGGTGGCGGGTAGTTGGGGATCCGTCTGGCAGGGAAGCAGGGAGGGGGGTGGTGATTGGGGGGGGGTTCCGTTAGTGGTTTTTGGGGCTTTTGTATTGCTCCCTACTTTGTTACTCTTTCTAATGCACCTGGAGTTTGAACTAAGGGTACACCCACATGAAAAACGTTTGCATACCAAAAGTGTATTGGTGATCCAGAGTCTATCACAGTGCTTGCTCACGCCGTACGTCTGCGCACACCCACAGCGCAAACCGTATCGAGATAATGGCGAATGTAACAATGAGTGATCGTCAGGGCCCGGGCGCCCCGCTGACAGTGATGTCCTGGAATGTGAACGGCCTGGGCAATAAGATTAAGAGGGGGCTGGTGCTGCAACATATTAAGAGGCACACACCATCGGTGGCTCTCCTACAGGAGACACATCTGGCCGGCACGGCTGTGCGGGCACTAGATAGATGGGGGCTCAAAATGGTAGCGCACTCCGAGTTCACCTCCGGATCCAGAGGAGTGGGGATCCTCCTCCGGAAAAGCTGTCCCTTGGTGGTGACCGGGAAATGGGCAGATGACCAGGGGCGGTTTGCTGCGATATCGGGACAATGGGAGGGCTGCAGCTTTAATTTTGTCACAGTATACCTCCCCCCTGCACTTCACTCACTAGCTTTTCCGGCCCTGGGAAAGTTTCTCCTGGGCCTACCCCAGGGAGAACTGATCGTAGGGGGCGACTTTAACGCCATAGTGGATGCGGACTGGGATAAGCACCCCCCGAGAGGGCCACACACGACCACTACACCCCTACGGGGCTTCCTGGACGCCATGGGGCTGCTTGACTGTTGGCGCATGCGACATCCCACTGACCGTCAAATTACGCATCACGCTAGCGCGCACAACAGTCTCTCACGTATTGACTACCTTCTCACCTCTCCTACATGTATAGCTCGCATACAGGAGGTTAAGCACCTCCCCAGGGGCATATCCGATCACTCGCTGGTGCTGCTAACATATTCCTCAGGCCTCTCAGGTAGAAGGCGCACTTTCCCGATACATCCTGGCTACATAAAGGTCCCGGGCTTGCGGAAGACGTTGCATAAAACTACAAAACAGTACTTTCCCGAAAACTTGCACTCTGTCTCCTCGCCTATTGTCCTCTGGGAGGCCTACAAAACAGTGCTGCGTGGGCAGGCCATTGCAGTAATCACAGCTCATAAGTGAGAAGCGTCACAACATGTGGCAACCCTGGAGGAAGCAGTGACCGTGGCAGAAAGGGAGCACACCAGAGACCCCACCGATACGAACACACACACACTTAACCTTGCGAAACAGGCGTATAGAGACCATCTGTGGGAGGCGGCCCGGCTGCGCCTAGCGAAAACGCAGCATACGATATACGAGCTTGGGGATAAGGCGGGCCGACTGCTAGCGTGGCTTGACAAAAAAGAGAAGGCCAACCGATGGGTAGCGCGGCTGCGACTCACATCCGGGGAGGACGTGACAAACCCGGACGACATAGCGATAGCCTTCGCTAACCACTATGAGCAGGTCTACACCTCTGCGGTGACGACCACCACAGAGGATAATTTAAAATTCCTCGCAGACATACGACTTCCGAAACTGGCCCCGGATGACGCACTTGCGGTAGAAAAGAGTCTATCAGAAGAGGAGGTCGCACTAGCTATTCGCGGCCTTCAGTCGGGGAAGGCGCTGGGACCGAATGGAATTCCAGTGGAATTGTTCAAACGTGAGGCGAACACGATAGTGCCGCACTTGCTGCAAATGTATGAGGCCAGTCTGGAGGAAGGTATACATCCACAGGACGTCAGAGTCGCGACATTGGTCGCAATATTAAAGACCGGGAAGCCCCCCACCAAGTGCACCTCCTACAGGCCTATCTCACTCCTGAATGTGGAAGCCAAGATATTGGCAAAACTGTTAGCAACCCGTATCCAACCTCATTTGCAGACACTTATCCATCCAGACCAGTCAGGCTTTATGCCTGCGCATAACACGGCAATGAACATTAGACGGCTGCATGGCATACTGGCCAGTGGGCCCCACATCCAAGAGGATGCAGTTATACTCTTGCTGGACGCGATTATGGCTTTCGACAGAGTGGTGTGGCCCTTTCTGTTTGCGGTGCTGGTGCATTTTGGTTTTGGGCCCAAGTTCTGCGCATGGGTACGGCTACTCTATACAGAACCTCGGGCGCAGGTGGCGGTGAATGGCCGGCTATCGAGAGACTTTGCACTGGGACGAGGCAAGGGTGTCCTCTCTCCCCTCTACTATTTGCCCTGGTTTTGGAGCCCTTGGCGGCATGGATAAGGCAGGATCCAGTTATATCCGGGCTAAGGTGGACAGAGAGCTGGGATGATCGTATCTCACTCTATGCGGACGATATCTTGGTCTATCTGACACAACCGAAACTGTCCATAGCTGCATTGCTGGATATCTGCGACTCCTATGGTCGATTCTCTGGCTACTCGATTAACTAGACGAAGTCAGTGCTCTACATCCTACAGGGGCCTCCGCCGCAACTCCCCGAAGGAGTGTTAATACCCAGGGCGGAGGATGGTTTCAAATATCTGGGTATAAACATCACGCCGGACTCAGCGCTTTTCCTGGAACACAATTTGCTTCCACCCCTAAAACGACTGAAAATTGATGTGAAATATTGGCACTCCCTGCCACTGACATTGCTTGGGAGAGCGGCGCTATTCAAAATGATGGCTCTCCCTCGCTTCCTCTATGCGCTGCAGAATGCGCCCGCTCCAGTCCCAGACTCCTACTTTAAATCGATCGACGCAGAGGTGGGTTGTCTGCTGTGGAAGGGTAAACCTTATAGAATAGCTCTCTGCAAACTTATGCGGAGTTGGTATGATGGGGGAATCGCGCTGCCCAACATACGTCTATATTATTGGGCGTCCCAACTTATAATAGTCAATCAATGGATACACGCAGCGCAAGATGAACCCGCTTTACGAATGGACAGGGTGATGCTGGGACTGCACGGAGTCCTCCAAGCCCTATATGTTAAATCAGGGACGAATAGGCTACAAGGCCCCACAGCGCACACAGTACAGATCTGGCGCACGGCACAGCGCAGGTTGGGATGGGAGGGGGTGATTACGCGGCAGACGCCGATATGGATCTCCCCTAAGATTGGTATGGGTCATCTACATAAAGAATTTGAGGGGTGGGACCTCATAGGCATCTCCAAGGTCGGCGACCTCTGGAGGAAGGGTGGGGTGATACCGTTTGAGAAGCTGCAATCAGACTATCAGATGAGCCGGACCGAGCACTTTAAATTCTTACAAATACAGCATGCACTACAGAAAGCTATACCCAGGGGGACCACCCTACCTGAGTCCTCCCTGTTAGAGGACCGGCTGCTCACAGACCACCTCACCAAGAAAGCTATATCATTGACCTACCGTAAACTGGTGAATCATCAAAAAGACCCCACGGAGATCCTCAAAAGAAAATGGGAGGCAGCAGTGGGGCCCATGGACGAACTAGAATGGTATGAAGCGCTGGCGTCCCCCCGAGAGGTGGCCATCCCATCCAAAATAAAACTGGTGCAGCTTAAAATACTGCACCGGATATACTACACTAGAGACATACTCCATAAAATGGGGAGGGCACTTACCCCGCTCTGTGTGCGGGGGTGTGGACTACAGGGCACCTTCTTTCATACTATATGGGAATGTCCTGACATAGCCTCATACTGGGGGGAGGTCATGGCGACGATCTCACGGGTTACCGGTCATGCTGTCTCACCAGAACCTCGGATGTGTTTACTGAATGTGTGGGATACTACTGATCTTAACCAGGCTGACCAAACCTGGGTGACCGTCGGACTAGCATTGGCAAAGAGGACCATTGCGCAATACTGGGGGGCACAGGCAGCCCCCTCCCACGTGAGGTGGTGCCGGGACCTGGATAGTGCCATGACGGCGGAGAGGGTGGGGTGCACGAACAGAGGTTGCCCCCGGAGATGGCACAGAATCTGGGGACAGTGGAATGCATTTAGAGGCAATATCTGTGAACCCCCGGTAACGGACTCAGAGTCCGAGCTGAGCGACTGAAGCTGAGCCATCATCTTCACTTGGGGTGTGACTCGATGAAGGGTGGGTGTGCGTGCGGGGGGCGGCGGGTGGTGGATATATAGGCTTGGGTGTGCATGTATGATAGTCGCATTAAATGTCAGAAATTGCCAATATGCCAGCAAAGGTACTGCACAGATGTACTATGTAATGACGAAAAGGTGTACTTTTGTTCTCTGTTTGTGTTAATAAAAATCGTTTAAAAAAAAAAGAAAGTGTATTAACTTTGTACATAATTTGTTTACTAACAATACACTGATCGCATATCGAGCAAAATCCGCATTTATTATTGCCTAAGGCCTTGGATTGAAACAGGGTTGTTTGGATATTTTCTTCAATATCCCTATAGGTGTGTACTAGTGAATTGCGGAGGTTCACGTTGCGCCTGAAAGCGAACAAAGGTTTTTCAAAAGGCTCCTCTCTTTCATCATTTATTATTTTCCAATTTCGGTTGATTATATTCTTTATCTGGTTGCTAATGGATGAGAATTTGCTAACAAACACAATCTTATCTTCGTTTTTGTTTTTTTCTTTCTTTTTGTTAATGTCAAGCATTGACTCCCTATCATAAAATCTAGCTCTTTTGAATGAATTTTTGATAAGTTTTTTTGGATATCCTCTGTCCAATAATTTCTTCTTAAGATTGTCTGAGTGAACATAGAAATCTTTTAATGTGGTGTAGTTTCTGCGGAGACGCAGAAACTCCCCGAAGGGGATATTATCTTTTTGTGCTTTAGGGTGATAACTCTGATAGTGTAATAGGGTATTTTTATCTGTTGGTTTACTGTTGAGTTCAACCTCCAAAAAGTTGTCATTGTTCTTGATACAAATGTCCAAAAAGTTTATACAAACATTGCTCCACTGAGATGTAAATCGAAGCTTAAGCCAGGCTATAAACTCCTCCAATTGGTCACTGGCACCACTCCAGACAAGGATGATATCGTCAATGAAGCGGTGCCAGTGACTGATGTTTTCAAAAAAAGGAGCCAGTTCGTTAAAGACATGGACTTGTTCAAATTGGCTGACATAGAGGCAGGCCAGACTAGAGGCGCAAGTTGCGCCCATACTGGTCCCTTTAATTTGATGATAAAGATCCTTCTTATAGAGGAAAAAATTATTTCTTAGTACCATACTAACACTCATCATGATAAAATCAAGAGTGCCACCACCAAGATCTTCAGTCAGAAGCATAGCTTTAATAGTTCTAATGGTATCTTCTTGTGGGATATTTGTATAAAGGGCTTCAATATCGAGGGTGACCTAAAATTGGGTCACCCCATTGAAGCCCAGGCCTTCAAAAGTTGCAATAGCATGTGCTGAGTCTCTAAGATATGATTTTTGTTTGGCCACTATGGGTCTTAGAAAAAAATCTGCATATTTGCTGAGAGGTTCGAGGATAGACCCAATGCTACTAACTATGGGTCGCATTGGGGGATTATCAATATCCTTATGGATTTTCGGCAATCCATAGATTGCTGGTGTGATAGGATCTGAACTATATAAGAATTTGTATTCTTCCTCACTAATCCAGTTTTCGTTCATCGCCATTTCCAAAAGGTTGTAAACCTCTTTTTTGAGTTGAATATTCTTATTATGAGAAATTGGATGGTAATGTTCTTTTACGTTCAGCATCGTCATCATTTTGTCATCATATGTTTTCTGATCAAAAATTACTACACCTCCGCCTTTATCGGCAGGTTTCGTAATAATATTGGTGTCTTCCTTTAGTTCCCTAAGCGCCTTCCTATGTTCCGAGGAGAGATTGTTATTAAACTTATGGGGACGTTCAAATAGTGATTTAATTTCTATTTCCACGATTTTTTCAAAAGTAGAGATGTTATCATTGACTTGTCCTAAGGTAGGGGTAAAGGTAGACTTTCCGCGAAAGCCAGTGATGTTGGTATTAAGGCGGTTTTCTTTCCCTACAAAAAAATCCTTAAGTCTAATCTTTCTAAAGAACGATTTGAGATCTGTGTCAAAATCAAATTTATTAGGTGCTACTGTGGGTGCAAAGCTAAATCCTCTCTCCAATACTTCCATTTGTGTTTTTGTTAAAGTTTTTGAGGAGAGATTGATAATAGGGATTTTATCTACCGCCAATATCTGCGATTCCTTGTTTTTAGATATTCCTGGGGTGGGTAGTTCCTCGTTGTGTCTCCCCTGTTGGGATTCCTGAAATGTCCTTGTTCGCGTTTCTGGCTTTGGCCTAAAAAAGAATCGGGATCTGGATTGTATCCAGTGCGTTCCCTACTCTCAGGATGATGTTCTTCTTCTTCACTGCTGGAACAGGATGTATCTGAGAATGTAATCCGTTTATTACCTCCCATGGAATACATGGGATTCTGGTAGCTAGGTTTCTCCCATTTTTGATCACCTCTCGCATTATAGTAGTCTTTTTCTAGATACGGGTATACTTTTTCCACACTATATTTCTCAATGTCCTTCCTGAGTTTGTTCATTTTTTTATTTACTAGGTATTCTCTATACCCTTCAGTTTCTTGCTTCATTTCGTCCAATCTTTTCTTAATCTCATCTATCATGGTAGTATCTTTAATTTTACTTTCCAATTCTTCAATGGCTTTTTTCTCAATTATAATTACCTCTTGGGCTGTTTCTATAATGAGAATGAGCCAATCGCGGCTACAGCGATTCGCTATGTGTGACCATGTTTCTAGAAATTTTTTATGTTTCACAAATAGACTGGGTTAATTTTTTTATTTGAAGCCCTATGGGTATCATGCCTGCTTTTAGATGTTCGATTAAGAAATCAGCGTGTAGCTCTGTAGAAATTAATTTTTTCTTTAAATTATAGAGTTTAAGTAGTTGTTCCTGATTGGTTTGATTAGTTACATTTATCGGTCTACTATGAGACCCCTGATTAATGAGTTTGTTGAATTGCTCTTCAGAGAAACTGAACGTTTTAAAATTGTCCATACTTGAACTACTGTGGACAGGTAAAGGCTAGGGATAGCGAAGACCTGTATCGGCAGAGGTTACCTCTTCAACCCAAAGGGCTGTGCTGTAAACTTATCTAAGAAAAGAGGGGCCCCTTCTAGACCAAAGGAGTAGGGCACTGTGAAGTGAATCAAAAGGGTACCCTTTGGACCAAATAATTGCGTACAGGTGGAAATTATCGCACACGCATCCTGATTCGAACCCAATAATCTCATTCATTCATCCATACCAAGGAAGATTGTAAAACATGTAATCAAGAATACACAGAACAAAACTATAAACTAATAAAAATCTGACTTCATAGGTAAATTTATTAATTATTCGACATATGTTAAAAGCTAAAAAGTTGTTCCATACAGACGATAATTTGACATAAATAACCAATAACTAACAATAAAAACGAACAACCTAAGTTCATCACAATAGCTAAAAACCATAAAAAAATAAGAAAATGAGAGTCACTAATATATACAAAAACAATATGTCATAAAAAATATTACACATCCGTAATAACAATATGTGGGACGTAGAACTAGGTACTTTCGTACTTAGTACTCGTTAACTGTCGCCCATGTAAACAGATTAGTGTAGAAAAATAGGCGTCGACGCGTTTCGATGGTTTAATTATATCTCCATCTTTTTCAAGACCACACTCTTGACTCTCATGTAGTGATTTAAAAAGCACCAAGGACTGGCACAATTATTAGTCTGTACCTATGTGTTAAAACATGAAAAAAGCACAATCAATATTCTCCAAACAATCAATGAGTGTACAACATATCTATTATCAATTTTATAACGCTAAAGGCTAAGACATATAAATAAAAAATGAAAAATGCCCACAGCGTTACTGTAAAGTTTATTGAAACATATGCTTAACTTATTCTGACAGAATTACAGAAAAAAATGTTTTCCTTGCTGTTGTATTCTGCTGCATGCAACAATCTGTCCTCTGACTGTAAGTTCCAGCACTGTAGCACACTTGAACAGATATATATCCCTCTCAAACATTTATAACAAGACCCAATAGGGCCTCACCTTTTCTAGTTAAACCAATTATTTCCTCTACCACCTATATAGCAGGACCCCATAAAACCTCACCTCTTCTAGTTGAGGCAGGCTACCATCCATACAGTGGATCAGTGGTTTTCAGTTTTCTAATATGGAAGACTCCTGTAGGTGGTCTGTGAAGCCCTAAGGTTATTCTATTGATAATAAAGGAAAAGAAATTTATTTTTAAATAATTTTTTAGTACTCATGATAGATATATGAGTGGGTCTAACCAGTTGTTAGGTTATCGATCTAAACGGAAATCTCTCACCTTCCATTTCACTAGTCAATTGTTTCCTTTGAGTTACTCTTTTTATTATAATAACGTCCTTGTTTGTTGGAAGTCGCTATTCTTGGTCCAATAAGATTGTAAAGGCCCCTATAAGGTATATGGACCGACCTGTGAAGTATAATCGATATAGGTCAGAATAGCACATTACTCGGATTCATTCAATTAAATACAGCGCAAGTATACTGTTGTTTACCTTAAGATGAAATGTGCGTAGTTTTGAAGCCGCACCTCCTACATATTTCTTGGCCGTCTTGCCATGGACTTTATAGAGTTTCTTTGTAGGGATATCGCTGTATAGTTTCCCTTTTATAATTAGGGTCTGAAATAGCAAGGATATCATCAGAGTTACCTTACTGTAAATGCCTTAGGAATACATCTACTATCCTTCCCTATACATATAAGTTTGTACATTCTCTGCCAGTAACAGTCCGAATGTTACTTTGTTATATAAGGGGGGGAAAAAATTGCTATTCTACGAGGGAAATTTCACCTCTAAATCACCTCATTTCAAATTGTGTTTTCATAACTATCGGTGTGATGGTTGGCATTATTGAATGTAATCGCATAGATTTCATGCGATATAGCAACTAAGGTACACTGAGGGAGAGAACTAATTCAATACCTACCAATATCCTACCCATGTATGCCGAAGACCCAGATATTCTCACTACTGGGTTGAGGTCTCACTGCAGCACTACCTATTTCCCACTCGCTTGAACTAATGGGTTCTCACTTGCGAAAGGGGCTACCTCATCTCATAGAGGAGCCAAACATAGAAGCTGGCGCATTACTTACTTTTTGTGATACAGCCACGGGTTTGGTCAGCGAGAAACAGATAGACGGCCTCTCGCTCTAGCATTAAGCCCTATTTATATTATTTAGATGATGCCAAACAGCTGTTCGTAGACAGCGCTTTCCCGCCTTCACGATTGCCGTATTACACGGATTAGTCGCGCGAGTATTGCCCAGTTGGGACGCCTTCCGCTTCCGGGTCGAGAGCAAAGTCCGATTAACTGGAACGTCAGTCGACTGGGAAGCCTAACTTAACGGGCGCCATATTGGGCTAAATACAATAAGTTTGTCCAGCAACTGGCAGTAACTCTTGTAAATGCAAAATTGCGGTAAATATCAGTATATGAGGCGAAGATAATTGGAGTTTATTACTTGTATGAATAGACTCGCTCCCATCCCGAATGAAGAAAACAGACGGGAGAACATGAAGATACTCGTAAAAAAATCGCCAAAATTTGGAGCCATCTTGGAATGGGACTCACTGGGTGACTTGCGGATACAGATTTAACTATTGTGAAGGGATAGCTTGTTATTATATATGTTCAAACATATGAGTGTATTAAAAAAAAAAGGAGCTAGGGGTTTTAAGCCATGTATCCTATAAGTAACATCGAAAAAAGGGTTAATATTAAAACAGAAATTTTGGGGCATGTGAAGGTAACCCAGGGAGCGAGGGGGAGAACTATCATATTGTATGCAGAAAATGAAAGGCCAGCATTTCAAAAGATGAATGACATCCAATCCTCCTTTGAGTTGAGGCCTCCCCCGTATTAAGAATATGCTAGTTTTTCTTACAATATAATCCTGTGCACACATATAAGTTAAAAACAGTAAATACTGCAGTGGAAGAAGCAGGATATACAAAATTCTTCAGTGGTAATGGATGTTCTTTATTCCTTTGGGAAACGCAACCAGCCGACACGTGTTGCGTCAGGAAAAAGTAATCCCACAACTCTTCAGAGTCAAGTAGAGTATGATACGTTGTGAGATAAATTGGAAAGAATAAATGGTAATAATAATTTGCACTAATAGGGATAGAAACCAGAGACCACGTGAAATTAGCTGAGAGTATACAAAAAGGAAGGAGAAAAAAGAACAAACCGAGGATAAAGAAGAGAAATATGATTGTAAAAAAAACAATCAATAAAGCGCACAATAAATGACAATGACTTGCATACAAAGAGTAACAAATACAATTAAATGGCCCCTGTTCAAAAACAGTATTAGTAGTTCATATTAACAGATGTGAGCGCTGCCAATATACATTCCAACATAGTGCAAATGGGAGACAAAAGGTGAGAGAACTGGACAAGGTAAGTGAGCAAACAGAAAAACAACCAATAAAATGCATGGTTCGTCTAAATTAAGTTGAACAACAAGCGCTTAAATAATGGGTTTATAAAAAAAGGAGATTAAGCATTACCAGTCTTGCCTGCCTAAATTGAGTGTATTCTGGATACGACACACAGTTGTAAACACGAAACATTCTTAATAAGAGTTAATGAGCCATAAAAAGAAATTTAAATAAATGCGTCTTAACATGGTAGTAATACATCTAATACAGGCAGAGTGAAAAACTCGGTTCAGTATACCTTAGGACATATGTCTATGTGAGAAAATACTACAAACAGATCAAGCACAAGAATCATTAGCCCAGGAAGTATTGCATCTCTGAATCATAATTGAGTCTGTGTTCAACTGTCTGGAGATGCATGATCCAAGTGGCCTCGGTCCTTCTTAGCCGCAGTTCCCTATTGCCACCACGTGGACCAGAATCAATGGTTTCAATTCCAAAAAATTGGAAACCCTTGCGTGAACTTTGTGTAGGGTACATGGCTGCATGTATTGCTACAGGGTATCTCGCATCATGCTGGTGAAGTGCCCTAACATGTTCTCTAATTTTTTCTTTCAGAGCTCTGATTGTACTGCCCACATATTGTTTGCCACATGTGCATTCGATGATATAGACTACAAATTTGGTAGTACAATTGATGTTAGATCTAATCTCGTATGCTCTATTGTTGTGGCTATGGAAAGTCTTTGTTTTATGTTTGGCCCATTTGCAGACACCACAGTAACCACATTTGTGGAAACCAACAGTGTGTGGGGTTAGCCATGACTGTGTACTCTGAGGCTTTGGTACAGTGGGACTTAATCTGGTGCAAAGTGTGTTTCCCCGTCTGAAGGTGACTTGGGGGCGATTGGTTATAAAACCTGTTAAGGAACTGTCAGTCTGTAAAATACCCCAATGTTAATTGAGGCTTTTTCTAAGGGTATGACTCAGGTCACTAAAGTCCACAATCATGCGAACATTCTGGGTTTCAGTGGCTGCTTTGCTCCTTGGTAGTAAAGTATCACATCGATTCACATGGGAAATCCTATTTTCAGCCCGTTTGAGGGTTTGTACCCTCTTTTCTGAAATCTCTGTTTCATGTCCTTGATACAGGTCTCGAATTCAGAATCTTCATTGCAATTCCTTCTAGCCCTTATAAACTCGCCATAAGGGATCGCTCTAACTTGGTGTGTAGGATGGTGGCTGTCTGCATGTAGTACAGAATTGCAGGAAGTGCTTTTGCGAAAGAGTCGACTGTTATGTCTCTCATCTTTGATGTACAATTCCATGTCCAGAAACGTGATATTGGTGGAACTGTATTCCATGGTGAATTGCATACCAAAGTTGTTAGTGTTTATGTGGGTACAGAATTGAACCAATTCTGTTTGAGTGCCTGACCATATAGAAGGCAGTCGTCAATGTAGCGACCCCAAAAGATGATAGAGTCTATCCATGCTGCACCATTGATACCCCAGATCCAATCATTCTCAAGACAACCCATGAACAAATTAGCAAATGAGGGTGAAAATTTAGACCCCCATTGCCACTCCTCTTACTTGCTTGTACCACTTATTCTCAAACAAAAAGAAGTTGTTATGTAGAATGAGGTGCATCATAGTAATCAGCATTTCATTATGTAGCCATTGTGTAGCTGGTCTGTTGTTGAGTAGTTTCGTGACTGCTTGTAGACCTAGTTCAGGTTGGATACTGGTGTATAGAGATACCACATCCAAAGTAGCAAGGATCATACCAGTTTGCCAATGTACGTCTGACAGAATGCTGAGAATATGTTTAGTATCCTGAATATATGATACTATATTACGAACCAAAGGGCCTTAAAAAAGATCTACATATTCAGCTATTTTCTCTGTTGGACCACCAATCCCTGACACAATGGGTCTTCCAGGGGGAAAGGGAAGATGCTTGTGGATTTTGGGTAATGTGTACAGAACGGGAAAGGTGGGTCTGAAAAACCTTCGTATATGTGATTTCGTCATCACCAAGAAGGCCCTTGGTGTGCCACTTGGAAAGGTGTTTATTGATGAGAGTAGTCAGGGGTCCCATAGGGTTGTAAGTCATTGGTTGGCAGCATGTGACATTATTTAGTTGAGAAATGATCTCGTTGTTGTAATCAACGCGGTTCATGATCACAACACCCTTATCGGCTTCACTAATGAGTATGTCATTATCACTAGCTAATGTCTTATGTGCCAGACGTTCACCTTGTGTGAGGTTGTCCTGATATTTGTTTCTAGTTATGTTTCTTTTTGACTCGTAGGTGTTCAGATCTTCCAAAACCCGTTTATAGAAAGTGTCAATAACATTGCCACCCGGAAGGGTAGGGGTCCATTTAGATTTGCTCTTAAGACCACTAGATAGAGTGATGTTAGTGTCTATATCTAGTTCTTCAAGCAGTCGTACCATAGTGTAGGGTGATTCCTCAATGTCAGTTAGGGAAAGAAGAAGTTTAGTGGCCTGCATGTCCTGAATAGTTGGAACACCAAAAACATCACCACAGGGTATGTTTGTAACTTTTTTATTAACAGTAGGGTTGCAAGCAAAGAATTTCTTTAATTTGAGACCTCTAATAAATTTGAACAGGTCTATCTTAAGTCTACAGATATCACCTGATTCATGTGGATTGTAACTCAAACCTTTGCTCGAAAGAGAAATCATATCTTGTGTGAGATCTTTGGAGGAGAGATTAACCACTTGTACATTCATTCCTGTCTCATCTGCTAGTTCTGCTCGTTGCCGGACCGTAGTTTCTTTTTGTCTCCCATTTTGTCTCCCATTTGCACTATGTTGGAATGTATATTGGCAGAGTTCACATCTGTTAATATGAACTACTAATACTGTTTTTGAACAGGGGCCATTTAATAGTATTTGTTACTCTTTGTATGCAAGTCATTGTCATTTATTGTGCGCTTTATTGATTTGTTTTTTTACAATCATATTTCTCTTCTTTATCCTCGGCTTGTTCTTTTTTCTCCTTCCTTTTTGTATATTCTCAGCTAATTTCACGTGGTCTCTTGTTTCTATCCCTATTAGTGCAAATTATTATTACCATTTATTCTTTCCAATTTATCTCACAACGTATCTTACTCCGCTTGATTCTATCGTTTTTTCAATTGAACTCCCTTGTTTTTGGTAAATGTATCTTTTTCTTTTTGATCCCGTCTTCTAATTTACTTTGTTCATCAGATTTCTTTTATGTGTTAGGAATCTAGTCCTTTTAACATAGTGAGATATTGCCGCGGGTATTTTTACCGGAACTTCTGTTTTCTGAAATCCTTTTGTAGCCGCGGTCTAGTTGTTGCTGTTAGGCCTGGGCCAAAATTCCGTTCCGTTCGCGGAAATTGCTATAATTTGGCATTTTCGCATTCCGCGGAAAGCGCGAAAATGTCAAAATTTCCGCATTCCGCAGCTTAGCGATAATTTGTTTCTTGCTCGTGCTGTAAAATAATACATTCTCGCATGTGCGCGATCGCCTTACCTGAATCCCCGCGTTCGCCGACAAGTTTTCCGGATCCGGTCACGTTCTCCACGAGATGTTGGATTGTTGGTAGCCATTTGCGCTGTCTTGCGACAGTTCGCGCCCGCAGTAACGTCATGCGTATCGCAATCACGTCTTTCTTCTCGCGACCATGCACCGCGAGACAAGTGAAAACAAGATGGCCGCGCCCGTGAGCAACCGCATGGGTAAGTTGGCGAGCCGCGACCACGCAGAAAATACCGCGAACGGCCGGGAAAAAATCTTCCGCATCTTCGCGATATTTCCGCGTGTTTGCGGAGATTTTTAACATTTTCGCGATAATTTGCGAAAGTAGATTTCGCAAATTCCGCCCACCCCTAGTTGCTGTCCTTCTAACTACTTAATCACTTCCGGTTTCGCGCTACTGGGACACACACACGTCAGCACAGGTGCCGCCAGGACGCGCAATCTTTTCTTCTTTCTAGGAAGTGCAAATCATGCTAGCTTTGTGGTACTCTCCCCCAGTCTATAGCTGTTTAAATTATTTTGTCCCTACTTTCATGGTATACAATGTGACCTACTACCTTGACCTGGGCATTGTTGCCATTTTTTCTTTCTCTCATTCAGATAGACTTAATGAACACACACTTGTGTTCTGCCCATTCGTTACCACAGCTGAGATCATTCTTTATACCGCACTTTGGTTACATTGGCCTTTATTATACTTGAGTAAGTGTTATTTTTCATTTAATCTTGCATGGTCAGACGTTTGTTTCCTTGAGTGTGCCGTAACGCTCCCGTTTATAATACTCTTTGCATCACACTCTATTGCAGATACACTACCTTGTGGATTCTTATTCTTCCTCTACTCGCGGCACCATTCTCATGTATTTTCGATAACCAAGGTGAGATTTAGCTTTGTGCACGCCAATAGGGTTAGAATGCTTTCTGATCTGTTTATTTCACCGCCCCCCTTTTTTTGCGCACTATTGACAGATACTATTCTTATTGCCCCTAGCTAACCTATTCACACCCGTATTTATGATTGATGAAACGTGCTGATTGCCGGGTTGGAATTATCACCGGTTTTTCGGTAAGGGTATTATGATAATAATCTTTTCTCTATTTGCACTGCCATTTACTTGGTATCTACGCCATTTGAGACCTACTTAAATCCTTCCTTTTGCCCCCCCTTTTCTTCAGAATACATCACTTCTATGAGACTTCCTACAGGTAGTTTTTATTTTATTTCCAATTTACTCTTGCACTCTTCACTTGTTTTTGAGATCTTATTGATTACAGCTCTTTATATTTTCCATTTTAGACTCATATTTGTTTTCTTACTTCTTCTACTGTCCAAATTGTGTACCCAGCCGGGTTGGAATTATCACCGGTTTTGGGGTAAGAACATCTTCTGACCATTCTGCGCCATTCTTGCTCACGTTGACCTTCCCTCAGGCCCTCTTTTTAAACACTTATTTTTGTACATTTTCTTTTTTTTTCCTCTTTCTCTTTAGCCTTTACCACGTCCACACTACTTACCTCAGGTACCTTCATGACCAGTATTTAATTGATATTTTTCTGTACCCTCCCTCCATTTTTCTTTGACCCTCTTTTCTCTTACTCTCTCTTCTTTTTCGTTTCCGCTATTAACTCTCTGTTAGCGCTTCACCATCGAGTCACTGGGACTCTTTTAATTGAGCACTGTGCCACTGGTATCTTACCTCTATTCCTCTTTCTCACCATGATGTATTGATATTATTCTAGCCTAATTCATACATATTGTCGATTCTGATCATCACTGGATGATTACTATGATGAGAACTCGCTTTCTTGTATTTATCAACCTTATACACTTCCCTAATGGTGGTATCTTTTTGGGTTTCCATGTGTGTTTGGGTGACCGCTATGTAGGTGACAAAGAGGGGTGTTCTCTCTGGTTACTGTCACTCCATTTTTTGTGCGTATACCAAACATTTGTATCATTCCCAGCCCTGAAGAGTTGTGGGATTACTTTTTCCTGACGAAACACGTGTCGGCTGGTTGCGTTTCCCAAAGGAATAAAGAATATCCATTACCACTGAAGAATTTTGTATATCCTGCTTCTTCCACTGCAGTATTTATTGGTTTTAACCTATATGTGTGCACAGGATTATATTGTACTGTTTTACTCTGGGGTTCACCCTACACACATTAGGGGTTACAAGGGTCTCCCCTTCCTGCTTAGCACCTTGCTCACTCGTCTAGCCAAACACCCTACACGCATACTGGCTGAGCGCCATCACTTCCTACATACTAAAAACCCTTTCCACTAATTTGTTTACCCCTTGTATTAGGAAGGGCTGCCACAGCGTTCTATTTTATAAATCCATTTTGAAGCTTCCATCATGGATAGAGATAGAGAAGCTAATTAACTTTTTGGTAATTTGGCCAAAGGTTCAAACACTAGTACTCATGCCACTAGTGGAAACCCAACACGTAATGAGGGTCTCAGAGAAAAATTTCTTCCTGGACCCATCCCAATCCGGCTTCCGGAGCAACCACAGCACCGAGACGGCCCTGATTGCCGCCACGGACGACATACGCATGCTACTAGACCAGTGCCACACTGTACCTCTCCACAACTTTCAACACCGTTTCGCACTGCACCCTAACCACCAGACTCCACTCCGCCGGGATCCAGGGAAACGACCTCAACTGGATCCGCTCCTTCCTCTCCAGAAGAACTCAGAAAATCAGACTTCCCCCTTTACTTTCCAAGCCGACAGACATCATCTGCGGAGTTCCCCAAGGTTCCTTGCTGAGCCCCACCCTCTTCAACATCTACATGGCACCCCTCGCCAACATCGTTCAGGAAACGCGGACTTAACATCATATCCTACGCTGACGACACCCAACTCATCCTCTTCCTCACCAGGAACTCAGAAGATACTAGACTCAGTTTTCAGGAAGGAATGAAGGACGATGCATCGTGGATGAAGGACAGCTGCTTCAAACTCAAAACTGACAAGACCGAAGTACTCATCTTCGGCACCCGCCCCTCCGCCTGGAGCAACGCATGGTGGTCACCAGCCCTCGCCCCCCCCCACCCCTACGGACCACGCAAGAAACCTCGGCATAATCCTGGACTCCTCCCTCTCCATGAACCGCCAAATCAACGCCACCAGCTTCAATTGCCTCCGGCTCCTTCGTAAGACCTTTAAATGGATCCCCCCAACTGCAGAAAGACGGTCACCCACGCCCTCATCACAAGCAGGCTTGACTACGGAAACGCCCTCTATGCAGGAATAAACAAATCCCTACTACACAAACTCCAAACCATCCAGAACGCAGCCGCAAGGCTCATCTTAGAGACGCCACGCCATGAACACATGACCCCCCACCTGCGTAGACTCCACTGGCTCCCCGTCGAGAAGAGAATCACTTACAAATTACTCACACACGCCTACAAAGCACTCAACAACATCGGGCCCAAGTACCTCAACGACAGATTGAGTTTCCACTCACCCGTGAGGAACCTCCGCTCAGCCGACCTCGCCCTGGCAGAAGTCCCCCGCATCCGCCGAAGCAGAACCGGAGGCAGGGCGTTTTCCTACACCGCAGCCTCGGCCTGGAAGTCACTCCCGTTGGAAATACGACGCGCACCAACTCTGCTGGCTTTCAGAAGATCAATCAAGACCTGGCTGTTTCAACTGACCGGAGCTGCCCTACCCCCCCCCCCCACCCCCACCCCCCAGCGCCTTGAGACCCTCACGGGTGAGTAGCGCGCTTTACCAACCCTTGATTGATTGATTGAGAAGGGCTAAAAAAAATGGAGAATGCCAGATGGTGGGATGGAGCTACCCTTAAGCAGTATCTAAGGCTCAACAGAGTTCCAAGAGGCTTACGCTCGCAGATCTTTCTGACGTATGACGATCTGGACGAAGATCTTCTAGCTAAATGTGAAGAGGCACTTAACACTAAATCCAACACACTCATGCAGATCTTGATAGAGAGTGCAGAAAGGAAGGTGGGAAAATTACAAGCTGTAATTGATACCCTAGAAATAGAGATTAGGAATCTCAACCTCAAAGAGGCTACTGAAAAGAGCTACTCCATTCTTAAAGATATATTATTGAGCCACCAAAATGAGATCAAAGATAGCAAAGCAAGGCAACTAAAACATGATGAGATTGACTATAAGGTAGGCAGGGTCTTCACCTAGGCACGCAAATATGACTCTCTGGTTCAAACAGGTGCACAGCATGACAAATCAGCTAGAATGGACACAATATCCGTCTCCTCTAGTCCCACTTCACTCAGTGCTCCAGTTTCCAGTGATAGTGATGTAGAAACTAACTCAAGTGTTAGACGCATGGAATCTTCTTTTTTACTAGAGGTCAGGACTATCCGGAGAGGGAACAGAACCCAGGGCACACGGGCAGCACAGGACACAAAACCCGCAGAGGTAATAGAGGCAGACAAAGGGGATTACAGAAAGAAACTACGATCTGCCAAGGAGCGGAACTAGCAGATGAGACAGGAATGAATGTACAAGTGGTTAACCTCTCCTCCAAAGATCTCACACAAGATATGATTTCTCTTTTGAGCAAAGGTTTGAGTTTCAATCCACGTGAATCAGGTGATATCTGTAGACTTAAGATAGACCTGTTCAAATTCATTAGAGGTCTCAAATTAAAGAAATTCTTTGCTTGCAACCCTAATGTTAATGAAAACGTTACAAACATTCTCTGTGGTGATGTTTTTGGTGTTCCAACTATTCAGGACATGCAGGCCACTAAACTTCTTCTTTCCCTAACTGACATTGAGGAATCACCCTACACTATGGTACGACTACTTGAAGAACTAGATATAGACACTAACATCACTCTATCTAGTGGTCTTAAGAGCAAATCTAAATGGACCCCTACCCTTCCGGGTGGCAATGTTATTGACACTTTCCATAAACAAGTTTTGGAAGATCTGAACACCTACGAGTCAAAAAGAAACATAACTAGAAACAAATATCAGGACAACCTCACACAAGATGAACGTCTGGTTTTTGTGGATTGGGCACACAATGTGATAATTTACATATTATAACGGACTGTCAACATTTCCTACCTCAGCGGAAATTGTTGTCTTTGTTTCCTCACTGCCACACTTTTTACGATGGGCTCACCACCATGAAAACTGTGGCGGTGAGCAAACTCCTAATATGCTTGGCGGTGCCATCGCGACACCACCAGCATATTAGGGGCCTCAGATCACTGTAAACCCACCAGGGATCATGGATCCCTGGCAGCAGCACCTGCCCCATGGCAGTCCGACTGCCCAACATGTTAAAGGGTGATCAGACTACTGGTGCGGCAGTAGCCACACACCAACCGTGGGTTTGGCAGGCCATCGGACTGCCAAACTCATAATAAGGCCTTAAATAATACTTCCCTAAATTACTTGCCTTTTTTAACAACTCTATACAATTCAATAGACATTTTTGTATTGTTTTGTTGCCAAATTATAAAAACTTTGAAATCCTATTTGTAGCTCTCTCCTTTCTTCAACTCTTGGTGACGTTTTAAACAATGTGTCACCAAGAGTCAAGAGTAATCCAATAATCCAAGAACAAAGTAACATCCACAGAAAAACACATTCAATCCTGAAAAAACATGGTTTAACATGCAAAATCAGCAACTGCAGCACAATTATTACAAATATATGGATTGTGAGTCTAAAAAACACACTGTAAAAATGTAAACATGTTAAAAAAAAAAAAATTCTGATACAAAAGCCAGAAACAAATCCATTCTCCAAAAACAAAATAATTTCCTAAATAAACCAGTAGTAATACACAACTTTCGATGTCAGCAATAAAAAAAATGAACATCCACATCGGATTCTCTGTTAATAAAAACAACCATCCCGACGTGAGCATATGAACACAACCTGCGTGGGAATGGAAAACACATAAAAACACATAAAGCACTCCAGGTATTTCTATCTAACATCTAGCTACCTTCCCCCTGTACCTTACAATATACGTAGCCCTCACATCCCATCCCTAAATTCTTATTTAGCATTTATTTTAATTGTTATAATTTAAATATTATTATTACTTTTACAAAATTTCAAATAGTATATATAAATATTAAAGTAGTAAACGAATGCCTGAGTATTAATACACTTACCCACCCAATACCCCTATATCCCTTGCATCTCTTTCCAAAATACTACATTTACAATTGAATAAAATATTATTAATATTATCATTAAATTAAAACAATTACAACTCATAAATATTAAAGTATTAAAATAATACATGAATGCTAATACATTTCCCCAACAAATGCCCCTATATCTCAAATATTTAAATTAATACAGGAGTATTAATGCACTTCCCCAACCAATACCCCTATATCTCTTGCATTCCATATCTAAATACCAATTTTACAAAATATGATTTCAACTTAAATTATCAAGTTATATCAATTACAATTCAAAAATATTAATAATAAAGTATAAATTAATTCTTGAGTATTAATATACTTCCCCACCCTATTCCCCTTTATCCCTGCATCCCTCCCTGAAATATTATTAATATATTATATTAAATATTTTAAAATGCACAATTATTATTTATGTACAGCAATTACAATTCATAACGATTAATACTAAAGTATTAAAACGAACACCTGAGTTTTAATACACTTCCCCACCAAATACCCCTATATGCCTAACATTTCATTCCTAAAAATATTAGAATTAAAAAATGTATATATATATACATATATATATATATATATATATATATATAAATTACTACCTGAGTATTATTACACTTCCCCACCAAAAACTTCTATATTGCTTACATCCTGTCCCTAAAAGGTATTTTAATTAAAAAAAAATATAGAAATTAATGCCTGAGTAATATGCACTTCCACACCAAATACCCCTATATCCCTTATATCCCATCGCTAAAACTCTTTATCATTAAAAAAATAGATAAAAAATAATTATAAATTTCATATTTTCTGAATATCTATGTTATATACTTGCTTATATTCTTACCCATATTCGTACATAAAAATGCATGGTAAACATATTTGTGGTAATGACACTAGTGGTAAAACACATAAGTACTAATGGCACTAGTAGTAACAAAATGCATGATAAAAATACCTAGTTGAAAAACATATTAGTACTAATGACACTATTAGTAAAAAAATGCGTGGTAATAAGACATGCTTTAAAATACATATGTAGTAATGACATTAGTGGTAAAATAATGCGTGGTAATGACACATGTATGCTAAATATCTAGATCCAAAATAGTTGTAAACTGATGCATGGTAATTATACTAGTGGTAAAGACACAGTAGTTGTAAAACGCTGTGTGGTAAAGACTGGGGGGTCGATTCCAATGTCGTTTGGAAGGGCTCCGAATCGTATTCGGGTTTGTCGAATCCGATCTGGAACCCTTGTCTCCGACCGAATCATACACACTTCCCAACAACTGATTATGATGCCTGGAAACCGTTAGGGCTGTCCGAATCGATTCTGAAAGTCATTCAGACAGGTTGCGTCTTTCAGAACCAAATCTGACAGCTCTATGGACTCGGTTTCCGAGCTAGCGAGTACGTTAACCGATTTTAACAGCTGTTCTGATTTAGTTTCTCCGGAACAAATCAGTTGTCGGAATCTGTCTTTGGGGGCCCATTGCAGGCCCTCCTTCACCCGGGGCCTTCTGAATGGGGCTCATGAGGGTAACCAAGGGACCCCCCTTTCCATCCATGCACAGTGTGGCAGGCACCATGGGGTGCCCGCCAGAGGGAGCAAGGTTTTCCCCAGCCACTCCTCTCTGCAATGGGAGCCTGAGTTCTCTGTTCCTGTTGAGGAAAAGTACTGGACCCAACTCACTTAAACTCAGAGTGACTCCAGGGGCTTGCAGGCTTGCCCACTGTTCTGAAGTCTCAGGACATCAAAGACTTTCTACAACTCTGTAACATCACTTGGCCATCTGTGAGTCCTACCCTGCCAAGTGATGCCGATCTAGTCCTGGGCCCTTGAAAGTGAGGTTTTGCTGTGCAGAACCATCTGAATGACTGCAGTGATGACTTTGCGCCGATCGAAACAGACGCATTGCCCTTCAACGCCGACCTAGTAGCTTCGCAATCACAACGCATTGCCTGCAACGTAAATGGGTTCGTAGACAAAGCCTTCAGTGCCTGCACAGATTGGAACCGAGACATAAAGCCTTCAACATTAATGCTTGCTCCATCCAAGGTACTTTCTCAGTGGGACTTGCGTGTGTCCTGTAGCCGGCCTGCCCTCCATCGCGGTCAGACTGAACTCAAGTAACCCCTAAGAATATTTGCTTCTGAGTATACTTTTTGATTTATTCTTTAAGCATTCATAACTCTAGATCTACTTATTAGATTTTTGTCATTCTGGTCTTGTTGTACTCATAAAAATATAATCTATGTTTCTAAATCCGCGTGAAACACTTTTATGGTGTTTTCATAGTGTTACTTTAAGTGTGTGTTGCACAAATGCTTTACACATTGCCTCTTTAGATAAGCCTGAATGCTCTGTGCCAAGATGCCAGAGGATGAGCAAAGGTTATCTTTTAGTGTGTATCTAGATTACCATGTCCAGAGTGGTGGGTCCTGCTTTGACAGGGTGCATACCTCTGCCAAACAGAAACCCTATTTCTAACACAGTACTGGTGGAGTCTTTTTGGTCTTGTAGTAAAAGTCTCAAATATTATAGACCACTCATATATAGGGGCAAAAGTGTGGTATTCTTCAAAATACTTATGTAGTCTCTCTAACATGATAATGTCAGTTTGAATGTAGGGAGTTGGAAAGAAGGGCTGGAAGGTGATGATTCAAATGGAAGAAGGATTACGATGCAGGAGCACCGGGGTGGATGAGGCATTAAAAGAATAAACATATAGCTTCTCATCTTCATCTTTGTGTGCATATCGTATATGAATACTAACTTTGCAATATAAAAGGAGTGTAAAAAGAAGACGGTCTCTTCATTACTACAATCAAAGAACCTGAACACAACCAAGTTTGCTACAGAGACAACGCACATGGGATGACTATTCAGGAAGACGTCCAACTTCGATCTCTGGATTCCAAACACTAACCAGGTCATTCAGAGAAGGTTGCTAAATATTCACATTTTATGTCCTACAATAAACATTTCTGATGATGTTTGGCCAGCTCGCCAGAATATTCTGAACCTTGTCACGCAGCTAGCTTCACAATTTTCTCCCAATACAGCTTGCTGCAATACAATGCAGCATTGTATACGACTTATGGGCAGACTTTAATTTTTGTTGTATGTGAAATTTATTTTACTTGAAAGGTGGCTGCTAATTGGCACTGTCATACACTTCAACTTTACTAGCAGCCTCACAATTCATCTCAAGCATCACTCAGGTAAAGGACTCGCTCACATTCATCTGGTAGCCTGAGTCAAGGGTGCACAGAGGGGTTGCATGATCCCTTGTGGACTTCAAGATTCCTCTTACACGAGTGCAGGCTTTCATATGAGTATCCAAGAGTGTCTCAGGCATTCACACGTTGCTGTGAGGCCTCCATTGTTGTTACTGTCATCACTGGTATCATTTCAGCATTAGCCTATGAGAATGCAGCTTGGAAATACTGTCAAGCCAATATTTATCACAAATGTGAATGAAATATAAACTGGACTGGTTGACTCTGCCCAATCAGATTTTACAACATGTTGTTAATGCTACCCAACAAAAGCATAAGGTTGAAAAAAAAGAGGGACTGACAAAAACAGAAAAACACAGAGAAGTACAAAAATGAATTTAATCAAGCAAAACACAACTAAACAGAAATTGAATATATCGATAAAAGAAAGGTCAGGAGAGAATAAAAAGGAAACAATTTGGTTGTCAAGTCAGAAGCTGCTCTGTTCATTTGTTTTTAGGTGTTTGGAGTGTGTCACATTTGTACAGTGAATTCTTGAATTTTTGAGTTATTTGTATAACAACTTTCACGTTTGAAAAAAGAAGAAAGTAAGGTCTTCAACATTCGTTTTCGTTTCACCCTGAAACCTGGTTTCTGCAGAGGGACTTAGGATTATATTAGACCCACTCGGATCCATCAATGACATGAAGATTGAAATCAATCAGACAGAAGAAGAAGTGTTCCAGCAGGAATTCCCGGACATCTTCAAAGAAATGTTGGGTTGCATGAAAGCACATTTAAAGAGCATAAGTCTAAAAAAGAAGCCCACCAAAAGTAGGAAGAATAAAAAGGATACTGTTCTCAAGAAGAGAAGCTGCACAGAAAAAAAATGAAAAAGCCAAACTGAGACAGGTAGAGAACTTTTCAGCAATAGAAAGAGAAGCACTTGCTGTATTTTGAGTGGCGAGAAGATAACATATTTTTCTATGGAGGAATGAATATGTCATAAAGGCAGATCACAAACCATTGAAAAATGTTTTCTCAAAGAAAGGTACGGAGGCAGTTTCAAGTTAAATAGAATGGGCATAGCTCAACAGAAATATATGTTTGATGAGGAACACAAACCTGGTCTGGAGAATTGCAAAGTAGACTGTCACGGGGCCACTGGGTCGTGTGGCCCCATGTGTGAAGCTACTTGTCCTTTTCACCCACAGGGATGGGACGGCCCCTTTAACTACGATCCCGACCCGTCAGAGGTGGAGTTTGCCCTGGTGACGTCACCAGTGACCGACCAATCCCACGCCTCGCTGGTCGTAAAGAAGGTGGACGTGGAAGACGCCAGCGAGAAAGCCGGGAGAGCAGTAGGTGAAGAGGTACAGGAGAACGAAGCCGGAGGAGTGCAGCGAAGCGAGGAGCGGAGCAAGACCACGTCAACGGAGGACGAGTCCAGGGAGACATCGCAGGTGGAGAAGCCGGGAGGCCAACGACACCACGTAGCGCCCAGCCACACTTCAGGAGAAGTGTGGCTGCAACAGTCTTGCATCCGGAGAGAGGAGACAGGACGACGAATCGTACCCCAGAAGAACACAGCAGAGGAATGAACACCATCGCCTGTTGTATAAAGGAGAAATAAAGAACCCCGATAGTAACAACTCTTGATTCCGCCTACTTATTCCGATCTGTCCCCCCTGCCCGACCCTGACGGACTATAAGTGGCAAGCCAGATAGGAAACCGCCATCTGTTACAAGATGGAAGCCTTAATCATGCAGATGAGAGAAGGACAGGCCAAACTCGAATGGGCTATGGAAAAAACCTCGAGTCAAGCTGAACAGGATCGAGCAGTCTTTACATCTGCTTTACAGACTGAGTTGAACAACATCGTCGCTCTGGCTGAAGGACAGTCTCAACTCATAGCAGCATTGGGGCAACCACGGACTGCCGCTCCCCCTGGTGCCGTCGTCCCCCTCCAAAAGTATGTCCCAGGTGACCACCCCATGTCCTTTTTTTTAAATTTTGAAAGGGCAGCAAGGGCAAGTGCATAGCCCGGGGAACGGTGGCCGTTTTATTTGGCCCCCCTTTTGTCAGGAGAAACCCAAGCCGCTTATCAGATGGCCAACAGAGACGGGACTGCCACTTACGGACACATAAAGCAATTTATCCTAGACAGGTTGGGGGTAGACGACGAAAGCCACCGTATACGGTTCCGACAGGAGAGAGGGTTGTCAGGGGACACCCCAAAAGCTCTTTTCTTTAAGATCAAGGACGCTGCCGATAGGTGGCTGAAGCCCCTAGAATCAACGATGGAGGAAGTCATGAATAAGCTATATTTGGAGCAATTTCTCGAGGCCTTGCCATATGGGACTCAACGATGGCTCCGCCAACATGCCGGACTGTTTGTAGAACAGGCCATCGACTTGGCCAACTCCTATGCCAGAGCACAGTCCAGTAACTTGAGCAGGGAACGGGAGAAGTCGGGTAAGGGTCCTCAACCTCCCCCCAGGCAGGACAAAAGACTCGGAAAACCGTCCCTTGAGCCCCCTCCCAGGATACGGTATAACAAACTGGAGACTCGAGCCCCTTCCGGACCACAGTGTTATGAGTGTGGCGAATGGGGACACATAGCCCGGCATCGTCGAAGGAGGAAAGAAAAAGGGGAGGAGGAACCCATCGAAGTCGGCTATATGCCCCGAGCCCTCATGTATGCTCAAGAAACTGGACCCACATTTTTTGTAAGTGTGACGATGGACGGCAGGCACGTAAGAGCTCTGTTGGATTCAGGGTGTCGTCATTCAGTGGTTAGAGAACGCCTTGTTTCCCCCTCCTCCATCATACCGGGACGTACCGTAGGGATCAAATGTGTACATGGGGATGTCAGGAACTACCCCGTAGCTAGAGTCCTCATAAAAGGCCCGAGAGGGGGAGGGAACCGGTGTATATTAGGTGTCCTCCCTGAGTTGCCTGAACCGCTTATCCTAGGCGCTGACATTCCCTGTTTTTCCACCCTAATGTTAGAAACCTTACGTACGACAGACGGGGCGACCAAGCAGTCCCCAGCCCTCTTAGCAGCAGAGCCGTGGGCCAGTGATACACATTTTAGGACCGCCCAGCTGAACGACGCCAGTCTTGCTCAAGCCTGGCAGAATGCCCAGGACAACAAAACCAACCCCCAGAGGGTTTATCCTGGGTTTATTGAGCAAAACGGACTACTATATCGGCTAGGAAGTGAGGAAGCCCAACCCCAGTTGATTGTACCCACTGATTTTAGGGATCAAGTCATGTTTTATGCGCATGCCCATATCTTGGCAGGTCATTCGGGGGCCGAGAAAACCACTGACTCCATCATACAGAATTTTTTTGGGCCCGGCATATACGCTCAAGTAAGGAAATATTGCCAAGAATGCGACATATGCCAAAAACGGAATCCCTACATTCCCCCTAAGGTCCCCTTGGTACCCATGCCTATCATAGGAAAACCATTTGATCGACTGGGGGTTGACATCGTAGGTCCCCTTCCTAAATCGTCCAGAGGGTTCCAATACGCCATGGTCATCTTCGATTACGCCACCCGATATCCGGAGGCGTTTCCCTTACGATCGGCCACCTCCAATGCCATAGCTCAACGGTTGGTCGAAGTATTTTCTCGGATGGGGTTTCCGAGGGAACTAATTACAGACCAGGGTACTCCATTCGTATCACGGCTGATGAACCAAGTATGTAAACTGCTCCACGTGAAACATCTACGCACGTCGGTTTACCATCCTCAAACCGACGGATTGGTAGAGCGTTACAACGGCTCCCTGAAGTTGACACTAAAAAATCTCCTAACGGGGGATGGAGAGCAGTGGGACCAGCTGCTTCCCCTGGCTTTGTTTGTTCTGCGAAGCCAGGTGCAAAGTAGTTTGGGGTCCTCCCCGTTCGAGCTTCTTTTTGGTAGAAAACCCCGCACCCTCCTTGAGATCACTAAGGATAGTTGGGAACGAGAAGGGGCCATAGACTCCCAAGACCTGATTGACTACACACGAAACCTCAAGACCAGACTGCATAAATTAAGGACTCTCGCTCATGAGTCATTAGAGAAGGCCCAACACAAACAAAAGACCTTTTATGATAGGGGGAAGAAATGGAGGGAATTAGATGTGGGAGATTGGGCTCTCATCCTCTTGTCCTCCTCGACCCACAAGCTTAAGAAGGAGTGGCAAGGACCATATCCCATTCAGCGAAAGATAGGGAAAACCTCCTATGTATTACAACTTTCCCCCTCACGTACCCAAACCTACCACATAAACATACTGAAGAAGTGGTTGGGACCAATCCCCTGCATACAACATAGGGTAGCCACCGTGGCCCCGGTGGTAACAACCGTAGGTGATACCCTCATAAACCCCGACTTAGACAAAGAGAAGAAGGAAGAGGTGCTGTCCGTCCTTTTTTAATCCCAGGCAGTATTTTCAGATCAACCTGGGAGAACCACACTAGCCACTCACTACATTCCTACTGAAAAAGGGGTAGTCGTAAAACAAAAACCCTACCGGGTCCCCGAAGCCCGTCGCATTACACTTAAAAAGGAAGTAGACCAGATGCTTGCATCGGGTATTATCGTACCCTCAAAAAGCAACTGGTCTTCTCCTGTGGTTCTTGTACCCAAACCCGACAGAACCACGAGATTCTGTATTGACTTCCATGCGGTTAACCGGGTCTCTAAACAAGACGGATACCCATTACCCCGGGTAGACGAGCTAATAGAACGCCTTGGTGAGGCTCGCTATATAACAACCATCGACCTCACCAAGGGGTATTGGCAGGTTCCCCTCCACCCTCCCGACCAGGAAAAAACAGCATTTGCAATCCCTGATGGCCTCTTCCACTTTACAGTTCTCCCTTTTGGATTACATGGGGCCCCGGCGACCTTCCAGCGCCTCATGGACACTCTCTTAACACCCCACCTTAGATATGCTTCAGCGTATTTGGACGACATTGTAGTATTTAGTCCATCTTGGAACGAGCATATGCAACACCTGAAAAAAATCCTACGAGCCCTTCAAGACGCAGGGTTACATATTAATGCTAAGAAGTCTAGGTTCGCCTTCACTCGTGTCAATTATTTAGGGTATGTTCTCGGCGAAGGCCGTATTTTTCCCCAACAAGAGAAGGTGAAGGCTATAAGCTCCCAATCTTTCCCTACGACAAAAAGAGAGGGCCTTCCTGGGACTGGTGGGATACTACCGCCGGTTTATACCCCACTTCGCCAGTATTTCTGCTCCCCTCACTGATCTCCTAAAGAAATCGGCTCTTTCATCCCACCTCGACCATCCCTCCCCCCTGGTACGGTCCGCCTTTCAGACCCTCAAAACGGCATTGACGACAACGCCCGTCTTGGTCACTCCGGACTTTACCAAACCCTTCCTCTTACAAACTGATGCGTCATGGGTCGGACTGGGCACCGTTCTATCCCAGCTAGATGAGGAAAACAGAGAGCGACCCATCCTCTATCTAAGCCGTAAGCTGTTCCCCAGGGAAACCGCATATCCCACCATTGAAAAAGAGGGCCTGGCCCTCAAATGGGGAATTGACAAACTGCGGTACTACCTAGAGGGACGTCGATTCACCCTTTTCACTGATCATGCCCCCCTTTCTTGGCTACAGATGAACAAAGGTCGCAATGACCGCATCCTGCGTTGGTTTTTGGCCCTTCAGCCCTATGACTTTGTCGTTCACCATCGGAAGGGCTCCGATCAGACAAACGCCGACTACTTGTCCCGCTACCCCCTTTCCCCCGAGCGGGGAAAGCCAGGGGAGGAGATGTGTCACGGGGCCACTGGGTCGTGTTGCCCCATGTGTGAAGCTACTTGTCCTTTTCACCCACAGGGATGGGACGGCCCCTTTAACTACGATCCCGACCCGTCAGAGGTGGAGTTTCCCCCGGTGACGTCACCAGTGACCGACCAATCCCACGCCTCGCTGGTCGTAAAGAAGGTGGACGCGGAAGACGCCAGCGCGAAAGCCGGGAGAGCAGTAGGTGAAGAGGTACAGGAGAACGAAGCCGGAGGAGTGCAGCGAAGCGAGGAGCGGAGCAAGACCACGTCAACGGAGGACGAGTCCAGGGAGACATCGCAGGTGAAGAAGCCGGGAGGCCAACGACACCGCGTAGCGCCCAGCCACACTTCAGGAGAAGTGTGGCTGCAACAGTCTTGCATCCGGAGAGAGGAGACAGGACGACAAATCGTACCCCAGAAGAACACAGCAGAGGAATGAACACCATCACCTGTTGTATAAAGGAGAAATAAAGAACCCCAATAGTAACAACTCTCGATTCCGCCTACTTATTCTGATCTGTCCCCCCTGCCCGACCCTGATGGGCTACATAGACACACAATTGAGAGTAGTTACAGAGGATGAAGGTAACATGCACGAGGGAACAGAAGAGAAGAGTGAGAATGAAGTAATCGAAATATGTGTAATAACAGAATTATTACTAAGTGAAGAAGAATGAAGAGTAGAAGTAAGAAACTGCAATCTGCTTCAGGGCGTTATGATTTAAGTTTAGGAGAACTGAAGACATATAAACGACTGTAGGATTACATATGAGCCTACTGAGATCCACCAATAAAATGAAGAGTGAAATTCATCAGCCACAAGAGAAAGAGTTCCAGTAGGAAATCCCAAAAATCTCCAGAGAAGAGTTAGGTTGCATGAAAGCATATTTAAAGAGCATAAGACTAAAAGAAGACGCTCAGTCAAAAGTAGTAAGATTAAAAAGATACTGTTTGGCAATGAATAACATATTGGCATCCTTAAACCCAAAGTAAGAATTAGACAAGACTACTAGTGACCAGGTTTAGACATGCAATATGAGAGAAAAGGTTGCAACCAATAACAGAATAGATATTACTGGACAAACTATGGAATGACATTGCACTGGAAATTGTAAGACTGATACAAGGAGACAACATCAAAAAGAAATTTTTGATATACAGTCCAACATCTCACACACCAACAAGAACAATGCCTTTCGAATTATTAAAAGGGAGGAAGCCTAATACATTGATTTTTCCAGCATTGGTGAATTAAGAACAGGGAATTGATGATATTATGAAAGACTATGGAGACAGCATGAAAAAAAGAGAAAGTAAACAAAATGATGAGAAAAAGGCTGCTCATAAAATTTTAATTGGGAAAGGGGATATGGTTAAGGTAAAGGTATCTGCAAAACTGCAGTAGGTACCCATGAGAGTAGTGAAGATTTTCAGGAATGCAGAAAATAATGAAGACAACAGAATACAGAATATCACTGGGGTGGTGGGGTGCTTTGCCCTCTCAAAATACCACTCCCATATGGTGGCTCAAACACGACGAAGCAAGAGACATCTAACGCAACAACACCTAGAATGGGGTTTCACTTTACAAAATGAAACACATCAAAGACTCTCTTTTCAGAATAAGGCTTGGGGTATTATTTATGTAATGCTCTCTAACAGAAAGACGTTGCCAAATGTCAAATGAACAACAGTCAAATGTATATAGAGATATATATTTATATGTAAGCAATAATAACACACTTGGCAAGTGCAACACTGTTAAGTGCATGACTAATAATATGAATAAACAAGCAGCAAATAATACTGTACGTCCTGCAAGAAATCAGAAAGATATATACACTAAATGCATGAAATGATTACTTTGGATGTGCACCCTGACTCACTCACACATAACAAAGAAAACACCTCAAATGATTATAGCCACTGGCCACACATCGCAATGGCACTAATCAAAAATCGAGCACTTGACCTGGTGCAATCTTCATCCTGACCCACTGCAGACTGGCGGACTTACAGCCGAAGCCAGGAGACTTAGCAACCAGATGCCTGCTCTGAAGATGCGTCCATCTTTCAGGCTCAAACAATCCCAGTTTCCAAGTCAACAACCCTCAGATATATAGTCTTAAAACACACTAGAAGGTTTGAGAATCTTTCATCCCATGCCAAGGAATCTTACTGGAATTGGCCACCTTCCATGCAAGCATTCCAGGGCTTATGGCGCTCCCACGTTACCTCTACATTCTCACATGTTCCAGCCTTTATCTTAATGAAGCTTATGAAAGCCTTCGAGAGTACATTCAACAATCTCCTCTCCAAAAAACAAAGCAACCTTGAACATGATTAACCCACACAACTTGAGCACTCTGGGGTCTGTCTTTGGTCGCAAAAAAGCTCAAGCAAGACAGAGTCTGAATTCAGGATGACGTGAGGCCATTTCAAAGCCAATAGTAAGAACTTCAGAATACTTCTCAATGTACAACACAATGCACATTTGTGTACCACTGCTCATAACACTGCACTTCAAGACCAAAAAGTACATTCCACACCTCTCTCTCATGCTTTCAAATTCATATCCTACATGTTCTGTTCATGGCAAGGCTGTTCTACTCTGTGACAGCTCCCACCTTAAGACAGCAAGATTACATTAAAGAAACCTTCAAGGGAAAAAGGCATATGTAGGACGTACATTCATGCTAGGGTAAAGTAAAACACTGAAAGTCAATTAAAATGATGGTAGTCAAAGGTCATCACATAGTGTAATACCAAAGGCGTGCCTCTAGCACTACATTATCATGCAAGGAAAAGAAAGAAAATGAAAGATATGTGGGACAATAAAAAGTGAAGAAAAAGAGGTAAGAGTACAAGCCTGACTGCTTAAATAATATGGGCCTGATTTAGACCTTGGTCAGCTGCGGTGGTCCCAAGTACTCTGCCAAGTAGAGGGTCTTTCGCCCTAGATGCATGCAGACTAACTCACTGTCTGTGTTGCAGGAGTGTTTCCCCTCCACAGTCATGACTCACTGCTGCTGATGTGGTGGAATCCAATGCTGGTGAATAGTATTCTGTAGCAGTCAGGGCGGCGGGTTCCCGCTAAGTCGATTTACATATTACAGTTTTGCTGGAGGTCTCCTAGTGGTGGCTCCCTGACTGAGGGAGTTTGTTATGGGACACGCTCAACAATGCACCATCACTGTGGCCATTGATAGATACTAGTAAAAGACACCTGGCGCCTAATGTATGGGGTTCTGCCATAGGGCAGGTCCGCAGGCCTTCCTGCAGTGCTGCTCTACTGCAAAAGAAAAGGGCAGAAATGCACTGTATCTATCAGATACAGCGCATTCCTGTCCTTTACCCCTGAACCGGTGCACAATGGGCTGCCGTGCACCAATGCAGGCACCTTTGCACCAGGATGCAAGGGTGCCTGCATTGCAGAGGTGATTATTTTTCTGCAGGAAGGGAAACCTTCCTGCACAAAAACAATCACAAGAAGCTATTTCCTCTTTCTATCTGAGCTGCAGAATGCAGCACACATAGAAAAACGAAAAAACTAGGAGAGATAAAGATATTTCTCCACGCTGTGCCTTTTTTAAGCCTCCCCTGGGGAAGCATATGTTTTTTGAGCTGCCTCAGATTCACAATGTCTCATAAATCTGGGGCATTGTCAAAAAGCCATGGATGTTTGCCCCCAGCAACACCCATTGTGCACCCTTTAATGCAGAAAACTGCGTTAAAGAGTACGATATTTACGAGGCAGCAGTAAGCCAGAAAAAGTGGCTAAGTGCTGCCTCGTAAATATGGAGCAGGCTCCTGTGCCACAAAACATCAGAAAAAGTGACGTTCTGGCGGTGCAAGGGGCCTGGTGTCTATTGGCCAAATAGAAACACCTGCATACCACACTATAAAACACACCGTATTTCAGACAATGATCCTTTACCATTCCAGCTTCACCATGACATTCAGTAGCAGAACCTTTTGCAGTCAAGTGAGTTATGTTTTTGCTTTTCCCTGTTTCTTGTCCCTTTATCTCATGTAATTTATTTCCTTGTTGCTAATTTATTAAATATATTACTTTACACAATAACAGGCCCCCACAATACCTGTTTTACCGAGGGAGAATTGTCAGTCATGGTGGATGAAATCATGAGAGTAGAGCCATAATTCTTTAGAGCTCAAGTACAAAATACACCCCTATCACAGAAAAGGCAAATGTGGGCTAGAATAGTCGACAGAGTGAATGCTGTAGCTAACAACCTGCACACACAGGAGGTAATTAGGAAGAGGCAGAACAACCTGCAGGGAGGGTGCGTTCCCATGCCTCTAAGCATCACATGGAGTCCCAGAAGACTGGTGATGGTTCTCCTAGGCCCCCTTACAATGCATGCCTGGGAGGAGAAGGTCTTGCTGATCCTACATCCTGAAGGCTTGACAGGAATACCTGGTGAGTGAAGTTTGGTAAGTTACACTTTACAAACTCCCACTAAACCTCTTTGTTCTGAACTCAGCTGTCGCCAACGAGTCCTGCTCATAGTTTTCCAGCATACAAACCTCAAAGTATCAGTATCTGATAATTTGGATAGTTTGTATGAATGTGTTTGTTGCATCTCAGATTACAGTTATCAGTCTCCATTACATAACGAATGATGGTATGGTGCCTGTAACAGTTAGAACACCAAATGAACCATTATGTGTGTCATATTGAAAGTGCCTGTCCAATTTCACTTACATATTTTCCACAGGTATGTTCGGCTATCCATTTTGCGAGTGTTGGACAGTTGTTTTTCAAATGACTTCAACTGTCAAGATGCCCTGTTTCTGTTTAGTTAAAACAATATTGCTATGTCAAATTGTCTCTCATGTCTGACATATTTCTACGTATAGTACAGTGTCTAGTACTGATCAATCCCTAATCAATGTTCTCTTCTGAAAATGAATTATGTTGTTTTTTTGAATGATGTCCTGATCTTCTCAACCAATCTGACTGATGTCCTGACTTTCACAAATCTGTTGACACAAAAAATGTAAGGTATCAAAATTACTATGCTAAATATAAGTGGTACTTGCAAATTTTGACTCTGCACTTTTCACATGATGAGTAATATCAAACATCCATTCAAGTTGTGTAAATGTCTGTTTAGAAGTCAGCTAGGCCTTGACATTGTCAATTACACATTTCACCTCTCCACTTTGTTGGGTTAAATGGTTGGGATATGTGAGCTTTATTTCTTAATACCTTCATAAACATTTTAGGACAACTCATTACCTGTTAATTTGAAGTTGTACTATTTGAATTTGCAAAAGGTTAGTGTAATATGTAATGTTCAATACCACTGAAAGCTAAAATCATAATAATCTCTACCATATTTTCTTCTAGATATCTAAATTGTTTGACTCAAAAGATTTGGATGTAAAATGCATTCCTTTAAAAATTATTTTCTCAATAGGCCAAACGGCCTCGTCACGTGGCCAAGAATCAACCACTGAAGAAACCTCCACCCCAGCCCAGAATTAGGCCTTCAGTGAGGATAAAACTCCTGGTAATCTGGATGCCGATGAGGAGCCTAGTCCATCTAGTCAGCTTGGGCTGGGGGTTCCACTGAGTCTCACTGGGCCCACACCTACACCTCCTACCCCAACTGTAACACCTCTGCTAACTGAAGCCCCAACTTCCTGTGTTCCTACTACTGTAACACTTGCTGTGTGACCCCAGTCCTGGGTAATATCGAGACCACAGCATCACCAGCTCCAGCTCACCCAGGACCCAGTTGGATGGGGCACACTTGGGCAAGGGGCACATGATAGTGGGGGCAGGGCATGTGGGAGGGATTCTGTGTGCCAGCATAGTGAGGCCACTGGGGTCACTCTCACCCAAGAAATCCTGAACCAAGTCTTGGCATCCTATCATCAGTCCCAAGATATGATAGGCGAGGTACTCACCAAGCTCCGGGAGATGAAGCAGTTGCAAAGGGAGCTCAATTATCAGATGGAGGATCACAACTCCAATATGAACTACCTGACTGGTGTGCTGCATTACATTTGTTCTCATGTGCAGGGCTTACCCATCACCATCTACCCCTTCCTGTGCTCCTACAACATCTGGCCCTTCTACATTTACCACAGCCACAGGAAGCGAGGCTCTGACATAGGAGCACCACCTGCAGCCACCCCAGGCCCTGTGATTATGGATTCTTCCCTTCCCCGCAGGAGGCGACATCCACGCATATTGCCAGGAGTTGAGGATGACAAGACCTCTGCTACCACCAGCAAGAAACACTGATCCTAATTTCCTCCAGTATGTGCCTACCATTCACTCTGTGGACTATTTCTGGACACATTCGCTTTTCTGATGCCAGTCGTATTTTGGACATTGGCCTTCAAACAATTGTGGTTCTCCAAATAAGGTTTAATTCACCGTGACTGACTTCTTCATTTTTTTTTTCCACCTTATTTAATTTCTTCATGTTTTGCTCAATACATTCTCAAATCTAAAACTCATAGACTGGTGTTGTATATCTCAACTCTATCAATGCATTTTTTTCTTCTATCATGACCTCAAAATGACAAGAATCCAATGAATGTGTAAACATGGATAATTTGCCAGTAGGTAATGTTTTAACGAGTGTCCAACCATGATTCCCAAAAAACATATACCAGAAATCATCTACAACCATGTTTATTCCATTTGGCTAATAATTGTCTGTCCATATTTTCAATACCATAACAATCCATACTCAGTGCAATTTTTCACATTTCCACTTCCAGATCTTTCTAACATGGAAGAAAGGGATGTATCCTAAACAATCTAATTGAATAGGCAAATTATCATTTGCTCATGTCATCAGCTGGAGACAGATCTTCTGGCTCACTTAAGGAATAACACCAATAGACTAAAGCATAGCAGTACTACATTTTGTAGACATAGGCTCATTAAAATCCACTGTTTCAGTATCTGGTGGAATGTCAAAGCCAAGTTTCAGTTGTGTGCCACAAAAAGTATGTCCTAAAATGATGAGACACATCAATAGCTCCATGCAATTTAAACACAATTAGGATTTCGTCAATGTGAAGGGTACTTAGCATGATTTGGCTCAGTAACAAGTGGTTTGAATACTGATGGCACACATATTGCCTTAGTACAAAGACACTGAAAACATGGTTGTTCAACTTGACTTAAGCACTCTTAGTCTCCTGGTCACATCGTTGCTCCTGCTGCTAGCGCTGGCACACCTCCATTGGAGGTAGCCGCGTGCTCTACAAATGGCATTAATAATAATAATAATAATAATTACAGTTAACAAGTCCAGCGTAATCTTCACATCTTCCATTGAATCACACTGCAAGTTGCCTTCGTAGAAGATTTGTACACCCAAAGTCTGTGTCTGTCTTTCCCAGGATCAACCCAGATTCCCTTTTTAGTATGAAACAGCAGCATATGCCTGCAAACATCACAACTCTGAAATGCCCAGATGAAGATGACATTGTGAAAGAACCTAAAACAGATCCAAGCAATAAGATTTCAACTCAAACATGGCATAATTGATATATTACAAAGTCAACTTTTAGAGGGTACAATTTCACAAAACAATCAGATATAAAAATAAATGTAGCTGAACACAGTAGTGAATGTCTTAAAACTTTTCTCAATGAACACCTTTAGCCTGAACTTCCCTTAACTTGTCCTTTCTAACAAATGACTACCACATACTCCTTTCATCACCACATCAATAGCTGGTGTAACAGTGAAACTTATAACATGCAAAAATATACTTCCAATCATGAGAGGAATTTGTCAATGACATATTGACGTAAATCAATTCCTTCCTCTTCACCACATCTTAATTTGGCATTTCAGGATCCTCACCTGGTGGCTCTTCATGATCTCCATCACCTGCAATGTAAGGGATTTTCCTCCGAAGGGCAATTTTGTGGAGCATGCAGCAGACCAAATTGATTATGCACACCTTATCTGAATAGTAGAGTTGGGCTCCAGCAGTTTTGTCCAGACAACAGAATCTTGCCTCTAAGAGCCCAAAAGCCAGCTCCACTGTCTTCCATGTTCTTCCATGGGCCTCATTAAAGCAGACTTACCCTGGCGTTGTTGGATTCCTCAGTGGTGCCAACAACCATGGTTGGTTAGGATAATCTGAGTCTCCTAGATGGAAGGCAAAAGAATTGCCCAAAATTGTAACACAATTTCAGATTATTCGACTAGAAATTGCCAAAACAATTTATAAATGATTGTACTTGCCAACACGTCAGGCTCCCTCAGAGGCAAATTGTTGAAATTTGCCTCTGAGGGATGGAGCTGTTCAGTAGTACAAAGGAATCATGAGCAGAGCCGGGGAAACACTCACAGACTCTTTTTATGTACAAATCCGGTAAGCAGACGACTTGCACGTTAATTGAATGGAAGTGTTTCCGATTCTGGTAGACCTATTGCCTGGTGTGTTGTGGCACTAAGGCAAAATGTATGCAATCAATTGCTCCAACCACATGTAGTAGGCTACCCAAACCGTAAAAGCCCCCCTTCACATTGGCTAATTCCTGCTGTCTTGGAAACTGAATGATGCTGTTGATGTGTCTCATTATTGAAATAAAATCATCCTTGTAGCACACCGCTCAAAGTTGGTTGTGAAATGTATTGGAAAGAACTTGTGGCCACAAAATGAAGTACTGCCATGTGTTTGACAATTGGATTTCTGTTGTGAGGCTGAAACATAAATAATGCATTTCAAATGTACTCCCAAAAATGCCGTAAATGGAGATGTACTCAACACTGCACTAATATCGTGTTTCAGGACAGTAACTCACTACACATACATGTTTATTCTAAAAAAAAAGTTGTTCATCAAATTGTGAATATAGAAACAAGCTAGCCCCTATTTTAAATGGTGATGACACACTTAACAGTTACAAACACTCAAGTACGAGCTTCTAAAAAATGGCATATGCCTGACATCGCCATAGGTCATATGGAATCAGACGAAAGCAGCAGAAGCTGACCGCCAAGTGGGCGGTAAACTCCATGACGGACACAACCATAGGGTAACCTTGGTGAACGTAAGGGTAGAAGGCCAATGGCTGTGTCGATCTCTGTGGAAGATTATGTATGTCGGGTACACGTATGCAGCAGTTGATAAAAAAGCTCACTTGCCTCATAACACTGCTGCTATCAAGACCTCGTTCACTTTTGCTGCTGCTTCTCTGGATGCCAGGTCGGGCAGGTGAGAGGGTCACTGCCTTCTTGCCAGAGGAGCTAGATTTGATGGCACAAGAGGTCCTCTCCCTGTATGGCCAGCTCTATGGCTCACCAGAGGAACATGTACCTGTCTGAAATTTATATGGAAATCTGTCCAACTGTTTTTTTCCATTAACACAGGCTACAATGTTCCTTTGAGTTCCTGAGTGCAGTATAGTTAGTGGTGTGAACTGTGATATATTTTGTTCCTTAAAGAGGACAATGATGGGGGTTTCTAAGCACTTTACAATGTTAACAAACAACAACATTAGTATTTGTTGTGTGTTTAAAGCAATAGATTCTAATTTGTGTGAATGGAGATATGTATACGTTTGAATTACATGTGCTAAGTTGAAAACTAACATCATGGAGATTTGGAAACACAACATATACTCTTTTCAACTGTGCATAAAAATATTATTTGTACAGACAAAATGGAAATGATGTTAGCTATGTATATGGTCCCACAAATCATTCAAACTATATCAGAGTTCTCCAAACAGTTGTATGGGAGATACCAGTAGTTCCCAGACCCCTTCAAAGTAGCACACAGCCTTGAAGTAATTTATTAGATGGCCAAAAGGCCATTTTGGTATGTAAAAGTTTAGGGAAAATTGTGTTCATGGGACATCAGGATCATCAGGCTGCAGATAACGGTTTCTGACAATGAGCAATGTTTAGTCAGGATAATGGGTCAGGCTGGGGCTAAGTCAAAGTGACAAACAACTGAAGCACTGAGGTACATCTGTCATAAACATATATCCTTGCCAAGTCAAAATTTGAAGAATGCTTTTAAATGGACGATAGTTGAAAGGGAGAGTTACCTAACTTCTTGAACTAACGCTTCATTTAATTTTCCCATTCTAAAGTGTGTCATGTCCAAATTGCAGGCCCCTTACTCACAGTGTCCACTATTCACTGTGCCATTAGTTCATATGTGTAACCTTTAATAGTTCACAATCTTTTGCACTGATCAGAACAAATCAAAGAAGATAGAGGAGCCCCCTCTATATTCAGGCAGTCCTCACAATTTGTGAGGGGCGCATGCAGCACCATGACCCCTCTAAATGCCCGCATTCTTGCGGTGGCCTATCAGGAGCTTGATGGGCAGTTGAGGGTGCAGTAGCAGCAAAAAGGGAGTAAGCTCTTATCAGAGTTTCAAATGTTACATGACTCATTTATTTTTTACAGCCAAGATTTTTCCCATCAACATTAGGGTGACCCATGCCCAACGCACAAGAAGAGTTCTTGATAGTGTAAGCTTTGTATGATGTGTTCGATGATGTGCTTTGTCTATTACTTTTTTTGGAAAGGATCCTACCTGATTCCTGTTCACAACCAATGTACTGTTCTGAGCAGACACATGGCTGCCTATATTCCACAAATACATCATGTTTTTTGATGCCTCAGGGGATATCTGTGCCAAACAGGCCAATAGTAATGGTAGCCCTATTTATTTGACATAGCATACTAGGCAATTATGATGCAGAGGATGTAACAAATGTCACATTGGTAAGCTGGGATTCTACACAAATAAGTTTGAGCATGTGATCCAAAATGACTAGAGACATCAGTATTAATTGCTACATTTTGGAATCAAAACACATCCAAATTGTGTTTTGCATCAGAAATACTGTTTCATACATGTTAAAAGCAACAGATGAGCATTATGCCTCACTCCTCCACAAATATATGTCTGTAAACCAGTCTGTTTTTTGACAAATAATCAAAATAGGCATACAATTTTTATGGAAACACAGACAGGAAAGTGTACACATTGGTGACAGAGTAACACATACCCTAAAGCATTTCTCAACGTCCTTTGTCATGTCCAGATGATGAAGCAATGATGGAGATAATTGTCAAACTTAAAGGGATTTTGCAAGATGGAAAATTCAATCACATATATGTAGGAGTATCCCATCAGAAAAACTGAAAATCAGGCTGAACTCATGACTCATTAGGCAACTGTTGAAATGCATCAAGGTGTAATATGTTGCATACGGTGATTTATATGTGAGTATTTGAAGTAAGCATTATGTTGCAATTAGTGCATGTAAAAACTACTGTGATGTTATAATAAATTATGCACTACACTGAAAGCCGGCATATTTAGTGAAACAATATCACGAAGACAAAACAAACTTCAAATAACTATCGGTATTTAGGAGTGAAATATGAAAACGTTTTTGTTCTGTACTGAAGTATATTAGAAATATTTTAAGGGCTATTTATTTACTTATGCTGTGGAACTCATTTGTCAATCTCCCCAAATCTTTGTTTCTGAACAGCCTAGGTATCTACATTGGATGTGATTCATTGCTAAGCAACTTCAGTACATAATTCAGATATAATTTTTGACAATTGGCATACACTTTACTGACTAGGAGTAAGTGATATCATTGTGAAATAACCAAACAAAGGCAACCTGCTTTCAATATATGTTAATATTGGTACAACATTTCAGTATTTGTTGACTCTCATTTATTAATATTTTCCTCTTTGAAAATGAATAGTATGCAGATTGTAGGGCCTTATGAACACACTGTACTAAGGCAAAGGCATTTTTGGTTGATATCCTTTTTGGTGTCATCAGTTTACTATTCTAAATTACAAAGGCTAAACATTCAGTGGTGTGAAGCAGTTTCTAGAGATACATAATGATGTATAAGAGACAAGATCATACATGATATAGGAGCTATCATGGGGAATGGCATAACTGTGACCAAGTGTCTTCCAAAAATGTTGTCTGCATGCACGTACTTATGCTAATGTTGAAGCACAGTTTGAGAGGTGTGAAGCAGATGAAATCTGAAAACTTGGAAATTCTTTTGACATCAAAGGTCATGATCAGTTCTGTTTACATGGATTCAATAAAACTATTGTATATGTCATTTAAGCAACATCTGGGGCAGGCAAAGGAGAAGGTGACAACATCGGCAGGGAGGCAGCGGGCCACTATGGCTCCCTGCTAACAACACTGACTCCAAGGAACCCAGTGGCCCGGAGGATGAGAGAAGTGTAACGGAGGATGCCAGCTCCTCAACATCTTCGTCTGAGGTGCCCTCCAGCGAGTCACTCCCTAGTGGTGGTGGACCCAAAAGGAAGTCTACCAACGCATTTTTGTCCACCACCCCGTACCATCTCAACCCTCCCTGTTGCTCTCCTCCCAAGTTGGTCACCCCCGCCCAGCAAAAGTGGTGGGGTCTCCTTCACTCCAGGCACCTCACCCCCTGCTCCTGTCCCCCCGGCTGCCCTGAGTGAGGAGGCTATTGACCTCCTCAGGAACAACTCTGTAGGCCAGGTTCTACTACTGGATGCCATCCAGGGGCTTGGCAGTCAATTGCAACAAATGATAGCCTACCTGGAAGGCATTTGCAGTGCTATTTCTGACCTACTGAAGTTTTTCAAGGTCTTGCTTTCTCACTGACCGCAGCCTCCCAACCATCCCTACCTTGTGCTCCACCTCTCGCCTTGTCCCCATCCAAATTCCCTACTTCCAGACCTGTCCCGAGCACAAACACATCCTTGCATGCATCAATTCGCCCAGACACAAGAAGCACACACAAACACAATCAACACCAAAAAAGAGGCGTTCATCCAAACAGACAGACATCACCCCCACCCCAGCACAACCACAGACACTGTACCCTCTATCACAGACACATTCGTCATCACAAGCACACCCCCAGACACCGCACCTACCACCAGGTGATGGATAGGCACATATATCACCACCAACACACCTCGAGAAACTGCACCCACCACAACAGACACATCCACCACAAGCACAGCCCCAGACGCTGCAGCCACAACCATAGATACATCCACCACCACAATCACAGCCGCAGACACCACACCCACCACCACAGCCACATTCACCACTGTTGTGTGCTTCCTGCATGGCCCATTGTAATTTTCCCTATGTTAGCATAACTGTGAACGTTGTAGGCCTCATTTTCCTTTCCACACATTACTATATAAACACTCTTGGTTTTGTGATACATTTTACTCTCACACAGAACACCTGCATATGTTTTCACATTCTGCTCTTTTCCTGGGATATAGTCTGAACACCACCGAGGAGGTCAAGCAACAATGTCCCTTGTTATTCTTTAAGACCAGGCACTAGCACCTAGACATAACACAAGAATGCAGCTGTTTATGTGCTCACATGTCTTGTCATATGGATGAGTCCATGAGCCAAAAACACACACATGGAATGAGAGTTCGGAGGCAAAAGCACCATGTCTGCTGAGATGGAGAATGTCCATCTGTGAATGCTAAGCTACGGGTCTGCCAGTAATCCCAGAGATCTTTTTCATATGTAATCATTTAGCTTCAGTAGCAAGGGAGGGGGTTTAGGTCTTATAAAATGACAGGGCTTTTCATAGTACATGGTTTATTAACCATGCTAACAGTATTTTTAGTATGCATTTATGTTCCAATTGTGGCATGGATATTGCATTATAAAGCACAATAGTTTAAATAAACATTTGAAACTTCCTTCATGTCTCCTGATTATCTTATTGTGGACAAGTAGAGAGTCAAGAGTGTTGTTTTCTGGGGTGCCAGTTCACTTGTTTTTCTGGTAAGGTTAGGAGGACAAGTGAGGCACTAACGCTAGTAGGATTCGGACTCATATACACTGAGGTGGTATGGTGACTCAGTCCCTACATACTAATGTTCTATGGTTCCAAGCATCGGTCTGTTCCACAGCAGAATCCCTGCAATACCACTACAGGCACAATACCAGACATCACACCCATCACCAAAGCCAAATTCCCTGCGGCCACACCTGGCACATCCACAGCACACACACCCAAAAACAGAAATGCCCACACTCACCCATACAGCACATATCAACAAAGCAAGGCACTCCGAGGGGCGTGGCTAACCGCTGACGGATTAGGCAGCAAACTCCAGTGTTCCTGCGGGACATAGCCCCCATCCAGTGCCATCCTGCTGATAAAACAACACCAAGGGATAACATGGTGCGGGTCAGATGGGGAGACCCCCAGAGACCCTGATATCAATATGATCTACAGCCGGACATGACGAATAACAACCAGGTATACCGACTACCAACCTGAGTGGCGAACGACAAAATTGCAGCGGGTGCCCTGGCTGGGGACTAAGCAACAGGGGCCCAGATGTGGGATGATCTTGTGGCTCCTGGACGGTTGAGTGACCTAAAACCCACGGCAATTGGAGAACTTGATGAGGCGCTGGGAGCTCTCACAGACTTGCCACTGCATCGCAGACTATAATGAGACTGCCGGGCCACCACTGCTTAGGGTGGCCCAGAGATGGGGTGGAAGTGGTGGCGGCACAAAGAATGGTTGTAGAATTGAGCCAAGTTCTGGGCCGAGCACTTAAAAAGACCCCCTCCAGGGAACATGCTGCCTGGACAGAGCCCCCACTGTGGCCCCTTGACATCTGGATGGCCCTAACCATGTCTGAGCTGCATGAGGAGGCCCCTAGGATGACAGTCTAATGAGAGAGGCCACTGTGGCTAAGCAACAAAGGCCCAGATGTATGGCAGTCTTGCAGCTCACGGATAGTAGAGTGGCAGAGCCCTCGCTATGATCGGAGCACTTTCAGAGGCACTGGGAGAACTCACTGAGGGGGCCAGAGGAGAGGACGTCTTGCCCACCCCCTGAGTTGAGGGGCACTGGAGGGAGCCACACAAACTGTCTAACTGAGACTGTGGCGGTCCCCACAAATGAGTTAGGAGAGCCGACTGTGAGGGCCTTGGAGAATGTGGCCTGGATGCAATAACCTCTCAATAAGTTCGAAGAAACCCCCATTGCCCCTGGAAAGGGATATACAGAGGGAACTGCCCGAGAACTGAGTGGCATTACCAATAAGGTGGAGATTGGCAAAACTAGAGATTCACTCCCTTGCCTTGCTACACGTTCTGTTGGTGAGACTGCGCTGGCTCACACATGGAAAAGAAAGCCATACCTGATGGGAGCAACTACCTGGTGAAACCTGCTTCAGTCTACGTTCCTTGTGGTGCTGTGGAGGGAGTGTGTGAGGCCACTGGGAACAAGAGGTCAAAGGGAAAGTGCCTATTGAGGACCCAACGCGGAGAATCTGGGCCTACACTGTAACTGGGAAGCCTTCTGCCACAGATGACCACTAAGCCTGGACACAAGTGAGGTCTGCCTGAAGGAGGTGACAACCCTCAACCTGGCTGTGGAGGGGCCCCGATTGTGCCTGTGACTGGACAGCCTAACTCCTGCCAAACTCACAAGACTGAACGGGGAGTGCACTTCTCTTAGCACAACTGGTAGCCATAATGGGAAAATTCACAAGACGGAAAGACCCTAAGATGCGAGGGGCAACCTTAGAGAAGGCCATAGAACCTCAGAAAGAGAGCACTGGTCTATCATCAATCTGGCCCACCAAAAGTCCCCTCTCTACAAGATATCATGCATGCAGTCATGGCCTACAGGAAAGCATTAGAAGCTAAAATAAACACATTGGTTGCAGACATGAGCATTATGAAATCATATCATCGCTGCTTAGTAGAACGGGTCACTACGACAGAAGCTTCCCTAACGTAGATACCCACAACACTAGTAGATGTGACAGAACGGATGACTACAATGGAAGCAAAAGTTTTAATAACAGAGGCCTGGGCAGAAGATGCTAAAAATAGGTCACACAAAACAATATCCGCTTTGTGGTTCCCCTGGAGCGAATGGAAGGGAAGAACATGGTGGATACTTGGAGACCTTGATAAGAGAGGAAGAAGCTGTAGAGGGATTATCCCATTTCTTTGCCTTGGAGGGAGTGCATAGGGTTCCTGCAAGCCCCCGCAGCTGGGAGCCCCACCAGGCCCGTTGGTGTCCAGACTGTTGTACTATATTGATCATCAGCTTATCCACGAATGAGCTAGGATACGGGACAAATTCTGTATGGTGAATAGTGTGGCCCAAGTATTCCCTGACTTTTCATGAGAGGTGGAGCAACACTGCTCCACTTTCTAGGAGGCCAGGGCCAAGCTCCGACAAATGAATGTACCTTATGTAATGTTGTTCCCGGCGTGGCTCTAAGTGGTGACTCAGAAAGGGACTCTGTTTTTTTCATGCCTCTGAGGAAGTATGGAGCTGGATAGAGCAGCAACTGCAGCAGTGCTCGGATCAATGGCATGACAAACCTATCCAGAGGGAGCCAACTCAAGATGGCGAACTGGCAGACATACCACAGCGGCTCCATCCCAGGCAGAAGTACAACAAGAGTGGCGGAGAGTAATGGAGGTAGTGGCATCACTGAACAGCAGTGGGGGGACTCTCCACCAGGGCTGAAGAGACCAAAGAGACTCAGAGTGAAGACTCGGCCTGCAGACGCAGCTCTTGCAGTGATTCAGGCACTGAAATGCCAAGGGTGATGCCAGGAACATCAGATGAGACATACACATTTTACAATCCCTGTGTATGATTGACTATCTGAATGATTAGGGCGAGTGATGCTGGGTGACCTGAGATGTCTACATTGTTCCCGGCATTTTCTAGGTACATATGTGCTAAACGCTGGATGAGGGACATTCTAGCAGACAATACAATCTTACTGTGCCCCTGCTCTTGAGTTACCCGTGGGTTCTCCTATGAGTGATTTGTTTTTTGATTGTTTGTTTTGGATGAGTAGGGATCGCCTGCTTGTCCTGGGGAATGGGAGTTGGGATATTTGGTACTTTTTCGCACGGAACACCATTTCCGTACGATTCGTAAAAAAAGCCCGACCGAACAAAATAAACCTACCAATGCGATCCGGGAAAGCGCCGACCTGACGTCGGGACGCTCGCAGCCTGCCATTCACCAACCAGGAATCACGATCCGCACCGACGTCATCCCGCACGGTGAATATTTTCCGGCTGCCAAAAACTGCCGGGAAATCAGGACGACGCGAGCAAGGACCACCAGTACGCGACGGACAGACAGGACGACGCGAACAAGGAGGACCAGTACGCGACAGGACGACGCGATCAAGGAGTACCAGTACGCGACGGACACACAGGACGACGCGATCAAGGAGGACCAGTACGCTACGGACACACAGGACGACGCAAACAAGGAGGACCCGTACGCGACGGACAGACATGGACCCGAACCTACGTGTCATCCCGGCCCTCATAGCAGTCCACCTCCTCTACAGGTTACGACGCAGACGCCGCAGAAGGTCAGAATAACTAAGGGAGGGGGGAAAGTGGGGTGGGGTGGGGTGGGGGTGGCAGGACCAGGGCAGGCCACAAAACCCCCACCAAAGTCACACACCACACATGCCCAGGACATACCTGACACCCATGCCCTGGTCACTACGAGGGGGTGGGGGCGTGTCCAGCTAAGCCAGCGACCGCCACAACGGAAGTCCGTCACCACGCGAACCGGCAACACAACCAGACCGGTACGTCCCGTACCCACGCCTGAAGAGCGTGGGTACGAGACGTACCACGCCAACACCCACGTCACCCCAACAATGGCGGGACGGATCGTACCCACGTGGCAAAGGCCTGGGTACGGCCCGCACAAGCATCACATAGCGTGGGGACGGATATGTACGGACCCTACCCCCACCCGCGTACCTATGGAGCGTACCCCCACCCCACCAGTGTAAGTACGACTCGTACCCTCACCCCGTATGCATGGAGCGTACCCCCACCCCACCAGTGTAAGTACGACTCGTGCCCTCACCCCGTATGCACGGAGCGTACCCCCACCCCACCAGTGTAAGTACGACTCGTACCCTCACCCCGTATGCACGGAGCGTACCCCCACCCCACCAGTGTAAGTACGACTCGTACCCTCACCTCGAATGCACAGAGCGTACCCCCACCCCACCAGTGTAAGTACGACTCGTACCCTCACCCCGTATGCACGGAGCGTACCCCCACCCCACCAGTGTAAGTACGACTCGTACCCTCACCCCGTATGCACGGAGCTCACCCCCACCCCACCAGTGTAAGTACGACTCGTACCCTCACCCCGTATGCACGGAGCGTACCCCCACCCCACCAGTGTAAGTACGACTCGTACCCTCACCCCGTATGCATGGAGCGTACCCCCACCCCACCAGTGTAAGTACGACTCGTACCCTCACCCCGTATGCACGGAGCGTACCCCCACCCCAACAGTGTAAGTACAACTCGAACCCTCACCCGCGGACGTACGGACCGTACCCCCACCCCCACCAGTGTAAGTACGACACGTACCCCCACCCCCGTAGGCATGGAGCCCACCCACACCCCACCAGTGTAAGTACGACTCGTACCCTCACCCGCGGACGTACGGACCGTACCCCCACCCCCACCAGTGTAAGTACGACACGTACCCCCACCCCCGTAGGCATGGAGCCCACCCCCACCCCACCAGTGTAAGTACGACTCGTACCCTCACCCCGTATGCATGGAGCGTACCCCCACCCCACCAGTGTAAGTACGACTCGTACCCTCACCCCGTATGCACGGAGCGTACCCCCACCCCAACAGTGTAAGTACGACTCGTACCCTCACCCGCGGACGTACGGACCATACCCCCACCCCCACCAGTGTAAGTACGACACGTACCCCCACCCCCGTAGGCATGGAGCCCACCCCCAACCCACCAGTGTAAGTACGACTCGTACCCTCACCCCGTATGCACGGAGCGTACCCCCACCCCACCAGTGTAAGTACGACTCGTACCCTCACCCCGTATGCACGGAGCGTACCCCCACCCCACCAGTGTAAGTACGACTCGTACCCTCACCTCGAATGCATGGAGCGTACCCCCTCCCCACCAGTGTAAGTACGACTCGTACCCTCACCCCGTATGCACGGAGCGTACCCCCACCCCACCAGTGTAAGTACGACTCGTACCCTCACCCCGTATGCACGGAGCCCACCCCCACCCCACCAGTGTAAGTACGACTCGTACCCTCACCCCGTATGCACGGAGCGTACCCCCACCCCACCAGTGTAAGTACGACTCGTACCCTCACCCCGTATGCACAGAGCGTACCCCCACCCCAACAGTGTAAGTACGACTCGTACCCTCACCCGCAGACGTACGGACCGTACCCCCACCCCCACCAGTGTAAGTACGACACGTACCCCCACCCCCGTAGGCATGGAGCCCACCCCCACCCCACCAGTGTAAGTACGACTCGTACCCTCACCCGCGGACGTACGGACCGTACCCCCACCCCCACCAGTGCAAGTACGACACGTACCCCCACCCCCGTAGGCATGGAGCCTACCCCCACCCCACCAGTGTAAGTACGACTCGTACCCCCACCCCCGTAGGCATGGAGCCCACCCCCACCCCACCAGTGTAAGTACGACTCGTACCCTCACCCCGTATGCACGGAGCGTACCCCCACCCCAACAGTGTAAGTACGACTCGTACCCTCACCCCGTATGCATGGAGCGTACCCCCACCCCACCAGTGTAAGTACGACTTGTACCCTCACCTCGAATGCATGGAGCGTACCCCCACCGTGTATGTTCCAAGCGTACATATCCAGAAATAGGAGGTGTGTGTGCAGAGTCCTCCCAGCAGTGCCCTGAGACAGGAGGGGTGGGTGCCTAACACTCCCAGCAGTGCCCTGAGACAGGAGGGGTGGGTGCAGAGTCCTCCCAGCAGTGCCCTGAGACAGGAGGGGTGGGTGCAGAGTCCTCCCAGCAGTGCCCTGAGACAGGAGGGGTGGGTGCAGAGTCCTCCCAGCAGTGCCCTGACACAGGAGGGGTGGGTGCCTAACACTCCCAGCAGTGCCCAGTCACAAGAGAAGTGGGTGCAGACTCCTCCCAGCAGTGCCCAGACACAGGAGGGGTGGGTGCCTAACACTCCCAGCAGTGCCCTGAGACAGGAGGGGTGGGTGCCTAACACTCCCAGCAGTGACCAGAGTCAGGAGGGGTGGGTGCAGAGTCCTCCCAGCAGTGCCCTGAGACAGGAGGGGTGGGTGCAGAGTCCTCCCAGCAGTGCCCAGACACAGGAGGGGTGGGTGCAGAGTCCTCCCAGCAGTGCCCTGAGACAGGAGGGGTGGGTGCAGAGTCCTCCCAGCAGTGACCAGAGACAGGAGGGGTGGGTGCAGAGTCCTCCCAGCAGTGCCCTGAGACAGGAGGGGTGTAACACATGTGTGTGAGGCTGGAAGTACACACATGCATACTGCCTACAAGGGAACATGTCCCCATGAACTCATGTCAACAGACTCCATACACATGTACAGTGATCACCAAGGATGCCACGAATGTTGCAGGTGGAGACATGGCCCTGCATGCATGGCCAAAGTAGAAGGGCTCTGTCACACACACAGCTCATGTAGACACAGCTCTGCGCTAAATAATGGGAACACCCTGCAGGGAAGATATCAGGGTACACAGAGGGAGGAATACACCCTGGGACAATTGCACCATGCAGTAACTGCTTACATGAACAAAGAAAGTTAGCTAACACCTTGTGATGGCACACAGATCCCAGGGTCCCCCCAATGAGCAGCCCACTACTACATTTCCCACACACCCAACACATAAACACCACCCAAAACCATGTAGCAGCCCCACCAACACCAATACCAGCATAGCAGTAGTGTCAGAATGAAAAAAAAAGTAAAGCTTTATTCAGCATGATCACAGTGTCCGTGGATCGCAGGCAGTTAAATATTCACAAAGCCCATAGGGCAGTCAATAAGTCTCAGCTGGATGGGGGACACAGTGGGATGCGTGTCCCCTAGCTTGCCTGCACAGTTACATGCCGTCGTCTTCCACAGGGGTGAGGCCATCAGGGGGGGAAGCACCAGGCACCGCAGGGACATCAGGGCAAAGGGGAGGCGTTGTGGGTGCAGGGATGGAGAACTCCACCACAGGGGGTGGGGCAGGGCCAAAGGCGGAGGCCAGGATGGCACTACACACCTTTGCAAGGTCCGCCAGGGATTCCCCTGCACCCGACGGATCCACAGGCTCCAAGGAGGGGGGGGGGTCAGAGGGATGGGTCGCAGCACCACTGTGGGAGGGTGTAGACAGGGGGGGGAATCAAGCACCCTGACCGGGGACCTCCTTGACCGCTTGCGGGGTGGTGTCACTGTGGGGCTCAGGGACAGAGCGGCCATGAAGGAGTCTTTGGGGGAGAGGTGGCCAGGAGAGCTGAGGGGAGGGGATTTGGAGGGAGTGGATTGTGTGGAATGCGGACTCCCACTCTGGCTGCGTGTCACACGTTTGGCCCCCGACCCAGTGGGTGTGCCTACCTCACCCTGTGTGTGCGTGTCAGGAGGAGTGCGGTGGACCTTCCCTGCTGGTGTGGTGCCTGTGTCTGTTGATGTGGGTGCATGCCGACGTCTGGGTGTACGTGGGACAGGCATGGGAGTGGGAAGTGTGGATGGGGCAGGGGTAGGTGGTGGGAGGTTGCGCTGCAGGAGACCCACTGCTGCAGTCAGTGTCGAGTCTATCGACCTCAGCAAGCTGCGTTGGTCAGCCTGCGATGAATGAATGCCCTCCAAGTATGCCTCGATGTTGTTGAGGGTCTGGCCGTGGGCATGGAGGACATTAAGGATCGCAGCCTGACCAACCTGCAGCTGCCGCTGGATGTCCACAGACTCGGCATAGGCGGCAGCAGTGGAGACAGGGGCAGGGGGTGCGGTGCCTGGCAGGAAGGAGACATGCAGTGACCGGGCACGCTGGGAAGGGACACGAGCAAGTGGGAGGCGGCTGATGGGAACGGAGGGGGCGGTGCGAGGTGTTGTTCCGCTGTCAGCTGCTGGTGCAGCCTCCGCCCACTCGGTGACATCCTCCTCGGACCTGTCAGCTTCGTATTCTGACGTGCCAGTCGACAGGTCCTCGGCAACACTCTCCTCCGCCTCTGTCCCACTCGATGTGCCAGCCACGATGTCACGGCTGGCACTGGTGCTCGGTCCCTCCGCCTGGTCTGTGTCCATGTCTCCCTCTGTGTCCCCCGACGATGCTGTGGGCAGGGTGGAGAGACAGAAATTAATCAGACACCTGTACACATCTGTCACATGAGTCCAATCTACATAGGTTACATTGCATAGCCTGAAAAGGAAGATCCCTAACATCTACTAAACAAGGTACCGATGTAGGGCATTACACACACAGTTGGTTGAGCCACCATGCCACTGAAATACCATGGAGAGCATGAGACAATAGCAAATGACAGGAAACGGAGTCTGACATAGCACCCAGGCCCTGGGGACAATCCAGCACTGCATCTGCACCACACAGCGCTGGCGAAAATAGGGATGACCTGGGACCATATCCATGAACTTGAGACACATGCTGCATAGGTAATGCTGAAAACATGCCCAACATGACTGGGTCACTGCACCTTGAGTGTATGTCCAGACAAACATCACACACTGCCCAGACCCAGCAAGTAGAATCAGGATTTGACATATAGGCTTTGCCCGCACACGGCCCGTACCACTACGAGTACGCATACGCGAGGCCACCCATAGTGGTACGGGCCGTACACATGCCAGTACGCTCCCTATCACTATGGGTGGCCTCGCGTATGCGTACTCGTAGTGGTACGGGCCGTACACACGCCTGTACGCTCCCTATCACTATGGGTGGCCTCGCGTATGCGTAGTCGTAGTGGTACGAGCCGTACACATGCCTGTACGCTCCCTATCACTATGGGTGGCCTCGCGTATGCGTAGTCGTAGTGGTACGAGCCGTACACACGCCTGTACGCTCCCTATCACTATGGGTGTCCTCGCGTATGCGTACACGTTGTGATAGTGAGCGTACAGGCATGTGTACGGCCCGTACCACTACGACTACGCATACGCAAGAACACCCATAGTGGTATGGGCCGTACACACGCCTGTACGCTCCCTATCACAACGTGTACGCATACGCGAGGACACCCATAGTGATAGGGAGCGTACAGGCGTGTGTACGGCCCGTACCACTACGAGTACGCATACGCGAGGCCACCCATAGTGATAGGGAGCGTACAGGCGTGTGTACGGCCCGTACCACTACGAGTACGCATACGCGAGGCCACCCATACTGATAGGGAGCGTACAGGCGTGTGTACGGCCCGTACCACTATGGGTGGCCTCGCGTATGCGTACTCGTAGTGGTACGGGCCGTACACATGCCTGTACGCTCGCCATCACGATGGGTACACATACGGCAGCACTCCCATAGTGATATGGGAACGTACACAGGCCCTCTTGGCAGCAGTACAGCGTTTTTCACACATCACAGTGGTGACAGGCGGCACACAGGTAGGGATAGGGCGGACATACTTGTACATGGATGGACATACTTGTCCATTAATTGACATCGAGGCATCGTCTGTGCATCACTACATGTGTGGGGCACAGGTGTGACGGCCTGTGATGTGGAACATTACTCCTGAGTCGAGAAGGCACCAGATGTATGATGAGATGTGTACAGATGTACTGTGTGATGGTGCGATGTGTGCCAGGCATACCCTTGACTCCTTTGACATGTGTGCATGTCGTACTGCGCACTTGGGGTGAGCGTCACTGGCATGGCACGGACAACAACACACGGAAGTGTCCCCTGATGCCCGGTACAGGGGTTATGACACCTGACTTGTCACTACCCACGGTGCACAATGTGACTATGTCATGTATGTGTGGGGGCTTCCCATCAGGTTGATGTTGGAGCACCCTCAAAAGCTGCAGCCGTTGCAGCAACCAACATGTGTCTGTGTGTAGTTTGTCATTGCACACTGTTCCGCACACCATGCCACATGTGCAATCGGATGTGAGGTGCACATGTATGCATGGGACACGGAGTAGCCTGACAAGGACATGTCAGCATCCTCAAAAGGTATGTGTGGTGAGTCATGACATGTGCACCTTCATGGCAAGGTGTGTGGGCTGTCCAATGTAATGTCATGTGACCTGTGGCTCCAGTGTTCCGCTACCAGTCTCTGCAATCGGCATCCTACTGCTGCTGATGTGTGGGCGTATGTCACTCCTGTGTTGCGTCTGGCTGTTCACTTGCACTGGGACACAGCTATTCCCATGCCGTGGCATGGGGAGGTTCTCAATCTCCGTGTGTAGCTGGGTCTTGGAAGGAGTGTCACCTTGCATCCATACGTGTCCTGGCCATGTAGCACATACCTGACTCCCTATGTAGCATGTGTGTATTGACAGATTAACATGTGCTCAGTACACATGAGTTGTTGTCGTAGTGCACTCACTCTTCCTTGTCACTTCAAAATTACTGCAGAGCGCCACCTCTTGCCCGAAGAATTCCAGACTTGGCTGCCATGCAGGAGAATGACAGCATCCGGCTCTACCGCTTCACCCAACCGTTGATTCTGGAGTTGACGGCGAGACTGGCACCACACCTGCAACCGCAGCACAGGTATCCCACGGCACTGACACCCCAGCTGAAGGTAATGGCTGCCCTACATTTTCTTGCCACGGGTACCTTTCAAAATACCATAGCTCATGTTGGTGGCATGTCCCAGAGCACGTTCAGCAGTGTGCTGCATGATTTCTTAGAGGCCATGTTGATTCACCTGGATGACTTCATCAAGTTCCCAACCCCTGAACAGATGACTGAGGTCAAGCGTGGATTCTATGCCCTGGGAGGGATGCCCCATGTCATTGGGTCCATAGATGGTACACATGTAGCTTTGGTACCACCACACGCACGGGAGGTGGCGTACCACAATCGGAAGCACTACCACTCCATCAATGCCCTTGTGGTGTGTCTGTCCAACATGGTGATTTCACATGTCTGTGCTCGTTTTCCAGGATCAGCACACGATGCCTACATCATGAGACGTAGCGGGATGCCTGATATGATGATGCAGCTGCGCAACGAACGGGCATGTGTTGTTGGTGGGTACAGTCTGTCTGTCCTGTATTCTGAATAGCCTACCAGCACGACCGCTTCACCACTTCTAACGATGAGCATGTGCTTCCCATGTAGGGGACGCTGGCTATCCCAACATGCCTTGGCTGCTCACACCTCTCCGCAACCCCATCACTCCGGCCCAGCTCCGCTACAACACCGCCCATGGCAGGACAAGGCGAGTGATAGAGAGGACGTTTGGCATGCTGAAGAGCAGATTCAGGTGCCTCCACAAGACCGGCGGCGCACTCCCATATGCCCCGGCGAAGGTCTGCAAGATCTTCATGGTCTGCTGCATGCTGCACAACATGGCAGTTGAAAGAGCTGTGCCACTTATCCTGGATCAACATGACGAGGAACATCCACCCATGGAGGACGAAGGGCTTGGCAATGGGGCTAGTGATGTGGAGGATGTGGAGCCGCAAGAGGACATCCGGACTCGGCTCATTCGCGACTTCTTTGCTTAGTGGTGAGTACCAGTGTCTGAGTGTGCACGCATTTGGCCCCGTGTGGCATGCGTTGTGATGTGTGTCTCCACCTGCATGTATGGCACGTGAGTCAGAGGTGTGTGTGGGTGTGTCACTGGAGTGATGGTGCCAGTGATGGTTGTACTTCCCCAGTCATAATTGTGACCTAGCATGTTGTCATCCATACATGTGTCGAGTAAATGCACATGCAAGTGGCTGTGCTTTTTGTGGCTGACTTCTTGTGTGTCTCTCTTCCCCAGGTACTTGCGCATGCTGAAGAGCAGATTCAGGTGCCTCCACAAGACCGGCGGCGCACTCCCATATGCCCCGGCGAATGTCTGCAAGATCTTCATGGTCTGCTGCATGCTGCACAACATGGCAGTTGAAAGAGCTGTGCCACTTATCCTGGATCAACATGACGAGGAACATCCACCCATGGAGGACGAAGGGCTTGGCAATGGGGCTAGTGATGTGGAGGATGTGGAGCCGCAAGAGGACATCCGGACTCGGCTCATTCGCGACTTCTTTGCTTAGTGGTGAGTACCAGTGTCTGAGTGTGCACGCATTTGGCCCCGTGTGGCATGCGTTGTGATGTGTGTCTCCACCTGCATGTATGGCACGTGAGTCAGAGGTGTGTGTGGGTGTGTCACTGGAGTGATGGTGCCAGTGATGGTTGTACTTCCCCAGTCATAATTGTGACCTAGCGTGTTGTCATCCATACATGTGTCGAGTAAATGCACATGCAAGTGGCTGTGCTTTTTGTGGCTGACTTCTTGTGTGTCTCTCTTCCCCAGGTACTTGCGCATGCCGTCTGCTGCTTGCATTGTTGTGGCACTGCTATTCCTCAGGGACACGTCATCGTGGGCTGACTCAGCGTTACAGGCACGGACACGTTTGGAAGTCTCCATAGGGTAAGGGATGCATCAGGGGTGTATTGGGTGTGGCAGTTGTTCACGATGTATGCACACTGCCCCTGTCGATGTTTTGTTCCTCTGCAGCCATGTCGCATCCCCATGGGACACGACATGCAGCTGTGTACCCCTGAATAGATGGTCTGCCTGGTTGACAGTCATCAGTGATGGGATAGGGGATTGTGATGATGGCATCAATGTGTGTGACACTGCCCTCGGACACATACGGTTAGCATTGGCTTGACATGGTGTGGGACTTCGACATCAGCGGATCTATGGTGTATGGCAGGCTCTCCGTGTGCAGCTGTGGGTATTTAGCTGTTAGCCGACGCTTGTGTGCCAGTTCCATGGCGAACACGCATGTGTGCTGCTGAAGGGGGGTGCCAGTGTTGGACCCAGATGTTACTCCACATGATGTGTTCATGTGTACTTCGAGTTGCCTCAGCAATCCCGAATACATGACTAATAAAGGTGTCCCTATGCCTCCAAGGTGCCTCTTCTCAGTCAATGCTGGTGTGTTGCCACGGTGCATCCTGCTTGTCTGGCATGGTATTCCCTGATTGTGGCTATGTGTCAATGTGTCGAGTGGCAAGATGCAAGCTGTGTGTGTGGGCTGAGACTGTGTATTGGGCATGATGTCCATGACTGTGTGGGTATTGTGACATGTGCCATCCACCGGACTCAAGCTTGCAGGACATGGTTCTGCCACCTGTCTACACATACCTGGGTGCCCCCCAGGACACTGGACTGGATCCCTGACCTCTGCGCATGACTGTTGCTGTACTCAATGTGTGTGTCAGCACGGTTGTTCGGTAACCCCCTCAGCTGGTTGGGCCCATCACGGGTGTGTATGGTGCTCCATGTCTGTCTTGCCTAATACACTGTGACCCATGTGTCCTGTGCCAGACTCAGGCCCCAGGGTGTGGGTGGTTGAAGACAAAAGATGACTCAGGCATGTTTTGACTTTACAAGACACATGTTAGGTAATAATGCTACCAGCAGGCATCTACTCTTCATAGTGCGATTTATTATTGGGGGGGGGGGGGACAAAGGGAGGGTCTTTCCGGGATTTTGGAATCCAAAGTTCAGTAGGGGAGTTGGTGTCCTTGCCATTGGAAATCCTCAGAGTCCATGCCACAGTCTTTGTCAACATTGGTCAGCCAGTGACCAGCAGGGCCATGTGGCAGAGAATGTCTCTTGATGCTGTGATGCTGTTGCTCCAGTGGGCCAGGTGCCAGGCCAGGTGTCCTGGGAGATGGTGATGTAGCGCCGACCCTCACGGTCCTTTCCGTGGACGACCCGCCCTCCTGCGGGGAACCTCAGCAGCAGGCCGTGACGACATCTGGGATTCTCCGTCGGATGTTTCCTCCTCCTCCTCCTGATCTCTCCCTGTGGGTGGTGATGTTCTCCACCTTCTGGCACAGGGAGGGTCGGCCATGTTGTCGGCCATCCGACGGAGTGTAGCGTGAATCCCCTGGAATACCGTCACTTGCTCAGCCTGTCTGTTCTCCATCCTCCGTTGGTGTACCAGTAGACAGGCATGTAGCTCCGCATGTTGCTGGGCCTGCTGGGTCTTTATCTCATCGAGGCTCCCCTTGATCTCATTGAGGGTGGACACAACCTGGGCCATGCCCGTGGTGTCCTGCCGGTATGAGTCCAGGATGTTACGGACATGGGAAAATACCGGATCCCCAGCCAACTGGTCAGGCTCGCACCTCCGCCGTCCTCCACTCCCACCACCCCTGCCCACTTGCGCCTGGCCTGCCCTTGTGGGCACATCGGGTCTCCGGGACCCCTGAGGGGTGGCATTGGCGTTGTCGCCTGCCTCCTCCTGGGTGCCCGGGACACCGTGTCCCTCCTGGCCAGCCTGGCTGCATTGTGGTGTTGGGGCAGGGATCCTGGGTGTCTCCTGGGATGTGGCAGGAGTGGGGGTGGTGGTTGGCACAGTTGTACCTGACGCAGGTGCTGCAGGTGGTTGGACACCAGAGGGGCCAGGTCGGTCGGGGTCGTCCACAGAGTGGTGAGAGTGGTCGCTGCCGGTGGGATCGGGCTCCTGCAGATCCAGGTCCTGTGAGTCTTCCCCCCCTGTGTTGGGGGGTGCACCACAACGTTGACCTGTGTGTGAGAGAGACAATGTTAATTTTGGTCCATGCAACATCCATGTTTCATCAGTTTCAAAGTTGGCACATTTCCTCTTGGAATTAGGATCTGTCTTGCATTCCACTCACAGTGCACTTGTGCATGGGTGTGTCCCTTGGGCACCACTTTGGCCCCTTTAACTATGTGTGGCACAGTCTTACTTGCTGCGTCAAGTGTGACTGCAGGCAGCAGTGGAGTGGGCAGGTGTGGCGAGCCATGCATTGGCGCCTTCCGTGTAGCACTGTACATGTGCACATGGAGTGGATCCACACGCTTATATGATCCCGGTACCTGTCGTTGTGCTCGTGAACAGGTTGTGACATGGCCCTGTGTTTTGCCATGGTGAAGAGGGGGGGTTCTGGGACTGGCCACCCTTGTCTACATGCACGCAGTCTACCTGCTGACGAGCAGACATTCGCACACGCCACACGGCTGATTTGCTCTCCCTGTGTCTCGCTCCCTCTCTGTCCCCCTCTCCCTCCCTCTCTGTCCCCCTCTCCCTCCCTCTGTGTCCCCCTCTCCCTCCCTCTGTGTGTCAGCCTCCTCCCTCTGTCCGTCTCCCTATGTCTCCCTCCCTCTCTGTCCCCCTCTCCCTCCCTCTGTCCGTCTCCCTGTGTCTCCCTCCCTCTCTGTCCCCCTCTCCCTCCCTCTGTGTCCCCCTCTCCCTCCCTCTGTGTGTCAGCCTCCTCCCTCTGTCTGTCTCCCTGTGTCTCCCTCCCTCTCTGTCCCCCTCTCCCTCCCTCTCTGTCCCCTTCTCCCTCCCTCTGTGTGTCAGCCTCCTCCCTCTGTCCGTCTCCCTGTGTCTCCCTCCCTCTCTGTCCCCCTCTCCCTCCCTCTCTGTCCCCCTCTCCCTCCCTCTGTGTGTCACCCTCTGTCACCTCAGCCCAGCTTCCTGGGCACACACTGTTAGCAGATCTTTGAGTGGCCCTTGGCTTGTTGATGTGAGTTTGTTTCTGATCTCCAGGCACCCATTGGGTGTGATGTGTGTCTGTGCGCTGCTGCTGTGGTGGTGTGTGCTGCCACTCTTTCACAATGTTGGCTGTTCATTAGCTGCTGTCATGTGCAAAACAGTGCCTTCACCCCCATGTGTTGATGCAAGGCGTCCGCCATTTGCTGGCAAGTCATTCCTGTGTTGGGACACACTGTTTGTCTGGCTGTGACCTAGGCCATATGGGCAGAGTGCATTGTTGTCTGCTTCGGAGTCGCACTATGTGATTTTTGGTGCCCAGCCTCCCGCCATCCGGGTTACCGTGTCATCTGTTGTTGTCTTCTGTGGCCTGTGACTTGACATTGTCCAGCTGGGTGCATGGGGCATGGTGGCAGCAGTGGCATGTGCGTGCTCATGGAGTGTGGTTGAGTCATGCGATGGCTTGTGGTGGTTGCGTGCCTGTTAGTGATTTTGGTTGTGGATGCCGTTCCCCCCATGTGAGGTGCGTTGTTTGTGTACTCACCCGGGTCTCGGAGTCCTTCCAATCCTTCGACTGCCTCCACCGGCAGTATGGCCATCACCCTCTCCTCCCAGGGATGGTAGTGTACGGGTCTGCGGGAGGGCCCTCCTCCGGTGGCGTTGGCCTGGACGTGTTCCTCCTGCCTCTTGGCTCGGACCCTCCTCCGCAGATCGTACCACCTGTTCTGGCATTCCTGCCTGGTCCTTCTGGTGTCCGCAACAGCATTCACAGCATCGACGATGGTCTGCCACATGGCTGTTTTTGCTGCCAGGCTGGTGTTTCTGACCAATGTTCCAAAGATCTGTGGCTCGACTCTGAGGATTTGATCAACAAGGACCTCCAACTCTCGGTTACTGAACTTTTTATTCTTGGTAGTGGGCATGGTGAGGGGTGTGGGTGGGGATGGTGGGGGGGGTGTGGATGTTGGGGGGGGTGTGGATGGTTGTGGGTGTGTGTGTGTGAATGTGATGAGGGGGTGTTTGTGAAGGTGGTTGTGTGAAGGTGTGCAAGTGTAAGGTGTGGTGTAGCTTGTAGTATGGTTCTGTGGTGTCTGGCAGCAGTGAGTCTGTTGCAAAGGCTCATGGTTTGTGTGTGTGGGCCCTTTTTATTGGTCCATGGGTGGGTGTGGCAGTGTTTGAAGTTTGGGTGGGTGTGTTATAAGTAGTGGTGGTGTTTTGGGCCTCTGTTTGTCTTTGGCAGTTGCAGGTCAGTGAAGGTGTTTTTGTAGTGTTTGTTGGCCATGTTTAGTGGCTTTGTGCCATTCGTATGGTGTATTCTTGTGTTGTTTAGTTTTGGCCTGGTTGCGTACGTGCGTTTTGAGCGTGTGTACGGTGTGTACATGGGCCATTTGGTTGTACGGTGCTGTCCTTGTGTGTGGGTTGGTACGACTCGTACATGCGGGTGTGATGTTGGGGCCTGGGGTGCGCTCCGTACTTAGGAGGTTGTGTTGGGGGTAGGACCGGAACGTACTGGGGTGTAGGTACACGATGGTACGACACGTACAGGGGTGGGGGTACGACTCGAACGTACTGGGGTGTACTTAGACGGTGGTACGACACGTACAGGGGTGGGGGTACGAATCGAACGTACTGGGGTGTAGGTACACGGGGGTATGACACGTACAGGGGTGGGGGTAGGACTCGAACGTACTGGGGTGTAGGTACACGGGGGTACGACACGTACAGGGGTGGGGGTACGACTCGAACGTACTGGGGTGTAGGTACACGGTGGTACGACACGTACAGGGGTGGGGGTACGAATCGAACGTACTGGGGTGTAGGTACACGGGGGTATGACACGTACAGGGGTGGGGGTAGGACTCGAACGTACTGGGGTGTAGGTACACGGGGGTATGACACGTACAGGGGTGGGGGTACGACTCGAACGTACTGGGGTGTAGGTACACGGGGGTACGACACGTACAGGGGTGGGGGTACGACTCGAACGTACTGGGGTGTGGGTACACGGTGGTACGACACGAACAGGGGTGGGGGTACGACTCGAACGTACTGCGGTGTACTTAGACGGTGGTACGACACGTACAGGGGTGGGGGTATGACTCGAACGTACTGGGGTGTAGGTACACGGGGGTACGACACGTACAGGGGTGGGGGTACGACTCGAACGTACTGGGGTGTGGGTACACGGTGGTACGACACGTACAGGGGTGGGGGTACGACTCGAACGTACTGGGGTGTACTTAGACGGTGGTACGACACGTACAGGGGTGGGGGTACGACTCGAACGTACTGGGGTGTAGGTACACGGGGGTACGACACGTACAGGGGTGGGGGTAGGACTCGAACGTACTGGGGTGTAGGTACACGGGGGTATGACACGTACAGGGGTGGGGGTAGGACTCGAACGTACTGGGGTGTAGGTACACGGGGGTATGACACGTACAGGGGTGGGGGTAGGACTCGAACGTACTGGGGTGTAGGTACACGGGGGTACGACATGTACAGGGGTGGGGGTACGACTCGAACATACTGGGGTGTAGGTACACGGGGGTACGACACGTACAGGGGTGGGGGTACGACTCGAACGTACTGGGGTGTGGGTACATGGTGGTACGACACGTACAAGGGTGGGGGTACGACTCGAACGTACTGGGGTGTACTTAGACGGTGGTACGACACGTACAGGGGTGGGGGTACGACTCGAACGTACTGGGGTGTAGGTACACGGGGGTACGACACGTACAGGGGTGGGGGTAGGACTCGAACGTACTGGGGTGTAGGTACACGGGGGTATGACACGTACAGGGGTGGGGGTAGGACTCGAACGTACTGGGGTGTAGGTACACAGGGGTATGACACGTACAGGGGTGGGGGTACGACTCGAACGTACTGGGGTGTAGGTACACGGGGGTACGACATGTACAGGGGTGGGGGTACGACTCGAACGTACTGGGGTGTGGGTACACGGTGGTACGACACGTACAGGGGTGGGGGTACGACTCAAACGTACTGGGGTGTACTTAGACGGTGGTACGACACGTACAGGGGTGGGGGTACGACTCGAACGTACTGGGGTGTAGGTACACGGGGGTACGACACGTACAGGGGTGGGGGTAGGACTCGAACGTACTGGGGTGTAGGTACACGGGGGTATGACACGTACAGGGGTGGGGGTAGGACTCGAACGTACTGGGGTGTAGGTACACGGTGGTACGGCTCGTACAGGGGTGGGGGTGCGACTCGAACGTACTGGGGTGTACCTAGACGGGTGGGGGTGTACATACACGGGGGGTACGTGTCGGACATACGGGGGCTGGGGGGAGTGTTGGGCGCGTATGCGGGCACATGTCTCCATGGTTGCTATAGGAGTTCGGTGCGGACGGTGTTTTTTCCATACGGTTGTACCCTCGGACGCACGGGATGGATCGTGATTCCTCGGTCGGACTTGACTTTTCACGTTTGTACGGTGAATCGTCCGAGGACGTGTCGGACACATTTTCCGACCCGAGGACGTGTGGGAAATCATTCCCGATGCGGTTCGTATGGACTTTTTACCATGCGAATCGTGATTGCCAGTTCGTACGGCACTTGTACGATTCGTACGGTAAAAAGACCGGATACGAGTCGCACGGGGAAATTTTTTACCGGATCGTGATCGGCGCCTTAGTAGACCCCAAAGGGAGATATGTGGTAGTGAAGTGCCAGCATGTGGGGAAAGATATAGCAACTATTAATGTCTACGACTCAAATATGGAACAGGAAGGTTTCCTAGAGAGACTTGCGAACACACTGGCCCCCTAACTAGTATCCTCAGCAGTGGTGGGAAGTGACTTTAATTGCATGGTGGTTCCTTGGGTTGACTGATCACACCCTCTGTTGAGGGATTCCCCTATCAATCGGATGGGCTGAAGATTTAGGGAATGGCAGGAGCAATGGGGGCTTGTAGATTCCTGGCATAAATTACACCCATAATCTAGAGATTATTCCTTCTTCTCCAGCTTGCACAAACTCGACGAATGGCTGTACCCGTTCTTATGTACCCAAGATACACAGGGCCTAGTCACTGACATGCAATACAAGGCCCAAACTATCTCAGACCTTAACGTGATCCTATGACAGCTGAATTGGGAATGCCCTCCCACTCAGATTCCCACCTGGCGGTTGAAGCCGGAGGCGTAAGAGGGCCCTGTGATCCACAAGGGGATTGTAATAAGCCTTCGATAGTATTTTGAGGACAATATGTGGTTGGAGACTTCCCATTAGTGGAATGGGAGGCCGTGCATTACAGAGTCAGTAGGGAAAAGAGGGACTATATTGCGTAAAGTCATGCAATCGGAACATGAACTGCATGAAATAGCGAAGCCCAGGCCGGCACACCCCGAAATCCTTCAGACGCTCTTAGATGCTAGAGAAAAAGTGGTGAATCTACTGCTTATACTATAAACAATATATGATAAGAGCCTACGCAGAGCGGGACTGCTCAGGCTCGCTACTTGCCTGGCTGACAAACCCAGCAAAGTGAGGTTCGCCTATTGTTGAGCTGGACTCAAAAGATAACGGTTGGATATATAAGCTACAAGATATTAACAGGCACTTTTTACAATATTACTCAAGACTTTATATGAGCATTGTGCATTATGATGAAGATGACTTGCGAGCCTATCTGGCACTGTTACCACTAACATCCCTCACCTAGGACGAAGCTGAGGAGTTAGGTGGCTAAATCACGGTGCAAGAGACAAGAGCTGCTATCATCAAAGGACTGACGTGTGAAAAAACTCTGGTATTGGATGGACTCCAGGCCGAATTTTATATGACATACATAGTAGCTCTGCCCCTGAAACTAGAAGCCCTTTATCTAGTGGCAAGGCACATGAGATAATTACTGGATACTACACGAGAAGCCGATGTGATCCCTCTCCTGATATCGGGGAAGCAGGAGTGGTATTGTAAGTCCTACTGACCACTGTTGATGCTCAACCTCGACTATAACATTTTAAGCAAAAACCTAGCCTCCAGATTGTTCCAGCTCATGTCCAAACTAGTGCACCCAGACCAAGTTTCATTTATGGGAGAAACACAGTGCTGAACATCAGGTGACTCATCTTGATCCAGTAGTATAAGCACCAGGAGAACAGCGAGGTGGCATCTTTTTCAGTAGATACCAAAAAAGCTTTTGATACCTTGGAATGGAAGTTCCTTTACAGTGTCATGTCCAGGATGGAGCTGGGTCAGGGCTTTTTTGCATGGACTAAACTATTGTACTCAGATCCCACGGCCAGTGTGCTGACAGAGCGGACAAAATCAGAAAGCTATAAAGTGGCCCAAAGGATGCTACAGGGGTGCCCACTGTCTCCCCTGTTGTGTGCCCTTGCGATGGAGCTACTGGCCTGCTTAGCACCTGAAGCGGGTAGATATAGGGAAATCCAGATAGCCAACAATCAACACCAATTTGCAGTATATGCTGATGACCTCATATTGTTTTTGAGGGACTTAGAGACAGGTTTGGTGGGAACCAGGGCTGTGCTGAGAGAGCTTGGAGCTTGGTCCGGCTTGGGAGCAAATCGGCAGAAATCCCAACTCTTTTCCACCACAGCTGGATAAACTGGGAGACCTTTGATGGGAGCCTGACTGTTTTCCATATTTAGGGGTAAAAATATTCCATGACAGGCAGAACCTACTTAAAGGGAATGTGGAACTGGCCATCATAGTCCTATGAACCTGCACCGAGATTTGGTGAACACTCCCGCTCTCGTTGGTGGGCAAAGTGGCTCTTCTGAAAATGGTGGCCTTCCCAAGGGCACTTCACAGTGCTACCACTCTGGATTCCCAGAACGCTCTTCAGAGAGCCGAATTCTCTGATCATGTCGTTTCTTTGGAACTCGGGGCTCAGGAGAGTGGCATTAGTTTAATTTCAATGCCTGTCGGAAGATGGAGGGATGGCAGTGCCTGAGTTTGAATCCTATTATCTAGCTGCATAATTCCAATGGTTCACACAGTGACTGGCAAGTTGACTGACTCCAGCCTCAGCAGTTGGGCCATTTGTCCAGAGCCTCCCGTAGTTCACAGGCAAACTATTGTAAACTCTGCTGCATTAGGAACGGGACACACTAGAACTTAAGGTGATACAGCGCTGCTGGACCCGTTGCTTGCAAAAAATGCATACACAGACCTCCTACTCCCCGGCCCTTGTTCTTACGATGCTGACCTGTTTGTCACATGGGGTTAACTGGGAGGGCTTGACTGAGTGGATGGAGGCGGGAGCAGACAAAGTAGCGGATTTGCTCCGAGAGGCCATGCTGTTCCCGTTTAAAGAATTCCGAGAAGAATTTAATCTCCCCCCAGGGACACTTCCTCCTACATAGAGCGATGACGGTGGCCTTCCGCATGCGCTGGAAAACTGACCTGGGGGAACCACCTTTTCACAACACCTGTCACTACATAATCAGAGCAACGGGCACAGTTAAGGAGGTTTCCTGTCTCTACAGAGCGATACATGGCAACACGTTACAGACTTTATTGGTTCAGAGGGCCCGATGGGAAACAGATTTTGGAATCCCCATACCTGAAAGAGACTGGGGAAATAGCAAAGCAAGAGTACCTAAAGTATCCAGGAATCGCACGATTCAAGGGGATTAATTATTTTTCCCTTACTAGGGCATGCCTGACACCAGACCGTATCATTAAGTATTTTCATGCAGAGGGAGTGGCCTGCCCAAGATGGGGGACTCTAGGTGTGGAGTCTAAACACATGGTATGGGATTGTGCTTTATGAGTCCATGGACGTAACACTGGCCAGGGAGATGTTAGTGGACTCCTTGAAAGACCTGAAATTGGACTCAAGGAACCCCATTTCTGAGGGATCTGTGATGTTGACCCTTCCACTCCCTTCCACCTCCCAGCCCCAACTCCCTCCCGACCATCTGACCCAGTTTCCCTGTGAGAGTCTTATGTTTGCCCTTGCCCTGACCCTTGCCACACCCACCCCACAAAAATGCAAACCTACCCTTTCACCACCCAACCCATCCCTTCGATATCCCAAACTACCATTCAAAAGACAGAGCCACCCCTACTGCCCCCAAGGTATCCCTAAAAAAGACAAAGGCCCCCTCCCAAACCCAAGACCAGCCCTCCGAAAACCAAATCCTCCTGCCAAATCCAAGACCACCACTCCCAAGATGACCCCCTCAAACCCAAGACCACCCCTCTCAAATATACACACCCTCTCCCAAAACCAAGGACACCCCTCCCACACCCATACCCACATCCAAACAACCCCCTCCCAAGTAACATCTTTGAGGTGCCGGTTGTACCTTCCAGATGCCCCTTCCCGAGTGGATTCCCCTGGCTGTGCAATTGGAGGCACGCTGAGTGCCATGGCAAACCTGTGCACAGGACTCTGGGACACTTATGAACTGGCATTTGCCTTGTTCCAAACAAGTTGTGAGAGTTAGCTCATTGTGAATAAATCACAATGTTTCTTTTTTTTTTTAATATTTTTTTATTGAGAGTTCAAATATGACAATACAATAAAGAAAACAAATGAAATCCAATTAATACAGTACGAGAAAGAAAGTACTAAAAACATTCATGCAAATTGCCATTATAATATTTAAAATTATAAAGTGCAAGGTTGTGTAAAAACAAATGATCAATCAACTGACATTGAAATTCGAAAGATTTTGATTGAGTGAAAACAGTACGTAGCATTTAGATACAATGAGCGTCTTCTCAGTTAATATACCAGAATTGAGTTGTAAAGTGCAGCGTGCGAAGTCGAGACAATCATAATAGACTAGTAGACATTCTCGGAAAAGTATAGATCATATTTTTTTAGAGCTCCTGATCTACGAGCATATTTTCTTTCCCTACCCTGGATTCGGAGTAGTTTTGTCTTCCATGCCTGAAAGGATGGAACAAGATCTGTTTTCCAGGACTGTAAAATGAGGGATTTAGCTATTAAAGAAGCTATAAAAAGGGACTCATCATGTTGGGTATGGATAGGAGAGCAGCCTAGGAGGGGAATTAGGTCATCAAATACAATATTGGTTTTGAGAACGATTGAAAGATATTTTTCTATTTCCTTCCATAAAGCCTGGATTTTTGGACACTCCCGGACAATGTGTTTCCAAGTGCCTTTTCCATCACAACGGAAGCATTTGTCGGCTACTTGCGGGAAGATATTGTGTAGAAAGGACGGAGTTCTATATAATAACCATTTGTTGTAAAATTGTATACGTTTAAAATTTGCTCCACGAAAGATGGTTTTATTGAATGTATTTATTTTGTCCCATACCTGTTGATTAAATGTAATATCTTCACTCTTCTCCCATCTTTCAGTAATCTTGCTATAGAGGTCATGGTCCTTGCTTTCTTTTAATATTTTAGTCCAGATACTCATTTTCTTTTGTATTTCATTATTAAGGATAGTGGAGATATTTTCTTTATTGAATACATTTCCTATATTGAGTTCTCTGAGTTTTGGATTTATCCTTATAAAGGACCAGTTGAGTATTAAGTGCGAATGGATTAACTGGCTGTGAATCTCGTCCCAAGATTTCCACCTATTTCCCAGCAGGAAGTCTTCAATTTTCTCAAAACCATTCTCCTTCCAAAGAGTTAATATATTTTTGTCCATACAGCAAGCATCTCCCAAACTAAAATTGATTAAATTCGTCTTTTTACTTAAAATGGGTAAATTATAAAATTTAAAAAACTGAGTTTTCACCTTGAAAATCCACTGGAGGGATTTATATCATACTTTTTTTGGATCTTTCGTGGTTCTGACCGGGTCATAGATTTTCAATTCCAGTAACATCCTTTTCATAAAAAAATTATCTGTCTCATGAGAGTCTAAGAAAAGAAACCTGTGGCTATAATGTGCAAAAGACGCAAAATGTGCTCAGTGCTAGTCTGGGAGATTTTTTTGCCCATAAGAAAGAGGTAATCAGGGATTCTATTTTTTTAAAGTAAGAGGCCTGGATTGAGCAGGGAATTGCGCTAAAAAAGAAATTGAAAAGGGGTAAGACCGACATTCGAATTAGCGATGCCCGCCCCATAAGAGACAAGGGTAGTAAATTCCACCAATCTAAAAGTGAGCTCACCTTTTTTAATAAAGGTAAAAAATTAAGTGGGAAGAGATCATCTGGGCTATCCGATATAAGTATTCCAAGATATATCTTTGGATCAGTGTTGTATATCCGCCTAAATTCTGGAACTAAAGTGTCTATAGTGCAGTTAAGTAGAATAATTACCGTTTTATAACCCCCAAGCTTTTGAAAGTCAGAGAAGATTTTTAAAATCTTCAATTGACTTGAGGGTTTAGAGTCTATGAAAAGGGCAATATCGTCCGCATATAATTTTATGTTTGTCATTCCTAATATTGGGGCAGTGTCAGCTTTGATATTCCTGATGACGATCGCTAGAGGTTCGATAAATAATGCAAATAAAATTGGCGACAAGGGGCATCCTTGTCGCGTGCCTCTAGTAACCTCACAGGACCCAATATTAGTGTTGTTGACGATAATTTGTGCCCTAGAATTCGTATACAATTGGCGTAGAAGAGAAATAAAAACATTCGGGAAATTAAAACTACGTAAAATTGCAAACATGCAATCCCAAGATACTAGATCGAAGGCTTTCTCCGCGTCTAAAAACCAAATTTGAGCCTTCACCTTATTAGTTTTAAAATAATCTAGTGCCTCCAGTAAAAAAGTAGTGTTGGAATAGAGATGCCTGCCTGCAATAAAACCGCACTGATCGTGTGCTACCAGAGATCCTACTATTTTATTTAATCGATTTGCTAGAAGTTTTGTAAAGATTTTATAGTCGGTATTCAAAAGGCTAATCGGTCTATATGAGTTTATATTTTCCTTGTCCTTTCCTTTTTTTAAAATACTGACCACCACCGCTGTATGAAAGGAGTCCGGTGGGGGACTTCCTTGAAGTAAGTTATTCAATAATTTCAGAAGTTCCTTATGTAATGTTCCCCCAAATTTTTTTAAAAATTCAATGGGAAGGCCATCCTCGCCGTTGGCCTTGCCATTGGGGAAGGCGTCTATCACTTCATCTAATTCTAATAGTGTAAAATCCTGTGTAAGGTAGTTCTTACCCTCAGCATCTATTTTGGGTATTTCAAGTGGCTGTAGAAATTCCGTGATAGAGTCAGGTGTAGCACCCTCAATCGCTTGATATATCCCCTCATAATGCTTTAAGAACAACTCACCGATGGAAGTGGTGGTCTTAACTCGTATTTTAGTGATGGGATCTATTAACTGATCTATTCTATTACGCACCTGCTTTTCTTTAGATTGCCAGGCCAGCAGCTTTCCTGTGTATTCACTCTCCTCGTAAATCTTTTGTGCTTGTAAATTACTGTTTATCTCACCTAAATCATAGTAAAAATCCTTCATCCTGCGCTTCGCCTCGTGGAGTTTGTGTCCAGAGATCGTAGATCTGACTCTGTAGTGCTCTTGGGTTGCCTGCGAGAGTTCAGTGTGGGGTTTGGTTTTCTCCTCCCTTTTTACCTTAAGCTTGGGAATTTCTTTAGATGTAATTATTCCACGTAAAGTGGCTTTAAATGCATCCCAGATTATATTTAATGGGGCTGTTCCTCTATTCTGTATAAAAAATTGCTCTATTTTTTCATTAAAATCACAATGTCTCTTGCCAAAAAAAAGTTTCCTGCCATTATTTTCCTTTGTAATTGTTTGATTCCTAGTAATGTTTCTGTGTAAAATGTATAGTACATATTTTTCTTTAGCATGATGGCATGAACTGCCACATACATTTTAAATGTATACTATGTTAAGTGCATACACTGGTTCACATGGTATGTGATGGTCATTTGAATTTAGGAGCAGCCTTTCAACATACTAGTGGACACCTTCACCAAAATATAGTTGTTGATACATCATTCAAGGATATTTTACTACAGGTCTCTTTGTTTCACCTTAATTACTGATATGTATGTACATACATGCATAGGACCTTGTAATATTATGTGCAAATTGATATTGTATACAATACAGGACTTGCACTTCACAAGGGGAAATGTTACATGGATGAACATGTAGAGTGCTTCCAATTTTGCAGAGCCAGGGATTTTCTAGGTAATCAATGAGGTGAGGGTTACGGCTTGTCTAGTGCAATTTCTACATGAAGTAACATTACACTTATCTCAATGATGTCTGATGCATATGTTTGTAATATGACAATTTTCAGACATTATTAACCCACACCTGTCTTGATTTGATGTCCTTTTTTGTGCAAGTGCCCTTTTTTTTGGAAGACAGCTGGTGCCAAGTTTATGACCACAATGTGGTTACACAGGTGTGTTACTATAAATTTCTTAAACGTCAAGGTTAGAGATGTATGCATTGCACATTGGTATGCTATTGCTTGTGTGAGTAATTTGATAATGCCTGAGTCCTAAGCAAATGTGAACAGCCAAGTGAAAAAGGTAACAGGTAATGGGGGAGCTTACCTTTGGTTAGAGTGACAATGGTGTTGATTTGCTTTGTGATGAGCCAGCAGAGGCAGGACATGTAGGATGGGGTCTATGGCGGTACAGGAAGTGGGAAGGTGAGCAAAGGTGAGCTTGTGCATTATATGCATTCCATTCTGCCAACTTAGGTGTGGAGCTTTCTTTCAACAGTTGCGTCAGCGGGAAAGCACATCGTGATTGCCCGGGTGGAAAAACTGGCAGTCCTCCCTTCGACAGACGCTTTTTCTAACATTGTCGGCGGGACCGTGGCAATATTTCGTCTATGCAATAGTCAACATATAAATAGGGCGGGTGGACCACCAAGTTGGCAGGCAGGAAGACTGCCTAGTAAACAATGGCTAAACCAGTCCTGCCAAGATCTAAATTAGACTCTCTGTGACATGAGTAATGAAATATACCTACAAAATCAAGGACATCCTAGTGAATTTTGCTTTTATAGTGTTCATTGTTTTTAACAAACACGTTACTTACTTTTGGCAATGCCTTTTCTGGAAGAGAATCTATCTAAACACAGATTTCTCAACTTTTAAATATTTCTCAGGAGTCAGAACTGGATCCAGAAACTTTTCAGCAGCACCTCTGTACCCCGGAAGGTGGCGCCTTACAGCTCCACACTGATGCTGTTCCACTCCGGAAGTGATGTGCGTGGCCTAAATAGGTGTCATTCGCGCATGCTGATGCCAGTTGCTTGCTTGGCCTTCTATACTTATATAAATTCACACAATTGCACCTTCCACACTTGTAAACTCTTTTCTGGTTCCAAACTCCACTGAATCGTTGTTACAAGTGTGGGAGGTGCAATTGTTGTAATATTGTACAAAAAAGCACAAAAGAATCCACAGATTCTGATTCGAAGAGAATGTACCACGATTAATCTTTCCTTATTCGTAACTCTAAATGTTTCATTTATATGATAATTTGCTTGGGACTTCGTTTTTTTACAATGAACATTTTGGTTCCGATTCTTGCCGAATGTTTGTGTGATTACAATTCTTTTGGAATAATGTTAACGTCGTAGCAAGATAATAATGCAAGAATTCAATATCGTGCATAAAATGTCATGTCAAATTCAGTAGAAATTGAATTCATTTCACTCAATAAATCAAATACTTTAAAAGTTGGGCATTCTGTTTTTCCGTACATGTTGCTGGCTTTTCCCTTGGAGAAAATGGCAGCACTTCCAGGTCTTGTGGTTTTGGTGGCTTGTAAAAAACTGGTATAAATGGAGGAGAAAGAGACGCCATGATTTCTACTTGGTTGCTGATTTGTGAGGCTGTATATGGGAAAACTACATGTTCTTGGGAATTTTAGGGGATTTTGTTTTTGACCTGAATGGGGGTTACGTGATAAACTGAGAAATTTGGGGGATATTAACAAGCCAGGCGATAAAATTATCGCCGCTTTAGCGGCAGAAAACTGCCGCTAAAACGGCGATAATGGGCTTGATAATATGCTCTATGGAATTCCAATTGAAACCCATGTTAGATGTGAAGGTCATCTAACATGGGCTTCAATTGGAATTCCATAGAGAATATTATCAAGCCCATTATCGCCGTTTTAGCGGCAGTTTTCTGCCGCTAAAGCGGCGATAATTTTATCGCCTGGCTTGTTAATATGCCCCTTGGAGAGAACACATGGGCATATTTACAAGGGCTTTATCTCCGCTTTTTTGGCTTACAAAGCCTGAAAAGCGGAGATAAAACCAGCGCCCTATTTACAAGAGGGTGCTAACATACATAATTGTATGTTAGCACCCTTTTTCCCAATGCCTCACTTTGCATCTCCAATGAGATGCAAAGTGGGCGTTACTGGGCGTACCCAAGATGGACTACCTTGCAAATATCGCTGTTTACATCGCGGTATTTACAAGGCAGCCCACATGATTTTAGCAGACGTTAGGTTTTGGCGAAAACGGCCGTTTTCGCCAAAACCGAATGTCTGCTAAAATCCTGACTTAGCCATCCCTAACATAGGGGGTGGATTATGCTGATACAACCCTGTGGGTAGTATCAGCAAGGTTATCGCCCTTTTGCAGGGAACATCGCTGGAAAACCAGCGATGTTCCCCGCAGAAGGGCGATAACCTCGCTATCACTAGAATTTGTATCGCCCTGGAGTAATGCGTTGTTAATAACGCGCTGCCAGGGCGATAAATACCAGGGATAGCCTGCGATAATATAATTATCGCTAAGCACGGCCAGCGATAATTATCGCTGGCCATTGTTAATATGCCCCCACAGTTTCTTTAACGACCATTGAAAAGATTTAAAATAGATGGTTTTATCGTTATTCCAGATACTATACAGTTGGGGGAATTATGATCTGCTGATACAGATTGAAATCGATTTCGTGACTGAACTCTTGTTAAAACGACATGAATTTCCCTAGGTGAGATTATATATACTTTGATCAATTCACATAGAATGTAGATATATGGGGAGACGAGCAAAAGGAAAATAAGGATGCACAATGTATTGTAATGTAGATTTCGTGGTTTCAGTCTTTTAATGTGTTTATAGGCATATTTAGGCCACATGACAGCAGACAGACAGTTGTGGGATCCAATGTATGCGATATAGAAGCAGAAGTAAATTATGTATTAACAGGTATTGATGATCAATTTTGCGCAGGGGATGACACTTAAATATCCTATTTAAATTGTTTTTAGAAATGAACTTCCCAATAGTAGGTATAAACGTGAAATAGATTTCCGCAATTGATGAGCATAAACAGTCTTCATTGGTATGTTCTGCACCGCAAGTCAGTCACACATATTTGAATGTAACCTTGTTGTTTGATGTGTTCATTGTTTATTGATGTATTCAACCAGCATCGATTAGATTCCTGTTCTTAAGAATGTCATATGTTTTTAAACTGGATTCTGAGATAGTTTTTTCATTGTTTCCAATTTGACTTGAGAATGGCTCGAAATATGTGCTGGATGTGGTTTCCCAAAATGAGGACATTAAATTGGATTTCAATGGTTTTGAAATACTTTAAATAAAGGAATGTGAAGAGAAACTTTTCAATCAAAGACGTTTGTTTGGGAGTACAAGCTATCGAGACCTCCTTTAGGACTGTATGCGTGGAAAGGCCTACATGAGTCCTGAGTTCCATTTGCGGTGGAACATGTCTCCAAGAGATGGATGGTTGAAAACTCCAACGTGCAGAAGTGCTGACCTCGCGCGTTGTTTCCGGTGAAAAAAAAACAAGCTAAGGTTTTCCCCATTTGTAATGGAAACCTTACACAACCTCTGGGTGTAGCTGCCATTCGTAATCTGCTAGGCGTTGACAGCAGAGCTCATCCTCCCTGGCAGTTAAAGATCCGGCCCAGTGATTGGCCACCAGGAAAACATCTCATCATCCAGCCATTTCCAGAGGTGCAAGGCCTCCTTGCACAGGGTCCGCAACCCCACACACCCTGTTTGTTGCAGTAACACATGTTGGTGGTGCTGTCAGGGAGCACCTGTACCAGCCTCTGCTTGTTGGATGGCAAGAAGTCTTTCTACGGCAAACAGATGGCTCCCATCTTCAGGACAATGATGCAGAGACAGGACTCTAACCAGAGGCCTCTGATCTCCATCTCTCCCAGGCGGCCACTACAACCCAGAAGTGATACAGGGGTTTGCCACTGACCCAATAGTGGTCCACTAACCACCCCTACAGATCCTTCGGATTCTTGTCCGAACTCGTAACATGGTCGGAGAGGTCCCCTTTAGGTTGGGCCCAATAAGATTTAAAAGAGCCCGTATATGCCCCCTGGTGTGCTGTACTACCAGGATGCAAGAGGCCATCAGTCCCATCAGCCTCAGAGTCAAACTCATTGGAATCCAGGATGAATGCTGAAAGATCAGAATCATAGCCTGAATGTCCTAGACTTACCTTACGTGGGGAGGAGGGTGGACAAATCTGAACCATGTCCAGAATGGCTCGGATAAAGGGGAGCATCTGAGAAGGAGTCAAATGTGACTTTGTCATGTTGATAGTGAACCCCAAAAATCAGAGGAGGTTCACTGTAGTCTGGAGGTAGTTGGCAACTGCCTGGGGTGAACCCACCTTCAGCAGTCAGTTGTGGAGGTAGGGGGAGACTGGCACCCCGACCTTTAAAGGTGTGCTACCACCACTGCCATCACTTCTGTAAACACCCAAGAAGTGACTGGTGAGACCAAAGGGTAGCACAGAAAACTGAAAATGCTCCTCTCATGCCACAAACTGCAGGTAGCACTAATGGGCTAGCAGTATGGGAATATGGAACTAGACATACTGTAGGTCCAACGCTACCATCCAATCTCTAGGGTATAGGGTGGAGAAGACCTGGGCTAGAGTGAGCATTTAGAATTTCTCCTTCCGGACCAAGGCATTGAGCATGCACAGATCCAGAATAAGCCAAAGACCTCCATCCTTCTTAGGCACCAGAAAGAAGCAGGAATAACAACCACATCCTACTTCTGGAACCATCGCTCTCTCAACAGCCCCTTTGGCCAAAAGTGCTCGCACTTACTGCTGCAAAATTAAGAGCTAGTCCCTAGCATTCTGTCTCCCACTGGATGACTGTGTCCCTGCAGGGGCATGCAAAAGAGGTTTGGCTGGTGTGGCCAAAATAAAAGCGGTAGGCTCGGTGGCATACTGACCTTGTCCACAGGAGTGGTGGGCACCATGGCTTCTATTGAGAGGCTGCACAGTGCCCTGTGGGGGTTGGAAGGGTTGGTGGTAACAGGCACCTCAGCCAAAGCCAGGAAAGGAACAATTGAACTGTTGCAGTTGGCAAGATGAGGCGGGCAGATAGGCCCAGAAAGTGAGTGGTAGCCCTGCTTTCCTTAAAGCACTCAAGAGCAGAATAAGCTTTCTAACCATACAGGAGAGACCTATCTAAGGGCATGTCCGTCAAGTAGGATTGGGAAACCAAAAACCCAGTCGATCACGGCCAAACATGTCAACAAATGACAATGCTGATGCCTATGTCCAGCCCAATTGAATCGGTGGTGTCCAAGCCACAATGAATCATGAGCATCATCACCATTTGTGAATTACACTACACAGTGAAGATCTTCAGGCACATCAGGAAGGGCCTGTGTCACTGAACCCCAAAGGGCACAAGTCGTGTCCCAACAAACAGCTGGCATTAACAGATCAAAGGGCTACGCTGGTTGAAGAAAAGGCACATTTGCAGAATACCCCCACTTTGTTAGATTCCTTATAATGGGGAGTGGTGGGAAATGTTTTGGGATTAAAGAGGCTGGTGTAAGCCTGCCCCACTAGGCTTTCTGTTGACAGGTTGTTGTAAATGAAAAGCTGGATTACCAGTAGCTGGGTGATGGGGCCTGCCAATGTTTCAATTGAATGGGGGGGGGAGAGCCCTGTTTGGCCATGCCCTCAATAAGATATCTGTTAATGTCTCATAAATGGTAATAATGAGCTCAGAAGATGTTTGGCCTGTTGGAGGACTCCTGCCAAAACATTTGTAATAACCTCCAATGTGGGGAGCTGGAGGTCAAGTACTTTGGCCGCTGTGCGTCTAACCATGGTATAGGAAGTGAATTCTTCGATGGCTGGACCAGGGAAGGAGATAAAAGACTCATCTCAGGGGAGGCATCGAGGACACTAGCCTCCTATAAACCATCATACTAGTTGTCATCTTGGTAGGACTGAGGAAACTAATCACCTAAGTCACAGTCATTCTCTGACCCAATCCCAAAAAGGGAATACAAAGTCTGTTGTCAAGCATGGGGTAGTTCAAGTGGGATAAGTGGTGCCTTTGGCACATTTTGCCACAATGCGGGTCGAAGTTGGACTGGCATCGACTCAGTGTCGGCGAGAGCAATTGGCCTGCTTCTAAGGCTGATGAAGTGGGCATTAGCATTAATGTGCCTGGGGTCGACATGTATTGTGGTGCCAACAGCGGAGTCAAAGGTAAGATAAGTGTGGAGGGACCAGCTGGTGCTGAGAGTGAACCCGCCAGTGTTATCCCAGGTGGAAGACCTGTTAGCTCCTTGGGAGCACCAGAGGGAGTGGGCAGAAATTCAAAGAACCAGAGCATGGCTGCGCTGAACTCTTCCATCTAATGCAGCATGGCTGAAGGCCCCAGAAACAGGGGTTGTGTCAGAACCAGCTGAGGGATTGGCGCCAAAGTTTGACAAACTTCAGGAGCGAAATTGAGTGGGATGTTCCCACCCCCCACACTTGCTAGGGTGAATGAGAGTGGAGTTAGGATGTTTTATTTCACTTAAACTCTCTTATGCTTATCTGAGGACTTGGAGCGTGACCGGTACCAGCCTCTAGAGTAACTCCATTGACTCAGGGAATAGGAAGGGGACTGACAGTGGGCCTTTGACACAGAGTTGGGCTTAGATCAGTCTGGTCAGGGAGCCTTCTTATGCTTGGCGACATAAAGTCTCACCTTGTGTTCCATAATGGCCTTCGGGTTCATTGACACACATTCGCAGCAGACCTCAGGTATAACAGGTTCACCTGATGGTAACCTGTTACAGACATTTGCTTGCAACAGTCCCTACAGGGCTTCAAACCGTTGATTTAGGGGATGACATCTCTTGCACAACCTCAAAAATATTGAGGTAAATGTCCCAGAGAGACAAGATGGAGCACTTGCTCCACATCTAATGGCATAGAAAGGAAGAAACTAAAGTCAGCATGCAGGAATGGTGCCTATATAGGCCCTGCATGTCATTTCCAGAACAGAATAGTGTCAGTGCAGAGCCACTAGTCACCACCTTTCTGCTTGCTGAGGTACTGCTGAAAAGTTTCTAACATGGCGTTGTCAGATGGAATATGATGATTCCTAAGCCACCTCACTCACAACCTCTGCTATTCCTTCCTGTGAAGGAAAAGCAGAGGTGCGAGTGAGGTGCTTAAGAAAACAATGTACGTCTCTCCTTCAAATCTGGATGCATATCGTTAATGAGGAACACATAAAGAAGAAAACATATGACAGAACTTTCTCCGGAGCAGCCCCCAGAATTTGAAACTCACTCCCTCCAAACATTAGGAAAATTCCTAACACAGCAACATTCAAGATGGAAGCGAAGATATTCCTGATGAGTAAGTTCCTTTCGTAAATAAGACGGCTCATCACAACACCGTGATATAGATGCTTTCATAACAGTCCTTCGGAATTTGTAAAGATAAATCACCAGATATACTGAGGTTAACCGTCTACGATTCTATTCTTATCGAGACGCACAGATGTAGTATGCTCGGAAAAAGACGCTTCGGATCATGTGTATTTGGAAATCCTAGTACACCTTGTACAATAAGCAGTTCCAATAACTTGAATTGGAAAATTGAAGTTAAACATATCAGGGAAATAACAATATATATGTGATTACTGACAACACACGGTAACCTAATCTTGTCATTGTATGTTTACTTGTTAAATACTGTATAGCTGCATACCTAAGCTACCTCATAGCGCTGTAAATCGTCCTGCTATTCATATTGTATCGTATTCAACTTACCTCATGTAATTGTGAAGCGCTCTGATACCCAAGGGTCACATTTGCGCTATATAAAACTATTTAAATTAAAATTAAAATAAAAAAATTCTCACATATTGCCTTTATGTTTTTTTAACTATTTAATTGTTTTGTATTACACACTTTGCATTCCATTTCAGTAGTATGTCTCTTACATCTTCTGTCTGCTAAGCATTACATTCTATCATCTTGCTTCAGTGTTACATTTTGGTGCCGATTACGATCCGGTAAAAAATTTCCCCGTGCGACTCGTATCCGGTCTTTTTACCGTACGAATCGTACAAGTGCCGTACGAACTGGCAATCACGATTCGCATGGTAAAAAGTCCATACGAACCGCATTGGGAATCATTCCCCACACGTCCTCGGGTCGGAAAATGTGTCCGACACGTCCTCGTACGATTTACCGTACAAATGTGAAAGGTGAAGTCCGACCGAGGAATCACGATCCATCCCGTGCGTCCGAGGTTACAACCGGATGGAAAAAACACCGTCCGCACCGAACTCCCATAGCAACCATGGAGACGTGCCCGCATATGCGCCGACCCCCCCCCAGCCCCCGTACGTACGCGCCGACCCCCCCCAGCCCCCGTACGTACACGCCGACACCCCCAGCCCCCGTACGTATGCGCCGACCCCCCCCTCAGCCCCGTACGTACGCGCCGAACCCCCCTGTATGTACACCCGTGTACGTGTCGAACCCCCCCGTGTACGTTCGAGTCAAACCCCCCGTGTACGTTCGAGTCGAACCCCCCCGTGTACGTTCGAGTCGTACCCCCACCCGTGTATGTACGGTGCGTACCCCCCGTGTACGTTCGAGTCGAACCCCCCTGTACGTTCGAGTCGAACCCCCCCGTGTACGTTCGAGTCGAACCCCCCGTGTACGTTCGAGTCGTACCTCCACCCGTGTATGTACGGTGCGTACCCCCCGTGTACGTTCGAGTCGAACCCCCCCTGTACGTTCGAGTCGAACCCCCGTGTACGTTCGAGTCGAACCCCCCCGTGTACGTTCGAGTCGTACCCCCCCGTGTATGTACGGTGCGTACCCCCGTGTACGCTCGAGTCGAACCCCCCTGTACGTTCGAGTCGAACCCCCCCGTGTACATTCGAGTCGAACCCCCCCGTGTACATTCGAGTCGTACCCCCACCCGTGTATGTACGGTGCGTACCCCCGTGTACGTTCGAGTCGAACCCCCCGTGTACGTTCGAGTCGAACCCCCCCGTGTACGTTCGAGTCGTACCCCCCCGTGTATGTATGGTGCGTACCCCCCGTGTACGTTCGAGTCAAACCCCCACCCGTGTATGTACGGTGCGTACCCCCAGCGCTGGGGGTACGCACCGTACATACACGGGTGGGGGTTCGACTCGAACGTACACGGGGGGTACGCACCGTACATACACAGGGGGGGGTACGACTCGAACGTACATGGGGGGGTTCGACTCGAACGTACACGGGGGGGTTCGACACGTACACGGGTGTACATACAGGGGGGTTCGGCACGTACGTACGGGGGCTGGGGGGGGTCGGCGCGTACGTACGGGGGCTGGGGGGGGTCAGCGCGTACGTACGGGGGCTGGGGGGGGTACGGTGCGTACCGGGCCACCTACTCTGGTCGATTCGCGCCGTACTTCGCTTTTCCGGCACTTTTTGGGTGCCGTGGAAATATTGCCGTCCGGACTGCTGTCGGTTCGAATCGTAATTCCTGGGTCGTGAAACGCTGCCTGAAAGCGTACCGACGTCACGTCGCAGCATTCCCGGATCACATTCGTATGTATATTTTCGTCGGTCGGTGTTTTTTACGATTCGTACGGAAATGGTGTTTCCGTGCGAATCGTAATTCCATGTTTGTAAAGTTTTACGACCGGGTACGAGTCGGACGGGGAAAACGCTCCGACCGACAGTTCGTACCCGGTTTTTACCGGATCGTAATCGGCACCTTTATGTTTAGGTACAGAAACCAATGCTGGATAACTAACCATTGCATACATCAAAAAAGAAATCAAGAACATTATGTGGTCAGGTGCACTTGCCGTTGGAATAATCAGGTTTTGCATGTCTACCAGCAGTGAAATTTGCTCTTGGGATTGGTTAAACAGTAGTACCTTCTGTCTAAAGGACAGTTCCTTACTTCCAATGACCACATTTTTACACCAATGCAGAAACTTTCAGAGACAATAAATATTTAAGACTCTTTACAAATGTATGTTTTGTTCTTCAAGAAGTCAACCCTTGTTGAGTGTCTCAAAGGCAGAGAGGAACTCAACCTACAGCTAGGTCACTGGTTCTGGTCTTGGTTGCAGCCCCTCTAATCCCCTCCAAGTTGGGCAAATCTCTCACTCCTAGACCATGTCTCCAAAGTTTTCTTCCATTTGTTCTAAGAGGGAAAGTCTACTGCCTTCTAATACTTTGCTGTGTTTTTTTGCAATACTAAGACCAAACTGTGAAATCTGTAATCTGCTTTCTTCCATTTTGGATGAGGAAACAGACCTAACAGACAACTCCCCAACACCAGCAATCCCACACTGTCTAAGGGCCTGTCCAAATGTGAGGCTCTTCCAGAACCAGTACACCCATTGGTAGTCCCAAACCATGTGGAATACGTCTGTATGGGAGTGGGTGCATCTGGGCACACAAACACTTTTTCACCTAACGTCCTTTTAATTATTCTGGATGTTATGAATGATTGTATGAAAATAAAACTTAACCTGTATTTACTTAAACTTCACATACAGAGTTAGTCTGTGTTGGAAAATGGCCTTCTCCGAAGGTTCACCACAAACGTTTTGCCTTCCTCCTCCTCTTTTTGCAGAATTATTTTTGTTGGCTTTAGTACTCTGAGCACTTTACCACTTCTGACCAATGCTTCTTCCCTAAACGTGGTAACAGTGGTGTATACACAATTGGTATGTTTAACTTACTTACACGTCCCTTGTAAAGTGGCATGCCACCTATGAGAAGCACAAGGACAGACAGACTGAGGGGGGACTGAGGCTGCAGCTGGCACAATTGGCTGCAGAGAAGATAAAAGCTAAGGCTGATAGGGTCTTGGAGGAGGAAAAGATCTTGCTGGCTCATGAGCTGTCTCTCAAAGAGCTGGACTTGAAGGCCAAACAGCTGTTGAAGTCTAGCGAAAATGGTGGCTGCAAAACTACTGTGCCCAGTGCAGAAGAAAGAGTTCATGTACACTAATACTTGGTGCCTAGCTTCAAGGAGGGGGTGACATAGACAGGTGATTACACCCCTATGAGGTAGCTCTAGAAGTACACAGGGTCTCTGAGGAGGATTGGAGAGTTGGCCTTTGGAGTCATATACCTGATGGTGGGAGGGATGCCCTTCTTCCCCTAGAGAAGGAAGACAGGTTGTGGTATGAGACACATGTATGGAAGTATAAAATCATCAAAGAAGAGTGCAGATAAAAATTTAAGGGCAGTCAGAAACAGTCACACAAATCCTGGGAGAAGTTTGTGTGGTACTTTTGCAAGGCACTGGGTAACTGCTTGAAGGGTAGTATGGTGAACACTTTTGAGGGCTGTACAATTTGATGACTAAAGAGCACACATTCAGTCACTGTATTCCAGAGCTATGCCAACACTTGCAAAGGAGGCAGACCTCTGAGTGAGTACCAGAGCATCTGAGAAGAAATTTGGGAGTGATCTCAAAGGGGTTGCCTCAGGATCTCCTCAAAAGACTGAGAGGAATGTTTGCAGTGACCTAGGCAGGTCCCAGTATAGTGGTGGAGGGCGGAAGGGTCCCATTTCCTTTCTAAGAGTAGGAGTAGAGGTGGGGGTGGGCAGAGACCCAGAGTACCCTATTTCGAGCTCCAGAAACTTAGATTGCTCTCAGAGGGAGCCCTGCAGGGTACCCCAGTCTGAGTTGAGAGCTCTAGAGTGTCAGGAGAGCTGGGGGGTGGCCGACACAGGTGCCCTGTGTATTCTGGTTTCAGAGGCCCAGAAGTAGGGGTAAGATGTATAAACAGTCCACAGTTAGAGGACCAGTGGGTCAGTGGTTTCCAGCTCTAAGATCAGAGCACCCTAAGAATGACCCTGGTGAGGCTACTTCTGGCATGGGGGGCTACATGCACTGTCACAGGGACAGAGGACTAGATACCTGCTCCATGTAGATTCTTACACAACACATGCAGAATGTGTTTCCCTGGGGGAGTAGTTGTACTCCAATGGAAGTCCTACCTAAGGGTATAGAACCTGGGTTGAAGGACCCGTTTTAGGATATCACCCCTGAACTGGTTGCAGGGAGAGTGGAAAAATGGTAAAAGGGTAAAAGTCACCTGGGGCTCCTGGCTCCTGCCTCCCCACTCTGAGAAACCTGAGGTCAGAGAGCCCTGAATGGCCTATGACCGTGCTCCTGAAACTCACAACTGTCAGTTGCCACTGCTGGTTCTTGTCCTTGTGAACAGTGTTTTCCTTGGGTAGGGGACGGACGTCAGACCCAAGGGATGGAATGGGCCACGTCACTTTGTTGGCCATGGTGGTATTGGCTACCTACTGGGATGCATCTGTGAGCAAATTAAAGTTAGGTGCTATACAGATGGGGTCCACTGGTGAGGAGAAGGGTCCACTATGGGTCAATTCAGTGGCCCTAGAGAGTATAGGGCAGAGAGGAATCCAACTGAGTTCAGAGAGGCATAGAACTGGCAAGTTCCCCCGCAGAAGTGGGCCATTGTCCCTGTTCTTTTGCCCTAAGCAGGGAAGACCATCAAGGTATTGATTAGTCTACCCTGGCATTAGGCTGGAAGGGGTCATATTGGACAATGGCCCTCTCTGAAGGGTTATCCCAAACGTTTTGCCCTACTCCTCCTCTTTTTACTGAATTATTTTTGTTGACCTTAGGACTCTGAGGACTTTACCACTGCTGACCAGTGCTAAAGTGCATGTACTTCTCCCATATACATGGAAACATTGGTTATACGTCCCTTGTAAAGTGGTATACTAACCAGGGCATGTAAATTAAATGCCCGCAACACTGTTGGTGCTACCCACTCTAGTAGTTTTTCAAATCAATCTCAAGTATGCAATTGCAGGGCCTATGTGTACAGTTTACCATCCCATTGAGTTGGCATTTAGGACCCTTTTTCAAGCCTTAAACTCCCCTTTTCACACATCAGTCACCCTTATGGTAAGCCCTACGTAGCCCACAGGGCAGGGTGCTGTGTAAGTAAAAGGTATGAAATGTACTATTACATTTTGCATGTCCTGATGGTGACAAACAGCCGCATTCATTTTTAACTTCTGTAAGGCTTACTCTTCTCATAGGTTAACAATGGGAATTCTGTAATTTACTTTAAGCTATAATTTCTGATTAGAAAGGAGTAGCTGCATCATGTTTTATATCTTTGGAATGGTATAGATAAATCCTCTTTACTGATAAAGTTAGATTTAACATTACTGTTTTAGAAATGCCACTTTTAGAAAGTGGACATTTCTCTGCTTTTACTGCTCTGGGTACTTGCAGCCTGTCTCCAATACACATCTGGGATGGGTAACAGCTACACTTTGTGCATTCCCTCTAGACAGCCACAAACACAGGAAGGTTAGATGTGTTTTAATACTCCTCTGCATTCTGATGGCTCTTCCTGTGCCGGAAGGGAGGGGGAAGCTGACACTTACCCCTGAATAGGCAGTGTCCTGTTCCCACACAAAGGGCTGATTACCCTCTACTGATAGTTAGAACCAGGGCTGGGAAGAAAGGACCTCTGTGCACTTCAGAGTTCCTTCTTTGAAGTCACCCCTACTACAAAAACACAACTGGATATAAGTACTGGGTCACGTACCCTACCATGTCAGTACTCTTCTGGACCTGTGAAGAACTCTGCTAGGAAGATGTGTATGATTTTTTTCTCTACCTGGGTTTATTTAGAAAAATATTCTTGTATTAGAGATTTGTTGTAATCAATAGAAATGTATAATTTTGATAATGCTATAAATGAACAATGATATAAAAAAAGGATAATATTATAACAAAATAAATAAAAGTAAAGAAATAAAATTGTATTGGTAAATTGAATTTTTTATTCAATAGCCCATGTTCTTTTTATAAAAAATTAGTAGTTTGAAAGTATAGGAAATAATGTATAGGTCGTGAGGGAGCTTTACTCTTTGGATATGAGATCCTTTAAAAAGAGGTCTAACTCTTTAAAGTAGCTCTGAGGAAAGGAGTCTGCACAACATGACTATCTTGCCTAATGCAACTCTGCCCTTGGCTAACAGAGCTAATGTTGCTCAGAATTCAATGACCTTTGTAAAGGATTGTACTGCTGCGCCCAGGTTTTACGGACATCCTCTACTCCCCCTTTTCAGTGGTTTCTCACCGCAACTGTGAGTGCCTTCCTTTAAGTCAGAGCTTTCCGAGCTATTTTTTGATTTTCCCTGAATTAATTTCAAATCATGCTTTTCATAGAGAGTCTAAATTCTCTGTTTTCGAGCATGGAGTTTTTGTAGTGTTCACCTGGGAATGGAAGTAATCTGCCTTATCTTTGTTAATTAGGCGATAAACAGGGTTATAATCAAGCAGGGTACACCCAGGGTACTCTGATGACCTTGAACATAAGATGCATTCCAGCCTAAAATTTAAATCATGTTCTGATGATAAGTTCAGGAGTGTTCCCTATCCAGTCCAGGTTTGTCTCTCCAGATGCCTGTTAGGCCCCATTAATATACCTAATTGCAGAATCACTGTGTTAGTATTAGAAATGGTATGTTAGGCAATGGCAATGTGACAAGTCTGATCTTGTGTTCAATATACAATTATAATTGCCTCTCAATATAAAAGGAATCAGCGGATCAGTATCATAAAGTTAGATGTCACATAGGGACTTATACACTTCCCATGAGAACCTGTTGCATACATTAGGCCTCTCAATCTCTGCAGTAGCATCTTGGCTTCATGCTTCGTGAGGTGCGTTTCTGTGGGAGTACAGAGATAATAAATTAAATGATTAAAATAAGACCACTCTCTAAATATATGTGTAACCTTTTGCTTGATGTACTCATACCATTTACGAATTAGAGACATATATCTATTTAGCGTGTTCGTGAATTCTAGTAGATGAATCACAATTGTCCCTTTTCAAGGAGTACAACCCCACCAGTATTCCAGAAGGGTAGTTGCTCAATCTGTTCCCTTAGCGACCCTTTACCTCTTTCCACTATGACTCATCCTTTATTGGAACATTCTTGACCCCAAAGAAACAATTCCCAACTCCCTTTCCCCAGGACACAGAAGCAACAGCTCCCTAACCACTGAACATCAATCTAGTTCTTTAAAGCAGGACATCTTCCTTCAATATCTGAGAGCAAGAAACTGGGAAGGGATGCCTCCTGTTTGCTCACTTACGCCACTATTCTACCAATTGTTTTCCTATATGTAATGAGCCAGCCACAAATGACTCAATATAGATTCACTCTAGCTGTAACATCACTCCCTGGTATCACCAGGTCCCATGTCAATGTCATTATGGTTGGGTCTTACTATACTGTCATGTAGTTCCCATAAATCCATATAGGATCTGTGTGTTTAGACATATTAAACTAAGGGAATGGTGTCCAGACTGATTCCAGACACCTCCAAAGGATATGTTAGTCTTTAGATCAGCTAGCTCACAGTGCCACTGTAAGCAGCCTAACTTTACCAGGGAGCGAATAGTCTCTGACAACTATCGAACATGACAACCCTTGATCCTTCAGGGATTGTGGAAACACTACAGTACTTTTCACTCAGTCACTCATGCTCACTCCTTTCCAGAGATATATACAGAATAAACGATGGTGACATTTTCAATAGGCATTTATTGAACCAGCGTCATTTTACTATAAAATACGTGTGCTGCGACAACCATTACACAGAAACAGATATAAACAATTGCAAGCACCAACAGAGTTAATAAAAGGTAGAATTCTACCATGGTACTAAAACAGTGAATATATGCATACATTTAGATACATAGCAGTAATCAAGCATACTCCTAAGATTCCTAAGAAGTTTTCAATAAGCCAACCCCAATACCTGATGGGAGAGAACGAAGGACCCCATCTTGGTCTCGAGTTGGAGACCCCATAAGGGATGCCCGACCACTGTGTGCAGGAGTTTCTGCGTGCAGGGACTCCAGCATCTCGTTTCTGCATGGAAGCTTCTCCTCTGGCTGCCCAGTGAAGATGTTTTTCTTTTATACCCAGAAGATAATCTCAGGGGTTCTACCTAGATGTGTAATGGTACTGTGGGCCTGTCGTTCAAGGATGATGATAACGGTGACTTTTGTACAGAGTTAATATACAGAAGATGTTCATCCTGGTGTGCATGTCTAGGCAGGGGATTAAGATATGATACTAAGAATCCTTATGCATAACAAATTAGTAGGCCTGGGCGAAAATTTCGTTCTGTTCGCGGAAATTGCGATAATTTGACATTTTCGCGTTCCGCGGAGAGCGCGAAAATGTCAAAAATTCCGGTTTCCGCAGCTTGGCGATAATTTGTTTCTTGCTCGCGCTGTAAAATAATACATTCTCCCGCGCGCGCGATCGCCTTACCTGAATCCCTGCGTTCGCCGACAAGTTTTCTTGATCCGGTCGCGTTCTCCATGAGATGTTGTATTGTTTTTAGCCATTTGCGCTGTCTCGCGACAGTTCGCGCCCGCAGTGACGTCATGCGTCGCGCGATCACGTCTTTCTTCTCGCGATCATGCACCGCGAGAACAACTCAAAACAAAATGGCCGCGCCCGCAAGCAACCACATGGGTAAGTTGGCGACCCGCAACCATGCAGAAAATCTCGCGAACATGCCGGAAAAAAACTTCCGCATCTTCGCGATATTTCTGCTTGTTTGCGATAATTTTAAACATTTTCGCGATAATTTGCGAAGGTTAATTCCGCAAATTCCGCCCACCCCTACAAATTAGGCTAGTTTTCGAAGAAAACCGCATGACATTTATTTAGCACATAACTAGGTAAAAGGTCAGCGCCTGAACCGTTATGTGGGGCAAAGTAGGACAAATGTATGTAAAAGGCTGTGCAGCTACCTAGGCCTATATTGGGGTACATTGGGGCTCATAACACCCACTCCTTATCCGACTGGATGACAAAATTAACAAATGCTAAAATATGCCCGTCAAAAGCATAAAAGACATTGCTAAAATATGATTATAAAAACATCTAAAAACATGGTATTTGTTGAAAAATGATGCAAAAGTAAAAAAAAGCTCTATAAGTCCTCTAAATAGTCAATATACTCTTAGACCAACTGAGCACACCAAAAGCCATAGTGCTCAGTGAGAGCAGAAGAGAAAAATAAAACGAAAAACAGTGTTTTCAAATTCCAATTTGGCTTGTTTTGAAAAAAGGGCACATTTTTCCCATCACACAGAGAGCCAAATGTTTATGTGCCCTGTGAGCGAAACACAACATCACTGTCGCTTGCAGTTGCAGACTATGGTCCCTGTAACACCTCTAGTATCACGTCAATTGAGCAAAGGTGATCATCTTCAGTTACCGCAGCAGCCGCAGAAGCACTTGGTAACTGTGTGCTTGTTGTAGAGCCGGTTTCAGGACCAACAAGAGCAGAAGCAACATGTGGAGGCTCTAAGAATGCTGTCATCAACATTGGAATACGCTGAAGACACTGTAACACGTGGGCACTTTAAGGGTACCAGAAGTACATCAACATCTGGTGGCGCAACCGATGGAAGGGTCAGATATATGTCTAACATGTGTTCATATCCGCAGAATAGGCAGCGGAGCACAGGCAAGATGCAGTTGACCCAGACTGTACCAGGAGTGCTTTTTCCATCTCTTTGAAAACTGGTCCGTCCCTTGCGCAGCAGAAAATTAAAACAAGTATGCCCACTACAAATAGTAGGACCAGCAGAAGCCTTCTAAAAATGCTTCCCAATATGGAGTGTATAAATTATGGAATAACTCTGAAGATTGTCTGAAAGGTACCTAATAGTCCAGAACCTATGCTCTTAAATAGGTGCACAAACTCACTTGTATCAGACATGTTAAGGGTACGATGTACTATTTCTCCAAAATGGAGCGGGAAGTTTGTTCGGACTAGTGCCTGTATCTCAGCCGAACACCTTGCAACCTGGAGATCAAAAGTCTCCCTGGCTGAGTTAAGGCTACATCCTTTTGTAACAGCATGGCTTTCGGTCTGCTCAGAGAATCAAACCGTATAAGGGAAACATTGAACAAAGGCCATAGTGTTGCCTCCCTAACTGTGCAGGTCGGTGGAAGCAATACTTGCAACAAGTAAACTCTGGAACTCACTGTGACCAGATATGGGATGCCTGGTACCATCCCACAACAACCTTGATCATTCAACATCAAATAACTCCCATTCGAGAGTAGTTTGAACATCGTCACGATAGGTTCATAACTGAAGCATTACATGCTCCATGAAGCAAAATATCCTGACAAATTAGATACCCACTTAAAGACTCTCACAGTCTGAACCGCTGAGAAAAAACTTCAGTGTCCTAATTCCTGCATCTAAATCTGTACAGTAATTCCCAAGATTCATGTTTGTACCCCTCTCCCAATGCTTCATACCTGCCTACCTGGTGATACTGTAGACAGTACTGAAACTAGAATGTTGTGACTGGCAGTGTAATCTGGCCATGGGTTAACCATTCAGTGGAGGGTAACTCAGCCATGGTGAAAGGTAATTGGTCAAAATGTTCAATGTGCAGCATTGTATACTTTGCATCTCCTCGTGCCATTGTTGTCTGTCTTTCTGTTAGATTGTATGCAAAAGCAGAGACTTGCTATTGATATACCGCCAGGGCACGTGACCAGAGCACAATGAGTGCACTGTCCAGCTTCATAATAGAATTGATCGCATTTGCGATTGTCCATTTTGTAGAATAGACAAATCCTGATCTATTTTTTCTATTGCCGAAGACACAATGTTGCTCAATGAATACATTCTTAATGTCAGTGTGGTCATGCCATTATTGACCACGGTCAAGGTCTTTTTTAGGTTAACCCTGTCAATTTCACTCAATCTCTCAGCAGCCTCCTGTTGAGAGATGTTCCATACTTAGTTATAAATAGCGTAAGGACAAGTGCTGTTTTACCTGGGACAGTGTTGAGGTTTCTAGCCACTCTAGGCATAACTTCCCAACACTGTAAGATGTTACAACCGAGTGTTCTTTTTGTACGTAGCATTGGTCAGGCCTATGGATACTAAACACTTCGGTAGTACCCATGAATCTTGACTGACACCTATTTGTGTCGACAGGCCAAACTAGCCATCCCTTCCAATTAGGGTCTGACAAATTGCACCAACCATCATGTAGATGTCATCTAGTTGTCATCTAGTCATCTCACTATGTTGTGTATAATTTTGCCATCCCTCAAAGCGTGCAAGAGAGGAAATCCAAGGTGTGTTCAAGTCCTTGATCTTGGTTAACTCAAGACAGGAGGTCTGTTGCACTGTGTTGTTCAAGAAGATTATTTTCTGTGATATGAGGCATGCTCCAAATAAAGCCTCAGTTCCCTGAACTTGCCAATCTTTAGTCCCCCAGACAGATTGTGTGTCTATGGTGACACTCCAAAAGTCAAAACCCTCTAAAGACAGCTAGGAAATAAAAGAAACAGAGTATATCTGTTTCGTGTTAGTTAGCATATTTTTCTTTGCAGATGTATGTGCAAGCTTATAATAATAAGATCTTGGGTCTGAAGTGATAAACTCAGAAAAATATGCAAACATTTATGAAAATGTTTGTGAACTAGTTTTAGGTGGTGTCGGGCAATGTTCCCATTGATGGTAAGTATAAATATTACTTGCTTGCTGCAGGAATTGATGAGCATAGTGTTGGTAACAATAGATGGTGTCAAAATCAGTTGTACCATCATGCAACTCATTACTTGAAAATGCAGCAGATTGTTCTAAATCTGGCAGCATAGTATTTACAGTTTCAAAGTCCCAATCATCTGAGAAAGTACTAGAGGTGATGTTATCACTTAAAGAAATTGTATACAAGTGCGGTATTTTCAAAAGGTCAGTTGGACCATATACATCATATACAACCCTATCCCAAACTATTCCTTCCGGACCTGGAACTGCTGTAATCTTCAATAAGGACAGGTCTCTTTGTTCATGATGTGACAATGTATGTGGTTTCAGGAAGGTGAGAGGGATAGGCACAGAACGAATCTAGGAGGCTGGATGTGTCTCTCAATTTTGGCGTTTATTTTGAGAGAAGACCAAAGAAACAAACACAAACAGAAAAACCAGAGGGGAAACAACAAAAAAAGAGGTTGTTTAGTATATTCTTGGTTCTTCTCCTCTTTCAGCTGTATTCTTCTTCTTCTCTTCTTCTTGTTTTAGATCTGCAAACCGTGGTGGTTTGTCCCAGGATAGCATGAAAGGTTACAAGGAGAGCAAGATGAGTGTAATGGCCTAAGGGTTTCTTGTAGAGGACAGGGACCATCACCACACCCAGAGGTGCTAGAGAGACCTCTTATCCTTGTGAAGGTTGTAGATCATATGCCCTCTTTCTCTATTAGGTTGTTTGATTTCATGAGCTCCTGGTATGGCAATTAGGTTTTAGGGAAGGGAATGTGTGTGAGAAAGATAAGTGAAATCACACTCAGTCCCATCTTGGTGGTTTGAGACTAACTGCTTCCCTCTTGCTGCTTTTGGAGATATACCTAGGAGTTTGTCCTTTTATATAGTGCTCTTCCTTTTAGGTGACCGCAATAACACCACTTAATTGACCTTTCTCTCAGGCCCAGTATCAGATTTAAATTCCACTAGGGAGTGGCATCCCTTTCTGCTCTAAACCAGCACCATCCAAACACAAGCAACAAACCACAAAACAAATAAGAGAAAAGCAGAGGACAGAATAGTATTCTTCACTGGATGCCACTGCTCCAGCGTTTGGGTAGTACCGCTTTTAGACCTCAGCCCCTCTTCAATATCCCACCTGTCTCGGTTTGTTTTCCTCGAATCCTCCATTCCACCTCCCTTCCCTTAACAGACACCTACCACAGAAGCCGCAACTCTCCTGAGTTACGGCGGGGTGTTATACTTCTCCGGACGACCACCACTCTTCGTTCCAGTGTTCTGGAGTCTTGTCGTCTTCGCCTGCTGCCCTTGGTCCAGTGAGGAGAAAGATGGCCTCCCTCCTTCGCTTCCCAGTGCATTGTCCCAGACATCCTCCAGGTCGGTAGAACTGGTTGAGATCTCCTCCTTCTGACCGCATCTTGAGTCCACACTGTTCTCTTTAGGGTCTTCCGAGTGTAGCCTCCTCTCCTCCAATCTTATTTTCCCCTCTTTGCTCCCCACCTCTCTCTATGATTGGCTCCTAACATTTGTAGGCCCGCCTCCTTCTGTCGTCAGTGGATCCTCAGCAAAAGCTTTAACTCCTTCCTCTTCTTTTTTCCAGGGAAGGAACTGCTGACGCTGCTCGCCGTGCTGGGATGAAAGAGATAAGTAAGGGCTGATTATAGATGTTGGGTGGGGGGCTCTCAGGGATAATAGATTGCATTTATGGAACGGGGCCTGGTTTTCCTCAGAAGGACCAGGTTCACCTGTTGTACTGCGGAGCATTCTGGTAGATATGTCCATTCAGGAGAAGGAAAAAGACAGTCACAACACCTATCCAAAGGACTAGGAAAAGTAAATCAATTTCAATACAGAGCTGTTGCCAGGGAGAAACAAAGCAAATATTTTTAAGCCAAAGGTAGAATTCCCTTAGTTTTTATTAATGGGAAACAGTAGCAGGCGGTGACTCGGGTTCACTTGGATCCAGATAGAAAGTATCAAAATCGATGAAAGAGCCAGACACAGTTTGATCTATCCTTGGTAGCTCAGCAGGATTTTGTAGAACTGGCAGATGGCTCATTTCGAGACATATTCACATAGATGTATGTGTTAGGCCAAATTTAGATCTGTGTTTCATTTGTATTTTATTGCTCTTCAATTTCAACAAGCATGAGTTCCATTCCATTGCTGTTAACTCCTTCACTTCATAGAATAGGATCTTCAAATGTTATTAATATTTCTGTCTGAACTTCCTGTATTGTAGCGAGAGGAGATCGGCAGCTACCAAGGAACCCATGCGGCCTACTAATCAGTATTGGCCACATAGTGTGGTTTTGCTCAGATCAATAAAGACAAATCTCTTTTCTTTCTTGCCGGCCAGGAGAGGTATAGGCGCTCTGTAATATGGCCCAAATTCATTTTTGTCCACAATCTTTTCTCTGACCAAGTCCCCAATCTTCAGGACCCAGGCAAGTCTTGCCAGAACAGCTATAACTTCCCTTGTGGCGGTGCTTTTTACTTGGAGGTTGCTTTACAATGTTCAGAATTGATTGTATTTCTCTAAAAAACAGCCAAACGGTTATTGGTGCCAAATGTTTTTTTTATCCGCCACTGTGCTGCAACACACGAGGTCGGGTATCCACATTCTAGTCCCAAATAGAACTTCATATGGAGTATGCCCCCCAGGGAACGTCTTGGCATGTTATTAAGTGCCCCCTGGACCCCATCTAAGTGATTGTGCCAACTGCCACCCGAGTTTAAAACTAGGCCTGGGAGACAATTTCCGTTCCGCTCGTGGAATTTGCGAAGTTTTGGCAATTCCGCGTTCCGCGGAGAACGCAGAAATGTCGAAACTTCTGCGACCCTCTGCGAAATGTGAAGTATTTTCTTGTTCGTGCTTTAATAATGCATTCTCGCGTGCGTGGTAGCGACTTATTGGATCCGTGCGTTCGCCGACAAGTTTTCCTGTCTGTTCGCGTGCGCCACAAGGTGTTGGATTGTTGACAGCCGGTCGCGCTATCCCATGAGAGTTTGCGATCGCGAACACGTAATTCGACCAGGAACAGAAAATAAGCATCACGAGCAAGATGGCCACACCCATTAGCGACCGCATGGGCAAGTTAGAGGTATATTTCTCCACAAGCACGCAAAAACACACCACAAATGGCCAGGAACAGCAATCTCCGCGTCTTCGTGAAAGTTCCGCGTGCTCGTGGAGATTTGGAGCAATTTTGCGATAAATTGCGTAGGGCAACTACGCAAATTCCGCCCACTCCTATCTAAAATTCTTGCTGTTAAGGATTGTTTTAAGTCCCGGTTTTGCCTCTCCACAATTGGATTTCCCTTGGGATGATATGGGGAGGAGTACCGCAAGACCACACCCATACTTCCATTGGCTTCTTTATAAGCTCGAGAGCTAAACGCAGGACCACGGTCAGAATGTAATGTGCCAATTGCGTATGTCCCTATAAAGACTCCCAAATCCTTTACAACAGTTTTGATAGTCAGTCGAGCGCTGTAGCAAAACCCGCAGGAATCTAGAGCATGAATCCACTGCAAACAGGATGTACCTGTAAGTCCCGTCTGATTGTAAGGGGCCGCAGTGGTCCAAATAGACAAATGCGAGAGGTCTGGCTGATATTAGTAGTGGTGTTTGTGGTTGACGTGCTACGGTTGAACCTTTTATCTGCTGACAAATGTCGCACTTAAGGACAAAACCTTTGGTCTGTTTGGTAAGACCCAGCAACCAATAACGTTGTTTCAGTAGTGAAACCGTTGCAATAATAAAAACCTAATGTACAATCCATGTTTGGTATTACTCCCACTCCTGGAATTTGAGCATACAGAATATTTTGTGCATCTAACTTGTAGGAGTACTTGAGTGAAAATCCTTTTGGCAAGGATGAGCTGTTGTTCTGCGCAACATTCACAGCTTTCATTATCTGTCCATCTATTCTCATACTAGGACGAGTGATTGCAGCAATGGCAGCAGTTCTCACTGTTGCCTTGGCGGCTTCATCAGCCAGTGAACTCCCTTAAGCCTACATGTCAACATGCTGACGACTCAGTTTGTGAAATACATGACCTGTGACAAGACTTTTTTCACCTCTGCAACCAAAGCAACATACACTTTATAGTGCAACCATTGGAATCTCCGAACCCTTTCTCACTACAATGGTGAAGATATTTGTTGTATGACTGGACACAGTAAAAAGAATTGCACACAATGGGTGTGGGGAATTCCTAATCCATATTTTTTAGTGCTAGTATCTGGGCTTTTAGCTCTGCTGGCTGTGCTGTACAATCTCCTAGAGACTGTCTGCATATTGCTAGGATGGAACTTGCCGTCCTGCATACTTCCCTTTACCATTGCACATACCGCTCTGTATTGCTGTTTACTTCCTATGGCAGGCTGGGCAGATCCGTCAGTGTAAATGATGTATTCATACTGATCTAGAGGCATTATTTCATTCGGGAGAGGATATTCTATGTTCATACTGCAGGAATGCTTGTGTTTTTAATGTTGAATCAAACTTGCAGTCTACATCTGTTGCAGTGAAAGAATTAGCCCATTGTATCCATCAGGGATGTAGTGCTTTTGCGTTTGGAACACTTGCTTTTGTAACAGCCTCTATGGTAGGTGTTAGAGTCCCGACAATTATTCATTTCCCTGAGCTAGTGCTCTTTTTCTCACTACAGCAGTCTGTATTGCTGTCAGTATTTTTTCTGTGGATGCAAAATGCATTTCAGAGCTGGTGTACAGATGAGATTTTTATGCTATGGGTACAGTTTTGCCTTCATTTAAGGTAAGGTAGGTGTATGTAGATTGACCCGTGACTACATTTATCACCAAATTTGTAGTATTTACACGTGTATGTAAGCGTTTGGAAGCTATCATATCAGCTTATAAGGAACAGAGAATTTCTGTGTGTTCCTGTGTCCAATGTCGAACTGAAAAATCAGGTCAAATTAAATCATAGAAAGGTTTTACCTTTTCTGCGTAGTCCCACATATATGTTTTTACAAAAGTTAGAAATTTTTAAATGTAAGTTTTTCAAAGTCTTTGGGGGCTAGATCAGCGCACGCTTTTCTTAAAAATTAGCTGCCAGGCTTTTCCATTCACTTGAGAGCTCTAAAAATAGGACATTTAGGTGGGAAATGTTCGTTTTTTTAAAGTTAAATTTGTAGGTCTTTAGCGGCAAACCCCAATATTATGGTGTTCACTCTGTGCAAGTGATCTAATAATTCATCGTCCGTCAAATAAATATCATCTACATAGCACAATGCCTCTTGTCACAAGTTTGCAGTACCTCTGTTACTCTTGCTATGAACAACCCAGGGCTATTTTTATACCCTTGGGTCAGTCTACAGAATTGGTGCTAAGAGCCGAGTGCTGAAAATGCTGTCAAATATCTGCTTTCAGGCGCTATATTTTGCCAAAAGAATCCATGTGGGATATCAAGGGTAGTTTTGTATTTCTTCTGCAAAATTTATTCATTAATGCGGTGCTTTGCGCAATTTAAATGCAAATGTTTTTGTGCATGTGTTCAAATGTCTGTAGTCTATGACTAGACGTTATAAATTGTTGGGTTTCATTACGGAAAACAAAGGATTATTCATGGAGGAGGTGCAATTCTCGATTACACCTTGGTATTCAAGTTAATCTAAGGTTTCTCTGACCTGTTTCTTTGCGTCATGTTTTACTGGGTACTGTCTTTGTGTTGTAGGAGTAGTTTTAACTGGGATTTTATGGTGTGGTGAGTCCGCATCCCACCCTACATGACAGCAGTATAATGCAGGACCTAGTGCTACCACCCACTCCTGCACATATGTATGTTTTAGTGATTCTGGAAAGAGGTCGGAGGAAGCCAGTAAAATTACCTCTTCCCCCTTTGGGCATCTATGATGAACTCAGGTGGTCAATCTCTTTCAGCCATAAGGATATGATATCCAAAAATCTGCTTCTCCCAAAAGAGACCTATCACTTTTCTGGGTATGTCCCCCTCCATTTGGAGCGCTATTTCGTATAAACGATGTGAGACACTTACCCTAGTATCAGGTGTTTCCACCGTGATACTTTTATTCAATGTTGCTGTCACTAGAAATTCCATCAGGTTCTGGAAAGCTGTTGTTACTTCTGCTGCACTGTCTAGCATTGTCAGAGCCCATTCCTATGTTCAGTATTTGAGTCCTCAGTAGCCTGGGGGTTTCTTATTTTAAGGCTAGCTACCTTCTTCTTTTTAAAATGAGGTTTACATTTTGGTTTATCTTCTTGTTTGATAATGTAGCCTGAAGTGCCATGTGTATCTCTTGGCTTTGCTTGCTCTTCTGATCTGCGTTCTGCAATTTACAGGGCAAAATGTATCAGTATAGCAATGGGACGCGTGTGTGGGGCTATCGGGATACCAAACCTATTCAACAGGTGGAGAATGCTTTCTTAAAATATCTCCTGGTGGTTCCAGATAGCACTTCCATCTATGTATGCCACTCAGAACTAGGATTGCCTTATATTTCAGACCTAAGAAAAGTCCAACCAGTTCTGTTGTGGCATAGGATCTGGACTTCTCCAAAAACTACTTTTAAATGTGACGTATCAAAAGATAGCCTCATGCTGGATCAGGCTCTGGAGATCCCTTGACTGAAATATATACAAAAATTAATGAATGCCTTGGCCCACCCTGAATATTTGACCAATGCTGGAATTCTACATTCTGTTACCAGAAAGTCTCTTAAAAAATCTTGTTTGACCCATATGGAGGCAAATAGATTTGCCGACGAGGCAGCTAAGTCGTCGGTACAATCTAACCAACTCATACTCACTACATATGAGATGCAGCTGTACCTAAACTTTGAATCAAGTGGGTATGATCGATTTGTTTTGACCCGTTTCAGATTCTGATTTTTCTTTACTTGATAAGCTTTCCTGAAATAAATGACTGGTCTATAACATTAAGCAGTTGCCCATGAGATAAACAATCTCAGCAAAATACAATGCATGCGTTATTATTTTGCAAATGTTATGCAAAGCAAAGAAGGAGATGGATTTTACCTATTTTAAGACAGTTAGGTCTAAGACAATGTAGGCCAGAGTTTTTATCAATACAATTTTTAGAAAATAAACGTTTTGCAAAGTCAACAGCGTATCGTAAATTGCAGGAAAATAATTTTTATATGAAATTTGCTGGGCAAGAGAAAAAGAACTTGCAATTACTGCTGAAATTAAACGTAATGTCGAGTAGTTTGTATTTAAAAATACCTGTTTGCATTTTGTATCTTGTAATATTGATGTTTTAAACTGTATGCTTTTATGATTTTGGCACAAAAAATCGAATAAAGCTGGCAATGATTGATTGATTGAGTCCTCAGTAGCCTGGGCATTTCTTATTTTAAGGCCAGCTACCTCCTTCTTTTTAAATTGAGGTTTAGATTTTGGTTTATCTTCTTGTTTGATAATGTAGTCTGAAGTGCGATGTGTGTCTCTTGGCTTTGCTCGTTTTTCTGATCTGCGTTCTGCCCGTCCTTCCCTGTCATAGTTTTATGATGAACCCTGAAAGAGATGAGAGAAATGCGTATCAGTATCCTGATACCTGTTAGGTTTTTTAATATTGCCAGGCTATATTTCCTGCCGGAGGGCTCCTTTTGGGGAGACCCATTGCATGATTGTGATGCATTTTGCTTGTTTTGTGATTGTTTATTATCCCATTTCCTTTTAGAAGAATCAGGTGCTTGCTTTGAGTTATCCTTTTCAGGATTACCCATTAATTGTGGTTTAACTAGTCTAGCCAGATTATCTCTAACCAGTGATGCACAGGTATCTTCGATAATTTGTGATAATTCTTGCTCCTGTTTTGCAGGAATGCATTCCCTCAGGCGTTGGCATATAGCCACCACTGCGGCCTCCCCTTTTATGTTAGCCAACCCCTGGGCAAAATTGCCTATCAATTTCATCCCCAAGTCCAGGGCAGGTTTGTATTTTGTTTCAAAACTTCTGGTATGTATGCTATTGAGGGGGTATAATGCATTCTGGTATAAACTGCAGCGAAAACTGTACCCCAAATTATACAATCCTCTATCGGGAGAGCTATCTCCATCAGCAAGCAAATTTTCAGCATTCTGTGTTTTTCTGGTGGGCCAGTGTGTGGAAAAACTGCCTCAGGCTGTGCTATTTTCTGTGCTATCAGGCATAGCATTTGTTTTTGTTTAGTTGACATACTTTCCATTATTTTGTTCAGTCTTTGTGGGGTGATTTTTGTTTTTGTCCCCTGTAGTTGACCAGCCTGAATGACTCTTGTAGGATGAATTGTGAGTGTTCGCATTATGAACTGTGTACGATTTGTGTATAGTTGTATTATTTCTTTGTGAAGTGGATGTAAGTCTGCCGCTGGCAATGTGTCATTCACCAGATGCGGTGCATAAGCAGCTAGGACAGGCCAAGTCACTCCGTCTCTGCTGAGCAGAATGAGTCTCACTTTACCTGTGGTATGGGGGAGGGTGCCTTTAAACCAATTTATATGTTCTTGGTAAGTTAACAGGACTTCTATGTCCTCGTATGGAGAGTATTTATCTGGTATTTCATCCGGAGTATAAGAATAAAACATATGTGTGTAATCATCTCCAGGTGCGAATTTACCTCAAGAGTAGAATGCCTCTGTCCTGTATGCCTTGTGTGCCTCAATAATGAAGGTAACAGTGTTGCCTGATGCTGAGAGACCAACATTTTCAAATTTTATAGCAAGTGCATTTCTGTAATTTTCTAAAATGTTTATAGCCCCTTCCTGCTCAGCTTCCTCCCTACTAGCACCAGCAGTACCCCCAGCACCAGTGTCTTTGGTTTGAGACATTATGGTTGGAAGTTTATAGAGAAAGAGATAAGGTTTTGCACAATGTGGGGAACTAAAATCCTGCAACCTTGAATAAACCTACAGCCAATACAGAGGTAATACCTACTTAGCTGTGGCATATTTTCCCTTCCCAATCTAGATGTCTCTGGGTAATTGTGAGTAGGGGTTTCTGAGGAAGCAAGACGGAACTACTCAGGTTTGACTGTTAATAAGAACCAAACCATCATCGGTTGCGCAATGTTGTGTAGTTCCTATAAATCTATATAGACTGATTCCAAACACCCCCAAAGGATATGTTAGCCTTAAGACCAGCAAGCTCACAGTGCCACTATACGGCCCCTAACTTCATCAAGGAGAATATAGTCTCTGGCAGCTATTGAACATGACAATTCTTGATCCTTCATGGATCGTGCAAACAGTACAGTACTTTTCTCTCAGTTATTCGTGCTCACTTCTTTTCAGAGAGATATACAGAATAAACGATGGGGAAGTTTTCAAAAAGCCAACCCCATTACCAGATGGGAGAGAACGAAGGACCCCATCTTCGTCTCGACTTGGACACCCCATAAGGGATGACCGACCACTGCGTGCAGGAGTTTCTGCATGCAGGGACTCCAGCATCTCATGTCAGCATGTAAACTTCTTCTCTGGCTGCCCAGTGAAGATGTTCTTCTTTTATACCCGAGAGGTACCCTCAGGGGTTCTACCTAGATGTGTGATGGTACTGTGGGCCTGTCATTCAAGGCTGAAGATAGGGGTGACTTTGTACAGAGATTGTATACAGAAGGTCGTAATCCTGCTGTTCATGTCCTAAGCTGGGGATTAAGGTTTGATACTAATAATCCTTATGCATAATAAATGGCTAGTTTTTGAAGAAAACCACATGACAATTTTTGGCACATACCTAGGTAAAAGGTCAGCGCCAGAACAGATATGTAAGGCAAGGTAGGACAAATGTAGGTAAAAGGTCTTGTAGCTACCTAGGCGTATATTGGAGTACATTGGAAATGTGTGTCTTTCACTTCACAGACTTTGGTGTCTGCAGCAGTGTATGTCAAGCCCGGGTGTGGGCTGCCTCACCTTTTAGCTGCTTTAGTCAACCTCAAGGCTGGTGTCACGTGGACCATGGGGACATTGTCATCTTCCCTAAGTCATCATGAGCACACTGCTGACTGTTCGCTGCCTAGTGCATGTTACTACACAAGCTTATTTTGCAAATGCCTCTTTTGATATTTGCTCACAAGAACATACAGTTGTTTTCACACTTTTCCGGTCCCTGATATTTAGATTTAGATTTAGGAAACACCTCAAGACATGGCTTTTTAGAAATTAGTCTTTTCTGACACAGCATGTGAACCGGAAGCGCCTAGACACTAATGGGTAGTAGTTCGCTATATAAATTGTTATAACATAACATAGTCTGAACATTGTAGACAAGGTCAAGCAACAATGCCCCTGGTTATTATATTCTGGGCAGGCCCTAGCACCTGAATAAAACATACATATGCAGCTGTTGTTAGAGAATACGTAGTTTGTCTTATTGGAATACACAGAGAGGTAGCACACACTTGGAGAGTGACCTTTCCAGGGAGAAGAGCAGGGCAGCACCTATGATGTAGGTCTACCATCTATAGACTGAGGTACGGAGTCTGCAGATAACACCCAGAGATCTTCTAAAATATAATCATCCTGCATCTATACAAGGGGAGGGAGGTAAGAATACACTGTCTCTCACTATGACAGCTCCTTTTATGAGTTACGGACTACTTGCTATGCAAACAGTATTTGTGTTATGTATTTTTCTGCTTATTGTTGCACATATACTGCATACAAGAGCACGTTAGTTCAAATAAACATTTTAAACTTTTTTGTGTCTTTGTCAGATATTATTGTGGACAAGTACAAGAGTGTAAGTGAAAGGGTGTGTCTTACAACCGCGATTCCTGAGAGAGTCGGGAGTGTTTTGTTCTGGGGTATCTAATCACTTGTTCCTCTGAGAGTGAGTAGGAGGGCAAGTGAGACACTATAGCTAGTCAGTCCTTGGCTCATGGGTACTAAGGTGGCAGGATGACTCAGTCCCTATATACTAAGGTCCCATAATCCCTTGCATAGTTCTGTGTTTGCGCAGAATCCCTGCAATATGGCGCCGCCAATGTTTAGTCTGGTACTTATTAAAGGGACCCCTGAGTAGCGCTTGTCCTTTCCACGATACCCTCTCACCGGTTCCCAGACACGTCCGTGGTGGGAGGGCTTAGCCTCCAGCAGCTGTAGGGTATACATATTTCTGTGGGTTATTCAAGCTTGAATTTTTAAATGTTTTTAGACCCTTTTCGCACTATTGTTTTGTTTATTGGTTACTTATGACATGGCACTACTGGTTGCTATTCCGGCACATAACCGGGTGGCTATTACCCACCATTTGACACAGCATGGAGTCCCCAAGGCGGGGGCTACCATTATTTTCATGGTCGAGGTGGATCCAGCATACCACTTTGAAGTGTTTTATTTCTGGGTTACCTTTACTGCAGTTGATGCAAGTGATAATTTTTTTTTCATGCTTATATGGTAGCTGCTCCTCTAGTGTCGTATCGTCCGTACACAATGATTGAAGTTCTGTTGACATCCTGGGAGCATACTTTTTAGTTAAATGGTTCCCTTCCTCACCCAGTCTCTTTTGTTCATATGGGCCCTTCATATATTGATGTGGCTGTTTGGCCAGTTTTGGCTGGTTTCACGCCACATCCTAAGTATCTAAATGTTACTGTGGTTGAACTTCATTTGCTATATGCACAAGTGATTTAACTCTATAGACGGGTCATACAATTTGTTTCTCACTCTTTCTTGGTGGCTCCAGCAAGAGCTGTGCCTCCGGTACCTGTGCATGGCAGAGGCCTTGTGATCAGTCCCGTCATTATTAACTCTGTGATGGGCAAACGTCCTCAGAATCGGGAAGCTTTAGAAGTTTGGATAGCTCCGAAAATTGAACAGCTTGATGCTGTTTTTCCACTCACAAGTCTTGTAGAGAAACACAGAATCCTTACTAGGTGTTTGCAGAGTGTTCTGATTCCTCCTTTAGTGGACTGAAACACCTGGGAGACGGTGTTTGCCTCAGTGTATACACTGTGCTTTGGCACCCCCTCCATGAGCGTGTACAGAATGAGAACATGGCTGGTTCAGCCCTGGATTTGGTGATGAAATTAGTGGGAATGTTCCCTATTGTCTCCATTATTATTCTGGCTAACATTATAGGTGAGGCAGTTTGTTTGCAGGTGCTCCAACACCTTGCGACGGTGGCTGACACAGATCGGGAGCGAAAGTTGGCAACTATTCTTGCGATTGTCTATTCATCCCTGGGACGCCAAAATGTGGGAGTCAGACCATTTCCACTAAGCCTGGGTGGAGTTCACGTAGCGGCGCTAAGCAGAACTCCGCGAAGTTGCAAAAAAACTCTGCTGCTCTACACGGGGTTCCGCGAGCGGGACTCCGTTGCTTGTCCCGCCCTTTCGCGTGACGTTTTCCTCTGTATCTCAATGCAGATTAATTGGTTGTGTGGAAATATCATATGAACTGCACCATGCGGTCGCACATGGGCGTGGCCATCTTGTTTCTTATTCTGTTTCTGGTGCTGGGGCCTACTTTTACATCCTTCCTTTGTTGCAGGGATTCTACACTAACACTGAACTATGCGAAGGATTATGGGACCTTGGCGTATAGGGTCAGGGTCTTCCTACCACCTTAGTACCCACAAGCCCTGGACCGACTAGCTATTGTGTCTCACTTGCTCTCCTACTCATTCACAGAAAAGCAAATGATTAGACATCACAGAACACAACACTCCCAGATGTCTCAGGAATCGCGGTAACAAGACACACCCTTTTGTTCGCTCTCTTGTACTTGTCCAGAATAAGATCTGAGAGACACGAAGCAGTTTAAAATATTTATTTTAAATAATTTGCCCTAACATGCAGTATACGTGCCACAACAAGCAGGAAAATGCATAGTACAAATATAGTCAGCATAGCAGCTAGTCCATCAATCATGAAGGGAGATGTCACAATGGAAAGACAATAGAGCCTAACCTCCATCCCCTTGCTACGGAGTAGTATTATTAAATATCAGAAGGTCTCGGGCTTTGTTGGCCTGTAGATGATAGATCTACATCATAGGTGCTGTCTCCATCTTCTCCCTGGAAAGGTCCCTCTCCAAGTGTGTGTTACCGATTTGTGCATCCCACTAAAAAACCAAAGTAAGTTGTCCAAATAACAGCAGCAGCGGAATGTTTTTTCTAAGGGCTAAGGTCTGGCCAGAACAAAATAACAAGAGGCTTTGTTGTTTGACCTCGCACAATATGTTCTGTCAAAATACCAGGAACATGCAGAGGGTGAACAGAGTGATGAGTTCTCATGTGAAAGCAGCCATACAAAAACTGCACACAAAAAAACATATAGTAATGTGTGCAAAGCAGCAGGCGGGCTGCAACATGCTCATGCTAGCTTAGTGAAGACAACAATGTCCCGATGGGCAATGTGACACCTTAATCTCTGTAATCCTTTTAGTTTTCCAGCTTCGTTATTATTACCCAGTCCTTTCTTCTTTTTCCCTGTATCTCTTTTTTCTCTCTTTCCCCCAACCCCATGGCAGATAGTGCGCACCAAGGTGCGGCCGCCATCCTTGCGGAGGTGGCACCAGGCAGGGGTGCAGCCCGTGCCCTGTTTTTCAAGTTGGAGGTGGCAGCACTGGTTTTTTATATCCAGCGCCACCTTCCCTCCACCCAGGCAGCAGGTGGCAGGCTTGGGTCCCGGTACGGGATACGGGAGCGCCAGCAGCGCTGGGCGATGGTGCGCCGGGCAGTTTACCGCTGCTCTGGGGGCCGGCGCACCCATCAGCAGTTGGTGCACCGCTGGTCTGACATCCTGGACCTAGAGCAGGACCTGCTGGACCTGCTAGGAGTTGAGGCTGCGGGATTTGGTGAGTAAATATTAAAATTATTAATTGTTATTATTACTTGTATGTTCTATGCTATAGCGAATATTTTTTTTCCTAAATAATATCAAGCATGCTGCTCACATGCAGGAAAGTTACATTTCCAAATATTATGTAATAATCTGTTATTTTAGACAGGTGCTTAACTTACTTGGCGCTACCCACCTAACCTAGTTATTGAATTGCACTTGTTGCTTCTCGCTTGGGCTGATGTGATTAGTGATGATTATGCAAGACGTTCTGTAATTAGTTATTCGTAGTTTCGTAACCGCATGGTGCATGCCAATGCCACACGGATGGTGCAGGGATGTTTGTGAACAACAACATAAATTTTTCAATGGAAGCTTGTGCTACAGGCCTTTTTTGCCTGCCACACAAGCTTCCATTGAAAAATTGAGGTTTTTGTGCGGTTGTCGGGACTGCGGCGCCGACCTAAGGTCAGGCGGTTCCAGAACCGCAATGGCGTCCGCCCGGCATTATTGTAATCATTATAATAAAGCCCTTAGTTATTAGTGCATTGGCCGGTCAAAGGGGGTTAACTTGAGACTGAGAGATTGCAAATTAGATTTGAGAAGAGGCAAAAATCATGAGTTGTTGCAATTTATTATTAGTAATTCCAAAATGCAGTTTACTAAAATTTGGAATAGGAGTGGACTAGGTAGGTAGGTTTTGGAAATTTTGATTAGGATGGGATGGTCCGTGATATACTACTACTTGTTGATCTGATTTAGAAAAGTTCAATGTTATTGCGATTGCCTTTGCCTGTCAAATATTTTTTGGGGAGATATTATTTATTACCACTAATCGTTTTTAGTCTTTATGTTTTACATCAGCATCAGGGGCAAGAAGAGGGCTGTGACGGGTGAGGGTCTGGGAGCTGGAGCCAGAGGTGCCTCCCAGAGTTCCTCAGCTGATGGCTCTACTGGCCACAGTAAGTCCTGATGGTGTTCACATAAATATATTTTTTCCCCTATTTTTTCTGCTCCTTTTTTAATAATGTGACATCTACCTGTTTTATATTATTTTTCCAAATCCTTTTCAATGTATCTACTTCTAAATTCTTGTCAGCTTTCCCTCTACCACTTTGTGGACTGCCCAGTGGTGGTACTCTAAGACTCAGAGAACCCATTAGTCACATAGTACTACTACTACTACTCCTCTGCCATGCAGATTGCATGCCCGTTGCCCAAGTAAAGTATTCTATGCATGTAATAGATGAGAAGGCTTAATCACTAAAACAAGAAAGTGGCAATGGCCACGTTGGACACCCCAAAGTTGTGTCTTCTTCTTAGCTAGGCCAAGTATTATTAGCAGCAATTGGTGAACTGATGACTGTGTACCATGTCTGGGAGGAATTACGAGGAGGACGGCCCCATTGCATTTGCCAACCAAGGCCATATGCTATTATTTTCTCCAAACATCAGATTCATCAATCAATAGCTCCAACCACTCCTTAACAGCTTGTCGCTTGTCTTGACTGCTGTTTTTTTTTAAACTTTCCACCAACAAAATGCCTAACCTTATAGAAGATACTGTCTGTAATGTATCCAAATTGTAGTGAATGAAGTGTGCGGTGTTTTTTTATTTTGCTATAAAACAATTAATAGGGGGAGGTGTATCTGGCATCTAAGAAATGTGTAATCTTTTTTTTCTAGCCTCACCGACCATCAGTGCCGGGGCCACCACAGATGGTGTCAGCTAGTCTGCAGATGCGGCAGCAGAAGGGGGTGAACCAGAGGCAGTGGCAGGCAGTGGTAAGTCATATTGCTTGATTATTATAGACAATTAATTATAATTATAAGCTCATTGTAAAGGTGTGGTCTTGATGACTTGTGAACAACAGGTGAACACAGCAGGAGTTGAAGTTGAGCTGAATAACTAATGGGAGCTCCTATCTTCAACTCAGCAGAAAACGTTTCATGAACAAGACCTTTAACTATGGGTTGTTGGATAAGGGCAGGATGGAGGGGAAAGGTTAGATGAAATTTATTATAAATGACTGAAAGCGAAGGATGCGTGGGTGAAAGCGCTGGAAGCATAAATAGTACTGTATGTGGCTGATAGCCAAGATGCCTGGGTGGGTGAAGGATGGGTAAAAGGTTGGTATACGGGTAGGAAGCTTGCCTGGGTATGTGTAAAAAGATGCCTGCCTGGGTGGGTGATTGGAGTCCTGTGGTGGTTTCCTTTGATTAAAATAAACTTAAAGACACATGGGTGGGTAAATGTCAAATGACAAATATATGTTACTGAAAGGTTTGTACTTGAGATCATGAGACTAGAGTGAGACAGTGAGCCATGTTTGGAACTTTGGATGGATGGCTAGAAGGATGGATGGGTAGTTTCAATGGTGAAGAGTGGATTGCGAAAATGTAAAACACTTAAATGGTGGTGAGTAGCAAAGCCAAGGGTGAAGAATAAAAAATAAAATATTCAAATAATGCAATGATGAATGTAAAAATCCTTGGGAAGGAGAATAAGGAACTATGATGCTCATCTGTAGTGGTGTTAGTCTCACCTTTACTTTCCTCAAATGGTTTGTTTGAGTTTTTTTTATTCAAAGGGTTGAGGAGGCGGTATTTCAGACTCCTCCCTGGACTCACAGTAGTTTTCAAGTGCAACATTATGTATCCTTCCTACCCACCCATCATCAATCACCTCCCTTGATACCCATGGCATAATTTTGTGTTTTGCTAAGAGCATTGTTTACAATTTGACTTTTTTCTTTCTTGATATATAGCTACTCCTGCTGCTCCAAAAACACAGACCGGCAGGAAATTGCACTACGGACCTGGTGGCAGAAAATGGAGGCCATTGGGGCCAAGTACCAGCGACTGGAGGCCAAGGAGGATGGGGCAGAAGCTGCTGCAGCTGCCCTGGCCCCAGCTAGGACCCAACAAGCACCTCACCACACCATCACCGTGGTCCAATGGTTGCCCGCCAGTGCCGCCACCATTCCACCAGCACTGCTCTCCCTTATTTCCGCCAATTTGAGCGCTGCATCATGCGAAGGCTGGCAGGTATTAAAGCCAGGCAGGAACGGATGGAGAGGTACCTCCAGTAGCTGCTAACCCTCTGTTAGTGCTCTCTTCAGCCCCTTTTTTTTAGCTGTTTTTGGGTGGGTGGGTGGTAGTTGGGGGATTGTTGGGGTTTTCTTTAATTAAGGACATTTCTTGGACACTACGTGGACTTTAGTTGGGGTTAGGGAGAGAGATGGGCCCGTTGTGGCTTTGGTATTTTGTTCAGGGAATAATACACATTTCATACTTTTACATATTATGATTATGATTATGAATGATATTTAAAAAAAATATGGTGGGGTTATTGATTGCTTGTTTTACTTCTCAGCCCTGCCTTTGCGACAGCCAGTTTTAAAAATCTGCTGATAGTGTAAACAAAATAGTTATGCAGTACCCTCCCGTGTCTTAAGACTCTCTTACTACTCTCTTCTCTTAGTCTCTGCATTCTACTACCATATATTATTATTAACCCCTAAGGACTTGGAGGGGGTGGGGGTGAATTACCATTATATAGAATGATTGTCGTTCAACAATGATCAATCAACCATGGTTCACTTCTCTTACCCGATTAGATGAAGCGAGGGCTCCAAGGTTTTCCAAGATGGTATCATGGTTTGTTAATAGTAGCAGCATGCATTTCTAGAGATTTTTTAGATATTGAGGTTCCACTCCCTCCTAGGCGAACTAGAACTGTTGGATAAGGACTTGGAGAGTTAAGACTATTCATCGAAAGGGAAGTTAACAAACTGAAATAAAAAAAACTAGGTTAATGCTGTTATTATATGCAAGCTTGAACACAGTCACCAGAGACTAGACTACTAGAACAGACCCAGTCTCAGACACAAGAAGAGAGTATGATAAGCAATGAAAAATTGTATTAATCAGAACAACGTTGAGCTGCTATGAACTGCCCGAAGTGGACAAGCTTAACCGGCTTAGACGCAAATTAATCCAGTGCAGGAGTGATGATGCTGGCAATGATATGTTCCTCTGAAAAACAATATCATACACTGTGCTGGAGTGGATATTGTATATATATATACTGCCAGTGTTGGCTACATGAGCTTAGTTAAGAATAAGATCCTCTTCACCCTGCACTGAGTTGTTGTGTTACTTTCACCACATCTACCTCACCAAATGTGTGATCAATTAATGGTATACAAATTATTAAGCCACACCTCAATAAATCACACAGCCTGGGGGAAGAGGGTTATGGGTTTGTTGAATGGTTTGGTAGGGGAATTTGAGGGAAAGGTTTGACAAAGACAAACACTACAAATAGACAACACTCATCTTGGCAGGCGACCATCATAAATCTGTTATGGGAGGAAAAGGAAATGCATGCATGATGGTGAGTGGTACTAGACAAGTACCGGGCAGTATATTAATTATGCAATTGTCTGTCTGCCCCCAGAGAGACCCAAGTTACATACATTGTATTTATGTTCTGGTGTATCGGGCTTAGAAACATAGCAAATACAATTACATTATCTAGAAGAGTAAAATAAGCAGACATAAACAACACGCACAGTCATAATGATTGAAGAGAAAAACAAGCATTGAAAATGCAATAGGTCTCGCCTTTGATTACGTTAAAGCCATTTGCTTTGCTAATGGTATTGTATAGCAAAGCAAATGGCTTTAACTTAATGATTGCATTTGTAATGCTTTTTTTTTTGCGAGTTGTTCCAACTGCATGCATGGTACCTGCCAAACTCAGCCGTATTCCTCAGAGAGTTGGTGAAACGGCTGCCGTCATTCCTTCTCATGAGGATGAAAGTGGCTTGCTGGTGACTAATTGGCACCAACTGGAGTATGGTAGTAAGAAGGGGAAAATAATCTGTCAAATTATGTGCCCAGTTGTAAAAGATTTTTACCCCAGAGATGTTTTTTTTTACAAAAATGCCTTTACTGTGCAGCGCCAAGCACTGATGGAATGCACACAGGTATAGCGCCAAGCACTCATGGTAATAACACACCTTCGTGTTAATTGCAAAGTGATGCAAAATTTTACATTTACCAGTTTTCAGTCAATCCTTAGCTTGGATATTTTGCAATAAGGAAACGCCGAGTTTAGCAGTTCCATGGCCTGCATCTGTGTTACTCAAGATAAAACGTATAGAACGCAGGCTTTGAAAACAGTTCATCTTTCCATATGAGAAGAGCCGCAATCTCTCCAACTTTTATGTCTTCAATACAGAACTAATGCTGTAGTCTGATTTTGCTATGCTTCAATGTGGTCATGCATATAAACGCCGTCATGCACAAAAGCGCGCTGGCTATATGTGTAGTGTGAATATTTAACCTGCTGTATTGCACTGCAAGCATGGGGAATAAATGAGGGCTTGTATCTAGGCAGTTGAAGAAACCTACAAAGAGAACTTAATTTCCCATCAACCATCTGCACAGAAAGGGACATCACTGGATTTCTGATCATTAATCGTACAGGAAGTGACATAACTGGTTTCTGTTTCCTGCCGACGGCACCCTGCCCTCCTCCTCTTTCCCACGAACTACTTAATGGCAGCTGCAAAACGGATGATGAAAGGATGTGTGCAGCAGGCACAGCTGCGCCTATCTGCACCTGCACCGTGTCCAGCACCAGGGACCCTGGTTCTGTCCCGAGCCCCGCTACCGTGCTGCACTCCTCTGTGCTTTCACGCCTCGCTGCCGCTCACCGCACTGCTGCCACACTGCACCACCCAACATTGAATGAGACTTCACATGTGTCTCCTGCAAGTTCTTATGATCAACCACGTCTACGCCAACAGCATCCAGCAGCCCGCTTGCCAGTAGCTCAAGCCAGCAAAATGTGAGACCTATTGCATTGCAAATGCTTGTTTTTTCAACTATGGGAATTACAGGAAATTCAAGAGAAGCACTTTTTAATTAAAAAGTTGTCAAGAAAAATACAATTTACTCTTCATTACCAAATTTGTTTGTAGAGCCCCAAGAGATTCAGTGGAGCAGATCTGCCTCAAAGTACAATAACAAAAGCATTTGCAATGCAATTGGTCTCCCATTAGTGAAAGTTGGAGTTAATGGTGTTATAAATGACAATGTCTTTTGTTTATGGAGTGGATGTATGTAGTGTGGAGTTTAATTATATGTATTGGATTGAACTTGTTAGTTGGGGAATTGTGTGTGGTGGAATAGTGCGTGTGTGTATTTGTACAGTGGAATTACGTGAATAGTAATTATGTGGTATTGAATTAGCTGGAATTATGTAGAATGTGATTGAGTGTTATGGAGTGTAAATATGTGTATTGGTATGTTGTCTTGTGGCATGGTATGTAGTGGAATTTAATTATGTGGTGAGCTGTTGAATTGTGTGACATGATGTTTAATTTTGAGGTGTGGATTGGATGCATTTGTTTTGTAAGTGTGTAGATTTGAACTATGTGGTTTGTTGTTGAATTATGTGGAGCTGAATTGCGTGGCGTGGAACTGTGTGGTATTTTGAGTGGAATTATGCTGATGGGAATTATGTGGCATGGTGTGGAGTGTATTTGTATGGATGGTTGCGATGTGGCATAGTGGTTTTATGTGGTATGTATTTATCTGGTGTTTAGTAGAGTGTAATTAGGTGGCAATGATTAATGTGCACGTATGTGCAAAGGCTATATTGAATGTACTTTATTATCCTTTATGAATAACGGTAAAAACAGCTGCAGGAGGACTGTCAAAATATATGTGTTTGCAAGGCCTGTTTTAGCCTTAGTAAGTTGTTGGATGCAAAGTTACCAGACAGAAACTGCCAAAACATTTCCAAAAAATAAATAAACACAGATCCTGGAGATGCTGCCAGAAAGAGTACTTAAATTAAGGGTTTCAGGTGATATTACAATTTGGATGCAGCACTTTAAACCATCCCTTTCCCATGACTTGGAAAACAAATACCTTTTTAAACTTAATTTAGGTGGAGAATGCAAATTTAATGAATAAAGCTTCAGCACCATTTCAAATGTTTAAAAATGCAAACGCTAAATATGTTTCTTGAAATAGGATTAGAACTCAGACATACAAAGTGCACAGTAATCTAAATACAAAGTCTTGATCTGCTAGTGTGCTGGGTTTATGACATTGCCCTGGTGACATTACATGTGAAGTCTAATGGCTCACTGTAGGATGGTGGAGTAGCAGATGCACCCATAAATCTCGGCAGGGAGCTCATTTATGGAAAAGAGCCACCTAGCAAAGCAGAGAGGCCGGCAGGCGCTCATGTGAGAAGATAAATAGCTGTTGTGTGTGAAAAGTGTGGCAGGGCAGAAAGAATACAGAGGAGCAGGACAGCATGCTAGGTCCGTCATGTAGGGGAAGTGCACGGTGCAGAGAGGCACATTGGCGAGAGCCATAAAAGCACAGATGTGGGGGGAAGAGCAACAGAAGGGAGACCTCTGAAACAGCCCTGCCGCTGCGCATCGGGGTTGAACTAACGCCAATTAAGTCATTTTCTCCTCATTCCAGCACAAAAATGAGAAGCATTGAGCAATAAATCTTACAGGCTATAAATAAATGAATAGTGTGTTAAACACAAAACATGTACAACAAAGAGCACCCATAAATGGTGCCTGAAAATAAAGTGACTGTTGCGTTTCAAAATCAGAATGTTTTTATTTATGTAGCTAAAAGAAAGCACTGCTTTGTTAATTTGCACAAGCACAGTGGCACACAATAATGGGTGCAGACTGCAAATAAACAGCGTGCTGCGTGGTGAAATTTTGAAGAGTGCTTCACGTTTGCAGTTAAACTCGAGGCAAATGCTTTTGAGGAATACGAACCACTGCAGTGCTGGGGCCAAGGTGCCCTCTGTTAGCCTCGGTTGGGAGCACACGTGAGTGCACCTTTAAAGACCCCAGCAGTGGGGTAGCAGGGGGGGCAGTAAGGATCTGCAGCATGCAGCCGAAGTGCTGCCTGGAGTTGAAGTGCAGTAGCAGTGACGTGAAAAGTGTGAGGAAAAGCGGCTACTTGCGCAGGCTCATAAGAGGTTTTCGTGCAGCTGGGGCTGGGAGAGAAGCCTGAGGAGCCGGCCCAAGTACTAGGAGATTGAAAAGAAGTGGCACAGCAGGCCGTCCATGCGCAGCATTTCGCTCGACTCCTCTAAGTAACAAGATGAAAACAAATGTAAAACCATGATGGAGTAGCTTTTATTGCAGTTTTATATAGCGCAAATTCCACACAAAGATATTGGATCACTGTGCATGAGCACTGGTTAAATTACACAAGATCACATTCATGTTTTGAGGCATGGGGAGAAGTGATGTGCCCAGAATCACATGATTTTGAGCACACCGAGATTCAATCATGGTTCTCAAATTCCAAATTCTGCAGTTCTGGTTGTAACGCCACAGTCAACCCTGCAGCTGGACAGACATGGAGTTTAAGACGCACAGCGCCATTAAACGGAGCTTTGCTGGTGGTCGTGTACGACAACTTGTATTTTGTTGCTTCTGTCATTGCATACAGATATATAATACTGATAAAGCAAGTAATATTACACCTACAGCAAGCCAGGGCTATTGGCTTAGCCAATGGTTGTTATTTGTGTATGATAAATCATCAACAACTACGGCTTCCTTGTATATTACATTGAAAATGCTTCCGTTCTGAAATGATGAGACTGAAAGAACTATAACGAGTCTCCTTGAAGCTACCTCGAAAGAAGTGACGAGTGGCACTGCTGCAAGGGTAAGATATTTTTTTCACCCCAAGGGCAACAAGCGCGTCTAATTGTTATTGCAACACATTAAATGAATGGGGAAAAAAGTGCCTAGCTAATAATTAAAGGAGTGTGTGTACTGCCACCAGTAAAAGATCCAGTCCCAGTGGGCGGGGCAAAAGTGGACAGGGCGGCTACAAGGAGGGACTAAAAAGCCTCCTTAACAATAGAATGCCAGCGTTTAGCCTAAGCTATGACGCGAGCCAATGGGAAGAGGGGGCTAGGCTTCAAGTCCCCCTCCTCAACCGTATTGATTTCAAGAAGCTCTTGAATGCCAATAGCAGCGCATCGCCAGCTGAGACCTAAAAAAGATACTGTATGAATTGGGAGTTGCATCTCCACATTCCTATTGGACTGTCCACCCGTGAATCTTGGGTGTCTGGCGAATGCGGTTTGATATGGTAAGTGTGAGTTGTTTTTCCAGTATGGCGCAGGGGAAAGGGCCTGGAGATGAAAAAACAAAAAAGATGTTGAAAAATCAAGGAGAAAACAAAAAGTTAAACTGCATAAGGAATGCAACAAGAAGACTTTCAGAGGCAGCATGGCTAAATCAGACTCTGTTTCCGGTAGTTACCTCCAACAACAGGACACCCCCACCCATACCCCACTTAGCTTCAGATTTGAGCCAGTAACCACTGAGCACACATACATAGTATGCACAGAGCAACATAGCATTTTCCAAATGAAGTAAAAAATCAATGAACTGCTGTCAATCTCACCACACTCACCGCCCACCACCACTACACTGACATGTAGGTCTGGTCTATGTTGTTGTTTACCTTAAGGCCACTTCAAAGTGATCATCACCCATCCAAATCGGTTGGTTTAATTTTTTGGGGGGCGTTAAAGAAAGAAAGAAAATAACTGGAACTTGAAAGAGCCTAGTTGTCAGGGAAGTAGAGCTCATCCTCAAACTCTGGTGATTCATCCAGAAGTAGGTCACCTAACACACTACTTCCATGACCCGAGTCACCATGGTCATTTTCCTGCTGTGCTACTTCAGGTATGTTGTAATCCGGTGGTAAAAAAGTTCTGATTCATTTTCATCATGGTTAACCTCTACACATTTTGGGGTGAGAGACTAGTACTTCTCACTGTCAGAATGGCACGAGCAGCACTGAAGACATGCTCAGCAGAGATCCTTGCAACAGGGCAAGTCAGATAGTTTATCACCAACTTGCTGAGCCATTGGCTTCTTTTCCCATACCAATATAGCAATGGGTTTTGATCAAAGTAGACCTCTGTTGGGTCATCCAGATAGGCCTGGATCATCCGCTCAATGCTCATGAGTGCTCCTCTTTGCTCAGCCTCTTTTGCGTTTGCTTCCTCGCTGGACTTAAGCCCTGCCTGTATAAACCATTCCTTTGCCAATTTTGGGGCTGACGCACCTGTTGTTGTTGATGTTGTTCTTGGTGTTGTTGGTGGTTTTGGCTTCTGTGAGCCAAAAGCACTGCCCTCAGGCTCTGAAGTTGAACTTGAAGGCTGACCTGCAGTACTTGTTGTGCCCTAGAGGAGCGGGCCTCAAATTCCCGGCCGTTCTTTTTCTAGGAAACTGGCTTGCACAGCTATCCAAGTTTTGTAGCTGGCTACATCTCCATCTGAAAAAGGAATGCAAGTGTGCAGCAATGACTTGTACCGTGGATCAAGAATTGTGGCATAAATGTAATGGTTGGATGACACAATGCCTCTTTACACCTTTGTATTTTCAAATAAGTGTTAAGCTCTCCACCAACTCATATGCTTCTTTTTTCTCCACACCTCTATACATTGCAGACACCCCCTTCAGCTGTTTATGTAGCATGTGCAACAATGGGATAGCTTGGCCCATGGTACAGTCCTCCTTGCTAACTTTATGTGTGAAGACCTCGAAAGGAAGAAGCATCTCTGTCAGGCATTTACTAGGCCCCATTAGTGCATATCAATGATCATGCCTTTCACAGTAGCATCCCCTCTTTGCATGGCATATTCATTAATTGGTCTGTACTCCTCAAACAGACGTTCAAGTATGTAATAATTTGAGTTCTAACTTGTAGGACCTCCTGGATGAGTGCTTTAACTGACATTCCATTATCACAATGGATGATCCTCAGCTGCTTCCCGGCTTTAAAAGAATGGCTGAAATGTGTGAAGATACTTCTGCAGGTGGTCAGTAAGTTGCTGTCTTTTTTTTTTAGAATGTCTTGAACAATGATGTTAATTCAGTGCACCAAACAGCCACCATCGGCCATGTCCTTAACTATTTTGTTGCAATTGTCCGTGGCAATTAACCAATGTTAAGCCCTCTTGGTCACAGCCATTTAAAGACCTTGCTGTCAATTCCAAAATGTTTACAGCAGTATGAGACTTCTCCATGGCAAACATGGCAAACATGGCTACAGTTGCATGTTTCTGAGCAGCATTAAAAATCTCAGCAGTGTTAACACCTACAGATATCTTTTCTCTGACCCCCACAAAAGAGATCCAGTGTACAGTGATGCACATGTAATCATTGGCTTGACAACTGGTCCACATGTCTGTTGTCAGGTGGATAGTGTGAACAAGACTCTGCTGCAAAGCTTGTCCAAGCAATTCCAGAACATCGTGATGTAGTGCTAGAAAAGCAACTCTGGAGAAATAGGACCGTTTGGGAACCTTCCATTTCGGGCAGATAGCTGCCAGAAATTCAAGAAAACCCACCCCTTTGAGAAAAGATAAAGGAAGGGGGTCCAGCACTAACATCTTAGCCAGCTTTGCGTTGTACAAACGTGTTGTCGGGTCGTTGCGTTTGTACTGACCCTCTGACCTAAACATGCTGAGAATGGTAGCCTGGATTTTTTTATTTTCTGTGCCACAGATCCAGGTGACTTCTTGATGCTGGATGTTAGGCTCAATGCCTGTTTTTGCACTGCGGTACTCTCTTGCCTTGGACGCCTTGGTGTCTCAGCCTGACATTCCGTTGTTGCTGATGTGGGTGATACCGCTGCACTGCTGGGGACAGCACTGCTTTGTGTAACATAGAAAATGTCTCCCTCCTATTCACCCTCCACCGTGATCAGATCTTCTTCTTCAACCCCTCTACCAATAACATGTACAGTTTTTTGGCCACTAAGGTGCGCCTCCCACTGGATCAAGTGGTGTTTTCTCAGATCGGTTGTTTGGCCTCCGGTACCAGAGTTTGTACCAAGCTTAGCCTGACTAACACCTTTTCTACAAATGGAGCATATAGTAATGTTCACCTCCTTCTTACTAACCTAAAAAATGTCCCAAACTAGGGAGGTCAATTTTCTTGTGCTGCTGGTGTCACTTTCAATGTCGGATGAACTGGTAAGTGGGCGTGATGTTTGACTTTCTGCAGTACCTATTTTTGCAGAGGTGGTTGTGGCAGATGTAGGTCGCTGCCAGTTGAAATATGGAAGCTGGAAGTGGTGTTGGTGGTAACATCTGTGTTGGTGGTATCCATGCCACATCCCTCATAGCAATTTGAGATGGGGTAATGTTGGTCTCCCCTGGGGCACGACTAATTTCCATGATGACTGGCTCATCATCATCCTCCTCTTCTACATCTACCTCCATAACTCTTACGCTTTCTAGAACCTTTCTTTTCCCTATCCTTTTCTCGTGGTGAGTCTCATTCTCAGACTGAGGTGGCTTCCAAGTGGCGTCCTTGCTGGAGATCTGGAAGACAATGGATCTTCTGAAGGACTGAAAGAGTGACTTGCTCTTCTTCTTCCTCTACAGGAAGCTCGATCTCCTGATCTGCCTCTACTTTGGGAGGAACAACTACTATTGGAGGTAGTTGCGTCTGTTGTTGCCCACTTATCTGAGTTTCCTGCATTGGTTGGGTACTACTTTGTGATAACGTCAAGTCAATTTAGACATCACTGCTCTTCAGCGTTGGACTCGTGGTTAAACTGGCTGCCTGTGCGACAGACATGGGCTTGGGCCTAGGTTGGTGGGGTGGGTCCACTGATGAGGGTGTGCTTCTCCCAGCTTAATCCCCGGACACCACTGCTGCAGGTGCACTTTTTGGTTTCCTAAAAAAGGTCTTGGGCGACATATCGGTCTTGGTAAGTGGCAGTGCCTTCTTCTCACTGACAACTTTTTGGGTACTGGACCTGGTACCTTTCTTTGGGGCCATCTTGAAGATGTCATCAGCATGCAGTGGCACAAATTGAAGAGATGTCTGTGGTCACACGTCACGTGACATCGTGCGACTTCTGTCTGGCAGTACACTAGGTGAGTTTGAAGCAAGAAGAACATCACTGAAATGTGGCATTCATTGTTAAATGTATTACCTCAGTTATAAAAAAAACATAACAATTCAGTGTAGCCATTTGACTTGGACAACAACAAGGGCTTTCATGGTGTACTGTACAGTACACTCAGGAAGGATGGGAAAGAAGAAGAACAACAAAAATACAAATGGTGACTGACCCAGTTTGGCATTGTGCATCATGTGGGATGCAGCATTCAGGAAGTTGCAGCTGACAATGGATGTAAGCAATAAGCCAAGAGGAAAAAAGGAAAGACATGCAGGCCTATGGTAAAAGTAGTAAAGCACACTAACTGCCACCACAAAATGGCCACCAGCCACATGGTCACTTACAAGTCACAACAATAACAAGCAGGAGGCCTGGAAACAATGAACTCAAGCAGGCTTATATATGGAGTTGCACACAGACTTTACAAAATAAATTACACCTGGCCACATGGGGAGACTCAGCCAAGGCAAATGTTGGCCCGCTATTAGAAACACACACACACACACTGGCCAGACAGAGGAGGCATGCTGAACAACACAGCTTTAACGTAACAATGCCAAAAACAAAAATCCACAGGGCTAAAAAAGGTTTGCAAGATACAACAACCACACACATCCAACAAAGGCATTTATTTAACACACATGAAAAAAGTGAAATATCAAAAAAACCAAATTTTGAATTTTAATCCAATGCCATCCATCCCCTAAATGATGTTTAAATTCAACAGATACCACAGAAATAGTTGTTTCATGCACCCAAGAGTAGCTCTGGGCCTATTGGTTGGAAAACCCATTGGCAGACTAGGCCACATAGTGAATCAATTAAAATCGATAATATTACAAATTTATTAGAAAACATAGTGAACTGTGCTGCATTTTTTGCTGGATAAAAGAAGACAAAAATGCATGCAAAACAACACCAGCAAAAAGGTATGGTCACCAAAAAAAAGGCTTGTAGACCTAATGCAGAAGCACACTGGCTGCCCCTTCACAAAAAGGCTGACAGCCACATGGTCAGGCCACAAAAACAAGAAAGAGAAGACAGACAATGCAGGCCTATGGCAAAAGCATACTGGCTGCCTTTACAAAATGGCCAACAGCCACATGGCCAGGCCAAAATAACAAGAAAGGGATGAGCCAAGTGGAACAAAGGAAAGACATGTAGGCCTATGGCAAAAGCAAACTAATTACTACTGCAACATGGCCACTAGCCACAAGGTCACTCACAACAACAACAAGCAGGAGGCGTGGAAAATAATGAACTCAAGCAAGCCTATGTGGAGTTGGACACAGACTTTACAAAATAGACCCTGGCCACATGGCGAGGATCAGCCAATGCAAATGCTGGCCCACTATTACAAACACACTCACACACTGGCCAGACAAAGGAGGCATGCTAAGCAACACAGCTTTAATGCATCAATGCCAAAAACAAAAATCCGCATGCTAAAAAAGCTTTGTAAGTTACACCAATCACAACTATCCAACAAAGGCATTTATTTAACACACGTGGAAAAAAGTGAAATACCAAAAGAAACACATTATGCATTTCAATCCAATGCCATCCATGACCTAAACGATGTGTAAATTCATCAGACACCACAGAAACAGTTCTTTCATGCACCCATGAGTGGCTCTGGACCTACTGCCTGAAAGGCATATTGGCAGACTACAGGGCTAGTGAATTAAATAAATATTGCAAATTGATTTCAAAAGTTGGAGAAAATGTGGTGAACTGTGCAACATGTTTCCTTTGTAAAAAAAGAAAAACTACTAACAAAGAAAGAACTAGGCCCCTACTGAAAATACAGGGTCCCACCACAATACATTTTAAAAAAAACGATGAAAAGTACAAAAAGATCTATGTGCATGGCCCTAATCAAACAAACAACACCAATTTTCCAACTTACTTGTGAAATCTCAAATTCAAAAGTCCTCAAATCCAATGATACATGATGCAGCAGACACAAAGAGTGATTCTTCTAGCTCCAAATCCAAATGAAAAGTGGACAGGAGATGGACAAAGCATTGGGAGGATACTGCTGGAAAGGAACAGGAAGTTGGAGAGTGGGCATTTCCTTCCTCTTCAAAAAAAAGAAAAAGGCCTCCTTGCACAAAAAATAACAGCCAAATTTCAATCTGAGGAGTTTTTTTGACTCAAAATTGTAATTTTTAGAAGGTTTTGATGCTGCTCAGGAGAGAAACTTCTCCAGATTGTAGATTGAGGGATTGCGTTCTTCACAAAACTTCGGTCGGAAGTCCAATGGCGTGCCCGAATGAAGTGTTCACGATGGCAAACTCTTGCAGGACCATTTAGCCGGCTAGCAAATCTTGTGCCGCTCGCAAATGGATGGGAAATCTTGTCACCAATAGCAGGCACCCTGTAAGTTGCTCCAGCGTGAAAACGCATTTTGGGCACGTGCTCGACTTTTGGCAACTTAACATTCCGCATAGAACGTCGAGTTGCCAAAAGTCTGCAAGCTCTGTGAGCGGAGTTTTATACCCAAGGTTAATTTACACATGTACAGAATAAACCCCCTACAGACAAGGAGGGACATCCTGTCTTTCTGAAAAAAGCATGGGATAAAACTATGCAGCAGCAGAAGCCTAGGTGTCATGCAGGTTTGCCTCCACCTGACGCTTCTAAGCATTGATATGATTTACGTGACCGCTCTAAAATTAAAACACCTTAGAGGTTCCAGGTTCCAGATACCCATTCTCCTTGTTTATTTCAGGAATTGTCAGATCAACAATTTGGCGGAGGGGGACTCAAGGTGCACAAAGGAGGTGCATTTGCTTCAGGTAGGTCCATCATTGCTGGGATTGATTCCCCTACTGAACGTCTGTCAGTATATGTAGACACATTTCTGCAACCTTTGTTATGCAATCTTCCGACATACATTCAGGACAGCCAAGACATCCTAAATAAATTTGAAGATGTACAATGGTATAACAAAACAGTTTGGATTGTGGGCTGTAGGCTGTTTCCTTAACACTAAAACAGCTGACTGGTTTGAACACAATGAGATGTTGATGGACATGATTGACTCAATCCTTTCTAAGAGCTATTTCCTGCACGGGGGACGATCGTACCACCAAAAGCAGGGGACCTCAAAGGGTTCAAAATGTGCCCCTTTATACACGGGTCACTTTATGGGTTGGTGGGAAAAAGAGCATGCCTGGGGATGTCATGAATCCCCCTGGTTAGAGAATATCATCTTCTGGGGGAGGTATATCGATGATGTTATTCTGATCTGGAATGGACCATGAATCAACTTAATGAATATCATACTTTTTTGAATGACAATCCGTACAATGTGAATCTGACTATGACTTACCACGACAAGAAAATAGATTTCTTAGACCTCACATTTTATGCTAAGAAAGAGCACATACATAGTACCCTATACCATAAACCTACTACCTGTAACAGCACACTACATGCCACAGTGCCCACCAGAGATCTACTATTGATAACATCCCATTTGGAGAGATGATACGGGTGAGGAGAAATTGTAGTGAGGCAGATACCTTTGCGATCAATTTGGAAGAAGTTAATGACCACTTTTCTAAATGAGGTTTTAAGAATAAGGTGTTACAGCCAGCTGAAAACAAGGTACACTCAATTCCCAGGTCAAATACACTAATGAAGAAATGTCCAGATCATAGGTCATAGGAAAATCATGACAAACTCCAGTTTGTGACTAAATTCACTAAACATAGTAATGAGGTTTATACGATCTTGTGGAAACACTGGCCGTTACTACAAGAGGTCCCTGGTGTCAAGGATATCATAACTCACAAACCCAAGGCCAGCTGCTGTTTCTGTGATGTTTGTTAGGGACTTGGCCATTCGTCTTCTAGGAGTCCACCAGCGTAGGCTGACCCAAATCAGCAGGGAGTATTGACAGTGTGGGTGGCAAATGTCTGTGACTGTGATTTGAGACTACGACATTTAGCTGCCTTTCCAAATCCATGTGGGTCTTGTGTATTAGCCCAGTACAGTGCATCAACAGTGGAGGAAATGTATCTTTCCCTTAGACATTCTTACAGATGTTTGATCGAAGTGACACCATGTTGTTGCCGATGAAGTATTTGAGGCTGTCACAGGCGATGTTTGCTAGGGAAATCGTGAGGCTGTCCAGTGTGTTGTCAATGTTTATGGCACACAGCAGTACACCAGCTTCTGAGATGTCCACACATGTAGGATGTCTGTACAGAGTCACTCATCTGAACATAGGAGGAACCAATAAGATGTGATGGGAACAGCCTCTATGTTATGCTGCATACAGGGCCACACAAGATTAGTTAGGACCAGGGATACAAAGGCCCTAACCGTGTCCATTGTGTTATGGCTCCAGGGGAGCAGAATGTACTTTCTACCCACCTTTATTTATGTGTACTGGGTGACAGAGTTGGTTATGAGTGCCTTCAGTCAGGTGACCCACAGTGTCTGTAGATGTTTCACTGGGATGTTTGTGCTACCCACTGTCACATCTACACACGCTGTCTGGCTTCTGAGTTGTGGTGGTCGTGTACAGTGTTGTGTATTTGTAGATATGAATTTGTTACTCTTGTGCTCCACAACAGAACTTTTGTTGGAGTTGGGGGGGGTTAGACTTTCACAGAAGCGTGGCTGATATACATCGGGGCTAACTTCCACGCATGTCACCTATACCTGTGATTGGCATTTTGTCGCACACAGTGACCTTGTTACACCTTGACACATGGCACTGCATCCTGATATCTGAGACTACAATTTATTTTGCATTAGCAGGTGACAAGGAGATTTGCCTTGTCCCAATTGTTAGTTGCATTAGTTGTTGAAGACTCAACTCTGACTTACTTCCATTTACTTTTGGTGATGCTGCAGTTCTGACCTGCCAACAGTGGGTATGTACTGTTATCAGTGTGGTTGTTGTACCATCTGCAGCAGTATATGGTGGTACTTTTGCATGTTTGGGATTTGTTTGCACCTTGAGTGTGTGGAACATATGTATTGTGTGTTGTGGACATTATGAGCATCTGTTTTGGCCACCTACCGAGACTGACAACGGACTTGCCCCAGGACACTTTAAAACTTGCTACCCAACTCATTGTTTTCTTAAGTCACATCAGGCCACTGAGGCCTTGCCGTTGGTTGATTCTAAGTGGGGGGGCATGTGAGAGAGGCGTGCCTTATGTAATTGTGACCGTGTTTTATGACACCTTTGATGTGCAGCAGTACTTAGCCTAGTGTGCCACCTGACATGCCTTTGGAAGATTCTTTCATTGGTACAAGATATCTTATACAAATGAGCTCGCACATGGGCTATTCCACGACTATTGACTTTGTGATGGGTTGTGAATTGCATAGAAACAATAGACAACAAATATTGGTATGTCACTTACTGGCAGTTGTGTCCACGATGTTGTCAATTTTCCTCGTCATTGAGCAGGTACAGCAGCGGCAGGACGTATAATGCAGAATCACAGGAAGTGCACAGCTGTGAAGAGGTGATTTTTGCCCTTACGTGCCATCCTTTCCGCCATGTTGGGCAATGTGGTTGGACTCCCGTTGCCACCTCATTGGAAATGCACATTGTAATTGGGCGGCCGGTTCGGCTGCAGTTCCATTCCCCAATTAGTTCCGATGGGCCCTTCTGATGCTGCCACGGAGTCAGGGGGACCGCAGAGGTTAGATTTCAGTGCATTTACACGCATTGTAATATCTTGACTGGTGCAACCACTTCCGACGTGGCCACGGCAGTCTGACCACCTCCAACAGTACAGCGGAAGCCAGTTCGACCTGCATTGCAATCAGACCCTTACTCTAGAGTCAAAACTTACTCATAAGTGTAAGTTACCATTGTGACTCAGGCCCACTCTCCACAGTTATTGTAAAGGGGATCAGTCAGACTACAAGATCTTCAATGTCTCTATCTTTTCTGTACCTTGTGAGGCTGAGGTGACCTACTGATATTTTATTCATTTCCACAATCACCCACTTATTTACTCACCCACACACTCATTCACAGTTCAATAAACGATGGTAGCATTAACAAAAACAAGACTCTGGCAACAACTACCCTTTTCAAAACTAGAAAAATCACAGATATGTTTAAAAGTTTGTTTATATATTTGTTTGGCAGTTTTATAGAGTGTGGACCATAAGTCACAGAGTGTCAGAGAGCTGTCCAGCAAATGTGTAGTTTGCAAAGTGCTTGAATCTAATTTAAAAACATATTTCAGAACCTCTATAGTGAATCACAGAACTAATGAGATTAGGAATGAACAAGCATTAGGAATGCAATAGGTCACACATTTGTTTTTTAGTTAAAGCTATTGCAGTTGTAAGTGGCAATGTCTTTTACCTTTGTGTTATGGAGTGGATGCATGTGGTTTAAGTGGAACTATGTGTGTTGAATTGGAATTGTTAGTTGTGTAATTGTGTGGTGTGGAATTGTTTAAAGTGGAGTGGATTTGCTTAGGGTATATAAGTGGTATGGTCTGATGTGGAGTGCAGTGGTGTAGGGAAAAGTTGTGTAGAGTATAGTGGCATAGAGTGGTGCAGCGCATAGTGCAGTGGAGTAGAGTGGGGTGGCACATATTGTAAAAGAGTGGCTTTGAGTGGTGTAGCATAAAGTGAGTGGCGCAGAGTAGATTGCTTTAGAGTACAATTAAGTGGTTTATGGAGTGGAGTGGTAAAGACTAGCGTGGATTGGCGTAGAGTGCAGTTTTGCACAGTAGAGTGGCATAAAGTGGAGTGGTGCAAACTATAGTGGTGTGCCCTATCCTGGAGTTGTGTAGAGTGCAGTGGCAAAGAGTGCACTGTGTATAGTAGAGTGGGGTAGAGTGGATTAGAATATAGTAGAGTTGGGCATTTAATTTAATTTTTTGAGGATGAATGTAAGCATATAACGCCTAGGAAGGTGGAGACAGAACTAACCTATACAGTGTATTTGCCACAAATTTGTATAAATACTGCATTTGCCAACATAAGATTAAACAAATACCTAGAATTTGTTAAGAGTGTAATTGAAACACAGAATCGTTTGTTGAAAAATTGAATAAACAAGGAGGAGAAAGCAAGAAATGGAACACTGTTTAAAATAAGAACAATTTCTCACACAGGCAGCAGCTTATCTTCTATTGGTGCAGCAGTTGCAGTGGCACCAGGGCCTAGAACCCTGGCGGAGCCAATTGTAACCTGATTACTGTTGTGTTTGACAATACAAACAGGAAACGGGGTGAAGGGCATATTTTCCCCTGCACTAGGGCCCATGACACACTTGCTATGCCACTGCACACTGCACACAGGACTGCTAAAGTTTCCTTATTGCAGAAATGATTAAATAATTGAAGCCATGTGTTAACTTTAGTGATTTGTAACATTGAATTTATAATGAATAAAAGGACTTCAAGTACCAGACAGATGATGGAAAAACAGGACTTGCTTTGCTTCAAAATCTTGGGACCTGGAAACTAAATGCTTCAAACATGGAGGTCTCTTGGCAGTAATGCAGACTCATTTGAGGTTGATTACTAGATAGAGACTTTAAATTGAAACATTCAGTCCTCTCTTGCCCTCCAGTGGCACACGTTCTCTGCACAGCTGCTAACATGCTGTTCTTTGTAAACACAGAGAAGCCGGACAGGGCATGTACAACGGGGATGCGTGTATGATGTACGTATGTCAAAGTTTCCTTTCATGTTTTCAATTCAATTTGCATTTCCCCTATAGCAATAAGACACATTTAACTATAAACTGCACACATTTTTCAGCCACCGACTTAATTCATGCATGTTAGTGAATGTAATGCAAGTCACATACAACTAAACAATCCAGAAGTGCAGCCCTCAGTACTCCTGTAAAACTCTGATCTATAAAACTACCTCACATGTCCCACGGGATGCAGAGGTATTTTAGAAAAGTGCGGCCACACAGAGCGTCTCAAGCAGCACACACACGTTTCATTAAAGAAAAAGACTAGTCTCTTCGTCATTACAAGATTTTATATAACAGCTCCTCTAACATGCTGTCCTTCCAAGGCTGATAATGGGCCGGCACAGCTGGGCTTTAAAGCGCATAGCGAGCCTTAATAAAATAAAGCACACAAAGGCAGCTTTAACACATGCAGCTTACAAATGCAGCGGGGTGGTCAGGAGCACCTCAACTGAGCAGAGCTTCTACACTGCCAGTACACAAGCCACAACCATCACAGGAATGGCAACCAAGCTCGTAAACCGGAACTAAGCTTGGTAAAAAGCGCTCAGCGTAGGCTGTGCGGGCCGAGAAACTTCAGCAGGTAGACTATGAGGAGGTGACCGGCAGCACAGAGAGTTGAACCGAGCGCAGATCTCAGTGACACGGCGTGAGGGAAGAATAACAACCATCCACGGGCAGAAAGCATATATGTTATGCTCTGCGCTAACCTCCCTTGACAAGCAAGTGTGAGCAGTCTAAAGGAAGTATTACCAAAGAACACCCGCCCCCGATACTAGACAACTCTATCAACCTACCTCCGCACCGGTACTGGCTGACTGCCTCTCTCTTTCGCGGTGCCCTTCCCTGGCTTCCCGGACACATTCCAGGCTTCCAGACGTCCCACTATATTTTCGTCACAACCGCATGCATCAACACACATCATGAGCCCGACCTTAAGCCCAATAGTGCTTTGTCCTGTCACTCAGCCTCCTCCAATGGCGAACACTTAAAGAGGAGAGGCCTGAGAAAATGTAACAGCCATATTGTAATCATGTTGAACAGTGTCTACTGGTCTGAGGTGATGCCCCGGTTACTTACCGGTAATCTTCATTACTCCGAGTATAGTCTTCATCATCACATGACTAACAAAGTGAGCTTCAGCTCCACACCAGAACCCTCCAAACCAAAAAGTCAGCCTCCCATGCCTCCCATCCCTTCCCAATATGGCAGATCCATTACACCCGGATCTCTATAAGAGTCGGGCCAGCCCAACCCACCAGCCTGAAACTACCAAGCACAACATGAAGCCGATAGCCAGACAGGGAGGGAGGGATGGGAGGGATGGGAACTCGTGGCGAGAAAGACTATACCCGGAGTAATGAAGATTACCGGTAAGTAACCGGGGCATTACCTCCTTGTTAGTCTTCCTCACCACATGACTAACAAAGTGAGCACATACCATGGCCAAGCGGCTTCATGGAAACTCACAAGAAACCAATGGACCAGAATGGGACCCCCACGGAAGAGGGCAACCCAACAGGCCAGACAAGCGGAAGAACCACCCAAGAGATGCAACCACGAGCAGGAAGAACCAGCCCGGGACAGAAAGACACCGGGAGGGTCGAAAACCCGGACCCCCGAGACACAAAGTGCTGCCAGAAAATGTGCCCCAACCAAAGACCGAAGGAGGACGGAGAAGGTACGGCACCAGACCACACGGAGCCAAAAGCAACCGCAAACAGGCCCCCGAACAGAAAGCAGCAAGCTGGTCCAAACACATCAAGACCGCACAATGGACAGCCCAAAGCGAATGGGGAGCAAAAACCCAAACAGATCATGAGTCACTGGGGCTCCATAGGAACCGAAGAAACAGAGGTGAACCACCCCCAAACCATGGACCGGAGGGGAGAAGAAAACAAAATCCACCAGGCCCTGCGGAAATCAAGGGCAGAAGCAAAGGAACCAGATGGGACCAACCCAGACCGGCAGGAGCCGCAAGAATGGACGGAGGTGCAGAAAGGAAACCGGCACCCCACCTGAACAACAAAAAATGAAGTTCACCCAACCCCACCAGCAAGGAGAGGCAGGTGGGACACGGACCACAGCCGCCCAAAGGATCCCAGGAAGGGTGCGTGACAGCACCGAAAGAGCCCAGGCAGGTGCAAGGCAAAACAGACCCCGGGGGCCACAGGAAACCACAATAAAGCGACCCCTCCAACAAAGGCACTGAAGAGGACCAGGACCAAGGCCAAGGCCAAGACCCAAACAGGAAGATGAACACCCACCAGGGGACCTCAAGCACAAGAAAGCATAACGAACCCGGAAGGAAGGGAAATGCAGAACGAACGAGCGAGACAGCCCAGTGCAGGGGACAAGCAAAACCGCCTCCGCAATGTCCAACAAGCAACAAAGAGCCGCCGAGGCGAGCACCCAGGAGGCGAAATACACAACCAACACCCAGGACCGACCCAGCCGAATAACGGAGATCCGTCAGGAACCGGAGTGAACACAGGCGCAAGGCCACAGGCAGCAACCCACCAAAAGGTGAGAAAGACAGAAGAGCCGGGTGGAACAAGCCCGAGAAATGTCAACACCCTCAGGGATCAAGCCCGAGCCGGCAGGACCCAGTACCCCAAAATCAGTGACAAAGAAGAAGAGGATCCAATCCGCACAGGGAGCGCCGGGCCCCAACCGGAGAAGAGAACCGGGAAAACCAGCAACCCCGGACAATCACAAGCACAGTGTGAACAAAGAAAACCTCAAGGGATAAATAAAAGAATCGCGTCAAGATACGAAACCCCAGACCCGAGCGAGCCAGTGCCCACAGAGGCACAACACGGACCACTGAGCAAAAACACCCAGAGCCACCATCCGCAGGAGCAGAATCGGGAAGCACCCAGGTGAGCCCCACCAACAGGACAAATATCCCGGCCAGGCCAACAAGCCCAGGCGCAAAGCCGCGAGCCTGGATAAGAAGGCAGAAAAAGCCAGCACCAGGGATACAAACTGGAAGAAAGCGACAGAGGCAAGCCCGCAAACCCCCCGGAGAACGAGGCAGTGGACAAACCGCCCAGGGGAGCAACAAGAAGCCCCCGCGGAGCAGGGGCAAAAACAAGCCAAGAAACAGTCAACAGAAAGACAGACACCAAAAAAGCGAACCAACCGACCCAGCACAGACCAGGAACCGTGCACGCCCCACAGGCCGAAAAAGGCCGCCGACACCCAGGAAGGGGAGACCAGAACACAAAGACCACCAGCTGTACTGGCAGACAGGGTGGGAAGGTAGCCACCGGGGCAAGAGAAGGAACACCCATGGGAACAAGCAAAGTCGGTAAAACCCACAGAGCACCAGGACCAACCAGACGGGGAGGACCCCCAACAGACAGACCGGGCAAGCACCGCCAGTCACCCAGGTACAAGAAGCCCAAAACCCACCCTACGGAAGGACCTCACAAGGGCAGACAACCCAGTCATGAACAGCCGGGGGGGCCACACAAAACAAGACGAAGGGGGACCGCCAACCCAAGGGAGGAGATCAACTACAGAGCCACAGCACGTGGGACCGTACCCAAACAGCCAGGATTGCAGGAAACCAATGGCACGGAGAGCACGAGACCCACGACTGGGCAAACCCGACCCACTCGGGGTGACAATACAAAAAGAACAACGCTGAACAGAAAGCAGAACAATGTCATGCATACACCCCAGGACAGAGAACTGGGCCCAAATCGATTGAAAACTGTTGCACACCACCCAGTAAAAATATCACCAGGTAATACCAGTCACAACGTGTGCTCGGGAGCGTGTGCGGAATACAACACTGAACACTACCGGCAACACTAGAGCCCTCAGAATGAGGCTGTAGAAGTGAACAAGCACCACATGCTCCAGCTGAGAACCGGGACAACACGACGAGGAGGAGGGCGCAAGGGACACCAGTCGATCCACGGAGCAGGAGGAGGCGGGGACACCACCGCCCCAGTCCATGGCAAGAAATGAGTGCGAGGGCCAGAAGGTGGGGGAACCAGAGTTTGAGCCCGCTGGAGCAGGGCCTCCCCCCCTAGAGCACTGGGACCTGTTGGAGCAGGATCTCAGCCCACCTTACATGATCATACGCTCTGGAGAATCTGCAGCGCAGAACTAAAAAAACAGGCTGGTGGGTTGGGCTGGCTCGCCTCTTATAGAGGTCAGGGTGTAATGGGTCGGCCATATTGGGAAGGGATGGGAGGCATGGGAGGCTGACTTTTTGCTTTGGAGGGTTCTAGTGTGGAGCTGAAGCTCACTTTGTTAGTCATGTGGCGAGGAAGACTAACGAGGAGGTAATGAATGCCCCCTCATGATGTAAGAGCATAAATTAACAGGTCATCAATTACATTTAAAACAAATGTGAGAAATGTAGAAAATTCTAAGTATAAATGTTTAAATATTATTTAGTAAAAATAACTGCACATTTGGGAATACGTCGTAAGTTTTTTTTCAATCGAATCAAAGTTCTATAAATAGTCCCATACCCTCTATTCCAATGCATCTTTTAATGGGAGCGTGGTTTGTCCCTGCAATACAATAGCCATATTGGAGGAGGGAAGCGAGGCCATCACACGCTGTACTGTGTGATGGCGAACCAAAATGCTCTTTGAGTGAAATAGCCGGAAGGAGAGCTAAACACAAATAAAGAAAATAGTACACATACCCTATAATAATAACCAAGTAAAGGGGCCAGTAACCATGGGAGGTTACAAATGAAGACATGGCCATGTTAAGGAGGAACTAACAATCCTATTTAGGAATCAGAAGCCAGCATTTACGAAGGACAAAGAAACAAGACAATGATAAATATGGGCGGGGGAGTGGGCGGGGCTTCTCTCCGTACTGTACTGAGATGATCGCCAGAGCAGAGCTTGCGCGCTGGCTCGACCTAAAAGGGAAACAGATTCCACTCAAAATGAGTATATAATATTCTCAGTTCTGATGAAAACAATTATTTGTTTTATATAATAGATTCAGGAAGCAGTTACTCAGGACTTAAAAATAATTGTCATTGTAGTTTTGTATCATCACATGCTTATTGACATTTAATCATCTGTCTTTCTCCTGGAATGATTGATAATATTTGGGGCAAAAGTATCTGTATTATCAAAATAATTATTTTAAAGGACAGGACATAACAGCAAAATGTCTTTCGTTTGCAATATTTTTAGTCACAGACCTGAGGAAGTCCAAGGCTATAGGTGCATCAAATGTTGAAACAAGCTAGCTAAATAACAAACTACGTCATGTTCCGCTGTGAATAACAGTGCGTAGAACTAAAACCTTATAATATAAAACCAGAATCATTATCTCTTGAATATTTTATCCAAAACAAAGCATATTTGTATCCATCATTTAAGGTGGCATCCTAATATATTCATGAGGCAAAAATCTGGGTGTAATTACTCAAACCCAGGTATAGCTGGACACTATACCACATAAAAACGACTTTAGAAAAACGAACATGACATTAGGAAAGGTGAGCTATTCACTAAAGGGTTTTCTCTTCATAATGTTTAATATAACAAGAAAGTGGTGCACTGCATGCCTACATTTAGAAAAGTGGATCAATGGCAGAATTCATACAAAAAGAGAAAAAAAAGCAATAAGGCATTAAACACCCTAGAGCAACCTATGTTTCCATCCACTATCAATCCGAAATCTGCAAAAATACCTTCAAAATCCTTTCGAAAGCAGTAAAGACACTGAAAGTTCGTAGGAAACAACCGTAGGATTAAATTACTTAGCATCCGAATCTACCCCCCCCAAAAAAAAAAAACAATCTACTATGCCAATCGGAATTACAAAACTGGATTACAACCATTGAGAAGCCTTAAATAATATGATTAGACAATTGACAAACATGGCAGAAAGTGACGCAGTAAAATACAAACAAGACGTGGATACCATCGCCTAACATATAGAACGGAGAAATTGGGAGTTATAACCAATACCTAATAGGCATACAATACAACAACATTAAACACAATAGGGAAACAGAAACTCAGCCAGCTGTCAAGATCTGTTCACCTGACATGAAATCACGAGGAAGTGACACAGAAGAAACCTCCAACTCAAACATTGAGGAACATTACTTCAGAAGAGTTTACAGCGTAATCTGCTTAAAATATCAGTGGCTGTGCCCTACCTTAAATAGGGTGAGGACATCCCCACCATGACCTGGAGGTGTCGAACCTGACGTGTCATTGGGTTAAGTGTTTCTGACGGGGAAGCCAGTTGAGTAACCACCATCAAAATCTCATCAGTTCCCACATCTCTAAATGACAACGCTCCAACTCCCCCAAACGTTAAATGATCTCCAACATCGCTTTCAAATACTAGCGCTAAGTAACTGTACAAGATCAGGAAGAAGTCCATGCAGTATTTATTGTAAACAACAAAGTTATTCAGAGACAAGCAGCACCAAAAAAAAGGATAAAGAAGTTAACTAACAGGAAGGAGGGGGAATTAGAGGGTGAAAACTGTCAACAGAAATAACAGGTGAGCCATTTGTTATGTCAGGGAGATGAAAGCCAAGGTATCGATTTTGGGAGCAGATTTATCTAGAGCTTGCGTTGCCCTTGTGTCACGCAAGATGATGCAAGGGCAACGCAAGGCCTTAAGTGAGATTTACAACGCCACCCAGAGCTACCATGCATGGCTCTGTGTAGCGCTGTAAATCTCACTCAAGGGCAATGCAAGCCCTTAAGTGAGATATCCTATGCTACACACAGCCACCTTGCATGGCTCTGCTTGGCAGAGTAAATTTGGAGTAACACAAGGTAGCACAGTTTGCTGCTTTCCATTACTGTGATTCGGGAAGGTGATACATGGGTGGAGAGTCAGTGTTCCCATGAATCCACCAATGAATTTAGACACATTCCCAGAATCAATAAGACTAGAAAACCTGGGATGCGTCAAAATGGCACGGCTTCCCGAGGGGGAGTAACGGGGAGAGATATCTTTTTTCTCCTTGTTTTAACTCTTGCTGAGTGTGCTGTATTCTGAGACCTCAGAAGATTAAGGCATCCTTTCCTGCCTAAGAACAATCCTGACTGTAATGCAGATAACACTGCACCGTGGCACAATGGTGCCTGCGTTGACTCTAGGATGCATTTGGTGCGCCAGCACAAGGTGAGAGAAGTAAAACGTCATAACTTAGTAGATATGGCACATTCCTGCCCTCTTCAAAGGGGTAAGAGAGAAGGCTGTCCAGATGAACTGACCCATCCAAACAATGGGCTTGACCAGCAGGAGATAAGGGGCAGGAAAATCCTTTCATCCAAGGTAAGCAGTTCAAGCCCGTTTAATTGCTTTACTGCTATATTGCCAAAAGTGTATGCTTGTCAGATTACAAGCAAAAGACATCAGTTTGTCATTCTTTTTTTTTAAACACAATTTTATTGAGTTTTCAAGCAGCATAATAAATGCAGTACATCTTCCAAACAATTGGTCGCTAACAATTAAAAGGTATCAAGCATGAATACACAGATTATTTCAAGGATGTAAATGTCAATGTGGACAGTCATATCCAAGAACACATATCAAGACAGTGTCACGTTATCAAGGAGCAAATGATAAGGGACTGACATGCCATTGACATAGAGAGATATCCGAGTATTAGCAGACCCATAAGTATCTGACTCACTATACCTTACAAACTAATACGAAAACTTAGAACCACCCCCCAACCCCTCTGTTCCTGGTCCACTAACTTATAGCGTGAGACGAATAAAAATTGTATCCACACAGTAAATAACAGACAGTTTCATAGCATAGATATGTACATATCTATAGGTCCTCCGAGAGATAAATGGAAGTGGCATTATTGGGTAGCAAATAGATCAGCTCTTGGGAACGTGGGGGTGGGCCGGGCCCGCTCTGAGATGGAAGAGAGGTTAGCATATCAATGGCTTTAAATGCTTCAAGCATGTAGTCCCAATCTAGAGAGATAGGGATCTTACGTAGTCCTCTAAATTCCTCTTGTCTGATAATCGTACTCTCAGCGGTACCCCAGCGGACCATTTCTGCCTGCCATGAGATAGGTGTAGGGGGGAAGCCGATTTCCACTGCATTGTGATGGCACATTTTGCTATAAGCACAGCCAAGTCAGCAAATCTATACTGGACCTTCTGCCTCTTGGGTCGTTTATGCAGTCCCAGCAGACACCTTTCCGCCGATGACCAAACAGTTATACCGGTGACTTCCTGCACTCTATATCCAACAGTTTGCCAGTATATGCGTAAACGCGGGCCCCCCCACAGCATATGAAGAAGGGCCGTGTCTGCTTCCTGACACTTAGGGCAGGTGAGTTGTATGTTAGGGAATATAAGATTAAGGCGAGGTGGTGTGAGGCATGCCCTATGTAAGATCATGTACTGTATGTATTTAAATTTAGCATTGCGAGTCACTTTCTTAGGAAATTCTAAAACAGAGGACCATTCCTTGTCCGTCATTTCTCTTCCCAGCTCCAGTGACCATTTAACACAGAGTGGTAGTAACGGTATCCCTGAGTGTGCTCAAATACCTCTGTATAGCCAGCGAGTGAGGTGGCGTCCCCTTCCCATGAGATATGCTGCGTATAGTAGTTCATGCTTAGGGGAGGGTTCAATCCCGTTAGGGGACCACCAGCGTTTGATGTAGTGAGAGATAGCTGCGTGTACAAGAAAAAGTGTTGGGGGGACCCCCTGTGTACGGACAAAGTTATCGTGATCTGCTAGTATGCCCTCAGTGAATAATGCTCCAATTGTTGACACATCTTTCTGAACCCATGAGGATAAGGCCCTTTTCGAGATTAAACCAGTAGTAGTAGGTATCCCATGCAAGGGAATGTTGGGGGAGTATGGGGGGGCCCTTTTGGTGTATTGGAGTGCCTTCTTCCAATGCAGTAATGTAGTTTTGAGCAAGGGGGGAGCTGTAGGTGGAATCCTAGTTTGAGGCATGAGTAAATTGTGAAGGATACCCCGGTCAATAAGCTGAGGCGTATAGCCAATTTCCTGAATGTGTCGCCCCGCTAGCCAATAAGATAACCACTGCAGTTAACTGGCCATACAATAAGCTCGGAAATCCGGGGCTACAAGTCCTCCCTCCTCAGGTCGCAGCTGTAACTGGGCAAGGCTGACCCTCCTACGTCCTTTGCCCCAAATAAGTTCTGACAGGAGTGTATCTAGTGTACAAAAAATGTGGACCTGGATAGTGATCGGCAAGTTAGTGGAAAAATATAGGGGACGAGGAAGCATCACCATTTTAGAAAGGGATCCACTACCCATCACCAACAGGGGCAGCGAGGTCCAAAAAGAGACCTGGCTTTGGAATGATGTAATAGCCTTCAACAGATTGTCATCTATAAGGTCTTGGGAGGAGCTATATATTTGTATACCTAGATACTTAAAGGTGTCTGGGGCGGTAGTTAATAATAAGTCACCAAAACGCACAGCCTCCGGGGTAGCCTGGTATCGCATGTAAAAAGCGTAGGATTTAGTTTCGTTAATAACCAGTCCCGATATCTGTTTAAAGTGTTTAAATATGGCCGGGACAGGTTCCAGGTTGGTAGTAAGATCGTTTAGGTATAAAATAATGTGATCTGCATATGCGGACACTAAGTGTGTGGTGTTATTGAATACAATCCCCTGATCCAGGGTCACACTGCGAAGTTTGATCACGAGGGGTTCCAATGCTAAAACAAACAGCATCGGCGACAAGGGGCATCCTTGTCGTGTACCCCTGGCTATAGGATATGCCAAAGAGATATGAGAGCCAGTTCTGGCCCGGGCTGTAGGAGCGGAATATAATAGTTCAACCCAAGTTTGGGTTTGGGATACCAAACTTCTCCATAGAGGTAAACATATAATTCCAATCGAGTGTATCAAACGGCTGGGGCATATCAAGAGAAATGCGCCCGATTGCACGAGAAAGGTCTGCCGCAGCTTCCATTATATAATGGAGTCGTCTGATATTTAAGGACGTATTGCGGCCCTGTATAAAGCCACATTGGTCAGTGTGGATAAACTTTAGGCGGTAGGGAAGGAGGCGCCTGGCCAAGATTTTGCTGAGTAATTTTGTACTCGGTTGATAGCAATGAGAGGAGGCGATACCCTGATATGTCGTGTGGGTCTCTATTTGGCTTGGGAAGAGAGGTAACCAGTGCCTGAATAGTCGTCAGGGGAAGAGTATGTTTTTCCAGTGCCGTTTTGAAGAGGCTTTCTAGACGCGGGGTGAGTTGTGCCATATATGCCGCGTAAAACTCTGCAGGTAACCCATCCAGGTCGGGAGTTTTGTTTCTGGGAAGGTCTTTGATGGCTGCCTAAATGTCAAATTGAGTGATAGGGGCTTCCAATTCCAATTGATCATCTGCGGATTATGTGGGGCATGTGAGATCCCCCAAGAAGGCTACCAGGTGATCAGGGGAAGCAGCCGCTCTATATATGTTACTATAATATGTACAAACGCCATGTTAATGTTTGCTTGAGTAGAGACAACAGTACCATCCGGAGGGGTGATTTCTGTTATCAGGACAGGGGAAGGAACGTCCCATATAAGATGAGCCAATAGGGTCCCTCATTTATCTGCATCTTGATGACTATGCTGCGTGTATGTGTTATGGTCGATTAGTCAAAGTGGCTCAAGAAGTTCTGCATGTACAATTCTGGCGTCTTGTAGCTGCGCCTGCTGTGAGGGATTAGTAATAGCTGCAGTCTCCAGGTTGTGGAGAGAGTTCTCTACTGCAGTGAGGCCCTTGTGCGTTACCTTCCGGGCCCCCACAGTAGCACTTATTGCCGTGCCTCTAATCACTGTTTAAATGCATCCCATTTAATTAAGCGGATGAGGCAGAATTGTCATTTTCTGTGAAGTAATTAGTAATGGCCATGACTAATGTGTCCCTGAAAACCTGGTCCTCAAGAGTTTGTGGCCAGAGACGCCAAGTTGGGACCAGGGTGGGAACCCTCCCCCATTCCAGGAGAATTTCAAGTAGGTTATGGTCAGATAGAGTTTTCCCAAGGTAGGTAGACTCCGCAATCTGGGACAGCAGGGGCAGAGAGCAAAAGATTCTGTCTATCCTTGTGTGTAATTGGTGCGGGGGCAGTAGAATGAATATTCCCGGCTATTGGGATGTAGTATATGCCATACATCCTGTATTGTCCAACCCACTGCCCAAGCTTGTAGGAAGTCTGCATTTGTGGTGGTTATAGCAACTCTGAGCGGGGGTGAGAGCGATCCAAGCTGACATCCATGACAGAGTTAAAGTCTCCGGCAATAACCCAGGGGCATCCTAGCCAATCCATTAATGATGTGTTTAGGTTACTGAGAAAAGTATTCTGTTCATAATTGGGAGCATACACACTACAGATAACTATTGGGACCCCATCTAGCCTGCCCAACAAAAGTACATAACGCCACACTTTGTCTATCCGTTGTTCCGTCAGCACAAAGGGAACCCCATTCCGAAACCAGACAAGTGAACCCCTTGCAAAGACTGAGTAAGAAGTATTACAAATCTGTCCCTTCCATTTTTTATGCAGTCTACTGACTTCCGAATTCATTAAGTGTGTCTCCTGAATAAGAGCTGTTTGGATTTTCCGCCTATTTAACAGGGCAAGAATCCTGTGTCGCTTGTGGACTGACCCCATACCCCGCACATTCAATGTTAGTATTTTATATTTTAATAAACCCGCCATATCCGATCGAGTCAAGATAGAGAATTGCCCAGGATACATAAATAGAATACAAAATGGTAGGTAAGACCAGTTGGCCCAGGAACCCAATAACTTCCCATGAAGCATAACACCCAATACTCGGGCCAACAGTCAAACTACGTTGGTCAACACCTATGTTACAACGTACTAATTACAAACGGTTACACATTACAGTATCTGCGGGGGGGTGGTACCTATACAGATCTTGTAGGAACCTGTACCAACAGAGCTACAAACGTGCTGGGACCCTATAATGAGGTATATTGAACGGAAACCTGGGGGAAAAAAAGAGGGTTAGATTATGCATACAGTGATATTATCGTACTTCCCTCCATGAGGTCCAAATAAGGCCCTGAGTATGAGACCGTCATATGGTCGAACCACAGCATCAGCCATAGAGATCCTTCACTATCTGCGGGGTAAGCATCGGGAACAGGGGATAATTGCTCTCAGACTCCAACGGCAAAGTGTTATCATCCAAGTGTTCCGGGGACGCGACCTGCATGGGGTCACGCAGAGAGGCAGCCACCACCAGCGACGATTCCTGCTCCAACAGAGCCTGTCCTGGTGTTGGTTTGGTAGTGGAGAGAGTTCCCGGGGCTCTGTTGTGACGGGAGCCAGGTTTGTTCGTCTGTGATTGAGCATGTCTCAACTGTTTATCCATATTGGCCAGAGCTTGCAAAAGTAGAGTAGCCTCAATCCAGGCATTTGCCATCTCAGGGTCCTCAAAAAAGTCGGATTTCTGATTGTGGATAATTTTAAGCCAGGCAGGAAATAACAGGGCATAGTGTAGGCCAAGGGCTTGAAGTTTCCGTTTAAGTGGCTGGTAGGAGGCTCTATGATGTTGCACCTGCACCGTATAGTCCGGATAAAGATAAATACGTTTTTTTTGTTTCGTATGGGAGCGTTTTCACTGGCTTTCTGCAGTAGATGGTCACGGTCCCTATAGTTGAGAATACGAACTATAAGTGTTCTGGGCAGTCTACCAGATGCTGGTCTGCCCGTAGGGATTCGATGAGCCCGTTCCACACAGAAGAAGGAAGAAAGGTCTTCTGGGGCTACGTAGTCCTTCAGCCTTTGTTCAACAAACTGGGTCACATTTGGGCCCTCTGAGCGCTCTGGCAGACCAATAATGCAGATGTTATTGCGCCTGGCCCGCCCTTCTTTATCTTCAACCCTATCCTGGAGAGTATTCAACTGCTTTTGCATCTGGGACAACAAGACAGTGTGCTCCTTATGTTGCGGTACAATGTCTAACAATGTCTGTGCGTGGTCCTTGACAGTGTCATTGAGTTTACCATGGTCGGTTGGCAGGAGAGAGAGGCTGATGGAAAGCATGCCCAGCTGTTGCTCAAGTGACTGAGGCACCTCCCTGATCTCAAGAAGGATTTTGTCCAGTTTATCAGAGGGAGGCGACAAGGCCATCGGCAGAACACAGCTTATGGAGGATGTTTGGGAGTCGTATCAACGTCCCTCTGGGTGGACATGTCGGTGGTAGGCATGTCAGGCTGCCTTCCCTTTGTACGCCCCATTGCACTGACCATGATGTGGCAGTGGATTTACGAGGGGGATGCCCTGTAGGATTCCCAGTGGAGAAGAGAACAAAACAGCAGTTCGTCCAGGTTGCAATGGGACCGTGGCAGTAGGAGTGGAATAAGAGGCAGATCAGCTACTCCAATCGATGGCATGCCAAATTGCAGAAACCACACCCGGCCTGAGCAATGGAGGATCGGTCGGGTCACAGTGGGAGGGCAGGGCCAGTAGAGAACAGCCAGCCAGCGACCAACGACACAATCCACAATATCTAAAAGTTCACAGGGTGCTACGTGTTATCGCCCATCAGCCTCCCACACACTCCGGCACAGACAAAAGCAAAAAAGGGGGGGCCACAGTGAGACCGCAAACACACTGGGCTCTCCCAAAGAGATGGCGGGGGAGGCAAGATTGTGCACCAATACAAGTCACTTCATATTGTGGTTGGAGGGGGGGCAAACTTACAGTCAGTCAGTGCTTGTTGACAAGAAAGGCATCCCCGGTGGTAGGTGAGTCAAGGCCCCGGGATACAGTCCATGCTGCCGTTAGTCGCTGGCTCCCTGATGGCAGGCCCACAAAGGATGAATAAGTATCGGGCCCCACCACCGAACATCAAACAAGAACCGTGCCTCCCCGTCACAGGAAAGGGGGGCCATGTGGCGATGAAGAGGCGGAGGACTCCAGACCCTCCCGGCGCCCGGCAAGTGCCAAGGCTCAGTAAGCAGCCCCCGGACGTCGGTCCACGGCTGCCCGTGCCCCTCGGAATTGTCAGAACAGGGAGCCCAGCGGCAGAGAGTCATGGCTTTCCTCTCTCGAACTCAGCACGTCCGTAGCTAACGCCGCGGCCAGGCAACACCCCCTGCCTCACCAGCCCACGGAGGGGGAAAAGCACAGCAGAGTAGCCCCCAGGTTCCACGATATGGACAGGATAAGTGGGTCCCAGCCAGGTGCTCCGTTAAGTTGCGACTGCCATGCTTGGCAGTTAGCCACGCCCCCGACAACAGTTTGTCATTCAGTAGATACAATATGCTTATATGATGTTTCTTTTAAAGTATGTTTTTGTCCCATAAGTCACATATTAACACAAGCTGAAATAATCTTTATTCGGTTAGTTTACACATGCAAAAATATTAGCATAAAACAATAAATACAAATCTCAGTAAAGAAAAGAAATATTGAATCAAAAGTAGTCCAAATACATATCAGGTAAGTATTTCCTTATCCCGAGAGCACATTTTACAAAGCTTGACCAAGCAAAGCAGACTGTAAACAGTATATATCTAAAAGGGAAGCTCTGCACTGTTTAAAATGTAATACACATTGTTTTAAAAAACGAGCTCTAGGAGATTTATAAAGTTTACAAAAGAAGACTAAATGTGAGGTCCTTTCTGCAGACGTTCCACGACATGGACATACTCTATTTCCTTTAAACCATTGACATGAAGTAAGATGTGCCACCATAAAATGAATTATACTAAAAAGAAAGCGAGTTAAAATAACAACATTAATGTCTATTTAAAACATGCATGGTTTGAGGGACTAAAAGCAAGGGCAGCCACTGAACTCTTAGCACTTTCTCGAGGTTCTCTAGCCTTACTCAACAATCTTTTCAAGCTCTGCTTGAGTTCGAGTTTTGTAATTTGTTTGAATGTGGGAAGAATACTTTCTTCTCTAGAGCCTAAGGTAAAACCCCACAATTCATAAGTCAATCTAATGAATTCCAGCCAGGCTATTTTGTGGGAACAATCAAGAGACATGCACCCAACAATAAAAGCCCTATTTTAAGTGGGTTCAAATTTCAACAGATTGAATGCCATAGCCGATTTAATAATATCTTCAATGTAGGGAGAACCAGTTCCTTAGAGCAAATGAATGCTGAGCTAGTTTGGAAAAAAACTAAAAGTCTTATGAGAATTAAGTTCCTGGGCCATTGTAAAACTTTACAGTCACCATAACCCCACATACCAAAACCATAAGTGGCAGCTGAGATGCTTTTATAGTTGTAAATTATGAGCATAGATCTAAGTGGCCTGGACCCAAGTTTTGTGGCAAAGCAAAAGACCAACATAGTTGTTTTCTTTAATTGTTGTGTCTTACGCTTATTTGACTCGTTATAAAAAATACCCCAGATGAGAAAACATGGATAATTTAGGGATCATGGTGTTTTTAACAACAAACAGTCTCGATTTAGGAATGCTCCTCCCACAGATAATGACAAAAGTCTTTTTAAAGAATATTTTTTTTAATTCAGTTCTTCCATATACGATGTGAATGAACCCAACAACGGCTGGAGACCATTTGCGGTGTGGGCCAAGAGAGCCGCATTGTCCTCGTATAGTAAAGTGGGTATCAGTCAGATGTCCATCCTAGGTTATTCAATCGTGGATTGCAATAGAGTTTGTTGAAGAACTTTTATATACAATATAAACAAAAAGGGGCAGCGGCCTACTCTTGTCAAACTCCCCTCTGCACCCAAAAAGGTCTAGTACATTCCTGAACCGTACCCTAGCAGTAACATTCTGAAATAGATGAATCAGCAGATGAGTTATATGGGGGTCAGCGCCCCAAGGAATACTGAGAGGCCTTAGGTCGGCGGCTTTATGACCAGCATAATTAGTTTCTATTCCGATCAGTTAATTATGATACAGCCGGTCAGAATTGAAACCGGATGGTCATTCCAGTTGTCTTCTCTGCGGTCACATCATAATTAGGCAGCCAGTACCGCCGACCTAAGGTCGGTCCCATTTCCACCACGTCGGAAACTCCAACTGACATCGTAATAGGCCCCATAGTCTACCATAATTTAGTGTGGGTTACACAGGCAAATAAAGTGCGAAGGTCCATAAAGGCCAGGAAGAGAAAGCCTTTCTTAGCCTTTGTGTACTTGCTCACATGTAGTTCTAGATTTAGGAATTGCTCTAAGGTGCCTAAACTCTTCCTGAAACCATATTGTAGGTCAGAAATAAAAAGGTGATCCTCTACCCACATTTTTAACCTCTCCACCGGCACCCTACCCAGACTTTTTACTGAGCTGCGAAGGAAAGAAACTGGCAGATAACATTAAACAATTGTTAGCCTGAAGAAGGTGGTGAACAATACGATACCACCGAAACGCAACGCTTTTCTAGGAAGTACTCAAACAACACCTGGCTCTAACAGAACAGTTGTTGATAAAGAAAGCTCTTAAAAACAACTTCTGGTTTAAGTAGAAGAACCGGAATGGTATTAATACATCTAATTGGGAACAGCAATGTCTAACTCCATGTATTTGTATTGTCTTTGATATACAGCAGGTTGTTGCTTGTTTGGCTTCTCTGAATATTATAAGGTTCTCCCTTTGCAACATCAATGAAATGTTTTTAATATATGTGTACTAATGAGATAAATGTGTTATATATTTTTATATATTTTATGATATCTGTTTATTAATAAAAGATACAGGATATTTTTTTATATTATGCTCTTGGTTTCTATTTGGTGCTGGTGAATGTTCTCTGATTGGATGCAAGTTGGTTTGAGCTGGTTTGTATTGTATGCTATATAAGGAACCCAAAGGGATCATTTTGTTTGACATAAGATAACATTAAGGGTCATACCTGCCACCCTTCCTAAAAACAGGGACAATCGTTGTTTTAGACTGAGTGGGGGGATACCGGCCCTTGCTAACTGCATTCAGCACATTAGCTGAGAAAGGACCACCTAGGGCATCATTATCGTTAAACAGATGAATTGGTACACCATCATGTCCACTGCTTTGCCATTCGGCTCCTGGTCAGTGCCAATTGCATTTCATCTATGCAATGGGTAATGTGAAACTCATTTGGTATTGGAGTAGTCTGACCAGCAATGTTATCTCCCTTGCTTTAATGGGCTATCAATTATTCTTCTGAAACCCCTGAAATAGAGACGGGTAGTCTTCCTCCCTAAAATATGGAGAATTGCAAATAAACCATACCAGACTTGAGTCTTTTATCACCTTCTTTAGATTTAGATTTCAGTGTGCCTTCCTAAATGCATCGTCAAACCAGTCCTTAGTACAATTTTTCTTTGAAATATTATTTTGGGTCAATTTCAAATTGATTGCAGCACAAATAGCTTCAAATCATTGAACTACCTTACTCGGGCTACAGTTGTCTGCTAAACAAATACTGAAGTTCTCCATGTTCTTGGAGATTAGATCAGAAAGATTTTTCTCTGGTACAATCCTGGACCTTATCATTTGGATACCATTAAGTCTAATGGTGCCTACGTTACTCAATATGGGCAGGTCAGCTTTTCCAAGGAACACCAAATTGAGCTTTAGTTCAAATATATTGTGAACATTCAACATTTTGGGGCATCATTTAAGCCTCCTTAAAGCAGTACGGGGTTCCCTGAAATTAAAATGTGATCAATGACACTTGTAGCTCCTGTTCTTGTAAAAGTGGGTAGCTCTCCTGAGAACTAGGGAAAAAATGACTTGTGAGCCTCAAATTAAATGAGCAGAATAAGCATTCAAAGCATCTTTGTGAGGTGAGTGTGACAAATGAATTTGACCTCCTTTTGCTTCAGTCTCAAAACCACACACTGCCTTTGAATCATGACTACCGAAATGAGTGTTAATAATTCCCTACCTAAACAAGGTAGATATTATGCTTAATTGAGGTGATATATTTACCCAATGCTGAATATAATGCATTCTTCACACCCGTGTTGTTTATGTCAAAACAGTTGTTGTAATAGTTTATTAGTATTAGGTCAATTCCTGAAGTAATTTCTAGGTAGAGCAGATGGAAGTAAGGAGTATCATTAACAAACCACCTAAGTTTTACTTATAAAAGTCTAGAAACTACTGTCGCTAGCCCCCTTTTGCGTCGAGAAGGTTGCGCAGGAGTGCAGTACATGGCAAACCCATTCACATAAAAAGTCTCCAGGAGACAAATAGTATCAAATGTTCTGATGACTGCCAGCCAGTCATGGTACTTAGCTAATTAGATATACCTGTCACCTTCCAAGTACCCATGTTTGTAATTTCCAAATTTTTTATCTCCTCATGGTTTCATAGCCGGTTTGGCCTAGGGTGAGATACTGTACCCACTGCCTGATTAGTGCCCCTATTCTCTATACAAAACATCAAGGGAAAGTACACTAGGTTCTAAGCATGGCCCATAAAGTCAGTCTAGGTTATTGATGGACTTAGTTGGTCAAAACAATTATGGATTTTAACGTGAAATGTCAAATCAGCGAGCCTTTAGCCCCCAGAATAATTAAGTGTGTGGCCCTGAGGATTTGGACAATTAGGCCTGTAAAAGTAGCCCAATGGAACAACTGCGTGGCAGCTAAATTGTAAGCTATGATTGTGTATTTTTTGGAGAATGAAATTCACAAAACCTGGGTTACTATAGTTTACAACAATACAGTCTCCATCACATTATTTTTTTAACGGTTTCCATCCTAGTTTACCATTTGCAGTTCAGTGCAATACTCTTTATTTTGGTAAAACATCATGAAAGAAACAAACAATCACCATCACAATAAAATATAAGATATTATACATTACACTTTACAAAGAAGAAAAAAAACTTTAGAATTATGAATATTATCCCATAATAAGTTAAAAGTTATAAATAATTAAAATCAGTCATATCAAAGATGTATAATCGAAGCATTGGATTAAACTACTTGAAATTTCTTTTTAGCATACCACATGCTCAATAAAAATCTAGAAACAGCAAACACCATAGAGGACGTTGAATTAGTCTGCACATTTTGACATGCTTCCAGATACCTAGTGACTCTTAAATGCCTACAGACTGGAATTATCCACCTTGCCCAGGCCCTATTGTATGTTGGGCAAAAGAACAACATATGGGCTACTGTTTCCCTTTCATGTCCAGTGGTTGGGCATCCCATTACAGGTGAGCCAATCTTGAGGTAAAAGTGCATAAAAGAAGAGTGCCATAACAAAAGTGCATATAGATTTTCCTGTCCAGGATCAGGTCAATATCGTCTAAAATGATTCAGTGATATAAGTATACTTTATCTTTAGAAAATACCCTGTTAGATTACCCAAGGTCGGTGAGGTTAAAAACTTGTTCAGCTCATAAGATCTAAACCGAATTTTAAATTCCTTGGCTGAGATAGTATAACTGTAATTCCCTGGATCTTTCCACAAATTGGGTAGACCCATTTCGATAAATGTATCCCTGATGTATTGTATCCACTGAAGAGTATCCGCAGCAGGGTATCTAAGCACTTCCACAAGACCTTTATGATAATGTATCAGTTCAGGTGTGGCCCAAAGGCTCCTCCCAAATACTAAGGGCCTGACCGCTGCCTTTTCCGTGATCGGTCTATGGCCAGCAACCAATCTTAATGGAATCAAGGGGGTACTGACTTGCATATTTAACACCTGCTTTAAAAACTTATTTCCACCATGTTCTAGTGTATTAAGATTTTTTGGTCCCCAAAGCTCAACCTTGTATAGGGCTACTCCCAATGCCTGGCAGGAATAGAGCTGTGCAACAGGTGAATATGGTTTAAGAGGCCTATTTTCTCTTACCCATGGCCAAAGGTGTTGTATGTGTCCTGAGGAAGATATGGGTGAATAAAAGAAGATGATTGGCCTTAGAGGAGTTGCCTAGCCTAGCCTCCTCCAGGAACAGACGGGCCCTCTCTTGGCCTGAACCACTCACGACCCGCGCAGCAGGTTTGTTGTATGCTAAAGAGTGCTGTTGGGGAGAAGCACCACTACCTCCTGAAGGTAGAGCACTGTGAGATTTGCTGTCCTTCCCCTCCAAGAAGCGCCATTTACTGTGTTTTGTTTGAGCACTTTAGAGCGCTGTCAGTGAGAAGTCTCATCTCCTTCTGAAGGCAGAGCACTGTGGGATTTCCTGTCCTTCCTCCCTAAGAAGCTTCCTGTGTTTGCATTTGTAGCACGCTTAACAGCACTGTAGGGAGGGAGGCGTTGGCAAGATACTGAACAGATACTGGACAGGATGGATGTGTGGTGAATGAGCTCCGTGTGCCTCGCCCCGACAGTATCATGTTACTCAAGAGGTCTCCTCGAATTTCTCAAATTGCCCTTCAGCCTCTTGCAGCATGCTATGGCTGGACAGGTGACAGCAGAGTGATGTGCATGCCCATGGGTGTGGTAATATGCTCCTGGAAGGTGGTCTGGTGATCTCTGAAGCCCTCGTGGTTTGAGTCTGTGGCTACTGAGCTTAGCTCCTTTAGCTTATCCCGGGAAGGGCAGGAGGCAGAGCTGCACAGACTAGACTAAGCCGGAGCGTCCAGTGACGCAACCACTCTGGTGGGAACTCCCCTTCAAGACCTAGGGCCTGCCCTGAACAGAGATCATTCTAGGAGTCTTCATGTGTTTGAGAAGAATCACACAAGGCAGATCTGGGTGGGGCTGAGTCGTGAGTGCTAGTCATGAGTGCTACAAAAGAGAGTAATGGCTCACTGGAATCAGAGACCCTTGCAGTGACAGTCAGTCCCACACAGGTAAGAAGACAGGGACGAGTGCAGCCCCCGGGAGTTGGACCTCCCTCCTGCAACAAAGGTGGGGCATGGATTTTGTTTACCCTGAAGCTGCATGGATCCACTGAGTTGGTAACTTCCACCTGATGCTGCTTTCTCATGGCTCCCCCTCTTCGCTTCGGGGGCCTTAGTTTCCCTGTGTCTTTTCGGTCTGCAGGGGACAGACGTTGGTGCCAATCAGTGCCACTCAGAGAGCAAAGTGTGAAGCAGGCCCACACTGAGCTGCGCCATAAAGAAGAACAGCTGCCTACTGGATGTGGCACTGACAGCTAGTGGGGGCACAGAGGACCGGTCAGCAGCAAAGTACCATGAAGAGAAAGAGGCAGAGATGGGAACAACCTTCAGGGAGACCTTGATAGCTCCCTAATGACCTGTAATCTGTGCTGTGCTGCAACCAGATGGGAGGTGCATGAAGAGGGGGATGATTGGGGCGCAGGAACCCCCCTGGGTCTCGCTAACCCATGTGGTCCATACAGATGGATATTAAACACTGAACCTTGAAATTTAAATCCTTTCTGGTCCTACACATCTAGATCCTGGACTGAAGCAAAGCCAAATGCACTGGGGCACTGGTCAGGGCTGTACCCATGTTGACCCTCTTAATTGACTCATTTTGCTACCTATTTGTTAGATGCTTTTGAGACTGGTGTCCTCGCAGATACTGTGAGAGCTGCGAGTACACGGTGTGGAGTGCTACTGTGAGAGGTGTGGTGCTCCTGGCCCTTTGAGCATATTCACAATTCTTTGCACACATCATTCTCCTGTCCTGCTTACCTGAAGCCATGGTCAAGCAGATAGGTCTGAGAGGGGGCCATGAGGCTGGTGGAGTGGTGCTTAGCAGCCGGGCCTGGAAGAACTCTTGACCAGGCCAGCGGATGAATGCCCATCAAGTTTGATGAACTTTTGGGGGTCATCGAGGAAGTTAAAGCTACACTGGACCATGACGTAGATGCTTTAACAGATGATATGAGTTTGCTTAGGGCTGACCAGGCCAAGTTGAGAGATAGAATGGAGATCAATGAATCTGCACCGGCTGACCTGTGCTCCTCACTGACTGACATGCAATCGCAACTGAAGGACCTTTCAGGCGAAGGTGACCATATTGTATTCTTGTACGAACAACACTTAGGGTCGATCGAGGTGCAAAAATGTTTGAATTGTGAGGTTAATGGAAGGGGCCGAAGGGCCTCAACATAGACCGTTTCCTAGAAGACTGGCTGCTTACCACGGTTGATGAAAGAAGGAGATCCACCCTTTTCTCAGTGGAGTGTACCCAAAGGGTGCCTGGCAGGCCACCCCCACCTGATTCCCACATGCGGCCAGTGGTGGCATGATTATTCAATAATCATGACTGCAAGCACATTCTGCAGGTTGCACACACGGAGGACCCCTGGCAAGTACAAAACAGCTCAGTGAAGATATACCCCAATTATATGGCAGAAGTGCAGTCTCAGCATGGCTCCTTCATGCCAGTCAAGCACCAGCTTCACCAAATAGGCCAGAAATACTCCTTGATGCTTTCAGCCAAACTGCGGGTTCTAGACTCAAACACTACTCGCTTCTGCACATCGCCAACCGAGGCCTGGGAGTGTTTGGAGTCAAAAGGTGTGCAGTTGCTGTCATGAGATGTGGCGGCACAAAGTGCGGGTGGGAATAGCATCAACCTGCCGGTGACACAGCCCCACTGTGAGTAAACCATCTGGCGAACAGGCTGTGAGGGTGTGGGCCCTGACGCTAGTGGAACTGGAATCCCAATATAGCTGCACAATAGGCTCCCCTGCTGGTTCGCTGTCTTCACTTGAGGGCGAACAGCTGCTTGCCATGGTGGACTGTCCGCACACCTCCAATTGGGACCAGATCTCACCGTGATGATTGCTGACTTGGTGATTTTAACTGGGGCTTTATGTCTCTTTTATGTGACTGGTGGGGTATTATTAGGATATCCTCTGCAGTAGTGGTGATCTCTTTCAACTTTACTGGGGTGGGTGAGCTGAGTAATTCATGCCTTCTCCACATCTGACACCTGAGACCCCCCCCATCTTGATGGACTTTATTAGACTTAGGTTCATTATTGGTCAGTGGCTTGTGGTTGCCTCGACCTGGGGAGGGGAGTTGGCAATATTGTTTTTATTACTGTATTTTTTTTTTATTCTTCTCTTCTCTGTGAGCAACTGTGTTTGGATTGCAGTGGAGAGCTCAGGTAACGAGTTCTGAGTGATGCGGAAGGAAGAGCACGGGGCAAGGGGGAGGCTGTAGGACATTTAAAGATGACGTCAAGAACTGCTGACTCCCCTTCATTTATTATTTCCTATCCTGGAATGTACAGGGGATAGGGATGCCTAGGTGGCAACACCAGGTACACTCCTACTTGGGATGCAGGCGCATTCATATTGCATATCGTCAGAAAACTCAATGGACATCAATTGAGTTACAGCATTTGCAGCATCGTCCAGGGGGGTCAAGTGGTGGTTACTGTTTGTTTGGCTTTTGCCCATGGAATGCTGATTTGATTGACGCTTATAGATCATCTTAATATTGAGCACCACAGGGTGGACCTGGAGGGGCGCCATGCAGTTGTAGAAGGACAGCTAGATGGGGTACCTATTTCTCTGGTTGCCCTTTATGCTCCAAACGTGGGCCACCCTCGAACCAGCAATACTTTGTGACCTGCACATTCTGAGCCTCTGGTGAGAGATTTCGATTGTGTATACAACATTAATTTGGACAGGTCTACTCCTTCACTCCACGGCATGCACGCAATCAGAGCCAAGCAATAATTAGGATACTGGTTGAGACAAAGTGGTCTCTAGGTTCTCTGATGATCTCTGAACCCCCTTGTGCTAGAATACTCACACTTCTAGCAAGTCCACCACCTTCACACAGCAATTGATCTTATCTTGGGAAACCAGGAGATACTCCCTTTTCTCCCCTCCGCTGAATACCTGGGGAATACATTATTGTACCATAGCCCTCTGATGGTGTTGTGGTGGGGCAGGCATTGGACTCTGATACCAATGTGGGTCTACCAGACTCAGTGTTCCGTGAAACTGTGGGTACACATGTACTCCAAATATTTTTAGTCTAGTGAGGACACTGTTTTAGATAGACGAGTAGAATGGGATGCATTCAAGATGGTCATGGTGGGGCTTTGCATTAAGAGTGAATACAGCATCAAAGTGTCCTTGTGCCGTGAGTTGACAGCAACTAAGGCAGCGATCCGTGTAGATGAGGTTCGCTGGGAGTGAGGGACGATCATAGAGAGGTGCTTACCTCCCTTAGGGCAGAACATAGGGCCATACAGCATAGGTTGGGGAGACTGGGTTATGTGGAATATATTGGTCAATAACATACAGAGGCTGACCTGGCGGGGTGGGTCAGTGCATGGTTACTGCGCTCCCAGAGTGAGCAACCCCAGTTGACTACCATTAGGTCCTTGATAAGCGATATCCTCACTTCCCAGATTGCCATTAATGAGACAGTCTTTGAATACTACAGGGTGCTCTATCAGAAAGATATGGGGATGAGCAAGCATGCGCTTTGGGACTATCTGGACAGCCTTCTGCTACCTTGCCTTGACTCTGTCCACCTCCAGGCCCCAGATGTCTTGCTGACCCTCGCTGAGCTCTGCCTGGCTCTGGACCAGATGGCCCACAGTAAGACCCCAGGGACTGATGGACTTCTTGTAGTGTTCTACTTGACATACACTTGGCCCACAGCTTTTATAATTGTTTCAAACAACTAAGGCTACAGGTGCCTTCTCACTGCAGGAGGCACAGATCATGGTGCTCCTAAGCTGGAATAAGACCCACTGGCGGTACGATCATACTGCCCAATGTTGCTCCTCATCACAGACTATAGGGTATTGGTGATAATTGTAGCTAATCACTTGCTACCGCATATCGGTTACTTGGTGCACCCAGACCGGAATGTTTTTATCCCTGCGAGGAACATGTTCCTCAATCTTCCCCAGTTGTTCTTCTTGGGGATGAGCATTCACCAATCATCTCCAGGTGTGGCCCTCTCATTTGACATAGAGAAGGCGTTTGATTCTCTGGGTTGGGTTTACCTCCGGGGGTTACTGCGACGCATGGGTTTCGGCCCAGAAATACTGTAATGGATAGATCTCTTGTACACTGATCCTAACGCTAGAGTGTGTACTTGCAGAGACATTTCAGGCACATTAAGGTCAGATGGGGCTCCCGCCAGGGGTGTCCACTCTATCCTATTCACCCTTGCCTTGTAGCCACTAAGTGGTCTGCTCAGGCGACCGGACCATAGTGGGGTATACGGAATGATGTGTCATGGGAGGTGATTTTGCACTATGCAGACTAGGCGTTGATATTCTTTCAGCACTGTCGTTGTGACTTGCCTTGGGTGATGGAGGTGTTGGAACTTGGGCTTGCGGTTACATTGGTCTGAATCCTATCTTTTTCTTCTCCGCGACGTCCCAATCATGGAGTGAGAGAGCCCTGCCAAACTGGCTTGCCGTGGCAATTCAACACCTTCCGCTATCTTGGCGTTAACATCTTTCACAGGGAGCGCGACCTGGTGGATGGCAATTTGGGGAGGGCCCTGGTCGGGGCATTGCACTCACGGCCTTTATGGAATTCACTTTCCCTGTCCTCTAAGGGCCAGTGTTGCCCAGGTTACTTTATTATTTTTTGTCTCTACCTGTTTCCCTGCCCATGTGATTCTTTAGGGAATTGAATACATTCCTTACCACCTTACTCTGGAATCCTGGGAGGAAAAAATGGCATTGCAGAAGTTGTTTGCTCCTCTAGAGAAAGGGGGCCTAGGTATTCCACACATCGAATTGTACTACACGGCTTCTCAATTGCAATGTTTCATGAGATGGTTCAGCATGGGTCCTATGCCCGAACTGGCTTGCATTTGTTTTAGATCTGGGTGGGTACGACATCCTGGTCTGGCTTATGGGGCCTAGAAGGATTATGAGGCAGATGGAGCACCTTCTCAGGGTGGCTAAATACTGCTGGAACCACTATGGGGCCGATTTACAGAACTAATCTGAGATAAAATCCTAAACATACTACTTTTGGTATTCACAGAAGGCATTTAGAAGTAGTAAAGTTAGGACTCCTAACTTAACTACTACTAAACTGAGACAAAATCCTAATTTTACGACTTTTGGTATTCACAAAAGGCATTTAGTAGTAGTAAAGTTAGGAGCCCTAACTTTACTACTACTAAATGTCTTCTGTGGCCATGAGAGGTTTGAATCCAGGTGGACTTGCACAGGCCTTTATCCTTCAGTTGGTGTTTGGGCCCAGTATTCATTTGTGTAGGTTGGAAGTCTTCAGAACCTGTTGTTTCACCTGTAAAGTATCTTCTTGTCCTTTTTTTAGGCATTAAGCAGATAAAACATTTTTAAATAAGCGATTAATTACTTTATTTTGAATTTGGGTTGATTGTGATCATTTATTATTACAGAATCACTGACACAATATAAAAACCAGAACTATTGTGATACCAAAATATTGTGTCAAAAATATTGATTACAAAAGTATTGTTTTTCTATCATCATCATCACCATCATCATATTTCTTTATTTCAATGATAATGGATCTTAAAAGAACACAGCACAGAATACAATAGAACAAAAGCAATTATATATAAAAACAAACATCAAATAAAAGATCTTGAGATGAAATCACGTAAGTTAAAAATAGAATAGATCATAGAATAGTTAGCCAAATACATGTTGTCTTTCTAAAGGTATATTTGAAGTCAAGTTGATATAGAAAGTGCAATGTGTCATAAAGTGCATTGCAAACGTTTTATCCATTATGCGTACCAAAATCTGGAAAGACTAAAAACCACTACTCCATGAGTATCAGTGCACAAGATTCTTAGGACTTCCAAATAGTGACCCCTGCCAACTAACTTGCAAAGTGGTAATATACATTGTTTTCCTAAGGAGTTTGTAGTTAGGGCAAAAAAACAAATTTGGGATAACATTACATGCCGGACAAAGGTCTTCGCTAGGGACATTTTTTCGCCAGCTTTTACCGAAATTGGAAGAATAATGTTCGGGCCAAAGGAGAGACAATTTCATTTAATGTTTCCTCAAAGCAGGGAGTCGAGTTAAAATTTAAAAATTCAGATGTCAATTGGCCCTCTACTTTAGCCAAGATGTGCAATGATGTTACTTCCCAGAATTTTTCTTTCAAGCTCCTTCGGGATACATCTGCCAGACTCTCTGAGTCTTTCCAATAACCCTCCATTCCAAGTTTCAACAATAACACTCTAAGTGATCTGAACCAGGGAATCAAGGTTATTGATGATAACTTCAATAGATTAAGAAGTGGCTCCCAATAAGACAGAAGTTTATCCACGCTTCACAACCTATGCCAAAAGATGAGAAGTTTATAACTTAACTTGTGTGCTAGTTGCCTTTGTGCAAGATCCAGGTATAATGGCAGTAACGGGGTGCTTGCAGGTAAATCTACCAAAGATCTGATAAAACGATTCTCAATTGTGGACAATCAATGTGTCATCCCGCTGCCCCACAACTCAGCTCCATATAGTACCCCACCAAGGATTTTCATGTTATAGATCGCGAGAGCCGGTGCAAGTTGTTTTGATTGGGTTTTCCTGTGAATTTTAGTACGGTTGTCAGTCTGGTGTGTGAGTTGCATTTTAACTTTTTTAATATGTGCCGACCAGTTTAATGTTGGTGTCAGGCAAATGTCTAGTTAATCAAAGGCTTCAACTCGATCCAGGTTAGTACTACCCGCTATTAAAGGTCTTTTGGTAGGGTTTACCACTCCTTTTCTAAAAATCATATATTTGGTTTTAGTTTCATTTAACACCAGCCCTCACCCATCACGAAATTTAATAAAATAATTTAAAAGCTGCTGCAAACCCTGTATCGTCGGAAAAAAAGGCGGGCAGGCGCTCTCCTTTTGCCAATTTTCGATGCATCACAGCTATCTCTATCTAAAATATTTATAACATCATTAATAAAAGGATAAAAAGTGTGGGGGCTAATACACAACCCTGTCTCACTCCACACGGAACTGAAAAGGGGTCCGTTATTTGGTTTTCAGACGCTATCTCACCTGTGCTGCGTTAGATGTGTGAAGTCTGATTAAAATGTCTAAAAGATTGCTTGGGATGCCCTGCTCCTTTAAAACCCTTCAAAGACTAGCATGCGGGACAAGGTCAAAGGCGGACTGCAAATCGACGAAGGCCACACAAAGTTTACCTCCTTTGACTTGCACTTCTTCCACTAAATACATAATAAGCAAAAGGTTTGGTCAAGGGTGCTTGTTTTTGCTTGAAAACCTTCAAGATCACTCAGAATTTTGGACTCAAGGGCCCAATCCTGGATACGGCCCAGTATTTGCTTATAAAAGATCTACTGCAGGGAGTCTATTAGGCTAATCGGCCTATAGCTATATGACCGCATACTATCCCCCTTTTTATAAATAGGGACAAACTCTGCGTTCTTCCATGATGGAGGGATGGGAGTACCATTGAGAATTGAATTTGTAAAGAGGTTAATATCGAGCCTCCAGAGAGTTATGTCCTCTTTATAAAGGTCATTAGGAATCTTGTCTGGTCCAGGCACACCGGCTGAAATACATGAGCAAATTGCAGCTTGTGTTTCTTCTAGGGAAAAAGAAAGACCACCGCCCTCATTCACAGTACCTAGGACTGGGCCCTGGTGTTCCTCCTCAGCTATAGCATCCTGGACTCATAGAGAGAGCCAAAGTTTGCTACCCAGTCTTCTGCCTGGACTGGATGTTCTAAGGCTGTCTCTTCATCTGTTAGCCAGTGTGCTGCTATACTCCAAAAATTATTTGAGTCTTTAGCTGACAGTGCCTTTCTTAGAGATGACCACAGGGAGCTTTACCACTCTTTCTTTGTAGATACAATCACGCGCTTGTATTTGGCTCCACAGGCCACAAACTCAGTGTGTTCTTTTCGCTTGACTGCCTTTAGGAGTGCCTTCTTGTAAAGCCTGCACTCCTTGTTGTACCAGACATCCTGCTGACCTATCCTCCAGTGTGTACTGGTGCTAGCTTTCTTTTGGGAGTTTAATGGTTTCCCAAGTACTTCCCTTGGTTCATTGTATAGGAATTAATGTCTAGGGCCCATTGTCTTCACAACATTATCATAAACATAGCTGGCGAATTCCTCCATAAATGTACACCCCTTTTTCTTGCCAATATCTAAAGCCCCTGGGTGGGCCTCCAGCCAGTCCCATTTAATTTGCTTCCGGTTATTAGAAATTGTCATGTTGTCTAAGTCCGAGCAGCCTCTTTTGGTGGGCTTAACAATGCCCTTGGGAGTTAGAGTAAGTTCCAGGGCATTGTGATCACTATCAACCCTTTGGACTATTGCCATATCTTTTACTAAGTGCCACAAATTTAGGGATACCAGACCATAATCTATCCTACTTTTGTAGCCTGGCCTATTGAATCTAAAATTCCCATTAAGGTCAGAGGGTGTCCTTCCATTAGTGGCTCTCAGATCATGTTGCATACTGATGGCCATTAACTGTGCACCTCTCTGACCATCTTATTACAGGAAGTTCGAGCGATGGGATATGCCACTCTCTGTCCCACTCTTCGGTCAACTCAGCAGGGATTGGGGCAAGGGTCCTAAATGTACCGTTGAAAATGCCCCTAGTGAATCGTCACCCACTACCCCCACTTGCACATCTTTGGTAGCAAGAACCTCAAATCTATTTTGGCATTCAATATTGACAATCGCTGTTGTACTATATGGATTCTTTTCATTATTCCCAGATTGGCTAGCTGCTACACTTGGCTCTACTCCAGGGAGCCCAGTACCTGAGATCTTATTGCACCTTTTATTTTGTTCTTTAAACATTGATGGAATGTGATTGGCCAATTTGATGGCAGGGGGGGGTTCAGGAGAAGTGGTGGACATGGGGCCATAAGTACCTATAGTGCGGGAGACCCTGCACTGCAGGTGCCTCCAGGCGTGAAGGATCAGTGTGGCTGTAGGCCCCCCCACCAGCAGCGACGATGACAAGCAGGCTCCTGTGCTGTGGAAATCTCTCGGTGTTTTTAGAGCGCCTCCAGGTGCTGGTGGTCAAGCGATAGCACCTCAGGGCGTGAAGGATTATGGTGGCTGTGGGTCCCCCCACTAGCAGCAGCATCGACGATGACAAGCGGGCTCTCGTGCTGCAGGAGACCCACGGTGTTTTTAGAGTGCCTCCGGGCGCTTGTGCTCACGCGATAGCGCCTCCAGGCGCGAACGATTATGGTAGCTGTAGGCTCCCCCACCAGCATCAGCGATGAGAACAAGTGGGCTCCCGTGTTGTGGGAAGGCCCGCGGTGCTTTTAAAGTGCCTCCGGGTGGTTGTGCTCATGCGATAGCGCCTCCAGGCGTGAAGGATTATGGTGGCTGTAGGCCCCCCCACCAGCAGCAGCGATAATGACAACCGGGCTCCCGTGCTGCAGGAGACCCGCTGTGTTTTTGGAGCGCCTCCGAGCGCTTGTGCTCACGCAATTCCGCCTCCAGGCGTGAAGGATTATGGTAACTGTAGGCCCCCACACCAGCAGCAGAAGCGACGATGACAAGCGTACTTGTTTTTCTATACATTTAATGGTGAGAACAAAAATATTGAGAACATTTTTTTTCACATAAATATCGAAAAATATAAACAAAATTATCATTTTTAACTATATATGTAGTTTAAATAAGAAAAACTTAAATATTTTAACATTAATATAATGTAAATTAAATATTTTAAATAATATTTATAGATATATATATAAATATTTTCAAAATTAAACAAACACAAACACATATATAAAAAAGTGTGGAAAATGTATATAAACATATGTAATACAAAAGTATTTTTATTCATTCATTCTTTAATCGCCCATATATGGCCATACAAAACAAAAACAATACAAAGCAGTTAACCCCTTCTGTGCCCATGACGAGCTGGACTCGTCATGGAGCACAGTCGCGATGTGCCCATGACGAGTCCAGCTCGTCATGAGGCATTCCTTGGGGAATCCCTCTAGTGCGGGCACCAGAGAGATTCCCTTTAATTAAAAATAACCTCGGCAGCTGGGGAAGAGCTTCCCCAGCTCCCGAGGCCCCCCTGCTTTCCGTGTAATGACGATCGGTGCGCTCGGCGCGCCAACGTCATTACATTGAAACTGAAACTAAAATGAGCCAAGAGGCTCATTTCAGTTTCACTTTCTACGTGCTCAGGGGGCTATCTCAGCCCCCTGAGCACGTAGAAAGATGGAAGAGGTATCTCCAATGGTACCCCTCCCCAATGGATCCCTGCTTGGGGATCGCCACAGGAGGGCGATCACCAAGCAGGGATCCACCCACTAGACACCAGGGAGGGGGGACCGGCCCCTTGGGCAAGGGCCTTTCCTCCCCCCAAATTATTTTGGCACCATGGAGTCTTTTTGCCCCCCCCCGGGGGGGCCAAAAGCCCACTAGACACCAGGGAACTTTTACAAAAATAAAAATAGGGGTGGGGGTTGCCCAAAACAGGCAGGCCCATGCCCCCACCCCACCCCCCAATTATCAAAGTCTTTCTGCCCCCCTTGGGGGGCAGATGGAGCATTGGCCCCTAATCTGCCCCTTCGGGTGGGCAGAAAGCCTACTATACACCAAGGATTTGATTTTAGTTTTTTTTTAGGGTGGGGGCTGCCCGAAACGGGCACCCCAATGCCCCCACCCACCCACCACCATTACAGCCTTTCTGCCCATCCTGGGGGGCAGATGGGGCATTGGACCCCAATCTGCCCCCCCCGGGGGGGCAAAAAGCCCACTAGACACCAGGAAATTAAAAAAAAAATAAACATAGGGGTGGGGGCTGCCCAAAACGGGCAGGCCCATGCCCACACCCCACCCCCCAAATATTTACAGTCTGTCTGACCCCCCGTGGGGCAGATGGGACATTGGCCCCTAATCTGCCCCTGCGGTGGGGCAGAAAGCCCACTAAACACCAGGGATTTGTTTTGAGTTTTTTTTAGGGTAAGGGCTGCCCGAAACGGGCACGCCAATGCCCCCACCCACCCGCCATCATTACAGCCTTTCTGCCCCCCCAGGGGGATGATGGGGCATTGGCCCCTAATCTGCCCCTTCGGGGGACGGAAAGCCCACTTGACGGCAGGGATTTTTTTCGCGCAATTTTATTTAGGGTGATGGATTTTATTTAGGGTGGAGGCTGCCTGAAACGGGGATGCCAATGACCCCCCGCAACCATTACAGCCTTTCGGCCTCCCCGGGGGGCAGATGGGGCAGTAGCCGCCAATCTGCCCCCCCAGAGGGGTAGAAAGCCCACTATCCACCAGGGATTTTTTTTGCGCAATTGTTTTTAGGGTGTGGGCTGCCCGAAACGGGCATGCCAATGCCCCCACCCTCCCCCCCAAAAAATGACAGTCTTTCTGCCCCCGGGGAGGCAGATGGGAGCTGTAGTCCCCAATCTGGCCCCCTCGGGGGGTGCAGAATGCCCACTACAAACCATTGATTTTTTTTGTTTTATTTGTGTAGGGGTAGGACATGACAATACCCCCACCCCACCACCAGAGAAATTCCAGTCTTTCTGCCCCCCCCGGAGGGCAGATGGTGGCCCCTGATCTGCCCCCTGGGGGGGCAGAAAGCCCACTAGGCGCCAGCGAGTACGCAGGCTTTTTTTATGCGTGGGGGCTGCCCAAAATGGTCATACCAATGCCTCCACAAAAAATAGCCACAGTCTTTCTGCCCCTTTAGGGGCATATCGGGATGAAACCCCCTTCCCCGATTCCCCACCAGGGCGGCAGAAAGCCAGCTGGGCTCCAAATATTTTTTAGCAATGTGCATACCTGTGGATTTTGGGCCCTAGCGCAGTTGGCACGTAGGCAAACCTAGTAAACCTGTACATTTTTTAAAACTAGACTGAGGGGAATCCAGGATGGGCTGGCTCTCACCAGGTTCTGTTACCCAGAATCCATTGCAAACCTAAAAATGTGTCCAAATAACAAATTTTCCTCACATTTCTGTGGTGGAAAGTTCTGGAATCTGCGTGGGTCCACAAAATTCCACCCCAAAGTCTTCCGAGAAAAATGGTACCTCAATTGCGTGGGTAGGCCTAGCGCCCGCGTCAGGCAAGGGCCCAAAACCTATTGAGGAGACATCAAAATTACCTATCACAAAACAACCTGGTTTTGCAAAGGGTGTCCCATGAGTTTTTGGCCCCGGGCTTGGCGGCCATCTAGGGAAACCTAACAAACCCACACATTTCTGAAAACTAGACACCCGAGGGATTCCAGGGAGGTATGGCTTGCATGGATCCCCCAACGTTTCCTTACCCAGAATACCCTGCAAACCTCAAATTTAGCAGAAAAAAATCACCTTTTTCACACATTTTTGTGTGGGAAAGTTGTGGCATCACCGGGCTGACACAAATTTCCTACCACCCAGCATTCCCTCAGGTCTCCCGATAAAAATGGTGCCTCCCTCGTGTGGGAGGCCCAAGTACCCGCGACAGGCAAGGGCCCAAAACGTAGTAAGGCGACATAAAAATTGCCTATCTCAAAATGACGTGGTTTTGCAAGTGGGGTCACTTGGGTTTTTGGCCTGGTGCTCGGCGGCCACCCAGGGGAAACGTACCAAACACGCACATTTCTGAAAACTAGACACCCGGAGGATTCCAGGGAGGTATGGTTTGTGTGGATCCCCCAACGGTTCCTTACCCAGAATGCCCTGCAAACCTCAAATTTAGCTGAAAAAATCACCTTTTTCACACATTTTTGTGTGGAAAAGTTGTGGCCTCACCGGGCTGACACAAATTTCCTATCACCCAGCGTTCCCCCGGGTCTCCCGATAAAAATGGTGCCTCACTCGTGTGGGAGGCCCAAGTACCCGCGACAGGCAAGGGCCCACAAAGTAGTGAGGCGACATGAAAATTGCCTATCTCAAAACGACCTGGTTTTCCAAAGGGGGTCACTTGGGTTTTTGGCCCGGTGCTCGGTGGCCACCTAAGGAAACCTACCAAACCCACACATTTCTGAAAACTAGACACCCGGGGGATTCCAGGGAGGTATGGCTTGCATGGATCCCCCAACGTTTCCTTACCCAGAATGCCCTGCAAACCTCAAATTTAGCTGAAAAAATCACCTTTTTCACACATTTTTGTGTCGGAAAGTTGTGGCATCACCGGGCTGACACAAATTTCCTACCACCCAGCGTTCCCCCAAGTCTCCCAATAAAAACGGTACCCCACTCACGTGGGAGGCCCAAGTACCAGCGACAGGCAAGGGCCCCCAACGTAGTGAGGCGACATGAAAATTGGCTATCTCAAAACGACCTGGTTTTGCAAAGGGGGTCACTTAGGTTTTTGGCCCGGTGCTCGGCGGCCACCTAGGGAAACCTACCAAACCCACACATTTCTGAAAACTAGACACCCGGGGGATTCCAGGTAGGTATGGCTTGCGTGGATCTCCCAATGTTTCCTTACCCAGAATGCCCTGCAAACCTCACATTTAGCTGAAAAAAGCACCTTTTTCACACATTTTTGTGTGGGAAAGTTGTGGCATCACCGGGCTGACACCAATTTCCTACCACCCAGCGTTTCCCCGGGTCTCCAGATAAAAATGGTGCCTCACTCGTGTGGGAGGCCCAAGTACCCACGATAGGCAAGGACCCACAACGTAGTGAGGCGACATGAAAATGGCCTATCTCAAAACGACCTGGTTTTGCAAGGGGGGTCACTTGGGTTTTTGGCCCGGTGCTCGGCGCCACCTAGGGAAACCTACCAAACCCACACATTTCTGAAAACTAGACACCCAGGGGACTCCAGGGAGGTATGGTTTGCGGGGATCCCCCACCAACGTTTCCTTACCCAGAATGCCCTGCAAACCTCAAATTTAGCCGAAAAAATCACCTTTTTCACACACTTTTGTGTGGGAAAGTTGTGGCCTCACCGGGCTGACACAAATTTCCTACCACCCAGCGTTCCCCTGAGTCTACCGATAAAAACAGTGCCCCACTCGCGTGGGAGGCCCAAGTACCCGCGACAGGCAAGGGCCCACAACGTAGTGAGGCGACATGAAAATTGGCTATCTCAAAACGACCTGGTTTTGCAAAGGGGGTCACTTGTGTTTTTGGCCCGGTGCTCGGCGGATACCTAGGGAAACCTACCAAACCCACACATTTCTGAAAACTAGACACCCGGGGGATTCCAGGAAGGTATGGCTTGCGTGGATCCCGCAACGTTTCCTTACCCAGAATACCCTGCAAACCTCAAATTTAGCTGAAAAAATCACCTTTTTCACACATTTTTGTGTGGGAAAGTTGTGGCATCACCGGGCGGACACAAATTTCCTACCACCCAGGGTTCCCCGGGTCTCCCGATAAAAACGGTGCCTCACTCGTGTGGGTGGAAATTTGTGGATCCACGCAGATTCCAGAACTTTCCACCAGAGAAAAGTGGGGAAAATGTGTTTTGGCAATTTTTTAGGTTTGCAAGGGATTCTGGGTAACAGAACCTGGTGGGAGGCAGTCAAGTTACCCCATCCTAGATTCACCTGGGTGTCTAGTTTTCAAAAATGTATAGGTTTGCTAGGTTTCCCTAGGTGCCGGCAGAGCTATGGTTCAAAAACTACAGCTAGGCAGTTTGCCAAAAAAGGGTAATTTTTCGCTACGAAATTGAGGTGTGTCCACGTTACGTTTTGCGCCATTTCCTGTCGCGGGCACTAGGCCGATCCACAAAGTGAGGTACCATTTTTCTCGAAAGGCTTTGGGGAACGCTGGGTGGGTGGAAATTTGTGGATCCACGCCGATTCCAGAACTTTCCACCAGAGAAATGTGGGGGAAATGTGTTTTTTTTGGCAATTTTTTAGGTTTGCAAGGGATTCTAGGTAACAGAACCTGGTGTGAGGCAGTCAAGTTACCCCATCCTGGATTCCCCTGGGTGTCTAGTTTTTAAAAATGTATAGGTTTGCTAGGTTTCCCTAGGTGCCGGCAGAGCTATGGTTAAAAAACTACAGCTAGGCACTTTGCTAAAAAAGGGTAATTTTGCATTGTGAAAATGTGGTGTGTTCACGTTGGGTTTTGAGCCATTTCCTGTTGTGGGCACTATGCCTACCCATACAAGTGAGGTACCATTTTTATCGGGAGACTTAGGGTAATTCAGATTTGTAAAGGAACTGTTATTACCTATTGACTTTCAATGCATTCTAAAAAATGACTGATAATTCTCATGCTAGGATGAGTATTTCCAATTTCGAAATTGTGCAAATAGCTACTGTTTCTAAACTCTATATTTTGTTCCCATTTCAGAAATACATAGGTGTCTTTCATACCGATTTTTCCATGTACACATTTTTACAGAATAATTACTATATACCTGGTACATAATAAACAAACATTTTTTGGCTCTGGGTTCGTTGGGTTCTTGGTGAGCCTACAAGTCCTATATATCCCCACAACCAGTAATGTCCAGCGGATGTAACGGTATATTGCTTTCAAAGAGCTGTCATAATTAGAAGAAGTTACAGGTGAAAACGTTGACACAAAAGGCTTTTTTTGTTTGACAAATTTTCAATTTATCCTATATTTAATTGTTAGTTTCTATAAAGAAACCTTGATGGATCTACACAAATGACCCCTTGCTAAAATCAGAATTTTGTCTACTTCTCTAAAATGTATAGCTTTCCAGGATCCATTATTGCTTTTGTACCCATTTCTACCATTAACTGGAAGGAGGTCGAAAGCACAAAAAATAGCAAAAATAGGCAATGTCCAAGAAAAATGCCAAAACTGTGTAAAAAATGTTGGGTTTCTGACAAAAGTCTGGTATCCCTTAAAAGCTGGGAAAATGGTGATTTCAGCCCCACAGACCCTTTTTTGATAACATTTGCAGGGAAAAACCCAGATGCTTTCATTTGCAGCCCGTTTTTCCAATTTTTCCCAAAAAAACCTAAATTTTGCTGTATTTTGGCTCATTTCTGTGACCCCTCCAGGGAAATCCACAAACCCTGAGTACCTTTAAAGTCCCCATGATGTTGGAAGAAAAGGACGCAAATTTGGCGTGGACAAAATTTACAGGGGCCTCAGCGCGCACTAGCCCAAATAGCCAAAAAAGGGCGTGGCACAGGAGGGGGAAAAGGCCTGGCAGCGAAGGGGTTAAACAGAGTATAAAACAAATAACTCTATCTTCATCAGCATAATTAATTAGATGAATAACCGAATAAACATAAAACATAATAGCTGATGATCAACAAAATAAAACTACAACATATACATCCTTTAAAAAAATTGCATATCAGCATATAAAGTGAATAGTGCATCTATAAATTATGAGCTAATCATGTACAGTATATGTCTAAAACCAGAAAAAGATACTTTTCTAACAAGCATTATTAGTCCATAGTATTCCTAGCTAAAACAGCAGCTTTAACCCCTTCCATGCCCATGACGGAACGGTTCCGTCATGAGCATCGGTTGCGCTGTGCTCATGACGGAACCGTTCCGTCATGGCCCCGCCCGCGCTCGAACCCTTCAGCACCGCGGGGGAATTCCCGCCGCGCTGAAGGGGTTAAGGAAGGATCGCACACTGGCACAAATAATTGGGGTGTCTAATGATTGCAGTTTGTGCAAGGCCTGTTCGCAGCTTTGGTGCCCCAAGGATTTTAAAAGTAGTTTCCAAAAGAGTCTCCGGGCATAACTAAAATATTACAAAAAGGATGTAAGGCATTAGTGATTGTGAGGAAACCCCCTCACAGGAAAAAGCCCTGGAGAAGCCACCCAAGACATCAGTAGGCATTCTAAAACTCATAAGAAGCCATACCAAGCCTGATCTAAAATGAAAAAGAAGAGACTTTTCCCATTGCGTTATTTTAAGAGAAAGATAGAAAATGGACTCTGGACAGGCAATAATATGATAATAGCTGGAAACAGTGCTCTTTACCAGCTCCTTCTGCATTCTTACTTCAGCACAACGTTCCAAAAAGAGACTTTTTATCTGAGATTTGTCTTCTTTCAGTAGAATGGTAGGAGACGGAAACAACTGACATAATCCCAGCCCTTGAAAGTTTTTATCAATGCATTGCCCCAATTATCCACAAGGAGGCAATCTTAAATGATCTTTCTACTAGGCCTGGGCGGTAAATTCCGTTCCGCTTGCGGAATTTGGGTAATTTCGCGGAATTGCCAAAACTTCCGCAATCCGCGGCTTCGCTGAATTTTTGGCTTGTTCACGCTTTCAAAATGCGCGTTCGCGAGATATTTCTCACCGAGCACGTAAACAGCGTTCGCGAAAAGAAAAAAAGCATTGTGAACGGGCAGAACAAGCAATTCCGCATGTTCGAGGAACTTTTGCTAGCTCGCGGAGATTTTCTACCATTTCGCTGAGCTTTGAATAGCGCGACTACGCAAATTCCGCCCACCCCTACTTGTTACAGAATGTGGCTTGGGGGTTTGTCTAAATAATGACTCAAAGCAGTAAAGGTACCATTTGGACACTATCCTCGATATAACGTTGCTTAATCTCTGTGTGTAAGATAAAACTAGAGGCTGTGGGAGGAAGCTGTAAAAACCTCCTACATATACGAGCTTCCTCACGCTGAAAGGAAGAGTTCTTGTAAGAGTCCCAAATCCCTGCCCCACGCGTAGCCACAAGGATACATTAAGTGTTATAGATTTTTAATAGAGGTAAAATCGCTCCCTTTTCCTAACCATTTAAAAAAATATTATTTTCACCCTATATTTTTTAATGGTTTTAAAATTTACCAATATAACAACTATAATATGTCCAATTTATTTGTACTTAAAAAGTAAAGAATTTATAAAAAAAAAACTTTCACTAAAAATATCTTAAACATTACATAACTTTATATATATATATATATATATATATATATATATATATATATATATATATATATATATTACCTACTGGCGGTCGCCAGTAGGTAGTTATAGTTAGGACCCTGGTTCCATAGGAAATCCGCAACATTCTATTTTGAATAACTTTGGCGCCGGTCGACGAATCCTCGCGAATTTCTCAAAATAGATGGGGCGCTACGCTCCGCTCCTACCCTGAAAGTCTCGGGGGGATTCGTCAAGCGGGGGCTGAGATAAAAGGGGGGTCCCAAAACGCGTTTTTCCCATGCATTTTTCCATAGGACCTTTAGACAGGGCTACAGCCCGAACGGCTGAACAGAATTACTAGAAATTTGGCAGAGAGGTAGTCCTCAGGTCAAGGAAGTGCCTTTTGTAGGTTTGGTGTAAATCTGTTCAGTAGATTCTGAGAAAATAGCCTTTAAATCAATATATATATCTGAGCCAGCTTACGGTACGCTTACCGTAAGCTTACCGTACGCGTACGGTGGCGTGCGCGAGCGCGATTCTGATTGGCTGTTACATCTAAGTAAACATTCGAATCGGTCGAAACCAGGAAGCGGCGGCCGCCATTTTCTCTCTCGCACTCTGAGGGGGGGCTGTAAACAAAGGCAAAAAACATATAAAGGGGCTGTTTAGACAGCGCCCATGCACATAGCCATGTTAGTTGAGTCCTCAAAGATCCCCCAAGGCCAAAAACGGTAAATTTTTATTTTTTGAAAATTTCGCCGATTACGCTTACCGTACGCGTACGGTGCGCTTACGCTAAAAATTTAAATAAAAAAAAAAACACTCTCTGTGCATGGCATATTATTGTCATCACTTACAAATTAAATTTAACAGATTACCTATCACAAGGAAGCGCATAATATGTCCTCCATGTGCGCACGGTGCGTAACGTGGGCACGCGGTGCGCGTAGCGCACTGCGTGCCCACCTTGCGTGTACGGCACTAACTGCGTAAAGTGGGCGCGCGGTGCTCGAAGCGCACCGTGCGCGCACGGAACGAACTGCGTTAAGTGGGCGTGCACGCCACGAATGGCGTAAAGTAACTTAGCATTTAAAAAACCGTACAAATTCACTGAAAAAACCATAGGTTTCACACACGTTATAGTTAGGAATTAGCATTTAAAAAACCTTGCAAATTCACTGATGTTATAGTTAGCGGAAATTTTACTGATAAAAAACCAATGAAATTCCCCCGTTATAGTTAGTGCAGGCAACTATAACTCACGCGACCGCAATCTTCTGCTGATGACATATGTGTCTTTATGAAAAAAAAATATTTGTAATATATGTATAGCTAAAAATTTATGGAAGAAGACATGGGCAAATAAGTGTCTAAATACAGTATTAGCATCAGCAGAGGATTGCGGTCGCGTGAGTTATAGTTGCCTGCACTAACTATAACGGGGGAATTTCATTGGTTTTTTATCAGTAAAATTTCCGCTAACTATAACATGTCTGAAACCTATGGTTTTTTCAGTGAATATATATATATATATATAAATAAATATATATATATATATATATATATATATATATATATATATATATATATATCTTAAACTGTTCGCTCAGCAAATGAGGGGCACGCCGGAGACAGCAGACTTTCAACGAAATCTTTATTCACCATCAAGCGGCAACGGGCACTTTGAAAATGTATGATCCGCCTGACGCGTTTCGGAAACCATTCCTTATTCATAGGCTTCGCTCATTGTTCGTACCACTGTTGACACACCTCTAATTTAAATAGTTGCCCTCCAATGGGCTGCTCAAATGAGTTTCCCACTGCCTGCTGGGATATGTAGTGTGTCCAACAGCTTGCATATTACCCAAATGGGATTGAGCCAGTAAACATCCAAAACGGTTCTCAAATGAGCCACAAAGTGCGCATTCTGCTTGTCATCCCAAGGCACTGTATTCCCATGTGAGGCATCGGCAAATTCCAAACCCCATGCCCCCGTCATATCCTTGGGGTGGTGCACCCTCCACGGCCTGAAGCCACCGCGTAAACATCGGAAACAGTTCGCTCAGCAAAGGAGAGGGAACTCCGGAGACAGCAGATTTTCAACAAAATCTTTATTCACCATCAAGCGGCAACGGGCACTTTGAAAATGTATGATCCGCCTGACGCGTTTCGGAAACCATTCCTTATTCATAGGCTTCGCTCATTGTTCGTACCACTGTTGACACACCTCTAATTTAAATAGTTGCCCTCCAATGGGCTGCTCAAATGAGTGTCCCACTGCCTGCTGGGATATGTAATGTGCCCAACAGCTTGCATTTTACCCAAATGGATTTGAGCCAGTAAACATCCAAAACGGCTCTCAAATGAGCCGCAAAGTGCGCATTCTGCTTGTCATCCCAAGGCACTGTATCCCCATGTGAGGCATCGGCAAATTCCGAACCCCATGCCCCCGTCATATCCTTGGGGTGGTGCACCCTCCACGGCCTGAAGCCACCTCGTAAACATCGTAAACAGTTCGCTCAGCAAAGGAGAGGGAACTCCGGAGACAGCAGATTTTCAACAAAATCTTTATTTACCATCAAGCGCAACGGGCACTTTGAAAATGTATGATCCGCCTGACGCGTTTCGGAAATCATTCCTTATTCATAGGCTTCGCTCATTGTTCGTACCACTGTAGACACACCTCTAATTTAAATAGTTGCCCTCCAATGGGCTGCTCAAATGAGTGTCCCACTGCCTGCTGGGATATGTAGTGTGTCCAACAGGTTGCATTTTACCCAAATGGGATTGAGCCAGTAAACATCCAAAACGGCTCTCAAATTATATATATATATATATATATATATATATATATATATATATATATATATATATATTATCTACTGGCGGTCGCCAGTAGATAGTTATAGTTAGGACCATGTTTCCATAGGAAATCTCAAAATTCTATTTTGAATAACTTTGGCGCCGGTTGACGAATCCTGGCGAAATTTTCAAAACTAATGGGGCGCTCCGTTCAGCTCCTACCCTGAAAGTCTCGGGGTGAATCGTCAAGCGGGGGCTGAGAAAAAGGGGTGGTCCCAAAACGCGTTTTCCCCATGCATTTTCCCATAGGACCTTTAGACACAGCTACAGCTCGAACGGCTGAACAGAATTACTTCAAATTTGGCAGAGAGGTAGCCATAAGGTCAAGGAAGTGCCTTTTGCAGGTCTGGTGTAAATCTGTTCAGTATTTCCTGAGAAAATAGCATTTAAAAGCATATCAATATCTATACGCGCGTACCGTGCGCGCACTGAGCAAGCCCTGTGCGTGCACCTTGCCGTGCGCGAGCGTCATTCTGATTGGTTGTTAGATGTCAGTAAACATTCGAATCGGTCGAAATTAGGAAGTGTCGGCCGACATTTTGTCTGTCGCACTAAAAAGGAAAGGTGGAGACCGTGAAGAGGGGGCCGGGTAGGGAGTTGTAGACCCCCTAGTCATTGTCAGGGGGGCACAGTAGGACCATGAAGGGCACAAAAAAGATTTAAATTTTTTAAAAAACATCGCGAGTTGCGCGCACTCTACGCGTACCCGAAAAAACCTAAAAAACCATCACGAGGTGCGCGCACCCAGCGCGCACCCGAAAAAAACCATTATTAAAAAAGTAATAAAAATCACTTTTAAGTGTTTCGATATTAGGTGGCTCTAAAAAGAGCCCTTGTGTTCATTGAGTGTTTTTCGGTACCTACAAGTAAGTACCGATGCAGAGTCTAAAGTTCAAGAGGAAGACTCTGTTCCCTTCATCATTGAAATGTACACCATCTCCTCTATAAATGTCTTGCATGTTGTAACGCAAGTTGTTGTGGTATATAGAACCCATACCATAGTCTCTGAGGAAAGCAGAAACAGACTTATTGACGTGCTTTCTTGCTTTGTCAATCTGAGGACAAAATTGGTTGGAACAGTTCCACTTTTGCCTTTGGCATATATTAGAATATACAAAGGCAGATTGAGGAAAAAGCGACATCAATTGCACAAAGGTGTCCTTAATAAGCATTTCCAGACCTACCCCAGTTAAAGTGCCTAGGTCATTTCCACCACAGTGCACAATAATAAGGTTAGGCTGTGGGAGATGTAGAAAGGTTTTCACAAAGGGCATTAATTGGTGCCACTTTAACCCTCTTTGACCAATCCGTTTAATGTCTACATTTGGCAAAGCAAGGTCTCTCACCATACCTCTTTTTTCTGCAAATTTTTCACTCCAGAAGACATAGCTATGACCTACAATCCACACTGTGAACATGTTTCAAGGAGATCTGGATGCACTCAGAAGGTGTCTTTCAGTAGAATGGCAATATGAAAAGAAACACAGTTGGACAATGGAGGCATACATACTTTATTTTGATAAAAAGAACTCATTGGCTGATTTAAACCATTTTACAGTTAAAACTAGGCTGTATGTTTACATTTTTAAAAGCATGTTTTGGATTGGTACAGAAAAATGTGTTCCCACTGAACATTACTTTGGATTTGCTGTTAGGTTTGAAAAGTCAAGCACTCTTGCTGTTTTGATTTGAAACAATGTTTGCTGAACTTCTGACCTCTGTGCTCACACCAGTGTTCCATGAGCTGTTGCTATGGTAGCAGGCAGAAGTCATGTTGGGGGAAGGGATGATTTGCAAAGGGGTTGAAAGTTGCAACCAATAGAAATGTGTGATTCCATTTGAAAAAATGCGGGAAGGACTTTGATTTAACATTAACATGTATATGTGGGAAAAAAGAGAGGGAATAATTGCCATTTACTGGTTCTGCAGAGAGGAGAGAGGTGTAGAGCTCTGAGATTCTGGCTCTGATAATCTGCTGTTTGAGTCCCACATTTCTTTCTCAGCTAATTAATTTTAAAGGTGAGTTATGAGTTTGAGAGGGGAAGTATGTGGTGTATTTTGATATAAATAATAGAATTGTCATTCTTGTTTTTAAGTTGTGTTTTACATTTTGTGATTTAGGAGAAATGTAACTGTCTAGAACTAGTAAGATATTATGGAGTATGTCTTAACTGTAAGTTAAGGTGTAGTGGTATTAGTGAGGAATATTGTTTTGTGACTAGAATTACATTATGAGTCTGTCTGCACACAGGATTTTTTAACAGAGATTTAATTTGTGTTACTTTTGTTCTGTTAGCCTTGCACTCGCAGAAAAGGGGTAGTTTGTTATGTTAAAGTGTGATGGTTAGCATTCAGCAGAAATCATTTACTGATCAGTGAGAGGTGAATGCAAACACATTTGAAAATAGTATGGTACATTTTCCTACCACTTTAAAAGTTGTGTTTAACATTTTATGTAAAGGAAGATATTTAAGTGGCTTGAACATGTTATATATTATGGAGTATGACTTCATTATAAGTTAATGTGTACTGGTATCACTCAGGAATACTGTTTTCTACCTAGAATCATGCCATGAGACAGTGAGCATATAGGAAATGTAAAGAGAGTTTTCATTCCGGTTGGTCTTGCTCTATTACCCTTGCACTCGCAGGAAAGGGGCAGCTTGTTTTTTTGTAACACTCTAGTCTAATCAGTCACCCTGTAACACATGGTCATGGTCTCAAGGAGCTGTTAGGACATGTGCTCCTTTCTGCCTGTCTAAACTAGAAGGAACATGTGTCAGTCTGTTACAGTAATTATCACTTGTTCTACCCCTGTAGTAAATGTGCTTTCAAATTGCCAAAGGAAATATCGCTTTCTGTCTAGAATGAGAGCATGAGTCTGTGTGCATACAGGAATTGTTGTTAGCGTTTTAATTTGTGTTGCTGTTGATCAGAAAAACTTGCACATTCAGGAAAGGCTCAGCTTGTTTTCTTCCAATGTGTTGGTTAGCAATCAGCAGAAAGCAGTATCTCAAAAATGTGATGCAAATGCAAACACGTTTGAAAATTGCATGGTAGAATATTCATCAATTCTTGCAATGGCTGAGGTGGTTCCTACATGTTGAAAACTCCAATTAACCCTTACCACACATGTACTCTTACACACATGTCTGTACTCTTCATACAGTTGTGGGAGTCTCTATGTAGATGTCTGTTGCAGCTGACAATACACAGTCTCCAGAAACACACTCTTTGCACACACGCAGCAGCTTCTGCTACACTCCCATGTGTATTAGTCAGTTCTGTGTGCTGTTTCAGATAGCAGTGTGTAACGCAAACACATTCTAAATCACCAAGGTTCATTTCCTTTGGTTTAGTCTAATCAGTCACCCTGTAACACATGGTCATGGTCTCAAGGAGCTGTTAGGACATGTGCTCCTTTCTGCCTGTCTAAACTAGAAGGAACATGTGTCAGTCTGTTACAGTAATTATCACTTGCTCTACCCCTGTAGTAAATGTGCTTTCAAATTGCCAAAGGAAATATCGCTTTCTGTCTAGAATGAGAGCACGAGTCTGTGTGCATACAGGAATTGTTGTTAGCATTTTAATTTGTGTTGCTGTTGATCAGAAAAACTTGCACATTCAGGAAAGGCTCAGCTTGTTTTCTTCCAATGTGTTGGTTAGCAATCAGCAGAAAGTAGTATCTCAAAAATGTGATGCAAATGCAAACACGTTTGAAAATTGCATGGTAGATTATTCATGAATTCTTGCAATGGCTGAGGTGGTTCCTACATGTTGAAAACTCCAATTAACCCTTACCACACATGTACTCTTACACACATGTCTGTACTCTTCATGCAGTTGTGGGAGACTCCATGCAGATGTCTCTTGCAGCTGACAATACACAGTCTCCAGAAACACACTCTTTGCACACACGCAGCAGCTTCTGCTACACTCCCATGTGTATTAGTCAGTTCTGTGTGCTGTTTCAGATAGCAGTGTGTAACGCAAACAGATTCAAAATCACCAAGGCTCATTTCCTTTGCTCTAGTCTAATCAGTCACCCTGTAACACATGGTCATGGTCTCAAGGAGCTGTTAGGACATGTGCACCTTTCTGCCTGTCTAAACTAGAAGGAACATGTGTCAGTCTGTTACAGTAATTATCACTTGCTCTACCCCAGTAGTAAATGTGCTTTCAAATTGCCAAAGGAAATATCGCTTTCTGTCTAGAATGAGAGCATGAGTCTGTGTGCATACAGGAATTGTTGTTAGCATTTTAATTTGTGTTGCTGTTGATCAGAAAAACGTGTACATTCAGGAAAGGCTCAGCTTGTTTTCTTCCAATGTGTTGGTTAGCAATCAGCAGAAAGCAGTATCTCAAAAATGTGATGCAAATGCAAACACGTTTGAAAATTGCATGGTAGAATATTCATCAATTCTTGCAATGGCTGAGGTGGTTCCTACATGTTGAAAACTCCAATTAACCCTTACCACACATGTACTCTTACACACATGTCTGTACTCTTCATACAGTTGTGGGAGTCTCTATGTAGATGTCTGTTGCAGCTGACAATACACAGTCTCCAGAAACACACTCTTTGCACACACGCAGCAGCTTCTGCTACACTCCCATGTGTATTAGTCAGTTCTGTGTGCTGTTTCAGATAGCAGTGTGTAACGCAAACACATTCTAAATCACCAAGGTTCATTTCCTTTGGTTTAGTCTAATCAGTCACCCTGTAACACATGGTCATGGTCTCAAGGAGCTGTTAGGACATGTGCTCCTTTCTGCCTGTCTAAACTAGAAGGAACATGTGTCAGTCTGTTACAGTAATTATCACTTGCTCTACCCCTGTAGTAAATGTGCTTTCAAATTGCCAAAGGAAATATCGCTTTCTGTCTAGAATGAGAGCACGAGTCTGTGTGCATACAGGAATTGTTGTTAGCATTTTAATTTGTGTTGCTGTTGATCAGAAAAACTTGCACATTCAGGAAAGGCTCAGCTTGTTTTCTTCCAATGTGTTGGTTAGCAATCAGCAGAAAGTAGTATCTCAAAAATGTGATGCAAATGCAAACACGTTTGAAAATTGCATGGTAGATTATTCATGAATTCTTGCAATGGCTGAGGTGGTTCCTACATGTTGAAAACACCAATTAACCCTTACCACACATGTACTCTTACACACATGTCTGTACTCTTCATGCAGTTGTGGGAGACTCCATGCAGATGTCTCTTGCAGCTGACAATACACAGTCTCCAGAAACACACTCTTTGCACACACGCAGCAGCTTCTGCTACACTCCCATGTGTATTAGTCAGTTCTGTGTGCTGTTTCAGATAGCAGTGAGTAACGCAAACAGATTCAAAATCACCAAGGCTCATTTCCTTTGCTCTAGTCTAATCAGTCACCCTGTAACACATGGTCATGGTCTCAAGGAGCTGTTAGGACATGTGCACCTTTCTGCCTGTCTAAACTAGAAGGAACATGTGTCAGTCTGTTACAGTAATTATCACATGCTCTACCCCAGTAGTAAATGTGCTTTCAAATTGCCAAAGGAAATATCGCTTTCTGTCTAGAATGAGAGCATGAGTCTGTGTGCATACAGGAATTGTTGTTAGCATTTTAATTTGTGTTGCTGTTGATCAGAAAAACGTGCACATTCAGGAAAGGCCCAGCTTGTTTTCTTCCAATGTGTTGGTTAGCAATCAGCAGAAAGCAGTATCTCAAAAATGTGATGCAAATTTAAAAACGTTTGAAAATTGCATGGTAGATTATTCATGAATTCTTGTAATGGCTGAGGTGGTTCCTACATGTTGAAAACTCCAATTAACCCTTACCACACATGTACTCTTACACACATGTCTGTACTCTTCATGCAGTTGTGGGAGACTCCATGCAGATGTCTCTTGCAGCTGACAATACACAGTCTCCAGAAACAAACTCTTTGCACACACGCAGCAGCTTCTGCTACACTCCCATGTGTATTAGTCAGCTCTGTGTGCTGTTTCAGATAGCAGTGTGTAACGCAAACAGATTCAAAATCACCAAGGCTCATTTCCTTTGCTCTAGTCTAATCAGTCACCCTGTAACACATGGTCATGGTCTCATGGAGCTGTTAGGACATGTGCACCTTTCTGCCTGTCTAAACTAGAAGGAACATGTGTCAGTCTGTTACAGTAATTATCACTTGTTCTACCCCTGTAGTAAATGTGCTTTCAAATTGCCAAAGGAAATATCGCTTTCTGTCTAGAATGAGAGCATGAGTCTGTGTGCATACAGGAATTGTTGTTAGCGTTTTAATTTGTGTTGCTGTTGATCAGAAAAACTTGCACATTCAGGAAAGGCTCAGCTTGTTTTCTTCCAATGTGTTGGTTAGCAATCAGCAGAAAGCAGTATCTCAAAAATGTGATGCAAATGCAAACACGTTTGAAAATTGCATGGTAGAATATTCATCAATTCTTGCAATGGCTGAGGTGGTTCCTACATGTTGAAAACTCCAATTAACCCTTACCACACATGTACTCTTACACACATGTCTGTACTCTTCATACAGTTGTGGGAGTCTCTATGTAGATGTCTGTTGCAGCTGACAATACACAGTCTCCAGAAACACACTCTTTGCACACACGCAGCAGCTTCTGCTACACTCCCATGTGTATTAGTCAGCTCTGTGTGCTGTTTCAGATAGCAGTGTGTAACGCAAACACATTCTAAATCACCAAGGTTCATTTCCTTTGGTTTAGTCTAATCAGTCACCCTGTAACACATGGTCATGGTCTCAAGGAGCTGTTAGGACATGTGCTCCTTTCTGCCTGTCTAAACTAGAAGGAACATGTGTCAGTCTGTTACAGTAATTATCACTTGCTCTACCCCTGTAGTAAATGTGCTTTCAAATTGCCAAAGGAAATATCGCTTTCTGTCTAGAATGAGAGCACGAGTCTGTGTGCATACAGGAATTGTTGTTAGCATTTTAATTTGTGTTGCTGTTGATCAGAAAAACTTGCACATTCAGGAAAGGCTCAGCTTGTTTTCTTCCAATGTGTTGGTTAGCAATCAGCAGAAAGTAGAATCTCAAAAATGTGATGCAAATGCAAACACGTTTGAAAATTGCATGGTAGATTATTCATGAATTCTTGCAATGGCTGAGGTGGTTCCTACATGTTGAAAACTCCAATTAACCCTTACCACACATGTACTCTTACACACATGTCTGTACTCTTCATGCAGTTGTGGGAGACTCCATGCAGATGTCTCTTGCAGCTGACAATACACAGTCTCCAGAAACACACTCTTTGCACACACGCAGCAGCTTCTGCTACACTCCCATGTGTATTAGTCAGTTCTGTGTGCTGTTTCAGATAGCAGTGTGTAACGCAAACAGATTCAAAATCACCAAGGCTCATTTCCTTTGCTCTAGTCTAATCAGTCACCCTGTAACACATGGTCATGGTCTCAAGGAGCTGTTAGGACATGTGCACCTTTCTGCCTGTCTAAACTAGAAGGAACATGTGTCAGTCTGTTACAGTAATTATCACTTGCTCTACCCCAGTAGTAAATGTGCTTTCAAATTGCCAAAGGAAATATCGCTTTCTGTCTAGAATGAGAGCATGAGTCTGTGTGCATACAGGAATTGTTGTTAGCATTTTAATTTGTGTTGCTGTTGATCAGAAAAACGTGCACATTCAGGAAAGGCCCAGCTTGTTTTCTTCCAATGTGTTGGTTAGCAATCAGCAGAAAGCAGTATCTCAAAAATGTGATGCAAATTTAAAAACGTTTGAAAATTGCATGGTAGATTATTCATGAATTCTTGCAATGGCTGAGGTGGTTCCTACATGTTGAAAACTCCAATTAACCCTTACCACACATGTACTCTTACACACATGTCTGTACTCTTCATGCAGTTGTGGGAGACTCCATGCAGATGTCTCTTGCAGCTGACAATACACAGTCTCCAGAAACAAACTCTTTGCACACACGCAGCAGCTTCTGCTACACTCCCATGTGTATTAGTCGGCTCTGTGTGCTGTTTCAGATAGCAGTGTGTAACGCAAACACATTCTAAATCACCAAGGTTCATTTCCTTTGGTTTAGTCTAATCAGTCACCCTGTAACACATGGTCATGGTCTCAAGGAGCTGTTAGGACATGTGCTCCTTTCTGCCTGTCTAAACTAGAAGGAACATGTGTCAGTCTGTTACAGTAATTATCACTTGCTCTACCCCTGTAGTAAATGTGCTTTCAAATTGCCAAAGGAAATATCGCTTTCTGTCTAGAATGAGAGCACAAGTCTGTGTGCATACAGGAATTGTTGTTAGCATTTTAATTTGTGTTGCTGTTGATCAGAAAAACTTGCACATTCAGGAAAGGCTCGGCTTGTTTTCTTCCAATGTGTTGGTTAGCAATCAGCAGAAAGTAGTATCTCAAAAATGTGATGCAAATGCAAACACGTTTGAAAATTGCATGGTAGATTATTCATGAATTCTTGCAATGGCTGAGGTGGTTCCTACATGTTGAAAACTCCAATTAACCCTTACCACACATGTACTCTTACACACATGTCTGTACTCTTCATGCAGTTGTGGGAGACACCATGCAGATGTCTCTTGCAGCTGACAATACACAGTCTCCAGAAACACACTCTTTGCACACACGCAGCAGCTTCTGCTACACTCCCATGTGTATTAGTCAGTTCTGTGTGCTGTTTCAGATAGCAGTGAGTAACGCAAACAGATTCAAAATCACCAAGGCTCATTTCCTTTGCTCTAGTCTAATCAGTCACCCTGTAACACATGGTCATGGTCTCAAGGAGCTGTTAGGACATGTGCACCTTTCTGCCTGTCTAAACTAGAAGGAACATGTGTCAGTCTGTTACAGTAATTATCACCTGCTCTACCCCAGTAGTAAATGTGCTTTCAAATTGCCAAAGGAAATATCGCTTTCTGTCTAGAATGAGAGCATGAGTCTGTGTGCATACAGGAATTGTTGTTAGCATTTTAATTTGTGTTGCTGTTGATCAGAAAAACGTGCACATTCAGGAAAGGCCCAGCTTGTTTTCTTCCAATGTGTTGGTTAGCAATCAGCAGAAAGCAGTATCTCAAAAATGTGATGCAAATGCAAACACGTTTGAAAATTGCATGGTAGATTATTCATGAATTCTTGCAATGGCTGAGGTGGTTCCTACATGTTGAAAACTCCAATTAACCCTTACCACACATGTACTCTTACACACATGTCTGTACTCTTCATTCAGTTGTGGGAGACTCCATGCAGATGTCTCTTGCAGCTGACAATACACAGTCTCCAGAAACAAACTCTTTGCACAAACGCAGCAGCTTCTGCTACACTCCCATGTGTATTAGTCAGCTCTGTGTGCTGTTTCAGATAGCAGTGTGTAACGCAAACACATTCTAAATCACCAAGGTTCATTTCCTTTGGTTTAGTCTAATCAGTCACCCTGTAACACATGGTCATGGTCTCAAGGAGCTGTTAGGACATGTGCTCCTTTCTGCCTGTCTAAACTAGAAGGAACATGTGTCAGTCTGTTACAGTAATTATCACTTGCTCTACCCCTGTAGTAAATGTGCTTTCAAATTGCCAAAGGAAATATCGCTTTCTGTCTAGAATGAGAGCACGAGTCTGTGTGCATACAGGAATTGTTGTTAGCATTTTAATTTGTGTTGCTGTTGATCAGAAAAACTTGCACATTCAGGAAAGGCTCAGCTTGTTTTCTTCCAATGTGTTGGTTAGCAATCAGCAGAAAGTAGTATCTCAAAAATGTGATGCAAATGCAAACACGTTTGAAAATTGCATGGTAGATTATTCATGAATTCTTGCAATGGCTGAGGTGGTTCCTACATGTTGAAAACTCCTATTAACCCTTACCACACATGTACTCCTACACACATGTCTGTACTCTTCATGCAGTTGTGGGAGACTCCATGCAGATGTCTCTTGCAGCTGACAATACACAGTCTCCAGAAACACACTCTTTGCACACACGCAGCAGCTTCTGCTACACTCCCATGTGTATTAGTCAGTTCTGTGTGCTGTTTCAGATAGCAGTGTGTAACGCAAACAGATTCAAAATCACCAAGGCTCATTTCCTTTGCTCTAGTCTAATCAGTCACCCTGTAACACATGGTCATGGTCTCAAGGAGCTGTTAGGACATGTGCACCTTTCTGCCTGTCTAAACTAGAAGGAACATGTGTCAGTCTGTTACAGTAATTATCACTTGCTCTACCCCAGTAGTAAATGTGCTTTCAAATTGCCAAAGGAAATATTGCTTTCTGTCTAGAATGAGAGCATGAGTCTGTGTGCATACAGGAATTGTTGTTAGCATTTTAATTTGTGTTGCTGTTGATCAGAAAAACGTGCACATTCAGGAAAGGCCCAGCTTGTTTTCTTCCAATGTGTTGGTTAGCAATCAGCAGAAAGCAGTATCTCAAAAATGTGATGCAAATTTAAAAACGTTTGAAAATTGCATGGTAGATTATTCATGAATTCTTGCAATGGCTGAGGTGGTTCCTACATGTTGAAAACTCCAATTAACCCTTACCACACATGTACTCTTACACACATGTCTGTACTCTTCATGCAGTTGTGGTAGACTCCATGCAGATGTCTCTTGCAGCTGACAATACACAGTCTCCAGAAACAAACTCTTTGCACACACGCAGCAGCTTCTGCTACACTCCCATGTGTATTAGTCGGCTCTGTGTGCTGTTTCAGATAGCAGTGTGTAACGCAAACAGATTCAAAATCACCAAGGCTCATTTCCTTTGCTCTAGTCTAATCAGTCACCCTGTAACACATGGTCATGGTCTCAAGGAGCTGTTAGGACATGTGCACCTTTCTGCCTGTCTAAACTAGAAGGAACATGTGTCAGTCTGTTACAGTAATTGTCACTTGCTCTTCCCCAGTAGTAAATGTGCTTTCAAATTGCCAAAGGAAATATCGCTTTCTGTCTAGAATGAGAGCATGAGTCTGTGTGCATACAGGAATTGTTGTTAGCATTTTAATTTGTGTTGCTGTTGATCAGAAAAACTTGCACATTCTGGAAAGGCTCAGCTTGTTTTCTTCCAATGTGTTGGTTAGCAATCAGCAGAAAGCAGTATCTCAAAAATGTGATGCAAATGCAAACACGTTTGAAAATAGCATGGTAGATTATTCATCAATTCTTGCAATGGCTGAGGTGGTTCCTACATGTTGAAAACTCCAATTAACCCTTACCACACATGTACTCTTACACACATGTCTTTACTCTTCATGCAGTTGTGGGAGACTCCATGCAGATATCTCTTGCAGCTGACAATACACAGTCTCCAGAAACACACTCTTTGCACACACACAGCAGCTTCTGCTACACTCCCATGCGTAATAGTCAGCTCTGTGTTGTGTTTCAGATAGCAGTGTGTAACGCAAACAGATTCAACGTCACCAAGGCTCATTTCCTTTGCTCTAGTCTAATCACTCACCCTCTAACACATGGTCATGGTCTCAAGGAGCTGTTAGGACATGTGCTCTTTTCTGCCTGTCTAAACTAGAAGGAACATGTGTCAGGCTGTTACAGTAATTATCACTTGCTCTACCCCAGTAGTAAATGTGCTTTCAAATTGCCAAAGGAAATATCGCTTTCTGCCTAGAATCAGACCATGAGTCTGTGTGGACAAAGGAATTGTTGTCAGAGATTTAATTCATGTTTCTTCTATTTTGTAAGAGTTTGACTCGTAGCAAAGGATCAGCTCATGTGATAGGATTTGAAAAGTTTTTTTTAAAAAAATGTAATGAATTTAAATTACATAAAGGTGTTTTTTTTTAGTTTTTTGCAGGTATTGGTGAGCAACAGTGAAAAAATATAAAGATGCCTATAAAGTCAAGAAAAGCAAAAGAAAAGAAACAACAACTATATTTGAAGACGACTGATAAAAAAAAAATAGCAGGCGAAGCACGTGTTGGAAAACAGAAAAAGTCTTCTGGTAAGCAAACTAAAGATTTTTTTTAAAATATCTTCAAAAAAAAAAATGATCGGAAGATACATTCAAACAGTGTTTCAAGTGCAAAACAACAACAGAGTCGACAGCAAAAATAAAATGCTAATATAGACTCAGAAGTTAGGAAGAGTGACTTAACACGGAAAATAGATTTTAAAAACATTCGTCGAAAAATGTTTCGGCGAAGAGTGATGTTAAATTTGCTGAAGGATATGAAAAAATATAAGAAAAAAACAAAAATTTTTAAGAAAAAGAAATTAATTGAAAATATTGTTACCAAGGCATTAGAAATAAAAAAAAACTATTCATTTTAATTTTGAACAGGATGCGTAGATTAGATAAATTAGTCAATGCAATGAAGTCACAAAGGAAAAGAGAAGTAAAAAAAAAAACTTTTGTAAAGTGTTCTTAGGAGAATGGAAGCATAGTTCAAGTACTGAACCATTTTTTAATGAAGAGAGTTATCTTCAAAGTAATAGTTTGTTGCATGCAGTTGACACCAATGGTAGAGCATATGAAGTTAAGGATGGGTGTGTAATGGAAAAGGAGAAAATGGTTCCAAGAAATGAGGAACAAGTGATAGCTGATGAGGTTATGGGAAGACGTCCTAAAGCCCCAGTGTACACTTAGAATTGTAGTAGTATTTGTACTGTGCGTCAGGAATCTATTGATAAATTAAGTTACTTTCTAAGAGAATATAGTAAAAAGAGTGTTAAACAGAAGATTAAGGTGCCTCAAAGACTAGATCCATGCAGAGTGAGAGAGAATACTGGTTTGCAAGGACATTCTCTGGCTTGTCTATCTCGGAAAGTGTGTCAAAGTGTTTTTCACCATTTTAGGATGCTGGCAGTTCATCATACTGAAATGAGAAAGTTTGTGAGAACATTGTATTTTGCTAAAAGTCCAGCACTAAAGTTAAATGAGTTGAATAATGCTCTGTTCCGTGGATCTGTATCAGATGTAGTGAAGGTTACTGATGAAATTCAGTTTTGTTACTTTGGTCCAGAACAAGAAAGTGCAGAAAATGATACAGTTATTGATGAAAATGTGGAAGAGAATGTAGAACTCACTGTTAGTAAAAATTTTGATGATGAAATGACAAAATTTGCTATCATCTCTAATGAAAGACCAAATATTACTTGTATATGTTGCTGGAGAAGCCATTACAAAAATCAAACAAGGAATGTTGATCTGTATAAAAAAAGTGAAAATGAAGATAATTATAAGTGGAAAGATTTTGCAACATATATATTTCTGGAAAATTGTTTTGATTTGGGTGAAGATCAGCGTATTTGTAAATACTGTTATAACAAGTTAGAAGAAAATAGAATGCCAGCTAGAGCTGTACATAATAATTTAGAATTGGTTGATATTCCTCCAGAACTTTCTGATTTAAATACGTATGAGTCTATACTCATTCAATGTGTCCATACGTTTCAGACCATAGTGCGTATGGAGCCAAAAACTGGTAAATTACCTCCTTCGGATTTACAGAGAGGTTTAAAAGGAAGAGTTGTCTATTTGTCATTAGATTTGAAAAAAAAATATGGAAACAATTGATGCAGATACTTTGGAAACTGAACCATTAGTTATTCTGGTTAATGGTGTACCTACAAAGAATAAGAAAATTTGGCAGGAGCTGGTGGATGTACGAAAAGTACAAAGAGCAAATGGTATGAAGCCATTTATATGGATGAAGAAGAAATACTAGAAGACACAGGAATACCAACTGGGCAACTTGAAAAAGTGGATAAGTCAAAAGAAGAAGAAATTTATGAACTTTTCAGCATACATCCTCTTCATTCTAAAGAAGTTATGGGAAACGCTATTGATCTGTTTCAGATGAAGAAAGCACAAGGAACTCCCGTGAGTGTATGGGAAGAGAGCTTGGAAGCTCGTTGTTTTCCCCAGCTGTTTCCTACAGGAGAAGGTGGACGATATGATGAACGTCCAGTACAGATTCCTGCTTCTGAGTATCGGACAACAAGACTATATGCTGAAGATACGAGATTTCGTCAAAGTATTCCTTATTTGTTCCATCTTTTATTTGAAAGTGACTTGTCAGCACTATCTTATGCAGTAAATCACATTTTGAAAACTGGAGTACATCTATGTAATGTGACTGCAAAGGATTTTATGAACAAAGTGCAACAGCGAGATGATCATTTGGAATCTCAATTGATCAATTTGATGGCTTGTCAGCGTGGGACGAATGAATATTGGTACCGACGCCATGGAGAATTGAAATGTATGTTACGGAATTTAGGAACTCCTACATGGTTCCTTACTCTAAGCTGTGCTGAGTACGCTTGGGATGATCTTTTGGATTTTCTTCGAGAGGCAAATTCAAATATTGAAAACATCCAATACAAGACAGCAGGAGAATTGTGCTCATTGGATCCAGTTAATGTTTGCAGATATTTCAATCATAGATTTGAGGCTATGATGTCCTTCATCTGCAATTAAAAAAATCCACCTCTTGGAGAAGTTGTGGATTTCTTTTGGAGAAAAGAGTACCAAGCCAGAGGTGCTCCTCATATTCATATGCTGTTGTGGATCAAGGATGCTCCAAAATTTGGAACAGATTCTGATGATGCAGTTTTAAGTTTCATCGAAGGATATGCAACATGTGCTATACCTAAAAGCACAGAAGAGAAAAATTTAAAAGAGCAAGTTTTACGACTCCAAAGTCATCGGTGTGGAAAATACTGTCGACGGAAGTACAAGAGTAAAGATAAATTCTACACAAAATGTCGATTTGGATTTCCACGACTTGTTCTTTCAAAAGGAAGAGTAAACAGTTTTATGTCAGCTGTGCGACATACCATTACAAGAAAATCGCCTAAGAATACCTACAACCTAAGAAGAAAAGAAGAGTCAAAATATATAAATGACTACAACCCAGTCATTTTATCCATGTGGAATGCTAACATGGATATACAGTATGTGGCTGACAATTCTATTGCTGTTGCTCGCTATGGCACATCTTACATCACTAAATCTGAGAAAACGGAATTGAAGGAAATGTGGGAAGAGATTTCTCACGAGAAGACTGTCAGTAAGAAGCTATACAGTTTCAGTTTAATGATGTTATCGCATCGAGAAATTGGATCCTACGAATAATCATCTGCAAGTCTGTACTCGAAATCCAGAAGAATAATTTGGGCAAGTTTAGGCCTTGCAGGAATGCGAAATCGGGTTCTGAAATCTATTCGAGAAATTGAATATTTAGCAGAGTACGAACCTGAAAGTACAGACATTTTAAGAACAAACATGTTGGACACATATTACCCACAAAAAAGTCATCACCTTGAGAACATGTGTCTCTATGAAGTGCTGCAGAACTTTATTTTTAAACGGAATGTCACAGAAGATATCAACAATGGAAAATATAAAGTCATTGGTGAGGAAGGATGTTTGGTGAAGCAAACAAAAGGAAGTTTGATAAATCACCGGAAGCTGAGTTGCGACACTCCTGACAAAAAGGAATTTTACTACTTGGCACTTTTGCAGCTGTTTAAACCATGGCGTACAGAGGAGGAACTACTTGGAGAATTTCAGAGCTATGAAGATTCCTTCAATGCTAACAAAGACAACATTGAATGCAGTACTTTCACAACTTATGTTCAAATGTTAAATGAAGAAATTGAACAAGAAGCAACAATTGCAGCTGAAGTAGCTAGAGACAGTGCTCAAGACAGTCAAAGTTCTGGGACATTCAGTCAAGATCTTCTAGGACAACCGATCATCGAAAATGAAGCAGCAATAGCCATGAACGAAGTGGAAACAGCTATGAATCAAGCTCAGGAAGATTTTGTAGACTTAACATATTTGGAGGAGCAACTAAATGAAGAACAAAAACAAATTTATGAAGAAGTCAGACAAAAAATTGTTCACAGATTACTACATGAAAATAAAGAGTGCTCATGCACATCTTTTGAACCAATGAGAATGTATGTAAGTGGACAAGCAGGAACTGGAAAAAGTTTCTTAATTAATGTAATTAGAAGCTACCTACAGAAGAAAATGGATTCCATTTTGTCTTGTGTTGTTACTGCTCCAACTGGGTTAGCAGCGTATAACATCAAAGGAGTTACCTTACATCGTTTGCTAATGTTACCAGTAGAGCATGAGAACAAAATACAGTACCACAAACTAGCAGGAGAAGCATGCTTGGAAGTTTCAAGAGTATTGAAGAAAATGAAAGTACTCATTATTGATGAGGTAAGCATGGTATCAAACTTAATGCTTGCCTTTGTGCATTTAAGAATGCAGCAAATTCTAAAGACAGACTTTGACGTCCTATTTGGAGGAAAACATTTCATAGTTTTTGGAGATCTTTTGCAACTTACTCCAGTTAAAGGGCAACCGGTATTCCATACACTTACACATGAAGACACAAAAAAGTCATTAGGAAGTATAGGCAATGTAAATATTTGGACATATTTTGAGTATAAGGAACTCATTACCAATATGAGGCAAGCCAATGATGAGGACTATGCAAGTATTCTGAAAGATATAAGAATTGGACTACTCACAGAACATGGCAGAAAAGCATTACAGAGTCGATTGCTGAGTAATTTGTTTCCAACAGAACAAATAGTTCCAGAGAAAATATACAAGAAAATTGCAGAAAAAAATACTGTAATCTGCTTAATACCAACACTACATGAATGTTCTGTATTCAATCAAGAACTTTTGAAATTGGAAAATGAAGAGATTATAAAACTGGAAGCTCTGGATAAAATAGAACATGAACGAATAACTGTTATATTGACAGGCAAATTGGGTACTAAATTGGATTCTCTGGAGAAAAACATTTCTAAAACAGCAGGTTTGGAAAAGAATCTTTATGTGTGTATGAACTGTAGAGTAATTTTAAGACGGAATTTGGATGTAGAGAAAGGTTTAGTGAATGGAGCTATGGGAAGAGTTGTGGGTTTTATTAATTACCAGAAAAAAGTTGGAATTGAATGTTTAAAAATCAAATTTGATCAGATACAAGAGGTTAAAGACATTTGTCGTTGTTCAGTTCGTTTCTTGCTTGTGAAAGACTTATATGTGCGTAGGAAGCAGTTTCCATTTTCTCTAGCATATGCTGTAACTATTCACAAGTCTCAAGGATTATCTGTAGATAGTGCTTTTGTAAACATTGGATCGAGTGTGTTTAAAGAAGGTATGGCATATGTTGCTTTGTCACACGTGAAAAAATTATCTGGTTTATTCATGATAGACTTTGATGACTCAAAAGTAAGTGCTGATGCAAACTGTGTAAAGGAGTATAATAGATTAAGAAGAAGCTATGCTCCTCATTTAGGTCAGTATCCTGTGTTTGAAAAACGTGTTGTTTGTCGGAAAAGGAGATTTGACGATATCTGTAATGAGGGTGTACAGAAGAGAAAACAAAAAGATAGTGATGTGACTGCAAGCAAAAAGAAAAAGGAGAATGCTGAAGAGGTTGTTGGTTGTCATTTTGAAAATAGCTCTGGTGTCAACTGCTACGCAAATGTAGTGCTGAATGTTGTATTTTATCTTGAAATTTTGCAAGAGCAGATAATACTAAATCAAGAAAAAAGATTCTGTTCTTTGCTGAGTCTCCTCTATGAGAAGCTGAGTAATGATAAAACTAAAATAGAAAGTGCTTCTGATGTTAGAAATCTTTTAGATGTATGTTCTGGACGTACACAGTTTACACAAAATGTCCAGCAAGATGCACAAGAATTCTTGATGTATATCCTGATGGTAATGGAAGATGAAGGGGTAGAAGTAGAAAATGTATTTGGTGTCTCTTATAAATGGGAACATTGTTGTGATAACTGTATGAACACAAGCAGTAGTAATGTTGATTCTGAAAGGTTCATATATTTACCATTACCAGAGAGTAAAACAGTGACTTTTAGTAAATTAGTTAAAGATGCTAATCACAACATGGAATGTTCCCAATGTAAATCAGACATGTTATCAACGTTATTTTTAAAGAAATATGGACAGTATGTAATTTTAATGATGCAACGTTGTAGAGCTGATGGAACAAAACTGGACACTTTAATAAAGAAGTTTACAGGACAACAATTATCAATATCTGGAAAAACTTTTGTTGCAGTTGCAATAATTTTTCATGATGGACCTTCTATAACTTCTGGTCATTACACAGTTTATCTTAAATGTGAAAAAGGATGGACACTGTGTAATGATTCTCAAATGATTTTCAAGCAACATTTGCCTTATGATTTACCCAATTGTTACCTAATTTTTCTGAAACCCAAATTTTAAATATTAACATCATCATTGGAAGAAAGCATTATTAAAATTTAAAAGGATTAAAATTGGATATTTCACTCAAAAGGGATTTTAAACTTATCATTTGGCCGTAAGGAAAGGTAAAACAAACAATTGTGGACTTCTTTGACAGATATTATTTTGGAAAATGTTCTTTTGCAACAAAGTTTACAGACGTTATTTTTTAGAAATTGTTATTCTTCTTAAAAGGTATTTTAAACATTTCTATTAAGGTATGTTTTAGTGAGGATACATTTGGGGCTTTTTTAAACAATCTTTCAGATTGTTTTTTTTGTTGCCCGCTGTTAAATGATGAATACAATTGATTTCACTATTTTCAGTGAAAATCAAAACATTCTGAAAACAGCAAAAAAGGGCAAAAAATTGCTTTGCTAAATATGAAAAAACATGTACTGTTTAATAAAGTGTATTGTTGAATATTAATACTTTTTTCTTTTTTACAGAACTAGAAAGAACATTTAAAAGATGTTATTCAGTTATCTTTGCAATTAAATAAAAACATTTAATTCTAAATTATTTATTTTGATGGTCAGGTAAGTTTAACATATCTGTATGTGTCACTGGTTTCGTTTCATGCTTCCTTTTCTTCACCTGTCCTTACTCTACTTTTCTCATTTCTCTTCTCACTCTCTCTTCCTGCTTTACTACTCTTTTGTAACTTCCTCACTCCTTCTATACTACTCCCCTACCTTTACTACCTCCATCAATAATTTGTCATCCATGTTTCTTTTTCTGTACCCACATGTTTTAGTCTTTTTAACTGCCTTACTCCTTCTCAGTTGTTTGCTCTCTGTGTCTGTATCTGTCACTCTTGATTTGTCTGTTTCACCCTTAATTTCCTGAACATCTCTGGGGCACATTTACAAGCCACCTGCGCCACCACTACGTCAATTTTCTTGACGTACTAGTGGCGCAGGGTGCTCCTCCATATTTACAAGGAGAGGATAAGCCTCTCTGTGTGTCTTTTCCTCTCCTTGTAAATACAGCCAATTCAAATGCAACACTAAAATGAGCTATTATGTTTTTTAGGTACCTATACATAAATACTGATGCAGAGTTTAAAGTTTAATAGGAAAACTGTCTTACGTTCATCTGTGAAATGTACACCATCTCTTTTTTAATTACTTTGTCACTCCCCTCTCTTTCTCAAGGAGTTCCTGATGGTTTAGTAAAGGTGAAAAAATTATTATTATTTTTTTTTTTAAAAACCCATTGGGTGCGCGCTGGGTGCGCGCACTCCAAAAATAAAAAAAAGAAATAGATTATTAAAAACAAGTTGTGGTGTTTTGATTTTAGGTGGCTCTAAAAAGAGCCCTTGAGTTAATGTAGGGACAGAGGAAGGGAAAAACGAAAAAAAAAAATAAGAAAATTATGGCCTCTCGCAAGGATGCTCCTCAAATTTTCTTTGAATGAGATCAATACTGCTCTCACCCAAAGTAATAAGACGACCACAATCCATGCAGTGAGTACTCATCCTCAAAAAACAAGGACGAATATCCAGAGGTGTGGTAGAAGGTGAAGGCACCACTGCAGAAGAAGTGCTTGCCTGAGCTGCGGAAGATGTGCTCGGCTGAGCTGCTGCAGATGTCGTCGGTTGAGCAGGTGGAGGGTTTGCTCCAGAAGCTCGACGAAAAGTCACTGGATGCATTTTCTCAACGTGTCTTGTCATAGTATGAATACTAAAAGAATCCTTCTTGTTAGGATTCCCACGTGACAAGACGCACTGACACAGTTTGCAGGTGACCTTTGGTGCATTCACCTTCTTTTGTCCCTCTGGAAAAGTGAAAAACTGCCATATAAAGGAGCTTTTCTGCTTCCTCTGCCTCTGTCTCTCAAGAGTGTCCTGCTCACTCTCAGAAGGAGGCTGCTGCTCTGCCATTGTATCTCAACACACAGATTAGCTCCTTCTCCTAGGGAATCAGAACTAACAATGAGGAGGGTGGGTGTGATTTTGGAAGAATCTGGAACTGAAAGTACTTTTAACCAATGAAAAGTGATGTTTCTGGATCACATGACTTGCCATGAGGGGATTGGGTGTGGTGTTGAAACAATCTGAAACTGAAAGTAATGAAAACCAATTAGAAGTGTTGTTTTATTTATCACATATCCCGACGTGCGTGGACCGAGCAAGCTACCAGCGCGCACGGTACAATTACGCATGCGCGAACGCGTATGCGCGCATGCGCTTACGTACTATGCGCGTACGTAACGCGCGTGCTGTATGCGTAAACGTCAGCGCGCGTACTCTACGCGTATACAGAAGTATACCGCGTGGAGTACGTGCGACGTACGTAAGCATGCGTACGTACGCATGCGTACTAGGTGCGCGCTCCGAGCGCGCAGTAATACGTATGTATGCGTACGTAAATAACGTACGCCGGAATTCATGAAAAATGTACGCAAACGTACTAGGAGCGCGCTCTGAGCGCGCACCCCAAGAATTTATATAAAAAAAAAACTAAAGTGGACATAACTTAATAGAAGATATTAACTATGCTGTTCAACTTTAAATTAATAAAAACTTTTAAAAAAAAGCCACACCAAATTAAAGGATACAGATAATATATAAATGTATACATAGGGAAGTTTTTTAAAAATAAATATTTAAAAAAAAAATAAAAAAAATTAGCATTTAAAAAACCATTGAAATTCACTGAAAAAACCATAGGTTTCACACACGTTATAGTTAGGAATTAGCATTTAAAAAACCTTGCAAATTCACTGAAAAAAACAGAGGTTTCACACACGTTATAGTTAGCTGGACATTTTACTCGCAAAAAACCAATGAAATTCCCCCGTTATAGTTAGTTCAGCTAACTATAACTCGCGCACCCGCAATCCACTGCTGATGACGTCACATATTACATCACTCATGACATGGTCAGTGACATCACTGATGACATCACTGATGACATCTCAAATGACATCCCTGATGACATCACTGATGATGTCATCTGTGTGATAGAGTAACACACCTTCTCACACAATAATATAACCTTTGAAACACCGACAAAAAATTTAAGAGTTCCATTCTCAAAACCATACATACTACAATACCAATAACTACATACCCAATTATTAACTCTTAGGTCAACATACACCTCCACACACTCACCTGTACAGTCACTCATACTTACAGTCACTTCATAAAAAAGTGTCATATGAATTTATACACACACATAAATAGACACTCACACACTACAAATTATCCATAGAGATGCTCTCACACTTACTCAATCATGCAAATAATCACACTCCCATTTACTCACCTAGGCAGTGAAACACACTCAAGTTCACTTACTCATAAAAATAGTATCACATTCTTACGCTCTTATACAATCATTTATGCAAGCACACACTCATCCATACAGCAACTCTCACAATCACACACTCTCACATATACCCACTTATATACTCTTACACGCATATATACTGGCTTTCATATATGTAGTTAGTCACATATGTACCATTGAGATATACATGCAATCCCTAACACACCCATACATACACTCACCCAACCATACAGTCCATCACAGATGCACTCTTAAAACCATGCACCCATAGAATCACCCACTCACACATCTATATCCAGAGTCACACACACCCTACCCACACAAACACTTATGAACCCATACAGATACTCACACAAACAATCAATAACTCATATAGACACTCATATAGCTGTTCTCAAAACCATGCAGCCACTTATACACCAACATACACACACATACACACATTTACACAGTTTAGTCACTAGTCTGCAGTAAGATACATTTAATGACTACCTTAAAGAATCATGTTAAGCACCACAGAAAATCATCCCTTTACACACTTGTACACCCACTCATTCTTAAACAGGCCTTTCCCTATATATATTAAACATATTAAAATTTTTCTAAAACACATACTCACTAGATGATGTCATCAGTGATGTCATCGGTGATGTCACTGACCATGTCATGAGTGATGTAATATATGACGTCATCAGCAGTGGATTGCGGGTGCGCGAGTTATAGTTAGGTGAACTAACTATAACGGGGGAATTTAATTGGTTTTTTGCGAGTAAAATGTCCAGCTAACTATAACGTGTGTGAAACCTCTGGTTTTTTCAGTGAATTGCCAAGGTTTTTAAAATGCTAATTCCTAACTGTAACGTGTGTGAAACCTCTGGTTTTTTCAGTGAATATATATATATATATATATATATATATATATATATATATATATCCATGCTCGTGCTTGGTTGGTCGTTTGTTTGAAAAGCACTCGACAAGCACCAAGGTGTTCCAAGCATGACACCTTTATTAAGCGGAAAGGAAAACGTCTCTCTACTGTTACACAGTTCCCACTACGTACGCCGACGCGTTTCGAGGCAATCCTCTCTTCAGGGCTGGTAGTGGAAAAATGCACCTCCGATCACTCCCTGCTGAAAGCACCATGTGATATACCATGTGGTCGGTTGTCACCTGTGCGATGAGCAAAGTATTCTGGGCAATGTAGTGTCGGCTTTGAATAAGAGTGCAACTTCCTGCTCAACGGAGCCCCCGGATGAGCCCCGGCAGATTAACGTAGTCCTCAATTCCTTGGTGTTAGTCCCCAATTAGAGGCCAGCAGATGTTTGCCCCTGGGGCCCCCAGGTTCTCGGGGTGGTGCTCTTCGACGGCACGACCGCCGCCAATAAATCCATGCTCGTGCTTGGTTGGTCGTTTGTTTGAAAAGCACTCGACAAGCACCAAGGTGTTCCAAGCATGACACCTTTATTAAGCGGAAAGGAAAACGTCTCTCTACTGTTACACAGTTCCCACTACGTACGCCGACGCGTTTCGAGGCAATCCTCTCTTCAGGGCTGGTAGTGGAAAAATGCACCTCCGATCACTCCCTGCTGAAAGCACCATGTGATATACCATGTGGTCGGTTGTCACCTGTGCGATGAGCAAAGTATTCTGGGCAATGTAGTGTCGGCTTTGAATAAGAGTGCAACTTCCTGCTCAACGGAGCCCCCGGATGAGCCCCGGCAGATTAACGTAGTCCTCAATTCCTTGGTGTTAGTCCCCAATTAGAGGCCAGCAGATGTTTGCCCCTGGGGCCCCCAGGTTCTCGGGGTGGTGCTCTTCGACGGCACGACCGCCGCCAATAAATCCATGCTCGTGCTTGGTTGGTCGTTTGTTTGAAAAGCACTCGACAAGCACCAAGGTGTTCCAAGCATGACACCTTTATTAAGCGGAAAGGAAAACGTCTCTCTACTGTTACACAGTTCCCACTACGTACGCCGACGCGTTTCGAGGCAATCCTCTCTTCAGGGCTGGTAGTGGAAAAATGCACCTCCGATCACTCCCTGCTGAAAGCACCATGTGATATACCATGTGGTCGGTTGTCACCTGTGCGATGAGCAAAGTATTCTGGGCAATGTAGTGTCGGCTTTGAATAAGAGTGCAACTTCCTGCTCAACGGAGCCCCCGGATGAGCCCCGGCAGATTAACGTAGTCCTCAATTCGTTGGTGTTAGTCCCCAATTAGAGGCCAGCAGATGTTTGCCCCTGGGGCCCCCAGGTTCTCGGGGTGGTGCTCTTCGACGGCACGACCGCCGCCAATAAATCCATGCTCGTGCTTGGTTGGTCGTTTGTTTGAAAAGCACTCGACAAGCACCAAGGTGTTCCAAGCATGACACCTTTATTAAGCGGAAAGGAAAACGTCTCTCTACTGTTACACAGTTCCCACTACGTACGCCGACGCGTTTCGAGGCAATCCTCTCTTCAGGGCTGGTAGTGGAAAAATGCACCTCCGATCACTCCCTGCTGAAAGCACCATGTGATATACCATGTGGTCGGTTGTCACCTGTGCGATGAGCAAAGTATTCTGGGCAATGTAGTGTCGGCTTTGAATAAGAGTGCACCTTCCTGCTCAACGGAGCCCCCGGATGAGCCCCGGCAGATTAACGTAGTCCTCAATTCCTTGGTGTTAGTCCCCAATTAGAGGCCAGCAGATGTTTGCCCCTGGGGCCCCCAGGTTCTCGGGGTGGTGCTCTTCGACGGCACGACCGCCGCCAATAAATCCATGCTCGTGCTTGGTTGGTCGTTTGTTTGAAAAGCACTCGACAAGCACCAAGGTGTTCCAAGCATGACACCTTTATTAAGCGGAAAGGAAAACGTCTCTCTACTGTTACACAGTTCCCACTACGTACGCCAACGCGTTTCGAGGCAATCCTCTCTTCAGGGCTGGTAGTGGAAAAATGCACCTCCGATCACTCCCTGCTGAAAGCACCATGTGATATACCATGTGGTCGGTTGTCACCTGTGCGATGAGCAAAGTATTCTGGGCAATGTAGTGTCGGCTTTGAATAAGAGTGCAACTTCCTGCTCAACGGAGCCCCCGGATGAGCCCCGGCAGATTAACGTAGTCCTCAATTCCTTGGTGTTAGTCCCCAATTAGAGGCCAGCAGATGTTTGCCCCTGGGGCCCCCAGGTTCTCGGGGTGGTGCTCTTCGACGGCACGACCGCCGCCAATAAATCCATGCTCGTGCTTGGTTGGTCGTTTGTTTGAAAAGCACTCGACAAGCACCAAGGTGTTCCAAGCATGACACCTTTATTAAGCGGAAAGGAAAACGTCTCTCTACTGTTACACAGTTCCCACTACGTACGCCGACGCGTTTCGAGGCAATCCTCTCTTCAGGGCTGGTAGTGGAAAAATGCACCTCCGATCACTCCCTGCTGAAAGCACCATGTGATATACCATGTGGTCGGTTGTCACCTGTGCGATGAGCAAAGTATTCTGGGCAATGTAGTGTCGGCTTTGAATAAGAGTGCAACTTCCTGCTCAACGGAGCCCCCGGATGAGCCCCGGCAGATTAACGTAGTCCTCAATTCCTTGGTGTTAGTCCCCAATTAGAGGCCAGCAGATGTTTGCCCCTGGGGCCCCCAGGTTCTCGGGGTGGTGCTCTTCGACGGCACGACCGCCGCCAATAAATCCATGCTCGTGCTTGGTTGGTCGTTTGTTTGAAAAGCACTCGACAAGCACCAAGGTGTTCCAAGCATGACACCTTTATTAACCGTTGAGCAGGAAGTTGCACTCTTATTCAAAGCCGACACTACATTGCCCAGAATACTTTGCTCATCGCACAGGTGACAACCGACCACATGGTATATCACATGGTGCTTTCAGCAGGGAGTGATCGGAGGTGCATTTTTCCACTACCAGCCCTGAAGAGAGGATTACCTCGAAACGCGTCGGCGTACGTAGTGGGAACTGTGTAACAGTAGAGAGACGTTTTCCTTTCCGCTTAATAAAGGTGTCATGCTTGGAACACCTTGGTGCTTGTCGAGTGCTTTTCAAACAAACGACCAACCAAGCACGAGCATGGATATATATATATATATATATATATATATATATATATATATATATTTATTACCTACTGGCGGTCGCCAGTAGGTAGTTATAGTTAGGACCCTGTTTCCATAGGAAAAGCGCAACATTCTATTTTGAATAACTTTGGCGCCGGTCGACGAATCCTCGCCAAATTTTCAAAATAGGTGGGGTGCTGCGCTCCGCTCCTACCCTGAAAGTCTCGGGGGGATTCGTCAAGCGGGGGCTGAGATAAAAGGGGGGTCCCAAAACGCGTTTTTCCCATGCATTTTTCCATAGGACCTTTAGACACAGCTACAGCCCGAACGGCTGAACAGAGTTAAATGAAATTTGGCAGAGAGGTAGTCCTCAGGTCAAGGAAGTGCCTTTTGTAGGTTTGGTGTAAATCTGTTCAGTAGATTCTGAGAAAATAGCCTTTAAATCAATATATATATCTGAGCCAGCTTACGGTGCGCTTACGGTGCGCTTACCGTACGCGTACGGTGACGTGCGCGAGCGCGATTCTGATTGGCTGTTAGATCTTAGTAAACATTCGAATCGGTCGAAACCAGGAAGCGGCGGCCGCCATTTTGTGTGTTTCACTCAGAAAAAAAAGGGTGATAACTTGAAAAGGGGGCAAGGAATAGAGTTACAGACCCCATAACATTTGAAAGGGGGTCAAAGAAGGACAGAAAAGTACAAAAAAAAAATTTATTAATTTAAAAAAAAATCGCGGGGTACGCGTACGGTAAGCTCACCGTACGCGTACGGTAGAAAAAAAATAAAAAAAGAAATGAAATGCAGATTTAAGTGTTTAGATATTAGGGGGCTCTAAAAAGAGCCATTGTGTTTATGAAGTGATTTTTTAGTGGTACCTACAAGTAAGTACCGATGCAGAGTCTAAGGTTCAAGAGGAAGACTCTGGTTCCTTCATCATTGAAGTGTACACCATCTCCTCTATAAATGTCTTGCATGTCGTAACGCAAGTTGTTGTGGTAAATGGAACCCATACCATAGTCTCGGAGGAAAGCAGAAACAGATTTGTTGACGTGCTTTCTTGCTTTGTCAATCTGTGGACAGAAATGATTGGACCAGTTCCATTTTTGCCTTTGGCATATGCTAGAAAACACAAAGGCAGTTTTAGGGAAAAGTGAAAACAGTTGTGCAAAGGTCTCCTTCATAAGCATTTCCAGACCTACCCCAGTCAAAGTGCCTAGGTCATTGCCACCACAGTGCACTATTATGAGGTCAGGGTGTTGGATTTGCATGAAGGATTTCACCAATGGCATCAATTGGTGCCACTTTAACCCTCTCTGACCAATCCATTTAATGTCTACATTTGGCAAAGCAAGGTCTCTCACCATACCTGTTTTCTTTGCATACTTTTCACTCCAGAAGACATAGCTGTGCCCTACAATCCACACTGTGGACATCTTCAAAGGAGAACTGGATGCACTCAGGAGGTGTAATTCAGTAGAATGGTAAAAAGAAATGAAAGACAGTTTGGAAATGGAGGCATACATATTTTTTTTTTAAAAGAACTGATTGGCTGTTTCATACCATTCTACAAAAAAAACTAGGCTGTATGTGTAAATTTATAGAAGCATGTTTTGTATTGGTACAGAAAAATGTGTTACCAAAGAACAGTACTATGGATTTGCTGTTAGGTTTTGAAAGTCAAGCACTCCTGCTCTTTGGAAATGAAACATTGTTTGGTGAACTTCTGACCTAACTCTACACAGCAGTGTTTCAAGAGCTGTTGCTATGGTAGCAGGCAGAAGTCAAGTTGGGGGAAGGGTACTAGGCAGAAGTCAAGTTGGGGGAAGGGTACTTTTGGAAAAGGGTTGGTTTTCAACCAATATAAATGTGTGATTACATTTGAAAAAAAGGGGGAAGCACTGAGATTTGAAACTAACATGTATATGTGTGGAAAAAGAGAGGGAAATGTTGCCATTATCTGGTTCTGCTGAGAGGAGAGAGGTGTACAGAACAGAGATCCTGGCTCTGATAATCTGCTGTTTGAGTGCCACATTTCTTTCACAGCTAACTAAATTTAAAGGTGAGTTTAGAGTTTGAGAGGGGATGTATATGGTAAATTAAGAAATGAATAATAGAATTGGAATTCCTTTTGTTGAAGTTGTGTTTATCATTTTCTGTTTTGGGAGAAATTTAAATGTGAGGAACATGTAAAATAATATGGACTATGTTTTCACGATAAATTAAGGTGTACTGGTATAAATAAGGAATACTTTAAGGGTTTGAGGTTGCACTCAGTAATGAAAATACATTCAGCATCAGTAAGGCTGGTTGCCCTTGCTGGAGTGTAGTCAGTCACCCAGGCTACACATGTTGTTGGTCTCAGAAAGCTGTTTGGTATTGCTCTGGTGATTTTACATTTGCATTAGATGGAAAGGGGGAGGTATTTTTTTCTGCAGAAGCAGACTCTTAGCACACAGCCAGTTGCATATCCTGTGGAATCATGCATAGTATTCACAACCGAGTGGGGTTTGAGGTTTCAGTCAGTAATGCAAATACATTCAGCATCACTAAGCCTGGTTGCCCTTGCTGGAGTGTAGTCAGTCACCCAGGTTACACATGTTGCTGGTCTGGAAATGTTGTTTGGACATGTGCTTTTTTAAGAATCTGAAAAGTGGATTCATAATGTGTCAGTCTGTAAAAGTACTTATCACTTGCCAAAAAAAAGAGTAGTAAGTGTGCTTTCAAATTGGCAAAGAAATTTCGTTTTGTGACTAATATGAAAACATGACTCTGTGTGCAAATAGGAATTACAGGCAGAGATTTATTGCGTATTGCTTTGGTGATTTTACATTTGCATTAGATGTAAAGGGGGAGCATTTTTTTTTATGCAGAAGCAGACTCTTAGCACACACCCAGCTGCTTATCCTGTGGAATCATGCACAGTATTCACAACCGAGTGGGGTTTGAGGTTGCACTTAGTAATGCAAATACATTCAGCATCACTAAGGCTGGTTTCCCTTGCTGGAGTGTAGTCAGTCACCCAGGTTACACATGTTGCTGGTCTGAAAAAGCAGTTTGGACATGTGCTTTTTTAAGAATCTGAAAAGTGGATTTAAAATGTGTCAGACTGTAAAAGTATTTATCACTTGCCAAAAAAAAGAGTAGTAAGTGTGATTTCAAATTGGCAAAGAAATGACGTTTTCAGACTAATATGAAAACATGACTCTGTGTGCAAAGAGGAATTACAGGCAGAGATTTATTGCGTTATGCTCTGGTGATTTAACATTTGCATTAGATGTAAAGGGGGAGCTATTTTTTTATGCAGAAGCAGACTTTTAGCACACACCCAGCTGTTTATCCTGTGGAATCATGCACAGTATTCACAACCGAGTGGGGTTTGAGGTTGCACTTAGTAATGCAAATACATTCAGCATCACTAATGCTGGTTGCCCTTGCTGGAGTGTAGTCAGTCACCCAGGTTACACATGTTGCTGGTCTCAGAAAGCTGTTTGGTATTGCTCTGGTGATTTTACATTTGCATTAGATGGAAAGGGGGTGTTATTTTTTTATGCAGAAGCAGACTCTTAGCACACAACCAGCTGCTTATCCTGTGGAATCATGCACAGTATTCACAACCGAGTGGGGTTTGAGGTTGCAGTCAGTAATGCAAATACATTCAGCTTCACTAAGGCTGGTTGCCCTTGCTGGAGTGTACTCAGTCACCCAGGTTACACATGTTGCTGGTCTGAAAATGTTGTTTGGACATGTGCTTTTTTAAGAATCTAAAAAGTGGATTCATAATGTGTCAGACTGTAAAAGTACTTATCACTTGCCCAAAAAAAAGAGTAGTAAGTGTGGTTTCAAATTGGCAAAGAAATTACGTTTTCAGACTAATATGAAAACATGACTCTGTGTGCAAAGAGGAATTACAGGCAGAGATTTATTGCGTATTGCTCTGGTGATTTTACATTTGCATTAGATGTAAAGGGGGAGCTATTTTTTTGTGCAGAAGCAGACTCTTAGCACACAGCCTGTTGCTTATCCTGTGGAATCATGCACAGTATTCACAACCGAGTGGGGTTTGAGATTGCAGTCAGTAATGCAAATACATTCAGCATCACTAAGGCTGGTTGCCCTTGCTGGAGTGTACTCAGTCACCCAGGTTACACATGTTGCTGGTCTGAAAAAGCAGTTTGGACATGTGCTTTTTTAAGAATCTGAAAAGTGGATTTAAAATGTGTCAGACTGTAAAAGTATTTATCACTTGCCAAAAAAAAGAGTAGTAAGTGTGGTTTCAAATTGGCAAAGAAATTACGTTTTCAGACTAATATGAAAACATGACTCTGTGTGCAAAGAGGAATTACAGGCAGAGATTTATTGCCTACTACTCTGGTAATTTTACAGTTGCATTAGTAGGAAAGGGGGAGCTATTTTTTTATGCAGAAGCAGACTCTTAGCACACACCCAGCTGCTTATCCTGTGGAATCATGCACAGTATTCACAACCGAGTGGGGTTGGAGGTTGCACTTAGTAATGCAAATACAAACATGTAAAATAATATGGACTATGTTTTCACCATAAATTAAGGTGTAGTGGTATAAATGAGGAATACTTTTAGGGTTTGAGGTTGCAGTCAGTAATGCAAATACATTGAGCATCAGTAAGGCTGGTTGGCCTTGCTGGAGTGTAGTCAGTCACCCAGGTTACACATTTTGCTGGTCTCAGAAATCTGTTTGGTATTGCTCTGGTGATTTTACATTTGCATTAGATGGAAAGGGGGAGCTATTTTTTTATGCAGAAGCAGACTCTTAGCACACACCCAGCTGCTTATCCTGTGGAATCATGCACAGTATTCACAACCGAGTTGGGTTTGAGGTTGCAGTCAGTAATGCAAATACATTCAGCATCACTAAGGCTGGTTGCCCTTGATGGAGTGTAGTCAGTCACCCAGGTTACACATGGTGCTGGTCTCAAAAAGCAGTTTGGACATGTGCTTTTATCAGAATCTGAAAAGTGGATTAAAAATGTGTCAGACTGTAAAAGTACTTATTACTTGCCAAAAAAGTAGTAGAATGTGTGCTTTCCAATTGGCAAAGAAATTTCGTTTCCCGCCTAATTTCAAAGCATGACTCTGTGTGCACACAGGAATTGTTTTTAGATATTTAATTTGTGAATGTGTTATTGTGATTTTCACTTCTAGGAAAGGGGTACTTAGTATTTTAAGATTTGAAAAGATCATAAAAAATGTAGTAATATATTTAAATATAAAAAAGGATTTTTGTTTTAGTTTTTTTCAGGTATTGCTGAAGAGCAGTGAACAAAATTTAAGATGCCTACAAAATCCACAGTAAGGAAAAACCACAAAAAAAACTATATTTGAAGACAACTGGAGGACCTAAGTTAGTTGGAGATGCTCATGTTGGGAAAAAGAGAAAGTCTTCTGGTAAGCAGACAAAAGATTTTTGAAAGAACATCTTCAAAAAAAGGAAAAATGCACAAAATGTCTGTACTGGAAAGAATGTTTTCAATAGAAAAGAACAGGAAAAAAATTGAGAATTTAGTTAATGCAAATATACCTTCTGCAATAACAAAGATTAACTTAAACAGAAAAACAGCGTTTAAAGAGATACGTAGAAAAATGTTTCAGAGAAGAGTTATGTCCAATTTGATAACGGATGTGAAGAAATATAAGAAAAAGGCAAAATATTACAAGAGAAAAAAAGAAATTGAAGCCATTGCAGCAAAGGCATTAGAATTAAAAATGAAACTATTCATTTTAATTTTGAATAGGATGCGTACATTAGATAAAATGGTTAATGTACTGAAATCACAAAGCAAGAGGAAAAGAGTAGTGAAAAGAACAAACTTTTGTAAAGTGTTTTTAGGAGAATGGATGCATAGTTCAAGTAGTGAACCTTTTTTTAATGAAGAGAGTTATTTTCAAAGTAATAATTTGCTGCATGCAGTTGACACCAGAGGTCGTGCTTATGAAGTGAAAAATGGTTGCATAATGGAGAAGGAGATAATGGTTCCAAGAGATGAGGTACAAGTGATGGCGGATGAGGCTATGGGGAGACGTCCTAAAGCCCCAGTGTACACTTGGAATTGTAGTAGTATTTGCACTGTGCGTCAGGAATCTATTGATAAATTTCGTGAGTTTCTAAGAGAATATAGTAAAAAAAAGTGTAAAACAGAAGATTAAGGTGCTTCAAAGTCTAGATCCATGCAGAGTGAGAGAGAATACTGGTTTGCAGGGTCATTCTCTGGCTTGTCTATCTAGAAAAGTGTGTAATAGTGTTTTCCATCATTTTAGGATGCTGGCTGTTCATCATACTGAAATGAGAAAGTTTGTGAGACGGTTGTATTTTGCTAAAAGTCCAGCAATAAAGTTAGATGAATTGAATAGGGCTCTGTTCCGTGGATCGGTATCAGATGTAGAGAAGGTTATTGATGAAATTCAGTTTTGTTACTTTGGTCCTGAACAAGACAGTGCAGAAAAGGACACAGTAAATGAGGAAGAAGTGGAAGAGAATGTAGAACCCTCTGTAAGTAAAACATTTAATGATCACATAACAAAATTTGCAATAATCTCTAATGAAAGACCAAATATAACTTGTATTTGTTGCCCGCAGAACTCATTATAGAAAACAAACTAGGAATGTTGATCTCTACAGAGAGAGTGAAAATGAAGATAATTATAAGTGGAAGGATTTTGCCACATATATATTTCTTGAAAATTGTTTTGAATTGGGTGAAGATCAGCGTATTTGTAAATACTGTTACAACAAGTTAGAGGAAAATAGAATGCCAACCAGAGCTGTACATAATAATTTAGAATTGGAAGTTATTCCTGCCGAACTTTCTGAATTAAATACATATGAGTCTATACTTATTCAATGTGTTCATCCGTTCCAGACCATAGTACGTATGGAGCCCAAAACTGGTAAATTACCTCCTTCAGATTTACTGAGAGGTTTAAAAGGTAGAGTGGTGTATTTGCCCTTGGATTTGAAAAAAAATATGGAAACTATTGATGCAGATACTTTGGAAACTGAACCATTAGTTATTCTGGTTAATGGTGTACCTACAAAGAATAAGAAGATTTGGCAGGAGCTGGTAGATGTACGGAAAGTACAAAGAGCAAATTTGTATTTGAAAAGGAATAACAAATGGTATGAATCAATTTATATAGAAGAAGAAGAAGAAGATTTACAAGAAGACACAGAAACACCAACTGGACAAATTGAAAAAGTGGACAAGTCAAAGGAAGAAGAAATTTATGAACATTTTAGCATACATCCTCTACATTCAAAAGAAGTTATGGGAGACAATATTGATCTGTTTCAGATGAAGAAAGCAAAAGGAACTCCCGTGAGTGTATGGGAGGAGAGCTTGGAAGCTCGATGTTTTCCCCAGCTGTTTCCTAAAGGAAAAGGAGGACGATACGATGAACGTCCAGAACAGATTCCAGCTTCTGAGTATCGGACTACAAGACTATATGCAGAAGATCCCAGATTTCGACAAAGTATTCCTTATTTGTTCCATCTTTTATTTGAAAGCGACTTGTCTGCACTATCTTATGCAGTAAATCACATTTTAAAAAGTGGAGTACATTTACAAAATGTATCTGCTAAGGATTTTATGGAGAAAGTGCAGCACCGAGATGATCATTTGGAAACACAACTGATCAATCTGATGGCTTGTCAGCGCCGGGCAAATGAATATTGGTACCGACGCCATGGTGAATTAAAATGCATGTTACGGAATTCAGGAACACCAACATGGTTCCTTACCCTAAGCTGTGCTGAGTACGCTTGGGATGATTTACTGGATTTTCTACGAGAGGCAAATTCAAACATTAAAAACATCGAATACAAGACAGCAGGAGAACTGTGCTCATTGGATCCAGTTAATGTTTGCAGATATTTCAATCATAGATTTGAGGCTATGATGTCCTTCATCTGCAATAAAAAAAATCCACCTCTTGGAGAAGTAGTGGATTTCTTTTGGAGAAAAGAGTACCAGGCAAGAGGTGCTCCTCATATTCATATGCTGTTGTGGATCAAGGATGCCCCAAAGTTTGGAACAGATACTGATGAAGCAGTGTTATCTTACATTGAAGAATATGCAACATGTGCTATACCAAAAAGCACAGAAGATAAAAAGTTAAAAGAGCAAGTTTTACGTTTCCAAAGTCATCGGTGTGGAAAATACTGTCGACGGAAATACAAGAGCAAAGATAAATACTACACTAAATGTCGATTTGGATTTCCTAGACCTGTTCTTTCAAATGGAAGAGTAAACAGTTTTATGTCATCTGTGAGACATACTATCACAAGAAAATCACCTAAGAATACCTACAACCTAAAAAGAAAAGAAGAATCAAAAAATATAAATGACTACAACCCAGTCATTTTATCCATGTGGAATGCTAACATGGATATACAGTATGTAGCTGACAATTCCATTGCTGTTGCTCGATATGTAACGTCTTACATTACTCAATCTGAAAAAACTGAATTGAAAGAAATGTGGGAAGAGATTTCTCACGAGAAGACTGTCAGTAAGAAGCTGTACAGTTTCAGTTTAAAGATGTTATCGCATCGAGAAATTGGATCCTACGAATGTTCAGATAGGTTATCTTCTGCAAGTCTCTACTCGAAATCAAGAAGAATAATTTGGGCAAGTTTAGGCCTTGCAGCAATGAGAAATCGGGTACTGAAATCTGTTAGAGAAATTGAATATTTGGCCGAGAATGACCCAGAAAGTACAGATATTTTGAAATCAAACATGTTGGACACATATTATCCAAAAAGAAGTCATCATCTGGAGAACATGTGTCTCTATGAAGTGCTGCAGAACTACATTTATTCACGGAAAGCCGCAGAAGACATCAACAATGGAAAATATAAAGTCATTGGTGAGGAAGGATGTTTGGTGAAGCAAACAAAAGAAAGTTTGATAAATCACAGGAAGCTGAGTTGCGACACTACTGACAAAAAGGAATTTTACTACTTGGCTCTTTTACAGCTGTTTAAACCATGGCGTACAGAGGATGAACTACTGGGAGAATTTCAAAGCTATGAAGATTCTTTTAATGCTTGCAAAGACAGCATACAATGCAGTACATTCTCAACTTATCTGCAAATGTTAAATGAAGAAATTGAACAGGAAACTACAATTGCAGCTGAAGTAGCTAGAGACAGTTCTCAAGACAGCCAAAGTTCAGGAACACTCAGTCAAGATCCCCTAGGACAACCTATCGTTGAAAATGAAGCATCAATAGCCATGAATGAAGTGGAAACGGCTATGAATCAAGCTCAAGAAGAATTTATTGACTTACAAAATTTGGAAAGACAACTGAATGAAGAGCAGCAACAAATTTATGAAGAGATCAGAAGCAAAATTGATCACGGATTTCTAAATGAAAAAAAAGAGTGCTCATGCACATCATTTCATCCAATCAGGATGTATGTAAGCGGACAAGCTGGAACTGGAAAAAGTTTCCTAATAAAAGTCATCAGAAGCTACCTACAGCAAAAAACGGATTCTACTTTGTCTTGTGTGGTTACTGCTCCAACTGGGTTAGCAGCATATAACATAAAAGGAATCACCTTACATCGTTTGCTAATGTTACCAGTGGAGCATGAGAACAAAATACAATACAACAAGCTAACTGGAGAAGCATGCTTGGAAGTTTCAAGAGTATTGAAGAAGATGCAAGTTCTCATTATTGATGAGGTGAGCATGGTATCAAACTTAATGCTTGCCTTTGTGCATTTAAGAATGCAGCAAATTCTAAGGACAGACTATGACGTGTTATTTGGTGGAAAACATGTCATAGTTTTTGGGGATCTTCTACAACTTACTCCAGTTAAAGGACAACCAGTGTTTAATACTGTGATACATGAAGACACAAAGAAGTCATTGGGAAGCATCGGTAATGCAAATATTTGGTCCTTCTTTCAGTACAGGGAACTTACTACTAATATGAGGCAAGCAAACGATGAAGAATATGGAAGTATTCTGAAAGATATCAGAATTGGACTACTCACAGAAGTTGGCAAAAAAGCATTACAGAGTCGGCTGCTACATAATTTATTTCCAAAGGAAGAAATAGTTGCAGAGAAGATATACAAGAACATTGCAGAAAAGAAAAGTGTCATCTGCTTAATGCCAACTCTACGTGAATGCTCAATATTCAATGAGGAGTTTTTAAAATTGGAAAACGAAGATATCAGGAAATTGGAAGCAGTGGACAAAATTGAGGATGGAAGAATTACTATCACATTAACAGGCACACTGAAAAATAAATTGGATTCACTAGAGAAGAACATTTCCAAAACAGCTGGATTAGAAAAAAATCTATATGTTTGCATGAACTGTAGAGTATTTTTAAGGAGAAATTTGGATGTTGAAAAAGGTTTAGTTAATGGAGCTATGGGAAGAGTTGTGGGTTTTATTAATTATCAGAAAAAAGATGGAATTGAATGTTTAAAAATAAAATTTGATCAGATAGAAGAAGTTAAAGACATTTGTCGTTGTTCAGTTCGTTTCATGCTTGTGAAAGACTTATATGTACGTAGGAAGCAGTTTCCGTTTTCTCTAGCATATGCTGTAACTATTCACAAGTCTCAAGGATTGACTGTAGATTGTGCTTTTGTGAACATTGGTTCAACTGTGTTCAAAGAAGGTATGGCTTATGTAGCTTTGTCACGAGTGAAAACATTATCTGGTTTATTCATGATAGACTTTGATGACTCAAAAGTTAGTGCTGATACAAACTGTGTAAAGGAGTATAATAGATTAAGAAGAACCTATGCTCCTCATTTAGGTCAGTATCCTGTGTTGGAGAAACGTGTTGTTTCTCGTAAAAGGAGAAATGAGAATATCTGTAATGAAGATGTAGAGAGGAGGAAAAAAAAGAGGAGTGATGTAATTGCAAGCAAAAAGAAAAAGGAAAATGAAGAAGAGGTTGTAGGATGTCATTTTGAAAATAGCTCTGGTGTCAACTGCTACGCTAATGTAGTACTGAATGTTGCATTTTATCTGGAAAGTGTGCAAGAGCAGATAATAGTAAATCAGAGAAAAAGATTCTGTTCTGAGTTGAGTCTCCTTTTTCAAAAGCTGAGTAATGATAAAACTCAAATAGAAAGTGCTACTGAAATTAGAAAACTTTTAGATGTATGTTCAGGACGAACACAGTTTTCTCAAAATGTACAGCAAGACGCACAGGAATTCTTGATGTTTTTTCTTCAGGTACTGGAAGAAGAAGGGGTTCCCATTGAAAATATGTTTGGTGTCTCTTATAAATGGGAACATAGTTGTGAAAACTGTTACAATACATGTGGCTCTAATGTTGATTCTGAAAGGTTTATTTATTTAACATTGCCAGAAAGTAAAACAGTCACTTTTGCTAAATTAGTTAAAGATGCTAATCATAACATGGAATGCGGTGAGTGTCAATCTGAAATGTTTTCAACGTTAATTTTAAAGAAATACGGACAATATGTAATTTTAATGATGCAACGATGTAAAGCTGATGGTTCAAAATTGAATACTTTGATAAAGAAGTTTACAGGACAGCAATTATCAATTTCAGGAAAAACTTTTGTAACAGTTGCAATAATTTTCCATGAAGGACCTACTGTTACTTCTGGACATTACACAGTTTATCTTAAATGTGAAAAAGGCTGGACACTGTGTAATGATTCCCAATTGATTTTCAAGCAACGTTTGCCTTTTGATTTAGCAAATTCCTATCTAATCTTCCTGAAACCTAAATTTTAGAGAGACTTGGCAAGATCTGTACAAAACAATTTTACCATTTTATTGGATTACCATTGGAATTTTCAAAAAAAATGATTTTTCAAATTATCATTTGGCCTAATGGAAAGGTAACCAATTGTAATGTGGACTTTTTAAATTTTTAATGAAACTTTGGTAAACCAAAAATTTAGACAAAATCAGTAACATCTGCACAATTTAAATTTTGGAATGTTATTGGATTGCCATTTGAAATTTATTCAAAAAAGATTTTTAAAATTACTATTTGGCCATGAGGAAAGGTAAACTATTCTATTGTGGACTTATTTAAATATTAATTAATCTTTCGGAAACCAAAATGTTACAGAGAATCGGTGAGATCTGTACAATTTAAACTTTAGAATTTTTTTGGATTACCATTGGAAATTTAATCAAAAAAGAATTTTAAAATTACTATTTGGCCTAAAGGAAATGGAACCAGATGTATTGTGGAGTTATTTGAGATATATTTTTGTGATTATACTTCTGAAACAAAAATGTCAGACGGTATTTTAAAGAAATAAGTATTGATATTAGATGATATTTTTTTAGAATATTATGCATTTCTATAATGTTATGTTTAAGTAAAAAGAGATTGTGGGCTTTTTTAAAACAATCTTTGAGATTGTTATTTTTTTTTGCCCGCTGTTAAATGATGAATGCAATTGCTTTCACAATTTATAGTGAAATGCAATATATTCTGAAAACAGCAAAAAAAAGGCAAAACATTTTTGGGAAAAAATATGTAAATACGTGTACTGTGTTATATATTGATTTATTAAATATTAATACTTTTTTCTTTTTTTTCAGATTGTGAAAGAAAATTTTTAAAAAAAACCAACAATTTTTTCAAGTAATTTCAATTACATTTTAATTAAAAATTAAATTGTTGGGTGGGTCAGGTAACTGAGAAATTAGAAGGTCTCTTTCTTCCACTTTATCTCAAAAAGATTTTTAGTATTTAGTTATTAATTCCTCAAGGATCTTGAGATGTGGTAATTGATTTTTAGTGTTTTTAAAAAAAAAAAAAAAAAAAATACGCTTACCGTACGCGTACGGTAAAAAAAAAAAAAAAAAGTTTTAAAGAAAAAATAAAAAAAAGTTGAGAGGTAAGGTTGGCTCTTAAAAGAGCCGTTGTGTTCATGCAGGGACAGAGGAAAGGAAGTATGGGAACATTAGCTGGTTGGACATTTGTGCTAGTCTATTTTGTTGTTAATGAGGGGAACACTGGTCTCCCTATGAACAATTAGACCATGGCAAAATGAACACCGCATAGTAACCCTACCAAACCGAGGGTTCGTTTCCAAAGGATCAGAAAAAGGTGAATGTGCACCCACAGATGAAGGGCTCTGCGGAGTTTCCGAAGAAGAACTCGGCTGAGCTGCTGTGGATGTGCTTGGTTGACTTACTCTAGGGTTGCCCCTAGTATGTCTAGCATGTGTCCTAGGGTGTACGTCGTGAAGGTGTCTCAACATAGTGTGATTCCCGAAGGAATACTTCTTGTTGGGATTACCTCGCGAAAGTACACGCTGGCACAGCTTGCAAGTCACCAAGGCAGCATTGACTTTTTTCTCACCCTCTGGAAAACTGAAATACTCCCATATGAAAGAGCTCTTCTGTGTCCTCTTTCTCTGCCTGATGGTGGTGCTGCTAGCCTCACTCTCAGTAGAAGAGTGCTGGTCTGCCATCGTATCACAAAGACAAGTCAGCTCCTTCTCCTAAGGGATCACAAGCAGAAATGAGGGGAATGGGTGTGGTGTAGGAGAGTTCTAGAACTGAAAGTAGTTTCAACCAATCAAAAGTTGTGTTTCATGATCACATGACCCACCGTGCACGTACGTTACGCTTACGGTGCGCGTAGGGTAAAAGTACGCGTGCGCGTAAAAAAGACACGCGCTCGCGCGCATGCGCAAAACAGTCACTCCACAACACTTCCGCGTAACGTGCGCGTGTAGCGTACACGCCTACGCGCCCCACGCGCAGTACGCACGGCTACGCAAATTGCGTAACTATACGCAAACAGAGTAGATAAATTACGGACATTGCGTAAACTGTACGCTTACCGTACGCTTACCGTACGCGCACTAAAAAAAAAAAATATATATATATATATATTTTTTATGTTATACTAATATATCTTACCTGTTTTGTAAAAAAAAAAAGAGAAAACTTGATATATTGCTGATTTTTTTTTAAAAAAACATAGTGTTTTAAGAGAATAAAAAGGTAAAAAAAAAACTTGTTTTTTTTTTTTAAAAAACACATTTAATATAAGAATTTATAATAAAAAAATCATACAAAATCAATAAAAAAAATATGGGAATCACATATGTTATAGGTAAGAATTAGCATTTAAAAAACCATACAAATTCACTAAAAAACCATGGGTTTCACACACGTTATAGTTAGAAATTAGCATTTTAAAAACCTTGCAAATTCACTGAAAAAACCATAGGTTTCACACATGTTATAGTTAGGAATTAGCATTTAAAAAACCTTGCAAATTCACTGAAAAAACCATAGGTTTCACACACGTTATAGTTAGGAATTAGCATTTAAAAAACCTTGCAAATTCAGTGAAAAAACCATAGGTTTCACACCCGTTATAGTTAGCTGGACATTTCACTCGTAAAAAACCAATGAAATTTCCCCGTTATAGTTAGTTAAGCTAACTATAACTCGCGCGCCCGCAATGCACTGCTGATGACGTCACATATTACATCACTCATGACATGGTCAGTGACATCACTCATGACATCACTGATGACATCTCAAATGACATCACTGATGACATCACTGATGACATCATCCATGTGATAGAGTGGCAGACCTCCTCTCACCCTAATATAACCTTTGATACACACATTCAAAAATAGAGACTGAAATTTTCAAAAAAATGGACATACCAATACCAATTACAACAACCTCTTCAATAATTCTAAGATCCACATAAACATCCACTCATTCACCAACAGTCCTGTACAGTCACTCATTCGTGTACTCACACATCATATGTACTCATACACCTATACATCCTGTAACACAATGCCTCTCATCCATAGAGTTACTCACACACATAGTTACTCATGCTAATAAAGAATCAAACATACATTTATTTGCATATACTGTTATACACACACCACCACACTTACTTCTACGGAAACTTACACATACTTAGTCTTTTAAACAATCACTTATAGAAACACATATTTATTCATACAGGAACTCTTTCAATCTCTCACTCTCACATACACTCACTTATATACACCAATAGTCACATATACTAGTTTAAAACATATGTAGTTACTCATAAAGACACTATTGAGACAGCCATTCACTCACTAACACACCCATACACACACTCTTCCACCCATACAGTCCTGTTTCTGGCATTCACTGGCGGATTCCTGCTGCTCACCTGTGTGGCCTCGTGTGTCTCCTGGGTCCATTCGTTTTCCTCCATCTGGCCTCACGTCTCCCCCCCGCCGTCGCCTGACACCGCGACCGCCGTGTGGGGGGAGTCCTCCACGGGGACTTCATTTCCCAGGCCCCTCAGCGACCCGGAACTACAGACCACGCCCTTTGCGCGCCCGGAGGCGCTACTTAGCTGAGCCCGCCCCCGGCAGAGCGGGGGCTGTTTCTGGCATTCACTGGCGGATTCCTGCTGCTCACCTGTGTGGCCTCGTGTGTCTCCTGGGTCCATTCGTTTTCCTCCATCTGGCCTCACGTCTCCCCCCCGCCGTCGCCTGACACCGCGACCGCCGTGTGGGGGGAGTCCTCCACGGGGACTTCATTTCCCAGGCCCCTCAGCGACCCGGAACTACAGACCACGCCCTTTGCGCGCCCGGAGGCGCTACTTAGCTGAGCCCGCCCCCGGCAGAGCGGGGGCTGTTTCTGGCATTCACTGGCGGATTCCTGCTGCTCACCTGTGTGGCCTCGTGTGTCTCCTGGGTCCACTCGTTTTCCTCCATCTGGCCTCACGTCTCCCCCCCGCCGTCGCCTGACACCGCGACCACCGTGTGGGGGGAGTCCTCCACGGGGACTTCATTTCCCAGGCCCCTCAGCGACCCGGAACTACAGACCACGCCCTTTGCGCGCCCGGAGGCGCTACTTAGCTGAGCCCGCCCCCTGCGACGCGGGATCGCGCGCGGGTCGGCGCCGGGAGAAGCCCGGGACAAGGGCGGGACCGTCTGTGGCCGTCCGGGGCCGGAGGAGGCCGGGCTGGGCCCCGCATCTAAGATTTGCGTTCTGGAACAGTTGTGAACCTACCCCCTTGGCTAATGCCATTTTATGTACTATCGTCAGTCTTTTGTCTTGTTTAGAGTGTGTTCCTTTTATATTATATTGTTTGGATTTTAGATATTTGTGCTAGAGGCTCCTCATTGTTTATCGCTGCTGGCTCATTGGAATTATGGGGAAGCACTCCAAACCTACAGTTAGTCGCCCTATGACTAGACAGCTAGCCAATTCCAATTCACAGATCCCCAGTCTTACAGCGATAGATAAGATGCTCCAGAAGACAATCGGGGCGGTGGCTACAGCCATCGAAAACACGGAAAAACGGTTGTCGATTACACCGGCATTTAATATGGCCCCCCCTTCTGATGGATTGGCTGACTTCTCCTCATACCAGGTGGATCCTGATGCAATGTCTTCCATGTTGCCCTCATTCACACAGCTACCGTGCGCTCAGGCACAAATAGATGAACCAGCTCTAGTGGTAGATGGGCCATCATCATCCTCCTTTGTCTCTATCGTGGCCCCCATAAAGCAGTCAAAGCCAAGAAAAAAAAAAAAACATAAACTCAGAAAAAGGAGTTTTTTCCCAGCCCCTCCTGTAGACAGCCCTCCCCTCTTGGCCCCGATCCACCACCCCCCTACTTCTATCCCTCCGACCTGGGTGACTACCTTACTAATTGACCTACAGTCACACATAGACCAGTCCCTAAACCATCTTTTAAAATCCCTGTCATCTAAAATCGACAGGTTGGTATCATTAGTTAATACCATAGGGTTCGGGAAGAAGCAGCCAAACCAGGACTTAAAGTCCAACTTGGGCAGCACGGAGGGTGTCAGTACTCAAGCATCTTTTACCAATCCTACCCCCCAATCACAGCCACCTTTACCCCCGATTCAGTCGGTTACGGACACTTGCCAGCCTTCTTTGGTGCATTTAACTGCCCCCTCCCTCACTGCTGGTCCTCGTACGTCCCTGACAGCGCCCCGTGCCCCCACTGTCGCTCCATCACATGAGCAGCCAGCCAGCTGCAGGGATTTAGCTCCTCTGAATTCAGACAGGGATGGAACTTGCCTTTCTGGGGGGGGATCCGAGCACTCAGGAGCCTGGATGATTCCCATCCTCTAGTTCAGCTTCCCCCGGAGGCAGCTCCTTATGTGATCGTGCTCACAGGAGTTCCACCGTTAATGAATGGAAGGGGGGAATCGTATTCTGAACTAAAAAATAAAGTCATTCACTGGCTGTCCAAAAATAGACCATTGAAGGGAGCAGGGAGAGGGGAGATTCTTCATGTTCGGAGGGTTAACTGGTTGGGGTCCCGCCCAAAGGACATAGGGGGGGACTGTGTCCTGATTAATTTTAGAGACCCCAGAGTAGTAGGCCACATACTGGAGTGGGGAGGGTACCATAGAAGGGGAGCCATTGAGGCATCGCACTTGGGGTATTTTTATTCCATCCCAAATACTCTGGACCCAGTTGATCTACCATACTTCCACCAGGTCCCTCATAATTCATTCTTTAACATCCCGGTTGAAAACCGTTTTGGTGTGCTTAATGCGGTGGACTGACCACCACTTCTGAGCCCTAGTAAGGGAGGGTATATGCCTGTGGGAGGGACCCAGGTTGGGGATGCCTTCGATACGATGTTGGCTGTGTCCTCGGTAGCTCTCGGCACGGAGAGTGGCCCTGGGCCCCCTTCTTCCTTATTTCTGTCCCCCAGTGCCACAGCGGGTTGTTTAGTGTTGAACCCCCTTGTGCATTCTGCTTCCCACAGCCCCCCCTCTTCCCCCCCTCCGGTTGATAGTCTCCCCCGAATACCTATCCGGAGACCATTAGTCGGGTCTTGGAATGTGGCCGGTCTGGAGTCCAAACTCTCTGATCCTGAGTGGGGAGAGCTAATGGACAAATATGACATCTGCATATTCCAAGAAACCTGGCTACGGTCTACACCTTGGAGGGTGGGTTACGCATCGTTTTCGGTCCCTGCAGTCCAGGGGACGAGAGGAAGACCTTCAGGGGGGCTAGTAGTATGGGTTGCAACACACTTGGGGTGCTCAGTAAAGTTACTGGATCCAAAGTCCCCTGACATCCTATGCCTGCTACTCACTTTCCCTGCTAGCTACTCGCTAGTAGTAATAAATGTGTACTTGCGCCCCCAGCCGGTTCAGTTGGGTCTGTCGATCCTGGGCGCCCTGGAAGATGTTTTACAATCTCTTCCACCCGCGTCCCATAAACTAATTGGCGCAGATCTCAATTGCCACTTCGAACCCCTCCCTGGGATCCCCTCTCCCACCTGTGAGGAGGACGAAACCTATCTAATCCCAGACCTTATCTCCTATCCGGCCAAACGCCTTTCCCCTCTAGCCCTTGAGATTAACAGGCTCACTATCGCACACTCCTTGCGGGCCTGCAATGGTAGACTCTGCCCGGACGTGCCGGGGTCTTTCACCTTTAACAGAGCTGGGAGCTGTTCGACCATTGACTATGTTTTGGTGAACGTGGAATTTTGGGGCCACTTGGCTGCCTTCTCTATTATTCCACGGGTCGACAGCGATCACAACCTACTGTCTCTGGAATTGATCAACAAGTTAGGTGGTAGTGAATTTTCTAGGCCCCAATCTCCATTACATAGCGAGAATTTGGTTCTAGTGGCAGGTGGCAGAAGGATCAGGTGGGAAAGGGTAGCGTCTGATGACCTAAAGCTTGCTGAGATATATAGCACTGTGTCTCGCTCCTTGGAAGCAGTCTCTCACCTTTTGAGTCCTGCCGGGGACATCCCGCAGTCCCGCCTTTTCGATCTCCAGACCATCCACAAGGATCTCCTTGGCAGTTTGGCTAGCTTCTTCTACAACCCTACTGTCTCAAAGCCAAGGCCTTTTAGGCCCGAGCACTGGTTCAATGGCACCTGTAGACAGGCTAAGTCTGCCCTGTTAAAAGAAGTAAAGGAGGGTACCCCGTCTAGTATCCGGGCGGCTAGGGCCACCTATAAAAACCTAATCAAGGAAGCAAAAGCCGAGTGGGAGGTACTAAGGTGGCAAAATTTACTCCAAGCTTTAGTTGACCGTGACTCGAGGGCGTTTTGGAACATTGTCCGAACGGGCACGGTTGCCAGTCCCCCAGCAATTATTCCCAATCTCAGCGAGGAGGTCTGGCTCGCTCCTTTCCAACCCCTCTTCTCGGTCACTAACCCCCCGGGTGGCACCGATGCAGGCTTGCCACGGACTGATATTGCCACGGACCTGTTGTGTCAGGAAGAAATTGAGACTAGTCTCTTTTCTATACCAGAAATAGAATTGGCCCTCAATTCCCTATCAGTAGGGAAAGCTCCGGGGCTTGACAAGATCCCCGGTGATCTGTACAGAAGTGATGTAAAAATCTGGGCCCCTTATATATGTGTATATTTTAATGCTATTCTGCAGGGCCTTAGAATTCCGGACACTTGGCTGGGTGCAGAAATTATACCCATCCACAAAAAATCTTCCCCACTGGATCCAGCCAACTACCGCCCCATAAGCCTGATTGATGTTTTACAGAAGCTGTTCGCCCGAGTCCTCTTATCCAGACTGCAGTTCTGGATGGAGGATCAACAAATCCTAACCTCCCTCCAGGCGGGGTTCCGAGCCAAGGTTTCTACTATTGATCAATTATTTAGATTACTTTTGATTTATTGGAAAACAGTCAGCATGGGTGCTGGTAATTTGTTTCTGATCTTTGTGGACCTCCGGTCCGCTTTTGATATGGTGCAAAGGGAAAAACTCTGGGCCCTCTTGCTAGAGATGGGTGCCCCCCCCTACCTTTGCCATTTATTCAAACGCCTCTACCTAGGCACCTACGCAAGGGTGAGATTTGGGAGACGCGGGGAGATCTCTGGGCCATTTCCGGTAGAGAAGGGTGTGAGGCAGGGCTGTGTCCTGGCCCCCACCCTTTTCTCCCTTTTCATCAATGGGCTGATCGAGTATCTACTGCGCTCCGCTAACTTGGACTCCCCTGTACTGGCAGGGCGTAAGGTCCCGGCCCTAATGTTCGCTGATGATACGCTCCTGTTATCCCAATCTTATATGGGCATCCAGCGTACATTAGAGGCCTTTTGCTCCTTTTGTAAAATCAGGGACCTGGAATTGAACCTTTCGAAGACCAAATTTATGGTTTTCGGTTCTAATTCATCTAATTGCCCCCATCCTAAACTGGGAGAGGTTGAGTTGGATAGGGTTGCCACGTTTGAGTATTCGGGGGTGACCCTTAATGATAAAATGAATTGGGGGTCCCATGTGGCGAAGGCAAATTTGAGATTAGCCCAATCAGTGGGGGGAATCCTGAAGGTGTTTAATAACTCCTCTTTTAAACCTTTGGGCCCCCCCATGGAAATTTATAAATCCCAAGCGAGAGGAGGAGCACTTTACGGTGCTGAATTATGGGGATATTCCCCCCCCCGCTTCCCTCTCATCTATTGAGAATTCTTTCATCAGGAGATTGTTGAAACTACCTGCCAGCACCCCATTAATTCCTCTAAGATGGGATCTGGGTCTGGTTCCCATAGAGGAGATTGCCCGGAACCGTCCTCTTCAGTTCTGGAGGCGTCTTTGGTCAACGCCCGAGTTGGTAAGCTACAGGTATGATCTTGGTGACATTATGGCAAGGGGAAAATCGGATAAGATCCCTTGGCTTGCTTACATAAAGAACCTTTGTAACCTAATTGGGATGAGGAATTTATGGTCCGCCCCGGAAGCGACCTGCCGTTCACTCTCGAAGAATTCATTGCGGGAGGTTTTAAAATCTTATAGGAAGGGTATCCTACTCCATTCCTCCCTGGGTAGGCTTACTGACACCTTTCTGGATATTAAGTGTAGTCCCCAGTTTGAAGTTTTCCTGGACGTTATCCAACCACCTTTGGCAAAGAAACTTTACACCCAGTTCAGACACGGTTCGCTACCGTTGAGAGATCTCACTCACAGATGGTGCAATGTTGTAGATCCCGTTAGCTCGTGTCCCTTATGCTCTGCTATCTGTGAAACAGAGCTACATGTTGTTCTCTTTTGCCCCTTATATACTATTGCAAGGAAAAAGTGGATTATCCAGTTATGTAAGTCTAGGGGTCTCAGGGACTACAAGGAGGTGTTCAGAATTCTGAAATATGATACCACCCCTTTGATAGTGTTTGTAATGGCTAAATTCCTTCTCTCAATGTGGTTTGCAAGGTCCAAATTTTTGTCTTCTGTCGCTCATCTTTCTGATTCAGTATTATCTTTATCATCATCATAGTACTTTGAGGTATAATGTGTATATCTTTGGCCCTGGATTAATTTTAACATTTTTCTCTTCGTGGAAAAGTTCACGTTTTTACTGTGTATGTTTTATGGAAATTGTCTTAAAGTCTTAATGGATTACACTCTACGCAATGCTATTTAATCATGTTTTAAATGTATATATGTATTTATGTCTTTTTATGGTATTTTTACCGAAATAAAAGCTTTGACTGACTGACCATACAGTCCTGCACATATGCTGTCTTCAACACATACAAACAGTGAGTCACTCATTCATGCACTTATGCACTACGTAATACCCCCCACTGAACCATACAGACACTCAGACACTCATACTGATACTCAAAAAACCAACTAATAACCTATAGAGACACTCATGTAGCTGCTCACCAACCCATGCAGCCACTTATACACAAAGTGAGAGACTGATACAGGTATTTACACTTTTAAACATTACTCACTTAGCCATGTATTCAATAAGATACACTTAATCAGTCAGTAATACAATCAATTTTTCAAAAACAAATCATCCATTTAGACACTTATATACTCATTTATTCTTCCATCGACCTTGAGATATACATATATAAAACATATTTAATTTTCAGAAAAACACACATTCACTGGATGATGTCATCAGTGATGTCATCAGTGATGTCATTTGAGATGTCATCAGTGATGTCATGAGTGATGTCACTGACCATGTCATGAGTGATGTAATATGTGACATCATCAGCAGTGCATTGCGGGCGCGCGAGTTATAGTTAGCTTAACTAACTATAACGGGGAAATTTCATTGGTTTTTTACGAGTGAAATGTCCAGCTAACTATAACGTGTGTGAAACCTATGGTTTTTTCACTGAATTTGCAAGGTTTTTTAAATGCTAATTCCTAACTATAACGTGTGTGAAACCTATGGTTTTTTCAGTGAATATATATATATATATATATATATATCAGCTCCAGACTGTCAATAGGTAATCGTACCCTGTTCCAAAGAAGACAGCACTCATGGGGTAGAGTTCCAACAGTATATTTATTCCAGGAACTCTGGGCGCACAACAGACGTGTTTCGGCAGGTCGTCTTTTTCGATGTTTTAGCACGAAACGCTGGTATCGCCATTGCTTTAAATCCATTATTCGCGCTAGCAAAGTGCAACAGAAACAGTGAAAGGACTAATCATGACACTTTTTACTATGAAGAAACACATGTGAATCTTTACAATCAGGGTATCACAGATTACCGTCTTATGATATCTTCATGGTACACGAACGATATGTTGAAAGTGGAAGAACATTTATTCCTGAGATGCTTGAATCCGACGATTCCTACCTATTATTATTTACCAAAGGTTCACAAGGACATGAGAAATCCTCCCGGAAGGCCCATTGTGGCATTAATGGGCAGTCTAACTGAACACTTATCTAGCTATATAGACTACTTTTAATTCCAACAGGTGGTACAATTGAAATCGTATCTAAGGGATACCAAAGACTTTCTTGTACATATAGAAAAAGTGAAATGGGAAGAAGGATTCTGTCTATTGGATATTGCCAGTCTTTGTACTTGCATAGGTCATACTGATGGGATGAAAGCAGTACATTTTTTTCTAGCTAATCGCCCATTATGTTTTACCGATCATAATGCCATGATCGTTGAGTTCATTGATTTTTGCTTGACTCATAACACAGTCATCTATCAGAAACAGCTATATAGACAGGTATCTGGAACGGTGATGGGCACCTGCTTGGTCCCTAGCTACGTGAATCTTTTCGTGGGCTGGTGGTAGGAGCAGGTGGCATGATCCGAGCCCAATAAGATCTGGATGGACAGAATTGTGGTATGGCATTGATATATCGATGACCTCTTTGTCATTATTAAGGGTTCTCCTTAACAAGCGTTTGAGTACATAGAAGTTCTGAATGCCAACAATATCAACCTGAAATTAACAGGGGAAGTAAGTACAGAATCAGTACATTACCTAGATCTCAGTGTATTTGTAGCAGATGGAAGATTGCATACGAAATTATATCATAAACCTACAGCAGGCAATGTCATCTTACATTCTTCAAGTTGTCATCCTAAGAAACTGATTGATAGTATCCCTTATGGGGAACTATTGTGTATAAGGAGAAACAATACTAGAGATCTTGACTTTGAACTATCAGCCCAAGAAAGCATACATCGTTTCAGACAGAGATGTTATAGTGAGGAAGTATTGACAAAAGCCATGAACAAGGTCAAATGTATGAACAGAAGAGACCTCTTGAGTGATCACAGTAAGTCCAAGGAAGAGGACAATATGGGGAAATTTAGGATGATCACCACATTCTCTAAGGATGCGGGTCATCTCAAACGTATTTTAAAAAAGAATTGGCCGTCTCTCCTATTGGATACTGTCATAGGAGGAGATCTACCTCCCAATCCCTTGGTCACATTTAAGAGAGCTAGATCTCTTCGAGATACCCTGGTCCACAGTTAACAAAACATTGTAGATCCTAAATCTCCTTTTGGAGCACTTAACGGATTCTATCCATGTGGTAAATGCAAGGCGTGTAAGAAAAGTAAACGTGTCTTGTCATACAACATTCCAGGCCCTACAGTACCTAAGAAAATAACCAAGTTTCTCACTTGTACTACCCCATATACAGTATACTGCCTGACATGTCCGTGTGGGCTCTGATATATTGGGAGCACCATACATCCCGCAAAGATTCGTATTCTCGAACATTTGTGGGCAATTACAAATGCAGATGAGTCCTATCCTGTTGCGCGACATTTTAATCAATATCATAAACGCGACAGAGATTTATTGACATACTTTTGTTTAGATCATGTATCCACCAACCCAACGGGGGGGATATAATTAAAAGACTAAGGCGTCTTGAGTCACGCTATATCATCGATCTACAAAGCAAAACTCCTCATGGTTTAAACACCAGTAAGGAATTGGCTGTACAGCTGGGGGACTAATGAGTGCATTACGTATATACATTTTACATCTTTGTATATATATTATTTGAGTCTGCGCTAGGATAATTTTTTTTTCTTTATCCATGTCTCTATTATGAATTCTCTCCCTTTATTGAACTATACATTATATATGATTATACACTAGGGGCTGCCTCTGGTCGTCATATGAATTTTGAATGATTATATATTGCGCTGTGTTAATTTTGGCAACAGAAGATACTGCCCATTCAGGGCTCAATTATGGGTTATAACAATCATGGATTGAAATGATGAAAGAGTTTCCTTATAAACGATGATGTTATCAGGATTCGATACATTATATGTGTATATATTTTTTTACGGTGATTTGATGTTCTTTGATGTTCAAAAATGGCGGAATTTGGCACTCAGATTGTGGGGATTTGCCGGATTAGTCCTTTCACTATTTCTGTTGCACTTTGCTAGCGCAAATAATGAATTTAAAGCAATGGCGACGCCTGCGTTTCGTGCTAAAACATCGGAAAAGGAGACCTGCCGAAACGCGTCTGTTGTGCGCCCCGTGTTCCTGGAATAAATATACTGTTGGAACTCTCCCCCGTGAGTGTTCTCTTCTGTGGAACAGGGTACGATTACCTATTGACAGTCTGGAGCAGATATTGAAGGCGGGAGCACCCCCGCCGTGACAGGCACCGTTCATGTGTGCGTTAGGTTGGTGCAACAAAGGCGCAAGAATATATATATATATTTATATATATTACCTACTGTGGGTCGCCAGTAGGTAGTTATAGTTAGGACCTATTTTCCATAGGAAATCCGGAACATTCTATTCCCAATAACTTTGGCGCCGATTGATGAATCTTCGCGAAATGTTCAAAACTTTTGGCCTGCTCCAGTCCGCTCCTATCCTGAACGTTTCGGGATGATTTGTGTAGCGGGGGCCGAGAAAAAAGGTGGGTCCCAAAACGTGTTTTCCCCATGCAATTTCTCATAGGACCTTTAGCCGCAGCTACAGCACGAACTGCTGAATGGAATTACACCAAATTTGGCAAAGAGGTAGTCCTCAGGTCAGACTCATGTCTTTTGCTTAAATGGTGTCAATCTGTTCAGTAGTTCCTGAGAAAATCAAAATCACATTTATATCTGGGCGGAGCCTAACCACACATCTCATCGTGAGATCTGATTGGCTGTCAGCACTTCATCCAAGAAGTGTTGGCAGCCATTTTGGGACCAATATACATGATAGCACCTCATTAAAAAGCATTGCAGTTATAGAAGGTTTTAATTAGTTACATGATAAATCATTTGTTGATGGTATCATACTCATTTTAGGAATCCTGGTGTGTTCTAAGGTGATTTTACCATGTGAAAAAGCCTTCTGCTGGGATATCATAAATCATGTTTGAGAGAAAAACATTTTCTCATGCTTTTTCCACAGAGGTTTGGAAGGTGATCTATAAGCTAACCTGAGAGCATATTTTCTGTAAATTCACATTATCTTTCTCAGTCATGTGAGAATGAAGTCTGACATTCTCAGTAAAACATGTACATCCAACAAGGGCAGTGACTGTCAGTTGATTCCTTTATTTTCTACTGCAGCTTTCCAGTGTTCCAAAGAACAACTAGAGCGCTAACAGACCTACTTATGACAAACGTATGGCACACCTGGAGCCATCTTGATTAGAATAAAGTGGTAACTCTTAAAACATTTAATTTAAAAAGGAACAAAATGAGGGGGTTCATTTTGCCATAGAAAGTATGATTAGTGCTGCAGAAAGAAAGATTAGGGCACATTTTGAGTGACTTCTCAAATGATCTTCTATTTCATTAAAACATTGTGACATGCAAACTGAAACATGCACTTTGAATACCAGCAGCAGACTTCCCTGGTGAGCAGTAGCTTTACTACAGTGATCTAATGAGCAACTAGAGTGCTAACATTCTGAATTCACGGCAAATGCGTGACACACCTGAATGCCTTCTTGATGGAATCAGAGTAAAAAACTGAAAGTATTCCTACTGAGGAGACTGTAGTAAATGAGGAAATTATGAAACTTCTTAACAAATAAGTCTCCCAAGATGGCCACCAGAGACAAAAGAGCCCAAATGTAGCACAAATATCACCCAGATGTAGCCCAAGTATAGCCCATTGACAGAATGTCCCAGAGTGTTGTAAAGAACAACTAGAGCGCTAACAGTCTTACTTATTACAAAAGTATGGCACACCTGAAGCCATCTTGATTGGAATAAAGTGGTAACACTTAAAACATTTAATTTGCAAAGGAACAAAATGAGGGGGTTCATTTTGCCATAGCAATTATGATTAGTGCTGCAGAAAGAAAAATTAGGGCACATTTTGACTTCTCAAATTCTCTTCAATTTCATAAAAAAATTCTGATATGCAGACTGAAACATGCACTTTGAATAACAGCAGCAGACTTCCCTGGTGAGCAGTAGCTTTACTACAGTGATCAAATGAGCAACTAGAGTGCTACCATTCAGATCTTATGGCAAATGTGTGATATATCTGAATGCCTTCTTGATGGAACCAAGTAAACAAGCATTGAAAATGCAATGGGTCTCGCCCTCGTTTAAGTTAAAGCAATTCTGTTTGTAATTAGGTGGCTTTTTAGCTTTGCTTGTATTCGTGTTTTTCAAACTTTCATGTACATAACTTGCATATGTATGCATATATGTATATGTATGCATGCATTTATATTTGTATTTATATAGATATGTATATTATATATATGTTTATATATGTATGTATATATATACACATACATATATATAAATGCATATGCATATATATGCATATATATATGTGCATATGTGTGCGTGTAGAGAGAGGTAGAGAGAGGTAGAGAGGTAGAGGTGTAGAGGTAGAGGTAGAGAGGCAGAGGTAGAGAGGTAGAGAGTAGTAGAGAGAGCAGTAGAGTGAGGTAGAGAGGTAGAGAGTGGAGAATGAGTAATAGAGAGTAGAGAGTGAGTAGTAGAGAGTAGTAGAGAGTAGTAGCAGGGAGTGAGTAGTAGATAGTAGTAGAGTGAGTAGTAGAGAGTGAGTACTAGAGAGTGAGTAGTAGAGAGTAAGTAGTAGAGTGAGTAGATGAAAGTAGTAGAGAGTAGTAGAGAGTGAGTAGTAGAGAGTGAGTAGCAGAGAGAGAGTAGTAGAAAGTAGTAGAGAGTGAGTAGTAGAGTGAGTAGTAGAGAGAGAGTAGTAGAGAGTGAGTAGTAGAGAGTAGTAGAGAGTGAGTAGTAGAGTGAGTAGTAGAGTGAGTAGTAGAGAGGGATTAGTAGAGGGTAGTAGTAGAGAGAGTAGTAGAGAGTGAGTAGGAGAGAGTAGTAGAGAGTGAGTAGTAGAGAGAGAGTAGTAGAGAGTAGTAGAGTAGTAGAGAGTGAGTAGTAGAGAGTGAGTAGTAGAGAGTAGTGGAGTAGTAGAGGATGAGTAGTAGAGAGTAGTAGAGAGTGAGTAGTAGAGTGAGTATTAGAGAGTAGTAGAGTGAGTAGTAGAGAGTAGTAGAGATAGAGTAGTAGAGAGAAAGCAGTAGAGAGTGTGTAGTAGATAGTGAGTAGTAGAGAGTGAGTAGTAGAGAGAGTAATAGAGAGTGAGAAGTAGAGAGAGTAGTAGAGAGTAGTAGAGTAGTAGAGCGTGAGTAATAGAGTGAGTAGTAGAGAGTAGTTGAGAGCGAGTAGTAGAGAGTGAGTAGTGGAGAGTAAGAAGTAGAGAGCGAGTAGTAGAGAGCGAGTAGTAGAGAGTGAATAGGAGAGAGTGAGTAGTAGAGAGTAGTAGAGAGTGAGTAGTAGAGAGTGAGTAGTAGAGAGTAGATTAGTAGAGAGTGAGTAGTAGAGAGTGAGTAGTAGAAAGTAGTAGAGAGTGAGTAGTAGAGAGTGAGTAGTAGAGAATAGTAGAGAGCGAGTAGTAGAGAGTGAGTAGTAGAGAGTTAGTAGAGAGCGAGTAGTAGAGAGTGAGTAGTAGAGAGTGAATAGTAGAGAGTGAGTAGTAGAGAGTAGTAGAGTGAGTAGTAGAGCGTGAGTAGTAGAGAGAGAGAGTAGTAGCGAGTAGTAGAGAGCGAGTAGTAGAGAGCGAGTAGTAGAGAGTGAATAGTAGAGAGAGTAGTAGAGAGTGAATAGTAGAGAGTGAGTAGCAGAGTGAGTAGTAGAAAGTGAGTAGTAGAGAGAGAGTAGTAGAGAGTAGTAGAGAGTGAGTAGTAGAGTAGTAGAGAGTGAATGGTAGAGAGTAGTAGAGAGTGAGTAGTAGAGTAGTAGAGTAGTAGAGGGTGAATGGTAGAGAGTAGTAGAGTGAGTAGTAGAGAATATTAGAGTGTGAGTAGTGGAGAGTGAGTAGTAGAGAGTAATAGAGAGTAGTAGTGAGCAGTAGAGAGTAGTAGAGAGGGAGTAGTAGAGAGTGAGTAGTAGAGAGTGAATAGTAGAGAGTAGTAGAGTAGTAGAGAGTGAGTAGTAGAGAGTAGTAGAGAGTGGGTAGTAGAGAGTGAGTAGTAGAGAGAGAGTAGTAGAGAGTAAGTCGTAGAGTAGTAGAGAGTAGTTAGTCAGTGTCAGCCAGTCAGTCAGTCAGTGTCAGTCAGTCAGTGTCAGTGTCAGTCAGTCAGTGTCAGTCAGTCAGTGTCAGTCAATCAGTGTCAGTGTCAGTCAGTGTCAGTCAGTGTCAGTCAGTCAGTCAGTGTCAGTCAGTCAGTCAGTCAATGTCAGTCAGTCAGTGTCAGGTAATCAGTGTCAGTCATTGTCAGTTAGTCAGTGTCAGTCAATCAGTGTCATTCAGTGTCAGTGTCAGTCAGTGTCAGTGTCAGTCAATCAGTGTCAGTCAGTGTCAATCTGTCAGTGTCAATCTGTCAGTGTCAGTCAGTCAATGTCAGTCAGTCAGTGCCAGCTAGAGCAGCTCTGCTGACCTGGTTCTCTGGCTCTAAAACAGCTCTGCTGAACTTGTTCCCTCCCTCTAAAGCAGCTCTGCTGACCTGGTTTCTCTGGCTCTACAGCAGGTCTGCTGACCTGGTTCTCTGGCTCTAGAGCAGCTCTGCTGACCTAGTTCTTAGGCTACAGAGCAGCTCTGCTGATCTGGTTCTCTGGCTCTACAACAGCTCTGCTGACCTGGTTTTCTGGCTCTAAAGCAGCTCTGCTGACCCGGTTCTATGGCTCTAAAGCAGTTCTGCTGACCTGGTTTCTCTGGCTCTACAGCGGCTCTGCTGACTTGGTTCTCTGGCTCTAAAGCAGCTCTGCTGGCCTAGTTCTCTGGCTCTAAAGCAGCTGTGCTGACCTGGTTTTCTCCCTCTAAAGCAGCTCTGCTGACCTGGTTTCTCTGGCTCTACAGCAGCTCTGATGACCTGGTTCTCTGGCTCTAGAGCAGCTCCGCTGACCTACTTCTTAGGCTCTAGAGCAGCTCTGCTGACCTGGTTCTCTGGCTCTACAACAGCTCTGTTGACCTGGTTCTCTGGCTCTAAAGCAGCTCTGCTGACCCGGTTCTCTGGCCCTAGAGCAGCTCTGCTGACCTGGTCCCTTGGCTCTAAAGCAGACCTGCTGACCTGGTTCTCTCCCTCTAAAGCAGCCTTGCTGACCTGGTTCTCTCGCTTTAAAGCAGCTCTACTGACCTGGTTTCTCTGGCTCTACAGCAGCTCTGCTGACATGGTTCTCTGGCTCTAGAGCAGCTCTGCTGACCTGGTTCTCTCCCTCTGGAGCAGCTCTGCTGACCTGGTTCTGTCCCTCTAAAGCAGCTCTACTGACCTGGTTCTCTCCCTCTAAAGAGCTCTGCTGACCTGGTTCTCTGGCTCTAAAGCAGTTCTGCTGACCTGGTTCTCTGCCTCTAGAGCAGCTCTGCTGACCTGGTTCTATGGCTCTAAAGCAGCTCTGCTGACCTGGTTATCTGGCTCTAGAGCAGCTCTGCTGAACTGGTTCTCTGGCTCTAGAGCAGCTCTGCTGACCTGGTTCTCTCCCTCTGGAGCAACTCTGCTGACCTGGTTCTCTCCCTCTAAAGCAGCTCTACTGACCTGGTTTCTCTGGCTCTACAGCGGCTCTGCTGACTTGGTTCTCTGGCTCTAAAGCAGCTCAGCTGGCCTAGTTCTCTGGCTCTAAAGCAGCTCTGCTGACCTGGTTTTCTCCCTCTAAAGCAGCTCTGCTGACCTGGTTTCTCTGGCTCTACAGCAGCTCTGATGACCTGGTTCTCTGGCTCTAGAGCAGCTCCGCTGACCTACTTCTTAGGCTCTAGAGCAGCTCTGCTGACCTGGTTCTCTGGCTCTACAACAGCTCTGTTGACCTGGTTCTCTGGCTCTAAAGCAGCTCTGCTGACCCGGTTCTATGGCTCTAAAGCAGTTCTGCTGACCCGGTTCTCTGGCCCTAGAGCAGCTCTGCTGACCTGGTCCCTTGGCTCTAAAGCAGACCTGCTGACCTGGTTCTCTCCCTCTAAAGCAGCCTTGCTGACCTGGTTCTCTCGCTTTAAAGCAGCTCTACTGACCTGGTTTCTCTGGCTCTACAGCAGCTCTGCTGACATGGTTCTCTGGCTCTAGAGCAGCTCTGCTGACCTGGTTCTCTCCCTCTGGAGCAGCTCTGCTGACCTGGTTCTGTCCCTCTAAAGCAGCTCTACTGACCTGGTTCTCTCCCTCTAAAGAGCTCTGCTGACCTGGTTCTCTGGCTCTAAAGCAGTTCTGCTGACCTGGTTCTCTGCCTCTAGAGCAGCTCTGCTGACCTGGTTCTATGGCTCTAAAGCAGCTCTGCTGACCTGGTTATCTGGCTCTAGAGCAGCTCTGCTGAACTGGTTCTCTGGCTCTAGAGCAGCTCTGCTGACCTGGTTCTCTCCCTCTGGAGCAACTCTGCTGGCCTGGCTCTCTCCCTCTAAAGCTGCTCTACTGACCTGGTTTCACTGGCTCTACAGCGGCTCTGCTGACCTGGTTCTCTGGCTCTAGAGCAGCTCTGCTGACCTGGTTCTCTGGCTCTAAAGCTGCTCTGCTGACCTGGTTCTATGGCTCTACAGCAGCTCTGCTGACTTGGTTCTTTGGCTCTAAAGTACCTCTGCTGACCTGGTTCTCTGGCTCTAAAGCAGCTCTGCTGGCCTAGTTCTCTGGCTCTAAAGCAGCTCTGCTCACCTGGTTCTCTCCCTCAAAGTAGCTCTGCTGACCTGGTTTCTCTGGCTCTACAGCAGCTCTTCTGACCTGGTTCTCTGGCTCTAAAGCAGCTCTGCTGACCTGGTTCTCTGGCTCTACAGCAGCTCTGATGACCTGGTTCTCTGGCTCTAGAGCAGCTCCGTTGACCTACTTCTTAGGCTCTAGAGCAGCTCTGCTGACCTGGTTCTCTGGCTCTACAACAGCTCTGTTGACCTGGTTCTCTGGCTCTAAAGCAGCTCTGCTGACCCGGTTCTATGGCTCTAAAGCAGTTCTGCTGACCCGGTTCTCTGGCCCTAGAGCAGCTCTGCTGACCTGGTCCCTTGGCTCTAAAGCAGACCTGCTGACCTGGTTCTCTCCCTCTAAAGCAGCCTTGCTGACCTGGTTCTCTCGCTTTAAAGCAGCTCTACTGACCTGGTTTCTCTGGCTCTACAGCAGCTCTGCTGACATGGTTCTCTGGCTCTAGAGCAGCTCTGCTGACCTGGTTCTCTCCCTCTGGAGCAGCTCTGCTGACCTGGTTCTGTCCCTCTAAAGCAGCTCTACTGACCTGGTTCTCTCCCTCTAAAGAGCTCTGCTGACCTGGTTCTCTGGCTCTAAAGCAGTTCTGCTGACCTGGTTCTCTGCCTCTAGAGCAGCTCTGCTGACCTGGTTCTATGGCTCTAAAGCAGCTCTGCTGACCTGGTTATCTGGCTCTAGAGCAGCTCTGCTGAACTGGTTCTCTGGCTCTAGAGCAGCTCTGCTGACCTGGTTCTCTCCCTCTGGAGCATCTCTGCTGACCTGGTTCTCTCCCTCTAAAGCAGCTCTACTGACCTGGTTTCTCTGGCTCTACAGCGGCTCTGCTGACTTGGTTCTCTGGCTCTAAAGCAGCTCAGCTGGCCTAGTTCTCTGGCTCTAAAGCAGCTCTGCTGACCTGGTTTTCTCCCTCTAAAGCAGCTCTGCTGACCTGGTTTCTCTGGCTCTACAGCAGCTCTGCTGACATGGTTCTCTGGCTCTAGAGCAGCTCTGCTGACCTGGTTCTCTCCCTCTGGAGCAGCTCTGCTGACCTGGTTCTGTCCCTCTAAAGCAGCTCTACTGACCTGGTTCTCTCCCTCTAAAGAGCTCTGCTGAGCTGGTTCTCTGGCTCTAAAGCAGTTCTGCTGACCTGGTTCTCTGCCTCTAGAGCAGCTCTGCTGACCTGGTTCTATGGCTCTAAAGCAGCTCTGCTGACCTGGTTATCTGGCTCTAGAGCAGCTCTGCTGAACTGGTTCTCTGGCTCTAGAGCAGCTCTGCTGACCTGTTTCTCTATCTCTGGAGCAACTCTGCTGACCTGGTTCTCTCCCTCTAAAGCAGCTCTACTGACCTGGTTTCTCTGGCTCTACAGCGGCTCTGCTGACTTGGTTCTCTGGCTCTAAAGCAGCTCTGCTGGCCTAGTTCTCTGGCTCTAAAGCAGCTCTGCTGACCTGGTTTTCTCCCTCTAAAGCAGCTCTGCTGACCTGGTTTCTCTGGCTCTACAGCAGCTCTGATGACCTGGTTCTCTGGCTCTAGAGCAGCTCCGCTGACCTACTTCTTAGGCTCCAGAGCAGCTCTGCTGACCTGGTTCTCTGGCTCTACAACAGCTCTGTTGACCTGGTTCTCTGGCTCTAAAGCAGCTCTGCTGACCCGGTTCTATGGCTCTAAAGCAGTTCTGCTGACCCGGTTCTCTGGCCCTAGAGCAGCTCTGCTGACCTGGTCCCTTGGCTCTAAAGCAGACCTGCTGACCTGGTTCTCTCCCTCTAAAGCAGCCTTGCTGACCTGGTTCTCTCGCTTTAAAGCAGCTCTACTGACCTGGTTTCTCTGGCTCTACAGCAGCTCTGCTGACATGGTTCTCTGGCTCTAGAGCAGCTCTGCTGACCTGGTTCTCTCCCTCTGGAGCAGCTCTGCTGACCTGGTTCTGTCCCTCTAAAGCAGCTCTACTGACCTGGTTCTCTCCCTCTAAAGAGCTCTGCTGACCTGGTTCTCTGGCTCTAAAGCAGTTCTGCTGACCTGGTTCTCTGCCTCTAGAGCAGCTCTGCTGACCTGGTTCTATGGCTCTAAAGCAGCTCTGCTGACCTGGTTATCGGGCTCTAGAGCAGCTCTGCTGAACTGGTTCTCTGGCTCTAGAGCAGCTCTGCTGACCTGGTTCTCTCCCTCTGGAGCAACTCTGCTGGCCTGGCTCTCTCCCTCTAAAGCTGCTCTACTGACCTGGTTTCACTGGCTCTACAGTGGCTCTGCTGACCTGGTTCTCTGGCTCTAGAGCAGCTCTGCTGACCTGGTTCTCTGGCTCTAAAGCTGCTCTGCTGACCTGGTTCTATGGCTCTAAAGCAGCTCTGCTGACTTGGTTCTTTGGCTCTAAAGTACCTCTGCTGACCTGGTTCTCTGGCTCTAAAGCAGCTCTGCTGGCCTAGTTCTCTGGCTCTAAAGCAGCTCTGCTCACCCGGTTCTCTCCCTCAAAGTAGCTCTGCTGACCTGGTTTCTCTGGCTCTACAGCAGCTCTTCTGACCTGGTTCTCTGGCTCTAAAGCAGCTCTGCTGACCTGGTTCTGTGGCTCTAAAGCAGCTCTGCTTCCTGGTTCTCTGGCTCTAGAGAAGCTCTGCTGACCTGGTTCTCTGGCTCTAAAGCAGCTCTGCTGACCTGGTTCTCTCCCTCTAAAGAGCTCTGCTGACCTGGTTCTCTGGCTCTAAAGCAGTTCTGCTGACCTGGTTCTCTGCCTCTAGAGCAGATCTGCTGACCTGCTTCTCTGGCTCTAAAGCTGCTCTGCTGACCTGGTTATATGGCTCTAAAGCAGCTCTGCTGACTTGGTTCTCTGGCTCTAAAGTAGCTCTGCTGACCTGGTTCTCTGGCTCTAAAGCAGCTCTGCTGGCCTAGTTCTCTGGCTCTAAAGCAGCTCTGCTGACCTGGTTCTCTCTCTCTAAAGCAGCTCTGCTGACCTGGTTTCTCTGGCTCTACAGCAGCTCTGCTGACCTGGTTCTCTGGCTCTAGAGCAGCTTTGCTGACCTAGTTCTTAGGCTCTAGAGCAGCTCTGCTGACCTGGTTCTCTGGCTCTACAAAAGCTCTGCTGACCTGGTTCTCTGGCCCTAAAGCAGCTCTGCTGACCTGGTCCCTTGGCTCTAAAGCAGACCTGCTGACCTGGTTCTCTCCCTCTAAAGCAGCTTTACTGACCTGGTTCTCTCTCTTTAAAGCAGCTCTGCTGACCTGGTTTCTCTGACTCTACAGCAGCTCTGCTGACCTGGTTCTCTGGCTCTAGAGCAGCTCTGCTGACCTGGTTTCTCTGACTCTACAACAGCTCTGTTGACCTGGTTCTCTGGCTCTAAAGCAGCTCTGCTGACCCGGTTCTATGGCTCTAAAGCAGTTCTGCTGACCCGGTTCTCTGGCCCTAGAGCAGCTCTGCTGACCTGGTCCCTTGGCTCTAAAGCAGACCTGCTGACCTGGTTCTCTCCCTCTAAAGCAGCCTTGCTGACCTGGTTCTCTCGCTTTAAAACAGCTCTACTGACCTGGTTTCTCTGGCTCTACAGCAGCTCTGCTGACATGGTTCTCTGGCTCTAGAGCAGCTCTGCTGACCTGGTTCTCTCCCTCTGGAGCAGCTCTGCTGACCTGGTTCTGTCCCTCTAAAGCAGCTCTACTGACCTGGTTCTCTCCCTCTAAAGAGCTCTGCTGACCTGGTTCTCTGGCTCTAAAGCAGTTCTGCTGACCTGGTTCTCTGCCTCTAGAGCAGCTCTGCTGACCTGGTTCTATGGCTCTAAAGCAGCTCTGCTGACCTGGTTATCTGGCTCTAGAGCAGCTCTGCTGAACTGGTTCTCTGGCTCTAGAGCAGCTCTGCTGACCTGTTTCTCTATCTCTGGAGCAACTCTGCTGACCTGGTTCTCTCCCTCTAAAGCAGCTCTACTGACCTGGTTTCTCTGGCTCTACAGCGGCTCTGCTGACTTGGTTCTCTGGCTCTAAAGCAGCTCTGCTGGCCTAGTTCTCTGGCTCTAAAGCAGCTCTGCTCACCTGGTTCTCTCCCTCAAAGTAGCTCTGCTGACCTGGTTTCTCTGGCTCTACAGCAGCTCTTCTGACCTGGTTCTCTGGCTCTAAAGCAGCTCTGATGACCTGGTTCTCTGGCTCTACAGCAGCTCTGATGACCTGGTTCTCTGGCTCTAGAGCAGCTCCGTTGACCTACTTCTTAGGCTCTAGAGCAGCTCTGCTGACCTGGTTCTCTGGCTCTACAACAGCTCTGTTGACCTGGTTCTCTGGCTCTAAAGCAGCTCTGCTGACCCGGTTCTATGGCTCTAAAGCAGTTCTGCTGACCCGGTTCTCTGGCCCTAGAGCAGCTCTGCTGACCTGGTCCCTTGGCTCTAAAGCAGACCTGCTGACCTGGTTCTCTCCCTCTAAAGCAGCCTTGCTGACCTGGTTCTCTCGCTTTAAAGCAGCTCTACTGACCTGGTTTCTCTGGCTCTACAGCAGCTCTGCTGACATGGTTCTCTGGCTCTAGAGCAGCTCTGCTGACCTGGTTCTCTCCCTCTGGAGCAGCTCTGCTGACCTGGTTCTGTCCCTCTAAAGCAGCTCTACTGACCTGGTTCTCTCCCTCTAAAGAGCTCTGCTGACCTGGTTCTCTGGCTCTAAAGCAGTTCTGCTGACCTGGTTCTCTGCCTCTAGAGCAGCTCTGCTGACCTGGTTCTATGGCTCTAAAGCAGCTCTGCTGACCTGGTTATCTGGCTCTAGAGCAGCTCTGCTGAACTGGTTCTCTGGCTCTAGAGCAGCTCTGCTGACCTGGTTCTCTCCCTCTGGAGCAACTCTGCTGACCTGGTTCTCTCCCTCTAAAGCAGCTCTACTGACCTGGTTTCTCTGGCTCTACAGCGGCTCTGCTGACTTGGTTCTCTGGCTCTAAAGCAGCTCAGCTGGCCTAGTTCTCTGGCTCTAAAGCAGCTCTGCTGACCTGGTTTTCTCCCTCTAAAGCAGCTCTGCTGACCTGGTTTCTCTGGCTCTACAGCAGCTCTGCTGACATGGTTCTCTGGCTCTAGAGCAGCTCTGCTGACCTGGTTCTCTCCCTCTGGAGCAGCTCTGCTGACCTGGTTCTGTCCCTCTAAAGCAGCTCTACTGACCTGGTTCTCTCCCTCTAAAGAGCTCTGCTGAGCTGGTTCTCTGGCTCTAAAGCAGTTCTGCTGACCTGGTTCTCTGCCTCTAGAGCAGCTCTGCTGACCTGGTTCTATGGCTCTAAAGCAGCTCTGCTGACCTGGTTATCTGGCTCTAGAGCAGCTCTGCTGAACTGGTTCTCTGGCTCTAGAGCAGCTCTGCTGACCTGTTTCTCTATCTCTGGAGCAACTCTGCTGACCTGGTTCTCTCCCTCTAAAGCAGCTCTACTGACCTGGTTTCTCTGGCTCTACAGCGGCTCTGCTGACTTGGTTCTCTGGCTCTAAAGCAGCTCTGCTGGCCTAGTTCTCTGGCTCTAAAGCAGCTCTGCTGACCTGGTTTTCTCCCTCTAAAGCAGCTCTGCTGACCTGGTTTCTCTGGCTCTACAGCAGCTCTGATGACCTGGTTCTCTGGCTCTAGAGCAGCTCCGCTGACCTACTTCTTAGGCTCCAGAGCAGCTCTGCTGACCTGGTTCTCTGGCTCTACAACAGCTCTGTTGACCTGGTTCTCTGGCTCTAAAGCAGCTCTGCTGACCCGGTTCTATGGCTCTAAAGCAGTTCTGCTGACCCGGTTCTCTGGCCCTAGAGCAGCTCTGCTGACCTGGTCCCTTGGCTCTAAAGCAGACCTGCTGACCTGGTTCTCTCCCTCTAAAGCAGCCTTGCTGACCTGGTTCTCTCGCTTTAAAGCAGCTCTACTGACCTGGTTTCTCTGGCTCTACAGCAGCTCTGCTGACATGGTTCTCTGGCTCTAGAGCAGCTCTGCTGACCTGGTTCTCTCCCTCTGGAGCAGCTCTGCTGACCTGGTTCTGTCCCTCTAAAGCAGCTCTACTGACCTGGTTCTCTCCCTCTAAAGAGCTCTGCTGACCTGGTTCTCTGGCTCTAAAGCAGTTCTGCTGACCTGGTTCTCTGCCTCTAGAGCAGCTCTGCTGACCTGGTTCTATGGCTCTAAAGCAGCTCTGCTGACCTGGTTATCGGGCTCTAGAGCAGCTCTGCTGAACTGGTTCTCTGGCTCTAGAGCAGCTCTGCTGACCTGGTTCTCTCCCTCTGGAGCAACTCTGCTGGCCTGGCTCTCTCCCTCTAAAGCTGCTCTACTGACCTGGTTTCACTGGCTCTACAGTGGCTCTGCTGACCTGGTTCTCTGGCTCTAGAGCAGCTCTGCTGACCTGGTTCTCTGGCTCTAAAGCTGCTCTGCTGACCTGGTTCTATGGCTCTAAAGCAGCTCTGCTGACTTGGTTCTTTGGCTCTAAAGTACCTCTGCTGACCTGGTTCTCTGGCTCTAAAGCAGCTCTGCTGGCCTAGTTCTCTGGCTCTAAAGCAGCTCTGCTCACCCGGTTCTCTCCCTCAAAGTAGCTCTGCTGACCTGGTTTCTCTGGCTCTACAGCAGCTCTTCTGACCTGGTTCTCTGGCTCTAAAGCAGCTCTGCTGACCTGGTTCTGTGGCTCTAAAGCAGCTCTGCTTCCTGGTTCTCTGGCTCTAGAGAAGCTCTGCTGACCTGGTTCTCTGGCTCTAAAGCAGCTCTGCTGACCTGGTTCTCTCCCTCTAAAGAGCTCTGCTGACCTGGTTCTCTGGCTCTAAAGCAGTTCTGCTGACCTGGTTCTCTGCCTCTAGAGCAGATCTGCTGACCTGCTTCTCTGGCTCTAAAGCTGCTCTGCTGACCTGGTTATATGGCTCTAAAGCAGCTCTGCTGACTTGGTTCTCTGGCTCTAAAGTAGCTCTGCTGACCTGGTTCTCTGGCTCTAAAGCAGCTCTGCTGGCCTAGTTCTCTGGCTCTAAAGCAGCTCTGCTGACCTGGTTCTCTCTCTCTAAAGCAGCTCTGCTGACCTGGTTTCTCTGGCTCTACAGCAGCTCTGCTGACCTGGTTCTCTGGCTCTAGAGCAGCTTTGCTGACCTAGTTCTTAGGCTCTAGAGCAGCTCTGCTGACCTGGTTCTCTGGCTCTACAAAAGCTCTGCTGACCTGGTTCTCTGGCCCTAAAGCAGCTCTGCTGACCTGGTCCCTTGGCTCTAAAGCAGACCTGCTGACCTGGTTCTCTCCCTCTAAAGCAGCTTTACTGACCTGGTTCTCTCTCTTTAAAGCAGCTCTGCTGACCTGGTTTCTCTGACTCTACAGCAGCTCTGCTGACCTGGTTCTCTGGCTCTAGAGCAGCTCTGCTGACCTGGTTTCTCTGACTCTACAACAGCTCTGTTGACCTGGTTCTCTGGCTCTAAAGCAGCTCTGCTGACCCGGTTCTATGGCTCTAAAGCAGTTCTGCTGACCCGGTTCTCTGGCCCTAGAGCAGCTCTGCTGACCTGGTCCCTTGGCTCTAAAGCAGACCTGCTGACCTGGTTCTCTCCCTCTAAAGCAGCCTTGCTGACCTGGTTCTCTCGCTTTAAAACAGCTCTACTGACCTGGTTTCTCTGGCTCTACAGCAGCTCTGCTGACATGGTTCTCTGGCTCTAGAGCAGCTCTGCTGACCTGGTTCTCTCCCTCTGGAGCAGCTCTGCTGACCTGGTTCTGTCCCTCTAAAGCAGCTCTACTGACCTGGTTCTCTCCCTCTAAAGAGCTCTGCTGACCTGGTTCTCTGGCTCTAAAGCAGTTCTGCTGACCTGGTTCTCTGCCTCTAGAGCAGCTCTGCTGACCTGGTTCTATGGCTCTAAAGCAGCTCTGCTGACCTGGTTATCTGGCTCTAGAGCAGCTCTGCTGAACTGGTTCTCTGGCTCTAGAGCAGCTCTGCTGACCTGTTTCTCTATCTCTGGAGCAACTCTGCTGACCTGGTTCTCTCCCTCTAAAGCAGCTCTACTGACCTGGTTTCTCTGGCTCTACAGCGGCTCTGCTGACTTGGTTCTCTGGCTCTAAAGCAGCTCTGCTGGCCTAGTTCTCTGGCTCTAAAGCAGCTCTGCTCACCTGGTTCTCTCCCTCAAAGTAGCTCTGCTGACCTGGTTTCTCTGGCTCTACAGCAGCTCTTCTGACCTGGTTCTCTGGCTCTAAAGCAGCTCTGATGACCTGGTTCTCTGGCTCTACAGCAGCTCTGATGACCTGGTTCTCTGGCTCTAGAGCAGCTCCGTTGACCTACTTCTTAGGCTCTAGAGCAGCTCTGCTGACCTGGTTCTCAGGCTCTACAACAGCTCTGTTGACCTGGTTCTCTGGCTCTAAAGCAGCTCTGCTGACCCGGTTCTATGGCTCTAAAGCAGTTCTGCTGACCCGGTTCTCTGGCCCTAGAGCAGCTCTGCTGACCTGGTCCCTTGGCTCTAAAGCAGACCTGCTGACCTGGTTCTCTCCCTCTAAAGCAGCCTTGCTGACCTGGTTCTCTCGCTTTAAAGCAGCTCTACTGACCTGGTTTCTCTGGCTCTACAGCAGCTCTGCTGACATGGTTCTCTGGCTCTAGAGCAGCTCTGCTGACCTGGTTCTCTCCCTCTGGAGCAGCTCTGCTGACCTGGTTCTGTCCCTCTAAAGCAGCTCTACTGACCTGGTTCTCTCCCTCTAAAGAGCTCTGCTGACCTGGTTCTCTGGCTCTAAAGCAGTTCTGCTGACCTGGTTCTCTGCCTCTAGAGCAGCTCTGCTGACCTGGTTCTATGGCTCTAAAGCAGCTCTGCTGACCTGGTTATCTGGCTCTAGAGCAGCTCTGCTGAACTGGTTCTCTGGCTCTAGAGCAGCTCTGCTGACCTGGTTCTCTCCCTCTGGAGCAACTCTGCTGACCTGGTTCTCTCCCTCTAAAGCAGCTCTACTGACCTGGTTTCTCTGGCTCTACAGCGGCTCTGCTGACTTGGTTCTCTGGCTCTAAAGCAGCTCAGCTGGCCTAGTTCTCTGGCTCTAAAGCAGCTCTGCTGACCTGGTTTTCTCCCTCTAAAGCAGCTCTGCTGACCTGGTTTCTCTGGCTCTACAGCAGCTCTGCTGACATGGTTCTCTGGCTCTAGAGCAGCTCTGCTGACCTGGTTCTCTCCCTCTGGAGCAGCTCTGCTGACCTGGTTCTGTCCCTCTAAAGCAGCTCTACTGACCTGGTTCTCTCCCTCTAAAGAGCTCTGCTGAGCTGGTTCTCTGGCTCTAAAGCAGTTCTGCTGACCTGGTTCTCTGCCTCTAGAGCAGCTCTGCTGACCTGGTTCTATGGCTCTAAAGCAGCTCTGCTGACCTGGTTATCTGGCTCTAGAGCAGCTCTGCTGAACTGGTTCTCTGGCTCTAGAGCAGCTCTGCTGACCTGTTTCTCTATCTCTGGAGCAACTCTGCTGACCTGGTTCTCTCCCTCTAAAGCAGCTCTACTGACCTGGTTTCTCTGGCTCTACAGCGGCTCTGCTGACTTGGTTCTCTGGCTCTAAAGCAGCTCTGCTGGCCTAGTTCTCTGGCTCTAAAGCAGCTCTGCTGACCTGGTTTTCTCCCTCTAAAGCAGCTCTGCTGACCTGGTTTCTCTGGCTCTACAGCAGCTCTGATGACCTGGTTCTCTGGCTCTAGAGCAGCTCCGCTGACCTACTTCTTAGGCTCCAGAGCAGCTCTGCTGACCTGGTTCTCTGGCTCTACAACAGCTCTGTTGACCTGGTTCTCTGGCTCTAAAGCAGCTCTGCTGACCCGGTTCTATGGCTCTAAAGCAGTTCTGCTGACCCGGTTCTCTGGCCCTAGAGCAGCTCTGCTGACCTGGTCCCTTGGCTCTAAAGCAGACCTGCTGACCTGGTTCTCTCCCTCTAAAGCAGCCTTGCTGACCTGGTTCTCTCGCTTTAAAGCAGCTCTACTGACCTGGTTTCTCTGGCTCTACAGCAGCTCTGCTGACATGGTTCTCTGGCTCTAGAGCAGCTCTGCTGACCTGGTTCTCTCCCTCTGGAGCAGCTCTGCTGACCTGGTTCTGTCCCTCTAAAGCAGCTCTACTGACCTGGTTCTCTCCCTCTAAAGAGCTCTGCTGACCTGGTTCTCTGGCTCTAAAGCAGTTCTGCTGACCTGGTTCTCTGCCTCTAGAGCAGCTCTGCTGACCTGGTTCTATGGCTCTAAAGCAGCTCTGCTGACCTGGTTATCTGGCTCTAGAGCAGCTCTGCTGAACTGGTTCTCTGGCTCTAGAGCAGCTCTGCTGACCTGGTTCTCTCCCTCTGGAGCAACTCTGCTGGCCTGGCTCTCTCCCTCTAAAGCTGCTCTACTGACCTGGTTTCACTGGCTCTACAGTGGCTCTGCTGACCTGGTTCTCTGGCTCTAGAGCAGCTCTGCTGACCTGGTTCTCTGGCTCTAAAGCTGCTCTGCTGACCTGGTTCTATGGCTCTAAAGCAGCTCTGCTGACTTGGTTCTTTGGCTCTAAAGTACCTCTGCTGACCTGGTTCTCTGGCTCTAAAGCAGCTCTGCTGGCCTAGTTCTCTGGCTCTAAAGCAGCTCTGCTCACCCGGTTCTCTCCCTCAAAGTAGCTCTGCTGACCTGGTTTCTCTGGCTCTACAGCAGCTCTTCTGACCTGGTTCTCTGGCTCTAAAGCAGCTCTGCTGACCTGGTTCTGTGGCTCTAAAGCAGCTCTGCTTCCTGGTTCTCTGGCTCTAGAGAAGCTCTGCTGACCTGGTTCTCTGGCTCTAAAGCAGCTCTGCTGACCTGGTTCTCTCCCTCTAAAGAGCTCTGCTGACCTGGTTCTCTGGCTCTAAAGCAGTTCTGCTGACCTGGTTCTCTGCCTCTAGAGCAGATCTGCTGACCTGCTTCTCTGGCTCTAAAGCTGCTCTGCTGACCTGGTTATATGGCTCTAAAGCAGCTCTGCTGACTTGGTTCTCTGGCTCTAAAGTAGCTCTGCTGACCTGGTTCTCTGGCTCTAAAGCAGCTCTGCTGGCCTAGTTCTCTGGCTCTAAAGCAGCTCTGCTGACCTGGTTCTCTCTCTCTAAAGCAGCTCTGCTGACCTGGTTTCTCTGGCTCTACAGCAGCTCTGCTGACCTGGTTCTCTGGCTCTAGAGCAGCTTTGCTGACCTAGTTCTTAGGCTCTAGAGCAGCTCTGCTGACCTGGTTCTCTGGCTCTACAAAAGCTCTGCTGACCTGGTTCTCTGGCCCTAAAGCAGCTCTGCTGACCTGGTCCCTTGGCTCTAAAGCAGACCTGCTGACCTGGTTCTCTCCCTCTAAAGCAGCTTTACTGACCTGGTTCTCTCTCTTTAAAGCAGCTCTGCTGACCTGGTTTCTCTGACTCTACAGCAGCTCTGCTGACCTGGTTCTCTGGCTCTAGAGCAGCTCTGCTGACCTGGTTTCTCTGACTCTACAACAGCTCTGTTGACCTGGTTCTCTGGCTCTAAAGCAGCTCTGCTGACCCGGTTCTATGGCTCTAAAGCAGTTCTGCTGACCCGGTTCTCTGGCCCTAGAGCAGCTCTGCTGACCTGGTCCCTTGGCTCTAAAGCAGACCTGCTGACCTGAATCTCTCCCTCTAAAGCAGCCTTGCTGACCTGGTTCTCTCGCTTTAAAACAGCTCTACTGACCTGGTTTCTCTGGCTCTACAGCAGCTCTGCTGACATGGTTCTCTGGCTCTAGAGCAGCTCTGCTGACCTGGTTCTCTCCCTCTGGAGCAGCTCTGCTGACCTGGTTCTGTCCCTCTAAAGCAGCTCTACTGACCTGGTTCTCTCCCTCTAAAGAGCTCTGCTGACCTGGTTCTCTGGCTCTAAAGCAGTTCTGCTGACCTGGTTCTCTGCCTCTAGAGCAGCTCTGCTGACCTGGTTCTATGGCTCTAAAGCAGCTCTGCTGACCTGGTTATCTGGCTCTAGAGCAGCTCTGCTGAACTGGTTCTCTGGCTCTAGAGCAGCTCTGCTGACCTGTTTCTCTATCTCTGGAGCAACTCTGCTGACCTGGTTCTCTCCCTCTAAAGCAGCTCTACTGACCTGGTTTCTCTGGCTCTACAGCGGCTCTGCTGACTTGGTTCTCTGGCTCTAAAGCAGCTCTGCTGGCCTAGTTCTCTGGCTCTAAAGCAGCTCTGCTGACCTGGTTTTCTCCCTCTAAAGCAGCTCTGCTGACCTGGTTTCTCTGGCTCTACAGCAGCTCTGATGACCTGGTTCTCTGGCTCTAGAGCAGCTCCGCTGACCTACTTCTTAGGCTCCAGAGCAGCTCTGCTGACCTGGTTCTCTGGCTCTACAACAGCTCTGTTGACCTGGTTCTCTGGCTCTAAAGCAGCTCTGCTGACCCGGTTCTATGGCTCTAAAGCAGTTCTGCTGACCCGATTCTCTGGCCCTAGAGCAGCTCTGCTGACCTGGTCCCTTGGCTCTAAAGCAGACCTGCTGACCTGGTTCTCTCCCTCTAAAGCAGCCTTGCTGACCTGGTTCTCTCGCTTTAAAGCAGCTCTACTGACCAGGTTTCTCTGGCTCTACAGCACCTCTGCTGACATGGTTCTCTGGCTCTAGAGCAGCTCTGCTGACCTGGTTCTCTCCCTCTGGAGCAGCTCTGCTGACCTGGTTCTGTCCCTCTAAAGCAGCTCTACTGACCTGGTTCTCTCCCTCTAAAGAGCTCTGCTGACCTGGTTCTCTGGCTCTAAAGCAGTTCTGCTGACCTGGTTCTCTGCCTCTAGAGCAGCTCTGCTGACCTGGTTCTATGGCTCTAAAGCAGCTCTGCTGACCTGGTTATCTGGCTCTAGAGCAGCTCTGCTGAACTGGTTCTCTGGCTCTAGAGCAGCTCTGCTGACCTGGTTCTCTCCCTCTGGAGCAACTCTGCTGGCCTGGCTCTCTCCCTCTAAAGCTGCTCTACTGACCTGGTTTCACTGGCTCTACAGCGGCTCTGCTGACCTGGTTCTCTGGCTCTAGAGCAGCTCTGCTGACCTGGTTCTCTGGCTCTAAAGCTGCTCTGCTGACCTGGTTCTATGGCTCTAAAGCAGCTCTGCTGACTTGGTTCTTTGGCTCTAAAGTACCTCTGCTGACCTGGTTCTCTGGCTCTAAAGCAGCTCTGCTGGCCTAGTTCTCTGGCTCTAAAGCAGCTCTGCTCACCTGGTTCTCTCCCTCAAAGTAGCTCTGCTGACCTGGTTTCTCTGGCTCTACAGCAGCTCTTCTGACCTGGTTCTCTGGCTCTAAAGCAGCTCTGCTGACCTGGTTCTGTGGCTCTAAAGCAGCTCTGCTTCCTGGTTCTCTGGCTCTAGAGAAGCTCTGCTGACCTGGTTCTCTCCCTCTAAAGAGCTCTGCTGACATGGTTCTCTGGCTCTAAAGCAGTTCTGCTGACCTGGTTCTCTGCCTCTAGAGCAGATCTGCTGACCTGCTTCTCTGGCTCTAAAGCTGCTCTGCTGACCTGGTTATATGGCTCTAAAGCAGCTCTGCTGACTTGGTTCTCTGGCTCTAAAGTAGTTCTGCTGACCTGGTTCTCTGGCTCTAAAGCAGCTCTGCTGGCCTAGTTCTCTGGCTCTAAAGCAGCTCTGCTGACCTGGTTCTCTCTCTCTAAAGCAGCTCTGCTGACCTGGTTTCTCTGGCTCTACAGCAGCTCTGCTGACCTGGTTCTCTGGCTCTAGAGCAGCTTTGCTGACCTAGTTCTTAGGCTCTAGAGCAGCTCTGCTGACCTGGTTCTCTGGCTCTACAAAAGATCTGCTGACCTGGTTCTCTGGCCCTAAAGCAGCTCTGCTGACCTGGTCCCTTGGCTCTAAAGCAGACCTGCTGACCTGGTTCTCTCCCTCTAAAGCAGCTTTGCTGACCTGGTTCTCTCTCTTTAAAGCAGCTCTACTGACCTGGTTTCTCTGACTCTACAGCAGCTCTGCTGACCTGGTTCTCTGGCTCTAGAGCAGCTCTGCTGACCTGGTTTCTCTGACTCTACAGCAGCTCTGCTGACCTGGTTCTCTGACTCTAGAGCAGCTCTGCTGACCTGGTTCTCTGGGTCTAAAGCAGCTCTGCTGACCTGGTTCTCACCCTCTAAATCAGCTCTGCTGACCTGGTTCTCTGGCACTAGAGCAGCTCTGCTGACCTGGTTCTCTGCCTCTAGAACAGCTCTGCTGACCTGGTTCTCTGGCTCAAGAGCAGCTCTGCTGACCTGGTTCTCTGCCTCTGGAGCAGCTCTGCTGACCTGGTTCTCTGGCTCTAAAGCAGCTCTGCTGACCTGGTTCTGTGGCTCTAAAGCAGCTCTGCTTCCTTGTTCTCTGGCTTTAGAGCAGCTCTGCTGACCTGGTTCTCTGGCTCTAAAGCAGCTCTGCTGACCTGGTTCTCTCCCTCTAAAGAGCTCTGCTGACCTTGTTCTCTGGCTCTAAAGCAGCTCTGCTGACCTGGTTCTCTCCCTCTAAAGAGCTCTGCTGACCTGGTTCTCTGGCTCTAAAGCAGTTCTACTGACCGGGTTCTCTGGCTCTAGAGCAGCTCGGCTGACATGGTTCTCTGGCTCTAAAGCAGTTCTGCTGACCTGGTTCTCTCCCTCTAAAGCAGCTCTGCTGACCTGGTTTCTCTGGCTCTACAACGGCTCTGCTGACCTGGTTTCTCTGGCTCTACAGCACCTCTGCTGACCTGGTTCTCTGCACTCACGATCCACTCACCCGACTTCGCAAAAATATATTTAAAAATAATATAAGTTTATTATAAGTACAAATATGTTATTTTTATGACTATCATAGATAATCTCTTGCCCTAATATGTATTTTAAAGACACATACATATCATTTTGTAACAAAAAATGTTTTTGCGGGAGTTGCACACCCAGCGCGCCCCAGCCCGTATATGACATCACGCGGGACCTGCCACAGCGCAAGCATCTCGTACTGTAATGTGCATGTGTCGCAAATGCGCGGGAGCAGGAGTTGCGGACTGGTCGCATACCAATCGCGCACATCACGTAATATTAAATGTATATGATGTAACTGATAAACACGCAGCCGTCACACACCGTATGCGGATCCTTCACGATGTTTCTAATATAGCGGCTAGAATCCGCGTACCCACCGTGATGTATACGCTTCGAGTGCGCGACTTTTGGGAAAAAACATTTTTTTGAAATAAAATAATATAAATATATTAAAATAATTTTTTTATGTTTTTTTTTGCAATTTTCGAAAGATATATAATTTTATTTAATGAATAAAATATTTATAAATGAACAGTTAAAAAACTTTAGAAAATCAGTACAAAAAAATAGGTATAACTACTATCACACTTAAAAATTAGCATTTAAAAAACCTTTGAAATTCACTGAAAAAAAACCATAGGTTTCAGAGACGTTATATTTAGAAATTAGCATTTAAAAAACATTAGAAATTCACAGAAAAAACCATAGGTTTCAGGGGTATTATAGTTAGCTTGCCATTTCACTCATATAAAACCATAGAAATTCCTCCGTTATAGTTTTTTCAGTGCATACACATATATATATATATATATATATATATATATATATATATATATATATATATATATATATATATATATATATATATATATATATATATATATATCGTCAAAACCAATTTTAAGATAAGTGCACTCTCAGAAACGTTAATTGTTAATGGTAACAATGAGCAAGATGTCACTACAACCCAAATGTTGGTCGAACTTGACATCACCACTGATGCATCCACAGTTACTCACTTCAAACCCAAGTCCAATTTTCTGCCCATGACAGCACATGACAACATTGACACATTCCATGAATGTGTCAGTAAAGCACTCAACGAATTCAGATTCAAGAGTCAAAGTAACCAATACAAAAGGGACTTTAACCTTTCATTCAAGCAGAGACAGGCCCTCAAATCGTTGATGGAAGACAAAAACATCATTATCCGCCCCGCGGATAAAGGGGGCAACATTGTCATTTTAGACCGTGCACAATACATCAACGAAGCTTGTAGACAGCTGAGTGATGACAAATTCTATGAAAAAGTCAGTACAGATAGGTACAACGATAGCATTCTGGCCATCTGGGATCTTCTGGAAAGCTGGAAAAACAAGGGCATTTTGACCTGGGAAGAATATGGGTATCTGAAAAGGGATTTCCCTACCCTCCCTGTCCTGTATCTTCTTCCGAAGATTCATAAGGACCCCAAAATGCCCCCAGGGAGACCCATTGTGTCCTCCAGAGGCAGTGTGACAGAATGTATCTCCAAGTACATAGATCATTTTTTAAGGGAGTACGTTGTGACTCTCCCGAGTTACATACGTGACACCAAGGACTTCCTCAAGAAAATCGACAACTTCACATGGAATAGTGAGCTCCTCATGATCACACTCGATGTACACAGCCTATATACCATCATCAATCACCAGCAAGGTTTGGAGGCGTGTAAACATTATCTGAAGGAGAGGCCCATCAGACTCCGTGATCATACATCAATGATCATAGACATGACAGAATTCTGTCTGCTGAACAATATATTCATGTTTGATGGGTCTCTGTTTCGCCAAACCACCGGTACCGCGATGGGTTCGTGCTTTGCTCCCAGCTTCGCCAATCTTTTCATGGGGAGCTGGGAGGAGACTGTTCGATCCCATCCGGATCTCATCTCTGATTTTGGACTGGTGGCGTTGTGGCTTCGCTACATCGACGACTTGTTCATTATCTGGAGGGGGACCGAGCGGGAGGCTAAGGAGTTCATTGAGAAACTCAACGACAACGAGTACAATATCAAACTCAGTGGGAATATCAGCAATATCTACGCTGAATATCTCGATGTGAAGCTTGAAGTAAGGCAGAACAAAATACACACCTCCCTGTTTAGGAAATGTACAGCAGGTAACAGCATCCTACATGCTCTCAGCAGCCACCCGGATACTCTCAAATGGAGTATCCCTTATGGGGAGCTGCTGAGAGCGAAAAGGAACTGCAACACAGAAGAGGCATATGCACTTGAGAGTAACAACATCATCACTCGGTTCATAGAGAGAGGTTACCCGAAATGGGTACTTAAGAGAGCTCTTGATCGAGCCAAACAGGTAGATAGATCTACCACCATTGCTGATAAACCAGGTGATGAGATGGAGGGTGAGGCCTCCCCTAGAATAATTACCACTTTCAGCACAGATGCCAATAAGATCAGGCACATCATTTCGAAACACTGGGGTATCCTCAAGAGTGACAACGTTATTGGGGGAGTGATTCCAGACAGACCCAATATAACTTTTAGGAGAGGGAGAAACCTTAGAGACATGTTGGTACGCAGTGATGTCACTATCTATCCACAGAAAGATCTGCATGGCCTGAGGGGCTTTTTCCCCTGCGGCCATTGTAAAGCGTGCAACAGAAGTAATTACCGTAAACATGTCAGATACAATGGTGTCAGTAAGGAACTCACCCAATTCTTCACATGCAGTTCGACATTTGTGGTGTATGCCATTGAGTGTACATGCAACCTCTGGTACATCGGCAGCACCACATACATGGCAAAGAAGCGTATTCTGGAACATGCCAGGGCCATAAAAAATCAGGACCCCAAATACCCAGTAGCGCGTCACTTCAGAGAGACACATTGCTCTAACACCAACGACATGAGTTTCTTCATCCTAGAACAGATTGAAAAACATCCTAGGGGAGGGAACAGGCTACTCATGTTAAGGCAAAGAGAGTCGAAATATATCATAGACTTTCAAACGAAAAATCCCACTGGATTGAACCAGGACGAGGAGTTGTCAATACACCTTAAAGAATGATCCTGTAGACACCCAGACAATACCGGGTGTGTCATTGTTGCACATACACTTATTTCTGTAAATACTAGTCATTGCGAACTTGGAGCTTCTCATCATTACAGTTGTCTTGCTTTTCGTATTTTCTCTTTCCAGACATCTGTTCATCTGAACTTGGGATGTTCTTTTTAACTAGCTATAGCTCTTGTTACAGTTACATTGCTGGATGGGTGGCCGCCACCAGTGCGGAACATGCTATCTCCCTCTCTTCATTTGAGGGTGTCACTATCGCAGTTACCCACTAACAGTTAATTTTCTTTGCTCTATGTCTGATTGATCTTCCTCTTTGATCTTCTTTCCTAATTCTTGTTTCCTGTGTTTCTTTTTAGTCACTAGAGCCAAGGACTTGGCCCTTCTATCAAATCTCACCAGCACAAGTTTTTTATCAATTCCTCACTTGACACAGGAACCTGCACATCACTCACATTTTTCTTCCTTCCGGATGGGAATTTTGATCACAACTTCATCATTGAAAACACGAGCATATGAGGATGACGCTGTGGTATTTACCTTTCAATGTTAAGCAATTTTATGCATCATGTTCATCCTTTATGGCATCGTGAATTAGATGGACATTTCTGTTTGAACTGTGCACTATAACCCCATGAGATGTGACTTTAATGCTTGTGATTTTCATTATGGTTAACACAGGGCACTAGACCCCCACGTGTCATTAATTCATTAATTTATGGTTTTCCTGTGCGAACTGCTTAGTTCACGGGTCGCAGGATGCTTTTACCTCATTTTGTTTATTCAAACAGTGCGAGCTTCGACATTTCTGTGTTTTGTTTCATTTTATTTTAATTTTACTTTTAAACAGAGCACAGTATACTTACAACAATTGTGGTTCAATTGGCCAATTTAGTTTATCGTTGTGACCACATGTAGCGCCATATGTCCAGATATTTTATCTGTTTTCATGCTATTTGGTCACTGGGACGATGTTGAGGACAGTTCTCTTATATGTATTTACACCATTACAAGATGTCTGCTGCATCCAGCACATTAGTCCATCTTTCCATTACTGTTGTTTTCTACATAGCTGCATTGCCATCCGGTAGCCTACATTCACGTGATCAAGCTCGAGGGCGAGCGAAACGCGTTGTGAATAAACGGCGATTTCACCTTGGTACGGAGTTTTGTGTTTCTGAGAGTGCACTTATCTTAAAATTGGTTTTGACGAGATTACGAACCGGATTTCCCTGCCGGTGTGTGCACCACTCTACGTGGGTCCCAAGCTGTCCGGAAGGGGAGAAGCGCTTTTGGATATATATATATATATATATATATATATATATATATCCAAAATCCAAAATGAAATACACAAACACATAGGGATGATATATATTTAATCAATATTAATAAAAAAAAGCTCTATAAATAATAAATAAACTATTCCCTTTCCAAAGTATTCAACAGTAGAGAAAGCGTTAAACTAAGCAGAGGTAAAATGTACTATTCCCACTCCAGTCTGTGCAACAGTAGGAAACGCTTTGGACTGAGAAGGGGTAAAATGTAATATCACCTCTCCAGTTGGTGCAACAGTAAGAAAAGCTTTGAACTGAGGAGGGGTTACATGTTCTATTCCCACTCCAGTCAGTGCAACAGTAGGGAAAGCGTTGGACTTTTAGGGGTAAAATGTACTATTTCCACTCTCATTGGTGAAACAGTAGAGAAAGTGTAGGACTCAGAAGGGGTAAAATTTGCTATTCCCATTCCCTTAGGTCCAACAGTAGGGAAAGCGTTGGACTCAGGAGGGGTAAAAATTACTATTCCCACTCCAGTCGGCGTAGCAGTAGAGAGAGAGTAAGTCACTTATATTTAATAACAAAAATATAAATAATTACATTTAAAAACAATGGGGTCGATTATGATGACAGTGGGACCGCCAACGACAGCCCATGGGTGGGGTCCCACCATCATCGGAACCATGTAATCCGCCTGCCATTTTATCATCCGCAATACAAAAGATAGAAATTGCAACCCCTGTGGTGGCGATTGCAGTGTAATGGCTCTGTTGGGATCGCTGACAGCCTGTCAGGCATTCCTGTTCACGATAGGGTGGCAGGCGGCCCGAAAGTCCGCCCGCCATCCTAATCAGTCTCATAGGTCTAAATTTTAACAAAAATTAAACAATCATTATTATAAACTAAAATAAATAATTCTAATGTAATTCAAATACCACACTATATTTTCACAATCATAACAAATGACAAATAAAATGTAATTGGAATGAAAAAGCATAACACAATTAACATATAATGTAATAAGTGATAACATTTTGAATTAATAAATATTTATTACTATATTATTACTTAAATAACTTTTCACCTTCTACCTCTACAAACTAAACAGCACACACCTAAAATATAACTTAACACATTTGATTATCTCACAATTTTAATAATTTTCAATTAGATAATTAATATCAAATGAATTATCAATATTTTTTTTCTTAATTGACTTCCCACCCTGTACCCCTAAATACCCGACAATCCACACCTAAAATATTTCTCAAATATTATAACAATTACACAATGTACATAAGTAATTGGCAATTAAACAAGTAATAATAATTACCCAATAATAAATTAATCATATTTAATTAACCTTCCACCCTTTAGCCCTACAAATCCAACAGCCCGCATCTGATACATAACTTAAGCAATATCTTAAGTACCCAATATACAAAATGATCAATTATATAAATATTATTAATTAACATTCATTATTAATAATAATTACTTCCCACCCTTTGCCCCTACAAACCCCACAACTTGCACCCAAAATATAAATTAAAATTTGTATTGATTGCACAATTTACATAATTCATTTCCAATCAAATAAATTCTATTAGTTAAAAAATTAATTATTAAATAATTAAAATTAATTTGCTTGCCACCCTGCACACCTACAAACCCCACAGTAAACTACAACACTAAAAACTACAATAAACAATTACATTCAATTTAAATACAATAAATAATTTACAAACTATATTAATAAACATTAACATTAATTATACAATTTATAACAGATACAATTAAAATATATACTAAAATACATACAAATATTTAAGACAATGGTATTAACAACAGTTTTGCAAACGATATTAACAAAGATATTTTTAACATCAATATTAACATCATAGATTTTATTTTAATGATATTAACAACTCGATATTCTTGTCAATGTTATTCCTGCATCACAAGATTTGAGGATCACAAAATATAAAAAATTCGATATTTCTGCAACTCAATATATTTTACTCAATATTTTGTCTGAATACCTCATACACTTTATTATGCTGTCTCCCGATTTAATACAGAGAGACTGAATATACATACTTGGTTATTTTTTCTGTTTCCAGAGACTATGAATTGTCTCTTCGATGGGCCAAATGTTTTGCTGATCCCACATTGGGTCCTTTTAAGTAGGAATAAGCCATTTTTGTATTAAACCAATATCCTACTCTTAGATCCCTTGAGGGGTTGTTTGGACCTTTTAGGAGATTCAGCCTCATAGCTTTCTGATGGATCCCCACATATGCCATTTCTATCCCTGCAAGAAGCAGGTCTTTTTAGGGAGTTTATTATCAGGAGAACTATGTTTTCCTCTCCCATGCAAGCCTGATTAGCATTCTCTTGTCATAGGCTTACACCTAATTCACACTTGGGGGCACCGTTGGAGCTTCACTTTTTGTGAAGCTCTGGTGGCGCAAACTACAAAATCATATCTATGAGGCCACGCAAAGCCACTGTGGATGGCTCTGAATGGCCTCATGGATATGGAGCACGTTGACCTACTCTGTGCTCTGGAGGCATTCAAATGGTGCTGAAGTGGGTGTTCCCACGCAGCACCCATGGACTTTGACACTTCCCCAGGTTTAGAAAACGATGTAAACCTGGGGATGTGCCAGAACCTTACCCCTTTCCAGGTGAGGCATAACGAGGAGAAATAACATTATTTCTCATAACTTTTCCTCTTTCTATGTATGCTGCCTTCTGCAGCACACATTTTAAGAGGAAAGCGCCTCTCAGGATTGTTTTTGTGCAGGAAGGTGCCCTTTTCTGCACGAAAACAATCCTGCAGACAACACAGGCACCCTATTGGATAAATATGGTGCATTCCTGCACATTTACTTTGGCATAGGGCAGCACAGCAAGGTGACTTGTTGTGCTGCCCTTTGCTTAATTCCCAATAATGAGGGCCTTGGAGGGTTTTGTATCTGGGACCTGAGTGGGCTGCTATATTGGGTGGCACTGTGATCCTAATTTAAAGCATCTTTTACAAGTGAATTCTTCTATAGAACCTCCCTTAAAAGTGTATTCAAATTCTCTTCTTCCTTTCCTTTAGTGTCATCTCGGAGGTTGCTAGATTCAATAGATTTTCATAAATGTTTTTGTGTTTCTGCAGAGTCTTTCTACTCCACAACATTATTTGTTCATTCAACTTTGTGGTTTTCATCTTGTTCCATAAAGTCCACATAGTATTTGCTCAGGATGTCGAAGGTTGAACATTGGTTCTGTGCAAATATTATGTGGAAGATTAAACTGTCGTACTTCCACATGAACTACTGCATTTCAAATCTGGCATTTATTCAACAGGTTCTTAAGGACCATAAGGAGAGTATATTCCTTTTTTGTACTTCTCTTCATGAAGGATGATTAAATCCAGACCAGTTTGGTATCACAATGATTTCTTCCTTCTTGAAGGGGGGTGTTTGTTTTCCTGAGTATTTGACAATATTTTCTGGGATTATTTGTGTGGGTTACATCACTTGTCCAAGTTTCCTCTTAGGGAGTTCTGTGGTTGGAAACCAATATCTTACCTGTAGATTGATTTTCCTTCTTCACCCAGGATCAAGGGAAGACCTTCTCATAGACATAGAAGATGCAATCTTTCTGGTAACTGAGATCACAGAACTGCACTCCAACCCAGATTTCTGTCATCTGTTTTTAAATGTCTTCAGCCCTGTAAGAGCAAACATTTCCTATGGTCTGAGGTTGAAGTAAGCAAGCACCAGCCTAGAAGAACCCAAATCAATTGAGAAGCTGGAATGCAAGCTTATGCTACACCACGAAATACTTCTCATGAATGATGAGTTCTGTGTGTTATGGCCTTTCTACTGGGTGTCCAAATTGATGATCCATTTTTTTAAAGGGTGTGTTCCATGGTAGTAGTATCTATTTTAGGAGGCCACCTTTGGAGGTGGCTTAAGCATATCTATTGGAAATTGGTCCTGTGGCTGCTGCTTTTGCCTTATATATCACAGACATTTAGTATACATTAATTCACTTCATGCTAATGTGACCATTATGGTTTTTAGATCACCAGAACTTATTGTTATGGGTTTCTTGAAGTGGTCCCAGATTTCTTTTGCGTTCTAGGCCACCGAGTGGTTCCTGTCACTGGTTTGGTCAGATTATTTCGTTCTGTTGGTCAAATTCAGAGCCACATTAGCGACATCATAAACATATTGGTGCTGCCTTCATGTTAATTTTCCACTTTGCTTTTGATGTGACTTGTAGCTATGGGAGTATCTCTGTCACTAGTGATGCTAGCAGGGTGCTGTTTCACTGGAATGTCCTTCATCATTTACGGCTGTAGTACAAATGTAACGCAGCATTTGTCTGGATTCTGGTATTTATAATCAACAGGTTGATCGATCGAAACAAAAGCATCCTCAAGTAAGGAATGGAAAGAGGGAGGAGATGAGGAGATAATGTTTAAATGTTTAGATAGCTTACCAGTAATCTTCATTACTCTAATTCCTCCTTTCTTATTCGAGTTCTTATGACCCAGATGTCCTCCCATGTGAGGCTTCATTTGCGATCTTGCGCTTTTTGACTTGGTGCTGATAGGAAGGGTTTGTTGAAACCAATCCCTTTCCGGGGACCACGTAAAGCACATTAAAGGAAAGTCGGTAAACCCCCTTTTCAAGGGATTATGTCTAAAAAGAGAGCTTTTGTATGGGGTGTTGGTCGAGGAGACTCGCCTCTCGTCATAAAGTACTGTGATGAGGAAGGAAGAATCTGAGTAACGAAGATTACAGGTTAATTATCTAGACAGTCTAACATATTTATCTTTAAAAATATACCACCAGTTAATTTTATCTGTAATGAGGTAGTGAAAAGTACAACATATAAATGTGCTAACAAAGATAGCTTCCTGCTTATTTAACAATATTTTTATTTGGAGTGAGTATTCAGGGTGAGAAGAATGCATGCAATTTGAAAAAGGTGACCAAGTTATTGAATTTGTTTATCTGTGTTGTATGCATGAGTGTGAGCAGCTCCTGGGAAAGATGTAGTTGGTGGAGCGTGCTTTGTACTTCCGGCTAGGACAGAGGAATTACTACGGTCAGCCCTGTAGGCAGCAAAAGGGAAAAAAGTTTCAAATTAAGTATAATGCAAAAAATTTGGAAAATTCGTAAAATAATGTGTCACGACTAACAGTTGTATATTTGTTTGAAAAAAACACACATTGTGTCATAGCATAAATTATTAACTCACCAAATCGCTTCCACATTTTACTCCACTTTCTGCCATCGCAAAATCTTCTATGTAAGTCGACTCAGGTACCACACTTTTGCAAGTTTTATAACGAAATGTTACGCCATATAGGGAAGATGTGTCAGATCCACCAATGCAATAAAGCTTGCCACATTTTACGCTGCTATTAAAATAAAATATATGATGGCAGCGATTAGTTGGAGTCAGAAGACATATTTTTGAAAGAACATTTTATTAAAATTCAACCTTGAATATATATATTTTTTTGGGAGGGGTTAGTATTTTTATCTTCATTACTCTGGATCTTCCTTTTAAAAAAATATATATATTTTCATTTTTTACATAAACCAAAGGCGACAATACAGTCACACGCAACATGCACAATTGTCCACATATATCTGTTGATAGAACACACTGTCACATTAAGTTGTATAGTGTAAGTCTTAAGACACACAGATACATAGTACATAAAGAATGGTACACAACAAGCATGGCAATGCATTCCTTCTAAAGATTGAGTCTTTTTGCCACCCGGGCCAGATTTTGTATCAATGCTACCTTCAATGGACCCCAGCCTATAGTAGGCTCTCCACCACCCCCAGATCTTGTAAAACGTACGGGGACAGCCACTGTAATGGTAAGTCACCTTCTCTGCTTCCATATAGATGTCTATGCCCCATCTCGATTCTTGTATGGAAGGTATCTTTTAGGCACCCAAGTACTTTGCCACGTCTCTTTTGGCCGCCACTAAGATCAGTTTAAAGTGTGGAATATGAACATTGTTTGGGATCCCCAACAAAACATACTGCGGTCCAATCAGTAGTGAAACCTCAAGCATGTCTCAGAGTTCCTGGACGATTGCTTTCCAATAGGTTTGTAAATGAGGGCACTCCCAAAGTGTATACATAAAGGGTCATATTGCCTCAACATATCACAAGCAAGCCAGTGTAGATAATCTCCCATTGTTATGTAATCTGCGGTGGTCACAGTAGACCCTATAGAGTAATTTTCAATTGTATCAGGCATAGGCATGATTCAGTGGGAACATCATGTGGGTGCATCAACGCCACCTCCCAATCTTGGTCTTCTAAATCACCCACAACTTACTACAACCTCTCTCCTAACTGGCCCAGGGTATCTAGCATATTATTATCGATTGTTCTATAGGTCGTGGAGACTGCACCCCTTCCCAGTTCTTTCATACATTTTTCCCCTTTGAGGGGAGCATAATCAGGTATTTTTCCCCCCTCCAGCCCTTAAGCCCACCAGGCATTTCATAGCTTTGCATACTTAAAAAATTTGGTCAGGTGTAGGTGGTATTCCCTCTGTGCCAAGGAAAAGGGCATAATGTCCCCATTCTTGAGAATATCTGCCACTGCAGAGAAACCTATGGTATCCCACACCCGAATCTCCTCAGTTTCGCTATCTCTCACATTGATGCCCCTTCCCATAGGGGTGTTCCCATGATGAATTTGTGGGCCCAACCAAGTACCTTTGTGTTCTTGCCCCAAACTGTCAGTGCGATCTGTGTTGCCGGCGGATGTTTCTGGGATCCCTTCCCCCATATAGATAGTGTAGGTGTGACCTTTACTCTAGCGGAGCACGCTCAAGCCTAAATGTTGGATGGTCCTGCGGGGCATAAATTCGGTTATTAATATTTATCAGGTGGGCTACCAATAGTACCCTTCGATATCCAGGAGCGCAATCCCACCAATTAATTGGGGATGTATTAGTGTTTTGAACGATATTCTAGGGTGCCCAATCCCATAGCAGGGTCCTCAAGTCTCCATTAATGTTGGTGAATATCATCTGGGAAACTTGATAGTATGTGTTCTGGAGCAAATATAGTAAATTGGGAAGTGTAATCATTTTAAAAAGGTGTGCCAGCCCCATCAATGAGAGAGGTAGGCCCCTCCACCTTACATCAGCCTGAAAGTCTGACATCACCCTTCCTACATTGTGACAGGAGCAAAGCTTTTTTTGTGATGTTACTACTATTGCCAGAAATTTAAAGCCGCCTTCAGCCACCCAAAGCCCTTGTGGTAGTGGCAATATTTCTTGTATACTTTGCAGAGTATAGAGCACTGATTTATCCCAATTAATCCTGTAACCCATGTGAGCCCTGTATTCCCTAGTAGCTGAAAGAGCATTCAACAGGTCTGTAATGTATAGAAGTACATTGCGGCATATCATGATATTTTTTCTCTATCTCATCAGCTGCTGATATTTGGAACCCCTCCCAATCCCTTGGGGTGCAACCTCACTGCGCATGCCAGAGATTTTACTTAGTGGGCAAACAAAAGCGAGGACAGGGGACACCCTTGCCTGATTCCTCTGCCTGTCAGGAATTCGTCTTACATCTTTCCATTTACCTTAACAGATGTTATGTTATGTAATGTTATGTTACACCATTTATAAAGCGCACAGCTGCCCCAGCAAAGGGACGTCCCGGCGCTAACAGCAGTTTCCAAAGGAGTTCCGGTTAGTCCATGGGGAAAAGAAAAGTCTTGATAGCTTTCCGGAAGGATGTCAATGAGTCTAAGCTGTGGATTTTCAAAGGAAGGGAATTCCACAGCTTAGCAGCAAGGAGACGGAAGGACCTACCACCTGCTCTGGTACGCTTAACACGTGGGACTGACGCCAGAACCAGTTCGGAAGATCGCAGTAGGCGGGCCGGAACATAGGGAGTAATCAGGCCCGACAAAATCTCAGGTGTGGAAGACTTTAAAATTTTAAAGGTAAGACATAAAGATTTGAATTCAACTCTTTTAGTGATAGGGAGCCAGTGAAGGCGGCGGACCGCGTCTCTACCAGAGCACGTTCTAGAGAGTCCAAGTAAAGTTCGTGCGGCAGTGTTTTGAACACGCTGCAGACGGTTCAATTCCGCTTTATTTGCTCCTAGCAGCAGGGAGTTCACATAATCTAGTCTGGCTAAGACAGTGGCCTGAACTATAAGTTGGCGTGTGGTCGCGTTAAAAATGCAACTGGATTCTGGTACAACACTGCCACCCACTTTCTAAATTGAGGGCCAAAGCCAAATTTCAGTAGCGTCTGTTAAAAAAAAGGCCGGTGGACAGTGTCAAATGACTTTTCAGCATCTAGGGAGAGGAAGACATGTGGCGTTGGACAGGTCTGCACTATGGTCAGCCAATTATATGTGCATCTCAGGTCAGGAATGTTTGCTTGCCTGACATAAATCCTGACTGATCTTGATGTATCAGTGTGTAATAACCTGCAACAGTCGACAAGTAGCTATGACAATGGCCTGTAGTTTTCTCTCAACATTAACCCCTTCCATGCTCATGACGGAACGATTCCGTCATGAGCATCGGTTGAGCTGTGCTCATGACGGAACCGTTCCGTCATGGCCCCGCCCGCGCTCGAACCCTTCAGCACCGTGGGGGAATCCGCGCAGCGCTGAAGGGGTTAAGCAATGACGGGAGATAAGACTCACACCTATCCCTTGGTTTCTAATCTTTGGGGAGAAGCATAATGGTGGTCCCTGAAGATCTGGGGGAAGTTCCTCTGACTGCCCCACCTCTCTGCCCAATTTCAGCAGGTGGGGTCCAAGTAGGTTTCACATAACACTTATAAAACTCAGCAGGAGTTTTCCCTGGTCTCAGCTTGGCTATAGCAGTCTGTATCTTACTCAGCTTTAGTATCCGTGCATGGCCAAATATTGTACTATGGTATCTGGATCATGAAGCGGTCTGACCCTGTAGAACTGCTCATAATAACGATCAAACTCACCAACAATTAGGGCATCAGTGTCAAAATTAACGGCTGTTTGATTGAGAATATCATGCACCCAACAATCTTACTGTTCCCGCCTACTTAGCCATGCCAAAACTCTACCAGTTTTGTCCCCTGTCTCGTATAGATGAGGTAGTGTGACCATCATCTGTTTTTGGCCCTTCCTTTTGCCAAAACTCTATACTCCCCGTGCAGAGTTGCGATCTGTCTAAGAAGAAGAGGAACAGTCTCCGATTCTGATGACCCTTGAAGCTGCAGAATCCGGTTTGCCAGCTCCTCAAGCTCTGCTGCTTCCCTTCTCTTTTTCTGCACAATAAAGTTCTGTGCCCTGTCCCGAAGAACAAGTTACTTACCTTCGGGAACGCCATATCTGGTAGAGACATAATTTAGCCGCAGATGCCTTACCTTTGAATTCCCCTGGCATCAGACTGGATCCTGAAGATTTTTCTTCGAGCAACACCCCTGCGCTCCAGTAGGTGGAGTCAATCAGCTCCCCATGGTGTCAACCACATTGTATGCGCCACAAGTGACTTCCACGTCACCTATATAAGCACCCCTAGGTGTGCTGTCAGGTTCATTTTCATGATTGTCCACAACAGAAGCGTGGAGCCATGAAGTGTACTGGCATTGGTGGGTTAAAAAACTAGGTCCCTGAAAGGGTACAGCCCTGACTTTACAAACATGTCTGCAGATTATATGTCTACCACATAAGGTATTACTGTAGGTAAGGTACTTGTTCACCTGATAGAGACATCTAGCTGCAGATTCCTTACGTTTTAATAGCTACCAAAGCAATACCATCCCCGGAGGAGGGAATGTGGATACATTTCAAAATAAAAAGCCCTGCAGGACCGGATGGCCAAAATGGCCATCCCTGTGGAACTGACTGTCCAGACAGCAATGCTTGGTAAACGTGTGAAGGGATGCCCACATTACTGCCTGACAGGTGTTCAGGACTGGTACTCTACAGGCTTGCACAAGGGTAACAGCCTTAGCTATGGTGGAATGAGCCCTTAAGCCTTCAGGAGACTGCTTCTTTGCCAGAGTGCAGCAAATCATGATGCAGTGAATGACTCATCGTGAAATGGTCTGTTTCTTGCACCGCTCAACCTTTCTTTGGCCCAACATACCACATGAAGAGTTGGTCATTCACCGGGAACTCTTTTGTGCAGTCAAGGTAGAACGACAACGGTCTTTTTGGATCCAGACGGTGGTGTCACTCCTTTTCCTCAGAGGGATGTGGAGGAGCATAGAGAGTGGACAAGGTGAAAGATTGTCCCACATGGAAAGGTGTTACCACTTCTGGAAGGAAAGAGGCCCTAGTGCAAATTTCTCCGAAAATATTGTCAAGAATGGAGGCTTGGATGATGATAGATAGATAGATAGATAGATAGATAGATAGATAGATAGATAGATAGATAGATAGATAGATAGATAGATAGATAGATAGATAGATAGATAGATAGATAGATAGATAGATAGATAGATAGATAGATAGATAGATAGATAGATACTTTTTTATTGTATCAAGTTATTCAAAACCATCACAATATAAAAACAACAATGCGATTAAAACTGATGAAACAGCAAAACTTCGTATAGCTTATCCAAATCACACATTTGGCAGCACTAGACTCACTTACAAGCCAGATAGATAGATAGATAGATAGATAGATAGATAGATAGATAGATAGATAGATAGATAGATAGATAGATAGATAGATAGATAGATAGATAGATAGATAGATAGATAGATAGATACACTTTACACTTGGCGACGAGTTGATAAGGAAGACCCTACGCGTCAAGTTTCTACTGAATTGCTGATTTACGAGCAATTTCGGTTCCTGTGTGGCCTTTCGTGTGTATCCTCTTTTCTGGATCTACTACGACGCGACCAAAGCTTTTCACTGAAGATGAGTTACACCACAGGTCGTATCCTCCTTTAAAGGGAAACTTTGACTTACTTTTTTTCCTCTCCTTTCTGGCATATTTTTGGCAAAATTCTTCGTTCCTTCGCGAGCGCCTTCAACTGCCGCGTCTCGCTCTCCACCGCGTCAGCAGAGTTCGCCTCTCCTTCAGTCACGTCCTTGCTGTGACGTGAGAGTTCACGTTGCGTGAACCCAGCGTGCCACCATTTAGTTTTTTTTTCTTAAAGGATCCTCGTCCAGTTGTGTAGATGGCTTTTCGTATGCAGCGCACGCAATTCAATTCAAGCGCATTGGTGTTTGGATTTCTCTTTTAAGAAGTCTCGTTTGGCTTCGCGTTGATACATTGTATCCTTCACGGTGATGCGCGCACCTGACTACAAGCGCATCAAAGTCTCTTCTCGCCTCTGCAGTGCACTATCTGCGTTACAGTGATGTGCACACTGTATTTCTTGTTCACGGTGATGCGCGCACCTTAGTACTTGCGCATCAAAGACTCTTCTTGCTCTGCTGTGCACGATCTATGTTACGGTGATGTGCACACCATAATTTAAAAAAAAACAAAAAAAAAAACATTATAGTCCCACATATTTATATCTCTTTATTTCTTTCTATGAGGAAGTTGCACATTTCCAGTTACTCAAACGACTCGGTGATGTGCACACCTTTTTGTTCTGGTGTTTTTAAATTTTTTTTTTTTTTTCTCCTTGTGGGAGCAGTTCTTTGAGCAAATCCTCACGCTTCTTTTTTTTTTTTTTTTTGGAAAAATTCTTATTGTCTACAATTGTTCTATTTCTTGATTTTGGGCTATTGCTTTCTTCCACTCTTTAACATGACGAGCCAAAGTTATTCTATTCAACCTCCTGAAGCGTTCTGGCCCGCCGGTTCTGAACCATGCATGAAATGGCCACAATGGAAGGCATATTTTCTCAACTTTATCGACACTATTGATGAAGACGGGAAAATGACACCTCAGAGGAAGAAGAAACTTTTGTTGCATTCTGTTGGGCCTGGGGGGTTAAGAGCTTATGAAGAAATGACCAAAGCTTTAGGGGGTGGGGATGCAAATGTGTTTGATGCAATTGTGAATGATTTTGATACATATTTTGCGCCTTAAGTCTGTATTGGAATTCTGATATTTAAATTCTTTCAAAGGAAACAGGAAGCCACGGAAACAATAGACGAGTATGTTTCAGCTCTGAGGAAACTTGCGGATGACTGTAAGTTTGATCATTTGGTGGATCAATTCATCAGAGATCAGGTAGTTATGCATAACAAAGATCCTGCTGTCCAAGACAGATTATGGATTAACGGTGATGCTGAGTTAAAAGACATCCTCAGCATAGTGAGAAAAGCTGAAATGTCTAGTCGTAGTGCTAAGTTACTCAAACGTGAGGCTGCTATTGCGGAGAGTTCTGCAGAAGTTGTTAGTAAAATTAAAACTAAATCTAAATCTAATAACTCTACCAAGGTTAAGAATGATACTTCTGTAAAAAAAAAAGGAGTACAACCGGGGTAGCAATTTGAGATGTTTTCGATGTGGTAGTCCTTCACATTTAGCTTCAAGTAAAACATGTCCTGCTTTAAAGCAACGATGCTCGAATTGTGGTATTGTGGGCCATTTTACTAAAGTCTGCAATAGGAAAAGGAAAGAGAAGGTTAAATGTCTTGATGAGGGTGATTATGACTCTAGTGAATGTGAGGACAGTATAAAAAAACTTACCTTTAGTGACTCCAGGTGTCCACAAAACATGGATTCTAAGGAACTATTCATTTGGAACATTTATGACAACAATGATATGGTTCTCAAAAAACCATTATGTGACATGCTCATAGGTGGTATTTCCGTACAGATGTATGCGGATTCAGGTTCACCGTATACGATAGTTGATGAAGTAGTTTGGAAATCTCTTTTTGCAACACGTTTAGGCAATAAACTCCTAGAACCTGATATTCAACCAGTAGGGTTTTCGGGCGAAAAAATCGACATGGTTGGGTACAGGTCATTACTGTTTGTTTTTAAGAATCGACAGACTACCAGCAAGTTGTACGTTGCCAAGAAGGGACCTTCTGTGTTGGGTTGGAAGGATCAGGCGAAACTGGATATTATGCTCAACCCTAACAGTCCAAACCCGGTCATGGTACTTAATGATGACAATTCGTATTGTAAAGGGTTACTTGAGAGATTTCCAAAGGTTTTTAATGGCAGTATAGGGAACCTGATTGATTTTGAACACCGCATTGTATTAAAAAAGGATGCTTGTCCTAAAATCCACAAAGTTAGGCAGATTCCCGTCCTTCTTAGAGATGATGTGGAGAAAGAATTAGAGAAGCTAGTCAAGGCGGACATTATTGAGCGTATTGAATCTGCCGAATGGATTTCTTCGATTGTTGTGGCAAGACGTAGCAATGGTAAATTAAGATTATGTGTAGACCTGAGACACCTAAATAACAATATCGTTGTAGATAAATTTCCCCTCCCCAAGATTTCGGAAATGTTGTCCTTGGTAAAAAAAGCAGAATGGTTCTCCACTATAGATCTTTCTGCCGCTTACCATCAGATTTCCCTTGCTGTAGAGAGTAAAGCATTGACAGCTTTTATCACCCCTTTTGGGTGTTTTCAGTACAAAAGGCTTCCTTTTGGGTTAGCCTCTGCTGCCGCTATTTTTCAAAGGCTGATGTATCATCTGTTTGGCCAAATCAAAAATGTTAGATGTTTTCAGGATGACATCCTTGTGTTTGGAGCCAATCGGGAAGAACATGATAGAATCCTTGATGAGGTTTTTACTATTTTGGAGTCCAAGGAGTTAACAGTTGAGCATTCCAAGTGTAAATTTGCAGTGAAATCTATCACTTACTTAGGTCACTCTATCAGTAAAGAGGGGATTTCCCCTAAACGTTCCTTAATAGAGGCCATTCGGGATGCACCAAGCCCCACGAATAAAGATGAAATTCGGTCTTTTCTAGGGTTAGCTGAATTTTATTCAAGGTTTGTAAGGAATTTTTCCGCAAGGATGTTCTCCATTAGACAACTTCTCAAGAAGAATGTACGGTTTGTATGGAGTAAAGAATGCCAGTCTGAATTCGATTGCATTAAACGAGCCATTATAGAGGCTCCAGCTCTGAAGGGGTTTGATCCTGATTTTGACAATATTGTCACTGTAGATGCAAGCAATAAGGGGTTGGGCGGCGTTTTGTCTCAAATGGGACCAGAAGGGAATGAGAACATTGTCGGTTATGCTTCTCGTGCCTTGTCTCCTTCTGAGGAGAAATTCTCTGTTATTGAGAAAGAGACTCTTGCATGCGTTTGGGCAATGGATCACTTCCGATCTTTCATTTGGGGAAGGTCCTGTCTGATACGTACTGACCATAAACCTTTGGTCAAGCTTTTGACAACAGAAGGAATGTTGAATGCCTCATCTAGAATTGCTAGATTGTCTTTGAGGTTACAGGATTACAATTATCAGATCGTTTATGTTCCTGGGAAAAAGAATGTAGTTGCGGACTTCTTGTCGAGGTTACCCATTGAAATGCATGAGTGTGATTCTTTTGACTTGGATGATGAACAAGTTGCCTTAATTCACAATCAGGGGTTGTCCAACTTTGATGAAATTGAATGGTCTAATAATTATAGATTGGATGACACTTTACAGAAGTTAATCATGTTCATTAACAAGGGTTGGCCTTGTAAAGATAAACTTACTAACGCATTTAAACCCTTTTGGGAAGTTAGGCATGAGCTTTCTGTCTCCAGAGGTTACATTTTTAGAGGTGATAAAGTTATTCCTCCTCTTTCTATGAGAATGAAAATAGTGAAGTTGTGCCATGAGGAGCACAGTGGCATTATCAAGACCAAACAAAGGGTCAAGCAATGGTTTTGGTGGCCTGGTATTGATGTTGTGGTTGAGAGGATTGTGCGAGAGTGTGTACCTTGCTGCATGTCGGACAAATCTTTAGTCACCTTGAGACCAAAATTAGGTGAGTCCTTCATTCCTGAAAAACCATGGCATACCATTGCTATTGATATCATGGGTCCAGTTGGTAGTGAGAAAAAATACATTTTAGCACTCATTGACATTTTTTCCAGGTGGCCTGTAATAAAAGTGGTTGATAAAGCCGACTCTCATGAGGTTTTAAAATTTATGGATAGAACCTTCATTGAGGAGGGCCTACCTGTTCAGGGTATTTCCGACAATGGGGTTCAGTTCATGTCGAATTTAACTCAAGAGTATTTCAAGAGAGCTGGCATTAGACATAGGACGACTTCTCTGTACAACCCTTCTGGTAACGGCATGATTGAAAGGTTCAATAGAGTCCTTAAAAACTCTATTCAAATGGCTGTTCAGAACGGTTGTAACTGGGAGGTGCAAATTTTTAGGACCTTATGGATGTATAGAACTACACCCCATGAGTCTTTGGAGGTTACACCCTTTGAAATTATGAGGGGTCGAAGTCCTAGAACTAAATGCAATCCTGAATGGTTACTAGAAAGTTCTTCTACTGCCGTACCTTTTGATGTTGTTAGATCCAGGATTGTTGATAAATGTAACATGCGTCATGATGTGTACAACAAGAAACACAATACTAGGGAGGTTTGTATAAAGGTTGGTTCTTGGGTCAGGGTCAAGAAGCCTTGGAAAACTAGCAAAGGGGAAAGTCAGTATTTTAAACCATTGCAGGTTAAGAAGGTTTTAAGGAATGCTGTCCAATTGTCAGATGGGAAGGTTTGGAATTTTAAAAGGATTGCTGTTTTTCGTCCTCCTCTAAATTTTGATAGCCAAACTTCTCCATTGGTATCCAACCGATTTCATGATTCCCATTCTGAGTGGGATATTCCTTCTGAGGGGGGTGGGAATGTTTCCACTTCTATTTCTACTTCTACCTGTGTTAATGTTGATCAGGATTGTATTAATAATGACATGGATATTCCGTGTGGAAGTGGGAGTGAAAGTTCATCTCCTTGTGTTCAGCAAAGCGATGTAGAATCATCTTCTGGTGGTGTTCATGAGAGTAATCAGCCTGAGGAACCAAGTTGTAGTACCAAACGTACTCGTTCTAAACCAAAATGGATGTCTGATTATTTTTGTGATTTTGCATCTTAGTTTTTTTTTTTTTTTTTTTTACTAATTGTTTTTATTGTATAAGGGGAAGATGTGTTATATTCTTAGGTATTATTTATTTATTATTAGTGTCTCGTGCTTTACTTGTGTCCTCGTGGGATTGTCCACGAGAGGGGGGAGATTCTAGAGTGTGGGGAGTTTGTTCGTTTGCCAAGGAGAGAGCGGAGGCGTTACTCTGTTGATGCTATATACTTGCAATAAAAGCTTGAAAAGGATTCCAGTCTCCGACCCTGACTTTACAGTTACATCACCCTCGCCTATTATATTTTGAAGAAGATAAATCGTGTTGAGGTAAGCCTGTAACTACTCTTGTGTTATGACAAGCTTAAGGGCAAGGGTAGAAGTTCATTTGAACATTATGCCCCGTTTTTTTTTTCCAGCATTTATATACACGTGATCCATATAAACATACGGCTGATGCGAAGACACCGTTAAAACTACCTAAAGGGGATAGTGTCAGCGCGACACAAGATAAAGAAGAAAGGGATAAAGTCTGGATCTATAAATCAAAAAAACTTTTTAAGGTACTCAATCTAGTAAGAATAATAAATAGAAATGGTTAACTAAAATAATGGCCACTCTGTTACCCACAAATATGTTACATTTTATATTTTGAGAAAAGGAACAAAGCTTTGTGAAGATATAGGATAGGACTAATTTTAACCCCAAAACTGATACATGACGGATGTCATTCACGGTCAGTATCAAGTGTAGATCGTCACAACAAAAAGGATCTATAGTAGTATACTGTACGGGAGTGAGAGATGGATGTCTGATTAAATGCATAAACATAAGGATGAGTGGAGAGTGAGACTGATGCTTGTAAATCTCATCTTGAAATGCAACGTAAACCCTTCTAGCAAACATTTTTTTGCTAGATGAATTGTATAGTGCATAGAATCTTTCTAATATGTGATACATGGGATGTTTTTTTAAAAAAAATGATATCTGATGAATATGATGAAATATTAGGATGGGAGTTGATACATTCCTTTTTTCATAATAGATACGACCTGTACCATAAGAAGATTTGTGACCTGGTACCGTAATCTGTCCTGAGGAAGGTGGTGAAGCTTTTAAAGCTTATAGACCACCGAAACGCGTCGACGCCCCTGCATTTCTTGAATCCCTAACAGCAAAGGACTCTTAGATGATAAGGAAAAGTTTCCCCACTAAAAAGTGCCAGATAGATTTTATTAAGCTTTGGGATCTAACACAGTTTAAAACAGGAAACATGGATTGCCTGTAGCTAGTAGGGTCACAACAGGTTTTGTATCTATGATTGTTTAGGAATTTTATTGAAGGATATTGCTATGTATTAAATGTAGAATCTTTTTATGTATTAAAAACTATGTACATTTTCGGAATTGTTTCGAAATTTTAAGAACAGTAAAATTTATTTTAACTGACAATAAGTGTATGCATTGCATTTCAATTTGTATTGTATTTCTTGCTTGGAAGACGTTTGCTTGAGGCAGTGGAAAGTGATATATGATGTTATGTAAGGAGTGCATAAGAATTAACAGTACATTGGTATGAGTGTGTTCTCCAGGGATCTACTTCCTTGCTTATCAGCTTTTTAAAGCTCATTATCATTGACAAGGCTTAGTCCTTTAAGCTGTAAAGCTGTGTGTACTGTGGGAACCATGTTGGTTAAAGTAAATGCCCATGTATTTTAGACTTTTCGCTTGTTCCAGGACCACATTATTAATTGAGAACTTGAATTTGGAGTGCACGTCTATCTCTGACTCCACAAGCCATGATTTTTGTTATGGTCTAGTTAACTTTGAGTTTGTTTTCCACAAAATAAAGAGTGAGGGCATCCCATGATCGCTGCAACCCTATTGTGGTGTGGTCGAATAGTAGGGTATCATCAGCATACCAAAGGCATTGTATGTGGTAGTCAGCAAATTTAGGTAGAAAAGCATGTGCGGACATCAGCGCTTTGTTTGTGTACGCCAAATATAAATAGAACAACAGTGGAGCAAGGATACAGCCTTGTTTTACTCCAGAAGAGGTCTTGATTTTGTGGGTTTGACCCTATTGGATGTAATTTTTACCTTTATCCAGGTTCCTGTGTTTAAACTTCTAATGGCTCTTAATAGATTTTCTGAGATGCCCCAGTCGGACTGCTTCTCACTATGTCCACTTTATTGAAAGCGGTTAAAAATCTATCAAAGTGACGTAATGCGGAGGGGCCTTTTTGCCTTTTGCAGCTTTGAGCAAGAAAGAGAAAATCATCAAATTGTCTTCTGTGCCATGCCCGCCCCTGAAACCCATTTGAGTGAGGGGTATTAGGGCCTTAGTGTTAGACCACTCTAACTCATTGCTTAGGATTTTACCATAACATTACTCTTCCACATCACGTAAGGCATTGAGCTGGAAATTAGATGGATTATCGCATGGACCTTTCTTTATGAATTGGAGTGAGTATGGTACCTTTCCAGCTGTCAGGTACTGTTTTCTCCCACAATTTGTTTCATAGAAGGGGCTGAGAAGAGATGCCCAATCTTCAATAAAAATGTTAACTATTCTTGTGGGGACACCGTTTGGGACCGGGCTCCAGCAGCTGGATAAGAGGCCAATACATGTATAATTGATTCTTGGGACACCAATACTTCGCCCCAATGCAGCAGGTTTTTAGTAGAACGGTTGACTAGTTCTTCCTCTTCTATTTTCCTGACTACACTCATTTTTTGGATCATTTGGATGATAGAGGCTTCAGCACACTCGCCCTCCTTGCAGAAGTAATTGCCACTAAAAAGGCTGTTTTGATTGTGAGCAGCCCGAGGGGACAAATATGCATGGGCTCGAAAGGAGCACAAATCAGAAAAGTGAGAACCAACTTAAGGTCCCAATGAGGCATGATGAAAGTGGAGGTTGGAAACATATGAACAAGGTCTTTCAGGCATCTATGTATAATGGATGACTTAAATAAAGATGGTTTGTTTGGCAGCCTCAGGAAGGCACACAGAGCAGAAAGATACCCTTTCAGAGCCATTCTGGGCAAGGGTACTAATAAAAAGCAAATCATCTGAAAGGGAAGCAGAAGGAAGGCCAATAGACTTTTCTGTACAATATATTATACATTTCTTTCATCGGCAGGTGTATACCGTCTTGGTGGAGGGATGCCTTGCTGCCAAAATAACATTGCAGACTTCAGGAAGAAGGACAAAAGCTATCAACTGCTGCTGCTCAAACTCCTATTCAAGAAGGCATAGAGTTGACAGGTTTGGGTGAAGGACTCTCCTGTGCTACTACGACAGAAAGTCCTCCCAAAGGTGCAGCCTGATCAGAAGATTAATGCTGATTTGCAGGAGTTTTTGAATGCCAGACTATCCATGCCCAGTCCAGAGCCACAAGGGTGACTTGGGCCCGGTCGAGCCTGATCTTTTTGGGTACTCTGGGCAGGAGAGGTATGGGTGGAAAGGCATTCTGGAGGCTTGAGCTGCACTCAAGACAAAAAGCACCTCAGAGCAGAAGCCGACTTGGAAACTCCAGCATGCAAAACTGCTGACATTGTGCGATCTTGGCAGCGGCAAACAGATCTAGCCAAGACCCTCTCCAGTTTTGAAAGAGACCTTGCGCCAACTCTGGGTGGGGATGCTACTCATGATCCGCTAGGCAATGACAGCTGAGTTCGTCCACCTTGGCATTCAGAGAGCCTGCCAGGTGTTGAATCACCAGAGGAATGTTATGCTATTCCAGACATGTAGAGAGACACAGGGCCTCCTGACAAAGAGTCCACAACTCCACCCCACCCTGTTTTTGTTGCAGTACCACATGGCAGTGGTGTTGTCTGTTAACACTTGAAATAGCCTTCCTTGGAGGGTAGAAAGGCTATCAACACCAATCTGATTGCTCGGAGCTCCAACTTCTTTTTTCCCTTATCTTTTATTTATTAAAAGTTTTGCAATATATAGAGGTACAGCTCAATGTCAATTAAGAGACAAGTTCTCAAATGCTTTCAAATTGTTACATCAGAATAAACAACTTAAATCCAAACAACAAAATGTGGTACAGATTGCGTCTTAAGATATAAGTTTTAGTTGGTTCGGTCATACATCTTGCATAGGTATGTCACAGCTTCTCATCCAAGTGCTTGGTATATATCACATGAATACTCCGTATAGCAGACACGATTATATAAACTAGGCATTCTAAGACGTGTCCAGGTCCACACACATTCTCCCAATAGGAGTCCATTGGCAGACCTGGAGTGGGCCCTAAATTTGTGTATGCATTACCCTTCCTCCCAGCCAATATATTACATCAGTGTTGTTGTAGGGCAACAGATGCCTATACATCACATCCCCGGCTTATATAGACAATACCAAAACGTCAATATCTGTAAAGAGGTTTTAACCAATCTCTAGGGGATGCGCCTGTAAATAAGACTTTACTTGTTGCCAGATGTCTTTCGGGAGTGACGCCAGTGGCTGCAGAGTGGTGTATAGTTCACATGTGGTATCGCAATATATGAGGTTCTGGATCCAGGCCTTCATAGTTGGGGTCTGTGCACTGCCCCAATGCAGGAAGACCTACTGTTTCACAATAAGTAAGGCAAATGCAGTAAAACGCCGCACTCCCTCTTGTAGAGCCTTAGCGTACCCCGGCAATGCCATCAGCGGCGTAGGGTGTAATGTGTGCTCAATCATCAGGGACAATTGTGAGAAGACTTTCACTCAATATGTTAGTATGGGTCCACATTTCTAGGCCAGGTGTGAGAAGTCCGCCCGATCTATAGCATATCTGGAGCATGTATTTGATGTGTTAGGATCCATTTTTGCTAAGAGGTACGGTGTGATATATGCCCAATGCAAGTATTTAAAATGTAGCACTTTATGATGGTGTTTGTTTGATACAACCCATGTTTGTTCACAACTGTAAGACCACAACTGATCTGTCAGCGGGAAGTCTAAGTCCCCTTCCCAGGGTTGGCATGCTTTAGCACCTGCCGTTGGGCAGAGAGCCAGGGATGACTGGTATAAGCATGATACCAAATGTACCTCATCAGATGTTGTGATGAGTAATGTAAGTGGTGGAAAGTCTGGTGGCTCCGCTGTTGCAGTTGGGAGTGCCCCTTTAAGGTGCATCGCACCCTGTGTAGGAGGAATCTGTCCATTTATGCCGCATCCCTATTCGAGGTGAAATCTTCAAAGTGCATAATTGTGAATTTTTTAAAAGGTCGCCAATAGTGCGCAACTTGTATAGAGCTAGGGTACGTTTAGTGAGAGCTTCTGCTGTGGGGGTAGCCAGGGGTTATCAACTAATGGTATGTGTGGGGAGTAAAGGAACTCTGCCTGTAGGTATCGACGTAATTTCGACCAGGACCAACAGGCGATAGATAATGTCTGAATCTCAGCAGGATGCCGTGGTAGTCCCAATGGTAGTATAATTGAAAGTGAGTTTGGGTATATCTGGGAGCATTCTGGCTTTAGATATTGAAGACGGGTGTCCATGTGGTACCAATAATATGTAAAGTGGATTTGTGCAATCAGATACTATAAATAGAAATCAGGGACCCTGAATCCTCCTTGGTGATAGGGCAGGATAAGAGTGTTCCACCCCATGCGCGGCTGCTTGCCTGCCCATACAAGTCGGATGAGTAAAGCCCATAGCGTATCAAAAAATGTTGTGGTGAGTGCAATGGGAATGTTTAAGAAGAGATATAAAAAATGTGGAAGTACCACCATTTTCATGATGGCAATTCTGCCAGCTATAGATAGTGGGAGTTTGATCGATTTTTCAAACTGTGTTGCAAGATTGTCTATTGCCATCTCATAGTTTAGACTGACCACCTCAGACACCTTACAATGAAAATAAATGGCTAGATATTTAGGGTTCAACACACCACCGCAATGGGAAGTCAATATCAACTTGGGTGGTGGCCGGAGTCAGCGGGAATACCTCCAATTTTGTGCAGTTGATGGTTAGACCTGAGTAGACTCCAGATCCCACCACCTCATGCAATAGTGGTGATAGGTTTGTGCTTGGGTCGCCTACGAATAGCATCATGTCATCAGCATGGAATGAGGACACCAAAGGACCCCTGTGAAACCGCAGCCCATGGTAAATATGTTTCTCCTGAATGTACAGCGCTAGGGGGTCCATGGCTATTATAAATAGCAAAGGCAAAAGAGGGCAGCCCTGTCTAGCGCCTCGTGTGAGAATGAATTGGGGTGTTAACTCACCGTTCAGTTTGAGGTGAGCAGTGGGGGCAGCATATAGAAGCCGGATTAGATTGGTGGAGCCAACTGGGATCCCCAGTTTCTGAAATACTGCATAAGGAAAAGGCCATTCTAGGGAATCAAATGCCTTTTTGGCATCTAGCAAGATTGCTGTCGCTGGGAGCGTGGGATTTAGTTGATTGATTTACCGTGGTGGAGCAGCTGCGGACAAATCCTGCCTGAAAGGGGCATATGATCTTGCCGACTAATATAGAGAGGCAGGTGGCTAGGATTTTGGCCAGGATTTTGTCATCTTGATTAAGAAGCGACAATGGCCTATAGGACGCACAGCTTCATGATGTTTTGCCAGCCGTAAGTAGGAGTGTGATTATGGCTTCTCGCATAGTGGGTGATAGAGATCCCATCTGTAGGGCTTCATCATATTCTTCTAATAAGCGGGGAGCCAAGATAACCTTGTAAGCTTTGTAAAATTCGTCCATCAGGTCATCCAAGCCGAGGGCTCGATTGTCAGCGAAGCCATAAATTGCTAATTTAATTTCATCCTCATCTGTAAGGGGTCGCTAGGAAGTGGCACTCTCCCTTGTCTAACCACACAATGGCCACCTCTTCTAATTAGTCTGTGAGGGCCTGTCCCTATGGGGTTTGCGTGTTGCATATAACTTGGTATAATAAGATAAGAAAGCAGCAGTGATTTCATTTCCCTTCAGCAGCTTTACATTGTTTTCAATATCTAGCTGCGTGATATATGCTGATTGGTGCTCGGGACGAAGTAGTCTACCTAGTGTTCTCCCGGGCCTCTCGCCTTTGCCGTACGCTTGGGCCCTGGCATACTTGCCTAGATATGTTACTTCGCCCGCCGCGAGGTCCTGGGTGCTTCTTACAGTGGTGAGGGGAGCATGGCTCTACACTGGCCTGTGCTCGTGGGCGCTGCTACAGCCATAATCATCCCACTATAGTTCCGGACTGAGCAACGCCTGGCTTCACCACCCAGCCGCTGCCATTTTTTTGTATGCCAATGCCCCCGTAGTTGCTCCCACAAAGTTTTCAGGCACTCCCCAGGGGAAAATATAGGATTTCAGCAACCGTGTTGGGGCCCCTAACTTCAGAGGGGCTCCGATTTCAGGGTTGGATGGTAGGTGGAAGGCAGAATTTGTACAGGAAAATCTTTGAGCTGCAGGAGCTCACAGAAAATAATGCTAGTCAGCCATCTTGCTGGCCACACCCCACCCTTGAATCATTATTGAACATCTTTTTCTCTTTCACCTTATTATTACATCTTTAAATGGGATATAGGCAGTTATTATTATGTGCAATATTATCATATGGAAGGGATACATTATACATGTAAGACAGTGGTGTAACAAAACCTTTGGGGACTCTACTGCAATTAATGCTAAGGAAACCTCTTCTATGCCCTTACCCTGGCAATCACCACCCACTCTATAGAAGTACTTTACCTCTGCTACCCACATCTAAGGGACATCAGGCACCAGCAGGAATGTCAGTGATAAGGTTAGCAGAGAAGATGCACAGCTATATGATATAACTATAAACATAGTCTACAGCTGTGCATATTGAACACAGAGTTGTGTGTATAGTCATTATAAATGTGACTATTTTTATTTATAAATCTGGAATTTAGATTCCGACTGTGTGTCACCCTCACCAATGCTTAAATAAATGCACCACTGAAGAACTAGTTACTTATGGTAAGGCCTTATCCGGTAGAGACTCTAACTAGCTGCAGATTACTCACCTTACAAGTATCCTCAGGCATCAGACTGGATCTGGAAGTTTGAGCAGTACTGCTAAGCGCCAATAGGGGGCGTTGTTCAAGTCGGCATCAGTGGCGTAGCCTGCTCCAAAAGTCATGTACACGTTTTGTAAGCACCACCTCGACACACTGACTTTAGTTTATTTGTGGGACTTTCCGCGCAGGGAGCACAGAGCCACCATAAAGACTGCCCACTAGTGTGAGCTGCTAAGGCCCATTGTAAGGTGAAGACCTCATTCGTTAATCAGATCTCAAAGCGGGGAGGATGGGAGGGTCGGTGGTGAATCTGTAGCTAAATAGAGTCCCTACCAAATAAGGCATTACTCAAGGTAACTTGTCCAGCTGATAGAGACTTCTAGTAGCAGATTCCTTACCTTAGAATAGATACCAAAGAAATGCCTCCTGCCTCCCCTGAGCGGGTCTGAGAAACCAACTTAGACCAGCTAGTCCTGCAGTGCCAAACGGGCAAAATACCCATCCTAAAGGACCTGACTGTCCAGGCTGTAGTGCTTTGTGAACTTGTACAGTGAAGTCAACATTGCAGCTTGACAGATGTCTAGGACTACAACTCAGCAAACTAATTCAGTGGTCACTGCTTTGGCTCTGGAAGAATAAGCACCCAAGCCCTCAGGTTGTTGCTTGTTGGCCAATGCATAGCATATTTGTATGCAGAAACAGGAGATGGTTTGTTTCTGTACAAACTTTCCTTTCTTGGCCTCAACGTACCCTACAAAGAGTTGTCATCCACCCAGAATTATTTTGTGCGGTCAAGCTAGAACGGCAACACTCTTTTTGTATCAAAACAGTCTCTCTTCTTCCTTAGAACAATGAGGCGGGGCAAAAAAGGTAGGCAGGGTGATTGTCTGGCCTACCTGGAAAAGTAACGGCATTCAGGTGGAGGGAGGCACGTGTCAGGAGCACCAATTTGTCACGATAAAAAGTAGTGTTAGGTGGGTGAACCAAGAGATCCTGCAACTTGCTAACCCTCCTGGCTGATGTACTGTCACCAGAAAGGTGGTTTTAATGGTTAATAATCATGAAGGGCAGTTGTGTAACAGCTCTAAGGGCCTCATGTAGGAAGCCATATACCGGTCGGTAACGGCCGATTTTCGGTAATTATACCGTTACCGACCGGTATTTTGGCTTTTGGTATGTAGGGGAACAATTTCTGTATTCGGAATTTACCGAATCGGTAAAATTACCGAATCGGTAATATTACCGATTCGGTAAATTCCGAATACAGAAATGAGATGTAGGGGGAGTGTGTGGGTGATGTTTGGAGTCGGTATTTACCACCAACTAATAGTTGGTGGTAAATAAAGTATGGATGGTGAAATGCATTTCATAGCACCTACAAGTGTGCAATGTGGCAGACATACATGCCCTTCGGGCATGTATGTGTGCCACATGTGCACACATGGCCGTTTCAGGGGTGCAACAGGGTGTCAATGTGACACCCTGCCACCCTTGCATGTGTTCCCCCCATTACCGAATCGGTATTTACCGATTCGGTAATGAGGCATACCTTCCCATCAATGGGAAGGTATGCCTCATTACCGAATCGGTAAATACCGATTCGGTAATTACCGAATGATTCCGAATCGGTAATATTTACCGACCAATTACCTACATATCATTTACCACTTCATAAATACCGAATCGGTAAAATTCGGTATTTATGAAGTGGTAAATGTGTCCCTACCTACATATGGCCCTAAAGGAGCAAACATTAGGAAATTGAGGACAAGGTTCAAGTCCCAGTAAGGCATGATGAATGGCCTGGTTTGGGGCGAACTTATGTTGCAAACCTTTGAGGAGTTTCCTCACAACGGGTGACTGAAATAATTATGGTTGGTCTGGTAACTGCAAAAAAGTAGAAACGGCTGAAAGATAGCCCTTAACTGTGTCTAGAGCAAAGTGCTACTGGGCCAAAGAAAGAGAAAATGATTGGACTTGAGAAAGAGGAGAAGATAGGGGCATTAACGTTTTTTGATACACGCCATTCCACATCTTTCTCTCAACTGCAGACTTTATACCAACTTGGTGGAGATACTCCTGACTGACAGAATAACATCATAAACTTCAGGACGAAGGTTGAAGGCTCTCAACTGTCACAGCTCAATCTCTACGCATGTGCAGGTTTGGGTGCAGAACCTTCCTGTGTTTCTGTGATAGATGATCCTCCCGAAGAGGCAGGTTGACCGCGGGACCGGTGCTCATGCTGAACAGCTTGGGATACCAGGCACTCTAACAATGACTTGGGCCCGGTCGTTGCTGATCTTCTTGAGAACTCTGGGCAAGAGTGGTATTGACTGAAAGGCAGACAGGAGACCAGTGCTCCACTCAAGAAGAAAGTGTCTCAGAGCGAGACCTGCCTTGGAATCTCCAGGCTCTCCCAATACTTGGAAGAGGCCTTGCACAACCTCTGGATGGAGGCACCATTCGTGACCCACAAGGTATTAATGGCTGAGTTTTTCTGCTCTGGTTTTGAGAAAGTCTGCCAGGTGTTGAACCACCAGAGAAATGCACTGGTCTTTTAGCCATGTTCAGAGATGCAGTACCTCTTGACAAAGGGTCCACAACCCCACCCTGCACTACTTGTTGTAGTGCCACATGGAGGTGATGTTGTCCATGAACGCCTGCACTAGCCTTCCTTTGATAAAGGGTAGGAAAGGCCTTCAATGTTTAGGAAATCCACCAAAACTCCAACAAGTTTATGTGGAGTCCAAACTTTGTCAAAGACCAGAGTCGTCTGATCTCCATCTCTCCCAGATGGCCGCCTCACCCCAGAGCTGATGCATTACAGTCAGCTCTGGTTGGGGAAGGGAGCGTGGGCTGCCACTGATCCAATTGCAGTTCAGTAGCTATCACTTCAGGTCTTTTACAGATCCCTTATAGATCTGGAACATTTCAGAGAGATTCCCCTGATGCTGCGTCCATTGGGACTTCAAGTTCACTGCAGAGAATGCATATGCCAATGGGCATGCATTCCCAGCCAGATCCTTGAGGCTATGAGGCCCACCAGCCTCAGAATCTGTCTCACTAAAATCCAGGATAGAGGTGGAAACATCGCTATCATAGCCTGAATATCCTGGACTCGCTGTTCGGAAGGATAAGTCTAAAACAGCACTGTGTCTAGAACAGCGCCAATGAAAGAAAGTGTTTTAGAGGGAGTCAGCTGTGACTTTGGCACATTATCAGTGAACCCCAGTGAGTGCAGCCAGTGAGTGCAGGGGATTCAATGTAGTCTGGAGGTGGGAAACAACTGCCTGAGACCGGCCTGCCTTCAGCAGCCAATCGTTGAGGTAGCGAAAGACTGGAAGCCCAGACCTCTGCCGGTGTGCTGCAGCCACTGCCATCACCATGGTAAGTATCCAAGAGATGCTGGCAAAGTTGAAGGGAAGCATGGTAAACTGGAAGTACTAGGGCCCACCTTGAACCCCAGGTAATGTCTGTGGGCGGACAGGACGGGAATGTAAAAATATATGTCCCACAAATCCTACGCTACCATCCAGTGACCTTATTAGTGGAATGCTCCCTTTCTTGCGCAGCTCCGCCAGGTAGTTGCTGCCAGAGCTCCCTGCTGCTTTCCATCTGACCCTCGGGTTAGTGGTTTGAGATCCTCCTTTACCTGCGGGCACCTGCCTGTGCCTCATCCCTGGTGGTCTAGTGGTAGAGCATCACTGCTCTGCTGCTGGGCTGCCCTCTGTCTCTCTTTTTCTGCCTTTTCTGCCTTTTTCTTGGATTCTTTTTCTGTCCCTTTCATCCTTTTGTGCTTTTTCCTTTTTTGTCCTTTTGCGGTCTGCTGCTCTTTGCCCCAGTGAACCCCTGCGGCCTCCCCTCCAGTGCCATTTTCCTGTTCACCGCATTTCCTGTCTCCCAGCTGTCCAACCCCTCGCATACTACTTAATGGTTGGCGCTGTGCATATGCACAGCAGGCAAGCCAAAGGCAAGTTTGTCTGCACCCGTCCATACCAGGACCACACCCAGTGCCATGGACCCCGATCCTCTGACCTTCCACTGATACGGCGCTAGCACCCTCCTCACCCTCAACATTGGATGCCATGACACCTGCCACCTCATGTCACCGAAGGACACCCAAGGACCTTTCTACTGCCGAAACTGAAGTTGCACCCTCACCAATCTCTGCACTCCAGCTAATCTCGCCACCCAGCGGACCAACAGTGAACCCGACCAGCTCAGCTGCCTCTTCCTCAACACGCACTTCCTCCATAATATGCCACAGAACTCTGGGACCTCCTTGACTCCGTATCTTCTGACATCGCCTTCCTCATGGAAACCTGGACAAACCCTAGCTCTGGCGCGGACATCGCCACCGCCAACCCCAATGGCTACAAGATCACCCGCAAGGACCATATCAACTGACCAGGAGAAGGTATCGTCATTGTCCACAAAAACACCCTCCACCTGACCACCCGCTTGAACGAGCCAGTGACAACCATGGAACACCTTTACTTCCAGATCCAGATCAACTCCAACAACACCCTTCACGGCACCCTCGTCTAAAGACCTCCAGGTCCCCACCCATCCTTCACCAATGCCATTGTCAACTTCATCGTACCACAGACCCTTGCAGCCCCTGACCACAACACTGCATCCCAACTGGAGAACCTCTTCAAAGTGACACTCAAGCAGCTGGTCATCTCTCCAACCCACGCAGCTGGACATATGCTCGACCCTGTCTTCTCTCCCAGTGAAAACATCACCTACAACCACACAACCAAATTCCTCTGGACCGACCACCACTGTGTGCACTTTGTCTTCACCAAACCTACCATACACCACCGCCCTCACAGCCCCCCATTGCAGCTGGAACAAGATAACCAAAGAACATCTCACCTCCTCCATCAGTACTACCACATGGCTGACATCCGCTGATGCTACAACCTCATACAAAAACAACAATTGATGGACAGAATGCAGAACAATGTCATACATTCACCCCAGTACAGAGATCTGGGCCTAAATCCATCATTTGTTTGCTCACCATGCCATTCCAGTTTGAACCCAGCCATATGCAAATCAGTCTTGACCCTGTGCCCCATGGGAACAGTCCAGCCCGAACTGCCAAGCCAGGTCCTCCCTGGACTGGAAACAAGCATCCTAGGACCGGTTTCGGGCTTTCAGCCCTCGTCAGCCAGGTTAGCTTGATTCCAGTGGCATGGAGAGCACGGGACTCACGGCTGAGCATACCCTTCCCACTCGGGGTGACAAATACAACAACAACAATTGATGGACAGAATGCAGAACAATGTCATACATTCACCCCAGTACAGAGATCTGGGCCTAAATCCATCATTTTTTTGCTCACCATGCCATTCCAGTTTGAACCCAGCCATATGCAAATCAGTCTTGACCCTGTGCCCCATGGGAACAGTCCAGCCCGAACTGCCAAGCCAGGTCCTCCCTGGACTGGAAACAAGCATCCTAGGACCGGTTTCGGGCTTTCAGCCCTCGTCAGCCAGGATAGCTTGATTCAAGAGGAATGGAGAGCACGGGACTCACGTCTGAGCATACCCTTCCCACTCGGGGTGACAAATACAACAACAACAATTGATGGACAGAATGCAGAACAATGTCATACATTCACCCCAGTACAGAGATCTGGGCCTAAATCCATCCTTTTTTTGCTCACCATGCCATTCCAGTTTGAACCCAGCCATATGCAAATCAGTCTTGACCCTGTGCCCCATGGGAACAGTGCAGCCCGAACTGCCAAGCCAGGTCCTCCCTGGACTGGAAACAAGCATCCTAGGACCGGTTTTGGGCTTTCAGCCCTCGTCAGCCAGGATAGCTTGATTCCAGTGGCATGGAGAGCATGGGACTCACATCTGAGCATACCCTTCCCACTCGGGGTGACAAATACAAAAACAACAATTGATGGACAGAATGCAGAACAATGTCATACATTCACCCCAGTACAGAGATCTGGGCCTAAATCCATCATTTTTTTGCTCACCATGCCATTCCAGTTTGAACCCAGCCATATGCAAATCAGTCTTGACCCTGTGCCCCATGGGAACAGTCCAGCCCGAACTGCCAAGCCAGGTCCTCCCTGGACTGGAAACAAGCATCCTAGGACCGGTTTCGGGCTTTCAGCCCTCGTCAGCCAGGATAGCTTGATTCCAGTGGCATGGAGAGCACGGGACTCACGTCTGAGCATACTCTTCCCACTCGGGGTGACAAATACAAAAGCAACAATTGATGGACAGAATGCAGAACAATGTCATACATTCACCCCAGTACAGAGATCTGGGCCTAAATCCATCATTTTTTTGCTCACCATGCCATTCCAGTTTGAACCCAGCCATATGCAAATCAGTCTTGACCCTGTGCTCCATGGGAACAGTCCAGCCCGAACTGCCAAGCCAGGTCCTCCCTGGACTGGAAACAAGCATCCTAGGACCGGTTTCGGGCTTTCAGCCCTCGTCAGCCAGGATAGCTTGATTCCAGTGGCATGGAGATCACGGGACTCACGTCTGAGCATACCCTTCACACTCGGGGTGACAAATACAAAAACAACAATTGATGGACAGAATGCAGAACAATGTCATACATTCACCCCAGTACAGAGATCTGGGCCTAAATCCATCATTTTTTTGTTCACCATGCCATTCCAGTTTGAACCCAGCCATATGCAAATCAGTCTTGACCCTGTGCCCCATGGGAACAGTCCAGCCCGAACTGCCAAGCCAGGTCCTCCCTGGACTGGAAACAAGCATCCTAGGACCAGTTTCGGGCTTTCAGCCCTCGTCAGCCAGGATAGCTTGATTCCAGTGGCATGGAGAGCACGGGACTCACGTCTGAGCATACCCTTCCCACTCGGGGTGACAAATACAAAAACAACAATTGATGGACAGAATGCAGAACAATGGCATACATTCACCCCAGTACAGAGATCTGGGCCTAAATCCATCATTTTTTTGCTCACCATGCCATTCCAGTTTGAACCCAGCCATATGCAAATCAGTCTTGACCCTGTGCCCCATGGGAACAGTCCAGCCCGAACTGCCAAGCCAGGTCCTCCCTGGACTGGAAACAAGCATCCTAGGACCGGTTTCGGGCTTTCAGCCCTCGTCAGCCAGGATAGCTTGATTCCAGTGGCATGGAGAGCACGGGACTCACGTCTGAGCATACTCTTCCCACTCGGGGTGACAAATACAAAAGCAACAATTGATGGACAGAATGCAGAACAATGTCATACATTCACCCCAGTACAGAGATCTGGGCCTAAATCCATCATTTTTTTGCTCACCATGCCATTCCAGTTTGAACCCAGCCATATGCAAATCAGTCTTGACCCTGTGCCCCATGGGAACAGTCCAGCCCGAACTGCCAAGCCAGGTCCTCCCTGGACTGGAAACAAGCATCCTAGGACCGGTTTCGGGCTTTCAGCCCTCGTCAGCCAGGATAGCTTGATTCCAGTGGCATGGAGAGCACGGGACTCACGTCTGAGCATACCCTTCCCACTCGGGGTGACAAATACAAAAGCAACAATTGATGGACAGAATGCAGAACAATGTCATACATTCACCCCAGTACAGAGATCTGGGCCTAAATCCATCATTTTTTTGCTCACCATGCCATTCCAGTTTGAACCCAGCCATATGCAAATCAGTCTTGACCCTGTGCTCCATGGGAACAGTCCAGCCCGAACTGCCAAGCCAGGTCCTCCCTGGACTGGAAACAAGCATCCTAGGACCGGTTTCGGGCTTTCAGCCCTCGTCAGCCAGGATAGCTTGATTCCAGTGGCATGGAGATCACGGGACTCACGTCTGAGCATACCCTTCCCACTCGGGGTGACAAATACAAAAACAACAATTGATGGACAGAATGCAGAACAATGTCATACATTCACCCCAGTACAGAGATCTGGGCCTAAATCCATCATTTTTTTGTTCACCATGCCATTCCAGTTTGAACCCAGCCATATGCAAATCAGTCTTGACCCTGTGCCCCATGGGAACAGTCCAGCCCGAACTGCCAAGCCAGGTCCTCCCTGGACTGGAAACAAGCATCCTAGGACCGGTTTCGGGCTTTCAGCCCTCGTCAGCCAGGATAGCTTGATTCCAGTGGCATGGAGAGCACGGGACTCACGTCTGAGCATACCCTTCCCACTCGGGGTGACAAATACAAAAACAACAATTGATGGACAGAATGCAGAACAATGGCATACATTCACCCCAGTACAGAGATCTGGGCCTAAATCCATCATTGTTTTGCTCACCATGCCATTCCAGTTTGAACTCAGCCATCTACAAATCAGTCTTGACCCTGTGCCCCATGGGAACAGTTCAGCCCGAACTGCCAAGCCAGGTCCTCCCTGGACTGGAAACAAGCATCCTAGGACCGGTTTCGGGCTTTCAGCCCTCGTCAGCCAGGATAGCTTGATTCCAGTGGAATGGAGAGCACGGGACTCACGTCTGAGCATACCCTTCCCACTCGGGGTGACAAATACAAAAACAACAATTGATGGACAGAATGCAGAACAATGTCATACATTCACCCCAGTACAGAGATCTGGGCCTAAATCCATCATTTTTTTGCTCACCATGCCATTCCAGTTTGAACCCAGCCATATGCAAATCAGTCTTGACCCTGTGCCCCATGGGAACAGTCCAGCCTGAACTGCCAAGCCAGGTCCTCCCTGGACTGGAAACAAGCATCCTAGGACCGGTTTCGGGCTTTCAGCCCTCGTCAGCCAGGATAGCTTGATTCCAGTGGCATGGAGAGCACGGGACTCACGTCTGAGCATACCCTTCCCACTCGGGGTGACAAATACAAAAACAACAATTGATGGACAGAATGCAGAACAATGTCATACGATGCTAAAACCTCAGCATGCAACCTCCACCGATGGATCTCCAACTGCTCCAACACTGGCACTTGAGAAGGCACCCGGCAAGCAACACTCCAAGAAAGCCAGCTGGTTCACTCCCACCCTCCACGAGTCCAGACGCACCTGTAGGTGATTCGAGAAGAGATGGAGGAACAACAGAACCTCGGAAACCCATGCAACCTTCAAAGCTGCTGTCACTGCACATCACTTCTCCTCAAAAGCACAAAGAAAATGGCCCTCCAAGACAGAAATAAAGCCAATACACACAACAGTTAAAAACTCTTCACCATCGTCAAGGAGTTTAGCAGGCCCAACAGCGAGACCACAGACGTCCCACCCTCCCAAGACCTCTGCCACAAACTCAGCATCTTCTCCCACCCCAAGATCAGGAAAATCTACAACAGTTTCAACACAAAACACTTTCTCACCATGCCTTACATCACCACACCCGACCATGCTGCACCCCAACAGATCCTGATCAACTGGACCCCACTCACCACAGATGACACACTCAAATCCATGAAGAGCATCCACTCTGGAGCACCCTAGAACCCATGCCTTCACCACATCTTCCATAAAGCTGCCACCTCCATCGCCCTGAGCTTCGCCGCACCATCAACTGCTTCATCGAGACCGCCATCTTCCCCTTCGACTGTAAACACGCAGAGATCAACCAGATGCTGAAGAAGTCATCAGCCTACACGACAAACCTCAAGAACCTAAGACCCATCTCCCTGCCAAGGTCATCAAGAAGGCCATCAACGTCCAACTCTCTGAGTTCAGCGAAGCAAACCATGACCTGGATATCTCCCAATCTGGCTTCTGAAACAACCAAAACACCAAGACCGCAATTCTCGCCACCACCGATGACATCTGATCCCTCCTCAACCACGATGGAACTGCAGCCCTCATCCTTCTGGACCTCTCGGCCACCTTCGACACCATCTCCCACCACACCCTAATCATGAGACTCCACGACTCCGGCATCCATGACAAGGCCCAGGATTGGATCCGCTCTTTCCTCATCGGACTAATACAGCGAGTCAGAATTCCTCCTATCCTCTGAGAACCCGAAATTAGCTGCAGAATGCCCCAGGGCTCCTCCCTGAGCCCCACTCTCTTCAACATCTACATGGCTCCGCTCATAGTCATTGTCAGGAACCACAGACCCAACATCATCTCCTACACCGATAACATCCTCTCCCTCACCAGCAGACCCACAGCCAGCAGAAACAACTTCCACAGTGGGATGAAGGCCAATGCTACTTAGATGAAAGACAGTTGCCTCAAGCTCAACTCGGACCAGACTGAAGTCCTCATCCTGGGACCCAACCCCTAAGCTTGAGACGACTTCTGGTGGCCAACCGCACTACGAGCCCCCTCACCCCAATGAACCATGCTCGAAACCTCGGCATCAGACTGGACTCCTCGCTCACAATGATTGGCCACATCAAAGCTGTATCATCATCTTGCTTCCACATGCTTTGCATGCTTCGTAAGACATTCAGATGAATACCTACCGAATCCAGAAAGACGGTCAACCATGCACTCATCAGCAGCAGACTTGACTACAGCATTGCACTTTACGCCTGTGTCACAGAATGTTCAAAATGCTACAGCCAGTCTAGTCCTCAACCTCCCATATCGCAGCCACATCACTGAACACCTTTGAGAACTCCACTGGCTACCAGTCAACAAAACAATCCTTTCTAACCTCTTCACACTTGCAGGACCAGCATATCTGAACCACTACCTCCCATTCCATGTACCCACCAGACACTTCTGCTCCGCATAAATGGTGCTGGCTACTGTCCAATTGACCCACATGACAAGAATCTCCACCTCAGGAAATCTCTGTTGACCCAGTTCAGGAAGAATCTCTAGACCTGGCTCTTCAACTGAACCCTAGCGTCCAGACAAATCAGCAGGCTTCCTACCCCCCAGCGTCTTGAGACCCTCATGGGTTGATTGACCTTTGTGATATTGGTTTGTAGTGGACCAAAGTACAAAGTACTACCTGCAGTTCTTCGGGAATGGCCCAGGTTTAGCTGGGAGCAGGGTGCTGGTGAGGTTGGTAGCTGTGTGGCTATGGAGAGGGGGGCATTTCAAAACAGGCTGCAAAGCGCAGACTTGGGTACAAGTCTGAAAGCTCCAAACTGGGGTCTTGGGTTGCAATGGGTCTTGAAGTAAGGGGGCCAGTTGACTTGGGTGAAGAATGGTTAGGTCAACAAGGCTAGATGCCCAAAGGTGCTCCTCGTAGTTGGGACAAACAGCTGGCAGGGGCAAAATCAGGACAGCTGAGCCCCTAACAAGGTGGGTCTCAGTGATGCTGACGTCCCTCTACAGCTGCTTGGTTGTGGTGCAGTGGGAATCCAGATTGAACTTACACTTGCTGTTTGGAGCAGGGCATGTGGTAACCCGGGGATTTGTGCTTTACGACTCCGTTTGGTTCTGGTATCTTCACACTCAGTAGGGAGAAGGTTCCGACCTTCCACAGTATGAGTACCTTCTCCTGGGGAACTGTGGTGTGGGTGCGGCAGGGGAGTTGCAAGGCAGTGGACCTGACTCTGCTTTTCAGTGCCTGCAAAATACAGGAAAGAAGCTCCTCTACTACAAGGAAGACTGTAGGCGATTTTTGAAGTGGTGGCATGCTACCCAAGTCTTTGGCAGATGTCTAGCTCGCAGGATGAGTCGCTCTATCATGATTGTCTAGAGAATTGCGAGCAGGCAGAGTTTTGAGCTAAAAACTCCACAGCTGTTCTCACCAAGCAGTGACTCTTCTTTGTCCTTCTTCTCTTGATTCATCACATCTGAGTTCTTGGGTTCAGGAGTGCCACCTAAATACTCAATTTAGGGGTGTTAAGGGTAGTGAGAGATAGTAACCACAGGACTGACTACCTTTAGGGAGTCTACATCCTCTATATGACCACTTCTCATGGTAAGTGGGCATTACCCTGGCGCTATAATTGTAATTCCATTCAAAACAAGATGGAAGAATCTGAAAAGTGGGGTCCACGTTAGCTAGTCTACCTTAGGGGTGGTGCTAGCTTGACGTGGGCAAATCTCCTAATTTTACTATTTTTCCTGCCTGCCTTATTGCCATAAGGTGAGGGCAGGACAATGGGGTGGGCATCTCCACTATGTGGAGAGGCTTGAGCCTGAGGATGCAGACCCTGCATGAAGGGGGGTTAACTCATCTGCCCAGAGCAGGCATTGTTCCTTGCCTCACCTCAGGAGGTCAGAAACCTGTCTATGGTTGCTGGCTGGTAAAGGATAGCCAGTCAACACACTAGTGGTCTGTAAGTTTTCAAGGGGCACCTCTAAGGTGCCCTCTGGGTTTGTTTCTAAATAAATCAAACATTGGCATCAGTGCATGTGTACTAAGATGAGATGTTTGGTACCAAACATCTGGGGGTGCAGTGAAGCCATTATGTGGCTGGGAAACATGTAATGGGAAGTGTCCAGTCCATGTACTCGATATGGCTTCCCTGTGCACTTGTGTTATCTAAGGTTGAACTTAGATATCATAGGGACATATCCACCCACATGGGTATAGTGCACCCTGCCTTAGGGCTGGAAGGCCTGCTGTAGAGGTGACTTACTTACACCACATGTAGAGTTTTGCAGGCCTTGCATACAGAAATGGGAGCCATTTTGACTCTTCATTTTTCTCTGCCCCAAGACATGCAAGCTGTGGTGGCAATTTGCTTGAACTTGGTGAGGGGTCCCATGGCATGGCACACTTTGAGCTGCAGCCCCTATGGGCACTCTATAGTCCCAATGCCCTAGGTACCAGTGGTACCATTTACTAGTGACTTATATGGAGCCTAAATTGGTGCCAATTGTGGATAAAAGGTACAGTTTAGGGAAAGAACACTGATGCTGGGGACCTGGTTAACAGGAACCCATCACACTTTCAGTCAAAGTTATATCAGATACCAGGCAAAAAATGGACAGTAACCATGTCAAAAGGAGCACTTTCCTACACAACTCCTCCCAAACAAAAGAAGATGAGACTTACCTTTCCCAAGATAGTCCTCATTGTCTAAGTGGAAGAACCTGGAAAGGCCATCTGCATTGGCATGTTCAGTCCCCTGCTTGTGTTCCACTGTAAAGTCCATTCCCTGTGGGGAGATGGAACACCTCAAAATGTTGAGTTCCCACCTTTCATCTTCATCAGCCATGCGAGAGGTCTCTGGTCGGTTTGGACAAGGAAGTGAGTACCAAACAGATATAGTCTTAACTTCTTCAGGGACCAAACCACATCAATGGCTTCCTTCTCAATAACACTCCAACACTGTTTCCTGGGGAGTAGCCCCCTGCTGATGAAAGCAACAGGCAGGTCATGACCATCATTATTGGTTTGGAATAGGCCTGCTCCTATTCCTTACTCAGAGGCATAAGTCTGTACAATAAACTATTTAGAGTAATCTGGAGCTCTGAGAATGGGTGCTGAGCACATTGCCTCTTTCAGGGTGTCAAAGGCCTTTTGACAGCTAATTGTTCAGTTTACCTTTTTGGGCATCTTCTTTGAGGTAAGCTCTATGAGGGGTGCTGTTATAACCAGTCAAGCCAAGGAATGCCCTGGCTTAAGTCTGGGTGGTTGGAGCTTCCTAGTCCAGAATTGACTGGGTACGTAATCCAGTCCGGCACAGAGAGAGCAACGCTGCTGATTGGGCCCACCTGTATCACTGACAGCGAAGCAGCGAAGTAGCTGCGGCAGTAGCTGCGGCAGCAGGCTGCAGGAGCCCTCCAGGCGCGATTTCTGTCCACCCTCCTCTCCATTGCAACTGGACCGCCGGACTCCTCAGATTGCCGGATCATCGCAAACACCAGCCGTCAGCCGGCCATCAGCCAGGGGAGCCCGCCGTGTTCAGTCCGAGGCGAGAGCTGTCACAACCCGCGTGCACGTCCGAGGGCAGAACGGAGGAGGAGCTGTGTGGAGCCGCGCGGAGCCCGGAGCCTCAAGCTCGGAGCAGAGTCGTGTGTGGAGCGAGGAGCAAGGAGGGGCGAGGTGGTCCTGTGGCAGGCCAGCTTGGGGTCAGTTTCAGGTTGGTGGCCACTGTGACCCCGCTAACCCCCCCGCACTCCCCACAATCCCGTCAAATCCCGCCAAAATCAGAGACGTGGTGGCGGCTATCGACGGCTACCCATCACGGGCCCGTTCCTGACCACGGTCACGGGTTACGACCACGACTCTGGCCACGATAACGGAGAGGGAGCGAGCAACATCGTGGTCGGCCATTGCCAGGGGACGCCGGAGGTGTCGGAGCGAAGCCTGATCCGGGGCCTCGAGCCAGCCCACAAGCTCGAACTTGCACCGGTCCTAGCTCTGGTCCCTGAGACTCCTGAGGCCTCTGAGGTCAGAATCTAAACCTTTTTTCTTTTTCGTTTGAATACACTTGAAAGTAAAGAACTGCTAGAGCAGGCGCCACTCAACTTAACAACTCAATAACTCAGCAATCACTTTGCTACCCACTTAAATTAAAGGCGAAATCAATGTCCCCCTTCAATTAAGTCTGTTTACAGTGTTTCCATCGATCTGGTCCACCACCAAGCCACTCAATCGCAACTCCTTTGGACCACCTGGAAGCTTTTCAGTCAGTCAGTCAGTCATTCAAAACACAAATTACATAAAAAAAATAAAAAAAAAAAATAAAAAAAATATAATAAAGGGGAAAAGGAAGGGCGCTTGGAATGAGGTCAGGACGAGTAAGGAAAGCCCTGGTAAAACCGCCAAAAAGAGGAGCAAACAACACGGACTTCTGCGAGTTATTGGCATCCTCCCCAAAGATGTCAACACCACCTCATACATTAGTAACTACAAGGACAACCTCAGATCCAGGGCTTGCACATGCCCACCCAACGAGTGAGGAACCAACACCTGGCTCTACAAAACAATCAAATCCAGCAAAAAACAAGGTCTCCCTAAGGGACTACTTCAGGTCTATAGCTCCAGCCACAACCCAGAAGAGTGCCACAGGTACACAGAATAATCAACAGGTACAGGCATCCGTTCAAGTAGCCCTCGAGCCACGATCACACCAAATAACGGTTCTCCCATTGATCCACAGGGTCGATGGAGGACCAATGGATTTAAGTCAACAGAGCGCCTCCTCAATAACAGAATTTCCTAGCAAGGATGCCCTCGAAGCCCAGGACTCCATCCAACCACAACAGACTCATTCTCAATCTTCAGTTCAACATTCAACCTATTCAGATCAAGTTTCTTTAAAGGCAACAACCCACAGTAATGCCGACCCTTCAATCACTCAACTACTTTTGAACCCAAGTCTGCTTTCTCCGTCTATACTTTATTCCTCAGTTAATCCCAATCAGGACAAATCACAAAAGAGTCCAATAGCCACTTCATTACAGGCAAGGGCCCTTTCACAAGTGGCCCTTAACAACTCAGCTCAATCCGAATTAGACCCCTGTTTGAACAGAATGAATCAAGGGGCGGCATCTGAGCAAGACTCGATACCTGAAGACCCAAATATTAACATCATAAACACCTCTTTGGACCTATCTTTCTTCAATACCGTGCATAAAGAGCCGGACAGGCAAAAAACACCCTTACCGGCCAACCCCAATAACTTATGGTCCCAATTATTACAAATCTTCCAAACAACGTCAGCTGCTTTAACATACCACTCAGACAAGATGGACATGCAGGTACACTTGCTAAACACGCTTGCAGTGTACACCGCCGGGATCGACCAAAAACTGGAGGCACTTAACGCTCTCATTAAAAAAGCCCAAGCACAAACACAGCTGGTGCAATCAGTGTGCTGCTGTTCGCCTATCATAGACTCTCTTTCATCTTTACCCCAATTTCTCTTAGCCGTTTTAACGGAAATAAAGAAACCCTCGGTGTCCAAGTCACAAGATCCTCCCAATCAGGCCATGAGTCAGCCACAGGACTCACCTTGTCTGATAGTCCGCTCCAGCACAAAGTCTCCCAACCCAATCGACACAGCAGCTGCTGAACCAATTTTCATTAAAACATCCAAAAAACCAAATCGCCTGTCGAAAAGGGAAAAGAAAAGACAACGAAAAAGCCGTAACAAACTGACAATCGGCCTAACATCTTTTAACACGAGTAATCCTCCCAGGGACGAGGCAGCCCCCTTAGGTAATGCACCATCAACAACACCAATACCTTCCTCGAAAGGAGAATGGACAAGTCCTCAACCCCCGTTAAATCAGTCACTTACACAGACAGCCTCCTCAACCCGGCTTAAAAGGCAATCAGCAACATCCCAAGATTTGGAACCTTCTATTCATTCATCAACTCAAGCAAAACCTGTCTTCATACAACCATCACTTAAGCACCCAGTTTCGGGAGTTGCTCATCAGAGCCTTGCATCATCTCAAATAACTGCCCAAGAATTCAGTTCACTTCAACCCCTCACCGGTGCCAACAAAAGTAAACTATGTACACAAAGTATTGCATTAGATTCTGGCTGTAAAAGAGACCTAAACTCAGCAAACCATTGTAGTTTGGAGCTCACAAACAAAAACCATGCTCCACACTCTGTAAACACAAATCACATGGAAAAGTTCTCTTTTTCACCCACCATATCTGTATTGCCAAGAAAGTTCTCCAAAGCAAACTCCAAGCAAAGACAGCCAGCAGCGGCCAACAAGTCTTGTGAGTCCCAAAACAGCACTCAAAACACCAAATTGCTGTTCACCCCAGAATACACCTCAAGGGGCCCGCATGACATTCTTAACCGAGGAAATATATTAAAACTTTTCAAATCATTACCAGACCTAAATCATCTTCAATCGGGGGATATAATTGCTATAGAATTTATTTCAAGCACTGGACCCAACACGGGCGAAGCCACTCAAATAACGTTCTTAACGTCCACAATTCGGGATCTAGTGCTGACCAAAACCGACCAGTTCAAAACATGGGGTATTATAACAACAACCCCGAGTGTTCCTCGTTATCCCTCAATATTCGAAACGAATCAGGCATGCACTGTAAGTTCCTCCCTAGCCCCTTATTCAGTACTGAGGTCTGCCAAAGGCAATCCTGAGCCAGCAAATAACCAGCGAAACAGTGGCACTGCAGACTGGTCATGGTTGCCGGGGGCCTTATCCCGAAACCAGACCGACTGACCCATAGTTAATCACAACCTGACAATATGTTCTTGGAACATTAATGGATTCGGCTCGGAAAAACAATCTCCAGCAATAATTGACTCTCTAAAAGAATACAACGTTATCCTTTTACAGGAAACCTGGGCAGGAGAAAGTATCCCAATAGTGGGCTTCTTGGAGTTTAGGACACCCGCCACCAGGCAGTCCAAGTTCGGCCGCCTAAGGGTGGTCTCTCGATCTATGTATCAACAAAAATATCAACAAGTGTCAAACAGATCGATTTTGCAGAGGAATGGCTCTCTGGAATAACCCTGGGAACCTCAACTATTGACCCTCAGTTGTTAATTCTTAACGTCTATATCCCCCCCGGCACCACAAAGAAAAAATCCAAAATGGACAGTTTGATCAATTCCATCTGCGATCTCATCAGCAAGTACGGAAGCACACCAAGTATCATCTTGGGTGATTTTAACACCAATCTATTTTGTAACCTCGTAGACGACACATGCTTGGACTCCCCAAGAACCCCCCCACACTTTCTACCTCAGGCAATCCCCGCCGGGAACAAATCATCAAAACTGGGGGAATATGTGGGATCACAGTTTAACAACTTGGGATTTACTCTATTGAACGGGCGATTTTCCTTCGACACTCCGCCTGCATGGACTTGGTCAAATGGCAGTTCCCACTCCTTTCTGGACTTTACCTTGGGGAGCAGAGAAATACTGCCCAGGATCAAGAGCTATCAAATTGCCCAACAGGGAGACAGTGACCATCGGGCCCAAATAATAACACTATCTTCTGGTGACTCACATCATCAGGAACTGGCTCATACCCACTTAGGCAGCCATTCAGAGGATCTTAAGCGGCTAAAGTGGTCAGATTCTATGGCCCCATCTCTGATAGAAAAAAGTAGAGTTTTGCTACATCAATCTCGAGACACAAATCTCCATGTGGTCAGCGGCTGGGCCTCTCTTAGAAATCTTCTTCTCAATGAACTTCCCCTAAGGAGGGGCCCGAGAAATCAAACCTCTCAATTCTTCATCTCAAAAGCCATAAGGAAATTAAGAACCGAGAGGAATCGAGCACTCCGTCTTTCAAGAAAGTTCCCCAGCAACAAAATCTACTTTAATAATTACAAGGAAGCGCAAGCCCTATTCAGAACAACCATTCAAAAGGAAAAGCTAAAGGTCTCGGACCGATATTGGCTGAAGCTCATCCACGAAAGTAAAAATCCCAATCCGAAGCAATTTTGGTCCCTAGTGAACAGGAGTAACCAAAGTGTAACCGGACACTGTAGCGCAAACATCAGCGAAGCAGACTGGAGCAAGTTTCTATCTCTCCATTTTGGAGACGTACACGACAATAAAGTTGGCCTCGATCTTGCCAGTCCAGCAAGCCTTAAGTCCCCCTTCTTGAGTCTAGAGAGCCAGGGGCGAGCATTGCCCGAAAATACACCCTCAGAAGACTCGGCAAAAAAGGACCCTACGGAATGGAATGACACTCAACCAGAGCCCACGGTGTTGCCAGCAGCATTAAAAAATAAGATCTCAAACCACATAAGGAAAGCAAGAGTGGATGGAGCCCCCGGTCCGAATGGTCTCCCCCAAGCAATGTTTAAATCCGACATTAATTTATGGTCAGACTATTTGACCCCGCTGTTCCATTATTGCAGATTAAACAACACGATCCCAGAATCCTGGCGAGGAGCAGTCATTCACCCGATCCACAAAGGTGGAAAGCGAAACGAGCCAAAAAATTACCGAATGATAGCACTTCTCGACGTGGAGTCCAAGTATTTTGCAAACATCTTACTAGAGGAGCTGCAGGCCTGGGTCGAAACAACTGCGCGTCTCCCCTTTAATCAGACAGGCTTCATAGCCAAAACTGGGACAATAACTAATCTGCTAACACTAACAGTTTTGATAGATAAAGCAGCATGTCAACACACACAGCTACATTGCTGCTTTGTAGACTTCAAAGCAGCCTTTGATCGCGTTCCCAGAAGCCTGTTATGGCAGAAACTTAAAACATGGGGATTACCACAGTCTCTCCTACAGGCAATAATTCAGCTCCACACTGAAACTTGGATTAAAATCAAACTGGGCGAAGGCCGCCATGTTTCCAGGAAGATCCAAACAGCGACTGGCGTTAAACAAGGCTGTGTGTTGGCTCCACTCCTGTTTAACCTTTTTATATCGGACCTTTCCCCAGCACTTGATAGAGTAAATTGTCATCCCCCAAAACTCGATGGGACCCGCATTACCAACTTACTTTACGCCGACGATCTGGTGCTATTAAGCCACACAAAAGTGGGTCTACAGAGGTTATTGGACGAATTGTTACCATACTCGACAAAAAATCATTTAGAACTTAACCTGTCAAAAACCAAAACTATCTCCTTTGGGAAAAAAAAAAGGACAATAGAAAGGTGGTTCTTCAATAAAACAAAGCTGGACTCAACCTCCAGTTATAAATATTTGGGCATCTTCCTGGAGGCAAGTGGCTCCTTTGGCAAGCACAAGGAAGCATTACAAATAAAAGCACTCTCATTAGAGGTGGCCGCTGCAAAACTATCAAACCAGCTATTAGGTCCCAGTCTTACACCTATGCTGAAAGTAATGAAAGCCAAAGTAATCAACGCACTAACATATGGTCATGAGATCACCAAGGGCTCAACCAGTAAATTAATAAACAAATTAATTACAAAAATCTTCAAACGAGCATTCCGGCTGCCAAAATCTGCATCGCCAGCCCAGGTGAGATTAGAACTGGGACTCCAAGATCACCTCGGTGTGGAGGCAGGCGCCTTTGTTAAACTGTGCCATAGACTGCGTCAGGCCCGGGAGGGTTCTTTGGAGGCGCGACTCTGGCAGGAAATACAGAAAAAGCCCACTAGTCAAAAGTACCGACAATACCTGGATCACAGCTTACAGCTTTTAGGCGCAAAAGACCTATGGGACTTAAATCTTTCAGCATCAGTGTTAAAATCTGCCATAAAGAAATCTGTTAGGTTGTGGTCCTTCCATTCAGATAGGACAACACTATCAAAGAGGGGACATGCCTGGGCAGTGATTGCCAACTACGAAGTGGGTGTCCAGCTGCCCTATTTGTCTAGCACATATGCACTTTATTGGAAGCGTAAGTTCTTAGCCTTGAGGATGGGAGAATGGCCCTTTTTGAAGAATCTCCCGGCATGGCGCCGGTCGGGCTGTAGCACTGCATGCAGGTTGTGCGGTTACCACACCGAATCAATGGAACATATTGTTTGTGCATGCCCAGTACTATTTCAAGCCAGACGGCAGTTATTGAGAGGCCAATGTATTAAATTGGGTGTACGTTCCTGCCGTCAAGCAATACTGGCTGCCCTTAACCCTGCGAACACCAAGTTAAATATTGGGCTTGCGAAATTCGTTCATAAAGCGTCAAGATTTCTTGAAGCCAAACCCCCACTTCAGTAAGAGTCGAGATCCTGAACTAAAAGATGTTTTATCTCAAACTACATGAAACCTAGGGCGACGTATTGCACCAGAATATTACTAAGACATTCACGACCACTGAACTCTATTTTATTGATCAACTGTTTTAAATTTTTTACTATAGTCAAACCAGATTATTTAATTATTAGCATGTACTGTTTTAAATTCTTTACTATAGTTAAATCAGATCATTTAATTATTAGCATGTACAGTTGTAAATGGTTTTTAAAATCAAACAATAAAGAGCTATATATACAACTGGATTTTGGGCTGTAAAGGTTGAACGTGGCCGCCACCTACAAGGTGGAACAAGTATACAACTGTGCCCTGCCCTATCTGGTATTTGGATGTCTTAATAATAAGACCCGCAGACTGCAGGGCTTGTAAAACATTGCCATGGTGGATCAAGTGATTCTGCAAAGTGGGGATATAGACAGCAATCTCATCTAGATATGATGCAATAAAAGTTTCTAACCCAGGCAGGACTTGGTTCACCAACCATGTTTGGTTTAAAGAATGCAGGAGCAATATTTAAACCAAAGGGCATAACAGTAAACTTATAATGCCCATCTGGGGTCTAGAATGGGCTTTTCTCTTTGGCCTTTTGGTGTTAGGCCAATCTGCCAGTAACCTGATGTTAAATCAAAGGTACTATGACACTTAGGTGCTCCCAATTTATCTATCAACTCATAGGCTCTGGTTATAGGGTGTGCATCTGTCTGAGCCCTCTGTAGTCCACCAAAACCTAATTTCTGGTTTCCCACCCTTGGTGTAAGGCTTGGGGACTAAGATCACTGTGCTAGCCCGGGGCTGTCAGAGGGTTCAACAACCCTTAACTCCAACATCTTGCTTACTTCAGCCTCTCATTAACATGGTCATATTGTCAATGTATTTTATTTTTGACAGGACAGGAATGCTGTCTACAGTGACCATATCATGGGTACAACAGGGTGTGTGACCAGGGGTGAAGGAGAAGAGCCCAGCATACTGCTCGAGGACTTGCCTGCGGTCATCTTGCTGTTGGGCAGAGAGGGTGTCTGAATAGACAACTCCATCCACTGACCCATATTTGGGTTTACAGGAGAGGAGGTCAGGGTGAGGTTCACTCTCTGATACCTGATCCTCATCAGTGACCATCGGCATAGTCACTTCAGCCCTGTCATGGAAAAGTTTCAGACGATTAACATGGATGACCCTTTCATGGTTCCTGCTAGTGACATGGTCCACCGGGTAGGTCACCTCACCTTCCCTTTCAAGAGTAGGGTAGGGACCACTCTACCTGTCCTAGAGAGCCATAGGTGCCACTGGTTCCAACACCCATACCTTCTGCCCTGATTGGAACGCCACCATGGCAGCCTTTTGGTCATACCAGAGCTTTTGAAGCTCTTGGCTGGCCTCTAGGTTTTTTGATGCATTACCCATGTACCCTGACATCCTGGAAAGTAGGCCTAGTACATAGTCCACAATATCTTGTTTAGGTTCTTTGAGAGGTCTCCCAGCCTTCCTTAACTAGACAAAGTGGTCCCATCATAGGCTGTCCAAACAGAACTTCAAAGGGGGGAAACACTACTCCCTTCTGTGGCTCTTTTCTGTAAGAAAAAGCAGGCATGGCAAAAGCACATCCCATATCCTTCTGATTTTTTTGGGAGACCCCTGATCTGAGGTAGTGAACTTGAAAGTCACTTTACATTCAGCCAACATGTGTTTCAGGTAGCCAGACATGAAGTTGGCACCTCTGTCTGAAACCACCTCCTTAGGTAACCCTACTCTGGTAAGAATACCTTCTTCATAAACTTTATTTCGGCCACGAAGGGCCATAAAAGCAACAGTACATAACAACAATTTTTTTTTTGTCCAAAGCAGAACACATTTCAGCCACCAAAGCAAAATACAGAAACCAATTAAATTGAAATATCCAAGTGATTAACAATTGGTGGCAAATTTCCTACGCTGCAACCATACAGCATTTAAGAAACGTGAGACAGCAAAGACAATTGGGGGATGGGTGTCGTATTTTAAAACTCGCAGGGCGTTAACACAATCTCTAAAACCAAGATTCTTGCAAATTAGTTTTACCCAGCGATTTCTGTGTGTACGGTACGTTGGGCAAAAGAAAAACACATGGTTTTCATCCTCCTGTTTATAACCACATGCAGGGCATAAAGTACTTTTGTTAGTGTCCCATCTAGAAGTAAAGGACCTGAGTGGTAGGGTCCCTATTCTAAACTGGACATATAACTTCCTGGCAACAGGGGGAAAAATAACATCCAAAAATGACTCCCTTTCAAAAGTTGGTTTAACCAAAAGAAACTGCTCAGTCAGCCTACCTACATTTGAGTTCATATGCAAGCGGAGTAGATTAAAATGCCTAATTTCCTCAGCAAGAGTGGTTTTAGAAACAACTGGGCAAGAGATTCCTGGAGTATCCCAGAGTTCCTGACGACCAATCTTGCGGCAAGTATCCCTAACATAAATTAGCCAAGGGATATTCATATGTTTTATTACAGGCCAAAGCTCCAGAAAGTCGTCTCTATAGATTTCCAGGTCCGGATTGGACCAAAGTCTCTTCCAGTATTGCACGGGCCAGGCCGCCACCACTTCTTCGATAGGAAGCAGTCCCAAATCAAATCTAATGGGGACTAACGGTGTGCTAGAGGGTAAGCTTAACAATTTCCTTATAAAGGAATTTTCAACCCTCGATAGACTACCTATTTTGGAATGGCCCCATAGTTCCGCTCCATAAGTTGAAGCCGGTCTGGCCTGTATTTTAAAAATTTCTACTACTGGTAAAGCTGGTTTGAAGACCGAACCTTTGAATAATCTGGCCATACCTCCTGTAGTTTGGGTCAGCTTGAGGGTAGAGTTAATAACCTGACCTCCCCAGCCCAGGTCTTCTTGCAGTGTAATCCCTAGATAGGTAAACGTTTTCACCCGTTCCAGGGGGATGGCGTTCAGAACTGGGTTGGGGCGAGTACGTTTAGGAGGGTTAAGGATCATAAATTTAGTTTTGGCAAGGTTGATCTCGAGGCCCCGGTCACTGCAGAAGTCTACAAAGCCATCTAAAATACGCTGAATTCCCATGGGGGTGCGTGACAACAACAAAGTGTCGTCAGCAAACATTAGTGCTGGTACCTTGCCCGAGGCAAGCCTGGGAACATCAGTGTCTTTTAGAGCTAAAAGATGTTTTATGAGCCCGTTGATGTAAAGGGAAAACAGTGTGGGCGCTAACACACATCCTTGTCGTACTCCTCGGCTAACAGGAAAACGTTCGGAAAGTTCGCCATACTTTCCACATCTAACCTGGGCAAAGTTGGCCATATGTAGATTTTTCAAGACCTCTAAAAGGTATGAGGGAACATTAAGCATCTGAAGCACAGCCCAAAGCTTTTCTCTCGGGACCAGATCGAATGCTGATCTTAAGTCAACAAAGATGAGGTAGAGGCTGCCAACCTCTACACTCACAGACTTCCAGAATAAGACCTGGAGACGAAAGATCTGGTCCAGAGTTGAGGTGCCCTTCCTGAAACCAGCCTGCAAGGTGCTTAGGATATTATTTTCTTCTTCCCAAGCCTGTAGTCTATTGAGAATTATACGCCCGAATAATTTTTGGGTTGTGTCAATTAGACTTATCGGGCGATAATTCGAAGGCTGTAAAGGGCAACCTTTTTTGTGGATAGGCACTATCTCAGCCCCTCGCCATGTTAACGGTGGTTCTGCCCCAAATAAAATGGAGTTAAAAAGAACACATAGGTAAGGCGCCCATATCGCGGGTTCAGACCTAAAAAGGTCACCTGGAATTTTATCCAGACCCGGCGCTTTGTTGGGAATGAGCATGAAAATGGCATTTTCGACCTCCTGGATCGTAATTCGTGGAGTGAGTTCAGCACAAAAAGTTGTGTTAGAAGAAGAATCACTTAAGGAGGATGAATTAGAATTTGCTATGGAATATAGACCCCCGAAGTGCCCTTCCCATACTGCAGGAGCTATATTGGAGCCAGTAATGGTATCAAAATCTTTCTTTCCATTACTAACAATGGCCCAAAAGGTCCTAAAATCCTTGTGCTGCAGTGATAATCTCAGCTCCTCCCACTTGTCATCTTGCCAGGACTTCCTGGCCCTATCAATCTGTTGTTTATATTGTGCACGGGCTAACTTAATCCTGGATTTATCTTTTGCTTTTATAGCCAAGATTAACTCAGCTTTTAGCTTCCTGCACTCAGAGGTATACCAAGAGTGTTTGTTAGCCACATGGGCCTTGGGGGCCTCGGATCGAGAGAAAACATCCAAAAGTCTCGTGGATAACTTGGTGTGGATGGTAACTGAGCTGGATAAACTTTCAGCAGAGGAGCAATTCAGCACAACTTCAGCCATTTCATTAAGACATGGGAGTGCCAAACTTTACATTTCTGCCAATTTCGCGGGACACGTGAGAATACTTGGCCATCTAACTCTCCGTTTATTATTGTGGAGAATTAAGGGTTGCGGGAGAGAAAGCATCCCATTATCATAGGTTGCAAGTCCCCACTGATCTGGTTTTAGTTTCAGAGTAAGAGCGTTGTGATCGCTATCATCACGACCGATCACCCTAAAATCCAAAACCTTATCCCAGGATTTTATATCAATCAGGATATAATCCAAAATCGATAAATGCCCAGCTCTGTTGAAGGTAGTTTGACCAGGCTGGTCAGATTTAAATCTGCCATTGCAGGCCCTCAACGATAGGGAGAGGGTAAGAGAAAAAATTTGCAACACTAGTGGGGTCCAAGCTCTAACCGGAGTAATCATGGGTTCAGCAATATTTAAATGTGTGTCTTCCGCCGCAGGGTCATTTTGAACAAGGAGGCTAAGTGGCTCATATTGGCAATTAAAATCGCCACCTACTATAACAGAGTATCCTGGATTTAAAGTCAAGATAAAATCATTCAAGGCTGTAATGACCTTGGATTCACCACCTCATGGAGAGGGTCTTGAGTAAACGTTTAAAAGAACTAGGTATTTATTCCCAGGTAAATCTAATAAAACACATAACATATCATCAGATCCCGTTTGTAGTTGCCTGGCCGTAATGCCAAGGTGTATTGCAACTCAGGTACTAAGACCTCCAGAAGGCCTCCCCCTGCCACTAGAGGAAGCACAAATACCAAAGGAGGCAAACCCGTCCCGTTGGTAGTTTTCCGTGGCCCATGTCTCTTGTAGCATACAGATGTCAAATGTATCCATGAAACTGCCCCACTCTATACAAGTCTGTTTGTTCTTTAAACCCGCTACATTCCAAGAAATGAGATTGACATCAGCCTTAAGCTCCTGATTAGCAAAAAAAAAACTAGAGGAGCTACAGTCATTGCCCACGTTTGCCCTTCCGTTTTCCTGTGCTAACCCCCCCGACAGAGAATGCGGGAGGGTCGTCCAAGTCAACAACGGAGCTTTCCGTGTGACAAGCTACCGTAGGGGTAGGTATGTGGGCAAGGGGAGGGTGCTCGGGCGAAAAGCAGTTAACCCCCATGACAAGCTTGGTGTTATTTACCTCTTTCTGGGCCCCAGTCGAGATAGTAGAAACACCGGGGACCAGACGTCAATCCACCTGATCTAACACACTATAGTTATTGAAGTGGAAGAGGGATTCAAGAGCTGGTGGGCAAAATTGCGTGTCAGCTTGTGTTATGTTAGGCCAACGAGAAGTAGAGCCCACCTGTTCCCAACCTGGTCCCATCACCATATGTCTCCTAAAAGCTTCACAACCTAATATAGATGGACCGGGGTAGAAATAGGTTAGCGGGAGGGCTTTAATGGATGTTTCAACACTGCCTAAGGTATGTGGCTGCGAGTTACAAATGTAACTAACTGTTCTAGAATTCCTAAAATTGATTACAACGCAGTCACCCTGTAGATCTTTAGTTCTGTGGCCCACCCAGTCCAGCCGTCTTGCAAAAAGAATTTCACTCTTACACCCAGTTGGAATGGGTTTATGGCAGTTCAACCAATGGATACACTTATTCTTAAGCATACTAAAATCCTCCTTTGTGCCCTTATCTAGAGTCGGTACACCTGTGAGAACCACCACAAACGGGACTGATGCAGGGGGAAGGTCCAAGCAAGTCGACTTGGGTTTCATTTGAGTGGCATAATTTGAGCAACTAAGTGTGTCTGGTGACGGATTTTTAGTGCTCACCTCAACAGATGTATTTGTAATAGCAGAATTACCCCTGCTTGCAGCATTTACAGTAACAGATGATGGCACAGGGCTGTCAGAAGTTGTTTGGGTAGTGGTGCCAAACCTGTCGCGCTGCAGGTTAGAATGAACTGCTACTCCTGATCTCTGGATAGGGGATTTTGGTGCAAGCAGAGTTGGTTCAGCAGAATTTGTTACAGTAAGGGAAGGGTTAATGTTAGTATGGTTACCCTCCCGGGAATTGGACTCAATTTCCCCCTGGACATCAGCAGACCGCAATTCAAAAGCAGAGAGGTTTTTTTCTATTTCATCAAGTCTATTATGCAATGGAAGACATGTAGCAGTAAGTAACTGCTCTAGTTTTGTCCAAAATTCTCCTCCAGCTTCCATAGCTAGATTACACTCTGTGCTTTTGGATGCCAAGTTGACCGGTTCGGTGTTGACTGCACAGTTCGTTGCTCCAAGTTTGGACCGCTTGGAATATATCGATCTTTTATTGGACAAAACTGTGGCACTCCGCTTTCGTCTGACAATCTGCTTTGTCGAAGTGGCATTTATGTCTACCGAACGAATCGGTTGGCCAGATCTAGTGAACCCCACAGTATTTAGAGGGGGACTTAGGACCTGATCAACAGATTCTTCACACTCAGTAGAGCTATTGGTATTATGGATCAGAGCTGGGGTTATCAATAGTCTACCCTGAGTATTAACCGGGTTACTGAGAATGCGGTTGTTGGTTGGTGACAGCACTGTTGCTATCTTTCCCAAAGACGATCTTTTAGTAAAGACTTGATCTAGAGAGAGCCTTTTCTCAGTTAACTCGATTTATCTCTGTAAGACAGAGGAGGCCCTCGTAATGAAATTATCAAGCGTACCAACAACTCCGGACCCAGTAAGGGACTTCCTCCCCTTTCCCACACCTCCAGTTGCCATTCCCAAAGCACCAACAGCAGAATCAAACAAAGGGAACAATGTTTGTGTGGGGCCGAAAATGCAGTGGGTCAGATGCAACACAGGCAGTCACCGGCAACCGGGGACGAATACGTGTCCACATACCCCAACAGTCAAGAGCAGCGGCCCGTCCCGTCCTCAGCCGATCTCTGACGAGCTCAGACGAGCCCTCCCTTTGCCCGGGCTTCGCCCCGGACTGCGTCCCGCACGCGTCCCGCTCACGCGTGGAATGGAGTCAATTTAGTAGCGGTAGGAGGTGTGTCCGGGAAGAGGATCAGGTGCGTTCACTAATTGTAGCCCAAGGCACCCTGGTCCTCGCAGTCCCTGCACAGTAGCAGCCTCCCGTGATGGCCGCGCCAGTCGGTCTCCCCACGCAGTTTCCAGCAACTCCTAGGTGATGGTGAGAGATAAAATGAACGATTAAAACAAAGTCCGCGCCTGCGAGCGGCTCCCGCAAAGCGGGGGCCGCGAGGCGTTTTGTAGCGAGGGAGGCAGAGGGAGGTGTGTCCGGGAAGAGGATCAGGTGCGTTCACTACTTGTAGCCCAAGGCACCCTGGTCCTCGCAGTCCCTGCACAGTAGCAGCCTCCCGTGATGGCCGCGCCAGTCGGTCTCCCCACGCAGTTTCCAGCAACTCCTAGGTGATGGTGAGAGATAAAATGAACGATTAAAACAAAGTCCGCGCCTGCGAGCGGCTCCCGCGAAGCGGGGGCCGCGAGGCGTTTTGTAGCGAGGGAGGCAGAGGGAGGTGTGTCCGGGAAGAGGATCAGGTGCGTTCACTAATTGTAGCCCAAGGCACCCTGGTCCTCGCAGTCCCTGCACAGTAGCAGCCTCCCGTGATGGCCGCGCCAGTCGGTCTCCCCACGCAGTTTCCAGCAACTCACGGACCATCCGTGAATTCAGCCTCAATGAGGGCCTTAGCCACTGCAGGAGTAGTAGTAGTCCTAAGGGGAGTTGCTTCAGGGTACCTGGTAGCATGATCCACTACTGCCAGCATAAATCTGTTCCCTGAAGCAGTTGGACGGTCAAGGGGACCAACAATGTCATATTCCTACACTTTCAAAGGGCACCCCAACTATTGGTAGTGGAATTAAGGATCACCTGCTTTTCCACTAGCTTGGCAGGTGGTGCAGGAGTTGCAACGCTCCTTCAACTTTTGAGACATGTTTGCCCAGTAGAAGTGGCTGACTAGCCTGCTTCATGTTTTTCTCTGGCCAGGATGCCCACTAGGGGGATGTCATGTGCCAATGTTAGGAGAAACTCTCTCAACTGCTGAGGCACTTCCACTCTCCTGGTGGCAGCAGGTTTGGGGTCTCTGGCCTCAGTGTATCGGAGTCCTTCTTCCCAATAGTTCCTTTGGAAAGATCCCCTACCCTTGCCACAGCTCTTCCCCTTAGATGGTCCCCCTGAGCCTAGGAGCTCTGCTGTATAAAGTCAAAGCCCCTGGGGCTCAGTTTTCTCTGGGGCTCACAGATCTTCTCCCTGAGGAGTACGGACCTGAGCTGGTGGTTGCTCAGAAATCAGTTTCCCAGACTTCTTACCTTTTCTCTTGGAGGGTTGGGCCATAGTTTCAAACTATCACACCTCTCATTCACCCTGGCCTTGCGTTGTTCTCAAGGTTTTTACACACACCCATTCATGAATTCCCAGGCTGGCTGCATGGGACATAAGCTTGACATCAGCCCCAGCTGAGGACTCCAGATCATTCACTAGCAGACATTCATCTGGAACTGCAGAGGAGACCACTACCTATTTCAGGCCAGTTACTCCTCCCCATACTAAGGACACCATAGCCATGGGATGAACCATAGTTACATTATCAGCATTGGTGACTGGATATGTCTATCCAGTCAGATACAGTCCTGGAGATACCAGTTTTTCAGTCACCATGGTGCCACTTTTACCTGTATCACTCAATGCTTCTACTTTGATCCCTTTTATTAAGGACTGATGTTTGTATTGCTCCATGTTAGTGGGCCAAACAGCTAAGGTTGCAAGAGCTGGTTTGCTCAGCGCGCACTAAGGATCCCACCTAAAGATTTGCCAAACAGGAGCTAGCTGGAGTGGCAGTAGGGGCATTATTTTTGAGACAGGCAGAATCTCATGTTTGGTGTCCAGTCTGTTCACAGTTATAACACCACCCCTTTTTGGTATCCCAATTCTTACCTTAGTACCCAGTTTTGGGATGTGAAATGTTTTTGGGCCCACCCTCCTGGGAAGGTTTTTGTGGGCCTTCAGAAGACTCTTTACATCTATACTTAGGATGTTCACCATGTTTCTCCTTTTTTCCTGAGGAGGTTTAGTAACCCCATACTTTTGGTCACCCCACCAGTGGAAGTTTCGATCACCCCATTCTTGCCCCTGTGGTCTGCCTTATTTCCCAGAACTTGGGGCGAAGTAGGACCTAGGTCCACCAGGTACTGATGCAACTTTTCAGAAACCCAGTTACTCAACAGATTTTCATTCATAATCAAATTATGCAGCCCCTCATAATCTTGCACCTGGCTTCCTTTTAACCAATTATGTAGTGTCTCTACTGAAAAATCAACAAAATCAACCCAGGGCTGATTTGAGGTTTTCTGAGTCCCCCTGAACCTAATCCTATATTCTTCAGTGGTGAGTCCAAAGACCTCATTCATGGTACCCTTCATGTGGTCACAGGACTCCACTTCTGCCTCGTTCAGTGTCAGGAGTCTATCCCTGCACTTACCAGACACCATTTCCAAAAGGGTAGAGCCCCAATACAGTTGGCTAATTCTCCTCATTCTACAGGCTCTCTCAAAATCTGTAAACCATTTGGTGGTATCATCACCCTTTGTGTATTTTGGGACAAACCCTTTGGGGATTTTGGGGTCAAAAGTTTACTCTCTGTCCCTAGGTATTATGTTGCTGCCACCATTCATGAGTGATAAACCCATGTCTGCCATTTCCCTTCCTATGGCCGGTATCCTGTTCTCCATGGCTATTCTGCAGGCCAATCGTTCAAGAAGAATCTCATTCTCAATGACATCTTCATTGTACCTAGAGTGGCATGAGCCATCCTCGCTAGAAGCAGGTACCCTTAGAATATTGAGTCGGTTGTTGGGAACAGGTACGACTACCTCTCTTTCGAGTTGAGGATAATCTGATCCATCCTCATCATCCATTTCCTCACCCTTAGCCTCAGGGTTGAGGGCCCCATTCGCAGGATGGGCTTACTCATACTCTGCCAACAGCTTCTGAGGCATTTTAATTTTGTATCCCATGCAGAGGGTCCTTACCTGCAAGTATTTATGCTGCAGAAAGGGGGTCAGGTCGAACTCCTTAACTTCTTCCTCTGAAGTACTCATTATTTTACTACAGTTGGGACCTTTTTGAAACTAGAAAAAAATATCTTAAAAAAGCTTTATAGTCCTAACTAAAACTCAGGGACTTAACCAAGGCAGTAACAGTTAATTTTAGGATTTTAGAAAAATCAAACTATTGAAAAAATGCAATTTAACTAAAGGCAATTTTTGGATTTACTTGTGTAGTCAATTATTGACCAAGTGGCGTCAGCAAACACAAAGTAGTAGACCCCACTGCTGATCCACCAATGTAGGAAACTGTCTCTTTATCTAGTACACTAAAAAGAAGCACACTATGTAGAGACACCAGAGGGTCACCAAATGGTTTACAAGGCTTAAGCAGATAATAATAACATTCTTTTTTTTGTGTTCGTGTGGGTACACAGGTAGGCTTATCAAACCGTAGTGCAAAGCATTTGTTGTACTGACGAAGGCAATAAATGAGACACACACTCAAAGAATAAATCCAGGATTAAATTAGAAAAATAACACTTTGTTTCAAATATATTCTTTATATTGTAATACCAAGAACTTCATTCAAAGGTAAGTAATGTTGTTGATAGCAATATTCACAATTAAATACACTGTTCACAGTCATGTGCCTTTGCGCACAATGCAATCCTATACGGAGAAAAGGCATTCATGCATAGAGGTAAGTGCAACCAGTTTTCAGGGGTTTACCTTTGGAGTGTTGGTTCATAATGGGCCATGGTCTAAAGTAGTACCAGCATCTCTTCGAGAACTGCCCGGGTTTAGCCGGGACCAGGGTGCTGGTGCGGTTTGTAGCTGTGTATGCTATGGAGAGGGGGGCTGCCTGAAAAGAGGTTGCACAGGAGCACACGTCCCGAGCACCCAAATGGGGCCTTGGGTCATGATGGGTTTTGGAGCAAGGGGGCACAACCTGTGCTCAGGTGCAGAGTGGTTATGTCAGTTGCGCTGGATGTGCAGAGGTGCTCCTCGTGGTTAGGCACAAACAGCTGGCAGGGGCGAAATTAGGACAGCTGGGCCACTCATGAAGTGGAGCTCATTGATACTGATGCTCCTCATTGGCTGCTTGGTCATGGTTTAGTGGGAATCGGGATTGGACTGTTGCTGATTGGTGCAGGGCCTCTGCTACCCCAAGGAATGGTGCTGCCTGGCTCTAGTTGGTCTTGGTGTCTTCACACTCAGTGGGGAGACAGAACTGACCTTCCAGAGCACGAGTACCTTCTCCTGGTCATCTGCAGCCTTGTTCAGGCCAAGGAGCTGCAAGGCGTTGGACCGGACTCTGCTTTTTGGTGCATGTGGACTGCAGGTTAGAAGATCGCCTACTCTAAGAGAGACTGTAAGTGATTTTTGAAGTGCTGGCAGGCTATGCAAGGCTTTGGTAGATCTCCAGCTTGCAGGACGAGTCACTCTATCACGATTGTTGAGAGAGTTGTGAGCAGGCAGGATTCCATGCCAAAAAGTCATCAAATCTTCTGCTGTTTTCACCAGGCAGTGACTCTTCTTCTTCCTTACTCTCTTGATCTGTCAAATCTTAGTTCTTGGGTTTAGGGCGACCATATAAATATTAAATTTAGGGGTGTGAATGCTATGCCCAGACGTAGGTCCTGTGCTCGCTACCCCACCAGATTCAAGCTAGCCTGGATGATGAGGGGTGTAACCCTGAAACCGATCCTAGGATGTTTGTTTCTGCTCCAGGGGGGAGCTGGCTTGGCCGTTCGGAATGGACTGTTCCCATGAGGCACAGGGTCAAGACGGATTTGCATATGGCTGGGTCTAAACTGGAATGGCATGGCATGCAAAAAAAGATGGATTTAACCCAGATCTGTGACTGGGGGTGAATGTTTGATCAATTTAGTATTCCATACATCTGTTCTTTTTGCTACTTTTGATGATGGCACTTTCTCTAGAGTTCACTTGGCCAAGACAGCCAACACCTCCTGGCAGAGTAAGGAAAGATGGTCCTCTGTCAACTGGTCATAAGTGGGTGGCATGGGTAGAGGGGCAGCCACAGAGAGGGTAGAATAGTCTCTTTGTATACTCTAAAGTACCCAACAGTCTGATGTTACTGACCTCCAGTGGGGCAAGTGATGGTATATCCTGCTCCCCACTGGTTGCCTATTATGGTGGGAGGGCAAACTAAAGGGGCTTGGACGCTGTGGCTGGCAAGTGGTGAACCAGACCAACCTCTGGCTACCTGTCCCACATGGTTTGTGGGAACAGCGTCCTCAGTCACACTAAGGTTTGGAAGCTTGCTTGCCGTGGTGGCTGTATTGATGTGGTTAGAAACCCCTCCTTGGCCACGCAAGAGGCGGAAGGTTGACTTTGGGTGGCGAGCAGCTAAAGAGAGGCCCAAGGACCTGGACATAGCCCTGGAGTCCTTAAATCACTCTAGCATTGAGCCCGCCTTCTCTCATGAAAGGGCACTTAGGACGAAATCACTCTGCTCAGCGAGTCGATTGTGTCCAGACCAGAACAAATGGTGTACTTTACCACATCTCTTCCATCAGTAATAGTCTGAGAGTGTATGGCTTGGGCCTCCTCTGAGATCATTGGCAGCACTTGTGCAACCAAGTTCAGGATCATGTGGAAATAGCGGCACAAGAGGAATGTGGTATTTACTGACCACATTGCTAGGCTTGCGGAAGAGAACATTCTCTTGCCAAAGTTATCCAGCCTTTTGCATTCCCGTTTCAGTGGAGTGGAAGGAAAAGTGCCAGGCTTAATTCTGGAATTAGAGCCCTGGACCACTGAGAAAACTGGGGTCTCCTGGAGGTGGGTGGTGGTGGCAGGCAGTCACTCTATGCACCACAGCCCCTGAGCCAAGCTTGAACAGACCTCAATGAGGACATTGGTGAGGGCTTTATTAATAGGAAGCAAGGGTTCAGGAGAGCAGACCCTGGTTAAAGCACCTCTGCCCAGACGTTAATCTTGACTGCCACTGAGGGCAGCTGAAGGTGCAAGACCTCAGTCGCCTTATGCACTACTATATCGAAAGAGTACCCCTATTCAGTAGCCACAGTAGAAGGAGAGACCAAGTCAGTGTCAAGTGAGTTGTCTAACCCACTGGCATCTACCAGATCCTCATACCAGGCATCCTCTGTATCATCCAATTGGTGGCAATATTTATCAGGGTAGCCATACCCCTCCCACTCATCCCCTGTACCAGGTCTGTCTAGATAAAAGGCCATGGTTCTGACCCAAAAGGCGCAGCTTACAATGGCACCAGAATGGTCGTCATGTGACACCGGTCCTACTCCGTGTCTGAGTCGAGGAGAATGGGGGTCACATTGTCAATGATGCTCAGGCAGCAGCATAGGTGTGGATTCAGGAGAACGTCTCCATGTCACTGCAGCAATGCTCCAGATCCAGCACCTGATCCATGTGGTCCGACTAGTGCCAAGAGATTACCCTGCCAGCAGGAATCCAGTAGGGCCCCTCCCAAAACCATGGGGCCCATAGCCTCTCCAGAGGGGTCAGGCCATTCAAAAATGAGGTACATGACTTCACAAAAATCACATTCTATTGGGCTTCAGCTTTGAGAAAATCTGGGAAGCACAGAGGCAACCCTGGTTGGTGCTCCATGGAGGCGCAAGACTTGGAGTACCAACATTCCCTTGCTTCATCCGAATATTTGGACAGATGCTGAAAAGTTGAAGACGTCTTTTACTTCTTTGACTTCTTCTTTTCATGCAACTTACCCAACGCCGACTTGGTTGGGATGACGACTGCTCTGTGAGCGGCTCCGGGACCTTCTACATGATCAGGATCTTGAGCATCATAGGACTGTTTGACGTTTGGCGCTCCCTCAGCCCTCCTAGTGCATGACTTGCTAATCCTCCCAGGCTTTCAAGTTATGGTATTTCTCAAGGCACCATAGACAGACCAAGTGAGTGACATCTGTCTGTGTCAAAAAGTGACTGAGGGATAGCTCTTCAAGGATCTCCACAATACGGTGTGGAAGGGAAAGAACTGGCATCAGCACACCATGGTGGCACCTATATTGGTACCGCATACTCCACTTCTGGCACGACCGATGCGGAGCCAAACACCACCACTTACAGGCATGCATGGGTAGTGCACAAAAATGTTCGGATCCAGTTTGACGCCTAGGGATAATTATAAGGTAAGGAATCTGCAGCTAAAAGTCTCTAAAATGACTAGTTAGGGGTAAGTTTGGAAGAGATGTGGTAGTGCATATGTAATCTGTCCACCAAAAGGTGAAAACAAGGGAAGTAAGTTACAGTTTGGTGGAGTGAGCTTCACTACCCTAAACCTCCTAAACTGCAGAATCAATCAAGCAATCAATCATTTAATTTTTAAAGCGCACTACTTACCCATAAGGGTTTCAAGGCGCTGGGGGGGGGGGGTAGCCAGGTCTTGAGTTGTCTCCTGAAGGTCAGCAGGTCTTTGGTTTGTCGTAGGTAGAGGGGGAGGGTGTTCCAGGTCTTGGCGGCACGGTGGGAGAAAGGCCTGCCTCCGGAAGTGGTTCTACAGATGCATGGGACCGTGGCCAGGGCGTGGTCGGCAGAGCGGAGTTTCCTGTTGGGTATGTAGAAGGAGAGTCGACTTTTGAGATAGGCTGGTCCGGTCTTGTGGAATGCCTTGTGTGCGTGGATCAGGAGCTTGAAGGAGATTCTCCTGTCGACAGGGAGCCAGTTCAGGTTCCTCAGGTGGGGGGTGATGTGGTCGCGGCACGGGACGTCGAGGATCTGGCATGCAGAGGCGTTCTGGATTCTTTGCAGTCTGTTGATGAGCTTGGACGAGGCTCCGGAGTAGAGGGCGTTCCCGTAGTCGAGTCTGCTGCTGACTAGGGCCTGGGTGACTGTTTTCCTTGTGTTTGTCGGGATCCATCTGTAGATCTTGCGGAGCATGCAGAGGGTGCTGAAGCAGGTGGAGCAGACAGCATTGACTTGTTTGGTCATGGTGAGTTTCGAGTCGAGGATGACTCCCAGGCTGCGTGCGTGGTCGGTGGGGGCCGGGGGGGTCCCCAGGGATGCGGGCCACCATGAGTCGTCCCATGCTGAGGGGTTGGACCCGAGGATGAGGATCTCCATCTTGTCTGAGTTCAGCTTGAGTCGGCTTTCCTTCATCCAGTCAGCGACTCCCTGGTGGAGGTTGGCTTTGGCGGTGAGAGGGTCCTTGGTGAAGAAGAGGATCAGCTGAGTGTCGTCGGTGTAGGAGATTATATTGAGGTCGTGCTGTCGGGCGATGCGTGCTAGTGGTGCCATGTAGACGTTGAACAGCGTCGGGCTGAGGGAAGAACTTTGTGGGACGCTGCAGATGATCTCGGAGGCCTCGGACCGGAACGGGGGGAGGCGGACTCTCTGAGTTCTGCCCGAGAGGAAGGAGGTGGTCCAGTCCAGGGCCTTCTCCCGGATCCCTGTGTCTTAGTGTACGGTGGCACACGGTGTTGAAGGTGGCAGAGAGATCCAGGAGGATGAGGGCCTGTTGAAATAATGAAGATACAATCCAATAAAATTCATGAGTAGATTTAATGTTGGCAGCACAGCAACCCAGGCAAACTGATCCGCAGTCTGAAGACAGTGCAACTGACCCCAGAGCCTCACAGTGTGCCCAATATTCCATATGGAATAAGAATGTTATTCATATAATGCTACAGTATAGGAACAATGAAATAGTAAATTAAACAAGCATAGAAAATGTAACTTATCTCCCTTTTTTTTTTAAGATAGAAGAAAATACATAAATGTATATATACCAGCAAAAAAAAACATAACAAGTGTACATCCTCAAACAAGATGAAACAAGGAATTATTCATCATCAAATCTTTTTGGAGCCAGTCTAACACGATCAGAAACTTTGACTCTGGACGCTACAGTATCATTACCATGCACTGGTGGAGAGTTAACTGTTTGACTTGGTATATTGTAGCATATTGCAACACGTTTAACATTCCATAACTTTCCATCCTGGATTATTACACTGTTATCAAAACCTCTCACAATTTTCATGGGTTTACCAAAACTATCTGAACACTTCATGGTTAAACCAGGCTTATTAACCCTGACCCAATCACCCCTGTTAAAATTGTGAGAAATGGTTTTCCACTTGCTGTCATACCAGATCTTCGTCTTCACTTGTTTGGAACAAACTCTTTCTTTAACCCCAGTAACCATGGAGTCAGAAAAATAATTTTGTTTGCATTTTTCTTTAAACCACCGTGGACATATCTTGGAAGCAGGATCCCTCCCCTTTAATAAACGGAAAGGGCTTACTTCGGTAGTGGAGTGGGGTGTAATGCGGTACAACCATAATTTTTCTCTCACAACATTTTCCAGTTACCATTAATTTTAACACCATCTGAAACATAACCCTTTAAAACCCCATTAAAACGTTCCACCAGACCATTCTCGTGTGGTTCATAAACTGAAACTGTATGGTGTTTGATGTTATGGCATTTTAAAAAAATCTCCATTTCATTAGACGTGAGTTGTACTTCGTTATCAGTAACCAGTTCAGCAGGACAGCCTTCTCTAGAAAAAACTTCTTTGAAAAATTCTATGACTAAATTGGTCGAAGCACCTGAAGAAAATTTTACTTCTGGCCATTTAGAATGGTAGTCCACCAAAACAAATGCATACCGTAAATCACATGGTAAGCACTTGAAAGGACCGGAGATGTCAAACGCTACTTTCTTCCATGGCTCAGTGGGCCATTCAGTATTCTTTAGAGGAGGAGTGTTCAGCTTTAACATTTTCTCACTCCCCATGCACACTTCGCACTCTCTAACCACGCGATCCACCATGCGATCTAAGCCAGGCCACCAAAAATTATTCCTGACTAAACGTTTCATCGCTGATATTTCTGGATGTGGCTTGTGTGCCAACTCTAGAATAATTTTTTGAATGCCAAAAGGCGGCACACATTTCCAATTTTAAACATCAAATCACCTTCTAGCACTAGAACATCCGCAACTCTATACATCGGCATAAACTCTTCGGGTAACGCCTTTTTGTCTGGCCACCCCTTCAAAATATATTCTTTAACAGTTTGCCATATGAGATCCTCCTTCTCACAACACTTACAGCTATTTTCAGAGATGTCCTCAAACGTTCCAGTCACAACATCCTGAATAGTGGTAATAACTTCAGAATCTTCACACTTATAATAATCAGAAACTTGGCATGGAAGTCTGGATATAAAGTCTGCTATGACGTTTTTCTTTCCAGGGACAAACACTGGTTTGAAAGAATACTCTTGTAACCTTGAAGTAAGTCTTGCTATGCGGGCAGTAGAGTTCCAACCACCACCCGGAGAAAGTATGTTGACTAACGGTTTGTGATCTGTCCTTAATACAAACTTGCTTCCCCAAATGTAGTTCCTTTAATGTTCAATGGCCCATACACATGCTAAGAGTTCTTTTTCTATTACTGCATATTTTCGTTCAGTGTCATTTAAGGTGCGGGATGCAAAACAGACATTCTATTCATCCTTCCCACACCTTTGGGATAAAACACCTCCAAACCAATACAAACTTGCATCCACTGTAATGATGCATTCTTTGTTCATGCAATAGGGTTTAAGTGTGGGAGCCCTGAGGATTTCAGCTTTGATCAGTTCAAAAGTTTGTTGTTGTTCAAAACCCCATTCAAACACCGCATTCATTCTTAATAATTTCCTCAAAGGTTCCATATTGGTAGCAACATTTTCAACAAACTTACTATAGTACTCACACATTCCTGTGAAAGATAACAACTGTTCTTTGTTCGGTGGAGAAGGAGCCTTTACAATGCCTTCTACATTAGACCTCTTGGGTATTACTCCATCACTAGATAAAATATGGACTAAATATTCTACAGAATCTTTAAACATTTTGCATTTATTAGCTTTAAGTGTTAATCCACTACATCTTAACCTTTCACACACTTCGGTTAAATGTTTGAAGTGTTCTTCTTCATCTTTTGAAAAGATTAGAATGTCGTCTTGGAAGCATTTTACAAATCTATCAGCATCCCTAAAAATGTTGAACATAACTTTTTGAAATACAGATGCCGCTGAGGCTAAACCAAATGGCATTCTAGTGAACTGATATAAACCTTGGGGAGTGATGAAAGCTGTAAGTGGTTTGGATTCTTCTGTGAGACAGATTTGATGGTAGGCAGATCTGTGATCCAGGGTGGAAAAAACTTTAGCACCCTCTAACATTGAGATAACCTCATTTATGTTGGGGAGGGGATGGCAATCAATCACAATGCCAGCATTAAGTGCCCTTAGGTCAACACATACCCTCAATTTTTGTCTGGTTTTCTTACCAAAACAATGGGAGAAACCCATTCAGTAGAATCAATAGGTTCAATAATCTTTTCTGAAACTAAATCATCTAACATGTGCTTAAGCTCCTCCCTGACATTAATTAGTACGCTTCTTAGTTTTTGTTTTACAGGATAAACGTTTCTTTTAAGTTTTATCCTATGGGAATAATCTTTTAATTTACCCAACGTGTCTGAAAACACATCATTAAAATGTTCCTTTATATTACTTTCTTTTACCTGTGGAGAAACAAAAGAAATGTTGTTCACATTGACTTCCTCATCCAGTAATACAGGTTCACTAGAGCGGGGATTAAGGATGATGCCTAATTTCCACTGGTCCCACCATCCCAATACATTAATTCCTTTGACCGCAATGTATAATTTAACATCTGTTTTCCTTGTTTTAAACCTTAGATTTACCTCAAAATACCCAATCATATCTATTTTAGAACCATCATACCCATGTGCCACTATGTCAGAAGGTAACAATTTAGAAGGCAGAAGTACATTTCTCAATCTTTCCCGAAAATAGTTATTTGAAATGATAGTCCATGGTGAACCTGAATCAGCCATCAGATCTAATAATACACCAGAGATCTCCACCACACACATAGGAGGTCTATTACTTTTGTTGGATTCTGAATTGTTTATGCTAGAGATTTCTTCATACATCGAGACAACAGAACCTTTGTTTTGTTCTGTACAACCACAAGTACCACATTTATGGGAAGTGTCATTAATTTCAGACATTGAAGATACTTTGCCTTGTGTAGGGACATTGTTCCTCCTTACATCCCTGCATGCAGAAGCAAAATGCCCAATTCTACCGCATTTCCTACACTCTTTGTTGATTGCTGGACAGCCGCCATAATTGGCTAAGTGTAACCTGCTACCACACCTGTAGCAAAATCCAGCCTTATCATTCCTTTCAAATTTCTTTTGGAATATATGGGTATTATTACGCAATGAATTAGGTCCTGGAGGGGTTTGCTCACTTTGTTTTGCTCTTGTCATAAGTTGATCACTCTGTTGTGTATCTGAACGTTTGACCACACATACATCATCAGATACATCAGTTTTTTTAATGGTGGTGTTTTTTATGGTTAACATCCACTTTTCCGATTGTTCTAATGCTTTTGCTGTCGAAATCGCTTCTGCTAATTTAGGATCACCAATTTCCCATAAACGTTCCTGAGTTTTTTTTATTCTTGACGTGTACGATGATTTGCTCTCTAATCATCTTGTCACAGATTGCACCAAAGTTGCAGTGAATACTTAAAGCTCTTAACGACGTCAGGAAATCATCAAATGATTCACTTTCATGTTGTACCCTGGTGTAAAATTTGTATCTGTTTAGTGCAATATTAGTGACAGGTTTAAATCTGTGTTCCATTCGTTGTAAAGCTTCCTTGTAAACATTAAAACTCTCTCCTTCTCCTTCCAATGGAGGTACCTGAGGTAAAGCTCTGAACACCATTTGACCTTCCGACCCCAAACAATGTAAGAAAATACTTTTTTTTCTTTCTGCTCCCATACGCTCCCCATCAATCGCCTTCATATAATTAAAAAATTCTTCTTTCCAACGTGTCCAAGGAATTGGCGGATCACCTTTGTTTTGAAGGAATTTGTCAGGTGGGTCAAACTGCATGTTGTTGTTTTGAATAAGTAGAGTACACAGAGTTGCAACTAAAATATACAGTACTTATTACGGAATTTGCTGTGTAAAAGTATATAAGTAATAAAGAGCAGTTGTGGAAGTCAAAAACAAATATTAAGAAAATATTTAGATCAGCTGTTTTTAATGAACACAAAAATAACAGTAAACTTATTTTCCTCTTTTTTCTTTTCTAAATTAATGAAAGTCTCCCTGTAACACAGTTCAAATCAGTGAAAGTGCTGTTCTTGACAGTAAAATTATTTTCCTCTTTTTTCTTTTCTAAATTAATGAAAGTCTCCCTGTAACACAGTTCAACATCAGTGACAGTGCTGTTCTTGACATGTAAATACTTTTTTTTTTTTATGCCGATAAAATCCTTCGTTGTACTGCGTTGTTATGGAAACGCATCGTGCCACATTTCGAGAGAATTCAGCTGTAATGCGCTAATGCGCATGCGTGGTGACGCGCGTTCCAGGAAACGTTCTGTTTCAACCATAGAGTACCCGGTGTTTCATTCGCTGCTGTGCATGCGCCTGGCTGACACTCGTTCCAGAAATCGTTCTGTATTAGACCATAGAGTACACAATGCAGTGACGATCGCGCGTTGGCAACGAAAGTCTTGTTGCTGGGACACTCAACACCGGGAACAAGATGACGATCACGTGAGCAAGGTATTTTCATTTAAACACACGCTCGCTTTCTCGCGCTGGTATTTTTTAAAGGTAGAATGTGGAAATAGCTTAAAATTAAATAACTCACGTTGCCAACCATGTAGAGAAGTCCGTTTTTGACAGGCAAAGGGAGTCTGAAGCAGCGTCTTAATCGGCAGGCAGTAAAGGTTTGTTTCACTGAAGTAGGCATAAACAGATATTCAGAGAACACACAACACCTGTGCTGCAGCAAAATGGTTGGTAAGGTGTTCTCCTTCTTAATAACTCGTCGCCATTGTTGAAATGATGAAGATACAATCCAATAAAATTCATGAGTAGATTTAATGTTGGCAGCACAGCAACCCAGGCAAACTGATCCGCAGTCTGAAGACAGTGCAACTGACCCCAGAGCCTCACAGTGTGCCCAAGATTCCATATGGAATAAGAATGTTATTCATATAATGACACAGTATAGGAACAATGAAATAGTAAATTAAACAAGCATAGAAAATGTAACAGGGCCGCTGTCTCGCCATTGTCAAGAAGGATCCTGATGTCGTCTGTGGCGGCGATGAGGGCGGTCTCGGTGCTGTGGTTGCTGCAGAATACTGATTGGGAGGGGTCCAGGATGTTGTTGTCTTCGAGGTGACGGGTGAGCTGGGTGTTAACTATCTTCTCGATGACCTTTGCTGGGAACGGCAGCAGGGAGATGGGTTGGAAGTTCTTGAGGTCGCTCGGATCCGCCTTGGGTTTCTTCAGTAGGGCGTTGATCTCTGCATGCTTCCAGTTCTCAGGGAAGGTAGCAGTCTTGAAGGAGAGGTTGATGAATTTGTGCAGGTGGGGTGCGATGGAATTGCTGGCTTTCTTGAAGATGTGGTGTGGGAGAGGGTCGGACGGGGACCCAGAGTGGATTGTGCTCATGGTCTTGATTGTGTCCTCGATGCTCACGTTGGCCCAGGTTGTCAGGGTGTCGTGGGCGGTGGGGTGTGGTGGGTCCGGTGCGGCAAGGTCTGCAGGGGTTGTCCGGGGTTTGAAGCTGTCATGGATTTCGGTGATTTTCCGGTGAAAGAAGGTGGCGAGGGAGTCGCATAGGGCTTGCGATGGCGGGATGTCGTTGGCGCTGGAGCTGGGGTTGGAGAGTTCCTTCACAATGGTGAAGAGTTTGTTGCTGTTGTGTGCGTTGTTGTCAAGGCGGTCTGTGAAGGAGGCCCTTTTGGCGGTCCTGATGAGGTGGTGGTGGTTGCGGATGGCGTCTTTGTGGGTGGCGTGGCTGTCCGGCGTCTTGAGTCAAGGAGTTCCGGGTTGAACCAGCTGACTCTTTTGTTGGTGTCTCTGTTGGTAGGTTTTTTCAGCGGGGCTATGGTGTTGGCGCAGTCGTTCATCCAGCGTTCGAGGGTGAGTGCAGAATCATCAGGGTTGGTGGGGTTGGTCGGGGGGTTGAGTGCGAGGCTTGTCTGTAGTTGTTCTTCAGTGACTTTGCCCCAGCAGAGGCGGGGGGTCTGAAGGGTGAGGTGGTGTGTGAGGGGTTTTCGGAAGGAGAAGTGGATGCAGTGTTGGTCTGTCCAGGTGAGTTCGGCGGCGTGGCTGAAGGTGACGTGGGGGCTTGAGGAGAAGATGGCATCAAGCGTGTGACCGGCGATGTGGGTCGGCGTCGTGACGAGCTGTTTCAGCCCGAGGTTGACGAGGTTGTCGATCAGGGTGGAGGAGTTGTTGTCGTTGTTCAGTCAGTCAAAAAGCTTTATTTCGATAAGAATTATCATAAAAGCATATACAAAAAAACATAGTAAAAGTAGAAGTTCATTAGGGAACAAGTTTTACAGCAGATCATAATAATAGCTTAGTGGCTGATTTTAAAAGAGACATGCTAAACATACGATTTAAAAATACAGTTAAAAAAAGACATATATAAAAAAGACAATTCATTATATCATCTAGTGCAATTATTGAGTTTGCTTCTAATGATCCAGGACCAGCCCAGAAATTTGGCCACAGCACAGACTAACACCAAACTTGTGTCAGAGCGGAGAATACGTAGGGCGACACGATAGTTCGAAATGCCCAGGAGACGGCAAGCAGGGGCTAGCCATCTTTTTCTCGGGTTACTGTACGCTGGGCATTCAAACATAATGTGAGCTGTACTTTCTACTTTTTCAGAACATGTCGGGCAAGTAGCAGGGGTCTGGTAGGGAGGCTTCCATTTACTAGTAAATTCGCGAGTAGGGAGGATCTCAAGTCTGAATTGAAAATACAGTGATCTATCCCTAGGTTTTAGTATAAACTCAAGGAAGGGCTCAAAGTTAACTGTCTGCTTGAAGGTGTAGAAAGCTTCGGTTAATCTTCCAAGACTTGAGCTACCAAGATCCTGGTTGTCGATCCAGGCCCAATATACTTTTTTGAGATCCACCTTGCTCATGGGGGCTCCGTGCTCCCAAAGATCCTTTAGACCAAGCTGGATAAGAGATTTTTTAATGTTACGAAGCCAGCTTATTTTTTGGGAGCCAGCTGTATTCATAATTTCTCTCAAGCCCTCAGTATATTTGGCTAGCTCCGGGGTGCGCCATAGGCGAGCCCAAAATAGCAGAAGGCGTATCTTTAAACGAACGCCTACCCAGATCACTAAAGAAAGTTTTCAAAGGAGTACCCCTTGGCATTGAAACTAGTTCTCTTAAAAATTTGTTCTCGGACAGAGTAAGTTCTTCTGAGTTTTCGAAGCCCCAAAGTTCGGCTCCATATATGGCCGAACCTACAGCTTTGGCCTGGTAGATCATTAATGCGGGAGTGATTGGCTTGCTCCTCGAGGAGCGATGTTCTTTAGCAATTACCCCCGTGGCCCGTTTGTGATTAACCAGCATTTTGTGAATGTGGGGCTTCCAGTTCAGAGTGTCGGAAATCCTGATACCTAGATAGTCAAATAATTTGACATATTCTAGGGGAACTCCATCAGACAAGATGGATACACTAGGTGATTTGCGAGATTTAAAAGAGAGGAGCTTAGTTTTTGTTGTGTTAATGACCAGACCTCTCATTGAGCAAAACAAGTAAAATCTGTCTAAAAGCTTCTGTAACCCTGCTGGTGTCTTAGAGATCAGCAGGGTATCGTCAGCAAATAAAAGAGTGGGGACATTTTCCCCCGCCAAAACAGGAGCGTCCGCCGGGACTTCTAGCAGGAATTTCACCACTCCGTTCACAAAAAGGGAAAAAAGAGTGGGCACTAGTACACAGCCCTGGCGGACTCCTCTGCTGACTGGGATCTTATCAGTTCTCTGAGCCTGACTACCCCATCTCACCCTGGCAAAGTTCCCCTCATGAAGGCGTACCAGGAGGTCGAGGATATAAGGCGGAAGACCCAAGTCATGGAGGACAGACCATAGACGGTCACGAGGGACCAGGTCGAAGGCCGACTTCAGATCGATAAAGGCTAGATGGAGATTGCCCCTACCAATCAGAACAGTTTTCCAATATAACAGTAGGAGCCTAAAGACCTGGTCGATCGTGCTCGTGAATGGCCTGAACCCAGCTTGATAGTGTGATAGAATGTCATTATCAGTGACCCACAATAGAATTCGGTCCAGTAGAACCCTGCCAACCACCTTCTGGCTAACGTCAATAAGACTTATTGGTCGGTAGTTAGCAGGGTCCTCCCTGGAGCCCTTCTTAAATATTGGTATAACCTCCGCCCCCCTCCATGACTCGGGGATGGGTAGCCCCTTAAGAAAGGCGTTAAGTAAGATGGTAAAATACACAGCCCAAGATTTGGGGTCAGAGCGGAACAAGTCTCCAGGCAGGCCATCTGGGCCTGCAGCTTTGGCTGGGACCAATCTATTGATGGTGGACGTAACTTCTGTTTCAGTAAAGGAATCATTGTTAGGCGGGGTTAGGTCTTTGGGGATAATAGGAGAAAGAACACTGGTACATTGCCTATTGTCATCCGAATAAAGTTTCGAAAAATGGGTAAACCATTCATGGTTGGTGATATGATTAGGAATTATATCAGGTTCTTTTTTTTTTTAAACCGTTTATTACAGAATCCAAAAGATGTACAAAGATGGGCCTACAACCTTCAGGCCGGCCGCTAGCAAACAGGAAGAGCATATAATACAAGCAGTAAAACACACGCTGCGGCAGAAGAGAGGTCACAGGAGTCGAAAGAAGCGTCGGCAGCCACACCATCCGGACCCCACACAACGGTTTCATTTTTATATAAGAAACGAAAAAACAAATCCACAAGGCAACCAACAGTCGAAGCAGCAGCATGAGCTCCCCTGGGGGGGACCCTACCGATCCACAGGAATAGCAGGGGGGGGATAGGTCGGGATGGAGACAAAGTGAACTCAATGCCCAGAACCAGGGAGACAAGCAGGCTAAGGAGACGGGGCCGGTGACAGATCAGGCGTCAGCGGCGGGGTACAGATTCCCCCACGGTAGGTGTTCCAGGGGCCCCACACATTCACCCATTTCCCAGGCTTACCTCTCGCAACATACACTACCTTTTCCCGAAACATACACCAATCCATGTTGTCCTTCCACGCCGAGACAGTTGGCAACCTCTGGGAACCCCACGATTGCGCAATATCACGCTTGGCCACCATATATCCCAGAGTCACCCACCACGTCTGCGGCACTGAGTAGTCGGTTGGCTCCCACACATTTAGGAGACATCTCCTCGCCTCGGGCAGCAGCGTCACATGCGTGACTGCCTGCAAAACCGCATGCACACCACGCCAGAATCGCGCCACCTCCGGGCATTCCCACAAAATATGGAGAAAGGTCCCCAAAGAACCACACCCACGCTTACACAACCCGTCCACAGCATAGCCCATACGCATCAGACCCGGCCCCGTAACATAGACCCTATGGAGTATCTTGAGCTGGACGAAGCAAAAACGTGCCGGTATGGCCACCTCTTTCGGGGAGGCCACCGCAGACACCCAGTCCTCGTCATCCAGCTCCAGTCCATCAGCCCCCCACGCCTCACGAAGGCTAGTCAGCAGTCCCGAGCGATCATTGATGAGCTTTTTGTAAATTAATGAAATCGTGCCGTCCGGTACATGCCCATCTAGCACTCTATCTTCCAGAGGGGAGTACTCCGGGATGGAGGCAACATCCGGGAATACGGAGCACAGCGCGTGACGGACCTGCATATATCGAAAGTACTCCCTGTCCTGCAACTGGAATTCCGTCTGCAGCACCTCGAACGTCTTAAATCCCCCCCTCGTCCAGAGATCGCCCACCTTGCTGATGCCTATCATGTCCCACTTCTCAAAGCCCTTCGAGGTCCACAGGGAGCCCAGCCGCTCCGATGCATACAGTGGCGTCGCCCGGGTCAACCGGTCCTTCCACCCCATCGCCAAGTTAGCCGCGTGCCACACCCGTACCGCGACCCGCGTAGGGCCCGTCAGACGCGCGTCAAGCGATCTAGAATACAGCGCCCGATTATAGACGCCACCCGGCAGTAATAGTTTATCCATTTCAAAGGCCGGGTTAAGAGCGGGCCCATAAAGGCCGTGGTTTATCGCAGCCAGCTGGGAGGCCCAGTAATACCGTTTGATGTCTGGGAGGGCGACCCCCCCGTCGTACCACGGGAGCGTCAGCTTCGCAAGGGCGATACGCGGCCTACCCTCCCAGAACAGGCGTCGCTGCAGACTCTCCACCTCGCGAAAGTAGCGCGCCGGGACAACGTCCATCGTATTCTGTAAAGCGTACAGGAAACGTGGCAGCGACATCATCTTCAACAATGCCGCACGGCCGAGCGGTGAGAGCGGCAAGCGCCTCCAACGCGCCACGTCATCCTTCAGGCGCTGGAGGGGGGGGAGCAAGTTCTGTTTATATCGGGCCTCCGCGTCCAGGGTAATGAAGATACCCAGGTACTTAAATCCCTGCGGAGCGATCTGGATAGGACAACCCCGCGGAAGGATAGGAGCCTCCCCGGAAAGGACATACACACAAGATTTAGCCCAATTGATGACTAAGCCGGAGTTGCGGCCAAATGAGTGCAAAACATCAACTAGTACAATCAGTGATTTACGCGGGGAAGCAAGGTATAAAAGAATATCATCAGCATAAAGGGATACGCGATCCTCATACTCGGGGTCCATCGGAGACCACGGATAGAAGGATGCCACCGCAGCCACTCCGCCAGGGGCTCCAAGGCGAGCGCGAAGAGGAGCGGTGATAACGGGCAGCCCTGCCGCGTGCCCCTACCCAGCTCAAACGGAGCCGACACTCTACTGTTCACCGCCACCTGCGCCAGCGGTCCGGAATACAACAATTTCACCCAACCGATGAATCCCGGGCCAAAACCAAACTTCGCCAGTGTCGCCCAAATATATGGCCACTCAAGCGTGTCGAACGCCATAGTGGCGTCCAGGGACGCCAAAATGGCCGGCTCTCGTATGAACGGGACCCGCGCGAGCACCCCATGCAAACGCCGCAGGTTGAGCGCAGTGTTGCGATGAGGGATAAAGCCGGACTGATCCTGGTGAATCAGATCGCACACCACGCCAAGCAGCCGATTAGCCAACACCTTGGCGAGAATTTGGGGTACCGCATTCAGCAGCGAAATGGGCCTGTAGGACGTGACCCGATCCCGCGGCCTCCCCTCCTCATGAATAACCACGATAGTGGCCAGACGCTGGTCCAGCGGGAGGGAACCCGCCGAGCGGGCCGCGAGGAACATAGCACGGAGATGCGGCGCCAGCGTATCCGGTCGTAGTTTATACAGTTCGATGGGAAGGCCATTAGGACCCATGGCCTTGCCGGAGGCGACCGAGTGTATGGCGAGGGCAATCTCCTCAGATGTTGGGGTCGCGTCCAACAACGCATTATCCTCCTCCGAAAGGGAAGGCAACGCAATGTCTTTAAGTAAGGCATGGGAGTCCTCTTCCGAGCGGGAAGATACCGGGGAGTACACCCCACGGAAATATTCTGCAAAGCAATCGACAATTTCTCCTGGGTCAGTGACACACACACTGTCCAATTGCTCAATCGACGGGACAACTCGACTCGCTCTCTCCTTTTTATCCAGCCACGCAATCAGTTTACCAGCCTTATCACCCACATCATACAGTCTCCCCTGTTGCTCCCTACTGAGGCCCCTGGCTGCCTCCGTGACGAGGGCCTTGTAGTCCGCCTGCTTGAGTCGGAGAGCATGCAATTTGTCCTCCGTCACCCCACACTCCAAATCACCCTCCAACTCAGTTATCTCAGTTTCAATACGGGTCACCTCCTCCCGCTCGCGCCTCCGGGAATGGGAAATAAGGGACAGGGCCTCCCCCCGGAGTACCGTCTTGAACGCCTCCCACAGAGAGACCGCCGAGGACACAGACCCCACATTATCTTCAAAATATCGCTTAAGGGATTTAACCAACTCTGTGCGAATGGTGGGGTCACGCAGGTACCAGGGATTAATCGGGACCATCCTCCCCTCCCCCCTCGGGACAATGTCGAAGTGCAACAGGAGCGGGGAGTGGTCTGAAATACCCCGCGCCAAATGGCGCACCTCCCCGACCCTCCCCGCATGTGCCGCTGGCATTAGGACATAATCTAGCCTCGAAAGACTGCCATGGGCCCCGGAATGAAAGGTGTACTGTATCTGCGTATGGTGTTTCAAACGCCAGCAATCCACCAGCCCCAAGGTATCCAAGAGGCCGGACAACCACGCTTGGGCACGGGGGAGATCCCTAGGGGGTGACGATCCTCAGTCCCGGAAACCACAGCGTTAAAATCCCCCCCAACCACTAGAATCCCCTCCGGAAGGCCAAGGAGGAGGCGCCCCAGATCCGCAAAAGTAGTCGTTTGCAACCCTGGCGGGACATAAACAGAAACGAAAACAATCACTCTGCCCTCCAATCTACCCACCAGAACCGTGTACCGTCCCCCGTCATCATGGAGCACCTCATCAACTTCCAACGGGAGCGAGTGGGCCACAAGGCGGTAGCCCGGTCTATTCATAGCACGAAAGGAGTTTCCAATGAGGTGTGTTTCCTGCAGAAAGACTATATCAGGTGAAATTCGTTTTAGGAACTGCAGGACCACCCACCGTTTTATCCTGTCCCCCAGTCCATTAACATTCCAGGACAAAAGACTCAGTCCCCTACCCCCCATCACAGCCGAAAGCGATCAATCGCCTCCCAGAGAGCACTTTAGGAATAGCACAACAATACTCTTGCCTTGTGGTACAAATGAACAACACCCCACCCCAACCCAACCGCCCCAACAAAACTCCCCCCTCCCTGCACCCCTGCATGAGCCCAGACAGCCCCCCCAACTTGCAGTGTGCCTGTCACCCCTATGTAATTTAAACTACTAAGACCCCCTAGAGGAGGAAAGAGCACCCCCTCGAGACCCCGCACCACCTCCAATGGAGGGGAGACAAAACACGACTGACAAAAGACCCTAAGCTTGGCCGAAAGTGGCAGCATCCGGAGCGAGCCCCCGCATCAGTACCTCAGAACCGGTCCGGTGGGCACTCTCCTCCCGCTGCCCCCCCCCCCCGCCATCCCGACCATGACCCCCAGACAAAGTGTCCAGCCAGTCCCCGGCCGTTTCAGGACGGTCAAAAAAGTGAGTGCGACCATCCACCTCCACCCGCAGCCTGGCCGGGAAGAGCATGGCGTATTTTAAGTTCATGCCTCGAAGCCGCCGCTTGACGCCCAGGAAACTCAGTCTCTGCTTCTGGACCGCTTGGGTGAAGTCGGGATAAAAGTTCACCTCCATGTTCTCCAGCTTGATCGGCCCTTGCAGTCTGGAAGCTTGCAAAATCGCATCCCTGTCCCGAAAGTTAAAAATACAGGCAATAAGAGGCCGCGGAGGGGCTCCGACCTTCGGTCTGCCCCCGGGAACTCTATGGGCCCTCTCCACCGCAAAGAATTTACTCAGTCCTCGAGGCTGGAGATGGGTAGTGATCAGGTCCTCCACAAAAAGATCCGCCGCCGACTCCTCCCGTCCCTCGGGTACTCCGATGATACGGATATTATTCCTCCGGGCCCGGCTCTCGGAGTCCTCCAGGCGCCGATCCATGAGCGCACTTGCCTGACGGAGCCGGTGCACCTCCGTTTGAAGGGCCGCCACCTCAGTCGTGAGGCCCGACGCGGTGTGGGCCAAAGAGTCGACCCGGTCGTTACTCTTAGAGAGATCAGCTCTCACAAGGTTGACATTAATGAGGACTGCGTCGATTTTGTGTGCTAAAGTGTCAAACTGCTGGCCCACTGAGGCCTTCATCTCAGCAATGGCGCCCATGACGTCTTGCAGAGACAGATCCGTAGGCAAATCCGGGGCATCCGGGGGGCACTCAGAGGACTTGTGCGATCCGCCGGGAGACCCCTTCGGGAGGGTGTAGCGGTCCATGATGTTGGCCTGATGTGCGGTGCCACGCCGGGTCGACTTGGCCTTCAACCGATCCCCATCCTGCTTCGTGGCCATCGTCGCGCGTCTCGCACCCGCACCAGCCACGCAGTGGAGAGCAAGCAATCAAGGCCGCGAGCCCCGGGGGCCACCCCAGGACGGCAGAGCGGGCCACAGCAGGCAGGCAGGCAGGGTCTCCCAGCGAGGCCACCCCAACACAAAGAGCGCCGTGATCCCACTTGCGATAACGGCAAGGGGACTCAAAAGTGAAAGTGAAAGTGTGGGGTACGCGACTCGCCAGGCCCAGCCCGCCGTTGTTGTTCACTTTGCCACTGGGTCGCCCCCAAACGCGAATCCGGGGTCAGGAGAGAAGTAGGCCGCAAACTTCAGTCGGTGCTCACTCCGGCACCCGAGGTCCGATTCGAAAACGGGAAACGGGTACCACCTCGGCTCAGGCTCACCGACACAGTCCCCTCAACCGATGCAGGATGAAGACAGGATAAACGTAGGAGGTTGCGGAGGTCCTCGGGAGCCTCGCACCTACACGGCCATCTTGGTTGCGCGCTAGGCTCCTCCTCTCTATATCAGGTTCTTGACCTTGGGAGTATCTACAAAGGTTCCAGAATGTGGTCCCATCCCTTGCTAGGCTAGCGTTTTTTAAAGCCAGCCAATGAGATTCTTCCCATGTACACTTTGCGTTGGCTACAGCCTTCCTATAAGCAGACCTAACATTTTTAATTAAAGTGCAATCCTTAGATTTAATAGCGGTTGCAAGCCTTTTCCTGCTGTATCTGCACTCAGAATTGAACCAAGAACCGGGTGTTTTATGTTTATGGGAGTTGTTAGAGGAGGGGGATATGAAAAAAGACCCAATTGACTCAATGGTGTCTGCGTGGATGGACACGGCCCTTGATTTCTCGTTAGCGTCTTCACATGCTTGCCTAAGTTCAGCAGTTTTTAATAGCAGTATTTCTTTAATAGAGGACAATTTTTGTTTGTCTACTACAATTTTAGGCCATTTGAGATATCTTTTACAATTAGATGGGATGACATCCCTTGTAAGCAATGTGGGACGATGGTCGGAGGTTGGTTGGTCAGGGGTCCATAAGCTCTTTAGAGTCAGGCGCAGGGGATTGTGGTCACTGTCGATGGTAGGGACAATAACCATATCCACTGCATAGTGCCAGAGTCTTCGATCGATTAGAATATAATCGATTCGTGATGGGCTAGAGATTCTATTCTAGAGGAGAAGATGGCATCAAGCATGTGACCGGCGATGTGGGTCGGCATCTTGACGAGCTGTTTCAGTCCGAGGTTGGTGAGGTTGTCGATCAGGGTGGAGGAGTTGTTGTTGTCTTTGTTGTTCTCCAGATGATAGTTCAGGTCTCCGAGGAGGATGTAGTCGGTGGAGGTCAGCACGTGCATGCTGATGAGGTCGGCAATGGAGTCACAGAATTGAGGCCGGGGTCCTGGCGGTCTGTAGACGAGGGTGCCTCTTAGGGTGGTCTTGGGGTCCGTGTGGATCTGGAAGTGCATGTGTTCGGCGGTGCTGAGGGTGCCGTTGGTGTTTGTAGAGACCTTGATGGTTTTTTTGTGGACGATGGCGATTCCTCCTCAGGCCCTGTTGGTGCGGTGTCTGCGGGTGATCTTGTACCCGTCGGGGATGGCTATGGCGATGTTTGGCAAGGAGGCTTCGTTCATCCAGGTCTCGGTCAGGAAGGCGACGTCCGGGGACGCGGTGTCGAGTAGGTCCCAGAGTTCGACAACGTGTTTGTGTGCGGAGCGGGTGTTGATCAGGATGCATCTAAGCTGGTTGGGTTCCGTCCTGGCAGGCGTCTCGGCGCTTTCGAGGCAGAAGAAGCAGCAGTTTAGGCAGGTGAAGTGACCGTGGGCGCGCTTCGGGGCGGACTTGCAGCAGGTGTGGGTCGTTCCTAGGTTGAGAGCGACGAGGGTGTTGGCGTCGTAGCGGCGGCGGTCTTCGTGGCTGCTGCGGGGGGCAGGGGTTCTGGCGCTGGGCGTGGTCCAGGCACGGAGAGGCGCAGACGGGAGGAGCAGCTGGGAGGCAGGAGGTGTGTTAGCAGGGGCAGCGAATGGGCGCGGATGGGGCGGGCTGCAGGGGAAGCAGCGGCGGGGGCAGGGGAGCGGAGCGGGGCAATTTCGGGAAGGAAACGGGCAGGGGCAGGGATAAGGAGAGCATGGAAGTCAGCAGCGGGGCACAGAATCAGGGGGGCAGCAGCAGAGAAGAGTCGTAGCGGCGGCGGTCTTCGTGGCTGCTGCGGGGGGCAGGGGTTCTGGCGCTGGGCGCGGTCCAGGCACGGACGGGCGCAGACGGGAGGAGCAGCTGGGAGGCAGGAGGTGTGTTAGCAGGGGCAGCGAATGGGCACGGATGGGGTGGGCTGCAGGGGAAGCAGCGGCGGGGGCAGGGGAGTGGAGCGGGGCAATCTCGGGAAGGAAACGGGCAGGGGCAGGGATCAGGAGGGCATGGAAGTCAGCAGCGGGGCACAGAATCAGGGGGGGCAGTAGCAGAGAAGAGGGGGCACAGACTCAAGCAATTGGGCGACAGCAGAGAAAAACGGGGCACAGAATCAAGGGGGCTGCAGCAGAGAAGAGCGGGGCACAGAATCAAAAGGGGGCAACAGCAGAGAAAAACGGGGCACAGAATCAAGGGGGCAGCAGCAGAGAAGAGCGGGGCACAGAATCAAAAGGGGGCAACAGCAGAGAAAAACGGGGCACAGAATCAGGTAATGGGCCCCAGAACAGAGCGGCGAGTGGGGGGCAGGGGGGCACAGAGGAGGAGCGGACAGGCAGAGAAGGCACAGTAGAACGGATACAAACCAGGGCCACCACTGGCCACCAGGGATGAGGCGCAGGTGGAAGCCTGTGGGTGGTGGAGGTCCTCGACTTCGGCGACGATCAGGACACTTCAGCGGGGGTGCAGGCAGAGCTGCAGCGGGGGGAATTCCTACCTGGAAGGTCAAGGGTCGCTCTCCTAACCGCGCAGCAGCTGCCATATATGGGGAGGAGGGGAGGGAGGAGCAGTTGGGAGGTGGGAGGTGTGTTAGCAGGGGTAGTGAATGGGCACAAAGGGGGCAGGGCCGCAGGGGAAGCAGCGGTGGGGGCAGGGGAGCGTAGCGGGGCGATATCGGGAAGGAAACGGGCAGGGGCAGGGATCAGGAAGGCATGGAAGTCAGCAGCGGGGCACAGAATCAGGGGGGCAGCAGCAGAGAAGAGCAGGGCACAGAATCAAGCAATGGGGTGACAGCAGAGAAAAACGGTGCACAGAATCAAGGGGGCAGCAGCAGAGAAGAGCGGGGCACAGAATCAAAAAGGGGCAACAGCAGAGAAAAACGGGGCACAGAATCAAGGGGGCAACAGCAGAGAAGAGCGGGGCACAGAATCAAAAGGGGGCAACAGCAGAGAAAAACAGGGCACAGAATCAGGTAATGGGGCTCAGAACAGAGCAGCGAGCGGGGACAGGGGGGCACAGAGGAGGAGCGGACAGGCAGAGAAGGCACAGTAGAACAGATACAAACCAGGGCCACCACTGGCCACCAGGAATGAGGCGCAGGTGGAAGCCTGCGGGTGGTGGAGGGCCTCGACTTCGGCGGCGATCAGGACACTTCAGCGGGGGTGCAGGCGGAGCTGCAGCAGGGGGGAAGCGACCTACCAGTAAGGTCAAGGGTCGCTCCCTCTATGACAAATTTGGATTCCCCTGACCATTTAGGGCCTCATTTTGAGTGCTGCGGTATAGCAGCTGGCTCAGCCTCTCAGTTACCCATACTGGAGGTACAAAAAAAATCAGAGAGCTGAGATAACAGGTATCATAAATGTGGACCTGAGTATCCCCTTAGAAACCCAACATTGCCTGGAGGATCAGTTATTCCAGTTCCCCTGGTTACTCCTAATTTCATAACTTCAATTTCACTCATGAACCATCAGCTCCATTGGAATTACACAGGCACTAAAAATCAAGGTCTTCAGAGAGGGAGAACTGCTAATTTTATACCAGCGGAGTCTTCACCCGCTCCACCAGCACACAGTCACTAGTGGTGGACTACACAGCACAAGACCAGGTCAGTGCAACAGGATGCAGGCCACCTGATGCAGATGTTCCCTTCATGGTTTGCTGTGCGAGGCATGGCGTAACAGGGCAAGAAAAATCACTATTATTTCAGAGGTGCAAAACTCTCTGCTTGTTGAGGCCCTGTTTATTGGTTTGCAGAAACAAACACCCATTTTGCGGGCTTGTTACAGAAAAACAAAAAATAATGCCAAGAGGAGAGCAAAAGTAGGGCAGCCCACTCAGCATTCTGTTTTTTATGGATGTGCATCTTTTGTACTGGTGAATGTAATTTCGGTTTGGCACAGATAATTCCCACTGACCAGGAAGGATCTCTAAATTGGGTTGGTGGTCCTTCACTGGGGAAGTGAAATCAGGACATTGCACTGGGACAGCGAAGGGCACCAAACTTTGTAATGGATAGTGAGTACTCTGGATTATGTTAAATACCTTTCAGACATTGCCAAGCTACAGTTTTGCAGATTATCCCAATACTGCACCTATTGGTATGCTAGCTTCACCATTACCACAGCATATAAAGTACAAACCTAACCTAGTTGAAAACTGGAGTGGAGGAAGACAAATTACTTGACTGACAGAGTGTTTGAACAGAACTTATAGGGAACTCTTATGCGGGAAAGCTGTATGGCAATAAGACATAAAGAAATCAATCTGAATAAACTTCAGAAAAAGAGTGAGACTTTTAAGGCTTTCTTGATGGTATTTGATGAGAAGTAAAGGACCTAATGTGAGAAATGTCAAATGAAGTTCCTATCCCTGTTTTCTGCCTAGGGACAACTTGCAAGAGGTACTTTATGAGTGTTAATTTCATGGCACAATATATATAGGGCGTAACCCTTCACTTAAAATCTAGTCCATTAAAAAAAAGTACATTGCCCCTCCACTGACCATAATTGTGCATTTTGTTGTAAATGTGATTTATATATTATAGAATTAATAGGGAGAGCCCGAAACCAAAGTCACATATACAAAAGTATGTTTTTTTAAATTCATGAAGTGTTTTTCCCTAACATCCAGAAGCGCTTCATCTCAGAACATTAGATTATATCACTGTCTTGAGCGCCATTTTTGAAGTGATAGTTTTTAAACATCATGGACTGAATCCTTCCCTGATGACAAAAATGAAAAGTCATTTGTCATGTGCGTATATTGGTGGCCTGGGTTGTATTACTACAGGGAGCAACTTAATAGTAGAACAGGCGAGATTTTTGTACAGTGCACACTCTGGTCATGCAAGGTGCTGTTGTGTAATTATGAGGAAAAAGGAGGCACACTTCACCCATGAAGCAATGTTTGGTTTAGGTCTCTTTTAGGTTTTAGAACAGGGTATACTGGAATTGTTACTTTTAGTTCATATTGCAAAAACGTATATATTTATTTTGATTCTTTTTTCAGAATTTGTACTCGTATTGCATTTTTATGAACTTCTCGACTCAAAAATGGTTCACTGATAGAATATCAATGCTAAAAACATAGATGATAAAAATATCGAAAGAAAAATATAGATTGTAAAAATATCGACTTCCTATAGTTAAACTAGTAAGTACAAAATATCAAATCAAAAATATCGAAGTAAAAAATATAGATGTAAAAAATATTGATTAAAACATATAAGTAAAATAATATATATTAAATATATAAAATATTAGTAATGTCTTTAACAAAATTATTTAAATGTCATATACATTTTAACTAACTATAATAATTAAACTTAATTTAATTAAATATAAACACGCAAACATAATAATTTATACATATACATATATTTACTTTAAAATAATGTATTAACTGTTATCTTTGTTTAATTTTTAAACTTTTAAATTATATACAAATAAAATATATACATATATCAATAATTTAAAATAAAAAACAGTACGTTCCAGTCGTACCCCCACCCCAGTACGTGTCGTACCACCCTCTATGTACACCCCAGTACGTTCCAGTCGTACCCCCACCCCAGTACGTGTCATACCCCCGTGTACCTACACCCCAGTACGTTCCAGTCGTACCCCCACCCCAGTACGTGTCGTACCACCGTCTATGTACACCCCAGTACGTTCGAGCCCCACCCCCACCCCAGTACGTGTCATACCCCCCGTGTACCTACACCCCAGTACGTTCCAGTCGTACCCCCACCCCAGTACGTGTCGTACCACCGTCTATGTACACCCCAGTACGTTCCAGTCGTACCCCCACCCCAGTACGTGTCATACCCCCGTGTACCTACACCCCAGTACGTTCCAGTCGTACCCCCACCCCAGTACGTGTCATACCCCCGTGTACCTACACCCCAGTACGTTCCAGTCGTACCCCCACCCCAGTACGTGTCGTACCACCGTCTATGTACACCCCAGTACATTCGAGCCCCACCCCCACCCCAGTACGTGTCATACCCCCCGTGTACCTACACCCCAGTACGTTCCAGTCGTACCCCCACCCCAGTACGTGTCATACCCCCGTCTATGTACACCCCAGTACGTTCCAGTCGTACCCCCACCCCAGTACGTGTCGTACCACCCTCTATGTACACCCCAGTACGTTCGAGCCCCACCCCCACCCCAGTACGTGTCATACCCCCGTGTACCTACACCCCAGTACGTTCCAGTCGTACCCCCACCCCAGTACGTGTCATACCACCGTCTATGTACACCCCAGTACGTTCCGGTCCTACCCCCAACACAACCTCCTAAGTACGGAGCGCACCCCAGGCCCCAACATCACAACCGCATGTACGAGTCGTACCAACCCACACACAAGGACAGCACCGTACAACCAAATGGCCCATCTACACACCGTACACACGCTCAAAACGCACGTACACAACCAGGACAAAACAAAACAACACAAGAAGACACTATTCGAATGGCACAAAGCCACTAAACATGGCCAACAAACACTACAAATACACCTTCACTGACCTGCAACTGCCAAAGACAAACAGAGGGCCAAAACACCACCACTACTTATAACACACCCACCCAAAATTCAAACACTGCCACACCCACCCATGGACCAATAAAAAGGGCCCACACACACAAACCATGAGCCTTTGCAACAGACTCACTGCTGCCAGACACCACAGAACCATACAACAAGCTACACCTCACCTTACACTTGCACACCTTCACACAACCACCCTCACAAACACCCCCTCATCACATTCACACACACACACACACACAACCATCCACACCCCCCCCCCAACATCCACACACCCCCCCCCCACCATCCCCACCCACACCCCTCACCATGCCCACTACCAAGAATCCAAAGTTCAGTAACCGAGAGTTGGAGGTCCTTGTTGATCAAATCCTCAGAGTCGAGCCACAGATCTTTGGAACATTGGTCAGAAACACCAGCCTGGCAGCAAAAACAGCCATGTGGCAGACCATCGTCGATGCTGTGAATGCTGTTGCGGACACCAGGAGGACCAGGCAGGAATGCCAGAACAGGTGGTACGATCTGCGGAGGAGGGTCAGAGCCAAGAGGCAGGAGGAACACGACCAGGCCAACGCCACCGGAGGAGGGCCCTCCCGCAGACCCGTACAGTACCATCCCTGGGAGGAGAGGGTGATGGCCATACTGCCGGTGGAGGCAGTCGAAGGATTAGAAGGACTCCGAGACCCGGGTGAGTACACAAACAACGCACCTCACATGGGGGGAACGGCATCCACAACCAAAATCACTAACAGGCACGCAACCACCACAAGCCATCGCATTACTCAACCACACTCCATGAGCACGCACATGCCACAGCTGCCACCATGCCCCATGCACCCAGCTGGACAATGGCAAGTCACAGAAGACAACAACACATGACACGGTAACCCGGATGGCGGGAGGCTGGGCCCCAAAAATCACATAGTGCGACTCCGAAGCAGACAACAATGCACTCTGCCCATATGGCCTAGGTCCCAGCCAGACAAACAGTGTGTCCCAACACAGGAATGACTTGCCAGCAAATGGCGGACGCCTTGCATCAACACATGGGGGTGAAGGCACTGTTTTGCACATGACAGCAGCTAATGAACAGCCAACATTGTGAAAGAGTGGCAGCACACACCACCACAGCAGCAGCGCACAGACACACATCACACCCAATGGGTGCCTGGACATCAGAAACAAACTCACATCAACAAGCCAAGGGCCACTCAAAGATCTGCTAACAGTGTGTGCCCAGGAAGCTGGGCTGAGGTGACAGAGGGTGACACACAGAGGGAGGGAGAGGGGGACAGAGAGGGAGGGAGAGGGGGACAGAGAGGGAGGGAGAGGGGGACAGAGAGGGAGGGAGACACAGGGAGACGGACAGAGGGAGGAGGCTGACACACAGAGGGAGGGAGAGGGTGACAGAGAGGGAGGGAGAGGGGGACAGAGAGGGAGGGAGAGGGGGACAGAGAGGGAGGGAGACACAGGGAGAGCAAATCAGCCGTGTGGTGTGTGGGAATGTCTGCTCGTCAGCAGGTAGACTGCATGCATGTAGCCAAGGGTGGCCCGTGCCAGAACCCCCCCTCTTCTCCATGGCAAAACACAGGGCCATGTCACAACCTGTGCACGAGCACAATGACAGCTACCTGCATCACATAAGTGTGTGGAACAAATCCATGTGCACATGTACAGTGCTACACGGAAGGCGCCAATGCATGGCTCGCAACACCTGCCCACTCCACTGCTGACTGCAGTCACACTTGACGCAGCAAGTAAGACTGTGCCACACATAGTTAAAGGTGCCAAAGTGGTGCCCAAGGGACACACCCATGCACAAGTGCACTGTGAGTGGAATGCAAGACAGATCCTAATTCCAAGAGGAAATGTGCCAACTTATGAAATGATGAAACATGGATGTTGCATGGACCAAAATTAACATTGTCTCTCTCACACACAGGTCAACGTCGTGGTGCACCCCCCAACACTGGGGGGGAACACTCACAGGACCCGGATCTGCAGGAGCCCGATCCCACCGGCAGCGACCACTCTCACCACTCTGTGGACGACCCCGACCGACCTGGCCCCTCTGGTGTCCAACCGCCTGCAGCACCTGCGTCAGGTACAACTGTGCCAACCACCACCCCCACTCCTGCCACATCCCAGGAGACACCCAGGATCCCTGCCCCAACACCACAATGCAGCCAGGTTGGCCAGGAGGGACACGGTGTCCCGGGCACCCAGGAGGAGGCAGGCGACAACGCCAATGCCACCCCTCAGGGGTCCCGGAGACCCGATGTGCCCGCAAGGGCAGGCCAGGCGCAAGTGGGCAGGGGTGGTGGGAGTGGAGGACGGCGGAGGCACGAGCCTGACCAGTTGGCTTGGGATCCGGTATTTTCCCATGTCCGTAACATCCTGGACTCATACCGGCAGGACACCACGGGCATGGCCCAGGTTGTGTCCACCCTCAATGAGATCAAGGGGAGCCTCGATGAGATAAAGACCCAGCAGGCCCAGCAACATGCGGAGCTACATGCCTGTCTACTGGTACACCAACGGAGGATGGAGGACAGACAGGCTGAGCAAGTGACGGCATTCCAGGGGATTCACGCTACACTCTGTCGGATGGCCGACAACATGGCCGACCCTCCCTGTGCCAGAAGGCGGAGAACATCACCACCCACAGGGAGGGATCAGGAGGAGGAGGAGGAAACATCCGACGGAGCATCCCAGATGTCGTCACGGCCTGCTGGTGAGGTTCCCCGCAGGAGGCCGGGTCGTCCAAGGAAAGGACTGTGAGGGTCGGCGCTACATCACCATCTCCCAGGACACCTGGCCTGGCACCTGGCCCACTGGAGCAACAGCATCACAGCATCAAGAGACATTCTCTGCCACATGGCCCTGCTGGTCACTGGCTGACCAATGTTGACAAAGACTGTGGCATGGACTCTGAGGACATCCAATGGCAAGGACACCAACTCCCCTACTGAACTTTGGATTCCAAATTCCCGGAAAGACACTCACTTTGTTGTCCCCCCCCCCCCCCCCAATAATAAATCACACTATGAAGAGTAGATGCCTGCTGGTAGCATTATTACCTAACATGTGTCTTGTAAAGTCAAAACATGCCTGAGTCATCTTTTGTCTTCAACCACCCACACCCTGGGGCCTGAGTCTGGCACAGGACACATGGGTCACAGTGTATTAGGCAAGACAGACATGGAGCACCATACACACCCGTGATGGGCCCAACCAGCTGAGGGGGTTACCGAACAACCGTGCTGACAGACACATTGAGTACAGCAACAGTCATGCGCAGAGGTCAGGGATCCAGTCCAGTGTCCTGGGGGGCACCCAGGTATGTGTAGACAGGTGGCAGAAACATGTCCTGCAAGCTTGAGTCCGTTGGATGCAGAGAATGGGGGCCTGGCCAACGTTGGATGCATGGGGATGGCACATGTCACAATACCCACACAGTCATGGACATCATGCCCAATACACAGTCTCAGCCCACACACACAGCTTGCATCTTGCCACTCGACACATTGACACATAGCCACAATCAGGGAATACCATGCCAGACAAGCAGGATGCACCATGGCAACACACCAGCATTGACTGAGAAGAAGCACCTTGGAGGCATAGGGACACCTTTATTAGTCATGTATTCGGGATTGCAGAGGCAACTCGAAGTACACATGAACACATCATGTGGAGTAACATGTGGGTCCAACACTGGCACCCCCCTTCAGCAGCACACATGCGTGTTCGCCATGGAACTGGCACACAAGCGTCGGCTAACAGCTAAATACCCACAGCTGCACACGGAGAGCCTGCCATACACCATAGATCCGCGGATGTCGAAGTCCCACACCATGTCAAGCCAATGCTAACCAAATGTGTCCAAGGGCAGTGTCACACACATTGATGCCATCATCACAATCCCCTATCCCATCACTGATGACTGTCAACCAGGCAGACCATCTATTCAGGTGTACACAGCTGCATGTCGTGTCCCATGGGGATGCGACATGGCTGCAGAGGAACCAAACACCGACAGGGGCAGTGTGCACACATCGTGAACAACTGCCACACCCAATACACCCCAGATGCATCCCTTACCCCATGGAGACTTCCAAACGTGTCCGTGCCTGTAACGCTGAGTCAGCCCACGATGTCATGTCCATGAGGAATAGCAGTGCCACAACAATGCAACCAGCAGACGGCATGCGCAGGTACCTGGGGAAGAGAAACTCACAAGAAGTCAGCCACAAAAAGCACAGCCACTTGCATGTGCATTTACTCGACACATGTATGGATGACAACATGCTAGGTCACAATTATGACTGCGGAAGTACAACCATCACTGGCACCATCACTCCAGTGACACACCCACACACACCTCTGACTCACGTGCCATACATGCAGGTGGAGACACACATCACAACGCATGCCACACGGGGACCAATGCGTGCACACTCAGACACTGGTACTCACCACTATGCAAAGAAGTCGCGTATGAGCCGAGTCCGGATGTCCTCTTGCGGCTCCACATCCTCCACATCACTAGCCCCATTGCCAAGCCCTTCGTCCTCCACGGGTGGATGGTCCTCGTCATGTTGATTCAGGATGAGTGGCACTGCTCTTTCAACTGCCATGTTGTGCAGCATGCAGCAGACCATGAAGATCTTGCAGACCTTCGCCGGGGCATATGGGAGTGCGCCGCCGGTCTTGTGGAGGCACCTGAATCGGCTCTTCAGCATGCCAAACGTCCTCTCTATCACTCGCCTTGTCCGGCCATGGGCGGTGTTGTAGCGGAGCTGGGCCGGCGTGATGGGGTTGCGGAGAGGTGTGAGCAGCCAAGGCATGTTGGGATAGCCAGCGTCCCCTACATGGAAAGCACATGGTCATCGTTAGAAGTGGTGAAGCGGTCGTGCTGGTAGGCTATACTGAATACAGGACAGACAGACTGTACCCACCAACAACACATGCCCGTTCGTTGCGCAGCTGCATCATCATATCAGGCATCCCGCTACGCCTCATGATGTAGGCATCGTGTGCTGATCCTGGAAAACGAGCACAGACATGTGAAATCACCATGTTGGACAGACACACCACAAAGGCATTGATGGAGTGGTAGTGCTTCCGATTGCGGTACGCCACCTCCCGTGCGTGTGGTGGTACCAAAGCTACATGTGTCCCATCTATGGACCCAATGACATGGGGCATCCCTCCCAGGGCATAGAATCCACGCTTGACCTCAGTCATCTGTTCAGGGGTTGGGAACTTGATGAAGTCATCCAGGTGAATCAACATGGCCTCTAAGAAATCATGCAGCACACCACTGAACGTGCTCTGGGACATGCCACCAACATGAGCTATGGTATTTTGAAAGGTACCCGTGGCAAGAAAATGTAGGGCAGCCATTACCTTCAGCTGGGGTGTCAGTGCCGTGGGATACCTGTGCTGCGGTTGCAGGTGTGGTGCCAGTCTCGCCGTCAACTCCAGAATCAACGGTTGGGTGAAGCAGTAGAGCCGGATGCTGTCATTATCCTGCATGGCAGCCAAGTCTGGAATTCTTTGGCCAAGAGGCGGCGCTCTGCAGTAATTTTGAAGTGACAAGGAAGAGTGAGTGCACTACGACAACAACTCATGTGTACTGAGCACATGTTAATCTGGCAATACACACATGCTACATAGGGAGTCAGGTATGTGCTACATGGCCAGGACACGTATGGATGCAAGGTGACACTCCTTCAAAGACCCAGCTACACACGGAGATTGAGAACCTCCCCATGCACGCCATGGGAATAGCTGTGTCCCAGTGCAAGTGAACAGCCAGACGCAACACAGGAGTGACATACGCCCACACATCAGCAGCAGTAGGATGCCGATTGCAGAGATTGGTAGTGGAACACTGGAGCCACAGGTCACATGACATTACACTAGGCCAGCCCAAACACCTTGCCATGAAGTTGCACATGTCATGACTCACCACACATACCTTGTGAGGATGCTGACATGTCCTTGTCACGCTACTCCATGTCCCATGCATACATGTGCACCTCACATCCGATACCACATGTGGCATGGTGTGCGGAACAGTGTGCAATGACAATCTACACACAGACACATGTTTGTTGCTGCAACGGCTGCAGCTTTTGAGGGTGCTCCAACATCAACCTGATGTGAAGCCCCCACACATACATGACGTAGTCACATTGTACACCGTGGGTAGTGACAAGTCAGGTGTCATAACCCCTGTACCGGGCATCAGGGGACACTTCCGTGTGTTGGTGTCCGTGCCATGCCAGTGACGCTCACCCCAAGTGCGCAGTACGACATGCACACATGTCAAAGGAGTCAAGGGCATGCCTGGCACACATCGCACCATCACACAGTACATCTGTACACATCTCATCATACATCTGGTGCCTTCTCGACTCAGGAGTAATGTTCCACATCACAGGCCTTTCACACCTGTGCCCCACACATGTAGTGATGCACAGACGATGCCTCAATGTCAATTAATGGACAAGTATGTCCATCCATGGACAAGTATGTCCGCCCTATCCCTACCTGTGTGCCGCCTGTCACCACTGTGATGTGTGAATACCGCTGTACTGCTGCAAAGAGGGCCTGTGTACGTTCCCATATCACTATGGGAGTGCTGCCGTATGTGTACCCATTGTGATGGCGAGCGTACAGGCATGTGTACGGCCCGTACCACTACGAGTACGCATACGCGAGGCCACACATACTGATAGGGAGCGTACACACGCCTGTATGCTCCCTATCACTACGAGTACGCATACGCGAACCACACATACTGATAGGGAGCGTACACACGCCTGTACGCGCCCTATCGGTATGTGTGGCCTCGCGTATGCGTACTCGTAGTGGTACGGGCCGTACACACGCCTGTACACTCCCTATCACTACGAGTACGCATACGCGAGCCCACCCATACTGATAGGGAGCGTACAGGCGTGTGTACGGCCCGTACCACTACGAGTACGCATATGCGAGGCCACACATACTGATAGGGAGCGTACACACGCCTGTATGCTCCCTATCACTACGAGTACGCATACGCGAACCACACATACTGATAGGGAGCGTACACACGCCTGTACGCGCCCTATCAGTATGTGTGGCCTCGCGTATGCGTACTCGTAGTGGTACGGGCCGTACACACGCCTGTACGCTCCCTATTAGTATGGGTGGGCTCGCGTATGCGTACTCGTAGTGATAGGGAGCGTACAGGCGTGTGTACGGCCCGTACCACTACGAGTACGCACACGCGAGGCCACACATACTGATAGGGCGCGTACAGGCGTGTGTACGCTCCCTATCAGTATGTGTGGTTCGCGTATGCGTACTCGTAGTGATAGGGAGCATACAGGCGTGTGTACGCACCCTATCAGTGTGTGTGGCCTCGCGTATGCGTACTCGTAGTGGTACGGGCCGTACACACGCCTGTACGCTCCCTATCAGTATGGGTGGGCTCGCGTATGCGTACTCGTAGTGATAGGGAGCGTACAGGCGTGTGTACGGCCCGTACCACTACGAGTACGCATACGCGAGGCCACACATACTGATAGTGAACGTAGTCACGCGTGTACGGGCCGTTGCAATGCATTTGGGGTGCCCTAGGGCCCCGGAACGCACCGTACCTGTGTGTGGAGCTTGCCTGCACATCTTTGAATTCGTCGACCCAGCTGCTGCTACTGATTCCCTGGAACCATGTCAAGGGCTGTGGAGAGGTCACAGCCATTCACCCTGGAGGAGAACATGGCATTGCTGGATGTGATCCTCCCACAGTACCCCATGCTGTATGGGCGACCAGGGTATCAGGTGAGTGCATAGGCCACTGGCACAGACTGTCCCTATGTTGTGACTGTGACTTCTGCCATTGTGTCCTTGTGTGACACACATGCCATGTACTGTTGGGGGGTTCCAGGGGGGGGGATGCCTGATGTCTCCCAGCAGTGCCCTGAGACAGGAGGGGTGTGTGCCTATCACTAACAGCAGTGCCCTGAGATAGGAGGGGTGTGTGCCTATCACTAACAGCAGTGCCCTGAGACAGGAGGGGTGGGTACAGAGTGCTCCCAGAAGTGCCCTGAGACAGGAGGGGTGGGTACAGAGTGCTCCCAGCAGTGCCCTGAGACAGGAGGGGTGGGTACAGAGTGCTCCCAGCAGTGCCCTGAGACAGGAGGGGTGGGTACAGAGTGCTCCCAGCATGTGACATGATGTGCATGAGTGTGCGATACGCATACTGCGGGGATGGTGGCGTGGGTTGCAGTCATTACCATTCAGGAGCATGGAGTTGCGTGGCCACTACTGTCCTCTGGGCCACCTTTTCATCGGTGTTGTATGTGTCATCATAAACATGGACACTCTCAGTGTCTACAGCGTAGGTTGTGCTCTGTGCCATTGTCCCCTGGCACCATGTATATAGACGTGCTATTTTGTACAGGTGTCCACTGTGCAGCCTGACCTGAATGTCCTTCTTCATACTCACAGTTGCTAGTGCCTGTGTGTCTTGTTATACTCATCTGAGGATGGGCACTGGTACCTCATTATTTGTACAGGCGCACCTTGGCTCTTTGGCGTCCAATCTTGCATTTTGCCTGCCCCTGTGTTTATCACCCAGACTATGAGATGTTGGTGCCACCTGTGTCTCAACTATTTGCCTCGTGTAGGGGGTGGTTGGGGCGGGCAAAGCCTATATGTCAAATCCAGATTTCTACTTGCTGGGTCTGGGCAGTGTGTGATGTTTGTCTGGACACACACGCAAGGTGCAGTGACCGAGTCATGTTGTGCATGTTTTCTGCATTACCTATGCAGCATGTGTCTCAAGTTCATGGATATGGTCCCTGGTCATCGGTATTTTCGCCAACGCTGTGTGGTGCAGATGCAGTGCTGGATTGTCCCCAGGGCCTGGGTGCTATGTCAGACTCCGTTTCCTGTCTTTAGCTATTGTCTCATGCTCTCCATGGTATTTCAGTGGCATGGTGGCTCAACCAACTGTGTGTTTCATGCCCTACATCGGTACCTTGTTTAGTAGATGTTAGGGATCTTCCTTTTCAGGCTATGCAATGTTACCTATGTAGATTGGACTCATGTGACAGATGTGTACAGGTGTCTGATTAATTTCTGTCTCTCCACCCTGCCCACAGCATCGTCGGGGGACACAGAGGGAGACATGGACACAGACCAGGCGGAGGGACCGAGCACCAGTGCCAGCCATGACATCGGGGCTGGCACATCGAGTGGGACAGAGGCGGAGGAGAGTGTGGCCGAGGACCTGTCGACTGGCACATCAGAATACGAAGCTGACAGGTCCGAGGAGGATGTCTCCGAGTGGGCGGAGGCTGCACCAGCAGCTGACAGCGGAACAACACCTCGCACCGCCCCCTCAGTTCCCATCAGCCGCCTCCCACTTGCTCGTGTCCCTTCCCAGCATGCCCGGTCACCGCATGTCTCCTTCATGCCAGGCACCGCACCCCCTGCCCCTGTCTCCGCTGCTGCCGCCAATGCTGAGTCTGTGGACATCCAGCGGCAACTGCAGGTTGGTCAGGCTGCGATCCTTAATGTCCTCCATGCTCACGGGCAAACACTCAACAACATCGAGGCATACTTGGAGGGCATTCATTCATCGCAGGCTGACCAACGCAACTTCCTGAGGTCCATAGACTCGACACTGACTGCAGCAGTGGGTCTCCTGCAGCGCGACCTCCCCCCACCTACCCCTGCCCCATCCACACTTCCCACTCCCATGCCTGTCCCACGTACACCCAGACGTCGGCATGCACCCACATCAACAGACACAGGCACCACACCAGCAGGGAAGGTCCACCGCACTCCTCCTGACACGCACACACAGGGTGAGGTAGGCACACCCACTGGGTCGGGGGGCAAACGTGTGACACGCAGCCATAGTGGGAGTCCGCATTCCACCCAGTCCACTCCCTCCAAATCCCCTCCCCTCAGCTCTCCTGGCCACATCTCCCCCAAGGACTCCTTCATGGCCGCTCTGTCCCTGAGCCCCACAGTGACACCACCCCGCAAGCGGTCAAGGAAGTCCTCGGTCACGGTGGTTGATTCTCCCCCCCTGTCTACGCCCTCCCCCGGTGGCGCTGCGACCCATCCCTCTGACCCCCCCCTCCTTGGGGCCTGTGGATCCTTCGGGTGCAGGGGACTCCCTGGAGGACCTTGCAAAGGTGTGTAGTGCCATCCTGGCCTCCGCCTTTGGCCCTGCCCCACCCCCTGTGGTGGAGTCCTCCATCCCTGCACCCACAGCGCCTCCCCTTTGCCCTGATGTCCCTGCGGTGCCTGGTGCTTCCGCCCCCCCTGATGGCCTCACCCCTGTGGAAGACGACGGCATGTAACTGTGCAGGCAAGCTAGGGGACACGCATCCCACTGTGTCCCCCATCCAGCTGAGACTTATTGACTGCCCTATGGGCTTTGTGAATATTTAACTGCCTGCAATCCACGGACACTGTGATCATGCTGAATAAAGCTTTATTTTTTTTTTCATTCTGACACTACTGCTATGCTGGTATTGGTGTTGGTTGCGCTGCTACATGGTTTTGGGTGGTGTTTATGTGTTGGGTGTGTGGGAAATGTAGTAGTGGGCTGCTCATTGGGGGGACCCTGGGATCTGTGTGCCATCACAAGGTGTTAGCTAACTTTCTTTGTTCATGTAAGCAGTTACTGCATGGTGCAATTGTCCCAGGGTGTATTCCTCCCTCTGTGTACCCTGATATCTTCCCTGCAGGGTGTTCCCAATCTTTAGCGCAGAGCTGTGTCTACATGAGCTGTGTGTGTGACGGAGCCCTTCTACTTTGGCCATGCATGCAGGGCCATGTCTCCACCTGCAACATTCGTGGCATCCTTGGTGATCACTGTACTTGTGTGTGGAGTCTGTTGACATGAGTTCATGGGGACATGTTCCCTTGTAGGCAGTATGCATGTGGGTACTTCCAGCCTCACACACATGTGTTGCACACCTCCTGTCTCTGGGCACTGCTGGGAGTGATAGGCACCCACCCCTCCTGTCTCTGGGCACTGCTGGGAGGACTCTGCACCCACCCCTCCTGTCTCAGGGCACTGCTGGGAGTGTTGGGCACCCACCCCTCCTGTCTCAGGGCACTGCTGGGAGGACTCTGCACCCACCCCTCCTGTCTCAGGGCACTGCTGGGAGTGTTAGGCACCCACCCCTCCTGTCTCAGGGCACTGATGGGAGGACTCTGCACCCACCCCTCCTGTCTCAGGGCACTGCTGGGAGTGTTAGGCACCCACCCCTCCTGTCTCAGGGCACTGCTGGGAGTGTTAGGCACCCACCCCTCCTGTCTCAGGGCACTGCTGGGAGGACTCCACACCCACCCCTCCTGTCTCAGGGCACTGCTGGGAGGACTCTGCACACACACCTCCTATTTCTGGATATGTACGCTTGGAACATACACGGTGGGGGTACGCTCCATGCATACAAGGGTGATGGTACGGGTCGTACTTACACTGTAGGGGTGGGTGTACGGTACGTACATACGCGGTTGGGGGTACGCTCCATGCATACGCGGGTGAGGGTACGGGTCGTACTTACACTGTTGGGGTGGGGGTACGCTCCATGCATACGCGGGTGAGGGTACGGTACGTACATACGCGGTTGGGGTGGGGGTACGCTCCATGCATACGCGGGTGAGGGTACGGGTCGTACTTACACTGTTGGAGTGGGGGTACGCTCCATGCATACGTGGGTGAGGGTACGGGTCGTACTTACACTGTTGGGGTGGGGGTACGCTCCATGCATACGAGGGTGAGGGTACGGGTCGTACTTACACTGTTGGGGTGGGGGTACGCTCCATGCATACGAGGGTGAGGGTACGGGTCGTACTTACACTGTTGGGGTGGGGGTACGGTACGTACATACGCGGTTGGGGTGGGGGTACGCTCCATGCATACGCGGGTGAGGGTACGGGTCGTACTTACACTGTTGGGGTGGGGGTACGTTCCATGCATAGGGGGGGTGGGGGTAGGGTCCGTACATCTCTATCCCCACGCTATGTGATGCTTGTGCGGGCCGTACTCAGGCCTTTGCCACGTGGGTACGATCCGTCCCGCCATTGTTGGGGTGACGTGGGTGTGGGCGTGGTACGTCTCGTACCCACGGTCTTGAGGCGTGGGTACGGGACGTACCGGTCTGGTTGTGTTGCCGGTTCGCGTGGTGACGGACTTCCGTTGTGGCGGTCGCTGGCTTAGCTGGACACTCCCCCCCCCCTCGTAGTGACCAGGGCATGGGTGTCAGGTATGTCCTGGGCATGTGTGGTGTGTGACTTTGGTGGGGGTTTTGTGGCCTGCCCTGGTCCTGCCACCCCCACCCCCCCCCTTTCCCCCCTCCCTTAGTTGTTCTGACCTTCTGCGGCGTCTGCGTCGTAACCTGTAGAGGAGGTGGACTGCTATGAGGGCCGGGATGACCCGTAGGTTCGGGTCCATGTCTGTCCGTCGCGTACGGGTCCTCCTTGTTCGCGTCGTCCTGTGTGTCCGTCGCGTACTGGTGGTCCTTGTTCGCGTCGTCCTGATTTCCCGGCAGTTTTTGGCAGCCGGAAAATATTCACAGTGCGGGATGACGTCGGTGCGAATCGTGATTCCTGGTTCGTGAATGGCAGGCTGCGAGCGTCCCGACGTCAGGTCGGCCCTTTCCCGGATCGCATTGGTAGGTTTATTTTGTTCGGTCGGGCTTTTTTACGAATCGTACGGAAATGGTGTTCCGTGCGAATCGTAATTCCTTGTTTGTAAATTTTGACGACCGGGTACGCGTCGGACGGAGAATATGCTCCGTCCGACGGTTCCTACCCGGTTTTTACCGGATCGTGATCGGCACCAATGTATCTAATGTTGCGCGTCTGCCGGCAAGGAACGGCGGGATAGTATTTTTTGCGTCTGGCGGAAACAATGTTGCAGATATTTCGTGACAGCCAGCAAGGAACGGCGTGTTTTGTCTTTCTCGCGTATAGCGGGAAACAGTGTAACAAATGCCCCAAGTCGGAATGGGAAAGGTCAGGATTAAGGCAGCGCACGGCAGTCAAAAAACAAAGGGGCAAAATTTTCTCGCATCTGGCGGAAAAACACAAGAGTTCAGGATACTCGTCACTCTCTGTAGAGACAGGGCAAAGTTGTCACACAACAGTCAGGAATTGAACAAAGGTGGTGTGGAAACCAGTCAGGAGCAGGAAGTCTCTAACCAATGACGCAGGGTATAAGCTTGTAAGGGAATGTTTACAAATGCAGATTCTATTTTCCAGGAGTACAAGTAAGGGAGTCTCTATAAAGAGAGATACTCTTTATACTAGATTATGTTCCACATCACAGAACATGTGGCCTAATTCCTGACAGTTCTCCCTCCCAAATGTCTATTTATAGGGGCTTGGTTTTGTAGGATGTAGGGCATGGAATCTGCTTTCAACATGGGAGCATGGACGTGTTCTGCAGGTTCCCAGGATCTGTCTTCAGGAGCAAACCCCACCCAATCTATTAGGTATTGTAGTTTGCATCTATGTCTACAGGAATCAAGGATGCGTTTAACTTCATACTACACTTCTCCTTTTATCAAGATGGGAGGGGGTGGTACTTTGCATTCTAGGGAAGGGGTATAGGCTTTCAGTAAAGAAGTGTGGAATACAGGATGTATGCAAAGTTGTTCGGGGAGGCTCAGTTTCAAGGCAATAGGGGATAAGACTTTGACAACAGGATAAGGTCCTTATACCTAGGCTATAGTTTTCGAGGTCCCGCTAATCTTAAATTCTTGGTCGATAACTATACTTTATCAACAATTTGGTACTCAGGAGCTGTTTGGCGATGTTTGTCAGCTTGTTGTTTCATGGTGTGTGGGAGGGCGGGCCGGATAAACAGACGAGGAGGCTGTATATAGTGGGCCAGTTGTTGCTTTTTATTATCGAAATTTAGAAGGAGGAAGACAAGCTGTACATAATCCCTCGGAATCTCCTGATGGTTGCTCGCTTCTGCTAGGTACGATGGTCCCTCCCACTTCCCCGTCGTCTCTGGCTTCTTCTGGGGGTGTATGTCGACCACGGAGGCTCATAGAGAAAAACGAGAGACAAAAGGAGCCGTCAGTCTTAGCTTCTCTTTGCCAGGCCCACTCTGGGCAAACCCGTCACCATCTCCAGGGGGTGCAATAAAGTACGAACGTGTAGTTGGTCAGGATCACAAGTGAGGGTAAGGGAATTAAAGTGCAAAAGGGATTAGGATCAGGATAGGGACAGGGGTACGTGGGGATTCTTATCCAGTCAGAGGGATGTCTTGGGGTGAACACTACGGAGTATGCCTATGGGCTGTCCCTCTTACCCGGATTCCACCCCTCCCTTCTCTTCTACCGGTCCCTGATTCTGAGTACTCACCGGCTCCGCCGCAACTCTCCCCTGGAGTTGCGGCCGCTCTCCAGCCTCCTCCTGTGGGGACCACCAATCCTCGCACCACCATCGCCGTTCCCTTCGTCTTCTCCGCTACTCGCTCTGGTGTCTTCGTTCTCCTTCGTCTCCGCGATCTCCTGGGTCTCCGTATCTCTCCACTCCGCTCTCCGTCTCTCCCCGACGTCTTCCTCCTCGTTGTGAGCTGTTTGGTCCTTTTTCTCTGTTGCCGATCTACTGCTTCCGGGGTCGTTCCCTCCTTCCGTGATGACTTCCGCAAGAAGTGGTTCCTGTGTGGGCAAAAGACGGAAGGGTGTGTTTATCCTCCGGCAGGAGGTCGGAGGAAACTGTGGCACCAGGGTCCTACTTCCCCCAGGTATGGGTCCATTATTGCGATATGTAGCCCGGGGCCGGGATCCACTCGGTACCCCCTGACATGGTGTCTTTTGCTTTTTGTAATTCTTGTGTGGCCTTTTGCCATATCTTTTTAAGGGATTCATGGTGGATCTTGACTGCAGGGATCTCTACTAATTGTGAGGGCAGAGAACAAGGCAAAAATCTAGGGTGGTGAGTATTTGAAAATTAAAAGGGTGAGATACCAGTGGATGAATGTGTGGTATTGTTGTAGGCAAATTCCGCCAAAAGAAGAGCCTGTACCCAATCACTTGTGACAGTGGTTAATAGACAACGTAAGTATTGTTCAAGTGTCTGATTTGTTCTTTCAGTCTGTCCATCTGTTTGAGGATGGTAAGCTGTAAATAATCTGTGATCAATACCAACAGCTGCACATGTTCCTTGCCAGAATCTTGACATGAATTGTGTATTTCTGTCGGATATAATAACAGAAGGAAGACCATGTAATCGTACTATCTGATCTGTGAAGATCTGTGCTAGTTCTTTGGAAGGTGGAATCTTTTTTAAGGGTATACAATGTGCCATTTTAGTGAGCATATCTACTGTTACATATATGGTGTTGTAACCTTGTTATCTTGGGAGATCGGTTATAAAATCCATACTAATGGAGTGCCAAGGTATTGAGAGAATTGGGATCGGACTTAACAACCCGGTAGGTGCAGCGTGAGAGGTTTTTTGTCTAGCGCAAACAGAGCATGACTTTACAAATGCTAAGATGTCTTTAGCCATTCCATCCCACCAGAACCACCTGCGACAAGTTTGCAGGGTTTTATCTCCTCCTGGATGCCCTGCCAATGAACTACCGTGACACCACCGGATTATCTGCAATTGCAAATCTGTGGTGGGCACCAACAGTTTCTCGTCATGGTAATATAGTCCATTAGAAATGGTGTTTATTGGCTTCTTTAAACAATCAGAGGGAGGCAGTGCAGCGCAAGACTCTGCTAAGCATTTCAGAAATTAGGGGATCTCTTAATCACCTACTCCAATGATTTTCTGACAGGGTATGATGGGTGGACAGTTCTCAGTATGGACCTTCCTCTCTACGCCTATTCTAGATAGTGCATCGGCTTTACCATGTTGGGGGCTGTTAGACCTGGCACCATTGGCGTGGGTCTCCCTTCCATTTTTCGCTGTTGTCTCCTCTGTTTTTGCTGGTAATAGATGCTCTGGGCGCTGTGCCACTGCCATTCAGTGCCACAGCGCAAATGCTCCCTGTTTAAAGATGACATGTGAATTGTTATATCCATGATTGGCTTATTTGGTTTAGTCCCTAGTAGCGTGGCCTGTGTGTGCCCAGGGCTGGTAAACCAAATGCTGCTGATGGGCCTGCAGCGCTGGTTTGTGCCACCCACAGAAGCAGCTTGTAAATTGTGTCTCAGACCTGCCACTGCAGTGTCTGTGTGCAGTCTAGAACTGCCATCTTGGCTGTGAAGTGCAGCCACTTCCCAGCCCCTGAACCTTCCCTTGGCATCATGTAAGCCACCCCTATGGTAAGGTGCATTGTATGTGTAAGGTAGGACATGCTCTGATGTGTGTGATGGATCTCTGACATATTATCGACAGACACATTATCGAACTACACAAATATCGCATCAAATATATCGACATCAAAAATATCGACATTGTATACTTATTTAAAAAACTACACTAATATCGACACTACAATATCGTAATACAATTATATCGATCACACAAATATCGCACACATTAATATCGTAATACTAAATATCGACATGAGTTAATAAATATGACACATGTCACAAATATCGATAACCAAAATATAGACATCAATAATATCGTTTTTTTAAAATATATCGACAATTCTAATACTAATAAAACCAATACTTTCAACAACATAAAGACAATATTTTCCCAAAACATACATTTTCAAATTAGATTCTACTTAAACATAAACATAACATTTATAGCGATCTCAATATTTAACAACATAATAAAAAAACACTGAAATAATTATCACATTGGCATTTCGAACACATTTAAATAAAATTACTACACATTATAAACAATCTTTTTATATATAATGATTTAAAACTCTCCTCCTTTAAAACTAAATATACTCTTACTTAGCATTTTCCATAAAAGGAAACCAATTAACTAAAAAAAATTCAAACCATCCAATAGAAAGGCCACATACAGAAAACAACCAATAACATTCAAGAAACAATTTGAAACCACTATATAAACCAATTAAAACAAGTCTTCTACTGTGCCTTAAACCAAAGCATTGAACGAAGAAGAAACTCTACTAAACAGAAGAAACCTACATCCTACTACTATTCTAAAAACGTAAGTAAATATTCTTTTCTAACTAAACTGCCAAATTAAACTAAAACACTAATTTATCTTTACTCAAATAAATAACTAACTTATATATTCCATCTCTTTATGTTTCCACTACAGATATTACTCCAAACAGCTAAAGAAAATATTGAAGATTGCCAGAAAAGACTCACTAAAAAGTAAGTATACTATCAAAATACTTTATAAAATATTAATTAAATCCTACTCAAACCCCAAAATATCCTAAACCCCTAAACAAATCCATGTTCTCTTTTTTAAATTTTTAAAAACCTGTATAAATTAACACCTATAGTCTATACCACTGGGCATGAGGGTAGGCTCTGTTTGCTTAGGGAGAGGTTAGGCTACTGCATCTTATTTATTAGGCAGGAGGGGCACATAGTAAGAGGGGTAGGGGACGGGGGTACATTGACATGTGGTGGGGGAGGGGGGGGTAGAGAACTGGGTGGGAAGGTTGTTCATTCTCCTGAATAATTGGTCTTGATGATAAATGTGTGGAACTTCCGGGACAGGTGAAGGCGGGGGAATGTTTTTTGAGTTGTTAATTTCTAAAACAATAAAATACGTTTCTACAATAAAAATATAGTCTATACCAAACAGCAATACCACCCCACTTAAAAAACTAAACCAACCACAACAATAAATGTTCTTTAACTTTCAGAGACTACATCAACTAAACAACATTTTGTCTACAAACAACATCTTCATTCAAATACAACCAAAAACACTTGGGTGCCAATTACGATCCGGTAAAAAATGTCCCCGTACGACTCGTATCCGGTCTTTTTACCGTACGAATCGTACAAGTGCCGTACGAACTGGCAATCACGATTCGCATGGTAAAAAGTCCATACGAACCGCACTGGGAATCATTCCCCACACGTCCTCGGGTCGGAAAATGTGTCCGACACGTCCTCGGACGATTTACCTTACAAACGTGAAAAGCCAAGTCCGACCGAGGAATCACGATCCATCCCATGCGTCCGAGCTTACAACCGTATGGAAAAAACACCGTCCGCACCGAACTCCTATAGCAACCATGGAGACATGTGCCCGCATACGCGCCCAACACTCCCCCCAGCCCCCGTACGTCCGACACGTACCCCCCGTGTATGTATACCCCCACCCGTCTAGGTACACCCCACTACGTTCCAGTCGTACCCCCACCCCTGTACGTGTCGTACCACCGTCTATGTACACCCCAGTACGTTCGAGTCCTACCCCCACCCCTGTACGTGTCGCACCACTGTGTACCTACACCCCAGTACGTTCCAGTTGTACCCCCACCCCAGTACGTGTCGTACCACCGTCTATGTACACCCCAGTACGTTCCAGTCGTACCCCCACCCCAGTACGTGTCATTCCACCGTCTATGTACACCCCAGTACGTTCGAGTCCTACCCCCACCCCTGTACGTGTCGCACCACCGTGTACCCAGTCCGTTCCAGTCGTACCCCCACCCCAGTACGTGTCGTACCACCGTCTATGTACACCCCAGTACGTTCCAGTCGTACCCCCACCCCAGTACGTGTCGTACCACCGTCTATGTACACCCCAGTACGTTCCAGTCGTACCCCCACCCCAGTACGTGTCGTACCACCGTCTATGTACACCCCAGTACGTTCCAGTCGTACCCCCACCCCTGTACGTGTCATACCCCCCGTGTACCTACACCCCAGTACGTTCCAGTCGTACCCCCACCCCAGTACGTGTCGTACCACCGTCTATGTACACCCCAGTACGTTCGAGTCCTACCCCCACCCCTGTACGTGTCGCACCACCGTGTAGCCAGTACGTTCCAGTCGTACCCCCACCCCAGTACGTGTCGTACCACCGTCTATGTACACCCCAGTACGTTCCAGTCGTACCCCCAACCCAGTACGTGTCGTACCACCGTCTATGTACACCCCAGTACGTTCGAGTCCTACCCCCACCCCTGTACGTGTCGCACCACCGTGCACCCAGTACGTTCCAGTTGTACCCCCACCCCTGTACGTGTCATACCCCCGTGTACCTGCACCCCAGTACGTTCCAGTCGTACCCCCACCCCACAACAGGCACGCAACCACCACAAGCCATCGCATTACTCAACCACACTCCATGAGCACGCATATGCCACTGCTGCCACCATGCCCCATGCACCCAGCTGGACAATGTCAAGTCACAGAAGACAACAACACATGACACGGTAACCCGGATGGCGGAAGGCTGGGCCCCAAAAATCACATAGTGCGACTCCGAAGCAGACAACAATGCACTCTGCCCATATGGCCTAGGTCACAGCCAGACAAACAGTGTGTCCCAACACAGGAATGACTTGCCAGCAAATGGCGGACGCCTTGCATCAACACATGGGGGTGAAGGCACTGTTTTGCACATGACAGCAGCTAATGAACAGCCAACATTGTGAAAGAGTGGCAGCACACACCACCACAGCAGCAGCGCACAGACACACATCACACCCAATGGGTGCCTGGAGATCAGAAACAAACTCACATCAACAAGCCAAGGGCCACTCAAAGATCTGCTAACAGTGTGTGCCCAGGAAGCTGGGCTGAGGTGACAGAGGGTGACACACAGAGGGAGGGAGAGGGGGACAGAGAGGGAGGGAGAGGGGGACAGAGAGGGAGGGAGACACAGGGAGACGGACAGAGGGAGGAGGCTGACACACAGAGGGAGGGAGAGGGTGACTGAGAGGGAGGGAGAGGGGGACAGAGAGGGAGGGAGACACAGGGAGACGGACAGAGGGAGGAGGCTGACACACAGAGGGAGGGAGAGGGTGACAGAGAGGGAGGGAGAGGGGGACAGAGAGGGAGGGAGAGGGGGACAGAGAGGGAGGGAGACACAGGGAGAGCAAATCAGCCGTGTGGTGTGTGGGAATGTCTGCTCGTCAGCAGGTAGACTGTGTGCATGTAGCCAAGGCTGGCCCGTGCCAGAACCCCCCCTCTTCTCCATGGCAAAACACAGGGCCATGTCACAACCTGTGCACGAGCACAATGACAGCTACCTGCATCACATAAGTGTGTGGAACAACACGTACCCCCACCCCAGTACGTGTCGTACCACCGTCTATGTACACCCCAGTACGTTCCAGTCGTACCCCCACCCCAGTACGTGTCGTACCACCGTCTATGTACACCCCAGTACGTTCGAGTCCTACCCCCACCCCTGTACGTGTCGCACCACCGTGCACCCAGTACGTTCCAGTCGTACCCCCACCCCTGTACGTGTCATACCCCCGTGTACCTGCACCCCAGTACGTTCCAGTCGTACCCCCACCCCAGTACGTGTCGTACCACCGTCTATGTACACCCCAGTACGTTCCGGTCCTACCCCCAACACAACCTCCTAAGTACGGAGCGCACCCCAGGCCCCAACATCACAACCGCATGTACGAGTCGTACCAACCCACACACAAGGACAGCACCGTACAACCAAATGGCCCATACACACCGTACACACGCTCAAAACGCACGTACACAACCAGGACAAAACAAAACAACACAAGAAGACACTATTCGAATGGCACAAAGCCACTAAACATGGCCAACAAACACTACAAATACACCTTCACTGACCTGCAACTGCCAAAGACAAACAGAGGGCCAAAACACCACCACTACTTATAACACACCCACCCAAAAGTCAAACACTGCCACACCAACCCATGGACCAATAAAAAGGGCCCACACACACAAACCATGAGCCTTTGCAACAGACTCACTGCTGCCAGACACCACAGAACCATACAACAAGCTACACCACACCTTACACTTGCACACCTTCACACAACCACCCTCACAAACACCCCCTCATCACATTCACACACACACAACCATCCACACCCCCCCCCCAACATCCACACCCCCCCCCCCACCATCCCCACCCACACCCCTCACCATGCCCACTACCAAGAATCCAAAGTTCAGTAACCGAGAGTTGGAGGTCCTTGTTGATCAAATCCTCAGAGTCGAGCCACAGATCTTTGGAACATTGGTCAGAAACACCAGCCTGGCAGCAAAAACAGCCATGTGGCAGACCATCGTCGATGCTGTGAATGATGTTGCGGACACCAGAAGGACCAGGCAGGAATGCCAGAACAGGTGGTACGATCTGGGGAGGAGGGTCAGAGCCAAGAGGCAGGAGGAACACGACCAGGCCAACGCCACCGGAGGAGGGCCCTCCCGCAGACCCGTACAGTACCATCCCTGGGAGGAGAGGGTGATGGCCATACTGCCGGTGGAGGCAGTCGAAGGATTAGAAGGACTCCGAGACCCGGGTGAGTACACAAACAACGCACCTCACATGGGGGGAACGGCATCCACAACCAAAATCACTAACAGCACGCAACCACCACAAGCCATCGCATTACTCAACCACACTCCATGAGCACGCATATGCCACTGCTGCCACCATGCCCCATGCACCCAGCTGGACAATGTCAAGTCACAGAAGACAACAACACATGACACGGTAACCCGGATGGCGGAAGGCTGGGCCCCAAAAATCACATAGTGCGACTCCGAAGCAGACAACAATGCACTCTGCCCATATGGCCTAGGTCACAGCCAGACAAACAGTGTGTCCCAACACAGGAATGACTTGCCAGCAAATGGCGGACGCCTTGCATCAACACATGGGGGTGAAGGCACTGTTTTGCACATGACAGCAGCTAATGAACAGCCAACATTGTGAAAGAGTGGCAGCACACACCACCACAGCAGCAGCGCACAGACACACATCACACCCAATGGGTGCCTGGAGATCAGAAACAAACTCACATCAACAAGCCAAGGGCCACTCAAAGATCTGCTAACAGTGTGTGCCCAGGAAGCTGGGCTGAGGTGACAGAGGGTGACACACAGAGGGAGGGAGAGGGGGACAGAGAGGGAGGGAGAGGGGGACAGAGAGGGAGGGAGAGGGGGACAGAGAGGGAGGGAGACACAGGGAGACGGACAGAGGGAGGAGGCTGACACACAGAGGGAGGGAGAGGGTGACTGAGAGGGAGGGAGAGGGGGACAGAGAGGGAGGGAGAGGGGGACAGAGAGGGAGGGAGACACAGGGAGACGGACAGAGGGAGGAGGCTGACACACAGAGGGAGGGAGAGGGTGACAGAGAGGGAGGGAGAGGGGGACAGAGAGGGAGGGAGAGGGGGACAGAGAGGGAGGGAGACACAGGGAGAGCAAATCAGCCGTGTGGTGTGTGGGAATGTCTGCTCGTCAGCAGGTAGACTGCGTGCATGTAGCCAAGGCTGGCCCATGCCAGAACCCCCCCTCTTCTCCATGGCAAAACACAGGGCCATGTCACAACCTGTGCACGAGCACAATGACAGCTACCTGCATCACATAAGTGTGTGGAACAACTCCATGTGCACATGTACAGTGCTACACGGAAGGCGCCAATGCATGGCTCGCAACACCTGCCCACTCCACTGCTGACTGCAGTCACACTTGACGCAGCAAGTAAGACTGTGCCACACATAGTTAAAGGGGCCAAAGTGGTGCCCAAGGGACACACCCATGCACAAGTGCACTGTGAGTGGAATGCAAGACAGATCCTAATTCCAAGAGGAAATGTGCCAACTTTGGAAATGATGAAACATGGATGTTGCATGGACCAAAATTAACATTGTCTCTCTCACACACAGGTCAACGTCGTGGTGCACCCCCCAACACTGGGGGGGGAACACTCACAGGACCCGGATCTACAGGAGCCCGATCCCACCGGCAGCGACCACTCTCACCACTCTGTGGACGACCCCGACCGACCTGGCCCCTCTGGTGTCCAACCGCCTGCAGCACCTGCGTCAGGTACAACTGTGCCAATCACCACCCCCACTCCTGCCACATCCCAGGAGACACCCAGGATCCCTGCCCCAACACCACAATGCAGCCAGGCTGGCCAGGAGGGACACGGTGTCCCGGGCACTCAGGAGGAGGCAGGCGACAACGCCAATGCCACCCCTCAGGGGTCCCGGAGACCCGATGTGCCCACAAGGGCAGGCCAGGCGCAAGTGGGCAGGGGTGGTGGGAGTGGAGGACGGCGGAGGCACGAGCCTGACCAGTTGGCTGGGGATCCGGTATTTTCCCATGTCCGTAACATCCTGGACTCAAACCGGCAGGACACCACGGGCATGGCCCAGGTTGTGTCCACCCTCAATGAGATCAAGGGGAGCCTCGATGAGATAAAGACCCAGCAGGCCCAGCAACATGCGGAGCTACATGCCTGTCTACTGGTACACCAACGGAGGATGGAGGACAGACAGGCTGAGCAAGTGACGGCATTCCAGGGGATTCACGCTACACTCCGTCGGATGGCCGACAACATGGCCGACCCTCCCTGTGCCAGAAGGCGGAGAACATCACCACCCACAGGGAGGGATCAGGAGGAGGAGGAGGAGGAAACATCCGACGGAGCATCCCAGATGTCGTCACGGCCTGCTGCTGAGGTTCCCCGCAGGAGGCCGGGTCGTCCACGGAAAGGACCGTGAGGGTCGGCGCTACATCACCATCTCCCAGGACACCTGGCCTGGCACCTGGCCCACTGGAGCAACAGCATCACAGCATCAAGAGACATTCTCTGCCACATGGCCCTGCTGGTCATTGGCTGACCAATGTTGACAAAGACTGTGGCATGGACTCTGAGGACATCCAATGGCAAGGACACCAACTCCCCTACTGAACTTTGGATTCCAAATTCCCGGAAAGACACTCACTTTGTTGTCCCCCCCCCCCAATAATAAATCACACTATGAAGAGTAGATGCCTGCTGGTAGCATTATTACCTAACATGTGTCTTGTAAAGTCAAAACATGCCTGAGTCATCTTTTGTCTTCAACCACCCACACCCTGGGGCCTGAGTCTGGCACAGGACACATGGGTCACAGTGTATTAGGCAAGACAGACATGGAGCACCATACACACCCGTGATGGGCCCAACCAGCTGAGGGGGTTACCGAACAACCGTGCTGACACACACATTGAGTACAGCAACAGTCATGCGCAGAGGTCAGGGATCCAGTCCAGTGTCCTGGGGGGCACCCAGGTATGTGTAGACAGGTGGCAGAAACATGTCCTGCAAGCTTGAGTCCGGTGGATGCAGAGAATGGGGGCCTGGCCAACGTTGGATGCATGGGGATGGCACATGTCACAATACCCACACAGTCATGGACATCATGCCCAATACACAGTCTCAGCCCACACACACAGCTTGCATCTTGCCACTCGACACATTGACACATAGCCACAATCAGGGAATACCATGCCAGACAAGCAGGATGCACCGTGGCAACACACCAGCATTGACTGAGAAGAGGCACCTTGGAGGCATAGGGACACCTTTATTAGTCATGTATTCGGGATTGCAGAGGCAACTCGAAGTACACATGAACACATCATGTGGAGTAACATGTGGGTCCAACACTGGCACCCCCCTTCAGCAGCACACATGCGTGTTTGCCATGGAACTGGCACACAAGCGTCGGCTAACAGCTAAATACCCACAGCTGCACACGGAGAGCCTGCCATACACCATAGATCCGCGGATGTCGAAGTCCCACACCATGTCAAGCCAATGCTAACCGAATGTGTCCGAGGGCAGTGTCACACACATTGATGCCATCATCACAATCCCCTATCCCATCACTGATGACTGTCAACCAGGCAGACCATCTATTCAGGTGTACACAGCTGCATGTCGTGTCCCATGGGGATGCGACATGGCTGCAGAGGAACCAAACACCGACAGGGGCAGTGTGCACACATCGTGAACAACTGCCACACCCAATACACCCCAGATGCATCCCTTACCCCATGGAGACTTCCAAACGTGTCCGTGCCTGTAACGCTGAGTCAGCCCACGATGTCATGTCCGTGAGGAATAGCAGTGCCACAACAATGCAACCAGCAGACGGCATGCGCAGGTACCTGGGGAAGAGAGACACACAAGAAGTCAGCCACAAAAAGCACAGCCACTTGCATGTGCATTTACTCGACACATGTATGGATGACAACATGCTAGGTCACAATTATGACTGAGGAAGTACAACCATCACTGGCACCATCACTCCAGTGACACACCCACACACACCTCTGACTCACGTGCCATACATGCAGGTGGAGACACACATCACAACGCATGCCACACGGGGACCAATGCGTGCACACTCAGACACTGGTACTCACCACTATGCAAAGAAGTCGCAATGAGCCGAGTCCGGATGTCCTCTTGCGGCTCCACATCCTCCACATCACTAGCCCCATTGCCAAGCCCTTCGTCCTCCACGGGTGGATGGTCCTCGTCATGTTGATTCAGGATGAGTGGCACTGCTCTTTCAACTGCCATGTTGTGCAGCATGCAGCAGACCATGAAGATCTTGCAGACCTTCGCCGGGGCATATGGGAGTGCGCCGCCGGTCTTGTGGAGGCACCTGAATCGGCTCTTCAGCATGCCAAACGTCCTCTCTATCACTCGCCTTGTCCGGCCATGGGCGGTGTTGTAGCGGAGCTGGGCCGGCGTGATGGGGTTGCGGAGAGGTGTGAGCAGCCAAGGCATGTTGGGATAGCCAGCGTCCCCTACATGGAAAGCACATGGTCATCGTTAGAAGTGGTGAAGCGGTCGTGCTGGTAGGCTATACTGAATACAGGACAGACAGACTGTACCCACCAACAACACATGCCCGTTCGTTGCGCAGCTGCATCATCATATCAGGCATCCCGCTACGCCTCATGATGTAGGCATCGTGTGCTGATCCTGGAAAACGAGCACAGACATGTGAAATCACCATGTTGGACAGACACACCACAAGGGCATTGATGGAGTGGTAGTGCTTCCGATTGCGGTACGCCACCTCCCGTGCGTGTGGTGGTACCAAAGCTACATGTGTCCCATCTATGGACCCAATGACATGGGGCATCCCTCCCAGGGCATAGAATCCACGCTTGACCTCAGTCATCTGTTCAGGGGTTGGGAACTTGATGAAGTCATCCAGGTGAATCAACATGGCCTCTAAGAAATCATGCAGCACACCACTGAACGTGCTCTGGGACATGCCACCAACATGAGCTATGGTATTTTGAAAGGTACCCGTGGCAAGAAAATGTAGGGCAGCCATTACCTTCAGCTGGGGTGTCAGTGCCGTGGGATACCTGTGCTGCGGTTGCAGGTGTGGTGCCAGTCTCGCCGTCAACTCCAGAATCAACGGTTGGGTGAAACGGTAGAGCCGGATGCTGTCATTCTCCTGCATGGCAGCCAAGTCTGGAATTCTTCGGGCAAGAGGCGGCGCTCTGCAGTAATTTGGAAGTGACAACGAAGAGTGAGTGCACTACGACAACAACTCATGTGTACTGAGCACATGTTAATCTGGCAATACACACATGCTACATAGGGAGTCAGGTATGTGCTACATGGCCAGGACACGTATGGATGCAAGGTGACACTCCTTCAAAGACCCAGCTACACACGGAGATTGAGAACCTCCCCATGCCACGCCATGGGAATAGCTGTGTCCCAGTGCAAGTGAACAGCCAGACGCAACACAGGAGTGACATACGCCCACACATCAGCAGCAGTAGGATGCTGATTGCAGAGATTGGTAGCGGAACACTGGAGCCACAGGTCACATGACATTACAATAGGCCAGGCCGCAAACCTTGCCATGAAGGTGCACATGTCATGACTCACCACACATACCTTGTGAGGATGCTGACATGTCCTTGTCACGCTACTCCGTGTCCCATGCATACATGTGCACCTCACATCCGATACCACATGTGGCATGGTGTGCGGAACAGTGTGCAATGACAATCTACACACAGACACATGTTGGTTGCTGCAACGGCTGCAGCTTTTGAGGGTGCTCCAACATCAACCTGATGGGAAGCCCCCACACATACATGACATAGTCACATTGTGCACCGTGGGTAGTGACAAGTCAGGTGTCATAACCCCTGTACCGGGCATCAGGGGACACTTCCGTGTGTTGGTGTCCGTGCCATGCCAGTGACGCTCACCCCAAGTGCGCAGTACGACATGCACACATGTCAAAGGAGTCAAGGGCATGCCTGGCACACATCGCACCATCACACAGTACATCTGTACACATCTCATCATACATCTGGTGCCTTCTCGACTCAGGAGTAATGTTCCACATCACAGGCCTTTCACACCTGTGCCCCACACATGTAGTGATGCACAGACGATGCCTCGATGTCAATTAATGGACAAGTATGTCCATCCATGGACAAGTATGTCCGCCCTATCCCTACCTGTGTGCCGCCTGTCACCACTGTGATGTGTGAATACCGCTGTACTGCTGCAAAGAGGGTCTGTGTACGTTCCCATATCACTATGGGAGTGCTGCCGTATGTGTACCCATCGTGATGGCGAGCGTACAGGCATGTGTACGGCCCGTACCACTACGAGTACGCATACGCGAGGCCACCCATAGTGATAGGGAGCGTACAGGTGTGTGTACGCTCCCTATCAGTATGGGTGGGCTCGCGTATGCGTACTCGTAGTGATAGGGAGCGTACAGGCGTGTGTACGCTCCCTATCAGTATGGGTGGGCTCGCGTATGCGTACTCGTAGTGATAGGGAGCGTACAGGCGTGTGTACGGCCCGTACCACTACGAGTACGCATACGCGAGGCCACCCATACTGATCGGGAGCGTACAGGCGTGTGTACGGCCCGTACCACTACGAGTACGCATACGCGAGGCCACCCATACTGATAGGGAGCGTACAGGCGTGTGTACGCTCCCTATCAGTATGGGTGGGCTCGCGTATGCGTACTCGTAGTGATAGGGAGCGTACAGGCGTGTGTACGGCCCGTCCCACTACGAGTACGCATACGCGAGGCCACCCATACTGATAGGGAGCGTACACACGCCTGTACGCTCCCTATCAGTATGGGTGGCCTCGCGTATGCGTACTCGTAGTGATAGGGAGCGTACAGGCGTGTGTACGGCCCGTACCACTACGAGTACGCATACGCGAGGCCACCCATACTGATAGTGAACGTAGTCATGCGTGTACGGGCCGTTGCAATGCATTTGGGGTGCCCTAGGGACCCGAAACGCACCGTACCTGTGTGTGGAGCTCAAAATTACATAGGGGACACATGAGGGACAAGTATTAAGGCCTACATGCATGCTGGTTGTCATGGAGACCAAGTTGAAAATTCGAATTTCTTCTGGAAGGTGAACAGCAGAAGTCAGTTGGAATAAAAATACTTTGTTGCAATGTGTTTGTGGAGCTGACATCATGCAGGAGAATGAAACCGATAGAGTACACACAGACTGCTAGGTTTGAAGGGATTGGTGGAAACATAGGATGCACATGTGAGTGACCAATCACTCGGTACTCCTGTGCATGAGACAGGGCAGAAAGGCACATATAAGGCAGCCAGGTCCCATGAGGGAGTACTTGCCTGCACATCTTTGAATTCGTCGACCCAGCTGCTGCTACTGATTCCCTGGAACCATGTCAAGGGCTGTGGAGAGGTCACAGCCATTCACCCTGGAGGAGAACATGGCATTGCTGGATGTGATCCTCCCACAGTACCCCATGCTGTATGGGCGACCAGGGTATCAGGTGAGTGCATAGGCCACTGGCACAGACTGTCCCTATGTTGTGACTGTGACTTCTGGCATTGTGTCCTGGTGTGACACACATGCCATGTACTGTTGGGGGGGTCCCAGGGGGGGGATGCCTGATGTCTCCCAGCAGTGCCCTGAGACAGGAGGGGTGGGTGTGGAGTCCTCCCAGCAGTGCCCTGAGACAGGAGGGGTGGGTGTGGAGTCCTCACAGCAGTGCCCTGAGACAGGAGGGGTGTGTGCCTATCACTAACAGCAGTGCCCTGAAACAGGAGGGGTGGGTACAGAGTGCTCCCAGCAGTGCCCTGAGACAGGAGGGGTGTGTGCCTATCACTCACAGCAGTGCCCTGAGACAGGAGGGGGGGTACAGAGTGCTCCCAGCAGTGCCCTGAGACAGGAGGGGTGTGTGCCTATCACTAACAGCAGTGCCCTGAGACAGGAGGGGTGGGTACAGAGTGCTCCCAGCAGTGCCCTGAGACAGGAGGGGTGTGTGCCTATCACTAACAGCAGTGCCCTGAGACAGGAGGGGTGGGTGTGGAGTCCTCACATGCAGTGCCCTGAGACAGGAGGGGTGTGTGCCTATCACTAACAGCAGTGCCCTGAGACAGGAGGGGTGTGTGCCTATCACTAACAGCAGTGCCCTGAAACAGGAGGGGTGGGTGTGGAGTCCTCACAGCAGTGCCCTGAGACAGGAGGGGTGTGTGCCTATCACTAACCACAGTGCCCTGAGACAGGAGGGGTGGGTGTGATGCACAGTGTGAGCCTTGATCATTGATTGTGACATTGCCATCATTCCACCTGTGTACCCACTATGGCACGTACTGCTTTTTCCCTCACCAGAGGATCATGTCCCTATGACAAAGGTGCAATGCGTTGGCTGCATGACATGCCTTGATGTAACCAGCTAATTTGTTCTCATATGTCTCTCTGTGACATGTGGCTGGTGTATTGATGTGGTGTCACTTGTTCTTCCTCACAGGTAGGCGCCACTGCCAAGGAGCAGATCTGGCTGACCGCCGTCAGTGCCGTGAGGGGTGTGGATGGTCGGAGGCGGAGCCTGTCCCAGGTGAGGAAACGCTGGCAGGATATCCGGTGCTGGACGCGGAGGATTGCACGGGTCCTGCTGGGGGACTCACCTGAGAGCCACAAGAACCGCGGCCGCCGCCGTCTGAGCCACCTCCACAGGCGTGTGCTGCCGGTGGTCTTTCCAGACTTGGAGAGGCGCTTACAGGCGATGCAGCAGCCGGAAGGGGGTAGGTACATGTGTGTTTGTTGTGTGTCACCGGCATTTGTAAGGGCACAGTAGCATGAATTCACTGCCAGGGTTTAAAGGTGCTGTGCAGATCCAGTTTGCCCCAGTATAGCGCTGCGCCCCTGCCACCCTTCCCCTCCTTGCAATGTGTTCCCTGGTCTGTGTGTAGTCACTCCTTCACAAGGTAATGTAGGCTGGCGCTTTGTCCACGAGAACTATGCCTGTAGCATCATGTGTGGGGGTGGTGTGTAACAGGTTTTGGGACCTTGGCTGTGCCCTGTCAAGTTCACTGCATGTGGGTTCCATGTCAGTTGGCACTGATGCTGACTCCAGACATGGGAGTTGGTCTCTCATGTGTCATGCCTTACAGCGGGCATGTCCTATGTAGTGGCCTGTGACATGATGTGCATGAGTGTGCGATACGCATAGTGCAGGGATGGTGGCGTGTGTTGCAGTCATTACCATTCAGGAGCATGGAGTTGCGTGGCCACTACTGTCCCCTGGGGCACCTTTTCCTCAGTGTTGTATGTGTCATCATAAACGTGGACACTCTCGGTGTCTACAGCGTAGGTTGTGCTCTGTGCCATTGTCCCCTGGCACCATGTATATAGACATGCTATTTTGTACAGGTGTCCACTGTGCAGCCTGACCTGAATGTCCTTCTTCATACTCACAGTTGCCAGTGCCTGTGTGTCTTGTTATACTCATCTGAGGATGGGCACTGGTACCTCATTATTTGTACAGGCGCACCTTGGCTGTTTGGTGTCCAATCTTGCATTTTGCCTGCCCCTGTGTTTATCACCCAGACTATGAGATGTTGGTGCCACCTGTGTCTCAACTATTTGCCTCGTGTAGGGGGTGGTTGGGGCGGGCAAAGCCTATATGTCAAATCCTGATTTCTACTTGCTGGGTCTGGGCAGTGTGTGATGTTTGTCTGGACACACACGCAAGGTGCAGTGACCGAGTCATGTTGGGCATGTTTTCAGCATTACCTATGCAGCATGTGTCTCAAGTTCATGGATATGGTCCCTGGTCATCGGTATTTTTGCCAACGCTGTGTGGTGTAGATGCAGTGCTGGATTGTCCCCAGGGCCTGGTTGCTATGTCAGACTCCGTTTCCTGTCTTTAGCTATTGTCTCATGCTCTCCATGGTATTTCAGTGGCATGGTGGCTCAACCAACTGTGTGTTTCATGCCCTACATCGGTACCTTGTTTAGTAGATGTTAGGGATCTTCCTTTTCAGGCTATGCAATGTTACCTTTGTAGATTGGACTCATGTGACAGATGTGTACAGGTGTCTGATTAATTTCTGTCTCTCCACCCTGCCCACAGCATCGTCGGGGGACACAGAGGGAGACATGGACACAGACCAGGCGGAGGGACCGAGCACCAGTGCCAGCCGTGACATCGGGGCTGGCACATCGAGTGGGACAGAGGCGGAGGATAGTGCGGCCGAGGACCTGTCGACTGGCACATCAGAATACGAAGCTGACAGGTCCGAGGAGGATGTCTCCGAGTGGGCGGAGGCTGCACCAGCAGCTGACAGCGGAACAACACCTCGCACCGCCCCCTCAGTTCCCATCAGCCGCCTCCCACTTGCTCGTGTCCCTTCCCAGCGTGCCCGGTCACCGCATGTCTCCTTCATGCCAGGCACCGCACCCCCTGCCCCTGTCTCCACTGCTGCCGCCAATGCTGAGTCTGTGGACATCCAGCGGCAACTGCAGGTTGGTCAGGCTGCGATCCTTAATGTCCTCCATGCCCACGGGCAAACCCTCAACAACATCGAGGCATACTTGGAGGGCATTCATTCATCGCAGGCTGACCAACGCAACTTGCTGAGGTCCATAGACTCCACACTGACTGCAGCAGTGGGTCTCCTGCAGCGCGACCTCCCCCCACCTACCCCTGCCCCATCCACACTTCCCACTCCCATGCCTGTCCCACGTACACCCAGACGTCGGCATGCACCCACATCAACAGACACAGGCACCACACCAGCAGGGAAGGTCCACCGCACTCCTCCTAACACGCACACACAGGGTGAGGTAGGCACACCCACTGGGTCGGGGGGGCAAACGTGTGACACGCAGCCATAGTGGGAGTCCGCATTCCACCCAGTCCACTCCCTCCAAATCCCCTCCCCTCAGCTCTCCTGGCCACATCTCCCCCAAGGACTCCTTCATGGCCGCTCTGTCCCTGAGCCCCACAGTGACACCACCCCGCAAGCGGTCAAGGAAGTCCTCGGTCAGGGTGGTTGATTCTCCCCCCCTGTCTACACCCTCCCCCGGTGGCGCTGCGACCCATCCCTCTGACCCCCCCCCCTCCTTGGGGCCTGTGGATCCTTCGGGTGCAGGGGAATCCCTGGAGGACCTTGCAAAGGTGTGTAGTGCCATCCTGGCCTCCGCCTTTGGCCCTGCCCCACCCCCTGTGGTGGAGTCCTCCATCCCTGCACCCACAACGCCTCCCCTTTGCCCTGATGTCCCTGCGGTGCCTGTTGCTTCCCCCCCCCATGATGCCCTCACCCCTGTGGAAGACGATGGCATGTAACTGTGCAGGCAAGGTAGGGGACACGCATCCCACTGTGTCCCCCATCCAGCTGAGACTCATTGACTGCCCTATGGGCTTTGTGAATATTGAACTGCCTGCGATCCACGGACATTGTGCTCATGCTGAATAAAGCTTAATTTTCTTTTCATTATAACACTACTGCTATGCTGGTATTGGTGTTGGTGGGGCTGCTACATGGTTTTGGGTGGTGTTTATGTGTTGGGTGTGTGGGATATGTAGTAGTGTGCTGCTCATTGGGGGGACCCTGGGATCTGTGTGCCATCACAAGGTGTTAGCTAACTTTCTTTGTTCATGTAAGCAGTTACTGCATGGTGCAATTGTCCCAGGGTGTATTCCTTCCTCTGTGTACCCTGATATCTTCCCTGCAGGGTGTTCCCAATGTTTAGCGCAGAGCTGTGTCTACATGAGCTGTGTGTGTGACGGAGCCCTTCTACTTTGGCCATGCATGCAGGGCCATGTCTCCACCTGCAACATTCGTGACATCCTTGGTGATCACTGTACTTGTGTGTGGAGTCTGTTGACATGAGTTCATGGGGACATGTTCCCTTGTAGGCAGTATGCATGTGGGTACTTCTAGCCTCACACACATGTGTTGCACACCTCCTGTCTCTGGGCACTGCTGGGAGTGATAGGCGCCCACCCCTCCTGTCTCTGGGCACTGCTGGGAGGACTCTGCACACACCCCTCCTGCGTCTGGGCACTGCTGGGAGGACTCTGCACAAACACCTCCTGTCTCAGGGCACTGCTGGGAGTGATAGGCACACACCCCTTCTGTCTCAGGGCACTGCTGGGAGGACTCCACACCCACCCCTCCTGTCTCAGGGCACTGCTGGGAGGACTCCACACCCACCCCTCCTGTCTCAGGGCACTGCTGGGAGGACTCTGCACACACACCTCCTATTTCTGGATATGTACGCTTGGAACATACACGGTGGGGGTACGCTCCATGCATACGAGGGTGAGGGTACGAGTCGTACTTACACTGGTGGGGTGGGGGTACGTTCCATGCATAGGGGGGGTGGGGGTAGGGTCCGTACATCTCCGTCCCCACGCTATGTGATGCATGTGCGGGCCGTACCCAGGCCTTTGCCACGTGGGTACGATCCGTCCCGCCATTGTTGGGGTGACGTGGGTGTGGGCGTGGTACGTCTCGTACCCACGCTCTTGAGGCGTGGGTACGGGACGTACCGGTCTGGTTGTGTTGCCGGTTCGCGTGGTGACGGACTTCCATTGTGGTGGTCGCTGGCTTAGCTGGACACGCCCCCACCCCCTCGTAGTGACCAGGGCATGGGTGTCAGGTATGTCCTGGGCATGTGTGGTGTGTGACTTTGGTGGGGGTTTTGTGGCCTGCCCTGGTCCTGCCACCCCCACCCCCCCCCCCCACTTTCCCCCCTCCCTTAGTTGTTCTGACCTTCTGCAGCGTCTGCGTCGGAACCTGTAGAGGAGGTGGACTGCTATGAGGGCCGGGATGACACGTAGGTTCGGGTCCATGTCTGTCCGTCGCGTACGGGTCCTCCTTGTTTGCGTCGTCCTGTGTGTCCGTCGCGTACTGGTCCTCCTTGATCGCGGAGTCCTGTCTGTCCGTCGCGTACTGGTGGTCCTTGTTCGCGTCGTCCTGATTTCCCGGCAGTTTTTGGCAGCCGGAAAATATTCACCGTGCGGGATGACGTCGGTGCGAATCGTGATTCCTGGTTCGTGAATGGCAGGCTGCGAGCGTCCCGACGTCAGGTCGGCCCTTTCCCGGATCGCATTGGTAGGTTTATTTTGTTCGGTCGGGCTTTTTTACGAATCGTACGGAAATGGTGTTCCGTGCGAATCGTAATTCCTTGTTTGTAAATTTTGACGACCGGGTACGCGTCGGACGGAGAATTTGCTCCGTCCGACGGTTCGTACCCGGTTTTTACCGGATCGTGATCGGCACCTTGGTAAGTATATATAAAAAAAATGCTTTTTTGCTATTTTCATTTAAATATATAAAGTACTATTGCATATATTTTAATATACATTTTTTCCAGATTTGTAACACATCACGATGACAGAAGAAGCCCAATTTATAACTTCGCAGAAAGGAAAATTCCTATTGTGTTACATGGGTTACACATACACCCAAGAAAAGCAGACGGACCGAAAAGTGAACTGGAAGTGTACTAAATATTATTCTAACAAATGCTACGGATGAGCAACAACAAGAGAAACAACTGTACTATATACAAGAGAGCATAACCATCCACCCAATCTCTCTGAAATAGAAGTCAGATCAACTCTTGAAAATATCAAAGAATTAAGCACAGGTTCACAAACTGCTACAAGTGTAATCCTAAAAGAACTATTACCTAGAGTGCCCAAAGAAGCAAGAGGCCAATTACCATCAATTGCTTCTATAAAAAGAACTATTGCTAGGACCAAAAAAGCAACCACGACAACTATACCATCCCCTAAAACTTTTCAAGAGATCATCATTCCACCAGAATTAAGTATCACCCACAATAATGAACCTTTTATTTTTTTTGATAACAAAAGCCCAGAAAAAGAATCATAATGTTTGCTACTGCAAACAATATAACTAAACTGCAACAATGCCAAACATGGATGATGGATGGCACCTTTACAATATGCCCAAAACCATTCTACCAGCTTTACACAATACACGGTCAATATCACAACACTTCCATACCTTTAATTTATGCACTATTACCTAACAAACAAAACACAACATATAATGAAATGCTAGGAAAACTAAAACAAGAATCAAATGATTTTTACCCTCAAACAATTATCATAGACTTTGAGCAAGCCATGATAAATTCAATTCTAAAACTGTACCCCCATACAGCTATCCAAGGATGTTACTTCCATCTAAACCAATGTATATGGAGACATTTACAAAAATCTTCACTAAGTTTAGAATATGCCACTAACATAAGTTTTGCACATCAAATAAAACTTTTAACAGCCCTAGCTTATGTACCAACCACAGATGTTGCAGAACATTACAATCTTTTATTAGAAAGTCCATTCTACAAACAAAATGAAGTAAAGTTATCTCCCCTCTTAGATTATTTTGAGGATACCTGGGTGGGGAGACTACACAGATCAGGCCATAGACGTCAGCCCAAGTTCCAAATACCTTGGTGGAATGTATATGTAAGTACACTCAACCAACAAGCCAAAACTAACAACGCCGTCGAGGGCTGGCATAATGCATTCCTAACTTCTACTGGGAGAACAACTCCAACACTACAAAAACTACTAATTGCCATACAAAAGGAACAAAGTTTCCAAGAATTAAGAATGCAACAATCTGTCCTACAATTAAAACCAAAACAGTCTAGACAAACTACTCAAATGTATAATTACCTACAACAACAGGTACAGCTATACCCATCCACAAGAGGACTTGAGTACTTAAATATAATAGCTCAAACTCTCTTCTAAACCCTTTCCTAAATATTAACCCACAATTCTACTAAAACAACTATCACAACATAAATAAACCACTTTATTATATCACATATTTAATTATGTGGTCTAAAATATATACATCAATTATATGGACATATATTTAGACAACATAATTAAACAAACCAAGTACACAACAACAATATTAAATATATAAGGTTTGGCCACCAACAATAAAAATATTTAAATGAACTTACCTGTGTAGTTGCTCCAATGGGATAATAACATTCCTTCCAAATAAATCCAGGGAGTTCAAAATCCATAGGTATCCAAAAAAAAATCCCAATAAAATGTAAAAATACAACTGTTTATCGAAAACAACGTCTACGCAAAAAAACGACTATCCATTAACCATAAAAATCCCGAAAAATATTAAAAAGGTAAATAACCGCTCCTGGAAACCCGAACAATAAAGGAAGTGTAAAATAAACATTAGTAAACACAACTATACACACTTCCTTTAAAAAAAATAAGGTGTTTGAAACCGACGAAAATATCTTCTCCGTAAAACCTACAAAAGAGAAACAAACATTCCCACCCACCCACAAACACACAAAACGCACCTAAAAACATCTCTACAAACGTTATTCAACCACTATAAAACTTTAACACACCGAAATAACAAAACACTAACAAAGCCACAAACACGGAACACAACGTAAATTATAAAACCGTATACAAACTATTACTAACACCCTAACTTCTAAAACATCAATCAATACACACTTATTACAACATTACTACTTCCACAAAACACTTAAAACTATTTAATAATAAAGAAAATAACTCTTACCTTCTCAAACGCGAAACAGCTCCGGACCGCGACCTGGATTCAACCAAAAAAAACCAAAACAACAGCGAGCGGTTACAAAATAAAAGACCCAAACAAACATAACAACTAAAAAAATACCAATAAATGGCCTAACTATTTATTAAACATTACACATTACTTTAAAAATTAGTAAAACATTAGAATAAAATACTCAAAAAGAATACCTAATTTTTGTCTCTATGTGAAAATTATTTAACGTTTAAAAATAAATATAATAAATAAAATATTTTTATTAATATATCAATAAAACAGTATATATTAACAAAATAAATAGATGAACATGATATAATTAATATATTGTATCTACAACATACCCAACAAATATTTAAAAAAATACATATTCTAAAATGTAAACAATTTCAATATTAAATATATAATATAAATATTAATAATTAAAATATATTAGTCATATATTTCAAAACATACAATTTCTTATAAATTCAAATAAATTCTAAAAAATTTCAGAGTACACAATATAAATTTATAAATATTATACAGCTATAAAAATCTGATTTTTTAATTTTTATTTATTTTGTGTGTTCATATATTCATGTCCAAAATATACATTAAACAAATATATATCCATTATAAAAAAATTATACCTATAATACATATGTTAAATATTAATTATTTCATTACATGTTTATTTCAATGATTTAATTATTAGAATATGCGTAATAATAAACAAAATTTTCTCTCTAATGAATATACATTCCAACAACTATAAAATAAATATTATTTTCCTTTCTACTATTTAATAAAAAAAAATTGGAATTTGCATTCTGATATACCTTCTATCTTTTATCCAACCAAAACTAAATTAAATCCAATTAATTTAACTATTCCTATTCAACTCTATAATTAATTCTAATATTTGCTATTTACCAAACTTAATTAACATACTACTCCCACTACATACTGAACTTAATTAATTTACTATTCTCAGTCCAATCTATATTTAATTAGGGTAGATGCTGGACACTGAACTTAAATAATTTACTATTCCCACTCTAGTCTATATTGAATTAAGATAAGTGCTGGACACTGAAAATAATTAATTTACTATTCTCACTCCAACCTATATTAAATTAGAGTAGGTGCTGGATACTGTACTTAATTAATTTACTATTCCCACTCCACTCTATATTTAATTAAGAAAACTGCTGGACACTGAACTTAATTAATTTACTATTCTCACTCCAACCTATATTAAATTAAGGTAGGTGCTGGACACTGAACTAAATTAATTTACTATTCCCACTCCAGTCTATATTAAACTAAAATAAGTGCTGGACACTGAACTTAATTAATTTACTATTCTCACTCCAACCTATATTTAATTAGAGTATGTGCTGGACACTGAACTGAATTAATTTACTATTCCCACTCCAATCTATATTTAATTAAGATAAGTGCTGGACACTGAACTTAATTAATTTACTATTCTCACTCCAAACTATATTAAATTACAGTAGGTGCTGGACAATGAACGTAATTAATTTACTATTCCCACTCCACTCTATATTTAATTAAGATAAGTGCTGGACACTGAACTTAATTAATTTACTATTCTCACTCCAACCTATATTAAATTAGAGTAGGTGCTGGACACTGAACTAAATTAATTTACTATTCCCACTCCATTCTATATTAAATTAAAATAAGTGCTGGACACTGAACTTAATTAATTTACTATTCTCACTCCAACCTATATTTAATTAGAGTATGTGCTGGACACTGAACTGAATTAATTTACTATTCCCACTCCAATCTATATTTAATTAAGATAAGTGCTGGACACTGAACTTAATTAATTTACTATTCTCACTCCAAACTATATTAAATTACAGTAGGTGCTGGACAATGAACTTAATAAATTTACTATTCCCACTCCACTCTATATTTAATTAAGATAAGTGCTGGACACTGAACTTAATTAATTTACTATTCTCACTCCAACCTATATTAAATTAGGGTAGGTGCTGGATACTGAACTAAATTAATTTACTATTCCCACTCCAGTCTATATTAAATTAAAATAAGTGCTGGACACTGAACTTAATTAATTTACTATTCTAATTCCAACCTATATTTAATTAGAGTATGTGCTGGACACTGAACTTAATTAATTTACTATTCTCACTCCAACCTATATTAAATTAGGGTAGGTGCTGGACACTGAACTAAATTAATTTACTATTCCCACTCCAGTCTATATTAAATTAAAATAAGTGCTGGACACTGAACTTAATTAATTTACTATTCTGACTCCAACCTATATTTAATTAGAGTATGTGCTGGACACTGAACTGAATTAATTTACTATTCCCGCTCCAATCTATATTTAATTAAGATAAGTGCTGGACACTGAACTTAATTAATTTACTATTCCCACTCCACTCTATATTTAATTAAGATAAGTGCTGGACACTGAACTTAATTAATTTACTATTCTCACTCCAACCTATATTAAATTAGGGTAGATGCTGGACACTGAACTAAATTAATTTACTATTCCCACTCCAGTCTATATAAAATTTAAATAAGTGCTGGACACTGAACTTAATTAATTTCCTATTCTCACTCCAACCTATATTTAATTATAGTATGTGCTAGACACTGAACTGAATTAATTTACTATTCCCACTCCAATCTATATTTAATTAAGATAAGTGCTGGACACTGAACTTAATTAATTTACTATTCTCGCTCCAAACTATATTAAATTACAGTAGGTGCTGGACAATGAACTTAATTAATTTACTATTCCCACTCCAGTCTATATTTAATTAAGATAAGTGCTGGACACTGAACTTAATTAATTGACTATTCTCACTCCAACCTATATTAAATTAGGGTAGGTGCTGGACACTGAACTAAAATAATTTACTATTCCCACTCCAATCTATATTTAATTAAGATAAGTGCTGGACACTGAACTTAATTAATTTACTATTCTCACTCCAAACTATATTAAATTACAGTAGGTGCTGGACAATGAACGTAATTAATTTACTATTCCCACTCCACTCTATATTTATTTAAGATAAGTGCTGGACACTGAACTTAATTAATTTACTATTCTCACTCCAACCTATATTTAATTATAGTATGTGCTGGACACTGAACTGAATTAATTTACTATTCCCACTCCAATCTATATTTAATTAAGATAAGTGCTGGACACTGAACTTAATTAATTTACTATTCTCGCTCCAAACTATATTAAATTACAGTAGGTGCTGGACAATGAACTTAATTAATTTACTATTGCCACTCCAGTCTATATTTAACTAAGATAAGTGCTGGACACTGAACTTAATTAATTTACTATTCTCACTCCAACCTATATTAAATTAGGGTAGGTGCTGGACACTGAACTAAAATAATTTACTATTCCCACTCCAGTCTATATTAAATTAAAAATAAGTGCTGGACACTAAACTTAATAAATGTAGTATTCTCACTCCAACCTATATTTAATTAGAGTATGTGCTGGACACTGAACTGAATTAATTTACTATTCCCACTCCAGTCTATATTTAATTAAGATAAATGCTGGACACTGAACTTAATTAATTTACTATTCTCACTCCAACCTATATTACATTAGAGTAGATGCTGGACAGTAAACTTAATTTATTTACTATTCCCACTCCAATCTATATTTAATTAAGATAAGTGCTGGACACTGAACTAAATTAATTTACTATTCTCACTCCAAACTATATTAAATTACAGTAAGTGCTGGACAATGAACTTAATTAATTTACTATTCCTACTCCAGTCTATATTTCATTAAGATAAGTGCTGGACAGTGAACTTCATTAATTTAATATTCTGACTGAAATCTATATTTAATTATGGGATTTGTTAAATTCTAAAATATATTTACATTTTCTAAATATATTTTTTTTAATTAAAAATATATATATACATTTTAAATTAACTTCCCACCCTTATCCCCTATAACCCAACATTCCGCTCCTAAAATTATTTGTAACATTCTAAATTAAAGTTACAATTTCTAAAAAATTTTTTTTTTAAATTAACAAATATATAAATATTTTTAAAACACTTCCCACCTTTATCCCCTATTAACCAACATCCCACTCCTAAAATTATTAGTAAAATTCTTAATTTATTTTACAATTTCTAAATATTTTTTTTTTAAATTAACAAATATATAAACATTTTTAAAACACTTCCCACCCTTATCCCCTATCAACCAACATCCCGCTCCGAAATATATTTGTAAAATTCGAAATTTTATTTACAATTTATAAATATTTTTAATAAAAAATTAACAAATATATAAACATTTTTAAAACACTTCCCACCCTTATCCCCTATAAACCAACATCCCGCTCCTAAAATTTTATTTAAAATTCTACATTTAATTTACAATTTCTAAATTATTTTTTTTTTTAAATTAAACAATATATAAACATTTTTAAAACACTTCCCACCCTTATCCCCTATAAACCAACATCCTGCTCCTAAAATTATTTCTAAAATTCTAAATTTAATTTACAATTTCTAAATAAATTTAAAAAAAATTCAAACAATATATAAACATTTTTAATACACTTCCCAACCTTATCCCCTATAAACCAACATCCCGCTCCTAAAATTTTATTTAAAATTCTACATTTAATTTACAATTTCGAAATTAATTTTTTTTTTAAATTAAACAATATATAAACATTTTTAAAACACTTCCCACCCTTATCCCCTATAAACCAACATCCCGCTCCTAAAATTATTTCTAAAATTCTAAATTTAATTTACAATTTCTAAATAAATTTTAAAAAAATTCAAACAATATATAAACATTTTTAAAACACTTCCCACCCTTATCCCCTATAAACCAACATCCCGCTCCTAAAATTTTATTTAAAATTCTACATTTAGGTGCCGATCACGATCCGGCAAAAACCGGGTACGAACCGTCGGACGGAGCATAATCTCCGTCCGACGCGTACCCGGTCGTCAATTTTTACAAACAAGGAATTACGATTCGCACGGGTACACCAGTACCGTACGAATCGTAAAAAAGCCCGACCGACCAAAAAAACCTACCAATGCGATCCGGAAAAGCGCCGACCTGACGTCGGGACGCTCGCAGCCAGCCATTCACGACCCAGGAATCACGATTCGCACCGACGTCACCCCGCACGGTGAATATTTTGCGGCAGCCAAAAACTGCCGGGAAATCAGGACGATGCGAACAAGGACCACCAGTACGCGACGGACAGACGACGACGCGAACAAGGAGGACCAGTACGCGACGGACACACAGGACCACGTGACCAAGGAGGACCCGTACGCGACAGGACGACGCGATCAAGGAGGACCCGTATGCGACAGGACGACGCGATCAAGGAGTACCAGTACGCGACGGACAGACATGGACCCGAACCTACGAGTCATCCCTGCCCTCATAGCAGTCCACCTCCTCTACAGGTTACGACGCAGACGCCGCAGAAGGTCAGAATAACTAAGGGAGGGGGGAAAGTGGGGTGGGGTGGGGGTGGCAGGACCAGGGCAGGCCACAAAACAACCACATAAGTCACACACCACACATGGCCTGGACATACCTGACTCCCATGCCCTGGTCACCACGAGGGGGTGGGGGCGTGTCCTGATAAGCCAGCGACCACAACGGAAGTCCGTCACCACGCGAACCGGCAACACAACCAGACAGGTACGTCCCGTACCCACGCCTGAAGAGCGTGGGTACGAGTCGGACCACGCCCACACACGTCACCCCAACAATGGCGGGACGGATCGCACCCACGTGGCAAAGGCCTGGGTACGGGCCGCACAAGCATCACATAGCGTGGGGACGGATATGTACGGACCCTACCCCCACCCCGTATGCAAGGAGCGCACCCCCCACCCCAACAGTGAAAGTACGACCCGTACCCCCACCCGCGTATGCATGGAGCGTACCCCCACCCCAACAGTGTAAGTACGACCCGTACCCTCACCCGCGTATGCATGGAGCGTACCCCCCACCCCAACAGTGTAAGTACGACCCGTACCCCCACCCGCGTATGCATGGAGCGTACCCCCAGCCCAACAGTGTAAGTACGACCCGTACCCTCACCCGCGTATGCAAGGAGCGTACCCCCCACCCCAACAGTGTAAGTACGACCCGTACCCCCACCCGCGTATGCATGGAGCGTACCCCCCAGCCCAACAGTGTAAGTACGACCCGTACCCTCACCCGCGTATGCAAGGAGCGTACCCCCCAGCCCAACAGTGTAAGTACGACCCGTACCCCCACCCGCGTATGCATGGAGCGTAACCCCCAGCCCAACAGTGTAAGTACGATCCGTACCCCCACCCGCGTATGCATGGAGCGTACCCCCAGCCCAACAGTGTAAGTACGACCCGTACCCCCACCCGCGTATGCATGGAGCGTACCCCCCATGCCAACAGTGTAAGTACGACTCGAACGCTCACCCGCGTATGCATGGAGCGTACCCTCCATGCCAACAGTGTAAGTACGACTCGAACCCTCACCCGCGGACGTACGGACCGTACCCCCACCCCCACCAGTGTAAGTACGACTCCTACCCCCACCCGCGGACTCACGGACCGTACCCCCACCCCAACAGTGTAAGTACGACCCGTACCCCCACCCGCGTATGCAAGGAGCATACCCCCCAGCCCAACAGTGTAAGTACGACCCGTACCCTCACCCGCGTATGCATGGAGCGTACCCCCACCGTGTATGTTCCAAGCGTACATATCCTGAAATCGGAGGTGTGTGTGCAGAGTCCACCCAGCAGTGCCCTGAGACAGGAGGGGTGGGTGTGGAGTCCTCCCAGCAGTGCCCTGAGACAGGAGGGGTGGGTGCCTATCACTAACAGCAGTGCCCTGAGACAGGAGGGGTGGGTGTGGAGTCCTCCCAGCAGTGCCCTGAGACAGGAGGGGTGGGTGCCTATCACTAACAGCAGTGCCCTGAGACAGGAGGGGGGGTGTGGAGTCCTCCCAGCAGTGCCCTGAGACAGGAGGGGTGGGTGCCTATCACTAACAGCAGTGCCCTGAGACAGGAGGGGTGGGTGCCTATCACTCCCAGCAGTGCCCTGAGACAGGAGGGGTGGGTGTGGAGTCCTCCCAGCAGTGCCCTGAGACAGGAGGGGTGGGTGTGGAGTCCTCCCAGCAGTGCCCTGAGACAGGAGGGGTGTGTGCAGAGTCCTCCCAGCAGTGCCCTGAGACAGGAGGGGTGGGTGTGGAGTCCTCCCAGCAGTGCCCTGAGACAGGAGGGGTGTGTGCAGAGTCCTCCCAGCAGTGCCCTGAGACAGGAGGGGTGGGTGTGGAGTCCTCCCAGCAGTGCCCTGAGACAGGAGGGGTGTGTGCAGAGTCCTCCCAGCAGTGCCCTGAGACAGGAGGGGTGTAACACATGTGTGTGAGGCCAGAATTATCCACATGCATACTGGCTACAAGGGAACATGTCCCCATGAACTCATGTCAACAGACTCCACACACAAGTACAGTGATCACCAAGGATGCCACGATTGTTGCAGGTGGAGACATGGCCCTGCATGCATGGCCAAAGTAGAAGGGCTCCGTCACACACACAGCTCATGTAGACACAGCTCTGCGCTAAACATTGGGAACACCCTGCAGGGAAGAAAGCTGGGTACACAGAGGAAGGAATACACCCTGGGACAAGTGCACCATGCAGTAACTGCTTACATGAACAAAGAAAGTTAGCCAACACCTTGTGATGGCACACAGATCCCAGGGTCCCACCAATGAGCAGTACACTACTACATATCCCACACACCCAAACCCTCACACACCACCCAAAACCATGTAGCAGCCCCACCAACACCAATACCAGCATAGCAGTAGTGTGATAATGAAAACAAAATTAAGCTTTATTCAGCATGAGCACAATGTCCGTGGATCGCAGGCAGTTCAATCTTCACAAAGCCCATAGGGCAGTCAATGATTCTCAGCTGGATGGGGGACACAGTGGGATGCGTGTCCCCTACCTTGCCTGCACAGTCAAATGGCATCGTCTTCCACACTGGTGAGGGCATCAGGGGGGGGGGGAAGCAACAGGCACCGCAGGGACATCAGGGCAAAGGGGCGGCGTTGTGGGTGCAGGGATGGAGGACTCCACCACAGGGGGTGGGTCAGTGCCAAAGGCGGAGGCCAGGATGGCACTACACACCTTTGCAAGGTCCTCCAGGGAGTCCCCTGCACCCGAAGGGACCTCAGGCCCCAAGGAGGGGGGGGGGTCAGAGGGATGGGTCGCAGCGCCACCGGGGGAGGGTGGAGACAGGGGGGGAGACTCAACCACCCTGACCGGGGACCTCCTTGACCGCTTGCGTGGTGGTGTAACTGTGGGGCTCAGGGACAGAGCGGCCATGAAGGAGTCCTTGGGGGAGATGTGGCCAGGAGAGCTGAGGGGAGGGGATTTGGAGGGAGTGGACTGGGTGGAATGCGGACTCCCACTATGGCTGCGTGTCACACGTTTGCCCCCCGACCCAGTGGGTGTGCCTACCTCACCCTGTGTGTGCGTGTCAGGAGGAGTGCGGTGGACCTTCCCTGCTGGTGTGGTGCCCGTGTCCGTTGATGTGGGTGCATGCCGACATCTGGGTGTACGTGGGACAGGCATGGGAGTGGGAAGTGTGGATGGGGCAGGGGTAGGTGGGGGGAGGTCGCGCTGCAGGAGACCCACTGCTGCAGTCAGTGTGGAGTCTATGGACCTCAGCAAGTTGCGTTGGTCAGCCTGCGATGAATGAATGCCCTCCAAGAAAGCCTCGATGTTGGTGAGGGTTTTGCCGTGGGCATGGAGGACATTAAGGATCGCAGCCTGACCAACCTGCAGTTGCCGCTGGATGTCCACAGACTCTGCATTGGCGGCAGCAGTGGAGACAGGGGCAGGGGGTGCGGTGCCTGGCAGGAAGGAGACATGCTGTGACCGGGCACGCTGGGAAGGGACACGAGCAAGTGGGAGGCGGCTGGTGGGAACTGAGGGGGCGGTGCGAGGTGTTGTTCCGCTGTCAGCTGCTGGTGCAGCCACCGCCCACTCGGAGACATCCTCCTCGGACCTGTCAGCTTCGTATTCTGACGTGCCAGTCGACAGGTCCTCGGCCGCACTATCCTCCACCTCTGTCCCACTCGATGTGCCAGCCCCGATGTCACGGCTGGCACTGGTGCTCGGTCCCTCCGCCTTGCCTGTGTCCATGTCTCCCTCTGTGTCCCCCGACGATGCTGTGGGCAGGGTGGAGAGACAGAAATTAATCAGACAGCTGTACACATCAGTCACATGAGTCCAATCGACATAGGTAACACTGCATAGCCTGAAAAGGAAGATCCCTAACATCTACTAAACAAGGTAGCGATGTAGGGCATGAAACACACAGTTGGTTGAGCCACCATGCCACTGAAATACCATGGAGAGCATGAGACAATAGCTAAACACAGGAAACGGAGTCTGACATAGCACCCAGGCCCTGGGGACAATCCAGCACTGCATCTGCACCACACAGCGTTGGCGAAAATACCGATGACCAGGGACCATATCCATGAACTTGAGACACATGCTGCATAGGTAATGCTGAAAACATGCCCAACATGACTCGGTCACTGCACATTGCGTGTGTGTCCAGACACATCACACACTGCCCAGACCCAGCAAGTAGAAATCAGGATTTGACACATAGGCATTGCCCGCCCCAACAAGACCCTACACGAGGCAAATTGTTGAGACAAAGGTGGCACCAACATCTCATAGTCTGGGTGATACACACAGGGGCAGGCAAAAAGCAAGATTGGACGCCAAACAGCCAAGGTGCGCCTGTACAAATAATGAGGTACCAGTGCCCATCCTCAGATGAGTATAACAAGACACACAGGCACTGGCAACTGTGAGTATGAAGAAGGACAATCAGGTCAGGCTGCACAGTGGACACCTGTACAAAATAGCACGTCTATATACATGGTGACAGGGGACAATGGCACAGAGCACAACCTACGCTGTAGACACTGAGATTGTCCACGTTTATGATGACACATACACCACTGAGGAAAAGGTGCCCCAGGGGACAGTAGTGGGCACGCAACTACATGCTACTGAATGGTAATGACTGCAACACACGTCACCATCCCTGCACTATGTGTATCGCACACTCATGCACATCATGTCACAGGCCACTACATAGGACATGCGCGCTGTAAGGCATGACACATGAGAGACCAACTCCCATGTCTGGAGTCAGCATCAGTGCCAACTGACATGGAACCCACAGGCATTGAACTTGACAGTGCACAGGCAAGGTCCCACAACCTGTTACACACCACCCCCACACATGATGCTACAGTCATTGTTCTCGTGGACAAAGCGCCAGCCTACATTACCTTGTGAAGGAGTGACTACACACAGACCAGGGAACACATTGCAAGGAGGGGAAGGGTGGCAGGGGCGCAGCGCTATACTGGGGCAAACAGGATCTGCACAGCACCTTTAAACCATGCCAGTGAATTCATGCTACTGTGCCCTTACAAATGCCGGTGACACACAACAAACACACATGTACCTACCCCCTTCCGGCTGCTGCATCGCCTGTAAGTGCCTCTCCAGGTCTGGAAAGACCACCAGCAGCACACGCCTGTGGAGGTGGCTCAGACGGCGGCGGCCGCGGTTCTTGTGGCTCTCAGGTGAGTCCCCCAGCAGGAGCCGTGCAATCCTCCGCGTCCAGCACCGGATATCCTGCCAGCGTTTCCTCACCTGGGGCAGGCTCCGCCTCCGACCATCCACACCCCTCACGGCACTGACGGCGGTCAGCCAGATCTGCTCCTTGGCAGTGGCGCCTACCTGTGAGGAGGAACAAGTGACACCACATCAATACACCAGCCACATGTCACAGAGAGACATATGGGTACAAATTAGCTGGTTACAACAAGGCATGTCATGCAGCCAACGCATTGCACCTTTGTCATAGGGACATCATCCCCTGGTGAGGGAAAAAGCAGTACGTGCCACAGTGGGTACACAGGTGGAATGATGGCAATGTCACAATCAATGATCAAGGCTCACACTGTGCATCACACCCACCCCTCCTGTCTCAGGGCACTGCTGTGAGTGATAGGCCCCCACCCCTCCTGTCTCAGGGCACTGCTGGGAGGACTCTGCACACACCCCTCCTGGCTCAGGGCACTGCTGTGAGTGATAGGCCCCCACCCCTCCTGTCTCAGGGCACTGCTGGGAGACATCAGGCACCCCCCCTGGGACCCCCCCGACAGTACATGGCATGTGTGTTACACCTGGACACAATGGCAAAAGTCACAGTCACAACATAGGGACAGTCTGTGGCAGTGGCCTATGCACTCACCTGATACCCTGGTCGCCCATACAGCATGGAGTACTGTGGGAGGATCACATCCAGCAGAGCCATGTTCTCCTCCAGGGTGAATGGCTGTGTCCTCTCCACAGCCCTTGACATGGTTCCAGGGAATCAGTAGCAGCAGCTGGGTCAACGAATGCAAAGATGTGCAGGCAAGTACTCCCTCATGGGACCTGGCTGCCTTATATGTGCCCTTCTGCCCAGTCTCATGCACAGGAGTACAGAGTGATTGGTCACTCACATTTGCATCCTATGTTTCCACCAATCCCTTCAAACCTAGCAGTCTGTGGGTTCTCTATCGGTTTCATTCTCCTGCATGATGTCAGCCCCACAAACACATTGCAACAAAGTAGAATAATTCCAACTGACTTCTGCTGTGCACCTTCCAGAACAATTTCGAAATTTGAACTTGGTCTCCATGACAACCAGCATGCATGTAGGCCTTAATACTTGTCCCCTATGTAATTTGGAGCATCACACACAGGTACGGTGCGTTTCGGGGCCCTAGGGCACCCCAAATGCATGGCAACGGCCCGTACATGCATGCCTAAGTTCACTATCACTATGGGTCTGCACGCGTATGCGTACTCGTAGTGGTACAGGCCGTACACTCGCATGTACGCTCACTATCACTACGAGTACGCATACGCGTGCAGACCCATAGTGATAGTGAGCGTAGATGCGTGTGTATGGTCCGTACCACTACGGGTACGCATACGCGTGCAGACCCATAGTGATAGTGAGCGTAGATGCGTGTGTACGGTCCGTACCACTACGGGTACGCATACGCGTGCAGACCCATAGTGATAGTGAGCGTAGATGCTTGTGTACGGTCCGTACCACTACGGGTACGCATACGCGTGCAGACCCATAGTGATAGTGAGCGTAGATGCGTGTGTACGGTCCGTACCACTACGGGTACGCATACGCGTGCAGACCCATAGTGATAGTGAGCGTAGATGCGTGTGTACGGTCCGTACCACTACGGGTACGCATACGCGTGCAGACCCATAGTGATAGTGAGCGTAGATGCGTGTGTACGGTCCGTACCACTACGGGTACGCATACGCGTGCAGACCCATAGTGACAGTGAGCGTACATGCGTGTGTACGGTCCGTACCACTACGGGTACGCATACGCGTGCAGACTCATAGTGATAGGGCCGTACACACGCATCTACGCTCACTATCACTATGGGTCTGCACGCGTATGCGTACTCGTAGTGGTACGGACCGTACACACGCATCTACGCTCACTATCACTATGGGTCTGCACGCGTATGCGTACTCGTAGTGGTACGGACCGTACAAATGCCTGTACGCTCGCCATCACGATGGGTACACATACCGCAGCACTCCCACAGTGATTTGGGAACATACACAGGCCCTCTTAGCAGCAGTACGGCGGTTTTTACACATCACAGTGGTGATAGGCGACACACAGGTAGGAATAGGGCGGACATACTTGTCCATGTTTGGACATACTTGTCCAGGAATGGACATCAAGGCATCGTCTGTGCATTACTACATGTGTGGGGCACAGGTGTGAAAGGCTGTGATGTGGAACATGCCTCCTGAGTGGAGAAGGCACCAGATGTATGATGAGATGTGCATAGGTGTACTGTGTGACGGTGCAATGTGTGCCAGGCATGCCCTTGACTCCTTTGACATGTGTGCATGTCGTACTGCGCACTTGGGGTGAGCGTCACTGGCATGGCACGGACACCAACACACGGAAGTGTCCCATGATGCCCGGTACAGGGGTCATGACACATGACTTGTCACTACCCACAGTGCACAATGTGACTATGTCATTTATGTGTCCGGGATTTTCATCAGGTTGATGTTGTAGCACCCTCAAAAGCTGCAGCCGTTGCAGCAACCAACATGTGTCTGTGTGTAGATTGTCATTGCACACTGTTCCGCACACCATGCCACATGTGGTATCGGATGTGAGGTGCACATGTATGCATGGGACACGGAGTAGCGTGACAAGGCCATGTCAGCATCCTCACAAGGAATGTGTGGTGAGTCATGACATGTGCACCTTCATGGCAAGGTGTGTGGGCAGGCCTAGTGTAATGTCATGTGACCTGTGGCTCCGGTGTTCCGCAACCAGTCTCTGCAATCGGCATCCCACTTCTGCTGATGTGTGGGTGTATGTCACTCCTGTCTTGCGTCGGGCTGTTCACTTGCACTGGGACACAGCTATTCCCATGGCATGGCATGGGGAGGTTCTCAATCTCCGTGTGTAGCTGGGTCTTGGAAGGAGTGTCACCTTGCATCCATACGTGTCCTGGGCATGTAGCACATACCTGACTCCCTATGTAGCATGTGTGTATTGCCAGATTTACATGTGCTCAGTAGACATGAGTTGTTGTCGTAGTGCACTCACTCTTCCTTGTCACTTCCAAATTACTGCAGAGCGCCGCCTCTTGCCCGAAGAATTCCAGACTTGGCTGCCATGCAGGAGAATGACAGGATCCGGCTCTACCGCTTCACCCAACCGTTGATCCTGGAGCTGACGGCGAGACTGGCACCACACCTGCAACCGCAGCACAGGTATCCTACGGCACTGACACCCCAGCTGAAGGTAATGGCTGCCCTACATTTTCTTGCCACGGGTACCTTCCAAAATACCATAGCTCATGTTGGTGGCATGTCCCAGAGCATGTTCAGCGGTGTGCTGCATGATTTCTTGGAGGCCATGTTGATTCACCTGGATGACTTCATCAAGTTCCCAACCCCTGAACAGATGACTGAGGTCAAGCGTGGATTCTATGCCCTGGGAGGGACGCCCCATGTCATTGGGTCCATAGATGGGACACATGTAGGTTTGGTACCACCACACGCACGGGAGGTGGCGTACCGCAATCGGAAGCACTACCACTCCATCAATGCCCTTGTGGTGTGTCTGTCCAATATGGTGATTTCACATGTCTGTGCTCGTTTCCCAGGATCAGCACACGATGCCTACATCATGAGGCGTAGCGGGATGCCTGATATGATGATGCAGCTGCGCAACGAACGGGCATGTGTTGTTGGTGGGTACAGTCTGTCTGTCCTGTATTCTGTATAGCCGACCAGCACGACCGCTTCACCAGTTCTAACGATGTCCATGTGCTTCCCATGTAGGGGACGCTGGCTATCCCAACATGCCTTGGCTGCTGACACCTCTCCACAACCCCATCACGCCGGCACAGCTCCGCTATAACACCGCCCATGGCCGGACAAGGCGAGTGATAGAGAGGACGTTTGGCATGCTGAAGAGCCGATTCCGGTGCCTCCACAAGACCGGCGGTGCACTCCCTTATGCCCCGGCGAAGGTCTGCAAGATCTTCATGGTCTGCTGCATGCTGCACAACATGGCAGTTGAAAGAGCTGTGCCACTCATCCTGAATCAACATGACGAGGACCATCCACCCGTGGAGGACGAAGGGCTTGGCAATGGGGCTAGTGATGTGGAGGATGTGGAGCCGCAAGAGGACATCCGGATTCGGCTCATACGCGACTTCTTTGCTTAGTGGTGAGTACCAGTGTCTGAGTGTGCACGCATTGGTCCCCGTGTGGCATGCGTTGTGATGTGTGTCTCCACCTGCATGTATGGCACGTGGGTCAGAGGTGTGTGTGGGTGTGTCACTGGAGTGATGGTGGCAGTGATGGTAGTATTTCCCCAGTCATAATTGTGACCTAGCATGTTGTCATCCATACATGTGTCGAGTAAATGCACATGCAAGTGGCTGTGCTTTTTGTGGCTGACTTCTTGTGTGTCTCTCTTCCCAAGGTACCTGCGCATGCCGTTTGCTGGTTGCATTGTTGTGGCACTGCTATTCCTCATGGACATGACATCGTGGGCTGACTCAGCGTTACAGGCACGGACACGTTTGGAAGTCTCCATGGGGTAAGGGATGCATCTGGGGTGTATTGGGTGTGGCAGTTGTTCACGATGTGTGCACACTGCCCCTGTCGGGGTTTGGTTCCTCTGCAGCCATGTCGCATCCCCATGGGACACGACATGCAGCTGTGTACACCTGAATAGATGGTCTGCCTGGTTGACAGTTATCAGTGATGGGATAGTGGATTGTGATGATGGCATCAATGTGTGTGACACTGCCCTCGGACACATACGGTTAGCATTGGCTTGACATGGTGTGGGACTTCCACATCAGCGGATCTATGGTGTATGGCAGGCTCTCCGTGTGCAGCTGTGGGTATTTAGCTGTTAGCCGACGCTTGTGTGCCAGTACCATGGCTATCACGCATTTGTGCTGCAGAAGGGGGGTGCCAGTGTTGGACCCACATGTCACTCCACATGATGTGTTCATGTGTACTTCGAGTTGCCTCTGCAAACCCGAATACATGACTAATAAAGGTGTCCCTATGCCTCCAAGGTGCCTCTTCTCAGTCAATGCTGGTGTGTTGGCACGGTGCATCCTGCATGTCTGGCATGGTATTCCCTGATTGTGGCTATGCGTCAATGTGTCGATTCGCAAGATGCAAGCTGTGTGTGTGTGCTGTGACTGTGTATTGGGCATGATGTCCATGACTGTGTGGGTATTGTGACATGTGCCATCCCCATGCATCCAACGTTGTCCAGGCCCCCATTCTCTGCATCCACCGGACTCAAGCTTGCAGGACATGGTTCTGCCACCTGTCTACACATACCTAGGTGCCACCCAGGACACTGGACTGGATCCCTGACCTCTGCGCATGACTGTTGGTGTACTCAATGTGTGTGTCAGCACGGTTGTTCGGCCACCCCCTCAGCTGGTTGTGCCCATCACGGGTGTGTATGGTGCTCCATGTATGTCTTGCCTAATGAACTGTGACCCATGTGTCCTGTGCCAGACTCAGGCCCCAGGGTGTGGATGGTTGAAGAGAAAAGATGACTCAGGCATGTTTAGACTTTACAAGACACATGTTAGGTAATAATGCTACCAGCAGGCATATACTCTTCATAGTGTGATTTATTATTGGGGGGGGGGACAAAGTGAGGGGCTTTCCGGGATTAGGGAATCCAAAGTTCAGTAGGGGAGTTGGTGTCCTTGCCATGGGAAATCCTCAGAGTCCATGCCACAGTCTTTGTCAACATTGGTCAGCCAGTGACCAGCAGGGCCATGTGGCAGAGAATGTCTCTTGATGCTGTGATGCTGTTGCTCCAGTGGGCCAGGTGCCAGGCCAGGTGTCCTGGGAGATGGTGATGTAGCAGCCACCCTCACGGTCCTTTCCGTGGACGACCCGGCCTCCTGCGGGGAAGCTCACCAGCAGGCCGTGACGACGTCTGGGATGCTCCGTCGGATGTTTCCTCCTCCTCCTCCTGATCCCTCCCTGTGGGTGGTGATGTTCTCCGCCTTCTGGCACAGGGAGGGTCGGCCATGGTGTCGGCCATCCGACGGAGTGTAGCGTGAATCCCCTGGAATGCCGTCACTTGCTCAGCCTGTCTGTCCTCCATCCTCCGTTGGTGTACCAGTAGACAGGCAATTAGCTCCGCATGTTGCTGGGCCTGCTGGGCCTTGATCCCCTCGAGGACGGACACAACCTGGGCCATGCCCGTGGTGTCCTGCCGGTATGAGTCCAGGATGTTACGGACATGTGAAAATACCGGATCCCCAGCCAACTGGTCAGGCTCGCGCCTCCGCCGTCCTCCACTCCCACCACCCCTGCCCACTTGCGCCTGGCCTGCCCTTGTGGGCACATGGGGTCTCCGGGACCCCTGAGGGGTGGCATTGGCGTTGTCGCCTGCCTCCTCCTGGGTGCCCGGGACACCGTGTCCCTCCTGGCGAGCCTGGCTGCATTGTGGTGTTGGGGCAGGGATCCTGGGTGTCTCCTGGGATGTGGCAGGAGTGGGGGTGGTGGTTGGCACAGTTGTACCTGATGCAGGTGCTGCAGGTGGTTGGACACCAGAGGGGCCAGGTCGGTCGGGGTCGTCCGCAGAGTGGTGAGAGTGGTCGCTGCCGGTGGGATCGGGCTCCTGCAGATCCGGGTCCTGTGAGTGTTCCCCCCCAGTGTTGGGGGGTGCACCACGACGTTGACCTGTGTGTGAGAGAGACAATGTTAATTTTGGTCCATGCAACATCCATGTTTCATCCGTTTCAAAGTTGGCACATTTCCTCTTGGAATTAGGATCTGTCTTGCATTCCACTCACAGTGCACTTGTGCATGGGTGTGTCCCTTGGCCACCACTTTGGCCCCTTTAACTATGTGTGGCACAGTCTTACTTGCTGCGTCAAGTGTGACTGCAGTCAGCAGTGGAGTGGGCAGGTGTGGCGAGCCATGCATTGGCGCCTTCCGTGTAGCACTGTACATGCGCACATGGAGTGGATCCACACACTTATATGATCCAGGTAGCTGTCCTTGTGCTCGTGTACAGGTTGTGACATGGCCCTGTGTTTTGCCATGGTGAAGAGGGGGGGTTCTGGCACTGGCCACCCTTGTCTACATGCACGCAGTCTACCTGCTGACGAGCAGACATTCACACACGCAACACGGCTGATTAGCTCTCCCTGTGTCTCGCTCCCTCTGTGTCCCCCTCTCCCTCCCTCCGTGTGTCAGCCTACTCCCTCTGTCCGTCTCCCTCCCTCTCTGTCCCCCTCTCCCTCCATCTCTGTCCCCCTCTACCTCCCTCTCTGTCCCCCTCTCCCTCCCTCTGTGTCCCCCTCTCCCTCCCTCCGTGTGTCAGCCTCCTCCCTCTGTCCGTCTCCCTCCCTCTCTGTCCCCCTCTCCCTCCCTCTGTCCCCCTCTCCCTCCCTCTCTGTCCCCCTCTCCCTCCCTCCGTGTGTCACCCTCTGTCACCTCGGCCCAGCTTCCTGGGCACACACTGTTAGCAGATCTTTGAGTGGCCCTTGGCTTGTTGATGTGAGTTTGTTTCTGATCTCCAGGCACCCATTGGGTGTGATGTGTGTCTGTGCGCTGCTGCTGTGGTGGTGTGTGCTGCCACTCTTTCACAATGTTGGCTGTTCATTAGCTGCTGTCATGTGCAAAACCGTGCCTTCACCCCCATGTGTTGATGCAAGGCGTCCGCCATTTGCTGGCAAGTCATTCCTGTGTTGGGACACACTGTTTGTCTGGCTGTGACCTAGGCCATATGGGTAGAGTGAATTGTTGTCTGCTTCTGAGTTGCACTATGTGCTTTTTTGGGCCCAGCCTCCCGCCATCCGGGTTACCGTGTCATGTGTTGTTGTCTTCTGTGGCCTGTGACTTGACATTGTCCAGCTGGGTGCATGGGGCATGGTGGCAGCAGTGGCATGTGCGTGCTCATGGAGTGTGGTTGAGTCATGCGATGGCTTGTGGTGGTTGCGTGCCTGTTAGTGATGTTGGTTGTGGATGCCGTTCCCCCCATGTGAGGTGCGTTGTTTGTGTACTCACCCGGGTCTCGGAGTCCTTCTAATCCTTCGACTGCCTCCACCGGCAGTATGGCCATCACCCTCTCCTCCCAGGGATGGTAGTGTACGGGTCTGCGGGAGGGCCCTCCTCCGGTGGCGTTGGCCTGGTCGTGTTCATCCTGCCTCTTGGCTCGGACCCTCCTCCGCAGATCGTACCACCTGTTCTGGCATTCCTGCCTGGTCCGTCTGGTGTCCGCAACAGCATTCACAGCATCGACGATGGTCTGCCACATGGCTGTTTTTGCTGCCTGGCTGGTGTTTCTGACCAATGTTCCAAAGATCTGTGGCTCGACTCTGAGGATTTGATCAACAAGAACCTCCAACTCTCGGTTACTGAACTTTGGATTCTTGGTAGTGGGCATGATGAGGGGTGTGGATGGTGGGGGGGTGTGGATGGTGGGGGTGGTGTGTGGATGGTTGTGGGTGTGTGGGTGTGGTTGTGCAGGTGCGTGTGTGTGTGAATGTGATGAGGGTGTGTTTGTGAAGGTGGTTGTGTGAAGGTGTGCAAGTGTAAGGTGTAGTAAAGGTTGAGGTCTGGTGCTGTGGGTTGTCTGTGGGGTCTGGCAGCAGTGGGTCTGTTGCAAAGGCTCATGGTTTGTGTGTGTGGGCCCTTTTTATTGGTCCATTGGTGGGTGTGGCTGTGTTTGAATTGTGGGTGGGTTGGTTATAAGGAGTGGTGGTGTATTGGGCCTCTGTTTGTTTTTGGCAGTTGCAGGTCAGTGAAGGTGTTGTTTTGGTGTTTTTTGGCCATGTTTAGTGGCTTTGTGCCATTCGAATGGTGTATTGTTGTGTTGTTTTGTTGTGTCCTGGTTGTGTCCGTGCGTTTTGAGCGTGTGTACGGTGTGTACATGGGCCATTTGGTTGTACGGTGCTGTCCTTGTGTGTGGCTTGGTACGACTCGTACATGCGGTTGTGATGTTGGGGCCTGGGGTGCGCTCCGTAGTTAGGAGGTTGTGTTGGGGGTAGGACTCGAACGTACTGGGATGTACATACACGGTGGTTCGACACGTACAGGGGTGGGGGTAGGACTCGAACGTACTGGGTACACGGTGGTACGACACGTACTGGGGTGGGGGTACGACTGGAACGTACTGGGGTGTAGGTTCACGGTGGTACGACACGTACTGGGGTGGGGGTATGACTGGAACGTACTGGGGTGTAGGTACACGGGGGGTATGACACGTACTGGGGTGGGGGTGGGGCTCGAACGTACTGGGGTGTAGGTTCACGGTGGTACGACACGTACTGGGGTGGGGGTATGACTGGAACGTACTGGGGTGTAGGTACACGGGGGTATGACACGTACTGGGGTGGGGGTGGGGCTCGAACGTACTGGGGTGTAGGTTCACGGTGGTACGACACGTACTGGGGTGGGGGTACGACTTGAACGTACTGGGGTGTAGGTTCACGGTGGTACGACACGTACTGGGGTGGGGGTACGACTGGAACGTACTGGGGTGTAGGTTCACGGTGGTACGACACGTACTGGGGTGGGGGTACGACTGGAACGTACTGGGGTGTAGGTACACGGGGGGTATGACACGTACTGGGGTGGGGGTGGGGCTCGAACGTACTGGGATGTACATACACGGTGGTTCGACACGTACAGGGGTGAGGGTAGGACTCGAACGTACTGGGTACATGGTGGTACGACACGTACTGGGGTGGGGGTACGACTGGAACGTACTGGGGTGTAGGTACACGGGGGTATGACACGTACTGGGGTGGGGGTGGGGCTCGAACGTACTGGGGTGTAGGTTCACGGTGGTACGACACGTACTGGGGTGGGGGTACGACTGGAACGTACTGGGGTGTAGGTACATGGGGGTATGACACGTACTGGGGTGGGGGTACGACTGGAACGTACTGGGGTGTAGGTTCACGGTGGTACGACACGTACTGGGGTGGGGGTACGACTGGAACGTACTGGGGTGTAGGTTCACGGTGGTATGACACGTACTGGGGTGGGGGTGGGGCTCGAACGTACTGGGGTGTAGGTTCACGGTGGTACGACACGTACTGGGGTGGGGGTACGACTTGAACGTACTGGGGTGTACCTAGACGGGTGGGGGTATACATACACGGGGGTACGTGTCAGACGTACGGGGGCTGGGGGGAGTGTTGGGCGCGTATGCAGGCACATGTCTCCATGGTTGCTATAGGAGTTCGGTGCGGACGGTGTTTTTTCCATACGGTTGTACGCTCGGACGCACGGGATGGATCGTGATTCCTCGGTCGGACTTGGCTTTTCACGTTTGTAAGGTAAATCGTCCGAGGACGTGTCGGACACATTTTCCGACCCGAGGACGTGTGGGGAATGATTCCCAGTGCGGTTCGTATGGACTTTTTACCATGCGAATCGTGATTGCCAGTTCGTACGGCACTTGTACGATTCGTACGGTAAAAAGACCCGATACGAGTCGCACGGGGACATTTTTTACCGGATCGTGATCGGCACCTTAATTTACAATTTCTAAATTAATTTTTTTTTTAAATTAAACAATATATAAACATTTTTAAAACACTTCCCACCCTTATCCCCTATAAACCAACATCCCGCTCCTAAAATTATTTCTAAAATTCTAAATTTAATTTACAATTTCTAAATAAATTAAAAAAAAATTAAAACAATATATAAACATTTTTAATACACTTCCCAACCTTATCCCGTATAAACCAACATCCCGCTCCTAAATTTTTTTTTAAAATTCTAAATGTAATTTACAATTTCTAAAAATTTATTTTTAAAAATTTACAAATATATAAACATTTTTAAAACACTTCCCACCCTTATCCCCTATAAACCAACATCCCGCTCCTAAAAATATTTTTAAAATTCTAAATGTAATTTACAATTTCTAAATAAATTTTTAAAAAATTCAAACAATATATAAACATTTTTAATACACTTCCCACCCTTATCCCCTATAAACCAACATCCCGCTCCTAAATTTATTTTTTAAATTCAAATTTAATTTACAATTTCTAAAAATTTATTTTTAAAAATTTACAAATATATAAACATTTTTAAAACACTTCCCACCCTTATCCCCTATAAACCAACATCCCGCTCCTAAAATTATTTTTAAAATTCTACATTTAATTTACAATTTCTAAAATATTATTTTTTTTAAATTAAACAATATATAAACATTTTTAATACACTTCCCACCCTTATCCCCTATAAACCAACATCCCGCTCCTAAAATTAAATATACATTTCACATTTTAAATAAAATTTACTAATTAAATTTTACAATATATTAAAAAAATAAATTAACTTTTTTAAAACACTCCCCACCCTTATCCCCTATAACCCAACATCCCGCCCCTAAAACAATATAAATATTTCTCATATTATATACATTTTAACTATTTATACAAACAACTTCAAAATATTTACTAAACACACAATGACGATATTTTCACATGTCGATATTATTACTAACGATATTACTTACATCGACATATAAGTAAAAAAAAAACGATATTTTTCACATCGATATTAGCTATTTCGATATTTTGTACATTCGATATTTTTGACTCGATATTTATGTCCCTCGATATTAAAAAGTCGATATATAGACTGCTCACCGTGTGTGACATGTCCTGGTAGTGATTACACCCAATTTCGTTTTTCACTACTATAAGGCTACCTGTTCTCCATATGCCAGAATGGGAGGTTTGCCTATTACATTCTATAGTCCTAACTGACCCACAGAACATGATAGAAAAAGAATTTAGTATGCCTGAGCTCAGAATATTAAAATACATTGTTTAGTGAAGTCTATTTTTATATTCTGTGTTTGAAAATACCACTTTTAGAAAGTAGGTATTTTCTTGCCTAAGCCTTCCAGTGTGCTCTGCTGTTATGTGTATTGGCTGTCTGGTTTTGGAGGGACAGGGCAGGCTGAGTCAGAGCTGGGTTGAATAGAGAGATCTGCATTGGAGTATGGGGAGGGGTAGCTCCTAGACCTGAATAGGGCTGTACCTGGCAAGGTGAATGCTGGCTCAAACTCCCACTGTGCGTCTGATGGCAGACCCCCTCTTTCTGAAAGGAAGGATGCAGCCTGGTAAACAAAGTGCTCCCGGGCTGGGCAGAACTGGTTCTGGCTGGGTTCAGTGACTTGTGACTCTTTAGAACAAAGACTTTGGGGGTATAAATATCTGTGCTGAAACCCCTACAATTTGTATTGCTCCTGGACAATAAGAAGAACCTCTCTCCGTGTAACTGAAGGAATCTGCAGGAGAGGACTGTCCTTGTGCTTGTGTGCTGTTTCTTGGACTGGCCTGCAGTGGTTACTATTGGACTTGGAAGAAGAGGAAAAGGACTTTGAAGGAACTTTTATTTTTGCTACAGCAATCGCCCAAGGGCTAGAAGAGAGCTAGCCTCCTGCAGGAGTCTCAGGCACATCAGACTCCACCACCAGCCTCCTGTTTCCTCCCAGCAAGGATTTCTATCTGCAGGTGAGGCTCCTGTGAGTTCCAGGGCCTCTAGTTCTACTGTGGAGAAGAGAGTGCTGAAAATCGTCGCTAACGCCCATTAGCGAGCCGCCGCAGCTGAAGAGCGTAAGGAAAATCATCGCGCTGTTGCCGCTGAGTGCTCGCTACCGGAGATCATCGCATCACAAGTTTGCGGGGTGCCAGATGCTCGCTAACCCGAAGATTAGCGCATTGCATGTTTGCGGGCCTCAAAGCGCTCGCTAACCAAAGATTATCGCATCGAGTTCATCGCTTCACGACATCGCAGAGCGGACGCCGAGTGTTCGTCATTTTCATCGCATCAGGATCGTCACTCCCTCGTGAAGCGCCATTTCTTTTCATCGCAACAAGATCACACACACAATGGACTTGGCGCATCATCCTCCCTTCGCAGCAAGGATTTCATCGCATCGCCGGCTTAGCATGTAGAAGTTTGTCGCTTTGTCCTGCACACAAATCAGCGCATCATCCTCCCTTGCAGCAAGGATTCAACGCATCGCTGGTTAGCGTAGGGAAAATCATCGCTACAACTCCTTAGCGACATTTTGGTTGCTTTGATACAGAATCCAGGTATCTTGTGAGTAAAAGGGTCGCAGAGACCACTGTCTTGAACTGAACTCCTCTTTGAACACATTGAACTATTTTTGCAGCATTTTAAGAGTAACCCTATCTGTCTAGTATTGTGGATTTTTACTGTTATTGGTCTTGTGTTAAGTCTATATATAAAGATACTTATTTTTATAAGTACTTGAGTGGTGTCCCTTTGTAGTGTTCTTCACTGTGTTACTGTGTATGGTCATAAATGCTTCACACACTGCCTCTGAGATAAGCCTAGCTGCTCCTGCTACGTTACCACAGGGTTGAGCAGGGGTTTTCAAAGGGTGTAGTCTGCTTACTCTGACTTAGGAAGAAGGGTCCCTACTTGAACAGTGGCCAGCCATTGCCAACTAGAGACCCCCATTTCTAACAGGGGCCAGGACGGTATGTGATCACAAACTCATATTCACTAAAGAACATAACCCGCCTCATTTGCCGCGGGGTAAGGGCTCTAGCGGATCTGAAGAATTGCAGGTTCCTATGATCAGAAAAGATAGTGATCGTGTGTGCTGTGCCCAATAAATAATGTCTCCACTCCTGAAAGGCGAGTTTAATGGCTAGTAACTCGTGTTCCCCAAGAGTATAATTCTGCTCTGCAGGGAGAAGAGTTTTAAAAAAATAAGCAACTGGATGTAACCAACCAGTCTTTTGGTCTCTCTGAGAAAATACCTCTCCCACGGCATATCGAGATGCATCAGCCTCAACGTAGTATGACTGCATGTTATCTGCATGTTATACTATGGGGGTGGTTGCAAATCTTTCTTTCAGTTTGACAAAAGCTTCTTCTGCTGCTGTTGACCATGCAAACTTAACCCCTTGCAGCGTAGATGAGTGATAGGTGTAATTATTAGGCCTGGGCGAAGCACTACGCTACGCTCGCGTAGTTTGCGAAGTTCGCGCTACTTCGCACTACGCGAACTGCACGTAGCACAGTGCGAACACGCGTAGCGTAGTGTTGCGTAGTGCTGCGGTCATTTTTTGCTTGCTCGCGGTCCTCAACGTCAAGTTGGCGACCGCGAGCAAGCAAAATGACATCCTGGCGAGACTTTTTCCTTGTTCGCGATCGCGAGCATGGAAAATAAACCTCCCGGCGAGATTCACAACGCGAGAAGGTCAGGTTTCTCATTGCGAGGGGTCGCGTATGCTCGCGACCGCTCGCGATGAGAAACTACCAGTTCGCGTTGAGAAAGCTGCAGCTCGAGGAAAAATCTACTCGAGCAGCAGAAAACTACAGCTCGCACTGTGCAAGATGCCATTTTCAATGATTGCACAGTGCCGGTTGCTTGTCCGCACTGTGCAATCATTGAAAACAACATCTTGCACAGTGCGAACATGTTACTTCGCAGTTCGCGAAGTGCTACGCGTAGCTCGCGTAGTGCGAACTTCACTTTGCGTAGCTTCGCGAAGTGCTACTTCGCGAACTACGCCCACCCTTAGTAATTATCTCGGAAAATTTATCTTAAAACCTCCTATAGAAATTATCAAATCCTATAAAGGACTGCACTTCTCTTACAGAACTAGGACTAGGCCATTGCAACAGGGCTTCTACTTTCTTGGGGTCCATATGAATACCTTCGGGAGAGATCACAAAGCCCAGAAAGTCTACTTGGGTGGCCTGAAAAGTGCTCTTATCTAGTTTAGTGAGCAACTGATTTCCTTTCAATTTCTTTAGCATCTTTTTACCATGAATCACATGTTCTTGCTCAGGTTGGGAGAAGATCAATATATTGTCAATGTAAACTATAACAAAGAGATCCAAGTATTCCCTTAAAATCTCATTAACAAAAAATTTAAAGGCCGCTGGGGCATTACAGAGACCGAATGGCATTACAAAGTACTCATAGAGACCAAATTTGGTTCTGAATGCGGTTTTCCATTTGTCTCCTTCTTTTATCCGGATTAAATTATAGGCCCCTCAAAGATCTAACTTCGTAAATACCTGAGCTCCACATATCTGGTCTAATAAGGCTAAAATAGGAGGGAGGGGGATTTGTTTTTGATTGTCACACGATTCAGTGCACGATAGTCCAGGCAGGTGTGCAATCCCGGATCTCTGACATATTATCGAAAGACACATTATCGAACTACACAAATATCGCATCAAATATATCGACATCAAAAATATCGACATTGTATACTTATTTAAAAAACGACACTAATATCGACACTACAATATCGTAATACAATTATATCGATCACACAAAAATCGCACACATAAATATCGCAATACTAAATATCGACATAAGTAAATAAATATGACACATGTCACAAATATCGATAACCAAAATATAGACATCAATAATATCGTTTTTTTTAAAATATATCGACAATTCTAATACTAATAAAACCAATACTTTAAACAACATAAAGACAATATTTTCCGAAAACATACATTTTCAAATGAGATTCTACTTAAACATAAACATAACATTTATAACGATCTCAATATTTAACAACATAATAAAAAAACACTGAAATAATTATCACATTGGCATTTCGAACACATTTAAAAAAAATTACAACACATTATAAACAATCTTTTTATATATAATTATTTAAAACTCTCCTCCTTTAAAACTAAATATACTCTTACTTAGCATTTTCCATAAAAGGAAACCAATTAACTAAAAAAAATTCAAACCATCCAATAGAAAGGCCACATACAGAAAACAACCAATAACATTCAAGAAACAATTTAAAACCACTATATAAACCAATTAAAACAAGTCTTCTACTGTGCCTTAAACCAAAGCATTGAACGAAGAAGAAACTCTGCTAAACAGAAGAAACCTACATCCTACTACTATTCTAAAAACGTAAGTAAATATTCTTTTCTAACTAAACTGCCAAATTAAACTAAAACACTAATTTATCTTTACTCAAATAAATAACTAACTTATATATTCCATCTCTTTATGTTTCCACTACAGATATTACTCCAAACAGCTAAAGAAAATATTGAAGATTGCCAGAAAAGACTCACTAAAAAGTAAGTATACTATCAAAATACTTTATAAAATATTAATTAAATCCTACTCCAACCCCAAAACATCCTAAACCCCTAAACAAATCCATGTTCTCTTTTTTAAGTTTTAAAAAACCTGTATAAATTAACACCTATAGTCTATACCACTGGGCATGAGGGAAGGCTCTGTTTGCTTAGGGAGAGGTTGGGCTCCTGCATCTTATTTATTAGGGAGGAGGGGCACATAGTAAGAGGGGTAGGGGATGGGGGTACATTGACATGTGGTGGGGGAGGGGGGGGTAGAGAACTGGGTGGGAAGGTTGTTCCTTCTCCTGAATAATTGGTCTTGATGATAAATGTGTGGTACTTCCGGGACAGGTGAAGGCGGGGGAATGTTTGTTGAGTTGTTGATTTGTAAAACAATAAAATACGTTTCAACAAAAAAAATATAGTCTATACCAAACAGCAATACCACCCCACTTAAAAAACTAAACCAACCAAAACAATATGGTGTCAATTACGATCCTGTAAAAACCGGGTACGAACCGGCGGACGGAGCATATTCTCCGTCCGACGCGTACCCGGTCGTACAAAAATACAAACATGGAATTACGATTCGCACGGGAACACCATTTCCGTACGAATCGTAAAAAACCCCGACCGAACAAAATAAACCTACAAATGCGATCCGGGAAAGCGCCGACCTGACGTCGGGACGCTCGCAGCCTGCCATTCACGAACCAGGAATTACGATTCGCACCGACGTCATCCCGCACGGTGAATATTTTCCGGCTGCCAAAAACTGCCGGGAAATCAGGACGACGCGAACAAGGACCACCAGTACGCGACGGACAGACAGGACGACGCGAACAAGGAGGACCAGTACGCGACGGACACACAGGACGACGCGAACAAGGAGGACCAGTACGCGACGGACAGACAGGACGACGCGAACAAGGAGGACCCGTACGCGACAGACAGACATGGACCCGAACCTACGTGTCATCCCGGCCCTCATAGCAGTCGACCTCCTCTACAGGTTCCGACGCAGACGCCGCAGAAGGTCAGAACAACTAAGGGAGGGGGGAAAGGGGGGTGGGGGGGGATGGCAGGACCAGGGCAGGCCACAAACCCCCCACCAAAGTCACACAGCACACATGCCCTGGACATACCTGACTCCCAGATCCTGGTCACTACGAGGGGGTGGGGGCGTGTCCAGCTAAGCCAGCGACCGCCACAACGGAAGTCCGTCACGACACGAACCGGCAACACAACCAGACATGTACGTCCCGTACCCACGCCTGAAGAGCGTGGGTACGAGTCGTACCACGCCCACACCCACGTCACCCCAACAATGGCGGGACGGCTCGTACCCACGTGGCAAAGGCCTGGGTACGGGCCGCACAAGCATCACATAGCGTGGGGACGGACATGTACGGACCGTACCCCCACCCCGTATGCATGGAGCGTACCCCCACCCCAACAGTGTAAGTACGACCCCTACCCTCACCTCGAATGCATGGAGCGTACCCCCACCCCAACAGTGTAAGTATGACACGTACCCTCAGCCGCGTACGTATGGAGCATACCCCCACCCCAACAGTGTAAGTACGACCCGTACCTTCACCTCGAATGCATGGAGCGTACCCCCACCCCAACAGTGTAAGTACAACACGTACCCTCAGCCGCGTACGTATGGAGCGTACCCCCACCCCAACAGTGTAAGTACGACCCCTACCCTTACCTCGAATGCATGGAGCGTACCCCCACCCCAACAGTGTAAGTACGACCCGTACCCTCACCTCGAATTCATAGAGCGTACCCCTACCCCAACAGTGTAAGTACGACACGTACCCTCAGCCGCGTACGTATGGAGCGTACCCCCACCCCAACAGTGTAAGTACGACCCCTACCCTCCCCTCGAATGCATGGAGCATACCCCCACCCCAACAGTGTAAGTACAACCCGTACCCTCACCTCGAATGCATGGAGCGTACCCCCACCCCAACAGTGTAAGTACGACACGTACCCTCAGCCGCGTACGTATGGAGCGTACCCCCACCCCAACAGTGTAAGTACGACCCCTACCCTCACCTCGAATGCATGGAGCGTACCCCCACCCCAACAGTGTAAGTACGACCCGTACCCTCACCTTGAATGCATGGAGCGTACCCCCACCCCAACAGTGTAAGTACGACACGTACCCTCAGCCGCGTACGTATGGCGCGTACCCCCACCCCAACAGTGTAAGTACGACCCCTACCCTCACCTCGAATGCATGGAGCGTACCCCCACCCCAACAGTGTAAGTACGACCCGTACCCTCACCTCGAATGCATGGAGCGTACCCCCACCCCAACAGTGTAAGTACGACACGTACCCTCAGCCGCGTACGTATGGAGCGTACCCCCACCCCAACAGTGTAAGTACGACCCCTACCCTCACCTCGAATGCATGGAGCGTACCCCCACCCCAACAGTGTAAGTACGACACGTACCCTCAGCCGCGTACGTATGGAGCGTACCCCCACCCCAACAGTGTAAGTACGACCCCTACCCTCACCTCGAATGCATGGAGCGTACCCCCACCCCAACAGTGTAAGTACGACACGTACCCTCAGCCTCGTACGTATGGGGCGTACCCCCACCCCAACAGTGTAAGTACGACACGTACCCTCAGCCGCGTACGTATGGGGCGTACCCCCACCCCAACAGTGTAAGTACGACCCCTACCCTCACCTCGAATGCATGGAGCGTACCCACATCAGTGCAGAGTCCTCCCAGCAGTGCCCTGAGACAGGAGGGGTGGGTGCCTATCACTCCCAGCAGTGCCCTGAGACAGGAGGGGTGGGTGCAGAGTCCTCCCAGCAGTGCCCAGACACAGGAGGGGTGGGTGCAGAGTCCTCCCAGCAGTGCCCTGAGACAGGAGGGGTGGGTGCCTATCACTCCCAGCAGTGCCCTGAGACAGGAGGGGTGGGTGCAGAGTCCTCCCAGCAGTGCCCTGAGACAGGAGGGGTGTGTGCAGAGACCTCCCAGCAGTGCCCAGACACAGGAGGGGTGGGTGCAGAGTCCTCCCAGCAGTGCCCAGACACCGGAGGGGTGGGTGCCTATCACTCCCAGCAGTGCCCTGAGACAGGAGGGGTGGGTGCAGAGTCCTCCCAGCAGTGCCCTGAGACAGGAGGGGTGTGTGCAGAGACCTCCCAGCAGTGCCCAGACACAGGAGGGGTGGGTGCAGAGTCCTCCCATCAGTGCCCAGACACAGGAGGGGTGGGTGCCTATCACTCCCAGCAGTGCCCTGAGACAGGAGGGGTGGGTGCAGAGTCCTCCCACCAGTGCCCTGAGACAGGAGGGGTGGGTGCCTATCACTCCCAGCAGTGCCCATGGAACGCAAAGGGTGGAGTAGTCACATATACCATGCCCACAAATGTCAGTCAGGTGCACAAAGACCCTGCAGTACATGTACCACATGTGTGCGAGGATGGAAGTATACGCATGCATAGGGCCAAAAACAAAACATTTACACATGAAGTCATGTCAATAGTCCACATACACAAGTACAATGACTACCAAGGATGCCACGAATGATGCAGGTGGAGAATGGCTCAGCATGCATGTGCAAAGTTGAAGGAGTCCGTCACACACCCAGCTAATGTACTCACTGCTCTGCACTAAATTTTGGGAACACCCTGCAGGGAAGAAGTCAGGGTACACAGAGGAAGGAAAACACCTTGGGACAATTGCAACATGCAGCAACTGCTTACATGAATGGAGAAAGGTAGCTAACACTGTGTGAGGCACACTGATCCCAGGGTCCCCCCTATGAGCAGCACACCACTACATTTCCCACACACCCAACACATGACCAACACCCACAACCATGTAGCAGCCCCACCAACAGCAATGCCAGCAATGCAGGAGTGTTCCAAGGGCAAAAAATAAATAGCTTTATTCAGCATGAGCAAAAAACTAGTATGACGTAAGTCCAATAATAACAAAGGCCATAGGGCAGTCCAGGAGTCCCAGCTGGATGGGGGACACAGTGGGATGCGTGTCCCCTAGCTTGCCTGCACAGTTACAAGTCCTCGTCTTTCACAGGGGTGAGGGCATCATGTGGGGGGGAAGGAACAGGCACCGCAGGGACAGGAGGGCAAAGGGTAGGCGAATTGGGTGCAGGGATGGAGGACTCCACCACAGGGGGTGGGGCAGGGCCAAAGGTGGATTCTAGGATCTCACTGCACACCTTGGCAAGGTCCTCCAGGGACTCCCCTGCACCCGAAGGAACCACAGGCCCCAAGGAGGGGGGGGGGGTCAGAGGGATGGGTCGCAGCGCCACTGGGGGAGGATGTGGACGGGGGGGGGACTCAAGCACCCTGACCGAGGACTTCCTTGACCGCTTGCGTGGTGGCGTCACTGTGGGGCTCAGGGACAGAGCGGCCATGAAGGAGTCTTTGGGGGAGATATGGCCAGGAGAGCTGAGGGGAGGGGATTTGGAGGGAGTGGATTGGGTGGAATGCGGACTCCCACTCTGGCTGCGTGTCACACGTTTGCCCCCCGACCAAGTGGGTGTGCCTACTGCACCCTGTGTGTGCGTGTCAGGAGGTGTGCGATGGACCTTCCCTGCTGGTGTGGTGCCTGTGTCTGTTGTGGTGGGTGCATGCTTACGTCTGGGTGTATGTGGGACAGGCATGGGAGTGGGAATTGTGGAAGGAGCAGGGGTAGGGGGTGGGACGTAGCGCTGCAGGAGACCCACTGCTGCAGTCAGTGTGGAGTCTATGGACCTCAGCAAGTTGCGTTGGTCAGCCTGCGATGAATGAATGCCCTCCAAGTATGCCTCCATGTTGTTGAGGACCTGGCTGTGGCCATGGAGAACATTAAGGATCGCAGTCTGACCAATCTGCAACTGCCGCTGGATGTCCACAGACTCAGCATTGGCGGCAGCAGTGGAGACAGGGGGTGCGGTGCCTGGCAGGAAGGAGACATGTGGGGACCGGGCACGCTGGGAAGGGACACGAGCACGTGGGAGGCGGCTGATGCCAATGGAGGCGGCGGTGCCAGATGTAGGGCTGCTGTCAGATGGTGGGGCAGCCACCGCCCACTCGGAGTGATCCTCCTCGGACCCGTCGGCTTCATACTCTGTTGTGCCAGTCGACAGGTCCCCGGGTTCACTCTCCACCGCCTCAGTCCCACTCGAAGTGCCAGCCCCGATGTCACCGCTGGCACTGGTGCTCCGTCCCTCCGCGCCGTCTGTGTCCATGTCTCCCTCCGTGTCCCCCGACGATGCTGTGGGCAGGGTGAAGAGACAGAAAGTAATCATACACCTGTATACATATGTCACATGAGTCAAATCTACGTAGGTTACAGTGCATAGACCCACCATGCCATGGAATAACTATGGAGAGCATGACACACTAGGAAATGAGATGATATGGAATTTTGACTGAGGAACAAGGCCCCGGGGACAATCCAGCACTGCATCAGCACCACACAGCGTGGCAGCAAATAGGGATGAGCAGGGACCATAGGCAGGAACAAGAGGCACATGCAGCATAGGTAATACTGATCACATGCCCACCCTGACTGGCACACTGCACCTTGAGTGTATGTCCAGGCAAACATCACACACTGGCCACTCCTAGCAAGGAGATATCAGGTCTTGACATGTCGGACATGCCCGCACCACCCACCCCCTACATGAGACAAATCTATGGAGACACGGGAAGCACGTACATCTCTTAGTCTGGGTGAAATACACATGGGATGCAACAAATCAAGGTTGCACACCAAATACCCAAGGTGCGCCTGTCCAAAGAATCATGTACAAATGGGCATCATCAGATGATTGCTACAAGACACACAGGCAATGGCCACCGTGAGTATGTACTTGGAAAATCAGGTCAGGCTGGACAGTGGACACTTGTAATACATCGCACGTCAATATACATGGTGCCAGGGGACAATGGCACAGAGCACAACCTATGCTGTAGACACAGAGATTGTCAACATATTCGGATTACACACATGAGACCTAGGAAAATATGCCCCTGGGGACAGTAGTGGCCACACAACTCCATGCTCCTGAATGGGAATGACTGCAACACACGCTAACATCCCTGCACTATGCGTACCGCACACTCATGCACATCATGTCACAGGCCACCACATAGGACATGCGTACTGTAAGGCCTCACACTTGAGAGACTAACTCCCATGTCTGGACTCAGCATTAGTGCCAACTGACATGGAACCCACAAGTCCAGAACTGGACAGGGCACAGGCAAGGGCCCAAATCCTCTTACACACCACCCCCACACATGATGCTGCAGGCATTGCACACTTGGAGAAGGTGTCAGGCTACATGACCCTGTGATGGAGCGACTACACACAGACCAGGGAACACATTGCAAGGAGGGGAAGGGAGGCAGGAGAGCACAGCAATTCTGTGGGGAATAGGATCAGCACAGCACCATAAACCCTGGAAGTGTATCCATGGAACATTGCACTTACAAATGCTGGTGAAACACAACAAACACACACATGTACCTACCCCCTTCCGGCTGCTGCATGTCCTGTAGACGCCTGTCCAAGTCAGGAAAGACCACCGCCAGCACAAGTTTCTGGATGTGGGAGAGACGGTGGCGTCCGCGGTTCTTGTGGCTCTCAGGTGAGTCCCCCAGCAGGACCCGTGCGATCCTCCGCGTCCAGCACCGGATATCCTGCCAGCGTTTCCTCACCTGGGACAGGCGCCGCCTCCGACCTTCCGCACTCCTCACGGCGCTGACGGCGTCCAGCCATATCTGCTCCTTGGCAGAGGCGTCTACCTGTGAGGATGGACAAGTGACACTACATCAATACACCTGGCACATGTCACAGGGACACAGATTAGAACACATTCGCTGTTCACAACAAGGCCTAGTATGCATCCAACGCATTGCACCTTTGTCATAGGGACATGACCCTCTGGGGAAGGGCAAAAGCAGTACGTGCCATTGAAAGGACACAGGTGGAATGAGGGCAACGACACAATCAAAGATCCAGCCTCACACTGTGCATCACACCCACCCCTCCTGTCTCAGGGCACTGCTGGGAGTGATAGGCCCCCACCCCTCCTGTCTCAGGGCACTGCTGGGAGGACTCTGCTCACACCCCTCCTGTCTCAGGGCTCTGCTGGGAGGACTCTGCACCCACCCCTCCTGTCTCAGGGCACTGCTGGGAGTGATAGGCCCCCACCCCTCCTGTCTCAGGGCACTGCTGGGAGGACTCTGAACCCACCCCTCCTGTCTCAGGGCACTGATGGGAGGTCTCTGCACACACCCCTCCTGTCTCAGGGCACTGCTGGGAGGACTCTGCACCCACCCCTCCTGTCTCAGGGCACTGCTGGGAGTGATAGGCACCCACCCCTCCTGTCTCAGGGCACTGCTGGGAGGACTCTGCACCCACCCCTCCTGTGTCTGGGCACTGCTGTGAGGACTCTGCACCCACCCCTCCTGTCTCAGGGCACTGCTGGGAGTGATAGGCACCCACCCCTCCTGTCTCAGGGCACTGCTGGGAGTAATAGGCCCCCACCCCTCCTGTCTCAGGGCACTGCTGGGAGGACTCTGCACCCACCCCTCCTGTCTCAGGGCACTGCTGGGAGTGATAGGCCCCCACCCCTCCTGTCTCAGGGCACTGCTGGGAGGTCTCTGCACACACCCCTCCTGTCTCAGGGCACTGCTGGGAGTGATAGGCCCCCACCCCTCCTGTCTCAGGGCACTGCTGGGAAGACTCTGCACCCACCCCTCCTGTCTCAGGGCACTGCTGGGAGTGATAGGCCCCCACCCCTCCTGTCTCAGGGCACTGCTGGGAGGTCTCTGCACACACCCCTCCTGTCTCAGGGCACTGCTGGGAGTGATAGGCCCCCACCCCTCCTGTCTCAGGGCACTGCTGGGAGGTCTCTGTACACACCCCTCCTGTCTCAGGGCACTGCTGGGAGTGATAGGCCCCCACCCCTCCTGTCTCAGGGCACTGCTGGGAGGTCTCTGCACACACCCCTCCTGTCTCAGGGCACTGCTGGGAGTGATAGGCCCCCACCCCTCCTGTCTCAGGGCACTGCTGGGTGGACTCTGCACCCACCCCTCCTGTCTCAGGGCACTGCTGGGAGACATCAGGCATTCCCCCCCCTTGGGACCCCCCCTACAGTACATAGCATGTGTGTCACACCTGGACACAATTGCAGGAGTCACAGTCACAAAAAAGGGGACACAGTCTGTGGCAGTGGACACTGCACTCACCTGATAACCTGGTCGCCCATACAGCATGGGGTACCGTGGGAGGATCACATCCACCAAAGCCATGTTCTCCTCCAGGGTGAATGGCTGTGACCTCTCCACAGCCCTTGACATGGTTCCAGGGAATCAGTAGCAGCAGCTGGGTCGTGGAATACAGAGATGTGCAGGCAAGTGCTCCCTCATGGGACCTGGCTGCCTTATATCTGCCTTGCTGGCCCATTTCATGCACAGGAGTACAGAGTGATTGGTCACTCACATTTGCATCCTATGTTTCCTCCAATCCCTTCAAACCTAGCAGTCTGTGGGTTATCTATCGGTTTCATTCTCCTGCATGATGTCAGCCCCACAAACACATTGCAACAAAGTAGAAGAATTCCAACTGACTTCTGCTGTGCACCTTCCAGAACAATTTCGAAATTTGAACTTGGTCTCCATGACAACCAGCATGCATGTAGGCCTTAATACTTGTCCCTCATGTGTCCCCTATGTAATTTTGAGCTTCACACACAGGTACGGTGCGTTTCGGGGCCCTAGGGCACCCCAAATGCATTCCAACGGCCCGTACACGCGTGCCTACGTTCACTATCACTATGGGTGTCCTCGCGTATGCGTACTCGTAGTGATAGTGAGCGTACATGCGTGTGTACAGCCCGTACCACTACGAGTACGCATACGCGAGGAGACCCATAGTGATAGTGAGCGTACATGCGTATGTACGGCCCGTACCACTACGAGTACGCATACGCGAGGAGACCCATAGTGATAGTGAGCGTACATGCGTGTGTACGGCCCGTACCACTATGAGTACGCATACGCGAGGAGACCCATAGTGATAGTGAGCGTACATGCGTGCGTACGGCCCTATCACTATGGGTGTCCTCGCGTATGCGTACTCATAGTGGTACGGGCCGTACACTCGCATGTACGCTCACTATCACTATGGGTCTCCTCGCGTATGCGTACTCGTTGTGGTAAGGGCCGTACACACGCATATATGCTCACTATCACTATGGGTCTCCTCGCGTATGCGTACTCGTTGTGGTACGGGCCGTACACACGCATGTACGCTCACTATCACTATGGGTGTCCTCGCGTATGCGTACTCGTAGTGGTACGGGCCGTACACTCGCATGTACGCTCACTATCACTATGGGTCTCCTCGCGTATGCGTACTCGTTGTGGTAAGGGCCGTACACACGCATATATGCTCACTATCACTATGGGTCTCCTCGCGTATGCGTACTCGTTGTGGTACGGGCCGTACACACGCATGTACGCTCACTATCACTATGGGTCTCCTCGCGTATGCGTACTCGTAGTGGTACGGGCCGTACACTCGCATGTACGCTCACTATCACTACGAGTACGCATACACGAGGACACCCATAGTGATAGTGAGCGTACATGCGTGCGTACGGCCCTATCACTATGGGTCTGCTCGCGTATGCGTACTCGTAGTGGTACGGACCGTACAAATGCCTGTACGCTCGCCATCACGATGGGTACACATACAGCAGCACTCCCATAGTGATTTGGGAACAAACACAGGCCGACTTAGCAGCAGTACGGCGGTTTTTACACATCACAGTGGTGATAGGCGGCACACAGGTAGGAATGGGGCGGACATACTTGTCCATGGATGGACATACTTGTCCATGGATGGACATCAAGCCATCGTCTGTGCATTACTACATGTGTGGGGAACAGGTGTGACAGGCTGTGATGTGGAACATTACTCCTGAGTGGAGAAGGCACCAGATGTATGACGAGATGTGTACAGGTGTACTGTGTGACGGTGCAATGTGTGCCAGGCATGACCCTGACTCCTTTGACATGTGTGCATGTTGTACTGCACCCTTGGGGTGAGCGTCACTGGCATGGCACGGACACCAACACACGGAAGTGTCCCCTGATGCCCGGTACAGGGGTTACCACACCTGCCTTGTCACTACCCACGGTGCACAATGTGACTATGTCATGTATGTGTGGGGGCTTCACATCAGGTTGATGTTGGAGCACCCTCAAGAGCTGCAGCTGTTGCAGCAACCAACATGTGTCTGTGTGTAGATTGACATTGCACACTGTTCCGCACACCATGCCACATGTGGTATCGGATGTGAGGTGCACATGTATGCATGGGACACGGAGTAGCGTGACAAGGACATGTCTGCATCCTCACAATGATTGTGTGGTGGGTCATGACATGTGCACCTTCATGGCAAGGTGTGTGGGCTGTCCTAGTGTAATGTCATGTGACCTGTGGCTCTAGTGTTCCGCTACCAGTCTCTGCAATCGGCATCCTACTTCTGCTGATGTGTGGGCGTATGTCACTCCTGTCTTGCGTCTGGCTGTTCACTTGCACTGGGACACAGCTATTCCCATGGCATGGCATGGGGAGGTTCTCAATCTCCGTGTGTAGCTGGGTCTTGGTAGGAGTGTCAGCTGGCAGCCATACGTGTCCTGGGCATGTAGCACATACCTGACTCCCTATGTAGCATATGTGTATTGACAGATTAACATGTGCTCAGTACAAATGATTTGTTGTTGTGGTGCACTCACTCTTCCTTGTCACTTCCAAATTACTGCAGAGCGCCGCCTCTTCCCCGAGCAATGCCGGACTTGGCTGACATGCAGGAGAATGATCGGATCCGGTGCTACCGCTTCCCACGACGGTTGATTCTGGAGTTGACGGCGAGACTGGCACCACACCTGGAACCGCAGCACAGGTATCCTACGGCACTGACACCCCAGCTGAAGGTAATGGCAGCCCTACATTTTCTTGCCACGGGTACCTTTCAATATACCATAGCTCATGTTGGTGGCATGTCCCAGAGCATGTTCTGCCGTGTGCTGCATGATTTCTTAGAGGCCATGTTGATTCACCTGGATGACTTCATCAAGTTCCCAACCCCTGAACAGTTGACTGCGGTCAAGCGTGGATTCTATGCCCTGGAAGGGATGCCCCATGTCATTGGGTCCATAGATGGGACACATGTAGCTTTGGTACCTGTTGGACCCGGCCTCGTAGTATGGCCCTACATGCCCCCGCACCACCGAAACCTGGTACCTGCAGCACCAAGCACACGGCCCAGCCGACCCTCCCCACCAGGACACACGCACCCGACCCGGACATCCCCGTCCATGGCCTCTCTCCTTTCGGCCACCCGGGCCCGCGTGCCCACTTCATGCACCAAGATGGCCGCCCGGCCCCAGCGCGACCCGGGCCTAGAGGCGCCACTCCGGCTGGAGGACATCACGCTTCCAGGGGATGAGAGAGGGAGGAGCAGTTTCTATCGCACCTCTGGACTCCCCTGGGACGATGGGTTTCGATCGGCCCTCCGGCCTCCCTGAGGGCTGGCTCCATGCCTGCTGGGTGTCTGGGACTCCTCCCGACCCGGCCCTGAAAGGACCAAAAGACAATGACAGGAAATCCCGACAAGCGACCCCCAGGTGACAAGACCCGTGCCTGCACAGACTCCGGACATCAAAGAGGGGTCGACCTATAACAAGGGGTGCTCTGGGTCTGTCCGGCAGATTCGACGCTGGAACAACGAGAGCCCGCCGACGTGGTCGCGGCTCCTGGAACTTGGACCCTCCTGAGCCCTGCTGAGTGACTCACGGCTCCCTGAAGATCGTAAGACCTCCGAACTTGTACCTGAGCCTGCTGAGTGACTCGCGGCTCCTTGAAGATCGTAAGACCTCCGAACTTGTACCTGAGCCTGCTGAGTGACTCGCGGCTCCTTGAAGATCGTAAGACCTCTGAACTTGTACCTGAGCCCGCTGAGTGACTCGCGGCTCCGACAGACTCTCACGGTCCCGCCGGACCCCGACTACAACAACGTATCCCCCAGCTCGAGGATTGTGAGCTGTGCGCCGGATACGTCCCTGCCTTGAACCTGTGCCAGAGACTGTCCCGCTACCCCCTACCCCTTCCGAGACTCATTGAGCCCGTGCTCTCCTTGTACATATTTGCAGTGATAACCTACTTGATAAAGATTGATTTCTAAGAACCCACGGTGTGGTCACTCTGTGTCGTGTGGTGCCAGAAGTACGATCCTAGATACGAGATTCCTCCCCCTGGGGAGTCTCCCGCCAGTGCCCGGCTACGATACTTCGAGGGTGGGTCTCAGGGTAGTCAGGACCCCTTCCCGGGCTCCTCTGAGGTCGCCGTCTAACATTGGTGGCAAGCGACGGGATTCGGGCCCATCACCTAGAGATCGTACCGTGAACGACGGACGCACTACCGACAAAGATGGCAGAAGGAAGCACCATGAGCCCCGCAGAAACCAACGCCAACAGGGTGTTCCAGGTGGAGCATCTAGAAGAATACACACACAAAGAGCTAAAGCAATTTTGCAAAGAACTTAAAATCGCTACCACCGGTCTCAACACTAAAGAAGATTTGCAGAAAGCACTGAAAACTTGGGTGGATACCGGGGCCTCCCGCCCGGAAGGCACGGGGGAGCGCCCCGACGAAACCGAACCCCCCCAAAGTGAAAGCAGCAGCAATCAGGTGCGAGGCATCGTACCAGACGGGGGCCTATCCCCGGAAGAACTTGCGGACAGAGAGAGAAGTCGCAATCATGAACTCGAGTTAGCCAAACTCAAAATCGAAGGCGAATTGAAGTTAGCGGAAAAAAAGCTAGCAGTAGAGCAAATGCGTGTACAAGGCGAACTGGAAGAAAAGAAGCTCCAACGGGAGCACGAAGGAAGGAAGCTCCAACTGGAGCACGAACGCAGCTTGAAGGAACTCGAGCTCAAGGCCAGAAACGAGGAAGGGAGGCCCCCGGGAAACCGAGAGACGGCCTCCCCAGCGGAACAGAAGGTCCACATCCCCAAGGACGTGGTCAAAGAATATTATAAAAACGATGACATTCAACAATGGTTCAGGGTCTACGAGGTCGCCATGACCTCCCATCGGGTCCCGCAGAAGGACTGGGGGGCGGGGTTGTGGGGGCGGTTTCTGAGCGAAGGAAGGGACACCCTGCTCGACCTTCCCCTCTCCCTGCAGACCTCCTACAGCCACACGAAAGAGGCTCTACTCACAAGATACGGCCTCACCCCAGAAATGTACCGTCAGCGATTCCGGGACTGCAGGAAGATCCCGGGCACCACCTGGGTGGAGTATGTAAACTTTTTCAGTCGGGCCTTCGATGGGTGGATCAAGGGCAGCAAAGTCACCACCCTTGCCGAACTCACCGACCTCATGTTGTGGGAACACCTGGCTGCGAACTGCTTCATAGAACTACGTCAGCATCTGCTTGACAGCAAGCTCACAGATCCCAGGAAGCTGGCTGTGGAGGCTGACCGCTGGACCAACACCCGGGTCTCCCGGGGCATGGTAGGAGAGTACCCCCGAGCCAGTCAGGGACCACCCCGCCAGACAGGGGGAGGGAACCAGGGAGGGCCGAGAGAGTCCCAGCCTAGCCCCCCGAAAACACAACCTCCACCTTTCCCGGCGCCCCCCCCACCAGTGACAGGGCCCCCTGGGAGACGGGGACACCGGGTGACCGTCACGTGTTTCCGTTGCCAGAAACCCGGGCACTACGCCAATGACCCAGAGTGCCCCATGGCCACCCAAGTCTCCCCTACCACCCCTGCGAGACAGATAGCCAACGTAGCCCTGGGGGAGGAGGTTGAGGAAACCGAGGAGTGGGAACCCGCAGCGATGGCCCGATAGGGAGATGATCCCTGGTAGCCTCCTACCCTCCAACACAAATAAGTACGGGCAGCTCCTCAAGATCAATGGCCACCAAGTAGAGGCCCTGCGGGACACCGGGGCCAGTATCACCGGTGTCCTCAGGCACCTAGTCCCCGAGGAGCAGATCCTCCCCAACGTCTTTTGCCCCGTAATTTCCGCAGACAATAGAGAAAGTATGTGTCAGGTAGCCCTGGTGCCGTTTGAGTGGGGAGGGGTGATAGGTAAACTCAAGGTTGCCGTAAGAACCTCCCAGCCGGTCGACTGCCTCTTAGGGAACGACCTGGAGAGTTCCCCCTGGAAGCACGTCGAGCGCAAGGCCCACCTAGGAATGATGGGACTCCCCGAGTGGGTGTGCGCCACCACCCGATCTATGTCAGCCCGACTCACTCCCCGGAGAGAAGTCGAAAGCACCCCGATCGAAGAGACCAGAACAGTCCCCGCCGAGGGTCCTCCCGTCCCCCCATCAGAAGGGTCCGTCGCCAGCGACGAACCCGCACCATCCGGCCCCGCCCCGGTCCCCGAGTTGGGAGATCTACCCGAATTGGCCCAATGGCGCCACGAGGGCGGGCCCACCCGGGAAGAATTTTACCGGGAGGTCCCCCAGAAGTCCTTAGGGTTCAGCCCGTTTGAATTACTCTATGGACACCCCGTCCGAGGTCCCCTCAGTTTGGTTAAGGAAGGGTGGGAGGCAGCATCCCAGACCACCCCCCGAGATGTGTTCCAGTACGTCCTGGCCCTCCGGAACCAGACCAGGAAGTTCCGAGAACTGGCCGAGGCCAACCTGGAGGCAAGCCAAGAAGAGATGACGCGCTGGTACGACCAGAATGCCACTCTGGTCGAGTTCCAGCCGGGCCAGCAGGTGTGGGTCATGGCCCCCGTGAAGCCTGGCGCCCTCCAGGACAGGTGGACTGGGCCCTACAAAGTGGTTGAGCGGAAGAGTCAAGTCACATATTTGGTGGACGTCCAGTCGCCTCGGGATCCCCTCCGGGTCCTTCACGTGAACCGCCTCAAGCCTCACTTCGTGCGGACAGAACTGAGCCTCCTGCTGGCCACCGATGACGGGTCCGAAGATGAGTCTGACCCCCTCCCGGACCTCCTGTGTGTCAAGGAGCAGGATGGCTCCGTGGAAGGAGTGAACAACTCCCCAGCCCTCACTGCCCAGCAACAAGCGGACTACCGCCAGCTCCTAAGACAATTTTCCGACCTCTTCTCCCTGACCCCCGGGTCACCGACTGGTGTGTTCATGACGTGGACACCGGGGACAGCCCGCCGGTGAGACACCGAGCCTACCGAGTTCCTGATCGGGTCCGGTCCTGCATTCAAGCTGAAGTCTCGAAGATGTTGACCCTGGGGGTGATCGATCCATCTGACAGTCCCTGGGCCAGCCCCGTGGTCCTGGTCCCGAAGGCAGCGGCCCCCGGTGTCACCCCCGAGCTCCGATTCTGCGTGGACTACCGGGGGCTCAATGACGTTACCCGAGCCGATGCCCACCCCATTGCACGAGCCGACGAACTCATTGACCGACTAGGGGCAGCCCGGTTCCTCAGCACATTCGACCTCACCTGCGGATACTGGCAGATTGCGCTCACCGAGGGGGCCAAGGAGCGGTCCGCCTTCTCCACCCCCGATGGGCACTACCGCTTCCGCGTAATGCCCTTCGGAATGAAAAATGCCCCGGCCACTTTCCAGCGACTGGTGAATAGAGTCCTGGCCGGGCTAGAGCAGTTCAGCGCGGCATATCTGGACGACATCGCTGTTTTCAGTTCAGAATGGAGTGAGCACCTCCAACACCTCCGGAGGGTGCTAACCGCCCTGCGCCAGGCAGGCCTCACAGTAAAAGCCAGCAAGTGCCAGATCGGGCAAGGATCCGTAGTCTACCTGGGGCACCAGGTCGGGAGCGGCCAGGTCGCCCCTCTACAGCCGAAGATCGACGCCATCCTGGCCTGGGAACCACCCATCACCCAAACGGAGGTCCGTGCCTTTCTGGGACTCACTGGCTACTACCGAAGATTCATTCGGGGGTATGGCAGCCTTGTCGGCCCCCTCACAGAACTCACGTCTAAAAGACAGCCAAAGAAAGTGCAGTGGACGGCTGCCTGCCAGGAAGCTTTCGATGCCCTAAAGAAAGCCATGTGTACTGCCCCCGTCCTCCAGGCTCCCGACTACTCCAAGGAGTTTATAGTCCAGACCGATGCCTCCGAGCATGGCATTGGGGCCTTCCTGTCCCAAGTGAATGACCAAGGCCTAGACCAGCCCGTCGCCTTCCTCAGTCGGCGGCTGTTGCCCCGAGAACAGAGATGGAGCACCATAGAGCGCGAAGCCTTTGCCGTGGTCTGGGCACTCAAAAAGCTACGACCCTACCTGTTCGGCACCCATTTCAGAGTCCAAACTGACCATCGGCCTTGAGATGGCTCATGCAGATGCGAGGAGAAAACCCCAAGCTACTGCGGTGGTCAATCTCCCTCCAGGGGATGGATTTCACCGTAGAACATCGCCCTGGTACGGACCACGCCAACGCTGACGGCCTCTCCCGGTTCTTCCGCCTCAGCGAAGAGAACCCCCCAAGATGATGGGCAGTTCTCTCCGGCTTTCAGCTGGGGGGGACGCGTGTTGGACCCGGCCTCGTAGTATGGCCCTACGTGCCCCCGCACCACCGAAACCTGGTACCTGCAGCACCAAGCACACGGCCCAGCCGACCCTCCCCACCAGGACACACGCACCCGACCCGGACATCCCCGTCCATGGCCTCTCTCCTTTCGGCCACCCCGGGCCCGCGTGCCCACTTCATGCACCAAGATGGCCGCCCGGCCCCAGCGCGACCCGGGCCTAGAGGGGCCACTCCGGCTGGAGGACATCACGCTTCCAGGGGATGAGAGAGGGAGGAGCAGTTTCTATCGCACCTCTGGACTCCCCTGGGACGATGGGTTTCGATCGGCCCTCCGGCCTCCCTGAGGGCTGGCTCCATGCCTGCTGGGTGTCTGGGACTCCTCCCGACCCGGCCCTGAAAGGACCAAAAGACAATGACAGGAAATCCCGACAAGCGACCCCCAGGTGACAAGACCCCTGCCTGCACAGCCTCCGGACATCAAAGAGGGGTCGACCTATAACAAGGGGTGCTCTGGGTCTGTCCGGCAGATTCGACGCTGGAACAGCGAGAGCCCGCCGACGTGGTCGCGGCTCCTGGAACTTGGACCCTCCTGAGCCCTGCTGAGTGACTCGCGGCTCCCTGAAGATCGTAAGACCTCCGAACTTGTACTTGAGCCTGCTGAGTGACTCGCGGCTCCTTGAAGATCGTAAGACCTCCGAACTTGTACCTGAGCCTGCTGAGTGACTCGCAGCTCCTTGAAGATCGTAAGACCTCCGAACTTGTACCTGAGCCTGCTGAGTGACTCGCGGCTCCTTGAAGATCGTAAGACCTCCGAACTTGTACCTGAGCCCGCTGAGTGACTCGCGGCTCCGACAGACTCTCACGGTCCCGCCGGACCCCGACTACAACAACGTATCCCCCAGCTCGAGGATTGTGAGCTGTGCGCCGGATACGTCCCTGCCTTGAACCTGTGCCAGAGACTGTCCCGCTACCCCCTACCCCTTCCGAGACTCATTGAGCCCGTGCTCTCCTTGTACATATTTGCAGTGATAACCTACTTGATAAAGATTGATTTCTAAGAACCCACGGTGTGGTCACTCTGTGTCGTGTGGTGCCAGAAGTACGATCCTAGATACGAGATTCCTCCCCCTGGGGAGTCTCCCACCAGTGCCCGGCTACGATACTTCGAGGGTGGGTCTCAGGGTAGTCAGGACCCCTTCCCGGGCTCCTCTGAGGTCGCCGTCTAACAGTACCACCACACGCACGGGAGGTAGCGTACCGCAATCGGAAGCACTACCACTCCATCAATGCCCTTGTGGTGTGTCAGTACAACATGTTGATTTCACATGTCTGTGCTTGTTTTCCAGGATCAGCACACGATGCCTACATCATGAGGTGTAGCAGGATGCCTGAAATGATGATGCAGCTGCGCAACGAAAGAGCATGTGTTGTTGGTGGGTACAGTCTGTCAGTCCTGTATTTTGCATAGCCTACCAGCACGACCGCTTCACCAGTTCTAACGATTTCCATGTGCTTCCCATGTAGGGGACGCTGGCTATCCCAACATGCCATGGCTGCTCACACCTCTCCGCAACCCCATCACGCCGGCCCAGCTCCGCTACAACACCGCCCATGGCCGGACAAGGCGAGTGATTGAGAGGACGTTTGGCATGCTGAAGAGCCGCTTTCGGTGCCTCCACAAGACCGGCGGCGCCCTCCCATATGCCCCTGCGAAGGTCTGCAAAATCTTCATGGTCTGCTGTATGCTGCACAACATGGCAGTTGAGAAAGCTGTGCCACTCATCCTAGATCAACATGACGAGGACCATCCACCCGTGGAGGACGAAGGCCTTGGCAATGGGGCTAGTGATGTGGAGGATGTGGAGCCGCAGGAGGACATCCGTACTCGGCTCATACGCGACTTCTTTGCTTAGTGGTGAGTACCAGTGTCTGTGTGTGCACCCATTTGTCCCCGTGTGGCATGTGTTGTGATGTGTGTGTCCACCTGCATGTATGGCATGTGAGTCAGAGGTGTGTGTGGGTGTGTCACTGGAGTGATGGTGCCAGTGATGGTTGTATTTCCCCAGTCATAATTGTGACCTAGCATGTTGTCATCCTAACATGTGTCGAGTACATGCACATGCATGTGGCTGTGCTTTTTGTGGCTGACTTCTTGTGTGTGTCTCTTCCCCAGGTACTTGCGCATGCCGTCTGCTGGTTGCATTGTTGTGGCACTGCTATTCCTCATGGACACGTCATCGTGGGCTGACTTAGCGTTACAGGCACGGACACGTTTGGAAGTCTCCATAGGGTAAGGGATGCATCAGGGGTGTATTGGGTGTGGCAGTTGTTCACGATGTATGCACACTGCCCCTGTCGATGTTTGGTTCCTCTGCAGCCATGTAGCATCAGCATGGGACACGACATGCAGCTGGGTACACCTGAATAGATGGTCTGACTGATTGACAGTCATCAGTGATGGGATAGTGGATTGTGATGATGGCATCAATGTGTGTGACACTGCCCTCGGACACATACGGTTAGCATTGGCTTGACATGGTGTGGGACTTCCACATCAGCGGATCTATGGTGTATGGCAGGCTCTCCGTGAGCAGCTGTGGGTGTTTAGCTGTTAGCCGACGCTTGTGTGCCAGTTCCATGGCTAACACGCATTTGTGCTGCAGAAGGGGGGTGCCAGTGTTGGACCCACATATTACTCCACAAGATGTGTTCATGTGTACTTCAAGTTGCCTCTGCACTCCCGAAAACATGACTAATAAAGGTGTCCGTATGCCTCCAAGGTGCCTCTTCTCAGTCAATGCTGGTGTGTTGCCACGGTGCATCCAGCATGTCTGGCATGGTATTCCCTGATTGTGGCTATGTGTCAATGTGTCGAGTAGCAAGATGCAAGCTGTGTGTATGGGCTGAGACTGTGTATTGTGCATGATGTCCATGACTGTGTAGGTATTGTGACATGTGACATCCCCATGCATCCAACGTTGGCCAGGCCCCCATTCTCTGCATCCACCGGACTCAAGCTTGCAGGACATGGTTCTGCCACCTGTCTACACATACCTGGGGGCCCCCCAGGACACTCAACATGATCCCTGACCTCTGCGCATGACTGTTGCTGTACTCAATGTGTCTGTCAGCACGGTTGTGCGGCCACCTCCTCAGCTGGTTGGGCCCATCACGGGTGTGTATGGTGCTCCATGTCTGTCTTGCCTAATACACTGTGACCCATGTGTCCTGTGCCAGACTCAGGCCCCAGGGTGTGGATGGTTGAAGTCAAAAGATAACTCAGGCATGTTTAGACTTTACAAGACACATGTAAGGTAATAATGCAACCAGCAGGCATCTTCTCTTCATAGTGTGATTTATTATTGGGGGGGGGGGACAAAGTGAGGGGCTTTCCGGGAGTTTGGAATCCAAAGTTCAGTAGGGGAGTTGGTGTCCTTGCCATTGGAAATCCTCATAGTCCATGCCACAGTCTTTGTCAACATTGTTCAGACAGTGACCAGCAGGGCCATGTGGCAGAGAATGTCACTTGATGCTGTGATGCTGTTGCTCCAGTGGGCCAGGTGCCAGGCCAGGTGTCCTGGGAGATGGTGATGTTGCGCCGACCCTCACGGTCTTTTCCGTGGACGACCCGCCCTCCTGCGGGGACCCTCAGAAGCAGGCCGTGACGACGTCTGGGATGCTCCATCGGATGTTTCCTTCTCCTCCTCCTGATCCCTCCCTGTGGGTGGTGATGTTCTCCGCCTTCTGGCACAGGGAGGGTCGGCCATGTTGTCGGCCATCCGACGGAGTGTATCGTGAATTCCCGTGTACGCCGTCACGAGCTCAGCCTGTCCGTCCTCCATCCTCCGTTGGTGTTGCAGTAGACAGGCATGTAGCTCCGCATGTTGCTGGGCCTGCTGGGCCTTGATCCCCTCGAGGACGGACACAACCTGGGCCAGGCCCGTGGTGTCCTGCCGGTATGTGTCCAGGATGTTACGGACATGAGAAAATACCGGTTCCCCAGCCAACTGGTCAGGCTCGCGCCTCCGCCGTCCTCCACTCCCACCACCCCTGCCCACTTGCACCTGGCCTGCCCTTGTGGGCACATCGGGTCTCCGGGACCCCTGAGGGGTGGCATTGGCGTTGTCGGCTGCCTCCTCCTGGGTGCCCGGGACACCGTGTCCCTCCTGGCCAGCCTGGCTGCATTGTGGTGTTGGGGCAGGGATCCTGGGTGTCTCCTGGGATGTGGCATGAGTGGGGGTGGTGGTTGGCACAGTTGTACCTGACACAGGTGCTGCAGGTGGTTGGACACCAGAGGGGCCAGGTCGGTCGGGGTCGTCCACACAGTGGTGAGAGTGGTCGCTGCCGGTGGGATCGGGCTCCTGCAGATCCGGGTCCTGTGAGTCTTCCCCCCCCCAGTGTTGGGGGGTGAACCACGACGTTGACCTGTGTGTGAGAGGGACAATGTTAATTTTGGTGCATGCAACATCCATGTTTCATCAGTTTCAAAGTTGGCACATTTCCTCTTGGAATTAGGATCTGTCTTGCATTCCACTCACAGTGCACTTGTGCATGGGTGTGTCCCTTGGGCACCACTTTGGCCCCTTTAACTATGTGTGGCATGGTCTTACTTGCTGCGTCAAGTGTGACTGCAGTCAGCAGTGGAGTGGGCAGGTGTGGCGAGCCATGCATTGGCGCCTTCCGTGTAGCACTGTACATGTGCACATGGAGTGGATCCACACACTTATATGATGCAGGTAGCTGTCGTTGTGCTCGTGAACAGGTTGTGACATGGCCCTGTGTTTTGCCATGGGGAAGAGGGGGGGTTCTGGCACTGGCCACCCTTGTCTACATGCACGCAGTCTACCTGCTGACGAGCAGACATTCGCACACGCCACACGGCTGATTTGCTCTCCCTGTGTCTCCCTCCCTCTCTGTCCCCCTCTCCCTCCCTCTCTGTCCCCCTCTCCCTCCCTCTCTGTCCCCCTCTCCCTCCCTCCGTGTGTCAGCCTCCTCCCTCTGTCCATCTTCCTGTGTCTCCCTCCCTCTCTGTCCCCCTCTCCCTCCCTCCGTGTGTCAGCCTCCTCCCTCTGTCCGTCTTCCTGTCTCTCCCTCCCTCTCTGTCCCCCTTTCCCTCCCTCTGTGTGTCAGCCTCCTCCCTCTGTCCGTCTTCCTGTGTCTCCCTCCCTCTCTGTCCCCCTCTCCCTCCCTCCATGTGTCAGCCTCCTCCCTCTGTCCGTCTTCCTGTGTCTCCCTCCCTCTCTGTCCCCCTCTCCCTCCCTCCGTGTGTCAGCCTCCTCCCTCTGTCCGTCTTCCTGTGTCTCCCTCCCTCTGTGTCCCCCTCTCCCTCCCTCTGTGTGTCACCCTCTGTCACCTCAGGCCAGCTTCCTGGGCACACACTGTTAGCAGATCTTTGAATGGCACTTGGCTTGTTGAAGTGAGTTAGTTTCTGATCTCCAGGCACCCATTGGGTGTAGTGTCTGTGTGTGCGCTGCTGCTGTGGTGGTGTGTGCTGCCACTCTTTCACAATGTTGGCTGTTCATTAGCTGCTGTCATGTGCAAAACAGTGCCTTCACCCCCATGTGTTGATGCAAGGCGTCCGCCATTTGCTGGCGAGTCTTTCCTGTGTGGGGACACAGTGTTTGTCTGGCTGTGACCTAGGCCATATGGGCAGAGGGCATTGCTGTCTGCTTCTGAGTTGCACTATGTGATTTTTTGGGCCCACCCTCCCGCCATCCGGGTTACCGTGTCATGTGTTGGTGTCTTCTGTGGCCTGTGACTTGACATTGTCCAGCTGGGTGCATGGGGCATGGTGGCAGCAGTGGCATGTGCGTGTTCATGGAGTGTGGTTGAGTAATGCGATAGGTTGGGGTGGTTGCGTGCCTGTTAGTGATTTTGGTTGTGCATGACGTTCCCCCCTTGTGAGGTGCGTTGTTTGTGCACTCACCCGGGTCTCGGAGTCCATCTAATTCGTCCACTGCCTCCACCGGCAGTATGGCCATCACCCTCTCCTCCCAGGGCTGGTAGTGTACGGGTCTGCGGGAGGGCCCTCCTCCAGTGGCGTTGGCCTGGTTGTGTTCGTCCTGCATCTTGGATCGGACCCTCCTCCGCAGATCGTACCACCTGGATTGGCATTCCTGCCTGGTCCTTCTGGTGTCCCCAACAGCATTCACAGCATCGATGATGGTCTGCCACATGGCTGTTTTTGCTGCCATGCTGGTGTTTCTGACCAATGTTCCAAAGAGCTGTGGCTCGACTCTGAGGATTTCATCGACAAGAACCTCCAACTCTCGGTTACTGAACTTTGGATTCTTGGTAGTGGGCATGGTGAGGGGTGTGGGTGTGGATGGTGGGTGGTGTGTGTGGATGGTGGGGGGGGGTGTGGATGGTTGTGGGTGTGTGGGTGTGGTTGTGCAGGTGTGTGTGTGTGTGTGAATGTGATGAGGGGGTGTTTGTGAAGGTGGTTGTGTGAAGGTGTGCAAGTGTAAGGTGTGGTGAAGCTTGTAGTAAGGTGCTGTAAGTTGTCTGTGGTGTCTGGCAGCAGTGAGTCTGTTGCAAAGGCTCATGGTTTGTGTGTGTTGGCCCTTTTTATTGGTCCATTGGAGGGTGTGGCTGTGTTTGAACTTTGGGTGGGTGTGTTATAAGGAGTGGTGGTGTTTAGTGCCTCTGTTTGTTTTTGGCAGTTGCAGGTCAGTGTATGTGTTTTTTCAGTGTTTGTTGGCCATGTTTAGTGGCTTTGTGCCATTCGAATAGTGTATTCTTGTGTTGTTTTGTTTTGTCCTGGTTGTGTACGTGCGTTTTGAGCGTGTGTACGGTGTGTAGATGGGCCATTTGGTTGTACGGTGCTGTCCTTGTGTGTGGCTTGGTACGACTCGTACATGCGGTTGTGATGTTGGGGCATGGGGTGCGCTCCGTACTTAGGAGGTTGTGGTGGGGGTACGACTCGAACGTACTGGGGTGTAGGTACACGGGGGTAGGACACGTACAGGGGTGGGGGTACGACTCGAACGTACCGGGGTGTAGGTACACGGGGTACAACACGTACAGGGTTGTGGGTACACGGTGGTACGACACGTACAGGGGTGGGGGTACGACTCGAACGTACTGGGGTGTAGGTACTCGGGGGTACGACACGTACAGGGGTGTGGGTACACGGTGGTACGACACGTACAGGGGTGGAGGGGTGTACATAGACGGTGGTACGACACGTACAGGGGTGGGGGTACGACTCGAACGTACTGGGGTGTAGGTACACGGGGGTACGACACGTACAGTGGTGTGGGTACACGGTGGTACGACACGTACAGGGGTGGGGGGGTGTACATAGACGGTGGTACGACACGTACAGGGGTGGGGGTACGACTCGAACGTACTGGGGTGTAGGTACACGGGGGTACGACACGTACAGGGGTGTGGGTACACTGTGGTACGACACGTACAGGGGTGGGGGGGTGTACATAGATGGTGGTACGACACGTACAGGGGTGGGGGGTGTACATAGACGGTGGTACGACACGTACAGGGGTGGGGGTACGACTCGAACGTACTGGGGTGTAGGTACACGGGGGTACGACACGTACAGGGGTGTGGGTACACGGTGGTACGACACGTACAGGGGTGGGGGGGTGTACATAGATGGTGGTACGACACGTACAGGGGTGGGGGGGTGTACATAGACGGTGGTACGACACCTACAGGGGTGGGGGTACGACTCGAACGTACTGGGGTGTAGGTACACGGGGGTACGACACGTACAGGGGTGTGGGTACACGGTGGTACGACACGTACAGGGGTGGGGGGGTGTACATAGACGGTGGTACGACACGTACAGGGGTGGGGGTACGACTCGAACGTACTGGAGTGTAGGTACTCGGGGGTACGACACGTACAGGGGTGTGGGTACACGGTGGTACGACACGTACAGGGGTGGGGGGGTGTACATAGACGGTGGTACGACACGTACAGGGGTGGGGCTACGACTCGAACGTACTGGGGTGTAGGTACACGGGGGTACGACACGTACAGGGGTGTGGGTACACGGTGGTACGACACGTACAGGGGTGGGGGGGTGTACATAGACGGTGGTACGACACGTACAGGGGTGGGGGTATGACTCAAACGTACTGGAGTGTAGGTACTCGGGGGTACGACACGTACAGGGGTGTGGGTACACGGTGGTACGACACGTACAGGGGTGGGGGGGTGTACATAGACGGTGGTACGACACGTACAGGGGTGGGGGTACGACTCGAACGTACTGGGGTGTAGGTACTCGGGGGTACGACACGTACAGGGGTGTGGGTACACGGTGGTACGACACGTACAGGGGTGGGGGGGTGTACATAGATGGTGGTACGACACGTACAGGGGTGGGGGTACGACTCGAACGTACTGGGGTGTAGGTACACGGGGGTACGACACGTACAGGGGTGTGGGTACACGGTGGTACGACACGTACAGGGGTGGGGGGGTGTACATAGACGGTGGTACGACACGTACAGGGGTGGGGGTACGACTCGAACGTACTGGGGTGTAGGTACACGGGGGTACGACACGTACAGGGGTGTGGGTACACGGTGGTACGACACGTACAGGGGTGGGGGGGTGTACATAGATGGTGGTACGACACGTACAGGGGTGGGGGTACGACTCGAACGTACTGGGGTGTAGGTACACGGGGGTACGACACGTACAGGGGTGTGGGTACACGGTGGTACGACACATACAGGGGTGGGGGTACGACTCGAACGTACTAGGGTGTAGGTACACGGGGGTACGACACGTACAGGGGTGTGGGTACACGGTGGTACGACACGTACAGGGGTGGGGGGGTGTACATAGACGGTGGTACGACACGTACAGGGGTGGGGGTACGACTCGAACGTACTGGTGTGTTGGTACACGGGGGTATGACACGTACAGGGGTGGGGGTACGACTCGAACGTACTGGGGTGTAGGTACACGGGGGTACAACACGTACAGGGGTGGGGGTACGACTCGAACGTACTGGGGTGTACATACACGGGTGGGGGTTCGACACGTACACGGGTGTACATACAGGGGGGGTGTACATTCACGGGGAGTACGACTCGAACGTATGGGTGCTGGGGGGAGTGTTGGGCGCGTATGCGGGCACATGTCTCCATGGTTGCAATGGGAGTTCGGTGCGGACGGTGTTTTTACCATACGGTTGTGAGTTCAGACGCACGGGTGGGATCGTGATTCCTCGGTCGGACTTCACTTTTCACGTTTGTACGGTCAATCGTCCGAGGACGTGTCGGACACATTTTCCGACCCGAGGACATGTGGGGAATGATTCCCAATGCGGTTCGTATGGACTTTTTACCATGCGAATCGTGATTGCCAGTTCGTACGGCACTTGTACGATTCGTACGGTAAAAAGACCGGAAACGAGTCGCACGGGGAATTTTTTTACCGGATCGTAATTGGCACCTATATGTTCTTTAACTTTCAGAGACTACATCAACTAAACAGCATTTTGTCTACAAACAACATCTTCATTCAAATACAACCAAAAACACTTGGTAAGTATATATAAAAAAGTAGTTTGTTTCCTATTTTTATAGAAATATATAAAGTACTATTGCATATATTTTCATATACATTTTTTGCAGATTTCTAACACATCACGATGACAGAAGAAGCCCAATTTATAACTTCGCAGAAAGGAAAATTCCTATTGTGTTACATGGGTTAAACATACACCCAAGAAAAGCAGACGGACCGAAAAGTGAACTGGAAGTGTTCTAAATATTATTCGAACAAATGCTACGGACGAGCAACAACAAGAGAAACAACTGTACTATATACAAGAGAGCATAACCATCCACCCAATCTCTCTGAAATAGAAGTCAGATCAACTCTCAAAAATATCAAAGAATTAAGCACTTGTTCATAAACTGCTACAAGTGTAATCCTAAAAGAACTATTACCTAGAGTGCCCAAAGAAGCAAGAGGCCAATTACCATCAATTGCTTCTATAAAAAGAACTATTCTTAGGACCAAAAAAGCAACCACGACAACTATACCATCCCCTAAAAGTTTTCAAGATATCATCATTCCACCAGAATTAACTATCACCCACAATAATGAACCTTTTATTTTTTTTATAACAAAAGCACAGAAAAAAGAATCATAATGTTTGCTACTGCAAACAATATAACTAAACTCCAACAATGCCAAACATGGATGATGGATGGCACCTTTACAATATGCCCAAAACCATTCTACCAGCTTTACACAATACACGGTCAATATCACAACACTTCCATACCTTTAATTTATGCACTATTACCTAACAAACAAAACACAACATATAATGAAATGCTAGGAAAACTAAAACAAGAATCAAATGATTTTTACCCTCAAACAATTATCATAGACTTTGAGCAAGCCATGATAAATTCAATTCTAAAACTGTACCCCCATACAGCTATCCAAGGATGTTACTTCCATCTAAACCAATGTATATGGAGACATTTACAAAAATCTTCACTAAGTTTAGAATATGCCACTAACATAAGTTTTGCACATCAAATAAAACTTCTAACAGCCCTAGCTTATGTACCAACCACAGATGTTGCAGAACATTACAATCTTTTATTAGAAAGTCCATTCTACAAACAAAATGAAGTAAAGTTATCTCCCCTATTAAATTATTTTGAGGATACCTGGGTGGGGAGACTACACAGATCAGACCATAGACGTCAGCCCAAGTTCCAAATACCTTGGTGGAATGTATATGTAAGTACACTCAACCAACAAGCCAAAACTAACTACGCCGTCGAGGGCTGGCATAATGCATTCCTAACTTCTACTGGGAGAGCAACTCCAACACTACAAAAACTACTAATTGTCATACAAAAGGAACAAAGTTTCCAAGAATTAAGAATGCAACAATCTGTCCTACAATTAAAACCAAAACAATCTAGACAAACTACTCAAATGTCTAATTACCTACAACAACAGGTACAGCTATACCCATCCACAAGAGGACTTGAGTACTTAAATATAATAGCTCAAACTCTCTTCTAAACCCTTTCCTAAATATTAACCCACAATTCTACTAAAACAACTATCACAACATAAATAAACCACTTTATTATATCACATATTTAATTATGTTGTCTAAAATATATAAATAATTTATATCGACATATATTTAGACAACATAATTAAACAAACCAAGTACACAACAAGAATATTAAATATATAAGATTTGGCCACCAACAATAAAAATATTTAAATGAACTTACCTGTGTAGTTGCTCCAATGGGATAATAACATTCCTTCCAAATAAATCCAGGTAGTTCAAAATCCATAGGTATCAAAAAGAAATCCAAATAAAATGTAAAAATACAACTGTTTATCGAAAACAACGTCTACGCAAAAAAACGACTATCCATTAACCATAAAAATCCCGAAAAATATTAAAAAGGTAAATAACCGCTCCTGGAAACCCAAACAATAAAGGAAGTGTAAAATAAAGATTAGTAAACACAACTAATACACACTTCCTTTAAAAAAAATAAGCTGTTTGAAACCGACGAAAATATCTTCTCCGTAAAACCTACAAAAGAGAAACAAACATTCCCACCCACACACAAACACACATAAGGCACCTAAAAACATCACTACAAACATTATTCAAACACTATAAAACTTTAACACACCGAAATAACAAAACACTAACAAAGCCACAAACACGGAACACAACGTAAATAATAAAACCGTATACAAACTATTACTAACACCCTAACTTCTAAAACATCAATCCATACACACTTATTACAACATTACTACTTCCACAAAACACTTAAAACTATTTAATAATAAAGAAAATAACTCTTACCTTCTCAAACGCGAAACAGCTCCCGACCGCGACCTGGATTCGACCAAAATAACCCAAAACAACAGCGAGCGGTTACAAAATAAAAGACCCAAACAAACATAACAACTAAAAAAATACCAATAAATGCCCTAACTATTTATTTAACATTACACATTACTTTAAAAATTAGTAAAACATTAGAATAAAATACTCAAAAAGAATACCTATTTTTTTTATCTATGTGAACATTTTTTAACGTATACAAATAAATATAATAAATAAAATATATTTATTAATATAATAATAAAACTGTATATATTACCAAAATAAATTGATGAACATGATATAATTAATATATTGTATCTACAACATACCAAAACTAAAAATAAAAATACATATTCTAAAATGTAAACAATTTCAATATTAATTATCTAATATAAATATTAATAATTAAAATATATTTATCATATATTTCAAAACATACCATTTCTTATAAATTAAAATAAAGTCTAAAAATATTGAGAGTACACAATATAAATTTAGAAATATTAAACAGCTATAAAAATCTGATTTTTTTATTTTTTATTATTTTGTGTGTTCATATATTCATGTCCAAAATATACATTAAACAAATATATATCCATTATAAAAAAATTATGACAATAATACAAATGTTAAATATTAATTATTTTATTACATGTTTATTTCAATGATTTAATTATTAGAATATGCGTAATAATAAACAATATTTTCTCTCTAATATACATTCCAACAACTATAAAACAAATCTTATTTTCCTTTCTACTATTTTATAAAAAAAATTGGAATTTGCATTCTGATATAACTTCTATCTTTTATCCAACCAAAACTAAAATCTACAGATTTTTTGTTAATTAAAACAAATTAATTTAACTGTTCCTATTCAACTCTATATCTAATTCTAATATTTGCTATTTACCAAACTTAATTAACATACTACTCCCACTACAGACTGAACTTAATTAATTTACTATTCTCACTCCAACCTATATAAAATTAGAGTAGGTGCTGGACACTGAACTAAATTAATTTACTATTCCCACTCCAGTCTATATTTAATTAAGATAAGTGCTGGACACTGAACTTAATTAATTTACTATTCTCACTCCAACCTATATTAAATTAGAGTAGCTGCTGGACACTGAACTTAATTAATTTACTATTCCCACTCCAGTCTATATTAAATTAAGATAAGTGCTGGACACTGAACTTAATAAATTTACTATTCTCACTCCAACCTATATTTAATTAGAGTATGTGCTGGACACTGATCTGAATTAATTTACTATTCCCACTCCAGTCTATATTTAATTAAGATAAGTGCTGGACACTGAACTTAATTAATTTACTATTCTCACTCCAACCTATATTACATTAGAGTAGGTGCTGGACACTGAACTTAATTAATTAACTATTCCCACTCCAGTCTATATTTAATTAAGATAACTGCTGGACACTGAACTTAATTAATTTACTATTCTCACTCCAACCTATATTTAATTAGAGTATGTGCTGGACACTGAACTTAATTAATTTACTATTCCCACTCCAATCTATATTTAATTAAGATAAGTGCTGGACACTGAACTTAATTAATTTACTATTCTCACTCCAATCTATATTTAATTAGGGTAGTTGCTGGACACTGAACTTAATTAATTTACTATTCCCACTCCAGTCTATATTTAATTAAAATAAGTGCAGGACACTGAACATAATTAATTAACTATTCTCACTCCAACCTATATTAAATTAGAGTAGGTGCTGGACACTTAACTTAATAAATTTACTATTCTCATTCCAACCTATATAAAATTAGAGTAGCTGCTAGACACTGAACTTAATTAATTTACTATTCCCACTCTAGTCTATATTTAATTAAGATAAGTGCTGGACACTGAACTTAATTAATTTACTATTCTCACTCCAACCTATATTAAATTAGGGTAGCTGCTTGACACTGAACTAAATTTATTTACTATTCCCACTCCAGTCTATTTTTAATTAAGATAAGTGCTGGACACTGAACTTAATTAATTTACAATTCTCACTCCAACCTATATTAAATTAGAGTAGCTGCTGGGCACTGAACTTAATTAATTTACTATTCCCACTCCAGTCTATATTAAATTAAGATAACTGCTGGCCACTGAACTTAATAAATTTACTATTCTCACTCCAACCTATATTTAATTCGCGTATATGCTGGACACTGAACTGAATTAATTAATACTTTCCACTTCAGTCTATATTTAATTAAGATAAGTGCTGGACACTAAACTTAATTAATTTACTATTCTCACTCCAACCTATATTACATTAGAGTAGGTGCTGGACACTGAACTTAATTAATTAACTATTCCAACTCCAGTCTATATTTAATTAACATAAGTGCTGGACACTGAACTTAATTAATTTACTATTCTCACTCCAACCTATATTTAATTAGAGTATGTGCTGGACACTGAACTTAATTAATTTACTATTCCCACTCCAGTCTATATTTAATTAAGATAACTGCTGGACACTGAACTTAATTAATTTACTATTCTCACTCCAACCTATTTTAAATTAGAGTAGCTGCTGGACACTGAACGTAAATAATTTACTATTCCCACTCCAGTCTATATTAAATTAAGATAAGTGCTGGACACTGAACTTAATAAATTTACTATTCTCACTCCAACCTATATTTAATTAAGATAAGTGCTGGACACTGAACTTAAATAATTTACTATTCTCACTCCAACCTATATTACATTAGAGTAGGTGCTGGACACTGAACTGAATTAATTAACTATTCCCACTCCTGTCTATATTTAATTAAGATAAGTGCTGGACACTGAACTTAATTAATTTACTATTCTCACTCCAACCTATATTTAATTAGAGTAGGTGCTGGACACTGAACTTAATTAATTTACTATTCCCACTCCAGTCTATATTTAATTAAGATAACTGCTGGACACTGAACTTAATTAATTTACTATTCTCACTCCAACCTATATTAAATTAGGGTAGGTGCTGGACACTGAACTAAATTAATTTACTATTCCCACTCCAGTCTATATTAAATTAAGATAAGTGCTGGACACTTAACTTAATTAATATCCTATTCTCACTCCAACCTATATTTAATTATAGTATGTGCTGGACACTGAACTGAATTAATTTACTATTCCCACTCCAGTCTATATTTAATTTAGATAAGTGCTGGACACTGAACTTAATTAATGTACTATTCTCACTCCAAACTATATTAAATTACAGTAGGTGCTGGACAATGAACTTAATTAATTTACTATTCCCACTCCAGTCTATATTTATTTAAGATAAGTGCTGGACACTGAAATTAATTAATTTACTATTCTGACTCAAATCTATATTTAATTATGGTATTTGTAAAATTCTAAATTATATTTAAATTTTCTAAATAAATATTTTTTTTAATTTAAAAATATATAAACATTTTTAAATAACTTCCCACCCTTATCCCCTATAACCCAACATCCAGCTCCTAAATTGTTTTGTAAAATTCTAAATTTAATTTACAATTTCTAAATAATTTTTATAAAAAATTAACAAATATATAAACATTTTTAAAACACTTCCCACCCTTATCCCCTATAAACCAACATCCCGCTCCTAAAATTATTTGTAAAATTCTAAATTTAATTTACAATTTCTAAATAAATTTTGAAAAAAATTAAACAATATATAAACATTTTTAAAACACTTCCCACCCTTATCACCTATAAACCAACATCCCGCTCCTAAAAATATTTGTAAAATTCTAAATTTAATATACAATTTCTAAATATTTTTTTTTTTAAATTAACAAATATATAAACATTTTTAAAACACTTCCTACCCTTATCCCCTATAAACCAACATCCCACTCCTAAAATTATTTGTAAAATTCTAAATTTAATTTACAATTTAAAAATTTTTTTTTTACAAATTAAACTATATATAAACATTTTTAAAACACTTCCCACCCTTATCCCCTATAAACCAACATCCCGCTACTAAAATTATTTGTAAAATTCTAAATTTAATTTACAATTTCTAAATCATTTTTTTTTTTAAATTAAAAAATATATAAACATTTTTAAAACACTTCCCACCCTTATCCCCTATAAACCAACATCCCGCTCCTAAAATTATTTGTAAAATTCTAAATTTAATTTACAATTTCTAAATAATTTTTTTTTAAACATTAAACAATATATAAACATTTTGAAAACACTTCCCACCCTTATCCCCTATAAACCAACATCCCGCTCCTAAAATTATTTGTAAAATTCTAAATTTAATTTACAATTTCTAAATATTTTTTTTTAAATATTACAAAATATATAAACATTTTTAAAACACTTCCCACCCTTATCCCCTATAAACCAACATCCCGTTACTAAAATTAAATATACATTTCAAATTTTAAATAAAATTTACAAATTAAATTTTACAATATATTAAAAAAATAAATTAACTTTTTTAAAACACTCCCCACCCTTATCCTCTATAACCCAACATCCCGCCCCTAAAACAATATAAATATTTCTCACATTATATACATTTTAACTATTTATACAAACAACTTCAAAATATTTACTAAACACACAATAACAATATTTTCACATGTCGATATTATTACTAACGATATTACTTACATCGACATATAAGTAAAAAAAAAAAAACGATATTTTTCACATCGATATTATCTATTTCGATATCTTGTACATTCGATATTTTTGACTCGATATTTATGTCCCTCGATATTAAAAAGTCGATATATAGACTGCTCACCTGCAATCCCCCTTCCCATTTAGGAATAAAAAATAAGGGAGAGGAAACTGGAGATGTGGAATGTCTGATAAACCCTTTTTCCAACATTTCAGAGATATACGTCTGTAGGTATTCAGTCTTGGGATCTGTTATGGCATATATTCTACTCACTGGTAGTTCTGCTCCTCGTATCAAATCGATTCGGCAATCATAACTTTGATGGGGTGGCAAGGCAGTTGCCTTAACCTCATCAAACATCTCTTTATATTCCTCATATATTGATGGCACACTGAGGCTTTCCACAGAAGTATCAAGAACACAGCAAAGAGTGTTTTCCAATCACTGGCTTCTTTGTAGCAGTGCCAAATACAGTGCAAAGATTTCAGAGTAATTTTTCTAGAAGCCCAATCTATATGGGGGTTGTGAATTTGCCGCCAGGGAACCCCAAGAATGGCTCGGAAACTAGATGTATCGATTAGATCAAATCAAAGGGATTCTGAGTGACCGTTGCCACATACCATGACAATGTCAGGGGTATGATACGTAATCAATCCGGAGGACAATTCGGTTCCATTCACCGCTCTCACCGGTTCAGGACAGGGTTATAGTAAAAAAGGTATCCCCAATTTTTGGGCCTATTTGATGTCTATAAAGTTCGCTGTGGCCCCAGAATCCAACAAAATAGACAGAGCCTTTCTACTTTGAGAAGAAATAATTAAGGTTACTGATAAGGTAAAATGTTTAGGCACAGTAGCCATTGTATTGGCAAGATACTGGGAGACATGAGGAAGTAAACAACTTGAAGAGCCAGTCTCATGTACCTTCAAGTTATTCAGTTTTCCAAGGGTGACATACAGTAGTCGGTTCTTGCTACCGCTTTAAGAGGAGTACAAGGTTTTTACAGGACACTCTCTTGCAAAGTGTCCGCTTTTAAACACAGTATAAACACAAATTGAGCTTGCATCTTTTCTCTTTCTCCTCTACAGACAAGGGACCACTCATACCCCCTATGTCCATGGGTTCACAGCTATCCTTGGTGTACTTACTCTCTTTTCTGTCACTCTTTACTACTAGGAAGTGAGGAAGTGTTTTGCGTGATTTCTCCCCTCGCCTTTCACTCAATCTGTGATCCAGTTTTACCACAAGAGCTATAAAAGCAGGGCAATCCTCTGGTGGATCCACTATCTGAGAAAGAAGGTCTTTCAAATCATCACAAAGTCCTCTGTAAAATAGAGAGGTCCTCTTTTCTTCGGGCAAATGTGTTTCTGTGACCAATCTGTTGAAACATGTAATGTATGTGAGCAAATTCCTGGAGCCCTGTTTCAGATTTAGCAACTCGTCGCTTGCCTGCATAAATGTATGCTTTGCAAAAAGGCTCCGCATTTTCTCCTGAAACAGGGTAAAATCATGCAGCAACAGGTCGTTATTTTTCACCAGCAGCACTGCCCAATTGGCCACATTGCCAGTTAAATATGAAATGTCAAGGGCCACATTAGCGGCGTCATCAGGAAATGAGGAGGCCTTACAAAGGAATTGTAACCTACACTGATTCATGAATGTACTGTATTTAGCACTGTCACCATTGAACCTTTCTGGCATGGCTAGAGGGACTGGACTAGGTGTTCTGACTGTGAAATGGACAGGGGGAAGCTTTCCTTCTTCTTTGGGCATAGAACTAGTAGTAGGGGATGGAACCGTAAAGTGTGCAGGAGGTATATAGTTTTTCTTATTCTTATGAATGGGCCCTGATGCTCTGGTGTGTGCTGAGGTTTGAGTTATAACCTGGACCAACTCTGCATGAAGGCATTGGTTCTTGGTACTTAACCTTCTTACCTCGGACTGCAAATCTACAAAGGCGGCAGCAAGTTCGTCTTATAAGGGGTTTTGTAATGTAGACTGCAGGGTGACATTCATGGGATAACATGTCCCTTCGGTATTCATCTTAGCTCAGGTGAAATAATAGTTTCTGGGCTTGGCTTTCTGTAATGCACAAGAATCCCACTAACCTGGAACAAGTCGGGTTCCACAGGAACAAAGAGAATTTCCCAACACTTCCCAAAAACAGCTCCCTAACGAGATATGAACCGTTCTCAAATAAGAACATTGCTTGGGGGGGATAAGGGAAAGAGAATAGCCACTGGTCACTCCACTCTTCCCTTTGCAGGTATGACAGGTCACTCCAAGAGATGATGCTAGGGCAGCGGCACCTGAAAGGGAATTTAGAATACAATCAGACCCTTATTATTTAACCTAGTAGAGGCTAACAGATTCAGTCATTGTGCATGTCTGCTATAGAGATGATTACCACTTACCAATTAAATTCTCCAAGGGACAATGTAGTGATTGCATAGAGGTAACAGCACTCTACTTCTGAAGGCTGATAAATACGTCTTTACCAACACGTGAAATAGGTTATCCAAAGGAGGGACACGCACTGAGGAATCAGATTATGTTCCACATCACGAAACAAGTGGCCTGATTCCTGACATAGGGAAAGTGCTGGATAGCGAAGGGGTAAAAATTACTATTCCCATTCCAGTGAGTGCAACAGTAGGGAAAGTGTTAGATAACAGAGGGATAAAAATTACTATTCCCACTTCAGTGATTGCAACAGTAGGGAAAGTGCTGGATGGCGAAAGGGTAAAAATTACTATTCCCACTACAAAAAGTGCAACAGTAGGGAAAGTGTTGAATAGCGGAGGGGCAAAAACTACTATTTCCACTCCAGTGATGGCAACAGCAGGGAAAGTGCTGGATAGCGGAGGGTTACAAATTACTATTCCCACTCCAGTGAGTGCAACAGTAGGGAAAGTGTTAGAGAACAGAGGGGCAAAAATTACTATTCCCACTCCACCGATTGCAACAGTAGGGAAAGTGCTGGATAGCGGAGGGGTAAAAATTACTATTCCCAATCCAGTGAGTGCAACAGTAGGGAAAGTGTTAGATAACAGAGGGGTGAAAAGTTACTGTTCCCTCTCCAGTGATTGCAACAGTAGGGAAAGTGCTGGATAGCGAAAGGGTAAAAATTACTATTACCGCTCCAGTGAGTGCAACAGTAGGGAAAGTATTGGATAGCGAAGGGGTAAAAATTAATATTCCCACTCTAATGAGTACAACAGAAGGAACATTTTAGATAGGGGAGGGGTAATAATAATTATTCCCACTCAAGTGAGTGCAACAGTAGGGTAAGTATTGGATAGCAGAGAAACAAATGTTACTAATAACATTTAAATAATAAAAATAAAAAAATAATCTTAAAAATAAATAAACAATATTTTAAAAATATACAATTAAATATATTAAACATATAAAAAGAACACATTATAATGTTAATTACATATAACAAATATTATATAAAATAAATACATTTATAAACAATATTTATTTAAAAGGAGCAAATATCCACAAACAAATTATTTAAAACATGATTTTCTTTTATTTTCTACCGTATAACACTACACCAATAAAAAAGACATCAACATTTGTATTTAAATTTATTTCCATAATTAACATAATTATTAATTAATTTAAAATATATTATAACAAAAAAAGATAATAAGCATTCATTGAATGCACATTCTTTAACAATATAATATCCACAAAACACACCTAAAGTTAATTACACAATTAGCACAATTAATTACTAATTAATTAATTCAAACAAATAATACATAATTCATCAATAAAAAATCAATTACTTCCCACCCTTCACACCATGTATACTTATAAACACCACAACACACACCTACAACTAATTACACAATTATCACAATTGATTACAAATTAATTTATATTAATAATTCATCAACAAAAAGTAAATTACCCCCCTTCCCAGCATTTACACCTATAAACATCCCAACACACACCTAAAATTAATTATACAATTACCATTATTAATTACTCTTTAATTAATTAACAACTAATTAATAATGTATCAATAAAAAATAAATTGCTTCCCACCTTTCACACCATTTACACCTATAAACACCACAACACACGGCCAAAAATTAATTACACAATTACCGTAAAGAATTACTAATTAGTTAATTTAAATTAATTAACAACAATTATTAATAACTTAATTTACACATTTTAACACTATAAAGTCACAAGTTAGCAAATATTATTCAATAACAATTATTCAATAAAATGTATATATTTAAATTACTTCCCACCACATACCCTATAAACCCAGAACCCGCTACGGAACTAAAAACGCAAATTTCAAATAAAAAAAATAATAACTACTATAAATATTCACTAAGGTGCCAATTCCGATCCGGTAAAAACCGGGTACGAACCGTCGGACGGAGCCTTTTCTCCGTCCGACTCGTACCCGGTGCGAAATCCATCCGAAAATGCAAGTACGATTCATACGGAAACACCATTTCCGTACGATTCGAACAAAACACCGACCGAACAGAAACTAAACACAATTCCGATCCTGAAAGGAGCCGACGTGACGTCGGTACGCATCCAGCCTACGTTTCACGAACCAGGAAGTACGATTCGAACCGACGTCATCCCGCACGGAAAATATTTACCGGCTGCCAAAAACTGCCGGGAAATCAGGACGACACACGCAAGGAGCAGCTGGACGCGACGAACAGACATGGACCCGAACCTACGTGCCATCCCTGCCCTCCTAGCAGTCCACCTGGCGTACAGGAACCGACGCAGACGCCGCAGAAGGTCAGCACAACAACCAGGGGCAAAGGGGGGGGCAGGGGCAGGACACACAACACCAACACATGGTACCAAATCACACATGGCCTGGACATACCTGACCATCAGGGCCTGGTCACTTCCAGGGGGTGGGGGCAAGGCCAGCAACGCAAGCGTCCGCCACAACGGAAGTGGATGGTCACGCGAACCGGTACGTACCCTACCCAGGCCGCAAGAGCGTGGGTACGGAACGTACCACGCGTCCCCCTACGTCACTCCAACAATAGCGGTACGGCCCGTACCCACGTCAGAAAGGCCTTGGTACAGCTCGTACCAGCATTGCTGGGGTCATGTAGGGGTACGCGTGGTACGACCCGTAGCCACGCCCCCAAGGCCTGTGTACGGTGCGGACCCCACGGCCCGCAACAATGGTGGGACGCACCGTACCCACACACCAAAGGCATGGGTACGGCCCGTACCCAGGCACGCAGAGCGTGGGCAGGGGTATGTACGGACCGTACCCCCACCCGTGGAAGTACGGCCCGTACCCCCACCCGTGCATGTACGCCCCGAACCCCCACTCGTGTATGTACGCCCCGAACCCCCACCCGTGTATGTACGCCCCGAACCGCCACCCGTGTATGTACGCACCCAAGCGCCACCCGTGTATGTACGCCCCGAACCCCCACCCCACCCTGGTATGTACGCCCCGAACCCCCACCCGTGTATGTACGCACCCAAGCGCCACCCGTGCATGTACGCCCCGAACCCCCACCCCACCCTGGTATGTACGCCCCGAACCCCCAGCCGTGTATGTACGCACCAAACCCCCACCCGTGTATGTACGCACCAAACCACCACACCAGCCGTGTATGTACGCACCAAACCCCCACCCCAGCCGTGTATGTACGCACCGAACCACCACCCGTGTATGTACGCACCGAACCCCCACCCCAGCAGAGTATGTACGCCCCGAACCCCCACCCGTGTATGTACGGACCGAACCCCCACCCGTGTATGTACGGACCGAACCCCCACCCCAGCCGTGTATGTACGCACCAAACCACCACCCGTGTATGTACGCCCCCTAACCCCCCCCAGCCGTGTATGTACGCACCGAACCACCAGCCGTGTATGTACGCACCAAACCCCCACCCGTGTATGTACGCACCTAACACCCACCCCAGCAGAGTATGTACGCCCCGAACCCCCACCCGTGTATGTACGGACCGAACCCCCACCCCAGCAGAGTATGTACGCCCCGAACCCCCACCCGTGTATGTACGGACCGAACCCCCACCCCAGCCGTGTATGTACGCACCAAACCACCACCCGTGTATGTACGCCCCCGAACCCCCCCCCAGCCGTGTATGTACGCACCGAACCACCAGCCGTGTATGTACGCACCAAACCCCCACCCCAGCCGTGTATGTACGCACCGAACCACCAGCCGTGTATGTACGCACCAAACCACCACCCCAGCCGTGTATGTACGCACCGAACCACCACCCGTGTATGTACGCACCGAACCACCACCCGTGTATGTACGCCCCCGAACCCCCCCCAGCCGTGTATGTACGCACCAAACCCCCACCCGTGTATGTACGCACCTAACACCCACCCCAGCCGTGTATGTACGCACCGAACCACCACCCGTGTATGTACGCCCCCGAACCCCCCCCCAGCCGTGTATGTACGCACCGAACCACCAGCCGTGTATGTACGCACCAAACCCCCACCCCAGCCGTGTATGTACGCACCGAACCACCAGCCGTGTATGTACGCACCAAACCCCCACCCCAGCCGTGTATGTACGCACCGAACCACCACCCGTGTATGTACGCACCGAACCCCCACCCCAGCAGAGTATGTACGCACCGAACCACCACCCGTGTATGTACGGACCGAACCCCCACCCGTGTATGTACGCACCAAACCACCACACCAGCCGTGTATGTACGCACCAAACCCCCACCCCAGCCGTGTATGTACGCACCGAACCACCACCCGTGTATGTACGCACCGAACCCCCACCCCAGCAGAGTATGTACGCCCCGAACCCCCACCCGTGTATGTACGGACCGAACCCCCACCCGTGTATGTACGCACCAAACCCCCACCCGTGCATGTACGCACCGAACCTGCTATAAGAATGGGGTGTGCAAAACACCCCCAGCAGTGCCCAGACACAGGAGGGGTGGGTGCAGGGTCCTCCCAGCAGTGCCCAGACACAGGAGGGGTGTGTGCCTATCACTCCCAGCAGTGCCCAGACACAGGAGGGGTGTGTACCTATCACTCCCAGCAGTGCCCAGACATCGGACAATATACCCCATCAACAAGTTCAGTGACCTACAAGGGTGATACCCCAGATGCAGGCGGAGCCATCGCTGAGCCAGCATGGCTATATTGAAAGGCAACCCTCACACATCCAGGAAATGTAGACACAGCACAGCACAGCATTTGGGAGACACCCTGCAGGAAAAATGGCCTGGGCCACAGAGGACGGAACACACCTTGGGACAATGTCACCATACAGTGAGAGCAAACATGACCAAATACCATTTGCAGAGACCTTTGTGATGGCACGCAGATGGCAGGGTACACCCCATGAGCAGCACACTCCAACATTTCACAGACCCCTAACACATTATCACCACCCCAACGCAGGGAGCACCAGCACCAACAGCAAGTCCAGGAAAGCATCAGTGTGCAAAACAAAAAGAAAAGGCTTTATTCAGCAGGAAAATATATCAGAGAAAATGTCCACTATGTACAAGGGCCATGGGCCAGCCCAGCAGCAATGTCCGGGGGGGGGGTACACATCGGGACGTGTGTCCCCTAGCTTGCCTGCACAGTTCACAAGTCCATTTCATCCACAGAAGAGGGGGCATCAGGGGGGAGGGTGGAAACAGGCACCGCAGGGACAGGAGGGGAAAGGGTAGGTGTTGTGGGTGCAGGGAGGGATGAATCTGCCACAGGGGGGGTGCCAGCGCCAAAGGTGGAGGACAGAATGGCGCTGCACACGTCGGCAAGTTCCCCCAGCGACTCCCCCGTACCCAATCCAACCACAGGCCCCAAGGAGGGGGGGGGGGCAAAGGGATGGGTCGCAGCGCCACTGGGGGAGGGTGTGGACAGGGTGGGGGACTCAACTCCCCTGGCCGGGTCCCGCCTCCACCGCTTGCGGGGTGGTGTCATCCTGGGGCTGGGGGGCACACTCGCAGTGGATGATGCTGTCACTGACTGTTGGCCAGGAGAGCTAAGGGGAGTGGATTTGGAGGGAGTGGGTTGTGTGGAATGCGGACTCCCACTGTGGCTGCGTGTTCTACGTTTCCCCCCCGACCCAGTGGGTGTGCCTTCCTCACCCTGTGTGTGCGTGACAGGAGGTGTGCGCTTCGACTTCCCTGGTGGTGTGGTGCCTGTGTCTGTTGGGGTGCGTGCACGCTGACGTCTGGATGTGCGTGGGACAGGCACGGGAGTGGGAATTGTGGATGGGGCAGGGGTAGGGGGTGTTACGCAGCGCTGCAGGAGATCCAGTGCTGCAGTCAGTGTGGAGTCTATGGACCTCAGCAACTGCCGTTGGTCAGACTGCGCAGCCGACATGCCCTCCATGTATGCCTCCATCTGGGTCAGCACCTGGGTGTGGGCATGGAGGACATTTAGCATCGCAGTCTGACCAACCTGCAACTGCCTCAGGATGTCCACAGACTCCGCACTCACCGCAGCAGTGGTGACAGGGGCAGGGGGTGCGGTGCCTGGCAGGAAGGAGACATGTGGGGACCGAGCACGGAGGGAAGGGCCACGAGCATGTGGGAGGCCGGTGATGGAACCTGAGGTGGCGGGGGGATGTGGAGGGCTGCCATCAGCTGGGGGGGCAGACTCCGCCACCTCTGTGAGCTCAGCCTCGGACCCGTCTGCGTCATAGTCTGTGTTGGCAGTCAACAGGTCCTCCGCCTCACTCCCTTCGGCCTCCGTGCCACTCCATGTGCCAGACAGGACAGCACTGCTGGTACTGGTGCTCAATCTCTCCTCCCGGTCCGTGCTAGTGTCTCCTTCCGTGTCCCCCGGCGATGCTGTGGGCAAGGTGAAGAGACAGGAGAAAATCAGACACCTGTACACTTATGTCACATGAGTCAAATATACATAGGTCACATTGCATAGCCTGAAAAGCAACAGGAGTAACACCTACAAAACAATGTACACATGTAGGCCATGGAACACACAGTTTTTCTACCCACCATGCCACTGAGACACAATGGAGATCATGACACAACAGCAAATCACTGCACCTGAAATTTTAGAGAGGAGTCAGCCTCTGGGGACAAATGTGCACAGCACCTGCACCACACTGCGTCGTCAAAAAGGGATGAGCATGAATCATATCCATTTACTCTTGCCGCATGCTGCAAAGGCAATACATGAAACCAGGCCACACATGACAGGGTCACTGCACCTTGAGCGTATGTCCAGTCAAACATCACACACAGGCTAAACCCAGCAAGGAGGATGAAGCTTCTGACATGTAGGCCTTGTACGCACAAACCACCCACACCTGAGACAATCTCATTGAGACGGAGAAAGTATGTACACCTCTTACTCTGGGATGGAAACACATGGCCTCCACTAATTCATGACTGTAAACACACAGCCCCTGGTGGCCATGTCCACACATCATTGACAGGCAAACATCATCAGATTGTCTCAACAACACACACAGGTAATGCCCACTGTGAGTATGCACAAGCAAAATGGGTCCCCCTGTACAGTGGACACATGTAGCAACCTGTAGGTCCTAACAGTTGAGCCCAGGGTACAATGCCACCCTACGCAACCCATGGCAAAGACACAGTGAATGGCCATATTGTTGGATGACGCACATGATACCTAGGAAGAGGTGCCCCAGGGCACAGTAGTGCCCACACTCCTCCATGGTCCAGGATGGACATGACTGCAAATTAAGCAACCGTCCCTGCACTTAGCAGGCCTCCCACTCAGGCACATCATGTCAGAGGGCACACAATTGGAGATGCATGCTGGAAGGCTGTACATTTTGGAGACACACCCCTATGTCGTGATTCACAATCAGTGCCAAGTGACATGGACACCACAATGACTGAAATTGGCCATGGCACACGCAAGGTCCCCATACCTGTGGCACATCACCCCCACACATGATGCTGATAGCATAGGGCACCTGCATGAACTGCCTGCATAAATAACCTTGTGCAAGAGTGGCGACAGACCAGGGAACACATTGCAAGGAGGGGAAGGGAGGGAGTGAGAACAGCACTGTGCTACTTTGTGGAGAAGTTGACGCACTGCACAATCAAACCCTGGCAGTGTATCCATGCAACTGCACACTTACATTGGCTGGGGACACACAACTGACACACATGTACCTACCCCCTTCCTGCTGCTGCCTCTCCTGTAGGCGCCTGTCCATATCGGGGAAGACCACCGCCAGCACACGCTTCTGGATGTGGGTCAGACGACGGCGGCCACGGTTCTTACGGCTCTCAGGTGAGTCCCCCAGCAGGAGCCGTGCAATCCTCCTCGTCCAGCACCGGATGTCCTGCCAGCGTTTCCTCACCTGAGACAGGCTCCGCCTCCGACCCTCTGTACCCCTCACGGCACTGACGGCTTCCCTCCAGATCTCCCCCTTGGCAATGGCGCCTACCTGTGAGGATGCAAAAGAGAGAATACATTAATCCACATGAGCAAAGACACAGAGACACACATATAGAACAATCCTCATTATGAACAGGCCATGGTATGCATGCAACTAATTGCACCTTTGTCATAGGGACATTATCCACTGTGGAAGGCCAAATGCACTACGTGCCAGTGGAAGCACACGGGTGGCATGAGGGGTACCACACACTCACTGACCAGGGATCACACTGTGCCTCACAGGCTACACCAGGATTATGTACAGCACCTCACAGCAGTCACCTGCCCCAGCACACTGATGCTACCTCAGCAGAGTACACAGACACACACAGGTACAGGACAATCACATGGCATTGCCAACTGCGGGTACACACCTCACTCTGCCCATGTGCCAGTAGACGGGGGTGTCACAGGTGTGGGGCTGGCTCAGCACGGCATGCACACAGCACTGCTCCCTGCTCACATCCGATGGCCAGGCCATATCCATCCCTCATGCTGCTTGTGTGCAACACTCCCCATATGCACTCACCCACATGACAGGGGACTAACACACACACCAATGTGCAGGGGACGAACACGGCCTTTGGACACTCACAGCACAGGTACACTGAACAAACACACATCCATGGGTACTGACACCTGTCACACTGGGGGGAACACAGGATCACATCAGGACTGTGGAAACAACATCCCCAGGAGGAGTATGCAGGCAGAATGTGGCATGCACCTTGCATTCATTGTCACAGTAGGCACTATGCAAGTGAGGAGTGCACACAGGAAACACAGCATGCTCTGCATGGGTGACATGAGGCCTTCCACACCCTGGGACCCACTCCAAACAACAGTGCATGTCTGTCACACATGGACACAATGCCAGAAGTCACTGTCACACAAAAGGGGCACAGTCTAAGCTAGTGGAGTCTGCACTCACCTGAACCCCTGGTCGACCATACAGGCTCTGGAACTGTGGGAGGATCACATCTATCAGGGCAAGGTTCTCCTCCTGGGTGAATGGCTGTGACCTCTCCACAGTCCTGGACATGGTGCCAGAGGAATCACTATCAGCAGCAGTGGTCATGGATGAATGGATGTGCAGGCAAGTGCTCTCTCATGGGACCTGGCTGCCTTATATATGCCTGGCTGGCCTGTTCATGTATAGGAGTACAGATTGATTGGTCAGTCACATTAGCATCCTACGTTTCATCCAATCCCTTCAAACCTACCCCAGTGTGTGGCTTTGCATGGTTTCAGTTTTGATAATGATGTCAAGTCAACATCCACATTGCAACAATGTAGATTCTTTCAAACTGACTTCTGCTGTGCACCTGGTGCTCAAATTCAAAAATTTAACTCAGTCTCCATGGCAACCATCAGGCATTTAGGCCCTTATACTTGTCCCTCATGTGTCCCCTATGTGTTTTCATACATTTACACACAGGTACGGTGCGTTCCACGCCCTAGGGCACCCCACAAGCAGTGATACCGACCGTACATGCGCTTGTACGGTCCGGATCACAATATGGGCGCTGGCGTATGCGTACGCCACAGTAGTACGGACTGTACACGCGCTTGTACGGTCCGGATCACAATATGGGCGCTGGCGTATGCGTACGCCACAGTAGTACGGACTGTACACGCGCTTGTACGGTCCGGATCACAATATGGGCGCTGGCGTATGCGTACGCCACAGTAGTACGGACTGTACACGCGCTTGTACGGTCCGGATCACAATATGGGCGCTGGCGTATGCGTACGCCACAGTAGTACGGACTGTACACGCGCTTGTACGGTCCGGATCACAATATGGGCGCTGGCGTATGCGTACGCCACAGTAGTACGGACCGTACAAGCGCGTGTACAGTCCGTACTACTGTGGCGTACGCATACGCCAGCGCCCATATTGTGATCCGGACCGTACAAGCGCGTGTACAGTCCGTACTACTGTGGCGTACGCATACGCCAGCGCCCATATTGTGATCCGGACCGTACAAGCGCGTGTACAGTCCGTACTACTGTGGCGTACGCATACGCCAGCGCCCATATTGTGATCCGGACCGTACAAGCGCGTGTACAGTCCGTACTACTGTGGCGTACGCATACGCCAGCGCCCATATTGTGATCCGGACCGTACAAGCGCGTGTACAGTCCGTACTACTGTGGCGTACGCATACGCCAGCGCCCATATTGTGATCCGGACCGTACAAGCGCGTGTACAGTCCGTACTACTGTGGCGTACGCATACGCCAGCGCCCATATTGTGATCCGGACCGTACAAGCGCGTGTACAGTCCGTACTACTGTGGCGTACGCATACGCCAGCGCCCATATTGTGATCCGGACCGTACAAGCGCGTGTACAGTCCGTACTACTGTGGCGTACGCATACGCCAGCGCCCATATTGTGATCCGGACCGCACAAGCGCGTGTACAGTCCGTACTACTGTGGCGTACGCATACGCCAGCGGCAAAATTGGCCCAGGGACCCTATACACGCGCTCCGAGCGTATGTACGGTGCGTATAACAACTGTCAGTGGTGACAGGCGGCACACAGACAGGAATGGAGCGGACAGGTATTGCCAAGGGTGGACACCAATGCATTGTCTGTGCAATACCACCTGTGTGTGACACAGGTGTGTCAGGATGTGATGTGGCACTTTACCCCTGAGGTGTGGGCAAAGCACATGTACGATGAGCTGTGTACACATGTCGTGTGTGATGGTGCGCATTGTACCACACATCCCCTGCTCTCCTTTGACATGTGTGCATGTCGTACACACTAGTGGAGCCATGAGTCACTTGCATGTCCCAGTCACGGACACCCGCACCTGTCCCCTGATGCCAGGTACACGGAATATTACATATGACACGTGTATGGCTGCGTTGCATGCTGCAACCATGTCATGTGTGTGGCATGTCTTTCCATGATTTTGCTGTAGGTGTGTGATTCAATGTGTCAGCAGTTGCTGCTGCCAACATGTGTCTGTGTGTTGATGGGCATGGCACACTGTTCCGCACACCAGCCCACATATGTGATTTGCCATGAGGTGTGTATGTATCCAACTACACGGAGTATCAACACAAGTACATATCCACATGCTCCCTATGTATGTTCTGTCTCGACATGTACTCCTCAAAGGCAATGTGTGTGGCCTGTCCTATTCCTATGACATGTGACCAGTGCATATCGCATCCAACTACCTGTCTGTACCATACGCATACTACCTCTGCACATGTGTGGATGTCTGTGAATCCTGTGATGCGTGTGCATGTTCACTTACACTGGCCCACAGCTAGTCTCATGCCATGTCATCGTGATCTTGCCCCCCTCCGTTAGTGGCTGTCCCTTGGTAGGAGTGTAACCTGACTGGCGTTCGTGTCCAGGAACTGTGGCACAGACCTGACTCACAACGTGGCATATGTGTATTGGCTGTGTAACATGTGCTCAGTGCATTGACGATGTTGTTGTACAGTGCTCACTCTTAGGTGTTCCTTCCATTTCACTGCAGGGCTCCGCCTCTCCCTCGACGTATGCCAGACATTGCTGCCCTGCATGAACGGGACTGTATACGCCGCTACAGATTCAGCCAACGGTTGATTGATGAGTTGACTGGCCGGCTGGAAGCACAACTCCTCCCGCGCCACAGGTATCCAAGTGCACTGACACCCAAGTTGAAGGTGATGGCAGCCCTACATTTCCTTGCCACGGGTACGTTCCAACATACCATTGCTGATGTCGGGGGCATGTCCCAGACGATGTTCAGCCGTGTTCTGCATGATTTCTTAGAGGCCATGTTGGTTCACCTGGATGAGTACATTAAATTCCCAAATCGTGAGCAGTTGACAGATGTCAAGCGTGAGTTCTATGCCCTGGGAGGGATGCCCCATGTCATTGGGTCCATAGATGGGACACATGTTGCGTTGGTACCACCACAGGCACAGGAGGTGGTGTATAGGAATCGCAAACATTATCACTCCATTAATGCCCTTGTGGTGTGTCTGTCCAACATGGTGATTTCACATGTCTGTGTTCGCTTTCCAGGATCAGCACACGATGCCTTCATCATGAGGCGTAGCAGGGTGCCAGAAATGATGCTGCAGCTGCGGAACGAGCGAGCATGTATTGTTGGTGGGTAGACTCTGGCAGTTCAGTGTTTGGCGTCATCTTCCAATCTCACTGCCTGTGCTGACACACTTCTGTCCATGATGTTTCCTTGTAGGGGACGCTGGCTATCCCAACATGCCATGGCTGATGACGCCTGTCCGCAACCCCAGCACGGCTGCCGAGCACCTCTACAACAACGCACATGGGCGGACCAGGAGAGTCATTGAGAGGACGTTTGGACTTCTGAAGAGCCGATTCCGGTGCCTCCACAAGACCGGCGGAGCACTCCCATATGCCCCGGTGAAGGTGTGCAAGATCATCATCGTCTGCTGCATGCTGCACAACATGGCAGTGGAGGAAGCTGTTCCACTCATACTGGATCAAGATGACCAGGACCATCCACCCGTGGAGGATGAAGGGCTTGGTGACGGGGCAAGTGATGTGGAGGAGGAGGAGGCTGTGGAGGACATGCGGAGTCGGCTCATACGCAACTTCTTTGCTTAGTGGTGAGTTCCAGTGTCTGAGTGTGCACGCATTGGGCCGTGTGTGGCATGTGTTGCAATGTGTGTGTCCATCTGCATGTCTGCCAAGTGAGTCAGTGGTGTGTATTGAAGTGTCACTCAAGTGATGGCGCAATGGAAGGATGTTGTCTGAGGGTCATCATTGTCACCTGTCATGTTAACAACATGATACGTGTTAAGTACATGCTTGCGGATGTGCTCCTTTGTGCTGAATCCTTGTGTGTCTCTCTTCCACAGGTCCATGTGCATGCTGTCTGCTGGTGGCATTGTTGTGCTCCTGCTACTCCTCATGAACACAGCGACATGTGCTGATTCAGCGTCACATGCACGGGCAAGTGTTGAAATCTCCTCAGGGTAAGGGATGCCTCACGTCGTTTTGGGTGTGTGAATTGTTTGTAGTCTGTGTGCACTTCTCCGGTTCATGTGTGTTCCATTTGCATACATGGTGATCCTACATGGGGAACATGACATGGGGCAGGCTTCACCTGGAGCCATGCTCAGACTTGGTGACTGTCATGTGGCAGGGGATTGGGGATTGTGATGAGGCCATCATTGTGTGTAACACTGGCCTCGGAAACATACAGGTTGCACCGGGTTGACATGGTGTGTGATTGCCCCATCAGTGCCTCAATGGTGTATAGCGGCCTCTCCGTGGCAGCAGGGGGTGTTTAGCTGTTATCCGTCACTTGTGTGCCAGGTCAATGGGATGCCAGCATCTGTGTTGCAATGGGGGGTGCCAGTGTTGCTCCCACATGTACATCCACATGACCTGTGTATGTGTTGACAGAGTATCATTGTCATTCCAACACACATGACTAATAAATTTGTCCCTCTGTCTCCAAGGTGCCTCTTCCCTGTCAATGGTGCCCTGTTGCCACTGTGCGTGCCGCAGGTCTGGCATAGTTTTCATAGGTGGTGCATATGTGTCTATGTGTAGAGTGACAAGATGCTAGGGGTTTGTCAGGGAGTGGGAACTGTATTATGCACAAGATGCACAGTTCCATCCACCTCAAGGCAAGAGAGACCATCCCCCAGGGAAACTACAACATCTGTGTAGAATCCTACCCTGCAGTCTACGGACATGTGCCTCACGACTCCCATGGTACTTGTCCATATCCGGAGTGCATCTGCACAGCTCTGCTACTGCGTCGGGCAACCAGGCCACATCAACGTCCTAACGGGATGGGGGGAATGTTTCACAGCCAGCTGCAGGATGACCTTCTAGATCCACGCCCACACTCATGATGCAGCCCACAACCCCAACACAACCATGTGGCACAGTGATCCTAAACTGCATTCTGGCATCTCCATGCATCCAACCTTGGCCTAGCCACCATTCTCAACATCCGCCTGACGCAAGCATGCTGCACATTGTAGGGACACATGTCTAGACATACCTGGGAGCGGCAAGCCAGGTCACTCCACATGATCCCTGACCTCTGCGCATGACTGTTGCTCCCCTGAATGTGTCTGTAGCCACAGTTGTGCGGGAACCACTCAGCTGGTTGGGCCCAGCACAGGTGAGTTTGTTACTCCATGTCTGTATCAGATGAGACATTGGGACCCATGTGTGTCCTGGGCAAGACTGCGACCCCACGGTTTGGATGGTTGGAGTTAATTCTGAGATCAGGCATGCTTTGACTGTACGACACACACATGTATTGTAATAATGTAGAATCACGGCATCATCTTGTAAGTGTGATTAATTTATTTGTGGTGGGGTACGGGTTTGTGGGGATGACAAGAGGTGCACAGCGGGAGTGTAGAATCCAAAGTTCACTGGGGGAGTTGGTATCCTTGTCGTAGCAAAATGTCAGAGTCCATGCCACAGTCTTCGTCAACATAGGTCAGACAGTGACCAGCAAGTCCATGTGGCAGAGAATGTCATGTGCTGCTATTGGGCCAGAGGGCCAGGTGCCAGGCCAGGTGACCTGGGAGATGGTGATGTTCTGCTGACTCTCACAGTCTTTTTCGTGGACGACCCACCTTCCTGCGGGGACCCTCGGAAGCAGTCCGTGACGATGTCTGTGACGCTCCGTCGGATGAATCCTCCTCCTCCTGATCCCTCCCTGTGTCTGGTAATGGCCTTCGCCTGGTGCCACAGGGAGGGTTGCCCATGTTGTCGGCAATCCGACGGAGTACACCGGTCATTTGGGTTTGCACCGCCACGAGCTCAGCCTGTCTATCCTCCATCCTTCCTTGGTGTTGCAGTTGACAGGCATGTTGCTGGGACTGCAGGGTCTTCATCTCCTGGAGGGTCCCCTTGATGTCATTGAGGGTGGACGCAATCTGGTCCATGCCCCTGGTGTCACGCCGGTATGTATCCAGGATGTTGCTGACCTGGGACACTACCGGGTCCTGAGCTGCCTGGTCAGGTTCGCGCCTCCGCCGTCCTCCACTCCCGCCACCCCTGCCCACGTGCACCTGGCCTGCCGTTGTGGGTGCATCGGGTCTCCGGGACCCCTGAGGGATGGCATCTGCGTTGCCGCCTGCCTCCTCCTGGGTGCCCGGAGGACCGTGTCCCTCCTGGGCAGACTGGCTGGGTGGTCGTGTGCGGGCAGGGCTCCTGGACGTCTCCTGGGATGTGGCAGGAATGGGGGTGGTGGTTGGCACAGTTGTACCTGACGCAGGTGCTGCAGGTGGTTGGACACCAGAGGGGCCAGGTTGGTCTGGGTCATCCACGGAGTGGTGAGAGTCATCGCTGGCGGTGGGGTCATCATCCCGCGGAGCCTGGTCCTGTGTGACTTCCCCCCCAGTGTTGGGGGGTGTTCGTCGACGTTGACCTGTGTGTGAGAGAGACAATGTTAACAGTGTCACATGTGGCATCCATGTTGCATGCATTTCTGATTTGGCACTCTTCCTCTGGGTAGTTGGATCTGTCCTGCATTCCTCTCACAGTGCACTTGTGCATGGCTATGTCCCTTGGCCACAGCTGTCAGGGCTTTACGCATGTGTGAGACACAATCTTAGTTGATGCATCTATTTGGGTACACAGTCAGCAGTGTGGTGTGCGGGCGTAGCGAGCCATGCAGAGGCGCCTTACGTGTTGCACTGTACGTGGCCAAATGGTGTTTTGGCAAGGCAATTTGATGTTGCAGGTAGGGGACTGAAGCATTTGTGACAGGGTTCTTACCGACACGGTGGGTGGGTATACTGGGTGTGTGGTTAGGTCTGTGCCTGCAGCACGGATGGACTCGTGCACAGATTGACACATGGACCGGTCTTCATCTACGGAAGGGGGGGTTGAGGCACTGCCAGACCTGGTCTGCATGCACACAGTCCACCGGCTGACGAGTGGACATGGCCACACCACCCAAGGGTGATTTAGTCTCCCTGTGTCTCCCTTCCTCCCTCCCTCTGTCACCCTCCTCCCTCCCTCTGTCGGTCTCCCTCTGTCACCCTACTCCCTCCCTCTGTCTGTCTCCCTGTGTCCCCCCTCTGTCTCCTTCCCTCTCATTCCCCCTCTCCCTCCCTCTCTTTGTCACTCTCTGTCACCTCAGGCCAGCTTCCTGGGCACACACAGTTAGCCGGTCTTTGAATGGCCATTGGCTTGTTCATGTGAGTTAGTCCCTGTTCTCCGGGCACCCATTGGGCAGTGTGTCTGAGTGTAGGCTGCTGCTGTGGCGGTGTGTGCTGAGACTCTATCAGAGCGATGCATCTTCATTGTCTGCTGTTATGTGCAAATTGTGCCTTCAGACCCATGGCATCCTGCATGGCAGCCATCATTTGCAGGCATGACAGTACTGTGTGGGTACACACAGTTTGTATGGCTGTGCCCTGGGCCATATGGGCTGAGGGCATTGTTGTGTGCTTGTGAGTTGCTCAATGTTAGTTTTGCTGCCCCCACTCCCAGCATCGACCACATCCTGTGTTGTGTTGGTGTTTTGTGTGGCCTGTGACTTGGCATGGCCCTGATTGATGCATGGGGCATGGAGGTGCCAGTGGCATGTGTGTGTTTGTGGAGTGTTGTTGTGTCCGGTGGTGGCTTGGGGGGGGTGGCATGCATGATTGATTGTGTATGGCATCCCCCCCATGTGAGGTGAGTTGTTTGTGTACTCACCAGGGTCTGGGAGTCCTGGCAGTCCGTGTAGTCCCTCCACCGCCAGCGTGGACATCACCTTCTCCTCCCAGGGATGGTATTGTACCGGTCTGGGGGGCGGCCCTCCTCCAGTGATGTTCCCCTGGTTGTGATTGTCAGTCATCTTCCTCTTGACCGTCCTCCGCAGATCGTACCACCTGGATTGGCACTCGTGCCTGGTCCTTCTGGTTGTCCCAACAGCATTCACAGAATCGACGATCCTCTGCCACATGGCGGTTTTTTCGGATATGCTGGTCTGTCTGACCAATGTCCCAAAGAGCTGTGGCTCGACTCTGAGGATTTCGTCGACAAGGATCTCCAGCTCCTCCTTTGTGAACTTTGGATTCTTGGTGGTGGACATGGCGTGGGGTGTGGTTGTGGGGGTGTGGGTGTGGATGGCTGTGGGTGTGTGGGTGTGGTAGTGGAGGTGTGTGTGTGAATGTGATGAGGGGGTGTTTGTGTAGGTGGTTGTGTGAAGGTATGCAAGTGTGAGGTTCAAGTATGGTGGTGTGGGTCGTCTGTGGGCTCTGGCAGCAGTGGGTCTGTTGCAAAGGCTCATGGTTTGTGTGTGTGGTCCATTTTTATTGGTCCATTTGTGGGTGTGGCTGTGTTTGAAATTTGTGTGGGTGTGTTATGAGGAGTGATTGAGTTTTGGGCCTCTGTTTGGCAGTTTGGCAGTTGCAGGTGAGTGTATGTGATGTTTGTGGGGTTGTTGGGCCTGTTTGGTGGTGTGGGGAAACTCTACTTGACTCTCCTTGTGTAAATATGGTTTGTCCGGGTTCAGTACGTGTTTTTTTGGCGTCAGTACGGTCCGTACATGCACTGGTGGGGGTGCGGTCCGTACATTCCCTGGTGGGGTGGTGGTTAGGTGCGTACATACACGGCTGGGGTGGGGGTTTGGTGCGTACATACACGGCTGGTGGTTCGGTGCGTACATACACGGCTGGGGGGGGTTCGGGGGCGTACATACACGGCTGGTGGTTCGGTGCGTACATACACGGCTGGGGGGGGGTTCGGGGGCGTACATACACGGGTGGGTGTTTGGTGCGTACATACACGGCTGGTGGTTCGGTGCGTACATACACGGCTGGGGGGGGGTTCGGGGGCGTACATACACGGGTGGGGGTTCGGGGGCGTACATACACGGCTGGTGGTTCGGTGCGTACATACACGGCTGGGGGGGGGTTCGGGGGCGTACATACACGGGTGGGTGTTTGGTGCGTACATACACGGCTGGTGGTTCGGTGCGTACATACACGGCTGGGGGGGGGTTCGGGGGCGTACATACACGGGTGGGTGTTTGGTGCGTACATACACGGCTGGTGGTTCGGTGCGTACATACACGGCTGGGGTGGGGGTTTGGTGCGTACATACACGGCTGGTGGTTCGGTGCGTACATACACGGCTGGGGGGGGTTCGGGGGCGTACATACACGGCTGGTGGTTCGGTGCGTACATACACGGCTGGGGGGGGGTTCGGGGGCGTACATACACGGGTGGGTGTTTGGTGCGTACATACACGGCTGGTGGTTCGGTGCGTACATACACGGCTGGGGTGGGGGTTTGGTGCGTACATACACGGCTGGTGGTTCGGTGCGTACATACACGGCTGGGGGGGGTTCGGGGGCGTACATACACGGCTGGTGGTTCGGTGCGTACATACACGGCTGGGGGGGGGTTCGGGGGCGTACATACACGGGTGGGTGTTTGGTGCGTACATACACGGCTGGTGGTTCGGTGCGTACATACACGGCTGGGGGGGGGTTCGGGGGCGTACATACACGGCTGGTGGTTCGGTGCGTACATACACGGCTGGGGGGGGGGTTCGGGGGCGTACATACATGGGTGGGTGTTTGGTGCGTACATACACGGCTGGTGGTTCGGTGCGTACATACACGGCTGGGGTGGGGGTTTGGTGCGTACATACACGGCTGGTGGTTCGGTGCGTACATACACGGCTGGGGGGGGTTCGGGGGCGTACATACACGGCTGGTGGTTCGGTGCGTACATACACGGCTGGGGGGGGTTCGGGGGCGTACATACACGGGTGGGTGTTTGGTGCGTACATACACGGCTGGTGGTTCGGTGCGTACATACACGGCTGGGGGGGGTTCGGGGGCGTACATACACGGGTGGGTGTTTGGTGCGTACATACACGGCTGGTGGTTCGGTCCGTACATACACGGCTGGGGGGGGTTCGGGGGCGTACATACACGGCTGGTGGTTCGGTGCGTACATACAGGGCTGGGGGGGGGGTTTGGTGCGTACATACACGGCTGGTGGTTCGGTGCGTACATACACGGCTGGGGGGGGTTCGGGGGCGTACATACACGGCTGGTGGTTCGGTGCGTACATACACGGCTGGGGGGGGTTCGGGGGCGTACATACACGGGTGGGTGTTTGGTGCGTACATACACGGGTGGGGGTTCGGGGCGTACATACGCGGGCGGGGGGTGGTGGGGTGTTCGGCGCGTATGCGGGCACATGTCTCCATGGTTGCTATGGGAGTTCGGTTCGGACGGTGTTTTTTGCGTACGGTTGTGAAATGGGGAGGACGGGAGGGATCGTACTTGCGCAGTCGGACTTTATTTTTCCGCACGGTGGGTTTCTCGCCCGGGGACGTGTCGGTGACTTTTCCCGACCCGAGGACGTGTGGGGAAATCTTCCCAATGCGATTCGTATGGACTTTTTTCCGTTCGAATCGTACTTGGCAGTTTGTACGCTACTTTGACGATTCGGACGGAAAAAAATCCGGATACGAGTCGGACGGGGAATTTTTTTACCGGATCGGAATTGGCACCTAAATGTTATATAATTAAATTACTTCCCACCCTATTCCCCTATAAACCCCCAACCAGCTACGGAACTAAAAACACAAAATTTGATAAAAACAAATTACTAACTACTATAAACAATCAATAAATGTTATATATTTAAATTACTTCCCACCCTATTCCCCTATAAACCCACAACCCGCAACGGAACGAAAAACGTAAAATTAAATAAAAAAGGAAATTAATAACTACTAAAATGTTAACGCATATAATGAAAATACAAACAATTTACAAATATACAAAAAAACAAACATCAGACATATATAAAATATATACTAAAATACATCAACATTTGTATTTAAATTTATTTCCATAATTAACATAATTATTAATTAATTTAAAATATATTATAACAAAAAAAGATAATAAGCATTCATTGAATGCACATTCTTTAACACTATAATATCCACAAAACACACCTAAAGTTAATTACACAATTAGCACAATTAATTACTAATTAATTAATTCAAACAAATAATACATAATTCTTCAATAAAAAATCAATTACTTCCCACCCTTCACACCATGTATACTTATAAACACCACAACACACACCTACAACTAATTACACAATTATCATAATTGATTACAAATTAATTTATATTAATAATTCATCAACAAAAAGTAAATTACCCCCCTTCCCAGCATTTACACCTATAAACATCACAACACACACCTAAAATTAATTATACAATTACCATTATTAATTACTCTTTAATTAATTAACAACTAATTAATAATGTATCAATAAAAAATAAATTGCTTCCCACCTTTCACACCATTTACACCTATAAACACCACAACACACGGCCAAAAAGTAATTACACAATTACCGTAAAGAACTACTAATTAGTTAATTTAAATTAATTAACAACAATTATTAATAACTTAATTTACACATTTAACACTATAAAGTCACAAGTTAGCAAATATTATTCAATAACAATTATTCAATAAAATGTATATATTTAAATTACTTCCCACCACATACCCTATAAACCCAGAACCCGCTACGGAACTAAAAACGCAAATTTCAAATAAAAAAAATAATAACTACTATAAATATTCACTAAGGTGCCGATCACGATCCGGTAAAAAATTCCCCCGTGCGACTCGTATCGGGTCTTTTTACCGTACGAATCGTACAAATGCCGTACGAACTGGCAATCACGATTCGCATGGTAAAAAGTCCATACGACCCGCACCGGGAATCATTCCCCACACGTCCTCGGGTCGGAAAATGTGTCCGACACGTCCTCGGACGATTTACCTTACAAACGTAAAAATCCAAGTCCGACCGAGGAATCACGATCCATCCCGTGCGTCCGAGCCTACAACCGTATGGAAAAAACACCGTCCGCACCGAACACCAATAGCAACCATGGAGACATGTGCCCGCATACGCGCCCAACACTCCCCCCAGCCCCCGTACGTCCGACACGTACCCCCCGTATATGTATACCCCCACCCGTCTATGTACACCCCAGTATGTTCCAGTCGTACCCCCACCCCAGTACGTGTCGTACCACCGTCAATGTAAACCCCCCCACCCCTGTACGTGTCGTACCACCGTCTATGTACACCCCAGTACGTTCCAGTCGCACCCCCACCCCAGTACGTGTCGTACCCCCCGTGTACCTACACCCCAGTACGTTCGAGCCACACCCCCACCCCAGTACGTGTCACAGCCCCGTCTACCTACACCCCAGTACGTTCCAGTCGTACCCCCACCCCAGTACGTGTCGTACCACCGTCAATGTACACCCCCCCACCCCTGTACGTGTCGTACCACCGTCAATGTACACCCCCCCACCCCTGTACGTGTCGTACCACCGTCCATGTACACCCCAGTACGTTCCAGTCGTACCCCCACCCCAGTACGTGTCGTACCACCGTCAATGTACACCCCCCCACCCCTGTACGTGTCGTACCACCGTCAATGTACACCCCCCCACCCCTGTACGTGTCGTACCACCGTCAATGTACACCCCCCCACCCCTGTACGTGTCGTACCACCGTCCATGTACACCCAAGTACGTTCCAGTCGTACCCCCACCCCAGTACGTGTCGTACCACCGTCAATGTACACCCCCCCACCCCTGTACGTGTCGTACCACCGTCAATGTACACCCCCCACCCCTGTACGTGTCGTACCACCGTCTATGTACACCCCCCCACCCCTGTACGTGTCGTACCACCGTCCATGTACACCCCAGTACGTTCCAGTCGTACCCCCACCCCTGTACGTGTCGTACCACCGTCAATGTACACCCCCCCACCCCTGTACGTGTCGTACCACCGTCTATGTACACCCCCCCACCCCTGTACGTGTCGTACCACCGTCAATGTACACCCCCCCACCCCTGTACGTGTCGTACCACCGTCCATGTACACCCCAGTACGTTCCAGTCGTACCCCCACCCCAGTACGTGTCGTACCACCGTCAATGTACACCCCCCCACCCCTGTACGTGTCGTACCACCGTCAATGTACACCCCCCCACCCCTGTACGTGTCGTACCACCGTCAATGTACACCCCCCACCCCTGTACGTGTCGTACCACCGTCTATGTACACCCCCCCACCCCTGTACGTGTCGTACCACCGTCTATGTACACCCCAGTACGTTCCAGTCGTACCCCCACCCCAGTACGTTCCTGGCGCACCCCCAACACAACCTCCTAAGTACGGAGCGCACCCCATGCCCCAACATCACAACCGCATGTACGAGTCGTACAAAGCCACACACAAGGACCAAATCGTACAACCAAATGGCCCATGTACACACCGTACACACGCTCAAAACGCACGTACACAACAAGGACAAAACAAAACAACTCAACAATACACCATTCGAAAGGCACACAGCCACTAAACATGGCCAACAACCACTAAAATAACACAATCACTGACCTGCAACTGTCAAAAACAAACAGAGGCCCAATACACCACCACTCCTTATAACACACCCACCCAAAATTCAAACACTGCCACACCCACCCATGGACCAATAAAAAGGGCCCACACACACAAACCATGAGCCTTTGCAACAGACCCACTGCTGCCAGACACCACAGAACCAGACTACAAGCGACACCACATCTTACACTTGCACACCTTCACACGACCACCCTCACAAACACCCTCTCATCACATTCACACACACACACAACCATCCACACCCCCCCCCAACATCCACACACCCCCCACACCCACACCATCCCCACCCACACCCCTCACCATGCCCACTACCAAGAATCCAAAGTTCAGTCACCGAGAGTTGGAGGTCCTTGTTGATCAAATCCTCAGAGTCGAGCCACAGATCTTTGGAACATTGGTCAGAAGCACCAGCCAGGCAGCCAAAACAGCCATGTGGCAGACCATCGTCGATGCTGTGAATGCTGTTGCGGACACCAGGAGGACCAAGCAGGATTGCCAGAACAGGTGGTACGATCTGCGGAGGAGGGTCAGAGCCAAGAGACAGGAGGAACACGACCAGGCCAACGCCACCGGAGGAGGGCCCTCCCGCAGACCCGTACAGTACCATCCCTGGGAGGAGAGGGTGATGGCCATACTGCCGGTGGAGGCAGTTGAAGGAGTAGAAGGACTCCGAGACCCGGGTGAGTACACAAACAACGCACCTCACATGGGGGGAACTGCAACCACAAACAAAATTACTAACAGGCACGCAACCACCACAAGCCATCGCATTACTCAACCACACTCCATGAGCAGGCACATGCCACTACTGCCACCATGCCCCATGCACCCAGCTGGACAATGTCAAGTCACAGGCCACAGAAGACAACAACACATGACACGGTAACCCGGATGGCGGGAGTGTGGGCACCAAGAATCACATAGTGCGACTCCAAAGCAGACAACAATGCCCTCTGCCCATATGGCCTAGGTCACAGCCAGACAAACACTGTGTCCCAACACAGGAATGACTTGCCAGCAAATGGCGGATGCCTTGCATCAACACATGGGGGTGAAGGCACTGTTTTGCACATGCCAGCAGCTAATGAACAGCCAACAGTGTGAAAGAGTGGCAGCACACACCACCACAGCAGCAGCGCACAGACACACAGCAGACAAAATGGGTGCCTGGAGATCAGAAACAAACTCACATCAACAGGCCAAGGGCCACTCAAAGATCTGCTAACAGTGTGTGCCCAGGAAGCTGGGCCAAGGTGACAGAGGGTGACACACGGAGGGAGGGAGAGGGGGACACAGAGGGAGGGAGAGGGGGACTGAGAGGGAGGGAGACACAGGAAGATGGACAGAGGGAGGAGGCTGACACACAGAGGGAGGGAGAGGGGGACACAGAGGGAGGGAGACACAGGAAGATGGACAGAGGGAGGAGGCTGACACACAGAGGGAGGGAGAGGGGGACACAGAGGGAGGGAGAGGGGGACACAGAGGGAGGGAGAGGGGGACACAGAGGGAGGGAGAGGGGGACTGAGAGGGAGGGAGACACAGGAAGATGGACAGAGGGAGGAGGCTGACACACAGAGGGAGGGAGAGGGGGACAGAGAGGGAGGGAGAGGGGGACAGAGAGGGAGGGGGACACAGGAAGATGGACAGAGGGAGGAGGCTGACACACAGAGGGAGGGAGAGGGGGACAGAGAGGGAGGGAGAGGGGGACAGAGAGGGAGGGAGAGGGGGACAGAGAGGGAGGGAGACACAGGAAGATGGACAGAGGGAGGAGGCTGACACACAGAGGGAGGGAGAGGGGGACACAGAGGGAGGGAGACACAGGAAGATGGACAGAGGGAGGAGGCTGACACACAGAGGGAGGGAGAGGGGGACACAGAGGGAGGGAGACACAGGAAGATGGACAGAGGGAGGAGGCTGACACACAGAGGGAGGGAGAGGGGGACACAGAGGGAGGGAGAGGGGGACACAGAGGGAGGGAGAGGGGGACACAGAGGGAGGGAGAGGGGGACAGAGAGGGAGGGAGAGGGGGACAGAGAAGGAGGGAGACACAGGGAGAGCAAATCAGTCCTTTGGTGTGTGGGAATGTCTGCTCGTCAGCAGGTGGACTGCGTGCATGTAGACAAGGGTGCCCAGTGCCAGAACCCCCCCTCTTCATCATGGCAAAACGCAGGGCCATGTTACAACCTGTACACGAGCACAAGGACAGCCACCTGCATCATATGAGTGTGTGGATCCACTCCATGTGCACATGTACAGTGCTACAAGGAAGGCGCAAACGCATAGCTCGGCACACATGCACACTCCACTGCTGACTGCAGTCACACTTGACGCAGCAAGTAAGACTGTGCCACACATAGTTAAAGGGGCCAAATTGGTGCCCAAGGGACACACACATGCACAAGTGCACTGTGAGTGGAATGCAAGACAGATCCTAATTCCAAGAGGAAATGTGCCAACTTTGTAACGGATGCAACATGGATGTTGCATGGATCAAAAGTAACATTGTCTCTCTCACACACAGGTCAACGTCGTGCTGCACCCCCCAACACTGGGGGGGAACACTCACAGGACCCGGATCTGCAGGAGACCGATCCCACCGGCAGCGACCACTCTCACCACTCTGCGGACGACCCCGACCGACCTGGCCCCTCTGGTGTCCAACCACCTGCAGCACCTGCGTCAGGTACAACCGTGCCAACCACCACCCCCACTCCTGCCACATCCCAGGAGACACCCAGGATCCCTGCCCCAACACCACAATGCAGCCAGGCTCGCCAGGAGGGACACGGTGTCCCGGGCACCCAGGAGGAGGCAGGCGACAACGCCAATGCCACCCCTCAGGGGTCCCGGAGACCCCATGTGCCCACAAGTGCAGGCCAGACGCAAGTGGGCAGGGGTGGTGGGAGTGGAGAGCGGCGGAGGCGCGAGCCTGACCAGTTGGCTGGGGATCCGGTATTTTCCCATGTCCGTAACATCCTGGACTCATACCGGCAGGACACCACGGGCATGGCCCAGGTTGTGTCCGTCCTCGAGGGGATCAAGGTCCAGCAGGCCCAGCAACATGCGGAGCTAATAGCCTGTCTACAGCTACACCAACGGAGGATGGAGGACAGACAGGCTGAGCAAGTGACGGCGTCCCAGGGGATTCACGCTGAACTCCGTCGGATGGCCGACACCATGGCCGACCCTCCCTGTGCCAGAAGGCGGAGAACATCACCACCCACAGGGAGGGATCATGAGGAGGAGGAGGAAACATCCGACGGAGCATCCCAGACGTCGTCACGGCCTGCTGCTGAGGTTCCCCGCAGGAAGCCGGGTCGTCCACGGAAAGGACCGTGAGGGTGGCTGCTACATCACCATCTCCCAGGACACCTGGCCTGGCACCTGGCCCACTGGAGCAACAGCATCACAGCATCAAGAGACATTCTCTGCCACATGGCCCTGCTGGTCACTGGCTGACCAATGTTGACAAAGACTGTGGCATGGACTCTGAGGATTTCCAATGGCAAGGACACCAACTCCCCTACTGAACTTTGGATTCCCTAATCCCGGAAAGGCCCTCACTTGGCCCCCCCCCCCCAATAATAAATCACACTATTAAGAGTAGATGCCTGCTGGTAGCATTATTACCTAACATGTGTCTTGTACAGTCTAAACATGCCTGAGTCATCTGTTCACTTCAACCATCCACACCCTGGGGCCTGAGTCTGGCACAGGACACATGGGTCACAGTTTTCTAGGCAAGACAGACATGGAGCACCATACACACCCGTGATGGTCAGAACCAGCTGAGGGGGTGGCCGAACAACCGTGCTGACAGACACATTGAGTACAGCAACAGTCATGCGCAGAGGTCAGGGATCCTGGCCCGTGTCCTGGGGGGCACCCAGGTACGTGTAGACAGGTGGCAGAACCATGTCCTGCAAGCTTGAGTCCGGTGGATGCAGAGAATGGGGTCATGGACAACGTTGGATGCATGGGGATGGCACATGTCACAATACCCACACAGTCATGGACATCATGCCCATTACACAGTCTCAGCACACACACACAGCTTGCATCTTGCCACTCGACACATTGACACATAGCCACAATCAGGGAATACCATGCCAGACATGCAGGATGCACCGTGCCAACACACCAGCATTGACTGAGAAGAGGCACCTTGGAGGCATAGGGACACCTTTAATAGTCATGTGTTTGGGATTGCAGAGGCAACTTGAAGTACACATGAACACATCATGTGGAGTAACATGTGGCTCCAACACTGGCACCCCCCTTCTGCAGCACAAATGCGTGATAGCCATGGAACTGGCACACAAGTGTCGGATAATAGCTAAATACCCACAGCTGCTCACGGAGAGCCTGCCATACACCATACATCCGCTGATGTGGAAGTCCCACGCCATGTCAAGACAATGTTAACCGTATGTGTCCGAGGGCAGTGTCACACACATTGATGCCTTCATCACAATCCACCATCCCATCACTGATGACTGACAACCAGGCAGCCCATCTATTCAGGTGTACCCAGCTGCATGTCGTGTCCCATGGGGATGCCACATGTCTGCAGAGGACCCAAACCCCGACCGGGGCAGTGTGCACACATCGTGAACAACTGCCACACCCAATACACCCCAGATGCATCCCTTACCCCATGGAGACTTCCAAACGTGTCCGTGCCTGTAACGCTGAGTCAGCCCACGATGCCATGTCCATGAGGAATAGCAGTGCCACAACAATGCAACCAGCAAACGGCATGCGCAGGTACCTGGGGAAGAGAGACACACAAGAAGTCAGCCACAAGAAGCACAGCCACTTGCATGTGCATGTACTCGACACATGTATGTATGACAACATGCTAGGTCACAATTATGTCTGGGGAAATACTACCATCACTGCCACCATCACTCCAGTGACACACCCACACACACCTCTGACCCACGTGCCATACATGCAGGTGGAGACACACATCACAACGCATGCCACACGGGGACCAATGCGTGCACACTCAGACCCTGGTACTCACCACTAAGCAAAGAAGTCGCGTATGAGCCGAGTCCGGATGTCCTCTTGCGGCTCCACATCCTCCACATCACTAGCCCCATTGCCAAGCCCTTCGTCCTCCACGGGTGGATGGTCCTCGTCATCTTGATCCAGGATGAGGGGCACAGCTCTTTCAACTGCCATGTTGTGCAGCATGCAGCAGACCATGAAGATCTTGCAGACCTTCGCCGGGGCATATGGGAGTGCGCCGCCGGTCTTGTGGAGGCACCGGAATCGGCTCTTCAGCATGCCAAACGTCCTCTCTATCACTCGCCTTGTCCGGCCATGGGCGGTGTTGTAGCGGAGCTGGGCCGGCGTGATGGGGTTGCGGAGAGGTGTCAGCAGCCAAGGCATGTTGGGATAGCCAGCGTCCCCTAAATGGAAAGCACATGGATATCGTTAGAACAGGCGAAGCGGTAGTGCTGCTCGGCCAAACAGAATACAGGACAGACAGACTGTACCCACCAACAACACATGCACGTTCGTTGCGCAGCTGCATCATCATATCAGGCATCCCGCTACGCCTCATGATGTAGGCATCGTGTGCTGATCCTGGAAAACGAGCACAGACATGTGAAATCACCATGTTGGACAGACACACCACAAGGGCATTGATGGAGTGGTAGTGCTTCCGATTGCGGTACGCCACCTCCCGTGCGTGTGGTGGTACCAAACCTACATGTGTCCCATCTATGGACCCAATGACATGGGGCATCCCTCCCAGGGCATAGAAACCACGTTTGACCTCAGTCATCTGTTCAGGGGTTGGGAACTTGATGAAGTCATCCAGGTGAATCAACATGGCCTCCAAGAAATCATGCAGCACACCGCTGAACATGCTCTGGGACATGCCACCAACATGAGCTATGGTATATTGGAAGGTACCCGTGGCAAGGAAATGTAGGGCAGCCATTACCTTCAGCTGGGGTGTCAGTGCCGTAGGATACCTGTGCTGCGGTTGCAGGTGTGGTGCCAGTCTCGCCGTCAGCTCCAGAATCAACGGTTGGGTGAAGCGGTAGAGCCGGATCCTGTCATTCTCCTGCATGGTGGCCAAGTCTGGAATTCTTCGGGCAACAGGAGGCGCTCTGCAGTAATTTGGAAGTGACAAGGAAGAGTGAGTGCACTACGAGAACAACGCATGTCTACTGAGCACATGTAAATCTGCCAATACACACATGCCACATAGGGAGTCAGGCATGTGCTACATGCCCAGGACACGTATGGATGCAAGGTGACACTCCTTCCAAGACCCAGCCACACACGGTGATTGAGAACCTCCCCATGCCACGCCATGGGAATAGCTGTGTCCCAGTGCAAGTGAACAGCCCGACGCAAGACAGAAGTGACATACACCCACACATCAGCAGAAGTAGGATGCCGATTGTAGAGACTGGTAGCGGAACACCGGAGCCACAGGTCACATGACATTACACTAGGCCTGCCCACACACCTTGCCATGAAGGTGCACATGTCATGACTCACCACACATTCCTTGTGAGGATGCTGACATGGCCTTGTCACGCTACTCCGTGTCCCATGCATACATGTGCACCTCACATCAGATACCACATGTGGCATGGTGTGCGGAACAGTGTGCAATGATAATCTACACACAGACACATGTTGGTTGCTGCAACGGCTGCAGCTTTTGAGGGTGCTACAACATCAACCTGATGTAAATCCCGGACACATAAATGACATAGTCACATTGTGCACTGTGGGTAGTGACAAGTCAGGTTTCATGACCCCTGTACCGGCCATCATGGGACACTTCCGTGTGTTGGTGTCCGTGCCATGCCAGTGACGCTCACCCCAAGTGCGCAGTACGACATGCACACATGTCAAAGGAGTCAAGGGCATGCCTGGCACACATTGCACCCTCACACAGTACACCTGTACACATCTCATCATACATCTGGTGCCTCCTCCACTCAGGAGGCATGTTCCACATCACAGCCTGTCACACCTGTGCCCCACACATGTAGTAATGCACAGACGATGCCTTGATGTCCATTCCTGGACAAGTATGTCCATCCATGGACAAGTATGTCCGCCCTATTCCTACCTGTGTGTCGACTATCACCACAGTGATGTGTACAAACCGGCGTACTGCTGCTAAGAGGGCCTGTGTATGTTCCCCAATCACTGTGGGAGTGCTGCCGTATGTGTACCCATCGTGATGGCGAGCGTACAGGCATGTGTACGGTCCGTACCACAACGAGTACGCATACGCGTGCAGACCCATAGTGATAGTGAGCGTACATGCGAGTGTACGGCCCTCTCACTATGGGTCTGCACGCGTATGCATACTCGTTGTGGTACGGACCGTACAAATGCCTGTACGCTCACTATCACTATGGTTCTGCACGCGTATGCGTACACGTAGTGGTACGGACCGTACACTCGCATGTACGCTCACTATCACTACGGGTACACAGACCCATAGTGATAGTGAGCGTACAGGCATTTGTACGGTCCGTACCACAGCGAGTACGCATACGCGTGCAGAACCATAGTGATAGTGAGCGTACAGGCATTTGTACGGTCCGTACCACTACGTGTACGCATACGCGTGCAGACCCATAGTGATAGTGAGCGTACATGCGTGTGTACGGTCCGTACCACTACGTGTACGCATACGCGTGCAGACCCATAGTGATTTTGAACGTAGGCATGCATGTACGGGCCGTTGCCATGCATTTGGGGTGCCCTAGGGCCCGGAAACGCACCGTACCTGTGTGTGATTCTCCTAATTACATAGGGGACAAGTATTAAGGCCTACATGCATGCTGGTTGTCATGGCGACCAGGTTCAAATTTCGATTTTGTTCTGGAAGGTGCACAGCAGAAGTCAGTTGGAATTCTTCTACTTTGTTGCAATGTGTTTGTGGGGCTGACATCATGCAGGAGAATGAAACCGATAGAGAACCCACAGACTGCTAGGTTTGAAGGGATTGGTGGAAACATAGGATGCAAATGTGAGTGACCAATCACTCTGTACTCCTGTGCATGAGACTGGGCAGAAGGCCACATATAAGGCAGCCAGGTCCCATGAGGGATTACTTGCCTGCACATCTTTGCATTTGTCGACCAAGCTGCTGCTACTGATTCCCTGGAACCATGTCAAGGGCTGTGGAGAGGACACAGCCATTCACCCTGGAGGAGAACATGGCTCTGCTGGATGTGATCCTCCCACAGTACCCCATGCTGTATGGGCGACCAGGGTATCAGGTGAGTGCATAGGCCACTGCCACAGACTGTCCCTATGTTGTGACTGTGTCTTCAGGCATTGTGACCCGGTGTGACACACATGCCATGTACTGTCGGGGGGGTACCGGGGGGGGGTGCCTGATGTCTCCCAGCAGTGCCCTGAGACAGGAGGGGTGTGTGCAGAGTCCTCCCAGCAGTGCCCTGAGACAGGAGGTGTGTGTGCAGAGTCCACCCAGCAGTGCCCTGAGACAGGAGGGGTGGGGGCCTATAACTCACAGCAGTGCCCTGAGACAGGAGGGGTTGGTGTGGAGTCCTTCCAGCAGTGCCCTGAGACAGGAGGGGTGGGTGTGGAGTCCTCCCAGCAGTGCCCTGAGACAGGAGGGGTGGGGGCCTATAACTCACAGCAGTGCCCTGAGACAGGAGGGGTGGGTGTGGAGTCCTTCCAGCAGTGCCCTGAGACAGGAGGGGTGGGTGTGGAGTCCTCCCAGCAGTGCCCTGAGACAGGAGGGGTGGGGACCTATCACTAACAGCAGTGCCCTGAGACAGGAGGGGTGGGTGTGGAGTCCTCCCAGCAGTGCCCTGAGACAGGAGGGGTGGGTGTGATGCACAGTGTGAGCCTTGATCATTGATTGTGACATTGCCATCATTCCACCTGAGTACCCACTATGGCACGTACTGCCTTTTCCCTCACCAGAGGATGATGTCCCTATGACAGAGGTGCAATGCGTTGGCTGCATTACATGCCATGTAGTAACCAGCTATTATGTTCACATATGTCTCTCTGTGACATGTGGCTGGTGTATTGATGTGGTGTCACTTGTACTTCCTCACAGGTAGGCGCCTCTGCCAAGGAGCAGATCTGGCTGACCGCCGTCAGTGCCGTGAGGCGTGTGGATGGTCGGAGGCGGAGCCTGTCCCAGGTGAGGAAACGCTGGCAGGATATCCGGTGCTGGACGCGGAGGATTGCACGGCTCCTGCTGGGGGACTCACCTGAGAGCCACAAGAACCGCGGCCGCCGCCGTCTGACCCACCTCCACAGGCGTGTGCTGCCGGTGGTCTTTCCAGACCTGGAGAGGCGCTTACAGGCGATGCAGCAGGCGGAAGGGGGTAGGTACATGTGCGTTTGTTGTGTGTCACCGGCATTTGTAAGGGCACAGTGGCATTAATTCACTGGCAGGGTTTAAAGGTGCTGTGCCCATCCAGTTTGCCCAAGTGTAGCGCTGCGCCCCTGCCACCCTTCCCCTCCTTGCAATGTGTTCCCTGGTCTGTGTGTAGTCACTCCTTCACAAGGTAATGTAGGCTGGCGCTTTGTCCACGAGAACAATGACTGTAGCATCATGGGTGGTGGTGGTGGGTAACAGGTTGTGGGACCTTGCCTGTGAACTGTCAAGTTCACTGCATGTGGGTTCCATGTCAGTTGGCACTGATGCTGGCTCCAGACATGGGAGTTGGTCTCTCATGTGTCATGCCTTACAGCGCGCATGTCCTATGTAGTGGCCTGTGACATGATGTGCATGAGTGTGCGCTACGCATAGTGCAGGGATGGTGACGTGTGTAGCAGTCATTCCCATTCAGCCATTCAGTAGCATGTAGTTGCGTGCCCAATACTGTCCCCTGGGGCACCTTATCCTCAGTGTTGTTTGTGTCATCATCAACGTGGACACTCTCACTGTCTACAGCGTAGGTTGTGCTCTGTGCCATTGTCCCCTGTCACCATGTATATAGACGTGCTATTATGTACAGGTGTCCACTGTGCAGCCTGACCTGATTGTCCCTCTTCATACTCACAGTTGCCAGTGCCTGTGTGTCTTGTTATACTCATCTGAGGATGGGCACTGGTACCTCATTATTTGTACAGGCGCACCTTTGCTGTTTTGCGTCCAATCTTGCCTTTTGCCTGCCACTGTGTTTATCACCCAGACTATGAGATGTTGGTGCCACCTGTGTCTCAGCAATTAGCATCGTGTGGGGGTTGCTTGGGGCGGGCAATGCCTATGTGTCAAATCCTGATTCCTAATTGCTGGGTCTGGACAGTGTGTGATGTTACTGGACACACACGCAAGGTGCAGTGACCGAGTTATGTTGGGCATGTTTGCAGCATTACCTATGCAGCATGTGTCTCAAGTTCATGGATATTGTCCCTGGTCATAGGTATTTTCACAAACGCTGTGTGGTGCAGAGGCAGTGCAGGATTGTCCCCAGGGCCTGGGTGCTATGTCAGACTCCGTTTCCTTTCATCAGCTATTGTCTCATGCTCTCCATGGTATTTCAGTGGCATGGTGGCTCAACCAACTGTGTTTCATGCCCTACATCGGTACCTTGTTTTGCAGATGTTAGGGATCTGCCTCTTCAGGCTATGCAATGTTGACTATGTAGATTGGACTCATGTGACAGATGTGTACAGGTGTCTGATTAATTTCTGTCTCTCCACCCTGCCCACAGCATCGTCGGGGGACACAGAGGGAGACATGGACACGGACCAGGCGGAGGGACCGAGCACCAGTGGCAGCCGTGACATCGGGGCTGGCACATCGAGTGGGACAGAGGCGGAGGATAGTGTGGCCGAGGACCTGTCGACTGGCACATCAGACTACGAAGCTGACAGGTCCGAGGAGGATGTCTCAGGGTTGGCGGAGGCTGCACCAGCAGCTGACAGTGGAACAACACCTGCCACCGCCCCCTCAGTTCCCACCAACCGCCTCCCACTTGCTCGTGTCCCTTCCCAGCGTGCCCGGTCACCGCATGTCTCCTTCCTGCCAGGCACCGCACCCCCTGCCCCTGTCTCCACTGCTGCCGCCAATGCTGAGTCTATGGACATCCAGCGGCAAATGCAGGTTGGTCAGGCTGCGATCCTGAATGTCCTCCATTCCCACGGGAAAACCCTCACCAACATCGAGGCATTCTTGGAGGGCATTCATTCTTTGCAGGCTGACCAACGCAACTTGCTGAGGTCCCTAGACTCCACACTGACTGCAGCAGTGGGTCTCCTGCAGCGCGACCTCCCCCCACCTACCCCTGCCCCATCCACACTTCCCACTTCCATGCCTGTCCCACGTACACCCAGACGTCGGCATGCACCCACCACAACAGACACAGGCACCACACCAGCAGGGAAGGTCCACCGCACTCCTCCTGACACGCACACACAGGGTGAGATAGGCACACCCACTGGGTCGGGGGGCAAACGTGTGACACGCAGCCAGAGTGGGAGTCCGCATTCCACACAATCCACTCCCTCCAAATCCCCTCCCCTCAGCTCTCCTGGCCACATCTCCCCCAAGGACTCCTTCATGGCCGCTCTGTCCCTGAGCCCCACAGTTACGCCACCACGCAAGCGGTCAAGGAAGTCCTCGGTCAGGGTGGTTGAGTCTCCCCCCCTGTCTCCACCCTCCCCCGGTGGCGCTGCAACCCATCCCTCTGAACCCCCCCCCTCCTTGGGGCCTGAGGTCACTTCGGGTGCAGGGGACTCCCTGGAGGACCTTGCTAAGGTGTGTAGTGCCATCCTGGCCTCCGCCTTTGGCCATGACACACCCCCTGTGGTTGAGTCCTCCATCCCTGCACCCACAACGCCGCCCCTTTGCCCTGATGTCCCTGCGGTGCCTGTTGCTTCCCCCCCCCCCTGATGCCCTCACCAGTATGGAAGACGATGGCATTTGACTGTGCAGGCAAGGTAGGGGACACACATCCCACTGTGTCCCCCATGCAGCTGGGAATAATTGACTGCCCTATGGCCTTTGTTGACTTTGAACTGCCGTTGATCCACGGACATTGTGCTCATGCTGATTAAAGCTTATTTTTTTTTTCATTATCACACTCCTGCTATGGTGGTATTGGTGTTGGTGGGGCTGCTACATTGTTTTGGGTGGTGTTTAAGGCTTTGGGTGTGTGGGATTTGTAGTAGTGTTCTGCTCTTTGGGGCCACCCTAGGATCTGTGTGCCATCACAAGGTGTTGGCTAACTTCCTTAGGTCATGTCAGCAGTTACTGCATGGTTCAATTGTCCCAGGGTGTATTCCTTCCTCTGTGTACCCAGTTTCTTCCCTGCAGGGTGTTCCCAATGTTTAGCGCAGAGCTGTGTGTACATGAGCTGTGTGTGTGACGGAGCCCTTCTACTTTGGCCATGCATGCATGGCCATGTCTCCACCTGCAACAATCGTGGCATCCTTGGTGATCACTGTACTTGTGTGTGGAGTCAGTTGACATGAGTTCATGGGGACATGTTCCCTTGTAGGCAGTATGGATGTGGGTAATTGTGGCATCACACACATGTGTTACACCCCTCCTGGGTGTGGACACTGCTGGGAGGACTCTGCACCCACCCCTCCTGGGTCTGGACACTGCTGGGAGGACTCTGCACACACCCCTCCTGGGTCTGGACACTGCTGGGAGGACTCTGCACACACCCCTCCTGTCTCTGGGCACTGCTGGGAGGACTCTGCACCCACCCCTCCTGGGTCTGGACACTGCTGGGAGGACTCTGCACACACCCCTCCTGTCTCTGGGCACTGCTGGGAGGACTCACCACCCACCCCTCCTGGGTCTGGACACTGCTGGGAGGACTCTGCACCCACCCCTCCTGGGTCTGGACACTGCTGGGAGGACTCTGCACCCACCCCTCCTGTCTCTGGGCACTGCTGGGAGGACTCACCACCCACCCCTCCTGTCTCAGGGCACTGCTGGGAGGTCTCTGCACCCACCCCTCCTGGGTCTGGACACTGCTGGGAGGACTCTGCACACACCCCTCCTGTCTCTGGGCACTGCTGGGAGGACTCTGCACCCACCCCTCCTGGGTCTGGACACTGCTGGTAGGACCACCCAGAGATGTGGCTACCCCCAATCCTATTTTGAATATTCATAAATATGTGGAAACACCTGTGATTTATCTCACTTTGAAATGGGTAATTCAAACATACTTTCATGGAATGTTGCAAGCCTAATCACAGAGATAGGACATCTTCCCTGGCTAGACCTTATTAAATAATTTGACATTATCTTAATTAAAAAAACTTGGTCTACTACCCTACACCATTTAGATGGCTATGTTTCCTTTGTAGTGCCTGCTGTTCTTTACGTTTCAGTGGGAGCAAACACTGCCTTTTGGCCTGTGTAATGACTACACCTAACTATCAAGTCAGTCTCTTACCTGTAGATTCCACTAATATTCAGGGTTTGATGTTAACAAGGGACATCAGTTTACTATTGGGATATTCTAATACAGTAATAATTTTGACAGTAACAGTGCTTGCAGTTGTGTTATTTTTTTCGACCATGTAGACACCTACCTGAACCTGTAGCTGACTCTTCTAACTGGGGTTGCCCCTGGGGATAAAGACCTGTATGAACCAGACAGACGCCTTTAAAGGGAACTTGTTTCCTGACTGGAAACCAGTGAAGGGACCGAATACCCTCCCAAACTGACAGATCTGAAGTCAATTAAGTGTGCACTTATTGATGTTTAAATACAGAGTGTTACAATGGTCAAGACGTGATGTGATAAGCGCGAGGACACTGCCACGTAATGAAGGGAAAGATATTTTTCAATATCTTGATGATGAAGGGTGCAGGAACATATGGTCCTCTTAGAGTGAGTATTAAAAGAAAGGTACTGTCAAAAATCACTCCCTAGATGTTTTGGCAAAGCAAATGAAATAGATAGGGGGCAGAAAGTCACTGGCCACCACATTTCTGACCGTACTGAAGACCATTCACCAAAAAACAAGATGTCCGGCTTATCAGTATTCAGTTTCATCGAGGTGTTCATTTCAGTCATACAGCATTTAAAGCTTTCTGCCACTTGTGTTATGTCATTTGCTTTGGAAATAATGATTTGGGTGACTTCCACATTAGACAGCACCTGAAAACCAAAAGACCGAACCAGCTTGGCCAGGGAGGCAACATATCAATTTAATAGCGTAGGACTAAAAGAGGAGCCCTGCAGAAACCCACAGGGTAGCTGAAATGATTCTTCCCTGAAATACTCACAACTCATTATATGGGTCCTGTTTGTGAGAAAGGACTCCAGTAGGGTCAGAGTACCCTGGTTGCCGTAATCTATGTGTCTGGTGGAACGGAAACCCCACATCAAATGCTGCTGAAATATTCAACAACACTAAGGGGTCGATTCCGATTTTGGCTGGAAAACGTTTTTCCCGACACGTACCCGTCATATTTTCCGACCTAACCGTACATGCGATGCTTGAAATTTACAACGACTCGGGTGGAATTTTTTTTACGGGCAAGTCAGCAGGAAAGGAGCCTGACGCGATAGACTCGTATGCACAAGAATCGAGATAGCAAAGCGCCAACCTGACGCAACAGAAATGCACGCGAACGACTCCATGTAGCCATGCATTAACACGACACGACAGACTCGGACACGAACCATGCCAAATACTGCAGCATTAACGCAACCCAATAGATAAATGGCTGCTCTGTCTCATCCCCGTTGATCGTGTTCTGGCGCGAATCGGAGCTTAAATATGCCTCATCCAAATGCTGTGACGTGCTGGAAGCGGCGCCCTGTATGACACGTAGAAAAAACACATCGTACTTGCGTGTCCGGAAACTGGTTGTGAAAAGCCTCCGTATGACTCGATTTCCGTGTTTCCTGAGCCTGTTCGGTCGTGAAATAGAGCACGAATCGGAGCGGACGATTCGGTTGGAAATTTGCCTGTAATACGCATCGTACTTGCTCGTTTGTAGAAAAAAGCTCCGGATACGAGTCGGTCGTAAGGTAAGCCTACGAATAGCATTGGGAAGGCATTTTTAGCGACATCGGAATCGACCCCTAAAATGGCAGAGCCTCCTTGATCCTCCTGGCAATGAATGGCATTAGTAGCAACCAGCAGAGCTGTGCTGTGACAACTTAAAAAAACATTCCAGGAGGGGTCCAGAAGATCCTGGGTGGTCGTTCCTGATTGAAACACTTTGGAATATCTTAGTTGGGGCAGTTAGGTAAGAAATAGGATGAATATTTCTTTTTTAAGTTCTCCGGATCCCCATGGGTTGGTTTTTACAGGGGATAACTATTGCCTCCTCCCATGGTTGCAGAAAGGTTCCTCTTATAAATATTTGATTGTTAACCGGTTTAAGACAGGCAGCTATCTGATCCAGTGCCAGGTGTAGAATTCTGGTGGGACATGGATCATCCGGAGAGCCAGATCTCAAATGCATGAGAAGATTTTCAACTTTAAAAAGAGATATTTGGGGGAAGGCGGATAGTGTAGCAGTCAACATGAATATAGTTAACTCATCATCTTTACCTGCGGGGGGGCTAACCTCATTCATACTAAAACAGGATATAATGTCCATGATATAATTCCCTAAAATAAAATGCCAAACTATTTCAAAAGCCTTGAGCATTTTCCACAGCTTGCTGGACCAGCGGAGTATTTAGCACTTGAAAATTTTTATTGGGATTATTGGTGGCAGGTCTTATTTTAGTAGTGAAGCAAAAGGACTTAGCCATCCTAATGACCCATTCGTATTTTCTTCGCTTGAAAGAACTGCCCTTCACCTTCATTCTTGCCTTTCGCACTTGCATCTAAGGTCTTTTAAATCCTCTGAGAACCAAGGAGCAGATGCTTTGATTCTGGTACCAATCTGAGAGGCAATAAGGGCAAGCTGAATGGTGGTAGTCATCACCCATGTGTTAAATTCCTCTGCTGTAGGTTCCTGCGAACTATAGTTGCTTCCTAATGACTCACTTCTAAAAGTGGTTGAATTATGCTGCATCTGATCTCTGTCCTTCAGCAGAGTAATTTTGAAGGCTACCACTAGATGGTTTGTCCAGCACAGCAGGAGAAAATCTGCATGATTGACAAAAACACCTTCTAGTGTATGTCCTGCCATACGGGTAGAGGAGTTCACCAATTGAGTAAATCCAAAATCCTTCATGCAATTTCGGAATCTAACAGTCATTGCAACCTGTATCTTCCAGATGGAAGTTAAAGTCACCCAAAACAGTGAAGCTGGGGCAACAATGTAGGGTTCCAATGCTAGGTTTCATACCTGGATGAACTTAAAATGAGAGCCAGGGGGCAATAAACCAAAAGCCCAAAGAGCGTGGTTTGGTTGTTAGCTTTGGTTCTCAAACATGCGATCTCATAGGTGTCAGATGAGATCAACCTAGTGGGCTCAAAAGTGAAGTTAATTGAGTTTAAAAAAATCATAGCCACCCCACTTCCTCTACGAAGGGGTCTATCTAACCGAGCAATAGGATAGTCCGGGGTGTGGCCGCTACTAGATTAGGGTGCCGATCACAATCCGGTAAAAACCGGGTACGAACCGTCGGACGGAGCATATTCTCCGTCCGACGCGTACCCGGTCGTCAAAATATACAAACATGGAATTACGATTCGCACGGGTACACCATTACCGTACGAATCGTAAAAAAGACCGACCGAACAAAAAACACCTACCAATGCGATCCGGGAAAGCGCCGACCTGACGTCGGGACGCACGCAGCCAGCCATTCACGACCCAGGAATCACGATTCGCACCGACGTCACCCCGCACGGTGAATATTTTGCGGCAGCCAAAAACTGCCGGGAAATCAGGACGACGCGAACAAGGACCACCAGTACGCGACGGACAGACGACGACGCGAACAAGGAGGACCAGTACGTGACGGACAGACATGGACCCGAACCTACGAGTCATCCCTGCCCTCATAGCAGTCCACCTCCTCTACAGGTTACGACGCAGACGCCGCAGAAGGTCAGAATAACTAAGGGAGGGGGGAAAGTGGGGTGGGGTGGGGGTGGCACTACCAGGGCAGGCCACAAAACAACCACATGAGTGACACACTACACATGGCCTGGACATACCTGACTCCCATGCCCTGGTCACCACGAGGGGGTGGGGGCGTGTCCTGATAATCCAGCGACCGCCACAACGGAAGTCCGTCACCACGCGAACCGGCAACACCACCAGACAGGTACGTCCCGTACCCACGCCTGAAGAGCGTGGGTACGAGTCGGACCACGCCCACACACGTCACCCCAACAATGGCGGGACGGATCGCACCCACGTGGCAAAGGCCTGGGTACGGGCCGCACAAACATCACATAGCGTGGGGACGGATATGTACGGACCCTACCCCCACCCCGTATGCAAGGAGCGTACCCCCCACCCCAACAGTGAAAGTACGACCCGTACCCCCACCCGCGTATGCAAGGAGCGTACCCCCCTGCCCAACAGTGTAAGTACGACCCGTACCCCCACCCACGAATGCATGGAGCGTACCCCCCATGCCAACAGTGTAAGTACGACTCGAACCCCCACCCACGAATGCAAGGAGCGTACCCCCCAGCCCAACAGTGTAAGTACGACCCGTACCCCCACCCACGAATGCAAGGAGCGTACCCCCCACCCCAACAGTGTAAGTACGACCCGTACCCCCACCCGCGAATGCAAGGAGCGTACCCCCCTGCCCAACAGTGTAAGTACGACCCGTACCCCCACCCGCGGACGTACGGAGCGTACCCCCAGCCCAACAGTGTAAGTACGACCCGTACCCCCACCCGCGGACGTACGGAGCGTACCCCCAGCCCAACAGTGTAAGTACGACCCGTACCCCCACCCGCGGACGTACGGAGCGTACCCCCAGCCCAACAGTGTAAGTACGACCCGTACCCCCACCCGCGGACGTACGGAGCGTACCCCCAGCCCAACAGTGTAAGTACGACCCGTACCCCCACCCGCGGACGTACGGAGCGTACCCCCAGCCCAACAGTGTAAGTACGACCCGTACCCCCACCCGCGAATGCAAGGAGCGTACCCCCCTGCCCAACAGTGTAAGTACGACCCGTACCCCCACCCGCGTATGCATGGAGCGTACCCCCCATGCCAACAGTGTAAGTACGACTCGAACCCCCACCCACGAATGCAAGGAGCGTACCCCCCTGCCCAACAGTGTAAGTACGACCCGTACCCACACCCGCGGACGTACGGAGCGTACCCCCACCACACCAGTGTCAGTATACTCGTACCCTCACCTCTAATGCAGTGTGCGTAACCCCACCGTGTATGTGCCAAGCGCACATATCCAGAAATCGGAGGTGTGTGTGCAGAGTCCACCCAGCAGTGCCCTGAGACAGGAGTGGTGGGTGTGGAGTCCTCCCAGCAGTGCCCTGAGACAGGAGGGGTGGGTGCCCATCACTCCCAGCAGTGCCCAGAGACAGGAGGGGTGTGTGCAGAGTCCTCCCAGCAGTGCCCTGAGACAGGAGGGGTGGGTGCAGAGTCCTCCCAGCAGTGCCCAGAGACAGGAGGGGTGTGTGCAGAGTCCTCCCAGCAGTGCCCTGACACAGGAGGGGTGGGTGTGGAGTCCTCCCAGCAGTGCCCTGACACAGGAGGGGTGGGTGCAGAGTCCTCCCAGCAGTGCCCTGACACAGGAGGGGTGGGTGCAGAGTCCTCCCAGCAGTGCCCTGACACAGGAGGGGTGGGTGCAGAGTCCTCCCAGCAGTGCCCTGACACAGGAGGGGTGGGTGCAGAGTCCTCCCAGCAGTGCCCTGACACAGGAGGGGTGGGTGCAGAGTCCTCCCAGCAGTGCCCAGACACAGGAGGGGTGGGTGTGGAGTCCTCCCAGCAGTGCCCTGAGACAGGAGGGGTGGGTGCAGAGTCCTCCCAGCAGTGCCCTGAGACTGGAGGGGTGTAACACATGTGTGTGAGGCCAGAATTATCCACATGCATACTGGCTACAAGGGAACATGTCCCCATGAACTCAGGTCAACAGACTCCACACACAAGTACAGTGATCACCAAGGATGCCACGATTGTCGCAGGTGGAGACATGGCCCTGCATGCATGGCCAAAGTAGAAGGGCTCCGTCACACACACAGCTCATGTAGACACAGCTCTGCGCTAAACATTGGGAACACCCTGCAGGGAAGAAAGCTGGGTACACAGAGGAAGGAATACACCCTTGGACAAGTGCACCATGCAGTAACTGCCTACATGAACAAAGAAAGTTAGCCAACACCTTGTGATGGCACACAGATCACAGGGTCCCACCAATGAGCAGTACACTACTACATATCCCACACACCCAAACCCTTACACACCACCCAAAACCATGTAGCAGCCCCACCAACACCAATACCAGCATAGCAGTAGTGTGATAATGAAAACAAAATTAAGCTTTATTCTGCAGGAGCACAATGTCCGTGGATCGCAGGCAGTTCAATCTTCACAAAGCCCATAGGGCAGTCAATGATTCCCAGCTGGATGGGGGACACAGTGGGATGCGTGTCCCCTACCTTGCCTGCACAGTCAAATGGCATCGTCTTCCACACTGGTGAGGGCATCAGGGGGGGGGGGAGCAACAGGCACCGCAGGGACATCAGGGCAAAGGGGCGGCGTTGTGGGTGCAGGGATGGAGGAGTCCACCACAGGGGGTGGGTCAGTGCCAAAGGCGGAGGCCAGGATGGCACTACACACCTTTGCAAGGTCATCCAGGGAGTCCCCTGCACCCGAAGGGACCTCAGGCCCCAAGGAGGGGGGGGGGTCAGAGGGATGGGTCGCAGCGCCACCGGGGGAGGGTGGAGACAGGGGGGGAGACTCAACCACCCTGACCGGGGACCTCCGTGACCGCTTGCGTGGTGGTGTAACTGTGGGGCTCAGGGACAGAGCGGCCATGAAGGAGTCCTTGGGGGAGATGTGGCCAGGAGAGCTGAGGGGAGGGGATTTGGAGGGAGTGGACTGGGTGGAATGCGGACTCCCACTATGGCTGCGTGTCACACGTTTGCCCCCCGACCCAGTGGGTGTGCCTACCTCACCCTGTGTGTGCGTGTCAGGAGGAGTGCGGTGGACCTTCCCTGCTGGTGTGGTGCCCGTGTCCGTTGATGTGGGTGCATGCCGACGTCTGGGTGTACGTGTGACAGGCATGGGAGTGGGAAGTGTGGATGGGGCAGGGGTAGGTGGGGGGAGGTCGCGCTGCAGGAGACCCACTGCTGCAGTCAGTGTGGAGTCGATGGACCTCAGCAAGTTGCGTTGGTCAGCCTGCGATGAATGAATGCCCTCCAAGAAAGCCTCGATGTTGGTGAGGGTTTTGCCGTGGGCATGGAGGACATTAAGGATCGCAGCCTGACCAACCTGCAGTTGCCGCTGGATGTCCACAGACTCTGCATTGGCGGCAGCAGTGGAGACAGGGGCAGGGGGCGCGGTGCCTGGCAGGAAGGAGACATGCTGTGACCGGGCACGCTGGGAAGGGACACGAGCAAGTGGGAGGCGGCTGGTGGAAACTGAGGGGGCGGTGCGAGGTGTTGTTCCGCTGTCAGCTGCTGGTGCAGCCTCCGCCCACTCGGAGACATCGTCCCCGGACCTGTCAGCTTCGTAGTCTGATGTGCCAGTCGACAGGTCCTCGGCCACACTCTCCTCCGCCTCTGTCCCACTCGATGTGCCAGCCCCGATGTCACGGCTGGCACTGGTGCTCGGTCCCTCCGCCTGGTCTGTGTCCATGTCTCCCTCTGTGTCCCCCGACGATGCTGTGGGCAGGGTGGAGAGACAGAAATTATTCAGACACCTGTACACATCTGTCACATGAGTCCAATCTACATAGGTAACATTGCATGGCCTGAAAAGGAAGATCCCTAACATCTACTGAACAGGGTACCGATGTAGGGCATGCAACACACAGTTGGTTGAGCCACCATGCCACTGAAATACCATGGAGAGCATGAGACAATAGCTAAACACAGGAAAAGGAGTCTGACATAGCACCCAGGTCCTGGGGACAATCCAGCACTGCATCTGCACCACACAGCGTTTGCGAAAATACCGATGACCAGGGACCATATCCATGAACTTGAGACACATGCTGCATAGGTAATGCTGAAAACATGCACAACATGACTCGGTCACTGCACATTGCGTGTGTGTCCAGGCACATCACACACTGCCCAGACCCAGCAAGTGGTAATCAGGATTTAACACATAGGCATTGCCCGCCCCAACAAGACCCTACACGAGGCAAATTGTGGAGACACAGGTGGCACCAACATCTCATGGTCTGGGTGATACACACAGGGGCAGGCAAAAAGCAAGATTGGACGCCAAACAGCCAAGGTGCGCCTGTACAAATAATGAGGTACCAGTGCCCATCCTCAGATGAGTATAACAAGACACACAGGCACTGGCAACTGTGAGTATGAAGAAGGACAATCAGGTCAGGCTGCACAGTGGACACCTGTACAAATTAGCACGTCTATATACATGGTGACAGGGGACAATGGCACAGAGCACAACTTACGCTGTAGACACTGACAGTGGCCACGTTCATGATGACACATACACCACTGAGGAAAAGGTGCCCCAGGGGACAGTAGTGGGCACGCAACTACATGCTACTGAATGGTAATGACAGCAACACACGTCACCATCCCTGCACTATGTGTATCGCACAGTCATGCACATCATGTCACAGGCCACTACATAGGACATGCGCGCTGTAAGGCATGACACATGAGAGACCAACTCCCATGTCTGGAGTCAGCATCAGTGCCAACTGACATGGAACCCACATGCAGTGAACTTGACAGTGCACAGGCAAGGTCCCACAACCTGTTACACACCACCCCCACACATGATGCTACAGACATTGTTCCCGTGGACAAAGCGCCAGCCTACATTACCCTGGGAAGGAGTGACTACACACAGACCAGGGAACACATTGCAAGGAGGGGAAGGGTGGCAGGGGCACAGCGCTATACTGGGCCAAACAGGATCTGCACAGCACCTTTAAACCCTGCCAGTGGATTCATGCTACTGTGCCCTTACAAATGCCGGTGACACACAACAAACACACATGTACCTACCCCCTTCCGGCTGCTGCATCGCCTGTAAGCGCCTCTCCAGGTCTGGAAAGACCACCGGCAGCACACGCCTGTGGAGGTGGCTCAGACGGCGGCGGCCGCGGTTCTTGTGGCTCTCAGGTGAGTCCCCCAGCAGGAGCCGTGCAATCCTCCGCGTCCAGCACCGGATATCCTGCCAGCGTTTCCTCACCTGGGCCAGGCGCCGCCTCCGACCATCCACACCCCTCACGGCACTGACGGCGGTCAGCCAGATCTGCTCCTTGGCAGTGGCGCCTACCTGTGAGGAGGAACAAGTGACACCACATCAATACACCAGCCACATGTCACAGAGAGACATATGGGTACAAATTAGCTGGTAACAACAAGGCATGTCATGCAGCCAACGCATTGCACCTTTGTCATAGGGACATCATCCCCTGGTGAGGGAAAAAGCAGTACGTGCCACAGTGGGTACACAGGTGGAATGATGGCAATGTCACAATCAATGATCTAGGCTCACACTGTGCATCACACCCACCCCTCCTGGCTCAGGGCACTGCTGTGAGGACTCCACACCCACCCCTCCTGTCTCAGGGCACTGCTGGGAGGACTCTGCACCCACCCCTCCTGTCTCAGGGCACTGCTGGGAGGACTCTGCACACACCCCTCCTGTCTCAGGGCACTGCTGTGAGTGATAGGCCCCCACCCCTCCTGTCTCAGGGCACTGCTGTGAGGACTCCACACCCACCCCTCCTGTCTCAGGGCACTGCTGTGAGGACTCCACACCCACCCCTCCTGTCTCAGGGCACTGCTGTGAGGACTCCACACCCACCCCTCCTGTCTCAGGGCACTGCTGGGAGGACTCTGCACCCACCCCTCCTGTCTCAGGGCACTGCTGGGAGGACTCTGCACCCACCCCTCCTGTTTCAGGGCACTGCTGGGAGGACTCTGCCCCCACCCCTCCTGTCTCAGGGCACTGCTGGGAGACATCAGGCACCCCCCCCCCTGGGACCCCCCCCGACAGTACATGGCATGTGTGTTACACCTGGACGCAATGGCAGAAGTCACAGTCACCACATAGGGACAGTCTGTGGCAGTGGCCTATGCACTCACCTGATAACCTGGTCGCCCATACAGCATGGAGTACTGTGGGAGGATCACATCCAGCAGAGCCATGTTCTCCTCCAGGGTGAATGGCTGTGTCCTCTCCACAGCCCTTGACATGGTTCCAGGGAATCAGTAGCAGCAGCTGGGTCGACGAATGCAAAGATGTGCAGGCAAGTGCTCCCTCATGGGACCTGGCTGCCTTATATGTGCCCTTCTGCCCAGTCTCATGCACAGGAGTACAGAGAGATTGGTCACTCACATTTGCATCCTATGTTTCCACCAATCCCTTCAAACCTAGCAGTCTGTGGGTTCTCTATCGGTTTCATTCTCCTGCATGATGTCAGCCCCACAAACACATTGCAACAAAGTAGACAAATCCCAACTGACTTCTGCTGTGCACCTTCCAGAACAATTTCCAATTTTGAACTTGGTCTCCATGACAACCAGCATGCATGTAGGCCTTAATACTTGTCCCCCATGTAATTTGGAGCATCACACACAGGTACGGTGCGTGTGGGGGCCCTAGGGCACCCCAAATGCATGGCAACGGCCCGTACATGCATGCCTACGCTCTCCATCACTTTTGGTCTGCACGCGTATGCGTACTCGTAGTGGTACGGACCGAACACTCGCATCTACGCTCACTATCACTACGGGTACGCATACGCGTGCAGACCCATAGTGATAGTGAGCGTAGATGCGAGTGTACGGTCCGTACCACTACGGGTACGCATACGCGTGCAGACCCATAGTGATAGTGAGCGTAGATGCGAGTGTACGGTCCGTACCACTACGGGTACGCATACGCGTGCAGACCCATAGTGATAGTGAGCGTAGATGCGAGTGTACGGTCCGTACCACTACGGGTACGCATACGCGTGCAGACCCATAGTGATAGTGAGCGTAGATGCGAGTGTACGGTCCGTACCACTACGGGTACGCATACGCGTGCAGACCCATAGTGATAGTGAGCGTAGATGCGAGTGTACGGTCCGTACCACTACGGGTACGCATACGCGTGCAGACCCATAGTGATAGTGAGCGTAGATGCGAGTGTACGGTCCGTACCACTACGGGTACGCATACGCGTGCAGACCCATAGTGATAGTGAGCGTAGATGCGAGTGTACGGTCCGTACCACTACGGGTACGCATACGCGTGCAGACCCATAGTGGTACGGACCGTACACTCGCATCTACGCTCACTATCACTATGGGTCTGCACGCGTATGCGTACCCGTAGTGGTACGGACCGTACACTCGCATCTACGCTCACTATCACTATGGGTCTGCACGCGTATGCGTACCCGTAGTGGTACGGACCGTACACTCGCATCTACGCTCGCCATCACGATGGGTACACATACGGCAGCACTCCCACAGTGATTTGGGAACATGCACAGGCCCTCTCAGCAGCAGTACGGCGGATTTTACACATCACTGTGGTGATAGGCGACACACATGTCGGAATAGGGCGGACATACTTGTCCATGGATGGACATACTTGTCCAGGAATGGACACCAAGGCATCGTCTGTGCATTACCACATGTGTTGGGCACAGGTGTCACAGGCTGTGATGTGGAACATGCCTCCTGAGTGGAGAAGGCACCAGATGTATGATGAGATGTGTACATGTGTACTGTGTGAGGGTGCAATGTGTGCCAGGCATGCCCTTGACTCCTTTGACATGTGTGCATGTGGGACTGCGCACTTGGGGTGAGCGTCACTGGCATGGCACGGACACCAACACACGGAAGTGTCCCATGATGCCCGGTACAGGGGTCATGACACATGACTCATCACTACCCACAGTGCACAATGTGACTATGCCATATATGTGTCCGGGATTTACATCGGGTTGATGTTGTTGCACCCTCAAAAGCTGCAGCCGTTGCAGCAACCAACATGTGGCTGTGTGTAGATTGTCATTGCACACTGTTCCCAACACCATGCCACATGTGTTACCGGATGTGAGGTGCACATGTATGCAAGGGACACGGAGTAGCGTGACAAGGCCATGTCAGCAAACTCACAAGGAATGTGTGGGGAGTCATGACATGTGCACCTTCATGGCAAGGTGTGTGGGCTGGACTAGTGTAATGTCATGTGACCTGTGGCTCAAGTGTTCCGCTGCCAGTCTCTGCAATCAGCATCACACTTCTGCTGATGTGTGGGTGTATGTCACTCCTGTCTTGCGTCGGGCAGTGCACTTGCACTGGGACACAGCTATTCCCATGGCGTGGCATGGGGAGGTTCTCAATCACCGTGTGTAGCTGGGTCTTGGAAGGAGTGTCACCTTGCATCCATACGTGTCCTGGGCATGTAGCACATGCCTGACTCCCTATGTGGCATGTGTGTATTGGCAGATTTACATGTGCTCAGTAGACATGAGTTGTTCTCGTAGTGCACTCACTCTTCCTTGTCACTTCCAAATTACTGCAGAGCGCCTCCTGTTGCCCGAAGAATTCCAGACTTGGCCACCATGCAGGAGAATGACAGGATCCGGCTCTACCGCTTCACCCAACCGTTGATTCTGGAGCTGACGGCGAGACTGGCACCACACCTGCAACCGCAGCACAGGTATCCTACGGCACTGACACCCCAGCTGAAGGTAATGGCTGCCCTACATTTCCTTGCCACGGGTACCTTCCAATATACCATAGCTCATGTTGGTGGCATGTCCCAGAGCATGTTCAGCGGTGTGCTGCATGATTTCTTGGAGGCCATGTTGATTCACCTGGATGACTTCATCAAGTTCCCAACCCCTGAACAGATGACTGAGGTCAAGCGTGGTTTCTATGCCCTGGGAGGGATGCCCCATGTCATTGGGTCCATAGATGGGACACATGTAGGTTTGGTACCACCACACGCACGGGAGGTGGCGTACCGCAATCGGAAGCACTACCACTCCATCAATGCCCTTGTGGTGTGTCTGTCCAACATGGTGATTTCACATGTCTGTGCTCGTTTTCCAGGATCAGCACACGATGCCTACATCATGAGGCGTAGCGGGATGCCTGATATGATGATGCAGCTGCGCAACGAACGTGCATGTGTTGTTGGTGGGTACAGTCTGTCTGTCCTGTATTCTGTTTGGCCGAGCAGCACTACCGCTTCGCCAGTTCTAACGATATCCATGTGCTTTCCATTTAGGGGACGCTGGCTATCCCAACATGCCTTGGCTGCTGACACCTCTCCGCAACCCCATCACGCCGGCCCAGCTCCGCTACAACACCGCCCATGGCCGGACAAGGCGAGTGATAGAGAGGACGTTTGGCATGCTGAAGAGCCGATTCCGGTGCCTCCACAAGACCGGCGGCGCACTCCCATATGCCCCGGCGAAGGTCTGCAAGATCTTCATGGTCTGCTGCATGCTGCACAACATGGCAGTTGAAAGAGCTGTGCCCCTCATCCTGGATCAAGATGACGAGGACCATCCACCCGTGGAGGACGAAGGGCTTGGCAATGGGGCTAGTGATGTGGAGGATGTGGAGCCGCAAGAGGACATCCGGACTCGGCTCATACGCGACTTCTTTGCTTAGTGGTGAGTACCAGGGTCTGAGTGTGCACGCATTGGTCCCCGTGTGGCATGCGTTGTGATGTGTGTCTCCACCTGCATGTATGGCACGTGGGTCAGAGGTGTGTGTGGGTGTGTCACTGGAGTGATGGTGGCAGTGATGGTAGTATTTCCCCAGGCATAATTGTGACCTAGCATGTTGTCATACATACATGTGTCGAGTAAATGCACATGCAAGTGGCTGTGCTTCTTGTGGCTGACTTCTTGTGTGTCTCTCTTCCCCAGGTACCTGCGCATGCCGTTTGCTGGTTGCATTGTTGTGGCACTGCTATTCCTCATGGACATGGCATCGTGGGCTGACTCAGCGTTACAGGCACGGACACGTTTGGAAGTCTCCATGGGGTAAGGGATGCATCTGGGGTGTATTGGGTGTGGCAGTTGTTCACGATGTGTGCACACTGCCCCGGTCGGGGTTTGGGTCCTCTGCAGACATGTGGCATCCCCATGGGACACGACATGCAGCTGGGTACACCTGAATAGATGGGCTGCCTGGTTGTCAGTCATCAGTGATGGGATGGTGGATTGTGATGAAGGCATCAATGTGTGTGACACTGCCCTCGGACACATACGGTTAACATTGTCTTGACATGGCGTGGGACTTCCACATCAGCGGATGTATGGTGTATGGCAGGCTCTCCGTGAGCAGCTGTGGGTATTTAGCTATTATCCGACACTTGTGTGCCAGTTCCATGGCTATCACGCATTTGTGCTGCAGAAGGGGGGTGCCAGTGTTGGAGCCACATGTTACTCCACATGATGTGTTCATGTGTACTTCAAGTTGCCTCTGCAATCACAAACACATGACTATTAAAGGTGTCCCTATGCCTCCAAGGTGCCTCTTCTCAGTCAATGCTGGTGTGTTGGCACGGTGCATCCTGCATGTCTGGCATGGTATTCCCTGATTGTGGCTATGTGTCAATGTGTCGAGTGGCAAGATGCAAGCTGTGTGTGTGTGCTGAGACTGTGTAATGGGCATGATGTCCATGACTGTGTGGGTATTGTGACATGTGCCATCCCCATGCATCCAACGTTGTCCATGACCCCATTCTCTGCATCCACCGGACTCAAGCTTGCAGGACATGGTTCTGCCACCTGTCTACACGTACCTGGGTGCCCCCCAGGACACGGGCCAGGATCCCTGACCTCTGCGCATGACTGTTGCTGTACTCAATGTGTCTGTCAGCACGGTTGTTCGGCCACCCCCTCAGCTGGTTCTGACCATCACGGGTGTGTATGGTGCTCCATGTCTGTCTTGCCTAGAAAACTGTGACCCATGTGTCCTGTGCCAGACTCAGGCCCCAGGGTGTGGATGGTTGAAGTGAACAGATGACTCAGGCATGTTTAGACTGTACAAGACACATGTTAGGTAATAATGCTACCAGCAGGCATCTACTCTTAATAGTGTGATTTATTATTGGGGGGGGGGGGCAAGTGAGGGCCTTTCCGGGATTAGGGAATCCAAAGTTCAGTAGGGGAGTTGGTGTCCTTGCCATTGGAAATCCTCAGAGTCCATGCCACAGTCTTTGTCAACATTGGTCAGCCAGTGACCAGCAGGGCCATGTGGCAGAGAATGTCTCTTGATGCTGTGATGCTGTTGCTCCAGTGGGCCAGGTGCCAGGCCAGGTGTCCTGGGAGATGGTGATGTAGCAGCCACCCTCACGGTCCTTTCCGTGGACGACCCGGCTTCCTGCGGGGAACCTCAGCAGCAGGCCGTGACGACGTCTGGGATGCTCCGTCGGATGTTTCCTCCTCCTCCTCATGATCCCTCCCTGTGGGTGGTGATGTTCTCCGCCTTCTGGCACAGGGAGGGTCGGCCATGGTGTCGGCCATCCGACGGAGTTCAGCGTGAATCCCCTGGGACGCCGTCACTTGCTGAGCCTGTCTGTCCTCCATCCTCCGTTGGTGTAGCTGTAGACAGGCTATTAGCTCCGCATGTTGCTGGGCCTGCTGGACCTTGATCCCCTCGAGGACGGACACAACCTGGGCCATGCCCGTGGTGTCCTGCCGGTATGAGTCCAGGATGTTACGGACATGGGAAAATACCGGATCCCCAGCCAACTGGTCAGGCTCGCGCCTCCGCCGCTCTCCACTCCCACCACCCCTGCCCACTTGCGTCTGGCCTGCACTTGTGGGCACATGGGGTCTCCGGGACCCCTGAGGGGTGGCATTGGCGTTGTCGCCTGCCTCCTCCTGGGTGCCCGGGACACCGTGTCCCTCCTGGCGAGCCTGGCTGCATTGTGGTGTTGGGGCAGGGATCCTGGGTGTCTCCTGGGATGTGGCAGGAGTGGGGGTGGTGGTTGGCACGGTTGTACCTGACGCAGGTGCTGCAGGTGGTTGGACACCAGAGGGGCCAGGTCGGTCGGGGTCGTCCGCAGAGTGGTGAGAGTGGTCGCTGCCGGTGGGATCGGTCTCCTGCAGATCCGGGTCCTGTGAGTGTTCCCCCCCAGTGTTGGGGGGTGCAGCACGACGTTGACCTGTGTGTGAGAGAGACAATGTTAATTTTGATCCATGCAACATCCATGTTTCATCCGTTACAAAGTTGGCACATTTCCTCTTGGAATTAGGATCTGTCTTGCATTCCACTCACAGTGCACTTGTGCATGTGTGTGTCCCTTGGGCACCAATTTGGCCCCTTTAACTATGTGTGGCACAGTCTTACTTGCTGCGTCAAGTGTGACTGCAGTCAGCAGTGGAGTGTGCATGTGTGCCGAGCTATGCGCTTGCGCCTTCCTTGTAGCACTGTACATGTGCACATGGAGTGGATCCACACACTCATATGATGCAGGTGGCTGTCCTTGTGCTCGTGTACAGGTTGTAACATGGCCCTGCGTTTTGCCATGATGAAGAGGGGGGGTTCTGGCACTGGGCACCCTTGTCTACATGCACGCAGTCCACCTGCTGACGAGCAGACATTCCCACACACCAAAGGACTGATTTGCTCTCCCTGTGTCTCCCTCCTTCTCTGTCCCCCTCTCCCTCCCTCTCTGTCCCCCTCTCCCTCCCTCCGTGTGTCAGCCTCCTCCCTCTGTCCGTCTCCCTCCCTCTCTGTCCCCCTCTCCCTCCCTCTCTGTCCCCCTCTCCCTCCCTCTCTGTCCCCCTCTCCCTCCCTCTGTGTCCCCCTCTCCCTCCCTCCGTGTGTCAGCCTCCTCCCTCTGTCCGTCTCCCTCCCTCTCAGTCCCCCTCTCCCTCCCTCTGTGTCCCCCTCTCCCTCCCTCCGTGTGTCACCCTCTGTCACCTTGGCCCAGCTTCCTGGGCACACACTGTTAGCAGATCTTTGAGTGGCCCTTGGCCTGTTGATGTGAGTTTGTTTCTGATCTCCAGGCACCCATTTTGTCTGCTGTGTGTCTGTGCGCTGCTGCTGTGGTGGTGTGTGCTGCCACTCTTTCACACTGTTGGCTGTTCATTAGCTGCTGGCATGTGCAAAACAGTGCCTTCACCCCCATGTGTTGATGCAAGGCGTCCGCCATTTGCTGGCAAGTCATTCCTGTGTTGGGACACAGTGTTTGTCTGGCTGTGACCTAGGCCATATGGGCAGAGGGCATTGTTGTCTGCTTTGGAGTCGCACTATGTGATTCTTGGTGCCCAGCCTCCCGCCATCCGGGTTACCGTGTCATGTGTTGTTGTCTTCTGTGGCCTGTGACTTGACATTGTCCAGCTGGGTGCATGGGGCATGGTGGCAGCAGTGGCATGTGCCTGCTCATGGAGTGTGGTTGAGTAATGCGATGGCTTGTGGTGGTTGCGTGCCTGTTATTGATTTTGGTTGTGGTTGCAGTTCCCCCCATGTGAGGTGCGTTGTTTGTGTACTCACCCGGGTCTCGGAGTCCTTCTACTCCTTCAACTGCCTCCACCGGCAGTATGGCCATCACCCTCTCCTCCCAGGGATGGTACTGTACGGCTCTGCGGGAGGGCCCTCCTCCGGTGGCGTTGGCCTGGTCGTGTTCCTCCTGCCTCTTGGCTCTGACCCTCCTCCGCAGATCGTACCACCTGTTCTGGCAATCCTGCTTGGTCCTCCTGGTGTCCGCAACAGCATTCACAGCATCGACGATGGTCTGCCACATGGCTGTTTTGGCTGCCTGGCTGGTGCTTCTGACCAATGTTCCAAAGATCTGTGGCTCGACTCTGAGGATTTGATCAACAAGGACCTCCAACTCTCGGTGACTGAACTTTGGATTCTTGGTAGTGGGCATGGTGAGGGGTGTGGGTGGGGATGGTGTGGGTGTGGGGGGGGGGTGTGGATGTTGGGGGGGGGTGTGGATGGTTGTGTGTGTGTGTGAATGTGATGAGAGGGTGTTTGTGAGGGTGGTCGTTTGAAGGTGTGCAAGTGTAAGGTGTGGTGTAGCTTGTAGTCTGGTTCTGTGGTGTCTGGCAGCAGTGAGTCTGTTGGAAAGGCTCATGGTTTGTGTGTGTGGGCCCTTTTTATTGGTCCATGGGTGGGTGTGGCAGTTTTTGAATTTTGGGTGGGTGTGTTATAAGGAGTGGTGGTGTATTGGGCCTCTGTTTGTTTTTGGCAGTTGCAGGTCAGTGATTGTGTTATTTAAGTGGTTGTTGGCCATGTTTAGTGGCTGTGTGCCTTTCGACTGGTGTATTCTTGTGTTGTTTTATTTTGTCCTGGTTGTGTACGTGCGTTTTGAGCGTGTGTAAGGTGTGTACATGGGCCATTTGGATGTACGATTTTGTCCTTGTGTGTGGCTTTGTAAGACTCGTACATGCGGTTGTGATGTTGGGGCATGGGGTGCGCTCCGTACTTAGGAGGTTGTGTTGGGGGTGCGCCAGGAACGTACTGGGGTGGGGGTACGACTGGAACGTACTTGGGTGTAGGTACACGGGGGGTACGACACGTACAGGGGTGGGGGGTGTACATTGACGGTGGTACGACACGTACTGGGGTGGGGGTACGACTGGAACGTACTGGGGTGTAGGTACACGGGGGGTACGACACGTGCAGGGGTGGGGGGTGTACATTGACGGTGGTACGACACGTACTGGGGTGGGGGTACGACTGGAACGTACTTGGGTGTAGGTACACGGGGGGTACGACACGTACAGGGGTGGGGGGTGTACATTGACGGTGGTACGACACGTACTGGGGTGGGGGTACGACTGGAACGTACTGGGGTGTAGGTACACGGGGGTACGACACGTGCAGGGGTGGGGGGTGTACATTGACGGTGGTACGACACGTACTGGGGTGGGGGTACGACTGGAACGTACTGGGGTGTAGGTACACGGGGGGTACGACACGTACAGGGGTGGGGGGTGTACATTGACGGTGGTACGACACGTACTGGGGTGGGGGTACGACTGGAACGTACTGGGGTGTCGGTACACGGGGGTACGACACGTCCAGGGGTGGGGGTACGACTGGAACGTACTGGGGTGTAGGTACACGGGGGGTACGACACGTACAGGGGTGGGGGGTGTACATTGACGGTGGTACGACACGTCCTGGGGTGGGGGTACGACTGGAACGTACTGGGGTGTAGGTACACGGGGGGTACGACACGTGCAGGGGTGGGGGGTGTACATTGACGGTGGTACGACACGTACAGGGGTGGGGGGTGTACATTGACGGTGGTACGACACGTCCTGGGGTGGGGGTACGACTGGAACGTACTGGGGTGTAGGTACACGGGGGGTACGACACGTGCAGGGGTGGGGGGTGTACATTGACGGTGGTACGACACGTACTGGGGTGGGGGTACGACTGGAACGTACTGGGGTGTAGGTACACGGGGGGTACGACACGTACAGGGGTGGGGGGTGTACATTGACGGTGGTACGACACGTACTGGGGTGGGGGTACGACTGGAACGTACTGGGGTGTCGGTACACGGGGGGTACGACACGTCCAGGGGTGGGGGTACGACTGGAACGTACTGGGGTGTAGGTACACGGGGGGTACGACACGTACAGGGGTGGGGGGTGTACATTGACGGTGGTACGACACGTACTGGGGTGGGGGTACGACTGGAACGTACTGGGGTGTAGGTACACGGGGGGTACGACACGTACAGGGGTGGGGGGTGTACATTGACGGTGGTACGACACGTACTGGGGTGGGGGTACGACTGGAACGTACTGGGGTGTAGGTACACGGGGGTACGACACGTCCTGGGGTGGGGGTACGACTCGAACGTACTTGGGTGTAGGTACACGGGGGGTACGACACGTCCAGGGGTGGGGGTACGCCTGGAACGTACTTGGGTGTAGGTACACGGGGGGGTACGACACGTCCTGGGGTGGGGGTACGACTCGAACGTACTTGGGTGTAGGTACACGGGGGGTACGACACGTACTGGGGTGGGGGGGTGTACATTGACGGTGGTACGACACGTACTGGGGTGGGGGGGTGTACATTGACGGTGGTACGACACGTCCTGGGGTGGGGGTACGACTGGAACGTACTTGGGTGTAGGTACACGGGGGGTACGACACGTCCAGGGGTGGGGGTACGACTGGAACGTACTGGGGTGGGGGTACACGGGGGTACGACACGTACAGGGGTGGGGGGGTGTACATTGACGGGGGTATGACACGTACTGGGGTGGGGGTTCGACTGGAACGTACTGGGGTGTACCTAGACGGGTGGGGGTATACATACACGGGGGGTACGTGTCGGACGTACGGGGGCTGGGGGGAGTGTTGGGCGCGTATGCGGGCACATGTCTCCATGGTTGCTATGGGTGTTCGGTGCGGACGGTGTTTTTTCCATACGGTTGTACGCTCGGACGCACGGGATGGATCGTGATTCCTCGGTCGGACTTGGCTTTTCACGTTTGTAAGGTAAATCGTCCGAGGACGTGTCGGACACATTTTCCGACCCGAGGACGTGTGGGGAATGATTCCCAGTGCGGTTCGTATGGACTTTTTACCATGCGAATCGTGATTGCCAGTTCGTACGGCACTTGTACGATTCGTACGGTAAAAAGACCCGATACGAGTCGCACGGGGGAATTTTTTACCGGATTGTGATCGGCACCTAGGTCTTGAATCTTCTTTCACCCAAGTCTCAGTGCAGAATAAACAATCTAAGTCCTGGGTAAGGATCAGCTCACTAATTTCAATACTATGTTTAACCATGGACCGTGTGTTAAACAAGGTACAAGAGATCTCCAGAGCGGGGGTACCATAGGCAGGTGTATCCCAGACCTAAAATCTATCTTTACTGTTAAGCGTATAGGTTCCAGTATCCTATATAAACATGGGATGTCAATTACATTGCAAGCAGCGGCCCATGGAAATATTAACTGGATTAAAAGTGTCACACTCCTCCCTTTGAAATACCAGTCCATGAGATCAGCATGTGAGTATTGATAGCTCTTACCATATGAGTTTTAATGGGCAGCATTCCTGGCCCCTGGCACTGTCCAGGTGCAGTTGGGTTTTTTTTAGTACCTCTTTGGCGCGTTCGTGCATTAGCCCAATTTTTATCCCAATAATACACAGAACGCTCCCCTGCTCTCCACCTTGCCATCAACAAGTTGGTTGAACCGGTGAGGGCAAAAGGAGGTGAAAACGTCCCTGCGGACTCTAACAGGCACCACACAATGAGGAACAGCATCTCATGAGTGCAAAAAAAGGTACAAACGAGCAAAAGTACAATCTACAACACAGTAAAGGAGACAGGAATTAAACCTGTAATCACCCCAGGTTGCTGCAGTCTCAAATATGTTATAAACCCCCCCACCTGGAACCCAAAAAGAACTGTGACTAAAAGCAATTGTTTAAAAATATAAACAGGATAAAAACAATATATATCTTTCAATGACGGAGCCTCTCACCTAAGTTACTGTGTAACATGTGTCACTGGAATGAGGCACAGGAGATTGGCGGATGTGGGGACGGTGTTGGGGAAGCTGTGGGACACGTGCACGACCTGTGGTTCCTTCCTCACTGGGACGCTTCCTTACTTTGAGACTTCGGCTACTTATGACCCTGTCTTCTTAGTTCATGCTTCATAAACTGCTCCCTTCAATGATGTATTTCTACAGTTACTGGTTTCGTGTTTTTATTATTGGTTTGTGGGAGTTAGTTTATGTGGGTTTTTACTTCTTCTCCAAGTCTGGTCAATTCTTGGCTCTTCAATATGCGTTTAGGTGGGGTTGTTTCATTGTTCCATGCCTTGACCGTCTGGTGGAGGAGCCTTTACAGCATTCGGTCTTCTGCCCTGTCTTAAGGGAACTTAAGTTTACTAGCCTCAATGTAAGAGGCCTGAATAATCCCACTAAATAGTCTGCAGTCCTCTCACTTTTCGAACATTCAGGCAGTGACATATGCCTTCTGCAGGAAACTCATCTAATCTCTAAGGATGTCCCCAGAATGAAGCCTCGCTGGTTCCCAAGCCAATAGTGGTCTTCGTGCCCTACTAAAATAGGGGGGGGGGGTCAGTTTCTTTTCACAAAGGTTCAAAGGGGAAAGAATATCCACGGTACAGAAGTTAAGGGAGGCCTATTGGTAGTCCAGCTTAGATTGGGCACCTTCCACTTCACCCTTATAAATATCTTTGCACCTGACAGGCACCAGGAATCTTTTATTACTGATTCCTTGACACCTGCGCTTAGGTCTCCCAATGCCACTATCTTGATAGATGTGGACATGAATTTGGTTATGGATACTGACACGGATCACTCAGGACAGCTCTCCAATCAAACTGGTGCCTTCTTCGCTGCCCGGTTGCGATGGCTTGCAGATTGTGGACTGCAGGATGTCTGGTGACGACTACCGCGCTCTACTAGAGATTATACGTTTTACTCAGAGGCACACATAAGGTATGAACGTGTTGACCATTTCCTCGTGACCCGACTCTGTTAATTCAGAAGTGGATATTTCCCCCAATTGCTCTTCAACCATGCTCCCCTCTACTTATCTCCAAGACTAAGGTGCCGATTAGGATCCTGGAAAAAACGGGTACGAACCGTCGGTCGGAGAGTTTTCTCCATCCGACTCGTACCCGGGACAAAAACATTACAAACATGGAAGTACGATTCGCACGGAAACACCATTTCCGTACGAGTCGTAGAAAACACCGACCGACGAAAATATACATACGAATGTGATCCGGTGCTCCGACGTGACGTCGGGACGCTTTCAGGCAGCGTTTCACGACCCAGGAAGTACGAATCGAACCGACAGCAGTCCGGACGGCAATATTTTTACGGCACCCAAAAAGTGCCGGAAAAGTGAAGTACGCCGTGAAACGACCAGATTAGGGGGCCCGGTACGTGCCGTACCCCCCCCAGCCCCCGTGAGTACGCGCCGAACCCCCCGTGTATGTACACCTGTGTACGTACGAGTCGTACCCCCACCCGTGTATGTACACCCGTGTAGGTACGAGTCGTATCACGTACGAGTCGTACCCCCACCCGTGTATGTACACCCGTGTATGTACGAGTCATACCCCCACCCGTGTATGTACACCCGTGTACGTACGAGTCGAACCCCCACCCGTGTGGGGGTTCAACTCGTACATACACGGGTGTACATACACGGGGGGTTCGGCGTGTACGTACATGGGTGTACATACACGGGGGGTTCGCGCGTACGTACACGGGTGTACATTCACGGGGGGGTTCTGCGCGTACATACGGGGGCTGGGGGGGGTGTTCGGCACGTATGTGGGCACATGTCTCCATGGTTGCTATGGGAGTTCGGTGCGGACGGTGTTTTTTCCATACGGTTGTGACATCGGACGCACGGGATGGATCGTACTTGCGCGGTCGGACTTCACTTTTCACGTTTGTACGGTAAATCGTCCGGGGACGTGTCGGACACATTTTCTGACCCAAGGACGTGTGGGGAATTATTCCCAATGCGATTCGTATGGAGTTTTTCCCATGCGAATCGTACTTGGCAGTTTCTACGTCACGTGTACGATTCGTACGGTAAAAAGACCGGATACGAGTCGTACGGGGAAAAAATTTCCAGGATCCTAATTGGCACCTAAATGTCATGCAACCTAGAAGTTCGTGCTGGCCCTAGAAGACTCCCTGCTTCAGTCCCCAGTTACGGTCAATTCTCATCAGAAAGTGATTGCAGACTCTCTCCAAACCAACGATACTGGGGAGACATCCCTTGCATCAATTTGGGAAGCTTTGAAACTGGTAGTCAGGGAACTTATAGCTGTCTTCGCAGCAGAAAACCGCAGTTGCCGAGACAAACGATAGAGCTTAGAGAGGTCGGCCTCAGAACTTGAGGTGATTCCCAAGTGGACGGGGCCCCTAAAGTATGGAGGGAACTTGAAAAAGCATTTCTCCTTCCTAAGCGTCTAGATCTCGATAGGGCGGAGTATGTTATGGTGCGCCTTAAATAGAAACTTCACCTTGGGAGTAACTGCTGCAGGTGCATGCTGGCAGACCTCCACCGCAGCAAAATCCACTCTGGATCTGTGAGTAAACGATATGCCCAGGACCATCCACGGAGGTTTGTTTGGACACGGAGTTAGCATCAGCATTCCAGGCCTTTTATGGTTCCTTATATTCTACGTCTGATGGTTCCAGAGGGGATCCCTTAGTTACCTCCACAATGTTGCCCTAACTTCGCACCCAGACAAAGGAGCTGAGGCTCTGGAACAACCCAAATAAATAGAAGAGGAAATTTCAGTGATCACTTGCTTAAAACGAATGAAGTCGCAAGGGCCCAATGGCTGTAGCACAAATTTACACAAAGTGTTCTGCTAAAAGCTAGTCCCCCTGCTTTCCTCGTCTCTACAAGACCTTTGCTGATTCAGCCTCCCAAACTGACTCCATGTTAGAGACTGCTGTTTTGGTGATTCCAAAAACAGACAGAGACCCAGCCATTTGTAGCTCTTATAGACCTATCTCTCTCTTGAACATAGACGCAAAGTTGTTAACCAGTATTTTAGCACATCGCTTGAACCCACTAATGCCTGGGCTGACTGAGCCTGATGAGGCGGGATTTATTCATCTGCGCCAGTGTGGTGATAACAGCAGATGCCTTCTGCACCTCCTAAACAAAAGCCGTAGGTCACCAAAGGAGGCACTGCTTCTCTCCATCGATGTGAAGAAGGCATTCAATCATATTCACTGGCCCTACCTCTTTGAGACGCTGCAAACATTCAGCCTAGGGAGACGTTTTGCAGATGGTCAGAAGCATTTATAGTGTCCCTCAAGCTTCAGTGAGGGACAATGGTTTATTGTCCCCTGCCTTCTCGATACAACGGGGACATGTCAAGGGTGCCCCTTGTGCCCTCTTCTTTTTGCTTTATACATAGAGCCTTTAGAACAATGGCTGAGGGAAAATCTGGCGATTACTGGGATTTCCTTTGGAGGTGATTGTCATCTCATCAGCCTCTATGCTGATGATCTCATTCTATCAATCACTGATCTGATGTCCTTGCTTCCTGCACTGGTCACAGAGATCCACGCTTTCTGGGAGGTCTCGGAATTGTTAGTAAAAATGCGGAAATCACAGATTCTGAACCTCTGAGTCACTCCCCCTCATGAAAATATGCTATGCTACATGTTGCCTTCGAGTGGGCAATGTACTTTTGGTTTGAAAATGTTGTATTTGTGCATTAAATGAGTAGAATCAGAAATGAAATACTTTTCTATAAAAGTCAGTATTTGGCTTGCCATTGAATTACTGCTGCAGTTGCATGCTCTTTGAGTTGTGAGCCTGTATCCACTAATCTGTATCCACATCCCCGCCTCCCCCGCAAGGGAGCCCTAGACAGCTTGTTCACGTCCACCACTCAGAGTCAAGTTGCTCAGGATCCACAGTAGTTTGGGCCTGCTACATCAGGAGTGAAAGCCCTAAGCCCGCATAGTTGGGTCCAGAAACACTTGCATGCCCAATGATCTTCTGGAAGGGGTAATGGTCTCATACAGAACAAGTAGAAAACGTATTACACAGCTGTCAACAGGCTCAGGCTTTCAACAGTCAGCTATCTTATGGATTACACAAAATGTACATGCTCACACTTGTTAGAAAACAGCTATCATTCAGGTAACAGTCATCGTACATGCTCAGGTATCTCCCAGTTAAGCTACACTTCATGTTATATATGCATTTAGTCAATGTAGGGCCTTCGACAGTGGAGCAAGCCTCCAGGTTACACAGCTTTTACAAGAGCCCTTGAAGACTCCAGTGCCTGAAAGCAAAGTTTAGGTTACATAGATCTTTCGGGTTGATTGATGGTAATTTATAGAGCAATTAATTACCAAGGTATGTGGTGCTCTGGCAATAATGCTTGGGACAGAAATCTTATCCCTAGGACGGATATGTTTAGAGATAGGGCTTTAGAGAGAAGAACTAGGATTAGGCTTGCCAACTGACCGGTTTTCTACTGACACCATCGGTCTCTTGTAATAGTAGGCCTTATCTGTACAAACTTCAAACAGTAAATATAAAAACAAAACACTTTTAAAAGTGTCTTCAAGCTGCATTAACTATCTCTGAATAGTAATTAAAGTAAACAGAGACCGAAAAGTAATGTTAAAAATGAATAAATACGATTTTGTTTAAGGTCCTGTTTCGTAATATGTTCGGGCCTTGGCGAACTCTTACAACAAGAGAGGAGTTGGCCTAACGGCTAGGGTGCTCGACCTCGGACCTGGGGAACTGGGTTCGAACCTCTGTAACGTCGCTGAACATCCTGTGATTCTGGGCAAATCACTTAATCTCCCCGCGTTTAACAAGAAATGAATGGGTGTCCTCATGTAGCGTACTGGTGCTATGTAAAACCCTCTGATACCCGATTGGATTCGGGTCAAGTTTGCGTTATATAAAACTCTGCAAAAATAAAAAACCCAACATCAAATGGATGATGTTTTGTCTTCATAAGGTCGCTACCCTAACTAGGATACATTTATCTTATAGTATCAGGCATCTGACTGTGAGGGTGTTATGTTAGTACAGATACTTTACAGTCATGTGCCTCTGTTATCCAATGCTAACTCAACTCCGTGTAGCCTAACAGAGTATTTTCTGCTCAAGCTCACCAACGGTAAATTGGCGGATGTGAGGGAGGAAAATCAAATGCTAGATCACTTCTCAGCAAGATTTCTCAACGCGGGCGGTCGTGGATGGTCACTACCGCTCACGTTTAGAAACCTTCCATTCGTGTTGAAGTTTTTTCCTCGCTCACGCTCGACAATTATAAGATCACATTGATGAAGCTGCTGCTCGAGCAGAACTACTCCTTGAGCAGCAGAAAGAAGCAGTGCCCTCTTGACTTTACAGCTCAGGACAAGTACGCAGCGCTAAACATTTGTGCAAATATCACAAGGTAACGTACTCCGCCACTCGCAGAACTCTACATAGCTTGGCAGTGATTTTTGGCCACTCTTGCAAACTCCACGCAGGCGTAGTTACGGCACAAGTAAGACTGTCCTGATCTCTTTGTTAGGGGCATCCTTGGAATGTGGCAACACACTTAGCACATACCTTAAACATCTCTGGAATAAAAGACATATGCCTAGACATACAGTACATTTTCATATAGCAGCTCAATATAGTCTAGGTAAAGAAGAGATATGTACAATTAAACCTCAAAAAACGCCACAGGCCTCTACAAGGCCAACCTTCTGAGTTCAATTTATGATATCAACAGTTCTGGATGTGACAGAAGAAGCATTGTTTTAGTGTTGAGACAGTTCCCGTTTTTTATGTTTTTAAGAGTAAAGCACACATTACAAAACAAAGGCAGTCTCTGAGCATTTGCACTATGTAGACAATCACCATGCACAGCTTTGAAAAAGCTTAGGCCTTATTAGACCACATCCGGGCTTAAAGTAATAAAGGTCTACGTATCAGAATAGATTCAAGAGTTTTAACACTCAGCTCTAGCAGCAAAGTGATAGCAGGGTTATTCGAAGGTAGTGCCTGCAGGGTTTTGAAAAACCAAATCTAAGCTATTGCCAATTTGTGTGTGATGTCCCCATATATCATCTCTGTATAATGCCGCAGACTGTGCTTTAGACCAATAAACCTTAAGGGCAGATGAAACTGTGAAAAACGTAATATACTTACAAAGTTCAATGGAGCATTAGCTCTATGCTTAAAAAAGGGGGGGTCTAACTATTAAATAGAAACCTTAGGAGATATTCTTACAGACAATAAAGTCAAGAACCAACAGTATGCTGACTTACCCAACTCTATCTCAAGATCTCAACCAACAATAAACAATGACACAAAGCCAGCTTCACACACATCCAAACCTTGGTGTCAAAAATACTAAATGCTCAACCCCTCAGAAACTGAAATCCTCCTGTTTGCTAACACCACCAATCATTCTATGATTCAACCATGGCGCTCACACCCCAACTGCCAGAACATTAAAAATTATTTGATGTACTCTTGACTCAAAGAGCAGATTGTCAAGAGGACCAAAATTGCCTGGTTCCAACTATCACTCCTGGGGAAAGAAGAGAAATTATTTCTCACAGAAAAACCTTCAGAATGATAGTTCAAGCCCAAGTCCTTTTCTAAATAGATTGAGCCAATGTCCTGCTTAATGGCATTCATGAGTCCACTCTTGCCCCCTTGAAAAGCATGCTTTACACAGTAGAACAGCTTATCAAAGAGATGAAGAAATCCAACCACATCACCCTTGAGCTAAAGGAGCAAGACTTACCCCTCGTAAGCCTAAATCATCCTCAAGATCAGCTGTATCAAGGCTCTCTGCAACTAGATCCTTGTCTTGCCTTCTTAACTATCAAGTTAATATCTGGAGGACCGTGGCAGATGAGGAGCTCTGACAGTGCAAGATTAGATGCTAAACACCAAAAGTAGGAGAAAACAAACCTTCTTGTTCTATACCACCAGAATCGGGAACCATACCCTCTACAACATTAGCTGCGCACCAACCATCCTACAATTCAGGAAGAAACAGAAAACTCACCTCTTCAAAGGACACTATCTCAAATAACCTGAATTCTCAACCCTTTCACTAGTTCTCCCTCTTTCCTCTTCCCCTCCCCCATCTATCAGCACTCCACTACTAGCCAACTTGGTTTATGTCATGTTCGGAACTTCTCTTATCGACTCCGGTGCACATAGATTTTTCCCGGTTCCGATTCTTGAAAGTTCTGGTCTGTCCGAGGTATGGGGCGATCTTTTCCAGTAGCCATTGCGCTGCTTACAATGTAGTGCCAGCAGTGGCAACTGGCGACATCTGAAAGGGGTGAGGCGTGAAAGTGAGTCTTACATTGTGAGGAAGCCAGACTGACATAAGGAGGGTTTGGGGGTGGGGTGGCGGGGGTCTCTCCAGTGATAAAATTATGAAAAAAGTGTGGCAAATGGAGTATTTTAAAGCACATTTTAGAAATCAAGAAAATCAATAGAGAACATTTAGTCTTGAAATATTCACACATTAAAAACTGCCCCATAAGCTCTGGCAGGTCAGTTTTTACAGTTGATTTCACGGATATTAAGAGAAACATTGCCTGCAGCAAGCATAAATGCATGTAATCTCCCCTACCTTGTAAAAAAAAAAAAAAAACAATACTACCCCGATTTGAAAACCTACCCCCCCCCCCCCCCACCCCTGCTTTTTTAGTTATTAATTTAGTAATGGGTCCACTGTAATTCTAATACCTGCCTCACAGCTTATTTTCAGCTAATTTTCTGTCCAGGTCCAACCATGCCTGCTGCAATTATCTTTGAGGAGCTACAAAGTGAGATGCAGGCATTAATAGCAGACTTACACTGTCTAAATTCTGTGACTGTTAGAGGGCATTACTTTCTTGAAGTTACCCTCAGTCTCAATAGGATTTAATGCAACGAGGATGAGGCTTCTTTTGTGCCCAAAGCACTTCTGTAAGCAGAAATGGTACATCCGCAACTCAAGGGATAATAAGCCTGGGAAACTAGTGGGCCCAAAAGGGCAGAGTTTTTTATGAGAACGAAGTCAGAGGAAATTCATTTGCCCTGGCGGTTTCCTACCTATTTCAAATGTATTTTATATTAGCACCAGGCTGCCTTGGACCATCCTTAATTTACTAACGCACACTTATTTACCGAAATAAATCATGATGGTCTCTCGTTGTGGGCAATAAAACGCCGGTTTCTAAAATACTGCCATTACCAGAGTGTCATTCCCCAAGATCATGCAAATATGAAAGTACTGGGGAAATGGAAGCTGAAAACCAACAATGTAAGTATTCCCTAGTATCGTGGCACGCCAGGATTTTTTTCCGATTTTGTTTCTTAAACATGAGAAACGCAAAGGTGCGACTTTTTTTTTTAAAGAATGCATTGTTTGCTTACAGTGTTGGTTTATAGCTTCCACTTTCCCCAGTACTTTTATATTTGCGTCAGGAAGAATATCGAGCAAACGCTTATTTCCTGAAATAATCATGAAAACTTCTAGTTGAACTTGCGAGCAAAGAAAGACGATAGTGCGAGCTTTATCGGCATTTCATTTGCCCACGAAGAGAAGCCATCATGTTTTATTTTGCTAAATAAGTGTGCGCCTAGTAGATATATGTCCAAGGCTAAGTTATAAAATATTCATGGGAAAGTGGAAGCTGAAAACGTACACAGTGAGCAACGAATGTGTATGCCCGCTCCAGTCCTACCGAGATCCTGGAAAGAAACAAAAGTGACCGTTATCTGCATCGTAAGATAAACCAAAATTCAACTGCTACCTCTTTCCGGTATTCTGAGCATGCAGGCCGGATTTATTTTGAGTGACAAATCAATGGCTGGTACCTTGGAAACATGCTGATGGCCAGCGGGTCTGGATTCAGAGCGGACTTCTTGAAAAGGTAGGCCTCCACTCCAAGAATGGACGCACCTCTGCAGAAAACACACTTTCTTGTCTCTCTCTGGCACTGAGCACAAAGTAAAGAGAGGTGGGACAGAAGGAAAAAGGCCAATCACCGCATGATTTCAAAATAATGCCATACAGTGATTGTCCATGCTTTCTCAACCTCTCAGCCCGCTCTACTTCCTCCTATGTGCGAGGAATTAACGCCTACGCATGTCTCCTTCTGCTTTTTAGCTAATCAAGATGCTTGCTTCTCCCTTTCTATTTGTGGTAGTAAACAGCGTGAGAGGACCACCTAGATTGGCTGGGGCAGGCGAGGCATACGCTAGGAGACTGGCGGCTGCAGTTGTTGTTCCCTGGCCCATTAATATGTGCAGATAGGAAGAGGCCTCAAGTGAGCATGTCAGGCTCGACACAGAATTGTACCTGTCCAACTTGACATGCGCACTTCAAATTCAAGACATGTCTGTTCCACTGATCAACCTGAAGTCCTTAAGCCCCACCCACACCCTCAGAGAGTGGCTGAAAATGAACATAGCTGCAGCGGTGCAGACAGAAAGAAAACACATTTATTTTATACTTGATGCCGGTACTAGACACAGGGGGGGCAAAACTCCCACGCCTCAGTAGATTGACCGCCCCTGAGTGCCAGGACGGGCAGTGCTTTCTGAAAGGAGTTCCCAAGAGGACAAACCCCAAAGGGAATAAACCTTTGGCTGAAGTGGTGATTCCAGGGATGGAAAAAAGACAACAGAGGAAATCCAGGGAGCGGAACCAGGAAACTAAATAAACCAGCGAGGGATCAGACCAGGCAACAGAAGAAGTAATACAAGACCAAAGGTCCAAAAGGAAATCCAAATAGGAACAAGAACTACATACAGAAACAAAGATACACCAACAGGAGCGAAGATACACCAACAGAAGTGAGGACACCAGCAGGAGTGAGGAGTGTTGCAGTGCAAGGAAATTAAAGATTCAGCCCTTTATATGCACATAGATAAGTAGCGATGCTACAGCAAGTGAACATTCAACATCTTGCATAGAGCAGTGGTAGTGAAAAAGAAAAGAGGTCATCATCTTAGAATGGCAGGGTCCCAGCAAAGTCATACAGAGAGCCACAGTTCCAAAACTGGAACTTCTGCGTACCTGAGACGCCAGAGAAATTACAACGGGCACCACATGGATCCACAGTATGCCTGACAGGAGGAGAGAGAAGTCGCAGGCTGAACTGAGGCTCACGGCTGAATATATACACGCTTCACGGGATACACCCATGACACTAAAACTTCGTGGAATCACAGCTTGCCCAAGGGGAGATGGAGGTGAACTGCAGCCTGCAGCAGTGAAGATAGAGGCATTGTGGACTGCCCACGGCCCGCGGAGAAACAGGTTGGAGTCAGTGGGAGGTTAAAAATCAACAGGGGCTGGACCCAAAATGCCTCTGCATGCGGAGCACCCAGTAAGTAGACAAAGGGGTGAGATTTAAAACACAAACTGGTGGTATCACGAAATAGACACAAAACAATCACTTTCTCCTTAACCCTACACCACCCACCAAGAGTGGAAAACAAATAGAAGATAGCAAAGAAGGAAAAGACTGGCCTTACCTAGGGTCCAGAAAAAGCAGGGCAAACTAAACAATATGATCAGCTTTGCCTCTTACCCTTCCCTATCAGGTAGCCTTGGGCAACTGAAATAGAGTTTATGAGAGAGGTTTGGAAAGTAGGAAGACATAGCCCACGAAGTGCTATAAATAGGAATGCAAGTACAAGGGAAGCAAGTGTGCAAAATGTGAGAGAGCACCACAAACTGTGCAAGATAAATAGCAACACATGCAGCAAATTTATATCGCTGATACCATAGGCAAGTACAAATAAACCTGAGCACAGAATCCAGCTTCAAAAAAGCCGGACTCTGCAAACGGAGATGGAAAAGAAGGATCCCAAAGCAATAGAAGAAACAAAATTACATACACGCACACAGCAAGATAGCATGATACTGAAGGCTATCAAAGATTTGAAAATAAAATATAGTAGCCACAGACCTCACTCTACTGCGGGCAGACCAAGGGAAATTAGCAGAAAGAGTTACAGAAACTGATGAGGTACTGGTGACAGTGCATCCTACTCTTTGAGACCTTTAAGAGCAATTATTAGAATTCACAGGCCAAATATGTTTTCTAAAATACAGTCAAAGACAGAGAAGGCAGATCCAGTAGAAACCACAATGTGAGGGTAACAGGTGTTTGCAATAAACCAGACGGCACAAATACTCAAGCTATTGATGCGGGGATTCTGCACATACACAGAACTATGGCCAAGAAAACTGTACCTTGGTGTATAGGGGTTGTACCTTCCTACCTCCTTAGTACCCAAAATTCCAAAACAGACTACCTATAGTGTCTCATTCGTTCTCCTACATAATCACGAAGTTTCAAATGATTAGACAACCCAGAACACAACACTCCTGACTCTCTCAGGAATTGCGGTAACAAGACATACCCTTCCGCTCATTCACTCGTACTTGTTCACAATATGAATTGTCAGAGTCACGGTTATTATTCAAAATGTTTATTTTAACTATCATGCTTTATAATGCAGTATTCGAGTCACTACCAGCAGCGAAATGCATAAACCTAAAGCAATTAGAATTGTTACAATTCCATAGAATATAAAGGGGGATGTGGAAAAAGGACCGTAAGACCTAACCACCCTCCCCTTTGTAAGGTGAAGTTTATTATATAAAGGAAGATCTTTGGGCTTTGTCAGCAGACCCCATACCTTAGTACCTAGATGGAAGTTTTACATCATAGAAACAGCAGAGCTCCTCTCCCTGGAAAGGTCACTCTCCAAGTGCGTGAACAACATGCATCCCCATAATATCAAAGCACGAGTTTCCAGCAGCGCCGTTGTGTTAGCATGTTTTGTCTAGGTGCTAGGGACTGACCAGAACAGAATAACAAGGGGCATTGTTTATCGAACTTGCACATCGTGTTCAGACTAAACTCCAGTAACAGGCAGAGAATGCAGAGAGCAGACAGTTCTCATGTCAAAGGCACAAACATAATCTTGCAAAATAAAGTCATGTAGTAACATGCACAAAAGCAGCATCATGGCAGCAGAGCTCATGCTAACTTAGCAATGTTTAATAGTCAATAGTTTAACAAACATAAATACCCTAATTGCTGATCAAATTTCTTCTTTGTGGAGAAAACACATAGGGGCCTATTAGTATATCAGGCGGATCACCACCGCCTGCATGGTGGTGGTGTTCCGCCCAACATAATCCCCTGCCTGCCTCCCATTTCCCCACGCCATATTATGATGGCGGGGGGTACCGCGGTGGACGGGAAGACCGTCTGCCGCTTTTCCGCCGGGTCGACAAGACGAAAAGGGTTACATATGGTGGTGGTGTCTGCTAGACACCGCCATCCATATTACTATGGCAGCGGGAAGCAGCCTTTCCGTGGCAGCGTTGCCGCCATGGAAAGGCATGCGGTCCTCTCAGTTGGGGGTGGGAGGTGTACATAGGGGGTACCTATGGTACCCCCCTGCATTTGCATGCACAAGGTGGCAGGCACCGCATGGTGCCTGCCATGTTTTGCATGCAAATGCGCGACACGCATATATTGCATTGTGGCGGGTGCAGCTTCCAGCACCGCCTGCCACAATGCATTGTATGCGGGATGCCTCCGCCCCTGTGGCGGTGGCATCCTAATTGCTGGTGCGGGACCGCCACACCATTGGCGGCCAGTTGTCATCCTAATAGGCCCCATAGGGTCTTTCCAGTCAAACAACCACCCAGAGTATTGCTGAGGGTGTTTGGTGAGAAGTTTAATGGTGGCTGATCTACTCAACTACAAACGCCAAGAGTTCCCACTACAAATGGTGTGACAGAATGGCCCATACACAGTTCAAAACATCAGAGTAGTCTTTCCAGATTATACAGGTTCTGTACAGTAGCAGAAAAACAAATCATGGAAATCGACAGGGCCTCTTCAAACTTTATATTTCAAATGCATGCTGATGTTTTGACCCAAAATATAGAATCTAGACCGGAAAGCAACCTTGTTTTTCACAAACACAGCAGCGGCAAGGGAAAGGATGATAAATGGACAGCAGAACACCATAAACAACATTGCCGCCATCTCCCAAGGAGCAAAATAATTAGGAGGCAAGCAACACTAAAGCAAACTAAAAAGCAGAAACCTATACCACAAGAAGCAATTGAAGGATGATAAGAGATAATAACACCAATGACAGCATGGTGAGATGGTCAACAAACTGAAGAGATAAGTCAGAGTGGGTTGAATGTTCAGTTAAAGATGGAAGACCACCAAATATGTAACTAGAGGGAAGGATAGGAAGATGGTCATCCAACTGCAATACTCAGCGAAACAAACACAGGGGACACAAATGTCACCGAGAACATACTTTAAAACATTTACTCTCATTCTTACTCCACAATGAGTCAAACAAAAGACAAAAGAGTTACCTGGAACATCAGGGGGATATGAAACATAACCAAGAGATATAAGATATTATTTTACCCTAGCAGACATGAAACAGAAATAGAGTGCCTGCAGACACACCTAACGAAAACAGATGGAGCCAAAAACAATAAAAGATAGAAAGGCTAAATGTATTATACAGCATACTCATTGTACTAAAAAGGAAGATTGATATGATCTGAAAGGGTGTACCTCTGTTAATAGAATACACAACAATAGACCCAGAAGGCAGATATGTGGTGATCAAGGACACGTTGGTTGGCAGACCTGTGGCAATAGTGAGCCTACATGTACTCACAGCATCCCAACTTGAGAATTCCGCCTTATCAACACCCCAACTGGTGCAACTAACACAGACACTAGCTGGGGGAGATTGTAACTGCATACATGAGCCAGCACCGGATAGATCCCAGCCATCACTGGCAACTACACCAGTTGTAAGGAATACCATGTGCTTCAAGGACTGTTTGAATAATCTGATTAGCTCAGAACACACCTTCAAGTCCCCAATATATGACACATCTAGGTTGAGTGTTCTTAGAGTATAATCCAGTCCTGATGTACTGATAACATTGATCCCCACATGGCAAATACAAACCACAGAACAACAAGATAGACCATTCACAGAGAGTAAAAGAAAATCCATTTAACAATACTTTCTTGACAATGAGGGGGCAACTAAGGACAATGGAGCTGAATGTGAAACTTTTTGGGCCATATTAGGAGTTTTGGCAGTTCTTCCCTTGGCCCGCTACAACCATGCCGACAGGAGGACTGCCAAGCCCATCGAGAGCCCGTCCGCCGGAATCACAACTGTAATCCATGGCAGCAAGGCGATGCTGCGGCGGTCTCATGGCGGCGACTGTATAAGGTGTGTCTTAAGTGCCGCCGCCGCCATGACAGCGCCTGCAGCACTTTCTTGCACAGTGTGGCATGCATGGCACACAGTACATGAACTGGGATGCAATTCAACCGGGGCACAGCATGTGACCCCTGCATGCAATCCCAGTCCCAGGAGTGGCAAAGGGCCATTTTAGGGCTCCCTTTTTCGTCAGCCTTTTCATGGTGTACTCACTGCCATAAAAGGGGTGGTGGACAGGCAACTCATAATATATGCAGTGGTGCAGTGGAGCGGCAGCGGTACTGCCAGCATATTGCTGTTCCCTTTCGCTGCATGACTTCCGTGGGATCCTGGATCCCTAGTGTAGACAGCCGTTCTGTGGCACACTCTGAATACTGCAGATAGACCCGCAGGGTTCGGACTACCATCACATGTAGAGTGGTCCTGTGGACCATCATACTCGTAATAAGACCCTTCTTGTTCATCACCAAGTGTGTACGCTTGCAAACAGCTTATGGGGTTAGAAAAACCTAAACACTGATTTCCCCAGGTTGGAAGACAAAAATCAAACAATTAGAAATCACAGCTATTACAGAATCACTTGTAAGAAATCCCTTGACCAAGAAAATGCTAAAAGAAGCATTAGGGACTTAATATTATTACATGAGTATAAAGAATACAGAGCTAGACAATACAGCGAGGGTGCCAAGACTTGTAGATTATTGATCTTAGAAATGGTGCCCTGCGCAACCCAAATGAAGCAGTTTGAACACTCACGGTAGAGATATTAAAATAAAAGATGGCAATAAATGAAACCATCCAAAAAATCTACTAAAAGTATACAAAGTGCACATAAACACACACTTAAATGCCCCAGAAAATTGAATTAACAAGATAATTCTTTATATTTAGCACCAGAACAATTTGAGGCTTTGCATGAGTTACTTAGGGCCTCATTACGATGTTGGTTGGAAAGGCTCCGAACGGCATTCAGATTTTCCCAATCCGAGAAGGAACCCATGTTTCCGACCGCCTCGGAAACATTTCTGACCAACCAATTATGATTGTAGGTAACCATTCAGTCTGTCCAACTCAGTCCTGACCAGCATTCGGAGACTCTGAATCGGTCGGAGACGAATTGTACATCTCAAAGGACCGCGTTTCTGAACAATGTATTACGATGTCGTATTCGGACAGCTTTCCGACTCGGTTTGTCCAACACAGAACGGCTGTCGGAAACTGAATTTGGGGGCCCGTAGCAATCCCCCCCTTCATCCAGAGGCTTCAGGTTGTGGCCAGTGGTGGTACCCATGGGACTCCTCTTTGGAACCATGCACAGTGTGACAGGCATAATGGGGGGCCCCCCACAGGGTGCAAGATTTTCAACAACCACCCCTTTCTTCAATGAGAGCCTTTGTTGTTGATCAGAACACAGGTGTTCGGAACCATCGTAATCGGTCAGTCGGGCTCCCAAACCCAAGTTGGTCAGAAACGATTCCGACAAGGAGTCGGTCGGATTGCTTTCCGACTGACATCGTAATCAGGCCCTAAGTGCGTGACTGATATGGAGCTTGGTGAACGAGTACTCTGTCATAAAAGTGACGAATAACCTGCATGCTCTATTACGAGTGCATTATACCCAAGTGCACTTGTAGTAAGGCACATTTGGATATCTGTCACTTTTGTGAAGAAGTGCTCATCTGCCAGACTCTATATTAGGCTCTAAGTATGGAAGAAATAAAAAGGGCAGTTAAAGAATGGGCCACCAGAGATTGATGAATTTCCTTCTGAAGTTAAGGAAATACATAGTGCTCTATTGGCTTCCATACTAATACAAATGTAACAGCATCAGTCAAGATCACTGCTGCACACTTGTAGGGAAGCCATAAAAGTAACTCTTCCTGAGGGTTCATTATTTTATTGATTTAAATCATGCAATTTATGGAATACCTTTTGTTTTACTTATATTTTAGTTGCAGGCTGCTAGGCTTGTTGGGGTCTAGGGTGGGAAGTTATACTTTATTAATTTGTTTTAATATTGAATATTTTTTTTAATATGTAAAATATGTAATATTGATTTCATGATTCATGGTGTTCCTTATATATGTAATGTGTTTGAAGTGAAGTCTTTTTCTTACTCTTGTTCAAAATGCAGTAGGAATCGTAAAATTAGCCTCTTTGCAATTCAACACTTTCCCCACTGTAGCGCCATTTGGAATGGAATAGTAAATCTCATCCTTCCAAAATCTAATGATTTCTCTACTTTTTCACTGACTGGATTGTGAATAGTAAAATGTATCCCCTCTAAATTCTAGCACTTTCTCTACTGTTGCACAGATTAGAGTGGGAATATTACATTTTATTATTTAATTTTAGTTTTTATTTAGTTTTTTTTCACATTTATTTTATTGTTCACAGTATTTGTTGCAAATGTATTTTGGGGATTTTTCAAATCCTATTGTTTTAGTTATTGTCTACATATATTAATAATACAATGAAAAAGCGTGGCTGGGTTCAAATTTTGCGCAGAGCCATCATTAGTAATTTTTGAAAGGTATCTAATAGATGCTCAGAGGGAAAAGTAGAGAAACGGCCACCCACGTAACCCAAATTTCTGTGTCCAAAGCACACAGAAACAGAACATAAAAGTCAAAGGCCTACTCCCGAGCAAGAGATCTATCTCAAAGGTATCCCCACAGAATATCAGTCCATATCCTTAGGTATTCAGAATCTTCTTTATTTCCATGATGATTCTCTTGCATCACAAAACACAATCGGTATAATCAAAGGGTAGCTAGCCAACACGTGTTTCGTCCCGGGTTTATCACCCATTGACTTCCTCAGGGCTACAATAATGATAATAAAAAACATATAATCAGATCTTATATTGCTATTGTTAATTATTCACTAATCAATAGAGGTGAAAAGGACAATATACAGTATATACAAAAAGTTCTTACATGAAGATTCTAAGAGGCAAAGACAAAGAGGGAAACCGGAAAGGCCCCTACTCCGTGATGGGAAAGAAAAAGAAAAAAAGGGAAAAAGAACTCTATAAAAGTGCTCACTGTCAAGAGCCAAAACCCACACCATTATTAAGAAACGTGTGTTACGGTGAAATATAAACAGAAAAATAAAACGATCCTGATGCATGAAAAAATGATCATCATGATATCATTAAAGAGACCATGACACAACTTTCATCTCAGTATGTCGCATAGAACACCCAAATTGTGAGGGAATTAATAATCATAACCAACAACCAAGAAAACGGGGTAGCAAAAGTCCATGTTACCTCAAAGAATTTCTGTCTTCAAATACTGGATAATATTCTTCTAATGTAGTTACAAGAGGTCAATAAAAAGGTCTGCATAGGTCCTAAAATAAGAGTGTATCAAGCACTCATTAAAGTGTTAGTCAAATAAAAGTTAAAAGTGACTGTTTAAAGAGGGTATAATTGTTTAAGGGAACTTACGGTTGCGTCTTATTTCAGCACATAAATATATAGTGTGCACAAATATCTAAGAAAAGGGGAGAAGGGTAACACACACTATCAGCATCATCCTCCAAGGCTTACTATATTTGTAAAGGAAAAATCATGGCTAAAGAGTACATATACAATACATATTACTCAAAAACTCCACGATGTAGCAAGGTAAAAACAGAGCCCAAAGAAAAACCCACATATTCGGCAGGAGTAGGCAGAGCAAAAAACCTCCCACACATATATCTAACCATCTCAAGGTTACCTTGGCCGAATATATGGGTTTTTCTTTGGGCTCTTGCTTGGGCTGATTATGTAAGAATTTAAGTTAAGTAATGCAGACTAGAGAGAGACTTATTTCCTTTGTTCAGACACTAAGATAGTGGTAGTTAGGATTAGTAAGTTAGTGGAGCGCTTCCTCTCACTTCAATTCTTACAACCTTTTTTGTAGCTTGCACAGTCACAAGCAACCAACCAATTTGGTGTATGCATGCGTTCATCTATGCATTTAAAGACAAAATGCGAACTTTGTGAATTGGCCCATCAAAGGGGGTTGAGAATGATTGCGAATAAGATCGGAACTTAGAAGCATATATCATTTGTTGCAATTTATTCCAAAGTCTCTGGAATAGGCGGGCTAGGTTGGTTTAGGAAATGAGGAATAGATAGGAGGAGCTGCAATACTAGTTTACTAGTCAATATGATTTAGGAAAGTTCAATTTTATTGCAATTGCCGTTTCCTGACCAAAAATCTTTCTGGAGAGATTATATCCTTACCACCAATTATTCCTTGTCTCTTTAATTTTGTCTTACATCAGCATCCAGTGGTAAGAACAAGAGGTTTTCCGAGACGGATGAGGGAGCTGGAGGTGCCTCCCAGGAAGAACGGTCCTCGGCTGATGACTGTGCTGTCCCCAGTATGTCCTCCTGTTGTTAATACCAATATATATTTCCCTAACGTTTACTGTTCCTTAGTTTGAATTATTTTCTACCTGTTTCCTAATTTTATTTTTTCCCCAAATCCTCTTAGATCTATTTGTTTAAAAAATCTTGCTATCCCTGCATTATCCTATTTACTAAGTTATTCTATATTTCTAATGTCTGTATTTTACCTCAAACTGCCTCTGTCTGTACTAGTTTTTCTGTAGCTTTCTTTCTTCTGGTTTTTCCGTCAGCTTTTCCTCTCCCCTTATATATTTTGTAGACTGCCTAGGGGTGGTACTGTAAGACTCAGAGAACCCATTGGTCCTTACTACTCTACTAGTATTAGTACTATTACTCTGACATGCAGATTGCATGCCCAAGTAAGGTATTCTACGCACGTTTGTTGAGATGACAAGGCTTTCTTTTACTTTCTCATGCTCAATCAATAAAACGAGAGAGTGGCCACGGTCACGTTGGACACCTCAAAGTTGTGTCTTCTTCTTATCTAGGCCTAGTATTATTAGCCAGTACATAGAGACAGTGGTCCCAGTGGATGGTTTCATATACATGGAAAGAAACAGTACTTTTATAAAAAAAGAATAGAAAAGACGTTTGGTACTTAGTGTACAGTGTTATTTAATCACACTGGACACAGGAAAATTCATACATTTGTTACCACAATGTTAAAAAACAGTGCCCCAGAAGGGGAAAGGAGAGGGAGGGGTGTGGTGTGGTGATTTAGGGTGGGCATAAGGGAGTGAGTATATGGAAGTGTGATTCATACAATACAATATTTACACGACAGGACAACCCGAAAATAAGCCAAGTTATTCACATAATATGTATAATTACAAAAGCCATGATCAAATAACAAAAAACACAGTGATACATCGCTGTTGTTGTAACTGGCTAATGTGTTCAAATGTCGACGTTTCGACCCCTATAGAATTGTAGGTAATTGAGTCCCTTACGCCGGGGTCTTCCTCAGGACATACTGATGATATGGACGGGCAACTCTAACAAATTAAGCAACTTTCATTCTTGGCTTAATGGAAGAAGTCCAGATATTCAGTTCACTGTACATTCTGATCCTAATGGAATTGACTTTTTGGATATTACAATCAAAAATGAAAATAACCATCTATATACAACTCTGTATCGGAAACCTGCGGAGCGGAATTCACTATTAAGATACAATAGTCACCACCCGTGAGGCCTGAGAGACAATCTACCGTTTGGGCAGTTTTTGCGGATCTGCAGAAACTGCACTAAGAAATCAGACTACTTTGCACAATAAGTCAACGATTGGAGGAGAGAGGATATCCAAGGAAGTTGACCAAGTGAGCACAGAAAAGGGCTTGGTATAGCCTGAGAGAGAGCCTTCTGACACCAAAATATAAAACTGAGGAACCCATGCAAAGGCTGATATGTGTCACTACTTTTTCGACGCAGAGCCACTCCATCAAAAAAGTGATCAACAAATATTGGGGTCTTATATCAGAAGATATTGATCAAACCGACTTCCCGATGCACTCATTTAGGAAAGCCAAAAGCATAAAGGACTACATAGTTTGTTTTTTCCTGGAGACTGCAGCGGAACCCTCAATTCAATCAATGTGGAACCTGCCACCTGCACTAGGACATTTCAAATGTGGACATTGCAAGGCATGTAGTACGACTAGTCAGACTAAGGAATTCATAATCAAACACCATACAATTCATCTGAAATCCCTCACAAACTGTAATTCAACAAATGTCATCTACGTCATCATGTGTCCATGGGACCTTCTGTATGTGGGCCAAAGACAACAGAAGGTGAAGGCCCGGATCCTGCAACATTGCAGCCGAATTAGGTGTGGGGTCCAGGGAGCACCACTTGTTGAACACTTCCAGAATGCTGATCATAGCCCTGATGAACCTCGCTGGCTAATCCTTGAAAAGGCCTCTCTGGGCCCAAGGGGAGGAAATATGGGAAGCATACTGGATGTGAGGGAATGCAAATGGATGTCCCTTCTTGACACCATCAATAATGGCCTTAATGAATCTGAAGTCAGCCATGCCCAACTATCATGTCTCACGCATGAATGAGTAACAATACACACTTGTAATGTCCCTTTGGCAAATATATACACAATAGAGTGCATTCACACCAGCGTGGTTTACCTACCTTAACTCTGCTATGTAGAGAAGATACAACGGTTTCCTCTCTGACTGTATCCATGTATTTTGAAATGCTAATAGTGTGTAATATAGCAAGCATTTCTGCACTTGTATTTGCTATGGTTTTGGCTCTTTCCGTGTGTTTTGGATACAACTCAATGATGTAATTTTTTATGTAACATTCTGGATGTAATTATGTTTGATACAGAAACAGAATGCACATTGATAACACATGCTATGCAAGCAAGAAACAACGGTTTCCTCCCTGACTGTATCCCGACTGTATCCATGTATTTTGACTGGTAGAAATGCTAATAGTGCGCATTATGGCAATTATTTCTGCACTAGTATTCGCTGTGTTTACGTAATGATGGATTTTTTTTTTATAACATTCTGTATGTAAATAAATTTTTAAACACACAATGCACATTGTAAATACGGGCTAATACCCAACTTGGTGGATGTAATATGAGGTTATTTGCTTCCCATTTAGACACCTTCTGTACATGTGTTCATTTCACTATGAAGGACATATTGTAATAACACATCGTGGATGTACGGTTTGAAACTCTCAATAGACATGCCCCGTGTGTGTTTGGCAAATAATGGTTCTGTATCCCCAACGTATTAATTTATGCGGGGCCTGCTTCTATTCAGGCTAGTTTTTACTTTGTCTGCATACATTTTCAAACTGGCAGGCCCTCAGAGTCTTTCTTCCATGACTCTGATTTACTTGCATTTTGACACGTACACCCGTTTCAATCTGGCTCCAGGCAGTGTATTTAAGCCGCTTTAGCCAACACTCTGGTTCCACTCGAATGGAGCGAGACCCACTACGGAGCGGCGGTAAGCATTTAGGCTGTGTGTATCGTTTTTGAGATAGAAAGTAGACCTCAGTGGCACGCATGAGTAGACGCACTTTGATGTAGATAACAGCCCACTCAGTTAAACTTTATTGATGCTGCTATTTACAGTTGTTTTGCTAAAGCACAGCGCTGGACATTTTTCGCTGCAGTTACAGTAATTATGCCTCACCCTCTACACACATTAGCACCTTTCAGTTGATTGTGATGGGTACCTCCTTGATTAATTGGCTAAGGTCCGTTATCCGGTTCGGCTTTCAGCGAGCCCTCCATCAATGATGTCGTTTACAGTTGGTTTGCATATACGTAGCGCTGGACATTTTTTCACCAAAGTCATATTAACTCTGTTCGATTTTCCAACCCTCTGCGCACATTAGCGCCTTTTGTCTAATGGAAATAGTATGCCCCTATTTTAGCACAGGGCCGATATCCGGTTTGGGCAGTAGCAATCCTGCCAAGCTCTCCGGCATCAACAATATGCCATTCCATGTGATCAGCAACCCTTCTTTTAAACTTCCTTTTGGTTTACTGAGTGACCCTTGACCTTTCCACAATGGGCATCATTCTCACTATGAAGCCTCTGTCTTTAAACACGCGTCCCGTGATGTGCATTGTGACTGTTTTCACACCACTGCCACCTAGCTTAAAGCACATAAATCCAAGCTCGCCACGTTTGGAGTACACTCTACTAATTAGGAAACTGGCCAGAACTCTAGGCATTGTGAATATGTAATTTTATTTTATTTTGGTTAATACATTACACCTGTTAATCATTTCCCTCATTTTTTGTTAGATGTAGAGATTACTCTTGGGAGCTTCTATGCCCAATGCAAAGATAATTAAATCATTTTGAATGCCTCTAGGCCCAGGCTGACTGACACGCCCGGCTTCTGGATAAATTACTAGGGATTTGGACCCTTTTGTTTGTACGTATTATATTTGGGACTAACGTATTTAATTGGTTTTAGTGGGTCCTAGATCCCTCATTGAACCTGCCCATTTTTCTGCAGGTTTTTGTTCTCGCTCGCCTCACTGGAGCCTACGCGCCCATCTTCTTCGCGCTCAGCCAAATGAAAGCCTGTCCAGGGTAAAGTAGTGTCTTAGATACCTGATTCATTCTAAACTTTCCTTTTTGGAAAAACATAGGTCTAAACAATTTTTCAACTTGTTTCCCAGGTATCTAACCCTTCCTCCCCTCCCCTCCCCTCTCACCACCACTGTCCTGAGGAAGACCCCGGCATAAGGGACTCACTTACCTACAATTCCATAAGGGTCGAAACGTCGACATTTGAAAACATTAGCCAGTTACAACAACAGCGATGTATCACTGTGTTTTGTGTTATTTGCTCATGGCTTTTGTAATTATACATATTATGTGAATAACTTGGCTTATTTTCGGGTTGTCCTGTCGTGTAAATATTGTATTGTATGAATCGCACTTCCATACACTCACTCCCTTATCCTCACCCTAAATCACCACACCCCTACCTCTCCTTTCCCCTCCAGGGGCACTGTTTTTTAACATTGTGGTAACAAATGTATGAATTATCCTGTGTCCAGTGTGATTAAATAACACTGTAGACTAAGTACCATACGTCTTTTCTATTCTTTTTTTATAAAAGTACTGTTTCTTTCCATGTATATGAAACTATCCACTGGGACCACTGTCTCTATGTACTGTTTGATACCCAGGTCCCAGTGACTATTATTAGCAGCAGTCAATGGTAAACTGATCACCATGCACCATGGCTGGAAGGAAGTATGAGGAGGAGGACGGCCAACCAAGAAGACCTTATGTCCGATTGTCCACCCAGTTGGCCACCCTTATTTCTTCTCAAAAACTCAGATTCACCAATAGATCTAGCCACTCAGTCCTGTCCTTTACAGGCTGTCTTCTTGAGAGGCGTATCATAAATTGCCACCAACAAAATTCCCAACCGGTATTTCATTATTGTTGATAGGACATTCTGTTCATCCCTGAATTGCTAGTGATGTGTGTGGTATATGTATTCGCTACAGAATAAAACTAACTGTGCGAGGTATATATGGCATCTAAAAAATGTGTAATGTTTTTTCTAGCTGCAACTACCACCAGTGCCGAGGTCAGCATGGATGGCGTGGCCATCCAGGGAACAGATGCGGCAGCTGCAGGGGGTGAGCCAGCGGGCGGTGGTAAGTCATATTGCTTGCTTACTGACAATTTATATACTTGCTGCAAGGGTGCACATTGTACTGTTGAGACTGAGGGCCCTATTACGATGTTGGGCGGACTTGCGTCTACCCGGCACTATCTCGGAAATGGGACCGACTGACTTTCGGTATGCGGTCCTGACTGCCTCATTATGACTGTTTGGTCGCATTCTGGTATTTCCCTATGGGAGCATGTGTTATGCCCATAAACCAGTCGTAGTACATACTCCCATAGGGAAATGTAAGGTGGTGTTAATCCCTGCACCCCCCAAGGTGCCTGCCACAGGATGAAGGGATTAACAGGGGGCCACCAACCTGAGTCCGCAAAGGAAAGGGGTCCCTGCTAGGTGTCCCCATAAATGGTTTTTGACAGGGTTTCCATGTCGGAAGGGCCGTCATGGAAACCATGCTCTAAACCGTGCATCGCAATCTGGATGGCGTAAACCACCGTTTATTCGGATAATGGGCCGGTTTTGGTTGATGGACGGGGCCCCCCACAGGGTGCAAGATTTTCAACAACCACCCCTTTCTTCAATGAGAGCCTTTGTTGTTGATCAGAACACAGGTGTTCGGAACCATCGTAATCGGTCAGTCGGGCTCCCAAACCCAAGTTGGTCAGAAACGATTCCGACAAGGAGTCGGTCGGATTGCTTTCCGACTGACATCGTAATCAGGCCCTAAGTGCGTGACTGATATGGAGCTTGGTGAACGAGTACTCTGTCACAAAAGTGACGAATAACCTGCATGCTCTATTACGAGTGCATTATACCCAAGTGCACTTGTAGTAAGGCACATTTGGATATCTGTCACTTTTGTGAAGAAGTGCTCATCTGCCAGACTCTATATTAGGCTCTAAGTATGGAAGAAATAAAAAGGGCAGTTAAAGAATGGGCCACCAGAGATTGATGAATTTCCTTCTGAAGTTAAGGAAATACATAGTGCTCTATTGGCTTCCATACTAATACAAATGTAACAGCATCAGTCAAGATCACGGCTGCACACTTGTAGGGAAGCCATAAAAGTAACTCTTCCTGAGGGTTCATTATTTTATTGATTTAAATCATGCAATTTATGGAATACCTTTTGTTTTACTTATATTTTAGTTGCAGGCTGCTAGGCTTGTTGGGGTCTAGGGTGGGAAGTTATACTTTATTAATTTGTTTTAATATTGAATATTTTTTTTAATATGTAAAATATGTAATATTGATTTCATGATTCATGGTGTTCCTTATATATGTAATGTGTTTGAAGTGAAGTCTTTTTCTTACTCTTGTTCAAAATGCAGTAGGAATCGTAAAATTAGCCTCTTTGCAATTCAACACTTTCCCCACTGTAGCGCCATTTGGAATGGAATAGTAAATCTCATCCTTCCAAAATCTAATGATTTCTCTACTTTTTCACTGACTGGATTGTGAATAGTAAAATGTATCCCCTCCAAATTCTAGCACTTTCTCTACTGTTGCACAGATTAGAGTGGGAATATTAAATTTTATTATTTAATTTTAGTTTTTATTTAGTTTTTTTTCACATTTATTTTATTGTTCACAGTATTTGTTGCAAATGTATTTTGGGGATTTTTCAAATCCTATTGTTTTAGTTATTGTCTACATATATTAATAATACAATGAAAAAGCGTGGCTGGGTTCAAATTTTGCGCAGAGCCATCATTAGTAATTTTTGAAAGGTATCTAATAGATGCTCAGAGGGAAAAGTAGAGAAACGGCCACCCACGTAACCCAAATTTCTGTGTCCAAAGCACACAGAAACAGAACATAAAAGTCAAAGGCCTACTCCCGAGCAAGAGATCTATCTCAAAGGTATCCCCACAGAATATCAGTCCATATCCTTAGGTATTCAGAATCTTCTTTATTTCCATGATGATTCTCTTGCATCACAAAACACAATCGGTATAATCAAAGGGTAGCCAGCCAACACGTGTTTCGTCCCGGGTTTATCACCCATTGACTTCCTCAGGGCTACAATAATGATAATAAAAAACATATAATCAGATCTTATATTGCTATTGTTAATTATTCACTAATCAATAGAGGTGAAAAGGACAATATACAGTATATACAAAAAGTTCTTACATGAAGATTCTAAGAGGCAAAGACAAAGAGGGAAACCGGAAAGGCCCCTACTCCGTGATGGGAAAGAAAAAGAAAAAAAGGGAAAAAGAACTCTATAAAAGTGCTCACTGTCAAGAGCCAAAACCCACACCATTATTAAGAAACGTGTGTTACGGTGAAATATAAACAGAAAAATAAAACGATCCTGATGCATGAAAAAATGATCATCATGATATCATTAAAGAGACCATGACACAACTTTCATCTCAGTATGTCGCATAGAACACCCAAATTTTGAGGGAATTAATAATCATAACCAACAACCAAGAAAACGGGGTAGCAAAAGTCCATGTTACCTCAAAGAATTTCTGTCTTCAAATACTGGATAATATTCTTCTAATGTAGTTACAAGAGGTCAATAAAAAGGTCTGCATAGGTCCTAAAATAAGAGTGTATCAAGCACTCATTAAAGTGTTAGTCAAATAAAAGTTAAAAGTGACTGTTTAAAGAGGGTATAATTGTTTAAGGGAACTTACGGTTGCGTCTTATTTCAGCACATAAATATATAGTGTGCACAAATATCTAAGAAAAGGGGAGAAGGGTAACACACACTATCAGCATCATCCTCCAAGGCTTACTATATTTGTAAAGGAAAAATCATGGCTAAAGAGTACATATACAATACATATTACTCAAAAACTCCACGATGTAGCAAGGTAAAAACAGAGCCCAAAGAAAAACCCACATATTCGGCAGGAGTAGGCAGAGCAAAAAACCTCCCACACATATATCTAACCATCTCAAGGTTACCTTGGCCGAATATATGGGTTTTTCTTTGGGCTCTTGCTTGGGCTGATTATGTAAGAATTTAAGTTAAGTAATGCAGACTAGAGAGAGACTTATTTCCTTTGTTCAGACACTAAGATAGTGGTAGTTAGGATTAGTAAGTTAGTGGAGCGCTTCCTCTCACTTCAATTCTTACAACCTTTTTTGTAGCTTGCACAGTCACAAGCAACCAACCAATTTGGTGTATGCATGCGTTCATCTATGCATTTAAAGACAAAATGCGAACTTTGTGAATTGGCCCATCAAAGGGGGTTGAGAATGATTGCGAATAAGATCGGAACTTAGAAGCATATATCATTTGTTGCAATTTATTCCAAAGTCTCTGGAATAGGCGGGCTAGGTTGGTTTAGGAAATGAGGAATAGATAGGAGGAGCTGCAATACTAGTTTACTAGTCAATATGATTTAGGAAAGTTCAATTTTATTGCAATTGCCGTTTCCTGACCAAAAATCTTTTTGGAGAGATTATATCCTTACCACCAATTATTCCTTGTCTCTTTAATTTTGTCTTACATCAGCATCCAGGGGTAAGAACAAGAGGTTTTCCGAGACGGATGAGGGAGCTGGAGGTGCCTCCCAGGAAGAACGGTCCTCGGCTGATGACTGTGCTGTCCCCAGTATGTCCTCCTGTTGTTAATACCAATATATATTTCCCTAACGTTTACTGTTCCTTAGTTTGAATTATTTTCTACCTGTTTCCTAATTTTATTTTTTCCCCAAATCCTCTTAGATCTATTTGTTTAAAAAATCTTGCTATCCCTGCATTATCCTATTTACTAAGTTATTCTATATTTCTAATGTCTGTATTTTACCTCAAACTGCCTCTGTCTGTACTAGTTTTTCTGTAGCTTTCTTTCTTCTGGTTTTTCCGTCAGCTTTTCCTCTCCCCTTATATATTTTGTAGACTGCCTAGGGGTGGTACTGTAAGACTCAGAGAACCCATTGGTCCTTACTACTCTACTAGTATTAGTACTATTACTCTGACATGCAGATTGCATGCCCAAGTAAGGTATTCTACGCACGTTTGTTGAGATGACAAGGCTTTCTTTTACTTTCTCATGCTCAATCAATAAAACGAGAGAGTGGCCACGGTCACGTTGGACACCTCAAAGTTGTGTCTTCTTCTTATCTAGGCCTAGTATTATTAGCCAGTACATAGAGACAGTGGTCCCAGTGGATAGTTTCATATACATGGAAAGAAACAGTACTTTTATAAAAAAAGAATAGAAAAGACGTTTGGTACTTAGTGTACAGTGTTATTTAATCACACTGGACACAGGATAATTCATACATTTGTTACCACAATGTTAAAAAACAGTGCCCCAGAAGGGGAAAGGAGAGGGAGGGGTGTGGTGTGGTGATTTAGGGTGGGGATAAGGGAGTGAGTATATGGAAGTGTGATTCATACAATACAATATTTACACGACAGGACAACCCGAAAATAAGTCAAGTTATTCACATAATATGTATAATTACAAAAGCCATGATCAAATAACAAAAAACACAGTGATACATCGCTGTTGTTGTAACTGGCTAATGTGTTCAAATGTCGACGTTTCGACCCCTATAGAATTGTAGGTAATTGAGTCCCTTACGCCGGGGTCTTCCTCAGGACATACTGATGATATGGACGGGCAACTCTAACAAATTAAGCAACTTTCATTCTTGGCTTAATGGAAGAAGTCCAGATATTCAGTTCACTGTACATTCTGATCCTGATGGAATTGACTTTTTGGATATTACAATCAAAAATGAAAATAACCATCTATATACAACTCTGTATCGGAAACCTGCGGAGCGGAATTCACTATTAAGATACAATAGTCACCACCCGTGAGGCCTGAGAGACAATCTACCGTTTGGGCAGTTTTTGCGGATCTGCAGAAACTGCACTAAGAAATCAGACTACTTTGCACAATAAGTCAACGATTGGAGGAGAGAGGATATCCAAGGAAGTTGACCAAGTGAGCACAGAAAAGGGCTTGGTATAGCCTGAGAGAGAGCCTTCTGACACCAAAATATAAAACTGAGGAACCCATGCAAAGGCTGATATGTGTCACTACTTTTTCGACGCAGAGCCACTCCATCAAAAAAGTGATCAACAAATATTGGGGTCTTATATCAGAAGATATTGATCAAACCGACTTCCCGATGCACTCATTTAGGAAAGCCAAAAGCATAAAGGACTACATAGTTTGTTTTTTCCTGGAGACTGCAGCGGAACCCTCAATTCAATCAATGTGGAACCTGCCACCTGCACTAGGACATTTCAAATGTGGACATTGCAAGGCATGTAGTACGACTAGTCAGACTAAGGAATTCATAATCAAACACCATACAATTCATCTGAAATCCCTCACAAACTGTAATTCAACAAATGTCATCTACGTCATCATGTGTCCATGGGACCTTCTGTATGTGGGCCAAAGACAACAGAAGGTGAAGGCCCGGATCCTGCAACATTGCAGCCGAATTAAGTGTGGGGTCCAGGGAGCACCACTTGTTGAACACTTCCAGAATGCTGATCATAGCCCTGATGAACCTCGCTGGCTAATCCTTGAAAAGGCCTCTCTGGGCCCAAGGGGAGGAAATATGGGAAGCATACTGGATGTGAGGGAATGCAAATGGATGTCCCTTCTTGACACCATCAATAATGGCCTTAATGAATCTGAAGTCAGCCATGCCCAACTATCATGTCTCACGCATGAATGAGTAACAATACACACTTGTACTGTCCCTTTGGCAAATATATACACATTAGAGTGCATTCACACCAGCGTGGTTTACCTACCTTAACTCTGCTATGTAGAGAAGATACAACGGTTTCCTCTCTGACTGTATCCATGTATTTTGAAATGCTAATAGTGTGTAATATAGCAAGCATTTCTGCACTTGTATTTGCTATGGTTTTGGCTCTTTCCGTGTGTTTTGGATACAACTCAATGATGTAATTTTTTATGTAACATTCTGGATGTAATTATGTTTGATACAGAAACAGAATGCACATTGATAACACATGCTATGCAAGCAAGAAACAACGGTTTCCTCCCTGACTGTATCCCGACTGTATCCATGTATTTTGACTGGTAGAAATGCTAATAGTGCGCATTATGGCAATTATTTCTGCACTAGTATTCGCTGTGTTTACGTAATGATGGATTTTTTTTTTATAACATTCTGTATGTAAATACATTTTTAAACACACAATGCACATTGTAAATATGGCTAATACCCAACTTGGTGGATGTAATATGAGGTTATTTGCTTCCCATTTAGACACCTTCTGTACATGTGTTCATTTCACTATGAAGGACATATTGTAATAACACATCGTGGAGGTACGGTTTGAAACTCTCAATAGACATGCCCCGTGTGTGTTTGGCAAATAATGGTTCTGTATCCCCAACGTATTAATTTATGCGGGGCCTGCTTCTATTCAGGCTAGTTTTTACTTTGTCTGCATACATTTTCAAACTGGCAGGCCCTCAGAGTCTTTCTTCCATGACTCTGATTTACTTGCATTTTGACACGTACACCCGTTTCAATCTGGCTCCAGGCAGTGTATTTAAGCCACTTTAGCCAACACTCTGGTTCCACTCGAACGGAGCGAGACCCACTACGGAGCGGCGGTAAGCATTTAGGCTGTGTGTATCGTTTTTGAGATAGAAAGTAGACCTCAGTGGCACGCATGAGTAGACGCACTTTGATGTAGATAACAGCCCACTCAGTTAAACTTTATTGATGCTGCTATTTACAGTTGTTTTGCTAAAGCACAGCGCTGGACATTTTTCGCTGCAGTTACAGTAATTATGCCTCACCCTCTACACACATTAGCACCTTTCAGTTGATTGTGATGGGTACCTCCTTGATTAATTGGCTAAGGTCCGTTATCCGGTTCGGCTTTCAGCGAGCCCTCCATCAATGATGTCGTTTACAGTTGGTTTGCATATACGTAGCGCTGGACATTTTTTCACCGAAGTCATATTAACTCTGTTCGATTTTCCAACCCTCTGCGCACAATAGCGCCTTTTGTCTAATGGAAATAGTATGCCCCTATTTTAGCACAGGGCCGATATCCGGTTTGGGCAGTAGCAATCCTGCCAAGCTCTCCGGCATCAACAATATGCCATTCCATGTGATCAGCAACCCTTCTTTTAAACTTCCTTTTGGTTTACTGAGTGACCCTTGACCTTTCCACAATGGGCATCATTCTCACTATGAAGCCTCTGTCTTTAAACACGCGTCCCGTGATGTGCATTGTGACTGTTTTTACACCACTGCCACCTAGCTTAAAGCACATAAATCCAAGCTCGCCACGTTTGGAGTACACTCTACTAATTAGGACACTGGCCAGAACTCTAGGCATTGTGAATATGTAATTTTATTTTATTTTGGTTAATACATTACACCTGTTAATCATTTCCCTCATTTTTTGTTAGATGTAGAGATTACTCTTGGGAGCTTCTATGCCCAATGCAAAGATAATTAAATCATTTTGAATGCCTCTAGGCCCAGGCTGACTGACACGCCCGGCTTCTGGATAAATTACAAGGGATTTGGACCCTTTTGTTTGTACGTATTATATTTGGGACTAACGTATTTAATTGGTTTTAGTGGGTCCTAGATCCCTCATTGAACCTGCCCATTTTTCTGCAGGTTTTTGTTCTCGCTCGCCTCACTGGAGCCTACGCGCCCATCTTCTTCGCGCTCAGCCAAATGAAAGCCTGTCCAGGGTAAAGTAGTGTCTTAGATACCTGATTCATTCTAAACTTTCCTTTTTGGGAAAACATAGGTCTAAACAATTTTTCAACTTGTTTCCCAGGTATCTAACCCTTCCTCCCCTCCCCTCTCACCACCACTGTCCTGAGGAAGACCCCGGCATAAGGGACTCACTTACCTACAATTCCATAAGGGTCGAAACGTCGACATTTGAAAACATTAGCCAGTTACAACAACAGCGATGTATCACTGTGTTTTTTGTTATTTGCTCATGGCTTTTGTAATTATACATATTATGTGAATAACTTGGCTTATTTTCGGGTTGTCCTGTCGTGTAAATATTGTATTGTATGAATCGCACTTCCATACACTCACTCCCTTATCCTCACCCTAAATCACCACACCCCTACCTCTCCTTTCCCCTCCAGGGGCACTGTTTTTTAACATTGTGGTAACAAATGTATGAATTATCCTGTGTCCAGTGTGATTAAATAACACTGTACACTAAGTACCATACGTCTTTTCTATTCTTTTTTTATAAAAGTACTGTTTCTTTCCATGTATATGAAACTATCCACTGGGACCACTGTCTCTATGTACTGTTTGATACCCAGGTCCCAGTGACTATTATTAGCAGCAGTCAATGGTAAACTGATCACCATGCACCATGGCTGGAAGGAAGTATGAGGAGGAGGACGGCCAACCAAGAAGACCTTATGTCCGATTGTCCACCCAGTTGGCCACCCTTATTTCTTCTCAAAAACTCAGATTCACCAATAGATCTAGCCACTCAGTCCTGTCCTTTACAGGCTGTCTTCTTGAGAGGCGTATCATAAATTGCCACCAACAAAATTCCCAACCGGTATTTCATTATTGTTGATAGGACATTCTGTTCATCCCTGAATTGCTAGTGATGTGTGTGGTATATGTATTCGCTACAGAATAAAACTAACTGTGCGAGGTATATATGGCATCTAAAAAATGTGTAATGTTTTTTCTAGCTGCAACTACCACCAGTGCCGAGGTCAGCATGGATGGCGTGGCCATCCAGGGAACAGATGCGGCAGCTGCAGGGGGTGAGCCAGCGGGCGGTGGTAAGTCATATTGCTTGCTTACTGACAATTTATATACTTGCTGCAAGGGTGCACATTGTACTGTTGAGACTGAGGGCCCTATTACGATGTTGGGCGGACTTGCGTCTACCCGGCACTATCTCGGAAATGGGACCGACTGACTTTCGGTATGCGGTCCTGACTGCCTCATTATGACTGTTTGGTCGCATTCTGGTATTTCCCTATGGGAGCATGTGTTATGCCCATAAACCAGTCGTAGTACATACTCCCATAGGGAAATGTAAGGTGGTGTTAATCCCTGCACCCCCCAAGGTGCCTGCCATAGGATGAAGGGATTAACAGGGGGCCACCAACCTGAGTCCGCAAAGGAAAGGGGTCCCTGCTAGGTGTCCCCATAAATGCTTTTCGACAGGGTTTCCATGTCGGAAGGGCCGTCATGGAAACCCTGCTCTAAACCGTGCATCGCAATCTGGATGGCGTAAACCACCGTTTATTCGGATAATGGGCCGGTTTTGGTTGATGGACGGGCTCAAGGAGCCGATCGAAAGCCAGCTGGAATGACCAGCCGGTTTAAATTCCAACTGTATGAATCAAAATCAGCCCATCGGATTTGAAATCGACGATGTTGGTCTGAGGTCAGAGGCCTTATGACTGACATCGTAAAAGACCCCTAAGTCGTGAACAGTTATAGACACCCCTCTTTACTTAACATTCGCATATACAGCAGAAGTTGAGTGCCTAATGGCCTCTTCTATCTTCAACTCATCGGAGAAAGTTTCATGAAGAAGAGTTAGACCTTGATGGGTTGATAGAAAAGGGAAAGTAGGATGGAAGGAGAAAGGACAGGTAAAATGTAATATGACTGGAAGATAAGGATGCGTGGGTGAAAGGATGCATATAGGTGGCTGATAGGATGCATGGGTGGGTGAAAGGTGAAAGAAAGAATGTCTGCCAGGGTGGTTTGATGGGTTAAAGCAAAGATGCATGGGTGGTTAAAATGACAAATGTATGTTGGGGAAAGTTTTGTTGAGAATGATAGCCATGTTTGGATGGATAGATGGTATTCATAGGTGAAGACTGGAGGAAGATAATGTAAAACTTAAACAGTGACTGAGTAGCAAAGCCAAGGGTGAAACATTTTTCCATTACAAAAGAAAAAAAATAAAATGCAAAGAAATCAGTGATCACTAGGCCCCCACTGAAACAACAGCCCACCCATCACAATACATTTTTAAAATTCATTAATAGTAGAAATAAAAAATCCAGATGCATGACTCCAATCCAACAAACAACTCCAGTTTTTCAACTTACTTTGGAAATCTCAAATACAAAAGTCCTTAAATCCAATGGGATATGCAGCAGCAGACACAAATAGTTATCCTTTCAGGTCCAAATCCAAATGAAAAGTGACCAGGCAATGGTCAAAGAACTGGGAGGAGCCTGCTGGACAGGAACAGGACATTGGAGACTCTGGGGCAATTCCTTCCAGGTTTAAAAAATGTAATAAAACAGAAAACTCCTTTCACACAAACAAAACACTGCCAAATGTCAATAAAAGGAGGTTTTTAGCTCCAAATCATTGGTTTGGGAAGATATTGAAGCTTCTTGAGGGGAGAATCTCTCCCAGATTGCAGCCGTGGTAGATCCTGCATGTTTGAGATTGTATACAGCAAAAAACATTCACCGTAAGTTGCTGGTGCGCTAAAAAAATGACATGTTGGTGACCTCAAAATCTCAAGGGAGCATGCGGCCGGTTTGCAAATCTCGTCGTAATAACATTTCAAGCGCACGGACCAAAAAAACTTTCGCTCCGTTGCGGAGTGCAGAGTTTACTGGTAACTCCGTGTTCTTCGCGGCGCACGAAGTTGCCATATTCGGCAAACACCGCGAATGGAGCAGAGTTTTATGTCCAAGCTTACTATAGAGTTAGCATACATAATAGGTATTGATAAAATGTGACATAACTATGTAAGAGGCTGACTATATATATTTTTAACATTTGATACCGCACCAATTCGGAATTACGGATTGGTGGTAGTTTAACTGTTGGGTAGCAAAATGTATCCGCAATGTTATAAAAAAACAGCTACCAAATACTCCACGACTGAACATCCTAGGAATAAGAATAAGAAAGTTGCCATTGTTTTTAAAGCAGCCCATGTTTCTCAATGTTTGAACAGGGAGGCTGCTTGTTCTAAAGAAAGGAACTAAACAACCATATATTTCTTGCATAAAAAATAAAGAATTATAGGATGAATATTTAGCTTATAATCATCGAGATCAACCAAAAACCAGATTCTTAAATGCCTCTTGGGGCTTTTGTTATAACTAACACCTAGCTCCCTGTGAACGATCCTTATCGAAGAATTGAATAATAAAAGTTCCGTTTTTGATTTGTTCATTTTATAGCCCCCTAATTCAGCAACATTTCCAGTGGTTTCGAACAATGCCTTGATTGATTGAGCCTTTGCAGAGGGCACATACCACAAGAGCGTCTTGAAAAAGTTTGAATTTCGGTGCACTGGGAGCTATTACCTTTATCATATTGGAGGCTCTAATAGCCATTGCCTGAGGTTCGATGAAAAGAGCAAAAAGGAAGAGGGTCAAAGGGCACCTTTGCCTGGTACACCTAAAGATTTGAAATATGCCCTTGCTCTTAGCATGAATTATCAAAACAGTATTAGCATCTTTATAAAGACTTTTTAAAATATCTATCAACTGAGATGGTAGTCCCATAATCCTGAGTACCTCGAACAGAAATGACCATAAAACCACTGCAAATGCTTTTTCTGCATCTGTAAAGATGAAGGCAGCTGGAGTTTCATAACCAAAACATAATCAATGGCATCAACCAAAAAATCTGTATTAGCATAGAGCTGTCACCCTGGCATGAAGGCGCTCTAGTCCTTATGATTAACTAGGGATAATACTACAGCTAGCCTTGACGCTAATAATTTAGCCAAAATGTTGCAATCTGAGTTAAGAAATGTTATTGGTTGATAGTTCATTTTTGAGGGATCCTTCCTTTTCTTCAAAAAGCAAGCAATATTACCTTTCAGAAAGGATACATGAATTTTACCAACGGATAAGATATAATTGAAGAGTTGTGACATCGGGGCTTTCAACTGATTCACAAAGACCTCATACCATTCTAAAGGAAAATCCATCTTTGCCAGCAGCTTTACCCCTAGATCAGGTCTTGATGGCCACAGCTAACTCTTCCCAAGTCATTTGCTTGGCCAGCCCTGCTACATCTCCAGCACATAGTCTAGGGAGAAGCTGTTTCTCTAGACAATCATAACAAAAAACTGAGAGAGTTACCCTGATACTCTGAAAAGGGATGGGGTGAACACTATAAAACAACACAAGGTATCCCTTTTCAAGGAACTATGCTTTGGGCAAGAATCTCCGTATATAAGAGCTTGCCTCAGTATGGATCATGTGCTATGTATAGTTTCTAAGATACAGCAATTCATCTACAAAGTGTACCACAATTTACCTTCTATGACCAATTAAAGCTCAAAATATGAATATGGAAAATTCCGGTATGTAAGAAAATATTTATTTTAGAATGGAAATTTCAAGTTCTCAAAGAGTTAAAACCATCTTCTCACAGAGAAGTTACAATCCGTATATATTAAAATTTAACACATTTAAAAAGCAAACTTTCTTATGAAGAGTTGATGTGGCGTTTCGGTGAACAATAATTTCTTCACCTTCTTCAGGATAAAAAGTTTTCATATAAATCTATTTCTATATACTTGAGACCCAAGAATTCCAATTGTCTCAAAGCCTTCAATAGCTTATAGTCAGAGGGCAAACACTCGTCCAACCATGTATGAAGATATTGAATCTCAGTGATGCTTATGAAGGCTCCAAAGAGCCACCGACAATCAACCATGCCCTAGACAGGTGGTTGAGACATTTTGGTGTAAACATTTTCAAAATACCTCTCCCATTCAGTTCTAAAGGATCTGCAAGAATTAGGTCACAGCAAGAGAGAAGTGTCTAGGCACTTAAAGGCATTGACAAACATGACAGGAATAAACACACATCTGAGTAATACCTAGGCAACAGAGTTAGGGGAAGGAGTCACAGACACAGAATACAAGGTTAAGTTGGAACACTCTAAAATAGTCTCCAAAAAAGCAGGATTTAAGATAATACAATATAATGTATTATATCAAACACACCTAACACCCAGCAGACTACACAGAATGTTATTGTTACGTCTGTGGTTTCCAGATGAGTGCCTGAGGCATCGCACGTGCAATTCTAATTAACACTCACACCACTAGCAAATTCTGGTGAGTGGGTTAGTGCTTAATTTCTAAAAAAGTCCCAGGGCGCTCGTCGGAAGGCCTCTGCAGCTTGCACTATCTATTGGCCGTGCCAGAGCTGCCCTTTCTACAACCCGGGACTTTTGAAACCAGCATTCCTTCTGACCGGAGCCCCCAGCACATCACAAGAGCGCCAAAGGAGGGATAATGGGGTGCAAGCACTCCTTCTGCGCGGGAAGTGCCCTTGTGAAACCCATGCCAAGGGCTGGCCCATCTTTGCTCCACTATCTTGGTTTGTCTTTTTGGACCTTGAAGGTATTTGTTTTTGGGGGGATATTTGCTTGGCAGACCACCCTTTGCCACGGACTACCAAGTGTCAGAGTAAGTAGATTACCTTGGATTGCTTGGTATAATGAGTTCCCCCACTTTCCCACTAGTGCTCTAACAAAGCCAGTAGCAAATATGGGCAAACATAAAGCAGGAGGTGCTAAGACACCCATAAAGACAAGTGTTATACCTAAGCGCACCACTAAAGACTCTTTCTTAGCACGTGCCTTCGGAGTTATTTCCAAAGAAATAGATCAAGTAGAGCAACATTTGTCTTCAGGTACGTTTTGTCTAAATGAGCCAAATAGGATAGATAACTATGTGGCACCTACTTCGGAGTTGGAACCTGGACTGGGCTAAAAGCAGGAGAGTCATAGAATTGGTACTACTGAGGGCATGGACGGTCATATTATTCATCAACCATCTACCATGTCCAGGATGGTAATAGGGTCTCCACCATCATCCCTGGCTTCTACATCTTTAGCTTGTCCACCTCCAGCCAAACGCGAAAGAAAGTTATAGAATTATTAATTTATAACCCAAATCCCCCTTATTTATCTGTTCAACATGGGGTCACTGATCACCTTATTCCCATGGACAAACCTTCTTGGGCTCCTTTTTGGACTAAATTAATAGTTATCATTAATGATTTATTGCTGCCTCTTAAAGAGAAGTTGGATAGGTTGGAGGGTGAGATAAGACATGTGAGTTATTTATGTGGGAAAGTACCTACTGCACATATAGTAAGGGGTGAGGAGTCATATTCATCAAAACGTGGGCAGGTAAATTTTGTTGGTAACTCTCTCCCCCTTACACTTGCAGTGGCTCATTCCAGTGCTCGTACTGTTCTAAGCCAGACCCTGGTGAGTACTGTGGATGGTCGTGTGCAAGGGGCAAATAACTTGCCCACCACATAGACCCCCCAACGGGCCATGCTTTTCAGAGGCAATTGGATAAAGATCCTCAGTCGGGGGATCTAACCTTACTGATTGTAATACCACCATGCCCCCACAGGATCGAATAACTATTAGCCTGCTCCCACTTGCTGCTCCTATGTGACCGTCTACGTCAATGTTTCCTCTCTGAAACCAGGTGCTAGTGAGACCTCTGACTCACTGAAGAATAAGGTTGCCCACTGGCTCAGTACACATTCAATTTACAAGGAGAGTGGGATGGATTGGCCCCCCCAAGTAAAGATTTTGAGGGGTATTGTGTTATTAATAATCTTCACAGCCCCAATATGGCTGGAGACATTCTTGCATAGACAGTGCCACTATCTCCGTCTGTTCAAAATATGACCTTACTCCCATTGTTTTTTTTATTAGCACCTACGGAGTCCTGACCATTTCCATGGTGCTGCATGAAATTTTCAGACATTGGGGGGAGTGGCGAGGCATCTCTACCTTATTGTCTTACCTAGAAGTCTCTAACAGAGATCAGGTATTAAGCTCCCTAGAAGATTATGACTGTCTCATTTGTAGTAGATATTATGATTCAGGATCTGAAAAATTCAGTATTGGGGGCAACTTTCTGGGTCAGGAAAGTTATATGCTTACCAAGGATCTTGTATGTACTTCTGAGTTGGAAATGATTGATGAATTTAAGTCCAATGAGGCTAACTGTAAAGATCAATTTAGTTCTAGAAGTCTGCATACCTATGCTTCAACCATGTATGTCATAAGTCATTATTTGAAGGGAAGTTATAAGTTTGTAACATGGAATGTGAGTGGGCTAATGAGTAAGATAGGCAATGTTGATTGGGTTAATACAATATCTGGTTTTGATATTATATGTATTCGAGAAACCTAGTGTACAAGCCCAATATTTGTAGAAGGGTTTTCTTCATACTTGTTGGGAGCTACTGCGTCTCAAGTTGGGCGAGCTAAAGGGGGGCTCCAGATTCTAATTTCTAATAACAATTCTGTGAATGTTAAGAAGATTTCATCTTGGGCCCTTATTCTCAAATATTGTGGTTGAATAGAAAAGGAGGAAGTGACCAGGTACTACTGAACATTATAACAATATTTTTAATGCCACATGGAGTAAAGTGGCAACAGCATTTGACCATGGCCTGGAAGTCTTTTTATGTTCTAGCCAGTGAACTTTGTATTATTATGGGGAGATGATTTTAATATTCAGGCTTTAGTACTATCGGCTAAACAGGCATGTGGACAAACACGAGGGGTGGGGAATTACAACTTTTGCAATAATGAGTATGGAGAAGGATTGAATTCCATAATTTCTAAATACGATTTACAGTTACTGAGGTGCAGCTGCGATGCTAATAGGGAGCAAATTGCATCATTCACTGGAAGAAATTTGTTTACAATCATTGACATGTACTAGTATCTGCTTCAGCTAATGGCATGTGTGGTACCGCAAGTATCGTACACTCAGCTCTGAGTGATCACAATCCCATTATATTAGCCTTTCTTTTTTGAGGCAAGAAGTGTGACTCATTTCCTATGTTAAATAGTATTATCGCTAACAGGGTAATTAGTGTGAAAAGTAAGTGGGCGGGCATTGACCCCAGCAATGTGCTACAAAAAATAATATTGACCAATGTCATGGAAATAAGTTATTGCATCCAGGAAGACATTTCACCAAATTTGCTGGTGCAAAATGTTAACCATAATATTGGTTCTATAAAATCATATTTGACACATTACCTGACTACATCACGGAAAAATGAGAGGGGATGGTTTGACCATGCCTATACCAAATCCTACTGGTCATTGAAATAGGCTCTATATAGTTCACAGGATACTCTAGTTATTACGTTTCTTCGCCAAAAATTTAAACAGTCCCTGGCTACAAGGAAAAAACACTTCAGGCGGAAGCAAGAAATAATTTGGCTGTTGCAGCAGAAAATGAGGACACCACGTTACTTAGAGATACAGTTAATGCACTTTTCTTTAAAAAGTTTTACATTCTGGAGCTTTGTTCTTTTGTTCCTTGTGATACACTTTTCCAAAATGTTTAGACAGAGTAGTGGGGATGTTGTAGGTGGAGTCCTGGGGCTGCTGCATGAATGGGGGCTTCTCCCACCGGATATTACAAATGAAGAAGTCCTTTTGGCAATACAGGCTAGATCTGGGGGGGCGGGCCCCCTGCCCAGACGGGGGACCGTTAGATATTTTCAAATCTGCCACTGCACTCAGGTGGCCTATCCTAAATTGAATGTTTAATGCAGCTGCTGTAGATATGATTCCATCTACCTGGGGCATCTCCACTATTGCGCCCATATATAAAAAGGGGAATTAAGCAGATCCTAAACATTATTGGCCTATTTCCCTCCTGGACTCTTCACAAAAGTAACAAGTAGAATTTATTAATAAGGCTAGAGGAATGGGTACAAGAACAATCAATTTAATCCCCTGTACAGTTTGGGTTTTGGAAGCAGTTGGGGATTGTTGAACAATGTATTAATCTGGAATTAAAAATAGGAAAATATACTAGAGCTAAGTCAGGCGCCCTAGATCTCTGTTTCACACACTTATGAATCGCCCATATGAGAATGTATTCCGCCAGGTTCATTTTGGCCCCCAGGTAGAATGCTCTACCAAATGCAAATTGAGGAGAGGTCTTCGACAGGGTCCTGTGCTAGCCCCATTATTGTTCTTTCTTTTTATTAACGGGCGGATAATCACCTGCGCTCTCTGCAAGTTGACATATCTCGGGCTTCTGGACGTCCTATACCAGTATTGTTATGCGCTGACGATGCTGTTTTACTAGCAAGGATACTGGTTGACTTTCAGAGACTGTGATGAGTGCCTTTCCAGAGTTTATGACCTCTAAGAAAATGGTGATCAGCAAGTCTGAAACTTTAACCATGGTCTGCGGGCCAAAGCAAAAGCCATGTAGAACCTTTTTTATTGATGCCACTCCAATTGTTTTGGTTATCTCATTTTGTTATTTCGGCATTCTTTTTTGAGGTAATGGCTCATGGGCAGAACAGGGTTTAAATATCAAAGCTGGCCTTCAGGAGACTCCTCAAAACCTGGCTTTTCGAGCAGTAGCAGCATTCCCCAACCCCCAGCGCCTTGAGACCCTCACGGGTGAGTAGTGCGCTTTATAAATGCTATGATTGATTGATGGAAAGCAAAAATAAGTAGGATTTCCCTGCGGAGTTTTAGATTGTCATCCAAATTAAGTAGTTGACCTACCAAGGAAGTGGTTGAAATATATAAGGCTAAACGAGTGACTACTGCCACTTATGGGGCTGGCTTCTGCGGTTATGCCTCCTGTACTGCTTTGCAAGTAGAAGAAAATCATTTTTAACACTGGCTTTTATGTTTACCTTCTTCTGCTTCTAATACAATTATGCATCAGGAGGTTGGCTTGCAGTCCTTAGAAGATATTCTCCTGGGGAGTCCTCTCTTATTATGGTTCTCCATGTGGGCTAAAGATAAGCCCGGGTTCAACAGATCAATTATCTCAGATTGTCTAATTTTGAACGGCATTTTAAATATGCCTTGGCTAGAGTACAATAATTCTTCTCTTGGTAGACTGTTTAACTTATCTAGCTGGTCAGACCCTACTCAGGTTATATCATTAACTAAGAGGATGATTAAAGATACCTTTTTACCGTATAGATTGGATCAGCGTATGGCAGTTGATAAAACAAAATCATCAGTCATTTTTTATAAGTCACTTGATTTAGATGAGGGTGGAAATAGTAATTTATTACATGTCACAAATATGCAGCATCGTTTTGTGCAGGTAAAATTAATCTGTGCCATTGCACATCACCTAGTGGCTCTCCCAAATATGAAGCCCTGTCCTTCAGGTATGACCTTTTGCCCATGAATTAAAGTAGGCAAAGCACATTGCATTTTTTATTGTTTTGTAAATCTTACCAGATCTTAGGTGTTTTTACCTTAAACCCATGTTGATTGTATAGAATATTAGATTACATAAATCTGCTATGAAATATTTGATTGCATTAAGGGGACCCTCTGTGTGCTGTAATGTTGCCCTTTTTATCTTGACTGCCATTAATGTGAGGAAAAGTCTTATATATTAGTGGGCCTTTGAATTATATTGTGTTTCTATGTATTGTATATAATGAATTCATGTGATTGAATCTGATATTGAGATGCTTAATGTATTTAATATACGTTTTAGTTTATGTGTAGATTTATGGCTTTTTTTAATAGCCAAATACATTTTTATTAATCAACTAGAATCGAGTGTCTGAGGTGTCATGAGGGCAATTCTAATTTAACATGGTGAGGACATGCACACCACTAGCAAGTTCTGGTGGGTGGGCCAGAGCTTAATTTCTAAAAAAGTAAGTCACGGGGCCCTCGTCAGGAATAATAAACAAGTGATCAAGAACTTTTGGAGTACATGGAATTATCACTTTAAAATTCAGAGAAATTGAAGGTTCATATGTGTGAAACACACGGATCAAGCTGTGCGTCTGGTGAAGGAGTGATATTTTGCTCCAATTTTGATGTTGTCTACAAATACATGATATTTGGGTAGATCACGTTTTCCAGGCTGCATGCAAAAAAGTGAAAATTTGAGAAACGAGTATAACAAAGTTGACCAAATGTTAAAATTGGTGTGCGCGCTAATAATTTCATGCATACTGTCCTACTTACATGCTGCACCCACAGGATAATCGGTAAAAAGATCAAACGGATACAAGCTCACACCTGTGATGTTAAATCCCAGAAACGACAACAAAGGAACTTGGTCGGACACAGTTGGTTCCAGAAGACACCAGGAACATGACTATGATCAAGGGTGGACACGGGTGGGTCGCAATGGATTTTGTAGTGGGCATATTACCAGATATGAACCACAGGGCCCTTCTCTATACCTTGGGGACTACAATCGATTTAGATGTCTTAGCGAGATTGATTGACTGGTCCTAAATCCATCTTTGACCAGTAGGCCGAATCACGCTGAATCATCTACCCAAGGAGAATTAGACAGGGGAGTTCCTAAAACCACATCTATGGTGCCATCAAGCCCGGTTTTATATCCAAATCCTACTATAGCGACCACCAAACTGCTAACGGACGAGGTATCTAATATTTCATCACAGACCCTGTCCTATGTGAACTCCCCTACTGTCCCTCACACTGGGGATAATGTCTTTGTCCTATGCCCTAGTCCTCCTACTATAGCTGATTCCCCAAATCTAACTATAGATGCCCCTACCAAAGGAGAGCTTAAGACTGATGTCAACCTTATCTCCTGGAACGTAGCGGGCCTAAAGAACAAACAGATATGCAATGAGTGGGGTAATTTTATGGACACCTTTGATATCTGTCTGTTACAAGAGACATGGGCCACGGAAAATTACCAACGAGAGGGGTTTGCCTCTTTTGGCATTCTTGCTCTATCCAGTGGTAGGGGGAGACCTTCTGGAGGTCTTAGCACCTGGGTTGCAATCCACCTGGGTGCTAAAGCCAGGCAACTCCAAACAGGCTCTGATGACATCTTATGTGTTCTACTGGACCTGCCTGAGAACAGGCACTTGGTTCTTCTAAATGTCTATTCTAGACCTTCCCCAGGAGGAGGCGAATCTAAGGTCATTACAGCTTTGAATGATTTCATTCTGACTTTAGATCCAGATTACTCTGTTATAGTAGGCGGCGATTTTAATTGCCAGTTTGAGCCGCTTAGTCTCTCTTTTCAAAATGACCTTGTGGCGGAAGACACTCACTTAAACATCCCTGACCCCATGATTCCCACGGTTAGAGCTTGGACCCCATTAGTATTACAAATTCTTTCTCTTACCCTCTCCCTATCGTTGAGGGCCTGCAATGGCCGATTCAAATCCGACCAGCCTGGACACACCACTTTTAACAGAGCTGGGCACTTGTCGATCTTGGATTATATCCTGATCGATACAAAATCATGGGATAAGGCCCTAGACTTCAGAGTGGTCGTTCGTGATGATAGTGACCACAACGCCCTTACCCTGAAATTAAAACCAGACCATTGGGGATTTTCAACGTATCCCAGTGGGGTGTTTCCTCCTTTGCAATCTTTAACTCTGCATAATAATAAACGAAGAGTTAAATGGCCACCATCCTTATGCGTCCTGAGAAACTGGCAGAAACTTATAGATTGGTACTTCCCTGCCTTAATGAAATGGCCGGTGTTGTGCTAGATTGCTCTTCCGTGGAAAGTTTATCTAGCCCCGTTACTATCCATACTCAGCTATCTATGAAACTTCAGGACGTCTTTTCTCGTTCAGAGGGTCCTAAGGCACTTGTGGTCAATAAGCAATCCTGGTATACAGGTGAATGCAGGAAACTAAAAGCTGAGTTGATTCTGGCAATAAAAGCAAAGGATAAACCCAGAACTAAATCACTCCGTGCCCTTTATAAACAACAGACCAATAGGGCAAAGAAGTCCTGGGAAGACGACATGTGGGAGGAGCTAAGAGTATCTTTACAGAATAAGGATTTTAGGGATTTCTGGGCCATTGTTAGCAACGGAAAGAAAGATCCTGAGGCCATCACGGGTTCCAATATAGCCCCCACAGTGTGGGAAGGGCACTTCGGGGGTCTATATTCTATAGTGGATTTTAATTTACCTTCCTCAGTTGACTTTTCCCCCAATACAGCTTGTCGTGCTGAAGTTATCCCACGAATTAAAATTAAAGAGGTTGAAAATGCCATCTGTATGCTCATACCTAATAAAGCGCCGGGCCTGGACAAAATCCCAGGCGACCTTTTTAGGTCTGAACCTACGGTATGGGCTCCTTACCTATGTGTCCTTTTTAACTCCATCTTGTATGGCGCAGATCCGCCAGTAACCTGGCGTGGTGCTGAGATAGTCCCTATTCACAAAAAAGGCTGTCCTTTACAGCCCTCGAATTATCGCCCGATAAGTCTAATTGATACGACTCAAAAATTATTCAGGCGTATAATTTTGAACAGATTACAGGCCTGGGAAGAAGAAAATAACGTTCTGAGCATTTTGCAGGCTGGCTTCAGGAAGGGTACTTCAACCCTTGATCAGATATTTCGTCTCCAGGTTATATTCTGGAAGACTGTGAGTGTAGAGGGTGGCAGCCTCTACCTCATTTTTGTTGACCTAAGGTCAGCATTTGATCTGGTCCCGAGAGAAAAGCTCTGGGCCGTTCTGCAAATGCTCAATGTTCCCCCCTATCTTTTAGATGTTCTGAAGAATTTACACAAGACCAACTTCGCTCAGGTTAGATGTGGGAAGTATGGTGAACTCTCTGAACGTTTCCCTGTTAGCCGAGGAGTCCGACAAGGATGCGTGTTAGCGCCTACGTTGTTTTGTCTATACATCAATGGGCTTATAAAACACCTTTTAGCCCTAAAAGATATTGATGTCCCTAGGCTCGCCTCGGGCAAGGTTCCTGCCCTAATGTTCGCTGATGACACTTTGTTGTTGTCACGCACTCCTATGGGAATCCAGCGAATATTAGATGGCTTTGTTGACTTCTGTAGTGACAGGGGTCTTGAGATCAACCTAGCCAAAACGAAATTTATGATCCTCAATCCTCCTAAACGTACTCGCCCCAGCCCAGTTCTGAATGGTATCCCCTTGAAAGGGTGAAAACGTTCACTTACTTGGGGATTACACTCCAAGAAGATCTGGGCTGGGGAGGTCAGGTGGTTAATTCCACACTCAAGTTGACCCAAACAACAGGAGGTATGGCTAGATTGTTTAGCGGCACGGTTTTCAAACCAGCGGCTCCAGTGGTAGAAATCTTTAAAACCCAAGCCAGACCTGCCTCAACCTATGGAGCAGAACTATGGGGTCATTCCAAAATAGATAGTCTATCGAGGGTTGAAAACTCCTTTATTAGGAAATTATTAAGTTTACCCCCTAGCACCCTGTTGGTCCCAATTAGACTAGATTTGGGACTGCTTCCTATTGAAGAGGTGGTGGCGGCACGGCCTGTCCACTATTGGAAGAGATTATGGTCTAACCCAGACCTGGACATTTTTAGAGATGAATTTCTGGAACTCTGGCCCACACTTAAACATATGAAGATTCCCTGGTTAACCCACATAAGGGATACTTGTTCCAAGATTGGTCGCCAGGAACTCTGGGATACCCCAGAAGGTTCCTGTCTATCTGTTTCCAAAACCAATCTTGCTGAAGAATTAAGATATTTCCATCTAACACGCTTGCACATGAATCCAAATATAGGCAGGCTGACTGAGCAGTTCCTTCAGATTAAACCGAACTATGGGAGGGAGTTATTTTTGGATTTGATTTTCCCTCCCATTGCCAGGAAATTATATGTTCAATTTAGAATGGGTACCTTACCACTCAGGTCTTTTACTTCTAGATGGGACACCAACAAAAGCATTTCATGCCCAGCATGTGGCTACAAATTGGAGGATGAAATCCATATGTTTTTTGTTTGCCCTGCGTACCTCACCCACAGGAAACGTTGGGTAAAATCAATTTGTAGGAACCTTGGTTTTAGAGACTGCGCTAATGCCCTGCGAGTTTTAAAATACGACACCCATCCCCCAATTGTGTTCACAGTTTCACGTTTTTTAAATGCTGTATGGTTCCAGCGTAGGAAATTTTCCACCAATTATTAATAATGTGAATATTTTAATCTGATTATTTTATTCTGTTATGGTGGTTAAAATGTGATCTGCTTTTGTTGATATATAATTGCTGTATTGTATTCTTGCTTTTATGGCCTTTGTGGCCGAAATAAAGTTTTTTTGGATTGGATTTATACTATGATGGACATTTAAACATCACTGCCTTTTATTACTTTGTTGTAACAGAGTTTAAGATGTTGTTTAATATTTTTATATTGTCCTTTAAACAACAGCGTTGTATATTACATCAATGAGGAGGGTGGGGTTTTCTATTGAATTGTTTGGGGTGGTTCCTTTAATCAGGTTCGGGGTAGTGTAATCTCAGATATCTGACTCAACAGCGGATTAGCATTCACGCGTTGACTGAAGCAGTGAATTATGAGAGTTGGATTTATTCAGGTTGGGCATTAAAACAGCCGGGTGGTTGCGATTTGTGTATTTTAAGAGGCGGGGGGTTACGCCATACTAGTTAAAAGAGAGGGAAGTCAGCTACGTTCAGAAAACTGCCTCATAAAAGAAGAGAATGCTGGGAAGTAGATGACATTGAAAGCAGTTACTAAGGTACGAGAGTAGGTTGGTGTGGGTCAGCGTCGAGGTATTAAGTGACAACAGGTAGGTGTGTGGTTAAAGATGAGGGAGAACACATTGGGAGCTTCAGTTTAGAGCGGGGATGGTTAATGATGTGGGGTCTTACAGCCTGATAGAGGTTTTTCCAGGTAACACTGTTGTAGCGTGTAGGGACGCTGTTAGTGGGAATAACGCTGTTGATGGGTCAGCTATTAAATATCATATAATGTGCATGTACTTTACTTCATTGTTTAAACTGTAAGGGAGAGAGGTATGTAGTTTAGAATCTAATGGCATTGTTCTTTTATTTGTAGAGAAACCCTGACGAAGTGCTTTTAACTGCCCTAAATGCATTGGGTGCAATAAGATCTGAGACTGAGGATGTTTTGTGTATTGTGGCGTGCTACAGAAAAAGGCCTGAATGGGTATATCTGCCGCATATGAAACTGTTGAAAACATAAGCATCTCACGTGTGATTTAAAAAGGATAATAAACAAGTGATCAAGAACTTTTGGAGTACATGGAATTATCATTTTTAAATTTGGAGAAATGGAAGGTTAATATGTGTGAAACACACAGATCAAGCTGTGCGTCTGGTGAAGGAGTGATATTTCGCTCCAATTTTGATGTTGTCTACAAGTGCTTGATATTTGGGTAGATCACGTTTTCCAGGCTGCACCCAAAAAATTGAAAATTTGGGAAATGAGTATAACAAAGTTAAGCATATGTAAAAATTGGTGTGCACTGTAATATTTGCATGCGTATTGTTATTGGACTGCCCTACTTACAAGGACTATCTGTAAAAAGATCAAACTGATACAAGCTCACACGTGCGATGTTACATCCCAGAAATGATAACAAAGGAGCTCGGTCTGATACAGTTGGTCTATACTATTATGGACATTTAAACATCACGTGATTCACTACCTTTTATTACTTTATTGTAACAGCATTTAAAATGTTGCATCATATTTTTATGTTGCCTTTTAAACAACAGCGTTGTATATTACATCAAAAGGGAGGGCGGGGTATTCTATTAAATTGTTTGGGGTGATTTCTTTATTCAGGTTCGGGGATAGCTGATTCAACAGCGGATTTGCATTTACGCAATGACTGAAGCAGTGAATTATGGAAGGTGCAGTTATTCAGGATAGGCATTAAAACAGCCGGGTGGTTGTGATTTGTGTCTTTTGAGGGGCGGGGTTACGCAATACTAGTTAAAAGAGAGGGGAGTCAGCTACGTTTGGAAAACTGCCTCCATAAAAGAATAGAACGCTGGGAAGTAGATGATATTGAAAGCAGTTATTAAGATACAAGAGTCAGTTGATGTGGGTCACCATCGAGGTATTAAGTGACAACAAGTAGGTGTGAGGTTAAAGATGTGGGGGGACACATTTAGGGCTTCAGTTTAGAGCGTGGATGGTTAATGATGTGGGGTAATACAGCCTGATAGAGGTTTTTCCAGTTAACACCGTTGTAGCGTGTAGGGATGCTGTTAGTGGGAATAACACTGTTGATGGGTCAGCTATTAAATATTGTAGGAGGTGCGTATACTATACTTCATTGTTTAAACTGTAAGGTAGAGAGGTATGTAGTTTAGAATATAATGGCATTGTTCTTTTATTTGTAAAGATTCCCTGACGAAGGGCTTTTAACAGCCCGAAATGCATTGGGTGCAATAAGATCTGTGACTGAGGATGTTTTGTGTATCCTTGTGTGCTACAGAAAAAGGCTTGGATGGTCATATCTGCCGCATGAGAAACTGTTATAAACATAAGCATCTCACATGTGATTTAACCCCTTCGCTGTCAGGCCTTCCCCCCCGTGCCACACCTTTTTTTGGCTATTTGAGGTAGTTCGCGCTTAGGACCCTGTAACTTTTTGACCACACCAAATTTGTGTCCTTCTTCCAACATCACAGGGATTCTAAAGGTACCCAGGGTTTGTGGATTCCCCTTGAGGGGACCAACAAATTAGGCAAAATACAGCTGCATTTTGTTTTATTCGGGAAAAATTGGAATAAAGGGTTTAAGATGAAATTGTCTGTCTTTTTCCCTGCAAATGGTATCAAAAAAGGAGTTGAGATGCTGAAATCACTATCATCCCAGCTTTCAGGGACAAGCAGACTTTTGTCAGAAAACCAACATTTTTTGCTTTGCACAGTTTTGGCATTTTTCTGGGACAGAGCCTATTTTTGCTATTTTTTGTTTTTTCAACCTTCTTCCAGTTAATGGTACAAATGGGTACAAAGGCAATAATGGATCCTGGAAAGCTATACATTTTAGAAAAGTAGACAGAATTCTGAATTCAGCAAGGGGTCATTTGTGTAGATCCTTCAAGGTTTTTGTATAGAAACTAACAGTTGAAAGTAGAAGAAATTGAAAATGAGTAAAAACAAAACAGCCATTTGTTCCCACGTTTTCACTTGTAACTTCTACTAAGTATGACAAATGTTTGAAACCAACATACCATTACATCCACTGGATCCTTCTGGTTGTGGGGATATATAGGCCTTGTAGGTTCACCAAGAACCCGAGGAAGCCAGAGCCAATAACTGAGCAGTGTCTTGCAATAGTTTTTTATTATATACAGGGTATATAGCAATTATTTTGGGAAAATGTATACATGGAAAAACTGGTATGAAATACTAGGAGGACTCCCTCGTGACCTATATTTCTTTACATACGATTCAGTAGAATTCAGAGGAATGGGCCATAAAGGTAATGGTACACTACACAATCAGGCTTGTAGTTTTTATTATTATTTATTCATTTTATTAAAAGATTCAATACATTTCTTTTGATTACCAAGAATATTTTACTTTATACTTTCTTTATAATAGACAATCAATGATTATATTCATCACATTAGTAGTGCATCATATCACCTTTTCTCAAACAGTAGTCCCTAGGACACACTCAATAAATCACAAAAAAATATTTGTTTTATCACAATCTCATATATATCCACACCAAATCACTCCACAATCATGCCACTTTCATACACAAACAAGAAATTCAAAACAAAAAAGAAAAACATTTTTTTTTTTGGTATAGATAGGAGATATAAAACAGACAATAATCTCCTATGGCCAACAAGACAACTGCAAAGGCAGGATGGGGATGTCAGTGGTCACTGGTCGACGCGTTTCGATGGCATAAGCGCCACCTTCATCAGGACCAAGGAAATATTCAAAAACAGCAATGCCCAGGGAATACCTAAAAAAATATATTCATAAGAAGATAAAATCAGTAATAGGCCCAATATACCCTATTAAAAAAAGAGAGATTTCTTCACATGTTAGGTGATTGCTAAATAGGACCAATATAGACAATTTGTATATTTTTCCAAAAAAAAAGGAGAGAGAGATAACTACTCTTAAAGGAACACCCTGATACTCTTGTTCAACAAGCAAGAAAGTGAAGTTACTATACATGAAGAAATGACAGAATGAAAACACAAACTTTATCCATATGGGTAAGAACCCATGAAGAGGATGAATATAAAGTCCCAACACCAAGACAACATAAAAAACCACGTGTGAGGCCAGGATCATCATCCTATGTGCAATACCTTCTACACATATTCAGTGTCAAATTCTATACTGAGACAGGACTTACTTGCTTGTCAATTAGTTCCTCTCTATGATGTAATCAAAAGTACTGTCCCTTATTTAGTTTTGACAATTTCAGAAATCTCTATGGGGGAAATACAAGGGACTGTTGTTAATATATTGGTATTATTAGAAATCAAAATCAGTAATCACGAGTGAGTATATTTTGTTACCTATTAGTTAAAAACTTTTTTGAATGCTCATCCTCATCGGTCAAACAAGGTTTGTTTGAATCCCCAAGTTTCGACACGTAATTAATCTTCCTTTTTTGTGCGTCCAAGTTTTCCACGATGAATCCAAAGTCAGTATTGTGTTTTAATCCTCGTAGTACTGAAATTAATAATGAGAGGGATATCGAAAAACTACTTATTATTCTATAAATACAGGCACCTATGATGTTATATTTTTGTTTTCTGACAAATTCCTATTTTAGAAGACACAAAGCGTGTATTGAGCGATGTCTTCAATATATTGGGTTGTTTGTTTTTTCACTATATATTCATTGCCTCTCTAATATAAAAACACATTGTTTATTAAAAGCACCCACGGGATATTCACTGTGGGAAGGAAAGTCCTTTATATATATATGTGTATATCTAAAAACACATTACGACCTCCCAAGCAAATAATAGTCATAACATACCAAAATTATAATTGTATGGTTAGCCCAGGAGCTAACCCTGTGTGGTCTTGAGAGAGGTATATTTACAGGCTACCGCACACTCATTCTATCGGCACTCTAAGAGTAAATACAATACTAACTTTTGGTCAGAAAAACGGAAAATCAACTAAAAAGAAAACTTGTAGGGAAAGTGTAGGGCAGCAGTCATATTTGCTGAGTCAAAACATACAATACTACAGCGCCAAAAAGGAAAAAGGGGAGAAAGAAGTGTCACCACGAGCTACGCAGATACTAATACAAACAGCAGGACCCCACAAGGAAGTTCCAGGAGTGAAACAATCCTATTCGAAGTATATGCGCAAAGGCTTACTTATTTGTTTGTATCAGGCGTTTCAACCTCTAGGACCATCCGGGAGAGCCAACTGGTACGGAACGACAACACGCCATTGCGTCATCAACCTCGACTTCGACTGGTATGAAAGACACCTATGTATATTTGAAAGGGGAACAAAATATAGAGTTTAGAAACAGTAGATATTTGCACATTTCCAAAATTGGGAGTACCCATACTAGCATGAGAGTTATAGGTCATTTTTCAAAATGACGTATTTTTTACTCGTTGTCTTTCATTTGGAAGGAAGAAATCCATCAAAAGTCAATAGGTAAAAACAGTTGCTCTACAATTCTGTGTTACCCTAAGTCTTCCAAGAAAAATGGTACCTCACTTGTGTGGGTAGGCCTAGTTCCTGCGACAGGAAACGGCCCAAAATGCAACGTGGACGCAGCACATTTTCACAGTGAAAAATGACCCTTGTTTTGCAAAATGCCTAGCTGTAGTTTTTAAAACCTAGCTCTGCTGGCACCTACGGAAACTTAACAAACCTATACATTTTTGAAAACTAGACACCCAGGGGAATCCAGGATGGGGTGACTTGACTGGCTCTCACCAGGTTCTGTTACCCAGAATCCCTTCCAAACCTTAAAAATTGTCATAAAAAACAAATTGTCCTCACTTTTCTGTGGTGGAAAGTTCTGGAATCTAAAGTTCTGGACTCTGCGTGGATCCACAAAATTCCACCCACCCCGCATTCCTCAAAACCTTCTGAGAAAAATGGTACCTCACTAGTGTGGGTAGGCCCTGTGCCCGCAACAAGAAACGGCCCAAAACGCAAGGTGGACACACCACATTTTCACAGTGAAAAATGCCCCCTTCTTTTCCAAAGTGCCTAGCTGTAGTTTTTGAATCCTAGCTCTGCCGGCACCTAGGGAACCATAGAAAACCTATACATTTTTTTAAAACTAGACACCCAGGGAAATCCAGGATGGGGTGTCTTGACTGGCTCTCACCAGGTTCTGTTACCCAGAATCCCTTGCAAACGTAAAAACATGTCCAAGAAATACATTTTCCTCACATTTCTGTGGTGGAAAGTTCTGGAATCTAAATGTCTGGAATCTGCGTGGATTCACAAAATTCCACCCACACCGTGTTCCCCTAAGTCTTCCGAGAAAAATTGTACCTCACTTGTATGGGTGGGCCTAGTGCCCGCAACAGGAAACAGACCAAAACGCAAGGTGGACACACCACATTTTCACAGTGAAAAATGACCCTTTTTTTGCAAAGTGCCTAGCTGTAGTTTTTGAACCCTAGCTCTGCTGGCACCCATAGAAACCAAGAAAACCTATACATTTTTGAAAACTAGACACCCAGGGGAATCCTGGATGGGGTGATTTGACTGGCTCTCACTAGGTTCTGTTACCCAGAATCCCTTGCAAACCTAAAAAATTGTTTAAAAAATCACATTTTCCTCACATTTCTGTGGTGGAAAGTTCTGGAATTTGCATGGATCAACAAAATTCTACCCACACCACGTTCCCCAAAGTCTTGAGAGAAAAATGGTACCTCACTTGTGTGAGTAGGCCTAGTGCCTGCGACAGGAAACGGCCCAAAACGCAAGGTGGATACACCACATTTTCCCAGTGAAAAATGACCCTTTTTTTGCAAAGTGCCTAGCTGTAGTTTTTGAACCCTAGCTCTGCTGGCAACCATGGAAACCAATCAAACCTATACATTTTTTTAAACTAGACACCCAGGGAAATCCAGGATGGGGTGATTTTACTGGCTCTCACCAGGTTCTGTTACCCAGAATCCCTTGCAAACCTAAATAATTGTAAAAAAAAACCAAATGTTGCTCACAATTCTGTGGTGGTAAGTTCTGGAATTTGAATAGATCCACAAAATTCCACCCACCCCATGTTCCCCAAAGTCTTCCGAGAAAAATTGTACCTCACTTGTGTGGGTAGGCCTAGTGCCCGCGACAGGAAACGGCCCAAAATTCAACGTGGATACCACATTTTCACAGTGAAAAATGACCCTTTTTTTGCAAAGTGCCTAGCTGTAGTTTTTTAACCCTAGCTCTGCCGGCACTTAGGGAAACCTAGCAAACCTATACATTTTAAAAAACTTGACGCCCGGGGATGCCATGGAGGCATGGCTTGTGTGGATCCCCCAATGTTTTCTTACCCAGACCCACGACATGCAAGGGCCCAAAACGTATTGAGGCGACATCAAAATTGCCTATTACAAAATGTTTTGGGCCATTGCCTGTCACGGGTACTTGGGCCTCCCACACGAGTGAGGCACCATTTTATCGGGAGAACTGGGAGAATGTTGGGTGGTAGGAAATTTGTGTCAGCCCGGTCATGCCACAACTTTCCCACACCAAAATGTGTGGAAAAAATGATTTTTTTCAGCTAAATTTGAGGTTTGCAGGGGATTCTGGGTAGGAAAACGTTGAGGGAACCACCCAAGCCATACCTCCCTTGAATCCCCCTTGTGTCTAGTTTTCAGAAATGTGTGGGTTTGGTAGGTTTCCCTAGCTGGCCGCCAAGCATGGGGCCAAAAACCCAGTTGACCCCTCTTGCAAAACCAAGTCGTTTTGTGATAGGCAAGTTTGATGTCACCTCAATACGTTTTGGGCCCTTGCTTGTCGCAGGTACTTGGGCCTCCCACATGAGTGAGGCACCATTTTTATCGGGAGAACCGGGGGAATGCTGGGTGGTAGAAAATATGTGACAGCCCAGTGATGCCACAACTTTCCCACACAAAAACGTGTGGGAAAAGTCCTTTTTTTTCAGCTAAATTTGAGGTTTGCAGGGGATTCTGGGTAAGAAAATGTTGGGGAATCATCGCAAGCCATACCTCCCTGGAATCTCCAGGATGTTTAGTTTTCAGAAATGTGTGGGCTTGGTAGGTTTCCCTAGATGGCCGCCGAGCCCGGGTCCAAAAACTCATGGGACCCACTTGAAAACTAGGTTGGTTTGTGATAGGTAATTTTGATGTCGCCCCACTAGGTTTTGGGTCCTTGCCTGTCGTGTGTCCTTGACCCACCCACGTGAGTGAGGTACCATTTCTATTGGGATACTTGGAGAAAGTCGGTGAGGGGGTAGGAAATTTGTTGTTTCTTTCTGCAGCGTGAACATTTTGGCACAATAATGCAAGGAAAATGTGACAGACACATTTTGAAGTTTGCAGGACATTGTGGGTAAGATAACTTGTTGGGATGCACAAGAGAGACATCACCTTGTACTCCCATGGGTGTTTAGTTTACAACAATATCTACTGTTGGTAGGTTATTCTTAGATGGAATGTACACCTAGGCAGAGAGACAATTTACCCACCTTTCATCCATGATACACACAAGACCATTAACACCACCAGGCACGAAACCAACAAATTACAACATTCACAAAAAGGGACAAGGTACACCCTGCTACAGAAAAACAGAAAAGACAAATATTTCTGCACAACCACCTATTCCTCAAGCACACAGACATACTGGTTGGATTTGGCAAAAATGAAATGCACTGTTAAGAATTGAAAGGACAACAAACTGAACCATTGACTCACAGCTCGTGAGTTGTAAATCCATTCTTACACCTTTCATGCGTGTGCCACATACAAAACCATTCATACCGCCAGCCGCAGGCCCATCACATTACAACACTCACATCAGCAGACAGCGCCATTCAAGGGCCCTTCACTTTCACATGCCCACATTCCTGAGACAACAACCACACCAGCTGAAGGGTTGCGTGGAGTGGCGTTTGGCTAGCAGTGTGTGTAGTGACCTGCAGCAAGTCACTACTCACACACCGCCAGCCAAGCACCAGTCCACGCACACCACCAGCCAAGCGCCAGTCCACGCACACCACCAGCCAAGCGCCAGTCCACGCACACCACCAGCCAAGCACCTGTCTAAGCACACCGCCAGCCAAGTGCCTGTCCACGCACACCGCCAGCCAAGCGCCAGTCCACGCACACTGCCAGCCAAGTGCCAGTCCACGCACACCGCCAGCCAAGCGCCTGTCCACGCACACTGCCACCCAAGTGCCAGTCCACGCACACCGCCAGCCAAGTGCCCGTCCAAGCACACCTCCAGTCAAGAGCCTGTCCATGCACACCGCCAGCCAAGCGCCAGTACAAGCACACTGCCAGTCAAGCACCAGTCCACGCACACAGCCAGCCAAGAACCAGTCAATGCACACCGCCATCCAATCGCCAGTCCATGCACACCGCCAGCCAAGCGCAAGTCCACGCACACCACCAGCCAAGTGCCAGTCCACGCACACCACCAGCCAAGCACCTGTCCAAGCACACCGCCAGCCAAGTGCCTGTCCACGCACACCACCAGCCAAGCGCCAGTCCACGCACACTGCCAGCCAAGTGCCAGTCCACACACACCACCAGCCAAACACCAGTCAGCGGATACCGCTAGCCAAGCACCAGTCCACGCACACCGCCAGCCAAGCGCCAGTCCAAGCACACCGCCAGCCAAGCACCAGTCCACACACACCGCCAGCCAAGCGCCAGTCCACGCACACCACCAGCCAAGCGCCAGTCCACGCACACCGCCAGCCAAGCGCCAGCCCACACACACTACCATCACATATTTTATGCAGCAAGAAAAACACAAACCAATTGGCAATAGATACAACCCAATACAAGCACAACAGCTCTAACTGAATGCAACACTTTTTTGCCAACCATGAAATCTGAACAAAAATATAAAACAATACAGACCTGTCACTTTACTTTTATGCTCATGGTTGGAACCAAAAACTCTGTTGTGTGTGGTACAGTTTAAAACATATGGGCACACACAGCCCAGGATTAGAAGGGCAATAGGGGCAGTACATACAACTCTCCTTCCACACACCTCTTTGTGCCCACACTCTACATTTGTAAGCGGGAAAGTCTTTTTTAGCCGTGGGAGGAAGGTGATCAGGAAAGTGGGGTTTTTTCAATCTAGCCAAATCCTCCACCACTGCTTCTTTACGAACTCCTGCCTGTTCTACTAAAACAAGGCTGCCTATCAAAGACTTCTGAAACTGAACAAATGTCACCTTTGACTCTGGAGAGCAATCCTTAAATACAACAAAGGTATTGTAGCTTGCTAAATGGAATAAATGGATAGCCAACTTCTGATACCAAACATTGCCTTACGAACAGCAGTGTAAGGTTCCAACCTCTGATTTACTCGAATACCACCCATGTGTTTATTATAGTCTAAAATGCACACAGGTTTGCACACTTCAGCAACCTGACCCCAAACAGTCACAGGTGAAGTACTTTCATCATGGATGGTAGTCAGCATATGGACATCTCTCCTGTCAAAACATTTCAGAGCTAGAAGCTCATCACTACGCAAGCCACTGCGCTGTCCCTTCACAAGTTTTTTAGAAACCAGCTCTTTTGGGTAACCTTTACGGTTAGAGTGGATTGTGCCACAAGCAACAGTGTCCACGTGAACAATTCCTTGAACAATGGCACAGCAGTGTAAAAGTTATCTACATATAAATGGTGACCTTGTGAAAAAGGCCTCTGCTCAGTTCCCACACAATTTTCTCGCAACTCCAAAAGTGGACGGACAACCAGGGGGCTCAGTTCTGGAATCCCTACCAGTGTAGACCCTGAAATTATAGACATATCCAGTACTACTTTCAGAGAGCATATACATCTTAATTCCATAGCGTGCCCTGTTGCTAGGAATGTACTGCCTAAAACCAATCGACCCTTGAACAGGACCAAAGACTCATCCACAGCTATTTGTTTCCCGGGCACATAGATCTCTGAAAATCGATCAACTAAGTGATCAAGGACAGGCCGAACCTTAAAAAGATGGTCACAATCAGGGTGATCGCGGGGCAACGCAAAAGCCTTATCAACAAAATGCAATATCTGAAGAAGTAGCAAATACCGATTACGACTCATGGTTGCAGGAAATATAGTTGTTGCCATCAAAGGATTAGTAGACCAATATGAAGACAGAGATGGCTTCCTAATCAGGCCCGTCAAAAATTTTAAACCCAAGAACTTCTTCAGCTCATCCAGATTTGTAGGAGTCCACCGGGTAGCTCTAGAGTGTGGCCCAAGCCCAGCACTGTTGTCCCTCAAATACTGTTCAGCATACTCAACAATCTCAGCCAAAAATACATCGTCCAAAAACAGCTGAAAGAAATTTAAAGCCAAACATTTTTCACAATTCACTCCACACCCTGCAACACCATTAAAGACAGGCAGCACCGGCTGCACCGTGTTTGGGTCAACCCATAGTCCAGCACTTCCAATAGGAAGCCTCGCAGACTCAGGCTGCAATCCAGATGCCTCTTACTGCACTATCGGCACATCAGTGTCCTCCCTAAAACAGGCACTTCATCCGCACTGAGAGTAGCTTCATCATGTGATGATTCCATGTGGAGAGAAAACTCACATCCTGAATCTTCCCCTCCCTCCTCTGCCTCAGATGCAGAGTCAGTCTCATAATCATGGTCAGAAGAAGACTCGAAAAGCATCCCAACACCCGGCTGAGCGGTCATCCTACGGCTAGCCTTAACCCTTAGTTATACAAGTAACTTTACAAATAAGTCAACAGTACCCAAAGTGTATAAAAAAGTAATAAACAAAGTTTGGATTTATAAAACTAAAAGAAAAACTACAAGCATATAGCAGTAGCAAGGCAAAGACTATCAATACAAGCACACAAAGACCTATATACTGTAAAACAATATCACTCACTTGCCAGAGGCAGCTAGGCTGACCAGCACCTACTCTGCACAGACACAGCAAGCACCAATATCCCACTAAAAACGAAAACACAAAATAGATTACACAAAAAGCAACACAATACACATTGTGCACAAATACAAGAAGAATGGTACAGAAATTCAAACAAAAGCTAAATAGGCTTCTAATATTACACAATTTCCAAAACAACACATTCATGAAGGTCACATTTGTAGTAAACCATATAAAAAATGTTTCCTTACCAAACACTTGCAACTAAACTGCAGCTCTACCATTGCTGAAACTGCAAGCACAATTCAAAACAAAGTTTGCCCTAAAATGAAAAGGAGAAAACAAAATGTTACGATCACAAATAATGGCACACAAACCATCAGCCGAACACACAAAATTTCCCCGGGGGCACATGGGCTTAAAAATACAAGGCCTATGGTGGCATAAACAGCCAGAATATTCACCCCCAAAAGGGGCCATTCCCCAAAACATTTTGCACCATAAACAATAAAATCCCTGGTGGTCTAGGAGCTTTTGCCCCCTTTGGGCCCTAAAAATACATTGGCCGATTTTCCCCCAAGGGGGCAGAAAAGGCGAAAACAGTCATCCCCAAAAGGGAGTGACCCTTGCCCAAGGGGCCACTCCCCAAAACATGTGCATATACATATGTATATACATACATTAAAAACAATTCCTGGTAGTCTAGAGGCTTCTACCCCTTTTGGTGGCAGATGGGCCTAAAAATAGAAAGCCAATCTGCCCACAAGGGGGGCAGAAATGACCAAAACATTCATGCCCTAAAGGGGAGAAATCCTTGCCCAAGAAATCACTCCCCACAATTACAAAAAATGAATCCCTGGCAACTAGTGGGTTTCAACCCCCCGGGGGCTAGATCAGCAGGAAAAATGGCAAATCTAGCCCCAGGGGGGGCCGAAACATGGAGGTAAAAAAGACCAGCCCCATGGGGATGACCCTTGCCCAAGGGGTTATCCCCAAAATGCACACAAATAAATTCCCTGGTGCCTAGTGGGTTTCTGCCCCCCCCCCCGGGGGGCTGATTGGCCTAGAAATGGCCGAATCAGCCTGGGGGGGTGTAACATAGATAAAAAATCACCCCCATGGGAGCGACCATTGCCCAAGGGGTCGCTCCCAAAATGTGCAAATAATAAAGTCCCTGATTCCTGATGGGTTTCTGCCCCCCCCCCGGGGGGCTGATTGCCCTAAAAACGGCGAATCAGCCCCCGGGAAGAGCGGCGAAACATGGACAAACAAAATCACCCCACGGGAGCAACCCTTGCCTAAGGGGTCACTCCCAAATATGCAATAATAAAGTCCATGGGGCCAAAACATGGATACTTATCGGGCCTCACCCGCGATCGTGGAGCAGGAATCCATAAGAAATAGGCATAGGGGGAAAGGAAAAACTCTTTCCATTAATTCATAAGCACCGAAGGGGTTAAAAAGGATAATAAACAAGTGATCAAGAACTTTTGATAAAGCAGTGCGTCTGGTGAAGGAGTGATATTTCGCTCCAATTTTGATGTTGTCTACAAATACGTGATATTTGGGTAGATCGCGTTTTCCAGGCTGCACGCAAAAAAAGTGAAAATGTGGGAAACGTGTATAGCAAAGTTAAGCATATGTTAAAATTGGTGTGCACTGTAATAATTTCATACGTATTGTTATTGGACTGCCCTACTTACCTGCTGCACCTACTGTATAATCAGTAAAAAGATCAAACGGATACAAGCTCACACGTGTGATTTTACATCTCAGAAACGATAACAAAGGAACTTGGTCGGAAACAGTTGATTTATACTATTATGGACATTTAAACATCAAGTGATTCACTACCTTTTATTACCTTGTTGTAAAAGCGTTTAAGATGTTGTATAATATTTGTATGTTGCCTTTTAAACAACAGTGTTGTATATTACATCAATGGGGAGGGCGGGGTATTCTATTGAATTGTTTGGGGTGATTCCTTTAATCAGGTTCGGGGTAGTGTAATCTCAGAAAGCCGATTCAACAGCGGATTAGCATTCACGCGATGACCGAAGCAGTGAATTATGGGAGGTGGAGTTATTCAGGATAGGCATTAAAACAGCTGTTGTGATTTGTGTATTGTGATGGGCGGGGTTACAGCATACTAGTTAAAGGAGAGGGAAGTCAGCTATGTTTGGAAAACTGCCTCGTAAAAGAAGAGAACACTGGGAAGTAGATGATATTGAAAGCTGTTATTAAGGTATGAGAGTAAATTGATGGGGGTCAGCGTTGAGGTATTAAGTGACAACAAGTAGGTGTGAGGTTAAAGATGAGGGGGAACACCTTGGGGCCTTCCGTTAAGAGCGGGAATGTTTAATGATGTGGGGTAATACAGGCTGATAGAGGAATTTTCCAGGTAACACCGTTGTAGCATGTAGGGACGCTGTTAGTGGTGTATGAGGTGCATATACTATATTTCATTGTTTAAACTGTAAGGTAGAAAGGTCCGTTGTTTAGAATCTAATGACATTGTTCTTTTATTTGTAGGGAACCCCTGACAAAGGGCTTTTAACAACCCGAAATGCATTGGGTGCAATAAAATCTGTGACTGAGGATGTTTTGTGTACTCTGGGGTGCTACAGAAAAAGGCCTGGATGGGCATATCTGCCGCATGAGAAACTGTTGAAAACATAAGCATCTCACGTGTGAATTAAAAAGGATAATGAACAAGTGATCAAGAACTTTTGGAGTACATGGAATTATCATTTTCAAATTTGGAGAAATTGAAGGTTAATACGTGTGAAACACACAGATCAAGCTGTGCATCTGGTGAAGGAATGATATATCGCTCCAATTTTGATTTTCTTCCGCAGATTAAAATATCACTTTTTATAGAGTTATGTGCAATTCCGCCTCCAGAATATGGGCCAAATGTACGACCATTTTGCATGCGCAAATCGATTTGCGCATTCAAAAATGACCGTATGCTATGTACGAAATGCACTTGCAATATCGAAATTAGTGATGCAAGTGAATAGCGAGTCACAGAAATAGCGAATGCTCTTAGCGTTAACAAATTAGTGACTTGCAAATAGCGACTCGCAAAATCAAATGTACACAGTACTCAGAAATTGCAACTATGGGAAAAACAGTCCATTTGCTCACGCAATTTAACACTAACCTGAAACAGGTGGTAACCAGTCCCAAACTATAAAAACAGGCCCAGAATGCACCAGAAATCTTTCAAAATGGCTGCCCTGTACATGATAGCAAGGAGGAGTGTATACGAGCTGCTCTACAGAGGAGGCGGAGACAGGAGAGGATTTTCAGAGTCAGGCTGACATTGTTTGAGAAGACTGAGGAAGAGATATATGAACAGTACAGGCTGAGTAGCAGAGTCATCCTAGACCTCATTAACACCCTGAAACTACATTTGGAAAGCAGAACCCAGTGCAACAATGTAATCTCAACACATGTGCAGGTGTTGTGCTCCCTCCACCTATTGGCCACTGGTAGCTTTCAAGACCTAATTGCAGTGGCTGGAGGTGTTTCACAGAGTGTGCTTTCGCGTTTCTTCCGCAATTTCCGAGATGCCCAGCTACACCACATACATGAACACATCTATCTGCCAAGGAATTATCAGGATCTTGACAATACCAAGATGCAATTCTATAGAATAGCAAGTTTCCCTCAGGTCATACGGTGCATAGATGGGACCCATGTGCCCATATGTCCATCATCACGCATATAATACATATTCCTCAATAGGAAAAGCACACATTCATTGAACATCCAAGTTGTCTGTGATGCAAACAACATAATCACAGACATTGTTGCCGAATTTCCAGGAAGCATGACTCATACAACTTTAAAGACAATGGAATATACCAGAAATTAGAAAGAGATGATTTTGATGAAGGATACCTACTAGGTAATGCATCTCCACACCCACAGTAAGATGTATTTGTTCATAAATGTCTGTCTACATGTTGTGTCTAATTCTTACACTCCCTTGCAGGCGACACTGCATATGTCCTGCGTCCCTGGATCCTCACACCGTACCTGTGTCCCTCCAACGCACATGAAAGGCGATACAACAGGGCACATAGACGCACCAGGTTAGTCATCACGATCACTTTTGGCATACTAAAAACAAGATTCAGGTGTCTCCACAAGAGCGGCGGTGCCTTGCATTACATCCCTAAGATAGGGGAGAAGGCGCAGGGAACACATAGCCAGACATTATTTTTCAAGGTACGTCATAATCATTCACAAATAAGCACAAGAAACTATATAAGAGAGAGTCTATCTGTGTTTTGCAATATGCCTTCAATTCAAGGTCAGAGTGACTGAGTCCATGAGACAATGTGTCTATCTCTATAACTATTACTTCACATGTTAGATATGTAAAGTGGTTACTTCATCACAACAAAAAGCAAAAAGACACAAATTAAAGGAGGTAATTATCTTTTGCCCCTCTGTCCTGCATTTGTTGATCTTGCACTCACTTTAGTTCATGGAGTGCCTACTGCTGCTTCGCTGCTGGATTGGGGCATCAGCAGTGGAAACACTGCTGCAGCTGGCCACTTCACTGTCAGCAGTGTCTGTGCCTCCTCTTGCAGCTACCAGGCTAGTTTGCATTGCTTGCTGCATTGCTTCCACAGCAGCTGTGATCTGTTGTAGTCCCCTTGCCACATCAGCACCGTAGTGGCCCATTTCTACCTGCAGTGCTAGGTTGCATCTGCTGTGCAGGCTTGTTGCATTTGCCAGCACATGGTATCAAAAAAGGGTTTGTGGGGCTGAAATCACCATTTCTCCAGCTTTTAGGGAATGACAGAATTTTGTCAGAAAACCAACATTTTTTACACAGTTTTGGCATTTTTCTGGGACATACCCTATTTTTGCTATTTTTGGTGCTTTCAACCTCCTTCCAGTTAATGGTAGAAATGGGTACAAAAGCAATAATGGATCCTGGTAAGCTATACACATTTGAACATTAGACAAAATTCTGAATTCATCAAGGGGTTATTTGTGTAGATCCATCAAGGTTTCTTTATAGAAACTACCAGTTAAATATAGGAAAAATTAAAAATTAGTTGAAAAAAGCAGCCTTTTATGTTAACGTTTTCACCTGTAACTTCTTTTAATTATGACATCTCTTTGAAAGCAATGTACCATTACATCCGCTCGACCGTCCTGGTTGTGGGGATATATAGGACTTGTAGGTTCACCAAGAGCCCAACGAACCCAGAGTAAAAACTGAGCAGCATTTTGTAATGGTTTTTTATTATGTTCCGGGTATATAGCAATTATTGTGGGAAAATGTATACATGGAAAAATTGGTATGAAAGACAACTATGTATTTCTGAAATGGGAACAAATTACAGAGTTTAGAAACAGTGCATATTTGCATATTTTCCAAATTGGAAATACTCATACTAGCATGAGAATTATTGGTCATTTTTCAAAATGACTTTTTTTTTACACAATGTCTTTCATTTGGAAGGGAGAAATGCATCAAAAATCAATAAGTAATAACAGTTGCTTTACAAATCTGAACTACCCTAAGTCTCCCGATAAAAATGGTACCTTACTTGTGTGGGTAGGCATAGTGCCCACGACAGAAAGTGGCTCAAAACGTAAACACACCACATTTTCACAATGAAAATTTACACATTTTTTGCGAAGAGTCTAGCTGTAGGGCACCTAGGGAAACCTAGCAAACCTATACATTTTTGAAAACTAGACACCCAGGGGAATCCAGGATGGGGTGACTTGACTGCCTCCCACCATGATCTGTTACCCAGAATCCCTTGCAAACCTAAAACATTGACAAAAAAAGTTCAGGAATCTGCGTGGATCCATAAATTTCCACCCACCCCGTGTTCCCCAAAGTCTTACGAGAAAAATGGTACCTCACTTGTGCAGGTTGGCCTACTGCCCGCGACAGGAAATTGCACAAAATGCAATGTGGTCACACCTCAATTTCGCAGTGAAAAATGACCCTTTTTTGGCAAAGTGCCTAGCTGTAGTTTTTGAACCCTCGCTCTGCCGGCACCTTGTGAAACCTAGCAAACCTATACATTTTTGAAAACTAGACACCCAGAGGAATCCAGGATGGGGTGACTAGACTGCCTCCCACCAGGGTCTGTTACCCAGAACCCCTTGCAAACGTAAAAAGTTGACAAAAAAAACACATTTTCCCCACATTTCTGTGATGGAAAGTTCTGGAATCTGCGTGGATTCACAAATTTCCACCCACCCCGCGTTCCCCAAAGTCCTACGAGAAAAATGGTACCTCACTTGTGCGGGTCGGCCTAGTGCCCGCGACAGGAAACGGCGCAAAACGTAACGTGGTCACACCTCAATTTTGCAGTGAAAAGTGACCCTTTTTTGGCAAAGTGCCTAGCTGTGGTTTTTGAACCCTAGCTCTGCCGGCACCTAGGGAAACCTAGCAAACCTATATATTTTTGAAAACTAGACAACCAGGGGAATCCAGGATGGGGTGACTTGAGTGACTCCCACCAGGGTCTGTAGCCCAGAATCCCTTGCAAACGTAACAAATTGACAAAAAAAACACATTTTCCCCACATTTCTGTGATGGAAAGTTCTGGAATCTGTGTGGATCCACAAATTTTCACCCACCCCGCGTTGCCCAAAGTCCTACGAGAAAAATGGTACCTCACTTGTGCGGGTCGGCCTAGTGCCCACGACAGGAAACGGCGCAAAACGCAACGTGGTCACACCTCAATTTTGCAGTGAAAAATTACCCTTTTTTGGCAAAGTACCTAGCTGTAGTTTTTGAACCCTAGCTCTGCCGGCACCTAGGGAAACCTAGCAAACCTATATATTTTTTAAAACTAGACACCCAGGGGAATCCAGGATGGGGTGACTTGAGTGCCTCCCACCAGGGTCTGTTACCCAGAATCAATTTCAAACATAAAAAATTGACAAATAAAAACACATTTTCCTCACATTTCTGTGATGGAAAGTTCTGGAATCTGCGTGGATCCACAAATTTCCACCCACCCCACGTTCCCCAAAGTCCTACGAGAAAAATGGTACCTCACCTGTGCGGGTCGGCCTAGTGCCCACGACAGGAAACGGCGCAAAATGCAACATGGTCACACCTCAATTTTGCAGTGAAAAATGACCCTTTTTTGGCAAAGTGACTAGCTGTAGTTTTTGAACCCTAGTTCTGCCGGCACATAGGGAATCCTACCAAACCCATACATTTCTGAAAACTAGACAACCAGGGGCTTCCAGGGAGGTATGGCTTGTGTGGATCCCTCAATGTTTCCTTACCCAGAATCCCCTGCAAACCTCAATTTTAGCTGAAAAAGTCACATTTTTCGCACATTTTTGTGTGGGAAAGTTCTGGCATCACCGGGCTCACTCAAATTTCCCACCACCCAGCGTTCCCCCAGGTCTCCCGGTAAAAATGGTGTCTCACTTGTGTGGGAGGCCCAAGTACCCGTGACAGGCAAGGGCCCAAAACGTAGTGAGGCGACATCAAAATTGCCTATCTCAAAACCACCTGGTTTTGTAAGGGGGGTCCCTTGGGTTTTTGGCCCGGTGCTCGGCGGCCATCTAGGGAAACCTACCAAACCCATACATGTCTGAAAACTAGAGACCTGGGGGCTTCCAGAGAGGTATGCCTTGCGTGGATCCCCCAAAGTTTCCTTACCCAGAATCCCCTGCAAATCTCAATTTTAGCTGAAAAAATCACTTTTTTCACACATTTTTGTGTGAGAAAGTTGTGGTATCACCGGGCTCACTCAAATTTCCCACCACCCAGCGTTCCCCCCCACTGTGGCTATTTTTTTAGGGGGTTGGGGCACGGGCATGCACTTGTTGGACAGCCCCACTCTAATTCAAATTTGCCTCCAAAAAAACCCTTGTGTCTAGTGGGCTTTTTGCCCCCCCAGGTGGGGCACATTGGGGGCTAATGCCCCCATCTGCCCCCCAGGGGGTGCTGAAAGTCCAATAGACACCAGGGAGTTTTTTGGGCAAATTTTAATTAGGGTGGGGGCTTCCCAAAAAAGGCATGCCAATGCCCCCACTAATTAAAATTTGCCCCAAAAATCCCTGGCGTCTACTGGGCTTTTTGGCCCCCCCGGCTGGCAGATTGGCAGCTAATGCCCCCATCTGCCCCCTGGGGGGGCAGGAAGGCTGTAATTTTTGCAGGGGAGGAGGTGGGGGCATGGGCATGCCTGTTTTGGGCAGCCCCCACCCTAATTCAAAATTGCCCCCAAAAAATCCTGGCGACTAGAGGGTTTTTTGCCCCCCCCCGGCGGAGCAGATATGGGGCTGATACCCCCATCAGCCCCCCGGGGGGGGCAAAAAGCATACTAGACACCAGGGATTTTTTGGAGCTAATTTTAATTAGGGTGGGGGTTGCCAAAATGGGCATTCCAATGACCCCACCCTAATAAAAATGTGCCCAAAAAATCCCTGGAGTCTAGTGTGCTTTTTGCCCCTAAGGGGGGCACATTGGGGGATACTGCCCCATCTGCCCCCAGGGGCGGCATGAAGGCTGTAAGTTTTTCGGGGGAGGGGGTGGGGGCATGGGCATGCCCTTTTTGGGCTGCCCCACTCTAATTCAAATTTGCCCCCAAAAAATCCCTGGCATCTAGAGGGCTTTTTGCCCCCCCCGGCGGGGCAGATTGGGGGCTAATGCCCCCATCTGCTCCCCAGGGGGGGCTAAAAGTCCACTAGACGCCAGGGAGTTTTTTGGGCAAATTTTAATTAGGGTGGGGGCTGCCAAAAACGGGCATGCCAATTAGGCCTGGGCGGCAAATTCCGTTCCGTTCGCGGAATTTGCGGAATTTGGGTAATTTCGCGTTCCGCGGAGAACGCGAAATTGCCCAAAAATCTACGTTCCGCGACTTCGCGAAATTTTTTGCTTGTTCGCGTTCTCAATATGCGTGTTCGCGAGATATTTCACCCCGAGCACGCAAACAGCGATCGCGAACAGGAAAAAAGTATCGCGAACAAGCAATTCCGCGTGTTCGCGGAATTTCTGCGTGTTCGCGGAGATTTTTTACCGTTTCGCGGAGATTTGCGTAACGCGATTGCGCAAATTCCGCCCACCCCTAATGCCAATGCCTCCACCCTAATTAAAATTTGCCCCAAAAATCCCTGGCGTCTACTGGGCTTTTTGCCCCCCGGAGGAGCATATTGGGGGCTAATGCCCCCATCTGCCCCCCAGGGGGGGCAGGAAGGCTGTCATTTTTGCGGCGGAGGGGGTGGGGGCATGGGCATGCCTGTTTTGGGCAGCCCCAGCCTAATACAAATTTGCCTGAAAAAAATCCCTGACTATTGGGCATTTTGCCCCCCCCAGGGGTGCAGATTGGGGGCTAAGGCCCCCATCTGCCCCCCAGGGGGAGCAGAAAACCTACTAGATGCCAGGAATTTTTTTGGGCAAATTTTTATTAGGGTGGGGGTTGCCAAAAACGGACATGCCAATGCCCCATTCTAATTCAAATTTGCCGCAAAAAACAAAAACTGCCATCTAGAGGGCTTTATGCCCCCCACCGGCAGGGCACATTGCAGGCTAATGCCCCCATCTGCCCCCCAGGGGTGGCTAAAAGTCCACTAGACGCCAAGGAGTTTTTTGGGCAAATTTTAATTAGGGTGGGGGTTGCCAAAAACGGGCATGCCAATGCCCCCACCCTAATAAAAATTTGCCCAAAAAAATTCCTGCCGTCTAGTGGGCTTTATGCCCCCCCGGGGAGGCAGATTGGGGGCTAATGCCCCATCTGCCCCCTAGGGGGGGCAGAAAGACTAATTGTGAGCCTGAGGGGGGTGGGGGCATCGGCATGCCCAGTTTGGGCTGCCCCCACCCTAATGAATAAATTATCATAAAATCCCTGGCGTTTAGTGGGCTTTCTGCCCCCGGGGGGGCAGATTGGGGGCTACTGCCCCATCTGCCCCCCAGGGGGGGCATGAAGACTGATTGTGTGCCTTAGGGGGGTGGGGGCATCGGCATGCCCGTTTTGGGCAGCCCCCACCCCTAATGAATATATTTACATGAATTCCCTGGTGCCTAGTGGGCTTTCTACCCCCCAGGGGTGCAGATTGGGGGCTACTGCCTCATCTACCCCCCCGGGGCCGGCAGAAAGACTGATTGTGTGCCTTGGGGGGTGGGGGCATCGGCATGGCCGTTTTGGGCAGCCCCCACCCCTAATGAAAAAATTTACATGAATTCCCTGGTGCCTAGTGGGCTTTCTACCCCCCCCCGGGGGGGCAGATTGGGGGCTAATGCCCCCATCTACCACCCAGGGGGGGCAGAAAGACTGATTGTGCCCAAAATATTTATGGGGGAGCAAAAGCCCTTGCCCAAGGGGCCGCTCCCCCCTCCCTGTGCCTAGTGGGTGGATCCCTGCTTGGGGATCGCTTCCTGTGGCGATCCCCAAGCAGGGATCCGCTGGGGAGTGGTACCATTGGAAAGGGGAGACTCTCCCCTTTCCAACGATACTTCTCCCGTCTTTCTATGTGCTCAGGGGGCTGAGATAGCCCCCTGAGCACGTAGAAAGTGAAACTGAAATGAACCTAAAGGTTCATTTTAGTTTCGGTTTCTGTGAAATAACGACAGCGCGAGGTGCGTGCTGATCGTCCTTTCACAGAAACCAAGGAGGGGGCCTCAGGAGCTGGGGAAGCTCTTCCCCAGCTCCTGAGGGTCTGGGGGAGAAAAGGAAATCCCTCTGCTGTCTGCAGCAGAGGGATATCGTGCCCCTGTCCTCATGACGGAATGGTTCCATCATGAGCACAGGAGCACCGATGCTCATGACGGAACCATTCCGTCATGAGCATCGAAGGGGTTAAATTAGTATTTTGTCTTAGGTTCGTATTTTGTCTTAAGACCAAAACTTAAGACAAAATACTAACTGAATACAAAATACTAACTGAATACAAAATACTAACTGAAGACAAAATCCTAACTTAAGACAAAATCCTAATTTAAGACTAAATACTAATTTAAGACAAAATCCTAACTTAAGACAAAATCCTAACTTAAGACAAAATACTAACTTTACTACTACTAAATGCCTTCTGTGAATACCAAAAGTAGTAAGTTTAGGATTTTGTCTCAGATTAGTTCTGTGACTTTGTGATTGTGTAGACGGAGCATGTAGATGCAGTTTGGCCTGTGTGTGGTGCATGCACGTTGGGTGCTGTCTTGAGTGTGACATATAATGGCTTTCAATTCACACTTACCTGTGGGTGGTGGAGGTTGGGATGTGTCCAGGCTTCCTATTACCACAACTGACTCTGGCTCTAGGGTAGCTTCCACCATTGCCTCTTCTGTGGAGGCTTCCGGGAGGCTCGATGGGCCACCTCCTGTTTGTTGTGCAGCATGCAGCTGTTCTGCCACCCTCTCCTTAATCCTGGAACAGAGGTCATACAACCTCTTTTTGATGTCATCTATAGACCTGTCCGCTACACCGAGGGCATTCAGGCGCAGCTGCATGTCTCGCCATATCTCCCGCTTGTCAGACTCTGGCACGGTGTGTGAAGCCCGACCGAACAGCTGCTCGTGGGTGTTGCAGCACTCCTCGATGATGATATCTACTTCTTTTTCAGAAAATGTACGTTTGAGCAGCCTCTTCTTGCCATCTTTCTCAGATGTCTGGCTGGCCATCTTGCTGTGCTGTTCTCTCTGTGTAGCAGTGTTCAACTGAGCTGCTGCCTTGCCATGTACTCGTAATTCTGGTCAGGAATCTCCATGGACACCGCTTCCTGGTTTGGGGTCCTTCAGATCAACTAGGATGTCTTTTGTTTCTCCATTTTTATTCAAACTCGCTAATTTTGCATGCAAAATGCAAGCTTGCTACTGCGTATGCTAATTGTGCTTGCAAAATGCATGTTTTCTACCGCGGAGGCTATCTGCTAGAGTTTAGCGTATCGCAATTTGTGACTCGCAATTTTGCGTTGGGAGTCACATACGAGTCGCTATTTATTCGCAGGATGTGTTGGTACATTCAATTTAGCGAGTCGCAATTTGCGAGTCGCAATTCTGCGCAAATTGCGATTTACTAAATTTTTCGGTCGTACATCTGGCCCCATGACCATGTGGATCTCAGTGCCAATTGCTAAAATAAGTCGTGACTCTGATCATCTTAGATTTAGTGTTCTGTCACCTTCTCATTCTTTTGATTTCACAATCTTTATGCTGAAGCATTTTAACTGTTGAAAGTGCTTGGTAGGTTAGGTAAAATCTTTATTATTGATGGCCCGCAGATGTTGTAAGATTCTCAGTTTTAGTTTGTTAATCGTGCTTCCCACATATTGTTTCTTGCAGGGACATTCTAGTACATACACCACATGTTTTGATTTGCAAGTGATGTGATCTTGTATATGTTCAACGATCTCATTTTGGAGTCTGTAAGTTGTTGAATTTTGATCATGCTCTCAAGCTCTGCGTTTTGAGCATTTCCAGAAACCAGAAGTATTTAGCCAGGAAGAATTTTCTTTTTTTAGCCCAAGTGGCTTTGCGCTAAAATAGCTCCCAGGAGGCTGTTTTTCGATACGCAATACTTGGACGTTAAGACAGCGTTCTTTTTAGGGTTTCATCTAACATCAATATTTTCCAGTTCTTTTGAATAATCCGTCTTGACTCGCTACTCTGATTGTTGAAATCGATAATCAGTTGAGATGTGGTATCTTCTTTGTTTACCCCGGGATTCTCTTGGTGTGGTTTTAAGAGATGTTTTCTTGTTTACAATTTTACTTTGGCTCTTGCATTTTCAATGACTTCCAACGGATAGCCTCTTTCGAGGAAGCAATTACTCATTTCATCTAATTAAATGTTCTCATCAGAGACTTCTGAGCAATTTCTTTTTGCTCTTAACATTTCTCCTTATGGTATGCTCAATATTAGATTTTGTGGATGTCCACTGTTGGCTTGCAGAATACTATTGAACGAAGTGGGTTTTCTGTGTCTCCTGGTGCATAACTTTTGGTCTTTGATAAAACCTTCCACATCCAAGGAAATGTCACGTTTTCACTGATCTTAGATGTAAAAGATAAGTTGTATTTATTATTGTTAGTGAATTTATGAAGTTCTGAAGATCAATACGATCTCTCTCCCATATTACGAAGAGATCGTCAATAAATCTTGCCCAGATTTTGATGTTTGATTGATTTTGAGTCTTTATAACTTCTGCTTCCCATGCTGCTATTAGCAGGTTGGCATAGGTGGGTGCAAAAGATGTCCCTATTGCTGTTCCTTGTCTCTGTCGGAACAGGCCACCCTTAAAGAGGAAGATGTTGTGGTGTAAATAGTATGTTAGCATTTCTATTAGCATCTCAGATTGTTCCAGGTAGCTTATGGATCTTGTTTGTAAAAAGTGTCTGGCAGCAAATATTCGATCAAAGTGAAGAATTGATGTGTATAGAGATGTTAAGTCTATCGTTGCCATGATGAAGCTATCTTTCCATGGGATTTTCTGAATTCTACTGAGGAAGTCCATTGTGTCTCTTAGATATGATAGTAAAGATGTTACATATTTCGTTAGGAAGATATAAATGAAGCAAGATGTTGTTTTAAGCAGGGATCCAATGGAACTTACCATCGGTCTTCACGGTGGATTGGCGATTGACTTGTGCACTTTTGGGAGGAAGTAGATTATTGTGATGATGGGGTGGTTACATTTTAGATATACATATTCTTCGAAATCAATTAAACCATGATCTTTCCATCCCTGTAACTTGAGGTGGTATTCTCTGGTCCAGACCTCTATTGGGTTCTCAGCAAGTTTTTCATAGTGATCTTCATTCCCCAATTGTCTATTGGCCTCATTTAAATAGCCGTCGAGGTTTTGGACAACGATATTTCCGCCTTTGTCTAAGGCTTTAATGATAATCTGAGGATCATCTCTCAGTTCTTTGAGGGCTTTATATTCTCCTGTTGGTAAATTCCATGATTATTGATTTTTCTTCTTTTGATTAGTTCTGATGTTTTTCAGCGCTATTTTATTGATTTCCGCTAACATGATTTCCTGGAATAGATCGATTTTATTACCCGGTGGGAGTTGTGGGCAAAATGTTGATTGTGCTCTCAGCTCTCTATCTCTGCCTTTGCAAGTTTCAATCCCTACTCTCTGACAAAACTCTTTGTCTGATTCCAAGGGTTGTTCCATTTCCCCTGATGTAGATTCATCCCCTTCCCCCAAGGATGTTAGTGCCCTTAGGGTGAGTATGTCATTCTGGTTCAGAGGTGATATGTTCAAGCTAGCCGTTGTTGATCACATTGGAATTTGTGGTCTGTCTTCAAAATGTTTTTTAAGTTTGATTTTTCGAAAGAATTTGTAGAGGTCAATGCGGAAGTTCAGTATGTCAATGTCTTTGTTGGGGCAAAAGGTGAGTCCTTTATTCAGCAGTCGTGTTTGATCCTGGCTCAGAATTTTATTGAAGATGTTGATCACTAAGTCCATCATGGTTAGGTCTTTCTTTAACTTTTTTTTTTCGTTTCCTCTTCCTTATTTGGTTTTTACTTTGTTTCCTGCTTTTTCCGATTGTACTTTGGTCTGTCCTCTTCCCCATGTTGTTCCTCTTCCTCTTTGTCTCGTTATCATCTGGACTAATCGCATTTCCCTGAAAAAATCCAGATTTGATGCGTTTGGTTCCTCATCTGCTGAACTTATATCAGAACTGTCCACAGTTCCTGTTGTCTCCTAGCCTGCACATATGTCCATCACTGCTCTGTTCCTGAACATGTCATACTTCCTAGCAAAAGTGTATATCCACCCACTTGCATAATCTAGTCTATCTCTGTTGAATTTATGAGCTTTCCTTTTTTCAACATCCGCTTCATGTTTGTTTACTTTCTTTTCATTGTTTCAATTGATTCTTTGTTTTCCTCAGTTTTGGGTTATTTTTCTAGTTCTTCCTCTAACTCTTTAATTTTAGTGGTAAATTTCTCCAGTTTCCTTTGTGCGTGTATGATTAGGGTCCTTATCAGTTTAAAGGAGCATTCATTAGTGTCAGATTGCCAAATTCTTTATTAGGTCCACATCCAGGCCGTTCACAGTGGTGATTATCAGCATTCTTAGTCCTCTTGGTACTCTCTTGAATTCAATATACTTCTCCAATGTGGCCTTCTTCCACCACTTATTTACTTCTACAATGCGGTTTTGATGCGATTCTCTGATCATACATGTGATTGTCCTCATTTGTCCTTCTCCACGGGTTTTCCTTGTATTAGAACTGGTTGAAGGTGCTGCGTCATCATTTAATAACTTGCTTGCTCTTTGAGTTCTGTTTCTGCTTCTTTCTGCCATGTTTAATATTGAGGACTATGTTGGATTTATTTTCGTCTGGATTGCAGTGGTATATATATATATATATATATATATATATATATATATATATATATATATATATATATTCACTGAAAAAACCAAAGGTTTCACACACGTTATAGTTAGGAATTAGCATTTAAAAAACCATACAAATTCACTGAAAAAACCATAGGTTTCACACATGTTTTTTTTAGCTGGACATTTCTCTCATACAAAACCAATGAAATTCCCCCGTTATAGTTAGTTCAGCTAACTATAACTCGCGCGCCCGCAATGCACTGCTGATGACGTCACATATTACATCACTCATGACATGGTCAGTGACATCACTCATGACATCACTGATGACATCTCAAATGACATCACTCATGACATCACTGATGACATCATCCAGTGAATGTCTGTTTTTCTGAAAATTAAATATGTTTTATATATGTATATCTCAAGGTTGATGGAAGAATAAATGGGTATATAAATGTCTAAATGGATGATTTGTTTTTTAAAATTGATTGTGTAACTGACTGATTAAGTGTATCATAGTGAATACATGGCTTAGTGAGTAATGTTTAAATATGTAAATATCTGTATCAGTCTCTCACTTTGTGTATAAGTGGCTGCATGGGTTGGTGAGTAGCTACATAGGTGTCTATATAGGTTATTAGTTGGTTTTTTGAGTATCAGTCTGAGTGTCTGCATGATTCGGTGGGGGGTATTACGTAGTGCATAGGTGCATGAATGAGTGACTCACTGTTTGTATGTGTTGGACACAGCATGTGTGCAGGACTGTATGGGTGGATGAGTGTGTGTATGGTTGTGTTAGTGAGTGAATGACTGTTTCAATACTGTCTTTATGAGTAACTACATATGTTTTAAACTAGTATATGTGACTATCGGTGTATATAAGTGAGTATATGTGAGAGTGAGAGATTGAAAGAGTTCCTGTATGAATAAGTATGTGTTTCTATAAGTGATTGTTTAAAAGACTAAGTATGTGTAAGTTTCCATAGAAGTAAGTGTGGTGGTGTGTGTATAACTGTATATGCAAGTAAATGTATGTTTGATTCTTTATTAGCATGAGTGTCTATGTGTGTGAGTAACTCTATGGATGAGTGGCATTGTGTAACAGAATGTATAGGTGTATAAGTACATATGATGAGTGAGTACATGTATGAGTGACTGTATATGACTGTTGGTGAATGAGTGGATATGTATGTGTATTTTAGAATTACTGAAGAGGTTGTTGTAACTGGTATTGGTATGTCAATTGTTTTGAAAATTTTAGTCTCTATTTTTGAATGTGTGTATCAAAGGTTATATTGGGGGAGAGGAGGTCTGCCACTCTACTACAATGATGATGTCATCAGTGATGTCATGAGTGATGTCATTTGAGATGTCATCAGTGATGTCATGAGTGATGTCACTGACCATGTCATGAGTGATGTAATATGTGACGTCATCAGCAGTGCATTGCGGGCGCGCGAGTTATAGTTAGCTGAACTAACTATAACGGGGGAATTTCATTGGTTTTGTATGAGAGAAATGTCCAGCTAACTATAACATGTGTGAAACCTATGGTTATTTCAGTGAATTTGCAAGGTTTTTTAAATGCTAATTCCTAACTATAACGTGTGTGAAACCTTTGGTTTTTTCAGTGAATTTGTACGGTTTTTTAAATGCTAATCTTTGAATTATTTAATTATTTTTCTTTTTTTTATAATAAAAATAAAATTCCTATGTATTCATTTATATATTATCTGTATCCTTTTATTTGTTTTTGCTCTTTTTTTAAAATTTCAATTAGGATAAAGTTGAACAGTTTATTTAATTCTTGCAATTAATTTTTCTCCACTTTTTTTTTTTTATATAAATTCTTGGGGTGCGCGCTCTGAGCGCGCTCCTAGTACAATTTCGTAAGTTTTTTATGAATACCGTTGTACGTTATTTACGTACGCATATATACGTCATAGTGCGTGCTGGGAGCGCGCACCCAGTACGTATGCGTACGTACGTACGCATGCGTGCGTGCGTCCTACGCGCTCCACGCGGTTCACTTCCGCATACGCTTAAATTACGTGCAATAACGTTCGCGTATACGCGTGTTCAACGTATGCGCGTTACGTGCGCGCATATGATGTATGTTAATGCGCTCCTACGCGTTCGCGCATGCGTAATCACAAGGTGCGCGCTCGGAGCTTGCGCAGTGCGTGCACCTCGGGTTATATGCTTAATAAAACAACACTTCTTATTGGTTATCATTACTTTCAGTTTCTGATTGTTTCAACACCACACCCAATCCCCTCATGGCAAGTCATGTGATCAAGAATCATCACTTTTGATTGGTTTGAAGTACTTTCAGTTCCAGATTCTTCCCAAACCACACCTACTCCCCTCATTATTAGTTCTGATTCCTTTGGAGAAGGAGCTATTCTGTTGTTGAGAGACAATGGCTGAACAGCAACCATCTTGAGACAGTGACCAGGACACTCTTGAGAGGCAGAGGAGCAGGAAGCAGAAAGACAGCTTTATATGGCAGTTTTTCACTTTTCCAGAGGGACAAAAAAAGGTAAATGCACCTAAAGTTACTTGTGTACTTTGTCAAAAAGTCTTGTCACGTGGGAATCCTAACAAGAAGTATTCTTTTAGCATTCACACTATGTTGAGGCATGTTGCCAAAATGCATCCAGTGACTTTTCGTCGAGCTTCTGGAGCAAACCCTCCACCTGCTCAACCGACGACATCTGCAGCAGCTCAGCCGAGCACATCTTCGGCAGCTCAGGCGAGCACTTCTTCTGCAGTGGTGCCTTTGCCTTCTTCCACACCTCTTTTTGGACCACCTTGTTTTGCGAGGTTGTCCACACGCTGCACTGATTGCGGTCGACTTATTTCTGTGTGTGAGACAAGTCTTGATCTCATTCAGAGAAAATTTGATGTGCATGAGTGCAGTAGGCCATAGATGTTTTTTCTTTTTTTTCGTTTTTCTCTTCCTGTTTCCCTCCATCAACTCAAGGGCTCTTTTTTTTGGGTGTGCGCACCCTGCGCGCACCCAAGGATGTTTTTTAAAAATTCTTTTTTTTTTTTTTTTTTTAAATTTAATGTACAAAAAGAGGTGAAGAAATGGAAGCATGAAAAGGGAAGATTGAGAAATACAAATATTTTTCACTTATTTTTTAAAAAAAAAAAATTATTTTGAAAATTTTTTTTTTTAGTATTTTGCAAGGGAACAGAATTTTTTTTTTTTTTTCTTACTAGTTCTGCAAAAAAAGAAAAAAAGTATTAATATTCAATCATACATTACAAAAAGCATTACATGTTTTTACATATTTTACAAAGCAATTTTTTGCCCTTTTTTGCTGTTTTCAGAATTTTTTAATTTTCACTTAAAATAGTGAAAACAATTGTATTCATCATTTAACAGCGGGCAAAAAAAAAACAATCTGAAAGATTGTTTAAAAAAAGCCCAAAAACTATCCTCACTAAAATATACCTTGTTAGAAATATTACATATATATTACAAGTACTTTTCTAGATGAATACAAATTTTCTAGATAAACCGTCTTTAAACCTTGTCGCAAAAGCACACATGCCAAAATAATTTCTGTCAAAGGAGTCCACAATTGAGAGGCAGAAAAGAGCACATTTCCTAACAGCTACTTCATACCATGAGCATGTGCAACCTGGGTGAGTGATTAGACTAGAGCAAAGAAAATGAGGCCTTGATGATGTTTTTATGTGTTTGCGTTACACACTGCTATCTGAAACTTCACACAGAGCTGAGTACTACGCATGGGAGTGTTGGAGAAGCTGCTGCGTGTGTGCCAAGAGTGTGTTTCTGGAGACTGTGTATTCTCTGGTGCAAGAGAGATGAGCAAGGAGACTTCCAGAACTGCATGAAGACTGCAGGGATGTATGTAACAGTGCATGTGTGCTAAGGGATAATTTGAGTTTAGAAAACAGGCTGCCCCCTTTCCTGGGACTGCAATTCTTACAGAACAACAACTTCACAAATTAAATCTCTGCCCACAATTCCTGTGCGCACACAGACTCATGCCGTCATTTTAGGCACATAACACAGGCTGCCCCTTTCCTGGGACTGCAATTCTTTCATAACAACAACTTCACAAATTAAATCTCTGCCCACAATTCCTCTGCGCACACAGACTCATGCTGTGATTTTAGGCACAAAACAGTGTTCCTGGATAGTACCAAATTACTGTTACAGCCTGACACATTTTCCTTATAGTTTAGAGAGGCAGAAAAGAGCACATGTCCTAACAGCTACTTCATACCATGAGCATGTGCAATCTGGGTGAGTGACTACACTAGAGCAAATGAAATGTGCCTTGATGACGTTAAATGTGTTTGCGTTACACAGTGCTATCTGAAACACCACACAGACCTCAGTACTACACATGGGAGTGTGAGAGAAGCTGCTGCGTGTGTGCCAAGAGTGTGTTTCTTGTGACTGTGTATTGTCTGGTACAAGACAGATGAGCAAAGAGACTTCCAAAACTGCATGAAGACTGCTGGGATGTATGTAACAGTGCATGTGTGCTAAGGGTTATTTTCAGTTTTGAACATATGGCAACTACCTGTGCCTTTGCTATTTTGAATGGAAAATCTACCCTATTGGTTTAAAATGTTTTTGCTTTTGCCTCTCATTTCAGATTAAGTGATTTCTGTTGACTTCTAACCACCACATTTGAAGAAAAGAAGCTGTCCCTTTCCTGCAAGTGCATGTTTTACAAAACAACTGCAACACAAAATACATCTCTGGCCACAATTCCTATATGCACACAGACTCATGCTGTGTTGGTAGGCACAAAACACAGGCTGCCCCTTTCCTGGGTCTGCAATCCTTACAGAACAACAACTTCACAAATTAAATCTCAGACAACAATTCCTATATGCACACAGACTCATGCTGTGTTGGTAGGCACAAAACACAGGCTGCCCCTTTCCTGGGTCTGCAATTCTTACAGAACTAATGCTAATTTCAAATGTGCTGCCATTTTCCTCTCTTTTCTTTCAAAGTGATTTCTGCTAAATCCTAACCATCACAATTAAAAACAAGCTGTCCTTTCCTTTCAACTGCAAGTCTTACTTTTCAACAGCAACGCAAATTAAATCTCTGTCAACAATTCTTCTCTGCACACAGACTCATGGTTTGATGGTAGGCACAAAACAGTATTCCTCATTCTTACCAGTACACATAAACTTATTGTGAAAACATACTCCATAATATCTTACAAGTTCAAAACAGTTAAATATCTCGCAAACCTCAAAATGTAAAACATAACTTTTGAAGAAGATTCACAATTCTAATATTTATCTCAAAAATCACCACATACATCCCCTCTCAAACTCATAACTCACCTTTTAAAATAGTTAGTTGAGAAAGAAATGTGCCACTCAAACAGCAGACTAACAGAGTCAGAATATCAGAGCGCCACACCTCTCTCCTCTCTCCAGAACCAGTAAATGGCAATGTTTCCCTCTCTTTTTTCACACATATACATGTTAATTTCAAATCTCAGTGCTTCCCACTTTTTTTCAAATGAAATCACACATTTCTATTGGTTGAAAACTTCAACCCCTTTCCAAATGTACCCTTCCCCCAACTTGTCTCCTGCCTGCTACCATAGCAACAGGTCATGGAACACTGCTGTGAGGAGAGAGGTCAGAAGTTCAGCAGACAATGTTTCATATCCAAAGAGCAAGAGTGCTTGACTTTTCAAACCTAACAGCAAATCCATAGTAATGTTCTTTGGTAACACATTTTTCTGAACCAATACAAAACATGCTTTTTAAAATTTAAACATACAGCCTAGTTTTTAGTGTAGAATGGTTTGAAACAGCCAATGAGTTCTTTTTATACAAAAAACTATGTGTGCCTCCATTTTTCAACTGTCTTTCATTTCATATTGCCTTTCTACTGAAAGACACCTCCTGAGTGCATCCAGATCTCCTTGGAAGATGTTCACAGTGTGGATTGTAGGTCACAGCTATGTCTTCTGGAGTGAAAAATTTGCAGAAAAAAGAGGTATGGTGAGAGACCTTGCTTTGCCAAATGTAGACATTAAATGGATTGGTCAGAGAGGGTTAAAGTGGCATCAATTAATGCCTTTGGTGAAAACCTTTCTACATCTCCCACAGCCTAACCTTATTATTGTGCACTGTGGTGGAAATGACCTAGGCACTTTAACTGGGGTAGGTCTGGAAATGATTATTAAGGACACCTTTATGCAATTGATGTCGCTTTTTCCACAAACTGCCTTTGTATATTCTAACATATGCCAAAGGCAAAAGTGGAACTGGTCCAACCAATTTTGTCCGCAGATTGACAAAGCAAGGAAGCACGTCAACAAATCTATTTCTGCTTTCCTCAGAGACTATGGTATGGGTTCTATATACCACAACAACTTGCGTTACAACATGCAAGACATATATAGAGGAGATGGTGTACACTTCACTGATGAAGGCAACAGAGTCTTCCTCTTGAACTTTAGACTCTGCATCGGTACTTACGTGTAGGTACCAAAAAACACACAATAAACACAAGGGCTCTTTTTAGAGCCACCTTATATCTTTTCACTTAATTGCGAATTTTTATTATTTTTTTGTTTTAACATTTTTTTCGGGTGCGCGCTGGGTGCGCGCACTTGGCGATATTTTTTTTCAAAATATAAATCTTTTTTTTTGCCCTACAAGGTCCTACTGTGACCCCCTTACAATGCCTAGTGGGTCAATATCTCCCCACTCTGCCCCCTTTTCACGTTCTCCCCCTTTGTTTATCACCCCCTCTTTATGCGAGAGACAAAATGGCGGCCGCCGCGTCCTGATTTCCACCGATTCGAATGTTTACTGACATCTAACAACCAATCAGAAGTGCGCTCGTGCACGGCAGGGTGCGCGCACAGGACTTGCTCAGTGCGCGCACGCTGCACGCGTACAGATATATATATTGATTTGAATGCAAATTTCTCAGGAAATACTGAACAGATTTACACCAAACCTGCAAAAGGCACTTCATGGACCTTATGGCTACCTCTCTGCCAAATTTCACATAATTCTGTTCAGCCGTTCGGGCTGTAGCTGCGACTAAAGTCCCTATGGAAAAATGCATGGGGAAAATGCGTTTTGGGACCCCCCTTTTTTCTCGGCGCGTTTTAAGTTGGGCTATTCATTCCTCTTCAATCCAGAGGTCCCCTAGGGGACAATTAGCTCATCAGGTACCTCCACTAAGCACCACGGAGCTGCGTTGCAGAGTGTTGTAAAAAGGGGTGTGGCCTCTGAACACCTCTCTGCAAGGCAGCTCCCTGGCGCATATTGGAGGTACCTGGTGGGCTAGTTGGCCGCCAGGGGACCTCAGGATTCAAGGGGACTTAATCTCCCAACTTAAAACACGCCACGGGGTGCGTTTGCACAGTGGTGAAGGTAGGGGGCGGGGCCTGAGGTGAGATCTGTGCAAACACGCACTGTGGCGCTTTTTAAGTTGGGGAATTAATTCCTCTTCAATCCTGAGGGTCCCTGGGGACCAACTAGGCCACCAGGTACCTTCAGTAAGTGCACCGGAGCTGTGTTGCAGAATGTTGTAAAAAGGGGTGTGGCCTCTGAATACCTCTCTGCAATGCCTCTCCCTGGCGCATACTGGAGGTACCTGGTGGGCTAGTTGGCCCCCAGGGGACCTCAGGATTGAAGAGGAATTAATTCCCCAACTTAAAACGCGCCACAGGGCGTGTTTGCACACGTCTCCTCAGGCCCCTCCCCCTTCCTTCACCATTGTACAAATATTCCTCTAAAATCAGCCGAACTACGAATTCCGATTTACTCACCTGTAATCAGGAGAGAACCCAGTGCTGCATCTTTTAGCCCACCACTGACCCTGAAAAGTAATTCTAAGCGCACTTACCAGTAACTTGTATTTCCTTCCATAGGAATCCATTGTGTGGTTTTCACCAGAAAATTTTCTAAGTGTCCATTTTTGAAACGTACAAATATTCCTCTAAAATCAGCCGAACTATGAATTCCGATTTACTCACAGGTTATCAGGAGAGAACCCAGGGCTGCATCTTTTAGCCCAGTACTGACCCTGAAAAGTAATTCTAAGCGTACTTACCAGTAACTTGTATTTCCTTCCATAGGAATCCATTGTGTGGTTTTCACCAGAAAATTTTCTAAGTGTCCATTTTTGAAATGTACAAATATTCCTCTAAAATCAGCCGAACTACGAATTCTGATTTACTCACCTGCTATCAGGAGAGAACCCAGGGCTGCATCTTTTAGCCCAGCACTGACCCTGAAAAGTAATTCTAAGCGTACTTACCAGTAACTTGTATTTCTTCCATAGGAATCCATTGTGTGGTTTTCACCAGAAAATTTTCTGTGTCCATTTTTGAAACGTACAAATATTCCTCTAAAATCCGCCGAACTATGAATTCCGATTTACTCACCTGTTATCAGGAGAGAACCCAGGGCTGCATCTTTTAGCCCAGCACTGACCCTGAAAAGTAATTCTAAGCGTACTTACCAGTAACTTGTATTTCTTCCATAGGAATCCATTGTGTGGTTTTCACCAGAAAATTTTCTAAGTGTCCATTTTTGAAATGTACAAATATTCCTCTAAAATCAGCCGAACTACGAATTCCGAATCACTCACCTGTTATCAGGAGAGAACCCAGGGCTGCATCTTTTAGCCCAGCACTGACCTTGAAAAGTAATTCTAAGCGTACTTACCAGTAACTTGTATTTCCTTCCATAGGAATCCATTGTGTGGTTTTCACCAGAACATTTTCTGTGTCTATTTTCACAAACTAAAAATATTCCTAAAAAATTGTCTGTATGACTTAAACACATTCTTTCAACTGTTTACAGGAGGTTGGCCAGTGCTGGATCCAGGATCCACCACTGAGTAAGAAAAAGTAACGATAACACTACAGTGGAGAAGTGTGGCTCAATGATTAGAGCGGCAGACCCTGATGCAGAGGTCTAGCCCGGGACCAGGGTTCAATTCCTCGGCTCGGCTGGTCTTGGGCTCAAAATTCCACGGACCTGATAATTCTCGCCTCGGTGCCATTCCAATCATGGAGTCCCACTCTGCAACTCTGGGCAATAGCTTGCTTAATCTCCACAATGGTGCCCACAACGCTAAGGATGCCTGGCCTCCACCTTGGGGGTGCCCAGGAGTGGACGCCTCACATGGAAAGCCAGGATGGGTTCCACAGCGGTATTCGTACAAGCGCCTTGAGACCCTTGCGGGTGAGTAGTGCGCTATACAAGTATCAATTTACAATTTTTACAATTACTACTTACCTGCTAAGTGAATTTTCTGCCGTAGGATAACATTGGTGATTCTATGGGAAAAAGTTTCTAAGTGTCAACTTTTAAAATACAATAATATTCCTTAAAAATCACTACTGTAACCAAAGCGCTTTTACTCAACTGTTTACAGGAGATGTCCAAGGACTGAATCTAGGATCTAGTCTTGTGGTTAGAAAAGTAATCCATAAAGTAACTAATTGCATTTAACTAGAAATTCACATTGAGCTCAATGTTGCTTTGTGTTTGAAATTGTGTTGCCCATTGCAACAACTGTAACTACTGTACTTAAAAGTCTGTTGCCTATTTGCCAAGTATTTAAACTAAAATAATTCATTCTGAGAAAGTATATTTTGTATTGTAATGTATAATGTAATTATAATGTAATTTAAAAAAATATATCTAAAAATAAATAGTTTAAAAAATGTAGTAAATCAGTATCAAAAAAATCAGTATAACAATTAATACATTCAAAATTGTCATTTAGAAAACCTTTGAAATTCACTGAAAAAACCTTAGGTTTCAGGCCTGATATAGTTAGGAATTAGCATTTAAAAAACCTTTGAAATTCACTGAAAAAACCATAGGTTTCAGGGGCGTTATAGTTAGGAATTGGCATTTAAAAAACCTTAGAAATTCACTGAAGAAACCATAGGTTTCAGGGGCATTATAGTTAGCTGGACATTTCCCTCGTACAAAACCCTAGAAATTCCCCTGTTATAGTTAGTTCAACTAACTATAACTCGCGCCCCCGCAATGCACTGCTGAAGACGTCACATATTACATCACTCATGACATGGTCAGTGACATCACTGATGACATCACTGATGACATCTGAAATGACATTACTGATGGCGTCATCCATGTGATAAATTAGTGCATCTTCTCACACCCTTTGATATACTCAATCAAAATTTCAGACGTCCATTCTCAAAACCATAGATACTCCAATACCAATAACTACATACCCACTCATTGACTCTTAGATCTACACACACATCCACTCACTCACCTGTACAGTCACTCATACTTACAGTCACTCAGTACAGGACTATCATATGCATTTATACACCTACATAGACACTCACACACCACCAATCATCCATAGAGGTAATCTCACACCGTCAGTCATGCAAATAATTAATCACACTCCCATTTACTCACCTATGCAGTTATACACACACAAGTTCACTTACTCATAAAAATACTACCACATTCTTACGCTCTTATACAATCACCGAAACAAGCACACACTCATCCATACAGCCACTCTCACAATCACACACTCTCACATATACCCACTTATATACTCTTACACACATATATACTGCCTTTCACATATGTAGTTACTCTGAGATATACATTCAATCACTAACACACCCATACATACACTCACCCAACCATACAGTCCATCACAGATGCACTCTTAAAACCATGCACCCATAGAATCACCCACTCATACATGTATGCACAGAGTCACACACACCCCACCCACACAAACACTTAGGCATCCAAACAGATACTCAGACAACCAATCAATAACCCATAGAGACACTCATATAGCTATTCACAAAACCATGCAGCCGCTTATACACCAACAGACAGACAGATACAAACATTCACACAGTTTAGTAACTAGTCTGCAGTAAGATACGTTTAATGACTCACTTATACAGTCAGTCACGCACCCACTAAATCATCCATTCACACACTTATACACCCACTCATTCTTCCATAGGTTTTTCGCTATATATATATTAAACATATTTAAAATTTACAGAAACACACACTCACTGGATGACGTCATCAGTGATGTCATCAGTGATATCATTTCAGATGTCATCAGTGATGTCATGAGTGATGTCCCTGACCATGTCATGAGTGATGTAATATGTGACGTCATCAGCAGTGCATTGCGGGGGCGCGAGTTATAGTTAGCTGAACTAACTATAACAGGGGAATTTCTATGGTTTTGTACGAGTGAAATGTCCAACTAACTAGAACGTTCCTGAAACCTATAGTTTTTTAGTTAATTTCTATGGTTTTTCTAGGGTTTTGTACGAGGGAAATGTCCAGCTAACTATAACGCCCCTGAAACCTATGGTTTTTTCAGTGAATATATATATATATATATATATCAATATATATATATATATATATATATATCTCCAATGTTGCACGTAAACAAAGCACACTCAGAGTCACGGGTATTCCAAAACGGCAGTAGTTTATTCTTCGCTACGCGTTTCGACACGCAGAGTGTCTTGATCACACGAATCTACGAACGTTTTGCATGGATTTTAAATAAAGTTCATTGAAGTGATTTCACCCAAACATGATAATAGAAGTGGGACTATGCCTTCAGTTAGTCATACCGGATGTTCTAGTGCGGCAGACATATTGGAAAGTCCAAAACAACGTTTTTAAGATTACAAAATACAATCTGACTTCATTTGTATTGCTTATGTTTAGCATATTGCTAAATAGACACCATAATTACTTATCACTCATGGGAACATAAATTCAATATGCATGTGATTACATATTTCAGGTTTTAACATTTATAAATAAGTTGCCGTACATGTTAGTTCAATTTCGTTCTTGCCATATTTCAAGGCTAAATAGCCATTATTGATCTGACAATCATTATATTCAACAATATATAGTTAACACTTGCATGTATGAGTGTTAGTAGTCCCCAGTGTGCCTGAATGACACATGTTTAGTATCTAAGCGCTCTAGTGGCGAAACAGTATAGATAAAGGGTCTATTGTTAATACATTTTTATCGGTCTAGTGCCCGAGAGAGACTGTATATTTCAACATTACATTGATTTGGCATTAGTTGATACTGTTTGCAACATCATTCGAGACTAAAGTCAGTTTGTAGGTTAATGTCCCAACTTCATCCGTAATACCATCAAATGTGCAAAACAAACAAAAAACCAGAAACAAAAAAACAATTCTATTTCCAAATAGATAGATATTTGTAAAAATTCTCTTATCTGTGTTACAGTGTAGTCCCGAGCCCGAGGAAGAAAAGGTTAGGGAACCCGTGAGAAGTCAGACACGAAGTGGGCCCCTTCCTTTCCTCCTGTAAAAACCACAAATAAGAGATATATAGCCATTAAATTCTCGAAGAGAAAAGGACAAAGTATCCAAAAAGAAACAACACATTCATTAGATTTCTCACAATGCAGTCATAATATTTGATATTGTCTCTAGTTGTTTATTCTGTATGAAGATGTGAGGCTAGTTCCTCGTCCAGATTATGCCCTCCCGGGAATCTGGTTTCTAACTCGAGTATCCATTTCGATTCCTGTTGTCTTAATCTGAGGTCTCTGTTACCGCCTCGTGGATTCAAGACTATTTGTTCGATGGCAAAGTACCGTAACAGGGAATTATTGGATTGATGAAATTCCAAAAAATGCCTTGCAATTGGGTATTGTACATTTACATTGGTAATCGCACGGAGATGTTCCATCACTCGTTTCTTTACCATGCAAATAGTACTCCCCACATATCTACGTTTGCAGGGACATTCAAGTACATATACAATACAGTTACTACTACATGTTAGAAATTGGTTGATTCTCCACTTTTTGTTTCTCCCTGGAATATCAAATTCTTTTACAGAGTGACTGAATTTGCAGGCTCTGCAGTGCCCACAGGGGAAAAACCCTTTAAGATCATGGAAATTATGGCTTTTTTTTTGTTCAGTGATATCCCCTCTTACCAATATATCCTTAAAACTTTTGCCTCTCTTATAGGTGATCAGGGGTCTTTTTCCTATTTCTTTCCCTATGATGGCATCAGTCTGGAGAATCTTCCAATTCTCAGTGAGCATTTTACACACTTTTCTTGATCTGTTGTTATATGTAGTTACAAGTCTGATGTTACTATCAGTATCTTCAGGGTCGTTTACTCTTTGTTCTAGTGCTTTTATTCTACTCACACTCTCGATTTTTTGTACTGCATTATTGAGGACCCATTCGGGATATCCTCTCTGGCGAAATCTTTCAAGCATGTTGTTTTTTTCTTCCAAAAATTTGTCGTCTGTGCTGCAATTTCTCCATGCCCTCAGTAGCTCCCCATATGGAATGCTCCATTTCAAAGGTTCTGGGTGGCCACTCAGGGCATGGAGCAAGCTGTTCCCAGCTGTATCTTTCCTATACAGACTCGTTACAAGTTTTCCATCAATGACTTCAATATGGGTGTCTAGGAACTCCACCTCCCTTTTGCTAATGTTGGATGTAAGTCTAATATTGTACAGGTTAGTGTTTAGTTCATTAATGAACTTAACAGCTTCTTCTTTATCACCACTCCATACAATGAATAGGTCGTCGATACACCTGAGCCACACAACTACTGACTCAAAATATTTCGTTAGGGATGGATTTGATCGAATTTCCTCTTCCCATTTTCCTAGGAAAAGGTTTGCAAATCCCGGTGCGAAGCACGTTCCCATAGCCGTGCCTCGCACCTGCCTGTAAAGTACCCCATCAAACATGAAGATGTTATTTTTCAAACAGAACATCATCATGTCAGCTAACATGTGTGTATGTTCAAGATAAGTGATGGCTCTAGAACCTAAGAAGTGCATACAGGCTTCGACCCCCTGGACGTGATCTATTATAGTGTACAATGAGTTCACGTCCAGGGTAATCAGGTGGTAGTTCTCGTCCCATATGAGACCATCTAGTTTGTTCAGGAAATCTTTAGTGTCTTTAACAAAAGATGGTAGGTTCATGACATACTCCTTTAAAAACTGATCCACATATTTGGATACATTTTCGTTAACGCTGCCCATAGAAGACACAATTGGTCTCCCTGGTGGAATAGTGGGGTGTTTATGGAGTTTAGGGAGAAGAAACAGAATGGGCAATTTCGGGAAATCGCGTTTCAGGAAACAGTATTCTTGCCACGAGATAATACCAGATTCTTGCCATTCTGATAATCTTTGCCATGTTGTAACTATACTGGCGTTGTATGCTGCAGTGTCACAAATACAATAATACTCATTGTTACTTAGTTGTTCTTTTGCTTCATTGATGTACGATTCTTTACCCCAAAGGACAATATTCCCACCTTTTTCTGATGGTCGTGCGACCAAATTTTTGTCCTTCGATAATGACAAAATAAATTCGCATTGTTTGTAGGACAGATTTTGTGTACCCTTGGGATTATAGCATTTGTGTTTTTGTTTCATAAGTTCTTTGGTCACAACATCATGGAATGTATCGATAGCATCGTGGGGTAAATTGGGATAGAATACTGAACAGGGTTTGAATTGGGTACATGCTGCTTTGTTTGTTAATACATCCTCTGCATCCGCAGAGTAGGGTGCTCCTAGATCAATTATCGCATCCAACGTGTCAGCATCTCCTACCGTCAATCCTGGTTGTGTGGAAATATCATATATTTGGGCCATATTGTATTATAATACAAAAAGTGGAGAATCAACCAATTTCTAACATGTAGTAGTAACTGTATTGTATATGTACTTGAATGTCCCTGCAAACGTAGATATGTGGGGAGTACTATTTGCATGGTAAAGAAACGAGTGATGGAACATCTCCGTGCGATTACCAATGTAAATGTACAATACCCAATTGCAAGGCATTTTTTGGAATTTCATCAATCCAATAATTCCCTGTTACGGTACTTTGCCATCGAACAAATAGTCTTGAATCCACGAGGCGGTAACAGAGACCTCAGATTAAGACAACAGGAATCGAAATGGATACTCGAGTTGGAAACCAGATTCCCGGGAGGGCATAATCTGGACGAGGAACTAGCCTCACATCTTCATACAGAATAAACAACTAGAGACAATATCAAATATTATGACTGCATTGTGAGAAATCTAATGAATGTGTTGTTTCTTTTTGGATACTTTGTCCTTTTCTCTTCGAGAATTTAATGGCTATATATCTCTTATTTGTGTTTTTTACAGGAGGAAAGGAAGGGGCCCACTTCGTGTCTGACTTCTCACGGGTTCCCTAACCTTTTCTTCCCCGGGCTCGGGACTACACTGTAACACAGATAAGAGAATTTTTACAAATATCTATCTATTTGGAAATAGAATTGGTTTTTTGTTTCTGGTTTTTTGTTTGTTTTGCACATTTGATGGTATTACGGATGAAGTTGGGACATTAACCTACAAACTGACTTTAGTCTCGAATGATGTTGCAAACAGTATCAACTAATGCCAAATCAATGTAATGTTGAAATATACAGTCTCTCTCGGGCACTAGACCGATAAAAATGTATTAACAATAGACCCTTTATCTATACTGTTTCGCCACTAGAGCGCTTAGATACTAAACATGTGTCATTCAGGCACACTGGGGACTACTAACACTCATACATGCAAGTGTTAACTATATATTGTTGAATATAATGATTGTCAGATCAATAATGGCTATTTAGCCTTGAAATATGGCAAGAACGAAATTGAACTAACATGTACGGCAACTTATTTATAAATGTTAAAACCTGAAATATGTAATCACATGCATATTGAATTTATGTTCCCATGAGTGATAAGTAATTATGGTGTCTATTTAGCAATATGCTAAACATAAGCAATACAAATGAAGTCAGATTGTATTTTGTAATCTTAAAAACGTTGTTTTGGACTTTCCAATATGTCTGCCGCACTAGAACATCCGGTATGACTAACTGAAGGCATAGTCCCACTTCTATTATCATGTTTGGGTGAAATCACTTCAATGATCTTTATTTAAAATCCATGCAAAACGTTCGTAGATTCGTGTGATCAAGACACTCTGCGTGTCGAAACGCGTAGCGAAGAATAAACTACTGCCGTTTTGGAATACCCGTGACTCTGAGTGTGCTTTGTTTACGTGCAACATTGGAGTTATACAGATTTGCCGGTTTTCTGGTTTACCGGCATCATGCACCAACTGACAACGGGCTCGGCTCCTAAACAAACCCGCCTGGAGGAAAGAATATATATATATATATATATGCAAAGAACTTCATCTGCTGCTCCCAATCCACAGGAAAAGACGAACACGGACCCAAAAGGATATAGTGCCAGGTGATTTTTATTTCATTCGTGCACCTCGTACCACCATGACACGTTTCGGCCTCAACACGGAGGCCTTGATCACATGACGCTTAGGGCGGAAGCCGAGAAATTTAAAGTGCAAGTGCAAACAACTCGTGACCATCAGACCAATAGATCGAAAAGAAATACCACATACATATGCAGTTATGTACAAAAAACCCCGTGTGGCCATACGACATATTAACCTGAACTCAGGCATTTACAAGTATTCTATATTGAATGCAAATAACTAATTGAGCACCATTGGCATCATTAGCATTGAAACAAAATATAGCAGCATTAGCAAAACATTCATGGAGACAATATCCAATGGTGAAGTGCCACCTACATTCTAGTGTATAATACTGAATGAGTACAGTAGAGGAATGCTAATAGCAACACAACACCTGCCCTGATAAAATGGCTGTGCAAATTTGAGCAATGTGCAAATTTTATATGTGCAAAGTTACGGTATAACCAACAAAATGCTCCTCATAGTGAGGTGGTACTGTCATCATGTTCATCATGCTAAAGTGCAAATGCAATCAACAATAATGCCAAAAAAAAATGCTTCAACATTTATACCTATCAGGCTTATTGGCCACATGAAATAAAGAATTAATTATACAAGTTTCCAGCTGTTAAACGAATGGCATAGTGGAATCATAAACAAAAGCCACCCTTTCAAAAAATAATACATCACCTACTCCACCCCATTAAAACACTCTAAAGACTGTATTAAGCTAATATCAATCACTAACACCCCAATTGTTAAATTTGATAAACTTGTTAATTGGGGCCATTGGTTGCGTGAAATCTGGGGAGAGGTAATATCAAATATAGATATTGCTTAGAGGATGTTTAAATAAAACACTGCGAACATATTAGCTCGGGAAACCTTACGTTATCCATACCTAATCTGTCTGAAAAAAGTAACGAAAGTGAAATATATGTATAAAGAGGAGTGCTAAAAAATACAAAAATAGCTAAACAGATGACGTTCTCTTAAACTATGTCTTTTTGCACAGATAAATGGCCAGCAAGCATCAACTTCGCTGAAGCCAATTTAGAAGACAAAAAACTGACCAACCTATAACAATTGTTGCATGTCAAAGCTGACAATTAGTGCACAAAATGTTGGAAACCATTACAGACAGGTAAAGAGATCTTCGCTGGAGTTAAGACTGTTAGGAGTTCTAGAGTCGAGCTCAAGTATGTATCTAGTCTCCAATTGTCTGAGCAATGACTCACGGTCACCACCCCGACGTAGTCGTGGGACTGTATCTACTACAAAGTAGCTTAACCTCTTCGATGCCGATGACGGAACGGTTCCGTCATGCACGCCGGTTGGGCTGTGCTTATGACGGAACCGTTCCGTCATGGCCCCGCCCGCGCTCAGATCTTTCAGCACTGCGCGGGAATCCGCGCAGAGCTGAAGAGGTTAAAAATTCCAGACAATTCCCATGAGTCTCCTTAAAATGCCTCGCAACAGGGTACGCTGCATCATTGTTGCTAATCGCCCGTATGTGCTGGAGAATGCGTTTGTGAGCCTGCAGCTTGGTACTCCCAACATACTGCAGGCCACATGTACACTCCAGCACATACACAGCGAATTCCGTTTTACACGTAAGTTTCTTAGAAATCATGATCGGAACATCACTAAAGGGAGTTTTGTGGGATGTCATGTGTTTTCCAATTTTGCACGCTTTGCAGCTTGCACATTTGAAAAAACCTTTGGAACTCTGTAACCATGTGTTGCTAGTACTGACCTCAGGGCTACTCTTCACCAGCATATCACTCATAGAACAAGACCTACGAAAAGTGATAGCTGGGAATTTAGGTAGCAACTCACCAAGGATCGGATCATTCCGAACTAATGGCCAATTTTTGTTAAAAATCATGCGCACCTTACTATGCTGTCGGTTGTAGGTGGTGATAAACCTCGGTGGCTCTGTGATGGGGCCAGACGGTTCAGATGATAAAGAGGAAGCAGGACAGTTTTTAAGTGTTACCAGGCGAGGAATGGAATTTGCTTTTTTTATTGCTAAATCAAGCACCTTGGTAGTGTATCCTCTGTTTATAAACCGTTGCCTGCTTTCCAATTGGGCCTCCACACAATCAATATCCCTACTGCAAATTCGTCTGATGCGCAGCATTTCACCATAGGGGATACTGCGCACCAGGTGTTTGGGATGATGGCTGGAAGCATGCAGAACCGTATTGCCTGCCGTGGCCTTACGATGTAATTTGGTCTCTAAATGACTGTCTCTGATAAACACTTCTGTGTCTAAGAAGTTAACCGAAACATTACTCACAGAAGCCGTAAAAACCAGATTTAAATTGTTCACATTGATTTCTTCAACAAACAGATTGGCTGAAGCTTCTGACCCTCTCCAAATTATAAACAGATCGTCTATGTAACGATACCAAGCTATTATATGGTTGTCGATAGCATAGCAGAAACGGGCCCTGAGGACCTGCTCCTCCCACAGTCCCATATGTAAACAGGCATAGCTGGGGGAGAAGCAAGCCCCCATAGCCACGCCTCTCATCTGTTGGTATACTTGACTCTGGAAAAGAAAATAGTTGTTATTCAAGCAGGTCTGAATCATCTCAATCAGCATTTTGCTGTGTTGTAACATGTGAACTGGTTTGGTCCGCAAGTAATGTTCCACTGCCCTGCCTCCATCCAAATGGTGGATGCTGGTATAGAGGGCCGTGACATCTAGTGTCATCAGAAGAAAGTCATCATGCCAGGTTACAGTTCCTATTTTTCTCAAAAAATCCCCCGTATCTTGTAAGTACGATGGTAGACTCTTTACATGTTCCTGAAGAAAAAAGTCAATGTAGCGTGAAATGTTTTCCATCATGCTGAATCTTGTGGAGATGATGGGTCTCCCCGGGGGTTTGCCTGAGTCTTTGTGCACTTTGGGAATCAGATAGAAGACCGGAATCACCGGATAGTTGGTTTTTAAAAATTTAAATTCATCACCACTCAGCAAGCCCATGCTTTTCCAAGATGACAATTTGGCATTAAGGTAATTCCAGGCTCGATTGACTGCCTGCCAATCGCCACGTCGATAACACTGACGATCATTTAGATGTAAAAGAGCCTCAGCCATATACATGGATTTTGGGAAGAGGGCAATGTTGCCCCCCTTGTCAGATTGACGGATTACAACATTGTCATTGCTTTGCAGCTTTTTCATTAGGCTGCCAAAGCAGTTGTTTTGTCTTTGACATTGCTTTTGAGCTTGCAGGGTTGAGATGTGCAACTTTTTGAGCTATTTATATATATATATATTTATATATATATGGAACCTACCTTTCGATAATTTGGTCCTCGATATTTTTGGGTCAATATTCTACCCACATATTATTTTTGTTTCCGTTGTTCTTTCAATGATCCCCGACCATGGAAGTGATCTCACATGACAGCATGCGACTTGTCTTCTCCCTCTCAACCACATCCACATTTTTCTATGCCATTCCATGCCCCTCCCCCTCCTGTGTCCATTGGATAGATAATGATAATGTGAAAAGCCAACCAGTGCAGCAGTGACTTGCCCTAGGCAAAAATATTATAAAGTATCACATCTCCACTTACACAAACATTCAGTTTAAATATGTTAAAGCTGACATTTGGAATTCAAGCAAATGTTTGGAAAATCATTTGAATCAGTGAAAATTGAAGTTAGATATTCTAAAACTGGTAAAATTGTGAATGTTACAAAAAGCAAGCACCAAGGACACACAGAACAACTCTGCATCTGGACTCTACGTACTAGGTAAAATTGATCTGATTGTCGTGGCCTGGTCCTGGGGCTCGCATAAACTAAACCATGTAAGAATTTTATGTAACTCCACCTGTAAGTGACCGATTGTCACTATTGGTTTTTGTTATTGACTGCAATGTTATCTTTTTCATTTATATTTCTGCACTGAGTTAATATTGCTTCAAAAATCTTTAACTCCGTTTATATGCATGCTATTCCATTCATTTTGGTGTCTCAATTAATATAAAAATACACTCTATTTTAATAAACCGGTGTTGGATTTCTCTTGCGTCATGTCAATTACTTATAGTCCATGTTGGTACTCTGAAATGCAAACATGTTCCTCAAGTAAAGCCTGGCTGCTCTTTACGACTCTACCACGTCTGAGTTTAGGATTTATTCATGTGAATCTAAGGACCACCTTTGGGGTATTGTGATAATATTACATGGTAGGGTTACCCAGCCATCCCACATAATATTCCAATTTCCTACAGTGGGGATCCTAAACTTGTGTTTGGTAGTACCACTTGGTCATAAGTGATTTTGCACATGAAATCCACTTCATTGACTTTAGCATCAAAAATAATGTTTTCTTTTTTGTTTTGATTGTTCTAATTGGTTTGTTAGTGCCCTGTGTAGACCCCCATTCCAATAGACCTTGGCTGGACTACCATTGTCCAAGTACTCCATTAAGCTGACAGAATCCCACCTGCCCAATTTAGATGTGTGCTGGCTGAAACTCCGTCCGAGTCGACAAAGTGTTTACCGTCATGTATGCGGCTCACCACTGCCCACGTGGTGGACTCCTCTGCTGGGCAACTTTACTCCGTCGCCATCTGGTGCAATGTTTAGATGTCACAGTTGTGCTGGTATTGTCCAAGTGGTAGTTCCCTGAGATAGGGATTCCATCGCTGGACATGCTCAATTATGTACCATTACTGTAGACATTGGATGGATGCCAGTATAACACACTTGATGCCTTTTGCCTAATTACTTTCACCTGCATGCCATCCTATAAAACACACTCCATTTCGACCATGGTCCTTTGCCACTCCACTGAACAATGACATTTGAAGGGAGAAATGTTCACACTGAAGTCAGGTTATTTTGTTTCTCTTCCCTGTTTCTTGTCCCTTTTGTCTTCTTTCATGTATTCCCTTGTGACTAATTAATTGGGAAACAGCATTTACCATGTGGGCTAAGCCATGCATGCCGCTACCATGCAAGCTGAACACCACTTGCCTTAAAAACGTGTATACCTTAACCAGGCATACGAGTGGTTATGGCAGTCAGCCCTCTGGTTCCAGAGACAGGATGGGTGGGGAGTGGAACAGGAAGGGTATGGAGAGGAAGACCTGGGACGCAGCTTGGTAAGTAGGGCTTGGGGGGAAGGGATAGTGTTCAGTGGAAAGGGGGATTGTTTTAAGTGGGGTAGTTATAGGGCTCAGGACGAAGGACAGTTTTTAGGGCTGGGGCCATTTTAGGATTCCCAGGGCAGGAGGGCAGGAGGGCAGGAGGGCAGGAGGGCTGGGGTCGATGTCGTTGTTTTGGCTTGGGGGCCTTTTTAAGGTTCACTGTGGGGGCAGGGATTATGTGGTTGAGGCAGCATGGTTTAGGCATGCGTAGTTGAGGCATGCATTGTTCTATCATACAACCTAATTATTTGATTTCTTCATATTTATTTGGATAATGGCACTGAGGGGAATTCTCCGTTCTACAGAGGGTGAATTGTCAGTCATAATGGATGAAATCATTAGAGGAGAGCCACAATTGTCTGCATTCCAATTCTAAAATACAACCATATTTCAGAAAAGTCAAATGTGGGCTAGAGTAGTTGACAGAGGTAATGCTGCAGCAAACAACCTGTGCACACAGGAGGAAAATAGGAAGAGATGGAAAGAACTGCGGGGTAGAGTGCATTTCCTGGCCTCCAAGCATCCCCTGGAGGTATTGAGGACTGTTGGTGGTTTTCCCAGCGCCCCATTACAGCTCTTTCCCTAGGAGGAGAAGGTCTTGCAGATCCTTCATCCTGACAGCTTGCCACGAATCCCTGGTGGAGTTGAGCCTGGTGAGTAATACTTCGCAGTGTGCCATTAGACGTAAATGTCCTGTTTGCTTTAAAGTTAGCTGTTGCTAATGTGTTTAGCACATTTGCTTTTTACATAGAAACACGCACATATCTATATCTATATCTATATCTATATCTATATTCACTGAAAAAACCATAGGTTTCACACACGTTATAGTTACGAATTAGCATTTAAAAAACCTTGCAAATTCACTTAAAAAACCATAGGTTTCACACATGTTATAGTTAGCTGGACATTTCACTCGTAAAAAACCAATGAGATTCCCCCGTTATAGTTAGTGCAGGCAACTATAACTCATGCGACCGCAATCCTCTGCTGATGACGTCAGATATTACATATTACATCACTGTATTTAGACACTTATTTACCCATGTCTTCTTCCATTAATCTTTAGCTATACATATATTACAAATATTTATTTTTCATAAAGGCACATATGTCATCAGTGATGTAATATCTGACGTCATCAGCAGAGGATTGCGGTCGCGTGAGCTATAGTTGCCTAGACTAACTATAACGGGGAAATTTCATTGTTTTTTTACGAGTGAAATGTCCAGCTAACTATAACATGTGTGAAACCTATGGTTTTTTAAGTGAATTTGCAAGGTCTTTTAAATGCTAATTCGTAACTATAACGTGTGTGAAACCTATGGTTTTTTCAGTGAATTTGAACAGTTTTAAATGCTAAGTTATGTATTTATTAATGTATTTTTTTTTCAGGTTTTTCACCGTGCGCGCGCTGTGGGCGCTCGGTGCGCTTCGCGGACCAAGCACTCACATACGCAGTGCGTGCCGTGCGCACGCGGTGCGCGCACCTCGCGATTTAAAAAAAAAATAAGAATTGTTTTTTTCTCCCTTGGGGGTCCTTCTGTGACCCCCTGACCAAGGCTAGGGGGTCAGGAACTGTCCACTCTGCCCCCTTTTCACGTTCTCCACCTTTTTTTTTCACCCCCTCAGACTGCGAGAGACAAAATGGCGGCCGACACTTCCTGGTTTCGACCGATTCGAATGTTTACCGACATCTAACAACCAATCAGAATTGCGCTCGCGCACGGCAGGGTGCGCGCACAGTGCACGCACGGTGCGCGCGTATAGATATTGATATGCTTTTAAATGCTATTTTCTCTGGAAATACTGAACAGATTTACACCAGACCTGCAAAAGGCACTTCCTTGACCTTATGGCTACCTCTCTGCCAAATTTCACGTAATTCTGTTCAGCCGTTCGGGCTGTAGCTGCGACTAAAGGTCCTATGGAAAAATGCATGGGGAAAACGTGTTTTGGGACCCCCCCTTTTTTATCAGCCCCCGCTTGACGAATCACCCCGAGACTTTCAGGGTAGGAGCTGAACAGAGCGCCCCATTTGTTTTGAAAAGTTCGCGAGGATTCGTCAACCGGCGCAAAAGTTATTCAGTACATACCAGGCTAGAGTGAGAGATAGCCTGAGTAGACACTGGCACCTCGTCAAGCAGGACCCTATTCTAAAGGGGAAGGTCACACGAATCCCTTTGGTGACTTTTAACCGTGCTAAATCTATGAGAGATGACCTATTTAAAACTGATTTGGAAGCCAAGAAAGGTGGGGGTTGGCTTAAAGCAAGCCCAGGCTTCCACAAATGTTTTAAATGCAAGGCCTGTAGACACGGTAAAAATACACATCAAATAATGTCTCCCCTTTTGAATAGTCCTTGGAAAATAAGAAAGCCACTTAATTGTAAAAGCGAATTTGTTGTTTATGTCTTGAAATGCTCTTGCCCTAAGATGTATATAGGAAGCACCATCCATATGGTCCACGTGCGCATCCTGCAGCATCTTAGGGCAATCGCTAATAATGATAAAAACTATGTTGTTGCTCGTCACATAAATGAATTCCACAAAGGCAATACTAATGAACTAATATACTTTGCCATTGATCAAGTCCCTAAAGAACAAAGAGGAGGCGATAGGGAAAGGAAATTAAGAAAACTGGAGTCTAAATACATACTTATGTTCAACACAAAAAGTCCTCATGGTATGAATGTTGAAGAAGATCTACACATACATTTAAAATAGAGGTATCGTTCCCAATCATGTTGATTTTAAATTTGGTTTTAAATTTTGATTTTAACTATAACTATCCAGTGATGGATTGATTGCTCCTTTTTTCCATACTCTTCAACATGATCGTTTTAAGGACAACCGTTGTTTAACAATAATCATAGGACGCACTTTATAAATTTCTTTAGGATTCCCTGATAGATAGAATACTGTTGCACTAGCACTTTATTGTGACAATATTGCGATTTTTTGCACAAAGAAAGGCACTAGCACTTTATTTCAAGCATTGAATTGCACAAAGCACTAGCACTTTATTGACACGGAGTTGAATCCTATTGTTAAATTATTCCATAATTGTATGTCCTAATATGACATTATTATGTGTCTTTTCTTTTCCCTTGTCTCCCCTCTTGGTTCCTGGATGTAAAGGTTACCAAAATGGATTGCAAACAAATTATTCATTGGAAACTTCGTTGATTCTAAATTATGAACGATGGACAATTCAATTATGACAAGGGATCTAAATTTATATGACTAAATTATGACTTGTGTAATAATGTTATAAATGATTTGGGGTATGGAAATATAAGAATGATGCACTATTGAAATGAGACTTAGAGTACTCTATTTATGTGTCAGATAATGTCACTCTCTTTGAATTTTCTCCCCTACTTTTAATGGATGCTTTGATTTGAATGTAAATATGTAAATATATGAAATATTTGTAACTTTTAAATCCAATCCATTTTTTTGACTCACTTGAATGAGATAAATGTTGATATAAGAGAGATTTCTGGCACTATGTCAAGACAACGTTGTATTGGAAAAAACTAAGTATCACGGCAATGATAGTCTGCTGTTTATGTCTATTGAGGAGCTAATCATGTGACCTTGTATTTTTTGCTTAAAATGGAAACGTTTGGTCCACATTAGATTGTGTGAGCAAGGGATACGTCCCGAAACGCGTAACGAAAGGAAATAAATACCCAAGCCGGATGGCTGAAAGCATCCCGAGTGTCGGTGTCTGATTTGGAGAAACTCGGATTTGGTTGCAATATATATATATATATATATATATATATATATATATATATATATATATATATATATATATATATATATATATATATATATATATATATATATATATATATATCTCACACTTGTAATCTCCAAAAAATCCGTAGTGACGAAGAATGGAAACCACGCAAATCCAGGTAAGGCACAATTGTTGTTGGTTTATTTACAGCCGAGTTTCACCAATCTGACGCGTTTCGGGCATCTGCCCTTGCTCACAGACAGTCAGTTGGATAAAATGTGCCCCTTAAATACTATAAGGTATTCCATTGGTTACATTTTTTTCCACTATTTTTTTACACCATGTGACTTTTAAAAAGTGAAGACACACTATTCAAAATTACATTAGTCTGTTTTCCAAACATATACATTTCAAACTTCAATGTATATAATAAATTAAATAACAGGTTTAAATCCCAAAACCACAAAACATTAATCAAGTGCTCAATTAATATCAATTGAATTCGAACAATTATAATAAAGCATATAACATAGGTATTTTGCATATAATGCAATTAATCCAAAAATTTATAAAATGATGGTATCAATATTAAATTGACTGTGCAAATGACGCAATAAAGTGCAAATATATCAGATTAAAATTCATTATATCAAATGTGCAAATTACGCAAATATGTAAACACAGGAAAAAATTGTGCAAATTATGCTAGTTTTCAATTTTTAGTTATTTAAATAAAGATGCCTAACCGTGAATGTTATAATAAAATTTGTCTAATATGCCTGAAATATAATGTACGATATCGGAGCACAAATGTTAATATATATGGCACTTAAACTGTTTGAATTTTAAAATCTTATAAACACAAACACTAATTGAATTTACTGTTGGTATCGATTTTTAAAGTCTGGACAGACACATCACTGAATCTATGTCAAAATAAGAAAAGTGAAAAAATGTTTGTGTATCCCTGAATTGTGCAATTAAGCACACACAGGGAAAAATAAAAATATAAAGTAAAAAAAGAAAAAGGGGAACAAATGGAAATTCATAATATAATTTTTTCATAATATGTTTTTTTACGTGAAAGCAGGCATGCCAATACACTCTAAAAAAAGATCTGACCAAAAATAACGTATCTTGAAGACTTAAAGGAACACATGCAAATCCTCCGTTGTATTTAGCCCATTGGGAAATCTGCTGTCTAATTTTAAAATGAATTCAGACTCTAATCTTCTTAGCATTTTATCACGGTCACCCCCTCGCTTAATAACTGAGGCATTGCAAATTATTGTTATGGCAAACTTTAAAATGCCTCGCCACCGGATAAGATGCATCATTGTTTACAATAGCACATAAGTGCTGAAGAATTCTAACATGTACTGGTTGCTGGGTACTCCCAACATATCTGAGATCACAAGTACACGTTAATATGTAGACAGCAAATTCAGTTTTGCAATTGAAAGATCCACGTATGTCAAACGGATCTGGGCTAAATGGTGTGCAATATTGGGTGGTGTTTTTTCCAAATTTGCACGCTCTGCATGTGGTGCAGCGTTTGAATCCCGGCCGGGATTTCAACCACTCCTCTTGTTTTTTAAGCTCAGGAAAATCATGACAGACATGCGTTCTTAGAGAGGGCCCCTTCCAGTAAGTTATCGTTGGCCCATCCGGTAATCTGGGTTTTAAGACTAGATCAGTTTTCAAAATTGGCCAACGTTCTTGAATAATAGACCTGATTTGTCTTGCCTGTTTGCTATAGGTTGTAATAAGCCTGGGGGGTTGGCTAGTGTTGGTGGACTCACTATCTAAAGATGTATTAGATGTAGATAAAAAAAGTGATTCACGAGTTCTAGCTTCTATTTTAAGAACTGCTTCCCTCAAGACTGATTCCCTATACCCCCTCTGTCGGAACCTTTCCAGTGCCTCCTTTATACAAATTTCGAGATCACTCGCTTCACTGCAAATCCGTTTGAGTCTCAATAATTCCCCAAACGGAATATTATCAATGATGTGTCTAGGATGCGCACTGCTGTCATGAAGAATATTATTTCCAGCAGTGCTTTTCCGAAAGAGTTTAGTGGCCAAGTGATTCTGATGTATAAACACTTTAACATCTAAAAATTCAGCTTCACACTTACTAATAGATGAGGTGAATTTAAGATTCTCCTGATTGGTATTAATGGAAGTAACAAATTCAGTTGCACTGGCATGATCACCACGCCATAAAACAAAAACATCATCTATAAAACGCATCCAAAGTACCACATGTTTGTTGTAAATATCATAGTGTGTTTGCCTGAGGACATGCTCCTCCCACCAGCCTACATGTAAACATGCATAGCTAGGAGAGAAGCATGCCCCCATCGCAACACCACGTTGTTGGATGTAGATGTCACTACCAAACAAGAAAAAATTGTTGTTAAGACACCAATTGGTAAGTTCCATCAGTAATTTGTTATGATTATAACAATTAATGGGCCTTTTGCCCAGGAAAAATTCCAAAGCTCTGAGCCCAGATGCATGGTCAATACTTGTATAAAGCGACTCGATATCTAAGGTGATAAATAGCATGTCGTCACTCCATCCAGCATTTTTGATCTTACCAATAAAGTCCCCAGTGTCTCTAATGTAGGTAGGAAGACCTTTCACCAAATCCTGCAGGAAGTAGTCGATATATTCAGTCACATGCTCCGCTACTCCTGCAATGGCAGAAATAATTGATCTCCCAGGCACTGGAACAACTTGTTTGTGGACCTTGGGTAAAAGATACAATTTGGGTAATAGGGGATGTTCAACATGCAAAAACTCAAATTCCTGTTTGGAAATCATGCCTTCTCTCTTCCATTTCCACAGTAACTTTTTTAGTGTCTCTTTGGCATGATTAAACTCTTTGATGGTACTCTTTGAATAGCATAATTGATTGTTGAGTTGATTCATTGCTTCCTTGATGTAGGCTTCTTGTGGCCAAATAACCACGTTACCTCCTTTATCCGCGGTGGCCACAATAATCCTATGATCATCACCCAATTTTTTAGTCAGCAATAAATAGTCCTTTTCATGCTGGCTCTTGTATCTTTATTTATGTTTTATCCTGTGGTATAGTTTTTTAAGATCATCCACAACCACGTCTTGGAAAACATCAATTGAATCCCTAGGCATTGTAGGAATAAATTTTGATTTTGGTTTGAATGGGCTCAGGTTTGCTCCCAGCTGCTCAACCGAGGCCATTCTCAATTCCTCCTATGTGGATGTCATATCAAGATCAATCGTGTCATTTGTCGCCAATTGATGCATTGCCAATAAAGTTTTAGTGTCTTTAGCTTGTAAGTTCAAAGGGTTTGTAGCAGCAGCAGTGTTAATCGATGAATCCTTTTCATGTTCATTTTGGCCATCCTTAACACAAAAAAACTTCTTTAATTTCAATTTCCTGATGTACAAATAAATGTCAACTCTCGTTTTTGTATAGTTGAAATCCAAAACCGGACAATATGTCAGCCCAAGGCTTAAAAGTTGTTTCTCGGCTTCGCTTAGGGTGATTGTGGATAGATTTATAATTTCATTACTTGTTAATACTTTTTTCGCCAAAATTGCTTTTTTTGTTTTTTGGGCGATTTTGTGTTTTTTCCGACGTTCACCCCTCCTTTTGTTACATCTTGCTCTTTTTGCTGTTGAACTTTCTGTGGTGGTTTGGTCCGAGGCCGTAGTGTTTGGAGCCTGTCCGACACTAAAAAATCAACCTCTTCTCCCAAATCCAGAACAATAGTATTGGGGTCCCATGTGCTGCAGCCTTCCTCATCCGACGAAGGTCCACTTGTCAGTGATTCAATATCACTTGATTCTTGGTTGGTGCTGTTTTCTTCATTCGGTAACATAGCAGCTGAAACTGCACTATTTGTTGGCTTCGTTGATTTTATCTGTTGTGCCTGTTGTGCAAATTTAGTTCTTTTAGCATTGTCGAACTTTCTCGCAAAGGTATAAATGCGACCCTGAGCATAGTCCTCCTTATCACGGGCGAATTTATAAACCTTTCGCGCTTTAATTTTCTCTTCCTGTTTGGCAAGTCTCTCATCTATTTGTTTGCGCGTTTCAATAATCAAAACATTAGGTTCAAACTTTGCCAATAGGACATTGATTTCTTCAATTTCACTCATTAGCGCTTCTCTATCAATGCTCGCATATTTAACTAATATTTGCAGTAATTTAGCCGAAGACTCCAAATTAGTATGGCCCCATTCTTTAAGCATGTTTGGATTCGGCTTCTCATAACTTGGCGCCAAAAGTATCCGAAGCCCCCGAGGCACACGCTTCTTTTCCAAATACATTGTTAACGATTTGTGTTCCCACCACTTCGACATTTCTTGGTACATGCATTTCTCCAATCTTTTTAACAACGCTTTGATTTGATTTTCATCAGTGTTATTACTCCCACTCAATTCAGCAGTGTTCTTTTTTCCGGAATTTGTTGTTATTTTGGGCAGACTAGAATAGAGTGCAGCCGCCGCCGCTTCTCTACCACGCAGAATTTCCTCTGACATTGTGAAACACTCGAATTGCTACAAGTTTATTTAAATGCTTTCCGACCTGAGCAAAGCTTCTGCTTCCAGGCTTTCTGCGTTATGTGCCAAACAAACCTCCCCACCGCGTCTATAGTTACGGTTCACTCACCGCAAAGGTTATTTTAGTTACAAGACGTTGTTTTAATGCTGAAAACAGCCGCCTCTCGTAAATCACCTCTGCCTGGCTTCACGAACCAAACGATCACGGGGGCTGCTGTTGAAGAAATCCCTTTCAGGAAACAAAAACGAGTTGATTGAACACAGCAGCCGGCTTTCAGGGAGTGGAAATGCCTCGGATGCAATCACCTTCCGATATTTAACCTCTTCAGTGCCCATGACGAGATAGTCTCGTCATGGAGCACGGTTGCGCTGTGCCCATGACGAGACTATCTCGTCATGAACCCCACCCACTAGTGCAACACCCGGCACAGGAGGGGGAAAGGGCGTGGCACTGAAGGGGTTAAATCTCACACTTGTAATCTCCAAAAAATCCGTAGTGACGAAGAATGGAAACCACGCAAATCCAGGTAAGGCACAATTGTTGTAGGTTTATTTACAGCCGAGTTTCACCAATCTGACGCGTTTCGGGCATCCGCCCTTGCTCACAGACAGTCAGTTGGATAAAATGTGCCCCTTAAATACTATAAGGTATTCCATTGGTTACATTTTTTTCCACTATTTTTTTACACCATGTGATTTTTAAAAAGTGAAGACACACTATTCAGAATTACATTAGTCTGTTTTCCAAACATATACATTTCAAACTTCAATGTATATAATAAATTAAATATATACATCTATATTTTCAGTGAAAAAACCATAGGTTTCAGGGAAGTTATAGTTAGGAATTAGCATTTAAAAAACCTTAGAAATTCACTGAAATAACCATAGGTTTCAGAGACGTTATAGTTAGTTGGACATTTGACTCATATAAAACCAGAGAAATTCGCCCGTTATAGTTAGTTGAGCTAACTATAACTCGCGCGCCCGCAATGCACTGGTGGTGACATCACATATTACATCACTCAAGACATGCTCAGTTCAGATAACTATAACTCGCGCGACCGCCACTCTATCACAAGGATGATGTCATCAGTGATGTCATGAGTGATGCCACTGACCATGTCATGAGTGATGTAATATGTGACGTCATGAGCAGTGGATTGCGGGCGCGCGAGTTATAGTTATCTGAACTAACTATAACGGGGGAATTTCATTGGTTTTTTACGAGTGAAATATCCACCTAACTATAACCTGTGTGAAACCTATGTTTTTTTAAGTGAATTTGCAAGGTTTTTTAAATGCTAATTCCTAACTATAACGTGTGTGAAACCTATGGTTTTTTAAGTGAATATATATATATATTTATATATATTCATTGAAAAAAACAGAGGTTTCAGGAACGTTATAGTTAGTTGGACATTTCACTCGTACACAACCATAGAAATTCTGGTGTTATAGTTAATTCAGCTAACTATAACTCGCGCCCCCGCAATGCACTGCTGATGACGTCACACATTACATCATTCATGACATGGTCAGTGACATCAATGATGACATCACTGATGACATCTCAAATGACATCACTGATGACATCTCAAATGACATCACTGATGACATCACTGATGACATCATCCAGTGACTGTGTGTTTCCGTAAAGTTTAAATTTGTTTTATATATATGCCAAGCTGTATTGAATAATGTGTGGGTGTATAAGTGTCTGTATGGAGGATTTAGTAGGTACATGACTGACTGTATAAGTGAGTGATTAAATGAGTCTTTCTGAATGCATGGGTTAGTGACTAAACTGTGTGAAAATCTGTATCAGTCAGTCTGTTGGTGTGTAAGCTTCTGCATGGGTTGGTGAGAAGCTGCAGGAGTGTCTATATGGGTTATTGATTACTTACCTGAATATTTGTATGGCTGCCTGAGTGTGTGTGTGGGTGGGTGGGAGGTGTGTGACTCTTTGCATAGATGTGTGAGTGGTTGATTCACTGGGTGTATGAGTTCAAGAGTGCATGTGGAAACAGCTGTATGGGAGGGTGAGTATGTGTATGGGTGCGTTGGTGAGTGAATGGATGTCTAAGTGGAAAATGTGCAAGTAAGTACATATGTAAAAGGCAGTATATGTGAGTGATGGTGTATATAAATAACTATATGTGAGAGACAGTAATTGTGAGTGGCTGCATGGATGAGTGTGTATTTGTATCAGTGATTCTATAAGAGAGTAATTATATGTACATGTATGAATAAGTGAGGTGGTGTCTGTATAACTATATAGGTGAGTAAATGGAAGTATGATTGATTCTTTGCATGACTGACTAGGTGTGTGAGTAACTCTGGTTATGTGGCAGTGTGTGAGTGTCTGTATAGGTGTATAAGTACATATGATAGTGTTGTATTGATGAGTGACTGCATGTATGAGTGACTGTATGGGTGAATGAGTGGATGCGTGTGTAGACCTAGGAATCAGTAAGCACATATTTAGTAACTGGTAGTGATGTGTCTATTTTTTCGAAAATGGTAGTCTGTATTTTAGAGTGGGTGTGTCAAAGGTTATATTCAGGTGTGAGGAGGTGCATCAGATTTTCACGTGGATGATGTCATCAGTGATGTCATTTGAGATGTCATCAGTGACTTCATCAGTGATGTCACTGACCATATCATGAATGATATAATATGTGATGTCATCAGTAGTGCATTGCGGGGCGCGAGTTATAGTTAGCTGAACTAACTATAACACTGGAATTTCTATGGTTTTGTACGAGTGAAATGTCCAACTAACTATAACGTTCCTGAAACCTATGGTTTTTTAGTGAATTTCTATGGTTTCTTAAATGCTAATTTCTAACTATAACGTGCCTGAAACCTATGTATTTTTTAGTGAATTTCTATGGTTTTTTAAATGCTAATTTCTAACTACAACGAGCTTGAAATCTATGGTTTTTTCAGTGAATTTCAAAGGTTTTTTAAATGAAAATTTGTAAGTCTAATGTACCTCAATCCTATGTTTTTAAAAATTTTCTATACATATATTTAAAAAAATAGTGAATAATTTTCAGTAAGAAAACTATATTCATCTCCCCACGCGTATTTCTGGGGTCGTGCCGTGATCGCGCTGAGATCGAGCCGAAGTCGAGATTTCAGCGTACTTTTAAAGTTGAAAAAATGACTATAGAAAGTTTGAATATGATATTAGGCTGAACAGTTTTGCTAATTTACTTATTAAAAGTTTATAGAAATTGTTATTTATACTGTATAATGATATATATGATTTTCGTGGGAGCGCGAAGGGTGCATGACGAGTGCGTGCACCCTACGCGACTTCATGTCAGCAAAAGAAAAAAGGAATCTGATTGGTTGAAATCAATTTCATTGTGAAAGAGGGAGGATCCCTCCTTCTGATATATCCCTTACTTTTTGTCCTTGATAGAGAGAAGACCTGTTTCTTGCTTCTTTTTATATTTTTTCGTGTGTTTGTTTATCTTTAATACCACTATGGCTTCTAGTTTTGCCAAAGTTGATCCACTTGCAGTAGAGGAGGAAGAACAGATGGCGCAGCAGAAGAAGAAAAGAAAGGAAAGCATTGTTTGGTCCTTTTTTAGTGTACAAGAGGACCTGCGATGGATGCCGCTTTCTGCCTCCCATAACTTAGAATGGCACAGTACGGTCAAACTGTGGTGGGACGCACACTCGTTGACCTCTCATTGCATTGCTCCACACTTCGGGGAGGACGCTTTCCATTAGCTGTGTTTTCTGATGACGTGTCGCGCCGGCCCCGTCCCACAACAGAACTCCTTTAGATCGAAACTGACTCTCTCACCGGAAGTGAAACCAGGCCACGCGGACACCTTCACAATACAACAGCCGGGAATGCACTTTTCGGTAAAAAAACACATTCCTTCCTCCTAATCAAATGAAAAACTCACTGAAGAACAGGGGCCAGCTTTGATCGGTAAACAGCTGTTACAACGACTTTTTTACTGCGCAATACCATTACAACGCATGCATTACCATGCATGCGTTGTACATCGCGAATACATTACTACGCACTTTTTTAGAACGCATGGTCATTTACCACGCATGCCTTTACAATTTCGTTGTAAAAATATGTATGGTAAATGACCCATGCATTCTTAAAAATATGTAGACGATCCACGTCGTTGTAAGGAAAATTAGGCTGTTCCGTTTCCACACAACGACATGCACCGCCCCTCAGAGACAATGTGAAGAAGGAACCACGAGGAGTGACAAGTAAGGGTGATTGGGTATGGGTAGAGGGTTACTGTTCTAGGGTTTAGGGTAGTGCAGTGGTGTTTGGGTAGTGTAGGGGGTTGTGTTTTAGGGTTTAGGGTAGTGCAGTGGTTGGGTAGTGTAGGGGGTCGTGCTGGTGGTAGTGTTTTAGGGTTTACAGTAGTGCAGTGGTGTTTGTGTGTTGTAGGGGGTAGTGTTTTAGGGTTTAGGGTAGTGCAGTGGTGTTTGTGTAGTGTACGGGGTCATGCTGGGTGAATTGTTTAAGGGTTTAGGGTAGCGCAGTGGTGTTTGGGTAGTGTAGGGGGTCGTGCTGGGGGTAGTGTTTAGTTTAGCGCAGTGGTGTTTGGGTAGTGTAGGGGGTCATGCTGGAGGTAGTGTTTTAGGGTTTAGGTAGCGCAGTGGGGTTAGTGTAGTGTAAGGGGTCATGCTGGTGGTAGTGTTTTAGGGTTTAGGGTAGTGCAGTGGTGTTTGGGTAGTGTAGGGAGTTGTGCTGGGGTTAGATTTAGGGTTTAGGGTAGCGCAGTGGTGTTTAGGTAGTGTAGGCGGTCATGCTGGGGGTAGTATTTTAGGGTTTAGGGTAGCGCAGTGGTGATTGGGTAGTGTAGGGGGCATGCTGGGGGTAGTGTTTTGGGGTTTAGGGTGATGCAGTGGTGTTTGGGTAGTCTAGGAGGTCGTGCTGGGGGTAATGTTTTAGGGTTTAGGGTAGCGCAGTGGTGTTTGGGTAGTGTAGGGAGTCGTGCTGGGGTAGTGTTTTAGGGTTTTGGGTAGCGCATTGGTGTTTGGGTAGTGTAGGGGTCATGCTGGTGGTAGTGTTTTAGGGTTTAGGGTTGTGCAGTGGTGTTTGTGTAGTGTAGGGGGTCATGCTGGGGGTAGTGATTTAGGGTTTAGGGTAGTGCAGTGGTGTTTGGGTAGTGTAGGGGATCGTCATGCTGGGGGTAGTGTTTTAGTGTTTAGGGTACTGCAGTGATGTTTGGGTAGTGTAGGGGGTTGTGTTGGGGTAGTGTTTTAGGGTTTAGGGTAGTTCAGTAGTGTTTGGGTAGTGTAGGGGGTCATGTTGGGGTATTGTTTTAGTGTTTAGGGTAGTGCACTGGTGTTTGTGTAGTGTGCAGTGCATGCGCTGCGTCACTAGGCGAGACCTAAAAAGCAGTGCACCAAGATGGCTGCCTACACTTCCTGGATTGAAGTGTTTGCAGCCAATTAGAGCCAAGCTTGTGCTTGTGTACTACTGAACGGATTCACTCCGTTTAAAATAAAAGACGCTTTCTGAACCAAGCACTACCTTTTTGCCAAATTTGATGTAATTCCGTTCAGCAGTTCGAGCTTTAGGCGTGTCTAAAGATTCCTACCAGCACCAAAGTTATTGAGAAAACAAAAAACGCTTTTCCTATGGAAACTAGGTCCTAACTATAAGTATCTACTGATGACCGTCAGTAGATTATACTGGAGACCGCCAGTAGATAATATTTATAGTGTAGGGGGTCGTGCTAGGGGTAGTGTTTTAGGGTTTAGGGTAGCGCAGTGGTGTTTGGGTAATGTAGGGGTTCGTGCTGGGGGTGGTGTTTTAGGGTTTAGGGTAGCGCAGTGGTGTTTGGGTAGTGTAGGGGCGTGCTGGGGTGGTGTTTTAGGGTTTTGGGTAGTGCAGTGGTGTTTGGGTAGAATAGGCGGTCATGCTGGGTTATTGTTTTAGTGTTTAGGGTAGTGCAGTGGTGTTTGTGTAATGTGCAGTGCATGCGCAGTGGTATTTGGTTAGTGTAGGGGTCGTGCTGGGGGTAGTGTTTTAGGGTTCATGGTAGCACAGCGGTGTTTGTGTAGTATGGGGGGTCGTGCTGGAGGTAGTGTTTTAGGGTTTAAGGTAGCACAGTGGTGTTTGGGTAATGTAGGGACTAGTGCTGGGGGTAGTGTTTTAGGATTTAGGGTAGCGCAGTGGTGTTTGTGTAGTGTAGGGGTAGTGCTGGGGGTAGTGTTTTAGGGTTTAGGGTAGCGCAGTGGTGTTTGTGTAGTGTGCAGTGCATGCGCTGCGTCACTAGGCGAGACCTAAAAAGCATTGCACCAAGATGGCTGCCTACACTTCCTGGATTGAAGGGTTGGCAGCCAATTAGAGCCAAGCTTGTGCTTGTGTACTACTGAACGGATTTACTCCGTTTAAAATAAAGTACGCTTTCTGAACCAAGCACTACCTTTTTGCCAAATTTGATGTAATTCCGTTCAGCAGTTCGAGCTTTCGGTGTGTCTAAAGTTTCCTACCGGCACCAAAGTTATTGGGAAAACAAAAAACGCTTTTCCTATGGAAACTAGGTTCTAACTATAAGTATCTACTGATGACCGCCAGTAGATTATACTGGAGACAGCCAGTAGATAATATATATAGTGTAGGGGGTCGTGCTAGGGGTAGTGTTTTAGGTAGGTTTTAGGGTAGTGCAGTGGTGTTTGGGTAATGTAGGGGTCATGCTGTGGGTGGTGTTTTAGGGTTTAGGGTAGCGCAGTGGTGTTTGGGTAGTGTAGGGTGTGTGCTGGGGTGGTGTTTTAGGGTTTTGGGTAGTACAGTGGTGTTTGGGTAGTGTAGGGGGTCATGCTGGGGTATTGTTTTAGTGTTTAGGGTAGTGCAGTGGTGTGTGTGTAATGTGCAGTGCATGCGCAGTGGTATTTGGTTAGTGTAGGGAGTTGTGCTGGGCGTAGTGTTTTAGGGTAGCGCAGTGGTGTTTGTGTAGTGTAGGGGGTCTTACTGAGGGTAGTGTTTTAGGGTTTAACGTAGTGCAGCGGTGTTAGTGTAGTGCAGAGGGTCGTTCTGGGGGTAGATTTAGGGTTTAGGGTAGTGCAGTGGTGTTTGTGTAGGGTAGGGGGTAGTGCTTTAGGGTTTAGGGTAGTGCAGTGGTATTTGTGTAGTTTAGGGGGTCATGTTGGGGGTAGTGTTTTAGATTTTAGGGTAGTGCAGTGGTGTTTTTGTAGTGTAGGGGTTGTGTTTTAGGGTTTAGGGAAGTGCAGTTGTGTTTGGGTAGTGTAGGTGTTCGTGTTTTAGGGTTTAGGGTAGTGCAGTGGTGTTTGGGTAATGTAGGGGAACCTGCTGGTGGTAGAGTTTTAGGGTTTAGAGTAGTGCAGTGGTGTTTGTGTAGGGGTAGTGGTTTAGGGTTTAGGGTAGTGCAGTGGTGTTTGTGTAGTATAGAAGGTCGTGTTTTAGGGTTTAGGGTAGTGCAGTGGTGTTTGGGTAGTGTAGGGGGTCATGCTGGGGGTATGTTTTTAGTGTTTAGGGTAGTGCAGTGGTGTTTGGGTAGTGTAGGGGTCGTGCTGGTGGTAGTGTTTTAAGGTTTATGGTAGCGCAGATGTGTTTGTCTAGTGTAGGGGGTCATACTGGGGGTAGTGTTTTAGGGTTTGGTGTAGAGCAGTGGTGTTTGTGTAGTATAGAGGGTCGTTTTTTAGGGTTTAGGATTTAGGGTAGTGCAGTGGTGTTTGGGTAGTGTAGGGGTCGTGCTGGTGGTGGTGTTTTAAGGTTTATGGTAGTGCAGTGGTGTTTGTGTAGTGTAGGGGTCATGCTGGGGTAGATTTAGGGTTTAGGGTAGTGCAGTTGTGTTTGGGTAGTGTAGGGGATCGTCGTGCTGGGGGATTGTTTTAGGGTTTAGGGTAGTGCAGTGGTTGGGTAGTGTAGGAGGTCGTGCTGGTGGTAGTGTTTTAGGGTTTAGGGTAGTGCAGTGGTGTTTGTGTATTATAGGGGGTAGTGTTTTAGGGTTTAAGGTAGTGCAGTGGTGTTTGTGTAGTGTACGGGGTCATGCTGGGGGAAGTGTTTAAGGGTTTAGGGTAGCGCAGTGGTGTTTGGGTAGTGTAGGGGGTTGTGCTGGGGGTAGTGTTAGTTTAGCGCAGTGGTGTTTGGGTAGTGTAGGGGGTCATGCTGGAGGTAGTGTTTTACGGTTTAGGTAGCGCAGTGGTGTTAGTGTAGTGTAGGGGGTCATTCTGGGGGTAGTGTTTTAGGGTTTAGGGTAGTGCAGTGGTGTTTGGGTAGTGTAGGGAGTCATGCTGGGGTTAGATTTAGGGTTCAGGGTAGCGCAGTGGGGTTTAGGTAGTGTAGGCGGTCATGCTGGGGGTGGTGTTTTAGGGTTTAGGGTAGCGCAGTGGTGTTTGGGTAGTGTAGGGGGGCATGCTGGGGGTAGTGTTTTGGGGTTTAGGGTGGTGCAGTGGTGTTTGGGTAGTCTAGGGGATCGTGCTGGGGGTAGTGTTTTAGGGTTTAGGGTAGCGCAGTGGTGTTTGGGTAGTGTAGGGTGTCGTGCTGGGGGTAGTGTTTTAGGGTTTAGGGTAGCGCATTGGTGTTTGGGTAGTGTAGGGGTCATGCTGGTGGTAGAATTTTAGGGTTTAGGGTAGTGCAGTGGTGTTTGGGTAATGTAGGGGTCATGCTGGGGGTGGTGTTTTAGGGTTTAGGGTAGCGCAGTGGTGTTTGGGTAGTGTAGGGGGCGTGCTGGGGTGGTGTTTTAGGGTTTAGGGTAGTGCAGTGGTGTGTGTGTGTAATGTGCAGTGCATGTGCAGTGGTATTTGGTTAGTGTAGGGGGTCGTGTTGGGGGTAGTGTTTTACGGTTTATGGTAGCGCAGTGGTGTTTGGGTAGGGTAGGGGGCGTGCTGGGGTGGTGTTTTAGGGTTTTGGGTAGTACAGTGGTGTTTGGTTAGTGTAGGGGGTCGTGCTGGGGGTAGTGTTTTAGGGTTTATGGTAGCGCAGTGGTGTTTGTGTAGTGTAGGGGGTCTTACTGGGGGTAGTGTTGTAGGGTTTAGCGTAGTGCAGCAGTGTTTGGGTAGTGCAGAGGGTCGTTCTGGGGGTAGATTTAGGGTTTAGGGTAGTGCAGTGGTGTTTGTGTAGGGTAGGGGGTAGTGTTTTAGGGTTTAGGGTAGTGCAGTGGTATTTGTGTAGTTTAGGGGGTCATGTTGAGGGTAGTGTTTTAGATTTTAGGGTAGTGCAGTGGTGTTTTTGTAGTATAGGGGTTGTGTTTTAGTGTTTAGGGAAGTGCAGTTGTGTTTGGGTAGTGTAGGGGTTCGTGTTTTAGGGTTTAGGGTAGTGCAGTGGTGTTTGGGTAGTGTAGGGGGTCATGCTGGGGGTAGTGTTTTAGGGTTTAGGGTAGTGCAGTGGTGTTTGGGTAGTGTAGGGGATTGTCGTGCTAGGTGTAGTGTTTTAGGGTTTAGGGTAGTGCAGTGGTGTTTGGGTAGTGTAGGGGATTATCGTGCTGGGGGTAGATTATACTGGAGACCGCAAGTAGATAATATATATAGTGTAGGGGGTCGTGCTAGGGGTAGTGTTTTAGGTTTTAGGGTAGTGCACTGGTGTTTGGGTAATGTAGGGGTCATGCTGGGGGTAGTGTTTTAGGGTTTAGGGTAGTGCAGTGGTGTTTGGGTAGTGTAGGGGATTATCGTGCTGGGGGTAGATTATACTGGAGACTGCAAGTAGATAATATATATAGTGTAGGGGGTTGTGCTAGGGGTAGTGTTTTAGGTTTTAGGGTAGCGCAGTGGTGTTTGGGTAATGTAGGGATCATGCTGGGGGTGGTGTTTTAGGGTTTAGGGTAGTGCAGTGGTGTTTGGGTAGTGTAGGGGGCGTGCTGGGGTGGTGTTTTAGGGTTTTGGGTAGTACAGTGGTGTTTGGGTAGTGTAGGGGGTCATGCTGGGGTATTGTTTTAGTGTTTAGGGTAGTGCAGTGGTGTGTGTGTAATGTGCAGTGCATGTGCAGCGGTATTTGGTTAGTGTAGGGGATCGTGTTGGGGGTTGTGTTTTACGGTTTATGGTAGCGCAGTGGTGTTTGGGTAGTGTAGGGGGTCATGCTGGGGTATTGTTTTAGTGTTTAGGGTAGTGCAGTGGTGTGTGTGTAATGTGCAGTGCATGTGCAGTGGTATTTGGTTAGTGTAGGGGATCGTGTTGGGGGTTGTGTTTTACGGTTTATGGTAGCGCAGTGGTGTTTGGGTAGTGTAGGGGGCGTGCTGGGGTGGTGTTTTAGGGTTTTGGGTAGTACAGTGGTGTTTGGTTAGTGTAGGGGGTCATGCTGGGGGTAGTGTTTTAGGGTTTATGGTAGCGCAGTGGTGTTTGTGTAGTGTAGGGGGTCTTACTGGGGGTAGTGTTTTAGGGTTTAGCGTAGTGCAGCGGTGTTTGGGTAGTGCAGAGGGTCGTTCTGGGGGTAGATTTAGGGTTTAGGGTAGTGCAGTGGTGTTTGTGTAGGGTAGGGGGTAGTGTTTTAGGGTTTAGGGTAGTGCAGTTGTATTTGTGTAGTTTAGGGGGTCATGTTGAGGGTAGTGTTTTAGATTTTAGGGTAGTGCAGTGGTGTTTTTGTAGTATAGGGGTTGTGTTTTAGTGTTTAGGGAAGTGCAGTTGTGTTTGGGTAGTGTAGGGGTTCGTGTTTTAGGGTTTAGGGTAGTGCAGTGGTGTTTGGGTAATGTAGGGGGTCCTGCTGGTGGTAGTGTTTTAGGGTTTAGAGTAGTGCAGTGGTGTTTGTGTAGTGTAGGGGTAGTGGTTTAGGGTTTAGGGTAGTGCAGTGGTGTTTGTGTAGTATAGAAGGCCGTGTTTTAGGGTTTAGGGTAGTGCAGGTGTGTTTGGGTAGTGTAGGGGGTCATGCTGGGGTTAGGTTTTTAGTGTTTAGGGTAGTGCAGTGGTGTTTGGGTAGTGTAGGGGTAGTGGTTTAGGGTTTAGGGTAGTGCAGTGGTGTTTGGGTAGTGTAGGGGTCGTGCTGGTGGTAGTGTTTTAAGGTTTATGATAGTGCAGTCGTGTTTGTGTAGTGTAGGGGGTCATACTAGGGGTAGTGTTTTAGGGTTTTGTGTAGAGCAGTGGTGTTTGTGTAGTATAGAGGGTCGTGTTTTAGGGTTTAGGTAGTGCAGTGGTGTTTGGGTAGTCTAGGGGGTCGTGCTGGGGGTAGTGTTTTAGGGTTTAGGGTAGCGCATTGGTGTTTGGGTAGTGTAGGGGTCATTCTGGTGGTAGAATTTTAGGGTTTAGGGTAGTGCAGTGGTGTTTGTGTAGTGTAGGGGGTCATGCTGGGGGTAGTGTTTTAGGGTTTAGGGTAGTGCAGTGGTGTTTGGGTAGTGTAGGGGATTGTCGTGCTGGGGGTAGTGTTTTAGGGTTTAGGGTAGTGCAGTGGTGTTTGGGTAGTGTAGGGGATTGTCGTGCTGGGGGTAGATTATACTGGAGACCGCAAGTAGATAATATATATAGTGTAGGGGGTTGTGCTAGGGGTAGTGTTTTAGGTTTTAGGGTAGCGCAGTGGTGTTTGGGTAATGTAGGGGTCATGCTGGGGGTGGTGTTTTAGGGTAGCGCAGTGGTGTTTGGGTAGTGTAGGGGGCGTGCTGGGGTGGTGTTTTAGGGTTTAGGGTAGTGCAGTGGTGTGTGTGTAATGTGCAGTGCATGTGCAGTGGTATTTGGTTAGTGTAGGGGGTCGTGTTGGGGGTAGTGTTTTACGGTTTATGGTAGCGCAGTGGTGTTTGGGTAGGGTAGGGGGCGTGCTGGGGTGGTGTTTTAGGGTTTTGGGTAGTACAGTGGTGTTTGGTTAGTGTAGGGGGTCGTGCTGGGGGTAGTGTTTTAGGGTTTATGGTAGCGCAGTGGTGTTTGTGTAGTGTAGGGGGTCTTACTGGGGGTAGTGTTGTAGGGTTTAGCGTAGTGCAGCAGTGTTTGGGTAGTGCAGAGGGTCGTTCTGGGGGTAGATTTAGGGTTTAGGGTAGTGCAGTGGTGTTTGTGTAGGGTAGGGGGTAGTGTTTTAGGGTTTAGGGTAGTGCAGTGGTATTTGTGTAGTTTAGGGGGTCATGTTGAGGGTAGTGTTTTAGATTTTAGGGTAGTGCAGTGGTGTTTTTGTAGTATAGGGGTTGTGTTTTAGTGTTTAGGGAAGTGCAGTTGTGTTTGGGTAGTGAAGGGGTTCGTGTTTTAGGGTTTAGGGTAGTGCAGTGGTGTTTGGGTAGTGTAGGGGGTCATGCTGGGGGTAGTGTTTTAGGGTTTAGGGTAGTGCAGTGGTGTTTGGGTAGTGTAGGGGATTGTCGTGCTAGGGGTAGTGTTTTAGGGTTTAGGGTAGTGCAGTGGTGTTTGGGTAGTGTAGGGGATTATCGTGCTGGGGGTAGATTATACTGGAGACCGCAAGTAGATAATATATATAGTGTAGGGGGTCGTGCTAGGGGTAGTGTTTTAGGTTTTAGGGTAGTGCACTGGTGTTTGGGTAATGTAGGGGTCATGCTGGGGGTGGTGTTTTAGGGTTTAGGGTAGTGCAGTGGTGTTTGGGTAGTGTAGGGGGCGTGCTGGGGTGGTGTTTTAGGGTTTTGGGTAGTACAGTGGTGTTTGGGTAGTGTAGGGGGTCATGCTGGGGTATTGTTTTAGTGTTTAGGGTAGTGCAGTGGTGTGTGTGTAATGTGCAGTGCATGTGCAGTGGTATTTGGTTAGTGTAGGGGATCGTGTTGGGGGTAGTGTTTTACGGTTTATGGTAGCGCAGTGGTGTTTGGGTAGTGTAGGGGGCGTGCTGGGGTGGTGTTTTAGGGTTTTGGGTAGTACAGTGGTGTTTGGTTAGTGTAGGGGGTCGTGCTGGGGGTAGTGTTTTAGGGTTTATGGTAGCGCAGTGGTGTTTGTGTAGTGTAGGGGGTCTTACTGGGGGTAGTGTTGTAGGGTTTAGCGTAGTGCAGCAGTGTTTGGGTAGTACAGAGGGTCGTTCTGGGGGTAGATTTAGGGTTTAGGGTAGTGCAGTGGTGTTTGTGTAGGGTAGGGGGTAGTGTTTTAGGGTTTAGGGTAGTGCAGTGGTATTTGTGTAGTTTAGGGGGTCATGTTGAGGGTAGTGTTTTAGATTTTAGGGTAGTGCAGTGGTGTTTTTGTAGTATAGGGGTTGTGTTTTAGTGTTTAGGGAAGTGCAGTTGTGTTTGGGTAGTGTAGGGGTTCGTGTTTTAGGGTTTAGGGTAGTGCAGTGGTGTTTGGGTAGTGTAGGGGGTCATGCTGGGGGTAGTGTTTTAGGGTTTAGGGTAGTGCAGTGGTGTTTGGGTAGTGTAGGGGATTGTCGTGCTAGGTGTAGTGTTTTAGGGTTTAGGGTAGTGCAGTGGTGTTTGGGTAGTGTAGGGGATTATCGTGCTGGGGGTAGATTATACTGGAGACCGCAAGTAGATAATATATATAGTGTAGGGGGTCGTGCTAGGGGTAGTGTTTTAGGTTTTAGGGTAGTGCACTGGTGTTTGGGTAATGTAGGGGTCATGCTGGGGGTGGTGTTTTAGGGTTTAGGGTAGTGCAGTGGTGTTTGGGTAGTGTAGGGGGCGTGCTGGGGTGGTGTTTTAGGGTTTTGGGTAGTACAGTGGTGTTTGGGTAGTGTAGGGGGTCATGCTGGGGTATTGTTTTAGTGTTTAGGGTAGTGCAGTGGTGTGTGTGTAATGTGCAGTGCATGTGTAGTGGTATTTGGTTAGTGTAGGGGATCGTGTTGGGGGTAGTATTTTACGGTTTATGGTAGCGCAGTGGTGTTTGGGTAGTGTAGGGGGCGTGCTGGGGTGGTGTTTTAGGGTTTTGGGTAGTACAGTGGTGTTTGGTTAGTGTAGGGGGTCATGCTGGGGTAGTGTTTTAGGGTTTATGGTAGCGCAGTGGTGTTTGTGTAGTGTAGGGGGTCTTACTGGGGGTAGTGTTTTAGGGTTTAGCGTAGTGCAGCGGTGTTTGGGTAGTGCAGAGGGTCGTTCTGGGGGTAGATTTAGGGTTTAGGGTAGTGCAGTGGTGTTTGTGTAGGGTAGGGGGTAGTGTTTTAGGGTTTAGGGTAGTGCAGTGGTATTTGTGTAGTTTAGGGGGTCATGTTGAGGGTAGTGTTTTAGATTTTAGGGTAGTGCAGTGGTGTTTTTGTAGTATAGGGGTTGTGTTTTAGTGTTGAGGGAAGTGCAGTTGTGTTTGGGTAGTGTAGGGGTTCGTGTTTTAGGGTTTAGGGTAGTGCAGTGGTGTTTGGGTAATGTAGGGGGTCCTGCTGGTGGTAGTGTTTTAGGGTTTAGAGTAGTGCAGTGGTGTTTGTGTAGTGTAGGGGTAGTGGTTTAGGGTTTAGGGTAGTGCAGTGGTGTTTGTGTAGTATAGAAGGCCGTGTTTTAGGGTTTAGGGTAGTGCAGGTGTGTTTGGGTAGTGTAGGGGGTCATGCTGGGGTTAGGTTTTTAGTGTTTAGGGTAGTGCAGTGGTGTTTGGGTAGTGTAGGGGTAGTGGTTTAGGGTTTAGGGTAGTGCAGTGGTGTTTGGGTAGTGTAGGGGGTCGTGCTGGTGGTAGTGTTTTAAGGTTTATGATAGTGCAGTCGTGTTTGTGTAGTGTAGGGGGTCATACTAGGGGTAGTGTTTTAGGGTTTTGTGTAGAGCAGTGGTGTTTGTGTAGTATAGAGGGTCGTGTTTTAGGGTTTAGGTAGTGCAGTGGTGTTTGGGTAGTCTAGGGGGTCGTGCTGGGGGTAGTGTTTTAGGGTTTCGGGTAGCACAGTGGTGTTTGGGTAGTGTAGGGTGTCGTGCTGGGGGTAGTGTTTTAGGGTTTAGGGTAGCGCATTGGTGTTTGGGTAGTGTAGGGGTCATTCTGGTGGTAGAATTTTAGGGTTTAGGGTAGTGCAGTGGTGTTTGTGTAGTGTAGGGGGTCATGCTGGGGGTAGTGTTTTAGGGTTTAGGGTAGTGCAGTGGTGTTTGGGTAGTGTAGGGGATTGTCGTGCTGGGGGTAGTGTTTTAGGGTTTAGGGTAGTGCAGTGGTGTTTGGGTAGTGTAGGGGATTGTCGTGCTGGGGGTAGATTATACTGGAGACCGCAAGTAGATAATATATATAGTGTAGGGGGTTGTGCTAGGGGTAGTGTTTTAGGTTTTAGGGTAGCGCAGTGGTGTTTGGGTAATGTAGGGGTCATGCTGGGGGTGGTGTTTTAGGGTTTAGGGTAGCGCAGTGGTGTTTGGGTAGTGTAGGGGGCGTGCTGGGGGGGTGTTTTAGGGTTTAGGGTAGTGTAGTGGTGTGTGTGTAATGTGCAGTGCATGTGCAGTGGTATTTGGGAATCACTGACACAATATCGAAAGACTAAAAATCGACCTACAAATATATCGATACAAAATAATCGATCACATTATTATCGACATCATATACTTATTTAAAACATTACAAAAATATCGAACACACAATTTCGAACTACAGAAATATAGGTACACAAAATATCGGCAACACAAATATCGAAATCCTAAAATATCGATACTCAGTAATATACATATACTTCATAACAAAATATCGTAAACTAAAATATCGACCACTAAAATATCTCCATTTTACTAATATCGACTATATAACATTTAATTAAAACCTAAAATCAAACAACATAAACACCAAATAATGTCTTTTAACTCTACACAAAATTATTATTAAACAATTATATATTTACTACATTTAAAAATGGATTTAAAGAATTAACTCTTTACTAAAACATTATTAACAACCTTCCTACATTAAACAACTATATTATTAAATTATACTTTATCAATTCATGCATCCAATACATAATATAATGTTTAGAAAAATACATATAGAATAATACACCACAAAACCACTAATTAGCGTTTTCCTTATTAGGAAACTAACTACCAGAAAAAAAAAAAAAAAAATTCGAACTAACCAATAAAAACACTCCGAATTCAAACTAACCAATAAAACACATATTACAACATCCAAAGCACTATAAAAAGAAGTTCAACTTCATTCACAGTCCAGAACCAAAAAAACGAAATTGAATGAAGAGGAAAATCTACTGGATTGCAACTGCAGATATAAGAAAATCAACATAGAGGAAATATTTAAAACTATCAAAAGTAAGTTAACTATATTATTCTCATGAAGACTCAAATCGAATAAATTGTAATTACAATATACATACACTATAAATAAATTAATGTCTTCTTTCTATTTCATGTTTTCACTACAGGAAACTCAAAAAGAAACTAAGAAAATACAGAACAGCACCAAAAAAGATACAACTAAAAAGTAAGTATTTCACAACCAAAAATCAACTAATAGATTAAATACCACCCTAATTAAATCCCAATTGCAAATCCCCTAACCATTCCCTATAAAAATATAGAAACAATTATTACAACAAATTTCCTTTTCTTTTCCAGACAAAGAAAATACTAGAAGAAAATTCCACAAATAAAGAATCAAGAGCATTCTACTCAAACACATCAAAACCAACTTAGTAAGTATATAGTAACTAAATCTTGTTTTTTTCTACTGAAAATTAATATAACATCATATATAATAACTATAATATATATTTTTCATAGATAAAGCTACATCAAAATGACTGAAGGAGCTGAATTCATAACAAGCCAGAAGGGAAAAATGTTACTATGCTATATGGGATACACTTACACACAGCAAAAAGTGTATGGTTTAAAGGTTAACTGGAAATGCACTAAATACTACTCTAATAAGTGCTATGGGCGTGCTACAACACGACAAACAACAGTACTATACACTAGAGAACATAACCACCCACCAAACATTACTGAAATCGAAGTCAGATCTGCTTTAGAAACTATAAAGGAAGCTAGCACAAGTTCTCAAAAACCTACTAGTGTAATTTTAAAAGAGCAGCTTCCCAAAATTCCTAAAACTGCTACTACACAAATGCCATCTGTAACTTCACTCAAAAGAACTATAGCACGTACTAAAAAAACCACTACTACTTCAACCCCAATTCCTCAAACATATAGTGAAGTTATTCTAAGTCCAGAACAAAGTATAACTTTAAACAAAGAACCATTTGTCATTTTTGATAATAAAAACAATGACAAAAGAATTATAATATTTGGAACAGCTAATAATCTCTGTAAACTACAAGAATCACAGAACTGGATGATGGATGGGACTTTTACCATATGTCCCAAACCCTTTTTCCAACTATATACAATACATGTCCTATATCACAATTGCAATATACCATTAATTTACACATTATTACCAAACAAACATAACTCCACATACACTGAACTATTAAATATAATAAAACAAAAAACAAATAACTTTTCCCCACAAAAAATAATCCTAGATTTTGAACATGCAATGATTAACACTATATTAAAAACACACCCCCATACCTCCATACAAGGCTGTTACTATCATTTTAATCAATGCCTATGGAGACACATGCAAAAATCAGCCCTAAGCATTGAATATGCAACTAATTCATCTTTTGCATATCAAATAAAAAAACTCATAGCACTAGCTTATGTACCTGACACAGACGTAACAGAACATTACAACATTTTAATAGACAGCGCCTTCTACAAACAAAATGAAGAAAAACTAAGTTCACTATTGGACTATTTCGAAGATACATGGGTCGGCAGACTACATAGATCTGGCCACAGAAGAAACCCTAAATTCTTAATTCCCTGGTGGAACGTATACAGAAGCACATTAAATGGAGAATCCAAAACTAATAACACAGTTGAAGGATGGCATAACGCCTTCCTACAATCAACAGGCAGAACAAAACCAACACTAGAAAGATTTATATCATGCCTACAAAAAGAACAGAGTTATCAAGAGTTCCGAATGGAACAATCCATAACTCAGCTAACTCCAAAAACATCAAAACAAACTAAACAAATGTATAAATATCTAGAGCAACAAGTAAAATTGTACCCTACTACCAAAGGCCTAGAATACCTAAACATCATAGCTAAAACACTTCTTTAAAGTACAAATACAAATAAATGACTAATTACCCATTTTCAATAATATCAAACACATAAAATATATTTATCTTATTACAAAAATAATTACTGTGTGTAACATATTTATACATATTGTCAAAAATATATTAACACACATTAATAATATTTGTAATAAAATAAAAATAAACAATAATATTAAACAATACCCACCCACAAGAAATAATAATAAATTAACTTACCAAGTTTATTCCAAAGTCTGAAAAATCCATTTCCTGCTTACACAATCCAAACATAAAAAAAAAGGTTCCCCAAAAAAAATGCAAAAATACAACTGCCGATTAAATCCAGAATCCATTCACCAAATATCCTTCGAAAAACCATGAAAAACCCGAAAATAGCTAAAAATATTAAAAAACGATCCATGAAAACCGAAACATTTAAAGAAGTGTAAAAAACATATTGTTCAATAAAACGAACACACACTTCTTTAAAAAAAAAAACGAGTCCATCCGAAACGAATAACCTAGAAAAGAAATTGTAAAAACAAAGCAACATACATTCCCACCCACATAAAACAACACATAAACACTTACTAACAATAATACTAGATTTAAAACAGTTCTAAATATACATTAAACACCTTAAACCTAACTCTCGAAACATGCCTACACATCGTTAAAAACACGTAAAAACACAACACGCAACTCTAACACATAACATTTCCAAATATAACTAATATATGTACAGCTACACTAAACATTATCTAACTAGGCTCAAAATAAAGTTTAAAACCATCTAAAACATATAAAACAAACCTTACCTTTCACGACGCGAAGTAACTCCCAACCGCGAGCTTCCCTTCAAACCAAATGACCCAAAACAACATTACCGGGTTACAAAATAGAGTGCCCAAAACATAATAAAACATTTAACTATACTAAAAAGCCCTAATTAAATCAGGTAAAACAGTAAATTCACACACAAATATTTTATATTATTTAGCAAAAATAGACCTATTTTTTTCATTTACCTACAAATTGTCAACAAATGTTCCTAATGATTAAAATTATATAAATAAATATTAAAAAATTTAAAATATTTTTTATTATAATTTCTAAAAAGATAATACTACAGAACAATGTATGAAAAATTGTTACAAATTTTTTGCATGAATGCTAAAATTTTATTTATGTTAAAAATATGTTTGTTTTGAAAACATTGTAAAAATAATTAATATTAATATTTTACATATTAATATTAATAAAAAAGGCATAACATGTTTGTACTACAAATATTAAAATGTTTATATATGAAAATATTTGCCAAAAGTTTTGTATAAAGATTTACAAAACCTATTGCTATGTTAAATTTAATTTAAAACACTACATTGTACAACATTATTAATAATATTTTTAATTTACTAAAAAATGTTAGAAAATATACTAAGGTGCCGATCACGATCCGTTAAAAACCGCGTACGAACCGTCGGTCGGAGCGAATTCCCCGTCCGACTCGTACCCGGTTGTAAAACTTTACAAACATGGAATTACGATTCGCACGGAAACACCATTTCCGTACGAATCGTAAAAAACACCGACCGACGAAAATATACATACGAATGTGATCCGGGAATGCTGAGACGTGACGTCGGGACGCTTTCAGGCAGCGTTTCACGAACCAGGAATCACGATTCGAACCGACAGCAGTCCGGACGGCAATATTTTCACGGCACCCAAAAAGTGCCGCAAAAGCGAAGTACGGCGCGAATCGACCAGAGTAGGTGGCCCGGTACGCGCCGACCCCCCCCCAGCCCCCGTAGGTGCGCGCCGACCCCCCCCAGCCCCCGTAGGTACGCGCCGACCCCCCCCCAGCCCCCGTAGGTACGCGCCGACCCCCCCCCCAGCCCCCGTAGGTACGCGCCGACCCCCCCCCAGCCCCCGTAGGTACGCGCCGACCCCCCCTGTGTGTACACCCGTGTACGGTGCGTACCCCCCGTGTACGCTCGAGTCGAACCCCCCCGTGTACGCTCGAGTCGAACCCCCCCGTGTACGCTCGAGTCGAACCCCCCCCGTGTACGCTCGAGTCGTACCCCCACCCGTGTATGTACGGTGCGTACCCCCCCGTGTACGCTCGAGTCGAACCCCCCCGTGTACGCTCGAGTCGGACCCCCCCGTGTACGCTCGAGTCGTACCCCCACCCGTGTATGTACGGTGCGTACCCCCCCGTGTACGCTCGAGTCGAACCCCCCCCGTGTACGCTCGAGTCGAACCCCCCCGTGTACGCTCGAGTCGAACCCCCCCCCGTGTACGCTCGAGTCGTACCCCCACCCGTGTATGTACGGTGCGTACCCCCCCGTGTACGCTCGAGTCGAACCCCCCCGTGTACGCTCGAGTCGGACCCCCCCGTGTACGCTCGAGTCGTACCCCCACCCGTGTATGTACGGTGCGTACCCCCAGCGCTACGCGCTGGGGGTACGCACCGTACATACACGGGTGGGGGTACGACTCGAACGTACACGGGGGGGTCCGACTCGAGCGTACACGGGGGGTTCGACTCGAGCGTACACGGGGGGGTACGCACCGTACATACACGGGTGGGGGTACGACTCGAGCGTACACGGGGGGGGTTCGACTCGAGCGTACACGGGGGGGTTCGACTCGAGCGTACACGGGGGGGTACGCACCGTACATACACGGGTGGGGGTACGACTCGAGCGTACACGGGGGGGTCCGACTCGAGCGTACACGGGGGGTTCGACTCGAGCGTACACGGGGGGGGTTCGACTCGAGCGTACACGGGGGGGTTCGACTCGAGCGTACACGGGGGTACGCACCGTACATACACGGGTGGGGGTACGACTCGAACGTACACGGGGGGGTCCGACTCGAGCGTACACGGGGGGGTTCGACTCGAGCGTACACGGGGGGTACGCACCGTACATACACGGGTGGGGGTACGACTCGAGCGTACACGGGGGGGTTCGACTCGAGCGTACACGGGGGGTACGCACCGTACACGGGTGTACACACAGGGGGGGTCGGCGCGTACCTACGGGGGCTGGGGGGGGTCGGCGCGTACCTACGGGGGCTGGGGGGGGGTCGGCGCGTACCTACGGGGGCTGGGGGGGGTCGGCGCGTACCTACGGGGGCTGGGGGGGGGGTCGGCGCGTACCTACGGGGGCTGGGGGGGGGGTCGGCGCGTACCTACGGGGGCTGGGGGGGGTCGGCGCGTACCTACGGGGGCTGGGGGGGGGGTCGGCGCGTACCTACGGGGGCTGGGGGGGGTCGGCGCGTACCTACGGGGGCTGGGGGGGGGTCGGCGCGTACCTACGGGGGCTGGGGGGGGTACGGCACGTACCGGGCACCTGTTTGGACGTCTCCATGGTTGTTATGGGAGTTCGGTGCGGACGGTCTTTTCACCATACGGTTGTACATTCGGACGCCCGGGATGGATCGTGATTCCCCGGTCGGAGTTCACCTTTCACGTTTGTACGGTGAATCGTCCGAGGACGTGTCGGACACATTTTCCGACCCGAGGACGTGTGGGGAAATATTCCCAGTGCGGTTCGTATGGACTTTTTACCATGCGAATCGTGATTGCCAGTTCGTACGGCACTTGTACGATTCGTACGGTAAAAAGACCCGATACGAGTCGTACGGGGACATTTTTTACCGGATCGTGATCGGCACCCATATGTACATAAAATTTGTTCTCACCTATATTCAATATGTTTGAATTTAATTACAATGTAAATAATGCTATTTCTGAATGATCTTACTCAAATGAATAAACAATAACAAATTTAAAAAACTACAATAAAAACCATGTTCTTGTCTTATTAATTGTGTTTCTCTGATTATTAATATTGATCTTCTATTATGAATATTTAACATATAGAATATTTTTTTTATAAAAAAATAAAAATCAATAAATATTATAAAATTACAGAATGCCATTACCCATTATTCCAATACAAAATATTCATATATTTTTCCTAATAATAATATTAAAGATTCCAAACATATCACATTAAAACTTTACATGTATTTATTATCCTAAACTATAAATATTGAATTAATTAGTACAAATCCAATATATAATAATAAAATACAAATATTATTCACTTTTATATATTTTTATTATTGCTATATTAATGTAATTTAATTTCATTAAATACCATACAGATTAGAGTAGTTGCTGGACACTGACCATAAATAATTTACTATTCCCACTCCAGTCTATAATAAATTAAAGTAGGTGCTGGACAGTGACCATAAATAATTTACTATTACCACTCCAGTCTATAATAAATTAGAGTAGGTGCTGGACACTGACCATAAATAATTTACTATTCCCACTCCAGTCTATAAAAAATTAGAGTAGGTGCTGGACAGTGACCATAAATAATTTACTATTCCCACTCCAGTCTATAATAAATTAGAGTAGGTGCTGGACACTAACCATAAAAAATTTACTATTCCCACTCCAGTCTATAATAAATTAGAGTAGGTGCTGGACACTGACCATAAATAATTTACTATTCCCACTCCAGTCTATAAAAAATTAGAGTAGGTGCTGGACAGTGACCATAAATAATTTACTATTACCACTCCAGTCTATAATAAATTAGAATAGGTGCTGGACACTGACCATAAATAATTTACTATTCCCACTCCAGTCTATAATAAATTAGAGTAGGAGCTGGACACTAACCATAAATAATTTACTATTCCCACTCCAGTCTATAAAAAATTAGAGTAGGTGCTGGACAGTGACCATAAATAATTTACTATTCCCACTCCAGTCTATAATAAATTAGAGTAGGTGCTGGACACTAACCATAAATAATTTACTATTCCCACTCCAGTCTATAATAAATTAGAGTAGGTGCTGGACACTGACCATAAATAATTTACTATTCCCACTCCAGTCTATAAAAAATTAGAGTAGGTGCTGGACACTGACCATAAATAATTTACTATTCCCAGTCCAGTCTATAATAAATTAAAGTAGGTGCTGGACAGTGACCATAAATAATTTACTATTCCCACTCCATTCTACAATAAATTAAAGTAGGTGCTGGACAGTGACCATAAAGAATTTACTATTCCCACTCCAGTCTATAATAAATTAGAGTAGGTGCTGGACACTAACCATAAATAATTTACTATTCCCACTCCAGTCTATAAAAAATTAAAGTAGGTGCTGGACAGTGACCATAAATAATTTACTATTCCCACTCCAGTCTATAATAAATTAGAGTAGGTGCTGGACACTGGCCATAAATAATTTACTATTCCCACTCCAGTCTATAAAAAATTAAAATACATGCTGGACACTGACCAAAAATAATTTACTATTCCCACTCCAGTCTATAATAAATTAAAGTAGATGCTTGACACTGACCATAAATAATTTACTATTCCCACTCCAGTCTATAAGAAATCAAAGTAGGTGCTGCACACTGACCATAAATAATGTACTATTCCCACTCCAATCTATATTGAATTAGGGTTACTATATATTTTTGATTTTTTAAAACAATTACTAATTTGTAAACACTACCCACCCTTATCCCCTATAAATCCTACATCACTCTTATTAAATGAATTATCTTCTTAAAATTGTTAAATGTTAATTCAAAGAACATTTCTAAATGTAAATTATTTTTTATTAATATTAAATTTTTTATATATTTCGAAAACACACGCCACCCTTATGCCCTATAACCCCAAAATACCACTTATGACATTTATTTTATTATTAAAATGATTAAAATTAACTTTTATTACCAAATTAGAAATTTCCATTATTTTTTTCAAATATAAAATATTACATATATTTCGAAAGCACTCCCCACCCTTATCCCCTATAAGCCCCAATTCCCACTTATTACATTTATTTTATTAGTAATTTTTTTTATTTTAAATTTTAATACCAAAATTAAATTTTCCTATTTTTTTTATAAAATATTAAATATTTTTCAAAAACACTCCCCACCCTTATCCCCTATAACCCCAAAATCCCACTTATTAAATGTATTTTATTAGTAAAATGTTTAATTGTAAATTTTAATACCAAAATTTAAATGTAATTTTTTTGTAATTCAATATTAACTAATAAATATATATCTAAAACACTCCCCACCCTTATCCCCTATAACCCCAAAATCCCACTTATTACATTTATTTTATTATTAGAATTTTCACATTTAAATTTTAAAAACTTATTTGAATTTTTTTTATTTGTAAATATAATATTTCAAAAATTATATCATAAATTATTAAATTTTATTAGTAAAATTTTTCATTGTACATTTTCAGACCAAAATTGAAATTTCATTTTTTTAAATTCAATATTAAATATTAAATATATATCTAAAACACTCCCCACCCTTATCCCCTATAACCCCAAAATCCCACTTATTACATTTATTTAATTATTACAATTTTCACATTTAAATTTTAAAAACAAATTCGAATTTTTTTTTTTGTTTTTAAATATAATATTTCAAAAATTATATCCTAAAATATTAAATTTAATATTTATTTCAAAAACACTCCCCACCCTTAACCCCTATATACACAACATCCCACTAAAACATTTTTTTTTCAGAATTAAAATTTAAATATTACAATTTTTTACAAAATTTAAATTCAAATTCTACAAAAATGTATTACAATATTTTATTTCAAATATATATTTTTAAAACACTCCCCACCCTTATCCCCTATAAACCCAACATCCCGCTCCTAAAATTACATATCAAAATTAAAAAAATTATATTAATAATATTTCAAAAATTATATCCTAAAATATTAAATTTAATATTTATTTCCAAAACACTCCCCACCCTTAACCCCTATATACACAACATCCCACTAAAAAATTTTTTTTTCATAATTAAAATTTAAATATTACAATTTTGTTCAAAATTTAAATTCAAATTCTACAAAAATGTATTAAAATATTTTATTTCAAATATATATTTTTAAAACACTCCCCACCCTTATCCCCTATAAACCCAACATCCCGCTCCTAAAATTATATATCAAAATTAATAAAATTATATTAATAGAAACAAAATTGTTATTTTTAATACACTTAAATAAACATTTGCTGACACTTCTAAACAATAATTTTTAACAAATCACAAAATGACTTAATACTATCCTTTTTCGATATTTTTACTACACGATATTATGTCTTTCGATATACTATACCTCGATATTTTACTACACATAACAATCTCGACATTTTTTACATCGATATTAATGACAGAGATATATTGTTCCATCGATATTTTGACTTCGATATTTCTGTATATCGATATTACATTTCCGATATTTTGTCTACTCACCGGTATTTGGTTAGTGTAGGGGGTCGTGTTGGGGGTAGTGTTTTACGGTTTATGGCAGCGCAGTGGTGTTTGGGTAGGGTAGGGGGCGTGCTGGGGTGGTGTTTTAGGGTTTTGGGTAGTACAGTGGTGTTTGGTTAGTGTAGGGGGTCGTGCTGGGGGTAGTGTTTTAGGGTTTATGGTAGCGCAGTGGTGTTTGTGTAGTGTAGGGGGTCTTACTGGGGGTAGTGTTGTAGGGTTTAGCGTAGTGCAGCAGTGTTTGGGTAGTGCAGAGGGTCGTTCTGGGGGTAGATTTAGGGTTTAGGGTAGTGCAGTGGTGTTTGTGTAGGGTAGGGGGTAGTGTTTTAGGGTTTAGGGTAGTGCAGTGGTATTTGTGTAGTTTAGGGGGTCATGTTGAGGGTAGTGTTTTAGATTTTAGGGTAGTGCAGTGGTGTTTTTGTAGTATAGGGGTTGTGTTTTAGTGTTTAGGGAAGTGCAGTTGTGTTTGGGTAGTGTAGGGGTTCGTGTTTTAGGGTTTAGGGTAGTGCAGTGGTGTTTGGGTAATGTAGGGGGTCCTGCTGGTGGTAGTGTTTTAGGGTTTAGAGTAGTGCAGTGGTGTTTGTGTAGTGTAGGGGTAGTGGTTTAGGGTTTAGGGTAGTGCAGTGGTGTTTGTGTAGTATAGAAGGCCGTGTTTTAGGGTTTAGGGTAGTGCAGGTGTGTTTGGGTAGTGTAGGGGGTCATGCTGCGGTTAGGTTTTTAGTGTTTAGGGTAGTGCAGTGGTGTTTGGGTAGTGTAGGGGTAGTGGTTTAGGGTTTAGGGTAGTGCAGTGGTGTTTATGTAGTATAGAAGGCCGTGTTTTAGGGTTTAGGGTAGTGCAGTTGTGTTTGGGTAGTGTAGGGGGTCATGCTGGGGGTAGGTTTTTAGTGTTTAGGGTAGTGCAGTGGTGTTTGGGTAGTGTAGGGGCCATGCTGGTGGTAGTGTTTTAAGGTTTATGATAGTGCAGTCGTGTTTGTGTAGTGTAGGGGGTCATACTAGGGGTAGTGTTTTAGGGTTTGGTGTAGAGCAGTGGTGTTTGTGTAGTATAGAGGGTCGTGTTTTAGGGTTTAGGTAGTGCAGTGGTGTTTGGGTAGTGTAGGGGCCGTGCTGGTGGTAGTGTTTTAAGGTTTATGGTAGTGCAGTGGTGTTTGTGTAGTGTAGGGGTCATGCTGGGGTAGATTTAGGGTTTAGGGTAGTGCAGTTGTGTTTGGGTAGTGTAGGGGATCGTCATGCTGGGGGTATTGTTTTAGGGTTTAGGGTAGTGCAGTGGTTGGTTAGTGTAGGGGGTCGTGCTGGTGGTAGTGTTTTAGGGTTTAGAGTAGTGCAGTGGTGTTTGTGTATTGTAGGGGGTAGTGTTTTAGGGTTTAGGGTAGTGCAGTGGTGTTTGTGTAGTGTATGGGGTCATGCTGGGGGAAGTGTTTAAGGGTTTAGGGTAGCGCAGTGGTGTTTGGGTAGTGTAGGGGGTTGTGCTGGGGTACTGTTTAGTTTAGCGCAGTGGTGTTTGGGTAGTGTAGGGGGTCATGCTGGAGGTAGTGTTTTACGGTTTAGGTAGCGCAGTGGTGTTAGTGTAGTGTAGGGGGTCATTCTGGGGGTAGTGTTTTAGGGTTTAGGGTAGTGCAGTGGTGTTTGGGTAGTGTAGGGAGTCGTGCTGGGGTTAGATTTAGGGTTTAGGGTAGCACAGTGGTGTTTAGGTAGTGTAGGCGGTCATGCTGGGGGTAGTGTTTTAGGGTTTATGGTACCGCAGTGGTGTTTGGGTAGTGTAGGGGGGCATGCTGGGGGTAGTGTTCTGGGGTTTAGGGTGGTGCAGTGGTGTTTGGGTAGTCTAGGGGTCATGCAGGTGGTGGACTTTTAGGGTTTAGGGTAGTGCAGTGGTGTTTGTGTAGTGTAGGGGGTCATGCTGGGGGTAGTGTTTTAGGGTTTAGGGTAGTGCAGTGGTGTTTGGGTAGTGTAGGGGATTGTCGTGCTGGGGGTATTGTTTTAGGGTTTAGGGTAGTGCAGTGATGTTTGATTAGTGTAGGGGGTTGTGTTGGGGTAGTGTTATAGGGTTTAGGGTAGAGCAGTGGTGTTTGGGTAGTGTAGGGGGCGTGCTGAGGTGGTGTTTTAGGGTTTTGTGTAGTACAGTGGTGTTTGGGTAGTGTAGGGGATCATGCTGGGGTATTGTTTTAGTGTTTAGGGTAGTGCAGTGGTATTTGTGTAATCTGTAGTGCATGCGCAGTGGTATTTGGTTAGTGTAGGGGGTCGTGCTGGGGATAGTGTTTTAGGGTTTATGGTAGCACAGTGGTGTTTTGGTCGTGTAGGGGGTCGTGCTGGAGGTAGTGTTTTAGGGTTTAAGGTAGCACAGTGGTGTTTGGGTAATGTAGGGGGTAGTGCTGGGGGTAGTGTTTTAGGGTTTAGGGTAGCGCAGTGGTGTTTGTGTAGTGTAGGGGGTAGTGCTGGGGGTAGTGTTTTAGGGTTTAGGGTAGCGCAGTGGTGTTTGTGTAGTGCAGGTGGTCATACTGGGGGTAGTGTTTTAGGGTTTAGCGTAGTGCAGTGGTGTTTGGGTAGTGCAGAGGGTCGTTCCAGGGGTAGATTTAGGGTTTAGGGTAGTGCAGTGGTGTTTGTGTAGGGTAGGGGGTAGTGTTTTAGGGTTTAGGGTAGTGCAGTGGTATTTGTGTAGTTTAGAGGGTCATGTTGGGGGTAGTGTTTTAGATTTTAGGGTAGTGCAGTGGTGTTTTTGTAGTGTAGGGGTTGTGTTTTAGGGTTTAGGGAAGTGCAGTTGTGTTTTGGTAGTGTAGGGGTTCGTGTTTTAGGGTTTAGGGTAGTGCAGTGGTGTTTGGGTAATGTAGGGGGTCCTGCTGGTGGTAGTGTTTTAGGGTTTAGAGTAGTGCAGTGGTGTTTGTGTAGTGTAGGAGTAGTGGTTTAGGGTTTAGGGTAGTGCAGTGGGGTTTGTGTGGTATAGAAGGCCGTGTTTTAGGGTTTAGGGTAGTGCAGTTGTATTTGGGTAGTGTAGGGGGTCATGCTGGGGGTAGGTTTTTAGTGTTTAGGGTAGTGCAGTGGTGTTTGGGTAGTGTAGGGGTCGTGGTGGCGGTAGTGTTTTAAGGTTTATGGTAGTGCAGTCGTGTTTGTGTATTGTAGGGGGTCATACTAGGGGTAGTGTTTTAGGGTTTGGTGTAGAGGAGTGGTGTTTGTGTAGTATAGATTGTTGTGTTTTAGGGTTTAGGGTAGTGCAGTGGTGTTTGGGTAGTGTAGGGGTCGTGCTGGTGGTAGTGTTTTAAGGTTTATGGTAGTGCAGTGGTGTTTGTGTAGTGTAGGGGGTCATGCTGGGGTAGATTTAGGGTTTAGGGTAGTGCACTTGTGTTTGGGTAGTGTAGGGGATCGTCGTGCTGGGGGTATTGTTTTAGGGTTTAGGGTAGTGCAGTGATGTTTGATTAGTGTAGGGGGTTGCGCTGGGGTAGTGTGTTAGGGTTTAGGGTAGTACAGTAGTGTTTGGGTAGTGTAGGGGGTCATGCTGGGGTATTGTTTTAGTGTTTAGTGTAGTGCAGTGGTGTTTGTGTAGTGCGTAGCACATGCGCTGCATTGCTAGGCGAGACCTAAAATGCATTGCACCAAGATGGCTGCCAACACTTCCTGGATGGAAGTGTTGGCAGTCAATTAGAGCCAAGCTTGTGCTTGTGTAGTTAGGTCCCGCCCAGATATATAAAGATTTTTGTCCTTTAATATCTCAAAAACTACTGAAAGGATTTACACCATTTAAAAAAAAGGACACTTTCTGAACCAAGGGCTACCTTTTTGCCAAACTTGGTGTAATTCCGTTCAGCAGTTCAAGCTGTAGCCGTGTCTAAAGTTTCCTATGTAAAATAACATGGAAAAAACACGTTTTGGGACCCCCCTTTTTTCTCGGCCCCTGTTGGCAAATCACCCCCTCAGGATAGGAGTTGACCGGAGCGGGCCATAAGTTTTGAAAATTTCGCTAAGATTCGTCAACCGGCACCAAAGTTATTTGGAAAACAAAAAACGCTTTTCCTATGGAAACTATGTTCTAACTATAACTATCTAACTATCTACTGGCGACCGCCAGTAGATAATATACATACATACATATATATATCTATATATCTATATATATATATATACACATATATATATACATATATATATATACATATATATCATATATATCATGTGATCAAGGCCTCCTGTAGGCCGAAACGCGTCATGGCGGCTGTGTAAAGTTCTTGTCCGAATAAAGACTTACAGCACTTACTTTGGGTCCGTGTTCGTCTCTGCGCTTCGATGCTTCGATGCTGCGCGTTGGAGGAGGCGATTCTTGGTGACATATATATATATATATATATATATATATATATATATATATATATATATATATATATATATATATATATATATATCCAGACGAAACTCCTCGAAGCAGAGGACACACAGGGGAATCCTTGAGAAGCTCTTTATTGGACCATCAGGGCATAATGCACCTCGGCGTGGGGGGTATATATATTGTTTGTTTGAATGTATTGTGTTGTATTTAAGATAACAGGTTTGAATCTCATTACATTTCACAAAATGTGGTGGTGCATTTAAGTGTTTGTATACCAAATAAAAAATGACATATGTGCTTCATATAGTAAATGTCTGTTCTCTTTTTACTGCAGATTTTCACTAGGTATGTTCAAGTTACAACTTGAACAAAATGTGTTTTATTGAAAGAACTACAACTACCATGAATTTTGTATTTTGTCCTTTTCTTGTCATGTAATTTAATTGATGTAATTAGTTTTACAAATCAAAGTTACTTGACCTAAAAATTATAGGGCAAGTACATTTGTATGCTGAATATAAGTGGTATATGTGAAAACATTTACTCTGAAATGTTTATATGATAACTAATGCTAAACATCCTTCTAAGGTGTGCAAATGTCTGTTTTTTTATTTCGGCAGATAGGTTTTGGAATGGTCAATTTCACATTTCTCCTTTCTAATGTGCTGTGTTGAATGGTTGGTACATTTCATGTTTAGCTACAGTTGTATTTTTCATTTCAGGACATCTTACCTGGTTAATTCATTTTCCCTTTTAGATTGTATCTTTTGCTTAAAAGAAAAACTCATTGGATGTGTATTCCACACCTTTACAGCGTATTCATTTTTTTACATACATAATATGTCCACCAGCCAGAATGCCTAGCCAAATTTCTGTCACTGAGGAAAACCTCAGCTCCTGTTCAGGATCAAACCTCCAGGGAGGACTCCACTCCTGAATGTCCAGATGAACAGGAGTAGCCTTGTCCATCTGGTCTGTTTTCACTTTGCTGTGACTCTGACTTGATTTTTTCAAACAAGATACATGGAGAATATGATTTTTCAAAGCTGATCTAGTTTCTGTCCTAGTAGGGAAACCGAGACCGTAATTATCAAAATTCAAATGGGCATTCTAACTGCAGCTGACCCAACTGACACAGCCTCGTTAACCCTACAGGATTTATCAGCCATCTTAAACACCTAAATTACAAAACCCTGCTAGAGAGAGTGTGGAGTGTGATGGGATTGTCAGACATGTATAATCATTAGCAACAGCGGCTCCTCTGCAGCAGGAAAACCGGTGCGGCCATTGGTACATTTCTGACTCGCGTTTGGTAGTGCAGCATACTCACCATCTTACCTCCCACTGGTACTCGCTGTGCAAATGAGCATCCGGACTGTGAAAGATAGCACCCTAAAAGCGATTGGCAGTTCTTCCATGAGCTGTTCACAAAAGCAGATCCACCCTGGAGGCACCATGCATTCCAGTATTGGCGAGGATACGGAGGTGGGCACAGTCATTCTGATTGCCATTGCAGCCGAGATACGGAAAGGACAATTCTGCATCCATCATCCATCCTTTGATTCATTCATCGTTGATTCATTCATCCCCAGGCCCTTGCCAGAGCTGGCACAGCCCCTTCTTCTAAGCACCTGAATACCCTCCCGGGTGGGATGATCACTATACAAATATACATAACATACCTTAGTACACCATAGCACAGCACAGCATAACATAACATAGCATGTCATGACATAACAAAGCATAACAAAGCATTACATCACTCATGTAAACTTTTCTGATCACAGGTGACACTCATCAATCATTTGCAAAGACCGTCCTTATTATACACTGTAGCACCACCTGCACAGCTCTACTCCTTCCCTGGGCTTATCTGCGCTGAGAATGCCCCCTTGCACCCTATCTGACCCGAACTAGCTGTACTGTTTATTTCAGCCAAGTACATATCAGCGTTTTAAATCAAGGTGATGACAAAACTAGGTGATTGTAGGACATTAGTTGGATATTTACATTTTGTGATCAACAAAGAAACAAGTCCCTGTAGGAAGGTGGAATCTGACTGTATGGTTACCCCCACTTTTTGCCTGGGGTCTGGCTGGTTTTTGACTTAGTTTGACTGGGATCCTGCTAATCAGGACCCCAGTCTATGGTATCCTATATGCCCACGGCATAGGTACCCCAGAGGCCTCTCAGAGGCTGCAGCATGTATTATGCCGCCCCTGGAAGACCATTCAAAATGACACAACAGGTCTGCTACTGCAGCCTGCGTAAGGTGGTGTATGCACTCCTTACTTAGATGTAGGTTTCCTATATCCATCCATATCACTGCACATATAAACCTATCAGTCACCCCTATGGCAAGCCTTAACAATCCTGAAGGCAGGGTGCTGGGTTTTATGTGAGAGGGTACCCATGCATGAGCAGAGCCTCTTTGCAGCCTTCAGAACCTATTCTTCGGGGTTGTTTGTGATGCAGCCAACCATGTACTCTTAAGTACATTATAACCTTGCAGTAAATGCTAACTTTAAAACGGCTGCATGGAAACATGTTGTGTTTGGTGTAAAACACCTTGGAATCATATCTCCCCATCAGTAACTGGCGGGGGAGGTATGATTCCACCCTCCTAGAGGGAGAAATATGACAACACGGGTACACCCGGTACCAGCTACACAGAAACTAGGCATCACAAAATGGATGCTGCCAGCCACAGACACGAGTCTGCCCTCCTGCTACAAGATGAAACTCTGGCAGGGAAGGCTGGACAATAGGTTTACTGTCCCAGGGAGGTGTGACCACCTCCCAGACAGGCTTTAGTGTATTGGGGCTGGGTGGGTGCACTCTGAGAGTGCTTTGATGTCTGCACTGGGGACACATTTGGTGTCCCTGTGCATAGTCCAGCTGAAACCGGTTGCCGAGGCTATCAGCCCCTGCTCTGGCGTGAAACTGGACTAAGGACATGGGTGTAGCCACCCCTCTGTCCTGACCCTCCCATAGGTAGGTCAACAGAGTTTTTCCCACCCCTTCCTTGGGTATAAAGTAGGAACCCCTGACTAAAGGATTTTAGATTTTACCTGGACTAAACTCTGCTAAAGAAACCAAGTATCCTTCGACGATCTACGCTTTGCTGGGCAACTGAAGAATCTCCCTTGGAGTAAAGGAGTTAATCCCCTGCAAGGCAGGCACGTTTAACGCATCTGACTGGTTTGCATCTCCAAAGCTCCTGAGGACTCTGAAGAATATTGCAACACAGGAGGTGGGTTCCCGAGGTCTTAAAGGTTGATCTGTGCCCACAGCAAGTCTGAGGCCCGTATCCCTTGTGGTGACCGTGCAACCCGAACCCCTGGACACCGCATCTGTTTGCAGAAGCACTAGCTTCCCGGTGACCCCTGAGGCTGTGCTTTGGGCTAATCGTATCCAGACCCTGAGCAGTGATTCCACCAAAGATTACTGGCCTACACTCCACGAGTGTTCCGTGGGTTGGTCTTCCTGATTCCTCTCGAGTTCCCTTTGCGACCCCTGGTCCATTGACATGTGGGTCCCTGAGAAGGGAACTTTAACTTTCTGTGGGCTTTCCTGGTTGCTCCAGACGTGCCCTGACTCTCCATCGCTTGTGGAGTCCCCAGGACCTTGCTGGTCCACACCGAAGCATCTTTTCTCCTACCGCGTGGGTTGCAGTTGCCAAGGCTTGTTGGTCTCCACAATCCGGACACCGACCCCCCAGCTCTTGACATCCTTCATGGGACAGCTCGCCTACGGAATGTGGTCATTGTCGACGTCCCCTGGTCCCCGTGGCAGCGGAGTCAATTTTCACTCTTCGCACCTGAAACACCCGACATCAGCGGGCATTCGTCTATCGTGCCACTGGTCACTGACTAGTGACCCAGACTCTGTCCCCTCTGCTTTCAGGTTCTTCTCAGCTCTGATCCAGGCTTGGATCACACTGGACACTTTTCCTCTTCACGGCAGCAGCACTTTGCAGCATCTCGCCATTGAAAACGACGACGATTCCTGACACCATTTGACACCTCTGCACCAGGCTTCCCTGGGTGAGGTAACACGAGTACCCCGGGGCTCACGTGGGTGCTGGCCTTAGAACCTTCTAAGTCTGTAAGGGTTTGCTCAAAGTCTTCTCCTAAGTGTCCTTAATCTTGAAAAATTCCAACTGTGACTTTCCCAGAGGATTGTACGGAGCTCGCGTCTGTGTTCTCACACTGCACCCGTCCGCCATGGATCCCCTGTGTCACTACCTTGGGTGGTTCCTTGGCGTCCCAGCGATTGTACATGCTCTAGGCACTGTGTCTAGTCAAGTCGGGGTTGATATACCACTTTCTTAATATATGGTTTGGTCTCCCCCTGGATCCCACTGTGTATTGTGCTATTTACTATCGTTCTAGTGCTTTAATATTGTGTATCTTTCTCTCTAATCTCATAAAGAAGTTAGTAGAGTGTGTTTAGTAATAAATACATATATTTTATATATATATACCTTGTATGGTTCTCCTTTCATTTGGTCATTCAAGAGGTTATAATCTGGTAAACCAAGCTGCTTTACATTTCTTCGAGACTTAGCCTGAAGGCTACTCTCCATAGCTACCACTAGGATAGCTTTCAATAAAGGTTGTCTTTAACCCAATCATCAATGAGGGTTGTTTGGACTGGTACAAGGTGCCCAAAATAACTAGTGGACAGCATATACCAGGCCAACTTCTCATAGGCCCTGTCCTACATATTGTGATAATAGTATGTTTTTTAAGCATTTCATACCGCACTAAACAGACAACCCAATTTAACCCTATCGATTTACTAAACTATGTGGTAGAAGACTGAGTGTGCATTTCGGGATTCAAATGTATCTCCTTCGACGTGCGGGACTTAAGCTCAGTAGATCATTGTGCATTTTACACAAGATTGTGCCATAGGGGATCACAATGCCTTTTCTATCCGCCTATTTACCCACCTCCGTCATCCTGCTGTGGGAAATTTACTCTTTACCTATTTCACTTTCCGAGAAACCTCAATTGCCAGTTATAATACAGCGAAAAATTGTCGCAAGTATGCTTTTTGAAGGAATTTCTTGATGTGTGGTGTATCTTGAGCAATTGGATGCACTATTTCATCTATTTCAACATTCACCATAGTGCAGTGTACTATTATCTGGGTAGTATAGGTCACACTGACCTCTCAGCTGTACAGTACCACATGACTGCTTGGGTGTCCACTCTGTGCAGAATCTCAAGTATTGTAATTACAAAAACAAGCACTTTATGTAGCACTTGATTTTTAGTTTTATAAAGCGCGAACTCGAACCAAAGGTATCAGAGCGCTTTACATGAGCACCAGTTGCGTTATAGACGGACACATTCATTTTATTAGGCACGGGGAGATTACGTGATTTGCCCAGAATCACAGAGTGTTGAGCTTCCCTACCGTGACGCGAACTCAGTTCCTCAGCTTAGAGGTCGACCGCTCTAGCCGTTAGGTGGTCACCACCATTCTGTCGCACTTCTGCAGTACTCTACATCACATTTTACTAATACCCAGTTTACAGTACTAAATTTGCTGATCAACGGGGAAGACTGAGCTCTCCTTGTCTTCATTCACACTTATAGGGTGCATTTCCAGCTGCGTGCGTTTAGCTCTCCATGCTGTCCTAAAATCATATAGTAAAACTTGCGGGTTGGCGGGGCCAGGGCCCCAAGCCACAGAAAATGATTACTCCATTTTTTGCACCTGCACACATACCAGGCATCAGATTGTTGTCCTCGCACTCGCATATTTAATGCAGCATAACGATGCAATTGATGTGCACCACAGGAATCTGTGGTTCACATCAATTGCATCGTTATGCCACATTAAATATGTGAGTGCGACCGGCTATGCTCATCATCATCTGGGGATTCATTTGCTTTCTGCTGGTAGGTGCAATTACCAGAGAATCAGCATTATTGTTAGTATTGTCTCGTTTCTGGTCCTTGTACTGCGCTGGGACGCCTCGTTGCTGTGGTAGCCATGCGCATTATAAATCTGTAATAATAATAATAAGGCTTTAACGGGCAAAAGTGAAGCTTTGTCCAGTTATTATCCTAATATTGCACCAACCATGCCGTTAACAGACGGACAGCCTCTTCACAGCTTCATCTCTTTTAAGGGTTTTTGAGGATTACGGCTTTGACTCACACAACAGCGGTGCAGACTAGAGCCAAGGTAATGATGAGGAGGATGCACTTGTTTAAAAAACGAATAAGCAATAGTAAGAGGGGCCCATATACTTGTTTGAATTAGGGTGCCCTAAAACATTGCTGGGCCACTGTCACCAATGCAGTGTGAATGTTGCTATGCCCACCTCATCATACCCTCCAACTTCCTTCCCTTGCCCCTGTGCCTCAGGCTCCAACCTCTTTGTGGAGGACTGACTGGTGCAGCCGCACCTGATGCTGACCTGGGGGGCAATGTGTAAAGACATAACCTATGGGTTTAATAGCACCTGCTGCAAAGTACCTTGTTTGTCCAGCAGCTTTCAGGCAACATTACAAATGCCAAGTTAACTCTGGTGGTAAATGTTCCTGCTGGAGAGAGATCAGAGTTTGGGCTAGTGACAGTTTTGACTCATCATAAAGTAGCAAAAAGGGTTAATATGTCTGCTTCAAAGAACATGTACCATGCAAATCACATAACTGTATTTTATGTGCATAGCTCAGTGGGTTACTGCTTTTGCCACAGAGATGTTTTTGTAGCCAGCAGTTCCTAAATTACAATCCTAATATAGCGCAATGACCAATAAACTGTCATCAAAGAGCTGCAGGCAAACTGCATGCTATAGGTTAGAACATTATTTTCCCCCCCAGTTTTTTCATTATCCAAATGCTGCTAAAAAAGGTTTGTTTGGGTAGACATATATTCCTAATAGTAAAGCCAACCCCAACCACTGAGGTAGATTTTAAATCCTGAGTTTGTGCTTCTCCAGAACACACAATCTTAAAATGTACTACTTACCAGTATGGATGATATGGGATTCGTACATCCTGCAATTCACATTGTCTAATTTATTATTTCCTATAAACTGATTTACACATGTATAATTCATCGTCTCCATATATAATGTGTGTGTGTTGTAAAGTGTTCACACAACCTACACTAGTATGAGTAGTGCTATAAAACAAATTAAATGCATGTGAGGGTGGCTATGCAGAGAAAAAGACCACTGTTGGAGGGTGTTGGCGAGGGATTCCACAGAGAAGGAGATGATGGGGTGTGCCAAAAAAGACTGTTGCTCCTGAGCCACCAGCGCTAAAGCGGGCTCTGCCATCTTAATGTCAAAATTTACTATTTGTACTCCTTTTCAAAGGGATTAAAGACTGGGCCCCTCAAATTCAAACCCTTGCTCTGAACCTTTGCACAATTGTTTGAAGTTGAGTGCGTTTTTAAATGTCTTTATAATATTTTATATTAAGAATAAATTGGTTCTATTAAAAATTCATGTTTCATGCTCGACATTTCATTTTTTAGTGTTCTCTGTAGTAATGTCTGTGATTTATGACTGGGTATCCTGGTAGTCCATAAGGCAATCATTTACTATGCTTTAAAAGTTAATACAATCTAATATGTAATGAAAAATGTGTTGAAAAATGCATTGTTTTGGCCTTTCTGTCTCCAAAATTTTCTTGGGGGAGAACCCCCCAAACTCCCCCTAGTAGTGGTTGCTCACTGCGCTTGCTCACTACACACCATATGGTGGCTGGTCTCACTTTTACTTTGTTCTCTCTGATTCACTACTCGTGTCTATTTTTGGTGCTCTCTGTAAGAATGTCTATAGGTACACACATGACTGGGTGGGTAACCTGGTGCTCTTTAAGGTCATCATCTATTATTTACTGTGCTGTGAAAGTTGATACAAATAAATATGTAATGAAAAATGTGCTGTAAAAAGCACCATTTTGGTCTGTCTTTTCCAGAATTTTCGAGGGGGGAGAACCCCCCCCTCAAGCCCCCCTAGTAGTGGTCCAGATAGCTCGCTGCACTCGCTCGCGACACGCCGGTCGGGGGCTGGTCTGGCAAAATTTGCCAGGGCTGCTTTCAGTTCCCAGTCGAGCCCTGATGACTGCCCACGCAATCTATGCAAATTGCAAAAGATGAGATCTAATCACTTCAATATATAAGATTGGTGTATCCACCAGTTAAATGGATATGGTACAAAGCAGGAACTTGTTAGCAGCTCATACTGTAAATTTTGGTGAATCCGACAGCACACCACTTCCAAGCCACTTTACCAGGAAAGGATTTACAATTGCTGGTCTTGATATTTAATTTTGAAGATAAAGACAGCTCTTCATTGTGTAGAACATCCAGCACACATGATACTGCCATGGTGTTTTTGCAAGACTGTGCCAATGAAGCAGCTGCTGGAAAGTAAGCTTTGTCAGCTGTTTGCATAAGCAAACAAAGCTGAAAACTTATAACCCAATTGCCTTGCTAACATGTGCAAAATCAATACAAGCCATCAACACATCAGAATATACCAGAAAATGTAAAAGTGGCTTAGGACATGGATCTTCTACCTGATGCTGCGGTCAACAAAGCTCATTTAACTGAATTTGTCATATCGCATATTTGGTGCGGACTGAAGGAAGAAGAAAAACCAGTTCCTCCATGGGCTATAATTCATACTCTGATCTTCCAGAATACCATGCCACTGAAGAAGGTTGGATTTTTACCAGTAATACCATCTCCAGTCACAAACTACGCAAGAGTATACACGGCTCTAAAACATTTCCGAAATATGCATGCTCATCTTGAAGACCAGCCTATCCTACCAATTTTCTGCAATGAAAATATTTTCAGTATTGTAGCTGACATTTTTATGAGCAATCCAGGGCAATTAGATGATCTTTATAAAATGATGGACATTTTCCACATGATAAAAGTTGTGTTGCGGTGTGCAAGAAGTTATCTCAGCGGATGTGGCATGGACTATGCACTTATTGAGGATGAAATCCCTAGAAGCAAAACTGTCCAGTCAGTATTGAGCGGAACCCATTATTTTAATTTGTTATAAGGTATGCTCATCATATCTGAGGTTATAGAAATATTGCATTGGAAAACTTTCTAGAACAGGATTGACAAATTAGGTTTTGCATATCTTTCCTCAGAAGTGAAGAAGGCACAGGGTGCACTTTATTCAAAAGACATAATGCAAAACCAGACAATATTCAATACACTATGTTCAAAATCAGAAAACATGAAAACCAAGTTTGTATAATTTGACTTAAAATGTGAATAAAAATCTGAACTTTGCAAGTACTGGGGAAAGGTTATACACATGATAGCTCCAGTGAAAAACGTGGTACATGCTGATCAAAAAGGTGATGGGGAGCTGCATGTGAAGACTGTGAAGTCACTGATTATTATGTTTCATAAATTCAATTGCATAAACTACCTGAGATATGGGTCCTAGTATTTGGAAAGGGTGAAGAAGTTAGAGTTGGAAAAACCATACCTCTACAGAAAATTAATCCAAAAACATTTTGTGGTGAAAGACAGAGAGGGACATTTCAATGTTGTGGCTCCAGATATGAAACTGGAACAGAAGATCCAGATCACAGAAAATCTGCAAGGGAATTTTTGGTCAGATGGTAGCTAGTTTACTATGAAGTCCTCTATGTGCAATGTTTTCGGAAAGAACATAAATTCAAAATTAATGGACCTTTGTGAAACTTTTCCTCTCTCAAACTTGTAGGAAAGAGGGGGGACAGACTGCACTCCTGAACGCCATTCAGGGGCTTAGTTACCATATGCAACAAAAGGTAGCATACCTAGAAGGCATTCATAGTGCTATGTCTGATATGCAGAGTGCATTTATACGACTAGCCTCCTCACTAAGCGCAGCCCCTCACCTAGCCCAAACTTGTGCCCTAATGCAGGCCCCTTCCCATCCCAAGTGCTGATTCCCAGCTCTGTACCAAGCACACTCACTCCTTTTTATGTACCCACTGTAATGACACAAGAAGCACACACACACATAAACACAAACACACCAAGAAACATAAGGGCAGGGGTGGAGGTGTACTCTGGAGATGCCAGAGGATACACAGAGGCTACTTTAGTTTCACTGGGCGAGGTGAATATCAAAGCCCTGGTGGCCTTGCCTCCAAGCTTGGAGAAGTATAGACAAAGATGAAAGATCAATGGGACTGAGGTAGAGGCTCAAGAAAAACAAGTGCCAGTGGCACTATGGTGGGAGCTAGACTATTTTCCCCAGACCTACTGTTGCCAAGTGTCAGCGACCAGGTTACCAATACTGACAATGGGACTAAGCTCCATCCAAAAGCCTTGGTAAGCTTAGAATGAAGAAGAGTTACTGGCCCAAAGAAGGTGGTTGTGCCCCCTGCCATCCCAGTGGAGTGTCTGTTGGGAAATGATCTTGAGGCTTCTGTATGAGCAGCGGTGAAGAGTAAGGCTCATGCAAAAATGCTGGGTCTGCCTGAGTGGGTGTGTACTACGACCAGAGCACAGGCAGCATATCAGGGAAGTCCTGGGAACATGGATCCTGAAACAGTCAAACAAGTGGCCCAAAGCAAGAAAAAGTGTAAGAAGTCTGCCAAGCCAGCTTCTGAGAGGTCACACGACCAGGGGGAGGCTTCTCCCGAGGGAGATGCCCTGATACCTGATGAAGGAACTCTGCAGATGGAGTCTGGCCTGACCTGGCAGAATTCTTAAGAGCAGGGGGGACCTCCAGGGAGCACCTATGCCAAGGGCAAAAGCTGTGCCCTACTCTTGAAGGCCTTAGGCAGCAAGCTGCAAGGTAAGAAGAAGGTGATGCCGGTGGCACCCAAAGGGTCTACTGGGAGGGTGGGCTTCTGTACTAAGGCCACGGACCCCAAACCAGGGGCAGCCAGGAGAGTGATGGTCTCCTAAATCTACAGAGAGTCCATCCTTACTTTGGCCCATCACAAACCCTTAGTGGGACATCTGGGACAACGCAAAACCTTGTTCAGGTTAGTTGCCCATTTTTATTGGCCCCAGAGTTCTGAAAACGTAAAAGAGTTTTGTCACTCCTGTGTGACCTGTCACATCAGTGGAAAGGCAGGCACACAACCAAAGGCTCCCTTAATCTCAAGACCAGTGGCTGTGATTCCCTTTTAGAGGGTAGGATTGATTGACATTGTTGGTCCTCCTGATCCTCAAACTGCATCTGAGAATAGATTTATCATATGGATAGTGGACCATGCCACTAGATTCCCAGAGGCAATTACTCTCAGGACTGCAACTGTTCCTGCAGTAGCAAAGGCCCTCCTTGGTATACTTACAGGGTTGTGTTTCCTAAGGAGGTGGTCTCTGATAGAAGTACTAACTTCATGTCTGCATACCTAAAAGCTATGTGTGATGAATGTGATATGAGCTACAAGTTCACTACCCCTATCACCCTCAGCCCAATCATTTAATTGAAAGGTTCAAGAAAACCATGAAAGGCATGATAATTGGCCTCACTGAAAAACTCTGAAGAAAATGGGATGTCCTGTTACCTGCCAGCTGTTTGCCTACAGGAAGGTGCCACAAAAGGGGGATGGATTCAGCCCATTTGAACTTTTGTTTGGCCTTCCAGTAAGGGGTCTGTTGAGTCTTGTAAGGGAAGGATGGGGAAGACCTCTTAAACAGCCCAAGCAGGACATAGTGGACTATGTACTAGGCTTTGTGTTCAAATATGGCAGAGTACATGAAGAGGGCAAACAAAAGCCCAGAGGCCAGCCAGGAGCTTATCAAGCACTGGTATGACCAGACGTCACCACTTTTGGAGTTCCAACCAGGTCAGCTGGCATGGTTGTTGCAGCCTGTCGTTCCCAGGGCCCTCTAGGACAAGTGGACTGGACCCTTTCCAAACTTGGAGAGAAAGGGGGATGTCACCTACTTGGTTGACTTAAGCACTTCAAGGAGTCCTCATGGAGTTCTCCATGTAAATCACCAAAACCCCACCAGGACAGAGCTGACATGACCATGCTCATGGTCACTGCTGGAGACCAGGTAGCGGAAACTGAACTCCTCCCTGACCCAATGTCAAACAACCCCCAAGATCGATCAGTTGAAGTTGGTGCCTTGTCTGACACCCTTACTGCAAAACAGCATTCTGACTGCAGGCAAGTCCTAGTCTAGTTTGCTGAGCTCTTTGCCTTGACCCCGGTCACCCAACAAGGTGTACCCATGATGTGGACCTAAGTGGCAGCCTCCCTGTCAAAAATAAGATTTACAGGTTATCAGACCAAGTTAAGGCTTGCATTACGACTGAGGTGAACAAACGTTTGGCGCTTGGGGTTATTGAACAGTCTGACAGTCCCTGAGCTAGCCCAGTGGTACTGGTTCCCAAACCTTATTTCAAAGATGGGAAACCTGAGATGAGGATGTGTTTGAATTACAGAGGTCTCTATGCGGTTACCAAAATTGATACTCACCCCATTCCAAGAGCAGATGAATTGATCTGACAAGCTGGATGCAGCCAAACCTTTGAGTGCTTTTGACTTAACATCAGGGTACTGGCACATTGGACTCACACAGGAAGCAAAGAAGTCAGCATTTGTGACCCTAGAAGGCCATTTCCAATTTGGAGTGATATATTTTGTATTAAACAATTCACCTGCCACCTTCCAGAGGTTGGTGCATAGATTCCTTTCAGGTTTGGATGACTTTAGTACAGCATATCTAGATGATATTGATTTCTTTAGCAACACCTGGGAGGAGCACCTGGTCCACCTCAAGGAAGTGTTACATGCCCTGCATCAGGTCAGTTAGTGCCAGATAGGACAGAAGTATGTTGTGTACTTGGGCCAGCTTGTAGGTGGAGACCAAGTCCAACCTCTCCAGCCCAAGATCCAGGCTATTCTGGACTGGGAAGCTCCAAAAACCCAGACTCAAGTCAGAGCCTTTCTTGGCTTGACTGGGTACTGCAGGTTTGTGAAGGGTTATGGGACCATTGTGGCCTTATTCACTGAACTTACCTTCAAGAAACAGCCTAAGAAGGCCATCAGGATCACAGGATGCCAAAAGGCTATTGACACCCTAAAGCAGGCTATGTATTCAGCACATTTATTCAAGGCACCTGACTATGGTAAAGAGTTCATTGTCCAAAACACATCTGAACGTGGGATTGGGGCAGTTAGGGCACAAAAAATTAAAAGAGCCTGGATCAACCAGTTGACTTCTCCCTAAAGAGTAGCTTTGGAGTGTAATTGAGAGGGAATCCTTTGCTGTGGTTTGGTCTCTGAAGATGCTGAGACCCTCCTTGTTTGGGACTCCATGCAAGGTTCAAACTGACCTCTCAGTTGGCTGATGGAGACAAGAGGCGAAACACCCAAACTGTTCAGGTGGTCCAGTTCCCAACAGAGTATGAACCTTAGAGTGGAACACAGACCAGGAACTGACCATGCCAATACAGATGGCCTTTCAGGTTTTTCCATTTAGACAATGAGAACCACTAGTGGGTAGGTTAGATGCTCATCACCTTTTGTCTTGGGGCAAATCATGTAGGAAAGTGACCCTTTCTGTATGGTCACCCCCTACTTTTTGCTCCAAAATGATCATGGTTATGACTCTGATAATGCACTGGAGTCTGCTGCACAGACCCCATTGCCTACACTCTCTCACAAAACTTGTATGTTCAACTTGGTAATCCCAAATTGGCAATGACTTTACCACCTTATAAATCCCTAGTATAATGGTACTAGGGGTACCAAGTGCATGGGTGGTAAAGGGGTCCCCATTGCTGCAGCATAGATTTGTTCCACCCTGGGTGACCCAAGCAAACTAGTGACTCCAGGCCAGCCATTACAGACAGCAGGAGAAGATGCAAACTGCTCAAACTCAACTGTGCCATCACCATGTGTGGCACAGTCAAATGTGCTACCTTTACTATATGTCAGACACCGCTAAGGTAGGCCTCCTCAGCCCAGGAGGCAGGGTGCAGTAAATTAAAGGTGAGCACATATAAGTGTCCCTATATTGTTGATGCCCTTTGGAAATTACAGTAAATGTTAGCGGTCCATAGAATAACATAGGTTGCCAACCGGGCACTCTTGCAATTGGCAGCTCCATTATGGTATCACTAAAATATGTCATGTTTGGTATCAAACATTGTGCCTTCTCAGGAGGTCGGGCTTGCTTGGTCTCAAGATGGCCGTTACTTAGGCGAGCTTTCAAAGCTGTCACCACTATCTGGCATGATGCACTAACATCCTCAGAGAAATGAACCCCTAGGTAGTAGGTAGCAGCGCCGTGCTGGGGATGCCCCCCGCTACCAGACTGGGTCATTGCAGTTGCTAGAGACCTCCCAAGAGTGCCTTCAGGCTGCTTGCTTCCTTGCTAGACTACGCAGCCTAACTGCTTGGCTGCCACAGGACTCATGCCAATCTGCGGGTCCCTGGTGCTGCCCTAAGGTGTGTGGTGGTGATCTTTGGCCTCTGAGGTGGTGGGACGTGTGGCCCGCCTCGGCCCTGGGGCTCGGTGAGTGGCGTTGACTGGGCCATGCATGCTAAGGGGGTATCTGGATTTCTGCACCTGCCCTGGGGGAGACGGTCAGCTGGATGACTGCAGCCGATGCAGTCCCAAGACCACGAGGATCACCGGAGTGACCCCCCACTTGCAGATTACCAGAGGAGGTTTGCGGAGAGACATGGCTAGGCCTCCCTGTGCAGAAGTAGGAGTGCCTGTTGAAGAGGCAGAAAGCCTAACCTAAGATAACAGAGAACTAAAACTGGGAGAAGAACCATGTCTTAAGATTTTTCCTAAAAAAACTAAAATCAGAGGTATTTCTCAACATGAGGGGGAGTTCATTCCAGATTTTGGAGGTACTATTTACAAAGCTTCTGCCTCCCCAGTTTACATTTTTGAAACAGGGAGTTTTCACTAACCTGGTGGAAAGGAGACATGGTGGAAAGGAGAGTGTCTGAGGTTGAAGATCTACAGGTTGAGATTACAGGGGTGCAAAAATAAATGGGGAAACTCATCGCGACCCTGCAGAGCAAAGCAAAAGCCCTTGAAGCGTGGATGAGGTGAAATAACTGGCACATAGTGGGTTTACCCGAATCCACCGTGACTGGGGAACATGGAGCTCTTTGTAGAGAAGTTTCTCACCACCTTGCTCGGCCGCGACACCTTCTCTTCGATATTCGTAGTGGAACGTGTGCATCACTCGCTGGCCCTTCAACCGGCCCCTGGGGCACCCTGTCGTCCACTCATAGCTCGGCTCCCTAACTATAGGGACAGGGATGCAGCCCTGCGATTAGCTAGGGAGCTCCAGAGCTCTGATACGAGTGCTCAAAACTCTCTCTGACTTCACTCTTCAAGTGCCGGGAGGCACAGAAGCTGTTGGCGCTACTTAAATGGAAATTGCAGGAGCTCTGGACTATGCCATGCTTTATCCAGCACGCTTACGAGTGACAGTGGACGGGAAGCCCAAGATCTTTACTGACCACAAAAGCCTGCAACAAATGCTCAAGAAATGTGAAATGACTAAAGCCCAAGAGCCAGTGCAGGGCCACATGGCAGATGACCATACTTCTCCTAGTGTGCTTGATCGGCATGATTGATGGGTTGTAAAGCTATCATTGCCTTGAGATCATAATTGGAACCGTTGTAGTCGTTATGCTGTCGGAGGAGATGCTGAGTGTGGAAGGTATAATGGGTATGCAGATGGATTGCAAAGGTAATGTGGACTGTACTATGGGACCTTGCTGAGTGGTTCGGAGAGGTGGGGGGGAAGGTATATCGTCAACTCACACCTGATACATGTCATTTTATGTGGCACACTGGGTAAGATGTATGTGGCACACACTAGCTAACAGTTCTGCTTTCACCCACTTTCATGTGGTCCTCAGGGGCCATAGTTATATGACGTAAATGTTCACTGTGAATGTGGTATGATTATCTGCTGGTTTTCTGTACTCTGTGCTGGAGAATAGCTTACGGGTAATCACCGCCCTCATGTGTGTCCCACACAGTTTCGGAGGGAATCCTTGTTTGAAAGGGGGAGAATGTGTGGGTGGGAAACAATATGCTGTGTCATACATTGGGGGACATGGCTTGGGCGAGGGGTAGGGGAATTTTCTATGCATAATTGTCTTTGCTATGTGGCCAGGAGGGAGTTTGCTGGGGAATGTTGAGTAACATCATTGATCCATTAATGGAAAAGTTGTATAATGAGTGAAGAGACCAATCCAATGGTGCCACCAGTTACAGGTGGTGCCTCGCTGTGTTTTTTGTCCTGGAATGTCAAGGGGTTGAATGATAATCGCAAAATACGTATGGTAGTGCTGTATTTACAGCAAAATCACATAGACATAGCTATTTTATGGGAGAGGCGCTTAGCACTACACATTGGCTTGCTTCCTCAATGCAGAATGAGAGGAATAGGCATGCTGCGGAGTTCACGACGCATGCTTGAGGGGTCCTGGTGTTGGTGCATCATGTGTCAGGTATACAAATTCATGAAGTGTGTGTCGACCCAGGGGGAAGATATGTAGTGGTACTCTGCTGCAAAGATTAGTTTTATGAGCTTTTGGTAGGCTTTTTCGGTCGTAACTACGAAGATGCACAGTTTTACTGCTCCAAACATAGTAAGCTTGCTACCTATGGAAATGTACCACAACTCTGGGGTGGGGATTTTAATTACGTATAGTCTCCTGAACTGGCCCGATCTAGCCCCCCCCTCTCAGAATACCATTGACAGCAGCCAGAGCTATAGCTGCAATAGCTGAGGAAGATGGTTTGGTAGACGTTGAGCGTTTTTGCTCCCTGTTGGTCAGGAAGTACACTCATTACTTGTCTGTTTATGACATTCATACTTGTATACACTACTAGTTGGCCCAGCGTGACTTATTGCCCTTTATACGCCAATGTGAGCATGTACCTCGTACATACTCAGATCACTCACCCATACGACTGACGTTAACAGTTGGGGATATGCAGTTGAGGGCTTTTACCTGTTTTTTTCCGACAATATTCGTTATTAGACACAGTGTTCAGTGAGGAGATTGCGCATTCAATAGATGACTATTTCCCCAATAATATGGAGAGTGTGTCCTGGATGGCCATCATTTTGGAGGCATTTAAGGCCTATATCTATTTCAATGCATTCAGGTGTGCTCAGATCCATAAGAGATCACTTGCAGAAACTGGAGAAGGAGTTGACTTTGCTGGAGCGCGCAACTTAGGGAAAAGTTGAATGAATACAACAAACTGGAATAGACTGAGATAACACATCTAGGGACATTGCGCATTGCCCTATTTAAGTTAGCATTCGCAGCACCGTTTTCTATTCAGGTGCCATTTTGAATTATGATCAAAACCAACCCTTTGCTATTTCTGAGAAAAGGCCTCTGTTAGGTTTCGTTTCTGCAGTGTTGGGTTTTGCTTCACTAATGAATAGACTGTTCATATTAGTGCATACCTTTCCTACTAGATAGAGGCCCTCTCCCACTTGTCTGGTGGCGGGTGCAGGGTGAAACAACCTTGGGTTGTATTAGGTAGTGTGAGATATGAGAACCAAAACCTTTTTTTTTGTATTTCACTGTCAAGCTGCATCTGCTTGGAAAATTCCACTGTGGGCGTATCTTCACCCAGTCATGAAACATACTTAATTAATCTTTATGCTTGTTGATTTCAGTCCCTCTGCAGCACTCCCAGCGACTGGGCAGACTGGGCCCCGCTCTGAGTGTATATGAATAAACAGTTATTGGTTTGTATTCTCTACTGTCTGACCCACTCTTAATTTAGTATGGAAGGCTGATAGGTGGTTATTAGTGACCCAGGTGACCCTAATTGGGCCACTTCCTTCAGTTGGCGCCCGAACTGGGACTCCTATGGGTGATTGATCCATCCCATTTCCTCAGACGGAAGGGAGGCTGAGGACATCGTTGGGTCAGACTGACGGCTCAGGGATCCCTGCACGAGGAGTATTATTTACTCACAGCTGCCCCTTCTGTCCTGCCGGATGGTGCCTCGCCCAGTGGTCATCCCGACTAGAGTCCTGAATGGCGAAACCCTTGGATCTGACCGTTTGGACTGAAGAGTCGGCAGTAGAGAATTGGTCTGTTTGTGCTACTCATATCAGGTGAGTTTGTTTTGGTTCTTTGTGGATATGGTACCATTGGGGATTGATTTTGGTACGGTCTGAGGACCATTTTTGATAAAAGTATTTTCAACTACTTTGCTACGTAAAAATAACAAATTTGTTTTACCTTTTGAAATGCCTACACTTGTACTCGTGTTGCCGTTGTTGTTCTGCAGATGCTCGATTGTAAGAAGCTCAACCGGTGCCTCCTAAAAGCAGCCCCAATTTTGATATGTATGTGAAGCATGGTCTTTGCCCTATTATGTTTAGTACACTATGGCACAAATATACTAGGGACAATGCCAAGTTGCACAGACTGTTGACGGGCACTTTTGATGAAGATGAGCAATTATTTAAGAAAATAAGCAGACAGTCCATGTTTGACTCCCTCAGAACTTGGCAGAAGGAGGACAGACAGAGACGGTTAAAGATGGAGAGAGATGCACAGAAAGGAAAAGAGCAAGCACTGACCCATAAAGCTGTGGCATATGATAGAGAAAAGCAAGAGTCTGGAATTGAATGTGAAGATCGGAGATTTCGGTTGCATATTGATAAGTCTTATTTGATCATAGAAGAAGACGAAACCTTTGTAGAGGAGTTGCTAGATACTCGACCCCGCCTCCATATGCCCCGCAGAGGATATATCCCGCTGTTTCCTTACAGCCACAGCTGCCTGTTACATCTGCTTCGGTTGGTCCGGTATCTATGCTTGTTGTTTCAACAGCTTTAGCTACAGCACCCCCGCTCCTTCTTTGTCGTCACCATCTTTCGCAACTGTGAATCTCAGCACATCTAATGTCTCAACTCCTGCAGCCTCTGCTCTCTCTCCTCAGGTGCAAGCGCCAGCGAAGATTGTACCTGTCAATTCTGTTGTTTCTCCTTCCTTGGTTTTTCATCCTCTGACACCTTTGAATGTTGAGACACCAGTGCGCAGATTTGAGGATAGAGATTCGATGAAATTTGAAGAGCGAATAGGCACGTTAATGCGATCTAGTGTGGAGGAAGAAGTAATAGCTGACCGGAATGCGCTGTGGGCTTGTAATGCGATCTATAGTGTGGAGGATGTTTGGGAAGTCATGCGAGATTTTAAACCTTTTATACAGCAGCATGCCCTTAAGCATATGGTTGCTACAGTGATTAGTCTCTGGCAACAACACATTAGGACAGAAGCGCGTCGAATGTTATTTGATATTAGAGATCGTGTGTACGCAAGTGACTTGGAGCCATGCCAAGTATTTGGGAATGTTACAACATTAGTTGCTCACAGGGATAAATTACATGAGAGGAGCCCTACTCAGGTATCTCACTTCCTGATGCGGGAGGTCCATCATATACATCAACCAGAAATACCTGAAATTACAGATCAGCATGGTAATGTTAATAGACCGGCTGAGGTGGCCCGTTTTCAGGGTTTATACTCCTTGGAAAAGAAGTGAGGTTCTAGCCCTTAACCTCTTGCATGCTCATGACGAGACCAGCTCGTCATGAGGCACAGTGGAGCTCTGCTCATGACGAGCTGGGCTCGTCATAACGGCCGTGCTCCGCCCACGTGCGATTGATTCCCCGCCTGTGCGGGAGAATCAATCAGTGGGCGGAGTCATGACGAGCTCAGCTCATCATGAGCACAGCTCCACTGTGCCTCATGACGAGCTGGGCTCGTCACGAGCACCGCGGTGCCGCGCGCCGCCCCCCCGCGCCGTGGAGGAATTGCCCCCGCGGCGAAGGGGTTAAGGATCATTTACCTGATCTTAGGAAGAATCCTACCGCTTATTATAAAAAATTGACAGAGGCTGCCTCTTCTACTGTAATGACTCTTGCTGATATTGAAATGTTCTTTAGTCTTCTCGTTCCGGTTGATTTTTGGAGACAAGTTCATACTCAAGACCAAATCGCGAAGTTGGGTGGTACATGGGATGTGATTAAGGGATGGGATCAGGAAAGGAGACCAGGTGATAAGCTCCGAGCCTAGATTCTTGCTTTGCTAGGGCGCATTATTACATATATGCATTCCCTTGATGCGCCCAAGAAGGTAAATTTGGATAAATTGACGGCTTGTTGACAGAAAAAGGATCAAAGTGTGTCTGATTTTTTTACTCGGTTTGAAGATACGTTTTTGGACTATAGTGGGCAGGATATGTCTATTGAAGGTGGAGTTTGGTTGTTTGTCAACAGATTTGTTTCCAATCTTCTTACTGAAATTGTGAGTTGTTTGCAGGCGTCTGAGAGTACTTGGTCCACCTCTTCCCCCTCTGTTATTTTGAATATAGCTCAGTACTATGAACATCGAGCTCAGGAGGTAAAGGATAGGACTGATAAGAAACACAAAGATTTAAAGACAAAGGTGTTGTACAGCAAGCGTTTAGGTGAAATAGTAGGAGACGGCGTTGTTCTTCCAGACAGCTTCCACGTATAAGTAGACAGCCTTCGATGACCCCTTTAGGGCCAAATCAGTGTGCCTATTGTAAGGAGGAGGGTCATTGGCATAGCCAGTGCCCTGTGCTTTTACAGAAGGTTGCAGCCCCTAGAGGATGTGGTTCTGGTGGGAGAGGTCAAGGGACGGAGAGAGCTCAGAATGTTATGGTCTCACAGGGTCGATAATAATTACTTTGATGACCCTCAAAATGGCCAGTATCATCATGATGATTACGATATGGATGAGGTGACAGGTATGTCCAAAGCTAGGACAGCCAGGGACAGAGAAGGGGACCAGTTTAGATACCTGTAGATCAGCATGGTCCTTATGTCACAGCGGATTTGCAAGGCTTGACTAAGGAATTTTTGGTGGACACAGGTGCAATGAAGAGTTTTGTTTCTCGACATATGGACCCTGGGGCAGCCCTGTCTGGCCACAATAATGTTTCAGTAGGTTTTTAAGGTGTACCGGTTGTAAGCCCCATTTCCCGCCCCCTTGAATTGACTGTTGTTTTTTTTACTGTGGAGTCTCCGTTTTTGTTGACATCCAACTGTGGTGAGAATCTGATGGGTTCGGATTTGTTGAAGAAGTTTTATGCTACAATCCATTGCTCTCCTGTGGGCGTCTATATCACCATGGGTCCGGATGTGAGTACTAAACAGTGTTTTTCTCAGGATGCACCCCTTCCGGCTGAATTTGATGATGTCCCACCCATTCAATGAGCTACAGGTGAGACAGACATAGGACTGTTGCATATACCCCCAGTTTCTATACGAGTCAAAGAGAATGTTGTTTTCCCTCATATTTCTCATTATATGATACCACAGACAGGAGAACGGGTTCTTCTTCAAGTTATTCAAGATTTGATAGAAAAGGGAGTAGTTGAGTAAACATCTGGCAATATTTGTAATAGTCCTATTCTTCCAATTCTTAAAAGCGCACCCTCAGGCTCCTCTGAGGATGCTGATAATGTTTATAGTTTTGTGACTGATCTGCGTGAGGTTAATAAAATACTGGTTCCACAGTTCCCTGTGGTTCCTGATATTACTGCGCTTTTGACAATGATTCCTTCTACCGCTAAATTTTTCTCTGCTCTTGATTTGAATAATGCTTTCTTTAGTAATCCTATCCACCCAGACAGTTGATATTTGTTTGGGTTCACACTGGCTGGTGGGAGCTTTAGATTATGTCACGCTCCTACCAGTCTATACAGAGAGTCCTAGTGCCCTCAGTCAAGCATTAAAAGGTCAGTTGGATCCCTTGTCGCTTCTCTCAGGTAATGTATTGGTGCAGTATGTTGATGATCTCCTCATAGCTTCTGATACGGAACAGGGTTGTAGAGATAGTACTGTTAAATTTTTGTTGCATTTGGCCCATCATGGGAATAAGGTTTCCATTTCTAAATTTCTGTATTGTTGACAGGAGGTCATCTACTCAGGTCACCTACTGTCGGAGGAGGGTGGGAGGTTGACCCCTGAGTGCATCAGTACCATTGTTAAAATGCCTATTCCACAAACTCAAAAAGATGTACGCACTTTTGTAGGTATTACTTCCTTCTGTCACCAGTGGATCCCAAACTACTCATTACAAATCAAACCTTTGCTTGCATTAACAATGAAAGAAGTGCATGAGCCTTTGCCTTGGACGCCCGAATGTCAGCAGTCTTTTGAGCAATTGAAAACTGCGCTTTGTTCGGCTCTAGTGCTTGGTACACCTAACTATGGCAAGCCGTTTGTGCTTCATGTCCATGAGATGGCTGGTTGCGCGCTTTCTGTCCTAACACAAAAATTTGGGGATAAGCAATGACTGTGTGCTTATTTCTCTGCTGTGATTGATTTTTTCATGAGGGCCCTCACGAGTCGTCTAAGAGCGGTCACGTTGTGGCCACTTCAATCAGACAATCAGCTGGACTCGAGCTTAATACTGACCTCACAGTTATGGTAGCCCATGCTGTGGATACACTTTTCAATAAGACAAAGACACAGCACCTCACCAGTGCACGTCTTACTTGCTATGAATTGACAATGTTTTCTAAACACATTACGATTAAAAGACGTGCTAGAAGGGAGGAGTAGTAACGTGGCTGGATTCAGAGATCCAGCCACGTTACTACTCCTCCCTTCTAAGAATGATGCAGTTGATAAGAATGACTGTATCTACTGGACAGATGAAGAGACGAAGGGACAGGTAGACCTGACTGATGTTCCCTTATCTGACCCCTAAGGAGAACTATTTGTTGATGGCTCTTGTTTTAAATTACCAGATGGCACTACAAGTGCAGCTTACGTTGTCACTGCATTGGGCACGGTGGTAGAGACAACATGGGTCCCCAATCAGTCGGCTCAAGCTGCTGAGCTCGCTGCTCCTATTTGAGCTTGCAAATTGAGCCGGGGGCTGGTTGTCAACATCTATATTGACAGCCAGTATGCCTTCGGGGTCGCGCACAATTTTGTCCGACTCTGAGCAGAGAGAGAGCGTTCCTTATTTCTCATGACACCAAGATTCAACATAGGCACCTCATATTGAGGCTTTTGTCCACTTTAACGCTCCCAAGAAATTTACTAAAATTAAGTGTAGTGCCCACAGGAAGGTTACTGATGACGTGGGTAGACTAAATGCTTTTGCAGACCAGAAAAGCTAAGGAAACGGCCCGAACAAAGATAAAACGTGTGTTTCTAGCAGGTCCAGCTAGGTGAGTCCCTGAAGTTGTAATGTTTGAGAATGCCCTTGAAAGTGTAAAAGAGATAGAAAGTGAAGCCACAATGGAAGAATTAGCGGAATGGCAGGAAAGCACAGTTAAAGAAGGAAGGATGTTGGAATGATAAATCAAGGAAGCAGAGATGGATGTTGCCAGATGCATATGTTCTCCCCGTGCTGACTATGGCTCATACCAGTGCCAAAGGCATTTGCGAATTGTTAGACCCTCTATGGCAGAATGACAATATCTCCAAGACAGCCATGCATTTGGTAAAATATTGAATTGTTTGCATGATGAATAATCCTGGGAAGGGCATCCGTACACCACCTGGTAGTTTCGTATCACCCACTTTTCCTTTTGAAGTCCTTCAAATGGACTATCTTGAATTTGAGAGATACATTAATCTGAAATATGTTCTGGTGGTTGTATGTGCATTCAGTAAATGGGTTGAGGCTTATCCCACTAAGGATAACACAGCTTGCCCCGAGTTATCTAGAGTGACAATGGAAGTCATTTTAATGCAAAAGTGATTCCATTGATTTGGGAAGGTCTTCTAGTGAAGCAGAAATTCCATGCTGCTAATCATCCACAGTCAGCGGGTTTGGTTGAGAAGTACAATGGTACTCTCAAACTGAAACTGGCAAAAATACAAGAGACTACAGGGTTAAAGTGGCCAGATGCTTTATCGTTAGCTCTTTTGTCGACAAGAAAAACAGCTCAGGATTGTCTCCTTACGAAGTCGTGTTTGGGTGCGCGGCAAATGTCTGGGGCGTCCTCGTAAATTTTTTGATGTAGAGTACCCTGTATTGCTTGATTATTTTGGCCAGTTAACTGAGAATTTATGTTCTATTCACCAACAGGTGCAAGAGCCCCTACTTTCTACACCAGAGGGACCCAGCCACAATACCCACCCCTGTGATGACATTCTGTTGTGGAACTTTCAGAAGAAGAAAAGTTTGGAGGCGCGCAGGAAGGGGCCTGAGCAGGTTCTATTGGTGACACGTACTGCTGTGAAGGTTCCTGGCCGTAAGAACTGGGTTCATGCAAACAACTGTCAGAGGATTCCTTTACCTCTACCCTATGATCAGTGGGTTATGGACGGCATCGGGGACTCAGAGTGCAAGCATGTGCCTCAGTTTGTCCCATACAGTGATGCCCAGCTAACATGGACGCAGATGGACAAGGAGAATGCAGATGTGTTGAACGAGTCTGTTCCTCAGGAAATACAAGCTATCCAAGAGCATTTGTTCACTGATCACACAGTGCCTGGGGCTACCAGGTACAATTTGCACCCTCAGCTGAGGGAAATTGCATCTAAGGAGAAGAAAGATTAGGGATGGACTGTATAAGATAGGTTGTACTAAATTATAGTACCAACGGAATTAGTTGAGATTGGTGAGGGATTTCTGCATACTTCATTTTAGTTGTTTGAACATTAGACAGGGAAGATCAAAGTATACCCTGACGGGATACCATCCTGATCGACATGGGATACGAGCTTTGGACAGAGCAAGCTCCAGTGCTGGTGCTCAAGAGTGCCCACATACGGATGGACAATAGGAGCCTGTACCAGTGAGGCTCTGACGGACACTGGGAACTTGTATATTTCTTTTGCATTTTGCCCCCTTTTCATCATTCGTTATGTATGCCTTTGATAGAATGGTTGCTGAGGAAGAGCAGCCAGTGAATCTTGTTGCCCAACATAATATGGTGAGGACCCGCAAAAGGAGAATAATATGTGTTGCTTTTGTGATGTTGTTGCTAATAATATTGTGTGGGGTGTCATGGGTGTTAGAAAATGGTCAGGATGTACCTTTACACACTAAGAGTAAGGTTATTCCTCCAACAAGAAAGAAAAGGACAACCCGAGTAATGTGTTTCTAGAAACAAACAAGAGATTCCTGGGAGTAGGGACAGCTTGTTATCCCACTGAATCTGTTACTAGTTTATGGACTGCATATCTGTTATCAATTGTAAATTATACCTATACTCGTCCACCTCAATTTACAGAAGTGAAGGGAGTTTTTGGTTTTGGCATTCCAGGTTCCTGTTTCTATTATAGAAAGCCACTGGGGATGGGTTATCCAGGGTGTTATAACAACATTTATTGCAACAATTTCTACATGGCAGAACAGAATGTCACACTGGTGGATTAGCATTATAAGGAATTGATAGTTACCTGGGAGGCTGGTTATTATCCTGCTTGTTGCCCTATCATGAATAGTATGGACACTTCTTTGTACATCAATTGTTCTGGAATAGTGCTGTATAAAAATACAATGCCCCTGGTGAATGACAAAGATCCGAATACGTTGGAATGAACACCAGATATACTGCAGTAGATTACCAAAGACCGATTTATGCACACCCGGGGTTTTACTTTATGTCTAATGGTACTTATTCTAACGTTCACAATGGTACAGAGGATGTCGCTCTTGGGATGGTGTTGCCCTTAGGTGTTCCCTGTAAATGCACTAAGCCTAATATCCGTTGATTTAAGAGGACCTTGACCAAGGAATTTTGCGAGGGAGTGACGGATATAGAGATCAATAACTATAGTAATGGGATCACTTTTGGATACATCCTTTCTTCCATTTTTACTTTGGGTAGCACCTCTATGACCCATGGTGAGAAAGCTAGAGAATATTTTGGGTGCAAGTTACATATATTATTTAATAGTACCGTGGCAGTTTTACGTGACATCGCCACTCAGTTGGAAAGTACGCAAATATATTTAGACCAGACTAGGTACACTGTTGATTTCATCTGAGCTGGTTGTGTATGCATAGTAGTGGGAGATTAGTTTGTAGTCAGGATCAAAGATATGGAAAAGAATATTACTAAAAACACATATTAGACATCTTCGAGAATGTCAAGGGATTGGAAAGTGGATATTGGTGCTTTGTTGTGCCCTTATTCAATGCCTCCCCTTCTGTTGCTCTTATTGCACCATCATTCTCACCCCAAAAGGAAAATATCGATTCATGATACCAATGCTGCAATTATAGTAAGCAAAAGAAATAGTCAACCTCATGAACAGAGATGAGGGCATTTTTGAGACTTCTTCCCTCCTTCCAGTCTCCTTTCCCGATACTGAAAATATGGAATGCTCATAAGGGGTTTTAGTCATGGTCTCCTGTTTTCCTAGTTTTATATTTTTCTTGTTGCTGTCAGAAAATGTTTTAGCTCATGCTAAAAGGAGGGTCTGTGTGAATAGAAATATTCATGTTTGCCCATTGTCCTATGTAAGTTAGCATTTGCGGCATCATTTTCTATTCAGGCGCCATTTTGAATTATGATTGAAACTAATCCTTTGCTATTTTTTTAAAAAGACCTCTGTTATGTTTTGTTTCTGCAGTGCTGTGTTTTGCTTCACTAATGAATAGACTGTTCATATTAGTGCATACCTTTCTTACTAGATAGAGGCCCTCTCCCACTTGTCTGGTGGTGGGTGTAGGGTGAAACGACCTTGGGTTGTATTAGGAAGAGTGAGATATAAGAACCAAAACTTTTTTTTTGTTGTATTTTACCGTCCAGCTGCATCTGCTTGGAAAATTCAACTGTGGGTGTGCCTTCGCCCGGTCATGAAATGTACATAATGTATCTTTATGCTTGTTGATTTCAGTCCCTCTGCAGCACTCCTAGTGACTGGGCAGTGTATGGAGAAGGTGAGAGGCCTAGTGGCATGTTGGCAGCCCTGACTCGGCCTGGTAGAGGAAGCAACAATGTACTACTGTTACACGATTATAGTGGGATACCTGTATGTGCAGCACCACAGATTGTGGAAAGGTTTGGCAGTTATCACGGCAAACTGTACACCTCGTGGAGTCTGTGCACAGAAGACTTCAAATGATTATTTGGCTCATATTGCAATGAAGTGGCTGTCCCAAAAATTCAGGGAGTGGCTGATGGCCTCCCTCCACCCAACTGAGAATGCTCCTGCACTAAAAGACATACCCAGCGATAAAGCACCAAGTTCTGATGGCCCTGCAGTGGCCTTCTACAAGGCCTACTATGACCGTCTTGTCTTGCACCTCGTTAATCTCTTTGAGAAGATAATCAGGGATGGTATCATGCCTCTAACTATGCATGAGGCCATGCTGATTACTCTGCTAAAGCCAGGTAAACTACCAGATCAGTGCTCCTTATACAGGCTGTTGTCTGTGCTCAATACCGATATGAAGCTCTTAGCTAAAATCTTCGTGAATAGGCTGGCCCCTCTACTTCCTCGGCTGGTGGGCCCAGAGCAGTCGTGGTTTGTCCCTGGTCGCTCGCTTATGAGTAATTTACGTACTCTGTTTTGTGCGATTCCCCGTATGGACAAGAGCGTCCACACTGCAGCAGTTTTTTTTAAATGCTGAAAAAGCATTTGATTCTGTGGAGTGAAATTTTTTGTTGGCCGTGTTGAGGCGTGTGAGCATTTGCAAGGTTTTTATCAAGTGCTATACGCGGAACCAGTGGCGTGGGTGCACATGAATGGTTTGTTATCAACTCAGATCGCGATCACGAGAGGTACTAGGTAGGGCTGCCCGCTCTAACCGCTGCTGTACACTTTGGTAGTGGAGCTATTAGCTTGCACCTTGCTTGAATACTATGCCCACCAAGGCATTAGATTTCCACATTCCAAATTGATAATATCTGCATTTGCAGACAATACACTATTGTATGTACGCGACCTACACCACAACCTTTGACCAATGTTACGTGAGATGGTAAGATTTGGCGGCCACTCGAACCTCCATATAAATTAGAATAAGACAGTTATATTCCCTCACACCGCTGATACTGCACCCATTCAGATGGAATACAATTGAACGTGGACTACTGACCCGGAGCACTACTTGGGGGTCCAGGTACGTACTGACCCGGAGGTGGTGATACGGGAGAAATATGGGCATGCAGTGCAGTGACTTACGGAGGTCATTGAAAGATGGATATGGCTGCCATTATTGATGCTGGGGCAAAAAGGTCTTTTGAAAATCTTTGTGCTACCACAATATATTTTTCTTTTTTGTCAACATACTGATTCTACTACCGAAGGCGCTGTTCCGCAATATTCACACCTTATGGATTAGATTAAGCTGGTAGACAACCCTGTGTCCAATGGGAGAAATTGGTATTACCCTATTCAGCAGGAGGGCTTAATGCCCCAGACCTTAAGACATACTATAGCGCAGCACAGCAGGTACACACATTTTACTGGATACATGATCCACGAGAACTGCCACATTTGTATTTGGATAGGGATGAAGTGTGCCCTTTCACTCTCTTGCGATACATATAGAGCAGACCACTGCCATGTTCCATATTATCGACCCAGTAAGAGTCACAAGATATCTTCTACGTAACACCAGACTTCCTTTTCCAATGACAAAAGACTTACCAATTACTTTATGTAAAGGAATCCTTTATTTCAATTACATCAAAAATATAGGCGCCAGCCAACGCGTTTCGTTCAATGGATATTGAACTTCATTAGGGCTTAAAATAAATAAGGACAGTGGAAATCCAAAGTGGGGAATTCCCAAATTTCTCAAATTTGTGGTTCAATGCAAGATGCGAAGATATCCTGTGGTATTGAAGGAGGGGAAAATGATCAACAAAGTCGTTGTGATGCACCCGGATGCAGGGATGAGACGCTGACGACCTACGCTTAAGGTACATACACCGGGCCCTTATCCGGGAGCCCCAAACAGGATGCATCTCAACAACTTTGCTGATACTTTTCCCCACCTACAATACCACAGGATATCTTTGCATCTTATGTTTCCATTGTCCTTATTTATTTTAACCCCTGTTATATCTTCTACGTAAGACTGCTGATGCTCAGAAGTTTATACTTCTTTATTCCTTGAAAATATCAATAGGCTGGTTTCCATTGGGATTGGATAGGGCAATTATACAGGTATTGTGTGTGTTAAACATATGTTGTATGGGGGACCTGTTCACGGAAAGGGAGGTCACCACTTGGGAACAGATTCACACAAAAACTCCAGAGATATCACTGCTCACCAAATATTATTACTATTGAGTGTGCCAGTCGCTGCGTGCGCTGCTGGGGGATGAGATGTCAGAACAACAGGAAATGGCCCTGTTGTATTTACTGCAGACTCGGTCCCCTCAGCACAGTATCTCAATGTTATATGCATTTGCAAGAGTTAGGAGCCACTCGGTAGAGGTAAAGTCATGTGAAGAGTGGCAAGACAAATTGGGTATTGAGGTAGCTGAGGAACAGTGGACGTATTGTTGCTTGTTTACAAAGACTATTTCACAGAATGGATGAGACTGCTTAATACACTTTAAATACCTCAATAGGGTATATTTCACTCTGGCACGGTTACATAGACATGGGCTACGTGAAGATGATTGTTGTATGAGGTGTGGTGCATTATTACAAGATATGGTGGAGACACCGATGCCCAAGACCCCATTGGTAGCTCTTCTGGGATATGATGGAGATGTTCCGAGGTCATCTCAGAGCCTGGTGGCACTTGGTATTCTGTTTGGGAAGAGGAGAGTTACTTTGTGATGGATGAAAGGTCCCATGCCGACGTTGTCCGAGTTGTACACTGACTTACCTTATTGTAACACACAGTCAGACAATTACAATGCCCTCATGCCAATACTTAACAGACCATGAGATATATGGGGGCCGCATCAAGCATACCTGAGTCGCAAGGCTGCAGATGAAGGGGAAGGGGGCATGGTGGGTAGAAGCGGAGGAAGACTAGATTGAAGGGTTGGGACACAGACATTACTGGCTGGAGGGACCCGTAGGCAGTGCAGGAATACTTACTTGAGTATTGTTTAGATGACATGCGATCCACAGAGGTTTTCTGGTATCTCCATGCATTGTATCTCGCGTTTATTGGATTGACTCCTCTGACATTTGCCTCAACTGCCATGCACAACCTTGAATGATATGTATTTTCTTTCCCAATTATGTTCTCACCCTCCAATGCGTGATATGTTGGTCCAAATATGGCTACTCTATTGATTATTTGTGTACAAAAGCATAAATAAAGTTAAAAAAACAATGTGCCTTCTCAACCCTAACACAGGTTTTGTGCACCAAGTGCAGTGGCAAGCACCAAGGTGGCAACCTAAAGGTTGCCCCAGCTTCTCTGAGTTCTGGATGACCAGCCTGCACTTTCCTGAAACTGCTGCCACCAAAACAGGAATCTGTCCTCCTGCCAGGCTGTGTGATTTGTCCCCGGAGTCAGGAACAAAGACTTGGGCAGGAAGGATGTTACACGTCCCCCCTCCCAAGCAGGCAAGTGAACTGGCACATAAAGGCAGTGAGCTTTAAAGGCTGCACTGCCTCTGAAATGCAGCTGGACTGAATCCCAGTGGAGGAAACAGCTTCCTCCTGTCCCAGGCACATTTGCATCCAGGCAGGTCAAAAATGTATCCCCGTGGTTTGCAGGTACAGATCATCTTTGTAGCAGAAATAGTTGCGAGTGAGTGCCAGTTCAATGCACTGCAGCACCAAGGACTGTGGGGTGTCATAGAACCACTCTTGTTCCCCCAAGGCCCGTGCTGGTAGAACTTGGGACTTGACCCGATTCAGTAATTGAAACACCATGAATGTTGTGTATAAGTTGACATGCCAATGTGGGTTACACTACATAGGGCTCACAACCAGGAAGATCAAAATTAGAGTCCAGGAACATCTCAGTACTTTCAGAGCAGGGAAACTAACCACCAAGTCAGTACAGCATTGCAATGAGCAGAAACATTCTTTCACTTGGGTTGTACTGGAAAAAGTGGTGGGGGACTCACAGAACATAGAGAGAGTTCTGGCTACCAAAGAAGCATGTTGGATTTTCCAAGAGAAAAGTGACCAGATCGGACTGAACAATTTTATAGAATAGAATAAAGCCATGTGTTAAAATTCATTTACTAGTTACTTTGGCAGTGGCTAGTCCTTACTTTGGTGTCCGAGAGTGAAGTATCTGATTTACTGAAAACTACAGTCCAATATAATACCCTATATACAACACTATGATCATGGATAAACCTTGACCGTGTTTCTAAGTTCACACATATATTGATGTGCTCTGTTTCTGCTACATTATTCACAGCTACACTCCTTTATGTTTGATAGGGATATTATAGCTCAGTGACTGTCATCTGTAAAATACATATTTTAGAAATTTAGAGGCAATAAAGTGGGAGGTCACCAACTCTGACTGCAAGTGAGGGGTGTATATAGAGAAAGAGTTATGCAACCCCTACCTCCACTTATATAATTATCCTCAAAAGCGGTGCCTTTGATGAACAGGTCTTGGTGTATTTGATACTGCATGTTGAGTGGAGGGTGACCTGTTCGTCGTTTTCCCTCTGTAGCTCCTTATTGTTTAAGACTTTGATGTGGCCATGGATTTATTTCTTTGAGAGGGAATACAGACGTGTGTTTTGCTCTTGGCTCATTAGGAGCACTCATTCTTCCCCATCCTACTGCACTATTTCCTCTGTCAGGTCAATGCTTCAATGACAATCAAAGCTTGGTCATGCTTCAGCCTCATTTCGATGTTCACTGCCCCATTAGATTTTAATTCTCAGCTCAGTCTTCTATACTGCCAAATTCCCTCAACTTGGGCACACTTTTATTTAGCTTTTCTAAGTTATAATTCACGTAAGCAAAGATACTGCTCATCCCAACTTCTTAGGCCTTGGAAACCCATTTTTCATCACACCACACAACTATGTTAAGTAGCAGTGCTTTGAACTGGGGGAAAGATTGTGACAATGAAGTCACCCATATTGCTCTCACCCGAGCTTAGAGTTCATTTTAGTGGATGTCCTATGGCCCAGAACCACTCTAAGTTGTGCTGTCCTGGTTGATTTGTTTTTTTACCTTGCTGATAAGGGGTCAGCCTTAGCAGCCCTAGTTGTCACTCACTTCCCCCTTGATATTCCCTGGATGCTGCCTTCCTTTGTCTTCTCTATCCAATTATTCAGACCTCTGACTCTCACTGTGACGCCAGGACATCACATAGGGGTCGATTCCGATCCGGGTCGAAAAGCACTCCGACCGAGTCGGATCCGGAGTGTTTTCTGACCGAGCCGGACCCCTACAGTCCGACCAAGCAAGTACGATGTGCACGTATGCTGTCGAACTCGGTTCGGTCGGACTCCCATAGAAGTCAATGGGAGCCAGTTGTACGACGCGCACATGCGCTCCCATTGACTGAATGGGTACGTCTCGAACAAGTGCGCCCCCTACAGTGGGTACGCGTCGGTGCCATCCGCACAGTACATGCCTGTGTTGGGGAGACCCATAGATCTCCCTCTGTGTCCGAGTCGTAGGCCTGCGGGTGTCAGGGGGTCCGACGCGGACCCCCGAAGTCCGACTCCGTGAGCTTTTGCGAGCCGGACGCACAGGCTGTCCGACGCGTGCATTGTACTGGCCCGGTTGTAAATCGCATCCATTGCACGCCACGGTTAGCTTCCGACTGAGACGTACGGAGCGGTTCGGAGTCGGAAACGACTCGGTCGGTGAATCTCACGTAGCTCGCATCGTACTTGCTCGCTCGTACAGCTGTATGAGTTGGCCGGAAAACACGCGTACGGCTCGTAGTTTTTCCGTCCGGATCGCGTTCGGTGCCCTTCCGACCCGGATCGGAATTGGCCCCACAGTGTCATTTACATCCACAGGTGCTAGCTGTCAGATATGGATACTTTCTAGCGAATAAAGCCCATGTTTTCTTTTGTACAAAGGGACATCATCTCCCTTTGCCCCTAGAAGGCAAGAGCTCCACTTCACTCCATCATCACCAAACTAAATAAAAGTGGTGAGGCAGCACGAAGGGCATTTCAGTAGGCAGCGTACAGGAGACAAATAAGAAAAAAATAAAATACTACTCACCTGGAGCCCGCTACTCTCGACTCCCAGAAGTCTGTGCACAGACTCTCAGACTCCCCTATACCAATCCAGCAAAGGTAATGTGGACTGTACTATGGGACCTTGCTGAGTGGTTCGGAGAGGTGGGGGGGAAGGTATATCGTCAACTCACACCTGATACATGTCATTTTATGTGGCACACTGGGTAAGATGTATGTGGCACACACTAGCTAACAGTTCTGCTTTCACCCACTTTCATGTGGTCCTCAGGGGCCATAGTTATATGACGTAAATGTTCACTGTGAATGTGGTATGATTATCTGCTGGTTTTCTGTACTCTGTGCTGGAGAATAGCTTACGGGTAATCACCGCCCTCATGTGTGTCCCACACAGTTTCGGAGGGAATCCTTGTTTGAAAGGGGGAGAATGTGTGGGTGGGAAACAATATGCTGTGTCATACATTGGGGGACATGGCTTGGGCGAGGGGTAGGGGAATTTTCTATGCATAATTGTCTTTGCTATGTGGCCAGGAGGGAGTTTGCTGGGGAATGTTGAGTAACATCATTGATCCATTAATGGAAAAGTTGTATAATGAGTGAAGAGACCAATCCAATGGTGCCACCAGTTACAGGTGGTGCCTCGCTGTGTTTTTTGTCCTGGAATGTCAAGGGGTTGAATGATAATCGCAAAATACGTATGGTAGTGCTGTATTTACAGCAAAATCACATAGACATAGCTATTTTATGGGAGAGGCGCTTAGCACTACACATTGGCTTGCTTCCTCAATGCAGAATGAGAGGAATAGGCATGCTGCGGAGTTCACGACGCATGCTTGAGGGGTCCTGGTGTTGGTGCATCATGTGTCAGGTATACAAATTCATGAAGTGTGTGTCGACCCAGGGGGAAGATATGTAGTGGTACTCTGCTGCAAAGATTAGTTTTATGAGCTTTTGGTAGGCTTTTTCGGTCGTAACTACGAAGATGCACAGTTTTACTGCTCCAAACATAGTAAGCTTGCTACCTATGGAAATGTACCACAACTCTGGGGTGGGGATTTTAATTACGTATAGTCTCCTGAACTGGCCCGATCTAGCCCCCCCCTCTCAGAATACCATTGACAGCAGCCAGAGCTATAGCTGCAATAGCTGAGGAAGATGGTTTGGTAGACGTTGAGCGTTTTTGCTCCCTGTTGGTCAGGAAGTACACTCATTACTTGTCTGTTTATGACATTCATACTTGTATACACTACTAGTTGGCCCAGCGTGACTTATTGCCCTTTATACGCCAATGTGAGCATGTACCTCGTACATACTCAGATCACTCACCCATACGACTGACGTTAACAGTTGGGGATATGCAGTTGAGGGCTTTTACCTGTTTTTTTCCGACAATATTCGTTATTAGACACAGTGTTCAGTGAGGAGATTGCGCATTCAATAGATGACTATTTCCCCAATAATATGGAGAGTGTGTCCTGGATGGCCATCATTTTGGAGGCATTTAAGGCCTATATCTATTTCAATGCATTCAGGTGTGCTCAGATCCATAAGAGATCACTTGCAGAAACTGGAGAAGGAGTTGACTTTGCTGGAGCGCGCAACTTAGGGAAAAGTTGAATGAATACAACAAACTGGAATAGACTGAGATAACACATCTAGGGACATTGCGCATTGCCCTATTTAAGTTAGCATTCGCAGCACCGTTTTCTATTCAGGTGCCATTTTGAATTATGATCAAAACCAACCCTTTGCTATTTCTGAGAAAAGGCCTCTGTTAGGTTTCGTTTCTGCAGTGTTGGGTTTTGCTTCACTAATGAATAGACTGTTCATATTAGTGCATACCTTTCCTACTAGATAGAGGCCCTCTCCCACTTGTCTGGTGGCGGGTGCAGGGTGAAACAACCTTGGGTTGTATTAGGTAGTGTGAGATATGAGAACCAAAACCTTTTTTTTTGTATTTCACTGTCAAGCTGCATCTGCTTGGAAAATTCCACTGTGGGCGTATCTTCACCCAGTCATGAAACATACTTAATTAATCTTTATGCTTGTTGATTTCAGTCCCTCTGCAGCACTCCCAGCGACTGGGCAGACTGGGCCCCGCTCTGAGTGTATATGAATAAACAGTTATTGGTTTGTATTCTCTACTGTCTGACCCACTCTTAATTTAGTATGGAAGGCTGATAGGTGGTTATTAGTGACCCAGGTGACCCTAATTGGGCCACTTCCTTCAGTTGGCGCCCGAACTGGGACTCCTATGGGTGATTGATCCATCCCATTTCCTCAGACGGAAGGGAGGCTGAGGACATCGTTGGGTCAGACTGACGGCTCAGGGATCCCTGCACGAGGAGTATTATTTACTCACAGCTGCCCCTTCTGTCCTGCCGGATGGTGCCTCGCCCAGTGGTCATCCCGACTAGAGTCCTGAATGGCGAAACCCTTGGATCTGACCGTTTGGACTGAAGAGTCGGCAGTAGAGAATTGGTCTGTTTGTGCTACTCATATCAGGTGAGTTTGTTTTGGTTCTTTGTGGATATGGTACCATTGGGGATTGATTTTGGTACGGTCTGAGGACCATTTTTGATAAAAGTATTTTCAACTACTTTGCTACGTAAAAATAACAAATTTGTTTTACCTTTTGAAATGCCTACACTTGTACTCGTGTTGCCGTTGTTGTTCTGCAGATGCTCGATTGTAAGAAGCTCAACCGGTGCCTCCTAAAAGCAGCCCCAATTTTGATATGTATGTGAAGCATGGTCTTTGCCCTATTATGTTTAGTACACTATGGCACAAATATACTAGGGACAATGCCAAGTTGCACAGACTGTTGACGGGCACTTTTGATGAAGATGAGCAATTATTTAAGAAAATAAGCAGACAGTCCATGTTTGACTCCCTCAGAACTTGGCAGAAGGAGGACAGACAGAGACGGTTAAAGATGGAGAGAGATGCACAGAAAGGAAAAGAGCAAGCACTGACCCATAAAGCTGTGGCATATGATAGAGAAAAGCAAGAGTCTGGAATTGAATGTGAAGATCGGAGATTTCGGTTGCATATTGATAAGTCTTATTTGATCATAGAAGAAGACGAAACCTTTGTAGAGGAGTTGCTAGATACTCGACCCCGCCTCCATATGCCCCGCAGAGGATATATCCCGCTGTTTCCTTACAGCCACAGCTGCCTGTTACATCTGCTTCGGTTGGTCCGGTATCTATGCTTGTTGTTTCAACAGCTTTAGCTACAGCACCCCCGCTCCTTCTTTGTCGTCACCATCTTTCGCAACTGTGAATCTCAGCACATCTAATGTCTCAACTCCTGCAGCCTCTGCTCTCTCTCCTCAGGTGCAAGCGCCAGCGAAGATTGTACCTGTCAATTCTGTTGTTTCTCCTTCCTTGGTTTTTCATCCTCTGACACCTTTGAATGTTGAGACACCAGTGCGCAGATTTGAGGATAGAGATTCGATGAAATTTGAAGAGCGAATAGGCACGTTAATGCGATCTAGTGTGGAGGAAGAAGTAATAGCTGACCGGAATGCGCTGTGGGCTTGTAATGCGATCTATAGTGTGGAGGATGTTTGGGAAGTCATGCGAGATTTTAAACCTTTTATACAGCAGCATGCCCTTAAGCATATGGTTGCTACAGTGATTAGTCTCTGGCAACAACACATTAGGACAGAAGCGCGTCGAATGTTATTTGATATTAGAGATCGTGTGTACGCAAGTGACTTGGAGCCATGCCAAGTATTTGGGAATGTTACAACATTAGTTGCTCACAGGGATAAATTACATGAGAGGAGCCCTACTCAGGTATCTCACTTCCTGATGCGGGAGGTCCATCATATACATCAACCAGAAATACCTGAAATTACAGATCAGCATGGTAATGTTAATAGACCGGCTGAGGTGGCCCGTTTTCAGGGTTTATACTCCTTGGAAAAGAAGTGAGGTTCTAGCCCTTAACCTCTTGCATGCTCATGACGAGACCAGCTCGTCATGAGGCACAGTGGAGCTCTGCTCATGACGAGCTGGGCTCGTCATAACGGCCGTGCTCCGCCCACGTGCGATTGATTCCCCGCCTGTGCGGGAGAATCAATCAGTGGGCGGAGTCATGACGAGCTCAGCTCATCATGAGCACAGCTCCACTGTGCCTCATGACGAGCTGGGCTCGTCACGAGCACCGCGGTGCCGCGCGCCGCCCCCCCGCGCCGTGGAGGAATTGCCCCCGCGGCGAAGGGGTTAAGGATCATTTACCTGATCTTAGGAAGAATCCTACCGCTTATTATAAAAAATTGACAGAGGCTGCCTCTTCTACTGTAATGACTCTTGCTGATATTGAAATGTTCTTTAGTCTTCTCGTTCCGGTTGATTTTTGGAGACAAGTTCATACTCAAGACCAAATCGCGAAGTTGGGTGGTACATGGGATGTGATTAAGGGATGGGATCAGGAAAGGAGACCAGGTGATAAGCTCCGAGCCTAGATTCTTGCTTTGCTAGGGCGCATTATTACATATATGCAGTCCCTTGATGCGCCCAAGAAGGTAAATTTGGATAAATTGACGGCTTGTTGACAGAAAAAGGATCAAAGTGTGTCTGATTTTTTTACTCGGTTTGAAGATACGTTTTTGGACTATAGTGGGCAGGATATGTCTATTGAAGGTGGAGTTTGGTTGTTTGTCAACAGATTTGTTTCCAATCTTCTTACTGAAATTGTGAGTTGTTTGCAGGCGTCTGAGAGTACTTGGTCCACCTCTTCCCCCTCTGTTATTTTGAATATAGCTCAGTACTATGAACATCGAGCTCAGGAGGTAAAGGATAGGACTGATAAGAAACACAAAGATTTAAAGACAAAGGTGTTGTACAGCAAGCGTTTAGGTGAAATAGTAGGAGACGGCGTTGTTCTTCCAGACAGCTTCCACGTATAAGTAGACAGCCTTCGATGACCCCTTTAGGTCCAAATCAGTGTGCCTATTGTAAGGAGGAGGGTCATTGGCATAGCCAGTGCCCTGTGCTTTTACAGAAGGTTGCAGCCCCTAGAGGATGTGGTTCTGGTGGGAGAGGTCAAGGGACGGAGAGAGCTCAGAATGTTATGGTCTCACAGGGTCGATAATAATTACTTTGATGACCCTCAAAATGGCCAGTATCATCATGATGATTACGATATGGATGAGGTGACAGGTATGTCCAAAGCTAGGACAGCCAGGGACAGAGAAGGGGACCAGTTTAGATACCTGTAGATCAGCATGGTCCTTATGTCACAGCGGATTTGCAAGGCTTGACTAAGGAATTTTTGGTGGACACAGGTGCAATGAAGAGTTTTGTTTCTCGACATATGGACCCTGGGGCAGCCCTGTCTGGCCACAATAATGTTTCAGTAGGTTTTTAAGGTGTACCGGTTGTAAGCCCCATTTCCCGCCCCCTTGAATTGACTGTTGTTTTTTTTACTGTGGAGTCTCCGTTTTTGTTGACATCCAACTGTGGTGAGAATCTGATGGGTTCGGATTTGTTGAAGAAGTTTTATGCTACAATCCATTGCTCTCCTGTGGGCGTCTATATCACCATGGGTCCGGATGTGAGTACTAAACAGTGTTTTTCTCAGGATGCACCCCTTCCGGCTGAATTTGATGATGTCCCACCCATTCAATGAGCTACAGGTGAGACAGACATAGGACTGTTGCATATACCCCCAGTTTCTATACGAGTCAAAGAGAATGTTGTTTTCCCTCATATTTCTCATTATATGATACCACAGACAGGAGAACGGGTTCTTCTTCAAGTTATTCAAGATTTGATAGAAAAGGGAGTAGTTGAGTAAACATCTGGCAATATTTGTAATAGTCCTATTCTTCCAATTCTTAAAAGCGCACCCTCAGGCTCCTCTGAGGATGCTGATAATGTTTATAGTTTTGTGACTGATCTGCGTGAGGTTAATAAAATACTGGTTCCACAGTTCCCTGTGGTTCCTGATATTACTGCGCTTTTGACAATGATTCCTTCTACCGCTAAATTTTTCTCTGCTCTTGATTTGAATAATGCTTTCTTTAGTAATCCTATCCACCCAGACAGTTGATATTTGTTTGGGTTCACACTGGCTGGTGGGAGCTTTAGATTATGTCACGCTCCTACCAGTCTATACAGAGAGTCCTAGTGCCCTCAGTCAAGCATTAAAAGGTCAGTTGGATCCCTTGTCGCTTCTCTCAGGTAATGTATTGGTGCAGTATGTTGATGATCTCCTCATAGCTTCTGATACGGAACAGGGTTGTAGAGATAGTACTGTTAAATTTTTGTTGCATTTGGCCCATCATGGGAATAAGGTTTCCATTTCTAAATTTCTGTATTGTTGACAGGAGGTCATCTACTCAGGTCACCTACTGTCGGAGGAGGGTGGGAGGTTGACCCCTGAGTGCATCAGCACCATTGTTAAAATGCCTATTCCACAAACTCAAAAAGATGTACGCACTTTTGTAGGTATTACTTCCTTCTGTCACCAGTGGATCCCAAACTACTCATTACAAATCAAACCTTTGCTTGCATTAACAATGAAAGAAGTGCATGAGCCTTTGCCTTGGACGCCCGAATGTCAGCAGTCTTTTGAGCAATTGAAAACTGCGCTTTGTTCGGCTCTAGTGCTTGGTACACCTAACTATGGCAAGCCGTTTGTGCTTCATGTCCATGAGATGGCTGGTTGCGCGCTTTCTGTCCTAACACAAAAATTTGGGGATAAGCAATGACTGTGTGCTTATTTCTCTGCTGTGATTGATTTTTTCATGAGGGCCCTCACGAGTCGTCTAAGAGCGGTCACGTTGTGGCCACTTCAATCAGACAATCAGCTGGACTCGAGCTTAATACTGACCTCACAGTTATGGTAGCCCATGCTGTGGATACACTTTTCAATAAGACAAAGACACAGCACCTCACCAGTGCACGTCTTACTTGCTATGAATTGACAATGTTTTCTAAACACATTACGATTAAAAGACGTGCTAGAAGGGAGGAGTAGTAACGTGGCTGGATTCAGAGATCCAGCCACGTTACTACTCCTCCCTTCTAAGAATGATGCAGTTGATAAGAATGACTGTATCTACTGGACAGATGATGAGACGAAGGGACAGGTAGACCTGACTGATGTTCCCTTATCTGACCCCTAAGGAGAACTATTTGTTGATGGCTCTTGTTTTAAATTACCAGATGGCACTACAAGTGCAGCTTACGTTGTCACTGCATTGGGCACGGTGGTAGAGACAACATGGGTCCCCAATCAGTCGGCTCAAGCTGCTGAGCTCGCTGCTCCTATTTGAGCTTGCAAATTGAGCCGGGGGCTGGTTGTCAACATCTATATTGACAGCCAGTATGCCTTCGGGGTCGCGCATAATTTTGTCCGACTCTGAGCAGAGAGAGAGCGTTCCTTATTTCTCATGACACCAAGATTCAACATAGGCACCTCATATTGAGGCTTTTGTCCACTTTAACGCTCCCAAGAAATTTACTAAAATTAAGTGTAGTGCCCACAGGAAGGTTACTGATGACGTGGGTAGACTAAATGCTTTTGCAGACCAGAAAAGCTAAGGAAACGGCCCGAACAAAGATAAAACGTGTGTTTCTAGCAGGTCCAGCTAGGTGAGTCCCTGAAGTTGTAATGTTTGAGAATGCCCTTGAAAGTGTAAAAGAGATAGAAAGTGAAGCCACAATGGAAGAATTAGCGGAATGGCAGGAAAGCACAGTTAAAGAAGGAAGGATGTTGGAATGATAAATCAAGGAAGCAGAGATGGATGTTGCCAGATGCATATGTTCTCCCTGTGCTGACTATGGCTCATACCAGTGCCAAAGGCATTTGCGAATTGTTAGACCCTCTATGGCAGAATGACAATATCTCCAAGACAGCCATGCATTTGGTAAAATATTGAATTGTTTGCATGATGAATAATCCTGGGAAGGGCATCCGTACACCACCTGGTAGTTTCGTATCACCCACTTTTCCTTTTGAAGTCCTTCAAATGGACTATCTTGAATTTGAGAGATACATTAATCTGAAATATGTTCTGGTGGTTGTATGTGCATTCAGTAAATGGGTTGAGGCTTATCCCACTAAGGATAACACAGCTTGCCCCGAGTTATCTAGAGTGACAATGGAAGTCATTTTAATGCAAAAGTGATTCCATTGATTTGGGAAGGTCTTCTAGTGAAGCAGAAATTCCATGCTGCTAATCATCCACAGTCAGCGGGTTTGGTTGAGAAGTACAATGGTACTCTCAAACTGAAACTGGCAAAAATACAAGAGACTACAGGGTTAAAGTGGCCAGATGCTTTATCGTTAGCTCTTTTGTCGACAAGAAAAACAGCTCAGGATTGTCTCCTTACGAAGTCGTGTTTGGGTGCGCGGCAAATGTCTGGGGCGTCCTCGTAAATTTTTTGATGTAGAGTACCCTGTATTGCTTGATTATTTTGGCCAGTTAACTGAGAATTTATGTTCTATTCACCAACAGGTGCAAGAGCCCCTACTTTCTACACCAGAGGGACCCAGCCACAATACCCACCCCTGTGATGACATTCTGTTGTGGAACTTTCAGAAGAAGAAAAGTTTGGAGGCGCGCAGGAAGGGGCCTGAGCAGGTTCTATTGGTGACACGTACTGCTGTGAAGGTTCCTGGCCGTAAGAACTGGGTTCATGCAAACAACTGTCAGAGGATTCCTTTACCTCTACCCTATGATCAGTGGGTTATGGACGGCATCGGGGACTCAGAGTGCAAGCATGTGCCTCAGTTTGTCCCATACAGTGATGCCCAGCTAACATGGACGCAGATGGACAAGGAGAATGCAGATGTGTTGAACGAGTCTGTTCCTCAGGAAATACAAGCTATCCAAGAGCATTTGTTCACTGATCACACAGTGCCTGGGGCTACCAGGTACAATTTGCACCCTCAGCTGAGGGAAATTGCATCTAAGGAGAAGAAAGATTAGGGATGGACTGTATAAGATAGGTTGTACTAAATTATAGTACCAACGGAATTAGTTGAGATTGGTGAGGGATTTCTGCATACTTCATTTTAGTTGTTTGAACATTAGACAGGGAAGATCAAAGTATACCCTGACGGGATACCATCCTGATCGACATGGGATACGAGCTTTGGACAGAGCAAGCTCCAGTGCTGGTGCTCAAGAGTGCCCACATACGGATGGACAATAGGAGCCTGTACCAGTGAGGCTCTGACGGACACTGGGAACTTGTATATTTCTTTTGCATTTTGCCCCCTTTTCATCATTCGTTATGTATGCCTTTGATAGAATGGTTGCTGAGGAAGAGCAGCCAGTGAATCTTGTTGCCCAACATAATATGGTGAGGACCCGCAAAAGGAGAATAATATGTGTTGCTTTTGTGATGTTGTTGCTAATAATATTGTGTGGGGTGTCATGGGTGTTAGAAAATGGTCAGGATGTACCTTTACACACTAAGAGTAAGGTTATTCCTCCAACAAGAAAGAAAAGGACAACCCGAGTAATGTGTTTCTAGAAACAAACAAGAGATTCCTGGGAGTAGGGACAGCTTGTTATCCCACTGAATCTGTTACTAGTTTATGGACTGCATATCTGTTATCAATTGTAAATTATACCTATACTCGTCCACCTCAATTTACAGAAGTGAAGGGAGTTTTTGGTTTTGGCATTCCAGGTTCCTGTTTCTATTATAGAAAGCCACTGGGGATGGGTTATCCAGGGTGTTATAACAACATTTATTGCAACAATTTCTACATGGCAGAACAGAATGTCACACTGGTGGATTAGCATTATAAGGAATTGATAGTTACCTGGGAGGCTGGTTATTATCCTGCTTGTTGCCCTATCATGAATAGTATGGACACTTCTTTGTACATCAATTGTTCTGGAATAGTGCTGTATAAAAATACAATGCCCCTGGTGAATGACAAAGATCCGAATACGTTGGAATGAACACCAGATATACTGCAGTAGATTACCAAAGACCGATTTATGCACACCCGGGGTTTTACTTTATGTCTAATGGTACTTATTCTAACGTTCACAATGGTACAGAGGATGTCGCTCTTGGGATGGTGTTGCCCTTAGGTGTTCCCTGTAAATGCACTAAGCCTAATATCCGTTGATTTAAGAGGACCTTGACCAAGGAATTTTGCGAGGGAGTGACGGATATAGAGATCAATAACTATAGTAATGGGATCACTTTTGGATACATCCTTTCTTCCATTTTTACTTTGGGTGGCACCTCTATGACCCATGGTGAGAAAGCTAGAGAATATTTTGGGTGCAAGTTACATATATTATTTAATAGTACCGTGGCAGTTTTACGTGACATCGCCACTCAGTTGGAAAGTACGCAAATATATTTAGACCAGACTAGGTACACTGTTGATTTCATCTGAGCTGGTTGTGTATGCATAGTAGTGGGAGATTAGTTTGTAGTCAGGATCAAAGATATGGAAAAGAATATTACTAAAAACACATATTAGACATCTTCGAGAATGTCAAGGGATTGGAAAGTGGATATTGGTGCTTTGTTGTGCCCTTATTCAATGCCTCCCCTTCTGTTGCTCTTATTGCACCATCATTCTCACCCCAAAAGGAAAATATCGATTCATGATACCAATGCTGCAATTATAGTAAGCAAAAGAAATAGTCAACCTCATGAACAGAGATGAGGGCATTTTTGAGACTTCTTCCCTCCTTCCAGTCTCCTTTCCCGATACTGAAAATATGGAATGCTCATAAGGGGTTTTAGTCATGGTCTCCTGTTTTCCTAGTTTTATATTTTTCTTGTTGCTGTCAGAAAATGTTTTAGCTCATGCTAAAAGGAGGGTCTGTGTGAATAGAAATATTCATGTTTGCCCATTGTCCTATGTAAGTTAGCATTTGCGGCATCATTTTCTATTCAGGCGCCATTTTGAATTATGATTGAAACTAATCCTTTGCTATTTTTTTAAAAAGACCTCTGTTATGTTTTGTTTCTGCAGTGCTGTGTTTTGCTTCACTAATGAATAGACTGTTCATATTAGTGCATACCTTTCTTACTAGATAGAGGCCCTCTCCCACTTGTCTGGTGGTGGGTGTAGGGTGAAACGACCTTGGGTTGTATTAGGAAGAGTGAGATATAAGAACCAAAACTTTTTTTTTGTTGTATTTTACTGTCCAGCTGCATCTGCTTGGAAAATTCAACTGTGGGTGTGCCTTCGCCCGGTCATGAAATGTACATAATGTATCTTTATGCTTGTTGATTTCAGTCCCTCTGCAGCACTCCTAGTGACTGGGCAGTGTATGGAGAAGGTGAGAGGCCTAGTGGCATGTTGGCAGCCCTGACTCGGCCTGGTAGAGGAAGCAACAATGTACTACTGTTACACGATTATAGTGGGATACCTGTATGTGCAGCACCACAGATTGTGGAAAGGTTTGGCAGTTATCACGGCAAACTGTACACCTCGTGGAGTCTGTGCACAGAAGACTTCAAATGATTATTTGGCTCATATTGCAATGAAGTGGCTGTCCCAAAAATTCAGGGAGTGGCTGATGGCCTCCCTCCACCCAACTGAGAATGCTCCTGCACTAAAAGACATACCCAGCGATAAAGCACCAAGTTCTGATGGCCCTGCAGTGGCCTTCTACAAGGCCTACTATGACCGTCTTGTCTTGCACCTCGTTAATCTCTTTGAGAAGATAATCAGGGATGGTATCATGCCTCTAACTATGCATGAGGCCATGCTGATTACTCTGCTAAAGCCAGGTAAACTACCAGATCAGTGCTCCTTATACAGGCTGTTGTCTGTGCTCAATACCGATATGAAGCTCTTAGCTAAAATCTTCGTGAATAGGCTGGCCCCTCTACTTCCTCGGCTGGTGGGCCCAGAGCAGTCGTGGTTTGTCCCTGGTCGCTCGCTTATGAGTAATTTACGTACTCTGTTTTGTGCGATTCCCCGTATGGACAAGAGCGTCCACACTGCAGCAGTTTTTTTTAAATGCTGAAAAAGCATTTGATTCTGTGGAGTGAAATTTTTTGTTGGCCGTGTTGAGGCGTGTGAGCATTTGCAAGGTTTTTATCAAGTGCTATACGCGGAACCAGTGGCGTGGGTGCACATGAATGGTTTGTTATCAACTCAGATCGCGATCACGAGAGGTACTAGGTAGGGCTGCCCGCTCTAACCGCTGCTGTACACTTTGGTAGTGGAGCTATTAGCTTGCACCTTGCTTGAATACTATGCCCACCAAGGCATTAGATTTCCACATTCCAAATTGATAATATCTGCATTTGCAGACAATACACTATTGTATGTACGCGACCTACACCACAACCTTTGACCAATGTTACGTGAGATGGTAAGATTTGGCGGCCACTCGAACCTCCATATAAATTAGAATAAGACAGTTATATTCCCTCACACCGCTGATACTGCACCCATTCAGATGGAATACAATTGAACGTGGACTACTGACCCGGAGCACTACTTGGGGGTCCAGGTACGTACTGACCCGGAGGTGGTGATACGGGAGAAATATGGGCATGCAGTGCAGTGACTTACGGAGGTCATTGAAAGATGGATATGGCTGCCATTATTGATGCTGGGGCAAAAAGGTCTTTTGAAAATCTTTGTGCTACCACAATATATTTTTCTTTTTTGTCAACATACTGATTCTACTACCGAAGGCGCTGTTCCGCAATATTCACACCTTATGGATTAGATTAAGCTGGTAGACAACCCTGTGTCCAATGGGAGAAATTGGTATTACCCTATTCAGCAGGAGGGCTTAATGCCCCAGACCTTAAGACATACTATAGCGCAGCACAGCAGGTACACACATTTTACTGGATACATGATCCACGAGAACTGCCACATTTGTATTTGGATAGGGATGAAGTGTGCCCTTTCACTCTCTTGCGATACATATAGAGCAGACCACTGCCATGTTCCATATTATCGACCCAGTAAGAGTCACAAGATATCTTCTACGTAACACCAGACTTCCTTTTCCAATGACAAAAGACTTACCAATTACTTTATGTAAAGGAATCCTTTATTTCAATTACATCAAAAATATAGGCGCCAGCCAACGCGTTTCGTTCAATGGATATTGAACTTCATTAGGGCTTAAAATAAATAAGGACAGTGGAAATCCAAAGTGGGGAATTCCCAAATTTCTCAAATTTGTGGTTCAATGCAAGATGCGAAGATATCCTGTGGTATTGAAGGAGGGGAAAATGATCAACAAAGTCGTTGTGATGCACCCGGATGCAGGGATGAGACGCTGACGACCTACGCTTAAGGTACATACACCGGGCCCTTATCCGGGAGCCCCAAACAGGATGCATCTCAACAACTTTGCTGATACTTTTCCCCACCTACAATACCACAGGATATCTTTGCATCTTATGTTTCCATTGTCCTTATTTATTTTAACCCCTGTTATATCTTCTACGTAAGACTGCTGATGCTCAGAAGTTTATACTTCTTTATTCCTTGAAAATATCAATAGGCTGGTTTCCATTGGGATTGGATAGGGCAATTATACAGGTATTGTGTGTGTTAAACATATGTTGTATGGGGGACCTGTTCACGGAAAGGGAGGTCACCACTTGGGAACAGATTCACACAAAAACTCCAGAGATATCACTGCTCACCAAATATTATTACTATTGAGTGTGCCAGTCGCTGCGTGCGCTGCTGGGGGATGAGATGTCAGAACAACAGGAAATGGCCCTGTTGTATTTACTGCAGACTCGGTCCCCTCAGCACAGTATCTCAATGTTATATGCATTTGCAAGAGTTAGGAGCCACTCGGTAGAGGTAAAGTCATGTGAAGAGTGGCAAGACAAATTGGGTATTGAGGTAGCTGAGGAACAGTGGACGTATTGTTGCTTGTTTACAAAGACTATTTCACAGAATGGATGAGACTGCTTAATACACTTTAAATACCTCAATAGGGTATATTTCACTCTGGCACGGTTACATAGACATGGGCTACGTGAAGATGATTGTTGTATGAGGTGTGGTGCATTATTACAAGATATGGTGGAGACACCGATGCCCAAGACCCCATTGGTAGCTCTTCTGGGATATGATGGAGATGTTCCGAGGTCATCTCAGAGCCTGGTGGCACTTGGTATTCTGTTTGGGAAGAGGAGAGTTACTTTGTGATGGATGAAAGGTCCCATGCCGACGTTGTCCGAGTTGTACACTGACTTACCTTATTGTAACACACAGTCAGACAATTACAATGCCCTCATGCCAATACTTAACAGACCATGAGATATATGGGGGCCGCATCAAGCATACCTGAGTCGCAAGGCTGCAGATGAAGGGGAAGGGGGCATGGTGGGTAGAAGCGGAGGAAGACTAGATTGAAGGGTTGGGACACAGACATTACTGGCTGGAGGGACCCGTAGGCAGTGCAGGAATACATACTTGAGTATTGTTTAGATGACATGCGATCCACAGAGGTTTTCTGGTATCTCCATGCATTGTATCTCGCGTTTATTGGATTGACTCCTCTGACATTTGCCTCAACTGCCATGCACAACCTTGAATGATATGTATTTTCTTTCCCAATTATGTTCTCACCCTCCAATGCGTGATATGTTGGTCCAAATATGGCTACTCTATTGATTATTTGTGTACAAAAGCATAAATAAAGTTAAAAAAACAATGTGCCTTCTCAACCCTAACACAGGTTTTGTGCACCAAGTGCAGTGGCAAGCACCAAGGTGGCAACCTAAAGGTTGCCCCAGCTTCTCTGAGTTCTGGATGACCAGCCTGCACTTTCCTGAAACTGCTGCCACCAAAACAGGAATCTGTCCTCCTGCCAGGCTGTGTGATTTGTCCCCGGAGTCAGGAACAAAGACTTGGGCAGGAAGGATGTTACACGTCCCCCCTCCCAAGCAGGCAAGTGAACTGGCACATAAAGGCAGTGAGCTTTAAAGGCTGCACTGCCTCTGAAATGCAGCTGGACTGAATCCCAGTGGAGGAAACAGCTTCCTCCTGTCCCAGGCACATTTGCATCCAGGCAGGTCAAAAATGTATCCCCGTGGTTTGCAGGTACAGATCATCTTTGTAGCAGAAATAGTTGCGAGTGAGTGCCAGTTCAATGCACTGCAGCACCAAGGACTGTGGGGTGTCATAGAACCACTCTTGTTCCCCCAAGGCCCGTGCTGGTAGAACTTGGGACTTGACCCGATTCAGTAATTGAAACACCATGAATGTTGTGTATAAGTTGACATGCCAATGTGGGTTACACTACATAGGGCTCACAACCAGGAAGATCAAAATTAGAGTCCAGGAACATCTCAGTACTTTCAGAGCAGGGAAACTAACCACCAAGTCAGTACAGCATTGCAATGAGCAGAAACATTCTTTCACTTGGGTTGTACTGGAAAAAGTGGTGGGGGACTCACAGAACATAGAGAGAGTTCTGGCTACCAAAGAAGCATGTTGGATTTTCCAAGAGAAAAGTGACCAGATCGGACTGAACAATTTTATAGAATAGAATAAAGCCATGTGTTAAAATTCATTTACTAGTTACTTTGGCAGTGGCTAGTCCTTACTTTGGTGTCCGAGAGTGAAGTATCTGATTTACTGAAAACTACAGTCCAATATAATACCCTATATACAACACTATGATCATGGATAAACCTTGACCGTGTTTCTAAGTTCACACATATATTGATGTGCTCTGTTTCTGCTACATTATTCACAGCTACACTCCTTTATGTTTGATAGGGATATTATAGCTCAGTGACTGTCATCTGTAAAATACATATTTTAGAAATTTAGAGGCAATAAAGTGGGAGGTCACCAACTCTGACTGCAAGTGAGGGGTGTATATAGAGAAAGAGTTATGCAACCCCTACCTCCACTTATATAATTATCCTCAAAAGCGGTGCCTTTGATGAACAGGTCTTGGTGTATTTGATACTGCATGTTGAGTGGAGGGTGACCTGTTCGTCGTTTTCCCTCTGTAGCTCCTTATTGTTTAAGACTTTGATGTGGCCATGGATTTATTTCTTTGAGAGGGAATACAGACGTGTGTTTTGCTCTTGGCTCATTAGGAGCACTCATTCTTCCCCATCCTACTGCACTATTTCCTCTGTCAGGTCAATGCTTCAATGACAATCAAAGCTTGGTCATGCTTCAGCCTCATTTCGATGTTCACTGCCCCATTAGATTTTAATTCTCAGCTCAGTCTTCTATACTGCCAAATTCCCTCAACTTGGGCACACTTTTATTTAGCTTTTCTAAGTTATAATTCACGTAAGCAAAGATACTGCTCATCCCAACTTCTTAGGCCTTGGAAACCCATTTTTCATCACACCACACAACTATGTTAAGTAGCAGTGCTTTGAACTGGGGGAAAGATTGTGACAATGAAGTCACCCATATTGCTCTCACCCGAGCTTAGAGTTCATTTTAGTGGATGTCCTATGGCCCAGAACCACTCTAAGTTGTGCTGTCCTGGTTGATTTGTTTTTTTACCTTGCTGATAAGGGGTCAGCCTTAGCAGCCCTAGTTGTCACTCACTTCCCCCTTGATATTCCCTGGATGCTGCCTTCCTTTGTCTTCTCTATCCAATTATTCAGACCTCTGACTCTCACTGTGACGCCAGGACATCACATAGGGGTCGATTCCGATCCGGGTCGAAAAGCACTCCGACCGAGTCGGATCCGGAGTGTTTTCTGACCGAGCCGGACCCCTACAGTCCGACCAAGCAAGTACGATGTGCACGTATGCTGTCGAACTCGGTTCGGTCGGACTCCCATAGAAGTCAATGGGAGCCAGTTGTACGACGCGCACATGCGCTCCCATTGACTGAATGGGTACGTCTCGAACAAGTGCGCCCCCTACAGTGGGTACGCGTCGGTGCCATCCGCACAGTACATGCCTGTGTTGGGGAGACCCATAGATCTCCCTCTGTGTCCGAGTCGTAGGCCTGCGGGTGTCAGGGGGTCCGACGCGGACCCCCGAAGTCCGACTCCGTGAGCTTTTGCGAGCCGGACGCACAGGCTGTCCGACGCGTGCATTGTACTGGCCCGGTTGTAAATCGCATCCATTGCACGCCACGGTTAGCTTTCGACTGAGACGTACGGAGCGGTTCGGAGTCGGAAACGACTCGGTCGGTGAATCTCACGTAGCTCGCATCGTACTTGCTCGCTCGTACAGCTGTATGAGTTGGCCGGAAAACACGCGTACGGCTCGTAGTTTTTCCGTCCGGATCGCGTTCGGTGCCCTTCCGACCCGGATCGGAATTGGCCCCACAGTGTCATTTACATCCACAGGTGCTAGCTGTCAGATATGGATACTTTCTAGCGAATAAAGCCCATGTTTTCTTTTGTACAAAGGGACATCATCTCCCTTTGCCCCTAGAAGGCAAGAGCTCCACTTCACTCCATCATCACCAAACTAAATAAAAGTGGTGAGGCAGCACGAAGGGCATTTCAGTAGGCAGCGTACAGGAGACAAATAAGAAAAAAATAAAATACTACTCACCTGGAGCCCGCTACTCTCGACTCCCAGAAGTCTGTGCACAGACTCTCAGACTCCCCTATACCAATCCAGATACTGCTCTCATGCTGGTAATACCCAGCGTGAGAGAAGCGCCAGAATTGGTCTGAGCGTGCTGGTTTGATGCTCAGTCAGGCCCTGTGAGCCTGTGTCTGTTCTCAACCCAGCTGTGCAGCACAGCTCAGTGGACAGATCTAAATGTGCATGTCAGTTTGACCATCCTAAGAATGCGGCCAAACTGACATGTGCACTTGCAGCAGTGCCCACCACTCCTCCTCCATGCTGCAGCTGCTGTCCATCAGGATGACCTAGCTCCGCCCTTGACTCAGCTCAGAGAGGAACAATAAAATGATAATAACTTCTTTTATTATCATTTTATTTTTCTCATGTTTTCACTGCTGCTTAACGGAGGAGCCGCCACTGCTGGGCGCTCATTCATACAAAGCAATACACCAAACCTGCATGTGCTAGGCTCATGTTAAGTAGCTGAGAGAATAAAGGACAGGAAATTCAGTGGAAATGATGGACAAAAGCCACAGAAAACAGTGGAGGGAAATAACAAAGCATAGGTTTATGAGAATGAGAGAAGTCCTAGCGAAAGGGGAACTTCAAATTGAAGGAACAAAAAATCAAGGCTGCTGTAGGAAGACTTTGAAGTTGGTGAAGTCAAGAGAAGATTGGCTTAGAGTGGAATCCACAAAAGGTGAGCCCAACTACACCGCTGGTGAAACCTCCTTATGGTCCATATAATGCCACATAAATATGAAACTACCTGCAAGAATGACTTTTCCTTCGACAATCATCTTTAGAGTGAATACTTAAAAACACGCCAATATTTCAATGGCATTTTTTACCAGCCTTCATCTGTTTTTTGACATTCAGTCCATTATTTACATCAGTAGACTTTTTGAGTGACAAAATGAACACTATAACGCTGCGTACTTACTTGCGTTTGCAAGCAATGTATTTGTCTTTTGAATATGAGCAGTAGCCATAGTAAACATTTTTCAAGTTCAGTTCAAAACATGAATACGGAGCTTGATGGGCACCTGAGAGAAAATGAAAGTAAAACAGATCAAAAACACATAACTGGGAATGACAATTATCTTTGATAATGTATGCTGTTAACCGAGTGCTAAATAGTTTTCTGAACACATATGAAGACTGTTCAAGACCAGCAGTGTTGGTTCTATTGAAAATGACTCTTTACCCCCTCATTGGTACCACTCGTCCTAGTCCTCACTGAATGAGGGTGCACTGTTCACCACAGGAAGCATCTACTCAAATATAAGGCTAAAGTTAGCTTCTTATCTATTTTCTTATTTGGCCAGCATCTTACTCGCAGGCTGAAGTTACCTTCTTATTCGGGCAGCATCTTAATCACAGGCTGAACGTAGCTTTTTTTTGGCCACCAATTTATTCGCCCAGCATTTTATTTGCAGGCAACATTTTATATAAAATACAGCCCTAAATAATTCAGCTAACTACATTTTATTGGACTTTGCAGAGCCATAGCATGAATATGTTGTTTTTAAATCATAACACATACCACTATTATGCCTAGTAGGATATAGTGTGACACAAGCCAGCTGTCCACCTAAACAAGGGAAAACTTTACAATTTCATATTCATCACACAAAGGGAGCGGAGGTGTGCCGTGCATATACTGATAGCCTATCGCCAGACTGATGGGCCATCATGACCTAGAGGGTTAGGAGGAGTTATCACTGATTTATCATTGAGACCTCAATAGGGCTGTGCCTGGCCTCTCACAATGCTGTCTCCACCCCCCTGGAGTGTGTCTGGAGCCAGGTCAGGGAAAAGCAGGGTCTTGTGCACTACAAAGGCTTTCCTTGGATTGAAAGGACTGGACTTTTCTTTCTGTATCCTGCTTCCAATGTTCTCCAAGGCCTTGAGTTGAGCTTGCCAACTGTTAAGAAGTCTCAGGGCCATCAAAGACTTCACCTGTCAGTCCCTGGACTTTTCTACTGACTTGCCAGTGATGCCAAATCCAGTTCCTGGGCCTTGGAAGCAACAACTTGATGATCTTAATGAGGAAATTCGTGCATCAACTCCCAGCATCTGTTTAATCAACGCCTATTGTAAAAAAGGATGCAATGCTGCTGCCTGCCCAGAAGCATGCATCCATCTTGATTCATTGACTACAGCTTCCCCGCTGTATTATGTTTCATACAGGTGCCCGATATAGGCTCATGCTACAACCAGACCTTTCACCTATATTCTCCTGACATTACAGTTACGATATTGCCTAAATGACATGGGATTTTCTCTGAGAACTAGCCTCATTCACTATGCATGTGGATTCTTGGAATCACAGCAGGACTACCATCTCCTGCATAATAACTATGTATAAGGGTCATTCCTTCCATCATCCTAGTCTGACATGACACAGCAAGGTATATTTACTGGGGGTACCGCATTGGGTATATAAACACCATATCTTTACTTAGACAAGAGAGAAGGAAAGGACTTCCATGCTGACACACTGATGTGAGACACTGAGGTTCCTCTACACAGAAACTCCAGCTCGCAGTGGTCTGAAATCCCTTGCGGGATGTCCATCTTGAGACCAAGAGGGGGTCCCACAGTCTCTCACTTCAGGTAATGGGGTTGACTTTATCCAAGGGGATTCTTGGCTTTCCACCCACATAAATGCTAGGTGCACTTAGATACATCTAGTTAGGGTTGCATCATAGAAGTACGCATTTAATTGTCATGTATTGTTCTACTTGCCTGTAATCATTGTTTTAGCAATATGGTAGGAATCTACCATCCTTTTACACTATTGGTGCTTACGATCATTCATATCTGTTTCTGTCTTATGGTTGTTTCAATTGAGGAAACAAACCCCTAGGCAATCTACTATGTCTGACCTTTAACAGAGCATAATACCAAGTGACATGATGCTATTAACTCAGTGTAAGCATAGAATAAATTTTGATTTAAAAAAAAAAAAAATCATTTCTTTAATTCAATGTCATTTTAATTTTTTTTATTTATTTACAATAAATCATAAATGATGAGAAAGATACATTAGATACATATATTTCTATGCAATACAAACATAGATATGTCAAAAACTGTGAGTACAGACATATATCATAACAACATATATTCACTATATATCCACAATACTGAAAAGATATAAAACCATATTGATAGACATGTAGCATAGACAGAATCTTCTTTTCTGCGTGCATTTCGGCGCAATCTGTGCCTTCATCAGGAAAGCCACACAATTGTCTAAAAAGTGAATTAAAAACGAGATAAAATACACTGAGATTCATTACAAATACAAAGTTTGATCAGTGATATACCTTCACCATGTATCAACATAGTCTGATTTAATTTAAACACAGAAGAGAGCAGACTATTAATTGCTTAACCCATATATTCCATATTACCAAATTTTCGGATCAGATTGATATATCTCAGGCCAAGTATTAGATCTGTGAAGAAGAGAGAAAGGGATATAGTGCCCATAGAAAATGTTAAAGGGAGAGATATTTTAATCATACAGAAGGTGATATCTTTTAATAAAACAGTGCTGCTTACTTGGACCAAGAAAATATGTCCAGGCGTCCAAATCAGATATGATGACAGCCGTACTAAGGGTTCAAAAGGTAGGTACCTTAGATTTGAGAGAATGCAAATCATTAGAGTTGAATATTTAATCGTTTCTGTTCTCTTTTGTAATTTTGTTCATAGTTAATTACCCTATGGTGTAGACTGCGGATATGCACGTCTTACAAAAAATCTTGAGTACGAAGCAGATACTCAGAATCCCTAGTGTAGTCTGAAAAATTAATAAAGGTATTATAAATGATATTTTCAAATTTATACAGAATTATAAATGTTGTCGGGTATTCTATATCTGATAATACCTTGTCACAATGCGAGACGACTGGACGATGTAATTTGGCTAATTCCAATGGAGTTGAATTGTTGCAAAATATTCCGTCAAATGATGTAAAACTATGCTTCTTCAAGTTAGAGGTCAAAATATCCTACTGTAATTATCAACATAATATGGCAGGCAAAAAGATAAAACATTGTCTAGAATTACATAATAAGTGTCATGCCCCGCGGTCCTGACCCAGAGTGACGAGTAGTATATAAGGAGCATAGACGCGAGTAGACACTGCTTAGCGTTCTAGCACTTAGCTCTTTTCCGTCCCCTCAGTGATTTGCCTGACTTCCGTTCCTTTGTACTTCCTGTTTCCGGTCCTGACGGCGTTCGTAGTTCGAGAGCCGTCGGAATCCTGCTGTATTGTTCGGCGTGAAGCTGCCGGTTTTCGGTGTAGCGGTAATCTTGAAAGCGCACTCCAGGTGGTTGGTGTTACTTTGCCCGTGAGAGCGCCTGTTACCAAGTAAGGCTTCGAATTTGTGATCGAGCTCGATAGAGTTGTGGGCGTTCTTCTCTATGCGAGCTATTTCCTTGTTTTGAAACCTGCATTTAGGTTCTTTTGTTCCAGCTGATGTTTAAAGCATTCCTGTGTTGTTCATATGCCGGTGTGTCAGCACACCCTGAGACCCTTGTAAAATACTCGCTCCGTAGACAGAATCTCTCCTATTGAAGGAGTGAGGTGTTCTTGTTCCAGCGTTTTATTTCCCATGGACGTTTAAGGTGGGGTTGACTAGTGTGGACCATTGCACTACAGTTAAGAGGCAGCAGATAATGAGTCCTGGTAAATGCGCTTATTATTTATCTAGGTGGGGTTACATATGAAAGTCCTCCATGCGTCACTAATCCATTGTCATTTCCTATCGGCCCCTTAGTAGATCTCTACCCTTAGTGGAGTATTTGAAGAAGAACGTTTATTTGATATCTCCCTCATTTCATTGGAGAGCCAAGGGGTGAGCCTAACCGTTTGATTAATAAGCATCATTTCAAAGTCTGTTACGAGTTATTAACACAGTTTCCTGTCATAGAGATTTCTAGCGTTTTGAAATAACTACAACCAGTTGGGAGTCCACATATATCGAGTGGTGACAATAACTTTGGTAGGCTATCATAACATATTGTTAATACCCTAATGTCACTTGATTGTGAGACCATTAATATATAATTTGTTTTACAGCCGAGATTTCCTGCCCTTAACCTGAAGTGGTCTACTTGCACAGCCAGCCTTCTTTCCCCGCCTTTCCTTGTTTTGTTTCCCTGTTTTCCCCTATCGTGTCTTCCGTTACTCTAGAGTCTGATAGAGTCGGAAGACCGTAGGGGACGACTGAGGATTTTCTCCAGGTTCCTGACGCTCCTGTGGAACATAACTGACGATCTTTACAATAAGCAGCCGTACATTCTCTTATCGTCATAATAAGATTCAGGGAGAGCATACTATCTAATGCTTGCAAAAAGAAAGCTAGCAATATGTCATAATCTAATTTAATTGTTAGGAGTTTATGGTTGTTTCAGCACACTTATTTTCCACTAGAATGACGCTGGTTTAATAAATGTTCATTGAAAAACGTCCCCACCATTTATTCTGTGTATCTCTCTGAGACAAAGTGAGCACTAGTGACTGATCGAAAACAAATAAACTGTTTCCAAGATCCCTGATGGGACAGAGTTATCATGTTTGATAGTTGCCAAGAACTATTCTCTCCTCGCTAAGAGGGAATTCTAGTGGCACTGTGAGCTATCTGGTATACAGGTTAACATACCAGGTTGGGGTGTCTAGTGTTTCGTCGTCCAGGAATAACCCATGATTTCCTCAGGGCTGGAAAGACAATTTTATAAACATATTGTAATATATAACATGAAAACATATTCCATTTACATTAGTGATTGGTGGTACCCACAATTTGATTAATATCAATATACACCAGCATTATGGACCTGTCATATACTACAGCATACCGTGGACCAACTCATCATTGCCTCTTAAAGCATCATTCCGTAATGATTGAAAGGGTGCGGAATATCTCTATCACTATTTGTGCAAAAGCGTGGTTGAGTCCAACATCATAAGCGCATTTTTGTGTCCAATATGAGTGCTCTTCTCCTTATTCCTGCTGGTGATAGGAGAAGGTACACCTGGCATTTGGTGGGGAGTGCGAATATCAATTATTTATAATGTGCCGGTGAACTTCATGAAAGAGACTAAAGAGTGGGAAAGAGCATACCTGTATTAATGCAACAAAGTCGGTAAGCCTAAGAGATATTGTTCAAAGACTGCTGGCTGAAGGGGCGTGGCTTGCGCGCCGCTGCGAGATGGCGGATCGCGCTTGAGCTCCGTAAAGAGCAGGGGCCGACGGAGACATTTCTGCCGCTGAGGAATGCCCTGTTCAGCGCAGAGGATGACATCCTGCCTGGGAAACTGCCGTGTACGCCACGAGGGTCTTTTCTGGTGATGAAGAGTGGCCAGACTCCATATTTCGGCATTTTGAGGTGGCGCTTCATGTCTGCACGAGCGGCCGCCATTTTGTTTCTTCTGTGAGGGAGTTTGTACTATCACCTCTTCACGACGACGCTACTGGTCTGTCCTGTCAGGAATGGAGGCATACAGGAGCTGGTGACGTTTTATCACTTTTCTTGAGTTTATTTTGTTTTTTTCTGCCGCCTATTGTAGTGCTGCCCACTGCGTGTTTTTTTTTTTGTGGGTTCTGCTACTTTATTTTTCATCAGACGCACTGCCACTTCCCTATGTGAGACTTCCTTGCTCTTGGCCTGATTTTGGTTGTTTTCAGGTGTCGGTGTGTGCCTACTGGCGCCTGCAGCACGTGAGTTTTTTTTTTTTTTTTTTGTGTGGTGTTTTTTTCTGACGGGGATCGCCTGCCATAATCTCTACTCGGCTCTTTTGATGCAAATACATTATTCCTTCCTGTTCATTTTTCCTCTCGCACATTGAGTGTTTTACAGCTCCTGACATTTCTTGCTCTCGCTCTATCTGTGGAGGTGTATTTTGTTACTGTGGAGGTGGTTTGCCCTATGGCTGAGAATATGGCCCCTTCACCGAATGCTAAAGACGTTAAGGACTCTAAAGCATCTCTTAAGAGGTCCAAACAGGTATCCCCAACTCCTGAGTCTGCTCCTAAAGACACTAATTCGACTCTTGAGTCCATCCTGACGCGCCTTAATGAGGTCTATGAAATTGCGCAGTCTACTAAGACAAATACAGATTTACTGCAGGTGGAGGTATTAGCCATCAGGAATGATTTCAAGGCCCTTTCCCTTCGTGTCTCAGGTACAGAAGCACGGATTAGTGGCGCAGAGGATACCATGCAAAAGCACTCTAGATCTCTCACGCAGATAGAGCGTTCCATGGCAGCATTGAGGAAAGACCTCACTGAACAAGAGGATCGTAATCGTAGATCCAACCTGCGTATTTTTGGTCTTCCAGAGGAGGTTGAGAAAGATTCATCTTCCATGATTGAGTTTCTTTATCAATGGATTCCATCTACACTACAAATTTCTTTCAATAAAGATTTTGAACTGGAACGGGCACACCGTGTCCCCTCCTTTCGCCCCAAGTCTGCTACGCAACCAAGGGCGATAAACCGCTGCGTCATCAACATACAGAGCAGATTTTGGCCCATATGCGGAAGGTTAGAGCTGTCTCTTGGAATGGCCATCGTATCTCAATTTCTTAAGACTTTGCCAGGGACACGGTGATAAGGAGAAAGGGTTTTCTTAATCTCCGGAAGCGTTTGTCTGAGATGAATATCCCCTTCTCTTTTGCTGGTCCCTCAAAATTCCGCATTACTTTCAAAGGTCGTGTCAGGATTTTTGACGAACCTGCGGATTTGGCCTCGTTTTTGGATAATCAGATGGAGTTGCAGATGGATCTTCAAACAGGGGCTTCACATGTTCCTGGTTCTTCTGGCACCTGATGTGGCTATATATATTGCGTTGTTTTTTGTCTTTGTCAGATCTATTAAGTCTAGCTGCTTTTAGATCTGCGCGGTGGTCTTTATGCTCATTGGGTTTGACGTATTTTTGTCGTCTCTTGGTGTTTCCCTATTATCGGTATGATGTGTTGGTCTTTAGTGTTGTTAGTTTTACTGTATAAACCTTTTAATTTTTTGTGGTAGCTTTTCTTGTTGGCTTGACTTCACTCCTGTTCGCGTGTCGTCTTGTTACTCCTTGCCTCCCCGGTTTGTCTCTCGACGTATTAGGTCATGGTCCTTTTCCTCTCCCGTTGCATGTCTTCGTTAGGTGCGTCGATTTTTGTGGTAAAGTTGGTTTATCTTATCCCTTTGTGGTCGGTCTTTTTGCTTCATGTTTGTTTCCTGTTATTCCGTATTTTACGGAGTAGGTCATTGTGTTTTCCGTTGCGTTATCAACGTGTTGTTGTATGGTGTGTCTAGGTGTTTTAAGCATATATGTTTACTAGGTGTTTATTTATGGCTATATTTAGAGTTAATATGTGATGTTCATATAGTTGCTAGTTATACCTACTTTATTGATTTTTTCATTGAGTGTTTTGATTACATTGTGTTATTAATTGTCTTTTTCGAGTAGATTAGTTTTTTATAGATGCCTTGTACTTGATAGATTTATGCCTCTCTTATCTACATGTTCTCTTACTTAGGCAAGCATATTTATTCTGCTAATTTGTGTGTATATGGCTTTATTTACTCATGATCAGTTATTTATAAGATTGCATATAGATTTTACACATTTATATATAGTATTAGGTTTCTTATTTAACTGCCATAGGGATTCATTGACTGTAATATTGATAGAAGGTTATATACCGTTTTTTACTATGTTTCACTTATTTTTCTCATATTGTATCATATAGTATGCTTTAGATTGTATTTCTTCTTTTTCTTCATTATGTTCCTTTTTCTCTTGATAGAGTCTGCTTTGGTATGGTTCTACCTATAATATTGTTATTTTTTAGTTCACTTTCCATCAGCTCTTATTGCCTGAAAGTGCTTTCTTTCTCTATCTTTCCTGCTCTTACCGTTCTTTATGATTCATTTTAGTTGTTATGTATACATTAATTTGGTCAAACGCGTTGCCTTTATAGTCTCTCATTTAGCTTTGTTTTCTAAGTAGCTATCATTAATTCCAGTTCTTAGCTTTTAGATAGTCTTCCCTTTTAATGTATAATCAGTTATGCACTGTTCTGGGGCTTTTTATGCCATTGTTGTTACTCCTCCTGTTGGCCCTCGCTCTTTTTCCCATGTCCCCCCTTGTATGATTTTGGTCTCTTCCAGACCTGCCGGATGGGCCCTTCTCTCTCTTTTTCTGCGTATTCTCTTGCTGTCCTTTTCCTCTTCTTTCCTTTTTTCTCTTCGGATTTCCTCTTTGGTCTCACCCTGTTGTGTGTTGGCTGTTGATGTCTGCTGGTTAGCTCTCCTGGTTGTTGCGCTTCATATGTCACATATGGAATATCTTTTTTTCCTAATATTGGTTCTATGTCTGGACTAAATATACTTTCCCTTAATGTTAAAGGGTTAAATCATCCAGTAAAAAGGTCAAAGATTTTGGGCTACTGTAAGTCTCTTTCTTCGGATCTCGTCCTTTTTCAGGAGACAAAGGTCTTTGATGTTGCTTGTTCAGATGCTTGTGGTAAAAGGAATGGGGTAATTACCTTAGTTTCTAAACACTCTGGGTTATCTATCGTTTCCTCTGAACAGGATTCAGAGGGACGTTGGTTACTATCTAAGGTGTCCAATGGTAATGCTGACTTATTTGTCATGAATATTTATGCCCCCAACAAGGATGACCCGTCCTTTTGGAATGCTATCACCAAAAAGCTCGAGGATACCCCTCACTCTGGCAATCTTATTGTAGGTGGTGACTTTAACTTGCCAATGGACCCTATCTTGGATAGGAATTCTGCCTTTAACTTTCGTCCCCCTAAAGCACACAAACAAATGACTAATATGTGTTCTCTTACCCATCTTCAGGATGTTTGGCGTCTTCATAATCCCACTGGTAGTGACTTCTCCTTTTTTTCTTCCCCTCATTCGTCCTTTTCACGCATTGACTATCTTTTGGTTCACTCTTCTTTGGTTCAATCTTCTTCTTCTCCGCTTATCCACCCTATTTTAGTTTCTGATCACGCCGCAGTGACACTTACTCTTACGTCCTTTGTCCCTAGGGCACGAGCTCGTTCATGGAGACTCAACACAGAAATCTTACATGATGAGTCCTTGGTGCGAGAGTTTTCTAATGACATTGAGACTTTTTTTATTGAGAATGTTGGGTCGGTCAGTTCCCCTGTTGTTCTTTGGGACTCTTTCAAATGTACGTTCCGTGGTCAGGTCATTAAATGTATGTCAAGGAGAAATGTAGCCATTAAAAAGGAACTCACGGACTTAGCAGATGAGATCAAACGTCAGGAATCCCTTTTTCGACATTCTCAGGACAAGACCTGCCTCCAATCTATTAAGAATTTAAAGTATTCGTACAATACTATAGTCACTAAGAGAGTTCATATTGGCCTGCAGGCTCAGAAATCTAAGAGACTGTTGTTAAAAAATCGTGCGGGCAAGATTCTTGCAGCCACTTTAAAGTTTCAGGAATCTTCTTGTATTACTTTCCAAATTCCTTCTATTACTGACCAGCTTGGTAAGAAAAAATTTCAAACTGCAGAAATCCTTGATGTTTTCCGCGATTTTTATAATAACTTATATACCCCGTCGGCTCAAGCTTCTTTTGAACAATGTCAGGAGTTCTTGAAGTCGGTTCCTTTGAAAGTTGTTTCGGAGGAAGATAATCAATCATTAAATTGCCCGATTACTTCTGATGAAATCATTTCCGCGATCAAAGCTACTCGGTCTGGTAAAGCTCCTGGTCCTGATGGTTATCCTATTGCGTTTTATAAAACCTTTATTCCCGTGCTTGTCCCGAAACTCCAATCCGTTTTTGATGCTTTTATTAAGGATGGTTCTGTGTCTGGTTCCGCGGCTGATGCTACTATTGTAGTTATCCCCAAAGAGGGGAAGGATCACGCAGATCCCAAAAATTTTCGTCCCATTTCCCTTCTTAACATGGAAGCCAAGATTTTTGCTAAAATTCTAGCTAAACGTTTAGAGTCCTTTATTCCCCAATTGGTTCACCCTTCACAAACAGGTTTCGTAAAGGGGCGTCTTGCACGGGATAATATTCGTACTTTTTGTCATATTCTTGGTGCCGCTAAGCGATCTAATCTTCCGGCGGCAGCCTTGGCCCTTGACGCTGAAAAGGCCTTTGATAAGGTCTCTTGGCCTTTTTTAAGAGCTGTTCTATGTGCACATAATCTTGGTGAGTCCTTTATTCGTATGGTTATGACTCTTTACTCCCGTCCTAGGGCTAATATACGGGTGAATGGTGCTACGTCTTCCTTTTTTAACCTGTGTCAGGGCACTAGACAAGGGTGTCCTTTGTCCCCTCTCTTATTTTTGTTATCCATTGATCCTCTCCTCAGAATGATTGACTCGCATCCAGATATTAAGGGGTTCTCTTTTGGGTCTCATCAATTAAAAACAGCTGCATACGCAGATGATGTTCTCATTTTTTCTGATGATATTGCACTGGCCATTCCTGCTATTTCGGATACGATTGCTCTTTTTTCAAAAGTCTCAGGATACACTCTGAACAAAGATAAGACAGAGATGTTTCCTTTAAATGCTTATTGCTTCTCCTCTCATATGGGTTCGGCGGGCTTTAAATGGCAATCTAAACAGCTAAAATATCTGGGTATCCATTTCTGTTCCACCCTATATGCTACGGCTATTTACAATGAATCCCAAACTATTCTTAAGGTGAGACGTCTCTTAGAAAATTGGTCTCCGAAGCATATTTCTTGGTGGGGCCGTATGCAGACCCTTAAAATGATGATCACTCCTATTATTAATTTTGTTTCCTCTATGCTTCCAGTAAGGCTTTCTGATTCCTTCTTTCATGAACTTGATTTGCTTACTTCTAAATTTTTATGGAATGATAGAAGGGCTAGGATTGCTTATAAATTTTTACGGAAATCTTATGATATGGGCGGCTGTAATTTTCCGGATTGGGGGAAGTATCAAACTGCTTTTCTGGCGTCCCAGGGTGCCCTTTGGTTTTCTTCTACATCTATTCATGCTCCAGCATGGTTGACAATAGAACAGGAATTGGCCTCCCCACTGCCGACTGCATCCTTTTTAACCACAAACACCCTTTCTATTCCATTCTCTCGCTCTATTATTTTAGACACTATTGCTGCGGTTCGTAAGGTTGATAAGAGAGTAGCAATTCCATTACATAAAACTAGATGGTCGTCTATTTGGCGCAATTCTAAAATCAAAATTAATATTGACCCTGAGTTGATGTCTTACTGGGCTGGGAAGGGTGTTTCACTTGTTAAACATCTCTATGATTCTAATAACGATCCTTCCCCTTTCTCATCCCTTGCTCAACATTTCTCTTTATCTAATTTAGATTTTTATACTTTTCTTAAGATTAAGGTTGCACTTGCTAAATTACACCTTCATCCTTCTTCCCCTACGATTACGCTTTTTCAGCTTTGGATTAGGACTGGTCACATTGCGTCTCGGATTTACAAATTTTTATCGTCCTCTTCACTCCCCTCCCAAACTGTCACACAGCAAAAATGGGTACATCATTTTGATCAGAGTGTTACTGCTCATATCTCTCTTGATACCTGGCAAAATATTGGTAAATTTTCTCTTCGTAACAAAATTGCCCCTTCCCTAACGCAGTCTAAGTTTTTCTCTATTAATCTTCTTCACTGGACTCCCATTCGTCTGCATTCACTTAATCTTAAAGAAGACAATTTGTGCTGGAGCTGCGGGCTTTTACCAGGTGATTTTCAACATATGTTCCTGGATTGTTCCCTTCTCCATTCCTTTTGGGATTTAGTTCACAAACACCTCATGCTCATCTTTAACATCAAATTCCAGCAGTCTTTTCCATTAATTCTTTTGGGTCCGTTGGCGTCCCCAGTCCCTCTGCCTTTAGATCCCATGGAGTTACAGTTGTTGGACCTCTTGTTAACTATTGCAGTCAAAGTAATTCTCATGGAGTGGAAATCCTTTTCGTCCGTCTCTTATCATACTTGGTGGGCTTGGGTTTCCTTTCTACGTAGTGCTCATACGTCAGTGGACCATGCTCATCTTTCTCCTTCTATTTCCTCTGGTGTTTGGAAAGCCTTAGATTCATACATGGAGTTGGCCTCTGAAGGGTTGGTGGCGCAATTTCCCTTTGATTTGTCTGGTTAGTGTTGTCTTGTGTTGGGTGATTCCTTTGGAAATCCTCTCCTCTTCCGTTTCTCCTCTCTGTCTCTCTTTCTCTTTCTTCTTCTCTTTCCTACTCTTTCCGCCTTTGCTTTCTTCCTTTCTTCTCTTCCCTCTTTTCCCTAATTTGCCATCTGTGGGTGATACTTTTGATATATTTCTTTGCCAGATATCATTTTGGGTCTTCCCTCCTTAAGTAACTTATTTATCTGATATCTGCAGATTAATGAATGACATTGATTTGTTTCCCTATTAATTAGTTTTATCATAATGTATTTATTACCTTATTGTCCGATATCAATAGGTGCCACCTATGTGCCCCCCAAACATCCTGGGGGCCCGCACCGGGCCCCCAACTACAAAAACTGCATGCCGCCACGGAAAGGCTGCTTCCTGCATGCATTGTAATATGGATGGCGTAGTCTAGCAGACACCGCCACTATATTCAACCCTTTTCCGCCCAATCGACTCGTCGACTGGGCGGAAAAGCGGCGGACGGTCTTCCTGTCCGCCGTGGTACCCCCCGCCATCATAATGTGGTGGGGGGAAATGGGAGGCGGGCGAGAGATAATGTCAGGTGGATCGCCACCGCCATGTGGGCGGTGGCGATCCGCCCGACATTATAATAAACCCCTTGATCAGGTTTATAATTCGGATGATTACGATATAATTTGTGTGGAGTTTCTAGATTTACTCAATCATATGTGAAGGAAATGCTCGTTGGAGTGGATGTTCTAGGGTATAATATTTTGAGTACAAATATTCTTTAGATTATAGATCTCATTAAGAAGCAAAGAAATAGAATATCGGACCATCTTTACCTTTCCTTGCCTCCCTTGCCGGGACGGAATTATAACAGGTACAGAGGTAGGATTTAGGATGTAATTCACTTTAACGCTTCATAATATCTACTGAGACCTGTATGTATCTTCTCTTATACCACCATAATCTTATTTAACAATATCTCTTAGGCTTCCCGACTTTGTTGCATTAATAGAGGTATGCCCTTTGCCACGCTTTAGCCTCTTTAATGAGGTTCACCAGCATATTATAAATAATTGATATGCGCACTCCCACCATATGCCAGGTGTACCTTCTCCTATCACCAGCAGGAATGAGGATAAGAGCACTCATATTGGACACAACAATGGGCTTATGATGTTAGACTCAACAACGCTTGTGCACCAACAGTGATATAGATATCCTGCACCCTTTCAATCATTACGGAATTATGCTTTTCTAAGAGGCAATTATAAGTTGCCCCACGATTTGCTGTAGCACATGACAGGTCCATAATGCTCGTGTATATTGATTTTAATCAAATTGTGGGTACCACCAATCACTAGTGTAAATGGAAGATGTTTCTATGTAATATATTACAATATGTTTATAAAATTGTCTTTCCAGCCCTGAGGAAGTTGTGGGTTAATCCCGCCTTGACGACGAAACCCGTGTTGGCTGGAGCAACCAAAGAAAAGAAAATTAAAACATAAGAATCCCTTTTAAAGAAACTTTGTCTATGATTGTACTTGTCTGAATTTTCCAAAGACAAGTATTGTGTGCTCGGGCTTAAGTTAAAGTTTTCACTGCCATATATACCAGAACGCATGATATCCCTTCATTAGCAGTAATACCAGATATATTAAGACAAATACAGAATGAGTATGGAGCAGAACCTGCTCTGAACTTAAGGATGAAATTGTTAGGACATTTTGCCCAGGTATCAGCTATTATATCAGCTAACATTAAAGGGGATACAGCAGCAGTGGCAATAAGCCAATGCCCGAGGGATTTCACTCCTTTGCAACAGGAAAGTGAATTACCTAAAATTATCATAGACACCTATGCCGAATTAGGTAGAGATAGTTTGGGCGCTAAAGTAACCTCAACTCATTGGTGGTCCTGAAAAAGAAAACACCAAGCAAGCACCCAATTCTTTCAAGAAGAAATGTGAAAATAACAATAAAATACAAAAGAATAGAGAGAATAGATCACAATCCAGGGGTGGGTCTCTTAAACAGGAGCCCTAGAAAAGAAGATACAACCTTAGGAATTGTGATAACATTAAAAAACCTGACAGGTATCAGGATACTGATACACGTTCCTCTTGTTCCTTTTAGGGTTCATCAAATAACTCTGAGAGGGCAGGACGGTCAGATCAGAACACAGACAAGAAGAGTGCACGAAGTCCAGAGACACGCATCGCACTTCAGACTATACTTCCAAAAAATAAGAAAAGCCAAAATCAAAACCTCCATTTAAAAAGAAGAAAGTAGCAGGTCTTAAAATTAGACATGCCCAGAATTCTGAGGACTCAACTTCTGAACGGGGAATGGGTTCTGAAGATGCTAGATAGCGTAGCAGAAGTAACAATAGCTCACCAGAACCTGATGGAATTTCTGATGACAGCGGAGTTGAATGAGCTTATCACGGTGGATACACCTGATACGAGGGTAAGTGTCCCGCATAGATTACATAAAATAACACTCCAGATGGAGGGGGACAAACCCAGAAAAATTAAAGGCTTCTTTTGGGAGAACCTGACTTACGGCTATGACATCCTTTTCGCTGAAAAAGATTGGATGCCTGAAATTGTTATGAATTGCCCAAAGGGAGAAACAATAATTTTACCGGCTTTTTCCGACCTTGTTCCAATTTACTTAAAACATAAATATGCGCAGGAGTGGGCAGTAGCACTTGCTCCAGCGTTATATCGCAACCACTTTGGGTGGGATGCTGAGTCACCTCACCATACAATCTCAGTAAAAACTACTCCAACTTCACAGAGACAGTGGTCGGGAAGATCTTAGATCAACTTAAATACCAGGGTGTAAGAGAAACTTGCACCTCTTCAATGAATAATGCTTTGTTTCCCGTACTGAAACCTGATATTTCAAATTCAAATTTCAAAAACTTTATTCGACAATTAAGACATAAAAGTGTCATACATCAGCCATTTACATCAGCATGAGTTAAAATGAAACATGATTATCAACATGATTTTTAAACTTAAGCACCATAAACTACACTATTCACCAGTTTTTGATAAACAATGTTAATGCCTATACATCCAAATAGATAAAAACATTTAATGTTTGAGCAGCGATGTTTAATCCTCCACTATAATAGTCAATCAAGGCAACGAAATAACCTAGGCTAAAAAGATTGTGTGTATGAGTAAATACATAAAAAGAGAAACAAATAAATAAATACAAACATACTGGCGCCTACTCGTTGGGCAGTTTAGTATTGATCTGCCTAGACCATATTATCCAAGCCCACTTAATATATTTAGCCATTGCTGTTGCAATTGTCGGGCTCGGATCTGTAGACAGAATTCTTAAGGCCTCCTCATGCCTTCGAGTGCCTATTAGCCGACAGGCGGGTAGTACCCATTTTTTACGTGGGAGCACATATAGGGGACAGAAAAACACAAAGTGACTCATGGATTCAATCGTATCCCGACATTTAGGACATTTGTCCTGTGACCCTATCACCCATTTAGATGTGAAGGTGCAGATCGGGAGAGTACCTATCCTAAACTGGAAGTAGAGTTTACGATCAGTTGGTGCTTCGATCAAGCCCCAGAATAATTCCTGTCTAGGATAGGTCTTAATTTCTAAGAATCTGGCTGTTAAATGGGATGTGCTCCCCCTGGAAGCTGATTCCATACCGATCAATTCCCAATACTTAGCTTTCACAGCTTCTTTTGAAGGGAAGATCGCGTTTTGGGGATCGTCCCATAGGTTGCTCCATCCCAATCTACAGAGTAGTGTCTTGATAGACCTCAGCCAGTCTATCTTACGAAAGAGGTCTTTCTCCACGATTTCTTTTATGCCCTGGGCGTAATGCTTAAGCTCCTCAGTAGACCAGACCCTGCGCCAATACAACAAGGGCCGCAAATTAGCAGTGTCTTGTAAGGTTTTCAAACCAAGGTCCCAGAAAAGAGGTAACAAGGGGGTACTTTGCGGCACGCCTACAACTTTCCGGATAAACTCGCTCTCCATGGCGTTCAGGCATTTTTGATTATTGCCATACCCCCATAGCTCAGATCCATATAGGCATGAACTACGGATCTTCGTCGAATAAATCTCGAGGAGTGGAATAATTGGTTGTGTCTGCGAAGTTTTAAATCTTTTTAGAAGGAAGCCTGTCTGTTGTTGGAACTTCAGTATAGACAGATCCAACTGACTTTTCCAACGCATATTCTTCTGCAACGTGACTCCCAAATAAGTGAATGCATCGACCTGCTCCAAGGGAGATCCGCTCATGAGAATTACCCCATTAAAGGGTTTGTGAGATCTACACGGGTTAGGACCGTTAAGGACCATGAACTTGGTCTTGGAGACATTTATTTCCAGGCCACGCAGCAAGCAGAACTCTTCAAAGCGCCGGAGGGTAAGCTGCAGGCCACTCGGAGTTTTAGAAATCAGCAGCGTTTTGTCCGCGAACATGAGGACTGGAATACGAATACCTACCATAGCCGGTGCATCCGAGGGGACCCGGGAGAGGAATTCAGCCACCCCATTCACGAAGAGAGAGAACAGGGTCGGTGCCAAAACACAACCCTGCCGGACTCCTCGTTCCACGGGGAAGGACTCCGTAACCTCGCACTGCCGTCCCCACCGGACCCGGGCAAAGTTATCCTCATGCAAGCGCACGACCAATGCCAACAGCTCCGGCGCCATCCCCATACCCTCCAGTACTTGCCACAGCTTGCTACGCGGAACTAGATCAAACGCCGCCCGCAAGTCGACAAACACAGCATACAAAACCCCTTTTTCTAAGACCACTGTCCTCCAGTAGAGGACAATAAACCTAAAGACCTGATCTATAGTGCTGGTTTTTAGACGGAACCCTGCCTGGAGAGGACTTAAGACGTTATTAGCCTCCATCCAGGTCTGGATTTTGCCCAAAACCAGCCGGCCCAGAATTTTTTGCATGGCATCTATCAGGCTAATGGGCCTGTAATTACTAGCCAGCGATTTGTCCCCTTTTTTGTATATCGGGACAATTTCGGCACCTTTCCAGGATTGAGGAATAGCCATTCCCTGAGCTATAGTGTTAGCTAGATGGGTTATATATAGGCGCCATCTTTGTCTATCGTGTAGAAATACATCGGCCGGGATACAATCCATGCCGGGAGCATGTCCTTGAATTACCGTATCGAGCGCCATGTCAACCTCCTTGACACTAAACACAGGGTTATTGTAAAACATCCTCACTTGATGGGACGTTCTAACTTCCTCAGCACCTTTTGAATATTGTGGCTTAAAAAATTCAACCCAGGAGCTCTGGGGAACATGATTATGAGGGCTATCGGTGATTACGCCCCTCTTCCACTTAAAAATATCCCAACATTTTTTCTGGTTTTTGTCGATGCATGCTGCCTTTAGGTCTTGCCACTCACTCTCATCCCATTCCTTTTTTGCTTTCCATTGGACCTTTCTATAGGTGTTATGAGCTATTTTAATCTTGCTTAGGTCTTTTGATTTGAGAGCAAGTCCCAGATTTCTACGAGCTTTTTTACAAGGGGCATTATACCAGTCCTCCTGTTTACATCTAGGGACTTGTTTTGCTGAGAAGGGTCTACAGAAGCAGGATTTGAGTTTAGCAAATAGTTTTCCATGTATTTTCTCGGTTACAGCTAGAGGATTACATTTGGTATCTGCTGCCATCATTGATGTCAACGCCTCTTCGACGTAAGACTCAATTTTATCAATAAGGTCAGGGTGCTCTACTATTTTGTGCCACTTAAGGCGGTGTTTGTCATTTGATACGGCGGCAGCTGGGCCTGACATTTCGGGAGTTCGGTTCATTCTGTCTCCCAGACCCAAATTAAAAATAGCAACTAGTGGGTTGTGGTCGCTTTCAATCCGTGGCTTGACCGCCATGTCCACTAGGGTATGCCACATCCTCAGGTGGACCAAGAGGTAATCTATATTGCTTGCCCTAGTACCATTATCGTACGTTTTGCTACATTTCCTATCTGATGTAGTTCTACCATTGGCCGCCCTAAGTTGGTTGCCCAGGCAAAACCCTTTCAGATACAGGGTCCATTTGCTCTGTCCATTTGCTAACTGACTTTATCTCGAGCTGCGGGACGCCCCACCTAAGGTCCTCCTCCTCTGTTAAAAACATGTCTTGAGGCCCAAGTTGCTCGAAGGTCGTGTTAAAATCTCCCGCAATCAGTGGGAGCACATCATTGGGCCTGGATTCGACAAGGGCGTTCAGTGCTGATACCACCTCAGATTATTTCCCGCCTGGAATGCCCCTTGCATACACGTTAAATATATCAATTTTGAAATTAGGCGAACAAATCAGCCTAACTCCCAAAATATCATCATTCTGGGTTGGGAATGGGATAGGCTGAATATTACACTCCAAGCTTTGTTTAATCCAGATAACCAGGCCTCCTACTGGCCGGCCCTTGGGCCTTTTCCCCGCTGGGATAAAGAAATTCAAATAACCCAACATAAGCACAGGCTCTAGTGACCATGTCTCCTGAAAAAGGCAAATGTCATACTTACTAATAAAATCTGCCCATAGGGGAGAAGATAGTTTAGATACCATACCCGCCACGTTCCAAGATAAGAACGATATGTGACCTACAGCATTAATTCCCCCTTCAGCACTCCCAATATTTGATATAGGAGGAATGGATACACCTAGCTGGAAAAGTGAGGTACCCTCATTGCTTAACGTTTCGTTGTGGTACACAACTTGAAGACCTCCTTCCCTAGCCGCAACAATATTAATAGGGGCAGGAAACGCATTATCGTCTCTTTTACTATCTGTTCTAAGCTGCTTTCCTTGTTTTATGCCCTCCACTATCCCAAGGGCTGCATATGACTTTTTGTGATTGGGATATCCTCTTCCACCAATCAGTCAGTCACAATCCGCTAGCCCAGATAGCACATCAAATCTATTAATGGATCTAATGTCCTCAAAGGTGCATCCGTTAGTCAGAGGGCACCCTCGTGTAGTCCCACCTAGTACGTAGAAGTAGGACAGTGGCATTGTACATATTAAGGATAAAGGGTCATTCTGAGGCCAAGAACAAATGTAATCCACGCAGCGTCTATCCCTAAAATTAATGATGATACAGTCCCCCTTTATCGACTTGGGTCCATTACCCACCCAGTTTACTCTTCTAGCGTACAAAATTTCAGCACGCATGTGGGCCGGCAATGGACGCTTAACATTGAGCCAAAATAGACATTTGTTCTTTAAGTCCCAATAAGATTCCCTTGCTCCGTTCGCCAAGGGTGGAACCCCTGTTAGAATCCCCACATAAGGAGCAGCTTCAGGGGGTAGATGTATGTCAATTAAACCTGATGAGCCCGGAGCTAAAGGCTGTAGGGGTGTAGGCTGCTCATCAGTTCTATCTCTACCTGCCCCTAGATTATTTAATACTGCACGTGGTGGAAGATGTTCAGCTCTTATCCGGTTATCAGCAACAGGGATAGGTTTGGGCTCCTGGGGAATAGGAGGGATATCTTTCGCAGTACCATTTGTTAAATTATTGGGGGTAGAGTTAGACTCAGTGCATTGACCTATCCCACTAGGGCACTCCTTGTTTAAACCCGATCCCTGTCTACCACCCCGAAGCTGGGCCGAGGCAAGTGAAAGTTCCATACATACAAGCCTACTTTCGATAGAGCCCAGCCTTTCATAAATCGGGTCACATAAGTTCTTTACAATACTTTCCATTTTTTTCCAAAACAATTTATCATTATCTTCCAGAAATTTAGACCCCTGTAGGGGTGGTGGGTTTGCCCTCGCTTCAGTAATTTTAGGGCGCGGAGCTATATCCTTCCCTAGAACAGAGACAGGGGCAAGGTCTGGCTTAACATTTTTCCCAACAGCAGGTTTTTGGTTTCCCTTACGTTTTTTTTTCAAAGTAGGGGCTAGTTGTTGATGGACAGGAACCACTTTTGGAATACTGGCTGAGCGGGTTTTTATACTTGACAAAGACTTGGTAGTTGGGGCCACATTATCAGTATTCGTGATATCGACAGTTCCACCCTGTGTTTCAGTCAAAGATGGGGAACATATCATTATTTCATCATTTTGCTCCTCCACCAGAGAAGATGTTGAGCCCATGGAGTCCGACATGACAGGCTGTCGGCAAGGTGGTGAACTTATGTTGGCCATATTTTCCAAAGAGGACCTCTTATCACAAAGGAGATCTAGAGATAATCTTTTTTCAGTTAGTTCTATGTCCTTAGCGAGCACTGATTGTACTCGCACCAGAAAATTATCTAATGTTCCCATTAGTGCGCCCCCGGTCGATTGCATGATGGGTCCATCCCTTTTAGCAGATTTATCCATTGCTTAGTATATACTAGCAGCCTTTAAATTCTAGTGTCCCTCTAGCTTGCTAGCTAGAGGCAGATGCTTACCCACAGTAGACAGACGATTGCCCTTGGTCAGTGGTTGTTAGAGGGGGGTCCCGTTCCGTTCTCTGACGATCTCGGACGGGCTCAGACGGGCCCGCCCTTGGCCTGGGCTTCGCCCGGCACGCGCACGCGCGCGTCCCGCGAAGCGGGGGCCGTGAGGAGTCTTGTAGCGTCTGGGCGGGACCACGGGAAGAGGACACAGCTGGTTTGAATTACGGGGCTGCTGGTCCTCGCAGTCCCGTGTTTACTTCTTTTCCTCGCGAAGCAGTCACCAGTTGCAGGTTTGACCAACACCTCCGTTAGCAGCACTCACAGGATCCTTTTTAAAAAGATGGGCAGGTTAAAAAGCACACTGACAGCTCCAGCTCCAGCCACGAACGGCTCCCGCGAAGCGGGGGCCGTGGGGAGTCTTGTAGCGTCTGGGCGGGACTACGGGAAGAGGACACAGCTGGTTCGAATTACGGGGCTGCTGGTCCTCGCGGTCCCGTGTTTACTTCTTTTCCTCGCGATGCAGTCACCAGTTGCAGGTTTGACCAACACCTCCGTTAGCAGCACTCACAGGATCCTTTTTAAAAAGATGGGCAGGTTAAAAAGCACACTGACAGCTCCAGCCACGAACGGCACCCGCGAAGCGGGGGCCGTGGGGAGTCTTGTAGCGTCTGGGCGGGACTACGGGAAGAGGACACAGCTGGTTCGAATTACGGGGCTGCTGGTCCTCGCAGTCCCGTGTTTACTTCTTTTCCTCACGAAGCAGTCACCAGTTGCAGGTTTGACCAACACCTCCGTTAGCAGCCCTCACAGGATCCTTTTTAAAAAGATGGGCAGGTTAAAAAGCACACTGACAGCTCCAGCTCCAGCCACGAAATTCATATTGTCTAGTTTTAGATTACAGACATGCACAAAAACATTTGCAGTACAAAATGCACACAGTTCCACATAAATAAATAACATTGTGCTAGATATCTCAAATGAATTTTTCTGCCAAAATACAGTGCCTGAGAGCAGGTATTTCACAGCATTCTCAGCTCTAGGTTCCCAGTGTCAATTTTGTCTACTAGCCCAGTGGTATAAGAATAGCCTTGGGTTGTTTTCTGCTAGGGTAACTGAGCTACTTCAGAATTTGGATGAAGAGGCATTGTCCTGTGTAGATGATATTTATCTGACAGATGATGATTTAAACGATCACTTGCCCAGGGTGAGCAACATAATTTTGGGGTTCGCTTCTGAGAGCTACAAATTCAACTTAAAAAAACTAAAATAGCCCACCTTAATGTCCTGTTTTTGGGATATGAGCTTTAAAGTGAAGGGGAAAGCCTGGCAGCTAACTTTTTAGAAAAGTGTGTGCTGCTCCGACCTCCTAAATATTCGAAGAATTTAGAATCCATTTTGGCAGATCATACATTTTGTATTACGCAGAAAAGTGAAACCTTTCTATGACCTAATAAGACCTTATTTTTCAGTTAGGCATTGGACACAGGAATACACAGATATCCTTCTTCCTTTACAAGCTGACATGATAGCATCAAAACACTCGCAGACACATGTGAAGGTCCGCAACCTGGTGATACGGGTCGTCCCCGGGTTATCAGGATATACTTACCTAACCTTTAATGAAAGTGAGACAGTCCTAATTGCATACAATCACACCTGTACACAAACGCAGAAATGCGTTATGCTTCAACAGAAAAAGTTTTGACAGCAGTTCACATCGCTGTAGCGAGAGAACGAGCACTGGCTCAGGGTAAATGAATAAATGTCATAACTCCAGTACCAGCCTCTAAAGGCTAGCGTTTCTAATTCTAAAGCCTTACATCCAAGATGGATACAATGGGCTAATTCTCTCACTGCCACAGAACTAGAATACAGATATGACTCTGCACTTAAAAGACAAGCATATCTACAATGTGAACAAGGATATCCTCTCCCGACTGAAATAATGCCTCCAGATTAGTATGAATACATTATTTACACTGACGGATCTGCTCAGCTGGCCGTAGGAAGTCAACAGCAAAACAGTGCTGCATGTGTGATTGTGAAGGCTCGTATGGAGGACGGCAAGTTCCATCCTATCAGTACGAAGACACAGTCTCTAGGAGACTGCACGGCAAAGCTGGCAGAATTATAAGCCATGTTACTGGCACTAATAAATACGGATCGAGAATTCCCCCACACTGATCGTGTGCGATTCTTTTTTATTGTGTTCAATCATACAATGAGTATCTTCACTACTGGGATCAAAATGGGTTTAAAGACTCTAAAGGTGGCACAATTAAGCATAAAATGTTATGGAAACAGGTAGCTGAGTTGAAAAACGAACTACCAAGAGCTCCCTTGATACACACGCTGAGTCATCAGCATGATGGCGTTCACGTTGAAGGGAATTCATTTGCTGATGAAGCTGCGAAGGGTGCATTAAAAACTGCTGCTCTAGTTGCACTCACTCATTCCAAAACAAGAATAGACAGACAGATAATGGTAGCTGTCATTGTTTCATGCAAAAACAGCAGAGCTTTACCGAAAGGTTTTCCACTCAAGTACTCCTACAAGTTAGATGCAAATAACATTCTGTATGCTTAAATTCCAGGAGTGGGGGATAGGGTAATACCAAACATGGATCACAGATTAGGTTTAAGTCTAGCTGCACATGAGGGTCTAGGTTCTGCACATACAGGACAGGGATTGCCGCAATAGTTTCTTTACTGAAACAGCGCTATTGGTGGCCAGGGCTAACTGAAAAGTTATTTTAAAAATTTCTAAACGATATTATTACCTCCAGTACATTTTCTGATAATTGGGATTTTGGTACTGTAAATAATATGTTGTCTGATTTAGAACAATCTGCTGCATTTTCAAGTATTGAAATGTTAGAAGACACATCAGACTATGACACTATGTACTGTTACCATCATTATGGCCATCACTTTTTACACTAATCCTGAATCCCACGTAATATTTTTACACACCACCAATGAGAACATCACCCAACACCACCAAATGGTAGTTCAAAAACGTTTGCACAGAAATGTTTATATTTTCCAGGGTTTAACACTTTAATATTTCTTAATGACACTGTGCAACAGACTTCCTGTCTTGGAATAGCCAAGAACAAGGATTTCAACACACCTCAGATTCCAACACCTTCACACAACAATTTTACATCATGTGGATGGGCTACAACAGATTACATCATGCAGCACAATACTTCAGACCCCAATTGGAGGGGATGGTTAGTTTGGCCTACAGACACAACAGATGCCAGTCAAGATTCAGGGATACAACCGAAGGGTTTAGTATCCGCAGGCCAGACCAACACTATGTACAAAGAGAACACCCAGGGTTGTGACAGCATACAGTGTTGGGAAGTTATGCCTTGATTGGCTAAAATCCTCGACACTGTCCCAGGTGAAACAGCACTTACTCACAGATGAGGTGGTTTTAAGGGATTTTGATTAGGTCCCAGAAAGCCACATCAGAAAACTTTTTTATATGCTGTTTATAATGAAATCTGAAAAAAAATTCCACAAGAAGCCGCAGAGAGACTCCGTGAAATAAATAGAATTAACCTAGAAAAGGCGTTAGCTGTAGTTGATAATGATATGACTACATTGACATCCAGGATTGATTCACTGGGCAACATTGTATCTTCTGCTATAGATATATTAGAACAGGACTTGTCCATACTACAACACGGAAAATCTCAACTACGTTCTTTTCTGTTGTTAAGCTGGACGCTGCAATCAATGCTCGCTGATTATGTGCCTTGGCGATTTATCAACGATGCGCCTTTGTTCTCTGCATACTATCTGACAACAAAACAGATAACAATGGCATGAAGGAGAGCAGAATAGACAATAGTGCGTATTGAAAAACTGGACCAATTACCTTTTACTGTGGCAGAATCACCATCCACAGTATGGTTAATCCATGGCCATATAACATTACAGGTCACAACTTTCATGTCTCAGTATTGCCTAGAACAACAACAGGTGGCCAAATATGAAGCAATGGGTAGGGAATTCATCAAGTAATCTTGGGAATTTCCATAAAGATTTCGATGCAGGAGTGGGGACATGGAAGTGTTTCTAATTGGTACTAACTGCAAGGACTCTTTAAGTGGTTCTCTAATACACAGGATATCAAGCTTCACAGGGCCTGTTACGGTTCAGTTGCAAACTTATGCTGTCATTTGAAAGGGTCCCCGGGTGCCGTGATCAATCCAATGTTCAGGTTACTTTCAGATGAGAGTTACTTGATGCTGAATGATCAAGGTTGTGGGATGCTCCCTGGCATCGCATATCTTGTCACTATAAGCTCTAGGGTTACTTGCTGTATGCAAGTATTGTTTACACTGACCCACACAGTCAGGGAGGCGCCGTTATGGCCTCCTTTGAATGTTTCCTTTATATGGTTTGATACTCTGAGCAGAATTAAAGCCACGCTTTTGCAGAAAACCGTGCCCTTAACCTCCGCCCGCGAGACTTTTGATCTTCAGGTCGCAAGGTTCTCAGCTGAGATACAGGTACTTGTACAAACGAACTGCCCTTTCCATTTCACAGAAATGATACAACGTATCTTTAACATGCCTGATACGATGGGTATAGTTCACCTATTTAAGATCATAGGTTCTAGACTGTTAAGCACCTTTCAGACAATCTTTGGAGTTATTCCCAACTTCATACACTCTGGAGAACTTCGGTGGATCCTGTTTCTAATAGCAGGATTACTGATTGTAATTTTTCTGCTATGCAATCGATGTCCCCGTCACCAAGGAGATGGAAAAAACACTCTTGGAACGCCAATACCGTGATCGCATGGCATTCCATCTGGGCACACCTCGCCTTCAGGAACTATGCGAGTCGTGGTTCCTATCCTTTCGACCAGTCTGGTTTGACTGTGTTCTGCCTGTCCTCCGATGCTTATTCTGCAGATAAGAATGCTTGTTGGATATCTGTCAAACACTTCCATAGGTTGTGCCCACAGAGATGGATAGTTGACTGGTCCCGTTAAAGGCCCATGTATGCTGTGTCCTCAGTGTATTCCTATGTTGATGTCGGCATTCTTAGAGCCACCACATGATGCTTCAGCTCCTGTTGGAATGCAGACCGACTCCTCTGCAGGCACACAAGTCATGGATACTATACAGGCTTCCCCAGCATCAGTTGTGGGCACAGCAGAAGATCATCTGGGCTTAATAGACGTGATCTGTAAGGTGTTGCAGGGATCACCATCTGCGTTAGCAAGCAACAGTGATGTTGCGTCTCCCAGCCAGGACACATAAACATTTGGCTCATCATATGCTGGGAACATTTTGTCAAAACCAACCAAATTTGGAATTTAAAAAAATAGATACTTTTGCTGAGCTGCATGGCTTTCAGTCACTCTTGGTAGTTCAAACCATATATACAAACATATACTAGCATTTTAGCATTTTTTTCGCATTTTTGCTTGTTAGATTGTCTGCGTATTTTAGAAGTATGTATAGTATTTTAATATGTAATCTAGTAGGATGAGGAATGAGTGTTATATTTCATACAGGTGCCCGATATAGGCTCAGGTTGCAACCAGACCTTTTACCGATATTCCTCTGACATTATACTACATAACGGTTTTTAGTACTGACCTTTTACCTAGTTATGGTAATGCCTAATTAACATGGGGTTTTCTCTGAAAACTAGCCTCATTCATTATGCATGAGGATTCCTGGAATCATAGCAGGACTACCATCTCCTGCATAATACCTATGTAAAAGGGTCGCTCCTTCTGTAATCCTAGTCTGACTTGACACAGCAAGGTATATCCCCTGGGGGCACCACATTGGGTATATAAACACCATATCTTTGCTGAGGCAAGAGAGGAGAAAAGAACTTCCTTGCTGACAAACTGGTGCGAGACGCTGAGGTTCCTGTACGCAGATACTTCAGCTCGCAGTGGTCTGACATTATTTGCACTGTGTCCTTCTAGAGACCAAGATGGGGTTCCACACTTCAGGTAATAGGGTTGACTTTACCCTTGAGGGTTTCTTGGCTTTCCGCCCACATACATGCTAGGTACACTTAGGGACATCTAGTTAGGGTCGCCTCGTAGGAGTATGCATTTTATTGTCACGTATTGCTTGCCTGTAGTTATGATTTCAGCAAAATGGTAGAAACCATCTGTTTCCTTTCTTAGTGCTTCTACTCATTTATCTATGCTACTGTCTACTGGTGATTTCTGTCCACTTATTTTACACCAGAGTAACGACTGTTCAATAAATGCTTATTAAAAACGTCCCAACCGTTTACCCTGTGTACCTCTCTGAGAAAAAGTGAGCACGAGTGACTGAGCCAAAAGTAAGTTACTGTTTCCACGGTCCTGAGGGACCAGGGTTGCACCCTTAACTAGATGTACCTAAGTGTACCTAGCATGTGAGTAGGTGTAAAGCCAAGAATCCCTCTAGGATAAAGCCAACACCATTACTTGTTGTGAGATTGTGGGACACCGTTCTGGTCTCGAGCTGAACACTCTGCAAGGGATGTCAGACCACTGCGAGCTGGAGTATTTGCATGCAGGAACCTCAGCGTCTTACGTCAGTGTGTCGGCCGGGAAGTCCTGATCTCCTCTGACTATCTCAGCAAGATGTGATGTATATATACCCTAAGATATCCCATGGGGTTCTACTTTGCGGTGCCAGTGTCAGACTTAGGATGATGTCGGGCATAAACTTTATACATAGTTATTATGCAAGAGATGATGGTCCTGCTGTGTTTCCAAGAAACTAAGAATCCTCATGCATAATTTATGAGGCCAGTGTTCAGGGAAAAACCCTACGTACTATGCGTAGTATTTTAACTAGGTAAAAGGTAAGTCTTTCAAATCCGATATCTATGTAGTATGGGAGAGAATGCAGGTGAAGGGTTATGATGTTACCCGGACCTATATCGGAATACCTATATGAAACATAACAGCCTGAGACATGTTTACAGGGCTACTCATGTGGATGGCACTGCCAGTGCTGCAGGCTCACTAGTAGCATTTAATTTATGGGCCCTGGGCACACGTAGTGCACTTTACTAGGGACTTACCAGGAAATCAAATATGCCAATCATGGAGAATTACAATTTACATGGGGACCATATACACTTTAGCACTGATCAGTAGTGGTAAAATGCCCAGGAGTCCTAAAAACAACAAAACCAGGGTCAGAAAAATAGGAGGTAAAAGGTAAAGTCAGGGGATAAACCTGCAAAAAGGGCCAGGTCCAACACCTGGGTCACACATTTTCATCTTGATCCTTCCAAGATAGCACTCCTCTACACTATCTGTATGAAAATGTCCTGAACCAAGCAAAATTTTTCATAACAGGTGGCACCAAATTGGTTGTTTCCCTCACCTCAATGGATTCCTATGGAATGACATCCAAATAAGTAATTTCAGTTCGCTTATAGGAAAAGCACATTGGCTCACAAATATACATGATGTTTTTCAAACACACCACATCCCCCTAGGAGGTCCATAATGATTGAGCATGAGCCAAGCAACGCTTCCGCCAAAGCTTGGGCCCATTGTGCCACGCACCAGCCAATGTATTCCTAAGGCGTTATAGGCAAATAAGTAACCATCCTTTCTCCTATGAAGATCAACTTGGCTCACTAATTTTCATAGTGATACTAATATAGAGCACCTATCTTCACTACTTGGATGTCAATTGCCTGAGCTGAGCAAAATCTATTACAACAGGTGACACCTTAATGCATTCCTATGGAGTGACGTTCAAATAGGTAATTGTAATTTGACTCACAAATATGTAGGGTGTTTTTCAATATACAACATCTCCTAGAAGGTCCATAAGGATTGAGCCTGATTCAAGCAATGTTTCCACCAAAACATGGACCCACTGTGCCCCCCACCAGCCATTGTATTCCTACACCATTATGGGCAAATAAGCAACCGTCCTTTCTCCCGTGAAGATGACATGATCATCCTGTGGTGGGGTAACATCGGTACTTGCCATGAATTGTACACCTGGATCAACTCGATCAATCCTTACCTCCATTTGCACAAAATAATCTTGGTCAGAGAACTTCCGTTCCTAGACCCCTGGTTCTCTCTCAACAGTGGCAAGCTATCGACTAGTACCTTCACAAAGACTACAGACTGCAAAAGTCTACCCTTATACAACAGCCACCATCCTTAAACCATATGGGACAACCTCCCTTACAGGTAATTTCTACAACTCAGACAGAATTCAAGCAACAACAACGACTATGACATGTAGGCCACTGAACTCTCCACCAACCTTGAAGATCGGAATTATCCCCTTCAGACCATGTATCAGGCACGCAAATGAGCCAGAAATAATCACTGGGAAGCACTATTAGAACCCAGAACCAAGTCTAATGACGACATCATCATGTTTGTCACCACTTTCACTTCGAACGCTCACTGGATACAAAAAAGTATACGAGAACACTGGCTAATCTTTTGCCTAGATATATCACCTCCGCGCTTTAAGTTCAGACACACTCATAATCTCATAGATATGCTCATACACACGAGACCCCGGGTAGTTCGGAGGAAAGAACAGCATCCTCATTGTAAGTCACAGGACACTACCTGTGGGGCTCATGTGGGGTATTCCATCTCACAAGTGACAAAAGAAATCAGGTTAGATCCTTTGCATAAGGGGACACAGATGGGTCACTCCAATTGCAACACCAAGAATGTCGTATATCTGATCACCTGTCCCTGCTCCCTATGATATGTTGGCAAGAAAACCAGACCAGCAAATAGCAGGATCATTGAACACCACAATGATAAAACTCAGAGAAGACAGAATTCCTTGTCCTTGAACCCACCCCCTCAGCTTGGGACAACTCCTGGTGGCTCACCGCCCTCGTCAAACCCTCACACCCATGGACCACGGCTGAATCGTGGCATCATACTCAACTCCTTCCTCACCATAACCCAACAGATCAATGCCGTCGCCTCCACCTACTTCAACACCCTCCGCATCCTCCGCAAGACCTTCAAGTGGATCCCCAAAGCCAGAAACCATTACCCAATCACTCATAACAAGCAAACTGAACAAAGGAAACACCCACTACGCTGGAATCAACAAATCCCTACTATGCGAACCCCAGACCATCCAGAACACCGTGGCCAGACTCGTCTTTGGAATCCCATGACATGATCACATCACCCAACACCAGCGAGACCTCCACTGGGTCCCCGTTAGGAAGAGAGTGCCCTTCAAGCTACTCACCCGTGCATACAAATTCCTCCACAACACTGAGCCCAAATATGTCAACGAAAGAGTCTCCTTCCACGTACCCAAAAGAAACCTCTGCTCTGCCGAACTTGCCCTAGCAGAAACTTTGCACATCCTCAGAACCAGCGTGGGTGGAAGAGCCTTCTCATACATCACAGCCAAAGCCTGGAACAAGCTCCTGGTTAACGTCAGACGCTCCCCTACTCTGCACACCTTCAGGAAGAGCCTAAAGACCCAGCTTTTTAGCTGACTCGGAGCTGCCCCTCCTCAAGGGCCTTGAGACCCTCACGGGTGGGTAGCGGGCTTTAAACTCCCTGATTGATTGATTGATTGATTGACTGATTAATTGATTGATTGATTGGTTGATGTGGAAGAAGTGCTACCGAGATGAGTACGCATTTCTAGACCAACAACCATAATCCTGACAAACTTCAGTGGGCCATCCTAAATGCATGCGACTTTGGGGACAAACAGACTGTTCCAGAGGGACAAACACTGAGTCTTTAATCTAGCTACTCATATTACTGGCTTGAAAGACAACATCCTACGGAGAGAGTTAGACACCTGACTAAACAAACTCTCTGCATCGGCTTTGTAATTGATGCTATTGTTATGGTTAACATAGGACTACTAAACGTCTCCCTCTTCCCGTTGTTTACCTGCCCATGTAGGTATCTATATCCTCAGTCACTACAGGTTAAAATGATATGCACCTGAGTTACCATTCTGTCTATACTCTGGCACATCTCTTGTGCTCACCAAGATGTGTGTGCTCTCATATACAAGAACTGGTTACCAAATATATTCTCATCATAACCACTACATCATTATACAATATCAACAGCCGCCACATCGGGCAATGTTCTTTATTTTCACTACTCAAAGTAGGCAAACTTGTATAAATATGTAACCCCCCTCCTCTCCTTTTTGCCTTGCCCACATGCAATGAGTCCTCCTTATAGCTACATGTTTTTACACACAACTCAATATTTTAGAGTACTGTCACTTGTTAACATAACATGGTAACATGACCAGCTGTTTGTTATGTTTATTACTTCCATCCGATTCAATTAGTCTTCCATTTTGCGACTTATAAGTTACTTAAACCACGTTCCAAGATGGCACCTACATTTATGCACAGACTCTTTGGGTTTAGCACAAACTGCCCCAGCAGGTGTGCATGTGCTGACTCCTTAGACGCTTACGCTCACTGCTCCGCATGTGATTAGCAGGAAGTGTCAATTGTACACTGAGATGTCCCTGCGGGATACAAATACAAATACTTGACTTATCACTCACCATGAACCAACAGGTCAACGCCATCACCTCCAGCTGGTTCAACACCCTCCGCAAGACCTTTAAGTGGATCCCCCCTGAGTCAAAGAAGACAGTCACCCACACGCTCATCACCAGCAGACTGGACTATGGAAATGCACTCTACACCAGAATCAACAAGTCTCTACTCCACAAACTCCAGACAATACAGAACACCGCTGCCAGACTCATCCTCGGCATCCCCTGATTTAAATATATCAGCCATCACCTATGAAGTCTCCACTGGTTCCCTGTGGAGAAAAGAGTCACTTTCAAAATCCTCACTCACGCCTACAAATGCCTACTTAACAACGGATCCAAATACCTCAATGACAGAATCAACTTAAATGTACCTAAAAGAAACCTCCGATCTTCCAACCTCTTACTGGCAGAAACCCCATGCATCCACAGAGCCAGAGCAGGAGGAAGATCCTTCTCTCACATTGCAGCCAAGACCTGGAATGAGCTACCGGCAGACATCAGATACGCGCCGTCTCTGAACACCTTCAGGAAGACTCTCAAGACCTGGCTCTTCGGCTAAACAGATCTGCGGACCCCCCTTGCTTTGAGACCCTCACAGGTGAGTAGCGTGCTCACTATTCCCTGATTGATTGATTGATACGCATATATTGGAGACTCAAGCAAGCTCAACTATCATCCATATTACCATTATACCGGAAGCTGATTAGCCATGATGGCTGGGCACCCGGAGCTTCTCTCCACCCCTCCCACCATGGCGGCTGCTTTTCGAGAGCTGGTCTAGAGGCCAATACCCTCCCACCGCACATAACACACCTGTTAACAATTAAGTCATGCTGTATAAACCCCAGCCCCAGAAGCCTCATTGCCTCCAGGCTGGCAGAGGAGGGTAGCTCACGGGTGATTTGCTGCATTGGTCCACATGAGGAGTACTGACAAAACAATTCATGTGAGTTATCTTTACCAGTGGATACCATATACCATCTAACTGGTATATCTATGTCTACCAGTTTGTTCCCGCAGTATAGCGCGGTCTTCTGCCCAATCTTAAGAGGCACAAACTCCACTCAAATAGGGTAAGATCCCTTGGACCTGCATTTGGGAATGCAACTTAGTGATGTTCCACATTTCCGCCTTGGATTTGATGTTGTGTTTTGTTTCCACTTGCGGTCACTTGCCTGTTCACTTGTTTTATTTGGGTACCATTCACTGCGGGGTGGTACTTCACCCTCAGCATGTTACTTTTTAGCTTGATGTTAAGGCACAATATGTGTATTAGGCTGGTGCAGCTCCTCCATTATAGCTGAGGAGCATCTCTCCTCTGAAATGCACCCAGAGATGGAAAAATAAAACGGTAATGAAGTTAATTCATTACCATTTTATTTTTCATCACCCTGTCCCAAACGGAGTGTCAGGACGGTGGCCGGGATGCTGCTGAATGGCAGTAGCGGGGAGGAGAGTGGGCTGCCTTTTGCAGTTGTTTAAAGTGTGCATGTCTCTTTGGCCGGCCGTCTTGCGATTGGTATGAAGAGAGCTGTCAAGCTATTCCCTCAGTGGTGACACCCTTGGTTAGATGTCTTTTCATTTTTTTTTTAGATTGTTACGTTTTTCGAGTTTTAAAAAGCATACAGATAGACTCAACAGTTCATAGTACAAGAACATGCACTGCATGACATAAATAAAGCATGATATGCGGGGAGGTATGTTTTTACAATACTTCTGAGTGTCAGTATATCAAGAACAGAGAATCGAAGGAGTAGATCACTACCCACCTCTCTTGCAAAGTAACCCAAGAGGCCCAGTCATTTGCCCCACACTTGTTCATAGTTGGTTGGACACCCACGTGCCAGGCACACCAGCTGTTTTTGTGCAGCGCACTAATCCAGTCCTCTGTGCCACAGAGAAATTGTATGGGGGTAGGATTCTTCCATCTGGTCACTATGTCCCTTTTGGCCACCACGGTGGCCATACCCAGAAATGCTTTGTCAGTTCTGGAGTCTCCTATGACTTCCAGCAACCCCAGGACCAGGAACCAGGAATTTACCCCCACCTCTGACCAGTATTTCTTTCAGTCTGAAGATAGGCCACTCTGTGTAATCTGGTTGGGGTGAGATATGAAAAGAGTAAAGTTGGATCAGCGTCAACCTGGCTGAGATAGTGATCACACGTGGGCTATTGGGGCGTCCTTGCAATTGTCATCTTCTAGAGAGCCTAACCATCGTTCCCAGTGAGTCTGTAAATCATCTAGTGTGGTGAGAGAGATATTGACAAGAGACTTGTAGATCTTTGACACCCCTCCCCTCCCCAGATCTTCCATAAGAAGTTTGGCCTTCAAAGGGCTGAATTTGGGAAGAGTGGTACCCACGAGATGGGCAGCATAAGGGTGTGTCGAAACTGTAGGTATTTATAAAACTGAGTGGATCTAAGGGAGTACATGCCCTGCATGTCCTGACACCCCTGCAAACATCACCAATCTGAGAGATAACTATAAGATCCCAACTTTGGAACCCCTCCAGCACTGCCACATCTCTCATCTATGTACCACACCACAAAAGTGACTAAAGTGTGAGTTTGGCATCCCACAGGGTGTAACGCAGTGCTGAAAGACAAGCAACGGGGACCACTCTAGTCACAGCATGGGGGATTGGTGACCAATAAAGCATTGCTTGGGTCTGTGAGAACCACAGAGTCTCCAACTCTAGTTGGTAGGCCGGATCTGACCATCCCCCAGAGAACCAATCATTAATCACCAAGAGGCGTGAAGCAATGTAGTAAAAAAAGATGTTGATCATTCCCATCCCACCGTCGTATGGAGCTGTTTAGCAGTGGGTCAGTGCCACTTGTGGTCTTGAGTTGCCCCAGAGGAACGATGTAGTAATTTTGTCTAGGGTGTGAAACTAGTGGTGCAGGAGATGGAGAGTTAGATTCTGCAGTACATAGAGGAATCAAGGAAGTATCATCATCTTATATAAAGCAATTTTTCCCATCAGGTTCAATGGGAGGGCCTGCCTTTCTGAAGGTCGTCTTTGGTCTTCTTTGGTAATGGGGCAAGGTTGAGGGACCAGGTTAGCTCTGGTTGGATTACTACCCAGATCTCCAGGTAGTGAAAGCTAAGGTGTCTGATTGGGATATTCGTTTGCCATTCCACACATTCCTGGGAAATGTGTAATGGGACCAGAACTAATTTGGCTGATTGAAGCCTTACACCTGACGCTTCCCCAAAAGGTTCTAGGATTCGAAGACAACTGGGGCCTGTGTGAGCGGGTTCTGCCATGAATAAGAGAATACTATCCGCATAAAGGGTGATACGCTCTTTATGGGACGTGTTCCAGCACCATCCCTGGATTTGGGCATCGCATCTGATTAGTCGGGTTAGTGGTGCGATTGCTAAAGCAAAAAGTAGTGGGTAGAGGGGGCAGCCCTGCATTATTCCTCGACGGATAGGGAAATCCTCCAAGAGAATGTCATTGATCAAGAATAAGGCAAATGGATTGGAGTATAAAACTCGTACAAGACCCCTAAAGTATGGGCTGAAGCCTGCCTGGACCAGAACGCCTTCCTTGTCACACCAATCCACTTTGTCAAAAGCCTTCACAAAGTTTCTCAGTAGCAGGGCCAGATATGGTTGAAGGAGATGATGATGAGCTATTCATGCGCAGGCATCGCAGTCAGTGCCTCGTACTACGGCGGATCATGATTCCGCACTGGTTGGGGTGTATTAAGGTGGTGAGTAAATGTTTGAGGTGGACGGCTAGGATTGTGGCATACATTTTGACCTCAGTGTTAATGAGTGAGATTGGATGGTAGTCCGAGCAAGAAGTAGAAGAGGGGTTAACTTTTGGGATGACTACGATCGTAGCCACAGCAATGTCTTGCAGAAAGCCTTCTTTCTCCACCGCCTCTACATAAAGGGCCTGAAACTGTGATGTAAGGACCTCCCTGAACGCAGAGTTGTACTCCTCTGGGTAGCAGTCAGGGCAGGGGTTTTACCTGTTGCCAGTGTGAAAATGGTCTGGTCTATCACTTCTCATGAGATGGGTTGGTAAAGCATCTGAATGTCAGCCTATGGCAGCCGTGGGAGTGGAAGTCGTAACTAAGCTCTGAGCTAGGGATCAGTGTCCTGTAATGAAGACATTTGTAGTAGGGAGGAAATATCTGGGTTATCCCCTCAGAGGCCTGCTGAGTACTACGCTCCACATCAACGATTTCAGGAATTACAAAGGGAGTGATGATGACCAGTATAGGAGCTTACCGTTTTTGTCTCCTAATGCATAGACACGGGTTTTGGAGGCCCTCACATTTGTTTGGCCCATTCTATGGAGATGTGACAAATTTCTTCGCGTATGAGCTTGAGCTGGTGGGACTCAGTGTCCAGTGTGTGGGCTTCCAGTTGGGAAAGGTGCTCTTCACTGGCTTGGTGCGTCCTTTTGATGTAGCCCTTGGCAAAATCTCTGAGAGTGGCCTTATGGGCTGCCCATAGAGTACTGGGTGACTTGACCGTGCCCTTGTTATGTTGGAAATATTCCCTCAGCTCCTCTTTTAGTGCATTTTTGCAGTCATTGTGTTGTAGGAACCAAGCGTTAATTCACCAAATGGGGCGAAGAACGCCAGTGGAATCCCCCAAGTCCAATGAGTAGGGGTAAATGAACAGAAATTCTCTGAGCCAGTGTTTGGATATTTTTGACCAAGCCAAAGTCAGGGGTGGGCATAAACATTAAGTCAATGCATGAGTGGGTGTGGTGGGCACAGGAATAATGGGTGTATTGGCGGAGTCGGGATTCCACTATCTCCAAACATTGCACAGGCCGAGTTGGGAGGCCCATTCCAAGAGTCGCTGGGCTTTTGAGAGTCGACGATGGGAGGGGGCACCAGTAGCATCACAGACTGGGTTAATGACTGCATTGAAGTCCCCTCTGATCACTGTTAGTCCCTAGGGGAGAGACAACAGCAAAAGTGTAAGGTCGCGGGGGACGGCTCAAGGACTGAAGGGGGTATATAGACCATGATCAGGTTGAGAGTGCGTTCCCCTATGTTCCCCGTGAGAGTCAAAAAGCATCCCTGGGGCTCTTGGATACCTTGAGTGACTATGAAAGTAAAGGAATTGCGGAGAAGGATTGCCACTCCCTTGGTGTATGGAACAACAGACCTACTGTTGTGCAGTTCCAACTCATCCCTAGGATCTTCCTATTGTTTGGACAACAAAAACTAGGAGCCTGGTGCCAAGGCTGATTCCGGACACCCCGCAAGATCTGTTGGCCTATAGACCAGCTAGCTCACAATGCCACCATAAGAAGCCCCCCTAACCTATCAGGGAGCTAATGGTTTCTGGCAACCACTGACCCTGACAACCCTGTCACCTAAGGGATTGTGGAAACAGTACAGAACCTTTCACTCAGTCACTTGTACTCACTTATTCTCAGAGAAATATACAGAGAATACACAGTCAGACGTTTTCAATAAATTCATTGAACCAACGTGATTCTTGCATAAAATACGTGTGCTGCAATGATTAATATACAGAAGCACATAAACATGATCACAAGCACAAAAAGTGTAAATAGTAGATAGAGTTATACCATTGTGCTAAAGCAATGTATATATGCAGGCATATAAAACAAGCCAGTAATCAAGCGTACTCCTACGATGCAAATCGTACTCTAAGTGCACCTAAAGTGCATGTAGGGGTAAAGTCAAGAATTCTCCCATGGGGCGATCCAACCCCACTACTTGATGGGATAGAATGAAGAACCCTGTCTTGGTCTTAAACTGGACACCCCTCACAAGATGTCAGAGTGCTGCATGGTGATTTCTCAGCATGCAAGGACCTCTGTGTCAGTGGATGTGTCTCCTCTACTAATCTATCAGGACGATCATCTTTTATAATAGAAAGCAGCCTTGTGATGTGCATTTAGATTAGTTATGTTGTGGATATGTAGATAGCCCTGTCGCCCCATGGATGAAGATAGTGATAGTGATGACAGTGATACATACTGCGAAATGAGACATTATACACGATGTTCAGGGAGTTGTGATAATGTTGTGCAAAGCTAGATGTGTAAACAAGATTAGTTTTAGGGAAAGTAATCCAAAGTTGTTGTGCAAGCAAATATGCGGAAAAGGTCACAGCTGAAAATGTTATTTGTGAAGACAATGTAAGAAATAAGCAGCTTCGCTGCATGGGCCTAACCTGAGAATGTATCTCATACTAAGGGTCGATATCTAAAAATCTATCTAAAAAGCCAAAAGACAATTTTAAAAATGTTTAAAAATTAATTTTAAAAGTATCTTAAAAGTAGGCTTCACATTAAAATGTTTATTTAAAAATTATTTGAGATCCCAAGCACTCAGAAAGCCATAGTGTCCAGAAAAAGAAAAAGCTGTTTTCTTCATTTTGTTTAAAAAAATAAAAAATATTATTCCCATACGGAGAAAGGCCAATTGTTCATGTGTTCCAAGTGGCAGATGCAACATCGCTGTTGCCCACAACCACAGATGTTCCAAGAGGCACTCCTCATAGCATGTTTATGGAGCAAAGGTGATTCCATCCAGTTCCCAGGCATTGTATCCCATAAGTTCTCTGCAGAGCCGTTGTTCACATCACTGTGAGATGAAGCATCCCAGAGTGGCTCTAAGAATGCATTCATCATCAATGGAATACCCTGGGGACAGCAATACGCATAGGACTTTAAGGGGTCTGTCAGTATTTTAATGTCCGAAATGCGCAACCAATTCTGATCCGAGACATAAATACAGGTAGGATTCATGGCTGCAAAGCAGACAGCTGAAGACAGGTTGTTTGCAGTCAAGCCAGACAGGCCTGAACGATAAGAAAAAATGCTTATTTCGTTCTTGAAGCCGGTGTGTGCCGAAGCAGTGTGCCATGCGCTCACAGCAATGCAGCACTAGCAGTGATGTCTACATTCAGAGTTGAACTGGGACGTCCATTGTGGAGCAGATCACATAAAATTAGGAATCCTGCCACAAGTACCAGAATAAGCGGTGGTCCTCCAAAAACGCTTCCCAACAAGGAGCATATGAAAGATAGTGTGACTCCGAACAAAACCAGAGCCAATACATTTGAAAAAGTGCACTATTCCTTTTGTATCAGGTATGTTAAAGATACGATGGACCAGCTCCCCAAATTGCAGACGGGAGTTAGTGTGAAGTGGTGTCTGTATCTCAGACGAAAACCTTGCAACCTAGAGATCAAACGTTTCTCTGGCTAAAGTTAAGGCCTCTTTATAAAAAAGCATGGCTTTCAGTTTGCTCAGGGAATCAAATGTTATGTTGGAATCATTTATCGAAAGCCATAGCATTGCCTCCCTAACTGTGGGGGCAGGAGGAAACAGTACTTGTGTTCAGCAAGGGACTATGGAATTAACCATCACCAGATAAGCGATGCCTGGTTCCAATATACAGCAACCTTGATCATTCAGCATCAAATAGCTCCTATTCTATAGCAGCCTAAACACAGGATGAATTATGGCACCTGGGGAACGCTTCAGATAACAAGATAAGTTCACTACTGAAGAATTGCATGACACATGGAGAGAAATGTCCTTACAAACTAAGGAGCCGCTTTAAGCATCTTTTAAGTCTGCTAAGTCTGAGCCACTAAGAAAAAGTTTTGTGTCCCCATTTCTGCATCTAAACCTGAACGGTAATTCCCAACACTCATGCACATATCCTTCCCTAGCGCTTCATATCTGCCTACCTGTTGGTGACAATATTTGAATTGTAAAGTCGTGACCGGTAGGGTGATGTAACCATGGATTATCCAGTCAGTGGATGGTGTCTCAGCCACGGTGAAATTGGTTTGCTTTTGTAATGTGCAACATGGTATATTTTGCATCTCGGTGCACTATTACTATCTGTGTATCTGTTAGATCATATGTTGAAAACAGATTTGTACTGTTGATGTAATGCCATGGCATGTGACCAGAATGTAACGTTTGTAATGTCCAGCTCAGTATTACTTTTGACCATATTTGTGACAGCCCATGTTGTAATACAGACATGTATTTGCTGTATTATGTCAATTGCACAAGACACTATGTTGCCCAGTGAATAAATTCTGGATGATAATGTGGTCAAACATTTGTCAACGACAGCCAAAGCTTTTTCTAAAAAAACCCTATTAATCTCACGCAATCCCTCAGCAGCTTACTGTTGAGAAATCTTCCCCAGCTCATTGAATATTCTGTACAAAAAGCGCTTTTGACATGGGTTCCAGGGACCTAGTAAAAAATCATTAAGATCCATGTTATCAGAAAGTAGAGACAAGTGTTGTATCACCTTGGAAAGTGTTGAGGCTTTTAGCCACTCTAGGCATACATTCCCAACACTATATGATGCCACCACCCTGAGTGTTCTGTTTATACATATTGCCGGTCAGGCCTATTGATCCTAAACCCTTCAGTGTTACCCAGGAATCTATTATGAGACCTGTCCGTGTCCACAGGCCATATCAACCAACCCCTCCAATAGGGATCTGATGAATTAAAGGAACCAGTACGTATAATGATATCCATTGTATCCTCACTGAAGTTTGTTAACTGCTGCCAATTCTCAAACTATGAGAATGTGGGAATACACGGTGTGTTCAAATTCATTATTTTTGCTACACCAAGACATGACGTTTATTGCACTGTCTTGTTCAGGAAAATCATTTGATGTGGTATGAGTCATAATGTAAATAAGGCCTCCGTTCTTTGAACCTGCCAATCTTTTGTCCCCCAGACAGACTTTATGTCAAAGGTGTCTTTCCCAAAAAGTCAAAACCCTGTATAGACAGTTGGGAAATAAATATATATTTTTTTTCAGGTGTAGGTGCAAGCCTATAGTAATAGGAGACTGGGTCTGAAGTTTCAAAACTTGAAAAATAAGCAAACTTCTGTGCAAATGTCTTTGTACTACCTTTCGGCATTGTTGGGCAGTGTTCTGATTGTGTGCAATTATAACAGCACGTGGGATACTATATTTAGGTAAAAAATGGTGACCATAATGCTGGTAACAGAACATGTCTCCAAAATTACTTGTATCATCATACAATTCATCATTAGAAAATGCAACTGACTGCTCTAAGTCTGAAAGCAAATTATGCACAGTTTCAATGCCCCAATCGTCAAAGAAAATATAAGTGGTGATGATATCATTTAAGGACATTTTAAACAAATATGGAATTTTCAATAATTCCATAGGACCATACACATCATGCAATACCTGTTCCATAAAAGTCCTTCAGGAACAGGAACTCTTGAATGGTTTACCAGGGACAGGACCCTTAATTCACGGTGTGATGATGCATGAGGTTTAAGAACCAAATTTATAAGATGTACTGTAGAGCGTTCTGGGAGATAAAGTCCGTTCAGAAGCAGGAAAAAGACAGTCACTAAACCAATCTAGAGAACCAGGAAAAGTAATCCAATTGTAATCCAGAGATATATACACTGAACAACAAAGTATATTTTTTCCAGCCAAAGATAGTAAGTATAAATTTGTATCTTGAAAGGGAGAGGCGGTGCTGGCAGTTCAGATTCACTAGGATGTGATGAGAAATTGTCATTATGTACCAAGTAGCCAGATGCCGTCCGGTCTATTCTTGGCAGCTCAGCAAGTTTTGTAGAACTGGCAGATGACTCGATACACGGCATGTTTATATAGAAGTTGTCAGTTTGTCGAATTGAGATTTCTGTACTTGTTGACTGTACAGTTGTAGTTGTTTCAACTGGGAGAAGTGACATTTCATTGTTGTTTACAGCTTCTATTTGGAGAATGAAATCTTCATTCGTAATTAAAGCTTCCATCTGAAATTCCTGAACGGTAGTGAGAGGAGAAGAGTAGCTACTCAGAAGTGTATGTGGCCTACTGTTGAGAATAGGCCACTTAGTGTGGTTTGTTCATATCAATCAAGACAAACTTTTTGTCTTGGCTACCAGCAAGGGGCAGAAGAAGTACAGTTCTAGTACCTTCCCAAATTCTTTCTCGTCCACAAGCTTTTCTCTGACCGAATCCCCAATCATCTGGACTCAGGCAGGTCTTGCCGGGACTACCTTTACTTCCCCAGTTTCGGTGTGCTTTACTTGGGCGTTGCATTGTAAAGCCCAGAATTCACTGAGTTTCTGCAAAACAGCCAAATGTTCATTGATGTTAAACGGTGTTTAAGTCGTCACTGTGCTGACATTATTGAGGTCTGGTACCCACATTCCCACAGCAAACAGGACTTTATGAGGTGTACAAATCCCCAGGGATTTTCTTGGCATGTTGTTAAGTGCCCTCTGGACTAAGTCTGAGCGGTAAACTCTGCTCCGTTCGTGGAGTTTTCCGCACTTTGCATTACACGGAGCTCGTGGAGTTCCGAAAAACTCTGCTTCGCGTTGTGGAGTGGAGATTTTTTCCTCGCTTGCGTTCGTTAACGTCAAGTTGGCAAGTGCTAGCGAGGAAAATCCATTTCCTGGAGAGATGTTTTCTCGTTCACGATTGTCAACATAAAGTTGGTGAGTGCGAGCGTGGAAAATCAACTTCCTGGTGAGATTTCTCACCGCGAGTGGTCAGATTTGTCATTGCGAGTGGTCGTATGTGCTCACGACCGCTCTCGTTGAGAAAGCTGCCGCTCAAGTAAAAACCTCCTAGAGCGGCAGAAAAGAAATAGCGCCCACTTGCGCTGTGCATGAAGCCAATCGCGATGAATGCACAGTGCGGAAAAACACCTAGCAATGACAATCACCGTGAACTGCATTCATCTAAAGCAACTCCGCCACTCGTGGAGCTCTGTGTAGTGCAGCTGAGTTTTTTGTGCACTTTGCGGAGTTCGGCGTAGTGGAACTCCACCCAGGATCACTCTGGACCCCATATAATTGATTGACCCAATAGCCACCAGAGCCTAATACCCTCGCTGTCAGGATTGCTTTAAGTCATGGTTTTTCTTCTCAACACCGAATTGACCTTAGTATGGAACGGGGAGGAGTACCGCAAGGCCACATCTAAACTTCCCATGTCTTCTTTGCAAATCTGAGAGCTAAACTCTGGACACTCATCGGAATGTAGTGTGCCAATTGCGGTTGTGCCGATATAGACTTGCAAATCCTGTATAACAGTTTGAGTGTCAGCCAAGTACTGTGGCCAAACCCACAGGAATCTGGAGCATGAATCCACTGCCACCATCTGATCATGAGGAGCCTCAATGGTCCAAATAAACACAAGCCAAAGACTTGTCTGATATCAATAGAGGTGTCTGTTCTAAACATGCTACTTTGGAGCCTTTCATCTGCTGGCAGATGTCGCATTTAAGGACAAAGTACTTGGTCTGTTTTGATAGACCCGGCGACAAATAGTGGTGCTTCACTAATGAAACTGTAGCAGTGATCCCTGGGTGAGCAGTACACAGTCCCTCATGGGCCGCTAGTATTAGTCCTAATCTGCAATCAATGTTTGGTATTAAACTATCCCCCACTCTTGAAATCTGAGCGTATGGAATGTTTTGTGTGTCTAACTTGTTGGGGTACTTGAGTGGAAAGCCATTTGGCAGGCTGTTCTGTTGCGCGTGGCATTAACCATCACCATAGTTCTTCTGTCTATCCTTGTACTTGAGCGAGTGATTGCAGCAACGACAGCAGTACAAACTGTTGTCTTGGTAGCTTCATCTACCATTGAATTCCCTTGAACATGAAAGCCAATGTGTTGATGACTCAATGTATGAATTACATGAGCCCCTGGCAGGCCCTTTTTCAGCTTTGCCACTTGTTCCCAAAGCATCTTGTGCTTTACTGTGTAACCTTTGGAATCCCTAAATCCATTCTGGCCCTCACAGTGTAAATATTCTTCATAGGACTGGACATAGTAAAATGAATCACACTCAATTAATGTGGGGAATTTACAATCTGTATTTTGTAGTGCCAGTATCAGAGCTTTTAGTTTTGCCAGCTGCACCATACATAGTAAGTGCATTCTCAGGACAGAACTTTATGTCATGCACGTGCCCTTTTCCAATTGCGCATGGGCAGAACCATTGTATAAATTATACATTCATATAGATCTAGAGGCATGATTTAATTTGACAGAGAATATCCTTGTTTGTACTGCAAATATGCTTGTGTTTCTGATGTAGATTCAAATCTGTAATCTAAATCTGTTATAGTGAGAGATTTAGTCCATTAAATCCATCATGGATGCAATGCTTTAGAATTCAGGATGCTTGCTTTTGTAATGGCCTCTAGGGTGGGTAATGGGCCATGAGAATTATGTGTGTCCCCTGAGCCAGTGCTCACTAAAGCAGTCTGTACTGCTGTGAGAATTTTTTCAGTGGGTGCAAACCACATTTCAGCGTTTGTGTACAAATGTGATTTGCATGCTATAGGTACGGTATTACCCTCATTTAAAGTGATATATGTATACCTGGTTGGTCCAGAAACCACATGGATTATCAGGTTGGTTGTGTGGACACCGGTCTGTAAATGTTTAGAAGTTATCATATCATTTTGTACGGAACGTAGAATATCTCTATGTTCCTGTGTCCTATGATGCACTGAACAATCGGGTCTAACTGAATTGTAGAAAGGTTTCACACTTTCTTTGTACTCCAAAATGTATGTCTTGCCAAAATTCAAAAATCCTAAAATGGATTGTAGCATTTTCAGAGTAGTTGCAAGTTGGAGAGGTGCACATTTTTCAAAAAAATTGTGCTGCCAGGCTTTTGCCTTTACTTGACAATTCGTACCCTAGAAATAGGACACTGAGGTGGGCAATTTTTGATTTTTTGAAACTAAATTTGTTTCCCAGATGTTTAAACCCAAGAATGATGTGGTTCACCCTAGACAAGTGTTCCATTAATTCATCATCCATCAGATAGATGTCATCTACATAGGACAACGCCTCCTCATTAAAATGTTGAAGTAACTGTTACCCCGGCTGAAAACAGCCTGGGGCTATTGTTATACCCCAGTGGTAATCGAAATAAATGACGTTGAAGACCTAGAGCTGAGAATGATTTTAAACATCTGCACCCGGGCACTATATTTTGGCAGAAAAATCCATTTGAGATATCTAGTGTTGTTTTGTATTTTTCCCACATGATTTTATTCATTAGTGTGGCATAATGCACATTCTGTACTGCAAATGTGCATGTGGATGCATTCAAATGTCTATAATCTAAGACTAGATGATATGAATTATCTGGTTTCATTACGGGAAGCAAGGGATTGTTCATAGGTGAGGTGCAATTCTCTCTCACCCCCTTGTATTCAAGCTGATCTAGGATCTCCCTGACTTGTTTCTTTGCTTCATGTTTAACTGGGTATTGTCTCTGTGGATGAAGAATTGATTTTAATGGTATTTCGTGATGAGGTGACTCATCCTCTCATCCAACATGATTGTGGTAAAGTGCAGGAGCTAGCACAAACTCCCACTCCAGCGTGTATTCATTTTTAAATGATTCTGGTACAAGGTCAGAGAAAGCAGGTCAAATAACTCCTTTCCCCATTAGGCAATCCATTACTAAATCAGGTGGCCAATCCTTTTTGGCCAAAAGAACATTGTGACCATACTTCAGGTTCTCCCAAAAGAAAACCTTCACTTGCCTTGGTATGTCCCCCTCCATTGGGTGAGCTATTTCATATAAATGATGTGGAACACTTACCCTTCTATCAGATGTTTCCATTGTGATATGCTCACTCAGCGCTGCTACCGCCAGAAAGTCCATCAGGTTCTGTTGAGCTACTGTGACTTCTGCCATGCTGTCCAGCATCGTCACTGCCCACTCCTCGTTCAGAAGCAGAGTCCTCAGTATCCTGGGAATTTATAATAATAATCCCAGCTACCTTCTGCTTTTTAAATTGAGGTTTTGAAGTCTTCTGTCTATCATACTGTTTTATGATGTTGTCGGAAGTGTGATGTGTCTCCCTTTTTAGTTTGACTCGCTTTTCCGATCTGTGCTCTGACCATCCGTCTCTCTCTGAACATTTTTCGGATGACTCCTGAAAGGATTGAGAGGAACGTGTCACAGTATCCTGATAACTGTTAGGTTTTCTAATGTTGTCACGGTACCTCACATTGTATTTTCTCCCTGTGTGTTCCTGTTGAGGAGACCCACCCGGTGACTGTGTTTTGTTTTGTTTATTCTTTTGCTTATTATTCCATTTCTACTTGAAGAGTCGGTACTTGCTTAGAGTTATCCTTTTCAGAATTACTGTTAACTATTGCTCCCAGATTATCTAAACCAAGTGATGCATATGTATCCTCGATAATCTTAGCCAATTCTTGCTCCTGCTGTGCAGGAGGGAATTCCCTCAGGCATTGGCATATAGCCACTGCTGCCGCCTCCCCTTTTATATTACTTAACATAATGGCTGGAACCTGAGCAACATTGCCCATCAGCCTCATACGTAGATCTAAGGCAGTATCTGCCCAGTACTCATTTTGTATTTGTTTCAGTTCATCTGGTTTAACTGCTTTTGAAAGGGTACCATGTGTTCTTGTATAAACGGCAGCAAAGATCGTACCCCAAGTGTCACAATCTTCTATTGGGGGAACCATTTTCTTCGAAAAGCACATTGTCAGTATTCTGTGCTTTTCCTGTGGGCCAGTATGGGAAAACCTACTACAAGCTGTGCTGTTTTTTGTGCAATCAAAATCAGGATTTGCTCTCGGCTGGTGGGACTCTTTCCCATAATGCATTCAGTGTTTGTGGGCTAATACCACTAGCAACCATGTGTGGTTGTGCAGCCTGAGCAGCCCTTGAAGGTTGAACTGTTAATGTTCTTATTATATATTGTGTGACATTTCTGTAAATTTTTACTTGTTCTCTATAGAGTGTACACATTCCGGCCGCTGTTAAGGCAGCAATGTCTGGATGCAGTGTATATGAAGCTAACCTGGCCAGGTCGCTCCTTCTCTGCTGAGCAGACCGAGTCTCACTTTTTCTGTGGTGTGTGGTAGGGGACCTTTAAACTAATTAATGTGCTCTTTGTAATTTTACAGGACTTCTAAGTCTATGTATGGAAAATACTCATCTGGTGGTTCAACTTCAGGGTATTCATGAAACAAATGTGTGTGAATTAGCAGGCAGGAATTTAACCCAAGAATAGAGTACCTCTGTGATTAATGCTTTGTGTGCCCCAAACACGAAGTTAACATAAACACCAGTTGCCAGAAGGCCATGTTGCAATAATTTCATAGTAACTACCTGTCTGCAATTTTCTGAAATATTTAGTGCAATTGCCTCTTCGTCAATGTCCTCAGCTTATTCGGTCCTCATTGGAGAAGAAGTTTTAAAAATATTTATAGAGATATGGTATGCACAGTGTGGAAACTTCAATCCTCCAAGGATGAATAACCTACAGCCAATACATAAGGCATACCTACTCAGCGAGCATGATTTGTTTCCCTTCCCGCTTTGGACGTCTTCGGTTTAAATGTGAGTAGGGGTCTTTGAGAAACCACGACTGAACTACTCGGATTTGACCATTAAATAAGATCCTAACCAACGTTTGCGGTGCCATGTCATGTAGTTCCTGCTAATCCATAGGATGTGTGTATTGTTTGGACAACATAAACTAGGGGCCTGGTGCCAAGGCTGATTATGGACACACCAACAAGATATCTTGGCCTATAGATTAGCTAGCTCACAGGGTCACTGTGAGCCCTCCTAATCTATCAGGGAGTGAATGGTTTCTGGTTACCACAGAGCATGACAACCCTGTACCCTCAGGGATCATGGAAACAGTACAGAACCTTTCACTCAGTCACTCATACTCACTTATTCTCTGAGAAATATACAGAGAATACACACTGGGACAGTTTAAATAAATGTATGGAATAAACGTTATTCTCGCATAAAATATGTGTGCTGTAATGATTAATAGACAGAAGCAGATAAACGTAATTACAAGCACCAAAAGTATAAATACTAGATAGAGTTCTACCACGGTGCTAAAGCAATGCATATATGCCGGCATATAAAACAAGACAGTAATCAAGCGTACACCTATGATGCAAACCCTACTCTAAGGTTACCTAGAGTTGATGAAGGTGTAAAACCAAGAATCCCCCAAGGGACGATCCAAACCCCTTACCTGATGGGAGAGAATGAAGGACCCGATCTTGGTCATGAACTGGGCACTCCTCACAAAATGTCAGACCAGGGGTGTAACACAGGCCCCTGCAGCTCCCTTGGTGCGGGGGGGTCCCCGAGCTGTACGGGGCCCCCTCAACACAGTACCTAGGACAGAGATCTGGAGTAAATCCGGAGAGGGGGCCCCTCCTTATACGTTGCAGGGGGGCCCCCTTAACTTTCGTTACGCCACTGTGTCAGACTTCTGTGTGGTGATTTCTCAGCATGAAAGGACCTCTGTGTCAGTGGAAGTGCATCCTCTACTAATCTTTCGGAGTGCTCATATTTTATGATAGAAAGTAGCCTTGCGATGTGCGTGTAGATTAGTGATGCTATGGCTATGTAGATAGCCCTGTCGCCCTGTGGATGAAGATAGTGATGACATTCGTGTGAAACGAGACCTTGTACATGATGTTCAGGGTGTTGCTATAATGTTGTGCGAAGCTAGATGTGTAAACAAGTTTAGTTTCAGGGAAACTAAACCAACATGTCATGCATGTAAATATGTGCAAAAGGTCACAGCTGAAAATGTTATTTGGGAGGACAATGTAAGAAATAAGCTGCTTCACTACATGAGCCTAACCTGGGAATAGAACACTACTTATAACTAGCTGGTGACAACCGCTACTAAGAGAAAGAGAGATATCCTCGCCTCTCCCCATTATCCCAGAATAGAGCACAGCACTCCAACAGCAGTTTCAGCCATTTATTGTGCGATGTAGTGCAAATGTACAGATTACCAGCGTCAACGCATTTTGGCGAAAAATGCCCTCTTCTTTACGATGGCCGCCATGATGTGCATTAATAAGTGCGAAGTGCAGAGACATAAATGACAGACTTTCCCGGCGTGACTAGTGAAGTGCCATCTTGTGTAGTGCAATGTGTTGTTGGGAACGCAACGATTACAGTAAAACAACTATGGTACATCTCATACAATACATCGATTTAAAATAGTATATTCTTATTAGGGGGACAAGATAAATTCAACATAATATTCATATAAAAAACTGCAATTCATTATTCCAAATACTACTTCCCTGGCCTGTCAGGGGCAGTTCCATCATGTAAAGTGCAAAATGTTGTTAGGAACACATGGATTACTACTGAAAAACATGCTAATTGTACTACATTTAATAAAACTTCTCCCTAGGTAGGAGTGGGTCTATAAATATTGTCTTCTGTGACTTGCTTTATTTAGCATGTTGGCCACAGACCGCTGTATGGGTTCATGCCGGGAAAAGAAAAACAAGTTCAAAAAAGGTGATACTTGTTAATTATATCACTTGTGGTACCCATTTATTTTACAGGCCTAGTGTTTATTAATATATAATACCTGATATGAAATTGATTCATATTTAACAATTTGGACTTAGCTGGTAACATCGGCCTAATGTTTCACTATATGAGGCCTCCATTTAGAAGTAACAAACCGTCTTTATAGATGAAAGATGTATTATACACACAAAGCATTTCAAATAAGCTTTGTCTTTAACAGGAACTAGCTAAGTAATACTGGCCAGTCATGAATGAGTCTTATATTAGAAAACTCACAAGACATTGATCCTTTGCACGAGTTGATGTGCTGAAGCTAAAAACAAAGATATGATGTTTAATGTAACTTAAAAGCAACCTCTCCCTTTCACTTTGCTATATGAAAAATGTTCACTAATTAAAATCCCACAATACTACAAGAGCTCTTTAATATCTGATCTAATAATACATTTTATGATACACGAAACAGAATGCTGAATGGGATCTCAATATATCAGCAATGCTAGGAAATACTTGCATCTAATCGTGAAAGGAAAGATTTGCCTAAAGATATGTAGCGGTTGTGATTTTCTCACAACAAAGTAAGCCATTTTATAATGACTCGTAGACATCATGACTTCAAGTTGTTTTATTAATACACCCACCAGCTGTACATCATCTCTCGCTGACTCCGTGAAAACTAACCGTCTCCCCACTCCCGTACATTCTATTGATGTCATCCCATTCTAATCAGGAGTCAAGACTTAAAGGGGAAACTACAACACATCTTCCTTATATAAAAATGTCAATAAAAATTAACAAGGAAAAATAGAAAATAAAGAAATTGCAACTTAGATTGTATATATAAGCAAACTAATAATCCAGAAGACAATGTAAATACTGAACAACTCAAAAAAGAAAGAAATGAAGCAGTACTCATACAACTAATATTTTACACAGTAATCTTGAAGATAGAATGGTGGCCTCCTGACTCTAGGCTCATGTGTAGGTGGATCAGAACGAGGATGATCAACATTGCATTTGAGAAACCTTGACTGAGGCAAGGAACTTCTACAACCACTCTCTCCTGAAAATTTTGACAAACGAGACATACTCCATACGTCACCCCTTTCAAGCATCACCACATTCCTCATTACCTTGATAATGCGCCTAGGGCCAACATATTTTGTTTCACCTTTAGGAGACCAAACTGCCTTCTTTACAAACACAAGATCACCTATTTTCCAAGTCGAAAAACGTACTCCATTTTTTGTGTCAAATCTGCGCTTATAATTGTCTTGATATCTATTAAGTCTCCAATTATTTACAACACGACCCCTGTTTCTTACACTCAACCAAAGTGGATTTAACTTTGAACCAGCTGTTCTCCCTTTAAGTTTTTTAAACGGTGAGCAGCCAGTTACACTGTTGGGTGTGTTCCTGTGTGCCCACAGTTTGTCCCTAAGAATGGGTTTGAGTGGGACTCTTCTCTCCAAGGCCACCTGAGCAGAAGCTCTAATTAATCTTTTCATGCTCTCAACTAAGCCATTTGCCTGAGGAGAATAAAGAGCAGTTCTATGATGCGTGATGGAAAGCTCTTTTAAAAAATCTGACATTTCCTGGGAGGAGAACTGCACCCCATTGTCTGAAACTAAAACCTCAGGTACACCTTTGCATGTGAAAGCATCTTTAAGAAATTCAATGATATTCTTAGTCACAACCGAATTCATACAAGCAGAAGAAACCCACTTAGAGGTATAATCAACCAGAACAACAACAAACCTTTCTGAAGGAGACAAAGTGTCAAAAGGACCTACAATATCCACAGCAAGCTTTGACCAAGGACGTTCAGGTATTGCAACAGGAGAAAGAGTACTAGTCCTCACATTCCTCGACTTCTCATTGCCTGCACACATTACACAATCCTTAACAACACCTTCTACTTGTCGATCAACCTCAGGCCACCAATAAGACTCTCTAACTCTCGCCTTGGTCAGACTACGACCAAGATGACCTTCATGTGTTAGATTGATGATTTTCTCTCTCATATCATTAGGAGGTATCAGCCTTTCCCCACGCAAAAGCTCACTTTGTAAAATATTCAATTCATCACGAACATTCCAGAAACCCTTCACAGAATTTGGAACTTCATTCAAAGAAGGCCAACCATTGATAATAAAATCCATGATTATACCTCTGGCCTCATCACTCTCACAACTAGATTGCCATTCTCTCTTGTCAATAGCCGACTCTTTCACCCAAAAAACAGTGTGGTCAAAGTTGTTAGTTGAGCTTCCTTCTAAAGGCATTCTACATAGAAAATCAGCTGGTATATTCTTTAAGCCAGGCAAATATTCCACCGTAAAATTGTATTCCCATAATCCCTCAACCCACCTTTTAATTCTAGGTGTAGTGCTCTCAACATTCCTACAGGAAAACATAGGCACCAATGGTTTGTGGACCGTTCCAGCAAGAAACGGTAGACCCCACAAATAAAATCTGAAATGATTGATAGCCCAGTAATAAGCTAAGGCTTCACGCTCTATTACAGAATACCGCTCTTCAGCTCCCTTCAACGAGCGAGATGCAAAGCCAATAACTTTCTCACTACCATCAACCACTTGCGATAGTACAGCACCCAAACCTCGCACACTGGCATCTGTGGTCAAAATTGTCCTTTTCTGAACATCAAAATGTCCCAAAGTTGGCATGCATGCAATTTCTTTTTTAACTTTTTCAAAAGCACTTTCACAATCATCCGACCATTTAAAATCAGTACCTTTCTTCAAAAGTATCCTTAAAGGTTGCATTGCACTTGCGAAATTGTACACAAACTTCGAATAGTACTCAGATAAGCCTAAAAAAGCCTTCCCTTGATCTTTGTTTCCAGGAGATGGTGCCTGCAAAATTGCCTCCTCAAGATCAACTTTAGGCCTAATCCCCTCACCAGAGATTGTGTGCCCCAAGTAGGAAACAGAAGTAACTCTAAATCTGCATTTTTCGCTTTTCAATGTGAGTCCTCGTTCTTTCAACCTTGACAGAACACGGAATTAAACTTCATCATGTTTATCTCTGTCTTGACCATGAACAAGTATATCGTCTTGGAAAATCAAAACTGACTCAATACCACTTAACACATTTTTCATCACTCTTTGGAAACAAGCTGCAGCACTTGCCAAACCAAAAGGCATACAAATAAATCTGTATGCACCTAAAGGAGTCACAAAATAAGTCAATGGCTTGGAATCTTCATGAAGTAAAATCTGATGATATGCCGCAGATAGATCCATCACACTGAAAAAATTGGCTCCTCCAAGTTTCGATAAAGCTTCATTAATATTGGGTAAGGGCTGCCTATCCACCCATATGCAATTGTTTATACTTCTCAAGTCCACACACATCCTGATCTTTTTTCCATTATCCTTGGGAAACAAAACTATGGGAGCCAACCATTCAGAAGACTCTATCTCTTCAATCACATGCAAATCTAGGAGCTTATTGAGTTCTTCTTGTAAGGGTTTCATCATAAGGTTGGGAACTTTCCTTACCTTGTGTACAATAGGTGTTGCATTTTTTTTAATATGATTTTATGATTAAAAAAACCATTAAGACAACCCAGTTTATCACTAAAAACTTCAGGAAACTTTCCTACAATGTCTTGAGCATCACTCTGTTGTGAAACAAGCATAACTTGATTTGGCGCATTAGGGTTCAGAATGATACCAAGGTCCCTTTGATGGCGCCAACCCAAAAGATTATCCCCTCGCTTTGCAACATAAATTTTTCCTACAGTTTCTCTACCTTTGAATACAATAGGATGAATTGAATAACCAATAAGATCAATTCTTTGTCCTCCATAACCCACAGGGTTGATGTCAGGTGATATAAGTTTTATATCACATGAACCAAATGTGGAATACCAAAATGTATCACTCAAAAGCGTGTAAAGTGAACCTGAATCTACTAGAACAGGAACACATTTACCTCCAATATATGCATCACACTTAGGCATATTGACATTACCAGTGTCTACTATTCCTTCATCATTTACAGATTCAACCTTGCTGTCTGTGATACAATGAATCGCTAATTGTGAAAATTCATCAGCATCACTTAACATGTTCACTTTTCTATTCCTACACATACGAGCATAATGTCCTCTTTTGCCACAGTTCCTGCAATTGGTACTCTTTGCAAAACAATTTGGGAAATTCGGTCCATGGTTTTGGCTACCACACCTAGGACATTTTAACTTGTTGTCCTTATTAAAATTATAATTAAAATTTTGTCTGTCAAACTTAATGGCAGTCTTCTCCTGGTTAGTATTCACTTTACTAACCACCGCAACAGATGTATCACATGGTACACAGTCCTGATCCACTTTACTGACACTAGAAGCCAAGTCACCGGTAGTCGTGCTGCTACGCATCTCTTTGACCCAGAAAGACGTGTGTTCAACACTCTCCACAATCATAATGGCTTCCTTAAGGTTTGGATTTTTTGATAGCAACTTTTCCTGGATTTTCGGATCATTAGTGCATCGCACTAATTGGTCGCGGATGAGTGAGTCAGTTAATTGCTCAAACTCACAAGTTTGCGCCAAAGACTTTAATGCCGCTACATAGTTGGCCACTCTCTCCCCTTTTGCTTGCACACGCATGAAGAATTTATGTCTCTCCATAACTACATTAATGCGAGGTCAAAAATGTGTCTGTAATTGCAGTAAACTCATTTCATACACATCGCTTGGTTCACCTGCACCTCGGCCTATTGGTATAGGATCTAAACTGTCGTAAATATTTCTTCCTTCTGTGCCAAGGTTGTGGAGTAAAATAGCTTGTTTCCTAATGGCCGAAAATTTTTCACCACCAATGGCCAGAAGATATGAATCAAAGAGTGGTTTCCATTTTTTCCAAGGAAGTACAGGTTCCCCCCGTTCACTTAAAAACTGTGGAGGTTGACTCATACCACTAGAAGTCGCTATGCTGAAAGAACAAGACAACACAACAAGCTAATAAAATAAACTAATATAATTATCTAAAATAACTAACTAACATAAAGAGATAAACTCATCGATAAATTCCTCCAACTTCCTTGTAGACTATTCTGGATGTTCAAAAATTCAGAAATCCCAATGTGAGCACAAAATATAAAAATCATGCATCAAAAAATGACAATGAAGGAATGAGTTTAAGTCCTTCAAATAAAAAAAAACATACTCTAAATTAATAAAAGAGTAACTATTGCGACCAAAAACTGTCTGCATCTCATGTTAAAAAAGTACTCGCTGTTCTCAATATTGCTGAAAAGTCAAAATGAATTTCCTTCTGCTGGCTCTTAACACACATAAAATGATGAATCTGTGAAAGGATTTGTATTGCAAGATTGCTTGCACGCTTATAATAGCACCCTCAATAATTTGAAGGATGAAGAACAAGAATAAAAAAAAATATTAACTTCTTCAAAATAGTAGCATTCTAATTCTTCCTGTAATTCTATTAACTTTGTTTCTGGCATCAAACATCAGATAAGATATACTGCGTGCTCCATTATTCCTTTGGGAAATGTTTTAACAGTAAGCCATCACATGTATTATCTACATTCTTCTCCAATCCCTCGAAGAATAATGGCTTCACTCGCTGATTTCCTCTGTCTTTGTTTACACAAGCTTCACGTTCTGAAGCATTCTATCACATTAGGCCAGCGCATGCGTCATCTGCATTCCTACACTAATGGCCTCTTGCGCTGACTTCCTTCGCCTTTGTTTGCACAACTTCACGAGCGAAGCTGACGCGCGTCATTAACATTCTTTACCTCGCACTTCACTTTGATAAATGCGCAACTGTTAATCTTTAACTCCTTTATTGTGTGCCCACAAAAAAAACCCATGCAAATGTGCTTCTCAGCATGCGCTTCGCGTCACGGATTATCTTCCTTGTATCTGTGATGTTGGGCCCTAGGCCCCCATGCTGGGAATAACGGACACAGGACACATAGTCAGGGTAGTGGGTTAATGGCCGCGAGCACGTGCGCTCGGCCTCTTTATTGACAGCGTCACCTGACCCAGTGACGTCTGTGGTGGGTGGGTGTACAGTGTATTCCACACACATAGGAACACTAGAACGTGTCCCTGCTAGGACACTACATTCCTCCCAATCTTTAATGAAAGAAAACCCAAAGTCAAAATTCAACCTGCGGGAGGAAAAATAAAGATATACACCTATACAGTACAGTGACCAAACTTCTGCAGAGCCTCTTACGTCTCAGCTGCTTGGATACGCAGACGACGTTCTTCCTGCCGTGGAGGCCAACAGTTCGCTGTGACACCAGCCATGGGTGCTTGATGGATCCAGTCTGTTGACGGCTCTGCCTTGAAGTTGTCCTCACAGTCTCTTCTTTACCTTGCTTCCGTGGCGACAAACGCAGTCAGAATTCCTGTGATTCACCGCTAGATGTTGCCATTCGACTTTCAGTCCTGTCCTCCTCTTCGTCGGTGGCGTGTGTTATGTGTTGGCAAAAGACGGATTGTTTGCAAGACACCCCTCTCACCATGATGCCCCTCTCACCGGTGTTCCCCTGCCACGGGATATCCCTGAGGCCCTCTCTATAGGACTTGTCCTGGGCTGGGTGTACAGTATCGTGTTCCTCGCCCTCCACTCAGTGTGGGCGCAGCGGAGACGACAAGTCTCACCTCAGATTCCGCAGTCAGACCTGGAGGGTAGCTGTTGGCTCCTGTCTTCGCGCGCGATGTCTTCCTCCTCCTGGGACCTGTGCTGGAGGGCGGCTGATGACCATCTCTCGTTGAGGGGATGCTCTCTCACTGGCATCCCTGAGGCCTTTGCCCCTGAGTCACCACGGCTGGCAACGTCCAGTGACCGTGTGACCCCAAAGGTGGATGTCTCGAATGGTCCAGCCGGCTCACCTCTGCCGATCCCAGATGTGCTGAAGGCACCGCCACAGCAGATGGACTTCTCTCCGTGCCACGGGTGTTCTCAGGACTTGCTCTCCATGTTCTGGCACTTGTCGCCTTCCTTATCTCTGAGGTGTGAGTAGTCTTGCCACACTCCTCTCTCTTTCCTCGGTTCTAATCTCCGTGAGGGTGTCGAGTCACTCTGACTTCTCCTCCTACTCTTAACAGTGGCCAACGTGCCACGGATCTATTTCCTTCTTCTCCTCTTCTTGTAGTGGCAAACGTGCCACTCCGATCTCTTCTTTCTTCCTTTCTTGTAGTGGCAAACGTGCCACTCCGATCTCTTCTTTCTTCCTTTCTTGTAGTGGCAAACGTGCCACTCCGAACTCTTCTTTTCTTCCTTTCTTGTAGTGGCAAACGTGCCACTCCGAACTCTTCTTTTCTTCATTGGCTTGTGGTGGCAGACGTGCCACTCTGCTTTCTCCATCCTTTCGCTTCACGACCTACTCTGGACCATTTCTGTTCTCCTTTTGGTCTGGCCAGGCTTCTCCATGCAGCGCGCGCACTCTGCACGTGTACCCCCTGGTCTTGTCCTCGTCCGAGGACACGCTCTCCATCTTCCTCAGCCTTCCGAGTTAGGGTCGTGACCTTCTCTTCGTCTTCTCCTTTTCACCGGCTACTTTGGTTGTTGAAGTTCGTGGGGCCCTGCTCTTGGTCCTCTTCGTTCTCCTCCTTTTCGCCAGTTACTTTGGTTGTTGACGTTCGTGGGGCCATGCTCTTGGTCCTCTTCGTTCTTGAACTTCTCGGACCTCTTGACGGTCCATTCTGCCGATCTCTGGCAGGATGCCTTCGGTCTTTCGTCAGACCTTTTGTTCCGTGGGTTCACTGACCCGTGCGTCGATCACCTCCTTTTGCCCCCTGGCGGGTTGGCTTCTGTTGGTGCGACCATTTGGCTGGTCAGCTTCACGAGATGCGTCACTTCGTGTGACTCCCTGTGTCTTCTGACTTGCCGGGCGCTGGTGCGTGCTTCTCTTCGTACCGTCGTGGTACATCTTCAGTGTAGCATTGCTCCCTGCGCCGTGATCTCTTGATGTGGTGGCTTCTTGGCGCCACTGGGTGTGCCTCTGCGTCCTTATCCTTCAGTGTCGTTGGATACTTGCTGCGCACATCTTCTTCCGTGTAGTTCCTCTCTTGTAGGCGCTGCTGTGTACTTTCCGCATCCGGGGTACATCTGCGCTGGGTCCTTTGGCTCTCTTGAGGGGTCACTCCACTTGATGCGGCGACAGCGCGGTCCTTGCTGGGGTGGACGTGGCTTGACACCATTTTCCTCTCTTCCTCCTTGTCGCTGTGGGATGGCGCTGCATCCCTGTGGCACACTATCTCTTCTCCCTTGCGCTTCTGTCGCGTTCCTGCGCATCCCTGTGCGCCTCCGTCGCGTTCCCGTACCTCTGGCGCATTCCTGCGCTTCTGGCGCATACCTGTGCGCTCACCACCTTGTCTCCGTCAGACATTGCGGTACCTTCCTTGCTGCCTCTTCTCTAGCCTTTCCACTCTTTTTCTGCAGCTGGTGCAATGCTGCCCTCCGGCCACTAGATGGCAGTGCAGGGTATGCTTGTCTCCCATTCAGCAGCAGCCTCCTTTGCTGCTAGACTGTCTTTCGTGTTGTTTTCCACTTTCCAGGCTTCACCGGTCCGGGAGGAGCTGGAGCAGAACACTGGGAGCTGGACAGGGGCCAGGCAGCAGGTAAGTCTTTGCATTTATTTCTTTGAAAAGGGGGGGGCACAGGCATTTCCCGTCAGCTGCAGAGCTCAAGGCATTGCTCTGTTTGTGCGCTGCTTGTGAGCGTTTCTTCCCTCGGTGTACCAGTAATTAATTATGGGCTCGGCAACCCTCTCTTTTTCAGAGCGCTCGGTGGCTCTCGCCTGGGGCACCTCGCGCTTCACCGCGCTGCTTTACATTAGCGCTATCACACGCCTCTCTTCCGCTGCCTGCCACCGATTGGGGCATACGCCTGCAGGCACCTCTAGGGGCTCAGCTTCACTTTCTATGCCCCAGCACTGTTCCGGCCGTGCCTCCCTCGCGCTGGCGTTCCAGTCGGCCGGGAGTGTTCACCGGGTGCCGGCGCTGTTCTCTCTCTCTCTTCCCGCCCGCAGCAGCGTCCCTCAGTTCTCATGCTGCGCGGGCGGAGGAGACAGGGGTCACTGCTGGGCGCTGTGGCGCGGGTGGGCTCCGCATTCGGTTTCGGTTACTTCCGCCCCTTGCGGGGGCTGGGTCGCTACTCTGCCGCTCCGCTGCACCTTCGCAGTCGCTCCGGGCTAACCTTCCTCACATGCGGGGTGGGCTCCCGCTCGGCTTCCACTTCTCTCGCGGCTCCTCACCTTTGGCCGCGGACCTCTCCTTCCACACGGGTGTGCTCCGCGTGGATCTCTGCCACTTGCCGGGTCGCGGCCGATGCGGGTGGGCTCCGATCGGTCCGCTCCTCACCACCGGGCACGGCGGCAGTCTCGACGGGGTCGGGGTAGGCACCCGACTTCCGTGCCGTCTCTCCGGGGCGGCATGCAGGCCAGCTGGTCGTCGGTGCGGGGTGAGCTCTCGATCGCCATCGGACCTGTTGCGGGCTATGCCTCGCCGGTTTCTCGGCGCGTCGCGCCTTCCCAGGGGGGGTGCCCTCGCTGCGGGCAGCTCTCTCTACCTCCTTTTAGCCTTAAGTCCCTGTGTGGCGAGCAGAGGGTGCACACGCGGGGTGAAGTACCCGCCTCGTCGCCAGTGTGATGTTGGGCCCTAGGCCCCCATGCTGGGAATAACGGACACAGGACACATAGTCAGGGTAGTGGGTTAATGGCCGCGAGCACGTGCGCTCGGCCTCTTTATTGACAGCGTCACCTGACCCAGTGACGTCTGTGGTGGGTGGGTGTACAGTGTATTCCACACACATAGGAACACTAGAACGTGTCCCTGCTAGGACACTACAGTATCCTGGCCTCACCTCGCAACAGTTTCACAGGCAGCGCTTCAAATAAAATGAAAAAATAAAACAGACCGACCTTTCCTCTTCCATCCGTGTTTTTTACCATGGCACGCCGGGTCCTTTGGTGGGTGTTCTTTTAATGATCGTCGCCAGTATTATGACTCGTAGACATCGTGACTTCAAGTTGGTTTATTAATACACCCACCAGCGGTACATCATCTCTCGCTGGCTCCGTGAAAACTAACCGTCTCCCCAATCCCGTACATTCTATTGATGTCATCCCATTCAAATCAGGAGTCAAGACTTAAAGGGGAAACTACAACACATTTCTTTTTTTTTTTTTAGCCTGTCTCTGAATAGGTTTAAAAGAGAGCAAAAAGATAGGAATTTCGCAAGATAATCTGAAACACGTAGGGCAATGGGTGTTATATTGCATGAATATTGGGTCTGAATTCCACACAAGAAAAGTTTGGATGTTCTATCCTGCATGGATATTTACAATGTGTTTGACATAAACAATGGTGTGTTTTATACCTATCTGGTACTTGGCACACACAAGTCTGGCATATGAGAATTGGATTGTATAATAAGAAAAGGTAATTGTCAGTTATATTTGAACAATACATGCTTGATGTTTTTACCCCAAAATCATGATTCATGGTTTGTGTAACTATGAATTTTGCATATTTGTAATAAGATGTTTTGTATTACAAAATGTTTTGTATTTATGTGTATTCTGTAATCCTGAAGAAGTCCATGAGGATGAAACACTTTGGCTACCGTGTGTTTAGAAGAAATTAGTAAATAACATGCTTCGAGCTAAGTTCTCATCATACTATTTGAATTTTTATATGATATATGGGCAGACTGGCACAACATTTGTGTCATTACTGTTATAAAGGGAAAAGGTTTTCTGGTGCTGAACCATTTTAAACTCAAATGAGACACATATTGGTTAAAATTGGTGCTGAACCTTTTATATTGTATGCCATATCTGAATTTACATAATTTGCCGAAACATCCTGCATCAATGTATTCACCTCTGCTAACCTTTGTCTTCTTAGATTATCAAACTGTTTTGCAAATGTGTAACCCTGACCTCTAGTCAAAATATCTCTGTCAAACTGCTGTGCCTTTTTAGCTTTAATAGTTTCCTCGTACTTGACAAAAGTGACTTTCGTTTCTTGCTTCATCTGTTCCACACATCCCTTGTTTACCTCCTTCTCCAATATCTCATTCACTTTTCTTGGTTCTTCGAAAATCAACCACCTCTCAATTTCCACATATTTTCTCAAAACGTTCATCATTATGAATGAGCTCTGTGTATTCAATTCTACCCATTCCTTCAGCAGATCAGGATGTGGATTCTCATAGCTGGAAGAGGTTCTCCTTTTAATTCCTGGCACACCAAGCTACATTCCAGCAACAAAAAGCTGCTGCCTTTTCCCTTGCAGTTATCTCTTCCTTAATCCTCAATCAGTGTCACAGCTGGCGTCGCCATTCGAGTGCTACCTTTCCAAGCACCTAAGTAGCACTGGTTCCCCTTCTAATGGACACCAAACTTTTCCACGTTGAGACAAGTGTAAATAAGCCTTGCTAGTGACCTCGGACCCTCATGTTGCTACACTCATCTCACGGTTACCGGTCACTTTTCTAAAGCCTCAATCTGTCCTAGCCAAAATGGTGCTTGCCTACTGGCTCCAGATCACCAGGGGTTCACTGTGATTTGTGCTGGCACCACAGCACTCAAATCGCCTCACCTCGCCTCGCCTCACTTCTCCCCATAATCCCAGGAAGGAACACAGCACTCCAACAGCAGCTCCAATATTTATTGTTCAAGTTAGTGCAGAGGTACATATTACCATCATCAATTTTTTCCGGAAAAAAACTCCTTGTTCATGACTCTGACCTCCATGATGTGTGTCAATTGATACAAAGAAGCTCGAAGTGCATAGACATAAATGGCAGACTTCCCCAGCATGATTAGGGCAGCGCCATCTTATCTAGTGCAAAGTGTTATTTGGAACTCATGGTGTGTAGTATAGGGATAGTTTGCGGAAGACATTGTGACGCGAAGGGTTAATTAGTTTGAACATTGTAGATAAGCGGTAATACATGCAAAAAACCTGAACAGTACAGAAAGTTCACGCTGTCGCATCTAAGCTTGTTTTCCAGCATTCCGCAGAAGTGACTGTCTGCAGCTGGTGTGATAAGAAGGTACGGGAAGCGGGAAATGTGGAAGAGAGGCAGCCAAAGGTTATGTCGACCCTGAGAAAGAGTTCAGGAAAAAGCCAGAAGCGTCAGGGCAGCCAAAGGATACATTCTGATAACAAAGCTAGAAATTGCGAGAATGGGACAGAACATGAAACACGCCAAGCTTCAGGATATTTAAATACAGAGGCCCTTGTGAGGGAGCTGAAGCTTGCCGATGGGGTTGTTCAAACTGCCATCGCCTGTAGCTGCCTCCCTGGCCGTGCTGTTACTTGGCTGTGACGCTTGAGAGTGAGATAGACTCGAGAGGAAGGATAGGGCTTCCCAGCACTGAGTTAAGTTCCACCTCGGGATGATGGGCCTTTATTTCACTGCTTTATTCTATTGATTAAGGCGTCAGTGTTATATCTGTGATCAAATGTATTATGCTCTATTTTGACTCTTATATCTACTGTAAGTAAGTAAGTAATTTGTTTATTCGTACATGATTAATTAAAATTTTTACAAAACAATAAAACATTGCTAAAAATTGTTAAAAGTTTGTTATACGCGATTTCCTCAGTTTTACAAATTTACTTAATATCAGTTCATAATTGTCAATAAAATGTATCGGCGGACATCAAACGTCTGGCTTTTTTTGGTTTGCTCCCAGCAAGCTCTTGTGTCTTTTTTCTGCTAATTCTAAAAACTTTACGACCCGACAGTTTAATTTTGTTTTACTGGGATTAAGCACAGTTTGACAGCCTGCCAGGATGTCCAAATGCCATATGATTTGAAGGAGGGATGTAGTAAATTGTACCTCAAATCCTTAGTTTAGGACAGATACACATACCATGGATGATACCTTCCTTGTCAGCTTTACACAGGCGGCACTGCTGCAAGAAGTTTTTTCTCACCCAGGGTGGTAAGTGCGGGGTTACTGGGATTACGCCGAGGCGTAATTTTAAAAACTTTTGCTTTTGTTTTTAGGTTCATTCCAATGTTAAGATATGCTTGTGGCTGCATTCTTCCGTAGTCGCCGAGCGTGATCCAGCCGTGCGCTCGTTTTGTTAATGCCTCCTTGTCCTCAATATAGGAGATGATTTGTGCTGATTGTTTTATGACTTTTTTGAAAGACAAGAGATCTGTTGGAGTGCCCCAGAGGTCTGACAGTCCCAGGACTTGAAGTGAATCAAATAGATAATCTCTGGCTGAGGATTTGCGATATCGGAGCAGCTCTTCCCATAGGTTAGAGTTTAAAGAACAAACCTTAGCCCTGCAAATCTTGTGCCAGCTGGTAACATACACACTCCGCCTTTTTTAGTGTTTGTTTCAGAAGACCAAATTCTAACCGGATTTGTGCAGGTGAGACGTATCTTGGCAGGTTAAAGATAGCCCTATATGAGTTAGCTATAACTACGTCCAGAAATGCGGCGTCCTACTCTTGAAGGGGTTCACTCCCATATGTGAGAGTCGGCTGTAACTTTGGGCGCAAAACCTGAAGAAGAGGGTTGAGCGTTAGGTCGGGGAGTTTGGCTTTTAAGGATTTTATCGCCAGGTGAGTCACGGTTCCCTTTCCCCGTAAGGACTCCAATTGGGGTTTGAACGAGTTCTTGTAGTCCAGGATTACTCCCAAGTATTTATAGATGGTTACCAAGTCCAGCCCTTGTCCGTTTCCATGCCAATTGTTTTTCCTTTTTTTCCTGTAGTTCACTGCCATAACCTTGGATTTATTGAAGTTTATTTGCAAGGCATTCCTTTCTGAAAAGGAGTGGGCTACATTTAGAAGGTGTTGGAGGCCAATCGGTGTCCGGCTTATCAGTACCAAGTCATCCGCGTAAAGCAAATTGGACAGTGGAATTTTCCCTAATTTCAGTGCATGACAGAGGCATTTGTCGATTTCCCCTGGTAAATCATCAAGAAAAAGGTTAAATAGGAGCAGTGCTAACACACAACCCTGTTTTAACCCTTTTGTTGTCGGAATAGGGTTAGAGAGGTGTGTACCTGCTCCTAGTTTAACCTTAATCCAGGTATTTGAGTGGAGTAATATCAACACGTCTAGAAGATCTTTGGGTATTCCCCAGTTATCCAGTTTTTGCCAGAGTTTGCTGCGATCCACGTGGTCGAATGCGGCAGTGTAATAAATGAAGGAGAGGAAAAGGAGATATTTGGTCTCTTTTACTGCATCCATCAGCAGGGTCAGTGCCATGATGTTAGTTGTGGTCCCTTGACCTCTGCAGAAACCAGTTTGATTGATCGGGATTACTGAGTTTTCAGATGCCCATGATGTTAGCTCCTCCAGTATGGTTCCTGCAAAACACTTAGCCTCCACATCTATGAGGGCAATAAGCCTATAATTATTTGGATGTTTCCTATTGCCATGTTTGAAGATTAGGCTTATTACTGACCCATGCCAGGATTCCGGAAGAGTCAGGGTGTTCTTTATATTTTTGAATGTCGGTGTTAGTGCTACGGTACAGAATTCTGCGTCTGATTTGTATAGCATTGGTGGAATGCCATTTGGTCCGGGGGCACCTGTCGGCCTGCCCCAGGCTATTTGCCTTTTGACGTTGGCTGATGTGTTGGCCAGATGTCCAGACTCTATCCATTCGAGATGGTAGCATGGCTCCATTAGCGCCTGTTTCTTGTGTCATGGCCATTATGTGGTAGTTGCCTATTTTTTCCCTCTGAGCTTCCTTGCTGGACTCCTTTGTCCCCACCTCTTCAAGGCTGTCCTCTTTGTCAGCGTTGATGTTGTTAAAGTGCTTGAAGAGGTTTTTTATCCATGCTTCCTCCGTTATGTTAGAGTTAAGGCCAAGATGGTCTGGGTTCTTTATTCTTTTGATCATTTGCCAGAACCTTGAGCTATTTTGCCGTTTTATGTCGTAGAGGAGTTTCGCCCATAGCTCGTCGTTTTTTTGTTTCTTTTTTTCCCATTTCTTCAGTTTTAACAATTTTTTCACTTTCCGTAGGATAATTTGCAAGTCGTGATTTGTTGTATCTTTTCGCGCTGTCTCAGTGTTCGATTTATTATCTGTTTTTGCGTTTTCATATCTGGAGTGAGTTGTGATTTGGTTAATGCTCCTTTTCCATGGCTTAGCCTGTTTGGTGGTCCTTTTAATAATTTCACGCTGATGTCTAGGATGAAGTTTTGCCATACTTCTGACAATTTTGTCGTGGAGCTTGCCACTTGAGTGAAAAGAGTTTTCGCTGCAAGACTTGTGGAGCTGATGTTACAGGGATTACACCAAAGCTGCCTTAGGTTTGAAGTCACTTCAATGTCAATACCTGTATATGGTTCAGTCTCAAGAAGTGAGTTGACTTTTATTGTGGCTTCTTGAGGCAGGTGGTCGCTGAGGTCGCTCGTCCCTATCTTGAACGCCGTTACCCTGCCAAGCATGTTTAAAGATGTAAATGTGTAGTCCAAATGGGAAGACTGCTTATCTGAATGAAAATTGCGACTGGTGGATTGTCTTCTGGGTAGCGCCCGTTCAAGGCTCTCAAATTAGGGTGTTCTAATTGCCATAGTAAGTTTTTTGAGCAATTTGTAGGTTTATTAATTTTTGCGGAGCCCTGTCTTGGTACTTCCCATGCGGCACTAAGTTCTTGGTCAAGGCCATCACCTGGATCCGAGCTGATAAGAAACATGTTGAAGTTGCCTGCCAGGATGATTAAATCAGAATCCTCTTCATCCATTACTTTTCCCACGGCTTTTATCAGTTCGTTGGCAGCTTGTCGTTTCCATTTGGGGTGGATGTAAGTGTTGATTATTATAACTTCTTGAAGTTGGTTATTTATCCGCTTGGAGGTGCTGTTTGAGATTCTATTGTCATAATCTCACCTAATGTTGCTATAGAGGCAAAAATCATTAGACCCCCTGATCTATGACTGAAGGTGGAGCTTTTGTTTGCTGGGATACAACAAGATGTGAACCCTTGCAGCTCGAATGCCTTTTCCTCCCAGGTTTCTTGAAGCAGTAGCAGATCAAATGAGTTTAAATATTGCAGAAACTCTGGGTCATTTTTGCTGGCTAAACCGTTAATGTTCCAAGTGCGTATGCTAATTTGCCTGGTCTTCTCCAAAGATTGATCAAAGTTTCTTCCCCTTGTCAATTTGTACGGTCAACTGTGTTGATGGTACGTTGAATCGACCTCCAGTTTTGTGGAGCGACCGTCGAAGCATGACCTGGGTACCTTGGTTCTTGTCCTGAGAAGAAAGTTTTTGTGTCTTGGGGGTGCACTCTTTGAGAAGTGCTCCTTGCTCCTTATAATACTGAATTGGTATGTTTTCATGTGGGTGACCTAACAGGGGGTAGGTAAAAAAGGTGTTGGATAGTGAGGTTGCTTTTCAAGTCCCAGTTTTATCCCCCATTGTTTAAACATTGCCTCTTCCTCCAAGATTTTTTTAGCTATCTCGGTGGAGTTCCAGGTTGCTTTAGTTGTTTCCGAGCATTGTGGATCGTTGTTTGACAGAAACTCTATTTGGAGGAGGTCAGAGGAGCTGATGTTTCCTAGGCTTGTAATCGAATGTAAAAGTCTTAACCCCTTCGATGCTCATGACGGAGCGGTTCCGTCATGAGCATCGGTTGGGCTGTGCTTATGACGGAACCGCTCCGTCATGAGCACAGCCCCTGGGGGAAGCGCTGGTGCTCCCCCCCTGGGGCATCGATCCTGCCCCCACAGAGGGGGATGGCAGCGGAAGAGTTTCCGCTGCCACCCCCGAGCCCCCCCACGCTTCCCCATGACGTCAGCGCGCACAGCGCGAGCCGACGTCATCAGGAAGCGCTGGGACGCCTGGAAGCCATTTGCTTCCCGGCGTCCCAGCAGCAGCAGGTATGTTGGGATCTCCGGTGGGGCCGCAGGGGTGATTTTCTAAGTATTGAGGCATCGGGGGAGAGGAAAGAGTATTTCCTCTCCCCTGATGTCTCAATACAGGGCATTCCTGCAGCACGATCGCGCACAGCGTCGCGATCGTGCTGCAGGAATGCCACCACTAGGCACCAGGGATGCTTTATTGTAGTAAAGGAAGCAACCCCTTGGGCAAGGGTCGCTTCCTGGGGCCCCATTATGTATGGAAGACTTTTCTGCCCCCTCTGGGGGCAGATCGGTTTAATTTTTTTGCCGTTTCCGCTCCCAGGGGGGGCAGAAAAGCCCACTAGACACCAGGGATCTGTTTGTTATTGTTGGAAGCGACCCCTTGGGCAAGGCCCCCAAATTGTTTTGAAGACTTTTCTGCCCCCTCTGGGGGCAGATCGGTTTAATTTTGTTGCAGTTTCTGCTCCCAGGGGGGGGCAGAAAAGCCCACTAGACACCAGGGATCTGTTTGTTATTGTAGGAAGCGGCCCCTTGGGCAAGGGTCGCTTCCTGGGCCCCCAATTTTTTTTGAAGACTTTAATTTTTTTGCCGTTTCCGCTCCTGGGGGGGGGGGGGGGCAGAAAAGCCCACTAGACACCAGGGATGTGTTTGTTAATGTAGGAAGCGACCCCTTGGGCAAGGGTCGCTTCCTGGGGGCCCAAATATTTTTCAAGACTTTTCTGCCCCCCCTGGGGGCAGATCGGTCTTTTGTGTAGCCGTTTCTGGTCCCGGGGGGGGCAGAAGAGCCCACTAGACACCAGGGATGTTATTTTTTTGCGTAAAGGAAGCGACCCCTTGGGCAAGGGTCGCTTCCTGGGGGGGCACATTTTTTTCAAGACTTTTTTACCCCCCCCCCCTGGGGGCAGATCGGTCTTTTGTGTAGCCGTTTCTGGTCCCAGGGGGGGGAGAAAAGCCCACTAGACACAAGGGAATTAGTTTAAATTTTTTATAATATGTATTTGGCCCACCCGCCCCGGGACAGAGTAGCCTTTTTTTTCCTGCTGTTTTCTGCCCCACCCGGCATACAAGCCGATTGACCATTTGGGTAGTGACATAGCATGTTATAATGTTTATTGTTATATTTTTTGTGAATTGCAATTGTAATGTTTTTTTTTTTACCTTTTTGTTCTAGGTGAAGGCTTTTGCTCTTTTCAGTGTGCCGTTTTGTTACTGGTGATTCTGCTGTTTGGTAAGATACTTTTTTTTGTACAATGTAAATGTGTTTGATTTCTCTGCATGAATTTTTTTTGCAAATGGTGTAATAATAGCAGTATGTTTGGTTTTTGAGTTTCAAAAACGTTTTGCATTGGTGCTCGATGTGTATTTTGTTGTCTTGTGAGTAATTTTTTTTTTTTTCTTCTTTCTAGTTGGACATCGTTGGTTTTTGCTGTATCACTGCAGAGTTGGTTTCTGGTGAGCGCAGCTGTCTCTTGTAATTGAATTGTATAGTTTTTGAGTACATTGATCTTTGTGATAAAGGTACACATTTCTTTACTTACTTGGTTTGAACATTGTTGGTTGTTGTTGACTTGTTTGTGCAGTCTTCTATCTTAGTAAGTATAATGGCTAGCCGCAGGATTACTGCTCAGCAGGTTGTTGGTTTGCTGTTTGAGTCTTCCTCTGACCATGGTTCAGAGACTGACTCTGCATCTGAGGGAGAGGAGGCAGGGAACGATTCTGGCAGTGAGTTTTCTCTCTGTATGGAGTCATCGGATGATGAAGATACTCTTAGTGCGGATGAAGTGCCTGTGTTAGAGGAGGAGACTGATGTGCTGATAGTGCGGCAAGAGGCATCTGGGCTGCAGCCTGGGGCTGCAAGGCTTCCCGTTGGTGTAGTGCGGCAAGAGGCTTCTGGGCTGCAGTCTGCGGCTGCAATGCTTCCCGTTGGTGTAGTGCGGCAAGAGGCATCTGGGCTGCAGGCTGGGGCTGCAAGGCTTCCCTTTGAAAGTGATGACCTCTGGGTTGCCCCTGGCATGGTGCAGTCGGCATTGCCAGAGTTTACTGGTGTTCCAGGGTGTAGAGTGAATACTGAAAACTTTTTGCCGGTAACATTTTTTCAGTTGTTTATGGACGATGTGTTTTTGGCAGAGATTGTTGAGCAGACTAATTTGTATGCCGAACAGTTTTTGAGGGACAACAGTGCCAGTCTTAAGCCACACTCCAGAGCTACCCGGTGGACTCCCACAAATCTTGAAGAGATGAAGAAGTTCTTGGGTTTAACTTTTTTGATGGGCTTGCTAAGGAAGCCATCAGTGACTTCATATTGGTCTAGCAGTCCCTTGATGGCAACGTCTATTTTTCCGGCAGTCATGAGTCGTGACAGGTATTTGCTTCTGCTTCGGATGATGCATTTTGTTGATAATGGTTTAGCGTTGCCACGAGATCACCCTGAGTGTGACCGTCTTTTTAAGATTAGGCCTGTCCTTTATCACTTTGTTGATCGATTTTCTGAGATTTATGCTCCTGGGAAAGAAATTGCAGTGGATGAGTCTTTGGTGTTGTTCAAGGGCAACTTGGTTTTTAGGCAATACATTCCTAGTAAGAGGGCACGCTATGGAATAAAGCTGTATATGCTGTGTGACAGTAGGACTGGATATGTCTCTAATATCAGGGTGTACACCGGTAAGGAATCCAGGATTAACCTCCCTGGTTGTCCGTCCACTTTTGGAGTGACTGAGAAAATTGTTTGGGAACTTGGTAGAGGATTTTTTAACAAAGGCCACCATTTATATGTAGATAACTTCTACACTGGTGTGCGGTTGTTCAGGGAATTGGCCAAAGTGGACACTCTTGCTTGTGGCACAATCCGCTCTAACCGTAAAGGTTTCCCGAAAGAACTTGTTTGTCAAAAGCTTGTGCGGGGACAGTGCAGTGCGTTGCGTTGGCAGGAGCTTCTTGCTGTGAAGTTTTCTGACAGGAGAGATGTCTACATGCTGACTACCATCCATGATGAAAGCACTGCACCTGTGACTGTTTGGGGTCAGGTCGCTGAAGCGCACAAACTTGTGTGCATTTTAGACTATAATAGGCACATGGGTGGTGTTGACAGAGTAGATCAGAGGTTGGAACCTTACACTGCTCTTCGTAAGGCTTACATTTGGTACAAGAAGTTGGCTATCCATCTTTTCCACTTGGCAATGTTTAATGCTTTTGTTGTGTTCCAGGATTCTTGCCCTGAGTCAAAGATGACTTTTGCTAAGTTTCAGGAGTCTGTAATAGGCAGCCTTGTTGTAGTGGAACAGGCAAGTGTTCCTAGAGTTGGAGTGGTGAAGGATGTTGCTAGATTGAAAGATTGCCACTTTCCAGATCACATTCCTCCCACACCCTCAAAAGATTTTCCCAGTAGGAGATGTAGGGTCTGTTGGCGAAGACGTACGCGGAAGGAGAGTCGCATGTACTGCCCCGACTGTCCTTCTCAACCTGCACTGTGTGTCCCTGCTTGTTTTAGAGCGTACCACACGCGAAAGAATTTTTGGGAGCATTCATGAGTGGTAAAGTGAACTGCCTGGTCTGTATTCTTTGGATAATTTGATTATGTTTCAAGGTTGGTGTTAGTGCAATGCATTTAGTTGCTGATTTTGTGTTTGAAGATTTGTATCTATTTGCGATTTGTTTGTGTTTTTATTTTTTTCTAAAAAAATCCTAAATGTGATGGCGGTGTGTGTAGGTTGGTGCTTGGCTGTTGGTGTGTGTGGACTGGCACTTGGTTGGTGATGTGCGTAGAATGGTGCTTGGCTGGCGGTGTGCGTGGACTGGCGGTGTGCATGGACTGGCGGTGTGCGTGGACTGGTGCGTGGCTGGTGGTGTGCGTGGACTGGAGCTTGGCTGGCGGTGTGCGTGGAATGGTGCTTGGCTGGCGGTGTGCGTGGACTGGTACTTGGCTGGCGGTGTGCGTGGACTGGTGGTGTGTGCGGACTGGTGCTTGGCTGGTGGTGTCCGTGGACTGGAGCTTGGCTGACGGTGTGCGTGGATTGGCGATTGGCTGCCGGTGTGCCTGGACTGGCGATTGGCTGGCGGTGTGCCTGGACTGGCACTTGGCTAGCGGTGTGCGTGGACTGGTGTTTGGCTAGCGGTGTGCGTGCACTGGAGCTCTGCTAGCGGTGTGTGTGGACTGGCGCTAGGCTGGCTGTGTGTGAGTAGTGACTTTCTGCTGGTCACTACACACAATGCTAGCTGAGTGCCACTCCACGCAATCAATCAGCCTGTGTAGTTGCTGTGTCTGGATTGTGGGCGTGTGAAAGTGATGGGCTCTTGAATGGCGCTGTGTGCTGGTGTGAGTTTTGTTATGTGATGGGCCCGTGGCTGGTGTTGTGAATGGTTTTGTATGTCTCACACGTATGAAAGGTGTATGAATGGCCTGTAAAGAGGTTGGTGCCTTGTCGTGGCTTTACAGCTCACGAGCTGTGAGTCAATGGTTCAGTTTCTCGCCCTTTCAATTATTACCAGTGCATTTCATTTTTGTGAAATCACTTGCTAATACAATTGTATCTACTGAACCATTACTCACCCTCGTGCCAAATCCAACCAGTATGAGTGTGTGCTTGCGGATTAGATGGCTGTGCAGTAATATTTGTCTTTCTGAAGCAGGGTGTACCTTGTCCCTTTTTGTGAATTTTGTAATGTGTTGCTATTGTGCCTGGTGGTGCGAATGGTCTTGTTTGTATCACGTATGAGAGGTGTGTGAATGAGGCGCACGCACGCACACACAAGCGCTCCCCGGGGGGGATGGAGTGGTGGGGAACTAATGGTGGGTCGGGGGTAATACGTATGTACGTATAGTTTATGCTGCCATTGTTAAAGTTCTTGTTCTGTATAACCTTTGGGGATTGTGGGTAATTTGCCTGTTTTCAATACCTGAACGGGGCGGGCGGCATCCGCGTACAGGCACAGAGCCTGGTTGACGCACGGTTACTACTGCCACTTCTTATGTGACTGCACCGGAACTGTCAAAGAGACTGCAGCCTGCTCCGAAGTGGGCAGCGATCACAATTTGGTTTAATACACATCATGATATAATAGTTACTGGCCCCGGTACGGGGTGACCCCCTGCGCATGTTTAAGAATTCCTGCTTACCTGTCATGTCAAATGCCAAAGAATGTTCTTGTTTAAAACAATAAAAACAGATTTACAAAAAAAAAGAAAGGTGTGTGAATGGCCTGTAAAGTGGTTGGTGCCTTGACGTGCGTGGCTTTACAGCTCACGAGCTGCGAGTCATTGGTTTGGTTTTTTGTGAATTTAATTATTGACAGTGCATTTCATTTTTGTGAAATCTCTTTTAATAAAATTTAATACACTGAACCATGACTCGCCCTCGTGCCAAATCCAACCAGTATGTGTGTGTGTTTGAGGAATAGATGGTTGTGCAGGAATCTTTGTCTTTAGATTCTCTGCCAAGGTACACTTTCCATGTAAGAATAACCCACCAACTGTAGATATTGTCGAAAACCCATGGGAGTTCATGGTGATGTCTCTCTTGTGAATTCAAAAAGTTTTTTTATCCCCAATGTCCTGCAAACCTCAAAATGTCTGCCACATTTTCTTTACAATATTATTCCAAAATTCTCACGCTTGCGGAACAATAGTTAATCTGGTTTTGCAAGGGGGGTCACTTTGGTTTTTGGCCCGGTGCTCAGCGGCCATCTAGGGAAACCTACCAAACCCACACATTTCTGAAAACTAGACACCCGGAGGCTTCCAGGGAGGTATGGCTTCCATGGATCCCCCAACGTTTCCTTACCCAGAATCCCCTGCAAACCTCAATTTTAGCTGAAAAAAATCACTTTTTTCACACATTTTGGTGTGGGAAAGTTGTGGCATCACCGGGCTCACACAAATTTACCACCACCCAGCGCTCCCACAGGTCTCCCGGTAAAAATGGTGCCTCACTTGTGTGGGAAGCCCAAGTACCCGCGGCAGGCAAGGGCCCAAAACAAAGTGAGGCAACATCAAAATGGCCTATCGCAAAACCACCTGGTTTTGCAAGGGGGGTCACTTGGGTTTTTGGCCCGGTGCTCGGCGGCCATCTAGGGAAACCTACCAAACCCATGCATTTCTGAAAACTAGACACCCGGCAGCTTCCAGGGAGGTATGGCTTGCATGGATCCCCCAACGTTTCCTTACCCAGAATCCCCTGCAAACCTCAATTGTAGCTGAAAAAATCACTTTTTTCACACATTTTGGTGTGGGAAAGTTGTGGCATCACCGGGCTCACACAAATTTACCACCACCCCACGTTCCCCCAGGTCTCCCGGTAAAAATGGTGCCTCACTTGTGTGGGAGGCCCAAGTACCCGTGGCAGGCAAGGGCCCAAAACGTAGTGAGGCGATATCAAAATGGCCTATCGCAAAACCACCTGGTTTTGCAAGGGGGGTCACTTGGGTTTTTGGCCCGGTGCTCGGCGGCCATCTAGGGAAACCTACCAAACCCATGCATTTCTGAAAACTAGTCACCCGGCGGCTTCCAGGGAGGTATGGCTTGCGTTGATCCCCCAACGTTTCCTCAACCAGAATCCCCTGCAAACCTCAATTTTATCTGAAAAAATCACTTTTTTCACACATTTTGGGGTGGGAAAGTTGTGGCATCATCAGCCAATATATTCCCTTCAACGTGAACGCCATCACATTGATGAATCAGTGTGTGTATCACATGAGCCCTTGGTAATTCGTTTTTCAACTCCACTACCTGTTCCCATAGCGTTTTGTGCTTAATTGTGCCCACTTTTGGCATCCTTAAAACCATTCTGTCCCCAGTGATGTAAGTATTCATTATCTGACTGTTCATAGTAAAAGAAATCACACACGATTAGTGTGGGGAATTCTCGATCCGTATTTACCAGTGCCAGTAGTAGTGCTTTTAATTCTGCCAGCTGTGCTGTGCAGTGTCCTAGAGACTGGGTTTTTGTACAACGCGGATGAAACTTTCCATCCTGCATGCGCCCTTTAGCGATAGCACACACGGCCCTGTATTGCTGTTTACTCCCTATGGCCAGTTGAGCAGAACCGCCAGTGTAAATTATATATTCATACGGATCTAGAGGCATTATTTCATTTGGTAGAGGATATTCTTGTTCGTATTGCAGAAATGCTTGTCTTTTTAAATTTTGTTTGTACCTGTATTCTATGTCTGTTGCAGTAATAGAATTAGCCCATTGTATCGATCTAGGATGTAAGGCTTTATTGGGAATGCTTGCCTTTGTCACAGCCTCCAAGGCTGGAACTGGGGTAATGACAATTATATGATTCCCTTGAGCCAGTGCTCTTTCTCTCACTACAGCAGTCTGCACTGCTGTTAGAATTTTTTCTGTTGTTTCAAAGCACATCTCAGCATTTGTGTACAAATGCGATTTGTATGCTGATGGTACTGTTTCACCTTCATTATATGTTAAGTAGGTGTAGCCTGATTAGTCCGCAACTAGACAGATCACCAGGTTGCATATGATTACGCGTGTCTGTAAGTGTTTGGAAGCTATCATATCAGCTTGTAGGGCACAAAGGATATCAGTGTGTTCCTGTGTCCATTGTCTAACTGAAAAGTCAGGTTTTATTAAATCATAGAAAGGTTTTTACCCTTTCTGCATAATCTAAAATGTATGTTCTGCCAAAGTTCAGAAATCCCAGGATTGGTTATACGTTCCTTAATGATTTTGGAGGTTGGAGCAGCGCACACTTTTCTAAAAAGTTAGCTGCTAGGCTTTTCCCTTCAAAAAAGAAAAAGGACATTGAGGTGGGTTATCTTTGATTTATTGAAATTACATTTGTAGCCCTCAGAAGAAAATTCCAGTATTATGGCATTTACTTCGGTCAAGTGTTTCTCCGGGTCATCATCCATTAGATAAACTCATCCAGCTAGGACAATGCCTCTTCATCCAGATTTTGAAGTAATTCAGGTACTCGGGCTGAAAACAACCCAGGGCTGTTCTTATAGCTGAGAATTCAGTTAAATACCTGCTCTCAGGCACTATATTCTGACAGAAAAATCAATTTTAGGTATCAAGCATTGTTTTGTATTTTTTGCGCACATTCATTAATGCAGCACTGTGTGCATTTTGAACGGCAAATGTCTTAGTGCAAGTGTTTAAATGACTGTAATCCAAAACAAAGTGAATTGAATTGTCTGGTTTTGATACTGGAAACAAAGGGTTTTTCATTTGAGAGGTGCAAGTTTCAATGACCCCTTGGTATTCAAGTTGATCTCAAGTTGATCTCAGATCTCCCTGACCTGTTTCTTAGCTTTTTTGGGGGGCTACTGCCTCTGTGCAGTCAGTGTATTTTTTAGTGGAATAATGTGGTGGGTTGAATCCTCATCCCGTCCAACATGATTTTTGTATAGTACTTGGGCAAGAACTATCGCTAACTCCCGTGCATATGTGTGTTTTAGATATTTTGGAAAAAGGTCGGAAAAGGCTGGTAATTTTACTGTTTACCCTTAGGGCAATCCATGACGAATGCTGGGGCCAATCTTGTTCAGATAACAAAATGTCATAGCCAAACCTCAGGATCTCCCAAAAGAGACCTCTAACTGTCTTGCATTTGTCCCCCTCCATCTTGAGTGTTATTTCATACAATATATGATGGACACTTACCCTAGTATCAGGTGTTTCCACCGTGGTATATTCATTCAAGTCCTCTGTCACCAGAAAGTCCATCAGGTTCTGGTGAGGTATTGTTACTTCTGCTGCACTGTCCAGCATCATCAGAGCCCATTCCCCGTTCAGCAGTTGAGTCCTCAGAATTCTGGGCATGTCGGATCTTTAGACCTGCAACCTTCTTCTTTTTGAACTGTGGCTTTTGTTTTGTTTTATCTTCTTTTTTGGGAGTATATTCTTGAGCGTGCTGCTTGTCTCTGGACTTTGTATGCTCTTTTTGTCTGTCTGACCGTCCTTTCCTCTTGGAGTTTTTCGTTGAACCCAGAAAGAAATGAGAGGATCGTGTATCAGTATCCTGATACCTGTCAGGTGTCATAATATTGTCCCTATTCCTAAGGTTATACCTCCTTTCAGAGGGCTCCTGTGGAGGAGATCTACCTCTGGATTGAGATCTGTTTCCTTTAACTTTTTGTTTTTTGTCATTGTCTCACTTCTTTTTTGATGTAGCAGGTGTCTGCTTGAAGGTCTCCTTTTCGAGACTACCCATCATTTGTGGTTTTAATGCTTTTCCACCCAATCTGTCCCTGCCTAATTCTGCATATGCAGTTTCAATTATTTTAGGTAGTTCGTGCTCCTATTGTAAAGGAATGAACTCCCTTAGGTGTTGGCGGATATCCTCTGATGCTGTCCCCCCTTTAACATTTGCTAATATTGTGGCTGATACATGGGCATAATTACCTAGTTATTTCATCCCTAAATTCAGAGCAGGTTCTTCTCCATATCATTTTGTATTTGCCTCAATACATCTGGTATCACTGCTATTGACAGGATAACATGAGTTCTGGTATATGTGGCAAAACTGTACCCCAAGAGGTACAATCCTCTATCTGTGGTGTTATCCCCATAGGCAAGCAGATTGTCAGCATTCTATGTTTTTCATCTGGGCTAGTATTTGGAAATACTAGCTATGTTATTTTCTTAGTTTCCCAGAATCTAATTTGTTCACTTTTTGTGGGCATTTTACCCATTACTGCGTGTAACGTTTGTGGTGTTATTTTAGTTGCTGTGATTTGAACTGGAGTTGTATTTGTTGTAACCGTTGCCGTCTGCACTGTAAGTGTCCTCTTGACAAACTGAGTCATGTTTCGGTAAATATTTATTAATTCTTTGTGAAGTATAAGTAAGTCTCCTTCTGGCATTGTTTCAATGTCAAGATGTGGTGTATAGGCTGCTAATATTAACTGTGTAGCTCTTTCTTTTCTGAGCGGACCAAGCCTTACTCTATTTCTTGTATGGAGGAGAGCGCCTCTAAACCAGTATAGGTGTTCCTGGTATCTGAGGGGAACTTCATTGTCCTCGTATGGACAATATTCCGCTAATGGTTCATCTTCTGTGTAGTGATGACCTGGCACTGCGCACTTTATCCTGAGCCCTGGCCCTGCTGTGGACGCACTGAGCACTTTGCCGCCGGTCGGTCCCTGGAGGGACGTTAAAACTACGGACGCGGTCCCGCATCGGCGGGAGACTGCTCGAGATCACCTGGCACTGCGCACTTTATCCTGAGCCCTGGCCCTGCTGTGGACGCACTGAGCACTTTGCCGCCGGTCCCTGGAGGGACGTTAAAACTACGTACGCGGTCCAGCGACGCGGGACGTGCGCGGGCGTGCCGGGAGAAGACCGGGCCAAGACGGGCCCGTCTTAGCCCGTCATAGCCAGGAGTAGGCTGAGCTGGGCCATTGATCCTGAACCATTGACTTTTTGCCAACACTATTGTTTCAGATAAGTACCTGTTACCTCGTAGTACATGACTTTTTGTTGGAGGTGTATGACTAAACGATTGCTGTTGAGTTGCATACTGTTTTGTTATATTACCGTCCTCCTAACTTCTCCCTTAGGTATCTTATTACAATGGCGAAAAGAAAGGCCGCAAGTTCTCAATCTAAGAAGCAGACGAAACCTGGGGAGGGACCCTGTGTATCTATTTTAAATTATCTCACGGGTGCTATGGGTGCCCTGGAGGAGCAAATTGTTTCAGATGAAGAAGCAATTACTCGCGACAGCGCGGCTGCGACAACTTGCACAGAGATTCTACCACCAAATCATAATGGGCAAGTAATAGACGAGTCCATTGTTGCTGAGAATGGGTGTGCGGTAGACATATCTGATCATATTTCTTTTTCCGACCAGGATATTGAGCTCCAGCCACCCACTAAACGATCAAAAAACCCACTGTCTACCTTAGAGGTAGCGGCCGGACTAACTCCTAAGACCAAGGGGAAACACAGCAACAAGGGAACCCATAAACCCCCCCCCAAATCGAAAAGAGCGCCTCGTGGCGCTGTATCTACTCCCACTAATGCCATACCTCATCCTAACATAATGGCGATACAAACAAAGATTGATGCACTAGACTCGTTTTTGAGAGATTCTATCAGTAATATTACTGTAAGGTTAGGCGCGATCGAAGAAATAATATCCAAATATCCAAAACCTATGCCAACAATTGACGCGCCACCACCTATCCCTAGTGTATCGAATCCCAGGATGAACAAGGTCCAGGGCAAGCCCCCTTTTAATCTAGGGAGCATACAGTCGAGCCTAAGTCAACCTGATAATAACGCACATTCCTCTCAAGGTGCTACTAAAAATCAATCACACTCCAGGCAAACTGTGGCTGATTGTCACGTTGAAAATAATAGCCAACATAATCCCATGTTACCTGTTAACCTAGATCAGGCCCTTCCAGCCACTGTTTTAGATCTACCACCTGCCGCTACGCCTTATACAATTATCTTAACTAACGTTCCAAAAGTAAGTGATGACGTACTTGAACCTTGGCAGGTGTTGAGAAACAAGTCCTTAGCATGGTTGGGATCTAGGGTGGGACATACTGACAGGTTGTTCAAGGAGTTTAAGATGGTAAGAAGGGTGAGTTGGTTGGGAAGAGATCCTAAAGCTTTTCCGGGAGATTGTGTGGTGTTGAACTTTAAGACCCCCCAATTTGCACGTTGGATATTGCGTAGTATGGATCAACACGCCTTGGCCTGCGGCAATATTGGCGTGGTCCCTTTAGGTTTCTTCTATAAGCCCAGCACCCAGCATTTAGGTACTCCAATTATTAATTATGGTTATAAATACCCCATTCAGACATATAATCGCTTTGAGCACCTATCTTCTCTAGAAGAGATAGACTGACGCTTAAGCTCAGTTGGTAATTTGGCTGAAGATACGGGGGAAGGTCCACCCACCGAGACTCAATTTGTACTCAATTCTATGTTTAATGAGGCGTTCTATGCCTCTAGGGTCACGAGTACTTATAAGGCTTGTACTAGCCCACCTCCCTCTGGTGGCATAGACAGATTTAGCCCTGATCTCCCGACCATTATAACCTCACCCAAGGACAATAATATGATCTTGGGAGTGGGACCCACTATAGATCCTTATATCTCCACACACTCATCACCATCGCCATTAATGCTGGGCAATGGGGACGGGGGGAACAAATCCGAAATGGATCACGAAGGAATTCGATTTGTATACTGGAATGTCACCGGACTAAAATCAAAGATACATAACGATTTGTGGTTGGACTTCATAGGGTCCTTCGATATTCTTTGTCTACAGGAAACCTGGCTATTAGAACCTGCCCATTTGGCCGGTTACCGTACCTTTTTTACCTCAGCGGTCCCGTCCCCCAGTGGTAGAGCAAAGGGTGGTCTTTGTACTTATATTTCAAACCTTGTGACCTATGATAAATGCAGCTTTTTGGATAACCCTTACTATCAAGTTATTGATTTAAAATGTGATTTATCTATGAATGTGGTTATCGTTAATTTTTATAACAACATCCCACAACACCTCTTTTCCTGTACTCTGAAATCCTTATTAGATGTTTTGGAGAGATACAATGATCCAATGATAAAGGATGTGTTTATTTTGTGGGGAGGTGACTTTAACTGTCCCTTATGTAAACATATAGGTAAAGGGATCTGCGGATTAACATATGATTTCAATGATGAAGATTGCCTCCCACATTTTGCACACACGGTTCAAGGGGACTTATTCAATGACATTTTATTAACATATGATATGGGTTTTTGTAATAAGTTAGCATCCCCCTCGATAGATTTTTCACCAACTTTTAACGGCCGTGGTGTCTCGTCTACAATTGATTTTATACTGATGTTTAACAGGCATTTTACTAGAGTAAAGTCATTTAATACAAATGATGTGGCTTTAAGCGATCACTTTCCAATAAGCCTAAGCTTGATAATGCTATGTCAAGTTGTTAAAGTGAGGGACAGGAATATTGACGATATTAATAACATCAAACTTAATAGGCAAAATGGTTATGCATTAAGCTGGGAACGTGTAAACCATGAAGGTCTTTTGAAGAAAGTAATCTCTGACTGCTTTAGTAATCTTATGTATTGCTTAAATGAAGATGGCGAACCAAGCGAGATTGTTAAGAATTTTACAATAATCGCTGCAAGCATTAAGAAGGCCCTCTTCATTGAAACTAATAAAAGTAAACCAGTGAAGCATGGTTGGTTCGATCATTCATGCACCCTGGCTCACTCAAACCTGAAGTTGGCCCTTCACGCTAAAACTAAAAATGCCTGTAATATCGCCAATGCCAGAAGGGAGTACAAATCTGCCCTGAAAAACAGGAAACAAGAGCTTAAAAAGTCGATGTGGCTGGCTTTAAAGGAGGCAGCCGCATCCAAAGACTCAGCAGCTTTCTGGAAAGCCGTTAATGCTCCTTTTTTATCTAGCTCGGACAGAGCCAACATGGAGGTCGCAATTCCTGAAAATGCCTGGGTTGCTCATTATTCACATCTTTATGACTGCCCTACTGATGCACTCGTTCTATCTGGGCCCCAAGAAGTTGACCCGCCTCATCAGGGATCTCCATGTGAAAAGACTCTGGTCTTTGAGCTATGGGAAGTAAACGATGCCATTATGACCAGCCAATGGGGCAAGGCACCAGGCCCGGATGGTGTCCCTGCAGATCTTTTTAAATCCAATCTTGAATTATGGGGACCACTTTTAACTTCACTTTTTAATGCAATTGTGGTAAATAGTCTTCCTCCAACTTGGTTAGTCTCCGTTTTAGTCCCTATTTTTAAGAAAGGAGATAGAGATAATCCAGCGTGTTACCGTCCTATCTCTTTGCTTGACTCGTCTATGAAAATTGCTGGTAGAGTCATTTTAAATAAGCTACAAGATTGGGCTGAGGATCGGAGAATCTTATGTTGTATTCAATACGGTTTTCGAAAGGGTATGGGGACCGTGGAGCAGAGCATTAATTTAAATCTTTTAATGAACAAATACACGGTGGCCAAAAGGGGTAATTTATATTTAACTTTTGTTGATTTATCATCAGCCTTCGATTGCGTTGTACACGCAAAGTTATGGGAAATTTTAGAAGAGCTTGATGTTGATCCTGTTTTAATTACCTTTCTGAGACAACTTTATGCAGGGGCCAAGGCTAGGGTACGATATGGGCTGGAGGGTCAATGTACAGAGGATTTTAAGATAGGAAAAGGAGTGAGACAGGGTTGTGTTCTCGCTCCTTTCCTTTATAATCTATATATCAATGGCCTTGAAAAATATTTAGCTCAAAATTGTAATGACCTTCCCCAAATTGAATCGAGAACTATCCCAGCCCTATTATACGCAGATGATGCCGTGCTAATGGCTCGTACCCCCCTTGCCCTGCAACGTGTTATTTCTTCATTTGAGACATTTATGTCCAATTTGGGGCTTACCATCAACGTGTCCAAAACCTTTGCTATGACCAGTGGCAGTGGTGGTAGCAGGGGTCCAAAGACCATGTATGTTTACGACAAGCCAATAGAATACACCAATTCTTTTACATATCTGGGCATTTTATTTGACAATAAACTAAGCTGGCAACCCGCTGTAAAAGCTAGGAGGGCCTTGTTTGCAAGAACTGTGACTGCCCTTCATAATTTTAGTAAGAAACTGGGAAGGAGGCCCCCGTCTGAATTGTTGAAAATTTATAACGCTAAATGTGTTTCTGTTGCCACCTATGGCGCTGGCGTGTGGGGGACTGTTGATGTTTCCTCCTTACAGACGGTAGAAAATAAATTTCTTCGGTTTCTATTGGCAGTCCCAGATTCCACATCTACATATAATTGCCACACTGAATTGGGTATTGGTTATCTAGAGGATATAATCAAAATACAACCCATACTCGAATGGCATAGGATTTGGACCTCTGATAACCTGGACTTGAATCGTAACATCATTAGGGATGTCTTAAAACTGGAAGGTGTGTCAAGGATAAGATGGTTAATTTATGTTAAATCATTTTTCTGTAAATTGGATCACTGTGAATATTATGATGATCCCACCTCTTTGACTCTGGTTACGAGAAAGGACCTAAAAAAAATGTGCCTAGACCATTTAAATGATTCTAGATTATGTTTAGAAATGAAGAAGATTTCAGTACAGGCACATCAGCTGATCACAACCCACCTTTTAATACAACCATATATAACAACTGTTACTGGAGATTTTAATAGATTTTTGCTAGTCCGTTTCCGCTTAGGTCTCATCCACAGATTATTAAGTTTTCCTGTTTGTAATGATTGGTCTAATCCACTCTGTAATTGTCCGTGTGACGATATGTCAATCCAATCAACACTACACGTTGTTTTACTGTGTAAATTTTACTCTATTCCCAGGAAAAGATGGATCCTTCCAGTTTTGAAAACTTTTGGTGTTAGACAGTGCCGCCCCGCACTGTTAGCCCTTCAAATGTTAGATTCACCGTATGTTGTAGCCTCTGTTTCAGCATTTTTAAAATTCATTTTTAAGTCAAGAAATCAGCTGCTAATGTGATCATGTTTAATGCTTTTTTTATGTATTGTGCTTATGCTTTTATGATTAATGTGTCTTCTAATCGAATAAAGCTGAATTGATTTGATTTGATCTGTGTAGTGATGAAATTTTTTCGTTCTTGCATTTGCTGCTGGGAATGTAACCCATGAATAAAATACCTCTGTTCTATATGATTTGTGTGGTTCAATCACGAAATCTACTATACCACCCCTAGGTGTTAGACCATGCGCAAGCAGTTTCGGGGTGACCGCATTTCTAACATTTGCTGCAATATGTATTGTGTTTGCATCTTCCTCGTCTTCTGAGAGCGGTAGTGGCTGTTCTAGTGGGTCTAAGACCAGGTTAGTCATTGTGTTAAAAAACACATAATAACATTTTAAGGGAACCAAGATAAGGTGTTTTGCACAATTTTCAGGAACACTGTGTCCTTCAAGCTTGATTAACCAACAGCCAATAAATAGGATTTTTGTCTACTCAGCTGTGGAGGAGTTTGTGCCCTCCCACTCCAGACGTCTCTGGCGATTTGTGAGTAGGGGTCTCTGAGAGTAGCACGACTGAACTACTCAGACTCTATTGTTCAATATGTACCCAACCAACGTTGGCGGAGCCATTTCGTGTAGCTCCAATAATAGTTGTACAGGATCTGCGCATTTGGACAGCATACACTGTAGAATTGGTGACAGACTGACTCTGAACACCCCCACTGGGTATGCTGGCCTTTTGTGCCAACAGGCTCACAGTGCCACTAGAATCTCCTCTTGCCAAGGAGAGAATAGTTTTTGACAATCATGGAACATGACAACCATGATCCCTCAGGACCGTGGAAACAATATACTGCTTTTCACTCAGTCACTTGTGCCTACTTAGTGGCAGTACCGCACCGGCTATTAGGATGCCACCGCCACGGTGGCAGTGGCATCCTGCATCCACGACATTGTGGCTGGCGGTGCTCACAGTACTGCTCGCCACAATGCTGTGGATGCACCCTGCATGCACAACGTGGCAGGTACTGTGCGGTGTGCATGAAAATGCAGGGGGTACATAGTACCCCCCATGTGCACCCCCCATCCCCCGAACTCCCTGGGGGCCCACAACGGGGCCTAACATTCAGGAACCGCATGCCTTTCCATTGGGGCAACACCACCATAGAAAGGCACTACTTTGCTTGTATTGTAATATGGATGGAGGTGTCTTGCAGACACCGCCACAATATCCAGCCCACTTTTCCGCCCGGTCGACTCGTCAATGGGCGTAAAACCGTCGAACGGTCTTTCCGTCCGCTGGGGTCCCCCTTGCCTTTGTAATATGGTGGGGGGAAATGGGAGGCGGGCAGAAGGTAGTGGCGGGTGGAATGTCACCGCCATACTGGCCGTGGCGATCTGCCCGCTATTATAATAGACCCCTTAGTTTCTTCTCAGAGAGATACACAGAATAAACAGGCTGTGCGTTCTCAATAAGAATTTATTGAACAGTTTTTATTCTGGTGTAGAATAGATAAGCTGCAACAACCGTTAGATACCATAAGATATAAATGATTAGCAGTACTATAAAGGTAACGCGATGGTATTGCTCTAACATCTTACAATAATTATGAATACATACGAATATATGAAACACTTGGTAAAAAGATGCGCACTCCTACGATGCCTTCCTAACTTGATGTACCTACATGTACCTAGCATGTGTATGGGTGTTCAGCCAAGAATCCTTCTAGATTATTTGCAAGCCCTAGCACACATAATATGTCACAGTGGCCAAATGAAGAGCCGGTGTCGGACACTACCATGTCCGTGCACGACACAGTGCCACAACGAGCTGATAACTGTATGCTTATAAAAATAAAACATCACTGACACCACGCGACATATCGTGAGTGTCAGCTTGCAGAGACAACTGAAAATTAGGAGCTGTAAGCCTACAATATTTCCCTGCCCAAATAACTGCAGGGACGAAAGTATAACCGGCAGGAAGGCAGACCGTATTCTATCAGATCAACACAGCATTGAGGAAGGCGTGGGTTTTTAATCCCAGACGACGAAACACGTGTTGGCTGGATCAACCACAGAAAGAAAATAAATCAAAAGAATTTCTGTATAAAACAATACTGTGCAATGTTTGTTATTAAGAATTATGTAAACTAATAACCATATTATGTGTGCAAGGGCTTGCAAATACTTTACATATAAATCTCTAGGGATCTTAACTTTGGGGGATTGGATGATCACCCCTCCCTTGAGCACGATAACGATAGAGCAGAACAGAAACAATACCGGTTCTAGAGTGCGCCATAACCACACAGGGCACGATTATCCAAGACAGTCTTAAGAATCCCTCTAGGATTTAGTCAACCCCATTACCTGAAGTGAGAAACTTTGGGACCCCATCTTGGTCTCGAGTTGGACACCCAGCGAGAAATGTTAGACCACTGTGAGCTGGAGTGTCTGCTTGCAGGAACCTCAGCGTTTCTGGTCAGTGTGTCGGCACGGAAGTGTCGGTCTCCTCTGGCTATATTAGCAAGATGTGAGGTATATATACTCATAGGACTCCCCAGGGGTCCTACCTCGCTGTATTACTGTGTCGGCCCAAGGATGATGTCAGGCATGAACTTTATACATAGTTATTATACAGGAGATGACAGTCCTGCTGTGCTTCCAAGAAGCCTCCTGCATAATGTGTGAGGTTTCAAACTAGGGAAAACCCGCGTTCTGAATGCAGTGTCGTATCTAGGTAAAAGGTCAGTCGCTGTAAACCGTTACAAGTGTAATGTAGGGAAGAATATAGGTGAAGGATAATGAAGTTACCTGGGCCTATATTATGGTACCTATATGGAATATAACAGTAAAAGGTCAGTACCAAGAACCGTTATGTAGTGTAAAGGCAGAGGAAATATAGGTGAAAGGTTTGGTTACTATCTGAGCCTATATTGGGGTATCTGTATGAAACATAACACACTGGCCTCACCCAGTTCCTCACATAGAACTCTGTGACTTGAGCGGGGGTCGCTCCTGCTCTTGGAAAATTGGGGAGGAGTGGAGCCAGTCCAGGTGAAAGTTCAGAGGAAGCAGGCCTCGAACGCTGATGTTCCTTTAACGTGTCGAATTCTTGTTATTTTTTTGTGCCTCTTACTTGAGTGCCCTGATGATTTGGAATGTTCCTGAGACCTTCCTCTTGAGCAGGACCATGACTTCTGCTGGGTTACCTGCTGGGCTGCTAACAGCTTCAGGGGCTGCTCCATCAAAGGCTTTGGCACCATGGCCCAGGAGTCGGAGCAGGACTTGGAGTCATAGCTGTGCTGCAAATACCACAAGCGCACGAGGTGCAAGTATGAAAATGACATGGCACAGTGACAGTAGCCACAGGGTTTAAAACTTGTCTTGCTCAATGACATCCTTGAAACACCAGGATGAAACCTCTAAAAAGAACAACAAAAGTTCACAAAACTCCTGTCAGAAACCTTTTCTTGGATCAGCACTGACTGGCGTGAACTGACATCAGCGCGCCAAGGTGGTGCCTACATAGGTGATGCGGAGGTCACTTCCGGCATGGATGAATGCCTTGAGCAAGGGTTATTTTGCTGATAAGTGTTGACAATGGTAATCTGCACTACCTTGCACAATAAGTAATTGGAGTTGCTGTTGGAGTGCTGATCTCTTTTCTGGGATTACAGGAAGAGAGGAGGCAAGGAGTTTTGAGTGTGGTGCCACCAACACAAGTAACAGTGCACCCCTGATGAACTCGAACCGGTAGGCAAGAGCCACTGCTTACCAGGACAGATTGAGGCCAACGAGCCACCCCGCAAAAAAACCCCAGTAATTCTGAGGTGAGAGTAGCAGCAGGAGTGTAGAAGGGCACTAGTAACATTATTTCCACTCGCCTCACATGGAAATGTCAGACAGTTCATTACGGTGGGAGCAGTGCTGCTTAGGTTATTGGTGACGGAACAGCTGAATTACTGCAGCTGCTGTGACATAAATGGCAGTGGAAGAGATAGCAGTGAAGCAAAATCCAGCAGCTTTGTTGCTTACAGGAGGTGGCTTGGTGTGCCAGGAATTAAAAGGAGAAGTTGTTGATACAAATGGACATAATATTAGTATGTAATCTTTGTTATGGAAATTGGAAAAGCTGTAAAAAATGAGAACTTTCAAAATGGTGGCAAATTGTTTCCCAGAGAAAGCATATAGAGGTGAACAGGCTACCTAGAGGATTATGGCTTATGATCACTCTATTAACACTGGGCTATGAGAATCCACCTCTTGATTTGCCGAAATAATGGGCAGAGTTGAATGCACAGAGCTCATTTAATATGATGTAATCTTTGATAAAATATGCAGGAATTGAAAGGGGGTTGATTTTCAAAGAAATAGGACAAGTGAATGAGCTGTTAAAAAAGGAGGAAAACAAGAGACATGTGTCACAGATGAAGTAAGAAATTAAAGACTTAACAAATACAAGGAAACTATTAAAGCTAAAAAGGCACAGAGACAACATTAACTATGAGGCAGGTCAGATTTATACATTTGCAAAACGGGTTGACAATCTAAGAGGATAAGAGGTGAAAAAACTGAAGCAGGATGTTTCAGCAAGTAATGTAAGTTCAGTTACTGGATCAGATATGGAAGTAGGAAATGGGAGCAATAACTCAGTGGAAGGAACATGCCCAACAGGGTAAGAAAAGAATAAAAGCAAAAAGGAGCGGAAGACAAAGGAGAGGGGGTCAACGCAAAAGGAAAAAGAGAGAAACGTCAGGGCAGAGTGACACAGAACAACAAGAAACAATAATTGATAAGAATACAGTAATTCATTTGACAAAAAAAACTGACTGAAGAGAAGACTGAGATGTTATCCCTAGGTTTCTCTTGTTGCCCAATCAATCTCTTCAAGTCTGTACACAAATTAAAATTAATGAAGCTTTTCAAAGTTAAGTCCCTTGTGTCATGAAAGGAAATTGTGAAAACAGACTATACTCCCACAGTAATTTACTGGTGCCTCATTTTGATTTTATGTGGGAAATACTGGAAACGGGTGTTGATAATATGAACACTGATGTGGATGATTTAGAGTTGCTTATCATGATGAATATGTATGTGGGTAAGAAAGGAGGCACCCATTTTAAAGTAAAATTGAAGTTTCTGCCCCCTTTGATGCATGACAATATAGGCATGTTTTCTGAATCAGTAAACTCTTATTTGAGGAAGTTATAGTTGTCTATATGCCAGGAGAAGAGATGTCAAGGCACTTAGAAGAAATTGTATAGATAGTCTGTTGTAAAATGGAGTAAGAAAGATGACTGTGTAGTTGAAGGTTCAGAGAAAGGTGGCAATGTGGTGCTATGGCCTAAGGATATGTATATGGAGGAAGCATATGGGCAGCTAAATTATCAAGCATGTTACAAGAGAATCAGAAAAAATTATTTCATGGGAGTGAAAGAGGATATTTTTTGTGAACTGAGAGAATGGCAAGAAGAGGCATTGTTAAGCTGGGATAAATATATATATATTTTTAAAAATGATAATACTTAATTACCTACTTTTGATCTCATCTCAAAAGTACATAGGAATGTGGAAAGACATCCGGGGAGACCTATAACAGCAGTGATCAATAGCTTACTTGAAAGTATGTCTAAATATATTGATCACTTTTTGAGGCCATTAGTCACCAAGCTTCTCTCCTATATCAAGGACAAATCAGAGTTTTTGAAAGTACTTTTTAATGTTAAATGGGAAGATGACATGTACATGATAGGTCAGGATGTGTCCACGCTATACAAGTATTCGGCATGAAGATGGCATGAGAGCTTTGAGGCAACAGTCTTGAAACTAAGACCAAATAAGTACTACAGGCCTAATGAAATGTTTTTTAGGATAATGGAATGATGCCTTATAAAAAACATCCTCCTTTTCAACAGATAATTGATTGAACCGCAAAGGGGTCTGCAATGGGCACCTGTTTTGCCCTCAGCTATGCAAATTTCCATATGGGCTGGTGGAAGGAGCGAGCACTTAATAGTCCTGAGATTGAAGAATGGTAGGTCAATATTTTGTTATAGGTCCGATATATTGACAACCTGTTTGTGATATGTGAAGGGGATGTTGAGAGACCAAAACCCTTCATTGAGAGGATAAATTACAATGATCTAAATCTTTAATTCACTAGACAACTAAGTAACAAACAATTGGATTTCCTGGATGTCAGGATAATGTTTCAGGAACATGGATTAGTGAATACTGTTTACCAAAAGCCCACAGTAGGCAATAGCACTTCACATGCTAAACGTTTCTACCCTGCTGCCCTGTAAAATAGTATCCCGTATGGGGAACTGATGCGTGCCAAAAAATATTTGCAGCACACAAGATAGCTTTGATAAAATTCAGGACAATATGATGAATAGACTCAAGGCAAGGGGTTATTCGGAGAGGAGCTGAACACCGCTAATTATAGAATGAGAAAATGCAAGAGATAAGGGATTCTGTTTAAAACACATGAAAAGAAAGAAAACAAGGGATGTATATTTATAACCTCTTCTCATAATCATCATGAAAAAGTAAGAGGCATCATCAATAAGCACTGGCACAATATTAAGAAGGATTTGACTATAGGAATTTTTTTTTAAATGAGACCTCTGATTTCTTCTAAAAGGGCACGATCCATGAGAAATGTAATGATAAAAAGTGAAGTGACCACAAAGTAAAAACAATGGTTAAAAATGAAGGAGAGGTTTAAGGCATGTAATAAATGTTAAGCTTGTTTGAATGAAGTTAATTTGACTGAGATAGTGACACCTTTCAAAAAGAAAATCAGACTGAAACTTGCCTTGAACTGTAGAATTGAGTATGTGGTATATATCATTTAGTGCACTTGTTGCAAGGTATATATAGAAAGTATGATCTTGCCAGCACACAAACGAGTACTACAGCACCTTAGGGTGATCTAGAACAGGGATAACAACTATCCGATTGTGCGCTATTCCCTAATATTCCATAAAGGTGATGAGAAGTTGTTCAAATACTGTGTGAATGATTGTGTACCAAGAACGGAGGACATCGAGAGAAAGAATTGAGGAAGACTGCAATTTTGTGAAATTTAAACATGGAGAGTATAGTAAATATATTATTGTCAGCACTGGATGTTAAGCTGAGGTCGCATGATAGGTGGCCAACTGGGGTTTAATGTTTTGACTCTGTTTAAGGCAAAAAAAACAGTATATGTGGGATCATGATACAGGAAATTAGTTTGTGCTATGAATGGAAAACAATGGTGAAGTCATTATATGTAATAATTAGAATAACGGATTGCGTTTTTTCTATATAACTACTAACTTGAATCTATCTTGAACTGAAGAAGTATTATGTTACAGATTTACTTATGGGGAAGTTTATGAAATATAGCACAATTAGTATGTTTTAAAATTGAAATCCATTTGTTCCTGAGAACATTTAGAAATTTACAAGAAGGCGTTGCCCCTGACAAGCCAAGGGAGTAGTATTTGGAATAATGGATTGCAGTTTTTTTTTTTTCTTTATAATCTTTATTTCGACAGTTTTAAATCATAAAAGATATACAACAATAAAAACATTTAAAATAGAGTTAACATTCGAATAAAAAGCACATGACATTTTGAGAAGGAGCATAAATAACAACATGGTGCAAAATACAATTCATTCAATAGTTCTATTATCCCCAGCCTCAACCTGCTTTATATGTCTTGCTCGAATGTGCCACATTGCTCTTAAAAATGTAGCTACCGCAAACACAACCGGGGGCGAAAGATCTGTTTTTAACACTCTGTATGCATGTAGATAATGCCTAAGACCCAGGTTCTTAAGAAGGGGAACAAGCCAATAATTTCTGGGTCTACGGTATGCTTTACAGAAAAAGATCATATGTAGGTCATCCTCCCGGGTTTGGGTGCATAGTGAGCATTGCTCTGATGAGGGGGGATTGGACCACTGCTTCGTAAATGACCCAAGTGGGAGTGAGCTAAGTCTCCACTGAAGGAACAATTTTCTTGTAAAGACCGGGCTGATATTGTCAAGAACACTCTCTTGGTGGTACACATCTTTCATTTTAATAAATAAGTTAGTAAGAGACCCCTCCTTTGTAGCCCCTCTAAGTTTTTATAATTTAAATTCATAAAATTCCTTTACCAGGAGTTTCCTAGGGATCCTACAGCACGCACTCCCTGGGTTTCGCCACAGCTCCGGCCGTCCCAGATTCTCACATGTCTTTTTCACATAGGATAACCATGGGATAAGAGCGGCTTTTGGCAGAGCTGAAATCTCTTGTAGTTCAGACCTATATGTTGCAAGTTCTGGCCTAGCCCACAATCGACGCCAGAAAGTCAGCGGTTTGAGTGCCAGCTCTTCACTAATGGGTCTCAATCCCAGGTCCAGCCTCAACGGCAAAAGAGGTGTACTTGTTGGAAGGGCTGCCAGCTGCCTAATAAAATTGTTTTCAGTGACTAGTAAGTTCTGTGTAGAGGTGTGGCCCCACAGTTCCCCGCCATATACTACTGCCCCACGCGCTTGCATTTTATAAATTTGTAGGGCTGGGGTCAAAGGTTTAAAGGACGAAGTATTCCTCAACCTACAGATACCTCCAGTTAATTGAACAAGTCTCAAATTGGCCTTGTTACGATGGGTGTCCCAGGACATTGTTTGATTAATGGTGACTCCCAAATACTCAAATGTACATACTCTCTCCAACTTCTGAGTGCCTATGATGGGATTAGGCCGGGTGGAATTTGGGGTGTTGAGAATCATGTATTTCGTCTTCATTGCATTGATCTCTAGACCCCGCTCAGTACAAAAGGTCGAAAATCCATCTAAAATTCGTTGAATTCCCATGGGGGACTTAGACAGCAGCAGGGTGTCATCCGCAAACATAATAGCGGGCACCCTGCTGCCATTGAGTTTTGGTGCGTCGGAGTCGGCCACCCTCAGCAGGTGGTCGATAACCCCGTTGACAAAGACGCAAAACAGGGTCGGAGCGAGGACACAGCCCTGTCTTACACCCCTGTCAACCGGAAATCTATCCGTAAGTACCCCATTCCTACCGCACCTCACACGTGCAAAATTTCCCATGTGCAGTCTTATCAAAATGGAAAGGATATCTTGCGGTATGGCCAGGTCCGCCAAGACGGACCAGAGTCTTGCTCTTGGGACTAAGTCGAAGGCAGCACGCAGGTCCACGAAAACCGCGTACAAGCTGCCACCCTCGATTATTGCGGTCTTCCAGTAAATAAGGTTCAAGCGGAACACCTGGTCCGTAGTCGAAACCCCCTTCCTAAATCCTGCCTGATAGGGGCTAAGGATGGAAAAGTCATCAATCCAAGTTTGGAGGCGATGAAGAATCAGCCTACCAAACAACTTCTGGGAGACATCTATAAGGCTAATGGGCCTGTAGTTGGCTGGGAGCAGAGGTGACCCCTTTTTAAAGACCGGCCCAATCTCTGCGCCCGTTTTTTTTTTATATAACTATCAGTTTGAATTTATTTTGACTTCCTAATACGAATATACTATTTTAAATCAATTAGTTGTTAGGTTACAGATTTATGCATAGGGGAAATGTATGAGATGTAACAGTTTTGTTTTACTTATTTTATATAGACATTTGAATAATAAAAAAAAACATGTCAGGATATACATTCAAGGAGACATAAGTAAAGTATAGGAAAAATAATCAATAATGTCAAAGTTTCAGGTACTGCTCAGTTACTTTAACTCAAGATGGAACAACGATCAGTGGCTGCGTCCCATGGGTAGATCCACAGCACCCTGCAACAGGGCATAATGCCTTATAATCTGCACAAAGGCAAAGTAAAGGGAACTGTAATGAGGAGGTCCTAGAGGGTGCTGTGGGGAAATGGGCCACTATAACAGTCAAAGGTCTTGGTATACTCTACACCAGATACCTAAGGCCGGCTCGCCTACACAGGGGCCAGAACTGTGACCATAATGCCGTAATACAAAAAAGGAACAGCAGGAAAAAAAGTGAACAAATAAATGAAACCACGTTCATGCACAAATTACTGTCCCAAGGGGTGGCATAGTATAGGTAGGAGAAGAGTGGAGGAGCATAAGAGAGGGTGGGGTCCTGCCTAGCGAAGCAGGAAGGGGAGGTGGAAGGCTCCAACCACAGACCCCGTTTCTTGGCCACTAGTGGTCTGGGATGCCAAGCATCAATAAGATGGGGGAACTCAAAGCAAAACTCCATTCCACCCAACAAGTTCAAACTGGTACCTCCAACCCTCCTTTGTCACCATCATTCCAGTCATTGGTATCTGTGGGGTTTTTCCCTTCATCTGCCACCTCCAACCACAAGGGGGGCTATGGGCCTACCCCAAACCCTGCAGTCCTACTCGCACATCAATTCCCTTTCCTCAACCCAGGCCCACAAAGTGTCATCTTTAACCCAGGTTTCCACCCTAGGACCCACAACAGATTTCCAGGCCATAGTGCTGTGTCACATGGCCAGGATCAATGCTAGGTCAATAAACCAGTTCCCAACCTTCTTAGGTGCGAGTCTTGGAAAGGCACCCAAAAGACAGGTTTTGGGAGAGTTTAAGAGTGACCTATTGAGGGTCCCATTTAGCTTGTAAATGATGACATCCAGAACCCAGAGAGTCCAGGTCAGTCCTGTGTCATGTGTCTAAAGTCTGTGTCCAGTGCTGCACAGTGTGGCCATCCTCTAGGGTCAACACCATAAATAGCCCTGATCCTAAGCGGCATCAAGTCCGTGCGATGAGTGTAATTGTAATTAATGTCTTTGAGAGCAAACTGCAAGAAACTTTCTGAGGGTATGCCAACACCCTCCTCTACTCAGCATCAGTCAGGTCCCGACCCAACTCTGCCGTCAGGCATTCCCATAGGGTATCTAAAGGCAGCACAGCCAAGCTCTTTAACGTTTTATAGAAACCACCATAATGAGGTGGCTGCCTGAGCCCATTGTCAACAAAAGTTGAAGTACACCATGCATCAAAGTTTCTAACTCACCCACTCCCCAAAGGTCTTGGAGCACCTCATAGGTGAGAAACTGCCCCAGAGCCAGGCCGATTTGTTCTGATAATTCCCCAAGTGAGATGAAGTAGCCGGCTTGGAAGCAGTCACTTAAAAGTTACTATTGCTGCCTCCATCTAAGAATACATCTGTCTTGCTGTAATGAAGGTCAAAGGATCTCCATGGAGCAGCCCCACCAGTGGATGCTCAGGAGCATAAGGTGTGGTCCCCACAGTCCACCTCCTGTACCGTCGCCAACATATAGCGCAATGGATAGGAGAATGCCCGGATGGGAATCTGCAGACCAGGTGCAAGCAGTTTGACCAATAGTGACACCTGATTGGGCACAGAGCCCAGCAGAAAAAGCTGTGCAGCTCCTACCCCATCCAGCCACCTAGTGATCCACTGGAGCCACGCTGCCATGAAAGTATAATTCAAAATTCAGCAATCCCAGTCCACCCTCAAGTGGGAGACAATGGAGTGTTCTGAAAGAGACCCTGTGGCAGCCACCATACCAGTTAAGGAGAATGTCAAGCCGCTGGGACCAAAGAGCAGGAACACGCACAGTGGGATTCACAAAGAAATAGAGGAGCAGTAGAAGCATGATCATGTTGGAGAGCACTATGCATGCCATGATAGGCAGTTTGAGGGACCATCAAAAAGAGACACAGGACCAGAGTGCCTGAAGTGCTCTCTCCAGGTTACCCTCATGTAGATCTTGAAATTCATGAAAAATCAGATTATCCAAGGACTTAAAGGTATGAAGCGCTCAATGAATTTCAAGTGGGCAGAAGGTGAGGTTGGGGTCACCATCGACCACCGGAACACATTTCTTTTCCCCTGTTCACCCGAAGTCCTGAGTACAAGCCAAACTCTTTGAGGAGTTGCAGCACCCGGGGAATATCATGCTCACCATTGTGCAGATAGATCAGCAGATCGTCTGCATAAAGGGAGATAATGTAGTCTGTACCCTCTGCCACTATATCCTAGCTTACACCCTCCACATTGAACCATTGCACCAGTGACTCGATGGTAAACAACAGGGACGACAGCGGGCAGCCCCATCTCATGCCATGGAAAACCTTGTAAGGTTCAGAGATCGTCAGTCGAGTGCCTTGCCATATAACGGGTATATAACATGCGCACCAACCATATCCATCCAGCAAATGGCCTCTATGAAGTCCTATCGCACCATGTCAAAGGACTTTTTATGGTCCACCAACATAATCATAGAGTGAGGGTTGGCAGCCAGGTCTGGGTTATAAAGGATGGTGTAGATTCAACGGAGGTTAAGGGAAGTGTTTCGGGGTGGCATAAACCCATTTTGATCCGCGTGGATCAGATCCTGTATATTAGGCACAGGTGAATACTTGCTAAGTAGTTTCAAATAGGTATTTAGCATGAAAGGGGTATGAAATCTGTGACCATCACATCCAGAGAATGAGACTTGGGTAAGGGCGCCATTAGGGCCTCCCTAATTGTGGCTGGAGCAAACCATCCTTGTAAGTCTCTGCACACACATCCTCCAATCTCGGTGCCAGTAATCTAGAAAAAACTGCATTAACATCAGAGGGTAGCCCATCGGAGCCTAAGGATCTGCCCGACGTCATAGCTTTAAAAGTGCTCCTAATTTCCTGAGCTGTGACTTGGTCGCCCAGAGCCACACCCACATCTGTGGGCAGCGTCTGACATGCCAGGCTGTTCAGAAATGGGCCAACTGTCACCAGGAGGACAGCCCTGAGTGGTCAATAGAGGGAGACATAGTAGTCCCAAAACTCCCCATTGATGTCCAAAAGTCAGTTTAAGGGGGTCAGCTTGGAGTAGATCCAACTCCACTGAGACCATGCCAATCTCCTGTTGGAGGGTGGTCTTCAAGTCTTCTATGGCCTCCAAAATCTAGCTAATGTGAGTTGCAGTGCCGGAGTGGGCGGGTCAGAGAGAATCTCCGTGTCCAATCGATTTTTCTGAGAGGCTCGCGGATCCTGTGGCTTACCCTGTGCCTTGGCTTCGGGTTTGCCCATGGTGATGCCTGGCGTCTTTCTCAGCAGACGACTTCCCTCGGAACTTAATACAGGGCCTCATGATGGGTATCTCCGTCATCCCTTCCAATAAGCATGCATGACCCTCACATGGATTCCTCAGTAGTCTGCCATGGCCGAAAGTGTCCGGCATACCCACCGCACTCCCCGCAAGCCTTCGCAGTCAATGCAGCATATCCCAGTGGTGGTCCACACACTGAGAATCTGCTACCATGCACCAAACGTAGCATTGCAGTAGCATAGGCAATCCTCAGTAGATGATGATCCCCTGTAAAGTAGGGCCCGGGACATAGTCAGCGCTCAGTCTGCATCCCGGCAGGCACAAACATAGTCCATAGCACACCCCAGCTCCCCCCAGGCCCACAGGTAGAGCCACAGGACAGGGCAGATGGAGGGAGCCATGGCATAGCACCAGGAGGGAATAGAACAGGAGTACAGTCTATGTGTTGCGTAGCATGCGCAAGGCCAGGGGAAACTATGCCCCCACACCAGTACGCACTAAATCTCCAGCTTAGGCAGGGGGCCTCCAAAACATCAGGGTCCTAATAGAGACAGTCAACAGGAACAATGGCAAATACAGGTTCTTCGAGGCACAGAAGGCACTGCAAGGGGAGTAGGGGGCAATCACACAGTTCTCCAGCTCACAAAGAGGACCTCAGGAAGATCGGCAGAAAATGGCAATCAGGAAGCCAGAGTCATTACTAGGTATAATGGACCCTGGAACTTCTCTACAGGGCCAACCTGAGTGTCTGAGCAACAACAGTTCGGTAAAATGTTCAAGTGTGCACTCCCTGCTTGCTGTGTGAGATAACCACTCCAGGAGGTTTGAAGGAAAAGTAGGATCTGCTTTCGTGTTTACCCCCACTTTTTGCTGGTGTCATTATGTTTTCTGATTAGTCTGACTGGGATCCTGCTAATAAGGAACCTAGTTTCTGTTCCTCCTCCCTAAATTGGACCTTGGTGAGTACCTAGGTACTCCCAGATTGGCTACTGGTGTACGCTTGCAAGTCCCAAGTATATGGTACTAGGGGACCCAGGGCATGGGTGCACCAGGGTTCCCCCATGGGTTGAAGCATGTATTAGGCCACCCATGGGAGACAACTCAAATCATGACTAGAGGTCTGCCATCACAGCCTGTGTATGCTGGTGCTAGCACCACTTACAACAGATATACGTTTCCTTATATCTGAGGTCACTATATTTAAAACTTATAAGTCAACCCTAAGGCAGGCCTTTCAATCAAGAAGGCAGGGTGATCACAACGGGGAACATGGCGGCCTGCTAACAGAGCGGGTCAGAGCTCTCGCTTATCCTACTTGATGTTGTTCACAAGGGACATGTAGGAGTGGTACACATGGAGTTACTTCTAGACCGTGGCAGATGTGAGTGATGTGGCGCGAAGGGTGATTACTCTCTGACTGGCATGGCTCTTTGGAGGCAGGGGCTGCTGTGGCTCCTCATATGCAGGGGTGGCTGCTGCCACTTCTGAGTGCTGGGGTGTGGGTGGAGGCAGCGGCATGGCTCTCCTGCGATGGGTGGGTCTCAGTGACAGTCTGCTTCTGGGGAGTCTAGGGCAGCGTGGTCCAGACAGGCGCCCTGCAGGAGGGGTAGAGAGTAGGGGAAGAACGGCAGCCACAATGCAGTATTGTGGACTGTCCGGTTTTAAATAACAGCTGCTGCAATACTTTGAATAAAAGGACAAGAGTCATTCTGGAGCATGGGAAAGCCCACATTACTCCCACAAAACGAAGACGTAGAAAAAAGCACGCTGGTGGTGGAGTAAAACCACCTGCTACAGAAAAAAAATCAAGCTACCTCATAGCGAAAATTTACCTTACGGAGGTAAGGAGGTTTGAGGAGGATTGCAGTGGGGTCGGAAAATAGATACACCCTAAGAAACAAACAAGTTCTAGAGGCTCTTCCAGTTTTAGAACAAGCCCCCACTACACTCACACTTGTGTAACAGGTCTCCTCAGTTTTAATCTTGCCAGAAGCCAGGCTGAACAATTCTTTGGGGGGGAGGAAAACTTTGAAGGAGGGTGGGCGGAAAGAGAAAAAAACTGTTGACCGTATTAAAGTTATCCCCTCTCTGAGGTCATACTTCAAGGTGCAATCTCTCAGTGGAATTCACTCTAGCCCCACACTTCCTCTAACCTGGCTGGAGCACAATAACAGCAGGCCTCTAGACATGGCGGAGCAGACCCTGAAATAAACGACAAAGAATATGGGATCAAGTACATATACAAAGTCGGAGTCCCCTGATAGATTCCAAGTCTTAGCAGAAGGGGGTTCAGACTTAGAGATATGAACACAGGGCAAGGGCCAGGAAGCACCCCAGATTTTGAGTGGGATACAAGAAATTATAACCTACATGTTAAGTGAAATAAAGGCTAGGTTTGACACTTCAGAGAAGAACCAAGAGAAAATTCACGAGGTATGAGAGTCTGTAGACAAAAATAAACACCGTAGTAGAAAAATTGGAGGAAATAGAAGGAGCTGGAAATGAATCAGGAAGAGATCCTCTTTCTTAAGCGAGATGGAAAAGACTTGCGGGAGAGAATAGACATTTTGGAGAACAATCTAGAAGGAATAATGTAAGGGTGCTAAACATCCCAAAGAGTTTTGAAGGGGATAATATAAAGAAGGCTATGATAGAGCTGTTAAGAGAATTCTATCCAGAGCTAGAGACCTCAGTACTAGAGGAAGATGTTCAACGCATTCACTGTGACCCTTTTTGTAAATACCCCGCAAGAAAGGCCCCAAGAAAGATCCTAATAAATTTGAAGACATATGCTAAAAGAAAAATTCTGGCAGCAGCTATTAAGGCAGATTCTTCCACTAAGGGTGAGCGGTCCTTCAAATTCAGGTTAGCCATATCTAGAGCAACACTGGACAGACAACGGGAGTTGGGAAAACACATCCAAGAATTAAGACAGCTAGGCGCCACCGCCCTACTATGGTTCACTTCCATTCTAAGGGTATTGTAGAATAACAAGATGCAGAGTATCAAGGACCCAAAAGAAGTAGAAAGTATTATTGAACAAATTAAAGCACACCAAAAGACATAAATGTATACAACATCAGGGGGTAAGGAGAGCTTGATAGGGTAGCCTCCAAGTAGACTACCTAATGATATGGGCAGGGTTCCCCAGGGTGATAGAGGGGTATTGAGTTCACCATTCACAATGACAATTTTTTTTATTTATCACAGGGTGGGAGAGCATACAGGGAAAAAAGTCCTCATTAAAAACAATACGAGAAAAAAACTTCATGGTTAACAGTGGTTGGGTCAGTAAGAAGTCTCCCATATCCTACACTTCCTAAGATAGAAGAGTGATGGTTAATCAAAGGAAAGGTCTCTCACAATCTTATCCTAGAGCGTTAATGATCTTAGGGTTAAAGGATGAAAGTAGTCTCTCACGCGGATGAAACTCAGCTGGTGTTTTCTTTTAAGGAACATTCTGCGGCAGCCTTTGATAAATTTAAGGACTGCCTGAAGGACATTGCTGGCTGGATAAACAACAATTATTTAAAGTTAAATGCAGACAAAACCTAGATCTCGTTTTTTAACCTTCTATCTCTTCCACCACCGTACCTCTAGTGGCCTTGGGAGCTGGATCCCCCGCCCATCCCCAAGGATTCGGTTAAAAACCTCGGAGTTAGATGGGAGAAGGAGCTTACCCTTGCGGCACAAGTCAGGCACATGTGTGGAGTGCTTTGGAAAAATGAGAACTATTAGGAAATTTCTACGCTTCCTGCCTGAAGAAAGTCGGAGGATCACTGTCCTTGCTCTGGTTACCTCCCAACTAGATTATGCCAATTTTCTCTACCGGGGTTGCCAGTTTATTTGACCCACAGGTTACTGACAGAGCAGAATGAAGCTGCAAGGCTAATTCGTAGGGTCCCTTTTCTGCAGTATATTTTGCTGCATCTGAGACAGCTACACTGGCTCCCGGTGACCAGGAGGATTGAGTTTAAGGCCCCACCCTGGCTTTTTGAGCTGACCACGGCAAATGACCAGGCTATCAGGTTAAGGCTGATTCCATATCGTCAGGAGTGGGCTTTGAGATACAATCAGCAGTGCCTTCTCACTGTCCCCCATTTCGCAAAAAAGCAACAAGGAGGTAGGTCCTTCACAGTTAGGATGTCCATACTGTATAACTCCTTGCCCAGCCACCTGCATTGGTTGGATACGGAACAGGATTTCAGAAAGGCTTTAAAAACCTAGCTTTTCAGGCAGGGGCAGTAGTATCAGGAACTTCTTAGTCTGACTAGTCTGGTAGCACCGGTACACCTCTTCTGTGGTAGCTGTGCGCTTTATAAGTGGCCATTTACTCATTAATTAATAGAGTCCCTATTAGACGAAGGGAAATTATAGAACACTGGAGATTAGTAAATAGCAAAATAATAATAATACACAAGTCCCACCTATCAAAGGTAGAGAGTGCGAGAATTTTAAAGAGTGCTCTTTAAAAGAAGTAGCCATCCTCTTCAAAAGATCTATAGGAGCAATTCTGGGAGAGTGATAAGTAGATAGAAGGGCAGATGGAGTGTAGTCAAGGTAAAATATTTGGTAACTGGTTAGCCGTCGCAGGATATTACGGTCCAAATATAGATGATCCAACGTCTCTTCAGGAGTTATATAACTTACTCCTAGATATAAAGCGAACTGTATATGGGGGGGACTTTAATGCCCTATTAGACCCAGAGCATTTATTAAACAAATGATGGAAGATCTGGATTTGACGGACATCTGAAAGGAGAAAAGCAATAAGGGTGCTAGATTTACTTTTAAAAACAAAAAATATGGACATTCCTCAAGAATAGATTTCTTTTTAATTTCTAGATGATTTAGAAATAACGTGATACCAGTTGATCATATAACAGAACATCTATCAGACCCCTCAGCCGTAAGTATGGAACTAAGGCTGAGTATATCTCCAACACAGAAAAGATGGACCCTTAATCGAGTCCTGCTACTTGAACCATATCTAGTGGGAACCTTAAAGAAGGATACTAATGGATTTTTGGCCTCACCTCACATTGTCTGGGATACTTAAAAAGCTTTTATAAGGGAGAGATTATCTAATATCTCCATTGCCCGGAATAGGGCGCAGACATCCAAGTTAGATAACCTAGAATTTAAATAGCTAGACTGGAAGGGAAACAGAGGCCCCCTAAAAAGTCAAGATCAGAATTACAGAGTAGCTGAAATACACGAAGGAAAAAATAGCCTATCTAATTTGAGAGAGGAGGGAATTAGGAGAAAATGGGAGGCCAGCAAAATATCACACTACGAATACAGTGACGGCTGTGGGAAACTGCTGGCTTGGAAAAATAAAACAGACTCCTCCAGAAATAAAATTACGGAAGTTTTAAATCCTGAGACTTTGCACCGATGCACCCAGCTTCCCTGGTGTAGGTATCCTTGTTCCGAGGGTATCTACGGATGGGGTGACTCACCAACCTTCCATCTTCCACAGGGTTTGTTGTTGGTATAATGTTGGGTTATGAATTGGAAAAGGATTGCTGAAACAAAGAAAAGCAACCAAAGTTTTAAGTGTACCAGTTTTAGTAATGATACTTTTCACAGTTTTAGCACGTTTTACCACATATGTGCATTTGTAAAACTACTTTTCCCAAGATCGCTGGGGATGATCGTGCAGAAGTGGCTAAAAATATTTAAAATGGTGATTGGATAAAAACATGCCAAATCCCTTGATCAAAGTCCCTGTGGTACCGAAAAGCATTGGGAATTGTTCGTATAGTATTACTCTAAATATGATTAAACTGGTCATTTGAAAAGAATCACAAGTGAGTGCGGCTCATTTATACCATTATTGTACCTTTTGGATGTTTAACGGTGAGGCTATGCCTCAAAAGAGGATCACACAGTAATAGAGCGCTATGAACACCAGCAAACTTCAAACTTGAGCCAATGTGGAGGATAGATATATATATATATTATCTACTGGCGGTCGCCAGTAGATAGTTATAGTTTGAGGACCGAGTTTCCATAGGAAATCTGGAAATTCTATTTTGAATAACTTTGATGCCGGTTGACGAATCCTCGCGCTCCGTTCAGCTCCTACCCTGAAAGTCTCGGGGTGATCCGTCAAGCGGGGGCCGAGAAAAAAAGGGGGGTCCCAAAACGCGTTTTCCCCATGCATTTTACCATAGGACTTTTAGTCGAAGGTACAGCCCGAACGGCTGAACAGAATCTGGTGTCAATCTGTTCAGTAGTTCCTGAGAAAATAGCATTTAAAAGCATAAAAATATCTATAGGCGTGCACCGTGCGCGAGCACCCTAACGTGCGCGAGCGTAATTCTGATTGGTGGTTACATGTTAGTCAACGTTCGAATTGGTCGAAATCAGGAAGTGTCGGCCGCCATTTTGTTTGTTTTCAGTGCGAGAGTGAAAAAGGAAGGTGGCGAACGTGAAAAGGGGGCAGGGTAGAGAGTTCCTGACCTCCTAGCCTTTGTCAGGGGGTCCCTGAAGGACCCCAAAGGCAGAATTTTTTTTTTCGAATTTTTTTTTTAAAAATCGCGGGGGTGCGCGCACCGTGCACGCATGGTGAAAAACCAAAAAAAATTAAAATAATTTTTAATACGTAGTTTATTGTAAAATAAATATATAAAAAAAATAATAATACATAAATAAATTAGCATTTAAAAAACCGTACAAATTCACTGAAAAAACCATAGGATTTACACACGTTATAGTTAGGAATTAGCATTTAAAAAACCTTGCAAATTCACTTTAAAAACCATAGGTTTCACACATGTTATAGTTAGGTGGATATTTCACTCGTAAAAAAACAATGAAATTCCCCCGTTATAGTTAGTTCAGATAACTATAACTCGCGCGACCGCCACTCTATCACAAGGATGATATCATCAGTGATGTCATGAGTGATGCCACTGACCATGTCATGAGTGATGTAATATGTAACGTCATCAGCAGTGGACTGCGGGCGCACGAGTTATAGTTATCTGAACTAACTATAACGGGGGAATTTCATTGATTTTTTACGAGTGAAATATCCACCTAACTATAACATGTGTGAAACCTATGGTTTTTTAAGTGAATTTGCAAGGTTTTTTAAAGGCTAATTCCTAACTATAACGTGTGTGAAACCTATGGTTTTTTTGAGTGAATATATATATATATATATATATATATATATATATATATATATATATATATATATATATATATTACCTACTGTCGCCAGTAGGTAGTTATAGTTAGGACCTATTTTCCATAGGAAGTCCACAACATTCTATTCCCAATAAGTCTGGCGCCGGTTGACGAATCTTCGCAAAATTTTCCAAACTTTTGGCTAGCTCCGGTCCGCTCCTATCCTGGTGATTCGTCAAGCAGGTGCTGAGAAAAAAGGGGGGTCCCAAAACGCGTTTTCCCCATGCAATTTCCCATAGGACCTGTTGACGCAGCTACAGCCCGAACTGCTGAACGGAATTACACCAAATTTGTCAAAGAGGTAGTCCTCAGTTCAGACTCGTGCCTTTTGCATAAATGATGTAAATCCGTTCAGTAGTTCCTGAGAAAATTAGAGTTAAAACTATAGATATATCTATGGCCTCGGAGGATTCGCGCACCCTGCTAATTGGCTGCCAAGTGTCTGTCTACATTCGAAACCAGGAACTGTTGGCAGCCATTTTGTGCCTCGGTAGAAGCGAGGCTGATTAAGTAAGGGAAATAAGTGTGTAAAAGATGTAAAGGGGGCAGGGTAGAAATACTCTGACCCTCTAGTGTTGCTTAGGGGGTCCCAGAAGGACCCCCCGGGGCCCCCTTTTAAAAAAAAAAAACGGCAAAATGCGTGCAGGGTGCGCGGATCCGGCCCAAAAAAAAAAAAAAAGGCGTTTCCTTGATAATTAGCCCCCGGGGGGGGGCCAAATCCCGGGGGCAAAATCTGTAAAAATTAATGGGGGGTGCAGGGGGGTCCCCCAGCCCCGGGAACCGCTACCCCCGGGGCTAGAAAATAGATAGGGTGGGGGGGTGAATAGCCCCCCTAAGCCCTGGGGACCACCAGCCCCCGGGGGTTTATTGTTTGAGGGAGGGGGGCTGAGTGGCCCTCCTCCTGGAGCCCTAAAGGGCCCTGGAGACCACCACCCCCCAGGGCCGGCTCCTACAGTGTCCTGGGGTGCCCACCCCCAGGACACTGTTGTTTGCTATGAGAGGGTGGGAGTCTCCCGCCCTCCCATAGCAAACTTCGTTTGGATTTTGAAAGAGAGAGCAGGGAAACCTGCTCTCTCATTCAAAATCCAAACGATATTGCTTTTCCACACGGGGAGCTGCATGTCAGCAGCTTCCCATGTGGAAAAGCAATGCCGGCTCCTGACTGGGACCGTGGGGGCGTTGTGGCTCCCCCCACGGTCCCCAACGTTTTTTAATAAACCCCGGGGGATGGGGTCCCCGGGGAAAATAAAAATTAGTGATATGGGCTATTTTTTTTTTTATGGTAAAATTAGGAGTCGCGCATCCTAACGCGTTGGGTGCACGATTTCTCTTGCGTAGGGTGCGCGGTTCTTAACGCGTTGGGTGCGTGGATCCATGGTAAAAAACTGAAATTTTTGGGAGATAAATATCAAGCTTAAGTGTTTCGTTCTTGAGTGGCTCTAAAAAGAGCCGTTGTGTTCATTGAGAGTTTTTGGTACTTATAAGTAAGTACCTATACAGAGTCTAAAGTTGTTGAGGAAGACTCTGTTTCCTTCATCAGTAAAGTGTACTCCATCTCTCCTATACATCTCTTGCATATGAAAGCGCAGATTGTTATTGTAAATGGACCCCATTCTATAGTCGCGGAGAAAAGCAGAAACAGATTTATTCACATGTTTCCTAGCTTTCTCAATCTGTGGACAAAAATGATTGAACCAGTTCCATTTCTGCCTTTGGCATATGTTAGAATACACAAAGGCAGTTTTGGGAAAAAGTGAAATCAATTCTGCAAAGGCGTCCTTCATAAGCATTTCCAGACCTACCCCAGTCAAAGTGCCTAGGTCATTGCCACCACAGTGCACTATTATGAGGTCAGGGTATTGGAGATGCATAAAGGATTTTACCAATGGCATCAATTGGTGCCGCTTTAACCCTCTCTGTCCAATCCATTTAATGTCTACATTTGGCAAACCTAGGTCTTTGCGAATGACTTTGTTTTCTGCATACCTTTGGCTCCAGAAAATATAGCTGTGTCCCATAATCCACACTCCAAGCATCTTGAAGGGAGGTCTGGATGCACTCAGATGGTCTCTGTAAATGAAATGGCAGTTTGAAAAGTAAGATTTTTCTAAAATGATGGCTAAGATGCAGTTTTGAAAAAAGGCAAGAAATCATTGGTCGTTTGACAACCTTCTACACTGAAAACTAGGGTGCATGTTTCTGTTTTTTAAACGCATGATTCTTATTGGTTAACAAAAATTGATTGAAAGGAACATTATATATGATAAGCTGATATGTTGAAAAGTCAAGCACACTTGCTGTTTTGATTAGCAACATTGTGTGCTGAACTTGTGACCTGTGTGCTCAGTTCAGTATTCCATGACCTGTTTCTATGGTAACAGGCAGAAGGCAGATTGGGGGTAGGGTTCAAATTTATGTCATTTGGAAAGGGTTGAAATGTTTAACCGATAGAAATGTGTGTTAGCTTTTGCAATTGATGTGGGAAGGAATGTGATTTGATGTTTACATGTATATGTGTGGAAAATGAGAGGGAAACTTTGCCATTCTTTGGTTTTGCTGACAGGTGCACAGTGCAGAGATTCTGTATAAGAAAATCTAGTATGTGACTGATATACTTCTTAATCTACAAAACAACTTGAAAGGTGAGTTATTTAATTGTGAGGGGATGTATGTGGTCTATTTTGATTTTAATCAAACTAATGTATTTCTCCTGCTAAAGTGCAGGGAGTACTACAATCTTATTGACAGTGTGTGTGCATGTAGAAACCATTCTGTGATAAGCATTTGTGTTTTTCATGTGTTTGCAGACAAATAACTGTGCTGTTTTTATATTTTGGTACAATTAGAAACCAGTCATTGTTTATGAATTTGCAAAATGAGTCATGTTTCTACACTAAAATGTAGTACTCGTAGATTAATAAATGTGTTTTGGTATAGTGCAAGGGACAGTGTTGTTTGTCTAGAATCACACAGTGAGTCTGTGTGCATTTAGGAATCATTTTGAGAGAAACATTTTGGTACTAATGTGTAGTAGAAAATTTTCTGTAATGTGTGCAGTCACCTTAGATCTTGTAGACTAGCAAATGTATTTTGTACAAGGGATAGTTGGCTGTCTACAATCACACTGTGAGTCTGTGTGCATTTGGCCAACTATTGTGAGAGAAGCATTTGGTAACATCCTGTATTTGCTGACAGATAAGGTGTCGATTCCGATCCTGGAAAAACCGGGTACGAATCGTCGGACGGAGCGTTTTTTTCCGTCTGACCCGTACCCGGGAAAAACACCTTACAAACCCGCAAGTACGATTCGTACAGAAACACCATTTCTGTACGAATAGTAAAAAACACCGACCGGCAAAAAAAAATCGGATCCGGGACACCGCGGACGTGACGTCCGGACGGAGTCAGGCAGCGTTTCACAAACCAGGAAGTACGATCCGTGCCCATGTCACTCCGCATGGATAATATTTTACGGCAGCCAAAAACTGCCGGGAAATCAGGACGACGTGCAGAAGGAGCACCTGTACGCGTCGGACAGCCATGGACCCCAACCTACGTGTCATCCCGGCCCTCATAGCAGTCCACCTGGTGTACAGGAACCGACGCAGATGCCGCAGAAGGTCAGAACAACACCCAGGGGCAAAGGGGGGGGGCAGGGGCAGGAAGCATAACCCCCACCCAAGTTAAAAATCATACATGCCCTGTACATACCTGACCCCCAGGGCATGGTCACTTCGGGGGCGGGGGCGTATCCACCAAGGCCTGCGTCCGCCACAACGGAAGTCGACATGGACGCGAACCGGCAACACAACAATTGTGGTATGCACCGTACCCACGCCTTAAGAGCGTGGGTACGGGTCGTACCATGCCCACCCCTACGTCACCCCAACAATGGCGGTACGGCCCGTACCCATGCCTTTGGGAAGTGGGTACGGGCCGTACCGCCATTGTTGGGGTGACGTAGGGGTTGGCGTGGTACGACCCGTACCCACGCTCTTAAGGCGTGGGTATGGGCCGTACCCCTACGGCACCCCAACAATGGCGGTACGGCTCGTACCCATGCCTTTGGGACGTGGGTACGGGCCATACCGCCATTGTTGGTGTGACGTAGGGGTGGGCGTGGTACGGCCCGTACCCATGCCTTTGGGACGTGGGTACGGGCCGTACCACCATTGTTGGGGTGATGTAGGGGTGGGCGTGGTACAACCCGTACCCACGCTCTTAAGGCGTGGGTACGGGCCATACCCCTACGTCACCCCAACAATGGCGGTACGGCCCGAACCCATGCCTTTGGGACGTGGGTACGGGCCGTACCGCCATTGTTGGGGTGACGTAGGGTGGGCGTGGTACGACCCGTACCCACGCTCTTAAGGCATGGGTACGGGCCGTACCCCTACGGCACCCCAACAATGGCGGTACGGCCCGTACCCACGTCCCAAAGTTATGGGTATGGGTCGTACCACGCCCACCCCTACGTCACCCCAACAATGGCGGTACGGCCCGTACCCATGCCTGTGGGACGTGGGTATGGGCCGTACCGCCATTGTTGGGGTGCCGTAGGGGTACGGCCCGTACCCACGCCTTAAGAGCGTGGTTACGGGTCGTACCACGCCAGTGGACAGACACATAGGGGTGTGTGGCCATGAGCCCCAGCAGTGCCCAGACACAGGAGGGGTGGGTGCTGAGTCCTCCCAGCAGTGCCCAGACATAGGAGGGGTGGGTGCAGAGTACTCCCAGCAGTGCCCAGACACAGGAGGGGTGGGTGCAGAGCCCTCCCAGCAGTGCCCAGACATAGTTGGGGTGGGTGCCTATCCCTCCCAGCAGTGCCCAGACACAGGAGGGGTGGGTGCCTATCACACCCAGCAGTGCCCAGACACAGGAGGGGTGGGTGCGAGGCCTCCCAGCAGTGCCCAGACACAGGAGGGGTGGGTGCAGAGTCCTCCCAGCAGTGCCCAGACATAGGAGGGGTGGGTGCAGAGTCCTCCTAGCAGTGCCCAGACACAGGAGGGGTGGGTGCAGAGTCCTCCCAGCAGTGCCCAGACACAGGAGGTGTGGGTGCAGAGTCCTCCCAGCAGTGCCCAGACACAGGAGGGGTGGGTGCAGAGTCCTAAACAGCAGTGCCCAGACATAGGAGGGGTGGGTGCAGAGTCCTCCCAGTAGTGCCCAGACATAGGAGGGGTGGGTGCAGAGTCCTCCCAGCAGTGCCCAGACATAGGAGGGGTGGGTGCAGAGTCCTCCCAGCAGTGCCCAGACATAGGAGAGGTGGGTGCCTATCACACCCAGCAGTGTCCAGACACAGGAGGGGTGGGTGCAGAGTCCTCCCCGCAGTGCCCAGACACAGGAGGGGTGGGTGCAGAGTCCTCCCAGCAGTGCCCAGACACAGGAGGGGTGGCTGCAGAGTCCTCCCAGCAGTGCCCAGACACAGGAGGGGTGGGTGCAGAGTCCACCCAGCAGTGCCCAGACACAGGAGGGGTGGGTGCAGAGTCCTCCCAGCAGTGCCCAGACACAGGAGGGGTGGGTGCAGAGTCCTCCCAGCAGTGCCCAGACATAGGAGGGGTGGGTGCCTATCACTCCCAGCAGTGCCCAGACACAGAGGGGGGGCAGAGTCCTCCCAGCAGTGCCCAGACATAGGAGGGGTGGGTGCCTATCACTCCCAGCAGTGCCCAGACACAGAGGGGTGGGTGCAGAGTCCTCCCAGCAGTGCCCAGACATAGGAGGGGTGGGTGCAGAGTCCTCCTAGCAGTGCCCAGACATAGGAGGGGTGGGTGCAGAGTCCTCCCAGCAGTGCCCAGATGTGGTAAATAATTTAATTACCGGAACTTAATTTGATGCGGAATATCTATAATAATAGCTCAGTAAAATAAGAGGCAGAATCCGTGGTATTAGAGGTTCGGAACGGGCTTTATTCCTAAATCAATTCGAATTGAGGACTCCATATTCCATCACCACGAAGGTTCAGGAAGTGAAGGGCTAACTTTATTGACAAGTAATCATTTTTATACAATAGGCATTACAGTGAAACAGATGCAGGAGGCGTAACAGTTGATAACAAAGATAAGAACATACATGCGTAACTAAAGTGGGTGTAACTGGGCGTAACTTAAAGAACGTCATCAGGTATGATGTCACAATAAGGTGGTTCCATGAAAGAATTTCGCAATGTCAGCAGAAATACTTGGCAGAGATGCGCGCGCAGCAGCATGACGTGTGATTGACGTGCGACTAGGGGGTGAAGGGGACTTGACATTTAGCTCTACATGTGGAGACAGAAGTCTGGGGTTATGTCAACCTAATCCCAAATCATATCTAACATCCTATGTTTAAAGAACTATGTTATCCAAGAAGAGAGGTCTCTTAGGATAGAATCTTATTCTATACTGACTATACTGACTATACTGACTGTTAGTGCGTGTACAAGCGTCTAAGTGTCTACACTAGATGCGAGGGGGTAGGAATGTTCCATAGTAACAGGGCTATGAATTACTTGCATAAAGACAGAGAAGCCGGGCCTTTTGCTCGGTAGCTGGAAGAATGTTTACTTAAACTACTAGACAGGAATGCATTGGGTGAGGAGCGGAGCAGAGCAGATAATCTTGAAGGTGAAATACAGTTTTTGGCAAGCAGACAGATCGAGTCAGGCACCGTTAGCCGCGCAGGGAGTAGGACAAAGTTCATGGGTACAGATGCGAGCTCAGACTGGAGCTTTCAGAGGCAGAAGGCAGGAAAAGGCTTAATGGCAGAATCAGGGCCTACTCGCCTGGACTGTAAAATGGCATAAATGAACCATATAAAGCCGGTGGCCTTTCATACTTAGGAATGGAATATCCGACCCATACATGGCGGATCTGAAAGAGGACATGTTGACGGTGGACGCACATGTGTTTGCGTCTTCATAACTGGAACTGGAGGGAACATACATGTACTTGTGATTTATACATGAAACCGTTGGGGTCCAAGATAGGGGACATAACTGACCATAAAAATCCATATTTCCACATTCCCTCCTTGTCCCCTACTTGCCCTTAAGAGATATCAATCTTCATCAATCCGTTGATCTGTTCATATAGCATCATTTGTTCTTCTTTCTTCTTCCGGGATGAATGAAAACTTGGATGTGGGATACACGAGGTGGCACATAGACCACAAATCGCTGGCCCACATTGTAGGCATAAGCAGCAACTGAATAGTATGAGAAAGCCAATACCTAGGAAGGATAGGACCCTCCATCCAAAGGTAGATAATACACTCCAAAACCATCCGGACCAAGTCCAGGTGCCTGGATTCTGGTGTATCTGGCTTACAATCTTATGAAGGCGAGTTATGGCTTTATATACAGATGGCGAATTTTCTGGTATGAAAATGCAACAACTTGATCCGATGACCCTACAAGCTCCGCCCCTATCGGCCAGGATGACGTCAAGGACAAGACGATTTTGAAGCACAACAATCCGCATAGCAGACTGCTCTTCTGTTAAATTGCCTAAGGCGGAAATAGTTTCGTTCACTACTGCTTCAAGGGTTCTGGTTAATCTACGTATCAGCTTACTATTGGTAACTGTACCTATATAGGGAAAGAGACCTTTATTGAAATCTGTGTATTTTTCCCATGCTGTCTCAGTATAATCGACTATTGGGAGATCTCTCCGTTCTCTATTGTGTACTAAATGAGTATTTCTATGATAATCAGGAGGAGCTAGGAAAACAGGTGGCAAAAGAAATCCGATGTAGCAGGTACCATCCCAATCTAGAGGCAAACGTGTATATGCAGTCTGACCACATACGAAGTAGGAATGGCGAGAAGCTCTAAATGTAGACTTGCCTTGATCACTGAATTCTATTACAGTGGTGCATCTACTATGGCCCATATGTATGGAACCATTCTTTCTTACACATAATTCACCTTTAACTGGAAATACTGACATAGCGGGCAAAATTGGTGCAGTTTCGGATTCGATATTCAGGATCATGAGATTAAGCGTGAAATTACCTAATCCATATACTTCATTTTCTAGATCAGTTCCTGTTCTTTTGGGAAGTCCCTCCTTGTTAGGGTAACAGACTTTAAGCAAGACTAAGTTCAGGTTTCCCCATACCCAGTTGTCTTGATAAACTGCGGAATTCGAATCTAGGGAATCAATTAAACTAAACCATGCTCCACAGGAGCCATTGTGTGTGAACGGATATGGAAAGAGAGGCAGAATTCCCTTATAGTTCTGATAGGGAGGGAGTCGGCCACATATCCAACAATTTGTAACATTGCTAGCCTGATGGGAATGATGTAACATACTAATAAAAGTGTTATTGCGCAGCGCAAATCTGTATGACAACTCATGCGGGGGAAATTCACTAAAAGAATGTTCAGCAGTAACATTGTAAACATGTTTAGAAATAGGATAATATATGTGCAACAATATACTTGCAGCTATTATTAAAAGACATAAGAAAAACAGAATTAATAACGTCACTGTACAATGACTACGCAGTGATTTACAGTACGCATGTTTCTTCAACTGTATTTGATTATTTCTTTCTCTATTCCGGTCCAGAGGATACATGTCAGAGACAAATTCAACCGATTCACCTTGGAGAGGACTTAAACAATCAAATTGTCCGACTTATTGGACCGTAGTTTTAGTTTATATTGTTCCTTGTCATTCAGTTCAACCAAAGGAAGCTTTGAGTCAATCGGTGAAGACACGCGAGGTGTGTCGTTTACATCGGACGGTAGTCCATGAAATTTCTTGATATGACTTGAATGTATCCAGCCTTTTCGACCTTCGATCTTCACGGCTGTCCTCGTGGTTAACAGTACGAGTTGAGGCGATTTCCACCTAGGATCCAGCTGAGACTTCCGGTCAAAGTTCCGCACTAACACCAAGTCCCCCGGAACTACGTCGTGGGGTTTCACCTCGGTGTTGTCAGGAAAGGCTGCAGCTACCTGTGAACGACAAGATTGTAGTGCAGACATCAAGGAAGCTAGGTAATCTGTCAGCATATTACAGTCAACGTCAGTTATTTTACGAGGTATAGGCGTCCCCCACATATTTGGTGGTCTACCGAAGATCACCTCATATGGGGATAGCCCTGTTCGAGAGTGCGCTACCATTCTCATGTAAAAGAGTGCAACTGGTAAGGCTACTACCCAGTCGACACCTTTCTCTCTACATATTTTGGACAATCTAATTTTCAGAGTTTGATTATGTCGTTCCACAAGACCTGCTGCCTCGGGGTGTCGGACACAATGAAATCTCCATTGATAGCCTAACAAAAGTGAAACGTGTTTCATTAGTTCGGATGAGAACGGCTGGCCGTTATCTGAGTAGACAGCACGTGGTAAACCGTACCGTGGGAAGAATTCTCGAACTAACTGTTTGGCAGTAGTCGGGGCAGTGTAATCTGAAACCGGGTATGCCTCTGTCCAACGGGAAAGAGCACAAACAACTACAAGAACATATTTGAATCCTCGACATCGTTCCATCTGGATATAATCCATCTGGAGGACTTCAAAAGGATTATCAGGAGGCTGAAATCCACCCTGTTCTACGGGAATGCTTTTACCTGGGTTAAACTGACAGCAGATCATACAGGTACGGACTTTTTGTTTAGCTGCTGCTCGTAAATGTTTGTTGAACCAAATGTGTTGAATGCTGTCTAGCATAGCCTTTTCTCCTAGGTGCGCTGGGCTATGTATTGTATTAATGATAACTTGGACCATTGAGTCGGGAAGAAACCATACAAATTTTTCCTTCGTCATCCATCCTTGATCCGTTTGGATCCCTCCTAATTCAGTCCATTTCTTTATTTCGTCTGGTGTAGCATGTGTCTGTATGTCAATTACGTCAAGAGCGGGATCCTTAACCATCATGCAATGTGTTGGTGTCGGAACTATTGTCTTTGTCATGTCAGATGTGTGAGCTTGAGCAGTCTGTTTAGCTGTTCTGTCAGCTAGATCATTGCCTTGGGAAATGATATCAGTAACTTTCGTATGAGCTTTACATTTCATAATTGATATTGCAGTGGGTAGATGTATTGCATCTAATAAGGCATGAATGAGGGGTCCGTGCTGAATGTGGGCACCGTGAGAAGTTAAATAACCTCTCTCTCGCCACAGCACGCCGAAGTCATGTACAACTCCGAATGCATAACGTGAATCAGTGTATATGTTGACTTTCTTATTTGTGGCTTGAATACAGGCTTGTGTTAGAGCGATGAGCTCTGCTGCCTGAGCTGACAAGGTATTAATACGATTTGTTTCAATGACTTCAGTGTCTGTTGTGACTGCATACGCGGCCACTAGCTCTCCTGTACTTGTTCTCATACATGACCCATCTACATACAACGTCAGGTCTGGATCTGACAATGGGACGTCTGTCAAGTCTTGTCTAGGTTTCGTCGTGATAGTAATAACTTCAATACAATCATGTGCTAATGGGTCTGTTCCGTTTACTGGTAACAGTGTAGCAGGATTCAATGTACTAAAACGTCTGATTTCTATGTGTGGCTGAAACAATGTCAGTTCGTAACCGGTGAGTCTTGCTATAGTCAAGTGTTGTGTTTGTGTGCGGTTCAAGAGAACCTCTACTGCATGTGGTACTTGTACTGTCAATTGATGTCCTAACACTATGGCATCGCTTTGTCTGATTGCTAAAGCTGTTGCTGCCACTGATTTCAGGCACGCAGGCAGTGCCTGAGCTACGGGATCTAATGTACTAGAAAAATAAGCACATGGTTTGTGTGATCCTGCTTGTTCCTGTGTGAGTACTGACAAAGCAGTACCTTCGCGTTCTGTAACAAAGAGTGTAAAATGTTTATTGTAACATGGTGTTGCTAAAACGGGTGCTTGACATAAAGCTTTCTTTAAGCTTTCAAAAGCTTGTGTATGTTCCTGAGTCCAAGGGAGGACAGTCGATGTGGCTGCCTCCTGTGCTGTCAACTGAATGAGTGGTTTTGCTAGAAATGCATACTGAGGAATCCACTGCCTACAATATGAAGTGAGGCCTATAAAAGCCCGCACCTCCTTTTGTGTCTTGGGTATTAGCATGTTAGCAATTAACTGGATGCGATCTGGTGTAAGCTGCCTTCCCTCCTTGGACAGCGAGTGACCAAGGTAAACAACTCGCTGGACACAGAATTGCAGCTTAGAAGGGGACACCTTGTGCCCCTTTTCGGCCAAAAATTGTAAAACCGTCAGTGAAGCTTTTTCACATTCAGGTTCGCTTCTAGCGGTGATCAGCAGATCATCGACATATTGAAGCAGGGCAGTGTTGACTGGCATGTGTATACTGTCAAGTTCTCATTTCAGTGCTTGGCTATAGATGCTGGGGCTTTCTGTGAATCCTTGAGGTGCGCGTGTGAATTTAAAGCTTCATCCATTTAAACTAAATCCGAACAAGTATTGGCTTTCCGGATCTATTGGGACGCTGAAAAAGGCATTCTTGAGATCAATTACAGTAAAGAATGTTGCTTCGGAATCAATGGCTGTCAGTAATGAAGAAATGTCTGGGACTACGGGGTATTGTGGTACAATACATTTATTTAATTAGCGCAGATCAATAACCAATCGATATACTGGCGGGGCTTTGGGATCAGTTCGTTTGAGAATCGGAATTATCGGTGAATTACATACATTGGAGTCTGTTTCCACAACCACTCCTTGGGTAATAAGCTCGTCAATGATTTGCAGTAAAGCCACTACAGCATCTGGGGGTAGCTTGTATTGTCGCATTCGTGGTAGTACCACTCCTGTCTTTAGTGTGACTCGATATGGTGTAATGTTCATGCAACCAACATCTGTAGGGCCTTGTGCCCATAAATGTGTGGGTAAAGTCTGCAGTCGGTGATCCATGTCTCGGGACACATAGTGCCCTTTGAAATCACGTAGAAACAATCTTACTCCTTCCGGAGAACAACATATTATAGCTCCTAGGGCTTTCAATGTTTTTATACCTAACAAGTTTTCTGGACATGATTTAGTAAGTAATAAATCTGTAGTTCGTGTCAAGGGACCAATCGTAAGGGGAAGAGGCTGTGATACCTCATTAATGATAGGTTTTCCTGAAAAACCAAGGGAAATATTCTGTGAGCCTGAGAGAGGTGCCCCTGGAACTTCACTACGTTTTATAGTTGTTCGGCTTGCCCCTGTATCAAGTAAAAATTTTCTATCTTGGCCTAATAGTTCACTATGTACATAAGGTCCTTCTTGATCTACAGGGACCTCGATAAGGGGTAAGTCAACTTCCCTCTCTAGGCTGTTTCATGAGTATCGTTGATAATCAGGATAGTCATACTGTGCGGTCTGGTACATCTGTCGTGTCGTTGTTTGTGTGGCAGCAATAGGCTGCGGTGGTGGAGCTGTCATAGATTGTTGCGGAGCTGGCATGGACTGTGCATGCTGCGGGGCTCCTTGTTGGTTCTGATCCTGTCTAAGTGGCCGCGGTCTTTCTTTTGTATTACCTGTGGCGATATTATGTTTTAAAACTGGACAATCGTGTACATAATGGCCTGGCTGTTTACAATAGTTGCATGTCCCTTTTACAGGACCTGCTGAAACACTAGACTGTGTCATACCCTTTTTATGACCGTCAGCTGGAACTGTCTGGGAAACTAGCATTTTCATTTTCGTGTCTTTCATGCGTCTTTGTTCATGTTCTTGTTCCTCTCTAATTCTATTGTGATGGTACTGTAGCATCTGTAACATCTGTGACGGAGTGTTACCTTGCCAGGTACTCTCGAATTTCAATACTCTATTCTTAACTTGGGGCAAGGAATTTTCAACTAATTTTGTCACAAATAGATGTGGATACGATTCGCTACTTGCTTTTATTCCACTATTTATACCAAAACATTTTTCGAATCGGGCATAGAAATCACTAGTGTCCTCATCGTGCTTTTGTTTACAGGCTGAGATTGCACCCCAGTCTTCCTTTTTCGTAGTTAATAAACGTGGCAGTACCTGTACTAGTAAACCTGGTAGTGTTTTGGTCTTTTCCCCAAGCCCTGCACCTGGACCTCGAGCTTTTTCTTCGTTTTCTAATGCTGTCCAATCTATCTTTTGGTCTCCCACCTCCCAATCCTTTTCCTTGAGTTTTTCGTAAATGCCCGCAGGCATTAATACCTTCAATATTGTCATAATGTCGGGATAGGTATACTCTCCCATGAGCAACATGTCTTTAATTTCTCGGTGGAAACCCGCTGGGTCTTTGTCATGACTGGGTACCACTTTCTTCATTTCTAATAGTTCTATTTTAGATATGGGTGTGTACACAAACACACGTTTAAACTGATTGTCCTCACATTTTATCGGGTGGACTTCGCGTAAGGGATTCTGTCTATCCATATAATACGTCGTTCTTTCTTTTATGGGCAGCGAGACATGTTCGGGACATACAAAAAGAATGTACTGCTTTCTGGATTCTAGTATTTCTCTAATTAGCTCAGTACCTGAACCTCTCCATTTATTCGTGAGTAATTTGGTCAATATATCAGGTAAGGGACCAGGGTCGGAGTGTTGGCTTTTATATAATATAAGGAGTTGTTGAATCATATAGATACCAGCTAAACGCTGTTCATCTGGGGTGAGGTTCAAAAACGTATGTGCTAGTGTATCATCACTATATTTTCCGGGACTGTCAACCCAATGAACGGCTGACCTGGCTAATTCTTGTTCGTCCATAGAATCGAGTAGATGATAACCCCTTCGTTCTCGGAGTAATTTGTCAGCAGCTTGGAACGAATGCTCGGGGGACCTTATATTTATTATAGGGGTTTGGAAATTTCTGTTATTATCTGGACGTATCGGACGTATCGGATCAGTAAAGCCTCTAGTATTATTACAAGATCTTCCTCTACCTACATAGGCCATGGTTTCTAACCGTCCTGTGGGCAGTTCTAATTCTTCCTCCTCCTCTGTTTGTTCAGGCTCGTCTACTGCTAATCTTTCTTCGTGTATTCGTTCTACTTCTTTACGGATCTTGCGGCACATAGCTACTATACATGATCGTTTATCATGTCTCCCCTCTGATATATTCCGACTCCATGTGGTAAGAATTTGCATTTCTTCCGGATTTACCCCTGGTCGGTCTTGATTTCTGATCACACAATTTATGAGGAAACGTAACAGTTCCCCCTGTATCTCCACTTTCTGGTACTCCAAGGCTCTATTAATACTTTCAGAATCTCGTCCTGACTGGACAAAGTGATATATATTTTCTAAATGTGTAGTCATTCCTGGTAGCCTCCCTAAATATATTGCAGCTCGTCGGATACGTAATGATGCCAGCAGCATTTCATCCTCTTTTCCGGGCACAGGGTCATATCTACAATCTATTAGAAGTTCCTTAAGCGTGTCGGGAGTTACTAGTTTGGGCGTACGTTGGTGTGCTAATTCTTGAAAGGAAAGTTTATTTACTCTGGGTGGCGTAGAAAAAATGTTTGCTGTACCTCCCGTAGCACCACCTGGGGTGCTGGATGTGAAAGGATTTGTTGAACGTGATATAGCAACCATAGATGTGGGTACAGCTGTAGAAACAGATGTGCTTGCCGGAACTTGTGTCGGAGTTTGTTGTTGCGGTGGTACAGACGGAGGAGGGTCTTGGCGTTGAACCCCCTCGGCAGGCGGTCTATGTGGCGCAGCATTAGCATACTCGGGAGCTGCGTCGTCTAAATAAGAGGAAAGAAAAACATCTTCTGCGGTTCTAGGATGCCCTTTGGGATGTACTTTTATCGGGAACAATGGGGGTGGCAAGTCTTTTGGTATCTCCGGAGTAGCCTTAGGTAACCCTTCGGCCAGAAGAGGATACATACCATTCATAAGGGCATTTCGTTGTCTGTCTATTTGTTCTGATTTTTCTCGAGTACCCTCTTCAATTAATAGATTTTCTCGAACTTTATTTGAATTCTCCTTACTCTTCTCTTCCTGTCTACGTGCTTTTTCCGTACGTCTATACGATTCTTTACGCCATAATTCAATGGCATCTTTCTGTGATTGTCTAGCTTTCTTTTTCCATAATTCTTCCTCTACTTTCACGATGCAATCTGCATCCCAGGTCCCAGCTGCGGGCCACCTCTGACTTTCTGGTAATTCCTTGGTGTAGTCTACCCATAAATCAAGAAATAATATGGCGTCTAGGCCATGTTTATGATACATGAAGTACCCTGGAGTGTCCCTAGGAGGAATGGGAACCGCTTCTTCGAGTACCCCTTTTCTAGTTTTGATCTGTCTTAATTTCGAAAAGAGCGGCATATTGAGAACTGATCTGATACCTAATTTTGAACACGTTTAAAACCATAAAACACAATAATGAACAGTCATTCACACCACAATATACAGAACGTATTTAAAACATTTTAACATTTAACATTTAATGAACAACAATGATGGCCATTTAGGGAACTAGTCACTAAGCATAATACTCGGCACTAACTAGGTAATCCTGAATTATATACTACAAATACTTGATATACTGCTAAACAGTACAGATACACTGCTGAAACAGTGCAGACCGGATTTGTGTACCCAAACCCGTCTTGACCGGCACAGCCTATGTGCACGTCGGAACGCCTCCCCGACAATGGTACTCACCGGGTAGCTCGGAACGGAAAGCCTCGGAACTGAACTGAACTGGACTCGGACCGGACTGGACTCGGCTCGAAACTTGGGGACTTCGGAACCTGGTGGGCCTCTGTATACCTCGGATCTTGCTCTCTCAGCTAGGCTCTGGTCGGGATACTTCGCACTTCTCACCGCCTCGTCTGGGTGTTGATCGCAGCCTCAGTTACCCCCGCTCGGCAGGAGGGAGATACAGGAAGTCCTGTGGGTACGCGTTGTTGTCCGTCCAGCTGTGGCAGGAGACCGGGCCTGCAACGCACCTCCGGCACGTGAGATGAGAAAGTGTCCCTATTCGGGCGCCATATATGTGGTAAATAATTTAATTACCGGAACTTAATTTGATGCGGAATATCTATAATAATAGCTCAGTAAAATAAGAGGCAGAATCCGTGGTATTAGAGGTTCGGAACGGGCTTTATTCCTAAATCAATTCGAATTGAGGACTCCATATTCCATCACGTGTGATTGACGTGCGACTAGGGGGTGAAGGGGACTTGACATTTAGCTCTACATGTGGAGACAGAAGTCTGGGGTTATGTCAACCTAATCCCAAATCATATCTAACATCCTATGTTTAAAGAACTATGTTATCCAAGAAGAGAGGTCTCTTAGGATAGAATCTTATTCTATACTGACTATACTGACTGTTAGTGCGTGTACAAGCGTCTAAGTGTCTACACTAGATGCGAGGGGGTAGGAATGTTCCATAGTAACAGGGCTATGAATTACTTGCATAAAGACAGAGAAGCCGGGCCTTTTGCTCGGTAGCTGGAAGAATGTTTACTTAAACTACTAGACAGGAATGCATTGGGTGAGGAGCGGAGCAGAGCAGATAATCTTGAAGGTGAAATACAGTTTTTGGCAAGCAGACAGATCGAGTCAGGCACCGTTAGCCGCGCAGGGAGTAGGACAAAGTTCATGGGTACAGATGCGAGCTCAGACTGGAGCTTTCAGAGGCAGAAGGCAGGAAAAGGCTTAATGGCAGAATCAGGGCCTACTCGCCTGGACTGTAAAATGGCATAAATGAACCATATAAAGCCGGTGGCCTTTCATACTTAGGAATGGAATATCCGACCCATACATGGCGGATCTGAAAGAGGACATGTTGACGGTGGACGCACATGTGTTTGCGTCTTCATAACTGGAACTGGAGGGAACATACATGTACTTGTGATTTATACATGAAACCGTTGGGGTCCAAGATAGGGGACATAACTGACCATAAAAATCCATATTTCCACACAGACATAGGAGGGGTGGGATCCTATCACTCCCAGCAGTGCCCAGACACAGGAGGGGTGGGTGCCTATCACACCCAGCAGTGCCCAGACACAGGAGGGGTGGGTGCAGAGTCCTCCCAGCAGTGACCAGACACAGGAGGGGTGGGTGCAGAGTCCTCCCAGCAGTGCCCAGACATAGGAGGGGTGGGTGCAGAGTCCTCCCAGCAGTGCCCAGACATAGGAGGGGTGGGTGCCTATCACTCCCAGCAGTGCCCAGACACAGGAGGGGTGGGTGCAGAGTCCTCCCAGCAGCGCCCAGACACAGGAGGGGTGGGTGCAGAGTCCTCCCAGCAGTCCCCAGACATAGGAGGGGTGGGTGCCTATCACTCCCAGCAGTGCCCAGACACAGGAGGGGTGGGTGCCTATCACACCCAGCAGTGCCCAGACACAGGAGGGGTGGGTGCAGAGTCCTCCCATCAGTGCCCAGACACAGGAGGGGTGGGTGCAGAGTCCTCCCAGCAGTGCCCAGACACAGGAGGGGTGGGTGCAGAGTCCTCCCAGCAGTGCCCAGACACAGGAGGGGTGGGTGCAGAGTTCTCCCAGCAGTGCCCAGACAGAGGAGGGGTGGGTGCCTATCACTCCCAGCAGTGCCCAGACACAGGAGGGGTGGGTGCCTATCACATCCAGCAGTGCCCAGACACAGGAGGGGTGGGTGCAGAGTCCTCCCAGCAGTGCCCAGACACAGGAGGGGTGGGTGCAGAGTCCTCCCAGCAGTGCCCAGACATAGGAGGGGTGGGTGCAGAGTCCTCCCAGCAGTGCCCAGACATAGGAGGGGTGGGTGCAGAGTCCTCCCAGCAGTGGACAGAGACATGGTGGTGTGTACACCATCCTACAAGTAGCAAAACTCCATGGGTGCATGAAGGCATACACAAAGTGTGACTATATTGAGAGTGGCATGCCAACACATCACTGACAGCAGTGTCCTACTCCCATGAGAGTGGATGTCCATCCCCCACTGCATGACACACCATATGTGGGTGTGATGACAAATGACACATGCTTACCCACCCCTGGTGCTGGCAGCACAATACACACACTGAGAGCATGCAACAAGACTGTATATTTATGTGCCACCCTACTAAACTAAGAGACCCAAAGGGAACACACACTGTCACGCACATTCCAGGACTGATAGGAATGTACAGGTGCTGGGGCAGCCAACAAGTTGGTGCCTCCCATGGTAGGAAAAGGGTGGAGTACCCACAGATACAATGCCCACAATTGTCAGACAGGTGCCCAAAGACCCTGCAGAACACGTAACACATGTGTGCGAGGCTGGGAGTACACACATGCATAGTGCGTAAAGGGAACATGTCCACATGAAGTCATGTCAATATACTCCATACACAAGTTCAGTGACCACCAAGGATGCCACAAATGATGCAGGTGGAGACATTGCTGAGCATGCATGGCCAAAGTTGAAGGGATCCGTCACACACCCAGGAAATGTAGATAGAGCTCAGCACAACAATTGGGAAACACCCTGCAGGGAAGATGTCAGGGTCCACAGAGGAAGGAACACACCTTGGGACAATGTCACCATACAGTAAGAGCTTACATGACCAAAGATTATTTGCAGATACCTTGTGATGGCACACAGATACCAGGCTCCACCCCATGAGCAGCACGCTACAACATTTCCCAGACACCTAACACATTATCACCACCCCAAATCATGGAGCAGCACCACCAACAGCAAGACCAGAAAAGCATTTGTGTGCAAATGAAAACCAAAATGCTTTATTCAGCATGAAAAATCATAGCTAAAGAAATGTACACTATATACAGGGCCCATAGGCCAGGCCATGTGTGAAGTCCTGGTGGAGGACATTTGGGGACGCGTCTCCCCTAGCTTGCCTGCACAGTTCACTCTTCCATATCATCCACAGAAGGGGGGGCATCATGTGGGGGGGAAGGACCAGGCACCGCAGGGACAGGAGGGGCAAGGGTAGGTGTTGTGGGTGCAGGGACGGACGACTCCACCACAGGGAGTGGGGCAGTTCCAAAGATGGTGGTTAGCAGGGCGTTGCACACGGTTGCGAGCTCTTCCAGCGTCTCCCCTGCACCCGAATGAACCACAGGTCCCAAGGAGGGGGGGGGTCAGAGGGATGGGTTGCAGCGCTACTGGGGGAGGGTGTGGACAGGGGGGGACTCAACTACCCTGGCCGGGCACTGCCTCCACCGCTTGCGGGGTGGTGCCACACTGGGGCTGAGGTACACACTGGCAGTGAATGACTCCTTGTCCGACTGTTGGGCAGGAGAGCTAAGGGGAGTGGTTTTGGAGGAAGTGGGTCGTGAGGACTGCAGACTCCCACTGTGGCTGCGTGTCTGCCATTTGCCCCCCGACCCAGTGGGTGTGCCTACTTCCCCCTGTGTGTGCGTGACAGGAGGTGTGCGCTTGCCCTTCCCTGGTGGTGTGCTGCCTGTGTCTGGTGGGGTGCGTGCATGGGGACGTCTGGGTGTGCTTGGGACAGGCATGGGAGTGGGAAGTGTGGATGGTGCAGGGGTAGGGGGGGACGGAGCGCTGCAGGAGACCCACTGCTGCAGTCAGTGACGAGTCTATGGACCTCAGCAACCTCCGTTGGTCGGACATCGCTGCTGACATGCCCTCCATGTACGACACCATCTGTGTCAGCAGTCTGGTGTGGCCATGGAGGACATTAAGCTGCGATGTCTGACCAACCTGCAACTGCTGCAGAATGTCCACAGACTCGGCATTGACAGCAGCAGGGGAGACAGGGGCAGGGGGTGCGGTTCCTGGCAGGAAGGAGATATGTTGGCGCCTAGCACGAACGGAAGGGACCCGAGCAAGTGGTAGGCCGGTGATGGGAATGGAGGGGGCGGCGAGAGATGGAGTGCTGCTTTCAGCTCTGGGAGCAGCCTCCGCCCTCTCTGGGAGCTCAGCCTCGGACCCGTCAGCGTCATAGTCGGTGGTGGGACTGGACAGGTCGTCCGCCTCACTCCCCTCGGCCTCCGTGCCACTCGCTGCGCCAGACTCGCCAGCACTGGTGGCAACGGTGCTGGATCCCTCCTCAAGGTCCGTGCCAGTGTCTCCCTTGGTTTCCCCCGATGATGCTGTGGGCAAGGTGAAGAGACAGGAATAATCAGACAGCTGTATACATATGACACATGATTCAAAACTACATAGGTCACAGTGCATAGCATGAAAAACAACATGAGTAACATCTACAATACTACGCACATATGTAGGCCCTGCACCACACAGTTGGTTGACCCACCATGCCACTGGGAAACAATGGAGAGAATGACACAACAGCAAATGACTTGATTTCAAATTCGACAGAGGAGCCAGTCTCGGGGGACAGTCGAGCACAGCATCTGGACCACACACTGTTGCCAAAAAAGGGATGAGCAGGAACCATGTCTCCTAACTTTTGGCACATGCTGCTTAGCAAATACATTAAACCATGCCCAACATGCCCAACATGACTGGGTCACTGCATGTTGAGTGTATGTTCAGACAATCATCACACACAGGCCAGACCTGGGGATCTCTGACATATTATCGAAAGACACATTATCGAAGTACACAAATATCGCTTCAAAAATATCGACATCAAAATTATCGACATTGTATACTTAATTAAAAAACTACACTAATATCGACACTACAATATCGTAATACAATTATATCGATCACACAAAAATCGCACACATCAATATCGCAATACTAAATATCGACATAAATAAATAAATATAACACATGTAACAAATATCGATAACCACAATGTAGACATCAATAATATCGTTTTTTTTAAATATATCGACAATTCTAATACTAATAAAACCAATACTGTAAACAACATAAATACAATATTTTCCGAAAACTAACATTTTCCAATTATATTCTACTTAAACATAAACATAACATTTATAACGATAAAAATATTTAACAACATAATAAAAAAACACTGAAATAATTATCACATAGGCATTTCGAACACATTTTAAAAAATTAAAACACATTATAAACAATCTTTTTCTATATAATTATTTAAAACTCTCCTTCTTTAAAACTAAATATACTGTTACTTAGCATTTTCCATAAAAGGAAACCAATTAACTAAAAAGAATTCAAAACATCCAATAGAAAGGCCACATACAGAAAACAACCAATAACATTCAAGAAACAATTTAAAACCACTATATAAACCAATTAAAACAAGTCTTCTACTGTACCTTAAACCAAAGCATTGAATGAAGAAGAAACTCTGCTAAACAGAAGAAACCTACATCCTACTACTATTGTAAAAACGTAAGTAAATTATCTTTTCTAACTAAACTGCCAAATTAAACTAAAACACTAATTTATCTTTACTCAAATAAATAACTAACTTATATATTCCATCTCTTTATGTTTCCACTACAGATATTACTCAAAACAGCTAAAGAAAATATTGAACATTGCCAGAAAGTAAGTATACTATCAAAATACTTTCTAAAATATTAATTAAATCCTACTCAAACCCCAAAACATCCTAAACCCCCAAACAAATCCATGTTCTCTTTTTTAAGTTTTTAAAAACTTGTATAAATTAACACCTATAGTCTATACCACTCGGCATGAGGGAAGGCTCCGTTTGCTTAGGGAGAGGTTGGCCTCCTGGATCTTATTTATTAGGGAGGAGGGGCACATCGGAAGACAGGTAGGGGAGGGGGGTACACTGACATGGGGTGGGGGGGGGGTAGAGGACTGGGTGGGAAGGTTGTTCCTTCTCCTGAATAATTGGTCTTGATAATAAATGTGTGGTACTTCCAGTACGGGTGAAGGCAGGGGGATGTTTATTGAGTTGTTGATTTTGAAAACAATAAAAAACGTTTCAACCAAAAAAATATAGTCTATACCAAACAGCAATACCACCCCACTTAAAAAAACTAAACCAACCAAAACAATATATGTTCTTTAACTTTCAGAGACTACATCAACTAAACAGCATTTTGTCTACAAAGAACATCTTCATTCAAATACAACCAAAAACACTTGGTAAGTATATATAAAAACGTTTGTTGTTTCCTATTTTAATAGAAATATATAAAGTACTATTGCATATATTTTCATATACATTTTTTCCAGCTTTCTAACACATCACGATGACAGAAGAAGCCCAATTTATAACATCGCAGAAAGGAAAATTCCTATTGTGTTACATGGGTTACACATACACCCAAGAAAAGCAGACGGACCGAAAAGTGAACTGGAAGTGTTTGAAATATTATTCTAACAAATGCTACGGATGAGCAACAACAAGAGAAACAACTGTACTATATACAAGAGAGCATAACCATCCACCCAATCTCTCTGAAATAGAAGTCAGATCAACCCTTGAAAATATAAAAGAATTAAGCACTGGTTCACAAACTGCTACAAGTGTAATCCTAAAAGAACTATTACCTAGAGTGCCCAAAGAAGCAAGAGGCCAATTGCCATCAATTGCTTCTATAAAAAGAACAATTGCTAGGACCAAAAAATCAACCACGACAACTATACCATCCCCTAAAACTTTTCAAGATATCATCATTCCACCAGATTTAACTATCACCCACAGTAATGAACCTTTTATTTTTTTTTATAACAAAAGTACAGAAAAAAGAATCATAATGTTTGCTACTGCAAACAATATAACTAAACTCCAACAATGCCAAACATGGATGATGGATGGCACCTTTACAATATGCCCAAAACCATTCTACCAGCTTTACACAATACACGGTCAATATCACAACACTTCCATACCTTTAATTTATGCACTATTACCTAACAAACAAAACACAACATATAATGAAATGCTAGGAAAACTAAAACAAGAATCAAATGATTTTTACCCTCAAAGAATTATCATAGACTTTGAGCAAGCCATGATAAATTGCATTCTAAAACTGTACCCCCATACAGCTATCCAAGGATGTTACTTCCATCTAAATCAATGTATATGGAGACATTTACAAAAATCTTCACTAAGGTGCCGATCACGATCCGGTAAAAAATTCCCCCGTGCGACTCGTATCGGGTCTTTTTACCGTACGAATCGTACAAGTGCCGTACGAACTGGCAATCACGATTCGCATGGTAAAAAGTCCATACGACCCGCACCGGGAATCATTCCCCACACGTCCTCGGGTCGGAAAATGTGTCTGACACGTCCTCGGACGATTCACCTTACAAACGTAAAAATCCAAGTCCGACCGAGGAATCACGATCCATCCCGTGCGTCCGAGCCTACAACCGTATGGAAAAAACACCGTCCGCACCGAACACCAATAGCAACCATGGAGACATGTGCCCGCATACGCGCCCAACACTCCCCCCAGCCCCCGTACGTCCGACACGTACCCCCCGTATATGTATACCCCCACCCGTCTATGTACACCCCAGTACGTTCCAGTCGTACCCCCACCCCAGTACGTGTCGTACCACCGTCAATGTAAACCCCCCCACCCCTGTACGTGTCGTACCACCGTCTATGTACACCCCAGTACGTTCCAGTCGCACCCCCACCCCAGTACGTGTCGTACCCCCCGTGTACCTACACCCCAGTACGTTCGAGCCACACCCCCACCCCAGTACGTGTCACAGCCCCGTCTACCTACACCCCAGTACGTTCCAGTCGTACCCCCACCCCAGTACGTGTCGTACCACCGTCAATGTACACCCCCCCACCCCTGTACGTGTCGTACCACCGTCAATGTACACCCCCCCACCCCAGTACGTGTCGTACCACCGTCCATGTACACCCCCCCACCCCTGTACGTGTTGTACCACCGTCCATGTACACCCCAGTACGTTCCAGTCGTACCCCCACCCCAGTACGTGTCGTACCACCGTCAATGTACACCCCCCCACCCCTGTACGTGTCGTACCACCGTCAATGTACACCCCCCCACCCCTGTACGTGTCGTACCACCGTCTATGTACACCCCAGTACGTTCCAGTCGCACCCCCACCCCAGTACGTGTCGTACCCCCCGTGTACCTACACCCCAGTACGTTCGAGCCACACCCCCACCCCAGTACGTGTCACAGCCCCGTCTACCTACACCCCAGTACGTTCCAGTCGTACCCCCACCCCAGTACGTGTCGTACCACCGTCAATGTACACCCCCCCACCCCTGTACGTGTCGTACCACCGTCAATGTACACCCCCCCACCCCTGTACGTGTCGTACCACCGTCAATGTACACCCCCCCACCCCTGTACGTGTCGTACCACCGTCAATGTACACCCCCCCACCCCTGTACGTGTCGTACCACCGTCAATGTACACCCCCCACCCCTGTACGTGTCGTACCAACGTCAATGTACACCCCCCACCCCTGTACGTGTCGTACCACCGTCCATGTACACCCCAGTACGTTCCAGTCGTACCCCCACCCCAGTACGTGTCGTACCACCGTCAATGTACACCCCCCCACCCCTGTACGTGTCGTACCACCGTCTATGTACACCCCCCCACCCCTGTACGTGTCGTACCACCGTCCATGTACACCCCAGTACGTTCCAGTCGTACCCCCACCCCAGTACGTGTCGTACCACCGTCAATGTACACCCCCCCACCCCTGTACGTGTCGTACCACCGTCAATGTACACCCCCCCACCCCTGTACGTGTCGTACCACCGTCCATGTACACCCCAGTACGTTCCAGTCGTACCCCCACCCCAGTACGTGTCGTACCACCGTCCATGTACACCCCCCCACCCCTGTACGTGTCGTACCACCGTCAATGTACACCCCCCCACCCCTGTACGTGTCGTACCACCGTCCATGTACACCCCAGTACGTTCCAGTCGTACCCCCACCCCAGTACGTGTCGTACCACCGTCAATGTACACCCCCCCACCCCTGTACGTGTCGTACCACCGACAATGTACACCCCCCCACCCCTGTACGTGTCGTACCACCGTCTATGTACACCCCCCCACCCCTGTACGTGTCGTACCACCGTCCATGTACACCCCAGTACGTTCCAGTCGTACCCCCACCCCAGTACGTTCCTGGCGCACCCCCAACACAACCTCCTAAGTACGGAGCGCACCCCATGCCCCAACATCACAACCGCATGTACGAGTCGTACAAAGCCACACACAAGGACCAAATCGTACAACCAAATGGCCCATGTACACACCGTACACACGCTCAAAACGCACGTACACAACAAGGACAAAACAAAACAACTCAACAATACACCATTCGAAAGGCACACAGCCACTAAACATGGCCAACAACCACTAACATAACACAATCACTGACCTGCAACTGTCAAAAACAAACAGAGGCCCAATACACCACCACTCCTTATAACACACCCACCCAAAATTCAAACACTGCCACACCCACCCATGGACCAATAAAAAGGGCCCACACACACAAACCATGAGCCTTTGCAACAGACCCACTGCTGCCAGACACCACAGAACCAGACTACAAGCGACACCACATCTTACACTTGCACACCTTCACACGACCACCCTCACAAACACCCTCTCATCACATTCACACACACACACAACCATCCACACCCCCCCCCAACATCCACACACCCCCCACACCCACACCATCCCCACCCACACCCCTCACCATGCCCACTACCAAGAATCCAAAGTTCAGTCACCGAGAGTTGGAGGTCCTTGTTGATCAAATCCTCAGAGTCGAGCCACAGATCTTTGGAACATTGGTCAGAAGCACCAGCCAGGCAGCCAAAACAGCCATGTGGCAGACCATCGTCGATGCTGTGAATGCTGTTGCGGACACCAGGAGGACCAAGCAGGATTGCCAGAACAGGTGGTACGATCTGCGGAGGAGGGTCAGAGCCAAGAGACAGGAGGAACACGACCAGGCCAACGCCACCGGAGGAGGGCCCTCCCGCAGACCCGTACAGTACCATCCCTGGGAGGAGAGGGTGATGGCCATACTGCCGGTGGAGGCAGTTGAAGGAGTAGAAGGACTCCGAGACCCGGGTGAGTACACAAACAACGCACCTCACATGGGGGGAACTGCAACCACAAACAAAATTAATAACAGGCACGCAAACACCACAAGCCATCGCATTACTCAACCACACTCCATGAGCAGGCACATGCCACTGCTGCCACCATGCCCCATGCACCCAGCTGGACAATGTCAAGTCACAGGCCACAGAAGACAACAACACATGACACGGTAACCCGGATGGCGGGAGTGTGGGCACCAAGAATCACATAGTGCGACTCCAAAGCAGACAACAATGCCCTCTGCCCACATGGCCTAGGTCACAGCCAGACAAACACTGTGTCCCAACACAGGAATGACTTGCCAGCAAATGGCGGATGCCTTGCATCAACACATGGGGGTGAAGGCACTGTTTTGCACATGCCAGCAGCTAATGAACAGCCAACAGTGTGAAAGAGTGGCAGCACACACCACCACAGCAGCAGCGCACAGACACACAGCAGACAAAATGGGTGCCTGGAGATCAGAAACAAACTCACATCAACAGGCCAAGGGCCACTCAAAGATCTGCTAACAGTGTGTGCCCAGGAAGCTGGGCCAAGGTGACAGAGGGTGACACACGGAGGGAGGGAGAGGGGGACACAGAGGGAGGGAGAGGGGGACTGAGAGGGAGGGAGACACAGGAAGATGGACAGAGGGAGGAGGCTGACACACAGAGGGAGGGAGAGGGGGACACAGAGGGAGGGAGACACAGGAAGATGGACAGAGGGAGGAGGCTGACACACAGAGGGAGGGAGAGGGGGACACAGAGGGAGGGAGAGGGGGACACAGAGGGAGGGAGAGGGGGACACAGAGGGAGGGAGAGGGGGACTGAGAGGGAGGGAGACACAGGAAGATGGACAGAGGGAGGAGGCTGACACACAGAGGGAGGGAGAGGGGGACAGAGAGGGAGGGAGAGGGGGACAGAGAGGGAGGGAGACACAGGAAGATGGACAGAGGGAGGAGGCTGACACACAGAGGGAGGGAGAGGGGGACACAGAGGGAGGGAGAGGGGGACACAGAGGGAGGGAGAGGGGGACACAGAGGGAGGGAGAGGGGGACTGAGAGGGAGGGAGACACAGGAAGATGGACAGAGGGAGGAGGCTGACACACAGAGGGAGGGAGAGGGGGACAGAGAGGGAGGGAGAGGGGGACAGAGAGGGAGGGGGACACAGGAAGATGGACAGAGGGAGGAGGCTGACACACAGAGGGAGGGAGAGGGGGACAGAGAGGGAGGGAGAGGGGGACAGAGAGGGAGGGAGAGGGGGACAGAGAGGGAGGGAGACACAGGAAGATGGACAGAGGGAGGAGGCTGACACACAGAGGGAGGGAGAGGGGGACACAGAGGGAGGGAGACACAGGAAGATGGACAGAGGGAGGAGGCTGACACACAGAGGGAGGGAGAGGGGGACAGAGAGGGAGGGAGAGGGGGACAGAGAGGGAGGGGGACACAGGAAGATGGACAGAGGGAGGAGGCTGACACACAGAGGGAGGGAGAGGGGGACAGAGAGGGAGGGAGAGGGGGACAGAGAGGGAGGGAGAGGGGGACAGAGAGGGAGGGAGACACAGGAAGATGGACAGAGGGAGGAGGCTGACACACAGAGGGAGGGAGAGGGGGACACAGAGGGAGGGAGACACAGGAAGATGGACAGAGGGAGGAGGCTGACACACAGAGGGAGGGAGAGGGGGACACAGAGGGAGGGAGACACAGGAAGATGGACAGAGGGAGGAGGCTGACACACAGAGGGAGGGAGAGGGGGACAGAGAGGGAGGGAGAGGGGGACAGAGAGGGAGGGAGAGGGGGACAGAGAGGGAGGGAGACACAGGAAGATGGACAGAGGGAGGAGGCTGACACACAGAGGGAGGGAGAGGGGGACACAGAGGGAGGGAGACACAGGAAGATGGACAGAGGGAGGAGGCTGACACACAGAGGGAGGGAGAGGGGGACACAGAGGGAGGGAGACACAGGAAGATGGACAGAGGGAGGAGGCTGACACACAGAGGGAGGGAGAGGGGGACAGAGAGGGAGGGAGAGGGGGACAGAGAAGGAGGGAGACACAGGGAGAGCAAATCAGTCCTTTGGTGTGTGGGAATGTCTGCTCGTCAGCAGGTGGACTGCGTGCATGTAGACAAGGGTGCCCAGTGCCAGAACCCCCCCTCTTCATCATGGCAAAACGCAGGGCCATGTTACAACCTGTACACGAGCACAAGGACAGCCACCTGCATCATATGAGTGTGTGGATCCACTCCATGTGCACATGTACAGTGCTACAAGGAAGGCGCAAACGCATAGCTCGGCACACATGCACACTCCACTGCTGACTGCAGTCACACTTGACGCAGCAAGTAAGACTGTGCCACACATAGTTAAAGGGGCCAAATTGGTGCCCAAGGGACACACACATGCACAAGTGCACTGTGAGTGGAATGCAAGACAGATCCTAATTCCAAGAGGAAATGTGCCAACTTTGTAACGGATGCAACATGGATGTTGCATGGATCAAAAGTAACATTGTCTCTCTCACACACAGGTCAACGTCGTGCTGCACCCCCCAACACTGGGGGGGAACACTCACAGGACCCGGATCTGCAGGAGACCGATCCCACCGGCAGCGACCACTCTCACCACTCTGCGGACGACCCCGACCGACCTGGCCCCTCTGGTGTCCAACCACCTGCAGCACCTGCGTCAGGTACAACCGTGCCAACCACCACCCCCACTCCTGCCACATCCCAGGAGACACCCAGGATCCCTGCCCCAACACCACAATGCAGCCAGGCTCGCCAGGAGGGACACGGTGTCCCGGGCACCCAGGAGGAGGCAGGCGACAACGCCAATGCCACCCCTCAGGGGTCCCGGAGACCCCATGTGCCCACAAGTGCAGGCCAGACGCAAGTGGGCAGGGGTGGTGGGAGTGGAGAGCGGCGGAGGCGCGAGCCTGACCAGTTGGCTGGGGATCCGGTATTTTCCCATGTCCGTAACATCCTGGACTCATACCGGCAGGACACCACGGGCATGGCCCAGGTTGTGTCCGTCCTCGAGGGGATCAAGGTCCAGCAGGCCCAGCAACATGCGGAGCTAATAGCCTGTCTACAGCTACACCAACGGAGGATGGAGGACAGACAGGCTGAGCAAGTGACGGCGTCCCAGGGGATTCACGCTGAACTCCGTCGGATGGCCGACACCATGGCCGACCCTCCCTGTGCCAGAAGGCGGAGAACATCACCACCCACAGGGAGGGATCAAGAGGAGGAGGAGGAAACATCCGACGGAGCATCCCAGACGTCGTCACGGCCTGCTGCTGAGGTTCCCCGCAGGAAGCCGGGTCGTCCACGGAAAGGACCGTGAGGGTGGCTGCTACATCACCATCTCCCAGGACACCTGGCCTGGCACCTGGCCCACTGGAGCAACAGCATCACAGCATCAAGAGACATTCTCTGCCACATGGCCCTGCTGGTCACTGGCTGACCAATGTTGACAAAGACTGTGGCATGGACTCTGAGGATTTCCAATGGCAAGGACACCAACTCCCCTACTGAACTTTGGATTCCCTAATCCCGGAAAGGCCCTCACTTGGCCCCCCCCCCCAATAATAAATCACACTATTAAGAGTAGATGCCTGCTGGTAGCATTATTACCTAACATGTGTCTTGTACAGTCTAAACATGCCTGAGTCATCTGTTCACTTCGACCATCCACACCCTGGGGCCTGAGTCTGGCACAGGACACATGGGTCACAGTTTTCTAGGCAAGACAGACATGGAGCACCATACACACCCGTGATGGTCAGAACCAGCTGAGGGGGTGGCCGAACAACCGTGCTGACAGACACATTGAGTACAGCAACAGTCATGCGCAGAGGTCAGGGATCCTGGCCCGTGTCCTGGGGGGCACCCAGGTACGTGTAGACAGGTGGCAGAACCATGTCCTGCAAGCTTGAGTCCGGTGGATGCAGAGAATGGGGTCATGGACAACGTTGGATGCATGGGGATGGCACATGTCACAATACCCACACAGTCATGGACATCATGCCCATTACACAGTCTCAGCACTCACACACAGCTTGCATCTTGCCACTCGACACATTGACACATAGCCACAATCAGGGAATACCATGCCAGACATGCAGGATGCACCGTGCCAACACACCAGCATTGACTGAGAAGAGGCACCTTGGAGGCATAGGGACACCTTTAATAGTCATGTGTTTGGGATTGCAGAGGCAACTTGAAGTACACATGAACACATCATGTGGAGTAACATGTGGCTCCAACACTGGCACCCCCCTTCTGCAGCACAAATGCGTGATAGCCATGGAACTGGCACACAAGTGTCGGATAATAGCTAAATACCCACAGCTGCTCACGGAGAGCCTGCCATACACCATACATCCGCTGATGTGGAAGTCCCACGCCATGTCAAGACAATGTTAACCGTATGTGTCCGAGGGCAGTGTCACACACATTGATGCCTTCATCACAATCCACCATCCCATCACTGATGACTGACAACCAGGCAGCCCATCTATTCAGGTGTACCCAGCTGCATGTCGTGTCCCATGGGGATGCCACATGTCTGCAGAGGACCCAAACCCCGACCGGGGCAGTGTGCACACATCGTGAACAACTGCCACACCCAATACACCCCAGATGCATCCCTTACCCCATGGAGACTTCCAAACGTGTCCGTGCCTGTAACGCTGAGTCAGCCCACGATGCCATGTCCATGAGGAATAGCAGTGCCACAACAATGCAACCAGCAAACGGCATGCGCAGGTACCTGGGGAAGAGAGACACACAAGAAGTCAGCCACAAGAAGCACAGCCACTTGCATGTGCATGTACTCGACACATGTATGTATGACAACATGCTAGGTCACAATTATGTCTGGGGAAATACTACCATCACTGCCACCATCACTCCAGTGACACACCCACACACACCTCTGACCCACGTGCCATACATGCAGGTGGAGACACACATCACAACGCATGCCACACGGGGACCAATGCGTGCACACTCAGACCCTGGTACTCACCACTAAGCAAAGAAGTCGCGTATGAGCCGAGTCCGGATGTCCTCTTGCGGCTCCACATCCTCCACATCACTAGCCCCATTGCCAAGCCCTTCGTCCTCCACGGGTGGATGGTCCTCGTCATCTTGATCCAGGATGAGGGGCACAGCTCTTTCAACTGCCATGTTGTGCAGCATGCAGCAGACCATGAAGATCTTGCAGACCTTCGCCGGGGCATATGGGAGTGCGCCGCCGGTCTTGTGGAGGCACCGGAATCGGCTCTTCAGCATGCCAAACGTCCTCTCTATCACTCGCCTTGTCCGGCCATGGGCGGTGTTGTAGCGGAGCTGGGCCGGCGTGATGGGGTTGCGGAGAGGTGTCAGCAGCCAAGGCATGTTGGGATAGCCAGCGTCCCCTAAATGGAAAGCACATGGATATCGTTAGAACAGGCGAAGCGGTAGTGCTGCTCGGCCAAACAGAATACAGGACAGACAGACTGTACCCACCAACAACACATGCACGTTCGTTGCGCAGCTGCATCATCATATCAGGCATCCCGCTACGCCTCATGATGTAGGCATCGTGTGCTGATCCTGGAAAACGAGCACAGACATGTGAAATCACCATGTTGGACAGACACACCACAAGGGCATTGATGGAGTGGTAGTGCTTCCGATTGCGGTACGCCACCTCCCGTGCGTGTGGTGGTACCAAACCTACATGTGTCCCATCTATGGACCCAATGACATGGGGCATCCCTCCCAGGGCATAGAAACCACGTTTGACCTCAGTCATCTGTTCAGGGGTTGGGAACTTGATGAAGTCATCCAGGTGAATCAACATGGCCTCCAAGAAATCATGCAGCACACCGCTGAACATGCTCTGGGACATGCCACCAACATGAGCTATGGTATATTGGAAGGTACCCGTGGCAAGGAAATGTAGGGCAGCCATTACCTTCAGCTGGGGTGTCAGTGCCGTAGGATACCTGTGCTGCGGTTGCAGGTGTGGTGCCAGTCTCGCCGTCAGCTCCAGAATCAACGGTTGGGTGAAGCGGTAGAGCCGGATCCTGTCATTCTCCTGCATGGTGGCCAAGTCTGGAATTCTTCGGGCAACAGGAGGCGCTCTGCAGTAATTTGGAAGTGACAAGGAAGAGTGAGTGCACTACGAGAACAACTCATGTCTACTGAGCACATGTAAATCTGCCAATACACACATGCCACATAGGGAGTCAGGCATGTGCTACATGCCCAGAACACGTATGGATGCAAGGTGACACTCCTTCCAAGACCCAGCTACACACGGTGATTGAGAACCTCCCCATGCCACGCCATGGGAATAGCTGTGTCCCAGTGCAAGTGAACAGCCCGACGCAAGACAGAAGTGACATACACCCACACATCAGCAGAAGTAGGATGCCGATTGTAGAGACTGGTAGCGGAACACCGGAGCCACAGGTCACATGACATTACACTAGGCCTGCCCACACACCTTGCCATGAAGGTGCACATGTCATGACTCACCACACATTCCTTGTGAGGATGCTGACATGGCCTTGTCACGCTACTCCGAGTCCCATGCATACATGTGCACCTCACATCAGATACCACATGTGGCATGGTGTGCGGAACAGTGTGCAATGATAATCTACACACAGACACATGTTGGTTGCTGCAACGGCTGCAGCTTTTGAGGGTGCTACAACATCAACCTGATGTAAATCCCGGACACATAAATGACATAGTCACATTGTGCACTGTGGGTAGTGACAAGTCAGGTTTCATGACCCCTGTACCGGCCATCATGGGACACTTCCGTGTGTTGGTGTCCGTGCCATGCCAGTGACGCTCACCCCAAGTGCGCAGTACGACATGCACACATGTCAAAGGAGTCAAGGGCATGCCTGGCACACATTGCACCCTCACACAGTACACCTGTACACATCTCATCATACATCTGGTGCCTCCTCCACTCAGGAGGCATGTTCCACATCACAGCCTGTCACACCTGTGCCCCACACATGTAGTAATGCACAGAGGATGCCTTGATGTCCATTCCTGGACAAGTATGTCCATCCATGGACAAGTATGTCCGCCCTATTCCTACCTGTGTGTCGACTATCACCACAGTGATGTGTACAAACCGGCGTACTGCTGCTAAGAGGGCCTGTGTATGTTCCCCAATCACTGTGGGAGTGCTGCCGTATGTGTACCCATCGTGATGGCGAGCGTACAGGCATTTGTACGGTCCGTACCACAACGAGTACGCATACGCGTGCAGACCCATAGTGATAGTGAGCGTACATGCGAGTGTACGGCCCTCTCACTATGGGTCTGCACGCGTATGCGTACTCGTTGTGGTACGGACCGTACAAATGCCTGTACGCTCACTATCACTATGGTTCTGCACGCGTATGCGTACTCGTTGTGGTACGGACCGTACAAATGCCTGTACGCTCACTATCACTATGGTTCTGCACGCGTATGCGTACTCGTTGTGGTACGGACCGTACAAATGCCTGTACGCTCACTATCACTATGGTTTTGCACGCGTATGCGTACACGTAGTGGTACGGACCGTACACTCGCATCTACGCTCACTATCACTATGGTTCTGCACGCGTATGCGTACACGTAGTGGTACGGACCGTACACTCGCATCTACGCTCACTATCACTATGGGTCTGCACGCGTATGCGTACACGTAGTGGTACGGACCGTACACTCGCATCTACGCTCACTATCACTATGGGTCTGCACGCGTATGCGTACACGTAGTGGTACGGACCGTACACTCGCATCTACGCTCACTATCACTATGGGTCTGCACGCGTATGCGTACACGTAGTGGTACGGACCGTACACTCGCATCTACGCTCACTATCACTATGGGTCTGCACGCGTATGCGTACACGTAGTGGTACGGACCGTACACTCGCATCTACGCTCACTATCACTATGGGTCTGCACGCGTATGCGTACACGTAGTGGTACGGACCGTACACTCGCATCTACGCTCACTATCACTATGGGTCTGCACGCGTATGCGTACACGTAGTGGTACGGACCGTACACTCGCATGTACGCTCACTATCACTACGGGTACACAGACCCATAGTGATAGTGAGCGTACAGGCATTTGTACGGTCCGTACCACAACGAGTACGCATACGCGTGCAGAACCATAGTGATAGTGAGCGTACAGGCATTTGTACGGTCCGTACCACTACGTGTACGCATACGCGTGCAGACCCATAGTGATTTTGAACGTAGGCATGCATGTACGGGCCGTTGCCATGCATTTGGGGTGCCCTAGGGCCCGGAAACGCACCGTACCTGTGTGTGATTCTCCTAATTACATAGGGGACAAGTATTAAGGCCTACATGCATGCTGGTTGTCATGGCGACCAGGTTCAAATTTCGATTTTGTTCTGGAAGGTGCACAGCAGAAGTCAGTTGGAATTCTTCTACTTTGTTGCAATGTGTTTGTGGGGCTGACATCATGCAGGAGAATGAAACCGATAGAGAACCCACAGACTGCTAGGTTTGAAGGGATTGGTGGAAACATAGGATGCAAATGTGAGTGACCAATCACTCTGTACTCCTGTGCATGAGACTGGGCAGAAGGCCACATATAAGGCAGCCAGGTCCCATGAGGGATTACTTGCCTGCACATCTTTGCATTTGTCGACCAAGCTGCTGCTACTGATTCCCTGGAACCATGTCAAGGGCTGTGGAGAGGACACAGCCATTCACCCTGGAGGAGAACATGGCTCTGCTGGATGTGATCCTCCCACAGTACCCCATGCTGTATGGGCGACCAGGGTATCAGGTGAGTGCATAGGCCACTGCCACAGACTGTCCCTATGTTGTGACTGTGTCTTCAGGCATTGTGACCCGGTGTGACACACATGCCATGTACTGTCGGGGGGGTACCAGGGGGGGTGCCTGATGTCTCCCAGCAGTGCCCTGAGACAGGAGGGGTGTGTGCAGAGTCCTCCCAGCAGTGCCCTGAGACAGGAGGGGTGGGGACCTATCACTAACAGCAGTGCCCTGAGACAGGAGGGGTGGGTGTGGAGTCCTCCCAGCAGTGCCCTGAGACAGGAGGGGTGGGGACCTATCACTAACAGCAGTGCCCTGAGACAGGAGGGGTGGGTGTGGAGTCCTCCCAGCAGTGCCCTGAGACAGGAGGGGTGGGTGTGGAGTCCTCCCAGCAGTGCCCTGAGACAGGAGGGGTGGGGACCTATCACTAACAGCAGTGCCCTGAGACAGGAGGGGTGGGTGTGGAGTCCTCCCAGCAGTGCCCTGAGACAGGAGGGGTGGGGACCTATCACTAACAGCAGTGCCCTGAGACAGGAGGGGTGGGTGTGGAGTCCTCCCAGCAGTGCCCTGAGACAGGAGGGGTGGGGACCTATCACTAACAGCAGTGCCCTGAGACAGGAGGGGTGGGTGTGGAGTCCTCCCAGCAGTGCCCTGAGACAGGAGGGGTGGGGACCTATCACTAACAGCAGTGCCCTGAGACAGGAGGGGTGGGTGTGGAGTCCTCCCAGCAGTGCCCTGAGACAGGAGGGGTGGGTGTGATGCACAGTGTGAGCCTTGATCATTGATTGTGACATTGCCATCATTCCACCTGAGTACCCACTATGGCACGTACTGCCTTTTCCCTCACCAGAGGATGATGTCCCTATGACAGAGGTGCAATGCGTTGGCTGCATTACATGCCATGTAGTAACCAGCTATTATGTTCACATATGTCTCTCTGTGACATGTGGCTGGTGTATTGATGTGGTGTCACTTGTACTTCCTCACAGGTAGGCGCCTCTGCCAAGGAGCAGATCTGGCTGACCGCCGTCAGTGCCGTGAGGCGTGTGGATGGTCGGAGGCGGAGCCTGTCCCAGGTGAGGAAACGCTGGCAGGATATCCGGTGCTGGACGCGGAGGATTGCACGGCTCCTGCTGGGGGACTCACCTGAGAGCCACAAGAACCGCGGCCGCCGCCGTCTGACCCACCTCCACAGGCGTGTGCTGCCGGTGGTCTTTCCAGACCTGGAGAGGCGCTTACAGGCGATGCAGCAGGCGGAAGGGGGTAGGTACATGTGCGTTTGTTGTGTGTCACCGGCATTTGTAAGGGCACAGTGGCATTAATTCACTGGCAGGGTTTAAAGGTGCTGTGCCCATCCAGTTTGCCCAAGTGTAGCGCTGCGCCCCTGCCACCCTTCCCCTCCTTGCAATGTGTTCCCTGGTCTGTGTGTAGTCACTCCTTCACAAGGTAATGTAGGCTGGCGCTTTGTCCACGAGAACAATGACTGTAGCATCATGGGTGGTGGTGGTGGGTAACAGGTTGTGGGACCTTGCCTGTGAACTGTCAAGTTCACTGCATGTGGGTTCCATGTCAGTTGGCACTGATGCTGGCTCCAGACATGGGAGTTGGTCTCTCATGTGTCATGCCTTACAGCGCGCATGTCCTATGTAGTGGCCTGTGACATGATGTGCATGAGTGTGCGCTACGCATAGTGCAGGGATGGTGACGTGTGTAGCAGTCATTCCCATTCAGCCATTCAGTAGCATGTAGTTGCGTGCCCAATACTGTCCCCTGGGGCACCTTATCCTCAGTGTTGTTTGTGTCATCATCAACGTGGACACTCTCACTGTCTACAGCGTAGGTTGTGCTCTGTGCCATTGTCCCCTGTCACCATGTATATAGACGTGCTATTATGTACAGGTGTCCACTGTGCAGCCTGACCTGATTGTCCCTCTTCATACTCACAGTTGCCAGTGCCTGTGTGTCTTGTTATACTCATCTGAGGATGGGCACTGGTACCTCATTATTTGTACAGGCGCACCTTTGCTGTTTTGCGTCCAATCTAGCCTTTTGCCTGCCACTGTGTTTATCACCCAGACTATGAGATGTTGGTGCCACCTGTGTCTCAGCAATTAGCATCGTGTGGGGGTTGCTTGGGGCGGGCAATGCCTATGTGTCAAATCCTGATTCCTAATTGCTGGGTCTGGACAGTGTGTGATGTTACTGGACACACACGCAAGGTGCAGTGACCGAGTTATGTTGGGCATGTTTGCAGCATTACCTATGCAGCATGTGTCTCAAGTTCATGGATATTGTCCCTGGTCATAGGTATTTTCACAAACGCTGTGTGGTGCAGAGGCAGTGCAGGATTGTCCCCAGGGCCTGGGTGCTATGTCAGACTCCGTTTCCTGTCATCAGCTATTGTCTCATGCTCTCCATGGTATTTCAGTGGCATGGTGGCTCAACCAACTGTGTTTCATGCCCTACATCGGTACCTTGTTTTGCAGATGTTAGGGATCTGCCTCTTCAGGCTATGCAATGTTGACTATGTAGATTGGACTCATGTGACAGATGTGTACAGGTGTCTGATTAATTTCTGTCTCTCCACCCTGCCCACAGCATCGTCGGGGGACACAGAGGGAGACATGGACACGGACCAGGCGGAGGGACCGAGCACCAGTGGCAGCCGTGACATCGGGGCTGGCACATCGAGTGGGACAGAGGCGGAGGATAGTGTGGCCGAGGACCTGTCGACTGGCACATCAGACTACGAAGCTGACAGGTCCGAGGAGGATGTCTCAGGGTTGGCGGAGGCTGCACCAGCAGCTGACAGTGGAACAACACCTGCCACCGCCCCCTCAGTTCCCACCAACCGCCTCCCACTTGCTCGTGTCCCTTCCCAGCGTGCCCGGTCACCGCATGTCTCCTTCCTGCCAGGCACCGCACCCCCTGCCCCTGTCTCCACTGCTGCCGCCAATGCTGAGTCTATGGACATCCAGCGGCAAATGCAGGTTGGTCAGGCTGCGATCCTGAATGTCCTCCATTCCCACGGGAAAACCCTCACCAACATCGAGGCATTCTTGGAGGGCATTCATTCTTTGCAGGCTGACCAACGCAACTTGCTGAGGTCCCTAGACTCCACACTGACTGCAGCAGTGGGTCTCCTGCAGCGCGACCTCCCCCCACCTACCCCTGCCCCATCCACACTTCCCACTTCCATGCCTGTCCCACGTACACCCAGACGTCGGCATGCACCCACCACAACAGACACAGGCACCACACCAGCAGGGAAGGTCCACCGCACTCCTCCTGACACGCACACACAGGGTGAGATAGGCACACCCACTGGGTCGGGGGGCAAACGTGTGACACGCAGCCAGAGTGGGAGTCCGCATTCCACACAATCCACTCCCTCCAAATCCCCTCCCCTCAGCTCTCCTGGCCACATCTCCCCCAAGGACTCCTTCATGGCCGCTCTGTCCCTGAGCCCCACAGTTACGCCACCACGCAAGCGGTCAAGGAAGTCCTCGGTCAGGGTGGTTGAGTCTCCCCCCCTGTCTCCACCCTCCCCCGGTGGCGCTGCAACCCATCCCTCTGAACCCCCCCCCTCCTTGGGGCCTGAGGTCACTTCGGGTGCAGGGGACTCCCTGGAGGACCTTGCTAAGGTGTGTAGTGCCATCCTGGCCTCCGCCTTTGGCCATGACACACCCCCTGTGGTTGAGTCCTCCATCCCTGCACCCACAACGCCGCCCCTTTGCCCTGATGTCCCTGCGGTGCCTGTTGCTTCCCCCCCCCCTGATGCCCTCACCAGTATGGAAGACGATGGCATTTGACTGTGCAGGCAAGGTAGGGGACACACATCCCACTGTGTCCCCCATGCAGCTGGGAATAATTGACTGCCCTATGGCCTTTGTTGACTTTGAACTGCCGTTGATCCACGGACATTGTGCTCATGCTGATTAAAGCTTATTTTTTTTTTCATTATCACACTCCTGCTATGGTGGTATTGGTGTTGGTGGGGCTGCTACATTGTTTTGGGTGGTGTTTAAGGCTTTGGGTGTGTGGGATTTGTAGTAGTGTTCTGCTCTTTGGGGCCACCCTAGGATCTGTGTGCCATCACAAGGTGTTGGCTAACTTCCTTAGGTCATGTCAGCAGTTACTGCATGGTTCAATTGTCCCAGGGTGTATTCCTTCCTCTGTGTACCCAGTTTCTTCCCTGCAGGGTGTTCCCAATGTTTAGCGCAGAGCTGTGTGTACATGAGCTGTGTGTGTGACGGAGCCCTTCTACTTTGGCCATGCATGCATGGCCATGTCTCCACCTGCAACAATCGTGGCATCCTTGGTGATCACTGTACTTGTGTGTGGAGTCAGTTGACATGAGTTCATGGGGACATGTTCCCTTGTAGGCAGTATGGATGTGGGTAATTGTGGCATCACACACATGTGTTACACCCCTCCTGGGTGTGGACACTGCTGGGAGGACTCTGCACCCACCCCTCCTGGGTCTGGACACTGCTGGGAGGACTCACCACCCACCCCTCCTGTGTCTGGGCACTGCTGGGAGGACTCTGCACCCACCCCTCCTGTGTCAGGGCACTGCTGGGAGGACTCTGCACCCACCCCTCCTGTCTCTGGGCACTGCTGGGAGGACTCACCACCCACCCCTCCTGTCTCAGGGCACTGCTGGGAGGTCTCTGCACCCACCCCTCCTGGGTCTGGACACTGCTGGGAGGACTCTGCACACACCCCTCCTGTCTCTGGGCACTGCTGGGAGGACTCTGCACCCACCCCTCCTGGGTCTGGACACTGCTGGGAGGACTCTGCACCCACCCCTCCTGTCTCTGGGCACTGCTGGGAGGACTCTGCACCCACCCCTCCTGTCTCAGGGCACTGCTGGGAGGACTCCACACCCACCCCTCCTGTCTCAGGGCACTGCTGGGAGGACTCTGCACCCACCCCTCCTGTCTCAGGGCACTGCTGGGAGGACTCCACACCCACCCCTCCTGTCTCAGGGCACTGCTGGGAGGACTCTGCACCCACCCCTCCTGTCTCAGGGCACTGCTGGGAGGACTCTGCACACACCCCTCCTGTCTCTGGGCACTGCTGGGAGTGATGGGCACCCACCCCTCCTGTCTCAGGGCACTGCTGGGTGGACTCTGCACACACACCTCCGATTTCTGGATATGTGCGCTTGGCACATACACGGTGGGGTTACGCACACTGCATTAGAGGTGAGGGTACGAGTCTACTGACACTGGTGTGGTGGGGGTACGCTCCGTACGTCCGCGGGTGGGGGTACGGGTCGTACTTACACTGTTGGGCTGGGGGTACGCTCCGTGCGTCCGCGGGTGGGGGTACGGGTCGTACTTACACTGTTGGGCTGGGGGTACGCTCCGTGCGTCCGCGGGTGGGGGTACGGGTCGTACTTACACTGTTGGGCTGGGGGTACGCTCCGTACGTCCGCGGGTGGGGGTACGGGTCGTACTTACACTGTTGGGCAGGGGGGTACGCTCCTTGCATTCGTGGGTGGGGGTTCGAGTCGTACTTACACTGTTGGCATGGGGGGTACGCTCCATGCATACGCGGGTGGGGGTACGGGTCGTACTTACACTGTTGGGCTGGGGGTACGCTCCGTACGTCCGCGGGTGGGGGTACGGGTCGTACTTGCACTGTTGGGCTGGGGGTACGCTCCGTGCGTCCGCGGGTGGGGGTACGGGTCGTACTTACACTGTTGGGCTGGGGGTACGCTCCGTACGTCCGCGGGTGGGGGTACGGGTCGTACTTACACTGTTGGGCTGGGGGTACGCTCCGTGCGTCCGTGGGTGGGGGTACGGGTCGTACTTACACTGTTGGGCTGGGGGTACGCTCCGTACGTCCGCGGGTGGGGGTACGGGTCGTACTTACACTGTTGGGCTGGGGGTACGCTCCGTGCGTCCGCGGGTGGGGGTACGGGTCGTACTTACACTGTTGGGCTGGGGGTACGCTCCGTACGTCCGCGGGTGGGGGTACGGGTCGTACTTACACTGTTGGGCAGGGGGGTACGCTCCTTGCATTCGTGGGTGGGGGTTCGAGTCGTACTTACACTGTTGGCATGGGGGGTACGCTCCATGCATACGCGGGTGGGGGTACGGGTCGTACTTACACTGTTGGGCTGGGGGTACGCTCCGTGCGTCCGCGGGTGGGGGTACGGGTCGTACTTACACTGTTGGGCTGGGGGTACGCTCCGTACGTCCGCGGGTGGGGGTACGGGTCGTACTTACACTGTTGGGCAGGGGGGTACGCTCCTTGCATTCGTGGGTGGGGGTTCGAGTCGTACTTACACTGTTGGCATGGGGGGTACGCTCCATGCATACGCGGGTGGGGGTACGGGTCGTACTTACACTGTTGGGCTGGGGGTACGCTCCGTACGTCCGCGGGTGGGGGTACGGGTCGTACTTGCACTGTTGGGCTGGGGGGTACGCTCCTTGCATACGGGGTGGGGGTAGGGTCCGTACATATCCGTCCCCACGCTATGTGATGTTTGTGCGGCCCGTACCCAGGCCTTTGCCACGTGGGTGCGATCCGTCCCGCCATTGTTGGGGTGACGTGTGTGGGCGTGGTCCGACTCGTACCCACGCTCTTCAGGCGTGGGTACGGGACGTACCTGTCTGGTTGTGTTGCCGGTTCGCGTGGTGACGGACTTCCGTTGTGGCGGTCGCTGGCTTATCAGGACACGCCCCCACCCCCTCGTGGTGACCAGGGCATGGGAGTCAGGTATGTCCAGGCCATGTGTAGTGTGTCACTCATGTGGTTGTTTTGTGGCCTGCCCTGGTCGTGCCACCCCCACCCCACCCCACTTTCCCCCCTCCCTTAGTTATTCTGACCTTCTGCGGCGTCTGCGTCGTAACCTGTAGAGGAGGTGTACTGCTATGAGGGCAGGGATGACTCGTAGGTTCGGGTCCATGTCTGTCCGTCGCGTACTGGTACTCCTTGCTCGCGTCGTCCTGTCGCGTACGGGTCCTCCTTGATCGCGTCGTCCTGTCGCGTACGGGTCCTCCTTGGTGGCGTCGTCCTGTGTGTCCGTCACGTACTGGTCCTCCTTGTTCGCGTCGCCGTCTGTCCGTCGCGTACTGGTGGTCCTTGTTCGCGTCGTCCTGATTTCCCGGCAGTTTTTGGCTGCCGCAAAATATTCACCGTGCGGGGTGACGTCGGTGCGAATCGTGATTCCTGGGTCGTGAATGGCTGGCTGCGTGCGTCCCGACGTCAGGTCGGCGCTTTCCCGGATCGCATTGGTAGGTGTTTTTTGTTCGGTCGGTCTTTTTTACGATTCGTACGGTAATGGTGTACCCGTGCGAATCGTAATTCCATGTTTGTATATTTTGACGACCGGGTACGCGTCGGACGGAGAATATGCTCCGTCCGACGGTTCCTACCCGGTTTTTGCCGGATCGTGATCGGCACCTAAGTGTAGAATATGCCACAAACATTACTTTTGCACATCAAATAAAACTTCTAACAGCCCTAGCTTATGTACCAACCACAGATGTAGCAGAACATTACAATCTTTTATTAGAAAGTCCATTCTACAAACAAAATGAAGTAAAGTTATCTCCCCTCTTAGAATATTTTGAGGATACCTGGGTGGGGAGACTACACAGATCAGGCCATAGACGTCAGCCCAAGTTCCAAATACCTTGGTGGAATGTATATGTAAGTACACTCAACCAACAAGCCAAAACTAACAACGCCGTCGAGGGCTGGCATAATGCATTCCTAACTTCTACTGGGAGAACAACTCCAACACTACAAAAACTCCTAATTGCCATACAAAAGGAACAAAGTTTCCAAGAATTAAGAATGCAACAATCTGTCCAACAATTAAAACCAAAACAATCTAGACAAACTACTCAAATGTATAATTACCTACAACAACAGGTACAGCTATACCCATCCACAAGAGGACTTGAGTACTTAAATATAATAGCTCAAACTCTCTTCTAAACCCTTTCCAAAATATTAACCCACAATTCTACTAAAACAACTATCACAACATAAAGAAACCACTTTATTATATCACATATTTAATTATGTGGTCTAAAATATATAAATAATTGATATCTACATATATTTTTTTTTTTTTTTTTTTAATTTTTTATTGAAACAATAAATCAGTTACAGGCATGGGCCTACAACCACCAGGGCCGGCCGCTAGATTCAGAAAGGATCGTACATTAGTTAAGGCAGTAGGCGACTCCTGGGGCCCAGCCCCGTAAATGGCTCAGGATAGCTCGAAAGAAACAGGAGACATACATTTAACATAAATAACAACTAAAAACAAAAGGCGAGGCATAAGGGCAAAAAGCGTGGGTCAGGCTACATCCGGGGGACTCTACTCCAAACCTTCAATTAGCTATCAACAGGAGGGAGTACTGAAAGATCGGGGGGGGGGTAACGGGAGAGGAACATCTATATTCGATTATTACATCCAGTTGCAAGGAACCATCAAGGGTCAGGGGGACAAGGCAATATCGGTGTCCACTAGGGGGGGCATACAGATACCCCCACGATACGCGTTCCATTGCCCCCAAATTCTACCCCATGCCCCGGGTTTACCGCGGGCCACATACACAGTCTTCTCCCTGAACATACACCAGTCCATGTTCTCCTTCCATACTGACACGGTGGGTGGCCGCTGGGAGCCCCAAAGCTGCGCAATATCCCTCTTGGCAATCATGTATCCCAGGGCCGCCCACCGAGTCTGGGCCGCGTTATAATCATTGGGCTCCCACACATTCAAGACACAGCGACGCACCTCCGGCAGCAGCGCAACCCCGGTGACTTGTCCCATGACCCCATGAACCCGACGCCAGTATTCCGCCACCTCCCGGCACTCCCAAAGGATATGGAGAAAGGTGGCACTGAGCCCACACCCCCGCTTACAGAGCCCATCTTCCGAGAATCCCATCGAGACCAGACGGGGGCCCGTCACATACACCCGGTGGAGAATCTTTAGCTGGACCAGGCGGAGACGGGCTGGAAAGGCTACTTCCTTGGGGGACGATAGTGCGGACTGCCAGTCCTCGTCGTCTAATTCCACCCCGTCCCCCGTCCACGTCTCCCGAAGGCGCACCAAGAGGTCAGCCCGATTATTAATAAGTTTTTTATAGATTAAAGAGAGTACTGTCGGGACATGACCATCGAGTATGCGGTCCTCGAGGGGCGAAGAGGCAGGGATCTTGGTCCCCTCCCCAAAGACAGAGAGCAGGGCGTGCCGAACCTGGGCGTATCGGAAGAACTCCTTTTCCGTGAGTTCGTATTCGCTCTGGAGCGCCGCGAAGGTCTTAACCGCGCCCTTCATCCATAAGTCTCCCACTCTACTGATGCCAATCATGTCCCAACGGTCAAACCCCTTCGCTGTCCAGAGGCTTCCCAGTCGGTCGGAGGCAAATAAAGGAGTAGCACATGTTAGTCGCTCACTCCAGCCCATGGCTGCATTGGCCGCCTTCCAGATCCGTACCGCGATCTTAGTAGGGCCCGTCAGGGTCCGTCCGGCCGAGCGGGAGTAAAGCGCCCTGTTATAGTTCCCACCGGGGAGCAAGAATTTATCCATCTCATACGCCGGATTCAAGCCAGGCGCATACGTGGCATGGTTAATGGCCGATAACTGCGAGGCCCAATAATACCTGCGAATGTCGGGAAGCGCGATGCCCCCGTCGTACCAGGGGAGAGTAAGCTTGGCCAGGGCGATACGCGCCCGTCCGTCCCACACCAGTCTCCTCTGCAGGCTCTCCACCTCCCGAAAGTAGGCCACTGGAATGATGTCGAAGGAGTTCTGAAGTGCATAGAGGAATCTGGGAAGGGACATCATTTTAAACAATGCTGCCCGACCCAGTGGGGACAAGGGCAGCCTACACCACCGCGCCGTGTCTTCCCTCAAACGCCGAAGTGGAAGCAGGAGATTGTGCTCATAGCGAGCCACCGGGTCCAACGAGACGTGTATCCCCAGGTATTTAAAGCCGGACAGAGATATTTGAATCGGAAGCCGAGGCGGCAGGAGAGGGGGGCCACCGGAGATAGGATAGACACAGGATTTAGACCAGTTAATCGTGAGACCCGAATTTCTCCCGTAGGAAGTCAGAACATCGAAGAGAACGTTAAGCGACTGCCGCGGCGAGGTAAGATACAGGAGAATATCGTCAGCATATAACGAGACCCGATCCTCAAAGCCCGGGGCCCACCGGATCCCCCTGATCGAGGGCTCCCAGCGGAGCCAAGCAGCGAGTGGCTCCAGGGCGAGAGCAAAGAGCAGAGGGGACAACGGGCACCCCTGCCTCGTACCCCTACCGAGAGCGAAGGGCCGAGAGACCCGCCCATTAACCACCACCTGAGCCATGGGTCCCGTGTAGAGAAGCTTCACCCAGCCAAGAAATCCCTCCCCAAAGCCGAATCTGGTCAAGGCAGCCCAGAGGAATGGCCACTCGATGGTGTCGAAGGCCATCGTGGCATCTAAAGAAACCAGCACGGCCGGTTCGGAGAGGTATTCTGCCCTGGCGAGGGCGCCATGGAGACGCCGCAAGTTGAGGGCAGTGTTGCGATGCGGGATGAAGCCGCATTGATCAGGATGAATCAGATCGCAGATGACGCCCAACAAACGATTGGCAAGGACTTTAGCCAGGATTTTAGGCTCTGCATTTAGCAGTGAGATAGGCCTGTAGGAGGCACAGCGGTCCCGCGGCTTCCCTTCCTTGGGGATCACGACTATCGCTGGTCGAGCGGAAGGGAACCGACCTCAAGGGACTCCTGAAACATACGACGGAGGAAGGGCGCTAGTTCACCCGGGCGCAACTTATATAATTCGATAGGGAGACCGTTGGGACCCATGGCCTTGCCCGAGCGAAGGGATCGAATCGCCGTCGCTATTTCATCTACCGACAAGGGAGCATCCAGCTGCTCACGGTCCTCGGCGGACAGGCCGGGCAAAGCAATGTCCCTCAGTAGAAGGCAAGAGTCTTCCTCATCCCTATCAGTCACCGGGGAGTACACGGTCCGGAGGTGGTCGGCAAAACATTCCACAATCTCACCAGGCTCAGTCACACACACTCCATCCGAGACACGCAACTCCGGGACCACACGATTCACTCTCTCCTTCTTGTCCAGCCACGCAATCAGCTTTCCCGCCTTGTCCCCGGCATCATACAATCGACCCTGCTGCTCCCTATACATAGTTTTGGCAGCGTCAGTGACAAGAGATCTGTATTCAAACTGTTTCAGGCTGAGGGCGTGGAGCCCGTCCGGAGTGACACCCGCCTCCAAGGCCGACTCCAGCCCCGAGATGTCAGTCTCCAGCCTCACCACCGCCTCACTCCTGAGCTTCTTAGCCACCACTATCTGGGAGAGGGCGTGTCCGCGGATTACGGTTTTAAAGGCTTCCCACAGGGACATTGCAGACACCACCGACCCCTCGTTTTCAAGAAAGTATTGGTCCATAGCCTTAACCAGACTCTCGCGAGTCGTAGGGTCTCGCAGGTACCACGGGTTAATGGGAGCGATCCGCCCTGCAGACCGCGACTCGGTGTCAAAGAGAAGCCACAGCGGGGAATGATCGGAGATACCCCTCGCCAGGTGCCTGACCTCTCGAATTCGACCCGTCTGCGCCGCGGGCATAAGGAAATAGTCTAACCTAGAAAGACTCCCATGTGCCCCAGAGTGAAAGGTGTATTGACATTGGTTCGGATGCATTAATCGCCAACTATCCACCAGGCCGAAGGTCTCCAACAGACCACCTAGCCAAGCCTGGGCAGCGGGGAGGGCCCTGGGTGGGTGACGATCCAGGTCACCCGAGACCACCGAGTTAAAGTCCCCGCCCATAAGCAAAAGACTGCCCGGAAGTTCAAGCAGCATTCGACCCAAGTCCGCGAAGGTGGAGTTCTGGAGTCCCGGGGGGACGTAAACTGAGACCAGGGCAAGGGGATGCCCCTCCCACCTCCCAGTCAGACAAACCTAACGCCCTCTGTCATCTGAGACTACCCTGGTGATCTCCAACGGAAGTGAGGATCGCAGGAGAATGCCCACCCCCCTGGAGCCAGTTGTGAAACCAGAGTGAGCCACGAGGCGGTATCCCCCCCTGTTCATTGCATGGCAGACATTACCAACCAGATGCGTCTCCTGGATAAACACCACATCAGGAGTCAGACGACGCAGATACTGCAGTACTACACCCCGTTTGATACGGTCCCCCAACCCATTGACGTTCCATGACATCAACTTCAACCCGTCCCCCCCCATCCCCTCCAATAGATCAAAGGTCCCCCCGCAAGTAGCACAAGTCCCAAAAGTGGAAGAAAATCAATACCTCGCCCTGCAAACAAAAAACACACGGCAAAACAACCCCTCCTTCCCCCCCACCCCCCCCCCCAACACCCAACTCCCCCCACCCTGCACCCCTGCGGGCCAAAAAACCCCCCCAACTTGCAGTGTGCCTGTCGCCCAACTAACCCCAGTCTACAAAAAGACCCTGGAGGAGGAAAGGGACCCGTCCCCGCCCGCCCCCCATACAGGTCCTAGCAAAACACACTGAACCAAAGAAGTACAACCCAGCTGAGCAGTGCAAAATGGCAAAATCAAGGACCAAGAGTCACTCCAAAGGGGACCCGTCACCGTTGGCACCTGCAGAGGGCCCGGGACGGCCACCTCTATCCGGTAGCGAGTCCAGCCAGTCACTCACGGCCACAGGAGAGTCAAAGAAGGCAGTCCGATCCTCATGTTCCACTCGGAGTTTGGCAGGGTAGAGCATAGAGTACTTTAGGCCCAGCTCACGAAGACGACGTTTCACCCCCTGGAATCCCATCCGCTGTTTCTGGACAAGTTGAGTAAAGTCCGGATAAAAGTTAATGGATGAGTTCTCATGTCGAACCGGGCCATGGACACGTGAGGCCTGCAGAATCGCATCCCGGTCTCTGTAGTAAAACAGTTTGGCCACGATAGGCCTCGGGGGGGCCCCCGGCCGTGGCCGCCCGCCCGGAACTCGATGAGCCCGCTCAACTGCAAAGAATTTACTCAAGCCCGCAGGGGTCAGCTGTTGGAGGATGAGTTCCTCGACCAGGAGGTCAACCGGGCGGTCGTCGGAGGACTCCGGTACGCCGATGACACGGATGTTGTTGCGTCTGGCCCGTCCCTCGAAGTCTTCCAGCCGCCGGGCCATCTGATCATTGACCACCTTGATGTCACCAAGCGCGGCCTGCAGGCCCGACACATCCGCACCAAGGGTGGAGGTCCGCGCATCGAGAGTTTGAACCCTCTCGTTTGTTTTGGAGAGATCCGCCCGTATTAAGGTGACATCAATCGCCACCGTATCGATCTTGCGGGCCAGGGCCTCGTATTGCGTGGCGATGGTCTCCCTGATGCCATCAATGGCGCCCATGATATCCTGTAGGGAAAGTTCCGAAGAGACGGATGTGCCCCCACCGGCGGCGTCTGAGGGGGGACCGGCCGTTCCAGGGGAGCCTCTGCCCTGTGTGTAGCGGTCCATGTTGTTGGTCTGGACCGATCCCCCACGGAGGGAGGCCTTAGTCTTACGCCCCTCGGGGCCCCCCTTGCCCCCCATGTGGTCACAGACTCCGAGGGGGACCGCCGATCAAAAGTAGCTGAGGTACAGGCCCTGGAAACCAGCGCCTCACCCGAGGCAACAATATGGCGGTGCGGGGGGACCCAAGGCGATAGGCACTCTAGAGGCAGGCGGAGACAAAGCCTTGTGCAGAGGTCGAGGAAACACCCCGCCACCTCAAGCGCTCCACCGGCCAGCCCCCCGAGGTCTGAAAGTGAAACCGAAAGTGGTCGAGCGGCCCCTGGCACCGAGCCGCAGCCGCTGTTGTTCAATTGCGACACGGCTCCACGATTCACCTTCGCCCCGGGCACCTCCGTCGGGTGGGTCCCAAAAGGTCAAACAACGATAACTCAGGATTCCCAGGTCCGATTAAAGTTCTGAAAAGAGATACGTGCTCAGCCGGTCGTCATCTCCCAGATTCCATAAACCACGTCAGGATATTGTCAGGATAAATTCCGAGGAGCAGCGAGGGTCCGGGGAGCCCTGTGCTCACGCGACCATCTTGGATGCGCGCTAGGCTCCTCCTCCAATATCTACATATATTTAGACAACATAATTAAACAAACCAAGTACACAACAACAATATTAAAGATATAAGATTTGCCCACCCACAATTAAAATATTTAAATGAACTTACCTGTGTAGTTGCTCCAATGGGATAATAACATTCCTTCCAAATAAATCCAGGTAGTTCAAAATCCATAGGTATCACAAATGAATCCAAATAAAATGGAAAAATACAACTGTTTTTCTAAAAAAACGTCTACGCCAAAAAACGACAATACATTAACCATAAAAATCCCGAAAAATATAAAAAAGGTAAATAACCGCTCCTGGAAACCCGAACAATAAAGGAAGTGTTAAAAAAATATTAGTAAACACAACTAATACACACTTCCTTAAAAGAAAAAAAGCTGTTTGAAAGAGACGAAAATATCTTCTCCGTAAAACCTACAAAAGAGAAACAAACATTCCCACCCACACACAAACATACATAATGCACCTAAAAACATCACTACAAACATTATTCAAACACTATAAAACTTTAACACACCTAAATAACAAAACACTAACAAAGCCACAAACACGGAACACAACATAAATTATAAAACCGTATACAAACTATTACTAACACCCTAACTTCTAAAACATCAATCCATACACACTTATTACAACATTACTACTTCCACAAAACACTTAAAACTATGTACTAATAAAGAAAATAACTCTTACCTGCTCAAACGCGAAACAGCTCCCGACCGCGACCTGGAGATCTACCAAAATAACCCAAAACAACAGCGAGCGGTTACAAAATAAAAGACCCAAACAAACATAACAACTCAAAATATACCAATAAATGGCCTAACTATTTATTTAACATTACACATTACTTTAAAAATGAGTAACACATTACAATAAAATACTCAAAAAGAATACCTATTTATTTTATATATGTGAAAATTATTTAACTTATAAAAATAAAGATAATAAAAAAAATATATTTACTAATATAATAACAAAACTGTATATATTACCAAAAAAAAATGTATGAACATGATATCATTAATATATTGTATCTACAACATACCAAAACTAAAATTTAAAAGAAATATTCTAAAATTTAAACATTTTCAATATTAATTATCTAATATAAATATTAATAATTAAAATATATTTAACATATATTTCAAAACATACAATTTCTTATGAATTCAAATAAAGTCTAAAAATATTGAGAGTACACAATATACATTTTAAAATATTAAACAGCTATAAAAATCATATATATTTTTTATATATTTTTGTCTGTTCATATATTAATGTCCAAAATATACATTAAACAAATATATATCCATTATAAAAGAAATATTACAATAATACAAATATTGAATATTAATTATGTTATTACATGTTTATTTCAATGATTTAATTCTTATAATATGCGTAATAATAAACAATATTTTCTCTGTAATTAATATACATTCCAACAACTATAAAACAAATGTTATTTTCCTTTCTACTATTTTATACAAAAATTTAGAATTTGCATTCTGATATAATTTCTATCTTTTATCCAACCAAAACTAAAATCTACAGATTTATAGTAAATTAAAACAAATTAATTTAACTGTTCCTATTCAACTCTATATTTAATTATAATAATTGCTATTTACCAAACTTAATTAACATACTACTCCTCACAGTCGGTCGCTCCTTACCTCTGCTCCGCTCTGACGCCGCCTGCGGCCTGCTGCCTGCCGCCGCCTGCTGCCTGCTGCCTGCTGCCGCTGCCTCTCTCCCTCAGGTGGGGAACACCTCCTGCTCCCCGCCGGACGCTAAGCTTCTTGGCGCCTTTTCCCGCCGCCGCTGCCCCTGGCGAGTCGCTCCTCCCGCCGCTGACCCCAGACCCGCCTCCCCTCGCCTCCCATTGGTCGCCCAGCCTCCCGCCTCCCAGCCGACCCTCCCACCCGGCTACCTACGTAAGGGGACCACGGGGGACCGGTCAGTGTGACCCACTGTGCCCTCACAGTCGGTCGCTCCTTACCTCTGCTCCGCTCTGACGCCGCCTGCTGCCTGCTGCCTGCCGCCGCCTGCTGCCTGCTGCCTGCCGCCGCCTGCTGCCTGCTGCCGCTGCCTCTCTCCCTCAAGTGGGGAACACCTCCTGCTCCCCGCCGGACGCTAAGCTTCTTGGTGCCTTTTCCCGCCGCCGCTGCCCCTGGTGAGTCGCTCCTCCCGCCGCTGACCCCAGACCCGCCTCCCCTCGCCTCCCATTGGTCGCCCAGCCTCCCGCCTCCCAGCCGACCCTCCCACCCGGCTACCTACTTATGACGGCCCCTCAGCGACCGCGCAGCGGACGCGCGCAGCGGGAGCGCCGACTGAGCGCCGAAGGTGCGCCAAAGGTAAGCCCGTCTGCGCCCGTACGTGCCTGGACCGCACCCAGCGCCAGACCCCCTGGCCCCTGCGTCCGCCAGCCCCCCCGCAGGACCTACGATGCCGCCACACTCATCGCACTCAACACCGCCCGAGCCCCCGGGTGCCACCGAGCATCCCCGCGACGCACCCATGGACCCTTCGCCTGCCGATCCTGCAACTTCTCCTGCCTCCGACCCGGCACCGCACCCATCAGGACAAACAACAGCAACCACCTCAAGTGCATCCTGCTCAACACCCGCTCCGTCCACAGACACGCCGTGGAACTCTGGAACCTCCTCGACACACAGCATCTCCAGACGTCGCCTTCCTCACGGAAACCTGGATGAACAACTCCTCAGCCCCCGACATCGCCATCGCCATCCCGGACGGCTACAAGATCATCAGGAAGGATCCCGTCAACCAGACTGGAGGAGGTATCGCCATCGTACACAAGAGCACCATTCGCATCTCGACTGACTCCATCGACGTTTTCAACGCCGCCGAATACCTGCACTTCCAGATCCACACCGACCCCAAGACTACCCTCAGAGGCACCCTCATCTACAGACCCCCGGGACCACGCCCACAATTCTGCGAGGACATCACGGACTTCATCAGCCCTCACGCCCTCCCCTCCACCGACTACATCCTCCTCGGGGACCTCAACTTCCACCTGGAGAACAACAATGACCGCAACACCACCGCCCTGCTGGACAACCTCGCCAACCTCGGACTCCAGTAACTGGTCAACACCCCCACCCACTACGCCGGCCACACGCTTGACCCCCTCTTCTCATCCAGCAAACACGTCACCTTCAGCCGCTCCACCGGACTTCACTGGACTGACCATAGCTGCGCCCACTTCAGCTTCAGAAAGAACACGGTCCACCATCACCCGAAGCAGGTTCCCCACAGAAACTGGAGCAAGATCACCGCCGACCAGCTCGCCACCTCCCTCAGCCAGAGCCCACCTGTCAGGACTACGGACCCTAACACAGCAGCCCTCGACCTCACGCAGTGGCTGACCTCCTGTGCCGACGACCTCGCCCCACTGAAGAACCCACTCACCAGGCCCAGAAGCAAGAAGGCCCCCTGGTTCACCGATGAACTTAAGGACTCCAAGAAGGCCTGCCGCACCTTCGAGAAGGCCTGGCTCCTCAACAAGACCGCCGACAACATGACCGCACTCAAACTCGCCACTCGCAGACATCACCAGCTCATCCGCACCACCAAGAAGAAATCTCTGAAGGAACGACTAGACAAGAACGCCCATGACAGCAAGGAGCTCTTCAACATCGTCAAGGAGTTCTCCAACCCCAGCACCGGCAACAACGACATCACTCCCTCACAGGACCTCTGCGACTCCCTCGCCTCGTACTTCCACCGCAAGATCGCCGACATCAACAACAGCTTTGGCATTCCACCCCCGCACCCATCGGTCGAACCTACGCACCCCGCCGCCACCCTCCAGACATGGACCGAGGTGACCCCCGAAGACACGTCACGCATGATGAACACCATCCACTCCGGATCTCCGACCGACCCGTGCCCCCATCATGTCTTCAACAAGGCCGCCTCTACCATCGCACCCCACCTCCAAGACATCATCAACACCTCCTTCAACACAGCCACCTTCCTGGAGAGCTGGAAGCACGCCGAGCTCAGCGCTCTGCTGAAGAAACCAACAGCGGACCCGACCGACCTCAAGAACTTCCGCCCCATCTCGCTCCTTCCTTTCCCTGCCAAAGTCATCGAGAAGGTCGTCAACAAGCAACTGGCAGCCTTCCTCGAGATGAACAGATCCCTCGACCCATCGCAGTCCGGATTCAGAGCCAACCACAGCACCGAGACTGCCCTCATCGCAGCCACCGACGACATCCGAGCCCTGCTCGACAACGGTGAAAAAGCGGCACTCATCCTCCTAGACCTCTCCGCAGCATTTGACACTGTCTGCCACCGCACACTAGTCCAACGCCTCAACGACACCGGCATCCAAGGGAAGGCTCTGGAATGGATCATCTCATACCTCTCCGGCAGAACACAGAGAGTACGCCTCCCTCCGTTCCGCTCCGAGGCCACCGAAGTCATCTGCGGCGTCCCGCAAGAATCGTCGCTCAGCCCCACTCTCTTCAACATCTACATGAAACCCCTCGCTGCCATTGCACGCCAACACAACCTCAACATCATTTCCTACGCCGATGACACCCAGCTGATTCTCTCCCTCTCCAGAGACCCCGACACCGCCAAAGCCAGCCTACACGAAGAGATGACAGACGTCGCTGAATGGATGAACATCAGCCGCCTGAAATTGAACACGGACAAGACAGAAGTCCTCATCCTGGGACCATCGCCCTCCACATGGGACGACTCCTGGTGGCCTCCGGCACTAGGCACCGCACCCAAACCAACGGACCACGCACGCAACTTGGGCGTCATCCTGGACTCCTCCCTATCGATGGCCAGACAAGTCAACGCCGTCTCCTCAGCTTGCTTCCACAACCTCCGCATGCTCCGGAAGATCTTCCGATGGATCCCGACCGAGACCAGGAAGACGGTCACCCAGGCTCTCGTCACCAGCAGACTAGACTACGGTAACACCCTATACGCCGGTACAACAGCCACGCTTCAGAAAAGACTTCAGCGTATCCAGAACGCCTCCGCCCGACTCATCCTGGACGTCCCACGACGCAGCCACATCTCGTGCCACCTGAGAGACCTGCACTGGCTCCCTGTCAACAAGAGGATCACGTTCAGACTCCTCACCCACGCACACAAATCCCTCCACGACCTGGGCCCAGGGTACCTCAACGACCGCCTCACCTTCCACACGCCCACCCGCCAGCTACGTTCCCCGAACCTCGCCCTCGCCGTCGTCCCTCGCATCCAGAGAGCCACCGCCGGAGGAAGATCCTTCTCCTACCTGGCAGCTAAGACTTGGAACTCCCTACCCGTCCACCTGCGGCTGACCCAGGACCACCTGGCCTTCAGGAAACAGCTCAAGACCTGGCTGTTCGAGCAGTAGCAGACCCCCTTCCCCAAGCGCCTTGAGACCCTTCCGGGTGAGTAGTGCGCGATATAAATTCCATGATTGATTGATTGATTGACTACAAACTAAACTGAATTAATTTACTATTCCCACTCCAGTCTATATTTAATTAAGATAAGTGCTGGACACTGAACTTAATTAATTTACTATTACCACTCCAGTCTATATTTAATTAAGATAAGTGCTGGACACAGAACTTAATTAATTTACTATTCTCACTCCAACCTATATTAAATTAGAGTAGGTGCTGGAGACTGAACTGAATTAATTTACTATTCCCACTCCACTCTATATTTAATTAAGATAAGTGCTGGACACTGAACTTAATTAATTTACTATTCTCACTCCAACCTATATTTAATTAGGGTAGGTGCTGGACACTGAACTTAATACATTTACTATTCCCACCCCAATCTATATTTAATTAAGATAAGTGCTGGACACTGAACATAATTAATTTACTATTCTCACTCCAACCTATATTAAATTAGAGTAGGTGCTGGACACTGAACTTAATTAATTTACTATTCCCACTCCAGTCTATATTTAATTAAGATAAGTGCTGGACACAGAACTTAATTAATTTACTATTCTCACTCCAACCTATATTAAATTAGAGTAGGTGCTGGACAGTGAAGTTAATTAATGTACTATTCCCACTCCAGTCTATATTTAATTAAGATAAGTGCTGGACACTGAACTTAATTAATTTACTATTCTCACTCCAACCTATATTTAATTAGGGTAGGTGCTGGACAGTGAAGTTAATTAATTTACTATTCCCACTCCAGTCTGTATTTAATTAAGATAAGTGCTGGACACTGAACATAATTAATTTACTATTCTCACTCCAACCTATATTAAATTAGAGTAGGTGCTGGACACGGAACTTAATAAATTTACTATTCCCAGTCCAGTCTATATTTAATTAAGATAAGTGCTGGACACAGAACTTAATTAATGTACTATTCTCACTCCAACCTATATTTAATTAGGGTAGGTGCTGGACACTGAAATTAATAAATGTACTATTCCCACTCCAGTCTATATTTAATTAAGATAAGTGCTGGACACTGAACATAATTAATTTACTATTCTCACTCCAACCTATATTAAATTAGAGTAGGTGCTGGACACTGAACTTAATAAATTTACTATTCCCACTCCAGTCTATATTTAATTAAGATAAGTGCTGGACACAGAACTTAATTAATTTACTATTCTCACTCCAACCTATATTAAATTAGAGTAGGTGCTGGAGACTGAACTGAATTAATTTACTATTCCCACTCCAGTCTATATTTAATTAAGATAAGTGCTGGACACTGAAGTTAATTAATTTACTATTCTTACTCTAATCTATATTTAATTAGGGTAGGTGCTGGACACTGAACTTAATTAATTTACTATTCCCACTCCAGTCTATATTTAATTAAGATAAGTACTGGACACTGAACATAATTAATTTACTATTCTCACTCCAACCTATATTAAATTAGAGTAGGTGCTGGACACTGAACTTAATAAATTTACTATTCCCACTCCAGTCTATATTTAATTAAGATAAGTGCTGGACACAGAACTTAATTAATTTACTATTCTCACTCCAACCTATATTAAATTAGGGTAGGTGCTGGACACTGAACTAAATTAATTTACTATTCCCACTCCCGTCTATATTACATTAAGATAAGTGCTGGACACTGAACTTAATAAATTTACTATTCTCACTCCAACCTATATTTAATTATAGTATGTGCTGGACACTGAACTGAATAAATTTACTATTCCCACTCCAGTCTATATTTAATTAAGATAAGTGCTGGACACTGAACTTAATTAATTTACTATCCTCACTCCAACCTATATTAAATTACAGTAGGTGCTGGACAATGAACTTAATTAATTTACTATTCCCACTCCAATCTATATTTAATTAAGATAAGTGCTGGACACTGAACTTAATTAATGTACTATTCTCACTCAAATCTATATTTAATTATGGTAGGTGCAAAACACTACACTTCATTAATTTAGTAATCCCACTCATAAATATATTTAATTAGACTAAATCATGTATACTGATCTTAATTAATTTTATATTCCCACTCCAATATGTATTTAATTACAGTAATTGCAATTCAAATATATAAATATATAAAAAATATTAGTGTTAATGAATATTAAAAATTTTACATAATAAAATACCCACACTTATCCTCTACAAATCCAACTCCCCAATCTAAAATTTATCCCAAAATATTATATTATAATAAAAAATGTTTTAATATAAATTACTCAATATTACTAATTTAAAATACATTTTTAAAACACTCCCCACCCTTATCCCCTATAAGCCAACATCCAAAACCCCAAAAACATTTTAAATTGTACAATCAAAATCAAAATTTATACATACTTCTTATACAATATTACCAACATTTTACAAATTTTTATAAAACTCCACACCCTTATCCCCATAACACAACATCCCACTCCTAAAATTAAATATAACTTTCGAAATTTTATTCTAATATTCTAAATTTTGTATACAAATTATTCCTAAATAAATCAAAATTTTTAAAACACTTCCCACCCTCATCCCCTATAACCCAACATCCCACTCCTAAAACCTATTATAAAAAATATATTTTTATTCCAAATTTCAAATTAAATTTATTAAATATTCCAAATTAAAATAATTTTTTAACATCACTTCCCACCCTTATCCCCTGTAACTCAACATCCCACACCGAAAATTTAAAATAAAATTCTAAATTACATTTAAAATTATAATTTTTTTTTTAAAAACATTCAAAAATATATAAACATTTTTAAAACACTTCCCACCCTTATCCCCTATAACCCAACATCCCGCTCCTAAAATTAATTTTAAATTTCTAAATTAAATTTAAAATTTCTACATTAATTTTTTTAAACATTCTAAAATATATAAACATTTTTTAAACACTTCCCACCCTTATCCCCTATAACCCAACATCCCGCTCCTACAATAATTTGTAAAATTCTAAATTATATTTAAATTTTCTAAATAATTTTTTTTTTAAATTCAAAAATATATAAACTTTTTTAAAACACTTCCCACCCTTATCCCCTATAACCCAACATCCCGCTCCTAAAATTATTTGTAAAATTCAAAATTTAATTTAAAATTTCTAAATAATTATTTTTTTAAATTCAAAAATATATAAACATTTTTAAAACACTTCCCACCCTTATCCCCTATAACCCAACATCCCGCTCCTAAAATAATTTTAAAATTCTAAATTTAATTTAAAATTTCTAAATAATTAATTTTAAAAATTCAAAAATATATAAACATTTTTAAAACACTTCCCACCCTCATCCCCTATAACCCAACATCCCACTCCTAAAACCTAATATAAAAAATATATTTTTATTCCAAATTTCAAATTAAATTTATTAAATATTCCAAATTAAAATAATTTTTTAACAACACTTCCCACTCTTATCCCCTGTAACTCAACATCCCACACCGAAAATTTAAAATAAAATTCTAAATTACATTTAAAATTATAAATTTTTTTTTAAAAACATTCAAAAATATATAAACATTTTTAAAACACTTCCCACCCTTATCCCCTATAACCCAACATCCCGCTCCTAAAATTAATTTTAAATTTCTAAATTAAATTTAAAATTTCTACATTAATTTTTTTAAACATTCTAAAATATATAAACATTTTTTAAACACTTCCCACCCTTATCCCCTATAACCCAACATCCCGCTCCTACAATAATTTGTAAAATTCTAAATTATATTTAAATTTTCTAAATAATTTTTTTTTTTAAATTCAAAAATATATAAACTTTTTTAAAACACTTCCCACCCTTATCCCCTATAACCCAACATCCCGCTCCTAAAATTATTTGTAAAATTCAAAATTTAATTTAAAATTTCTAAATAATTATTTTTTTCAATTCAAAAATATATAAACATTTTTAAAACACTTCCCACCCTTATCCCCTATAACCCAACATCCCGCTCCTAAAATAATTTTAAAATTCTAAATTTAATTTAAAATTTCTAAATAATTAATTTTAAAAATTCAAAAATATACAAATATTTTTAAAACACTTCCCACCCTTATCCCCTATAACCCAACATCCCGCTCCTAAAAATAATTTTACAATTCTAAATTTATTTAAAAATTTCTAAATTAATTTTTTTAAAAATTCAAAAATATGTTAACATTTTTAAAACACTTCCCACCCTTATCCCCTGTAACCCAACATCCCGCTCCTAAAATTAAATATACATTTCAAATTAGAAATAAAATTTACTAATTAAATTTTACAATATATTAAAAAATTAATTAACTTTTTTAAAACACTCCCCACCCCTATCCCCTATAACCCAACATCCCGCCCCTAAAACAATATAAATATTTCTCATATTATATACATTTTAACTATTTATACAAACAACTTCAAAATATTTACTAAACATACAATAACGATATTTTAACATGTCGATATTATTACTAACGATATTACTTACATCGAGATATAATTTAAAAAAAAAACGATATTTTTCACATCGATATTATCTATTTCGAAATTTTGTACTTTCGATATTTTTGACTCGATATTTGGACATGTAGGCCTTTCCTGCACAAACCCCCCCCCCCCCCCCTTGAGACAATGTGATTGAGACAGAGGAAGTACTTTCACCTCCTACTCTGGGATTACAAACATGCCCTTCAATAAATCCTGAGTGTACACAAAGTACCCCTCGTGCGCCTGTCCACACATATAGGTGCCAATTCCGATCCGGTAAAAAAATTCCCCGTCCGACTCGTATCCGGATTTTTTTCCGTCCGAATCGTCAAAGTAGCGTACAAACTGCCAAGTACGATTCGAACGGAAAAAAGTCCATACGAATCGCATTGGGAAGATTTCCCCACACGTCCTCGGGTCGGGAAAAGTCACCGACACGTCCCCGGGCGAGAAACCCACCGTGCGGAAAAATAAAGTCCGACTGCGCAAGTACGATCCCTCCCGTCCTCCCCATTTCACAACCGTACGCAAAAAACACCGTCCGAACCGAACTCCCATAGCAACCATGGAGACATGTGCCCGCATACGCGCCGAACACCCCACCACCCCCCGCCCGCGTATGTACGCCCCTAACCCCCACCCGTGTATGTACGGACCGAACCCCCACCCCAGCAGAGTATGTACGCCCCGAACCCCCACCCGTGTATGTACGCACCAAACACCCACCCGTGTATGTACGCCCCCGAACCCCCCCCAGCCGTGTATGTACGCACCGAACCACCAGCCGTGTATGTACGCCCCCGAACCCCCCCCCAGCCGTGTATGTACGCACCGAACCACCAGCCGTGTATGTACGCACCAAACACCCACCCGTGTATGTACGCCCCCGAACCCCCCCCAGCCGTGTATGTACGCACCGAACCACCAGCCGTGTATGTACGCACCAAACACCCACCCGTGTATGTACGCCCCCGAACCCCCCCCAGCCGTGTATGTACGCACCGAACCACCAGCCGTGTATGTACGCCCCCGAACCCCCCCCAGCCGTGTATGTACGCACCTAACCCCCACCCGTGTATGTACGGACCGAACCCCCACCCCAGCAGAGTATGTACGCCCCGAACCCCCACCCGTGTATGTACGCACCAAACACCCACCCGTGTATGTACGCCCCCGAACCCCCCCCAGCCGTGTATGTACGCACCGAACCACCAGCCGTGTATGTACGCCCCCGAACCCCCCCCCAGCCGTGTATGTACGCACCGAACCACCAGCCGTGTATGTACGCACCAAACACCCACCCGTGTATGTACGCCCCCGAACCCCCCCCAGCCGTGTATGTACGCACCGAACCACCAGCCGTGTATGTACGCACCAAACACCCACCCGTGTATGTACGCCCCCGAACCCCCCCCAGCCGTGTATGTACGCACCGAACCACCAGCCGTGTATGTACGCCCCCGAACCCCCCCCAGCCGTGTATGTACGCACCAAACACCCACCCGTGTATGTACGCCCCCGAACCCCCCCCGCCGTGTATGTACGCACCGAACCACCAGCCGTGTATGTACGCCCCCGAACCCCCCCCAGCCGTGTATGTACGCACCGAACCACCAGCCGTGTATGTACGCCCCCGAACCCCCCCCAGCCGTGTATGTACGCACCGAACCACCAGCCGTGTATGTACGCCCCCGAACCCCCCCCAGCCGTGTATGTACGCACCGAACCACCAGCCGTGTATGTACGCCCCCGAACCCCCCCCAGCCGTGTATGTACGCACCGAACCACCAGCCGTGTATGTACGCACCAAACACCCACCCGTGTATGTACGCCCCCGAACCCCCCCCAGCCGTGTATGTACGCACCGAACCACCAGCCGTGTATGTACGCACCAAACACCCACCCGTGTATGTACGCCCCCGAACCCCCCCCCAGCCGTGTATGTACGCACCGAACCACCAGCCGTGTATGTACGCACCAAACCCCCACCCCAGCCGTGTATGTACGCACCTAACCACCAGCCGTGTATGTACGCCCCCGAACCCCCTCCCAGCCGTGTATGTACGCACCTAACCACCAGCCGTGTATGTACGCCCCCGAACCCCCCCCAGCCGTGTATGTACGCACCGAACCAACAGCCGTGTATGTACGCACCAAACCCCCACCCCAGCCGTGTATGTACGCACCGAACCACCAGCCGTGTATGTACGCACCAAACACCCACCCGTGTATGTACGCCCCCGAACCCCCCCCAGCCGTGTATGTACGCACCGAACCACCACCCGTGTATGTACGCACCAAACACCCACCCCAGCCGTGTATGTACGCACCGAACCACCACCCCACCAGGGAATGTACGGACCGCACCCCCACCAGTGCATGTACGGACCGTACTGACGCCAAAAAAACACGTACTGAACCCGGACAAACCATATTTACACAAGGAGAGTCAAGTAGAGTTTCCCCACACCACCAAACAGGCCCAACAACCCCACAAACATCACATACACTCACCTGCAACTGCCAAACTGCCAAACAGAGGCCCAAAACTCAATCACTCCTCATAACACACCCACACTAATTTCAAACACAGCCACACCCACAAATGGACCAATAAAAATGGACCACACACACAAACCATGAGCCTTTGCAACAGACCCACTGCTGCCAGAGCCCACAGACGATCCACACCACCATACTTGAACCTCACACTTGCATACCTTCACACAACCACCTACACAAACACCCCCTCATCACATTCACACACACACCTCCACTACCACACCCACACACCCACAGCCATCCACACCCACACCCCCACAACCACACCCCACGCCATGTCCACCACCAAGAATCCAAAGTTCACAAAGGAGGAGCTGGAGATCCTTGTCGACGAAATCCTCAGAGTCGAGCCACAGCTCTTTGGGACATTGGTCAGACAGACCAGCATATCCGAAAAAACCGCCATGTGGCAGAGGATCGTCGATTCTGTGAATGCTGTTGGGACAACCAGAAGGACCAGGCACGAGTGCCAATCCAGGTGGTACGATCTGCGGAGGACGGTCAAGAGGAAGATGACTGACAATCACAACCAGGGGAACATCACTGGAGGAGGGCCGCCCCCCAGACCTGTACAATACCATCCCTGGGAGGAGAAGGTGATGTCCACGCTGGCGGTGGAGGGACTACACGGACTGCCAGGACTCCCAGACCCTGGTGAGTACACAAACAACTCACCTCACATGGGGGGGATGCCATACACAATCAATCATGCATGCCACCCCCCCCAAGCCACCACCGGACACAACAACACTCCACAAACACACACATGCCACTGGCGCCTCCATGCCCCATGCATCAATCAGGGCCATGCCAAGTCACAGGCCACACAAAACACCAACACAACACAGGATGTGGTCGATGCTGGGAGTGGGGGCAGCAAAACTAACATTGAGCAACTCACAAGCACACAACAATGCCCTCAGCCCATATGGCCCAGGGCACAGCCATACAAACTGTGTGTACCCACACAGTACTGTCTTGCCTGCAAATGATGGCTGCCATGCAGGATGCCATGGGTCTGAAGGCACAATTTGCACATAACAGCAGACAATGAAGATGCATCGCTCTGATAGAGTCTCAGCACACACCGCCACAGCAGCAGCCTACACTCAGACACACTGCCCAATGGGTGCCCGGAGAACAGGGACTAACTCACATGAACAAGCCAATGGCCATTCAAAGACCGGCTAACTGTGTGTGCCCAGGAAGCTGGCCTGAGGTGACAGAGAGTGACAAAGAGAGGGAGGGAGAGGGGGAATGAGAGGGAAGGAGACAGAGGGGGGACACAGGGAGACAGACAGAGGGAGGGAGTAGGGTGACAGAGGGAGACCGACAGAGGGAGGGAGGAGGGTGACAGAGGGAGGGAGGAAGGGAGACACAGGGAGACTAAATCACCCTTGGGTGGTGTGGCCATGTCCACTCGTCAGCCGGTGGACTGTGTGCATGCAGACCAGGTCTGGCAGTGCCTCAACCCCCCCTTCCGTAGATGAAGACCGGTCCATGTGTCAATCTGTGCACGAGTCCATCCGTGCTGCAGGCACAGACCTAACCACACACCCAGTATACCCACCCACCGTGTCGGTAAGAACCCTGTCACAAATGCTTCAGTCCCCTACCTGCAACATCAAATTGCCTTGCCAAAACACCATTTGGCCACGTACAGTGCAACACGTAAGGCGCCTCTGCATGGCTCGCTACGCCCGCACACCACACTGCTGACTGTGTACCCAAATAGATGCATCAACTAAGATTGTGTCTCACACATGCGTAAAGCCCTGACAGCTGTGGCCAAGGGACATAGCCATGCACAAGTGCACTGTGAGAGGAATGCAGGACAGATCCAACTACCCAGAGGAAGAGTGCCAAATCAGAAATGCATGCAACATGGATGCCACATGTGACACTGTTAACATTGTCTCTCTCACACACAGGTCAACGTCGACGAACACCCCCCAACACTGGGGGGGAAGTCACACAGGACCAGGCTCCGCGGGATGATGACCCCACCGCCAGCGATGACTCTCACCACTCCGTGGATGACCCAGACCAACCTGGCCCCTCTGGTGTCCAACCACCTGCAGCACCTGCGTCAGGTACAACTGTGCCAACCACCACCCCCATTCCTGCCACATCCCAGGAGACGTCCAGGAGCCCTGCCCGCACACGACCACCCAGCCAGTCTGCCCAGGAGGGACACGGTCCTCCGGGCACCCAGGAGGAGGCAGGCGGCAACGCAGATGCCATCCCTCAGGGGTCCCGGAGACCCGATGCACCCACAACGGCAGGCCAGGTGCACGTGGGCAGGGGTGGCGGGAGTGGAGGACGGCGGAGGCGCGAACCTGACCAGGCAGCTCAGGACCCGGTAGTGTCCCAGGTCAGCAACATCCTGGATACATACCGGCGTGACACCAGGGGCATGGACCAGATTGCGTCCACCCTCAATGACATCAAGGGGACCCTCCAGGAGATGAAGACCCTGCAGTCCCAGCAACATGCCTGTCAACTGCAACACCAAGGAAGGATGGAGGATAGACAGGCTGAGCTCGTGGCGGTGCAAACCCAAATGACCGGTGTACTCCGTCGGATTGCCGACAACATGGGCAACCCTCCCTGTGGCACCAGGCGAAGGCCATTACCAGACACAGGGAGGGATCAGGAGGAGGAGGATTCATCCGACGGAGCGTCACAGACATCGTCACGGACTGCTTCCGAGGGTCCCCGCAGGAAGGTGGGTCGTCCACGAAAAAGACTGTGAGAGTCAGCAGAACATCACCATCTCCCAGGTCACCTGGCCTGGCACCTGGCCCTCTGGCCCAATAGCAGCACATGACATTCTCTGCCACATGGACTTGCTGGTCACTGTCTGACCTATGTTGACGAAGACTGTGGCATGGACTCTGACATTTTGCTACGACAAGGATACCAACTCCCCCAGTGAACTTTGGATTCTACACTCCCGCTGTGCACCTCTTGTCATCCCCACAAACCCGTACCCCACCACAAATAAATTAATCACACTTACAAGATGATGCCGTGATTCTACATTATTACAATACATGTGTGTGTCGTACAGTCAAAGCATGCCTGATCTCAGAATTAACTCCAACCATCCAAACCGTGGGGTCGCAGTCTTGCCCAGGACACACATGGGTCCCAATGTCTCATCTGATACAGACATGGAGTACCAAACTCACCTGTGCTGGGCCCAACCAGCTGAGTGGTTCCCGCACAACTGTGGCTACAGACACATTCAGGGGAGCAACAGTCATGCGCAGAGGTCAGGGATCATGTTGAGTGACCTGGCTTGCCGCTCCCAGGTATGTCTAGACATGTGTCCCTACAATGTGCAGCATGCTTGCGTCAGGCGGATGTTGAGAATGGTGGCTAGGCCAAGGTTGGATGCATGGAGATGCCAGAATGCAGTTTAGGATCACCGTGCCACATGGTTGTGTTGGGGTTGTGGGCTGCATCATGAGTGTGGGCGTGGATCTAGAAGGTCATCCTGCAGCTGGCTGTGAAACATTCCCCCCATCCCGTTAGGACGTTGATGTGGCCTGGTTGCCCGACGCAGTAGCAGAGCTGTGCAGATGCACTCCGGATATGGACAAGTACCATGGGAGTCGTGAGGCACATGTCCGTAGACTGCAGGGTAGGATTCGACACGGATGTTGTAGTTGCCCTGGGGGATGGTCTCTCTTGCCTTGAGGTGGATGGAACTGTGCATCTTGTGCATAATACAGTTCCCACTCCCTGACAAACCCCTAGCATCTTGTCACTCTACACATAGACACATATGCACCACCTATGAAAACTATGCCAGACCTGCGGCACGCACAGTGGCAACAGGGCACCATTGACAGGGAAGAGGCACCTTGGAGACAGAGGGACAAATTTATTAGTCATGTGTGTTGGAATGACAATGATACTCTGTCAACACATACACAGGTCATGTGGATGTACATGTGGGAGCAACACTGGCACCCCCCATTGCAACACAGATGCTGGCATCCCATTGACCTGGCACACAAGTGACGGATAACAGCTAAACACCCCCTGCTGCCACGGAGAGGCCGCTATACACCATTGAGGCCCTGATGGGGCAATCACACACCATGTCAACCCGGTGCAACCTGTATGTTTCCGAGGCCAGTGTTACACACAATGATGGCCTCATCACAATCCCCAATCCCCTGCCACATGACAGTCACCAAGTCTGAGCATGGCTCCAGGTGAAGCCTGCCCCATGTCATGTTCCCCATGTAGGATCACCATGTATGCAAATGGAACACACATGAACCGGAGAAGTGCACACAGACTACAAACAATTCACACACCCAAAACGACGTGAGGCATCCCTTACCCTGAGGAGATTTCAACACTTGCCCGTGCATGTGACGCTGAATCAGCACATGTCGCTGTGTTCATGAGGAGTAGCAGGAGCACAACAATGCCACCAGCAGACAGCATGCACATGGACCTGTGGAAGAGAGACACACAAGGATTCAGCACAAAGGAGCACATCCGCAAGCATGTACTTAACACGTATCATGTTGTTAACATGACAGGTGACAATGATGACCCTCAGACAACATCCTTCCATTGCGCCATCACTTGAGTGACACTTCAATACACACCACTGACTCACTTGGCAGACATGCAGATGGACACACACATTGCAACACATGCCACACACGGCCCAATGCGTGCACACTCAGACACTGGAACTCACCACTAAGCAAAGAAGTTGCGTATGAGCCGACTCCGCATGTCCTCCACAGCCTCCTCCTCCTCCACATCACTTGCCCCGTCACCAAGCCCTTCATCCTCCACGGGTGGATGGTCCTGGTCATCTTGATCCAGTATGAGTGGAACAGCTTCCTCCACTGCCATGTTGTGCAGCATGCAGCAGACGATGATGATCTTGCACACCTTCACCGGGGCATATGGGAGTGCTCCGCCGGTCTTGTGGAGGCACCGGAATCGGCTCTTCAGAAGTCCAAACGTCCTCTCAATGACTCTCCTGGTCCGCCCATGTGCGTTGTTGTAGCGGTGCTCGGCAGCCGTGCTGGGGTTGCGGACAGGCGTCATCAGCCATGGCATGTTGGGATAGCCAGCGTCCCCTACAAGGAAACATCATGGACAGAAGTGTGTCAGCACAGGCAGTGAGATTGGAAGATGACGCCAAACACTGAACTGCCAGAGTCTACCCACCAACAATACATGCTCGCTCGTTCCGCAGCTGCAGCATCATTTCTGGCACCCTGCTACGCCTCATGATGAAGGCATCGTGTGCTGATCCTGGAAAGCGAACACAGACATGTGAAATCACCATGTTGGACAGACACACCACAAGGGCATTAATGGAGTGATAATGTTTGCGATTCCTATACACCACCTCCTGTGCCTGTGGTGGTACCAACGCAACATGTGTCCCATCTATGGACCCAATGACATGGGGCATCCCTCCCAGGGCATAGAACTCACGCTTGACATCTGTCAACTGCTCACGATTTGGGAATTTAATGTACTCATCCAGGTGAACCAACATGGCCTCTAAGAAATCATGCAGAACACGGCTGAACATCGTCTGGGACATGCCCCCGACATCAGCAATGGTATGTTGGAACGTACCCGTGGCAAGGAAATGTAGGGCTGCCATCACCTTCAACTTGGGTGTCAGTGCACTTGGATACCTGTGGCGCGGGAGGAGTTGTGCTTCCAGCCGGCCAGTCAACTCATCAATCAACCGTTGGCTGAATCTGTAGCGGCGTATACAGTCCCGTTCATGCAGGGCAGCAATGTCTGGCATACGTCGAGGGAGAGGCGGAGCCCTGCAGTGAAATGGAAGGAACACCTAAGAGTGAGCACTGTACAACAACATCGTCAATGCACTGAGCACATGTTACACAGCCAATACACATATGCCACGTTGTGAGTCAGGTCTGTGCCACAGTTCCTGGACACGTACGCCAGTCAGGTTACACTCCTACCAAGGGACAGCCACTAACGGAGGGGGGCAAGATCACGATGACATGGCATGAGACTAGCTGTGGGCCAGTGTAAGTGAACATGCACACGCATCACAGGATTCACAGACATCCACACATGTGCAGAAGTAGTATGCGTATGGTACAGACAGGTAGTTGGATGCGATATGCACTGGTCACATGTCATAGGAATAGGACAGGCCACACACATTGCCTTTGAGGAGTACATGTCGAGACAGAACATACATAGGGAGCATGTGGATATGTACTTGTGTTGATACTCCGTGTAGTTGGATACATACACACCTCATGGCAAATCACATATGTGGGCTGGTGTGCGGAACAGTGTGCCATGCCCATCGACACACAGACACATGTTGGCAGCAGCAACTGCTGACGCATTGAACCACACACCTACAGCAAAATCATGGAAAGACATGCCACACACATGACATGGTTGCAGCATGCAACGCAGCCATACACGTGTCATATGTAATATTCCGTGTACCTGGCATCAGGGGACAGGTGCGGGTGTCCGTGACTGGGACATGCAAGTGACTCATGGCTCCACTAGTGTGTACGACATGCACACATGTCAAAGGAGTGCAGGGGATGTGTGGTACAATGCGCACCATCACACACGACATGTGTACACAGCTCATCGTACATGTGCTTTGCCCACACCTCAGGGGTAAAGTGCCACATCACATCCTGACACACCTGTGTCACACACAGGTGGTATTGCACAGACAATGCATTTGTGTCCACCCTTGGCAATACCTGTCCGCTCCATTCCTGTCTGTGTGCCGCCTGTCACCACTGACAGTTGTTATACGCACCGTACATACGCTCGGAGCGCGTGTATAGGGTCCCTGGGCCAATATTGCCGCTGGCGTATGCGTACGCCACAGTAGTACGGACTGTACACGCGCTTGTGCGGTCCGGATCACAATATGGGCGCTGGCGTATGCGTACGCCACAGTAGTATGGACTGTACACGCGCTTGTGCGGTCCGGATCACAATAAGGGCGCTGGCGTATGCGTACGCCACAGTAGTACGGACTGTACACGCGCTTGTACGGTCCGTACTACTGTGGCGTACGCATACGCCAGCGCCCATATTGTGATCCGGACCGCACAAGCGCGTGTACAGTCCGTACTACTGTGGCGTACGCATACGCCAGCGCCCATATTGTGATCCGGACCGTACAAGCGCATGTACGGTCGGTATCACTGCTTGTGGGGTGCCCTAGGGCGTGGAACGCACCGTACCTGTGTGTAAATGTATGAAAACACATAGGGGACACATGAGGGACAAGTATAAGGGCCTAAATGCCTGATGGTTGCCATGGAGACTGAGTTAAATTTTTGAATTTGAGCACCAGGTGCACAGCAGAAGTCAGTTTGAAAGAATCTACATTGTTGCAATGTGGATGTTGACTTGACATCATTATCAAAACTGAAACCATGCAAAGCCACACACTGGGGTAGGTTTGAAGGGATTGGATGAAACGTAGGATGCTAATGTGACTGACCAATCAATCTGTACTCCTATACATGAACAGGCCAGCCAGGCATATATAAGGCAGCCAGGTCCCATGAGAGAGCACTTGCCTGCACATCCATTCATCCATGACCACTGCTGCTGATAGTGATTCCTCTGGCACCATGTCCAGGACTGTGGAGAGGTCACAGCCATTCACCCAGGAGGAGAACCTTGCCCTGATAGATGTGATCCTCCCACAGTTCCAGAGCCTGTATGGTCGACCAGGGGTTCAGGTGAGTGCAGACTCCACTAGCTTAGACTGTGCCCCTTTTGTGTGACAGTGACTTCTGGCATTGTGTCCATGTGTGACAGACATGCACTGTTGTTTGGAGTGGGTCCCAGGGTGTGGAAGGCCTCATGTCACCCATGCAGAGCATGCTGTGTTTCCTGTGTGCACTCCTCACTTGCATAGTGCCTACTGTGACAATGAATGCAAGGTGCATGCCACATTCTGCCTGCATACTCCTCCTGGGGATGTTGTTTCCACAGTCCTGATGTGATCCTGTGTTCCCCCCAGTGTGACAGGTGTCAGTACCCATGGATGTGTGTTTGTTCAGTGTACCTGTGCTGTGAGTGTCCAAAGGCCGTGTTCGTCCCCTGCACATTGGTGTGTGTGTTAGTCCCCTGTCATGTGGGTGAGTGCATATGGGGAGTGTTGCACACAAGCAGCATGAGGGATGGATATGGCCTGGCCATCGGATGTGAGCAGGGAGCAGTGCTGTGTGCATGCCGTGCTGAGCCAGCCCCACACCTGTGACACCCCCGTCTACTGGCACATGGGCAGAGTGAGGTGTGTACCCGCAGTTGGCAATGCCATGTGATTGTCCTGTACCTGTGTGTGTCTGTGTACTCTGCTGAGGTAGCATCAGTGTGCTGGGGCAGGTGACTGCTGTGAGGTGCTGTACATAATCCTGGTGTAGCCTGTGAGGCACAGTGTGATCCCTGGTCAGTGAGTGTGTGGTACCCCTCATGCCACCCGTGTGCTTCCACTGGCACGTAGTGCATTTGGCCTTCCACAGTGGATAATGTCCCTATGACAAAGGTGCAATTAGTTGCATGCATACCATGGCCTGTTCATAATGAGGATTGTTCTATATGTGTGTCTCTGTGTCTTTGCTCATGTGGATTAATGTATTCTCTCTTTTGCATCCTCACAGGTAGGCGCCATTGCCAAGGGGGAGATCTGGAGGGAAGCCGTCAGTGCCGTGAGGGGTACAGAGGGTCGGAGGCGGAGCCTGTCTCAGGTGAGGAAACGCTGGCAGGACATCCGGTGCTGGACGAGGAGGATTGCACGGCTCCTGCTGGGGGACTCACCTGAGAGCCGTAAGAACCGTGGCCGCCGTCGTCTGACCCACATCCAGAAGCGTGTGCTGGCGGTGGTCTTCCCCGATATGGACAGGCGCCTACAGGAGAGGCAGCAGCAGGAAGGGGGTAGGTACATGTGTGTCAGTTGTGTGTCCCCAGCCAATGTAAGTGTGCAGTTGCATGGATACACTGCCAGGGTTTGATTGTGCAGTGCGTCAACTTCTCCACAAAGTAGCACAGTGCTGTTCTCACTCCCTCCCTTCCCCTCCTTGCAATGTGTTCCCTGGTCTGTCGCCACTCTTGCACACGGTTATTTAGGCAGGCAGTTCATGCAGGTGCCCTATGCTATCAGCATCATGTGTGGGGGTGATGTGCCACAGGTATGGGGACCTTGCGTGTGCCATGGCCAATTTCAGTCATTGTGGTGTCCATGTCACTTGGCACTGATTGTGAATCACGACATAGGGGTGTGTCTCCAAAATGTACAGCCTTCCAGCATGCATGTCCAATTGTGTGCCCTCTGACATGATGTGCCTGAGTGGGAGGCCTGCTAAGTGCAGGGACGGTTGCTTAATTTGCAGTCATGTCCATCCTGGACCATGGAGGAGTGTGGGCACTACTGTGCCCTGGGGCACCTCTTCCTAGGTATCATGTGCGTCATCCAACAATATGGCCATTCACTGTGTCTTTGCCATGGGTTGCGTAGGGTGGCATTGTACCCTGGGCTCAACTGTTAGGACCTACAGGTTGCTACATGTGTCCACTGTACAGGGGGACCCATTTTGCTTGTGCATACTCACAGTGGGCATTACCTGTGTGTGTTGTTGAGACAATCTGATGATGTTTGCCTGTCAATGATGTGTGGACATGGCCACCAGGGGCTGTGTGTGTACAGTCATGAATTAGTGGAGGCCATGTGTTTCCATCCCAGAGTAAGAGGTGTACATACTTTCTCCGTCTCAATGAGATTGTCTCAGGTGTGGGTGGTTTGTGCGTACAAGGCCTACATGTCAGAAGCTTCATCCTCCTTGCTGGGTTTAGCCTGTGTGTGATGTTTGACTGGACATACGCTCAAGGTGCAGTGACCCTGTCATGTGTGGCCTGGTTTCATGTATTGCCTTTGCAGCATGCGGCAAGAGTAAATGGATATGATTCATGCTCATCCCTTTTTGACGACGCAGTGTGGTGCAGGTGCTGTGCACATTTGTCCCCAGAGGCTGGCTCCTCTCTAAAATTTCAGGTGCAGTGATTTGCTGTTGTGTCATGATCTCCATTGTGTCTCAGTGGCATGGTGGGTAGAAAAACTGTGTGTTCCATGGCCTACATGTGTACATTGTTTTGTAGGTGTTACTCCTGTTGCTTTTCAGGCTATGCAATGTGACCTATGTATATTTGACTCATGTGACATAAGTGTACAGGTGTCTGATTTTCTCCTGTCTCTTCACCTTGCCCACAGCATCGCCGGGGGACACGGAAGGAGACACTAGCACGGACCGGGAGGAGAGATTGAGCACCAGTACCAGCAGTGCTGTCCTGTCTGGCACATGGAGTGGCACGGAGGCCGAAGGGAGTGAGGCGGAGGACCTGTTGACTGCCAACACAGACTATGACGCAGACGGGTCCGAGGCTGAGCTCCCAGAGGTGGCGGAGTCTGCCCCCCCAGCTGATGGCAGCCCTCCACATCCCCCCGCCACCTCAGGTTCCATCACCGGCCTCCCACATGCTCGTGGCCCTTCCCTCCGTGCTCGGTCCCCACATGTCTCCTTCCTGCCAGGCACCGCACCCCCTGCCCCTGTCACCACTGCTGCGGTGAGTGCGGAGTCTGTGGACATCCTGAGGCAGTTGCAGGTTGGTCAGACTGCGATGCTAAATGTCCTCCATGCCCACACCCAGGTGCTGACCCAGATGGAGGCATACATGGAGGGCATGTCGGCTGCGCAGTCTGACCAACGGCAGTTGCTGAGGTCCATAGACTCCACACTGACTGCAGCACTGGATCTCCTGCAGCGCTGCGTAACACCCCCTACCCCTGCCCCATCCACAATTCCCACTCCCGTGCCTGTCCCACGCACATCCAGACGTCAGCGTGCACGCACCCCAACAGACACAGGCACCACACCACCAGGGAAGTCGAAGCGCACACCTCCTGTCACGCACACACAGGGTGAGGAAGGCACACCCACTGGGTCGGGGGGGAAACGTAGAACACGCAGCCACAGTGGGAGTCCGCATTCCACACAACCCACTCCCTCCAAATCCACTCCCCTTAGCTCTCCTGGCCAACAGTCAGTGACAGCATCATCCACTGCGAGTGTGCCCCCCAGCCCCAGGATGACACCACCCCGCAAGCGGTGGAGGCGGGACCCGGCCAGGGGAGTTGAGTCCCCCACCCTGTCCACACCCTCCCCCAGTGGCGCTGCGACCCATCCCTTTGCCCCCCCCCTCCTTGGGGCCTGTGGTTGGATTGGGTACGGGGGAGTCGCTGGGGGAACTTGCCGACGTGTGCAGCGCCATTCTGTCCTCCACCTTTGGCGCTGGCACCCCCCCTGTGGCAGATTCATCCCTCCCTGCACCCACAACACCTACCCTTTCCCCTCCTGTCCCTGCGGTGCCTGTTTCCACCCTCCCCCCTGATGCCCCCTCTTCTGTGGATGAAATGGACTTGTGAACTGTGCAGGCAAGCTAGGGGACACACGTCCCGATGTGTACCCCCCCCCCCGGACATTGCTGCTGGGCTGGCCCATGGCCCTTGTACATAGTGGACATTTTCTCTGATATATTTTCCTGCTGAATAAAGCCTTTTCTTTTTGTTTTGCACACTGATGCTTTCCTGGACTTGCTGTTGGTGCTGGTGCTCCCTGCGTTGGGGTGGTGATAATGTGTTAGGGGTCTGTGAAATGTTGGAGTGTGCTGCTCATGGGGTGTACCCTGCCATCTGCGTGCCATCACAAAGGTCTCTGCAAATGGTATTTGGTCATGTTTGCTCTCACTGTATGGTGACATTGTCCCAAGGTGTGTTCCATCCTCTGTGGCCCAGGCCATTTTTCCTGCAGGGTGTCTCCCAAATGCTGTGCTGTGCTGTGTCTACATTTCCTGGATGTGTGAGGGTTGCCTTTCAATATAGCCATGCTGGCTCAGCGATGGCTCCGCCTGCATCTGGGGTATCACCCTTGTAGGTCACTGAACTTGTTGATGGGGTATATTGTCCGATGTCTGGGCACTGCTGGGAGTGATAGGTACACACCCCTCCTGTGTCTGGGCACTGCTGGGAGTGATAGGCACACACCCCTCCTGTGTCTGGGCACTGCTGGGAGGACCCTGCACCCACCCCTCCTGTGTCTGGGCACTGCTGGGGGTGTTTTGCACACCCCATTCTTATAGCAGGTTCGGTGCGTACATGCACGGGTGGGGGTTGGGTGCGTACATACACGGGTGGGGGTTCGGTCCGTACATACACGGGTGGGGGTTCGGGGCGTACATACTCTGCTGGGGTGGGGGTTCGGTCCGTACATACACGGGTGGTGGTTCGGGGCGTACATACTCTGCTGGGGTGGGTGTTAGGTGCGTACATACACGGGTGGTGGTTTGGTGCGTACATACACGGCTGGGGTGGGGGTTTGGTGCGTACATACACGGCTGGTGGTTCGGTGCGTACATACACGGCTGGGGGGGGTTCGGGGGCGTACATACACGGGTGGTGGTTTTGTGCGTACATACACGGCTGGGGTGGGGGTTCGGTCCGTACATACACGGGTGGGGGTTCGGGGCATACATACTCTGCTGGGGTGGGGGTTCGGTGCGTACATACACGGGTGGTGGTTCGGTGCGTACATACACGGCTGGGGTGGGTGTTAGGTGCGTACATACACGGGTGGGTGTTAGGTGCGTACATACACGGGTGGGGGTTCGGTCCGTACATACACGGGTGGGGGTTCGGGGCGTACATACTCTGCTGGGGTGGGGGTTCGGTCCGTACATACACGGGTGGGGGTTCGGGGCGTACATACTCTGCTGGGGTGGGTGTTAGGTGCGTACATACACGGGTGGTGGTTTGGTGCGTACATACACGGCTGGGGTGGGGGTTTGGTGCGTACATACACGGCTGGTGGTTCGGTGCGTACATACACGGCTGGGGGGGGTTCGGGGGCGTACATACACGGGTGGTGGTTTGGTGCGTACATACACGGCTGGGGTGGGGGTTCGGTCCGTACATACACGGGTGGGGGTTTGGGGCGTACATACTCTGCTGGGGTGGGGGTTCGGTGCGTACATACACGGGTGGTGGTTCGGTGCGTACATACACGGCTGGGGTGGGTGTTAGGTGCGTACATACACGGGTGGGGGTTTGGTGCGTACATACACGGCTGGTGGTTCGGTGCGTACATACACGGCTGGGGTGGGGGTTGGGTGCGTACATACACGGGTGGGGGTTCGGTCCGTACATACACGGGTGGGGGTTCGGGGCGTACATACTCTGCTGGGGTGGGGGTTCGGTCCGTACATACACGGGTGGGGGTTCGGGGCGTACATACTCTGCTGGGGTGGGTGTTAGGTGCGTACATACACGGGTGGTGGTTTGGTGCGTACATACATGGCTGGGGTGGGGGTTTGGTGCGTACATACACGGCTGGTGGTTCGGTGCGTACATACACGGCTGGGGGGGGTTCGGGGGCGTACATACACGGGTGGTGGTTTGGTGCGTACATACACGGCTGGGGTGGGGGTTCGGTCCGTACATACACGGGTGGGGGTTCGGGGCGTACATACTCTGCTGGGGTGGGGGTTCGGTGCGTACATACACGGGTGGTGGTTCGGTGCGTACATACACGGCTGGGGTGGGTGTTAGGTGCGTACATACACGGGTGGGGGTTTGGTGCGTACATACACGGCTGGTGGTTCGGTGCGTACATACACGGCTGGGGTGGGGGTTGGGTGCGTACATACACGGGTGGGGGTTCGGTCCGTACATACACGGGTGGGGGTTCGGGGCGTACATACTCTGCTGGGGTGGGGGTTCGGTCCGTACATACACGGGTGGGGGTTCGGGGCGTACATACTCTGCTGGGGTGGGTGTTAGGTGCGTACATACACGGGTGGTGGTTTGGTGCGTACATACACGGCTGGGGTGGGGGTTTGGTGCGTACATACACGGCTGGTGGTTCGGTGCGTACATACACGGCTGGGGGGGGTTCGGGGGCGTACATACACGGGTGGTGGTTTGGTGCGTACATACACGGCTGGGGTGGGGGTTCGGTCCGTACATACACGGGTGGGGGTTCGGGGCGTACATACTCTGCTGGGGTGGGGGTTCGGTGCGTACATACACGGCTGGGGGTTCGGGGCGTACATACCAGGGTGGGGTGGGGGTTCGGGGCGTACATACAAGGGTGGCGCTTGGGTGCGTACATACACGGGTGGCGGTTCGGGGCGTACATACACGGGTGGGGGTTCGGGGCGTACATACACGAGTGGGGGTTCGGGGCGTACATGCACGGGTGGGGGTACGGGCCGTACTTCCACGGGTGGGGGTACGGTCCGTACATACCCCTGCCCACGCTCTGCGTGCCTGGGTACGGGCCGTACCCATGCCTTTGGTGGGTGGGTACGGTGCGTCCCACCATTGTTGCGGGGCCGTGGGGTCCGCACCGTACACAGGCCTTGGGGGCGTGGCTACGGGTCGTACCACGCGTACCCCTACATGACCCCAGCAATGCTGGTACGAGCTGTACCAAGGCCTTTCTGACGTGGGTACGGGCCGTACCGCTATTGTTGGAGTGACGTAGGGGGACGCGTGGTACGTTCCGTACCCACGCTCTTGCGGCCTGGGTAGGGTACGTACCGGTTCGCGTGACCATCCACTTCCGTTGTGGCGGACGCTTGCGTTGCTGGCCTCGCCCCCACCCCCTGGAAGTGACCAGGCCCTGATGGTCAGGTATGTCCAGGCCATGTGTGATTTGGTACCATGTGTTGGTGTTGTGTGTCCTGCCCCTGCCCCCCCCTTTGCCCCTGGTTGTTGTGCTGACCTTCTGCGGCGTCTGCGTCGGTTCCTGTACGCCAGGTGGACTGCTAGGAGGGCAGGGATGGCACGTAGGTTCGGGTCCATGTCTGTTCGTCGCGTCCAGCTGCTCCTTGCGTGTGTCGTCCTGATTTCCCGGCAGTTTTTGGCAGCCGGTAAATATTTTCCGTGCGGGATGACGTCGGTTCGAATCGTACTTCCTGGTTCGTGAAACGTAGGCTGGATGCGTACCGACGTCACGTCGGCTCCTTTCAGGATCGGAATTGTGTTTAGTTTCTGTTCGGTCGGTGTTTTGTTCGAATCGTACGGAAATGGTGTTTCCGTATGAATCGTACTTGCATTTTCGGATGGATTTCGCACCGGGTACGAGTCGGACGGAGAAAAGGCTCCGTCCGACGGTTCGTACCCGGTTTTTACCGGATCGGAATTGGCACCCATAATTGACAAACAACCATCATCAGATAGTTGTACCAAGACACACAGGCACTGGCCACTGTGAGTATGCACAAGCCAAATTGGGTCACCCTGTACAGTGGACACATGTAGCACACTTTATGTAAATACAAATTAGGCCAGGGTACAATGCCACAGAGCCCAACCTATGCTGAAGACACAGAGAATGTCCACATTGTTGGATGACACACATGATACCTAGGAAAAGGTGCCCCAGGGGACTGTAGTGGCCACACTCCTCCATGGTCCTGTATGGATATGACTGCAACAGAAGCGACCGTCCCTGCACTATGCATATCTCACACTCATGCACATCATGTCTGAGGGCACAACATTGGTCATGCATGCTGTAAGGCAGTACACTTTTAAGACACACTCCTATGTCGGGACTCAGCAGCAGTGCCAACTAACATGGACCCCACAATGACTGAACTGGCCAGGGCACAGGCAAGCTCACAACACATGTAACACACCACCCCCACACATGATGTTGCAAGCATTGGGCACTTGGATTAACTGCCAGCCTAGATAACCTTGTGTAAGAGTGACTACCCACTGACCCGGGAACATATGTCAAGGAGGGGAAGGGAGGAAGAACAGCACGGGTTGACTTTGTGGAACAGGATATGCACTGCACATATAAACCCTGGCAGTGTATCCATGCGACTGCGCACTTCCAAAAGCTGGTGACACACAACAAACACACATGTACCTACCCCCTTCCTGCTGCTGCGTCTCCAGTAAGCGCCTATCCAAGTCAGGGAAGACCACCGCCAGCACACGCTTCATGATGTGGGTCAGGCGCCGGCGCCCACGGTTCTTCTTCCCTTCTGGTGAGTCCCCCAGCAGGACCCGGGCGATCCTCCTGGTCCAGCACCGGATATCCTGCCAGCATTTCCTCACCTGGGCCAGGCGCCGCTTCCGACCCTCCACCGACCTCACGGCCCTGACGGCCGCCTTCCAGATCTCCCCCTTGGCATAGGCGCCTACCTGTGAGGATGACAAAGTGAGACAACATCAATACACCTGCTACATGTCACAGAGACACACATTTTAACAACTTGGCAGGTGTGAACAGGGCATAGTATGCAGCCAACTCATTGCACCTTTGTCATAGGGACATTATCCTCTGGGGAAGGCAAAATGCACTACGTGGCATTGAAAGTACACCGGTGGAATGAGGGGTGCGACACAATCAATGATCATGGCTCACACTGTGCATCACAAGCTACACCAGGATCATGTACAGCACCTCACAGCAGTCACATGCCCCCGGCCACTGACGAAACCTCAGCAGAGTACACAGACACACACAGGCACAGGACAATCACCTGCCATTGGCAACTGCGGGTACAAACCTCACTCTGCACATGTGCCACTTGACTGGGGGGTGTCACAGGTGTTGGGCTAGCCCAGCACGTCAGACACATAGCACTGCTCCCTGCTCACATCAGATGGGTAGGATATATGCATCCCTCATGCATCTGGGCTGTAACACTCCACATAGACACTCACCCACATGACAGGGGACTTACACACACACCAATGTCCAGGGGACGAACACATCATTTGGACACTCTCACCACAGGTACACTCAACTCACACACATCTGTGGGTACAGTCACCTGTCACACTGGGGGGGGGGACACAGAATCACATCAGGGCTGTAGAAACAACATTCCCAAGTGGATTAGCCAGGCTGAATGTGGCATGCACCATGCAGTGATTGTCACAGTAAGCACTATGCAAGTGAGGAGTGCAGACATGCACTACAGCATGCTCTGCATGGGAGACATGAGGCATTCCCCCCCCCTGGGACCCACTCTAAACAACATTGCATGTCTGTCACACCTGGACACAATGCCAGAAGTGACAGTCACAAAAAAGGGGCACAGTCTAAGCTAGTGGAGTCAGCACTCACCTGCTCCCCTGGCCTCCCATACAGGCTGGGGTACTGTGGGAGGATGACATCCAGCAATGCCACATTCTCCTCCAGGGTGAATGGCTGGGCCCTCTAGGCAAGTGCTCTCTCATGGGACCTGGCTGCCTTATATTTGCCTTGCTGGCCTGTTTCATTTACAGGAGTACAGAGTGATTGGTCAATCTCATTTGCATCCTACGTTTCCTCCAATCCCTTTAAACCTACCCCAGTGAGGGGCTTTGCATGGTTTAAAAATTGAGCATGATGTCAAGTCAACAACCACTTTGCAACATAGTATATTGTCTCCAACCGACTCTTGCTGGCCACCTGATGAAAATATTTGAACTTGAAACTCGGTCTCCATGACAACCAGCATGCATTTAGGCCCTTATACTTGTCCCTCATGTGTCCCCTATGTAATTTCACTATACACACACAGGTACGGTGCGTTCCACGCCCCTAGGGCACCACTACTCCAGTGATATGGTCCGTACATGCGTGTGTAGGGTCCGTATCACTATGGGTGTTGCCGTAGGTGTACGCCATAGGGATACGGTCCGTTCACGCGTGTGTAGGGTCCGTATCACGATGGTTGTGTTGCCGTAGGCGTACGCCATAGGGATACGGTCCGTACACGCGTGCGTAGGGTAGGGGTGGGCGGAATTTGCGAAATCCACTTTCGCAAATTATCGCGAAAATGTTAAAAATTATCGCAAACATGCGGAAATATCGTGAAGATGCGGAAGTTTTTTTCCCGCATGTTCGCAAGATTTTCTGCATGGTTGCGGCTCACCAACTTACCCATGTGGTTGCTCGCGGGCGCGGCCATCTTGTTTTCAGTTGTCTCGCGGTGCATGATCGCGAGAAGAAAGACGTGATCGCGCGACGCATGACGTCACTGCGGGCGCGAACTGTCGCGAGACAGCGCAAATGGCTAAAAACAATACAACATCTCATGGAGAACGCGACCGGATCAAGAAAACTTGTTGGCGAACGCAGGGATTCAGGTAAGGCGATCGTGCGCGCGCGAGAATGTATTATTTTACAGCGCGAGCAAGAACCAAATTAACACTAAGCTGCGGAATGCGGAAATTTTGACATTTTCGCGCTTTTCGCAGAACGCGAAAATGTCAAATTATCGCAATTTCCGCGAACAGAACGAAATTTTAGCCCAGGCCTAGTGTAGGGTCCATATCACGATGGTTGTGTTGCCGTAGGCGTACGCCACAGGGATACGGTCCGTACACGCGTGTGTAGGGTCCGTATCACTATGGTGAATTGATAGTCACACTTGGTGAGAGTCATCTGTAATGTGATTGTGGATTGGGATGAAGGCATTAATGTGTGTAACACTGCCCTCGGAAACATACGGGATGCACCGGGTTGACATAGTGTGGGACATCCCCATTAGAGGCTCAATGGTGAATAGCAGCCTCTCCGTGAGCAGCACGGGGTGTTTGCCTCAAACCCGTCACATGTGTGCCAGTTCTATGGATTTCCTGCATCTGTGGTGCAAAGGGGGGTGCCAGTGTAGGTTCCACATGTTCATCCACATGACCTGTGCATCTGTTAATATAGATGTATTTGCCTTCCGGCAAACATGACTAATAAAGGTGTCCCTCAGCCTCCAAGGTGCCTCATCTCTGTCAATGCAGGTCTCTTGCCACTGTGCATGCGGCATGTCTGGCATAGTTGTCACAGGTTGTGCATATGAGTCTATGTGTAGAGTAGCAAGATGCTAGCTGTTTGTCAGGGATTATGATATGTATTGTGCATGATGTACATGGCTGTGTAGGTATTTTGGCATCTCAGTCCCCACAACGGCCACTTTGCTGCATGTGCATCCATTGTCTGTGTGTTTGTGCCATGTTGAACCAGACACTCCTTCCTTCTCATACACCTTTTGCAGTAGTCCTTTCTGACATGCTTGTGTTTGTGTGCAACTTGTGGCATGGTTTTCAGGACATGGCGCCTGCTGCTGCAGGCCCTGCAGCAAGGGCACACAGAGTTTCTATATTTGCCCTCACACACACGCCTCTAAGACGCACCCCTTTCCTCCCTCCACCCATTCATTTTGGTGTAATCTGCTTGTGTGTGACACAGTTGCGGTGGGAAAGGCTGGACCGTCTGCACATGCTACGTGCACATTGCACGTGCCTCATGTCCTTGCATGTGCCACATCACGCTACACCGTGATGTTGAGGCCACCCACCAAGCAATGCCCATCCAATACATCTGTTGCATGCACTCAGGCATGCACTAATCGCCCACACAACACCTTTGCATGATGACTGTACAACTCCAACTGCCTACACAGCGCTGGCACGCCTTCAAGGCCCTGTCACACCAACCATGTCCTGTCCCTCCTACTCCTCACCGGCTCTGTACCCCAACAAGGCCATGGGAGTGGTACTCCAGGCCTCTGCATGTAGTATGGTGTCGCTGTGGGACACATGGCACAGGTATCATGTCTCAGCGTGTCAGTCTACAATGTGTCCAGGATCCCCCTCTACACCATGACATGCGCACTGCATCTCATCATCATCTGGTGTCCCATTGCCAGCCAGGTGCTTCTCACCCTCCCCAAAGACGCAGTTCTTCCCAGTTCTCATAATGAATAATGCATGGTATCCATTGGCAGATGGCTGGACATCGGCCACCTGATGCTGGACTTGTACACGACTGAGGTGTTCATCTGTGGATTGTCCCCTTACAGCTGGGTCAACTGCTTGTGTCTCACCCGCATCATGGATTGCTTGCTCACATGTGCTATGCTAATCACCAGCATCTGTACCTCAGGCTTCTGCACACTCTGCATTATGCACAAGATCCACAGTTCGATCCACCTCAAGGCAAGACAGACCATCCCCCAGGTCAACTACAACATCCGTGTTAGAAGGCGACCTCAGAGAGGCCCGGTGGGGGCCCTGACTGCCCTGAGACCCACCCTCAAGGTATCGTAGCCGGGCACTGGCGGGAGACTCCTCAGGGGAGGAACCTCGAATCTAGGATCGCACACTCGGCACCACACGACAGAGAGACACCACACGAGGAGTTCTTACAAGCAAATCTTTATCAGATTGGAGTAGTAGGATCTTTATGATCAGCACAGCAAATATATACAAGCAGAGCGTGGGCTCTCAAAGTCTTGGAGGGGAGTAGGAGGTAGCGGGACAGTCTTTGGGGGTGTGGATCAAATGCAGGAGCGTACCCGGCGCACAGCTCACAATCCTCGAGCTGGGGGATACGGTTGTTGTCGTGGGGTCCGGCGGGACCAAGAGAGTCTGTGGGAGCCGCGAGTCACTCAGCAGGGCTCGGTTACAAGTTCGGTGGTCTTACGATCTTCGAGGAGCCGCGAGTCACTTAGCAAGGCTCAAGCACAAGTTCGGAGGTCTTACGATCTTCAGGGAGCCGCGAGTCACTCAGCAGGGCTCAAGCACAAGTTCGGAGGTCTTACGATCTTCAGGGAGCCGCGAGTCACTCAGCAGGGCTCAAGCACAAGTTCGGAGGTCTTACGATCTTCAGGGAGCCGCGAGTCACTCAGCAGGGCTCAAGCACCAGTTTGGAGGTCTTACGATCTTCAGGGAGCCGCGAGTCACTCAGCAGGGCTCAGGTGTTCCAAGGCGAATCTGCCGGACAGTCCCAAAGCGCTCCTTGTTATAGGGCGACCCCTCTTTGATGTCCGGAGCCTGTGCAGGCAGGGATCTTGTCACCTGGGGGGCGCTTGTTGGGGGTTTCCTGCCATTGTCCTTTGATCCTTTCAGGGCCGGGTCGGGAGGAGTCCCAGACACCCAGCAGGCGTGGAGCCAGCCCTCGGGGAGGCCGGCAGGTCGATCGAAACCCACCGTCCCAGGGAAGCGCAGAGGTGTGATGGAAACTGCTCCTCCCTTTCTCATCCCAAGGGGAGCGTGATGTCCTCCAGCCGGAGTGGCGCCTCTAGGCTAGGGTCGCATCTTGTTGCATGAAGTGGGCACGCTGGCCCGGTGTGGCCGAAGGGCAGAAGGCCACGGACGGGGAAGTCCGGGTTGGGTGCGTGCGAGTTCTAGTGGGGAGGATCGGCTAGGCCGTGGGTTTGGGGGCTGGTGTGAGGTGCAGGGGTCAGGTCTAGCTATGTTCCGAGGGCCGGGTCTATCATGCGTCCCCCCCAGCTGAAAGCCGGAGAGAACTACCCATCTTCTTGGGGGTTCTCTTCGCTGAGGCGGAAGAACCGGGAGAGGCCATCGGCGTTGGCGTGGTCAGTCCCAGGGCGATGTTCCACGGTGAAATCCATCCCCTGGAGGGAGATTGACCACTGCAGTAGCTTGGGGTTTTCTCCTCGCATCTGCATGAGCCATCGCAAGGGGCGATGGTCGGTTTGGACCTTAAAATGGATGCCGAACAGGTAAGGGCGTAGTTTCTTGAGGGCCCAGACTACAGCGAATGCCTCTCGCTCGATGGTGCTCCATCTCTGTTCCCTGGGCAATAGCCTTCGGCTGAGGAAGGCTACGGGCTTGTCTAGGCCTTGGTCATTCACCTGGGAGAGGACTGCCCCGATACCATGCTCGGAGGCATCAGTTTGTACCACAAATTCTTTGGAGTAGTCGGGGGCCTGGAGGACGGGGGCAGTACACATGGCCGCTTTCAGGGCCTCGAACGCCTCTTGGCAGGCAGGGGACCATTGCACCTTCTTGGGCTGCTTTTTGGACGTGAGTCCCGTGAGGGGACCGACCAGGCTGCCGTAATTCCGGATGAACCTCCGGTAGTAGCCCGTGAGGCCCAGAAAGGCTCGGACCTCCGTTTGGGTAGTGGGGGGTTCCCAGGCTAGGATGGCGTCGATTTTGGGCTGTAGAGGGGCGACCTGCCCGCTTCCGACCTGGTGCCCCAGGTAGGTTACCGAACCTTGCCCAATCTGGCACTTGCTGGCTTTCACGGTGAGGCCTGCCTGGCGCAGGGCGGTCAGCACCCTCCGAAGGTGCTGGAGGTGCTCACTCCACTCAGAGCTAAAAACTGCGATATCGTCGAGATATGCGGCACTGAATTTTTCCAGCCCGGCCAGGACTCTATTTACCAGTCGCTGAAAGGTGGCCGGGGCATTTTTCATCCCGAAGGGCATCACGCGAAAGCGATAGTGCCCATCCGGGGTCGAGAAGGCGGACCGCTCCTTGGCTCCTTCTGTGAGCGCAATTTGCCAGTAGCCGCAGGTGAGATCGAAGGTGCTGAGGAACCGAGCAGCCCCGAGCCGGTCAATGAGCTCGTCGGCTCGGGGAATGGGGTGGGCATCGGCTCGGGTGACTTCATTGAGTCCCCGGTAGTCCACGCAGAAGCGGAGTTCTGGTGCGACCCCGGGGGCAGCTGCTTTTGGGACCAGGACCACGGGGCTGGCCCAGGGGCTGTCCGAGGGTTCGATCACGCCGAGGGTCAACATTTTCGAGACTTCGGCTTGGATACAGGACCGGACCCGATCAGGGACTCGGTAGGCTCGGTGTCTCACTGGTGGGCTGTCCCCGGTATCCACATCATGGACACACCAGTCGGTGACCTTGGGGACCAGGGAGAAAAGGTCCAGAAACTGCCCTAGGAGCTGGCGGCAATCCTCACGCTGCTGGGGAGTGAGAGACGGGGAGAGGTTCACTCCCTCTACGGAGCCGTCCTTCTCCTTGGTGCACAGGAGATCGGGGAGAGGATCTGACTCCTCCTCGGACCCATCATCAGTGGCCAGCAGGAGGCTCAGCTCCGTTCGCACAAAGTGGGGCTTGAGGCGGTTCACGTGGAGGACCCGGAGGGGGTCCCGGGGGGACTGGACGTCCACCAAGTACGTGACCTGGCTCTTCCGCTCAACCACTTTGAAGGGCCCGGTCCATTTATCCTGGAGGGCGTAGGGTTTCACGGGGGCCATGACCCATACCAGCTGGCCCGGCTGAAACTCGACCAGAGTGGCGTTCTGGTCGTACCAGCGCTTCATCTCCTCCTGACTCGCCTCCAGTTTGGCCTCGGCCATCTCCCGGAACCTTCTAGTCTGATTTCGGAAGGTCAGGACGTAACTGAACACATCTCGGGGGGTGCCTCGAGGCGCCGCCTCCCAGCCTTCCTTGACCAGGCTGAGGGGCCCCCTGACGGGGTGCCCGTAGAGTAACTCAAAGGGGCTGAACCCCAAGGATTTCTGGGGAACTTCGCGGTATGCGAATAGGAGGCAGGGGAGCAGGATGTCCCACTTACGCCGGAGGGGCTCTTCCACGCCCGCGATCATCCCCTTCAGAGTTTGGTTAAACCGCTCTACCAGGCCGTTACCTTGGGGGTGGTACGGGGTGGTGAACTTATAGGACACCCCGCATTGTTGCCATAAGGACTTCATGTACCGGGAGATAAAGTTGGTACCGCGATCGCTCACGACCTCGCGGGGGAAACCCATGCGGGAGAAGATTCCCATCAACGCCCGGCCCACCACGGGGGCTGTGACGGTGCGCAGGGGGATAGCCTCAGGGTAACGGGTGGCATGGTCCACCAGGACGAGGATGAACCGGTGCCCTTGGGAAGTTGGGGGGTCCAGGGGCCCTACAATGTCGATCCCGACCCGCTCAAAAGGGGTACTGACGACAGGGAAGGATTGGAGGGGAGCCTTGCTCTTCCCTCCGCTTTTTCCACTGGCCTGGCACGTGGGACAGGACTTGCAGTGGGCTCCTACATCCGCTCTCATTCTGGGCCAGTAAAAGTGGGTCACGAGGCGACTGTACGTTTTGTCCTGGCCCAAGTGGCCTGCGAGGGGGACATCGTGGGCCAAGCCCAGGAGGAGGCTTCGGAAGCGTAGGGGCACCACCAGCACCCGGCCGGACCCTAGCTCCACCGACTTCTGTTCGCTGTACAGGAGGCCATTCTCCCAATACACCCGGTGCGTCCCCGTCTGGTCGCCTGCGGCCTGGGCCTCGGCCTGTTGCCGGGGCCCGTCCAGGGAGGGACAGGTAGCCTGCTCTCGGCAGAACTCTTCTCGGGAGGGGCCCCCCTCGTGGCGCCACTGGGCTAATTTGGGCAGATCGCCGAACTCGGTGACTGGGGTGGAGTCGGAAGGCGGGGGTTCGTCACTGGCGATCGACTCTTCTGGTGGGGACACGGGGGGACCCTCGGCTAGGACCATCCTATCTTCGGGGGTCGGGGCGTCGTCGACCTCCCTCAGGGGGGTCAGTCGAGCCGCCATGGATCGAGTGGTGGCGCACACCCACTCAGGGAGGCCCATCATCCCTAGATGGGTCTTGCGCTCAACTTGTCCCCAGGGGGAACTTTCCAGGTCGTTCCCCAGGAGACAATCGACGGGTTGGGAGGTTCTCACTGCAACCTTCAGTTTACCGACCACCCCTCCCCACTCAAAGGGCACCAGGGCTACCTTACATAGGCTTTCTGTGTTGTCGGCTGAAATGACAGGACAAAAGACGTTGGGGAGGACCTGGTCTTCGTGTACTAAATGGCTAAGGACACCGGTGATGCTGGCCCCGGTGTCACGGAGGGCTTCTACTTGGTGGCCATTGATCGTGACTAGCTGCCCATATTTCTTTGTGTTGGAGGGCAGGAGGCTCCCAGGGACCATCTCTCTATCTCCTAAGGACACTAGGGCCATAGCGGCGGGTTCCCACTCCTCGACCTCCTCAACCTCCTCCCCTAGGGCTACATTGGCTATCTGTCTAGCAGGGGGTGCTGCCTGGGTGGTGCGTGGGGCCATGGGGCATTCAGGGTCGTTGGCGTAATGCCCGGGCTTCTGGCAGCGGAAACAAGTGATGGTTACCCGGTGCCCCCGTCTAAGGGGGGGGCCGGATACAGCTGGTGGGGGTGCCGGGAAAGGTGGAGGTTGGGACTTCGGGGGACTAGCCTGGAACTCTCTCTGCCCTCCCTGGTTTCCCCCCCCCTCTGGCGGGGTGGTCCCTGACTGGCTCGGGGGTACTCTCCTACAGGGCCCCGGGAGACCCGGGTGTTGGTCCAGCGAGCTGCCTCGACAGCCAGATTCCTCGGGTCCGTGAGCTTGCTGTCGAGCAGATGCTGGCGCAGTTCTACAAAGCAGTTCACAGCCAGGTGTATCCACAACATAAGGTCGGTTAGTTCTCCCAGGGTGGTTACCTTGCTGCCCTTGATCCACCCATCGAAGGCGCGGCTGAAGAAATTCACATATTCCACCCAGGTGGTACCCGGGATCTTCCTGCAGTCCCGGAACCGCTGGCAGTACATCTCCGGGGTGAGGCCGTACCTTGTGAGGAGGGCCGTTTTCATGTGTTCATAGGATGCTTTCATGGAGGTGGGTAGGTCGAGCAGGGTGTCTCTCCCTTCGCTCAGGAATCGTCCCCACAATCCGGCCCCCCAATCCTTCTGTGGGACTCGATGGGAGGTCATGGCGACCTCATAGGCCCGGAACCACTGCTGAATGTCATCATTCTTGTAATATTCTTTGACCACATCCTTGGGGATGTGGACCTTCTGTTCCGTTGGGGCGGCCGCCTCCCGGTTCCCCAGGGGCCGCGTTTCTTCGTTTCTCGCCCTCAGTTCTATTTCCTTCAGGCTGCGTTCATGTTCCAGTTGAAGTCTCTTTCCCTCGTGTTCTCGTTGGAGTTTCTTCTCTTCCAGTTCTCCTTGTACTCGCAATTGTTCTACTGCTAGCTTTTTCTCGACTAATTTCAGCTCGCCCTCGATTTTGAGTTTGGCTAATTCGAGTTCATGATGGCGACTTTTTTCTCTGTCTGCGAGTTCCTCCGGGGATAGGCCCCCATCTGGTACGAAGCCTCGCACCTGGTTGCTGCTGCGTTCTCCTTGGGAGGGTCCAGCTTCGTCGTGGGGCTCCCCCGCTTCTTCCGGCCGGGAGGCTCCAGAATCCACCCAAGCTTTCAGTGCCTTTTGCATATCTTCTTTGGTGTTGAGACCAGTGGTAGCGATTCTGAGTTCCTTACAGAATTATTTTAGTTCTTTGTGAGTGTACTCTTCCAGCTGTTCCACCTGGAACACGGTACTGGCGTCGTTTTCTACGGGAACCCCGGTGTTTCCTTCTGCCATCTTTGTCGGTAGTGCGTCAGCCGTTCACGGTATGATCTATAGATTATGGACCCGAATCCCGTCGCTTGCCACCAATGTTAGAAGGCGACCTCAGAGGGGCCCGGTGGGGGCCCTGACTGCCCTGAGACCCACCCTCAAGGTATCGTAGCCGGGCACTGGCGGGAGACTCCTGAGGGGAGGAACCTCGAATCTAGGATCGCACACTCGGCACCACACGACAGAGAGACACCACACGAGGAGTTCTTACGAGCAAATCTTTATCAGATTGGAGTAGTAGGATCTTTATGATCAGCACAGCAAATATATACAAGCAGAGCGTGGGCTCTCAAAGTCTTGGAGGGGAGTAGGAGGTAGCGGGACAGTCTTTGGGGATGTGGATCAAATGCAGGAGCGTACCCGGCGCACAGCTCACAATCCTCGAGCTGGGGGATACGGTTGTTGTCGTGGGGTCCGGCGGGACCAAGAGAGTCTGTGGGAGCCGCGAGTCACTCAGCAGGGCTCGGTTACAAGTTCGGTGGTCTTACGATCTTCGAGGAGCCGCGAGTCACTTAGCAAGGCTCAAGCACAAGTTCGGAGGTCTTACGATCTTCAGGGAGCCGCGAGTCACTCAGCAGGGCTCAAGCACAAGTTCGGAGGTCTTACGATCTTCAGGGAGCCGCGAGTCACTCAGCAGGGCTCAAGCACAAGTTCGGAGGTCTTACGATCTTCAGGGAGCCGCGAGTCACTCAGCAGGGCTCAGGTGTTCCAAGGCGAATCTGCCGGACAGTCCCAAAGCGCTCCTTGTTATAGGGCGACCCCTCTTTGATGTCCGGAGCCTGTGCAGGCAGGGGTCTTGTCACCTGGGGGGCGCTTGTTGGGGGTTTCCTGCCATTGTCCTTTGATCCTTTCAGGGCCGGGTCGGGAGGAGTCCCAGACACCCAGCAGGCGTGGAGCCAGCCCTCGGGGAGGCCAGCAGGTCGATCGAAACCCACCGTCCCAGGGAAGCGCAGAGGTGTGATGGAAACTGCTCCTCCCTTTCTCATCCCAAGGGGAGCGTGATGTCCTCCAGCCGGAGTGGCGCCTCTAGGCCAGGGTCGCGCTGGGGCCGGGCGGCCATCTTGTTGCATGAAGTGGGCACGCTGGCCCGGTGTGGCCGAAGGGCAGAAGGCCACGCACGGGGAAGTCCGGGTTGGGTGCGTGCGAGTTCTGGTGGGGAGGATCGGCTAGGCCGTGGGTTTGGGGGCTGGTGTGAGGTGCAGGGGTCAGGTCTAGCTATGTTCCGAGGGCCGGGTCTAACAATCCGTGTCTAATCCTACCCTGCACTCTACGGAGAAGTACGCTACAACTCCCATGATACTTGTCCACATCCAGGGTGCATCTGCACAGCTCTGCTTCAACATCCGGCAACCCGGCCACATCACCGTCCAACAGAGATAGCTGCAATGGATCACTGTCAGCTGCAGGATGACCTTCACAATCCACGCCCACACTCAGGATGCAGCCCACGACCACGACCCCAACACAACCTTGTGGCACTGTCATCCAAGACCCCATGGTGCCATCTCCATGCATCCAACCTTGGCCTGGCCACCATTCTCCACATCCACCTGACTCCAGCATGCAGGACATAGTTCTCCCACCTGGCTACACATACCTGGGACTCCCACCCCAGGACACTCCACATGATCCCTGACCTCTGCGCATGAATGTTGCTCTTCGAAATAGGTCTGTCCGCACAGTTGTGCAGGCACCCCCTCAGCTGGTTGGGCCCATCACGGGTGAGTATGGTGCTCCATGTCTGTATTGGATGACACATTGTGACCCATGTGTGTCCTGTGCCAGACTCAGACCCCAGGGTATGCATGGTTGGAGTTACTTCAAAACCCAGGCATGGTTTGACTTTCCAACACACACATGTAATGGAATAATGCAAAATGACAGCATCATCTCGTGATTTTTATGATTTTTATTAGTGGTGGGGTACGTGTTTGGGGGGATGTAATGAGGTGCTCGCCGGGTGTCTGTAATCCAAAGTTCACAGGGGGAGTTGGGATCCTTGCCATTGGAAGTCATCAGAGTCCATGCCACAGTCTTTGTCAACATTGGTCAGACAGTGACCAACAAGTCCATGTGGCATAGAATGTCATTGGATGAGGTGCTGGGAGATGGTGATGGTCCGCTGACTCTCACGGTCTTTTGCGTGGACGACCCACCTTCCTCGGGAGACCCTCAGAAGCAGGCCGTGATGATGTCTCTGATGCTCCGTCGGACGAATCCTCCTCATCCTGATCCCTCCCTGTGTCTGGTGTTGATCTTCGCCTGGTGGCACAGGGAGGGTTGCCCATGTTTTCGGCAATCCAACGGAGTGAACGGCTCATGTCCGTTAGCACCGCCACGAGCTCAGCCTGTCTTGCCTCCATCTGTCCTTGGTGTTGCTGTTGACTGGCATATTGCTCGGCCTGCATGTTCTTAATCTCATTGAGGGTCTCCACTACCTGGCAGATGCCCCTGGTGTCACGCCGGTATGTGTCCAGGATGTTGCGGACGTGTGACATAACGGGTTCCTCAGCTGTCTGGTCAGGTTCGTACCTCCGCCGTCCTCCACTCCCACCACCCCTGCCCACTTGAGCCTGGTCTGCCGTTGTGGGCACATCGGGTCTCCGGGACCCCTGAGGGATGGCATTTGCGGGGTCGCCTGCCTCCTCCTGGGTGCCCGGAGTACCTTGTCCCTCCTGGTCAGACTGGCTGCGTTGTTGAGTGCGAGCAGGGCTCCTGTGTGTATCCTGGGATGCGGCAGGAATGGGGGTGGTGGTTGGCACAGTTGTACCTGACGCAGGTGCTGCAGGTGCTTGGGCACCAGAGGGGCCAGGTTGGTCGGGGTCATCCACGGTGTGGTGAGAGTCGTCGCTGCCTGTGGGATCATCGTTACGACGAGCCTGGTCCTGTGATTCTTCCCCCCCAGTGTTGGGGGGAGATCGACGACGTTGCCCTGTGTGTGAGAGAGAGAAAATGTTAATGGTGTTTCATGCGTCATCCATGTTTCATACATATTCAAGTTGGCACAGTTCCTCTGGGTAGTTGGATATGTCTAGCATTCCTCTCACAGTGCACTTGTGGATGGGTATGTTGCGGGGGACAGATTGATATGTACTCCTGGTTATTTGGCCTGTCTAATGAGTGTTGGATGCTTATTTGGCTATGGATTGGTCTTGTTGTGTCACATATCCATTGTGGCAGTGCCAATTTGTGTGTGCTTGTGTAAGGGGGGGGTGTGTGTGACCTGGCATGCTGTTGGGTGTGGTGTGATTTGTCATTGGGTCTACCAGGTGATGTGTCTATCCCCTCATGGTACATGCTGGCATGACAGTGAATGTGAGTTCCTGTGGTAGGTAGGTGGCATGTGGAGTTGGTGTTTGAGTGTACAGTGGTCACAGGATTGCCTTGTGCTGTCTACAGCAGGGCCAAGTGTCATCTACCTTGTCTGTACTTGGCAAGTCCCTGTGCATTGCGCATGGTGCATGGGTATGTCCCTTGGCCTCAGCTTTCAACACTTTTCCTATGTGTGACATACTCTTTGTTGTTGCATCATTTTTTAATGCAGTGAGCAGTGTAGCGAGTGTGCGTAGCGAGCGCTGCAGAACCGGCTTACGTGTTGCACTGAACGTGGCCAAATGGTGATTTTTCATATCTATTGGAGAATGCAGGTCGGTAACTTATGCATTTGTGACTGGGTTCTAACAAACACAGTGAGTGGGTATACTGGGTGTAAGGTTAGGTTTGTGCCTGCAGCAAGGATCTACTCGTGCACAGTTTGACACATGGCCCAGTGATTTCCAAACAAAAAAGGGGTGTTTCACGCACTGCCAGACCTTGTCAACATGCACACAGTCCACCTGCTGACGAGCGGACATGCCCACACCACCCAAGGGTGATTTTGTCTCCCTCTGTCTCCCTCTCTCCCTCCCTCTCTCTCCCTCTCCCTCCGTCTGTCTGTCACCCTCTGTCACCTCAGCCCAGCTTCCTGGGCACACACACTTTGCAGGTCTTTCAAAGGCCATTGGCTTGTTCATGTGGCTTTGTTTAGAATCTCCCGGCCCCCATTGGGCAGAGTGTCTCTGAGTCTGCGCTGCTGCGGCGGTGTGTGCTGACACTCTTTCACAGTGATGCCTCTTCATTACCTGCTGTTATGTGCAAATTGGGCCTTCATACCCATGTCATCCTGCAACGCGGCCGCCATTTGCAGGCGACACAGTACAGTGTCGGGACACACTGTTTGTATAGCTCTGCCCTAGGCCATATGGGCTGAGGGCATTGGTGTCTGCTTCTGAGTTGCACAATGTGATTTTGGAGGCCCACCCTCCCGGCATCACGGACATCCTGTCTTGTGTTGGTGTTTTGTGTGGCCTGTGACTTGGCATGGCCTTAATTGGTGCATGGGGCATGGAGCCGCTAGTGGCATGTGCGTGTTTTCGGAGTGTGGTTGTGTCCGGTGATGGCTTTGGAGTAGTTGCGTGCATTATTGTGAGTTGGGTTGTTGATGCGGTTCCCCCCATGTGGGGTGAGTTGTTTGTGTACTCACCAGGCTCGGCGACTCCTTCTACTCCAAGTACTCCCACCGGCGGCAGCATGCACATCACCTTCTCCTCCCAGGGATGGTAGTGTACCGGTCTGCGGGGCGGGCCACCTCCAGTGATGTTCCCCTAGTTATATTCGTCTGTCATTTTGCGGCGGACCGTCCTCTGCAGATCGTACCACCTGGCTTGGCATTCATGCCTGGTCCTTCTGATGGGCGCAACAGCATTCACCCTCTCGATGATCCTCTGCCACATGGCTGATTTAGCTGCTACGCTGGTCTGTCTGACCAATGTTCCAAAGAGCTGTGGCTCGACTCTGATGATTTCATTGACAAGGATCTCCAGCTGCACTGTTGTGAACTTTGGATTCCTGTCTGTGGGCATGGTGTGGGGTGTGGGTGTGGATGGTTGTGGGTGTGTGTGTGTGGTTGTGAAGGTGTGTGTGTGAATGTGATGAGGGGGTGTTTGTGAAGGTGGTTGTGTGAAGGTGTGCAAGTGTAAGGTGTAGTCAAGGTTCAAGTATGGTGCTGTGGGTTGTCTGTGGGGTCTGGCAGCAGTGGGTCTGTTGCAAAGGCTCATGGTTTGTGTGTGTGGGCCCTTTTTATTGGTCCTTTTGTGGGTGTGGCTGTTTTTGAACTTTGGGTGGGTGTGTTATAAGGAGTGGTTGTGTTTTGGGCCTCTGTTTACCTGTTTGGCTGTTGCAGGTTAGTGTATTGGATGTATTTGGGCTTGTTGGACGTGTTTTGTGGTGTTGTGCGATTCAAATTAACTCTCCTTGTGGTGTTTTGCAGTGTCCTGGTTCAGTACGTGTGTTTTTCGCATCTGTGAGGTGCGTACATCGGCCATGTTGTTGTACAGTGCTCACATTTGCTATGGCTTGGTACGACTCGTACATGCGCAAGGCTGGGTGGGGTGCTGGTGTAGGGGCCTGGGGTAGGGTGCGTACAGGCACGGGCAGGGTGTAGGGGCCTGGGGGTACATGCCATACATACGTGAACCGAGGGTACGACACATACATACGGGGGGCTGGGGGTACGGCGCATACATACGGGGTGCTGGGGGTACCCCCACCCCCGTATGGACAGTGCATACCCCCTCCTCCGTATGGACGGTGCGTACCCCCAGCCCCCGTATGTAAGCACCGTCCCCCAGCACATACCCCCACCCCCCCGTATGTACACGCAGTACCCCCAGCCCCGTATGTACACGCCGTACACCTAGCCCCCCGTATGTACGTGCCGTACCCCCAGCCCCCGTATGGACAGTGCGTACCCCCACCCCCCTATGGACGGTGCGTAACCCCACCCCCCCTATGGACGGTGCGTACCCCCACCCCATAGGTATGGAGCATACCCCCCCTACGCGCTGGGGGTCCGCACCGTACATGCGGGGGGGTATGCTCCGTACCTACGGGGTGGGGTGAGGGACACTCCGTACCTACGGGGGTGGGGTGGGGGTACGCTCCGTACCTACGGGGTGGGGGTACGCTCCGTACTTACTGGGGTGGTGGTACGCTCTGTACCTAAGGGGGTGGGGTGGGGGTACGCTCGTACCTACGGGGTGGGGGTACGCTCCATACCTACGGGGGTGGGGTGGGGGTGCACTCCGTACCTACGGGGGTGGTGGTACGTTCTGTACCTACGGGGGTGGTGGTACGCTCCGTACCTACGGGGGTGGGGTGGGGGTGTGCTCCGTACCTATGGGGGTGGTGGTACGCTCCATACCTACGGGGGTGGGGGTACGCTCCGTACCTACGGGGGTGTTGTGGGGTTACGGCGCGGACATGGGGGGGTGCTGGGGTACGGCGGGTACATGGGGGGGTGGACTCAGGGGGTGTTCGGCGCGTATGCAGGCACATGTTTGGACGTCTCCATGGTTGCCATGGGAGTTCGCTCCGGACGGTGTTTTTTCCATACGGTTGTGCATTCGGACGGACGGGACGGATCGTACTTGTGCGCTCGGTCTTCAGTTTGCCGAATCGTACGTTAAACTGTCCGGGGACGTGTCAGACACTGTTTCCGACCCGAGGACATGTCGGGGAATTTTCCCAATGCGATTCGTATGGATTTTTTAACATACGAATCGTACTTGCCAGTTTGTACGGGACTTGTACGATTCGTACGTAAAAAAATCCGGATACGATTCGTACGGGGAATATTTTTAACGCATCGGAATCGGCACCTAAATTTTAACATTCTATATTTTGGAATCGATATTTTAGTACTTACCTGTTTGTAGATAGGGAGTCGATATTCTGTCCACCGCCAGTCATTAGCGGACTGTTCGAAGTGGAGGGAAATCTTTGGGTACGGCCATCATTGTTGAGGTGCTCTACTTCCTGGTTGGGCCATTCGGAACCGCCATCTTGGTCGGGTTGGCGGTCTAGCCTTCCGCTACTCAAACAGGCAGGGCAACATAAATTGGAGGGAATGGCGCGAGCGCGCAACTGATTTTGAGAACAGAACACACCAACAAAGGCTCCCACTCGGTTTAGCGGGCGGAATTAGCGGCGAACATTTTACCTAAGTACAATTTTAATTAATGATGATTTTTAGTTTGCTAACTTTGCACATGTACATTTTGCATTCAAAACTGAGCTCCGATATTTTTTAACAATTGCGGCGAACCTTTCTGGTTTTTATTCCACATACCTTGCTACTCTGACCTTTTACTTTTGAAAAAGAGAGGGATCAGGGTCAACACTCACCAGGGGAAGTCTGTAGCACCTCGCACCCTACGATCTCCCCGGTCCACCGCCAGTCATTAGCGGACTGTTCGAAGTGGAGGGAAATCTTTGGGTACGGCCATCATTGTTGAGGTGCTCTACTTCCTGGCTGGGCCATTCGGAACCACCATCTTGGTTGGGTTGGCGGTCTAGCCTTCCCCTACTCAAACAGGCAGGGCAACATAAATTGGAGGGAATGGCGCGAGCGCACGGCGGGCGCACCGGCAGCGCGCCGAAGACGCGCCAAAGACAAGCCCGTCTGCACCCGTCTGCGCCCAGATCGCGCCAAGCGCCAGAACCTTTGGCCCCGGCAGGCTACATCATAACCACATTATTGAATATTCCCATGAGGAATTACTCGCACTAAGACAAGGTAATGCATCTGAAATAATCGATGTTTCGCCTATTGCCCCTCCGCACACTTCGCCCCTGGCGCCCATAAATCTATCTCAACCCTCCACAACAGACAATCTGAATATTCAATGCCTGCTTCTTAACACCAGATCCTTGGTGAAGCACCAATTAGAGTTCCACAAACTTGCCCTCATGTTGAATATAGATATTGCCTTTCTAACAGAAACATGGGCAGACGAGAGCTCCGGCCCTGATATTATTGCTGCCACACCCCCCGGATATACTATCACTAGAGCAGATAGGCAACATAAAAGAGGTGGAGGTTTGGCGATTTTGTATCAGGACCACTATAAGCCTAGATTTGAACCACTACAATTGTTGGACCTTGAGGCTATGACATTCTCAATTGAACCCCCAGACACACTTGCTATCAAAGGAGTTCTGCTGTATCGCCCTCCAGGAGACAGAAATGGCTTCATAGACAGACTCAGCTCCATTATGGAAACCGTTATTACTAACGAAAACTATACGGTGTTGGGAGACTTTAATTTTCATTTAGAGAATACGGAAGATCCGAATTCACGTAAACTTATTGACATAATGGACTCATTTGGACTGTCCTTAGTCAGTAAAGGTCCTACACATAAAGCAGGTCATATGCTGGATGGCATATTCTCCAATTGGGAAAATCTTAGGGTAGCCCCATCCCTTCCACTAACCTGGTCAGATCACTGGGCGATTACCTGGTCCATGATGACCTTAAAATTAGGGCGACACAGACCGACTACACTACATACCACCAGTAGTAGAGCCTAGCACAGAATTAAAACAGACGTTCTGGCGGAGGCAATTAGCGCTGACCCATGCCAACTTGAGCTGGGTGAAAACGCCGAGCGCAATATTGATATCCTCTCAGACTGGCTACACACCATACTAGACAGAATAATCCCCACTTCTCAAGCATCAAAAAAAGAAAGGAAGCTGTGCCAATCTTGGTATAATGAGAATTTAAGGTTTTCTAGGTAGGAATGCCGCAGACAGGAACAAAAATGGCGAAAAAATTATGAGGCAGACGAGAAAATAGCATACAAAATGAAACTGGCTAAACATAAAAAAGATATAATCACAGCCAAAACGGACTATTTCACGAAAAAAATAAAAACTGCCTGTGACACCAATAAAACTCTTTTTTCGGTGATCAACAGGTTGGTTAAACCTAATAAGCCCAGCCACAATTAATACAGTCAGAACTTCTGTAATGGGCAGGCACATTTTTTTAAGAAAACGGTGACAGACATTTACGATTTGTTCACTGGCACCGATTATCAAAATAACCCCAAAACCAATGTCAACAAAGATCTAACTAGTTTCTCTGATTTTACACAGCCTCTGGATGAGCAACTTTCGGACCTTATTTTATCAATCAAGTCAGGATCACCCTACGACCCCTGCCCGCCCAACATAATGCATTTAATTCCTACACAAATGACAAAGTGCTTGGGACCCATCATTAAGATAGTTTTTGCCAGTGGAATCTTTCCGACTCAATGGAAACGGACTTCCATCCTCCCTCTCTTGAAGAAAGACAACCTTGATAGCTCAGAACCTGGTAACTACCGCCCCATTGCAAGACTACCCTTTGCTGCCAAATGTATTGAAAACATAATGAATAAACAAATAACTCATCATATCGAATCTAACGCCCTGCTAGATGAAACACAACACGGTTTTAGGAAGAATCACAGCACAGAGTCGGCCTTAATTACAGCCACCGAGAACATTCGGTCTATCTTAGACACAGGGGGTACAGCCGCTCTGGTGCTGCTGGATCTCTCGGCGGCCTTTGATACGGTCAGCCATGAGATATTGGCTGACCGTATGCAAGAGGCAGAAATTAAAGGCTCGGCACTTGAACTTTTGAAATCCTTTCTGAGCAATCGTCAACTTAATGTAGCAATGGGGTCGGCAACCTCCAAACACTTCTCATTACCTTGTGGAGTGCCGCCGGGGTCAGCCCTAAGCCCTACGCTTTTTAATCTAGATGTGGCACCGCTCGCTTCAATAGTAAAAAAGCAGGTTTTGTTTTGGCCTCCTACGCTGACAACACACAGATTGTTGTGTCCTTAACACAGGAAGAAAGGCACGCAGGTGAGGCATTCAAGAACTGCATGAAGAATGTGAGTGATTGGATGGATGTCAACTTTTTGTGGTTGAATGCAACAAAAACAGAGGTAATCATCATGGGTAACAAACCTGCCCTCTGGACAACAAATTGGTGGCCACCTACTCTGGGGGTGCTACCAACACCCACTACCGAAACTAAGGACCTAGGTTTCATCATTGACAAGGAACTGAAATTGAAAGCTCAAGTCAACAAAGTCACAGCCATCTCTTTTTGTGCCATTAGGCTAATTAACAAAATAAAGCATTTTATACCAGAGGATCTCCTAAAAACAGTGACCTTGGCTCTGGTCCTGCCCCGATTGGATTACTGTAATAGCCTCTACTATACTATCAACTCAGGCTTGATCAATAGACTCCAGATGGTACAGAATGCGGCGGCTCGCCTCATTATGAACATCCCCAAACACATCTCAGCTAAAGAAGCCATAAAGAAATTGCACTGGCTCCCAGTCAGGCAAAGATGTAAGTTTAAGGTTCTATGTTTGGCTTTTAAGTCTTTACATAATCTAGGACCAGTACAGTTCAGGAGCAAACTAAAATGGTATGTTCCCAATAGGACCCTACGGTCTGGAACAGCTAGGAACATGGTTATCTCCCCTTTTAAAAAAATAACGTGGGGAGGTAAGAGTCTTTTCAGATCTACAGCTTTGCTTTGGAATACACTTCCCTCCTCTCTAAAAGCCGTCTCCTCTTTGATTCACTTTAGGAAAGACCTGAAAACATGGCTGTTTACTCAAACCATTTAATCCGCTTAACCAGACGATAACCTGTGCTTTCTGTTCCACTGTTCTTGTATCAGGCATAGCGCCAAGACGCCTAAGGATATATGCTGCGCTTTATAAATTTAATTCAATTCAATTCAATTCAATTCTATATTTTGGCGTCGATATTTTGGGCATTCTATATTATGTCCCTCGATATTTAGTCACTGAACCAGAAATTCTATTTACCAGCAGAGTGAAGAAAATGGCAGCTTCTAATGAACTATTTTACCACCCTAATAAACAAGTGATTTGAATATGTGCCTTACTTCTCCTTCCTATGAGTGTCTGATAATGATAAAATAATGGCAATAACAAAATGTGACTGACAAAAAGAAATATACATAAACTAAAACCACTCACCAAGTAACCAGTTCCTTTCATGTTGAAGAGCAATCATAACCTCAGGAATACTGCTACTGCGTAGGACAAAGGAGTCATGTGCAGATCCTGGAAACTTTGCATGCAGTGTGTGATGATGAGGTCAGCAGTGCAAGTCATTTGAACATTGATGGAATAGTACAGCTTTCGATTCCTGAACATCTGTTCTCAAGCACGAGGTGGAACAACGTGAATGTGTGTACAATCAATGGCTCCAACAACATTTGGGAACCCAGCAATACCATAGAATGCACTTTCACTTTGGTTAGCGTAGTTTTAGGGAAGATGATGAAACACTGCATACGCTTCTGAGCACTGAGTACTGCTTCAATATTTTACTGAGGGTAGACTGAGAGAGTCCAGAAGCATGTCAACAATTCCTTGAAATGAACCAGTTGCACAGAAGTGCAACACTGGCAACAATTTACCAGTGGTGGGACAGCAGTTCTAATATTACTATTGGGCTCTAAATCACACTTTATAAGGTCAAGTACGAATAATATTGTGTGAGGATCAAGTCTGTAATTCTGTCGGATATTGCAAAAAAGATCAACTCTACATCTGTAGATGTGCTGCTTGTACGTTCTTCTAGTTTGTAGTGAATTATGGTATGCCACATCCTGTCAAGGGCCAACAGCAGACTGAACAGGCACTTGTCTCTGCAAAAGATGTAAAATGTTGTTCCACAAAGCTGCTCCTACAGCTGCCATGTTGATTAAAGTGTATTCTGTGATATAATACACAAATGATAAAGATATCACTAATTTCCAGATATGAAATTGCCGCAAATCTTGTCAGTGAAGTCAAATGAAGTTGCTAACTCCAGCTTCTCCCTGGAGGACAATACCTCCAAAAACAACACTAGAAAACTGTAGGTAATGGGGATCAAAATTAACTGCATACTAACTCATTTGGGGTAAAATCCATCATTAGTGGTAACCATGGAAGGATCTCCAGGTTTTTGGAGATAAACTGTTGGTGGAGGAAATGTAATTACCTCCAATATTTTTGGAGTAATGAGCAGGTTAAAGACACTTTTCTAAGGAACAAATTAGCATGCAAATACCGATTCTGGAGGAGATACTTCAGTCTCCAAAAATGGATTTTACTCCACATTAACACACACATCAAAATCAGCACCTGATTGTCTTGTTAAGCTTGTTTAAAAAACATGCTTTTAGTTTTTTCTTAAAGGTGGAAAGTTCACTTGTGCTACGTAGCTTCAGAGTGAGTTTATTCCAGGCGGCTCGTCTGCGATAGAAAAAAGGACCTACAGCCAGTTCCGGCACGATAAATGTTAGGAACTCTAGCCACTGAATCGGAGGAGGATCGTACGTTTTTAGAAAGGACATAGTAGCAAATCCTCTCTCTCAGATAACCGGTTCCAGTAGCATGCAGGGCTTTGTGAACAAGGACCAGGGATTTGAAAAGGATCCATTTTTTCTTAGGGAGTTAGTGAGGTGCCTTAAAATGTGGGGATATATAGGTTCAGGGGGAAGATTGAGGAGGATTCGGGCTGCCGAATTCTGCACCACTTGAAATATGTTAAGAAAATACGTTGGGAGACCCAAGTATATGTGTTTCCATAATCCAATCTGAAAGTTATCAGTGCTTGGATCACCATTTTCTTAGCTTTGTCAGAGAGTAAGGGAAGACGTTTTTCAGAGTACGTAACTGCCCGAAGCACAAACCAAACAGTGCCTGGATTTGTGGTTGAAAAGAAAGGGCACTGTCAAATGTGATTGTTAAATTCTTCACAATATCATGTTGAGGGCCATAAGTCTGGCGATGTCTGGCTCAAAAACACAATCTTTGTTTTATAAGGATTACATTTTATTTGATTGATGGAAATCAGTCAAACACATTGGAGAGACAGTTTTTAACAACTTCTACAGGAGTTCTTCTCCCTTTCCACAGGAGAAAAGAGCTGGGTATCGTCAGCATATGATATTACCCTAGCCTCTAAGGTCTTAGCTAACACAGCTTAAGGTGTGAGATAGACATTAACGAAGTTAGAGCGGAGCATGAGCACTGAGGCGCTCTAACAGTTAGCTCATGAGCTGTGGAAGAGAAATCCAAACTTCTTTCATTCAAAAAGGAGGTAAGCCACTTCATGGCTAGGTCACCAATACCAATAGATTGGAGGCAGTCGAGAAATCTCCAGTGGGGGACCACGTTGAAGGAAGTTGACAAGTACTACATGATAAAGACAGCCTTCCCCCTTTTCTCTAGGGAGTCCTTTATATGCTCAATGACCTCTAACAGGGTTGTCTCAGTGCTAAAGACAGGTCTAAATCAATACTGACTTGGGTGCCGAAGATTATGCATGTCAATATATTGTGAGAGTTGTGAGTTTATAAATGTTTACAAAACTTTTGAAAAAGCAGGGAGAAGGGAAATGGGTCTATAATACACTGGATCTTTCGGATCAGCTGTGTTTTTTAAAAAGTAAAAGCAGAATTTTAGCTTTTTTCCACTGTACCGGGACCGTTCTGGCTGATAATGAGATATTCAATGCTCTGTTTACAATAGTCTTGATGATTTGTGTGTCTTTAGCAAGTATCATGGGAGGACATGGGTCATAAGGAGACCCTGAATTAAGACTCTTGATGGATGCCAATGATTCCGTCAAGGAAATAAGTAAGAAGATGGAAAGAGATGGCATCCCAGGAATGGTTTCACTAGGGCTTGCTATCTCAGACGGAATCCCTACTGACTGTGCATCAGTGAGCAGGTTTGCCTGAATAATAGAAATGTTGTCATGAAAGAATGAAGACATAAGATTGCGCACCATTCAGCTGTGTTTGTAGCCTCTAATGGTGACCTTGGGGCTCATGAAGGTTTATAATATTTTAAAAATCTATCCTAGTCTCAAAGAAAGCTTTTTTTAGCTGAGCGGACTAGTTTGTCAAGGCTAGTTTATAGGTAATTTTGTCGGCCGGATAATAATTTCTTTTCAAGGTGTTTTCAATTTTTCTTTCCAGAGGTCTCCATTAAACCAGTTGGCCATTCGTTTGGTTCTGTGGGAAATACATACGGAGGCCAGCTCCAGCTACATTGTTGACATGTTTGAGCAGACATATGTTGTATCTCCGCCTCCCTATGGTATTCAAGGTTTCCTTGTGTTCATATTTAACTGTTCTTAGTTGCCACCTAAACTCTCCTTATCCAGACACCGCGAGTAGGTCCCTGTTTAACCCCACTAGCTGGAGCTGGCTACTGCATTTTAACAATCTAACCTTCCCCATGGCTAACACTACTATACTCACTGCTCTTACATGCATTGTCACTTAGTGCACATAGCGTTTTTGCAGGAATCCCATCTCACTCACCAAGAGGCTGCAAGGTTACAAAAGCGCTGGTGTGTATGGGTATATTCTACCAATTAGTCCAATTACTGGTGTGTGACTTTTCACCCACATTTGTTCTACCTTGCTCTGCATAACGGTTCTAGAACGGACCTTTTACCCTGTTCTGCGCTGAATAAATGTGGATCGGTTTCCCTGAAACTAGCCTCATTTATTATGCATGCAGATTCTTAGAAAAGTCCCCTGCACATGACGTACATAACATGATTAACATACTCTATAAAAAAGTCATGGGGCCCGATTCACAGAACTAACTTAAGACAAAATCCTAAACTTACTACCATTTTGGTATTCACAGAAGGCACTTACTCATTTTGGTATTCACAGAAGGCACTTACTCATTTCGGTATTCACAGAAGTTAGGAGTCCTAACTTTAGGACTCCTAAATGCCTACTGTGAATACCGAAAGTCTTAAAATTAGGATTTTTCTCAGTTTAGTAGTAGTATAGTTAGGACTCCTAACTTTAGGACTCCTAAAAGCCTTCTGTGAATACCGAAAGTCTTAAAATTAGGATTTTTCTCAATTTAGTAGTCCTAAATTGAGAAAAATCCTAATTTTAAGACTTTCGGTATTCACAGAAGGCATTTAGGAGTCCTAAAGTTAGGAGTCCTAACTATACTACTACTAAACTGAGAAAAATCCTAAGTTTAAGACTTTCGGTATTCACAGAAGGGATTTAGGAGTCCTAAAGTTAGGACTCCTAACTTCTGTGAATACCGAAATGAGTAAGTGCCTTCTGTGAATACCAAAATGGTAGTTAGTTTAGGATTTTGTCTTAAGTTAGTTCTGTGAATTGGGCCCAGAGTCATCTTCGTCCTAGGGTGAAAGAACTACTTTGCATAATTGAAGGTTTCGATTTAGGCTCATTTACATAATCGTACTCACAACATATCGATTGTGTTAGGAATCTAGAGGCTATCTTTATGGTATAAAAGAACCATACTTAAACTATATGGATAGCGGAGAAGCTTCCACAAGACACTGAGGTCCCTGCCTGCAGAAGCTCCAGCCCGCAGTGGTCTGTCATCCCTTGAGGGTTGTCTAACTCGAGACCAAGACAGGGTCCTTTATTCTCTCCCATCAGGTAATGGGGTTGGCTCTTTTGTAGGGGATTCTTGGCTTTACACCCACATGGATGCTATGTACACTTAGGCAGGGTTTGCATCGTAGCAGTACACTTGATTACTGTCATGTCTATATGCCTGCATATATATGCTGTTTTATCACCATGGTAGAATTCTACCTTTTATTTACTTTGTTGGTGCTTGTAATCTTATAAATTTGTTTCTGTCTAATGATTGTAGCAGCAAACATTTTTTATACTAAAATGACTCTGGTTCAATCAATATTTATTGAAACCGTCCCCATCGTTTATTCTGTGTATCTCTCTGAGACTTAGTGACGATTGATTGAGCAAAAAGTACTGCACTGTTTCCACGATACCTGCAGGATCAAAGGTTGTCAGGTTCGATAGTTGCCAGAAACTATTCGCTCCTTGGTAAGGTTAGGGGGTTTAAGGAGGCATTGTGAGCTAGCTGGTCTAAAGTCTAACATATCCTTTGGGGTGTATGGAATCAGTCTAGACACCAAGGTGCCGATCACGATCCGGTAAAAAAATTCCCCGTCCGACTCGTATCCGGTCTTTTTACCGTACGAATCGTACAAGTGCCGTACAAACTGCCAATTACGATTCGCATGGGAAAAAGACCATACGAATCGCATTGGGAATAATTCCCCACACGTCCTCGGGTCGGAAAATGTGTCCAACGCGTCCCCGGACGATTTACCGTACAAATGTGAAAAGTGAAGTCCGACCGCGGAATCACGATCCATCCCGTGCGTCCGATGTTACAACCGTATGGAAAAAACACCGTCCGCACCGAACTCCCATAGCAACCATGGAGACATGTGCCCGCATACGCGCCGACCCCCCCCAGCCCCCGTACGTTCGAGTCGTACCCCCACCCATGTATGTACACCCGTGTACGTGTCGTACCCCCCGTGTATGTACACCCATGTACGTTCGAGTCGTACCCCCCGTGTATGTACACCCGTGTACGTTCGAGTCGTACCCCCCGTGTATGTACACCCATGTACGTTCAAGTCGTACCCCCCGTGTATATACACCTGTGTACGTTCGAGTCGTACCCCCACCCGTATATGTACACCCGTGTACGTTCGAGTCGTACCCTCACCCGTGTATGTACACCTGTGTACGTTCGAGTCGTACCCCCACGTGTACGTTCGAGTCGTACCCCCACCCGTGTATGTACACCCGGGACGTTCGAGTTGTACCCCCACCCGTGTATGTACACCCGTGTACGTTCGAGTCGTACCCCGTGTATATACACCCGTGTACTTTCGAGTCGTACCCCCACCCGTGTATGTACACCCGTGTACGTGTCGTACCCCCCGTGTATGTACACCCGTGTACGTTCGAGTCGTACCCCCCGTGTATGTACACCCGTGTACGTTCGAGTCATACCCCCGTGTATGTACACCCATGTACGTTCGAGTTGTACCCCCCGTGTATGTGCACCCGTGTACGTTCGAGTCGTACCCCCACCCGTGTATGTACACCCATGTACGTTCGAGTCGTACCCCCACCCGTGTATGTACACCCGTGTACGTTGGAGTCGTACCCCCCGTGTATGTACACCCGTTCGAGTCATACCCCCACCCGTGTATGTACACCTGTGTACGTTCGAGTCGTACCCCCACCCGTGTATGTACACCCGTGTACGTGTCGTACCCCCCGTGTATGTACACCCGTGTATGTTCGAGTCGTACCCCCCCATGTATGTACACCCGTGTACGTTCGAGTCATACCCCCCTGTGTATGTACACCCGTGTACGTTCGAGTCGTACCCCCGTGTATGTACACCCGTGTACGTTCGAGTCGTACCCCCACCCGTGTATGTACACCCATGTACGTTCGAGTCGTACCCCCACACGTGTATGTACACCCGTGTACGTTCGAGTCGTACCCCCACCCGTGTATGTACACCCGTGTACGTGTCGTACCCCCGTGTATGTTCGAGTCGTACCCCCCTGTGTATGTACACCCGTGTACGTTCGAGTCGTACCCCCCCGTGTATGTACACCCGTGTACGTTCAAGTCGTACCCCCACCCGTGTATGTACACCCATGTACGTTCGAGTCGTACCCCCACCCGTGTATGTACACCCGTGTACGTTCGAGTCGTACCCCCACCCGTGTATGTACACCCGTGTACGTGTCGTACCCCCGTGTATGTTCGAGTCGTACCCCCCTGTGTATGTACACCCGTGTACGTTTGAGCCGTACCCCCACCCGTGTATGTACACCCGTGTACGTGTCGTCCCCCCCTGTATGTACACCCGTGTACGTCAGAGTCGTACCCCCACCCGTGTATGTACGACCCGTACCGTCACCCGCGTACGTATGTAGCGTACCCCCCACCCCAACCGTGTATGTACGACCTGTACCCTCACCCGCGTATGTATGGAGCGTACCCCCACCCCAACTGTGTATGTACGACCCGTACCCTCACACGCGTACGTACGGACCGTACCCCCACCCCAACCGTGTATGTACGACGCGTACCCCCACCCGCGTTTGCATGGAGCGTACCCCCACCCCAACATTCTAAGTACGGAGCGCACCCCAGGCCCCAACATCACCACCTTCACACAACATCGCGCATGTACGAGTCGTACCTAGCCAGACACAAGGACAGCACTGTACAACAAAATGGCCCATGTACACACCGTACACATGCTAAAAATGCACGTACACAACCAGGACAAAGCAAAACAGCACAATAATACACCATTCGAATGGCACAAAGCCACAAAACATGTCCAACAACCACAAAAACAACACATTCACTGACCTGCAACTGCCAAAATCCAAAACAGAGGCCCAAAACACAACCACTCCTTATAACACACCCACCCAAACTTCAAACACAGCCACACCCACCAATGGACCAATAAAAAGGGCCCACACACACAAACCATGAGCCTTTGCAACAGACTCACTGCTGCCAGACCCCACAGACAACCTACAGCACCAAACTAGAACCTTCACTATACCTTACACTTGCACACCTTCACACACACACCTTCACAAACACCCCCTCATCACATTCACACACACACACCTGCACAAACACACCCACACACCTACAACCATCCACACACCCCCCCACCATCCACACCCACACCCCTCACCATGCCCACTAACAAGAATCCAAAGTTCACTAGCCGAGAGTTGGAGGTCCTTGTCGATGAAATCCTCAGAGTTGAGCCACGCCTCTTTGGAACATTGGTCAGAAAGACCAGCATTTCAGAAAAAACAGCCATGTGGCAGACGATCGTCGATGCTGTGAATGCTGTTGCGGACACCAGAAGGACCAGGCATGAATGCCAAGCCAGGTGGTATGATCTGCGGAGGAGGGTCCGAGCCAAAATGACCGATGAACACAACCAGGCCAACGTCACTGGAGGAGGGCCGCCCCTCAGAACCGTACAATACCATCCCTGGGAGGAGAGGGGGATGGCCATACTGCCGGTGGTGGCAGTCGAAGGATTAGAAGGACTCCGAGACCCGGGTGAGTACACAAACAACTCACCTCACATGGGGGGAACGTCATCCACAACCAAACTCACAATCAGGCACGCAACCACCCCAAGCTATCGCATGACTCAACCACACTCCATGAACACGCACATGCCACTGGGCCACCATGCCCCATGCACCCAGCTGGACAATGTCAAGTCACAGGCCACAGAAAACACCAACACATGACACGGTAAGCCTGATTGCGGGAGGGTAGGCCAAAAAAATCACATAGTGCAAATCAGAAGCAGACAACAATGCCCCCTGCCCATATGGCCTAGGTCACAGCCAGACAAACAGTGTGTCCCCACACAGGAATGACTTGCCAGCAAATGGCGGACGCCTTGCATCAACACATGGGGGTGACGGCACGTTCTTGCACATGACAGCAGCTAATGAACAGCCAACACTGTGAAAGAGTGGCAGCACACACCACCACAGCAGCAGCGCAGACACAGACACTACACCCAATGGGTGCCTGGAGATCAGAAACAAACTCACATCAACAATCCAAGGGCCATTCAAAGATCTGCTAACAGTGTGTGCCCAGGAAGCTGGGCTGAGGTGACAGAGGGTGACACACAGAGGGAGAGAGAGGGGGACAGAGAGGGAGGGAGACACAGGGAGACGGACAGAGGGAGGAGGCTGACACACAGAGGGAGGGAGAGGGGGACAGAGAGGGAGCGAGACACAGGGAGATGGACAGAGGGAGGAGGCTGACACACAGAGGGAGGGAGAGGGGGACAGAGAGGGAGGGAGACACAGGGAGACGGACAGAGGGAGGAGGCTGACACACAGAGGGAGGGAGATGGGGACAGAGAGGGAGCGAGACACAGGGAGACGGACAGAGGGAGGAGGCTGACACACAGAGGGAGGGAGAGGGGGACAGAGAGGGAGCGAGAAAGGGACACACAGGGAGAGCAAATCAGCCTTGTGGTGTGTGGGAATGTCTGCTCGTCAGCAGGTGGACTGCGTGCATGTAGACAAGGGTGGCCAGTGCCAGAACCCCCCCTCTTCTCCATGGCAAAACACAGGGCCATGTCACAACCTGTGCACGAGCACAACGACAGCTACCTGCATTATCTAAGTGTGTGGAACCACTCTATGTGCCCACGTACAGTGCTACACAGAAGGCGCAATGCATGGCTTGCCACACCTGCCCACTCCACTGCTGACTGCAGTCACAATTGACGCAGCTAGTAAGACTGTGCCACACATAGGTAAAGTCGCAAAAGCTGTGCCCAAGGGACATACCCATGCACAAGTGCACTGTGAGTGGAATGCAAGACATATCCAAATTCCCAGAGGAAATGTGCCAACTTAGAAACCAATGAAACATGGATGTTGCATGGAACAAAATTAACATTGTCTCTCTCACACACAGGTCAACGGCGTGGATCACCCCCCAACACTGGGGGGGAAGACTCACAGGACCCGGCTCGGCGGGATGACGGAGCCACCGGCAGCAACGACTCTCACCACTCTGTGGACGAACCCGACCCCGACCGACCTGGCCCCTCTGGTGTCCAACGACCTGCAGCACCTGCGTCAGGTACAACTGTGCCAACCACCACCCCCACTCCTGCCACATCCCAGGAGACACCCAGGATCCCTGCCCCACCACCACAATGCAGCCAGGCTGGCCAGGAGGGACACGGTGTCCCGGGCACCCAGGAGGAGGCAGGCGACAATGCCAATGCCACCCCTCAGGGGTCCCGGAAACCCGATGTGCCCACAAGGGCAGGCTAGGTGCAAGTGGGCAGGGGTGGTGGGAGTGGACGATGGCGGAGGCGCAAGTCTGACCGGTTGGCTGGGGAACCGGTATATTCCCATGTCCGAAACATCCTGGACACATACCGGCAGGACACCACGGGCATGGTCCAGGTTGTGTCCATCCTCGAGGAGATCAAGACCCAGCAGGCCCAGCAACATGCGGAGCAACATGCCTGTCTACTGCAACACCAACGGCGGATGGAGGACAGACAGGCTGAGCTTGTGACGGTGTTCACGGGAATTCACAGTACACTCCGTCGGATGGCCGACAACATGGGCAACCCTCCCTGTGCCATCAGGCGTAGAACATCACCACCCACAGGGAGGGATCAGGAGGAGGAGGAGGAGACATCTGATGGAGCATCCCAAACATCGTCACGGTCTACTTCTGAGGGTCCCCGCAGGAGGGCGGGTCGTCCACGGAAAAGACCGTGAGGGTCGGCGCAACAGCACCATCTCCCAGGACACCTGGCCTGGCACCTGGACCACTGGAGCAACAGCAGCACAGCAGCAAAAGACATTCTCTGCCACATGGACTTGCTGGTCACTGTCTGACCAATGTTGACAAAGACTGTGGCATGGACTCTGAGGATTTCAAATGGCAAGGACACCAACTCCCCTAGTGAACTTTGGATTCCACACACCCGGAAAGCCCCTCATGTCAAACCCCCCCCCCCCCACCCCAACCAAAATAAAAAGTCACACCATAAAGAGAAGATGCCTACTGTACTGATTGCATTATTACCTTACATGTGTCTTGTAAAGTCTAACCATGCCTGAGTTCTCATTTGACTTCAACCATCCACACCCTGGGGCCTGAGTCTGGCACCGGACACACATGGGTCACATTGTATTAGGCAAGACAGACATGGAGCACCATACACACCCGTGATGGGCCCAACCAGCTGAGGGGGTGGCCGCACAACTGTGCCGACAGACATATTGAGTACAGCGACAGCCATGCACAGAGGTCAGGGATCATGTGGAGTGTCCTGGGGGGCACCCAGGTATGTGTGGACAGGTGGCAGAACCATGTCCTGCAAGCTTGAGTCAGGTGGATGCAGAGAATGGTGGCGTGGCCAACGTTGGATGCATGGGGATGACACATGTCACAATACCCACACAGTCATGGGCATCATGCACAATACACAGTCTAATCCCACACAAACAGCTTGCATCTTGCTACTCTACACATAGACACATAGCCACTATCACGGAAAACCATGCCAGACATGCCGGATGCACCGTGGCAACACACCAGCATTGACTGAGAAGAGGCACCTTGGAGGCATAGGGACACCTTTATTAATCATGGATTCGGGATTGCAGAGGCAACTCGGAGTACACATGAACGGGTCATGTGGAGTAACATGTGGGTCCAAAACTGGCACCCCCCTTCTGCAGCACAAATGCGTGATAGCCATGGAACTGGCACACAAGTGTCGGCTAACAGCTAAACACCCCCTGCTGCTCACGGAGAGACTGCCATACACCATTGATCCGCTGATGCGGAAGTCCCACACCATGTCAAGCCAATGCAAACCGTATGTGTCCGAGGGCAGTGTAACAGACATTGATGCCATCATCACATTCCACAATCCCATCACTGATGACTGTCAACAAGTCTGACCATCTATTCAGGTGTACCCAGCTGCATGTCATGTGTACCATGGTGATGCGACATGTCTGCAGAGGAACCAAACATCGACAGGGGCAGTGTGCATATATCGTAAACAACTGCCACACCCAATACACCCCTGATGCATCCCTTACCCTAAGGAGACTTCCAAACTTGTCCGTGCGTGTAACGCTGAGTCAGCCCACGATGACGTGTCCATGAGGAATAGCAGTGCCACAATAATGCAACCAGCAGACGGCATGCGCAAGTACCTGGGGATGAGAGACACACAAGAAGTCAGCCACAAAAAGCACAGCCACTTGCATGTGCATGTACTCGACACATGTAAGGATGACAACATGCCAGGTCACAATTATGACTGGGGAAATACACATCACTGGCACCATCACTCCAGTGACACATCCACACACACCTCTGACTCACGTGGCATACATGCAGATGGACACACACATCGCAACACATGCCACACGGGGACCAATGCGTGCACACACAGACACTGGTACTCACCACTAAGCTAAGAAGTCGCGTATGAGCCGAGTCCGGATGTCTTCCTGCGGAACCACATCCTCCACATCACTAGCCCCATTGCCAAGACATTCGTCCTCCACGGGTGGATGGTCCTGATCATCTTGATCCAGGATGAGTGGCACAGCTTTCTGTTGTGCAGCATGCAGCAGACCATGAAGATTTTGCAGACCTTCGCCGGGGCATATGGGAGGGCGCCGCCGGTCTTGTGGAGGCATCGGAATCGGCTCTTCAGGAGGCCAAATGTCCTCTCTATCACTCGCCTTGTCCGGCCATGGGCGGTGTTGTAGCGGAGCTGGGCCGGCGTGATGGGGTTGCGGAGAGGTGTGATCAGCCATGGCATGTTGGGATAGCCAGCGTCCCCTACATGGAAAGCACATGGACATAAGTAGGACAGGAGAAGCAGTCGTGCTGGAAGTCTACGCAAAATAGAGGATAGACAGAGTGTACCCACCAACAACACATGCTCGTTCGTTGCGCAGCTGCATCATCATTTCAGGCACCCTGCTACACCTCATGATGTAGGCATCGTGTGCTGATCCTGGAAAACGAGCACAGACATGTGAAATCACCATGTTGGACAGACACACCACAAGGGCATTGATGGAGTGGTAGTGCTTGCGATTCCTGTACGCTACCTCCTGTGCCTGTGGTGGTACCAAAGCCACATGTGTCCCATCTATGGACCCAATGACATGGGGCATCCCTCCCAGGGCATAGAATCCACGCTTGACCCCAGTCAACATTTCAGGGGTTGGGAAATGGATGAACTCATCCAGGTGAAGCAACATGGCCTCTAAGAAATCATGCAGCACACGGCAGAACATGCTCTGGGACATGCCACCAACATGAGCTATGGTATTTTGAAAGGTACCCGTGGCAAGAAAATGTAGGGCTGCCATTACCTTCAGCTTGGGTGTCAGTGCCGTAGGATACCTGTGCAGCGGTTGCAGGTGTGGTGCCAGCCTCGCCGTCAACTCCAGAATCAACGGTTGGGGAAAGCGGTAGCACCGGATACAGTCATTCTCCTGCATGTCAGCCAAGTCCGGAATTGCTCGGGGAAGAGGCGGCGCTCTGCAGTAATTTGGAAGTGACAAGGAAGAGTGAGTGCACTACAACAACAGTTTTTTGGAGCTGAGCACATGTTAATCTGTCAATACACATATGCGACATACGGAGTCAGGTATGTGCCACATGCCCTGGACAAATATGGTTGCCAGGTGACACTCCTACCAAGACCCAGCTACACACGGAGATTGTGAACCTCCACATGCCATGGCATGGGATTAGCTGTGTCCCAGTGTAAGTGAACAGCCAGACGCAACACAGGAGTGACATACATCCACACATCAGCAGAAGTAGGATGTCGATTGCAGAGACTGGTAGCGGAACACTAGAGCCACAGGTCACATGACATTACACTAGGACAGCCCACACACCTTGCCATGAAGGTGTACATGTGATGACTCACCACACATTCATAGAGAGGATGCAGACATGTCCTTGTTACGCTACTCCGTGTCCCATGCATACATACGCACCTCACATCCGATACCACATGTGGCCTGGTGTGCGTAACTGTGTGCCATGTCCATCTACACACAGACACATGTTGGTTGCTGCAACAGCTGATGCTTTTGAGGGAGCTCCAACATCAACCTAATGGGAACACACCACACATACATGACATAGACACATCGTGCACCGTGGGTAGTGACATGTCTGGTGTGGTAACCCCTGTACCGGGCATCAGGGGACACTTGTGTGTGTTGTGGACCGTGCCATGCCATTGACGCTCATCCCAAGTGTGCAGTACGACATGCACACATGTCAAAGGAGTTAAGGGCATGCCTGGCACACATTGCACCGTCACACATAACATCTGTACACATCTCATTATACATCTGGTGCCTTCTCCACTCAGGAGTAATGTGCCACATCACAGCCTTTCACACCTGTGCCCCACACATGTAGTACTGGCCAGACAATGCCTTGATGTCCATCCATGGACAAGTATGTCAGCCCTATTCCTTCCTGTGTGCTGCCTGTCACCACAGTGATGTGTGAAAGGCACCGTACTTTCGCTAAGAGGGCCTGTGTCCATTCCCCATCACTATGGGAGTGCTGCCGTATGTGTACCCATAGTGATAGTGAGCGTACAGGCGTGTGCACGGTCCGTACCACTATGAGTACGCATACAAGAGAACACCCATAGTGATAGTGAGCGTACGCACGCGTGTACGGTCCGTACCACTATGGGTGTGCTCGCGTATGCGTACTCATAGTGATATTGAGCGTACAGGCGTGTGTACGGTCCATACCACTATGAGTACGCATACGTGAGAACACCCATAGTGATAGTGAGCGTACGCACGCGTGTACGGTCCGTACCACTATGGGTGTGCTCGCGTATGCATACTCATAGTGATATTGAGCGTACAGGCATGTGTACGGTCCATACCACTATGAGTACGCATACGCGAGAACACCCATAGTGATAGTGAGCGTACGCACGCGTGTACGGTCCGTACCACTATGGGTGTGCTCGCGTATGCGTACTCATAGTGATATTGAGCGTACAGGCGTGTGTACGGTCCGTACCACTATGAGTACCCATACGCGAGAACACCCATAGTGATAGTGAGCGTACACACACGTGTACGGTCCGTCTCACTATGGGTGTTCTCGCGTATGCGTACTCATAGTGGTACGGACCGTACACACGCCTGTACGCTCACTATCACTATGAGTACGCATACGCGAGCACACCCATAGTGGTACGGACCGTACACATGCCTGTACGCTCACTATCACTATGGGTGTTCTCGCGTATGCGTACCCATTGTGATACGGACTGTACACGCGTGCGTACGCTCACTATCACTATGAGTACGCATACGCGAGCACACCCATAGTGAGACGGACCGTACACACGCCTGTACGGGCCGTTGATATGCATTTGGGGTGCCCTAGGGCCCCGAGACGCACCGTACTTGTGTGTGGAGCTCCAAATTACATAGGGGACACATGAGGGACAAGTATTAAGGCCTACATGCATGCTGGTTGTCATGGAGACCCAGTTTAAAGTTTGCATTTTTTTAAACAGGTGCACAGCAGTAGTCAGTTTGAATGAATCTACTTTGTTGCAATGTGGTTCTAGAGGTGACATCATGCTGAAGAAAAAAACACAATAAGAACCCACTGACTGTGCTAGGTTTGAAGGGATTGGAGGAAACATAGGATGCAAATGTGAGTGACCAATCACTCTGTACTCCTGTGCATGAAACAGGACAGCAAGGCAGATATAAGGCAGCCACGTCCCATGAGGGAGCACTTGCCTGCACATCTTTGTATTCGACGACCCAGCTGCTGCTACTGATTCCCTGGAACCATGTCAAGGTCTGTGGAGAGGTCACAGCCTTTCACCCTGGAGGAGAACCTGGCTTTGCTGGATGTGATCCTCCCACAGTACCCCCTGCTGTATGGCCGACCAGGGTTTCAGGTGAGTGCAGAGTCTACTAGCACAGACTGTGTCCCTTTTTTGTGACTGTGACTTCTGGCATTGTGTCCAGGTGTGACACACATGCTATGTACTGTAAGGGGGGTTCCAGGGGGGGGAATGCCTGATGTCTCCCAGCCAGAGCATGCAGTGGTGCATGTCTGCCGTGCTCACTTGCATTGTGTTTACTGTGACAATCACTGCATGGTGCATGCCACAATCTGCCTGTCTTGTCCTCCTGGGAATGTAGCCTCTACAGTCCTCATGTGATTATGTGGTCAGCCCAGTGTGACAGGTGACTGTACCCACAGATGTGTGTTAGTTCTGTGTACCTGTGCTGAGAGTGTCCACATGATGTGTTCGTACCCAGGACATGTGTGTGTGTGTAAGTCCCCTGTCATGTGGGTGGGTGCATATGTGGAGTGTAGCACCCGGGCTGCATGAGGGATGGAGATACCCTGCCCATGTGATGTGAGCAGGGAGCATTGCTGTGTGTCTGACGTGCAGAGCCAGCCCCACACCTGTGAGCCCCCCCCCCGTCTAGTGGCACATGTGCAGAGTGAGGTTTGTCGCTGCATTTGGCAATGGCAGGTGAATGTCCTGTGCCTGTGTGTGTCTGTCTACTCTGCTGCGGTAGCGTCAGTGGCCTGTGGCATGTGACTGCTTTGAGGTGCTGCACATTATCCTGGTGTAGCTTGTGATGCACACTGTGAGCCTGGATCATTGATTGTGTGGTTGCCCTCATTCCACCTGTGTACTTTCAATGGCACGTACTGCTTTAGCCCTTCCCCAGCGGATCATGTCCCTATGACAAAGGTGCAATGCGTTGGATGCATACTATGCCTTGTTGTAAACAGCAATTTTGTTCAAATATGTCTCTCTGTGACATGTGCCTGGTGTATTGATGTAGTGTCACTTGTTCATCCTCACAGGTAGGCGCCTCTGCCAAGAAGCAGATATGGCTGACCGCCGTCAGTGCCGTGAGGAGTGCGGATGGTTGCAAGCGGCGCCTGGCCCAAGTGAGGAAACGCTGGCAGGATATCCGGTCCTGGAAGCGGAGGATCGCACGGGTCCTGCTGGGGGACTCACCTGAGACCCATAAGAACCACGGGCGCCGCCGTCTGACCCACATCCACAAGCGTGTGCTGGCGGTGGTATTTCCAGACTTGGAGAGGCGCTTACAGGAGAAGCAGCAGCAGGAAGGGGGTAGGTACATGTGTGTTTGTTGTGTGTCACCAGCATTTGTAAGTGCACAGTTGCATGGATACACTGCCAGGGTTTAAAGGTGCTGTGCAGATCCAGTTACCCACAGTATAGTGGTGCTCTCCTGCCTCCCTTCCCCTCCTTGCAATGTGTTCCCTGGTCTGTGTGTAGTCACTCCTTCACAAGGTAATGTCGGCTGACGCTTTCTCCACGTGAACTATGCCTGTAGCATCATGTGTGGGGGTGGTGTGTAACAGGTTTTGGGACCTTGCCTGTGCCCTGTCCAGTTTAGTACATGTGGGTTCCATGTCAGTTGGCACTGATGCTGAGTCCAGACATGGGAGTTAGTCTCTCAAGTGTAATGCCTTACAGCGCGCATGTCCTATGTTGTGGCCTGAGACATGATGTGCATGAGTGTGCGATACGCATGGTGCAGGGATGGTGGCGTGTGTTGGAGTCATTCCCATTCAGGACCATGGAGTTGTGTGGCCACTACTGTCCCCTGGGGCATATTTTCCTAGGTGTCATGTGTGTCATCACAAAACGTGGACACTCTCAGTGTCTACAGCATAGGTTGTGCTCTGTGCCATTGTCCCCTGGTGCCATGTATAATGACGTAAAATGTAGTACAAGTGTCCACTGTACAGCCTGACCTGATTTTCCTTGTTCATACTCACGGTGGCCAGTGCCTGTGTGTCTTGTTACAATCATCTGATGGTGGCCATTTGTACATGATTATTTGGACAGGCGCACCTTGGGTATTTGGCGTCCAATCTTGCATTTATCCAGCCCATGTGTATTTCACCCAGACTAAGAGATGTAAGTGCTTCCTGTGTCTCAACAAATTGTCTCATGTAGGGGGTGGTTGGTGCGGGCAAAGCCTACATGTCAAAATCTGATATCTCCTTGCTAGGTCTGGCCAGTGTAAGATGTTTGTCTGGACATACACTCAAGGTGGAGTGAGCCAGTCATGGTGGGCACGTTTTCAGTAATACCTATGCAGCATGTGCCTCAAGTTCATGGATATGGTCCCTCCTCATCCCTATTTTCGGCAACGCTGTGTGGTGCAGATGCAGTGCTGGATTGTCCCCAGGGCCTGGCTCCTATGTCAAACTCCATTTCATGTCATTTGCTATTGTGTCATGCTCTCCATGGATTTTCATTGGCATGGTGGGTCAACCAACTGTGTGTTGCATGCCCTACATCTGTACCTTGTTTTGTAGGTGTTACTGATCTTTCTTTGCAGGATATGCACTGTAACCTATGTAGATTGGACTCATGTGACATATGTATACAGGTGTGTGATTAATTGCTGTCTCTTCACCTTGCCCACAGGATCATCGGGGGACACGGAGGGAGACATGAGCACAGACGGAGCGGAGGGACCGAGCACCAGTGCCAGCGTTGACATCGTGCCTGGCACATTGAGTGGTACTGAGGCGGAGGAGAGTGAGGCCGAGGACCTGTCCACTGGCACGACTGAATATGAAGCTGACGGGTCCGAGGATGATCTCTCCGAGTGGGTGGAGGCTGCACCAGCAGCTGACAGCAGCACAACATCGCACCCCGTCCCCTCCATTGCCATCAGCTGCCTCCTACTTGCTCGTGTCCCTTCCCAGCGTGCCCGGTCACCACATGTCTCCTTCCTGCCAGGCACCGCACCCCCTGCCCCTGTCTCCACTGCTGCCGCCAATGCTGAGTCTGTGGACATCCAGCAGCAGTTGCAGGTTGGTCAGGCTGCGATCCTTAATGTCCTCCATGGCCACAGCCAAGTGCTGCACAACATGGAGGCATACTTGGAGGGCATTTTTTCATCGCAGGCTGACCAACGTCAGTTGCTGAGGTCCATAGACTCAACACTGACTGCAGCAGTGGGTCTCCTGCAGCGCTACGTCCCACCCCCTACCCCTGCCCCATCCACACTTCCCACTCCCATGCCTGTCCCACGTACACCCAGACGTCAGCATGCACCCACCACAACAGACACAGGCACCACACCAGCAGGGAAGGTCATACGCACACCTCCTGGCACGCACACACAGGGTGAAGTAGGCACACCCACTGGGTCGGGGGGCAAACGCAAGTCATGCAGCCAGAGTGGGAGTCCGCATTCCACCCAATCCACTCCCTCCAAATCCCCTCCCCTCAGCTCTCCTGGCCACATATCCGGCAAGGACTCCTTCATGGCCGCTCTGTCCCTGAGCCCCACTGTGACACCACCCCGCGAGCCGTCAAGGGAGTCCCCGGTCAGGGTGGTTGAGTCCCCCCCCTGTCCACACCCTCCCCCAGTGGCGCTGCGAGCCATCCCTCCGCCCCCCCCTCCTTGGGGCCTGTGGTTCCTTCGGGTGCAGGGGAGACGCTGGAGGACCTTGCTAAGGTGTGCAGCGACATCCTGGCCTCCGCCTTTGGCCCTGCCCCACCCCCTGTGGTGGAGTCCTCCATCCCTGCACCCACGACGCCTACCCTTCGCCCTCATGTCCCTGCGGTGCCTGGTCCTTCCCCCCCACATGATGCCCTCCCCGCTGTGGAAGACGAAGGAGTCTGACTGTGCAGGCAAGCTAGGGGACACGCGTCCCACTGTGTCCCCCATCCAGCTGTGACTCATGGACTGCCCTATGGGCTTTGTAAATATTGAACTTTATCCACACAAACATTTTTTGGTAATGCTGAATAAAGCCAATTTTTTTTTTCCTTAGATCACTACTGCTTTTCTGGTATTGCTGTTGGTGGGGCTGCTACATGATTTTGGGTGGTGAACATGTGTTGGGTGTGTGGGAAATGTAGTAGTGTGCTGGTCATAGGGGGGACCCTGGTATCTGTGTGCCATCACAAGGTGTTAGCTAAGTGTCTTTGTTCATGTAAGCAGTTACTGCATGGTGAAATTGTCCCAAGGTGTGTTCCTTCCTCTGTGTACCCTGACATCTTCCCTGCAGGGTGTTTCCACTATGTGGTGCTGAGCTGTGTCTACATCAGCTGGGGGTGTGACGGACTCCTTCAAATTTGCACATGCATGCTGAGCGATGTCTCCACCTGCATCATTCGTGGCATCCTTGGTGGTCACTGTACTTGTGTATGTAGACTGTTGACAAGACTTCATGTGGATATGTTCTCTTTTAGGCGCTATGCATGTGTGTACTCCCAGCCTCGCACACATGTGGTACATGTACTGCAGGGTCTTTGTGCACCTGACTGACAATTGTGGCAATTTGATCTGTGGGTACTCCACCCTTATATTTTTTCCATGGGCAATGCTGGGGGCCTCTGCACCCACCTCTCCTGTCTCTGGGCACTGCTGGGAGGACTCTGCACCCACCCCTCCTGTCTCTGGGCACTGCTGGGAGGACTCTACACCCACCCCTCCTGTGTCTGGGCACTGCTGGGAGGACTCTGCACCCACCCCTCCTGTGTCTGGGCACTGCTGGGAGGACTCTGCACCCACCCCTCCTGTGTCTGGGCACTGCTGGGAGGACTCTGCACCCACCCCTTCTGTCTCTGGTCACTGCTGTGAGTGATAGGCACCCAGCCCTCCTGTGTGTGGGCACTGCTGGGAGTGTTAGGCACCCACCCCTCCTGTGTCTGGGCACTGCTGGGAGGACTCTGCACACACCCCTCCTGTGTCTGGGCACTGCTGGGAGGACTCTGCACCCACCCCTCCTGTCTCTGGGCACTGCTGGGATGACTCTGCACCCACCCCTCCTGTGTCTGGGCACTGCTGGGAGGACTCTGCACCCACCCCTCCTGTGTCTGGGCACTGCTGGGAGGACTCTGCACCCACCCCTCCTGTCTCTGGGCACTGCTGGGAGGACTCTGCACACACCCCTCCTGTGTCTGGGCACTGCTGGGAGGACTCTGCACCCACCCCTCCTGTGTCTGGGCACTGCTGGGAGGACTCTGCACCCACCCCTTCTGTGTCTGGGCACTGCTGGGAGGACTCTGCACCCACCCCTCCTGTCTCTGGGCACTGCTGGGAGGACTCTGCACACACCCCTCCTGTGTCTGGGCACTGCTGGGAGGACTCTGCACCCACCCCTCCTGTGTCTGGGCACTGCTGGGAGGACTCTGCACCCACCCCTCCTGTCTCTGGGCACTGCTGGGAGGACTCTGCACCCACCCCTCCTGTGTCTGGGCACTGCTGGGAGGACTCTGCACCCACCCCTCCTGTCTCTGGGCACTGCTGTGAGTGATAGGCACCCACCCCTCCTGTGTCTGGGCACTGCTGGGAGCACTCTGCACACACCCCTCCTGTGTCTGGGCACTGCTGGGAGGACTCTGCACCCACCCCTCCTGTCTCTGGGCACTGCTGTGAGTGATAGGCACCCACCCCTCCTATGTCTGGGCACTGCTGGGAGTGTTAGGCACCCACCCCTCCTGTGTCTGGGCACTGCTGGGAGGACTCTGCACCCACCCCGCCTGTGTCTGGGCACTGCTGGGAGGACTCTGCACCCACCCCTCCTATTTCACGATATGTATGCTTAGAACATACACGGGTGTGGGTTAGCTCCATGCATACGAGGTGGGGGTACGTGTCGTACATACACGGTTGGGGTGGGGGTACGCTCCATATGTACGCGGGTGAGGGTACGGGTCGTACTTAAACTGTTGGGGTAGGGGGTACACTCCATACGTACACGTGTGAGGGTACGGGTCGTACTTACACTGTTGGGGTGGGGGTACGCTCCATACGTACGCATGTGAGGGTACGGGTCGTACTTACACTGTTGGGGTGGGGGGTACGCTCCATACGTACGCGGGTGAGGGTACGGGTCGTACTTACACTGTTGGGGTGGGGGTACGCTCCATACGTACGCGTGTGAGGGTACGGGTCGTACTTACACTGTTGGGGTGGGGGGTATGCTCCATACGTACGCGGGTGAGGGTACGGGTCGTACTTACACTGTTGGGGTGGGGGGTACGCTCCATACGTACGCGTGTGAGGGTACGGGTCGTACTTACACTGTTGGGGTGGGGGGTACGCTCCATACGTACGCGGGTGAGGGTACGGGTCATACTTACACTGTTGGGGTGGGGGTACGCTCCATACGTACGTGCGTGAGGGTACGGGTCGTACTTACACTGTTGGGGTGGGGGTACGCTCCATACGTACGTGTGTGAGGGTACGGGTCGTACTTACACTGTTGGGGTGGGGTTACGCTCCATACGTACACGGGTGGGGGTACGGTCCGTACATATGCGTCCCCACGCTATGTGATGCTTGTGCGGGCCGTACCCAGGCCTTTGCCACGTGGGTACAGCAGTCCCGCCATTGTTGGGATGACGTAGGTGTGGGCGGGGTACGACTCATACACACGCTCTTAAGGCGTAGGTACGGGACGTACCTGTATTGTTGTGTTGCCGGTTCGCGTCGTCAGGCACTTCTGTTGTGGCGGACGCTGGCTTTGCTGGACACGCCCCCACCCCCTCGTAGTGACCAGGGCCTGGGGGTCAGGTATGTCCAGGGCATGTGTGCTGTGTGACTTTGGTGGGTGTTTTGTGGCCTGCCCCTGGTCCTGCCCCCCCCCCCTTTCCCCCCTCCCTTTGTTGTTCTGACCTTCTGCGGCGTCTGCGTCCGAACCTGTAGAGGAGGTCGACTGCTATGAGGGCCGGGATGACACGTAGGTTCGTGTCCATGTCTGTCCGTCGCGTACAGGTACTCCTTGTTCGCGTCGTCCTGATTTCCCGGCAGTTTTTGGCAGCCGGAAAATATTCACCGTGCGGGATGACGTCGGTGCGAATCGTGATTCCTGGTTCGTGAATGGCAGGCTGCGTGCGTCCCGACATCACATCGGCGCTTTCCCGGATCACATTTGTATGTTTATTTTCGTCGGTCGGGGTTTTGTACGATTCGTACGGAAATGGAGTTTCCGTGCGAATCGTAATTCCATGTTTGTATATTTTGACGACCGGGTACGCGTCGGACGGAGAATATGCTCCGTCCGACGGTTCGTACACGGTTTTTACCGGATCGTGATCGGCACCCAAATCCGTTTGTATATGTTGTCCAAATGTGCAGATCCTATGTATTTTTAGGAACTACATGACAGTACCCTTTATTGCAGACACTGCTGTTGCTGACACGTAAGGCTACCATGTATTTGTGAAGGACTTTGCTCAGAACCACATATGCTCTTAACTCTGATCAGGTGGGAATCCTGGGCACTTTGTTGGGTGTGCTCTTTCATTGAATTGGGGTGCCTTAGCTGCTGTGAGGGAACTTCAACAGTATCCTGAGATTTGATCCAGGCTGTTCTTTCCCCCCTTCTTTATCAGAATGGTTGCTATCTCCAATGCAAGGGCTTTGACAGATTGGCTAAATCATTGGCATCTGACAGACACATGGAGATTGTTCAAGGATCTCAAAAAGGTGTTCTCCTCTACTCCTACACACACAAAAACATGTTCAAATATATCACCTGGCAGGCACTCCTGACATACAACCTGATTTAGATCTTTGCAAAAGGGTTACTCCATCACAACGGTGATGGATATCCCATCTGCTAAAATATACATTTCAAAATATTCTATGGGATTTACATGCAACAGGTCAGCTATATATCACCGTTGTGATGGAGTAGCCCACCCGCCAAGATCTAAATCAGGCCCACAGTTCGCCACATCACCTACAATGACTACATTAGCAGAATTCACTTAGATCACTATCCCCAATACCTGCGTCTGTGCTGGGATCGTGGCCCTTCCCCCATTTCAACTTGACGGTTGCAACCATCGGCTCTTGACGATCCCACATTTTGCACGTACCTCAGCACAGGAATCATGGAATATTCTGATATAAATGCTAACACTTCTGACTCCCACCTGAGTGAGTGGGATGCTTTTAAAGTAGAAACTAGAGACCATTGCCTGAGTACCACTTGGAACATGTGACACCAACTAAATTATGTTATTTCTAAGGTCGAGCCGGCATTGCAAGACTATAAATCTCAAGCGCGTTCATCCACTAAGGGCAAACACAGCCTTGCATGGGCACACCATGCACATGCTATGCTGCTTGAAAGACTATGCTGCCTTACCCACGCAGCTCACTCTGCCAAAACACATGCTAAAGCAGACAGATCAGAGTCACTCCTCGCCTGGCTCATCCACCAAAAGCAACCCTGTTATCCTATACTGGCACTTTGTGATACATCTGGAAAATTCTTGCACAGGCAGAAAAACATTCATGCTGAGCTCACAAGTATTTACACCTCCCTTACACAGTGGGGGTCCCCTCAACAGAGAAGGTTGATTCTTTCCTGGCGGAGTTGCATCTCCCCTGTGTGACATCGGAACAATGTAAGGAACTTGATAGTGACATTATATGCTTCTAAAGTCATAAAGCTATGCGCATCCTTGCCACCGGCAAGACTCTGGCCCTGACAGGCGTCTGTTGGAATTCTATAAGGCATATGCTACTCTCCTAATTTCTCATTTAAAGATGCTGTATGACAAGACTCTGTTGGTCGCCTGTCTGCCAACTATGTTGCTTGTATCTTGCCAAAGCCTGACAGGGATCCCACCGCATTCTGATCTTACTGTGGACTGGCACTACGCAACATGGATTATAAAATACTTGCTAAGATCCTTTCGGATCGTTCAGCATCCTAGGTCTCAACTCTAGTACATCCTGATCAGAATGGCTTTGTCGCATCCTGCAACACAGCACTCAAACTGTACTGTGTTTTTGAGTCCTGAGTATTCCCCACCAGTGTGACTCCAGGCACGCTGCTTTGTGCTAGATCTGGAGAAAGTCTTTGATTAACTAGAGTGGGTCTTTCTGTTCAGAATACTGCCGCGATATGGCATGGGGGCTTGCTTCATTTGGCTGATCAAACTGCTTTATACCCAATCACTGGTTAGAGTGTAAGGCAGGCAACTTAATATCTGATCCCTTTCCCATCCACAGAGGTGCCCAGTAGGAATGCCCGCTAGCCTCACTACTATTTTCTCTAGCCATGGAGCTGTTGGCACATGCTATTCGTGTGTAGGACTTAGCCTGGGGAATTCTGCTGGGCAACGGGTTGCTTGCAGTCTGCCTTTACACAGATGATCTGCACCTTTATCTTAGGAATGTTCATAATTTTCCATCCGGCAGAGCACTGACACTCAACAAATGTGCGTAGCTATCCAACTTTAAAGTTAACTGGGCCAAATTCTGCCTCTTCCTGCTTACTGTTATAATTACAGACCCTGGGCTTCACATTAATGATGCCCTTCTGACATGGCAGCCAGACACGTACTGTTAGTTAGGCTTTCGCATTTATCACAGCCCTGCCGACCTCCTAGATGGTAACCTTACTCAAATGGTTATGTCCTTACGAGTTTAGATGACATTCTAGAGATCCCTGCATTCTCTGCGACAGGGCACATAGCTCTAAGAAAAATGGTGATTCTCCCTTGTCTGTTTTACTATTTCACCAACATTTGCCTTTATATTGCTAAACCTTTCTTCCGCTCGTTGAAGCATCTGATGGATGAATTCATTTGCTGTGGTAAGCATTGCAGGGTATCTCTCAACAAGCTTTACTTACCCACAGATAAGGGAGGTCTTAACGTGCTAAACTTTGAAAACTATTACCTGGCCTCTCAATTACAATGGGTATCCCAGGCTGTCGGGCCTTCAGCTGGTAGACACCATGAACACCTCTCCCAAGTGGGACTTGCCCCATCTATTACACCTATTCCACCCCTGTTCAAGTGTCCCAATGACCAATCGTACCCTTATACGAGCAGCTCTCTGTTGTTATCGTTGGTGCCTCCTCCTTACTAAGACATTATTACCAGATGCTCCGGCGCTACCCATTCTGGGCACTACCTTAGCAGATGTGGCTCCCTGGCATGAGTTGGACCTTCACACACTGGTGGATTTGTATTGTGACTGCACTCTATTCCCCTATATGTCCTCATTGCAGAGGATGAACTTCCAAAGGGCTAATATCTACTCTGTAATTCCCTCCTAAAGGCATTAGGTATTCATTGGGAGAACCTGAATAAGGAGCACCTCATCAATCAATACTTACATGTCATGGGAACAGTCCGCCACTTAACCTGCTGGCTTGCCAGCTCTTTATTCACACACACAGCGGCACTACTAGTGTCCTTATTTCACCATAGGGATACTCAGCTGGGTTGCCCCTGCACAGATAATGAATGGCATACCCTACTTTGGTCTCCTGCAATACTCTCTTTAGGCTCATAAAATACTATATAGAGCACAGGAATTACCTCACTCACCACAAGATAAATCACTACTTTCACTGCACAGACATTGCTTGTCCGTGTTGCCATCTGCCTGAGGCTGACTTCCTACACATGCTCTGGTCATGCCTGTCACTCCATCGGTCCAGGTAGGGAGTTACCACTTGCTTAGTAAACTGCACAGGGTGGGCCTCTTTGCATACATGGGAGGTATGTCTCTTAGGTATGCTCCATCACACCAAGAAAAACAAGGTCACCTCTAATTTCATTGATTTAGGTCTTCTGCTTGCCAAACATCTGATCACTTGTAGATGAAAGTCATCCGTCCACCCAATGCTTTTTGCCTGGAAGCACTCTATGAAAACCTTGGCTCAGGCCGAGAGTGGAGCCCTGCACGGAGAGGTCGGGTGCCTGCAGAAAAATCCTTTTGTGTCCAGCTGGGATAACATACTAATCGAGTTTTAATCTGCCCTGCCAGGTGCAAAGGTCCTCTTGAGGGCCCCTCAAGCCTTGGCCTCGCCGCTATTCACTCTATCACCTATATAGGGCAGTGTGCTGTGAGCTCTTGGCCTTACCTCCGTTCTAGTAAAAGCAGATGGCCATCTTAGAATTACTCCACTGGTGGACCTTCCTTTGTACACTATGTGAGTCCAGGCTTGTTCACATGGTTTATTATTTTTCAAATGCACAGGAATTTGTTTAAACTGAAGGCACTAGGGCTGACATGGTCATTGTGAATTAAATATGTTAAAGTCAATAGGCATTAGAGGGTTGATTGTTATTGTTTTATAAGAAAAGCCTCCATAGGCATTTTGAAACATTGGAAACTCACAGATTACTATATTAGGTAATGGTTTTGATGTTGGTTACCCCGTGTTACAAACCATGGGTATAGAAGGTTTTTTCTTAGCCAACTGTAACTTGGTATTCCTATCTAATTTTACAAAAGTGTGTCCAATTGTTGCTTTGTTAAAAAGCTTAGGCTCAAAACTGTAGACCTGAGTTTGATATGGTGGCAAGCTACAAAACTGATTGGTGCACTGAGAAACGTTATGTTCAAGTTAGAAACAAAGCACACAACAGCTAACCAAGGTTCAGCACTTCAATCCCTATTTGCTTTTAGAATGAGTGTCCTGTGCATCCACTTCCAGCACTCCCCATCATTGGGTGCCACTAAAACGAGAAGATTCTTTGAAAAGGAAGGTGCACGAGAAAAAAATATTCCGGAGAACAAAATAAGTCCATCAATCTTCTTTATTCAAAATACTTTTAAAAACTGGCACTCAGCCAATGCGTTTTGTTCCCATTGCAGAAGGAACTTCTTCAGGGCTGAAACAATCACATAAGAACACAGAATACATTTAACACATAAAGACACAAATACGTGATACACATCACAACAAATTGCTGATTTACAACGATATACACATGACACAATACAATAATAATATACATAGTTTTCATTGATTGATTGATTGATTGATTGAATATACATATCACTCGAAAGACAATACTTAATTTACTGATAAAACATTACAGATCACACTAGACAAAGTTAAGTTACTAGACAGCCCACATAACATATATCAACAAAGAGTGATAAAAGCAATACAAAAAATGTAACCATTAAATCACACACACATAAGAATATGTAAAAATTAGTGTATAGCCTAAATATGGGCTATGACAGTATTATCCATGAGTGTATTCAGGTGGAAAAAAAAGAGGGTCCTGGCTCATAAAAAAGGTGCCTGATCATACAGAAAAGAAGACATTAATAAATTCCTGAATTGATGATTCAATATAATCTCACCTCAATAAATAATGTAGAGTATTCACACAAAAAACGGTATGCGCAGCCACACTTAAAGGTCACAATACAGATGGGGAGTTGCGTTATTTTTTGGTGTAAATTACCCCTAGTTTACCCGTTATTACATGAATAATCTCAAACCAACTCAATAAAAATGTATTCATATAGTCTACATATGAAATGATGTTTTTCATAAATGTTAAGTTTGGAGACATATAAGAAAACAGTAATTTGTTTTATAGAAACCAACTCATAGAGTAATTTTTATAGTATGTGGACGCCACATGTTTTAAAGAGTCCCCACTGTGTCTACTCCAAATATGATATCCAGCTTTTTCTACGTTACCCTTCTTTTATTATTTCTATCCTGTCTATACTGTCCTCTTTCTTCTTATACGTACTGTCCCCGCAATGATACGGTAGCGGACGTTTCCTAAGACACCATTTAGCTTACCTACCTCTGTACGTGACTTGATACCTGTTGAATTGTTGGTATGGAACGTACAAGATGGGGTTTCATACCTAATTGTGTGACACTGCCCCCCTTTTAGATTTTGCTTATTGAACCACACAGACTATATTGTTTTATTAACCTTGCCTTTGGTTCATCTCAATTAATAGGTAATAGATAACGACGGTGTTACCAGTTTATGTCTTTCAATCTCTTTTTCTTATATACAGATTTCATTACTTTCTACATTTTATGAGATCCTAGCATTGCCAGAATTATTTATCCAACTCATGTCATTTCTTTGGCTATTGTGATCCCTTGCAAAGCGTCTTACTTGGCGTGTTCATGTCTCACAGATATGTTGAAGCTTTGATTTCATGACCCCTTGCTTCTTTTCAGTCACGACAAACATCAGTTGTTGTATTAGTCTTGATCTTGAGCCCATTGTATGGGCTGGTATATATTTGACCTTGCCCGTCTTTCCTCACGCTATTAGCATTGTACATAGTGACTGTAATTGGATCATCCAATATGGCGCGCCCTTTTCACCTTTTCTTTTATTTATTTTCTGCCCCTGCTACCACGCGCATACGTCATGCGCCATGACGCTAATGATATGTTTGCTTCTATATTACGTTTGAAAACATACGGAACCGCTGCCGGCCACCATGTCGTTACGATAACTTCTCTCCCTCTAAGTGAGTGTTAGCAACAGACCCGGGACTTTGGGACACTGTCTTTGTAAAGGAAAAGGGGGGGGGGACTGTACAGCTTGATTTGCCTGAGTCGTCACCCATGTTCTAATTATTTCGCATACACCTTCCACCCTGCATGTAATATGCCTTAACGCATTGACATAATTGGAACGTTTATGTGCTCCCGGTTTCCTTCAATTGTAGGAACGGGTTTGCACGCTTAACATTTCGATTATTATTCATTTCCTGATTCTGGACTTTTTTGCTTTTGTCTTTTCGCTTTTTCAGGCATAGGCTGTATTATACTGGGTGTTTGCCTTACATATAGTATGTTCTAAGCGCCTAGGCAATTCTTACCAACTATGCGCTCTCAGTTTTGTTCATCTATTTTAATAAACAATACATTCATCGTTAGCGATCATGAGTGATCCTTAACGATTGGATATACTTCCCCCTTGGTGTCACACACTTTAATTCTTTTGGCTTTTAATATAAGTGTGTTTAATTTTAAAATATACAACCATTTTGGTCATTGCCAGGCCTGGGTTTTTTCTGTGGTACAATACGATTCTTGCCTCCTCAACATAGAGGATTACCTATGTTTCAGTATATGACCGAAACCTGGGAATCTATCATAATACACACTAGGATTATCGGTCGAATCATAATTACTACTAATTGAATTATTCTTATTTATATTAGAGAGTGAGCTGGGAGTGCCATACATGGACAACTTTTCTATTTATTATATGGATCGATCTGGAACAATCTTCATTATTATTTGTTAAGGTGAGATCCATTTCATTTACTATTTCGGGGATTTGAATGAATATTTCTCCTGTATTATTACATTTTCTATCTATGCGTTTTTTACCATAAATACAATATGGGTATAATCGTTTGAAAATGGTCATTGTACCATCGGTCATGTTCTACTTTTAAGACAATTTAGTTTTCCTAAAAATGTGGTCTACCTTTGAACATTCATTTTTCTCCCTGTTATGTGTTATGCTTCTCGAGTTTAAAGTATGCTATGATCATCACTAATTTAGTTATTTTTAGTTATTTTGTATGCCACTATCTATTGTTCCCATTCAGGTGTCTATATTGAGAAGGGTCCGGATGTGAGTACTAAACAGTGTTTGTCTCAGGATGCACCCCTCCCAGCTGAATTTGCCGACATCCCACCCACTCTATGGGCAACAGGTGACACAGATGTAGGGCTGTTGCATATATCACCAGTTTCGATACAGGTTAAAGCTCATGCTATTTTGCCTTGCATGTCTCAGTATAAAATAGATCAGGCAGGAGAAAAGGCCCATCTCCAGATTATTCAGGATTTGATACAGAAGGGAGTAGTTGAAGAGACATCTGCTAATATTTGTAACAGTCCTATTCTTCTGATTCTTAAAAGGATGCCCTCAGGCTCTTCTGACAACCATGAAGATGTTTACTGTTTTGTTATTGATCTGCGTGAGGTTAATAAAATTGTAGTTCCACATTTCCCGTGCTTCCTGATATCACCACGCTTTTGATAATGATTCCTTCTTCTGCTAAATTCATTTCTGTTGTTGATTTGGAAAATGCATTATTTCGTTTTCCTATTCATCCAGACAGTAGAAAATTGTTTGGGTTCACACTGGCCAGTAGAAGCTTTAGATTCTGCTGTGCTCCTGAAGGCTATACAGAGAATCCTAGTATCTATAGTCAAGCATTAAAAGATCAGTTGGATTCCCTATCGCGTCTTCCAGGTAATGTATTAGTGCAGTATGTTGATGACCTACGTATTGCTTCTGATAAGGAACAAGGTTGTAAAGATAGGGCAGTTAAATTGTTGTTGCATTTAGCCTAACATGGACATAAGGTTTCTCTTTCTCAATTTCAGTATTGTCGACAGGAGGTCACCTATTTAGGTCACCTGCTGTCGAAGGAGGGTAGGAGGTTGACCCCTGAGCGTATTAGCACTATTGTTAAAATGTCCAATCCACAAACTCAAAAAGATGTGTGCACTTTTACAGGTATCAATTCCTACTGTTGCCAGTGGCTACCTAACTATTCACTACTAATCAAACCTTTGCTTGCATTAACAACGAAAGAAGTGCATAAGCCTTTGCCTTGGACATCTGAATGTCAGCAGTCTTTTTAGCAATCAAAAACTGCGATTTGTGTGGCTCCAGTACTTGGCACACCAAACTATAACAAACCATTTGTGCTCTCTTTTCATGAGATGGATAGTTGCTCACTTTCTGTCCTAACACAGAAATTTGGAGATAAACAGAGGCCTTGTGCCTATTTTTCTACTGTGCTTGATCCTGTCACAAGAGCCCTCCCGAGTTGCCTGAGAGCGGTCGCTGCTGTGGCCACTTCCATCAGGCAGTCGGCTGGATTCATACTTGATACTGACCTCACAGTAATGCTGTGGAAACACTTTTGAATAAGATGAAGACACAGCACCTCACCAGTTCACGTCTTCCTGGCAATGAAATAACATTGTTTGCTAAACATATTACGATCAAAAGATGTGCCACTCTGAATCCAGCCACGTTACTACCCTTCCCTTCTGAGAATGATGCAGTTGACAAACATGATTGTATCTTCCAGACGGAAGAAGAGACGAAAGAACGGGTAAACCTAACTGATGTTCCCTCATCTGATCCCCAAGGAGAACTATATGTCAATGGCTCTTGTTTTAAATTACCAGATGGCACCACCACTGCAGCTTTTGCTATCACTACGTTGCGCACGGTGGTATAGACATCACAGGTCCCTTATCAGTCGGCTCAAGCTGCTGAGCTCGCTGCCCTTATTCGAGCTTGCGAATTGAGCAAAGGACTGGTTGTCAACATTTATACTGACATCCAGTATGCATTCGGGGTCGCACATAATTTTGGGAGACTTTGGGCTGAGAGGGTTCCTTACTTCCCATGGCACCAAGATTCAGCATGGCCATCTAATACTGAGACTTTTGTCCGCTTTAACGCTTCCCATGAAATTGGCCATAACTAAGTGTAGTGCTCACAGGAAGCTTACTGATGATGTGGGTAGAGGAAATACTTTTGCTGATCAGACAGCTAAGGAACGGCCCGAACAAAGATGAAAAGAATGTTTGTAGCACATCCAGCTAGGTGGGTTCCAGAAGTTGTTATGTTTGAGAATACCCTTGAGAGTTTAAAGGAGGTACAAAGTCACAATAGAAGAATTCGCAGAATGACAGGAGAGTACAGTACAGATGAACAAGGAAGGATGCTATTTTGATAAATCAGGGAAACAGAGACTGTCACTTCCTTCATACTTCACTGCTGGAAAGACTACAATGTATGAACTACACTGCATACTCAGCCCTGACTTACGCGACGGCAGAACGTGCCAGCTGCCAACTGGTCTGATATGCCAGGATCAGCCTGAGTACCCTATCTTTTCTCTACACACTTCAGCGGGGCACCTCTTACACATTCAACATGAAATACAGAAGGAACTGATGAAACAGTACACCTTACTATATGACTTGGTCACTAGCACCAGCTCAGATTGTCTTGAAGACTTCTATTCCACGATCCGCCTACCCACTGATGCAGCGGAGTTTACCAGCTCAACACATTCAACTATCGCGAAAATGTTAAAAATCTCCGCAAACACGCGGAAATATCGCGAAGACGCGTACGTTTTTTTCCTGCCCGTTCGCGGTATTTTCTGCGCGATCGCGGCTCGCCAACTTACGCATGCGGTTGCTCTCGCGCGCGGCCATCTTGTTTTCACTTGTCCCGCCCGCTATGCTTACTTCCTGTTCCGGGTCGCGCAATGCATGCTCGCGCCCGTTCGCGGTACGTATTTCCTGTTCGGGAACGCTTTTACTTGGTCGCGCCGCTTTTTGCGTGCTCGGGAAGAAAATATCGCGCAAACTTGTGCACGTGGTCGCAATGGGCACGGCCATCTTGTTTTTCACTCTATTGCATGGTTCTGGGGCCTGATTTTCAATCCTCCCTGTATCTTTCCAATCCTTTGTTTCAAGCCACTTTTTTAAAATCTTTTTTATTTATTATCTCTATAACTATTTTCCTGCTTCTATATTTTTGGTTTTTGTCTACTTTTTTGTGTGTTTTTTAGCTACTTTTTCACTCTTTTTCTATTGCCTGCTATTTGTTTCCTTTAATTACTTTTTAAATGTTATGACCTTTTCTTTCCCGCCCTGTCTCTCTCTCCCCAGAACCATGTCGAAGGGTAGGGCTCGCCACAGCCAGAGCCGCGACCGCCTTCCTTGTGGAAGGCGGCGCCCACAAGGGGTGCAGGCACGGGCCTTCTTTGGGGAGGTGGAGTTGGCTGCACTCATCTTCTTTGTGCAGCACTACCTCCCCTCAAACCTGGCAGCAGGTGGCAGGCCTGAGTCCGGGTACGGGCTCCGGGAGCGTCAACAGCGGTGGGGGACGGTGCGCCAGGCAGTGTTGCGCTGCTCTGGGGTCCGGCGCACCCAGGCGCAGTTGACGCACCAGTGGTCCGACATCCTGGACCGTGAGCAAGACCTGCTGGACCTGCTAGGAGTGGAGGTCCCGGGTCTTGGTGAGTAACTATTTAATTATTACTACTTTGTGTCTGTTCTTCTGCTCTGTGTTATATATTGTGAATATCTTTTTTTCTTCTAACCAGCTAGAATGTTGCTGCTTACATTCCAGGTTAATTATGTTTAAAGTCTTCTGTGATTGTTATGACACAGGTGCTCCTCTGCGCTACTACTAATCCTACTTATTTGCAACTTTGCGTTTGCGCTTGCTTAGCGTGATTATGTAAGTGTTTATTTTAGAGAAATGAAGTTACGTAATTCTATAGTGACTCTAGTCCTTACTTTGTCCTGTCACTAAGAGATAGGGGCGGATTGATACTTAGGTTTAGTTACTTTGTATGAGTTTGTAATTTTTTAGGGGTATGCGTGATGCCCCCTCAGTTACGTCACGTGCTGCTAGTACGCCAGTCTTTATTAGAACCTTTTCTAGTTTGTTCAATGAGTGGTGGTAATAGGCTTAGCACTAGCAGAACATCAGCATCAATCAATCAACCCAAAATTTGGTGTATACAAAAAATTTTGTCATGTCTCCTCCATTTGGCCATATGCATTGTTGAGGACTAAAAGAAGTGGAAATGCATACTTAGGTGCCAATTCCGATCCTGTAAAACTCGGGTACTTTTGTCCGCTTTAACGCTCCCCACGAAATTGGCCATAACTAAGTGTAGTGCTCACAGGAAGCTTACTGATGATGTGGGTAGAGGAAATACTTTTGCTGATCAGACAGCTAAGGAACGGCCCGAACAAAGATGAAAAGAATGTTTGTAGCACATCCAGCTAGGTGGGTTCCAGAAGTTGTTATGTTTGAGAATACCCTTGAGAGTTTAAAGGAGGTACAAAGTCACAATAGAAGAATTCACAGAATGACAGGAGAGTACAGTACAGTTGAACAAGGAAGGATGCTGGATTGATAAATCAGGGAAACAGAGACTGTCACTTCCTTCATACTTCACTGCTGGAAAGACTACAATGTATGAACTACACTGCATACTCAGCCCTGACTTACACGACGGCAGAACGTGCCAGCTGCAAACTGGTCTGATATGCCAGGATCAGCCTGAGTACCCTATCTTTTCTCTACACACTTCAGCGGGGCACCTCTTACACATTCAACATGAAATGCAGAAGGAACTGATGAAACAGTACACCTTACTATATGACTTGGTCACTAGCACCAGCTCAGATTGTCTTGAAGACTTCTATTCCACGATCCGCCTACCCACTGATGCAGCGGAGTTTACCAGCTCAACACATTCATACTAGGGGTGGGCGAAATTTGCGAAATTCACTTTCGCAAACTATCGCGAAAATGTTAAAAATCTCTGCAAACACGTGGAAATATCGCGAAGACGCGGACGTTTTTTTCCCGCCCGTTCGCGGTATTTTCTGCGCGATCGCGGCTCGCCAACTTACGCATGCGGTTGCTCACGGGCGCGGCCATCTTGTTTTCACTTGTCCCGCCCGCGATGCTTACTTTCTGTTCCGGGTCGCGCAATGCATGCTCGCGCCCGTTCGCGGTACGTATTTCCTGTTCGGGAACGCTTTTACTTGGTCGCGCCGCTTTTTGCGTGCTCGGGAAGAAAATATCGCGCGGACTTGCGCACGTGGTCGCAATGGGCATGGCCATCTTGTTTTTCACTCTATTGCATGGTTCTGGGGCCTGATTTTCAATCCTCCCTGTATCTTTCCAATCCTTTGTTTCAAGCCACTTTTTTAAAATCTTTTTTATTTATTATCTCTCTATAACTATTTTCCTGCTTCTATATTTTTGGTTTAAGTCTACTTTTTTGTGTGTTTTTTAGCTACTTTTTCACTCTTTTTCTATTGCCTGCAATTTGTTTCCTTTACTTACTTTTTAAATGTTATTACCTTTTCTTTCCCGCCCTGTCTCTCTCTCCCCAGAACCATGTCGAAGGGTAGGGCTCGCCACAGCCAGAGCCGCGACCGCCTTCCTTGTGGAAGGCGGCGCCCACAAGGGGTGCAGGCACGGGCCTTCTTTGGGGAGGTGAAGTTGGCTGCACTCATCTTCTTTGTGCAGCACTACCTCCCCTCAACCCTGGCAGCAGGTGGCAGGCCTGGGTCCGGGTACGGGCTCCGGGAGCGTCAACAGCGGTGGGGGAAGGTGCACCAGGCAGTGTTGCGCTGCTCTGGGGTCCGGCGCACCCAGGCGCAGTTGACGCACCAGTGGTCCGACATCCTGGACCGTGAGCAAAACCTGCTGGACCTGCTAGGAGTGGAGGTCCCGGGTCTTGGTGAGTAACTATTTAATTATTACTACTTTGTGTCTGTTCTTCTGCTCTGTGTTATATATTGTGAATATCTTTTTTTCTTCTAACCAGCTAGAATGTTGCTGCTTACATTCCAGGTTAATTACGTTTAAAGTCTTCTGTGATTGTTATGACACAGGTGCTCCTCTGCGCTACTACTAATCCTACTTATTTGCAACTTTGCGTTTGCGCTTGCTTAGCGTGATTATGTAAGAGTTTATTTTAGAGAAATGAAGTTACGTAATTCTATAGTGACTCTAGTCCTTACTTTGTCCTGTCACTAAGAGAAAGGGTCGGATTGATACTTAGGTTTAGTTACTTTGTATGAGTTTGTAAGTTTTTTAGGGGTATGCGTGATGCCTCCTCAGTTACGTCACGTGCTGCTAGTACGCCAGTCTTTATTAGAACCTTTTCTAGTTTGTTCAATGAGTGGTGGTAATAGGCTTAGCACTAGCAGAACATCAGCATCAATCAATCAACCCAAAATTTGGTGTATATAAAAAATTTAGTCATGTCTCCTCCATTTGGCCATATGCATTGTTGAGGACTAAAAGAAGTGGAAATGCATACTTAGGTGCCAATTCCGATCCTGTAAAACTCGGGTACGAATGGTCGTACGGAGCGTATTCTCTGTCCGACTCGTACCCGGGAAAACCACCTTACAAACCCGCAAGTACGATTCGTACAGAAATACCATTTCCGTACGAGTCGTACAAAACACCGACCGGCTAAAAAATACCCACAATTCCGATCCGGGATATCGCGTAAGTGATGTCCGGACGGAGTCAGGCAGCGTTTTACAGACCAGCAAGCACGATCCATGCCTACGTCACTCCACACCGCTCATTTTTTACGGCAGCCAAAAACTGCCGGGAAATTGAGGACGACGCGAAGAAGGAGCACCGGTACGCGACAGACAGCCATGGACCCCATCCTACGTGTCATCCTGGCCCTCCTAGCCTACGACCTGGTGTACAGAAACCGACGCAGACGCCACAGAAGATCAGAACAACACCCAGGGGCAAAGGGGGGGGCGAGGGGCAGGAAACATAACCCCCACCCAATTTAAAACATATATATCCTGCACATAAATTACCTCCATGGTCTGGTCACTTCGGGGGGCGTGTCCACCAATCCCTACGTCCCGCCACAACGGAAGTAGACGTTGACGTGTACCCGTCACCACTACACTGGTGGTACGGCCTGTACCCACGCCCCCCAGAGTAGTGGTGATGTAGGGGTATGCGTGGTACGGACCTTACCCATGCCCTCAGAGCATGGGTACGAGCCGTAACACCATTGTAGTGGTGAAGTATGGGTATGCGTGGTACGGACCGTACCCACGCTCTGAGGGCATGGGTACAGGCCGTACCACGCGTACCCCTACGTCACCACTACAATGGTGGTACGGACCGTACCCAAACTCTGGAGTGCGTGGGTATGGGCCGTACCACCATTGTAGTGGTGACGTAGGGGTACGCGTGGTACGGACCGTACCCACGCCCCCCAGAGCATGGGTATGGTCCGTACCACCATTGTAGTGGTGATGTAGGGGCACCGTGGTACGGACCATACACACCCTATGAATGCAGGGGTACGGTCCTTCTCACCCGTACCCCTACAGCACCAGTACATTATGGATACAAGGTGTACACACGCCACAAATGTCGAATTACGGCCTGGTGCAGCATATTGGCAGTACATTTGGGGGGGGTGTATGCCCAGGACAGCAGTGTACTAGACCAAGGGGGTGGGTGGGTGGGTGGGTGGCTGAAGAGGGCTCCCAGCAGTGGACAGAGACATGGGGGTGGGTGCAGAGGACTCCCAGCAGTGTCCAGACATATGAGGGGTGGGTGCAGAGGACTCCCAGCAGTGTCCAGACATATGAGGAGTGGGTGCATGTCACTACCAGCAGTGTCCAGACATATGAGGGGTGGGTGCAGAGGCCACCCAGCAGTGGACAGAGACATATGAGGGCTGGGTGCAGAGGCCACCCAGCAGTGGACAGAGACATATGAGGGGTGGGTGCAGATGACTCCCAGCAGTGGACAGACATATGAGGGGTGGGTGCAGAGGCCACCCAGCAGTGGACAGAGACATATGAGGGGTGGGTGCAGAGGACTCCCAGCAGTGGACAGACATATGAGGGGTGGGTGCAGAGGAATCCCAGCAGTGTCCAGACATATGAAGGGTGGGTGCAGAGGACTCCCAGCAGTGGACAGACATATGAGGGGTGGGTGCAGAGGCCACCCAGCAGTGGACAGAGACATTTGAGGGGTGGGTGCAGAGGACTCCCAGCAGTGTCCAGACATATGAGGGGTGGGTGCAGAGGACTCCCAGAAGTGTCTAGACATATGAGGGGTGGGTGCAGAGGATTCCCAGCAGTGTCCAGACATATGAGGAGTGGGTGCATATCACTACCAGCAGTGTCCAGACATATGAGGGGTGGGTGCAGAGGACTCCCAGCAGTGTCCAGACATATGAGGGGTGGGTGCAGAGGATTCCCAGCAGTGTCCTGACATATGAGGAGTGGGTGCAAATCACTACCAGCAGTGGACAGAGACATGGGGGTGTGTACATCATCCTCAGATGACCACAACTCCATGGGTGTATGAACGCATCCCCAATGTGCGACTATGTTGAGAGTGCCATAACAACACATCACTGACAGCAGTGTCCCACTCCCATGAGGATGGATGTCTTTCCCCCACTGCATGACACACCACATGTGGGTGTGAGGACAAATGACACATGCATACCCACCCCTGGCGGATGCAGCACAATACACACACTGAGATCATGTCACAAGACTGTATAGTTATGTTAAAGCCTACTAAACTAAGAGAGCCAAAGGGAACACACACTGTCACGCACATTCCAGGACTGATAGGAATGTACAGGTGCTGGGACAGCCACCAAGTTGTTGTCTCCCATGGAAGGAATAGGGTGGACTTCCCACAGATACAATGCCCACAATTGTGAGTCAGGTGACCAAATACCCTGCAGAACAAGTACCATATGTGTGCTAGGCTGGGAGTACACACATGCATAGTGCGGAAAAGGGACAATTTCTACATGAAGGCATGGCAACATACTCTATACACAAGTACAGTGACTACCAAGGATGGCACAGACGATGCAGCCGGAGACATTGCTGAGCAGGCATGGCCATAGTTGAAGGGATCCGTCACCCATCAAGGAAATGTAGACACAGGTCAGCACAACAATTGTGCAACTCCCTACAGGGAAGATGTCAGGTGCCACAGAGGAAGGAACACTCCTTGGGACAATGTCTCCAAACACAAAGAGCATACACGACCAAAGAATCTTTTCAGAGACTTGTGATGGCACGCAGATACCAGGGTCCACCCCATGAGCAGCAGACTACAACATTTCCCAGACACCTAACACATGATCACCACCCCAACTCATGGAGCATCAGCACCAACATCAATACCTGAAAACCAATCGTGTTCAAAGGAAAAACAAAATGCTATATTCAGCATTAAATTAGAAAGGTAGAAAAGGACACTATTTACAAAGGCCATAGGCCAGTCCAGATGTGAAGTCCCGGGGGGGACACATGTCCACGCGTCTCCCCGAGCTTGCCTGCACATTCTAAACCTCTGGTTCATCGACTGGGGGGGGGCATCATGTGGGGAAGGACCAGGCACCGCAGGGACAGGAGGGGGAAGCGTAGGTGTTGTGGGTGCAGGGACGGACGACTCCACCACAGGGGATGGGGCAGCGCCAAAGGTGGAGGTTAGCATGGCGCTGCACACGTCCGCAAGCTCGTCCAGCGTTTCCCCTGCACCCGAAGGAACCACAGGCCCCAAGGAGGGAGGGGGTCGTAGAGATGGGTTGCAGCGCTACTTGGGGAGGTGGTGGACAGGGGGGGGACTCCACTACCCTACCCGTGAAGAGCCTTGCCCGTTTGCGTGATGGTGAACCAGTGGGGCTGAGGCCCAGCACAGCCAAGTATGTCTCCTTCTCAGACTGTGGGGCAGGGGAGCCGAGGGGAGTGACATTGGAGGGACTGGGGAGTGAGGAATGCGGACTCGGACTGTGGCTGCATGTCTGCATGTGTGCCCTAGACCCAGTGGGTGTGCCTTCTTCCCCCTGAGTGTGCGTGACAGGAGGTGTGCGCTTGCCCTTCCCTGTTGGTGTGCTGCCTGTGTCTGGTGGGGTGCGTGCCTGGGAATGTCTGGGTGTGCTTGAGACAGGCATGGGAGTGGGAAGTGTGGATGGTGCAGGGGTAGAGGGGGACAAAGCACTGCAGGAGAGTCACTGCTGCCGTCAGTGACGAGTCCATGGACCTCAGCAACATCCGTTGGTCAGACATCGCTGATGACATGCCCTCCATGTACGACACCATCTGTGTCAGCAGTCTGGTGTGGCCATGGAGGACAGTCAGGATTGATGTCTGCCCAACCTGCAACTGCCGCTGAATGTCCACAGACTCGGCAGTGAGGGCAGCAGGGGAGACAGGGGCAGGGGGTGCGGTGCATGGCACGAAGGAGACACGTTGTTGCCCTACACGGACAGAAGGGACCGGAGCAACTGGGAGGGCGGTGATGGGAATGGAGGGGGCGGTGACAGTTGTAGTGCTGCTGCCAGCTGTTGGAGCAGCCTCCACCCCCTCAGGGAGTTCAGCCTCGGACCCGTCAGCGTGGTAGTCGGTGTTGGTACTAGACAGGTCCTCCGCCTGACTCCCCTCGCCCTCCGTGCCACTTGATTCCGCCGACTCCCCAGCAGTGGTGGCACCGGTGCTGGATCCCTCCTCCTGGTCCGTGCAGGTGTCTCCCTCGGTGTCCCCCGATGATGCTGTGTGCAAGGTGAAGAGACAGGAAATAATCAGTCACCTGTGTACATCTGACACATGAGTCCAAACAAAATAGGTCACAGTACATATCAGGAAATGCATCATGAGTAACATCTAGAATACTCCGCACATATGTAAGCCCTGCACTCCCCAGTTGGTTCACCCACCATGCCACCTGAAAAAATGTAAATCAGGACACAACAGCAAATAACTCGATATCCAATTATACTGAGAAGCTAGTGTCTGGGAACAGTGGAGCACAGCTAGACTATGAAGGCATGCCACCTCTTGTTCACTGTGAAAGAAACAGTATTGGTGCACCCAAGGCCAAATAACAGACGCCAATGCTGAAGGTGTCCCCACACTTAGAGACCTGTGAGTACTTTGGAAACCCTAAAGAAATACATTGTGATCCCTTGGAAATCACAACACTTTACACAATCGACATGTTTGGAATGTGTGAATGTGCCACTTTTGGAACAGAACACACATGTGCCTGGATAACAGAAGTCACACAAGGAGGTGCACAACAAACTACATTTTCACAGTCATTGTATGAGCTGCCAGCCTAATGCAAATAAGCCACTGTTAAGAAGAAATGTGGTATCAGGAAGTACATATACATGGCACCACGGTGGTCTGGATGACTTGACACCCATAAGTTGGTATCAGCAACAACCAAGGACTAACCCAAATGCAACCACACTGTGGGAACATGTATATGTATGATCTCAAAACAATTTCTTTACAGAACTGTGCCTTTGTTTTAAATGTGCCAGCGTGTCCCCCAAAAGTGTAAAGGTGGTTTCTTGTGCACTTCCTTGGGAGACATCTGTCATGCAGGCACATTATTGTCCTTCACAACAAAAAATCAATGTCAAGCATATAAACTATTGGGACATGTTGACAAGTGTAGTGAGTGCCAAGGTACAAGACTTCTTGACTAACAACTTGAATCATGCCACCTGTCACATGGCCATCCGTACCATGATGACACAGTTGGCAACACATCTGACCCACTACCTGTCATGTGGAGTGGCACACATGTCCAGACACAGGACATTGCATTAGATAAAGGCCCTGCAATTGTGTCGGAATAAGGAGCACCTGCACTGAGGAGACACCCTCATGGGAACCAAGAATGTCCACACAGATGTCAGCACACACAGACCAAACTACGTAGCATCTGGCGCACACACCGGTGCCAAAAAAGGATGAGCAGGAAACATGTCTTTTAACTTTTGCCACATGCTGCAAAGCACAAACATTACACCCTGCACAACATGCCTGGGTCACTGCACATTGAGTGTCTGTCCAGAAAATTATCACACACGTCAGACCTGGCACGGAGACATAAGGTTTGGACATGTAGGCCTTGCCTGCACAAACCCCCCCACCTGAGACAATGTGATTGAGACAGAGCAAGTAGTTACACCTGTTAATCTGGGTTTACTAAAATGTGCATCAAGAACTCCTAAATGTACTCAACATCACCTCGTGAGGCTGACCACACATATTTGTGACAAACAACCATCAACAGATAGTTGTACATAGACACACAGGCACTGCCCAGTGTGAGTATGCACAGGCCTAATGGGGTCACCCTGTACAGTGGACACATGTAGCACACTTTACGTAAATACAAATGAAGCCATGGAACAATGCCACAGAGGCCAACCTATGCTGAACACACAGAGAATGGGCACAGTGTTTGATGCCACACATGATTCCTAGGAAAAGGTGTCTCAGGGGGCTGTGGTGGACACACTGCTCCATGGTCCTGGGATGATCTGACTGTAACAGGAGCAACCGTCCCGGCACTATGCATATCTCCCACTCATGCACATCATGTCTGAGGCCACTACATCGGTCATGCATGCTGCAAGTCTGTTTCTTTGAAACCTCACACTCCTATGTTGAGACTCAGGACAGTGCCAACAATTATGGACCCCCAAATGAGTGAACAGGACAGAGCACAGGCAAGGTACCAACACATGTCACAGACCACCCCCACACATGATGCTGAAAGCAGTGTGCACCTTGATTAACTTGCAGCCTAGATGACCATGTGCAATAGTGATTACACAGAGACCAGGGAACACATGTCAAGGAGGGGAAGGGAGGAAGAACAGCACCGGTTGACTTGGGGGAACAGGATATGCACTGCACATATAAACCCTGGCAGTGTATCCATGCGACTGAGCACTTCCAAAAGCTGGTGACACACAACAAACTCACATGTACCTACCCCCTTCCTGCTGCTGCATCTCCTGTAACCGCCTATCCATCTCAGGGAAGACCATCACCAGGACACGCTTCATTTGGTGGGTCAGGCGCCGGCGCCCGCCGTGCTTGCGTGGTGGTGAGTCCCCCAGCAGGACCCGGGCGATCCTCCTGGTCCAGCACCGGATGTCCTGCCAGCATTTTCTCACTTGGGGAAGGCGCTGACTGCGACCCTCCACCGAGATCACGGCCCTGACGGCCCGCTTCCAAATCTTACCCTTCTCGTGAGTATGACAAAGTGAGACTACATCACTACACCTGCTCCATGTCACAGAGACACACATTTGAACATCTTTGATTTGTTGAACAGGGAATAGTATGCTGCCAACTAATAGCACCTTTGTCATAGGGACATTCGCCTCTGTGTAAGCCCCAATGCACTACATGGCAGTGAAAGTACACAGGTGGCATGATGGGTTCGACACACTCCCTGATCATGGCACACACTGTGCATCACAAGCAACACAAGGCTGATGGACAGCACCTCCAAGCAGTCACATGCCCCAGGCCACTGACGCAACCTCAGCAGAGTACACAGACACACACGGGCACAGATCATTCACCTGCCATTGGCAACAGCGGATACAAACCTCACTCTACACATGTGCCACTTGCCTGGGGGGTGTCACAGGCGTGGGGCTAGCTCAGCAAGTCAGACACACAGCACGGCTTACTTCTCACATCAGATGGGTAGAGCAGTTGCCTCCTCCATGCAGCTGTGTTGCAACACTCCACATAGACACTCACCCACATGACAAGGAACATTCACACACATCAATGTCCAGGGGGCGTACACATCATTTGGACACTATCACCACAGCTCCACTCAACTCACACACATCTGTGGGTACAGTCACCTGTCACACCGGGGGGACCACTGAATCACCTCAGGACTATAGAACAAGAATGCCCAAGAGGATTAGCCACGCTGAATGTGCCATGCAGTGAATGTCACAGTAAGCACAATGCAAGTGAGGAGTGCACACATGAACCACATCATGCTCTGCATGAGAGACATAAGCCATCCCCCCCCGCCCCCCGGGACCCACACTAAACAACATTGCATGTCTGTCACACCTGGACACAATGCCAGATGTGACAGTCACTAATAAAGGGGCACAGTCAAAGGTAGTGGAGTCGGCACTCACCTGCTCCCCTGGTCTACCATACAGGCTGGGGTACTGTGGGAGGATGACGTCCAGCAACGCCTCATTCTCCTCCTGGGTGAATGGCTGGGCCCTCTCCACAGACCTTGACATGGTGCCAGAGGAAGACAAGACAGCAGCAGTGGTGTCGAATGAAAGGTTGTGCAGGCAAGTGCCCTCTCATGGGTTCTGCCTGACTTATATCTGCCTTGCTGGCCTATTTCATTTACAGGAGTACAGAGTGATTGGTCAGACTCATTTGCATCCTACGTTTCCTTCAATCCCTTTAAACATACACCAGTGACAGCCTTAGCATCTTTCAAATTTGCAGCAGCATGTCAAGTCAACAACCACTTTGCAAAAATGTATAATGTGGCCAACTGCTTTTTCCAGCCCACATGATGGAAAAATGTGATCTTGAAACTCGGTATCCATGACAACCAGCATGCATTTAGGCCCTAATACTTGTCCCTTATGTGTCCCCATTGTAATTTTCAAATCCCCACACAGGTACGGTGTGTTTCACACGTACCCCTAGGGCACCATTACTATAGTGATACGGCCCGTACACGCATGTGTACGGGTCGTATCCCTATAGTAGTGTTGGCGTAGGTGTACGCCATAGTGATATGACCCCTACACATGTGCGTACGAGTCGTATCCCTATGGTAGTGTTGGCGTAGGTGTACGCCATAGTGATACGACCCGTACATGCGTGTGTACGGGTCGTATCCCTATATTAGTGTTGGCGTAGGTGTACGCCATAGTGATACGACCCGTACACGCGTGTGTAGGGGTCGTATCACTATGGCGTACACCTACACCAACACTACTATAGGGATACCACCCGTACACGCGTGTGTAGGGGTCGTATCACTATGGCGTACACCTACGCCAATACTACTATAGGGATACGACTCGTACACGCTCGTGTACGGGTCGTATCACTATGGCGTACACCTATGCCAACACTACTATAGGGATACGACCCGTACATGCGCGTGTAGGGGTCGTATCACTATGGCCTACACCTACGCCAACACTACTATGGGGATAGGACCAGTGTGTACACGTACGTGTACGACCAGTGTGCACACATACGTGTACGACCAGTGTGTACACGTACATGTACTACCATAGTACACGTACGTGTACACACTGGTCGTACACGTTTGTACGGTCCGTACACACACGCGTATTCCTACCCAACCCCACTATAGTGATACGACCGTACACACGCCCTCAGAGCGTGTGTACGGTGCGTTTCACAGCTTACACTGGTGATGGGAGGTGCACACGAAATGAATGGATGTGTCAGACTCGCACAAGGCTGTACATCAAGTCATTGTCAGTGCAGTCCTTCATGTGCAGGGCCTAGGTGTGTCAGGCAGTCATGTGGCACATGTCTCCTCATGTTTTAGCACAATAGATGTGTGATGACCTGTGTACACATGTCATGTGTGATGGGGCACTATGTGACACACTTCTCCTTCACACTTTGCACATGTGTGCATGTAGTACAAACGTGTCAAGCACTGCATCACTGGCATGGCACAGTCACCAACACCCGCAACTGTCCCCTGATGCCAGGTACACGGATAATTACACCTGACATCTAACTACCAGCGTGCCACGATGTGACTATGTCATGTGTGTGTCATGTGTTCCCATGAGCTTCCAACATGTGTCTGTGTGTAGATGGGCATGGCACACAATTACTCACACCATGCCACATGTGGAATCCCACGTAACGTGTGTCTGTATGCATCGAACATGGTATTTCGACCTGAGGACATATCTGCGTTGTCTCAATGTCTGTGTTATCAGTTTTGACATGTACCCCTTCATGGCAATGTGTGTGATCTGTACTTTTTAAATGACATGTGACCTGTGCATCTAGCTTGCCGCCAGATGTCTGTATGAGATAACATCCTTCGAATGCAGATATGTGGATGTATGTCACTCCTGTAATGTGTCTGTGTTGGACCCGGCCCTTCTGGCAGGTTCACCCCGAAACTTTTTGCTTTTTATGGGTGACTTGGTTTAGTGATTTTTGGGTTTCTGCGCACTTTACCGCTGTGTCCCGGGGTAAAGTGCGTGCGTGTTGTGAGGTTGGCCGGCCCTCCCATAGGAATGCATGGGGGAATGTATGTGTCCCGGTAGTTCCTGATGCGTGGGGTGTGCAGGCCCGTGTTTGGTATGTGCGGACTCGTGTGAGTGAATGCTGCGCGTTGATGTGTGCGGCGTGCATGTACCTGGTGTGGAAGTGCCACTTCTAGAAGTGGGCACTTCAGTGTGCAGTCTGAAATGTGTGGCTTGTCTGGCGATTGGCTGGTGAGGTCAGGTGACGGACTAGGGAATTCCCCAGAGTCAGGAGGAGTCACCCAGTGGTGAATGGGGAGTTAGCATGTTGATGGCTGGGGAGGAGTGTACCTGGGTCCTGAATAGGACAGGGCTTCCCCCACACAATGCTGGCGCCGGCCCCTGTGGTGCGTCTAATGACCCTAGCCCTGCCAGTGAATAGGGAGAGGGGCTGAGCCAAACAAAGTGCTCAGGAACCTGTTGGAACTGGTTCGCCCCTTCCCTGCACCTTAGACAAAGCCTTATACTGTATAAAAAGGGGCTGTGTCCCCTTACATGGGTTCTCTTGCAGGATCATCTGAGGGGGGGGCCTGCTGCTGCTGGGCGCCAGGAGAGACCGCCACTGGGGACTGCCTCCCTGCTGGAGGGCCCTGTGTGCTGGCTCTGGGCCCAGCCTGTGCCCCCTATTCTTTAAGGACTCTTTACTGGACCTTTTTGGTTGATCTGCAGCGCCTGGGAGCGCTCCTGGAACTTGGTAGCGCTGTGCGCGCTGTTTTCCTAGACTTGCTATCTTGGTAGCGCCTGGGAGCGCTTGCTGGGCTTTATAGCGCTGGGAGCGCTGTGCGTTGCTTTATAGCGCTGTGTGCGCTTTGATTTCGTGAGCGGGTGCCCACCCCGCTTTATTGCAGGATCGATATCTCTGGCGGGTGCCCACCCCGCCAGGGACCGTGCCGCTCATTTCTGGCCCTTCCTGCTCTGAATCCGAAGGCGGGAGCCCACCCCGCGCTTCAGGAAAGACCGGTAGCGAATTCACCGCCGCAGCCCGGAGTCCCGGCCGCGTCATCCCCCTGCCGCGCTGGGATTGGTCCAGCGGGAGGGGGTGTGGCCCACGTGATCGGGGCCGCCAGGAGGAAGCCGCGACGTAAACACGGGAAGCGGACGGGAGCCTACCCCGCGCTTCCCGGAACAAGAAGAGGGAGAAGAGGCCGGAGCCGGTGCGGAGGGGGCGCGAGGCACATTGTCGGTGCCTGCCCCTCCGCGAGGAAGCCTCGGAGCCTTCCCACCAGAACGGAGACGACGCGGGAGTCCCCCGAACAGCCGGTGAGTGCCTAGAGGGCTGGGGGACTCCGCGCATGTGCTGGGGGGTGCAGGGAGCTGTGTTCGCGAGCCCCGTGAGGCTCCCACGAGAGGAGGCATGCGTACTTAGAGCACTGATGCTCTAACGACCGGGGGCACTTCACTAGAGCCCTGTGAGGCTCCAACGACTGGCACATTGTTTCTCGAGCTCCGTGAGGCTCCAGGGGGCATTTCTTAGTGAGAAGGGTGGCCCCGGAAGGCAGCGGGCCGCTCCTACATGTCCCAGGGCACATTGGTGGTGCCCATGCTCAGTTCTACAGCTGCCCAGCACTTAGTGGGCAGCTGCAACGTTTAGGTTGGGGGGTATTTTTGCTTTAGTCTGCGCAGCTGGCGCAGCTTGACTGGACACAGGGTGTCCTAGCCCCAACGAGGCCAGTTGGCCTAGGAACTGCCACAGGTGGTGGCCTATGTGAGTCTCCTTGCTTTACACCGCTGAATGTATTTTTATGCATCATGTGTTTCCCTTACCTGCACCTCTGAATGTATTTCGATGCGTCATGTGCCGTGCTTTACACCTCTGAATGTGTGAATGTGTTTTCATGCATCATGTGTTTTCCTTTCTTACACCTCTGAATGTCTTATGCATCATGTGTTTTCGTTCCCTACACCTCTGAATGTTTTAGGCATCATGTGTAATGTGTGTTTACCCCGATAGGTATAGTGATACTTAGGTGGTTGTTTGTTTCCTACTAGTACAGGTGGTGCTAGGGAGGTTCTAGTTCCCTGCGTGACAGTCTCCTAAAGTAGTTAGGGTTACGTAGGTGGTACTTCCCCGATACCAGTAAGTACTGGTTGTGTGTTATATGTGTACTTTGTGCTACAGTAATTTTATATTCTAAAAGTGCTGGTTCTTGACAGTGGTCCATGCTGCCCTGTCCCCTGTATATATATATAATCCCTTGTAAATTCTGCCCGTGCCTGTTGGCACATTGTAAAGTGTGTGTTTTTATCTAATGTGTTGTGTATAATACAAAGGTTATTTTTATAGAATACCTTGTGTGGAGTTTCCTTTGTGGTGGGCCTTGGGTGTTGTTGCTGGGTGCGCACGCAAACGCTTTACACATCGCCTCAGAGATAAGCCTGACTGCTCGTGCCAAGCTACCAAGGGGGTGAGCAGGGGTTATCTTTGGCGTGTAACTTCCTTGCCCTGACTAGAGTGGTGGTTTCTGCCTGGCTTTGGCGCACGCCTTAGCCAACCAGAAATCCCAGTTCTAACAGTCTGGCTGTTCACTAACACTGGCCCACAGCTAGTTTCATGGCATGGCATGTAGACCTTGACAATCAACGGTTGTAGCTGGCTCTTCGTAGGAGTATCACCTGGCTGGCATACGTGTCCTGGATGTATTGCACAGACCAGACTCTGGGGCTCATTTATGAGCCCCTGCGTCACTTTTACGGCACTGGTGCGCCACTTTTTGTGACGCACCAGTGGCGTAAACATGCGCCATGTTGCGATATATTTACGAAGTGACGCATCTAGGTAGATGCGTCACTTCGTAAACCCCTGCGCTACATTATACCTGCGCCAGGTATAATGTATGCAGGGTGGGCGTACCCCCGCAAGAAAGGGTCGTAGGAGTGGCGCCGCGAAATCTATGAGATTTCGCTGCGTCACTTCTAGGACGCCAATGCGTCAAAACCTTACGCCTGCCTCATGGCAGGCGTAAGGGTGACGCAGGCCCTTTCACATGGGGCTTGCCCCATGTGAAAGGAACATTGCTGGAGTTCCGTCAGGCTTCGACACAACTCCAGCAATGCGCCACTTTTACGCAACTTCTTCTCATAATGGTGAGTCCCTGGGTGTGAGTGTGCACGCTTGGAGCCTTGTGTGGCATGTGTTGCAATGTGTGTGTCCAGCTGACTGTATGCTAAGTGACTTAGAGGTGTGTTCTGATGTGTCACTCGAGTGATGATGTCATTCCACACATTTTAGCTGAGACACTCAATTTTCAACTAGCATGGTGACAACCTTATTCATGTAGGGTAAATGACCATGCATGCGGATGACTATCTTTTTGCTGACTTCTTGTGTGTCTGTCATCCCCAGGTAGTTGCGCATGCTGTCTACTCGTGGCATCGTTTAGCTCCTGCTATTCCTCATGAGTATTGCAACGTGTGCTGAATCAGCGGTACATGCACGGACATGGTGAAAAGTCTCCTTTGGGTAAGGATTGCAGCAAGGCGTTTTGGGTGTGGTAGTTGTTTGGAATGTGTGGGCACTGCTCCTGTGCAGGTTTTGTTACTATGTATACATGTCGACTCAACATGGGGCACATGACATGTAGCATGACTCACATGAATTGATAGTCACACTTCGTGACAGTCATCTGTAATGGGATTGTGGATTGTGATGAAGGCATTAATGTGTGTAAAACTTCCCTCTGAAACATACGGGATGCTACGGGTGGACATAGTGTGGGACATCCCCATAAGAGGCTCAATGGAGAATAGCAGCCTCTCCGTGTGCAGCAGAGGGTGTTTGGCTCACCCCCTTCACTTGTGTGCCAGTTCAATGGATTTACAGTATCTGTGATGCGAAGGGGGTGTCCAGTGTAGGTCCCACATGTTCATCCAAATGACCTGTGAGTCTGTTCATATTGATGCATTTCCCTAGGTGTGAGCCTGAGTAATAAAGGTGTTCCTCACCCTCCAAGTTGCCTCATCTCTGTCAATGCAGGTCTCTTGCCACTGTGCATGCGGCATCTCTGGCATAGTTGTCAAAGATTGTGCATATGAGTCTATGTGTAGATTAGCAACATGCATGCTGTTCTTCATGGATTTGATTCTCTATTGTGCATGAAGTCCATGGCTGTGTATGTATTTTGGCATGTTGGTCCCCACAACGGGCCCTCAACACCTGCTGAGGGTGTGTTTCCTGTGCGCAGCTCGGCCCTCAGTTTCCTGATCCGGTGTCAGTCATCTTTGGTGATTGTGCATCCATTGTCTCTGGGTGTGCTATGGAAAACCGGACACTCCTTCCTTTACATACACCTGTTGCAGTTGTCCTTTCTGACATCCTTGTCTTTGTGTGCAACTTGTGGCATAGTTTCCAGGACATGCCGCCTGCTGCTGCAGCCCCTGCAGCAAGGGCAGGGCACACAAAGTTTCCGGATTTGGCAACACACACACCTCAAAGATGCTCCTCCCTTCCTCCCTTCACCCATTCATTTGGCTGTCATCAGCTTGTCTGTGCCACAGTTGCGGCCACGCGGTTCCAAAGGCTGTTCCGTCTGCACATACAACATGCACATTGCACGACCCTCAGGTCCTTGCATGACGCACATCACACTGATGTTGCAGCCACCCTTCAAGCAATGTCCATCCACAAATCTACCGCCTTTGCATGATGAGTGTGCAACTCCAACTGCCTACACAGCGCTGCCATGCCTTCCAGGCCCTGTCACACCAACCAGGTCATGTCCCTCCTACTCCCCACCGGCTCTGTACCCCAGCAAGGCCATGGGAGTGGGACTCAAGGCTTCTGCATGTGGCATGGTGTCGTCGTCTGGCACATGGCACAGGTATCATCTCTCAGCGTGTCAATCTAAAATGTGTCCAGGACCCCCCTCTCCACCATCACATGCGCACAGCACCTCATCATCAGCTCATATGCCATTGACAGCCAGGTGCTCCTCACCCTCACCACAGAGGCAGGCATTCCAAGTTCGAATATTCAAGAATGCATGAGATCCATTGATGAATGGCTGAACATCAGCCACCTGAGGCTGGACTTGTACAGGACTGAGGTAATCATCTGAGGATTGTCCCCTTACAGCTGGGTCAACTGCTTGTGTCCCACCCGCAAGAGCCCTGCACAAGCACCCAGTGGCCACGCACACAAGATGGTGTGCATCATGGATTGCTTGCTCACATTTGCCATGCTAATCACCAGCATCTGTACCTCAGGCTGCAACACCCTCTGCATTATGCACATGATCCCCAGATAGATCCACTCCAAGGAAAGACAGACCATCCCCCAGGTCCACAACAACATCCGTGTCAAATACTGCCCTGCCCTCTACGGAGCAAGTACATCCAAACTCCAGGGAAACTTGTCCACATCCAGGGTGCATCTGCACACCTCAGCTTCAACATCCGGCGCACCAGCCACATCACCGTCCAGCAGAGATAGATGCAATGGATCACTGTCTGCTGCAGGATGACCTTCACACTCCACACCCACACCCAGGAGCAGGCCACAACCCCGACCCCAATCCAACATTGTACCACTGTCATCCGAGACCCCGTTGGGCCATCTCCGTGCATTCAACCTTGCCCTGGACACCATTCTTCACATCCACCTCACTCCAGCATGCAGGACATAGTTCTCCCACCTGGCCAAACATACCTGGGACTCCCTCCCCGAGAACCTCCACATGAGCCATGACCTCTGTGCCTTAATGATACTCTTCCAAATAGGTCTGTCCGCACAGTATTGCAAGCCCCCCCTCAGCAGCTTGACGACATCACTAGTGAGTATTGTGCTCCATGTCTGCATTGAATGATACATTGTGACCCATGTGTGTCCTGTACCAGACTCAGATCACAGGGTATGGCTGGCTGGAGTTAGTTCAACACTCAGGCAGAGTTTGACATTTACACACACATATGTTGTGGACTAATGCAAAATGACAGCAACATCTCATGACAAAAATAAGATTTTTATTTGCGGTGGGGTACATGTTTTGGTAGATAAAATAAGGTGCTCTACCGGGTGCATAGAATCAAAAGTTCACAGGGGGAGATGGGATCCTTTGCATTGGAATTCATCAGAGTCCAGACCACAGTGTTGGTCATCATTGGTCAGACTGTGACCAGCAAGTCCATGTGGCAGAGAATGTCATTGAATGAGGTGCTGCTGTTGCGCCAGAGGGCCAGGTGACCTGGGAGATGCGGATGGTCCGCTGACTCTCACGGTCTTTTCCATGGACGACCCACCTTCCTGGGGGGACCCTCAGATGCAGACCTTGACTATGCTTGTGATGCTCCGTCGGACGAATCCTCCTTCTCCTCCCTCCCTGTGGCTGGTGGTGGTCTTCGCCTGGTGGCACAGGGAGGGTTGCCCATGTTGGCTGACGGAGTGAACGGCTCATGTCCGTTTGCACCGCCAGGAGCTCAGCCAGTCTTGCCTCCATCCGTCCTTGGTGTTGTTGTTGACTGGCATGTTGCTCGGCCTGCAGGTTCTTCATCTCGTCGAGGGTCCCCTTCATCTCTGTGAGGGTCGACACTACCTGGCTGATGCCCCTGGTGTCACGCCGGTATGTGTCCAGGATGTGGTGTATGTATGACATATAGGTTCCCTCAGCTGGCTGGTCAGGTTCGCGCCTCCGCCTGCCTCCACTCCCACCACCCCTGCCCACACAAGCCTGGCCTGCCGTTGTGGGCATATCGGGTCTACGGGACCACTGAGGGATGGCATTTGTGGGGTTGTCTGCCTCCTCCTGGGTGCCCGGAGAACCTTGTCCCCCCTGGTCAGACTGGCTCTGTTGTTTAGTGCGAGCAGGGCTCCTGGGTGTCTCCTGGGATGTGGCAGGAATGGGGGTGGTGGTTGGCACAGATGTACCTGCAGCAGGTGCTGCAAGAGCTTGGGCACCAGAGGGGCCAGGTTGGTCGGGGTCATCCACGGAGTGCTGAGAGTCGTCGCTGCCGGTGGGATCATCTTCACGCCGAGCCTGGGACTGTGATTGTTCCCCCCCATTGTTGGGGGGAGATCCATGACATTGCCCTGTGTGTGAGAGAGAGACAATGTTAATGCTGTTTCATGCGACATCCATGTTTCATACACATTCAAGTTGTCACAGTTCCTCCAGGTAGTTGGATGTGCCTAGAATTCCTCTCAATGTACACTTGGGGATGGGCATGTTGTGGGGGACAGATTGATATGTTATCCTGAGTGTTTGACCAGTAGAATTTTGGCTAGGATGCTTATTTGGCTATGGATTGGTCTTGTTGTGTCACATGTCCATTGTGAGAGTGGGTAAATCTGTTGCCTGACGTGGGGGTGTGTGCTTGTGTAAGAGTGGGGGGTGTGACCGGGCCTGCTGTTGGGTGTAGTGTGATTTGGCATTGGGTCTCCCAGGTGATGTGTCTGTCCCCTCATGGTGCATGCTGGCATGACAGTGAGTGTGAGTTCCTGTGCTAGATATCTGAGCTTGTGGAGTTGGTGTTTGAGTGTACAGTGGTCACAGGAGGGCATTGTGCTGCATACAGCAGGGCCAAGTGTCAGCTACCTTGTCAGTAGTTTGCCAGTCCCTGTGCATTGTGCATGGTGCATGTGTATGTACCTAGGCAATATGGGCTGAGGGCATTGGTGTCTGCTTCTGAGTTGCACAATGTGTGTTGTGAGGCCCACCCTCCCAGCATCCCGGACATCCAGTCTTGGGTTTGTGGTTGGTGTAGCCTTGGACATGGCATGGCCTTGCTTTGTGAATGGGGCATGGACATGTTAGTGGCATGAGCGTTGGTTTTGAGTGTGGTTGTGTCCAGTGAGTGCTTGGAGGTAGTTGCGTGCATTTGGTGTATTTGGGGTGTGGATGCCATTGCCCCCATGTTACGTAAGTAGTTTGTGTACTCACCAGGCTCTGCGACTCCTTCGACTCCATGTACTCCCACCGGCGGGAGCAGGGCCATCACCTTCTCCTCCCAGGGATGGTAATGTACCGGTCTGCGGGGCAGCCCACCTCCAGTGATGTTACTCTGGGTGTACTCCTCATTCATTTTCCGCTTGACTGCCCTCCGCAGATCATACCACCTGGCTTGGCATTCATGCCTGGTCCTTCGGATGGGCGCAACAGCATTCACCTTATCGACAATCCTCTGCCACAGGCTAGTGTTTTTGGGCTATGCTGGTCTGTCTGACCAATGTTCCAAACAGCTGTGGCTCGACTCTGATGACTTCGTTGACAAGGAGGTCCAGCTCCGCCCTTGTGAACTTTGAATTCTTGTCTGTGGGCATGGTGTGTGGTGTGGGTGTGGATGGTTGTGGGTGTGTGGGTGTGAATGTGACGGTGTGTGTGTGAATGTGAAGAGGGGGTGTTTGTGAAGGAGGTTGTGTGAAGGTGTGTAAGTTAAGGTGTAGTTAAGGTGTAAGTAAGGTGCAGTTGTTTGTCTGTGTGGTCTGGCAGCAGTGGGTCTGTTGCAAAGGCTCATGGGTTGTGTGTGTGGGCCCTTTTTATTGGTCCATTTCTGGGTGTGACTGTGTTTGAAATTTTGGTGGGTGTGTTATAAGAGGTGGTTGTGATTTTGGGCCTCTGTTTGCCTGTTTGGATGTGCCAGGTCAGTCATTGAGATGTATTTTGTCATGTAGACGTGTTTTGTGGTGTTGTGCGAGTCGAATTGACCCTCCTTGTGCTGTTTTACAGTGTCCTGGTTCTGTACGAGTCTTTTTTGCGTAGGTGAGGTCCGTACATACGCTATGCTGGGTGAGGGTGCTGGGGTACGGTGTTGGGGTGCGGCGCATACAGGTGCGGGGCTGGGGTACGGGCCTGGTGTACAGCGCGTACAGGTGCGGGGCTGGGGTACGGGCCTGGGGTGCGGCGCGCACTGGTGCGGGGCTGGGGTACGCGCCTGGGGTACGACGCGTACAGGTGCGGGGCTGGGGTACGGGCCTGAGGTGCGGCGCGTACAGGTGTGGGGCTGGGGTACGGGCCTGGGGTATGGCACGTACATGCACGGGGCTGGGATACGGGCCTGGGGTGCGGTGCGTACAGGTGCTGGGCTGGGGTACGGGCCTGGGGTACGGCGCGTACTGGTGCAGGGCTGGGGTACGGGACTGGGGTACAGCACGTACAGGTGCGGGCTGGGGTACGGGCCTGGGGTACGGTGCATATATGCATGGGGCTGGGGTACAGGCCTGGGGTGCGGCGCGTACAGGTGCGGGGCTGGGGTATGGCGCATACATGCACGGGGCTGGGTTATGGGCCTGGGGTGCGGCGCGCACTGGTGCGGGGCTGGGGTACGCGCCTGGGGTACGACGCGTACAGGTGCGGGGCTGGGGTACGGGCCTGAGGTGCGGCGCGTACAGGTGTGGGGCTGGGGTACGGGCCTGGGGTATGGCACGTACATGCACGGGGCTGGGTTATGGGCCTGGGGTGCGGTGCGTACAGGTGTGGGGCTGGGGTACGGGCCTGGGGTATGGCGCATACAGGTGCGGGGATGGGGTACGGGCCTGGGGTATGCCATGTACAGGTGCGGGGCTGGGGTACAGGCCTGGGGTGTGGCACGTACAGGTGCGGGGCTGGGGTACGGGCCTGGTGTATGGCGTGTACAGGTGTGGGGCTGAGGTACGGGCCTGGGGTATGGCGCGTACAGGTGCGGGCTGGGGTACGGGCCTGGGGTGCGGCGCGTACAGGTGCGGGGCTGGTGTATGGGCCTGGGGTACTGCGCGTTCATGCACAGGGCTGGGGTATGGGCCTGGGGTGCGTCGCGTACAGGTGCGGGGTTGGGGTATGGGCCTGGGGTATGGCATGTACAGGTGCAGGGCTGGGGTACGGGCCTGGGGTGCGGTGCGTACAGGTGCAGGGCTATGTTACGGGCCTGGGGTACGGCGCGTACATGCACGGGGCTGGGGTACGGGCCTGGGGTACGGCGCATACATGCACGGGGCTGGGGTACGGGCCTGGGGTATGGCGCGTACAGGTGCGGGGCTGGGGTACGGGCCTGGGGTGAGGCACGTACAGGTGCGGGGCTGGGGTACAGTGCAGACAGGGGGGGTACGGTGCTGACATACGGGGGTACGGTGCTGACATATGCGGGGGGAGGGGGGGCTGTACGGCTCATATCCGGGCACAAATTTACCCGTGTACATGTGTGCTACTGCGTTCGCTCCGTACGGGACCTTTTACATGCGGTTGTGTATTCGGACGGGCGGTACGGATCGTACTTGCGCGCTCCGTCTTCTGTTTTACGATTTGCACATAAAAATGTCCGGCTCCCTCTCGTACCCTTTTCCCGACGCTATTCGGACGTAAAAATGTCCGGCTCCCTCTCGTACCCTTTTTCCGACGCTATTCGTATGTATTTTTCACGTAGGAATCGTACTATACTACGATACTTGTATGATTGGTACGTGAAAATATACGGATACGAGTCGCACGCAAAATAATTTTACCGGATCGGAATCGGCACCTTAATGTACAATTGGCACGCCTGGAATAGGTGGGCTAGGTCGGGTGGTACGTCGTACTTAGGCTTAGTTAGTATTCTGGAATCAGAATGGAAGACTGGATTACTGTTGATAAATAGTAAGTAGTCGATCCGCAAATCCCCCGATACTACTTGTTGACCAGATGAGATCGGTCAATTTAGTTATTGCAACTGTTGTTTACATAAGTGCTTTTTAACCTTTCTTTAAAAATATTTTATTTGTTTGAGACCATCCATCAATGTTTGTCTCTTTCTTATATCTTTCCTGTTCAGCACCCAGGGGCAGGCAGACAGGGAGTGGGACACAGTCGGCTGGAGAACACCACCAGGAGGACATTAACGAGGGCTCCTCTGCTGGCCCTAGTAAGTCTTCTTGTTTTTAATAATAATTCTTATTCCATAACTTTTACTGCACCAGATTTTTCCCAAACTATTGTTTCAGTTTCCCAATGCTATTTTTTACCAACAATTATCCTTCGATCTGTACTCCTTGTTATCCCTGCCTCTGCTATGATGACTCTCTGTACTACTACTGCTATCAGTCTGTCTGTACTGTAGTAGCTAAGCTTGCCCAGTTGGCCACTCTTTATTTGAAAGGTTGTAAATAAAACGCAGATTCACCAGTAGCTCTAGCCATTGAGTCCAGTCCTTTGGGTCGTCCTCTTGTACTACTTCTAGTCTTATTGATCTTGAGTCTTTGTTAATCTTGAGGCTTTGACAATTCACACCAACAAATGCCCAACCAGATTTATTACTATTTTGATATGATAGGACATACTACTACTGTTGTAGGGATTTTGCACATACAGACCTTTGCACAAGAATATAGGATGTTGGTGATGGTAGGTTGGACCTTCCTCACACACCTCAATCAGAAATTCAGAACCCACCACAATCCCCTGCCCGACTAGTTATAGTAGTGTCTTGTCATAACTATTAGCTCTCCGAACCCTCCCCCCAAGATACCCAACAAATAGACAACCCAGAACGTAACACACCCAACCTCTCAGTCGTGGAAGCAATGCAAATGCACACCCTTCCTTTAATTTGCTCACTTGTGTAAGTCCACACCAAATACCACCAAGTCTATGTAAGTTCAAAATGTTTATTTTGAATTGACAAGCTCTGTACGTTGTTCTATTATAATGCAGCACCAACAGGAAAATCAATAACATTAAACAATAAACATTGTTACACTTACTTACAGTTGGGAATTAAATCATGATAACTGAACAGTGGTGGAAGCACCACCATCCCCTAGGAATTTAGTTTATATAAATTTATAAATGAAGATCTCTGAGTGAAGGGACCCCTCACCTTAGAAGAACCAAGTACTGGTAGTTGTTGCATCATAAGCTCTGCAAAGCTCTGGTTCGTAGAAGGGAATCTTCTGTTAATGCGAAAAATGAAATGGTACGCATTAGTATATTTCAAGACTTTCTCAGCCGTGCCAAAAAGTGTAGCATTTATGGATAAGCAATATGGACTAACCGTACACCAGTACTTCATAAAAAAGTAGCTTGTTAATGTTTTGGTTGACCGCTTGTACGCAGTGCGTAGACAGTAGCAGTGTGCGGTTATGTGGGCTCAAAGGTGTCTTATGCAACAAGCTGCAAGGTAACATCACATGTTCAAAAATAAAACCTCTCTAGCTACAATCTCACCAAGTTAGAAATAGAGGTTTTAGAAAGAGGTTTTACTTTTGCTCCAACTGCAAATGTCAATAAATTTAACATAGAAAAAGATCTTAAGGCATTTTTTCGCAAAATTAGACTGAGAGAGTTTTTCGAAAATACAGAATATAATCGACCCACGAATATTTCCGGTCTTCGGGAAAAATCTACTTTTACCCCCACGATTACACAAGTAGGCAAAAATATAGAAGCCTTCGAGAAAACTGTTGAATCTAAAGTCAAACAAATTATGAATGATTCTCACCCCGACAAAAATAATATGAGCAAAGAACTAAGGAAAGCCATGACCAATTTAAAAAACAATCTACAGCTCACCATTAAGCCCGCTGATAAGGGTGGAGGGGTAGTCGTCTTTGATACAGACGACTATGACAGAAGGATGCTTGAATTGTTAGAAATCCAAGAACACTACCAAAAATCATCTTTCACTAAGCTCAATGCCTTGAACCTACAAGTCACTAATCTTGTTAATACAGCCCTAGAGGAGGGTTGGATTTGTCAGGCTGAACACAAGTTTTTAATTAATAAAAATGCTAGAACACCTGCAATATACGGCCTACCCAAAATACACAAAAGTTTAAAAAACCCTCCGATGAGACCCATAGTCAGTTGCATTGGCTCTTTACTGGAACCCTTAAGTCAATACGCTGACACCTTTTTGAAACCTTTGGTATGCAAACAAAAATCGTATGTTCGCGATTCGGCCCACATCATCTCAATGATAGAAGGCATGCCTTACAATGAAAATGAACAGATATTAGTAACCTTAGATATAGAGGCTCTGTACACCAATATACCTCAAGATAACACCATTGAGGTTATTGGTGACATCCTTGACAACGCAGATCTGAGAGGGGCGAATAAAGATTTCGTCAAACAATGCATCACTTTAGTCTTAAAAAACAACATGTTTCTGTTCAAAAATGACCTTTTCCTTCAGTGCAAAGGTACGAGCATGGGCGCAACCTGTGCGCCGAGCCTGGCATGCCTTTATGTGGCCCATTTCGAGGATAGACATGTGTTCAATGAGGCGGCGCCCTTCTTTGAGAATGTCAAGTTGTGGCGCCGCTTCATTGATGACATCTTCTTCATTTGGGAAGGTACGGTTGAAACTCTTGAAGAATTTCTCGAATGGCTCAACTTGGGAGATGAGAACCTCAAGTTCACAGCAGCCTTTGACAAAAATGTAGTGAATTTCTTGGACATCTCCATTAAAAATATGGAAGGAGCATTAGGAGTAGAGCTTTATGTCAAACCCACAGACAAAAACACACTCCTGCATTACAATAGCTATCACCCAAAATCGCAGCGGGATAATATCCCTTTTGGACAATTTCTCCGTCTCAGGAAAAACTGTTCCAATGTGCAGGACTTTCTTAAACATGCAGGGAACCTAACTGAGAAACTAATAAACAGAGGATACCCCAAGAAGTTAATCAAAAATTCCTGCAAAAGAGCACGATTTTACAATAGGGAATGTATGATACATCCAGAACCTAAAGTCACCGAAACCCAATCAGCAACTGACTCCAAACTAGTATTTGTAAGCCAGTTTTCAAATATCAGTAATAGACTGAAGAATGTGATTTATTCAAATTGGCACATTTTAAACGACGGGAAACTCAACAAAATCCCTAAACCAATTTTTGCCTTCCGACGTAATGAGAACATCAGACACAATTTGGTTCATACATATAGAGAAACCAATGACAACAATCAGATCACGCTCACAGGGAACAAAGCAATAGGAAACTACAAATGCAGCAGTTGCTCAATTTGCGATAACTGCATTGTAACCAAAACCTTCACTTACAACAACTACACCATGACTGCCAAAACGCTTAACAACTGCAGGAGCAGCAACCTAGTTTACCTCCTCCTATGCCCTTGCGGGCTAGCATATGTGGGGGAAACAGGCAGGGAACTCAGAACACGTCTGCTAGAACACAGATCTGCACTTAAGACCAACAAAAATAATGCTCCTATGGTTGAGCATTTCACTAAATACAAACATAAACATACTGACTCTTCATGGTACATTATTGAAAGGATTAGCTGCTCAAAACGAGGTGGCAATATTGAAATAAAACGTAAAAATAGAGAACAATGGTACATTTCCGTTTTAGACACAGTCAATAAAGGCCTCAATACTAAGGAGGATTGGATGAAAATAGTAACGTGATTAAATGATTAACAGACCAGATTTAAGAGTTACGATTTATTAGTTAATAATAAGGTCAGTGGCTCAAATAGAGATTGAATACACAACGACTGAAACAAAGTTACCGATTATTTTTCCTCAAAAAACGAATGATTATGCCGTGAAAACTTGGCACTGTCGCGATGAATTGACAGCCGTAAATCTGGAGGATTTATGCACTCGGTATCTTTCCAGTTGGGATAAATTCGGACCAAATAATATACCTCTTTTTCAGAATCAAATTAATATGTGGATGATAGCCCGTTCATAGAAACGTCCGTCTTCAACTCTTCTGAATTATACTAAGGTTTCTATTTAACTAAACACTGTGTGATTCATATTGTCTTTTGACCCACTGGTCTTGATATGCATATACACAATAATGTCTTTGTTCCTATCAGATTCAAACTTTTTTTGAGACTTTAAGATCATGAGGTGCTTGCACATCACAACGTTATGCTTTCTAATATAGAGTAGTCTTTAATATAAGCCAACCGATAAATGTTGTGGCTAAAACGAACAGTAATCTTAAAAACAATAAACGAACAGAATAGGATACCCAGCGATAATGCACTGTTGTCTAACATAGCTCAATAAGACTCTTTATAAAGATCTATGCTAAACAATAAAATAAAAAAAGATCGAGCCGGGTATTTTTCGCCGGCTCTTCACGATGACGTCTATCTCTGACGTTCAATAAAAGGCAGTCCCAGCCACATAGTCCGTTATTGATGTTGCCCGCGATCGGAAGACGCGGAAGTAGCTGCCCGGGAACGTAGATCGTCGGACTTCAACAGGTACGTTTTAAACCGACCAGGGAGCAACACGCCGAAATAATCCACCTTAATAAATAGGCGCCATAGACACGCTGCCAGTAGTTTGATTAATTCACGTCCTAAGTACATTTCGTGGATTTAAAACGAAATATCTGGCCGGCACGTTACATTTAGACAAAACGCTATGCTCCCATGTGTGGTTTATGTTTAAACTTCTACTAGTAGGGCTGTAACTATGCCGCTAGGTTCTTTTGCCTATGTTTTTTCCTTTGTTTAAAAACATTTTGGCTTAATTATTGCTAAAAGCGAGAGATTTAAGACACACGTGTATACGCTTTCCTCATACTCGTTTTTTGTATACAGCCACGAATTAATCGTACCCGGAGCAGTAAAAGAATTCCTTACAGCTCAGAATCGTTTAACAAAAGGTGAGCCATAAATCAAATCCACTGTACAAATATAAAATAGATGCGACTAATATTGGGTACGCTACCCCGATTAGCCACAGTGTTTTTTTCCCTATTAAACCCTAGCGGGATTAAATGGAGTTCCCTTGTTTGTAGGAACGAAGTGATTAACAAAGAAGCACGCAGTGAGGAGATTAAATAAGATGTTCTTTGCCCACACCCACGAAGAACCTTGAAAGGTATTTTTATTAAAAAAAATTTATACTGAGTGAGGGGGCATTTGAAGAGGGAAATTAGCGTTAGAACTCTCCACTTTTGAACTCCATTTGGGAGCTTCATATCTATAGGAAAAGAACGGATGGAGTATTCTCGAAACTTAATGAAGGAGATAAAAAAAGCTATTTTTACCATTTCTTTGACAGCCCAGGGAAGTGCAGAATTGAAAAAATCACTCCCGCAGGAGCGCAGCAAAACCAATGAGCAAGCCTAGTGCGTTGATCGCACAGGTGAGTTTCTCAAAAACCCAATTAGATTACATCACTAAGTCTTCCTACTAGTGTGTAGTTAGAGTATGAATGATGAGTAACTGATGGAGTGACTAAATGGAAACACTTTTGATGCGGGTCACGTTGTTTTATAAAACCAAAGAATTGAGACAATAGGATTATAGCTATATATTCTTGAGGGGGTATTTTTTGTCTATATGAAAGAATGAACAGTTAGAAACCGAAGCTGTCCCATGAACATAGGACATGATGTTATTTAGACTTCTGTTAAAAAAAAGGAAAGAAAACACTATGTACACTGATAGTAAAAATTGTTTTCCATTTGTGCCTTAGGCAACCGTTCATGGATAAGGAGATACCATTTCTAATAGTCCTGAAGAAGGAGGTCATAAACTACGAATAGCCTCCGAAACGCGTCGACGCAATACCGTTGTGTTAAATTTGGAAGGGGCACACAAAACCTTTGTTAAATGAGGAAGTCAACCCTCATTCAATTGTTGCCCACGAGGTTTCCGAATTAACTGTTTCATGACAAATTGACTGTCTTTTTTAAAATCTCCTTGTTGATTTGTTTTTTGTCTTATTTTGTATTTTTTTATTCAATTTGTTATTTAAATGTGTTTCTGTTTTTATTAAAAATGTAATGCATTTTTTATAATGATTATATTGTGGTGAAAGAAACTTTGTGAATCGAATAAACCATTTGATTGATTTTATATAAACTGACGTTGCCTTGCATTTAAGTGTTCCATTACAATGAGTGATTTTGTGAATACCTGACTTTGGTAGTTGTAATTAATAGAATGTGTGAATGAATTAGCAAATATTCCATTCGAAAAGGAAAACATTTTTTTACTTCAAAAATAAAAGACACAAAGGTAAAATGGTTGCATGGCTCGGGCTAACTAAGCAAAGGCTAGAATGACCCTAGGGGGGACAATATATAACTACTAGTGTCTACTCTACTACTACCTGATTTGTACTAGTGATGTATGTTATATACTATTAACTCATTTTTCAATCTTGCTACTGACCAATAGGGGGAGGTGTATATAACGCCTAAAAAATGTGTAATGTTTTCTAGGCGCACTACCGACCACGACCACCATTGCCGGGGCCAGCGAAGGCGACGCTGAGGGAGAGGATGCGGCAGTTGCCGATACCGATGAAGCAGTAGGGGGAGTGCCAGCACCAGTGGTGGGCAGTGGTAAGTTATATTCATAATCCTTAACTATTGTTGACATTACACTCACTGCAAGGGTGTACTGTATGTATACTGTACTGTTGAGACTTAGGGCCCCATTAGGATGGCGGGCGGATTGCCCCTGCCGGGCCGGCGGTAGTCACCGCCGACCCCGCAGGGGCAAACCTCCCGCCATCCCTGTAGAATATTACAATGGCTGGGGGGTCCGCGGCGGATAGAAACCGTCCGCCGATTTTCCGCACAGTCGACATGTCGACCGGGCTGAAAAGGGTTCAATATGGTGGCGGTGTCTGAACACACCGCCAGCCATATAATCTGCATTTTGGAATGCCTTTCCGTGGCGGCATTGCCGCCACAGAAAGGCATGCGGAGTATGCTTGGAGTGCCCGTTGCGGGCCCCCATGGAGGGTACCTATGCCATGGTACCCCCCTGCCTTTCAAAGCACATCGTGGCAGGCTCCGCGCGGGGCCTGTCACGTTGTGCTTGGAAAAGCACAACATGTATTTTTAGCATTGCGGCGGGCGGTGCTTTCGGCACCGCCCACCACAATGTTAAAAATACTGGATGCGCCCACCACTGTGGCGGGCGCATCCTAATTGTCCCCACGGGACCCCCTCCCTTATGGCGGGCGGTCCCTAAGAGTTGTTGTGAACGTTTGAAGAGTGAAGACACCCTTTAATTGGCATAGGCACGGAAGTATTGAGTAACCAATGGCCTCATCTATCTGATTTCTACTCCGCTTTGAAAGTTTTATAGAGAAGACTAAAAGTCAGATCAGATCACCTGGTGTTCAACTAAAAAGTGAAAGACGGGTGGAAGGAAGAAGGACGGGCGAGATTTAATAAATGTTATGTACTGTGCTTTATAGTGTTACCATGCCACTATGTGTATAATTAACTTGTCTTACTGTTTTTCTAAGAGTATATTTTACAATTATCTTGTTTTTTTCTTTTTGATATACAGGTACTCCTTCCAAAGTTGATCGGAAGGAATTGGCCGCCAGGGCATGGCGCCACAAGCTGGAGGCAATCCAGCACGAATATCGGCGGCTGGTGGACTTGGCAGAGGAGGAGGAGGAGACTGCAGCACTTGAAGCCTCCTCCAGTGCCCCGGGCCCCAGCCACCGCCCTCCAGCGGTACAGCGCCACCGTCTGGCGGCTGCCCACCACCGCAATACCATCTCTGGTGCCCCCCTCAGTGTGGCTGCAACTGCCACGCTCTCAGGCGCCGTGTCGCCCATCTAGAGGAGCAGATGCGTGTCGTCCTGCAATCCCGCCCCACATCTTAGTCCCTGTCTTCTGCCCCTTTTTTAATTCTTGTTTGGGTGGGTGGGAATTGGGCATTGGGGTTTTGGACATTTGGACTTTCTTACGGACATTGGTTGGGGTTAGGGAGGGAGGTGGGTCAGCTTTTGTGTTTTTTTTTACATAGTTTATTTGTGTTAGAGTACATTAAATCTATATTTCTATGTTACATGCAATGTTGTTAATGTTTTGTAGGTGGGGTTACTGTTTTACATCACACTGTTTCCTTGCTGGTGCAGGTCTGCCCATAGCCAGTGTTTGATTTAAATAATTGGCTGACTGTGTAAGACACAAACAGATAGATGCGACACCCCTCACTGACTGAGTTGTCCTACTAGTACTTTCAGTCTCTCTTCTAGTCTATGCATTCTTTATCTGGACTCAAAGGGGTGTGTGAATTCATTGAAAACATGTCCATTATTAATTATGCCTCCCCCAAACTTCTCTTACCTTTGCTTGATGTTTAACTTAGGCACAGCGATGGCTGCATGGTGAAGATGGTTTCCTTTTTCTAACATGCCATGATTGGGGTGGTGGTGGTAGTATAGTAGTAGTAGTAGACACTGGCAGGGCAGCAGCATTTGCAAAAAAAGAAAATGAGACAGTCAGTTGCCTTTGAGAGACTGTTCGAGGAATAGTAGAAAGAAGTACAATACAGAACTTACCGAGCAACAATAATATGCTAAAATATTTTGCAACAAAACATAATTGTGGTGGGGATAGCCTACTAGACAGAGTTACAAACTATAGTTGTGTCGAGTCACTTGACTAGGCCTACAGCGTAACAGTTAGTGCTGTGTATGAGGAATGACAACAAATCCAATCAATGCCGGCAATTAATGCTGAGGTATATGTTCCTTTGTTAAATAAAAATCACCTCTTAAATATACTGCTCATGGGTGGGCAAGCAGAAGAAGATCATCGCTCTGCCTTGAAATTTAAGTACTGTTGCTTTCGCCACATCCGCCCCAGCAAGCGTGTGATTAAGTATTGGTGTACATTTAATTTAGTCACACCTCGACAATAAGTCACACAGCCCGGGGGAAGAGGGTTAGGGTTTGTTGAATGGATGGGAAGGGGGTTTGGGGAAAGGTTTGACAGTGAAAAACAGAACGCATGGACAAACAAACGACAATCTTTGAAGACTGCCATATCCATATCAATATGTTAAGGGAGAAAAAGGAAATGCATGCATGATGATGATTGATAAGGAGACCTGGTTTACATACACTTCTTGTTCTGTTGTTTCGGGTTTAATACTTTTACAGATAGCAAATCGAATTTTTAAATATTGGTAGGGATGAATCATAAACGGAGAGCAAACCTAATGATAATAACAACAACAAGAAGAACACACTGTTGTAAAGACTGTAGACAAAAAAATGAATCAAATTATTTAAAAGAAGATGAAAGTTGATACTGTTACTGTGTTATCCTGGTCAAAAATGTGGACTGGATTTGCATCTTGGCATTCCTCTTGGTCCTCTCGTCCATCAATCTTGGGTGTTGCCACTCACCACTGCCCGGCTGGAAGAAAATGTAGATTTATTGGTAAGGTAAGTGTGCATTGTAATGTTTTCTCAAGTATAGGGCAAGGCCCGGCCTGTAATTGTAGATGGAAAAACAAAGGGGATATTGAGAAACAAAGTTGAAACATATGCACAAGTTATGGTGTAGTGCAACAAGAACACTTTCCGAGGCGGCATGTATGCATCATCTCTACTCTAGACTGTTTCCAGCATTGACCTTCAACAACAACAGGACAGAGCAGGCCCAGAGTGACAGGCCTGTCAGCACATTGCTTAGCACATCCTCCGTTTAGAGTACATTTTTTTTTTTAAAGAGTTGGACAAAGGCAAAGCACATATCCATTCCAAACATAGCATTTTACAATTTAAGTTAGTAAATCAATGCACCGCAGTTATCCCACCGCTACACTTAACTTCACTTCTACACAGACATTTGGGTCTGCTGTGGTTGTTGTTGACGTGTTTACCTTTAGGCTTTTATGCCACTCATGAAACGTCCTCCTGACTTGTTATTATTCCATCAATCATCTCCGATACTTATACTGACTGACTGGGAAGATCGGCCTGCAGTAGAAGTAAACTTTTGTTATTACACAACAAGAGTAGAAATATTATTGACTTGAGTCACTCTTAAGTGTGTACAGTAAGACTACTAGTACACTTTGACTTCACTTCGTGCACAACAAACAAACAACAAAAACACAAACACCAATCGCTCAGAGTCAGGTGTCCAATGCATGCCATTAATTTTTATTACCTGTTCCTTCTCATCTTAAGTTAACGGGCCGTCTTTTTCGCCATCATCATCCTGGACGGTGCTGTTGTCAATCATACTCAGTGTGCAGATTGAGTCCCCTTCCTGTATTCAATCAAAAGCAATGTATCAAGCTGCAGGAGAAGTACAAATTTCTTATTTGCAAGAAGGGGAAAATTCACCTTGAGTTACGTTTAGTGTGTACTGTAGAAAGATGATTATTGCACAATGACATAACTTCATGCACAACAAACAACAACAAAATCCCTCAGTCTGCGACTCTGCATCCAATGCATGGCATCAATCATTACCTGTTCCATCTCATTTTCAGTTAATGGGAAGTCTCTCTCGGCTCTGAAAGGAGGATAGCTATAGTAGTCATCTGATTCATGCTCCACTTCTTTTGGCGGGACTAGGAAAGTTTTTATTTTTTCTTCTATTTTCCATCATCCAATCATCATTCATGAGGGCAATGGATTTAGGCGGGAGATTCAGTATGATGGAGCTGAGGAGCTGGATTCGGAGGACTGTACTGTCAAATTGCAGACACCTGAAACTTGTATATTGAAATAAGAAGCGTAGTCGACGGTGGTAATGGATTTGTTGTGATTCACAAGTTTGTAACCGGAACGACAGACACACAAATAAAGGGAAAAAAAGGGAGGAAGACAGTAAGTGCACGCCTAATTTTCAGGGAAGTATAGCTCGTCCTCAAACTCTGGGGGTTCAGCCAGTAGTAGGTAATCATGTGACACACTACTTCTGTCACCTGAGCCGCTGTCCTCATCTTCCTCTCTTGCTTCATATATTGTGTAATTCGGTGGTATGAAGTGCTGATTCATTTTGATCACTGTTAACCTCTCTACGTTTTTGGGCGAGAGACTGGTCCTTCTCACTGTTACAATGGAACCAGCAGCACTGAAAACACGTTCGGAAGAGACACTTGTGACAGGGCAAGCCAGATAGCTTATCGCCAGGCTGCTGAGCAGTGGCCAGTCAGACCTTTTCCTATTCCAATACTGCAATGGGTTTTGATCAATGTACACCTCTGTTGGGTCGTCCAGATAGGCCTGGACCATCCGCTCAATGTTCAGGGGTGCTGCTGCTAAGCTTTCGGGCTCTTTTCTCTGTGCATCAGCACTGTGCTTATTAATGCCTAACTGTACATACCAATCGTCTAACGATTCTCCTGGGCCTAATGATCCAATTATTGTTGCTGTTGTCGATAGTGATGGTGAGTGTTGTGATCCAAACGCACTGCCCTCAGCCTCCGAAGTTGCACATGATGCTGCATGCCCTGCTGCAGTACTTCTTGTGGGTTGATCTTGCAGGCTTTTAATTAGAAGCCGTTCATTTTCCAACTTACTCGCTGCCTCAGCTATCCAAGATTTGAAGCGGGCAACATCAATCTCTGAAAAAGGAAAGAATGCCTTCAGTCCAAATTTTGCCAGTGGATCCAGAATTGTGGCAGAAATGTAATGTTCTTGTGACAAAATTTTATTTTATTTCCTTGTATTTTCAGCTAAGCGACGGGCTAAGCTCTCCACCAAGTCATAGGCTCCCTTGTTGTCCTCTACACCTTTGTATGATTCAGACACCTTCTGCAGCTGATGCTCTAGCATTTGCAATAATGGGATAGCTTGGCCCATTGTACAGTCCTCCTTGCTGACTTCACGTGTGAAGACCTCAAAAGGACGAAGCATCTCAGTCAGGCATTTAACTATGCCCCATTGCTCCATCTGAAGGGTCATGCCTTTCACAGTAGCATCCCCTCTTTGCATGACATATTCATTGAGTGGCCTGTACTGCTCAAACAGACGATCAAGCGTGTAATACGTTGAGTTCCAACGTGTTGCCACCTCCTGGATGAGGTCTTTGACTGGCATCCTATATTCACGTTGAATGATCCTCAGCTGCTTCCGAGCTTTAAAAGAATGGCTGAAATGAGTGCATATTTTCCGGCCGGTAAGTTGCTGACTATGGGTTCTTTTTTCAGAAAGTCTTGAACTATAATGTTCATGCAGTGCGCCAAACACAGAACCCTGTAATAGGAACCAAGATCCATGGCCTTAAGTACATTACTGCCATTGTCTGTGGCAACAAAACCAATACTAAGCCCTCTTGGGCACAGCCATTCAAAAACCTTGCTGCGAAACTCTTGCAAAATGTTTACAGCAGTATGAGATTTCTCCATGGCGAACATGGATACAGTTGCATGTTTCCGAGTAGCTTTAAAAATCTCAGCTGCGTCAACAGCACCTTCAGATAGCTTATCTCTAACCCCCACAAATGAGACCCAGTGTGCAGTGATGCACATGTAATCAGTGGCTTGGCAACTGGTCCACATGTCTGTTGTTAGGTGGATATTGTGAACAGCACTCTGCTGCAAAGCTTGTCCAACCAATTCCAGCACATCATGATGTAGTGCTGGAACAGCAACTCTTGCGAAATAGGACCGGCTGGGAACCTTCCATTTAGGGCAGATGGTTGACACAAATTCAAGGAAACCCATCCCTTCCACAAATGAAAAAGGGAGAAGGTCCAGCGCTAACATTTTAGCCAGCTTCGCATTGTACAACCGTGCCGTTGGGTGGTTGCGTTGGAACTGTCCCTCCAACCTAAGCATGCTCTAAATGGTAGGCTGGATTACTTTCCTTTGTGGTGCTGTTGTTTTTATTAACCCACTTAGGCTCAATGACGAAGTTTGTCTCATTGCGGTACTCGGTCGCCTTGGTGTCTCAGCCTGACTCTGAGTATGGCTCTTACTGCGGTGCCACTCAGATGTTACTGAGGAGGATGTGGGTGGTACCACTACACTACTGGGGACAGGGCTAGAAATGCCTCCCTCTTCTTCACCTTCCACCACAATAATATCGTCCCCTGATTCTTCCTGACCAACTTCAATGGGTTGAGTTTTTCTACTTTCTTTTAACTGAAGTAGGTGATTCTCCCACACGATAGTGTGGTGTATTCTGAGATGACTTGCTTGGCCTCCGGTACCATAGTTTGTACCAAGCTTACCCCGCCGAACACCTTGTCGACAAATTGAGCATATAGCAACGTTCTCCTCCTTGGTGCTAACAGAAAAGAAGTCCCAAACTGGGGAGGAGAACTTTCTGGCACTGCTGGATGTGCCACTTTCAATACCAGATGAACTGGAGGGTGTGCTTCGAATGTGACTCTGTGCAGCTACACTGTGACTTTTACTACCACTACCTACTGAGATGGTTGAGCTGGGTGTAGGTCCCTGCCGGGCCTTGGAAAATATGGCAGCTGGAGGTAGTGGTGGTGTAACCTGTGTTGGTGATATCCATGCTACATCCCGCTCAGTAGCAGCCTTTCTGGATACGGTGAGCATGTTGGTCTCTAATCCCTTTGGGGTAGGGAGTGATGTGCGTGATGACTGGCTCGTCTTCATCAACATCACCCCCCCTCTTCTACATCTACCTCCAGTTTTTCTGGGACCTTCCTTTTCAGAAGCATTGTCTTGTGGCGTGGCGTGCATCACTCTCAGACTGAGCTGGGGTCTGCTAAGTGGCATCACGATCATCAGAAGCGGGGCTTGAAGAAGAAGATGATGGACTAAGCCTCCTTTTCCTTGCTGGTGGCCGGGAGGACAATAGATCTTCCGAAACAGTGGTTTGCTCCACTTTGTCTGCAGGAAGCTCGATTTCCTGAAATGCCCCTACGTCAGGAGCAACAACTACTATGGTGGGCTGTTCTTGCGGCTACTGCTGTTCTTGTTGCGGCTGCTGATGTTCTTGTTGCGGCTGCACACTTATCTGCTGAGTTTCCGCCTGCGTTGATTGTGTACTTCTTTGCGATAATGACATTTCAACATCGCTGCTCGTTAGTAGACTGGCTACCTCTGCGACAGTGAAGGGCTTGGGTCTAGGTTGGTGGGGTTGGACCGCTGGTGCTGAGGTGCTGCTCCCAGCTTGGTTCCCGGACAACGCTGCTGCAGGTGGTTAATGGCACTTCCTTTTTCTGTTGCTTCTTCTCACCGGCAACTTTCTTGGTACTGGACCTGGTACCTTTCTTTGGGGCCATCTTCTTCAGATGTCAGGAAGGACGCAGATGCACAACAAGTTCTGGTCACACGTGGACGTGATGCGCAGCATGACTTCTGTCTGGCTGGCGGTACAACGGGTGATGATGATGACACCTCCTCCCCTGGCTTTTTGTGCACCTAAAAGCAAATAAGCCAGGAGAAGAACATCAGTGAAATGTTGCATTTGTTGTTGTGGTTCAGTTACTTACTACTGTACTAGTGCAAACAAAAGATATAGTCTAGCCATTTCTGAGACTTTGTCAACAAGGGCTATGTTATACTACTGTGTACACTACACTCTCAGGAAGGATAGGAAAGATAATAAGAACAACCAAAATAAAAATGTAATGGAAATGGGGTGGACCCTATTTGCCATTAAATTATTTGAGCATCTCATCATTCATGGAGCTCCTGCTGGCAAAGGGGGTGGATGGATGGAAGCAGTAAGCCAATAGGAAAACCATGCAGGCCTATATGGCAAAAGCAGGACACTAATAACTCCCAACACAAAAAAAGGCCACCAGCCACATGGACACTCACAAATCACAAACAAGCAGGGGGCCTGGGAAACACCAGGAGCTGACAAAAGGCCTATAAAAGCCAGGCAAAGAATGCATGCTAAAGCACACTGCTCTGTATTTTTAATGCAACAAAATGCAAATACGAAAATTCACAGGCCCCAAAAAAGTCTGCAGGGTGCATGCATTGCACACCAACACACACCAAACACACACAACAAAGGCATGTCTTTAAGACAACCAACATCAGAAAGCCCACCCCAAAAAAACACACTTGCCAACTCAATCCAATGCCATCCATGCCCTAAATTATATCTAAATTCAACAGACCACACAGAAACACTTGATTAATACAGCTGTGGCTACCTGCTCTGAACCCACTGGATGAAAGCAGGCCTGTTGGCAGACAACAAGGCCAGACAAGCTTGTAGGCCTAGGCTTCAAACTGGCCACCAGCCACATGGGCAGGCCCAACAACATCAGAAAGCCCACCCCCAAAAAACACACTTCCCAATTCAATCCAATGCCATCCATGCCCTAAATGATGTCTAAAATCAACAGACCACACAGAAACACTTGATTAATACTGCTGTGGCTACCTTCTCTGAGCCTACTGGATGAAAGCAGGCCTGTTGGCAGACAACAAGGCCAGACAACAAGCTTGCAGGCCTAGGCTTCAAAATGGCCACCAGCCACATGGGCAGGCCCAACAACATCAGAAAGCCCACCCCAAAAAAACACACTTCCCAACTCAATCCAATGCCATCCATGCCCTAAATGATGTCTAAATTCAACAGACCACACAGAAACACTTGATTAATACAGTTGTGGCTACCTGCTCTGAGCCTACTGGATGAAAGCAGGCCTGTTGGCAGACAACAAGGCCAGACAACAAGCTTGCAGGCCTAGGCTTCAAAATGGCCACCATCCACATGGGCAGGCCCAACAACATCAGAAAGCCCACCCCAAAAAAACACAATTCCCAACTCAATCCAATGTCATCCATGCTCTAAATGATGTCTAAATTCAACAGACCACACAGAAACACTTGATTAATACAGCTGTGGCTACTTGATCCGAGCCTACTAGTTGAAAGCAGGCCTGTTGGCAGACAACAAGGCCAGACAACAAGCTTGCAGGCCTAGGCTTCTAAATGGCCACCAGCCACAAGGCCAGGCCCAACAACAGAAAGCTCACCCCAAAACAACACATTTCCCAACTCAATCCAATGCCATCCAGGCCCTAAATGATGCTTGAAAATGAAATACATTAAAAAAACACCAAAGGAACAGTTGCTTCATCATGCACGCACCCATGAGGCCATGACTAGCTCGGGCCTACCACTGACTACTACTACCCACAACATTTTTAAAAAAAGGAATGAGAGTTACCAAAAATAAATTGTAGTTACAGCAACTGCAATGCCCCCAATCAAACAGACACAACAACCACTTACTTATAAAATATGCAATTAAAAAATCCTCAAACCCAATTGCAATGATGCAGCAGACAAAAAGAGTGATCTTTCCAGCTCAAAATCCAAAGGCAGAATGAGCAGGAGATGGACAAAGCACTGGGAGGAGCCTGCTGGACAGGAACAGGAAGTTGGAGATTCTGTGGCACTTCCTCCCTCTCCCCACCTTTTTAAAAAAGGACTCCTTGCACAAAAAAGGACAGCCAAATGTCAATCTGAGAAGTTGTTTTCATCCAAATCATCATTTGCAGAAGGTTTCATGCTGCTAGAGCTGATATTCTTCTCCAAATTGAAAATTTTACATGTTCGAGTTCTCGAGCTTCACATTACTTATGCCGGATATTGATGCCGTGTCCAAAATGACTTGATCGCGTTCTCTCGCTCCCTGTCGCATTGGATATGATGTGTTCGGGGTCTCTAGCTCCTTTTCGCATTCGATATGATGTGCCCGCGTCCTCACACTCTCGCTCGTGGTGGAGAATGACGTGTTCGAGATCTCAATCATCTCATACTCTCGCGGTGCATGATCGCGCGACGAATGATGTGATTGCACGACGAATGACGTTATTGCGGGCGCGAACTTTCGCGAGACAGCGCAAATGGCTACCAACAATCCAACATCTCGTGGAGAACGCGACCAGATTGGGAAAACTTGTCGGCGAACGCGGGGATTCAGGTAAGGTGATCGCGCACAAGCGAGAATGTATTTTTTTACAGCGCGAGCAAGAAAAAAATTCCGGTAAGATGCGGATTGCGGAAATGTTGACATTTTCGCGCTCTCCGCAGAACGCTAAAATGTCAAATTAGCGCAATTTCCGCGAGCGGAACGGAATTTTCGCCCATGCCTTATTCATACACACAACACTCATTTGGCCCCTTATACGTTCATACACACAATAAGCTGGCAAATATCCACTGGTCATCAATTTTATTTACCCTAGGAAACCTTTACACCAGTATTCTTACCATTCCTGTCTCCTGAGTAAATGAACATTCGAAAGATCTAGTAGTAGATTAGAATAGGAAGGAAAATACAATAATGCATTTAACTTTATTTTAAAGAACCACAGACTCAGAAGGAGTTTTAAAAGTTTATCATAATTAATAATTCTGTGAGTTAAATCAGAATACACATGGATATACCAGACGTCTCCATCAGGAAAAAATAGTATTGTTAGCTTATAATCAGTTGCATCAATTAAATTATTGTAATGAAAGTACCTGAGGAGATAAAGAATAGAGAGCAGGCACAGAGCATTAACCCTACAGTTATATTTACCTAGAATGGTGTGAGGACCCTGACATCGGAGTGTCAAGGATTCAGGACAGGTTCAGGACAGGGAAGGTGACCTTTTCTAGTGTAACGCCAGCGATACACCCCTCTCTGGTACTACTCTCTCCGGCTCTGGTTCGTCCGGATCCATTCTTAGATGTGCCTCCTCAGTTGTTCCGCAAATTTCCCTAGTGTTGGATTCTTTAGTCAGATTGCAGCAACATTGAGCAGCATCTCAGCATAGCATCAGCATCTCAGCATCGTGTGTCTAACTATCTAGAACTTACCTCTGTTATACCAATTCAAATGTATGATCCACCCCCAAATGTTTCAATACCATGTGCACTTGCAATTTGATTGGGCCAAACAGTGGGGTGAGGACATCACACCATACTAAGTGTAATATTTTTCTTTAGTCTATTGTCTAGCTCCCCGCCCCTTAATTTTGATACCCACAAGCTTAATTCCCACAAGCATTTCATATGTAGATTGATAAGTCTGTAATACAATGTTGCGTCTTCTTCCTCTCGTAGGGTCAAGAGTTGTTCTTCCCATGTCCTTGCTGGGCTTAGGGTTTGGCAGTCAGTCAATAACTTCAGTTGTTTAGGACAAACAGACGTTGCGCATGCGTAGAAACCACAAGGAAACAGAGACGTGGTCCCCCTCAAATGTCCAAATATGAACTAATAATAAAGTCAGAGAAGAACACGTTAGAATACAAACTTAAATTAATTCACTGTATACCACTTACTTCTATTTTAACCCCATGTACTTAATACATCTTTTGCATTAACAGCTTAGTAGAACTTGCATAGGTTAGTTTCGGCACAGCATGTGCGTTAGTGCGTCACTTTAAAGCAGCCAGATTAAAGGCTATTGCGCAGCTGCAAAGATTTCCCCCCAAGTGACAGAAGACGTCATACTACGTAGATGTAGTAGACGCATGCGCAGAAGAGTTCCTGTGTTTTTTTGGTGGCCATTTTAGGACACTCAGGTTATTCATTAGTGAAGCACATAGGAAAGCGTCCCCTGGATACAATATGTAGAAAGTTGGTGCAAAATTAGTATTCACGAACAGGTTGGTTACAATGTTATAGGTTATTTGAGAGGATTGCATACAAGCAAATTTATTTTTATATGAAACCTTGCTCCATCAATCCCCTCTCTGATGGCATTTTATGCCATCAATAAATTTTATTAAATCAGATGCCAACTTTAGCATTCTACCATTTTGATGTCTTCAATTCTTTTATTCCTTCCTTTATCTTTCTTAAATTGTGATCCTTTCATTCTTTTGTAGATATTCCCTTTCAATTCTTCAAGTCGTATTTCTTCTAATTCTCTTTTCCTACCCTTCTCATTCACTTCGTACCTCTTTCATTTCCCACTGCATTTGTGGCAACACATTATCATCAAAACTATTAAAGTTATGCCCATGATTGGCAATAATATTTGACCTAAAATACTTTTACCTATGTTAGAAAACCAATTACGGATTGTCGAAAAACTATTTGTGCTTTTATTCCATACACTATCAACCTCCAGTGGTTTCAGTTCATCCTCCAAATGTGTAATAATTTTAATATATCTTCCAATCTCTACACTTTTGTCAGGTATATACGTGCAACAATGTTGCACTTTCAGCATTTTACAGACTCCACCCTCTTATGCCAATAAGATATCAAGGGCAAGTCGATTTTGCAAAACCATAGATCTTACAGCAACTAGTTCTGTATTGATCAGTAAAAATCCTCCATCAGTGTCAGTAGATAACCGATCAACTACTGTTGACAATTGACAGATTTTTCGAGAATTCAGCAGAACCCCCACTGAAAGTATCAATGTGCCAAATATATCACCTACTATTTCAGAAAAACTAGCTCTTTTATATCTGGTTAGTCCACTACTGTCATTATTGCTTCCAGTGATTCTTTTAACATGATAGATTTTAGGGAATACTATTCCGAAATACCAACTCCCAAACCAGTGATCAGGTAACCTAAAATAGGCTTTGATTCCATATATATATTAAATTCAAGTAAATACTGGATCAGTTCCTCCTTTTAGTCCCCAACCCCCAATTACTAAGAAGTTATGGTCACATTCACTGGAACCAATAAATACATTGTTATATTCTGTTTTAAGTCTATGGAGACAGATATTCCCTTTCTTTTTAAAGTCCAGAGACATAGCAGCATGAGTCTTGCCAGTTACTAAAAGGTCTTCCCTTTTAGCCCATTTAGGTATCTGAGGATTCGGTTCAGAGGCCCTTCTTTGGAAATCCTGTCTCCGGTTTTCTACTAAATTCAAAAATATCTTTTCTTCTTCATGTAATTTACATGTTCGGTTGCGCTTATGTGCGTCAGCTATATCTATTGTCTTCAGTGTTAGGAAATATTAACACATTAATTGTGAGTCTCTAGTACTAAGGACAGGGTTCATGCTCTTTTGCATTGGAACTTCTGAAAATATTACATCTACATTTGAATAATAATACTGCAATTTTTCCAGTTCTATAGAATAAACTAGCTAATACACTACATGAAATTCCATATGTCAAGGGTAAATGATGATAAGTTACCCCTTCAGCTACTGATCTTAGCAATTTCATGCAAACATACCAATCACTAATTTCCATAGTTTCTACATAATGAACTAAAAGATTTGCAAATACATTTAAATCAGTTTCATTATTAGCTATAGTGTGGTGTAAAACTAACTCATCTGGTGTTTCTAAGTCTACTTTATCTCCTTTAATGTTTGCAACTTCTGTGGGTGTGTTCGTACTATTTTGTTTGTCAGTAACCGTTAGATAAGGAATAGCTACTGCTAATATCACCCATATTATGAGGACTAATATTAAACTACATATACAGACCATACAACACTTCTTTATAAAGCTTTGTTTTGGTTTTCCAGCAACATAATTATCAGACATTTTTGGACAAGAAGATTATATCTTCTTAACTTCAGAACCTGGTATGAGATAACACCTTAAGCGTCTTTTCTCTTTCAGGTCGGTCTCACTTCTTCTTCAATTCGTTTTTTCATTTAAGTCGAGATTTTCAAAGGTTTCAAGAATAACAAATGTCCACTCCGGACCTTTGAACTTGTTATTCAATGTCTTCAACCTTTGACCCCTTCGTTTTGGTGTTACTTTGGAAGGTCCAGATTGACTAGTTACTTCATTTACTTGATCAGGTTCTTAACTGATTGTCTTAAGACAATATCTTAGTCTCTTGATAATTCTCGGCCAATTATTACCTTTTTGTCTTTTCTTAAATTTCACTTCACTGCCAGGTTCTTCAAGGTTCCTTTTATTTTCTTTAGATTTTGGCACAACTTGATCAGCTTCGTCTTCATATTTCCTCTCTATCTGACCTTTTTCAGGGCTTATTGTTTTTGCCTGTTCTGCCTGGATGGGTTCATCTATCTCAATCTGACCCTGTACAGGATTAGTGATGTCTGGTTTTTCTTCTGTATCCTGAACTTGCGTTTCTATGCCTATCTGGTCCTGTTCAGGTCTTTTTACCTCTTTACCTTGTTCTGCCTGAACGTTTTCTCTAAATCCTAGCTGTCCCTCCTCAGATTCAGGAATAGAGCTTTGGGTTTCTTCTGTCTGAGTATATTGTTCTTTCCTTAACTGTTCCTGCTCAGGTTCCCTAACAGTCGTTTCCCTATTTTCCTGAGCGAGTTCTTCTATTCCTGTCTGGTCCTTACTCTTTTCCTGTCTGTCTAACTGTGTCTGACTCCTAGTTCTTATAAGTACTTCAGGTATGTCCACCACTGGGATTCAGTCGTCCTGGTAAGTGCTTGGTTGTTCTTGGGCAGCTACCTCAGGATCTTCTATCGGAAGTTCTTCAGCTACACAACCTTGAGCACCCTCAATTTCTCGTTTCAACTGAAACTCTTCTTATTCAGGAGCTGGTACCCTTTTGGTATGACTTGCATGAATACAATTAGGCAATCCTGCACACTTTACAGCTGTTGAAGTAGTTAATTTAACTTGATGCGGTTTATCCCAACTTGGTGCTAGGCACGATTCTCGAGTGTGATTCTTCAACACTACCCAGTCACCGGGATTCAGATCATGGGATTGGCTCAGCTGTCTGTTGAAAGCGTCTTCCCCAACCTGATGAGAGATAGAACGCACTCTGTCAGCCAATTCTTTGCAATGCTCCAAAACCAAGTCATCAGTTATGTTCAACAGCTTGTGTCCTGGCACACAAGCTTGTCTCATTGCTCTTCCCATGAGTATTTCATGGGAACTCAATCCAGTATTTTTGTCTGGAATACTTCTGAGTCCCATTAGAACAAGAGGTAAAGCATCGGCCATTCCAGTGGAGTGGATGCACACACCTTTCCGAGTCTTGACTTGATTGTGCCATTCAATTGTTCTACTACCCCAGAAGCCTCTGGACGGTAAACGCAGTGCAATTTTTGTTCGACTTTGAATGCTTTACAGATTAGTCAAATGATTTCATTATTAAAATGAGACCCTCTATCTGATTCAATCGTTACTGGAAAACCAAATCTAGGAATGAGTTCTCTTAATAAAAGTTTGGCCACTGTCAAGCTGTCATTTCTTTGGATCGGGTATGCTTCCACCCACTTTGAAAATAAACAAACTATAAATAGTACATATTTCAGCCCTCAACAAGCAGGCAGTTGAATGAAATCTAATTGAAGTCTCACAAAAGAACCCTCTGCCTTTCCAATCTTTCCATAACAGACCACAGTTTTCCTATCAGGGTTCATTTGTTGACATATTAAACATCTTTGGCAAAGGCTCTCTGTTACATTTCTGAACTTCACGTTGAACCAATCTTGTCTGAAAAGTCAAATCCTTGCATCTCTGCCCACATGTGTCTCCATGGTACATTCTAGCCATTGGTGCAAGCATACTGTCTGGCATGACTGGTCTACCATCATAACAAACCCACACACCATCTTCTGCCCTTCTTTGACATCCTATTATCACCCACACTTCCTTTTCTCTTATGTCTACTGCATCCTGCAAATCCTTTACCTCCTCCCAGGTTAACACTCCTGCAAGTAGCATAAGTGGGCAGCTGATTCCACATGTTTCGATTTATTTGTTTAGGGCAATTTTATGCCTTGCACAGTGTTGGGCCATCTGGTCAGCATATCGGTTACCGGCTGTCACATAGTCATCTCCTGATTGGTGTGCAGCACACTTAACCACAACCACCTCTTTTGGTAAATGAATTGCATCAAGTAATTCTTTCTCAAAAATTCCATTTTTAATGGGGGTCCCTGAGGAAGTCAGGAAATCCCTTTGCATCCACAGTTGGCCAAAATAATGCACAACCCCATAACCATATTGACTGTCAGTGAATATGGTTACTCTCCAATTTCTCCCAATTTTGCACGCTTTAATTAAAGCGATTAATTCAGCTACTTGTGCAGATCTGACTTCTGATAAATAGGATGCTTCAACTATTCCAGTTAATGTACACACAGCATAAGCAGCACTCAATCCTCCCTCCTCGTGTCGCATGCATGAGCCGTCTACAAACAGCTCATGCTCAGAGTTCCTCTTGTATGTCAGGACGTGGTTTAGTGCTAAGTTCACAAACAGACGTTCATGATCAACCTCATCTTTCACTTCCTCTTCGTAAGGATTAGGTAGTAAAGTGGCTGGGTTGAGAACAGTACATCTCACTATTGTCACGTTTTCAGCCCCCAGTATTATTCTTTCATATTTTGTCAGCCTACTGGGAGTAAGATACTGCGTTCGGGTTCTGGTTAGTAAAATCATCACTGCATGTGGAACATACACCTTGACACGGTGTCCCATCACAATTGACTCACTCTGTTCTATGCATACACAAGTTGCAGCAACAGCTTTCAGGCAACCTGGTAACGCACAGGCCACAGGATCCAAGGTAGCAGAAAAATATGCCACTGGCCTTCTCATCAATCCATGTCTCTGTGTCAGAATTGAAAGTGCACAATTACCCCGCTCATAGCAGAATATTTGATACTGAACAGCAAAGAGAAGATCAGGGCACTAGAGAACCTGCACCAATCAAATTAATACAAAAAGTGTAAATAAACAAAAATATGGTGCAAAGAGCCAGGGACGTGACCTTCCTGCATCCCTAATGTTTGGTGTCACCCAAAGAAAATACAAAAGACAGAAATGGCTCAGCACACAACTCAAATTCAGATATACTGGACAGAAATATATGTCAAAATCAATAAACAACCAAAATTGTAAAGTATCCCCAAGGATTCACGGTAGACTTCAGTGTCTGAATGTTGACATTTTCTTTATTTTGTTGTTCAAGTTATTCTCAGTTAAAAGCACAGCATACAATTCATAGCCGACGAGGCGCGTTTCGTCCCAACGGGACTTCTTCAAGGCTATAAAGATACATATACAGAACATACATTACTATATACAGTTAAAAAGTACATAAAAGAAGAAACACAATTATCGCTTAAATGTTTAGAATACAATCTTAATACATTTATGTGTACAGTCAAATCAAAGAGTCTGAACAGACTTGGGGATATGTTCAAAAGCAGAGACTTTAGTTTTAAAGAATTCAATTTCAGGCGGATCTAACAGAGTTAACCTGATCGTTTTAAACCATATAAAGACAAGTTAATTTTATGTTCAGTTTTTTCTAAATGTTATATATGTGTATTTCAGTTTTGATCAGTTTATTCTGTAAGTATTATCAACAGTATGTCTATAATAGATATACAGGCAAAACGTTTCACCATTGACATTACTCAATAGTATCCAACATGCAACAGAGTCAATACATTTTTTGCCTAAGATTGCACATACCTCACAAAAAGTGCATATACGGTCTAAATGCCTCAATAATAGAGTAAAAGCGAGTTTCAGCTGCTGTTTGTGGTTCAAGTAAGGGTACAACTACTCATTTATTGCTCATTTACACCATAAAAATCCGTTTTTTAGACAAAACAAGATAATTCTACATACTGTGTAAGGTTTGACCTTTATTAGTACAATAAATTGAGACAAATAAATCTCTGGTTTTTATTATAGTTTTTAGACCTTTGAATATACTAATTAAAGAAAGGAAAAGGGAAAATATTGACTCACGTTGGACCGTATATGCACTTTTTGTGAGGTATGTGCAATCTTAGGCAAAACATTTATTGACTCTGTTGCATGTTGGATACTATTGAGTAATGTCAATGGTGAAACGTTTTGCCTGTATATCTATTATAGACATACTGTTGACAATACTTACAGAATAAACTGATCAAAACTGAAATACATATATATAACATTTAGAAAAAACTGAACATAAAATTAACTTGTCTTTATATGGTTTAAAACGATCAGGTTAACTCTGTTAGATCCTCCTGAAATTGAATTCTTTTAAACTAAAGTCTCTGCTTTTGAACATATCCCCAAGTCTGTTCAGACTCTTTGATTTGACTGTACACATAAATGTATTAAGATTGTATTCTAAACATTTAAGCGATAATTGTGTTTCTTCTTTTATGTACTTTTTAACTGTATATAGTAATGTATGTTCTGTATATGTATCTTTATAGCCTTGAAGAAGTCCCGTTGGGACGAAACGCGCCGCGTCGGCTATGAATTGTATGCTGTGCTTTTAACTGAGAATAACTTGAACAACAAAATAAAGAAAATGTCAACATTCAGACACTGAAGTCTACCGTGAATCCTTGGGGATACTTTACAATTTTGGTTGTTTATTGATTTTGACATATATTTCTGTCCAGTATATCTGAATTTGAGTTGTGTGCTGAGCCATTTCTGTCTTTCATAGCAGAATATTGCAAATTCTTTTGAATAGTCTAGCATGCCTAAAGCAGGTGCCTCACACAAACACTCCCACAACTTTCTAAAATATCCTATACTTTCTTCATCCCATTCTATAGGATCTTTCGCTCTCTTTCTGGTCATTTGTATCAGGGGTTTGGCTAGTAAAGCAAACCCTACAATCCACTGCCTACAATACCCTACAACCCCAAGGAACATTTTTATTTCTTTTTGGGTTCGTGGTAACTGCATTTGTCTTAATATTCTGATTCTTTCAGAGGTCACTCTTCTAATTCCTCTTTCTATTTGATGTCATAAGTATTTGACTGAGTTCTTACAAAACTAGAGTTTTTCAGGGGACACTTTATGTCCACCTTTTGCCAAATGATTTAGCAGTGAATCAGCAACACAGTCATCCCGTGTATTTGATGCCACCAATAAGTCGTCAACATACTGCACCAGGATTGATTCTCTGGGCAACACAAGAGATTCGAGACTTCTTTTGAGAATCTGATCAAAAATTGGAGAACTTTCTGTGTACCCTTGAGGCACACGATTCCACACGTAAACATGCTCTTCAAATTTAAATGAAAATAAAAACTTGCTATCTGGATGCAATGGAATAGAAAAGAATGCATGACATAAATCGATTACTGTAAACCATCCTGCTTTCCATGGTATCTGATAAAGAATCACAGCTGGATTAGGCACTGCTGGGCAGCATGGTACAACCATCTTGTTAATCTTCCTAAGATATTGAACCACCCTATATTTTCCATTAGATTTCCTAATGCCAATTATAGGTGAGTCACAAGGGCTACTCATTATTTCTTTCAGGATACCTAGTTCGACCAATCGCTCTATCTCTGCTGCAACACCTGCTTTTACTTCTGGACTCATTTTGTATTGTGGGGTATTTGGATAAACAGCACCTTCTTTCACTGTCACTTTTATGGGATCTACATTTGCCATTAATCCTATTTCTTTTCCAGTAAAATCCCATATTTCTGCATTTACAGTCAGTTTGACTTCTGCAGGTAATTCATTTTGTGTCATCATCGAATATAAGTCATTCACTTCTGTTCCCTGTTTAGCTAACATGAACTTGTAAACTCCATCTTCATCTGGGGTTTGTATTGCAACACCATCCGGTGTGCAAAACAAGGTGCAATTCATTTTGCACAGTAAGTCCCTTCCAAGCAGATTTCCAGGGCTTGAGTCACAGACCACAAATGTATGCATTTCTTTAAAATTTCCAATTTGCACCTCTATTGGTTCTGTGATCGGGGTTCTAATCCGTTTGTTTGAAACACCTACAACTTGGATGTCTTCTCCTGAGAGGGGCAGGTTAGGAATGTCTGCCGTTCTCACGGTAGACCTGGTAGCACCAGTGTCCAACAGAAAAGTGATAAGGTGGGACACCTGAGGTTTGAGCCGGGTGTTTAGTGTGTTTAGTGTGATTGCGCGACGTTGTGAGGCTATCTAGCATTGTTTTTACAATTTACTGTTTTTAAAATTAAATTGTTACCCTACCTGTTGCTACAAACTCTTCTCTGCTATTTTGCACTTTTAAGCTGCTCAGAGCATTCTTGCACAGTTCGTGAGTCCCGGTTGCTCACACAGAGCCGCCATCTTGGGAGCAGCGAGGGTAGCGCTCTAGGCTTTCTAGCGAGATCCTATTTAGGTCGCTGCTCTCGCGACCGCGCTAGAGGACACCTGAGGTTTGAGCCGGGTGTTTAGTGTGATTGCGCGACGTTGTGAGGCTATCTAGCATTGTTTTTACAATTTACTGTTTTTAAAATTAAATTGTTACCCTACCTGTTGCTACAAACTCTTCTCTGCTATTTTGCACTTTTAAGCTGCTCAGAGCATTCTTGCACAGTTCGTGAGTCCCGGTTGCTCACACAGAGCCGCCATCTTGGGAGCAGCGAGGGTAGCGCTCTAGGCTTTCTAGCGAGATCCTATTTAGGTCACTGCTCTCGCGACCGCGCTAGAGGACACCTGAGGTTTGAGCCGGGTGTTTAGTGTGATTGCGCGACGTTGTGAGGCTATCTAGCATTGTTTTTACAATTTACTGTTTTTAAAATTAAATTGTTACCCTACCTGTTGCTACAAACTCTTCTCTGCTATTTTGCACTTTTAAGCTGCTCAGAGCATTCTTGCACAGTTCGTGAGTCCCGGTTGCTCACACAGAGCCGCCATCTTGGGAGCAGCGAGGGTAGCGCTCTAGGCTTTCTAGCGAGATCCTATTTAGGACGATGCCCCCGCGACCGCGCAGCGGACGCGCCGCTGGCGCGCCGAAGGCGCGCCAAAGGCAAGCCCGTCTGCGCCCGTCCGCGGCCGGCCGGGGACAGGGGCCATAACCCCTGTCCAAAAAAGCCCTGCTATCTGCTGGAGCGCCCAGCAACTCCATGCCCTCTGCCGGCCTGTCGATAAAGCTTGTCTTCACAGTCTTAAGGCAGAAGGTACTTCCATATGCAAAAAGTGTCAATACAACTGGCGCATCGACCCTGCGTGTAAGATTATGAATAGAAGGCTCCTATGCGGATTACTTAACACTAGGTCATTGCGAAAACATAGTCTTGACATCTATGAGCTACTCATAGACCATAAGTTGGATTTATTATTCCTTACTGAAACCTGGCTTGATTCTGATTCTGAGCCTGACATAGTGGCGTCTCTACCTATTGGCTACGCCATGTCACGCTTAGATAGAACGGTGGGCAGAGGCGGCGGAATAGCCATAGTTTACAAAAATCCGCTATACTGCCAGCTTGAACCACTGAACATTGCCGACAGTGAAGCGGGTGCTTTTTCCATTAAGGTTAATGATGGAAACGTATTGAAGGGCCTTTTGATTTATCGTCCTCCAGGCCCTTTTACTCATTTCTCTAATAGCCTTATTGAGAGTCTGACTGAGACAGCTCTACGCAGAGACAAATTTATGCTCCTAGGCGATCTTAATATCCACTGGGAGGACCCACTGGACAAAGGAGCTACTGATCTCAGTCAGCAACTACAATCTCTTCAATTAGAGATTAAATCTGAAACCCCTACCCATCAAAAAGGACATTTATTGGATCCGATTTTTATGAACTGGAAAGAAATTGAAATTCACCCCCCCGTTCCACTCTCTTGGTCCGACCACTTTCTGGTGCCCTTTACACTAAGCATCCCTCCTAGCCATAACTATAAGAGCACTAACTCTAAATATATGAGTCACAAATGGACTGCTTTTTCTAAAGCCAAGTTTGACATTGCTCTTACCAAGGATGGGAATCCAGGAGGTGTGGATGCTACATCTGCATCACAGAAACTAGAAGCTCGTATAAACAAGGCCCTAGATGATATTGCTTCGCTATGCTATAAGAATCCGCTTAGCAGATGTCAGAAATCCGCCCCATGGTATACTAAAGAACTACGTCTGATGAAAGCTGATTGTAAACAACTGGAAAGACAGTGGAGACTGGCTTATTTGGATCAAGCAAAACAGAAATATATCGCTAAACGTAGAGAATACCACACCCAAATTAGGCGTGCCAAAACCAACTATTTCTCTGGCAGAATAGCTGAAGCCAATAACTACACTAAAGAGCTTTTTAAAATGTATAAAGAGATTGCCGTTTGTGGCTCTTCGACTGACCCGTTACTGGTCTCGGAAGATTCATGCAATCGCATCGCTGCCTTCTTTTCGGACAAAGTGGCCACCATCTATTCCACCTTCTCGGGAGGAAAAACAAATGGAACAGCTTTCAGGGAGAGTAAAGCAGTCGATGTAGGAACCAACAGCTTGACTAACTTTCTTGTTCCTTCCTCGAAAGAGCTTCAGCGGTTATGTCGATCAATTACGTCAGGATCCCCACGGGACCCGGCATCTCCTAAGCTTCTGGCAGGGAGTATTGAGATCCTTGAACCTTACATCCGACAGGTTTTGGACCTTTCTTTTGGCTTCGGCAGCGTACCTCAAAGCTGGAAACAGGCTGTGGTACTTCCGATCCAAAAGAAACCCAACCTTAGTTGGGACAGGCTGGATAATCTCCGACCCATTTCACTCCTACCCTATATGGCTAAAGTGGCTGAAAAGGTGGCCAATCTCCAACTTATGGCTTTTGTGGACAAAGCCAACCTGCTTCACGCTACTCAGTTCGGCTTTCGGGCCCGTCACTCTACTGAGTCTGCGTTACTTTTGGCCACTGAGACCATTAGGAAAGGGGTTGATGAGGGGCACACTATGGCCCTTATACTACTTGACCTTAGTGCGGCCTTTGACACTGTAGCACACTTCACCTTGCTACAGTGTCTTAACAAAGGAGGTATCACTGGTTCGGCACTTATGTGGATTCAGTCTTTTCTTACTGACAGGAGTTTTCAGGTTAGACAGGGAGAACATTACTCTCGCATGTTCTCTCTCAACCAAGGGGTTCCTCAGGGCTCGGCCCTTAGCCCCACCCTGTTTAACTTTTATGTTTCCCCTGTTGCCACTATTGTGGAAAGACACGATCTCCAACTAGTGTCATATGCCGATGACACACAGCTGGTCATCTCACTGTCACGAGCTCCTGACGCCGCTGCATCCAGCTTCAGTGCCTGCATGCAGGAGCTTGCATCCTGGATGTCTAACAACTGCCTGAAGTTGAATGGGTCAAAAACTGAAGTGCTCGTGATAGGAGGTGCACCTAATGTGTGGTCATCGGCATGGTGGCCGGACTGCCTAGGACTTACCCCTATACCTTGTCAGCAGGCAAAAAATCTGGGAGTGGTGTTTGACAGCAAACTTTCCTTCACGGCCCAGATTAATCGGGTGGTCGGAATCTGCTTCGGCATGCTTAAGAGTCTTAGGAAGACTCTCGACTTACTCCCAGTTAGTGCTAGGCAGACTCTTGTTCATGCCTTGGTCACATCCAGACTCGATTATTCAAATCTTTTGTATCTGGGTGTGACAGCAAAATGCCTTAACCGTCTCCAGGTTCTTCAGAACGCTACTGCCCGTTTGGTATTGAGGCTTCCAAGAAGAACATCATCTAAAGTGGCCTTAAAATCCCTCCACTGGCTACCCGTCAGGGAACGGATTATCTTTAAGGCACTATGCCTATGCCACCGCATCATTATGTGTAAGGCACCCACTCCTCTCTGTAATCTCATTACTCCCTACAGACCTGAGCGGTCGCTCAGATCCTCGGGCACTGGACTGGTCACCATCCCCAAAGTTCGAAAAGCTAGAATGGGAGGAAGATCCTTCAGATTTCTGGCGGCAAAAAAATGGAACCTACTCCCGTTGGAGCTGCGCCTTGAATCCTCAGAAATCAGTTTTCGTAAAGCACTAAAAACACATCTGTTCCGCACCGCACTGGTATGATCTCTTGCACGGCTCGCCTTTTTGCTTCTCCTCTTAGCGCGGGGACACGCCGGGGTGCGTAACCATGCGCTCTACAAAACTCCATAATAATAATAATAATAATATCATTTCCTTCCACTTTGTCTTCTATGTATGGACCTGACTGATCTACCGGTAGGGATGCGCCAAGTACGCACTCCCCTTCCTCCCCCCTTAGGCACCGTCATTCCTGATCATAATCAATTAGTGGGTCCTGCAAAAGAAACTGTGATGTTACAAAAATTGTCTTACCACTTCCTTCTGGAAATCCGGCGTCCACATTGTACTTGGCTTGACTCACAAAATTTGATTTAGGAGCAGGTGGCAATTGACTCTGAAGATCTATACCCTGTTGCTGATGACACATTAACACCTCATTCTGCGTCTGTGGATTAAAATTTTGATTCGGGGTATTATTAACTTGTATAGCTTTACACTCGTTCTTCCAATGCCCCAACTTCCCGCACCCATGGCAGGGAAACTTTTTCTTTGCCTCTTCCTGATGCAACCTTCCCCAAGGTTTTCCCCCATTATTGTCACCTTGACCTTGTTGATTTTCTGACTGTTTATTCAATTGGAGCAAATGTTGCTCCGCTTATTTTACTTGAGCCCACATTAATATTTCTTCTAGGGCTTTTCACTTGTTATCTATTTTGTCCCCAAAATATTTAGCATATTTTAAAATCTCATCGATGGGCTTCGATTGCCAACACAGCATATGCTGCTTAATCATTTGAGATATATCCAATCTCATCCCAGACACAAATCGGTACACAAAATGAGTAATGTCTTTGTTCTCTAAGCTTTCAAACCCACTATACTGTTTGAACACATGTAAAAGACATTCGTAGTAGGCATGTACAGACTCATTATTTTCTTGGGTTGTTCTGTCTATTTTTACCCAATCAGTGTCCTTCGGAGGAATTTAACTCTTTAGGACCGTTTTTACTTGATGATATTTTTTCATTACATCTTCTGACGGAGCTCCTGTCTTTGAATCTCTTGGATACTCCTCACTTGGCCAATCTACAGTAATTTTACACTCTGTCCACAAATCTGCAGGTACCACTATGTCAAACAGACCATCCAAATCCTTTAAGAAAACCTTTGAAACTTTCACAAACCTCTCAACTTGTCTGTACCAATCCACTGGTTTCTCTCTCAATTTTGGGAAATCATTTGTAAATGACAAAATATCCTGTCTATTCCATGGCACATGTACGTATTCCCCTTTGGGTACTTCTCTCATTGGATACAACCTTTCAGCCCTTTCTGTTTCTCTCAAAGCATATTCAGATGTTGTCCAATTTACCTGTACTTCTTCCTTTTTCTTTGCCCATCTAACTTTCCATCTTTCAAGATCTCCCCACTTTTGCAACTGAAATAACAATTCCCTGATTTGCAACTTTCTTCCAGACACATTCATGTTTTCCAAATCCTTATCAGAAAATTCTGCTCTGTATGGTTTCTGCAACACCTTTGATTTCCCTATATCAATTCCCATTTCCAATGCCACATTTGTCAGTTTCTCATGGAATGCCTTTGTATTCCGTGTAATGATTCTACAAATAAACAGTAATTCTTCCTCGCTGTATGTGTTTAATGTCTAGACCCACATTTCCAGCAACCATTTCTTCCAATTCTACTCTCAATTTGAAAATGTCTAATATTTTTGTCTGAGACTTTGGTTTCTCTATTTCTTGAGACCATCTCTCTATATCTTCTGGGGTTACTATGGTGGCACTTCTAGTTCCTTTTGAGGTTTCTAGTCTAAACTCCTTTGAACAACTGGGTAAATTTATTTTTGGAGTTTTCATCATCAGCTCTACTATGGGCAAATCCATCAATGATATTCCCTATTCACATTCACTTGCTTGATCATCTATTATTATCTTTTCTTTTCTAGGTTCTATGCTGGGGGTAGGCATTACAGGAACTTTAGGACAGTTTGATGTTTCTCCATACAATGGAACTACCGGACCTATTGTCACTGGTATGGTCAATGCTTCAGGATGTGCGTTTATCTGAGCTATTCTCTGAATCAATTTGTCTCTGTTTTTATTTATTGCTTCCTTTTCCTTTTCTTGAAGTACCCTGTCTGTGGTGTCATGTACTATCTGGGGGAACCAAAGGTGTACCTATCATCGGGGCACTAGGGGTCATTCTATTAAATCAATCATTATAGGGTGGAGGAATTTTCATCAATACGTCCTCTAAATATCCTTCTTCTGTTTCTCCGCTATCTATCATGGTTAAGCGATTAGTCTTCACTGTACATTTACCTCCCATCTGCTCTTCTGATGTTAACACAGGATATAAACTTTCTGCCACCATGGCCTGTCTCCATTGTTTCATTTCACTATCACTAGTCTCTCGGGGAAATTTTGGGTAATATTTGCTTAAGGTCCTGTTGCTTCGGGGTCTATCATGTTCAAAGGCTTCCATTTCCCATTCTTCTAAAGCCTCAAATTGAGTCAATCTAGGTCTGGGTTCTAACTCATTCATCCGTGTTCTTAAATTGTATAATATTCTTCCATTAAAACTTCCACACTCAGGAAATGCTAATATTCCATTCTACCCAATTTTCTAACCATACACAGGTATGATAGCCTCTCTCCACCATCATGTATGATGCAGGCGTATTTGGAGGAGGAATGATAATCCCCACTCTACTCTTAATGGGTTTGTCTTTTTTGAAATAATTCTTAACCTTTTGCATAAATGTCATTTTTTTCTTTTCTCCGTACATTGCGTGCTTGTGCTTGTTAAGGTACTGCTCGTAAGCAAACCCTATAAATCTTCTATCTGGTCGAGTCCCTGTTAAAGTTGGATCGTACATACAAACTCCACTATCTATTATTATTCTTGGGATTTCTATTTTGTCAACCAATCAGACGCTTGCTTTAATTCTAAAATTCTCCAATACCAGCGCGTTTTCTTGTCTGAGGACCAATCAGCTTTTACTCTGCTCACTTGCTCAGCCAATGCTTGCGCAGCTTTTCTGTGACATCAGTATCACTCCTTACAACTGACCCCTCCTTTACAAATTTCGCATCACTACACGCCCACTGTTTCAACCAATCCCAGCGCAGCTCTCAGTGATGTCAGTGCAGCACTCGCAACTGACCCCTCCTTTACAAGGTAATGCGAAAACTTATTTTCTCACAACATTTTCACATAATTTCATTAATTAACAACGTATAAACATTCGCTATTGTGTCTCACCCACTAATTCAAAGAATAGTAAGATTTCTTTCACTGTGACTAAAACCCTTCCATTTACTCTTCACACGCTACGAGTAAAAACTTTCCGCTTCAGTCTTCACACAAGCCTCAGAGAACCTGCTACTCCTTTTTAGGTGATATAATATCAAACTTTCACCAGGGAACTCCTCGCTACCAATTATTCTCACTAACATACAAGAAGTTATTCCCTAACTTAGTGCTTCCAGCCCTGCATAACTTTCAGCACTTTCTCGATCCAGACCAATAACCTCACTGCAGTGTGGCTTCCATTCACCACCCGCTATTTAATATTCCCGGGAATTTCCAGACAACATAAAACAATACATAACGAGTTTTGGTTAAAACATAAATCAATAATTCAAAATTTCAAATACAATCCTCACCTAACTAACTATACTAACCATCCCCTGTTACCAAGTACAACTGATGCAGCAGAGTTTACCAGCTCAACACATTCATACACACAACACTCATTTGGGTCCATATGCGTTCATACACACAATAAGCTGGCAAATATCCACTGGTCATCAATTTTATTTACCCTAGGAAACCTTTACACCAGTATTCTTACCATTACTGTCTCCTGAGTAAATAAACATTCAAAAGATCTAGTAGTAGATTAGAATATGGAGGAAAGTACAATAATGCATTTAACTTTATTTTAAGAACCACAGACTCAGAAGGAGTTTTAAAAGTTTATCTGAATTAATAATTGTGTGAGTCAAATCAGAATACACATGGATATACCAGAAGTCTCCATCAGGAAAAAATAGAATCGTTAGCTTATAATCAGTTGCATCAATTAAATTCTTGTAATGACAGTACCTGAGGAGAGAAAGAATAGAGAGCAGGCACAGAGTATTAACCCTACAGTTATATTTACCTAGAATGGTGTGAGGACCCTGACATCGGAGTGTCAAGGATACAGGTTCAGGACAGGGAAGGTGACCTCTTCTAGTGTAACACCAGCGTTACACCCCTCTCTGGTGCTACTCTCTTCGGCTCGGGCTCGTCTGGACCCCTTCCTAGATGTGCCTCCTCGGTTGTTCCGCAAATCTCCCTAGTGTTGGATCCTTCGGTCAGATTGCAGCAAAATCGGCCAGCATCTCAGCATTGCATCAGCATCTCAGCATCAAGTGTGTCTAAATATCAAAAACTTACCTCTATTATAACAATTCAAATGTATGATCCACCCCCAAATGTTTCAATTCCATGTGCACCCACAATTTGATTGGGTGAAACAGTGGGGGGAGGACATCACACCATACTAAGTGAAATATTTTTCTTTAGTCTATCGTCTAACTCCCGTCCCTTAATTTTAATACCCACAAGCTTTATTCCCACTAGCATTTCATGTGTGGATCGATAAGTCTGTAATACAATGTTGCGTCTTCTTCCTCTCGTAGGGTCAAGAGTTGTTCTTCCCATGTCATTCTTGGGCCTAGGGTTTGGCAGTCAGTCAAAAACTTCTGTTGTTTAGGACAAGCAGACGTTGCGCAATGCGTAGAAGCCACAAGGAAAGAGAGACGCGGTCACCCTCCAAGGCCCAAATATGAACTATTAATAAAGTCAGAGAAGAACACGTTAGAATACAAACTTAAATTAATTCACTGTATACCACTTACTTCTACTCTAACCCCATTTACTTAATAAATCTTTTGCATTAATACCTTAGTAGAACTTGCATAGGTTAGTTTCTGCACAGCATGTGCGTTAGTGCGTTACTTTAAAGCAGTCATATTAAGGCCTATTGCGCAGCTGCAAAGATTTCCCCATAAGTGACAGAAGACGTCATAGTAAGTAGTACACGCATTCGCAGAAGAGTTCCCGTGTTTTTTTGGCGGCCATTTTAGGACACTCGGGCTATTCATTAGTGAAGCACATAGGAAAGCATCCCCTGGATACAATATGTAGAATGTTGGTGCAAAATTAGTATTCAGAAAAAGGTTGGATACAATGTTATAGGTTATTTGAGAGGATTGCATACAAGCAAGTTTCTTTTTCTACGAAACCTTGCTCCATCACCACCATCACAACTGAACAGCGCACAAAACTGCAGAAGCCTATTAAGGTCTTTGAAATCGGGGAAGCTATTTGAGCTCTACATACAGGCAAGTCCCCAGGACTGAATGGCTTGCAAGCTGAATATTACAAACCCTATGCGTTTGCTCCTGTACTGGCGCCCAACTACATACCCTCTATGAAGCACCCCTATCGTCTATTTCCTTCTGAGATCCTTGAACAAGGCCTTGCTCATTTCCTTGCCCAAGCCAGTAAGAGAATCCCCCCACCCTGGGTTCCTACCGGCCACTGGCACTGTTCAACACTGATTAAAAGATCTTGGCCAGAGTGCTAGCAGACTACCTAACACCCATAGTCTCGTCCCTGGCCCACATCGATCAGAATGGGTTTGTGCTGGCCTGTAGCACGTTGCTCAATCTACAACTCTTCTTCTGGGTCTCTAAATTCTTTGCGCATAGATGGCCTCACTTGGGGTGCCTGGTTCTTGACCCCAAGAAGGCCTTCGATACACATGAAGTTGGGTTCCTGTTTGATGCACTGCCATGCTATGGTATCGGGTGCGCTTTCTCCTCCAGACCAGTTACTGTACACTTTGCCGTCAACCAGAGTTAAGACCTGCACTTACATTTTGAACTCTATCCCAATAAGCGGGGCACCCTTCAGGGCTTTCCCACTATCCCCCTTGCTGTTTTCTTTTGCCATTGAGCTGCTTGCCATGGCTATCTGAGCGAGCGGTGCTGAATGAGGCATCCCACTGGGAGACGGAGCTCATACAATCTCACTATTTGCTGACAACCTGCTTCTATATATTGGAGATATGTGGGTGGCACCTAACACATTGGTCTGGACCCTCAATGATTTTGATGCTATTTCCCATCTAAAGGTCAACTTTATGAAGTCCTGCTAGTATCCTTTTACCCCATTGCATCTAGATCCTTTTTTTATCCTTAATGATGTTCCAGTAAAGTGGAAGCCCATTGCTTCCCGGTACGTGGGAATCAGGGTGTACCATCAACCAACAGACTTGCTAGAGGAAAAACTGATGAGGGTAATAATCACTATTAGATCCCAGGTGCTGTTTTGGCGCACCCTGCCACTGTCTGTTATGGGTCGCATAGCCCTGCTCAAAATGATTGTCCTACCGTGGCTACATTATTTTTTTACTAGTCTGCCATTATATATTCTGCCGCCTCCCTTTTACTCCTTTGAGTGCACCATGAGAGAATTCATTTGGAGGGGGTCCCATTGTGGGGTAGCACTCTCTGAGTTGCAATTAACCTACTGATCAAGGCAGGCTTGCTGTTCCGCCTATGGAAGAGTATTACCTTGCCTCATAGCTTCACAGGGTGGCCAAATGATTCGGTTGGTTTACAACTTCAAGACACAGCTGCTTTATCACCAGCCTGGTCTCTTTTGTCGATCCTTTGACTTTTCTTCCCCTGTAGTCATGGGAAGTCACCGTACTCATTGCTTCTGGAAGTTGCACATAAAGGTTTTAATTGCAGTCTATACCTCACATGATAAACCATCCCATATACACCTGCACTACGCCCGCTGGGTATGCCTACAGGTGGTGAGGTCACTCTTCATGTGAAACTTTCCGCTTGGCTAGAGACAGGTCTACACACCCTGGGGGATCCTTACCATGATTGCCCCTTAGCACCCAATGACTCACTGGTAGAAGAAGACAGATTGCCACAGGAGTAGTTCATTTTACACAACTCATTGATGATAACGTTGAGATCCACATGGGGAGACGTATCAAAGGAATTTCCAACAGATTTCACTGTCCAAAACCTAATGTCATGGGAACGGGAAGACATCTCACAAAGTGGTTCACAGACTCTCTGCACAATCACATGGAACAGTCTCTCGTGCCCCTAAGGCATCACTGGGACAGTAACCTGAATCACCCATGCACTGATTAAGAATGGGCTGCCATATTGGAAAGTCCAACCCTCATTCCCCAGAGTGCCCGCTTCTGCCTCATCCAGTATTGCATAATTAAAAAAGCCTATCTAACCACAGTGAAAATAAATAGATATTGTAGCCTAGCTGATGCCCACTGTACCAGATGTCATTTGCTGGATGCTGATCTCCTTCACATGCTGTGGGCATGCCCATCCCTTGCCACTTACTGTCACACGTAATGGCCCAATTATCGGCATGCATTGGACAAGCCATAGCACACACATGCAGAAGAAAAGGGCAGAGGGTCACCTCTTGATGCATAGATTTGGGTTACTGATGGGCAAGCGCATAATTTCCAGGTGATGGAATTCATCCGAACCCTCCTCACGATAGCCTGGAGGGGATTGCTATCGGTATGGACACAAGCTGAAAGCAATGTACGGAACAAGGAAGACACCCTAGGACTCCACAAAATCCCAGTTGATGCCAACTGGGACGCTATGCTACATGATTTCCATAATAACCAACATCCAGACTCTGACCACTCAACCACCATAGGCGAGGTAGAAGCGTAAGGCACAACGTTCTCCAAGCAGTGGCGTAACGATATTTGAGGGGGCCCCCCTGCAAGCTATGTGGAGATGCCCCCTCTGGACTTTATCAAGAGCTCCCCGGCCGAAGTGCAATGCTGAGGGGGCCCCCTGGAGCTTGGGGGCCCCCCCGCACTGCAGGGGGTGCGGGGCCTGTGTTACGCCCCTGTCTCCAAGGGGTAATGGTTCAGTTCCCTCTTATTGGCTCTGTTTGTGACAGCATTTTCTAATCATAAGTGTACAACCTCTTTAAAACGAGTGTCCTTCAGGGTCAAGGCTGGTTGGCCATTTATTTTCGACTTTCTCATTTTACACTTCCCCTTTCATTTCTTTGATTCTACTCTTTTTATTTTAATAATACTTAAGATGATACTACAGCTCTCATGGCAGTGCTAACCGGTCGCTTGCTTGCACCTAATTTAATCTACAGTGCGCCACATCCCACGTGGCCACTTCCTCCAAACCATGAGACCATGATAAAATACTGCTGTCTATAGTGTATCATATTGTTTACAATTGGAAGATGGCACACATGCTGGTTTTAAATTGTGCGGCCATCCTGGGACTTTAAAATAATGACAGACTATTTACAACACTTCTGTAAGAAGGACATCAGCTACTATGTTTAGTTTTGTATTTGCAAGCATATGACTAGAGTTTAGCAAGGAGCAGGCTTTCTTTATTCTACTTGCATTCTTTTAATTTTTGTGCATATTCAATTGATTTATTTTTGTTTTTTATTGTGCTTGTGCATGAATATGCAAGCGAGAAAGAGTGAGCAAATGGATGAATGGATGCACAAGTGCAAAGATGAGTGACAGAGTACATGTATGATGACCTATTGAGTGCCTAAATCCTTAGTGGCACAAGAGGCACTTTGATTCATAAGCCAGATCTATTGGCATCATCAGTTATTATTCTATGTACTCAGGGACATCTTAAGGATTTTGGGGGCCCTGGGCCAAACATTTTTTGGGGGCCCCTTTGTGGAACAACTTTGATTTTATGATCCAATTTCAGGTTTTTCATGCCCTCTTTGCCCAGGTCACTGACCGTGCACTGGCACACTCATCCATATTCTAAATATGTTTACATCTAATATTCAGGGATAGGGATGTGTGTTGTCAATAACGGAGCAGTGGGTCACTAAAATTCCCGTAAATAATCTCTATGACAAATTCCCATTTCTCATATATCATGTTCTGTTTTTAAGTAAAAAATGTTTTTTTATGGATGATGCATGAAACATAAACACAACATTTCTCGGCAAAATGACTATGATAGACTCTCAGACATCACCCACATTAATAATAAGTTAAAGGAAAATAATATTTAAAACAAACTGCTTAGGAATTATTCAAGGTCATCAGGGCAAGACTCTCTGCAGAACAGAGCTGGCTCTTTCATGGTGCTTCCTGAACGGCTGGGCACATGGCCAAAGCCCACTTTGCCCATGCCTTAAAACGTTTCTGTATATGCTTATCTTACAATTACCAATAACAGAAATCCTAGCAATCCCTCTGTAGGTACAATTGTGACTGTATTGAAATCACGTTGATGCAATGGAATACAGATACTCTAAAGCCGGAGCAGTTTGTAAAAGTGACTCTTAGGTAATTCACCGCTGTCGCTATAGGGTTAGGCGCAGGTAAGTGACAGAGCTTTTTTTTCATTTGACTAACATGTTAATGAGTTAGTGTGATTTGGTTCTTACCTAGTCCCCATATGTTTTCACATTGGGAATTGAGCGTAGGACACTTTCCCATATGACAATATCCTTGTCCGTTCATACAAGGGAAGCCACTGGCTCGGAAACGGTCACTCGTGCAGGCAGCCGATTTTCCATCACAGAAATCAGCCAGGTCACATTCATCTTTACTTGGACGGCACACTTCACCCAAATATTTAAACTGTGTGAGAAAATCAAAGGAAAACAACTATTACATATATTTCCATCAAAAGTACAAGTATTTCAAAAATGCCTTTTTTGGTTACTTTCCTATTTATTACATTTTGGCATAGCGGTGTGCGTCACAAAGCAAGGGTCTCACAACTCATTTGGGGTAAAAACCAACAACAGAGGTAACCATGGAAGGATCTTCAGATTTTTGGAGATAAACTGTCGGTGGAGGAAATGTAATTTCCTCCAATATTTTTGGAGTAATGGGCAGGTAAAGACACTTTTCTAAGGAACAAAATAGAATGGAAATACAGATTATGGGGGAAATACTTCAGCCTCCAAAAATGGATTTTACTCCACGTTAACACACACATCAAAATCGGCACAATGTAATGTTAGATGAACACATTTTAAAGATTTACAGATTTGCTTCTTACACAGTATTATTCGTACTTGACCTTATAAAGTGGTGATTTAGAACCCAATAGTAATATCAGAACTGCTGTCATACCACTGGTTACATTTTTGTCAGTGTTGCACTTCTGTGCAACTGGTTCTTTTCAAGGAATTGTTGCCATGGCTTCTGGACTCTCTCAGTCTACCTTCAGTAAAATATTGCAGCAAGTAATCAGTGCTATGTTGAAATGTATGCAGTGTTTCATCATCTTCCCTAAAACTCCATGGGGCAGATGTATGTTCCCTGGCGCATCCCTGCAAATCAGCATGGATGCGCCAGGGAAGATGCAAGTTTGCCCTTGCGCTACCGCAGATGCGCCGCATTTACAATGCGGTGCATCGTGGCGCAAGGACAAGCAGATACGTGACGCATCTGCCGGCGTAAGGTTGACGCAGTGCTGAAGTTGCATCGCAAGCGCGACGCAACTCCAGCACTGTTCCAACCTACCCTATCCTAACATGGTGCGTCCAGCCTTACGCCTGCTTCAAGCAGGCGCAGGGTTTTGACGCATCAGCGTTAGGAAAGTGACTCAGTGAAATCTTATAGATTTCACTGAGTCACTTTTCAGGGGCGTTCCTGCGACGGAACGCCCCCCCTGAGTAGAGACGCCCACATGAAACCTGATGCAGGTTTCATGTGGCGCAGGGCTTTACACCGTGACGCATCTCCATAGATGCGTCACGATGTAAATGGGGCGCAACATGGCGCAGGGTTTACGCCGCCGCTGCGTCACAAAAGTGACGCAGCGGTGGCGTAAAAGTGGCGCAAGTCTGATATAAATCTGCCCCATGTGCGCTAACCAAAGTCAAAAGTGCATTCTATGGTATTGCAGGGTTCCCAAACAGAGGTGCCGATCACGATCCGGTAAAAAATTCCCCCGTGCGACTCGTATCAGGTCTTTTTACCGTACGAATCGTACAAATGCCGTACGAACTGGCAATCACGATTCGCATGGTAAAAAGTCCATACGACCCGCACCGGGAATCATTCCCCACACGTCCTCGGGTCGGAAAATGTGTCCGACACGTCCTCGGACGATTAACCTTACAAACGTAAAAATCCAAGTCCGACCGAGGAATCACGATCCATCCCGTGCGTCCGAGCCTACAACCGTATGGAAAAAACACCGTCCGCACCGAACACCAATAGCAACCATGGAGACATGTGCCCGCATACGCGCCCAACACTCCCCCCAGCCCCCGTACGTCCGACACGTACCCCCCGTATATGTATACCCCCACCCGTCTATGTACACCCCAGTACGTTCCAGTCGTACCCCCACCCCAGTACGTGTCGTACCACCGTCAATGTAAACCCCCCCACCCCTGTACGTGTCGTACCACCGTCTATGTACACCCCAGTACGTTCCAGTCGCACCCCCACCCCAGTACGTGTCGTACCCCCCGTGTACCTACACCCCAGTACGTTCGAGCCACACCCCCACCCCAGTACGTGTCACAGCCCCGTCTACCTACACCCCAGTACGTTCCAGTCGTACCCCCACCCCAGTACGTGTCGTACCACCGTCAATGTACACCCCCCCACCCCTGTACGTGTCGTACCACCGTCAATGTACACCCCCCACCCCTGTACGTGTCGTACCACCGTCCATGTACACCCCAGTACGTTCCAGTCGTACCCCCACCCCAGTACGTGTCGTACCACCGTCAATGTACACCCCCCCACCCCTGTACGTGTCGTACCACCGTCAATGTACACCCCCCCACCCCTGTACGTGTCGTACCACCGTCCATGTACACCCCAGTACGTTCCAGTCGTACCCCCACCCCAGTACGTGTCGTACCACCGTCAATGTACACCCCCCCACCCCTGTACGTGTCGTACCACCGTCAATGTACACCCCCCCACCCCTGTACGTGTCGTACCACCGTCCATGTACACCCCAGTACGTTCCAGTCGTACCCCCACCCCAGTACGTGTCGTACCACCGTCAATGTACACCCCCCCACCCCTGTACGTGTCGTACCACCGTCAATGTACACCCCCCCACCCCTGTACGTGTCGTACCACCGTCCATGTACACCCCAGTACGTTCCAGTCGTACCCCCACCCCAGTACGTGTCGTACCACCGTCAATGTACACCCCCCCACCCCTGTACGTGTCGTACCACCGTCAATGTACACCCCCCACCCCTGTACGTGTCGTACCACCGTCTATGTACACCCCCCCACCCCTGTACGTGTCGTACCACCGTCCATGTACACCCCAGTACGTTCCAGTCGTACCCCCACCCCAGTACGTGTCGTACCACCGTCAATGTACACCCCCCCACCCCTGTACGTGTCGTACCACCGTCAATGTACACCCCCCCACCCCTGTACGTGTCGTACCACCGTCCATGTACACCCCAGTACGTTCCAGTCGTACCCCCACCCCAGTACGTGTCGTACCACCGTCAATGTACACCCCCCCACCCCTGTACGTGTCGTACCACCGTCAATGTACACCCCCCCACCCCTGTACGTGTCGTACCACCGTCAATGTACACCCCCCCACCCCTGTACGTGTCGTACCACCGTCCATGTACACCCCAGTACGTTCCAGTCGTACCCCCACCCCAGTACGTGTCGTACCACCGTCAATGTACACCCCCCCACCCCTGTACGTGTCGTACCACCGTCAATGTACACCCCCCCACCCCTGTACATGTCGTACCACCGTCAATGTACACCCCCCCACCCCTGTACGTGTCGTACCACCGTCCATGTACACCCCAGTACGTTCCAGTCGTACCCCCACCCCAGTACGTGTCGTACCACCGTCAATGTACACCCCCCCACCCCTGTACGTGTCGTACCACCGTCAATGTACACCCCCCACCCCTGTACGTGTCGTACCACCGTCTATGTACACCCCCCCACCCCTGTACGTGTCGTACCACCGTCTATGAACACCCCAGTACGTTCCAGTCGTACCCCCACCCCAGTACGTTCCTGGCGCACCCCCAACACAACCTCCTAAGTACGGAGCGCACCCCATGCCCCAACATCACAACCGCATGTACGAGTCGTACAAAGCCACACACAAGGACCAAATCGTACAACCAAATGGCCCATGTACACACCGTACACACGCTCAAAACGCACGTACACAACAAGGACAAAACAAAACAACTCAACAATACACCATTCGAAAGCCACACAGCCACTAAACATGGCCAACAACCACTAAAATAACACAATCACTGACCTGCAACTGTCAAAAACAAACAGAGGCCCAATACACCACCACTCCTTATAACACACCCACCCAAAATTCAAACACTGCCACACCCACCCATGGACCAATAAAAAGGGCCCACACACACAAACCATGAGCCTTTGCAACAGACCCACTGCTGCCAGACACCACAGAACCAGACTACAAGCGACACCACATCTTACACTTGCACACCTTCACACGACCACCCTCACAAACACCCTCTCATCACATTCACACACACACACAACCATCCACACCCCCCCCAACATCCACACACCCCCCACACCCACACCATCCCCACCCACACCCCTCACCATGCCCACTACCAAGAATCCAAAGTTCAGTCACCGAGAGTTGGAGGTCCTTGTTGATCAAATCCTCAGAGTCGAGCCACAGATCTTTGGAACATTGGTCAGAAGCACCAGCCAGGCAGCCAAAACAGCCATGTGGCAGACCATCGTCGATGCTGTGAATGCTGTTGCGGACACCAGGAGGACCAAGCAGGATTGCCAGAACAGGTGGTACGATCTGCGGAGGAGGGTCAGAGCCAAGAGACAGGAGGAACACGACCAGGCCAACGCCACCGGAGGAGGGCCCTCCCGCAGACCCGTACAGTACCATCCCTGGGAGGAGAGGGTGATGGCCATACTGCCGGTGGAGGCAGTTGAAGGAGTAGAAGGACTCCGAGACCCGGGTGAGTACACAAACAACGCACCTCACATGGGGGGAACTGCAACCACAAACAAAATTACTAACAGGCACGCAACCACCACAAGCCATCGCATTACTCAACCACACTCCATGAGCAGGCACATGCCACTGCTGCCACCATGCCCCATGCACCCAGCTGGACAATGTCAAGTCACAGGCCACAGAAGACAACAACACATGACACGGTAACCCGGATGGCGGGAGTGTGGGCACCAAGAATCACATAGTGCGACTCCAAAGCAGACAACAATGCCCTCTGCCCATATGGCCTAGGTCACAGCCAGACAAACACTGTGTCCCAACACAGGAATGACTTGCCAGCAAATGGCGGATGCCTTGCATCAACACATGGGGGTGAAGGCACTGTTTTGCACATGCCAGCAGCTAATGAACAGCCAACAGTGTGAAAGAGTGGCAGCACACACCACCACAGCAGCAGCGCACAGACACACAGCAGACAAAATGGGTGCCTGGAGATCAGAAACAAACTCACATCAACAGGCCAAGGGCCACTCAAAGATCTGCTAACAGTGTGTGCCCAGGAAGCTGGGCCAAGGTGACAGAGGGTGACACACGGAGGGAGGGAGAGGGGGACACAGAGGGAGGGAGAGGGGGACTGAGAGGGAGGGAGACACAGGAAGATGGACAGAGGGAGGAGGCTGACACACAGAGGGAGGGAGAGGGGGACAGAGAGGGAGGGAGAGGGGGACAGAGAGGGAGGGAGAGGGGGACAGAGAGGGAGGGAGACACAGGAAGATGGACAGAGGGAGGAGGCTGACACACAGAGGGAGGGAGAGGGGGACACAGAGGGAGGGAGACACAGGAAGATGGACAGAGGGAGGAGGCTGACACACAGAGGGAGGGAGAGGGGGACACAGAGGGAGGGAGAGGGGGACTGAGAGGGAGGGAGACACAGGAAGATGGACAGAGGGAGGAGGCTGACACACAGAGGGAGGGAGAGGGGGACAGAGAGGGAGGGAGAGGGGGACAGAGAGGGAGGGGGACACAGGAAGATGGACAGAGGGAGGAGGCTGACACACAGAGGGAGGGAGAGGGGGACAGAGAGGGAGGGAGAGGGGGACAGAGAGGGAGGGAGAGGGGGACAGAGAGGGAGGGAGACACAGGAAGATGGACAGAGGGAGGAGGCTGACACACAGAGGGAGGGAGAGGGGGACACAGAGGGAGGGAGAGGGGGACACAGAGGGAGGGAGAGGGGGACACAGAGGGAGGGAGAGGGGGACTGAGAGGGAGGGAGACACAGGAAGATGGACAGAGGGAGGAGGCTGACACACAGAGGGAGGGAGAGGGGGACAGAGAGGGAGGGAGAGGGGGACAGAGAGGGAGGGGGACACAGGAAGATGGACAGAGGGAGGAGGCTGACACACAGAGGGAGGGAGAGGGGGACAGAGAGGGAGGGAGAGGGGGACAGAGAGGGAGGGAGAGGGGGACAGAGAGGGAGGGAGACACAGGAAGATGGACAGAGGGAGGAGGCTGACACACAGAGGGAGGGAGAGGGGGACACAGAGGGAGGGAGACACAGGAAGATGGACAGAGGGAGGAGGCTGACACACAGAGGGAGGGAGAGGGGGACACAGAGGGAGGGAGACACAGGAAGATGGACAGAGGGAGGAGGCTGACACACAGAGGGAGGGAGAGGGGGACACAGAGGGAGGGAGAGGGGGACACAGAGGGAGGGAGAGGGGGACACAGAGGGAGGGAGAGGGGGACTGAGAGGGAGGGAGACACAGGAAGATGGACAGAGGGAGGAGGCTGACACACAGAGGGAGGGAGAGGGGGACAGAGAGGGAGGGAGAGGGGGACACAGAGGGAGGGAGAGGGGGACTGAGAGGGAGGGAGACACAGGAAGATGGACAGAGGGAGGAGGCTGACACACAGAGGGAGGGAGAGGGGGACAGAGAGGGAGGGAGAGGGGGACACAGAGGGAGGGAGAGGGGGACAGAGAGGGAGGGAGAGGGGGACAGAGAAGGAGGGAGACACAGGGAGAGCAAATCAGTCCTTTGGTGTGTGGGAATGTCTGCTCGTCAGCAGGTGGACTGCGTGCATGTAGACAAGTGTGCCCAGTGCCAGAACCCCCCCTCTTCATCATGGCAAAACGCAGGGCCATGTTACAACCTGTACACGAGCACAAGGACAGCCACCTGCATCATATGAGTGTGTGGATCCACTCCATGTGCACATGTACAGTGCTACAAGGAAGGCGCAAACGCATAGCTCGGCACACATGCACACTCCACTGCTGACTGCAGTCACACTTGACGCAGCAAGTAAGACTGTGCCACACATAGTTAAAGGGGCCAAATTGGTGCCCAAGGGACACACACATGCACAAGTGCACTGTGAGTGGAATGCAAGACAGATCCTAATTCCAAGAGGAAATGTGCCAACTTTGTAACGGATGCAACATGGATGTTGCATGGATCAAAAGTAACATTGTCTCTCTCACACACAGGTCAACGTCGTGCTGCACCCCCCAACACTGGGGGGGAACACTCACAGGACCCGGATCTGCAGGAGACCGATCCCACCGGCAGCGACCACTCTCACCACTCTGCGGACGACCCCGACCGACCTGGCCCCTCTGGTGTCCAACCACCTGCAGCACCTGCGTCAGGTACAACCGTGCCAACCACCACCCCCACTCCTGCCACATCCCAGGAGACACCCAGGATCCCTGCCCCAACACCACAATGCAGCCAGGCTCGCCAGGAGGGACACGGTGTCCCGGGCACCCAGGAGGAGGCAGGCGACAACGCCAATGCCACCCCTCAGGGGTCCCGGAGACCCCATGTGCCCACAAGTGCAGGCCAGACGCAAGTGGGCAGGGGTGGTGGGAGTGGAGAGCGGCAGAGGCGCGAGCCTGACCAGTTGGCTGGGGATCCGGTATTTTCCCATGTCCGTAACATCCTGGACTCATACCGGCAGGACACCACGGGCATGGCCCAGGTTGTGTCCGTCCTCGAGGGGATCAAGGTCCAGCAGGCCCAGCAACATGCGGAGCTAATAGCCTGTCTACAGCTACACCAACGGAGGATGGAGGACAGACAGGCTGAGCAAGTGACGGCGTCCCAGGGGATTCACGCTGAACTCCGTCGGATGGCCGACACCATGGCCGACCCTCCCTGTGCCAGAAGGCGGAGAACATCACCACCCACAGGGAGGGATCATGAGGAGGAGGAGGAAACATCCGACGGAGCATCCCAGACGTCGTCACGGCCTGCTGCTGAGGTTCCCCGCAGGATGCCGGGTCGTCCACGGAAAGGACCGTGAGGGTGGCTGCTACATCACCATCTCCCAGGACACCTGGCCTGGCACCTGGCCCACTGGAGCAACAGCATCACAGCATCAAGAGACATTCTCTGCCACATGGCCCTGCTGGTCACTGGCTGACCAATGTTGACAAAGACTGTGGCATGGACTCTGAGGATTTCCAATGGCAAGGACACCAACTCCCCTACTGAACTTTGGATTCCCTAATCCCGGAAAGGCCCTCACTTGGCCCCCCCCCCAATAATAAATCACACTATTAAGAGTAGATGCCTGCATTATTACCTAACATGTGTCTTGTACAGTCTAAACATGCCTGAGTCATCTGTTCACTTCAACCATCCACACCCTGGGGTCTGAGTCTGGCACAGGACACATGGGTCACAGTTTTCTAGGCAAGACAGACATGGAGCACCATACACACCCGTGATGGTCAGAACCAGCTGAGGGGGTGGCCGAACAACCGTGCTGACAGACACATTGAGTACAGCAACAGTCATGCGCAGAGGTCAGGGATCCTGGCCCGTGTCCTGGGGGGCACCCAGGTACGTGTAGACAGGTGGCAGAACCATGTCCTGCAAGCTTGAGTCCGGTGGATGCAGAGAATGGGGTCATGGACAACGTTGGATGCATGGGGGTGGCACATGTCACAATACCCACACAGTCATGGACATCATGCCCATTACACAGTCTCAGCACACACACACAGCTTGCATCTTGCCACTCGACACATTGACACATAGCCACAATCAGGGAATACCATGCCAGACATGCAGGATGCACCGTGCCAACACACCAGCATTGACTGAGAAGAGGCACCTTGGAGGCATAGGGACACCTTTAATAGTCATGTGTTTGGGATTGCAGAGGCAACTTGAAGTACACATGAACACATCATGTGGAGTAACATGTGGCTCCAACACTGGCACCCCCCTTCTGCAGCACAAATGCGTGATAGCCATGGAACTGGCACACAAGTGTCGGATAATAGCTAAATACCCACAGCTGCTCACGGAGAGCCTGCCATACACCATACATCCGCTGATGTGGAAGTCCCACGCCATGTCAAGACAATGTTAACCGTATGTGTCCGAGGGCAGTGTCACACACATTGATGCCTTCATCACAATCCACCATCCCATCACTGATGACTGACAACCAGGCAGCCCATCTATTCAGGTGTACCCAGCTGCATGTCGTGTCCCATGGGGATGCCACATGTCTGCAGAGGACCCAAACCCCGACCGGGGCAGTGTGCACACATCGTGAACAACTGCCACACCCAATACACCCCAGATGCATCCCTTACCCCATGGAGACTTCCAAACGTGTCCGTGCCTGTAACGCTGAGTCAGCCCACGATGCCATGTCCATGAGGAATAGCAGTGCCACAACAATGCAACCAGCAAACGGCATGCGCAGGTACCTGGGGAAGAGAGACACACAAGAAGTCAGCCACAAGAAGCACAGCCACTTGCATGTGCATGTACTCGACACATGTATGTATGACAACATGCTAGGTCACAATTATGTCTGGGGAAAAACTACCATCACTGCCACCATCACTCCAGTGACACACCCACACACACCTCTGACCCACGTGCCATACATGCAGGTGGAGACACACATCACAACGCATGCCACACGGGGACCAATGCGTGCACACTCAGACCCTGGTACTCACCACTAAGCAAAGAAGTCGCGTATGAGCCGAGTCCGGATGTCCTCTTGTGGCTCCACATCCTCCACATCACTAGCCCCATTGCCAAGCCCTTCGTCCTCCACGGGTGGATGGTCCTCGTCATCTTGATCCAGGATGAGGGGCACAGCTCTTTCAACTGCCATGTTGTGCAGCATGCAGCAGACCATGAAGATCTTGCAGACCTTCGCCGGGGCATATGGGAGTGCGCCGCCGGTCTTGTGGAGGCACCGGAATCGGCTCTTCAGCATGCCAAACGTCCTCTCTATCACTCGCCTTGTCCGGCCATGGGCGGTGTTGTAGCGGAGCTGGGCCGGCGTGATGGGGTTGCGGAGAGGTGTCAGCAGCCAAGGCATGTTGGGATAGCCAGCGTCCCCTAAATGGAAAGCACATGGATATCGTTAGAACAGGCGAAGCGGTAGTGCTGCTCGGCCAAACAGAATACAGGACAGACAGACTGTACCCACCAACAACACATGCACGTTCGTTGCGCAGCTGCATCATCATATCAGGCATCCCGCTACGCCTCATGATGTAGGCATCGTGTGCTGATCCTGGAAAACGAGCACAGACATGTGAAATCACCATGTTGGACAGACACACCACAAGGGCATTGATGGAGTGGTAGTGCTTCCGATTGCGGTACGCCACCTCCCGTGCGTGTGGTGGTACCAAACCTACATGTGTCCCATCTATGGACCCAATGACATGGGGCATCCCTCCCAGGGCATAGAAACCACGTTTGACCTCAGTCATCTGTTCAGGGGTTGGGAACTTGATGAAGTCATCCAGGTGAATCAACATGGCCTCCAAGAAATCATGCAGCACACCGCTGAACATGCTCTGGGACATGCCACCAACATGAGCTATGGTATATTGGAAGGTACCCGTGGCAAGGAAATGTAGGGCAGCCATTACCTTCAGCTGGGGTGTCAGTGCCGTAGGATACCTGTGCTGCGGTTGCAGGTGTGGTGCCAGTCTCGCCGTCAGCTCCAGAATCAACGGTTGGGTGAAGCGGTAGAGCCGGATCCTGTCATTCTCCTGCATGGTGGCCAAGTCTGGAATTCTTCGGGCAACAGGAGGCGCTCTGCAGTAATTTGGAAGTGACAAGGAAGAGTGAGTGCACTACGAGAACAACGCATGTCTACTGAGCACATGTAAATCTGCCAATACACACATGCCACATAGGGAGTCAGGCATGTGCTACATGCCCAGGACACGTATGGATGCAAGGTGACACTCCTTCCAAGACCCAGCCACACACGGTGATTGAGAACCTCCCCATGCCACGCCATGGGAATAGCTGTGTCCCAGTGCAAGTGAACAGCCCGACGCAAGACAGGAGTGACATACACCCACACATCAGCAGAAGTAGGATGCCGATTGTAGAGACTGGTAGCGGAACACCGGAGCCACAGGTCACATGACATTACACTAGGCCTGCCCACACACCTTGCCATGAAGGTGCACATGTCATGACTCACCACACATTCCTTGTGAGGATGCTGACATGGCCTTGTCACGCTACTCCGTGTCCCATGCATACATGTGCACCTCACATCAGATACCACATGTGGCATGGTGTGCGGAACAGTGTGCAATGATAATCTACACACAGACACATGTTGGTTGCTGCAACGGCTGCAGCTTTTGAGGGTGCTACAACATCAACCTGATGTAAATCCCGGACACATAAATGACATAGTCACATTGTGCACTGTGGGTAGTGACAAGTCAGGTTTCATGACCCCTGTACCGGCCATCATGGGACACTTCCGTGTGTTGGTGTCCGTGCCATGCCAGTGACGCTCACCCCAAGTGCGCAGTACGACATGCACACATGTCAAAGGAGTCAAGGGCATGCCTGGCACACATTGCACCCTCACACAGTACACCTGTACACATCTCATCATACATCTGGTGCCTCCTCCACTCAGGAGGCATGTTCCACATCACAGCCTGTCACACCTGTGCCCCACACATGTAGTAATGCACAGACGATGCCTTGATGTCCATTCCTGGACAAGTATGTCCATCCATGGACAAGTATGTCCGCCCTATTCCTACCTGTGTGTCGACTATCACCACAGTGATGTGTACAAACCGGCGTACTGCTGCTAAGAGGGCCTGTGTATGTTCCCCAATCACTGTGGGAGTGCTGCCGTATGTGTACCCATCGTGATGGCGAGCGTACAGGCATTTGTACGGTCCGTACCACAACGAGTACGCATACGCGTGCAGACCCATAGTGATAGTGAGCGTACATGCGAGTGTACGGCCCTCTCACTATGGGTCTGCACGCGTATGCGTACTCGTTGTGGTACGGACCGTACAAATGCCTGTACGCTCACTATCACTATGGTTCTGCACGCGTATGCGTACACGTAGTGGTACGGACCGTACACTCGCATGTACGCTCACTATCACTACGGGTACACAGACCCATAGTGATAGTGAGCGTACAGGCATTTGTACGGTCCGTACCACAACGAGTACGCATACGCGTGCAGACCCATAGTGATAGTGAGCGTACAGGCATTTGTACGGTCCGTACCACAACGAGTACGCATACGCGTGCAGAACCATAGTGATAGTGAGCGTACAGGCATTTGTACGGTCCGTACCACAACGAGTACGCATACGCGTGCAGAACCATAGTGATAGTGAGCGTACATGCGAGTGTACGGCCCTCTCACTATGGGTCTGCACGCGTATGCGTACTCGTTGTGGTACGGACCGTACACTCGCATCTACGCTCACTATCACTATGGTTCTGCACGCGTATGCGTACACGTAGTGGTACGGACCGTACACTCGCATCTACGCTCACTATCACTATGGGTCTGCACGCGTATGCGTACACGTAGTGGTACGGACCGTACACTCGCATGTACGCTCACTATCACTACGGGTACACAGACCCATAGTGATAGTGAGCGTACAGGCATTTGTACGGTCCGTACCACAACGAGTACGCATACGCGTGCAGAACCATAGTGATAGTGAGCGTACAGGCATTTGTACGGTCCGTACCACTACGTGTACGCATACGCGTGCAGACCCATAGTGATAGTGAGCGTACATGCGTGTGTACGGTCCGTACCACTACGTGTACGCATACGCGTGCAGACCCATAGTGATTTTGAACGTAGGCATGCATGTACGGGCCGTTGCCATGCATTTGGGGTGCCCTAGGGCCCGGAAACGCACCGTACCTGTGTGTGATTCTCCTAATTACATAGGGGACAAGTATTAAGGCCTACATGCATGCTGGTTGTCATGGCGACCAGGTTCAAATTTCGATTTTGTTCTGGAAGGTGCACAGCAGAAGTCAGTTGGAATTCTTCTACTTTGTTGCAATGTGTTTGTGGGGCTGACATCATGCAGGAGAATGAAACCGATAGAGAACCCACAGACTGCTAGGTTTGAAGGGATTGGTGGAAACATAGGATGCAAATGTGAGTGACCAATCACTCTGTACTCCTGTGCATGAGACTGGGCAGAAGGCCACATATAAGGCAGCCAGGTCCCATGAGGGATTACTTGCCTGCACATCTTTGCATTTGTCGACCAAGCTGCTGCTACTGATTCCCTGGAACCATGTCAAGGGCTGTGGAGAGGACACAGCCATTCACCCTGGAGGAGAACATGGCTCTGCTGGATGTGATCCTCCCACAGTACCCCATGCTGTATGGGCGACCAGGGTATCAGGTGAGTGCATAGGCCACTGCCACAGACTGTCCCTATGTTGTGACTGTGTCTTCAGGCATTGTGACCCGGTGTGACACACATGCCATGTACTGTCGGGGGGGTACCAGGGGGGGGGTGCCTGATGTCTCCCAGCAGTGCCCTGAGACAGGAGGGGTGTGTGCAGAGTCCTCCCAGCAGTGCCCTGAGACAGGAGGTGTGTGTGCAGAGTCCACCCAGCAGTGCCCTGAGACAGGAGGGGTGGGGGCCTATAACTCACAGCAGTGCCCTGAGACAGGAGGGGTGGGTGTGGAGTCCTTCCAGCAGTGCCCTGAGACAGGAGGGGTGGGTGTGGAGTCCTCCCAGCAGTGCCCTGAGACAGGAGGGGTGGGGGCCTATAACTCACAGCAGTGCCCTGAGACAGGAGGGGTGGGTGTGGAGTCCTTCCAGCAGTGCCCTGAGACAGGAGGGGTGGGTGTGGAGTCCTCCCAGCAGTGCCCTGAGACAGGAGGGGTGGGGACCTATCACTAACAGCAGTGCCCTGAGACAGGAGGGGTGGGTGTGGAGTCCTCCCAGCAGTGCCCTGAGACAGGAGGGGTGGGTGTGGAGTCCTCCCAGCAGTGCCCTGAGACAGGAGGGGTGGGTGTGATGCACAGTGTGAGCCTTGATCATTGATTGTGACATTGCCATCATTCCACCTGAGTACCCACTATGGCACGTACTGCCTTTTCCCTCACCAGAGGGTGATGTCCCTATGACAGAGGTGCAATGCGTTGGCTGCATTACATGCCATGTAGTAACCAGCTATTATGTTCACATATGTCTCTCTGTGACATGTGGCTGGTGTATTGATGTGGTGTCACTTGTACTTCCTCACAGGTAGGCGCCTCTGCCAAGGAGCAGATCTGGCTGACCGCCGTCAGTGCAGTGAGGCGTGTGGATGGTCGGAGGCGGAGCCTGTCCCAGGTGAGGAAACGCTGGCAGGATATCCGGTGCTGGACGCGGAGGATTGCACGGCTCCTGCTGGGGGACTCACCTGAGAGCCACAAGAACCGCGGCCGCCGCCGTCTGACCCACCTCCACAGGCGTGTGCTGCCGGTGGTCTTTCCAGACCTGGAGAGGCGCTTACAGGCGATGCAGCAGGCGGAAGGGGGTAGGTACATGTGCGTTTGTTGTGTGTCACCGGCATTTGTAAGGGCACAGTGGCATTAATTCACTGGCAGGGTTTAAAGGTGCTGTGCCCATCCAGTTTGCCCAAGTGTAGCGCTGCGCCCCTGCCACCCTTCCCCTCCTTGCAATGTGTTCCCTGGTCTGTGTGTAGTCACTCCTTCACAAGGTAATGTAGGCTGGCGCTTTGTCCACGAGAACAATGACTGTAGCATCATGGGTGGTGGTGGTGGGTAACAGGTTGTGGGACCTTGCCTGTGAACTGTCAAGTTCACTGCATGTGGGTTCCATGTCAGTTGGCACTGATGCTGGCTCCAGACATGGGAGTTGGTCTCTCATGTGTCATGCCTTACAGCGCGCATGTCCTATGTAGTGGCCTGTGACATGATGTGCATGAGTGTGCGCTACGCATAGTGCAGGGATGGTGACGTGTGTAGCAGTCATTCCCATTCAGCCATTCAGTAGCATGTAGTTGCGTGCCCAATACTGTCCCCTGGGGCACCTTATCCTCAGTGTTGTTTGTGTCATCATCAACGTGGACACTCTCACTGTCTACAGCGTAGGTTGTGCTCTGTGCCATTGTCCCCTGTCACCATGTATATAGACGTGCTATTATGTACAGGTGTCCACTGTGCAGCCTGACCTGATTGTCCCTCTTCATACTCACAGTTGCCAGTGCCTGTGTGTCTTGTTATACTCATCTGAGGATGGGCACTGGTACCTCATTATTTGTACAGGCGCACCTTTGCTGTTTTGCGTCCAATCTTGCCTTTTGCCTGCCACTGTGTTTATCACCCAGACTATGAGATGTTGGTGCCACCTGTGTCTCAGCAATTAGCATCGTGTGGGGGTTGCTTGGGGCGGGCAATGCCTATGTGTCAAATCCTGATTCCTAATTGCTGGGTCTGGACAGTGTGTGATGTTACTGGACACACACGCAAGGTGCAGTGACCGAGTTATGTTGGGCATGTTTGCAGCATTACCTATGCAGCATGTGTCTCAAGTTCATGGATATTGTCCCTGGTCATAGGTATTTTCACAAACGCTGTGTGGTGCAGAGGCAGTGCAGGATTGTCCCCAGGGCCTGGGTGCTATGTCAGACTCCGTTTCCTGTCATCAGCTATTGTCTCATGCTCTCCATGGTATTTCAGTGGCATGGTGGCTCAACCAACTGTGTTTCATGCCCTACATCGGTACCTTGTTTTGCAGATGTTAGGGATCTGCCTCTTCAGGCTATGCAATGTTGACTATGTAGATTGGACTCATGTGACAGATGTGTACAGGTGTCTGATTGATTTCTGTCTCTCCACCCTGCCCACAGCATCGTCGGGGGACACAGAGGGAGACATGGACACGGACCAGGCGGAGGGACCGAGCACCAGTGGCAGCCGTGACATCGGGGCTGGCACATCGAGTGGGACAGAGGCGGAGGAGAGTGTGGCCGAGGACCTGTCGACTGGCACATCAGACTACGAAGCTGACAGGTCCGAGGAGGATGTCTCAGGGTTGGCGGAGGCTGCACCAGCAGCTGACAGTGGAACAACACCTGCCACCGCCCCCTCAGTTCCCACCAACCGCCTCCCACTTGCTCGTGTCCCTTCACAGCGTGCCCGGTCACCGCATGTCTCCTTCCTGCCAGGCACCGCACCCCCTGCCCCTGTCTCCACTGCTGCCGCCAATGCTGAGTCTATGGACATCCAGCGGCAAATGCAGGTTGGTCAGGCTGCGATCCTGAATGTCCTCCATTCCCACGGGAAAACCCTCACCAACATCGAGGCATTCTTGGAGGGCATTCATTCTTTGCAGGCTGACCAACGCAACTTGCTGAGGTCCCTAGACTCCACACTGACTACAGCAGTGGGTCTCCTGCAGCGCGACCTCCCCCCACCTACCCCTGCCCCATCTACACTTCCCACTTCCATGCCTGTCCCACGTACACCCAGACGTCGGCATGCACCCACCACAACAGACACAGGCACCACACCAGCAGGGATGGTCCACCGCACTCCTCCTGACACGCACACACAGGGTGAGATAGGCACACCCACTGGGTCGGGGGGCAAACGTGTGACACGCAGCCAGAGTGGGAGTCCGCATTCCACACAATCCACTCCCTCCAAATCCCCTCCCCTCAGCTCTCCTGGCCACATCTCCCCCAAGGACTCCTTCATGGCCGCTCTGTCCCTGAGCCCCACAGTTACGCCACCACGCAAGCGGTCAAGGAAGTCCTCGGTCAGGGTGGTTGAGTCTCCCCCCCTGTCTCCACCCTCCCCCGGTGGCGCTGCAACCCATCCCTCTGAACCCCCCCCCCTCCTTGGGGCCTGAGGTCACTTCGGGTGCAGGGGACTCCCTGGAGGACCTTGCTAAGGTGTGTAGTGCCATCCTGGCCTCCGCCTTTGGCCATGACACACCCCCTGTGGTTGAGTCCTCCATCCCTGCACCCACAACGCCGCCCCTTTGCCCTGATGTCCCTGCGGTGCCTGTTGCTTCCCCCCCCCCTGATGCCCTCACCAGTATGGAAGACGATGGCATTTGACTGTGCAGGCAAGGTAGGGGACACACATCCCACTGTGTCCCCCAAGCAGCTGGGAATAATTGACTGCCCTATGGCCTTTGTTGACTTTGAACTGCCGTTGATCCACGGACATTGTGCTCATGCTGATTAAAGCTTATTTTTTTTTTCATTATCACACTCCTGCTATGGTGGTATTGGTGTTGGTGGGGCTGCTACATTGTTTTGGGTGGTGTTTAAGGCTTTGGGTGTGTGGGATTTGTAGTAGTGTTCTGCTCTTTGGGGCCACCCTAGGATCTGTGTGCCATCACAAGGTGTTGGCTAACTTCCTTAGGTCATGTCAGCAGTTACTGCATGGTTCAAATGTCCCAGGGTGTATTCCTTCCTCTGTGTACCCAGTTTCTTCCCTGCAGGGTGTTCCCAATGTTTAGCGCAGAGCTGTGTGTACATGAGCTGTGTGTGTGTGACGGAGCCCTTCTACTTTGGCCATGCATGCATGGCCATGTCTCCACCTGCAACAATCGTGGCATCCTTGGTGATCACTGTACTTGTGTGTGGAGTCAGTTGACATGAGTTCATGGGGACATGTTCCCTTGTAGCCAGTATGGATGTGGGTAATTGTGGCATCACACACATGTGTTACACCCCTCCTGGGTGTGGACACTGCTGGGAGGACTCTGCACCCACCCCTCCTGGGTCTGGACACTGCTGGGAGGACTCTGCACACACCCCTCCTGTCTCTGGGCACTGCTGGGAGGACTCTGCACCCACCCCTCCTGGGTCTGGACACTGCTGGTAGGACTCTGCACCCACCCCTCCTGTCTCTGGGCACTGCTGGGAGGACTCACCACCCACCCCTCCTGTCTCAGGGCACTGCTGGGAGGTCTCTGCACCCACCCCTCCTGTGTCAGGGCACTGCTGGGAGGACTCTGCACCCACCCCTCCTGTCTCAGGGCACTGCTGGGAGGACTCCACACCCACCCCTCCTGTGTCTGGGCACTGCTGGGAGGACTCTGCACCCACCCCTCCTGTGTCAGGGCACTGCTGGGAGGACTCTGCACCCACCCCTCCTGTGTCAGGGCACTGCTGGGAGGACTCTGCACCCACCCCTCCTGTCTCAGGGCACTGCTGGGAGGACTCCACACCCACCCCTCCTGTCTCAGGGCACTGCTGGGAGGACTCTGCACACACCCCTCCTGTCTCTGGGCACTGCTGGGAGTGATGGGCACCCACCCCTCCTGTCTCAGGGCACTGCTGGGTGGACTCTGCACACACACCTCCGATTTCTGGATATGTGCGCTTGGCACATACACGGTGGGGTTACGCACACTGCATTAGAGGTGAGGGTACGAGTCTACTGACACTGGTGTGGTGGGGGTACGCTCCGTACGTCCGCGGGTGGGGGTACGGGTCGTACTTACACTGTTGGGCTGGGGGTACGCTCCGTGCGTCCGCGGGTGGGGGTACGGGTCGTACTTACACTGTTGGGCTGGGGGTACGCTCCGTACGTCCGCGGGTGGGGGTACGGGTCGTACTTACACTGTTGGGCTGGGGGTACGCTCCGTACGTCCGCGGGTGGGGGTACGGGTCGTACTTACACTGTTGGGCTGGGGGTACGCTCCGTGCGTCCGCGGGTGGGGGTACGGGTCGTACTTACACTGTTGGGCTGGGGGTACGCTCCGTGCGTCCGCGGGTGGGGGTACGGGTCGTACTTACACTGTTGGGCTGGGGGTACGCTCCGTACGTCCGCGGGTGGGGGTACGGGTCGTACTTACACTGTTGGGCTGGGGGTACGCTCCGTGCGTCCGCGGGTGGGGGTACGGGTCGTACTTACACTGTTGGGCTGGGGGTACGCTCCGTGCGTCCGCGGGTGGGGGTACGGGTCGTACTTGCACTGTTGGGCTGGGGGTACGCTCCGTACGTCCGCGGGTGGGGGTACGGGTCGTACTTACACTGTTGGGCTGGGGGTACGCTCCGTACGTCCGCGGGTGGGGGTACGGGTCGTACTTACACTGTTGGGCTGGGGGTACGCTCCGTGCGTCCGCGGGTGGGGGTACGGGTCGTACTTACACTGTTGGGCTGGGGGTACGCTCCGTGCGTCCGCGGGTGGGGGTACGGGTCGTACTTACACTGTTGGGCTGGGGGTACGCTCCGTACGTCCGCGGGTGGGGGTACGGGTCGTACTTACACTGTTGGGCTGGGGGTACGCTCCGTGCGTCCGCGGGTGGGGGTACGGGTCGTACTTACACTGTTGGGCTGGGGGTACGCTCCGTACGTCCGCGGGTGGGGGTACGGGTCGTACTTACACTGTTGGGCTGGGGGTACGCTCCGTGCGTCCGCGGGTGGGGGTACGGGTCGTACTTACACTGTTGGGCTGGGGGTACGCTCCGTACGTCCGCGGGTGTGGGTACGGGTCGTACTTACACTGTTGGGCAGGGGGGTACGCTCCTTGCATTCGTGGGTGGGGGTTCGAGTCGTACTTACACTGTTGGCATGGGGGGTACGCTCCATGCATACGCGGGTGGGGGTACGGGTCGTACTTACACTGTTGGGCTGGGGGTACGCTCCGTACGTCCGCGGGTGGGGGTACGGGTCATACTTGCACTGTTGGGCTGGGGGGTACGCTCCTTGCATACGGGGTGGGGGTAGGGTCCGTACATATCCGTCACCACGCTATGTGATGTTTGTGCGGCCCGTACCCAGGCCTTTGCCACGTGGGTGCGATCCGTCCCGCCATTGTTGGGGTGACGTGTGTGGGCGTGGTCCGACTCGTACCCACGCTCTTCAGGCGTGGGTACGGGACGTACCTGTCTGGTTGTGTTGCCGGTTCGCGTGGTGACGGACTTCCGTTGTGGCGGTCGCTGGATTATCAGGACACGCCCCCACCCCCTCGTGGTGACCAGGGCATGGGAGTCAGGTATGTCCAGGCCATGTGTAGTGTGTCACTCATGTGGTTGTTTTGTGGCCTGCCCTGGTCGTGCCACCCCCACCCCACCCCACTTTCCCCCCTCCCTTAGTTATTCTGACCTTCTGCGGCGTCTGCGTCGTAACCTGTAGAGGAGGTGTACTGCTATGAGGGCAGGGATGACTCGTAGGTTCGGGTCCATGTCTGTCCGTCGCGTACTGGTACTCCTTGCTCGCGTCGTCCTGTCGCGTACGGGTCCTCCTTGATCGCGTCGTCCTGTCGCGTACGGGTCCTCCTTGGTGGCGTCGTCCTGTGTGTCCGTCACGTACTGGTCCTCCTTGTTCGCGTCGCCGTCTGTCCGTCGCGTACTGGTGGTCCTTGTTCGCGTCGTCCTGATTTCCCGGCAGTTTTTGGCTGCCGCAAAATATTCACCGTGCGGGGTGACGTCGGTGCGAATCGTGATTCCTGGGTCGTGAATGGCTGGCTGCGTGCGTCCCGACGTCAGGTCGGCGCTTTCCCGGATCGCATTGGTAGGTGTTTTTTGTTCGGTCGGTCTTTTTTACGATTCGTACGGTAATGGTGTACCCGTGCGAATCGTAATTCCATGTTTGTATATTTTGACGACCGGGTACGCGTCGGACGGAGAATATGCTCCGTCCGACGGGTCGTACCCGGTTTTTGCCGGATCGTGATCGGCACCATAGTTGGAGCCATTGATTGCGCATACATTTGCATAGTTCCACCTCGTGCTTGAGAACAGATGTTCAGTAATTGAAAGTTGAACTACTCCATCAATGTTCAAATGATTTGCAGTGCTGACCTCATCATTACACACTGCAATGCAAAGTTCCCAGGATCTGCATATGACTCCTTTATCCTACACAGTAGCAGTAATTCTGTGGTTATGACTGCTGTTCAACATGAAAGGAACTGGTTATTTGGTAAGTGTTTTTAGTTTTTGTACATTTCTTTTTGTCAATTACATTTTGTTATAGCCATTAGTTTATCATTATCATACAGTCATAGGCATCAAAAGTAAGGCACTTAATAATGTTCAAATCACTTGTTCATTACGGTTGTAAAAAAATTAATCAAAAGTTTGTAATTTTTTTCAGTCTGGCCGTAAATATTAAGCATTCCCATTTCTACATGTATTTGCAATGGCCATGTTGGAAAATAGATTGAGCAACTAGCCTTTTCCTGATAACTGATGTGCTAAACAATTCTCTTCACAGCAATTGTTTCTGTTATCTTCTGAACTGGGCTTTTCCAGCAGCAGCTACATTTAGAATGATTTATTGGCAGCAAAATTTAAAGGCCTGAATATCTGGTGCTGATTTTGTTCAGCATACAGAAATGTAAACACAGGTGACACGCTTTGATTTTAACTCCATAAATCGTACTTCAGCACATTTGCGACTATTTCTAATGGTTGCTAGGCATGCCCTTCTAAATTCTCGACCGAACAGCAAGTCCCTACCAAGGACTTGATTGGAACCTTTAAAATAGGTTCATAAATAACATTACACTTCCGATGCTAAGTTGTCGAATGGAAAACGGAGATAATTAATTTCACTTCACTTTTTTGTTAACTTTTATTTTTAGTTTGAATAAAAAAACGCAGCAATTATATGAGTACAGATGTCAAAGGCATGTGATCGTCCACACCAGATAGTTTTTCTCTTTTACAATAGCAATGGAACAGTAATTGACAGTACATTTGAATGCAAGGGTAAATACATGTCTCACACTTTTTGCACTTCACTTTTCACTCCTCTTCAGTTGTACCCCCACTACGGTCTTATTCATGCTGATCATTCACATCTAGATCTGAGGTCAAGACTACATTGCACAGCTCATGCCATTCACTATGATCCTCCTGCAGTTTGTCATCCCTATGGCTTACCTTCTTGTGTACTTCTTCCGCCTGAGTCCATTTGTGTACATCCCTATGCCATGCTTTTATATCCGGGACACGCAATCCCATCCAAGATAGAGCCACCTTGTGCTTAGCCAGCACCAACAACTTCAACAGCTTGAATGCCTTTTTGCACTTCTTGGATTTCCTGATGTGGTCCAATAAGTATTGTAATGGTAGTTCCTAAATGTGAAAGCCTGTGCTCTTCCACACCGTCTCCACCACCTGGGCCCAGAACTGCCTCAACCCGGGACATCTCCATGCTAAGTGTAGAAAATCCGCACCTACCTCATCACACCTAGAACAAGTATGTGTGCTGGTTGAGGTAATTTGGCGAAGTTTCACTGTTGTTATGTAGGTGTGGTGTAAGAAATTGTAATGGACCAAATATAAATCATGCATTACAGGATACTGTGTGGGTAAGCGCTTATGGCTGACCACTACCCAGGGGCTGGGCTAAGTCTGCGTCCCAGGCCGCTCTTGTCCTAGGAGGAGGGCCGGTTGAGTCTCTCCTCATTGCTTTGTATCGGAGGGAAATCAGTCTGCGCCCAGAGCCACAGGTGAATAAAATATCTAAGGTGTGAGTTGTCTGTGGGATATCAGGGTATGTGGGCCAGGTTGCTTTGGCACTATCCATCAGACCAGTCTGGTCATCAGACCAGTCTGGTCACCAGACCAGTCTGGTGTTGATAATGCTCCTGTCCGAGTGCAAAGCACCTCATGCCTGCTCATATGTAATCAACGTTTCACCCGAGTATAGATCAGCTAACACTTCACCACCCCCTTCCCTCCACATCTGAAATTACATGTGTGCAATAATTTCCCGCACTGGAGAGAGCATCCATATGGGAAGCTCCCGATGGAATGGGGCACACTGCAGGACCGTCTTCACATATTGCTGCCAGATATTTGCAGTGTGCTGAACTATGTAGGGCATATCATCCGAGACCCCCCTACCCTGCATCAGTGCCACCGGGAGTGTATCCAGTTGAACCCGTCCGGTCAGCAGTCTTTCACCCAATTGTTTCCATCATTTAGCCAATGGGACGCGTGCTGTAAGTGCACCGCATAGTAACATAAATTCAGTTTAGGTGCTTCCAGGACCGTCTCCTTGTAGCAACAGGTCAGTGTACCCAAAGCCACACTGCTGTGACGTCCCACCCATGGCAATGTCACAAGCACAGAGTTCAGTTACTTGAAGATTCTTTTGGGACCCAGGCATAGTACATTTTGTAGTATGTACGGGCTGCGTGGCAGCACCACCATTTTGGATACCACCAGACTGTTCATCAATGAAAGTGGCAACGAATGCCAAAATATCACCAAATGCCACAGCACAGCCATGACCCTGTCCACATTGAGGTGCATCAGCTGGGTATCTTCAAGCGCCACCTGCACACCCAGGTATGCGTGCCAGAGGGAAGAGCAGGGATTTGTGTTGATTGAGACGCAGTCCAGCATATTCCCCAAAGTCCTCTAGATGTTTCAGCAGCCTGGGCAATGCCGCACGAGGTGAGGCTATTCAAAAAAGGGCATCGCCTGCATACAGAGATATTACAGGCGGTGTTTCACCTATCCAAATGCCCCACTGCTCTAGGTCTGTCCGCACCCACACCACCAGTAGCTCAAATGCAAGAACAAAGAGCAGTGGCGAGAGTGGGCACCCCTGACACATTCCCCTCTATAGTGACCACCCCTTTGATTGAGTCAGGCCCATGTGGACCCACACATGCAGTGCAGTATACAGTATTTTAACCCATCAGCAAAACTGTGGCCCAGATCCCACGGTCCTCATCACTTCCAACAGATACCCCCAATCCACCATGTCAAGGCCTTTTCAAAGTCTATTGACACAATATCCAGCTCCTATTCTCTGTGTTTCACCTTGTGCATAATGTGCGTTAATCGTTGTAAATTCATGCAAGTATGACAACCTTGTCTAAAACCACACTGGTCCTCATGAGTCAATCGGGCATGTGCACAGCTGGTTGTGTTGCCAACAGTTTACACAATATTTTAATGTCTGTGCTTATCATAGTAAGTGGGCGGTATGAAGCCAGATACAACCCATCCCCTCCCAGTTTTAGGAGCCGCAAGGGCAACAGCCGCATCCCCCAGCTCCATGATCAGAGCTCTGCTCTCACTGGGCTTCTGGCTCAGCTCACGCCACTTCTACTGGCCGCCCCCTGTGCTCTTTGACTAATTTTACTCCTCACGCCCCCAGGTCCACAGTCAAGTCCATGTCAGAGATGGCTCTCCGGTGGACTAGTGCTCACCCCCAGGCACAGCGGAAGGGACTCCGACAGTGACTATCTCCGCCCACAAGGCGAGCTGCTCTTCCCCTGCCGGGTAGCAACAGCCTCACTCCAGCAAGATATCACATTTGGATGGCCGCTGAAGCCTCTCAACATCTCTACTGGAGTCCCACAGTGTTCATGCACCACAAGCATGGTTTCAGGACTGGTTGCAGTCGATTTACTGCAGGATTACGGGGCAGGCTGGCCCGGAGCTTAAGGGCTCATGTCCTTTCGGCCATGTTGCTTGGCCATGCTCCATTTGCACTTCACTTTGAACAATCTTGGCACTTTGATGTTTACCTGTACAAGACCCCATTGGATGGAAACAGCTTGATGTATCAAATTTTTCTGCTTCCGCAAAGGAGTGGGCCTCTTTAGCCGCTGCCATAAACACAGTGGATTATTTGACTTTTTGGCTTCAACGGAAGTAAGCATCTAGAGCAGCAGGAAAATCCCACACCAGTTAATACTCAAATTATATTCTCTGTGGTCTCTCCTTACTTTAGATGAAGAGCAGCACTGGGGACATTGGGCTCAGTAGAGGAGGCCAAGCAAACTGTTTTTAGGATAGGGGTAGCATGGAAGGAATGTGTTGTACCTGGATGGAGATCAGTTGGTGGTTCGGTCCACCCTTATCCACCTTTATTCAAGGTTTGCCTAGCAACACGGCCTTGTATAAGCCGTATCTCCAGATCCGTCCCTTAGGTAACATAACCTGGTTTTTAAAACCAAACAGATGATATTCAGGCATTAAGGTACAATGATTTGTATTTTTGTGTTAACCATATAGAGAAATAAGTTTAAGTCCGACACAAAGCATCCTGCACTTAAACAGCTTTACGATAGGTGCTGCTAAGTGCTATTAATCCTGCACAGTAGTAATTGTAATTGCATTTATATAGCGCTTACTACCCCTGACACGGCGTCGATGTGTTTTTTTGGCAGGTAGCATGCTCTTCAGGAACCCAAACAGGATTAGGAATATGCTGTGATTTATGTATGAGCATGGTTGTAATGTGAGGTAGAGTGAACTTTTGAGTAGTCTTCTGAAGATAAGGTAGTTATCCGTGGATCGTATGTTTGGGGATAGAGAATTCCATAGTATGGCTGCTTGAACAGAGAAGGAAATGCCACATCTATTAAATTTTTCTTGTATGGTGGAATTTTGAGGTCAGGTGCCAATTCAGAATGAAGGCTCATTTGTTGACTGTATTTGGTAATTTTATTCCTCATGAAGAGCATCCATGTTTCATGTATCCCTTTGTGGGTGGTACAAAGCAGCTTGAATGTAGATCTTCTGGCAACTGGTAACCAATGTAGGGCCTTCAAGGTAGGTGAAATGTGCACTTGTGGCTTTATAAGTAAGAGTAGTCTCACAGCAGAGTTCTGAATCCGTTGTAGCCTAGTCATAGTTGTTAAAGATGATCTGTGGTGGTAGAGGCTATTGGCGTATTTGAGTTTAGACAGAACAAGAGAGATAGTAGCCTGGACCTTGTATGGAAATCCCGGGTGGCGGAAGATGATTATAGTAATGGGGGAAGATGATTATAGTAATGAAGCTTGATCTTGCTAGTTGGCCCAATTGGGCGTTCATTGATAGCTTGGAGTTCATAGTAATTCTGAAGTTTCCTACTTCCTTAGATACTTTAGGAAGTGTTCCCAGATCGTCAGGCCAGGCGGCGAGCGGGTCACACTTTTTCTAATTGCTATAATGTGAGTATTTCAGTTTTGGAAGCATTCAATTTTAGATGGCTCCATGTCATCCACTGATCAACGACTCTGTAACAACTGAAAATGTGTGAGTTTTCAATGTCTTTGGGGCTTTCCAGTTTTAGGAGTATTTCTGTGTCCTCTGCATAGTTATAGCATGTGAGGTGAAATTCATTGATCAGTGTTGGTAATGACTTCATGTAGATGTTGAACAGCATGGGTGAGATGATATAGTTTGAGGGACCCCTGCTTTGCGAAGTACAGTTTGGATGAGAAAGGGCGGTATGGATGACATTAGTTCTGTTTTGAAGGTAGGATATGATCCAGTCGGGAGCAGTCCCATCTGTTCTGGCTTCCTAGAGTCTTTGTATTAGAGTATCATGGTCAACCTTGTCAAAGGAAGCTGAGAGGTCCAAGAGAAGTAGTGCAGCAATCTCGTTCCAGTCAACTGTGTTCTTAAGGTCATCCCAGATGGCAATGAGGGCACATTCTCTGCCTCTTCCTGGACTGAATCCTGTTTGGAAGTCTGAAAGTATGGAATTATCTTCAATGAATTGTGACATCTGGGGGAATGCTGCTCTTTCTATCAGTTTGCCTAGGAAAGGCCCATTTGTAATTGGTCTGCAGATGTCGAGGTTAAGTGGGTGCAGGTTTGTTTTCTTTAGTAATGGACGTATGCGTGACCTTTTTGAAGCTTCTGGAAATATTCCCGTAGTTATGGAATTCTTAATGATTCTTCTTACTAGTGTGGCAGAAGAGGTAGTTATGCTTGCTTTGACCAGGTCCATTCATACATTGTGTGATATTTGCTGGAAGGAATACAAAGGCTGGGTTAGCCTACTCTATAAGGGTTTTTTGAAAATGGTTGGTGCTAGTGGTTTCTCTGTGTTTTAAATAGGAGTCAAATGTGTCTGCTTTGGTCGTATAATGATTTGCCAGTTTGTCTGTGAATTCTAGAGTAATAGAATGAGCTCCTTCTAGGCAATTTGGTTTACGAAATTTGATGAGAATGCTATAGAATTCTTAATGTGCACATTTAGCATTTTGAATTCTGTCTGAATAGTATTTTTCCTTAGCTATTTTGATTGCTGACTTGTATAATCTGTTATGTTTCTGTAGGTGGTTTGTCTTGACAGGCATGTTGCAGCTTTCTAACATGCTGTTTAATCTCTTTTGGCACTGTATTTCTCCAAGGTGCTTGTTTTCTTTTGTTCTTTTGTGTTGGTCTGAGTGGTATTAGGATATAAAAAGCTTCCTGTAGCCACTTATATAGTTTTTTAACAGAATTTATTGTGCCTAGATCTGTACTGGATGTTCATTGTGTTTCTAAATGTTCAAAATTGAGTTTGTTTTAAGGTCGCTAGGTGGTTGCATGTAAGGTGGTTTTAGGTGTGTTGCTTTGTGTTGTTTTATGTTGGAAAGCAAGCAAATGGTGGTCTGACCATGCTACTGGAGTAATTGTTTGAAAGGTAAGTAGTTCTGGATTTGCTAAAATAACATCTAGGATGTGTCTAATGATGTGTGTGGGTTTTTGGACGATTTCATATAGGCTCAGTGCGTCTAGGCCAGTGACAATTGCTTTTGGATTGGGCATATTGGGTTAGTCAAACCAAATGTTTAGGACACCAAAAATGAACAATTTGGAGTGTAGTGCTATAAGGCTTGAAACTGTGTCTAGAAATGTGTGTGGGAACATTGCATTGCTTGGTGGAGGTCTGTAAAGGAGTAGGAAGTTACAATAGGAAGATGGTGTAGGGTTATAACTGGTGAAGATGGCCTCACAACCTTATATGGAGACATTGTCAGCTTTGTTTGCTTGAATACAAAAGCTAGGCCACCTCCTCATTTGCCTATATAATTGTGTGTGATAGTTTGATAGCCTAGAGGAACAGCTCAATCCAACACTGGAGACATGTTATCTCCCAACCAGGATTCAGTTATGAAGAGTAAGTCAGGTAGCTTGTCAGTGAGAAGGTCGTAGATGAGATGCTTTTTTTTTTAGAGTGATCGAGAATTTATTAATAGACAGTTTAGAGAATGTGTTTTGGTGATGGTGTGACTATGTTTTGTAAACGAGCTACTTGTATTTTGTGGACTTGCAGCAGGTGTGTACTTATTGCTGGTATTATTTGTAATGAGGGTAGCAATAGTGTAGCTGTTTAGTATTGTATTCCTCTTCATATAGCCTAAGAAGGCATTTTGATGGGTCTGCGTGTTGGAGTGGTGGAGATGGTGATTGAGAGTGAGTTGGTGAGCTGTGTTGTTTTTGTAGAATAGCCTTGTTGTGCAATAGGCATGGAGATGCAAAGTTGCCAAGAGTGGCATGTTGTCTATTTTGTTTGTGTCTGTTTAGGGTAGAAGGTGTATGAGTTAGGGGTGGTGGCGCAGAATGTGGGTCATGTTGCAACTTTCTAAATTGTCCAATGGACGAGAGGTGCTTAAAATAAAGTTGCAGTGGGGGGCGTGGTCTCGCCAGCAATGGAGTAAGATGTGGGTCGCTGCCGCTCCGGGCCGCCGCTGCGATCGAACGCCTCAAACAGCGGTGTACCGGCGGACCCTGGCCCTGGACAGCAGCCCCTGAAGGGCGGAGCACTGGGGGCAGCGGAGGAGGGCGCCAGCAATAGCCGCGGAGGCCGGACAGCGCCATACAGGAGGAGCGTTGAGAACCGGCCGCGCTGTCCGCCATTTCCTGCTTCCCAGACCTGCGCGCCCTGTGCTTGGCGGCTCCCGGGCTGAGGAAGCATCGCTCGGTGGGCTGCCCGGGAGAGTCTGCCTGGGGGGTCCTGGCGGTGGTGGACCCCGGACTGCAGGACCAGAGGACTTGAGAGCCCGAGAATCGAGCTGGACCTGGTAAGCCGGGACCTCCCGGGTGTGCTGAGAGCTTGCTGCGGGCGGAGGAGGTGGCGCGACCCAGTGGAAGCTGGAGGCGGTGCTGAGTAGCGGAAGCAGCCCGAGGTGGATGGACGTGAGAGGTGGCTTGCCGAGGGTGTCGAGAGAACATCGCCCCTGGAATGCCCGGGCTCCGGTGAATTGTTGCCCGCTGATTGCATGCCCCCCAGCCTACGCGGGTGAGGAGATCTGGCTTGCACCCATCCTGCTTGCACCCCTGAGCCGAGCGGCGGTGAGCGAGTTCTGGGGCAGTGGGGGACACCGGTTGCGCCCTCGATTTGCTTGGAGCGGAGGGGGGACGAGCAGGCCTTTCGGAGCGAGGAGAGAGACTTGACACCGCACGGCACGAGAGTTCCACTAGCCGTGGGACGCGGGTCTGGTGCGCGCTTTGAGAGCCTCAGTCGGCAGATCCTCGCCTGGGCCATGCCTGACCTATAGTGGACAACCAGTGGCGGTACTGCCTTGACAGACGTTGGGTTCCCTACCGCGCATCAGCCGACTTGCAGGCCCTGCGCGGCGCTGTGGATTAGGATCTGGCCGCTCCCCCTTGCCTGGTGCCGAACTCTGCCGCGTCTTCGCAGCGTTGGTTCTGAGGGGTGCTCTGGACTGCGGCGCCCCTGGTCACTGCTCAGTCGATTGGGTCCACATTGCTGCTCCTGGACAGCGTGGCTGGGAGGCCCGAGTGCAACGCGGTGTGAGCGATTGCTGAGGCTAGGGACATCGCTCCTTCCCATTGAGAAATTGATATCCGGCACTCTTGCAGCATGACCCGCACGAAGTCGGGGAAAGAGCCGACGGCGACTCCCCAGGACGCCTCAGTCAAGGACTTGTGGAGCAAACCGAGTGCGGCACCGACTGGCGCTGGGTCGTCCGAAGCTGGGGCATCTGCGGCACCAGTCACGCAATCCTTCATGGCGTCGTTCATGCAGGAGCTGAAATCAGAAATCGGGTCACTTCGCACGGAAGTCCAGGCATGCGTTAAGGAGCTGCGGAGAGATGTGGGGGAGCTGGGAAGCCGCGTCGACGACTTGGATAAGACCTTGGATGCCCGTACAGAGGACCAAGAACATTTATGGCAGTGGCTTGCCACTTTGGAGGAGCAACACGTGGAGCTTCAGATTAAGCAGGAGGAATTGGAAAATAGGGGGCGCCGGAACAACATCCGCATCCGGGGGGTTCCAACTGGAGCGGAAGGTACAGATATAATGTAATTCGTGGCGGACCTCCTTCATGACATCCGAGGAGATGATGATACGTCGCCGCCCACCCTGGACCGTGCACATAGGGTCTCGGGACCGACTGGGAGGCCGGGTCTTGTCCCTGACATTCTGACACGGGTCCATTTCTTTGTCGAGAAAGAAGCCATCCTTAAAGCGGCTAGAGATAAACCCGAAATCCTCTGTGGGGGTAAGCCCATTCAGCTGTTTCAAGACCTGGCCCCCACGACACTCCGGCACCAGAGGGACTTCCGACCCATTACAGACAAGCTGAGGGAACTCAACATTCGGTATCAATGGGCCCATCCCTTCGCCCTCATATTTCAGTGGGAATCCAAGCGTCGAGTGCTGCGATCCTACAGAGAGGCGGCTCAGCTGCTGCAGATTCCGGATGCCTCGCCGGCCGGCCCCCCCAAGACGCCCTGCCAACCTCAGAGTCCCGCTGACACCGCAGTGGTCCACGGTGCGCCGCCCTGGGCATCCCTCCTCGCCGGACGACGGCAGGTCCTCACGAGACAAGCAAGACATCATTGAACACATAAAATCCCTGGAGGGTGGCCCGTCGCCGTCTGGTTCACAGACGTCCGCCCCCGGATAGACTCTCTCAAGGCGGAACACCCTCCTTGAGGAAAGTTTTGGGGAGGAGATGGTAGCTGGCATGGTCGGCCGCCGTTCACTTTGATTTCTTCCCCCTTTGGCGCCCTCGACGCCCTCCTCGGGGGTGCACCTTTGCCTTCTCCTCGGCGCGACACCTGTACTGCTGAGGCGGTGGTCCGGAGCGGACCCTGGAAGACGTGGATTGCAGAGCGGCGATGACAAACCCCCACTCCTATTTCTGGGAGAGTAACATCTCCGGGACAGCCTGTGCCGTGGTGCCTGGCTACTCCCTAGACTGGAATAGGCTTTGCTGGCCCTGTTGGCCGATTAAATGTTCTGGTTGTTTTTCTTGCCTCTATCCCTCTCCCTCCTCTTTCTTTCCCTCAGTATCCTCTTGGCGGGGGGGACTTGTGACCAGGGGGTACGGCCGCGTGGGGGATGCCTCGCTAGTGGTCCTGTGTCAATGACTACCACGCCTTCTTGGAAGATTGTCTCCCTCAATGTGAAAGGGCTTAACTCACCCAACAAGAGACGCCAAATATGGCGCTATCTGCTTCTGCAGAGCCCTGATGTCATTTTCCTCCAAGAAACTCACCTCCTCAAATCTGATGTGGCGCGGATGGCGCACCCCCGCTTCCCCCATCAATTCTGGTCCTCGGCTACCACCAAGATAGCGGGGGTAGCTATTCTTTGCAGGGCGGGGAGCCCCCAGGGAGACACTAAGGTCAGTAGGGATGCCGAGGGTCGGTTCTTGCGGGTGGAGGTCCGGAGAGGGAACGGCCCACTCACTTTGTGTAATATCTATTCCCCCAACCAGGGTCAGGATGCCTTCCTACGCAGGATAATCAGGGAACACCTTGAGCCGGTGGACTCCGACCTCATAGTCGGAGGGGACTTCAATTTGGTGTGGGACGCGGAGCTGGATCGCTGTGGGGGAGCTTTCCACGGGATGGGGGCCATGTCTGCGGTGGTGAAGAACTCCCTCACCTCCTTAAACTTGGTGGACACCTGGCGGTATCACTCCCTGGGGCTGCGAGACTACACCTTCTACTCCCATGTGCACCGTTCATACTCTCGCATCGACCTTCTCTTTGTGTCGCACTCTTTGCTCAAAGATATCATATCGGTGTCACACTCTAACATTTCGATTTCGGATCACGCCCATGTAGAGTTGCTTCTACGGGAGTGTTCCGCCCGCCCGACGCGATTGAGCCGCTGGAGAGTTCCGGACCACGTTCTTCGCGATCCGGTGGATAGGGAGGAGGTCCAAGCGGCCATCCTGGCGTACTTTGAAGATAATGACATACCGGGGACTCCCCTCCCTCTCCTCTGGGACGCCTTCAAGGCTACAATATGGGGTACTCTCACGGTTATAGCTGCCGCTAGGGCGCGCGAGGCCCAGCTTTACAAGACCAAAATTGAGCGCGAAGTCACGACGCTAGAGAAGTTGGATCAGGAGCGCCCGATGGCGATGCACAAGAGACGCCTAGCCATCCTTCATGGACAGCTCCGTGCGCACAGGACCAACAAGGCCGAACACGCCCTGCTTACGCTCAAGCAGCGTTACTACAAGGGCGGAGATAAGGTGGATGCTGTCTTGGCACGGCGCTTGCGAACGCGTGCGGCTAAAGCCCATATTGCCAAACTACAGAAGGCGGACGGGTCATGGGCCATTGCGGTAACAGCTAAGCTCCAAACGTTCCGCGACTACTACGCGCCTCTATATTCTAGCAATCCGCCAGCGGCGGACCTGATTTCGGAAGCCATAAACGCATGTAACTCGGAGCCGATGAGCGAGCGCCAATCTGAGATCCTGGAGGATTCTATCACCCGGACAGAAATAGCTGGTGCCCTGCAGGATCTTCCGCTCGGCAAAACGCCTGGCCCTGACGGGCTCCCGGTGTCATTTTATCGCGCCTTTCTGCCGCAATTACAGCCGTACCTTTTGCGTCTCTTCAACTCGTTCGCGGAATCGGTCGGGCCCTCGTCGGACATGGCAATGGCCGAAATAGCCCTCATTCCGAAGCCCGGGAAGGATCATACCCTTTGCTCCTCTTACCAGCCTATTGCCTTGTTAAATACGGACTTAAAATTATACACTAAAATTCTGGCTAAACGGCTTAGTGCCCACCTACCCAACCTCATCGAGCCCGATCAGGTGGGGTTTATCCATCAACGTCAGGGCGCGGACAACGTGCGCTGCATAGCACATATTGTGGGGAAGGCTAACACTGGGGGATACCGGCCTGCTTATTATCGCTCGACGCGGAAAAAGCCTTCGATCGGGTGGACTGGAATTTCCTCCGGGCGGTCCTGCGGAAAGTGGGATTGGGCCCTAAGATGGTGGCGCGTATTATGGCCCCATATATTTCACCAGTGGCCAGAGTATGAGTTAACGGCCAGCTCACGCAACCTTTCCCCATTTGTAGAGGTACTCGGCAGGGTCGCCCCTTGTCGCCCTTGCTGTTTGCCCTCATGGTGGAAACCCTTGCCATTATGATACGTTAGTCCCCAGATATTGGTGGTATATCTCTTCGCGGTGTAGAGCACAAGATCGCTCTATTTGCGGACGACCTCCTCCTCACTCTCTCTGATCCTCTACGCTCGCTGCCAGCGGTGCACTCGTTACTTCAAACCAATGAACGCGCCTCTGGGCTGAAAATTAACCACACGAAGTCCTTGGCCCTTAATTTAACGATCCCGGACGGGGAGCTCACGGCGATCCAAGCGACTGTTCCGTACCAGTGGGCGAGCAAGTCGGTGCGGTACCTGGGTCTTAACCTAACTCCAGAACTAGATACCTGGACGCAGGCTAACTGGCAGGAATACAAGCTTTCAGTCTTGGCCGACTTACGCGCGTGGAAGGCCCTGCCCCTCTCCTGGCTTGGCCGACTTAACACGGTTAAAATGTCTATACTGCCGAAGATCCTCTATCTCTTTCAAACTTTGCCGACGCCTATTCCGGAACATCAAATCCAGGGGCTTCAACGCGAACTTATCGCATTTATATGGGGGGGGAAGAAACCACGCTTCTCTAATACAATCCTGAAACTCCCTCGGGATCGGGGTGGACTTGCCTGCCCTAACCTCCTCGATTACTACTGGGCGTCACACCTCCGCTTTATACTGGAATGGGGGGCGTGGGAGAGTGAAAAAGTGTGGTTTCACATGGATCGGGCAGTCACCTGCCGCCCACTCTGGGACCATGCTTGGCTACCCCGGGAGGCACGCCACCGTAGCACCTACATGGCGGTCCCTACCAAAACGGTCCTTGAAATCTGGGACAAGGTGGCAGTTCGTAGGGGCCTGACCACTTTTCCGTCCCCTCACACTCCGATTGCTCGAAATCCGCAGTTCCCGCCGGCATGTCGCCCTCCCCATTTCGCGAACTGGACGGAAACGGGCTGCAGGACGATACGTGACCTATTCGTTGGAGACCGTCTCAAAACCTTTGCTCAATGCAAGCAAGAGTTCAGGCTCACAGAGAGAGACAAATTCCAGTATATACAACTACGCCACTGGATACAGGGCTTTTCTCTGACACAGGCGGCCACGCGGCCTTACACTCCGTTCGAGCAGTTGGCGCGCACCTTCGGCACTTACAAGGGGCTGATTTCCCGCATATATAAGGTGCTCCAACACGCACAGCGGCCGGATCCCCATCCCTACCAGGTGAGGTGTCAAAACGTCTCTGGCTCAGGTGTTACCCCTTCCCAATGGTCAAGGCTCTGGAGCAATATCCCCAAAATCCTACGCAGTATTCCCCAACAGGAATCAGCCTATAAAGTGATGACCCAATGGTACTACACCCCCGCTAGACTCCAAAGAATGTTCCCTATGACATCCCCCCTATGCTGGCGCTGCACTCAAGCGCTGGGGGATTTCATCCACATCTGGTGGACTTGCCCTCTGCTGACTACCTTTTGGAAAGAGGTCCTTAGCCATATAAAAAAGGTGTTAGGGTATCCCCTGCCGGAGGATCTGCTAGTGGTGCTCTTGGGCCTTCGACCGACAACTCTGCGAGCTATGACGGGCCGTGACCGACACCTTAGCCTCCACATGCTGGGTGCGGCGAAACAAACGGTGGCTCTCTATTGGAAGAAATCAGACTCGCCCTCCATCAATGTGTGATTTACCCACCTGTGGCATGTGGTGGCGATGGAGTTCCTCACGGCACGCCTCCAACTCTGTGATACCAAATATAGGAAGCTTTGGAAGCCTTTGGTGGATCATCTGGGGCGACTGGAGCATGTTAGACTGCAGCCGCCACGGCTCCGACCCCTGAAGTTCTTTGATGATGTAGTGGGTCCTACGGAGCCAGGGGGTTTCTGGAGACAGGCAGACGGTCTACGGTCTCCGCCGCTCGCGGACATCCCCCCGGCGGTGGGGAACTCACCCCTGGATGATCTTGACTTACAGCCCACACCCTGTAGCAATAGTGGAGTCCGCACTCCCTCCTCCCCGCCGAGCCTCCTTCCTTAGACCCTGTACCCCCTCCTTTCTATTCCCTTGTTCTGACCCCCCCAGTTGGTTGGTCGCCTCCTTCCTAAATTTTTGATGCAGGTACAGTGGCGGATAGCTTTAGCGCGGACACAGCGCAGTGAGGACAGAGCGTTTCCTATTCTGTTGTTATTGTGTCATGACCTACATGCTGGTTGCTGAACTACGCAATGCCCTGTAAGTTAATGTTGAATGTTAATGCGCCTATACCGAACAGCATCAAGCTGATACCAGCCTTCTCATGCTATACATACTGCAGAATACGAATGGGGTATAATAGAGGGTATACTTATGCGCCGCTCGTTCGGCGTGACTCGGAATGTTGGGATGCACTGCTTGTTGCGGCCGAATTGTACGCTATGCTAGACAAACTGAATGCGGGTACAGCTACGCCCCCATGGGAATGTATAGCAACTGTGATACTTGAGATCTTTAGGGTGCAGGGTCATTGGCCCTCAAGGGCGAACTTGGTGAAGTTCAATTAGTTCGAGCTAACCTGACAAATGTTGCAATGTTCCAAACATGTTTCCCAGACGGATGCCCTGCGCAGGATATAGTGCCTTTAATGTGGAAACCTCTGTCAGTGAATATTTGTTCATAGGCCTGCTCCCGGGGTATCACTAGGGTCCTCGGGTTTTCCTGCCTATGCATCTGCTCTTTGAAATGTGTAGTTGTCCGCTGCCGGCCTATAAGGTTGTAGGCGCGTAAGCTGTGTATTGACTCTTGCAAGACCTGTAAAATTAATGAACGTTGGTTAACAAAATAAATTTGCAGTGTTGCAGTATATGTGTTAGGTGTTGGGAAGAGAAAAAGCTTGGCAGAAGAGTTTGTTTAGGGTGTGTATATTTTGTGTAGTTAGGAGGGTGAATGTAGGTGTATGTTTCTAGTTTGTGACAGAAAGTATTATGAGGTAGTCTGTGTATGAGAGTTTGTTTTGCCGGTGTGCTTGCTGTTTTGTTTTGGAGGATTAGTGAGAGGAGGTGATGATGTATTTGTTTTCTGAGAAGTATTTGTATGTAGAGTATTGTTGGTGAGTGGAAGCTGCAAGGTAAAGGGGGTGGCGATGTTTTCTGGAAAAGGGTATGCGGATTGTGAGAGGGTATGAACAAGAGTTATAGAGTGTTTGTGTTAGATTTGATTGCTGGAAGAGGTATTATGTGTGCTGCAGTGGAGTGTAAGGATTGTGTGGTTGTGTTTTTTTGGTAAAAAGAAGAGGAGGGTGTTGGTGAATAAAAAGATGGAAGGATGAGTATAGGTATGGTGGTGACACAAAGGAGTCTGTTAGGAGTAATCAGAGCAGGGAGTGTGTCTCTGGATGGGATATAGATATATGAATGGTGTGGATTTGGGTTGTGTTGGCGATAAGTAGATTGGTTAGTGATATAGGATAGAGTGGTGTTTTGTGTGCAAGTGAAGGTGCAAATGTGTGGTAGTTTGGCTAGAAGGGTATATAGGTGTGGTTTGTGTTTTTTTTAATGGGTTTTGAGACATTGAAATGCATGTAGAGTTTGTAGTAAATGAGTTGAGTACCTTCTTTTTGTGAGTGTTTTAATATGTAAACAAGAGGGGTTTGACAGCATGCACACCTTTTTGTCTTCTTTTTTTCTGAATTCTTATTGCATTTTGGATTTGATTGCGTGCAAGCCCGGCAACCATGGTCCGCCCTAGGCCACGTGAGTAATACAATCTGTCAAGAAAGGGGCGATGTGACACCCCAGACGGACGCACAGCATTAAGCATAATTCTTGATGCCAAAATATCCATTTTCATCTTTTTATTCAAGTTTCTTCCAATTTAAACGTTTTCATCCATAGTTTTTATCGACACAAGAGAGACAACTTATATTCTTTAAATCCTTAACAACTGCAGACATGCCAATCCAGGCCTTATCCTGTAGCGCGGTACATAAGTTTTATCCATTCATTGATCCAAATAACCCAATGCATTTCGGACCTGTTTTCGGTCCTTCGTCAGGGGTACTCTACAATTTGAAAACATTGTTATCAGAACGTGCATTCTAAATCACTCCAATGCGTTAATGTTTACACTGAATTGTACTACTTTTAAATTGTATGCATTAACGTTTTCCCGCTAGAAAAAACCTTAGAGTTATCCCTAAATTGATGCTCAAAACCACCTCCCCAGTTTTAATTTTTTAAACCTTTTGTGATTATAGCCCAATTCGATACCATGACACCCCTTCAAAAACACGTTATTGTCCAACACCTAAGTCACCCCGAACCTTTACCTTCTAGATCAGCTTTCCAAAAACGCCTCACGATTAAAGCGCAGGCCTCCGTCTCCTGAATGTTTTCCTAAATCTGTGCTTCCAACACGAGAGCACAGGTGTTGGAAGCACAGATTTAGGAAAACATTCAGGAGACGGAGGCCTGCGCTTTAATCGTGAGGCGTTTTTGGAAAGCTGATCTAGAAGGTAAAGGTTCGGGGTGACTTAGGTGTTGGACAATAACGTGTTTTTGAAGGGGTGTCATGGTATCGAATTGGGCTATAATCACAAAAGGTTTAAAAAATGAAAACTGGGGAGGTGGTTTTGAGCATCAACTTAGGGATAACTCTAAGGTTTTTTCTAGCGGGAAAACGTTAATGCATACAAGTTAAAAGTAGTACAATTCAGTGTAAACATTAACGCATTGGAGTGATTTAAAATGCACGTTCTGATAACAATGTTTTTAAATTGTAGAGTACCCCTGACGAAGGACCGAAAACAGGTCCGAAATGCATTGGGTTATTTGGATCAATGAATGGATAAAACGTATGTACCGCGCTACAGGATAAGGCCTGGATTGGCATGTCTGCAGTTGGTAAGGATTTAAAGAATATAAGTTGTCTCTCTTGTGTCGATAAAAACTATGGATGAAAATGTTTAAATTAGAAGAAACTTGAATAAAAAGATGAAAATGGATATTTTGGCATCAAGAATTATGCTTAATGCTGTGCGTCCGTCTGGGGTGTCACATCGCCCCTTTCTTGACAGATTGTATTACTCACGTGGCCTAGGGCGGACCACGGTTGCCGGGCTTGCACGCAATCAAATCCAAAATGCAATAAGAATTCAGAAAAAAAGAAGACAAAAAGGTGTGCATGCTGTCAAACCCCTCTTGTTTACAATTATGACTTTTCTGCCCTGTGACGAATTGCACCCGTTATTTACAATGAAGAAAATAAATGGATTTCATGGCACACGAGAGACTAAGAAAAAGAACTTTTCACCAAACAGTGTTCCTCTGAACTTTTCAGTTTCTAAACACAATGAACCGCATTTGAATTCAAGAAGGGTTTGTTAATACGCACGCTTCGCGTGCGAACATTGAATAAGTATAACTGCTTTTGCAAACAGTAGATATGAATTGTATAGAATTAACGTTACATGTTATCTTAAGGATGGGCGGGGAAGTTAGGATTGATGAGCAAAGGGGGAGGAAGAAGTAATTAATCAGCTATATAAATTAGGTACAGTTATATTTTAGGTGGGTACAAACAGTGGATTGTGGGACATGTAGTAGATCAGGTTTTTTGGTAAATATGACAAGCCACAGATTTGGAATGGTGAGGTTATTTTGAGCGTAATAAGATTACTAGGGCAAGATAAAGCGGAGGTTATTGCTAAAAACGTCGACGTTCGAAATTTATCACAAAAGATTGTTGAGAAACATGTAAGAGCAGGTGACTGCCTAATGGTAAGGGAGACATAGGGTTAACAGAGGAAGGTACGAAAAGGAGGAGGGCGTAAATAGAGCACAGGTGTTGGAAGCACAGATTTAGGAAAACATTCAGGAGACGGAGGCCTGCGCTTTAATCGTGAGGCGTTTTTGGAAAGCTGATCTAGAAGGTAAAGGTTCAGGGTGACTTAGGTGTTGGACAATAACGTGTTTTTGAAGGGGTGTCATGGTATCGAATTGGGCTATAATCACAAAAGGTTTAAAAAATGAAAATTGGGGAGGTGGTTTCGAGCATCAACTTAGGGATAACTCTAAGGTTTTTTCTAGCGGGAAAACGTTAATGCATACAAGTTAAAAGTAGTACAATTCAGTGTAAACATTAACGCATTGTAGTGATTTAGAATGCACGTTCTGATAACAATGTTTTTAAATTGTAGAGTACCCCTGACGAAGGACCGAAAACAGGTCCGAAATGCATTGGGTTATTTGGATCAATGAATGGATAAAACTTATGTACCGCGCTACAGGATAAGGCCTGGATTGGCATGTCTGCAGTTGTTAAGGATTTAAAGAATATAAGTTGTCTCTCTTGTGTCGATAAAAACTATGGATGAAAACGTTTAAATTGGAAGAAACTTGAATAAAAAGATGAAAATGGATATTTTGGCATCAAGAATTATGCTTAATGCTGTGCGTCCGTCTGGGGTGTCACATCGCCCCTTTCTTGACAGATTGTTTTAATATGTACACATGGAGAGATGTTTATATCGAGACTTTATTAAACCTATTTAAAAACTGTACATGATACATTTGCAGAAATCTACAAGCTAGACATTGGAACAATGGGACTGTAGGGACTGTACCAGTAAATGCTGGAAGTTTGGTCACCCTTCTTTCTGTGTGAACCTTCTATCAGGACGTATTGAGTGTATGTGTACAAAAGTGCTTCGTGGTCAAGATATTTTGTTCACTGTGGTTTCCTGCAGAGCCGACGCTAGGCATGGGCAGTGTGGGTAGCTTCCCAGGGTCCCACAGCGTTCTAACTATGATGGGCTCCCCATGAGTCCATCATCCTTTTATAAATGTGCCATTGTACGCGTTCCAGGTGGTTCCTGGGGTTTGCAGCCATGGTGCAGCACGCAAGGCCCAAGGCGGGCCCCCTCTCTGGGCTCTGCTGCCATGGGCTGAAAGGACAATATGACTCCGGCATCCCTTTCAGCTGCAGCAGACTGAACAGGGCTGCGCTCACAACAAAAAACAGAGAGCACTCACATGACAATGGGCGCTGCTCACTTCCAATGAAGGGAAATGGAGAAGAGCAGAAAATGAAGAGAGAGGTTATTATTATTTTTTTTTTTTGCAACTCTGTTTTATTGATTTTTTTCCAAACAAGCATGTGCATCCACAAGGAACATAAACAGAGTTAAACATTAATAGTAACTCTAGTTGAGTGCTTAGTCTTCTAATTTACATGTAATTAAGAAATAATGAACAAGAATGATAATATTGAGTTGGGGGCGGGATGGAGGGGTGACCCCACATCCATCCTTACCACCCGAGGGGAGTGTAACTAACCCTCCAAGATACACCCAAGTTATATAACCCATCAAGTCACACGCCATTTCTTGTTTTACACATATGAAAAGGTTTCACTACTCCCTGGCATTATGTTTGTTCACATCTGAAATCCCTAATTCCTGTGTTCCTGGGTACATCTAAGGAGGTTTGGTGTCCACTTCTTTTTTTTCTTGTCTTTATTAGATTTTCAGATTAACAACAAGAAAAGGACAGTTCTATATCATCAAACAGGAGATAGGAAGAGATGCACCTCCCCGAGGCATGTTAAATAAACTTCATCACCATATTGTTTAGTCATCACAGGTAAATAGCAATTATATAATGACCCAAAAATTCTGGAAAATAGGCTGACGTGACTCTAAACATGTGGGAGCTACCAGCATGAATGATGGAGAGGGGTGTCACTCGGTGTTATCTTGGTCAATGAAGTGGAGATATGTGGGGAAAGGCAGCCAAATGTCCTTCGAACGTGAAGTAAGGGGTTGGAGGCAGGCATAATCTTCGCCCGCATTCTCACAGCAGCTCATGCTAATGAGTCATTCCTAAGGAGTGGATGGTTTGGTGCTTCCTCAGTGTAGTGCAATTTTACACTTGCCCAGCAATTGTGCCAAGGAGGTTAAGCTACGGGTGGAGCGAGGTACATTCTGAGTGTAGCCTAGAAGTGCAACTAGCTGAACGGGCGATAGTTCAGTGCCAATCATGGCAGAGATGTGCTTGAACACTGCTATCCAATATGTGGTCACCACTGGGCATGTCCAGGCTAGGTGTGTGAAGTTTGCTTCCGGGACCGGACACTTCTCGAATCTATCAGATCTGGTGCAGTCAAAAGTGGCAATGTCAAGTGGTGAAAGGTAGCAGCGATGTATACATTTAAAATGCTAATGTTTTTGCCAATGGCTAATGGAGATATGTTGGATTTGTGTTCAATAGGTCCATATCTTATCAGTGACTGTTATCTCCAGGTCTCCCACACCCATGTAGTGGTGTCTGGATTCAGGGCATTACATGCTCAGTACAGTTGAGAGGTCATGAGGTCTCCATCTGCATCAACAATCACCAGCGTTAGGGGTAGAAAGTCTTTGGGGGTAGAGGATAAGAAGGCATGTGGGATCTCAATGTGTTCTGGAGTCACCAGAAAATGAAAAGATCCATGTACAGGATGTCCCCTTGTCATGTAGTTCCTATAAACCTATATAGGATCTGCACGTTTCGACAACATAGACTGAGGGATTGGTGTCCAGACTGATTCCAGACACCCCCATCGGTTATGTTCGCCTGTATACCAGCTAGCTCACAGTGCCAATAAACTCATCTTACTAAGGAGAGAATAGTTCTTGGCAATTATCGAACATGACAACCCTGTCCCACCACGGATCGTGGAAACAGTACAGCACTTTTCACTCAGTCACTCGTGCTCACTTTGTCTCAGAGAGATATACAGAATAAACGGTGGGGACGTTTTTCAATAAACATTTATTGAAACAGGGTCATTCTAGTGTAAAATAGGTCTGCTGAAACAACCATAACACAGAAACATATATAAGTAATTATAGGCACCAACAAAGTAAAAGGATGCTAGATAACTACCATAGTGCTAAAGTAATCAATGCAGGCAGGTATACAAATACATGGCAATAGAAATGCATACTTCTACGATGCAACCCTAACTAGATGTACCTACGTGTACCTAGCATATAGGTAGGTGTAGAGCCACGAATCCCCTTAGCCTGAAGCCAACCCCATTACCTGAAGTGAGAGACTGTGGGACCCCATCTTGGTCTCGAGATGGACACCCCGCGAGGGATGTCAGACCACTGCGAGTTGGAGTGTCTGCATGCAGGAACCTCAGCGTCTCGCACCAGTGTGTCAGCATTGAAGTCTTTCTCCTCTGCCTGCCCCAGAAAATATATGGTGTATATATACCCAAGAAGGTAACCTCAGGGTTTCTACCGTGCTGTGTCATGTTGGTCGTGGATGATGAAAGGGATGACCCTTATTCACAGTTATTATGCAGAAAATGGTAATCCTGCTGTGATTCTGAGAATCCTTATGCATTATAAATGAGGCTAGTTTTCTGGGAAAATCAAACAGCATTTATGCAGCACCTTAACTAGGTAAAAGGTCAATACCAAAAACTGTTATGTAGTACAATGGCAGGGAAAATGTAGGTGAACGGTTAGGTGACTAACCAAGCCTATATTGGGGTACATTGACAAAACATAACACCCACTCCTCATCTGACCGGATGCTATACTATATATACTGAAAATAAGGAATGTCCTTTCAGCCGTAACACATTCCAATAAATGTTCATAGTAAAATCTTCTAAAAAAGGTAAATACAAATTGATAAAAAACTCTAAAAAGTCCTTTAAAATATGTTTGCATATATGGCTTGAGTATATGAAAGCCTTTGAAAGCCATTATGCCATAGTAATACTAGAGAAGAGTAAAAAGTGTGTTCAAAATTCCAATTTTGGTTGTTATGGAAAAGGCCAAATTTTTCCCAGCACGCGGAGAGCAAAATGTTTATGTGTCCTGTGTGGGAGATGCAACATCACTGCTGCCTGCCATCGCAGGCGACAGTCCCTGTAAAACCTCGCAGATCAGGTCAATTAAGCTAAAAAGGTGTTTCTCAGTTTCCACAGCCGATGCTCACGCAGCATTTGAAACAACCAAAGCCTGTGTGCCTGTAGAGGAGCTGATAGCCATCCAACAGGAGCTGAAGTATCCCGTGGTGGCTCTGAGAATGCCGATATCAACATTTGATTACGCTGAAAACACTGCAGTACGTGGGCTGCTAACGGGTCCAGCAATGCATCCACATCCGGTGGTGCAACCGATGGAAGTGTCAGACAGCAGTCCAACACGCATTCTTGTCCACAGAATAGACAGCAGAGAACAGGAAAAACACTGTCAAACTAGACTGGTCGAAATGATGGGAACCAAAACTCGCTTAGTTGCTGAAGTCGAGGTGTGCCCAGATAGAGTATCTTGCGATCACAGTGTCGCGCTTCAAGAGCGTTTTTTCCATTTCCCTGGTGACTGGAACGTCCATTACGTAGCAGCAAAATTAAAAGCAGTATTTCCGAATACCAGTAGCAGGATTAGCGAAAGTACTCCAAAAATGCTCCCGAATACGGAGTGTATGAATTCACAAATCACTCCGAAGGCTGTCTGAAAGGTGCTTAACAGTCCAGAAACTATGGTCGTAAATAGGTGTACTATACCCTTTGTATCAGACATGTTAAATATACGCTGTACCATTTCTCCAAAATGGAAAGGGCAGTTAGAATGTACCAGTGCCTGTATCTCAGCTGAGGACCTCGCAACCTGGAGATCAAAAGTCTCTCTGGCCGAGGTTAAGGGCACATCTTTCTGTAAAAGCATGGCTTTCATTTGGCTCAGAGTATCAAACCGTATAAAGGAAACATTCAAAGAAGGCCATAACGGTGCCTCCCTGACTGTGTGGGTCGGTGGAAACAATAATTGCATACAAGTAACCCTGGAACTTAAAGTGACAAGATATGTAATGCTTGGAAGCATCCCACAACAACTTCGACCATTCAGCTTTAAGTAACTCCCATTTGAGAGCAGCATGAACACCAAATTCATCATGGCAGCTGGGGACCCCTTCAAATGATAGGACAGGTTTTCAACTGAACCGTTGCTCCCCCCATGAAACATAATATCCTGGCAAGTGATAGATGCACTCAAAGAATTCTCGCAGTTTGTACCACTGAGAAACACTTCAGTGTCCCCATTCCTGCTTCTAAATCCATACGGTAATTCCCAAGATTCAACGTTCAATTCCCTACCCATTGCTTCTTACCTGCCTACCTAGTGGTGTTCTAGGCAATATTGAAACTTGAAAGTGGTTACTGGCAATGTTATATGGCCATGAATTAACCATTCTGTGGACGGTGACTCTGCCACGGTGAAAGGTAATTGGTCTAATTTTTCAATGCACATCATTGTATATTTCGCATCCCTTTGTGCTATTGTTATCTGCTTTTAGGTCAAATTATATGCAGAGAACAGAGACGTACTGTTGAGATATTGCAAGGGCATATAGCCAGAGCGCAAGGATTGTAGCATCCAGCTTAACAACATAAATGAACGTAACTGTGATTGTACGTGTTTTAATATGGACAGTTCCTATTCCAGTATATCTATAACAGAAGATGCAATGTTGTCCAGTGAATAAATCCTGGATGTTAGTGTGGTCATACCATTATCAACCATTGCCAAGGCCTTTTCTAGGTTAATTCTATCTATTTCATGAAGTCTCTCTGCAGCTTCCTCTTGAGAGATTTTCCAAATTTCATTGTAAGAGGCATATCAGAAGCAATGTGGTACGGCGTGGCTTAGGGGGACCTAGCAAAAAAGCCCTAAGATCCATGTTGTCTGAGAGTAGAGACACATGTGTTGTTTCACCTGAGACACTGTCAAGGTTTTTAGCCAATCTAGGCATAACTTCCCAACGCTGTATGATGTCACCACCCCCGGATGTTCTCATTGTACATGGCGTAAGTCAGGCCTATGGATACTAAAACCCTTTGGTGGTACCCCCAAATCTTGACTGACACCTATTCTTGTCTACAGACCAAACTAACCATCCCTTCCAATTGGGTTCTGTTGAATTTTATGAAATGTCATGCACTATGTCATCAAGTGTGCCTTCACCTTTTTCTGTATAGTTTTTCCATGCCTCCAAGTGTGAAAGTGAGGGTGTGTTCAAGTCCTTAATCTTGGCTAACCCAAGACATGAAGTCTGTTGCACAGTGTCCTTTAGGAAAATCATCTGTTGTTGTATGAGGCATGCTCTAAATAGTGCATCTGTTTCCTGAACCTGCCAGTCCTTGGTACCCCAGACAGATTTTACGTCTATAGTGTCTTTCCATAAGTTGAAACCCGTTTCAGACAGTTGGGCAATAAAGAATGTAGAGTATATCTAATTTGTGTTAGTGAGCATACTTTTCTTTGCATATGTGTGTGCAAGCTTATAATATTATGAGCTTGGATCTGAGGTATTAAAACTAGAAAAATAAACATTTGTGCAAATGTCTGTGAACTACCTTTTAGTGGTGTTGGGCAATGTTCCTATTGGTGGGATGTAAAAACATTATGTGGTGCACTTGTTTTATGCAGAAAGTGATGACCATAATGTTGGTAACAGCACATGGTATCAAAATCAGACGAGTCGTCAAACATTTCATTTTTCGAAAATGCTGCAGACAGTTCTAAATCAGACAACGTATTATTTACAGTTTCAAAATCCCAATTGTCAGAATATGTACGGGAGGTGATGATATCGTTTAACCCCTTCGCTGCTGCGGACATTCCGCTGCAGCGCTGGGGGGGCAGGGGGGCAGCGCGGCGGGCCTGTGCTCATGACGGAGCCGCTCCGTCATGAGCCACGGTTGAGCTGTGCTCATGACGGAACGGTTCCGTCATGACTCCGCCCATTTGCGTTGTCCCCCCGCACAGGCGGGGAAACAGCGCCACGTAGGCGGAGCGGCCGCCAACGGTCGTGTCATGACGGAACCGTTCCATCATGAGCACACGGCAACCGTGGCTCATGACGGAACGGTTCCGTCATGAGCGGGGAAGGGGTTAAAGAAATTTTGAATACATGTAGTATTTTTAAAAGTTCAGTGGGACCAAATAAACCATGCAAAACACTGTCCCGACTATTTCGTCTGGAACCGGAGCTGCATTAATGTTGACATAGGATAGGTCTCTCTGTTCACGATGAGATGATGTATGAGGTTTCAGGTACCATGTTCACATGTGATGGTGCGGAGCATTCTGGGAGATAGTGTCCATTCATGAGCAAGAACAAGACAGTCGCTAAACCTATCAAGTACAGTGAGAACAATATTCCAGTTATTATCCAGAGCTGTAGCCATGGTGAGACTCGTATGTCTTTTTTAGAAAAATTTAGAAATCATGTTGTTGTTTTTGGGTCAAACTGGAGGTGGCGGTGCCTCAGGTTTTCTTGGATCCAGAGAAAACGTGTTGTAATCGAAGAAGTAGCCAGATGCAGTTCAATCTCGCTTTGGTAGCTCAGCAGGTTTTTTTGCAGATGTCTCCTGTAGAGGCATATTGATGTAGATGTCGGTGGTAGGCCAAATTGATATCTGAGTTTCATTTGAGTTTTGATGTCAGTTTCAATAGGCACAAGCTCCTTTTCATTGTTGGTAACTCCATCACTTCGTTTTGTAGACTCTTCGAATGTTATAAGTCTTTCTATCCGAATTTCCTGTACAGTAGCGAGAGGAGAGCGGCGGCTACCCTGGAGCCCACAAGGACTACTATTCAGTATTAGACACATAGTTTGGTTTGATCAGATCACTTGAGACAAATCTCTTTTCTTTCTTGCCAGCAAGAGGCGGAAGAAGTACTGTTCTTGTTCCTTCGACAGCCCGGACAGGTACAGGCTTTCTGTAGGATAGCCCAAATTATTTCTTCTCCACAATGTTTTCTCTCACCAGATCCCTGACTTTTGAGATCCAGGCAGGTCCTGCCATTACTGATTTTACTTCCCCAGTGGTGGTGCATTTTACTTGCACGTTTCTTTGCAGTGCCTGGAATTCATTAAGATCCTGCAAAACAGCTAAACGTTTATTGATGTAAAAAGGTTTTTCGTCCGCCACTGTGCTGTCACAATCGAGGTAAGGTATTGGGGCTGGGTAGGTGCACTCTGAGAGTGCCAGAAAGTCTGCACTGGGGGTACATTTTGTGTCCCTTTATATAGTCCAGCTCAAACCAGTTCTAGGTGCAATTTGCTCCTGCTCTGGTGTGAAACTGGACAAAGGACATGGGTGTAGCCACCCCTCTGTCCTGCCCCTCCCCTAGGAGGGTCCACAGAATATTTCCAACTCCTTCCCATGGATATAAAGTGGGTTACCTGAATACAGGACTTTAGATTTTACCTGGACAAGATTCTGCTAAGAAGAAACCAAGTAATTCGACTGCCTGCACAACACTGCACGACTCCAGAATCTCCCTTGGAGTAAAGGAGTTACTCCCCTGTAAAAGCAGGCACCAAACGCATCTGACCAGTTTGCTTCTCTCAAGCTCCTGAGGACTCCGAAGATTTCAGCAACACAGGAGGTGGGGTCCCGAAGGTCCCTGAGGTCAATCTGTCCTCTCAGCGATTCTGAGACCAGTTTCCCTTGTGGGGACCGTGTAACCCAAAGCTCTGTGCACTGCTTACATTTGCAGTGGCATATGCTTTTTGACAATTCCCAAGCTTGTGCATTGGACTCCGTGTAGTCCTGACCCCATGCAGTTTTTGCACCAAAGATTTCCGGCCTCGCCTCCACGAGTGTCCTGTGGGCAGGTCCTCTGCAAACTTGCTTGAGGTCTCCTCGCGATCCCTGGTCCGTTTGCCTGTGGGTCCCAGCTCTCAACGTCCTTCATGGGACAGCTCACCTCCAAACTCTGGTTGTCCTTGACATCTCCTGGTCCCTGTGGCTGCAGAGTCAAGCAACCCTTCTTCACTCCTGAAGCACACAACATCGGTGGGCATTCAACTACCGAGCCCCTGGTCACCTGACATGACCCAGACTCTGTCCCCTTTGCTTTCAGGTTCTTCTCACCTCAAATCCAGACTTGGATACCACCGGACATTCTTCACCCTCCTGGCAGCAGGACTTCTTTGCAGCTCTCCATTGAAAACTACAAAGGTTTCCGACACCATTTGACCCCTATGCACCCGGCTCCTCTGGGATAGGTAACACGGGTATTTCGGTACTTACTGGTGGGTTGGCCTTAGAACCTCCTCGGTTCCAAAGGGTTTGCTCGTAGTCCTCTTAGAAGTGTCCTTAACTTGTAAATTTCCAACCGCGACTTTCCCATAGAGTTGTACGGAGCACGCCTCTGTGTTTCCTCACTGCACCCGTCCTCCGTTGGCTCCCTGTGTCACTCCTCTGGGTGGCTCCTTGGAGTCCCAATGGTTCTACGTGCTTTAGGCCCTGTGTCCAGTTAAGTCGTTGTTTTACCATTTGTTTAGTACATGGTTTGATCTCCCCCTCGAGCCCGCTGTGTATTTTACTATTTACGAATGTTTTATTGATTTAGTATCGTGTGCTTTGTGCCCTAATCTCGTGTAGAAAATAGTAGAGAGTGTTCTATTAATAAATACATATTTTTATATAAACACTGTGTGGTTCTCCTTTCATTTAATCATTTAGGAGGTGATATTCTGGTAAAACAAGCTGTTTTACATTCTTTCAAGATTAAGCCTAAAGGCTGCTCTCCATAGCTACCACTAGGATAGCTTTCAATAAGGTTATCTTTGACCTGGGGGGCGCTAGGTGGTGCACATCCAAGATGGCCGCACACCTGTGAGGCTCTGGGCGCTTGGTGACAATATCCGTTATTTATCCTAATCTCTACGCAAGCTACATATGATTTGCCACTGTCCATCTGCCCTCTGAACTATCCGCTCACTCCAGGCTACTCGAGCCCCGCGGCTCCCCACGTGGCGTTAGGCCCCATTGTGGACTGGCTTAGCCAGAGCCCCATCGCAGCCCAAAAGCTTCCTCCCTGATGGCTCCCCTCTCATTGTGCTACTGACCTCTCCTCCCGTTGATGCCACATCAATATTTGGAGGAGGGACGGTGCAGAGCGCGTTGGCAGTGAAACACCTCTCCTCGCTGCAGGCAGTGCCCATTCAGCGAGCCCTCCTACCCTCAACGGTCACGTGAGCACTGGTGTACAGGGTGCTCTCCTGTTGCCCGGATACCTTTGTGCTTTATTTGCAGACATTTTTCATAGCGCACCGCCTTTGGGGTCACCCTGGCTCCTACCTGCGAGGGATTGCCTCTCTTTCTACGCTTCCGGCTCTCCAGCAGCCTCTGTGTCTTGCCTGCGCTGTTGTTACCCCACTACCAAGCTGTCCCATCAGTGGCCTGCTGAACGTCGAACGGCTCGCCTACCTCGCAGTGTGGAATTCACGCTGCGGCCTTTCACGCCTGCACGCTGCTGACTGTTTTGCCCCTCAAGAATTTGAATGCGTGCTGGCTCCTGCAATCCGGTGGGAAAACTCATCGCTTCCTGCCGCTTGTTGTCAGGCCTTCGCCCGCGTCCCCTTCATCACATCAGGGACCGCACTACACTTTTTGCCTGGGGGACTCTCCAAACTATAACTTGCTCTGGAGAGCGGAGGCGCGGCGGGAGGCTAGCTACAGTGGACTATCTCTGGACAGTGGATTCCTACTCCCTGGCTCTGGGTCTCTGGATATCACTCCCATCATTGCTGATCCCCTACCTCCTCTGCTAGACCGCGCAAATACATCTATGCTCAGCGTACTCACTGAGTGGCATCTACTCACCTGTGCTGCGTGGCTGCTTGAGTGTTTGGCGGGGTGACATGGGGAAACCAGATGGCCGCCAGCCGTGATTAACATTTTACACGCAAAAAAAGCAGCAACGAGATCGGCTTCTGCTGAGCCTACATCTGTCAAAATGGCCCAAACACAACCACCCTCGCAAGTTTCTGAAGAGGATGTTAAGACTCTACTCCTGGCTGCACAGCACAGCATATCAGACTTGTCTGGGAAAATGGACACTATAAATAACCGTTTGGACTTCTTGGTGCAAAAAGTTGAAAAACATGATGGGCAGCTGAAGGAGTCGGAACGGCATATATCCAAAAATGAGAACACCACTACCCAGATGCAAACGCAGGTAGCACAAATGGACAAGCTGCTGAGGGTAATTGCTGCCAAAAACGAGGATATTGAAGCCAGGAGCCGTCGAAACAATGTCCGCATCTTAGGCATACCAGAGAGCACGAACACCAGGCGTATGGAGGATTACATTGAACGCCTTCTTAAAAACTCTTTTGGGGAAGACTCATTCTCGCCGTACTTGGTGGTTGAACGTGCACATCGCTCACTTGGTCCGCGGCCTCCTCCAGGAGAGGCCCCACGACCCATCATTGTGCGCCTTCTCAACTATCGAGATCGTGATGTTGCACTCCAGAAAGCCTGAGAATTGAAGCCGCTGCAATTTGAGGGGAATACATTCACCATCTATCCAGATTTTACACTGGCGGTGCAGAAGGCGAGTCGGAAAATTCTCACTGTGAAACAGAAACTTCGAAAGGCTCAGCTAGAATATGCTCTATTATACCCTGCGAAGCTCTGGATTACACACAAGGGCAAGCATGTCTTCTGCACAAATCCGCAACAGGTAGGTGACTTTCTGAAAACCATCTCAAGACGCTCCCCATGCAGAGACCACGCCTCCAGTTCATCTTCACCATCCAGTGGCTAGGCAGAGACTTAGGGGTGCAGGCTCTCTCCATCCGTCATGGGCCCTTTCACCCTGCCTGATCCATGGTTATACTACACTGAGACACTGCCAACTGACACATCGTCCCACGTGGGTGGATGAAATTCTTGTCAACACTCTCAGCCTGTACCGATGATCCTGATCTGAATCACGGGCAGATAAATGACCGAGAAGCTCCACTTATTGATTGTGGCCCTAACTGTGTATCTGTATAACTTGCTGAACTGTGAGTATAAGAACTTGATACCTTGCTAAGCACCCTTCCCCCTCATGCCACTCTTTCCCTTCTATGGGTTGACACCCGGAGACTGCGCTGCAGTTAGAGGTTGGCTAAGGGAAGGGACTACTGCCCTCTGGCACCCCCCCATGGGTGATCCCCCGTCACTTGCTTCTTTTTGTTATTTACTGTTATGACTTTCCTTTGCTAAGTTGGCCTCATCTGGTTAGAGTAGACTGGCCATGTTTTTTGGGACTTTTGGGTGAACAACAACATACTAGCATGATTGGGGTGCCGTTGTGGGTGGGGGTGGTTTGGGTACTAATGGTTTGCTTTGGAGACAACTCATTGAAGCTGTCCAGTCGTGGGGGGATGGAATGGGATGGGAACTGTTTTTATTGCTTTAGTACGTATTGGACAACTACAACTCAACATGCTCGTCATTATGTGATTTATTTATTTATTTATTTGAAAGGTTTTATAGAGTGCGAACAAGACCCTTGCGGGTATCAGAGCGTTTAACAGTCAAATAGAGTTTTTATACATAAATCACAGGGAAATTGTAACATCTATACAGAAAAAACATAATGCAAGAACACAATGAACAGGTACAATGGGCCTCTATCCTCTTGAAACAGTGAAACAGTAAGATGGGATGTCCAAAACTTAGCTGGATCCTTGTCATAGTCCAGGTAGTGGTAACACTATAGCAGATCACAAGTCCTCAATGGACAGTAATCAAGTGAATTTAGCCATGAGAATTAATTTTACTTCCTTTTTGAAGGATGCAGAAGAGGTGTTAAGTCTGGTTTCAGGTGGTAGAGCATTCCAAATTCTTGCTGCCATCCCTGAGAAAGTACGGTTGTAAGTCTTTTTCTTGTTGAATCTCTGTGGTTTTAGAATTAGGTTTTCCGCACTTCTAGAAGATCTGAGCCCTCCGGAGATTGTTAGCTTTTGTGATAGGTATCTGGGTGTATCGTGGTGTGTGGCTTTGTGCGTCATGCATGCTATCTTCAAGTGAATACGGGCTTCCAGGGGGAGCCAATTCAGGGATTTGAGGTCCGGTGTGATGTGTGTATTTCATTTAGAACCAGTGATGAGTCTCGCTGCAGCGTTGATTGTGGCTCTTAGTGGTGCAGTGGTTGCCTTGGGTAGGCCACAGAGAGAGACACTACCATACTCGACTCTGGGGATGACAAGTGCTTGAACTGCTTGCTTAAAGTCCTTGGTAGGCAGGAAGGGTTTCAGCTTCCTCAGTGTGTTTATCTGGTAGTTAGCTCCCTTCGTAGCGTTGCTGATATGTTTTTGCATACTGAGGTTACAGTCGAGAGTTATTCCCAGAGATTTCGCTGAGTCAACAATGATTGGTTGGACGTTGAGTGCCGTAAGGTGTTTTAACTATTCTTGCATTAAGGGGACTTGGGCGGGTGGAGCTATAAGCAGGAACTCGGTTTTTAAGGCATTTAGTTTGAGATGGTATTTTGCCAGCCATAACTGGGTATTCCCCAGCGTTGTGTTGAGCAGTTTGATATCATCTAGGGTCTGGATCTTGAGGCATAATTGAGTGTCGTCAGCGTACATGTGATATTGCACGTTAGAGGCTTGAAGAATTTCGGTGAGGGGTTCCATAAGACGGTTGAACAAAGTCGGGGATAGAGCAAACCCTTGCGGTACTCCTAATGTTACTGGGACGGGTTTAGACATGGCGTTGTTGACCTTGAATTGTTGTGTTCGATTATGGAGAAATGAGGTGAACCAGTTAAACACTGTACCTGATAGACCCATTCTGTGCTTCAGCAGGTCCAATAGATTCTCGTGTTTGACCGTGTCAAATGCTGAGGATAAGTCCAGCAAGATGAGAAGGCATGCACCATTCTGATCCAGGATTTGTAACGCGTCATCAATTATGTGTGTCATGGCTGATTCTGTACTGTGACCTGCACGCAAACCGGATTGGAATTTATTAAGCAGGTCAAACTGGTCGATATGCTTTGTCAGTTGGAGGAGTACACATTTTTCCAGAAGTTTGGCCAGTGTGGGGCTGTTGGAAATAGCCCGATAATTATTTAGATCCGTGGGGTCGGCCGAGGACTTCTTAAGAATGGGTGAGACCTGGCCCACTTTGAGGGTGTCCGGAATGCAGCCTTGTTGAAGTGAACTGTTTATGATCTTAGTCCAGAGAGGCAGCAGAAGTGGGGTAAGGGTTTTAACCGCGTTAGCGGGTAGGGGGTCGGAGAAGTGATTGGCAGGGTTCAAGGCCCCAAGTATTTTACCAATGGCTTCATCGGAGTATGTCGAAAAGGATGCCCAGTCGGCCTTATTTTTTAGGCTAGGCTGTGATGGGGGATGGTGCGGTGCCGTTGGCCTATTTGGGGGGGTCGTCTTGTGCTGTCCCGTGTGTAGGATTAGATAATTCAGAAGGTCCGTCTTAATATTGTCTGTCTTCATGGTGAAGGAGGCGGAGAATTCTTTACAGTTGTGTTGCTGGCAATCTATGTGTTGTGGACGTTGCGCAGGGTCCTTAGATTGGGATTTGATAAGTTCAAAGAGTTTTTTGGGACGGTTTCTTGCCTGGTCTAGTTGGTGGCTAAAAAATTCTCCTTTAGTGCGCTTGATCTTTCTGAAATAAGCGTTTCTCTTTTTCCTTAGTGTATTTAGGTGATTTGCTGAGGGAGTTGACCTCCAGGTACGTTCCGTGGCTCGTAGAGAGCGTCTGTCTTCGTTGAGCATTCCATTGTACCAAGGCTTGGAGTCCTTAGTAGAGGCTCTCTTCAATTGCAGGGGGGCTACCTCATTTATTATCCTGGTCATGGAATTAAGGTAGTGATTGGTGAGGACCTGGACTTCTGAGGATCCCATGGGGATCTCTCCCCCATGATATCATCAAACTCGTCATATAGCATTACCACACTTACGATGCCAACACAGACAGACCCACCCTGCGTCAAACTGATCACATGGAACATCAGGGGCCTTCACGAACCTCGCAAACGACGACAGATATTGGCATATTTAGATAGGCACCACATACACATAGCTATGCTTCAGGAAACGCACATGGATCCTAGGCGTCTGTCCTGCTTTGGCTCCAGGTGGGCCTCTGTACAAGCGTTTTCCTCGTATTCCACATACTCGTGGGGCATGCTTATTATAATCAAGAAGAATACACCATTCTTACTGAGTGGCCCATATAGTGATCCTTCTGGCCGTAGTTGTGTACCTTGGGGCACTTTGACCACACAATCTGTCACCCTAGATTGCAGCTATGGCCCTAATTCGGACTACCTTGATTATTTCACTACCCTTTGGGGACACATACTAAAAATAGGCTCCACACATGTCATATGGGGCGGGGATCTTAATACTGCTCTTTGCCCCTCTATGGACCACTCCAACCCCCTTCCACATCACTACACAAATGCTCGGGAAGCCCTCTCTGGGCTGCTCTCGGAACATGGCCTTGTAGATGCATGGCGTTATGTACACCCCGCCAGTAGGGAAGGCACTTTTTTTACGGCAGGGTATGCAACATGGTCTAGACTTGACTACTGGATATGCTCCCGGGGTGTTACCTCATGGATCAAATTGGCTACTCACTTGGCGCATACTTATTCAGGCCATGCGCCGGTTGTCTTGAATTGATGCCCCCTAACTCCATTGCCACCCCACGCTGCTAGAGGCTAATACCAAAGGCACTGTTAGATGTTGTGTCCCATGCAAAATTGGGGGACGAGATTACAGATTTCTTTACTAGGAATAAAAGCTTGGTGGATGATTTATGCCTGCTCTGGAAGGCGTTTAAAGTTACAGTCAGGGGTGTTTGCATCTCCAAAAGCTTTGGAGTGCTCTGTGATATCAGGAGAAATCTGAGGCGTCTTGAACTTGAAATTAAACAACCCGAAACAGACATGTGGGCTTCTGATTCTGGTGCCATATGTGCCGCACTCCATGAAAAGCTCACGGACTACAATGACACTGCGGACCGGGAGATAAAATTTATCGGCAAATATTTTACCGTCCGTCGATACGGGGAGGGCGAAAGAACTGGCCGAGCATTGGCAAGTGCTATTAAGACCCCACAGTTTTCAAGCTATGTCTTGGATGTACGGTACAGAGATAGCTTAGACATCCTTAAAATATGTACTGCATACTATACGGAATTATACAGTTCGCAACGTACAGCCCCCACTGACTTTTCCCCCTATTTAAAGGATATAGCTCTTGGATGGTGTTCTGCTTGGGTTTTCGGATCAGGTGGAACCCGCTCAACAGAGCCTTTCTAACCCAAACCAGAACGTTACCCCCTCCCTAGGGCCTTTTTACACCTAAATAACCACATATATATGTACCACCTAGGGACAGGGAATTCCTATTATATATATATATATATCAAGACCTCACAGCCTCGCGATCTCAAACAGACCCAGGACTTCCTACCCAGACGGCAGCCTCAGCCTCGCGGTCTCAGACAGACCCAGGACTTCCTACCCAGACGGCAGCCTCAGCCTCGCGGTCTCAGACAGACCCAGGACTTCCTACCCAGACGGCAGCCTCAGCCTCGCGGTCTCAGACAGACCCAGGACTTCCTACCCAGACGGCAGCCTCAGCCTCGCGGTCTCAGGCAGACCCAGGACTTCCTACCCAGACGGCAGCCTCAGCCTCGCGGTCTCAGACAGACCCAGGACTTCCTACCCAGACGGCAGCCTCAGCCTCGCGGTCTCAGACAGACCCAAGACTTCCTACCCAGACGGCAGCCTCAGCCTCGCGGTCTCAGACAGACCCAGGACTTCCTACCCAGACGGCAGCCTCAGCCTCGCGGTCTCAGACAGACCCAGGACTTCCTACCCAGACGGCAGCCTCAGCCTCGCGGTCTCAGACAGACCCAGGACTTCCTACCCAGACGGCAGCCTCAGCCTCGCGGTCTCAGACAGACCCAGGACTTCCTACCCAGACGGCAGCCTCAGCACGAGCTCATCCTATTATTACCATAATACACGACAGGGGAATCAGGGTTACCATGTATCAGATCACACAAAGACTATTAGTTGAGCACAACCTGTTCTTTAGTTCGAGGGGCTCTTTTCTCCCTCATTCAGTTACCACTTACCTGATCAGGATTAACATCTGTTCATGTCAAGTTGAATCTGACTAGAAGAATAGGCTATCCTCCTATACAAGGATACACAACACATGCTGACTCACAACAAGCTAAATACTTTATTTAATTGCTACATGCACACTCACAGAATACATCATATATACAACCTGCAAGGAAAGTAAAAGGTTAAGTTATACACTTCAATAAAAAGGGGTCGACATCACCTTAGTCGTATGTAGCCTGTGCTCAATGGTCATCTAGGTTCCCTTCTCGTCTGTGCCTCGGCTTCGCCTGGAAGTCACACCTCCGCAGTCGCGGATCTACTCCCTTCTCCCTCTCCGAGTCACTGGAACCTCTTCCTCATCGGCTACTCTCTCCTCTTTAGATTCAAGTTCATCATCTGTCTTCCCTGAAATAAGCAGTAGCTTTTCTGCTAACGGCCAGGTGCCGCCTATGGACTAGAAGCAAGTGCCAGTATCTGCCTCAGACTTTCACTAATATAGAGGTGCATTTTCTCATGGAAAATTCCAGCCCGTAACCTGCCGCCCACCAAATTCTTGTACCTCCCCGTACCAAGGACACGTTCCCAGCCGGCCGGCCTGATGTAGTGTCTTCGGCATGAAGAAAAATACAATCCTTCGATAAGGGCCGGCCTGAACCGGTTCTCTCCAAGCGAACAACACCTCATAACTAAAACATCACCCTCGACCTAGAAACTTTCCAAGCTGCCGGAGCGGAAAGAAAGATGGAGTCTCTCCCGTTTAAGGCCTACCAGGCCTGGATTCAGCACGGCTCCATGAAATACCCTCACTATAGGGCAGGTTATCCTTAATACTAACGAATCTATCCCCTAGGCTATGTATGTAAGCCCTGATCTATGGGGAGGAGCACAGGATCGTGTCAAAGTGTCTAATAAATAGGCTCTATTCACTACTCTAATCCTTAGACTTGGATGGAAAGAGACTGAAGTCATATTAATCGCTCTACAACACAAGAAGGCCGGGAAAATCGAGCAGTACATTTCACCCTTGACTTCAGTCTATTATACATCCATTAAACAGAACTAACATCGGTGGAAGAATAATATGAAACAAAACTAACTGATCTATGTCTAGTACCGAGTGTACAGAAGTGAAGCAGTGAAGGGATACACTGAATAAAGCAACAGATAGAAATCAAAACAGCGATAGCAATCAAAATGCCACCTAATGTGTGGCGTAACATATGCACGTCCGGTAACCAATTAAAGAGCCAGTCAAACCAGCCCTGATCAATGTGTTTTCTAACTTCATCCGTTAAGTCATGCAACTTATCTAGGTGTGCACGAATGGATTGTGTATGATCAGATAAGTTAAAACAGCAGAGGCCTTCAAGGTCCGAGCAACCATGTCCATGTTTAAGCAAAAGATAATCAATGGCTGCTCTATTTTGCAAAATGGCCCTACGTTCACCCTGGGCGTCCAATAGCAAGTCAGACAAGACTGTAGAAGTATGATTAATAGATTTCACCATCCAGCAAGCCATTTTCCCAATAGATTTGGCATTATAAACCGCCAAAGCAGGAACACCAATAATTGAAACAGCTAGGCTAAGATATTCAGACTTGGAATATAAATGCAAAGATGAGTCACAATCCTCCTGTAACATCATAGTATCTCGAAGCACACGGGAGTTGGCATTTGGATGTGATGAGAACATCAGCAAACTCAGTCTGGTAATGGCACACGGGCCTCCGGAAATGTTTGCAGGGACATATGGCCAGGAAGTGTTACCACATGAGAAAAGCCATCCGGCAGGTAGCAACATCGCACGATAGTGACTGGGAGTAACTACCAAACTATTGCAAGTCATATTGTTCTGGACTGAGACACATGTGGTCGGTGTCCTCTGAAAACACAAAGTCCGTTCGTGAGTTGTGAATGAAGTGGCGCCTCTTAACTTGAGGCGTAGGCATTCAGAAATTGCATTAGGATTACATGTAAGAAAGAAGCATAGGTCACCTCGTGTGATATTATACGTAATTATTTGGGACTGGATGGGGAGTTGCTCATTCGGCAGTTCAGTGCACAAAGGACAATATACATGGGTAGCAAAATCACCCAGTATAATATTCGGACGAGCCTTCGAAACGTTAAAGATACTAATTAAAGTCTCCAGTGAGGCGGGGACAGCAACTAGACAAGTCGCTAGAATGTCATGCACAGATCTCATCGGTGTCAAGCAGAAGTGAGGGGCATCAGTCACTCTCTTGGCCAGTAATGTCCAAAAGTTCGATGACGAATCCCACGCATTGAAGGAACGCAACACTTGGGTTCTCAGTTCATCCCGGGTTGACGGGATCCCTTCTCTCTCGCCGAACCAATCCAAAAGGAGTCCAGTTCCGACACATCCTGCAGCAACAATCCAAAGAATGATCTGAAAAAGAACCAAATACAGGCATTAATCATTCTCGTAAATAACATTTATCAGCTGGGACAGCTTCCCAGCTATCTTTCCCTGGCCTCATAACCAAAATGGTATTGTCCTGACCGGTGGCAATAACCTCTGCTTGTTCAGGGGGATTCTTAGGCGATTGCACCCAAACCCTGGCCCCAGGGTTATCCGTAGAGCCAAAGCCTTTCTGGCCACGTACAGTTAGCAAAGTTGGGGCAGTGCCTTTCAATATCTCGCCACTGAAAACAGGCATAATGAGTAATTGAGCCACTCGGTCAGTGCGGTGTATCAGTAAGTCAATCTCACTGCTATTTAGCAGAAGTACCTTAATCTCTCCCTGATAGTCACTGTCGATGACACCTCCAAGTACTTGGATGCCTTTTACAGCCAGCCCCGATCTAGGGGCGATCAATCCAAAATTCCCAGGTGGTATATGAATACCAACACCAGTAGCAATGATGACCCGATTCTTACTCTCCAGAACGGTGTCATCCATGGCGTGCAAGTCTAAACCTGCCGACCCTGGGGTAGCTCTGCATGGAGTCAGAGCTCCGGGAGTAATTTCCCAATACATCACAGTTTCACTGATTACATTAGGCATAGTCTCAACATTTGGGGGAAACAAACGCATAAGTGGAGATTCAGCATTTAAAAAAGGACGATTATTCAGAATCAATAGTGCTTGTGGTAAAAAGTCTCGCCAGTTTTTATACTTGTCATCTGTTAACTTTCGTAATTGGTCCTTTAACAGGCCATTCAATCTCTCCACCAGGCCCGAGGCCTGCGGGTAGTAGGGTATATGAAATATCCATTCAATATTATTTTCCACACAGAATTCTTGTACCAATCTTCCACGAAAATGGGATGCATTATCAGATTGAATTTGGAATGGCACACCATAATACATCATAATTAATTCTAATGTTTTTATGGTATTCAATTGGGTAGCTTGCTTACATGGAAGAGCTACCAGCAAGCCACTATATGTATCGACAATTGTGCAAACATATTGACAATTCCTACTCATGGGAAGGGGTCCGATGTAATCAATCTGCCAAATTTGAGCGGGCAATTTCCCGCGATGTAAATGGCCTCTAACAATTTGGGGTACCTTACGCTGTCTGATATGTTGACAGACGGGACAATGTAAAATAACATTTTTGATTAGATCCAGGGGAATATAAATTCCTCTATCAGCAGCCCACCTGCTAGTGGCCTTCTCTCCAAAGTGTCCTGCCTTCTGGTGTGCCCATTTCGCCAATCCCGCAATATCAGGATCTTGTCTGTCCACCACTGCCTCAGCAATTTTAGATTTTTCATCTGCAATGTTATGAAAAAATTTGTCAAGGGAGTCTATTGGAGTGTGAGCATCCACATGGAAGATTGTAACAGTACTCTGTGGGAGCATCTCCCAAATCTCTTGCCATAACTCTTTTCCCCACAATTCTTTGGAATGTAACTTCCAATTATGGGAATGCCAAGTTGGCAACCAAACAGCCAGTCCATTGGCAGTTGACCAAGAATCGGTAAAAATATGACATGTACCAGGTAATTCTTGTTTCAAAACTTGGTAAACAGCGTAAAGCTCGGCAAATTGGCTACTCTTCCCTTCACCAGTTGTGCTCAACAGTTTCTGTGTGACCGGATTATAAGACACCGCCTTCCAGTGCCGTGTCGTCCCAATAAACTTCGCCGACCCATCTGTGAACCAAACATGGTTTCTGTCCTCAGCGGACAAATCATCAAAAGGTCTACCCCACTTAACAGGAGACTCCTGTTCTAAAGGTACGGAACACTCACTCTCAGTCTCAGTTGACGGTGCTTGCGCCACTTGCTCATGTAAAGACGCAACTCCTTTCGGGCCCACACGTGCCCTGTTCTTTAGTTCGAGGGGCTCTTTTCTCCCTCATTCAGTTACCACTTACCTGATCAGGATTAACATCTGTTCATGTCAAGTTGAATCTGACTAGAAGAATAGGCTATCCTCCTATACAAGGATACACAACACATGCTGACTCACAACAAGCTAAATACTTTATTTAATTGCTACATGCACACTCACAGAATACATCATATATACAACCTGCAAGGAAAGTAAAAGGTTAAGTTATACACTTCAATAAAAAGGGGTCGACATCACCTTAGTCGTATGTAGCCTGTGCTCAATGGTCATCTAGGTTCCCTTCTCGTCTGTGCCTCGGCTTCGCCTGGAAGTCACACCTCCGCAGTCGCGGATCTACTCCCTTCTCCCTCTCCGAGTCACTGGAACCTCTTCCTCATCGGCTACTCTCTCCTCTTTAGATTCAAGTTCATCATCTGTCTTCCCTGAAATAAGCAGTAGCTTTTCTGCTAACGGCCAGGTGCCGCCTATGGACTAGAAGCAAGTGCCAGTATCTGCCTCAGACTTTCACTAATATAGAGGTGCATTTTCTCATGGAAAATTCCAGCCCGTAACCTGCCGCCCACCAAATTCTTGTACCTCCCCGTACCAAGGACACGTTCCCAGCCGGCCGGCCTGATGTAGTGTCTTCGGCATGAAGAAAAATACAATCCTTCGATAAGGGCCGGCCTGAACCGGTTCTCTCCAAGCGAACAACACCTCATAACTAAAACATCACCCTCGACCTAGAAACTTTCCAAGCTGCCGGAGCGGAAAGAAAGATGGAGTCTCTCCCGTTTAAGGCCTACCAGGCCTGGATTCAGCACGGCTCCATGAAATACCCTCACTATAGGGCAGGTTATCCTTAATACTAACGAATCTATCCCCTAGGCTATGTATGTAAGCCCTGATCTATGGGGAGGAGCACAGGATCGTGTCAAAGTGTCTAATAAATAGGCTCTATTCACTACTCTAATCCTTAGACTTGGATGGAAAGAGACTGAAGTCATATTAATCGCTCTACAACACAAGAAGGCCGGGAAAATCGAGCAGTACATTTCACCCTTGACTTCAGTCTATTATACATCCATTAAACAGAACTAACATCGGTGGAAGAATAATATGAAACAAAACTAACTGATCTATGTCTAGTACCGAGTGTACAGAAGTGAAGCAGTGAAGGGATACACTGAATAAAGCAACAGATAGAAATCAAAACAGCGATAGCAATCAAAATGCCACCTAATGTGTGGCGTAACATATGCACGTCCGGTAACCAATTAAAGAGCCAGTCAAACCAGCCCTGATCAATGTGTTTTCTAACTTCATCCGTTAAGTCATGCAACTTATCTAGGTGTGCACGAATGGATTGTGTATGATCAGATAAGTTAAAACAGCAGAGGCCTTCAAAGTCCGAGCAACCATGTCCATGTTTAAGCAAAAGATAATCAATGGCTGCTCTATTTTGCAAAATGGCCCTACGTTCACCCTGGGCGTCCAATAGCAAGTCAGACAAGACTGTAGAAGTATGATTAATAGATTTCACCATCCAGCAAGCCATTTTCCCAATAGATTTGGCATTATAAACCGCCAAAGCAGGAACACCAATAATTGAAACAGCTAGGCTAAGATATTCAGACTTGGAATATAAATGCAAAGATGAGTCACAATCCTCCTGTAACATCATAGTATCTCGAAGCACACGGGAGTTGGCATTTGGATGTGATGAGAACATCAGCAAACTCAGTCTGGTAATGGCACACGGGCCTCCAGAAATGTTTGCAGGGACATATGGCCAGGAAGTGTTACCACATGAGAAAAGCCATCCGGCAGGTAGCAACATCGCACGATAGTGACTGGGAGTAACTACCAAACTATTGCAAGTCATATTGTTCTGGACTGAGACACATGTGGTCGGTGTCCTCTGAAAACACAAAGTCCGTTCGTGAGTTGTGAATGAAGTGGCGCCTCTTAACTTGAGGCGTAGGCATTCAGAAATTGCATTAGGATTACATGTAAGAAAGAAGCATAGGTCACCTCGTGTGATATTATACGTAATTATTTGGGACTGGATGGGGAGTTGCTCATTCGGCAGTTCAGTGCACAAAGGACAATATAGATGGGTAGCAAAATCACCCAGGATAATATTCGGACGAGCCTTCGAAACGTTAAAGATACTAATTAAAGTCTCCAGTGAGGCGGGGACAGCAACTAGACAAGTCGCTAGAATGTCATGCACAGATCTCATCGGTGTCAAGCAGAAGTGAGGGGCATCAGTCACTCTCTTGGCCAGTAATGTCCAAAAGTTCGATGACGAATCCCACGCATTGAAGGAACGCAACACTTGGGTTCTCAGTTCATCCCGGGTTGACGGGATCCCTTCTCTCTCGCCGAACCAATCCAAAAGGAGTCCAGTTCCGACACATCCTGCAGCAACAATCCAAAGAATGATCTGAAAAAGAACCAAATACAGGCATTAATCATTCTCGTAAATAACATTTTTCAGCTGGGACAGCTTCCCAGCTATCTTTCCCTGGCCTCATAACCAAAATGGTATTGTCCTGACCGGTGGCAATAACCTCTGCTTGTTCAGGGGGATTCTTAGGCGATTGCACCCAAACCCTGGCCCCAGGGTTATCCGTAGAGCCAAAGCCTTTCTGGCCACGTACAGTTAGCAAAGTTGGGGCAGTGCCTTTCAATATCTCGCCACTGAAAACAGGCATAATGAGTAATTGAGCCACTCGGTCAGTGCGGTGTATCAGTAAGTCAATCTCACTGCTATTTAGCAGAAGTACCTTAATCTCTCCCTGATAGTCACTGTCGATGACACCTCCAAGTACTTGGATGCCTTTTACAGCCAGCCCCGATCTAGGGGCGATCAATCCAAAATTCCCAGGTGGTATATGAATACCAACACCAGTAGCAATGATGACCCGATTCTTACTCTCCAGAACGGTGTCATCCATGGCGTGCAAGTCTAAACCTGCCGACCCTGGGGTAGCTCTGCATGGAGTCAGAGCTCCGGGAGTAATTTCCCAATACATCACAGTTTCACTGATTACATTAGGCATAGTCTCAACATTTGGGGGAAACAAACGCATAAGTGGAGATTCAGCATTTAAAAAAGGACGATTATTCAGAATCAATAGTGCTTGTGGTAAAAAGTCTCGCCAGTTTTTATACTTGTCATCTGTTAACTTTCGTAATTGGTCCTTTAACAGGCCATTCAATCTCTCCACCAGGCCCGAGGCCTGCGGGTAGTAGGGTATATGAAATATCCATTCAATATTATTTTCCACACAGAATTCTTGTACCAATCTTCCACGAAAATGGGATGCATTATCAGATTGAATTTGGAATGGCACACCATAATACATCATAATTAATTCTAATGTTTTTATGGTATTCAATTGGGTAGCTTGCTTACATGGAAGAGCTACCAGCAAGCCACTATATGTATCGACAATTGTGCAAACATATTGACAATTCCTACTCATGGGAAGGGGTCCGATGTAATCAATCTGCCAAATTTGAGCGGGCAATTTCCCGCGATGTAAATGGCCTCTAACAATTTGGGGTACCTTACGCTGTCTGATATGTTGACAGACGGGACAATGTAAAATAACATTTTTGATTAGATCCAGGGGAATATAAATTCCTCTATCAGCAGCCCACCTGCTAGTGGCCTTCTCTCCAAAGTGTCCTGCCTTCTGGTGTGCCCATTTCGCCAATCCCGCAATATCAGGATCTTGTCTGTCCACCACTGCCTCAGCAATTTTAGATTTTTCATCTGCAATGTTATGAAAAAATTTGTCAAGGGAGTCTATTGGAGTGTGAGCATCCACATGGAAGATTGTAACAGTACTCTGTGGGAGCATCTCCCAAATCTCTTGCCATAACTCTTTTCCCCACAATTCTTTGGAATGTAACTTCCAATTATGGGAATGCCAAGTTGGCAACCAAACAGCCAGTCCATTGGCAGTTGACCAAGAATCGGTAAAAATATGACATGTACCAGGTAATTCTTGTTTCAAAACTTGGTAAACAGCGTAAAGCTCGGCAAATTGGCTACTCTTCCCTTCACCAGTTGTGCTCAACAGTTTCTGTGTGACCGGATTATAAGACACCGCCTTCCAGTGCCGTGTCGTCCCAATAAACTTCGCCGACCCATCTGTGAACCAAACATGGTTTCTGTCCTCAGCGGACAAATCATCAAAAGGTCTACCCCACTTAACAGGAGACTCCTGTTCTAAAGGTACGGAACACTCACTCTCAGTCTCAGTTGACGGTGCTTGCGCCACTTGCTCATGTAAAGACGCAACTCCTTTCGGGCCCACACGTGCCCTGTCTTGTATGTACCATTTCCATTTAATCACGCTCGCCTCTTGAGCATGCCCAATTCGATGAGTTTTCGGTGAACTCAGAACCCACTGCATAATAGGAATTTCAGGACGCAAGAATATATCATGTCCCAAAGTCAATTGCTCGGTATCCACCAAAGCCCAATAACAAGCAAGTAGCTGTTTCTCAAAGGGTGTATAACGCTCACCAGCATCAGGTAGCTTTTTGGTCCAAAAACCTAACGGTACCTTACTCCTGCCTTGTTTCTGCCACAAACTCCAATTTGCATAAGGGCCTTGCACAGACACATTCAAATCCACATCACCATCACGTACAGGCCATAGATCCATAGCATGTTGAATTGCCTCTTTCGCCAGACTAAATGCATCTTGCTGTTGCTTATCCCATTCAAATGCATTCTTTTTACGTGTAATTCGGTACAAAGGGGCCAATATTTGACTCAAATGAGGAATATGCTGGCGCCAAAAACCAAATAAGCCAATGAAGCTCTGGGCTTCCTTCCTATTCCTCGGAACCGAAAAATCAAGAATCTTCTGTTTAACTTGAGGGATCACCTCGCGGAGTCCCTCATGCCAATTAATACCTAAAAATTTTACAGCTTGGGACGGACCTTGTAATTTATCCGGATTGATCTCCCAACCTTTCTCACGCAGACACTCAATGACTCTATCTAATTGTGTCTGAACATCCTCTTGTGTTTCGCCTTGGATCAAAACATCATCAATATAATGACATATCTGAATTTTGGGATGAACTGGTACCTCAGCCAAATGTTCTGCCACCAGCCGGTGACAAATCGTAGGACTATGCATATAGCCCTGAGGAAGACTTCTAAACGTCATCTGACGCCCGTTCCACGTAAAACTGAACTGTTCCTGACACTCAGGGGCAATTGGAATAGAAAAGAAAGCATTAGCAATATCGATGGACGCATACCATGTACCTGGATGTGTTTGGATTCTTTCAATCAGGGTAATAACATCCGGTACTGCAACAGTCAAAGAGGGCGTGTGTTTGTTCAATTCTCGATAATCAACAGTCATGCGCCAAGAATTATCACTCTTACGCACCGGCCAAACAGGATTATTCCAAGCAGAAGTAACTGGAGTTATAACACCTGCATCAACCAACTCCTGAATGGTGGTACTAATCTCTTCATGACCACCCGGAATACGATACTGCTTCTGACAAACCACTTTGGTCGCCTGGGGAACTTGTATGGGGGGCATCCTTAAACGACCAACCCGTATAGGTCTGGACGAGATATAATGCGTCGTTCCAAATTGGTAACACCCATCATCAAGATGCAACGTCATTCCCTTCAAAATATCAATTCCAATTATGAATTCTAAGAGTGGCACCACTAATACAGAATATTCCTTTCTAGGGATTCTACCTATTCTCATTTCAAGCAAAGTTTGAACTGCAGGGGTTTCTTTTCCTCCTAATCCGGTAATAGTAAAAGGCTGCCCTGTAAACTTCTTTGATTTTCCATGAATAAGAGTGGCCTCCGCTCCTGTATCAACTAATGCTCGGGCCCTTTGGATATTACGATGTCTCCAATAAATATCAATATCTACATAGGGTCTATTATCTCTATGAGCCCATCTGTGTACCGGAGCTTGACCTATTTCCTAGTCATTCTTACTGCATTCTGTGTACCAGGACAAATCAGGATAAAGACTCTCACGTTTCTTAGGTATCGGTACCTCCTGTTCATATCCATTCCCCGTACGGAACGGATTCAAGTCTTCAGTATTATACCGTGGGTTACGATCAACCAAGCTGTGACGATTCTCTCTCCTCCTCAACTCAGGAGATTGATCCCTATCATCTCTACGCCTGCTGTAAGCATGATCATTTCTCCCCCTTTCCTTTTCCCCCTCTCTCTCCCTGTCCCGCTCTCGACGGGGGGACAGATCACGTACAGGACACCGATCATCACGACGAGCAGAGCGCCCACGGCGATCGTCATCACCGCTACCATCAGAACAACCACGATCACACTCAGTCGTTCGAACACGCCGGGCACCCTCCTTCCGATCCAAGCCCCGTTTGCGAAACAACTCCCACAAATGAGCAGTAGTCTCACCATCAATGTCCTCCCGACGTACACCATCAGCCAAAAGACCAGTAAAGATATCACGTCTAGTAAATTTATATTCACCAGGAGTACGAGTGTCAGACCGGGACTGACGTTCAGGTTTAAACCACTCACCCAACTCACCGAGTTGGCACACCGATTCCAACACCGTAGATAGCACATTACCAGTCTGGTTAATCAACAAAGTCATCATGACCTGCTTGTAGGCGACAGGAGAAGAGCGAATGATACGATTCCGCACAGAAGAAGTCAACATCCCATCAAGCAACCTGTCAGCAGTGCCCAGAAAAATAGCCGTTTTCATCACTTCCTCCTTAAGACGTTGTGCAGCATCACGCAAGGTATACCACGGCTTGTCATTGACAGGCCAGTCAGATTCAGTAGGATACTTCAAATTACAACCCTCAGTCGCCAATTGGAGCAAAGAAATTTGACCACCACCATTATAGTTACGAAAATGATCTTGCACAGTAGAATCCAAACTCAAAGAACAAAATTTCAAACAGTCGCCAGTATCCAGCATAATACCGGCAGCGCCCAGTTCATAAAGGCGCACCATCCATGTGAGCAAGGCCTCACCAGTCCGCTGCCGAAAGCGCTGCAAAATATCACTAATTTCTTGTTGAGTAAAATCTTCTAAACAGTCCAAAGAAACACCCTGCGGAGCATTAGGAGATTGCTGCAACTTCCGACGAAAAACCGGATGCGCAGAGACCACGGGACGAGCATCACAAGGAGCCCGAGCAGTACTAGTAGAGGGACAATCAGTGTAAGAAGCATCGATCCCGCCCGAAGAACGAGCATAATCACGGGGTGCACCATCAGAGGTGCGAGAAGCAGACTTACATTCATGACGGGAACGAGAAAACTCGTGCGTAACAGACTCCTCACCCGAGGAACAAGAGGTACTCGAGTCCCAGATATTACCATCCCATTCATCAGGATTCCAATCTAGTCCAGCTTTCGCCACGACCAGACGCACCTTACGTGTCGAAACTCGACCACGCCTGTTCTTGTACTTATAACGAGCAATCCGCACAGCCGCCCTTTCGGCAACCGTTTGGTAAGTGTCAAGTTTGTCAGAAAGCAACTTATTTTGACATCGCAGTAGAGTATTAGAATTCTGAATCTCAACAAAGTGTGCCTCCACATCCTTAAGAGAGATCTGTAATTTCAACAATCTCTCATGCAGAATCCGATACGCAGACAGAATAACCCAACCTCTGCGCCCCAAAGCGGGAACCTCCTCACCCTTCAATACAGGTGCCGTCTGCAAACAAGTAATCACGTCAGCCGGTTCCGCCGACTCCAAAGAAGAGTTCCAATTTTCACTCAGACCAGTAGAGTCAGCCCACTCACGGGCTAAGGCTCCAGAAGGCGTTGAATCCCATCCGGGAATATCAACGGACAATTTAAGAGTAGATTTAGATTTCTTAGAAAACATCGCGAAAAAAAGAAAGAAAAAGAAACGCAGAGAAAAGAAAGGAAGAGAGAAAGAGAGAGAGGAAAGAAAAAAAAACTATACACGCAAATATATAAAAAGGATGCAAAGAAAACCACGCACACACCGAAAGCAAACATAAGACAAACAAAACGCACACAGGTTTCGTAAACAGTTCGTGACGCCAAATGTTCTGCTTGGGTTTTCGGATCAGGTGGAACCCGCTCAACAGAGCCTTTCTAACCCAAACCAGAACGTTACCCCCTCCCTAGGGCCTTTTTACACCTAAATAACCACATATATATGTACCACCTAGGGACAGGGAATTCCTATTATATATATATATATATATATCAAGACCTCACAGCCTCGCGATCTCAAACAGACCCAGGACTTCCTACCCAGACGGCAGCCTCAGCCTCGCGGTCTCAGACAGACCCAGGACTTCCTACCCAGACGGCAGCCTCAGCCTCGCGGTCTCAGACAGACCCAGGACTTCCTACCCAGACGGCAGCCTCAGCCTCGCGGTCTCAGACAGACCCAGGACTTCCTACCCAGACGGCAGCCTCAGCCTCGCGGTCTCAGGCAGACCCAGGACTTCCTACCCAGACGGCAGCCTCAGCCTCGCGGTCTCAGACAGACCCAGGACTTCCTACCCAGACGGCAGCCTCAGCCTTGCGGTCTCAGACAGACCCAAGACTTCCTACCCAGGCGGCAGCCTCAGCCTCGCGGTCTCAGACAGACCCAGGACTTCCTACCCAGACGGCAGCCTCAGCCTCGCGGTCTCAGACAGACCCAGGACTTCCTACCCAGACGGCAGCCTCAGCCTCGCGGTCTCAGACAGACCCAGGACTTCCTACCCAGACGGCAGCCTCAGCCTCGCGGTCTCAGACAGACCCAGGACTTCCTACCCAGACGGCAGCCTCAGCACGAGCTCATCCTATTATTACCATAATACACGACAGGGGAATCAGGGTTACCATGTATCAGATCACACAAAGACTATTAGTTGAGCACAACCTGTTCTTTAGTTCGAGGGGCTCTTTTCTCCCTCATTCAGTTACCACTTACCTGATCAGGATTAACATCTGTTCATGTCAAGTTGAATCTGACTAGAAGAATAGGCTATCCTCCTATACAAGGATACACAACACATGCTGACTCACAACAAGCTAAATACTTTATTTAATTGCTACATGCACACTCACAGAATACATCATATATACAACCTGCAAGGAAAGTAAAAGGTTAAGTTATACACTTCAATAAAAAGGGGTCGACATCACCTTAGTCGTATGTAGCCTGTGCTCAATGGTCATCTAGGTTCCCTTCTCGTCTGTGCCTCGGCTTCGCCTGGAAGTCACACCTCCGCAGTCGCGGATCTACTCCCTTCTCCCTCTCCGAGTCACTGGAACCTCTTCCTCATCGGCTACTCTCTCCTCTTTAGATTCAAGTTCATCATCTGTCTTCCCTGAAATAAGCAGTAGCTTTTCTGCTAACGGCCAGGTGCCGCCTATGGACTAGAAGCAAGTGCCAGTATCTGCCTCAGACTTTCACTAATATAGAGGTGCATTTTCTCATGGAAAATTCCAGCCCGTAACCTGCCGCCCACCAAATTCTTGTACCTCCCCGTACCAAGGACACGTTCCCAGCCGGCCGGCCTGATGTAGTGTCTTCGGCATGAAGAAAAATACAATCCTTCGATAAGGGCCGGCCTGAACCGGTTCTCTCCAAGCGAACAACACCTCATAACTAAAACATCACCCTCGACCTAGAAACTTTCCAAGCTGCCGGAGCGGAAAGAAAGATGGAGTCTCTCCCGTTTAAGGCCTACCAGGCCTGGATTCAGCACGGCTCCATGAAATACCCTCACTATAGGGCAGGTTATCCTTAATACTAACAAATCTATCCCCTAGGCTATGTATGTAAGCCCTGATCTATGGGGAGGAGCACAGGATCGTGTCAAAGTGTCTAATAAATAGGCTCTATTCACTACTCTAATCCTTAGACTTGGATGGAAAGAGACTGAAGTCATATTAATCGCTCTACAACACAAGAAGGCCGGGAAAATCGAGCAGTACAGATGGCTAGGGGACTTTCAGCGCGAATTCCTAATAGCGCCATTTGAGGATGATGAGTTGCGTGAAGCTATTTTGCAAATGGCATCAGGGAAGGCGCCATGCTCTGATGGGCTTCCCATTGATTTTTATAAAGTGTACGTTGATCAGCTGCTTCCTGTGCTTAAGGAGGTTTTCTTGGACGCCCAGGAGGCACAGATCTTACTCACCTCAATGAGGGAAGCGCTCATTATGTCTTTAATAAAACCTGGCAAGCCTGCAGATCGTTGCGAGTCTTATAGATCGCTCTCTTTAATAAATACAGATGCAAAAATCCTGGCTAAATTAGTGGCAAACCGGCTTAGCCTGCTTATGGACAAGCTGGTTCTCCCAGATCAGGCCGGGTTTATTCCAGGAAGAGCCACGACCTAAGGTTGCAACTGATAGCGGTGTTTCTTGATGCCTCAAAGGCTTTTGATTCAGTGGAAGGGGACTATATTGTCACTATTTTGCAGTGTATGGGACTTCCCACAGGTTTTATAGCCTGGATTTGGCTCTTGTACACCTCGCCTACGGCGAAAGTCTGAATCGATGGGCATACCTCCTCCTCAATTTCTCTTTCTCGGGGCATGCAACAGGGGTGTCCACTCTCACCCCTTCTATTTGCCCTAAGTATGGAACCCTTGGCAGCAAAACTCAGACAACATTACAACCACGTGGGCCTCCGCTGCCTCCTTCGCCCAATACTCATCTACCTATATGTGGACGATGTGACCCTATATATTAAAGACCCATACACCAATATTAATCCATTACTACGTGAGTTCGTTAAATTTGGAGGCCAATCCGGTATCCACATATATATACCAAATCACACATATTCCTGCTGACCAGCTCGGTTAATCCCTTTGACACCGATTTTCCGCTTGCGTGGTGTGAGGACGATGTCAAATATTTGGGGATCCGCGTAACGAGAGATCGGGACGAATTAATGCGAATCAATTATGGAACACGTCACAGGATGCATTACTCGATGGATTGCCCTTCCCTTAACCATGGCAGGGTGCATATCCCTTATCAAAATGGTTATCCTCCCCAAGTTTTTATATCTTTTCCTCAACATCCCTTATGATACTGGACGGCACTTCTTTGCCACACTACGGTCGGAATTGATTCGATTGGTGTGGGGCGGTAAACAACCGCGCATACAGTGGAACACGTTAATGCCGCCCTCGTCCCATGGGGGCCTTGCTATACATAATTTCGAGCTCTATTACATATGTGCCCAGGCTAATTATGCCCATTATTGGTTCCATCCACCTCGCTATACACCCCATGTCCCCACCGAACAATGGCTTGCAGACTCCATCCCGCTAGACGGTGTCATTCTGTCTCCCACTGCGCCCCGTGGACGCGGCCCATCTTTTGTGGATCACACACTCAAAGCCTGGGCTCGCATCCTGGATCATATGCACCTGCCCTGTCTATACTGCCCCCTTCTACCACTCACATACCACCCAGAAATATCACTATTGCAAGAAGGTCTCTTCAAAAAGACTGCATGTATACGGAACATTCGCTGCTGGGGGGACCTATATAGTAATGGCAAATTCTGCACCCTCCAACAGCTGTGCCCTGATCCCCCGCCGTCCACTATTGAAACGTTTTTATATGCTCGCCTTCATCATGGCATTCAAGCTAGTAGCACTGTTTACCCTTCAGAGCCTGCAACACTTGCCCCTTTACACCGTGGCTTGCGTGCCCCCACTGCTTCACACTTGGTGTCCATGCTTTACCACATTTTATATAGTGACGTTGAGTACCCTTCATGCCCGGCACGTGCTAAGTGGTCTGCAGAATTGGGTCATGATCTCACTGATGCACAATGGCTCTACTGCTGTAAACAGACAGAACAAATTTCTTTCAATAGCAGACTCTGTATTCTCCATTATAGATTCCTACAACGCAGCTACTATGCCCCGGTTGCACTCCACAAATTTGGTTTGAGGGATTCACACAGGTGTGACAGGTGTAAACTGGAAAATGCCGACTTTCTGCACCTTGCCTGGGATTGCCCAGATATACAAACCTACTGTGGAAATATGGATTTTTATGATCAGTTATGTCCCCTATCTTGGACCCCAACGGTTTCATGTATAAATCACAAGTACATGTATGTTCCCTCCAGTTCCAGTTATGAAGACGCAAATACATGTGCGTCCACCGTTAACATGTCCTCTTTCAGATCCGCCATGAATGGGCCGGATATTCCATTCCTAAGTACGAAAGGCCACCGGCTTTATATGGTTCACTTATGCTATTTTTCAGTCCAGGCGAGTAGGCCCTGATTCTGCCATCAAGCCTTTTCCTGCCTTCTGCCTCTGAAAGCTCCAGTCTGAGCTCGCATCTGTATCCATGAACTTTGTCCTACTCCCTGCGCGGCTAACGGTGCCTGACTCGACCTGGCTGCCTGCCAAGAACTGTATTTCACCTTCGGAAATTATCTGCTCCGCTCCCTGCCCAATGCATTCCTGTCTAGTAGTTTAAGTAAACATTCTTCCAGCTACCGAGCAAAAGGCCCGGCTTCTCTGTCCTCATGCAAGTAATTCATAGCCCTGTTACCATGGAATATTCCTACCCCCTCGCATTTAGTGTAGACACTTAGACGCTTGTACACGCACTCACAGTCAGTATAGAATAGATTTTGTTCGAGAGACCTTTCTTTTTGGATAACACAGTTCTTTAAACATAGGATATTAGATATGATTTGGGATTAGGTTGACATAACCCCAGACTTTTGTCTCCACATGTAGAGCTAAATGTCAAGTCCCTTTCTCCCTCTAGTTGCACGTCTATCACACGTCATGCGACTGCGCACGCATCTCTGCAAAATATTTCTGCTGACATTGCAGGATTCTCCAGGTATCCACCCACACATGACAAATTACCCATTATCATCAAGTGGACGCCCACATGGACGCCCACCTTCACGCCTACTTACACGCCCACATGCTCTTATCTCATTCTCTCTTGCTCTTTTGCTTACGTACAATTGAGAAAATGTATATATACTGTACTCTGTGAATAATGTTTTGAGAATATTGAGAATACTTTTGAGCCCCTTTCCAGATCCAATTTTGGTGATGGAAATATTCTCCCTTTGACTCGAGTTATTGGAATAAATCCCTTTATGAACCTGATACCACAGACTCAGCCTCTTGCTTTATGCATGATCTTATTTATATTTTAAAAGTCTGAGAGCGTAATATTTTATTTACCACATAACGGCGCCCGAACAGTTTAATCTCTTTCCCCACACGCCGGAGATGAAGGTCCAGTTTTGCCCCCTTCCATAGCCGTGATGGACTTCAAGCGCGCACGTCGCGGGTCTTCCCGCCAACTCCCTCAGGCCAACGAAGGGGACAGACTGCGACCAGGCATCCATACGAGGCGGTGAGGAACGCAGATTGTCCTACCCAGAGCCCACCTGCGAGAGAGCTGTGTCCGAGGTATACAGAGGCCCACCAGATTCCGAAGTTCCGAAGTATCCAGGTCACGAGTAGAGTCCAGTCCAGTCCAGTCCGGTCCAGTCCAGTTCAGTCCAGTTCAGTTCCGAGGCCTTCCGTTCCGAGCTACCCGGTGAGTACCATTGCCGGGGAGGCGTTCTGACGTGCACATAGGTTGTGCCGGTCAAGACGGGTTTGGGTACACAAATCCGGTCTGCACTGTTTCAGCAGTGTATCTGTACTGTTTAGCAGTATATCTAGTATATCAAGTATATAAATTCAGAATAATCCAGTTAATGCCGAGTATTATGTTTAGTGACTAGTTTCTTAGATCATCATCATCATTGTTGCTCATTAAATGTTAAATGTTAAATGTGTTAATACGTCCTACATATTGTGGTATGATTGACTGTTCATTATCGTGTTTTATTGTATTAAGTGTGTTCAAAAATAAGGTATCAGATCAGTTCTCAATATGCCGCTCTTTTCGAAGTTAAGACAGATCACAACTAGAAAAGGGGTACTCGAAGAAGCTGTTCCCATTCCACCTAGGGACACTCCAGGGTACTTTATGTATCATAAGCATGGCCTAGACGCCATATTATTTCTTGATTTATGGGTAGACTACACCAAGGAATTATCAGAAAGTCACAGGTGGCCCGCAGCTGGGACCTGGGATGCAGATTGCATCGTGAAAGTAGAGGAAGAATTATGGAAAAGGAAAGCTAGACAATTAACAGAAAGACGCCATTGAATTATGGCGAAAAGAATCGTATAGACGTACGGAAAAAGCACGTAGACAGGAAGAGAAGAGTAAGGAGAATTCAAATAAAGTTCGAGAAAATGTGTTAGTTGAGGAAGGTATCCGAGTAAAAGCAGTAGCTAGAGAAGGAGCAACACCTGTGATTTGATGACACCCCTAATGTACAAAGTGCTAACGAAAAAGTAATTTTTGAAAAGTTTAGCTTGAAAAAAAAAAAAAAAAAAAAAAAAAAGAATTGTGGGTATTTCGAATTTGCAAATTGTTCAAGAATACAGGGTTGTGTTCTTGGTGGTCCAGTGAGCCAATGTGCTGGGTCAAGTCGGTGAGATTATGACCCCCTGAGTGCAAATTGTATGTAAAAATAATTTTTCAATTGAGCGAATTATTGCAGTTTTTATGGAATTGGGTAGTCTTTTTGTCTTTGACAGCTTCAGAGTGAGGAGAAGGTGGGGGCTGTGTAGAGCAGAATGTGATACAGAAATCGGAGACAGATTCTGACCTTGTAGCCAGTGTAGGTGGGGGCCGGTGAGAGGAGCAGAACAGAGGCACTGCTTAGAAAGCTTCTCTGACATCGCATCTGTGTAATGCCTGCAGGCGGAGAGCCTTGGGGGCAAGGAGTAGGAAAAACAAAAAAAGATGGCTGGCAGCCCAGGCTCAGGCCGCGCTGAGGGGCTATTTTTAGCTTCTCTGATAAGACAGGGCAGCTGAGAAATGTAAGTCGAGAAAGATTCCCTTGGTCTATTCTGTGATAAACCAGTGCCCCGAGGAAATGTCTATGGAGAAGATTTGTTTTATTTTTTAGCAATTGTTATATTGCTTCTGGCCAGAAAGTAAAATGTTGCTCTTGCTTGGAATTTTAAGGGCTATGTGCCTATATAAAAACGATTTTCAAATTCAGACATTTTTGAATTGTGGCCACAAGCTGCCACCAGTTGCATTGGATAAATGATCCAGTGGTTAAAAGTCTGTGAGGAGAGATGAGAGGTGCGTCTTCGTCTGGGACATTAGGGTACATTGTGTTGACGAAGATGCATAGCTCATTTTTATAAAAGAAAACAAACAGGTTCGTGTGTTCTTCGTTTTTGATTATTATTGCTGATTCTGTTTTTATAAAAGAAAACAAACAGGTTCGTGTGTTCTTCGTTTTTGATTATTATTGCTGATTCTGTGTGTCAGACTTGACACGGTGATTTCAGATGGGGGTGTATAGGGCAGGTAAATGAATTATTGATTATAAGCCTGACAAATTAAGCAGGCCAGAATGTTCGCCTCTGAGCTGTAGGTACTGTAATTGCGCATCGCTGCTCATTTATATATGTTAGTGCAATTGTCTATGCTTTCTGTGCTTGGTATACTGATGGCTTGGCATATGTATTTTATATATGTTTTGTTTTTGTGTTGTATTGACCAGTCTGTTTAGCGTTTAATACCAAGTTCTCCTGTGCAAGTACAGAGATAGTCGTGACGACGGCGATCTTTGCACAGCGCTTGGCTGGAACTTGTTCACAATTACTAAATTTCACAGACGTGATATTACCTTTATCATGCTGTCAAAATAGCAGACAACACGTTATCAGTGTATGTCTAATTGGTGTTGGAGATGAATGAAATGAAAGGAAAAATTATGCAAGACTAAAATATTTTTCACATGACTGCCTTTCTCTTATAGACAGGCAGCCTCGGTCATATGTTTCCAGATTGGACATTGAGGAACCATTATGATCTGTGCACTCGCATCTTACCTCTTGAAAGGCCTGTTTTAAATAAGGACTGCCACCACAGAGTGACAAATGAGGCTCGGTATTTAGGGTAATGAGAAAATATCTGACAGGATTTCCTTTTTAAAGTTTGCTTTAGTAAGCTCATTCTTGTAAGTGGTGGCCCCAAAAGTTGACTTGTTTTTAAATTAGGCTATTTATTGTATAGGTGGAAATTATTGCAAAATGACTGATTTCTTTAGCAGATAAATTATTAATTATCAACATTAACAACTGTTCTTAAACTTGGTTTTCCGAATATTTAGGTAATTTAGCATTCCTATTAGGGCCTACTAGCATTAATATTGACTTCAGGTTGGTGTAGGTTCATGTAATAGGGACATTTGCATATGAGATGTCATTTGGCTAGCTTATGAGCTAACACAATGAGGTTTGTACATTAATTTGAAGGATTTCTCGCCGTTTCAAATACGCTGTGTATCTCCTATAATTTTGCTTACGCCCAGTAGCTACACACAGGGATTAATAGTGTTGACAAGACACAGGGTTTGATAGTGTTTGACAGCAGTGAAATCTGTTTCAGATTTCCTCCTGTCAAAAAGGGGGGGGAAGGAGGAGAATATTGGCTTTCTGCTGGCCCCTGAGGAGGTTCGCTTCCCGCTAGCCCCTTAAGAAATTAAGCCCCTTAGAAATTAGCCCCCTTAGAAATTAAGTCGAGGAAATAGGTATGGTGCTTTCCCCTTTTTCTCATGTTTTATTGTGATCTTTCAGGGGAATTAGTTGTGGGCACCGGAACGTATTCAATTGATTTCTGTTTTTTTTCCCAGCCCAAGACACAAAAAGACTAAAGTCCTCAAGAACACACTGTGGCATTTGAAGAATTAAAGAGAGCTTTATGTCAAGCACCAGTTTTAGCAAACCCTGATTACAACAAATCGTTTATGCTTTTTGTGACAGAGCGGGATGGAACAGCACTATCTGTCCTAACACAAGATCATGCAGGAAAACACGAGCCCTGTGCTTATTTTTCTAGTACATTAGACCCAGTAGCACAGGCTTTGCCTGCGTGCCTAAAATCAGTTGCAGCAACGGCCTTAGCCATAAGACAAAGTGACTTGATAGTGCTGGGCCACCCTCTGACAGTACAAGTACCACACGCAGTAGAGGTTCTCTTGAACCGGACACAAACACAACACCTGACTGTAGCTAGACTGACAGGCTATGAGCCAACGTTATTTCAACCACACATAGAGATCAGACGATGCAACATACTGAATCCTGCTACCTTTTTGCCCTCCAGTACAGAAAGCGTTTCACCACATGACTGTGTTGAAGTAATACATACCGTGACTAAACCAAGACAAGACTTGACAGACGTTGCACTCCCAGACCCCGACCTAACACTATATGTTGACGGCTCATGCATGAGGACAGGGGCGGGAGAATTAGTGGCAGCATATGCAGTGACTACTGATACTGTAATAATAGAGACTAAAAGAATAGACATATTGTCAGCACAAGCAGCAGAGCTCATCGCCCTGACACAAGCGTACATAAGAGCTAAGCACCTGAGAGTAAACATTTACACCGATTCTCTGGCGAGAAAGAGGTTTCTTGACCTCTCATGGGGCCAAGATACAGCATGGCCCCCATATTCAAGCCCTACTGGAAGCAATACATTTACCAACAGTCATAGCTATCCTAAAATGTAAAGCACATACTAGAGCCACAGATACCATTTCCCAAGGCAATGATCTGGCAGACCGAACAGCTAAACAGACAGCTCAGACCCCACTAGACATGACAAAGTTACAGGTTCAATAAGTGTCCAAAGCCATGACAGTTAGGGATCCTTCCAAGGATGTACAAGACATACAGACACATGCTACTATGGACGAATTAAAGAAATGGTCGGAACAAGGAGGGGTACTGACTGATCAGGGTTTCTTTCTGATTCAATGGTACAAATAATCATAAATACCGCACATAGTCCTGCACACTTAGGAGAGAAAGCAATGATAGATAGCTTACAGAATATATGGTTCAACAAGCACCTGCGTGCAGCAGCGAAACAAAAGGTCAGAACATGTATGATCTGTTGCCAATTCAATGCAGGTAAAGGCATTCCGATGGAACAAGGTGGATTCCATCCACCTGACCACCCTTTTGAAGTGCTCCAAATGGATTATATCCAAATAAACAGATGTAGAGGTTACAAATATGTCCTGGTACTAATGAAGCAGGTGTCCCTTCTGTTAGGGTATACCTGGAAATTCCATTGTGTGCGACATCCTGAAGCAGCAGGCCTTGTAGAAAGACATAAACAGACATTAAAAATTTGCGCAGACAAAGGTGTAGATTGGATGGTAGCCCTGCCGGTTGCCCTCTTTTACATGCGAATGGTAGCTCATTCTAGAACAGGCTTATCTCCCTATGAAGTGGTCTTTGGTAGATCACCAAATATGTGGGGCACTCCAATGCCTAAAAGATTACTGATGCTGACAGATTACCTGGCTTCCTTGATGTCTGCACTACTCTCTTGTTGTTCGCAGGTTGCTGCCGCCTTCCCTGACAACACCCAGGTCAAAGAATACTCCATCGCTCCTGGATGAAAGGCGCCAAAGTCAGTGCTCTGGACCACGGGGACGGCCGTTAAAGTCAAAGTGCACCTTCACCACTCTTTTACAAAGGAAAAAGACTTTAAAACTTGGATTTTGGATTTTGAACACCATTTTCTAGAGGAGACTCCCCAGAAGTTTCCACAAAGCTAAACTTTGATCTAAGAAGTCAGAACCCGTTTGATCAATTAAGTCCACTAGGTGGTGAAGCGGTTGAACATGTATTCTGGCTTGCATAAGATCTTGGACAATAATATTGATAAGAAAAAGCAAGATGTGCATCACGATAATATGTATCAGCTTAATACTACATGCTATTTTTCCTCCTATTGCCTCACTCTTATACTCCTCCACTAATGATACCATAAAGCACACATTTAGTGATCTGCCATCCTATGAGCTATCATATCGACTTGCCTTACGCAACAATACCTTTATTCAGATGCTGCACCATTCACATCAGACTAGCAATGCTACAGACTGCTGGGTCTGTGGCCGACTCCCCCCCCTATCAGAACTATAAGGGAGTTTTGCCCCTCTTTCTCTATCCGTTCACACACAATGGCTCCTGTGGAGCATGGTTTAGTTTGATTAATTCCCTAGATTCAAATTCCGCAGTTTATCAAGACAACTGGGTATGGGGAAACCTGAACTTAGTTTTGCTTAAAGTCTGCTACCCTAACAAGGAGGGACTTCCCAAAAGAACAGGAACTGATCTAAGAAATGAAGTATATGGATTAGGTAATTTTACACTTAACCTCATGATCCTGAACGTTGAATCTGAAGCTACACCAATCTTGCCCGCCATGTCCGTATTCCCAGTAAAAGGGGAATTATGTATAAGAAAGAATGGCTCCATACACATGGGCCATAGTAAATGCACCACTGTAATAAAATTCAGTGATCAAGGCAAGTCTACATTTAGAGCTTCTCGTCATTCCTACTTTATATGTGGCCAGACCGCATATATACGCCTACCTCTAGATTGGGATGGTACCTGTTACATAGCATTCCTCCTACCACCTGTTTTCCTAGCTCCTCCTGATTATCATAGAAATACTCATTTAGTACACAATAGAGAATGGAGAGATCTCCCAATAGTCGATTACACTGAGACAGCATGGGAAAAATACACAGATTTCAATAAAGGTTTCTTTCCCTATATAGGTACAGTTACCAATAGTAAGCTGATACGTAGATTAACCAGAACCCTTGAAGCAGTAGTGAACAAAACTATTTCCGCCTTAGGCAATTTAACAGAAGAGCAGTCTGCTATGCGGATTGTTGTGCTTCAAAATAGTCTTGTCCTTGACGTTATCCTGGCCGATAGGGGCGGAGCTTGTAGGGTCATCAAATCAAGCTGTTGCATTTTTCATACCAGAAAATTCGCCATCTGTATATAAAGCCATAACTCGCCTTCATAAGATTGTAAGCCAGATACACCAGAATCCAGGCACCTGGACTTGGTCCGGTTGGTTTTGGAGTGTATTATCTACCTTTGGATGGAGGGTCCTATCCTTCCTAGGTATTGGCTTTCTCATACTATTCAGTTGCTGCTTATGCCTACAATGTGGACCAGCGATTTGTGGTCTGTGTGCCACATCGTGTATTCCACCACCAAGATTTCGTTCGTCCCAGAAGAAAAAAGAAGAACAAATGATGCTATATGAACAGATCAATGGATTGATGAAGATTGATATCTCTTGACGGGCAAGTAGGGGACAAGGAGGGAATGTGGAAATATGGATTTTTATGATCAGTTATGTCCCCTATCTTGGACCCCAACGGTTTCATGTATAAATCACAAGTACATGTATGTTCCCTCCAGTTCCAGTTATGAAGACGCAAATACATGTGCGTCCACCGTTAACATGTCCTCTTTCAGATCCGCCATGAATGGGCCGGATATTCCATTCCTAAGTACGAAAGGCCACCGGCTTTATATGGTTCACTTATGCTATTTTTCAGTCCAGGCGAGTAGGCCCTGATTCTGCCATCAAGCCTTTTCCTGCCTTCTGCCTCTGAAAGCTCCAGTCTGAGCTCGCATCTGTATCCATGAACTTTGTCCTACTCCCTGCGCGGCTAACGGTGCCTGACTCGACCTGGCTGCCTGCCAAGAACTGTATTTCACCTTCGGAAATTATCTGCTCCGCTCCCTGCCCAATGCATTCCTGTCTAGTAGTTTAAGTAAACATTCTTCCAGCTACCGAGCAAAAGGCCCGGCTTCTCTGTCCTCATGCAAGTAATTCATAGCCCTGTTACCATGGAATATTCCTACCCCCTCGCATTTAGTGTAGACACTTAGACGCTTGTACACGCACTCACAGTCAGTATAGAATAGATTTTGTTCGAGAGACCTTTCTTTTTGGATAACACAGTTCTTTAAACATAGGATATTAGATATGATTTGGGATTAGGTTGACATAACCCCAGACTTTTGTCTCCACATGTAGAGCTAAATGTCAAGTCCCTTTCTCCCTCTAGTTGCACGTCTATCACACGTCATGCGACTGCGCACGCATCTCTGCCAAATATTTCTGCTGACATTGCAGGATTCTCCAGGTATCCACCCACACATGACAAATTACCCATTATCATCAAGTGGACGCCCACATGGACGCCCACCTTCACGCCTACTTACACGCCCACATGCTCTTATCTCATTCTCTCTTGCTCTTTTGCTTACGTACAATTGAGAAAATGTATATATACTGTACTCTGTGAATAATGTTTTGAGAATATTGAGAATACTTTTGAGCCCCTTTCCAGATCCAATTTTGGTGATGGAAATATTCTCCCTTTGACTCGAGTTATTGGAATAAATCCCTTTATGAACCTGATACCACAGACTCAGCCTCTTGCTTTATGCATGATCTTATTTATATTTTAAAAGTCTGAGAGCGTAATATTTTATTTACCACATAATGGCGCCCGAACAGTTTAATCTCTTTCCCCACACGCCGGAGATGAAGGTCCAGTTTTGCCCCCTTCCATAGCCGTGATGGACTTCAAGCGCGCACGTCGCGGGTCTTCCCGCCAACTCCCTCAGGCCAACGAAGGGGACAGACTGCGACCAGGCATCCATACGAGGCGGTGAGGAACGCAGATTGTCCTACCCAGAGCCCACCTGCGAGAGAGCTGTGTCCGAGGTATACAGAGGCCCACCAGATTCCGAAGTTCCGAAGTATCCAGGTCACGAGTAGAGTCCAGTCCAGTCCAGTCCGGTCCAGTCCAGTTCAGTCCAGTTCAGTTCCGAGGCCTTCCGTTCCGAGCTACCCGGTGAGTACCATTGCCGGGGAGGCGTTCTGACGTGCACATAGGTTGTGCCGGTCAAGACGGGTTTGGGTACACAAATCCGGTCTGCACTGTTTCAGCAGTGTATCTGTACTGTTTAGCAGTATATCTAGTATATCAAGTATATAAATTCAGAATAATCCAGTTAATGCCGAGTATTATGTTTAGTGACTAGTTTCTTAGATCATCATCATCATTGTTGCTCATTAAATGTTAAATGTTAAATGTGTTAATACGTCCTACATATTGTGGTATGATTGACTGTTCATTATCGTGTTTTATTGTATTAAGTGTGTTCAAAAATAAGGTATCAGATCAGTTCTCAATATGCCGCTCTTTTCGAAGTTAAGACAGATCACAACTAGAAAAGGGGTACTCGAAGAAGCTGTTCCCATTCCACCTAGGGACACTCCAGGGTACTTTATGTATCATAAGCATGGCCTAGACGCCATATTATTTCTTGATTTATGGGTAGACTACACCAAGGAATTATCAGAAAGTCACAGGTGGCCCGCAGCTGGGACCTGGGATGCAGATTGCATCGTGAAAGTAGAGGAAGAATTATGGAAAAGGAAAGCTAGACAATTAACAGAAAGACGCCATTGAATTATGGCGAAAAGAATCGTATAGACGTACGGAAAAAGCACGTAGACAGGAAGAGAAGAGTAAGGAGAATTCAAATAAAGTTCGAGAAAATGTGTTAGTTGAGGAAGGTATCCGAGTAAAAGCAGTAGCTAGAGAAGGAGCAACACCTGTGATTTGATGACACCCCTAATGTACAAAGTGCTAACGAAAAAGTAATTTTTGAAAAGTTTAGCTTGAAAAAAAAAAAAAAAAAAAAAAAAAAGAATTGTGGGTATTTCGAATTTGCAAATTGTTAAAGAATACAGGGTTGTGTTCTTGGTGGTCCAGTGAGCCAATGTGCTGGGTCAAGTCGGTGAGATTATGACCCCCTGAGTGCAAATTGTATGTAAAAATAATTTTTCAATTGAGCGAATTATTGCAGTTTTTATGGAATTGGGTAGTCTTTTTGTCTTTGACAGCTTCAGAGTGAGGAGAAGGTGGGGGCTGTGTAGAGCAGAATGTGATACAGAAATCGGAGACAGATTCTGACCTTGTAGCCAGTGTAGGTGGGGGCCGGTGAGAGGAGCAGAACAGAGGCACTGCTTAGAAAGCTTCTCTGACATCGCATCTGTGTAATGCCTGCAGGCGGAGAGCCTTGGGGGCAAGGAGTAGGAAAAACAAAAAAAGATGGCTGGCAGCCCAGGCTCAGGCCGCGCTGAGGGGCTATTTTTAGCTTCTCTGATAAGACAGGGCAGCTGAGAAATGTAAGTCGAGAAAGATTCCCTTGGTCTATTCTGTGTTAAACCAGTGCCCCGAGGAAATGTCTATGGAGAAGATTTGTTTTATTTTTTAGCAATTGTTATATTGCTTCTGGCCAGAAAGTAAAATGTTGCTCTTGCTTGGAATTTTAAGGGCTATGTGCCTATATAAAAACGATTTTCAAATTCAGACATTTTTGAATTGTGGCCACAAGCTGCCACCAGTTGCATTGGATAAATGATCCAGTGGTTAAAAGTCTGTGAGGAGAGATGAGAGGTGCGTCTTCGTCTGGGACATTAGGGTACATTGTGTTGACGAAGATGCATAGCTCATTTTTATAAAAGAAAACAAACAGGTTCGTGTGTTCTTCGTTTTTGATTATTATTGCTGATTCTGTTTTTATAAAAGAAAACAAACAGGTTCGTGTGTTCTTCGTTTTTGATTATTATTGCTGATTCTGTGTGTCAGACTTGACACGGTGATTTCAGATGGGGGTGTATAGGGCAGGTAAATGAATTATTGATTATAAGCCTGACAAATTAAGCAGGCCAGAATGTTCGCCTCTGAGCTGTAGGTACTGTAATTGCGCATCGCTGCTCATTTATATATGTTAGTGCAATTGTCTATGCTTTCTGTGCTTGGTATACTGATGGCTTGGCATATGTATTTTATATATGTTTTGTTTTTGTGTTGTATTGACCAGTCTGTTTAGCGTTTAATACCAAGTTCTCCTGTGCAAGTACAGAGATAGTCGTGACGACGGCGATCTTTGCACAGCGCTTGGCTGGAACTTGTTCACAATTACTAAATTTCACAGACGTGATATTACCTTTATCATGCTGTCAAAATAGCAGACAACACGTTATCAGTGTATGTCTAATTGGTGTTGGAGATGAATGAAATGAAAGGAAAAATTATGCAAGACTAAAATATTTTTCACATGACTGCCTTTCTCTTATAGACAGGCAGCCTCGGTCATATGTTTCCAGATTGGACATTGAGGAACCATTATGATCTGTGCACTCGCATCTTACCTCTTGAAAGGCCTGTTTTAAATAAGGACTGCCACCACAGAGTGACAAATGAGGCTCGGTATTTAGGGTAATGAGAAAATATCTGACAGGATTTCCTTTTTAAAGTTTGCTTTAGTAAGCTCATTCTTGTAAGTGGTGGCCCCAAAAGTTGACTTGTTTTTAAATTAGGCTATTTATTGTATAGGTGGAAATTATTGCAAAATGACTGATTTCTTTAGCAGATAAATTATTAATTATCAACATTAACAACTGTTCTTAAACTTGGTTTTCCGAATATTTAGGTAATTTAGCATTCATATTAGGGCCTACTAGCATTAATATTGACTTCAGGTTGGTGTAGGTTCATGTAATAGGGACATTTGCATATGAGATGTCATTTGGCTAGCTTATGAGCTAACACAATGAGGTTTGTACATTAATTTGAAGGATTTCTCGCCGTTTCAAATACGCTGTGTATCTCCTATAATTTTGCTTACGCCCAGTAGCTACACACAGGGATTAATAGTGTTGACAAGACACAGGGTTTGATAGTGTTTGACAGCAGTGAAATCTGTTTCAGATTTCCTCCTGTCAAAAAGGGGGGGGAAGGAGGAGAATATTGGCTTTCTGCTGGCCCCTGAGGAGGTTCGCTTCCCGCTAGCCCCTTAAGAAATTAAGCCCCTTAGAAATTAGCCCCCTTAGAAATTAAGTCGAGGAAATAGGTATGGTGCTTTCCCCTTTTTCTCATGTTTTATTGTGATCTTTCAGGGGAATTAGTTGTGGGCACCGGAACGTATTCAATTGATTTCTGGTTTTTTTCCCAGCCCAAGACACAAAAAGACTAAAGTCCTCAAGAACACACTGTGGCATTTGAAGAATTAAAGAGAGCTTTATGTCAAGCACCAGTTTTAGCAAACCCTGATTACAACAAATCGTTTATGCTTTTTGTGACAGAGCGGGATGGAACAGCACTATCTGTCCTAACACAAGATCATGCAGGAAAACACGAGCCCTGTGCTTATTTTTCTAGTACATTAGACCCAGTAGCACAGGCTTTGCCTGCGTGCCTAAAATCAGTTGCAGCAACGGCCTTAGCCATAAGACAAAGTGACTTGATAGTGCTGGGCCACCCTCTGACAGTACAAGTACCACACGCAGTAGAGGTTCTCTTGAACCGGACACAAACACAACACCTGACTGTAGCTAGACTGACAGGCTATGAGCCAACGTTATTTCAACCACACATAGAGATCAGACGATGCAACATACTGAATCCTGCTACCTTTTTGCCCTCCAGTACAGAAAGCGTTTCACCACACGACTGTGTTGAAGTAATACATACCGTGACTAAACCAAGACAAGACTTGACAGACGTTGCACTCCCAGACCCCGACCTAACACTATATGTTGACGGCTCATGCATGAGGACAGGGGCGGGAGAATTAGTGGCAGCATATGCAGTGACTACTGATACTGTAATAATAGAGACTAAAAGAATAGACATATTGTCAGCACAAGCAGCAGAGCTCATCGCCCTGACACAAGCGTACATAAGAGCTAAGCACCTGAGAGTAAACATTTACACCGATTCTCTGGCGAGAAAGAGGTTTCTTGACCTCTCATGGGGCCAAGATACAGCATGGCCCCCATATTCAAGCCCTACTGGAAGCAATACATTTACCAACAGTCATAGCTATCCTAAAATGTAAAGCACATACTAGAGCCACAGATACCATTTCCCAAGGCAATGATCTGGCAGACCGAACAGCTAAACAGACAGCTCAGACCCCACTAGACATGACAAAGTTACAGGTTCAATAAGTGTCCAAAGCCATGACAGTTAGGGATCCTTCCAAGGATGTACAAGACATACAGACACATGCTACTATGGACGAATTAAAGAAATGGTCGGAACAAGGAGGGGTACTGACTGATCAGGGTTTCTTTCTGATTCAATGGTACAAATAATCATAAATACCGCACATAGTCCTGCACACTTAGGAGAGAAAGCAATGATAGATAGCTTACAGAATATATGGTTCAACAAGCACCTGCGTGCAGCAGCGAAACAAAAGGTCAGAACATGTATGATCTGTTGCCAATTCAATGCAGGTAAAGGCATTCCGATGGAACAAGGTGGATTCCATCCACCTGACCACCCTTTTGAAGTGCTCCAAATGGATTATATCCAAATAAACAGATGTAGAGGTTACAAATATGTCCTGGTACTAATGAAGCAGGTGTCCCTTCTGTTAGGGTATACCTGGAAATTCCATTGTGTGCGACATCCTGAAGCAGCAGGCCTTGTAGAAAGACATAAACAGACATTAAAAATTTGCGCAGACAAAGGTGTAGATTGGATGGTAGCCCTGCCGGTTGCCCTCTTTTACATGCGAATGGTAGCTCATTCTAGAACAGGCTTATCTCCCTATGAAGTGGTCTTTGGTAGATCACCAAATATGTGGGGCACTCCAATGCCTAAAAGATTACTGATGCTGACAGATTACCTGGCTTCCTTGATGTCTGCACTACTCTCTTGTTGTTCGCAGGTTGCTGCCGCCTTCCCTGACAACACCCAGGTCAAAGAATACTCCATCGCTCCTGGATGAAAGGCGCCAAAGTCAGTGCTCTGGACCACGGGGACGGCCGTTAAAGTCAAAGTGCACCTTCACCACTCTTTTACAAAGGAAAAAGACTTTAAAACTTGGATTTTGGATTTTGAACACCATTTTCTAGAGGAGACTCCCCAGAAGTTTCCACAAAGCTAAACTTTGATCTAAGAAGTCAGAACCCGTTTGATCAATTAAGTCCACTAGGTGGTGAAGCGGTTGAACATGTATTCTGGCTTGCATAAGATCTTGGACAATAATATTGATAAGAAAAAGCAAGATGTGCATCACGATAATATGTATCAGCTTAATACTACATGCTATTTTTCCTCCTATTGCCTCACTCTTATACTCCTCCACTAATGATACCATAAAGCACACATTTAGTGATCTGCCATCCTATGAGCTATCATATCGACTTGCCTTACGCAACAATACCTTTATTCAGATGCTGCACCATTCACATCAGACTAGCAATGCTACAGACTGCTGGGTCTGTGGCCGACTCCCCCCCCTATCAGAACTATAAGGGAGTTTTGCCCCTCTTTCTCTATCCGTTCACACACAATGGCTCCTGTGGAGCATGGTTTAGTTTGATTAATTCCCTAGATTCGAATTCCGCAGTTTATCAAGACAACTGGGTATGGGGAAACCTGAACTTAGTTTTGCTTAAAGTCTGCTACCCTAACAAGGAGGGACTTCCCAAAAGAACAGGAACTGATCTAAGAAATGAAGTATATGGATTAGGTAATTTTACACTTAACCTCATGATCCTGAACGTTGAATCTGAAGCTACACCAATCTTGCCCGCCATGTCCGTATTCCCAGTAAAAGGGGAATTATGTATAAGAAAGAATGGCTCCATACACATGGGCCATAGTAAATGCACCACTGTAATAAAATTCAGTGATCAAGGCAAGTCTACATTTAGAGCTTCTCGTCATTCCTACTTTATATGTGGCCAGACCGCATATATACGCCTACCTCTAGATTGGGATGGTACCTGTTACATAGCATTCCTCCTACCACCTGTTTTCCTAGCTCCTCCTGATTATCATAGAAATACTCATTTAGTACACAATAGAGAATGGAGAGATCTCCCAATAGTCGATTACACTGAGACAGCATGGGAAAAATACACAGATTTCAATAAAGGTTTCTTTCCCTATATAGGTACAGTTACCAATAGTAAGCTGATACGTAGATTAACCAGAACCCTTGAAGCAGTAGTGAACGAAACTATTTCCGCCTTAGGCAATTTAACAGAAGAGCAGTCTGCTATGCGGATTGTTGTGCTTCAAAATAGTCTTGTCCTTGACGTTATCCTGGCCGATAGGGGCGGAGCTTGTAGGGTCATCAAATCAAGCTGTTGCATTTTTCATACCAGAAAATTCGCCATCTGTATATAAAGCCATAACTCGCCTTCATAAGATTGTAAGCCAGATACACCAGAATCCAGGCACCTGGACTTGGTCCGGTTGGTTTTGGAGTGTATTATCTACCTTTGGATGGAGGGTCCTATCCTTCCTAGGTATTGGCTTTCTCATACTATTCAGTTGCTGCTTATGCCTACAATGTGGACCAGCGATTTGTGGTCTGTGTGCCACATCGTGTATTCCACCACCAAGATTTCGTTCGTCCCAGAAGAAAAAAGAAGAACAAATGATGCTATATGAACAGATCAATGGATTGATGAAGATTGATATCTCTTGACGGGCAAGTAGGGGACAAGGAGGGAATGTGGAAATATGGATTTTTATGATCAGTTATGTCCCCTATCTTGGACCCCAACGGTTTCATGTATAAATCACAAGTACATGTATGTTCCCTCCAGTTCCAGTTATGAAGACGCAAATACATGTGCGTCCACCGTTAACATGTCCTCTTTCAGATCCGCCATGAATGGGCCGGATATTCCATTCCTAAGTACGAAAGGCCACCGGCTTTATATGGTTCACTTATGCTATTTTTCAGTCCAGGCGAGTAGGCCCTGATTCTGCCATCAAGCCTTTTCCTGCCTTCTGCCTCTGAAAGCTCCAGTCTGAGCTCGCATCTGTATCCATGAACTTTGTCCTACTCCCTGCGCGGCTAACGGTGCCTGACTCGACCTGGCTGCCTGCCAAGAACTGTATTTCACCTTCGGAAATTATCTGCTCCGCTCCCTGCCCAATGCATTCCTGTCTAGTAGTTTAAGTAAACATTCTTCCAGCTACCGAGCAAAAGGCCCGGCTTCTCTGTCCTCATGCAAGTAATTCATAGCCCTGTTACCATGGAATATTCCTACCCCCTCGCATTTAGTGTAGACACTTAGACGCTTGTACACGCACTCACAGTCAGTATAGAATAGATTTTGTTCGAGAGACCTTTCTTTTTGGATAACACAGTTCTTTAAACATAGGATATTAGATATGATTTGGGATTAGGTTGACATAACCCCAGACTTTTGTCTCCACATGTAGAGCTAAATGTCAAGTCCCTTTCTCCCTCTAGTTGCACGTCTATCACACGTCATGCGACTGCGCACGCATCTCTGCCAAATATTTCTGCTGACATTGCAGGATTCTCCAGGTATCCACCCACACATGACAAATTACCCATTATCATCAAGTGGACGCCCACATGGACGCCCACCTTCACGCCTACTTACACGCCCACATGCTCTTATCTCATTCTCTCTTGCTCTTTTGCTTACGTACAATTGAGAAAATGTATATATACTGTACTCTGTGAATAATGTTTTGAGAATATTGAGAATACTTTTGAGCCCCTTTCCAGATCCAATTTTGGTGATGGAAATATTCTCCCTTTGACTCGAGTTATTGGAATAAATCCCTTTATGAACCTGATACCACAGACTCAGCCTCTTGCTTTATGCATGATCTTATTTATATTTTAAAAGTCTGAGAGCGTAATATTTTATTTACCACTATTAATATTTATTTAATTAAATATCACTATTGCAAGAAGGTCTCTTCAAAAAGACTGCATGTATACGGAACATTCGCTGCTGGGGGGACCTATATAGTAATGGCAAATTCTGCACCCTCCAACAGCTGTGCCCTGATCCCCCGCCGTCCACTATTGAAACGTTTTTATATGCTCGCCTTCATCATGGCATTCAAGCTAGTAGCACTGTTTACCCTTCAGAGCCTGCAACACTTGCCCCTTTACACCGTGGCTTGCGTGCCCCCACTGCTTCACACTTGGTGTCCATGCTTTACCACATTTTATATAGTGACGTTGAGTACCCTTCATGCCCGGCACGTGCTAAGTGGTCTGCAGAATTGGGTCATGATCTCACTGATGCACAATGGCTCTACTGCTGTAAACAGACAGAACAAATTTCTTTCAATAGCAGACTCTGTATTCTCCATTATAGATTCCTACAACGCAGCTACTATGCCCCGGTTGCACTCCACAAATTTGGTTTGAGGGATTCACACAGGTGTGACAGGTGTAAACTGGAAAATGCCGACTTTCTGCACCTTGCCTGGGATTGCCCAGATATACAAACCTACTGTAGCGATGTCCTTACAGCACTGGATCTCTCTTCCTCTCTTGAGATCTCCACTTGTAGCCCTTCTAGAATATACTGAACAACTTCCAGCTAAGCACCGAAAATTTGTGTCCTTCTGCCTTGCTCTACCTAAACGGCGCATAGCCGGCTGCTGGGGTAGTGGACGGGCACCCAAATTTAAGGACTGGTTGTCAGACAGGATCCTATGGCAAAATCAACTCTGCACATATGCCAAATTGCTCCCTCGCTCCTCTCGTCCCCATGACATTTGGGACCCACTGCAGACATATTTATTGTAACATCCCTGCACTGCTGAGGCCATGTCCTAAAGCCTAACCTTACCTTCTTCTGCAGGTGCCCACTACTGAATGCTCTGACCCTCCCTAATGATACTCCTGCTGTACCATACCTGTTTTACTACATACTGATAGAGCCCCTGACGCTCCAATTTTACTGCACTTTGTAATGGCAAATGCATGATGTCCTTTTTGCTCTTTGGATTATTGTAGTTTTCTCTGTAGTGTATAACGCTCCACACTGCTAAACTATGTACATGCCTGTTGTCACTTATGTCTTCTGATGTACCTTTGCAACACGCTCCCACTTGTTCTAGCTATATGATCATCGCAGATATTGTACCTTGATTGTATGCTTATTGATGGAAAAAAATTCAATAAATAAAATTTAAAAAAACGAAAAGGTTATCTTTGACCTCAGACATAATAAGGGTTGTGTGGCCTGAGACAAGGTACCCACTTTAATTAGTGGACAGCATTTACCAACCCACCTTCTCACAAGTAAGACAAATGAATGTAAGAAGTGGGAAAGATGATAGTACAGTAGAGAGAGGAGAGCTGAACATAAGGGGCAAAACTGCTATAAAGAACAAGACGCATAAAGAAAGGGAGCTGGGAAAGGAGTGATGTGTATGTAATGGAAGAATCTATGAGAGAAGGGAACATTCTTAGTTAAGTAAAAAGAATAGCATGCAAAAAATAAATGTAAGTGGCTTGGGGAGAGTGGGAGGATGGAACGGGGAAGAATGATGTAAAGTAAAACAAGAGCAGCGGTGAAACACAAAATGATGGAGTGTCTCTCTGCAGAATGTGATAATAGGCCCCTGAGTCTCCCCCATCTCACAGATATTCATTGGCCCTTGGCTGAATGGGAGCCCCCTGATGGATTGGGGGTCCCCTTAAGTGTTGTGGGCCCATCTGTGCTGCAGGGGCCTGTATTGTGTCCTGGCACAAGAGGTGAATCAAGGTAAGAGGCTGGAGAGAAGAATGTTGAATAGGAGCGCATATAGGTAAGAGGTGGAAGCTAGAGGTGCAAAAACAGTAATTGGAGGGTAGAGGTGAGAGAGAGACTAAAGATGAAGAGTAGAGCATTGATGGGAGAGGTGGACATAAAGGGGGTAGAACCAGTGAATGACGTTGAGGCTGGAGAGAAAGATGAAAGGTGAAAGGCAGTGCTTGGATAGGAGGGGTAGAGATATAAGAGAAGAAGAACCATCAGGATCACTTAAGTGTCATGGAGAGGGAATGGTGAGTGTTAGATATAAGAGGGCAGAACAACGAAGAGCAGGTAAGGGGCTGGGAGAGGAGAGAGAGGCGAGGTAGATTTTAAGGCGGTAGAACCAGTAAGAGAAGGTTAGAGGCTGTGGAGAGATAAGAGGTGAAGGGTTCAATAGGGAGGTAAGAGGTAGGTGTAATAAAGGCATAATTAGTGAGAAAGGTAAGAGACGGTAGTAGAGATAAAGTGAAGTATAGAGCTTGGAAGGGAGACATGGATGTAAGAGAGGCAGAAACAGTGAGACACAGGAAGAGGCAGGGGGGTCAAAGAGGAGAGGTGGATGTAAAGGGGACATACCAGCAAAAAAACATTAGGATGCTGGAGGAAGAAATGAGAGGTAAAGGACAGTATATGAATGGGCACATTGATGTTAGAGAGGTGGAACATTAAAGAAACCTTACTGTTAGAAAGGGTAGACGGACCGGGAGGGTCGGCCGGGGTCAGGAGGAGAGGTCTCCGGGGAGAGCCGTCTCCAGCGATCGTACAGACAAGTAACTTCCCCCCCCCCCACAGACGGATACCAGACACGGATAAGGTTCAGGGTTCTTTATAAGCACTTCTTAGGGTACGGTTGAATGGTACAAGGAGGTCTGGACTCAGGGGTCCCCTCGATTCAAGTCTCTCAAAGCAGGGTAAGGGGTAGCGGGACAGTCTGTCTACCAGTCAGGTAGTTCGGATGAGATGATGACTAGCTCACAATCCTCGAGCTTGGTGGGTTAGTTGGTACGGGCCGCGGCAGCGCCAGCAGGTCCCGGTTGAGATGGTCGGTACACGGTCCGCGGCAGCGCCAGCAGGTCCCGGAAAGACGGTCGATGTACGGTCCGCGGCAGCGCCAGCAGGTCCCGGTGAGGATGGTCGTTACAACGGGCCGCGGCAGCGCCAGCAGGTCCCGACGAGGATGGATGTTGCAGAAGGCCGCGGCAGCGCCAGCAGGCAGGACGATGGTTCACAAGAGCGGGCTACGGCAGCGCCAGTAGTCCGTCAAGGCTGAGTTCTCTCGGTGTCTCTCGACTCCAGGATACAACTGCCTTCCTGCTCCGGAGCTGCCCCAGTTATAGGGCAGGCGCCCTTTGATGTCCGGACCCTCGCACTCGGAGGTCGGAGGGCCCGGGATGAAGGTGTCCAGACACCCAGCAGGGGTTGGAGCCAGCTCCTGGGGGAGCTGGAGGCGATCGGCACCTGGCGGGGGAAGAGCTCTTGACACTTCGTTCTCCCATTGACCTGCCAAGTGGTCCGTTCACCTCCTGGGTGGAAGGTGGTGCCGGGATGTCGGGGCCGGCCAGGCCCGGGGTTAGGGTCGGGCCGAGGCCACGCGGCCTCGTGGTGCAGGGCCCAAGATGGCGGCTTGAACCGGCCGGGGGAGCCGGTGGGGCTGGGCCCCGTGATGAGTAGAGGTCCGAGGGCAGAAGATCCGTCGGGAGACGGGGTACAGGTGCTTTTCGTGGGTTATGCCTGGCGGGCCGGAGCTCGGGCCCTGTCGTGCGGGGAGGGAGCAAGCCCTTCGTGTGGCCTGTCCAACATGCGTCCCCCCCAGCTGAAGGCGGGGAGAGTCACCCATCTCCTTGGGGACTCTCTTCGTCGAGGCGGAAAAAGCGGGACAGGCCATCCGCGTTGGCGTGGTCTTGGCCTGGCCGGTGCTCCACAGTGAAGTCCATTCCCTGCAGGGAAATGGACCAGCGCAAGAGTTTTGGGTTCTCTCCCCGCATCTGCATCAGCCACTGCAGGGGTCGATGGTCGGTTTGTACCCGGAAGTGGGTACCGAAGAGATAAGGCCGGAGCTTTTTGAGGGCCCACACCACTGCGAAGGCCTCCCTCTCAATGGTGCTCCAGCGCTGTTCTCGGGCCAGGAGACGTCGACTGATGAAGGCCACCGGCTGGTCATGACCCTCGGGGTTTAACTGAGAAAGGACGGCTCCGATGCCGTGGTCGGAGGCGTCGGTCTGTACCACGAATTCCCGACTGTAATCGGGGGCCTGGAGCACGGGGGCGGTGCACAGGGCGGCCTTCAGTTTCTCGAAGGCCGCTTGACAATCGGGGGTCCAGTTAATCCGCTTCGGCTGGTTCTTGGACGTGAGACCCGTGAGGGGCCCCACGATGCTGCCATAGTCTTTCACGAACCGCCGGTAGTAGCCGGTGAGCCCCAAGAAGGCTCGGACCTCGGTCTGGGTGACGGGGGGCTGCCAGGACTGGATGGCAGCAATCTTAAGTTGTAGCGGGGCCACCAGCCCGCTTCCCACTTGGTGCCCAAGGTAGGTCACAGACCCTTGGCCAATTTGGCACTTGCCGGCCTTAATTGTGAGGCCGGCCCGCTGGAGGGCCTGTAGGACCTCGTGGAGGTGACGGAGGTGGTCGGCCCAGTGGCGGCTGTATACAGCGATATCGTCCAGATAGGCAGCGCTGAACTCTTCGAGCCCCGCCAAGACCTGGTTCACGAGGCGTTGAAACGTGGCGGGGGCATTTTTCATGCCGAAGGGCATGACCTTGAATTGGTAGTGGCCATCGGGGGTAGAGAAGGCTGACCGTTCCTGAGCCCTGGGTGTGAGGCCGATCTGCCAGTAGCCCGCTGTTAGGTCGAAGATACTAAGGTAGCGGGCGGCCCCCAGCCGGTCGATCAGCTCGTCTGCTCGGGGAATCGGATGAGCGTCGGTCCGGGTGACAGCGTTCAAGCCCCGGTAGTCGACGCAGAATCTCAGTTCAGGTGCGGTGCCGGGGGCAGCGGCTTTGGGAACCAATACCACCGGACTGGCCCAGGGACTGTCCGAGGGCTCGATGACCCCGATTGTGAGCATCTTGGCCACTTCCTCCTGTATGCAGGCCCGTACCCGATCTGGTACGCGGTAGGCCCGGTGTCGGACAGGGGGGCTGTCCCCGGTGTCCACGTCGTGCAAACACCAAGGGGTGACCCCGGGGTGAGGGAGAACAGTGTAGCGAACCGCAGCAGGAGGTTTCGGCAGCCCTGGCGTTGCTCCGAAGTGAGGGCGTCAGATAGCCGGACCCCGTCCACGGAGCCGTCATTCTCCTGAGTCTTCAGAAGATCCGGAAGGGGTTCGGAGTCTTCCTCTGCCCCACTGTCCGTAGCCATCAGGAGGCTGAGTTCTGAGCGCACAAAGTGTGGTTTGAGTCGGTTGGTGTGGAGGACCCGGAGGGGGTTCCGGGAGGTCCCCAGGTCGATGAGGTAAGTGACGGGGCTTTTGCGCTCGACCACTTTGAAGGGCCCCGTCCACTTATCCTGCAAGGCACATGGTTCGGTGGGGGACATCACCCATACTTGTTTCCCAGGCTCGAACTCAACGGAGGAGGCATTGTGATCATACCACCTCTTCATGTCCTCCTGGCTGGCCTCGAGGTTCGCCTTGGCCATCCCTCTGAAGCGCCGGGTCTGATTGCGTAGGGCCAGGATGTATTTGAAGACGTCTGGAGGGGTCTTCAGGGGGGCCATCTCCCAACCTTCTTTTACTAGGCTGAGGGGCCCTCGCACAGGGTGCCCGTACAGGAGTTCGAAAGGGCTAAAACCGAGGTAGGCGAAGAGGAGGCACGGGAGTAGTACATCCCACTGGCGACGGAGGGGCTCTTCCAATCCCCCAATCATCCCCTTGAGGGTGCGGTTAAAACGCTCCACTAGTCCGTTCCCTTGGGGGTGATAGGGGGTCGTGAATCTGTAGGTGACCCCGCATTGTTGCCAGAGGGACTTCATGTATTTGGATATAAAGTTCGTGCCTCGGTCGCTGACGACTTCTCGGGGGAAGCCTACCCGGGAGAAGATCCCCATTAGGGCCCGGCCAACCACCGGAGCTGTCACGGTCCGTAGGGGCACCGCCTCGGGGTAGCGGGTGGCATGGTCCACCAGTACTAAGATGAACCTGTGTCCTTGTGCCGTGCGGGGGTCCAGAGGCCCCACAATGTCTATCCCCACCCTCTCGGAGAGGGGGGGTGACCACAGGGAAGGGTTGCAGAGGGGCTTTCAGCTTCCGACCACTCTTCCCGCTGGCTTGGCATGTGGGGCAAGATCGGCAGTGGTTCAGGACGTCGTTCCTCATTTTCGGCCAGAAAAAGTGGGTCACTAGGCGGCTGTACGTTTTATCCTGGCCCAGGTGTCCAGCCAGGGGGACATCGTGGGCCAGGTTGAGCAGAAAGTCTCTGAAGCGGAGAGGTACCACCAGTACTCGACCGGCCCCCAGCTCGGCGATTCTTTGCTCGCTGTATAGCAGGTCGTTATCCCAGTAGACCCAGTGAGTTCCGGTGGAGTCCCCTGCGTTCTGGGCGCTGGCTTGTTGGCGGAGTCCCTCGAGGGAGGGACAGGTCTTTTGTTCCTGGCGGAACTGTTCTTGGGTGGGCCCCCCTTCTTGACGCCACTGAGCCAGGTCAAGAAGGTCCTGGGGTTGCGCGTCCCCTTCGGTCGTCGGGTCTGGGAGGCTGGCCTCGTCGTTGTCTTCTACTGGGGCGACCGGGGGCGGAGGTGCTGGCCATTCTGGTTCTTCTGATCGAGGGACGGCACGGGCGGCCATGGACCGGGTGGTTATGCAGGCCCAGTCCGGGAGGCCCAGCATCCCCAGGTGCTCTCTTCTCTCAACGGTGGCCCACGGGGAACTCTCGAGGTCATTCCCCAGGAGGCAGTCCACGGGGGCATCGTCCCGGACCGTCACCTTCAACAGGCCGGAGACCCCTCCCCATTCGAATGGGACGCAGGCCATTTGACACATACTTTCAGAGTTGTCTGCCGAGCGGACGGGGCAGAGAATGTTCGGCAGGATCTGCTCGGGCTTCACCAGGTGACAGCGGACGGCCGTCACACTGGCGCCTGTGTCACGCAAGGCCTCGGCTCGCTGTCCATTAATGGTCACCCACTGACCGTATTTCCTGGTGTTGGCGGGTAGGGGAGCCCGCGGGACCATGTCTCTTCCCCCTAAGCACGCCAGGACCATGGCGGCCGGTTCCCACTCTTGCTGGGCCGGCTCATACTCCTCTGGTTCCTCCGATGATCGCTCTTCCCCCAGGGCGGCGGCCGCTACCTGGCGGGGCTTGGGTGTTTGGTTCTGCGGGCAGCTCGGGTCATTGGCGTAGTGGCCGACTCGCTGGCATCAGTGGCACGTGACGTTGGCTCGGACCCCAGGACACCACGGGGGGTTGCCCCGGCCGGCCGGAGGCGGGGTGCTGGCCACGGGTGTTGCGGGCAGGGCGTCTCTCCCTCGCCCCTGGCCCCCTCCTCCTCCCCGAGGACGGTGCTGGCCTTGGTTGTTTCTGTTCTGTTCGTGTGGCCCCCTCCGGCCCACTCGGGTGCTTTCCCATCGGTCAGCTTCGGCGGCGAGCTGCCGGGGGTCAGTCAGCTTACTGTCGAGGAGGTGCTGCCTGAGCTCGACGAAGCAGTTGTTCGACAGGTGCTCCCATACCATCAGGTTAAAGAGTTGTTCGTAGGTGGTGACATGGCTCCCCTTTATCCAACCCTCGAAGGCACGGCTGAAATAGTTCACGTATTCTACCCAAGTTGTACCTGGGATCCGGGTGCAATCTCTGAACCTCTGGCGGTACATCTCGGGTGTGAGGCCGTAGCGGGTGAGGAGGGCAGCCTTCATGTGGTCGTAGGACGACATTTGGTGATCTGGGAGCTGCAGTAGGGCATCGCGACCCTCGTTGATAAACCTCCCCCAAAGTCCGGCTCCCCAATCACTCCGGTCGATCCGGTGGGAGGTCATGGCGATCTCGTAGGCTTTAAACCACTGTTGTATGTCGTCTTCTCGGACATACTCGCGGACAACATCCTTGGGGATGTGGACTTTTTTCTCGATTGGCCCCGGGGTGTGTGGTCGCTCAGGCACCCCCAGTTCTTTATTCTGTTTCCGAAGTTCTATTTCCGCCAGTTTGCGCTCGTGCTCGAGCGTTATTTTTTTCTCCTCCAGCTCTCTCTGTCTCTGCTTCTCTTCTCGTTCATCTCGGAGCCGCATGTGCTCGAGGTTGAGTTTCTGTTCAGCTAACTTGAGTTCCCCATCCATCTTGAGTCGTGCCATTTCCAACTCGTGCAATCTGGTTCTTTCTCTTTCTCGGATCTCCTCCTGCGAGAGGCCCGTTCCCCGCTCCTCGGGAGCCGTGGCGTTCCCCTCTGGTGTGATGCTGCTTTGGTCGGAGGGTCCGGCGACCCCAGTTTCTGTCCACGACTCTAGGGCGTGCTTTAGATCATCTTTGGTACTCAGGCCGGTGGTAGCAATGCCAAGTTCTATGCAGAATTGTCTCAGTTCGCGGTGGTTGTATTCTTCTAATTTATCCATTTGGAATTTCTCGGTGGAGTTGCTATCTTTGGCTGACATCGTGTTTTTGTCGTGGGGTGAGCTACTCTCTGTACGATTACGCGTTGATTCGGATCGCGCCGCTGGCCACCAATGTTAGAAAGGGTAGACGGACCGGGAGGGTCGGCCGGGGTCAGGAGGAGAGGTCTCCGGGGAGAGCCGTCTCCAGCGATCGTACAGACAAGTAACTTCCCCCCCCCCCACAGACGGATACCAGACACGGATAAGGTTCAGGGTTCTTTATAAGCACTTCTTAGGGTACGGTTGAATGGTACAAGGAGGTCTGGACTCAGGGGTCCCCTCGATTCAAGTCTCTCAAAGCAGGGTAAGGGGTAGCGGGACAGTCTGTCTACCAGTCAGGTAGTTCGGATGAGATGATGACTAGCTCACAATCCTCGAGCTTGGTGGGTTAGTTGGTACGGGCCGCGGCAGCGCCAGCAGGTCCCGGTTGAGATGGTCGGTACACGGTCCGCGGCAGCGCCAGCAGGTCCCGGAAAGATGGTCGATGTACGGTCCGCGGCAGCGCCAGCAGGTCCCGGTGAGGATGGTCGTTACAACGGGCCGCGGCAGCGCCAGCAGGTCCCGACGAGGATGGATGTTGCAGAAGGCCGCGGCAGCGCCAGCAGGCAGGACGATGGTTCACAAGAGCGGGCTACGGCAGCGCCAGTAGTCCGTCAAGGCTGAGTTCTCTCGGTGTCTCTCGACTCCAGGATACAACTGCCTTCCTGCTCCGGAGCTGCCCCAGTTATAGGGCAGGCGCCCTTTGATGTCCGGACCCTCGCACTCGGAGGTCGGAGGGCCCGGGATGAAGGTGTCCAGACACCCAGCAGGGGTTGGAGCCAGCTCCTGGGGGAGCTGGAGGCGATCGGCACCTGGCGGGGGAAGAGCTCTTGACACTTCGTTCTCCCATTGACCTGCCAAGTGGTCCGTTCACCTCCTGGGTGGAAGGTGGTGCCGGGATGTCGGGGCCGGCCAGGCCCGGGGTTAGGGTCGGGCCGAGGCCACGCGGCCTCGTGGTGCAGGGCCCAAGATGGCGGCTTGAACCGGCCGGGGGAGCCGGTGGGGCTGGGCCCCGTGATGAGTAGAGGTCCGAGGGCAGAAGATCCGTCGGGAGACGGGGTACAGGTGCTTTTCGTGGGTTATGCCTGGCGGGCCGGAGCTCAGGCCCTGTCGTGCGGGGAGGGAGCAAGCCCTTCGTGTGGCCTGTCCAACACTTACTCAGAAAAGTTAGAGAGAATGGTGAGAGGTGTATGTTTAAGGTCAGAATCAGTTAGAAAAGTAAGCGGCAGGGGGCGAGATGAGGCATATACCATGGAGGAGAATGGTGGATATAAGAGGGGCATGATGAGAAAGAGAAGCAACACAGCTAGGTATAGCAGAGAGATTGATGTAAGAGGGGCAGGATCCACAAAATAAGGTTTGAAGAAGAGATGAGAATGAGAGCAGAGCATGAATGGAACTAGCTGGTGTAAGAGAGGTAAAATCAGTGAGAAAAGATTGGAGTGTTGAGGAGGATGAAAATGGAGAGAAGATGTAAATGGGGCAGAACCAGTGAAAAACGTTAGTAGTCTGGGGAAGCGATGATCAGTGAAGGTAGTGCATGGATAAAAGTCATGGCTATAAAAGAGACAGAACCAGCAAGAGTACATAAGCAGAGTGGATGGAAGAGAGAAGAACTGCCAAGGGAAAGTAAGAGATGAATGAAGAGGGAGAGAGGAGGGAAAGGTAGATGTTAATTGTGCAGAACCAGCTAGAGAAAGTTAAAGGCTTGGTGAGATTAGAGCTGAAGAGTAGATCAAGGAGGCAGTGTTCAATGTAAGAAGGTCAGAATCTTCAAGAGGAGAAAGGGAAGGGGGAGGGGAGGTATGTATGGAATAGAGTAGGATCATCAAGAGAAAATAAAAGGAAAAGAGAGAAGGGAAGACATAGCTGTATTTAGGATGGCATAACCAGCAGAAAAGATAAAGACTGGGTGGAGAGTTGAGAGATGATGAGTAGGGCAGGGTAGAGAGATGTAAAAGGGGCAGAATAAGCAAGAGAATATGAGAGGTAGGGAGGAGAGATGAGAGGTAAAGAGTAGAGCATGGAGAGATGAGGGCCAAGATTGATGTAAGAGTGGCAGAACCAAAGAGAAATGGTAAGAGGCTTGGGATTGGGGAGGCATTAAGAGGAGAGCATTCAGTGGGAGGTGGATGTAAGGGGGGCTGAACCAGCAAGAGAAATTAATAGGCTCGGCAAGAGGTGAGGTGAAAAGTAAAGCACAGGGGAGAGAGGTGAATTTAAGTGGACAGAATCAGCAAAAAGAAGTATGAGGCTGAATGTGAGGTAAAAGTGTCATTGAACTAGCATGTGCTGCTAAGTACATTGAGCTTTCTGCCAAAGTTTGCAATTACTTGTCTCTTCATTTTCCAAGTAGAAAATTTGGCTTAGATTTGCTTTGTGTGTCATCCTTCACAAAGGTTTGTGATCTTGAAACATTCTCGATATGTCTGCGTAATTATAGCCTGCTCTCTGTGCACTCTTACTCCTCTTGACCTTTCTTTTATATCTAGCTCCCAGTTGGGACACTTTCCTGCCCAATTCATGAATGGATACCTAAAGATCATAGCCCCTGTTGTGACCGCCATTTGCAATATCGCCCTTGCCTCATCATCGGTACCTACAAATCTAAAAAAAAAAAAAAATGCTGTGTTTGTTCCTTTGCTCAAAAATCCTTCAGCAGACTCAAAGCTCCTCAGCATCTTCTAACATCTCTTTGCTCCCTTTTTCTAAAAAAAAAACCTTGAAAATAAGTCAAATGACAAATCTCTTTCATAGAGACTAACTTACTTATTGATCGCATGCCAGTTGGATTCTGACCTGTCCATGAGTTGGAAGTAGCATTTCTTGCTGTGTCAGACAGTTTGTGCCTGATTTTTGATCAGGAAGGCAGAGCAGCCTTGATATTACTAAATTATAGTGTCACATTTGTCAGTTTCCTATCCGGTGTTTTTGAATCAACTAGAACACTCGGAAATTCAATGTATTCCCCTGCTATGGCTTTAACTCTGTCCTTTATGAGAGGACTCCTTGTCATTTCAGTGATGTACTAAACGTCTGACTTGTGGATTTCTTTAGGCCTCTGATTTTTATTCTTCACCTTACCCAGGTAGCCTTAGTCATTCAATTCTTTATTTTTTTGCTGATGTTCTATGCGTATTGATACCTAAATCATAATTTAATTCAATGACAAACTGGACTCCAATTAAGATTTTTTTTTCGACTTGCATGCAATCAGTTGCTTTATGGATAAAGACAAACTCATTAAAAGATGATGGCAAATCATCAGGCATCCGGGCCTGTTACCATATACAATTCTCTTTGGTTGCCTGTGGAGCTGGGCTAATTAACCATATGGTTGCTTCAACCAAAATATCTTGCTGCTGCACAGGACTGGAAATGTTTCATTATTGAGCTATGATGCATCTTAAATCTTCTGGGGGAAAAATGTAAAACTGGCCTTTCCATACATTAGCATAGTCTGTACCTTTCCTTTGGAAATCCCTTAGAGGTAGGATACTCTCCTGGTGTGATATTTTCATTCACATCTTTCAACAAACAAATAAATGGAGAAATGTGCATTATCTTCCTAGACATCATATAGGTCACATAGGTATATCAAGGACAACAGGGTAGGCAAGAGGGCCGTGGGGCTGCTAGACTTACCAAAGGCGCACTTGTCATCAAAATCTGGAATGGCCAAGGACAACCAGTAAGGACAGCAAGGGACAAAGGGTAATTGGCAGAGACGAGTGGCAAGGCCAGGTGTAAAAGAAACAGATGACTATATCTGGAGAGGGCAAATAAAAATACAATGAATACAGTGCAGATTACAGTGTTTTGTGCTTTTTTGAAGAGAACCAGTCCTGTAGCAACTGGCAACAAAGGTGAGATATGCAGTGTAATCCCGCACCTCCTATGGGCAGGTCTTTCAACATGGCTCCCGGACTCTGCCGTAGGGAGAACGAGAGTGACGGCCCGGATGCTGCACAACCCGTGACACGGTCACGTGCAGAGGCGTCACAGAACGGGGGGGGCGGACGCAGACCCGGGAGGAGAAAAAGATGGCGAGCCAGAAACCCCAGTGCAGAGCGACACCGACAACCTGGCAACCGTCAGAATGATAGGAGGAACGTCCATCCTGCAGGCAATCGGAGGAGCCACAGATGAACAGCAGGAAGACCCTGTGCGATGGGAAGGCAAGGAAGAAAGAAAGCCACCTAGAGTCAACACCTACAGTTCCAACCATCGCGGAGAAGAAGAGAGCAGTGAGACTCCCTTGGCCACGACCCCAGAGGGTCGTGGCTTCAGGCAAGTACATTTGTTTAACTTCTTCACCTTTGGGAGGTGGCAAATGGGGCACAAATAGCCTTTTATCACCCCTCCTCATGAAAATACACTAACCCTGTCCATGAGTTGGAAGTAGCATTTCTTGCTGTGTCAAACAGTTTGTGCCTGATTCTTGATCAGGAAGGCAAATCAGCCTTGATGTTACAAAAGTTTAGTGTCACATCTCTTAGTTTCCTATCCAGTGTTTTTTAATCAATTAGAACACCCTGGAATAGTGTGGCTTTAACTCTGTCCTTTCTGTTAAGCCTCCCATGCCATTTCAGTGATGTACTAAACCTCTGCCTTGTGAATTTCTTTAGACCTCCGATTTTTATTCATCACCTTACCCAGGTAGCCTTAGTCATTCAATTCTTTACTTTTTTGCTGATGTTCTATGCGTATTGATACCTAAATCATAATTTAATTCAATGACAAACTGGACTCCAATTAAGATTTTTTTTTCGACTTGCATGCAATCAGTTGCTTTTTGGATAAAGACAAACTCATTAAAAGATTATGGCAAAACATCAGGCATCCGGGCCTGTTACCATATACAATTCTCTTTGGTTGCCTGTGGAGCTGGGCTAATTAACCATATGGTTGCTTCAATCAAAATATCTTGCTGCTGCACAGGACTGGAAATGTTTCATTATTGAGCTATGATGCAGCTTAAATCTTCTGGGGGAAAAATGTAAAACTGGCCTTTCCATACATTAGCATAGTCTGTACCTTTCCTTTGGAAATCCCTTAGAGGTAGGATACTCTCCTGGTGTGATATTTTCATTCACATCTTTCAACAAACAAATAAATGGAGAAATGTGCATTATCTTCCTAGACATCATATAGGTCACATAGGTATATCAAGGACAACAGGGTAGGCAAGAGGGCCGTGGGGCTGCTAGACTTACCAAAGGCGCACTTGTCATCAAAATCTGGAATGGCGAAGGACAACCAGTAAGGACAGCAAGGAGCAAAGGGTAATTGGCAGAGACGAGTGGCAAGGCCAGGTGTAAAAGAAACAGATGACTATATCTGGAGAGGGCAAATAAAAATACAATGAATACAGTGCAGATTACAGAGTTTTGTGCTTTTTTGAAGAGAACCAGTCCTGTAGCAACTGGCAACAAAGGTGAGATATGCAGTGTAATCCCGCACCTCCTATGGGCAGGTCTTTCAACATGGCTCCCGGACTCTGCCGTAGGGAGAAAGAGAGTGACGGCCCTGATGCTGCACAACCCGTGACACGGTCACGTGCAGAGGCGTCACAGAACGGGGGGGCGGACGCAGACCCGGGAGGAGAAAAAGATGGCGAGCCAGAAACCCCAGCGCAGAGCGACACCGACAACCTGGCAACTGTCAGAATGATAGGAGGAACGTCCATCCTGCAGGCAACCGGAGGAGCCACAGATGAACAGCAGGAAGACCCTGTGCGATGGGAAGGCAAGGAAGAAAGAAAGCCACCTAGAGTCAACACCTACAGTTCCAACCATCGCGGAGAAGAAGAGAGCAGTGAAACTCCCTTGGCCATGACCCCAGAGGGTCGTGGCTTCAGGCAAGTACATTTGTTTAACTTCTTCACCTTTGGGAGGTGGCAAATGGGGCACAAATAGCCTTTTATCACCCCTCCTCATGAAAATACACTAACCCTGTCCATGAGTTGGAAGTAGCATTTCTTGCTGTGTCAAACAGTTTGTGCCTGATTCTTGATCAGGAAGGCAAATCAGCCTTGATGTTACAAAAGTTTAGTGTCACATCTCTTAGTTTCCTATCCAGTGTTTTTTAATCAATTAGAACACCCTGGAATAGTGTGGCTTTAACTCTGTCCTTTCTGTTAAGCCTCCCATGCCATTTCAGTGATGTACTAAACCTCTACCTTGTGAATTTCTTTAGACCTCCGATTTTTATTCATCACCTTACCCAGGTAGCCTTAGTCATTCAATTCTTTACTTTTTTGCTGATGTTCTACGCATATTGATACCTAAATCATAATTTAATTCAATGACAATCTGGACTCCAATCAAATAAAATGTTTTCGGCTTGCATTCAATCAGTTGCTTTCTGGATAAAGACAAACTCATTAAAACATCATGGCAAAACATCAGGCATCCGGGCCTGTTACCATATACAATTCTCTTTGGTTGCCTGTGGAGCTGGGCTAATCAACCATATGGTTGCTTCAACCAAAATATCTTGGATTAATTTTCCAACGTCTTTTCTCCTTGTCTGGACACACAGTGTGTCATCTACTTCTACTACATCCATATGCAACACAAATTCTTGCATTTTCACTCCTGTTGCTGCCACAAGACTTTTGTAGAGTCAATTATCATCTCACAACCAGAATACACAAATGTTCCCTATCTTGAACTTCCCACCTTTTGCATTTCGTACCCTTCAGATCATTAAGAACAGTTATAGGATTCTCATCTGAGGCTGCCCTAGATGCTGTAGCATTTAAATTCATCTTTCTGATTTCTGTTGATTCCTGCTACCAAATGATATATCCATTTGCCATTGTGCAGTGCATAGATGAGCCGGCTCATTCTTCAGCACAATATTATTCCACCAGTTTATTTCTGAATCCTATGCTCTGTAACAGCCATTCTCCTTTGCCATCCTAAATTAAGAAGTAACATATTGGATGGGGATCCTTTACCTTTCTAGCTGCACAGGACTGGAAATGTTTCTGTCTTGAGCTATGGTGCATCTTAAATCTTCTGGGGAAATAATTTAAAACTGGCCTTTCTATACATAAGCATAGTCTGTACCTTTCCTTTGGAAATCCCTTAGAGTTAGGATACCCTCTTTGGTGTGATATTTTCATTCATCTCTTTCAAAAAACAAATAAATGAAGAAATGTACAATATTTTCCTAGATATCAGATAGGTCACAAAGGTATATCAAGGACAATGGGGTGGGCAACAGTGCCGTTGGGCTGCTAGACTTACCAAAGGCGCACTGGTCATCAAAATCTGGAATGGCCAAGGACAACCAGTGAGGACAGCAAGGGACAAAGGGTAATTGGCAGAGACGAGTGGCAAGGCTAGCTGTAAAAGAAGCAGATGACTATGTCTGGAGAGGGCAAATTAAAATACAATGAATACAGTACAGATTAGAAGTGTTCTGTGCTTTTTTTTAAGAGAACTAGTCTCGTTGCAACTGGCAACAAAGGTGAGACAAGCAGTGAAATCCCACACCTCCTACGGGCGGGTCTTTCAACATGGCTCCCGTACTCTGCCGAAGGTAGAACGAGAGTGATGGCCCGGATGCTGCACAACAAGAGACCCAGTCACGTGAATAGGCGTCACCAAACGGAGGGGCGAACGCAGACCCGGGAGGAGAAAAAGACGGCGAGCCAGAAACCCCAGCGCAGAGCGACACCGACAACCTGGCAACCGTCAGCATGATAGGAGGAACGTCCATCCTGCAGGCAACCGGAGGAGCCACAGATGACCAGCAGGAAGACCCTGTGCGACGGGAAGGCAAGGAAGAAAGAAAGCCTCCTAGAGGCAACATCTACCGGTCCAACCGTTGCCGAGAAGAAAAGGGCAGTGAGACTCCCTTGGCCACGGCCCCAGAGGGTCGTGGCTTCAGGTAAGTACGTTTGTTTAACTTCTTCACCTTTGGGAGGTGGCAAAGGGGGCACAAAAAGACTTTTATCATACCTTCTCACGAAAATACACTAACCTTGGAGAAAAAGGTGACGGTTTAACTGAAGTGTTCCTTTTTGGACAAGTAACCCTGACAGTTCCTTCTTTTCAGTTTTGAGGGACAAACCTCCTTTTCTGTTTAATGGGACCTGGAGGGGAGAGAAGACTACTTAGTCCAAAGCCAAGTATTTTCTTTAACAGAAAACAGAGATTCCAGACTGCCTATGAATGAACTGGTGTCACATTGATTGTTTACACAGACACACACACACACACACACACGCACACACACACACACTCCTCCACCTACCAATTAAATGTTTGTTTACACTACATTTCTGGCCTACGCGTCCTACATAATCGTGTGAACACCTGCACCTTGTCGCTAATAGGGTGCTAGAGCACTGCTGCAAAGTATCAACGGGCACAAAAAAAGCTATTTTGAACAGCTTTGAAAGGCAAAAAGTATAAACACCCAAACTAACAGTCAGTTTGCATGTTTACTTTCATCAGTGATACGCTCCTTCCGCACCCATCACACATTCACAAGCCAAAGACAAACCGTGCATGCTCCCTGAAATGCACGTCTGTGAAATATAGGAGCATGCTCGGGTGGTGAGGCATTTGTAGCCTTGTCACCCCAAGCCCTATCAGAAGTCATGATAGGGCTTAATCCAATCCTGTTTTCTGGACGGGTTGTCAGAAAACTCATGTGCACAGAAACAGATTTAAGGACTGAGTGAACCAGAAGAGAAGAGCTTGTACATAGAACCTTATCTCAGTACCAGTTGGTAAGTTAGACTGTCCACTGCTTGTGGTTTCTCCTGTCCGTTTGCTCCCCACTGGCCAAGTTTTGGTTTCCACATTAAAGCCTTGGCATGCTGTACAGGTCCTCACACATTGTATCAGCTTTCTTACGATCACACTGTGTGAAAATTCTTTTAGCCGGGAATCACCTATGATCATACAGAGTCACATTACTGATAAGACTTTCACAGCATGTTGGCATTTTGAGTGTCCAATAACATAGCTTTATTGCAGTGTAATAAAGATATATTCTCTAAGTAGCAACCATGATTGTACATTGAGTTTATTTTAAAAGCTACGACAATGGATCACTGTGGTGTGTTGGCACTATTCTCTCATGTACCTCCTGTCCTGAAGTATTTCCTGTTTTGAACATAAACTTATATTTTGCACAAAACAGTGAGAACCCTCGATGTAGAATCAGTCATATATTAATTTGATTGAACTGTTTTAGAATGGCAATGTCTACATCTTGAGTAGGAACACATTTCAAGGGGTATGAATGCTTTAAGTGCCAAGCAAAGTAAATGGAACAATAACCTTTTTAAGTAGCTCTTAATATCAAACAATTACCAGTAATAAGCTCTGTAAATATGTTTTATTGCTAGCCAACTAAAACTTGTGACCTGCTGACCATTGCAATTTAAATTTAAATAGGTTTCAAACCATACACAAACCCACATTCTGAAGTAACTTGAAATGTCAAATTTCTGGATGTTTTGCCTGTCTAATGTAGACAATATACTTTGAGTCCAGACGGAGATAACTTTTAGCATTCTCTTTGGTATGGGTAATTTTGACCCATGTATTGCAGAAATAGTTGCACAAAAATGTTTCCCCCGATTTAGCAGTAATGTTTACATTAGGACTCACATGCAAATGGCACTTGCTCCTGTTTTGTCCTCTAGGAAGAGAGGAGACAATGCAGGTAGGGTACACAATGACTTATAATGGTCTACCAAAGAGAAAGGAGCTTGGAGAACAGAATGTTGAGCATTAGAGAACAGTACACAATAAGGAGAGGTGATTACTGGGGGAGAATGTTGCAGACAGTAAAGTGTATTGATTGAAAGGGTAAAATGGAGCACATGGGAAAGTGGGGATTACAGAAGGAAGAGAAAAAAGACCGGAGTGCAGTTCTTATATGAAAATGAGGCACAAGAAAGTGGTGCTTACTACTTAGAATGAATCCCAGATGTGGCTTCTTGACCACTTTTTATGGAAACTGAGCCGAAAATACTATATTCTGCCACTTTTCTAAGTTTTCTTGGTGAGGGTGAAACCCCCAAACCACTGGGAAGGGTGCGGCATGCCTGGCACACAATAAATTATTGTATGTTTTATTAAGGATCTCTGCATTTGAAAGTTCACCAGTCTCCCTGCCTCTTACCTTTTTGCATGGATTCTACCCCTCTTACTTCGTTGTCTTTTGCATGCAATGTCCTTCGCCTCATCTCTTCATCTCTCTACCAACTTGTTAGCATTGATTCTCCCCATTAAATATATCTCTCCTCTTCCCCCTGTCTCCCTTTCCACCAGCTCAGGGCTCTAAGTGGGCTGAAAAAAATGGGTGGGTCTCTAAAATGGGTATTGACTGTGTAATTAAGGGCGTAGCTTAAACACATATTCTAAATTTCTGTGATTTCCATAGTGTTCAATCTGACTTGTACTTGGGTTGCTCTTTGGGTTTTCTGTGATTGAATCCAGAAATGGAATACAACAACTGACATACAATGAAAAACAGTCAGAAGTATTAGTTTTTTCAATGGTTGTTAGCTGTTTAAGCTAAATCAGTAACAACAATAAATCATTTTACTTTCACCTTGAAGATTTTAACAGTAACCTAATTTCTAGCAAACAGTCTAGAAGCAAGAGGAAGTACGTCTTGAGAATTCAGTCAATTACTGGAGAGTTGGATGCTTTAGGCTTAACTTCCTTGAACGGGAATGTAACCAGAGACAGACCAGCGGCCATCACGTATCTGAGTGGAAAAAGCCAATCAATCATAGATTTTACCATTGTCAGTAACAACCTCATTTCTATGATAGATTCCTTTGAAATTTGTCCACCCCCAGAAAGTGATCATCTCCCGCAGATTACGAAAATTAAAATCACACTAACCAAGGCACAAACATTAAAGTCTCTGGTACAATATCGAGAAAAATACAACTTGAGAAAATTGAAGTGGCAAGGACCAGATACAAAGATAATAATGGACACAATCCAGGATTACGTGAAGCAACAAGGAACACACAAAAATGAAGTAGCACTAAAAAATTGAGAACTTTTGGGGTAGTTTCTCTTCCAAAAGTTCCCAATTATCCCTGGACAACAAAAGAATGTTAAAACCAGGAAGGAGCCATGGTTTAGTATTCAATTACGTGACTTAAAAAGGAGCATTGCTAGAGAGGTGTGTCTCCAAGCAATGGCAGCAAGAACGGGCACAAACATTTGATAAGGACAACCTTAAGGAAATGCGGAAAAAATATAAGAAAAAACTAAGGGCGGCAAAAACAGAGTATAAAGAAACCATTTGGAATAAATTACTGTGGGCAGGTAAACTGCCAACAAGCAGGGATTTTTGGGGAATAATTAATAACCTGACCAAGAGTCCAAGACTCCAACAAGAAACCGGAATAGGTGAAGACATATGGATTAAACATGTCCTAAACATGTATAACAACATGGATTATAATAAGCATATTAAAGCAGTTATGGTTTTGGAAGTATCTGGAGAGAGAAAGTCCGGAATAGAAAATTTTGGTCTCCAGCCTCATGAAGCCCGCTATCAATTAAAATCAGAACTAAGCAGTAATAAGCCAGAAAAATCTTACCAGTACTAAACAACTAAAAGGAATAATAATAAAACTAAGAATGGAGGGGCAGCAGGACCAAACTGGCTTCCAAACACTCTTTTTAAGAAAGCACCCGACTTTTGGGCAGACTATTTTACGCCCCTTTTCAACTACATCTTTAATGAGAACATGGTACCAAATTCCTAGAGAGGGAATATAATCCATCCAATATTTAAAAATGGTAACCATAGTAAGCCAGAGAATTATAGACTGATATCTCTGATTGATGAAGAAGCCAAATGATACGCATCATGTCTCCTAATTCACCTTCAAGAATGGATTAACAACAAGAGCATAATCCCAAAGTCTCAAACAGGTTTTAGGTTGCGAATGGGAACAGCCACATATCTGGCAACCCCGGCACTTTTAAGAGAAAAAGCATTAAAAAGGAAAACCCAATTATTTGCATGCTTCATCCTACCTGAAATCAGCATTTGATAGTGACCGGAACCCGACTTTGGGATAAATTCATAACTTGGGGGCTACTGACCAAATTACTGGCTGCAATGATCGCCCTTCACATGGAAACCTGGGTGAGAGTGAAACTAGGCAACGAAAGTAGAGCACCTGCAAGAATAAACACTCAACACGGCTTAAAACAAGGCTGCGTCCTGGCGCCGTGCCTATTCAACTTGTTACTAGCAGACATAATCGAACACATGTTATCAGCAAAGAGTGATCTGCCAATGCTGGCCAAAGAGCCTATACCTTTCTTACAATACGCAGATGACGTAATTGTGCTAAGTCAAAGTCTGATTGGTCTAAACAAGAAAAATAAACAATGTAGCAATTTACCTGGACCAGGAAAGTCTAGAGGTGAACAAAACGAAAACAAAGGTTGTACGCCTGGTGGACCCCAAGAAAAATAAGTTTAAAGGGTATGTTAAGGGCAACCAAGTGGAAGAGCAAGCTTATTATAAATATCTAGGCATAAAATTGGGGCAGGGTACTTCATACAAGGACCATAAATTGGATTTAAACGCCAAAGCCCAAAAGTTAATTTTCGCCTTTCGACTGTTGAATAAAAAATGTAGTTGTCCTGTGTTAGACTTGGGGGTCTCTGGTTGGTGCAAGGTTCCCCTTGTGTCAAGCAGGAACCCTCTCCTCTACGTCAGGGCGCAGGATAACCCCTTGTGAATGACCCTTGCTCACCCTCTAGGTGCGTGGCGTGAGCAGCCAAGGCGATTCCTCAGGCGTTGTTGGTTAAGCACTTACAATCATACACACAGTAAATACATCAATCCCCCCAGAAACGGACACCAGACTTGGATATGTAGAAAAATACGCTTCTTTATGTAAAAATAGGTATATATATCTCAGCAGACTTATCACAAGACCAATAACGTTTTCGCTATGCCACCAGGTTGTAAAGCAGGCAAATGTTCTTTGTTCGTAGCTTCAAATAGATACTTTGCAGTCTCTTGCAAATGTCACTTGTGGTTCCAGTACTTACAGGGATCGACTCCTGCGAACGGGGAAATAAGGCGTTGCGGGCCCCGAGCCCGATACTGGAACTTCTTCAGTGATGTGGAGAGTCGGCACAGGTCGGTGCGGCTCTCAGCTTGGGAAGTGGTCTTGGGTCCTCGATCAGCGGGTGTGGGCAGGTAGGCAGGCGCGGCCAGCGACCCTCAGCACGGCGGTGCAGGGGGGGTCTCCACAGCGGGGGCGGCGCGGCCTGAGGTGTCCGGGGATAGCGAAGCGGGGTCACAGGGCACGGTCAGTGCAGCTGGATGACCCGGCGTAGATCACAGTCGTCGGACGGTTTCCGGCGGGAGGGTGATAGCGCGTTCAGCGTGCTCCAGTGGCAGGCGGTGACAGGGGTGCAGGCAACCTAGCCCGGGGACAGAGAGCGGCTCCGGACGGAGCGGGGCTCTCACGGGGTTGCGGCAGGCAAGCTCCTCCTGAGTGTCACGGCCCTAGGAGGGGCGATGAGGGGCGCAGTCTCTTTCCAGCGGGATGCACACACGGCTCGAATCGGAGGACGAGCAAAAGCACAGAGAACCCACTGGTCCTGGGGTTCAGTTCAGGGGGCAAGCTCAGATCAAGCCCTTGGAGAATGTTTAAAGCACAAAGTAGCAAAGTCTTTTCAGTAGTCTCTTCCTCTCCTTTCTCAGCAAGGCAAGCAGCAGGCCAGCTCCTCCAGCGTCTTCTTCTCCTTCTAGTCGGGCAGAGGTTCTTTGTGGTAAAACAGGATTCTGATTTCTTAGGAGCCAGGCTCCTACTTTTATACCATGATTCTTTTGTTCTTTAGTGCCAGGGGGCCTGGGCCTGGCTCAGTCCAGTTCTGGAGCACTTTGTTATGGTGACGCTGCTCTTTCCTTTCAGCAGCAGGGCAGAGACATCAGCCGCTCCACAGGGGGCGGCGCCGGCTTTGTGGTGGCAGAGCACAGGTCTATTCAAGAGTCAAGGTGTACTCCTCCCACCCATCCTGGTGTCACCTCTCTACCCACCACCTGGCAGCCAACCTGTCTCTGGGGATTCCCCAACCCTGCTACTTACTGTTGCTAGGCAGAACACATACACACAGCAGAGGCGGACTGAATGGCCAGGTCAGTAAATACTAACTTTCTAAAAGTAGTATTTACAAACCCAGGATATTAAAATAAACTTGACTACAAGAAGTATTTTATTATTCTGAGTTCAGGCATACTAAACTTGACATTCTACCATGCTCTCTGAGTCCACTGGGGTCACAGCGTTGGCGTGATCCCAGCAGCCCATTCTGGCCTATGGAGAGCAGGTAGCCTTCAATAGTGAAAAACGAAAATGGCTGTAATTCACTACTAAGACATGCCACACACATCAGGGCATGTCCTACCTTATGCCTACAATGCACCCTGCCCTTGGGCCTACCAGAGGGGTGGCTAATATGTAGGTAAGGGAAGGTTTAGGGACTGGCAAGTGGGGGCACTTGCGCAGTCAGTGCGACAGTCCCAGACTGCACGCAGGGTCTGCGGTGGCAGACCCTAGACACATTTTACAAAGCCGCTTTCTGTGGGTGGCGCAACCAGCGCTGCAAGCCCACCAGCAGCATTGGCATCCACAAGCCCTGGCACCCCTGGTGCACTTTACTGGGGACTGACAGTGAATCCAATAAACCAATCAGGAACATCAATTACAGGTACACTTTACCTAGGGAGCACTTGCACTGCGGCACGGATTAGCCGTGGCGCAGTGCCCTGAGCGGACAACACCAGCAAAACAATCGAGGCACACCATCAAAAAGTGGAAGGGAAACTCACGCCAAGGTGCCAGGTCTAACATCCTGCCTACACGCACCTTTTAAATGTGATGGCAGCACAAACTTTACCTACTCTGTCTTATGGTTTGGAAACCTGGTGCAGTAAGGAGGCCGATTTATTGAACGAGCTCCAGACTAAGGTATATAAATCTGTTTTTAACCTTCCTAAGTCTGCATCTCCCACACAGGTACGCTAGAATTTGGCCTTCAAAACCAGACATTCCGGCGCATGAATTATTTTGCAAAGCTGTGCCATAAATTTCGATCATCACAGCCCGGCACATTGAACAATCTATGCTGGGAAGATATAAAAGCCCAAATGGCCCAAGAAACACCTATATCATGGGGAGCTTGGATATTCAACCAGTTTGGGAGAGCATGGCAGAAAAGACAACATTCAATAAAGCCAGTAATGTGTTGGCAAAGAAGAAATCGCTCCTGGAAGACAAAAATATTTTGTCTAAACGACGCAACGCGTGGACAGTAATACATTCCTATACTCACACAAAGCCTACCTAGCAGCCCATTTCAGCACCAAGATAAAAAAGACCTTCATCTATTCTCGGTTGGAAATCCATGACTCGAAGGACTTAATGCCATCATGGAAACGTAATAATCAAGATGAGAACTGCCGACTATGTGGTTATCCTAATGAAACATTAACCCATTTGTTGTGTGCTTGTCCAGCTGTTAAGGACTTAAGGAAATCCTTTTTAAAACTGATTTTTAATGAGTTAAATATTCGTACATGCAGACAAGCCATGGTTATTCTGGCTTGCCGGCACGTGAAATATTTTACACAAATCAGGAAATTCCTCCGACAAGCATACTTCACTCTAGGCGCTTCGAACATTACAGGCTGGTAAAAAGGTGTTGTACAAATAAAGATGTAGCGCTTTCTGGCATAGCACCTGCATTTCTTACATTTCAGTCTAAAATATTCATTATCGATTTTTATTAAATGTCTGCATTCAGGATCTCTATTATTTTTTATAAACTATAGAATATATGGCGTCGCTTTGTAAACATTTATGTGATACCATGGTTTTTATCGTGAGACTGTTTTTCTATGTAATTTGCAATGATTTTAACTAATCATAAAATAAACAATAAACTTGAATTGAAACTTGAACATTTTACTTTCACCTTGCCACCGTTTTGATCAATGAATAGCACCTTCACACACATTTGCACAGAATCACAAATTGAATACGGGACCACTGCTCTTTGTGCTCTGCAGAGGGGCCATGTATTGAATGAGTGTGAAAGTTGCACTGCCTGTGGCCTCAACTCCAAAGTGCTCAACTGTAGCCTGTTATAAGCACTTGGAGGCGACTCAGTACAAAGTGTGCATCATCCAAGAGTCATATGCTGTGAAATGAAATACAGAAACAAACATCCCGGAAATATCTAGCACTCTTGGGGAATACAAGTTTAAGTAAAGCATGTGAAATATAAACCGAAACAAAATCACAGCTATCAGGGCAACTGGAATTATGCGACAGGAGAGGGCTAACTTATGTGGCAGGGTGAGTAAATTATGTGGCAAGAAAGGGCAAATTATGGGGAATAATGTGGCACATTTTGAAATAGTATTACTTCATTTTATTGTAAGTTTTAAACTTGGTAACACTGTCTGAGCATTGGTTGCACCCAATTAGTTTAATCACAAAAAGGAGCACCAGGGGGTAGGTAGTCAGGTCGCCCTCCACTCAACAACAATATATATCAACAAGACCTGATATACTGAGAACAGGGTATTATAGCTCAAAGGACATGGGGCATATATTCTTCAAAAAGCTACCCAGACAGGACAGTACAATAGTTACTTGCCTGTATGTCCCACTGTTCACAATTTCCACTACACACCGTCATGTACCACAGTTCACAGTCCTCACTTCATTGTTTCTTGGGAACTAGGGGGCACTCAGTGATTTTTTAACTGATAGTGCCGTCTTTTGGTTGTCCATTACTGGTATTTTGCTTTACTAGCAAAGCCCCTAGTGAGGTGCACTATGTGTGCCAGGACTAGTAATGCAAATGCTACTGGTGGGCCTGCAGCACTTATTGTAACACCCACTTAAGTAGCCTTGGAAGGGGAACACAGGCCTGGCATTGCAGGGCCAGAGCGCAGTTTCCTAAACTGCCATGTTGTTTTTGGTAAGTGCATGCACTTACCAGACTCTGCCCTTCCCTTGCCATACACATCAGGCACCCCTATGGTAGGTCCAGGGTACCCCCTGAACAGGGTGCAGTGCATGTGAAAGGTGGGACATGTACCAAGGTGGGTACCATGTCCTGGCAGTGAAATAATCTCCATTTCGTTTTCACTGCTGAAAGGCCATCTTGCCCATAAGAATAGAACGGGAAAGCTGCGTAATATGTTTTCCGGCCTGTCCTCCCAAAGGGCTTAAGATGGAGAGGTAAAGTTTAGTATGTCTGAACTCACCCTGCAATAAAACATTGTTTCATAAAGATGGTTTTTGCATTATGTGTTTGTAAGCCACTCTTTTAGAAGTTTTTGTGCTTTAAATATTTCTGTGTGTCTCTTCCTGGTTGTGGATTGACTGGCTGGATTTGAAAGGGTTAGGATCTGGCTAATGTCTTGACCCAGGAGAGGAGGTGAGACAGCATGGGCTGACCTGCAGTTGGAGTGTCAGAGGAGGAGTAGGCCTAAAGGTGAAGAGGCCTGGGCTGGTGCTATAAAACAATTGACCCATCTCCTGGTGTGCAATCAGAATCCAGACCCCTACTAATCAAAGGAAGAAGGTGTTACTGGGAGAGAGGCAACCAGAACTGGTTTGAGCAGGGGTCATTCCCCCCTGTAACACAAAGACTTCAAAGCCATTGACGGGTATAACTATGCATGCTGAAGCCCCTGAACTTTGGAGAATGGCTTGATCAAGTGTGAACAAGACTGGAGCTACTTCGTGGATCAAGAGGAACCTATGCCAAGGAACAAATAACTGAAGAGACTGCTTTATAGGACTGCTCTTGCTGTGTGATCTGGGGCTGGCCTGCAGTTTGCTGTTTCAACTAAGGAAGGGTTGTTGGGACTGGTATAAAGATAGAATATCGACGGGAAAATATCGACTAGCATTAATATCGTGGTAAGAATATCGACTGTGAAAAATATCGTTACAGAAAATATCTTTTTAAAAAATATCGTTTCGTGAGAATGACAAAAATATCGTCATTAAAAAATATCGATGAACAGAATATCGTTGAACAAAATGTCGTTTCATATAATATCGACAGAAAAATATAATTTGTTATAAAAAATTTAAAAAAATATGTATTATGTTTTTAAAAAACTTACAAAACTCCTACTAGTAATAATATGTGTTTAAAAATATTTTCTACAAAAGAATTGCTAAAATTTTAGTAGCGGGTTATTGGTATTATAGGGGATAAGGGTGGGTAGTAATTTAAAATTTGGTTTATAAAAAATTTATAAAATATAAACAAATTAGAAAATATTTAAGAAATCTAAATTTTAAATTGAAATTTCGAATTCTTCACGAAATTAAATTTGTACTTGAATTTTTTAATTTCAAATAAAAAAATTTAGGAACGGGTTTTTGGTATTATAGGGGATTAGGGTGGGTAGTAATTTAAAAATGTAGTGTTTAAAAATTGTATAAAATATTAATAAATTAGAAATTTATAATGAAATCAAATTTTAACCTCAAAATTTAAAGTTTTACACGAAATTTATATTTTAATATTAATAAAAAATATTACATTAATATTGAAGAAGCGTTATTTTGGTATTATAGGGGAATAGGGTCTAAAAAATAATTTAGATAGAAAAATGTATATTGTTTACTAACCTGCACATTTCCTGACTTATGTTGGATTGGAGTTAGAATAGTAAATTATTATAAAATATAAACTAATTTGAAAATAATTAAGAAATTAAAAATTTAATTTTAAATTTCTAAATGTTTACGAATTTAAATTTGTAATTAAATTTAAAAATTTCAAATAAAAATTTTAGGAGCGGGTTTTTGGTATTATAGGGGATTAGGGTGGGTAGTAATTAAAAAATGTAGTCTTTAAAAATTGCATAAAATATTAATAAATTAGAAATGTATCATGAAATCAAAATTTAACATCGAAATTAAAATTTTTACAAGAAATTTATTTTTTAATATTAATTAAAAATATTAAATTAATATTGAAGAAGCGTTATTTTGGTATTATAGGGGAATAGGGTCTAAACAATAATTTAGATAGAAAAATGTATTTTGTTTACTAACCTGCACATTTCCTGACTTATGTTGGATTGGAGTTAGAATAGTAATTTATTATAGTTTACTATCCAGCACTTTCCCTGAGTTATGTTATGTTTGTAGTTAGAATAGTAATTTATTATGGTTTACTATCCAGCAGTTTCCATGACTTATGTTGGATTGGAGTTAGAATAGTCATTTATTATGGTTTACTATCCAGCACTCTCCCTGACTTATGTTATGGTTTACTATCCAGCACTTTCCCTGACTTATGTTTTGTTTGCAGTTAGAATAGTAATTTATTATGGTTTACTATCCAGCACTTTCCCTGACTTATGTTGGATTGGAGTTAGAATAGTAATTTATTATGGTTTACTATCCAGCACTTTCCCTGACTTATGTTGGATTGGAGTTAGAATAGTAATTTATTATGGTTTACTATCCAGCACTTTCCCTGACTTATGTTGGATTGGAGTTAGAATAGTAATTTAATATGGTTTACTATCCTGCACTTTCCCTAACTTATGTTGGATTGGAGTTAGAATAGTAATTTATTATGGTTTACTATCCAGCACTTTCCCTGACTTATGTTATGTTTGGAGTTAGAATAGTAATTTATTATGGTTTACTATCCAGCACTTTCCCTGACTTATGTTGGATTGGAGTTAGAATAGTAATTTATTATGGTTTACTATCCAGAACTTTCCCTGACATATGTTGGATTGGAGTTAGATTAGTAATTTATTATGGTTTACTATCCAGCACTTTCCCTGAGTTATGTTATGTTTGGAGTTAGAATAATAATTTATTATGGTTTACTATCCAGCACTTTCCCTGACTTATGTTGGATTGGAGTTAGAATAGTAATTCATTATGGTTCACTATCCAGAACTTTCCCTGAGTTTACAATTTATTTTTGATCAAAAGGGTATTTAGTCCTCTGGAACGCGTAGACCCTCGGTTTGAGTCGTCACATACTGTAACTGCATATTCTGTGGGAAAGTTATGTCAATCCTGGCTGAGACATTCCACCTTAGCATCTGTCAAAGTTCATTTATCGAAGTTACATGACAAAATAGATTTGAATTCTTTTGTTAAAGGTCCTGTGGGTGGGAGAACCAAAAGGTGGGCGTATGCTATTTACAACGAAGTGTGGAAATTTTCGCCAATTGAGGCGGCTTCAAGATTGAGAGCTATTGACCAAGCAAACATGGAAAAGGTTTTAGCCATTATAGATAACAGCATTAGCACTCTCTCTTCCAGAATTTATACATTAGATAATAATTTTTCGTCAGTTGTTGATATTGTGCATGATGATATGTCTGTGTTATATAATGGTCAAAACCAGTTGCGTTCTGTTATGCAGTTTGCATGGACTTTGCAGACGTTAAAGGCAGGGAGGGTCCCTTGGGACTATTTGAGTACTACATCGTTATTCATTCCTTGTAACATTACTGATAAGCAGTTATTTATGTCCATGAAAGATGCTAAATATTCATTATTACATATTGAAAAATTAGAACCGTTACCTTTCTCTGTGGCGGAAATCAATTCAGTCACGTGGGTTATATACGGGTTGATAACTCTACCCTTCGCACTTCTTAAGTTTACGTCTTGTATGAAACATTATGCTCTGGGTAGATATGAACAGCTGGGCACCGCTTTCATACATGAGGTTTGGTCCCTTCCCTTTACGTATAGATGTACTAGGGACGGAACTGAGGTTTATCTGAAGGGTGAGGAATGTACCACGACACCAGATCATTTCTTGGTATGTAGGCACATTCAATTACACGGTGCATGCAATGTACAAGCCCCGATTTTGGCCTGCGTCCTACGAGGTGTCCCAGTGCCTGTGATTACGCCTTCTTTGACGCTGCTTGCAAACAGTAGTTGTTTAATTTTGAATAATGAAGCTTGCTGCGGGATGTTAGTGGGAATCCCATATATAGTAACTGTATCGGAGAGGGTTGTCTCCTGCAATAATGTTCTCTTTTCACCCCCGCACGGGCGGCTGGATGTTTCCATCTGGCCTTCGATTCCAACCTTGAAAGCAGAGTTCAACTAGTTGAGCAGAATAAGAGCTGTATTGTTCCAAAAAGAGGTGTCATTGACTTCCTCCCGTGAAACATTTGTCCTTCACGTTGCTAATACGCGCACTGAGGTACAGGCGGTTTTGAATACTGACCTCCCCCTACATTTCGGAGCTTTGATCCTAACTATTTTCAATGCCTCGTCCACGACCGGCCTGGCTTATTTTTTTAAACTTGTAGGCTCAGGCCTCGTGACCTCTTTCCAAACTATTTTTGGTGTGATTCCGGCATTTTGTCATTCGATTTTCTCGAGCATCTTTGGAGGTGTTCCGCTGCTTTTGGCGCTGGTGGCAGGTGTGCTGCTTTTACTTTTCATACTACGGAATGGCTGCTGTTTCTGTGCCACACGAGTACCTGTCACGTCTGCATCTTCTTCGTGATAGGATGCTTGACTTTTATGGTACTCTGCCATTGGCGACTTTAAGCCTGGCATATGGATTATCCTTCAGGTATTCCTACTTCACCTGCGTGCAACCTGTATTTCACTGCCTGGATTGTCCCTTTGAATGGCCTCTGGATTTGTGCTTGACCAACACGGTGTCTCCGGTGCCTGATTTCCATCGACTGATGAGGCCCTTAGTGTCTCACGAGTTGGCCTGTTCTGGTGTCCGGATTATGGCTTGTGGTGCGGCGCATGGTATCCTGGGTAATTGGGACATATCAACGTCTGCCTACGACTTCTTGGCTATGAGCTATTTAGAGGAACATTCCGGTTGCCCTCTGATTGTGCTAGAGGCTCCGATGGTTGAAGAACACGTATGTTCCTTTTCTTTAATTAATTGGATGGCTGAGACTTTTAGTGGCCCTGCAAACGATTTCTTGTTGGAAGCAGTTGCCACGTATGCTGCCTATACATTCATGGATTAACTGAACTATCCTCCTTTGCGCCTGTGCTACTGGACAGCAACCTAGTGCAGCATTCATTTTTTTTTCTAATCATTGTGTTACTTATAGTATTTGGATGATAGTAGTTGTTAATATATGAAGTAAATTGTACATTTACTTAGCAAGTTTAAATAATTTTTGTCAGCTATCTAAGTAGAAATGGATAAGGTAGTTAATAAATGTTTTTACATGTAAGTTTCTGGTTGTTGTTGATAAGTTCAACATGTTTTTTTTTCACTCTAAAGAAGAACACTTTTTAATTTAGGGAGTTTATCTACTTTATGCTAAGTTCGAATGAAAAAAGCAATGGGATTTTACTTACTTCAAGTGTAGTATGACGTTTTGTAGTTGTAGTCGTAGGTTTGTATTTTCTTATCTCAGCAAGGTAACTGTTTTTCTCCAAGTTTGGCCCAAAAATGGTAAATTACGTTAAGTGTATAATTGTTTTTATATTAGTGAGTTAATTAATGGTAGCTTTTGATTGGTTCAATTAGTGAAATTTCAAAATCATTGGTCGACAACGTTATTTTGAATTAGAAAACCGTTAAATAATTATATGTGTGAATAGTTTTGTAAAGTTAAATAGTTAAAAAAAAGTGTGTAAAATAAAAGAATAGTGCATATCGAGTTGGTAATAAAAAGACGATATTTTTTGTATATTTCTATAAGCAGATAGGTCGTCGATGTTAGTGTAGTCGATATATATGTCTAAGGTCATGTTATTTAAAATAAAGTCGATCATGTAGTAGTCGATATTTATGTTGTCGATATTAGTGTGAACGATATTAGGGTTGTCGATAAAAAAAAATCGATATTTGTGTGAATCCTTGTTTAAGTATAGGATGACGATATTAATGTAAGCGATATTTTAGTGACGATATTTATTTCTGACGATATTTATGTTAACGATATTCCATCATGGAACCGTTGGGACTTTGCTGTGTGCTGTGTCCCCCTGCTTGAAGGACTTTGTGTGTGCTGTGTCCTGAAGTAACTATCCCCAAGGGCCCAAGGTGAGCTGGCTCCCTGTTTGGAAACACAGGAACACAAATGTTTCCTGAGAAGACTCTCAGATACGCCGTGGGTGCGTGTGCTCTGTCTAGCTTGAGACCTTTGCAAGTTGTGCCCTGTGATCCTGGGCCTGGGAGTTCCAACCGAGACTCTGATACGCGGTGTGTGCTCTGTCTAGCCTGAGTCCTTCGAGAAGATCGTCCTGTGAACGTGTGTACCGGGGAGCCAAGTAAGTCTCAGCAATGCAGTGTGCTTGTGCTTGGGGGCGGCCTGAGACTTTTGTGTGGATTGCTGTGATCATGCACACCAGAAGAGCAAGTGTGTCTCAGCGAGGTGGCATACGTGTGCTGTTTGCAGCCTGATAACCTCGCTGGATGTGCCCTGTGTTCAGGGATACCGGAAGACAGAGTGTCTCAGCGGCGCGGAGTGCATGTCCTTTCTACTGCCTGAGACCTGCGCAAGGGGTGCCCTGTGATCGGGGGTACCAGAGGATAAAGTGTGTCTCAAGAGACGCGGAGTGCATGTCCTTTCTACGGCATGAGATCTGCGCAAGAGGTGCCATGTGATCGTGGGCACCTGAAGATCAAGTGAGTCTAAGAGCACTGCATGCATGTGCCGTGCACAGCCTGAGACCATCGTTAGGAGTTGTGTGGTTATCGTGCACCCGGAGGTTCAATGAGTCTGATTGACTCTGTGTGCGGGTGTAGTGTGCAGCCTGGGATCTTCCCATTGTCCAAAAGTCAGAGAGTGCATCGGAGGACCAAGTCGCGGGATGAGGAGAGGAGAGTAGGTTAGCGCCCCCCAGATAATGTCTGTCGACTTAGCGCAGGGCGCGGGCTCGGAGGGAGACGCTCTCGGCCTCTCGCTCTGTCCTGCAGCGCGAGCCTCTACTTCGGCTCGGATCGAGGACTGTGTGCCAAGGGACTGGTGCACTGTGGCCTGAGTTCAAAGCTTCATTTACTGCGTTCTATCTTACCCGTGGGGGAGTAGCAACTGTAGCCGGAGACTAACCTCAAACCAGCACGAGTGGTGGAGAGACCGGCGGCGGCACCATGAACAGTGCCGGAGTAACTTATGTATTGCATTTCTCCTGCATAGAGGAGTATCTGATGATTGTATGATGCATTGCTTTATTTCTGCACAACCGACTGCCTGTTTTGTCATATTGCCCTTTGAATTAGTTTGCCTAACGAACTGCCTGATAGGTGTATTACGCATTGCTCTAGGTTTCCATAATGAACTGCCTGATAGATGTGTTATGCTGGGTCTTAAATCCTGCATCACGATCTGCTGGATTGTCGAATTACACATGGTATTAGTGTTCCATACTGAACTGCCGGATATATCTTTCGCATTGCATTAGTTTCGCATAACGAGCTGCTTGATAACTGTATTACACGTTGCATTGCTTTTTTCCAACAGAGTACCTGAAAGAGGACCGTACACATTGCATTATGGGTACATAACAGTTTACCATGTTGTTGCGCTTCGCATTGCATTACAGTGACAGTACATATCGCCAGATAACCGTGTTACGATCTGCACTATTCTTATGTTGTGAAGTACCCGACTGTTGCATAACAAACTGCATATTACGACATTAGGATTACGTAGGATTGTTTAGTTTAGCTCAATATTATTAGGCCAGGGGGAACATCACCCCAGCGCATATGTTGGTTTAGTATTGTGTGGTTGCATCGTATATCTTTTTATAAACATATACTCATTTTATATGAAACTCGTGTGGAGTGAAGGGTTGTACTGCTGTAGAATTAAGATTTTTTTTTCACCCCAAGGGTGAGGGCAAAAATGGAGAGCCCAATAGGGACGTGTCTCAGCACCTGCGTTTTAGAACTGCTAGTGCTGTTCACCGGCAGGACCAGGCCCACTTAAAACCCTGCCAGACATATTAGACCGTCTGGCACAGCCTGACTGCCCAATAGGCCAGTCTGACTGTGCTAACGTGTTATACATTAATTGTGCAGACCCTGGATTAATGTTTTTGCAGGCAAAGTTAAGGACATGAATATTGGGCCCGACATGGGCCCTTTTTAATGTCCAATTCAATTTTCTACCAGGTCTAAGAATTGAGTGACCCAGCACACTTTATGCCCTGTTCCATCCATTTTAACATGCTGATTCTGCTCATCTGTGTGCACCTTTTGTCTCACGTACTCACATGTCTGCTCCCCCATCACTTTATTCTGTTTCTCTTATCCCTTTTATTCACCTCTCTGCTCCCTTTCCTCTCATCCTAGGTGAGCAGTTGTCATTGCGATGCACCCTCATTCTATGTTTTGTTCTGCACCCTGCAGGATATTCTGCATTTCATTCTGGGGCAGGGTGCTCTTAACAAGCAAGGGCACTTTAATTACCTGTCTAATTGCTGTCATCAACATCCAGATGCATCCATTAGGCCCACAGAGAGGGGCCAGCAGGGGAGATTGATAAACAAAACTCCCCCTGGGCCTAAAAACTCTGGAGTTTTTAAAGGTGGGAGGCTCCATGGTTGCAAGCAGGCGTGGGGCCCTTGACAGCTGCCCACGCTGCCCATGCCCAATACCAGCCCTGCCAGCTAGCCCACCCTCTTTGGTGCCTGGAATTGTAACAACCCTCAAAACAATCACTAGAGGTGCTCCCCCATCTTTTTCCTTAATATGGGTAAATGCAAAGCTGTCAGGGTAATTTCTGGCACGATTGCCGTTCCACGCACAACATTGATGATCAATAACATGTTTGAGAGTGCAATGGAGATAATTTCGAATGAGATTGCGCTCACCAAGTGCAGGTTTTCTTTAGAGCATCGCCCCATGATTGATGAACTCGGTGACAGCTCTTCTCCCAACCAGGGCCAGTCCTAGGACTTTTTGGGCCCTGGGCAGAAAGGCAATGTGTGAAGCCCCCTAATTTGCATACAGCGTGAAATCACAGAACATGACATCACAGGAAGTGCCAGCAATTGTCTATTTTTAAGCGACTTTGCAAGAAGCAACTTTCTTGGTGAGGATATCAGTAAAACAATGACATAAATATTAACACTATTAGAATAAGAACATATTTTACATTTCAATAACATGGACATACATTATGTTAGCCACACTTGATGGAAAGGTGTAGCCTAGGTCTCTCGAAAACGTATAATTTCAATCAGATATTAACAATTTGTTTCCAGATTAGTGCATTAGATACGTATATGAGCATGCGGTATTTATATAGGGCAGGGAATGGGCCCCTCAAGTCATGCAGCGGTTGACCATGTCTGTGAGGACTATAGAAGGGACAGCCTATCCCTGAGCCGTTCCCACCATGGTCAAACACAGCAAACCACAGAAGAGGGCCCTTTCTCCCCTAGCACGTACAGCATTGGGTAATGGCTAGGATCCCCTGATGAAAATAATCAATCCCTAACTTCTAAAAGTGAAGAACATGCTCCACCCCCCCTTTCCCTTTGCATCCACCTGGGACAGAAGTAAGCTTCCCATCATTAGTTTGCAGGACCCTAAGCCTGCTTGTGGTTTCACCAAGAAGATATATATATATGGAGATTACCAAAAATCACTGAGCTCATTATGAGGTGTTCATTCCATTACACCCTGTCCTAAATCAGACTTCTATTCTCTTTAACATTTAAAGAATACTGGGAAAGATAAGTTTCTTCAAACAAGCTATCTTGGTTCTCCTACTTGACCAAATTATTTGATCTTGGGCAAATCATGTTCTTCCTGTACCTTTAACTCCTTATCTGCCATTCTCTCATAGGCTGACTGGCCATCATTTTAGAGATTTTATGGTGAGTGCTGCTTGTTCTGGGGTGATTCATTGCCACTGTTTACATTCCTCAATTTTAGCAACTCTAAAGGTGAAAATGTTTAATAAAGTGGCCTGGGTAAGGGAACCCCCTTGCACCGCTGTACAGGAAAGCCATTGTTAAGACAATGCCACGGAGCTATGCTGCTCCAGGCTTTTCAGCTGCACTGTAATGTTTAATACACCATATTGATTAGACTACTTGTCTGAATCAGTTCCTTGGCAAGCAAAAAATGTTAGACGTTTGGCATTGTGTTGAAGCTCACTGCAGTATGCTGTGCAAACATCTAAAAGAAAAGCAGAACAATCCAGCACACTGCCTTCCTCTTTTGGTGGGCCACCCTATACTGGACAATGACTGTGATATCCAGTGGAGTGAAAGCCTCTCCCGACTCAGCGCTGGACCATGACTGTGGTGTAAGTGAGTGGGCTAGCGGTGTAGCATTGGTGCCATGGACCATGGTTACGGCAATGTAAATGGACCACTGTCGCCCCCGCCGCACCCGATTACCAAGATGGATGTACAATACATCCATAATTTTGATAAATATGGTCTAAAAGACCCCTGGCTCCAGTTCCATTGTGCCTTCTGCACTAATGATGCCTAAGACCCTGGGAGGGGCCACATTCCATGGGCCTCACAGCTATCGTCCTGTAAAAGACAGAAATAATTTTGGTTCATTGGGGGACCTAACACCCTAGAGTTCCACTTTCCCTGCACCAGCTGCACTTTAATTAGCCACGGCTCTACAAGGGGTCTCACAGTCATGGTCCTGTGATGCGAGGCCTGGCAGCGGAGGAACATGGTTGAGAGAGGAGGGGAAACTGTGCCGTATCAGTGATGCATTGAGCGCTGGGGCTAACAAGGTAAATTGTTCCTCCGTCCACTGAATGGAGAGTAAAATACAGCCATAATGTAAGTACATTGGCCCCAAAACCCCACAAGGCAACAGTGACACTGCACTTGCTATGCTGTCTATAGCTACGATCCTCAGAGTCATGGTCCAGTGCTGGGAGGCCTAAGACAGAAGGATCCCTTTCTTGGGTCTCGGAGCACTAGACCAAGGCTTTAAAGACTAGGGGAGGATAGGCTTTTCCAGGTCATCACAGCTCTAGGTCATGGCTCTGAGGTGCATAGGAGAAGGGACCAGTGGCAAAGTATGGGCTCTGATGCAAGCAAATGATGTTGGACAGTAAAACTAGGCAATACATTTAGTGCACTGGATCCTTGCCCCCATGAACCCATGAACCCTGGTGCCACAGCACCTGCTGTACTTATAGCTACACCCATGAGAGCGCACCCCCCCCATGGTCTCATAGCCATGGAATAATGCCTCAAAACTCATGGGTGGGCAGTCCCTGCCCGGGGCATCCAACCAAGGCTGAGATGACCAGAGTGCAGAAACATGGCTGTGGGGCCTATGAAAGAGAGTCAAATTGCATAGCAATTGTGCCAAGGCCCTGGTGCAAAGGAAAAGTGTCCCCTCAACCTTGTCCACTGCCTGCACAGTAAAATACTGCCATAATGTGGGTACCTTGGGCACCTAATACCCCTGGCTCGGTATTGGGTGTAGGTGAAGGAGTCTAACTCCCTTGGGACTTGCAGCACTGGACCATGGCTGTGCACCCTAGAGTGCCCCCCTCCCAACCCCGCCCACCCTGGGCCTCTCAACCATGGTCTAGAGCAGCGAGACCCAGGAGAGCAGAGCCCAGTATAATGGAGCCATCTTTCCTGCATCTCGCAACAATGGTCCGGTGCTGCAAGCCCAGTTAATGGGGGTTTTCTCTGCTGGACATTCCCCCATGATCAAGAGCTGTGAGGGCCGGGGAAGTGGGTAGGAGGTTTCCCCTGGGCCTCACATCTATGATCTAGTGTTTTGAGGCCAAGAGGCTGTGGTCCCACTCCACTATGTCCCCAGCAATGTTCTATCACTGCTAGGCCTGGAGGAGAGTGGTCCCATCTCCAGGGTAGGTTCCATCCCCTGGTCCTCAAACCTACTGGCTGGTGTGGCAATGCCCATGAGAGGAGCCCCCACAGAATTGGGACCATATCAATGGTCTAGTGCTGCAAATCTCAGAGGAGAAAAGTCTCCATTCCTGGGCCCTATAGATATGACCCATCACTGTGAGTTACAGGAAAAGGGTCCCCGTCCCCTGGAGCTCACAGGCATGGTCTAGTATTGTGTGGCCATTGGAGGGTGGCCAATTTCCAATTTTCGTTTCACAGGACGCTTTGTGCCTTTTGAGACACATTGTGTTTGCTGAGGCATCCAAAGATTCTTGTGTAGCAGAGGAACTGCAAGTCACATAGAAGATTTTTGGAACTTCATTTTAAATCCCTACCACTGACACAAAGCATCTTAAAATAATTCAGCTGGAGACTAAATTTATTGATTGTGATATGTGATTTCTGATCCTGTTACCACACCCTGGAGTAAGCCTTGACTACTCACTATTGCAAACTTTGATTGACAAGTTTTGAAAATGAACTCTGGTATCCAAATGAATGAAGTGCTGAAACTTTTAAACACCAGTAGCAAAAATCGGTTTCTAGCAGGCAAATATCAGTTTCTAACAGTGTCTTCTGGTAACAACCACCACAGGACCTTGTCCAGTGGGTATGTTTTAGCCAGGGAACTGTGTTATTTGACATCTAATCTCAGCTTTACCATTCCACCTAAATATGATGGAAATAAACACTATAACTAGAATGAGATTTCCCTGAGAAGGGCACCTCCTTTGCCTTGCAATAGGAATCACTGACACTCCAGTTGTGGTCCAGTGGACTAGCTGTAAATGTGGAACGAGGAGCCATATTTTATAACCCCGGCCTCCCACCTGGACAAATTGCGTGTTCTTGGGCAATCACTTTTCTGAACTTTTTGCTGTGCTTCTTTGTTTGGCAACATTGGGAGTTTTTTTATTCCTTTTAAAAACTGCTAGAAAGCGTATAATTACAACATTTACTAAGGACCTGATTACGACTACGGCAGTCCATTGGACCGCCGTAGTCACCGTGGCAGTCTACCGACTGTATTATGACTTTGGCGGTTGGACCACCACAGTACAGCTGCAACCAGACAGAGGGTTCAATATGCTGGCGGTGCCGCTGCAGCACCGCTGAGCATATTACGAATTGCCTCACTGCCATCTTTTTCATGGCCATGAAAAGGGTGCTGGTGAGGCAGGGCCCCCTTGTGCCTCTGTGTTTGGGGGTGCATGCGGGAGGGGCACATGTTCTGCCCCCCTGTATTTTTGCACCCCCAGTTCCTGCACAGGAAGGAATGCATGAAATGGTGCATTCCATCTTGTGCAGGAACATACTGCGGCAGTCTCATGGCAGTGTCTTTCTAAGGCGCTCCTATGAGCCTTAGAGAAGCAACTCCGCAACACAGCCGCCCGCCAAGGATTATAGTTGTAATCCGGGGGGATGGTGTGGGGACGGTTTTGGCGGTCCTCCCATGGAGCACTGGTGTGGTGATTCACAGGAGGACTGCCAAAGTCGCAATCCGGCCCTAAATATTACCTAGGATAGAAGTGCCCAGTCACATGGTATATTCACCTAAATGCAATATAGTGGTAAATGTATAGGCAGGGCCACAGAAACTGCAATTGTGCGGCCATGGTGGTTTTCCCATAATTATGGATCTGCCATATTTGCCACATAATCCATCATCTGCTCCATAATATTGCTCTAATGGTTCAAAAGTTACTAAAAACCCAGCAACACTTGTTGCCATGCAATGAAATGCCCATTTCAAAGGTACACTGGTCACCTGTTGTTTACTTATTAATATGTTTGGGTGTTAAACTGATACTAATGAGATGTAGACTATGAACCAACAGTGTTAACAAGCATAAAATGAGAGAAGAATTAAGTAATACTATGATAAAATGCACTGCATTACACTGCATACATTTTTTACCACATAATTTAGTGAACTCTGCCGCACAATTTGGCAGTCCTCTGCTGCATAATTACAGTGGCCTGTGCATAGCCTTTACAACAAGTAGAAGTGTGTCACAGTCCTTATTCTACTAATATAATCAACTGTTTTTTCCTGGGAAAATATTAATCCCCGGTGCCTTCTTTAGTGATTTAACATTGTGACAGCACTGTGTAATAACCTTAATGGGGATACTCTCAGTACAGGTCCTGAGAATAGGTGTCATGCACTCATTTAAGAATGTTTACATCCCGGTAGCTGAGGCTCTACTGAAGTTGCCTTGAGCTAGACCCCTCGTGTGCTGCAATGCCTCCCTGTCTGCCATCCACAAGCATCTCTTTCACAGCTCATCAAGGGTGGAAAGAGAGGCACTTGTCCTTTGAAGCGTTAAAAGGGTGGGATATGGAGTGTCCTGCAGTGCCTTTGTGTGGGCAGTATGACACTGTATCCCAAATCACAGTACGTGATAGCCTGGAGAGGCCATTTGTTCCCCAAGCATCCCACTTAAGGTATAGAGTTGCGAGGCCCAGGATATGAGGCCCCTTTCCCTGTGCCTCGCAGTCATTGCAGTGTGACGAGGCCTAGGGAAATGCATCCCTGCACTTAATATTTCTAGAGGTGCACATAATTGCGAGGCCTTGGGGCTCGCAGCTCTACATCACAGTTGTGAGGCCAAAGGCAGGAGCTTCAGAAGTGTGGGGCTTCATGTTGGTCGGCTGGGCGGAAGGCCCTGGGCAGCTGCCCACACTGCCCATGGCTAGTGCCGGCCCTGCTCCCAACGATAGGGCTTTAAGGCCCTCCCATCATTCACCCACAACTAGGGCCTGCTATTAACCCCTTCGGTGCTCATGATGGAATGGTTCCGTCATGAGCACCAGTGCTCATGTGCTCATGACGGAACTATTCCATCATGAGGACAGGCGCAGGAAATCCCTCTGCTGCAAACAGCAGAGAGATTTACATTTTTTGTGGGGGACCTCGGGAGGTGGGTAAGAGCTTCTCCAACCTCCCTGGTTTTCAATCTAATGACGATCGAGCGCATGGTGCGCTGTCATCATTAGATTGAAAACGAAACTGAAACGTAGTTTCAGGTTTAGTGTTTCAGTGCTCGTGGGGCTATTTCAGCCCCCTGAGCACCGAAACACATGGGAGAGGTATCGTTGGAAAGGGGAGAATCTCCCCTTTCCAATGGTACACTTCCTTAATGGATCGCTGCTTGGGGATCACCCCAGAGGGCGATCCCCAAGCAGGTATCCGCCCACTAGCACCAGGGAGGGGGGAGCAGCTCCTTGGGCAAGGGCCTTTGCCCTCCCATGTTTTTTGGGGCGCAACAGTCTTTCTGCCCCCCGGGGTGGCAGAAAGCCCACTAGAAACCAGGGACTTTTTTATTGAAGTGAGGGTGGGGGCTGGCCAAAATAGGCATGACAATGCCCCCACCTCCAGTGAAATTCTAGTCTTTCTGCCCCCCCTGAGGGGCAGATGGGGGCAGTAGACACGAATCTGCCCCCAGGGGCCAAAAAGCCCACTAGAGACCAGGGATTTCTTTTTATTGATGTTGGGGTGGGGGCTGCCCAAAAAGGGCATGGCAATGCCCCCACCCCCCATAGAAATGTCAGTCTTTCAGTCCCCCGGGGGGCATATGGGGCAGTAGCCCCCACTCTGCCCACCCCGGGGGGGGGGGCAGAAAGCCCTTTAGAAACCATGGATTTTTTTATTGATGTAGGGGTGGGGGATGCCCAAGATGGGCAGGCCAATGCCTCCACCCCTCAAAAAAAATGCAAATATTTCTGCTCCCCCAGGGGCAGATGGGGGCAATAGCACCAGGGATTGTTTTAATAATGTAGGGGTGGGGGCTGCCCATAATGGTCATGATAATGCCTCCACCCGAAAAACAATTACCACAGTCTTTCTGCCCCTCCCTGGAGGCATAATGGGGCAAAAGCCCCTTATCTGGCCCCCCGGGGGGGGGGGACAGAAAGCCCACTAGGCCTCAGGATTTCTTTTTTTTTTATTCAGGGGTAAGGTCAGCCCAGAACGGGCATACCAATGCCCACACCTCTCCCAAAAATGCCACACTCTTTTTGCCAGGGGGTGGATGGGGGCAGTGGCCCCTGATCTGCCCCCGGGGGGTCAGAAAGCTCACTAGGCGCCAGCAATTATGCTGGCTTTTTTTATGCATGCGGGTGGGGGCTGCCCAGAATGGGCATATCAATGCCCCCACCCCCAAAACAAATAGCCAAAGTCTTTCTGCCCACCTTGGGGACATATCGGGGCAACCCCTCCCCCCCATTCCCCCCCAGGGCAGCAGAAAGCTCACTAGGCACAGACTTGTTTTTAGCAATGTGCCTACCTGTGCATTTTGGGCCCTAGCACAGACGGCACATAGGGAAACCTAGCAAACCTGTATATTTTTTTAAAACTAGACAACAAGGGGAATCCAGGATGAGGGTGACTTGTGTGCCTCTCACCAGGTTCTGAATCCCTTGCAAACCTCAAACTTGGTTAAAAAAACATATTTTCCTCACATTTCTGTGATGGAAAGTACTGGGATCTATGTGGATCCACAAAATTCCTCAAAGTCTTCCGAGAAAATGGTACCGCACTTGTGTGGGTAGGCCTTGTGCCCGCGACAGGAAATGCCCAAAAAGCAATGTGGACACATCACATTTTCATAGTGAAAACTGACCCTTTTCTTGCAAAGTGCCTAGCTATAGATTTTGAACCCTAACTCTGCCGGCACCTAGGGAAACCTAGCAAACCTATACATTTTTGACAACTAGACACACAGGGGAATCCAGGATGGGGTGACTTGTCTGGCTCTCACCAGGTTCCGTTACCCAGAATCCCTTGCAAACCTCAAAACTTGTCAAAAAACATTTTCCTCACATTTCTGTGGTGGAAGTTCTGGAATCTGTGTGAATCCACAAAATTCCACCTACCCAGCATTCCCAAAAGTCTTCTGAGAAAAATGGTACCTCACTTGTGTGGGTAGGGCTAGTGCCTGTCATAGGAAATGGCCCAAACAGCTACGTGGACACACCACATATTCACTGTGAAAACTGACACTTTTTTTGCAAAGTGCCTAGCTGTAGATTTTGAACCCTAGCTCTGCCGGCACCTACATAAACCTAGCCTACCTATACATTTTTGAAACATAGATACCCAGGGAAATCCAGGATGGGGTGACTTGTCTGGCTCTCTCCAGGTTCTGTTACCGGAATCCCTTGCAAACCTCAAAATGTGTCCCGAAAAAAAACATTTTCCTCGCATTTCTGTGGTGGAAAGTTCTGGAATCTGCATGGATCTACAAAATTCCACACCCCGCATTCCCCAAAGTCTTCTAGGAAAAATGGTCACGCACTTGTGTGGGTAGGCCTAGTGCCCGCAACAGGAAACGGCCCAAAACGCAAAGTGGACACACCACATTTTCACAGTGAAAACGGACAGTTTTTTTTGCAAAGTGCCTAGCTGTAAATTTTGAGCCCTAGCTCTGCCGGCACCCAGGGAAACCTAGCAAACCTATACATTTTTGGAAACTAGACACCCAGGAAAATCCAGGATTGGGTGACTTGTCTGGCTCTTACCAGGTTCTGTTACCCAGAATCACTTATGAACCTCAACATTTGTCAAAAAACACATTATCCTCACATTTCTGTGGAGGAAAGTTCTGGAATATGTGTGGATCCACAAAATCCCACCCACCCCGCATTCTCCAAGTCTTCCGAGAAAAATAGTACCTCACTTGTGTGGGTGGGTCAAGTACCCACGACATACAAGGGCCCAAAACCTATTGAGGCGACATCAAAATGACCTATCACAAAACAACCTTGTTTTACAAGGGGGTCACCTGGGTTTTTGGCCCCGGGCTAGGCAGCCATCTAGGGAAACTTACCAAACCCACACATTTCTGAAAGCTAGACACCCAGGAGAGTACAGCAAGGTATGGCTTGCGTTGGTCCCCCAACATTTCCCTACCCAGAATCCCCTGCAAACCTCAAATTTAGCTGAAAAAATCACTTTTTTCTCACATTTCTGTGTGGGAAAGTTCTGGAATCTGTGTGGATCCACAAATTTCCTACCACCCAGCGTTCCCCCAGGTCTCTCGATAAAAATGAAACCTCATTCGCGTGGGTGGGTCAAGTACCCACAACAGGCAAGGGCCCAAATCCTATTGAGGTGACATCAAAATGGCCTTTCACAAAACAACCTGGTTTTGCAAGGGAAGTCCCATGAGTTTTAGGCCCTGGGCTCGCCGGCCACTTAGGGAAACCTACCAAACCCACACATTTCTGAAAAATAGCTACCTGGGGGAGTCCAGCAAGTTATGGCTTGTGTGAGTCCCCCAACATTTCCCTACCCAGAATCATCTGCAAACCTCACATTTTGTTGAAAAAATCTTTTTTCCCCCAATTTTCTGTGAGGGAAAGTTGTAGGATCACCGGGCTGACACAAATTTCCTACCACCCACCGTTCCCCTAGGTCTCCTGATATAAATGGTACCTCACTTGTGTGGGTAGGCATAGTGGCTGCAACAGGAAATGGCCCAAATCGTACTGTGGAGACTTCAAAATTACCTATAACAAAACTACGGGGGCATCTGGGGTTTTGTCCCCGGGCTCACTGCCATCTAGGGAAATCTTCCAAACCCACACATTTCTGAAAACTAGATACCCTGGGGAGTCCAATGAGGTATGGCTTGCGTGGATCCCCCGTTTCCCTCCCCAGAATCCGCTGCAAACCTCAAATTTAGCTAAAAACACATTTTCCACATACTTTTGTGTGGAATCACCATTGTGGCACAAATGTCCTACCCCACAGTGTTCTACTTCGTATCCTGAATACAATGATACCTCATGCAGAATTGGCTAAAAATGTATTTTTAAAAAATGTAGGGCTTAGAATTCTCGGTGCTTTACCCTTATTCCCTATGTTTTGGGCTCTTCCCAGTCACAGGCCCTTGCCCCACCCACACAAGTGAGGTATAATTTTACTCGGAAGACTGAGAGGTACGCTGTGGGGTAGGACATTTGTGTGCCGGAGCGGTGATTCCACCCAAACATATGTGGAAAAAATGTTTTTTTTCAGCTAAATTTGAGGTTTTCAGGGGATTCTGGGTAGGAAAACATTGGGGGAACCACGCAAGACATACCCCGCTGAACTCCCACGGGTGTCTAGTTTTTAGAAATGTGTGAGTTTGGTAGGTGTCCAAAGAAAGCCACTGATCCCGGGGCCAAAAACCCAGGTGACTCCCTTTGCAAAACCAGGTTGTTTTGTGATAGGTCATTTTGATGTCTCAATACGTTTTGGGTCCTTGCCTGTCGCGGGTACTTGACCCACCCACGCAAGTGAGGTACCATATCAGGACACTTGGGGGAACACTGGGTGGTAGGAAATTTGTGGATCCATGTAAATTCCAGAACTTTGCCACACAGAAATATGGGAAAAAATGATTTTTTTCAGCTAAATTTGAGGTTTGCAGGGGATTCTGGGTAGGAAAATGTTGGGTGACCCACGCACGCCATACCTCTATAGACTCCCCTGTGTGTCTAGTTTTAAAAAATGTATAGGTTTGTTAGGTTTCCATAGGTGCAGGTAGAGCTACGGTTCAAAATCTACAGATAGGCACTTTGCAAAAAAAGGGTCAGTTTTCACTGTGAAAATGTGGTGTGTCCACCTTGCGTTTTGGGCCGTTTCTTGTCACGGGAACTAGACCTACCCACACAAGTGAGGTACTATTTTTGTTGGAAGACTTTACTGAATGAGGGGTGGGTGGGTTTTTGTGGATCTACATAGATTCCAGAACTTTCCACCACAGAAAAGTGAGTAAAATGTGTTTTTTTTCAATACTTTTTTAGGTTTGTAAGGGATTCTGGGTAACAGAACCTGGTGAGAGCCAGTCAAGCCACCCCATCCTTTATTCTCCTGGGTGCCTAGTTTTCAAAAATGTATATGTTTGTTAGGTTTCCCTAAAGGTGCAGGCAGAGCTAGGGTTCAAAATCTACAGCTAGGCACTTTGCAAACAAGGTTCAGTTTTCACGGTGAAAATGTGGTGTGTCCACGTTGTGTTTTGGGCCATTTCCTGTCGCGGGCCCTAGGCCTAACCACACAAGTGAGGTATAATTTTTCTCTGAAGACTTTGGGAAATGCGCGGTGGGTGGAATTTTGTGGATTCACGCAGATTCCAGAACTTTCCGCCACAGAAATGTGAGGAAAAGTTTTTTTTTAAATTTGTAGGTTTACAAGGGATTCTGGGTAACAAAACCTGGTGAGAGCCAGTCAAGTCAGCCCATCCTGGATTGCCCTGGGTGTTTCGTTTTCAGAAATGTATAGGTTTTCTAGGTTTTCCTAGGTGGCGGCAGAGCAAGGGTTCAAAATCTACAGCTAGGCACTTTGCAAAAGAAAGACAATGTGTAAAAAAAAAAGTCATTTAGAAAAATTACCTATAATTCTTATGCTAGTATGGGTACTCACAATTTTGGAAATGTTCAAATATCTACTGTTTCTAAACTCTATATTTTGTTCAAATTTCAGAAATACATAGGTGTCTTTCATACCTACTTTTCCATGTAAATATTTTCGCAAATAAATTGCTATACACCCGGTACATAATGAAAAACTATTGCAAGACGCTGCTGAGTTATTGGCTCTGGGTTCGTCGGGTTCTTGGTAAAGGTAGATTGCTGTCAAACAGCTATCATAATTAGAAGAAGTTACAGGTGAAAACGTTGACATAAATGGCAGTTTTTTTCAACTTATTTTCACATTTTTCCTATATTCAGCTGTTAGTGTTTATAAAGAAACCTTGAAGGATATACGCAAATGACTCCCTGCTGAATTCAGAATTTTGTCTACTTTTCTAAAATGTATAGCTTTCCAAAATCCATTATTGCTTTCATACCTATTTCTACCATTAACTGGAAGGAGGTTGAAAGCACAACAAATAGCAAAAATAGGCTATGTCCCAGAAAAATGCCAAAACTGGGTAATAAAGTTTGGTTTTTTGACAAAAGTCTGCTTGTCCCTGAAATCTGGGAAGATGGTGATTTCAGCACCACAATCCCTTTGTTGATACCATTTGCAGGGAAAAAAACAGACCCTTTCATCTGTAACCCTTTTTTCCCATTTTTCCCCAAAATACTAAATTTAGTTTTATTTTGGCTAATTTCTGGGTCCCCTCCAGGGGAATCCACAAACCCTGGGTACCTTTAGAATCCCCATGATGTCGGAAGAAAAGGACACAAATTTGGCGTGGATACCTTATGTGGTCAAAAAGTTACAGGGTCCTAAGCACGAGCTATCACAAATAGCTAAAAAAAAAGGCTTGGGCCAGGGGGGGCAAGGCCTAGCAGCGAAGGGGTTTAGAGGAGAAAGCTGGTAGGAAAGTCCTTAGCGAGAAAATGGAAACATAATGACCAGCAACAAAGCCAACTCTCCTCTTGGACAGAATACTGAACAATGTCAAACATTCACAGAGATCTAGAATGACAGCAGGTGTCTCCTACACATGCATCCATTAGCGTTCACGCTCTCCTCCCCTCCTGCCCCTCTTATGATGATCTATCAAGAAAGGACGGTGACACTGTTGCCGATGCCGATGATGTGCCAAGCGCCTTAGCGCTCCTACAGTGCCACAACTGTATTGTTGCTGTTGCCTGTAACCACTGTCACTCCCACAGATTTGCTGGGCTGTAGTAAGCGGACTTCTTCGTGGCAGAGAGAAGCAGGTTCTCTGCTCCAGCCCACATTCCACCACAGGCAGTCAAACGAGTGAGTGAATAAACTAGTTTGCTTGTATTCTGTACTGTGTCATTGACTCTTCATTCTTGGAAGGCTAGAGGAGGTCGAGAGTGACCCCGGTGACCCTAATCGGGTCACTTTCTTCAGTCATGTGAAAGTCAGGGTTGCGTCTGGTTGGATGGGTTGATCGGGGATCCCCACTAGATCGAGCTTGGTTCTCGCAGCTGCCCCACCTGTCTGATCAGACGGCTGCTTGTCTATCGGTCGCCTTGGCTGGGGTCCTGAAAAGGTGAAACCCTTGGATTTGACCGTTTCTTCTGAGGTGTTGGCAGTGGAGAATAGTCTTGTCTGACCTGTGTGCACCAGGTGAGTTCATTTTGAATTCTTGGTAAGTGCAGAGCCGCCTTGGTTCATTTGGCAGGTCTGCGGACCCTTGTGATACAGAGCGTTGTTGAATGTTCTGCCGGGCCATTCGTTAAATTTGACTCATTCTTCAAAAGGCATGGGGATAAAGCCTATCTTATCTTGGTGCAGTGTGAGGACTGACTTGACTTAACACAGTCTGTGGACTGTCCTTGAGAGGTTTTTTGTTTGTGTGTGTTTTACTGTGCGTGTGTGTGTTGATCGAGTGAATACGTGGATGTGCCTCTGCTTGATGCAAGGATTCCTTGTTGGAGTAAAGTATGGTGCCTGGGGTGCCGATGCTGCTCTGCAGAACATTGCCTGGAGGAGCAGCAGCCTGTGCCTCCGGAAGGCACTCTGAGTTTTGATATGTATGTGAAGCATGGTATTGGCCCTATTATGTTTTTGTACATTGTGGCACAAGTATACAAGGGACAATACTGAGCTTCAGTGGCCACGGGATGTTACCTTTGATGAGCAAAAATTGAATTACTTGCAGCATAAACTATTTTCTAGATGAAGTCGGCAGTCGATGTTTGATACTTTGCAGGTATGGCAGATGGAAGCTAAGCAGAGACGTATACATACTGAAAAAGAGTCTAGGAAGAAGGCAGTGCAAACGGTGGTGTAGAAAGCGGTAGCCTTATGATAAGGAAAGAACAGAGAAGGGTATTGAGTGTGCAGATAGGAAGTTTCAATTTCAGTGTGATAGGTCCTATGTTGTTCGAGAGGAAGAGGATCCTTTCATGGAGGACTTGTTGGAAACTCGCCCCCCCACCTCCTTATGCTCCGCAAAGAATATATCCTGCTGTTTCGCCGTCTCAGTCCTCCGTTGTTCCCTCACCTTCCCCTGATCCTTCCCAGTCTCAACAGCTTCGGCTCCGGCCGTATCTGTCTTTCCCCCGGTTTCAGAAATTACGAGTACAGTGACTGTGGGCCCTCCCGCAGTGCCAGCTGCTTCTGTTTCTATTTCTCCTCCTTCTCTTATACCTATTACGCAGCCATTGTTGACACTGTCACCTGCATCTACATCCTATGTGTTGCCTCTAAATGTACCCCCAATGATTTGGGGTGTGTCCCCCAGGCACTGGTTGAAGACCGCTGAAGCGGTTTCTAACTCTTAAAGCAACAAAAGTTCATCACAGGCTGAAGTTTTTTTCAAAGTAAAACTTTACTGTTTACTGTTACTTCATCAAAGTTCAAGTGTCATTTATAATCCATAAATGAAAATATCTTCGTAGCAATTGGCAATTTAAATTTTCATTCCCAATGCATTTCGGCAAGGGCTGCCTTCGTCAGGGGAAATCTATGAATAATTATACAAATCGTAAGAATCATATACGAGGATGCAATGTGTGTTATTAAGCGATGGTGAGTACGGGTTGAAAGGTGAATAGATTTACGAAAGCTTCCTAACGGTGAGTGAAATGACTAAATGAATACTGGGTCGGCGGGGGGTGGGTAACATGCAACTAATGGTGAAATATGAACGAAGGTAGGTGAGTGACTTTAGATGTGGTAACGGAAAAAGTAGAGCGTACGCGTTTAACGGTCGTGATACCAAGTGCCGATATTTAATTTAAGCTCTTAGTGATGGCGGTTGTGATTAGTATAACAAAATACTAACACCAGTGCTGGCTTAAGCTGATATGTAGTTTAATCTCTTCTTACCAAATGCGTGGAGCTTCGACGCATATAGCTTCGACGCGTAGGTTTGTTGATGTGGTGGTTGTCCAATCTCATGCGAGGATTTAAAAGGGTGAAGTCACGTGATATTCATACAGTGCGTTAGAACGTGAAAACAGACTATAAGAGTGTGACTAATGGAATAAAACAACGATAGACGTGTGATTTAAAATAGTGTACCAAATGTGAGTTAATTGTGAATAAATTATGAAGTGTTTGAACAATAAATGAATAAGATGATAAAAGAGTGAATGATAAGAAAAGGGTTGAATATAGTAGAATTTGATAGTGAGATGTGGTGAACGACTAGTTGAGCTGGAAAAGGAGTGGGAGAAAGGAGGAAAGAAGACAAAAGAAAAAGGAAAAGAAAAAGGAGAAGAAAAAGGAAAAGAAGAAGGGTGAAGAGGTGGGAAGAAAATTAAAAATAAGAGGTATACAGCATTTTAGAACAGAACATGTATAGATGTAACAACCATGAAAAAACATAGAGATATGGTATAAAACAACTTAAAATTAAAGGTAACATGTAAATTCTGTACGGTCATTCATTCCATGTGGCTTCATGGAGTTCAACAAATAGATCCAATGGTTTTCTCGCTGCAGTAAGAATTTATGATTGTCTCTCCCCTCTTGTTTCTCAATCGTTTCCAGAACGCAGAATTTCAATTGACTAACAGTGTGTGCTGCTTCTGTGAAACGTTGAGCAACTGATGACTTTAACTGTTTAGTTCTGATGTTAGACTTGTGTTCGTTAAGTCTGATTTTGATTTTTCGTTCTGTTTGTCCAACATAAATCATGCCACAGGGGCATTTGAGCATGTATATGACGTTGGAGGTGTCACACGTGGCTGTTGTTCTGACTTTGATTTTATGGCCTTTCATAGGGTGTGTCACAAATTGGCCTTTGATGATGTTGTTGCAATTATTACAGTTTAGGCATGGGATTGTGCCTTTGAATATTTGCTGCTTGGTTGGTTGGGTGTGTTTCAAAATTTCCCCTATGTTTTTGTTTCTGGTAAAGGCAAAAATCGGTGTTTCATCAAATATGTGGTTAAAGTCCTGTTCGAGTGTGAGAAGTTGCCAGTGTTTTCGAATAATTCGTTTATATGAGGCACTCAAGGTGGAGTATTTGGATACTACAGTGATTTGTTTTTCAGTGCTCTTGATGTGAGGTTTGAGCAGTTCATTGCGGGTTTTCTTTGATGATCGCTTCAGTGCTTCTTGCAGTACATGATCGGGATATCCACGAGATTTGAATCTGTTCATTAAGATAACCATTTGTGTGTTGGTTCTGATGGGGTTTGAAACAATTCTTTTGATTCTGAGCATTTGTGAATAAGGAAGATGTTGTTTGAGGGGTAAAGGATGAAAACTGTGATAATGGAGAGTGTTATTCCTGTCAGTAGTTTTCCTATACAAATCAGTTTCGAAACCGGTAAGGGATCGTGTAATGTTGACGTCCAGAAATGTGATAGAGTGAGAATTAATGCTAAAGGTGAACTGTATGCGTGGATCAATTTGGTTGAGTTGTTCCAATTGATTTTTTAGAATGTCAACAGGGCCTTTCAAAACGATAAAGATATCATCAATGAATCTTAAGTAGAGTTTTAGATGGTCGGTCCACGCTTCGATGGAGAGGATGTTATCTTCTTCGAACCGATTCATGAAGATATTGGCATACGCCGGGGCTGCACAATTTCCCATAGAAGTGCCCGTTAGTTGTTGGAACCATTCGTTGTTGTATTGAAAGTAGCTGTGTAGAAGGGTGAATTGCATCAACTCCATTAGAAAAACTTGTAGATCGTGAGGATAATTGGATTGTAGTAATGCGTATTCAATGGCTTCCAAACCAGATAGATGGGGGATGGATGTGTATAAGGAGTTGACGTCCACAGTACATAGGGTGATGTTTTCATCGTTGGTGATTGTTACTTCATGTAGTTTAATGAAAAAGTCAGTTGTGTCCTTGATGAATGATCTCATACTATTGACGCTAGGTTGCAAGTGGCGGTCAAGGTATTTGCCCACTGGTTCGTGGAGGCTTCCTCGTGTACTGACTATTGGTCGACATGGTGGTTTGGTTGGATGTTTATGGATTTTGGGTACCATGAATATGGTTGGACTTTTTGGGTTTGGTTGTGTGAGGAATTTCTTGACCTTCTCATTGATAGTACCCATTTCAAATGCTTTTTGGATCAGAAGTTGTAGAATTGTCGTATAGGTAGTTGTTGGGTTGGATTCCAATCTCATGTAAGTGTTCGTGTCCTGTAAATGAGCTGATACTTGAGAGTTGTAATAGTTGGTGTTGAGGATGACAAGTGCTCCTCCTTTGTCAGCTTTGGTACAAATGATGTCTGGATTCCGTGCGATGGTTTTAATGATACCTAACTCTTTATTGGAGAGATTTTGGAGTTTGGGTACCTTTTTGGAATTGAGCTTGGCGATGTCTTTTTTTACTATAGATTCAAACAAATCAAGGCTCTTGTGGCTTACCGGTGCCATGTAGGTGCTTTTGAGTTGTAGACCCATGAGGGGATCTTGTTCTTGCTCCTCGATGGGTTTTAAAATGTTGTCAAAAAAGTGTCGCAGTCTAAGCTTTCTCATTAACTTAAAAAAGCTGATGTCAAGTTCAAGGGTATTACTACCTGAGGTTGGCACGAAGGATGTCCCCTTTTGTAAAATTCTCAGTTGAATATCACTGAAATGATGGTCGGAAATGTTGATGACTAAGTTTTCTGCTGATTCGTCCGTTTCTGTCGGTCCTTCTTGGCCGAAATTGTGCGCGTTTGAGGTTGATCCTTTTCCTTTTCTTTGTCTTTGGTTTTTTCTGTTACTCCTCCTGGGTCGTCTTGTTCTGTGTGGCCTGCTTCTAAAAAAGAAGAAGAAGAAGGAGACGTTTCTTCGGAAGTTGAAGTGGTTAAAGTAGTGGTTGATGCTGTAGCCACGTCAATTGGGACCGTGGTTCGCGATGTGTCATCTCTAGGTGTATATCTTCTGGGTTGTTGGGTTCGATCACTATCTGATGAAGAAGTATTCTTGTTGACTGAATATGGTTTGGTTTGTCGGCGTTTTGCATGCCAGCACTATGATACGATACCACATCAACATTTCCGACCATCATTTCAGTGATATTCAACTGAGAATTTTACAAAAGGGGACATCCTTCGTGCCAACCTCAGGTAGTAATACCCTTGAACTTGACATCAGCTTTTTTAAGTTAATGAGAAAGCTTAGACTGCGACACTTTTTTGACAACATTTTAAAACCCATCGAGGAGCAAGAACAAGATCACCTCATGGGTCTACAACTCAAAAGCACCTACATGGCACCGGTAAGCCACAAGAGCCTTGATTTGTTTGAATCTATAGTAAAAAAAGATATCGCCAAGCTCAATTCCAAAAAGGTACCCAAACTCCAAAATCTCTCCAATAAAGAGTTAGGTATCATTAAAACCATCGCACGGAATCCAGACATCATTTGTACCAAAGCTGACAAAGGAGGAGCACTTGCCATCCTCAACACCAACTATTACAACTCTCAAGTATCAGCTCATTTACAGGACACGAACACTTACATGAGATTGGAATCCAACCCAACAACTACCTACACGACAATTCTACAACTTCTGATCCAAAAAGCATTTGAAATGGGTACTATCAATGAGAAGGTCAAGAAATTCCTCACACAACCAAACCCAAAAAGTCCAACCATATTCATGGTACCCAAAATCCATAAACATCCAACCAAACCACCATGTCGACCAATAGTCAGTACACGAGGAAGCCTCCACGAACCAGTGGGCAAATACCTTGACCGCCACTTGCAACCTAGCGTCAATAGTATGAGATCATTCATCAAGGACACAACTGACTTTCTCATTAAACTACATGAAGTAACAATCACCAACGATGAAAACATCACCCTATGTACTGTGGACGTCAACTCCTTTTACACATCCATCCCCCATCTATCTGGTTTGGAAGCCATTGAATACGCATTACTACAATCCAATTATCCTCACGATCTACAAGTTTTTCTAATGGAGTTGATGCAATTCACCCTTCTACACAGCTACTTTCAATACAACAACGAATGGTTCCAACAACTAACGGGCACTTCTATGGGAAATTGTGCAGCCCCGGCGTATGCCAATATCTTCATGAATCGGTTCGAAGAAGATAACATCCTCTCCATCGAAGCGTGGACCGACCATCTAAAACTCTACTTAAGATTCATTGATGATATCTTTATCGTTTGGAAAGGCCCTGTTGACATTCTAAAAAATCAATTGGAACAACTCAACCAAATTGATCCACGCATACAGTTCACCTTTAGCATTAATTCTCACTCTATCACATTTCTGGACGTCAACATTACACGATCCCTTACCGGTTTCGAAACTGATTTGTATAGGAAAACTACTGACAGGAATAACACTCTCCATTATCACAGTTTTCATCCTTTACCCCTCAAACAACATCTTCCTTATTCACAAATGCTCAGAATCAAAAGAATTGTTTCAAACCCCATCAGAACCAACACACAAATGGATATCTTAATGAACAGATTCAAATCTCGTGGATATCCCGATCATGTACTGCAAGAAGCACTGAAGCGATCATCAAAGAAAACCCGCAATGAACTGCTCAAACCTCACATCAAGAGCACTGAAAAACAAATCACTGTAGTATCCAAATACTCCACCTTGAGTGCCTCATATGAACGAATTATTCGAAAACACTGGCAACTTCTCACACTCGAACAGGACTTTAACCACATATTTGATGAAACACCGATTTTTGCCTTTACCAGAAACAAAAACATAGGGGAAATTTTGAAACACACCCAACCAACCAAGCAGCAAATATTCAAAGGCACAATCCCATGCCTAAACTGTAATAATTGCAACAACATCATCAAAGGCCAATTTGTGACACACCCTATGAAAGGCCATAAAATCAAAGTCAGAACAACAGCCACGTGTGACACCTCCAACGTCATATACATGCTCAAATGCCCCTGTGGCATGATTTATGTTGGACAAACAGAACGAAAAATCAAAATCAGACTTAACGAACACAAGTCTAACATCAGAACTAAACAGTTAAAGTCATCAGTTGCTCAACATTTCACAGAAGCAGCACACACTGTTAGTCAATTGAAATTCTGCGTTCTGGAAACGATTGAGAAACAAGAGGGGAGAGACAATCATAAATTCTTACTGCAGCGAGAAAACCATTGGATCTATTTGTTGAACTCCATGAAGCCACATGGAATGAATGACCGTACAGAATTTACATGTTACCTTTAATTTTAAGTTGTTTTATACCATATCTCCATGTTTTTTCATGGTTGTTACATCTATACATGTTCTGTTCTAAAATGCTGTATACCTCTTATTTTTAATTTTCTTCCCACCTCTTCACCCTTCTTCTTTTCCTTTTTCTTCTCCTTTTTCTTTTCCTTTTTCTTTCGTCTTCTTTCCTCCTTTCTCCCACTCCTTTTCCAGCTCAACTAGTCGTTCACCACATCTCACTATCAAATTCTACTATATTCAACCCTTTTCTTATCATTCACTCTTTTATCATCTTATTCATTTATTGTTCAAACACTTCATAATTTATTCACAATTAACTCACATTTGGTACACTATTTTAAATCACATGTCTATCGTTGTTTTATTCCATTAGTCACACTCTTATAGTCTGTTTTCACGTTCTAACGCACTGTATGAATATCACGTGACTTCATCCTTTTAAATCCTCGCATGAGATTGGACAACCACCACATCAACAAACCTACGCGTCAAAGCTATATGCGTCGAAGCTCCACGCATTTGGTAAGAAGAGATTAAACTACATATCAGCTTAAGCCAGCACTGGTGTTAGTATTTTGTTATACTAATCACAACCGCCATCACTAAGAGCTTAAATTAAATATCGGCACTTGGTATCACGACCGTTAAACGCGTACGCTCTACTTTTTCCGTTACCACATCTAAAGTCACTCACCTACCTTCGTTCATATTTCACCATTAGTTGCATGTTACCCACCCCCCGCCGACCCAGTATTCATTTAGTCATTTCACTCACCGTTAGGAAGCTTTCGTAAATCTATTCACCTTTCAACCCGTACTCACCATCGCTTAATAACACACATTGCATCCTCGTATATGATTCTTACGATTTGTATAATTATTCATAGATTTCCCCTGACGAAGGCAGCCCTTGCCGAAATGCATTGGGAATGAAAATGTAAATTGCCAATTGCTACGAAGATATTTTCATTTATGGATTATAAATGACACTTGAACTTTGATGAAGTAACAGTAAACAGTAAAGTTTTACTTTGAAAAAAACTTCAGCCTGTGATGAACTTTTGTTGCTTTAAGAGTTAGAAACCGCTTCAGCGGTCTTCAACCAGTGCCTGGGGGACACACCCCAAATCATTGGGGGTGCTTTTTGAATTTCATATTTACACTCCATCTCGGAGAGTGATACCCCGTGTGCACGGTACACCCTCAAAGAATTCTTGATACCCTTTAGGGAGTGCGCGTACGGCTTCTTTCCTTCTTTCCTTGCCTCTAAATGTGTCACTCACAGTATTGAGTAGTGCTGGGACGCCAGTGCGAGGGTCAGATGGCGGGAATTGGGCGACGGCACAGGAGCAATTAGAGCAGGCAATGATACGATCTGATGTGGGTGAAGAAGAGAAGAGGATGATTGCAACTCAGGCAGCACAATGGGCTCGGAATGTGATTTATGGTTTGGAGGATATATGGAGTGTAATTAATAGGCCTGGGCGGCAAATTCCGTTCCGCTCGCGGAATTTGCGGAATTTGCGTAATTTCGCGTTCCGCGGAGAACGCGAAATTGCTCAAAAGTGTGCTTTCCGCGATTTCGCGAAATTTTTGCTTGTTCGCGTTCTCAAAATGCGTGTTCGCAAGATATTTCTCCCCGAGCACGCAAACAGCAATTGTGAACAGGAAAAAAGCATCGCGAACAAGCAATTCCGCGTGTTCGCGGAATTTCTGCGTGTTCGCGGAGATTTTTTACCGTTTCGCGGAGATTTGCGTAACGCAATTACGCAAATTCCGCCCACCCCTAGTAATTAAGGATTTTGATTTGTTTGTACAACAGCATGCCCTTCAGCATATGTTGACTACATTGATTGGTCTGTGGAAACAGTGTATTGGAATTAAAGCTCCTCAAATCATTTATGCTATTCGAGATCGTGTAAATTCTGCTAGTATGGTTCCGGCAGAAGTCCATAGTAATTATGGGATGTTGCTCAGTTATCGGACGAAATTATATCATAGTACTCCGATTTCAGTATCTCAGTTTCCGATAAGGGAAGTGCATCCCATTTACCATCTTGATATTCCAGAGCAGCGTAATGCGTCAAATGTTGTTACTCAGCAACGGGTAGAGGCTCATTTCCAGGAGCAGTGGGTTTATACCCCGTGGAAGAGAAGTGAGGTACTAGCTCTTAAGAGTCATTTACCAGATCCCAGGAAAAATCCTACTGCATATTATAAAGAATTAACAGAGGCTGCCCCGTCGTCAGTTATGACGTTAGCAGATATTGAGATATTTTTGGGGCAGTTAGTGCCAGTAAATATATGGAGACAGATGCATACACAGGATCACAGAGTGGAATTGGGTGGTACATGGGACAAGATTAAGGCATGGGATAAGGAACGGAAGCCTGGTGACAAACTTAGGGCTGAGATATTGGCTTTACCAAATCATATCACTACTTACATGCATTATCTTATTCTACCCGGACGACTAGATTGGGATAGTTTGAAGGCCTGTCACCAGAAGAAAGAAGAGAGTGTGTTTGATTTTTTTACTCAGTTTGAAGGGGCATTTGGGGATTTTAGTGGACAAGATTTGTCAGTGGAAGGTGGGGTTTGTTTGTTTGTTAACAGGTTTGTTACAAATCTACTTCCTGAGATTGCAGCTCGGTTGCAAGCCTCTGAGAGTACATGGACCACTTCCTCCCCTTCAGTAATATTGAACATGGCCCAATATTATGAACATCGTGAAAATGAGGAAAAAGATAACGTGGAAAAAAAGAGAGAGGATCTAAAGACCAAGGTGTTGTTGCAGCAAGTGGCAAGGGGATCAGGCAGGGTTATGGATATTGGTCTGGCTCAGAGGTCCCGAGGAGCAGGAAGGGGTGGTGTGCCGCTGGGGCTGAATCAGTGTGTGTATTGTGAGAAGGAGGGACACTGGCAAAGTGAGTGCCCAAACCTGTTGCAGCAAGTCACAGTGCCGAGAGGCAAGGGGTGGAATGGCAGGGGTCGTGGTGAGAATAGCGGAGGCGAGACTCAAGGGGATGCATCCTCAAGGGGTCGTTCTGATCAAAATAATTTTTATGATCCCAGAGGAAGACAGTATTACCATGATGATTATGATATTGATGAAGTTACAGGGATGCCCTATAGCTAGGACAGCAAGGGACAGGGTAAGGGACCAGTCCAGATTCCTGTAGATCAGCGTGGTCCTTATGTCACAGCAGACATACATGGTTCGACGCAGATATTTTTGGTGGATACAGGTGCAATGAATAGCTCTGATTCTCATTCACTGGTCACTGGGGCCGCCCTGTCTGGCCGCAATAATGTCTCTGTAGGTTTTTCAGGCGGACCGGTTGTGAGCCCCATCTCCAAACCTCTAACTTTGACTGTTGGTCATTTTATGGTAGATTATCCGTTTTTGTTGAAATCAAATTGTGGTGAAAATGTATTAGGATTGCATTTGTTAAAGAAGTTATGTGCTACTATTTATAGCTCCCCAGACGGTGTTTATACGACTTTTGGACCTAAGGTGGATGGCGCAAAACAGTGTATTGCAAAGGATGCTCCACTTCCTGTTGAGTTTCAGGATATCTCATCTTCTTTGTGGGCGACAGGGGACACTGATATTGGGTGGTTACAGATACCACCCGTTTCAATCAAGATCAATGATAATGCTGTTCTTCCTTGTATTCCTCAATACAAAATATTGCAAGCTGGGGAACGTGCTCTGGTGTGGATTATACAGGATTTGATTAAGATGGGGGTGGTGGAGGAGACAGTAGTGAATGTTTGTAATAGCCCAATTCATCCTATTCTTAAAAAGGCCCCGTGGTTTCCTCTGACGCATACTCTGATGTTTACTGGTTTGTAATTGATTTGCAAGCAGTAAATAAGATAGTTATTCCCCAGTTTCTGGTGGTTCCTGATATAACAGTCCTTCAAACAACCATCCCTTCTTTGGAAAAATATTTCTCTGTGATCAATTTGAACAATGCTTTCTTTAGCATTCCTGTCCACTCTGATAGCCAATATCTATTTGGTTTTGCTTTGGCAGGCAAAAGCTTCCAATTCTGTAGAGTTCCTCAGGGGTATACAGAAAGTCCTAGTATTTATAGTCAAGCTTTAAAAGGTCAATTGGACTCCCTCTCTCTTCCCGCAGGTAATGTATTATAACAATATGTAGATGACATTTTAATAGCCTCCGACACCAAAGAGGGTTGTCGGCATGCCACGGTAAAATTGTTAAAGCATTTGGTGAAAAATTTACATAAAGTGTCCCTTTCTAAATTCAAATATTGTCAAAAGCAGGTCACCTATTTAGGTCACCTGCTGTCGAAGGGGGGTCGGAGGCTAACACCTGAACAAGTTGATGCCATTGTTAAGATGCCCATCTCTGAGACTCAAAGGGCTGTGCGTGCATTCATAGGCATCACCTCGCTTTGTCGACACTGGATACCTGCTTACTCTTTACTAATACAGTCTTTGCTTTGCCTAACCACTAAAGATGTGGATGAACTCTTGCCCTGGACGCATGAATGTCAGCATGCTTTTGAACAATAAAAGTTATGCTTTTCTCTGCACCTGTGCTTGGCATGCCAGATTACAAGAAGCCCTTCATGCTGTACGTACCTGAAGCGGCTGGATGTGCACTCTCTGTTAACACAAGCCTTTGGAGGTAAGCAGAGGCCGTGTGCTTATTTTTCTGCTACACTTGAACATGTCGCCAGAGCACTTTCGAGCTGTTTGAGAGCCGCGGGAGCTGTGGCGGTCTCTATTCGACAATCTGCAGAGCTTGTTCTCAATATTGATCTCACAATAATGGTACTGCATGCTGTGGGTGTACTTTTGAATAAAATGAGGACTCAGCACCTTACCAGTGCTCGCCTGACTGGATATGAACTGACATTGTTTGCACCTCATATTACTATCAAAAGATGTGCCACACTGAATCCAGCCACGTTACTACCCCTCCCCTCTGAAGAAGGGGACACAGATGTCCATGATTGTTTGTTTCGCACAGACAAAGAGACCAAGGGACGGGTAGACCTGACTGATGTTCCCTTATCTGACCCACAAGGGAAAATATATGCGGAGCTGGTGCCCCTTTTGCGAGCATGTAAGTTAAGTGAAGGACTGACTGTCAATATTTATACTGACAGCCAGTATGCCTTCGGGTGGCCCATAACTTTGGACGCCTCTGGCCAGAGAGAGGATTCTTGACATCACATGGGACTAAAATCCAACATGGTCAATTGATAGAGAGGCTTTTGACAGCTTTGACACTTCCCAAACAATTGTCAATAGTGAAAAAGATGTTTGTGGCACGTCCAGCTAGGTGGGTGCCCGAGAATGGGATGTTTGAGGACACACTAGGCAATGTCAAGGAGATTCAGAGTGAAGCAACAGTAGAGGAGTTGGCAGTGTGGCAGGAGAAAACAGGGCTTCTAGATGACGAGGGATGTTGGACTGATTTGTCCAAGAAACCGAGATGGATGTTACCAAATGCATATGCACTTCCCTTGGTTACTATGGCACATGGTCCAGCTCATATTAGCGCTTAGAGAATGTGCAAACTGCTAGATCCTGTGTGGAACGATGAAAATATTTCAAAGGTTGCTACTCACTTGGTGAAATACTGTATGATCTGTCTTCAACACAATCCTGGGAAGGGTACCCCTACAACTTCAGGTAATTTTGCATCTCCCTTCTTCCCTTTTGAGGTACTCCAAATAGACTATATAGAATTGCCACGGGTTAACAATTTTAAATACGTGCTTGTGGTAGTGTGTCATTTTAGGAAGTGGATTGCAGCTAATCCCCCCCAAAGAAAACACCGCCATGGCAATGGCAAAGGCCCTTATTAATGAGTTTTTGCCCAATTTGATCTGGAGTGACAATGGAAGTCACTCAATGCCAAATTGATCCAGCTGATATGCGACGGCTTGCATATTCAGCAAAAGTTTCATGCTGCTAATCACCCTCAGTCAGCAGGTTTAGTTGAGAAGTACAATGGTACTCGAGTTAAAGTTGGCAAAGGTGAAAGAGAGATCTGGGTTTGCAATGGCCAGATGCATTACCCCTTGCTTTGTTGTCCACTGCCCATTCAAGGTCCGGATTATCTCCCTATGAGCTCATTTTTGGTTGTCCCGGGAATGTGTGGGGTTTCCCTAGACCAAAGGGATTTTCGGATATTGAGTACCCATTGTTGATCGACTATTTGTATGAACTTATTAAAAGCTTGCGTTCTATTCACCAACAGATACACGAGGCGCTACCTCCAGCACCTGAGGGCCCTGGGCACATGATTCAGCCTGGTGATTGGACACTGATTTGAAACTTTCAAAGGAAGGACGGCTTGGAGCCAAGATGGAAGGGTCCTTACTTGGTCCTCATCGCCACGAGGACGGCGGTAAGAGTGGAAGGTCGGAAGAACTGGGTGCATGCCTCTCACTGTGAGAGAGTGCCTCTGCCCCTGCTCAATAGCACCACCGATGATCGGACTATAGAAGCCTGCCAGGGAAGCTTAGAATGGACCCTGATTCTTGACCTTTTTTTTGGTGTCTCTTTTTCCTAATTTTTAAACGCTTTTTGTGCCCTTTTACAATCATCAGCTCCATCTTAATTCATTTTTTCTTTGACGTTTAGATCTGTGAACATAATTATAGAACAATTTATCTTTTTGGTCACCCTCTTCCATCAGATGAACAAGGTTTTGTTGCTCTACGTCCAGGGCGGGTTGGTTTTGAATGGTTGCTCAAGAAAAAGATCTTTTGGGTTGTAGTTATGTTACTGTTCTTATTGGGGGTAGGGCTGTACTGGATAATGGAATGTTCTGAAGTTACATCGTCATGTGTTTTGTGTCAAGCGGTTCCCTCAGATTGTCAGAAGCGAACTATGCACAGTAATGTTTTTTTGGAAACCCACCGTAACTTCTTTGGGGATAACACAGCTTGTTATCCTACTGATTCTGTTACAAGTTTATGTACAGCTTATCCCCTATCACTAGTAAATTACACATATGTTCGTCCCCCCACTTTTGTAGAAGTAAAGGGTGATTTTGGTGTGGGATACCCTGGACCTTGTCTATATTATAGAAAACCAAGAGGTACAGGATATGCAGGATGTATGCCCAAAATGTATTGTGGTGATCTATATTTTAGCAAAAGGAATATCACACTGACAGGATGGCATTATCAAGATCTGACTGTCACTTAAGAGGCAGGAATCTATCCTGCATGTTGTCTGAATGAAATAGTACTGACACTTATTTGTATCTTAACTGCTCTGGAGAAATAGTATATAAAAATGTCCTACGTATAGGGGAAAAGGATGACCCCAGTATGAAAGAAATGAGTACTAGATTTGCTCCATTAAACTACCAAGGTCCACTCTACGCTCACCCAGGTTTTTATTTCCTATCCAAAGGCACATATTCTAATATGTACAATGGTACAGAGGACGTAGCTTTGGGAATGGTGTTACCCACTGGGGTACCTTGCAGGCATTGTAAACCAAATATAAGATGGGTAAAGAGAACATTGACCAAGGAATTTTGCGAAGGAGTTACAGATTTGGAGGTTAATAATTATAGCAATGGTATTACTTTCGTGTATGTCCTTTCTTCCATTATCACATTCGGTGGTGCTGCTATGGCCAGAGGTGAACGTGCTAGAGAGTATTTTGGGTGTAAATTACAGATTTTGTCAAATTCGACAGTGGCAGCTTTACAGGATATCACCACCCAATTAGAAAGTATGTGCATACACTCCCAACAAACAAGATAAGCTGTTGATTTTATTTTAGCTAAAAATGGTGGAGCATGCGCTGTCATAGGGGATCAGTGTGTGGTCGGCATTTTGAATATGGAAAAAAATATTACCCAACATATTTTAGACATTTTGGAGTATGTTAAGGGCATGGAGGGCATCAACTGGAGATGGTCCTTGTTTGGTGGTTGGGCTTGGATCTTAGAGAAAGTGATATACTTTGTTGTTATTCTAATTTGCTGCTGTGCTCTGATACAGTGTCTTCCCTTATGTTGTTCATATTGTGCCACCTATCTTACACCCAAAAGAAGTTCAATTCATGATACCAATGCTAAAATAATGCTTCAACAAGAGCTTGACACTCTCATGCAGTTGGATAAGGGAGTTTTTGGATCAGATACTTCCCGTGCTGATTCTGTTTCTGATGTTACTCGTATTGCTAATGAATAATACCGCAACTCTTTTTCAATCAGCTTTATTACTATAAGTAATAATATTTGACAACACTATTGTGTATTCAAAAATGTTTTTCCTAGTTATTAGAATTGTAAAGACCCTTACCTGATAGCCTAAATAAAGATGATTTAGCATATACATGCTAAAAGGAGGGTCTAATAGAATTGAAACGTAGATTTACTATTTCACGTGTGTTTTACTCTACAATATGTTAGCATTTATATGGCTAATACATTATATTTACGTATTGTGTGTAAGATGTAATGAGTTGATACAGATGTCTTGTCAGTTTGGTTGACATCTGTACCGCCATTTTAGTTAGAGAAGACGCCATGTTCTGATGCGATCGAAACTGTTACTTGCATGCTCGAAACTGTATTTCGCTCATTTACGAGAAATGGTCCTTGGTAAGTTTTGTTTCTTCAGTGCCCATGTTAACTTGTTAGCGCATGCCTTTTCTCTTAGATCAAGGCCTTCTCCCACCTGTCTAGAGGGGAGGATAGGCCAGACAACCTTAAAATGTAGATAGCGTGTACTAGGCTGCGGAAGTGAGACTTATGTTCTGTACCTCCATTGTATTACGACCCCTATAAGTGTTTTTCCATGATAGGCTGGTCTTTGTGAACTCCGCAACATACATAATGTAACTGTATGCTTGTTAAGGTCAGTCCCTCGTCAGCCATCATAGGAGGCTGGTCTGATTGGACTCCACTGCAGTGCATTCTTTGAATAAACTATTTTGCTTGTATTCTCTACTGCGTCATCGACTCTTCATTCTTGGAAGGCTAGAGGAGGTTAAGAGTGACCAGGGTGACCCTAATCAGCACAACAGTCACAAGGTGAACCTTCACATCCCCCGAAGTACCTCAATTAAATAAATGTTCAGATATGTCAGCAGCAACAGCACAACAAAGGAAAAAAATTGTGAAAATGATTGACTTATTTAAGAAAAAGGGGGCTCAGGCATTGATAGTTCAACAATCCAAGCTTAAAATACTAGTGAAAGATCCTTTTTTTCTATACAGACATGAGAGAGGCTCATGCACTACTTACAAAATTGAACTGTTAATTCTACTCATTACTTAACAGACCAACTGCGGACTTAAACAATCTTCTAATGTCATAGTTGCACTGGCACTTCTAAAAGGCACACAGGGCTAAGGTGGCGGGGGGGGTCTGGAATTAGTTTCTGGAAGGATCAAGAGTGAGCGCTTAAAGGGTGCGCCACAATGGCATCCAGACTAAAGGTGGGGGAAATATGGAAGCGTGGGCAATCTGTTTTCTAGGGAGGGTTCAGGGTAAACAGATGTGGGAGTGTGGGAGTGTTGCAAACAGAACAAGCATTGAAATAGCCAATAGGTCTCGCCTTGGTGACCTTATACGTGTTTTGCCAGAGCTATTGGCTTTGGTAATGTGTTTAAGGTATGCTGTAGAGCAGTGTGGCTGCTGTGCAGCATGTTGAAAAGTTATTAAAAAAAAGTGTTATAAGCATTTTTGTCACCTTATATAAGCAAGTAAACATTATGTACAAATGAATGACCCTATTAAAAAAAAGAACATTTACAGTGTCTTCTAGTTGATCTGTCCTGGTGCTGAGGTGATGCTAAGTTATACTGACATGGTGCTGAGGTAGTGGTGTGCTTGTGTGGAGGCGTTGCTCAGTAATGCAAAGGTGGTTCTGTGTTGTGCTAATGCTGCATTGGTGCTGAGGTGGTGTTGCGCTGATGCTGTGATGGGGCTGCCCAGTTGCTGAATTGGTGCTTTGCTGGTGGTGGTGAACTGATGCAGAGGTGGTGCTGTGATGGTATTGAGTGATGCTTAGGAAATTTGTCGCTGGTGCTGTGGTGCAGCTGAGTGATGCTGTGGTGGTGCTACGCTGATGCTGAGGTGGTGGTGCTGTGCTTATGCGGAGGTGGTGGTGCTGCACTGATGCGGAGGTGGTGGTGTACTGGTAGTGAGGTGGTGCTGCACTGGTGCTGTGTTGGTGCTGAGGTGGTGCTGTGCAGGTACTAAGGCGGTGCTGCGCTGGTGCTGAGGTCATGCTGATTTAAACTGACATAGTGCAAAGGTGGTGGTGTGCTTGTGCGGAGGTGGTGCACAGGTGGTGCTGAGTGATACTGAGGTGTTCAGTGATGCTGAGGTGGTGCTGAGTGATGCTTTGGTGGTGCTTTGGTAATGCTGTGATGGTGCTCAGGTGGTGCCAAGTGATGCTGATGTGGTGTCGTGGTGGTGGTGAGTGATGCAACGGAGATGCTGCTGCTGAGATGGTGGTGGGTGATGCTGTGCTGGCGCTGAGGTTGTGGTGCTGCACTGATTCTGTGGTAGTGCTGTGTTATTAGTCAGGTGGTACTGCGCTGGTGCTGAGGTGGTGCTGCGCTAGGGCTGAATAATGTTGAGGTGGTGTGGTAGTGCTCAGGCGCTACTGAGGGAAGCTCAGGTGGCACTGCAGTGGTGATGCTGAAGTAGTGCTGAGAGATGCTGCCTGGTGCTTAAGTGGTGCTGTGCTGATGCTGACATGGTGCTGAGGTAGTGCTTCACTTATGCATTGGTGCTGCGGTGCTGCTGTTGTGGTGCCGTTCTGGTGCTGAGTGAAACTGAGGTGGTGCTGCGCTGGGGTCTGAGTGAATCTGAGGTGGTGCTGTGGTTGTGGTACTGCTCAGGTGCTGCGGAGTGAAGCTCAGGTGGTGCTGCAGTGGTGATGAGTGACGCTGACTGATACTGAGGTGGTGCTTTGCTGATGCTGTGGTGCAAAAGTGGTGCTGTGCTGGTTCTGAGTGATGCGGAGGTGATGCTGAGTCATGCTGAGGTGGTACTGCTGTGCTGGTCTGTGATATTTCTTTTCTAAAATTCTCTCTGCTTACAGTGTCTTAAACCGTCTGAAGAGAATAAAGTGCAACATGCTGGCAGCCAAAAGAATTACATAAACATACATATAAATCAGCTTAAACACAACATCACCATCATTACTTTATAGTAAATACAATGTTACAGCCTAAAATAACTACGGTGGAGGGGAGAGAAGCGAAAGAGCTGCAACAAAAACAAGGCTGTTTAACACAGACAAAACGAGAAGTTCCTCATTTAAAGTAAACAGCACTATAACCTTCTGTGAGGTGCAACTGTAAGAGTATTGAACACCAGCCTTTGAACACAAATACAAATTTGGACTGTTGAGATCTGGTTACATTGAGTTGCCCATCATGGAGTGTAGGCAGAACACAGAGCTGGCTGGAAAGGTTAGTCTGTCTCAGCTCTCAGGTTGTGTTTATGTATCACAAAGCAGATTTATGAGGAAGGTAATAAACAGCAAGTAACTTAGCCCATTGGCAGGTGCTGAGCAGCAGCTGTGTGTGGAGGAGGGGACAGACATCGATACAAACCTATGGAGGCTTCGATCAAATCTATTATATTAGATTGTTCAAGTTAAAAAAAGCTTTGGTAGGACAATTACAAAGATATTCTCTTTAGTTATTTGAGGTTTTCTATAGTTTGGACCAGGTTAAGTAGACATCAGTCTGGTATAGATACATTTTTTAAGTACAAAGATAAATATTTACATATTCACGTTTTGAAATCCATTGGGTCAATCAAGTGACTTTAGAGGAGCCCATCAGTAAACACAGATGTACAGAGTCCAGTCTCTTAAGCACTTTCATTCCTTTGAAAGTTGTGAAATAACATCGCACAGCAGCCCCTCAACAAAGTGTGGATAAACCTGGAGACTCTTCAGTTCCTGGCAGGAGATGATGTACAATAAACGTTTGTGTTTCTGGGGCGAAAATAATTTTATTGTAATTTTTGAAAGGGGGAAGTACCCTTTTTCTGTCTTAATAAGGGGTCTAAATCCAGCTCTCATTGTCACCCCAGAGCATGACCCGAGTTTGATTATTTAGAGGGGTACAAAGAAGACTACGCATGAAGTAAATGTTTCTTTTTATGCACGAAAATCGAATGTGGGAAGCCACGGGTGTTCAGAAATTGACAGGAATCACACAAGTAACTAAATGTCTGTTTTGCTTAAAACTGAGGGACAGATTTATAATAACTGGCGCATCCCTGCATATCAGCAGGGATGCGCCAGTTATTGTGCGCCACAGCTCCGCCACCATGGATGCGCCGCATTTACAATGCGACGCACCATGGGGCAAAAACGGCACAGATGCGTGACGCATCTGTGCCGTAAAAGTGGCGCATTGCCGGAGTTGCGTCGCAAGCGCGACGCAGCTCCAGCAATGCTTTGGGGGGCCTATCTTCACAATGCTGCGTCAGTCCTTACGCCTGCTTCAAGCAGGCGCAGGGTTTTGACGCAGCATGGGCTCAAAAGTGACTGAGTGAAATCTTGTAGATTTCACTCTGCCACTTTTAAGAGGCGTTCCTGCGACAGAACGCCCCCCCTGTGCAGGAACGCCTACTTCTGGCGCAGGGCTTTACATTGTGACGCATCTCCCAGATGCGTCACGTTGTAAATACCCCGCAGTCTGGCGCTGGTTTTGCGCCACCGCTGCGTCACAAAAGTGACGCAACGGCAGCGTTAAAGAGGCGCAAGGGGCTTATAAATCTGCCCCTGAGTTGTGTTTTTCTTACGTGTTTATCTCTTGAACAACTTTCAGGAAACTGCCTTGGAAAGGCTAGTTTTGGCACGGGGGTTTTTTCCTTTCCTCTTCTTTGGCCGGGCATTCTGACGCTCTTTATAATGAGATCAGTTTCAAGTTGTGCTTTAAAAGCCTTTCCCCCTTTCCCAAGGAGGTCCCTGCGCTCTTCAAGAGGGGAGAGCTGTAATACACAGTCTGCCTGGTGCTGGCGAGCTGTTTATCTGCCTGGCTGCAGAGAGGCAATTACCTCTGTCTCACTGAAAGTCACAGCCTCCTCTTTTAATGCCTTATTTTATGAAAAGAAGAAAAATAAATAAAGTTTTTTTTTTGCTTGTTTAAAGCTCTCTAGCGTATTTTGCACACAAAAAAGAACGATTAAAATCTGCTAGGAAAAAAGTTTGGAAATGTACATTTAAAAAGCTTAGAAGCTCTGTCTGAGGTTAGTGGTCTCAATACGCCCCTTCCGCTCTGTTTTACATTCACTGGTTTCTTAGTTATATTTTTAAAAAGATGGTTAGCAAAATGTCCCTCCTCTGTGTTAAAGAAATAATTACAACAGGTCGTAACTGGGGAAATATCGTGCACTGTAATTCATTCTAAAATGTTTATTAACATGTTTATGACCGGAGGATGTGATGGCTAACACAGGGCATATCAGGGCATATCAGCAAGGCGAGGCCTAATTAGCAAGCTCACGCTAACGCGTTAAAACTTGCGTTAGCGTAGGAATTCCTAACGCCCAGCTTTGCATCTCTAATGAGATGCAAAGTGGGCATTCCTGACCTGAAATAACAGGAGAAATGTCGCTAAGCGACATTTCTCCTATCATCAAGCCCCACGCTATGAAGCATAGCGGCAAGAAAAGTAGCGATAACCCCTGTTATCGCTACTTTCCTTACGCCTGCTTCAGTACTGACTTAGCCATGATATCCTATGGAAGGTGGATATCATGGCTAAGTTTGTGAGTCCCTGTCATCAAGCTAACGCCACATTGAGTGAGATTATCGCTGGGTTTCCAGCGATAATCTCACGTTAGGCAGTTAGCGTGAGGATTTTTATCACGTTTGAGATAAGCGTTGCTAATAGCACGCTATCTCAGTGATAAAAATCCACGCTAGCCGGCGATAATTATCCTAGCGCTAAGTGCTGATATGCCCCTTAGATGGTTAATGCACCTGTAGTACAGATGTAAGACGATGGTAACGCGAAGGTCACGTGCTTCTAAAGCATGGTAACTGAATGCAAAACCCAGTTACATAGAGCAGGCTAGTTATATAATTTGTGTTTTAAAGTGATTGCTTGTGCTACTTAAGGCTACTTGTAGCGCTGTTGTTTTGAGCAGGAGATATGTGTCTGCGTTCCAGGGTACTCCTAGTCTAGGGGTCGTGGAATTAGCATTTTTGGTTGAATATAGACCTCTTACGAAGCTCGCTCGGCAAGCTTGAATTGTCTCTTGGTGGCCTCTAACACTCCGTCTGTCTGCCTTCTCTCAATTAATTAACAAACGAAAGTGCACACGATCTACGAGCAGAAACTCAGAAAGCAGTACAACAGTATCAGAAGGAAACGCATGAACGTGCGTGAACACCAGCCAGAGTCAGACCGCATGGGGTAGGGCGAAGATTTAGACAAAGCGCTCCAATTAATTACCAAACAAAAGTGCACACGATCTACCAGCAGAAATTCGGAAAGCAGTAAAACTGTATTAGGAAGGGAAATGCATGAACGTGTGTGAACACCAGCCAGAGTCAGACCCAAACAAAAACAAGATCATAAAATGCAAGCGCCTATGACGCTGAGCAGGAACTTAAAAAGAAAATAGTCCCACAAAGAGCATATATATACAATCAAAGTGTAATGATTCAGTACTTAGTCCCTGCTGCCTGGGAGGAATGACAGAGAATAAGGAGGGACAAAGTGGCAGGACTGACCACTAGCAAGCAAGGATTTTTAGTGGACACTAAACCAAACAAATAGAAAGAAGGGGGATGTCTTTAAGCCAACAGGAGAAGTTACAACAGGTCTCGAACGCTTGATCTAATAAAAAGGAGAGTTCAAATGCGCGTCATTAGCCTCGTGTCAGGATACACGTAAATTAGGTCAAACGCGGCCAAAAACTATGGGAAAAGTTAATAAGGTTAAATATAAAGGGAAGGATAGAAGAGAAGATGCTTAAAAAGATAAGGGAGGTATAGGAAAGGCTTTTGATTTGGTGTTTAGGAAAACCTTTTTAGGTCTCGCATAGAGGCCTGTGGAATTCAGCCTATGGGCTTTTAAACATGCCCAGCCTTACCATTGGTTCTTTCATTTGCCTCTCCAAATTCCTTTCTTTTCGTTGGTAAATAGCATTCATTTGTCCTGCCTGTGATCTTTTTTGTTCCACCCTGGAGATTGCCCCTGCTACAGGGATCCTCTCATTATTGCCCATATGTTTTGCTTTAGTGCACTACTTTGTTTTTTTCCGATCTCTCCTCACCCCTCGCATTTTACTTAATCTCGCACCTCCCACGCTGTTCCAAGAACAACACCTCCTGCCTCTCTCAGCTTCTTTGCAGTGTGTCATTCTGTGATCGGGCCACGCTTGCCTCGCTGCTTGAACGGCGCTTGCCACTCCCACCAACACTTTATTTTTTACAGTGACTTTTAGTATTGGAGCGCTTTATATGAGCGCCACTTAAACTACTAGTTTACATTGGGCACTGCAAATCGAGTGTTTCATGCTAAATAGAAACGTCGAGTCAACATAGAGACTTGAACCCTGTTCCTTAGCGCCAAAGGCGGCAGCTCTGGCTGTTACACCATATGGTCTTCCGTCCACCATGTGGCTGCTTTTAGCAGATGTAGGCATTTTAAGTTCGGAATCAGATGAGGGAATTCATTCTGAACTCACACTCAAATATTTCAGTAATCGCCCTTTTTAAAACAATAATAAATGTGATTCGCCCAGAATCCCAGAATGCTGCCAAGACTCGAATCCGGTTCTCTCAGCTCCTAAATTGGTACATCTGGCCATAAAGCCATATCCTCTACAGTATGGGACTGGTGTCTGCGGCTGGATGCATAGGCTCCTCTTCATTCCAGACGAGCCGTTTCAAGCAAGGAGTAAAAGAGTCCTGGTTCTTGCTGTGAGCAGGGTATGCCTTTCCCTGTGTTGCCGTCCTTCTCTATTTATTGTTACCTGTATCTTTTCCATGAAAATATACTGTTGTGAAGACAGCATTTAATCATTTTTACCTTTCTCTAAAATTACATTTTGTCAGCTTGTTTTCGTCAGGCTAACTTTCATTGTTTTAGATTTTTGTGACAAATGACAGATTACCGAAGAGGTCAATGTAGAATTAACCTTAACTTTGCATCTCTTTTCCTCGCCAAGAGGCTGTACCATCCCAGAGATAGGAATCTTGCAACCATAAGAAAAAATACTTTTAAAACTCAGGAGCCCGAACTATAAGAGGTCAGGACTGGTCCAAACGCTTCCTATTACTTTGCTGTCCCAATAGATGGGTGTTGCAAGTACCTGCATGCATGTTCTTGCATTTCTCATGTTATCCCTCTTTCGTGTTTATTGAAGGTTTCATTAATGTTCTCACTATGCCCTGCAACTCAGGTTCATATGTGGACTTAGCAATAGAGCTCAATTGGGGCACAACAGCAGTGGTTTGCTGTCTTAAGGCTGTGTGGGTGCCGGCCTGTTTTCTACATTTTGTCTCTCCCCCTTAAGTTGGATTGTGGTTTTGCTTTGAGTTTTAGAGACAACCCTACCTGTCCCCTTTGCACTAATATAATCTCCTAGGGTGTTCACAAATCTGCTGGCTCCTCTGGTGGCTCGGCTACTTTCCAGGGGGATTCGGGTTCACCAGTTATTATGCCAAATTGCACCCCTTATCTTCCCTACTAGATTTGGTGCAGATGGTCTTTTATTTGAAAACAGCATGTGATGATTTGTACTGGCGTGCATCCAGAACGTCGGTGGTGCTGGCTATGGAGCGCTTCGCCCCGCTCCGAACATATTCAAAAATAAGATTCTCCTTCCTCAATAGGAAATAACCGTCCAGCACTCCAGAAGGGTTAAATCACTAAGGATTTTTTATTTAGATGAAAAACATCTACGCGTTTCGGCAGTCTCAGCTGCCTTGTTCACGATGTATTAAAACAGCCATCACCTTTGTTTCAAATACTCTATCAAGGAGTAACAACAATAAAGCAGGACTATAAAAATTGTCACACATATGCCCACACACTCCTTTTGGTCGAGAGTTGCGGCCATCTTTAAATGAACATGGTGCATGTACCAGTAAATGACATATTATTAGGAAAGTTCCAGTTTACATCAACTATCTCAAAAAGATAACAACACAAATAAAATTATATACACATGTGTTGCCACTAAATTTCACTTTCATCTTTCTGGACATATATATATTTCACAGAGGTATTTCACCACTTGCATATTTAGTTCAGATTATTTCATAAGATAAAAGTTATTTATGTCTCTATCATTTTTCTTGTCATCATCAACCACAAAACATATTTATATACATGCACCTATTCCATTTACATTCTGGATGTTCCTTCATTTTATAATTATCACAGAAATGGAAGATGGTATTGTTTCTTAATCCTGTAAATTATCTCAAAGTGCTAGTGCTTTGTGTAAACGAATCATTGAAAGTGTCAGTACCTCACAATATAATATTGATTCACCAATTAGAAAAACATTCATCAAATAAATATGTAATTCAAATATCATTACATATTTAAAAAAAAAAAATCAAAATCTCCAAGTTTTTCTTAATATATAATTAAAATCACATTACATATTTAAATATGTTAGAAACTTTAGTTTTTTTTAAATAGCAAATGTTACACTTTCAATGTTAAAAATATCCACATTTCATATACAGAAAAAAACCATCCCCACTATGTCCTTTCTTTACTCGTTGTATAATCCTCTCATTTAAAAAAGAAAAAATACAAAAAGGTTTCATTTTATGCAGCTTTTACCCTCAGCAACCCTGTTTTCATTATCTCAGTGCAAGCAGATATAGAGATCCTCATCGACATTAAGTCCATGAGTTTCTTTGCTATTGAACTCTAAGATGTAATAAGTTTCCAATTTCCTGAGTTCCTTCTCCCTATCCCCTCCTCTTTTTTTACGGGGGATCTCAGCTATACAACTATATTGGAGACACAAGGGATTGCTTTGATGACATTTTTCAAAATGTCTTGCGACTGGGTATGTTCTGTCTTTGTTTAAAATTGCTCTTCTGTGTTGGAGAATTCTCTTACATACAGGTATAGTACTTTCTATATATACTTTCGGGCAGTTACATTGTAATAAATAGACAACAAAATCAGATATGCAGGTTAAAAAGCTTTTAATAAAAAGTTTTATTAAAAAATGTTTTACAATTCATACCATTCAAACCATGTTGGCACGCTTTATATTTAGAACATTTCTTAAAACCTGCCTTCGGTTGGAGCCAATTCATAGCTCCCCTCTTCCTATCTTGAAACTCACTACTTACAATAAGATCTTTCAGGGATATTGATTTCCTGTAAGTAAAGTTGGGTTGTCTATTTATTTTTGAACCCATTGAGGGATCCCCTCAAACCAGATACCAATGTTTTTTTTAAAATGGCTCTAATTTCTTTGTGGTTGGTGTTAAATGTCATAATAAATCTAGGGTTCTCTACTTTTGAACTATCCTTCTTTTTCTGAGTTCGTGATGGTTCAAAAAGTGCTTTTTGTCTGTCACATTTTCTAGCTTTTAAGGCTGCGCCTTTTATTACTTGTAAAGAATATCCTCTTTCTTTGAATCTATCAGTCATCTCCTTCTCAATTTTCAAGTATTCATGCTGACTACTGCATGCCCTTCTCGCCCTGTAAAATTCCCCGTATCAATAGCAGGGGATGGGCACTAACTGCATGGAGAATAGTATTCCCCGCAGTAGCCTTTCTGAATATCGTGGTCTCTAATTTATCCCCCACTGATTGAATTCTGATATCTAGGAAATCTATGGTCGTTTTGCTACATTGTCCCACAAATTTCAAATTCAATGAGTTCTGGTTTAGATCCATGATGAATTGTTCTATATCTGTTTCTGTGCCCTGCCACAGCACGAAAACATCATCTATGAATCTTACCCAGAGTAAGATATACTATTAGACCACTGTTCTAGGGGTGGCCCCCCTTCCACCTGCTCCTCCCACCAGTATAGATGTAAGTTGGCATAACTGGGGGCGAAGCAGGTGCCCATCGCCATTCCCTGCTCTTCTTGAAAGAGTTCCTCACCGAACAAAAAAAGATTCTTCGTTGGACATAGTTCCATTAGCTCTAAAAGCATACGGTTATGTTTTAAAAACCTTAATGGTCTCCTATTAAAAAAAAACTCTGTTGCTCTAAGGCCATCTACATGATGTATGCTTGTATATAATGTAGAGATATCCAAGGTTATTAAAAACATAGTAGTAGCATCCCAATGAATATCAAAAATACATTTAAGAAAGTCCGTCAAATCTTTAATATGTGAAGTCAATGTTCTTACAATGGGATTAAGAAAGTAATAGATGGGGGGGCGTGGCTTGCTGCCGACGGGAATGGCCGCGCAGTAGTGAAGCTCTGCAGCGCCACTCCCAAAAACATCCAGATAATTTGTGCCCCGCGGCCCCAGCCCGTGCAACACAAGGGTGCTGATGGCCCCCGCGGACCTGCTGGCGAAGTTTGGGGGCGATCGGAGGTGGGGCGGTCTCCGGGCACCGCTCTCCATGTACTGGAGCGTGGCCGCACGACTGATCGCTTCGACCCGCCCGGTCGCGACATCTGCGAAAGGCCGCGGCCTAGGAGAGTGAGGGGCGGAGCGAACTGGGACACGGCGTCCACACCGTCTTGGGGGGTGAGTCTTGAGGTGCCCTCCATCTGGCCTGATACTGTGGTTGTCCCGGAGGAGGTGAGGTCTGAGAGCCGGTGCTGCACCGGAGGACGCCAGCGGAGCGGCGGGCCGGGCGGTGCGGCCGCAGTGAGTCCCTCACAGGGCAGTGGCGGCGATGTCGGCGGAGCCGGGATTCAGGCCTGAAGCGGGGTGAAACAGACTGCATATGACCGTCGACTCTAGGCCCCGGCGCGTTGAGGACATTACCGGGTGAGGTGTGTGGCCTAGGCGGGAAGCCTTCACCACGAGACTGTGGTGGTGCCTGATGAGAGTCCGCATTGGATGCGGGGCCTCCCCGGAGGTGTAGGCCTGATCGGTGAAGCCAGGTGGTCTCCCCGGCGCGGGGGACGAGGGCGCGGCAACGCCTCGAGGATATGGGAGCAGCGGATTCCGGTGACGACTGGCTGATGGCCGGGTGGCAGGTATGAGAGAGGCCTTGCTACCGGCAGTGTGGAGAGAGTGGCGGCGATGGTGTATTGGCACATGAAGCAGTGGTGGCAGGGAAGTTGATGCCGCTGGAGCTGGTGGAGTGAGAGTAGCTGCGATTGGAGAGCCATTCCGGAGGTCCGACCATAAGCACAGGAGATACCGGGCAGCGGGCCCTGCACGGGTTCTTGGGCCGGATTGATACAGCCGCGCAAGCTGGGCCTGCGGTGCTGGGGGTGGCGTTGACTCCCCCAAAATTTGTAGCCTGCGGGGAGTACAAGAGGGTCGCTTGCTGTGGGTGCCGCGGAGCTACCTGGGAGTGTGTGAAGGGACTGACCAGTGGATCTCCGATCTCCCTCAGCGACTGCGGAATGGACCCGGACCGTCTGGTAGGATCTCATGACGACCGGTTTGAGACGGGAGAGACACCGCCCGGCCGAGCGGATGGATCCCGGAGCTGCCTCCTGAGCTGCGTCACTGGACTCCGGAGAGTAGAGGCCTCTGGCGGAAGCGTACTCATCCCACCGTGGTGCAGTGGGGGTCGGTGTGGATTGCGACCGGCCTTCTCCACATTCAACTGAAGAGCCCCGACCGCGGATGGTGTGCACTGGCGACGGGGGAGCAGTCAGCGAAAACCGACAGGCCGGGTGGAGGCTTCCACCGCAGGCGGCGGGGAATAGTGGCTGGGCCTTCTAGCTGGGGTGCGCCCACCTAAGGGTAGCCATGCCACCTGGATGGAACAGTAAAACAATGACACAGGAGAAGTTTGCCTGGCACCAGCAGCCGAGCGGCGACAGGGCTGAGATGCCGGCCTCGGACGGTAAGCCCGGCCCATCGAACAAGGACCTGTTGGATGCCATAACGGCTGTCAAGACGTCCCTCGAGCAGCGAATCGACACCGTGGCCACTGACGTGGGTCTGATCCGAGAGGATGTGCGAAAGATCGCAGATCGGGTGGGGACAGTAGGAAATATCACCAAGGAACTGTCAAGCGAAACCGACCGCATCAAACGAGAGGTCAGTGATCTGCGCGCCTCACAGGAAGGGCTTGCCCGACAGCTGGATGACTACGAAGGTAGAATGCGACGGAACAATGTGCGCATTATTGGTGTTCCGGAACGGGCGGAAGGGCAGGCGGTCGACGTCTATGTTGAAGACTTGATCCTCAATCAACTGCAGCCTCGAGGACTCTCCAAGTGTTTTACTATTGAGAGGGCCCATCGGGTGCCGGGGGGCCGCCCGCGGCCTGGGGCCCCTCCCAGACCTATCTTGGCCAGAGTGTTTAACTTCCGGGACCGGGATGTGATCCTTCAAACGGCGAGGGCGGCACCGCCTGTCGCCGTGGAGAATAGCAACAATACGTTCTTTCCAGACTTTACCTTGCAAGTCCAGAAACAACGCCGGAGCTTCCTTGAAGTAAAGAAGGCACTCCGCGAGAATGATGTCAAATACGCAATGTTGTTCCCGGCCAGGCTCCGGGTGGAGGCGCAGGGCAAATCATGGTTCTTCCTCCGCCCGGAGGATGCATGGACTCCTTTTGACCTAGCGTGAGTAGGGTTTGGGGACACGAGACGGGACTTTGTGAGGGATAGGTCGCCATGATGGGAGTGGGGCAGCACACGTTTCCTCTAAATGTTTCTGGGGGGGCGACAGGCACTCTGCGAGTTGGGGAGGGCAGGGGGTTCTAGCCCCGTTCGGCAGGGTAGCAGGGAGGGTTGGGTATGTTGTGGGATTGCATTTAGTGGGGGGGATGTTTTGCACTGTTCTTCTGCAGTAGTTGTGCACGATACCTTTGGCCAGCATAGGGCACGGATTGGTCATTGCTTGATGTCAGGTCTCCTCTCAGTCACACCCAGAATGAGCGGGGGACAGCGGGGGTTGTCACTGATGGTGAATGCTATGGTAACCATATATGGGGCCCATTTCGGCCTCTCCGGAATGATGATACAGAGGTCAACCAGCAATGGCTCAGAGACTTAGTCTAATGACCTGGAACGTTAACGGACTGGGCGATAAAATTGAGCGGAGCATAGTGCAACACTATATACATCGCCATCGTATTGACGTAGTGTTGCTCCAAGAGACACACCTTATAGGCAATGCCTGTCATGCCCTAGACCGAAAAGGATACCGCATGGTTGCCCACTCGGGCTTTACCTCGGGTTCCAGAGGGGTGGGAATTCTGCTGAGAAAGGGCTGCCCATATGTAATACAAACAACTTACACTGAGCCTCAGGATAGATATGTAATCTGTGCAGGAAGCTGGGAGGGCCCTCAACTTGCTCTCGGTTTATTCACCACCAGGTCTGCAGCGCCAGACCCTGGCGGACGTTGGGAAGATTCTACTGACCCTGCCGGAGGGTGCGGTGATTATGGGCGGCGACTTTAACCTGACGATGGACGATACAGTGGACCGTACCCCACCCCGAGCGGGTGAGCAGCGGGGCTCGCAACTGAGCAAGTTCGCGGATGCATTCGGTTTGGTGGACGTCTGGAGGTGGTCGCACCCCCGAGACACGCTTTACACTTTTCACTCCGGAGTGCACGGAAGTCACTCACGGTTGGACTACCTGTTTGCGCTCGCACACGATATTCATAATTTTACTGACTCCTCGGGCTTGGCAAGGGGGATTTCCGATCACTCTCAGGTCATAGCCTCTTTTGGGGCCAGCCTGGATCGTCAACCGGGCCCCATCCGGATTCAGCCATGGTTGCTGAAAATCCCGCACATTAGGGACTCCCTGCGACACGACACTGATTGCTATTTTAAAGAAAACGAGGGGTCGGTGGCTTCGGCGGTGACACTATGGGGGGCCTACGGGGCAGTTATCAAAGGGAGAGCACTGTCATTGCTGGTGGGGCACAAAAATGAACGGCAATGGTGGGTTAGGGAGCTCAAGGCAGAGATACTTCTGCTCAAACAGGCAAACGCACACACCCCGGCCCACGACGCCCCACACTTGCTCAAAGTGAAAAGACGAGATTATTAACAGCTGCTCTACGAAGAGGCCAGTCGCCGATCCCCAGCTACCCAACACAGAATTTATGAGCTGGGAGAACGCACGGGTAAATTGCTGGCATGGTTGGAGCGGAAAGAAATGGCGGCGCGATGGGTAGGTGCGATCACAGGGCCGGACGCGAAGGTGATCACCGACCCTCAAAATATAGCCGAGGCATTTGCTGCGCACTATGAACGAATCTATACCCCGCCGCAGGACTCGCAGGCCGGTTGGGCACCAGACCTCCTCGCAACCATTGAGATACAGTGTCTCTCCCAGCATGACCGGGAGACGCTGGAGTCGGACATCTCGTTAGAAGAGGTCCAGACGGCCATCCGAGATACACGCTCTGGGAAGTCCATGGGTCCCAATGGAATTGCGATAGAACTCATGAAAAGCATGTCGCTGATGGTGGCGCCCCATCTGCTAAATCTATATAAGGAGTGCTATGAGACCGGCACTCTTCCGGCTGAAATCCACATGGCCACGATAATGGTAATCCGTAAACCCGGCAACCCAGCGGACGAAAGTTCATCATACAAGCCCATTTCCCTGATCGCAGTGGAGGCTAAAATTCTGGCTAAGGTGCTGGCCAACCGACTGCTTCCATACCTCGCGGCCTTGATCCACCCTGACCAGTCGGATTTCATGCCGGGCCGCAACACCGCCCGAAATCTGCGTCGAGTCCATGGCGCCCTGGGTTGCGCTGCGACAATTCAAGAAGATGCGCTGCTGCTAGCGTTCGATGCCAAGATGTCATTTGATACAGTGGCGTGGGAGTACCTGTTTGCTGTTTTGGCCCGGGTGGGGGTGGGCCCTCGGTTGATGAGATGGATCCGACTACTATACACCATGCCTACGGCCTGTGTATCGGTCAATAACCACCGCTCGGCCTCCTTCCCCCTGGTTCGCGGCACTCGACAGGGCTGCCCCCTGTCACCGCTCCAGTTTGCCCTGGCGCTGGAGCCCCTAGCGGTCTGGATCCGAAAGGACCCAGAAATTCGGGGCCTCAAATGGACAGCTGATCATGAGGACCACATTTCGCTATACGCGGACGATGTTTTACTATACTTGGCCTCCCCCGCGCGATCGCTTTGTAGGGTACTACACATCTTTCATATATTTGGGGCCCACTCGGGATACCAGATCAACTGGTCCAAATCCCAGATGTACCCACTCTGGGGTGATCCACCGCTTAGCCCCAGGGGGTATACTATACCGGTGGCACTACAGGGCTTTCAATATCTAGGAGTTTTCATAACCTTAGACTCCACAGTATTCTACGAGCGAAACTTAGAGGGTCCTTTACAGAGGTTCAGATCTGATGTGGTCCATTGGAAAACGCTGCCCCTTACACTCCTGGGCCGGGCAGCCCTCTTCAAAATGTTAGCGCTCCCCCGCTTCCTCTATGCCCTCCAGAATACTCCTATCCCGGTCCCGGAATCCTATTTCCTAAAAATCGATGCAACGCTGCGGGGATTGATGTGGGATACCGGAACGCCGCGTATAGCAATGCAGAAACTAACAATGGGCTGGTACGACAGAGGGATTGGCCTGCCGGACCTACGCCTCTATTACCAGGCCACTCAACTGATCGCAATCAACCAGTGGGTGTTCGGGGCGCATGACGACCCTAGCTTCCGAACCGATCGCTGGCTCCTGGGGAAGGGTGGATATAACAGGGCACTATACTCAAATCTGAAGAAACTAGATCTTACGGGACCCACGGCCAGAACGGTGGAGATTTGGCATCTTCTCCAGAAGCGAATGGGGTGGTCTGGGCGGTTGACCAAGGCCACTCCATTGTGGGAACCGGACTGTTTGGGACGTCTGAGCGCCTATGCGGGGTTCGATAAATGGGACCTCATTGGCATCTCTACAGTGGGGGACATATGGGTTGAAGGCAGGAAGGCGACTTTCACTGAGCTGCAGCTTAAATACCAACTTGCTCCTTCAGAGCGGTTCTGCTACCTACAAATAAGCCATGCAATCGACGGGGTCCTGCCCGCTGGGACTCCCCTTCCAGCTTACTCACCCCTGGAAGACAGATTGTTGCTCGACCCCATGGATCGCAGGGCGATTTCCCTCACATATCAGAAGCTAATCAATAACCGAGATGACCCGATGGAGAAACTACGGGCTCGGTGGGAGACGGACGCGGGTGAGATGTCTGACGAGGTTTGGCGAGATGCACTGGCCTCCCCTCGGGAGGTGGCGATATCGATGCGGCTCCGCCTGGTCCAACTCAAGGTTCTGCACCGTGTATATTTTGATGCGGTCCTCTTGTGCAAACTCGGTCGGAGTCCTAACGAGCTATGCATCCGTAACTGTTCTCACGTAGGCACGTTCACACATATTTTGTGGGCCTGCCCCTCCATACAGCACTATTGGGTGGAAGTCACCCGCCGGATGGCGTGGGCCACCGGGAAGTCAGTGGTCCCCTCCCTTTTTCTTTGTCTCCTGAACGTGTGGGAGGACACGGACCTTACCCAGGCGGAGCAGGAGTGGGCGGCGTTGGGTTGGGCCCTAGCTAAAAGAAACATTGCCCAGAAATGGGGGGTGGCCGCTTTGCCGTCCTTGAGCGCCTGGGCCAAAGATATGGATTTCTCGATGGTGGCGGAGAAAACAGTCTATAAAGGTAGAGGGTGCCCCAGAAAATGGGACAATAAATGGGGACGGTGGAATAAATATCGGGGGGACATTTGTATATCTCCCACGGTAGAACTCCGGCGAGAGAGACAGGCTCTAATGGATAACTTGGAATCAGGGGGAAAGTCCGGAGCCTTGGGAAACACCTAATCATGTACTATGTAGATGTGAGCCTCCGGGACTTGGGCAGGTCGGTGGGTGGTCTGTATGGCGCTTTATGCTGGGATGGCCTCTGAGCAAACGTACCCTTGATGTGAAGTTGATTTTGTCTGGTGCCCTTACATGTACCTTGTATATTTACAGGCTGCTTTATGGTCATGACTGCTGTAACTGCTGTGGATTTAATGTTAATAAAAAGTTTTTTTTAAAAAAAGAAAGTAATCGATATATCTGGATGCATTTTCAAACAAGCTGCCACATGAAGAAATTATAGGTCTTCCTGGAGGTGTAGTAATACTCTTCTGCACCTTCGGGAGCATATAGAATACCGGTATTACTGGTTTCTCTTTTTTGATGAATTTAAATCCATCCCAACTTAATAAATCCTCTTGTTTCCATACCTCAAGTTTTTAAAAAAAGAAGTCCTTTGTATCTTCATATTCCTTCATACTAATCCTTCGATAACATTCTGGATTATTCAATTGGCTCAATGCTTCTTTTTTATACAGTTCACGTCCCCATAAAACAACATTACCCCCCTTGTCAGAAGGTTTTATCAAAATTCCGTCTGCTTTTTGTAGTTTGACCACAGTTTTATGTATATGGGCTTTCCTAAAATTCACTCTTTTTTCTTCTGATTCAAGCCATAATACAATAATTTCAAGTCTTTAGTTACATTATCACTAAAAATATCCAAATTATCTCTTGGCATTTGTGGTACAAATCTCAATGGGAATCTAAATGAGGTTTGATCATCTCTTTGCATGCCCAATGACAGCACTTCTGTTTGTTCATTGAATATTGATACTTCCACAATATTGTTACTATTTGAATTTAATTCTCGTTCTCCATATTTTCCATATTTACATTCTCTTCTCCAGCTAGCGTCACAAGGCCTATTAGAATGGGTATATCATTTACATTCAGATTGTCCAATTCATCCCGGGGCATAGGAATTAATTCCTATTTATGGATTCCATAAACATTACAATTACAGTGCAGTTTATTTAAGTTTTCGGATGAAGCGATATAAATCCATTCTGCAGCTTGGATAATTAAAATTATTATCATCGCAGAATGAGAGCCCCAATTCTAATATCGACTGTTCCTCCTCTGTTAAATTCACAGTACTCAAATTAATGACTGTTTTGTTCTCTATTGCTTTTTTGTTATTTTCTTTGCATTGGAGCGTAGGGAGCGCTTTGTTTGCCATTCTAGCGCTTCTCTTATACCCCTCGCCCCCTCTTCTCTGTTTCCTCCTCCTTGGCTTTTTCCTCTTCCACGGCCTCTCCCTGGACGATGATGGTCTTTTATTTACCTACTAAAAGTGGTTGAGGGGAGCAAAACAATTCAGGATTATTCTTTCAATATAGACATGCTCTACAGGACCACAGACTCCGAACTTCAGTTTTGTTGATTTATTATAAGGCCAAAAACAATTGGATGTAGACACAGCGGAGAATCAAAGTATATAGATACAGAAAGATCAATACAGAACCGAGTCTACGAATATAGGTTATTCGGCACAAAAGGCATAAAATGATGAACTCCAAAATCAGAACACAACAAAGAATGGTTGCGGAGTCCAGGTCTCTTTTCATTAAGAAGAAATAAAATATATTTCCCTACACTGCTCTAAATGGAGGTCCTACTTATTTCCCTTTCATCATTTCCCAAAGGTGTCAGCACGTGTTGACTTCCTAATAAGTACTCACGTCAAATGGGTCGATTAGCTAAGGCTTTGGAGCTCGTTTTAAGATGCTCCTTCTCCTCCGAAAGCTAGCAGAAGTCTGGTTTCACTGTCCCTGCGCATCATACAAAAAATGGGGTCCGATCTACAATACGTCATTCTAAAACTTTCCATCGCAACTTAGTACATGCAGTAACTTTCCACGGAAGTCTAATTAAAATCATTTCTGTTCCAGTGGCCTTGGTTCTCAGATAGGCCAGACACAAAAGGCGTCCTCCCTTCTCGCCTTCCAGCCATCTTCAAAGACATTCTAGGTATCTCCTTAAATCATACAATAACGATGTTGCATTTCTCCACCTGCAGTAGGATGAGAACACTCAGTTTCGAACACAACAAGCATTTATTTAATTATTTTTTGAGCGACCAAGGGGATGTGAAACTCTAAACAACTTGCAATTTTGGTCCTAAAACTCAGGCAACTTAAACTAAACACAATTACATTATACTAATGTAAAAATAATATCGTCCTGCACTTATACATACAGGATTATAATACATACAAGGTCCTACTTAAATGTATTCACTACGATTAATGTTCAAAAGATTCAGCTAAATGCATTTTAATAATCATAAAACACATCAAACGATAGGATACACATTGCGTTTTAACCATGAGTATAGTGCACCAATACAATATAGAGTGCTGAAAGCGCTCTCTCACCAGCACTTGAATGGCTGCCATTTTATGCTCATTCTCTATGGCTGGCTTTATTGCACACCTCTCAGGTATGTTTTCCTCTGGGTGCCTTTGGATGGAGGCAGATTTCCAGTAAATCAACCCCATTTCTTTTACCAGAAGCATTGCAGTGTAGCTTTTTTCGACACTGCATTGGGAGAGGATTTATCAATCCCATTTCCGCAGTAATAAAATGAAGGTCTTGCCCTAGCAGCCTCCTCAGTTGAGGTGATGTTCCTGCAAGCCATTGGCTTTAGTCACATGGGGATCTGGCCTGTAGGTACTTCTGTATGAACGTGCACATATGTATATGCACCGGCCACCCTAGTGCTGAAGTTTGCCTGTGTGCACGCTTTTGGGGTAAGCAGGTAGTGCACCAAGGCACTCTGTGATTTACATCTCGGAGCCCTAGTCTCCGCGTCCTTTATGTGTTCTGTGTGATATGGTTTGAAGCAGGGCCGGACTGGCCATAGAGGGCACAGGCGTATCCCCGGTGGGCTGCCAGGGTGGGGGCGGTTTTTGTTACCAGGGGGTTAATCGCCCCCTGTAATAAAACCAGCTGCAGTGTTTTCCTTTTCCACATGCACCTGCCTCCCCCCCCACGGCCAGTCCGACTCAATTGCCAGTGCCGGTTTTTTATTCCCAGTCCGGCCCTGGTTTCAAGTGAAAATACTCTCTGCCCAGGGGGAGGTGTGAACCTAGGGCTCTTTGCATATGGACTCTTAACACCCAGGATCACAACAATGCCGATTTGTTTACAGACTCCTGGCATCCTACATTTAAATGGAAAGCTCACACCCTCACACCTACAGTTACACAACCAATGCTTTTTTCATTCACTGTTCAGAATTCACGTTCTAGACACCCACTTACCTCCACTCACCTCCCTCGCCACAACCAAAATACACACACTCCATAGCACAATTGTACGCAGATGACATTGTTCTATTTCCTAAACCCAGGAAAAATGTACCGGAGGAAATCTCTTCAATTTTCAAGGAGTTTCAAGAAATAGATGGGGATAAGATAAAAAAGGCTTCAACTGAAATTCCATTATGTAGCTGTACACAGGACACCTTACTTCTCGAATTTCAGACTTTAATTAAAACACGACAGAAAAGATATTTGGGAATATTTGTATCTGAAAATTTGAATGATCTTTACATTCTAAATTATGTACCTTTGATACAAAAGATTAAGTCACTATTTGTTAAATAGTGTCAAATGCCTCTTACAATAATAGGATGTGTGGCCCTAATTTGTATGTCAATTCTACCTTTTTACTACTTTTTATTTTCATAAATTCCATTTGCACTTCAAATGACTTTCTTTAAAAATATAGAAAGTCTATTTGCATCTTTTATATGGGCAAATAAAGCATCCAGATTGGCATTAGCAACTTTATATAAACCAACCAAGGAAGGAAGCATGTCTCTTCCCAACCTAAGAGAATACTATTATGCACATTTTGCACATAATGCTTACAGATTCACCAGCAACTCCAGCTCATCAAACATAGACAATTTTTTTACGATAAGATTTTTAAAAGAATATAACATTTTGGACTTACTCAGGCTAGTAAAAAAAAAGTACGCTATAAAGTACTTCAATAGTTGTTAAAACAAAAATGACAAATGTTTAAATATTATAATATACCCGTAATAAATGGCTTTACTCGTTTATTAGACATATATGTAGGGGAACAGTGTTCAGTTCAACTAAATATTGCAACTAAATAGGAAATAAATAGTTATTCAATGGTGGTTGATTTCATCAACACACTACAATGGTCGTTCCTTCAGATCAGAAATTGCTTGAAAAATATCGACCACCTTTACTCTCTTCAAAATTAGATCTGACGGAGATGTTGCTGGAAACAACCACACGTAGATCCATCAGCGCTTAGATATCCATTCTTAGAGAGGATACTAATAATATATTATTTGAAGAGGCTATAATTAAATGGCAAACTAAAGAGGGTCTTCACCTATCAAGGGGTGTTTGGAATAAGATCAATAAGTTCAATCACAGGTTACTAAAAGGAGCCAATTACAGAAGAATGTAGTTCTATACCAAGTGATGACTCTATAGGACACCAGCCTTTTTACATAGTATAAATCCCTAGATACAAAATATATGTTTTTGTTGTTCAATGGGAGGGGGAGATAGCTGGTCTCATATTGTATGAGATTATTTAAAGGTTAAACAAGTTTGGGAAGACATTCAAAAGTTTTGTAGGCATAATTTTGCAAGAGACATAGGCATAGACAAGCATATCGCAATCTTAGGATATTCATCAAACACTTCAACTAGTTTATTCCAAGAGACATGTTTATTTATTATTGCTTTAGTTGCCAGATCATTAATTTTACAGAATTGGTGAAGTGAGAACATCCCAACTTTCCAGCAATGGCGGAATAAAATGAGCGGAATAGGAGAACTAGAAAAGGATATGCATTAGTAACTGGTTCTCATGCTAAGTTCAAAGTTTTATGGGAATCCTTTGACATATGCTGGGGAGGGAATAAAGGAGTCTAAATTCCAAGATATGGAGGCTTAGTTGGGAATGTGCAATAATCAGTTTTATGGATTGATCAATGTGTAATATTCTTTTATCAATGTGTAAAGAAATCTGTAATAATTTTTAGGATATTGATTTATTTATATATTTAATTTAATGTTACACTGCTATGTATGTTGCTAATCTCGACAAGACTGTGTGCATACCATTCGTTTGGTGAACTCTCCGAAGAAAAAAACATTCACAGAGATCTGGGCCTAAATCCATCGTTTTGTTGCTCCCAATGGCATTCCAGTTTAAACCCAGCCATAGGCAAATCGTCTTGACCCTGCTCCATATGGGAACCGTACAGCCAAAACTACCATACCAGGTCCTCTCTGTAGCAGAAACAAGCATCGTGGGACCCTTTTCGGGGCTTCAACCCTCATCATCCAGGCTAGCTTTACTCCAGTGGCATGGAGAGTTAGGTACTCACGTCTGGGCATAGCCGTCGCACTCGGGCGACAAAATCAAATACTACAATTGTTGGTCAGAATGCTGAACAATGTCAAACATTCACCCCAGTACAGATATCTGGGCCCAAATTCATCATCCATCATTTATGTGTCTTTTGCTCTCTCGCCCTAAGTGCGCTGGCTATGCCCAGACGTGGTTCACGGGCTCACTGTGCCACTGCATTCAAGCTAGCCTGGCTGATGAGGGTGAAACCCCAAAACAGGTCCCAGGATGCTTGTTTCTGGTCCAGGGAGGACCTGGCTTGGTGGTTCAAGCTGGACTTTAACATAAGGAACAGGGTCAAGACTTATTTGCATATGGATGGGTCTAAACTGGGGTGACATGGTAAGCAAAAGAACAATGGATTAAACCCAGATCTCTTGACTGGACGTGAATGTTTTGATTTATTCCGCATCCTGTCTATCATTTGTGTGTCTTTTGCTTGTCCTTTTTGCTTCAAGCACATCACTCACGACTAACTCAGACATCTGATCCTGTAACCTCTGATTCCTTAAACTGTGATGTTCTGTGTGGAAAATTCGTGCTATTCCGGAGGAGAAACTGAAACCTATTGTGGAGAGTCCCATTCATATTGATAGCTGCGTAAAAGGCCCATCCAAACAGATATCTGCTGTTGCAGGCAGGAGCATACCATCTCTGCAAACAAGTCATACGCCTGGTCTGAAGAGGCTGAGAGCACACTGGAATCCGCAGAGTCTGTAGAAGTGACTCGGGACCCACATAAGAAATGTGTAAAACCTGTAAGGAAAGGGCTCAGGGGTAGATCTAGCCATGCTGGCAGTTCAGATTCATCGAACTTAAGGCCATCTGGGGAAAAGGTATTTAGCCAAAACCTAGTAGGTACATGTCTTACTCCCAATAAAGAGGCATTGAGCTTGCCTCCAACATCTTGGTTCTGACAGGAGTTCCCTGGCTCAAGCGTGATCAGACAGAATCTTGGGAGTGGTTTGAAATAAAATTGCACATTGGCCTGGACACTTTGATCCAAGGGGCAAAAATTAGATCATAATTGTACAGAAGATTGGTGGTTGGGGAGTTCAAGGAAGGACATTGAAGGGGATTGTAGTGTGGTAACTATTTGAAAAACACCCTGGATAAAAAAACTACTGAAGTTACAAGAGGATAACAATTGTAATTGAACCAGACTTTTTTCACTTCCACAGGGGTGTTTCTATAAACTTAAAATGCTGAACCCCCTTTTTGGTCCATCCGACTCACTTAACCATAGGCCCCCACTGTCATGTCAGAATAGGTTTTCTACTTTGAGTGATCTTGCTGACATAGATGGACTGGAAGCTAGATCTGACACCAGTAGGGAAATAATACCTACCGATGTAGTGACACAGCCCTCATTGGCTACTGTTAGGTGGTATCTTGGGTCCGTGTGACGCTGAATTGAAGGTATGAAGTTGGAATGTGGCAGGACTTCACTTCAAGATCTCCCTACCTGAGTGGCAGACTTTTATGAGGCGATATGATATCAGCATGCTCCAGGAAATGTGCAATACTCAGAAAATGGAAATTGGTGGCATCCAGTGTCATAGTATATTAGCAACTCCCTTTATTTTTTACGACTAAAACTTAAATATTGGAACTTCTTTGGAAACTATTGGCTTGTGGACTGAATTTCGTTTTTGAATATAATAATTGATTGATGACTTTTGAAAATTGTTTACGCTCCTCTGTTTATGTATAAATGAGGTACACTCCAGTTTGGATACTGGAGTACCCTTGTCAGTCCCTAGTATACGGTACGCATGTATCCAGGGCATAGGTACCTCAGAGGCCTCCCATGGGCTGAAGCAATGTATTATGCCACCCATGAGAGGCCATGCAAAATGGAACTACAGGCCTGCGCTTGCAGTCTGTGTAAGATGGTGCATGCACCACTTACTTTAGAAATAGGTTTACTATATCTATGGGTCACTACACTTACCACCTCGACAACTCAGATATTTAGGGAGATGCTGAAGAAGAAGGCCAAGATGGCCCTCTCTTCACCCTCTTGGAAGAGTGTAGAGTTTACCAAGGAGATCTAGATCTCCCTCTGCAGAGTCACATCACTCAGGACAGTCGGTAGGGACCCCTGTATCTGGCAAGAGTGACCATTCTTTTGATGGGGAATACCAATTTCTTGAACTTGAGAAAGCTAGGCTTAGTCTCAGGCAAGAGCAATTGGCCCTTGATAAAGAGTCCTTACACGTCCAGAGAGCTAGAAAAAAGTTGGGACTAGAGTCCCATGGTAGAAGCAACAGTGTCCCTTTTGACAATAGGAACCTGAGCAGGATTGTCCCTCCCTACCATGTTGTGGATGACATCCATGAATGGATGACTGCTTTGGAGAGGGCCTGTAAAGTTTAGAGGGTCCCTCATGAGCAGTGGGCAGCTATCATGTGGCTCTCTTTCTCTGACAAAGGTAGAGATAAGCTCCTCATTGTTAGAGAAGGGGATGCTAACAATTATTCAGTTCTGAATAGTGCTTTTATTGATGGGTTTGGCTTAACCACTGAACAGTATAGGATTAAGTTCAGAGACACCCAGAAGGCAAAGAATCAGGACTGGGTAGACTTTGTGGATAGTTCCATTAAGGTTCTGGAAGGCTGATTGCTTGACAGCAAAGTGAATGATTTCAAGGGATTGTACAATTTGATTATGAGGGAGCAGATCCTTAATAATTTCCAAAATCATTTGTTGCATCAATACATGGTTGACTCTGATCTGACTTCTCCCCAAGAATTGGTAAAGAAGTCAGATAGGTGGGTCAGAACTAGGGAGATGCAGAGAAACAAGAACCATGGTGGTGACCAAAAGAAGCAAGATGCTAAACCTTCAGATAAGGGTGGGGACCAGGGTAAAGATGGCCCCAAAAACCTGCATCAGGAGGGAGTCACAATCCAACAAAGTAAAAGGCAAAAAGAAGCCTTGGTGTTACTTATGTACAGAAAAGACCCATTGGACACGATATGCCAATTGTCCAAAGGCCAAGGATTCAATTCCAACCACTACTACCCCTAAGTCTCAAGTGAAGGTACAGGGAACAAGGGATTAGTAGGAATAACCTTGGGCTCTGAGATGGGTTCTGGCTTAGTCAGAACTCCAGCTCAGGCTGTACTTGTCTGTGAAGGTGGCATGGATATTGCCACTTTATTTGTCAGTCCCAGAAACCTGGGCACATACAGGTAACAGCCTTTGATTAATCGTAAGGAGGCCATGGCATACAGGGGCACAGGTTCAAGTGACACTATGGTGACAAAAGATCTTGTGGACCCTGAACAGATCATACTCGGTGAGATATACCAAGTGACCAATGCGTCACTATGGTGACAAAAGATCTTGTGGACCCTGAACAGATCAAACTCAGTGAGATATACCAAGTGACCAATGCTAACAATGTCAGGACTGTTCATTCCTTGGCAAATGTTAATTTCAGCTGGTGAGGGGTAACTGGCCCAAAGAAAGTTGTAGTTAGCTCAGACCTTCCAGTGGAATGCTTATTGGGCAATGATTTGGAGACTTCAGCTTGGGCTGCAGTGGAACTAAGGACTCAAGCAGCAATGATGGACATCTCTGTAGATGTGTTTGCTGTGACCAGGTCACAGGCCAAACTAATGTCTACTGAACAGGCCCTGGATTCTGAAATGAACCAGGTGCCTTCCAAGAGAAGGAGCAGGAGGGGTAAGGCTGTGTCTTCCCTCCAGGCTCAGGGAGAGGATCTGTCTCATGAGGGAGATGATCCTAGTCCCTGTGAAGTGACTGTCTCTGATGAACTGGAACATGATCAGGTTTAGTTCTTAGGGACAGGGGGCCCTTCCCGGGCAGATCTGAGTCAGGAGCAGCAAACCTGCCCCACTCTTGAACCCCTCAGACAGCAGGCAGCTGCTGAGGCTGCTAAGAGTGTCTGTGGGTCCCACAGGATATATTGGGATAAGCAACTCCTTTACTCAAAGGGTAGAGACCCCAAGCCTAGTGCCACCAGGAGGTTGGTCATACCTCAGAGGTTCAGGGGCTTTCTACTCACCTTGGCACATGACATTTTCTCTTAGCAGGACACCTAGGCCAAAGTAAGACTTGGGACAGACTTGTCCCACACTTTCACTGGCCTCACATGCCAAAGGACACCAAGGAATTTTGTCCCTCCTATACCACCTGTCAAGCCAGTGGTAAGTCAGGTAGTACCAAAAAGGCCCCCTAATACAACTACCTGTGGTGGGGGTTCCTTTTGAGAGGTTTGGAATTGACATAATTGGTCCCATGAACCCTCCAACCGTATCTGGGCACAGTTATATAATAGTGGTGGTAGACCATGCCACCAGGTATCCAGAGGCAATACCCCTTAGAACCATCGCCGCTCTTGTGGTGGCCAGTGCCCTCCTGGGAATTTTTTCCAGAGTGGGTTTCCCTGAGGAGGTCTTAACTGATAGAGGTACAAACTTCATGTCCGGTTATATCACTGCAATGTGGAAGGAGTGTGGCGTGAACTACAAATTCACCACACCCACAATGCAATGGGTTGGTTGAAAGGTTCAACAAAACCCTAAAGGGGATGATCATGGGCCTCCCAGAAAAGCTTAGGTGAAAATAGGATGTCCTGTTGCCCTGCCCTCTCTTTGCCTACAGAGGTCCTACAAAAGGGGGTTGGCTATAGCCCTTTTGAAATTAATTTTGTTTGGCAATCCATTTAGGGTCCACTGTGTTTGGTGAAGGAGGGAGGGGAGTTACCTCTCAAACCTCCCAAGCAAGACATAGTAGATTATGTACTTGGTCTCTGCTCCAGGATGGCTGAGTACATGAAGAAGGCCAGCAAAAACCTTGAGGCAAGTCAAGAATTGCAAAAAGCTTTGCATGACCAAAAGTCTGTACTGACTGTTTATCAGCCAGGACAGAAAGTAGGGGTGTTGGAGCCTGTGGCCCCAGCAGCTCGCCAGGACAAGTGGAGTGGACCCTATACTATCCTTCAGCAGAAGGGAGAGGTCACCTACTTGTTGGACCTTGGAACTCCCAGGAGCCCCCACGGGGTGCTCCATGTAAACAGGCTCAAATCCTATGTGGACAGGTCAGACATGGGCTTGCTCATGGCTATTGATGAGGGACAGGAGGAAAAGAGTGACCCACTCCCTGATCTCCTCTCACAGAACCCTGATGATGACTCAGTTGATGGTGCATCCTTTGCAGGCAGCCTCACTAAGCAACAGCAGATTGATTGCAGAAAGGTCCTAAATCAATACAGACACATGTTTTCTTTGACCCCTAGTCAGACCACTTGGTGTACCCATGAAGTGGACACAGGTGAGAGTCTACCTGTTAAAAATAAAATGTACAGGCAGCCTGATCAAGTCAGAGATTGCATCAGGACTGAGGTCCAAAAGCTGCTGGAATTGGGAGTTATTGAACCCTCAGATAGCCCTTGGGCTAGTCCAGTGGTCCTGGTACCCAAGACTCATACCCAGGGTGGTAAGAGAGAAGTGAGGTTTTGTGTGAACTACAGGGGACTTATGCAGTCACTAGGACTGATGCTCACACTATTTCTAGGGCAGATGAACTCAGTGACACTTTGGACTCAGCCAAGCTCTTGAGCACACTTGACCTCACTGCTGGATATTGGCAAATCAGAATAGCTGAGGATGCCAAACCAAAAACAGCATTTTCAACCCCTAATGGGCATTATCAATTTATTGTAATGCCCTTTGGCTTGAAGAATGCACCTGCCACATTCCAAAGGTTGGTGAACAAAGTCCTTACAGGCCTGGGAGCCTATAGTGCAGCATATCGTGATGATATAGCTGTCTTTTGTTCCACGTGGAAGGATCACCTGGTCCACCTGAAGAATGTTTTGGAGGCTCTGCAGAAAGTAGGTCTCACTGTCAAGGCCACCAATTGCAAGATAGGGCAGAGTAAGGTTGTGTACCTGGGACACCTTGTGGGTGGAGCCAAGGTTCAACCATTGCAGAGCAAAATCCAGACCATCATGAACTGGGTTTCTTCCACTACCCAGACTCAGGTCAGAGCTTTCTTGGGCCTGACTGGGTACTATAGAAGATTTGTAAAATGATATAGGTCTCTAATGACTCCATTGAATGATCTTACATCAAAAAGGATGCCCAAGAACATTTAGTGGACAGTTAGCTCTCAGAAGGCATTTGATGATCTCAATCAGGCCATGTGCACTGCCCCCTTTCTGCAAAGTCATGACTATTCCAAACAATTCATTGTCCAAACAGATGCATCAGAGTTGGGGGTAGTGGCTGTGTTGTCACAACTTAATACAGAGGGTCCGGATCAACCAGTAGCTTTTCTTAGCAGAAGGTTGACTGATAGAGAGACATTTTGGTCAGCCATTGAGAGGGAAGCCTTTGCTGTGGTTTGAGCTCTAAAGAAGCTGGGGCCATACATGTTTGGCACTCACTTCATTGTTCAGACAGACCATAAGCCCCTCTTATGGCTAAACAGATGAAGGGTGAAACCCCCAAACTTGTGAGATGGTCCATTTCCCTACAGGGGATGGACTATTCCGTGGAACATAGACCTGGGAGTAACCATGCCAATGCAGAAGGACTCTCCAGATATTTCCACCTAGAAAATGAAGACTAAACTGGGCAAGGTTAATCTCATCTTATGTTTGGGGGGTTGTGTAGGAAAGTAGGATCTGCTTCTTATGGTTACCCCCACTTTTTGCTTGATGTTACACTGTTTTTGACTTGTCTGACTGGGATCCTGCTAATCAGGACCCCAGTCTATCTGCTTTCTCCTTAAAATGTCATGTCATGTACTTAGGTACATTCCAGATTGGATACTGAGGTACTCTTGTCAGTCCCTAGTATATGGTACACATGTACCAAGGGCATAGGTACCCCAGAGGCCTCCCATGGGCTGAAGCATGTATTATGCCACCCATGAGAGACCACGCAAAATGTAACTACAGGCCTGCCATTGCAGCCTGTGTAAGATGGTGCATGCACCACTTACTTTAGATATAGGTTTACTATATCTATAGGTCACAACACTTAAAACCTATAAGTCACCCCTATAACAGTCCTTGACAATCCTGATGGCAGGGTGCTGGGTTTTATGTGAGAGGGTGCCCCTGCAGGAGCAGGGCACCCCTGCAGCCCTCAGAGAACATTCTCCTGGATTGTCCGCGACGCAGCCAGACATATAGGTAGAGGTGCATTATATGCTCGTGTAAGATGCTATCTCAAAAATGGGTACAACAAACCATGTCTTGTTTGGTATCAAACACGTTGGAATCATACCTCCACACTGGTAACCGGTGTGGGAGGTATGATTCCACTCTTCAGAAGCAAGCTTCGTGGGGTCGCTGGTCTTCCCAATACCAGCCTTATCGACCCGAACGGCACAAAATAGTTGCTGCTGATCAGACAAAACATTTGGGGGGTTGGAGGAGCACTCCTTTTTATCAAATTTAAACTGTAATAAAGAGAGGTGCTACAGCACTCCACTTGCTGTCAATCCAAGTGTGAGCGAATCAAAGACTTTTACAAGTTGATCAATTTGTTAATGCCGTGCACTGTTCACTAGGTACTAATACCCAAGTCTCAGGTGAGACAAACAATCAAAACATTAAACACATTAAACCATAATTTTGACAATGCTTCTAATTTATATGTCCATCATTATTTCATGATAAAAGATCACAATTCGACAATGTGATATGTAGATTTTTCAATTGATATATGTGAATGTATACACATTTGCAATCTCAATCGTATGACTGTACATATTTAAGTACATTAACACAAGAAAAACATTTGTTCATGTGAGCCCGATGCATTTCGGGAAGGGGAAGTCCCTTCGTCAGGGGTCAACCTATAAAAAAACATACTATTACCACTCATATCAACATTGCTTACTTTTTATACATGAAAGCGTCATTACCCAACTTGCCACAATACTATGGTGCATATCAGTCTCATGCAGATTGTGATTTCCCTGTTGCAGTTACATGTGCAACTGCCCGAATGTGTTGTCTATTGGATTTATCCATCAAAATATCCCAAGATAGATGAAAAAAACACAAAGAATAGAACATGCGTGTACACCATTGTTAGTGCATGAATAAGAGAACAGTAAAGGAAATAAAGAAAACGTAGTGGTAACACCCATGCTATGACTCCTAATGAGTGCAATACTCCGAAGACCATACTCCCAAGGATGGCAATGTAGTGAGAAATCCGAAAGTGTGTTTAAACAACGAAGCTGTGAAGATCATACTGACTGCTGGTGTTTACAGTGCTACTGCATGGCTATAAATGCTCCTCACTCACCTGAAAAAAGTCAGTGTAAACAAACTCAGTGAGAACTGCTGCAATATGAAAAAATATCGAGGAGATGAGTATCATAAGTGCCCTGACCCTGAATAAAGGTTACTGCGAGACACTGGTGTAGCTTACCCCGGTCATTTCAAAAGGTGATAAATAACGATGCGCAGCCGGACACTGCCGGTCCTGTTGAAATAAATGTATAAAGATTTGCCATGAAAAAATGGCTAATAGTCCTTTGAAAAACCAATAGTGATATAAAGAAACCCACTAAAAAGTTACTTTATTTTTGAAGCGAGGTTAGGTGGTATAGTTAATAGGATATAGGCGCCAAAAGGTGGTTTCACTAAATATTTACACGGTGAGTTTCTGAATAGTGATGGTGCTGTGAGGTTGGGGAGAACCACCTGCCTCCCTAGGTTTTTGTTGCAAAAGCAACAAGATACAATGATTGTAAAACCCTAGCACACGTAATATTCAAAATATGGTTCTTTTTCCCATGTTATTCACACATAAACAGTAGATCAATCAGTCGAGTTCTTTTCTTTTTTTCTTTAATCAATCTTCAAGTTTCCAGTAAGTAAAACGTTCTTAAGCCAACACGTGTTACGTCGCCTCAGTTATTTCGTACATGCGACTTGTTCACGGCTAGATAAGGAAACAATATGATAGCTTATATTAAATTTTAAACGCATCCATTTGTCTCTTAAAAACAAACGTGCTACCAGGGGAGAGTAACCAGAAAAAGTACCTGTGCGTACATATGATAGAGTGACAATACAATTCCGGTTTAAACCAAAACGACAAAGATTCCCATAATTTTATTCAATTAAGACAGGGATTCAAGTGCAAACGTGAAAACTGAAACTGTATGTGATTGGATTAAGTTCTATATGGTTTTGCACCCAGTTACAAGAAAAAGAGAGAGAGATGAATCTTAAAAATGTCACCCTGTGACCAAAATTATAGAGAAACCACCACTTCAGTCTTTAAATTAATCAACCTCTTAAACATAGAGTATGCAGTAAATCTCAAAACAGAGACAACCAACCTGAACGGTAATACTGTATTGTAGTCTATGAGGAGACACAAAAAAGTGCATGTATATATCAGTTCTAAGGTCCACTGATCCTTTCTTAAATAACAAGCTGCACTCAATATATGTACGCCCAGGATTAAAATCGATATACATACTTCTAATGTGGCGATAATTCCAGGCCACATTAATCCTGTAGCATAGGGTGTCCTCCAAATTATTAAAAGTTTGAGCTCAGCTGGGCGATTAATTAATACCCTTCTTCTGTATAAAGGCTCCCAAATCTAGGTGGGGAATATAAGACGAGAGAGAAACGATCTGGCTTACTAACGGGGTAATCTGCTATAAAGTACTCCTATGTTAGTGCAATACCTAAGATCCGCGCTCTAACGCGGCATGATCCAAATTAACACAACAGTTCTTACTTGAAAATAATGCAGCCGTTCCGCGTATCGGACCCCACGCCGGACTCCTCGTGTGTGAGTGCCGGCATCATTCATAAGCACATCCTAATGAGTCCGCCTGCATGGTCATTTGATCACGTCAAGCGCGTGATCACGTGGGCGGTTGGTAGCCAACGCCATTTTTGAACGGGCTAAAAACTTAAGTGTAGTTAGAGAAACAAGTGTTTGCCTACGTCAATATCCAAAGACGTATTAATTCATTGGTTGTTGGTCATCCCCGAAATATTGACACGAAGTGTAAACAGTGCAATAGGTTATAACATATTATATTATTGGGAGAAAGAAAAAGGAAAGTGGGAAAGTAGATAGCAATATTCCACACTTTAAAATGTGCCAAAATGTTGGCGTACAAATTTGTTAGGAAACTGAAAATTAAAAAGCACTTCATGATGTATGATGATGCCAATAACAGAATGAATGTTAAGCAACAACCAAACCCTCTGAGTGAGATCACTATCCAAGAGATAATTGATACTAGATTATTGCTTTCACTCACTGATTATGAGGATGAAATAATTACTGCTGATATCATCATGAGGGATCTAAATGTAATCAATGATGGACAGATTGCAAGTGGTTTGAAAGGGAAATCAAAATGGACACCCACACTACGCATAGGCAATACCATTGACATCTTTCATAAACTTGTTTTGAACGATTTGGACAAATTTGACTCCAAGAGACGTAGACCACATGTAGCAAATGACAACCTGACACAAGGGGAAAGGACATCACTTAGGACAATAAGGAATGATGAAAGTATAACTATTAAAGAAGCAGACAAGGGGGGCAATATTGTCATCATGACTAGCACAGACTATGAAAACCAGATCCTATCTCAACTCGGAGATGTGGAATGTTACGAATCACTGACTACCAACCCAATCTGGAAACTAACAGACCACATAAACAGACACCTTAAACAATGGCATGGGATGGGCATAGAGCTATCTACGGGTTGACAGGCCTAGATACCCGTGTTTATACACACTCCCGAAGGTACACAAGAACCTACCCTTTCCACCTGGGAGGCCCATAATATCGGGAATTGAGGGCCCCACGGAGAGAATATTCGAATATGTGGACATTTTCCTTAAACCGATGGTTAACAATTTACCTTTGTTTATACGGGACACGAAACACGTCTTGGGGCTTTTGTCAGACATAACATGCGACAATGATATGACGCTAGTGACTCTAGATGTCACCGCTCTCTATAGTAGCATCAAAAGAGAGTCTGGACTGAAAGCTATCAGAAAAATACTTAGTACACGATCAGCGAGCACATGGGAACACACAGAGATTTTGATCACAATGATAGAACTGATTTTAGACAACAATGTCTTCTTATTCAAAGACAGATGGTATCGACAGAAACAGGGAGTAGCCATGAGTTCCAGATTCTCTCCCTCGTATGCCAACCTTTTCATGGGCTGGCTGGCGGAGAGGTGGATCTGGGGCCCAGATGGCACAAAATGGACAGACTACATTCTGTTTTGGGGCAGATACATCGACGACTGTTTGATGATCTGGAGGGGAGACACTGGTAAACTGGTTGAATATGTAGAACACCTCAACAACAACACTTTGAACATCAGATTTACCTATGAATACAGTAAAGAGAGAATAGCATATCTTGACATAGAACTATATGTCAGGGACGATCAAATAAACAGTAGACTGAACCGCAAGAGCACAGCTAGTAACACAATCCTACATGCATCCAGCACGCACCCGTCCCATCAGATTAATGTCAGCCCCTATGGGGAATTTGTGCGAGCTAGACGCAATTGCAGCTTGGAACCTGATTTCAAAGCATGCACTGAGGCAATGACACAACGTGTCAAACAACGGGGATATGACAGATGCATACTTGAAAAGGCAAAAAATAGGATTGAAAAGACAGGGAGAGCCCAAACGCTTAGAGAAAATGCTAAGAAGAAGAATATGAACACTAGAGTCAGATTCATTACTAACTACAATAACCTATCAGGTGTCCTGAGTAAGAGTCTAAACAGACATTGGCACATTTTGAATGAGGATGTAACACTGACCGGTTCGATTAATAAAAGACCAGAAATAACATCCAGAAGAGGAATGTGCCTCAGGAACCATTTGAGCCCAAGCTACCCCACAATAAAAACAAACACTGACTGGCTAACAGCATGTTCAAAGGGTTTTTACAGGTGTGGACACTGCACAGCATGCAAATGGGCTAATAATAGTTAAACTTCATGGGCCCTGACGGTAAATGCTACAAGATTAACACCAACATAAACTGCAGTTCAAATTTTGTTGTATATATAATTGAATGCCGATGCCACAAAAATATGTGGGGAGTACTATAAGACCATTACGTGAGAGGATTGGGGAACACATGAGGGCGGTCAAACAGGGCGATCTCAGATACCCCATCGCGACACACATCACAGACTGCCACACACAAAGACAGCATAAAGACTTTTCCTTTTACGGGATAGAACAGACTTTAAGACACCCGAGAGGTGGTAACAGTGAATTGCAATTGGGCAGAAATGAGGCATCCTGGATTCTCAAGTTACGAACAACTGACATAGGGATGAATGCTGACCAGGAGATGCAATATTTCCTGGGTAAATGAAACTCAGAGTTAAAGCCAAGCCTATCTGTCAGAACCCAACAATTAAAGCAGCTAGGATGTGATCTGATGTGAAACTACCAGATAGTATACTGCAAAGACACATAAATTAAGCTAACAGAGTTGAGCCTAACAATCTATGAAATTTTGATGTTTTGATATGAGACCACCATGCATTGTACAGTAAAATGTATGTTTTTTAATAGATATAATAATGTATTAATATTTTGGGTGATGTACATTAATGTCACCTACACAAAGTAGTCACTGACAGCGATCTCTAGTTATGGAATAACTATACACACATAATGGAGACTCTTAAAAAGTTCAGCTATTCATCGTGGATGACTGGAGCTATTGCACTCCAATTATTGAAATATGGGTCGGAATTTTTTGAAAGTTGAAATAGAGACTTCATCGGTCTACTTGTGAGATAGAGACACTTGGAGACCTTTGTTTTTTGCAATGACCTCAAATTACCGGTAAAATCTGTTCAATTTGTACCTCTTTATTCAATGTTTTCCAAGACATGACTTACACTGTCAACATTAACTTTTGGTGGAATTGGAGACAAATAAATCTAATTTTAGCTCTTGGGATCTATTAATGCCTGAGTTTCCAAACCTCTAGCTTTAACAAAATTATGGTATCATTATGGACATGGCCAAAACAAAGGAGTATAGTAAAATATAGTTACAACTAATACGCGTTAGACGTAATGATATTTTAAGTCAATACGGCACGTCGACTTAACCTCCCACTTAACAACTAATACGCGTAGACTTAATGATATTTTAAGTCAATATGGCACGTCGACTTAACCTCCCACTTAATAACTTCACAGAGAGGCAGATGTCGGGGATCTTATTGCGTGTTTACGCTAAAATTTTGCCCGTTTTAAAGTGGGGAATATTGCTATCTACTTTCCCTCTTTCCTTTTTCTTTCTCCCAACAATATAATATGTTATAACGTATTGCACAGTTTACACTTCATGTCAATATTTCGGGGATGACCAACAACCAATGAATTAATACGTCTTTGGATATTGACGTAGGGAAATACTTGTTTGTCTAACTACACTTAAGTTTTTAGCCCGTCCAAAAATGGCGTTGGCTACCAACCGCCCAAGTGATCACGCGCTTGACGTGATCACATGACTGCACGGGCGGACTCATTAGGACGTGCTTCTGAATGATGCCGGCACTCGCACACGAGGAGTCCGGCGTGGGGTCCGATACGTGGAACGGCGGCATTATTTTCAAGTAAGAACTGTTGTGTTAATTTGGATAATGCCGCGTTAGAGCGGGGATCTTAGGTATTGCACTAACATAGGTGTACTTTATAGCAGATTACCCCGTTAGTAAGCCAGATCGTTTCTCTCTCGCCTTATATTCCCCACCTAGATTTGGGAGCCTATATACAGAAGAAGGGTATTAATTAATCGCCCAGCTGAGCTCAAACTTTTAATAATTTGGAGGAAACCCTACGCCACAGGATTAATGTGGCCTGGAATTATCGCCACATTATAAGTATGTATATCGATTTTAATCCTGGGGGTACATATATTGAGTGCAGCTTGTTATTTAAGAAAGGATCAGTGGAACTTAGAACTGATATATACATGCGCTTTTTTGTGTCTCCTCATAGACTACAATACAGTATTACCGTTCAGGTTGGTTGTCTCTGTTTTGAGATTTACTGCATACTCTATGTTTAAGAGATTGATTATTTAAAGACTGAAGTGGTGGTTTCTCTATAATTTTGGTCACAGGGTGACATTTTCAAGATTCATCTCTCTTTTTTTCTTGCAACTGGGTGCAAAACCATATAGAACTTAATTCAATTACATACAGTTTCAGTTTTGACGTTTGCACTTGAATCCCTGTCTTAATTGAATACAATTATGGGAATCTTTGTCGTTTTGGTTGAAACCGGAATTGTATCGTCACTCTATCATATGTACGCACAGGTACTTTTTCTGGTTACTCTCCCCTGGTAGCACGTTTGTTTTTAAGAGACAAATGGATGCGTTTAAAATTTAATATAAGCTATCATATTGTTTCCTTATCTAGCCATGAACAAGTCGCATGTACGAAATTAATCAGGCGACGAAACACGTGTTGGCTTAAGAACGTTTTACTTACTGGAAACTTGAAGATTGATTAAAGAAAAAAAGAAAAGAACTCGACTGATTGATCCACTGTTTATGTGTGAATAACATGGGAAAAAGAACTATATTTTGAATATTACGTGTGCTAGGGTTTTACAATCATAAATAAAAAGTTACTTTGCAGACACGTATTCTGGATTAAGAATCTAGGAATGATGATACCATCAGGCCTTAATGACCGTCTGGACATGAATTGCTTTTTATAACCCATTTACCATCAACACACACCAGTATGAGTAAAATCCACAGGCCAGTTAAGTACAAACCAACGAACTATTCATTGACATTCATATAACATAAAGGGAAGGGGGACTAAGGTGTTTCAAAATGGTGAAGGTCTTTACTCAATGCACGTTTTTTCCACTTGTTTTCTTTCTCACTTAGTTTACGTTTCATATGGGTCGTTTACAATCACGTTTCCATTGGATCATTTTTCAGTGATTATTCGACATTCCATTCAGATCAGCAGATAATTACATCTGAGCTCTTTATATTTTTTTCACAACACGCTACTTGCCGCAAATCAGAATGTAATTTTTTTCGCATCTCCTTATTCATTCAGCAGTTCATACATTGCAGTTTCTTCTTACAAGGAACCACAAGTATTCATGGTTAGGCGTGATATTTGATATTTATACAATATATTCATGACTGGGTCTAGATATTGTCTGACCCACCAGGTCTCCGTTTGTCATCAATGTTTCGTTTCTTACGCTCTTTGTCGCTAAGGGCTGAGACATTTATAGTGGGCATTATTGCTTCTTTAAACAGTGAACACAGCGTTAAGATGGCGTCCATCTCGGCATTGCATAGTCTTATTTCTATGTTTCTAGTCGGCAGCCTTTTTAAATATCTTCGCCGCCTCGGGCACCATACACAACGTTTCGGAATACACAGCGAATAGAATAGAGAAATCTTGACGGTATGCGAGATCATAATACGCATACTAGTATCAGACTGAGTCCACACGTAGATTTACAGTGTAGTTTGTGGTGGCAGCTTTGTTTACACGGTCGCTTTATGGCAATGTTTTGTTTTTGGATTGAATCACCCCGTGGAGTTGAGACGAGTTACCAGTTGAGCCTCTCATCAGTAAGTGGGTTTCTTCATATCACCATTGTTTTTTCAAAGGACTATTAGCCATTTTTTCATGGCAAATCTTTATACGTGTATTTCAACAGGACCGGCAGTGTACGGCTGCGCATCGTTATTTATCACCTTTTGAAACGAGTGGGGTAAGCTACACCAGTGTCTCGCAGTAAGCTTTATTCAGGGTCAGGGCACTTATGATACTCATCTCCTCGATATTTTTTCATATTGTAGCAGTTCTCACCGAGTTTGTTTACACAGACTTTTCTCAGGTGAGTGAGGAGCATTTATAGCCACGCAGTGGTACTGTAAACACCAGCAGCCAGTATGTTCTTCACAGCTTCGTTGTTTAAACACACTTTCGGATTTCTCACTACATTGCCATCTTTGGGAGTATGGTCTTCGGAGTATTGCACTCATTAGGAGTCATAGCATGGGTGTTACCACTATGTTTTTTTCATTTCCTTTACCGTTCTCTTATTCATGCACTAACAATGGTGTACACACATGTTCTATTCTTTGTGTTTTTTTCATCTATCTTGGGATATTTTGATGGATAAATCCAATAGACAACCCATTCGGGCAGTTGCACTTGTAACTGCAACAGGGAAATCACAATCTGAATGAGACTGATATGCACCATAGTATTGTCGCGAGTTGGGTAATGACGCTTTCATGTATAAAATGTAAGCAATGTTGATATGAGTGGTAATAGTATATTTTTTTTATAGGTTGACCCCTGACGAAGGGACTTTCCCGTCCCGAAATGCATCGTGCTCACATGAACAAATGTTTATCTTGTGTTAATGTACTTAAATATGTACAGTCATACGATTGAGATTGCAAATGTGTATACATTCCCATATATCAATTGAAAAATCTACATATCACATTTTCGAATTGTGATGTTTTATCATGAAATAATGATGGACATATAAATTAGAAGCATTGTCAAAATTATGGTTTAATGTGTTTAATGTTTTGAGTGTTTTTCTCACACGAGACTTGGGTATTAGTACCTAGTGAACAGTGCACGGCACTAACAAGTTGATCAACTTGTAAAAGTCTTTGCTGCCGACCAGAGACATATTTCTGCTCTCCTTCTGCTCAGCCAAGCTCGAGCAGAGGAAGGCAGCACAATAGGCATCCTGTCACAGGGAGGTGTGAACACCTCCCAGACAGGATTTAGTGTATTCAAGCTGGGTGGGTGCACTTCTAAAGTGCCTGAAAGTCTGCACGAAAGGGCAAATTTGGGGTCCATGTGCATGGTCCAGTTCAAACCAGTCCTGGGAGCCGTTTTCTCCTGCTCTGGCATGAAACTGAACAAAGAACTTGGGAGTAACCTCCCCACTGCCCTGACCCTCCCCTGGGAGGATCCCCTGAATCTGTCCAACCCTCTTCAGTGGGTACAAAAGAGCTTACCTGGCTGTAGGACCCTAGATTCGATGTGGACAAGATCCTGATCAAGAAACCACTGACCTTCGACCATCTGTACACTCTGCACTTCGCTGGACTTCGATTTGGCCCGAGTTTGTCTCCCTCTCTGTCCAAAGCATTGTCTGTGCCCGTGCACCATACAGGCTCCATGCAGGAGCTGTGGAGCATCAAAGACAGCTGAAGTATCTCCCTTGGGGCGAAGGAGTCACTCCCCTGCATTCTCAGGCACCGTAATGCAACTGACTGGTCTGCTGATCCTGAGCTCCTGCGGACTCAGAAGGCTCCAGCAACACAGGAGGTAAGTTACTATGTTCCTTGAGGTTGAGGTTAAGCTGCCCTCTCACCAAGTTTGAGGCCAGTACCCCTCGTGGGGACTGCATAACCAGAACCCCTGTTTGCAAGTGCATATGCTTGTTGGCGTTCCCCAAGTGCATTGGGCTATCGGTAGCTCCAACCTCTTCACACATTTGGGGCCCGATTCACAGAACTAACTTAAGACAAAATACTAAACTTACTACCATTTTGGTATTCACAGAACGCAGTTACTCATTTTGGCATTCACAGAAGGCACTTACTCATTTCGCTATTCACAGAAGTTAGGAGTCCTAACTTTAGGACTCCTAAATGCCTTCTGTGAATACCGAAAGTCTTAAAATTAGGATTTTTCTTAGTTTAGTAGTAGTAAAGTTAGGACACCTAACATTAGGACTCCTAAATGCCTTCTGTGAATACCGAAAGTCTTACAATTAGGATTTTTCTCAATTTAGTAGTAGTAAAGTTAGGACTCCTAACTTTAGGACTCCCAAATGCCTTCTGTGAATACCGAAAGTCTTAAAATTGGGATTTTTCTCAGTTTAGTAGTAGTAAAGTTAGGAGTCCTAACTTTAGTACTTCTAAACTGAGAAAAATCCTAATTTTAAGACTTTCTGTATTCACAAGAGGCATTTAGGAGTCCTAAAGTTAGGACTCCTAACTTCTGTGAATACCGAAGTGAGTAAGTGTCTTCTGTGAATACCAAAATGAGTAAGTGCCTTCTGTGAATACGAAAATTGTAGTAAGTTTAGGATTTTGTCTTAAGTTAGTTCTGTGAATCGGGCCCTTGGTATTAAAGGCTTTGGCCTCCTCCCACTCTGTGCCCTGCAAGATGAGACTTTGTGAAACTGCTAGAGGTCCCCTCGCAACTCTTGTGCCTTCGGCCTGTGGGTCCACTTGAGGGACAACACTGCTTTTCTTGGGCTCCCCTGGTTGCTCCAGGCCTGCCCTGACTCCCCTTACTGTTGTGAGTCTCCCGGTCCTTGCGGGCCAGAAATTGACCTTCCTTGACCTTCTTCGTTAGTTGCCGCTGCCAAAGCTTTTTGGTCCTCATGCTGGACACCGACCCCTCAGCACTCGACATTCTTCATGAGACAGCTTGCATCCGGCTCCTGGTCATCCTTGACGACGCCTGGTCCCCGTGGCTGCAGAGTCAAGGTCTCCCTCTTCACACATGAAGCACCCGATATCAGTGGGCATTCGTCTACCGAGCCCCTGGTCACTCCTGAGTGACCCAGACTCTGTCCCCTCTGCTTTCAGGTTTCTTCCTTCAAGAATCCACCTGTGGGTTCCACTAGACACTTTTCTTATTTCCAGCAGTGGCTTTTCTTTGAAGACTCCCATGGAGAAGGGTGGCAGTTTCCAACCCCACTTCTACCCTAAGCACCGGGCATCCCTGGGATAGGTAACGCGGGTACTTCAGTATCCACTGATGGGGTGACTCTCCAAACTTCTATGTTCTAAAGGGATTCTTCGTAATCCACTGGGAAGGGTCCTTAAACACTAAAACTGCAACCACGACTTTCCCATTGACTTGTACGTAGCACCTGGTCGTGTTCTCACACTGCACCCGTCCTCCGTGGGGGTCTCTATTTACTCACCTTTGGTGGTTTTTTGGGGTCCCAGCATTCTTCAACCTCTTGACTCGAGCCGTGGTTCTTATGCCACTATTGTAGTTTATTGTTTGGTCTCCCCCTGGAGCCCACTGTGTATTAGTGTGACTTACGATTGCTTCTGTGCTACAGTATTGTGTGCTCTGTGTTTATCTGCATGTAGCAGATACTGTGAGGTAATTAATATGTGTTATAATAATGAATACATATTTTTTAGGGGTGGGCGGAATTACCGGAAGTGCCTTTCGCCAAATATCGCGAAACGGCACAAAATCTCCGCGATCTCGCGATATTTTGCGTGATCACGGAGATTTTGCTTCCGGTTGGGGTTTCATAGTGGGGAAAAGGGCGGGAAGACGTTGCCCGCCGCTGGTGTGTGGGGCGGGACTTCCATGCAGTTCACATGCCTCTTGTTTAGGGCCAGAGACCGATCAGAGCAGCAGACGAGGAGACAGAACCTCCTGGTGTCAGGAACTACACAGGGATTGCGCTCGAGAAAGTCATGGCTGCACAGAGCTCAATCAAGGACCACAGCTCATTTTTGACGGTAGATATGGAGAGAAAAGCACAGCACACCATGGCGCCGACGGGCCCCTCGAGTCAGCTGTCCATCAGTGGGGGAAAGGGCTGGAAGACGTTGCCCACCGCTGGTGTGTGGGGCCCGGCTTCCATGCAGTTCACATGCCGCTTGTTTATAAAGGGCCAGAGACCGATCAGAGCAGCAGACGAGGCGACAGAACCTCCTGGTGTCAGGAACTACACGGGGATTGCGCTCGAGAAAGTCATGGCTGCACAGAGGCCGAGCTCCATCAAGGTAAGGACAGCTAATTTTTGACGGTAGATATGGGGAGAAAAGCACACCTGCCCAGCCTCGACCTAGCTCCCGAATGTTTTGTGCTGCTGATTAATGCTTTTGTTCAACTTACTCGACGACAATTTCCGTTCCCTCGCGGAAATCGCGACAATTCGACATTTTCACGTTCCGCGCGGAACGCGAAAATGTCGAATTGTCGCAATTTCCGCGGGCGGAACGGAAACTGTCGCCCACCCCTAATATTTTTATAACTACTGTGTGGTTCTCCTTTCATTTAACCAACACATTAAGGTTGCATTCTGGTAAAACAAGCTGCTTAACATTCTCCACAGCTACCACTTGGATAGCTTTCTAAGGTTATCTTTAACCTCTTAAATCACCATAAGGGTTGTTTGGACCGGTGCAAGGTGCCCACTTTAATTAGCGGAGAGCATATACCAGGTCAACTTCTCACATGCTCGTAATCACCTTCATATGCTTCTGTCTACTGATTATCGCAGCACATTTATTCTATACAAGAATAACTTTGGCTTAATAAATATATTGAAAATGTCCCACCGTGTATTTTGTATATTTCTCTGTGCACAATTAAGTGGCTGAGGGAAAGGTTTTGATCTATTTACACTATCCCTAAGGGGTCAGGATTGTCATGTTCAGAGGTTGCCAAAAACCATTTGCTCCCTGGTAAGGTTAGAGGGGCTTTTGGTGGCACTGTAAGCTAGTTGGTCTCTAGGCCAACTTATCCTATGGGGTGCCCGGATTCAGTCTAGGCACCTCACCCAGAGTTTATGATGTCCAACAAATACGCCAATCCTATGATTTAGTAGGAAGTACATGACATGACGCCTCCAATGTTGGTTGCTTATTTTTTTTAATACTCTATCTGAGTAGTTCAGTTGTGCTTCTCGCACTACTAACCTTCAAAACTGAGACGTCTGTGGTGGGAAGGAGAAATCTGCCTCAGCTGCTTAGGTATAGCCTATGTATTGTCTGTAGGTAATTCACACTTGTAGGATAAAAAAGTTCCCATGTTGTGTTCACCCTATCTCTATAAATTCTTTTAATTAATTACCTTTTTGTTTAACAATAACCGAGCAAACTGAGGACATTGAAGAACAAGAAGATAGATTAAATATTACAGACAATGGCAGACGAGCAGTTTCCATGAAATTATCACATTACCGCCTCCCATCAATGGGTGGGGACGTAACCTTAGTGTTCGAGGCACATGAAGCATTAGGAACAGAGGTATTCTATTCTAAGGTTAAGTACCCGGCTGTGGATGCATGCACAAAGTTGTTTCACACTTACTTTGAAGATGAAACACCAGAGGAATATTTTCCATATGTGGTCATAACAATTCAGTTAATTTACCAAGAACACATAAATTGGTTTAAAGGCGCCCTCCCCATACCATAGAAAAGGTAGGACTCGGGCCGCTCAGTAATGAAGGAGCGACTTGGCCGGTCCTAGCTGCTTATACGCCACATGCTAATTTTGATGATCTAGATGCAGCAGAAATAACAACACTATACAAAGATCTATTAAAAATGTACTGAAACCTCATGCAAAACATTATGTGAACACTCACAGTTAATCCTGCACGGACAGCTCAGGCAGCACAACATAATTTCACTGCTATGGGTTTCAGCCCTCAAATATTGAATGCCGTTATAGGAAAGGTTCCCACTAGTTGGGAGCAAAACCCATTCTGGATAGCACAATCACAGCTTGAAGCATTTCTTTCCTTATATGGGACTGCAGGACAAACACAGGGTATTAACAATTTGCTTGCTGATTGGATGGTTACCCCGGTGCAAGATTGTGCCAATTGGGGTACAGTCTTCGCAGTAGTTTGTACCAGAACTCATGGTACCCCTTCAGTAGCAGTTCTGCCTGAGGTACTGAAAAAAGTACAGAATGAGTAAGGGGCTGGACCTGCGCTTGACTTAGGAATGAAACTGATGGACAATTTTGCCATGTATCAAACATTATGTTAAGTAACATAAAGGGGGAAGCAGCAGCATTGGCTATACACCAATGCCTGAGATAATTCACTCCTGCGCAGCAAGAGCGGGATTTGCATGAAATTATCAAAGAAACCTATTCTACGCTAGGTAGAGATACTTTGGGAGCCAAACCTGGGAAGCAACAGGTTAAGAGTAATTAAGGCTAACTCTAAACAAGCCCCTGAATCTTCCAAGAAGAATGGGAACAATAAACAAAAAAAAATAAACAAAATAAGACACAATCACAAGGTGGGTCTCCTCAGCAGGAATCCATGGACAAAAAATATAATTCAAGAAACGTGATAACATTAGAAAACCTGACAGGTTTCTGGATACTGATACACGTTACTCTCGTTCCTTTCAGGATTCATCCGATACACATTCGGAGAAAGGTTGACGGTCAGAGCGCAGATCAGAAGAGCACGTGAAGCAAAAAAGGGAAACACATCCCACTTCAGACTACACCCTTAAAGAGGACAAACCAAAGATTCAAAAACCTCAATTCAAAAAGAAGGTAGCTGGAATTAAAATAAGACATGCTCAGATTATTGAGGACTGAATGGGGAATTGGCTGCGACGATGCTGGAGAGCGTGGCAGAAGTCACAATAGCTCACCAGATTCTGATGGAGTATCTGGTTGTAGTAGCACTGAAGGAGCATATCATGGTGGAAACACCTGATACAAGGATAAGTGTTCCACATTGTTTATATGAAAAAATGCTCTAAATGGAGGCAAACATACCAAGGAACATCAAGGGTCTCTTTTGGGAGAACCTGACCTATGGTTACAATATTCTTTAGGTTGAAAAAGAAACTGTAATTATACCGGCTTTCTCTGACCTTGTTCCAGAATCAGTTAAACATTCATACACCAAGGAGGGGGCGTTAGCATTGGCTCCTGCATTATACAGCAATAATTGCTGAGTTGGATGATGAGTCACAGCCTCATGAAAATCCATTTAAATCAGTTCCTCGACCACAGAGACAATACCCCATACACCATGAAGCTAAAAAACAAATTAGGGAAATCCTATACCAACTTGAATACCAGGGTGTAATAGAAAATTGCACCTCACCCATGAATAATCCCTTGTTTCCTGCAATGAAACCAGACAATTCATTCTGTCTAATCTTAAACTACAGACATTTGAACACTTCCACATGCATATTTGCAGTACAAAATGCACATAGTGCCACACAAATAAATAACATTGTGCAGAAGAAACACTAGATATCTCAAATGGATTCTTCTGCCAGAATATAGAACCTGGATGCAGATATTTGACCGCATTTTCAGAGCTAGGTTCACAGCATTTATTTTGAAGTTTAACTCAAGGGTATAAAAACAGCCCATGGTTGTTCTCAGCCCGGGTAACAGAGTTACTTGAAAATTTTGATGAGGAGGCATTGTCCTGTGTAGATGATATTTATCTGACAGACAAGGAATTGATGGAACTCTTGGCTGGAATGAACCACATAATTTTTGGGTTTGCTCACCTGGGTTACAAATGTAATTTAAAAAAATCAAAAATTGCCCATGTCACTGTCCTGTTTTTGGTATATGAGTTGTCAAGAGAAGGCAAAAGCCTGGCGGCACATTTTATGGAAAAATGTGCACTGCTGCAACCTCCAACGACTTCATTAAGAAAAGACTAAAATCCATTTTAGGATTTTAGAATTTTGGGCGAACATACATTTTGGATTATGCAGAACAAGTAAAATCATTTTACTATTTAATCAGACCTGATTTTTCAATCAACCATTGGACACAGGAACATACAAATATTTAATGTTCTGTACAAGCTGAAATGGTAGCTTCGAAACATTTGCACACACATGTACACACAACTAACCTGGTGATCTGTGTAGTCGCTGGACCAAGCGGGTACACCTATATTACTTTCAATGAAGGTGATACTGTACCTATTGCATACAAATCACATTTGCATACCAACGCTGAAATGTGTTTTGCACCGACTGAATAAATTCTGACAGCAGTACAGAGTGCTGTGGTGTGCTGAATAATCCCTTGTTTCCAGTAATGAAACCGGACAATTCATACTGTCTAGTTTTAAACATTTCACATTTGCTTTTTTTTTTTAAACAAGTCTTTATTGAGCTTTTATGACTTATTTTACAAAACCCCACCCAACCCGCCTCCCCCCCCCGCCACCCAGCAGATTACAGGCATTTACAATTGATTTGTATATATATACATTTTACAAAAAAAGACGAAAGTTATAACATAGCTACATTTAATCTGAGTTATGCGGTACCTTCTATCCATGCTCTTAGTGGATCCCAAATGTCTAGACCTTTCTTTTTCTTTTTCAAACCTTTGCATCTATATATTGCTATTTCAAAGCTATAAGTAGCAAGTAGACGTGCACGCCATGGTTGAAACGAGGGTGGTTGTGAATTTAACCATGCTGCCGCTAAGCAAATTCTTAGTATTGACATTGAAATAAATATAAATCCCCTTGTTGGGGTTGGACGAAGCTCCCCCTCAACGCCCAGAACTATTTCTGCAGTTGTTATTTCGATATCTCTATCAAAAATTTTTGAGAGAAAGATCGAAATATCCCGTTTAATAGTATAGAGTTCTTTGCAAGTGGCAAACATGTGTATTAAGTCCACTTCGGGGAGAGCACATCTTGGACATTTCGTCCCCTTTCCACAGCTCCATTTTGCAATCTTTTTGGGGGTGTAATATAACTGAAAGAAAGTCTTATAAAATTGTGCTTGTAATTTAGTTGAGATTAAGATTGATTGCGAGAAGTTAAATGCGGTTTGAATAGAATTATTGGTTATTTCTAATTTATCCTGCCAAATCTGAAAATGTTTGTCAAGATCATCGGGTAAATTAGTGATTAGATTGTTGTAGATTTCACCAATTTTTATTGTATTATTGTTTATAATCATATCTATAATCTGTATCGTCTGAAAAGCTATGTTGCCACCCCCTTTTTTCAACAGAAAGTCTCTGACTTGCAAATATTTATAAAAATCACGATGTTCTAATAGAAATTTATTCTTTAATGACTCAAATGTATTAAGCCCAGATATATTGAAAAAAAAAACTAGTTTTGTAATTCCTGACGTAACCCAACGTTTCATACATGGATCTGTAAAAATTGCGGGGAGGTTTTGATTGCTGTAGATAGTTGTATAGTACGAAAATCTACCAATCCCCAATATTTTGCGTACGTTACTCCAAACTGTGTAAATTCCTTTAAGGGTTTTAAACCGAACTTTTTTAAAATGGCAGTCATAGGTCAAACGCCAAAGATGGTCTCCAGTTGAGGCCCCGAGGATAAGTTCTTGTGGGGTTGGAACTCTAGATGCAAAATTTAGATTTGGGATTAGTAGCATTCGGCTGTAGTTAAGTGTGCAGGCCCACCAATATATTTTAGAGTTGGGTAGGGCGAGTCCACCTCTATCTTTGGGTAGATTAATAAATTTCATTGCTCTTCGCGGACTACTATACCCCCAGATAAAACGAGAAAAGATATAATCCAGTTCTGTAAAAATATGTTGGTCAAAAATTAAACAAATACTTCTAAAAAAATATAAGAATTTAGGAAAAAATACCATTTTTATTAAATTACACCTTCCGATAATTGTCAGATGTAAATTGTGTAGTCTCCTCAATGATAAGTTTGTTTGTTTCAAAAGTGGATTAATATTTAAACGGACTAAATTATTAAGATTAGCTGTGATATTTACCCCTAGGTAGGTCGCGTTTTCGACAATCCGTTCATCAACACAATTAATTTGATTATTGATAACTATTTGAGTTTTGTTTTGATTTAATTTATAACCTGAGATTTCACCAAAATGGTCAGCCTCTGTCTCAATTAGATTTATAGTGTTAGTGGGATTGGTAGTAGTTAGGGCAATGTCATCAGCGTAGGCTAATGTTTTGGTGTCTCCATGAGGCGTCCTCACAGGTATTATTGCTGGGTTTAATTCTAGCCTCCGAATAAAAGGGTCTATGAAAATAGCAAAGAGCAATGGGGAGCAGGGGCAACCCTGCCTCGTTCCTCTCGTTACTTTGAAGTTTTCTGATATGTCCCCGTTTATCACCACTGCTGCTTCTGGGTTAAGGTACATCATGCGAATTGCATTAATAAAATTTTCCCCAATTCCGCTCTTTGACATGGCTGTCCATAGGTATTGCCAGGAGACCCTATCAAACGCTTTTTCGGAATCAAGTAATATCAGTGCCATAGGGTCTCCTGCCACCTCGGTCATGTCAAAGAGAGTAATAACTCTCTGTATATGATCGATGGTAGATCGATGGTAGATCTACCGGGAACAAATCCGTGTTGCCGAACCGATATAATTTTATGTATAAGTGGGGCAAACCGACTGGCAAGCATTTTAGAGTAAATTTTGGAATCGTTGTTGATTAAGGTAATTGGACGATAAGCCCCTAGTTCGGTTGGATCTTTGTTTTTCTTTGGAAATACAATTATTTTTGCAAGTGCCCAAGATCCTGGTGGCTGTCCACCGTTAAAGACCTGGGACATTAACATTGTAAGAATCTCTTTTAGCTGTTTGCTAAATCTGACATAAAATTCTGAAGGAATTCCGTCAAACCCACTTGCTTTACCCGGAGGAAGACTATTAATAGATAATAAGATTTCGATCCATTGCGGGGCCTCAGCCAGGCTATCTCTGTCAGTTTGAGAGAGCTGAGTCCATAAAACCGTATCCAGGTAGTCATCGATTTGGGATTGATTTTTACAAGTTTCTGTATAAAGATCAGAATAATATCTTTTAAAACAATCTCTAATTTCTCTGGGATCTTGGGTGAGGCCTTGAATTGGATCGTTTATTTCTTTAATATTCCTATCCGTTGACATTTCACATTTGCAGTACAAAATGCACATGGTGCTGCACTGATGAATAACATTGTACGTAAAAAATAGAAAACAACACAAGATATCTCAAATGGATTCTCCTGCCAGAATATAGCGCCTAAAAGCAGATATTTGACAGCATTTTCAGCGCTAGCTTAACAGCGTCAATTTTGCTATTTACCTCAAGAGTATAAGAAGAAGCCTGGCCTGTTCTCAGCCAGGGCAATAGAGTTACATTTTGATGAGGAGGCATTGTCCTATGTAGATGATATCTATCTGACAGACGATGAATTAACGGAACACTTGGATGGAGTAAATCACACAATTCTTGGGCGCTCACCTGGGTCACAAATTTAATTACAAAACATCAAAAATTAGCCACTTCAGTGTCCTGTTTCTGAGATAGAAGTTGTGAAGTGAAGGCAAAAGCCTGGCAGTAAATTTTTTAGAAAATGTGCACTGCTCCAACTTCCAACTTCTCTGAAAAGACTACAATCCATTTCAGGATTCCTGAATTTTGGTACAACATACATTTTAGATTATGCAAGTAAAACCATTTGACGATTTATTCAGACCTGCTTTTTCAATCAACCATTGGACACAACATACTAAAGATGTTACTTTCCGTACAAGCTGACATGACAGCTTCCAAGCATTTACACACACACGTGTTAACACAACTAACCTGGAGATCTGCATTGTCCCTGGACCCACTGGGTACACCTAAATCGCTTTCAATGAAGGTGATACAGTGCCCATTGCATCCAAATCACATTTGTACATGAACGCTGAAATGTGTTTTGCACCCACAGAGAAAATTCTCACAGCAGTACAGACTGCTGTAGTGAGAGAGAAAGAGAGCACTGGCTCAGGGTAAGCGAATACTTGTCGTTACCTCAGTACCAACCTTAGAGGCCATTACTAAAGCAAGTGTTCCAAATGCAAAAGCATTACATCCACGATGGATACAATGGGCTAACTCTCTCCCTGCAACAGATGTAGATTACAGACTTGATTCTACATTACAAACACACAAATACAAGCATTCCTGCAGTATGAACAAGAATATCCTCTGCTGAATGAAATAATGCCTCTAGATCGATATGTTTACCCTGATTGATCTGTGCAGGATGATGGAATGTTCCGTCCTGAAAAAACACAAACTCAGTCCCTAGGAGATTGTACAGCGCAGCTGGCAGAACTAAAAGCCCAGATACTGACACTGCAGAGTTCAGATCATGGATTCTCCACACTTATAGTATGTGAATAGCATTACTGTTTCCAGTTCTATAATGAATATCTTCACTCTTTGGGCCAAATGGATTTTGAGATTCCAAGGATTACACAATCAAGCACAAGCTGCTTTGGGTATAGGTGGTGAAGCTGAAAGAAAGCTTGCCATGGGCTCATGTTATGCATACATTGAGTCATCAGTGTGTTGGTGTTCATGTTGAAGGGAATTCCATGGCCGATGAGGCCGCTAAGGCAACAGTTCTCACTGCTGCCATTGCTACAATCACTTGTTCTAGTATGAGATGAGTCAGAGACATCATGGTGGCTGTCAATGCTGCTTGCAATGACACCCACTTGCAAAAGGTGTGCCACTCAAGTTCTCCTACAAGTTATATGCACAAAACATTCTGTATGCTCAGATTCCAGGAGTGGGGGATAGAATAATACCAAATACTGAAGGCAGATTGGGATTAATACTAGCTGCACATAAGGGTCTGAGCTCAGCACACGCAGGAGTCACTGCTACAGTCTCTTTGTAGAAGCAGCACTATTGGTGGACAGGTGTAACAAAACAGACCAAGGACTTTGGCTTCAAATATGACATCTGTCAACAGATGAAAGGCTCAACCATTGCACGACCAACCCAAACACCTCTATTGATCTCAGAAAAAACTCTAGCAGTTGTTTATTTGCATCACTGCAGTCCCTAACACTCAGATGGTGCTTACAAGTACATCTTGGTGGCAGTGGATTCATACTCCAGATTCCTGTGGGTTTGGCCACAGCGCTTGGCAGACGCTCGAACTTTTATAAAGGATTTGCGAGTCTTTATCAGGACATAGGCAATTGGCACACTAACTTCCAACAGGGCCTGATGTTTAGCTCTCAGGCTTACAAAGAAGCCATGGGAAGTTTGTGTATGGCCTTGGGGTACTCAACCCCCTCCATCCTGAGGGAAATTTGGTAGTTGAGAGGAGAAACGTGACTTAAAGCAGTCCTTAACAGCAAGGGTATTTGGCTCGGGTGGCAGTTGGGCAAATTACCTATATGGGATCCAGAGGTCCCTCAATAACATGGCAATAAAATCCCTGGGGGGTGGTACTGCTTATGAACTGCTTCTTGGTGTGAGAATGTGGGTACCAGACCTCAATAATGTCAGCACAGTGGTGGCAGAAACACCATTTGATATCAATGAATGTTTGGTTGTTTCATAGGAACTCAATGAATTCCAGGGGACTCAAAGCAACGTTCAAGTTAAACGCACTGCCACTGGAGAAGTAAAGGTCATATCAGCACGACCTGCCTGGGTCCCAAAGATTGGGTACTTGGTCAGAGAGAAAATTGTGGACAAGAAAGAATTTGGGCCATCTTACCTGTATCTGTACCTGTCCTGGCTGTCAAAGGTACTAGACTGTCTTTCTTCCGCCCCTTGCTGGTCGCAGATATAAAAGGCTTGTCTCCATTAATCCTATCAAAACAACACTATATGGCCGATTCTCAACAGTAGGCCGCATGGGCTCCTGGGTAGCTGCTACCATCCAGGAAGTTCAGATGGAAGCTTAAATAGCTGCAGAACTTTCCCCTCTGCAAATAGAAGCTGTATATAACAATGAAGTGATACTTCTTCCTGTTGAAACATTTACAATTGTACAGTCAATGAGTACAGAAATCTCAATTTGACAAATTGATGATGTCTATGTGATTATGAATATGACACAGTCATCTCCCAGTTCTACAAAAACTGCTGAGCTGCCAAAAATCGACTGGACAGAGGCTGCCTACTTTGAGCATTAAGACCACTTCTCATCTGATTCAAGTGAACCTGAGCTACCACCACCACCTCTACCTTTGAAGCTACGAGTGTATGTCCTCTATCTTTTGCTGAAAAAGACATACTTTGTTGCTCCATGGATACATCTTAAGATTACAATTGGATTACTTTTCCTGATCCTTTGTATTGGTTTGGTAAATGTTTTTATCCTACTTCTGAATTGACACTATCTCCCACGACGTGCTGCAGCACAGCTTGTGAAGTTGGTTCTGAAACAATTTCCCTTAAGGGTTTCAAGGCACTGGGGGCAGTCGGGAAGATTAAGAAAGCTATTGCCCAGAGTCACATGGTGCTGGGCTAACCTGCCTCCGGTGCCAGGGATCGAACTGTAAACCCCGCTGTTCCGGAGTCAGCCGCCCTGGCCGCAACACCACACCTCTTCCACAACTAAGGGACCTATCCCTGGTGAACATTGCAGCAGTTCCAGAAGGAACAGTGTGGGACAGGGTATCGTATAATGTGTATGGTCCTACTGAACTTTTAAAAATTCCATATTTGTTAAAAATTTCTTTCAATGATATCATCACCTCCAGAAATGTCTCTGACGATTTGGGACATTGAAACTGTGCACAATTTGCTTGCAGATCTAGAGCAATCAGCTGCATTTTCTAATGATGAATTGTATGATGGTAAATCTCACATTGGCAACATGTTGTTACCAGCATTATGGTCAACATTTTTTACACAAAGCTTGTATCTCACGTGCTGTTTACAATTCCACTCTGTGGGAAAACTGGCCAACACCGCCAATAGGTAATTCAAAAAAATTTGCACAAAGTTTACTTATTTTTCTGGTTTTGACACATCAGACCCAGGCTCTTATTATGATAGTCATGCACTTACACCCGTAAAGAAAAATATGCTGACAAACACCAAGCTGATATACTCGGCAATCCTTTATTTCCCAACTATCCGTACCAGGTTTCGACTTTCGGAAAGGCACCAAAGACACAAATTCTATCTGGGGGACAAGAGATTTGCAGTTTCAGGGAACGGAGGCCTTATTCAGAGCATGCCCCATACCACACCAAATAATTTTCCTGAATAAAACAGTGCAATGCATTTCCTGTCTTGGAATAGCCAAGATCAAGGATTTGAACATAACTTGTATTCCTACGTTCTCACGCTTCAAGAACGGCAGTAATTAACACACTCAAGTGAGGATACATTAGATACCATTATACGTAATGATTCTTTTAATTCATCAGACTCCAATTGGAAGGGGTGGTTGCTACAGCCTGTTGACACAAATGGGTGTCAGTCTAGATTCCAGGGCAATACCAAAGGGGTTAGAATCAATAGGCCTGATCAGCGATATGTACAAACATAACACTCTGGGTGGTGACATCACATAGTGTTGGGAAGCTGTGCCTTGAGTGGCTAAAAACCTCAACACGTTCTCAGGTGAAGCAACAATTGTCTCTTCTTTCTGATGACATGGATCTCAGGGATTTTCAATTAGCGTCCTGAACCCACGTCAAAAGCGCTTCTTGCGTGGAATATACACTGAGCTATGAAAAGCTTCGCAACAGGAAGCTGCTGAGAGATTGCGCAAGATCAACAGGGTTAATTTACAAAAGGATTTGGCTGTGGTTAACAACAGTATGACCACATTATCATCCAGAATGTATTCACTGGGTAACATAGTGTCTTCTGCAATTGACATAATACAGTAAGACTTGTCTATTACAGCATGCACAATCGCAAATACGGTCCATTGTAATACTAAGCTGAACGTTGCAAACATTAAGTTCTAGCGACGTGCCCTAATGTTACATCAGTAGTACAAGTGTGTTTTCTGCATATAATCTAATGGAATAACAGATAGTAATAGTATGCAGAGATGCAAAATATACCATGTTGCACATTGAAAAACTAGACCAATTACCTTTTACCATGGCTGAGACACCATCCACAGAGTAGATAATCCATGGTTGCATCACTCTACTGGTCATGACTTTCCGATTCCAATATTGTCTCCAGTACCACCAGGTAGGCAGATACGAAGCACTAGGGAAAGGTTATGTGCATGAGTACTGGGAATTACCATTCAAGTTTAGATGCAGCAATGGGGACACATATGTTTTCCCCAGTGTTTCTGACAGTGAGGATGCTATATTTCTCTTCATGGGGATTGCAATGCTTCAGTTGCGAATTTGTCCTGGTATCTGAAGGGTTCACCGGCTGCCTTAAATCATCCAGTTTTCAAGCTGCTCTTGAAGAGGAGATATTTGATGCTGAATGATCATGGTTGCTGTGGAAAGGAACCGGGTATCGCTTATATGGTAACGGTTAATTCCATAGTCACTTGTTGCACACAAGTACTGTTTACACCCACTCGCACAGTTAGGGATGCAACACTATGGCCTTCGATAAATGTTTCCAACACACTGTTTCATTCGCTGAGCAAACTGAAAGTCATGCTTTTTCAAAAAGATGTGGCCTTAACTTCAACTACAGAGATGTTTGGGCTCCAGGTTGCAAGAGCCTCGTCTGAGATACAGACACTACTCCACACAACTTTCAGCTGCCTTTTGGGAAGCTGTTTCACCGTATCTTTAATATGTCTGATACGAAGGAAATAGTGCACTTTTTTCAATGTATCGGCTCCAGACTGGTTAGCACCTTTCAGACGATTTTTGGAGTTATATCATCTTTCATACTTGGGAAGCGTTTTTGGAGGGCTCTGCTTGTTCTACTACTTGTGGTGGGAACCTTGATTTAAATGTTTCTGCTCCACAATGGATGTCCAACTTCAACCCGAAATAGAGACAGCACTGCTTGTGCTGCTATGACGTGAGCGCATGGTACACTGCTTCAGCTCACCTTGGCTTCGAGAATTAAATGAACACTGGTTCTTGTCCTTCAGGCAAGTTTGGCTTCACTGCGTACAACCTGTATTCCACTGCCTGCTTTACAGCCAGTAATACGTGTTGGATCTTTGCCTAGGATCACAATTGATTGCGCCACTGGACATTGAATTACTGATGGACCCTAAAGGCCCATGGGCATTGTTGTCCCCAGCATATTCCATTGCTAATGAATGCATTCTTTAAACCACTCTGGGATGCTTTTGCTCCTAGTGAAAAGGACACCGGCTCTACAATACACTTACAGGATCCAGTCCCTCACTCAACGGGTACTGTGGGAACTAGATGGAATCACCTTTGCTCCATAAACCTGCTTAGAGGTGCACCTTTGGGAACATCGTCTGCAGTTGTGGGCAACAGCAATTTTGCTTCTACCACTCATAACAATACAAAAGCAATTGGCTTTTTCCGTGTGTTGGGAACAATTTGGTCTGTTTCTCAAACAAAACAAATCAAAACAGCTTTAGATTTATTTTTTTAGGCACCATGGCTTTCTGAGTGTTTGGGATTTTAAAGAGTATAATGACTTTTTAAGGCTTTTTATGAATATTTTCACTGGAAGCTTGCTTTTAGATGGTTTTAAAAGTGGTTTTAGACCTTTTTTTTTGTTCAAATTCAATGTTGCTTGCTGGCTTTTAGATAGCTTTTATATATTGACCATTAGTATGAGGAGTGGGTGTTATGTGCCAGGTTAGGCCCATGTAGCGGCGAAGAGACTCTTTTCTTACAGTGTCCTATTTTCACAATCACATTTCTGCTGTGACATTTTGCACATATTTGCATGCACAAAATGTTGGATTAGTTTATCTGAAACTACTTTGTTCACACATCTAGCTTCACACAACATTATAACAATACCTCAAACATCATGTACCATGTACTTCTATGCAGTATGTACAAATGTAATTTATATCTTCATCCACAGGGCGACAGGGCTATCTACATATCCATAACATCACTAATCTATATGCATATTGTAACTCTGCTTCCTATTATAAATAAAGAGCATTCCATAAGATTAGTAGAGGAGGCACTTCAGTTGACACTGAGGGTCCCTGCATGCTTAGACTTTACCACACAATGGTCTGACATCTCCATGAAGGGTATCCAGTTTGTGACCAAGATGGGCTCCTACATTCTCTCCTGCCAGGTAACAGGGTTAGATTGTCACTTGGGAGGATTCTTGTCTTCACACCTACACGCACTCTAGGTACACGCAGAGTAGGGTTTGCATAGGGGTATGCCTGATTACTGCCTTATTTATATGCCTGTATATATGCACAGTTTCAGCACCATGGCACAACAGTATCTATTGTTTACACTTCTGGTGCTCGTAATCACCTTCATCTGCTTCTGTCTACTGATTATCACAGCACATATAATCTATTTAAGAATAATGTTGGTTCAATAAATATATTGCAAATGTCCCATTGTGTATTCTGTACATTTCTCTGAGCACAAGTAATCACTTGTGACTGATCGGATAGATTTTGATCTGTTTCCACGATGCTTGAGGGGTCAGGGTTCTCATGTTCAGTGGTTGCCAGAAACCATTCACTCCCTGGAAAGATTAAGGGGTCTTTTGGTGGTACTGTGAGCTAGTTGGTCTACAGGCCAACATATCTTACAGGGGTGCCTGGAATCATTCTAGGCACCTCACCCAAACTTTATGTTGTCCAACAAGTGCGTAGATTCTACAAATTAGTATGAACTTTAGACAACTGACTGCATTGTAAAAGCGTGTGGAGTAAATGCCTGCGGGGTTCCATCATACAACCATACCCCCAATACGAAATTTCAGTTTTTATTTGAGCATATCATTTTACTCATAAATAGTGTTGTAAGCAAAGGGCATCAGGCCCACCTTTGCTTAGCAGGCGATTGTATTGTAAGACTTAACTTGCAGATTAATCCAACTTGTACTTCTGTTAGAGCTTAGGCTAGCACTCTGGTAAGCCCCTTGGCAAGCTCCAACCCTAATGGTTCAGAACTGATGACCTATCTTGCCTCCCATGATCTTAATAATGTAATGAATGTGGTAGGTGAAAATGACTCTCTACAGGGGCAGAGGCTGTTCATCCACAATTGATTATTTCTTTATCCTACCCAATTTGATAGAGCACCTGCTGTATGGAAGGGTAGTTCCCCTGCAAATTTTGGGGACCATATTCCCATCGAAGTAGCACTCTTATTGCTGCCAAAGCTGTGACTGAGAGTAGATATTGGGGCAAGTAACCTCCATCCTTCATCAGATAATCTAAGGCTGGTTTGTAGACTTCAGGAGCCATATCAATTCTTTGCTAAAATAATTAAGGGGAAAGCAGAGCTGGTGTAGGCCTGTCTAGTAGAAGTTGAACTAGAACATCAGGTAGTTGGCGCCTATAACAATCTGTGCACCAACATAAAAAAAGCTCGACCTGTAAGTAAAAAGCCCAGGTGGTTCAACCATGAATGCTCCAGGGTGAACCGCTTATTATGTAGAGCTCTTGCGTCAAAGTCCAGGACCTCCTCCGGGGTGGCAAACCCACTTAGGAAATATAAATACATCACTTGGCAGTGGAAGGAAGTGTTAGCCCTAAAACGGGATTCACTTGCATTGGTAGCAAACAAGAAGAATAGCAAACTCTTTTGGCCCACTGTATCAGTTTTCGGAACAGTAAACCAAACTCTGACCACAGTTAACTGTCACATTCCTAGCAAGACATGCTGCTAAACCAAATGAGACTCAACTCCTTTTCATTCTTAATTATGACAGAGGTATCCAGGTAACCCCGAATGAAGAGGACAAAGCTAATCAACTTGAGTATTAGCTGCAAAACAGCTGGCCCGGATGGTGTGCCAATCGATTTTATAAAGTGTAATTCTGAATTCTGTTTTCCATTGTTAACAAATGTTTTAAATAATCTTACCAATTTCCCACTACCCTATTCTTGGACAGCCTCTATCATTGTGACTATCTTCAAGAAGGGCGATTGGTCCCAGCTCAGGTGTTACAACTCATAAGCTTAATTGACACTGTGAGAAGTTGGCCTGATATATGCTGTCCACTAGTTCTAGTGGGCACCTTGTATCAGTCCAAACAACCCCTTATTGGTTATAGGTTAAAGACAACCTTTATTGAAAGCTATCCTAGTGGTAGCTATGGAGAGCAGCCTTCAGGCTAAGTCTTGAAGGAATGTAAAGCAGCTTGTTTTTCCTGTCTATAATATCTTGAGTCACTAAATGAAAGATATCCACACCAGGTATATAAAATATGTATTTATTACTAAACACACCCTCCTAGTCTCTTTATGAGACTAGAGGTCAAAACACATAAGTTACTTCAATAATCACAGTAAAATAGCACAAATACACGTCAGGTCCTAGGGGCGAGACAAACCATATACTAAAATAGTGGTATAAGAACCATGACTTAACTAGACACAAGGTCTAGAACCTGGAGAATTGCTGGGACCCCAAGGAACCACCCAAGGTAGTGACACAGGTGACCCACGGGAGCCGTGTGCAGTGTGTGAACACAGCCACGAGCTCCCGTTAGCTTCTATGGGGAAAGTCGCGGTTAGATTTTTAAAGATTAGGGATGCTTAGAAATGAGTCAGGACCAAACCCTTTTGGACTTAGGAAGTTCTAGGGTCAGCACCCACGGGAGCACCGGAGTACTCGTGTTACCTCACCCAGGGAAGCCAGATGCATAGGTGTCTTTTGGTGTCGGGTCTCGTCGTCAATTTCAATGGGAGCTGACAAAGAAGTGCTGCTGCCGTGAAGATACGAAGTGTCTGAAGAGATCCAAGCCTGGATCGAAGAAAGAGAAGAACCTGAAAGCAGAGGGGACAGAGTCTGGGTCACTTGCCAGTGACCAGGAAGGCGATGAGCAGATGCCCACTGATGTCGGCAGGGGGTGAGCAGGGGTTATTTTAGGAGTGTACCCCCTTACCCTGACTAGACGCAAGGGTCCCCATTTGTCACAGGTACCTACCTATGCCAACTGGAAACCCTCAAATCTAACATCCCCAAAATGCAAGGTGGAGGAACCAGCTGTAGCAGCACCTGCTATATTTAGACCTGGGCTCGGTAGCCACCCAGAGACATAGACATCTCTGTAAACTTCCAGAATTCGCAGGGAACAACAAAATTCGTACCACATAGCAGATCCCCCGCTTGCCCCGATAAAAATGCTACGCTACTTGTGTGGCTGGGCTTCATGTCTGCCACCAGAATGGATCAATCTGGGGACAGTGGGAGTCCTGCTGATTCCACAAGCTTACATCACAGAAATGCAAGGAAGGTACACTGTTTTTACAAAGCTTGAAGTTTGCAGCACTTTGGTGGGTGAGGGTTTTTGTCCTTAAAGGGATCATTCCCCACATTTAGAGAAGAGATTTCGAGAGACACCAGTCCTTCCATTACTTTATGTACATTGTCAGATGCAAAAATATTTTTTGTGGGCAAACATAGACCCGAGGTTGATTTTGTAATGCTAGCCACCCCTGCTCTATATCTAATTGTAGAATGGAAAGTTTAACAAAGGTTTTTTTTTGCACATATAAACTTTATCCAACTTGAAAAATAAGATTGGTATTTTTAAAGGAAAATTTAAAAACAGATATACCAGCAAGAGAAGTATTGACATTTTAACTAGGGAAACTAAGGCCCACTAATGAGAGAGGTCGTAACATCCATCTTTCTAAAAGCCTTTTTATCTTTGTAAGAGTATTTCCATAGATTAGTTGAAATAATTGGGAGAAGTCAGCTGTAACATATATTCCTAAATATTTTATAGGTCGAGATGGCAAAACTTTAAGCCCTACTGGGAGTTCAACCTTAGAAGAATTGAACAAGAGAAGCTCTGTTTTAGCCTGGTTTACTTTATATCGCCCCAGAGCTGTAAATGCCTGAAGTTCCACCAACCAAGCTTGGATGTTTACCTTATTTGCCTTCAAATATAAGATCATATCATTGGCTAACAGCTTCATTTTTGCCATCCCCGCTAATGGGGCTAGGATTGATGCGTTAGAACAGATTTTTACTGCGAGTGGCTCAATAAAAAGAGAAAATAAGAAGGGGACAGGGGGCAACCCTGTCTTGTGCCACGTCTATTCGCCGCCTCTCCCACCTATTCCGCATTAACAATTATCTTTGCAACCGCCCCATTATAAATTTCCCTTAACATATCTATCAAGCAGGCTGGAAAGCCAAACTTCCCTAAAATAAAAAAGAGGGCCTGCCAATCCAGGAGGTCGAATGCGTTTTCTGCATCCATCATTAAAATAGCCACTTTGTCTTTATTAACTGAAAAATAATCAATCGCCTGTAACAAACAAAAGGTATTCGTTGCCATTGTTCTAACAGGCAGGAAGTCTGTTTGGTCCGCGTGGACCACAAGTTGTGCACAGCCCGAGATCCTATTTGCCCAGATTTTCATGTAAGACTTGAAATCTACGTTTAAGAAACTTATTGGGTGATAGGAGCTCGGCTCGTTCGGGTCCTTATCTTTTTTTCGAGATGAAATCACCACTGACTCCTTAAATCTATCAGAAATGGGAGTCCCTTCAAAAATTTGATTATACAAGGATATTAAAAAAGGAGAGAGCTCATTTAAAAATGTCTTATATACTTCCACCGGAAATCCGTCATTACCACTCGCCTTAGCGCTAGCCATCCCTTTTACAGTTTCAAACAATTTTAAAAGTTCAATCAGTTTACTCAGGGCTGCAATATCAGATCTTGTGATTTTAGGTAACTGGAGTTCAGGAAAGTGGTTCTCGAGATCCTGTAGGTCTACAATCTGGGCCTCAGCATAAATTTTCTTAAAATGGGATACAAATATTTCAGCAATCCTGTCTTTATCCCCTTTCAGATTTGCAGTACTAGGATCCCCTATTTGTGAGATGAAATGCCTACTCTGTTGTGTTCTGGTTGACCATGTTAAAAATATACCTGCAAACTGGCTTTTTTCGTAGACTTTCTACTGCAATGCCTTACTCCCAGAGATAACTTCTAAAATAAAAAAATTAAAAAATATTGCTCTTTTGCTCTCAATAATTCCTTCTGTAGTATCTTCTGATCAAAGTCACTTAGGGGCATGGTGTTAAGATCTGCCCTAACCCGGTGTACAGCTTTTTGTAGTGATTCAATCTTCTGGAGCCTCTGCTTATATGTGTTTGCTTTATATGCAATCACCATCCCCCGAAACGAGGCCTTAAAAGCTTCCCACACCATAAAACCTGGGGCTGAATCAATATTCTCTTTAAAAACCTGCTGTATAAATTCCTGAGTTTCTGTGATCCATACTGGATTTAAGACCAGTGCTCTATCAAAGTACCACCTGGTGTTGTTTCTTTGGGGGCTGTGTAAGCGTATCACCAAGGAAACTATCGAATGGTCCAAGAAAGAGCTCGCAAAAACTTCGGATTCTCCTCTTACCAGCTGCTTATTTACTAGGAAGAAGTCAAGTCGTGAAGCTGTTTTAAACCTTGCAAAATAACACATAAACAGTGTCAAAACTGGGTGATCTACCCTCCAAGGACTATTAAGGCAAAATCTTCTTTCATGATTTTTAGAAATGTCACAGTCTTTGGTTTTAGTTGTTGCTTAGCCTAATTTGAGGTGTCTAAACCTAAATCTTCTATAAGGTTAAAATCCACTGCATAACTATAAGGCCACGAGCATTTATTAACATATCATATATCTGTTTTAAGGCTTTAATATCATCAACAATTGCCCCATAATAGTTTACAAAGATGAGATAATTCCCAGTGACTAAAACCTGAATGGAAATCCACCTGGCTTCCTCATCCCGGATCACTTCTCTCACCTCCCAATCCAGTGAAGATGAGAATAAAACACCCACCCCCCATGCTGCCCTATTAGCTGACGTGAAATAAGCTTGGGAATACTTCCTGGAGAGTGATACATTTTAATACTGCCCCTCTTTTACAAACATTCAGTAAACCACAAACATTTTATAACATTATCTTCAACGATTGAGACATTCTACAAATTTAAACATAGCACAGTTACTCAACACAGGAATATTCATCACACTTTTCCCTTTAGTATACCCCCTTTCATATAGCCCTGCTGGTTGAAGTTGGCTCAAACCTCTTGCTAACATATATAGCGCAACTAATCCCTCAGCACCTGTTCGTACTCCAATCTTGTGCCTTACCCATTTTGGACATGCCGTTTTTCTGCCCTTTTTTAGCTGCTTCACCCCACGATCCCACACGTCCTCCAAGCCCCACCACCCCAACCCCACCTGGAGAAGGGAGTGGCTCTTAACTCCCTTCCTCATCCCTCCCAACAATCAAGGGCGCCTTGACCTGGTGCCTAATCACCACAAGCCTCTGTTCCCTCCCCTTCAAGTGCTACTTAGTCTACATCTTTAAGCAACCATGAAAAAACCCCTCAATAATGTGATAGCAGTATAAAAAGAAAATAAAGGGCATGTTCCTCTTGTGCCTACACCGGCCCTAAAACACTTTAGTTAATAGACTGAGCTTAGTACTCTAATAAATAAATGCACTGGGAATGCTATAAAAAAAGAAAACAACCCGGCAAATTTGTATTTTATAAAACACATCTCACACCCTTGGGTATGTCCCAAATTCACGGAGACTTAAAACGCTCTTATGCACAGACTTCCGCCAAGAAAAAGTGCAGCGTGCAATCGGCGAAACCTTACTACTAAAACCTCTTAAAATCTGAAATACAATCCGGCTTAACCTACCGATTGACCCTAAAAAGAGATTAATGCCATCTTATCCCATTACAGCATACAAGAACTTTAATAAATATTTCTATAAGGGAAAAAAGTACAAAGTGAAGATGCGCATAGTATATAAAATATAAAGTGCAAAGTACAAGGAATTAAACCTAGTAAAATTGGTAGAATATCATGCCAAATCTGGACTTGACTGTACTTCAAATGCATATAGCTTTATATAACTATATTCCCTCTCACAACAGACTAAAGCACCACATAAATTTTCTACTTCCCACTTGGTTGTGATGTCTTTCGTAGAATCACTTGAGCTTCTTCCAGCGTAGATCAGAGTTGAAATTGGCCTCCCATAAAACTTTCAATTTGGACTGAAGAACGATAGAGGCCTGTGCTCCTGCGCTCTTAAATTGGCCAATTAGCCCAACAAACTCTCTCCACGGACGCGATGCAAGCGCCGACATATCAGTGAACACTCTCACCCTGGCCCCCTCAGGAAGAACCATATCAATCAATCAATCAATCAAAGACATTTATAGAGCGCACTACCTACCCGTAGGGTCTCAAGGCGCTGGGGGGGGGGGGGGGTGCCGCTACTGCTCGAACAGCTAGGTCTTGAGCTTCTTCCTGAAGGAGAGGTGGTCTTGGGTCAGGCGCAGGTCGGCCGGGAGGGAGTTCCAGGTCTTGGCGGCCAGGTAGGAGAAGGACCTTCCTCCTGTAGTGGCTCTGCGGATGCGTGGGACGGCGGCGAGGGCGTGGCTGGCAGATCGGAGGTGGCGTTTGGGAGCATAGAAGTTGATGCGGTTGTTGAGGTAGCTCGGGCCTTGATCGTGGAGAGCTTTGTGTGCGTGGGTAAGGAGGCGGAAGGTGATTCTCTTGTTGACCGGGAGCCAGTGCAGGTCTCTTAGGTGTCCGGAGATGTGGCTGTGTCGTGGGATGTCGAGGATGAGTCTGGCTGAGGCGTTCTGGATGCGCTGGAGTCTCTTCTGGATCTTGGCGGTGGTTCCGGCGTAGAGTGCGTTGCCGTAGTCCAGTCGGCTGGTGACGAGGGCCTGGGTGACGGTCTTCCTGGTCTCTGTGGGGATCCACCAGAAGATCTTCCGAAGCATGCGCAGGATGTTGAAGCACGACGAGGAGACGGCGTTGACTTGCCTGGTCATGGAGAGGGAGGAGTCCAGGATGAAACCCAGGTTGCGTGCGTGGTCTGTCGGTTTGGGTGCGGTGCCCAGGGCGGGGGGCCACCAGGAGTCGTCCCAGGCGGAGGGCGAGGAGCCCAGGATGAGGACCTCCGTCTTATCTGAGTTCAGTTTCAGGCGGCTCGTCGTCATCCACTCGGCTACCTCTCTCATCCCTTCGTGCAGGTTGGCTCTGGCGGTGGCGGGGTCGTTGGTCAGGGAGAGGATCAGCTGGGTGTCGTCGGCGTAGGAGATTATGTTGAGGTTGTGTTGGCATGCGATGGCCGCGAGGGGGCTCATGTAGACGTTGAAGAGAGTAGGGCTCAGCGAGGATCCTTGAGGGACGCCGCAGATGACTTCGGTGGCCTCTGACTTGTACGGTGGTAGGCGGACTCTTTATGTTCTTCCGTCGAGGAAGGAGACGATCCATTCCAGTGCCTTCTCCTGGATTCCGACGTTGCTGAGGCGCTGCACTAGGGTGCGGTGGCAGACCGTGTCGAAAGCCGCGGAGAGGTCTAGGAGGATGAGGGCCGCTGTTTCTCCGTTGTCCATCAGGGCTCGGATGTCGTCAGTGGCGGCGATGAGGGCGGTCTCGGTGCTGTGGTTGGCACGGAATCCGGACTGCGATGGGTCGAGGGATCCGTTCGTCTCGAGGAAGGCGGCCAGCTGTTTGTTGACGGTCTTTTCGATGACTTTGGCTGGAAACGGGAGTAGAGAGATGGGGCGGTAATTCTTGAGTTCGGTGGGGTCTGCTGTAGGTTTCTTGAGTAGAGCGCTGAGTTCGGCGTGCTTCCAGCTCTCGGGGAAGGTGGCGGTGTCGAATGAGGTGTTGATGATGTCCCGCAGGTGGGGTGCGATGACAGCGTCGGCTTTGTTGAAGACGTGGTGAGGGCAGGGGTCGGTCGGAGATCCGGAGTGGACGGAGTTCATCATGTGGACGGTGTCTTTGGTGTTGACCGGGGTCCAGGCGCGGAGGGTGGTGGTGGGTGGCGTTGCTGCGGTCGTGGCGTGCGTCGGTTGAGTGCTGAAGCTGTTGTGTATGTCCGCGATCTTGTTGTGGAAGTAGGAGGCGAGGGAGTTGCAGAGGTCTTGCGAAGGGGTGATGTCGTGAGAGACCCGAGCAGCCTGACATCACTAAATCATGAAGAGGCACGGCCAGACCTTGCCCTAGTTCAGCCTGCTCCCTTATAACAGGGACACCGCCGGCCAGGATTTCCTGACAGCCTAATGCAGGCGAGTCCCTAGATGGTGTTCCTCCTGGGGTCTTGCCTACAAGATGTAAATTGGTATCCTCATGCATTACTTTCTGATTTTTTGTGAGCAAAGGGTAGTCCTTATGGGGATTATCCACCCCTTCACTTTCTTCTTCTCCTCTGGTGCTTTTGTTGCGGCCATTGATGCGGCCACTTTATCACTTCTAATGCCCTCAATCTACTGCAGGTTAGAACAGGCCTTTGGATCCTTTGGTTCCCTTGACTTTAGAGTACTATCCGGGTCCATGGCATTCTCCAAACCAGCGTCTGTCACAGTGCAAACAAACTCCGGACAAGACCCTAAGATAGCCAGTGCCTGGCGAGAGGAACCTGGGATATCTGGTCCATTGAGTTATTTGCAGCCCCACTTTTCTTCTGCAAGATTTTTCCTCTCCTTACTGTGAGAATGCATGATAGTGCTGCTTTCCTCCTAGCCCTCTGAGTTAGCGATGAGGGACTGGGGCTGTGACTCCTGTTCCTACTCCTGTTCCATTCAGGACAATTTGCCGCATGCTTCACCATCCATACCCCTGAACGTTTTTATTGTATAGTATTCCTCCTCTATATGGATATGCTGTCTTCTAATATAGAGTTTTCTTTCTCCTTCCTTCCTTTTCCTTTTTACATCTTCCTTTCCCTTCCCTTCCTTTTTTCTTTTTCCTCCACTCCTTCCTTGTAGTTTTCCCAGCTGTGCAGAACTGATACCCCTCTGTCGCCAAAAGAACTCCTAGCACAGACATTCTTACTCCAGGACCTCATCCGGGCAGGATAGGTCTAATGGGGTGGCTCCCCCAACCGAGGAAGACCTCCTTACCTCAGTGCTATGCCTGGCATTGATAGGCTCCCCACTTTTCCTCACAACGCAGCTCCTAAAGCAGCTCCCAGCATTGGCTGCTTAAGCCTCATTGTCCCGGGTGCTGGGAGCTGACAGTCCAAACCTTATCCGCCTCCTCGCAGGACTCCGAGACCCGACCACTGCAAAACTCCTCACTGGTCCCGAGACCCGACCGCTGCAAATTCACCGTGCAAGCTCATAACTGTGTATCTGTAATCCTCACGGCACACAGCTCATGGTTCATGGTTTCTGACTGGTGTCCTGACCCGGAAGCAGCCTCATGCGCTTGTGACGTCTGAAGGGAGGGGGAGGAGTCGACGTGCGCTCAGCAGCGAGCGATCAAGCTCACCTCCCCACCCCCCACCAGACGTAACAGCTTATTACTTTTGTGAATCAGCAGTCATGACAACCTTTGGGTATTTAGACAATTGAAACCTTGCTGAATTCAGAATTTTGTCTAATTTTTAAAATGTAAAGCTTTCCTGGATCACCCATGGGTATCACACCTGTTTCCACCAGAAACTGCAAGTAAGTAAAAACATAATTAGGAAAAATGGACTACCTGTTAAGAAAATATAAACACTTTCATACAAAATTGGCTGTTCAATACAACAGTGTTTGTTCCTGAAAGCTGAGAGGTGGCAGTAGATGCACATCAAACCCTTCATTAATACCATTTATAGAAAAAAGACATGCTTACTTTTGCAACACTTTTTTCCTATTTTTCGCAAAAATAATACCTAACAAACTATCGGTATGTTTTGGCTATTTTCTCGGTCCCAACCAGGAAAAACCACAAACCCTGGGTTTCTGTAGAATCCCCAGGATCTTTGAAAAGAAGGACAAAAATTTTGCATGTATACCTTGTGTGGACAAATCGTTGTGAAGGCAAAAGTCCAAAGTACTCAAAACAGCACAATAATCAGCTTAGCATTCTAGTTACCTTCTGTAATGCCTTTTTTGGCAGTGACTCTATTTAGACGCAGATTTCTCATAGAATATTTTCCAGGCGTCAGACTGGATTCAGAAGATTTTTGAGCAGTATCTCTGCGCACCAGGAGACGATGTCATTTGGTTCCGCATCTGCATCATCTATGCCGTCTGCACCAGAAGAGATTTGTGCCATACAATATCGTTTTTTTCTCGTTGTGCTAACGTCAGTTACTTTCGTGACTTTCTTTGCCAGAAGCACAGAGCTATGACTGTACCTGATCACAGTTGTGACAAATTAAGGCCCTTAGAAGGGTGTCCCTACACTGTAATAGGTTCGCAGAGCGGGTAGGATAGGAGGGTGAGCAAGGAATCTGCAGCTAAATAGCTTCTCTACTAGATAAGGCATTACCGAAGGTAAGCAACTTATTAATCTGATAGCGACTTCTAGCCGCAGATTCCTTACCTTAGAATAGATATCAAAGTAATACCTCTCTGGAGGTTTACACTGCAAAGTCAATCAAATTAGAAAGAACTGCAGGACTGAACAGGTCAAGTGGCAATAGTGATGGGCCTGACTGTCCAGGCAGTAGAGCTTGGTAAGCATGTGCAATGAAGCCAACTTTACTGTTTGACAGATGTCAATGACTAGAAGGCTGTGGACTAAAGCAGCGGTCCCAGCCTTAGCTCTACTGGAGTGAATCTAAAATCCCTTAGGGAGTTGCTTTTTGGCCAATAAGTAACAGATCTTAATGCATGGAATTACCCATCTCGAGATGGTCCATTTTTAACTATCTTCCATAGCCTACAGAGAATTGATCAACCACCCAAAATTCTTTGTGCGGTCTAGATAAAACGGCAACTCTCTTTTTTTTTGGGCCAGACAGTGGAGTCTCTCCTCCCCTTTGGAGGAATGAGGGGGAGCAGAGAGGGCAGGTAGGATGATGCTCTTCTCTATATGTAAGGGAATCACAACCTTCGGAAGGAAGGAGGCGCGTGTCTGGCAAACCAGGTTGTCCAGGTAGAAGCTGGTATAAGGAGGGTGCACAAAGAGTGCTTTCAATTCATTGACCCTCTTTGAAAATGCAATGGCCACTAAATAGGCTGTTTTGATGTTCAATTGCCTAGAAGCGCAATTGTGCAAAGGCTCAAATGGAGAAGACAAGTTTGAGGTTCCACTGAGGCATGATGAATGGCATAGGGGATTCTCACCAGTGACTAATGGATCTAACCAAGGTTCTCTCCATTACTGATAGAGAACTTGCACCAGCTCCTGATTAAGATGCCATTCATAATCCGCTAGGCATCTTCAGCTGAGTTAGTCTGCTCTGACTTTCAGAAAACCCACCAGGTGTTGAACCACCAGGGAAATACCCTGATTTTCTAGCCATGGCCAGGGAAGCAATGCTTCTTGACAGAGCGTCCACAACCTCACCCTGTTTGCTGCAATACCACATGGTGACGGTGTTGTCTCTAAACACCGGCATCAGCCTTCACCTGATCAAAGAAAGGAAGGCTTTCAATGCCAAGTGATTCTCCCGAAGATCCTACAAGTTGATGTGGAGCTCAAACTCTGCCAAACACCAGAGACCTCTGATCTCCACCTCTCCTAGATGGCTGCCGCATCTCTGGAGTGACGCATCTGTCAACACAGTCAGATTTTATTCAGGAAGGGAGAGTGGTCTGCAATTGACCCAAATGCAATTCGTTAGCCACTACTATCTTTTGCAATTTCCTCTGTGATCTGGACCATGTCATAGATATTCCCCAAATGCTGTGACCACTGGGCCTTCTGGTCTCACTGCAGAGCCCGCATATGCTAACCGGCATGAGTAACAAACCAGATGCAGATGCCCAACATCCTCAGAGTCTGTCTCATCAAAATCCAGAATAGAGCGTTGAAGCATCGTAATCAAAGCTTGAATATTCTAGACTCACCACTCAGGAGGATAGGCCTGACACTGCACTGTGTCCCTTATGAATCCGGTGAAAGGGAGCATCTGAGAGAGAGACAGGTGTGACTTCAGCACATTGTAGTGAACCCCAGGGAGTGCAGGAGGTTCACTGTAGACTGAAGGTGGGAGAAGACTGTCTGGGATGAGTGTCAGACCCCTGACAGGAAACCACTAAGCTGCCAAGCCGGATACAGCGGGAGCGATGAACGTTGCCAGGTAACCCTATCCCCAATATGGAGCGGCCCTTGAGCATAAGATGATCACTCAACAGACGACTCCATGATAGGGGAAAGGGAAAAAAGGGACAAATGGAAACAATGAAGGTGCGGCTGCGAAATCACACTCTAGGGAAGGTGCGTGGAGTTGTAGACCTCAGTCCAGTCTGGTTACCCCAGCTGTCTAGCCCCGTGTTCCCTGTAGTGAAATACAAGCACAACACACATGTATTCCAATGACAATCAATAGTGAGGGTAACACAATGCTGAATATGAGTATGCACTTATGTTTCAGTCTACCCGCACTTGCACTCATAAGTGAATCACAAAACTCAAAAATAAATCATAAAAGAAATCTTTTAGTCTCCAAAATAAGAATAAGAACACCTGTGCCTTATCCTGCAGTCCTAACAGCTTCCCCTAAGAACAAGAAAAAGAGCACTTAGCTGAGAGTTTGTTCTTTGTGGTAGGGAAGGTGAGTAGTCTGCATGGAATTCTTCAGACGCTTTGTTTCAGTCAAGAAAACTGAAGAAAGGAAGTAACGCGCTTATTTTACATGTGGAGAATCACCTCCGGTAAAGAAAACACTGCCAAACAAGCCGAGCTTCTTGACGGCTTTGGAAGCGCTCCAGCGTGGGTGTAGTTTCCTCCCATGCTGACAGTACAGAACAGCAACACAAAGGACGGAAGACGAGCCTTTCGAACGGCTCAACGATGCATACTACGCTTTCCATTTGAAGCGTCTTTCATATGCTTAAATGAGGAAATGCGGGATCCGAGCCTTTCAAGCGGCTCGCCGATGTGCGCCAGCTCGTCAATGGAGAGAAAGGTTCCGTGGGTAAAAATGGTCTCAGCAACCACAGAGTCGAGCCGTGTAACAGCTCCAAGACGCTCTCCTGCGCGTTGGGGTTGTCTAGGTCAGCGGTCTCTAAGTGATAAGGATTCCATACACAGGAATCGCATCCGCGGTTCAGGGCAGGATCTAATGTGGGGAAAAAGGAACGTAAAAGGCAGATTCCTTCGTGTCGCCTGAAAATGCAGGTCAAGCTTGCAAGAGAAAGTTGCGAGATTGACAAGCACCGGGCAGCCTATGGGCGGTGCTTAAGTATGTTTCCTGCTAACGAGCCAGGTGATGAGTCCCAGAGGATTATGGGAGATGTAGTGCTGGCATATACTGTTACACATACACTCTCATGCCTAATGTGTCCCCAACCACTACCTACGCCGTAACGTGACAATGAGCCAACCTTCAGCAGCTAATCATCGAGTTAAGGGAAGACTGGAGCCTCTGCAGATGAGCTGCAATCACCTCCATCACTTTCGTGAACACCAGAGTGGCAGTGGTAAGGCTAAAAGGGAGCATTACACACTGAGAATGCTCTTGGCCCACTGTGAGCTACAGGTAACATGTGTGCAGCATGACAGTGATGAGTAAATAAGAGTCCTGCAAGTCCAGTGCTATCATCCAGTCTCCCGAATCCAGGGCAGAGAGGACTTGGGTGAGCGTGAGCATTTTGTACTTCTTTTCAGGAAGAAGTTGAGGATGTGGAAGTCTAGGATAGGACAAAGTCCTCTGTCCATCTTTGACACCAGAAAGCAGCAAGAATAGCAACAATGACCTACTTCTGATACAGGCAATCTCTTAATGGCTATCTTGGCCAATAGAGCTTGCACTTCCTGACAGAGAAAGGATAAGTGGTCCTCCATCAGCCCTTCGTAATTGGTTGGCGTGGGTGGTAGGGTAGTCTGAAAGGGGTACGAGTAGACCCTCAGCACAATCTGTTGGACCGGGCAGTCTCATATCACTTACACCCAGTGGGGCAGGTGATGGTGTATCCATGATGGTCAGAGGGTAAACTAAAGAGGCTTGAAAGCAGCTGTTTCCGAAGGGGTGGTAGACCGGCCTGTCCCACGTTGCCTATGGCACCCAGACCCTCAGCTGCGAAATGGCTGGGACGCCTGTTGGCCATGGTGGCTGGGAGAGAATGGGTACAGTTGGAGGCCCCTTCCATGGCCACAAAGGGATGGAAGGACCTGGCCGCAGCTCTGCTGTTCTTAATGTGCTCCAGCACTAAGTCCGCCTTTTCTCCAGAAAGGGGAGAGACATCAAAAGGCATATCCATGAGGGAAGTCTTGACATCCCCTCAAAAGCCAGTCATTCTAAGGCCGGCGAGCGATGCAAGGTAACCAACGATGAAATCACAGTGCCCAGCAAGTCGATCGTGTCGAATCCACACCTTAGGATGAACTTAGCTGCATCTCTGCCATCAGCAATAGCCTGGGTAAGTGTGACTCAGGCCTCCTCCAAGACTGTAGGCAGCACCTTTGCAACTGAGTCCCATGGTCATATTGGATAAATGTCCCAATATGCATGCAGAGTTCACCGACCACAGTGCTAGGCTGGTAGAAGAGAATATTCTCTTACAAAATGTATCCAGCCTCTTGGATTCCATTTCTGGGGAAGTGGTAGGGAATGTGCCAGGATATACTTGGAAGTGGAGGCTTGGCCCACCATGCTCTCTGAGGTGGGGTTCTGGGAAAAGTGAGGGACCCAGAAGCGGGGTGATGGCAGCATGCAATAGTTCTATGCACAGGCGCCCGTGTGCAGGGCTTGGACGAGGCCCCAAGTAGGACGACCTAAGGGCATCATTGAAGTGGAGTAGGAGTTCTGAAGTGGTGACTTCAGGCTAAAGCACCTTCATCAGGACATTCACCTTGATTGCTGCGGTGGGCAGCTGAAAGTTCAAGACCTCAGCCACCCTATGAACCACCATTGCCAAAGAGGCTCCCTCCTTCATAGCCATGATAGGAGTAGAGGCCTGACCAATGTCAGGTAAGGTGCCCAACCCACTGGCCTCAGTCAGTTCCTTGTACCAGTTGTCCTTTCCTAATGGGGATCCAGTAACTATAAAGGTCCAAAGACCCCTCCCATTTGTCTTTCTCTCCCTAGGCCTATCAAAAAATAAGACACTGACTCCGCTATGGGAAGTATGTGCCCAGGCAGCACCGGAGTGTCCACTCTGCTGCTGACATGGTCAGGCCATAAAGCGATCATTTTTTTCCATGGAGAATCCTATCAAAACAGCATTAGGTATCTAGCCTTCCCAAATGATCAAATCACAAGCCTGGCAAAATATGGATGGAAATTAGCTGAAATAAACTTTGCCAGGTACTGATACAGTTTGGTCTATGTCCTGGACCTAGCAACATTGAATTACCAATTGAATAGATAAAGCTGTGGACCAGCTAGACCCCTTAGAAATCCATAAAAACCACAGAAGTAAATCTTCTGCCACCTGATTCTCGGCCAATTTAAGATTACAAAACAAAATTGAAGAAGGCAGGAACAAAAATAGAGAAAAAATGATAACCCTTGCAAAAGAGATAAATACAAACAATGTATTTAAAGAACATAAACTCATGATTATGGCTGAAAAATCTGCTTTACTGGTTATATCATAACTGCTAAATATTCTGCTAAAGAACTCTTTCAGACGATCAAAACACCTGTAAACTTCAACAACGAAAAATTATTAGAGTTGATAATAAAGTTAATTGAATTAACTAACTCTGGTTCCCCTCAGATCCTTGCTGTCCTAGAATTTGACAATAGCCTCACATCTTACCATGCTCTTAAACAGAATGTTTAAATCAGGACACTTTCCAAAAGCCTGGAAAAAGCATCTGTTCCACTGCTGGTAAAGAAACCTTCACTCAACCCTGATGAAGAATGCAGTTACCATCACATTCTCAACTTATACCAGCCAAAATAGTGTAAAAGGCCATGAATATCGAACTTGACAAATTTCTTGCTAATAATCAGCTGTTGGATTCCTCTCAGCATGGCTTTAGAGGTATTCACAGTACTGGAGCTGCCCTGATTGTAGCAACAGAATAAGTCAGAGCAATAGTAGACAGTGGTGCTAAGACCGCACTTACCCTCCTGGATCTGTCGGCTGTGTTCAGCAGTTTCAATCACAAGGTTCTTATAGCCTGTCTGGAGAACATAGGGGTTAAGTGATTCTACGCTGACCCTTTTAAGTTCTGTTCTCTCAGACAGAGAACGATCGGTTTTGTAGGTGATTATACATCCCAGCCTTTTTCACTTCCAGGTGGAGCTCCACATGGGTCTTCACTAAGCCCTACGCTATTTAATGTGTATGTCACAGCTTTAGTAAAGCTGATTCATTCCTTTTGGTTCTTCATGGTTTATTATGCTGATGACACCCAGATAGTAGTCTCTATTTCAAGTGACCTTCTGGAGGTAGCAAAACTATTCCAAATTGCATGTTGGAGGTGGGTAGATGGATGAGAATGAATTGCTTTATGCTTAATTCAGTGGAAAATAAGATTATTCTGTTTGGGAATGATACCTCCTTCTGGTCCCCCATCTGGTGGCCTCATGATTTTGAACCTTTCCATCGCCTGCTAGAAAAGTCAAGAATCTGGGAGTACTCTTCAACAATAAGCTGACTTTTGTTGACCAAATTAATCAAGTCACTTTGACTTGATTTTGTATTTTAAGAACTTTTTTGAAAAATGTTTTCCTTCATTCCGTTTGAGCTTTGGAAAACTGAAATTGATGTGCTAGTGCCATCTAGAATCAACTATTGCAACACTTTCGACATCCAGCACCGATTAATGAATAAACTTCAGATCCTACAAAATGCAATTGCCAGTCTCCTTTAAAAATTCCCACATTTCAGTCAGTTTCCCAGACAATAATCAACCTTCACTGGCTACCAGTGAGAAAACTGGTCACCTTTAAGGCCATCTGTTTTGCTCATAAAGCACAGGATGATTCAGTCCCAGAATTCTTGAGGTTTATATTCCAGTGATACATACCTAAGATAATTTTACGGTCTAAATTCTCCAAGATTACAGTAATACCCAAATCTGAAAGGGCACTCTGGAGTGGTAGCAGTTTTATCTCGTCAACTGGAAAAATGTGGAACAGATTACCTCTGCACTTAAAATCTCTGTCTAACCTGACTCACTTCTGGGAATTTCTCAAAACCTGTTTGTTTACAAAATAACAGTTCCTACAGGATTCCAATCAGGCCCGAACAGTTTGCTACTACCAAGACATCCATGGGCATATGCATGGTTTATAACATTTTCATTCATTCATTCATTCATTTATTCAACCATATAGCATGTCTGATGTGGTGAGAGTGTGTATTATTTGACTAACAACTAAGTAATTTAGCTGATAGAGATGTCTGACTGTAAGTACATATATTTATTTTTAATATTTTTGTGGCAAACAACAGGCTGACAGCTTTCAAGTATAAAGTACTAGAAGTCACTAGTAAATGCAAGTGTCTTCAAACTTTTTCATAGCAAATTGACCTTTGTATAGCATTCTATAGGTATACAACAAATGTCAGTTGCTTATCTTAAAGCACATTGCCCTGTGCTGTGGTAGAAAGAAGCGCAACATCACTGTCATATACATGGCATATCTATTTATGTGGGGGCTGAGTGCTGACTGTGAAGAACGCCGATCCTTGCTGCTGAAGGGTGCCGCCTACCTGTGTCCTCGGCGTTCCGTGGAGGGTCCTGCTTCTCTGCTGTGTCCCGCGCCTCTCTCCCGCCGTCGCACACCATCGCGACCACTGTGTGGGGAGGAGCGCCAGAGGGGACTACAATACCCAGGGTCCCCAGCGTGGCAGAAACGGAGCTGTTTGCGCGCCCGGAGGCGCTATTTAATTGAACCTGCCCTCGGCAGAGCGGGGGCTGAGTGCTGACTGTGAAGAACGCCGATTCTTGCTGCTGAAGGGTGCCGCCTACCTGTGTCCTCGGCGTTCCGTGGAGGGTCCTGCTTCTCTGCTGTGTCCCGCGCCTCTCTCCCGCCGTCGCACACCATCGCGACCGCTGTGTGGGGAGGAGCGCCAGAGGGGACTACAATACCCAGGGTCCCCAGCGTGGCAAAACCAGAAACGGAGCTGTTTGCGCGCCCGGAGGCGCTATTTAATTGAACCTGCCCTCGGCAGAGCGGGGGCTGAGTGCTGACTGTGAAGAACGCCGATCCTTGCTGCTGAAGGGTGCCGCCTACCTGTGTCCTCGGCGTTCCGTGGAGGGTCCTGCTTCTCTGCTGTGTCCCGCGCCTCTCTCCCGCCGTCGCACACCATCGCGACCGCTGTGTGGGGAGGAGCGCCAGAGGGGACTACAATACCCAGGGTCCCCAGCGTGGCAAAACCGGAAACGGAGCTGTTTGCGCGCCCGGAGGCGCTATTTAATTGAACCTGCCCCCCGCGTCGCAGGACCGCGCGCGGGCTAAGCCCGGGCAAAGGGCGGGCCGTCTGTGGCCGTCCGGGGCCGGAAGAGGCCGGGCTGGGCCACATTATTGACGTTTGTGCCTACGTGGTACCTTCCCTGGGATTGACTTACCAAAGGTATTGTTGTTGAAACCATTAGCTCCTTTGGGTTACTATCACCAGCTTGATTTCCAGCCAGCACCATTGTAAATGGAAATAATGTCTAAGCAAAGGAATCCCTCTACGACAAATACGATGGACAACTATCTGGTACAGATTGTTAGCAAAATCAACAATGATAGGAGGGCATCTTTGGGGCTAACATGTTCTCCTAATTCCCCTCCGTCAATTCCTTTGTCTGGTTTACCCTTGGACTCTTCTTCTCAGGCTAATAGTAGCAAGTCCACCGATTTAGTGATTTTAGACAGTGATATTTTTGACTCCTGTGCACCCCTAGCCCCCAATTCGCCATTAGATCTTGTCTTAGATATAGTGGAGGTTGGGGAAGGGGTTGATCCACAGTCTCCCGCTCTTCCCTTGAGAAGTAAGCTAGTTAGAGCGTGTAGAAAATCCCAGTTTAAAAGCAATGGGACTCGTCTAGGAAGGAAAAGGGCAACCACTGAGAAGAAAAGTGCTAATAAAGAAGATGTACAAGGGTCACTTTCTAACAAAATTCCTGAGGTTGAGCTCTCTGCGAAGATAGTAGCCATGATTGATACCAAAATAGAAAATCTCATAGCTCCATTGGTAGTCAAAATTGATCATTTAATGGTAGAGGTAGCCAGGCTGAACGCTATAATAAATAGACCAGTGGACGAAGCCACTAGACTAATTCCACTATCCCCAAATGTACGCATTGTAAATGAGGCGCCCCCAAATGGAGGAGAAAGCATCGCAGTAAATGAGGAAGCTAATGCCCCAATCCAGCAATCTGGAATTAATAAAACCCCCCAGAAGGCAAGTATAGATAACCACAAAGGTCGAACACTGGCAAGTGACCAATTCCAATGTATTACCGAGGCTAAACCCCTATCATTGGTTCTTGCCAATGTCCCTACCTTGACTGCTGATACCACAGAAACTACATCCTCTGTGATCAGCAAATCTTTACATTGGTTGGTGAACAACATGTGGATGTCCCCTTGGGGTGAGCAGAAACTAGCAGGGGAAATTATCATGGCTAGAAGGGCCCAATGGCTAGGGCACCACCCTAAGAAATTCAAAGGAGATTGTGTGGTTCTTAATTTTTCAAATTCCGAAGTCCTCCCAAATGTTTTGGCCAACATAAAACCCCCGCAGCAAAGACAAGGAGTTATCATCCCGCTAACTCTAAAGTACTTTTACCATAAGAGAAATAGAGATACACATAGAGTACCATTGAGGCCAGGGTGGACTCCGTCTTTGAATAAAGGGGGTAGGAGTGAATCTACTAGCAACTGGAATATTAGCCTAGAAAATAGGTTTGGGGTGCTATCTGATTTAAACGCATGCGATTGACTCGGAGATGGAATTATCTTGGCGAACACGAACATAGCATCGCCCAATACTGTGGCCACCTCTTTAACACTTACTAGTCCTAGAGACGTTGGGACAGAAGGGAACAAACGGGCAATCCAGGTTGACGCCATTGAACCATTGGGGTCGATATCGACTAGCAATCATGGAGGGGCGAGTCTAGCATTTGATCCATCAGTAAATGTTACACTAGGAACTCTAAGTTCTACCATTGACTACCTGGCTAGGACAAATGACGAGACATTAGGCCCATTGACTAACATCCTTCCTTGCCCTCCCGTAATTGATCCAGGACTGACTATCTTATCCTGGAATCTTGCTGGTATAAAAAACAAGCTTCATTCTGGTGAATGGTGCAGCTTTGTCGACCAATTTGATATAATTTTATTCCAAGAATCGTGGTCTCTGGTCCCAGTCTTCCATTCTGGGTTTCTTAATTTTTACACACCTGCTATTAAAAAAACAAAAGGCCGACCATCGGGTGGTTTAATAATTTGGGTACGTCAATCATTACGATGCAAAATCACTCAACCCAACCTTCCATCCGATGATATTTTGTCTTTAAATTTCATTTGGCCCAATGACCAGGGCATGGCTATTTTTAATATTTACGCTCGAGGGATGGTTGGAGGAACTTTGTCTGAGGTGACAACTGTTTTGGACCACCAGCTCGCAGTGCTTCCTCCTGAAACGATAAAAATTGTAGGGGGGGACTTTAACACGACCTTTGAGCCTCTTGGCCCCGAGGACCAATTTCTCGCTGTCGAGGAGGATAATAGGTGGGGTATTCCCCAGCTGGATCTCCCACCAGTCAAGAGATGGTCCGCTGCAGCCATCCAACTAAAAGCTCTGTGTTTAGAAAGAGGCCTTAGAGCCGCCAATGGGCGTACTAAGTCAGATCACATGGGCGTAAGTACGTTTGACAATGGCAGGTTTGCTAGCCGTATTGATTATTTCCTGGTGGATGTCAGAGCCTGGAATAGACTGAATGACATGTCTATAATTCAACGTGATGAAAGCGATCATAATCCCCTGTGCTTAGAATTACAATTATTAAACACCCCAAGAGAAACGAAAACTGGGGGAGAGAAAACAACCCTGGACATCGTTGTATCGAACAACATGCAACATGTCAAATGGGATAGATTTGTAGAGAAGATGGGAAACTTAGAGGACCTTAAGAAAGCGACCATATGTGAGGTGGTTAATCCAGGTCCCAAATCAACCAATATCAATTTCCATCTAACTATGCTTGAGGCCCATAATATCTTTTTCTCAAAACTTCAAGGGTTCTTCATGAAGCCCACTAGTACTGGAAAAGCTATTAAGGGATGTCCACCAGAGGAGGGATGGTTTAACAAAAATTGTAAAATAGCACGTCGTAATTTGAGTGCTGCTCTGAGATCAAGAGATGCGGAAGATGTGAGACTAGCCAGGAAGCTATATAGACAAGCCCAGCTAGTCGCTAAGAAAGATTGGGATGAGAAACAGTGGCAGGATTTGAAACACGCATGCCAGGCTAAAGATCAAAAACGATTCTGGGCTACAGTAAAGTGGGGTAGAGGTGGGTCTGCACCTTCCCCTCAAAATAATGTGGCAAAAAACCAATGGGTAGACTTTTTCAAACCACAGTACGCTTCTGCTTCCCCTGTAGGAGAACATCCACTTCCTGCCACTATCTATTTTCAAGTGCAGGTGTTCTCAATCGAAGAAGTTAACTTAGCCCTGGACAGCATAACAGTGGGTCGAGCACCGGGAATGGATGGGATTCCCGCGGATGTGTTTTTAACAGACAGATTATCTTGGTGCCAATATTTCCAATGGCTAGCCAATTCAGTAGCCATGGGTGCTCCCATTCCTTCTTCATGGAAAGGGGTGGAAATAATCCCGGTCTTTAAAAAAGGGGACAAATCACTCCCAAGCAACTATAGACCTATTAGTCTCATAGATTCAGCACAAAAACTAATAGGTCGACTAGTACAAAACAAGTTACAATCTTGGGTTGAAGACAATAATATTTTATCTCCATATCAAGCTGGGTTTAGACCTTGTACCAGCTCTATTGACCAAGTTTTTTATTTCTTAGCTCTTTACTGGAGGAATGTGAAGCTGACCAAAGGGACCCTTTACGCGGTCTTTATAGACCTGAGATCAGCCTTCGACCTGGTGCCCCGTTCTAAACTTTGGAGGGTCCTCGCCCAAGCAGGCATGGCCCCGGAACTACTAACTTTACTCGTCCGCTTACATGAGAACAATTACGCACAAATTAGCTGGGGAAGCCAGGGAGAGGTGACTGACCCATTCCCTGTCGAACGTGGCGTTCGACAGGGATGTGTCTTGGCGCCCACGTTGTTTTCCTTATACATTAATGGGATAGTTGATCACCTTGGATGTTCCCCCACGGATGCCCCTATATTGGCAGGCTCCAGAGCGCCTGTTCTCATGTTCGCGGACGACACGCTGTTGGTTTCGCGAACTCCAAGTGGACTACAGAAAGCGTTAAACATATTTGCTGATTTCTGCCAAGAACGGGGCCTTGAAATAAACACTTCTAAAACTAAATTTATGTGTTTAAACCAGCGACAAAATTTTAGAGGAGTGATTAAATTTAATGGCATCCCGCTGGAACAGGTTGAGGCTTTTACATACCTAGGAATATCCCTTCAGAATAATATGAAATGGTCAAACCATATTGACATGACTGTCTTAAAGTTCCATCAGCTAGCAGGTGCAATCATTTCTAAGCATAAATCCTCATTGACCAAACCAATTGGGCCCGCCCTGGAAATTTACAATATGAAAGTTATTAGTGCGTCCCTGTATGGCTCGGAACTATGGGGTTTTGCTAACTTGAATTGTTTAAGACTGGCTGAAAACAAGTTTTTACGTAGCTTAACAGGTGTTCCCCAAAGTACTCCGATGATTCCGTTAAAATATGATTTAGGGAGGAAAAAAGTTGAAGATCTGGCGCGACTACGTCCACTTTTGTATTGGCGGCGGATTATGGCAACGCCAGAACTTGCACACTATGCTAATGCCCTGAAAGATATTATTAGGGCTGACCGTTTTCATTCCATTTTATGGCTCAAAGAAATCAGGAATTTGCTTATAAAACTGGAGCTGGGGCATTTATGGAATGATCCAAACGGTTCAAGCATTCCAGCAAAGCCAATCCTCAAGAAATTGTACTGGGACATGACCTTGATATCTGCCTCTCGTGCTGGCCAAGACTCCAATCTGACTGGTCGTTTTTTTGATATTAAATTTTTACCATCTTATGAGGCATTTTGGGATATTATAGAGAGGCCCATGGATAGGAAACTGTATTTCCAGTTCAGAATTGGGTCTCTCCCTATAAAAGCTTTTACCCATAAATGGTCATCTTCCCAGGATGACAAATGTCATTATTGTCTAGACTTGATTGAGGATATTGGTCATTTGTTGTTTGTATGTCCGTTATACAGTGCCCCCCGCCTTAGGTGGTTAAAGCCAGTATGTTCAAATCTGGGCACACGTAGCTACAAGGAGGCCCTAAGAATTCTAGAATCTGATTCCACCCCCTGCTTAGCTATTGCTGTTGCAAAATTTCTGGGATGGGCATGGATATTACGTCTTCGTGCCCTGAAATCCCTTGAAATTGATCAATGAATGTCTTACCACCAAGAAAAGTCTAAATAATTTTTTATCCAGTGTTGATCTTTTTAAGATTTTTATTGATTGATGTTGTTTTTATCTGATACTATTCGCCAGCATTATGATTTAATGTATTTTCAGTACATTTTAGCTTAGTATTTATGAAATTCTTAGGATGTACCTGCTTTTATGACATGCTGTCGAATAAAGCTTTGAAACTTGAACTTGTATGTATACTGTCAAAAATATATGTGTATCTATCTATCTATCTATCTATCTATCTATCTATCTATCTATCTATCTATCTATCTATCTATCTATCTATCTATCTATCTATCTATATATTTAGTCAATAATGTATGAAACATCAGATTCATTTTTGAAGAACCATGCCTCATACTAATTGAGTATATAATTAAATTATACATGCCGATTCGATAGGGGGCTGATCTTACTCGACAAAAGTGTTTGCATGTTACCATATTGAATCCTCTCTAATTTTAGATAATGATGGTGCTACATGTATATCAGAACGAAAGTTTGTGCAAAGTAACGACACACACTTTTTAATATTTTAAATATATTATATGGTTTGCTTCTTGATATGGTAATCATATTTACGCATTTATGCAATGACAAATTAACTTTGTAGTATTTTTACCATGTCCATGACTATGTGCAAATCTGAACCAATCACGTAGCACTATGTCACTTTAAAAATGTAAAGCATGACCACAAGGTTACCATGCGATCAAGACTCTTAGGGAGTTGAAACGGGTTATTGCAGCATCAAAAGAATAAATATTTAAAATTTGCATCTACTCTGTGGCCCGTGTCTGTGTGTAACGAAAGTGAAGCTTAAAAGCCTGCGGAAAAAGTTATATATATATATATATATCAAACATTAAAGGTGCCTCTGAACACGAAGACGCTACTCCGGTGGTGCAAGGTAACAACCCCATTTATTTCTACAACTGCAAATGGTGTCCAGTTTAAAACCACTTTCCCCCGACGCGTTTCGAAGCCTCCGCTTCTTCCTCATGGGGCAGTTTGGCAGCACATGACGGCGCAACTGCAGCAGGTTATTTATACCCCCTCCATTGCATGCTCTCTCCAGTGAGGCATGCTGGGTGCTGTAGTTGTAATCTCTCCCCTCCATTAGGGTCCGTTACTGTGCCTCAATTAATGCCATTATTAGCCCTCCATTGAGCCCCCAGGCATCCATTTCAGTGTCACATTTTCGAAAGCACCACCGCCGTTTAAAGACCGGGAGATCCCAGCCGTCACAGACCTGTTTCACTCAGACGGTGCATCTTCCGCGGCTGAGGCCGCCGCGTGTAATGTCAAACATTAAAATATATATATATATATATATATATATATATATATATATATATATATCGCGCGAATGGGCGGAGACTAATCTAGATTCTTCACGCAAGTTATTACTTATCCTTGTCAAATATGCCGAGAAGGACTGCATCAAACTGGCAGAGGACATTGATATACTAACCAAAGAACTAGAAACTATGGAACAGCAGGAAGAAATTGAAAAATTAAAAACTGATATGAAAAAACGCTTAAAAAAAGAGGAGGATGTGATACGAGAACGTAAGGCATATAAGTTCCACAGAGATCGGTGTGATTATGAGCAAGGAAGAATTTTCACATTTGCTCGAAAATTTGATGCGCTAAAAGCTGATAATAAAGGTAACAAACAAAGGGTGGATAATGGAAATCAATACCCAGATTTGACATCAGATTCAGAGGAAAGCTCAACGGTGGAAAGCGAGCCAGAAATGGAAGCTCGCAACAAAACAAAATCAACTATTCCCCGTAAACATTCCTTAACAGATGAAGTCAATTTTTTATGTATGGAGCGCCTCCAATCGCTCAGGCCAAGGAAACAACAGAACAGCGGAAATCGAGGAGGAATAAAAAACGGAGAGAGAGAAGAAAAGCCAACAGGAGAAGGAACCAACAAAAAACAACAAAAGAAACAACCGAAGAAATATTGGAAAAAGTAGAATATACTACAACAAAAGAATGCAGTGAAGCAACTGTAATAAATTTGACGGATATGACTCTTAACACTGCGGAAACACAATTATTGGCTTTAGGACTCTCCTTCTGCCCAGAAAGCTCCTTCAGTTATGCCAAATCCAGGGTTGACATCTATAAAAGTATCAGGAAATTGAAACTTAGGAAATTCCATGAGCAGTCCAAAAAAGCTTCAAATATAGAAGCATCTGCTACAACAAGTTTAACATCAACACAAAAAAAGAGGGAGACAGACACAAATACCAATCAGGATTCACAGGAACTAGTAGATACTCTCTATCAATTACTACAGGAGGGTGATCAGGCCAGTGAAACTCCAGAGCTAACCTACAAAATGTTGTAATCGAGCCAGGTATGACATGTCAGACTCACTTCAAACCACCATCTACATTTTACCCTCTACTAATGAAAGATTCTATTGACAGTTTTCAAGAGCATGTGATTTCAGATTTAAAAAACCTCAATAAATCGGCACACAAATTGTCAATAAAGGCCAGAAAAAACACAAAAGAGCTACAATATCATCAATTAATAACGAAAATAAAGAACACTAAAGAAATAGTGGTAAGAAACGCTGATAAAGGCAGAAACGTGGTCTTGTGGAAAAGAGAAATTATTTGAAGGAAGCAATGAACCACCTGGATGACAAATCTTGTTATGGGAAAAGTAATAAAATGACTTGGAATACAGTACATTCAACATATCGAGTCAAACTAATGGCCTGGCGAGAAATGGGCCTAATAACAATGGATGAGTATAAATATCTGTGGACACAAAACCCTTCAATCCCTATACTGTACTTTATACCAAAGGTACATAAGGATAAAAGAAATCCACCGGGTAGGTCGATCATATCAGCCAAAACTAGCATATTTGAAAAAAAAAACAAATATGTGGATTTCTTTTTACAAGAACACGTTCAGAAACTGGCCTCGTATATCAAGGATACAGGTGACTTTTTAACTAAAATAAAAAATCTCCAATGGCATGACGATTAGCTTTTAATTGCTTTAGATGTAACCTCACTCTATACATCAATCAAACACAACGACGGGCTACGTGCCTTGAAATACTACCTGGCAAGAAGGGGACCCCCATATGCAGAGCATAACAAGATGATAATTAACATGGTTGAACTGTGCCTAACAAACAACATATTTATGTTTCAGGATGTGTTGTATCAACAACTGCGTGGGGTGGCGATGGGGCCAAGCTTCTCTCCCAGCTACGCGTGTTTACACATGGGCTGGTGGGAGTAGCTTGTTCTCATGACCAAATACACGGAAACATTTGAAAATAATGTTAAATGTTGGTGGAGGTTCATTGATGACCTGTTTCTGGTGTGGCGAGGTACGGAAAAGGAAGCAGGGGAATTCATTGATGCGCTCAACGTAAATGATCTAAACCTAAAATTTACTGCCAGTATAAGTAGTACCAAGGTAGTGTTTTAGGATTTTGAGGTGTATATAGATCAGGAAAATGTGGAAACTAAACTACATAGGAAACCTACGGCAGGGAACTCAATTTTACATGCCAGTAGTGCCCACCCTAATCACCTAATACAAAGCATTCCTTACGGTGAGCTACTGCGTATAAAACGAATTTGCAGCAATAGCGAAACCCTAAAGACAGCACATCAGGAATGTATTGGCAGATTTAAGGAACGAGGTTACAGTAACAAATGTCTACAAAAAGCCTTGACTAAATGTAATCTGGTTGACAGGGGAATGTTGATAGACAAAAAATCTAAACAAGTCGCCCCTGACGAAACTTCAGATAATTTTAGATTCATTTTTTTATATAATCGTTTGGAGGGAGCTATGAGAAAAATTATCAATAAAAACTGGTACCTCATCAAACAGGACCCCATAATCGGAAAAATGGTCCCCAAACACCCAGCTATAACATATAGAAGAGGTGTATCGATGAAGGATGTGTTAGTAGACAATGGTCCATCTGGTATGCCGACCAAGGGATCTTGGCTGGCGCAAAGACAGGGATTTTTCAAATGCAAGGTGTGTAAAGCCTGTCAACACGGGGTCTCTACTACTAATTATTCTGCACCGTTTGGTGGACCAAACAATGAGATTACCAAAGTTTTGAACTGCAAGACGGATCATGTGGTATATGTGTTGGAGTGCCCGTGCAAATTAAGATACATTGGAAGTACCATTTTACCAGGGCATAAACGGGTGCTCCAACACATACGTGCCATTAAGAACCATGACCAAGCATACCCGGTAGCACGCCACTTTCAGGAGAAGCATGAGGGTAACCCCAAAGATCTTAGTTATTTCCTCATTGATTCGGTCCCGAAAAATAAAAGAGGAGGTGGTAGGGAAAAATCCCTTAGAATGTTGGAGATGTATTACATCCTAAATCTAGATAGTAAGCACTCCAATGGACTGAATAGTTCGGAGGAACTCCATGCAAGTCTCTAAGAGTTAGGAAGTGTGCGACGGCTTATAATGGGTCTATATGTTCTCCCCCTACTGACAACCAGATCCATTTAATCAATCTGGTTAAAGTTACAATATGCTAGACACAAGTTAAAAACACAAACATGAGTGCATCTAAAAAACCGCTGATAATAGAAAGAAACATACAGTTTATAATTAATTCCCTCTATATATTCTCTCTTTTTTAACTATCATTTTAATTTAGCACAATTTGCACATATAGACATAAAGATAAATATATTTTTTTCGTTTGTGGGTTTTAAGGTTTTACACCAGCACTTTTTTGCACATAAACATCATTGGAGGAGTTATCTCATGTTGGTCAAGATTTAAGGCAACATAGACACTAATTGGGTTGAACAGGAGACAAAAGAGCATTTGATTTAACAACTAATGGGCAAATAATGAATAGGATAAAATAAGGATAATAAAGTAACCCTAGTGGTACAAATAAGAAGAGTTGATAGCTGGAACTAATTGACAAGCTATAAAGAAGGGATTTATCCTGTCATTCTTTAAATAAAGCAATGAGGGTTTGTACTTAGTAATGTGTTGATGTGTTCATATTGATATGTTAATGGTAATTTTACCCAACACAACACTATACTTTATACTGGAATGTACAGTTATTTTTACTCTTTTGTATACTGATGGTGATTTTATGATTATATGAATATGGGTTTCATACTGGCTCTATTTATCTATTTACGTCTGTATTTATGGCTATATTTATATGTATATATTTATATATTTATTTAAATATGTTTATATATGGATCTATTTATTTATTTATTTATTTATTCAAAGTATGCCCACATCAAATATCAATTATGAAGCAATAATTGGTTAAAAACATTGCTCTTACCAATATGCAACCCAATGTATTTATACAGCATAATGTGTACTAACAATCAGCAAGCAAAATGCGATCTTTATGTGTTGCTGAAATCTCTCCAGGATGATATAAATCACAGAATTTCTAATTCATGGTTACAAAATATATTGTAGAAAACACAGTATATTGCAGCAAGTATGCAGTATTATGTTTACAATATTCATGAGAGAAACAATACGGTCCAATCAAAATGAATTATACAAAATTGAAAAAAAGTGTGTAACCTTTAAAACGAGATACCACTGGTAGTACAGCGTCATGTGATCAAGTCCCCATGAAGGGATGAAATGCGTAATGGCTGCCGTTTTGTTGATGTGAGCCATCCTGAAACAAACCAACCGGTATTTCTGGTCCGTGCTCTTTTTGTCGTGGCTGAGAAGATGCGCGGAAAATAAGAGTGCTTGGTGATATATATATATATATATATATTTCTCCCAAAGTTCCCCAGATATGAGGCCGCACTCCTTGGCAGGTAGGTGTCACCACTTTTATTGCAAAAACGGATTGCTTCTCACCCCCATTGTTGCCCCCTGGCCTGACGCGTTTCAGGGAATCCTTCCCTTTCCTCAGAGGCCAAACACGGACATCCAGTGTGCTGCTACAAATTCCCCTGCTTGCTTCCTTTTAAATGGCCTCAGGTGTGCCACTTCAGAGATCCGATTTTTCAACATTGCCTGCTGGGATTTGTAGTCAATTGCACCAATCACGACCCTCCAGTGGGTTGGGTGCTCGTGTCATATTTCAGGGGCCAATCATAGCTCTCCATTGAGCCTGGGTAGGACTCAGTCCGTTTTAAATCTCAATACCTGCCACGCCGATCACGGAGACATAATTCCTCCGCGCAGACCCTTCAAACAGTGCATGGGCGGTGCGTCGCCTCCACGGCCTGGAAGAGCCGCGTGTGAATTTCTCCCAAAGTTCCCCAGATATGAGGCCGCACTCCTTGGCAGGTAGGTGTCACCACTTTTATTGCAAAAACGGATTGCTTCTCACCCCCATTGTTGCCCCCTGGCCTGACGCGTTTCAGGGAATCCTTCCCTTTCCTCAGAGGCCAAACACGGACATCCAGTGTGCTGCTACAAACTCCCCTGCTTGCTTCCTTTTAAATGGCCTCAGGTGTGCCACTTCAGAGATCCGATTTTTCAACATTGCCTGCTGGGATTTGTAGTCAATTGCACCAATCATGACCCTCCAGTGGGTTGGGTGCTCGTGTCATATTTCAGGGGCCAATCATAGCTCTCTAGTGGTGACACCTACCTGCCAAGGAGTGCGGCCTCATATCTGGGGAACTTTGGGAGAAATGCGCGGAGGAATTATGTCTCCGTGATCGGCGTGGCAGGTATTGAGATTTAAAACGGACTGAGTCCTACCCAGGCTCAATGGAGAGCTATGATTGGCCCCTGAAATATGACACGAGCACCCAACCCACTGGAGGGTCGTGATTGGTGCAATTGACTACAAATCCCAGCAGGCAATGTTGAAAAATCGGATCTCTGAAGTGGCACACCTGAGGCCATTTAAAAGGAAGCAAGCAGGGGAGTTTGTAGCAGCACACTGGATGTCCGTGTTTGGCCTCTGAGGAAAGGGAAGGATTCCCTGAAACGCGTCAGGCCAGGGGGCAACAATGGGGGTGAGAAGCAATCCGTTTGTGCAATAAAAGTGGTGACACCTACCTGCCAAGGAGTGCGGCCTCATATCTGGGGAACTTTGGGAGAAATTCACACGCGGCGCTTCCAGGCCGTGGAGGCGACGCACCACCCATGCACTGTTTGAAGGGTCTGCGCGGAGGAATTATGTCTCCGTGATCGGCGTGGCAGGTATTGAGATTTAAAACGGACTGAGTCCTACCCAGGCTCAATGGAGAGCTATGATTGGCCCCTGAAATATGACACGAGCACCCAACCCACTGGAGGGTCGTGATTGGTGCAATTGACTACAAATCCCAGCAGGCAATGTTGAAAAATCGGATCTCTGAAGTGGCACACCTGAGGCCATTTAAAAGGAAGCAAGCAGGGGAGTTTGTAGCAGCACACTGGATGTCCGTGTTTGGCCTCTGAGGAAAGGGAAGGATTCCCTGAAACGCGTCAGGCCAGGGGGCAACAATGGGGGTGAGAAGCAATCCGTTTTTGCAATAAAAGTGGTGACACCTACCTGCCAAGGAGTGCGGCCTCATATCTGGGGAACTTTGGGAGAAATTCACACGCGGCGCTTCCAGGCCGTGGAGGCGACGCACCGCCCATGCACTGTTTGAAGGGTCTGCGCGGACGAATTATGTCTCCGTGATCGGCGTGGCAGGTATTGAGATTTAAAACGGACTGAGTCCTACCCAGGCTCAATGGAGAGCTATGATTGGCCCCTGAAATATGACACGAGCACCCAACCCACTGGAGGGTCGTGATTGGTGCAATTGACTACAAATCCCAGCAGGCAATGTTGAAAAATCGGATCTCTGAAGTGGCACACCTGAGGCCATTTAAAAGGAAGCAAGCAGGGGAGTTTGTAGCAGCACACTGGATGTCCGTGTTTGGCCTCTGAGGAAAGGGAAGGATTCCCTGAAACGCGTCAGGCCAGGGGGCAACAATGGGGGTGAGAAGCAATCCGTTTTTGCAATAAAAGTGGTGACACCTACCTGCCAAGGAGTGCGGCCTCATATCTGGGGAACTTTGGGAGAAATTCACACGCGGCGCTTCCAGGCCGTGGAGGCGACGCACCGCCCATGCACTGTTTGAAGGGTCTGCGCGGAGGAATTATGTCTCCGTGATCGGCGTGGCAGGTATTGAGATTTAAAACGGACTGAGTCCTACCCAGGCTCAATGGAGAGCTATGATTTGCCCCTGAAATATGACACGAGCACCCAACCCACTGGAGGGTCGTGATTGGTGCAATTGACTACAAATCCCAGCAGGCAATGTTGAAAAATCGGATCTCTGAAGTGGCACACCTGAGGCCATTTAAAAGGAAGCAAGCAGGGGAGTTTGTAGCAGCACACTGGATGTCCGTGTTTGGCCTCTGAGGAAAGGGAAGGATTCCCTGAAACGCGTCAGGCCAGGGGGCAACAATGGGGGTGAGAAGCAATCCGTTTTTGCAATAAAAGTGGTGACACCTACCTGCCAAGGAGTGCGGACTCATATCTGGGGAACTTTGGGAGAAATTCACACGCGGCGCTTCCAGGCCGTGGAGGCGACGCACCGCCCATGCACTGTTTGAAGGGTCTGCGCGGAGGAATTATGTCTCCGTGATCGGCGTGGCAGGTATTGAGATTTAAAACGGACTGAGTCCTACCCAGGCTCAATGGAGAGCTATGATTGGCCCCTGAAATATGACACGAGCACCCAACCCACTGGAGGGTCGTGATTGGTGCAATTGACTACAAATCCCAGCAGGCAATGTTGAAAAATCGGATCTCTGAAGTGGCACACCTGAGGCCATTTAAAAGGAAGCAAGCAGGGGAGTTTGTAGCAGCACACTGGATGTCCGTGTTTGGCCTCTGAGGAAAGGGAAGGATTCCCTGAAACGCGCCAGGCCAGGGGGCAACAATGGGGGTGAGAAGCAATCCGTTTTTGCAATAAAAGTGGTGACACCTACCTGCCAAGGAGTGCGGCCTCATATCTGGGGAACTTTGGGAGAAATATATATATATATATAGGTTTCAGGGACGTTATAGTTAGAAGTTAGCATTTAAAAAAACCTTTGAAATTCACTGAATTGGAAAATACTATTAATGATTGTCTTATTTCCCCAGATAAATGGGTGTCTCATTTTAGTGGGCTTTATTCTGAAATTCCAGAACAGAATCCAGTAAATTTTAGGGATATTAATCATTCATCGAAAATTAATTTCAACGAGGCTGAAGTTCGGGACGCCATCGAGTCGATGGCAAAGGGCAAAGCACCTGGCCCCGATGGTGTTCCCGCAGACCTGTATAAGGCAGATTCAAACTACTGGGCGAAACTTTTAACCTTTGTTTTTAATGCGGCAGCAAAGGAGGGTGTTCCCCGTTCTTGGGGTAAGGCCGTGATAGTACCAATATTTAAAAAAGGTGCTAGAGAGGATCCGGCATGCTATCGGCCTATTTCTCTTCTAGATTCTGCTATGAAAATAATGGGTAAAGTTGTCCTAGCAAGGTTAACAACTTGGCTGGAGGACAACTCCATTATCTCGGACCTCCAATATGGGTTCAGAAAGGGAAGGAGCACGGTAGGTCAATGCCTCAATCTGCATCTTATTATTGGGAAGTACACGATTGCGCAGCAGGGGGTCTTACACTTAGCATTTATGGACCTGTCTACTGCTTTTGATTTGGTAAATCGACAAAAATTATGGGCAGCCCTGGCAGCTATGGGTCTTGACCCCGTGCTGATTTCCTTTTTAGCACTCATACATGAAGACACTACTGCGGCGGTCCGTTATAATAAGGATGGGAATCTATCTGATGCCTGGCAGGTGAAGCGCGGGGTTAGACAGGGGTGCATTCTTGCGCCCCTGCTTTTCTCGCTTTATATTAACAACCTGGGGGAAGTTTTGTCCTCATCTTGTAAAGACATACCAAGAGCAGGTACTAAGTTGATTCCCGCTTTATTGTATGCGGATGATACGGTCTTGCTGGCAAGAACTGCGAGAGGCCTTCAAGCCCTTTTAAACGGTTTTAACGATTTTATGGTCTCCTTGGACTTAGTAATAAATTTTAAAAAATCACATTCAATGACAATAGGAGATGGAGCTGCAAAAAAGGTCAAATTCTTCTGCAATGACCAGGAGCTTACCAAAGTCCAGACCTTTCCATATTTGGGGGTCACCTTTGATGACAGAGGATCATGGGTCACGCAACGTGCACAGAAACAGAACATTCTCGCTAGGGCAACAGGAGCCTTGTTGGGTTTCGCAAAACGGCTGGGCTGCAAACCCTTGCCCGCGATTTTGAAGATATATAATGCTAAGTGCGTGCCTATGGCCCTGTATGGCAGTGAGGTCTGGGGCTATACGTCGCCAGTCGAGATTCAATTAATTGAGAATGCCTTTTTTCGGAAACTTTTGTTATTGCCTGTTTCTACTTCAATTTTTAATATTCATGAAGATTTGGGGGCTGAGTACTTAATGGATCAGATTTCTGTTGCCCCATTAATGGGCTGGTTAAGGGTCTGGGCGCAGCACCCACCAAGCCTAAACCAGCTCATTATACAAGATTGTCTGGCCCTTGACAAAGCCATGTGTATTCCTTGGCTGCGATATATTAAATCTAAGCTGGAGACTCTTGGTTGTTTAGAATTATTTGAGAGACCATGCGAGCTGTCTAAACCAGAAATAAAAGACTTTAAATCCTTGTTCATGTGCAGGGCAAAGCTGTTGAGAGAAGGAGAGGAAGTGTGTAAACCATCCGTTAGGAGATTTGTCATGTTAAGTATGGGCAATGAGATTCAGCCATACTTGACCTATATAAATAATCCTTATCACTTGTTTTTATTGATTAGGTTTAAACATGGCATGTTACCCTGGCTCCTAGCTCACCCGAAGGGCTTTTTTAAAGAGGGCACTTTGGGCCCTTGTCCTTGTGATAACGCCTCTGAACAAAACACGCTGCATATGATTTTTTTCTGTAAATTTTACATTTTGCAACGTAAGAAATTTATTTGCCCTATTCTTAAGAACTGTCACTTTGAGCAAGTGAGGCCCGCGTTGGTATACCTGCAAATGCTGGGTTCTCCTTTTGTCTGTTTTGGAGTAGCCAACTATCTTACTGGGGCTATCAGAAGTAGAAATCGAATGTAGTTTAATATACCTTACCACTATTTATAGTATGCTTGACAGTCTGAGTCCGGGCCTTTTTACCTTTTTCTCTAGAAAATATGAAATAGTTTTATAATTTTTGGCTTGCCTTACTTTTTATTGTCAATGTTTGCCAATTATTTGTTTAAATATGTTTTTATGTATAATTGTGAATTGTGTATTGTCTGAAACTCCTTTGTTAATTATTCTTAAGTGTAACTATTTGCAAATGAAATTTCGTGTATGCTTTGATGGTTTTAAGTATTAACCGAATAAAGCTATTGTTGACTGACTGACTTTGAAATTCACTGAAAAAACCATAGGTTTCAGGGACGTTAAAATTAGAAATTAGCATTTAAAAAACATTAGAAATTCACTGAAAAATCCACAGGTTTCAGGGATGTTATAGTTAGTTAGACATTTCACTCGTACAACACCAGAGAAATTCGGCCATTATAGTTAGTTAAGCTAACTATAGCTTGTGCCCCCACAATGCACTGCTGATGATATCACATATTACATCATTCATGACATGGTCAGTGAAATCACTGATCACATCACTGATGACTTCTCAAATGACATCACTGATGACATCACTGACATGCTAATTTCTAACTATAATGTCCCTGAAACCTATGTTTTTTCAAAGTACTATTGTGCTATTCATAATTAAAACTCTTATCAAAGTTTACCACTACGTACAATAAAATAAACCAAAAAACTGTTATGTAATGTAATGTATTACACAAATTACGCTGGTATTTTTTTAAGACTACAACATTATTTAAGATTTACATAACATTTCATTTTCCCTTTTTTGCTCTTCCCAGATTCCACTTAACTTCACTATACACAGTGATGTCGATGTAGTATCATCATGAAACAGTGGGAAAAAAACAATCAACCAGATTGTTAAAAAAAAACAATCAGCGTACAACATTCTTTTCAATATCTGTACCTATATGTGTTCCTTACAATTTTTTCATTACATCCTTCTACTACAGGATGTCTCTCATTTATCTCAAGAACATTTTCAAAATATAGACTCATTTACATCTCCTACAATATACAAAACAAATATGCAAACTATTTGCATTTCAATGCAATTTTTCCAAATGCAATACCAATAAGCACAAATAATAGTCCTAACACTAGTTATAATTAGTAATTGCTTACAGTGCTCTCTACTATCTGTTCACATCTTCCCAATAGGCAGAATAATGTATTCAAAACTTTGGTTTGCAAAATATCCAATATGAATTCTCTAAAAAAACAAGTTACTTACCTGTACACTATGGTTCTCCAGTATTATCTTTCATAGATTCACATGCTTGTATCTTCCCCGTTGTCATGGTGGGAGTCTCACGGTAAAAGAATAACCATAGCAGTAAAAGAAAAACTGCCTGGAAACCATAGAGAGTAAATCTTTGTGTAACCACTTATCCCCATTATATGGTCCAAACCACAGCCAATCAGCAACCAGTCCAGAGATACACCATCCCCAGCAGAGCCACCATACCTCAGATTTCCAACAGCCCAAGAGTGAGCTACGGATGAAACCAGAGATAAAGGTGGTCTACCTAAGAAGAAACGGGGATGTGGGCGGGCCGCATGTGAATCTATGAAAGATAATACTGGAGAACCATAGTGTACAGGTAAGTAACTAGTTTTTTCTCCAATATTGAATTTCTCATAGATTCACATGCTTGTATCAGAATAGATAGCAGTCCTTAGATATATATATAGCGTTTCTAGGATAGACCCCTTTGTCTCTAGGGCTCTGCATTGCTTCTTTTTTTTTTTAAACGCTATAATGCATATATAGAAAAAATTGCTGAAAGAAAAGAGGATTCATTAAAATACTTACAAAACTGATCTTCGCAGTTGTGAAAATATATATATATATATACATAATTATGTATTAAACAAATTATAAAGAGATAGACCAGTACCTTAGTGAAACAGGTGCCGCAGAACTGCTTGACCCACTGCTGAATCCTCTTTCCACTGAGTGTCCAGACAATAATGTCTGGTAAATGTGTGCACATTTGTCCAAGTTGCCGCTCTGCAAATGTCCTGGAGCGAGACACCAGCCAGCAACGCTGTAGAAGTTGCCATCTTTCTAGTAGAATGAGGGCGCACTCTCGTTTGCAAAGGTTTTCCTGCTCTTTCATGGCATAAAACAATGGCAGATGCAATCCATCTAGAAATGGAAGTTTTTGAAATAGCCAAACCTTTCCTGGGTCCAGAATAAGCTATCAGAAGTTGATTTGTTTTACGATTTTGTTTTCTCTATGTAAAACTTGAGGCATCTTTTAATATCCAACCTGTGCAGAGATTTTTCTGCTGCAGTTGAAGGGTTCTTGAAATATGTAGGCAACACAATTGGTTCATTGAGATGGAAAGTCGTAGGAATTTTATGAATAAATTTTGGATTTGTCCTAAGAATTACTTTATCTTGTCTGAATTGCAAGTAGGGCTCAGAAACCGAAAATGCTTGGATCTCGCTGACCCTCCTGGCCGAGGTGAGGGCAAGAAGCAAAGCCACTTTCCATGAGATAAACTGTAAGTCAGCTTTGTGAATTGGTTTGAACGGAGTCCTCATAAGTTGAGACAAAACCGTGTTGAGCTGCCAAGGAGGTGGTGGATGTTTAATTGGTGGAAACTGTCTGAACAAACCTTTTAAAAATTCTATAATCAGTCTTTGTGACGGACAATCCGGTGATCTGCGGTACCTGGAGATAGCCGCCAGATGAACCTTTATAGAAGCATGATGAAGTCCGGCCTTGGCTAGGTGAAGAAGATATGGAAGTAATTGCACCGCAGAAGATTTAAAAGGATGCAGATTTCTTGTTAAACACCAATTGCAAAATCTCTTCCATTTTGCTGTATAGGTCTTGTTAGTAGAAGTTGCTCTAGCACTTGCTAAAATTTCTCGGCACTCTTGAGGAATATCTAGCGATTGAAATTCATGCTCATAAGGTTCCAAGCTGACAATTTTAGAGAGGTCAATTGCGGGTGAAGAATCTGTCCTTGTTTCATGGAGATTAGATCCTGAACTATTGGAAACTGCACCCTGGGCTCCACTGACAATTGGAGAAGTTCCGTGTACCAGAACTGTCACGGCCAAGCCAGGGCTATCAAAATTATGTGGCATGGTTCCGACCTTATTTTTCTCAGAATCCTCGGAATTAGAGGGAATGGAGGGAATGCATATGCAAACATTCTTGTCCAGCAAAGGTGTAGAGCATTTTCCCTCGATCCTTTTTGTGGAAATCTGCTTGCGTAATGTTTGCATTTTCTGTTTTTTAGATTCGCAAACAAGTCTAATTTTGGATAGCCCCATAGACTGAAAATTCGTAGGAGTAGATCTTGATTCAGTTCCTATTTGTGGCAAAGGGAAGGTGATCTGCTTAGGCAGCCTGCTCTTGTATTGTGAACTCCAGGAACGTGTTCTACCTGCAGAGCAATGTTGTGTAGTAAGAGCCAATTCCAAATTTCCTGGGCCTGTGCTGACAGGGACTTTGACTTTGTTCCACCTTGCTTTAGAAGGTAAAACATTGTTGTCGTACTGTCGGTTCTGACAAGTACCGGCGAGCCACAAATTCTGGGGAGAAAAGCTTGAAGACCCAGGAATACTGCTTTTAATTCTAAAAGGTTGATGTGCAAAGTTGCCTCTTGAGCTGACCAATGACCTTGAATCTCTAGGTCTTGTAAATGTGCTCCCCAACCTTGTAATGAAGCGACTGATGTCATGACGTAACTGGGAGATTGAGGTTCGAAGAGGAGACCCTTTGATAAGTTGTTCCTGATGCCCCACCATGACAATTCACATTTGATCCGGGTGTTGATTTTGAGTGTGTCCTCGAATGAACCCAGGGCTTGGACCCATTGTTTGTCTAGAGATTCTTGCAATGGTCTCATACGCAGACGACAATTAGGAACCAATGGGATGCAGGATGACATCATTCCCAGCAAGGATTTGAAGATCCTGATTGAAGTGGACTTTTTTGATTTTATTGATGCTGTTAAATGCAAAATCTTTTGAATTCGTTCTTCCGAAGGGTATGCTTTCGCTTCCCGAGTATTTAACATTGCTCCGAGGAATTGAAGTGTAAGGGAAGACTTTTCTTTGTTTATCCGAAGCCCTAGTTTTGTTAAACAGATTCATGCAACTTATTAGGGACTGTTGCGTTTCCTGATACGAAGCGCCTTTTATCAGCCAGTCGTCCAAATATGGAAACATTTGGAGACCCTGCTGCCTCAAGTCTGCTGTAATCATGCCATACACTTTGTGAAAACCCTTGGTGCAGATCTTAGGCCGAAGGGTAATACTTTGAATTGGTAATGGCGCCCCACCACCACGAACCGCTGATACTGTCTGTGCTTTCTGTAAATTGGGATATGGAAGTACGCATCCAAGAGGTCTAAAGATGGCATGTAATCTCCTCTGCGTAGTAAAAGAAGAATTTCTTGCAAAGACAGCATGCGGAACGAAATTTCTTTATGTATTTGTTCAGATCCCTGAGGTCCATTACCTGCCTCCATTTAGTAGACTGCTTTTTCTTTATAAGGAAAAAGTGTGAATAGAATCCTTTCCCTTGTTGTTCTGGGGAAACTTCTTCTATTGCCCCTTTCACAATAAGAGCTAATACTTCTGCCTTGAGGGCTGTAAGATGTTTCTGCTTTCTGTGAATAGGAGGTTGAGATGGAGGTTTTTGCAAGAATTCTAGGGTGTGGCCCTGTTCTACAATATCCAACACCCATTTGTCCAATGTTATTGGCTTCCAATTACTGAGATAATGAGAGAGGTAATGGACCTGCTTGATGTGATATGGGGCTGGAGGCGCCTGAAGAATGTCACTGCCTCCTACCGGAATCCTGTGTCTTTCCTCTTATAGCAGGTTTCCTTCTAGCCTGCTGCTGATAGCTGGTGTTAGAGGACCGATACTGCTGATTGTTGGAGAATTGGCGGTACCCCTGCTGTTGGTAAGGTTGGTACCTGTTTGATTGAAAAGAGGAATGCTGATGGAATTGTCCTCTTGATCCTCTGCCACGAAAAGAATGAAAACGGCCCTGTTGTAAGGACCATAGAGCTCTAGCCGTGTCCGTGTCTGCCTTTATCCCCTGAAGCGCTTCATCAATGTGCTTACCGAAAAGACTCTCCCCATCAAAAGGCATGTCCATGATTTTTGCCTGGACTTCAGGTCTGAAAGATGTTGATTTCAGCCATCCTTGTCTGCGAAGTGCGACCGCTCCTGCCATCTGCCTGAAGCTCACTGACACAATGTCCATCGCTACATCAATGGACTCCGAGGCTGCTCTGGCTCCGTCCTGGAGAATTGTAGATGCTTTCTCTTTCTTGTCGCCTGGAAGGTGGGAAAGAATTGGTGGTATATCTGACCACATTTGTCTATTGTACCTGCTGATGAGAGCTAAAGCGTTTGCTGCCCTGATGGAAGCTGCTGCCATAACCGCTAACGCTTTCCAACGCTGTCCAACCTTCTTCCCTCTATGTCAGGGGGAACCGAACAGGAAGAGACTAGATTTTTGGAACGTCTTTGAGCTGCTTGAGTTACCACAGACTCAGGACGTGGATGTCCAATCAGGCACGCTGGAGAAGTCTCAGGAGCATGGTATTTCTTTTCAATTTTTGGAATTGAGGCTGGTACTGAGGCCGGATTCTTCATTAATTTTAAGCCTTCATCCCATATATGCTGAATAATTGGGATAGCCCTTATAGATTTTCGAGATGTTTCCTTAAAATCATAAAGAAAACATTAATTCTCCTTTACAGGTAATGAAAGTTCAAACCTCTTTGAGGCTTTTTCAACCAGATCATGGAAACTGGCAATGTCTTCTGGCGGGGAGCTCGCCTGAGGTAGGGGTGATGAAGGCGAAGTTGGTACAATATATTGATCCCATTCATCTCCTTCTACATCATCTTGGGGTATCTCCCCTTCTTCTGTTTGATCTTTATGATCACTCTCCACTAAATCATCCCGAATAGTTATTATTTTCGGGGAGACTACTTTTTCCACTGGAGGCATCTGAACCACTGGTGTCTGAACCACTGTCTGTGGTATATTTGTGGAGGAGGCGGCCGGAGCATTATCTTCTGGAAAACGCCGATAATAACTGTCTATCATGTGCCTTAAATCAGTTATTAAGGATATAGGCACTGACATAGAGTCCTCCTGGACATTGGAATTCGCTTCCTCCTCTTCCTCATAATTATAAGCCTGATGGAAAGATTCATAACGATTAGAACCTTGAACCGGATGATCTTTAAAAGAGAACTGTTCCTGTACTTCCTGGAACTCTTCATCATCAGACTCTTTACTTTTAATGTGTAATTGAGAGGGACTATAGGCTACAACCTAAGGCCCTTCGTCTTCAGATTCCTGACAATCCAGAATAGTGGATGGGAGAAGCGGAGAAATTTTAGGTGTAGAAAACTCTGCTTTCTTGCCCGTCGACGAGCCCGTCGACAAAGCATAACGATTAATTGAAATGAAAGTGGAAGACTTCGTAGACGGAGATTTAAACACAGTCACAATCGACGGCTTGTTCGTCAACAGTTTAATCGTTGAAGGGGTCATCGGCGGGTTCATTGACGGAATCGTCGACGGTATAGGTGTTGACGTCGATGATGGCTTCACACTCACCGTCGACGGGGTCGTTGCTGTAGCCGCTGTCGACGACGCAGTCGTCGTCGAAATCGTCGTCATCGACGAGGAAATCATCGTCGGAGTCGTTGACGCCTTCGTCGACGAGCTGACAGGAATTTGTTTAGACTTCGTCGACGGCAATGACAATGGAGTCTTCGTCTCCAAGGAAGATTTGTGAGGAGTTTGAGGCAAAGAAGAAGAGGAGGACTCTCTTTAGATCTTCCAGATTTTTGCCTTTTCTGATCTCCTTTCTCCTCAGAAGAATCCCTCTTATGCTTCTTAGATGTATGTCCTTTAGAATCTCCATCAGACTCAGAGTCTGTGGTTTTCTTCTTTTGGAGCCATAATAACAGACGTGCTTCTCTGTCCTTAAGTGTCTTAGCAGAGAAGGTACGACAATGCTTGTACTCCTTAGGAACATGCTTGGGGTACAAACAGTACAAGCACTCCTTGTGTGGATCCTCAGAAAACAATCTGGGTTTTCCACAGGATTTGCAGGATCTGAAGAGTCTCTTTTTAGAGCTTTCAGATATCTTGAATAATAAAGAGATGAAAAAATCAGTACCTCACTTCCAACTGTTGAAGATCAAAAGTTCAGCAAAGATATAAACTGAGCTAGGCTCAGGGAGACTCCTTCTCACACGATGGCGGTTGAAAATCTGAGGTATGGTGGCTCTGCTGGGGATGGTGTATCTCTGGGTTGGTTGCCGATTGGCTGTGGTTTGGACCATATAATGAGGATAAGTGGTGACGCAAAGATTTACTGGTTTCCAGGCAGTTTTTTCTTTTACTGCTATGGTTATTCTTTTACCGTGAGACTCCCACCATGACGAAGGGGAAGATACAAGCATGTGAATCTATGAAAGATTCAATACTGGAGAAGCATGTTTACATCTTCCCAATGGGCCGAACAATGTATTCAAAACTTTGGTTTAAAAAATATCAAGGGGTCTATTAGGATGGCTGGCGGTGGCACCACCGCCATGCTGGCGGTGCAGAAAAATGCATTTTTCCGCCCGCGAGCAGCGTTCTCACGGCCGCCATATTAGTATGGCCAAACATAGCCCATTTCCCGTCCGCCGTGGTGCGATGCGCACCGCCATCAAAGTGCACCCGCCACTTCGGCGGTGGGAGCCAAAGGAGACTCACCGCCGTGCGGAATTACGTCCGTCCCTCTCCACAAATTAGGATGCCCCAAACAAGCGGACACATCGCAGCGGAGAAAATGCCCAACCAGAGACGGCGGAAGCTCAACAGCGGAGCGCGAAACCAGAGTTCCGGTCCCTTCCACCCGGTCCCGACTGCCATGGATCCAGCTCTACACATTTTTCCGGTGCTGTACCAGCTACATCACCAGCAACTCATGGACTGCCACAGACGCCGCTGCAGGTACGCAATGACACAAACATAACACACAACACATGGGCTGACACAGGGTCCAAATCCGCATCAGACACCCTTGTGGGGACAGGAACACATCCACAAGTGCACCCACACATGACCCACCTGCCACCAAGTCACCCCTCCGTATCCTTGACACACATTTTCCGTGACCATGCAGCAATGTCCCGGTCACGTCACTGCAGCGGTGAACACAAGGGAATACATGTGCACAATTCAGAAGGCAGGGCCAGCGCCAGGCATGGGCAGGGCACAAAGACCACAGGGCCACACCTCCACCCACCACACACTAGCAAACTCCCTGAAGGCACATGCCATGTGCCCCTCCTGTGCACCCCCATGCACAACAACAAGCCAGGTGAATCCACACCCTGCACCACACAACAAACAACCAGGGAGACAGCCACTGCAGGAGTGGCTGCAGAGGAACACACAGCACAGTAGCACAGGGCCAGGGAAACACACACACCACAACAACACCACACTCAGGGCAAGAAAAATGAGTACAAGCACCAAATAAACACATACAAGGAACAAACATCCAACTGGACACACAGTCTGCCAAGTCACACATACATATCCCATACTGACACACAGACACATACACACACCATTTGCCAACAGCAATGCAGCACAACAAATAGGAAAGCCAAAGTGGGGTGCACACAAATGGAAGGCCATGGAGTCAAACAACAAGCATGTGTACATCGCATCAAGACAAGAAACAGAGAACAAAACCCTCAGACTATCAAAGCACACATGGGTGGTACAGTTAGTGAAGTCAAACCACAGACAGCACAGTGCAACAACACAGGGAGACAGCAAGGCAATGCATGTATAGGCACAAGGATGAAAGGAAGGCCCTGAAGTCAAACTGTGAACAGCCACACATGTATACAACTACTTCACAGTAGTACACCAGCAGCACAACACACAGGGCCCATTGATTAACTCCATAACTGGAAAACACCAGTAGGAGTCTACACACATACCCCCCTCACACCAGCAGCACACAAAACCAGTGTCAAACACACTGGAGGCTGGCAGTACTTGCCAGTCAATACACAGACAAACAATCACATACCCTGGGGGTACCCACAAACATCACACACACACACAGGAATACCAGTACAAATGTCTGCACAAAACAACAGACAAACACATAACCCAACAGAAACACACACAGAACCACAACAAGAACAGATATGCCCTGTGCAGCTAAACTGTGGAAAGGCAACGGGAGCACAGACACAACAGGAGTGCACAACCTCATCACTCAGGAACAATGCACAGATAACATACCACAACACAGACAAGAAGTGCACCATCACAGAACAACACAGCCACATCAAACAAAAAACAGATGCACAGGCAAAAAAATCACATAGCAAACACAGCAGGACATCAGGGGATGCATACCAGACAATGACAAGGCAACACACACACACTGCATGCACACCAAGCAGTGTGGCAACACCAAGCATACCAGCCCCACACAGACATGAGTGACATTACATCAACCCACACACCAATCAGCAAAGCACAAGGACATCAGCACACCCAGGAAGTGAAGCAATACCACAACCAACACACATACATCCAACACAACACCAACAGATGCACAAGCCTTGGACAGAAAGGTGGAAACAACTTGACTAGAGGACTGGGCAGCACACACAGTTGAACTGCATATGAGCAACCATGACTGCCAAACAGCACAACAAGTGACACATTGCTCCTGGCCAAAGAGCTGTACCACAAAGCACAGTGTCACAAACGAAGTGATGGAAAGGCACACACACATGTAAACCAAGGGGACAGCTGACATCAAAGTAACGTGTACTGCATGTCAGTAGGGGACATGGCAGGAGTGTACCATACACAAATAGAGGTAGTGCAGACTCAAAATGGGTAGGCATCTGAAGCACAGATAGGGGATGGCATGACAACACATACAAAATGCCATACTGGAGGCAAAAAGGCACCTTGTGACACTAATGCATGAGAAAACACAACTACAATGGCAGTGTGGGAGCAGCAGGTCTGCACAGTCTCCACAAACAGTATCAAGACACATGGATGATCAACAAAACACAACACTGAATTGACAGTCACACACTCTGCATACTCATAAGTGACAAGTTGGAGTCAGCCAAAACTGCAAGGACACACCAACACACTGCACAGTGCACAACATACAACTCACACATGTGTATACAACCACATCCACAGGGTTGAACAATCAAAACAACAGGCATACAACTCCTGGGTGACACATGTGTGTAGTTGACAATGCAGGGGCATGCACACATCAACACTCCCGACAACCTCACCCCCTTCATACTGCACATTTCCTGACCATCCAAGAGCACACATTGAAAGGAAACCATGGGACTAGGATGACTGGCCATCACAAGATGACCACACACATACACCACTGGGCACACAAAAAGGAAGAATACACATACATGATGACCCTGGCCAGCCTGCCTGCAATACTGTGGATAGAATCACACTCTGTGCTGGCAGTGCCCCCCAACCTGACATGTGTACAATATAGCCAACATGAACAAATCAAGAAAATTACAACTGCTTTCCATTTAAAATTAACAGCATTGCCCCCACAAGTATCTGGGTCAGGAAGAACTGAAGTCCCTGTCTCCCTGTACACATAGAGTAAGTGAGCCAAGATATTGGCTATGTTGAAGTGGCACACAGACCACGCGGCACAGTAAACCATATACACACAGAAAAATAACTTTATTCAGTAAGGACACTGACAAAACAGACAACAGGAGTGTGAGAAGGTGGCCTGATATATGCTGTCCACTAGTTCTAGTGGGCACCTTGTATCAGTCCAAACAACCCCTTATGGTGAATTGGTTAAAGACAACCTTTATTGAAAGCTATCCTAGTGGTAGCTATGGAGAGCGGCCTTCAGGCTAAGTCTTGAAGGAATGTAAAGCAGCATGTTTTATCAGTCTATAATCTCTTTAATGATCAAATGAAAGGACAACCACACCAGGTATATATTCAAAATATATGTATTTAAGATAAAACACACCCCTCTAGTCTCTTTATGAGACTGGAGTTCAAAGTACTTAATTTACAAGTTAGCAATCAACAGTAATAGCACAAATACACGTTGGGCCCTAGGGGCGTACCAAACCATATACCAAAAAAGTGGTAAAAGAACCATGACTGAACTAGACACAAGGCCTAGAGCCTGTAGAATCGCTGGGACCCCGAGGAACCACCCAAGGTAGTGACACAGGGGACCCACGGGGACTGTGTGCAGTGGGTAAACAGAACCGCGGGTTCCCGTTAGCTTCTATGGGCAATGTCGCTGTTGGAAATTTAAAGATTAGGGACACTTAGAATCGAGTCAGGACCAAACCCTTTTGGACTTAAAAAGTTCTAGGGCTAGCACCCACGGAAGCACCGGAGTACTCGGGTTACCTCATCCAGGGAAGCCGGATGCATAGGTGTCTTTTGGTGTCGGGTCACATCGTCGATTACAATGGAAGCTGGCGAAGAACTGCTGCTGCCGTGAAGAGGAGAAGTGTCCGAAGAGATCCAAGCCTGGATCTAGGATGGAAGGAACCTGAAAGCAGAGGGGACAGAGTCTGGGTCACTAGCCAGTGACCGAGGGCAGGATGGACCAATGCCCACAGATGTCGGGTGCTTCAGGTGAGTTGATGGGTGTCTTGACTCTTCAGCCACGAGGTCCAGGAGGTGCCGATAACAACCAGGAGCTGGATTCGAGCTGTCCCACAAAGTCTGTCGAGCGCTGTGGTATTGGCGACCAGATTGGACCCAACAAGCCTTGGCAACGACAAGTCACTGGAAATCAGAGAAAGGAATGTGGTGCAGACCAGCAAGGTCTGAGGGACTCACCCAGCAAGGGTAAATCGGGGCATATCTGGAGCAACCAGGAAAGCCCAACTAGAAGAGGAGTTGCCTTCGTGGGAACCTACTAGCCAACGGGCTCGCGATCGCAAAGGAGCCTCGATCGGTCACACTTGAAAATGGCCCACAGGTCACTCGTGGAGTGGAGGCCAGCAATCTTTGGTGCAGGAGGTGCTCAAGGCTGGGGCTATTCGGAGCTCAAAGCAAAACTTCAATGAAGTCCCAGAAGATAGTGTTGCTGCAAAAGTTCATGGTGTCCAGGGGTCATGGTTCCATGTCACCCACGATAGCCACGGGCCTCAGCTTTGCTGTGGACTCAGGGTAGCCTCTGGGAAGTCTGGAAATTCACCTCTGGTAATGCAAAGACTTCAGCGTCCGGCGGGAGCTTCAGCGATATAGACCGTTCAGTTGCTTCTTTGGTGCCTGCCAAGCAGGGGAGCCACTCCTTGACCCCAAGGGAGATTTCTTCCATCTTCTAGTTGAAATAGAAAGTCGAAGGTCCAGGATATATGTTGCCGAGTTTCGTCCAGGGTAATCTAAAGTCGCTAGGACTGGGTTCCCATACTTATACTAAGTTTGGGGGTTGGACATACTCTAGGGACCCACCAATGTGAGGGTTTGGAAAGAGGGGTGGTTACACCCTTTTCCTTTGTCCAGTTTCACACCAGGGCAGGGGCAGGTAGCCCCTGTAACTGGTTTGAACTGGACTATGCACAGGGACACCAAGTGTGCCCCCAGTGCAGGACTTCAAAGCACCAGAGAGTGCTCCCGCCCAGCCCCAATACATATCTGCCTGTCTGGGGAGGTGGTTACACCTCCCTGGGACAGGAAAGCTATTGTCCAGGCCTCCCCTGCCAGAGTTTCGGTCAGCAGCAGGACGCCAGACCCGTGTCTGTGGCAGAGGCATCCCTTTTGTGATGCCAGGGCTGTAGAAAGTCCTACCGGGTTAGACCAGTGTGAACATGTCTCTCCCTCTAGAAGGGTGGAATGCTACCCCACCGCCAGAACTGGCGGGGGGTAGTATTCCAAAGCGTTTGACACCAAACACGACATGTTTCCGTGCAGCCATCCCAAAGTTAGCATTTACCACAAGGTTATAATGCATTTAAGAGTATATGGTCAGGCTGCATCACAAACAGCGAAGGAGGAGATACTCCGAACACTGCAGAGGGGCTCTGCTCATGCAGGGGCACCTTCTCACATAAAAACCAAGTACTCTGCCTTCAGGATTGTTAAGGCCTGCCATAGCAGTGACTTATAGGTTTGATATGTGTGTGCAATGGTAGTGATATAGGTAGCCTATACCACTGTAAGGGGTGCAAGCACGCCCATACCCAGGCTGCAGTAGCAGACTTGTGGTTCCATTTTGGAGTGCTTCCCAGGGGTGGTATAATACATGCTTCAGCCCCTGGTAGGCCTCTGAGGTACCTATGCCCTAGGTACATTGTATACCATATACGAGGGGCTTATAAGGCACTCAAGAATCCAATCAATTGTAAATGTACCTAATGTACATGGAAACCATTTTAGAGAGGAATCAGCTAGGCTATGGTCCTGATTAGCAGGGCTGCGGCCAGACTAAGGTCGAAAAACAGTGAAACACCAGCAAAAAGGGGGGGTACCCATGTGAAGCAGATCCTACTCTCCTACAAGGAGAATCTGTCTTCGTTCACATATTGCACAGATAGGCACCATCAGAAGAAAGGAGCAAGGCATAAAATGCAGAGCATGTCCATGAGAAGCTGCACAGGCATGGGCAAAACAGCAGTGAACAACAAGGCCAGTGGGAAGGGCAAAGTGCAGAGTATGTCCATGAGAAGCTGCACAGGCAAGGGCAAAACAGCAAGGCCAGTGGCCAGTCCAGGGTGCAGAGTATGTCCATGAGAAGCTGCAGAGGCAGGGGCAAAACAGCAGTGAGCAAGGCCAGTGGCCAGTCCAGGGTTCAGAGTATGTCCATGAGAGGTTGCACAGGCAAGGGCAAAACAGCAAGGCCAGTGGCCAGTCCAGGGGGCAGAGTATGTCCATGAGAAGCTGCACAGGCAAGGGCAAAACAGCAGTGAACAACAAGGCCAGTGGGCAGGGCAGAGTACAGAGTATGTCCATGAGGAGCTGCACAGGCAAGGGCAAAACAGCAAGGCCAGTGGCTAGTCCAGGGTGCAGAGTATGTCCATGAGAAGCTGATCAGGTAAGGGCAAAACAGCAAGGCCAGTGGCCAGTCCAGGGGGCAGTGTATGTCCATTAGAAGCTGCACAGGCAAGGGCAAAACAGCAGTGAACAACAAGGCCAGTGGGAAGGGCAAAGTGCAGAGTATGTCCATGAGAAGCTGCACAGGCAATGGCAAAACAGCAAGGCCAGTGGCCAGTCCAGGGTGCAGAGTATGTCCATGAGAAGCTGATCAGGTAAGGGCAAAACAGCAGTGAACAAGGCCAATGGCCAGTCCAGGGTGCAGAGTATGTCCATGAGAGGCTGCACAGGCAAGGGCAAAATAGCCAGTGGCCAGTGGCCAGTCCAGGGTGCAGAGTATGTCCATGTGAAGCTACACAGGCCAGGGCAAAATAGCAATGAACAACAAGGCCAGTGGGCAGGGCAAAGTGCAGAGTATGTCCATGAGAGGCTGCACAGGCAAGGGCAAAACAGCAAGACCAGTGGCCAGTCCAGGGTGCAGAGTTTGTCCATGAGAAGCTGCACAGGGAATACTTGAACACAGCAAAGAGCAACAAGGCCAGTGGCAAAAACGAAGTGCAGAGTATGTCCATGAGATGCTGCACAGGGAATACTTGAACACAGCAAAGAGCAACAAGGCCAGTGGCAAAAATTAAGTGCAGGGTAAGTCCAGGAGGGGCTTCACAGGGAATGTGTGCGACTGTACCTTTCCATGGTCAGCAACACAGTCAGGGAGTAACAATGTGCAGTACAGGCCCACCTGTGTGAGAGACAGGTGTGTGAAGGTGACTATCACTCAGACTTGGCTGTCAGGCGGACTGGGAGCTGGCTGTGTCTCGGGGACTGTCGGGCACTTGACCGGGGAGAGGGGACAGAGTCTGGGTCACTAGCCAGTGACCGAGGGCAGGATGGACCAATGCCCACAGATGTCGGGTGCTTCAGGTGAGTTGATGGGTGTCTTGACTCTTCAGCCACGAAGTCCAGGAGGTGCCGATAACAACCAGGAGCTGGATTCGAGCTGTCCCACAAAGTCTGTCGAGTGCTGTGGTATTGGCGACCAGATTGGACCCAACAAGCCTTGGCAACGACAAGTCACTGGAAATCAGAGAAAGGAATGTGGTGCAGACCAGCAAGGTCTGAGGGACTCACCCAGCAAGGGTAAATCGGGGCATATCTGGAGCAACCAGGAAAGCCCAACTAGAAGAGGAGTTGCCTTCGTGGGGACCTACTAGCCAATGGGCTCGCGATCGCAAAGGAGCCTCGATCGGTCACACTTGAAAATGGCCCACAGGTCACTCGTGGAGTGGAGGCCAGCAATCTTTGGTGCAGGAGGTGCTCAAGGCTGGGGCTATTCGGAGCTCAAAGCAAAACTTCAATGAAGTCCCAGAAGATAGTGTTGCTGCAAAAGTTCATGGTGTCCAGGGGTCATGGTTCCACGTCACCCACGATAGCCACGGGCCTCAGCTTTGCTGTGGACTCAGGGTAGCCTCGGGGAAGTCTGGAAATTCACCTCTGGTAATGCAAAGACTTCAGCGTCCGGCGGGAGCTTCCGCGATATAGACCGTTCAGTTGCTTCTTTGGTGCCTGCCAAGCAGGGGAGCCACTCCTTGACCCCAAGGGAGATTTCTTCCATCTTCTAGTTGAAATAGAAAGTCGAAGGTCCAGGATATATGTTGCAGAGTTTCGTCCAGGGTAATCTAAAGTCGCTAGGACTGGGTTCCCATACTTATACTAAGTTTGGGGGTTGGACATACTCTAGGGACCCACCAATGTGAGGGTTTGGAAAGAGGGGTGGTTACACCCTTTTCCTTTGTCCAGTTTCACACCAGGGCAGGGGCAGGTAGCCCCTGTAACTGGTTTGAACTGGACTATGCACAGGGACACCAAGTGTGCCCCCAGTGCAGGACTTCAAAGCACCAGAGAGTGCTCCCGCCCACCCCCAATACATATCTGCCTGTCTGGGGAGGTGGTTACACCTCCCTGGGACAGGAAAGCTATTGTCCAGGCCTCCCCTGCCGGAGTTTCGGTCAGCAGCAGGAGGCCAGACCTGTGTCTGTGGCAGAGGCATCCATTTTGTGATGCCAGGGCTGTAGAAAGTCCTACCGGGTTAGACCAGTGTGAACATGTCTCTCCCTCTAGAAGGGTGGAATGCTACCCCGCCGCCAGAACTGGCGGGGGGTAGTATTCCAAAGCATTTGACACCAAACACGACATGTTTCCGTGCAGCCATCCCAAAGTTAGCATTTACCACAAGGTTATATTGCATTTAAGAGTATATGGTCAGGCTCCATCACAAACAGCGAAGGAGGAGATACTCCGAACGCTGCAGAGGGGCTCTGCTCATGCAGGGGCACCTTCTCACATAAAAACCAAGCACTCTGCCTTCAGGATTGTTAAGGCCTGCCATAGCAGTGACTTATAGGTTTGATATGTGTGTGCAATGGTAGTGATATAGGTAGCCTATACCACTGTAAGGGGTGCAAGCACGCCCATACCCAGGCTGCAGTAGCAGACTTGCGGTGCCATTTTGGAGTGCTTCCCAGGGGTGGCATAATACATGCTTCAGCCCCTGGTAGGCCTCTGAGGTACCTATGCCCTAGGTACATTGTATACCATATACTAGGGGCTTATAAGGCACTCAAGAATCCTATCAATTGTAAATGTACCTAATGTACATGGAAACCATTTTAGAGAGGAATCAGCTAGGCTATGGTCCTGATTAGCAGGGCCGCGGCCAGACTAAGGTCGAAAAACAGTGAAACACCAGCAAAAAGTGGGGGTACCCATGTGAAGCAGATCCTACTCTCCTACAAGGAGAATCTGTCTTCGTTCACATATTGCACAGATAGGCACCATCAGAAGAGAAGAGCAAGGCACAAAATGCAGAGCATGTCCATGAGAAGCTGCACAGGCATGGGCAAAACAGCAGTGAACAACAAGGCCAGTGGGAAGGGCAAAGTGCGGAGTATGTCCATGAGAAGCTGCACAGGCAAGGGCAAAACAGCAAGGCCAGTGGCCAGTCCAGGGTGCAGAGTATGTCCATGAGAAGCTGCAGAGGCAGGGGCAAAACAGCAGTGAGCAAGGCCAGTGGCCAGTCCAGGGTGCAGAGTATGTCCATGAGAGGTTGCACAGGCAAGGGCAAAACAGCAAGGCCAATGGCCAGTCCAGAGGGCAGAGTATGTCCATGAGAAGCTGCACAGGCAAGGGCAAAACAGCAGTGAACAACAAGGCCAGTGGGAAGGGCAAAGTGCAGAGTATGTCCATGAGAAGCTGCACAGGCAATGGCAAAACAGCAAGGCCAGTGGCCAGTCCAGGGTGCAGAGTATGTCCATGAGAAGCTGATCAGGTAAGGGCAAAACAGCAGTGAACAAGGCCAGTGGCCAGTCCAGGGTGCAGAGTATGTCCATGAGAGGCTGCACAGGCAAGGGCAAAATATCCAGTGGCCAGTGGCCAGTCCAGGGTGCAGAGTATGTCCATGCGAAGCTACACAGGCCAGGGCAAAATAGCAATGAACAACAAGGCCAGTGGGCAGGGCAAAGTGCAGAGTATGTCCATGAGAGGCTGCACAGGCAAGGGCAAAACAGCAAGACCAGTGGCCAGTCCAGGGTGCAGAATTTGTCCATGAGAAGCTGCACAGGGAATACTTGAACACAGCAAAGAGCAACAAGGCCAGTGGCAAAAACGAAGTGCAGAGTATGTCCATGAGATGCTGCACAGGGAATACTTGAACACAGCAAAGAGCAACAAGGCCAGTGGCAAAAATTAAGTGCAGGGTAAGTCCAGGAGGGGCTTCACAGGGAATGTGTGCGACTGTACCTTTCCATGGTCAGCAACACAGTCAGGGAGTAACAATGTGCAGTACAGGCCATCCCGTGTGAGAGACAGGTGTGTGAGGGTGACTATCACTCAGACTTGGCTGTCAGGTGGACTGGGAGCTGGCTGTGTCTCGGGGACTGTCGGGCACTTGACCGGGTAGAGAGCGGACCAGCTGAGGTAGAGCTATCAGTGTCTTCGCAAGCCGGAGGGCTTCTTGGACCAGGTGGTGTAGTGGCACGTGGAGGCGGAACCATGCAGACAGGAGGCATGGTGTGGCTGGGAGATTGTGGAGGGGTGCCTTTCCACTTCTTGGGGATCCTAAATGGCTTCCCTGCATTGGTATAAATTGGAAGTGGTGTGGACACAACAAGAACACTCACCACCAAAGCTGCATCAGGTGCAGATGCTGGCATCCCCTCTGGTGATGTACTGGATCCAGCGGAACGCTTTGACTGGCTTCGCCTTTGCCCCCTTTCCCCTGTTTACTAGGTGTTACCCCTACAGTGCTCTCCTTCCCCTGCTTCACTGGGCTTGGAATGGGAGTTGAGGAGGTGGGTGAATCTGCCTTGGAGCTCTTCCTAGGTGTACCCTTGGCATGCACCACCTTCTCGGTGGGAACAGAAACTGTACGCTTCTCTTTGCGAGATGCTTTAGGGACAGGAGAGTCCGCACTCTGGGGTGGCTTTGGTCTTCTGTGGGGATGATGTCTGTGCCCGGTACTGCTTGGGTTGCTGCTGCTGTGTGCTGTATCGTGACTTTGATGTATGTGGATCGTGGTCACTATTTTCAGACGTGGCCTATGCCAGGGGGTGGACAAAGGGACCGGAGCTGGACTGTGAGTATGTGCCTGTTGAAGGGCAGACATCACTGTGGAGGACACCCACGTTTGCATGTATGCCCTCCATGAAAGCAACCACCTGTGCCAATATTTTGTCATGGTCAATAAAGGCATTGAGGAGAGCTGTCTGGCCTACACACAGCTGGTGCAAAAGGTCCACAGACTCAGCACTGATGGCAGCAGGGGGGACAGGGGCAGGGGCAGCGGTACCAGGGGTGAAGGACACTCTTCCCCTCGTACTGAGGTTGGACACGGGCAGCACCAGAGGAAGTGGCTGGGTGGGTAGGCACTGGCCGCTGTGTGGTGGAAGATGATGCAGAGTCCCTGTTCCCTGTGCCCGCCAACATGGATGCATCCCCGCTGGCATCAGATGATGTGGTACTTTGCGTCTCAGGCTGGGATTCCTCCAGCAGACTCTTGTCCCCCTCTGTTGTGCTTGTTTCACCCCCACTGGTGTCCATCTCCTGTCCATCCATGACCACAGGATATGCTGCATGAGAGAGAGAGATGTAGGGTCAGGTCAGTAGCAGCAACAGAACAAACATATGCAAGAAATGCATAACAAAAGATGACCAAATCTACATGTTGCACACCACCTGTGCAATCACATCATGCCGACTCACTATATAGACTCAAACAGTGCGTGGAAACTGGAAATTCAGGCATCAGTGAGCCATGTGATGACCACAGAGCACACCACCCTGCTAGTGGCTCCATTCAACCAGACACACAACTAGCTCTGAGCACACCTAGGGACATGATGGGGGCACACTACTTGTTGCCACTGACAGATCTGGATGGAACAGGAGTGGACAACACAGAGACAGACTACAACATGACATTCCACAATGGCCATGAGCCCATGCCACCCATCATGTTGTACTTTGGGGCTCAAAGACTGGTGCACATTGTTGTCAGATGTCTAGGCTTCCCAAATTTGAGTGCATGCACTGGACGCATTGATGAAGGCACACTCAGATCGGGCACACTGCTGTACCCTCCCATGGGATTCCCCAGACTACCCCAATGCGGACAATAACTGAAGACCATGACTCAGAATGCAATTGGAATGCGCAGCATTCCAATTACCTTTGTAAGTACAGGTAGGGCAAATGCGTAACACCGGCACCCAGCCCAGCAGCCACTTACATGCCACTGCATCACACTACCAACATCACATAGGCCAGCGCTGGCACAGGCTCTGTACACATGCAGCAACTCCCAGCCAAAGTCACCCTCCCCGAATGCTCACCCCTGGCTTGCTGCTGATGCTCCTTCAAATGTGCATCCAGCTCAGGCTGTGTCACCGCCAAGATGCGGCCCATTAGTGGTGTCATGCTGTGCCGTGCCAAACTCCCAGTGCGAGGAAGCAGCCCCAAGGTAATCTCCACCACGTTCTTTGCCAGCCAGCGCCGTCGGTTTGAGACACCCTGGGCTCGCACCTTGGCCGCAATTGCCCTCCACACAGCCTTACGCTGGTGTACCTTGAGCTGCAGGCATGGGAGACAAGAGGGGGAAATGATCAGTGACACAGTGTTATGTACCTGCATCTCTCAGTACAGCAGCAAGATACAAGCTCATCACAAATCCAAAGATATGTCTAACAGAGAAGAATACATCTCACATGGTACATCTGCATGGGAAAAGCTGATGTAAATGCATGCGGGTGTGAGGGGGAACACAGTCCCTGCACATCTCACACACATGCAGGATGCCAGCACTGAAACCCCTATGTAGCCTGCCCACATCTCCAGTCCATTTTTAGGTTGAGCAACACAGACATCACATATCAACCTGTGTTTGGGGGTAGACTCACGGGGCCCGATTCACAGAACTAACTTAAGACAAAATCCTAAACTTACTACTTTTGGCATTGACAGAAGTTAGGATTTTGTCTTAAGTTTGTCTTAAGACAAGCTTAAGACAGACTTCAGACAGACTTAAGACAGACTTAAGATAAACTTAAGACAGACTTAAGACAGACTTAAGACAAACTTAAGACAGACTTAAGACAGACTTAAGACAGACTTAAGTTAGGATTTTGTCTTAAGTTTGTCTTAAGTCGGTCCTAAAGTTAAGACTCCTAACTTCTGTGAATACCGAAATGAGTAAGTGCCTTCTGTGAAAACCAAAATGGGTAAGTGCCTTCTGTGAATACCAAAATGGTAGTAAGTTTAGGATTTTGTCTTAAGTTAGTTCTGTGAATCGGGCCCAGTGTCCAAGACTGCGCAGCCCTCAATGTCCCTGCCCTGTGAATAGATTACTGTGTCATGGATGTCACATTGAGGGACATGATCTCACAAATCAAAAATCCACATCACAAGGTCGGTCGTGTGCAATCTACAGTGCTGAGATGGCTCATAGCTGGAGTGCAATGAGAAAAGACTGATGTAATACTCTGTAAGTGAAGTGATGTGTCCTTGTCTTTGTGGGCGGGGACTGTGCAGGCCAGCTGGGCTCACACTGAGATGGACAACAGGGGCACACACAGCCATTCAGCCAAGCAATCACTGTCCTGACTCCTGCTTGAACAACTTTCTGCGTCGCTGTATGGCTGACAACACAACACAGGTCACTCATACATACATGTGCAGGCAGGGAAACCTGTGGCATTGAGTACACACACCTTCCCCCTGGAGACAGCATGTTATGCAGTGCATGACACAGCCCCACACTCTCAGGCAACTACTGCATCAGTCTAACTACATGTTTGCCTCCACCCACTGTTCAGGACTTACCACGACATTTGGGGCACCATATAGCTTTGGGTACTGTGTGAGCACCTCGTCCACCAGGACCTCCAGCTCCTCGCTCATGAAGTGACTGGCACGGATCTTCTCTGTCCTTGCCATCACTGTGGACATGAGACAACAGCAGTGGAATTGGATGGTGAGGTGTCTCTGGCAGCAGTCCCCGGCGGCAGCAGCAGGTGGGGGGTCTCTGGCAGCAGTCCCTGGAGGCAGCAGCAGGTGAGGGGTCTCTGTCAGCAGTCCCTGGAGGCAGCAGCAGGTGAGGGGTCTCTAGCAGCAGTCCCTGGAGGCAGCAGTAGGCGAGGGGTCTCTGACAGCAGGCTCTGAGAGCAGTGGAAATGTGAAGCTCCCTTCCACACATATATAGCCCCCTGGGGTAATTTCAAAGGTGCCAAGCTGCAGCAATTGGTGGTCCAGATCTGCCTCTGTCAAATGCATCCGATGACCGGCTTCGCGGTGGCAGAGCACGCCTACCGCGATTTTGAAAATTGCATCATGCCACTGCAATCAAGGTTCCCATTGGCTGTAAGGGCAGGCGCCATTGTGGTGACACACCACTGGGGCCCAGTGTGCGCTACCGCGATGGTGCATCTTTCAAATGCATCCAATGACTGCCTCGGCGGTGGCGGAGCACGCCTACCGTGATTTTCAAGATTGCATCATGCCACTGCAATGAAAGTTCCCATTGGCTGTAAGGGCATGATACATGGCGGTGACACACTGCTGGGGCCCGGTGTGCGCAACTGCGATGGTGCATCTTTCAAATGCATCCAATGACCGCCTCCGCGGTGGCGGAGCACGCCTACCGTGATTTTCAAGATTGCATCATGCCACCTCAATCAAGGTTCCCATTGGCTGAAAGGGCATGCTCCATGGCGATGACACACCACAGGGGCTTGATGTGCGCTACCGCGATTTTGGCGGCGGAGCATGCCAACCGCCATTTGGGCATGTCTCCATGCCTATCACTACCGCACTTGTGTGAATGGGGAGTGCTGGTGACACACCGCTGGGGCCAGGCGGTAGCTACTGCGATATGGGTGCCATACATTGACATGAGGCACCGCGATTTGGGCGGGGGAGCATGCCAACCGCCATTTGGGCATGTCTCCATGCCTATCACTACGACACTTGTGTAAATGGGGGGTGCTGGTGACACACCGCTGGGGCCAGGCAGTAGTTACCGCGATTTGGGCAGCAGAGCATGCCAACCGCCATTTGGGCATGTCTCCATGTCTATCACTACCGCACTAGTGTGAATGGGTGATGCTGGTGACACACCGCTGGGGCCAGGCGGTAGTTACCACGATAAGGGTGCCATACATTGACATGAGGCACCGTGATTTGGGTGGCAGAGCATGCCAACCGCCATTTGGGCATGTCTCCATGCCTATCACTACCGCACTTGTGTGAATGGTGGTACTGGTGACACACCGCTGGGGCCAGGCGGTAGCTAACATGATATGGGTACCATACATTGACATGAGGCACCGCAATTTGGGCGGCGGAGCATGCCAAACGCAATTTGGGCATGTCTCCATGCCTATCACTACTGCACTTGTGTAAATGGGAGGTGCTGGCGACACACCGCTGGGGCCAGATGGTAGCTACCGCAATTTGGGTGGCGAAGCGTGCCAACCGCCATTTGGGCATGTCTCCATACCTATCACTACCGCACTTGTGTGAATGGGGATGCTGGTGACACATCGCTGGGGCCAAGCGGTAGCTACCGCGATATGGGTGCCATACATTGACATGAGGCACCGCGATTTGGGCGGCGGAGCATGCCAACTGCCATTTGGGCATGTCTCCATGCATCTCACTACCGCACTTGTGTGAATGGGGGTGCTGGTGACACACCGCTGGGGCCAGGCGGTAGCTACAGCGAAATGGGTGCCATACATTGACATGAGGCACCGCGATTTGGGTGGCAGAGCATGCCAACTGCTGTTTGGGCATGCCTCCATGCCTATCACTATTGCACTTGTGTGAATGGGGGGTGCTGGTGATACACCGCTGGGGCCAGGCGGTAGCTACCGCGATATGGGTGCTATACATTGACATGAGTGTTACAGCAAACAAATTGCATTTGTCACCCCGAGTGGGATGGGTATGCTCAGACATGAGGCCCGTGCTCTCCATGCCACTGGAAGCAAGCTATCCTGGCTGAAGAGGGGTGACACTCCGAAACCGGTCCTAGGATGCTTGTTTCCAGTCCAGTCCAGGGAGGACCTGGCCTGGCAGTTCGGGCTGGACTGTTCTCATAGGGCACAGGGTCAAGACTGATTTGCATATGGCTGGGTCCAAACTGGAATGGCATGGTGAGCAAAAAATCGATGGATTTGGGCCCAGATCATTGTACTGGGATGAATGTATGACATTGTTCTGCATTCTGTCCATCAACAGTTTTTTACACATTGACATGAGGCACCACGATTTGGGTGGCGGAGCATGCCAACTGCCATTTGGGCATGTCTCCATGCCTATCACTACCATACTTGTGTAAATGGGGGGTGCTGGTGACACACCGCTGGGGCCAGGTGGCAGCTACTGTGATTTGGGTGCCGTGGAATGGCAATGGCCATCTGGCAAACATCAACAGTGCACAGTGCCCACATGGTCAATGGCACATCATTGTGCACACGATGCCAATGTTCTATTTACTCCACTGGTGACTACACATGCCAGGTTTGTGTATGTGATTTCGTTGATTGGCCTGTACTCCCTCACATGTCACTTATGATATTGATGGTCGTGTATGCAGGACAGTGTTGTTCTGGACTCTACAATGTGTACACATGTCAATGTGTTGAGGTGCAATGACAATCACAGCAATGTTCATCTCAATGAATGATGATATTTTTTGCAAGTCCTCTTATGTCTGATCATGCAGACAATCGTCATTTCTGCTCTGACTGTGGTCATTGTGTTGTGGATGTGTGCCAGGTTCAAATGACGCATGAAGGTGTGTCAGGTACAGCAGCTAGGTATGAGAGAGTGGGGTTGATTTGTTACACATATGCTGGATGCTATACTCCCAGGCATGCCCATGTGAAATGTGGCCATATCCCTATGTGCATTCACATTGACCGAAGTGGTGTTTGAGGCACTTGTTGTGTGTAAGTTGACAGGGGTGCCATTTGTGTAGCTGAAGGTGTCCCTACATGTAAGCTGGTCTGTAACTCAATTTTGATGACAGTCATTGTTGGCATTGTGTCAGCCAGAACGTGAGATGCTGTGCCCATCTTATGATGTATTGCATTGACATGTGTCCACTTTCATCTCAACTAGGAGGAGACCAAATCTGCTTCGTCACTTGACAGTGCTGGAGGACATGGAGGATGTTGCGATCATCCTGAAATGCCGTCTGGATAGAGCCACCCTAAAAACCCTTTGTGTTATGTTGGAGCCCCACCTGCAGCATCGCAGGACATATCCAACAGCTTTCACCCCAACTTATAAGGTGATGGCGGCCCTGCATTTTTTTTCCACAGGATCGTTCCAGCACACGGTGGCCAGCGCAGGTGGGATGTCACAACCGATGTTCAGCATGGTGCTGCGGAATGTTCTGTCCACCATGATGGTATACAAGGACAGATATATCCATTTCACCAGGGTTCCTGAATTGGCAGCTGTAAAGGGAGATTTCTATCCCCTTGGGCAAATCCCCCATGTTGTTGGTGCTATTGATTGCCCCCATGTCGGGCTTGTGCCACCACAGGCACGTGAGCACATTTACAGGAATCATAAACATTACCACTCCATAAATGTGCAAGTGGTGTGCCTGGCAGATATGATCATCTCCCACATGTGTGCAAAATTCCAAGGCTCAGCCCATGACTCCTACATCCTGCGGAACAGCATTGTGCCCCAGCTAATGGCTAATCTGCTTCCCGAGCGTTCATGGATTGTGGGTGAGTATGCCTAGTCATATGGCGTGCTGGGTGTGTGACCTGCTGCCCTCTGCCTCAGCGACATTGCAATGTCTATTTGTGTTTGTCATACCTAGGTGACTCTGCATATCCCAACTGTCCCTGGTTGCTGAGCCCACTGCGGAATCCCAGGACCCCGGCTGAAGTGCGCTACAATGATGCCCATGGGAGGACACATCGTGTGGTGGAGCGTACTTTTGGTCTGCTTAAGTCACGTTTCCACTGCCAGGACAAGACCGGAGGTGCACTGGCGTACTCGCCCGGGAAGGTGTGTCAGATTGTAGTGGCATGCTGCATGCTCCACAACCTAGCCATTCGCAAGGAGATTCCCCTGCTCCTGGATGATGATGAGGACCCAAGGCCCCCGCCTGCAAACCAACCCATGTCCAGTGATGACGACAGTGGAGAGGAGGAAGGAGTTGACCTGCGTGAACAGCTCATCACCCGCTACTTCACTTGAAGGTTGGTGACAATGTACAATATACCCAGTATCTGATGATGTTGCTGTTGTCATGAAGGGGTACGTGAGAATTGTAACAGCAGCCAGTTGTAGACTCAGTGGTGGTTGGCAATGTTTCTGGGACAGGTCATTGAGAAACATCTACAGGATGTGTATGTTGACACTTGTTGCCCATTGTGACGTGTGCATGTTGGATTATCTTGATGGTAGTTGTTGTGTGATGTCTGTGATGCCACACCCAGACCAGTGAATGTTGTTCTGTTGTGTTTTACTAGGTGCCTTCAACTTCTCCTTGCCTACATATAGTCCATACTGCTGGTACATTGTGATCATGTTGAAGACTGTACATCCTGCAATAAAGATGGAGCAGACACAACAACATGTGTGTAAGGATTTTTTATTTACAATGGTGACATGTGAGGGGGTGTACATGTACATTGAGGTGGTGGTGGAGCAATGAGTTGACAGTTATGGTAAATGAGATAATCAAGTAGTTACCACATTGATGTGGTGACCCAGTCCAACAGACAGTTACCATTCACAAGGCAGTGTGGGGAAGGACAGTCCAAAAAGTCAATGCAGTGGTGAAAAGGGTTGCCATCAGTGCTGGCTCTGTCACTGGCGTTTGGCAGGTGCTTTGCCTCCAGATACTTTCAGTGTTTTCTTAGGACGGCCCCTTCATCGCTTGGCATGGGGGGGCCCTGCTGCAGGGCTAGTGTGGTCTGAGGACTCACCCCTCTCTGTGGGTGCAGGGGAGGATGGTGAACTGTCATCCTGCGGCCCTTCAGAGGGAGGTGGAGATGTTGGTTGTGGTGCAGGCCTGTCCCTCAGTACCGCCACTTGCTGGCCCAAGAGGTCAACAATTTGTCCCATGCGGGTGTCAATGGACCTCATCAGCTGGATGAGCTCACGTAACAGTTCGTCCGACCAGCCCGTTGGTCCCTGAGCCTGTTCACATGCCCCAAGGACTCTGGTGATGTGGTCTAGGGATTGGGTCCCAGCCTCTTGGTGTCTGTGGGTGACCCTGCCCCTCCCACCTACCCTGCTACCACGGACCTGTTGCCTCACCACTGTGGGCACCCGCATCCTCTCCCTGTCCTCCTCAGTTGGTGGTGTGGGGTGGTCATCCTCTGAGACAGGAAGGGTGTTGCAGGCAGCACTGGTGGTGGTGGTGGTAGCGGTGGACGCACAGGCTGTAACAGCAGGGGTCTGCAGTGATGTTGTTATTGCAGCAGATGTGGCTGGGCGACAATGGGGTCCTGGGACCTGTTGCTCACTGGCACACCGGATGGGCCGGCTTCGAGCTCATCGTCCAGAGAATCCCGGGAGTCAACATCTGAGAGTCCTTGTACCGGGGAGGGAGACCGGCTCTGCAGGTTGCTGGTGTTGTCCTCTGCAGTGAGTTCTTAGTCACCTGTGGGTTAGATGGGAAATGGTCATTGTAGTGCACCCCGCAAGCTTTGTGGTAGCTGTTGTACACTATACAGTTGACTGATCATCACATTGTTTTCTATGTACACTACTATGCCTCCTGACATGATGCAGTGGTACATGTATTACTTGTCCATGGTGTGAGGTGTCAATACATACCATGCGCCACATGCATAATTTATGATTACAGGGACCTGTTGACATCTAAGGACTGGCACAACATATTATTTCATTGAGAACTCTGTTGATTTGTCTAACCTGGCAGACGTCACATCTGGCCATGGACTGGCCATTGTCACATCCTGCATACCTTTGTCCTGTCATGCGCATATCTTGATTTGTACCACCAAACATGCTTTCTTATTTTTCAAATGGTCCTTGTTGCTCTGGCCCCATGGCACTGCACATGTCAATAGGTGCTGTGCATGTTTGTGCCCAGACTTTCTTCTACATATGCATTGGTGTGTCACACTTTGGTAGCTGTGACAGTTTCCTTTGCTTACCTGTGTGCACACTGTGCGTGGCAATGGGGTTGGTGTGCATATTTGTGCAATGAGAGGACTGGTGTTGTCATATGACACCATTTCTTTTGTAACAAATGGGTGGGTGCACGTAATGGCTACTTACCTTTTATGTACTCACATTTGGCTTTGTTATGTGACACATATGTGTGTGCGTGGTGGAGGCTTACATCCTGCTCAGCGGTGTCACAAGACAGAATAATATGCCTACCTACCTGTTAGTTTGTTTGAGGTGGGCCATTAGATGCCACATGCATCTTGGTGGTATGGAGAGCTCCATCTTGCTCTACTGGGGGACAAGGGTGCATGGTGGAAGTAGTGGTATACACCTCCCACCCACAAACACCCCCGAGGGAAAATGGCTACCTACCTGTTAGGTGGAGGTGAACAATGCAATGGATGCCACATGCTTCTGGGAGGGAGGGAGTGCTCCATCCTGCTGAGGTGTGGGACAGGGGGCATGGTGGGAGTAGTGGTGCAGGCCTCCAACCCACAAACACCCTCCCAGGGACGATGGCTACCTACCTGTAAGTTTGTTTGGTGTACTGCAATGGCTTGCAACTGCTTCTGGGTGGGGAAGTGCTCCATCCTGCTGAGGTGTGGGCCAGGGGGCATGGTGGGAGTAGTGGTACAGGCCTCCCACACCCAGACACCCTCCCAGGTGATGAATACAGGCCCCAGCTAGGCCCGCAGGACACAAGGGTTCGCTCTCCTGTAATGGAATCTATAAGGAAGTTGGCACGGAAACTGCAAAGTACAAAGACAACATTTATTAACCCTTAAGGGTGGTCCTACAATCCACACAACACTCTTCAGTATTGCATAGAGTAGCACAAAGAACTTACGTACATGGTCCCCTTTTATACACAATAGAGGGGCTCATAAGTGGGTGGATACAACATGAGACCGAAGAACATTACCATTTATGGTCATTTTCGATACTGAATCAATATGTGGGCGGAGCTAACACACTCTTTGAGCCCGCGAAAACATGGTCAAGCAAGGCTAACTGATAACAGATGTGGTCAAGTCTGGGCATGTGCCAGATGGACAAAGGAGCTATTTATAGACTGTTACTAGGCAGATTACAAGAGCAACTAACACAGAGGTTGGACTCTTCTCGTGGGGAACACGTGGAAGCATGACAATACAAAATGGAGTCCAAACTTCGGTCAACATAATGGAGAAAACAGGATCTATAAGAGGGGATTTAATGTCTTTAGTAAATGCTTAATCACATCGTCGTTTCAATTTACAACAGACGACCCTTTCAGCATTTACTGAAGACATCCGGTTTGTTAGGATAGTCATCATGTATGTCAATAGTCATCATTTCTTCAACTTCTTTAGCTAAACGTTTTTGGTGAGCAACATCGGCAATAGCTTTCTTATCAGGGATACAGAATGATACACATAATGAGCAGAGCAAGGGACCACATTGAATACAGATACAGCACGAAAACAGAACCGCTACAATAATACAGAGACCAGTTAGAACCTTCTATCCCCAGGCAGTAATTAACGCCCAAAACCATCCAGAAAAGGACCAAGCGCCGTTTTCTGTATGGATCTCAGCTGCAATTTTATGCAGTTTATTGATGGCATTATAAACTGATGGCGTATGATCAGGGATAAACACACAACAGCTACTTCCAATAATTTTACATGCTCCTCCTCTGTCAGCTAGCATAACGTCTAATACCATACGATTCTGCAATGCAACAATTCTAGTAATTTGCAATTCCTCCGTAAGATTCCCAAGAGCAGCAGCAGTCTGATTTGTCACAGCTTCTACCACTCTTGTTAATCTTCGGATCTTCCTACTGTTCAGGGCAGCTCCAACAAAGAAAAACAGTCCTAAGTTAAAATCAATATACTGTTGCAGACTGGTATCAGTCTGATCTACATCATCAATTGATAAAGTACGTTTATACCTATTTACAGTCACATTATTCAATAATTTCAGATCCTTATGATAAGATGCGGGTGCTAGGAATACAGGAGGTAATAGAAATGATACATAGCATACCCCAGACCACCCAGCCGGCAGACGGTAATAACTTTTATTTCCACACACAAAGTACGTATTATGGGAGGCTAAGAAGGTACTATTGTTCAACCCATCAATATTCAGAACAGTAATGCAATCACTAACACCAACAGGGATAAAACCCACACTCTGGACACACAGGTCCGCTTGAGCTTGTGCTACTTGAATTACAAATTTGTCCTTTCCCACAGTGTCTCTTGTGTTCGTGAAGATGTAAGGAATGGATTCATTGTCCGGTCGGTACTCTTCCCACTCCCAAATTGTCCCATTCGCTTGTGGATACCCATTTTTGTCTTGATGGCATTCTTTATTAAGTCTAAAAAGCAATCGTCCCACTGTCGGTTTCCGAGTGGCAAAAAGCAAAGTATACCATGCTCTACAAGAGCCATTATGAGAGAAAGGAAGTGGTATAAATGGCGTTCCTCCTTTCTTCTGATGAGCTGGCATCATCCCACATATCCAACAGTTCGTAGCATTCGTAGCAACGTGGGTATGATGCAGCATCTGGATGAAAGTGTTGTTCAAGTAAGATTGTCGATGCTTCAACTCTTGATATGGTAATGTATAAAAGTAGTGCTCCTCAGGCACCGGAGTTGTCAACACAAGAATCTTCCGAGCGGGAGTTACATCCTCCACGAACCATGTTGTTATCCCAACAATGGCTACTGTCAACATGAACCCTAATGCACAAAGGATTTTCTTTTTCTCCATGTCAAAGTAAAAAAGAATAAAACCAATATCTTCCTGAAACTAAAAGTCTGTCAGAACTCTTCCCCTTGGGCAGCGGTTGATTTCTTCACCAGCGGGCCAAGACGGGTGTCGCTACACTAATGCAGGGCTGATCCCCCCCCCTTGCCTCATCGGCTCTCCGTTTCACTAACCCAAGGGCCGTTCTGACAGTATGTCCCGGTACTGGAAAACTCACTTCCTTGGTCGAAGATGATATCGCCTTCCTCCAGGAGTCGCATGGTCCGGAAAGAGCTCCTCAGTGGCGTTTGGCTCCGCAGCACGGCCTGTCTCTGCAGCCAAGATTTCTCGTTGATCGGTCAACACAGCAGGTTCCACCAATCCGGGCGGCACCTTCCTACAGTGCAGGGAGTGGATCCAATTCTTTCTGTTGGAGACTCGCACAGCCGTCCTCGTTGCGAGGAGGACCTGCTCAGGGCCCACCCATCTCGGTTCCAAGCTGTTCGTCCTGTCGAAAACTTTCACCATCACGTGGTCCCCAGGCCGGAGACCATGTCCTTCACCGGTAGACCGATCAGGGAGCGCCTCTCGGACCTGTTGATGGATAGAAACCAAGTTATCCGTTAACTGTGCCAGATAATCGCTCATCATTACACAAGGTACATCATACACAGCCTTAGGTCTTGGTGGACCCCAAATATTCATTGGGCGTCCGAAAACAATTTCATAAGGTGTAAGGCCAGTTCGAGAGTGTGGTACCGATCTAATTGACAATAACGCCGGTGGCAGAGCGTCTGGCCAAGTCAAAGACGTTGAAGCTTGAATTTTAGCGATCTTAAGCTTCAGTGTACCATTATACTTCTCAACTAGGCCTGCAGACTGAGGGTGAAACACGGCGTGGAACTTCTGAGTGATGCCTAGGCCCTTCAAGACATACTTTATAACATCCGCTACAAAGTGAGGGCCGTTATCACTCCACAGAAGTCTACAAACGCCATATCGGGGGAAAAACTCCTTCAGCAGCAGCTTCGCAGTAGTCATTGCAGTATTGTCTTTCGTAGGGTACGCTTCAACCCATTTGCTGAAGGCGCAAACCACTACTAGAACATACTTCAGATTATTACAGCGCTCCAGCTGGATGTAATCCATCTGCAGAACCTCAAAGGGTGCAGTGGGTGTCACAAACCCTCCTGCTGGAGTTCGAGTACCCTTTCCTGGGTTGTACCTCAGGCAGATCATACAAGTCTGCACCACCCTCTTTGCTGTGCTAGCAATCTCTGGATGCTCCCAGGCTTGGGTAAGCAATTTCACAATTGCGGAAGCTCCAACATGTGCTAGCCCATGTGCCATCTGAACCATAGGTTGTACAAAAGCCGTGGGTAATTTCCATCTATCCATCTGCTTATTTCTCCAGCAACCCTCATCATCCAATTCTCCCTCACTAGCCCATTGTTCCCGCTCTTTGTCAGAAGCGGTCCGTTGCATTTCCAGCACTTCCTCCTTCGCATCATGCCATCTTTCCACCTGTGACTTTACTACATACATGGCAGTAGTACCGGGCTGCATCGCAGTCTCCCGTGCTACTCGGTCTGCTAACGCATTCCCTTCTCCAACTTTATCAACTACTTTCCTATGGGCGCTACACTTAACGATGGCAATTTTCTTTGGGTATGTCAGTGCAGTTAAAAGATTATGAACTAACTCTCCATGCATTATCTGTACTCCATGTGACGTTAAAAACCCTCTCTCCTTCCAGAGTAGGCCGAAGTCATGCGCTACTCCGAAGGCATAGCGGCTACCTGTATAAACATTCACACATAGTCCTGTACTGAGCTCACATGCTCGTGTTAATGCTATCAGTTCCGCTGCTTGAGCTGATTTCTGTGGTATGCGTGCTGTCTCCACTATCGTTTGTAATGTGGTAATTGCATATGCTGCTGAAGTCGTACCATCTGGTAGCTTCAGACAGGATCCATCCACCCACAGTTCTCCATCTACATCCGGAAAGGGCGTATCCTGGAGATCAATACGACCCTTTGTTTGTTCCTCAGTCACGAGAATACAATCATGCGCTTTCCGCGCCTCAGGCTGGGTTTCGGGGTATGGCAGCAATGTTGCCGGGTTTAACGTTACGCACCTTTTCAACGTAATATGAGGAGCCAAAAGCGTCAACTCATATCCCGTTAAACGGGCGCTGGTCAAATGCTGCGTCTTCGTTTGATTGAGCAGGGCATCGACAGCATGGGGGACTAATACCAACAGCTTATGAGATAACACAATTCCCTCGCTTTGGCGTATTGACACAGCTGTCGCCGCAACCGAGCGAAAACACCCTGGTAATGCTCGTGCGACAGGATCAAGTACAGCCGAAAAATATGCACAAGGGCGCTGCTTATCGCCGTGCATCTGCACTAAAACTGACAATGCACATCCATCTTTCTCATGCACATACAACGAAAAGGGGTTTTGCATAATCAGGGGTCCCTAACACTGGTGCTGAACAAAGGGCCTGTCGTAGTTGCTGAAAAGCAGTATCACACTCATCTGACCAAGGGATTGGGATAGGCGTGTCCTTTGTCAAGAGGGCTAACAATGGCTTAGCTATGTGCGAAAACCCCAATATCCACTGTCTACAAAAAGAAACGAGGCCCAAAAATGCACGCACATCCTTCTGTGTGGACGGTCTCGGTGTATCCAAAATTACTTGGATACGATCCGGTGTGAGTGCACGCCCCTCCTTAGACAAAAGGTGACCCAAATAAGTCACCTTTGGTCTACAGAATTGCAATTTCTTCCTAGATACCTTATGATTGTGGGATGCTAAAAAGGAGAGTAAGGATAACGTACTCTTCTCACACAACTCCAGGGTGTCAGCCGCCAGCAAGATGTCATCAACATATTGAATGAGGGCGACCCCCTCGAGCAGAACAAAGGAATCCAATTGTCGTTTCAAAGCCTGACTGTAAATGCTAGGGCTTTCTGTGTAGCCCTGGGGAATCCTACAAAAACGATAAGATCTATTATTTAATGTAAACCCAAAAAGATATCGGCTATCAGGGTGAATGGGAATGGAAAAGAAGGCATTCTTCAAATCAATCACTGAGAACATGGTCGCCGTAGGCGGGACCAAGGTAAGCAACGTCGTGATATCGGAAACCACTGGGTACTGAGGTATCACGATCTTGTTCACTTCTCTCAAATCAATTATAAACCGATAAACTCTGGCATCCGTATCCTTTTTCAGTATGGGAAGAATCGGACTGTTACAAATGTTGTAGGGGACTTCCTCCACTACCCCTACCGCCATCAAATCCTGCACTATCTGTAGGAGAGCCTCCTCCCCCTCCTGGGAAATACGGTACTGTGGGAGGCGTGGCAACACCGCCCCCTCCTGGACACTAATGTGGACCGGTGGAACCACCATTTGTCCCACATCAGTATCCGAAGTTGCCCACAAAGCACGAGGGAGGGTAGCTAACAGCGCATCCTCTGACATCGCACACATCCGTTCTGATCGGGGGTAATTGTCATTCAATATTACCCGTACACCAGCAGGGGAGCAGCGGATCGTAGCTCTAAAATGCTTTAACATATCAAGACCCATAATGTTGTCCGGTGTGTACGGGGCAAGCAGAAATGGACAGGGTGCAGAAAAAGAATCAACCTTAAACATGAGGGGCTGTGAAAGAGGGCTTCGGGAGAGTGTACCGTCAAACCCTACCGATGTGACCATTAAGCCGGATGGGGGAGCCCCCGGAACCAATTGCTTAGATAGCGCACTACGTGTCGCTCCTGTATCCACTAGGAACTGATCAGTAGAGCCCAAAACTTCAGCCGATACATAAGGGCCCTGCTGATCGACCGGCACCTCAACTGATTCTAACCCCCATCCAACGCATTCCTATGCATGCTGAGAGTCATGGTACCCCGACCGGTCAATCCCCGACGCTTGGTACTGATGCTGGCGATCAATAAAGGTTTGATCTATCGCGGTGCTGCCCAGCAGAGTCAAAACGAGCCTGTTCGTTAGAATTCCCTCGAAAGTTCGAGAAACCCCCTCTACCTCGCGGGCCACCGTGGGTATGCCCCTGACGCGATGCATGCAACACCGGGCAGTCCCTAGCCCAATGACCCGATTGCTTACAATACGCACATTGGTTCCTATTCAAATCAGATCGGCCCGAGGAAGGACCATAAGATCCTCCCCTACCTCTATTACTACCCCGTCGGGGCGGGCCATAGACTTGTGCCAACATCACCTTTGTTTTCAAATCTTTCGATTTCTTTTCCTCCTGGCCCTTTGCTTCTTGCTCCTGACGTTCATAATACTGGGCGATAGTCAGGAGGGCCGTCGGTGTAGCGGAGGACCAAGAACTTTCACTCGCTTTTAGACGGGCCGCAACTGCCGGCAGCAGATTAGCCACATATTTATCCGCAAAAAGGTGGCGTCCCGTATCGTCGGTAAGCGACTGTCCACTAAAATCATGAAACGTCTCCTCAAAGCGCGTAAAGAAGTCCGCAACTGACTCGTCAACTTTCTGTTTACATGCAGCTAACATATTCCAGTCAATCTTTTTAGGGGGGATAATTGTCTTCAGCTTAGCCACAATAGCAGCAGGGAGATCTAAAATATTCTGGGGCGGTTTCTGCGCAGGCTTCCTCTCCCTATCCTCATCCTCCAGTTCAGACCATCGAGCCTTAAAAGTGGCAACATCATCTACCTTTCGCACAGATCGCCACATATCTGGTGGTAGAATAAGCCCAAAGAACAAATCTATATCTGCTAAAGTCATAACGCAAGAATTCAAGGCCCCCTCAACTTCTTCATAGAAGGCCGCTGGATTCTTGCGGGGGTCGGGCAGCGCATTCTTCAATGCCATAACATCAGCCCTATGCCATGGAGTGTAAACCCAATTATACACAAAATATCCCTTAGCATCGGCGGAGGTAATGTCCGAGCTAGTCCCCGCTCCTTTAGGAGGAACATACAAAGGCGCCGCCTCGCGCATTGGCTTAGCATGCACTAGATCGCTCTTATCTGATTGAGAGGTGGATGAGTGGCCTTCTGCGGTACACGAATCCGACTGCGTCTCCTCCCCTGCTCGTGGGCGCGCTTTTCCTTTATGGGCCAGCACCGCGTCCCGCAAGGCGAATAGCCGCCGAGCCGTATCAGGAGCCTTAGAGGGAGAAAAAACACCATCATGCAATGCTTTAGCATCCGATGTCACTTCTTCAGGCTCAAGGACACTAGAATATTTCCGAAAAGCAGCAATCACTTCCTCAGCGAAATGACTCAAAAAATACAATCTCTCTCTATCCTGCCACGACCCCCAAGTATGGAACAATTCATCCACGGACACCTTACCCTTAAGTGCACGGAAGGAAATTTGCCGAAGCTCAGCCATATGCTCAGCCGATAACATGGACCGCGTATCTACCTTACCCGGACCCGGGACAGAATCTTGCGGCCTCGGAGCAGATGCGCCGACATAAGGGGGCGGAGAGCGATCTAGTAAATAAAAATCATCATCAAGATTATTAAGGACAGGATAAAGTGGCTGCCGAACAGCATATTGACCCGAAACTTGCAGCCTACGCTCTTTCTCTTGTCTCTCTGTCTGTTCTCTGTCTTCCCGACGCTTCGCTTCCTGGGCTCGCACATGATCATTCTTCCGTTGTTCTTTATCAAACAGCGCTTTCTCACGCTTCTCTCGCTCACGCACCTCCTTCACCCACAACCGTACACACTCAAACATATCCTGACGCGCACGCCGCTTACACATACACTGTTCCACATACTCAATCTTACGTATATCAAACGATCCATACAAAGGCCATCGTAACTCAGGATCTTTCTTAGTATATTTCCTCCATACTGTGCTGTACATTATGGAAGAAAGACCATGCTTCACGTACATATCCCTATTAGGAGTCCCCTCTGGGGGAGCTGGAGCAGATTCCTCGAGGTTTAACCGGTTTCCAAAACAGCAACACCACTTACGGAGTGCGCTAAAAGCAGGCATGCTCATGAATAATGCAAAATATGCAATATTATAGAAAAAATGGCACTTAATCGTTGCGCCGTTCAAAGTTACACAGCTCCGGAGAAATCTCTCCACATTACCTGCCTATATGTGTTGCAACGCATATATATTCACAAAGACAAATACAAAATATGACTAGTCATCACAAATCAAACTCAAATAGCCAGATCAGGCTTCAAAAACTCGGAGCAAGTACCGTACACCGGTTCTTACCAATCAAGAGTCCAGATTCCAACTGCCAAGCTCCACAATCGCCCAAACGGCTTTCACGGCAAGACCGACAGAAGAGGTCTCAGTCGAGGACCGGCGCCACCCAGACGGTCAGCTCGGAAGGGAAGGAAGAAAAACCTCGGGATGCCAGGGCTAAGACGCCGCTGGCAGTGATCACGTCCCCGGCCAAATTCCTCACCTTCGTCGCGACCAGTCCTTCGAGCATCCGAGTCGCCGATGAGCCCCACGTGACGGGCGCCAATTGATGAATACAGGCCCCAGCTAGGCCCGCAGGACACAAGGGTTCGCTCTCCTGTAATGGAATCTATAAGGAAGTTGGCACGGAAACTGCAAAGTACAAAGACAGCATTTATTAACCCTTAAGGGTGGTCCTACAATCCACACAACACTCTTCAGTATTGCATAGAGTAGCACAAAGAACTTACGTACATGGTCCCCTTTTATACACAATAGAGGGGCTCATAAGTGGGTGGATACAACATGAGACCGAAGAACATTACCATTTATGGTCATTTTCGATACTGAATCAATATGTGGGCGGAGCTAACACACTCTTTGAGCCCGCGAAAACATGGTCAAGCAAGGCTAACTGATAACAGATGTGGTCAAGTCTGGGCATGTGCCAGATGGACAAAGGAGCTATTTATAGACTGTTACTAGGCAGATTACAAGAGCAACTAACACAGAGGTTGGACTCTTCTCGTGGGGAACACGTGGAAGCATGACAATACAAAATGGAGTCCAAACTTCGGTCAACATAACGGAGAAAACAGGATCTATAAGAGGGGATTTAATGTCTTTAGTAAATGCTTAATCACATCGTCGTTTCAATTTACAACACAGGGAAGATGGCTACCTACCTGTTAGGTGGAGGTGAACAATGCAATGGATGCCACATGCTTCTGGGTGGGAGTGAGTGCTCCATCCTGCTGAGGTGTGGGACAGGGGCATGGTGGGAGAAGTGGTACAGGCCTCCCACCCACAAACACCCTCCCATGGATGATGGCTACCTACCTGTAAGTTTGATGTGGGTTGTGTAATGGCTTACACATGCTTCTGGGTGGGATGGGGGAGGGATCCATCTTGCTGATGCTGTGGGACAAGGGGGTCTGGTGGGAGTTGTAGTGCTGGATGCCTGTATACATGCCCCCATGGTAATGTTGCTAGCTACGTTTGAGGTGAATGAGAGTGCGTGAATGTTGAATCTGTGAGACATGTTTTTGTGAGTGTGTGGTGCAGATGAATGGAATCTGTCCTAGGTGGTGTACCTTTGTAGTTGTGCAAGACAGTACATGGCAGTGTGGTGGTAGTCATTTGTTGGTACTTACCAGCCTCCACTCCCCCGTCTACTCCTGTGAGACTCTCTGGATGCAGTATAGCAAGCACCTTCTCCTCCAATGGTGTGAATGGTTTTGGTGGAATGGGAGGGCCACCACCAGTCCTTTCAGCCAGCTCACGGTTCTTGCTTCTCCTCTCTTTAAAAACCCTCTTCAGATCATGCTACCGCTTCATGGTCTCCTGTTTGGATCGCAGGGTGATCCCTACTCCATTGACCCTTTCGACTATCCTTGCCCACATTTGTGTCCTTGTGGCTTATGGTGTCTGTTGGACCAGGCAACCAAAAAGTTGTGGTTCCACTCTGACTATCTCATTTACCATGACTGTCAACTCACTCTCTGTGAATTTGGGCATTTTATGTGTTGACATGGTGTGTGGTGTGCAAGGCGGTTGTGGGTGCAGGGGTGTGAGTGGTGGGTGTGGTTGTGATGTGTATGGTGTGTGATGTGCAGGGGGGTTAGTTGTTCAGGTGTGGTAGTGATGGTGGTGGTGGTGGTGATGTGTGTGTGCTGTATTCCTTTGCCTCTCCTCTCTGATCTGGTGAATGCCCTTCTCTTCTGGAGTGTTGCAAAGGATTGTGGTCAGGGAAGAGGCTGGTTTTATACTCAGCTATGTGGGTGTGTCCAAATGGGGGAGTGCTGTCAGGTGTGTTGTGTGGGTTGTCCTGGGATTTGTATTTTTCTTTTTGCCATGTGGTTGTGTCATGTGTGTTTTGTGTTTTTGGGCGGCATGGCTAGTTTGCTGTGTGCCCTTTTTAACCTTATTGTGGGTTTTTTCATTCCTCCACCATATTTTTCACGGATCGTCTGCAGCGGTGGCTATGCTGCCGCTCTTCCACTGGCATTCCCATTCATTCCTGTGTGCGACCGCGGCAGTCAGAAACAGCGGAACATACCGCGGAATCATTGGGGATATCCTAATTTCCCGTTCAGTGTCTCCGCTATACATGCGGCGGGTTGGTGTTTTTCGGCTGAGAATCCGACCGCCGCGGACGGATTTTGACCATCTCCACCCGCTATGGGCGGTTTTTCTTGGCCCCGTTCCGCCGCGGTCGGTGTTTTTTGACGGATGATCCTAATTTAGCCGCCGTTATTTCCACGGTACAGGCAGGCGGTGGTTTTCCGCTTCCATGGCGGTCGGGGTGGTCCTCCGACCGCCATCCTAATAGGCCCCTAAATATGAATTTGGTCATTCGTAAAGCAATCTGGGTTTTATTTCCAAGTGTGCATCTTTGCAATGTGTCCATCCTTTATTACACTTTAAATATACAGTATAGTGTCCAGATGTTGTAGTAGGTCCAGCATGAAAAATAATAACCACTGTTGTAAAAGTTCTTCCAGAAATAGATATTTGACTGGCAATAAAAATGTTATTTCTGGTTTCCAATTTTCTTCCATTTGCTTTACAACGTTGTAGCATTAAAATCAGATATTTTCCATATTTTTCTAATTGTAATGTAGAGAACATCTCTGATTTACAATGAGAACATTTCATATCATGATTTGCCACTTTGACTAATTTGTTAAAAGCTACAGATTTGTACTCTGGAATTGTTAAGCATATGAATCTTTCTGTGTCGACTTCAGTGCTTGAAGTTAATGAACACTGTTCACATTTATGATCCCATTTGTAACTTTGTCCAAATATGTTTTCAATCTGCATTCCTTCATCTTCTAATACTCCAAGCATAACCAATAGAAATTCTTGTGCATTCTGTTGTATATTAAGACTGACGGTCAAACAACCAGTACATATATCCAAGAGTTGACGAATACCACAAGCAGTATGCATTTTACTTCTGTCAGTTGTCAATTGTTGAAATACATAATGTAGTGCAGAACATAATCTTTTTTCATGATTTCCTATGATTTCATGATGAAGATCTTGTAGATAAAATACAAGATTCAGAATTACATTAGCGTAACAGTTGATACCTGAACTATTTTCCAATTGGTATCCAGCAACGTGATCAACACTTTCAATTCAATTCAATTCTTTATTTCGGTTACAAATAACCATAAAAGAGTTCCATACAGTATTAAAAACAATCATTATATCAAAATGCAGCATTTGTAGTGGGTGCAAATAATCCATACATAAATACAATATAATAAGGCTTTAGATATTAGTTTAAGCACAATATAGGTTTATCAACCATTTAAAATAAGAATAAAAGAAGTTTAAGAACCAGGGATAAATGACAGTACCATTACATTTTTTGACCATTTCTTTTCCTAATTATCGCTACATTAAATAAAAAACGACTCAGGCTAAATACTATACTCTGTGACGTGTCGCCCTTAAATAATCTTTCCCCATCTTGGATACGCCAGAGACCCAGATTTAAGCAGATGGGTTTAATCCATTTTATCCTTGCCTGCATATATGCAGGACATATAAATAGGACATGGGTCTCATCCTCCTTAGTATCCATATCGCACAATTGGCACAAATCAGATTTATTGTTATTATTGTTGGGCGCCCACTTCGATGTTCTAGAATTAAGTTGTAAAATACCATAGCGGTACTTTAAATACAGTGATTTAGCCAAAGGGGGCTCAATTTCATCCATAAAATATTCAAATTTGCTTCCACATTTAAAATATTAAAATTTAAGTGTCAATGATCCAAGTTTGGGGTTATGTAGTGCAGAATTATAAATATAGTCCCAATATGTGTCCTTCAGCAATTTTTTGGAAGAATTAGTAAGAGAATCAGGATCTGTCCAAAAATTGCGTAAGCCCAGCTTTATAAACCAGTTTTGGATATACGCTAACCAAACCAGCCGGGTGGCATTCTTTATTTGAATTATTTCCTTTAATGCATCTCTGTAGTCTGCAAGCTCATCGGTGGACCACAGGCGCACCCAGTACAGTAATGGACGTAAATGAGCATGATCGTCCAAACGACGTATATTCAGGTCCCAAAATAATGGAACAAGGGGGGTGCAACCCGGGACTGCTAAAAGTTGCCTAAAAAACTGTTTTCATGGGCTGAAAAGGAATCTCGTACTACATAACCCCATAATTCTGCCCCGTATAGGGTAGCTGATTGGACTTAATATTTGAAGAGCTCAATAGCAGGTGATATTGCTGTAGTAGGGCTATTTTTAAACTTCCTAATTATAGGGGCTTGGTTTTGTATTAATGTTAACCTCGATTTTTCTATTTGTGGTTTCCAATTCATTTTAGTATCGAGGGTAATACCCAAATATTTAAAATTATTCACTTGTTCAATCTTTTCATTATTTACATCAAAGACTTTATTAAACCCTCTGTGGGGGCTAATCGTCATAACCTTCGTTTTGGAAGCATTAATTTCGAGGTTTTTGTCCAGGCAATAGGCCAGAAATTTGTTCAGGAGATTTTGTAGTCCTTTAGGCGTCTGGGAGATTAAAATCCTATCATCCGCAAATAATAAGGCCGGAACGGCTTGGCCACACAACTTGGGAGAGTCATGCTCGCAGCCCAAGAGGGTGTCAGGGATGTCATTTACATAAAGAGAGAAAAGAGTTGGCGCCAGAACGCAGCCTTGTCTGACGCCTCTTTTTATACCTATTCTCTCCGATAGCTCTCCATTTGGGCCCCACCTCACTCTTGCATAATTTCCCTCGTGTAGCCTAATCAATTGATGGCAAATATCCCCAGGGGCGCCCATATCCCTTAACCTTTTCCATAGCTGCCCCCTGGGAACCAAATCAAAGGCCGCTTTGAGGTCCACGAAGGCTACATATAGATGGGATTTCCTTATATTAATGTATTTCCATATTAAACATGAAAATCTGAATACCTGGTCTATTGTACTAATTCTGGCTCTAAAACCTGCCTGGTATTTTGTAAAAATAGAGTTATCCTCAATCCACATGTTTAATTTATTAAGAAGTTGACGTGCATAGATCTTTTGAAGAACATCTTTCAAACTGATAGGTCTATAATGTGATGGGTTAGATCTATCCCCCTTCTTAAAAATGGTCACAATTTCTGCGCCCTGCCAGGTTTCTGGAATTGGGGCACCTCTTGCAATATCATTGCTAAGTAGATTAATATAAGGGGCCCACAAGTTGTTCTCATGTTTCCAGAGATCCCCAGGGATTTTGTCTGGTCCTGGGGCTTTACCTTGTTTGACTGCATTAATGGCTAGTGTGGTATCTGCCAGGCTGAATGTTAACGTTGTATCGCAAGTGTTTTGCCCTAGGTATTCATTTGATTTTCCTTCCTCCACCCCTTCACATGAATACAATGTGGAGAAATGTTTAACCCAGACTTTTTTTCTAGAAACCTGTCCCTGGATTGCGCACCTTCTTTGGTGCCCTTCGCTATAAGATTCCAGAACAACGTTTGGTCTTTTAGTTTACAAGCTTGGAGTAAATCTGTCCAAACTTGTTCATCCCATAGTCTTTTTGCTAATAAAATAGTTTTTTTGTAAAATGTTCTCTTTTCTCTCAAGATATTTATTTGCTTCCCTTTTATAGCTTTTATTAATTCTAGTTTAGCCTGCCGACAGGCTTTGTTGTACCAAGGTCCCTCCTTTTGCCGGTTGTTCCGACAAAGTTGACCTTTATTAGCCCCTTTTGAAAGGATTTTTCTAAGTTGCTGCATCAAGTTCCCATGTACTGATATTACCGAATGTTCCTCAATATTGGTATTGACTAAAGGCGACATAAGTTTTACATAGAGTTCATAGATTTCCCTAAAAGTGCCAACATTACCCATTACAGCAGGCCATTTTAAAGACCTGCGATTATTGGACTCTAAGGGGTCATGAATAGAGTTATAATCACTAGGTATCAATGCCTTATGGAGCATGAACAATGAGCCAATGATAGTCAGGGAGAGAGGGAAATGGTCACTTTCAATATGGTTGTCCACGTTCAAATCCATAAGCATTGGCCATAGATTTAAGGAGACCAGTATGTAATCAAGATGGCTAGTGAAACAACCTCTTCCAAAGGTTGGTTTACTTGGACAATCAGAAGGAAGTCAGCCATTACAAGAACATAGGCCATATTCCATAGTCATTCTTAGCACCTGCAGTGAACCTTTTGTGCAAGGTGTTATATAATTTACATCAATGCTAGGGATGTTATTGGCCTTATCTTCTTCTCCATAAATATCATCTAACCCCGTGATTGGTTTGAAACTCCTATTGAAATCTCCCCCTATGATCAACATAGTTTTGTGATCTAGACTACGGATAAAACTATCTAGTTGGGCTATTGTCTCAGATTCTTTATTTGGCGAGTGGGGTCTGTTATAGATATTGATAATACAGATCGCCCGTCCTTTAGTGTCATGAAATTTTATAGCCAGAATATCGGGGCTATTAGAATCCATTTGTGTAAAGTCAATGCCCAGCGTAATTCTTGCCCAGATTATCAAACCACCGGATGGTCTACCTTTGTTTAAATGTGATGCTGCTATGTAAAAAGACCTATAGCCTACTTTAAAAGAATTTTCTACTCCCCATGTTTCTTGGAATAAGATAAGATCCGCATCACTGATAAAATTATGCCATGCAGGATCAGACATATTTTTCTTTCTACCAGCAATATTCCAAGAAATTAATTTGACCACAGCATTCTCGATACTATCAGATTGGCTCAGGTCTAAGTTTATTACTTCATCAGTTCTTATTACTGATGAATTGTTGTTATTTCCCAGTAGATCTTGCAGGATCGGGTTATTATCCTGTTTGGCTATTTCCCTAATAATACACCCATCCATAGTTGCCTCAGTGGAGTCGACAATTATGTCATTCTCTTTACCATGAGTTTCTTCCAGTCAGTTTGTCTCATCTAACCCATATAACTCTGAAAAACTGTTATTTATAGGTATCTGAGGGTAGGTGTCAGGCCCCCGCGGCATAACTTCATATGCCGTGGTTGCCTGACATCTGTGTGTACGCATAGCCTTCTCACTATAGAAGTAGTTAAGGTTTTTAATTCTGATGAGGCCCTTGTCATTATAATATTCGTCATTGCAGACTAGTGCCACTACATTCCTATCCCTTAAATTAACTATAATCGTGTCTCCTTGTATGTCTTTTGGCCTTCTTCCTATCCAGCCAACCCTTCTAACAAACAATATTTCTCCATTTAAATGTCTAGGGATCGGCCTGTTCCTATTCAACCAGAATAGCACCTTGTTCTTTAGCTCTTGATAGGATTCTGATTTCCCATTCTTCAGTTCTGGGACGCCAGTAAGTACGATTGTATAAGGTAGTGACTCTGGTGGTAGGTCGATTGTTACCAAAGGAGTTTTTATGCTTGCTTCATGCTTATGTATTATTTTTTCTGCACTTTGTGGTATGACAGCTCTTTCCTTCATAATCTTCCCTGCACTAGCTGTTGGGCTTTGAGCACATTTTTCTAGTTTTTGTTTTTGTTTATTGCAATTCAGATCTTTACGATTCGATACCTTTGTTGATTGTACTATAGCTGCCCCACTTACAGCTCTTGTAGTATTTGCAGAATCAACATTAGGTGGTGATATATTCTCCAATCTCCCTCTAACTTCTACTTTTATCAAATTCTTTAGGGAAATAAAATTATCCAGAGTTGACTGTTCCAATTTCTCCAACTTTTCATTTACCAATTTAATCCTTTCGAGGACTGGCAAAATCATTGACCTAACAATGTATTCTATATGTGCCAGTGACCCGTAGACACCTTCAGTAGAAACAGGAGTTATAGTTTCATTAAGGCTGCCTGTAGTAGTTTGAATAAATCGCCCGTGATCGTCGTCAGGCCTTACAGGTGTCCTTTTTATAGTAAGCCCTTGTTTGAGGGTTACCAAGTCTTGAGTTTTAAATAATTTTGGTTCCCTCCCTTTTTGTACCGCTTCTTTTATTTTCCTCTTCAAAGCCCCACCAGTTCTTACTCGATTTGCAATGTGTCGGTTGGTCGTATTAGACGGTGGAGCTTTATTCGTTAAAGGTGTCTCTTTATATGGCGTCATGTCACTATGATGTAAATAGCTTGTTTTTTCATTAACTAGCAAGGATGGAGACCTATCTGGAGCAGTAAGGCTCCCGCTCTGGTTCAATGACACCAGGGAGGAGGGGACCAAATCCTCCGTGGCCATTGGATCAGTTGTTGTAGCACGAGTCTCAACAAATATATCTTGGCGCTGCATAGTTGGTATTTGTGGCGCACTAGTTGCAGAAAGAGACATTACGGGAGAAGGACTTTTTAAGGATGGAGTATTATTACTTCCCTCAACTCCCGGGAGCTCTACATAAGAGTCCAAGAATGTAGATCCAGGTGAGTCTACTCGTAGTGCATTAGTGATAGGATGTAGCGAAGCAAGACGCATGTTAGGGGGGAGTGATAGGCGTCTCTCAGTGCTCTCTATGGCAGTTACAACAACACCTATAGTTTTCTGCAACATCCTATCAATCGCAGTCAAGCTCGGCAAGGGGACCATAGTATGATTGTTCTGCAGATCCATAGATCGTTTCTTCGTAGTAGTTTTTTTCCCCATAATTCAATAGCCGGGTCGGGCTCCTAAGCAGTACGAATAGATACCTTATCTTCAAAATGCTAGATGATCAGGGAGGACGCTCCAACAGACCTCAGGGAGTGGGCCCCAGCCCAGCCTCGTTCGGCCCCGGACGGCCACAGACGGCCCGCCCTCTGCCCGGGCTCAGCCCGGCGCCGTCCGCGCGCGGGCCCGCGACGCGGGGATAGTGTCCGTTATTTGAACGTCTCCGGGCGCGGGAGATGGCTTTGCGCTGCTTCCGGGGTGGTAACGATGAGGGAGCCTGGGTAGTGTAGTCTCTTCCTCCCTCCGCACTGCGGCCGCGGGATTGCTAACGCGGCGGCGGGAGGGAGGAGGCGGCAGGAGCAGCTGATGTGGCACCGCTCAGGGAACAGGTAATGAAGGCTGGACCCAGCGAGGGCAAACAGTGGTTGTGCTGGAGTGTCACCCGCTCCACCGGGATAGTGTCCGTTATTTGAACGCCTCCGGGCGCGGGAGATGGCTTTGCGCTGCTTCCGGGGTGGTAACGATGAGGGAGCCTGGGTAGTGTAGTCTCTTCCTCCCTCCGCACTGAGGCCACGGGATTGCTAACGCGGCGGCGGGAGGGAGGAGGCGGCAGGAGCAGCTGATGTGGCACCGCTCAGGGAACAGGTAATGAAGGCTGGACCCAGCGAGGGCAAACAGTGGTTGTGCTTTCCATTTTCTGTTTCTTTACACCTTTTCCTTTCTCTTCAATTTTTTATTTTTTTCACACTTGATTCTTTAACATATTTTTGCTTCAAACACACAAAATGTTTCTAATTAATGGGATATCCACCTAAATTTGGTGTATAAAGTCTTCTTAAACGATTATATTCTCTTACACAATTTACATCAGCACTAATCTTGATATCATCAAAATCAATCAAATACAAACCAGACAATGTTCTTACTCAAGATAATGCAACAAATGCCATTCCCTCTTTGAGCACAGTACTTCCAATATTTACCAAAGCACTGTCTATACTTATACTTTTAGATTTATAAATAGTTACTGCACATGCTAAAGACAAAGGGAACTGTTTTCTGCGAACATACAAGCCTTTTACGAGCAAAAAATGTACAGAACAATGCCCTATCTGCCTTACCTCTGTAATCTGATCAAATTTTATTTTCAAGAATTCTATTCCATCAAATCAACAACTTTTCCCATTGCTCCATTTACTAAACCTTTTTCTACATTCAAATTACGCTGCAAAATTACCCAACAGTTTATACATACTGCTAAAGTTTTTTCGAAGCCAGCAGTTTTAGATACAGACTTTTCCAAAGCGTGCAATTTAATCTGTAGTTTCTATGAAAGAAGAATGGTCACTCCCTGGTGCTCAATTTTATCAATAGCTTCAATGTGCACTATTTCTTGTTTTTCCAATTTCAGAAGCTTTGATTAAGGGGCCGATTCCGATCCGGGTCGGAAAGCACTCCGACCGAGTTGAATCTGGAGTGTTTTCCGACCGAGTCGGACCCCTACAGTCCGACCGAGCGAGTGCGATGCGCACGCATGCTGTTGGACTCAGTTCGGTCGGATTCCCGTAGAAGTCAATGGGAGACGGTCGTACGACGCGTACATGGGCTCCCATTGACTGAATGGGTACGTCTCGAACAAGTGCACCCCCTAAAGTGGGTATGCGTCGGTGCCACCTGCACCATACATGCCTGTGTTGGGGAGACCGATAGGTCTCCCCCTGTGTCTGAGTCGTATGGCTGTGGGTGTCAGGGGGTCCGATGTGGACCCCCAAAGTCCGACTCCAGGAGCTTTTGCGAGCCGGACACTCCGGCTCGCACAGGCGGTCTGACGCGTGCATCGTACTGGCTCGGTTGTAAATCGCATCCATTGCATGCCACGGTTAGCTTCCGACCGGGACGTACGGAGCGGTTCGGACCCGGAAATGACTCAGTCGGTGAATTTCATGTAGCTCGTATCGTACTTGCTCGCTCGTACAGCTGTACGAGTCTGCCGGAAAACACGCGTACGGCTCGTAGTTTTTCCGGCCGAACCCGATTCGGTGCCCTTCCGACCGAGATCGGAATCGTCCCCTAAATGTACAACACTCTTGCAGTGTAGGCATTAGGCAAACTATAGACTTCTTTTCTCCAATCTTCTTGCACTTTAGTTCAGCTGCTGTGTTTTCACTTGTAAACAAGTTCCTTAGTAGCCGACTTTCTAAAGCTTGTTTACCATGTTTTGTTAGGACACCAATTCTTATATATTTGAGAATATTTCCTTAATCTTCATCACTTGCTTGTCGCATATTCCTTATAAGTTCTTTATATTCACAATGTAACCACATGTTCACATTTCCAATACTTCCCAAACATTTCCTAGTGTCTTCATGTACAAGTGTTTTAAAAACTGGTTGTCATTTTACAGGAGTTAGTTGTAGTAGATCTCCAAATACAATTAAGGGGCCGATTCCGGCTGCAAAACAAACCGACCGACACGGACCAGCGCCGTACGACCCGTGCAGTACGATGCAATGCGAGTGAATTACAACCGACACATACGGAATACAATCCGTACGGCCGAGCCAGAGGGAAAATAGTGATACGGCCGAAAAACCGACTCGATTTTCACCGACCGACACGAACCTGGAATGAACCCGACGACCCGTACCCGCGATGTAAGATTAGCGCAGTAAAACTAGACCGACTCTCACGGAGACCAAGCCACACGACCGACACGCACAGACAACCCGGCACACAAACAATAGAGACCGCCGCGAACGATGCGTACCAAACACAGAAGACAGGCAGCGTGAACGAGGCGGAGAAGCCCGCACGTGACAACAGCAGCGTCCGTTTCCGTCACATGAACGTCTCCTTCATGCCTACGAAACACAAAGGAAAAAAGACAAAAAAAGGACCAAACAAGCAATGACTAAGCCAATAAATACCCCCCCCAAAAATGGGACAAAGACACACCCACAACTCCAACTATATAAAGGACTACAATCACTACCATCATCCCTTGCAAACAGGAGACACAGCCAGCAGCAAACACCAGTACACAGCAACCACAGACACACTCACAACTCACCCATCACACAACTCACACACCATCAGCACCTCATACAAAAGCACACACACATACACACAGACAAAACCAACACCAACCCAACATCACTTGCACCCTCACACACACATCCCCCACCACCACCACCCATCACCATGCCTCCAAAGAAGAATCCACAGTACACAGATAGTGAGTTAGAAGTGCTGGTAGACGAGATCATCAGAGTAGAGCCACATTTGTTTGGTACATTGGTTCAAAGGACCCCCATCTCACAGAAAACCAAGATGTGGGCGAGGATTGTGGAAAAGGTGAACGCACGAGCACCAACGTTGCGCACAAAGGACGATATCCAGAACCGGTGGTATGACGTGCGCAGGAGGGTCAAGAAACTCATCGAGAAAGATCGCGCCTTGAGTCAGCAGACCGGCGGTGGCCTTCCTGCCAAACCAGTCTCTTCAGGTTCTGGGAGGAGAAGGTGCGGGACATCCTACCACCAGAGAGCGTCCATGGCCTAACACACATCCCAGAGCCTGGTGAGTACACAAACAACATACCCAAGATTGTGTGACAAGGGGACGGTGAAACCATGCACCGCAAGCAAAGCTACACTAGCCAATAGATAATCAACCCAAGATGTGTATGCCAGTCACACAAAAACAATACCTGCCATCTCATAGTTACTGGGAACTGTGTCATGACATGCACCAACCTACAAACAAATAGAGCACGCCAGTGGCACTAAGCCAAATACACCCTGCCAGACAGTTTGCCACCACAAACACACCACCTCACAGTGCAGCTGACTGTCAGGAAGGAATAGTGGGGATGCAGGTGAAGTGAGTGTAGCCAAAAGCATGATGGGCCTCTAGTCACAGATAATGCCCCCCCTCCTGATTGGCCCATCAAGACCTCTCTGAAACATGCCCACATCACAGGGAGTGGAAAATGACTGACAAGATGGCTGACACTGGCTCCTGCTGTGGGGAGCACAAGGCCCTGCTAGGGCTTGTGTGCAAATCAGAAGCAGGACACCACTGACTGACATCCTGAAAGACAACGTGCACGCCCTAAAATGGAAGCACGTTTCATGATGGGAAGGAGGACTGACAGCCTTGACCATACTACTCAGCATGGGGAGACAACCCCCAACACAAACTCCACACAACTCACCGGGTACAATGCATTGACACACACTTCATTGAAATATCAGCAAAAGATACCCCGTACTGGGTGCTGCTGTGTGAAGCACAGGGGCTCACTTGGGACTTGCAGCCAAACAAACACCAGGATTTCACAGTCAGCCATCTTGCCATTGATGTCACACCCCCTCACAGGGAAGCAGAGTCAAGAGGGAGGAAGCATGGGCATGCTGGGAAGGGGGTGTAGCCAAGAGTATAATGGGAGTTGCAGTCACAGACAACCTACAACCACCCACATGGCCCAGCAAGATCAAACTGAACCATACTCACCTCACAGGGAGTGGGAAGGGACTGACAAGATGTCTGACACTGGGCTCTGTTGTGGGGAGCACAAGGCCATGCTGGCAAATGGCCAACATCATACATCAGGACTACACAGTCAGCCATCTTGCCATTGCTGTCACACCCCCTCACAGGGAAGCAGAGTCAAGAGGGAGGAAGCATGGGCATGCTGGGAAGGGGGGTGTAGCCAAGAGTATGATGGGAGTTGCAGTCACAGATAACCTACACCCACCCACATGGCCCAGCAAGATCAAACTGAACCCTGCTCGCCTCACAGGGAGTGGGAAGGGACTTACAAGATGTCTGACACTGGGCTCTGTTGTGGGGGGGCACAAGGCCATGCTGGCAAATGGCCAACAACAATATCAAACTCTGTCTGTGACAATCTGGGAAAAAGCAGTGTACAGAAAGGCATCTGTTTGAAAAGTAGAAAATGTCATGTTTGTGAACTAACGAAGCATGTAGAAACATAAATCACATTGTGTGTCTCTTCCAAACACAGGTCGTGCTGGGCACCCAGCACCAAATGACGAGGATACCCAGTCCCAGACTCTGGAGCTCTCTGGTCTGACTCTCTCACTGTCCTCTTCGGATGACGATGACCAACCTGGCCCCTCCGGTGTGAGCCATCATTCAGCACCGGCAGCAGCAACATCTGCCCCCCCCCTGTACCCACGTCTCCAGCATCTGGACACTGACAGGGCACCCCCGCCAACACGGACAGACCAAGGACAATCAACACCCACAGCACAGGGACACAGGACCCAACCCGGAAGCTACAGCCAACACCACCAGCAACACCACCCAAGGGGTCCCAGTGTCACCTGTGCGTACCGTCGCTGGTCCTGCCCGTGTGGATAGGGGTGCTGGGAGGGGTGGGAGGCACAGGGCACGCCTTGCAGAGGGGTCTGGACTGCATGATGACCCCCAACTGGCATGCATCTTAGATGCGTACCAGGATAGCACCGGAGGATTTGGCCAGGTAGTGGGGATCCTCAAGGACATGCAACACGAGCAGGTCGCCCACCGCCATACCCGCATAGATGCCAAGTGGGATGACATCACTGCGGTGCATCGGGACATACTACAATGCCTCCACCAGATCAACACCAACCTGTCCACACCCCCCTGTGTGCCCACAACATCTGTCGCAACACCATCTGCCAGCGCCACAGGGAGGGAGGCGGACTCTGGCGGAGAGTCCCCTGCACCGCAGAGACCTGCACATGAGGATCTCCCCCCCCCCCGGAAGAAGAGGGGTCGTCTGAAGAAGGACATGTGAGAGGCAGATGTCCCAGCACATCCCCCAGGGCATCAAAACCTGTTCTGGACAATGTTCTTTGTGCGCAACCCGTTCACCTTGTCAAATCGCACACAACTCGCCCACATTACATGGAGGGTTCATGTTGGGCCAATGTAGCAGACGACTGTGGACTTTACTCTGGACATTTCATCTACCAGCACTTCCAACTCCAATGTGAACTTTGGATTCCCAAACCACTGTACAGCACCCACCATCCTGTGCACTTCACTCACACATGTTTGTAAATAAACTCACCAGTACACCATACTTGCCTCTGTTGTGATTCCAACTTGTCATGTTCAGGGAGATGTCAATCTTCTACACCACACAGTGCATGGCAAATACTGCAACAATGTGACCAACCTAAGGTGAGTCATGGGGATGTGACACATGTGAGGGAGACACACCACTATGGCAACACAAAACATACTCACCATGGCCATGTTACTCATCACACACAATGATGTTGACCTGAAACACATTGGCATGCACAGACACTTCACCAAGCACAGTCAGTGGTAACAAGTCCACAGGTGAGGTAAGCAGATGTCACTCAGATGTGGGAAGACAGACAACGCACATAACAAAGCATAGCACAGGTTCATTACACATCAGCAACACGTTTATTCCACACTAGTTTTACGTTAATTCTACATAACAGTGGACACACGCTCACTATGTGTTGGAGAATGGAAGTCCAGGGATGTGTGGTACATCAGTTGATGGGAATTGTCAACTTCCACACTGGTGTTGGCTTCTGGGTGTTGGGGGTCAGTGTTGACCACACAACAGGCAAAGGACCCTGGGAAGGACAGACAAGATACAGTCAAAAGCACAGAAGAACAGGAGAGAAATGCAATACACATGCACAAAAAATGTTGCAAAACACCTACACAAACTCTAGTTAGCAGTACTACCCTATTGTGGAGTACACACCACCTGAATGGACACATCACAGCACGCGTCCAGTCAAGTGGCACACAGACACACTCAGAAAGCAACATAGCTGGCTCAACGAATTCCAGGCTACCTCCATACATTCACATAACAACCCTGGAAACTCACATTCAGGTGAAGAAGTTGTTGATGAGCTGGGAGCGGATGTCTCCATCATCTTCATCATCACTGGCATCTTGGCCCAGGCCGGGATCCTCCACAGGTGCCGGACGTTGGTCGACGTCATCTTCATCCTGGATGAGAGGCACCTCCTTCCGCATCGCCATGTTGTGTAGCATGCAGCAGACCAGTATTATTTTTCACACCTTTGCAGGCACATATGGGAGGGCCCCTCCGGTCTTGTCCAGGCAGCGAAAGCGGCTTTTCAGGAGGCAGAATGTCGGCTCAATCACCCTCCTGCTCCGTCCATGTGCCTCATTGTAGCGCAGCTCGGCTGGTGTCACAGGGTTCCTGAGGGGTGTCAGCAACCACAGCATGTTGGGGTATCCAGAGTCACCTACACACACAAAAATGAACAAGTAGCTGAGTTTTGTAGGAGTGCGGAATACAACACTGACAAACACACAGAATGAAAAACAGTCAGTACACACCGACAAGCCAGGCACGCTGAGCTGGCATCTGTGACATCAGCGTTGCAATGCGACTACTTCTCATAATGTAGGCATCGTGCGCCGAACCAGGGAACCGTGCACACACATGTGTGATCAACATGTCAGCAAGACAGACCACCAGAGCATTGATCGAATGGTAGTGCTTCCTGTTCCGGTATGCCTGCTCATGTGCCTGTGGTGGTATCAGGGCAACATGTGTCCCATCAATGGATCCAATGACGTTCTGCATCCTCCCCAGTGTATAAAAGGCATCCTTAATTTCAGGGAGTTCATCTTGGCTCAGGAACTTTATATACAGGTCGAGGAATTGCAACATCCCCTCCAAGACATCGCGTAGCACCCGACTAAACATCGTTTGCGACATACCACCAGGAGTAGCCACAGTGTACTGGAAGGTACCGGTAGCAAAGAAGTGCAGGGCTGCCATCACCTTCACCTCTGGGGTCAGTGCTGTAGGGTATGTCTGGCCAGGTAGCAGATGTGGCGCCAACTGCTCTGCCAACTCCTCAATCAGTGGCCTGGTGAAGCGGTACCGTCTGATGCTGTCGCGTTCCTGCCTGGTTGCAAGGTCTGGGAACGGACGATGGACAGCTGGTGCCCTGCAGTCCAGAGAGGCACAAAGGAAGATTGTCAGTACATCCACCCATGTGGCCATGACCACGATCACTATCACATGCTAGTTCATGACATTACACAATGTACTGAGGTGTGTGCTGTTGGTCATGGACACATATGTCACCTACAAGACCACCACCTCACATCTCAATTCCACACGTTCACATGAGTGCCATGTAGTGCAATGGGCCAATCATCTGGCTGTGTCACCCAACCTATGTGCTGCTGCAACGTTCAAAAAACCCACCCCAGTGACAATTGAGGACTCATGTCTCCCAGGCATCACAGATCTTTGCCATGCAGAAACCCAGGCTCCCTGTATTGCCACATCAACACAGCAATGGTCATGGCGTAGCACATACACACCATAAGGCAAGCGTAAGTCCCACAGGTAGTGGCCACTGTTGTTCCTGCTGGCCCTACATGTACGTCTCTAAGACACACACCCCATCAAGGTTGATGCATAAACCACATGGATGTGGAGACAGTCACCCATTGGTAACATGTGATCAGACACATCTGAGACACAACATGCACACAGACTATGGGTGCACATCAGTATTGGGGCTACAGGTCTCACTGTGACGTACATGCCATCACCCCCAGGACTCAGGGTGTATGTGACATGTCTTAAACATATCCAACCTGACACTGTGGCCTTCACTCATGCCCATTACTGTCCAATTGCACATCACAGTGGTAATGTGCACAACACACAAAGGATTCTGCCCCCATATACAAGATAACAGCCTGGGAGTGGCTGCACAAAGTGCCAGACAAAAAAACAGCTGTGGCCCCCTCAAACACCCAGGGAATGCAGCCTTACATGCCATGGGAAACTGTGTGGCCAATGCTATAGTGTGGCAGGTGTGCGCAGGTGTCCATGGCCAGTATATGTGTGTTGCATCCGTATAATAGTCACACTAACGAGGTCCGACGCGGGTGACAATGCGTACGCATTGCACGGTTCATGACCGAGCCGTGCGTACGCCTTGTCATTGAATCCAATGAGGTCCGACGCGGGTGACAATGCGTACGCATTGCACGGTTCATGACCGAGCCATGCGTACGCTTTGTCATTGAATCCAATGAGGTCCGACGGGGGTGACAATGCGTACGCATTACACGGTTCATGACCGAGCCGTGCGTACGCTTTGTCATTGAATCCAATTCAATTCAATCTTACTTTATTTCGATTTATGTTTTGATTTATGTTATAAATCATAAAAAGCATACAATAAGAATGATTATTAATAAAAACAGAAACATTCGATAAAATTACAAATCTTAAAAAGAACATGATTATTTACAAGTTAAGAAGAAAATCTCTGTCTTAAGGAAATTTTCTATAAACACAGCCAAAACATTAGAGTTATCGCAATAGTAACATTAAGTGGACTCAGTAGCTCTTTGTTCTAAGGTCTTACGATGACGAACAATAGATTTCAGAAAGCTAGCTACTGTAAATACCAACAGGTCTCCCTCCAACATCTGTAGAAAGAGTAAAGCTGGGCGACATTGTCTGTGGCCAGTGCGCCTCAAAAACGGAATAAGCAATTTTTTCCTAGTTTCCGTGAAGAATTTACAAAAGAGGACGGTATAGAGAGTAGATTGTGGGGAAATAAGATCACAAGGACAAACAGGAAGAGTTTTAGCCCAATTATTTTGTACTGGAAATGCGACTATTCGATAGAAAAAATTCATCCTGAGTCTTACCAAAAGATAGCGCTCATAGCTTGTCATATTAAAAGTAAAATAGGGCTGTATTGTGGGTACCAATTGAATCATTAGACTATGAGTGACAGACGGTTTACTAACTTCACTCAATAGTCTCATCTCCTCCAGATGGGCAAGTGCTTTAATTTTTAGGATCTTTCTCGAGACCTCACATATTGATGTAGGATTATGAAAGTATTTGTCCCAGCCCAAATCATGAAGAAAAGTTGCAATGTACCGCAGCCACTTAGACCTATGAACGCTATCCATGGTTAAGCAGTCAGACAGGAGCGACTGGGAGAGGGTGGCTTTATCTGATGACCATATTTTACGCCATAACAGAAGTGGCTCCACTTTTGCTAGGTCCGCCACATGTGCGAGACCCAGCTCTAGATGACATGCAAAAGTTCCCGTACTTCTCGGAACTGAAAGGAGAAACCTCAAAAATGAGTTTTCAACTTTCTGGATGGTATCCGTGTTCACAAAACCCCAAAGGCCACTGATAAACATTTGGCTTTATAAATCTGGATGATTTCAGTTGGAGCTCTGTTTCCCAATTTCCTAGTGAAGTTGAGAAGGGCTGTGACTGTTCTCAGGAAGAGAAGTCTTCGAGTTTCTACTGCCGATTTCCAGGATAATTTGTGATCCATTGTTATGCCTAAATAAGAGTATGTATGAGTGGTAGCTATTTTTTGTTTATTCAGATAGATGCCCCTCATTTTAGTTGTGTTTTTATGGCAAGAACTTGACCTCATGACAAAAGTTTTACTTATATTTATCTTCAGGTCAAGACTTGCCATGAATGTGGAGTATCCGTTCAAATTTTTTGGGAGTTCACGGGGGGTACGGGCCAATATGACCGAGTCGTCTGCATAAAGTAATGCAGGTATTGGGCGCTTATTTATCATCGGGAGATCCTGGGATCCCTTCAGCATCTCTTTTTCCAGGCCATTTGTATACAATGTAAAAAGAAAAGGGGCTAGGACACAACCTTGCCTAACCCCTTTTTCTACTGGAAAAGCGTCCGTCAACTCCCCCCCACCCCATAGCAGACTCTTGCGGTGGCATTAGCATAAAGTTCCCTAACAAACGTAAGCAAGTTCAAGGGGGCCCCCATGTCAGCCAGTATAGCCCAAAGTTTAGAGTGGGAGACCCATTCGAACACGGCTGACAAATCCACATAAACCATATACAGATCTCCTTTTTTAACGTGCACATACTTATCAATCAAAAGCGAAAGGTTTAGGGCCTGCTCGATGGTCCCCAGGCCCTGGCGAAACCCGTACTGTAGATCTGAAATAATCCTACCATCGTCCGCCCAATCTTGTAATTGCTCTAAAATGACTCTACCTGCCATCTTGCCCAGGGAGTCTAAAAGAGAGATTGGGCAATAGCAGGATACTGAGTCCCGATCACCTTTCTTAAAGATGGGGACTAGTACGGATTTTGACCAAGATGGTAATAGACCTATTTTGCAAGATGCATTCAGGACTCTGGTTAAAATAGGGATCCAGAGGTCCGCTTGGTTTTTAAATAGATCGATGGGAACACCGTCTGGGCCCGGTGCCTTCCCGTTCTTGCTTGCATTCAGGGCCGAGGCGGTTTGTTCCAGAGAAAACTGTAGGTCGATAGGGTAGATGGAGGGTGCTTCATTCGAGGGATTGGGATTCAGATGGTCTAAATCCTGCAGTTCGGATGATTCCCTTTCAGCTGAGAAAATTTTGGAAAAGTAAAGTACCCATTCCTTTTCCTCAATTGCTAGGTCTAACTTAGCATGATGTGTGTTATCGGTTAGGAAAGGAGACTTTACCACTTGCCAGAAAAGTGCCATGTTTTTTTGGGAGCAAGTTTCATGCAATTGCTCCCAGAGCTGGGTTTTTAGTTTTTTTTCCCTAGTTCTTAATGCAAGATTGTAAACTTTCCTAAGTGTTAACATCTCATGTGGGACCCTAGTCGTTTTTCTCAACGCCGTTTTTAAATTAGAATATGCAACCGTGCAATCATGATTGAACCAACCTTTCTGCCTTTTTGAAATATGATTTATTTCCACCCACAATACTTCGTTGATAGCCCTAACATTCAATTCAAAGCTTGCAATGACCTCTAAGTGGGTTGTATATGGGTTGAGACATTTCATGGTGGATGAATTGGCCCTCGTAATCACTTGCTTAGTTGCCTCCATAGGGTCTACTTTCCCCCATTTAAGTGCGTAGCCATTTAATCTGCTAAGCACTAGGTTATTTTGTGATAAAATGGTTCCCAGGCCTCTCTTTGGTTTATAGGTCAGAGAGAGAGAAATACTAAGGGGATAATGATCACTAAGAGGGATTAAATGTCTGGTGAAAACAGCGTCTTTGGTCCTCTCAACATTTGAAACCAAAATGTAATCTATAGTTGTCGAATATCCTCTCCCATGAAAAGTGGGAGCCAAAATTTGTTTCTTGTCGTTCCTGGTGTTTGCCTGAACCAAGTCTAGATCAAATAAGGTTTGATTTAGGTGATTACCTAGGGTTGAGTGTCTAAAGTGTGGAATTGGATTATCAAGTTCGTCCAAAATGCCACGTGTTCTTATTATCAGTAAAGTGGCATGGACCCAGGTTGAAGTCCCCCCCCCCCCAGATAATCACCGCTTCGCTTATTGTCTTCATAATTCTGGTTTTTAATATAAACCGCATCTGAGATACCACAGTAATCGCTTCAGCCTCAGGGAGGTTATTGTAAAAATTCACTATGAAGAAGCTGTCCCTATTATTTAAAGTCAGCCTGAGGATCTGGATGTTTGGGTCCAGGCTCGTGGGGACTACCTGAGATGGAAGGTTAGGCAGGAGAAAAATAAGTTTTGAAGCCTTCCATATGAATGCTTCAACGGCCCAGGTCTCTTGAAGTGCTAAGACATCAAATTTAGGACTAAAATCCCTCCATATATCATTAGTAACCTTTGAGCGTTGGCCTGCTATATTCCAAAATAATACTGCAACTTGAGATTTTATCCCCTCTCCTAAGCATGTCTGGGAATTAAGTATGGGAGTAAAATTTGAGTTCTGTTCTATGTGCAAAATATGTTGGGATTGATTTAAAATTATGGGGTTAGTTGGTAAATCCGTAGATGACAAAGGATTCTGAGTACACTTTGGGTTAGAGACCTGAGAAGTATGCATGACAGAGTTAAAATTAAAATTACCTTCCATACTAATGGGGGGCACCTTTTGAGATCTATCAGTATCATTGTTTTTTACTCCATATGAGTTCAGTCAATCCACTCCTTCTAAGTCTGTCAGTTCTGCATAACGATTATAAAGAGGTAAGAAGTAATCATCCTGATAACAAAGTGAAGGACAAGGACGATGCTCCTGTTGTTGAAATGAAAACCTTGAATGACCAGACTGGTAGTGAATTGGAGTAGTGGAACAATCGGGCTAAGGGTAAAGTGGTGCAGTACGATGTTTATGATTTTGTATAAAAGGCCTTGCAGCGTTGTTCCTATGTTGATAAAAAGAATTGTAATAATCTCTCTGGCCTAAAAAGGGGGGCCTTAAACAGTCCTCCGGATGTTGTGACATATGAGTAGCACGGTCAGTTTGACGGTTGTAGGAGGACCTAGGGTAAATGTCCAGACATTGAAGTAAAAGTCTATTGCGCTCATCCTGGTTTTGAATTAACAAATTCGGATTGTTTTTAACAGAGAAATGTACTCTGGGATAAAAATAGGTCAGGTCACGTACCTCAATTGAATTGGAAGAATTGAGAGAAGACCAATTTAGGAAGTGTCTTAGTGCTCTTTTGTCTCTAAAATTGATTATTATGATGTCACCCGTGATGTCTTGTGTCCTACTTCCTAACCAGGAAAGACGCTAACACAAAGGATTTCTCCATTAATCTATGGGGGAAGAGGACGTTTCTGCCTAAGCCAAAATATGACTTTGTTTTTTAGTTGGCTGTTGTCTTCTCTTTTTCCGTCCTCTAGGGGAGGAACTCCAGTGAGGACCACCACAAGGGGGAGTGCTTCCGGAGGAAGGTCTACATTAAGAATTTTTGGAGCAGGTGTCCTTACTGGATCTTCACACTCAGTTCGTGTTATAGTAATTTGTTGACAGTTTGATTGAGTATTTAGTTTCCTAGCCGCCTCTGCCTCGTTATCTTTAAGTTGAACATCTGTACAAGTTTTTTGAGGGGACATCACGTACAGAGTTTTTGATTTTACCTGGCTGCTAGCTCTAACAGTCAATCCCTCTTGAATATTTTTGCTTAAAGTCGATACAATGGGCGGAGGGACTGGTAAAGACTTTGCTAGCTCCTTAGTTCCCTCCTTAATCTCCCCAATTGCCTTTTCTAGGTTCCCCAATTGTCGGGCGATTGTTTTTAATTTTTCTGTTAATGGCAACGTAAAAGATCTAATCAATTTCTCAATATTCTCCAATAAAATGGTATCTAGTGTTTCAGTTGGAGCACGATATAAAGGAGTAGCCAATGTATCTGATGTAGGAATTTTTGTTATAAGGTTCTTTGGATTAACAGTTTTGGTGTTATTTTTGGGCTTATCTTTTTTTACTAAGGTCCCCCCTCTTCTTCCTTTTTTTTTATATGGAACCTGGTAATCGAGAACTTTTCGAGGTGTTAGTAGTATTTTGGACAATCTGCACTGAGGATGGTAGATCATCCAACAAAACATCCATTTCAGATATAGTATTATTCAGAAAATGAGATAAGGTAACAATATGCTCGTTATCTAGATCAGGTGGAGGGGTAATGTCTCGGAGGAGTAAAGGCGTGCCGTCACCAAAGGAAGCATCATGCCCACCGCTTCCATGAAACATACTGGGCCCGATTCACAGAACTAACTTAAGACAAAATCCTAAACTTACTACCATTTTTGTATTCACAGAAGGCACTTACTCACTGCGGTATTCACAAAAGTTAGGAGTCCTAACTTGAGGACTCCTAAATGCCTTCTGTGAATACCGAAAGTCTTAAGGATTTTTCTCAGTTTAGGAGTCCTAAAGTTAGGACTCCTAAATGTACTACTACTAAACTGAGAAAAATCCTAATTGAAAGGCTTTCGGTATTCACAGAAGGCATTTAGGAGTCCTAAAGTTAGGAGTCCTAACTTTACTACTACTAAATTGAGAAAAATCCTAATTTTAAGACTTTCGGTATTTACAGAAGGCATTTAGGAGTCCTAAAGTTAGGAGTCCTAAGTATACTACTACTAAACTGAGAAAAATCCTAATTTTAAGACTTTCAGTATTCACAGAAGGCATTTAGGAGTCGTAAAGTTAGGACTCCAAACTTATGTGAATACCGAAAGGAGTAAGTGCCTTCTGTGAATACCAAAATGAGTAAGTGCCTTCTGTGAATACCAAAATGATAGTAAGTTTAGGATTTTGTCTTAAGTTAGTTCTGTGAATCGGGCCCACTAAGTTGTGATGACATCACTACCTGCGAGGAGGGCAGGAATAAACGGCTATTTTTTACATGCTCCACAGAGCGTCGTCTCTCAGCCCGTAACTCGTCAAGAACTATGTCCTTATCTATTTCTGTGGTAGGTCTAATAACAAAATTGTCCAATGTCCCTCGGTTAGCGTATCCTCTCCCCAAAGGTTTTTCTTTAGAGACAGACAAACTCATGATGAACGTTACAGTTAGTGCGTTACCCAAAGCAACAAATGCGTGTGGAGTAGGTGGTGAACAACAACTACCACATATAAATTAACAGTTGACGATATTCGTGACAGCCTCACGGGAACATGTGATCAAGTCAGCTTACTGTTAATGTTAGCGAACCAGGGGCGGTTGGCATCAAGGTGCAGCTGCATAGGGAGTGGCCCAGACCAGTCTCCTCGGGCCTCTGACGGCCACAGAGGGCCCGCCCTTTGCCCGGGCTTCGCCCGGCGCCGCCCGCGCGCGTACCGTGACGCGGAGGGAGCCTCTGTGTTTTCAGCACCTCCGGGCGCGATGATGGTACTCAGGTGTGGCACAAGTCGCAGGGCAGCCTGGGAGCTGTAGTCTCCCCCTGCGCTGGCCGCGCGATGGAGAGTAGCGGCAGCTAGGGGAGACACTCAGCGTGCGAGAACCGGCGAGGTCGAAGATGCAGATAAGGGTAACAAGTCCCAGCACAGGTGAAGACAACTGGAAATGTGAGACCCGCTCCACCGAGGGAGCCTCTGTGTTTTCAGCGCCTCCGGGCGCGATGATGGTCCTCAGGTGTGGCACAAGTCGCAGGGCAGCCTGGGAGCTGTAGTCTCCCCCTGCGCTGGCCGCACGATGGAGAGTAGCGGCAGCTAGGGGAGACACTCAGAGTGCGAGAACCGGCGAGGTCGAAGATGCAGATAAGGGTAACAAGCCCCAGCACAGGTGAAGACAACTGGAAATGTGAGACCTGCTCCACCGAGGGAGCCTCTGTGTTTTCAGCGCCTCCGGGCGCGATGATGGTTCTCAGGTGTGGCACAAGTCGCAGGGCAGCCTGGGAGCTGTAGTCTCCCCCTGCGCTGGCCGCGCGATGGAGAGTAGCGGCAGCTAGGGGAGGCACTCAGCGTGCGAGAACCGGCGAGGTCGAAGATGCAGATAAGGGTAACAAGCCCCAGCACAGGTGAAGACAACTGGAAATTGAATCCAATGAGGTCCAACGTGGGAGACTATCATGCATACGCGTCGGACAGGCATGGTCCGAGACAGGCGTACACCTTGGCCATTGAATAGTATGGAGACGGGTGCATGTGTATATTCAAAATACGCGTTGTACAGTCAGTTGAACGAGCCGGGCACACCCATTGGCTCAGGACTGTCATGGAGACGGATGCGGATTCAAAACTTGTACGAGTTGTGCACTGCAAATTCAGATGCTATAGTGTGGCAGGTGTGCGCAGGTGTCCATGGCCAGTATATGTGTGTTGCATCCGTATAATGGTCACACTAACGAGGTCCGACGCGGGTGACAATGCGTACGCATTGCACGGTTCATGACTGAGCCGTGCGTACGCTTTGTCATTGAATCCAATGAGGTCCGACGCGGGTGACAATGCGTACGCATTGCACGGTTCATGACCGAGCCGTGCGTACGCTTTGTCATTGAATCCAATGAGGTCCGACGCGGGTGACAATGCGTACGCATTGCACGGTTCATGACCGAGCCGTGCGTACGCTTTGTCATTGATTCCAATGAGGTCCGACGCAGGAGACTATCATGCATACGTGTCGGACAGGCATGGTCCGAGACAGGCATACACCTTGGCCATTGAATCGTATGGAGACGGGTGCATGTGTATATTCAAAATACGCGTTGTACAGTCAGTTGAACGAGCCGGGCGCACCCATTGGCTCAGGACTGTCATGGAGACGGATGCGGATTCAAAACTTGTACGAGTTGTGCCCTGCAAATTCAGTTGGATGCCTACAACAATGTTGCAATTTCAAGTGTTCCATGAAGGTGAAGATTTGAACGATGCGGAAGGCGTGTACGAGTCGTACTTTTGAATGGATTGGCCAGATTCATAGAATGCAACCGTGTTGGACCTATCACTTGGGACACATGGCACAGAGTCTGCCTCTGCAGCACAGATATAAGGCTGGCTGGCCCCCAGGGAGCTCACTTGCCTGCACTACATGCTACTGGACCACATCCCTGCTACCACTGCTGCTGTCTCTGCATCCTCTGGCTCCTGCTATGGCAAGTACTCTGGAGAGGGCCCCAGCCTTCACTGAGGAGGAGAACCAGGCCCTGCTAGATTGGCTCCTTCCAGAGTACAGAAAGCCCTATGGGACACCAAGGGAGCAGGTGAGTGTGCTGTCCACTGCCTTCCTAATTCTGCATGTTGTCTGACTAGCAGTACTAGCAGTGTGTACACCAGTGGCAAGCATTCTTACTGACTACTTTCATCCACCAAAGTGTGTAGGTACATGTAATGAATAGTTTTCCTGCTGCTAAAGTGCATTATTGCAAGCTTAAACTATCCAGGCATTGTTGACATGTCAGACATGCATGCGAGTTTTCAATCCCCATGGTTGCACTACCTGTGTAATTTATTTCCCTTTGTGATGATGATATGTATGGTGAGCAGTCTAAATATCGAGTTTTAAATTTCGACCTACAAGTATATCGAGTTGTAAATATCGTAGGTAAAGAATATCGAAGTCAAGAATATCGATGGACAGAATATCGACCCCAAGGTAAGTATTATCGAAGTTAATAATATCGAAGTCATTAATATAGATGTAAGTAATATCGTAATCAAACATTTCGATGTCAAGAATATCGATATTTTATTAGTGTAATGTATTTTAATATGTATTTTATTTGTATGTTAAAGATTATTGTAATGTATTTTAATACATTTAAAAATAAATGTTTAGAGATTAATAATTATTTAAATATAATTTAGCGTTTTAGTATCAGAGCGGAGTGTGGGTTTATAGGGGAATAGGGTGGGAAGTAATTTAATTATAATTAATTAATTAATATGTATTGTTTAATTGGTATTTATGATTAATTAATTGTTAATTAATTACTAATTGGTAATTAAATATATTAATTGATTAATTAATTGTTAATTAATTATTAATTGTAAATTAATTTTATTAATTGGTTAATTATATAAGTTATAATTAGTTTAATATTAATATTTATTTATTAGTATTGTTAATTAATTAATTGTTAATTACTAATTAATTGGTGATTTGATTTTAATAAGTGATTAATTGATGATTAAATTAATTATGTGAATTTTTATGTGTAGTGGGTTGTGGGTTTATAGGGGAATAGGGTGGGATGTAATTAAATTCAAATAATTACTGATAATTGTTATTTATTTGTAAATTAATAATAATTAATTGTTAATTAATTATTAATTGGTAATTAATTGTTATTAGTACGTTAAATATAGTAAATATAAATAATTTATTATTTCATGTTATTTGTTGTTATTGCTAATTAATGTATTGTTAATTAATAATTAATTTGTGAATAATTGTAATTTGGTAGTTAATATGTATAAATTTGTAAATAATAAGTATATTAATTATAAAGAATGTATTATTAATTGTAAATAATAGATAAACTGATATTTAAATGTATTGTGTAATTTGTATGTGTAGTGTGTTGTGTGTTAAAGGGGGAATAGTGTGGGATGTAATTTAAAGTTATTTATATAAATATTTAATTAAAATAATTGGTATTTAATAATACATATTTTGTAAATTAATTATTAATATGCTATTTTTTTATAGCTAATTATTTAATTGGTTATTATGTTTATAGAATCCCTATGCTATCCAATGCTTTCCCAACTGTTTTACTATCTGGAGTTGGAATAGTAATTTTTAACCCTACGCTATCCAGCGCTTTCCCTACTGTTTCACTTACTGGAGTGGGAATAGTAATGTGTACCCCTACGCTATCCAGCGTTTTCACTACTGTTGCACTCTCTGGAGTGGGAATAGTAATTTTTACCCCTACGCTATCCAACGCTTTCCCTTCTGTTGGACTCACTGGAGTGGGAATAGTAATTTTTACTCCTACGCTATCCAATGTTTTCCCTACTATTGCACTCTCTGGAGTTGGAATAGTAATTTTTTCCCTACGCTATCCAACACTTTCCCTACTGTTGCACTCTCTGGAGTGGGAATAGTAATTTTTACCCTTACGCTATCCAACGCTTTCCCTACTATTGCACTCTCTGGAGTTGGAATACTAATTTTTACCCCTACGCTATCCAACGCTTTCCCTACTGTTGCACTCTTTGGAGTTGGAATAGTAATTTTTACCCCTACGCTATCCAGCGATTTCCCTACTGTTTCACTTACTGGAGTGGGAATAGTAATTTGTACCCCTACGCTATCCAACGCTTTCCCTACAGTTGCACTCTCTGGAGTTGGAATAGTAATTTTTACCCCTACGCTATCCAGCGCTTTTCCTACTGTTGCACTCTCTGGAGTTGGAATAGTAATTTTTACCCCTACGCTATCCAGCGCTTTCCCTACTGTTTCACTTACTGGAGTGGGAATAGTAATTTTTACCCCTACGCTATCCAGCGCTTTCCCTACTGTTTCACTTACTGGAGTGGGAATAGTAATTTGTACCCCTACGCTATCCAGCGTTTTCACTACTGTTGCACTCTCTGGAATGGGAATAGTAATTTTTACCCCTACGCTATCCAACGCTTTCCCTACTGTTGGACTCACTGGAGTGGGAATAGTAATTTTTACTCCTACGCTACCCAACGTTTTCCCTACTATTGCACTCTCTGGAGTTGGAATAGTAATTCTTTTCCCTACGCTATCCAACACTTTCCCTACTGTTGCACTCTCTGGAGTGGGAATAGTAATTTTTACCCTTACGCTATCCAACGCTTTCCCTACTATTGCACTCTCTGGAGTTGGAATAGTAAGTTTTACCCCTACGCTATCCAACGCTTTCCCTACTGTTGCACTCTTTGGAGTTGGAATAGTAATTTTTACCCCTACGCTATCCAGCGCTTTCCCTACTGTTTCACTTACTGGAGTGGGAATAGTAATTTGTACCCCTACGCTATCCAACGCTTTCCCTACTGTTGCACTCTCTGGAGTTGGAATAGTAATTTTACCCCTAAGCTATCCAGCGCTTTTCCTACTGTTGCACTCTCTGGAGTTGGAATAGTAATTTTTACCCCTACGCTATCCAGCGCTTTCCCTACTGTTTCACTTACTGGAGTGGGAATAGTAATTTGTACCCCTACGCTATCCAGCATTTTCACTGCTGTTGCACTCTCTGGTGTGGGAATAGTAATTTTTACCCCTATGCTATGCAATGTTTTCCCTACTGTTGCACTCATTGGAGTGGGAATAGTAATTTTTACTTCTAAGCTATCCAGCGTTTTCACTACTGTTGCACTCTCTGGAGTGGGAATAGTAATTTTTACCCCTACGCTATCCAACGCTTTCCCTACTGTTGGACTCACTGGAGTGGGAATAGTAATTTTTACCACTATGCTATCCAGTGGTTTCCCTACTGTTGCATTCTCTGTAGTTGGAATAGTTATTTTTTTCCCTACGCTATCCAACACTTTCCCTACTGTTGCACTCTCTGGAATGGGAATAGTAATTTTTACCCTTACGCTATCCAACGCTTTCCCTACTATTGCACTCTCTGGAGTTGGAATAGTAATTTTTACCCCTACGCTATCCAACGCTTTCCCTACTGTTGCACTCTTTGGAGTTGGAATAGTAATTTTTACCCCTACGCTATCCAACGTTTTCCCTACTGTTGCACTCTCTGGAGTGGGAATAGTAATTTTTACCTTTACGCTATCCAACGCTTTCCCTACTATTGCACTCTCTGGAGTTGGAATAGTAATTTTAACCCTACGCTATCCAACGCTTTCCCTACTGTTGCACTCTTTGGAGTTGGAATAGTAATTTTTACCCCTACGGTATCCAACATTTTCCTTATTGTTGTTTTTGTTGGAGTTGGACTAGTAGTTTTATTGTGTCTGATATTTCATATGTTTTGTATTATTTTTGCTATTGTAATATATCATTAATAATAACAATTATTCACATTAAAAATATTGATTATTATTTGCTATATGTAATTATTAAATATTTATTAATGTTATTATTTTACGTGTATAGATGTATTGGTAATTTTTAAAAACATTTAATAATTTATACGTTACAGAAATTATTAATAAAATTAATTATTAAGTAAGTATATATATTATATATTATATGTATATGTTTAATTAAAGTTTTATTAAATTATATATATTAATTATACATTTTAAATATTATACAATATATTTAATTATGTTTATTTAATTTCTAAGTATAATTTGGTTTATTTTACATATATTTTTAAAGTAAAAGAAAAACGATATTTTTAATAACGATATTTTTGACATCGATATTTAATTTTCGATATTTTTGTACTTACCATGTTGTAGATAGGATGTCGATATTCTTGACATCGATATTTTTGTTGCGATATATTTGTAGGTCGATTTTCTGTCTGTCGAAATTATGTCATACAACCGATATGTATATCCAATTGTGTGCTGCACAAATCTGGGACATGTGTGTTAATGTACATTTCACTTTGTCATCCTCACAGGTTGATGCCCAACAGAAGCAGGAGATCTGGCTGACCATCGCCCGGGGTGTTCGTTCTGTGGGGGTCTACAAGTGCCGCATCCGCAACTGCCAGAAGAGGTGGCAGGACCTTTGGGGCTGGACCCGGAGGATAGCTAGAGTCCAGCTGAAGCTGTCACCTCCACGCAGGAGGAGCAGACACCGGACCCTGACTCCCCAAATGCTCCGGATACTGGCGGTGGTCTTCCCGGACCTGGATAGGCAGCTGAAGGCCAGACAGCAGCAGGGAGGGGGTAAGTCCATGCCTGATCTGTGTACTATGTCTGACATGCAAATAGCAGTCTTTTGTCCTGGTCACACTTCCACATTACATAGGTCTTGTAGTCTCAAACTCTGGTCCCTCATTTGTGTGATGCACCCTCCTCATCTGTTCCACAGGTGTGGCCCCTACAGTCTGTTGCTTGTGTCACTAGGGCACTGTGTCCCTGCAGTCAGCTATGCTTCAGGTACCGGTCAGCATCAGTTCCCATGACTCTGTTGTGTGTTTCATGGGTGGGTCAATTGTTTACACAATGCCTGAGATCTGACATGTGAACTGTGTGTGCCCTTGAGATGTGTACCAATTGCTGGTCTGATTCGCAACATGTGTCTGGGGTATTCCAAACAAAACCATGCAGCAGGGGACTCCAATTTGTGGGCATCGGGAGTATGTATATCAAGTATGTCACAATTGCTTAGCCACCTGACTACTGTCCAGGGCAAAACACTGTTTCACTTAGTCCTGCCCAGTCATGCCCCCTCAAGGGCATTCAGAAACATTCTGTAATCCCAATCCTGTGAATGAAATTGCAGGTTGTGCTTAGTGACATGTGCCCTCAGGTGTCTGCCTCTGTGTCATTAGGGTGTGGCTTGTTGCTACGTACAACTGGGGTGTCCATGATTCAGAGGGTCAGCATGATATCTGCAATGTGACTGTGGGAGACAAGACCTGTGTGACATATAGGTGTGTGATCATCTGTCAGCACACAACGGTGTATGCAACTGTGGTCCTCATGCAGCTGGGTTACATGCATGGCAGACTGTGATGTGTTAATGTACAGGGATTTGTGTTTGCTGAGACTCATATGAATGATTTGCATGTTGTGGGGTCTTCTGGGTCCTGGATATGCTCTTTGCATGGGATGGGCAAGTGCGCCGGTCATCTGCAGAGTCAGCTTTACCCCTGAGCTAGGATTGTGAGTCAGTGCATATTGTTGTTGTCTGGATGCCCTGCCCCTGTGACAGGAGACAGCGTGACTGACTTTCAGGGCATCCCAGTGCCATGGCATTTAACTTGCTACGAGTGAGCCTGCGTTGTGTTCAAGTGTGCACCATGCACCCCATTGTGGCCTTGCCCATCAGGGCATGAGTACATCATAGTGTGTGTTGCTGGCATGCATCCCAAGCATGTGAAATGAGTCTCTGCCCATCCCTTCATCTGGACACCTGTACTGAGTCAGTCGCAAGAGATGTGCTGTGTGTATAGTGACATACTCCTACATGTTCACTTGCATGTACAACTAAAGTGTGGGTGGTGCATGTTGGCACATTCCTGTGTTAGCATCCAACATGCAACGGACATATGCGTGAAAGTCAAGGAGGGATATGTGTGCCATGGTTGATGTTGAGAATGACAATTGTCTTATCCGAAACAGTGTCGGCACTTTGAGCTGTGTTCAGCTGATGATGCCAGGGCTTGCCCTTTGATGTGATGTACTATCTGTGGTGTGTGCAGTTGGTGCAGGTGACTGATGTAGTTCTGTTACTTCCTATTCCTAGCCAGATACATCCACGGCCACAAGAGGGGACAGCTCCACGGACCAGGAGGAGCCACAGAGCCTTACAGGGACAGAAGGAGAGGAGTCAGGTGGACCCAGTGGCACGGAGGGCGAGTTGAGCCACACAGAGGAGTCGTCAGCACCACCCCCCCAGCTAAAGGCCACAGCAGCTCTGAGGATGACTCCCTTGTGGAGGCGGGTGTCAGCAGCCACCAAACCCCAGCTAGTGAGGCTGTCTCCGCCACCACCACCACCCCCCCCTCCCATCGGCTCCCATCTCAGAGGTCCCTGTGGGCTCCCGTGTTCCTGAGCATGTCTCCTTTGTGCCAGGCACCCCACCCCCTGCCCCTGTGTCCCCTGCTGCCCTGAGTGAGGAGTCTGTGGACTTACTTAGACAGATCCATGTAGGGCAGACGTCGATGCTGAAGGTCGTCCATGCACACACAGGTCTGTTGACACAACTGGTGTCATTCATGGAGGGCATTTCCTCGGGCATGTCTGCCCTACAGAGGACCAACCAGTCCGTGGCCTCCTCCCTGACGGCAGCAGTGTCCCTCCTCCAACAGTCCTGCACCCCTCCTACCCCTGCACCATCCACGATTCCTAGTACCCTACCTGTCCCAAGCACAGAAACCCCCAAACCAAGGGCTAGACGTGCACACAAGCAAGCGCAGGGGACTGATTCCACACTCACAGGGGCTGTTTTGCTGACACACACATAGTCATCCACAACCACTCCACAGTCCTCCGAGACCTCTCCCTCCCAGCCCCCTTCCCTTGCCTCACCTGCAACCCCATCCCCCCAGAAGCTCTTCCTCTGTGACCATGGCCTCTTACCCACCAACCCAGCAGATCCTGATTGCAAGGGGAAGAGGAAATCCCCACACACAGAAGGGAGTGCCCCTCATACCTGGACACCCTCCCCAGCCGCAGTCAGACCGAGACACCCACCCGCAAGTCCCCCCGGCACAAGAAGAGCAAGACCCACCACGCAGCTCCAAGGCAAAGTCTCTGTCCTCCATCCCCCAGGCCACCACTCCAGAGGATCCCCCGTCACTCCCTGCCCTAGGTTCCCCCACACACAGATACACCATCCCCAAAATGCTAAGGCCATCCCCCCCTAGCACTTGCTCCTCCACACCTGGTCAGTCAGTGGGTGCCACTGATGTGGGGACCGTGCCCCCCCCCCAACCTGCCAACCTCACCTGTCCCCCATTCCGCTCCCATGGATGTAGGCACTGCTTTGGAGTCCACGACCACCCCGTCTGACTTGGGTTCAGCAGTGGTGAGCCAATCCACTCCATCTGACCTGCCCACTGGAGTTGTGCCAGCACCCACCCCATCTGACTTGTGCCCCACAGTTGTGACAGCACCCACCACTTCAGTCATCTCCACTGCAGTTGCAAGTGTCTTGCCTGCATCCCCCACCTCTTCACTGCCTCCTTCTGCTGCGCCATGATTCTGTCCCTGCGGTGCCTGGCCGGCCTCCATGTATGCCCCTCCGATGGGATGACCCCGGTCCTTAGCAGTGCAGGCAAGCAAGGTGTGACAGTTGTCACTCTAGTTCACTCCTTGACATTTTGACATGGACTGGCCATTGGCCTTTTGGTTGCACAGACGTTTAGAATTTCATATACTGAATTTGTCACTCTAGTTCACTCCTTGGCATTTGGACATGGACTGGCCATTGGCCTTTTGTTGGAACAGACGTTACACTTTTAATATGCTGAATAAAGCTTTTTTCTTTGTCCCTGTGAACTTGATTTAGCTGTACATCATGCTGATGTGGTTTTACATGCCCTTGCACCTGTAATGCTTGGTTTACAATGTTGCATACTGATGTGTTGATGTGAGGTACTCCCTGGGGTCCATGAGATATGTTTCCTATTCTGGTGGGTATCCATGTCATCCTTTGCAGCTACCTGGGTGTGTTAGGATCAACTATTTGTGTACATCTCTCTGTGAGCATTTCATTGGCATGGTCACATCCGTGGCTTGCACCCCTGCACATATGATGTGCTTCCCATTGTCCAAATTGTCACTTCCACATACTTCGTGCTCATCAATACTGGACCTACAGGTGTGGGCATCATTGTAATAGGAGCAACTGGGGCCTCTGTGCAACTTGCTAGACATATGTTTTGGGTATGTGCAGATGACTTAGGGGAGACTCACGTACCCAGGCTGTTGTGACCAGAGCCTTCATTGTGTAGTAACTGATGGCTGACTGACTTGCGGGACTTGCGGTGAATATGTTTGGCACAGCTGGGCTCCCACAGGAGTTGTGTCCCCTCAAGTTAGTGTGTTGTCCAGTGACATGGCCTGGGCCCATGGTGTGTGTTGTATGTGCACGTGTGTGTGTCCACATCCCTGTTCATACACAGACAGTGTTCCCTTGATATGTTCCTGTTGTTGATGCTTGCTGAGTGGTACTGGGTTCATCCCACTACTTTTCCAATGGGCTACCACATGTGTGGGTGCATGACACACTACTGTTAATTGGTGTATCATCATTGGGATTTGTCAGTTCTGAGTGGTGATGATGTTGTCAGACACAGATGGGACACAGTCAGGGTTCCTCAAGGCACTTGTTTGTTCGCAATATCATGTAGTTGTCCCTAGGTGGTAGTTTTCAGTGATTGAGACATTTGTATGTGTGTGTGACTGCTCCCACTTGTCGGGTTCACGGCTGCGATGCTGGCAGGTGTCAGCATGGGTGCCTTGTGTTTCTCCTTGGCATCTGCATAGTCCTGAGACTGTGGCAGGGATTCTGAAGGTTACATGACCTTTGAGGTCATGGCCATGTACCGCATACTGTGCAGTGTGTCTGTCATTCCCCAGGGTTGTAAACAGTCCTTGTGTGATGTGTGTGTGTACCTTAGTTCCTGCCAACATTCCTGTGTTTGTCATGGGTGCATGTGCAATGTCACCTGTCAATGTGGACTTCACAGATACACATTGTTGCAGTTCAGGTGTGTGGTATTGAGGGTGGACTGATGTGAATGTTTACATGGATGGTCCCCTAGCTCCCGTTTGTCCATGGATGAGGGGCCATGCTGAGTGATTTGTGTTTGTGTATGTGTGATGTACGTTTGTGGCACAGGACACATGTCTGGGTTTCCCAGTTTGTACGACATCTGCCTTTGTCATCACAGTGGAGGTGTCATGCATGCTTGTGTCACCCCACTGTCTGGTCCCTGGGGGTAGTAGTGTTGTGTGTCAGATGGGCAAAAGGTCCCCTGTGAGTGGGGGTGGCAGTGGTGATGGGCAACATACGCTCTATGGGTATAGGTGGCAGGGGTGATGGGCAACATAGTCCCTATGGGTGGGGGTGGCAGTAGTGATGGGCAACAGGTCCCCTATCGGTGTGGGTGGCAGGGGTGATGGGCAACAGGTCCCCTGTGAGTGGGGGTGGCAGCGTGATGGGCAACAGGTCCCCTGTGAGTGGGGGTGGCAGGGGTGATGGCCAACAGGTCCCCTGTGAGTGGGGGTGGCAGGGGTGATGGGCAACAGGTTCCCTGTGAGTGGGGGTGGCAGGGGTGATGGGCAACAGGTCCCCTATGGGTGTGGGTGGCAGGTGTCATGCATGCTTGTGTCACCCCACCGTCTGGTCCCTGGGGTAGTGGTGTTGTGTGTCAGTCTCTTGCTGTGTTCGTTGGTGTTCATTCCAGCTTGTGTCACATGTGTCTGTTGTGCTTCCTCTCATCTCTCAACGCCTGATTGCCCACTAAGGGTGTCCCAATGATGGTTTACTTTTGTATGGCACTGTGTACACATCTGTGTCACTGTGGTTCAGCCCCCCTCATGTGTTGTGTAGTTGCTTGGGGATACTGTGACACACACACACACACATGTTGTGTCTGATGTGCAGTGTGAGTTTGCCTGTTTGTGCATCTGCACCAGTGCATTGGTATTGCTGTTGTGGGCCTTGGTCTGGATGCTGTTTCTGTTTTGCATGCTGTCCCTGTGAGTCATTTCTCATCATTGTGCACATTCATCCTGGTTGTTGGGTGCCATTGCTGGCATGGAATGAGAGTTTGTGAGCTGACACCTACTGTCTACACATGTTGTTTTGATTGGTGTGTCTATTTTCGAGATGGGTGCATGCTTGGTGATGCTCACTTCTGCTGTTGTGTCATTGTACGCTGTGTGCATTGTCAGCCCCCATGTGTGGTGCTTGTCTGCACATGGCCGAGAGTGTTATGTTTTCACAGCATTGTTAGCCTCACCACATCTCTGTGTGTATGGGACACAACCACTAGTTTGCCCCAGAAGTGTTTGATGTGTTGGGAGCAGGGATCATACATGCTGTTTGTTATTTGCAGCTTTGACCATGATGACGCTTACCTTTTGGTCACTGTGATGAGGGGGGTTTGGTCCCCATCACCACAATGCTCCACATCTGCTGCATTTTGTGAGCCCCCACTTAACTTCTGCTCTACACAGTGAGGGGGTGTTCTTTTTACATTGCCAGAGTGCTATGGTGATGCTTGCCTTGTGCATGTCACACTCATGTGTTGGTCACACATGTGCTGTTACTTACATTGTATGCTCATAAATATTCACTGCTGTGGGCATTTGTCACAGACTACACACTGTTGTCATGATGTCATGGGGGATGTATTTTGCGGACATACCTGATGTTTGCGTATGCTGGATGTGTTGCGCATCACCCATCCTATGGCTGGGGGTGGCAGGGTTGATGGGCAAAAGGTCCCCTGTGAGTGGGGGTGGCAGGGGTGATGGGCAACATACGCACTATGGGTATGGGTGGCAGGGGTGAAGGGCAACATAGTCCCTATGGGTGGGGGTGGCAGTAGTGATGGGCAACAGGTCCCCTATGGGTGTGGGTGGCAGGGGTGATGGGCAACAGGTCCCCTGTGAGTGGGGGTGGCAGCGTGATGGGCAACAGGTCCCCTGTGAGTGGGGGTGGCAGGGGTGATGGCCAACAGGTCCCCTGTGAGTGGGGGTGGCAGGGGTGATGGGCAACAGGTCCCCTATGGGTGTGGGTGGCAGGTGTCATGCATGCTTGTGTCACCCCACCGTCTGGTCCCTGGGGGTAGTGGTGTTGTGTGTCAGTCTCTTGCTGTGTTCGTTGGTGTTCATTCCAGCTTGTGTCACATGTGTCTGTTGTGCTTCCTCTCATCTCTCAACGCCTGATTGCCCACTGAGGGTGTCCCAATGATGGTTTACTTTTGTATGGCACTGTGTACACATCTGGGTCACTGTGGTTCAGCCCCCCTCATGTGTTGTGTAGTTGCTTGGGGATACTGTGACACACACACACACATGTTGTGTCTGATGTGCAGTGTGAGTTTGCCTGTTTGTGCATCTGCACCAGTGCATTGGTATTGCTGTTGTGGGCCTTGGTCTGGATGCTGTTTCTGTGATTTTGCATGCTGTCCCTGTGAGTCATTTCACATCATTGTGCACATTCATCCTGGTTGTTGGGTGCCATTGCTGGCATGGAATGAGAGTTTGTGAGCTGACACCTACTGTCTACACATGTTGTTTTGATTGGTGTGTCTATTTTTGAGATGTGTGCATGCTTGGTGATGCTCACTTCTGCTGTTGTGTCATTGTACGCTGTGTGCATTGTCAGCCCCCATGTGTGGTGCTTGTCTGCACATGGCAGAGAGTGTTATGTTTTCACAGCACTGTTAGCCTCACCACATCTCTGTGTGTATGGGACACAACCACTAGTTTGCCCCAGAAGTGTTTGATGTGTTGGGAGCAGGGATCATACATGATGTTTGTTATTTGCAGCTTTGACCATGATGACACTTACCTTTTGGTCACTGCGATGAGGGGGGTTTGGTCCCCATCACCACGATGCTCCACATCTGCTGCATTTTGTGAGCCCCCACTTAACTTCTGCTCTACACAGTGAGGGGGTGTTCTTTTTACATTGCCACAGTGCTATGGTGATGCTTGCCTTGTGTATGTCACACTCATGTGTTGGTCACACATGTGCTGTTACTTACATTGTATGCTCGTAGCCATAATCACTGTTGTGGGCATTTGTCACAGACTACACACTGTTGTCATGATGTCATGGGGGATGTATTTTGCGGACATACCTGATGTTTGCGTATGCTGGATGTGTTGCACATCACCCATCCTATGGCTGGGGGTGGCAGGGGTGATGGGCAACATAAGCCCTATGGCTGGGGGTGGCAGTGGTGATGGGCAACAGGACCCCTATGGGTGTGGGTGGCAGGGGTGATGGGCAACATAAGCCCTGTGAGTGGGGGTGGCAGGGGTGATGGGCAACATATGCCCTGTGAGTGAGGTTGGCAGGGGTGATGGGCAACAGGTCCCCTGTGAGTGGGGGTGGCAGGGGCGATGGGCAACAGGTCCCCTGTGAGTGGGGGTGGCAGGGGTGATGGGCAACAGATCCCCTGTGAGTGGGTGTGGCAGGGGTGATGGGCAACATACGCACTATGGGTGTGGGTGGCAGGGGTGATGAACAACATAGTCCCTATGGGGGGGTGGCAGTAGTGATGGGCAACAGGTCCCCTACGGGTGTGGTTGGCAGGGGTGATGGGCAACATAAGCCTTATGGCTGGGGGTGGCAGGGGTGATGGGCAACATAAGCCCTGTGAGTGGGGGTGGCAGGGGTGATGGGCAACAGGTCCCTTGTGAGTGGGGGTGGCAGGGGTGAAGGGCAACAGGTCCCCTATGGGTGTGGGTGGCAGGGGTGATGGGCAACATAAGCCCTGTGAGTGGGGGTTGCAGGGGTGATGGGCAACAGGTCCCCTGTGAGTGGGGGTGGCAGCGGTGATGGGCAACAGGTCTCCTGTGAGTGGGGGTGGCAGGGGTGAAGGGTGACATAAGCACTATGGGTGTGGGTGGCAGGGGCGATGGGCAACATAGTCCCTATGTGGAGAAGTGTGGCTCAATGATTAGAGCGGCAGACCCTGATGCAGAGTTCTAGCCCGGGACCAGGGTTCAATTCCCCGCCTCGGCGGGTCTTGGGCTCAAAAATTCCACGGACCTGATAATTCCCGCCTCGGTGCCTATTCCAATCATGGAGTCCCACTCTGCAACTCTGGGCAATAGCTTGCTTAATCTCCACAACGGCCCCCACAACGCTAAGGATGCCTGGCCTACACCTTGGGGGTGCCCAGGAGTGGACGCCTCACAGGGAAAGCCAGGATGGGTTCCACAGCGGTATTCGTACAAGCGCCTTGAGACCCTTGCGGGTGAGTAGTGCGCTATACAAGTATCAAATTTACATTTTACATTTATGGGTGGGGGTGGCAGTAGTGATGGGCAACAGGTCCCCTATGGGTGTGGGTGGCAGGGGTGATTGGCAACAGGTCCCCTGTGAATGGGGGTGGCAGGGACGATGGGCAACAGATCCCCTATGGGTGTGGGTGGCAGGGCTGATGGGCAACATAAGCCCTATGGCAGGGGGTGGCAGGGGTGATGGGCAACATAAGCCCTGTGAGTGGGGGTGGCAGGGGTGACGGGCAACAGGTCCCCTGTGAGTGGAGGTGGCTCGGGAAGCAGATTAGCCATCAACTGGGGCACAATGCTGTTCCGCAGGATGTAGGAGTCATGGGCCGAGCCTAGGAATTTGGCACACACATGGGAGATAATCATATCTGCCAGGCACACCACCCGCATATTTATGGAGTGGTAATGCTTGTAATTCCTGAAAATGTGCTCACTGGCTTGTGGTGGCACAAGCCTGACATGAGTGCAATCAATGGCACCAACAACATTGGGGATGTGTCCAAGGGGATAGAAGTCTCCCTTCACAGCTGGCAATTCAGCACCCCCGGGGAAATTGATTTGTCTGTCCTTGTATATCATCATGGTGGAAAGTACATCACGCAGCACCATGCTGAACATCGGTTGTGACATCCCACCTGCACTGGCCACCGTGTGCTGGAACGATCCAGTGGCTAAAAAATGCAGGGCCGCCATCACCTTATAAGTAGGGGTGAAAGCTGTTGGATATGTCCGGCGAGGCTGCAGGTGGGGCTCCAACAGATCATAAAGGGTTTTCAGGGTGGCTCTAGCCAGACGGCATTTCCGTATGATCGCAATAGCCTCCATGTTCTCCAGCACCGTCAAGTGACTAATCAAATTTGGCCTCCTCCTATTTGAGATGATAGTGGACACATGTCAATGCAATACATCATGATGTGCACAGCATATCACGTTCTGGAGGACACAACGACAACGACTGCCATCAATATTGAGTTACAGACCAGCTTACATGTAGGGACACCTTCAGCTACACAAAGGGCACACCTGTCAACTTACACAAGACAAGTACCTCAAACACCAACTTGGTCAATGTGAATGCACATAGGGAGATGGCCACATTTCACATGGACATGCCTGGGAGTTTAGCATCCAGCATATGTGCAACAAATCAAACCCACTGTCTCATACTTAGCTGCTGTACCTGTCACACCTTAATGCGTCATTACAACCTGGTACACATCCACCACACAATGACCTCTGTCGGCGCAGAAATGACGAATGTGTGCATGAGCAGACATGAGAGGCAATGCAAAATGGATCATCATTCATTAAGACGAGCATTGCTGTGATTGTCACTGCACCTCAACACATTGACATGTGTACACATTGTAGAGTCCATAACAACACTGTCCTGCCCAGCCAACCATCACATCCATAAGTGACATGTCAGTGAGTACAGGCCAATCTACGAAATCACACACACAAACATGGCATGTGTAGCCATCAGTGGAGTAAATGGAACATTGGCATTGTGTGCACAATGATGTGCCATTGACCATGTGGGCACTGTGCACTGTTGATGTTTGCCAGATGTATGGCACCCATATCGCGGTAGCTACCGCCTGGCCCTGGCGGTGTGTCACCAGCACCCCATTCACACAAGTGCGGTAGTGATAGGCATAGAGACATGGGGAAATAGCGGTTGGCATGCTCCACCGCCTAAATCGTGGTGCCTTGTGTCAATGTATGGCACCCATATCGTGGTAGCTACCACCTGGCCCCAGCGGTGTGTCACCAGCACCCTCATTCACACAAGTGCGGTAGTGATAGGCATGGAGACATGGGCAAATGGCGGGGGGCATGCCTCGTGTCAATGTATGGCACCCATATCGCGGTAGCTACCGCCTGGCCCTGGCGGTGTGTCCCCACTGGGAATCTCGATAGGGGTGGCATGATGCAATTTTGAAGATTGGGGCAGGCGTGCTTTGCCACCGCGGAGGCGGTCATTGGATGCATTTTAAAGAGGCAGACCTGGACCACCAATTGCTGCAGCTTGGCACCTTTGAAACGACCCCAGGGGTCTATATATGTGTGGAATTGAGCCTCACATTTCCACTGCTCCCAGAGCCTGCTGCCAGAGACTCCTCACCTGCTGCTGCCTCTAGGGACTGCTGCCAGAGACCCCTCACCTGCTGCTGCCTCCAGGGACTGTTGTCTGAGACCCGTCACCTGCTGCTGCCTCCAGGGACTGCTGCCTGAGACCCCTCACCTGCTGCTGCTTCCAGAGCCTGCTGCCAGAGACCCCTCACCAGCTGCTGCCTCGAGGGACTGCTGCCTGAGACCCCTCACCTGCTGCTGCCTCCAGGGACTGTTGCCTGAGACCCCTCACCACCCAAATTCGCCGCTGTTGTCTCATGTCCACAGTGATGGCAAGGACAGAGAAGATCTGTGCCAGTCCCTTCACAATCGAGGAGCTGGAGGTCCTGGTGGATGAGGTGCTCACACAGTACCCATGGCTATATGGTGGCCCAAATGTCATGGTAAGTCGTCAACAGTGGGGTGGTAGGGCAGGGGGGCCACACATGTAGTTGTACTGATGCAGTATGTGCCTGGGAGTGTGGGGTGGTGCCATGCACTGCCTGACATGCTGTCTCCAGGGGGAGGATGTGTGTACCCAATGCCACAGGTTTCCCTGCCTGCACATGTATGCATGAGTGACCTGTGTTGTGTTGTCAGCCATACAGTGACACAGAAGGTTGTTCATGCTGTAGTCAGGACATTGATTGCTTGGCTGGATGGCTGTGTGTGCCCCTGTAGTTCATCTCAGTGTGAGCCCAGCTGGGCAGCACAGTCCCCGTCTACAAAGACAAGGACACATCACTTCACTTACAGAATATGACATCAGTCTTTTCACATTGCACTCCAGCTATGGGCCATCCCAGCACTGTAGATTGCACACAACTGTCCTTGTGAATGGCATTTTGTAGTTGTGAGATCATGTCCCTCAATTTGACATCCATGACACAGTTATCTATTCACGGGGCAAGGACATTGGGGCTGCGCAGTCCTAGACACAGTGGGCCCCCCCCCCCACAGGTTGATGTATGATGTATGTGTTGCTCAACACAACAATGGACTGGAGATGTGGGCAGGCTACATAGGGGTTCCAGTCCTGGATCCTGCATATGTGTGAGATGTGCAGGGACTGTGTTCCCCCTCACACCTGCAATCATTCACATCAGCTTTTCTCATGCAGATGTACCATGTGACTTGTACTCTAGTCTCTGATAGACATATCGTTGGATATGTGATGAGTTTGTATCTTGCTGCTATACTGATAGCTGTTGGTACATAACACTGTGTCCCTGATCATTTCCCCCTCTTGTCTCCCATGCCTGCAGCTCAAGGTACACCAGCGTAAGGCCGTGTGGAGGGCCATTGCCATGAAGGTTTGAGCTCTGGGGGTCTCAAACCGATGGCGCACCCACTGCCACAAGAGGTGGGATGACATCAGCCGGCTGGCAAAGAACGTGGCGGAGATGACCTTGGGGCTGCTTCCTTGCACTGGGAGTTTGGCATGGCACAGCATGACACCATTAATGGGCCGCATCTTGGCGGTGACACAGCCTGAGCTGGATGCACATTTGAAGGACCATCAGCAGAAAGCCAGGGGTGAGCATTTGGGGAGAGTGACTTTGGCTGGGAGTGGCTGCATGTGTACAGAGCCAGTGACAGCGTTGGCCTATGTGATGTTGGTAGTGTGATGCTGTGGCATGTAAGTGGCTGCTGGGCTGGGTGCCGGTGGCATGCATTTGCCCTACCTGTACTGACAACGGTGATTTGGATGCTGTGCATTCACATTACATTCTGAGTTGTGATCTTCAGGTTTCTTCTGCACTGGGGTAGTCTTGGTAATCCCATGAGAGGGAACGGCAGTGTGCCCAATCTGACTGTGCCTTCATCAATTAGTCCAATGCATGCATCCAGATTGGGGAGGCCTACACATCTGACAACAATGTGCACCATTCTATTGTCCCCACAGTACAACATGGTGGGTGGCATGGGCTAATGTCCATTGTGGACTGTCATGTTGTAGTCTGGGTCTGTGTTGTCCCCTCCTGTTCCATCCAGATCTACCATTGGCAACAAGTAGTGTGCCCCCATCAGGTCCCTAGGTGTGCTCAGAGTTAGTTGTGTGTCTGGTTGAACAGAGCCACAAGCATGCCTGAGTGTCCAGTTTCCACGCACTGCTTGAGTCTATATAGTGAGTTGGCACGATGTAGATTTGGTCATCTTTTGTAATGCATTGCTTGCATATGTTTGTTCTGTTGCTGTCACTGACCTGACCCTACATCTCTCTCTCTCATTCAGCATCTCCTGTGGTCATGGAGGGACAGGAGACGGACACCAGTGGGGTGAAACAAGCACAGCAGCTGCACAGGAGCCCAGTGACACAGATGTCACCAGCACCTCAGAGGGGGACAGGAGTCTGCTGGAGGAATCCCAGCCTGAGATGCAAAGCACCACATCATCAGATGCCAGTGGGGATGCATCCATGTTGGAGGGAACGGGGACTCTGCATCCACTTCCACCACACAGCGGCCAGCGCCCACCCTCCCAGCCACTTCCTCTGGAACTGACCGTGTCCGCCTCAATAAGAGGGGAAGAGTGTCCTTCACCCATGGCACTGCTGCCCCTGCCCCTGTCCCCCCTGCTGCCATCAGTGCTGAGTCTGTGGACCTTTTGCACCAGCTGTGTGTAGGCCAGACAGCTCTCCTCAATGCCTTCATTGACCACGACAAAAAATTGGCCCAGGTGGTTGCTTTCATGGAGGGCATATATTCTGACATGGGTGGGCTGCTCCCGAAAAGTCCAGGCTTTGTCATCGACAGTGACGTCTACCCTTCAAAGGCACATACTCACAGTCCAGCTCTGGTCCCTTTGTCCACCCCCCTGGCAGTGGCCACATCTGACGATAGTGACCACGGTCCACATACATCACAGTCACAATACAGCACACGGAGCAGCAACCCAAGCGGTCCCGGCCACAGACACCATCCCCACAGAAGACCAAAGCCACCCCAGAGCGCAGGGAGAAAAGCCCATCAGGTGACACCAGTGGACAGAAAGCAAAGCAACAGGCCTCAGGCACACATGCCTCAGAGGCATCCCCATCCAAGGACTCTCCTGCCCCTAAAGCATCGCACAAAGAGAAGCATACAGTGTCTGTGCCCACCAAGGAGGTGGTGCATTCCAAGGGTACACCTAGGAAGGGCTCCAAGGCAGATTTACCCACCACCTCGACTCCCATTCCAAGCCCAGTGAAGCAGGGGCCGGAGTGCACTGTAGGTGTGACACCTAGTAAACAAGGGAAGGGGAGGGCAGAGGCGAAACCAAGCAAAGCATTCTGCTTGGTCCAGCACATCACCAGAGGGGGTGCCAGCGCCTGCACCTGATGCAGCTTTGGTGGTGAGTGTGCCTGTTGTGCCCACACCACTTTCCATTGATCCAAAGTCAGGCAAGCCATTTACAATCCCTAAGAAGTGGAAAGGCAACTCTCCACAATCTCCAAGCCACACCGTGTCTCCCGTCTGCATGACTCCACCTCCACGTGCCACTACACCACCTGGTCCAAGGAGCCCTCCGGCTTGCCAAGCCACTGATAGCTCTACCTCAGCTGTTCCGCTCTCTCCCCGTTCAGGTGCTCCGACAGTCCCCAAGACACAGCCAGCTCCCAGTCCGCCTGACAGCCAAGTCTGAGTGTTAGTTACCGTCACACACCTTTCTCTTACACAGGTGGGCCTGTACTGCACATTGTTACCCCCTGACTGTGTTGCTGACCATGGAAAGGTACAGTCACACACATTCCCTGTGCAGCTTCTCATGGACTCAGTCAGCACCTTGGACTGGCCACTGGCCTTGTGTTTTGCCCCTTGCCTGTGCAGCTTCTTATGGACTCAGTCTGGACTTTGTCCTGCCCACTGGCCTTGTCGTTCACCTCTGTGTGCCCCCTTCCTATGCAGCTTCTCATGGACTCAGTCAGCACCTTGGATTGGGCACTGGCCTTGTGTTTTGCCCCCTGCCTGTGCAGCTTCTCATGGACTCAGTCTGCACTTTGTCCTGCCCGCTGGCCTTGTCGTTCACTGTTGTGTGCCCCCTGCCTGTGCAGCTTCTCATGGACTCAGTCTGCACTTTGTCCTGCCCACTGGCCTTGTCGTTCACTGCTGTGTGCCCCCTGCCTGTGCAGCTTCTCATGGACATGCTCTGCATTGCGTGCCTTGCTCTTCTCTTGTCATGGTGCCTATCTGTGCAATATGTGAATAAAGACAGTTGCTCCTGTTGTCTATTTTGTCGGTGTCCTTACTGAATGAAGTTATTTTGCTGTGTGTATATGGTTTACTGTGCCATATGCTCTGCGTGCCACTTCAACATGGTCAATGTTTGGGCTCACTTACTAATCAGTTTTCTGGGGTGACGGGGTCTTCATTTCTTCATGAACCAGATACTTGTGGGGGCAATGGTGTAATTTTACAATGTGCAGCAGTTGTCATTTACTTGATTTGCTCATATTGGCTATATTGTACACGTCAGGTTGGGGGGCACTGCCTGCACTGTGGGTTTCTTCACACAGTTTTGCAGGCAGGCTGTCCAGGCTCATCATGTATGTGTGTTCTTCCTTTATGTGTGCCCAGTGGTGTATGTGTGTGGTCATCTTGTGATGGCCAGTCATCCTAGTCCCATGGCTTACTTTCCATGTGCGCTCTTGGATGGTCAGGTGGTGTGCGGTGTGAAGGGGGTGAGTTTGTGGGGAGTGTTGATGTGTGCATGCCCCTGCAATGTGAGCTACACACGTGTTACCCAGAATTTGTATGCCTGTTGTTTTGATTGTTCAGCCTTGTGGATGTGGTTGTATGCACACGTGTGAGTTGTATGTAGTGCACTGTACAGTGTGTTGGTGTGTCCTTGCAGTTCTGTCTGACTCCTACTTGTTTTTGTCACTTGTGAGTATGCAGAGTGTGTGACTGGTGAGTCAGTGTTGTGTTGTACATCCATGTGTCTGGTGGCTGTTTGTGGTGACTGTGCAGACCTGCTGTTCTACACTGCCATTGTGTTTGTATTTTCTCATGCCTTGCTGTCAGATGGTGCCTTCTTGTCTCCAGTGTGGAATGTTGTGTGTGTTGTCATGCCATCCCCTATTTGTGCTTCAGATGCCAATCCATTGTGGGTCTGCACTCCCTCTCTTTGTGTACTGTACACTCCTGGCATGTCCCCTACTGGCATGCAGTAAACTTCACTTTGGTGTCAGCTGTCCCCTTGGTTTCCATGTGTGTGTGCCTCCCCATCACTTCATTTGTGACACTGTGCTTTGTGGTGCAGTTCTTTGTCCAGGGTCAATGTGTCACTCAGGGCATTTCCCCAATGGTTTGTATGTGATGTGCTGGTGCTGTTTGGCAGTCATGGTTGCTCTTATGCAGTCCAACTGTGTGTGCTGCCCAGTCCTCTGGTCAAGTTGTTTCCACCTTTGTGTCCCGGACCTGTGCATCTGTTGGTGTTGTGTAGGATGTATTTGTGTTTGTTGCGGTATTGCTTCACTTACTGGGTGTGCTGTTGTATTTGTGCTGTGCTGTATGATGTTGTGTGGGTTGCTGTTCTGTCACTGATATCTGTGTGTGGCTGGTATGCCTGGTGTGCACACACTGCTTGTTGTGCATGCAGTGCTGTGTGTGTCTGTTGCCTTGACATTGCCCGGTGTGCATCCCCTGATGTCCTGCTGTGTTTGCTGTGTGATTTTTGTGCCTGTGCATCTGTTTGTTTGATGCGGCTGTGTTTTTCTGTGATGGTGCACTTCTTGTGTGTGTTGTGGTATGTTGTCTGTGCATTGTTCCTGAGTGATGATGTTGTGCCCTCCTGCTGTGTCTGTGCTCCCACTGCCTTTCCCCAGTTTAGCTGCACAGGGCATGTCTGTTCTTGTTGTGGTTCTGTGTGTGTTTCTGTTGGGTCATGTGTTTGTGTATTGGTTTTGTGCAGACATTTATTGTGGCATCCCTGTGTGTGTGTGTGATGTTTGCGGCTACCCCCAGGAGGTGTGATTGTTTGTGTGTGTGTTGACTGTCAAGTATTACCAGCCTTCAGTGTGTTTGGCACTGGTGTTGTATGCTGCTGGTGTAAGGGGGGTATATGTGTGGATTATTACTGGTGTTTGTCAGTCATGGCATGTGTCAATGGTCCCTGTGTGTAGTGCTGCTGGTGTACTCCTGTGAAGTAGTTGTATAGATGTGTGGCTGTTCACAGTTTGACTTCAGGGCCTTTCTTTGATCCTTGTGCCTCTGCATGGTTTGCCTTGCTGCCTCCTGTGTTGTTGCACTGTGACGTCTGTGGTTTGTCCTTACTGCCTGTACCAGCCATGTGTGCTTTGATGGTGTGAGGGTGTTGTTCTCCGTTCCTTGTCTTGAATGTGCTGTACACATGCTTCTTGTTTGTCTCCTTGGCCTTCCATTTGTGTGCATCCCACTTTGGTTTTCCTATTTGTTGTGCCCCATTGCTGTTGGCATGTGGGGTATGTATGTGCCTGTGTGTCAGTCTGTGGTATGTATGTGTGACTAAGCAGGCTATGTGTCCATTTGGATGTTTGTTCCTTGTATGTGTTCATTTGGTGCCTGTCCTCATTTTAGTTTCCCTGAGTGTGGTGTTGTGGTGGTATGTGTGTTACCCTGGCCCTGTGCTACTGTGCTGTGTGTTGTGTGTTCCTGTACAGCCACTCCTGCAGTGTCTCTCTACATGATTGTTTGTTGTGTGGTGCAGGGTGTGTATTGACCTGGCTTCTTGTTGTTCATGGGGTGCACAGGGGTGGCACATGGCATGTGCCTTCATGGGGTGTGCTAGTGTGTTGTGGGAGGGGCTGTGGCCCTGTGGTCTTTGTGCCCTGCCCATGCCTGGCACTGGCCCTGCAGTCTGCATTGTGCACATGTATTTCCTTGTGTTCACCGCTGTGGTGATGTGACCGGGACATTGCTGCATGGTGGCGGTAGCTGTGTGTCCAGGATGCAGAGGGGTGACTTGGTGGCAGGTGGGTGATGTGTGGGTGCCCTTGTGGATGTGTCCCTGTCCCCACCAGGGTGTCTGATGTAGATATGGACCCTATGTCAGCCCATGTGTTGTGTGTTGTGTTATTGCATACCTGCGGCGGCGTCCTCAGCGGTTCATGAGTTCCTGGTGAAGTAGAAGGTACAGCACCGGAAAGACGTGTAGAACGGGGTCCATGGCGGTCGTGACCAGGTGGTGTGGACCGGGACTCTGGTTTTGCGCTCCGCTGTTGTGGTCCGCCGTCTCTGGTTGGGCGGTTACTCCGCTGTGGTGCTTTTGCTTCTTTGGGTCATCCTAATTTGTGGAGCAGGGCGAACGTCATTCCGCACGGCGAAGAGTCTCCATTGGCTCCCACCGCCGCGGTGGCGGGCTCACTTTGATGGCAGTACGTGTCGCACAGCTGCAGTCGGGAAATGGGCTATGTTTGGTCATACTAATATGGCGGGCATGAGGACCACTGCTCGCGGGCGGAAAAATTCATTTTTCCGCACTGCCGTCACCGACATCCTAATGGTCCCCTTTGTCTGAAACAAGTGATTAATGAACTCCTGTATTAAGTATGTGGTTCACTCATACAAAGTACCATAATCACTAATTCCTTTGCCACTATGTCTTTAATGTCATTCACCTGTTGCATCTTCACTACTCAGCAACTACTAACAATGTTGGGCCTACCCAAATGCAAACCAGCAACCCTTTCCATGTTACAGTTGAAAGCCTCACCATATTACTGAAAGAATGCATAAATCTCCCTCTGCCTTTTCCTAGTGGCATCATACTTAAAACAAATATACAAACAGGTCTATATCTGTGTTTTCCGATACATAACTCGTATGAAAATGCATATTGTAGCATAGACCTCAGCAAAGTTAAACTGTTAAGACGAATCAACGAGTAATCTAAATTGGGGCGATATGTAGGTTGCAACTGTGTGCAGTTTTTTGTATAGCATAGAAGTCAATTAGGACTTTCTCTGTGCTCGTTAGATGCCCCTAGCAGTCCAGTGAAGGTCAACGCAGATGGGCCTCTGTTACTTTCCTTTCACAAAAGAGGGAAGAGGAACTGTTAGAGAGTGGGAGGAAGGAGGGGGAGGTCAAGGGACGTCTCATTCTCAGTTCCTCGATCTGCCGCCCCTGTAATATAGCTACTAGCATAGTAAGTGTGATAAAAAGTTTGAGATGTTACTCTAAAAAAGGCATGGGCAAAGAAGTGTAACTAGGATTCTTTTTTATTAAATGCACCGCCTTAGTAATACGAAACACTCTGTGTATATGATTATAATACCTTCATCAGATTCATCCCAATTATTTTCAAGGAGAAAAATGTAACTACTCCAGAGGCCGGGCTTACATCCACTCTACTCTCTCAAAACAGTAACAGTGGGGAGCCACGGGCAATGGACAATGGGTCAAGGGAGCCACGGGTCAAAAATATTTGGGAAACACTGACTTATATTCACATGTACTTCACCAGTGCGAAGAAATCCGTACACAAAATGTGCATGGAACATTTCCATTTATTTTTTATCTCCCAGACATTCATAAAACATATCTCTTGTAAAGAAGCCCCCCCAGTCCTGTATTTTCCGACAAGGCACAAACGTGGCCAGATCTATTATGTTGACCAGGCCAATTTTGGTTCTTAACCCCTTCAGCGCTGCGGGAATTCCCCCGCGGTGCTGAAGGGTTCAAGCGCGGGCGGGGCCATGACGGAACGGTTCCGTCATGAGCACAGTGCAACCGATGCTCATGACGGAACCGTTCCGTCATGGGCATGGAAGGGGTTAAATCACCCTGTACCTCACTAACAACACCAGGCAGTTCTTTCAACATCGGAAACTGCATTCCTCATTTCACAAACACACTTAAATAATACAGCCCACTTCAACTATACCTTCCCAAAAACTCATACAAACTACCATAATCAGTAATCCCTTTCCCAGAATGTCTTTGACCTGATTTCTCTTTTGCACCTTCACTACTCAGCAACTACTAACAGTGTTTTGTGCCTACCCAAATACAAAGCAGAAACCCTTTCCATGTCACACTTCAAAATCTCACCATATTACTGAAAGCATGCATTCATCTCTCTGGGCCTTTTCCTAGTGGCATCATAATTTAAAGAAACATATAAATAGATGTATACTTGTGTTTTATACGTATCGAATCTTCTGATGCATAACACGTGTGAAAATACATATAGAATCATAGACATACATCAACAAAGTCAATATGTTAAAACAAACACTAGAACAATATACAATAGGCCACTATGTAACTTGCAACAGTGTGCAGCTTTTATTTATACCATTGAAAGTGATTGAGACTTTTCTATGCTGGTCAGATGCCACCAGCAGCCCAGTGAGGGTCTAAGTGGTATCTTTCAATGCAGATGGACCTCTGTTACCTTCCTATTACAAAAGGGAGGACAGAAAACGTTAGGAAGGGGCAGAAGGTGGGGTGCATGGGGGCATCAAGGGATGTATCATTCTTAGCCTCTCGATCTGCTGGCCCTGTAATATACGCTAATTCACCACGAGCAGGAAGCCTGACAACTACCTTCACTTATATTCACGTGTGCTTCACAAGTGTGAGTAAACCCGTGAACAAGTGTCCTGGCAACATTAAATTTTTTTCTATCTCCCAGAAATTAATAAATCATGTGTCTTCTAAAACTCCCCCCTCCCCTCCCCCCCCAATTATTTTCCAACAAGGAACAATCTGCAAAGCTGGGCCATTTCCTTTACATTCCCCGAACCGATTTTGGAACCCAATTCATCCCAGTACCTTAGACAAAAGACCATATAGTTTTTTCAACATGATAGACTACACTCATGTATCATTGAAACTTGTATTTGTTGAAATTTACAAATTAAAAACAAATTTAAGAAAACATTTTCAACCTATTTTTTTACTATTTTTTCATACATCCACCTGTCCATAATTACTTTAAAAAATTTGAAAGGCAGATGAGGCGTTATTCAGTGATTGTGTAAATTCTTTTGTACTACTGTAAGGCATTCTCTGACTATAACTCAACTGTGTTGCAGATTACATAAATACATGCATACTCCTGTGAGTTGAAGTGTATTGCCAGAATAATTGGAGAAATGCTTCCATTGTACATCACTAAATGGATGAGTTCACAGATAGTACTTCAAGAAATTCATCTCTGCATATATTGTTCCTCAGTAAATGCTTGAGTGCAAAAGTACTCCCTCGCTCATTCCATAACTGCATAAGTAATCCAAGATTGATTTGTGTGGTAGTAGTGGCTACTTGATTCTATGAGTCCATGACTACTGCCTAAGTGACATTGGGGCATATCAACAACAACCGGCGATAATTATCGCTCAGCGCTCTTAGCGTGAGGATAATTATCGCCGGCTAGCGTGAATTTTTATCGCTGAGATAGCGTGCTATTAGCAACGCTTATCTCAATAGCGATAAAAATCTACACGCTAACAGGCTAACGTGAGATTATCGCTGGAAACCCAGCGATAATCACACGTTACCTTGTTGATAGGGACAGGCAAACTTAGCCATGATATCCTCCTTCCATAGGATATCATGGCTAAGTCTGAAAATTAGCAGACGTAAAAAAGCAGCGTTAACCGCGGTTAGCGCTGCTTTTTTTGTCTCTAACAGGGTTAGCGACATTCTTGATAATAGGAGAAATGTCGCTTAGCGACATTTCTCCTATTATTTTACTCTGGAACGCCCCCTTTGCATCTCATTAGAGATGCAAGGGGAAGCATAGAGTAAAAGGGTGCTAACATGCAAATTTGCGTGTTAGCACCCTGTTGTTGATAGGGTGCTAGTTTTATCTCTGCTTTTTTGGCTTTTAAAGCCAAAAAAGCAGAGATAAAGCCCTTGTTGATATGCCCCTATATCAGTAAAAAGATAATACCTACCTCTTTACAACACTGTATGGAAACTGCCTGAGTAAAAAGATAGCTTCAAGAGTAATTTCGGGGTCATTGTGGGAGTGCATGGGTAGTACCTGAGGGAATCGATGACTGCTTTGACACTGCCTGAGTCATTAATTAAGTGCAAGAATAGATACAAAGGGTTTGCACAATTGTGTTGGTAATGTCTGATTGATTGATGTCTGTATAGCACAACCTCTATGATTGCATAAAACATTACCTCGTTCATACATTTAACTACCTTGAAACTACTTTTATTCATGAATCGGATTCCTTGGTTTCGCATTTTTCTGTCAGAATGAAGAAGTACGTTTTCCTAACAGTGAACCACACTGTTTGCTCTGTTCAATATTCTTTAGTTTGTACACAAGTTAAATTAAACGGAAATTGTAACTATCCGTCCCTAAATGAAACTGTTTTTTTAAACAAACTCCAGTAGCAGCTGTTATTCCCACGCTCTGTCTGCTTCTCAAAAGCAGTTATCTCATTCCAAGTAACTGCAAGTGCTATTGCCTACAAGCAGGCGTCCTGTACATACCAACTCTTTCACAACGTGTAACATGTTGCACCAATGTGTTCTGTCCTCCCCCACATGTGTTTGGAGATAGTTTAGTGTGGGCTTCCATCCATACTTTGAAAACAGATTTTAATAGCCAACACTAACTCAAAGCGCTACTGTTTCAACAACAAGTGGCTCACACATCAGCTCATGAGACCTTCAAATAGCAGGTGGCTAAACCACCAAGTGCCATTGACTCACTGCTCTATACCAATATCCCACTAAATTTTGCACAATTTATACACCAAATATTTAATCAATCTGAAACCCAGGCCCACCACATATTTTTCAACTGGTCTACTCCCACCTTGTTATCTCTTTTCAGACTATTTTTATAGAAGAACCCGCTTTCATTCATTCTAATTTTGTAAGCGCATTTGGCGGCTTCCCTTGCTGCTCCTGCTGGTTTGCGCAGTGCTCGTTCTTCAGCTCCTACTACAAAATGGCTCCCCGTCCTGTGCTTCAGCCCCATCTGCATCAATTGCAGCTGTAGCATGAATGAATGCACAACTTTTTGAATGATTGCCATTGGCGATATTTGGCATCAGATATAGGCTGAATTTCCACTACATGTATTTCACATGCGTGCAACCTGTCTTCTATTGTCAACGGTGCCCCTTTGAATGCGGCCTGCATGTCTGCCTCTCTACTACTTTACGCACTCCCCTGGATTATGAACTTTGGCTGCGACCATTGCTGTCTCATGACCAGGACTGTTCCAGAGACACACGTTTGATGGATGCGTTTAACAATGCAATAAGGGGGAGATGGAGTACATGCGCTCATGCACAGTGCCTCTTGCAGCAGACTATCATTGAATATGATGCAAGTTGCACTGACATGCTCCTGCTAGCAGAAGATTACGATGACCATGTTCGTCCTTTCGACTTGCTGAATTGGATGGCGACCCTCTTTGCTTGGAGAGGTGCAGATGATCTTTTGGAGCTGATTGCATATCACGGTGCTTCTGAGTTTTGAACATCGATGGATCTCCATAAGTGTGCATGGTAACCTGATTGATGGTCTATTTCTGCACTTCAATAACACTGTTCTTTTTCCTTTTTCTCGTTTAACTTTTCCTTCCTTTTTGGATTTTCAGATATTGACTTTCTTTATGAATTCTATCATACAGTTTTGTTTTTGTTGTGGCACATATACTGCACTTTACGCCATGCAATTTAAAATATATTTTTAAAAGATTCATGTCTGTGTCATATGTTACAAATACAATGCTGACAGTTAATTCCATTCCCACCATGTCTTTATCTCATTTGCCTGTTGCAGCTTCAGTACTCAGCAACTACAAACAATGTTTGGCCTACCCAAATACAAACCAGAAACCCTTTCCATGTCACAGTTGAAAGTCTCACCATATTACTGAAAGGATGCATACATCTCCCTCTGCCTTTTCCTGTGGCATCATACTTAAAACAAACATACAAATAGATCTATACCTATGTTTTATAGGTATCGCATCTTACGATACATAACTCGTGTGAAAATACATATTGAAGCATAGACATACTTCAGCAAAGTTAAACTGTTAAGATGAATCGGCGGTCAATGTAAATTGGGGTGATGTGTAAGTTGCAACTGTGTGCAGATTTTTTGTATAGCATCGAAGTCGATTACAACTTTCTCTGTGCTTATCACATGCACATGCCCCCAGCAGCCCAGTGAGGGTCAATGCAGATGGGCCTTTGTTACCTTCCTTTTACGAACGAGGGGACAGGAACAGTTAGACAGCGGAAGGAAGGAGGAGGAGGTCAAGGGACGTGTCATTCCTAGTCTCTCGATCTGCCACCTCTGTGATGTAGGCAGCTTCAGCACGAGCAGGAAGCTTGATGATTACCTTAACTTATATTCATGTGTGCTTCACCACTGTGAGCAAACCCGTGCACTAAGTGTGCAGGCAACATTTCAGTTTTTTCATCTCCCTGAAGGTAATAAAGCATATCCCTGTTAAAGTCCCCCCCCCCTCCCAGTATTTTCCTGCAAGGTTCAATCTGCAGAAAGCCATTCCTTTTACATTTCCCTGGCCTATTTTGGACCTCATTTCACCCTTGTACCTTAGTCACAAGACCATGTAGTCCTTGCAACATGACACACTGCACTTGTGTAGCAGTCAAACCAATTCTGACTTTTTCTGTGCTCTACAGATCACACCAACAGGCCAGTGAAGGTCTAAGTGCTATTTTTCACGGTAGATGGGCCTCTGTTACTTTCTTTTTACAAAGAGGAGAGGGAGGAACCTTTGGAAATGGAGGGAGTAAGGGGACGTGTCATTCCAAAATTCTTGATCTGCATGTCATCTAATATACACAGATTCAGCACAGGGAGAGAGCCTGACAATTATCTTCATTTATATCAGTGGTTCCCAAATGTTTTCAACCCTTGGATCCCTTGACCCATTGGCCATTGCCCATGGCTCCTCACTGTTATTTTTTGTGGAGGTTTGGGTGGATGTAAGCCGGACCTCTGGAGTACTTGCATTTTTCTCCCTGAAAATTATTGTGATGAAACTGATGAAGGTATTATAATCATAAACACATGGTGTTTCGTATTACTAAGGCGGTACATTTAATAAAAAAATTCCTAGTTACACTTCTTTGCCCATGCCTTTTTAGAGTAACATCTCAAACTTTTTATCACACTTACTATGTTAGATAACACCCCTATGCATAAAGGCCCCATTGCCAGTGTTTCTGTGCTTGAAGAATATTTGCATGCACTTCCATTTCTACCCATGTCATATGTGCCAACACACCTGTCTTAGCAGGGTGATTCATGATTTTTTAAACCACATACAGCTTAATTTTTGCTGTCCCCTCCCTAAAACTGGCTTCAAATCAATGCAAGTAAAATAAATTCCTCTGATTATTTTTTTTAAACGTCCGTCTTTCTTGCTTCCAAATGTTGGCATTATGCCATATATGGTGTTTTACTTCCCTGTGCTCAAGGAGAGCACAGGCCTGTCCGGAAATGTGTGTGTACTGAAAGAAAAGTGTACTGGTGTTGGACTTGGCCCTTTTTGGCAGGTTCACCCCTAAACTGTTTGCCTTTTCTGTGACCTGGTATTGGTGGTCCAGTGTAAAGTGCATGCGCGCTCTGAGTGTGTGTGGTGAGATTGGCCTGCCCTCCCATAGGAATGCATGGGGGATATGTGTGTCCATGGTAATTCTGGTATGAGAGGAGTACAGGGTCGAGTTTAGTATGTGCACTCGTGAGAATAAATGCTGCGCAATGGTGTGCGCAGATTTATGGTGACTGGTGGAGAAGTGCCACTTTTAGAAGTTGGCATTTCTATAGCTGTGTATGTGCCTGCCTGATGTGGAGTGCATATCTGGCTTGTGATTGACAAGTGCTGGATGGTGTGGGGAATTCCAGGAGCCAGGGTGAGTCTGCTCAGTGGTGAATAGAGAGATCTGCATGCAGCTGGAAGGGAGGAGTTGCACCTAGGACCTGAATCGGACTGTGCCTTCCCTCCACAATGCTGGCTCCGCCCCCTGTGGTGCGTCTGAGCACCTAGCCCCCACCTGACAAAGGAGAGAGGAGCTGAGCAAAACAAAGTGCTCCAAAGCACCCCCAAACCAGTTCTAACTGGTATCCCTAAACCCTGTGCTGTGACACAAAGTGAGTTGCTAATATAAATATAGGGGCTGTGTCCCCATAACATTGTTCAGTTCTTGGTTGCTGTTCCTGCCTGGGGCGTGCTGCTGCTGGAGCCCAGGGGGGCTGCCATGAGGGCTTGCCTCCCTGGGCCCTGCTTTGCCCCTGGATGCCTCAAGGACTTTATGGGACCTTTTTCTTTAATCTTAAAAGGACTTGATGCTTTGGCCTCTAGCGCCATGTGAGCGCTTTATTTTTTATCTCTAAGAGGCACTCTGGTTATCCTGAGGAGCGCTTCTATTTCTGACTTGCAGCGCGACGCTGCAATCGAGCTCGAGTGAATCCCGACGTGGGGATTCCCCCACATTTTGGTGCCTTTTTCAGCGGGTGCCCACCCCGCTTATTTCTTTATTTACCATGCGGGTGCCCACCCCGCTTTATCCTTATTTAAACTGGCGGGTGCCCACCCCGCTGTTTTGTACTTTGGAGGGAGCCTACCCCTCGCATCCCCGCCGCGGCCTGAGACGCTAAAGAGTTCTCTCCCGGGCCGCTGCCCAGCACGACCCAGAAGGCAGGCGAGGTGATGTCCTGGTGGGTGGGGCTTCCGAGACAGAAGGGAAGACCCACGAGTCAAGACTTCGGTGCGGGGAGTAGGAAGGGAGCCTACCCCGCCTCCCCAAGTGTCCATGCGGAGTCCTGGGTCCCAGGAGTGGGCCCGGGTGAAGGGAGAAGTGGCGGCCAGGGCTGCTGTTGCCAGCGTGGGGCTCTCATGAGTGAGGGAAGCCCCGCGAGTGAAGAGAGTCCCGCTGCACTTGAAGAGCGGGGCCCGGGCGAAGAAGAAGCTGGATCTGAGTCCTGCCCCCAAAGCCGGTGAATGAGGGCTCGAGGGGGCGGGTGGTGCCGAACGAGGCCCAGATTCCGAGCGGTCCCGCCAGGGAGCGGGGCGCTCCACCGCCGTTGTAATGTGCCCTTGAGGGGCCAGACGCGGACGACAAATTCCGTTCCGATCGCGGAATTTGGGAAATTTCGGCATTTTTGCATTCTGCGCGGAATGCGAAAATGTTGAAACTTCCGCAATCCACGGCGGAACGGAATTCGGGGGCATGATGAGGGTAGAGGTATTGCACAAAATGGTGGCATCTTCCTGGATAAATATGCAGGGCAGGATTCATTCTGGCACGATGCTCCTGTCACAAAAATTAAACCTCAACAAGAAGCACTTACAGATATAAATAAAGCAGGTGCCCGAGTTGAAGCTCAAATTCAGTAACGCATTAATCAGCCCAAAAAATTAGTGAGCAGGTCGAGGCTGGGCAGGTGTGCTTTTCTCCCCATATCTACCATCAAAAATTAGCTGTGATCCTTGATGGAGCTCTGTGCATCTATGACTTTCTCGAGCGCAATCCCCATTTAGTTTTTCTGACCAGGAGCTTCTTTCTCCTCATCTGCTGCTCTGATCGGTCTCTGACCCTATATAAACAAGAGGCATGTGAACTTGCATAGAAGCCCCGCCCATTTGGCCCCGCCCCACTCACCCTAGCGGTATGCAACGTCTTCCCACCCTTTTCCACTATGATGGACAGCAAACTCAAGGGACGCCGGCGCCTTTCGGCGCGGTAGCAAAGTTACAGACACACATGGTCACGGGAGACAACTCTCTTTATGCAGCTGTAGTGTAGGGAAAGCACTATACATTTACCCAACGAGGTAGCACTTACTGATTAGCCAGTAGAAAGTACTCCAGTTGAGTAGAGGTATTGCACAAAATGGTGGAATTCAGGTACATGGTCTCACTCTCTGACCCTATCAAGAGCCATTGTGAATGTGAACTCGCAAAGAAGCCCCGCCCCCGAAATCTCCGCGTGCACGCATAATTCCGCGTGTTCGCAGAGATTTTTTGCCATTTGGCGAAATTTTGCGAAAGGCAACTTCGCAAATTCCACCCACCCCTACTGTTAGGTTTGTAGGGCACCAGGCCCTAATGTGATTTATGCCTACTATGGTCTTTTGAGGAGACTATGCGCTAAATGTGATATGTGGTGCTAGGAAATGTGATTCATGTAGTATGGTTCACGCACCCTGTTTTGGTTACCTCTAAATGTGGTTTTTAGGATTATGAGGTTGTTTTGCACATAATGGTTTATGCTAGTGAGATTATGTTCCACTCTGTGATATATGCCCCTAATGTGAGTTACACTTAGGAGATTAGGGTCCAATGCGTTTAGACTTGAGAGATGATTGCATAATGTGTTTATGCTGGTGAGGTTGGCGCAGAATGTAATTCGCGCCTAATGTGATACTGTGCATAATGTGGTTTATGTTACAGGCTGATGTTAAGTACAGTGGTTTGCCAGTAATTACTGGTTGTGTTCTATGTTTATTACCTGTGCTACATTTTACTATCTTTACTAAGTGATGATTCTGACAGTGGCCCACGTGGCCCTGTCATGTGTATATAATCCCCTGTAAATATTGCCCAGTGCCAGCTGGCACAGTGTATATTGTGTGATTACTATTCTAATGTGTTTTATGATAATACAAAGGCTATTTTTGATATAACCTTGTTTGGAGTTCCTTTTGTGGTGTGCCTAGTATGTTGTTGCTGTGTGTTTTGCGCAAATGCTTTACACATTGCCTCCGGGATAAGCCTGACTGCTCATGCCAAGCTGCCAAGGGGGTAAGCAGGGGTTATCTTTGGTGTGTAACTCCCTTGCCCTGACTAGAGTGGTGGTCTCTGCCTGGCTTTGGCGCAAACCTTAGCCAACCAGAAATCCTATTTCTAACAACTGAAAGTAGCTATGATTCAAGTACAAATGTCAATACTTAATAATACTTATTGTTTTTAATAGACAGGACAACTGTACGTTCCTGATAACTTACATTGGTGTAAAATGCATTTGGAAAAAAATGAAATTATTAACGAGTCTAACAAAATAATTCAGGCATCTTCTGCCTAATTTGGGAGTGTTGGAATGTGGGGATCCAGTTAAGTAGAGGAGGTCATCTCCTTCAATATGTCATCAATTAAGCACTACATTTACAGCTTTAGGCATGTCACTTACAAATCATCGACATCATGCGTTTAAGTCTAATTAGTTTAACTGAAACCAACAGACCCATCAACATTAAATACATTAAAGTGCTTGGTGCGTGACTCCCTTGGCTAGGTTTGACGGCTCCCCAGGGAGCCACGGCGCACAGTTTAGGAACTACAGACTTATATTCACATTTACTTCACCAGTGTGCACAATTTCATAAACAAAATATGCAGAGAACATTATCATTTCTTTTTTTATCTCCCAGACATTTGTAAAACATATCTCTTCTAAAGAAACGCCCCCCCCCTATATTTTCCAACAAGGCACAATCTATAAACATCCCTATTTCTCTTACATTTGCTGCGCCGATTTTCGATCCTAATTCAACCCTGTGCCTTAGTCACAACACCATGTAGTCCTTTCAACATAAGAGACTGCATTGCTCATTTCACTACGATACTTAAATATATACAGCGCACTTCAACAATACCTTCCAAAAGACTCATACAAAGTACCATAATCACTAATCCCTTTACCAGCATGTCTTTGACCTCATCTGTCTTTTGCATTTTCACTACTCAGCAACTACTAACAGTGTTGACTCTACCCAAAAGCAAAGCAGAAACTCTTTCCATATAACAGTTGAGTCTCACCATATTACTGAAATCATGCGTACATCTGGCTGTGCCTTTTCCTAGTAGCACATACTTAAAAGAAACATACAAATTAGATATATACCTGTGTTTTATAGGTATTGGATCTTCCGATGCATAACACGTGTAAAAATACATGTAGAAAGGGACGTGTCATATTTTGTCTCTCGATCTGCTGGCCTTCTAATGTCTGCACATTCTGCACGGCCAGGGAGTGTGACAGTTCCCCTCATTTATATTCAAATATAGCTCACTACTGTCAAAAGACCAAGAACAACGTCTGGACGCAACATTTCCATTTTTTTTATTTCCCTCAACTTAATAAAACATGCCTCTTCTAAACCCCCCCACCAGTATTTTTCGACAAGGCACAATCTCCGAACGTGCAACATTTACTTTACGTTGCCCGGGTCGATTTTGGAACCCAAATTAACCCTGTACCTCACTTTCAAAACCATACACTCCTTTGAACATGAGAAACTGCACTTCTTCCTTCTCGAAGACACCAAAATATATAAGGGGTACTTGTTCAGCAAGTACTCACACTTTATGCACATTTTTTAACAAATGTGAAACAGCACTGTTCGGTAACACTATGTTATTTAAAAAAATTATATATTTTCAAACTTAAAAATATCGCCTCAAAGCCTTAACCACTACCACCCAATATATAACACACCTTACTACTTTGTAACTCACCTCTGTTGTTGGTATGCAGATCTCAAATTTCAAAAACACATGCAATATTTTCTTTCTCACACAATAAATGTAATTCAAGACTCTCATCAAGAATAGAAATTTCCCCCTCTTTCCACACAGAAATAAATATAAATAGTAAATCAAAATCCTACCTTCATTATTTCAAATTGCAAAACACATTTCCATTGGTTACTCATATCAACCCTCTCTAACTCTCTTCTAAAACACCCTAAACTGTTTCTCTAACACACTTCTTCTAGACATACTACTCATTTTAAAAAACTACCTGTAATAGCTTGTCAGTTGTAATTAATTTTGCATTTCATATTTTAATACCACAGTTATTTCTACTCCTCCTCCAATCACCTAATTGCAGTTTCAATACCAACAGTTCTGCAACATTCAAAGTCAGGTGCAGGTCACAAGTTCACCATATTTCATCCCAACAGTTTCTTCAACATTCAACAGCAGGTGCAGGTCACAAGTTCACCATTTTTATCCTTACAGTTTCTGCAACATTGAACGGCAGGCGCAGGTCACAAGTTCACAATTTTTTAAAGTTCAGAACAGTACCTTCCAAATGCAAGTAGCAGGTGTGGTTGAATTCTGTACATCTGATCGTATCCTATGTAGTGTACGTTTCAAAAAGATTTTATTAACCAATCCGAAACATACTTTTTCAGGAAACTAACATGTGCCCTAGTTTTCACTGCACAATGCTCTTCATCAGCCAATCAGCTATCGTTTTCTAAAAAAAAAGCCGCTAAAGAGTTCTCTCCCGGGCCGCTGCCCAGCGCGACCCGGAAGGCAGGCGAGGTGATGTCCTGGTGGGCGGGGCTTCTGAGACGGAAGGGAAGCCCCGCGAGTAAAGTCTTCGGTGCGGGGAGGAGGACGGGAGCCTCTACCGCCTCCTGAGTGTCCATGAGGAGTCCGGGGTCCCAGGCGGGGGCCCGGGTGAAGGGAGAAGTTTGCAAGCGCGGGGCTCCCATGAGTGAGGGAAACCCTGAGTGTGGAGAGAGTCCCGCTGCACTTGAAGAGCGGGGCCCGGGCGATGAAGAAGCTGGATCTGAGTCCTGCCCCCAGAGCTGGTGAGTGAGGGCTCGAGGGGGCGGGGTAGTGCCAAACGAGGTCCAGATTCCGAGCGATCCCGCCAGGGAGCGGGCCGCTCCACCGCCGTTGTAATGTGTCCTTGAGGGGCCAGAAGAGCCCGTGAGCTCAAGAGGACCATTCCCATGAGCGGGCCCCGCCGACGCAGGCCGCTCCAACGAGGGGGTGCATAGTTGTTTTTCAGAGCCCCGTGTGGCTCCCACGATGGCCATAATTGTTTTAGGAAGGCCCAGAGGGGCCGATGCTTTTATTATTTGGGCACATTCGTCTTCAGGGCCCAGTGGGTCCAGGGCCCTTTCCCTACTCCCAGCTGCGCCGCTCCAGCGTGGGTAGCTGCAACGTTGGCACATTGTATTTAACGGCACTGTGGTGCCAGGCCTCATTATAACTGCTTCACACCTGCCCAGCAAGTATTGGGCAGCTGCACCGTTTAGGTTATTCGTTATTTGGGGACATACCTTTTGCGTTAGGAGTGAGATGCACTTCTTTGCCCCAGACAGTCACAGCTTTCAACACTTAGTGCCAGCTGCAACGTTTAGGCCAGCGCAGATTGCGCACCCTTAACTTTCGCTGCTTTGGCAGCGCGCTCTGACTCTTGAGACATGGGGCATTTGAACCCCTTTTTTAGATGGCCAGTTGGCCAGGGAGCCTGTTAGATAAGGGAGGGCGACAAATTCCGTTCCGCTTGCGGAACTTGGGAAATTTCGGCATTTTCGCGTTCCGCGCAGAACGCGGAAATGTCGAAACTTCCGCTATCCGCGGCGGAACGGAATTTGGGGGCATGATGAGGGTAGAGGTATTGCACAAAACGGTGGCATCTTCCTGGATAAATATGCAGGACTGGATTCATTCTGGCACGATGCTCCTGTCGCAAAATTTAAACCTCAACAGGAAGCACTTACAGATATAAATAAAGCTGGTGCCCGAATTGAAGCTCAAATTCAGTAAGGCATTAATCAGCCCAAAAAAATTGTGAGCAGGTCGAGGTTGGGCAGGTGTGCTTTTCTCCCCATATCTACCATCAAAAATTAGCTGTGATCCTTGATGGAGCTCTGTGCATCCATGACTTTCTCGAGCGCAATCCCCGTTTAGTTCCTGTGACCAGGAGCTTCTTTCTCCTCATCTGCTGCTCTGATCGGTCTCTGACCCTTTATAAACAAGAGGCATGTGAACTTGCATAGAAGCCCTGCCCGTTTGGCCCCGCCCCACACACCCTAGCGGTATGCAACGTCTTCCCACCCTTTCCCACTATGATGGACAGCAAACTCAAGGGACCCCGGCGCCTTTCGGCGCGGTGGCAAAGTTACAGACACACATGGTCACGGGAGACAACTCTTCTGGCCCTTTATACAGCTGTAGTGTAGGAAAAGCACTATACATTTACCAAATGAGGTAGCACACACATGGTCACGGGAGACAACTCTTCTGGCCCTTTACGCATCTGTAGTGTAGGGAAAGCACTATACAGTTACCCAACGAGGTAGCACTTACTGTCAGATGCTCCACAAGACTTACCTCTGCTTGTGCAGCGATTCCGCAGAGACGTCAAGAGCGCCCGTCCCTGTACCCACCTGACCCTCGTGGACAGTAGAACCCAGCAGGGATGAGATGGACGCAGGGAAAGGAGCCTGAACAACAGCGGTAGGTAGGCACGCAGGGTATCTCGGAGTGGCCTATAAACAGGGAGACTAAGGTCAGTGAAGAACCCCAACACACCGTAGACACACACACAGATAAATTTCCTGTCCTAGACTCAGGGAACTCACCGTTACCGCGGTGACGAAGGTCGTTACACGGCAGTTGCTCAGGTGAGGTGTTTAGGACAGGATATGCAGCAAATCAAAATCAGTGCTCTCGCACAATGGTCAATGGAAAGTAAACGTAACTTCTCAATAACACCCCTGGAAGACGAATGCAAGGTTAAACGCTGCTCCAATGTAGAGAAAACAAAACAGCAAGGCGCTTCTGCGCGGAAAGGCAAAAGGTCATAATTGGCGAAATCAGCAAGGGCAATTCAGAACTGGCGCTGTGCGCTGGAAGGCAAAATCATCAATGGCAAAATCATCTAAGGTAAATCAGAACTGACGCTGTGCGCTGGCAAAATCATCAAGGGCAAAATCATCTAGGGTAAATCAGAACTGGCGCTGTGCGCTGGCAAAATCATCAAGAGCAAAATCATCTAAGGTAAATCAGAACTGGCGCTGTGCGCTGGCAAAATCATCAAGGGCAAAATCATCCAGGGTAAATCAGAACTGGCGCTGTGCGCTGGCAAAATCATCAAGAGCAAAATCATCTAAGGTAAATCAGAACTGGCGCTGTGCGCTGGCAAAATCATCAAGGGCAAAATCATCCAGGGTAAATCAGAACTGGCGCTGTGTGCTGGCAAAATCATCAAGGGCAAAATCATCTAGGGTAAATCAGAACTGGCGCGGTGCGCTGGCAAAAATCATCAATGGCTAACAAAGAGGAGAACCCCTTCAATGGACCGGAGAGTCAGGGGAAGGGCAAGGGTTGGGGAACCTGAGATACCTTGAATGGTTTCCGGAGAGAGGACGAAGGTAGTAGCAGGTTTCCCGCGGCGAGGGAAAGCGTTCGCTTTTCCGCTGGTCAGCTTCGGGACGCTGTCTCGCGCTCGAGGAATCCAAAGGAATACGAAGCGCCGAGCCGGCGGGAAACGCGGTGTTTAAGCGTTTCCCCCGGAAGCGCTTCCCTGACCCTTGCGCTAAACGAACGACTAGACCGGTCCTCGACTTCCACCCGGAAGTGAGTATTCCGGGTCGTATCTGTGTGTGCGTCGAAGTGGCGAGGAACGGCAAGCGCCGTAACGTGACAGTACCCCCCCTCAAAACAGGTCCCCCCCCCTCCATCCCCAGGGGCTCAAAAAGGGACAGCAGGGCGAGGGCAGAAAGGATGACTGAGATGAAACGCACGGACCAGAGCAGGAGCATGGCGAACATGGGACAAAGGCTCCCAGGACCGCTCATCCGGGCCATACCCTTTCCAATCGACCAGGTAGAACAACTTTCCCTTGGTGCGACGAGAACCCAGGATGGCCCGGACCTCATACTCAACATGGTCCTCCACCACCACCGGAGAAGGAGGAGAGGGAGCCCCGCCACCAGGACGGACCGCCTGCAGAAGAGAGACATGGAAGACGGGGTGGATCTTCATGTGCGGAGGGAGCGTGAGTCTCATAGCCACAGGATTGACCACCTTTTCAATGACAAATGGACCCACATACCGGGGTAACAGTTTCTTGGGACCATGCACGTTGAGATGTCTTATAGACAACCACACTCGGTCACCCAAGCGGTAATCGGGTTCTTTCTGCCTATGGGCGTCAGCATGCGCCTTGTAGGTGTCCTTCGCCTTGGCCAACTCAAACCGAGCTTGCTGCCAGATAGTGCGCAAGGAATCATGATAAGAACGTACTGACGGCAGGCAGCAGTTCCGGGGTACTTCCCAGGCAGAGGTGCGGGGGTGACGGCCTTGGAGACAAAAGAAGGGAGACATGCCGATGGCCGAATGCTTACTGTTGTTGTAGGCGTACTCAGCCATCCAGAGAACCTCGAACCAGTTTTTGTCGACCAGAAGCAGCAGGCAACGGAGGTACTGTTCCATGGTGTGGTTAGTTCTTTCCGCCTGACCGTCCGTCTGTGGGTGGTACGCTGTGGACAAGCGTACGTCCATCTCGAGAATACTGCACACCTCTTTCCAAAAGCGGGACACGAATTGCGATCCCCGGTCTGTTATGACCACCGACGGGATGCCATGAAGGCGGACCACCTCTTGCACAAAGATCCCGGCCAGGGTCGCAGCCGTGGGCACCTTCAACAAAGGTACGAAATGCGCCATTTTGGAGAGGTGGTCGACGATGGTGAGAATCGTGGTGTGCCCCGTCTTAGTGATAGGGAGTTCTACCACAAAATCCATGGAGACGGTGTGCCAAGGATACGGTGGTACAGGAATGGGACGCAGAAGGCCCACCGGAGGTTCAGATGTGTTCTTACTCAAGAGACAGATGGTACAGCTCCTTACATGTTGTCTTGTGTCGGCAACCATGGTCGGCCACCAGAATTGTCTTTGCAGGAGCTCTAGTGTCTTATGGAAACCGGGATGGCTGGACAAAACGTGATCGTGACACAGGCGGACCGCTTCCTGCTGACTGGGCACCCCAGGTAGATACAGCCGCTCTCCATGAAACAGCAAGCCATCCGCGTAGGACACTTCTTTGCGTCCTTCTGCCATACCCTCCAGGTCGACTTGCTTCGTGTCCTTCCGTACTTGTGATAAGAAGCCTGAAGAAGTCACAACACCCTGGAAGTGTTTCTCGGCAATGATAGGAAGAGGCTCGGTGTTCTCGGCCTCCTCGTCAGTTTCCTCCAACCGCGAGAGGGCATCGGCTTTGGCGTTTTCTCTCCCTGGACGAAACGTGATCACGAAATCGTAGTCATTGAAGAAAAGGGTCCATCGGAGTTGTCGGGCGGTGAGGGCACGTGCTGACCGGAGAAACTGAAGGTTCCTGTGATCCGTGTAGATGGTAACGGTGTGTTTGGCGTCTTTCAGGAAGTGGCGCCATTCCTCAAAAGCGGTCTTGATGGCAAGGAGTTCCCTGTCCGACACCGAATAGTTGCGTTCCGCTGGTTGGAGTTTCTTGGAATAGAATGCCACCGGATGCAGTAGACCTGTGCGGGTGCTCCGTTGAGACAGCACGCCCCCAATGGCATCCTTAGAGGCATCCGCCTCCACTACGAAGGGCTGCTCGGTGTCGGGGTGCATCAGAACCGGGGCAACGGTGAAACGCCTCTTCAGTTCTTGGAAGGCGTCGTCCGCCTTCTGATCCCAACAGAAGCGCACTCCTTTACGCAACAACCGGGTAATCGGGGCTACCATCTCGGAGAAGCCCGTAATGAATCGGCGGTAGTAATTGGAAAAACCCAGGAACCGTTGTACCCCTTTAACGGACTCCGGGGGGGGCCAAGACAGGATGGCTTCCACCTTCTTGTCGTCCATTTGGATGCCCGCTGGAGTGATGACATGCCCCAGGAACTCGACAGTGGTGACGTGAAAGACGCTCTTTTCCAGCTTTACGTACAGACGATGTCTACTCAGCTGCTGAAGGACAGAACGCACGTGCTGCACGTGTTCTGCGATGGTCTGCAAATAGATCAAGATATCGTCTATGTAGACAATGCAAAAGACGTCAATGAAATCCCGTAACACCTCGTCGATAAAGTACTGGAACGCTGCGGGGGCGTTACAGAGTCCGAAAGGCATGACTTGGTATTCGAATAAACCGAATTTTGTTCGGAAAGCAGTCTTCCATTCGTCGCCTTTTCGGACTCTGACTAGATGGTATGCACCCCGCAGGTCGAGCTTTGTATACACTGAGGCGTCTTTTACCTGTTCCAGGAGATTAGTAATCAAAGGCAGCGGGTAACGGTTTTTCACGGTGATGTTGTTCATCGCTCGGAAGTCAATGCATGTCCTCAGATCGCCCTCCTTCTTAGCTACGAAAAACAGAGGAGAGGAGACTGGAGACCTGGAATGACGAACGAATCCGTTGTCCAAATACTCGTCCAAGTAGGAGCGAAGGTGGACGTTCTCCTTCTCCGTGAGAGAATATATCCTGCTGCAGGGCAACGTGGAACCGGGAATCAGGTCTATCCGGCAATCGAACGAGCGATGCGGTGGCAAGGTGTTGGCTCCTTTTTTGTCGAACACGTCGGCTAGGTCCAGGTATTCTTTGGGCACAGCTGCTTGGGAAACCAACCCCATTCCCTGTAAAGGCAGCGATCTCGCTTGTATGGAGCGTTTCCCGAGGAGGTGGTCTTTGGTATAACAGGAGTCACAACAATGCTCCGAGTCCAAGTGGATGATTCTGGACACCCAATCGACGCGAGGATTGTGCTTTACCAACCACGGCAACCCCAATATCACCTTGAATTGAGGAGCATCGATGACGTCAAAGCTGATGACTTCGGCGTGCTGATTGATAAAGGACATAGTCATGTTCTCGGTGTGGTGCCTGATAGGGCCGGATGTTAGGTCCGTTCCATCCACTGCCTTGACGGTCTCGGGTTGGGCCTTTGATACTGTGGTGATGCCTACGGCACGTGAGAATGCGGTGTCTATGAAACAGCCTGTAGCACCGGAGTCCAACATAGCCGTTACTTGCCAGGTTCTGCCTTCCTGGTTTTGTAAGGAAACATCCATCCCTATATGGTGAGTACCGTCGAATACAGCAGGGATCGCGGCATTGCCATACGAAGAACCCAGAGGACGGATCCCCTTATCTACTGGGTTGTCTCGTTTCCCGCCTTCTCCGTTTTGGTGATGGGCAACGCGAACGGCCTCCTGCTCCGGGGTTTCGTGGGCTTCACCGGGCATTCCCTGACGAAGTGTCCGCTTTTACCGCAGTACAGGCATTGATTCTGTTTCCACCGTCGTTCCCTTTCCTGACTCGACAAAGGACCTCTTATGCCCCCGATTTGCATAGGTTCAGTTGCTTCGCTTTGGGGACCGAGCTCTTCCTTGGTCTTCCGGGTCTCCTTCTCCCCCATGGACAGGAAGCAGTTGTCGCTGCTTCGTCCTTTATCTGTCCTTCTTTCCTGCAAACGAAAGTTCATCTTCACCACCAGATCGATGAAGGGGCCGATTTCCTCGGGTGGGTTGGGGAACTGTGAAATGAGGTCCTTTAGTTCGTCTCGCAATCCCCGATAAAACACTGACACCTTTTTGTCCTCAGGCCACTGGGACTCAATCACCAGTCTACTAAATGTGGTTATGTAGTGAAGGAGGTCTTGGTTGCCTTGCTTGAGGCTGAGCAGCGCGTTATCAGCAGCTTGCACAAAGGTGTGCCGAGCGAACATACGTCGCATAGCTTCCTTAAAGGTCGGCAGGTGGTGCAGCATGGGGTCGTCGTGTTCAACCAACGCTATCGACCACTGAGCGGCGTCTCCGCCCATGTATGACAGGATGTAGGCTACTTTTGATGCATCGTCAGGAAAAGCAGTATTCCTGGCCATAAAATGCAGGTGGCATTGATGTATGAAGATGCCGTACTTGGTACTGTCGCCATAGAACCGTTCCGGTGGTGCCAGCTGTACGGGATGAGGAGCGATAACTTGGACTGCAGGGTTCGGGTTGCTGGCAGCGAAGGGCCCCCCAAACGTAAACGTCGGCTGTCGTAATATTCCTTCCTGTATGCCCCTGTGGCTCGGGGTGGGTCCCCAAGGGTTGGCGACCTCCGTTGACATTTGGCCCTGTAGGGTAGTTATGTCGTGACGTAAGCTGAGGTTTTCTGCCTGTATGGCAGTTAGCATGGAGGCAATGTCTTGCAAGGTGACCTCTGGGTCGCCCATGTCGTCTAGGCAGAATGGTAAACGTGGGCTTCGTATTCTGTCAGATGCTCCACAAGACTTACCTCTGCTTGTGCAGCGATTCCGCAGAGACGACAAGAGCGCCCGTCCCTGTACCCACCTGACCCTCGTGGACAGTAGAACCCAGCAGGGATGAGATGGACGCAGGGAAAGGAGCCTGAACAACAGCGGTAGGTAGGCGCGCAGGGTATCTCGGAGTGGCCTATAAACAGGGAGACTAAGGTCAGTGAAGAACCCCAACACACCGTAGACACACACACAGATAAATTTCCTGTCCTAGACTCAGGGAACTCACCGTTACCGCGGTGACGAAGGTCGTTACACGGCAGTTGCTCAGGTGAGGTGTTTAGGACAGGATATGCAGCAAATCAAAATCAGTGCTCTCGCACAATGGTCAATGGAAAGTAAACGTAACTTCTCAATAACACCCCTGGAAGACGAATGCAAGGTTAAACGCTGCTCCAATGTAGAGAAAACAAAACAGCAAGGCGCTTCTGCGCGGAAAGGCAAAAGGTCATAATTGGCGAAATCAGCAAGGGCAATTCAGAACTGGCGCTGTGCGCTGGAAGGCAAAATCATCAATGGCAAAATCATCTAAGGTAAATCAGACCTGGCGCTGTGCGCTGGCAAAATCATCAAGGGCAAAATCATCTAGGGTAAATCAGAACTGGCGCTGTGCGCTGGCAAAATCATCAAGAGCAAAATCATCTAAGGTAAATCAGAACTGGCGCTGTGCGCTGGCAAAATCATCAAGGGCAAAATCATCCAGGGTAAATCAGAACTGGCGCTGTGCGCTGGCAAAATCATCAAGAGCAAAATCATCTAAGGTAAATCAGAACTGGCGCTGTGCGCTGGCAAAATCATCAAGGGCAAAATCATCCAGGGTAAATCAGAACTGGCGCTGTGTGCTGGCAAAATCATCAAGGGCAAAATCATCTAGGGTAAATCAGAACTTGCGCGGTGCGCTGGCAAAAATCATCAATGGCTAACAAAGAGGAGAACCCCTTCAATGGACCGGAGAGTCAGGGGAAGGGCAAGGGTTGGGGAACCTGAGATACCTTGAATGGTTTCCGGAGAGAGGACGAAGGTAGTAGCAGGTTTCCCGCGGCGAGGGAAAGCGTTCGCTTTTCCGCTGGTCAGCTTCGGGACGCTGTCTCGCGCTCGAGGAATCCAAAGGAATACGAAGCGCCGAGCCGGCGGGAAACGCGGTGTTTAAGCGTTTCCCCCGGAAGCGCTTCCCTGACCCTTGCGCTAAACGAACGACTAGACCGGTCCTCGACTTCCACCCGGAAGTGAGTATTCCGGGTCGTATCTGTGTGTGCGTCGAAGTGGCGAGGAACGGCAAGCGCCGTAACGTGACACTTACTGATTAGCCAGTAGAAAGTACTCCAGTTGAGTAGAGGTATTGCACAAAACGGTGGAATTCAGGTACAGGGTCTCACTCTCTGACCCTATCAAGAGGCATTGTGAATGTGAACTCGCAAAGAAGCCCCGCCCCCGAAATATCCGCGAGCACGCGTAATTCCAAGAGTTCGCAGAGATTTTTTCGCGGTTTTGCGAAATTTTGCGAAAGGCAGCATCGCAAATTCCGCCCACCCCTACTGTTAGGTTTGTAGGGCGCCAGGCCCTAATGTGATTTATGACTACTATGGTCTTTTGAGGAGACTATGCGCTAAATGTGATATGTGGTGCTAGGAAATGTGATTCATGTAGTATGATTCACGCACCCTGTTTTGGTTACCTCTAACTGTGGTTTTTAGGATTATGAGGTTGTTTTGCATATCATGGTGTATGCTAGTGAGATTATGTTCCACTCTGTGATATATGCCCCTAATGTGAGTTATACTTAGGAGGTTAGGGTCTAATGCGTTTAGACTTGTGAGATGATTGCATAATGTGTTTATGCTGGTGAGGTTGGCGCAGAATGTAATTCGCGCCTAATGTGATACTGTGCATAATGTGGTTTATGTTTCAGGCTGATGTTAAGTACAGTGGTTTGCCAGTAATTACTGGTTGTGTTCAATGTTTATTACCTGTTCTACATTTTACTATCTCTACTAAGTGATGATTCTGACAGTGGCCCACGTGGCCCTGTCATGTGTATATAATCCCCTGTAAATATTGCCCAGTGCCAGTTGGCAAAGTGTATATTGTGTGATTACTATCCTAATGTGTTTCATGATAATACAAAGACTTTTTTTGATATTACCTTGTGTGGAGCTCCTTTTGTGGTGTTCCTAGTATGTTGTTGCTGTGTATGTTGCGCAAATGCTTTACACATTGCCTCCGGGATAAGCCTGACTGCTCATGCCAAGCTACCAAGGGGGTGAGCAGGGGTTATCTTTGGTGTGTAACTCCCTTGCCCTGACTAGAGTGGTGGTCTCTGCTTGGCTTTGGCGCAAGCCTTAGCCAACCAGAAATCCCATTTCTAACAACTAGAAGTACCTATGATTCAAGTACAAATGTCAATACTTAATAATACTTATTGTGTTTAATAGACAGGACAAGTGTACGCTCCTGATAACTTACATTGGTGTAAAATGCATTTGGAAAAAAATGAAATTATTAACGAGTCTAACAAAATAATTCAGGCATCTTCTGCCTAATTTGGGAGTGTTGGAATGTGGGGATCCAGTTAAATAGAGGAGGTCATCTCCTTCAATATGCCATCAATTAAGCACTACATTTACAGCTTTAGGCACGTCACTTACAAATCATCGACATCATGCGTTTAAATCTAATTAGTTTAACTGAAACCAACAGACCCATCAACATTAAATGCATTAAAGTGCTTGGTGCGTGACTCCCCTGGCTAGGTTTGACGGCTCCCCAGGGAGCCACGGCGCACAGTTTAGGAACTACAGACTTATATTCACATGTACTTCACCAGTGTGCACAAATCCGTAAATAAAATATGCAGGGAACATTATCATTTCTTTTTTTATCTCCCAGACATTCGTAAAACATATCTCTTCTAAAGAAACGCCTCCCCCTATATTTTCCAACAAGGCACAATCTATTAGAATCCCTATTTCTCTTACATTTACTGGGCCGATTTCGATCTTAATTCAACCCTGTGCCTTAGTCACAACACCATGTAGTCCTTTCAACATAAGAGACTGCATTGCTCATTTCACTACGACACTTAAATATATACAGCGCACTTCAAAAATACCTTTCAATAGACTCATACGAAGTACCATAATCACTAATCCCTTTACCAGCATGTCTTTGACCTCATCTGTCTTTTGAATCTTCACTACTCAGCAACTACTAACAGTGTACTAATAGCACATACTTAAAAGAAACATACAAATAGATATATACCTGTGTTTTATAGGTATTGGATCTTCTGATGCATAACACGTGTAATAATACATGTAGAAAGGGACGTGTCATTTTTTGTCTCTCGATCTGCTGGCCTTCTAATATCTGCACATTCTGCACGGCCAGGGAGTGTGACAGTTCCCTTCACTTATATTCAAATATAGCTCACTACTGTCAAAAGACCAAGAACAACGTCTGGACGCAACATTTCCATTTTTTTAATCTCCCTCAACTTAATAAAACATGCCTCTTCTAAACACACCCCCACCAGTATTTTTCGACAAGGCACAATCTGCAAACGTGCAACATTTACTTTATGTTGCCCGGGTCGATTTTGGAACCCAAATTAACCCTGTACCTCACATTCAAAACCATACACTCCTTTGAACATGACAAACTGCACTTCTTCCTTCTCGAAGACACCAAAATATATAAGGGGTACTTGTTCAGCAAGTACTCACACTTTATGCACATTGTTTAACAAATGTGAAACAGCACTGTTCGGTAACACTATGTTATTTAAAAAACTTATATATTTTCCAACCTAATAATATCGCCTCAAAGACTTAACCCCTTCGCTGCACGGCCTTTTGCCCCTGTGCTAAGCCTTTTTTGGGCTATTTGGGGTAGTGCGTGCTTAGGCCCCTCTAACTTTCTGACCACATAAGGTATCCTTGCCAAATTTGCGTCCTTTTCTTCCAACATCATGGGGATTCTAAAGGTACCCAGGGTTTGTGGATTCCCCTGGAAGGGTCCCAGAAATTAGCCAAAATACAGCAAAAATGTGTTTTTTTTGTGAAAAATGGGATAAACGGGCTGCAAATGAAAGCGTCTGGGTTTTTCTCTGCAAATGGTATCAAAAAAGGGTTTGTGGGGCTGAAATCACCATTTCTCCAGCTTTTAGGGAAGGACAGAATTTTGTCAGAAAACCAACATTTTTTACACAGTTTTGGCATTTTTCTGGGACATACCCTATTTTTGCTATTTTTTGTGCTTTCAACCTTCTTCCAGTTAATGGTAGAAATGGGTACAAAAGCAATAATGGATCCTGGAAAGCTATACACTTTTGAAAAGTAGACAGAATTCTGAATTCAGCAAGGGGTCATTTGTGTAGATCCATCAAGGTTTCTTTATAGAAACTACCAGTTAAATATAGGAAAAATAAAAAATTAGTTGAAAAAAGCAGCCTTTTGTGTCAACGTTTTCACCTGTAACTTCTGCTAATTATGACATCTCTTTGAAAGCAATATACCGTTACATCCGCTGCACCCTACTGGTTGTGGGGATATATAGGACTTGTCGGTTCACCAAGAGCCCAACGAATCCAGAGTAAAAAACTGAGCAGCATTTTGCAATGGTTTTTTATTATGTTCCGGGAATATAGCAATTATTGTGGGAAAATGTATACATGGAAAAATCGGTATGAAAGACACCTATGTATTTCTGAAATGGGACCAAATTACAGAGTTTAGAAACAGTGCATATTTGCACATTTTCGAAATTGGGAATATTCATACTAGCATGAGAATTATTGGTCATTTTTCAAAATGACTTTTTTTTTACACAATGTCTTTGATTTGGAAGGGAGAAATGCATCAAAAATCAATAGGTAATAACAGTTGTTTTACAAATCTGAACTACCCTAAGTCTCCCGATAAAAATGGTATCTCACTTGTGTGGGTAGGCATAGTGCCCACGACAGGAAATGGCTCAAAACCTAACGTGAACACACCACATTTTCACAATGAAAATTTACACATTTTTTGCGAAGAGTCTAGCTGTAGTTTTTGAACCCTAGCTCTGCCAGTACCTAGGGAAACCTAGCAAACCTATACATTTTTAAAAACTAGACCTACAGGGGAATCCAGGATGGGGTGACTTGACTGCCTCCCACCATGATCTGTTACCCAGAATCCCTTGCAAACCTAAAAAATTTACAAAAAAAACACATTTTCCCCACATTTCTGTGGTGGAAAGTTCTGGAATCTGCGTCGATCCTTAAATTTCCACCCACCCCGTGTTCCCCAGAGTCTTACGAGAAAAATGGTACCTCAGTTGCGCAGGTTGGCCTACTGCCCGCGACAGGAAATTGCACAAAATGCAATGTGGTCACACTTCAATTTCGCAGTGAAAAATGACCCTTTTTTGGCAAAGTGCATAGCTGTAGTTTTTGAACCCTAGCTCTACCGGCACCTAGTGAAACCTAGCAAACCTATACATTTTTTAAAACTAGACACCCAGGGGAATCCAGGATGGGGTGACTTGACTGCCTCCCACCATAATCTGTTACCCAGAATCCCTTGCAAACCTAAAAAATTGACAAAAAAAAACACATTTTCCCCACATTTCTGTGGTGGAAAGTCCTGTAATCTGCGTAGAACCGCAAATTTCCACCCACCCCACTTTCCCCAAAGTCCTACGAGAAAAATGGTACCTCACTTGTGCGGATCGGCCTAGTGCCCGTGACAGGAAACGGCGCAAAACGCAACGTGGTCACACCTCAATTTTGCAATGGAAAATGACCCTTTTTTGACAAAGTGCCTAGCTGTAGTTTTTGAACCCTAGCTCTGCCGGCACCTAGGGAAACCTAGCAAACCTATATATTTTTTAAAACTAGACACCCAGGGGAATCCAGGATGGGGTGACTTGAGTGACTCCCACCAGGGTCTGTTACCCAGAATCCCTTGCAAACGTAAAAGATTGACAAAAAAACACATTTTCCCCACATTTCTGTGATGGAAAGTTCTGGAATCTGCGTGGATCCACAAATTTCCACCCACCCCACGTTCCCCAAAGTCCTACGAGAAAAATGGTACCTCACTCATGCGGCTCGGCCTAGTGCCCGTGACAGGAAACGGCGCAAAACGCAACGTGGTCACACCTCAATTTTGCAGTGAAAAATGACCCTTTTTTGGCAAAGTGCCTAGCTGTAGTTTTTTAACCCTAGCTCTGCCGGCACATAGGGAAACCTAGCAAACCTATATATTTTTGAAAACTAGACACCCAGGGGAATCCAGGATGGGGTGACTTGAGTGCCTCCCACCAGGGTCTGTTACCCAGAATCCCTAGCAAACATAAATAATTGACAAAAAAAACACATTTTCACCACATTTCTGTGATGGAAAGTTCTGGAATCTGCGTGGATCCACAAATTTCCACCCACCCCGCATTCCCCAAAGTCCTACGAGAAAAATGGTACCTCACTTGTGCGGGTCGGCATAGTGCCCGCAACAGGAAACGGCGCAAAACGCAACGTGGTCACACCTCAATTTTGCAGTGAAAATGACCCTTTTTTGGCAAAGTGCCTAGCTGTAGTTTTTTAACCCTAGCTCTGCCGGCACATAGGGAAACCTAGCAAACCTATATATTTTTTAAAACTAGACACCCAGGGGAATCCAGGATGGTGTGACTTGAGTGCCTCCCACCAGGGTCTGTTACCCAGAATCCCTAGCAAACGTAAATAATTGACAAAAAAACCACATTTTCCCCACATTTCTGTGATGGAAAGTTCTGGAATCTGCGTGGATCCACAAATTTCCACCCACCCCGCATTCCCCAAAGTCCTACGAGAAAAATGGTACCTAACTTGTGCGGGTCGGCCTAGTGCCCGCAACAGGAAACGGCGCAAAACGCAACGTGGTCACACCTCAATTTTCCAGTGAAAAATGACCCTTTTTTGGCAAAGTGCCTAGCTGTAGTTTTTTAACCCTAGCTCTGCCGGCACCTAGGGAAACCTAGCAAACCTATATATTTTTTGAAAACTAGACACCCAGGGGAATCCAGAATGGGGTGACTTAATTGCTTCCCACCAGAGTCTGTTACCCAGAATCCCTTGCAAACGTAAAATATTGACAAAAAAAACATATTTTCCCCGCATTTCTGTGATGGAAAGTTCTGGAATCTGCATGGATCCACAAATTTCCATGCACCCCGCGTTCCCCAAAGTCCTACGAGAAAAATGGTACCTCACTTGTGCGGGTCGGCCTAGTGCCCGCGACAGGAAATGGCGCAAAACACAACGTGGTCACACCTCAATTTTGCAGTGAAAAATGACCCTTTTTTGGCAAAGTGCCTAGCTGTAGTTTTTTAACCCTAGCTCTGACGGCACCTAGGGAAACCTAGCAAACCTATATATTTTAGAAAACTAGACACCCAGGGAAATCCAGGATGGGGTGACTTGAGTGCCTCCCACCAGGGTCTGTTACCTAGAATCCCTTGCAAACGTAAAAAATTGACAAAAAAAACACATTTTCCCCACATTTCTGTGATGGAAAGTTCTGGAATCTGCGTGGATCCACAAGTTTCAACCCACCCCGCGTTCCCCAAAGTCCTACGAGAAAAATGGTACCTCACTTGTGCGGGTCGGCTTAGTGCCCGCGACAGGAAACGGCGCAAAATGCAAGATGGTCACACCTCAATTTTGCAGTGAAAAATGACCCTTTTTTGGCAAAGTGACTAGCTGTAGTTTTGGAGACCTAGTTCTGCCGGCACATAGGGAAACCTACCAAACCCATACATTTCTGAAAACTAGACACCCAGGGGCTTCCAGGGAGGTATGGCTTGTGTGGATCCCCCAACGTTTCCTATACCAGAATCCCCTGCAAACCTCAATTTTAGCTGATAAATCACTTTTTTCACACATTTTGGTGTGGGGAAAGTTTTGGCATCACCGGGCTCACACAAATTTACCACCACCCAGCACTCCCCCAGGTCTCCCGGTAAAAATGGTGCCTCACTTGTGTGGGAGGCCCAAGTACCCGCGGCAGGCAAGGGCCCAAAACGTAGTGAGGCGACATCAAAATGGCCTATGGCAAAACCACCTGGTTTTGCAAGGGGGGTCCCTTGGGTTTTTGGCCCGGTGCTCGGCGGCCATCTAGGACAACCTACCAAACCCACACATTTCTAAAAACTAGACACCCGGCGGCTTCCAGGGAGGTATGGCTTGCGTGGATCCCCCAACGTTTCCTTACCCAGAATCCCCTGCAAACCTCAATTTTAGCTGAAAAAAATAACTTTTTTCACACATTTTTGTGTGGGAAAGTTGTGGCATCACCGGGCTCACACAAATTTTCCACCACCCAGCGTTCCCCCAGGTCTCCCGGTAAAAATGGTGCCTCACTTGTGTGGGAGGCCCAAGTACCCGCGACAGGCAAGGGCCCAAAACGTAGTGAGGCGACATCAAAATGGCCTATCGCAAAACCACCTGGTTTTGCAAGGGGGGTCACTTGGGTTTTTGGCCCGCTGCTCGGTGGCCATCTAGGGAAACCTACCAAACCCATACATTTCTGAAAACTAGACATCCGGCGGCTTGCAGCGAAGTATGGCTTGCGTGGATCCCCCAACGTTTCCTTACCCAGGAAACGTTGGGGGATCCACGCAAGCCATACCTCTCTGGAAGCCGCCGGGTGTCTAGTTTTCAGAAATGTATGGGTTTGGTAGGTTTCCCTAGATGGCCGCCGAGCACCGGGCCAAAAACCCAAGTGACCCCCTTGCAAAACCAGGTGGTTTGGCGATAGGCCATTTTGATGTTGCCTCACTACGTCTTGGGCCCTTGCCTGTCGCGGTTACTAGGGCCTCCCACAAAACCCACAGGTAGGCATATTGCTAAAAACAACTCTGTGCCTAGTTGGCTTTCTGCCACCCGGTGGGTGCATCATAGGGGAGGGGGTTGTCCCGATATGCCCCCAAGGGGAGCAGAAACACTGTAGCTATTTTTTGGGGGGTGGGGGCATTGGTATGCCCATTTTGGGCAGCCCCCACCCCCACACATAAAAAAGCCAGCGTAATCGTTGGCGTCTAGTGGGCTTTTTGCCCCCCAAGGGGGGCAGATTGAGGGCTACTGCCCCTATCTGCCCCCCGGGGGGTGCAAAAGGTCCACTAGATGCCAGGGATTTTTTGGGGGCAAATTTTAATTAGGGTGGGGTCTGTTCAAAACGGGCATGCCAATGCCCCCACCCTAATTAAAATATGCACCAAAAAATCCCTGGCGTCTAGTGGGCTTTTTGCCCCCCAGGGGGGGCAGATTGGGGGCTACTGCCCCATCTGTCCCCCACGGGGGGCAGGAAGGCTGTAACTTTTGCAGGGAGGGGGTGGGGGCATGGGCATGTCAGTTTTGGGCAACCCCCAACCTAATTCAAATTTGCCCCAAAATAATCCCTGGCGTCTAGTGGGCTTTTTGCCCCCCTGGCAGGGCAGATTGGGAGCTGACGCCCCCATCTGCCCCCCAGGGGAGGCAGAAAGTCCACTAGATGCCAGGGAGTTTTTGGGGCAAATTTTAATTAGGGTGGGGGCATTGGCATGCCCGTTTTGGGCAGCCCACACCCTAATTACATTTTGCCCAAAAAAATCCCTGGCATCTAATGGGCTTTTTGACCCCCGGGGTGGCAGATTGGGGGCTACTGCCCCATCTGACCCCCACGGGGGGCAGAAAGGCTGTAATTTTTGCAGGGAGGGGGTGGGGGCCTGAGCAAAATAATCCCTGGTGTCTAGTGGGCTTTTTGCCCCCCGGGGTGGCAGACTGGGGGCTACTGTCCCATCTGCCCCCAGGGGGGCAGGAAGGCTGTAATTTTGGTGGGGGCATGGGCATGCCCTTTTTGGGACCCTCCACCCTAATACAAATTTGCCCCAAAAAAATCCCTGGCGTCTAGTGGGCTTTTTGCCCCCCTGGTGGGGCAGATTGGTGGCTAAAGCCCCCTTCTGCCCTGGGGGGGGGGGTAGAAAGTCCATTAGATGCCAGGGAGGTTTTTGGGCAAATTTTTATTAGGTTGGGGGCTGCCCAAAACGGAAATGCCAATGTCCCCACCCTAATTCAAATTTGCCAAAAACATCCCTGGCATCTAGTGGGCTATTTGCCCCCCTGGGGGGCAGATTGGGGGCTACTGCCCCATCTGCCCCCCAGGGGAGCAGGAAGACTGTTATTGTTGTGGGGGTTGGGGGTGGGGGCATGGGCATGCCCGTTTTGGGAGCCCCCACCCTAATTCAAATTTGCCCCCAAAAAGCTCCCTGGCGTCTATTGGGCTGTTTGCCCCCCTGGCATGGCAGATTGGGGGCTAATGCCCCCATCTGCCCACGGGGGGGGCAGGAAGTCCACTAGACGCTAAGGAGTTTTTGGGCAAATTTTAATTAGGTTGGGGGCTGCCCAAAATGGGCATGCCAATGCCCCACCCTAATTAAAATTTGCCAAAAAAATCTCTGGCCTCTAGCGGACTTTTTGCCCCCCCGGGGGGGCAGATTGGGGGTTACTGCCCCATCTGCCCCCCAGGGGGTAGGGAGGCTGTTATTTTTGCGGAGGAGGGGATGGGGGCATGGGCATACCCGTTTTGGGAGCCCCCCACCATAATTCAAAATGGCCCCCAAAAAAAACCCTGGATTCTAGTGGGCTTTTTGTTCCCCCCGGCAGGGCAGATTGGCGGCTAATGGCCCCATCTGCCCCCCAGGGGGGCAGAAAGTCAACTAGATGCCAGGGAGTTTTTGGGACAAATTTTAATTAGGGTGTGGGCTGCCCAAAACGGGCATGCCAATGCCCCCACCCTAATTAAAATTTGCCAAAAAAATCCCTGGCGGCTAGTGGGCTTTTTGCTCCTCCTCCGAGGGCAGATTGGGGGCTACTGCCCCATCTGCCCTCCAAGCGGCGCAGGAAGGCTGTTATTTTTGTGGGTGGGGGCATGGGCATGCGCGTTTTGGGAGCCCCCACCCTAATTCAAATTTGCCCCCAAAAAATCCCTGGTGTCTTGTGGGCTTTTTGCCCCCCCCGGCGGGTCAGATTGGGGGCTGATGCCCCCATCTGCCTGCCAGGGGGGGCAGAAAGTCCACAAGACGCCAGGGAGTTTTTGGGCAAATTTTTATTAGGGTGGGGGCTGCCCAAAACGGGCAGGCCAATGCCCCCACCCTAATTAAAATTTGCCTAAAAAATCCCTGGTGTCTACCGGGCTTTTTGCCCCCCCTGGGGGGGCAGATTTGGGGCTAATGCCCCCATCTGCCCCTCAGGGGGGGCAGAAAGGCTGTCATTTTTGCGGAGGGTGGGTGGGGGCATAGGCATGCCCATATTGGGCAGCCCCCACCACAAATTACAAGAAAAAATAAATCCCTGGTGTATAGTGGGCTTTCTGCCCCCCGGGGGGGCAGAAAGGCTGTACATTATGCCGGGTGGGGGCATGGACATGCCCTTCATGGGCAGCCCCCACCCTAATACATTTTGTGCGCCAAGTAAATATCCCTGGTGTCTAGTGGGCTTTTTGCCCCCCCAGGGGGCAGATTGGGGGCTGCTGCCCCCATCTGCCCCCCAGGGGGGGCAAAAAGACTAAATTACACTCCAAATATTTCAGGGTAGCAAAAGCCCTTGCCTAAGGGGCCGCTCCCCCCTCCCTGGTGTCTAGTGGGTGGATCCCTGCTTGGGGATCGCCCTCCTGGGGCGATCCCCAAGCAGGGATCCACTTGAGAGGGGTACCATTGGAAAGGGGAGATTCTCCCCTTTCCAATGATACCTCTCCCGTCTTTTTATGTGCCTGGGGGGCTGAGATAGCCCCCTGAGCACATACAAAGTGAAACTGAAATGAGCCTAAAGGCTCATTTCAGTTTCGGTTTCTGTGCAATGAAGACAGCGCGACGTGCGCGCTGATCTTCATTGCACAGAAACCAGGGAGGGGGTCTCGGGAGCTGGGGAAGCTCTTCCCCAGCTCCCAAGGTCAAAGGGATGAAATAGAAATCCCTCTGCTGTCTGCAGCAGAGGGATTTCGTGCCCCTGGCCTCATGATGGAATGGTTCCGTCATGAGCACAGGGGCACCGATGCTCATGACGGAACCATTCCGTCATGAGCATCGAAGGGGTTAACCACTACCACCCAATATATAACACACCTTACTAATTTGTAACTCACCTCTGTTGTTGGTATGCAGATTTCAAATTTCACAAACACATTCAATATTTTCTTTCTCACACAATAAATGTAATTCAAGACTCTCATCAAGAATAGAAATGTCCCCCTCTTTCCACACAGAAATAAATATAAATAGTAAATCAAAATCCTACCTTCATTATTTCAAAAAGCAAAACACATTTCCATTGGTTACTCATATCAACCCTCTCTAACTCTCTTCTTAAACACCCTAAACTGTTTCTCTAACACACTTCTTCTAGACATACTACTCATTTAAAAAAACTACCTGTAATAGCTTGTCAGTTGTAATTAATTTTGCATTTCATATTTTAATACCACAGTTATTTCTACTCCTCCTCCAATCACCTTATTGCAGTTTCAATACCAACAGTTCTGCAACATTCGAAGGCAGGTGCAGGTCACAAGTTCACCATATTTCATCCCAACAGTTTCTTCAACATTCAATGGCAGGTGCAGGTCACAAGTTCACCATTTTCATCCTTACAGTTTCTGCAACATTGAACGGCAGGCACAGGTCACAAGTTCACCATTTTTTAAAGTTCAGAACAGTACCTTCCAAATGCAAGTAGCAGGTGTGGTTGAATTCTGCACATCTGATCGTATCCTATGTAGTGTACGTTTCAAACATTTTTTATTAACCAATCAGAAACATACTTTTTCAGGAAACTAACATGTACCCTAGTTTTCGCTGCACAATGCTCTTCATCAGCCAATCAGTTATCGTTTTCTCAAAAAAAAGCTTCTTCTCCTCTTCGCAACATATCTCTTATTCTACCAATGGACTACATGAGCTACAGACATCTTTTGATTCCTTCTAGCCATACATTCAAAATGCTAGTATGGATCGTAGGACACAGCTATGTTTTCAGGTGCAAAAGGTATGCTGAACACAGACGTTTTGACAAAGACCTTGGTTTACAAAATGTGGACATTAAATGGTTTGCACAGAGAGGATTAAAGTGGCACCAATTGTTGCCTTTGGTTAAAACCTCTTTGCATCTCCAACACCCTGACCTCATGATAGTGCACTGTGGTGGCAATGACTTAGGCACATTGACTGGGTAGGTCTGATAATGCTCTTGAAGGATACCTTTGCACAATTGATTTGCTTTTGCCTCAAACTGTCTTTGTATACTCCAAAATATGCCAAAGACAGAAGTGGAAATGGTCAAATCAATTTTGTTCTCAGATTGAGAAAGCTAGGCAGAATGTCAATAAAGCTGTGTCAGCATACCTCAGAGATCATAGAATGGGGTTAATCTACAACACCATTCTACGTTTTGATATGGATGACATATACAGAAGTGATGGAGTTCATTACACAGATCAAGGAAACAGAGTTTTTCTCAATAACCTGAAGCTGTGCATCCGCACTTACATGTAGCTTCAACAAACTCATAATGAAAACAAGGGCTCTTTTTAGAGCCACGTTATAACGCCTCCTCGGCACCCGACATCGCCGCAGCCATCCCAGACGACTACAAGATCACCCGCAGGGACGGCACCAACGGAGTAGGAGGTGGAATTGCCATCATGCACATAAACACCATCAGGGTCACGCGCAGCACCGGCGACACCCTCAGCACCGCCGAACACCTGCACTTCCAGATCCACACTGATCACAACACCACCCTCAGAGGAACTCTCGTCTACAGACCCCCCGGACTCCGGCCTCAGCTCAGCGACTCCATCGCCGACTTTGTCAGCACGCATGCCCTTGCCTCCACAGACTACATCCTCCTCGGAGACCTGAACTTCCACCTCGAGAACAACAATGACACCAACTCCACCAGCCTGATTGACAACCTTGCCAACCTCAGTCTCAGACAGCTTGTCACAACTCCCACCCACTCTGCCGGCCTCACGCTTGACCCCATCTTCTCCGCAAGCTCACACTTCACCTTCAGCCACACCACCGAACTCCACTGGACCGACCATCGCTGCATCCACTTTACCTTCCGGAAACCCACAATGCACCACCACACTCAACAGATCCCCCGCCGCAGCTGGAGCAAAATCACCGAAGACCAGCTAAACACCACCCTCACCCAAAGCCCACCTGCCGAACCCACTGATGCCGACACCGCTGCCCGCAACCTCAGGCGCTGGATCAACGACTGCACCAACACTCTCGCCCCGATCAAGAAACCCTCCAACAGACACACTAACAAGAAAGCCAACTAGTTCACCGCGGATCTCCAGGCCTCCAAGCAAACCTGCCAAATACTAGAGAAGAAATGGCACCGTGAACAGACACCTGACAGCTACGTGCCCACAAGAATGTCATCCGCAGACACCATCGCCTCATCAGATCCGCCAAAAGGGCATCTTTCAAGGACCGCCTCGAGAACAACGCACACAACAGCAAAGAGCTCTTCAACATCGTGAAGGAACTCTCCAACCCTAGCTCCAACACCAACGACATCCCACCATCGCAAGACCTGTGCGACTCCCTTGCCACCTTCTTCCATGCTAAGATCGCAGACATGCACGACAGCTTCAACAACCTGACCTCCTTGACAGCCACCGACACCTCAGACCCTACGGCCACTACCCACATCAACCCTCTGCTCACCTGGACCAACATAAATGACGATGAGACCATCAAAATCATGAACACCATCCACTCCGGCTCTTCGTCAGACCCATGCCTTCACCACATCTTCAACAAAGCTAGCACCACCATCGCACCCCATCTCCGTAAGGCCATCAACATCTCCTTTGAGACTGCGACCTTCCTGGAGAGCTGGAAGCACGCCGAGATCAATGCCTTACTCAAGAAACCCAAGGCGGATCCGAGGGACCTCAAGAACTTCTGACCCATCTCCCTTCTCCCGTTCCCGGCAAAGGTCATTGAGAAAACCATCAACAGACAGCTGACCTGCTACCTTGAGGAGAACAACATCTTGGACCTGTCCCAGTCCGGGTTCATCAGCAACCACAGTACCGAAACTGCCCTCATCGCCACCACCAATGACATCAGGGCCCTACTGGACAACGGCAAAACCACAGCCCTCATCCTCCTGAACCTATCAGCCGCCTTTGACACTGTCTGCCACCGCACCCTATGCACACGCCTCCACAATGCAGGGATCAGAGACAACGCTCTAAAATGGACCACCTCCTTCCTCTCTGGCAGAACCCAGAGCGTCCGCCTCCCCCCTTTCCGTTCCAAAGCATCCGAGATCATCTGCGGCGTACCCCAAGGATCATCCCTCAGCCCAACATTGTTCAACATCTACATGGCACCGCTTGCCCACATCGACCGACTGCACAACCTCAACATCATCTCTTATGCCGACGACACCCAGCTGATCCTCTCCCTCACCAAAGACCCCCTCACTGCCAAAACCAACCTCCACGAAGGAATGAAAGCCATCGCTGAATGGATGAAGAACAGCCATCTGAAGCTGAACTCGGACAAAACGGAGGTCCTCATCCTCGGCCCCAACCCCTAAGCCTGGGAAAAATCCTTGTGGTCGACCGCACTGGGAACAGCACCAACACCCACCGACCACGCACGCAACCTGGGGTTTATCCTCGACTCAACACTCTCCATGACCAAGCAAGTCACCGCCATCTCATCAACCTGCTTCAACACCCTCTGCATGCTCCACAAGATCTACAGGTGGATCCCCACCGAAACAAGAACAACGGTCACCCAGGCCCTCGTCAGCAGCAGGCTGGACTACAGAAACGTCCTCTACGCAGGCACCCTGGCCAAACTTCTGAAACGACTACAACGCATACAGAACGTCTCTGCACACCTGATCCTCGACATCCCTCGCCACAGCCACCTCTCACCCCACCTGAGAGACCTACACTGGCTTCCCATCAACAAGAAGATCACCTTCAAGCTCTTCACCCACGCACACAAGGCACTCCACAACACCGGACCGGTATACCTCAACAGATGACTCACCTTCTACACCCTGAACCGCCAGCTCCGCTCCACCGACCTCACCCCCGCCACCGTCCCCCGCATCCGAGGAGCAACCACCGGCGGCAGATCGTTCTCCCACCTCGCTGCCAAGACCTGGAACACCCTCCCCATCATCCTACAACAGACCCAGGACCTACTAACCTTCAGAAGGCTACTCAAGACCTGGCTATTCGAGCAGTAGCAGCACCCTTCCCCCAAGTGCCTTGAGACCCTCACGGGTAAGTAGCGCACTTTACACATTTCTTGATTGATTGATATAACTTAAAACTCTGCCGGGTCATTTTAGGCCCAGGGAACCGCATCCCCAGGAGCCTGGCCACAATGTTTGGGAACCGCGCAAGGAGGCCCAATCACCCGCACTCCCTGCCACCTCCCCGCATCCTGCGGCATCCTGCATTCCTTTTGAACAAAGCCAGCTGTTCCATGCAAGCTCACTTTGCCCAAAAGCAAATCTGCTTTGCTTCATAAAAGCTAGAGCAAATTTCGACCTCTCGCTTCCATGAAGCGAAACAGGTTTGCTAAGATAGAGCGGCAACTCGGCATAGATCCCGCCCTGCCGTACCAAACTACAGTGTCCCAGGGGTTGCCACCATGGGTCATTGTTAAAACCAGCTCTCAGAGATAACGATGCCCAGGACCATGGAAAGCTACTCAAGGGAAATTGGATGATATGCCTCCATCCAATTTAAAGGCCCACAAACATCGTAGTCCCCGGGCCAGCAGTCCGCAACAGACCCACACATTTTAATTCATGAATGCCTGGGGAAGTAGTGCCCCCCGGGACAATGACACCTACATTTTAAGTATACCTCCAAAAACGTGCTGCTCTTCAGAGCTGGGGGGAGGGAAGATGTGCACCACCTGTGTCATTATACTTGCTCTGAGGAAGTGGCAGTCCCCGTGACAGAAGTAAACCATCATAACTAAATATTGCTCCCGGGAACTGGCCCACCCAGGGGCTTAATTAAACGAAGCCTGCAACACCGCAGTTCATTTTTCTTTTTCCGGCCGTAATTTCAAGGCCCTACACGAATCCCGCCAAAAAACATATAACAGGACTCCCTGTGCTACCCCCTACTCATTTGAACTGAGTCACAAGATGGCTGCCAACGCTTCCTAGTTTGAACTGTTGGCGGCCAATCAGAGACAAGCTCGTGCTCAGAACGGCTCAGCCAATCAGATCTCACAATTCTCAAATATCGATATCTGTAAATCTTTAAATATTTCAAAAACTACTGAACGGATTTACACCATTTAAAGAAAAGTGTGCTTTATGGACCAAGAGCTATCTCTCTGCCAAATGTGTTGTGTAATTCCGTTCAGCAGTTTGGGCTGTAGCCGTGTCTAAAGTTTCTTATGGAAATTAACATGGAGAAAACATGTTTTGGGATCCCCCTTTGTTCTCAGCCCCCACTTGACGAATCACCCCGAAACTTTCAAGACAGGAGATGATCTGAGTGAACCATTAGTTATGAAAATTTCATGAAGATTCGTCAAACGGCGCCAAAGATATTGGCAAAAGAAAAAATACTTTTCCTATGGAAACTAGGTCCTAACTAGGTCCTAACTATAACTACCTACTGGCGACCACCAGTAAGTAGGTAATATATATATATATGTATATACGTTTACATATATGAAGCAACCACACTCCTGGTTTCCTCGTGTACCACAGGACAAACAGGTGTAGACCACAGCGTGCTCTTGAATCAATTGCAGTGCTTCATTGCGTGATTAAATCAAATTGGCATCACCAAAATTCGAAGACTAGTGTCCAGCCTGACGCATTTTGACCGCGTTTCCGCGGTCTTGATCACATGACGCGCTGGACCAAAAAAAACATACTTATAGTGTGCACATGCTAAGATCACCTCCCCTTGAGCTATCGCAATGGTAGAAAGACTTGGTGGTACATGAAAATGCCCGCATTGAATACGCATGTAACATAATAATTATTCAACAATGCCTACAGACATAAATTCATGGATAAATATGGATAAACATAAATAAATACAAGACTGATAAAAGATGATAGAAAAAAAGTAGTGAAAACTGTACAAACAGGATAAAAACATGGATAAAATACTAATTACGTATAAAACCAAAACCATAGTGGTCAACATGTTACATCCTGAATAAAATACAGTTCTATCAGTCATAATGCATAATTTGGGCTGTCAAAACATAACCAAGTAAAAAGCTATACCATTATTGTACGTTCCCCATAAAGTGCATGAACGTAAAGTGCAAGCACAAATAAGTGCAAATTCGCTTAAAAAATGTGCAAAACAATACCATGATTTGTCAGCCGAAATATCCACATCCGTCTGAGTCTCTGAATGATAAAGTGCACAGTAAACATGTTGACTGAGCGCAAAGAGGCAATATATTGGCAAATTGATACATAGCTAACAACAACGACGGAAATCAATTTCAGAGTAAACATCAGAGTAAAAAGCATAGACAATACACATAAATACAGGGACGGAATGATAAAAATCCTACAGAGCTGGAGAAACTGTGAATGAAGGGGTTACTAGTTAGACCCGGTCCTGGACCCTTCATAAAAAGTTGTGAAGGTCCTCACCTGTATTAAGACCATTGGGCATACAGGTTTCAAGTAATACAATAAAATGCGATTTAAGCTGGCGCAAAAGTTTCTCCCTATTGCCACCACAAACTGACTTTGGTAAAGATCCAATTACATAGTACCTCAGATTATTGAGATTGGTATTGTGAGCACGTTTTAAGTGCCTAGCCACTAGGTAGTTTGGATCTGAGTTTACCACAGCACGAAGATGTTGGAGAATATGGTTGAAAACCTGGAGTTTAGTACTCCCAAAGTACTTAAGTTGGCAAGTGCACTCCAATATATACACTGCGAACTCTGTTCGACACGTGAAATGACTCTGGAATTTACATATATTTCATATATATACACACCTTCAGTTCATCAAATTCTTTCACAAAGCTGTAGTTCCACAAGTGGCTACTAGAAGTCTCTCAGATCACCTACAAGTTCTTTACGTGAACTTCAGCGAACTAAGGAGTAGTGGCTTCAACCTAGAAATCTGTATACACACTCTTGTTACTGTAATGGTGTGTTCATTTGCTATAGGATAATAAATATACCAAGGCTGGTTAATAATGATGAGTCAACATTAAAACTTGCAATTAAATGTCTTGAATTTTATATAAATAGTTGATGACATCCTACTATACATAGGGACCAGCAGGCACTGGGAAGTATTTTTAGGTGTATAAATAAATGTGAAAGGGTCAAGGCAGTCTTTCAAAGTGAAAGCATTCAATGGCTGAAGTGGGCTTGTCTCCCTGAGTCATAATCTGTTAAGTGGTAGGAGGAAGTATCCTTTGAGTGACATTTAAACAGAGCAATGGCAAAAGAGTGTGGATTGAGAGCTCCTATATAAGTATGTCATTTTGCATGGTATTGTTTGTAAAACATAAAGGTGGTAAGACAGCTAAAGCTATCTTTAGGCTAGACCTAAAAAATGACCACCAGAAGGACTCATAAACGTAACAGCTATGAGGGGATGAGATTTCTTTGTTGTGGTTATGTGGTAAATGCATTTTTTTGCTTGCGTTTCTCTCGAATTACAGAATCTCATTTCAGACGTGCACATTTGTTTCCTTGGTGAAAAAAACATTTAAGCCAACTTATTGTGAAGATATTTTACTATTAGTTTTCTCTCTTATTGGTCTCACCTGGCAATTTCTACAGCATTCTCCATCTGCACACACTGTTCCTGGCTTCAGTTTGCACAATGCAGCTTCACAGCAAGGATTCTGACATTCCTTTTAAATGACAAAATAAAATATCACTGACTATCTATCGTTATAGCATTAAAAAACCACAAGTCACTTTTTTAAAAAAAAAAATTTATTTGCATTTATACATGTGTTCAAAATGTAAATATAATCATTACAATCAGAAAAGCACAGTACACAGGCAGTCCCTTTAGCGTATCCAGCACATTTTGAAAATAACAATACCCTCCTTGCCTCCAAATCATTATATATGTTCAGACTCAGTACTGACTACTTCAATACGTACTTCCCAGTAGATATCAGCTTTTTTATACTAATCAAAGTACATGATGACTCCTTTCCCGTAGGGGGGTAGATGCGCATCCATTATGTCAAACGATTTTTCCCTACTGGTTGCTCATAGGTATGTCCTAGTTATCTACAGTACATTCTTCTGCAATAAGTAACCAAACCATGTAAACACAACACCGTGTACCAGTTCTATAGAAAAATCAGAATAAGCGAACCTATAACAACTTCTAAACCCAAACCACCAGAGGTTTGCTCACCCAAGCTTGTGACTGTAGTTTAAAACGTTCAATCCAAAGTCTGCAGAGGGGGATAGGAGAGGAAAACAGAAGAAAGAAGGAACGAAAGTGACACAGGGTCTTAATACCCAACATAGTAAATGCAGCTACCCCTCAGAGTTGGCAGAAGAGGGGGTCTGAGTTTGCTCCGGTGCGTGTCTCTGTTCCCACAGGCTCACCTTGTCTGCCCAGGGTTCTGCCAGCGGTTTATGGCGTTTCGTGACCCTATCATCTTGAACCAGGGCTTGTTCCTCCGCTCTGGCCCAGCAGGTAACGTCTTCCTCCCAGGTCTTTACTAGTGGGGCACGCTGTGATTTCCACCCAAGTGCTATCCGTCTCCTAGCCAGGATGAGAGCCAGATCTATAAACCTGTGCCCCAGTTTTTGCAGCTTAGGTCTCGGGAATAATCCCAGTAGACAAAACTCTGGGGAACACGCCAAGGATCTAGAGAAGACCCTGTTAAGCGTATCCACAACAGTAGACCAGTAACCTACCAGCTGCCCACAGGACCAGAGCATATGATCAAAATCTGCGTCCAATGTAGAGCAACTGGCGCAGGCCTGATCCTATTTTACCAAAAGTACTCCCCACTATCAACTCGCAATTAAGTTGCGAGTTGTATTTGAACAGACCTAGAGCTCCCAGGTGTTGAGGTCCCTAAGTGAAGTCAGAAAAGACCACCACTAATAAGTGGGGAAAGAGGCAACTCCTTTTGTTTTATATTCCCTCACACACCCTAGTGGTGTCATGCTTCATCATTGGGACACCTCGACGCCTACAAATCGAGGTGGGCTCGACCATATTCCAGTGAGCTCTTAAGAAGATGTTTTTGGCCAGGGGGATAAAGATTAAAAACCCGACAGCAGATCCCAGTATCCCTTTCATTCTTGGACCTGCTGGGGGTGATAATAAAATAAAGTTTAAGGGTCAATGGGGATATTATGGTCCTAAGACCCTATAGCCAACATGTTTCAGTCCTATTAAGCCCCATAAAGGGTGCTGGACTTTCTTCAGGGCGGAATATATTGCCCCCTGGTATGGGTATGGCAGGGGATTTCCCTACGCTACTGGTGATAAGGGCAACTAACGCTCCTTATTAGTTTACGTAGACTAATTAGTCTTACATGTCACTCCATCTAAGTAGAGAAACAAAGAGAAAAAAGAGAGAGAAGAGACCACACATTCTTATATAAGGAGATCCAGGAATGTTCATATCTACAGGCGTACGTCTCAACTTATTAATGGTGAAACCAACAGACATATAGAGGTGGCGGGTGAAAAAACACTCTAAGTTTCTCACACGCTCCTATCTGTGTATTGCCCGGCTTGGTGGCGGCATTGCGCCGCATCCTATCACCTTTTGCTCTTAGGTGTGTGTCTAAACATATTGATCTTACACCGTGTAATTCCCTCGTGGTCAAAACACTATAAAAATAATAATCGCCGTGGTTTGTTTTATATATAACATGATCGCGTAATTGCATGCTCACCTTTCACGCTCATGCATACATCTACATATTTCACACATTCATTCTTACCCCGTTCTGGGAGGGATATCGACTCCAAGTGGAAAACCAACATTTGTTGGGTAGCCCTGTAGTCAGACACTTCATGTTCGTAAGCGTTTTTTCATCACCCACACGAGATTCGAGTATCCAGAATTGTTGTTGCATAGTAATGGAAGAGGGCCCCAATAAGGTAAAAAACACACATAGAGAGACAAACACACGTAGACATAAACACAGAACAATGTCCGTAAGAGTTATGCTTAATGCAGGATCCCAAGAGGGACCAGCTTCTTCCTCATACCTTATGTCCGTAGTAAAGTTCCAGCATTACTCACGCCATCAAGGGTCCTGCCCCTCGTATCATCCTGTTCGGAGGTGGTTCCACTGCTTGGGGTACTGCTTCATCTCCTTGTGACGCTATAAGTAGACCGTTTGTAATTGGATGTTAGCCCGCCTACTTCCGCATCCCATATCCGGCATGAACGAAAGACGATAAGAATCATGGGAGTTGTAGTGTTAATCTGACTACGCGTCTTTCTCCGCTTTTTAGTTTTTTTTTAACTGAGCTTTATTATCACGAAGACAAAATCAGCCACACATCTGATCCTATTAATTGTTACGGACTATGATTATTACCGATCTGTTTGTACTAATCAGTGTAATACTGGTAAAGACAGGAGGGGTTTGTTCTAAGCAAGGCGTACCGGTGTAGAAATGCCGTGTATTGCAAAAGCCTGCCAGTATTGTCCTAAACCGGCAGTGCCATATGGTTACTCATCAATGTGAGTGATACATACACATGATCGTTCACCAACCATGTTTTTGGGGGGAAGTATTACGACGTTATCTAGGTTATACCTTTACATAGGATAAAACAGCGAGTGGGCTGGTATTTGATCACTTGCCAGACTGAATGTCAAGTGTGCGTATTCTCTTATTTAAACTCCGCCACAGATCTTTTTGAAAAATGGTAGCTATATTAAGATATTAATTGAGGTTTATATCCTTCGGAAACGTTCTCACCTCTTTAGAACTTGATAATCTTAGTTGTTTATAGGTCAGGCACGACCACATACCTGGGACAATAATTACGGAGTCTGGATCTTCGTTTATATTCCAGTCTTTTAATCCTCACGAGAATTATCTCTTATTGAGTTGGTTCCATGGTATTGAATCGTTTAATCCTACAATGTGGGTTTTGAGTCTATACACCCATCGTTGTTCGCGTTCTAGTAGGATTCTGGACATATCGCCCTCCCCACTCACTTTCTCAATGATTGTCCACCACACGTCTGTATCTGTGTGTTTGTACTCAATGTAGTGTGCTGCCAATTTCGTGGATGCAATAGCCCTTATAATCGTGCTTCTATGCTCACAGGCCTGATCCTCCCAGCAATATACCACGTTTAACCTATGGGGAGTAAGATATGTTCTATGTACAATATTAAATTGTATTAATTTAAAAGCAGCATTTCGGGATACCTGTCGTGGACCACCCAAGTTTCTTTCCCATTCCTTCTCAGCCAACTGTCTATTTAACGTGGCTTCCCATCTTTCCAACAAGCCAGGTACGGACGGAGGTGTTAGACCCCTTATTGCCAAGTACAACCATTTCACTAAGTGCCCCGCGGAGCCCAGCATCAGCAGCGCCTGTAAAGCAGGATGAGTGCCAGGTTCATTCTCTGGTACCCCCCAAAGCTCTGTCATTGCCCCCCGAATTTTGTGGTAGTTTAAAAACTGTCCTGGCAGGAGTTCATGGTACTCCAAAAACTCGATCAATGGCAACAGTTCGCCCTCCCTGTAACAGTCTCCAACTGTCTGTATACCCACCTCTTCCCATCCCGCCAGTTGCCTGCCAGTAAGGGGTGGACCTCTACCTGCCTGAGGGACACCTGTGATTGGCATGCTGGGTGCATAGAGCAACGTTTCCTTAGAACGCGCTGCACATCTATCCCAACAGGCCACCGCCACGGAAAGCAAGGCCCCCACAGTAGTGAATTTCTGGCGCCGGTCAAGAAATCTAGGGATCAGTAACATGCATAGGGCCTCTGGGGAAAGCAATGACGTAGAGAGGTCTCTCCCATCCAGCCATCTAGCAAGCCACTGGAGCTGGGCCGCCAGATAGTAACCCTCGAAATCCGGGGCCCCCAGTTCGCCAACGGGAGCCGCATGGTCTGCAGTGACACCCTATTCCTGCCACCATCCCACACCAAATCTCGCAATATCCCATCAAGAGTTTTGAACCATTGTTGGGGCACCACAACAGGCAGGTTAACAAAATAATACAAAAGACGCGGCAGCATGACCATTTTGGACAGCGCTATCCTGGCCATGACCGGGAGTTTGAGCGTCCGCCAAAAGGCCACGTTCGTCCGAAGGGATCTCAGGGCCCCCCCCAGATTGCCTTCAAAAAGATCAGTCTGAGAATGATAAATCTGTATCCCCAGGTATCTAAAGGAGACAGGCGTCCATTCCAGGCCAGGAGGGAAATCTCGTGGCCGTGGAAGCGCAGGCCGCAGTGGGAACACAGAAGTCTTCTGCCTGTTCACGCGCAGACCCAAGTGTTCTGCAAAGTCGTCAAGTATGCGCATCACAGCATGTATCCCATTGAGGCCGTCCTGCAGATATATCAACAAATCATCAGCATAAAGCGATATTATGTGTTCGGCCCCATTAAGAGGTATCCCCAGCCCATGCCCTACCTGTCGAAATCGTGCCGCTAGTGGTTCCATCGCTAATGCGAAAATCAGGGGTGACAGAGGACACCCCTGTCGAGTGTCTCTATGGATGGAATACGGGGTCGATATTACGTGACCAGTACGCACACGGGCCGTAGGCTCCGCATATAAGAGGCGAATCCACTTTTCCCACCCCTCCCCCAGCTGCATCTTACCCATCACTGCTAGTAGAAAATCCAGGCGCAACAAATCGAACGCTTTTTCTAAATCTATCGCTACCACAACAGCATCAGGGAAATTCCCGATATCGGGGTGGAACATGACGTGATAGAGCTGCCGAAGATTGCCTGATGTGGACCGTGTGGGGATAAGCCGTTATGGTCCTCATGAACTAGACGCCTCATGTGGGGCAACAGTCTCGTCGCCAGCGCCTTACTCAGAATCTTAAAATCCATGTTTAACATGGATAATGGTCGAAACTCAGTCAAATGAGCGTGTATGTTGTTGGATCACCAATGCCTCTCTAAGTGTAGGCGGTAGTCGCTGTTCCTGAAATGCAACGGCGTACACCTGTTCTAATTTTGGGGCGAGAATTTCCATGAACGTAGCGTAAAACTCAGCCGGGAGACCATCAGGTCCCGGCGTTTTCCCTCTTGCCATATCTCTTTTCGCCGCTCTAATTTCTCCCGCTTTAACTGGGAGCGCCAACGCGTCTCCATACTTGCGCTCTAAACTTGTCAGCTCCAAGCCCTCAAGATAAAGAAGATGGGGCCATATGTAGGTAAAACGTGTTTTGCGATTCTCTAATTGCAATTTTTAGGGAATCGCAATTAGAGAATTGCAAAACGCAATGTAGGTAGGATTAGCAAAATATTTTGCGATTTCCACCTATTCCTTATTTGCGAATCCTAAATAGAGATTCGCAAATAAGGAATACCTTGCCATTCATTCCTATGGGCTTGAAGGCCCATAGGAATGAATAGGAAGACATTCTCAATTTGCGATTCTCAATTAGAGAATCGCAAATTGAGAAGGCAATTTCAAGGTTGCAAGGGTGTCAATAGGACACCCTTTTGCACCCCTGAAAGAAACATGTGTGCACATGTGGCGCACATACATGCGCTAAGGGCATGTATGTGCGCCACAGGGCACTTTGAAAAATGCAAAAAAGTGCATTTTTAAAAGAAATCGCAAATTACCACCAACCTGAAGTTGGTGGTAATTTGCGATTCCTTAAGCCAAAATTGCACAACTTAGGTGCTTCCTACATTGCATTTAAGGAATCGCAATTTGGGATTCCTTAAATGCATTAGCAAAATAAGGAATCGCAAATTTTGGGATTCCTTATTTTGCATGTGGGTTTTTGTGTGCTACATAGCAAACTGCCCAAATTGCGATCGCATACGCTGAAATTCGGCGAATTTCAGCATTTGCGATCGCAATTTAGCTTCCTACATATGGCCCTAAGTTCTCTTCCAGAGTCACCCCCGGCAACCCATACAGCGTCTCATAATATGTTCGAAACGCAGTGAAAAAACCACAAGTCACTTAATAAACATCTATGGTGGTTATTATAGTTATCTATGAATGTTTTACATGCTTCTGTTTAACTAAACAATACATCCATTTATAACCACAGTTCTCTGATTAAAGGAAAAGATACCAGACTACTGTCAGTCTGAATGCAGACAAGTCTCCTCTGCAAATCCATCGGTATGGGAAGAAATCATCATAACCCAGGAGAAAAGAAGGTAGTACGAGTGAGGTAAGTCACAGGACCAATCACATTTCCCCACCTCCAGTCTGCTGCTCCACTTCAACACAGCAATAAAACTGAAGAGTGTTTCCCACATCCACATGTTCTTTTATCCATCAGGTTGATTACTTCTTAGTATTCAAGTCAAGCATGTCAATCTATGAAAGATTCTATACTAGAGAAAAAATAAGTTAATGACCTATACACTTTGGTTCTCCAATATTGATATCTTTCGTAAATTCATATGAGACTCACTTGCCTCGTCTTTAACAAACTTGCCACATTGAAAATTTGCACACCTGTGCTTAGAAATTTGAGGTGCGGTAACCTTGAGGGGAAGGATGTTTCAAGAACTGTTCTCTGATTGGCGTAAGTTTGGTTCTTCCAAAAACAATGTATATTGGCTAACAATGTCACTCCTTTGGGCTTCACTGTTTAATGCTTAGCTTTTACTTCTTATAATTACAGCAGGACTCCCACCTAGACAATGGGGAAGATTTCAGCATGTGAATATATGAAACATTGAATACTGAAGAAACAAAAAGTTACTATTCAAAGTGCATTCTGATGCAACATTGGCTCGCAAAGCACAACCGCTGTGAGATAATAGTTTTGAACAAAGAACGACTTATATTTGGCTAATTTGCCTTACAAATGCTTTATTCCGTTTCTGAAAATTCCAGAACAATTAAAATCTATGTGGATTATGATTTCCTATGACATCACTCATTATCCCATCTGCTGCTGAGGTCTTCGCTGAAGCAGGAAACAAAAAAACGACCAAAATGATGCTGTAGTTGTAAGATCATGATGGAGAGTCCCCCACCTGTGTACAGTTATTTTTTTATTGAGTTTTAGCTCTTAGAACAAAACAAATAGTACATGCAATGAGGCGCTGTACAGCTAGTACACACAACATAGTGATTTGACAGTTATCATAATTTATATTACATAGTCAAAGCTCATACCACCAAAACCATATCATCTTACAATATATCATGAGAGAGGTTGTCTAAACTGTCCAATAAATAAGCTGGTATGGGCGCCCTTATGTCCCTCAGACACGAGGAGGCTGGCAGTTCTTCTTTATCTTTACAGTATTTGGAAGAAATGGAGCCTCGTAAGGTCCCCGACAAAATGTTCAGCCACATGATTGAATAAATCCATAGTCTTTACACCAGTTTCTCATTTTTAAATCTTCTTTTAATCATAATTTCTTTATCTCAATTATTCAATTAATTTTGCACGTAGATTTCAAATTGCCTATCCTGGCTTTTCGCAGCAGCACTAAAGAATTTAAAATTCCTCATGTCACGGTATCTTAAAATGTACCCAATGCATTTCGGGATACTTTCTTTCTTCAGGGGTAACTACAATGCAAGATATTATATAGAACCCCATCAGCACAATACAGAAGGTTATATGATTATTTTGTCTTATGTGTAAGCTGAAACATGCTGCCCCCAAACCAAAATGCATGACCTAAAAAAATACAGTTCGGATTCCATTTGTGCATAAATTGTGTGTGGAGGAGTGGGTGGGCACTAATCCGACTGGTCAGGGAGGACCATATTAGTCAGTAGGGGCTGAAGTCTATCTGCTAGAATTTTAGCTAATATTTTGGCATAATTTTTAATGAGTGAGAGGGGAGCGGTATAACTCACATTTGTCCAGCTGTTTGTCAGGTTTGAAGAGCGCTATGATGAGAGCTTCTCAAAGAGTCGACGGAGGATCTGATTAGTATATGCTTCCATATACATGGTTTACAAATGAGGCATCAGCAATGTCACTTACTCCTTGTAGAATTAATTTGTGAGTCCGTCCAGTTCCAGGGTTTTTCCATTTGGCATAGAGTAGATGGCTTAGAGGATATCTTCTTCTTCTATGGATTTTGATAGAAACTCTATATGGCCTGTTGATATCCACACTAGCACTATATACTCCAAATAGGCAGAAACCTCCTCCGCCGTAGACAGAGCCGGCCGTAGCAGGAACCGACTATTTCACCGGTGGGTCAGAGGGGTGGGGGCCCGTTTTCTGGCCTTTGGTGGCGGTGCTGTCACTGGGGGCCGGTTTTAAAGCAGTGCTGCAATATCGGGCCACAGTAACAAAAGCGGGAGCTGGCTTTTTACTTGCACAACCTACCCCCCTCCCAGGGCCAGTTGAGTAGCAATCAGCAAAGGCTGGCCCTGGCCGAAGAGGACTTTCTAGATGCATGAGTATCTTGATAATTCTCCCCCATTTTCACCAGCAATCATTAACACATGGTGATGGTCCCCAGTGGGCCTGAGTTTGGCACTAGTGTGTGGCCTGGCCTACCTCATTCGCCGTTGTTTCTGGCCACATGTCTGTGGGAGAGATATCATATTTAAGTTCCATCATGTCATTATAGTTTGTGATTTGATCTCTGATGTCAGCCAAAACTGTTGCATATAGCCTGCACTGATATTCCCTCTACCGTTCACATATTGTATGCTCAATTTTGATAGTTATGCACAAATGTCCTTAAGCATACCTGCATGTGTACTACTACTAATGCAAATCACTCGTATTGTAGCCTTGAAGACTTCTCAGAGAATACCAGCTACCACCACCAATCCTTTATTGATGTTCAAGTATTCTGCACTGGCTTATCTTAGTGTCTCTTTGTATACCAGGTATAGTAGTGTAGACACATTAAATCTCCAGCTGAATTGTGTTGGTATCTGCGTTGGGATTTTTTCTTCCAATTTAACTTGGTTGTGGTTAGATAAGGTTCGTGGGAGGTGTCAAACATCTGTAGCCCACAAGCTGACCTTGCCAGTTGTCAACCAATAGTCTATTCTAGGCTATGAATTGTGCACTGCAGAAGCATAGGTGTCATTCCTTAAATATGGTTGACGTGGGAGCCACAGGTTTACCATGCCAAACTCCTCCATAACATCACTCAATATCTTTTTGGATTGTCGGTCATGATCAGGTGTCTTTGCTGCTCTGTCCTTCAGTGAATCAAAGGATGTGTTCAAGTCTCCCGCCTATATATATTTTTTTTGTTGTTAAGCCATTTATTGGGGTTTCAGATAATGAGAAAAGCGTGACATATTGATACACATCAGTGTACACATAGCATGCTGGGTACATAACTGGTATTGAGGCAACATTACATGCAATAAGCATAAGGACTAAGTACACAGAATGTCCTTTAAGCGCCTTGGGGGGGATGAGAGTCGCTCCCAGAGAAGGTGTGTCTACTTGTGTGCATACCCAAAGGTATAATGTTAGGGGGAGAACTAGTTACTAACATGACGTACCAAACCAGGGTTAGTGACTGAGGCAGGAGTAGGAGGGGGGAGGCGGGTGTGCATCAGTGTTCACTGAGTAGTCGGTGCTATAGTTATCCAACATAGGGATTCTATGTGAATATATATGCACTCATGTGTGTACTGTTTAGTCATACGTGAAAAATGGTGCAAAAGGATCAGAGCTTCTTCTCTCAATTTGAGGGAAGGGCAATGTTTCAAAAAATTGTAAAATACCCCTCACACACTGAAACCTGATTCAGTGTCATGCTTCATCATTGGGGTCTTCCCACCCCTCTAAGGGACGGGGCGTGCTACAACCTACGTAGACGCAGGAGCAATTTATTCAGTGATTGGTGAGTATGTGTTGTGCGTGGGATCGTGAAAAGAAAATATGAGATTGTTAAAAATTCTCTGGCTAGTTGAACGAAAATACTTTATTGTCTTCCCTGGCTGAAAATAGTAAAAGTGGGTACTATACTGCCCAGGAGTTGCAGACCTGGACAGATCACTCGCTTCTTCAGATGGAATCCCTATTCTCTGAGGACTAGTTACTTCCCTCCCACCAGCTAGCGAAGGAGAGCGGACTCCCCCTAGGAGAATTCCTTCTGCATAGGAAAATCATACTTGATTGCCGGCGTCTTTGGGACCTATCTGGGAGTGAACCCGCGACCCATCCAGTGCTTCATACAGTATTGACAATGGGCCCCAGCTTGCGCCTTATTACTTGCATATACAAGGCCATCCAGGAACTTACCTGTGCCCCTTTTGCTCAGTTGTGTCACAAATGGTAAGAGGAGTTTGAGAGGCCACTACACAACAAAGAGTGGTAGCGTGCCCTGGAATTACCCAAAAAAGGTTTCTCAGAACTCCTGATTCAAAAATATACAATCCTTTATACTGCACCGGGCATACCTGATGCCGGTGCAACTTTAGCACCATTACCCACAGTCACAGTTCACTCGCCCCCACTGCCAGACCCCAAGCACAACCTTACGCCATATGTTTTTGGTCTGGCCTGCCCTGCAGCACTAGTGGAACACCATTGATGCCACACTGCACGACTTCACGGAGCTCCCCAACATCTCTTCCTGGGAAGCCTGCTCGTTGGGAATATTCCGACGAAGGAAACACTACAAGGTCCAATTGCGGTTTGTAGCTCTGACCCTCCTACTGGCCAACGGAGGCATTGCACTGCACTGGCGTTCACCTGAGGGACCCCCCTGGTAGCCTGGATAGGAGCGATACAGAAGTGGAACGCTGCAAAGGAAGATGCACTTCCATATGATGAGATGAATAGAGTGCGCTGCTGCCCAATCTCCCCTGAATGGGCCATGCTACTTTTGCGCTTCCGTCAGACTATTGATCATGACACTGCACCTCTGCAGTCACAAGGTCCATCTGTGGTGTCTCTTTAAGCAGCCTCCCTAGGGGCCTTAGTGATCCTACCTCCCTGAGATCCCCCCTCACTACACGAAAATACACCGCAGCTGGCACACCCTTGCATAATCATCAAGGACTCCCCCTTGCTAAGGCCTATAGCACCGACTAATCAAAAAAATCAAAGGAGGGAGTGAAGAGGAAAAAGATAGAATCGTCCTCCTCTTGATACTGTTATCCAACATAGGGATTCTACCATGTATTATGTGACTATATATGCACCCATGTGTGTGCTGCTATTTTTATTTTTATTTGAAGAGTTTAGTCATACGTGAAAAATGGTGCAAAAGGATCATAGCTCCTTCTCTCAATTTGTGAGAAGGGCAATGTTTAAAAAAAAAAAAAAAATACCCCTCACACACTGAAACCTAATTCAGTGTCATGCTTCATCATTGGGGTCTTCCCACCCCTCTATGGGACGGGGCATTCTACGACTTACGTAGACGCAAGAGCACTTTATTCAGTGATCGGTGAGTATGTGTAGTTCGTGGGATCGTGAAAAGAAAATGTGAGATGGTTAAAAATTCTCTGGCTAGTGGAACGAAAATACTTTATTGTCTTCCCTGGCTGAGAATAGTAAAAGTGGGGAGGTGTAGATGGTGTACTAAAATGAGTCACCTCCTACAAGGTCGACATGTTTCAGAAGCCATCCCCTTGGCTTTCTTCCTCAGGACCAAAAAAACGATCCCTGTTACACCTCAATGGGTGATACAATAAATGTACATATGCCTGCTAGTCACAAACAATGTCCTTTGTTCCCTGTAATGGGAGTAGAAACATATACCACTTGTATATCTTAAGAACCTGAAAAGAAAAATATTTTGGATAAATCATGGCTTTCATCATTTGTCTTTATCCATTCACATCACCATCACATGGAAAGTTTTAAGCTTTTTTGTGATATATTTCTCTTGTGCAACTCTGTTGTAGGTAATGGTACCATTTGGTAAATATCCTCTACTCATAAATCATCTGAAAGAACACTCCTTGTGATCTCTAGTGCCCAGTATCACATTTATTCAACATTCTTTCATTCATATGTATCTCCTAGCAAGATACATCTTATGTTACAATACATTCATACATAAAGGAAGTATTTGTAAACTCTATGTACATCAACTTGAAAAACAGAAGATCCTCAATCCCAAAAATCCATTTTGTAACCATATACATATATGGAAACGATATATAGATGACATATTGATCATTTGGGAAGGAGATGAAACCACCGCCAGACGTTTCCTAACATGGTTGAACTGTCACAACCAATTTTTGAGATTCACAAGCACTATCTCAAATGAAAAACTTGCCTTCCTTGATCTAAACATATATGCAAAAGAGGGTAAACTAACAACTACTACTCATTTCAAAGAAACCTCCAAAAACTGCCTACTAATGTACAATAGCTTCCACCCTCGACATCTCCACGATAACCACCCTTATGGGCAATTCCTCCGCCTACTAAGGAACTGCACGGAAATCGAAGATTTAAAAAAACAATCAAACGATTTGAAAAAGAAACTGGAAAAACGCCAATATCCTAAAAAGGTGATTGATAATGCATACAAAAGGGCACACAACAATTGCAGAGACAGCCTTTTGGAACCCAAAATCCATAAGGAGGATGAGAACCGCCCAGTATGTATAACAACTTTCAACACAAACTCCAATGGTATCACGAAAATAGTAAACAAACACTAGCGAATCCTCAACAGTGGAAGCATCAATCTACCAAAACCTATCTTCTCTCATAGAAGAGGTAAGAGTATCCGTGATTTGGTGGTACACACCAGATCAAAAGAAAGAAGAGAAGAACAGACAATGCAAACCACTTTAATGCCCCCAATCTCTGGGCGTCATCCCTGTGGAATGTGCAATGTGTTCAAACTAACTAAGAAAAGCAAAGAAATCTTGTTCCATGATGGAATCAAATGGGACCAAAGAAGATTCACAATATGCAATTCAAAAAATGGTGTTTATCTGATCACGTGCCCGTGTCTTTTGGAATACGTAGGAATGACCACACGCCCTGTCAAGGTAAGGATAGGGGAACACAAAAGTAACATTAAATGCAAAAAGAGTACCACCAAAATGGCAGCCCATTTTTGGGAAAAAGTCCATAAGTGGGAAGATCTCTCGTGGGCAGTAATCGAACAAATCCAAAACCAAAGGTATTTGTTCGAAAAAGAACAACAGTGGGTGTTCCGTTTGAGGACTCATAAGAAAGGCCTGAACAATGAGATTCCTTGGAAGCAGTTCTGATGTATACACAATCTGACACAGGAATCCCCTGGCAACTAATGATCAACCAAAAAGTTGCCAGACTCATAAGGAGTAAACAGTACTACAATCACCCCCATAACTAATACTGAACAAATAGGAGGTTTATGCCCTTGGAAACTGTGTTTCTTCCTTTTTCTTTCTTTTTTCGAGAAACTATAATTTTTTAAACCTGAGTGTACACACACTCTATTTTTAAATATACATGGTTTCCTTTGACAGGAAAATGTTCCAGTTAATATTTTTCCAGCCTCTACCGTTCTACTGCTGGGATTTAATCTTTACCTTTTTTTCCATTAGGTTTTCCATTTTTCATAAATTTGCCCCCCCCCCATGTTTTTTCAAAAAACCCACATACATGAATGCACGTCTGCGATGACTCCATCCGTGCATCTCTAGCGCAACAATGTATTTTTCTTTTTTGTTTAATAATTCCATTGAATTCAACCTCCATTTGGCTGCCTTTTGAAACTCCTCCAAAATAAGCCTGAAAACAAACAAATATATGCTTGCTTTTTCAACCGATTCAGTGTTAATCGTTCCAACAGGAAGTGGATCAAAATTAACCCTGTTTTTGGTCCATTTACCGGCGGCCATCTTTAAAAATTCCAAGGTCTAGTGTTTTTTCAACCGATTCAGTTTTAATCGTTCCAACAGGAAGTGGATCAAAATGAACCCTGTTTTGGGTCCATTTACCGGTGGCCATCTTTAAAATTTCAAGGTCTAGTGTTTCCAGCCACATCTGTTTCCTATCAAGCATGCCTCCTTTCACTTTAAAAGACCGGGCTCTGGCAAACCTCAGTTAGGTTCCGACGAGTCACGAGAAGGTGCTTCCTTTGGTGATTGCGCTCCTTCCAGCATGTAAGTAGGACAATGACATGTCCTTAAAAAACCCAAAGAGACCAAGCTTGTTTGTTTAAAAACCACCTCGGCGTTAAAACCTTGTTTTTCCTTCTGTTCTTTTAAAATACCCACAGTGTCTATTTGAAGGCGCCCTGCACCGCTCGTGTGAGCTCCTGGAGCGATAACGATTAAATTCTAAAGTATGTATTATTATGGCACGTCCTTTTGAGACCTCCCCCAGGTAATGCCCTGCTGTCCAGTGAGACAGCCACTGGAGTTGTGCTGCTTGGAAGTATGCCTCAAATTAGGGGGCTCCCAGGCCCCCCTGGTTCACCAGCAATTGCAGCTTAACCAAAGTGACACCCCAAATAAGGGAGAAAAGCAGAGTATCCAGCTCCCTGAAAAAGGAGCAGGGAGGAATGACTGGAAGATTGGCAAAATAGTAAAGGAGAGGAGGTAGGAGGACCATTTTTGCCAAAGTGATTTTCCCTATAAAAGCCAGGAGAAGAGTCCTCCAATCCCACCAATGAGAGTATGCCCACCTGTGTTCTGTGGTGATTACTCTCATAGAGATCATGGGTGTATGGTACAGGCAGATGCCCAGGTAGCGAGGTGCCTGCGCATGCTAAGCATGGCTGGAATTGCCAATGCACACCTCACATTGGGGGATGTTGGGACTGAGAGGATAAACTGAGGATTTTTCCCAATTAACCTTCAGCCCGGCCGCATCTGCGAAGTCCGAAAACATGGCCAAAAGAGGCTCGAGGCTTGTCGAGATGTTGCACAGATAAAGGAGCAGGTAATCCACGTACAAGGACACACTGTGAGTCTTGCCAATCAGGGGGATGCCTCATTACTTTCTCTCCCCCACAGACGCACCGCCAGGGCAAAGAACTGGGTAGAAAGCGGATACCCCTGTAATGTGCCCCGGATCACAGGGAAGGGAGCTGAGATTTAACGACCCAAGAATATCCGTGAGGTGGGATTTGAGTATAGCAGCTTAGTGTAGGTAAGGAAATTAGGTCCCACTCCCAGTTAATGAAGTACAGTGAACAAATAGGGCCAGGGCAGGGCATTGAATGTCTTTTTCCAGGTCCAGGACCAGCCAGTCCGCATGGGAGAAAATGCCTCTCACCCATTCCTGTACATGAAAAAGACAGCAAATGTTCTGAGATGTACTCCGGCCAGGGACAAACCTCTTCTGGTCCGGGTGTACGAGTGCAGGAAGAATTTAGGCGTATCGATCAGCCATAATTTTACCAAGGATCCTGTAATACGCCATCAGGAGGGCAATCGGTCTATAGTAAGCAAACAGGGTGGGATCTCTGTCTGGCTTCCGAATCGAGACTAGGCGAATGGGGGAGCTTGCGGCCCCGCAACGTTCCCCTGTACATTTCCGCCAGCTGGGGCACCAACAGATTGGAAAAAAGGCCTTGTAGTATTCTAATGGCGGGTTGTCCAAGGTCGGAGTTGTATTATGGGCCAGGTCGAGGATCACCTGTTTCACATCAGCCAGTGTAATCTCCATGTCCATGGAGGCCTTCACCTGGGAAGGAATCTGGGGCGGAGTGAGATCCGTGAGGAACTGGTCTATGGATTTATTTATTTTTTTTGCAGAGTTTTATATAGCGCGAACTTGACCCGAATCCAATCAGGTATCAGAGCGCTTAACATAGTACCAGTTACGTTACATTAGGACACACATTCATTTTTTGTTAGGCACGGGGAGATTAAGTGATTTGCCCAGAATCACAGGATGTTTAGCGTCATTACCGAGACTCGAACCCAGTTCCCCCAGGTCCGAGGTCGAGTGCCCCCATGGATTGTGAGGAATCATGCATGGGGTCCTGTACACCTCAGCATAATAGTCGTAGAAAGTTTTCGGAATAACAGTTTGGGCTTGAATTGCTACGCCAAAGGGGTTGATCACTTCAGTTACGGAGCAACAGTCAGAATCCTGGTGAATAGGCCATATCAGGAGTGCTCCTGGCCTGTCTCCCTACCAATGAACCTTGGTGGCGTACGCTTTGAAATTGTAATGCCTAAGGTCTGTTAGCAGTGCCATGTGGGCTGCAAGTGCCGGGTTGGCATCTGCTGCTATGCTGAGGGCAGCAAGCTTGCGCTCCACCATCTGTAAATCTAGTTCGAGCATTCTACAGATTCCTACTATCTGCTGGATACATGCCCCTCTAGTGACTACCTTGAAAGCGTCCTATTCCGGCATTCTGGTGGACACCATGTTGGAGTTTTCAGAAAAATAGCGGTGAATGTTTGCTTCCAGTTCATGTTGAAATACCTGGTCTTCAAGACAGTCACACGACAGCCACCATACGGGGACAGGAGGTGGGGGGCCGCCATTTAAGGGCTATGAGTAACACGTCGTGATCAGACAGAACCCACACCAGATACTCGGCACGCTGAGCCGGTGGGACAATCAAGGGTGAGCACAAGAAGCGATCAAGGCATACATAAAGGTTGTGCAAGATAGAGTGAAAAGAGTATAATTTAGCCGTGGGATACCGAGTTCTCCAGTCATCCGCAAGCAACCAGTGCTGTACCCAGGCACGGAGGCGCTCAGTTTGCTCCTAGGGTGGGGAGTGAGGGATGGGCGGGTGGGGTCTATCCAGGGAGCAATCAAGTACACAATAGTAATCTCCCATATATCCATAGTAAGCCTGTGAATTGGGCCAAGACACATGAAAGGGAGTCGCAGAATTTCCCCTGCTCAGTGTTGGGTGCGTAGATGCTTCCTAAGAGTACCAGTTGACCATCTAGAAGCCCTTTGAGTAATGCATATCACCCCTCAGTGTCAACTGCCCTATGGGTTTCCTAGAAGGGGATACCAGGCCGCAACCATACCATCGCCCCCTGTGCGAATGCCGAGTAGGTACTGGCACAGATATTTCCCTGCCACCTCTTGTGCAGTGTTAGAAAAGAAAAATGAATATTTACGCATTTTTCTATGTATGTTAGCGTTTGCGGCGCCATTTTCTATGTGGACCCCATTTTACTACATTATCGAAACTAATTCTTTGTCATTTCTGAGAAAAGGCCTCTGCTGAGTTTCAATTCCCAGGGTTTGGGTTTTGCTTCACTAATGAATAGTTAGCGCATACCTTTCCTACTAGATAGAGGCCTTCTCCCACTTGTTTAGTGGCGGGCACGGGCAGAGCGATCTTGAGTAGTAGATAGTGTGTGCCTGGCCTCAGAATCAAAACTTATTTATGTACTTCATTGTTTAGCTGCATCTGCTTGGAAAATTTAATTGTGAGCATGCCTTCATTGGTTTTGAAATGTACATAATATATCTCTATGCTTGCTGATGACTCCTAAGCGACTGGGCAGACTGGGCTCCACTCTGAGTGTACCTGAATAACCAGATATTGGTTTGTATTCTCTACTGTCTTACCGACTCTTCATTTGATATGGAAGGCTGAAAGATGGTCGTGGGTGACCCCAATCGGGCCACTTCCTTCAGTAGACAGGCTAGTTCTCCAGCCGTAAGGTTGTCTCTTGTAAAAGAGCTATCTGTGCCTGTTGACGCTTTATATAGGAGTATACCTTGTAGTGCTTGCAGACTGTGAACATTCCTCGTACGTTCAGAGGGAGGAAACTGATATCAGCGTTTGAGGCCATAGTGAGGCAAGAGTGATGTGATGGAGAGAGGTGGGGAGGAAAGTGCGCTTACACCCCCACCCCTGCCTAGAAGACAACATTCCCCAGAGTGTAGTGGCATCAGGAGGGCAATCGGTACAGCCACAGTACTGGGATGAAAAGTGAGGGAAGGACAAGAAGGTAAGGGGATAACTGGGCAGGGACATATTTTCAACACTGGGGACCTACTGCAACCAACAGTACATCCAAACAAAACATGGCACTATCGCTTTAATGTATCAAGGGGGCAAGCTGACTTTGTGCCCGGAGCAAGCCCATATGGAGTTGTCAGAATTAAAAGGGTCAAGGCAGTGAAGTGTACGGGGTCAGTGCTACGCTGGCTCTGAAATCATGGCACAGCCAGCTGTGAGAGAGAGAGATAGGGAGCTGCGCAGGGGGCGCTTAAATGAGTATCAGCTGTTTAGGGAGTCACAATGGGTGGTGACTTGATTTGGCCTGCTAGGTGTAAGAATCACTGGGATCTTCCTCGGAGGTAAAGATGTAGGGGCCCCTCTCGTCATCGTCGGCCACAGAGGTAGGGCCCATATCACCCACAGCCTCCAGAGCTTTCTGACGTTTGGCGATAGTTTGCTCCAATTCTGGGGAGGCAGATGTGAAGCCCCGGGGCAGGGACCTTGAATGTGATGGGGTCCCCCTCCCACGCCATCACCTGTTCTGGAGTTTGTGGGCCTACAGGATGCAACCAGCTTTTGAAAGCCTGGGTCCATTTGAGTGCTGGTCAATCCAGTCTGACGCCTCGGCCGGGTCAGTGAAAAAGGAGGTGGTGTCCTCAAAGATTATCTTGAGGCATTCTGGGAACAGTAGCGAGTATTGCACTCCCTGCTGGGGTGGAGGCGTTGTTTGACTTCCATGAAGGACGAACACTGGCGCTGCATGGCCCAGGTATGGTCAGGGAACAACATGCTTGTCTTTCACTCGAAAGGGCCCATTTTGTATGGTGGCAAACAGTATCTTGACTCTATCCTTAAAGTGCAGGGATCTCACCAGCAGTGGTGGGAAAGAGCCCTGAGGAGGGCGGCATGCTGGTTAGCGATGCACCATCTTGAGGGAGAAGAAGGGCGTATGGTCCGGGGTTGGGGTGAATGACTTGAACCAGGCCTCTAGGTGAGCAATGCCAATCCCTCAGCTCCCTCTGGCAGTGCTAAAATCTGAATGTTGCTCCTCCTGGATCTGCCCTCCAGATCATCTGCCTGGTTCTCCAGCTGCGCTGCACGACACTGGAGGTCACTTTAGTCACTGTGGTCTTTTGCAAGCGGTCGAGGAGCAGATAGGGGCTTCTCTCCATCAATAAACCTATCTGCAAGCTTTTGGCGGTCATCCCTGAGAAGATTACGGTCTGTGGCCAGGGCCCCAAATTTGTCCTCCATGGTGACTCTAGAGTGCTCTATAGCAGCCAACACTTTGTCCAATTCCTCAGACATGGTAAGGGAAGCCATGGTGTCCTAGTCCCCCCACGGGACGCATGATGCTGGAGGAAGGTGCTGTGTTGGGGCCGGTGTCTTGGGCCTGTTGTTAGAACAGAACCTCTGCATACGGTGAGGGGATATGTACTTAACATTAACTGTGGTCCCCCTGCCTAGGTCTTCGTAGCGCTATGGACACCTTTGTGCCTCTGCCTCCAGGCACACTAGGCAGTCAGTCCAGATGGGGAGCACCACTTACGCAGTAGGGGGTGTTGCTTCAGCCACATCTGGTATAGTCTGGGAGCAACGGAGGACTGCACCACACTGATACACGGGGAACCCCCTACTGAGAGGAAAAGTCAGTCAGGCAGGCAGGAAGGCAATGTTTGGGGATGGGAATGGTGGCAACCCGCTACTTGCCAGAGATGCTCCCCCTCATATACCTCATTTATGGTGCCTATACGGGGGACCGAGTGTCACTGGGGACTGACCATCCCAAGAAGCCAGCAGGAAGTCACCTCTCACTGCAGGCAGAGTGAGACAGGAAGGGGGTCAACCAGCGACATGAGACCACTATTACTGGTTGACCCCCTGTTAAAGCAAACTGGCCTTGTATAAGGTATTGGTGCACAAGATAGCAAGAGGCAAGAAGGGACCACCAGGTAATGAACACCTTTGTGAGGTTGGAGTTATTAGAGGGCTGTAAGCAATGCAGCTTGTTTGGGCAATGGACTTAATAAGAAAAGAATTGTGAAGAAACATGCACATATATTTTCACTTGTTTAAAGTGAAAATGGAACAAGCATGAATGTTGCTTTTTGGGAAACAAATCAATGTACTCCACAGTTTCATGGTTCACTGTACAGATTCATGGTACTGCAGCCTTGCAAAAAAGTCACTGTTTGCACACAAAAAAACACATAAAACAAGCATTGGCAAAGCCAATCGTTCTGGTGTTTGCAGCCGGCCTTTTGGCAATACTTGCTTTGTCATGGCGTTTGCAAAACCTTATTGTACAGGTAGCTTCCGGGCCTTGATCAATCTAAAAATTAAACCATTGGCTAAAGTCAAAAGTGCTTTTGGTTTAAACAAACACACATTAGAGTAGTACTCCCTGGAGCTGAAGGGACTCCTCTATGTATGGATGAGTTGTGGTATGCTGCCCTTCTTAAGGTGCAGCATGTCATAACTCATAGTGAAGTCAGCCATGACTGAAGTGGAATTACACTTTTTTTCCCTTTTCCTAATGTGTGAGTGTATACCCCCGCTCACCTGGGATATTCTTCATCACAGCCTATAAATCTGGGAAGCTCCTGGTAGAAAGAGAGGAATGGAGGTGGATATAAGGGTAAAATATGTTTTGTTCAGTTTATTAAATCAAATTCCTAGCTTGTTATCAGAAGTATTTACCGGTATTGGTGCAATGTTTAACATGTTTTTCTTCTCACTGAGACCGTATATAGATCGCAGCGAACTCAGCTTATCACTCGCACTATTGGACAACTCCATTGATATGCATGTGTACGAGGCTTTCTGATTATATGGTGCAAACTTATTTAAGTGAAGCACCCTGTACTAATCTAGACAACCCTCAGGTTAATTTTAGTGGTCTTAAACAAACATAGCAAGCTCTTGAAGTGGTAGCTGTGGATAGCAGCCTTCAGGCTTAGTCTAGAAAGAGTGTTAAGCAGCTTGTTATACCAGAACTAATCATGTAGTGTAGGTAAAATGAAAAATAGTTATATTTATTATACACACTCACTAACACATTGGACGATTAGGACTTGGTGGAATGTTTCAGTGACACGCGACCTGATGCAAGAGAGTCAAGTGCGGAGTTTGGAGCACGGAGCAAGCTGTGCGTGTAGTGCGTAGTGTGTGGTGCATGGTTCGTAGGAGCCTCAGACAGTAGCGACAGCGGACCGTTTGGCTGGTTGCAGCTACGGCTGGCAGTGTTGGCGGCTTGTGGCGCTGTGTGGAGGAAAAAGCTTGGTGTGGAGGCGGCGGCGGGATAATGCTGTCGGGGCTCCCATGATCTTTCTGTGGACTTCCGCGGAGGGAGTTGGTGAGGCTTGCTAAGGTGGATCTTCTGATTTTCTGATTTTTTGGGACCCCCAGTAGCTTCCCCCGGTGGGTTTAGTCCCCCGCTGCTCTCCCCGGAGACCTATGGAAATCCATGGTGTCTCAAGACTCTAACTTCCATCCACCAGTATAACACCATCATAACATCAGCCTGCAGCGCCGTGTCTGTTGTGCCGCCTCCTCTGGACCGTGTCACTCACGGTGCCTGGTCCGTGGACAGTGGACAGTGTGGTTGCGCTAACCTGCACTGTATTGAACTGCAGCTGCCAAACCTGCTAGACCAGCCCAGCCCGGTCTGGCTTGGTTGGCTCTGGCCCTGGTCAGCCCACCTCTGCCCCGTGCTGCTCTAGTGCTTGATCTGCCTTGCCCAGCTCGGCCCGGTTTTGCTCCCCCATACCCCGTCACCCATCCGACATCCCAGCCTACATTTTGATACTGACCTTCTGGCTTCTTGTTGGGACTCTTGTATATACCCCATACACGTAATACACCACCTCAGTTCCATTTTTTTATAGAACTAATCAAGGTGGCAGGGCTACAAGGGTCACAAGGGTCATAAGGCAGGTTATTGTGGGCAGGGAGGAGGAGGGGGGTGGAAGAAAGTGGGGGGGGTGTCTAAGAAGCAGCACCTGTAGCCACCAGTCACGTGAACCCACTGTAAAACCAGCAGAAGTGTAACCAGCTTTTCATTGGCAACGCAGTCAAATCAAGTAGAGCGATGAGATCCGGGAGAACAAGGAAAGTGTTTTCATCACAGAAACAAAAAAAATTAAAACAGCTGGCAGCAGTGGCAGAGGGAGCTGCAGCGAAGGCTTTTATCCAACCGATGTCCATGTCTCCATCGGACTCGTTGAACCCTCCCCCCATGGACGAGACCCTGTTAGTAATAGAGACCGCATTTCTTCGTTGTGCCACAAGACTATGCAACCCCTTTCAATTCTGGAATATTTTTTAAAAAACACCTGGAACAGTCAAGCCCCTCTCCCCTCTACAAATCTTTGAGGAGCCTAAGGCTAGCAATTTCCAACAAATAACAGAGGCAATCATCCATACTTCACTAATTAGTAAAACCACACCGTCATTGGTTACCCCCAGCACTAACCCCAGCGTCAGGTTATCTGAGGACAATTCGAAAAAAAACCCTGCGCTTCCCATGGTAACCTTTCCGGTCACCCAGCAGACTTCACTTTGTCACTCATCTTCACCCCAGGAAAGTTGCATGTTATTTGCTTTAAAAAATCACTCTTGGACTGAAACAACTGAACTAAAATCTAACGCTGTGCTACAATCAGATATTCTCACGTACATGTTACCACAACAATTGTGTTCAAGCCCTTTACTTGCACAAAACAACGAACCTTCAAGCTTCGGAATACCTAGTCCCACTGTAATCCAACGGGAAAGGTCTCCGAAGGAGAATGTCACACCGTTTCTGCTGCAAACGCTCTCAAACGTAGCTGCAACTACAGTAGCAGTCACTGCCATGGCTACAGCTGCAGCCACAGTTTTCACAAAGGCCGAACAAGGAACTGACACAAAAGATCCAAAAGATCAGTCGTTACTGGATCTATCTTTCTTTCTCAAAGATTCAGATGAATTATCCGACTTGAAATTAGAATCTGATTCACAAGCTGCTCCTCTGACATCTATGTCAAACATTTGGCCACAACTGTTGCAAACTTTTCAATCTACAGTTACGGAATTAAATTATCATTCCGATAAATTGGACATGCAAGTCGACCTTTTGAACACCGTAGCTTTGTTTACAGCAGGTATCGACGATAAGTTAGAGAATTTAAACAATCTATTAATAAGGGCTCAATCATCTTCAAACTTAGTCCAGTCAGTCTGCTGTTGACAGCCTCTCAGCACTCCTAGCTTTTTTAAACTGTGTTTTAGATGAAGTCAAACAACTTTCAGGAGGCAGTATCAGCAAGGGCCAGGTTCAGGACCATGTACAGTATACAGACCCCGTCAAAATAAATGATAAGACATTGATATCAGGGGCCGACGAGATCCTAGAAAGCAAAGAGGCGAAATTTTCTGCAGCATCTAAGTCTCACCATATAGCTCAAGGGTTGACAATGTCAGCTAAGCAGATACCACCATTGTTGTTGAGCCCCCAAATTGCGAGCAGCTCAACAAAAGTAGTCGATCATAGACCTGGATCCTAAGCCACCCACCTTGGCTTCACCCCCCTCTAAGACAATCTCTACATCGCTCCATCCTCTTAGCAAGAGAGAGAAAAAATGTTAACGCAAACAAAGAAATAAACTAATAACAAAATTTGCGGTTGCATCCCCTAAATTGTTTCCACTGTTTAAGAACTCGGATAACAAATGAGCTTTGAGCCCTATTCCATCAAACCAGGACCAGCCGACTACAATAGCCCCTCCAACGCTAAACTTCCAGCAGTTCACTCCTGCACACCACCAGGCTCAAACCGATTCTCCCTCTGGCCGAAGAAGTCCCGTATCAAATCTTGAAGTCGCGGCCGTTGAAAAACCAAAAGAGTTTCTAACTGGCATGGACCGAGTAATTGGTCAATTACAAGCAGTAAACATAAACTTGCCTATTGAAACGACTACTCAAACTCAACCCACTCTTTATTCCCGTATTCAAACTGTTCCATCAAGCGCTGGAGGCTATCATCCAAAAGTAACCTTTAAGAACACATTAAAGCCACCTGAGGACTTTTTGACAACTCCGGAAGGGCTTCGGGATAATCCTTTGTCTTATCCTGGAATAGCTCCCGACCCTCTAATCGAAAAAAAATATCTTAAACGACAAGGGTCATTGTCAATTAAGTGCCATCAGCGATTCCCAGTGCTTCAAAATCCTTCTCATCCCTGAATATAAATCAAAAGGCCCTCATGATGTTCTCAATAGAGCAAACATCAAATTATCGAAAGGAGTTCCGGGCCTCGACACATTGGCATCTGAAGATATTGAATATATAGAATTTCTTCAGCCAAGAGGGTCGCAACCCTCTGAAGTAACCCTGGTGACATTTAAATCTGCTACTTGGGCTTGAGCTCTTCTAGCTTGCAAAGACACTTTTCGGTCATGGGGAATCAAAATCTATCCCCACTTTAACCTCGGCTATTCAGACAAGTTTGTGTCGGACCTTGACCAGTGACAGAAGTAAACCATATTCAATCTTAAAAAATGCAGTAGGAGATGCATCCTTAACAGGAAGTCTATGGTCCGCACTCCCGAATTGCCATGAAACCCAAGACTGGGGGTGGCTATCCGCAGCTTTTTCTTAGCCTGACCATTCGGACAAATTTAGCCAGAATTGAATCCTTTGAAGGCTGTCAAATTTAGCACCCCCAGCCTCAATTTATGAATCCCATAAATCATCAGCCGCAGCCTCGCCTCTCCCTGTGTTCATGGAACATTAATGGCCTTCACCTCAAAATGTCCTCACCAGAGACCCGAAATTTTACTTTTAGTCATGATCTAATTGCCGTTGAGGAAAAATGGGCTACCTGCAATTGTCCTATTGATGGATTTATTGAATATTGGAAACCAGCCATTAGAGATAGCAACCATGGCCGTCCCAAGGGAGGATTGTCCATTTACATCCCATGCAGTCTAAAGGGCCCAACAGAGATATTAAACTTCGATGAGGACTGGTTGCTTGGAGTTAAAGTTATCTCGTGGAGACAACAGCGATCTCTGCTGCTGCTTAATGTTTACATCAATCCAAGTGTATGGACAAAAAGGGCTCACTTAAATCGCCTGCTTAAAATTTTGTGCGATCTTGCTGTGGCCTTTCCTTATGCTGACTGTCTGCTCATCGGGGATTTCAATACTAAGGGGCCGATTCCAATCTTGGTCGGAAGGGCACCGAATCGGGTTCGGCCGGCAAAACTACGAGCCGTACGCGTGTTTTCCAGCCAACTCGTACAGCTGTACGAGCGAGCAAGTACGATGCGAGCTACATGAAATTCACCGACCGAGTCGTTTCCGGGTCCAAACCGCTCCGTATGTCCCGGTCATAAGCTAACCGTGGCGTGAAATGGATGCGATTTACAACCGAACCAGTACGATGCACGTGTCGGACAGCCTGTGTGAGCTGGAGTGTCTGGCTCGCAAAAGCTCCCGGAGTCGGACTTTGGGGGTACAATCGGACTCCCTGACACCCGCAGCCCTACGACTCAGACACAGGGGGAGACCTATGGGTCTCCCCAACACAGGCATGTACGGTGCAGGTGGCACCGACGCGTACCCACTGTAGGGGGCGCACTTGTTCGAGCCGTACCCATTCAGTCAATGGGAGCCCATGTACGCGTGTACGACCGGCTCCCATTGACTTCTAAAGGAGTCCGAACGAACCGAGTCCGACAGCATACATGCGCATCGTACACGCTCGGTCGGACTGTAGGGGTCCGGATCGGTCGGAAAACACCCTGGATCCGATTAGGTCGGAGTGCTTTCGGACCCGGATCGGAATCGGCCCCTACCTTGTTTCAGGGAAATCCGTCGGATTTGGGAGGTCTTCCCTTATTGTCTTTGTCGGCATTGAAGTCTCAGTCTAAACCCCCAAATCAATCACACTGCGCTTTGTGTGTTGCAACTTTTTAGTGCAGGTTTCATCGTAATGAACGGTAGGTTCACACAGGATACTCCTCCAAATTGGTCATGGACAAATGGACGAAAGTTCTCTTTCTTAGACTATATACCATCTGTAACTCAGCCATGTTTTCTCACTTGGAAAACTACAGCATTAAAGCTTGATCAGAGAGCGATCACCACCCACAAGTCGTTCTCATCAACACTAATCCAGTTTATCACAATTCCGCCCCAACAACCCACAAGGGAGTCCACTCAGAAAATGTAAAACGTTTAAGATGGAATGACGAAATTAGTATTAACATCATGAAGGAATGTGTGTCTTTTACATTAGGTGGTCCCTCTTCTATAGCTTCTCACATCGCTTATTGGTAACATTTTTGCTACCATCTGCTAAACCTCTTTCCATCGCATTCACACTCTCACATGTCTATTTGCAGTTCCCAGTTTCCTATTTCAAGCCAAACCATGAAATTAAAGAAAATCAGAAATACCGCCCTGCTGGCAACCAGGAAGCTTCCATAATTTAATGATCGCCTGATCGACTATAAAATTGCTCAAAAAACTACAGACAGGCATACTAAAAAGATAAGCAACTTCACCTTGATCAATTTTGGTGCAAACTTCTTTGGGAAAGTAAAAACTGCAACTCAAGAAACTTTTGGGCACTACTGAATAGACAAATTAATGGAAAAACTAGACAGGGGAGTGCAAACATTGCTGAGGCAGAAAGGGTCACATTCTTGACTGATCATTTTAAGGCCAATGGAGGTGCAGACTCTCTAGCAACAAACACCTCCACATTGATTAAAGACGGGCCTTTTTGAGTGCCAGGATAGCTCCCAAGAGTTGACGTAGCCCCAATGCAAGACGATCTCTATTAATCAAGAAAGGCTGGCCAAAATACTATCAAAAGCGACACCAGACGGAGCGCCAGGTCCAAATGGTTTGCCACAGGCCTTGTTTAAAGCAAATGTTCCCTATTGGACACAACAATTAGCAACCCTCTTTAGATCCATGCTGAGTTGTTCAACCATACCGGACTCATGGCGAGGTGCAGTAATTCACCAAATATACAAGTCCGTCGCCCACTCGTCCCCAAACAACTATAGGTTGATAGCCTTACTGGACAACGAGGCAAAGCACTTTGCGAGTATCCCACTTGAAGAACTAAGCTCCAGGGCTGATCAGAAAGGTCTAATTCCAAAAAACCAAACGGGCTTTACTGTAAACTCATGCACAACGTCCAACTTACTGGCATTATCAATACTTATTGATAAATCACTTATTTCATCTAACGTGGTCTTTTGTTGTTTCGTTGATTTTAAAGCTGCCTTTGATCGGGTCCCTAGGGTAGCACTCTGGGCAAAGTTACCGAAATGGGGAATCCCGGTCAAACTACTGGAGGCCATTGTTCAAATACATACTAACACCTGGATACAAGTTAAGCTTGGTACTGGCACACATCTGTCTCGAAAAATTTCAACAACACGAGGAGTGAAACAGGGGTGTGTGCTAGCCCCATTGCTCTTTAACTTGTTTATTGCCGACCTCTCAGCCGAACTGGACGGGATAAATAGCCACTCCCCTAAGATTGGTGGTGTGCAGTTAAGTAACCTTCTGTATGCCGATGACCTTGTTCTTTTCAGTCTTACCCGTGTAGGGCTGCAACTATTGTTAAATAAACTAATAGTTATACCGTTATGAACAGCCTAGAGGTTAACTTAAAGAAAACTCAAGTAGTTATATTCGGCGGAAAACATTACGGGGGTGGTGGCTGGACGTACAACAATTCTGGTCTTGTTGTAGGAAAATCCTATAAATACCTGGGGGTTAACTTTGACTCCAGGGGCACCCTCGCCAAACACCGTAGCGACATTTCAATGAAAGCCACAGCCCTCTGACTGAATTTCTCAAAACTATCAAAAAAACTGATGGGTCTGAGTCTTACCCCAGTGATGGAAGTCATGAAAGCCAAAGTTGGCCCCACACTGTCATTCGGTATTGAAATTTTCAGGGGAAAAATTAGCACAACATTAAATCAAGATGTGACCAAGATTCATAAAGTGTTTTTCACATGCCCAAATCTGCCTCCGTCACACAGATTAGGTTAGAACTGGGCCTTTTAAATTATGAAATTTCCACCTTAGGTGCCTATTTAAATCTGTGCATGAAGCTAAGGCAGGCTGAAGCTGGGTCCCTTGAGTCAATGTTGTGGTTGGACATTAGCTTTAATAATCCAAGTGAGACCTACAGTAAGTTCTTCAATGAATGTGTACAACAATTTTCAGCAAGCGACCTTTGGAACTTAAATCCCAGTCAAACAGCCTTTAAAACTAGCATCAAGAATTGCATTTGCATGCTGTCCCATACCACCGACAAAAGCTTTTCTTGCCAAGCGCAAGCATGCATGGGCAGTAATTAACTCTTATCAATTGGCTTCACCGTCATCATATCTGCCCTGCACATATCCTTTGTATCTAAAATTGTGATTTATGGTGCTTAGACTGGGGGAATGGCACCTGCTGAAACATTTACCTATTTGGCGTTGCACGTCAGACAACCACAGTGCAGGGGCTGCGGGGCCCCAGTGGAATCTATGGAGAATGAGGTATGCCTCTACCCTGCACTTTTGACTCAGCGCAGATTAAAATTAAGGCCAGAATGGAATAGACTGGAAGTTCGGTCCTGTAGGCAGGCAATCATTGCGGCTTTGAATCCAGAGAACACAGCCTTAAACATAAGTTTTACAATTTGTATCCACTATGTATATCGTAAATTCAAAAAGCAAATTGTAGGCCCGGTAGCAATTTTAAAGAGGGCTACAGGTGACTTAAACAAAACTGTAGACCCACAAAGCCTTACCCTGGTCTCCCCTGTGTTGTTTGTGCCTGCAATACTAGGGCATGCGAATCCGATGATTCTTCATCGATATCGACATTTGACAGCTATTTTAATGAAATGTTCGCACTCTCTGGGTCTCTTTGTAATTCTGCGTCTCCTTCACAGAATGCAACATCTACTGTTTTGTTACATTACCAATTTTTAAAAAATATTTTGCTGCTACTTAGTTTTAAAACTCGCATTTTTATATCACTTTGGTCATTTTAATTACTTATTCTGTATATGTATGGTATGTATGTCCTGCTTTTATGATTATATTTTTTATCAAATAAAGTTACCACAACTCTGAGAGTGTGGGTAAGCTATGACAAAGATGATTAAAACACTAACCTTTCACCAGTGAAGAAACACTCTTCCTCAATTGATGAGGACAAGGATTTTTCTGACTTTCTTCTGTGGCTACATCCTAAACGAAATAAAAGATTTCTGCCCATTGGTATATCTCCTACCTGGAGATATCTACATAATACACACAAAATTTCTCCAGGGGGACACCAAACCATACACCAAAAAACTGGAATGCGAACTGCGACCAAAGTTGAGACCTGACTCAGAAGAGCTGGGGGCCCAAGAAACCAAGGTAAGGGCCCAGAAACCCCACAAAGGCTGTGTGCAGAGTGGAAACGCAGCTGCGTACTCAATGCAAGTCAATTGGGAAGTCACGGTTGCAGTTTTGAAGAAGAAGGACCCTTTCAAGTGTACTTCTAAGAAACCCTGTGGATGATGGAAGGTTGGAGTCACCCCACTCTGTGGATTCTCCAGGAACCAGAATACCTAAACCATGGAAGGCGGGTTCATAGGTGCGAAGTGACATCAGAAACCGCTGTAGACCACAATAGAGGACTTTAGCGAAGAGGCAGCTGGCGAAGAAGGTGTAAGGGTCCAGTGGAATAAAAGGATGGATTCTTGAAGAGAAGTACCTACAAGCAGAGGGGACATAGTCTTTGTCATTTGGAGTGACCTGGCGGCACGGGTCACTCCAAAGTGATGGACCAGCCAGAGCAGGAGACAATGGCTCCCTGAACTGGTTTTAACTGGAGCTTACTATGAAGATACCAAATGTGGCCTTAAAGCAGTTTGGTGGCACTGGGGATCGCTCCCATCCCAGCCCAATACACTAAGTCCTGTCTGGGAGGTGGTCATATCTGCCTGTGACAGGAAACCTATTGTTCTACCTTACCCTGCTCGAACTCAGCTCAGCAGCAGGAAGGACAAATTGTGTCTGTGGTTGGCAGCAACACTAGCTTGCTGTTAGACCCTGAAAGGCTGGTACCGGGAACACAGGGAGACTCCCTAGGGGAGCACGAGTACATGTAAATCCTACGTTAGCACTGCAATTGGTGTTGGGGTAGGATTTCAATATGTTAGATACAAAACATTACCAGTTTTGGTGCAGTTAATATATAGTTAGAATTCTCGTAATTGACTTGATGTCCACTATATGTATAAAATGGCTGATGGCACATACAAAGCCTGGAGAATTGACTCCTGGGTTTGTAGGGAGCGTACTGCTCTGGCAGGGCAACTTCACACTTATAACCTAACACCCTGCCTTAAGGACTGAAATGCCTACCATAGGGGTGATTATAGGTTTTAAGTGCAGTGACCTCAGATATATGGAAACTTACATCTGTTGTGAGTGGTGCTAGCACCAGATCACACAGGCTGCAATGACAGGCCTCTAGTCACAGGTTGAGAGGTCTCTCATGGGTGGCATTATACATGCTGCAGCCCATGGGAGACCCTTGGTGTACCTATGCCCTGGGTACCTTAATACCATATGCTAGAGACTTAGAAGGGTGCACCAGTAGCCAGTTAGGAAGGTACCAGAGTACTTACCATAGTCCAATTTAGGAAGAGAGCACAGTGTCAGGGGTCCTGATTAGCAGGATCTCCGTCAGACTAGTCAGGAAACAAAATGACATCAGCAAAATTGGGGGGTAACCATGAAAGAAGATCCTACTTTCGTACAGCATTTAATGCCGGTATGATTCAAATGTTTTTGTATACCTGAAAGCTAATAAAAAATATTTTAAAAGAAGACAGAAAAAAATAAAGAAAGAAAGATATTAAAAGAGAAGAAGAAAGGATATAAGGCAAGAAAGAACGAAAGCAAGAAAGAAGGAATAAGGAGAAGAAAGAAAGAAAGAAAGAAAGAAAGAAAGAAAGAAAGAAAGAAAGAAAGAAAGAAAGAAAGAAAGAAAGAAAGAAAGTAAGAAAGAAAGAAAGAAAGAAAGAAGAACGGACTAGAGAAGGAAAAAAGAAAAAAACAAAGAAAGACGGAAAGAAGGGAAGAAAGAAAGAAGGAAAGGTGGAAAAAAGATAAAGGGCAAGAAAGTAACAAAGCACGAAAGAAGTAATAAGAGAAAGAGGCAAGGAGAAAAAGAAAAAAATCTTACAACTGCTTCAAATTAAAAACAATAAAGGCTGATTGTCTTCCTGGGCAAAGTTTAATAATAGCAATTGGTGAAATTAAGTGCAGAATAAGCATGTTCCATGTTGTGTACAGTGTGCAAAGTAAAAGGAGAATAACTTAGTTAATACAGAACAATTTCAAATTGGCACAGTCTGGCATGGTGTGGAAAATCTGAAAACAAAGATAAACCTAAACAAAGGACACTCACTCCAAAAGGAATTTACAACAGCATATGTGGGTGAAAGAAACTGATAAGGCTAAAATGTATCCTATACAAAAAAAACTGTTCGCGTCCACTTATCACATCAGGCCCTCAACACAAAGGCAACACTATAAAGTAATAAAGTAAAAACAAGAACACTGGCACTGAAGGGAACTACTTTGTGTGCCTATGTGCTCACTGTGAGACAGCAGAATGTAGTCACTAAAAGGTAAATTAATCTGCGGCTTAAGTACGCTGACCCGTTGCAAAATGTGCATGGCACAACCACAGATCAATGGAAGGGATTAAGAGAGTTGGCTGAAAGTCAATTTAAGGAAGCATGCTATGCATATAATTTTAGTAAAATCAAAACTAGGTTTTGGCAAATGCTGAAACTGCAGGCAGCCTTTTGACAAAGGAGCCGGGGGCTCTGAAACGCGTAAAGGCAGGTTACGAACTCAGAATGTTGCTAGCCTTAATGCAAAATAATTCGGATGAATTTACTGCTGAGTGAGTGCTCCCTCGTGCACAGGACATTTTTGTGAAATCATTATAAAACGGCAGTCCGGCCGTGGAGGAGAGAACCCCCCATCAAAGGAAATATGGGGCGTGGGGTCAAAGAATTATTCATTGACTTTTTCGACACAGCAGCGTTTCAAAATGAAAGAAGTAAGTGACATCCTGAGGCCCACTGGAGGGCTTTAAATATTACGAGTCTGCAGCTGCACATAAACTATTGAACAAGACGAAAGCAAACAAGGTTAACCACAGATACCAGCATCCATTGCGTAAATACTCACCTGAAATCCATCAAAGGGTAATAAATATGATTTGCACAACGTGATTTAACCTTGTTTCTGTGTTGCTGAAACTGCAGGCAGCCTTTTGACAAAGGAGCCGGGGGCTCTGAAACGCGTAAAGGCAGGTTACGAACGCAGAATGTTGCTAGCCTTAATGCAAAATAATTCGGATGAATTTACTGCTGAGTGAGTGCTCCCTCGTGCACAGGACATTTTTGTGAAATCATATATATATATATATATATATATATATATATATATATATATATATATATATATATATATATATATATATATATATCGTTGCTCCAAAGGTTGCCCTCGTATTGGGAGTCACTCTGACAATGTTCAAGGTACAAGCCCTTTAATGGTACGAGAACCGCAGAGACATTGATTGCTTTAGCAGTTCAACAGCATACTCAAGCCTGACGCGTTTCGAAGCGTAAAGAGCTTCTTCCTCAGAGGCAAAGACGTGTTGAAAGGTGCGCTCCGTGGGTCTACCTTTAACTGACTGGTCCGCCCTGGATGGGCCACTCCCCCCACATGGAGCAAGGGTGATGGGTCATGAATACGCCCAAAGTCCCGGCCTAAATAGACCGCTCCCCGTGAAGGAGTGAGGAATGCTGGGCCATGTAGTCCCCGTTGATGTAGATCAGTCCCCGCATAATTAACTGCCGCCAATTTGCAGCCCCCAGATGGGCCTCAATGTCCGTGCAGTGCTCTCAATCCGCCACAGTGTCCCCAGTAAAGATCCGATTTGCAACAGATCTTCTGGCCCCCAGCTCAGGGGTGGTGTTCTCCCGACGGCTAGGCTCGCCGCCAATGTATCGTTGCTCCAAAGGTTGCCCTCGTATTGGGAGTCACTCTGACACTGTTCAAGGTACAAGCCCTTTAATGGTACGAGAACCGCAGAGACATTGATTGCTTTAGCAGTTCAACAGCATACTCAAGCCTGACGCGTTTCGAAGCGTAGAGAGCTTCTTCCTCAGAGGCAAAGACGTGTTGAAAGGTGCGCTCCGTGGGTCTACCTTTAACTGACTGGTCCGCACTGGATGGGCCACTCCCCCCACATGGAGCAAGGGTGATGGGTCATGAATACGCCCAAAGTCCCGGCCTAAATAGACCGCTCTCCATGAAGGAGTGAGGAATGCTGGGCCATGTAGTCCCCGTTGATGTAGATCAGTCCCCGCATAATTAACTGCCGCCAATTTACAGCCCCCAGATGGGCCTCAATGTCCGTGCAGTGCTCTCAATCCGCCACAGTGTCCCCAGTAAAGATCCGATTTTCAACAGATCTTCTGGCCCCCAGCTCAGGGGTGGTGCTCTCCCGACGGCTAGGCTCGCCGCCAATGTATCGTTGCTCCAAAGGTTGCCCTCGTATTGGGAGTCACTCTGACACTGTTCAAGGTACAAGCCCTTTAATGGTACGAGAACCGCAGAGACATTGATTTCTTTAGCAGTTCAACAGCATACTCAAGCCTGACGCGTTTCGAAGCGTAGAGAGATTCTTCCTCAGAGGCAAAGACGTGTTGAAAGGTGCGCTCCGTGGGTCTACCTTTCACTGACTGGTCCGCCCTGGATGGGCCACTCCCCCCACATGGAGCAAGGGTGATGGGTCATGAATACGCCCAAAGTCCCGGCCTAAATAGACCGCTCCCCGTGAAGGAGTGAGGAATGCTGGGCCATGTAGTCCCCGTTGATGTAGATCAGTCCCCGCATAATTAACTGCCGCCAATTTACAGCCAAGGCACACCGGGAGCCTATATCTTTAGCATGCAGCAGGGGCGTGTAGCTTGAATAATTGACTCCTGACACTGGCCTCTGACGAGAAGCACGCAGGCTTCGAAACGCGTAAGGCCGAGGATTTTACCAGCGAGATGAAAAGCTGCATGTAACAATAAAGAGGTTGTGAAACTACTTTCTTGCGGAGTGCGGCCTCGTAACTGAGCACTTTTTGGAAAAGATATAATCACGGTGGCTCCGGGCGTGGGGGCGACGCACCACCTGTAAAGCAAAGAAGAACCATAAGAGGGGCAGGGACCCCTTTTAATTTGGCGCAAGAAGGTGACTGTAATTCAACATGCAGTAATTTATCTGGAGCACACTGGAGGGCTTTAATTTGATCCAAGATTGAGTGGCAGGAGACAAACCCACTGGAGGGTAAAAAATGCAAAATTACTACAAACCCCAGCATGCCTTGTGACCACTACGAGATTGCCAAGGCACACCGGGAGCCTATATCTTTAGCATGCAGCAGGGGCGTGTAGCTTGAATAATTGACTCCTGACAATGGCCTCTGACGAGAAGCACGCAGGCTTCGAAACGCGTAAGGCCGAGGATTTTACCAGCGGGATGAAAAGCTGCATGTAACAATAAAGAGGTTGTGAAACTACTTTCTTGCGGAGTGCGGCCTCGTAACTGAGCACTTTTTGGAAAAGATATAATCACGGTGGCTCCGGCCGTGGGGGCGACGCACCACCTGTAAAGCAAAGAAGAACCATAAGAGGGGCAGGGACCCCTTTTAATTTGGCGCGAGAAGGTAACTGTAATTCAACATGCAGTAATTTATCTGGAGCACACTGGAGGGCTTTAATTTGATCCAAGATTGAGTGGCAGGAGACAAACCCACTGGAGGGTAAAAAATGCAAAATTACTACAAACCCCAGCATGCCTTGTGACCACTACGAGATTGCCAAGGCACACCGGGAGCCTATATCTTTAGCATGCAGCAGGGGCGGGTAGCTTGAATAATTGACTCCTGAAACTGGCCTCTGACGAGAAGCACGCAGGCTTCGAAATGCGTAAGGCCGAGGATTTTACCAGCGAGATGAAAAGCTGCATGTAACAATAAAGAGGTTGTGAAACTACTTTCTTGCGGAGTGCGGCCTCGTAACTGAGCACTTTTTGGAAAAGATATAATCACGGTGGCTCCGGCCGTGGGAGCGACGCACCACCTGTAAAGCAAAGAAGAACCATAAGAGGGGAAGGGACCCCTTTTAATTTGGCGCGAGAAGGTGACTGTAATTCAACATGCAGTAATTTATCTGGAGCACACTGGAGGGCTTTAATTTGATCCAAGATTGAGTGGCAGGAGACAAACCCACTGGAGGGTAAAAAATGCAAAATTACTACAAACCCCAGCACGCCTTGTGACCTCTACGAGATTGCCAAGGCACACCGGGAGCCTATATCTTTAGCATGCAGCAGGGGCGTGTAGCTTGAATAATTGACTCCTGACACTGGCCTCTGACGAGAAGCACGCAGGCTTCGAAACGCGTAAGGCCGAGGATTTTACCAGCGAGATGAAAAGCTGCATGTAACAATAAAGAGGTTGTGAAACTACTTTCTTGCGGAGTGCGGCCTCGGAACTGAGCACTTTTTGGAAAAGATATAATCACAATGGCTCCGGCCGTGGGGGCGACGCAAAACCTGTAAAGCAAAGAAGAACCATAAGAGGGGCAGGGACCCCTTTTAATTTGGCGCGAGAAGGTGACTGTAATTCAACATGCAGTAATTTATCTGAAGCACACTGGAGGGCTTTAATTTGATCCAAGATTGAGTGGCAGGAGACAAACCCACTGGAGTGTAAAAAATGCAAAATTACTACAAACCCCAGCATGCCTTGTGACCACTACGAGATTGCCAAGGCACACCGGGAGCCTATATCTTTAGCATGCAGCAGGGGCGGGTAGCTTGAATAATTGACTCCTGACACTGGCCTCTGACGAGAAGCACGCAGGCTTCGAAATGCGTAAGGCCGAGGATTTTACCAGCGAGATGAAAAGCTGCATGTAACAATAAAGAGGTTGTGAAACTACTTTCTTGCGGAGTGCGGCCTCGTAACTGAGTACTTTTTGGAAAAGATATAATCACGGTGGCTCCGGCCGTGGGGGCGACGCACCACCTGTAAAGCAAAGAAGAACCATAAGAGGGGAAGGGACCCCTTTTAATTTGGCGCGAGAAGGTGACTGTAATTCAACATGCAGTAATTTATCTGGAGCACACTGGAGGGCTTTAATTTGATCCAAGATTGAGTGGCAGGAGACAAACCCACTGGAGGGTAAAAAATGCAAAATTACTACAAACCCCAGCACGCCTTGTGACCTCTACGAGATTGCCAAGGCACACCGGGAGCCTATATCTTTAGCATGCAGCAGGGGCGTGTAGCTTGAATAATTGACTCCTGACACTGGCCTCTGACGAGAAGCACGCAGGCTTCGAAACGCGTAAGGCCGAGGATTTTACCAGCGAGATGAAAAGCTGCATGTAACAATAAAGAGGTTGTGAAACTACTTTCTTGCGGAGTGCGGCCTCGGAACTGAGCACTTTTTGGAAAAGATATAATCACAATGGCTCCGGCCGTGGGGGCGACGCAAAACCTGTAAAGCAAAGAAGAACCATAAGAGGGGCAGGGACCCCTTTTAATTTGGCGCGAGAAGGTGACTGTAATTCAACATGCAGTAATTTATCTGAAGCACACTGGAGGGCTTTAATTTGATCCAAGATTGAGTGGCAGGAGACAAACCCACTGGAGTGTAAAAAATGCAAAATTACTACAAACCCCAGCATGCCTTGTGACCACTACGAGATTGCCAAGGCACACCGGGAGCCTATATCTTTAGCATGCAGCAGGGGCGTGTAGCTTGAATAATTGACTCCTGACACTGGCCTCTGACTAGAAGCACGCAGGCTTCGAAACGCGTAAGGCCGAGGATTATACCAGCGAGATGAAAAGCTGCATGTAACAATAAAGAGGTTGTGAAACTACTTTCTTGCGGAGTGTGGCCTCGTAACTGAGCACTTTTTGGAAAAGATATAATCACGGTGGCTCCGGCCGTGGGGGCGACGCACCACCTGTAAAGCAAAGAAGAACCATAAGAGGGGCAGGGACCCCTTTTAATTTGGCGCGAGAAGGTAACTGTAATTCAACATGCAGTAATTTATCTGGAGCACACTGGAGGGCTTTAATTTGATCCAAGATTGAGTGGCAGGAGACAAACCCACTGGAGTGTAAAAAATGCAAAATTACTACAAACCCCACCATGCCTTGTGACCACTACGAGATTGCCAAGGCACACCGAGAGCCTATATCTTTAGCATGCAGCAGGGGCGTGTAGCTTGAATAATTGACTCCTGACACTGGCCTCTGACTAGAAGCACGCAGGCTTCGAAACGCGTAAGGCCGAGGATTATACCAGCGAGATGAAAAGCTGCATGTAACAATAAAGAGGTTGTGAAACTACTTTCTTGCGGAGTGCGGCCTCGTAACTGAGCACTTTTTGGAAAAAATACAATCACGGTGGCTCCGGCCGTGGGGGCGACGCACCACCTGTAAAGCAAAGAAGAACCATAAGAGGGGCAGGGACCCCTTTTAATTTGGCGCGAGAAGGTGACTGTAATTCAACATGCAGTAATTTATCTGGAGCACACTGGAGGGCTTTAATTTGATCCAAGATTGAGTGGCAGGAGACAAACCCACTGGAGGGTAAAAAATGCAAAATTACTACAAACCCCAGCATGCCTTGTGACCACTACGAGATTGCCAAGGCACACCGGGAGCCTATATCTTTAGCATGCAGCAGGGGCGTGTAGCTTGAATAATTGACTCCTGACACTGGCCTCTGACGAGAAGCACGCAGGCTTCGAAACGCGTAAGGCCGAGGATTTTACCAGCGAGATGAAAAGCTGCATGTAACAATAAAGAGGTTGTGAAACTACTTTCTTGCGGAGTGCGGCCTCGTAACTGAGCACTTTTTGGAAAAGATATAATCACGGTGGCTCCGGCCGTGGGGGCGACGCACCACCTGTAAAGCAAAGAAGAACCATAAGAGGGGAAGGGACCCCTTTTAATTTGGCGCGAGAAGGTGACTGTAATTCAACATGCAGTAATTTATCTGGAGCACACTGGAGGGCTTTAATTTGATCCAAGCTTGAGTGGCAGGAGACAAACCCACTGGAGGGTAAAAAATGCAAAATTACTACAAACCCCAGCACGCCTTGTGACCTCTACGAGATTGCCAAGGCACACCGGGAGCCTATATCTTTAGCATGCAGCAGGGGCGTGTAGCTTGAATAATTGACTCCTGACACTGGCCTCTGACGAGAAGCACGCAGGCTTCGAAACGCGTAAGGCCGAGGATTTTACCAGCGAGATGAAAAGCTGCATGTAACAATAAAGAGGTTGTGAAACTACTTTCTTGCGGAGTGCGGCCTCGTAACTGAGCACTTTTTGGAAAAGATATAATCACGGTGGCTCCGGCCGTGGGGGCAACGCACCACCTGTAAAGCAAAGAAGAACCATAAGAGGGGCAGGGACCCCTTTTAATTTGGCGCAAGAAGGTGACTGTAATTCAACATGCAGTAATTTATCTGGAGCACACTGGAGGGCTTTAATTTGATCCAAGATTGAGTGGCAGGAGACAAATCCACTGGAGGGTAAAAAATGCAAAATTACTACAAACCCCAGCATGCCTTGTGACCACTACGAGATTGCCACGGCACACCGGGAGCCTATATCTTTAGCATGCAGCAGGGGCGTGTAGCTTGAATAATTGACTCCTGACACTGGCCTCTGACGAGAAGCACGCAGGCTTCGAAACGCGTAAGGCCGAGGATTTTACCAGCGAGATGAAAAGCTGCATGTAACAATAAAGAGGTTGTGAAACTACTTTCTTGCGTAGTGCGGCCTCGTAACTGAGCACTTTTTGGAAAAGATATAATCACGGTGGCTCCGGCCGTGTGGGCGACGCACCACCTGTAAAGCAAAGAAGAACCATAAGAGGGGCAGGGACCCCTTTTAATTTGGCACGGGAAGGTGACTGTAATTCAACATGCAGTAATTTATCTGGAGCACACTTTAGGGCTTTAATTTGATCCAAGATTGAGTGGCAGGAGACAAACCCACTGGAGGGTAAAAAATGCAAAATTACTACAATCCCCAGCATGCCTTGTGACCACTACGAGATTGCCAAGGCACACTGGGAGCCTATATCTTTAGCATGCAGCAGGGGCGTGTAGCTTGAATAATTGACTCCTGACACTGGCCTCTGACGAGAAGCACGCAGGCTTCGAAACGCATAAGGCCGAGGATTTTACCAGCGAGATGAAAAGCTGCATGTAACAATAAAGAGGTTGTGAAACTACTTTCTTGCGGAGTGCGGCCTCGTAACTGAGCACTTTTTGGAAAAGATATAATCACGGTGGCTCCGGCCGTGGGGGCGACGCACCACCTGTAAAGCAAAGAAGAACCATAAGAGGGGCAGGGACCCCTTTTAATTTGGCGCGAGAAGGTGACTGTAATTCAACATGCAGTAATTTATCTGGAGCACACTGGAGGGCTTTAATTTGATCCAAGATTGAGTGGCAGGAGACAAACCCACTGGAGGGTAAAAAATGCAAAATTACTACAAACCCCAGCACGCCTTGTGACCTCTACGAGATTGCCAAGGCACACCGGGAGCCTATATCTTTAGCATGCAGCAGGGGCGTGTAGCTTGAATAATTGACTCCTGACACTGGCCTCTGACGAGAAGCACGCAGGCTTCGAAACGCGTAAGGCCGAGGATTTTACCAGCGAGATGAAAAGCTGCATGTAACAATAAAGAGGTTGTGAAACTACTTTCTTGCGGAGTGCGGCCTCGGAACTGAGCACTTTTTGGAAAAGATATAATCACAATGGCTCCGGCCGTGGGGGCGACGCACCACCTGTAAAGCAAAGAAGAACCATAAAAGGGCAGGGACCCCTTTTAATTTGGCGCGAGAAGGTGACTGTAATTCAACATGCAGTAATTTATCTGGAGCACACTGGAGGGCTTTAATTTGATCCAAGATTGAGTGGCAGGAGACAAACCCACTGGAGTGTAAAAAATGCAAAATTACTACAAACCCCAGCATGCCTTGTGACCACTACGAGATTGCCAAGGCACACCGGGAGCCTATATCTTTAGTATGCAGCAGGGGCGTGTAGCTTGAATAATTGACTCCTGACACTGGCCTCTGACTAGAAGCACGCAGGCTTCGAAACGCGTAAGGCCGAGGATTATACCAGCGAGATGAAAAGCTGCATGTAACAATAAAGAGGTTGTGAAACTACTTTCTTGCGGAGTGTGGCCTCGTAACTGAGCACTTTTTGGAAAAGATATAATCACGGTGGCTCCGGCCGTGGGGGCGACGCACCACCTGTAAAGCAAAGAAGAACCATAAGAGGGGCAGGGACCCCTTTTAATTTGGCGCGAGAAGGTAACTGTAATTCAACATGCAGTAATTTATCTGGAGCACACTGGAGGGCTTTAATTTGATCCAAGATTGAGTGGCAGGAGACAAACCCACTGGAGTGTAAAAAATGCAAAATTACTACAAACCCCAGCATGCCTTGTGACCACTACGAGATTGCCAAGGCACACCGAGAGCCTATATCTTTAGCACGCAGCAGGGGCGTGTAGCTTGAATAATTGACTCCTGACACTGGCCTCTGACTAGAAGCACGCAGGCTTCGAAACGCGTAAGGCCGAGGATTATACCAGCGAGATGAAAAGCTGCATGTAACAATAAAGAGGTTGTGAAACTACTTTCTTGCGGAGTGCGGCCTCGTAACTGAGCACTTTTTGGAAAAAATACAATCACGGTGGCTCCGGCCGTGGGGGCGACGCACCACCTGTAAAGCAAAGAAGAACCATAAGAGGGGCAGGGACCCCTTTTAATTTGGCGCGAGAAGGTGACTGTAATTCAACATGCAGTAATTTATCTGGAGCACACTGGAGGGCTTTAATTTGATCCAAGATTGAGTGGCAGGAGACAAACCCACTGGAGTGTAAAAAATGCAAAATTACTACAAACCCCAGCATGCCTTGTGACCACTACGAGATTGCCAAGGCACACCGGGAGCCTATATCTTTAGCATGCAGCAGGGGCGTGTAGCTTGAATAATTGACTCCTGACACTGGCCTCTGACTAGAAGCACGCAGGCTTCGAAACGCGTAAGGCCGAGGATTATACCAGCGAGATGAAAAACTGCATGTAACAATAAAGAGGTTGTGAAACTACTTTCTTGCGGAGTGTGGCCTCGTAACTGAGCACTTTTTGGAAAAGATATAATCACGGTGGCTCCGGCCGTGGGGGCGACGCACCACCTGTAAAGCAAAGAAGAACCATAAGAGGGGCAGGGACCCCTTTTAATTTGGCGCGAGAAGGTAACTGTAATTCAACATGCAGTAATTTATCTGGAGCACACTGGAGGGCTTTAATTTGATCCAAGATTGAGTGGCAGGAGACAAACCCACTGGAGGGTAAAAAATGCAAAATTACTACAAACCCCAGCATGCCTTGTGACCACTACGAGATTGCCAAGGCACACCGGGAGCCTATATCTTTAGCATGCAGCAGGGGCGTGTAGCTTGAATAATTGACTCCTGACACTGGCCTCTGACGAGAAGCACGCAGGCTTCGAAACGCGTAAGGCCGAGGATTTTACCAGCAAGATGAAAAGCTGCATGTAACAATAAAGAGGTTGTGAAACTACTTTCTTGCGGAGTGCGGCCTCGTAACTGAGCACTTTTTGGAAAAGATATAATCACGGTGGCTCCGGCCGTGGGGGCAACGCACCACCTGTAAAGCAAAGAAGAACCATAAGAGGGGCAGGGACCCCTTTTAATTTGGCGCAAGAAGGTGACTGTAATTCAACATGCAGTAATTTATCTGGAGCACACTGGAGGGCTTTAATTTGATCCAAGATTGAGTGGCAGGAGACAAACCCACTGGAGGGTAAAAAATGCAAAATTACCACAAACCCCAGCATGCCTTGTGACCACTACGAGATTGCCACGGCACACCGGGAGCCTATATCTTTAGCATGCAGCAGGGGCGTGTAGCTTGAATAATTGACTCCTGACACTGGCCTCTGACGAGAAGCACGCAGGCTTCGAAACGCGTAAGGCCGAGGATTTTACCAGCGAGATGAAAAGCTGCATGTAACAATAAAGAGGTTGTGAAACTACTTTCTTGCGTAGTGCAGCCTCGTAACTGAGCACTTTTTGGAAAAGATATAATCACGGTGGCTCCGGCCGTGGGGGCGACGCACCACCTGTAAAGCAAAGAAGAACCATAAGAGGGGCAGGGACCCCTTTTAATTTGGCACGGGAAGGTGACTGTAATTCAACATGCAGTAATTTATCTGGAGCACATTTTAGGGCTTTAATTTGATCCAAGATTGAGTGGCAGGAGACAAACCCACTGGAGGGTAAAAAATGCAAAATTACTACAAACCCCAGCATGCCTTGTGACCACTACGAGATTGCCAAGGCACACTGGGAGCCTATATCTTTAGCATGCAGCAGGGGCGTGTAGCTAGAATAATTGACTCCTGACACTGGCCTCTGACGAGAAGCACGCAGGCTTCGAAACGCGCACTTTTGCACTTTTTGGAAAAGATACAATCACGGTGGCTCCGGCCGTGGGGGCGACGCACCACCTGTAAAGCAAAGAAGAACCATAAGAGGGGCAGGGACCCCTTTTAATTTGGCGGGAGAAGGTGACTGTAATTCAACATGCAGTAATTTATCTGGAGCACACTGGAGGGCTTTAATTTGATCCAAGATTGAGTGGCAGGAGACAAACCCACTGGAGGGTAAAAAATGCAATATTACTACAAACCCCAGCATGCCTTGTGACCACTACGAGATTGCCAAGGCACACCGGGAGCCTATATCTTTAGCATGCAGCAGGGGCGTGTAGCTTGAATAATTGACTCCTGACACTGGCCTCTGACTAGAAGCACGCAGGCTTCGAAACGCGTAAGGCCGAGGATTTTAACAGCGAGATGAAAAGCTGCATGTAACAATAAAGAGGTTGTGAAACTACTTTCTTGCAGAGTGCGGCCTGGTAACTGAGCACTTTTTGGAAAAGATATAATCACGGTGGCTCCGGCCGTGGGGGCGACGCACCACCTGTAAAGCAAAGAAGAACCATAAGAGGGGCAGGGACCCCTTTTAATTTGGCGCGAGAATGTGACTGTAATTCAACATGCAGTAATTTATCTGGAGCACACTGGAGGGCTTTAATTTGATCCAAGATTGAGTGGCAAGAGACAAACCCACTGGAGGGTAAAAAATGCAAAATTACTACAAACCCCAGCATGCCTTGTGACCACTACGAGATTGCCAAGGCACACCGGGAGCCTATATCTTTAGCATGCAGCAGGGGCGTGTAGCTTGAATAATTGACTCCTGACACTGGCCCCTGACGAGAAGCACGCAGGCTTCGAAACGCGTAAGGCCGAGGATTATACCAGCGAGATGAAAAGCTGCATGTAACAATAAAGAGGTTGTGAAACTACTTTCTTGCGGAGTGTGGCCTCGTAACTGAGCACTTTTTGGAAAAGATATAATCACGGTGGCTCCGGCCGTGGGGGCGACGCACCACCTGTAAAGCAAAGAAGAACCATAAGAGGGGCAGGGACCCCTTTTAATTTGGCGCGAGAAGGTAACTGTAATTCAACATGCAGTAATTTATCTGGAGCACACTGGAGGGCTTTAATTTGATCCAAGATTGAGTGGCAGGAGACAAACCCACTGGAGTGTAAAAAATGCAAAATTACTACAAACCCCAGCATGCCTTGTGACCACTACGAGATTGCCAAGGCACACCGAGAGCCTATATCTTTAGCATGCAGCAGGGGCGTGTAGCTTGAATAATTGACTCCTGACACTGGCCTCTGACTAGAAGCACGCAGGCTTCGAAACGCGTAAGGCCGAGGATTATACCAGCGAGATGAAAAGCTGCATGTAACAATAAAGAGGTTGTGAAACTACTTTCTTGCGGAGTGCGGCCTCGTAACTGAGCACTTTTTGGAAAAAATACAATCACGGTCGCTCCGGCCGTGGGGGCGACGCACCACCTGTAAAGCAAAGAAGAACCATAAGAGGGGCAGGGACCCCTTTTAATTTGGCGCGAGAAGGTGACTGTAATTCAACATGCAGTAATTTATCTGGAGCACACTGGAGGGCTTTAATTTGATCCAAGATTGAGTGGCAGGAGACAAACCCACTGGAGGGTAAAAAATGCAAAATTACTACAAACCCCAGCATGCCTTGTGACCACTACGAGATTGCCAAGGCACACCGGGAGCCTATATCTTTAGCATGCAGCAGGGGCGTGTAGCTTGAATAATTGACTCCTGACACTGGCCTCTGACGAGAAGCACGCAGTCTTCGAAACGCGTAAGGCCGAGGATTTTACCAGCGAGATGAAAAGCTGCATGTAACAATAAAGAGGTTGTGAAACTACTTTCTTGCGGAGTGCGGCCTCGTAACTGAGCACTTTTTGGAAAAGATATAATCACGGTGGCTCCGGCCGTGGGGGCGACGCACCACCTGTAAAGCAAAGAAGAACCATAAGAGGGGAAGGGACCCCTTTTAATTTGGCGCGAGAAGGTGACTGTAATTCAACATGCAGTAATTTATCTGGAGCACACTGGAGGGCTTTAATTTGATCCAAGATTGAGTGGCAGGAGACAAACCCACTGGAGGGTAAAAAATGCAAAATTACTACAAACCCCAGCACGCCTTGTGACCTCTACGAGATTGCCAAGGCACACCGGGAGCCTATATCTTTAGCATGCAGCAGGGGCGTGTAGCTTGAATAATTGACTCCTGACACTGGCCTCTGACGAGAAGCACGCAGGCTTCGAAACGCGTAAGGCCGAGGATTTTACCAGCGAGATGAAAAGCTGCATGTAACAATAAAGAGGTTGTGAAACTACTTTCTTGCGGAGTGCGGCCTCGTAACTGAGCACTTTTTGGAAAAGATATAATCACGGTGGCTCCGGCCGTGGGGGCGACGCACCACCTGTAAAGCAAAGAAGAACCATAAGAGGGGCAGGGACCCCTTTTAATTTGGCGCGAGAAGGTGACTGTAATTCAACATGCAGTAATTTATCTGGAGCACACTGGAGGGCTTTAATTTGATCCAAGATTGAGTGGCAGGAGACAAACCCACTGGAGTGTAAAAAATGCAAAATTACTACAAACCCCAGCATGCCTTGTGACCACTACGAGATTGCCAAGGCACACCGGGAGCCTATATCTTTAGCATGCAGCAGGGGCGTGTAGCTTGAATAATTGACTCCTGACACTGGCCTCTGACTAGAAGCACGCAGGCTTCGAAACGCGTAAGGCCGAGGATTATACCAGCGAGATGAAAAGCTGCATGTAACAATAAAGAGGTTGTGAAACTACTTTCTTGCGGAGTGTGGCCTCGTAACTGAGCACTTTTTGGAAAAGATATAATCACGGTGGCTCCGGCCGTGGGGGCGATGCACCACCTGTAAAGCAAAGAAGAACCATAAGAGGGGCAGGGACCCCTTTTAATTTGGCGCGAGAAGGTAACTGTAATTCAACATGCAGTAATTTATCTGGAGCACACTGGAGGGCTTTAATTTGATCCAAGATTGAGTGGCAGGAGACAAACCCACTGGAGGGTAAAAAATGCAAAATTACTACAAACCCCAGCATGCCTTGTGACCACTACGAGATTGCCAAGGCACACCGGGAGCCTATATCTTTAGCATGCAGCAGGGGCGTGTAGCTTGAATAATTGACTCCTGACACTGGCCTCTGACGAGAAGCACGCAGGCTTCGAAACGCGTAAGGCCGAGGATTTTACCAGCAAGATGAAAAGCTGCATGTAACAATAAAGAGGTTGTGAAACTACTTTCTTGCGGAGTGCGGCCTCGTAACTGAGCACTTTTTGGAAAAGATATAATCACGGTGGCTCCGGCCGTGGGGGCAACGCACCACCTGTAAAGCAAAGAAGAACCATAAGAGGGGCAGGGACCCCTTTTAATTTGGCACGGGAAGGTGACTGTAATTCAACATGCAGTAATTTATCTGGAGCACACTTTAGGGCTTTAATTTGATCCAAGATTGAGTGGCAGGAGACAAACCCACTGGAGGGTAAAAAATGCAAAATTACTACAAACCCCAGCATGCCTTGTGACCACTACGAGATTGCCAAGGCACACTGGGAGCCTATATCTTTAGCATGCAGCAGGGGCGTGTAGCTTGAATAATTGACTCCTGACACTGGCCTCTGACGAGAAGCACGCAGGCTTCGAAACGCGTAAGGCCGAGGATTTTACCAGCGAGATGAAAAGCTGCATGTAACAATAAAGAGGTTGTGAAACTACTTTCTTGCGGAGTGCGGCCTCGTAACTGAGCACTTTTTGGAAAAGATATAATCACGGTGGCTCCGGCCGTGGGGGCGACGCACCACCTGTAAAGCAAAGAAGAACCATAAGAGGGGCAGGGACCCCTTTTAATTTGGCGCGAGAAGGTGACTGTAATTCAACATGCAGTAATTTATCTGGAGCACACTGGAGGGCTTTAATTTGATCCAAGATTGAGTGGCAGGAGACAAACCCACTGGAGGGTAAAAAATGCAAAATTACTACAAACCCCAGCATGCCTTGTGACCACTACGAGATTGCCAAGGCACACCGGGAGCCTATATCTTTAGCATGCAGCAGGGGCGTGTAGCTTGAATAATTGACTCCTGACACTGGCCTCTGACGAGAAGCACGCAGGCTTCAAAACACGTAAGGCCGAGGATTTTACCAGCGAGATGAAAAGCTGCATGTAACAATAAAGAGGTTGTGAAACTACTTTCTTGCGGAGTGCGGCCTCGTAACTAAGCACTTTTTGGAAAAGATACAATCACGGTGGCTCCGGCCGTGGGGGCGACGCACCACCTGTAAAGCAAAGAAGAACCATAAGAGGGGCAGGGACCCCTTTTAATTTGGCGCGAGAAGGTGACTGTAATTCAACATGCAGTAATTTATCTGGAGCACACTGGAGGGCTTTAATTTGATCCAAGATTGAGTGGCAGGAGACAAACCCACTGGAGGGTAAAAAATGCAAAATTACTACAAACCCCAGCATGCCTTGTGACCACTACGAGATTGCCACGGCACACCGGGAGCCTATATCTTTAGCATGCAGCAGGGGCGTGTAGCTTGAATAATTGACTCCTGACACTGGCCTCTGACGAGAAGCACGCAGGCTTCGAAACGCGTAAGGCCGAGGATTTTACCAGCGAGATGAAAAGCTGCATGTAACAATAAAGAGGTTGTGAAACTACTTTCTTGCGTAGTGCAGCCTCGTAACTGAGCACTTTTTGGAAAAGATATAATCACGGTGGCTCCGGCCGTGGGGGCGACGCACCACCTGTAAAGCAAAGAAGAACCATAAGAGGGGCAGGGACCCCTTTTAATTTGGCACGGGAAGGTGACTGTAATTCAACATGCAGTAATTTATCTGGAGCACACTTTAGGGCTTTAATTTGATCCAAGATTGAGTGGCAGGAGACAAACCCACTGGAGGGTAAAAAATGCAAAATTACTACAAACCCCAGCATGCCTTGTGACCACTACGAGATTGCCAAGGCACACTGGGAGCCAATATCTTTAGCATGCAGCAGGGGCGTGTAGCTTGAATAATTGACTCCTGACACTGGCCTCTGACGAGAAGCACGCAGGCTTCGAAACGCATAAGGCCGAGGATTTTACCAGCGAGATGAAAAGCTGCATGTAACAATAAAGAGGTTGTGAAACTACTTTCTTGCGGAGTGCGGCCTCGTAACTGAGCACTTTTTGGAAAAGATATAATCACGGTGGCTCCGGCCGTGGGGGCGACGCACCACCTGTAAAGCAAAGAAGAACCATAAGACGGGCAGGGACCCCTTTTAATTTGGCGCGAGAAGGTGACTGTAATTCAACATGCAGTAATTTATCTGGAGCACACTGGAGGGCTTTAATTTGATCCAAGATTGAGTGGCAGGAGACAAACCCACTGGAGGGTAAAAAATGCAAAATTACTACAAACCCCAGCATGCCTTGTGACCACTACGAGATTGCCAAGGCACACCGGGAGCCTATATCTTTAGCATGCAGCAGGGGCGTGTAGCTTGAATAATTGACTCCTGACACTGGCCTCTGACGAGAAGCACGCAGGCTTCAAAACACGTAAGGCCGAGGATTTTACCAGCGAGATGAAAAGCTGCATGTAACAATAAAGAGGTTGTGAAACTACTTTCTTGCGGAGTGCGGCCTCGTAACTGAGCACTTTTTGGAAAAGATACAATCACGGTGGCTCCGGCCGTGGGGGTGACGCACCACCTGTAAAGCAAAGAAGAACCATAAGAGGGGCAGGGACCCCTTTTAATTTGGCGCGAGAAGGTGACTGTAATTCAACATGCAGTAATTTATCTGGAGCACACTGGAGGGCTTTAATTTGATCCAAGATTGAGTGGCAGGAGACAAACCCACTGGAGGGTAAAAAATGCAAAATTACTACAAACCCCAGCATGCCTTGTGACCACTACGAGATTGCCAAGGCACACCGGGAGCCTATATCTTTAGCATGCAGCAGGGGCGTGTAGCTTGAATAATTGACTCCTGACACTGGCCTCTGACTAGAAGCACGCAGGCTTCGAAACGCGTAAGGCCGAGGATTTTAACAGCGAGATGAAAAGCTGCATGTAACAATAAAGAGGTTGTGAAACTACTTTCTTGCAGAGTGCGGCCTGGTAACTGAGCACTTTTTGGAAAAGATATAATCACGGTGGCTCCGGCCGTGGGGGCGACGCACCACCTGTAAAGCAAAGAAGAACCATAAGAGGGGCAGGGACCCCTTTTAATTTGGCGCGAGAATGTGACTGTAATTCAACATGCAGTAATTTATCTGGAGCACACTGGAGGGCTTTAATTTGATCCAAGATTGAGTGGCAAGAGACAAACCCACTGGAGGGTAAAAAATGCAAAATTACTACAAACCCCAGCATGCCTTGTGACCACTACGAGATTGCCAAGGCACACCGGGAGCCTATATCTTTAGCATGCAGCAGGGGCGTGTAGCTTGAATAATTGACTCCTGACACTGGCCCCTGACGAGAAGCACGCAGGCTTCGAAACGCATAAGGCCGAGGATTTTACCAGCAAGATGAAAAGCTGCATGTAAAAATAAAGAGGTTGTGAAACTACTTTCTTGCGGAGTGCGGCCTCGTAACTGAGCACTTTTTGGAAAAGATATAATCACGGTGGCTCCGGCCGTGGGGGCGACGCACCACCTGTAAAGCAAAGAAGAACCATAAGAGGGGCAGGGACCCCTTTTAATTTGGCGCAAGAAGGTGACTGTAATTCAACATGCAGTAATTTATCTGGAGCACACTGGAGGGCTTTAATTTGATCCAAGATTGAGTGGCAGGAGACAAACCCACTGGAGGGTAAAAAATGCAAAATTACTACAAACCCCAGCATGCCTTGTGACCACTACGAGATTGCCAAGGCACACCGGGAGCCTATATCTTTAGCATGCAGCAGGGGCGTGTAGCTTGAATAATTGACTCCTGACAATGGCCTCTGACGAGAAGCACTCAGGCTTCGAAACGCGTAAGGCCGAGGATTTTACCAGCGAGATGAAAAGCTGCATGTAACAATAAAGAGGTTGTGAAACTACTTTCTTGCGGAGTGCGGCCTCGTAACTGAGCACTTTTTGGAAAAGATATAATCACGGTGGCTCCGGCCGTGGGGGCGACGCACCACCTGTAAAGCAAAGAAGAACCATAAGAGGGGCAGGGACCCCTTTTAATTTGGCGCGAGAAGGTGACTGTAATTCAACATGCAGTAATTTATCTGGAGCACACTGGATGGCTTTAATTTGATCCAAGATTGAGTGGCAGGAGACAAACCCACTGGAGGGTAAAAAATGCAAAATTACTACAAACCCCAGCATGCCCTGTGACCACTACGAGATTGCCAAGGCACACCGGGAGCCTATACCTTTAGCATGCAGCAGGGGCGTGTAGCTTGAATAATTGACTCCTGACACTGGCCTCTGACGAGAAGCACGCAGGCTTCGAAACGCGTAAGTCCGAGGATTTTACCAGCGAGATGAAAAGCTGCATGTAACAATAAAGAGGTTGTGAAACTACTTTCTTGCGGAGTGTGGCCTCGTAACTGAGCACTTTTTGGAAAAGATATAATCACGGTGGCTCCGGCCGTGGGGGCGACGCACCACCTGTAAAGCAAAGAAGAACCATAAGAGGGGCAGGGACCCCTTTTAATTTGGCGCGAGAAGGTGAATGTAATTCAACATGCAGTAATTTATCTGGAGCACACTGGAGGGCTTTAATTTGATCCAAGATTGAGTGGCAGGAGACAAACCCACTGGAGGGTAAAAAATGCAAAATTACTTCAAACGCCAGCATGCCTTGTGACCTCTACGAGATTGCCAAGGCACACCGGGAGACTATATCTTTAGCATGCAGCAGGGGCGTGTTGCTTGAATAATTGACTCCTGACACTGGCCTCTGACGAGAAGCACGCAGGCTTCGAAACGCGTAAGGCTGAGGATTTTACCAGCGAGATGAAAAGCTGCATGTAACAATAAAGAGGTTGTGAAACTACTTTCTTGCGGAGTGCGGCCTCGTAACTGAGCACTTTTTGGAAAAGATATATATATATAAACCTGATCACTACTACAACTCGGATGTGTCGTTTACTTACCTGAGAGCGCACGTATCTTTGTACTTTGACGATAGTCTTGCCGGTTGCTTCGCCGGCGTGTACGCCACTTTCCAAGGGTGCCAGCTGTCCGGAAGAAGCGTTTGTGGATTTTGGATATATATATATATTCACACATATATATATATATATATATATATGTGTGGTTGGTTTGCAGCACTGAGGAAGGTGAAATACCGAAATGCATTTGCTAAAATAAACCACTTTTAAAGATCCCGAGAGTGCTCCGTGTGTTTTGAAGTTGTTGTGGAACAAGACGGAGTCACCTACCGTGACGGAATCACCCGCTGAAGTGTTCGGCCACCTGGTGAAGTTGGGTTTTGGAATAGTTTTGGTGAGCCTGAACCCCCGCTGCCAGCGCTCGTAATCCTGTGAGGAAACAGCTAATCAGTCTGGGGTGCCCCGACCATATGAGAGACACCAACGAACGTCTGTGCAATTGTTAACAGCGGGAAGTGAAGGGACTATGCACAGCTTCCGAGACATTAATCAGGCTTCATAATCATGGCGACACGGGATTGGCAAAATTATGAAAAAGCCACAAAGTTGAAACTTAGATAACGGACATTTATGATGATGTTGGTGCATTATGGGACATTGAGTCCCCGCCTATCCGCTATCTTTGCCCAATGAGGGATGTGCCGCCTTTGATTGGTTGAAGCCACGCCAATGGAGTGTAAGATTGTTTAAATTGTTGGAAGCTAGCAGAATTATCGGTTGGTTTGCAGCACTGAGGAAGGTGAAATACCGAAATGCATTTGCTAAAATAAACCACTTTTAAAGATCCCGAGAGTGCTCCGTGTGTTTTGAAGTTGTTGTGGAACAAGACGGAGTCACCTACCGTGACGGAAGCACCCGCTGAAGTGTTCGGCCACCTGGTGAAGTTGGGTTTTGGAATATATATATATATATATATAAAAATCCAACAAGCTGTCTCCCACCTCCGACCGGCGAGGAAGAAGCACACGGACACCAACTCGTGCTTCACAGGTATTTAATGTCAATCAGCACCCACACAGCACGCCATTACGCGTTTCGGCCACCAGATGGCCTTGATCACATGAAGTAACTGCTGATTCATTTGGCTCTTATAGTTCAAGAGCACTCTGTAATCTCGTGGTGCTTGTGTCCATAGACATGGAAAAAATACATTGGTCTAAAGATAATTTTTTAGTGATGAAAAACATGTAACAAATACATACACATTAGTACTTATAACAGCATGGGTCTGAGATATTATATAGTTGTATCATTGGAAATTCCAGCTTTTGAATACCTTTCTTAGTTGATGGAAATATCCCGACCTTGTAGATGCATGGTGGTATGCAAAGGTTTAAGGTGCAATGGTAGGTTGTGCAAATACGCAAATTGTGAGTGCAAATTCTGCTAACTAAAGTGCAACAAGTGCCATCAATGTGCAACAAAATGCAAATGTGCATATATATATATATATATATATATATATTCATCCAATTCGCCAGTAATATGCACACTCGGAATCACAGGTTTTTCAAATAGGCAGCAGTTTAATGTTCGTTACGCGTTTCGACCGTAGTCTTGTTCACACGAACATACAAACACTTTGCATAAGTATAAATAAAGTTCATTGAGGTGAATTCACCCGAAAAAGTGACAACTGAAGTAGGACTATACCTTTAGGTAGTCTATTTAGATGTTACAATGCGGCAGACATATTGGAAAGTGCAAATCTCCATCTTATAGATATACTGTATATCTTTGATCTTATATCAGCATCATTTGCAATACAGAATTATAGACATCGAAATCATAGTTATAATTTTGAAACGTAAATGTTCTTATACCTGTGATTCATATTTCTATTTCTGACATTGTTGTAAACTATCTTTTGAACTGTATAGTACATTACACAAGTGTCCGTTTGGATCGCAATATACTTTGGCTTGATGTAGTTTTTAATTAATACATTATTTACGATTTTCTTTATATTTAAAATAGCCAACATTATCAACCATCTGGTTTGCTCATATTCTTTACTTCGAGCACGTATAGCGACCAAGCAATTCTTTTACAATGTCGCGAACAAACGTATCATCATATATATGCGCGCACTAGTGGCTATTTAATATACTTAGGTGTCCATTGTCAATAAATTATTGTCGGTCTAGTACCTACAAATGCATTTAATCTTTCATCTATATACTGGTTTGCACCGGTCAATGCTTGTTGCTACATATAGATATACCAAAATCATTTTGTAAATTAATATCCTCACCCCAATTTGTGATATAACAAAGTGAAAAACTTGAGAGCAAATGAAACAAAATATTTCCTGAAACAAATAAACATTTCAATATAAAAATTCTCTTATCTGTGTTTTAGTGTTGTCCCGAGCCCGGGGAAGAAAAGGTTAGGGAAACCGTGAGATGATGGTATATAGAGTGGGCCCCTTCCTTTCCTCCTGTAAAAGACACAAATAGGAGATATACATCTATTAGTTTCTATCTCACAAGGGAAACATATTATCCATATTTAAAAACATCTGTTATTCATTCCTGTAATACTATAACAACTCTTCTCTTATTTTCAAAAGGTTGCTATTCAATGTGAAGATGTGAAGCTAGTTCCTCGTCAAGGTTATGTCCCCCAGGGAATCTAGTTTCCAAATCTAGTATCCCTTTTCGATTCCCGTTGTCTTAGCCTCAGGTCTCTGTTGCCAGCCCTTAGACCTAAAGCTATTTGTTCAATGGCAAAGTAACGGAGCAAAGAATTATTAGATTGATGGAATTCAAGAAAATGTCTCGCAATTGGGTACTGTACATTTACATTTGTAATTGCTCTGAGGTGTTCCATAACTCTTTTCTTTACCATGCAGGTGGTACTTCCTACGTACCTACGTTTGCAGGGGCATTCAAGTACGTACACAATAAAATTGCTACTGCATGTCAAGAATTGGTTGATTTTCCATTCCCTGTTTCTTCCCGGGATACTAAATCCCTTTACAGAGTGGCTGAATTTGCATGCTCTGCAATGCCCGCAGGGGAAGAACCCTTTAAGATCATGAAAGCTATTGTTTTTCAGTTTGGTTATATCTCCTCTTACCAGTATATCTTTTAGGCTTCTGCCTTTTTTGTAGGTAATTAGGGGTCTTTCTCCTATTTCTTTCCCTATAATGGCATCTGTCTGGAGAATCTTCCAATTGTCTGCCAACAGTTTGCTTATTTTCTGAGATCTATTGTTGTACGTGGTTATTAATCTGATGCCACTGTCTGCATCATCCTGGTCTTTCTCTCTCTGTTCTAATGCCTTTGCTCTACTGACACTGTTAATTTTTGTCACTGCATTACTGAGGACCCATTCTGGGTACCCTCTCTGGCGGAACCTTTCGAGCATGTTATTCTGTTCTTCTAAGAATTTTTCGTCTGTACTGCAGTTCCTTCTTCTAGCTTCACATCTTCACATTGAATAGCAACCTTTTGAAAATAAGAGAAGAGTTGTTATAGTATTACAGGAATGAATAACATATGTTTTTAAATATGGATAATATGTTTCCCTTGTGAGATAGAAACTAATAGCTGTATATCTCCTATTTGTGTCTTTTACAGGAGGAAAGGAAGGGGCCCACTCTATATACGATCATCTCACGGGTTCCCTAACCTTTTCTTCCCCGGGCTCTGGACAACACTAAAACACAGATAAGAGAATTTTTATATTGAAATGTTTATTTGTTTCAGGAAATATTTTGTTTTTAAAAAAAGAAATCAGAGGCAAGATGACGTCAATGTGAGAGGACGCTGGAAAGTTTCTCCGTGAGCCTGCGGCCTGCATGACTAGGATTATGCTTAGATCGGAGCTGAGCGGACGGAGCTGAAACTATATTATGTCCGTGTTAGCCAGATCATGCTAACTCCGAGATATATTAATTGGAAATAATAGGAGAGGATAATAGGCAGTGGCGACATTGTGTGATCTCTGTGGTGCTCTGTGACCACTCGAGTCATTGTTTGAGCCTGAGCACTGAGCAAAAAAAACAACAGGAAACAACAGGAAACCAGAAAACTGAGAAAGCGAGAAAAGGAATTCAAGTCATTTCATACCAGAGCGTATGTCAAGCCGAGGTGAGCTGAGGTGAGGCGAGGTGAGGTGAGGCGGGGGAAGACCGGAGCCGTGGAGAAGAGGAGCTGAGAATCGCGGTTGCAGTAAAGGAGATGGTGAAGGAGAAAGGAGAAAGGAGAAAGGAGAAAGGAGAACTGGGGTTGACACGGCGAGATACTGAAAGACAGTGAAAGACTGTGAAAGACTGTGAGTATTGCGGCCATGATGCAATGATGCAAATGATATTAACTGTGTGCGATAGAGGGTTTAACATGACTGACAATGTTAAACTGACGATGATTTGATGAAACTACGCTGCTGACTGCTGGCTGCTGGCCGCTGGCTGAGCACTCGAAATATGGTGTGTGATTAGAAGAATTCGCCTCCCTCATCATCCTCGAGTCCTTTGAGCCCCCCAGGGGTGGCCCTTGAAGATTCGAAACCGAAGAGCGCACAGAGCACAGAGCACACAGAGCACACAGAGTGCTGAGAACTCGAAGCTGACATCAGTTGAAATCAGCGCCGGGCAGGGAGCAAGATAGGAGTCCCGGAATCCCGGAATCCTAACTCTGACCTAACTCTTATCTGGGATGAGACGAGACAAGGTGAGACCCCTCTAATGCGCTGTAATTGCAGTTATTTGCATCGCGCTTGCATTCACAGCTCAAACGTCATTTCTTAACTCACCACAGTGGAAATTCTAGCGCAGAAGCCTTTCTCCGGCTGGTTTTGCTGATCTGCCGATCTGCCCACCTGTCAGCCTGCCTGCCTGCTGCTTGACTGATTGTCTGTCATCTCATCGGCGAACACCGTAGGAGGCGCTTAAGGAGCCACATTTTGCACGCTATTCGACATACGCTGCCGGAAGACAAGGCCAATGTCACTGACTGGCTGGCTTGTCAGTCAAGATTTAGTAAAATACTGACAGAACCATCGGATCATGGGATAAAAGACCAAAAAAACCTTATGGCTAGAGGATAAAAGATAAGAAACGAAAGGGAAAAGATAAAAAAAAAGATAAAGGAAAAAAGATAAAGAGGAGAAAAGGCCAGGGGAAAAAAAAATACAGAACCAGGAGAGAACCAGGAGAAAACTGAGCTGGAAATTTGGAGAAGTCTGGGGGAGGAAGTTTATAAAGGAAACCAAATCAAGCTGAACTGAACTGAACTGATCAGGACTGTAACTGTAATTGAATAATACTGCTAATATACTGTTATTATAAATACTTATATATCTATAATCTGAATCTGTAATTGAATAATACTGCTAATATACTGTTATTATAAATACTTATATATCTATAATCTGAATCTGAAACTTGAACCTGAAACCTGAACCTGGCCTGATCTAGTCTCAAACCCAGCTAGAGTTTGAAGTCTGAAGTCCGAGTCTGAGGCTGAGTCTGAATTAGGGGGACTAAAAAAAAAAAAAGAGGGCTAAATAAGCTGAATAAGCGCAAGAAGATAACAATATAAGAACACAAAAATTCAAGTATACAAGAAGTAAAGAATACAAGCAAGAGTCGCTTGGGGACGTCGGGGCATATGACCAACCCAATTCTAGCCCAACAAGACTTTCACCCTATATACCTTATATGTCTCAAAAAGACAGGTTCCTTCGCGATTAAAAAAAGTCTGACAGCCAGGGGAGCCAAAGGATTCAAAGGTGTCAAAGGAACACGTGCTAATACATCAGCAACTGCTGAAAGTGCGACACAATTTGTTATTATTGATACGAAATTAGGATTCGAAATTGAAATTGGGGCAGCTCGAGAAAGAGCTTATGGCTCTCTGAGTATAGGTATTGGTGAAAAATCCAATAAGACTAGACAAAAGAAACTCAGACAACTGGCATCGAAGCCAAGGCAGCTAAATTCATTGAAAATACCATTGCCACTTCCATGGACCTTTAGATTAGTACAAGTATCGGGTATGGCCGATATCATGAGATCAGGGAACGGCAAAGAGGATCTGGCAAACGATTTATTGACATCGGAAACTAACCTTGAAAAAACTGATCTAGACATTCAGGTCCCCTTAAATCCACAACCCCCCCCAAGGTATAAGTCATTCGCCACAAGCCATACATATTCTACCACTGACTCAGTCTGAGGACACGGAGGACACGGCGATGCCAGAAAGCCTGGAAAAGAAGGTGGAGAAACTAGAGTGGACAGAAACACCGGGAATTATTAGAGGCACTAGAAACCAACAAGGCCCGCAGATGGCAAAAGACTCGCAAAGACGACCAGAAACTAGGGGGTTACGGACAAAGGAAAACTACGAGGGGAAACAAAATGGCAAAGCAACAGCTAAAAAACAAGACATAAAAATTAAAATCAGTGATGCAGATAAGAATGTAAATAAAGATAAAGATCAAGGGAAAAGAAAAGGGAAGGAGAAAGAGCTGGGAAAAGAATCAGAAGATGCATTGCTAGAGAAAAAGGCAAAAAGGATGCAAACTATCAAAAACTTGAAGGCTGCGGCCAAATCATCTGGCCAATCAATAGACTCACTGCCCAGGATAGACAATTTATTTAGCCCTCTCACTAAGGATGGGCTATGTACTGGCTCAAATAACGAGAAATTACAGAAATTAAAGCCTCATCAAGACAAGCAAGAGGGAGTCTATGGTGGTGTAGACTCGGCAGCGTGCCTGGAATCGGGAGCTGCAGGGGTCAAATTCACTACGGGTCCTAGTCAAAATCCAAATGCGGACACATGCCTGAAATTGGGAGCTGCGGGTGACAAATTCACTACGGGTCCTAGTCAAAATCCAAATGTGGATATATGCCCCAACGCTGAAGGTTTTAGAGCTGGCACAAGTGCACTGGATTATAACGAGAGTCGCCTTAAACGGAAGGCAAGTAGAGAGAACCATGCCTATGCTCCTTCAGAACTACAAACACACCCCTCGGGGGAAAACCCCCAACTAACAAACGACGTAAGTTCTGAAGAATCAGACTCGGATCTGTATGAAACAGGTGTCTCCATTTCCAGCGAGCCAAGCGAGGAAAGTGAAGCTAGCGAGGACTCTAAATCTGATGGATTAAGCCCGGAGGCATCAGACTTTATGAATCTAAAAAATATGAATGAATCAGGACTAGACATAACGCCCAGAAAAAAGACTGAAAAGAAAAGAACTAGAAATAAGAGACAATGTAAACTAATCGACGAGGAAACAACAGATCCAGGAAGTAATACGGAGCAGACTGCAAGCAGAGCTAAATCGACTCGCAAGAGCCCCTACTCAACATCAAAAGCCGAACCTGAACGGATGCAGATTATCACGAGTAAACCTGAAGAAGAAGGGGGGCAAATGCGAAAGAAATATAGCAGTGGATCGGGAACAGTAACGGAGCCCTCGCTGAGGGAAGTCCTCAACTCAATCAAAATCCTTCACAAAGATGCAAAAAAAGATAGCAATCGAATCATCTGGCTATTCAAAAACTTGAGGGGGCTATCAATAAAGTGGGGGATACCTGTTCGGAGATCTCTGATAGAATGAGCTGTGCTGAAGTACGTACAGATAACTTAGAAGCTGATGTGGGCAAGCTTAAATTCCAGGCTAAGGAACAAGATGACATATTAAAAGACTTAATGGCCAAGGTTGAAGATCACAAAAACCGAGCAAGGAGGAATAATTTACGCTTTTTAGGGATCCCTGAGGGCGTAGAAGGAAATGATTCAAGGGGCTTCGTGGTCAACCTTCTTAAATCTGCATTTCCGGAACTCAGCTCATGGGATATGGACAGAGAAATTCAACGAGCCCATAGATTTCCTCTTACTTTACCAAAACGCTCTGACAATCCACCTCAATATCCGAGGGCTATGCTAGTTAATTTTGGTAATTTCACATTGCGCGAAGCCATTTTTGATCTGGCAAGGCCTACTAGCAAAAAGAACACAAGGGCTTTATGTTTTTTGTCCGACCAGATTTTGCACATGCAACTGTCGAACGCCGATGTCGAATGAGACATCTTTTTACCCCCTTCGAAAAAATTGGAGCTACAGTATATCTGCAAAATCCAGCTCGCTTAAAAATTAACTTCAGGGGAACAACGCGAAGTTTTTCAAGTGAAATCCAGGCGGAGGCATATTTGAGGGAAATATCTGAGAAAGTAAAACAAAACAATGATAAATAAGGGGGAAAACAAAAGGGAAAAACAAAATGCCATGGGCTTGGCATCTGGATCTTGCTAAAGCTTGGGGTTATATCATGGAAAGGGGTTGGGGATGGCAAACGAAAAACTTGATATACAAATATGATATTAATATATGGTATATCCGGGATTGTTCTTTAATATGTAATGAAATGGCTGAACGGATTATTGTCTTTATATCGCTATCTAGTCGATATATCTCGGGTATATATATAATTAGGCAACGGGGCAAGCGCAGGCGCACTGATCATACCGACGCCCACACCTGGGTACCCAGGACCCAGGACGCCTCCTAGGGTGGTAAGGGGGGATGGGGGGGTGGGCAAACAGGTGGAAGGGAGGGAAGGGAGGGAAGGGTTGAGATGGGGGGAAGACCAAGAGAAGACAAACAGTGAAGGGAGTACCTTTGGTATATCAAAAGAAATAAATTTGCTTGAAGGACTTAAAGAGCTGAGTAAGGGCCAGGGAGGAAGAGCATGGCGGTTAAAAATAACAACTATCGTTTATATACGACGTAAGATGCATAATAAAAATGGCTAGACTACGAATTGTATCCCTAAATATTTGCGGGCTCAATGACCTAAACAAAAGACAAACTGTAACAGAAGGCCTCCAAGCCATGGAAGCTAATATAGTTTGCTTACAAGAGACCCATATAGAGAGAGGCCAACAACATCTGTTGAAATCCTTGGGGTTTCAACTTATAGTTGCATCCACCCAGGGAACTCGTACAAAGGGAGTGGCCATTCTGGCTTAAGGAGGGGGCTTACAATTTAGTCGATCACTTGCAGACAAACTTGGGAGATGGGCCATTGCTGAGTGCCGCTATAATAGTGGGCAGAATACGGTTACTTTCTGTACAGCTTATGGGAATCTAGGAGATGACCCTGATACCCTTCTAAGCATTTCTAATGAATTAGTACACTGGCCCTTGCCTCTTATTGTGTGTGGTGATCTAAATCTTCACCTACCCGAGGATTGGACCGCCGGTCCTTTATTTAACTATCAAGGGAGAAAACCTAAGGTCTTTAGAGCATTTAAAGACTTGTGCGAACGACATGGCCTGCGGGATGGATGGCAATTGGGTCATCCTAGAGACCAAGGGTATACTTTCTTTTCCCATCCCCATTCTCGTCATGCCCGTCTAGACTATATCCTTTTGTCTAATTCTATCAGGGATGGTTGCACTATGAGGAAGCACCCAAGGGTATTATCCGATCATAACCCTCTAGAACTGAATATTGCATGTAGCAATATTATCCGTACTAGAAACCTTTGGACATTTGAAAGAGCCTTTTTAAAAAAGGAGGAGTACCGTACTCTTATGAGGGTGTGGCTACCATCTTTTTTTGGAAATAAATATGGGCAGGGCTCCTGTCGAGGTAGTTTGGGATGCAATGAAAGCTGGCATCAGTGGGGAGACTTTGCAATTCTCAATACGCACTAACAGGAAAGGTAAAGAACAACTAGCCTCTTTATATCAGAATTTGAATAAAGCTGAAGCAGATTTGATAATAGCTTTGCAAACAGGTTTGGGCTCGGAAGGATTAGCGCAAGTTGCAATCGCTAGAAATAAGATTTCTGATATATTTACGGAAAAAGCAATCACCAAAGCTATGATATTTAAAGAAACAAAGTATGAACTCAGCGAGAAAGTAGGGCACCAGCTGGCTGTTCGCACAAGGGAGGAGATGACGGGAAATATAATAAATGCTATAAATGATAGGAATGGTGAATTGAGATTAGAAGAACTCGATATTAGAACTGCTTTTCAAATGTTCTATCAAAAATTGTATGAGGAACCGCTAGGAGGGCAATAGGATGCTAGGGATTATCTGGATAAAGAGTTGGCCGAGCACCTCAAACAAGAAGATAAGGATTTACTGGACTCTTCCATTTGCTGGGAGGAAATTCTATTATCCATGAAATCCTTGACCTCTGGTAAAGCAGCAGGTGTAGATGGAATCCCTTCAGAGTTTTCCCTTGAATTTGCAGAACAATTAAAAACTATCATGCTACACCTTTTTAAGTCCATAATTCAGGGAGGAAACCCACCATCGTCTTGGTCTTTAGCAAAAATAATGATCTTCCTGAAGAAAAATAAAAATCCGTTGGAAATGGGCTCGTATCGCCCAATAACCTTGATTAATGGAGACTCAAAAATGTATTCCAAACTCCTTGCAGGGCGATTAGCACCTATAATCCATAAAATAGTATCAGTCCGACAACACAGATTTATCCCTGGCAGATCAACAAGCGATCATATACAGAGAGTTATCTCTTTGTTTGACTGCGCAGAAACTACAGGAGACCCTATGGCCTTTATTCTTCTGGATGCAGAAAAGGCGTTTGATAGGGTCTCCTGGAAGTTTTTATGGGCAGCAATGTCAGATCGGGGATTAACGAAGGGATTTATCAAAGCGGTCCAAGGACTATATGTCAATCCAAGGGCCAACGTTGTGATAAATGGGAATATGTCTGAGAATTTCATGATTACGAGGGGAACTAGACAGGGGTGCCCCTGCTCGCCCCTCTTATTCGCGATATATATTGACCAATTCATACGTAAACTTGATAACCATCCTTATGTGCCATCGATTACGATTAACAGCTATGAAACCAAAGTCTTAGCTTACGCAGACGATATAGCTATAGTTACCACCAATCCCAAGGAGGCAATCAAGATGGTCGAGAAGGAAGCAACACGTTTCGGCAAAACTTCTGGGTATAAACTGAATACGGGGAAAACTCAAATAATTATTAATGACAAAGTGGAGATGGAAGACGAAAGAGTTGTGGAACACGCTACTTATCTAGGTGTCAATATATGCGCCAAGGTTGACAAAATCGTACAGATAAATCTTGACCCACTAATAGTGCGCACTAGAGATGATTTAACTAGATTGGATAATCTACACTTAACTATCGGTGGCAGATGCAATTTGATAAAAATGTTGATTCTACCTAAATTTTTATACTTTTTCAGAACAATTTGTCTTGCGTTCGCCCCGTATTACTTTAAAAACATTGAATCTTTGTTTTCCAGATTTATTTGGGGATTTAAGAAACCACGTACGGCACTAAAATGGATTATGTTATCAAAAGAAAGAGGTGGGTTAGCGCTGCCTAATTTTAGGATCTATTATTGGGCAACAGTGGCCAAATAATGTACAAACTTGATAATTATTGAGCCGAGTCATTGTGCGATCCCGACCCCACAGGAAATGGTATTAGGAGATAGAAGTAAAGGGTGTTTATGGAGACATATGAATGATAATTTTTTTAAGAAAACTAAACTCAAGACCATTCAGGGAATTTGGAAAGCTTGGAGGAATATCCGTAAATTCCTAGGGCTGGGACGCTTCTCATGTTATACTCCAATTCGTGGCAACTCTGATCTTGCTGAGATATTTCATGATGGGTATATGTCCAGGTGGGTCAGGGTAGGGATTACCCAACTTGGTTGCTTCGATACCGAAAACCGATTGAAAAGTTTTTCAGAACTTCGCAATGATTACAATGTTAGCAATAGGGATTTTTTTAAGTACTTACAAGTTAGGGATTTCTTGTCAAAGAAAATGGGGGGGCGCTGCAATTTTCAAAATATCATATTAATAGATAAATTATGTTTGGAAACTACCCCTAGAATCGGGGAAATATATAAGGACCTTATTAGTAGTCTCCCAGATGATCTTGAAAAACATCTTATTAGATGGCAGACTAATCTATTCGTACAGCGAATAATACCGGAGCGAGCGTTAGAGCTTGCACAAATATTGCTAATGTCAATCAAATTACAAGCACAATTTTATAAAACATTTTTTGCCTTGTATTATACACCGTATAAAATGGGCAAATGTGCAATCGGCTCGGGAACCGCTTGTCCACGTTGTTTATTGGCGGCAGCTAACGATATTCACATGTTCGCCACGTGCCCATCACTTACTAATCTTAGGATAGAAGTATCTAACTTCATTTCTGAGTTATTTCAGGAAGAAATTACTATCTCTAGTGAAGAAATGATCTTAGGAGTGGCTGCTAACGGGCGCCCTATACAACAACAGGGGCTGATATTTGTAGCAATGGCGGTTCTTAGATTGTGTATAGCCACCGCAAGGCTTGATCCCCAACCGCCATCTTTCACACAATGGAGGGCTAGATTACTTGCCATATGTAGTGTGGAGGTGGCAATTTATAAGAACAAGGGATTTAAGAAAAAACAAAGAGGAATGATGATTTGGGAACTTTTGTTACTCTGGATAGAAGATCACAGCTAAGGGTAATGTATCTAAGGGAATAATCTTAGGGAGGGAAAAAGGGGGGAAGGGGGAAAGAAAAGAAAAAGAAATGGATGTGAGAATTTCTGTTCCTCTGTCCCTTGTTTTTTTTTTTTTTTTGTTGTTTTTTTTCTCTCTCTTTGTCTTTTTGGGCCATCAAATCTATACGCTGCAAGAGAATACTTCTCTATTGTATATACTAAAGGTGGTTTATCAGAATGTGCTTCTGGATCTTGGTCTTGGTGGGGGGAGGGGGGAATGAAATGTATTGTATTAAAATGACAAATGCCAATAAAATCTATTTAAAAAAAAAAAAAGGAAATATTTTGTTTCATTTGCTTTCAAGTTTTTCACTTTGTTATATCACAAATTGGGGTGAGGATATTAATTTACACAATGATTTTGGTATATCTATATGTAGCAACAAGCATTGACCGGTGCAAACCAGTATATAGATGAAAGATTAAATGCATTTGTAGGTACTAGACCGCCAATAATTTATTGACAATGGACACCTAAGTATATTAAATAGCCACTAGTGCGCGCATATATATGATGAAACGTTTGTTCGCGACATTGTAAAAGAATTGCTTGGTCGCTATACGTGCTCGAAGTAAAGAATATGAGCAAACCAGATGGTTGATAATGTTGGTTATTTTAAATATAAAGAAAACCGTAAAGAGTGTATTAATTAAAAACTACATCAAGCCAAAGTATATTGCGATCCAAACGGACACTTGTGTAATGTACTATACAGTTCAAAAGATAGTTTACAACAATGTCAGAAATAGAAATATGAATCACAGGTATAAGAACATTTACGTTTCAAAATTATAACTATGATTTCGATGTCTATAATTCTGTATTGCAAATGATGCTGATATAAGATCAAAGATATAAAGTATATCTATAAGATGGGGATTTGCACTTTCCAATATGTCTGCCGCATTGTAACATCTAAATAGACTACCTAAAGGTATAGTCCTACTTCAGTTGTCACTTTTTTGGGTGAATTCACCTCAATGAACTTTATTTATACTTATGCAAAGTGTTTGTATGTTCGTGTGAACAAGACTACGGTCGAAACGCGTAACGAACATTAAACTGCTGCCTATTTGAAAAACCTGTGACTCCGAGTGTGCATATTACTGGCGAATTGGATGAATTGAAATTGCCGGTTTTCGGGCTTACCGGCACCATGCACCACCTGACAACGGGCTCGGTCTCGAAATGACCCGCTTCTATGGAATGAATATATATATATATATATATATATATATATATACACATATATATATATATATATATATGTATATAGATAGATAGATAGATAGATAGATAGATAGATAGATAGATAGATAGATAGATAGATAGATAGATAGATAGATAGATAGATAGATAGATAGATAGATAGATAGATAGATAGATAGATAGATAGATAGATAGATAGATAGATAGATAGATAGATATAGATATATATCAACAGCATTCCTTCCCTGTTAACTCGTTCACAGGACCTCTTGAATCTCCGAAGCAAATCCAAACAACACAAATGTTGCGGTGAAAAAGTGCAAAGTTTATTGTCCTTTTTTAAATTACATCCAAGGATATTCAAGCATAGTGCCCGCCATGACGCATTTCCCTCGCTCTCGCGAGCTTGATCACATAACGTACTCTTTGGTAGGGAGCAATAAATACAAACAAAGTGCAAAACTAACTTTAGAAAATACGTGAAAATGTTGATGAAGCTAGAAAACAGACTGTCAACATCTTAAGCAACATTTGTTTACTCGACATTCCTGATGTAAAAAAATGGGATAAACAGATAAGGATTTGAACTACCTATATGACATCAAATACTATAAAATATTCCTTTACCAATGTGCGCAAGTATGTTTGAACCAGCAGTTAGCATATAAATATAGTCATTCCTGACAAACATATCAAAACTCTACAGAGTAATAAGATGTTAATTTCTAGAACACGTCCCATATTATTGCGGATAAAAAAACATCTAATCCTACATGACACTAAGCTGTATAATCGAATGCAAATGCATATACACAGAAAAATTACATATTTATTGCCATCAAATCGATTATAAAAATGATAAGGCAGAATAATTGTGATAAAGTGCTGGTGCAAGATGATAAAAATGCTTAGCGGCCAGATTGTCTTCTCATTATTCTCTCTGTTTGATTATAGTAACAATGTCTTAAAATATACGAGCATATTAGTAAAACCATGAGATACCATGCTCTAAAAATAATTACAGTAAAGTGCAAGTGCATGACTCATGAAAAATCATTGAGAGTCAGGTTTGAATGTCTACACTTGATCGCACTATGTTCTTGCATGCCATAGTAAAAGGTAAATATATACAATGAGTCACATCAGGTCTAAAATCACAGAACCCCATAAGGCAGCAGTCTGTAACTGTATAAAGTGCTGTGCCAAAAATAAGTGAATAAGTGCTGAAAAGTGCAGATGAATTAAAATATATATATGTTTCAAATATACAGAATATAGCAGCAGATACTTATTATCCAAGCCTGAATAATGCTAAAGTGCAAATGCCAATGGTATCCAATATTCAAACAGATAAGATTGTTAAATAGGTTAGTAAAAAAGTTAATCCATAGAACATAGAATAAATAATCAGAAATTGCGTTACATACAAAAATAGTGGCATAGAAATCAATACCTAACGTACAGAGCAGATAATCGAATAATGAATAGTGAGGCATCCCTCCTTAAAAAAAGAATGAATATGCTGTTTAGAGGAAAATGTGCAGATCCTCACTATTGTTGAGGCCATTCGGCATCTTGGTATCAAGTGCCAAGATGAAGTGACACTCTTAATTCGCATAGGCTTTTTTCACGGATCCCACCCCATCCGGAAATTGGAACAGCCCCCAATAAAGTTTATTCCAAATCCTTTAGTTTATTATTGTGGACCAACTTAAAATGTCTGGCCACTTGGTAGTTTCGATCGGAACTGACAATGGCCCTCACATGTTGGAGAATACGCTTGTGTACAGGGAGCTTCGTACTGCCAATGTAATCTAAGCCACACGTACAACGTAGCTTATTAAACAGCAAATTCAGTGCGGCATGTTAGATGTTCCCTGATAAGAATCTTTTTATTACTAAACACTGTTTGATAATAAGTAGTGTTTTTAGCGAAAGTGCATGCGCAACACGAATTACACTTAAAAAATCCTTTTCTAAGAAGCCATGTATTTTTCGATGTTATTTCAGGACTCAATTTAACAAGGGCATCCCTAATAGTCTGTATAATGGAAAAACACTTTTCCTATGGAAACTAGGTCCAAACTGTAACTATCTACTGGTGACCACCAGTAGGTGATATATATATTGACAAAGGCTGTTGTTACATATTCATGCATTCTTCGTGTGCGTGCTCTTTTCCGTTTTGAAACAGGGATTTTGCGCATATATATATATATATATATATATATATATATATATATATATATATATATATATATATATATATATATATATATATATATATATATATATATATTTAGATATATAGATATATATATATATAGATATATATATATATATAGACCCAGCCGCGGATGAAGCCCCACTGCTGTTACGGACCCGTGATGTCTACAAAAATTTAGGCATTGGTGATACGGGAGGCATTTGCCTAATGAGATGAACAAGTGAAGCAGTTCGTTTTTGCAGGACTACAGCTTTTACCCACTGGGGTTTTCATTATTTTAAACGCACATTCTGGGCAAAACTCACTGGAGTAATACTAAATGCTACTACAGGAACCAGCAGGCTGCAGGAGCGGCCACGCCCACTAGGGCGGGTTCGAGAATATAACTAGCAGCACCATTTTTGCCTGTGAACATTGCTGTACCGATGCCAATGATTAAGGGGAAACCTGAAACGCGTCTGGCCAAGGTTGTTGATGATTTTAAAGACTGTTTTCCTGATGGAATGATTCTGCAGCATTTCATTAAAAGCGTGCATCTAATACTTGCCTGGAGGCTCTTCCATGGGGGTAACTCTTGTGTTGGTGGATATATATAGATAGATATATATATCTATGCACAAAAAATGCCCTGCATATGGTTTCTATACTCATAAAATATGCTGAGATTGACAGAATGGACATTTTGAAAGAAATCGAAAAAAGAAATCAACAACTAGATGCGTCAGAACACCAGGAAGCGGTCAAAAAGGGAAGAGAAGAAATCAAGAAACGCCTTGATAAACATGAGGAAGTAATAAAAACATGTAAAGTATTTAAGTTCGCATGTGATAAAAGGGACTATGAAACAGGCAGTCTTCACGTTTTCGAAAAAATTTGAATCAGTGAAAAGGCAAGCATTAGTCCTAAAAACTCCTGCCAGTTCTCTACCAAATCAAATTAATGCAGAATCATCTGATACAGATCTAAGTTCCATTGAGAGCAGCAACGACTCAGATGAAGGCAGTTCATTAATGCAGCATGGGCAGCTTCCAACCAATTTCACCCCCTCTGAAGAATTATATAAGATCGTCGCCACACATTGCGACCGAGACCTCCTCAGAAGAAAAAAGGTGCAGGCGCAACGAATGCCATAAGCAGAGGCGCAATGTAGGAGGCAGCAACAGGGCCAAAAGAGGGAGAGGGAAACAATGGTCCCAACAATTAATAACCCAATTTGTACCCCGAATACAGTGATCAATCTGACTGAAATAGAATTGAGCACTGCTGAGACACAACTATTGTCATTGGGATTATCTTTCTGTCCAAAGAATGGTTTTAAATATGTGCAATCTCGCATTGATGTATTCAAATTTATACAAAACTAAAATTGATTAAGCATTTTAAACTGAATAAAGCCAATGAGACTGCTGCTACAATCATTGCTTCAAACCAAACCAGCAAAACTCTTTAAAATGCACTAGCTGGGGACATTGATGACACCATTTTAAAGACACAGGAAGAGCTCCAACAAATGGGCATAGAAAGAGGTTGTGCAGCAAAGAGTCCATTTCGCCCTCCATCCACTTTTATTCCTCTTATGCCCAAGGATGCAATAGATACCTTCATTGACTGCGTAGCTGAAGATTTGAAAAAACTCAACCAGAGTGTCCTGTGCAAACAGAATCAAAGAAGTTATTCTGAAATACAATATTCTAAGCTCATGCGCAAAATCAAGGAGAATGGCAACATAATTGTGAATAAAGCTGACAAAGGAGGAAATATAGTTCTTTGGCCTGGAGATGCATATATAAAAGAAGAAGAATGACATCTGAATGATCAATTATGCTACAGAAAGGCCTCATTCCTTGAACTTAAACTAATTAAAGATCAAGTATTTAAGGAACTAGCCCAGTGGAAAAGGGAAGGTCTGATAAGCAAACATGAATACAACTTTCTCAGAAATGATCATCTGATTACTTCGACTTTATATTTCATCCCGAAAGTACACAAGCAAGTAACACCTATGCCTGGAAGACCGATCATTTCGGCTCAATGAAGCAATGTCCAAATATGTGGACTTTTACTTACATGAGTATGTGGAAAATCTTCCTTCATTCATCAAGGACACAGGCCATTTCCTTACTAAATTACAAGATGTTACCTGGAATGAAAACTATTATCTTATAATCATGGGCATATGTTCTCTATATACCAGTATTCACCATACTGATGATATGAATGCGGTAAAATATTTTCTATCGAATAAGAACATACAATTCTCTAAGCATAATACTATGTTGCTAAGAATGATTGAATTATGTTTACTGAATAACTTCTTTTTATTTAACAAGGAGGTGCATCAGCAGTTACGTGGGGTGGCTATGGGGGCATGCTTTCCCCCGGCTACGCGTGTTTACATGTGGGCTGGTGGAAGGAGCATGTCCTCAGACACACCCACAGGGAGCAATTCGCCAATCATGTTCTTAGGTGGTGGGGGTTTATTGATGATGTGTGCATAATTTGGCGAGGATCTAAAGAATCAGCACAGGACATTGTCAATGCCATCAATGTCAACAATTTAAATCTTGAGTTCACTGCTACTATAAGCAATGAGAGGGTTGGGTTCCTAGATGTGGAGTTGTATATTAAAAATAATACCATCCAGACTAAACTGCACAGAAAGAGTACAGCAGGGAACGTAACATTGCATGCTAGCAGCTCCCACCCCAGACACCTGATCAAAAGCATTCCATATGGAGACTTTTTAAGAATCAAAAGAATTTGCAGTTCCAACATAGATCTTACACAATGTTTAGCAGAATCGCTACAAAGATTTCAAGCAAGGGGCTACAAAACAAAGGACCTGCAAACAGCTATAGTGAAAGTGAATAACATCAATAGAGAAGCAGTTTTGCCTAGTATTGCCCAGGACACAGTTTTTACTGTGTTTGGGAGAGAGAGCAATGCACAGAATGGAGATAAAGCGGTAAGTTTAATAACTACATATAGCCGCCATGAGAAACAGATCAGGAACATCATTAACAAGAATTGGCCAATACTTAGAACTGACACCCTCTATGAGGGATGAGTTGGTTAAAACCAGCCCTGAAATACTTACTCCTAGGCATTGGCTCTCCAATAGGACAGGATTTTACAAGTGTAGCTCATGCAGGGCATGCAAGTTTGGGGTCAACAAACAGGAATATAGCGATGCATTTGGACATATCCCTTCCAATATCAGGGGAATGTTCACTTGCAAAACCGAGTTTGCGGTTTACGTACTTGAGTGTTCATGTCATGTTCAGTACGTAGGCAGCACTAAGCTGCAAGTGTTTAATCGCATTCTGCAACACCTACGTGCGATAGTAATTTCAGACCCCAGTTATCCGGTTGCTCGGCATTTTAAGCTTGTTCATAAAAACAATCTTAATGATTTTAGCTACTTTGTAATAGATGCAGTACCCAGGTCATTAAGGGGCGGCAATAGAGAAAAGAAACTACGACAGTTGGAGACACAGTACATTTAACAACTCGATACTAAGATGCCAAATGGCCTTAATACTGGAGAGAACTTACATAATTTTTTGTAAAGAAATAAATATGAATTTGCGTCTAGGTCCCTCCTTATATATACTGCATCTGTTTCTCTATTTGCACATAATCTTTTCGCACATCATCTTTTGATATGAGTGGCTCTCAGCTTTTTAGTTCGATGGATTTTAGCCCTATGTTTACCTTGTTTTACTTGATTTTATCGGTTTTACTTGGTGTTTATGGGTTTTTAATTTGGAGATTTTATTCGAATTGATGAAAGTTGTGTATAATTTCTGTCTTTCTTTGTATCATGAAGTACTGTAATACTATCAGCATTTGGCCATATTCAGGTTCGACAAATATGCGTATTTCCGCTGCCTACTTTGCACACTGAATTGATTTTGTTTCTGCCCCCAAATAGATGAATCTATATGAACTGATTGTGCACTATCTCTGATGTTTTTTTTTTTTTTGCATCTATGTACACCATATAAACTGTACAGGCACTTTATAATCATGGAAATATGGTTTCAGGCATAGCCCAGCCAACCTCTCAAATATATTATTTTTTAAGAATTGGATCAACTATGATTAAATAGTCGGTCCATGTTTACTTTTATCACGAGCACTTTATAAGCACAAGCACTTCGTTTGTATAATATTTGCACTATTTAGTACTTGATTTGTTCAAAATAAATTAGCTGCTATTAGGGGAACTTTACTTTGTCCCGTTGTGCCATTTTGCAGTGGTAATAGAAACTATCGAATTTGGGCACTTGCCCTATATTCAACATATATTTTCGTGTATTGACTAAGTCGATAGTTATTCGGTTGTACATAATTATTTACCTTTGTATTTGTGCATGGTTACCATGCAGTCTTACTTATTTCCATATGGCACAGCAGAAGTATGTTGTTTAGTTTTATTATGCAAATGGGGGGGATTGCGCTCTCGAAGTGTCGCTATATAATGATGTCACAGGTTCTGGCACGTCATGTGATCAAGACCGGGGAAACCTGGTCGAAACACGTCATGCTGCGGAAAATACAATAAAGCACTGAAATGAATGAAAATACGTTGTGGTCCGTACCTGATTTGCCGAGGAAGAGCAATTCCAGTCAGGATTGTGGTTACTATATATCTATCTATATATATATATATATATATATATATATATATATATATATATATATATATATATATATATATATATACATATATATATACATTACCTACTGGCGGTCGCCAGTAGGTAGTTATAGTTAGGACCCTGTTCCCATAGGAAATCCGCAACATTGTATTTGGAATAACTTTGGCGCCGATTGTCGAATCCTCGCGAAATTTTCAAAATAGGTGGGGCGCTCCGCTCCGCTCCTACACTGAAAGTCTCGGGGGGATTCGTCAAGCGGGGGCTGAGAAAAAAGGGGGGTCCCAAAACGCGTTTTTCCCATGCATTTTTCCATAGGACCTTTAGACACAGCTACAGCCCGAACGGCTGAACAGAGTTACTTGAAATTTGGCAGAGAGGTAGTCCTCAGGTCAAGGAAGTGCCTTTTGTAGGTCTGGTGTAAATCTGTTCAGTAGTTCCTGAGAAAATAGCATTTAAATCAATATATACATCTGTGGCAGCTTACGGTGCGCTTACCGTGCGCTTGCGGTAAGCTTACCGTACGCGTACGGTGACGTGCGCGAGCGCGATTCTGATTGGCTGTTATATCTTAGTAAACATTCGAATCGGTCAAAACCAGGAAGCGGCGGCCGCCATTTTGTGTGTTTCACACAGAAAAAAAAAGGGTGATAATTTGGAAAGGGGACAAGGAAGAGAGTTACAGACCCCCTAACATTTGAAAGGGGGTCAAAGAAAGACAGAAAAGTACAAAAAAACATTTATTCATTTTAAAAAAAAATCGCGGGGTACGCGTACGGTAAGCTTACGGTGAGCTTACCGTACGCGTACGGTAGAAAAAAAAAAAAAAAAAAAAAAAATTCAGATTTAAGTGTTTAGATATTAGGGGGCTCTAAAAAGAGCCGTTGTGTTTATGAAGTGATTTGATTTTTTAGTGGTACCTACAAGTAAGTACCGATGCAGAGTCTAAGGTTCAAGAGGAAGACTCTGTTCCCTTCATCAGTGAAGTGTACACCATCTCCTCTATACATGTCTTGCATGTCGTAACGCAAGTTGTTGTGGTAAATGGAACCCATACCATAGTCTCGGAGGAAAGCAGAAACAGATTTGTTGACGTGCTTTCTTGCTTTGTCAATCTGCGGACAAAAATGATTGGACCAGTTCCATTTTTGCCTTTGGCATATGTTAGAATATGCAAAGGCAGTTTTAGGGAAAAGTGAAAACAGTTGTGCAAAGGTCTCCTTCATAAGCATTTCCAGACCTACCCCAGTCAAAGTGCCTAGGTCATTGCCACCACAGTGCACTATTATGAGGTCAGGGTGTTGGATTTGCATGAAGGATTTCACCAATGGCATCAATTGGTGCCACTTTAACCCTCTCTGACCAATCCATTTAATGTCTACATTTGGCAAAGCAAGGTCTCTCACCATACCTGTTTTCTCTGCATACTTTTCACTCCAGAAGACATAGCTGTGCCCTACAATCCACACTGTGAACATCTTAAAAGGAGAACTGGATGCACTCAGGAGGTGTCTTTCAGTAGAATGGGAAAAAAAATGAAAGACAGTTTGGAAATGGAGGCATACATATTTTTTTTTTTTAAAAGAACTGATTGGCTGTTTCATACTATTCTACACTAAAAACTAGGCTGTATGTGTAAATTTATAGAAGCATGTTTTGTATTGGTACAGAAAAATGTGTTACCAAAGAACAGTACTATGGATTTGCTGTTAGGTTTGAAAAGTCAAGCACTCCTGCTCTTTAGAAATGAAACATTGTGTGGTGAACTTCTGACCTAACTCTACACAGCAGTGTTTCAAGAGCTGTTGCTATGGTAGCAGGCAGAAGTCAAGTTGGGGGAAGGGTACTAGGCTGAAGTCAAGTTGAGGGAAGGGTACTTTTGGAAAAGGGTTGGTTTTCAACCAATAGAAATGTGTGATTACATTTGAAAAAAAGGGGGAAGCACTGAGATTTGAAATTAACATGTATATGTGTGGAAAAAGAGAGGGAAACATTGCCATTATCTGGTTCTGCTGAGAGGAGAGAGGTGTACAGAACAGAGATCCTGGCTCTGATAATCTGCTGTTTGAGTGCCACATTTCTTTCACAACTAACTAATTTTAAAGGTGAGTTATGAGTTTGAGAGGGGATGTATATGGTAAATTAAGAAATGAATAATAGAATTGGAATTCCTTTTGTTGAAGTTGTGTTTATCGTTTTGTGTTTTGGGAGAAATTTAAATGTGAGGAACATGTAAAATAATATGGACTATGTTTTCACCATAAAATAAGGTGTATTGTTATAAATGAGGAATACTTTTAGGGTTTGAGGTTCCAGTCAGTAATGCAAATACATTCAGCATCACTAAGGCTGGTTGCCCTTGCTGGAGTGTAGTCAGTCACCCAGGTTACACATGTTTATGGTCTGAAAAAGCTGTTTGGACATGTGCTTTTTTAAGAATCTGAAAAGAGGATTCAAAATGTGTCAGACTGTAAAAGTACTTATCACTTGCACAAAAAAAAGAGTAGTAAGTGTGCTTTCAAATTGGCAAAGAAATTTCGTTTTCTGACTAATATGAAACCATGACTCTGTGTGCAAAGAGGAATTATAGACAGAGATTTATTGCGTATTGCTCTGGTATTTTTACATTTGCATTAGATGGAAAGGGGGAGCTATTTTTTTCTGCAGAAGCAGACTCTTAGCACACACCCAGCTGCTTATCCTGTGGAATCATGCATAGTATTCACAGCCGAGTGGGGTTTGAGGTTGCAGTCAGTAATGCAAATACATTCAGCATCACTAAGGCTGGTTGCCCTTGCTGGAGTGTAGTCAGTCACCCAGGTTACACATGTTTCTGGTCTGAAAAAGCTGTTTGGACATGTGCTTTTTTAAGAATCTGAAAAGTGGATTAAAAATGTGTCAGACTGTAAAAGTACTTATCACTTGCAAAAAAAAAGAGTAGTAAGTGTGCTTTCAAATTGGCAAAGAAATTTCGTTTTCTGACTAATATGAAACCATAACTCTGTGTGCAAAGAGGAATTATAGACAGAGATTTATTGCGTATTGCTCTGGTAATTTTACATTTGCATTAGATGGAAAGGGGGAGCTATTTTTTTCTGCAGAAGCAGACTCTTAGCACACACCCAGCTGCTTATCCTGTGGAATCATGCATAGTATTCACAACCGAGTGGGGTTTGAGGTTGCAGTCAGTAATGCAAATACATTCAGCATCACTAAGGCTGGTTGCCCTTGCTGGAGTGTAGTCAGTCACCCAGGTTACACATGTTGCTGGTCTCAAAAAGCTGTTTGGACAAGTGCTTTTTTAAGAATCTGAATAGAGGATTCAAAATGTGTCAGACTGTAAAAGTACTTATCACTTGCCAAAAAAAAGAGTAGTAAGTGTGCTTTCAAATTGGCAAAGAAATTTCGTTTTCTGCCTAATTTCAAACCATGACTCTGTGTGCAAAGAGGAATTACACACAGAGATTTATTGCGTATTGCTCTGGTAATTTTGCATTTGCATTAGATGGAAAGGGGGAGCTATTTCTTTCTGCAGAAGCAGACTCTTAGCACACACCCAGCTGCTTATCCTGTGGAATCATGCACAGTATTCACAACCGAGTGGGGTTTGAGGTTGCAGTCAGTAATACAAATACATTCAGCATCACTAAGGCTGGTTGCCCTTGCTGGAGTGTAGTCAGTCACCCAGGTTACACATGTTGCTGGTCTCAAAAAGCTGTTTGGACATGTGCTTTTTTAAGAATCTGAAAAGTGGATTCAAAATTTATCAGACTGTAAAAGTACATATCACTTGCCAAAAAAAGAGTAGTAAGTGTGCTTTCAAATTGGCAAAGAAATTTCGTTTTCTGACTAATATCAAAGCATGACTCTGTGTGCAAAGAGGAATTACACAAAGAGATTTATTGCGTATTGCTCTGGTAATTTTACATTTGCATTAGATGGAAAGGGGGAGCTATTTTTTTCTGCAGAAGCAGACTCTTAGCACACACCCAGCTGCTTATCCTGTGGAATCATGCATAGTATTCACAACCGAGTGGGGTTTGAGGTTGCAGTCAGTAATGCAAATACATTCAGCAACACTAAGGCTGGTTGCCCTTGCTGGAGTGTAGTCAGTCACCCAGGTTACACATGTTTCTGGTCTGAAAAAGCTGTTTGGACATGTGCTTTTTTAAGAATCTGAAAAGTGGATTAAAAATGTGTCAGACTGTAAAAGTACTTATCACTTGCAAAAAAAAAGAGAAGTAAGTGTGCTTTCAAATTGGCAAAGAAATTTCGTTTTCTGACTAATATGAAACCATGACTCTGTGTGCAAAGAGGAATTATAGACAGAGATTTATTGCGTATTACTCTGGTAATTTTACAGTTGCATTAGTAGGAAAGGGGGAGCTATTTTTTCTGCAGAAGCAGACTCTTAGCACACACCCAGCTGCTTATCCTGTGGAATCATGCATAGTATTCACAACCGAGTGGGGTTTGAGGTTGCAGTCAGTAATGCAAATACATTCAGCATCACTAAGGCTGGTTGCCCTTGCTGGAGTGTAGTCAGTCACCCAGGTTACACATGTTGCTGGTCTCAAAAAGCTGTTTGGACATGTGCTTTTTTAAGAATCTGAAAAGAGGATTCAAAATGTGTCAGACTGTAAAAGTACTTATCACTTGTCAAAAAAAAGAGTAGTAAGTGTGCTTTCAAATTGGCAAAGAAATTTCGTTTTCTGCCTAATTTAAAACCATGACTCTGTGTGCAAAGAGGAATTACACACAGAGATTTATTGCGTATTGCTCTGGTAATTTTACATTTGCATTAGATGGAAAGGGGGAGCTATTTTTTTCTGCAGAAGCAGACTCTTAGCACACACCCAGCTGCTTATCCTGTGGAATCATGCACAGTATTCACAACCGAGTGGGGTTTGAGGTTGCAGTCAGTAATGCAAATACATTCAGCATCACTAAGTCTGGTTGCCCTTGCTGGAGTGTAGTCAGTCACCCAGGTTACACATGTTGCTGGTCTCAAAAAGCTGTTTGGACATGTGCTTTTTTCAGAATCTGAAAAGTGGATTCAAAATGTGTCAAACTGTAAAAGTACTTATCACTTGCCAAAAAAGCAGGAGGAAGTGTGCTTTCCAATTGGCAAAGAAATTTAGTTTTCTGCCTAATTTCAAACCATGACTCTGTGTGCACACAGGAATTGTTTTTAGATATTTAATTTGTGAAGGTGTTATTGTGATTTTCACTTGTAGGAAAGGGGTACATAGTATTTTAAGATTTGAAAAGATCATAAAAAATGTAGTAATATATTTAAATAAAATAAAGGAATTTTTTTTTAGTTTTTTTCAGGTATTGCTGAAGAGCAGTGAACAAAATTTAAGATGCCTACAAAATCCAGACTAAGGAAAAACCACAAAAAAAACTATATTTGAAGACAACTGGAGGACCTAAGTTAGTTGGAGATGCTCATGTTGGGAAAAAGAGAAAGTCTTCTGGTAAGCAGACAAAAGATTTTTTAAACAACATCTTCAAAAAAAGGAAAAATGTACAAAATGTCTGTACTGGAAAGAATGTTTTAAATAGAAAACAACAGGAAAAAATTGAGCATTTAGTTAATGCAAATGTACCTTCAGAAACAATAAAGATTAACTTAAAAAGAAAAACAGTGTTTAAAGAGATACGTAGAAAAATGTTTCAGAGAAGAGTTATGTCCAATTTGATAAAGGATGTGAAGAAATATAAGCAAAAGGCTAAATTTTATAAGAGAAAAAAAGAAATTGAAGCCATTGCAGCAAAGGCATTAGAATTAAAAAGGAAACTATTCATTTTAATTTTGAATAGGATGCGTACATTAGATAAAATGGTCAATGTACTGAAATCACAAAGCAAAAGGAAAAGAGTAGTGAAAAGAACAAACTTTTGTAAAGTGTTTTTAGGAGAATGGATGCATAGTTCAAGTAGTGAACCTTTTTTTAATGAAAAGAGTTATTTTCAAAGTAATAGTTTGCTGCATGCAGTTGACACCAGAGGTCGTGCTTATGAAGTGAAAAATGGTTGTATAATGGAGAAGGAGAAAATGGTTCCAAGAGATGAGGTACAAGTGATGGCGGATGAGGCTATGGGGAGACGTCCTAAAGCCCCAGTGTACACTTGGAATTGTAGTAGTATTTGCACTGTGCGTCAGGAATCTATTGATAAATTTCGTGAGTTTCTAAGAGAATATAGTAAAAAAAAGTGTTAAACAGAAGATTAAGGTGCTTCAAAGTCTAGATCCATGCAGAGTGAGAGAGAATACTGGTTTGCAGGGTCATTCTCTGGCTTGTCTATCCAGAAAAGTGTGTAAAAGTGTTTTTCATCATTTTAGGATGCTGGCTGTTCATCATACTGAAATGAGAAAGTTTGTGAGACGGTTGTATTTTGCTAAAAGTCCAGCAATAAAGTTAGATGAATTGAATAGGGCTCTGTTCCGTGGATCGGTATCAGATGTAGAGAAGGTTACTGATGAAATTCAGTTTTGTTACTTTGGTCCTGAACAAGACAGTGCAGAAAAGGACACAGTAAATGAGGAAGAAGTGGAAGAGAATGTAGAACCCTCTGTAAGTAAGACATTTAATGATCACATAACAAAATTTGCAATAATCTCTAATGAAAGACCAAATATTACTTGTATTTGTTGCCGCAGAACTCATTATAGAAAACAAACCAGGAATGTTGATCTGTACAGAAAAAGTGAAACTGAAGATAATTATAAGTGGAAGGATTTTGCCACATATATATTTCTTGAAAATTGTTTTGAATTGGGTGAAGATCAGCGTATTTGTAAATACTGTTACAACAAGTTAGAGGAAAATAGAATGCCGACCAGAGCTGTACATAATAATTTAGAATTGGATGCTATTCCTGCCGAACTTTCTGAATTAAATACATATGAGTCTATACTTATTCAATGTGTTCATCCGTTCCAGACCATAGTACGTATGGAGCCCAAAACTGGTAAATTACCTCCTTCAGATTTACTGAGAGGTTTAAAAGGTAGAGTGGTGTATTTGCCCTTGGATTTGAAAAAAAACTATGGAAACTATTGATGCAGATACTTTGGAAACTGAACCATTAGTTATTCTGGGTAATGGTGTACCTACAAAGAATAAGAAGATTTGGCAGGAGCTGGTAGATGTACGGAAAGTACAAAGAGCAAATTTGTATTTGAAAAGGAATAACAAATGGTATGAATCAATTTATATAGAAGAAGAAGAAGAAGATTTACAAGAAGACACAGAAACACCAACTGGACAAATTGAAAAAGTGGACAAGTCAAAGTAAGAAGAAATTTATGAACATTTTAGTATACATCCTCTTCATTCAAAAGAAGTTATGGGAGACAATATTGATCTGTTTCAGATGAAGAAAGCAAAAGGAACTCCCGTGAGTGTATGGGAGGAGAGCTTGGAAGCTCGATGTTTTCCCCAGCTGTTTCCTACCGGAAAAGGAGGACGATACGATGAACGTCCAGAACAGATTCCAGCTTCTGAGTATCGAACTACAAGACTATATGCAGAAGATCCCAGATTTCGACAAAGTATTCCTTATTTGTTCCATCTTTTATTTGAAAGCGACTTGTCTGCATTATCATATGCAGTAAATCACATTTTAAAAAGTGGAGTTCATTTACAAAATGTGTCCGCTAAGGATTTTATGGAGAAAGTGCAGCACCGAGATGATCATTTGGCAACACAACTGATCAATCTGATGGCTTGTCAGCGTGGGACAAATGAATATTGGTACCGACGCCATGGTGAATTAAAATGCATGTTACGGAATTTAGGAACACCAACATGGTTCCTTACCCTAAGCTGTGCTGAGTACGCTTGGGATGATTTACTGGATTTTCTACGAGAGGCAAATTCAAACATTAAAAACATCGAATACAAGACAGCAGGAGAACTGTGCTCATTGGATCCGGTTAATGTTTGCAGATATTTCAATCATAGATTTGAGGCTATGATGTCCTTCATCTGCAATAAAAAAAATCCACCTCTTGGAGAAGTAGTGGATTTCTTTTGGAGAAAAGAGTACCAAGCAAGAGGTGCTCCTCATATTCATATGCTGTTGTGGATCAAGGATGCCCCAAAGTTTGGAACAGATACTGATGAAGCAGTGTTATCTTTCATTGAAGAATATGCAACATGTGCTATACCAAAAAGCACAGAAGAGAAAAAGTTAAAGGAGCAAGTTTTACGTTTCCAAAGTCATCGGTGTGGAAAATACTGTCGACGGAAATACAAGAGCAAAGATAAATACTACACTAAATGTCGATTTGGATTTCCTAGACCTGTTCTTTCAAATGGAAGAGTAAACAGTTTTATGTCATGTGTGAGACATACTATTACAAGAAAATCACCTAAGAATACCTACAACCTTAAAAGAAAGAAGAATCAAAAAATATAAATGACTACAACCCAGTCATTTTATCCATGTGGAATGCTAACATGGATATACAGTATGTAGCTGACAATTCCATTGCTGTTGCTCGATATGTAACGTCTTACATTACAAAATCAGAAAAAAATGAATTGAAAGAAATGTGGGAAGAGATTTCTCACGAGAAGACTGTCAGTAAGAAGCTGTACAGTTTCAGTTTAAAGATGTTATCGCATCGAGAAATTGGATCCTACGAATGTTCAGATAGGTTATCTTCTGCAAGTCTCTACTCGAAATCAAGAAGAATAATTTGGGCAAGTTTAGGCCTTGCAGAAATGAGAAATCGGGTACTGAAATCTGTTGGAGAAATTGAATATTTGGCTGAGAATGACCCAGAAAGTACAGATATTTTGAAATCAAACATGTTGGACACATATTATCCCAAGAGAAGTCTTCATCTAGAGAACATGTGTCTCTATGAAGTGCTGCAGAACTACATTTATTCACGGAAAGCCACAGAAGACATCAACAATGGAAAATATAAAGTCATTGGTGAGGAAGGATGTTTGGTGAAGCAATCAAAAGGAAGTTTGATAAATCACAGGAAGCTGAGTTGCGACACTACTGACAAAAAGGAATTTTACTACTTGGCTCTTTTACAGCTGTTTAAACCATGGCGTACAGAGGATGAACTACTGGGAGAATTTCAAAGCTATGAAGATTCATTTAATGCTTGCAAAGACAGCATAGAATGCAGTACATTCACAAATTATGTGCAAATGTTAAATGAAGAAATTGAACAGGAAACTACAATTGCAGCTGAAGTAGCTAGAGACAGTTCTCAAGACAGCCAAAGTTCAGGAACACTCATTCAAGATCCCCTAGGACAACCAATCGTTGAAAATGAAGCTGCAATAGCCATGAATGAAGTGGAAACGGCTATGAATCAAGCTCAAGAAGAATTTATAGACTTACCAAATTTGGAAAGACAACTGAATGAAGAGCAGCAACAAATTTATGAAGAGATCAGAAACAAAATTGATCACGGATTACTACATGAAAAAAAAGAGTGCTCATGCACATCATTTCATCCAATCAGGATGTATGTAAGCGGACAAGCTGGAACTGGAAAAAGTTTCTTAATAAAAGTCATCAGAAGCTACCTACAGCAAAAAACGGATTCAACTTTGTCTTGTGTGGTTACTGCTCCAACTGGGTTAGCAGCATATAACATAAAAGGAATCACCTTATATCGTTTGCTAATGTTACCAGTGGAGCATGAGAACAAAATACAATACCACAAGCTAACTGGAGAAGCATGCTTGGAAGTTTCAAGAGTATTGAAGAAGATGCAAGTTCTCATTATTGATGAGGTGAGCATGGTATCAAACTTAATGCTTGCCTTTGTGCATTTAAAAATGCAGCAAATTCTAAGGACAGACTATGACGTGTTATTTGGTGGAAAACATGTCATAGTTTTTGGGGATCTTCTACAGCTTACTCCAGTTAAAGGACAACCAGTGTTTAATACTGTGACACATGAAGACACAAAGAAGTCATTGGGAAGCATTGGTAATGCAAATATTTGGTCCTTCTTTGAGTACAAGGAACTTACTACTAATATGAGGCAAGCAAACGATGAAGAATATGAAAGTATTCTGAAACATATCAGAATTGGACTACTCACTGAAGCTGGCACGAAAGCATTACAGAGTCGGTTGCTACATAATTTATTCCCAAAGGAAGAAATAGTTGCAGAGAAGATATACAAGAACATTGCAGAAAAGAAAAGTGTCATCTGCTTAATGCCAACTCTACGTGAATGCTCAATATTCAATGAGAAGCTTTTGAAATTGGAAAAGGAAGATATCAGGAAATTGGAAGCAGTGGACAAAATTCAGGATGGAAGAATTACTATCACATTAACAGGCAAACTGAAAAATAAATTGGATTCACTAGAGAAGAACATTTCCAAAACTGCTGGATTAGAAAAAAATCTATATGTTTGCATGAACTGTAGAGTATTTTTAAGTAGAAATTTGGATGTTGGAAAAGGTTTAGTTAATGGAGCTATGGGAAGAGTTGTGGGTTTTATTAATTATCAGAAAAAAGATGGAATTGAATGTTTAAAAATAAAATTTGATCAGATAGAAGAAGTTAAAGACATTTGTCGTTGTACAGTTCGTTTCATGCTTGTGAAAGACTTATATGTACAAAGGAAACAGTTTCCGTTTTCTCTAGCATATGCTGTAACTATTCACAAGTCTCAAGGATTGACTGTAGATTGTGCATTTGTAAACATTGGTTCAACTGTGTTCAAAGAAGGTATGGCTTATGTAGCTTTGTCACGAGTGAAAACATTATCTGGTTTATTCATGATAGACTTTGATGATTCAAAAGTTAGTGCTGATACAAACTGTGTAAAGGAGTATAATAGATTAAGAAGAACCTATGCTCCTCATTTAGGTCAGTATCCTGTGTTAGAGAAACGTGTAGTTTCTCGTAAAAGGAGAATTGAGAATATCTGTAATGAGGATGTAGAGAGGAGGAAAAAAAAGAGGAGTGATGTAATTGCAAGCAAAAAGAAAAAGGAAAATGTTGAAGAGGTTGTAGGATGTCATTTTGAAAATAGCTCTGGTGTCAACTGCTACGCTAATGTAGTGCTGAATGTTGCATTTTATCTGGAAAGTTTGCAAGAGCAGATAATAGTAAATCAGAGAAAAAGATTGTGTTCTGAGTTGAGTCTCCTTTTTCAAAAGCTGAGTAATGATAAAACTCAAATAGAAAGTGCTACTGAAATTAGAAAACTTTTAGATGTATGTTCAGGACGAACACAGTTTTCTCAAAATGTACAGCAAGATGCACAGGAATTCTTGATGTATTTTCTTCAGGTACTGGAAGAAGAAGGGGTGCCAATTGAAAATATGTTTGGTGTCTCTTATAAATGGGAACATAGTTGTGAAAACTGTTTCAATACATGTGGCTCTAATGTTGACTCTGAAAGGTTTATTTATTTAACATTGCCAGACAGTAAAACAGTCACTTTTGCTAAATTAGTTAAAGATGCTAATCATAGCATGGAATGCGGTGAGTGTAAATCTGAAATGTTTTCAACGTTAATTTTAAAGGAATACGGACAGTATGTAATTTTAATGATGCAACGATGTAAAGCTGATGGTTCAAAATTGGATACTTTAATAAAGAAGTTTATAGGACAGCAATTATCAATTTCAGGAAAAACTTTTGTAACAGTTGCAATAATTTTCCATGAAGGACCTACTGTAACTTCTGGACATTACACAGTTTATCTTAAATGTGAAAAAGGCTGGACACTGTGTAATGATTTCCAATTGATTTTCAAGCAACGTTTGCCTTTTGATTTAGCAAATTCCTATCTAATCTTCCTGAAACCTAAATTTTAGAGAGACTTGGCAAGATCTGTACAAAACAATTTTACCATTTTATTGGATTAGCATTGGAATTTTCAAAAAAAAAGATTTTTCAAATTACCATTTGGCCTAAAGGAAAGGTAACCAATTGTATTGTGGACTTATTTAATTCCTAATGAATCTTTCGGAAACCAAAAATTTTAGAGAGAATCGGTAACATCTGTACAATTTAAATTTTGGAATTTTATTGGATTACCATTGGAAATTTCATCAAAAAAGATTTTTAAAAATACCATTTGGCCTAAAGGAAAGGTAATCAATTGTATTGTGGACTTATTTAATTCCTAATTAATCTTTCGGAAACCAAAATTTTAGAGAGAATCGGTAACATCTGTCCAATTTAAATTTTGGAATTTTATTGGATTACCATTGGAAATTTAATCAAAAAAGAATTTTAAAATTACCATTTGGCCTAAAGGAAAGGTAACCAGATGTATTGTGGAGTTATTTGAGATATATTATTTTTGTGATTATGCTTCTGTAACAAAATTGTCAGACGGTATTTTAAAGAAATAGTTATTGTTATTAGATGAAATTTTTTTTGAATATTTTGCATTTCTATAATGTTATGTTTTAGTGAGAAGAGATTCTGGGCTTTTTTAAAACAATCTTTGAGATTGTTAATTTTTTTTTGCCCGCTGTTAAGTGATGAATTCAATTGCTTTCACGATTTATAGTGAAATGCAATATATTCTGAAAACAGCAAAAAAAAGGCAAAAAATTGTTTTTGGGAAAATATGTAAATACGTGTACTGTATTTATTAAATATTAATACTTTTTTCTTTTTTTTCAGATTGAGAAAGAAAATTTTCGAAAAAAACCAACCATTTTTACAAGTAATTTTAATTTAAATGTATTTAAAAATTAAATTGTTGGGTGGGTCAGGTAAGTCAGAAATTGGATGGTCTCTTTCTTCCACTTCTCTTCAAACAGATTTATAGTATTTAGTTATTAATCCCTCAAGGATCTTGAAATGTGGTAATTGTTTTTTAGTGTTTTAAAAAAAAAAAAAAAAGTTTTTAAGAAAAAATAAAAAAAAGATGAGAGGTAAGGTTGGCTCTTAAAAGAGCCGTTGTGTTCATGCAGGGACAGAGGAAAGGAAGAATGGGAACATTAGCTGGTAGGACAAATGTGCTGGTCTATTTTGTTGTTAATGAGGGGAAGACTGGTCTCCCTATGAACAATTAGACCATGGCAAAATGAACACCGCATTGTAACCCTCGCAAACCGATGGTTCGTTTCCAGAGGATCAGAAAAAGGTGAATCTGCCCCCACAGATGAAGGGCTCTGCTGAGCTTCCGAAGAAGGACTCGGCTGAGCTGCTGTGGATGTGCTTGGTCGACTTACTGAAGGGTTTCCTCCAGTATGTCGAGCATGTGTCCTAGGGTGTACATCGTGAAGGTGTCGTAACATAGTGTGATTCCCGAAGGAATACTTCTTGTTAGGATTACCTCTTGAAAGTACACGCTGGCACAGCTTACAAGTCACCAAAGCAGCATTGACTTTTTTCTCACCCTCTGGAAAACTAAAATACTCCCATATAAAAGAGCTCTTCTGTTTCCTCCTTCTCTGCCTGATGGTGGTGCTGCTAGCCTCACTCTCAGTAGAAGAGTGCTGGTCTGCCATCGTATCCCAAAGACAACTCAGCTCCTTCTCCTAAGGGATCACAAGCAGAAATGAGGGGAATGGGTGTGGTGTAGGAGAGTTCTAGAACTGAAACTACTTTGAACCAATCAAAAGTTTTGTTTCATGATCACATGACCCACTGTGCGCGTACGTTACGCTTACGTTACGCTTACGGAGCGCTTACGGTGCGCTTACGGTAAAAGTACGCATGCGCGTAAAAAAGACACACGCTCGCGCCCATGCGCATAACAGGCACTCCCCAACACTTCTGCGTAACGTACGCGGTAGCGTACACGCTTACGCGCCCCATACGCAGTATGCACGGCTACGTAAATTGCGTAACCATACGCAAAAAGAGTAGAAATTTTACGTACATTACGCAAACCGTACGCTTACCGTAAGCTTACCGTACGCGCACTTAAAAAAAAAAAAGAAAAAAAAAAGGAAAGGAAAAAAAGAATCTCTATGTTATACTAATATATCTTACCTGTTTAGTAAAAAAAAAAAATGAAAAAAATAATATATTGCAATTTTTTTTCAAATTAAGCATAGTGTATTAAGAGAATATAAAGTTGAAAAAAAACAAAAAAAAAAAAACTTGCAAATAAAAAAAAAAACAAAAAAAAATAAGAATTTGTATTAAAAAAATCATTAAAAAAAAATGAAAAAACCATGGGAATCACACATGTTATAGGTAAGAATTAGCATTTAAAAAACCATACAAATTCACTGAAAAAACCATGGGTTTCACACACGTTATAGTTAGGAATTAGCATTTAAAAAACCTTGCAAATTCACTGAAAAAACCATAGGTTTCACACACGTTATAGTTAGGATTTAGCATTTAAAAAACCTTGCAAATTCAGTGAAAAAACCATAGGTTTCACACACGTTATAGTTAGCGGACATTTCACTCATAAAAAACCATTGAAATTCCCCCGTTATAGTTAGTTAAGCTAACTATAACTCGCGCACCCGCAATCCACTGCTGATGACGTCACATATTACATCACTCATGACATGGTCAGTGACATCACTCATGACATCACTGATGACATCTCAAATGACATCACTGATGACATCATCATTGTGACAGAGTGGTAGACCTCCTCTCACCCTAATATAACCTTTGATACAAACTTTCAAAAATACAGACTGGAATTTTCACAAAAATGGACATACCAATACCAGTTACAACAGCCTCTTCAGTAATTCTAAGATCCACATACACATCCACTCATTCACCAACAGTCCTGTACAGTCACTCATACATGTATTCACTCATCATATGTACTCATACACCTATACATCCTGTTACACAATGCCACTCATCCATAGTTACTCACACACATAGTCACTCATGCTAATAAAGAATCAAACACACATTTACTTGCATATACAGTTATACACACACCACCACACTTACTTCTACAGAAACTTACACATACTTAGTCTTTTAAACAATCACTTATAGAAACACATAATTATTCATACAGGAACTCTTTCAATCTCTCACTCTCACACATACTCACTTATATACACCAATAGTCAAATATACTTCTTTAAAACATATTTAGTAACTCATAAAGACACTATTGAGACAGTCATTCATTCACTAACACACCCATACACACACTCATCCAACCATACAGTCATGCACACATGCTGTCTTCAACACATACAACCAGAGAGTCAATCATACATGCACCTATGCACTACGTAATACCCCCCACCGAACCATGCAGACACTCAGACTGATACTCAAAAAACCACCTAATATCCTATATAAACACCCATGTAGCTGCTCACCAACCCATGCAGCCACTTATACACAAAGTGAGAGACTGATACAGATATTTACATATTTAAACATTACTCACTAAGCCATGTATTCACCAAGATACACTTAATCAGTCAGTTATACAATCAATTTTTCAAAAACAATTCATCCATTTAGACACTTATATACCCATTTATTCTTCCATCGACCTGATATATACATCTATAAAACATATTTCATTTTCTGAAAAACACACATTCACAGGATGATGTCATCAGTGATGTCATTTGAGATGTCATCAGTGATGTCATGAGTGATGTCACTGACCATGTCCTGAGTGATGTAATATGTTACGTCATCAGCAGTGGATTGCGGGTGCGCGAGTTATAGTTAGCTTAACTAACTATAACAGGGGAATTTCAATGGTTTTTTATGAGTGAAATGTCCGCTAACTATAACATGTGTGAAACCTATGGTTTTTTCACTGAATTTGCAAGGTTTTTTAAATGCTAAATCCTAACTATAACGTGTGTGAAACCTATGGTTTTTTCAGTGAATATATATATATATTTTTTTTTTCTACAAAATGCCCTGCTTTAGAGACGCACTCCTGCAGCCGGAGAATTTTCACAACTCATTTATTTCAGGAACAGACATTTTCATTCCGCTTCTTTACATCCTCCTGCCTGACGCGTTTCAGAGCATTCATGCTCTTTCTTCAGAGGTAATTTGACTGCACACAATGTTTTTGGCTCCCACAGTTCTCTGCGCTTTCACATTTTATAGGCCTCCGGTGTGCCTTACTTGATAGATTGAATCCTGGTGTATGCTGGAACTTTTGGTTTAGCTCCATTAATTGATATCCTCCAGTGGATTTCGTGCAGTTAAATCATTTCAAGGATCGCTATAACCCTTCAGTAGGTTACAGAAAGACAATCCTGTTCCACAATCAAAGGCCAGCTGCGCCGATTAATTCTCCTAAACAGTTCAGGTAAATCGTTCCCTTTTAAATTTGAAAGGCGGTGTATTTCTCTCATGGCTGGACCTGCTGTGTCCAAAAACTTCCAAGAAATGCCCTGCATTAGAGACGCACTCCTCCAGCAGGCGAATTTTCACAACTCATTTAATTCAGGAACAGACATTTTCATTCCGCCTCTTTTAGTTTATGGGTGTTAAACATATAAAGTAACCTACTACAAAAGGTGAATTAGTATACTAGGTGAAATACTATTGAGTGATACTACTTCTAACGTATGTTATGTGAGTGGCTGTATGACTGTATCCATTATGTATGGGTGTGTAAGTGACTGAATGGGTGTATAAGTGGATGTGTGAGAAGTTGTGTGGTGCCTGAGATGCTGTGTGAGTGGCTGTGTTGGTGAGTGAGTGGGTGTGTCAGTGGCTGTATGAGTGAGTGAGAAGGTGTCTGACTGGTTGTATGAGTGAGTGACTCGTTATAAAAGTGACTGTATGGGTGAGTGAGGGGCTGTTTGAGTGAGTGGTTAAGTGAGTTAGTGTGTTTGTGGCTGCATTGAGAGTAAGTGTCTATGTGAATGGCTGCATGGGTGAGTGATCAGATGTATGAGAGCTTGTATGCATCTATGAATGGGTATGTAAGTGATTGTGTGGGTGAGTGTGAGAGTGCGTGTGTGGGTGACTGAGTGGCTATGTTGAAAGGGTGAGTGAATGGGGGTGTGAGGGGTTGTATAGGTAGAAACATGGGGTGTGAGTAGCTGTATGGTTGAGTGTGTAGATATGTGAGTGGCTATATGGGTGAGTGACTGGTTGTATGAATGGCCGTATGGGTTAGTGAGTGGTTTTGTGAGTGGCTGTACAAGTGAGTGAGTGGGTGTGAGAGTGCCCCTGTGGAGAAATGAGTGGGTATGTGAGTATTGGTATGAGTCTGTGAATAGGTATGTGAATTGTTGTGTGGGAGGGGGTGTTTCGAAAGGTTCTATGGGGGTGTGAGTAGGTGTGTTAGTAATGTTGTGGATGATGCCATTAGCAATGTCATTTATGATGGCATCAGTGTTGAATGGGTATGTGAATGGGCGTACACGAGGTTGTATGGGGTGTTTGAGTGGTCCTGTGGATCATGACATCAGTGATATCATTTGAGATGTCATCAGTGATGTCACTGACCATATCATGAGTGATGTAATATATGAGGTCATTAGCAGTGCATTATGGGGCATAAGTTATAGTTAGCTCAGGTAACTATAACTGCTGAATTTCACTGGTTTAGTATGAGGGAAATTTGAGCCTAACTATGACATTTTTGTAACCTTTGGTTTTTATTTCAGTGAATCTAATGCTAAGGTTTTTTTAATTCTCTTTCCTAACTATAAAGCTCATATAACTTTTGTTTTTTAGTGAAGTTCTACATTTTTTGTGTTATTTCCTAACTTTAACGTCCCTGTAACCATTGTTTTTTTAGTGAATTTCCAATTTTTTAAATTTTATTTCCTAACTGAAACCTGCAACCTTTGAGCGTGTGTGAGTGCATGAGTGTCTCAGTGGGTGTGTGATTGAGTGCACGAGTGTCTCACTGCATGTGTGAGTGGGTGTGTGTCTGAGTAGGTCTATGAGTGGATGTGTGAGTCTCTGACAGAGACTGTGAGTCAGTGCTTGAGTCACTTAGTAGGTATGTGAGTGGGTGTGCAAGAGTATGAGTGGTTCTGTAAGTGGATGAATGAATGCCTGACTGGGTCTGTGAGCAAGTGTATGTGTTTCAGTGGGTCAATAAGTGGATTCATGAGTTTTTAAATGGGTCTGTAAGTGGCTGTGACAGTGTCGGACTAGTTCTGTGAGTGGGTGCATGAGTGTTTGAGTGGATGTGTGAGTGGGAGTGGGAGTGAGAGCCCGAGTGTAACTGTAAGTGGGTGCATGAGTGTCTGTGTGGGCCTATGAGTGCATGTGAGAGTGTATGAGTGAGTCTGTGAGTGAGTGTAAGAGTGTGTGAGTAGGTCTGAGTGGTTGTCTGAGCATCTGAGTAGATTTGTAAGTGGGTTTGTGAGTGTCTGCTTGGGTATGTGAGTGGGTGCTGTCAGTACCTGAGTGGGTCTGTGAGTGGGTACATGAAGTTATGAGTTGGTCTGTAACTGGCTGCACAAGTACATGGGTGGATCTGTGATTGGTTGCAAGAGTCTTTGAGTGGGTCTGTGAATGGGTATAAGAGTGTCTGAGTGGGTCTGTAAGTGGGTGCATGAGTGGATAGCAAAACACAACAGAATAAGTAAGAATGCAATTTTGAGACCCAGAGATCTTCCTCTTGACTGTACAAAATTGTCAATAGGTCCTCGCTCCTACTCCCCTTGTGACAGTTCTCCTGTCCAGCTTGCACCCAGTCTGCAACCCTCTGCAGCCTTCAGTTTGTGCCTACTCTACTCTTTTTTCTGCTTGTTTTTCTGCCTTCGTTTCTGCTTGTTTGCTGACTTTCATTCTGCTCACGTCTGACCCTTATTTTACCTCTTTCTGCTTGTTTCTGACCTCTATTTCGGTTGTTTCTGCTCATTACTTACCTTTATTTTGCCTCATTCTGCTCATTTATGACCCCTGTATTTCTCCTTGCCTCTTTTTGATCGCTTCTAACCTGTATTTTACCTCAATCTGCTAGTTGCTGACCTTTTGTTTTGCCCCTTTGTGCTCATTTCTGACCATTATTTTTCCTCTTTCTGCCCCCTTGGTCTCTGACATTGCTCCAGCACGCAGCAAGCTGTTAAACATGCAGCTCCCTCTGTGCGGAGGTAATCCTCTCATCTGTTTCTCTGCCCACTGGACAGTGAGCAGGAAACAGATGAAAACTCCACTCCCAGCAAACTGAAGCAATTTCACAGCTCCCGCTTGCTGGGAGCAGAGTTACTGTTTGCTCTCTCTTGGTGGAAGCTGTCAAAGCACCCACCAAGCAAAAGTAAACAGCTTTGTCCCGGGGTGGACAGAAGGCTATTAATAGTTCCACATTCTGGCCCTGGGGAGGTAGTGGTCCAAAGGGCCATATATGGCCCAGGATGAGGGCCACACGGCCCTCTTCCTCCTTTCAGTTTCACCGTTCCCCAGGGAGGTGGTGGTCCCCTGTGCCAAATATGGCCCAGAAGGGGGGCCACGTGACCTCCTACCCTTTTTTCTCTGTTTGTTATGCCCTGGGAAGGTGTTGGTCCCCCAGGCAATTGCAAAGTAAGAGGTGGCCCACACAACCCCTCTCTTTTTAATTCAGAAGCCCAGGGGAGGTGGTGGCCCTGGGTCTTTTAAAGGCCTGAAGGGAGGCCATGAGCCCCCCTCCCATTATAAATATTACCCTTGAGGAGGTGGCGGTCCTCAGGGGAAAGCTCCCCATGCGGAGGGGGGCACATGAGCCTTCTTCCAATTTCAAATTTTAAAACCATGTCCCCGGGACCTGGCCCACCCGGGGGCACATAAAAAAACAAGCATGGGAACCCACACTTTTTTTCCATATTTTTTATCAGAGTTATTAATCTTTCTTAATTTCCACCGAAGAAAACCCAAAATGCTTTTTTGCCCTGGCAGAGTCCCAGGGGAACCCCAGGACCAAGGCTAGAGCGCTAGAGGGTCAGGGTATTCCAACCCTGCCCCTTTTGCTTTTTTAAAAACTTTTTGGGGAACTCACTGAAGCTGAGTCTCAAGATGGCTGCCAAGACTTCCTTGTTGGAGTGTTGGCAGCCAATCCTACATCAGTACGGGGAATGTCTGATCCCCAGAGGATCAATTTCCCTAAATATCCAAATAAGATTTTCATTTAATATGTCCAAAACTACTGAACGGATTTACACCAAATAACAAATAGGTTGCTTTCTGGACCAAGAGCTACCTTTCTGCCAATGTTGGTGTAACTCTTCCAGGAGTTTGAGCTGTAGTTGTGTCTGAATTACCTATGGGAATTAACATGAGAAACACACTGTTTTTAGCCTTGTGTTTTTTTCTCTGCCCCCGCTTGACAAATCACCCCAAAACTTTCCATATGCAGCTATAATGACCGTCGCACTATTTTCGTAAAATTTTGTGAGGGTTCATCAACTGGAGCCAACGATATAGAAAAGTCAAAAAATACTTTTCCTATGGAAACTAGGTCCTAACTATAACTATGTACTGGTGACCACCAGTAGGTGATATATATATTGGCAAAGGCTGTTGTTACAGCTGAAACGTGTGTCTTGGCTACTGGGTCGTGGGAGGCCCATCTAATTAAAAGAAGCCATATTCATGCTTTCTTTGTGTGCGTGCTCTTTTCCATTTCGAAACAGGGATTTTGCATCTATATATATATATATATATATATTCACTGAAAAAAACATTTGAGATGTCATCAGTGATGTTATCAGTGATGTCACTGACCATGTCATGAATGATGTGATATGTGACGTCATCAGCAGTGCATTGCGGGGCTCGAGTTATAGTTAGCTGAACTAACTATAACACCTAAATTTCTCTGGTTTTGTACGAGTGAAATGTCCAACTAACTATGACTTCCCTGAATCCTATGGTTTTTTCAGTGAATTTCTAAGATTTTTTAAATGCTAATTTCTAACTATAACATCCCTAAAACCTATAGTTTTTTCTGTGAATTTCAAAGGTTTTTTAAATGCTAATTTCTAACTATAACGTCTGTAAAACCTATGTTTTTTTCAGTGAATTTCAAAGGTTTTTTAAATAGTAAACTACTATTTTGCTATTTGTTATTAGTACTGTTTTTTCTAACTTTTTCACTACATAAAAGAAAATAAACGGTAAAACTGTTGTGTAATATATTACATTTCACAAATTACAATGTTACTTATCAAATAATACAACATAATGTAACATTTTGAAAACATATTTTTCTCCCTTTGTCTGCTGTTTTCAGATTCTACTTAACTTCACTATTCATAGTGATGTCGGTGTAGTGACATCATAAACAGCTGGGAAAAAAAACCAATCAATTAGATTGTTAAAAAAAAACAAATGACTAATTCTTGCAAGCACAATACGAAATCAACGCAAATAACACATCCAATACTATTTCCAATTTTTAAATCTTACCTTTACTCTGTAGTTTCTGTTCACATTTTTCCTCAAGGCCAAATAATATGTCGATTTTTTTTTCAAAATCATCCAGTATGAATTCCGTTAAGCATCTTCCCATTTTCCCTCTAGGCCGAATAATGTATCTAAAATTTTTGTTGAAGAAATATTTAATACGAGTTGGGAAATTCATAAGGCAATCTCGTTTCTATTTCCCAAGTGTGTATCGTTACAGTGACTCCAATCATTTTTGCATTTTAAATATACAGTATAATGAACAGATGCAGGCCGACTGGTATAGGGAAAGGTGCGGGCCGTCAGCTTGCAAAGGGATAGCTGTGGGACAGTGATGTGGGGAGAGGGAGCGTGAAGGGGGGTATCTCGCAGAGAGACAGCTGCAGTATTTTTCCAGTCTTGGCTTCAGAGATACAACTGCAGGCCCGAGTACTCGCACACGAAGAGCTGCGAGCCAACCAGTGGTTCACAGAGGAAGAGTTGCCGGCCCGAGAAGGTTGTTGGGGGCTATGGTTCAGAGAGCTGTGGTCTAACTCGCAAAGATAGAGCAACAGGGCGACGGGCCTGCTAGCAGACACACAGCTACGAGCTAATGGGCTGGCTCACAGAGGTAGAGCTGTGGGCCCGACGGCTCGCAGACGCAGAGCTGCGAGCCAACGGACTAGCTTCTAAAGGCATAGCTGGTAGCTGGTGATGTAGGGAGAGGGAGCGTGAGAGGGGTATCTTGCACAGACAGAGATCCGGTATGTTTGCAGAGTTGCCTTGCAGAGGTAGAACTACGCACTCGATGTGGACTGAATCACAAAATGGCTGCCACCAGTTCCAAGTTTCAACAGTTCGCACCCAAGCTCACAGAGGGAGACCTGCGGCCCGTGGGCTCGACTCGCAGAGGGAGAGCTACAGGCCGTACGCTCGCAAAGGCACAACAGCATACTGGCTCGCACAGGTGGAGAGCTGCGAGCTGATGCAGCAGTGTACTGGCTCGCAGAGGTAGAGAGCTGTGAGTCGATGGACTGGCTTCTAAAGGCATAGCTGGTGATGTGGGGAGATGAAGGGTGAAAGGGGTGTCTCGCACAGACAGAGCTCCAGTATATTAAATTGCCCCAGGACCTTTGTTTTATTTTCACTCGATGCAAGGCACAAGATGGCTGCTAACACTTCCTGGTTTGAAGTGTTAGCAGCCAATCAGATGCAAGCTTGTGCTCGGGAGTTAGGCTCCACCCAGCTATATATATATATATATATTTTCCTTTAATATCTCAAAAGCTACTGAACAGATTTACACCATTTTAACAAAAGTGTGCTTTCTGGATCAAGACCTTTCTCCCTGCCAAATTTGGCATAATTCCGTTCAGCAGTTTGACCTGTAGCCTTGTCTAAAGTTTCCTATGGAAATTGCATGGTGAAAACACATTTTGGGACCCCCCTTTTTTCTCAGCCCCCACTTAACGAATCACCCCCAAACCTTCAAGGAGCTGATCTGAAAAGTGGAATTTTTGGAAAATTTCGTAAAGATTCATCAAAAGACGCCAAAGTTATAAGCACATCAAAAAATGTTTTTCCTATGGAAACTAGGTTCTAACTATAACTATCTACTGGCGACCGCCAATAAATTATATATATATATATATAAAAACCATGAGGGGTGCCTCAATGAAGACATCACACCAGAGGGAGTAAGTGCACACCACAGCCAGCCGTAGCGAAGACAGCGTCTCACCCCACCTCACTGCGCAGCCAAACGCGTTTCGAGCATTCACTCTTCGTCAGTGGCTGAAAACAAAGTGCAGAGGCAGCGGTATACGTTCACCATATTGATTTATAAAGACCCGCCCAATGTGGGCGCAAGGCATCCTGGATATGATAGTCCATAGAATGGCTGCCCAGACTCTGGATAAATCGTAAACCCCAATGGGTACCGCTGACTTCTGGAAACCATCACACCAAGTGGAAAAGTATTATTCAATAAATCCCAAGTGGGTTGGGGTGGGTAAGAGTTACTGTCCCGCTACCTGTAACATCCCAGCTGCCAGGCCTCCTTCTGTCCGACTAGTGCACGAGGTTGCGTGCACCATGGATCCGCCTTACAAGCAGCGGGACATCTTCCCGGCCGGGCCAGCCGCAAACTACAAAAAACATGAGGGGTGCCTCGATGAAGACATCACACCAGAGGGAGTAAGTGCACACCACAGCCAGCCGTAGCAAAGACAGCGTCTCACCCCACCTCAATGCACAGCCAAACGCGTTTCGAGCAATTTGAAAATCTCTGGGAAGCAATGTGATTTGTTGCTTATGTGTATTTGTATGGCGAAAATAGAGGGAAATCTTGCCAATACTGGTTGCACTCTAAGAATCCAGGCACTATCAATGTACTTGTACAATGACTCAGGCATTAAGATATGCAGTGCTACAATCAAATGTGCACTATCTATGCAGTCCCCTAACCACCCCCACACTACTGATTCACTCCTCCAATTACCCAGGTAGCACCCATGCAGTCCAGCAATCACACTGTCACTTCCCGTGTACATTTGGTGTCCCTGTGCATAGTCCAGCTCAAACCGGTTGCGGGGGCTACCAGCCCCTGCTCTGGTGCAAAACTGGACAAAGGAAATGGGTGTAGCCACCCCTCTTTCCTGACCCTCCCATAGGTGGGTTCCCAGAGTATGTCCAACCCCTTCTTTGGGTATAAGAAAGGAACCCTTGGCCACAGGACTTTAGATTACACCTGGATGAAACTCTGATACTGAAATCCCGGAACTTCGATGGTCTACACGTCTAGATGACTGAAAAATCTCCCTTGGAGTAAAGGAGTTACTCCCCTGCTTGGCACCAAAGACGCATCTGTCCGGTCTGCATCTCCGAAGCTCCCGCGGACACTGAAGAATTTGCAACACAGGAGGTCAGTTTCCAGACTTCCCAGAGGCTGGCCCGAGTCCCCAGCAAAGCTGGGACCCATAGCCCTCGTGGGTAACATGGAACCGGAACCCGTGGACACTGTGCACATTTGCAAGTGTGGGAGGGTATGCTCAGACGTGAGTCCCTTGCTCATTGCACCATCAGGATTCAGGCAAGCCGGGCCAACGAAGGCTGTGATGCCAGAAACCGGTCCCCGGAAGCTTGTTTCCTTCCCAGTAAAGGAATTGGCTTGGTAGTTTGGTTTGTCCTGTTCCCATCATGCACTGGAACAGGTACAGACTAATTTGCATGTAGCCAGGTTCTGAGCTGGGATGGTGCAGTGAGCTAAAAAACGGTGATGGATTAAAACCATGATCTCTTGACTTGGTAAGAGTTTTCTGCATCATTCAGAAACTCTGTCCATCACCACCCCCTTTTTCCCAAATCGATTTTATCCACACTCAGTGTGGGAGGGTATGCTCAGACGTGAGTCCCTTGCTCATTGCACCATCAGGATTCAGGCAAGCCGGGCCGACGAAGGCTGTGATGCCAGAAACCGGTCCCCGGAAGCTTGTTTCCTTCCCAGTAAAGGAATTGGCTTGGTAGTTTGGTTTGCCCTGTTCCCATCATGCACTGGGACAGGTACAGACTAATTTGCATGTAGCCAGGTTCTGAGCTGGGATGGTGCAGTGAGCTAAAAAACGGTGATGGATTAAAACCATGATCTCTTGACTTGGTAAGAGTTTTCTGCATCATTCAGAAACTCTGTCCATCACCACCCCCTTTTTCCCAAATCGATTTTATCCACACTCAGTGTGGGAGGGTATGCTCAGACGTGAGTCCCTTGCTCATTGCACCATCAGGATTCAGGCAAGCCGGGCCGACGAAGGCTGTGATGCCAGAAACCGGTCCCCGGAAGCTTTTTTCCTTCCCAGTAAAGGAATTGGCTTGGTAGTTTGGTTTGCCCTGTTCCCATCATGCACTGGAACAGGTACAGACTAATTTGCATGTAGCCAGGTTCTGAGCTGGGATGGTGCAGTGAGCTAAAAAACGGTGATGGATTAAAACCATGATCTCTTGACTTGGTAAGAGTTTTCTGCATCATTCAGAAACTCTGTCCATCACCACCCCCTTTTTCCCAAATCGATTTTATCCACACTCAGTGTGGGAGGGTATGCTCAGACGTGAGTCCCTTGCTCATTGCACCATCAGGATTCAGGCAAGCCGGGCTGACGAAGGCTGTGATGCCAGAAACCGGTCCCCGGAAGCTTGTTTCCTTCCCAGTAAAGGAATTGGCTTGGTAGTTTGGTTTGCCCTGTTCCCATCATGCACTGGGACAGGTACAGACTAATTTGCATGTAGCCAGGTTCTGAGCTGGGATGGTGCAGTGAGCTAAAAAACGGTGATGGATTAAAACCATGATCTCTTGACTTGGTAAGAGTTTTCTGCATCATTCAGAAACTCTGTCCATCACCACCCCCTTTTTCCCAAATCGATTTTATCCACACTCAGTGTGGGAGGGTATGCTCAGACGTGAGTCCCTTGCTCATTGCACCATCAGGATTCAGGCAAGCCGGGCCGACGAAGGCTGTGATGCCAGAAACCGGTCCCCGGAAGCTTGTTTCCTTCCCAGTAAAGGAATTGGCTTGGTAGTTTGGTTTGCCCTGTTCCCATCATGCACTGGGACAGGTACAGACTAATTTGCATGTAGCCAGGTTCTGAGCTGGGATGGTGCAGTGAGCTAAAAAACGGTGATGGATTAAAACCATGATCTCTTGACTTGGTAAGAGTTTTCTGCATCATTCAGAAACTCTGTCCATCACCACCCCCTTTTTCCCAAATCGATTTTATCCACACTCAGTGTGGGAGGGTATGCTCAGACGTGAGTCCCTTGCTCATTGCACCATCAGGATTCAGGCAAGCCGGGCCGACGAAGGCTGTGATGCCAGAAACCGGTCCCCGGAAGCTTGTTTCCTTCCCAGTAAAGGAATTGGCTTGGTAGTTTGGGTTGCCCTGTTCCCATCATGCACTGGGACAGGTAGAGACTAATTTGCATGTAGCCAGGTTCTGAGCTGGGATGGTGCAGTGAGCTAAAAAACGGTGATGGATTAAAACCATGATCTCTTGACTTGGTAAGAGTTTTCTGCATCATTCAGAAACTCTGTCCATCACCACCCCCTTTTTCCCAAATCCACATTTGCAAGTGCATCAGCTTCTCGATGTTCTTTGAGGCTGTGCATTGGGTTACTTGTAGCCCAGACACCAAGCGCCTTTTACACCCAAGATTGCTTTCCTACACTACACAAGTGTTCCTCGAGCTCGCCCTTTGTGTTTTTGCTCGAGGCTCCTTCGCAATGCCTGGTCTGTCAACTGGTGGGTCCCTGTGAAGGAAACTTTAACTTTAATTGGGATTCCCTGGTTGCTCCGGACATGCCCGGACTCTCCATTGCTTGGGGAGTCCCCAGAACCTTTCTGGTCCGCACCGAAGCATCTTTCCTCTTCCTGCATGGGTTGCTGTTGCCAAGGCTTGTTGTGTCCAATCCGGGCACCGATGCTGCAGCACTCGACATCCTTTGTGGGACAGCTCAAATCCAGCTCCTGGTTGTCCTCGACACCTCCTGGTTGTCATGGCTGAAGAGTCAAGCTTCCCCTCCTCGCACCTGAAGCACCCGACATCGGTGGGCATTCGACTATCGTGCCCCTGGTCACTGGCAAGTGACCCAGACTCTGTCCCCTCTGCTTTAAGGTCCTTCACATCTTCGATCCAGGCTTGGATCTCTTCAGACACTTCTCATCTTCTCGGCAGCAGCACTTTTCAGCAAACTGCCATTGAAAACGACGACGCAACCCGACACCATTTGACACCTATGCACCCGGCTTCCCTGGGTGAGGTAACACAAGTACTCCCATGCTCCCAAGGGTGTTGGCCCTAGAACCATCAAAGTCCAAAAGGGTTTGCTCCTAGTCCACTCCTAAGTGTCATTAAAGTTTAAATTTCCAACTGTGACTTTCCCCATAGAAGCTAATGGAGCTCTCGGCTGTGTTCTCACACTGCACACGTTCCCCGTGGGTCACCTGTGTCACTACCTTGGGTGGTTCCGTGGGGTCCCAGCAATTCTACAGGCTCTAGGCCTTGTGTCTAGTCGAGCCGTGGTTCTTATACCACTTTCTTAATATATGGTTTGGTTCGCCCCTGGGCCTATCGAATATTGTGCTAATTTACTGTGATATTTGAAGTGTAACATATGTGCTTTGACCTCTAGCCTCATAAAGAGACTATTAGGGTGTGTTTAGAAATAAATACATATATTTTATTTATATACCTGGTGTGGTCTCCTTTCATTTAGCCACTCAAGAGATTATAGACTGGTAAAACAAGCTGCTTTACATTCCTTCAAGACTTAGCCTGAAGGCTGCTCTCCATAGCTACCACTAGGATAGCTTTCAAATAAGGTTGTCTTTAACCTATCATCAATAAGGGGTTGTTTGGACTGGTGCAAGGTGCCCACTATAACAAGTGAACAGCATATACTAGGCCAACTTCTCACATTCACCATGCACTTTCCTTGCAGTACTCCAATCATCCAGTCAGTACCAATGTATAATCCTTTGAGTGCTATCTATACAGTTTAGTAATGACCATGTTAATACCTATGCACGCCTCTAATTACCCTGCCAGTCCCATGTTCTTATCCAATCAATCTGCCACAAACCAAGCACTTATAAATTCACCATGAACTCTCCTTGCAGCACTCTAGGTATTCTGTTGCTATCCATGTACTCATGCAATGATCCAGGGAGTAACACATGCATTGTTATAATCACATGTGCACTATCAATATAGTCCTGTAACCACTACTGGTTCACTCCTCCAATTATCCAGGTAGTGCCCATGCAGTCCAGCAATCACACTGTCACTCCACATGTACTCTTCCAATCACTGAGTCAGTACCATGTACTATTCCAATCATTTTGCTAAAACCCAAGCAGTTAGAAAATCACCATGCACTCTTTTTGCAGTACTCCAATCATCCAGTCAGTACCCATTTAAAAACCTTGAGTGCTATCCATACAATTTAGTAATCTTCATGTTAATACCTATGCACTCCTCCAATTACCCAGCCAGTCCCATGTTCTTATCCAATCACTCTGCCACAAACCAAACACTTATACATTCACTGTGCATTCTCCTTGCAGCACTCTCAGTATCCTGTCACTATCCTTGTACTCATACAATGACCCAGGATCTAACACATGCACTGCTACAATCACATGTGCACTATCAATATAGTCCTGTAACCACCTACACACTACTGATTCACTTCTACACATACCCAGGTAGTAACCGTGCAGTCCAGCAATTACACTGTCACTCCCTGTGTACTCTTCCAACCACTGAGTCAGTACCATGTACTATTCCAATTACTTCTTTAAAACCCAAGCACTCAGAAATTCACCATGCACTCTCCTTGCAGTACTCCAATCATCCAGTCAGTGCCCATTTACAATCCTTTCAGTGCTATCTATACAGTTTAGTAATCTGCATGTTACTACCTATGCACTCTTCCAATTACCCAGCCAGTCCCATGTCCTTATCCAATCACTCTGCTACAACCCAAGCACGTATACATTCACCATGCACTCTCCCTGCAGCACTCTAGGTATTTTGTCATTATCCATGTACTCATGCAATGACCCACGAACTAACACAATCAGTGCTACAATCACATGTGCACCATCCATGCAGTCCTGTAACCGACTATTGATTCACTCCTCCTATTACCCAGAGAGTACACATGCAGTCCAGCAATCACAATGTCACTCCTGTGCAGTCTTCCAATCCCCCAGACACAACCATGTACTAATCCAATCACTCCGCCAAAACCAATCACTTAGAATTTCACCATGCACTCTCCTTGCAGTATTCCAATCATCCAGTCAGTAGCCATTTACAATCCTTTCAGTGCTATCTATACAGTTTAGTAATCTGCATGTTACTACCTATGCACTCCTCCAATTACCCAGCCAGTCCCATGTCCTTATCCAATCACTCTGCCACAAACCAAGCACTTATAAATTCGCCATGAACTCTCCTTGCAGCACTCTAGGTATTCTGTTGCTATCCATGAACTCAAGCAATGACCCAGGGAGTAACACATGCATTGTTATAATCACATGTACACTATCAATATAGTCCTGTAACCACCTATACACTACTGATTCACTCCTCCAATTATCTAGGTAGTGCCCATGCAGTCCAGCAATCACACTGTCACACCACGTGTACTCTTCCAATCACTGAGTCAGAACCATGTACTATTCCAATCATTTTGCTAAAACCCAAGTACTTAGAAATTCACCATGCACTCTTCTTGCAGTACTCCAATCATCCAGTCAGTACCCATTTACAAAACCTTGAGTGCTATCTATACAGTTTAGTAATCTTCATGTTAATACCTATGACCTCCTCCAATTACCCAGCCAGTCCCATGTTCTTATCCAATCACTCTCCCACTAACCAAGCACTTATACATTCACTGTGCATTCTCCTTGCAGCACTCTAACTATCCTGTCACTATCCTTGTACTCATACAATGACCCAGGATCTAACACATGCACTGCTACAATCACATGTGCACTATCAATATAGTCCTGTAACCACCTACTCACTACTGATTCACTTCTACACATACCCAGGTAGTACCCATGCAGTCCAGCAATCACACTGTCACTCCCCGTGTACTCTTCCAACCACTGAGTCAGTACCATGCACTATTCCAATTACTTCTTTAAAACCCAAGCACTCAGAAATTCACCATGCACTCTCCCTTGCAGTACTCCAATCATCCAGTCAGTACCCATTTACAATGCTTTCAGTGCTATCTATACAGTTTAGTAATCTGCATGTTACTACCTATGCACTCTTCCAATTACCCAGCCAGTCCCATGTCCTTATCCAATCACTCTGCTACAACCCAAGCACTTATAAATTCACCATGCACTCTCCCTGCAGCACTCTACTATTTTGTCATTATCCATGTACTCATGCAATGACCCACGAACTAACACAATCAGTGCTACAATCACATGTGCACCATCCATGCAGTCCTGTAACCAACTATTGATTCACTCCTCCTATTACCCGGAGAGTACACATGCAGTCCAGCAATCACAATGTCACTCCTGTGCACTCTTCCAATCCCCCATCCACTACCATGTACTAATCCAATCACTCCGCCAAATCCAATCACTTAGAATTTCACCATGCACTCTCCTTGCAGTATTCCAATCATCCAGTCAGTACCCATTTACAATCCTTTCAGTGCTATCTATACAGTTTAGTAATCTGCATGTCACTACTTATGCACTTTTCCAATTACCCAGTCAGTCCCATGTCCTTATCCAATCACTCTGCTACAACCCAAGCCATTATACATTCAAAATGCATTCTCCTTGCAGCACTCTAAGTATCCTGTCGCTATCCATGTACTCATGCAATGACCCGGGAACTAACACATGCACTGCTACAATCACATGTGCACTATCAATAAAGTCCTGTAACCACTCACACACTACTGATTCATGTCCGCAAATACCCAGGTAGTACCCATGGAGTCCAGCAATCACACTGTCACTCCCTGTGTCCTGTTCAAATCACTGAGTCAGTACCATGTACTATTCCAATTACTTTGCTAAAACCTAAGCGCTTAGAATTTCACCATGCACTCTCTTTGCAGTACTCCAATCATCCAGTCAGTACCCATTTACAATCCATTCAGTGCTATCTATACAGTTTAGTAATCCCCATGTTACTACCTATGTACTCCTCCAATTACCCAGACAGTCCCATGTCCTTATCCAATCACTCTGCCACAAACCAAGCACTTATAAATTGACCATGCACTCTCCTTGTAGCACTCTAGTCATTTGTCATTATCCATGTACTGAAGGAATGACCCAGGGACCAACACAAGCAGTACTACAATCACATGTACACTATCCATGCAGTCCTGTAACCAATTATTGATTCACTCCTATTATCCAGAGAGTACACATGCAGTCCAGCAATCACACTGTCACTCCTGTGCACTCTTCCAATCCCCCATCCACTACCATGTACTAATCCAATCACTCCGCCAAAACCCAATCACTTAGAATTTCACCATGCACTCTCCTTGCAGTATTCCAATCATCCAGTCAGTACCCATTTACAATCCTTTTAGTGCTATCTATACAGTTTAGTAATCTGCATGTTACTACCTATGCACTCCTCCAATTACCCAGCCAGTCCCATATCCTTATCCAATCACTCTGCCACAAACCAAGCACTTATAAATTCACAAAGCACTCTCCTTGCAGCATTCTAAGTATTCTGTTGCTATCCATGTACTCATGCAATGACCCAGGGAGAAACACATGCAGTGTTATAATCACATGTGCACTATTAATATAGTCCTGTAACCACCTATACACTACTTATTCACTCCTCCAATTATCCAGGAAGTACCCATGCTGTCCAGCAATCACACTGTCACTCCCCGTGTACTCTTACTATCACCAAGTCAGTATCATGTACTATACCAATCATTTTGCTAAAACCTTAGCACTTGGAAATTCACCATGCACTCTCCTTGCAGTACTCCAATCATCCAGTCAGTACCCATTTACAAAACTTTGAGTGCTATCTATACAGTTTAGTAATCTTCATGTTACTACCTATGCGCTCCTCCAATTACCCAGCCAGTCCCATGTTCTTATCCAATCACTCTGCCACAAACCAAGCACTTACAAATTCACTATGCATTCTCCTTGCAGCACTCTAAGTATCTTTTCGCTATCCATGTACTCATGCAATGACACAGGATCTAACATATGCACTGCTACAATCAGATGTGCACTATCAATATAGTCCTGTAACCACCTACACACTATTGATTGACGTCTGCAAATACACAGGTAGTACCCATGCAGTCCAGCAATCACACTGTCACTCCCCCAGTACTCTTCCAACCACTGAGTCAGTACCATGTACTATTCCAATTACTTCTTTAAAACCCAAGCACTCAGAAATTCACCATGCACTCTCCTTGCAGTACTCCAATCCTCCAGTCAGTACCCATTTACAATGCTTTCAGTGCTATCTATACAGTTTAGTAATCTGCATGTTACTACCTATGCACTCTTCCAATTACCCAGCCAGTCCCATGTCCTTATCCAATCACTCTGCTACAACCCAAGCACTTATAAATTCACCATGCACGCTCCCTGCAGCACTCTAGGTATTTTGTCATTATCCATGTACTCATGCAATGACCCACAAACTAACACAATCAGTGCTACAATCACATGTGCACCATCCATGCAGTCCTGTAACCAACTATTGATTCAATCAATCAATCAATCATCGCATTTATATAGCGCACTACTCACCCAGAGGGTCTCAAGGCGCTGGGGGGTCCGCTACTGCTCGAACAGCCAAGTCTTGAGTTGCTTCCTGAAGGCGAAGTGGTCCTGGGTCTGGCGGAGGTGGGTGGGGAGGAAGTTCCATGTCTTGGCGGCGAGGTAGGAGAAGGATCGTCCCCCTGTGGTGGCTCTTCGGATGCGGGGGACGGTGGCGAGGGCGTGGCTGGTCGATCGAAGCTGGCGTTTGGGAGCGTAGAAGTTGAGGCGGCTGTTGAGGTATCCTGGGCCTTGGTTGTGTAGGGCTTTGTGTGCGTGGGTGATGAGACGGAAGGTGATTCTCTTGTTGACCGGGAGCCAGTGCAGGTCTCTCAAGTGTCTGGAGATGTGGCTGTGACGGGGGATGTCCAGGATGAGTCGTGCTGAGGCGTTCTGGATCCGCTGGAGTCTCTTCTGGAGTTTGGCGGTGGTTCCAGCGTAGAGGGAGTTGCCGTAGTCCAGACGGCTGGTGACGAGGGCCTGGGTGACGGTCTTCCTGGTCTCGGTGGGGATCCACCGGAAGATCTTGCGTAGCATGCGCAGGATGTTGAAGCACGACGAGGAGACAGCGTTGACTTGTCTCATCATGGAGAGGGAGGAGTCCAGGATGAAGCCCAGGTTGCGTGCGTGGTCTGTTGGTTTGGGTGCGCTGCCTAGGGCGGGGTGCCACCAGGAGTCGTCCCAAGCGGCGGGTGAGGATCCCAGGATGAGGACTTCCGTCTTGTCCGAGTTCAGTTTCAGGCGGCTGTTCTTCATCCATTTGGCTACCTCTTTCATCCCTTCGTGAAGGTTGGCTCTGGCTGGGTGTCGTCGGCGTAGGAGATGATGTTGAGGTTGTGCTGGCGTGCGATGTCAGCGAGGGGGCTCATGTAGATGTTGAAGAGAGTAGGACTGAGCGAGGAGCCTTGAGGGACGCCGCAGATGACTTCGGTGGCTTCAGATCTGAACAGAGGGAGGCGGACTCTCTGTGTCCTTCCGGCGAGGAAGGAGATGATCCACTGCAGTGCCTTTTCTTGGACTCCGACATTGCTGAGGCGTTGTACTAGGGTACGGTGGCAGACAGTGTCGAAGGCCGCGGAGAGGTCGAGGAGGATGAGGGCCGCTGTTTCTCCGTTGTCGAGTAGCGCTCGGATGTCATCCGTGGCTGCGATCAGGGCGGTCTCGGTGCTGTGGTTGGCCCGGAAGCCAGACTGCGAGGGGTCGAGGGATCCGTTCGTCTCGAGGAAGGCGGCCAGCTGCTTGTTGACGGTCTTCTCGATGACTTTTGTGGGAAATAGGAGCAGCGAGATGGGGCGGTAGTTCTTGAGGTCGGTGGGGTCGGCCGATGGCTTCTTGAGTAGGGCGCTGAGTTCGGCGTGCTTCCAGCTCTCCGGGAAGGTAGCGGTGTCGAAGGAGGTGTTGATGATGTTCCGCAGGTGGGGTGCGATGACAGCGTCGGCCTTGTTGAAAACGTGGTGAGGGCAGGGATCGGTCGGAGATCCGGAGTGGATGGAGTTCATCGTGCGGACGGTGTCTTCGGTGCTGATCGGGGTCCAGGCGCGGAGGGTGGTGGTGGGGGGCGGTGGTTCGGTCGTGGTGTTCGTCAGTTGAGTGCTGAAGCTGTTGTGTATGTCCGTGATCTTGTTGTGGAAGTAGGAGGCGAGGGAGTTGCAGAGGTCTTGCGAAGGGGTGATGTCGTTGTTTCCGGCGTTGGGGTTGGAGAGCTCTTTGACGATGTTGAAGAGTTCCTTGCTGTTGTGTGCATTGTTGTCCAGTCGTTCCTTAAATGCGGTTTTCTTGGTGGCGTGGATGAGTTGGTGGTGTTTTCGGGTGGCGAGCTTGAGGGCAGTCATGTTGTTCGGTGTTGGGTCTCTGCGCCAGGTTTTCTCGAGGGCTCGGCAGTTCTTCTTGGAGCTTTTGAGTTCGTCGGTGAACCATGGGGCTCTCTTGTTACCGGGTCTGCTAGGCGGGTTCCTCAGGGGGGCGAGCTTGTCTGCGCAGTCGCTGATCCACTTCGTGATCCACTTCGTGATTCATTCCTCCTATTACCCAGAGAGTACACATGCAGTCCAGCAATCACACTGTCACTCCTGTGCACTCTTCCAATCCCCCATCCACTACCATGTACTAATCCAATCACTCCGCCAAAACCCAATCACTTAGAATTTCACCATGCACTCTCCTTGCAGTATTCCAATCATCCAGTCAGTACCCATTTACAATCCTTTCGGTACTATCTATACAGTTTAGTAATCTGCATGTTACTACTTATGCACTTTTCCAATTACCCAGTCAGTCCCATGTCCTTATCCAATCACTCTGCCGCACCCCATGCACTTATAAATTCCCAATGCATTCTCCTTGCAGCACTCTAAGTATCTTGTCGCTATCCATGTACTCATGCAATGACCCAGGATCTAACATATGTACTGCTACAATCACATGTACACTATCCATGCAGTCCTGTAACCAATTATTGATTCACTCCTATTATCCGGAGAGTACACATGCAGTCAAGCAATCACATTGTCACTCCTGTGCACTCTTTCAATCCCCCAACCACTACCATGAACTAATCCAATCACTCCGCCAAAACCCAATCACTGAACATTTCGCTATGCACTCTCCTTGCAGTACTCCAATCATCCAGTCAGTACCCATTTACAAAACTTTGAGTGCTATCTATTCAGTTTAGTAATCTGCATGTTACTAACCCTGGGCGTAGTTCGTGTAGTAGCGCTACACGTAGCTACGCAAAGTGCACTTCGCACTACTCGAGATACGCGTAGCACTACGCGAACTGCGTAGTACGCTGTTCGCGATGATTGCACAGTGCCGAATGCTTGTCCGCACTGTGCAATCATTGCAAATGGCATCTTGCACAGTGCAAGCGGTCATTTTCTGCCGCTCGAGTAGATTTTTACTCAAGCGGCAGCTTTCTCAACGCGGACTGGTAGTTTCTCATCGTGAGCGGTCGCGAGCATACGCGACCACTCGCAATGAGAAACCTGACCTCCCCGCATTGAGAATCTCGCCGGGAGGTTTATTTTCCATGCTCACGATCGGCAACTTGATGTTGCTGATCGCAAACGAGGAAAAAGTCTCGCCGGGATGGCATTTTGCTCGCTCGCGGTCGCCAACTTGACATTGTGGGCGGCAAGCGAGCAAAAAATGCCAGCTACGCTACGCTAAGCTATGCGATTTTGCACTGGCTACGGGCAATTTGCATCACGCGAAGTAGCACAAACTACACAAACTTCGCCAGCGTCGTGTAGTTGTCCTCCCAGGGTTACTACCTATGCACTCCTCCAATTACCAAGCCAGTCCCATATCCTTATCCAATCACCCTGCTGCAACCCAAACACTTATAAATTCCCCATGCACTCTCCTTGTAGCACTCTAGGTATTCTGTTGCTATCCATGTACTCATGCAATGACCCAGGGAGTAACACATGCAGTGTTATAATCACATGTGCACTATGAATATAGTCCTGTAATCACCTATACACTACTAATTCACTCCTCCAATTACCCAAGTAGTACCCATGTAGTCCAGCATTCACACTGTTACTTCCCGTGCACTCCTCCAATCACCCAGCCAATACCATGTACTAATCCAATCCCTCCGCCAAAATACAAGCACTTATAATTTACTTTGCACTCTCTTTGCAATACTCTAAACATGCAGTCAGTACTCATGTACTCATGCAATTATCCAGGCACTAACTCCCGCACTTCTACAATCTTTTGAGTGCTACCTATATAGTTTACTAATCCTCCTGATACTACCTATTCACTCCTCCAATTATCCAGCCACTCCCATGTCCTTATCCAATCACTCTGCCACAACCCAAGCACTTATAAATTCACCATGCACTCTCCTTTCAGCATTCTAGGTATTCTGTTGTTATCCATGTACTCATGCAATGACCGAGAGACTAACATATGCAGTGTTAAAATCACATGTGCACTATCCATGCAGTCCTGTAACCAACTATTGATTCACTCCTCCTATTACCCAGAGAGTACAGATGCAGTCCAGCAATCACACTGTCATTCCTGTGCACTCGTCCAATCCCCCAGCCACTACCATGTACTAATCCAATCACTCTGCCAAAACCCAATCCCTTAGAATATCACCATGCATTCTCCTTGCAGTATTCCAATCATCCAGTCAGTACCCATGTACTCATGCAATTACTGAGGCACTAACCCATACACTTCTACAATCATTTGAGTGCTACCTATACAGTTTAGTATTCTCCATGTTACTACCTATGCACTCCTCGATTTACACAGCCAGTCCCATGTCCATATCCAATCACTCTGCCACAACTCAAGCACTTATAAATTCAGTTTGCAGTCTCCTTGCAGCACTCTAGGTATTTTGTTGTTATCCATGTACTTATGCAATGACCCAGGGAGTAACAATCACATGTGCACTATGCATGCAGTTCTCTAAACACCTATACACTACTGATGCACTCCTCCAATAATCCAGGTAGTACTCTTGCAATCCAGCAATCACCCTGTCACTACCCATGCACTCCTCCAATCACCCAGCAATATTATGTACTAATCCAATCCCTCCACCAAAACACAAGCACTTATAAATTCACCATGCGGTCTCCTTACTGTTTTTTAATCAACTAGTCACTACCCATGTACATATGCAATGACCCAGGTATTAATACATGCACTATTAAAATTCTCTATGCACTGCCATTGCACTCCTCTAAGTAGCTAAACCCTTGTCATTCACTACTATAATTATCCAGTTAGTATCTGTGTACTGCAGTAAATGTATTGTGATAGCAAAACAAAGCGTTTAAATGGTTATTATGTAGAAAGTGTTTCTTTAGTAATAGATTGGTATATTTTATAGATGTATATTAATAATATTACATTTTTGTTTTTTTACAGATAATCTTCAGCATCATTAAAAAAGACTTATCATGACTAAAAAAATAAGATGAAACAACAAAAGAAAGACTAGTACTTGAAGAAAAGACAACAGCAAGAATTAGAAGAAGTACATCATGTGGGAAAAAATAAAAAGTCTTGCGGTAAGAGAACAAAATAATTTATTCAAAGACTTTCAAAGACAAGAAATAGTTTGCACAATGGAGCAAGTACAAAGAATACCTCAACAACAAAGAAGAATGAAAAGAAAAAATTAATGGGAAATCACGTTTTCAAAAAAACAATCTCTGGTAAAAGGAGAAACAATCAATTTCATGAAATAAGGAAAAAAATGTTTCACAATAGAGTAGTACTTAATTTTTTGAACGATGCCAAGAAATATAAAAAAAATCGGTATTTTATAAAAAGAAGAAACAGATTGAAACTATTGTTGAAAAGGTTTTTCAATTAAAAAGGAAATTATTCCTTTTAATTTTAAACAGGATTCGATCATTAGATAAGCCAATATATTTTATGAAGTCCAAAACTAAAAAGAAGAGAGTAATTAACAGGACTAACTTTTGTGATTTCTTTTTGGGTGAATGGAAGCACAGTTCAAGTTCAGAGCCTTTTTTTAATGGAGAGAGCTATTTTCAAACCAATACATTAGTGTATGCAGTTGAAACCAGTGGTCTTGATTATGAAGTGAAGAACGGTTGTCCAATTGATTGATTGAAAAACTTTATTCGGTAAGGAAGTTACATACCATAAAAGTGTTTGCACATAAAAATACATTAAAAATAATACACATATCATTTTTACAAAATTAATTTGTTTGGCCGAGCAAATGGGAATAAATTCTATAGGAGCATGAACGATTAAAAAGAGTTTTGTAACGTTAGTTAAGAATCATAAAATAGATTAAGAAAAAATAGGGCAATGCAAGACGGAAGAAAAACAAACCCCCCACTGACAATTTTAGGATGTATGGGGGGGCTAATTCCAGTTCATCGTAGGGTATGTTTATGTAGTTCGTGGAAAACGTCTGTAAGTATGGTATTTATAGTGGAATCTCCATTTAAAGGTTGGTTCTGTGTCGTACACAGAATTTTAAAAACATTGCCATATTTTTGGCCAGTGGTTCTGTTTCTAGCAGTTGAAGAGCCATAAAAGCTGGGCGACAATGAGTTAACCCCAAATGTTTCAGGAACGGGATCAAGTATAGCTTTCTTGGCTCGACATAAAATTTGCAGAACATTATTGTATGAATAGTTGTTTGGGGAGAGAGGTCATCACAGGGGCACGGCATCAATTGTGTACTCCAGTCGTTTGGCCCGGGGAAAGTAATTAAACGATGAAATATGTTCAGTCGCATTCTGGTGAGTAAGAATTTCTCATAGTTACTTAGGTTGGAATTCAAGTATGGCTCGATTTGATCTGTTGTCTGTATTAGGAAAGACAGTTGTGCAGAATTTTTGTTTAGTTCGAGAGCCAGGCGCAGATCAGGTAAATGGGTTAAACAAATGTCTCGCATTCTTTTTCTGGGAATTAGGGAAATATTTTGAGGGTTTGAAAAGAAATGCTCCAGTCCTAAGTCCGTTAGGAACTTTTTGACATAAGCGAGCCAAGTGATTGATGATCCGTGCTCCAAATTCTTGCAATCATTAATGAGTTCCTGGGTAAATTTTAGTTCTGGTGTGGTCCAGATACGGTGCCATAAGAGAATAGGCTGCATGCGTATCACATCCGTGATATATTGAAGCCCCAGTTCGCTATGAATATTGAGAGTTGTAGTGGACGATGGGACTACCAGCAGGAATTTCAGAAAGGAATTCTCAGTCTTTTGAAGTGAAGTGACGCGTGCATTTCCCCAGATCCCAGCCCCGTAGATAGCTGTGCTAAGGCATTTTGAGTTGTAGATATCTAGCATTTCCCTTGATGCTCTTTTTCCCAGCCTCCGGGCAAACACTTTCAGGGCCGATGTTGCTTTTAAAAACTGCAAGTTTCTGTTTTCTATTGCGCTTTTCCAAGTAGTTTTATTATCTATCACGACTCCTAGGTAGGGATAGGTGGTGGTGTCCTCTATTTTGGTGTCGTATAGATAGATGTTTTTCTTTTTACGCAGGTGTTTCCCTGATGCCATCACAAAGGTTTTTTTGGTGTTAATGTTTAGGTCCAATTGTTTCATGAAGTCTGTATATCTAACCAAGGCCCGTTGTAGCTCAAGGGGGGTGCGGGCGAGTATAACTGCGTCGTCCGCATATAAGAGTGCGGGGATTGGGCGTTGTATGATGTGTGGCTGGTCCTGGCTGCCTTTTAGGAGAGCTACTTCTAGACCATTCGTGTAAATGTTAAAAAGAAATGGAGCCAGGACACAGCCTTGCCTTACTCCCCGCTCAATAGCAAAAGGTGATGATAGCTGCCCCCCGATGCCATATCTTACTCTAGTGGTGGTGTTCGAGTAGATTTCCCTTATGTAGTTGACCAGGTTGGTGTCGATGCCCAGTTGGGTCATTGTGGTCCAGAGCTTGGGGTGATCTACGCAGTTGAAAGCTGCGGATAAGTCAACGTATGCCATGTAAAGACTGCCACCCTTTGCATGGACATACTTACCTCTCAGAAGTGAGAGGTTGAGGACCTGCTCTATGGTACCTCTGCCTTCTCTGAACCCAAACTGAAGGTCGGATAGGATATTGTTTGTCTCAGCCCAATTTTGTAGACGTGCTAAGAGGATTCTGCCTACTACTTTGCCGAAAGAGTCCAAAAGGGAAATAGGTCTATAGCACATTGGGTTGTTCCTATTTCCCTTTTTGAATATGGGCACTAGGATCGAGTCGGACCAGGAGGTTGGTAGTCCTACATAACCCAGGGCCTCTAGGACATTTAATAACAGGGGGGCCCAAAGGTCGGTGTTTGATTTGTATAAGTCCATGGGGACCGCGTCGGGACCCGGGGCCTTTCCTGACCTGCTAGCGTTCAAGGCCTGCTCTACCTCTACGAGCTCAAAGTTCATAATTAGCGGGTTAATTCTGGGAGTAGGTACATAGTGAGTGTGTGTTAGGTTTCCAGCCGGCTTTGAGAAAATTTTTGAGAAGTGGGTGACCCACTCTTGCTCTGTGATGGTGGTCTCAAGTGTGCCACTTTCTTTCGGTCCTGACAAGAAAGAGGAGTTTACAATCTCCCAGAAAGTTACCGAGTCTTTATTTTGGCAGCTGCTGTGTAAGGCAGTCCAGTGTTCTTCTTTGAGTTCTCTTTTCCTGGATGCTACTGCCTTGTTGTAGTTTTGCCTGGCTATTGAGATTTCGGGAATGTTTCTTGGGGATATTTTAAGAGCAATCTTAAGGGTTTTGTGGGCTCTAGAGCATGCTGAGTTAAACCACCTGAACTTGGGTTTGTCCTTTATTATTTTCTGTACCCGGGATTGGACTGTTAGGGCGTTCTTAACCTGTAGTGTTATTAGTTCGTAGTTGGCCACGATCTCTTCAGGATTCGATGTTTCTGTTAGGCAGGCTTCGAAAGCTGGGCGGGCTGCATTAATTATAGTTTCAAGGAAGTCAGTAGGATTGATTTTAGACCATTTCAATGCGTAACCATTTGGACGAGGCATGGAGATGAGATCTGCATGAAGTAATGTTTCGGCATTTTTTTTTGGAGCAGTGGTTTGAATAGTGACTGTCAGTGGGAAATGATCGCTGAATGCTTTATCATGGGTATGGACATCGGTGATCAAATTGGGGAAGATATTCCCCACTAAAATGAAATCGATACAAGAGGATAAACCTCTGCCACTGAAAGTTGGGACAAAAGGGGTAGTGGGAGTGGTAAATTCATTTGCAAAGGCCAATTGTAAGTGGATCATGTTCTCGTTTAGGACGGACCCATTTTGAGAGTGTAAAAAAATGGGGAATATTGTTTTGTGTGTGATCCAGGTAACCGCAGTTGCCGTTTGATGCACTCTTGCATAGTGCTAAATTAAAATCTCCCCCCCAGATTATTATTGGTTCCTTACCTTTAGTGGAGGTTAGTTGTTTTTGTAAGGAAACACGAATTTATTTTATAACCCCTTCAAATCTATCTTCCGGGAGGTTATTATAGAAGTTAACGATAAAAATAGGAGTCATTCTACTTATGGTTGTACATATAATCTGGTATTGTGGTTCAGCTTTGAGAATATGTGCCTCCAGGGTTGCTATTAGATTTGAGACATATATTGTTAATCCACCCTTTGCTCTACCGGATGTTGAAGGGAGTGCTGGGCTGAAAAAAGTCTTAAAGCCGTTTATATGTAAGGGGGTTGTAAACCATGTCTCCTGTAGGGCAATGATTTCGAATTCTTTAATGAATTTTATCCATTCTTCATTTTGGGTCTTTAAACGAAGGCCTGATATATTCCAAAAAGTTATTTTTAAGAGTGAGTTTATTTTCTTACAGTTAGAGTTAATCCTGCAGATGTTTTGGTCAGGTGCGATAGGAACCACACTAGTACTGGTGTCGCCCTCCCTGTATGATCTGACTATCAAAGGGGAAATAGTTTCGGGGATGCTGATCTGTTCAGCGTTGGGTACTGTCTCTTGTTGGTTTGTAGATGTTAGGTAAGTTGGGGAAGGGAAGATCTGTTTATTTCTTAGGTGTGGGTCAGATTGGACAGTTGGTAAAATTTGAAAAGGGGTAATAGTCAAAGATTCAGGGTTGGCCGTTGGGGTTAGCTGTCAGTCCAGCTCCTCTAGTGTACTGAGATGTTCGAATCTGTTTTGGGTAAGGATGCACCCGTTCCCGTTGTGAGTGTTTGTTTGCTCGTTGTGATAGAAGTAGTCAAGTGACACCATATTAATGTGGTTAGGATCGTGTGTTATTGTCCTATTGATTCTAAGTAAAGAACGGACTAAGCCTGGTGATCTGACATTTACGACTATGCAGTCTCCAAAACTTTTTTTGGTAGAGTCACCAATCCATCCCACTCTCCTCACCATCAGTATCTGGTTTGTGTGTCTTGGGTGGAAGTGGGTGTTTTTTGTGAGCCAGTAGGTGACCTTATTCCTTAACGAAAGCCATGTTTCAATGGTATCTTTTTATAAAAAAGGGACATTTGTCAGGACCAGAACGTATGGCCGGGCAGCTGGTGGTAAGTGTAAGTAGTCTTTGTTAGGGATGGTGGTACAATCTGCCCTGTTATTGTGGCTTGGAGCTGCGTTAGAACTCGGAGATGGATCTGATTCAGTATTTGGTTTTAGATTTCCCTTTGTTACTTGAGTCATCATTGGTCTGGTTGCAGGATGAAGAGTAGGGGTATTTACGCTGGGGTTATTGAGATGGTTAGTTAAGAGTGATGAGTTCCGATTAGGTTGTGGGTTTGTGTGACTAGTTGCTGGCGAAGTATTGGACGGGTTTAATTTGGTTATGCCTTCGAGAACAGTTTTAGTGAGTTGGACAAATTTATCCTCAAATACAGAAGAAAGTAGAGAGATCATTTCCCCAAGTTTGATTTCGATGTCCTGGCTAACAGCTAGCTGTAATGTCTTTACATTGCTTTCCACTGCTAGCTTAATTGTCTCACCAAGAGTAAGTAATTGGTCGTGGGGAGATGAATTGGTTTCCTCTGTTTGTATGCCGATATCGCAGGTGACTGGGGTTGGTAAGGACTTTCCCCCTTTGCAAGGCTGGCCTTTTTTATATGTCCCCTTCCCAGTACTTGTATTAGTTTTGCCTTTCCCTCGTGTTAAGGGGCCCTTTGGTTGTAGCGCGTCATCATTCGGCCGAAGTCTAAGTTCGGTCGGGTGTGGTTGAAAGGTGATTGGGAGAGGGTTCAGTGGTGATTGTCGAGGTAGGTGATTTAGGCAGTGAGGGTGAGTTTGAAGCCTCAGCGATTCTGTTGCATCTTACCGGTGGTTCTAGAGAGAGCCTCCTTTCTGTTGATTGTATTTCCTGCATTATTAGGGATTCTGCCCTCAACAAATAAGCGTCCAATGTGCCCACTGTACTTTTACGTGTTTCCATTTTCAAAAGGCGGAGCAATTACAATCAGATGGAAAGTAGTGAATAACGCAGTGCAGATAGCACTGTGGCGAAGGTGTGATGTGACTATGCTGTTTGATAATATTGACAGTACCTTGAGGGGCGGTGGGGGGTCAGTTATCTTCGGACCATTGGTGTAACTTTGCGATGATGTCCCGACGGACACAGCGAAAGGGGGTAGCCCAGCCCTGCCTCCTCCTGCCCCTGACGGCCACAGACGGCCCGCCCTCTGCCCAGGCTCAGCCCGGCGCCGCCCGCGCGCGTCCGCAATGCGGAGGAAGCTGTCCTCTTTTGAACGCCTCCAGGCACGGGAACCAGGCAGTGGGCGGTGTCGCTGTGCAGGCTGGGTAGTGTAGTCTGCCCCACTCCGCGGCCGCGCGGTGTCAGAAGCGCGGCGGCGGGGGCGACCACAGCTACTGGGCTCCTGGGCTACTCCGGGTCAGTGTCAGCAGGATGGCGGATGAACTGTGGCTGTGCAGCCTCCTCCGGCGCTGCCTCCTGGTAGAAAAATGCTCCCCGCTCCTCAGTGGGAGCTGTCCTCTTTTGAACGCCTCCAGGCGCGGGAACCAGGCAGTGGGCGGTGTCGCTGTGCAGGCTGGGTAGTGTAGTCTGCCCCACTCCGCGGCCGCGCGGTGTCAGTAGCGCGGCGGCGGGGGCGACCACAGCTACTGGGCTCCTGGGCTACTCCGGGTCAGTGTCAGCAGGATGGCGGATGAACTGTGGCTGTGCAGCCTCCTCCGGCGCTGCCTCCTGGTAGAAAAATGCTCCCCGCTCCTCAGTGGGAGCTGTCCTCTTTTGAACTCCTCCAGGCGCGGGAACCAGGCAGTGGGCGGGGTCGCTGTGCAGGCTGGGTAGTGTAGTCTGCCCCACTCCGCGGCCGCGCGGTGTCAGAAGCGCGGCGGCGGGGGCGACCACAGCTACTGGGCTCCTGGGCTACTCCGGGTCAGTGTCAGCAGGATGGTGGATGAACTGTGGCTGTGCAGCCTCCTCCGGCGCTGCCTCCTGGTAGAAAAATGTCCAATTGAAAAAGAAAAGATGTTTCCTAGAAATGTAGAAGAAGTGATAGCTGATGAAGTTCTAGGGAGATGTAGTAAAGCCCCAGTGTGTACTTGGGATTGTAGTTGTATTTGGAGTATACAACAGGAGTCTAGTGATATTTTACGCAATATCTTACGAGAGTACAGTAAAAAAAAGTGTTAAACAAAAGATTAAGATGTTGCAAGGACTAGATCCTTGCAAAGTGAGAAAAAATACTGGTTTGCAAGGTCATTCTCTGGCTTGTCTTTCTAGAAAAGTGTGTCCAAGTGTTTTTCATCATTTTAGAATGTTAGCAGTACATCACTCTCAAATGCGGAAGTTAGTCAGAAGATTGCATTACACAAAAAGTCCAGCAATATTTTTAAATGACTTAAACAGTGCTCTTTTGCATGGGTCAGTATCAGATGTAAAAAAAGGTTTGTGATAAAATAGAGTTTGGTTACTTTGGTCCTGAAGAAGAGTGTAGAGAAAGTGAGACATTGATAGAAGTAGGTGTTGAAGAAGATGTAGAAAATAGTAGTACAGAGAAGTTTGAAGAAGAAATTAAAAAGTTTAAGGTAATTTCATGTGAAAGACCAAATTATGCCTGTATTTGTTGTCGACGAACTCACTATAAATCTAGGAATGCTGATCTGTATTTAAAAAGTGAAAGAGAAAATAATGATACGTGGAAGGAATTTGCAACTTATGTGTTGGTAGAGGATTGCTTTGATTTGGGTACTGATCAACGTATTTGTAGATCTCTTGACTGGGGGAGAATGTCTGCATTGTCAGCATTCCGTCCATCATTTGTTTGTTGTAACGATTTTCGCCCTAAGTGGGATGGGTATTCCCGGACGTGGGACCCGTGCTCACTACACCACTGGAGTCAAGCTATCCTGGCTGATGACGGCTGATAGCCAGAAACCGGTCCTAGGATGCTTGATTCCGGTCCAGGGAAGACATGGCTTGGCAGCTCGGGCTGGACTGTTCCCATGAGGCACAGGGTCAAGACTGATTTGCATATGGCCATGTCTAAACTGGGGTGGTGTAGTGGGCAAAAGAACGATGGATTTAACCCAGATCTCTTGACTGGGGAGAATGTCTGCATTGTCAGCATTCCGTCCATCATTTGTTTGTTGTAACGCTTTTTGCCCTAAGTGGGATGGGTATTCCCAGACGTGGGACCCGTGCTCACTACGCCACTGGAGTCAAGCTATCCTGGCTGATGACGGTTGATAGCCAGAAACCGGTCCTAGGATGCTTGATTCCGGTCCAGGGAAGACATGGCTTGGCAGTTCGGGCTGGACTGTTCCCACGAGGCACAGGGTCAACACTGATTTGCATATGGCCATGTCTCAACTGGGGTGGTGTAGTGGGCAAAAGAACAATGGATTTAACTCAGATCTCTTGACTGGGGGAGAATGTCTGCATTGTCAGCATTCCGTCCATCATTTGTTTGTTGTAACGCTTTTCGCCCTAAGTGGGATGGGTATTCCCAGACGTGGGACCCGTGCTCACTACGCCACTGGAGTCAAGCTATCCTGGCTGATGATGGCTGATAGCCAGAAACCGGTCCTAGGATGCTTGATTCTGGTCCAGGGAAGACATGGCTTGGCAGTTCGGGCTGGACTGTTCCCATGAGGCACAGGGTCAAGACTGATTTGCATATGGCCATGTCTAAACTGGGGTGGTGTAGTGGGCAAAAGAACGATGGATTTAACCCAGATCTCTTGACTGGGTGAGAATGTCTGCATTGTCAGCATTCCGTCCATCATTTGTTTGTTGTAACGCTTTTCGCCCTAAGTGGGATGGGTATTCCCAGACGTGGGACCCGTGCTCACTACGCCACTGGAGTCAAGCTATCCTGGCTGATGACGGCTGATAGCCAGAAACCGGTCCTAGGATGCTTGATTCCGGTCCAGGGAAGACATGGCTTGGCAGTTCGGGCTGGACTGTTCCCATGAGGCACACGGTCAAGACTGAAATGCATATGGCCATGTCTACACTGGGGTCGTGTAGTGGGCAAAAGAACGATGGATTTAACCCAGATCTCTTGACTGGGGGAGAATGTCTGCATTGTCAGCATTCCGTCGATCATTTGTTTGTTGTAACGTTATATGATGAGTAACATTGAAATCACTGTCTATGGTGAAATTCAATACATTCTGAGAACAGCAAAAAAGGCAAACTGAATATGTTATATAATGGTAATATTATGTTGTGTTCTTATATATTATAATATTATATGTTATAACTATATTTTTTCTTCTCTTTTACAGACCCTAATTCTAAAGTTTGAAAGTTTTTAAAATTTAAATTATAAAAAACAACCGCAATTTTTTTTCTCGAATACTTTGATATCTACTATTGTAAAGAAAAGATTAAATAACCCAAACACTATCCATGCACTACTACATTCAGCTCTGCACTATCCATACAGTCCTCTAACCACCTAGACACTGCTCATTAACATCTAAAATTCCCCAGGTACTATCCATGTGGTCAAGAAATCACCCTGTCACTCCCAATGGACTCCTTGAGTCACCCAGTCCGTACCATGTACTAATCCAATCCCCCTGCCACTATCCAAGCACTTATATATTCACTCAGGCGCTCTCCTTGCAGTACTCTAATCATCCAGTCACTACCCATGTAGTCAAGCAATGACCCAGTTACAAACACATGCACTGCTGCAATCCTTTGAGTGCTACCTATACAGTTTAGTAATCTCCGTGTTACTACGTATGCACTCCTCCAATCACCCAGCCAGTCCCATGTCTTTATCCAATCACTCTACCAAAACCCAAGCACTTATAAATTCACCATACTGTCAACTTGAAGCCTTCTAAGTATCCAGTTACTATCCATGTACTTGTTCAATGACTCAGGCATTAACCATTAACAGATGCAGTGCTAAAATCAAATGTAAACTATCCATGCAGTCCCCTAACCACCTGCACACTACTGATTCCCTTCTATAATTACCCTGGTAGTACTGATGCAGTACAGCAATCACACCAACACTCTCTGTCCACTCTTCCAATCATCCAGCCAGTACCATGTCCTTATAAAATCACTGCGCCAAAACCCAAGCACTTATAAAATCAACATACTGTCAACTTGTAGCACTCCAAGTATCCAGTCACTATCCATGTACTTGTATGATGACTCAGGTATTAAGACAAACACTGCTACAATCAAATGTGCACTGGCCATGCAGTCCTCTAACCACCTCCACACTACTGATTTACTCCTCCAATTGCCCAGGTAGTATGCAGTCCAGCAATCACACTGTCACTCTCTGTGCACTCCTGCAATCATCCAGCCAGTACCATGTCCTTATCTAATCATTGCGCCAAAACCCAAGGACTTATACATTTACCTTGCTGTCAACTTGCAGCACTATAAGTATCCAGTCACTATCCATGTACTTGTACAATGACTCAGGCATTAACACATGCAGTGCTACAATCAAATGTGTGCTATCCATGCAGTCCCCTTACCACCTCCACACTACTGATTCACTCCTCCAATTACCCAAGTAGTACCCATGCAGTCCAGCACCACTCCTCCAATCATCCAGCCAGTACCATGTCCTTATCTAATCACTGCGCCAAAACCCAAGCACCATGTTGTCAACTTGCAGCACACTAAGTATCCAGTCACTATCCATGCACTCACATTGTAGAACTCTAATCACCCAGTCAGTACCCATGTACTCATGCAATGACCCAGGCACTAAGACATACAGTGCTATAATCACATGTGCACTATCTATGCAGTCCTCTAACCACCTACACACTACTGATGCAGTCCTCCATTTACCCAGATAGTACCCATGCAGTCCAGCAATCACACTGTGAATCCCCGTGCCCTCCTCCAATCACTCAGCCAGTACCATGTACTAATCCAACCACTCCGCCAAAACCCAAGCATTTATAAATTCACCATGCAGTCACATTGCGGTACTGTAATCATCCAGTCAGTACCCATGTACTCATGCTAGTATCCAGGCACTTATTCATGCAATTCTACATTCCTTTGCCTGCTACCTATATAGTTTACTAATCTCTCTGTTACTACCAATGCACTCCTCCAGTTACTCAGCCAGTCCCATGTCCTTATCCAATCATCCTGCAGAAACCCAAGCCCTTATAAAACACCATGCACTCTCCTTTCAGTAGTGTAATCATCCAGTCAGTACCCATGTACTGCTATAATTACACAGGCACTAACCATGTAGACCTACAATTACCTGTGCATTACTCATGGAGTCCAGCCATCTCCCTGTCACTAACCATGCACTCTTAGAATCAATCATGCTCTACACATATACTCTACCAATCACCCAGATGTTAGCATGCAGTTATTTCTCTTTTTTAACCAAATAAGTTAGTTCTGAAGAGAACAGTTTTTCTCTTCTTTTTTGTTTTTACATTTTTTGTGTGTTTTTTAAACAATTTTGAGATTTTTGGTGTTTTTTGAAAAACAAAAAATAAACAGGCAAAACGTTAACCTTTTGGAATTATATTGTCATTCCAACAGAACAAAAAAAAAATTAACATCGATGATTTCTTGCTGCTGAACACACAGCGTCAACTGACTGCTCCCCACAACATAGAACGGCATTGCATTTTATACAGTGTTGTTTGAGTGTTGCAATCTCTTGACGAATGTCCGGACCGCAAGATGCAGAGGTTGAGCCTCCGGAAGTGCTGGGAACAGCTCCTGGGTCAGTCTGTGGTGTGGCCTGTTGAGCACGTCGCATTTGTTCTCGTGCTAGTTGCCTGGGATGTATGGTCTGCAAATGGCTAAACATACTAGAAGTGCCACATGAGTACTTCTTCTTGACAGTACTCTGGGACAGAACATGCAGCTCACCTTTCTTGCATTGACTTTTCTTTCTCCCTCCGAGATTGTAAAAAATTCCCAAACAATAGACTCCGATCAGTGATGTCCCATTTGAGATGTAATCAGTAATGTCATCAGTGATGTCACTGACCATGTCATGAATGATGTAATATGTGACTCATCAGCAGTGCATTGCGGGGGTGCGAGTTATAGTTAGCTGAACTAACTATAACGGCAGAATTTCTCTGGTTTTGTATGAGTGAAATGCCCAACTAACTATAACGTCAATGAAACCTATGTTTTTTTCAGTGAATTTCTAAGGTTTTTCAAATGCTAATTTCTAACTATAACGTCCCTGAAACCTATGTTTTTTGCAGTGAATATATATATATATGTGTATATATATATATATATGAATCAACAGAACAATCTCCCTCCCACGGCGACACCATGGAAGGAAGCACGGACACAAGTGGTTCAGGATTCGGCATCACTTTATTTCATTGCAGTCGCACTCAATCCAAAGCATCAGGAGAGACGCGTTTCAGCCTTCAAAAGGCCTTTGTCATATATATATATATACACACATATATCACCTAGTAGAGGCAGCGGCGACAAGGACTTGCTGGGGGTGTCTGTAGCATGCAGTAAGAGGTGCCTCATTAGGCGCAAAGCACAGGGGAGTAAGAGCAGTGGAAGCGGCTCGATTAGTGTTGGGTGCAACTTGCTGCCATGGTTTCCCTACTTACCTCCACCTACCCTGGCATGTTGACCACCATCATTTTCAGCTTGAACTCCAGTCAAGTGGTTGACACAGCCTACAGCCCTGCCTTGCTTTCCGCTACCAGTTTTGTGGCCTGTTTCTCAGCCCTTCGGTTAGTAGCTGATTATAGCCCTGTGTCTGGACCACAACTGCCCCATTGCCATTGTTGCTATAGTAATTACAACATTTGTTGTGGCGACAGTGGGCCCAGGTTGCTGTGCCTACTGACCTGCCAATCTTCCTTCTGCCAATTCTGAGCCAGCCGAACTTGAACAGGCTAGAGTACTCAGGCCAGTAGGAGTCTGCATTGGTGTGCTCACCTCACTGGACTTGTCCATGGATGTCCACGTGTTGTAAGAACCAGGAGCCACAGCAAAAGTTTAATCATTACTTAGGGCTCCACAACAGGGAGGTCGAAATTCAATGTTTGCCCTAAATTGGAAAATTTCACATGGAGTATTTGATAATTACAAGTGTAATGCTACGGCCAGAAGAAAGACCAAGCAGGACCAACAGGGCTTTTATGAAGTAGTGATCGTCAGAAACACAAGAAATCAAACATGTTGTTAGGGAGAATGATGGGTCACTATCTGTGACCACTAGGCCAACCACTGACTTAAAAAAAAACGCTGCATAAATACTTCATAAGGGCTAGCACCCTCCCTCTCATTGGTACACACAAGCATAAAGAAGTTAGTCCCCCACCCACAACCCACCCAACTTCACTTTCAGAGACAACACATAACACAGATCTTAAAAATCGGTGATGCACGATATCATGGCCAAAAATGGGATCTGAACTTGAAGGCACTGTATTCCTTTCAACTTCAGCTGGGGGAACAGCAGTTAATATTTATGATAACATTGCCCAGGGGGCTTACCAGGTCCAACTCATAAATGATTTAAGCACCAAAGGAGCAAGCAACCTGAGCCACAAGGAAAACTAGTGGCACAAATGTATCACATTCCCCATGAGCAGTTGAGCTTCAGGGACTGTGACTATAATAACCTGGAACACAATTTTCAATGCCTATAGGCAGCACGGCAATACTACATTCCACAAGTAACAACAACCACTTCAATCATATTGCCAAAGGGGCCACATAGTCACAGAGTCCAGAAACCCTTGAGAAGGTAATTAAGAGCCATTAGAGTTTGTCAAAATTGTTGAAGATATCAAAACAGTAAGGAAGGAAGGTGTGATTGACCCACTTGGAATCATGATGGGGGTCAGTACCTCCAAAGACCTCCCTGCCAGTATACCTGAAGGAGTCTAGTGTGGTCCATCTATCTTCTAGCTCGTTGACTGCCTTAAAAGTGTTGACATGGCAATCACACAAATTGGAGGTGTAGTTAGATCTAATACAAACTTTAGCTCAAACAATGATTACACTGGACAACAAAATAGACAGATTCGATCTCAAGCTAGATGCTTAAGCATGTAAATATACAATGGTAGACATTGCTAATCACAAGGAGGGAATGAAACCATTGAGGGAAACGGGTGAAGTTATGGGAGTAGGGTGACCAACCATCAGTAAATTTCACGGACCGTCCGTAATTTGGACCTCATGTCCGTTGTCTGTGAGGATCCCTTTAACCCCTTTGGTGCTCATGACGGAATGGTTCCGTCATGAGCGCCGGTGCTCCTGTGTTCATGACGGAACCATTCGGTCATGAGGACAGGGACACAAAATTCCTCTGCTACAAACAGCAGAGGGATTTCCATTTTCTTTTTTTGGCCTCGGGAGGTGGGGAAGAGCTTTCCCAACCTCCCGAGGCCCTTCACAGGTTTTCAGGCTAATGACGATTGCGTATGATGTGCTGTTGTCATTAGACTGAAAACGAAACTGAAACTTCGTTTCAGTTTGAGTGTTTCAGTGCTCGTGGGGCTATCTCAGTCCCCCGTGCACCAAAACACTTGGGAGAGGTATCGTTGGAAAGGGGAGGATCATCTCTTTCCAATGGTACCCTTTCCTAGTGGATCCCTGCTTGAGGATCACCCCAAGAGGGTGATCCCCAAGCAGGAATCTACCCACTAGCCACCGGGGGGGAGCGGCCCCTTGGGCAAGGGCCTTTGCTCCCCCACATTTTATTTACCCAGACAGCCTTTATGCCTCCCTTGGAGGGCAGATAGGGATAGTAGCCCCCATCTGCCCCCCCGGGGGGGGCAGAAAGCACCCTAGACACCAGGAATTTGTTTTTATGCGCCAGGGGTGGGTGCTGCCCAGAATTGGCATGCTAAAGCCCCCACCGACCCCCCAAAGTAAGAATAGGACTTTCTGCCCCCCAGGAGGCAGATGGGAGCAATAGCCCCTGATCTGCACACCAAAGGGGCAGAAAGCCCACTAGGCCCCAGTGATTTTGCTTTTATATATACATAGGGGTGGGGGCTACCCAGAATGGGCATTCAAATACCCCCACCCAAAAGAATAAATGCTACAGTCTTTCTGCCCCTCCTGGAAGGCAGATGGGGCAATAGCCCCTTATCTGCACCCCCGAGGGGCAGAAAGCCCACTAGGTACCAGGGATTTTTATTTTTCCAAAGTTTGGGTGGGGGCTGCCCAGAATGGGCATGCCAATGCCCCTACCCCCACAAAAATGCCACTGTCTTTCTGCCCTCCCTGAGGAGGCACATAGAGGCAGTAGCCTCTGATCTGCCCCCCTGGGGGGCAGAGAGCCCACAAGGCGGCAGCGAATATGCTGGTTTTTTTTATATGTAGGGGTGGGGGCTGCCCAGAATCGGCATCCCAATGTCCCGACCCACCCAAACAAAATAGCCAGTCTTTCTGCCCCTCTTGGGGGCATATAGGGGCAATAGCCCCCGATTTCCCCCCTCCCCATGGTGGCAGAAAGCCCACTAGGCACAGACTTTTTTGCTGAATGTGCCTATTTCTGGATTTTGGGTGCTAGCTCAGCTAGCACCAAAGGAAACCTACCAAACCCACACATTTCTGAAAACTAGAATCCCGGGGGATTCCAGGGTACTTGGGCCTCCCACACGAGTGAGGCACCATTTTTATCGGGAGACCTGGGAGAACACTGGGTTGGAGGAAATTTATGTCAGCCCAGTGATGCCACAACTTTCCCACACAAAAATGTGTGGAAAACGTGATTTGATTTTTTCAGCTAAATTTGAGGTTTGCAGGGGATTCTGGGTAAGAAAACGTGAGGGATCCACGCAAGCCATACCTCTCTGGAATCCCCCGGGTGTCTAGTTTTCAGAAATGTGTGGGTTTGGTAGGTTTCCTTAACTGGCCGGCGAGCACAGGGCCAAAAACCAAGGTGTCCCCTTGCATAACTAGGTTGTTTTGTGATAGGCAATTTCGATGTTGCCTCAATACGTTTTGAGCCATTGCCTGTTGCTGGTACTTGGGCCTCCCACACGATTGAGTCCCCATTTTTATCAGGGAACCTGGGGGAACACTTGGTGGTAGGAAATTTGTGTCAGCCCACTGATCACACAACTTTCCGACACAAAAATGTGTGGAGAAAATGATTTTTTTCAGCTAAATTTTAGGTTTACAAGGGATTCTGGGTAAGAAGACGTAAAAGGATCAACGCAAGCCATACCTCCCTGGAATCCCCCGGGTGTCTAGTTTTTTGAAATGTGTGGGTTTGGTAGTTTTCCCAAGCTGGCCGCCGAGCACGGGGCCAAATACTCAGGTGACTCCCCTTGCAAAACCAGGGCTTTTTGTAATAGGCAATTTTGATGTCACCTCAATACATTTTGGGCCCTTGCCTGTCGTGGGTACTTGGGCCTCCCACACAAGTGAGGCACCATTTTTATTGGGAGACCTGGGAGAACACTGGGTGGTAGGAAATTTGTGTCAGCCCAGTGATGCCACAACTTTCCCACACAAAAATGTGTGGAAAAGGTGATTTTTTCAGCTAAATTTGAGGTTTGCATCGGAATCTGGGTAAGAAACTTCGGGGGACCCACGCAAGCCATACCTCCCTGGAATTCTCTGGGTGTCTAGTTTTCAGAAATATGTGGGTTTGTTAGGTTTCATTAGCTGGCTGCTGAGCACGGGGCCAAAAACCCAGGTGACCCCCCCTTGCAAAACCAGTTTGTTTTGTGATAGGCAATTTTGATGTCACCTCAATACATTTTGGGCCCTTGCCTGTCGCGGGTACTTGGCCTTCCCACACGAGTGAGGCACCACTTTTTTTGGGAGACCTGGGTGATCGCTGGGTGGTAAGAAATTTGTGTCAGCCTGGTTATGTCACAACTTTCCCACACAAAAATGTGTGAAAAAAGTGATTTTTTTTCAGCTAAATTTGAGGTTTGCAGGGGATTCTGGGTAAGAAAACATTGAAGGATCCATGCAAGCCATACCTCCCTGGCATCCCTCAGGTGTCTAGTTTTCAAAAATGTATAGGTTTTCTAGGTTTCCCTAGGTGCCGGCAGAGCTAGGGTTCAAAAACTACAGCTAGGCACTTTGCAAAAAAAGGGTCATTTTTTACTGTGAAATTGTGGACTGTCAACCTTGCGTTTTGGGCCGTTTCCTGTCGCGGCCACCAGGCCTGCCCACACAAGTGAGGTACCATTTTTCTTGGAAGACTTTGGGAAACACAGGTTGGGTGGAATTTTGTGGATCCACGCAGATTCCAGAACTTTCCACCACAGAAATGTGAGGAAAATTTGTTTTTTTTAATAGTTTTTTAGGTTTGCAAGGTATTCTGAGTAACAGAACCTGGTGAAAGCCAATCAAGTCACCCCATCCTGGAATCCCCTGGGTGTCTATTTTTAAAAAATGTATAGTTTGCTAGGTTTCCCTAGGTGCCTGCAGAGCTAGGGTTAAAGAATTACAGCTAGGCACTTTGCAAAAAAGGGCCATTTTTCACTTTGAAAATGTGGTGTGTCCACCTTGCATTTTGGGCTGTTTTCTGTCGCGGGCACTAGGCCTACCCACACAAGTGAGGTACCATTTTTTCGGGAGACTTAGGGGAACGCGGGGTGGGTGGATGTTTGTGGATCCACGCAGATTCCAAAACTTTCCACCACAGATATGTGAGGAAAATGTGTTTTGTTGGACACTTTTTTAGGTTTACAAGGGATTCTGGATAACAGAACCTGGTGAGAGACAGTGAAGTCACTCCATCCTGGATTTCCCTGGGTGTCTAGTTTTCAGAAATGTATAGCTTTGCTAGGTTTCCCTAGGTGCAGGCAGAGCTAGGGTTCAAAAACTACAGCTAAACACTTTGCAAAAAAAGGGTCATTTTTCATTGTGAAAATGTGGTGAGTCCATGTTGCATTTTGAGCTGTTTCCTGTCCTGGGCACAAGGTCTACCCACACTAGTGAGGTACCATTTTTATCAGGAGACTTAGGGTGACACAGAATTGTAGAGCAACTGTTATTATCTATTGACTTTTGATGCATTTCTGCATTCCAAATGAAAGACAATGTGTAAAAAAAGAAGTCATTTTGAAAAATTACCTATAATTCTCATGCTAGTATGGGTACTCCCAATTTTGCAAATGTGCAAATCTCTGCTGTTTATAAACTCTATATTTTGTTCCCATTTCAGAAATACATAGGTGTCTTTCATACCGATTTTTCCATGTATACATTTTCCCAAAATAATTGGTATATACCCGATACATAATAAAAAACCATTGGAAGACGCTGCTCAGTTATTGGCTCTGGGTTCGTCAGGTTCTTGGTGAACCTACAAGTCCTATAGATCCCCACAACCAGAAAAGTCCAGCAAATGTAAAGGTATATTGCTTTCAAACAGCTGTCATAATTAGAAGAAGTTACCGGTGAAAACGTTGACACAATTGGCAGTTTTTTTCAACTAATTTTAATTTTTTCCTATATTTAACTGTTAGTGTCTATGAAGAAACCTTGAAGGATCTACACAAATGACCCCTTGCTGAATTCAGAATGTTGTCTACTTTTTGAAAAAGGATAGCTTTACAGGATCCATTATTGCTTTCATACCAATTTCTACCATTAACTGGAAGGAGGTTAAAAGCACAAAAAATAGCAAAAATGGGCTTTGTCCAAGAACAATGCCAAAACTGTGTAAAAAAATTTCATTTTCTGACAAAAGTCTGCTTGTCCCTGAAGGCTGGGAAGATGGTGATTTCAGCACCACAACCCCTTTTTTGATACCATTTGCAGGGAAAAAAACAGACGCTTTCATCTGAAGCCCTTTTTCCCATTTTTCCAAAAACCAAAAAATGTAGCTGTATTTTGGCCTATTTCTGGGTCCCCTCCAGGGGAATCCACAAAGCTTGGGTGCCTTTAGAATCCCCATGATGTTGGAAAAAAAGGACGCAAATTTGGCGTGGATGCCTTATGTGATCAAAACGGTACAGGGACCTAAGCCCGAACTGCCCCAAATAGTCAAAAAAAGGCTTAGCACAGGGGGGAAAAGGCCTAACAGCAAAGAGGTTAACGGACGCCTTTTGTCCATAATTCTGGGCCTTGCAGGGAGCAGGGCTGTTCCCCTGCGAGAGGCCTCAGCTCCCTGATGGGCCACCTCGCACTCATCCTCAGAGCACAGGAGCAGCCCCTCCCCACACATTGTCCTTCTGTATGCGGCTGATTGTCACATACAGAATGACAGTGGGCCAGTTTGAGCTATTACAGCATGTGGTGGCCTCCTCCTGCCACGGTCTAGGGCAGGGCATTCTGTTAGGGTTAGATGGAAGAAATGTACAAAACAAATGTACAAAAATGCCAATGCTTCAATGTGCCCGGTAATAAAAAGAAGCTGATGAAAGAAGTTTAAAAAAAAGGTTATAGTTCTTACATAGTCTCATCATTTCAAAGCTGAATCAATTTTAATATTATATACAATAATGCCATAGTTGCTGCTTTTTTATTTATTTTATGCAACTAACATCCATTGACAATGCCAATAGTCATGGTGTGTTGTACGTCTGAAGTTACTGGATGCAAATATAGAAACAGCAAAATACAAGTCGAGCGGCACATTATGCTCAGCACATATTCTTAGTTTTGGTGTTTTAAGCCACGCCCTTAATTACATAATACCTACCCCTTGGAGAGACCCCCAGTTTTTTAGTGCCACTTAAAGTCCTGGAAACAACACCATGTCACAGTCACCTAACGTCCTGGCACTGTCCATCTTGAATGACTCATGACTTTCAAGTTTTCAGATTGCCTATCTGCAGGGGCATAGTGAACCCTCCCCCACCCCACCCCTTGCGTTAGGAACTACAGCGAGGGTGAAGTTCTTTATGGGCCTCTTCTGTCTGCAACTCAGTAGATAAAGGTTCAGCTCATATTTAATGTGAACCGGTGGGTGAGTGAATAATTGAAGGAATGGGTAAATGGCTGGATGGATTAAGTGAAATGATGAATGAATGGATGGTTGGATGGATGAGTGAAAGGGTGGATGTAAGAATGGACGAGTGAGTGAAAGGGAGGGTAGATGAATAAAAGGCTGGTTAGATGAGTGAAAGGGTGTAAGGATGAGGGAAAGGATGGCTGGGTGAGTGAAAGGATGGATGACTGATAGGGCCAATGGATGGATTCGTGAGTGGATGAGTAAATGAATGAGTGAAAGGATGGGTGATGGGTGAATAGAAGAATGGGTGGCTAAGTGAAAGGGGAATGGAGAAAGAAAGGGAGGATAGATGGATGAGTGAAAACATGGATGAATGATTGGCAGAATGGATGGGCGAATGGGTGCATGGATGAGTGAAAAGTAGAATGTAAAGATGGAGGAGTGAAAGAATGTGTAAATGAGTGAAAGGGAGGATGGAGAGCTCGAAGAAAGGATGGATGGATGGATGATGAGTGAAAGGTTGAATGGGTGGACGGATTAGTGACTGGGTGGATGGATGAGTAAGTGAAAGGATGGCTGGATAGGTGAAAGGGTAAATGGTTGGATGGATGAGTGAATGGATGGATGGGTGGAAGAGTGGATGGAGGGGTGCATGAAAGGGAGGGTAGATGGACAAAATTATGGATAGATAAGTGAAAGGATAGATGTATGAGAGAAAGGATGGATGGATGAGTGAAAGGATAGGTTCAATGGATGGATTCATGAGTGGATGAGTAAATGGATGAGTGCGTGGATGGGCGAAGGGTGTATGGAAGGATGGGTAGCTAAGTGAAAGGGGAACAGAGATAAAGGGAGGATGGATGGATGGATGAGTGAAAGTATGGACGAATGATTGGACGAATGGATGGGCGAATGGGTGCCTGGATGAGTGAAAAGAAGAATGTAAATATGGATGAGTGAAATAATGCATACATGAGTTAAAAGGAGGGTGGAGAGCTGGAAGAAAGGAGGGATGGATGGACTAGTGAAAGGTTGAATGGGTGAACGGATGCGTGACTGGGTGGATGAATGAGTAAGTAAAAGGATGGCTGGATGGGTGAAAGGGTAAATGGTTGGATGGATGAGTGAATGGATGGATGGGTGAAAGAGTGGATGGTTGAGTGAAAGGATGGCTTGTGTGAAAGAATAAATGGTTGGATGGATGAGTGAATGGATAGATTTGTGGAAGAGTGGATGGATGAGTGAAAGGATGGATTGGGTGAAAGGGTGGATGGATGATGGATAGATGAGTGAAAGGGTGGATGGGGGATGGATGAGTGAAATGATGGATGGAAGGATAGATGATGTATAGGTCTACAAATGGTTGAAAAGGTTTGGATATGGATGGGCAATACAGATGGAAGGACAAAATTAATGGTGAAAGACTGAATGATGGATGAAAGAATTAATAGATGACAGAATTTAAATTTGAAATGGTGGATATCAGGGGTTTAATGGAAGGGTGAATGGCTAGATCCTTGAACAATAGAGCTCTTCTGGGGAGGGTTGTGATGACTTACTTTGCTTTCTTGGTGCCATAAGAGCTTTAGCTCAAAGTGGGAGGTATTTACATTTTCTTGCTATTCCCTTGCCTATGTGTCACTATTCTGTATTTGCTGTGTGCTTATGTGTGGAATCTATACATCATGCATATGACATTTTGAGTGACACCCAACTGGCCTTGAATGTTACACTAGTAATTATAAATGTTTGCATGTTTTGTTGTCGGTGTAAGTATTTAGGGAGAGCCTCATAGTGCCATGATCTGTGTTTGAGATGTATACTGTGTTTGTAGCAATCGGCAAGGCGATAAAAAAATGCAGTAGTGTATCGACAGTGCCTTCTTTAAGAAAGCTACAGGGAAAAGCACCTTTGTGACTTTCGTCAGCTAGTACAACTCTCTGCATAGCCCCCATAAGCAAAGTCAGATTCCATATTTTAAGTTCCACTTACTGAAACACCCATAATGCATTCAATATAGTGGGTTCATCACTGCAATCCTCCCTTTAGTTCACCTATTTGTGCCACTTTGCATCTCACAATGGCACTCAGATATGAGAGGCTAGTAACAAAGTCTATCCGAGCAGATCTTCCTGGCCACTTCTCTCACCAAACATGCCTGCTCAGGACCATGAGTTGTAAACAAAATATCAGACTGGACAACCCAATGCAGTAAACATATAAATAGATTATTATCATATGAAATACCACAAAAAGACCTGCACAGTTGCTCAAAGCTGCGCGCATTTACCGAAAAACTGTGAAGTGCACGATTGTAGCAACCTCATGTAAACTTATTTTGACTTACTTACTTTTATACAATCGCGCAAATTTCTCTGATGTGTGTGTAAAACTCACCTTTTGTCCCAAAGTTTTGTCCTGAATTTTGAACTTCTGTCCTGAATTTTTGTCCTGAATTTTGACTCTGTCCTGAATTTTTACACTTACCATCCTGAATTTGCACCCATGCCAGTTGGTTCACCCTACATGTGAGGGAATATGATTTGCACCTGAGAAGCAATAGTGAACAGGTTTTGCACTCTCCCAGACCTCCTTTCTACATAAGTGAATCATCAAAAACACATAGGGTCACCCAGCAACAAGAGTTTCCAATCGGAGCAGCACTCAGTCAGTGGATACAGAGAATGAATTAACTGAGGGCACTCACCCCACTGTGAGAAACCCTCCCAGGCAGCAAGGTAGGGGGAGTTGGGTGCAAGTAATGAGTGGGGACACTAAGGTGAATGAAACGGACGAATCAAGGAATTCTACCAAGCAAAATGGAACAATTGACCTCGACCCACCTGCTGCAAAGCATGGAGAAGACCGCATGAATGGTGTAGTGTCGCTCCTGTGGTCTCACAGGCGCGACACAGGACGAACCAGTGGGGACAGTGTGTGTTGCCCCCTCTGACCTGGGTATTGTGGAGTTGTCCCGCACCACGTGATAGAACCAATAAAGAGGAGCTGGGCCGAATTTGACGTCAGTGACGCACACGGACCAGGAGGACTCCGTTATTCCCCCACTGGGATCTGTGCCTTAATTAGCAAGCTCCTAATTATCGAGTGCCCGGGGGCTGCGTATGCAGATTAGCCTTCAGTGTCGGACTAATCCCAAGAACCGCGACACAACAAATCTCCCAGAAACACTCAAAGTGGAAGTCAAAAGTAAGACTTTAAACACTCAAAGACCCATAATGAGATGGGGAAAAAAAAAGGCTGAAGAAAATTGCAAAAAAAAAAAACACCAGGATCCAGAAACATCAAACATGACATAAAAAGAACGTAAATAGCTCCAGCCAGGAGCTCATGGTCAGGGGAGGGCATCGCCTGAGGAGGATAGTCAAAACAGTGTCTCAACAAAAAACGTAAATGTATCCAGTCTTTCAAGCAAAGGGGAAACTAAAGGAAAACAACGTATTGGAATCCTTGGGATAATCGGACGTTCCCGTGGATCGGTCTCCCAACCTAGGAAAGGTCACAGCTCACAGATAGCAGAGACCGCAGACGGGGTGGGAGAATAGTCAGTGCTTTAAATGGGAAAAAAATAGTGCAGGTACTCATTTAAATGTGGCGAGTGGCGGGGCTAAATGCAAGCCATGCGAGGTTTATTGGCTTAAATACTAGTTACAGTACACATGAGAAATGTCTTTCTATAAACAAATCAGGTTAATTCTTTATACAAAATGAAAGTCAAACAGTGATATTTTAACCTTTCCTTATTTTGTAATATTTCTCTCACAAAAACACACACACACAAGCAGGCAAACAGACCCACATAAACAGACAGATAAGAATCAGGTGAGATTAAAGCCCTTTTAACCTCCCATGGCTTTTCTCATTGTGATGTCACTGGGCTGCCTCGATTCCTTGCAACACAGCATGACGGCGAACACTGTGATGTCATGCAAATGAGCCCACACTGCCTAGTCCAGTGGGGGCTCAGCTCAGGGCTATAAAAGTGATTTGGCTGAACAAAGAGACAGGCTACTAAAACTAGATGCCAATGCGCCTACCCTCCTTGACTACCTGTACTCTCCACGGCCGCAGAGAAGTGCCGGTACTCAGGGTGATAAAAATAAGAAGTGCGGTACTCAGTACCGGTGAGTACCGGCCCATTTAAAGCACTGAGGGAGGATTACAAACCTAGGTCCACACATGATCAGGAAATGTACCAAAACATCGGGTTTTCCGATAATCAACTTGAGTAGGCAGTGCAGACTTCCTCAACCACAGCCAAGGTTATGAAACCCCTGGAATTACTTGCAAAATTGAGCCCTCCGATTTTTACACCTCAATTTAATTTAAGAGGAGTTTGCGACATCCTAAATAGATCAAACACATGCCTCCTGAAAAACATACCATCTCTGGCATACTGCTCTTCCAAACATCTAGTGGCCATTTAATGAAAAACAATACCCCATACCAGCTCAAACGACTCAACTTTAACAATATGGCGAGATATTGGCTATGACACAATATATTAAAGGGACTCAAGCTATTGGGAGACTGGGGAATCCTGATCAGAGAACCTATTTGCGAAAAATATCCACACATATTAATTAATAAACAAAGGGCCAAGCCAATTGAACCTAAGGAAACAAGGAGTATGTTAAAAGGCATAAAACTGCATGTGACAAATTCAAATGCCGGTGAAAATAACAGAGAACGGTACTCTGTTATTTTTACCGCCATTTGAATTTGTCAGATGCACTTTTATATTCTCTGAGTACCCATGAGAAGTGACACAGGAAGGGATCACAGAGCCATCTGGGGTGGCTATCGGCCGCTTTGAATCCTGCAGGCGCATCGGGCCCTGACACACGAAAGGACAAACATGTCATCAGGCAAACTATCAAACTGATAAGCTTGGATGTTGCTGGTTTGACTAGTGTTCTACAAAATAAAAAAGAAGCCCACGATTTTTCAACTACTGGTGGCTTTCAGTGTCTACAGGAAACGTGGGTAACAAAATCCCTTACAATTCCTGGGTATTATGCTGTGCACAGCATTGCGCAGAGGAAGAGCATCTGTGAAAGGGCGTCTGGTGGAGTTTTGATCTACATAAAGCTCAATTTACATTTAGGAGTAAAAGAGACAAAAACCTCAAGCTACCACACACAGGCACTTGAACTTGTTGGTCTAACCCTAAATGGCCGGCACATATTCATTGTCCTTTGTAGCGCTTAAGTTAACCCATGCAAAGAAGGTAGGAAGAATGCAGTTGATGATTTCTGTGAGCACATACGGATGCTCCTTCATCAGTACCCCGACCATGAAGTTATCCAGCTAGGGGACTCCAACATGAAAAAACTTGGGACTGTCTGAAGGGCAAAAGAAACGTGTCTGTCAGAAGACCTTAGAAGCCTGCACCAATGGAATTAATCTGTACACGAGATCAACAGTGTGAATCAGATGGGATAAGTTTGCTCATGTTTAAAAACATCTCCACCATGGATTACGTCTTCATGAGTACCCAGCTGCATGGAAGATCAATGGACCTCAAGGTTCAAAGTAGAACAAAAAGTGATAATCATCCTCTGGCTATTGGAATCAGCCCAAGCTGTAATACACATTTGGCAGCCTAAGCAGCTGGTTACCCCTTGAGCACTGAGGCAAACTCTCTAGTGAAAAGGATCAAGTGGGGTCTACACAGTAAACACAATACAAGAAATGGAACGAACAACAAAATCTTGTGCCACAGGACCATCAACCTCTAACTGCAACAGTACTTTGGGGCTAAATAATGAGGGCCTCATTTATGAAAATTGACCCATCGCTGCGTGAAAACAGCAATGCGTCACTTTTCATTGCGCCCTTCTTGCGACATGATAGATGTGTCATATTTACTGTATGACGCATCATGTCGCAAGGAATGACAGATACGTCAGTTTTACTGACGTATCTGTTGGTGCAAAAATGACGCATTGCTGGAGTTGTGTTGGAAGCGTGACGCAATTCCATAAATGCAGGGGAGAGGGCTATGGATATAGCACTGCGTCACCCTTATGTCTGCCATGAGGCAGGCGTAAGGTTATGACGAATTTGCCTCCTAGAAGTGGTGCAGGGAAATCTCAGAGATTTCACTGCGTCACTTCTACGTGGCTAACTTGCGTGGGAACGCCCCCTGTATACATTATACCTGAACCAGGTATAAAGTAGCTCAGGGGTTAACAAAGTGGCGCAGCTGCTTAGATGCATCACTTTGTAAATAGAGAGCAACAGGGGCCATGTTTTACGCCACTGATGCGCCACAAAAAGTGATGCAACGGCAGCTCAAAACTGCCGCAAGACCTCATAAATGTGGCCTTGAGAGACTTGCACTCGACTCTCATAGGAAACAGCCCCAAAAATAACTCATTTATACCCACAAAGTGCCAATTCGAAACGTACAGAAATGACAGAGAGTTCAACCAGAGTAAAATGCTGTGTCGGAATGCAAAACCCAGATATAGGAGGCATAAAGGAGCTCTTGTTAAAAGGCAGTTAAAAGAGGCAAGGGCAAAACATAAACACGTGTCTGTGCGCGAAGAAAAAAAAACAGAAAGATGGAATGAAAGTATGTATTCTTCTCATTAGAACCTGCCATGTCAAGGAAAGTTTGGTAAAATGGTAATGGCCTCAGTAATAAAACCATCAGTAAAGTAAATGCTGTTTCTGGGGATCAATGGAAAAATTATGCTACATCTTTGTATTTTGGCCCTTAACCATTTTCACCCAATGGGAAGTGCAATCTGGAAATGAAACAGGAGACCATGTAGACGGGCTGATTCATCTAGCAGTGGAGGAAACAAAAACAATACTCCTAACAATATGAAAAGATAGCACCAAATAGTCTACCCGGGAATATCTTTAGAGAAGACACAGATTTCTGGGCACCACTAATTCATGATTTATTCAAAGACTGTATTTTGTCATTTGATATTTCTGAGTCATGCAAAGGCTCCCTTCTGCATCCAATTAATAAAAAAGTTGACAGTTCAAAACCGGAAAACTACACACTGATAGCCCCATTGGATGTGAAAGGGAAAGTTTTAGCAAAAGTCCTATTGCACAAACTGGAGGATTGGGTAACAAATAACAATATTATCCTGTACTATCAGACAGGGTTTCGCCCAAAGGTGTCAACCATGGACAACCTACTTGCCCTGTCCTTTTTGATGAATAAATAAACAGTGAAAAAAGGGTCAGGTCCATTATACTTAAGCTTTGTAGACTACAGCGTCGCATTTGATGGCATTGACTGCAATACTCTATGGGCAAAGCTCGCCTAGTGGGGGACATAAAAAAGTTCCCAAATGCAATAATTGCTTTATACAAGTACACTTGGGTCTAAATTAAACTCTCCCAAAATCACGCTTCCACAAAAATAAATCGAAAGACTAAAACAGGTTTGAGTAATAGCACCCATGCATACTCTATTGCATCTGGAGTGTGGGTTGACGAGCCAGGATATTGAGTGCAAAATGGCTATTGTAAATATTACCACCAGGGTGCCTATGCAAGAGATGGTACAATGAAATGTGTGCTGCAGACCATTTTTAAAGAAGAATCAAGCTCCTGGTCAAAATATGTGCAGATTGCACTCAATACAATGAACCTGAAATTTGGCCTCATAAAACATATGGTAGTATCAGAATATCAACTGAAGCGCATTTTAAAAATACAAGGAAGTCAACTGACTGTAGCATGGCTAACAGGGACGAACGTATAGATGGCATCCCTATTATGAGGGGTTGTAGTAAAAGAGGCACTCTTGTGGTTTGGCACACTATGATGACCTCCAACTATGATCATTTTAACTGACTTTAGTTTGTTATTTTACCCTAGCCTTAATGTAGGACAGTCCTGCATATGCCTGCTTCTCTTCTTTCTTGTAATCTTGCTGTCTTTCAGTGGGAGCTGTCACGGAGTAGAATAGTCTTGCCAAGATTAGAAGGTGTAAGAGGTACTCTTTGGTTTTGAAGTACAGTGTTGTAGGCAGTGATGCACACATGTGCATTGTGTTGTACATTGGTGATAATTATGAGCTCTTACTATTGGCTTTGACATGGCCTCATGTCATCTTGTTTTCTGACTTTGCCTTGCTCCTGCATGCACAGCAATGCATTCAAGTTGTTTGGGTTATAAGAATTATGAGCTCTTACTATTGGCTTTGACATGGCCTCATGTCATCTTGTTTTCTGACATTGACTATTGGCTTTGACATAGCCTCATGTCATCTTTTTTTCTGACTTTGACTATTGGCTTTGACATGGCCTCATGTCATCTGTTTTCTGACTTTGCCTTGCTTATGAGTTCTGATTATTGGCTTTGACATGGCCTCATGTCATCTTGTTTTCTGACTTTGCCTTGCTTATGAGTGCTTACTATAGGCTTTGACATGGCCTCATGTCTGGCTTTGCCTTGCTGCTCGCACGTAGCTGCAAAGTGGGGAGGGCAGTTTTCTGTTCTTCACTTGTTTTACGCTCCTAACTGACCAGAGTGAACTGGAATATGTTGTGGGAAGTGTCTGTGGAATGTACAACTCTGCCTCTGAGTCAAAATACGGGAGCTTGTCCAGCCTCCGTCTTGGCCTTGACGCAGACGGGTACAGCCAGCTCGGTTTTTTCTAATGAGTAGGGGGTCAGGTTTTCTAGAAACTTCGCCTCACATAGAGTAATGGTATTAAAGCTGGGAGCCTTCAGGGGCCAGGTGGAAGTTCACCACAGAATAGACGTATTGCTGTGGAGTTGACGGTACTTGAGTCCTGATTGAAACTCCTTCCTGGGCTTTTGACGGGCTTCCCAAGCTTGAGTTGGCAAAGATGATGCAAATTCAATCGTTGAGGTGTTCCTAACCATCTTATATATATTTTCTACTCTTTGCTATTTGTGTATATACTGCATTTTATTTTACTTGTTCATTTAAAATTGTTTGATACCCGAGAATCTGCATTTACTGATATATTTGGCCAACCTTTCTAAACATTGCATTAATAAACTTGTGTGTGTTATTTCAAATGCACCAGAATTTGTTTTCTTACCCTACCTAAAGGGAGTGCTGTGTCCTTTCGTAGTCTTTAGGAAGTGCTGCTCAAACTGTATTATTTAAAGGTGCAGTGGTAAATTTGCCTCCCAGGTGGGAGTGCAGGGTTTGGGTGTGTCCTTTTAGAGAAAAGAACACTCATTACATGCTGAAAAGTGTATATTATTTAAAGGTGCAGTGGTATATTTGCCCCCCAGGTGGGAGTGCAGTGTGTGGGTGTGTCTTTTTAGTGAAAAGCACATTCATTAAAGGGGTGTGAGGCAGGGGTACGTATTTTCACCTACCATCTTCTCATTATATTTTAATTACATTGTACAATATTTGCAGAAATTCAAATATGGTCCCCAAAACTAGGTGGGTTTCCCATAACTGCATTGATGTTTGTTGATGATACTATTCTGTTATCGCAGACAACGAGGGGCTGAAACGGCTACTAGACAGCTTTACCAATTATTGCAGCCTCAAGAACCTCAAAATAAATTCCAGGAAAACCAAATATATGGCCATCAGACCACAAAAGGGCTTTAAGAAAAACATTGGCTTGTGTCAGGAACCACTGAAACATGTGTCAAATGTTAATTATCTTGGTATTACAATTGATGCAAAACTGACATTAACAAAGCTGAGGCAGTTCAGCTTCAAAATTCCATGCCAATTTTAAAAGCGCATCAGGCCACCAAGTCTAAGACAAGCTCTCCAGCATAGGTCTATAGATGTAGTGCCCAACCAGCAGCCCTTTCTGGGGAGAAATTGTGGGGAGGGGACAATCTGGGTTCTCTTGTTGTAGGAGAAAATAAAATTGTACGGATGTTATTATGTCCTCCCAAAAGCTATTTGACTGCCTGCCAGACAAGGCTTCTCCTTTATTTCGATCTGGATTCATTTCCCCATCAGAAAATAAATGACCAAAGAACTTGAGTTTTGTTTTATAAAACTCAACCTTTTCTGCATTTAGAGTGAGACCTGCATCAGCAAGTATATGACACACTTGTGCAAGAGCTTTATCATGTTCCTTTCGGCTGGCCCCGAAAACCAGATTGTCATCACTGTAATTGAATTTTAAAGGAATTACGGTCCCTTACGTTGGGATAACATAAATCTATTTACATAAAGATATAATTAAATCTATTCCAAAATTTCAAATGGAAATTCAATTGCATTCATCAAAACTTATAACGCATCAAAATGTAATGGGGAACAGAACCAGAAGCTGAAAGATTTCAGGGCGCAAACATTTTTCATGTGACTACAATGAAGGCAAAACATAGTGTACCAATGTTCAAATATCCATTCATATAACAATAGTACAAGTCCTGGTTTGTTTGTCGATGACGTTTTGATCCCTTCAGAGGATATAGGGATCATCATCAGGACATAAAGGATTATGCATGAGATGAAAATGCCAGTAGGGGCAGGCAGCCTGATTGGGTTGAAGTGTTCCTCGCTAGCACGGGAGCCCTATTTGTCCGACGTGGCATAAAGTGATCTGGATGAGTCATGAACAGCAATATGAATTAGGAGCAATATTGCAGCAATTACCATATGGCAAAGTACAAGGGCTGCCAGTCTGGTGGCGTGATGTGAGCCAGCCATTGTCACCAAAAGCAGGACAGTTAACATACTTGCCCCCTTGTGATCCTTTGTCTTATATAACACATCAATGTAATTGAAAGCATGTGTGACTGGCTGTATTGTGCAATAAATGACATCCTGAAAGAGTTCTAAAGCTGATGGCGCTTTGAAATTTAGGGCCTGAGTTAGATCTTGGCGGATGGGTTAATCCGTCACAACAGTGATGAATATCCCGTCTGTCAAAATATAAATCCCACAGGATATAATGGGATTTATATTTTGGCATAAGGGATATCCATCACCGTTGTGAGAGAGTAATCCATCCGCCAAGATCTAAATCAGACCCTTAGTCTTTAATATCCAAATAAACCAACATGAGTTGAAAATGTAGTAATGTACCTGCAATATTCTTCCAGGTCAAGTTGGTGATACCTTTTGTTCAAATCTAGTTTGCAAAAGACTTTGGCTCCATTCAGCTGTGTCATCATTTTAGCAATGTGCGGCTCTGAATGCTGTTTGCCTTGTTAGCCTGGCACATATCAAAGCAGATGTGCACGGCCTATCTGCTATCCTTTTTTGGCACTACCACTATGGGTGGCACCCAGGGTGTTGGACCAGTGGATCACTCAATTAACTCATGCTTTAATAGAGTCTTTTTGATTTGACGGTATGTCACTTCATCAACCATATGGTATTTAATTTATCACCTCTTTTACTCCTTCACCTGCCAAACTCTTCAGATATTTATTCATCCTTTGGTTTGCTTATTCCAGCACAGCAATGAAATCATCGAAAGCTGAACCAGCTCCGGCAGCATTGGATGCTCTCTTGTACCTGCACCTTTGTTAATCACTAACCGTGGACTAACATTTGGGTCGTCTTTGGCTGTGAATAGCAGTTTTGTTTCTGGAACGGGGTCTTCACCGCTCTCAGCTCTTTGCATTGTACCTGGTTTCAAATGCCTTTAGCATTTCTATGTGTCAGAAATATTTCTGCTTCTAGATCCTTTTTGCATTCCGCTATCACTGCCTTTAGTGCTTCTCTGTACCTAGTTGTTGCTTCCTTTAGCATTGTCGTATTGTGTGAATGATGTCTCAGTATTAGGTTGTTACGCAGTACCTCGTGTCTTGGCCTTGTCAGCAGATTTCTGGCTGATGACAAATGAGTTTCTCTGTAAGGCCTTCTCCTTCTTCAAAAGTCTTGCACTGGCGGGATTGTGCTTTTACTCCAAATACCCCACGATCAATTTTGCACTTTGACTGATGGACATGTGGCACACACTAGCAGTTTGCTGGACCACTGCAAACTCTCTGGGAGAGCACTCTCACTTCTTCGGGTTGTGGGGTTTATGTAATCCCCTATCTCGTCACCAGGTGAGGCATCTTCCATAGCCGGCAGCATGCAAGTGATCATGCCACACACAGAGCTCAGTATTACACATGTT